>NC_091815.1:24770011-29770011 GCF_041296235.1 Equus asinus
GAGGATGGAGAGCATCCACTGGGGGAGGAGTGTGCGGAGCATTGGCTGTATCTTCCCACGGGACCCAGAAGACACCCGTGGATGTCTCTGCAATCAATAAATAGATCAGGAACATAGAGATGTGCTCATCTGGGGACTTCAGTGCAGCCTGACATCTGTGTTTGGGTCTTGGGCTCTACCACACAGGCCATGGCTCATTGCACTGATTCAGCATCAGCCCTCAGGGAGGCCAAAAAATTCTCTCTCTCAGAAATTTGGAACTGGGGTGGTGAGAACCATGGGGTTTGTCAAATGCAAAGCAGTTGTAAGTGACACGAAGTCAAGGGGCAGAAGAGAAGGGGCACTGGGGCTGGCGTGGACTCATGAGGCAAACAATGAAAGGCCTGAGGAGTTCTCTAAGAGAAAGCTGGAGGACAGTTGAGGGAAGGGTCAAGTGGCCTGGAATTGACAGAGGCCAGGGGAAGTTCCCACAGAGCACTGCACTTGGAATCCATGTTGGTCTCCATGTCCACACAGTCAGCACCAGCACCCCGTTCCCATCAAACGGTTAAGAGCGTGGGTGCTGGTGGGTTCAAAGCCTGGATCTCCTAGGCACTCTCTGAGTGACTTGAGAAAATGGCTTCACCGTCTTGGGCCCTAGATTTCCCTCCCTGTAACATGGGGACAATAACAGCCCCTGTCCTGTGGGTATATTGTGGGGAGTCACCAGCCTTGAGTGTGACTGGCAAAGAGCCTGGTAAAGCCTAAGACTCCAGTAGTTGTGGGCTGTGGTTGCCGGCCTCCAAAATGGCCCCCCACGATCCCACCTCCCCTCCCACACTGGGTGGCGTTTGGTCTGCATGACTAACAGGATATGGAACAAAGGATGGGATGTCACTTCTGAGATTGCAGGATATGAAGACTTCTGTCTCGGGGGCGCTCTCTCTTTGGGTCACTCACTTTGGGGGAAGCCATGTTGCGAGCAGCCCATGTAGAGAGGCCCACGTGGCGAGCAACTGAAGCCTCCTGTCAACACGCACGTGAGTGAGTTTGGAAGTGGAACTGCCAGCCCCAGGCCCAAGCAAGTCTTCCGGACCCACAGCCCAACCCAAGAGCTTGGTTGCAACCTCATGAGAGCCCCCAAGTCAGAACCCTTTGTGTTCCTGACCCTCAAAAACGGTGTGAGAGAATGTGTGTAGTTTTAAGCTGCTAAGTTTTGGGGTAATTTGTTAGGCATCAATAAATACTGAATACATCAGTTATTATTAATACTCATATTGTTGTTGAAGTGGTCAGCCGTTGCTTTTGCTCATCCAGCATCTACAGCACTCTCATCTGGTCGGAGAACTTCCCTCTGACATTCCCGTGGGTGCCCAGCAGCCTCCCACTCTCAGCCCAGCAACATGCTGGGTGTGTGTGTGGAAAAGCGTTCACACAGCAGGCCTGAGGCCGCTGTCCTGAGAAAGGCTGCTGGCAACGCCGGCCCTCGGCTGAGATCTGGGAACCCGGATTGTTCATACGATCAGTATGGTTTACGCTGAACGCCTGCTTTCCTTCCGGAGTCTGAAATTTCGGTATGCCGGAGGCAGAGGGTGCCCACGGGACCAGCCCCCCACGAGAACCCTGGGCGCTGAGTCTCTAATGAGCTTCCCCGGCAGAGAGTCCACACGTTTTGTCACAACTTACTGTGGGAGGCGTTAAGCACGTCCTGGGTGACTCCATGGGGAGAGGGCTTGGAAGCCTTACCTGGTCTCCCTGTACTTTTTCCTGCTGCTGATTCTCCTCTGTTTCCTTCCAGTGTAATAAATCTTACCCAAAGCATGATGATACGCTCAGTCCTGCGAGTCCTCTTAGTGAGTCACTGAACCCTGGGGCGGTCTTGGGGATGGTCAGCATTCCATCCCTAAGGTCACAGGGATTTGCTCCACAGGTGGGTATGTGACCCAAACTAGCCCAGTCAGAAATAATCCTGGGGCTTTGGTTGGACCACTTCCTGCTGAGGTAGCTAAGTGGCAGGATGGGGCAGCTGGGGGTTGTCTCTGTCCCTGTGAGGGGAAAGCCTGTCTGAGAATGAAGCTGATTGGGTGAACAGCAAGTCTAAAAGATAGAGGTACAAATCCAGATAATACTGCCAGGGCACCTGGATCCAGCCATTCCTGAGGCTCCATCCTTGGATTTTTCTAGTTACGTGGGGCAATAAATTCATTTTTGTTTAAGGCAATCTGAATTTGGTTTTCTTCCACCTGCAACCAATAGAGTCTTGATTAATACTAATATCAAAACTAGTAAGTTACTTGAGTGTGTTTTTGCTCCTCAACAACTCAGCCAGAACAGAGGGACTAAGCTGGAGATATTGAGACAAATACAAATCCAGAGACCAAACTGCAGAGATCTGGATCACAAAAACAGACAGCAAGCCAGACAGGCAGCCAGGAAGGCAGGGACACTGCAATGGGAAGAACAAAGCCCAGAGGAGACAGCCCCCTGTGCCCAGGCTTACCCACACGCCGTTGTTTGGGGTCACAGTCACCAGCCCGTCCTGGAAGAAGATGTGGGCCTGGCCTACAGCTTTATCTTTGCCATGGCAGGGCCAGACGCCAGCGAGCACACGGTACCAGGGTACGGTCGCCCGTAGTCCCGGGCAGCGGGAAGAGACCTCATAAACGCCGGAGGAGCCGATGGCACTGCGGGCCCCGTCGAAGGTGGTGAGGTTGGCACCCACGGAGAGGGAACAGAGACCCTGGCGGACCCAGCAGTCTCGGACGCCACTCTGAACATCACACACGCGGCCTAGCAGGCAGCCGGCCGCCTGACACGTCAGGCCGGCGCTGGCGGAACAGGAACAGCGCTCGCTGCAGTCTGAGCTCAGCAGGGAGGAGTTCACCTGCGCAAAGAAAGGGGCCGGGTGAGGGGGGCGTGGTGGCCTTCAACCCTCTGGAGCCACGCAGAGCGACTCGGCAGCGACTCCCGATAGGAAACCTTCTCGCATGGCCAGAGTGGTGAGGGCTGTGCTGGGGAGGCCCAGGGGATTGTCGGAGCCCAGAGGAGACACCTAACCCAGCCTCAGGGATCAAGGAGGGCTTCCTGGAGGCGGTGAGATTGGAAGGAAGGAGCAGAAGTTTGGCATCTCCTTCCCCAGAAATCCTGGAATGCCAGACCCTCCAGCCCACCTCTTTGCCATGAATAAAACTGGGCCGAATGAGGATGGGGTGTGGTTAGCTACCTTTCCTTGATTTGAGAAATATGCTTTTGAAGAAGTGGGACACGTCGCAGTTCAGAGGGTGTGCCCAAGGCTGCTGGGGTGTGAATCCCCATCACTCCTGGCTAATGCGGAGCCTAGGGCTGACTTCCCTTTGTCGCACTTTCCTGATCCGTAAAACGGGGAAAATAACAACAGCACCCATCTCATAGGACTGTCGTGATTATGAAGGGAATTAACATCTGTAACAAACTGGGTGCCTGGGAAGAGCTCAAAAAATAACAACAAAAAAAGTCAACTATTAACTTGCAATTCACATTATTACACGATTGTTAGCTGAGCTAACGCTGCGCTGTTGTAACTTGCTATTCTTTTTACTGAGCGTGATGAATGTGGAGGGCGAGGTCCAGTGCCCAGCGGGTGCATTTCATGCACAGCCACACCCGGTCCTCAGACACTTACGGCCCAAGATGAGGTAAACGCGGCTCAGGGAGGGGACTGTAATAGGCCGAATGATGCCCCCTCCCAAGATATAGGTCTCAGTGCCTGCAACCAGTACATGTCACCCTATACGGAAAAAGGGTGATTATAGATGTGATTAAATTAAAAATCTTGAGATGGAGAGATTATCCTGGATTATCTGGGTGGGCCTTAAATGCAGCCACATGTATCTTTATAAGGGGGAGGCAGAGAGAAATTTTACGTCACACAGATGAGGAGGGGAAATGTCACACGGAAGCAGAAACTAGAGTGATGCGGCCACAAGCCAAGGAATGCCAGCAGCCACCAGAAGCTGGGAGAGGCAAGGAATGGCTTCTCCCCTAGAGCCCATAGAAGGAGTGGGGCCCTGCGGACTCCTTGATTTTGGCCCAGTGATACTGATTTCTGACGTCTGGCCTCCAGAACTGTGGGAGAATAAATTGCTCGTTTTAAGCCACACAGTTGATGATCATCTGTCACAGCAGCCACAGGAATCTAATACGGGGACATGCCCAGCGTTGAGCCACAGGTGGGAAATAGTGGCAGCTCCTCTGTCCTCCCCTTGAGGGGGTCGCGCAGCAGCTCCGAGTCCCCGCTAAGCTCCTCCACCCTCCCTGCCCACCTCCAGCCCTGGCTCACCGGCAGGTATCGGCCACCATGGGTGCAGCCGCAGTCCTGGATGGGGATGCAGACACCGTCGGACAGCAGGAAGCGGTCGTCGCACTCACAGCCCTCAAAGCAGCGGCTGGTGCAGCCCGTGAGGCCAGAGAGGGCGGCGCAGGAGCCCCGGCAGGAGCGCGTGCAGACGGAGTAGTGGCTGTGTGCGGGGCACTCGAGCGCTGCAGGGAGAGGGGGCGGGTGGTGTCACATGGGCGCCCACTAGTGAGTAGGCTGGCGGTGCTGGGGACATAAGCCATGAAGACAGACGCAGGCCCTGCCCTACGGAGCTCATACCAGCGGACAGACAGTGACGTCCCAGCGTGATCAGGGCTGCACTGGGGACCTACAGACAGGGTGGTGAGGACCAGGATGGGGGAAGCACAAGCAGAGGGTTTGGGGCCGGAGTGGGGCAAAACAGGGAGCTGTGAGGACCGGCGGTGGGGGGGGCGGGCCCTGGGCTCTGGCTGAGCCATTGGTGGAGGGTTCGGCTGCCCAGAGATGAGGACCAGCATCCAGGAATAAGAGGATGAGATTTGGGGTGAAATGCCGGTGTCATATGGGGACACAGCAGGTGTGAGGGACCCTAAGGACACCAAGCGAAAGTGTCCAGGAGGCCACTGGACCCCTGAGGCTGGCAGTCAAGAGAGAGGTCAGAGCCGGAGACAGACAGTGTCCACTGTCAGCACTGAGGACAAATCTAAGGCTGTGGAGGTGGACGATGGCCCTGGACGTGGGTCCCATCCTGAGGACAGAGAAAGGGACACAGCCCTGCCCCGGGGGATGAGGGGCCACTGCCTTAGAGAGCCTGAGGGGACGTGGCCCCGCCATGGGGGTTTGAAGGAAACAGATACCCCTAACCAGGGGTCTCTGAGGGGAACAGCCCTGGGCTGGGGGTCTGAGGGGCTGCAGCCTTGTCCTGGAGGATCACAGGGGATGGTGGTCCCACTCTGGGAGGTCTGGGGGAGCCACAGACTCAGGCTCTGTGGTTGAGCCTCTGACCCACTGGACGCGCCCTCCCGGGTCCCCACAGAAAGGGTCCAGGATGAGCCCTGAGGAAGAGCTGCATTGGAGGGTTCAGGACAGCGGGCCCCTGAAAGGGGTCTGAGAAGGGCCAGTCAGCAGGCCAGAGGGCACCCCCCTAAGCCTGCTCTGGAGTCCCTTGAGGGCCCAGGGACACTCACGGCAGAAGCTGTCTGTCCTCCACGACGTCACGGCACTGCCGGCCGCCTGGCAGGCTGCAGTGTAGGCCGCCATGCTGCTGCACAGGAAGGCCCTGTCACCCTTGTGGGCGCACAGGTCGTACACGCACTGGCGGAAGTACTCGGAGGGGCTCAGCTCGGCGTGGCAGCCCGCGAAGGGGCCCTCGGGGTCCCGGAGGCGCCCGCAGGCCTCGGTGCTCTCGTAGGCTGCCGTCTCCTGGGCCAGGCACACGGGGCAGCCCTGCGGCCCGCAGCCCTCGCCGCAGCCCTGGAGGGACATGGGTGCCCGCCACGCGGCTCCGAAGGCCTCCACGCTGGGGGCCACGGTGCCACTGGGCAGGACAAAGTCGTCGCTCCAGTTGCCATTGAAGTTCCCACAGAGGCCACAGAGCCGGCCGCGGAAGGGGCTGGGGACAGATATGAGGATGTGGGCATTGCCATCGAAGAGAAGCCGCAGCCCCTTGGTCGTCTGCAGAACCATGTTCCGGCCCTCGGCGGTCACCCGCACGGCCCCCACAGCCACAGGCAGGGTCACGGCCTCGCCGTCCACAGTGACCTGGGTGACAGGGTTAGGAGGGGGTCAGGACTCACAGGACCACAGGTAAGGCAGTCCCCTCAGATTCTCAGGGTGGAGCTGTGTCCCTCTCAGTCCCCTTGGGGTGGGGCCATGTCCCTCTCAAACCCCCAGGGTGGGCCATGTCCCCACAGACACCCCAGAGCAGGGCTGTGTCCTCCTCAGATCCCCAAGACAGATCTGTGTCCCTCTCAGTCCCCTTGGGGTGGGGTCACATCTCCCTCAAAACCCCCAGGGTGGCGGGTTACCCCTTCAGACCTTCAGGGCAGGGCCATGTCCACCTACCTGAGGCCCCTGAGCCAGGCCCACAACCTGGTCAGCCACGATAACCAGCAGGCTTTGGGGATCTCCGGCCTCATTCTTCTCAAGCACGATGGCAAAGTCCTCGTCCCCAGGCTGCGGATGGCAGACTTGGGCCAAGACGTAGGAGCAGGAGCCATGCAGGTCATAGACACGTCCATCGAGGGTGACGTAGTGGATGCCCCCATTGGCCAGGCAGCGGCCACAGCCTGTAGGGTGACAGGCCTGGACACCGTCCTCTATCCGGCACTCCTCGTAGGGCCTGCAGGCCGCGCCCTCCTGGCAGCTGACGAGGCCGCCCTGTCCACACTCACAGCGCCGCTCGCACTCAGGGCCGGGGTAGAAGGCCTCGCCCAGGGGGTAGTAGCGGCCGTCGTACAGGCAGCCACACTGACCCACGGGCACGCAGCTGTCACCGCTGAGCACGAAGCCGGCATCGCAGACGCAGCCCTCACGGCAGGTGGGCTCACAGTCCTCAGGCACCGAGAGGCTGGGGCAGCTCACAGGGCAGGAGTTCCCGCAGAGCTCGTAGTGGCTGTGGGCAGGGCACTGGACGTCTGTGGGGACAAGACGGGAATGAGCCAGGCAGGAGTAAGGGTGGGAGACAGGGGGAGGCACGCTGCGAGAACCTGCCTAGTGAATCTGTATGTTCTGCCTGAAAATACTCCATGAGTGAGTGTGCCCAGGGATCTGAGCCGGGTATCTGATCCCCTACATGTGCCAGGGGGGTTAGGGTGGGAGCTGGGTACCAGGTCTCTCTGGCCAGGCTGCGTGTCAATCGGATGGAGCATTTCTAAAGATCAAGTGACTGAATGGGCGAATTTGACCATGTGGATCTGACCAAGAGATGCAGGATTAAAACCAGCTGTGTCCGAATCCGACTGGGGTGTGAGGCTGGATATATCTTGGGGTATGAACCTGTCTGAGTGTGCCTGGCTGTGGACGTCTGACCTGGAGCCTCTGACAGGGTCTGTATCAGTGTGTGACTCTGACCCTGTGTATCTCATAGATGCAGCCGACAGGATAAATCTAACAGAGGAGATCAGCCTAAATGGACCTGCTGGGACCATCTGACCATGAACCGGTATGTATCGGTCTGTGGCTAAGTCAGGGTTATGATTCTACCTGGGCACCTCTGCCCAGGTGTGTCTCACTGCAAATCAACCAAAGGAGTCCCCGTCTGAGGTTATCGGACCAATTCTATCTGACCCTGTGTATTTCACTGTGTGACAGTCTAGGGGCATCGGGCTAGGTGTGACTCACCAGGTCTCTCTGAACAGGGGTACCTGACAGAATCTAGTTGACCAGGGGCATCTCGCTGTGTACCTGTGACAGGGTTAGCCGCCCCAGCCCAGGATCTCTGAGCCGCATGAATCCCCAACAGCGGACTGGACCCAGGGTTTCTGACCCGGTGTATCCGAGTGTGTCCCACTGCATACTATGTGACCTGGTGTATTTCAGTGTGAGAACGCAAAGGTGTTTCTTTGACAGGAGACGTCTGGCTCACGGGATGCAGGGTGGTGACTAAGCCCCACGGAGCGGGAGCAGGCTCTTGTCTCAGAGTCCCGGGAAGGGGGCGGCGGGGAACCCCCAGTGTGCGGACCGTGCATGCACGCATCGGTACTCACGACAGAAGTCCGGCCGCCTCCACTCGCCGAGCTGGGCCCCAGCGGCCTGGCAGAGGGCCACGTAGGCGGCCACCGCGGGGCAGAGGGCCCCGGGATGGCCCTGAGCCTGGCAGGCGTCCAGCAAGCAGGCCTGGAAGTACTCCGCGGGCGGCACGAGGGAGTGGCAGGGCGCCAGCGGGCCGTCCGTGGCCGAGATCACGCCGCAGGCGTCGGGACCGCCGAAAGGCTTCTGCTCCTCGGGCGTGCAGGGCTCCGGGCACGGCCCGGGCACGCACTCCCCGCAGCCCGCGGCGCCGCCCACCTGCCAGCCGCTCGGGTCCCCGCCCACCGCCGTCAGGTCGTCGGCTGGGTCCCGGTTGTAGTTCCCGCACAGGCCGCAGAGGGCGCCCGCGTAGGCCGAAGACACGCGCAGGCGCACGTTGCTGTCCCCGTCGAAAGCCAGCGAGAGCCCGGCGGCCGCGGTCACCACCACGTCCGCGCCGCTCACGTACGCGCTCAGGCGCGAGTCCGGCTGGAAGGGCAGCGCCACGAACTCGCCGTCCACCTGCGGGCGCGGGGGTGGGGCTGGGGGTAGTGATCGGCGGGGACACCGGCTCGAATCCGGGCTCCACTACCTCCCGGGGTGGGCGGCGGAGGGGGGATGGAACCCTGAGCACGTGACCTCCGCCCTTGTAATAATAATAGCAGTAATAATGATAATGAGCATCTATAGACACAGAGTCACTGGCTCCTCACTGTACCCTCTGAAGCAGGCGCTTTTCTCAGACCCATTTGACAGAGGAATAAACTAAAGCTCAGAGATGGGGAAGCCGCTGCTCCAAGCCACCGAGCTCCGAGGCCTGTACTCTGAACCCCTGCATCATGCCCGCGCTAACCTGTGAAAGGTAATCAGGGCAATGGCAGACCCCTCCCTGTCCCAGGCAACCCCAGGGCCAGCACGTGCTCCTGCCTGGCCCACAGACCCCTCACCTGCAGCTTCCGGGGCCACTGGGCGCTGAGGGTCAGCCTGTGGCCGTAGATGTGCAGGGTGACGCTTCGGGTGTAGCTGACAGCCTGGCTGCCCCGGTGCTCATTGGTTACAGTGACCGTGAAGTTCTCAGCTCCCGCGGGGGGTGCGTGGCAGGGTGCACTCAGCAGGTACTCGCAGCTGCCCTGGAAGTCGAATCGGTGCCCATCCAGGGTGGTGTAATGGGGGTCGCCCCAGGCCTGACATTCAGCTGTGCTGACAGGCTGGCAGCCATACTGGCCCGAGGGCAGCAGGGCACACTGTTCACCTAGCCCACAGCTGGCAGGTTTGCAGACCAGCGAGCCACCGCCAGGCCCGCAGTGGCACCGCTGGGAGCAAGTGGCATCCGCCCAGAACTCGCTGCCTGCCTCGTGGTAGGCGCCGTTGGCCCAGCAGCCGCAGCCGCCATCCAGGGGAACGCAGCGGTCGGCACTGAACACGAAGCCCGAGTCACACTGGCAGCCCTCGGTGCAGGGGCCCTCACACAGGGCTGTGGTGGTGGGGGGCGTGGGGGACGGGCAGCTGGCCGGGCAGGGTGGGCCACAGAGCTCATAGTGGCTGTTCTCAGGGCAGGGCATCACTGCAGGTGGATGAAGGAGTGGGAGGGAGAGAAAGAGAGAGAATGGTGTCAGGGGGTGGGGTCTGACCATAGGGTGGGAGGAGCCAGAGAGAGAGACTTAGAGGGACAGACTGAGGGGGGGGGGACCGGAAGGACTGGATTGAAACCCCAGCAGCCCCACAGGGACAGGACCCGGCCCCCAGCTCCTGCTCCGCTCCCCTGATACTCACTGCAGTCGGTCTGCTCCCTCCAGTCCTTGATGACAATTCCAGCGGCCTGGCAGGCGGCAGCATAGGCAGCCAGAGCCTGGCACAGGATGTCATAGACCCCACCGCCCAGGCAGACATCCAGAACGCAGCCCTTGAAGAAGGTCTCCGGGGCCACGTGGGCATGGCAGGCGGCGAAGGGGCCTCCTGAGCCAGGGGCCAGGGGGCCACAGAAGCCAGGGCCCTCGTATAGGTCCAGCTGGTCCTCGGGACATGTCGGGCAGGACCCCTGACATTCGTGCCAGCAGAGTGGGTCCCAGTCTGGGACTCTCCAGCTGCCGCCCCAGACGGGTATCGAGGGAGCCAGCGTGCCGTTGGGGAAGGCTTGGTCATTGCTGGGGTTGCGGTCCATGTTCCCGCAGAGCCCACACACTGCGCTGTCATAGCTACTGGGCAGCGTCACCTCCACTCGCCAATCCCAGTCATAGGTGACCGTCAGCCCAAAGTCAGTTGTTAGCACCGCTTTTGATGCGCCGTGGGTCACCGAGAGGCGCCCACCAGCCACGGAGACAGGCAACGCTGTTAGCACACCGTTCACCTGGGGGAAGGGAGGAAAGGAGGCAAAAAGAGGTCACTCAAGGTGGACAGGCCCCTGCTCTTGTCCTGCCATGGCTGGGAGCTGCCAAGGCCTTCCTTACCACTGACGGTTGTATAGCCATTTGACAAACATAAACATGTGCTCTAGTCCAGGACTTGGGGGCTGAGACCTCACACTGCTTCTTTTTCTGGTTCTCTCTCTCTCTTTTTAAATTTTATGTTATTTTATTTTTTTGAGGGAGACTGGCCCTGAGCTAACATCCGTGCCCATCTTCCTCTACTTTATATGTGGGACACCTGTCACAGCATGGCTTGATAAGTGGTGCATAGGTCCATACCCGGGATCTGAACCGGCAAACCCTGGGCCACCGAAGCAGAGTGCATGAACTTAGCCTCTCACTTTTTTTTTGTGAGGAAGATTGGCCCTGAGCTAACATCTGTTGCCAATCTTCCTCTTTTTTTGCTTTCCTTCTCTCCAAAGCCCCAGTACATAGTTGTGTATTCTAGTTGCAAGTCATTCTAGTTCCTCCATGTGGGAAGCTGCCACGGCGTGGCTTGAGGGGCGGTGCACAGGTCCACACCTGGGATCTGAACTGGTGAACCCCGGGCCACCAAAGTGGAGCGCTGAAACTTAACCACTGGGTGGGGCCGGCCTGCTGGCGCAGCGGTTAAGTGCGCACGTTCCGCTTCTCAGCGGCCCGGGGTTCGCTGCTTCGGATCCCGGGTGCGGACACGGCACCGCTTGGCATGCCATGCTGTGGTAGGCATCCCACATATAAAGTAGAGGAAGATGGGCACGGATGTTAGCTCAGGGCCAGTCTTCCTCAGCAAAAAGAGGAGGATTGGCAGATGTTAGCTCAGGGCTGATCTTCCTCAAAAAAAAAAAACACAAAACTTAACTACTGGGCCACAGGGCTGGCCCTCTGGGTGTCTCTCTTGATCTCCGTCTCCCTCCGTCTCTCTCTGGGTCTCCCTCTCTCGTGCACTCTCTCCCTCTGTCTGCATCTGTGTGTGTGGACTTACTTTCTGGGTCTCTCTTGATCTCGGCCCATCTCTCTGGCTCTTTCCCTGTGTCTCTCTCACTCACTTCCTCCCTCCCTCCTCGTTCCCTATGCATCCCTGAGGGTCTGGACATCTCTTCCTCTCCTCACCATCATTTAGTGAGTGCCCCCTTGTTGTTCCACACCTCACTCTCTCCCTGTGAGCTGCCATTGATTTGCATCTCCATGACCCTGGGCAGGAAGAAGGGCCCGTGTCTCTTTCTCTCTCTCTCTCTCTCTCCACCTCCCGGAATTTTGCTCCACGTCGGAGCCTCTGGGCCTCTCATTTGTTTCCTCACAAACATTCACGGGGGCTCACCCGGTCAGCCAGGCCCTTGACAGACGCCGCCTCCCTGCGGGGCAGGGCCTGCGGATCCCAGTTTCACCGATGAGGAGGCCCACCACGTAAAGTCATGTGCCCAACATCACACGGCTCAGGAGAGCCTGGATTCAAACTCAGGTCTCCACAAAGGCAAATTCTGAAGTGCTATGGTCAAGCCCTTAGCAAAGGCCTAGGTTCGCTTAATTCCCAACAGAGGGGTGATGTTTTTGCTGTAATTATTGTTGTTTTTGCTGCCCTTTTGTTTCAGGCCTAGACAAAGACAGAGCGCATTGAGCTCCTAACTATGGCCGGCAAAACCCCTCCTGGGTGGGGGGTGAGGGGGGCTCAGGGGACCATTCCACGGGACTCACCCGGACTTTGCCGATCTCGCCTTTGTGGATGGAGATGTTGGTGCCGAGGGCAGCCACAGTGACTAGCCTCACGTAGGATACAGCGGGGTTGCCCCGGTTCTCATTCTTGGTGGTGACGGTGAAGGGTGGCAGGCCCTGGGCGCTGACCCCAGGGCAGTCGGTGGTCACCAGTACGTAGTTGCAGGTGCCCTGGAAGTCAAAGTTCCGGCCATCGAAGGAGTGGTAGTGTGGGTCACCCCACAGCCAGCACGTGACCTCATAGTTGGGCACGCAAATGGCCTGGCCATCCTTCTCCTGGCACGTCTCCTGTGGCCGACAGTTCACATCTTGGCATGGGTCTGGGGGTGGAGGAGACAGGACTTTGAGGGGCTGCCCAGCAGAAGGCCGGCTGCTCCCCAGCATCTGCGTCAGTCTGTGCCAGGGATACTGGCTCTGAGGGCTGCCATGGGTGAGGCCAGATTCCAGGGTCCTCACTCTGAATCCCAGACCCCCTGCAGTTTGCTGTTTCTGAGACCAGGCCCTGGGGGGCCCCATGTTTGAAATTCACACCCTGTGGAGGACTGTGCCTAAGACCCCATCAAAGGTCCCCACATCGGAGACCCAGGCTCCCAGGTCCTTCCAGCCGGAACCCCAGCCTAGAGGCCCTGCATCAGCACCCAGCCTCGGGGTCCCCTTGCTTGAAATCTCAGCCCCAGGGAACCCAGGTCTGAGACCAGAGCCCCAGGGGTCTGCACCTCTATGATGCCAGCCCAGAGGGCATCCCTGAGGGCATCCACAGCCCCAGAATTCCCTGTGCTCTAGACCCGGGCCCCGGGTTTCCCAAGCCTGAGCTCCCAGCCTCCCGGGGGCCACCACATCTGAGACCCAGGTCCTGGAAGTCTCTGTGCCCAAGACCAAGGTGCTGGAGGAACTTTCTGGCAAGAACCTAACCCCAGAAGTCCCAACACTCGAGACCCTGACCCTGAGGACTCCGTATCTTAAGCCTCATGGCCACGTAAGACTCCAACGCCGGGATTACTGCATCGGAGACCCTGCCTTGGGGATCTCATTTCTGCCCTACCTTCGAGGGTCGCTTTCTCCACAGCTCTGTTCCTGGGGCCACTCTATCAGTGACTGCAATGTTTGAAACCCCTACGTCCAAGACCCCAGCCTTAAAACTCCCTTCTCTCCTCCGGTGCTGTTTTTCTGTTGATTGCCTCTGAGCTCCAAACCCACTCATAGTTCGGCTTGGTCATTAGAGGGCGCTGGAGAGTCACTGCAGGAGGAAGGGACTCCCAGGGCCTCTGCTCCCTGGCTCCTGCTGGCCCATGGGGCGTGGGGCACGTGGGACACCCACTCCCTGAGGTCCACCGGCCCCAGCTGGCTTCCCAGTGAGTCACTCGGGCGCCCTGCCGGGCAGCTTCTCAGTGAGCTTCGCCAGCACCCCAGTGGGGGTTTCCCCAGCACCAGCTCCAGCCTGCACAACCTCTCTGCCTCCAGGGAGATGGGCCTCTCAGCCGTGGGGTGGGGCCCCTCTTCCCAATTCCCTCCTTCCTTCTGTAGCCCGAGGGGCAGCGGCTGCTCCCTGCATCTGCTTTTCTTGTGTCCTGTCACATTCTTTTTACCCCTTTGTAGATAATCCTCTATTTCAAGTAAAGAATTTTTTCTATTAAACTTTCCTTACTCAAGCTACTGTGTGGTTTCTGTCTCCTGGTTGGACCCTGACCGGTGTACCCCCAACCCTTGGAGTCCCTCTTATCCTGCCCCTCGGCTCGGAGGGTCTCAGTCCCCCACCTCTCAGTCCTGGAGGTCCGCTTCTCTTATCGTAATAAGGGAATTAATTATTCTCTGCCCTTCACCCTAAGAAACCAGTTCTGGGGGGCGGCTCTGTGTCTTTGACTTAATCTGGGGGGGTCCCATGTCTGAGACTGATCCCTATTGAGGAGGGCCCTGTATCCAAGACCCTGGCCTTGGCGGGGTCTCTGCCTGAGACCTCAGAACTCTGCTTTCTGCTCCTGTCCTGGGGGTCCCAGTCTCCCTACCCCTTGGGATGGCGTCTGAAGCCCCGAGCCTATTCCCACACACCAGTGGTCAGCAAACGATGGCACCGAGGCTGCCTCTTATAAGTTTCATCAGAGCCACGCTCCCTCACTTACACAGCCTATGCTGATTTCATGCCACAATGGCAGAGCTGAGTAGTTGTGACCGAGACCATACGGCCTGCAAGTGTAAATATTTATCATCTGGCCATTTAGAGAAAAAATTTGCCTGACCCTGCCTTATGCTGAGGGTCTCTGACATCTGCCCTGAAGCCTGGATTCCACTATAAGGGTGGCTGCCTCCCAGCCCAGGGGTCCCCAGGTCTGAGACCTCAATCCTTAGTCCTCTGCGCCTCCCATCGTGAAGATCCAGTCACACCACCCTCAGCTCCACAGTCCCTGTCCTCTGTTGTCAGCCACCCCGGCCCCCTGCCCCAGCCCAGCACCTTTGGTGACGCAGCTCAAGACGCCTTCCAATGGCTCGCACACCTGCCCCGGCTTGCAGCTGTGGGCCTGGCACACCATGCTTCCTCCAGCGTGGCACGTACACTGCTGCTGGCAGCTGTCGATGAGCACCGTCTGCCCCGGCTGTGGGGACAGAGGGCACAGCCATCAGGGTGGGAGCTGACGCCAGCATCTCCGGTGTCCCAGGCACAGAGGGGTCGGGAGGACATGAAAGGGACATCTTTCAGCAGAGTGGCCCCTTGTCTTTGAAACTAAGGCACGGGATGGCCTTGGGGTCCAATTCACTCATTCATTCATTCACTTTCATTCATTTACTCATTCCTTTATCCAAAATATCGATGAAACACGTGCTGTATAGGAGAAACAGTGCTCTGGAGCAGACGGCCGGGTCTGAGGCCTGTTTCTGCTATTTCCAAACTGTATCCCTCTGCACAGATGACTTAACCTCTTTATGCCTCAGTTTCACCATCTGTACGTTGCAGATAATAACAGCTCCTACCTAGGAAAGTATACTTGAGCCCATAAGACGTACAAAGTACAGGTGAAGCGAAAAAGGATTTCCCGTAAACAGTCCAGACTGGGGAGGAGACGGAGGCAGAAATGAAACAAGACTGGGAAAATGATGATTATTTTCGAAGCTGAGTGACAGGGACGTGGAAGTTTATTATACTGTTCTCTTGACTTTTGCACACTTAAGAATTTCCATAATAAAAAGTGTATATATATAATGCAATATATATGTATATTGCAATGCGTATATATCTACAAGTAGGTATATTGTATTGTCTCTATATATGTAATGCATATATCTTGTACGTATAACGCTTGAAGCAGCAGCCAGCACATGGTAAGTGCCATCTCCCTATTTGCTGTTATTACTATTATTATTCTGATGAGGAGAACAGCAGAGGGTCCCTGCCCTCAGGGAGCCCACAGCCCTTTGAGGGAGACCGACCTTAGACACACACTCAGATCAGAGGAAAAGGCGTAAGCGAGAGGGTGGGAGAGAGAAGCACAGGGAGGGAGCCGCTGGTGTAATGGAGAAGAGTCTGGACCTGGGTTACAAAGCCAAAACTTGACCTGGGAGCCAGGGAGGGCTTAAGGTTGCATGACCCGTGGTCATATTTAGAAAGGTCTTTCCCACTGCCGGGGGCACGGTGGACCCAAGGGAGCCAGGTGGGAGACGACAAATGAGACCACGGTGGGGCCTCGGGGTGGGTGGGAGAGACATGCAGGAGGCCAGTGGACAAGGCTGTGGGGCCGATGGGCTGTGGGAGGGGGGCCCAGGATGAGGATGGCTGGGTCCCTACCTCGTAGTAGGCACCGTTGTGGTAGCAGCCGCATTCCTGGATGGGCACGCAGGTCTGGCCATTGTTGAGGAAGCCAGGGTCACACTGGCAGCCTTCAGCACAGCTATCCGGACACTGTGAGGGGGCACTGAGGGCCGCGCAGCCCACAGAGCAGGTGTCTGCACAGACCTCATAGTGGCTGTTGGGAGGGCACGGCAGCGCTGCAAACAGGGGGTGCCAGTCAGAGCCCCCAGAAGGGAGGGGCTGCAGGGCCTGACCTTCCCCTCTCCCTGCCCCCGAGTGTCCCCTGCTGTCTGCCCCTCACTCACGACAGAAAGATTCGGTCCTCCAGGGCTCGACGTGGCCTCCAGCCGCCTGGCAAGCGCTCACATAGGCGTGAATGTTGTTGCATAGGATGCTCTCGTCCCCGCCACCCAGGCAGAGATCAAAGACACAATCTTCCAAGGGACCCTGGGGATCCAGGAGCTTGTGGCAGGCAGCCAGCGGCCCAGTGGGGCTGGCGAGGAGCCCACAGAACTTCTCCTGCTTGTACTTGTCCTGCAGCTCGGGTTTACACGTGCCTGGGTCGCAGTCCTCCTCGCAGGGGGGCGGTGGCACACAGGGAGAGTCGGGCACCTTCTCCTCCCAGGAGTTGCCGAAATCTTTGGGGTCGCTCGCCTGCGAGCCGTCGGGCTTCTGGAAGTCATCCTTGGGGTCGCCGTTGTAGTCCCCGCACAGGCCGCACAGCTGCCTATGGTAGTTGCCGGGGACGGTGACCCGCACATTGTACACAAGGTCGTAGGCCACACGCAGGCCAAAGTCAGTCTCGATTATGACGTCAGAGCCGTGCTTGGAGGCGCGGACCCGGCCCTGGTCCAGCACCACGGGCAGCTTCATGTCCACACCGTTCACCTGGGAGGGGGGAGATGGTGCACGTCAAGAGGGCAGACCCAGTGCAAGCGCCTGCCTGACACTCAACATCTGTGTGACCCCACCTCTCCTGGCCTTAGTTTCCATAACTGTAAAATGGGCATAATAATAAGATATTGTAGTGGGTTGAATGGTGGTCCCCAAAAGATATGTTCACCAGAACCTCAGAATATGACCTTATTTGGAATAAGGGTCTTTGTGGATATAATTAGATCTCCAGATGCGATCACCCTGGATTAAGGTGGCCCCTACATCCAACGACAAGGGTCCTTATAGGAGCCAGAAGAGAAGACACAGAGACACACAGAGGAGACAAAGACACGGATGGGAGTGATGTGGCCACAAGCCGAGGAACCCCTGGAGCCACCAGAAGCTGGAAGAGGCAGGAAGCATGCTCCCCAAGGGCCTGCAGTGCTTGCTGAACTTTGATTTTGGACTTCCGGCCTCCACAACTGTGAGAAAATAAATTCTGTCGTTTGAAGCCACCAAGTGTGCGGTAACGTGTCACGGCGGCCACCGGAAACTAACACGGTACCCACCCGTTACTGGGGGGCTCAGTGATGCAGTCACTGACTCCAGGGCTGCCTGCCTGGGCTCAAAACAGCTCTGTCCCTGGTTCTCTCTGTGGTCTTGGGCGGGTGAGTCACCTCTCTGTGTTTCTGTTTCCCCAGCTCCTGAGTGGGAATGAGGTACCTACCCCAGGGAGCTATCGGGAGGGCGAGATAAGTTAAACTTTGTAAAATTCTCGGAAACGTGTATGGCACGGAATGAATGCTCTGGGAGCCTTCCGCCATCATTATTAGCTACGATTGGAAGTTTTTATTTCGAGGAGTTAATGGGTGCTAAGGGTTTTCGCTTTAAGCATCAGTGGGTGGAAAAGTCAGGCTAAATTCCTGGGGAAATGAACTTCTTGGCTCCATGACCCAAGACCCAGTGGTTTCAGCTGAAGGCTGCTGGGCACCCACACAGCCTTATCAATGCCCCCCTGATGAACACGCTCGCTCGGCCTTCCTGAACGCAGACACGATGAGTGTCAGATTCTTTTGGAAGTGTGAGGACACAGAGGAGAAGGCAGGAGAAAGACATGCTCCTGTCCGAACCTCCTAAAGGCACAGTCAACTGCCATACAGCCCAAGAAGGAACGGGGAGTGGTTAAGGACAAGTGACTTAACCTCTGTGCCTCAGTTTCCTCATCTGCAAAGTGGGGATAATAATAGTTTCCACCTCATAGAGATGCTGAGGGATTCAGTGGGAGGCAAATAACAAGAACACCAACAACTCCTATGTACTGAGAGCCAACTATATGTCAGGCGCTGTTCCAGGAGCTTGCACGACATCGGGGACGATATATATTAAAGCATCTAATGCATGTTCGTTGGGTAGTGAGCACCTGAAAAAATCAGCTATTTATCAGCATCCTCATCGTCAATTCTCTTACTAGTACAACGGCCACGTGCCTGCATTTTAGTGGGGTCGCTGGAGAAATCCCTCTAGTGTAAGTGAAATGCCAGTTTCCACATGAGACCAAATCCTTCTCTGTCGGCAAAGCACCATGGAGAGCGCCCAGGGTCCAGGGCGCCTTCTCCTGGCACGCCGTTCTGGCTTCAAGTCCTGCCTCACCTGGGGAACTTTGGGCCAATGAAGGGACCTCCTCCTCTAAAACATAAAGCCAGTCATGGTACTTCCGGCTTCTGTTGTGAGGATAAAATGATGCCATGGATGTGAAGTGCCAACAAGGTCTGGGGTCAGCTGTGTAAAAACTGTGGCTGCCATTGTCGCTGTTGGTATGGTTGTTAAGGGGTGATGGGGTCACCCATAGATTGTCCTCTGTCCTTGAACCTTTCCCATCCCTGAACTTTCCCAACCTCTGATTGCATCACTGGCTGGGAGACCAGGGGGGTGGCTGGAGCAGGAGCCAGGTGGAGAGGAAGATGGAGTGGAAGGGAAAGGGGGTAGGAGAGATGTTCAGAGGACAGCTGAGGGGCAGGGAAAGGGGACGCTAAGGAGCAGAGAGAGGGGGAAACTGAGCCACATGGGAGCAGGTCCCAGGTCCTCAGGGCCGCCTTCCTCCTTGGCCCCCCACTCTGCACTCTGACCGGCACCTCCTCTCCTGGGGACCCCATGCCTCCCACATCCGCGCCGAGCTCCATGCCCCCTGCCCCTGGGCTGAGTGCTGCCCGTGTCCGACCGACAGATCGCCGTCTGTCCCAGGCCCCTCCCCTTCCTGTTCTGCCCCTGTGCTCACCTTGACCTTCCACTGATTCTGCTCCAGCCGCAGGGTGAAGTTAGCCACCTGGACAGTGATGGCCTTGGTCACACTCACTTTCCCGTTGCCCCAGGCCACATTCTCCTGCAGGACGGCAAACTGGTGCAGGCCAGGCCGGGTCCCGCAGGTCCGAGCCAGCGCGTACACACAGGTGCCCATGAAGTCGAAGCGTTTACCGTCGAAGGTGGTGTAATGGGGGTCTCCGGATGCCTGGCAGGTGGCAGAGCCCACAGCGACGCAGCCCAGGATGCCACCGGATGGCTGGCAGGCCTCGTGCGGGCCACAGGTGGAGGGCTCACAGGACACCAGGCCACCCTCCTGGCAGTGGCAAAGGGAATTGCAGTCCGGTCCTGGGTGGAAGCTCTGGCCTGGCGGGTGGTAGGCACCCGCGTAGACGCAGCCGCAGGAGGGCAGGGCCACACAGGACTCACCACTGAGCGCGAAGCCCTCATCACACACGCATCCCTCGTGGCAGTCGGAGCCGCAGCCCCCGGGCACCGGGAGGTCTCCACAGGACAGTGGGCAGCCAGAGGCACACGCCTCGTAGTGGCTGTGGCGTGGGCAGTCCAGGGCTGCAGGGAGAGTGGCTGTCAGGACCAAGGTTCCCCACTCCCCGGTGACACAGCTCACCCCGCCCCCGCACACACGCGTGTGCACATGCTCACACACTCACACACACACACGAGGGGCCCAGCTGTGAGAAGCCCCTCTGTTCAGCGGGGCCTGGGGAACAGATTACGTCACGGTTAACCTGATCTCGGTTTAACTCTGGTTTGGGGTTATCTGTAACGTCTTTAAAGACCTGATTCAAGCTGATAACAAGTTGTGGAGATGTGGTCCATGTTTTAAAATATAGACGCATGTATAGTGCGTGTGTGTGTCATCTATCTAGCGTATTTGTGAATGCGGCATTTTTCGCTTCCTCATTCTATCGCAGTAATACGTAGTCATAATAGCAATTCTATCGTACACTAAAATACTTAGCCAGTGTTGTAAAGAAAAGGAAAAAAATCTCTGTTCCTCTCTCCAAACTCCAGTCACTCCAGACTATCAGACAGATGGTTTCCTCAAAAAAACCAAAAAAACAAAAAAACCCAAAAAAACGAAAACTGAACCCAATCAAGCCTCTCTATCTGCTATGTCCCATATGACAGGCACTGTGGCCACTTAAATGTAAGTTAATTAAAATGACATAAAATTGAAGATTTCGTTCCTCGGTCACACTAGCTCCACTTCAAGTGCTCAATAGCCCCATACGAAGAGTGGCAACCACATGGGCCAGCTCAGAATAGGGCACTTCCACCATCACCAACATTGATGACAGCGCTGGTCTGGATCTAATATTCAGTTTACAAGAGAACCTAGGGGAGAGAGGGACAAGATAAGCAACACCACGAAGAAGCAACCAGCGAAATTCAGACAGCAGGAAATTCTGCAGGAGAAATGACCTGTTTTTGTCCCCAGAAATACATGGCATGAACAAAAGGGAGGGGTGGAGAGGGAGATAGATAGGCGATACGGCGGGGAGAGTAAAATAGATTGTGGAATCTAGACAGAAAGGATGTGGGTAGTCACGGTGAAATTCTTTCGACTTTTCTGTATATTTGAAAAATTTCATCATAATATGTTGGGGAAAAAAAAGGAAAGGGGCTCTTACAGGATAAAAGTGATTTAAGAAAAATCAGCCCAATGCAGTGTACGGACTTGGTCCGGATCCAGATTCAAAGAAACCGAAAAAACACATTTTTTGGGACAATTTGGGGAAATTCGAATCTAAGTTGGGTCTTAGATGATATTAAGGAGCTAGTGCTATTTTCCTTACTAGTAATAATAGTATGGTGGTCAAGGTTCTTCAAAGGCCTATCTGTTGGAGATGTTTATTGTAGTATTTACGGGAAAACTCATACGTCTAGAATTTGCTTTAAAATATTTCAGCAAAATAAAAAGAGAAAGGGGCAGTGGAAGAAGAGAAGAGAAACTGAGAATGAGAAAATATTCACAATCGTGGAAGCTGGTGCTGGGTGCGTGGGGTCAGGCCCCACGCCAGGCCCCCTCTGCCTGATGTCTGAGTCCTCGCAACCCACTCTTCTAGAACTTCCAAGAGGTGCAGGGGCAAGAGTCGTTTAAAGGAAATAAAGAGATTCTCAATTTCCACAGAGGCCACAGAATGTAGCAACGAACAGTGCAAATTCAGGAGTCAACCTGCCTGGGCCCACATCGTGCTGCCCTGCTGTGTGACCTCAGGCAAGTAAATTAACATCTCTGTGGTTCCATTTCCTTATTTTGCAAACCAGGAACAGGAAAGATCTCACCTCCCAGGTGCTGGCAAGGATGAAATGAGAACCGTAAAGCCCTTGTAAGTACACCCGCCCCTCCTGAAATGATCGGCCTGAGGATGCGCCTGCCATGGAGCTGCCTCTCCCTCCCCACTGTCCCTTTTTCTTTTGGCCCTGAGCTAACATCTGTTGCCAATATTCGTCTTTTTATTTCTCCCCAAAGTCCCAGCACATAGCTGTGTATCCTAGTTGTAAGTCCTTCTAGTTCTTCTATGTGGGACGCCACCACAGCATGGCTCGATGAGCAGTGTGTAGGTCTGCACCCAGGATCCAAACCAGTGAACCCCAGGCCACTGAAGTGGAGTGTGTGAACTTAACCACTACCCCCCAAGCCAGCCTCCCCCTTTTTTCCCCGACTGTCCCTTTTGCAAATGTGGTTCTCCTGCTTTACAGAGAACAGCACAGCCCCGACCCATCCCAGATCTTAACACGGTACGCTGCCCTAGGGCGTGACATGAAGGGACGATTTCAAATACTGCTGTAAGTGTGGAGACAAGGAATCACGAATCATTACTGGGTAACAATTCGGTTCCAACTCTGCTCCCGACAAAACAGAAGGAGGGCCTGAGTGAATCGGCTGCTCAGAGATCAGAAAAAGTAAGTTTTGTGGTGTCTCCTTGCGTGACCGACTTCCCTAAGACTTGAAAGGAGCTCAGAGGGTGGAGTGATGTTGCTCCACCAGAACTCCTTCCGCTGCCACCTGCTTATAAGAACATGTCTACAAAAATGAAAAATAGGATTACAATTGACGCTGAGTTCCATTCTCACAACATCCCTGAACTATTGGGGAAAATGCCCTATTCGCCTCACTAAGAGACGCCTCTCCAACACATTTCACCTTTTTAGGTTTAATATTTTTTATCAGTCGTGTACTCGTGATTCTTGCAATGATACCTCACTCCATGATTTTTTTTGATTAGCACTTAGAGTCTTATGGTCTCCTGAATTTCTAGAAATTACTGAATGTTGTTCACATATGTATATGTTTGTGGCAGAGAAGTATGATGGGGATTGTGACAGCCTGCCAATGGCCACCCCCGCCTCTGGGCTTGGCTGTGGTATTGGCTTTGGCCAAGGGGACATCAGCAAATGTGATGGTGATGGCCCAGCAGAGGCTGGAAGTGCCTATCCACAGGGGCTTGTCTGCCCTTGCGGCTCTTCGGGAGCGGAGCGCACTGTGTGAAGGAGCCTGTGCTATCGGCTGGAAGACAAAACCAAGCAGAGTGGAGACGACCCGTCTCGGCTGAGCTGCCCCAGACCAACCAGCCTGACAACTGCCAGATGCATCAGTCAGGCCACTGCAGACCATCCAGCCCCCCGTGGAGATGAGCCACACTGGCCCAGACGAGGAGAACAGCCCAGCAGCCCACAGAACCATGAGAAATAACAAATACCTGCTGTTTTAATCCACTAAGCTTTGGGGATGTTTGTTACCCAGCAAAAACTAACTGTTGCAGTGATCAAAAAAAGAGAGTTTCAGGTATATACGTCTATTACATTAGATTCAATTCTATTGGAACTAAAAACCATTAGAACGTCGGTTCGGGAGAGCAAGGATTTTTTTCCCTCCAGTGTATCCCCAGCACCTGGAATACAGGAGGTGTTCAACAAACAGTTGCTGAATGAATGAATGAATGAATGTAAGTTGAAGGAAAAAAACAAATGATGTGACATTCGTGTATTTTTCAATGGCCAGTGATGTATGCCACTGTGTTCAATATGTTTAAAAGAGTAATGTAAGTCAAGTAACAGTTTTATTTTAAAATGTCACCATCATGTTGATCATTGTGGAAGGCAGATGATGGATATTCGAGGGGCTGTTCTCCTGTTCTCTCCAGCTTTGAGTATGTTCAAAATTTTCCATAATGAAAATATTTTTAGGGGCCAGCCTGGTGGCATAGTGGTTAAGTTCATATGCTCTGCTTTGGTGGCCCAGAGTTCGCCAGTTCGGATCCTGGGTGAGGACCTACACGCCCCTCATGAAGCCACGCTGTGGCGGCGTCCCACATAGAACTAAGAAGGGCTTACAACTAGGATGTACAACTAGGCACTGGGGCTTTGGGGAGAAAAAAAAAGAGAAAGATTGGCAACACGTGTTAGCTCAGGGCCAATCTTCCTTACCAAAAAAAAAAAAAAGGGGGGGGGGCAGACCTTGAAAAAAATTTTAAAAGTCAAAAGTTATCATTTGCTAGAAATTATATCCTTTGTAATTATTTACACTTAGGATGGAAAACTAGAGATGTGTGGTTCCACTCTTATAAAGTTCAAAAGCGTGAGAAGTGAGAATAATGGCTACGTCTCGGGGCACAATGCTGGGAAGGGGGCATGAAGGGGCTTCTGAGGGGGTGGGGGGCCTGGTTTGGTTCTTGGGACAGGTTACCCAGATTTGTTCTCTTGCTGGACGCTGACTAAGCTGTTGGCTTATGACATGCACCTGTCTTTGAATATGTGCGTTCTAGTTCAGCAATAAACCTAGGCAGTAAAGTCAGATGAATGGATGCACAGCTTTTCAAACTTTTACAGCCCAGCGTAAATGCCGAAGACCATTCCTGCACCCACATCCGAAGCGAGGGCCTCGAAGTGACTGTCCACGGGGCCAGGCGGATGTCATAAAGGAGCGCAGCAGGTCAGATGCGGGCCAAGAAGGGGAGGGGAGCAGGTTCCTTCTGCAGGCAGCTCCTCTCTGAATGACAGCTGCCATAGGGGCGTCAGACCTGGGGCCGCCCGTGTGTTTGGTCATTTCACAAACATCTATTGCATCTGTGGCTTCCTAGCTGTCATGATCCTGGGCATGGGACAGAACCTTCCTGAGCCTCAGTGTCCTCATCTGCTCAATGGCCACAACCCCAGTCCCTACCTCATAGGGCTGCTTTAAGAATTAAATGAGTTAATGATATTCAGACGGTAATGAATATACATAAGGCTGAGCCACGCCCCCCCCCCCCCCCCCCAGTTGTCACTCCCGGTACTCACGACAAAATTTCTCACTCCTCCAGGCGTGCACGGTGACCCCGGCGGCCTGGCATGCAGCAGCGTAGGTGGCCAATGCATCACACAGTGGCTCAGTCTGGCCTGGCAGCAGGCAGCGGTCGTAGACGCAGTCGCGCACGACACCCTGCGGGTCCAGCACTTTGTGGCACTCCCGGAAGGGCCCCTTGGGGTCGGCAACGATCCCACAATCCTTCTTGCTCTGAAGCTGCTCGGCCAGCAGGGAGTCCAGCTTGGGACAGTCACCCGGCTCGGTCGCTCCGCAGCCCGGCCTCGTCTCCTCCTGCCAGCTTTTCCCAAAGGCCAGAGCATTGGCCGCTTGGCCCCCGCCCCTCAGAGCCAGGTCATCACTTGAGTCCCCATTGAAGTTCCCGCAGAGCCCACACAGGGCCCCAGCATAGCTCTGAGGCACCTTGACAGTCACATGGGCATCCCAGTTGTAGGTGACAGTCAGGCCAAAGTCTGTGCTCACGACGGCCTTTTGGCCCTGGCGGAACACCTGCACCTGTCCATCTGCGGCCTGGAAGGGCAGGTGCCGAAGGATGTCGTCCACCTGGATGGAAATGCAGGAGGGCCAAGGGGTCAGGGCAGTCATGGCTCTGTGGCCCAGCCCTCACTCACTCGGTTCCAGCGATTCTGGGCTCCTTGCTAGTCTCTTGAGCATATTATGTGTGGGCCCACCTCAGGGCCTTTGCACTTGCTGTGCCCTCTTCCTGGATTACCACCCATCACTCTTCACTTGGCCATCTCTACTTCATCTTTTAGGTGTCAGCCTTCATCCAAACCCCTTGTAATGGCCTAAAAGGCCCTAAGTTATCTGAGCCCTACTTCTCTCCAGTTTAATTCTCCGGTAGCACCCCGTTCCCCACCCCTGCAACTCCAGCCATGCAGGCATTTGGGTATTCTCCTGAACTCATCAAGCTCAGCCCAGCCCCAGCGGCTTTGCACTTGCTGTACCTTCTGTTTGTGGCATTCCTAGCCTCTTCCACATCCCTATTCTTTGCCTGGCTGCCTCTCCATCGTCCTTCACGTCTCAGCTTAAAATCGAACCCCTCTACCCACGAGGCCCTGTCTGTCCCCGCTTTTCTGACCTCATCTCCTACCAATCTCTCCATCCCATGTCCCCAACCTCATTCTCTCGGGGGCGGCCCCATGCAGTTCTGCGCTCGTCAAGCTCAGTCCAACCTCGGCCTCTGCGCCTGTTGCTCCCCCTGCCCAGGAACGACCACTCTTTGCCTGGTGGTCTCTTCCTCGTCCTCTCAGCTTAAATGAGAAGCTTCTATCATAGCTACCCCCTACACCATGCCTTACCTCCCCACTCCCATTCCAGCCCCACTGGTCTCCATGCTGTTCCTCTCCCCTCATGTCTGTTCCTGCCTCAGAACCTTTGCACTTGCTGTTCCTTCTCCCCGGAGCACACTTCCATCCACTTCTCTCCCTGCCTGTTCCATCTCTTTCTTCAGGAGAGGCAATAGGATGCAGCAGTCAAGAGTATGGACTCTGGAGCCAGACAGCCTGGCTTCAAATCCTGGCTCGGCCACTCATTCGCTGTGTGATCTTGAATAGATGACTTAACCTCTCTGTGCCTCAGTTTCCTCGTCTAACAAGGTTAACTGTTTCACAGGGTTGTTACAGAGATTAAATGAGTTACTATATGTCAAGCATTTAAACACAGAAGTAACTGAATATATTTTGGCTATTATTATTCAAACTGCAGCTTAGATGTCATCTCAGAGAGGTGAAAACAAAAATATTAATAATCACGCCCTCTGTTTATCTAGAAGATTCTCTATTCTAAACCCTAGGCTTTCTGGGCAGAATTTCCTTGACTCTAAGGTCCTTCTGAAGATTACCAGTTAAGGCCTGGCCCATGGAAAATTCTCTTGATTTCCCATTTCCAATTCATCCTCCTCCCCAAGGCATGGGCCACTGTCCCAAACTGCTCCTTAAGAATTGCTGTGAATCCTACAACAACCCACCTCTGGAGTTTCATCTTTTCTTTAAAGAGAAAATCAGTGGTTCTCAGCTTCTGCTGGATGGTGGACCCCCTAAGAAATATTTGTCCAGAAACCTGCCACCCTCCGTGAGTGGGGCCCGTCTAGGAGTCCCCCGGGCTCCCATCTCTAGTTCCTGACCTTTTACAAGGCCCCTTACTCTGAAAATCAACGTCCTCCAGGAAAGACTCATATCTATAACTTGGGAGGGATCCTAACAATAAAATATTGTCAGCAGGGGCTGACCCGGTGGCACAGCGGTTAAGTGCACACACTCCACTTCGGTGGCCCGGGGTTCTCTGGTTCGGATCCCAGGTGCGGACATGGCACCACTTGGCACACCATCATGCTGTCATAGGTGTCCCACATATAAAGTGGAGGAAGATGTGCATGGATATTAGCTCAGGGCCAGTCTTCCTCAGCAAAAAGAGGAGGACTGGCAGCAGTTAGTTCAGGGCTAATCTTACTCAAAAAAAAAAAAAATTGTCGGTATTTACTGAACGCTTGCTGGGTGCCAAGGCCTCTTTGAAACCCTGCAAATATTAACCTATCAACCCCCCACGACCACCTTGTGAAGGGGCTCCGGCTGGGGAGGTATCCTCTTATTACTCCATTTGACAGAGCACAAAACTGAGACCCCCCTGGAGACAGAGTCACACAGTAAGCAAGAGGCAGCATCTCTCGCCTCAGGAGCCCCGGCCTGAACCACTGGCCACAAGGTCTGCTAACAGCCCCCAGCCCCCCCGGGGTCCAGACTCCCCGCTCTTTAGGGGGTTTCCCCGCGTCCTCACCAGCACTTGCCCAGGGTGCTCCCGGCGGACGGCCACCTTCACGCCGCGCGCCTCCACGATGACCGCGCGCGCGTAGCTCACGGTCTGGCTGCCGCGATGCTCGTTCTCCACCAGCACGCGAAAGGCGGCCAGAGCCTGGGCCTGGCCACACGAGCCGGCCAGCAGGTACGTGCAGGTGCCCATGAAGTCGAAGCGCCGGCCGTCGAAGCTCACGTAGTGCGGGTCCCCGGACCCCTGGCAGCTCCCGAAGCGGTCGGCGTAGCAACCCAGGAGGCCGTTCTGGACGCGGCAGCGCTCGCCCGCCGGGCAGCCCTGCGTGTCGCTGCAGCGCACCTGCTGGGTGGCGCCGTCGCAGGTGCAGCGCCGCTGGCACTTCTCGTCGGCCCACACCGCCTGGCCGGGCGCGAGCGGGCGGCCCTCGTGGACGCAGCCGCACGACGAGGAGGCCACGCAGGCGCCGCCGCTGGCCACGAAGCCCGGGAGGCACACGCAGCCCTCGACGCACGGGCGCCCGGAGCAGTCGGCCGGCGCCGCCTCGGGGTTGCAGGTGGCCGGGCAGGCGGGCCCGCAGGACTCGTAGCGGCTGTTGGCCGGGCAGGACAGGGCTGGGGGAGAAGGGGAGGTGGGTCAGGCCGGCGTGGAGGGGGCTGGAGGGGTGCGCCGTCCGAAGGGCGCACCAGGACTTGCCTCCCCAAACCCTGCTCCCCCGTCAGAGCCCCCATCTCAGTTAATGGCACCTCCATCTCTCCAGGGGCTCAGGCCCCAAAGCTCAGAGACATGGTTGATGGGCTCCCTGCTTCGTTCCCCGGACAGCCAATCTATCAGTAAGGCCTGGGAGCTCCATATTCAGATCTATCCAGAATCTTCCCCCATCTCCTCTTACCACGGTCCCCACCCTGGTCCCAGCCACCCTGGCAGCCTCCTGCCTCATCTCCTTGCTGCCATCCTGCCCCCACAGTCTGTTCCTCACACGCAGCCAGAGGGACCCTGTGAACACCTGAGTCGGAAGATGTTTCTCCCCTGCCCTCTTGTGGCTCTGCCTTGCTCAGGGTAAAAGCCAGAGTCCTCCTGGTGGCCCACGAGGGCCCCCAAGATTTACCCCATCACCTCTCCGTCCTCCTCTCCTCTCAGTCTCCCTCTGGCTCACTCTGCCCCAGCCACAGTGGCCTCCTCGAGGGTCCTCGCACTCCTACCTCAGGACCTTTGCATTGGCTGTTCCCTCTGCCCATAGCGGCCTTTCCCCAGAAGGCAGGGAAGCATGTGGTTAAGAGAAGGCTACTGGAGCCCCGTGGCCTGGGTTCGAATCTCAGCTCTCCCTTTCTCAGCTGTGTGATGGTGAGCAGATGACTCCAATCTCCCCGTGCCTCAGTTTCCCCATCAGTAAAATGGGATACTAATAGTAGCGACCTCACAGGGTTGTCGTGAGGAGTAAACGAGTTAATCCATGCAGAGACACCTCGTGAGCATCCTTATTACTTAGCTGACTCCTTTGCCTTATCCTGGTCTCCACTCTGACGTCACTTCCTCAGGAGCCCTTCCCTGATCACCCTTGTCACCGGCCTCCCATCTGCTCTTATTCCATGAACCTTGTTGCTTTTGCTCTCTGAAGATGTGCCACACTTTACTGCTTGCTGTCTGGCTCCCCCTCTGGGATGTCAGTTCTGTGAGAGTGGGGACCTGATCTGTCCCAGTCGCGGCTGAATTTCAGCACCAAGGACAGGGCCGGGCCCACAGGAGACAGTAACTCGCTGGTTCCGCCTGTGCACCAGGCACTGGGGAACTCTGCAGGGGGGTGTTTCCTGGGCACTGGGGACACAGTAGTGACCAAGACAAGCCCTACATGGCCTCAGTGTCTCCCCCAGACTTACTCCGCCTCTGGAGTTCCCCTCTCAAGCCCTGGGCCTGGGTGCCTCCGCCCCCCTCTCCCCTAGCCTTCAGCCTCCTGAACATTTCTCTGGGAGCCTCAGGAAGACAGGGACAGGTGTATGTCCATCACTGGCACAGGGATGGGGATGAATAAATGAGTAAATGGATGATTTAGTGGCTGGACACCTGGCTAAGGAGCTGGGACTTTGCCCAAAGGACATCGGGGAGACATAGAAGGTTATAAACGAAGAGCCGCTCACATTTCTGCTTTGGGACCCTGAAGACTATCTCTCATGCCAGGCTTTGCATATGCTCTCCCCTCAGCCTGGAGCGCACTTCCTGCTCCCTTTTTTCTGTCTAGTTCTGAGCTCTCCCATGGGTTTCCGACTGGGCAGCCCTTTCTCTAGGAAATCCCCCTTGACCCTCGTCAGGCGGGGTCAGGAAGCTTCTGGTCTCCCATAACCCCCTTGACCTTCCCCTATCCCAGGCCTGACCACTCTACCTGTGCCTCCCCCACCCCAGCGTGACCCCTCTGGGCTGTCACTATCCAGTGTTATTTCCGCCCCAACCTTAGGCTCAGCGTGGGCACAGCCTGTCCGTCTTGGCCATCTCTGCGGCTCTGACACGGTCCAGCGCCAGGCTGACCCACTACAAGTGCTCAGATATTGAGCAGACGCAAGTGGTCCCCCGCCTCCCACCGCGTGCTCGCAGCCCCCATGGGGCATCACTCACGGCAGTTGGCTGGCGACCTCCAGTTCCCGACAGAGACGCCAAGCTCCAGACAGGCCTGGGCGTAGGCGCTGAGGCTGCGGCACAGGCTGGCCCGGTCCCCGTTGAACACACACAGGTCATAGACACACTCCTCCAGGAAGGCCCGGGGGGCCAGGGCATCGTGGCAGGCGGCAAAGGGGCCGTTGGACAGGGTGAGCATGCCGCAGAGGCCGTCGCCCTCATAGTGCTGGGCCTGGCCTGCGGTGCAGGAAGGACAGTCGTCCTGGCAGCCGTCATCACACAGGTAGTCCCCATCGTCCAGCCTCCAGCTACCGGCAAACTCCACAGCGTCAGGAGCCTGCTCCCAGTCAGGCGTGAGGAAGTCATCGGCCGGGTCGCCGTTATAGTTGCCACACAGTCCGCACACCTGGTCCTGGAAGCGCTCGGGCAGGCTCAGGACCAGCTGGGAGTCCCAGTTGTAGGTGACCACCAGCCCAAAGTCCAGCTCCGCCACGGCCTGTCTCCCGCTCTGGTACACTCGGAAGCGGCCATTGGCCAGGGAAGCGGGCAGGCGTGAGCGCTGGTTGTCGATCTGCGGGGGGGTGGGGTGGGGTGGGGGGGGTGAAGATGCATGGTCAGACCCTGGGTGGTCCAGCCTCCAGCCCCTCATCTCCTCCCACTCGCTTCCCCTGCTCTAGCCGCCCTGGGATTCCTTCCTCCTCTTACTGCCGCTGACGGAGCCTCAGATCTCTGCTCTTGCCGTCCCCGCGGCCTGACACGCTCTTCCCTAAGACGTGCACATGGCTCGGCCCCTCACCTCTTACAGAAGCTTCGCTTAAATGTTACCATCTCAGTGAGGCCACCACTGAGCACCCTATTTCATATGGCATCCTCTCCCTACACCCCACGCCCCTCTCTGTTCTATTTCTCTCCTATAGCATCTAACCTTCTAAAATATAATTTGCCAATTTCTCATGTGTATCATCTATCTAACTCCACTAGAGGACAGGGATTTTGTCTGCCTTCATCACTGCCTCATCTCCAGCGCCTGGAACAGTGCCTGGCGGAAGAGCAGACGCTCAGGAAGCGAATGGAGGCACTGCTGCCTTAGATAAACACTCCTTGGGTGCTCACGCTGTGCTGGCCCTGGGCTGGGGGATCCTGGAGATACCAGACAGTGACAGATCAGAGTGGTCAGGGCTGGGATAGTGGAGGCACAGGAGGCTGTGGGAGCTTAGAAAAAGGACCACACCCAATCTTGTAAGTCGGAGGAGGCTTCTTTGGGGAAGGGACAGCCGAGCCGAGCTGTAAAGGTTCAGTGAGAGAGAGGCAGGAAACCAAGGAGCGGGCAGGGGATTGCTTTGCGAATGTCCTGAGTGGAGAGAGAGTCTGGCCAGCAGATAAGGAGTGTGTCCTTCTGTCCCCTGGGCCATTTTCCTCTTCCTGAGCATCTTTCTTCACACATTCTTGTCTTAGCCAAGAGGACGGGGGATGAAAAAAGGAGTAACAGGCAGAGGGGACAGCATGAGCAACAGTCTGAAGGTAAGACAGATCCTTCACTCATTTGTTCAGTCAGCAACGCCTCCACAAGCCCTCCTGCGTGTCCAGGTCTGTGCCGGGCTGTGCCGGCGACACAGCAGGGACCGAGACAGCCCAGAGCCCCATGCTCACAGGTTCTCAGGCCAGGGACCGCTGGCAAATCCGTCTCTCCCTTTAGACCACTGATCTCCATTTTTAAACAACACAAGTAATATTTGTTCATTACAGAAAACTTAGAAACTGCGCGTGAGCAAAAAATGGGAGAAGAGAAATCGTCCACATGGCTGTAGACACACACACGTATGTTTATAAATCCCTGCCAGGTTTTTTTTCCCACCTTTAAATACATTTATACTTTTTTTTTTTTTTATAACGATACCATGCTGAAGCCACCATTCCATGAACTCCTCTTTTCTCCTCACAACGTCTTGTGGACCACCTGTCACGATTCTACCAGGAGCTCTAAACATTTGTCAAGTCACTCCTCTCTATAAGGATCTGACAAGAGCCGATGGACCCTCTCCCTGAAAAACTGCACAGCATGTGCAAAATTCTGCACGTGATTTCACAGGATTTGAAGTTCCCCTGAGTTCGTGCTCAGCCCCTCCAGATCTCAAGAACAAATACATTAATCCACTTGGTTATTAATCTCACAGATCCACCTGCATGCTCACAAAATGAGGGAGGGGCAAGAATATTCACTTAGGGACTGTTTGTCATCGCAAACCAAGTGTCCATCCACAGGGAACTGAGTTAAATGAGCTATGATGCCTCCATCCAATGGGGACCGGGGCAGCTGTGAAAAAGAAAGAAGGGGCTCCCTCTGCACTGATACGGAAAGAGCCCCAGAATTACTGTTCGGTGCCAGAGCAAAGTTCAGGACAGAGCACGTGATACAGGTCCCTTTGCTATGAAAGGGGAGAGCTAAGAACGTATGTTTATAATTGCTTGTATTGGCATAAAGAAACCTTAGATGAATACTCAAGAAATCAGTAAAAATCCACTGTGAAGAGTGGAGGGGAAAGCAGATGAAGATAGTAGTGAAAGCAAGACCTTTCACAAGAGGCCCTTTTTGTTTTGAGCTATGTGAATGCTTTACCTATTAAAAAAATATTAATCACAGCAACGTGGAAGAACCTCAAATATATCATGCTGAGCAGAAGCAGCTTTACACAAAGCCTTCATACCCTGTATGGTTCCATTAATAAGAAGTTCTGGAACGGGCAAAATTAATCTACGGTGGACAAACATCAGAACTGTGATTGCCTTTAGAGGTGGATTGGGGATAGTTTGGGCAGGGGCGTGAAGGAATTTTCTAGAATGATGAAAATATTCTCTATCTTAATGGAGGCTTGGGTGGCACATTTGTCAAAACTCAGTGAACTGTACACTTAAGATGTGTGGGTTTTATAATACATAAGCTTTACCTCCAAAGTGAGCAAAAAGAAGTGTAAAAATACCGTATTCTAGTTAATGATGGGGATGTTGAAGTCTTTAGGGGTGAAGTGTGCCGATGTCTGGAACTTACTTGAAGCACAAAAAAAAAAATAAAATAAAATAAGAGGGATTGCTGATCGGACAGAGGGATGCACAGACGATAGGCGTGCGATTAGTCAAGAAGAGCGAAATGTTCAGAATCTGGGTGACCGGCATTTGAGCGTTTGCTGTACAAGGATTTCAGCCTTTCTGGGTCTTTTCATGTTTTCATAATAACATGCTGGGAAAAGGGAAATCATTGCTCCAGGCTGTTATTTGTATCAGTTGAGTGGTAATCCATTTACCAGAGGCAGAACGGCCTAGAGGTTAAGAAGCGGGACTCAGGAGCCAGCCATCTTACTAGCTCTAAGCCGTTGGGAAGTCACTCATCTCTCTGGACCTCTGTTTCCTCATCGTAGAGTGTTAATAATAGTAACACTTACCCCACCGATTGCTGGGAGCATTAAATGCATCACTACATGGAAAGTGTGAAGAAACGAATTCAGCACAAACAATCTGGGGCTCACTAAATTTAGTGTTTGGTCCTTTAAGAAATTCCCCATTGCTGGGCATTTTGCTTCCTTTCTTTTGCTGTGATAAACCACACTGCCATAAACTTTTTTTCCCCAACCATACCTCTGAGCATCCTTCAAATGCTTAGAAGCGGAATTGTTGGACCAAAGGGTTTTAAGGTTCTGCCGCGGATTTTCACAGCCCCCTCCCCAGGCCCCACTGCCTTGGCCCACTTCTCTGCATCCTCCACGTCACGGCAAAGGGGTCACGTTTGGGGCCTGACCTTCAGGCTTGGGATACCTACCCGGACGAAGCCAACCTCCCCGCGGGCTATCGACACCGAGTGGCTGTAGGCGCGCACGGTGACGAAGCCCACGTAAGACACGCGGCGGCTGCCCCGGTGCTCGTTCTTGGCTTCCACGCTGAAGGCAGGCAGGGTCTGGTCGCTGCTGCACAGCTCCGCCATCGTGTACGTGCACGTGCCCATCATGTCATAGCGACGGCCGTCGAACGTGGTGTAGTGGGGGTCACCCTGGGCGCGGCAGGTGGACACGGGGACCGCCACGCACTTGGCCTGCCCGCCGGACACCTGGCACTGCTGCCCGGGAGGACACTGCACGTCTTGGCAGGACGGCTGCTCCACCGACAGCCCGGCTGTGGAGGGAAACGGGTGGCGACAGAGTCAGGAGTGTCCCGCTCGGTGGGAGTCCTGGAGCTCCCCCTCGTGGGGAGTCTGGGCAGTTCACCCACAACCGCCCATTTTAGAAGTGGGGAAACTAAGGTTTGGAACCTCACAGAGAGAAAGCCGCCCAGACCTGGCCCGACCCCAGGTCTTTTGACTCCTCAGAAGAACTGGAAGGGAGTGAAGAAGGACAGGCAGGAACAAGCATGGAAATGCTCATTTCTGGTTTTTCTCTCTGTTTCCCCTCTCCCCTACCACCCACTCAGGTCAAAAGGCTAAGGGATCTTTTTTAAGCACAGAAAATGGAAGACAGAGACTGTTCAACAGATGGAAAGGCTGCCTAGGTTGGACTCCTGGCTCAACCAGTTAGCTGTGTGATGCTGGACCAGTAATTTGAAACTCTCTGTGCCTCAGTTTCCTCATTTGTAACAGGAGGGTGGTAATAATACCCTCTTCACGGGGACACTTGGGGAGGGGGTGTTGTCCAGGTTTAAATGAGCTAAAACATAAGTGGGGTTTGGAATAGCCCCCAGGTGGTAATTGAGTGTTACCTGTTACAATGATCACCTACACCTTTGCCATTCTGCTCTTCAAGCCCAAAGTGGCCCTTGGAATTTGGGTGGCTTCCACGCCCCTGAGGGTGGGAGTGTGAGAAACCCTAGTGTCTACGGCCCTAGCTGGAGGGTGGGGGTCCACACAGGAAGAAACAGCTCTTTCCCCCCGCCTCGCAGACTTCGAAAGCTCGTGCCTTCTCTCTGCTCGTGTAACAGCTCACTTTTATGTAGCCCTACCCACTTGCCAGATGTCACCTCATTACACCCTCCCTGCAGCCCTGTGGAGGGCTGCTGTTATCCTCCCCACTTCACAGATGTGGAAACTGAGGCCCACAGACATGAAGTCACACGCCCAAGGTCACACAAGCAGAGGTGGGATGGGACCCTGGGAAGTCTGGCTTTAGTATCTGTTCCCGCAAATACCACGTGTCCCTGCTTGCGGGCAGCTCCTCAACGTGCTGAGCCCCAGGGTGATACATAGGACCAGGTCCTAGAGATGAACTCTGTTAACACACACGAGGCACCTAGACTGCTCCCTGGTCTATTGCAACATGGCAGCCATCGTTATTATTAGACTGTGACACCTCCTGAGTTTGGGCGTAAACATTTCTACATGAGGTGTCGGGAGAGCGGCAGTAAGCAACTGGTATAGTTGTCTACCAGTTGCCAAAATATCAAAATATTTCCAAACTAGTTGGTAAGAAGCTGACCTGATCCCCACCCCCTCAAAGATCCCTGCTCTCGGCACCTTGATCTCCCCTACTATCCCTTCCCCACCCACCCCGCAAAGCAACAGACGAAAGGCTGATGCCACACACCGTGGGGGCTTCTCGGAGCCCGCCACAGTGCTCTGGCTGGCCTCTCTTCGGACTGGTTGGGACCCTGGATCACACCGGTTGCTAAGTATTTAGAGTATGGGTCCTGGGGGCGTGAGTAGGGAGGGGCTGGGAAGCCCCGAGGAAAAGAAGGATGGCAGGGAGGATGGAGGTGAGCGAGGGATGGCCCAGTGGAGGCAGGAAGCCACAGAGGAGAAGCTGGGTGGGGAAGGGGAAAAAGCGAGAGAGCTGGTAAAGGGGTCACTAGGCGGACAGGGCCGGGGGTCATTCCCCATCACTCACTCGGGCTGCAGGAAGCTGTTGTTCCATAGCCCAGAGCCAGGGCCAGCCCGAAGGAGAGCAGCCCGAAGTCGGTCGTGGCCTCGGCCCTGTGGATCACGTCAGCAGTGCCGAGGTCCACTTCGGCATACGAGAACTCAGTGCCCGGGACAGCTGCCCAGACGAGCTCGGACCCCCGCCTGCTCCCATCCACGCTCAGCTCGCCAGCAGCCTTCGTCTGTGCCACCACCAGGGCCACACCCTCAGAGCCTGGCATGCTCTTGACCACATAGGCGGGGCAGTAGGCTGCCACGTCTGGGATCAGGACCAGGTAAGGGTCGTAGGTCACTCCGTTCTTTATGGCACCTGTGCCGAACAGCAGGACCTGGATGCCCACATCTGCCGACACGTAGAGTGGGTGGGATGGCCGGATCTCAAACTCTGCGAAGTCACCCGCCTGGAGCCCACGGGAGCTGGTGGTGCCCCCGTGGTTGTAGGTCAGCTTCGTGGTCTGGCTGGCCACGACATAGGCCAGATCGAAGCGGGCCTGGGAGGCCAGAGTGGGCACCACATAGTGGGTGCCCCAGGCAGATGTGGGGAGCAGCTGCTCCACCACGTGGTTGCAGTTCGTGTGTTTCTGGGCACAGCTGTGGCCACAGAAGACAGCCACGGGGCTGCTGGCTGTGACCTTTGACCCTGAGAGATTAGCGGTGCTCTGTACCTGGGCCACCTGGTAAGCCTTCAGAGCCACACTCAGGACACTGCCCGCTGGGTAAAACTTGCCCTGAAATGTCACTGACCCCTTCAGCTGCACGCTGACCGAGGCACCCGCTGCCCCAGCCACCACAGCAAATTCTTTGACATTCTGGGCTGAGGTGCCAGGCGGTGTGAGCACAAAGTACTCGGTGCCCAGAGCGCGGGCAGGCTGCACCCTCGTCACCTCCGCGGTTCTGGGTTTAGCGTTTAAGGCCTGCACAGAGATGCTGCGGTCAGAGTGGACCACCACCGCACGCTGGAAGGTATTGCTGCCAACCATCTCAGCCTTGGCACTAATGTTGACCATGACTGACTGCCCGGGCCTCACTGTGACATCCTGTGAGGTGCTGTCTACCTGGCTGAGGATGGAGACTGAGGCGGGGCTGTTCGACAGACTGGAGAGGAGGAGGTGGAGGGAGGCCTCGCTGTACCCCGGCTGGTAGTTTTGCAGGAAGGCCGTGAGGAATTCCTCCCCCTCGGTGTTCTTGGAGCCCACTGAGGCCTCCTGCGTCACCCCTGGGACGAGAAAACGCAGTTGTGGGTCCACTTATCCAATCCTTGCCATCAGAGAACCAACCCCTTGCCCTGTACCTGGGTAACAAGGTGAAATGTCAACTTGGGCTTTTTCCTCTCTCTTCTCTCTCCTTTCTCCTTGTCAGTGCAGCGTTCACCTACAAACCTGTCTGGCTTTTGTTTTCCGAAAGCCTGAACGCTTTGGATGAGGGTCTCAAACTCAAATGCTGACAGGGGCCAGGTGAGTAATATAAATGTGCGAAATTATCCGAGTGGTGACTGTGTAAGCTGGCGCATTCACACGCCATCGGAAGTGGGGTCTTGCTACCAGCTTTAGCCTGTTGTTATTATGATGGTTTGTGGGCTCTGTTTTTTTTTTAATGCCAGATCTTACCATGTTTCAAGAGAAACTGGCTCTCTGAATTTCCCTGTGAAATCTCGAAACCTAAATTGTTTGAAGCACCGTGGGGCCCACACTGGCTGGATTCAGCTGTTAGTTCTTGATTTCTGTTAGTAGGACTTGGGGGGGCGGGGTGTGTGAAGAGTAGGTAAAGGAAAGAAACGGATGATGGGAGTGTGGACAAAATGTCCTCTAGAAATAGAGAAGACTGGGGGCTTTTCAAGACCCCCAACTAGAAAGAGATTCCTAGGGCTTATGAGACAGAGAGTGAGAGGGAGATCGATTTAAGGGGTCTTGGAGAGAGAGTGGGGGTCAGTAAAAGCTTGTCTGCTGAATAAGGGGAGCCTTGAAGATTATCCCAGTGTCCCACGGGGCCAAGGGATCAGGACAATGAATGTTTCAAAAGTCGCCTAAATAGAGGGTGACTGGTGATTGATATTCCATCCTTCCACCAGTACTTTAGTCTTACCTAAGACCCTAGTCCTGGAGAATTGGGCACCAAGCCCTCCAAGAATGACTTTAGTGACATTTTTTCCATCACCTCAGCAGAATGAGTCTCAGAGTCAAAACTTTAGCTAAGCTGCAGAAAATCAAGAAAGTGGGAATTCTTGCACACTTGAATTTGGCGACTAAGGTTTTCACCTGTTTCCCTCCAGCACAGAAGGAGAACGGGGGAATTCCATTTCTCTGCAGAACCTAAGGGGCCCCTCGCCCATCTCAGCTAGACTGCTGACACTGGGAGATGGGTCTCTGGAGGGGGCACCAAATGGAGGGTGCTGGCCCAGGCAGGTGGAGTTCCCCAGACTGGAACAAGGACATAGATGGGATCTCGGTCTGACTTACCCCACAGGAGGGTTGCTCCGGCCCAGAGAGTCCACCAGCTCCACAGGGAACCCATGTCTGCAGAGGAGAAAGAGAGGGGTCATAGGAGGCTTGCTTGCCCCTCCTGCTGGAGACCGTCCCGGAGAGGACGGAAGGGTCCAGTCTGAGGACAAGGGCCACCTAGGCATCAGGAAGGCTGAGGTGGGCTGGATCCAAGGGCCAGTGTGTGTCTGTATACGGAAGCTGGATGTCCAGTGGGCCTGGGGGTGGGGTGGGGAGGGTAGCGGACCTGATGTCCCACTTCCAAAGGGGACCCCAGCCTCTCTCACCTGCAGGTCCCTGGAGCTGCGGGTCTAGCTCCTGGGCTGGGCTATATAGTGGGGTTTTTTGGCTTCTCAGGCCACACCCTAGGCCACCTGCCAGGCAGATGATGCCAACTTCCTGGAGGAGGCTGCTAATTCCAGGCCAGGTGGAATGGGGATCCTGAGGCTCTGGGAAGGGCAGAGGGCGAGCCTGGATGCCTGGGTCCCGGGAGGGATGTGAGAACAGCTGGCGGCTGTGCCGTGGTTGCCTGCTGGAGACTTCGGTCTTAGAAGGGTGGTGGCCCTGAGGGAAACAGCTGGGGAGCAGGGTGCTGAGGGCCTGGGTCCCCGAGGGGCGGGGAACGGGGGCGGAAGGTGGCATTCGGTCTTGTTTACTGGTTTCTGGTTTAATGGCCAGATTCCTTTCTTTGGCTCCTGCCAGGAATAATAGCAAGGGATCCACATCCGGGTCCTGGCTGCTCCTCAGTCCCCACAAACTGATCCCTGGTCCCCAGCCACCCGTATCCTATTGCCAGCCACCACTGGGGGGCAGGGCAGGTGTCTGCGGTGGGCAGGAATCTGAGCGCCTGACCCAGGCCTGCAGAGTGGGACACAAGACCTCCACCCCCAGTTCAACAGGTCCTCATGGTACTTCCTCTGCAAAATGGGAACATCAAAACCAGCCTCACTGGGCCTAGTTATCTTCCAGAGGGTGCTCTGTGCACCCTCCAGGACAGTAGTGGAGGCAGGCTCTTCTGGTGTGGTCCCAGGTCGGGAGAGGGAGGGAACGGGGGACCCGAGCTGTGTGTCAGGAAGGATGTGGGCCCCTGCTTCCTGGTTCCAATCAGACACCGGTTTCCAGTTCCTGGAGATTTGTTTGTTTTCTGAGAGGTGTTTTTTGGCCTGAGAAGGGACTGGCTGAACAGGTTTTGGGTGACTCTGTGCCCACCATCCCCCCATAACCTGCGTGGGATGGGAGAGGGAGGTCCCGGTCACACACGGGGAGCAGAGGAAGAGACAGCGGAGAGGTGGCGTGAGCTCTCTGAGATGGAGTTTGTTCCTCCCGAGGCGCTGGCCCCACCCACGCCCTGCTCCCCTCCTTTCAATCTTGGGGCTCATTATTTGCTGGGGAGTCTTCTCTGGAAACAGCAGCTGCAAAGCCTGGGTGTCATCTCGGACAACACCCCAGCAGCTGCTGCTCCCACGACTCCTCCTCTCTTATCACCAAGGCCTGGAGCTTTGGGCAGCCAGGGTGGGTGGGGGCTCTGACACCCGCCGCCCAGGGCAGGTTCTCAGAGGGAGAGATAAAGGCTCAGAGTTGACTGGAACACGAAGTCAACCAGGAAAATGAAGTGAGTAAACACGAGCCTGGATAAAAGCCAGAGTTATCAACAAACAGGCAGGGGTAGGGGGACCCACAGAGAGTGGGAGCTTTGAGGCGAGGGGTGTATGGGTCCCTGAGGAGCCTGGGGGTGGGGAGGGGGCATCCGGGTCCCTGAAGGAAAGGACTGGGAGGAGGGGCTGTTGGGATTCTTGAGGAGGAAACAGCTATTGCAAACCAAGATGCCAAAAGCTTCTGTGTCGGATACCCCTGTTGTAGTCTGAGACACTCAGAGAAACGAGGGGTGAGGGGGCAGAGAATTAGGATAACCCTTAGGGGTGATACTGCTCCCCAACCTCCTTTAAGCCTTGGGGTCTCCCCTAGTTGACTCCAGAGAGAAGCCTTCCGCCCTCAAAAATCTGTCGTTGCTTTCTGCAGCCAGACTCCGCAGAAATGGGGTGGGAAATCTCACAATTTAATACTCTGGTTTTGACACCCCTGAGACCTTCTTTCCATTCCTTTCAAGGCCCAGGCTGTGGGTGTGTGTTGTGGGTGTGTGTGTACATGTGGTATGACGCACCCTGTGCCTTACTCCGGGTCATACCTATTCTCAGAAATCCCACTGGTGATCCCGAGATAACCTGTGGGGACACTTCTTTCCGGTCAGTGAGACCACACCCACCCCACCACTGGCAGCCTCGCCTCATAAGGATGTTTGTGTGTCTGAGCCTTCTGGCCTCTCCCTGCCAGCAGGCTCTGCAGGGAGCAGATCTGCCCTGGTGGTACCACGTGAGACCTCTGGGACCCTCTGTTCTGGCTGGGCTTTACAGACCCAGGGCACAGCTGGGGAGAATTTACTCTCTGCAGCTAAATTCACTCTTGCTGGCCATTCCTAACTTCATTCCTTCATGCTCTGGCCGGGGCGGTCTCTACACCCGTTTAGTGAACTCCTCCATCTTGCATAGGCTGCCACTAACCTCCCTGAGGTTCCATTTTGATCTTGTTCCTCCCCGGCTCAAGGACATTCAGCTTCTCTGTCCTTGGGGATGCAAGTCCCTACTCCTGGCAGGATTACCTCCAGCCCTAATCCTCCATGTCTGGGCCTTCCGCCTTCCATTGTCCGCACGGTTCCCTCCCTGGGAGCACCCTTCTCCACGTTCCACCCGCTAACTCCACATCTGGCACCCAGACAGCACTTTCTTCATGAGTCATTTACTGAAAACCCAAGCAGATACTAATCTCTTTTATTTCTCTTCTTTGGAACTGGCTATTTGCTCTCTTGCTTAACAGAAATCCCCTTTTTTGTTTTAGCCGCTTGGCACTGAGTCTTGCTGCATGTACGTTTGGCCTCTGTCTTCCCCCCCAATCCCTCTTCCACCCACTCCAATCTGACTTCCATGTGCATTGAAACTGTTTTGCTAAATTCTCCAGTGACCTCTCATTGGTCACTTGGTTCTAGCTCTTTCTCTGTAACATTTGTCGTGAACACTTTCACCTTGGACATTTCTAACGCCTGGCCTGCCGTGACGTCCCTTTCTTCTGGCTCTTGTGTTACTTTGGTCTGTTTCCTACAAGAACCCCTTTAGCATTGATGGTTCTCAGATTCTCTTCCTCTGCTTCTTTCTCTCGCTCCTTCTTTTCTCCAGGAGATCTTGTCCAGGGCCACCGATGCTGTCTAGTAGAACTTTCCGTGATGATGAACATTTCTTATATTTTGCGCTGTCCAATGTGGTGGGCGATAGCTACAGGTGGCTATCAAGCTCTTGAAATGTGACTAATGGAAGGGAGGAACTGAACTTTTAATTTAATTTAATTGTAATCAATTTAAAGTTAATAATGACCTATAACTTGTGTCCATATTAGACAGGACAAAATCTAGAGCTGTTGCTAACACGGGCCACATTTCGCCCACCTATCTAGATGCCTATCTATCTGCCATCCACCTATCTACCTATTTATTCTCATTTATACCTATTTGCCATTCCTACTGCCCCCTTCTAGGCACCCATTCTCAGGTGACTCACAGAAATATTTTTAAAAATCTTATTGAAATAAAACACACATATTAATAAGTAACAAATCATAAATGGATAATAGCTCATTGAATTATCTCAAAAGGGACACATCCTTATAACCTTCACCTGGATCAAGAAAGAGAACATTTCCAGCATCCCAGAAGCCCTCTTCATGCTCCTTCCTGATCACTATCCACGCCTTACGTCCCATAGGGAGCCACTCTTTTGGCTTCCAACACCACAGATTATCTAGCTTGTTTTTTGAATTTTACATAATGTCTGTATTGTTTTGTGACTGGCTTGTTTCACCTGATGTTACCCATGTGCACATAACTGAGTTCATTTTCATTGCCATATGGTACTCACTTAGACAAAAGTCACTACCTCCTTACCCACTCTACACGTCGATGAACGTGCGGATTGTTTCCTCTTTGGGCTAATGGGTACTATCTTTTGGTGCACAGGTGCACAATTTCTGTCGGGACATGCTTTGGAATTCCCAGTGGCAGAATTGCTGGGTCACTGGGCTCAGCTTTAGTAGATGCTGTCAAACACGCTTCAATTTCAGCCCCCCGATCAGTGTTTCTGTGTGAATTCTAGATGTTTCACCAATACTTGGTCTTGTCAAGACTTTGTAATTTTAGCCATTCTAGAGGTGGAGTGGTATTGAGCTGTGGTTCTAATTTGCATTTCCTTGATTATCAGTAAAGTTGAGCACTTTTTAATATATTTATTGGCCATTTGGATCTCTTCTTTGGGATTTGAGAGTTTAGTAATGTATTTATTCAAGTCTCTTGCCCATTTTTCTATTGGGTTGTCTTTTTCTTATTAGTCTGTATGAATTCTTTATATATTCTGGATACAACTCATTTGTTGATTAGATGTTTTGCAAATTTTTTTCCCACACTGACCTATCTTTTCACTTTCTTTCTTTTTTGTTGAGGAAGATTAGCCCTGAGCTAACATCTGTGCCCATCTTCCTCTATTTTCTGTGTGGGACACCTGCCACAGCATGGCTTGATGAGTGGTGCGTAGGTCCACACCCGGGATCCAAACCGGCAAACCCCAGGCTGCCAAAGCGGAACACGCGAACTTAACCACTGCACCACCAGGCCGGCCCCATCTTTTCACTTTCTTGATGAAAAAGCTTTTTAATTCTAAGGTAGTCCATATGATCAATCTGTTTTTCTGTTTTGTTTTTATAACTGGCTTCTTTTTTTTTTTTCCTGTGTTGAGTCTTTTTGTTTTGTTTTGTTTTGTTTTTGTTTTTTTTTTGGAGGAAGATTAGCCCTCAGCTAACTACTGCCAGTCCTCCTCTTTTTGCTGAGGAAGCCTGGCTCTGAGCTAACATCCGTGCCCATCTTCCTCTAGTTTATACGTGGGACGCCTACCACAGCATGGCTGCCAAGCAGTGCCATGTCCGCACCCGGGATCCGAACCAGCGAACCCCGGGCCGCCGAGAAGCGGAACGTGCGAACTTAACCGCTGCGCCACCGGGCCGGCCCCCCTGTGTTGAGTCTTTTAATCCATGAACATTGTATTTTTTTTTTAAACTTATTTAGATCTTCTTGGATTTATTTCATCAGTATTTAAACATTTTTCAGAAACATTATGGAGAAAGGAAACAAGAATTCTGAGGAGACTCAGAGAAAACAGAAAAGGGACATGAGCCCTGTCACCTTGGCATGTGCTGTGCCTCAAGAAACTAATAAACGTGCACTTTGAAGACTTTCAAAGCGACATTTTGTGTCTGATGTAATGGTTAGCGAAAGTGAGAAGTGGGCTATGATAGACGGTGACTCTGATGAGGAATAAATAAGTATTCCTCATTATTCTCTGGACTTGTGATCAGATACTGAAACCCTTTCAGACCTGGACTCCACAGAGTAGACTCTTCTTTCTAGAAGAAAAACATGGCACCATCCAGGAAGTGGAAAGAAGGCCTCCCAGTCAGAGATGCCATTGTTTCTCTTCTTTGAGTAGCTGAACCACAGAGGGTTGGTGACTCCCTGCCCGAGACGTGCCCCTCCCCAGCAGCCATTGATGCAACTGAAAGACAGATTTCTTGCAAAGCCAGTGAGCGGTGGGCAAAATTATCAAACTCATTATTTCAAAGCTGAGTCAATTCAATTCTGTGAAGAGAAGCCTTTAGAAAACCTTCAAGTCTGAGTTAAGGGCCCGGAACTCAGAGAGCTGGGCTCCCCCCTGCACCCTGTAATTCCTTTACCAAAACACATCTCACATTGTCTTATAATTACTATTTTTTTTTTTTTTTTACCTCCTTGAACCGCATAGGGACCTTTTTTATTTTGCTGATCAATGAATCCTCAGGGCCTGGTATAGTCCTGGCTCATAGCAGGTACTTAATAATTATTTCCTGATTGAATGGAGGAATGAAGAGAAGCTCTGAAGGAGGGACAGAGGTTTGCGGGTTTCAGCTCTGACTGTTGTATGGGACTGTGGTGGAAGTTGTCCTTCTCACAGCGATAGTGGAGTCGGGGCATAGACGCTTTGCAGAGGCAGAGTGGAAGAATTGGCTGCCCAGTGTGACTTCAATATACTATACTTTGAGTACATAGCTCTGATCAATGGTCTCTCCGTTGACCATTCCCTAGGCAAAGTGATGGCTGGCTATTTTTAGGCTCAGTCAAATTTTGCTCTGATGCACAACATACATGTATGAGCCAGATCTGAGTAAACACGGACCAGGGGACTGCATATCTGAAATTTACAGAAATATTTAAAGATAATAATACAAATGCCAGGGTGATTAAGAACCTAAGACCACCTATCCAGCTAGTGTGGGAAAGGGAACTCCATCCAACTCTCTGGGCTCCAATTGCAGTGCTATTTCCACACTGTTACTGACTCACAAGCCCTTTTGAGGGGGGACATATCAAACATTACGGTTTTGCACGTTGATATTGGAAAAGTATTCCAAGAATTTTGAACCACTTAATTGTTGTAGTTCCCACTGCCTTCCAAGGCAGCCCAGGATCTACCTTGATGGACACCTATAAGGTGCCCTAAAAGCTTTTAAATTGCTTTCTTAGATTTGCAATAGTTATACGTGCTTGTTGAGCATTTTTCAATCAATGCAAAATTGTGGAGATCCAAAGTATAAGGATTGCCCACCTACCTTCCTCACTCCCCACCATTTCCCAGAGGGTAACCCCAGTTAGCAATTTGATGTGTACCATTCAGTCCTTTATCTGTTCATAGACGCACACACCCAGTTATACACACATATGCATATGTGCACATGCATAGCTTTTCTAACAAGAAAAAATGAGATCATTGTTATGAGTTGAATTGTGTCCCCCCAAAATTCATATGTTGAAATCCTAACCGCCAATTCCTTAGAATGTAACCTTATTTTGAAAAAAAAGGTTGCTGTGGATGTAAGTAGATAGATGAGGTCATACCGGAGTAAGGTGTGCCCCTAATGCAATATGACTGGCGTCCTTATCAAAAGGGGAAATTTGGACACAGAGGTAAACATGCAAACAGAGAGAGCACCATGTGAAGATGAAGGGAGAAATTAGGGCGATGAATCATCTATAAGCCAAGGAACGCTAAAAATTGCCAGTAAACCGCCAGAAGCTAGGAGAGAGGCGTGGAACATATACTTGCTCACAGACCTGAGAAGGTGCCAACTCTTCTGACTGCCTGGTCTTGCCCGTCTGGCCTCCAGACAACACATTTCTGTTCTTCTAAGTAAAGAAAAAAAAATTTTTTCAGCATACAGATCCTGAACATGTTCAGTTAGATTTATATCTAAATATTTTATTATTCTTTGGAGCTACTGTAAATCACCTTGTGTCTTAAATTTCGGATTCTACATTTTCATTGTTAGTGTATAGAAATGCATCTGATTTTTCTGTGCTAGTCTTCTATCCTGCAACCTTGCTGAATTCACTTATTAGTTCTAAGAGTTATCCTGGAGATTCTTTGGGATTTTCTGTGCAGACAATCATGTCATCTGAAAATAGGGACGATTTTATTCCTTTGCAATCGGTATTTTAAAAATATCTTTGTTTTGCTTTATTTAGCTGGCTAGAATTTCTAGTACTATGTTGAATAAGAATGGTGAGACTGAACATACTTGCCTTGTTCCTAATCAAGGGGAAAACATTCAGTCTTTCATCATTAGGTGTGATGCTAGCTGTAGTTTTTTGAAGATGCTGTTTCATCGGGTTGGGGCAGTTCCCTTCCATTCTTCGTTTGCTGAGAGTTTTTATCACAACTGGGTATTGATTATTGCCAAATGATTTTCCTATGTCGATTGATACACTCACATAATTTTTCTTCTTTAGCTTGTTAACATGGTGGATTACACTGATTTATTTTTGAATATGGAACCAGCCTTGCAGACCTGGAATAAAGCCTACTTGGTTATGGTATATAATTCTTTTTACACATTGCTGGATTTGTTTTGCTAATATTTTTGAGGATTTTTGAATCACAGTTCATGAGAGATACTGTCTAATTTTCTTTCTCTCTCTTCCTCTTCTTTGTCCCGCTCTTCCTCCTCCTCTTTCTTCTTTTCGTAATGTCTTTGTCTGGCTTTAGCGTCAAAGTAATGCTGGCCTCAAAGAAGGAGTTGGAGAGTGTTCCCTCTTCTATTTTCTGAAAGAGACTGCATAAAATTGGTGCTAATTCTTCTATAAATGTTTGGTAGAATTCTCTGGTGGGACTGCCTGGGTCTGGAGATTTCTTTCTCTAGAGCTTTTTAATTACAAGTTCAATTTCTTTCATGACTATTCAGATTATCTATTTCATATTGGCTGAGTTTTTATAGTTTGTGGTTTTTGAGGAATTGGTCTATTTCATCTAAGCTGTGAAATTTGTGAGCATAGAGTTGTTCATATTATCCCTTATTATTATCATTTTCATGGATATAGGGTCTGTAGTGATGTCCCATCTTTCATTCTTGATATTGGTAATTTGTGTTTTCTCTCTTTTTATCTTTGTCAGTTTTGCTAGATGTTTATTAATTTTATTGATCTTTTCAAATAACTAGCTTTTCGTTTCATTGATTTTTCTCTATTATGTTCCTTCTTTCAATTTTATTAGTCTTTGCTCTTTATTCTTTCCCCTTTCCTCTGATTGCTTTGTATTTATTTTGGTCTTCTTTTACTTGTTTCTTGAGTAGGAGCTTAGATTATTGGTTTGAGACTTTTCCTTTTTTCCCGTGTAAGCATTTAGTGCTATAAATTTTCCTTTCAGTACTGTTTAGCTGTCTCCCACATATTTTGGTATGTTATAGTTTCATTTTCATTTAATTCTATGTATTTTAAAAACTTTCTTGAGACTTCCTCTTTGACCCATGGATTACTTAGATGTGAACTGTTTAAAATCCATGTGATTGGAGATTTTTCCTGTTGTCTTTCTGTTGTTGATTTCTAGCTTATTCCATCATGGTCAGAGAACATACTCTACATAATTTCAATTATTTTAATTTTGTTGTGGTTTGATTTATAGAGTCTATCTTGGTAAATGTTCCGTGAGTGCTTTGAAAGAATGTGCATACCGCTGTTCTTGGATGTATGGTTCTATAAACGTCAATTAGATCCTGTGGATTGATGGTGTTATTCAGTTCTTCTGTACCTTTGCTTATTTTCTCTCCAGTAATTCTATGAATTGGTGAGAGTGAGGTCTTGAAGTCCCTAACTATAATTGTGGATTTGTCTGTTTCACCTTTCAGCTCTATCAGTTTTTGCCTTATGTATTTTGAATCTCTATTGTTTGGGGAGTATACATTTAGGATTACAATTTCTTCTTGGTGGAATAATCCTTTTATCACGATGTAAAGTCCCTCTTTGTTCTTAGCAATTTTCTTTGCTCTGAAGTCTACTTTTATATCTACTAGATAACATAGTAACTCCTGGCTTTTTAAAATAAATATCTGCATGGTATATCTTTTCACGTCCTTTTACTTTTATCCTACTTACGTCCTTATATTTGAAGCGAGCTGTTTTTGGAGATAGCGTATAGTTGAGTCATGGTTTTTAAATTCACTCTACCAAGCTCTGTCTTTTCTTGTGTATTTAGACAGATTCTTTACATCTAAAGTAATTATTGATAGATTTGGGCTTAAGTGTGACATTTTATTATTTATTTTCCATTTGTTCCCTCTGTTTCTCATTCCTCTATCTTTTTCCTGACATTCCTGTGGGTTTCACGATCATGTTTTAGAATTCCACTTTGATGTATATTCTTTTTGAGTATATTACTTTGGATAATTTTCTTGCCATTCGCTCTAGGTATTACAACATGAATGTGTAACTGATCACTTGAGTCTAGCATTGATATTTTACCACTTTGAGTGAAGCGCTGAAACTTTACTTCATGTAAGTCTTTTTACCTTCCTTGCTTTAAAAAATATAATTGTTTTAACTCTTTTCCTCTATCAACAGTGAGCACCACATCAGATGATGCTGTATTTTTTTCTTCAACCAAATATGATTTTAAAAACTCATGAGAAGGGTAGCCTATTATATTCACCCCTGTTTTTACCCATTTTGCTATTTCCTTCCTTTCTGAAGTTCTGGGGCTTCCTCTGTTATCATCTGGAGTTTGGAGAACTTCTTTTTAACCACCCTGTAAGGGTAGTTCTGCTGATGACAAAGTCTCTAGTTTTCCTTCATCTAAAAGCTTTTTATTTCCCCTTTGTTCCTGAGGGATGGTTTTACTGGATATAGGATTCACAGTTGACAACTCTTTCCTTTTGGCACTTGAAAAATATTGTGACCTGTTTTCTTCTCCATGGTGTTAGATGAGAAATCCAATGTCATTTGATCAATATTTCCCCACAGGTAATGCATCATTTCTCTCTAGTTGTTTTCAAGATTTTTTTCTTGCCTTAGTTTTCGTAAGTTAATTATGCTGTATTTTGGTGTGTATTTCTTTGGATTTGTTCTCTTTAGCTTCTTGAATCTTTAGGTTTATGTCTTTTGCCAAATTTGGGAAGGTTGAGTCATTATTTCTTCAAAAATACTTTTCCAGCCCCAATCTCTTTCTTCTCTCTTTCTGTTACTCCTGTGACACAAATGTTAGATATTTTATAATTGTCCTGCAGGTTCTCGGAGGCTTCGTTTGTTTTTTTTCCCCAATTTTCTCTCTGATTTTTTTTAAGGATTGGCACCTGAGCTAACATCTGTTGCCAATCTTTTTTTTTTCTTTTTCTCTCCAAAGCCCCCCAGCACATGGTTGTATATTCTAGTTGTAGGTCCTTCTGATTCTGCTATGTGGGATGCCACATCAGCATGGCTTCATGAGTGGTGCTAGGTCCGTGCCCAGGATCTGAACTGGCAAAGCCCTGGGCTGCCAAAGTGGGGCGCATGAACTTAACCACTCAACCATGGGGCCAGACCCTCTCTGATTTTTTTTTGATTGAGTAATTTCTATTGTTCTATCTTCAGAGTCACTTATACTTTCCTCTGTCATATTTATTCTTTCTTGAGTCCTTCCAGTGAGTTTTTTATTTTAGCTACTGTAGTTTTCAGTTTTATCACTTCCATTTGGTTCTTTTTTATATTTTCTATTTCTTTGGTGAGATTTTTATTTTTTCATTTGTTTCAAGGGGATTTGTAATTGCTTGAAGAAACACTTTTATGATAGTTAGCTTAGATGTTTGTCGGGTAATTCCAACATCTAATTCATCTCAGTATTGGCACCCGTTCATTGTCTTTTCTCATTCAAGGTTTGATTTTTCTGGCTTGTGGTATGATGTGTAATTATTTTGTTACATCCTGGACATCTTGGATGTTATGATAGGAGACTCTGGATCCTATTTAACTCCTCCATTTTAGCAGACAGTCACCCTGTTTACGTTTAGCATGCAGGTCCTGGCCTACTTTTGTGTGCTGTTCTTCCAATAACAATTTAGTTTTCAGAGCCCTTGAAGTGTTAGTCCGGTCTGCTTAATATGCCCAAGGCTGGCTGGGTTTGCACGCAATTCCTGTTGGTACCACCAATGGAAGCTGAAGGCATTTTCTTGGGCCCACATGGTGCTGCCATGTTAGGGGTAGGAGACACCGGCATGAAAGGGTGGAGAGCACTTTCCTGGACTGCCCAGTGCCACGGGGGCTCCTGCTTGATCTCTGCTGGTGCCACCCATTGGGCAGAAAAGCACCTACCTGGGTGCCTTCTGCTGCGGGATGGGGTTAGGGATCCACTGGGCCTGGGCCACCTCCTGTCATTGGGTGAGGAGTTGAGAGATGCTGGTTCACTGTGTTGTTTCTCAAGTCCTAAAGCCCCTAGCTAGATTGCCTTCTTCTTTCTATCTTTTGGAGTCCTCTTATGAATGTCTGTTGTATTATTTCCAGAGTTTTTCATTGTACTGAGCAGAGAGGAGTATGGAGAAATGAGTCTCTGCCATCTTTTCTGGAACCAGAAGTCACCACTTATTATTCTAAACATTTATTTGTAGGTTCTTATAGATTCTCTACATACAATCATATTGTTGATGAATAATGAGTTTAATTCCTTCCTTTCTCATCTTCTTTAGCCTCTCTAATACATCATTGAACAAAAGACGTGATGGGGTCATCCTAGTCTTTCCCCTGATCACAAAACAAAAGCTTTCAACATTTTGCTATTAAGTATGATGCTTACATAATATTTTTGTAAGTACACATTATTACATTAAAGAAGTTTCCTTCTATTTTCAGATTTTTAATCATAAATGGATATTTAGTTTTACTAAATGATTCTTCTGCATCTACTCAATGATGTTAATATCCATTGTTGGTCAATACCTAGATCCAGGGCTGCCAGATAAAATACAGGACATTCAGTTACATTTGAATTTTAGATGAACAACAATTAGTTTTTAGTATAAGTATGTCCCATACAATTTTAGTATAATTTTGTAAGTATGTCCCATGCGATTTATCTGCTAAATCTAGCAACCTACAAAATTCATTATTTCATTAGAGGCTTTGCAAAATGGAGATTTCTAATTTATCATTCTTCATTTATTAGCTATTATACCCAGAAACATCTATACTCTACTATATACTATATACACAGATGACTATATAGAGAAACATCCCTCATTAATTCTTTGGTCGCCCTGAGTTGCAGTTATACAGAAAAAGCAACTAAAATGCTTCCGTTTTCAGATTTAGCCAGTTCTCTCTGAAGGTAAATAAACATTGTGTGTGCATGCGTAATATCACTATGAATGCATGGATTTTAAACATTTTTGAAGTGTTTCAATCCACTGCAGTTCCTCCTGAGGCCAGTGGAAGCCCCCTTAATTTATGGTATGAAAAGGTGTTCCAGGCTCATCGTTGTACATTTCCTGACCACATCCAGAATCAACCGTTTCTCAAAAGAGCCTTAATTCCTATTATTACCACATTGTATTTAGAGACCATAATTTGGGCATGAGGGGAGGAACTGCCTTTTTGTTTATTTTTTAAAAATTCTATAAGACATTTGCATAGTTCCAAAGCCAAAACTTTATAATGAGGTAACTTAACAGAGGTTTAACTGCCATCTCTGTGCTCACCACCATGTTTTCTCTCTTCCCTTAGAAGTAATCATTTTTATGGTATTTTTATTCATCTTCCCATCATTTCTTTTTGAAAATATATGCAAATACATACATATGTGCGTATTTGCATTTCCCTTCTTTCTTACACAAAAGTTAGCATATCATATACACCGTCTTTCACTTTCCTTTTTTTTACTTAACACTTTATCATGGAAATCACACCATAACAATATGGAGAGATCTCCTCCATTCCTTTTGAGTTGAATATTGCTCTACTTTATAAATATATCTTAAGTTTATTCAATCAGCCCACTACTGATGGATATTTGGGTTTCAAGCATTCTTCTATTACAAAAAGTCTACCACAAACAGCCTTGTGCATACATTATTTTGCATTTTCCCAGTGTATCTTTGTGATAGAATCCTAGACATGAGATTGCTGGGTCAAAGAGCATACATAATTTTTGTTAGAAGTGAGATTGTTAGGTAAAACGGCATATATGAATTTGCTGGAAATTGCCAGACCCTCCTCCATATGATTTGTACTATTTTTCATTCCCACCAGCAAAATGAGAGTGCCAGTTTCCCCAACAACCTTGCACCAGAATACGCTGTTAATCTGTTAGGTGACAAATGATATCTCAATGTAGTTTTATCTCACATTTATAGTATTATAAACAAGGTCAACCATCTGTTCATTTGTTTAAGGGCTCATGTTTTCTGTGAATTTTATCATTTTACTTTACTCATTGCGTTTTTCACCATGCAAAAATTTTAAATTATTATGTAGTCAAACATATCAATCTTTTCTTTTACGCTTCTTTATTTTGAGTCATAGAAAAATTTTGACTACTTCCAAGTTATAAAGGAACGCATTGTGCTTTCTTCTAGTACTTTTACACTTTCATTTTTTAAAATTTAGATCTCTGATCCCTTTAAAATTTATCTTGATATACGGTGTGAGGAATGGATTTAATTTTGTCTTTTTCCATAGAGTTATCCATTTACCCCAGTACCACTTATTGAAACGCCTTTCTTTTCTCCAATGGTTTGAGATCCAACCTTTATCATCTACTAAATTTCTATGTGCACTTGGGTCTGTTTCTCGATTTTCTATCCTGTTCCTTTGGTCTATCCATCCATGCGCTAATACCACAGTGTTTTAATTGTAAGGGTTTTATAATACATTTTAATATCTGGTAGGGCCCATGGTGTTTCCCCATCATGGTCTTCTTTCTCAGCTTCCCTGGCCATTCTTGTTTTTCTTTCAAATAAGTTTCATAATCAACGTTTCTAATTCTAGATAAAAACCTGATGGATTTGGGGGGATTACACTACATTTATAAACTAACTCTGAAAGAATTGGTATCTTTATTATATGAGTCTTCTATCTTTCCATTTGTTCATGTTTGCTTTTGTGCCTTCCAGAAGTATTCATAGTTTTCCTCATATATGTTTCGTACATTTCTTGTTAAGCTTATGTCTAGGTGTTTTATTATTATTAATATTTGCTCTTGTAAGTAGGGTCTGCTCTTCTATTATTTCTTCTAACTAGATACTGTTGAAGGCTGTTGATTTCTGTATATTGATTTTATGTCATGCTCCTTAACTAAATTCTCTTATTTGTAGTTACTTATCCATTGATTGTTTTATAATCATATAATCATCAAATGGAGATAGCCTCTACTTCCTATGCTTCTGCTTGGTATTGGTTAATAGTTCCAACACAAAGTTAAAGAGACTGAAGATAAAAGGCCCGCCCCCTAATTGGAATACTATTCTCCCACTATGTCAAGACACTGGCTCCACCAATTAACCCCATTCTCTCAATTTCTGCTTCTGCACATCATCATATAATCGTGATCAAGTCTCTTTAAGAAAGAAAACACATGGACACATCTTCCTAACAACTCATTCTGCCATAACTGCAGCCCTTGTACTCCCCTTTCCATCAGAGTCAAGTTTCTTGAAAGAACTATGTACACTCACTGACCCAGCTTTCTATACTCTTCCACAACCTACATTCATTCTTTCTACATTCTTTAGAGCCCTGAAGCCTACCTTCCACCCCACCGCTGCACTGAGTTTACGCCAGCCAAGGTTTCCAATAGCCTCCTTGTAATTAAATCCAGAGGACATTTTCCTGCTCTCGTGTGATCTCACAAGCACCTCTTTGTTGAAGTCCCTCCTTCCATTGGCTTCTCTGACAGCACATACCTACGTACACACACACACACCTAGTTTCCCTTCAACCCCTCCAACTCCACCTTTTCAAACTCCTTATTCTCCGTCACTTCTCATCTCCAAGCCTCTGTCATTGCTGCCTCTTCTTACATTCGACGCTCTTCCTAGGACTTCTCAAATCCTTTTCTGGCTTCAGACACCCCACTAAAGTGACACCTGCCCTTGATGGTCCTAAAGGGCCTCTACTTTTTTAATATTTCTTATTGTAAATAAGGCCACCCACAGAAGTTACCAGTACTCATTGCTTACCACCATATAGTGGCCGATATCAAGGACTAAACCTGCTGGTGCTGGGCCAATGTCAACAAGAGCAATAAGGAACACGAAACGGTTACTCCTGATAGCCTAGGTTATGAGTTCAGAAGAAAAATCCATAATTATATACCAGGTGAGGATTTTGAAAATTGTAAGAACAGACACAGCTCTCCTTGGAGTTCTCCAGGGTGTGTCCAACTGCCCGCTTGATACCTATTGCATGTCTCAAAGGCACCTCGAACTCAGTATATCCCAAACCTTGCTATCTTCCCACACCTAACCCAGGTCTTTTTCTTGTTCTGAATCTCGGTGAACGATGCCACCATTGGCACCAGTTCTGCAAGCCAGAAACTCAAGAGTACTTTGCCTGTTTTATTTTTTAAGTTGACACACAGTAAAATCGCCATGTATGGATTTATGTTACCACTGCCACAATCAGGACACAGATCCATCATCCCCCAAAACTCCCTCATGCTTTCCTTTTGTAGGCACACCCTCCCTTTCCCCCTCACCCCTAGCAACCACTGATCTGTTCTCCGTTCTTATAGTTTTGTCTTTTTGAAGAATGTCTTATAAATGGAATCAGACAGTAAGTAACCTCCAGTCCCATCTCTTGATATAGGACATTTCCACTTGAATATCTTACGGGTAACTTAACTCAACATCATTACTCTCCTTCCACATCTGCCCCTCTCGTCATGTCTTCTCAGTGAACAATATGCCATCATCCAGCAGCCCAAGCTAGGAGCGTCATACTCGATCCCTCTCTCTTGCTTCATCCTCACTTCTAATTAGTTCCTTAGTCTTATCACTTATACTTCCTTTGTAGATCTCAAGTTCATCTATTTATTTCCAAGTCCACGCCATTTTACCAATGGATTCAGACAACCATCTCTCACCTGGATTATTGTGCCAGCTCTCTGGGGTTTTGTTCAAAGTCTTATCCCCTTTGAATCCATATCTACATTGCAGTAAGAGAGATCATCCCAAACAAACACAAAATCCTGTTAAGTTATCCCCCCGCTTAAAACCCTTCAGTGGTTGCCTCTTATTCTTAGGATAAATTTTAAACTCCTTAGATGACAGTGAAGCCTTTCCATAATATGCCTCCTGCTCTCCTCTCCTCTCTCAGCCAATTATTCCTGACCTTACCCCATTATCCCTGGCCTTACCCTATATGTCTCCCATCCATCCTCTCACTTGCCCTGCGTCTTCTTTTGGTCTGGAATGCCCTTCTCCTCTCCTGATCTGGCTAATTCCCACTTGTTCTTCAGGTCTGTGTGGCTATAACCTCCCAGATGGGTTAAGCGCCATCTGTTTTTATTCCTACAGGAGAACCTGGAACTCTTCCGTTATCTTTACCCTGAGTAGAGTGGTTCTCAGAGTAAATCTGCAGACCCCTGCATGTCCCCCATCCTTTCAGAGGGTAGCTTTGGTCAAAATTTTCCTAATGGAACTAAAATGGTATTCAGATTTTTCATGTGTTGAAATTTACACTGATGGTGCAAAAACCATAGTGGGTAAAACTGCTGGCCTTCGTCCTAAACCAAGGCAGCAGCACTAAACGTTCTAGAAGGTGTATTCTTTACAACCACTTGCGCCCAGCAAAAAACAAGCATCAACAACAAAAACCAGTTTCACTTAAGAAGGTCCTCGATGAAGCAGTAAAAATATTAATTCCATTAAATCTTTAGCCTCAAGTACATGTCATTTTAATATTCTGTGTGACAAAATGCAAGGTATGCATAAAGCTGCATATCGATGCATGATGCCAAGAAAAACATTTGTTTGTTTGATTAAGTTATGAACTGTAACAGCAGCCTTTTTCATAGCATAACTTTTTTGTGTTTTTATTTATTTATTTATTTATTTTTGAGGAAGCTCAGCCCTGAGCTAACATCTGCTGCCAATCCTCCTCTGTTTGATGAGGAAGGCTGGCCCTGAGCTAACATCCGTGTCCATCTTCCTCTACTTTATATGTGGGATGCCTGCCACAGCATGGCATGCCAAGCGGTGCCATGTCCACGCCCAGGATCCAAACCAGCAAACCTCAGGCCCCCGAAGTGGAACGTGCGCACTTAACCGCTGCGCCCCTGGGCCGGCCCCCATAGCATAACCTTTTTTTTTTTTTTTTTTTTTACATTGAAAGAACAATTAAAAAACTATAGTTATACAGAGTTGAGTATCTGGCAGATATTCCCTCAAAAATGAACAAAGTAAGCCTGTTGTTTTAAGAAAAATAACTGACAGAATTTGTTACAAATGAGTAAATCTGAGCCTTCAAGGGAAAAAGAACACATCTGCCACTAGCATTTGCTTGACAGCTTTCCAAATACAGCTTTTCTGATGAGATCCATGTGGATATTTGTAACTATGACTTTTTCCACATTATGTAATGAAATGTGTCAACATTTGGAAAGCTGAATAACTTAGTGAACCAATACTTTCTGAATGCATGATGTTATAAAACCATGAGGGGCCGGCCAGGCGGCGCAGTGGTTAAGTTCACACGTTCCGCTTCTCAGCGGCCCGGGGTTTGCCAGTTTGATCCCAGGTGCGGACATGGCACCGCTTGGCAAAAGCCATGCTGTGGTAGGCGTCCCACGTATAAAGCAGAGGAAGATGGGCACGGATGTTAGCTAAGGGCCAGTCTTCCTCAGCAAAAAGAGGAGGATTGTCAGTAGTTAGCTCAGGGCTAATCTTCCTCAAAAAAAAAGAGAAAAAACTATGAATAGGTAAAAGATCCATTCAAAGTGCAAGACAGACCAATGGATTTTAAAAAGTTTGTTGTTACGATTTCAGACTCCACATTGCAACTACCCTTTAAGAAATTATCATTTGTAGAGTTTTGGTGTAGTATTTTCCAAAAAAAGAAGTCCCACATTTATTTGAAAAGACTATTAAATACACTTCTATATTACAACTACTTATATGTGTGAGGCCCAATTTTCTTCGTATACTTCAACTAAAACAATATGTCATAACACATTGAATGCAGGAGCAGATATCAGAATCCAGTTATTTTCTATTAAGCTGAACGTTAAAGAGATTTGCAAAAGCTCAAAACAATGTCGCTCTCTGTGTGTGCTTACGGTTCTCATTCAGATCAATTAAGCCTACTTCTGTAGTCTCTCACTGATTACAACGGAAAGCCCTGGCCAGAAAACATAAAGTAACTACCTGAGGACACTGTAAAGCAATTGACAGCAGGCAGATTGGGGAGGGCAGTCAACATTTGAAGAGTGACCGATACAGTGGTAAAGTTTCTATTGTTTTTTTTCCCTCCTGTATCTCCCCACCTTAACCAGAGGGCAATGCAAACACCAGCACTGGGCAGCAGATGCACACAGAAAAATTCTGAGAAACACTCCTTCTGGTCGGAGGAGTGGGAAGGAACACCTATAAAGAGAAAGTAGGGAGAAGGGGGTGAGGGAGAAGCCAATAGAGAAACTAAATGAAATAAAATTCAAGTCCAAAAGAAGGCAGAAAGGGGGAAAGAGAGGAACAAAACACAAGGGACAAACGGAAAACAAATAATGAAATGGTGGAACTAAATCCAACTTATCAATAATTCTATCACATGTAAATGATCTTAGTGTACCAATTTAAAGACAGAGATTGTCAGGTTATATTAAAACTATATGCTGTTGGGGCCAGCCCAGTGGCATAGTCGTTAAGTTCATGCACTCTACTTTGGTGGCCCAGGGTTCGCTGGTTCAAATCCCAGGCATGGACCTATGCATCACTTACCAAGCCATGCTTTGGCAGGAGTCCCACATATAAAGTAGAGGAAGGTGGGCACAGACGTTAGCTCAGGGCCAATCTTCCCTAGCTAAAAAGAGGAGGATTGGCGGTGGATGTTAGCTCAGGGCTAATCTTCCTCAAAAAAAAAAAAAATATATATATATAATGATAATCATGGGTTAAAAATAAAGAGATGGAAAAAGATATACCACCTAAATATTAATCAAAAGAAAGCAAGAGTCATCCCATTAATTTCAGACACAGTAGATTTCAGAACAAGGAAAATTACCAGGGACATTATATGATGATACAAAAGTAAATTCACTAAGAAGATCTAACAACCCTAAATGTGTATGCACTAACAACAGAGTTTCAAATACATCCTTCAAAAACCTGATTAACTTAAAGAAGAAAGAGATAAATTCACAATTATAGTTGGAGACTTTAACGCGCCTCTCTCAGTAGTCAATAGTACAAGCAGACAAGAAATCAGCAAGAAAAGAGAAGATTTGAACACTGCTATCAAACAACTTGAGCTGAGCGATATTTCCAAAACATTACACCCAACAATAGCAGAAAACACATTGTTTTCAAGGACACATAAAACATTCACCAGACAGACCATTTCCTGGGTCATAAAACAAACACTTTAAAAAAATTTAAAAGAATTGAAACCATACAAAATACGTGCGTACAAAGTATATTCTCCGACCACAATAGAATTGAAGTAGAAATTAGTAACAGAAAGATATCTGGGATATCCCCAAATATTTGGAAAACAATCACATACTTTTAAATAATCCATGAGTCAAAGAGGAAGTCTGAAGAGAAACAGAAAACATTTTTAACTGAATGCAAAGAAAACATATCAAAATTTATGGGAGCAATGAAAGTAATTTTTAGAGATAAATTTATTGTAGTAAACACATATAAAAGAAGTTCTCAAATCTAATGTCCTACCTTAAGTTCCTAGAAAAAGAAGAGCAAATAAAACCCAAGCACTGAAGGAAAAAAATAAGAAAGAGCAGAAATCAATGAAATTGAGAAAGGAAAGACAGTAGAGAAAAATCAATGAAACTAAAAGCTGGCTTTTTGATAAACCTCTAACCAGACTGACTGAGGAAAAAAGAGAGAAGACAAAAAATTACCTTATATTAAGAATGAAAGAGGAGATATCACTGTAGAAACTACAGGCATTAAGAGGATAATTAGATAATACTACACAAAACTCAATGCCCATACATATGAAAACTTACATAAAATGGACCAATTCTTTGAAATACACTAACTACCAAACTCACCAGAGGTGAAAAAGATAATCCGAGAGGTCTTGCCACTATTAAAGGAATTGAATTTATAGTTAAACATCTTCAAAAAAAATCTCCAGGCCAATGAAGACTTCCTGGAGAATTCTATCAAATATAGAAGAAAACAAACCATGAATTTTTAAAAAATCTCTTCCAGAAAATAGAAGAGGAAGGAACACTTTCCAATTCATTTTATGAGACCAGCATTATCCTGATACCAGAAGCCAGACAAAGACATTACAAGAAAAGAAAACTACAAATCAATATCCTCCATGAACACAGATATGAAAATCCTTAACAAAATATTAGTGAATTGAATCCAACAATATATAAAAAGGATAGGATATAAAAAGGTCGGGTAGGGCTTACTCTGGGAATATAAAGTTCATGCAACATTCAAAAAGCAATTAATGAAATTCGTCATACTAATAGACTAACGAATAAACACACTGCCTGATCATCTCAATAGATAGAGAAAAAACATTTGACAAAGTTTAACATCCATTTATGGTGGAAAAAAAAATCTCAGCAAAATAGAAATAGAAGGAAACGTCCTTAATCCGCTAAAGGGCATCTGGAAAGATATCTAATGTTAAAAGTCTGAATGCTTTCCACCTAAGATTGGGAACAAGAAAAGGATGTTTGCTTTCGCCACTCCTGTTAAATATTGTACTGGAAGTTTTGCCAGCGCAAGAAGGCAGGAAAAAGAAATAAAGGGCATATAGACTGAAAAGGAAGAAATAAAACAATCTCTATTCATTGATGACATGATATGTAAAAAATTCCAAGGGATCTACTAAAATACTCTTAAAACTAATGAGTGATTTTGACAAGGTTGCAGGAAAATGTGCAAAAGAAAATCAAATATCTATATGTTGGGTACCAAAAATTGGAAATACAAAAATTTTTAAATATCATTTATGAGATCATCAAATATGAAATACATAGGGATAAATCCAACAAAAGGTGTGCCAGAGCTGTAGACTGAAAACTGAAAAACAGTGCTGGGAGAAATTAAGGAATACCTAAATAAGTGGAGAAATATACCAGGTTCATAGACTGGAAAATTTAATGCCAAGATGTCAATTTTCTCCGAGTTAGTCTATAGATCCAGTGTATTCCTGAATACAAGCCCGTCATGATTTTTTATAAAAATTGAAAAGCTGATTTAAAAAATCTTATAGACATGCTAAGTACCTAGAATAGTGAAAATAATTTTGAGAAAGAAGGATAAAGTCGGAAGACTTCCACTACCAAATTTCAAGATTTCTAAAGCCACAGGAATTAAGACAATGTGGTCTTGATGACAAGATAGGAAAATAGATGAGGAGAACAAAGAGTCCACAAATAGATCCACGCATGCATAATCAACTGAATTTTGGCAAAGTTGCAGGGCAATTTGGTTGGAAAAGATAGTATTTTCAACATACGGTGCTGGAACAACTGGGTATTATATGCAAAAAGATGAACTTTGATAACACTTTTCCCTATATAAAAAACCCCTCAAAATGAATCATAGATCTAAATGTAAAATGTGAAACTACAAAACTTTTAGAAGAAAACGTAGTAGAAAGTCTTTGTGAATTTCCATTAGGCAAAGATTTTTTAGATACAACACCGACAGCATGATCCATGAAAAAAATTGATAAATTGGACTTAAAATCAAGAACTTCTGCTCTTCAAAGACACTAGTAGAGAATGAAAAGGCAAGCCATATGTTGGGATGATATTTGTAAATAACATATCTGATAAAGGACTTGTATAAGTGTTATGAACTGGATGTTTCTGTCTCCCCTGCAAAATTCATATGTTGAAGCTCTAACCCCCAATGTTACTGTATTTGGAGACACGGCCTGTGAGGAGGGGAGAAGAGACTAGAGCTCTCTTTCTCCACTGTGTGAAGACACAGTGAGAAGGCAGCCAGCTATAAGCCAGGAACAGAGTCCTCATGAAGCTCCAAATCATCCAGCACCTTGATCTTGGACTTCTCAGCCCACAGAACCGTGAGAAATAAATTTTCATTGTTTAAGCCACTCAATCTATGAAATTTTGTTATGACAACCCAAGCAGACCGAGATACCAGGAGAAATAAAGACTTTTGAAACTCAATAATAAGAAAGCAAATGACACAATTAAAAATGGGCAGAAGATTTGAACAAACACTCCACCAAAGAAGATATTTGAATGGCAAATAAGCACAGGGAAAAAGGGTCAACACTATTCGTCATTAGGTAAATTCAGATTAAAACCACACCTATTCGAATACCTAAGATTGAAAAGACTGATTGGAAAGTCAGGGAGCGTTTGGTGAGGATGTGGAGTATCTAGACTTCTCTTACTGTGGATGGGAATGTAAAATGGTGCAACCACTCTGGGGATCAGTTTCGCAGTTTCTTAAAAAGTTAAACATACGCTCACCACATGACCCATCCCTTCCACGCCTAGGTATTTATCCAAGAGAAATAAAAGCACGTGTCCAACTTGGACGTGAATATTCACAGCAACTTTACCTGTAATAGCCAGAGACTATCAACCAATACAATGGAATCCTCAGCTCTAAAAACGAATGAGCCGTGGACACACGCAATAACATGGATAAATCTGAGAATAATCATTCTGAGGGAAAGAGGACCTGTTTATGATTCCATTTACATAAAAGTCTAAAAAATGAAAATGAATTTGAGTTTTCTGGGCCGGGGGCAAGGAGAGGCAGGAAGGAGAGAGTACAAAGGGACGTGAAGAAACTTTTGAGGGTTATAGATAGATTCTTGGTTCTGCTGATGGCTTCATGTGTGTATACATATGCCCAAACTTAGCAAATTGTATACTTTAAGTACATGTGGCTTGTTGTGTATCAATTATACCTGTTTTTATAAAGGTAGTATGAAATAGCTTGAAAAATGAAATAGGTGTAAATCTACCAAAAGACGTGCAGAATCTGTATACTGAAAGGGACAAAACACTAAAAAGAAGGAAATCAAAACACCAAATAATGGAAAGACATACCACGTTCATGGATGAGAAGACTCATTATTGTTAAGATGCCAGTTTTGTCCAAATTGATCTAAAGATGTAATGCAATCCAGATGAAAATCCCAGCAGTGGTTTTTAAAGTATACATATATATAGCTAGACACATGTACAATATGTCTGTGCACACACACGTATGTAAGACTGCATGCATAGAGACAAAGAGAATGATAAAGCAAATGTGTTAAAATGTTAACATTTGGAGAATCTGGGCTAAGAGTAGGTACCATTCTTAAAAATTTTCTGCAACTGAAATTTCCAAATAGATTTTTTAAAAGGGTTTATACTTTATTGCTTTGTCATCTGTTTCTTCTCTTAGGTATTACACATTCTGCAAACACATTGCCTATCATTAAATACTCTCCATCGCTTTTAAAAATTATGTCATAGTCCATAATGGAGGGATGGTGCGAAGTTTATTTAACCCGTCAGCTATTGTTTGACATTTAAGTTTGTTTTTCCAGGAGGTTAATCCTTATTCTTCCCTTCCCTTGTATTCTTGCTGCTTTCAGAATGGGTCAGACCCCGCCCTCTGCTTTCACCCTGGGACTGAGGGAAGCTTTGCATTCTTTGGCCTTCGATAGCAATGCTGGGGACAGGCTGAGCCTAGACCAGGGGTCATCTATCCACTGCATGAAGCCACAGATGGGTTTTGTTTGGCCTGAAGGGCGTTTTTAAGTGTTTGAATTCATTGTCAACATTTAAAAATTAGAAGATTTCACTTGACAATCTGGATTCTTGACTCCCCTTGAAACATCAGATCCGGGAACAATGGGCTCACCTTCCAGCGTGGCTCTCGTGGCTGGAGTTGAGTTTCAGCCACTGTCTGGATGGGGAATCCCTTCTCTGCCAGCCCAGCTGTCTTTACTTACTTGTGTGTTGTCACCTGTATTCACTCAGCCTCACCCAGGGCTCTAAAGGCCCAGATCTGGGAACACCCTCTCTCAAAACAAGAGCTGCTCAGGACTTCTGTTAGAAAGCAGTGGAGGCGAGAGGAAGAAAGCCCTGGGTCTGAACCCAGAAAGATGAATTTTAGTCAACAGAGCCGATCCTGGTTCTAGTTTGCCCATCTGTTAAATGAGTTAGATAGGTGGTTCTTAATTGGGAGATGGGAGGGAGAGTCATAATGACAGGGTACAAGTAAAGGTGGGTCTAGCTTGAAAAAACTCCCTAAATGATTTGACGTCCTCCTCCTTGAGAATGACTGACTGGCTTACCTGTGGAAGATCATCTGCAAATCCAGGTGACAACCATCACAAGAGGTTAAGAGCTCAGGCTCTGGATCTGAATGCCAACTCTACCATTTACTTGCTGTGTGATCTTGGGCAAGTGACTTCACCTCTCTGAGACTGGTTTCTCACATACAACCTGAGAAAGGAGGAAGTCAGGCGACAGTTCCCACTTCAAATCCCACTTTGATATGAAATTAAATCGGATGATATGTATATAGCGCTTAAGATTGCGTAGCACAAAGTAAGGACTCTATATATATCGATTACTTTTACTACCCACTTCCTAAGGTCGTTTTGAGGATTAAATGAGATAATGAGGTAAAGTGCATAGCAAAGAACAGGGTACATAGTCAATGTTCAGGAAATGGTTACTTACGATTATTATCCATAAAAATTCCAAAGGGATACACTGATTTATCCTTGCCAAAAGCGGCGGAGAGAACATGGTGATGATTTGACTGGGCGTGGGCAATAAAAGGCAAGGCACTCACAGAGGTTTGAGTCTGAAGTCTGGAAACTAGGAGGATAGAGAACAAGAAGCAAGGAGCAAGAGGATGGACTCTATTTTAAGCCATAGATTCTCAGACTCAAGTAGAAATCTGGCATACCTTTGGGGCATTAGCTGGAGATCTAGAAGACAGAACCAAGAGTTGCCAATGCCGAGAAAAAAGGATGGATTTGTTGTTGTCATTGTTTTCCTTTTTTTGTGCAAATAAAAATACTGGGAGCTTAAACAAGGAAGGCAGGACTCCGAGCTGGTTAACCTCCGGGTTCACCTGGCATAGGGCCGGCACTGAGCGGTAACCACTAATTCTCTTTGTGGTTTACTGGAAGTGACTTTCCCCTGTCTGAGTCTCAATTTCCTCATCCGTAAAATCAGGAAAAGCAGACCTAGCTCTGAGGGTGTTGTAAGGATTTGAGGTCATGGGTTGGAAATTGCCTGGCTGCAAGTAAATGCATAAATGGGGTCTGGTGTGACAACCCACAACACACCCACCAGAATGGAAAAAAATATTTTAAAGACAGACAGTATCAAGTGTATGCACAAGTGGCGGGACTATATGTAAGCAGTTTGACAGTGTCTGCTAAAGCTCAGCACATACCTGTCCCGTGACCAGCAATTCCACGCTTGAGTATATTCCCGTGTTTCTCAAAGAAATATACCAGAATATTCACAGCACCAGTATAGCCCCAAACTGGGAAATATCCAGTTTCAAGCATATTTACACAACAGAAACCACACATAAATGAAAAGGAAAACTATTCTATTTTTTTTTTAAAGATTGGCACCTGAGCTAACAACTGTTGCCAATTGCCACTTTTTTTTCCTGCTTTTCTTTCTCCCCAAGTCCCCCCAGTACATAGTTGTATGTTTTAGTTGTGGGTCCTCCTAGTTGCAGCATGTGGGACGCCACCTCAACATGGCCTAACGATTGGTTCCGTGGCCGGGCCCAGGATCGGACCCTGGGTCCCTGAAGCTGAGCGCGAGAACTTAGCCACGCAGTCACGGGGTCGGCCGCAAGGAAAACTATTCTTACATGCCGTGTGAATCTCACAGACATATTGTTAAGCAAAAGAAGCCAAATACACAGTACACACTCTATGGGGCCATAGAGAGTTGGAAACAGACAAAAGTAACCCACGCTGTTAGAAATCAGGTAAGTGATAACTTTCAGAGGGAATGGGGGCGGCAGAAAGAGAGCTTGCGCCAAGGCTTCTGCGGGCTGCTAACGTTGGGTTTCTTGAGCTGAGTACTGGTTCCACGTGTGTTCACTTTGTGTAAAGCCGTTGAACTATACAGTAATGATTTGTACACGTCTTGAATAAAAAGTTTACTTAACAAAAACTGTAGCTGGTGTGATGAGCAGCAGTGTATCCTGGGGGCTAGATGCACAGGCTTTGGGGACAGACAGATCTGGGACCCGGTGCCCTGGCCCTCGAGAGTGGCAGTGGCTTGGCCGCTCTGAGCCTGTTTCCTTTCCGTAAAAGAGGGAACGTAGTGTCTGTTAAGATTCAAGAGGTGACGCACGTAAGACTTAAGCACAGGGCCTGGCACAGGTCTGCCTGTCTCCTGCGTGACCCAACTCCTGGCCCCACTGCCTCATTTCCTCCAGCCCCGACGCATGGGTTCTACCTGATTCGCTGCTAATGGTAACGCCGGCTTGGGGCCCCTCACCCTGGGGTGGAGCCCGGTACCGACTGTCACTCTCAGGAGCAGCCAGGGCCTCCCCGTCCCTGCGCGGGGGCCAATCCTCAGGCACAGCCCACGTGGAGACCCCCTAAAACACCTCCTTTGCGGACCCCGGCCCACGGCATCTCCAGCCCTGCCACCGAACGAGTGCGAAGAGCACTTGGCCACCAATCTCTCCCTGACGGATTGGTGAGTTCCTTTGTCAAAAGAGCAATAGGGCAGCGCCGCCCACTGGCGAGAAAACTCCAGCCCGAGGGGGCTGCCCGAGATGGCGCCACTGCGCACGCGCACCGCCCCGGGCCCGCCCGCGCGATACGGAGAGCGCATGAGCGAATCTTGGGGGCGGAGCCTAGGGGAAGGCCTTCCCTTCCCTCGTTCCTATGCGGCCTGTCTCGCCCGCTCTCAGCGACGTCTTAAACTACATTTCCCAGAATCCACTCAGGCCCAGGGCTTCCGGTAGCGTCAGCGGAAGCGGTGACTGGATCTGGCCCGGCTGCACAGAGGCCGGCTTGGTCACTATGGAGGAGATAGGCATCCTGGGGGAGAAAACTCAGGTCCGGGGGCGCGTGGCTCGCGGGGAGAGGGCGGGGCGGGCCCGGGAGGGGTGCTGAATGACTGCGGGGGTCCCGGGCCGGGTCTGGGTGATTTCGGAGGCCTCGGTGGAGAGCTTGGTGCCGTCCCGAGGCCTGGCTGGGTGCCCGAGCGATGTTAGCCTGGCAGTGAGGCTGGGAAAGCGGGGCTGCGGGATGAGTGACGTTAGAGGTGCTTGGGACTGAGTGATTCCGAGGTCTAGCTGGGAGTGCCTCGTGCCATGGGTGGCCCGGCGGGCTTGGGGATGTGTCGGGGTGGGAGTGATGTTTGGGGCTCGGCCGTGGGGCTGAATGATGTCTGAGGCTGGGCTGGGGAGTTGACTGATGTTCGTCTAGGCCGGTGTGGGGTGCTAAGTAATATCTGTGGTCTGGGCGAGTGATGTTTGGAGGCTCCCTGGGGAGCTGGATGACATAAAGGGGCTCATGTGAGTTGGGGTTCTGTGACATGAGGGATCTTCCGGGGGAAACCCGGTAATGTTGGAACTGTCTGAAGGCATGGTGACTTTTCTCTCTATGAGAGAGCCATATGACATTAGGAACCTGTTGAGGGGGGCTGGGGGCATTGGGGTCTGGTAAGGAGGTGATGTGAAATTTAGGCCCTAGTTGGGAGTTGGGTGACTTTGGGGACATGTTACAAGTGGCATATGATAGCAGAAGATCTGTTTGGGGGGGGCCAGTTGATAGAAGGGGCCTTTTAGGGGCTGGATGACAGTAGGAGACTATTTAGGGGGCTGAGAGGTTTCCAGGGTCTGTTTAGAGGGGCCAAATGGTGTCAGGAGTCTGTTAGAGGCTGAGTGATTCATGGTGAGTGGCGAGGGGGCTCTAGATTCTTTCATGAAGGGACCCTCTTCTTCCAACCTGAGTTTCTCCCCTTGTTCTAGGATGAGATCCCAGCCCTGTCTGTGTCACGGCCCCAGACTGGCCTGTCCTTCCTGGGACCCGAGCCAGAGGACCTGGAGGACCTGTACAGCCGCTACAAGGTACATTCAGCCCCAATCCAGATGGTGCACAGGACCCGACGTCCCGTCCTCCACCCACCGTCCACCGCTCCGTGGCTCAGCAAGGCCCGGAGCCGTCCCTCACCTCTCCGCTCTGTGCCCACAGAAGCTGCAGCAGGAGCTGGAGTTCCTGGAGGTACAGGAGGAGTACATCAAGGATGAGCAGAAGAACCTGAAGAAGGAGTTCCTCCACGCCCAGGAGGAGGTGAAGCGCATCCAGAGCATCCCGCTTGTCATCGGACAGTTTCTGGAGGCTGTGGATCAGAACACAGCCATCGTGGGCTCCACCACAGGTGCGCGGGTGGGTGGCGAGGGCGCGCCTCCTCCACTCATCTGTTCGTTCAATGACTGGTGACTGTTTTCTGCCACGTGCCAGGAACAGTGCTAGGGTCTTACAGCAGCAAACGAGGCAAGACTGTGTAAAGGGTGTTTTGCAAAATGTTTCACATTCTCTCTCTCTCTCCATACACGTGTGTATTTTTTATATATATGTATACATATATACATCTGTATACACTAAACATATACAATAAGTTTCACCAAATCATGTTTAGCCCTACTATGTGTGACACACTCTGATGTTTCCTGTTCTGCTTTAGTCTGTTTTTGTTTTAAACAATGTTCTGGCTATGACCCTATAAATTGACCTCATGACTACTACTGAGTTGGGACCTGCAGTTTGAAACCGTGGGTGAAGTGTTAAGAGATTGGGCTCTCGGAGGACTCAGTATGTGGTAGCTGCTGTTATTAGCATGGGTCCAGGCCTGCCCTCAGGATGCTCGTTGTCTCTGCATCTTCTCTGTCTTTTTTTTTGCCTCTGGCCTCTGTTCCTTTGGTCCAAGCTCTGTTCTTATAAAGGTGGAGAAAGGGGTGTGACCAGACCTGGAATTGGACTGATGGGCTGGTGGTGAGGTGGTGAATGGTGGATACCCGGAATGAGGCCTGTGTCTTTGACCTGTAGGCCTTAGGGGGACAGTGGGGCTATCCCTCAGATGGCGACACGGGCAGAGGAGGAGGTCTGGAGGGAGACAGCAAGGGCAGTCTAGGCCATCACAGGGAGGTGTCCGGCAGGCTGCTGGACCTGGACAGCCGGGCCTGAAGGTCAGGAGAGAGATTGAGACTGGAAAGAGATGTGTGTATCACCACCATATATGTAGAAGGTGGATCGGAGAGCTGGCACTGGAGGCTGGGTGAATAGGGCGGAGTCCGGTGCAGAGACCTGGACGGGAGAGGACAGGGCTGGATCAGGGCAGGGGCCACGGGGAGGAGAGGAGAGGGTGGTGGAGAGACATTCGGGAGGCTGGGTGGAAGGTCACAGCGACTGATGTACTGTGGTGGGAAGGAGAGAAAGGTCCAGCACGAGGCTTGCGGCTCTGCCTGGTGACCCGGGACTGTGGGCCTCCCTGAGCCAGACAGGAGGGGCAGCCCAATTTGGAGGACGATCCCGAGAACACATTGGGATGTGGTGAACGAGAGAGAGACGGGTGACGTCCAGTGGGGGCATTCCAGGAGGCTGCTGGTCCCCTGGGGCTGGGCCTCAAGAGAGATTTGGAGCTAAAGATAGATGCTGCTGTTCATGTGGATGTGGGGAATGGACTGGAGGAGGCAAGACAGAGGCCAGGAGGGCCAGTTGGGGTCTGAGTGAGAGATACTGGTGGCCTGGAGGGTGCAACTGTGAGGTGGCGGGGAGGGACGAGTTTTGAGGTTCTGGCTCTTCTCATTTTCCCCTCTCCCTTCCTGTCGCCTTCCCAAAGGCTCCAACTACTACGTGCGCATCCTGAGCACCATTGACCGTGAGCTGCTCAAGCCCAACGCCTCCGTGGCCCTCCACAAGCACAGCAACGCCCTGGTGGACGTGCTGCCTCCTGAGGCCGACAGCAGCATAATGATGCTCACCTCAGGTAACGGGGCAGCCCAGGGCCGGGGAGGCCCGAAGGGACCCTGTGGGCCAGGCTGGGAGCCCCGGCTCTGCTCTCCCACCAGACCAGAAGCCAGACGTGATGTACGCCGACATCGGGGGCATGGACATCCAGAAGCAGGAGGTGCGGGAGGCCGTGGAGCTCCCGCTCACGCACTTCGAACTCTATAAGCAGGTGAGGCGCTGGGTGGCAGGGAAGGGAGAGGCCTCGCTGGAGTGGGTGACAGGACTCCCTGGCTCATCCTTCTTTCTCCACCTCTGCATTCCAGATCGGCATTGATCCTCCCCGAGGCGTCCTCATGTACGGCCCGCCTGGCTGCGGGAAGACCATGTTGGCAAAGGCCGTGGCCCATCACACGACAGGTGAGCCGCTCGGCGCCTCTCCCGAGCTCTGTCCTGGGCTCTTCCGAGGGCCTCGCCCCGTGTCTTTCATTCTGCCCTGGAACTGACACAGCACAGTGAGTAAGAACACGCGCCCTGGGGTCAGAGCCCCGGTGTGCATCTTCCTTACTAGCTGTGCCGTCCTGGGGAGGTGACGTCACCTCCTCGTGCCTCAGTTTCCTCATGTAATGGAGGACTCACTTTGCAGCCTGATTGTGAGGAGTGAATGAAATAACGCACTGTTCTTCCTCCGGTGCGTTGTGACCCGTTAGTAATAATGAATTCAAATTCATGAGTTGCCACCAGCATTTTAAAAAATGCAACAGAACCAGAAATGGCGGAATCTATCCCACATAGTAAGCACTCGTCTTGTTTTCTGAAACGTTGCACACACGTGGGCACACACATACATGCTTGTGGTTGTTTCTAAATGTATTTCTTAGTGTAGGTTCCAGACAGAAATGTCTGAAAGTCACTGTATTACTGTTTGTAAAGCCTGGGGACAGGCCTTGGCACATCTTAAAATCCTAATACCTGTGGGTCAGGGAGTTTGAAAGCTGGCTCCCCAGCACTGCTGAGTAAGTCAGTTCATGTGACCAACTTATGTAAGGAAGTCAGTTTATGTAACTGCTCAGTGAATTAGCCTCTCCGTGACTCCAATCCCTATTTTTCTGGGTTATTCAGAGGATTAAATCAATATAAAGCTTCTAGACCCATATGTGGCCCGAGGTAAGTGGACAGTAAATGTTAGCCATGGTCATGATCCATTTGCTTAGCAGTTCACTGGGCTTCTGCTCTCGCAGGCCCTGGGCTGGGAGACGGCGATGCGTCAGACGTGTCCCCTGCGTTGGAGAATCTCCCAGTGTGACTGGGGAAAGGACTGATACACACTTAGAACTCAGTCATTGAGAGGATATTTATTGAGCACCTAATATGTGCCAAGCTGTATTCTAGGAACAGCGAGGAGGCCCCTGCAGCTAAAGCCAAGTGGGCACGGGGGCTCACGGTTGGAGGGGAGGTCAAGTGGGGAGAGTCTGCAGAGTAGCAAATGCTCCAGGGAAGCAAGGAGGGTAGTGGGATTGCCCTAAAAGGAGAGTGTGTCAATCCACGCAGACTAGGCCTCTCTGATAGGGGTTCCCAGAGGAAGCGAGGTGTGAGGAGTTTGTCAGGCACACAGTTGGGAGAGGGCATCCAAGTCAGAGGGAATAGCATGTGTAAAGGCCCTGGGGTGGGAAAGAACTCAATTAGAGAATTGTGAGTACACCCTGACTAAACTCTACAGGTCAGGGACCTTGTGCATTGGTTCTTTTCTATGTTTCCAGGGCCCTCCCAGTAACTGAACTGTGGTAGGTACTGAGAAAATGTTTGTTGAATGGCTGGCTGAGGGAGGGGCTGTGCTTTGAAAGACTGTTCTGGCAGCTGGAGGTGAACTGGCAGGAGGAGAAATCTGGCAGCCAGTTAGAAGACTAGTGATCCGGAGGACAGATAAGGGTGGCCTTGGGTGGGGGCCTCGGGGATGGACTGAAGAGAGGTAGGGTTAAGGGGTAAGAGTGATAGGATTTACTTGTTGACCAGATGTGGTTGGCAAGAAGGGGGTGTTAGGAGCAAGTCCCGGTCTCGGGCTGGCGCCATCGAGTGCTGGTTGATGACCTTCACAGGGCTGGGGAACAACAGATTGGCGTAGGGGGAGCTGGAGTGGGACACGCTGCATTCCAGTGACCAGGAAACACTCACTGAGACGCACTGAGAGACCGGGAGGACAGGGAAGGCGAGCGTGGGGCGGGACTGCAATGATGGAGGGGCAGAGGCAGGCCGAGGGGCCAGGGTCAGATCTGGGAATCCCAGGATTTTCAGCTTGGACGCCTGCAGAGCAGCCAAGTAAATGTGGGGCCAAAAGCAAGGCGGTTGGGGTGCGTTTAGGGCAGGAAAAGTCAGAAAGCCCGAGATTTGGATGTTGAACGAGCCCTCAGGTGACGCAGGTCCTCGGGAGGAGGGACCCCTTGAGCCAGCTGTGAACTCTGAATTTTAGGGCGTGTCGAGGCAGGACCGCAATTTGCACAACTCCTAGTTTATGGGATTAAACCACCAGCTCTACACAGTGGCCTGTGTGACTCCCTCCTCTGTGGTGGCTGCACCGAGGGTCCCGGAGGTTGCTCTGGGCAACACAAAGCCACATCCAGTCACTAGCAAACCAGCTGAAATTTAAGAAACAGGTTACAAAAGAGAGGCCTGGAACAAACCTGTCTTCAGCCTCATTGCCACTTGCCGCTTATGCCAGAACATGTGTTTGGGGTCCCTGACTCTTGCATAATATTCACAAGTGGGTCCTTGTAGCCAACAGAACTCGGAGCCTTGCTGAGGCAGTATGATGCCCTAGTGTGTGGACAGCCTCTCTGTTTTCTTACTGATTTTTCAAGCCCTCTGGAAATCCAGATTTTTTTGTATCTTGGTTTCCACGAACGTCTCTAGCTCTTCTCCATACGCGCGTGTTGGAGCACAGACGGATTTGTTTTTTCTTTTTTTAATATCCTGATTTTTTAATGTTGGGCCAAAAAACGACACGTGTGGGCAGGATTTGTGATTGGGCTGCTGGGTCGCTGTGGGACACGAGCAGATGGCTGGTCTTCTGGCGGGATCTGGGACCCAGCCCAGGGCATGAGAGAATGACCTGGCTGCTTGGAGTGGGTGTCCAAAGAAAGGGCTGTCCTCAGGGGATCCTCAGTGTCCGTTAAAGCAGAATGGGCCCCACAGGGGGCCCATCCTCATCTAACCCCTGTCATCCTGCCGTCAGCTGCCTTCATCCGGGTTGTGGGGTCCGAGTTTGTACAGAAGTACCTGGGCGAAGGCCCCCGCATGGTCCGGGACGTGTTCCGCCTGGCCAAGGAGAATGCACCTGCCATCATCTTCATAGATGAGATTGATGCCATCGCCACCAAAAGATTCGACGCACAGACAGGGGGTGAGTGATGCCCAGACAGGACCTGGGGTCTTGGGCAGGCTTGTTGTACGGCATGCCATGGACTGACTGTGTTGCACGCTCTCCAGCGGACAGGGAGGTGCAGAGAATCCTGCTAGAGCTGCTGAATCAAATGGATGGATTCGACCAGAATGTCAACGTCAAGGTTTGGGGTTCGGGATGGGCAGGGGGAGGTGGAGTGTGGGAGTCAGGGAAGGAGGGAGGCTGGCATGGGAGGGGGCAGGCATCACGAAGGAAGGAGGGTGTAGTGCGGATGGAGGCCTGAGCCGGGCTGTCCCCAATGCCAGGTGATCATGGCCACGAACCGAGCAGACACGCTGGACCCGGCCCTGCTGCGGCCGGGACGCCTGGACCGGAAAATTGAATTTCCCCTCCCTGACCGCCGTCAGAAGAGATTGATTTTCTCCACGATCACCAGCAAGATGAATCTCTCCGAGGAGGTTGACTTGGAAGATTGTATCCTGCCCTGGACGTGAGGGAGGGTCCCAGCTGGGAAGGGGCGTGGATCTTCAGCTCCACCTCTGCCATCGCCACAGCCAGGGCGGGGGCTGGGGACGGAGAGCCCAAGGATGGCTTCCAGCTCTAGGCTTCCACCTAGAGTGCTTTCCTTAAGTCACACGCTGCAGATGTGGCCCGACCAGATAAGATTTCAGGAGCCGACATCAACTCCATCTGTCAGGAGGTGAGTGATGGCTTCTCTCTGGATCCGGGCAGGGGCCGTGTGAAGACCTTCCTCTTCGAGACCACTCTGCTGCAGTCCTTCGGCCCCTCATGGTCTCCCTGGGGTCTCGGGCCCCGTCTGTCTCTTCCTCCACCATCCCTAGGGTGGGGGGCACAGGGAGTAGATTGTAACTGTCATCCCTCAACAGAGCGGAATGTTGGCCGTCCGCGAGAACCGCTACATTGTTCTGGCCAAGGACTTCGAGAAGGCGTACAAGACGGTCATCAAGAAGGACGAGCAGGAGCATGAGTTTTACAAGTGACCCCTGTCCCCACTCCCAGGGGCCGGGGACTTCCCTCACCTCCCCAACCTCTGTCCCAAGACCTAGTTCTCATTTCTCTTTACCCGGGATTGGTTTATTCAATAAATATACAAAGTTGAATCCGTTTAATTTCCTTGTAGCAGTTTACCTCCTTCGGAGAACCTGGGCCTTGACTAGGATCCTCTGTGTGCCTCCTGCTCTCCTCACAGATGAGCTGCTGAGACACATGGCCTGGGTTACAGCTTGAGAGAGAAGCAAGAATTCCAACCAGATCATTTCAGAAACTTGGGGAAAGAGATGGAAAATGAACCTCAGTCCTCAGCCCTTGACCACAGAATAAAGCCCCATACGTCTCCCCAACCCCGTTTCCTACAGGTAGAAAACCATTTGAGTCTTTGGCAGTTCCTGCCTTTGTCACACTCAGAGGGAGTATGAAGGACAAAGAGCTGACCCTGCAGAGTCGCCAGAGCATGCTGAGGGCGGGGGAAGGTGGATGCCTGGGGTCCGCGAAGGTCTCTGGCTCTGCTCCACACGGTCTCGTTGGGGCACAGACGCGTTTGGTTGGACCACTGCGCACTCTCTGTTGAGGTATGTCCGTTTAGACACCTCGGCAGGGGCAGCCTTCCCTGGTGCCCCAAGTGGGGCAGGAACTCTCCCCTGCGCCCCCCCAGCCCTGTGCACGTGCCCTGCTTGGCGCTGCTCATGTCCCCTCCTCCAGAGCGGAGCCCCCTGTGGTCAGGGATCGTACCTTGATTCCAGTTCAGGTCCCAGCGCCTGCACATGGTGGACATTCAGCTAATGTTTCTGGAACAAATATCCAAATGTCATTATCTATTCAGAGTGAGATGGGAGGAAGATATAAGGAAAAACAGTCGGGGAGTCACAGGTCCTGGAAGGGCGGCGGTGATTGCTCCAGAGAAGCCTGGCAGGTTGAGCGGGGAATGAACTGCTCCCGCTCCTGGAACCTCACTGACACAGTAAGGAGGTAAGAGAGCGAGGCGTGAGTCACAAGGACAGGAGCAGAGGAGACGGCAGCAACACCCTTTTGCAAAGTGGCAGATGCCTGCTCACTGAGTAGCAGACCTGAGGAACACAGACCTGGACGGAGGGAAACCCAGGCAGGGTCCCATCAGAAGTGAGAAGTGCCCGGTTCTGGGGGTGAGGGCTGGAAGAGGAGGACTGGGTAAAAGAAAGGCTATCTACAAATCAGAGTTCCTACGTGCAGCGTGCTTGGAACCTGGTGTGCAGTCAATCCACGAGCTGTTGTTAGTCCGGGTCCTGTGACCGTCTCCGGCCTGGCTGAAGACCGCAGGTTTACCCTGGAAAGGCTGGACCGCGGTCTTGGCTGGGGCACGGAGCGAGAGGGTGCTGTGCTGAAGATGGGAGTAAGTGAGCTCAAGCAGGCAGGGCAAGGAGGAAAAAAGGGGGTAGTGAAGCCACCTCAAGTCATCTTTCACATTCAGTAGTTACTAATATCTAAAACTGATAAGTTGACAAAAGCCTATCACTTAGAAATAATGGAAGTAAATTTCCAAAGAAACAAGAACTGGAAGTAGTCGTCTCTTGGAAGTAGACAGAAATATGGGGCGGGGGTGCCACGGGAACGCTTCGGGTTTGTTACACACTTTCTACAATATCTGACCTTTTAGATACTTAAAAAAATGACAATAACAAAACCACGGGGGAAAAAAGAATCTTAAAGCCAGTAGACATTTGGAAGGGGGAGGGTAAAGGAGGGAAATTGCTGAAGTGTCGAAACACACCCTCAACATCAGTGATGGAGGGCGAAGAGACTTGGGAAAGAGAACAAAGCCACGTGCCCCAGAAGTGACAGCAAAGAAAATAATAGGGGGAGGGAGGGTAGCAAGCCCCGTGGCCAAGTGGTTGAGTTCGTGCGCTCCACCTCGGCGGCCCAGGTTTTGCTGGTTCGGATCCTGGGCGCGGACGTGGCACCGCTCGTCAGGCCGCGGTGAGGTGGCCTCCCACACAGCACAGCCAGAGGCACTCACAACTAGAATACACCACTATGTGCGGGGGGGCTTTGGGGAGAAGAATTAATAAAAGAAAAGAAAATTGGCAACAGTTGTTAGCTCAGGGGCCAATCTTTAAAAAAAAGAAAAGAAAAGAACGGGGCCAGGCGGGGGAGGCGGGGGTGGGGGTGGAGGCGACAGAATATTGCCACCACCTGAAAGGATCATCCGTCTTGGGGTCAGGATTGTGGGTTCCGGCAACTTGAAGCATCTGCCTTACACTCTGTCACTCAGAGTCCTCATCTGTTAAACAGGTGTCATGCCCCCGTCCCAAGAATGGCGGAGTGCGTGAAATACAGACATGAACAGCAGAAAGCACCAGCTAACGGGGAGGGAACCCCGCAGTCCTTCGCAAGAACTGTGAAGACCTCTCTGGCAAGATACCCTCTCTGAGTCCATAAAACAGACTGCTCCCTCAGCAGGACTGTAATCCGGTGCTTTGGTTGGTGTTGCTGCTGTTGGGACGTGTTCGCTCGCGCCCCCTTCCGTGGCCTCCATTCTGGAGGGAGTCACGTTTCAGAGATGAATCAGACCCGGTCCCTTGGTCAAGGACCTCGTGGTGCAGAGCGGAGGCCGAGGAAGGAAACCCTGAAGTTCTATTCTAATGACGGGGTCGACTTTCTCTGCTTGACAGAGCTGGCCTTTAATCGTGGTCTCAGAAAAATATGAAGGAACCTGAAAGATGATTAGGACGGATTGTTCTCTAGGGTTTTCGAGTCATTTTTACATTTGCCCTGACCCCTCATCCAAGTTAAAGCTCCCGGAGAATCTTGGAGAAGATCTGGAGAGCCCGAGGCGGAGACCATTTGTTTTCTCTAACCATCCTCATGACACTTTACGGGGCCTTTCTCCATTTCCTTTAGGTCAAATGACCCCAAAAAACTAGGCAAGAGTGACCTTGGTTAATACAATTTCTCCAGGGGTTCAAGGCCTCCGGAGCAGCGCTCTGCATTTCAAAGTCACTTTCTGCATTTTGAAAGTAAGCAAGGGGCCGAGACCAGTGGGAGCAGAAGCTGCCACAAGAATAACATTACAATTAACTACATGTGTTACGTCAGCGCCCTCCAGCCGCAGACCCCAGGAACACGCCTGTAGCTGAATAAACTGGGGTTAGTGCTTACAACAAGGAGGGACACACACCAGGGGAAACTGCTGGGCGTCTCAGGAAGAGGGTGTTAGAAAAGACTTATTCAAGTTTTTGGGGTTGTGTTAGGTGATTTGGGGCGAGTTTCAGGAAGCAGGACTTTGCTCTGGGTTGGATGCTGTCAGGAAGCAAGAGGAATTTTATGACGATCGGACAGTCATCAATCTTACCCATAGTGAAGGCAGACCAGAGTGAGGAGGCTAAAGCTGTGACTGGTAAGAAGCAGGGGCCACCCACATTAGTGGGGGGAGGGGGCTTGGGGTATATTGTGTGGGTTGCCCAGAGACCTTGTTTTTGTCTGTGCTTAGACAAAATTATGAAGTGGCCTTGCTTCCTCTCCCTTCATTATGGTCTCAGAGTGACCTTGATCTGAGAGTTCTGTGAGATCGTTATGTCCAACAGGAGCATAACGTGACCTAAATGTGAGCACCAGGCCGGCTTTCAACACCACTGAGGCCTACCTGTAAGTGTCAGACCAGTTCCTAGATGTCAGGGTTTCCGTTCTCAATTATATACTACTGTGTAAAGCGATTTGCTGAACAGCCTGGGCACTCTTACATCTTAAAAGTGGAATCTATCTTTTTTTTTTTGGTGAGGAGGATTGGCCCTGAGCTAACATCTGTTGCCAATCTTCCTCTTTGTTTTTTTTCTCCCCAAAGCCCAGGTACACGATTGTATATCCTTCCTAGTTCTTCTATGTGGGATGTCACCACAGTATGGCTTGAAGAGCAGTGTGTAGGTCCACACCCAGGATCCCAACTGGCAAACCCTGGGGCTGGCAAACTAGAGCGTGTGAACTTAACCACTACACCACAGGGCCAGCCCCTTAGACGTGGAATCTTTAAAGCAAGTATTTTCCTGCCAAGGGAAATACAGATATCTTTCTTCTGTTCCACTCTGCAAAGAAGAGGGGAAGAAAAAATTTAAATATATGTAAACCTTTTTGTTTATTTGTTAATTGTAAAAAATAACACATATAAAGGTGCCCAAAATAGAAATGTATAATGTAACAACTAATTATAACACTTGTGTAAACATTATCCAAGGACCGGGGGGGAGGTTTCCACTGAAACAGAAATTCCTACACCACTGTCCGCCCATAGGCAGTGACGATCCATTTTCTGAAGATATGTTTGCGATCACTGCAATAAAGGTTGCCCCCTGGCTTTATGCAGCAACACTGTGGACACATGTCCATCATCTCTAGCATTTTTGCAGGTTTCACGATTCTTTAGTAATATTTCCTTTGGGTACTACCCAGGATCAGTAAGCCTGTGTCAGATGAGATGACAGCGTGTGTACCATTAGGCAGTTAAAAATGACTGTTGATTTCGGAGTACCAATGCAGCAACATGCCAAGTGTCACCACAGTCCGCAGAGACCAGAAGCCATGTCATGATGGCACGGATCACACCATAGCCATCCCAGATGACTCAAACACTGTCTTCCACGTCAGCCTCAGAGGAAGCGGAGGAGAATGATAACTTTCAGCCAGAAGAACGCCGTGCCCAATGTCCTGATGGCCACATCTTTTTTTCACTTGGCCTCACAAATTATCTCTAAACATTACTTGGACATTTCACCTTTTCTTCAGGATCTTAAGGTGCATATACTGTCTTACGTGATGGGATAGGTGGCCCAAGTGGAGTCACTCAGCACGGTGACTCCCGCTGAAGCAGGAAGCCATCAGGCCAGGCAGATGCTGGAACCCAGACACCTGCAAGGGACAGCAGGGTGGCACAACCCCCAGAAATGAGCCTGGCGACCTGAGTGGCCCAGTACCTGCTTATATTTATATCTATCGATACAGACAATTGTGAGTTCATACCATTACATCTAGTTTCAACCTAACATCACAAGGTTCATTCTTATTTTCTCGTTTTCCACATCTGAATTCCTTGCTCCGACAGCGAAAAACCTGGCTCCCATTGCCCTTAGCATATTTACTTACTTGATCAGCCCCCCTGAGTGTAACAAACTCCCATCACAGCTGCCGCCCCTCCCCCACGCAGATACTTTCCTCCCCCTACTTGGGTTCTGACCCTCACCACCTCCTACCTGACCCACAGGAATGTCCCCAATGCCCCTATTTGGGCGCCAACACTCGATGCTAGGCGGTTCTCATACCCAGATGCCCTCTTCACCCAGCTTGGGCTCTGAAGTCGCATGCAGGGCAGTGCTCCTGTGTGGACACTCTCCTTACCCTGCTGAGAGTGACACAGCCATGCTGGTCCATCCCACCACTTGGAATGCCCCCTCGTGAGCTCTGTCACCATGCACCAAGCCACCCTCTGCACAAACACCTCCTTATCCTGCTCAGGCCCCCAAACCCTGCTCTGAGCCCATCTTATGACATTAGGAGTGAATTGTGCAGAAAAGGAAGGGAAGAGGAAGAGCAAAATGTGTTATAATTTGAAATACAGCAAGCCATTCTCTGATGGACTAAATGTGCACGGCCTTACACATGTCCCTTGCCTTGATGAGCCCAGGTTTTGTCTTCAGAACGTAGGACTAACAAAAGTCTGACCCACAATTCAGGACAGCTGACGCTAGTCGTGGGCTCACTATTCTCTGGCACACTGCCTTTGCAAGCAGAAAGCGATTTCCTCAGCCCAAGATTCTCAAACGGGTCCACCAAAGACCCCTAACAGCAGAGAAGAGTGGAAAAAATTCTTTCATATTCTAGCAAAGGTACTATGATTTGCATTTTTCTCTCTGAAAAAATTCATTTGATTCTATATAAAAAGACAAAATTATTTGGCAGATAAATTGCAAATCTTTGGGCCAAGTCTTCCAATAAAGCTGATGCTGCAAGAAGATGCAACATATCCTCTTCCCGCAGCAGAAGCATAGGCCTGTGGTTGCACGTGATCATACACACAATTCTACCGGCACCCACGATGTTCCAACCCAAATACTCAAAATCCCACACCCCCGCCTTCCTACAGCCTTGCCTGCGCCCGGCCACTCAACGATCCCAGTGGCACAACGACCCACACGCCCACACCATCACACACATATCACCACGCTCACGGTCCAGCACAGCCACAATCTCCCACCGAGCCCGTCACCTCACTGCTCACAGCCACGCATCACAGTCCCAGGGTACTTTCTGTGGCCTCCCTACCGTCAGATGCCATCTCGCACCCACAGCATTGCACACACGCAGAACAGCCAGAGAGGCGCAGTCGGTCCCCTCCCTCACAGTGACACACGCACGCTCTCAGGACAGGCACCTATTCTTTAAAATACACATATAAGGCTCCTGCTGTGTACCAGACGCCACCCAAGCGCCGGGACTACCTCAGGGGAAGAACTGGACCGCCGAGCCCATCCCCGCGTGCGACCCCGAGGCCGAGCGCATGCGCTCTGGGGAGGCTGGCACAGCCGGTCCCCGGGAGCCGGGCTGGAGCCGCCAGTCCCGCGTGCGCATGCGCATTCGCAGCCCAAGTCCACTGGCTTCCGGCTACGGACTACATTTCCCAGAAGCCCCAGGGGCAGAGTTAGCCGCGACCCAGGGCCCTCTGCCTGTGTTCTGGGTGTTCAGCTGCCGCAGGTGAATTGGCCGCAGCCGCAGCGGGGGAAGAGGTGGGTGCTAGGTGAGGCGGCGCCCGCCTCGTGGGGGTGGAGGTGGGGACGGGCTGCTGCCCAAAGTCTGGAGCCCGGGGCGCGTCGTGCCTGGAGCCGCAGGCCTGTGTGCGCGTGAGGAGCAGACGAGGGGGAGTGTGTGATTGAGTGTGACGGGGGGCGGGTGTGTGTGTGATTGAGTGTGACAGGGGGTGTGTGTGTGATTGAGTGTGACAGGCGGGGTGTGTGTGTGGGATTGAATGTGACAGGCGGGGTGTGTGTGTGAGTGTGACAGGCGGGGCGTGTGTGGGATTGAGTGTGACAGGCGGGGTGTGTGTGAGATTGAGTGTGACAGGCGAGTGTGTGTGGTTGTCCTACTGTTACCACATATGTTGAACCAGTTTGCTTCCAGATTTTAAAATATTTTAAAATTGGACTTAGATTTATTGTATACTTAAGACTATGGAATTAATGCTCATTTTTTGCAAAAAGCATCAGTTATTCAGTTATGTTGCATGAGAGACTTATGAAGAAGAAAGTTAAAAGAGCCTCAGCATCACTATTAATCTTTTGGGGAGGCGTAATTCAGCAGAATTTTTCTGTGCACCTCTATATGTATGGGGGGGGGTGTGTGTTTCTGCAGAATAGAAATTGTACTAATTGTACTAATGGAACATACAAAGGACAGACACTTGCCAAATCCTGTTTAGAAAAAGTAATTCTACCTAACCATAGGTTTCTCATACTTCCATGAATATAGGAGGAAGAAGAAAGTGCCAATAAACCCCTGTAATTGGATAAACCTTCTCGGTATTTACCCCTTTTAGGGTTATACGAATCACTTGAGAGAATTATTATGGCAAAATTTATCAAATAAGATAGGCCTTCAAGATTACACTTTTTTTAGATTAAGGCTGCACTCACAGGACATAGCAATACCCTCTCCTACCCAAGTACCTTTTGAAGCTCCCTTATGCAAAGAACATTTTGTAAGACAGATTTGTAATACTAGAATGCAGAATAAGACGGTAATAACTGTAAATATTCATGTATTCATGCAAATCTTTCCATCGGACAGGAGAATAAGATTGAACCTCTTATTAAAGTTCTCCTTTTTGATGCCTCATTAGATCCTCTTGGCTAGTTTTATGTTGAAGAAGGGTGTCCTCTCTTTGACAACTGTGGAGACAAGGCGAGATTTCCTGCTTAGCTTTCTGAGAGTCTCTTTTGCCACTGTTAAAAATAATTTCACTTCCAAAGTTTGGCTCTAAAATATTTTAAATGTCATTGTAAAACAGAGTAAACATGAGACTCAAATTTGACTGCAAAAAAAGAAGCAGTAAAAAATAATTTTATTTAGTAACAGTGGAATAAAGGACGTGGAATGTCCTTTATGTTAATAATACTATCTGACTCTTATTAAGGAATTACATGTCATTAAGCGGTATATATGTAATAACTCAGTCTTCGTGACAACTGGATGACATAGGTGCTGTTCTTAACCCTAGTTTATCAGTAAACTAACTGAAAAGTTAGTGGCTGTCGCATTCTGAAAGTCTAACAACAGAGTCCGTTATTAATGAAATTACAATCGCTCCCATAATCTTACATCTTTTTAAATTTGCGTGTATCAGTCAGTAATTCACCGTGAATGTCTTTCTCCAACAATAAATATGGGCCAATGTAATCCGTATGAATAAGGCCTTAGTGTGCCATCATAACTGACCATAATTTGTAACACCTGTTGACTCCTGTGGCTGTTTATATTTGTAATATTTGCTTATTCTGAGTTGTTACATGATAAACATCTTATGTCTATATCTTAATGTGCTTTTATAGCCATTTCCTAAGAAAAACTGCCTAAAAATGGAATTTTAGTCAGATATCAGACATAAGGAGGGGCCGGCTAGGTGGCATAGTGGTTAAGTTTCTTCTGCACTCTGCTTTGGTGGCCTGGGGTTTGCAGGTTCGGATCCTGGACATGGACCTAGCACTGCTGGTCAAGCCATGCTGTGGCAGCATCCCACATAAAGTAGAGGAAGATTGGCACAGACGTCAGCTCAGTGACAATCTTCCTCACCAAAAAAAAAAAAAAAAAAAAAATCAGACATAAGGACACATAGTATGCTGGGTCTTATGATAGAACTGTATTCTGAACTCAGGGGAACTCTGTGGCAATAAATGGATTTTATGCTTCATACCAGTGCTGCCATACCACATACAGATATATCTTCTCTATCTCTATTCTCCAGTATGGTAGCTGCTAGCCACATGAGGCTACTGAGCACCTGAAATGTGGCTAGTGCCACTGAGGAACTGAACTTTTAATTTTCTTTAATTTTCCTTAATTTCAATTTGGGTTTATCTAGCCCTGTGCGGCTCTTGGCCCTCATATTGGATAGCACAACTTCATACCTCGCAGTTTTTATTCTGACGATGTTAGATTGAAAGTGAGATTAATGGGACGAGATTATTCGGCAGCAGTTTGGAGGGTCTCGGCACTGAAAGAGCAGTTTCAGAGCAAAATAAACTGCCCGGAACACATCTGTCAGGAGCACGCGAAAGGAAGCCTCGTGGAGGCCAGGATCTGTCCCTACGAGACACTGCCGTACATTCATAGACAGGACGTATACAAAAAATCAGAGAGCGGTTCAGGTGGGAGGAGCTAACGGAGAAAAAGACGTTCAATAAAAATATAACAGCTGAGTTTAGATTGTCTTGAGCTTTTTCTCCAAGTTAAGAGAATTGTTTAAAAGAGGAAGAGCTTTCTCTGAAAAAAAAAAATGAAAGAAATACATATATATGCCTCTGTGTATATTTAAAATTGTTTTAAAAATTATGGATTATACTTAAGCAAAAAGAATATCAAAAATATGTAGATCAGCAGTTTGGACATAGGGATATATAACTTTCTGGACTTTCTCTGTCTTGATGTCTGCCTGTCTGTCTTTCACTCTTTCTTTCTTTTTTTTTTTTAAAGATTTTATTTTTTTCCTTTTTCTCCCCAAAGCCCCCCGGTACATAGTTGTATATTCTTTGTTGTGGGTTCTTCTAGTTGTGGCATGTGGGACGCTGCCTCAGCGTGGTCTGATGAGCAGTGCCATGTCCGCGCCCAGGATTCGAACCAACAAAACACTGGGCCGCCTGCAGCGGAGCGCGCGAACTTCACCACTCGGCCACGGGGCCAGCCCCGTCTTTCACTCTTTCTTTCTATATACGTGTGTGTGTATTTTTCACAAATGTAATCATATTGTATATTCTGTTTTTTTAAGCTGATTTTTCTGTTTACAATATATCCTGAATATTTTCTATATCCTTTAAATATTTTCTCCAGTTTAGCACAGTACTTAATATCTTCTTAATAGTTCATTACCTAGGTGGTCTGTCATTTACGTAACCAGTGAGCTAGTGCTGGACTCAGAATGCTGACCACTCCCTTCTCCGCATACATCTTAATACACATTTACAGTCATTTTCTTTGGACAGAGTCTCAGAAATAGGTTTGTATGGTTAAATTCCTTCACATTCTTCTATATGCCCTCCTGAAAGGTTGCACACATCCATACCAGCTACAAAATATCCATTTCCCCGGGACCTCGTTCATAAGGCATAGCATCAGTCTTCTAAATCTGCCAGTTTAAGAACTGTCAACTCATATTTCCTTATTTCTTTAACAAGTATCTCCCGAATGGCATTGAAACTTAGTAACTTTGGTGGAGAGTATGTTGTTATTTCTTAGCGCATTACCTGTGCTCAAGTTTCACTCAGAGGAAGAAATCCTGGGATTCAGAGGAAGAAGCCAGAGTTGAGAGAGAATTGGCTCGAATTCACACCTCTGCAGCCTTGATGTTGAGAGATGGGGGTGGTCGGTGACTTCCTGCAGGAAAGCAGACAGATGATCCTGCTTAGGAAATAGGGGTTGGTTGGGAACAGAGCCCAGAGGGTGCTGGGAGCTGTAGTTCTGGCCAGGGAAGGAGCACACATGGGCAAGTGCATTTTGCAGTGGGAAATGTCACCTGCTCTTTTCTGCCTGTGTGTCTGTGGAGTCCAGATACATACCTGAGCCATCAAAGACATTTGGACTTGGATGGGGTGGCCTCTTCTCGGCTCTAGAGGGTGGATGTGGATGGAAGAGGATCTGCTCAGGGCAGGACTCGACAGTTTGGTCCCAGCTACAGATCAGCATCATCAGAAATTGGGGTGGGCCAGAGACCCTTCTGCTGGAGTTCCTGGTCTGGCTTCATGCAGGAGGCCTCTGCTCTGTGTCTAGACTCGCACAGGTGGTTCTCCGTGGCCTAGGGAGGGTTTGGCTTTATCCAAACTCCCTCTTATCTCTCCTGATTGGTATATGAGGCACTGTGGGAATGGAAATAGAAAGAAGGCAAAACACAGTAATATTACCTTAAGTCGCTTTGGGATTTCTGAGACACGCCTGGTCTCAAAGCCTCTCGTCCCTCCCCCAGCCCTGGCTTCTCTGGACTCTGCTTCTCCTCCGGAGGAAGCCCAAAGAGGACTGACAGTTCTAGAACTATGGACCATGTAAGTTTGCATTTCTCCTCCTTGAAATGATGTGGTTTTGAGTTCCTGTGAGCATTTTCATGACCCTGAGACCTCTTTCCTGACACAACCCTATTGCGGAACCTGCTCCCTATTGCTCCAGTCCAAGTGAAGGATGCCGCCCCACAACCTAGCATCCTCCTCGTTCGCCCCTCTTGCCTCTTACCTGTGTTCACCTGCCCATCACCTCTGCATGTGCCCAGTCTCTCTCAGGAGCATTGATGGAGCAGTGAAAGGTGAAGTCCCTTGAGGGAACTATTTGAACTTCCCTCCTTAGAGTCATGATTCCGTGACGCAGAGATGATGGTCCCATTAGCCTCCTGAGTTTTGCAGGTTGATGAGATGGAAGTCAGTGTCGAGTGTCTGCATGTGGTGAGAGCATATACTTTGAGAGGCTTAGAAACTGGATTGGAGTGTGAGGCCTGCATATGGGGACGTCAGGGATCGAGCCGGGGGGTCCCCAGAGGGACGAACAACCAGACCAAGTCGGTTTTGTGATTGGGGAGGTTATGCTGGTCTCCAATGATGTCATTGTCATTGTGGATCATCCTACATCAGCATCCTCTGGCTCAGGATCCAGACAAGTGTTCCTGAGGGACGATGGTGGGAGCAGGTAGGAAGACCCTCCGGATCCCTAATGAGGGATGAAAATAGGCTCACAGGATTGGGGGAGACCACAGACATTTTGTCCAACCTAAATGCCTAAAGATGAAAAAAGGATTAGTCTGATATATCCACAAGATGGATGACTAGCCAGCCAATAAATAAATTAGCTCAAGACTTTGTCACCTTACAACAAGGGAGAATGCTTGGGACGTTATCTTGCATAATGGTGAACCTGAGTTTTGATGAAATCAAATGTCAGTCAAGTCCTATTTTCTAAGACAGAGATTTCAGAGTAGTTTTGGGGAAAAACAATTCATTACTTCTCTTTTTTGAATTCCTTGAAAGGAAAAATAGAGTGGAACTCACATTTATTCAGAACTTAAAATGCAGGCAGAGTGCTTATTTAGATGGTTTCATTTCACTGGGAAACTTTGCTTATTTTATTCATTTATTCATTTTATTCATTTATTTTATTCATTTATTCATCCAGACCCTCGGATGATTATGGTATCCCACGGTATACAGACATTTTGTTTGTCCCAGCAGTGTTCTTTAAAAGCATGTAGGTACCCCACTTTAGAAAGACTAATTTCCTTATTCTTCCCTACATGTCACAGGCTTGACCCCCAGTTTACTTGCTATGTTGCCACTTTCCTGCAGTTTTCCACCTGGAAAATACAATTAAAATACATGTAAAACAATGTTTGTAATACGTGGGTCTGTCATTTCAGATGTCCTTGGCGTTCGGGGACGTGGCCATAGACCTCTCTCAGGAGGAGTGGGCGTGCCTGGACCCCGCGCAGAGGGCCTTGTACAGGGACGTGATGCTGGAGAACTACAGGAACCTGGCCTCGTTGGGTAAGGATGTCTGTGCAGATAATTCACAGTCTGCTTCTGGAATGTCAGTTTTCTCCTTTGTTGAATTTCAGAGGTCTGTTTTGAGAAACCAGCTGAATTTCTGCCCAGTTTGGAAAGAAATGGCTCGGGCATTATTGCACTGGAAATGGACACCTGCATTCAGCGCCTTCATCTTCCCCATCCCTGAGTGACTTTCGCTCTTCCCTCTGCCCCTTCCTGCAATTGCCTGTTTTTCCAAGTGATTCCCAGATTTGGGTTCTACAGCATTTTCAGAGAAGCCGGGTTTCATATAATGTCTACGCTCGGAATTTCTATAGCTGCTCTGGGTTCACGTCGGGCCCGTCTGCAGAGAGATGAGCTGGTCTCCGGGTTCTGGCTTTCTGTGATCATCAGAAGAGCCTCTGCGGTTTATATGGTGGTGGGTTGGGTTAACAATATCCACTTAAAATTCAGGCAAACACATCCCATTCTAGAAGAGACATGTTCCCTTTAACCTACTTTATGATTGAAAGTTCTAGTCTGTGAATTTTGCTTTGGCACTGAAAGAATTTTGAGGAAGAATCTGGATGTGTTTTGGGAAACTCAGTATTTTTCTTTCAACACAATAGTAACAACAACAAAAATAATACTATGTACTGGGTATCCTTTTACATCCTTGCAAATATTGATTCATTTAATTCTCCTAACAGCTCTGTGAATTAGATAATATCAGCCGCATTTTTCATTTGATAAGAGTACAGCACACGGAGGGTAAGTGACTTTTCAAGGTCACACTGCTGGTAGGTGGCAGAGGATTTGAACCCAGGCTGAAGGGCTCCAGAGTCTGTTCTCAACCCTGGTCTATACGCCTTTAAAAGCAGAGCAGACCTTTGCCCTCCCCATCTGGCCTGTTTAGTCCTATGATCATGAGTCCATCTAAATGTCAATATTCTTCAGGGACCTTTTTCATTTCCTCAAGTACCATTTTGACCTACAGTTTAATATAAATATAACCAAATCTGAATTAAGTCATTTTGAGCTCACTGTTTTTAATTTTTGTTCTTGTTCTAAATCATGTGGCATTTCTGTCTTATGAGCAGGATGGTCCATTCCTAAGCCAGATGTGATCACTTTCCTGGAGCAAGACAAAGAGCCCTGGATGGTAATGAGGGAAGGGACAAGAAGCTGGTGCTCAGGTGAGTGGCGGCAGATCAGGCAGGGGGACGCCACCCCAGGTTAGAGCACACCACATCAGGGGAGGCACGCCCCTGAGAGGCTGTCTGCAGAGCTCCCTTCAAAGGCCCAAGGCCTGTGCAGAAAAGGCCTGAGACCTGGAAAACACTAAGGTCCTCTCAAGAGGAGCTACCAAAGGCACTTCCGCTTCACCCCTAGTGCTCTGCTCCTTGTTTCTCTTCTGTTTCCCTCCTCCCACTGCAAAGAGGGGACTGTTTTCTTTCATCCCCATTGACAACCATTTTACCTATCTTTCCAAGTCCTCTTGTACAGTTACACTTATATTCATTTCTCCATTGCCTAAAATTATTGTATTCAACACAAATTTCCTGTTTAGTTGAAACCAGGCACTGTGCTAGAGTCTAGGCGCTATTGACACAGGTTCCCGCTGTCATGGAGGTGTCGATATTGTAGTAACGGGGACGCGTAATTAACAAACAGACAGATAAGGTAATATTAGGTTGTGATATGTGTTGTGAAGAAAATTAAGCAGAGGAAGGAGACAGAATGCTGGAGGGTCATGGGGCTGATTGAGATGCTCTCAACAAAGGCTGTTCTGAGCAGAGACACAAAGTAAGGCCTCAGGCCACGTGAATGTTGAGGAGGAGCATTCCAGGCAGAGGAAACAGCCAGTGGAGAGGTGGAGATCATCTGTGTTTATTCCCCAACCATATTATACAGCCGATTTGAACATTCTTGTACCATCACTTGTGCGTTCGTATGTTTTCATTTCTCTCGGGAATATGTAGAAGTGGAATTGGTGAGTACAGGGCAGGTGCATTTTCTTAATCATATGTATTGAGGCATAATTTAGATAATATAAAATGCATCCATTTTCAGGGCCAAGTACGATAACTTTTTAAAAGTTTCATTAATGTATAAGTGGCGTACAATAAACTGGACATATTTAAAGTGTACAGTTTGATAAGTTGACAGATGTATGTTGTGAAACTATTACACAATCAACATAATCAATAGATCCATCACCTGCAAAAATAGTTCCTTCCTCCTGCTGCTCTCCGCCCTCTCTGGGCAACCACCCGTCTGCTTTCTGTCACTGTGGATTAGTTTGCATTTTCTAGGATTTTGTATAAATGGAATCGTACAGTGATTTTTTTGGTTTAGCTTCCGTCCCTCAGCATGATTATTTTAAGATTCATTCACGTTGTTGTATGTATCAATAGTTCATCCTTTTTTTATTGCCGAGTAGTATTTTATTGTGTGGATATGCCACAATTTGTTTATCTGTTTACCTGTTGATGGACATTGAATTATTTCCAGTTTGGGAGTATTATATAAATAAAGCTGATATAAACGTTCACCTACAAGTCTTTGTATAGATATATGCTTTCATTTATCTTTGGTAAATATCTGGGAAGGAATGGGTAGCTCATTCAGTAAATATATGTTTAAAGTTTTAAGAAACTGCTACACTGTTTTCCAAAGTGGTTGTACCATTTTACCTGCCCAGCAGAAGAAGAGGAGAATTCTGTTTCTTCCACATCCTTGCCAGCACTTGGTGTGGTCAGTCTTGTTAATTTTAGCAGTACTAATCGGTGTGCAGGGGTATCATATTGTGGTTTTGATTTTCATTTCTCGAATGCCTAATGATGTTGAGCAACTTTTCATGGCTTAATTTCTTCTCATTCATATATCTTCTTTGGTGAAGTTTATTAGAATCTTTTGCCCGTTTTCTAATTGAGTCATTCGTTTCCTTATTGTTGAGTTTTGAGAATCCCTTATGTATTCTGGGTAGAAGTCCTTTATCAGATGTATGATTTGCAAATCTTTCCTCCCGTTATGTGGCTTGTCGTTTCATTCTCTGAACAGCGTCTTTTGAACGGCGTCAGCTCTTCATTTGATTAAGTCCAATTTCTCACTTTTTTCTTGTATGGATTGTGCTTTCAGTATCATATCTAAGGAATCTTTGCCAAACCCAAGGTTACAAAGCTATTCTCCTATGTTTTCTTGTAGAATTCTTATGGTTTTAGGTTTTTACATTTGTGTGTCAATTGTACACAGACTCTTCCAGAAACCTGAAGAGGAGGGAATATTTTCCAGCTCATTCTACAAGCCCAGCCTTACTCTGATACCAAAACCAGACAAAGACATTATGAGAAAAGAGACCTACAAATCAATATCCTTCATAAACACAGATGCAAAAATTCTAAACAGGTATAGGAAAATACACAGAACAACAAGTGAGAAAATTAGTGAGTCTGTGGCTGGGAAAAGCCACAGAACTAAGTGCTGGAATCTGGAGCCAAGAATGTGGACTGACTGAGATGTGGTCAGTCGGGCTGGCCTTTCTGAGGAAGTGACCTTTAACCTGAGGCCTGAAGAGTGAGAAGGAGCCACCATACAAAGAACTAAAGTCAGAGAATTCCTGGGAGAGGGGGCAGCCTGTGAAAAGCCTTAAGATATAGAAAAAGTTGTGGCACATTATAGGATCCAAAAGGATGCATTGTGATAGGAGATTGAGAACAAAGATGACAGTGGCTTGAACAGGTCTTACAGATAAGCAAGATAATATGGTGGTAATATGTTTGTCTCTGGTAAGATGTTCAGATTTCATTCTAGGGGTAAAGAGAAACCTTTGGGAAAAGAATTAGGTACAGATCTGCATCAAAATCATCTGATGAAAAAGATTAAAAATGCGGCTATCCAGGACTGTTTCTATAGATTTTGATTCTGTCTGTCTGGGTTGGTGCCTGAACAGCAGCATACGGAAGGAACTCCCCTAGGTCCATCCTAAGTTGGAGGACACTGACTTGACTTGTTCCTCTAATCACCTGTTTTACCCTCTTTTAAAGTTACATCATTTTCTGAGGTCTTTCTGTCTTCTTTCAAATTGTATTACAATAACTTAGGGGTCTCTAAGCCAGGATCCAGCAAACGATGGCCTGGGGGCCAAGTATTTCACCATCACCTTTTGTATGGCTCACAGGCCAACACTGGGTTTTCTGTTTTTAAGTGGTTGAAAAAAAAATCAAAAGAATATTTTTGTGACGCATAAACATTTTATGACATTCAAATTTCAGTGTCCATAAACAAAGTATTATAACACAACTACACTCGTTAAATTACATATTATCTATGGCTGCCTTTGTGCTGTAGCAGCAGGGCTGAGTAATTGTGACAAAGACCACATCCCCTACGAGGCCAGAAATTTTTACTATCTGGCCTTTCACAGAAAAAGTTTGCTGACTCCTGCTCTGTATCTTTACTTCTAATGTGTGTTATTTTTAGTTTATCTTTTATTTCTACTATGAGATGCAACTCCTCATTCCACCCCCACAGAGAAAAATTGCATTACAGCATTTGTTTCCTTTTTGCTTTTTTTTTTTTTTTTCCAGATTTGGAGTCTAAGTATGTCACTGAGAAGTTATTTCCAGACAAGGATGTTTGTGAAATATATCTATCTCAATTGCAGACAGTGGAAAAAGGTAAAACCTACATCCATGAGGACACCATTTTCAGAAATGCTTTGCAGTGTAAACGTGAATTTGAGAGACGAGAACATCATCAGATGGGATGCATCAGTCAAGTGATAATCCAAAAACATATATCTCTTCCTCTGCCTCAGAAAATTCATGCTGGAGAGAAATCGTATGAATGTAAGGAATGTAGGAAGGCTTTCAGACAACAGTCATACCTTATTCAACATCTGAGGATTCATACCGGTGAGAGACCCTATAAATGTAAGGAATGTGGGAAGGCCTTTTGTCGTGTGGGAGACCTTAGAGTACATCAGACAATTCACGCCGGGGAGAGACCCTATGAATGTAATGATTGTGGGAAGACCTTTAGACTTCATTACCACCTTACGGAACATCAGAGGATACATTCTGGTGTGAAACCCTATGAGTGTAAGGAATGTGGGAAGGCCTTTAGTCGTGTTAGAGACCTTAGAGTACATGAGACAATTCATGCTGGACAGAGGCCTTATGAATGTAAGGAATGTGGGAAGGCCTTTAGACTTCATTACCAACTGACTGAACATCAGAGAATTCACACTGGTGAGAGGCCTTATGAATGTAAGATCTGTGGAAAGACCTTTAGGGTACAACGACATATTAGTCAACATCAGAAAATTCATACTGGTGTAAAACCCTATAAATGTAATGAATGTGGGAAGGCCTTTAGTCATGGCTCATACCTTGTTCAACATCAGAAAATTCACACTGGTGAGAAACCCTATGAATGTAAAGAATGTGGTAAGTCCTTTAGTTTTCATGCAGAACTTACTCGACATCATCGAATTCATACTGGTGAGAAACCCTATGAATGTAAAGAATGTGGCAAAGCCTTTCGTCTTCAAACAGAACTTACCCGGCATCATAGAATTCATACTGGTGAGAAGCCCTATGAATGTAAGGAATGTGGGAAGGCCTTTATTTGTGGCTATCAACTTACTTTACATCTGAGAGCTCATACTGGTGAGATCCCCTATGAATGTAAGGAATGTGGGAAAACCTTCAGTAGTCGCTATCATCTTACTCAACATCATAGAATTCATACTGGTGAGAAACCCTATGGATGTAAAGAATGTGGGAAAGCCTTTCGTCTTCAAGCAGAACTTACCCGACATCACAGAATTCATACTTGTGAGAAACCCTATGAATGTAAGGAATGTGGGAAGGCCTTTATTCGCAGCAACCAACTTATTTCACACCAGCGAATTCACACCAATGAGAATACTTACGAATGTAAGGAATGTGGGAAGATTTTCAGTCGTCGCTATAATCTCACTCAACATTATAAAATTCATACTGGAGAAAAACCCTATAAATGTAAAGAATGTGGAAAGGCCTTTCGCTTTCAAACAGAACTTACTCAGCATCACAGAATTCATACTGGCGAAAAACCCTATAAGTGTCAGGAATGTGGGAAAGCCTTTATTCGTAGCAATCATCTTACTCAACATCACAGAATTCATACTGGTGAGAAACCCTATGAATGTAAGGACTGTGGGAAGACCTTTAGTCGTCACTATCATCTTACTCAACACCACAGAATCCACACTGGTGAGAAACCGTACATATGTAATGAATGTGGGAATGCTTTCATTTGTAGTTATCAACTTACCTTACATCAAAGAATTCACACGGGTGAGATTCCATATGAATGTAAGGAATGTGGGAAGACCTTTAGTCGTCGGTATCATCTTACTCAACATTTTAGACTTCATACCGGTGAGAAACCTTACGGATGTAAAGAATGTGGGAACGCCTTTCGTCTTCAAGCAGAACTTACTCGACATCACACCATTCATACCGGTGAGAAACCCTATAAATGTAAAGAATGTGGGAAGGCCTTTAGTGTTAATTCAGAACTGACTCGACATCACAGAATTCATACCGGTGAGAAACCCTATAAATGTAAAGAATGTGGGAAGGCCTTTAATCGTAGTGATCAACTTACTTTACATCAGAGAAATCATATTAGTGAGGATACTCTATGCGTAATGTGAAGAAGATAGAATGGCCCTTAGAAAATGCCTTTTATAACAGTGAACTCATCATTTAAGAAATTTTTGACTTGTTAGGGGAATCCCTTTTGTTTCATGCTCAAAACTTAACAGCAATAGTTTTATACTATATATATTGATTGAAAGGGTTGATAGCATCACCCAGTCTTGGTGAAACATTAGCAGACTGATATTGCTACAGTGCATCTCAGACCAAGGCAAAGGATCTTCTCCCACCCCAACTTGGTTGTTGACCAACACTTCTATAAAATGCAATAAAATTGGATTATCAGAAAAATGAAATGGAAAGAAAAACAGATACATAATGAAAGCCCCCATTTTTTAATTATTGAATTTAATGGACATGAATTCACTCTGTCAGATTGCTGGAAGGGTTTCTAAACATTTGCTCTCAGTATCTGTACCTTAACTCCTTGCAGACCAGAAGCAACCATCTGTGACCAGCCTCAGTACGTGGACCACACTTTGTCTAGCATTGTAGCAGAGAATAATTCTGTTAATTCAGGGAGTGTGGGAAAAGACTTTAGCCACGGCACAGCTTTACTATAATTCTCATAATTCCACCTCCACCTGTGTGATATCTGGCAAAACACTTCTCCCCTCCGTGCCTCAGTTTTAAAATGGTGATAATAATACCTACCTAATAGTATTTTTTGTGAGAATGAAATGTTAATAAAAAATCCTTTAGAAAAGTATGTGTTCGATAAATATTGTTATTTTTATCATTACTGATATTATTAATGATTCACGTGGGAGGAAGACCCTACGAGTGTAAGGAATTTGTAAAAGTCTTCCATGACCTTTTACTCTTTACTTAAATTGAGATAATTGTGGATAAAACCCAGTAAAAAGAAGTAAAATTCCGTTTCTAAAATCAGAACTCATCTCTGAAAACTACTGTGAGAGAGAAATCTCTAGAGTTGATAAGTGTGAAAATTATGAGTCAAGCTTTTGAAGAATCAAGGAGAGCTGTAATGCTTTTTCTTTTCATAATCCAAAAAGCAGACAAGTTAGTCTTCTTTTTTTTTGCCCAAAATTCATGATAAATTAGAAACAACCAAAAGACCACCGTCCATTTGAAAACAATTAAAAAAAAAAAGTACAGTGAACACTGGGATGCCCTCTCTATATTCGGTGATTGTTAATATATTGTCACATTTGGTTTGCTTCTATATAATTTTTTACATATTTTTTTGCTATGGTGTTTGCATATAAATTGTAGACATCATGATATTTCACCTCTCTGTATCTAATCATGCAACTCCTAAGAATAAAGGGGGCCTCCTACTCAGTCACTGTATAACTTCATACTTATAAGGAAATTAATAATAATTCCACAATCTGTAATATTACAGATAGATACCAGTGCCTTAACCCAGCATGTCTGAGAGAATGTCTCTGGGAACCATGGTATTTAATGGTACTTGAAAAATGTTCTGTGGTCACAGGCTTATGAAGTTTTGAATATTAAATTTCTTCTAAGAAAATAATGCTTATTCTCAGGCTGTCAAAAGACTTAAGGGTCCTACACTAAGGAAAATTTTCTTGACTGTGTTTATCCCAGTGTATCTTAAACTTTACTAAGGAAGTCCCATTCACAATACCTAACACCTTTGGGATGGGAACCCACCGGAAAGGCTGCCCTAACCCAAAAAGAGTGACCTTCAGCAAGGACAATTCAGATAAAACAGCAGATGCTCAGCTATGTTGAGAAAGGACATGCGTGGTGTATTCTCTGCTGCTCACGTCTTCCTCTGCACTCAGCTGCTTGCCCTCTCAATGTAGGGCTGATATTTTTCTACAAAATTAAAAACCCGTTGGGCCCAGCTTTTTATATGAACATGCCATAATGTATTTAAACCTTCTCTTATTGTTTCATGTTCCAGTTTCAACAGTTTTTCCCTAGTTCAGATGTCCTTCAGTGAATATCCTTGTCTGTGGTCATTGGTTTGTGTTAGCTAGAATTTCTCTAATTGCATACATGTGGAAGTAGGATTGCTCATATGTCATATATTCTGTCAGTTATGTTAGATAGTGCTAAACTGATCACAGGTTATATACACTTCCCATTCTGCTAGATATTGCCAAATTGTTCTCTTAGACTCCTGTCAATACTCAGTTTGACAGGAATCCCCCTACCAAATTGAGTATTCCCATAGCATCACTTTAGATATATGTTTTAATATATATTTTCATAAATTTCAATTTCAGTTGAGCATTTTTTCAAACATGTTTCTTGGCCAATCATCATTCCTTTACTTTGACTTTCCTAGTCTGGACTTTCTCCATTATTGTTGTTCTGGTTTTTCTTTTTTTTCCTAATCGACTTGCATGTCATTCTGGATTCTTCGTTCGCTATACTGATGCAATCATTTTCTCCTACATTCAATATAGCATTAGTTATCTATCTACCAAACACTCATTCTCTTTTTATGAGACAGATTTCTAGGTTATAAATTATATAACCTGAAAATAAAATTTTATTTATTTTCCAATATTCATTACTTTATTTACTTTTCTGATTGCAATAGCTAGACTCCTCAGAACAAGGTTGAATATTATGGTGATTCAGGCATCAATTTCTCCAAATTGAATGGAAAATTTTGTGATGTTTAATCATTTACTATAATGTCCACTCTTTATTTGAAGATAAATTCTCTTTGTTGCCTCTATATAATTTCCTTCAATATACGTAGGGGAGTGGAGGATGCCTACCTGTCTTGTAGTGACTGCTGAATTTTGTCCAAGGCCATTTTGTTATCTGTTGGCCTAATCTTATATTTTTCTCCTTAAATTTATTGATATGTTGATTTGTACTTATTAATGTCTTGAACTTTAAATATTTTTTGTAATATACTGTGATTTTTGTCATATTTCTGTAGTCCATCTGGTAATATTTTAATTAGAATTTTTCCATCTGTGGTCCTAGGTGAGGCAGTATTATAGTTCCCCTTTTCTTTTATTGATAAGCTTTTAGAATTGTAATGAACTGTTCTTTGGAAACTAGAAACAACGTGTCTTTAAGATACAATGAATTTTTAAATATTAACTTTCTATTTTATGACCTTGCTAAATAAACTTAGTCCTAGAAGGATTTATTTTTTATAGATTATACTTAGAGTTTTCTATAAACACAATCAAGACATCTGTGAAGACAGTTCCTTTTTAATTTTTATTTCTTTTACTTGCCTTCTTGCACAAGCTAGGACAGCGTTGAACAGAAGCACTCAGAGAGGACCTTGTTTCTGACCTCAGGGAAAAGCATTCAGTGTTTTATCATAAAGTGTTATGTTAGCTGCTCATTTCCCATAAATATCCTTTGTCAGATTGGGAAAGTTGGTGTTGAATTTTGTCAAATACATAAAAAGCGACTACTGACGTGATCTTTTGGTTTCTTTCCTTCTTTAATGTGGTGAATTACTTTGATTAATTTTAGAATGTCACACCAGCCTTGCATTCCTGGGTTATGCCCCACTTGGTCATGACTATATTGTCCTTTATATATATTGCTGAATTCTGTTTGCTAATTATTTTTTGGAGATTTTTGTGTGTATGTTTATTATTGATATTGGCCTAATTTTTAAAATATCTTTCTCAGGTTTTAGTATCAGTGTTAAGTTGATGTCATAAAGTGAGATGAGAAGTATTCCTTCTTTCTCTCTTTTCTGAAAGAGATATTGGAAAATTCATGTTATTTCTTTCTTAAATCTTGGGTCAGACTGCCGTTGAAACCATCTGAACCTGGAGTTTTCTTTGTGGGAAGGACTTATAGTTTCAAGGACAATATACTCCCCTAAATTGAATTTTCATATCACAATTTGTTTACATCACAAACAAATGAAAATGAAATTTAAAAGAGAAAAGTTGCATTTATAAAGAACATAAAATATGTAGGAATAAATTTAACAAAACACATGCAGGACCGCTACCTGAAAATTACACAGTTTTACTGACAGAAGCCAGAGAATATCTGAATACCTAAATAAATAAATGGAAAGACAGGCCGTAATCATGGATGAGAAGACCCAACAATGTTTAGAAGTCAGTTCTCAAATTGATCTATACATTCAGTGGAATCTAATCAAAATCCCAAAAGACATTTGTGTAGAAATTGCTAAGTCGATTATAAAACGTGGAAATACAAAGGACTCAGAATAGCTTAGATGATACTTCAAAGGAATTACAAAGCTGAGGGACTCGCACTACCTGAATTCAAGATTTACTGTGAAGCTAGAGTAATCAAGACAATGTGGTATTGGTATAAGGAGAAACAAATAGATAAACAAAACCTACACTACTTATACAGTCATTTGCTTTTCCTAAAAAATTCCGAGGCAGTTCAATGAGAGACAGGAAAGTTCTTTCAACAAATGGTGCTGGGATAACTGAATAACTGTGGGGGAAGTTAACCTCAACCTATACCTTACACGACACACAGAATTAAATTGAGGTGCATCACAGACATAAACAACTATAAAACTTCTAGAAGGTGGAACTTCAGTAAAACTAAACAACCTATACCTTACACGACACACAGAATTAAATTGAGGTGCATCACAGACATAAACAACTATAAAACTTCTAGAAGGTGGAACTTCAGTAAAACTAAACACATCTCATCAAAAGATACCATTAAGACAATGAAAGAGAAGTCATAGGCTGAACTAAAATATTTGCAATACATATATCCAAAAAAAGACTTCTGTTTAGCCTATCTAAAGAACTCATACAACTTAACAGGATGAAAATTAAAAACAAATATGCGCAAAAGATGTGAACAGACACTTCACGAAAGAAGGTATACGAACAGCCAATAAACATGAGAAATCCACAGCTTGAGTGTTTCAACCGTGTTAGCTTGGGGTGAGGATGGGGATGCAGATCAAGAGAGATCCTGGAAAGCGTTTTTGTTTATTACACTCTCAGGTCCCTGAGGAGAACACAGCGGGCCACGCAGGGTCACTCGGGAAGCACCAGGGTCACACACAAGGCAGAGGGAGAGGAGAACTGTGGGCAAGAACCTTTACTGTAGTTTCTGTGGGAAGAAATGACGAGGCAAGGTAGGCAGCCTTAGGATTTCTACTTTGAATAATTTCAGCAAGTTCGGGGAGTGGCCTGTGCCTGGTTGTCTGGTGCCTGGCCTTAGGGGTAATCAGGGCAGGCGGCTAGTGGCCTGGAGTATGAGAGTCCAATAAGGGAGGTGGTTAGGGGTGTGAACTGAACCAGCTGCTCAAGAATAGGAACTGAACCGGCCTCTAGCCAGGGTCTAAATTCTGGGACAACATTTACAAAAACTAAATATTATTATGATGAGTCATCAAGAAAAATGCAAATTAAAATCACAATAAGCAATTACAACATACCTCCCAGAATGGTTAAAATTTAAAAGACTGGCAACATCAAACGTTCCCAAGGATGTGGAGCAAGTGGAACTTTCATATATTACTTATGGGAGGATAAAATGGTGTGACCAAATGAAAAACTATTTGGCAGTTCTTAGAAAGTTAAACATAGATCTACCCTAGGATCTAATAATTTCTCTCCTGGGTATTTGTGCAAGAGAATTAAAAATATACACCTACAGAAAACTTGTTCAAGAAGGTTTATAGGAATTTTATACACAACCACAACTCGATGATGAAAAGACCACTCCCGGCTAGTCCATAGGCAACCACTCATCTGCTTTCCATCTCTATAGATTTCCCCACTCTGCATTTTGATATGAATGCAATCATATAATGTGTGGTCTTTTGTAACTTTTTTTTCCCACTTAGCATAATATTTTTCAAGGTTTATCCCAGTCATAGCATGTATCACTACTTAACTCCTTTTTACGGCCAAATGATATCCCATTGTATGGATATTCCACTGTATTAGTTGCAAGAGCCACCATGACAAAGCACCACAGACAGGCGGCGTAAAGACCAGACGTGGATTTTCTCACAGTTGTGGAGGCTAAATGTCCAAGATGAAGGAGTCAGCAGGTGTTCCTTCGGAGGCCTCTCCCCTCAGCTTGTAGATGGCCGTCTTCTCCCGTGGGCTTCACGCACTCTTCCTCCTGTCTATGTGTGTGTCCTAATGTCTTCTTCTAAGGACACCAGTCCTACTGAATTAGGGCCCACCTTCATGGCCTCGTTTAACCTTAACTAGCTCTTTAAAGACCCTACCTCCAAATACAATCACATGGCACGTATTAGGGGTTAGCACTTCCACATACGAATTTTGGGGAGACAAATTCAGCCCACAGCAGCCATTTGTTTATCCATCCAGTGATGGACATTTAGTTTGCTTCCACATTTTGGCCACTGTGGATAATGCTGTTATAAAGATCTATTTACAAGTTTTATTATCTTTTTTTTCTTGACAGTGCAAACTCTAGTTTTATTGGTCTGGCTTGTTCACAGTTAAGCCTCCTGCGCAGAGAACCAAAGGGCCAGCTAATGGTGAGGGAAGGCAGTGTGTCAAGCCTTCCAGAATCAAGGGTCTGCCAGGGCTGCCCCAGCCCAGTGCGTGTTCTCCACCCTCTTGCCTGGGAGGCAAGAAGGGAGGGGCTCTTGGGGCAGGGGGTGGCCACAGGGTCATTTCAGTGCAGAGCCTGGGGTCTGTCCTTCACAGCAGGAGGTAGAAGGGATCACACAAAGTTCCACAAAATCAACAAAAAATGAGAGAATTATATTACTCTCACTTGTTTGGATTTCTTTTTTTTCCCCTTATTTTTATTTATTTTACAAAAGAGCAAGAGAAAAGAAAAATGCAGGCGGCAGATGAGCCAGGCACCAGGGTTCAGATCAGAAGGGACCAGGGAGATGAGGACCAAGCTGTTCATGCCACAACAGTAGCCCTGCAGGCTGCCCCGGGTGCTCTCCAAGCATCTTGGGAGAATGTGACGAGCCCTAGAGGGAGCAGACAACAGTGGGAAGACGGCTGTCCCCAGATCAGCGGCAGCACCACTCCTCTCTCTGGTGGCCACCCTGGGCAGTCAGCTGGGTTGAAAACACTCAGGGCTCCCGTGTTTGGAGGCCTGGTCTCCAAAGCATGGGCCCACAAGGGCCAGACAAAAAGGCGAGAAGGGCCAGCACAGAAGAGCTGACTTCTATCAGGGTCCCTCCCTGGACGACAGGGGCCCAGGTGGGCAGGGAAATCAGGACTCTTGCCCGCTTGTCAGCCAATCGGCTTCTTCAGGGAGGCCTCCAGCTGGTCCTTGAAGCCCACAAACTTGTCCACCACGTCCCTATTCTTGATGGCTGGCACAGTGGGAAGAGCCAACACTTCATATTCCATAGCGAAGTCTGTGTGGCCATCAGTATCCACCTTGGCCATCACCACCTTTCTGTGCTGCTTAGCCACCATCTTCTCTAACCTCGGTCCCAGGATCCTGCAGGGGCCCCACCACTGTGCATGGAAATCTGCCACCACTGGTGACTCACTGTTGATAACTCGGTCTTGAAACTCAGGTCCACTCTGGACGTTAAAGGTCATTGTAGAGACTCTGGTGGTGTATATTAACCAGGCTGGAGCCAGGGTTACTATCAAGCCATGAGGACTGCACTGTGGGGTCTGCCGGGCCCTGGAGGTGCGGGGTGCCCACTGACTCTGAGGGGCTTCCTGGAGGTGACAGAGACCAGGCACCTCCTCAGCAGAAGTTGCTGAGCCATCTTCCTGCAGTGTGAGCAGGAGGTTGCCGAGCCCAGCCCTCCCTGCCCATCCAGGGCACTCCTCCATTTACAAGTTTTGGTGTGGACATGTGTTTTCATTTCTCTTGGGTGTATATCCAAAAGTGGAATTACTGGGTGATATGGAAACACTATGTTTAATCACTTGAGGAACTGCCAGACTTATTGTAAGTAACTGCACCATTTTACATTCCCACCAGCAGTGTGCGAGGTTTCTAGTTTCTCCATATCCTCACCAACACTTATTTTTATCTATTTTTTTTTGCTAAGGAAGATTTGCCCTGAGCTAACATCTGTGCCAATCTTCCTCTATTTTGTATGTGGGTCCCCACCATAGCATGGCTGTGGATGAGTGGTTAGGTCCATGCCTGGGACTGAACCCCGGCCACCAAAGTGGAGTGTGCTGAACTTAACCACTAGCCCGGGGACCCAGCACCATCTAACTTTTTTATTCTAGTCATCCTAATGGGTGTGAAATAGTAACTCATTGTGGTTTTGATTTGCATTTCCCTGCTGGCTAATGATGTCAATCATCTTTTCATTTGTTTCTTGACCGTTTGTATATCTTCCTTCGAGGAATATTTATTCAGAACCTTTGTTAATTTTTAAATTGGGCTATTTGTATTTTTATTATTGAGTTATAATAGTTCTTTCTATATTTTAGATACAAATTCTCTATGAGATATATGATTTGTAAATATTTTCTCCCATTCTGAGTTCCTTCACTTGTTTCCAAGTTTTGGTGATTATGAATAGAGCTGCTATGAACATCATTGTACAGGTTTTGGTGTGAACATAACTTTTCATTTCTCTAGAGTAAATACGTAGAAGTGGAATTGCTCAATCCTATGGTGTAGTAATTAGCTTTGTAAGAAACTGCCAAGAAGGGACTTCCAGAATGGTGGAGTGAGGACCCAGTAAATCTGCTCCCCCTCACCAAAAAAAGCAACCAAACTACCATTTTAGAACACTGTAAACTAAGTGAAGTCACACCACAAACTAAAAAGCATTTATTGAAGAAAAAATACCAAACTGCAATAAGAACAGTGGGGTTTGTCACATTTTAACTTGGGGTTACTCCCGTTTGCCCCCAGCCAACACCAGAAACCGTGAAGTTTGGCAGCTTCACTCCCACTGGAGGGGAATCACCTGATTTGAAACTCTGGGGAGAGGGTCTAGCCTCAGGGCATTGTTGAAAACAATAGCAAGCAATCTCTGAAGGTCAGCGTTCCATGTGCCTAGGACTGTGGTACAGGTTAGGGTGAGCAAGAGATCAACCAAAAATGTGAAAGGGACAATGAGACAGCCATAGGTGACATTGAAAAGGTCTGACGGATTCCTGGTGACAGGAAGGCTGTGCTCAGGCACAGGGCTGTGCAAAGATTGAGAAAATACTGGAATGAGCCCCACTTACTGGCTGACTGGGAGGCCCTGCATGAACAGGAAAGGAGAGCTAAGGCAGACTTGAAAACTGTGAACTTTGAAGGCATGCCCCAACACACACAGGTTTCCTCAGCAATGGGTAGAAGGCTTATGGCTCAAAGCTCTTAAGGAAGTCTTCTGATTAATGGCTGGGTGACCACTTAGCTATGCTGACATAGGGGCGACTTATAGGAAACAAGGCTTTAAAAAACACCAGCACCACCATATAATAGCAGAGACATCTGTGGTCATACACTGCAGCCTCTACAGAATTAGGCCAGGAAAGTCACTAAACAGACAAACAAGAACAAAAATACAGCAGTGACAACCACCCCTGGATGTGTATGGTGGGAGAGGCATGTGATCAGATTCCAGAGTTGCTACCATAATATATATATATATATATATATATATATTTTTTTTTTTTTTGGTGAGGAAGATTGGCCCTGAGCTAACATCTGTTGCCAATCTTCCTCTTTTTGCTTGAGGAAGATTGTTGCTGAGCTGACATCTATGGCAATCTTCCTCTATTTTATATGTGGGACACTGCCACAGCATGGGTTGATGAGTGGTGCGTAGGTCTGCGCACAGGATCCAAACCCGCAAACCCTGGGATGTCAAGGTGGAGTGTGCAAACTTAACCTCTAAGCCACCGGGCTGGCCCTACCATGTATTATCTTAAATGTCCAGTTTTCAATAACAACAACAAAGTAATGACATAATGTCCAGAAACAGGAAAGTAAAGCCATTCACGAGGGAAAAAAGCAGTCAGTAGAAAACTCTCTCTGAGGGAGAACAGATGTTGGATTTAGCAGGCAAAGACGTCAACACACCTATTACAAATATGTTCAAGGAACTGAAAGCCATGTGTAAAGAATTAAAGAAAAGTATGACAACAATGTCTATGCAAATAGAGAGTATCAGTAGAGAGACAGAGATTGTTACTTAAAAAAAAAGGAACCAAACAAATTCTGGAGTTAAAAAGTGCAATAACTGAAAGGAAAAATTCACTAGAGGGGCTCAATGGCAATTTTGAGCTGGAAAAAGAATGAATTAATGAACTTGAAAATAGGTAGAGACTATGCAGTCTAAAAAAACAGAAAAAGAAGGAAGGAAAGTGAACAGAGCCTCAGAGACTTGTGGGGCACCATCAAGCATACCAACATACACATAACAGGAGGGCCAGGAGTGGGGAGAGAGAGAAAGGAGCAAAATTTGAAGAAATAATGGTCCAACTCTTCCTAAATCTGATTACACACACACACAGACACACATTTAAACTCCAAGTGGGATAAAGTAGGATATGAACACTTAATCAAACTGTCTCTAAGAGAGCCACATCATAGTCAAACTGTTGGAAACCAAAAATAAAGCAAAAGCCTTGAAAGCAGCAAAAGAAAGATGACTCACCGTGTAAAAGAATTTTAGCTTATTTCTCACCAGAAACAATGGAGACCAGAAGTCAGGGGGATGACATTCAAAGTACTGAAAGAAAAAACTGTCAACCAATAATTCTATATTCAGCAAACTCTCTCTCAAAATATAAGTGAAATAAAGACAATCCAAGATGAAGACTGAAAAATTCATTGCTACTAGACTTGCCTAAGAAGGAATATTAAAGAAAGTTCTTGAGCATGAAGGGAGGTAACATCAAATAGTAACTTGACTCCATTCAAAGAAATAGAGGACCTCACTTAGTATGAAAAAGACAACGTAAATGCGTTTTTACTGTTTTATTTTAACTGATATAAAATACAACTGCATGAAACAATAATCCTAACACTGTGTTGTTAGGCTCATAATTTATAAAGATGTAATATGTGTCACATTTGAATTGCAATGACAGCACAAAGGAGGAAGAAGAAGGGAGCTATATTGGAGCAAAGTTTCTGTATACTATTGATATTAAGTTAGTAATAATCTCAATTAGATTTTTAAGCTAAAATGTATACTGTAATTTCTAGAGCAACTGTGAAGAAAATAAGTTTTTTTAAAAGGTCTAAACAAAAAGAATTAAAATGGTCCACTACAAAATACCAATTTTACACAAAAGAAGGCAATAAGGGAAGGAGGAACGGGAATACAAAAGACACGAGGCATTACAGAAAACAAATAGCAAAATGGCAGACAAAATGAACCATTATCAATAGGCGGAAAATAAAAAGTTGGAAAAAGATACACCATACAAGCAGTGATCAGAAGAAAGCAAGAGTTGCTATACTAATATCAGGCAAAATACACTTTAAAAAGTTACTAGAGAAAAATACGGACATTACTTAATGATAAAAGGGTGAGTTGAGTTCATCAAGAATATATAACAATTATGAACATATACGCCCCTAACAACAGAACCCACAGACACATGAGACAAAAACTGACAAAACTGAAGGGAGAAATAGACAATTCAAAACAGTACACTCTCAATAACTGATATTTCAACTAGGCAGAAAATCAGTAAGGATACAGAAAACTTAAACAACACTATCAACCAATTTGACTTTAATATTTATTGAACACTCTACCAAAAGAAGAATATATACTCTTTTCAAGGCGACATGCCATGTTCTCTCTAGGCTAAATAATATGCTAGACCATAAAACATCTTAATAAATTTTTAAAAATGAAATCATGCTAAGTATATTCTATGACCACAATGTTAATAAATTAGAAATCAACAACTAAGGAAATTTGGGATTCAAAAATATTTGACGTTAATCAAGACATTTCTAAATACCCCATGGACCAAAGAAAAAAATTGTTAGGAAATATTTTGAACTGAAGGAAAATAAAAACAATAACTATCAAAATTTATGGGATGTGGCTGAAAAGATGTTTTTAGTGAGAAATGTGTATCTTTAATTGCCTATAGTACTAGAAAAGAATCAAGATCTAAAATTATTTGGTAGAATTCACCAATGAAGCTATTTTGTCTGGGGCTTTCTTTTGTTGGAAGGTATTGTATTACTGATTCAATCTCCTTATTGTTATAGGTATATGCAGATTTTCTATCTCTTCATGATTCAATCTTAGTAGATTGTGTGTTTCTAGGAATTTGTCCCTTTCATCTAGACTATCGAGTTTGTTGGCATAAAATTGTTCATCGTACTCTCTTAAAATCCTTATTTGTATAAAATCAGTAGTAATGTCACCTCTTTCATTTCTAGTTTAGTTATGTAAGTCTCTTCTCCTTTTTTCTTAGTCAACCTAGCTAATGATTTATCAGTTTTGCTGATTTTTTTTTGAGAAACAACTCTTGGCTTCATTTCTCTATTGTTTTTCTATCCTCGATTTTATTGATCTCTGCTCTGATCTTTATTATTTTCTTCCTCTACTAGCTATGGGTTTAGTTTGTTTTTCTTTTCTAGTTTCTTAAGGTATAAAGTTCAGTTGTTGATTTGAGAACTTTCTTTTTTAATATAGGCATTTATTGCTATAAACATCCCTCTTAGTACTGCTTTTGCTGCATCCCACAAGTTTTGGCAGGTTGTTTTTTTGTTTTCACTTGTCTCGAGATATTTTTTAATTTCCTTTGTGATTTCTTCTTTGACTCAGTGGTCATTTAAGAATGTTTTGATTAATTTCCACACATTTCTGGATCCTCCAGTTTTCCTTGTGCCATCAAATTCTAGTTTCAGTCTTTTAAAATTTATTAAAACTTGTTCTGTGGCCTAACATATGGTCTATCCTGGAGAATATTCACTGTGCACTTGAAAAAGAAATGTATTCTGCTATTGTTGGGTGAAGTGTTCTGTTTATGTCTGTTAGGTCCAATTGGTCTAGACTGTTGTTCAAGTCCTCCGTTTTCTTATTGATCTTCTGTCTGGTTGTTCTGTGTAATATTGACAGTAAGGTATTGAAGTCTACTGTTACTATAGGAGTGCTTATTTCCCCTGTTCAACTCTGTCAATGTTTGCTCCGTGTATTTCAGAGCTATGATGTTTGCTGCATATGTTTGTAATTGGCATATCTTCTGGTAAACTGACTCCTTTATCATTCTGTAATGTCCTACTTTGTCTCTTGTAACAGTTTTTGACTTAGAGTCTACTTTGTGTATTATTATACACACGCTCACTCTCTTTTGGTTACTATTTGCAACATCTTTTTCCATCCTTTCAATTTCAACCCATATGTCCTTAGATCTAAAGTGAGTCTCTTACAGACAGCGTGTAGTTGGGTTCTGTTTTGTTTTACATCCATTCTGCCAATCTGTGTCTTTTGGTTGGGGATTTTAACCCATTTACGTTTAAAGCAATTACTAGCAGGGAATGTCTTTCCTTTGCTGTTGTTTCCTATAAGTCTTATAGCTTTTTCATCCCCCATTTCCTCCGTTACTGTCTTCCTTTGTGTTTGGTTGATGTTTTGTGGTGACACATTTTGATTCTCTTCTCATTCACTAAACTTTTTTTTTTTTTTCTGAGGAAGATTAGCCCTGAGCTAACTACTGCCAATCCTCCTCTTTTTGCGGAGGAAGGCTGGCCCTGAGCTGACATTCATGCCCATCTTCCTCTACTTTATATGTGGGATGCCTATCACAGCATGGCTTTTCCCAAGTGGTGCCATGTCCGCACCTGGGATCCAAACCAGCGAACACTGGGCTGCTGAGAAGTGGAACATGTGAACTTAACTGCTGTGCCACTGGGCCAGCCCCAATTTTTATTTTCTTAATGGTTGCTCTAAGGCTCACCATATACATCTTAATGTAGAATCGACTTGAGTTATATCAACTTAATTCCAGCGAGTTATATAAGTGTTACTCCTGTATAGTTCTAGTCCATCTTACCCATTTCTGTGCTATTATTGTTAAATATTACATCTATGTATGCTACACATCGAACAATACATTGTTACAATTAATTTATACAATTTTATGCCAATTAAAGAAGCTGAGAGAAGAAAAGAAAGCAAACATATACAGTTTTTAAATATTTAACTTCTTATTTTCTATCTCTGGTTCTCTTCATTTCTTCCTGTAGATTCTAGTTCCCATGATGTGTCATTTCCTCACTCCAGTAAAATTCTTCTGTCACTCACTTCTTTTATGCTGTTATTGTCAAATATATTAATTTCCATGTTTTAAGCCAAACAGTACAATTATATAAATATTGTTTCACACAACTGCTTTTTAAATCTGCTAAGAAAGTAGAAGAAATATGTAGTCATACCTTCTTTAATACTTTTCAACTTTTCTTTGCTTTATTTGGTTTTGAATTTTTGCCAAGAATTACTTAGTTCCAGCTTGAAGAATATTCTTTAGTATTTTTTTAAGGTAAGTCAGGTGGAAATGAATTCTCCGTTTTTGTTTAATGGGATTGTTTTTATTTTACCTTCATTTCTGAAAGATCATGTTGCTGGATATAAGATTATTGATGGACAGTTGCTTTTCTTTTGTGCACTTTGAATATGTCATCCCCGTCTTCTGGCCTCCACTGTTTCTGATGAGATGTATACTGTTTTTTCTCTTGCTGCTTTTTCAAGATTTTCTTCTAGTCTTTGACTTCTAGCATCTTTACCATGGTGTGTGTTTGTGGGTGTCTTTGCATGCATTCCACTTGCAGTTTGTTGAGCTTCTTGAGTGGGTAGATTAATGTTTGTCAAAAAATTTGGGATGGCTTTAGCTATTATTTCTTTGAATATTTTTTCTGCTCATTCTTCTTTCTCCTCTCCTTCTGGTATTCTCATTAAATGTATGGTGCACTAAAGGTGTCCCAAATTTCTCTGAAGGTCTGTTCATTCTTCTCATTCTGTTTTCTCTGTTCTTCAGATGGCATAATTTCTATTGATCTATCTTCAAGTTTTCTGATTTTTTGGCAGTTCAAATTTACTGTTTAGCTCTTAGGAATTTTTCATGTTGGTTATTGTACTCTTTTAACTCCAGATTTCCCAATTGGTTCTTTTTATCATTTCTATCTCCTTAATGATATTCTCTACTTGATGAGACATTGTCTTCATATCTTCATTTACTCTTGTCCTTTTTTCCTGTTGAAAACTGGACATATTAGGTAATATATTGTAGCAACTGCAGATACCAATCTCTCCTCCCTCCCCCAGACTTGTGTGGTTTTCTGCCTGTTTTGTGTTTTGGCTAGGCTACTTCAGTGAAATCTATTTCCCTTTGCAGTGTGAAGCCTTTAGTGTTGCTCCTCAGAGGGTGTAGGCTTGAGTGTGTGCAGCCACCCTGGGATGACAATTATTTAAGCAGGAGTTTCTTTGACTGTCTTCTTCCCTGATCTCTCTCTGAAGCTGTCTGCCTCATTTGCTATTATTCCCAGCCCATTAGGCTCCGCTAATTTCCTGCTGATTGCTCTGCTGTTTTCAACAGTTCCTTGGGGACATAAAATGCTCAGTAGCCTGATCCAATTTAATTTAAGGCAGGGCTAGTTTTTAAGGCCAGCCTTTGAGGTTTGTGTTCACCTCAGGAAGGCTCTTATTAGCTCTTTACCTGGATCTGCCTGATGAAATAGCTAGCCTATGGTTTACACTATCATTTTTAGTTAAGAGAAGCTATTTGTTTCCAACACTGCCTTTAGCCTTGAACTTTCCCACACTATTTCAACAGTTCCTTTAGAGACAGCTTCAGAGCTCTTGTGGATTGCCTCTTCCTCTGGGCAAAATCTCCAAAACACTATTCTGGGCTTTGTGCTCGTTGGTAGCCCCTGTTCTTCTTGGCCTGCCTCTCTTGGTGTGGAAGCTGTGTTACAGGTGAGCTGCAATGAGGGCAGTCAGGGTCCCAGGATTCTGGGCTCACTGTGCCTACAGGTCGGGGCTGGGTGGAGGAAGGGAGCTCCCAGCCTCTCAGCCATACTCATCAGGAGTTTAGCCTCTTTGGCTGCGTGTGGGCGGTGATGAGAAATGCTGGCAACCTGCCCCTCACTTTGAGATGTGGTAACCCTTGACTGGGATCTGGAGGGAGAGGGAGCTCCATCTTCTCGGCCACACCTACCTAGAATGAAGCTTCTATCACAGTGAGCTGTAGACGGGAGGAAGGGCGAGGTCATGTCCTAAATGCCATAGACTTGCTGTTCTTTCCATGTTTTAGTAGGTTTTCTTGATAAATATTTCAATTGCTATATGCCCTTAGGACACATTTCAGACTCTAAACGGCTGGTGGTTGTTTTTATAGATGTTTTTTCCCCAGCTTTACTTGTTTAACTTGGGAACGGGTCTGAAGAGCCACATCTTCACCCCACAACCCAGAAGGGGAACCTCATATATTCATTCAACAATAATTTAGTACCTTCTATCACCTCATTCTGAAGGATCCCTGATGTGGCAGAAATACACATTCTTGAAGGAAAAGTGAGTGTCTCCCTTACAGGTGCCATGATTTTAATTAGGTATGGGAGTAGATGACAACATACATGGGAGAGAGATTCGGTTCTCTACAGATTTGGGCCTTTGAGTTCGAGAAGACCGGCAGGAATACTGACTGTCTTTAGTTTCAATACGTGACAATCTGAATGTTTTGCTTGACATTAAATTTGGTCGTGAGGAAAACACTAAGGCTGCCTTAAATAAAAGTGGATCAAACAAGATAAAAGTGAATTTCTCTATCACAAAATATGTATGTAGACAGTCTAAGCCTGGCATAGTGTCTCTGCTCCAAATACCTCATAAATGTTGCCATCCCTGGCATCAGAATGGAATGAAGCTTTCAGACTTACAGAAGACTTTCAAGAATAATACAAAAAATTTCTGGATAGTCTTCACCAAGATTCCTCAAATATTAATATATTAAGCCAGTTGTCTTTAAGAGAAGGTTCTGGAATTGCCAAAATATTCACTCACATTCCACTGGCCATAAGTTATATGACATAGCGACACCTTGGAGAAATAAATACAATCCTTATTCTGGAGAGTCATAATAAACTGCTAATAAAAATCAGTTGGTCTGTAACCATGGAAGCAGGATATAATGGATATGGGGGACTGATAAGTAGGCTCTCACTCACTGGAGAATCTAAGGGGATAGTTTCACTTTGACCAATAATAAGTAACCGCACTGGAACCCTGGAGACCACGACTGGTGCAGAACTCAGTGAAATGAAATGGGATCCCGGAAATTAACACACACACACAGGTCCCTCGTCCTTTGCATCTCTAACTGGATTATTACAATACTCCATAAAAGGTTGACAGAAATCTTGTCTATAGTTTTTCCTCTTTTCTGGGGACATTTTCTGCAACATTAAGTATATTATCCATGATTGAATTTTCTAAAACACAAGTCTCTCATGACACTACTGAGAAATATCACGACACACTTGCATCAGACCAACATGTCCCACGATGGGCAAGCACATTAACTACTCTTCCAGGCAGGCGCCCCAGCAGGAGGTAAACCTTCCAGCTGTCACCATAACACTAAGTCTTTTGACCAAAGGCAAAAAAGAGCAAATTGTAAATCTAAGTTGAGAAAAACCATTGTGAACCTATGGCCTTAAAATGACCTTTTCAATTCTGACTCTACTAAAACTATTCTAACAGAAGCGGTAGCTCTTTTTCATACCTCCAACTATCACGGACATCTCTAAACTGAATTTTTGGTCTCTAATGGTCTTTACCTCTAAAGGGAACTAGGACTCCCTAAGAGGACAGTTGATTCTCTAACTCAGGACAAGGCAGGCAGGAAATATGAACCAAAGATCAAGATCAGCCTGACATATCTTCTTGAGGCCTGAAAACAATTATCCTTTTAAGGAGAACAGGAATAATCAAAGGAACAAATGTAAATGGATTCCTACTGGCCAATCTGAGCATCACCCAATCATGATAATTAGTGCAATGGTTAATTGGAACAAGCAGAGTCTACTAAAAACCACTTCATATTGATACTCAAAAGACATCACTTGGGAAGACTCTAGGAGGACGGCAGAGTAGGAAGCACCAGGACTCTCTCTCCAGCTAGACAACTGCACTGGCAGAGTACGTCTGATGTAACTATTTTGGAACTCCGGAGACTACTGAGGCTTGAAACTCCCAGGGGAAGATTCAAACAGTGAACTGCAGTTAATTTCACTCAATTTCAGCTCTTAGCACAGTAGCAGCTACTCAACCCCCACACCCAGCCACATGGCAGGCAGCTGTGCATGTGTTCCTAGAGCAGCGTGTGCACACCTTCCAGAAGCCAGGACAGGTAAAAAGTACCCTGTCTTCCAAATATCAGAGATCTTTGGTCTGATTGCTGTTTCTTTTTTTCCTTTTTTTTGCCAAGGAAGATTGACCCTGAGCTAACATTCGTTGCCAATATTCCTCTTTTTGCTTGAGGAATATTGGTCCTGAGCTAACATCTGTGCCAATCTTCCTCTATTTTGTATGTGGGTTGCTGCCACAGCATGGCTGATGAGTAGTGTAGGTTCACAGCGAGGATCCAAACCCAGGAAGCCAGGCCCCCCAAGTGGAGCATGCGAACTTACCCACTCTGGCTGGAGCTGGCCTCTGACTGCTGTTTCTGATCACAGAGGTGCAGACAAAGAGGCAGGCAGCCACTGTTGTTGCATCTCCCGTCACGCTGTTGCAAGCCCCTCCCCCTCCAGCTACAGTGACTTCCAGGGTATTTAAAGGGTCAGCGCCCCTTTTCCCCCTTCATTTTTCACTTTTTCCTTTTTCAGGAGCTGGACATTAAAGACTAGGACATTCAAAACCAACTCTGTATACAGGGAAAAGCTCAGAAAAGACCTTATGTTCACACCTCAGGCTTACCCTTGGCACAGAGACAGTCTACAACAAAAACAGTAACAAAAAAACCAGCAAATCTTGGGGAAAAGGGAGAATCTGATTTCTAGAGTTAACACATTATTAGATTCAGATGTCCAGTTTTCAAGAAAAAAAATCACAAAGCATACAAAGAAATAGGAAAGTATGACCCATTCAAAGAAAATAAATCAACAGAAACTGTCACTGAAAAAGAACTAACGGCAGATATACCACAGACTTTAAAACAACTGTTTTAAAGATGCTCAAAGAACTAAAGGAAAACGTGGAGAAAGTCAAGAAAAAATGTCTGAACAAAACAGAAATATCAATATAAAGAGACAGAAGACCTAAAAAGAATTCAAAATGAAAATCTGGAGCTGAAAAGTACTGAAATGAAAACATTCACTAGAGGGATTCAAAGCCAGATTTGAGCAGGCAGAAGGAAGACTCAGAGAACTTGAAGAAAGGACAATGGAAATTACTGAGTATGAGGAACAGAAACAAAAAATATTGAAGAAAAGCAAACAGAGCCTAAGGAGCCCATGGTACACCATCAGCTGGACCGACACATGCATCAGGGGAGTCCAGGAAGGAGGAGAGAGAAAAGGGCATAGAGAATATCTGAAGAAATAATGGCTGAAAACTTCCCAAATTTGATGAAAGATATAAAAATCCAACATGCTCAACAAACTCCATATAAGAGGAACTCAGAGACTCCCACCAAGACACACTATTATCAAACTTTCAAAAGACAAAGACTCTTGAAAGTGACGAGAGAGAAGTGAATCATCACATGAGGACGATCCTCAATAAGATTATAAGCAGATTTCTCATCAGAAACTTAGAGGCCAGAAGACGGTGGGCCAGTATGTTCAAAATGCTAAAAGAAAAAAAAAAAAGTCAACCAAGAATCCTTTATCTGGAAAAACTGTCCTTCAAAAGTGAGCGAGAAATTAAGACATTCCCAGATAAAGAAAAGCTGAAGGAATTCGTGACCACTGGATCTAACCCTGCAAGACATGCTCAAGGGAGCCCTGCAGAGTGAAATGAAGACACTCAGAAAGTAACTTGAAGCCATGCAGAAAAATAAAGATCTCAACAAAGGGAAATACATGGGCAATTATAAAAGCTAGTAAACAATGTTTTGTGGTTGTACTTTTTGTTTTCTACATGACTTGAGAGACTAATACATTTGAAGAAAAAAACCCAATTATTAGTGTAAAGCTAGTGTAGTGTAGTGCCTGATATTGAGTGTTTGATTGCGGAGGCACCCATTTCCAAAGACATCAATCTTGAATAAACACATTGCCAGCTGTTGACACAACTCCTAGGAAACAGCCAGATAAGGAATCAGGCTGCCCCCACCCCTGAAGCTCCCTCTTTCAGAAAGCCCCGGGGAACCTAGAAAACTGACCACTTGGGTGATCCTGCTTCTCTTCCAGCACCCTAATTCCTGCTCTTGGGCTTTAATGAATAGAGTGAACTGGTGAAACCCTGGACACCCACCCTCGGTCCCTAATAAAGGCAGAGCCCCAGGTCTGCAAGCTCTCCCTCTACCTGCAACCTCACCTCAATGTGACCCGTGGGGGTGCCATGTATCCTCCAGAACCTGTAAGTGATAAAAGCTGTTCTTCAGAGATCCCTCATGGTTGCTGCCGAGGTGCATCCTGCAGTCATAACAAAAACCACAAGGGCCAGGGGCTGGCCCCGTGGCCGAGTGGTTAAGCTCGCGCGCTCCGCTGCAGGCGGCCCAGTGTTTCGTTGGTTCGGATCCTGGGTGCGGACATGGCACTGCTCATCAGACCACGCTGAGGCAGCGTCCCACATGCCACCACTAGAAGAACCCACAACGAAGAATACACAACTATGTACCGGGGGGCTTTGGGGAGAAAAAGGAAAAAATTAAATCTTTAAAAAAAAAAAAAAAAAAAAACCACAAGGGCCAGTCCAGCCACAACGCTGGCCCCAGCGGTGGAAGTGTCTGAGTGCTCACTACCAGGAATGTGGGCTCGGGCAAGTGCCTCAGGCATCCTTAGCTGATAGCATCACTATCAACAGGGTGGGAATGACATGACATTTAGTATTACTGTAACTTTGGCTTATAACTCCAAATCTTGTTTGCTACATAATTTAAGAGACTAATGCATTTTAAAAATTATTAGCTTATGTTTTGGGGCACACAATGTATAAAGAGATAATTATGTGGCATCAGCAATCAAAAGAGTGGAGACAGAGCTGTAAAGGAGAAGAGTTTTTGTATGTGATTGAAGTTAAGCTGGTATAAATCCAAATTAGGATGCTAAATGCAATCCCCGTGATAACCAGAAAGAAAACAGCTATAAAATATACACAACATGAAATAAGAAAGGAATTTAAACATTTCACTATAAAAAATCAACTAAACACAAAAGAAGGCAATAATACAGGAAGTGAGTGACAAAAAACTATAAGGCATATAGAAAGCAAGTAGCACAATGACAGAATGACAGAACTAAGTCCCTCCTTATCAATAATTACTTTAAATGTACATAAATCAAACTGTTCCAATCAAAAGACAGAGACTGGCAGAATGGAGAAAAACACAGGATCCAACAACTATATGCTCTTTATAGGAGACTCACTTGAAATTCAAAGACACAAACAGGTTGAAAGTGAATAGATGGAAAAAGATAGTCCACGCCAATAGTAACCAAAAGAGAGCGGGTGTAGCTATACTAATATCAGAAAAGATACACTTTAAGTCAAAAAAGGTTACAAGAAACAAAGGACATTATATATATTAATAAAAGGCTCAATACAGAAAAAAGATACAACAGTTATAAACATTTATGCATCTAATGACAGACCATCAAAATACATGAAGCAAAAACTAACAGCATTGAAGGGAGAAATAGGTCTGCGATAACAGCTGGAGACTTCAATACCCCACTCACAATAACGGACAGAACAAGACAGAGATAAGTGAACAAACATAAGACTTAATGCAACAAACCATCGAGCTCTAACAGACATATACGGAACACTATCCAACAAGAATACATATTCATCTGAAGCGCAAGGGACATTTCCCAGGACGATCCTACGTTAGGTCAGAAATTAAGTCTCAACAGACTTCACAAGATAGATATCATACAAAATATCTTCACTGACCACAACAAGATGAAGTTAGACACTAAAAACAAAAGGAAAATTGGAGAATTCACAAAACTGTGGAAATCAAACAACTCACTTTTAAACAACAAATGGATCAAAGAGGAAATCATAAGGGAAATTAGAAAATACTTAGACATGAATGAAAACAAAAAACACACCAAAACTTCTGAGGCACAGCAAAAGCAGTGCTAAGTGAGAAATTTATAGCTATAAATACTTACATTAGAAAACAAGAAAGATGACAAGTCAACAACCTAACTTTATTAAGGAACCAGAAAAAGAATAAACTAAATCTAAAGCTAGCAGAAGGAAGGAAATAACAAAAAATTAGAGACAAACAAAATAGAGAATAGAAAAACAATAGAGAAAATCAATGAAACTAAAGTTGGTTCTTTGAAAAGAGCAACAAAATTTATAAACCTTTAACTAGATAGACTAAGGGAAAAAAGAGAGAAGACTAAACTCAGAAATGAAAGTGATTAAATTGATTACTTTGATTACACTACTACTGATTAAAGAGAAATAGAGAAGATCATAACAGAGTATATGAACAACGGTATGCCAACAAACCGGATAACCTTGATGAAACAGACACACTCCTAGAAACTTACAACCTACCAAGACTGAATCATGAAGAAATAGAAAACCTGAACAGATCAATAACAAGGAGATTAAATCAGTAATCAAAGATCTCCCAATAAAGAAAAGCCCCAGACCTGACGGTTTCACTTGTGAATTTTACCAAACATTTAAAGAAGAATTAATAGGAATACTTCTTAAACCCCTCCAAAAACAGAGAGGAAGGAACACTCCCAAACTCATTTCACAGGGCCAGCATTACCAATACCAAAGCCAGATAAAGACACTACAAGATAACTACAGGCCAGTATCCTTGATGAATATAGATGCAAATATTCTTAACAAAATACTAGCAAACAGAATTCAACAGCACATTAAAAGGATCACACACTACAATCAAGCGGTACTCAGCCCTGGAATACAAGGATAGTTCAATATATGCAAATCAATAAATGGGATACACTACATTAAGATTAAAAGATACAAATTATATGCAGAAAAGCATTTTACAAAATTCAACATCCTTTCTTGATGAAAACTTTCAACAAATTCTATATAGAAGAAACATACCTTGATATAATAAAGGCCATTCATGACAAGCCCACAGCAAACATCATACTCAGTGGTGAAAGGCTGAAAGCTTTTCTTCTAAGATCAGAAACAAGACTAAGAAGCCCACTCTCACCACTCCTATTCAACGTAGTCCTGGAAGTCCTAGCCAGAGCAATCAGGCAAGAAAAAGAAATAAAAGGCATCCAAATAGGAAAGGAGGAAGTCAAATTGTCTCTATATGCATATAAATGATCTTTCTGAGAGAGAACCCTAAAGACTCCACCAAAAAACTGTTAGATCTAATCAATGAATTCAGTAATGTTGCAGGATATGAAATTGACATACAAAAAGCAGTAGTGTTTTCATATGCTAAAAACAAATTACCTGATAAAGAAATAAAGAAAACAGTCCTATTTATAACAGCATCAAAGAACAACAAAATAGTTAGGAATAAATTTAACCAAGCATATGAAAGATCTGTACACTGAAAACTATAAGACATTGATGAAAAAAATTGAAGACACAAATAAATGGAAAGATATCCTGTATTCACGGATTGAAAGAATTAACACTGGTAAAATGTCCTAAAATTCATATGGAACCACAAAAGACCAAGAGTAGCCAAAGTAATCCTGAAACAAAAGAACAAAGCTGGAGGCATCACACTTTCTGATTTCAAACTATGTTATAAAGCTATAATAAGCAAAACAGTATTGTATTGGCATAAAAACCAGACATATAGAACAATGAAAAAAAACTGAGAGCCCAGAAATAAACCCATACATATATAGTCAGATAATATTTGATAAGGGAGCCAAGAACAGTCAATAGAGAAAAGACAATGTCTGCAATAAATGGTGCTAGGAAAATGGGATCTTCACATGCAGAAGAATGAAACCAGACTCCTCTCTTACACCACTCACAAAAATGAACTTAAAATGGATTAAAGACTTAAATGTAAGACCTGAAACCATAAAACTCCTGGAAGAAAACATAGGGGAAAATCTCCCTCCCCAAGACACTGGTCTTGGCAATGACTTTTTTAGAAATGGCCCCTAAAGCACAAGTAACCAAAACAAAAATAAATAGGTGGGAGTCCATCAAAGGAAAAGGCTCCTGCACAGCAAAACAAAGGATCAAAAATGAAAAGGCCACTTACAGAATGGGACAAAGTATTTGCAAACCACATATTTGATAAGAGGTTAATATACAAAATATATAAGGAAGTCATACAACTCATAGCAAAAAAAAAAAAAAAAAAACAAACCCCACATAATCCAATTTAAAAATGGGCAAAGGACCTCAAAACATTTTCCCAAAGAAGATATTCAAATGGCCAATAGGTACATGAAAAGCTCAGTACCACGAATCATCAGGGAAATGCAAATCAAAACCACAATGAGGTATCACTTCACACCTATCAGAATGGCTATTATCAAAAAGACAAGAGAGACATGCTAGTGAGGATGTGGACAAAGGGGACCCCTTGTATACAGCTGGTGGGAATGTAAATTGGTACAGCCATTATGGTAGAGTACAGAAGTTCTTCAAAAAATTAAAAATAGAACTACCATATGAGCCAGCATTTCCACTGCTGGGTATATAGGCAAAGGAAATGAAATACTACCTTGAAGAAATACCAGCACCCCCACCCACCCCGTTCATTGCAGCATTATTTACAATAGCCGAGAAATGGAAACAACTTCACTAAGTCTTGAAAGTTCTTATCACACACACAAAAAGTAACTACGTGAGGTGATGGATGTGTTAACTAAACTTACAGTGGTAATCATTTTGCAATATATACATATATCAAATCATTATGTTGCACACCTTAAACTTATAGTGTTATATGTCAATTATGTCTCAATAAAGCTGGAAAAAAAATAAAAAATGGATGAAGTCTGTTTCTGAACTATTAATCCTCACTTTTACTCTGTTGCTTCCTGATGTTGGCCTATGTTTTATTCTGTTCGGCTTAAATTTTTTTCTCAAAGTTAATCAATTTCTCATGTGCCAGGCATAGTACAGGTGCTGGGTATAGAGTGCTGAACAACAAAAAACAAATTCTCATCAAAACACTCTTGGTTTCCTTTATACACTGAAGGATCCTAACTTTGTACAGAGCGCGGCTTCACTCACATCCCACAAGTTCAATAATTATGTTGACATCTTAATGTCGTTCGTTACTGAACTGTCTATTTCAATTTTTATTTTCCGTTTGATCCAGGATTTAAATACACATGATTATAAATTTCCAAAGAGGTGACAAACTCTCCACACAAATTACTTACCAGCTGCAAACTAGAGCTTGACAACAGGGATCTGAAAGCCAGCATCTTACCTAAATGATCAAGCTCAGTTTCACCAACAAAGTGACAACCTGCCCTTAAATGTTTTCTGACATGCTGTGACATACAAACATTACAAAGTATTCTTCCCCCAAAATACATTTAATCGGAACATAATGGAGCCGCTAGACCTAACTTGCTCTATAAAGGATAGAGCAAGGCTAAACGACACTAGAAAGAAACAAAAAATCAAACACCTGGCAGACAATTTTCCTAGACTTCTCAAAAGTCAACATCAAAAAAAGAGAGAATGTTCTAGACCAGTGGCTCTCTGTGGTGCATATCCGAATCACCTAGAGAACTGGTACAGAACACAGAGGCCCTGGCTCAGTGAAGGACGGCAGGACAGGGCCCGAGCTTATTTTTACCAAGTTCCACAGGCGACTCTGACACCTAAGAAAATTTGAGTCACTGTTCCAGACTAAAATAGACTAAAGAGAGCTAACAACCAAATACAGTGCAGAATCTGGAATGCATTCTCCTAAGAAAAGAAACAGCTGTAAAAAGCATTTGAGAGGCCAATAAAGAAATGTGAATATAAGATAGATACTGTGGAATTATGAATGATTTCCTTAAGGGTAATTATGGTACCATGGCTACAGAAGAGCCTGCCTTTATGTTTGGGAGACACATACTGATGCGATAAGGGGTAAAGAATCATGGTGTCTAAAACATGTTCTCAATGGTACAACAAAAAATACACAGAAAAATAAACATGCAAAATTGTTAATAACTTTGAATCTAGGTAGGGGTGTATGGATATTTATTTATAGTTTCAACTTTGCCATATGTGTAAAAATTTTCATGATAAAGAGTTGGATAATACATAAGTGGATAGTTTTAATTTTGCTATTCTTTTGTGAATATCTGATTGATCTCAACTTCTGGACAGAGAACATCAATTATATGTTTTTCTGCCTATTGAAATTTTTATAGAGAAATCACTTCAAAAACTCCCCGATTCTTCAACAACTGTATTTTCAACACCTCCACACTCATTAAACCCACAGGGTTTCTTCCAGCATTAACTTTCTGACATAACTTAAGGAATGAGCTCTTCATGAAAATTCTCTTCTGTTCTTTACATCCTACTAGATTTTATCCAGAAGTTATTTAAAATTAAAAAATGGATGAATGGATGAGGCTTTTCTAAATTATTTGTAATAATACAATTTCCTCTCACATCAATAGCAGTAATGCTAATGAAACAATGTAAAGCTATTCTTTATGAGCACAGGCATGTGCCAAATACTCTTTCAAGGATTTAATATGTACTATAACACATTTATTCCCATAATTGTACAACAATACTACCTATTGTTGCCATTACAAAGGATGCAAAAAGATAAGCATCCAGCCTGATGTCACACAGGTAGTGAAATGGCAATGATGATAAAGTATGTGCCTCAGGTAGACATTTTCTTACATTTGTTCCAGTAAGAGTTTTTCTCTAGTTTATGAAATTAACATAGCTAGTAAAATATCTTTTATGGTTAGTAAATTGTGAAGATGAAGGCTACCCCATATTCCTTACCTTCAAAGACTTTCTCATCCGAAGGCCTCTCTGAACACTAAGGTGTTTACTGTGACTACGAATGTTCCCACGTTACTTACACTCAGAGTTTCTCACCAGAGCACACACTGTGCTGTCAGAGCCAATCTCAGACCACGACGAAAGGTCTCCCCGCATTCTTTGATACTCACGGGATTTCTCCCCAGTAAGCATTCTCTGTTGTTGAGTCAACTGTTCACACCCAGTTAAGGTTTGCCCACATTCCTTATATTCATAGGACTTCTGGCGATTATGAATTTTCTGATGTCGAGTAAGCTGACCATTCACAGTAAAAGCTTTCCCACATTCTTTACATTCATAGGGTTTCAGACCTGTATGAATTCTGTGATGGGCAATAAACACTGAACTAAGTCTAAAAGTTTTCCCACATTCCTTACATTCATAAGGTTTCTCACCAGTATGAATTCTCTCATGTTGAACAAGGTTTGAGCTACAGCTAAAGGTCTTTCCACATTCTTTACACTTATAGGGTTTCAAACCCGTATGAATTCTCTGATGTGCAGTAAAGACTGAGCTAAGTCTAAAAGTTTTCCCACATTCCTTACATTCATAAGGTTTCTCACCAGTATGAATTCTCTGATGCACAGTCAGTTCATAATTACTGCTAAAGGCCTTTTCACATTCTTTACAATCATAGGGTTTCTCACTAGTATGAATTTTAATGTGTTGAATAAGGTTTGAGCTACGACTAAAGGCCTTCCCACATTCTTCACATTGATATGGTTTCTCACCTGTATGAATTCTCTGATGTATTCTAAGGTCTCTACCACGAGTGAAGCATTTCCCACATTCCTTACATTCATAGGGGTTGTCACCAGTATGAATTCTGTAATGCCCAAGAAACTGGTAATGATGTCGAAAGGCCTTCCCACATTCCTTACATTCAAAGGGTTTCTCACCAGTATGAATTCTCTGATGTACTCTAAGGTCTGTAGCATGACTAAAGCCCTTTCCACATTCCTTGCATTCACATGGCTTCACACCTGTATGTATTCGCTGATGTTCAATAAGTTGGTACTGATGTCTGAAAGCTATCCCACATTCCTTACATTCAAAGGGTTTCTCACCAGTATGAGTTTTCTGATGCCGAGAAAGCTGTAGGTGAAGTCTAAAAGCCTTTCCACAGTCCTTACATTCATAGGGTTTCTCACCAGTATGAATAGTCTGATGTTGAATAAGATTCGAGCCACGATTGAAGGTCTTCCCACATTCCTTACACGCAAATGTCTTCTCACCACTATGAATGTTCTGATGTCGAGTAAACTGTGTCAGAAGACTAAAGGCCTTTCCACATTCCTTACATTCAAAGGGTTTCTCACCAGTATGCATTCTACGATGTTCAATAAGTCGGTAATGATATCTAAAGGCCTTCCCACACTCCTTACATACAAAGGGTTTCTCACTAGAATGAATTTTCTGATGCTGAATAAGGTTTGAACCACGATTAAAGCCTTTCCCACACTGCTTACATTCATACGGTTTCAGACCAGCATGAATGCTCTGATGTTGAACGAGGTTTGACTCACGATTAAAGGACTTCCCACAATCTTTACATTCAAATGGTTTCTCCCCTGTATGAATCTTCTTGTGGCGATTAAGCTGGGTAGGAAGACTAAAGGCTTTTCCACATTCCTTACATTCAAAAGGCTTCTCACCAGTATGAAATATCTGATGCCGAATAAGTTGTATACGAAGTCTAAAGGTCTTCCCACATTCTTTACATTCAAAGGGTTTCTTTCCAGTATGAACGCTCCGATGCTGAATAAGGTTTGAACGACGACGAAAGCATTTCCCACATTCCTTACATTCGTAAGGTTTCACACCTGTATGTATTCGCTGATGTTCAATAAGTTGGTACTGATGTCTGAAGGCTATCCCACATTCCTTACATTCAAAGGATTTCTCAGCAGTATGAATTTTCTGATGCCGAGAAAGCTGTAGGTGAAGTCTAAAAGCCTTTCCACAGTCCTTACATTCATAGGGTTTCTCACCAGTATGAATAGTCTGATGCTGAATAAGATTCGAGCCACGATTGAAGACCTTCCCACATTCCTTACATTCAAATGGTTTCTCACCAGTATGAATGTTCTGATGTCGAGCAAACTGTATCAGAAGACTAAAGGCCTTCCCACAATCTTTACATTCAAAGGGTTTCTTGCCAGTATGAATTCGGCCGTGTTCAATAAGTTGGTAATGATAATTAAAGCCCTTCCCACACTCCTTACACACAAAGGGTTTCTCACTAGAATGAATTTTCTGATGCTTAACAAGATTGGAACCACGATTAAAGCCTTTCCCACATTCCTTACATTCATATGGTTTCATACCAGCATGAATACTCTGGTGTTGAACAAGGTTTGAGCTACGATTAAAGGATTTCCCACATTCTTTACATTCAAATGGTTTCTCACCTGTGTGAATGCTCTTATGGCGATTAAGTAGAGTGGGAAAATTAAAACCTTTCCCACATTCCTTACATTTAAAGGGTTTCTCACCAGTATGAAATTTCTGATGTCGAGTAAGTTGCAGATAAAGTCTAAAGGTCTTCCCACAGTCCTTACATTCAAAGGGTTTCTCTCCAGTATGAATACTCTGATGCTGAATAAGACTTGAACCACGACTAAAGAACTTCCCACACTCCTTACATTCATATGGTTTATCTGTATTGTGAATAAGAGAAGTGCGGCGAGTATAAGTGGGCATTTTTTCCTGGCTGATTATCTTTTGATTGACATGTCCCTCTTGATGTCCCTGTGGTCCCTCAAATTTACTTCTGTGTTTTGAATCATTTCTAAAACTGGAGGCCTTGAGGCCAGGAGTTTTACTTATTTCCTTTACACTCTGTTTGGGCAAATTTATTTCATAAATATCATTTTCTGTAGATGACTTGTCAGCTCCAGAGTTTGACTGCAAATCTGAAAGAAAAGGAAAAAGCAAACACATTTTTATTGTCCTGTAACACACACACATGTACAAAATCCATTATAGAATGACTTAAACCTAAAATACTTTCAGAGAAGTTGAAAAAGGATAAGAAGAGCTCCAATAGTCAAGAAAGTTTATGTAAGATGGTGATGTTCATAATAGGGGAAGAGATTAACTTTGTGAAATTTAGGTGTTAAAATCATTTGGTAAGCTTGTTACAAATATTGATATTCAATTAACTCAGATGCAAAGAATCAGAATTTTTAGGAATAAGTCCTATGAAGCTGTATTTTCAACATCTCTATCAGATCATTCTGATGTAGATCAAAGTTTAAGGATCCATACTTAAAACTGTTTGAACGGTTTGTCTTTACTCTTAAAATAAAATCCGAAACCCTTACCATGGATACGCTTACAAGAACTCATACCAAGCTACTGTCATCCTTTGTACCCTACCTCTTCCATACTGCCTTGTTTTAGAAACCTAAAACATGATACAACATTTTTTCCACACCTTCAGGCTTTGCTCAGGCTATTTCATCACCCAAGAATCCTGTGGCCTGGGCTGCCTGTAGGAGACATCCCTCCCATCTTTTAAGTCTCAGGATAAGTATCTTCCTCAGTACAGCTGTGCTTGTTGGGCCCTATCTAAGTGTGTCTCTGTCTTGTATTCTCTATTCACAAGTCTCATTCCTTGCTTTCATAACTGTTTCAATTACTTTCATTCATTCATTGCCCCATTTCTTTTTTTTTTTTTTAAAGATTGGCACCTGAGCTAACAACTGTTGCCAATCTTCTTTTGTTTTTTTTCTGCTTTTCCTCACCCAATCCCCCAAGTACACAGTTGTATATTTTAGTTGTGGGTCCTTCCAGTTGTGGTATGTGGGACGTCGCCTCAATGTGGCCTAATGAGCGGTGCCATGTCTGTGCCCAGGATCCAAACTGGCAAAACCCTGGGCTACCAAAGTGGAGTGCACGAACTTAACAACTTGGCCACGGGGCCGGCCCCTCATTGCCTCATTTCTTATTCTGTATATTTTCTTATCCCTAAATCTGCCTATGGGCAGACACAATCCTGATAGCATTCACCAGTGAATAATAAGCTCATAGCACATAATAGCTGTTAAGTAGATTACTGGAGAATTACTGATAAAGGAAATTAGCCTGAGAATAAATGTATATAATACAAAAATAAGCCACTGGGAAAGGCTTATCATAATTATCACTCATCCAAAACCATTAAAGTTGATAAATAGGACCTTTCTCCTATCACTTCAAATGGAAACAAACGCACATCTGAGCCAGATCTGTCAAGTATATGTAAAAATGGGAAAACAAACCACAGAAGGCAGGTAGAAACTTGAAGCTTGAACCTAGTTAGGTTGATTGCCTGCTGAAATATATCAACAGGTTCTAAAAGAAAATCAACAGATGCTAACACCAAGATGACAGATGTTGGAATTATCTGATGAAAACTTTAATGCCGTAATCATGCAAATGCTCCAACAAGCAACCACAAACACTCTTGAAACAAATGGAAAAATAGAAAATCTCAGCAAAGATGTAGAAGATATAAAGAAGAACCACGGAAAAGTTAGAACAAAAAACTATAATAACTGAAATTAAAATATTGCTGGATGGTCTCAATAGGAGACTGGAGAAGACAGAGGGAAGAAATAATGAACTTATGATAGAGAAAGATTTATCCAATCTGAACAGCAGAAAGAAAAAAGATCGAAAAACAAATGAACACACAACAAGGACCAGGAGGACAACGCCAAAAGCTCTCACATTCATGTCATGGGCATCCTAGGAGAGGAAAAGTGTGCACAGCTGAAAAAATGTTGAACTAAAGGGCTAAAACCTTTCCAATTTTGGCAAAATCCATAAACCTACAGATTCGAAAATCTCACTGAGCCCCAAAGAGAATAAACCTAAAGAAATCCACACCCAAACTCATCATAATCACACCAGTAAAAACTAAAGACAAAGGAAAAAATACTTGAAAGCACCCAAAAAACTCACAACTCATTACCTATCCAATACCTGGACAACGACTCTAGGCTTCGCATCAGAAACAAGGGAGGGCAGAAGGAAGTGACGTGACATTTTAAAGTGCTAAAAGGAAAATTCTGCCCCACATTCTACATCCTGAAAAAGTCTTGGTCAGAAATAAAGATGAGATAAAGATGTTTTTAGATGACAGAATAGTAAAAGAATATCACCAACAGACCTATTCTAAAGACCTGCTAAAGGAAGTTCTTCAGACTAAAGGGAAACGATACCAGAAGAAAATCCGGAACATCAAGAATGAAGGAAGATCAAAAGAAATGGTAATTATCTGGGTAAATATAATAGACCATCTTTTCCTCTTGAGTTCTTTAGAACATGTTTGATGGTTGAAAGAAAAATTGTATCACGTGATGGGGTTTTCAATGTATGTACACGTAATGCGACCACAGCACAGATGTAAGACAACTAAAGCGTGAGGGAACTATTCAGTGAGATGTGACTGGAAAAGGGAGGTCATCAAACAGAAATTTCAACAGGATCTCATTTTGCTCAACAGAAATAACTGTACGTATGTGTGTGAAGGTGTGGAAGGACAGGAGTAAACCAGGAATTACTGAAGAACACAGTTGTGAGGGTTACATTTTTAATTCGGACTTGTCTCTACTAATTTTCTATAATGCACCTGCCTTAAGGCCATGGTAACAAAGAGATATTAAATATTCATATGCCACCAATAAAATGGTTTCAATATGAAGCAAATATAGATAAAATATAAAGGAAAACACATCTACAAACTGAATGGGAGATTCTAACATACCTCTTTTAGTAATTTGCAGAAGTAGATTTTTTAAAAAATTAAATACACATATATATAAAAAACACAAAACAAACTTGACACTACCAACACACATTCCTTTTTCAATCACACAGAACATTTATAAAAATTGACCATATACTGGATTATAAAACAAAGCAAGTCTCAACGTACTTAAAAGGAGTGAAACAACATATTTTCTGACCACAATAAAATCATGCTGTCAGATCAATATCAGAGATTATTCATTTATTTGGAAATGGAAAAGCCATACTTGGTTCACCAAAATTACAGTAATCTATACAGACATGATATTACGTGATTCTTCATAGGATGCTATTGGAATTAGGCCTCCATTGTGGAGTTTTCTGAACCAAATCATGAGAAAAATTTTTAGTCACACATATTCAGAATATCATGCTTTAAGAAAACTGGCCTGGATTTGGACTCTTTAAAAAAAAGAGGCCAAAGTAAAAAATAAATAAATAAAAATAATTTTTTTAAGGCACAGAAGTTTAGATTAAAAGGAAATAAGACCTAACAATAAATCTATTTATGAACCTTAATTTGATCCTAAATTGAAACACGCTCATACAAAAAAATTAAAAATTAAAAAGAAATTTAACAATGAACTGTACTTTAGATAAAGCGCCTGAAACAATGATGATTTTCTTAGGTGTGACAATGATAGGTTATTTAGGTTAATTAGGATAATGAAGTCAATCAGGAATAATGAAAGGTTATTTACGATAATGTCCTATTCTTAGGAGATGCAAGCTAAAGCATTTAAGGTATCTGTCATGATATCTGTGACTTACCCCTCCACACGACAGTAAAAACGGTTTAAAATATTTAGATATATAAATACTTATAGCAAACATGGCAAATGCTAGCAATTGGTGAATCCAGGCAACAGTTTTTTGTGGGTTTTTTTGTTTGTTTTTTTTAATTTTTTTTGTTAAAGATTTTCTTTTTTTTTTCCTTTTTCTCCCCAAAGCCCCCCAGTACATAGTTGTATATTCTTCGTTGTGGGTCCTTCTAGTTGTGGCATGTGGGATGCTGCCTCAGCATGGTTTGATGAGTAGTGCCAACGAAACACTGGGCCGCCTGCAGCGGAGAGCTCGAACTTAACCACTCGGCCACGGGGCCAGCCCCCAGGCAACAGTTTTAAATGGAATTCACTTATTCTTTTAACTTTTCTCTAGGTTTGAACATTTTCAACATAAAAACCTGGGAAAATTTAAGGGGAAAAAAGTACTCTTGAGTCAAATAAATAATCAAGAAAATTAGAAAATATATTGAGGGAAATGAGGAGTGAGCGCTAATGGGTATGGGGTTTCTTTCTGGGGTGAGGAAACTGGTAAAGAACTGACTGCGGTGAGACATGTGCCAGTCTGTGAACACACTAAAAACCTCTGAATGGTAGACCTTAAATGGGTGAATTTTATGGTATGTAAATTATATCTTAATTGTTATATTAAAAAAAGAACAAGACTTTGAACTGTTATCAACATACAAACACTCAGGGAAATTGTTCCATGAGCCCGTAAGACTGTGTAGGAGAAAAAGTTCAAACAACCAAATTGACCAGAGATACCTCACACACACGTACATTCTTAGAGAATTCACACTAAATGAGGATTATCAAGATGAGATTACAGCATATAATGACAATGCACTTTTTGAAATGTATGGGAAAACTACAAAAAATGGGGAGAAAATGTGGAGAGCACAATCTGTTTTCAATAATCATAGCGTCATGGTAATGCTGGCCGTGTTATTCTCAGGATGTTTTGCATATAATGTGAGATAAAACAAATCAGTAATTATAGGATATTCTGTTATCCCCAGTATCGCTGAGAACCAGGAATTTCAGTTTGAGAAAAAACAAGACACAGATTTAAGATAGATTAGATTAAGTAAATACCCTGTAATCCTAAAACTGAGTTAGAAAGAGCAGTGTCAACTTGTGGGGCATTTATCCTTAAAACAAGACTACACGTGTTTATTTCCTATCTCTGTCCCCTGAAAATGCCTAAAAGCAATGACCTAACCAGGCAGGATGAGCACCCCTGGTACCCAGACTGTGGTCTTGAAATATTATTTTCCATCAAACCAACCATGGCTTTCTGGAGAAACGTCTTATTCCAGGTTTGGAAAAGGACATGTACAAGACAGGCCTGGAACAGGCTGTCTTACTAGACAGCAGGAATCTCTCATAGTCCACCAGAGCCAGGTTAAAAGGGCTCAGGAGCCAAGCTGAAGAGGCTGGCGCTGGCCAATGAGGGGACCAATTTGAGCATCAGTAAAAATAGTAACTTGGGACCAGCCTGGTGGCAAAGTGGTTGAGTTCACACACTCTGGTTCAGCGGCCTGGGATTTGCTGGTTTGGATCCCACGTGTGGACCTACATGCTGCTTGTCAAGCCATGCTGTGGTGGCGTCCCACATATAAAATAGAGAAAGATGGGCACAGATGTTAACTCAGGGCCAGTCTTCCTCAGCAAAAAGAGGAGGATTGGCGCCGGATGTTAGCTCAGAGCTAATCTTCCTCACACACACACACAAACACAAAATAGTAACAACAGAGTAAAATACATCAAATATTTTAATTCCATGTATTCAATCATCACAAAAAATAGGTCACCTTTGAAAGGATGCTAGGAAACTAACTCATTATTTAGAAAACTGGTAAACAAAGGCAAAGAATCAAGTATTTATCTGGACTTTTCCAAATGATCTATATAACTGAGTAACCAAGCAGTACATGAGGCAGTTTCTCTTTACAGATGCACTCTAGCTGATACAGAATAAATGACAGAATTCGAGTATCACCAATCTGCAAGCTCTAATGAATTAATGGACACAGTAACGGACCATCAAAGGCTGCGAACATCACTAAAACCAGACATCCCGACATCGTGTGCCAACCGACTGAAGAATGTCACCACCACCTCGCCAACAGTCTTGCCAAAACGACCCCCAAAACCTGAGTCAGATTAAACTTCTAGACCCAGCGATCAATCTACAGGAAGCAGAGGACAGAGGAACATGCTAATCTATACCACAGGGTGCAATCGGCAAAATCCAGATGGTGGGAAACCAGAGCACAAACGATCTAATCTTATCACGAAAAAACTGTTAAGAATAGGGGCTGGCCCTGTGGCCGAGTGGTTAAGTTCGCGCGCTCCGCTGCAGGCGGCCCAGTGTTTCGTTAGTTCGAATCCTGGGCGCGGACATGGCACTGCTCATCAGACCACGCTGAGGCAGCGTCCCACATGCCACAACTAGAAGGATCCACAACGAAGAATATACAACTATGTCCTGGGGGGCTTTGGGGAGAAAAAGGAAAAAATAAAATCTTTAAAAAAAAAAAAAACTGTTAAGAATAAAAAAAGGTTAAGAGAACCTATAATTTCAAAGAGACTAAAGACCTTCTGAAACAACAGACAAAATAAATCCGACTGTGGGAGATGCTCATTGAGATGAGAAAACTCTAAAGAAAACTCTTCTCGCAGGGAGGGAAAGGCTTGTAATTTGTGAAGAGGCACTCCGGCGCAGCTGGCAGAATCCTAACTCACGACCTGGTGGTGAAAGTGCGTGACCCTTAATATAACTAATCACGCAATTCTTTGTTTCATGTGGTTTTCTGGATTCTTGTCATAGTTTGTTTACAAACTACGAAATGAAGAAAATTTTAAACATCGTAATTGGCTACAAATAACTTGGAAAACATTCCCTATTCCTCACAGTGACGACCAAAACCTTGTTCGGTCTGGCCCTGGCCTAACTCCCAGACCTCCTTCCTACTCTCCCTTCACCTCGGCTCTAACTTTTCTTTTTTTTTTTTAAGGTAGCTTTTTGGTGAGGAAGATCGGCCCTGAGCTAACATTTGTTGCCAATATTCCTCTCTTTTTTTTCTCTCCCCAAAGCCCCAGTACATAGTTGTGTATCCTAGTTCCTCTACGTGGGATGCTGCCACAGCGTGGCCACATGAGCAGTGTGTAGGTCCACACCCAGGATCCAAACCGGCAAACCCCGGACCGCAGAGCGCGTGAACCTAACCGCTTGGCCAATGGGGCCGGCCCCTCGGCTCTAACCTTCTTACTGCTGCCAGTCACACAGAGATCACTTCCTGCTCAGACAGAATGCTCTCGCCCAGGGATGGGGTCTGAACCCCTACTTTTGGGAGAGCATGCCCACTTCAAGACACGTCCCCTGACCACTCGGGCTCTGTCATTCTCACCACCTTATTCCCATTTACTTGTCTGCACAGCATGATTCGTGACGTTACTGATCTAGTCATCTGCTTATTGGTTTAATCTACATCTTGCCCACTGCAGGTGGAGTCCAGGAGAGAGAGCAGGACTTTATCAGTCACGTTCGTTTCACTGTATGGACAGTGCCAACCACAGGGCCTTGCCTGCAGTGGGCACTCAATAAATATTTGCTGAATATAAGAATACATTCTTTAGACAGGGGAAGCACATATAGAAATCTAAATGCAAAGCAGGGCTGGAAAGCAGCTGGATGCAAAATCTACGTTAAAAGTTTATACTAGGAGCCGGCCCCGTGGCCGAGTGGTTGAGTTCGTGCGCTCTGCTTTGGCGGCCCAGGGTTTCGCTGGTTCGGATCCTGGGTGCAGACCTGGCACTGCTCATCAGGCCACGCTGAGGCAGCGTCCCACACAGCACAACCAGAAGGACCCACAACTAAGAATACACAACTATGTACTGGGAGGCTTTGGGGAGAAGAAGAAGGAAAAAAAAAGAAGATTGGCAACAGATGTTAACTCAGGTGCAATCTTTAAAAAAAAATTTTTTTAAGTTTATTCTGGGAAAGAAAGGCACTCAGCACTAAAAGGGGAGGGGAATAAGAGAAGAGAAATTCAGTCATCAGTAAAAGATGAAGTTCCTCCAACAGCTCGTGCTGTGATCTTTATTTCCTTCCCAGAGATCAGGCGTTTTCATCTAAGAGGCCTTGGGTCTTCGAAGAAAGGTTTCCAAACCACCTCTCAGGGGTGTGACTCCTCTCTGACCACGGGGGCCCCAATGATTATGGCCCCCTGCTGGCTTTCCCCTCACTCACCTGGGTTCCGTCCGCCTGTTTCTTTCCTCACACCCATCCACGGCTCTTTCTCCTGCTCCAGGAGGGTAATGACATCTGGCTTAGAAATGGAACTTCCTCCTTAAAAGAAAAAAATGACACATGATGTAGAAATTTTTAATTAAAAAAAAAACTTCAGTTGAGACCTGGTTAAATTTACAACTAGTTAAAAGTCAAAATGATACTGAGAAAGACTTCAGAGAAGGGTACGAGAATTGAATAAGAGACCAGTGATCTTAGAAAAAGGACTTAGCATCATTTAAAGTCATATAGGGTCTGCCCTTGGCGTGGAATTATAACTTAGTGGTTGAGAACATGAACCTTCAAGCCTGACCGCCTTGTTCAAATCCTCTGTCAGCCACTAGCAGTAGAACCTTAGACAAGCTATTTAAACTCTCCGTCCCTCAGTTTGCCCATCTCTAAAAAGCGGATGATAATAATACCTATCTTATAGGACTGACATTAAAATGAAATTAGTTAATACATGTAAAACGCTTGAAACACTGCCCGGTATTTAGCACTACAAAGTTAACTATTATTACGCTTATTGTTGTTATTTATTTTGCCTTTTTAGACATTTTTGTTCTTTCTTCGTACATTCATTCAATGAAAAATACAAACTTCATGGCTTGCAACTTTCAACTACATGGCAGGGAAAGGAATGTTTGCTGAAGGACATGGAATGTGTCCACTTCAGTTTTAAACAAATTCAGTTGACCCAATCAAAATTATGGACATCATAGAGGCTTTTTAGAAAAATTCAAAACACTATTCTCCTTGCAGGCGGGTCAGAAAAAAAACCCAGATAGCCTACAGTAATTCTGCAATCAAACACAATGTGAAACTTGGTTTCTCAGCTAATGATCATGCAATGAAGGTCTAAGTTTTCAAATTCACTTCCTCGGTCATTAAGAAAGAGGCAGCCACAGAGAGGACCAACGTAAGGGAGAAAGTTCACTCAGCGATGGGCAAGATGCAGGCATTTTCAACCCAACAAATCCCAAACTATTTCTTTCGGTAGCCAGAAGAAGGAACTCAGCTACTGCTTAAATGACAGCCCTGAAACTCATGGTGAAGACAACAGACACTGACAATTTATCATTAATAATTATAAGTATTTAATAGTCATCCACATTTAGTAGTAATGAACATCGGGGCAGACAGCCTTACCGAGTGAGGCCAGGTGGCTGTAGTTGTCCAACATCACATCGCGGTACAAGGCCTTCTGAGCGGGGCTGAGACACGCCCACTCCTCCTGAGAGAAGCTGACGGCCACGTCCGCGAACGTCACCGATCCCTGAAACCACAGACACACGTATCACAGTGAGACTGAAGGAAATCATTCCAGATGGAAGGAGAGGGAGGGAAGGACCACACTGCAGGAAGGGGGCGATGCGGAATTCCGCAGGGCGCCAGCACGTTCTTGAGGAAGCCCACTCGCGCAGAGCAAACTTCTTGGGTACCGTGCGATAACTCACTAATCCCAGCATGTCTGGGGATGGATTAAAAAAACCTGAATTTCCCTACTACCTAGGCACCATGCCTGCCTCACAACGCTGTAAGTGTGCACTTCTACACCATGTTCAGCCAGCCCTGGGGGTCTAGTGGTTCAGACTCAGCGCTGTGCTCACCGCTGCGGCCCGGGTTCGTTTCCCGGTCAGGGAACCACACCGCCCGCCTGTCGGGTGTCACACTGTGGACAGCTGCGTGTTGCTGTGATGCTGAAAGCTATGCCACTGGTATTTCAAACGCCAGCAGGGTCACTGATGACGGACAGGCTTCAGCGGAGCTTCCAGACTAAGACAGACTAGGAAGAAGGACATGGCCACGCACTTCCGAAAAAATGGGCCATGAAAACTCTATGAACAGCAGTGGCGGTACACGGGGCCACCAGGAGTGAGAATCAACTCGGCAGCAGTAACAACAACAAAAACACCGTCTTTCCCCTTTAAGGTATAAGAAAACCAAATTTCATGAAACCTTTCCCCCAAGTTTTATAGAAAATATCTATTTTAGAAAACAGAGTTTACATAAAATTGAGAATGTTCTCATTCCTCAAGTTCATTATACTAGCTGAGGCCGAAAGCATTTTTTCTTGTCGTAAGTGATTTTTATAAGCTGCATAACAGTCCGTATAACTGACACACTAGATTTGATCCTTCTTTTCTGTTTATATATTCAGATAGTCAACGTCTCTATGGTCTTTCCCAATTCCGGGAATTTACAATCGCCCACCACTTACACACTGGACGATCTTCCTGTTACCATCCACCGTCCTCACCGAACTTTCCTAAGAACCTCATAAATAGATCATCTTGTCACACATGGAGACCGAGGCCACCCGACAGCGAATCCCATCTTATCCACCTGGAAAGCTCGAGTCTGTGGAGAAGTCTCGAGGTTTTCCCAAGTGTGGTCAAATGAGCCAGTCAACTCTAACTTCTCAAACCCCACAAACCCGCTTCCCTGTGGGGACCGACCCCCCATGGCTCCAGCGTTTCCTTTGACAGAGGACAGAGCACAAAGCAGAAGTTAAACAATGCATTTAAAGAAAACGTCAACACCAGTTGGAAAAGAGAGACACGGACAGGAAGAGCACTGAGCTTTCTTTTCCCACCAACCTTCACTGTAATGGGACCAACTGGGGTGTAGGATCATGGATCCTTAAGGGAGCTCCAGGGGAAGTCATAACTGTCACCTAACCTGAAAGTCATCATATTTCAAGGGGAAGAAATAGCAACTTACGTGGACCATGTTTTTAGAATTACAAAACAGGTCAATCTTCCTCATGCTTCCTCTCCTAGAGAAAAGAAAGAAGGGTTTAAGGAAAGCTGTGCCTCAGTGCTCTCAAAGTGACTTAAATTAATAGAACAATTGTTTCCTCCATTTCTATGTCTCAACTACCCCCCTCAGACTCCTCTTCCATCCCTTCTCTCTTCGCACACATCCACGCGCGTGCACACACACACACACACACACACACACACACACACACGCTCACTCTCTCATGCAAATGGCAACCAGTAAGAGGAGTATGGACAAAATCAAGCTCTCCTCCAAACCCCAGGGAACCTATTGTCCTCCAAAATATCTCAGCAGGAGGGATCCTGGCCAGCCGTCCACTCCTGGGATGCGCATGTAGGCCTAGGACCGGCCCCTCCTCCTGCTCCGTGCAGATCCTTCCCACCCGCTCCCAGGTTTCAGGGCTGGGAAGGGGTCACATCATCCAAACCAGAATTCTTGGTGAAGTGGGGGCTGGGGAAGTGGAGCGCAGCATGAAATCTGGAAAGGCTGTCGATGGCACTGCTCAGGCACTGCTCGGCATTCCGAGCCCAACAAAGCCACCGGGTTAAATAAAGCAGAGCAGCCACGCAATGAATACTCAGTGGTCACTAAATGTTCAAGATATAAGGGCAGCAGAAAAATCAGCCTACAAAACAGGATGTGTGATATGGTTACACACATAAAATATATGTATAAATAACTATAAAGACTAACAGACGTTGAGAGAAAAAAATTCCAGAAAATTATATGCCACGTTAACAGTTCTTAACTCTGTATTATGGCCCCAATTCTCTACTTTCTGTTTAAGGTTGTTTCATAATTGTTCTAACTGTGGCCAGGCATTAACGTGGAATATACATACAGTTATATTCAAATACAGACACACACACATGCATTCACATACGTTTACAGATTTTTCCCTATGAGGAAAGTGTCCTCCAAACCGGATGAAGGACCACCTTTTATCCAGACAGCTTCCCTCCGACCTTGGTGGGGAAACTCAGGAACTCTAGTGACCTCTTGTCTTCACGTCATGGGTTTGTTCCCTTCATTTCCCAATTCCTGAACCAACCCTAAGATGTCTGTTTTTATCTGATTATGTTAGATTCATTTTTAGAAAAAACGTCTGCAGGCCCCCAGGCAATATCCTGTGTGCGTCAGCGATGCTCTCATTGCTGCTCCTCTCACGTCTTCCTAATAGAAGGTTTATTACGTTTCTAAACCTGTCATTTTAGTCATCGTGTTCTCTCAACAGCTGCCGAGTCACCTTCTGTTATTAGTCACTTTGCATTTAACATATTTAGAATTTCTAAGTCAGGTTCAAATCTCACAACAGGATTTGATTTAATGCTACAGAAATCCCATGGGCTTATTAGACTTTGGTCAGAGCTTGGTGACTACAGAGTAAAACAGGTCTCCTTCCTGTCAACTCTCAAAGTATGCTAGGTGAAGTTTTCTGATGGCCTTATCAATTCTGCCATATCCTTATTCTTATTCAGATTTTATTTTCTCTGCTGGATAAAAAGAAGCTTAAAAGTGGTGGGTGGGTCTTTCAGTCATTACATCCTCCAAGTATAATCACACTATCTACCACCTTGCAGGCACCTGAGCATCTTATGATTAACCCAAACTCCAGTTCTAGAAATTTTCCACAGGAAACAGCTATAGAAGCTCACACAATATACGCACAAGGATGATCACCAAAGAATGACCAAAAATCAGAAAATTAAGTATCTAACAGTTGGCACATGGTTAAATAAACTACAGGCCACTATATGATGGCATACCAGGCCATTATTCATTGTGATGGTCACATTAATTGACGAAGAAAACATTTATGATGAATTATTACGTGAAGCAAGCAGGATTTTGAAAGTCCACCTAAATTCAAATATGGTACCCTGTCATTAGTAAAGAAACCTCACAAGTTTTGTCTTCACATTCAGGATGTGGACCTGAACTGGGACAATTAACTGCTCGGTGCCTCTATTTCCTCGTTTGTAAAACAGAGTTACCAGCACAGAGAGCTGTCAGGAAGAGTAGAAAGAAAATTCAGTGAAAACATACAATGACATACAATAACTGTTAGAGATGTGTCCTCATTATTACTGAGGAGAAAGAAGATGACATCTGCTAAAGAAACTTAATTCTACTGTTTTCTTTTTTCTTGTATAAGTCAGATAGTAAAATACAGTATAAGGCCTCTTTCTTAGAATGCTAACCAAAAACATTCAAAGGCTAGCCTGGAGAATGAAATTCTTAAATAACACTAGCAAAAAATGTTCTCATAAAGACAAGGAGAAAAGGCACTCTTGGCACAGAACCCTCAGAGGGAGGGACTGGCACTTTGCTCTTCTCTCCCAGACCCAGAAATGAATGAAAACCACATCTGAATTGAATTTATTTTTCAAACTCATTCTATTCTACAGAAGCAAAACTCTCCTATCCACACAGAAATAACAATTCGAAAAACATAAACCAAAACATCAATAATGACTATCTCTAGAGGGTGGGACTATAATTTTAACTTTCTTCTTTTTAAGCTTTTAAAAAGAACAGTTCCACCCTATTCCATCATTAAAACTACACAATAAAGCTACTTCCAAATTAAAAAATAAAAACAGAGTTATCAGGGAGGGAGCACTTCCAATCACTAAAAAACTGAGCTTGTCATGAGGGTCAACAAAGAAATCAATGTGACCACAACAAATACCATCAACCAGTGCTAACATCCTTTAGCTCCATCTCACCAATATAATCAGACATTTTCATTATGAGGATTCTTCTCCAAAAGAACACAAGGCAGGTAAGTGGCACGTGCAGACTGAGTGAGAAAACGCGTGGAAGATACAGCCCCACGCTCGCTTCTCTTCACTGAACAGCCAATTAAAATATCCCTTTGGATCTGATGCTTACAGAACGCCCTCGCTCGGGAAATGGGAGTCACATACAAGATTTTCTTGAGCACTGCTGTTCACAACATGAAGACTGCTTAACGTTGTATCAAATATTTTCTCTTCTCATGATTCTTTATAAGCAGAACTTTATTAAGTGCATCATATTCTAGCACCCGAGTCTAGTATGATTTGCTTAACTACTCAGTTTGTATAAGATCGTTTAAAATGTCTCTCCAGGTATTAGGGTCCTTTGATTCTAAACCAGGGTTTCTCAAACTCAGCATTACTGACGTTTTGGCCCAAATAATTCTTTGTTGGGAGGGTGGGGAGGGCTGGCGTGTGCATTATGGAATATTTAGTAGCATCCTTGTCCTGTACCTGTGAAATCCAAGTGGCATTGTCCCCCAGTGTGGCAAGCAAAACTGTCTCTAAATATTACCAAATGTCCCCTGGAAGGGGCCATCTCACACACACAGACACACACCCCCCACTGAGAATCAATGATCCACACCAATGGATCCAAACTACCCCCCCCCCCACAGACACACAAACACACACACAGACATACACACCCCACTGAGAATCAATGATCTACACCAATGGGTCCAAGCCTCACACACACACACAAACACACACACACACACCCCATTGAGAATCACCAACCCACACTAATGGGTCCAAGCCTTTTGGGTCACATACACTTCTGATAATCCCATGAAACTATCTACATTCTCTCCCCCCAAACACCACCATTATAAATTCTCTAACACTTCCATATACTATTTCAAGGAGTTTGTGGTCCATAAATAACCATAAATGGAATCACAGGGACTCACATTAAGAATTTCTATTCTAGATCACTTGAGCATCTCACTCATTTTCTTAATATGCAGACAGCAATCCCAATAAATCACACATTCCTAATGCTCCTGTTGTATAGAGAGTTGAGAGGAATGAGCTAAAACGACGACGCATGAGTAACAGCTAAAACATACCATGCACTTATTAAATGGCTGGCATTGCTCTAGGGGGCTTCACACATATTAACTCATCTAATGTTCATTACAGACCTGAGACGAGAAAGAGAGCCAAGATTCCAACCCAGATACCCTGGGTCCACAGCCCCCACTCTTAACCACAACATGACACTGCTTCCCACAGTCCACACAAGATGAAAACCAAAACACACCTTGGCTGCCAAACCTCAAAGGAAACCGGGCCAGGAAGACAAATGCCAACTGGTGGGACTCCCTGGAAAAATTCTGGCTCGTACTGACACCATCTTCTGTGGCTATCACTTCCCCACTCCTAAAGCCTCACAGACCGACTGAAACCATGTGACCATCTCCATTCTTCCCGTGCTTCAAAAAGCAGGCCCGTAAAGACCAAAAGATACCTGGTGTGTGGTTCCACCTCGACACTAATTTCCTTCTTACCTAATCAGAGTCTAAAATAAAGCTTTAACATCAATCTCTGGAAGTTTATTTCCATATCATCTTAAAAAAAGAGAGTGCACAAGAAGATGTAAACAATTTACCAAATGGCTAAGTGGATATTAAGTAAAGGGATGAGGGACAATGGTCGACCACAATGGTGGGGTATCAATTTGCAGGTCTCTCTCCATTTACTGAAAATTTACCGGAACCTCTATATTCTAAAAACAGAAACGCATTTCTTAAAGAAAAACAAAGCACGAACTCACCCTTGACTTTCAGACGCGCCGCAATAGTACTCTCATCCTCCTTGCGGTCCTTCTTTGGGATAACGGTACGACTGGGGGAGGAGAAGGCAAGCGTGAGACCCCAGGCTTTTCCTGGAGCGCAGACTAAATGTGAAAGCCCCTTCCAGGCCCACACCTTCCTTTACTTCGCACAAAATGGGATGGAAGTAAAAGGAGGAGGAGTCGGTCCCTGAGTCCGAAGCTGGCTCCTGGGGACAGAGCTCTGAGAACGCGGGGGTTCTCAACAGGTGGGGGCGAGCGGGGAAAAGGGGGGCTCAGAGGCACCTCCAGCTCTAATCTCCCAGCCCAAGCCCAGGTCTGTGCCTTCTTGGGGAAACCTTCCTTCCAGGCGCAGGATCTCACCGCGCTGCTGTGCCCACCGCTCTGCGGCAGCCCCCGGGGCCGGGAGGGGAGAAGACGCAGGAAGCAGCAGGCCACTGGGCTCGGCGACACTCAGCCGCAGCAGAGCCAGCTCAGGGTCCGCACGCCCCTCCCGCGTCACAGCAGCCCCCGCAGGCCCTGCGCTGCCCCGCGCGGGGCACCACGCGCGCCCTCCCGCGCACACGCCCACGCTCGGCGCCCGTCACTCGCGATCGCACGATCCCCCTCCCCGGCTGCCCGCGCGCGCACGAGCCTGAGGCTCCATCACGTCACAGGCCGGTCCTGTTGGGGTGCTAGTCCGCAGAGACCTCCCCCAGGCTGTGACGTCTTTCTCGGACCCGAGGGCCTCACCTGCTACGCCCACGATCCTGGGGACGGGAAACGGACCGGTTAATTTGGCGCGGTGGCCGCTGGGAAATATAGTCCGAAACAGGAAGGAGCGTCAGAACCCTGGAGCTCTACGATCCGATTGATCCCAGCATGCAACTCGGGCCGCCCCTAGAGCCGAAGCCTGAGCGGGAGTCCAGGCCGCGGAGTGCGCAGGCGCAGGCCAATGCTAAAGGTGAGAATCCTGTTTGGGAGGAATACTGCTCCTTGGGACTTCAAGGTAACTTACTTTTTTCTTTATGGAGAAGAATGCAAATGAGCATAACTATTAAAGAAGAAAGAATCTTATATATAGGAAACCCTAAAGACTTCACCAAAAACTGTTAGAATAAATGGATTCAGTGAAGTTACAGAATGCAGAATCAATGTACAAAAATCAGTTGTGTTTCTATACACTAACAGCAAACTATCCGAAAAAGAAATTAAGAAAACAACCTCATTCACAACGGCATCAAAAACAATAAAGTACTTAGGAATAAATTCAACTAAGGAGGTGAAAGATCTGTATACTGAAAACTAAGACATTGATGAAAGAAATCAAAGAAGACACAAATAAATGGAAAGATATCCCATGCTCCCGGATTGGAAGAATTAATATTGTTAAAATGTCCGTACTCCCCAAAGTGACCTACAAATTCAATGCAATCCCTATTAAAATTTCAATGGCATTTTTCACAGAAATAGAAAAACAGTCCTAAAACTGGAATGGAAACACAGAAGACCCCGAATAGCCAAAGCAATCTTGAGCAAGAACAAAGCTGGAGGCATCTTACTTCCTGCCTTCAAATTACAGTCATGCATCACTTGATGGGGATACATTCTGAGAAATGAGTGTTTCATCATTGTGCAAACATCATAGAGTGTACTTACACAAACCCAGATGGAGAGCCTACAACACACTTAGGCTGTAAGGGACTAATCGTATGGTGTATGTGGTCTGTCACCGACCAATACGTCGTTATGCAGCTGATGACTGTGTATTGCAAAGCTAAAGTGTCAAACAGTATGGTGCTGGGATAAAAATAGACACATAGACCAGCGAAACAGAAAAAAAAGCCCAAAGTAAACCTACACATAAATCGTGACCAAATCTTCGATAAGGGCGCCAAGAATACATGATGAGAAGGATAGTTTCTTCAATAAATGGTGCTGGGAAAACTGGATATCCACATACAAAAAAATGAAATTGGACCCTTATCTGACATCATACACAAAAATCAACTCAAAATGGATTAAAGACTCAAACATAAGACCTAAAACCATAAAACCCCTAGGAGAAAACAGAGTAAAAGCTCCTTGATATTAGTCTCGGCAATGATTTCTTGAATATGACACCAAAAGTACATAAAACAAAAGCAAAAATAAACAAGTGGGACTAATTCAAGCTAAAAAGCTTCTTCACAGCAAAGGAACAATTAACAAAATTAAAAGGGAACCTATGGATTGGGCAAAAAATATTTGTAAACCATATATGCAATAAAGGGTTAATATCCAAAAAATAGATAAGGAACTCATATAACTCAGAGAAAAAATGAAATACTTACTTAAACAATGCACAAAGGACCTCAATAGACATTTCTCAAAGAAGACATACAAATGACCAACAGTGCTCAAAATCACTAATCATCAGGGAAATGCAAATCAAAACACAGTAAGATATTACCTCACGTCTGAAGCATGGCTACTATAAAAAGAAAAGATAGTAAGTGTTGGTGAGGCTGTGGAGAAAAGGGAATCCTCAGTGCACTGTTGGTGGAAATGTAAACTGGTGCAGCCACTGTGGAAAAGAGTATGGAGGTATGTACCTACTGGACAAGTATGTGCAATGTGGTATATACATACAATGGAATATTATTCACCCTTAAAAAAGAAGGAAATCCTACCATTTGTGACAACTTGGATGAACCTGGAGTACATTATGCTAAGTGAAATAAGCCAGAGACAGAAAGACAAATACTCTATTATCTCACTTACGTGTGGAATCTAAAATAGTCAAACTCAGAGGTGCAGAGAGTAGAATGATGGTTTCTGTGGGCTGGGGAAAGGGGAAATGGGGAGGTTATGGTCAAAAGGGACAAAGTTACAGTTATGCAAGATAGATAAGTCCTGGAGATCCACCATACAGCATGGTGCCTATAGCTAACAATAGTGTAGTGTATATTTAATGTTTCCTAAGAGAGCAGATCTTATGTTAAGTGTTATTAAAATAATAACATTAATAATAGGGGCAGAAGGAAACTTTGAGAGGTGATGGATTTGCCTATGGCCTTGATGGTGGTGATGGTTTCACAGCTGTATACTTATGCTAACTCATAGAGTTGTGTACATTAAACATGTGCAGTTTTTTACATGTCAATCACAACTCAATAAAGTGGCTTTAAAAAAAGAATTGTGCTAATTTACACTCTCATAGAAAGTGTGGAAGAGTTCCCGTTGTTTTCCAAAGAATACTAGGTATTTTCTTTCTTTTTCAGTGTAGTCATTCTACTGTGTGTACTAGTCTCTTTGATGAGCTTTTCTGATGTTTACTGATTTTTAGGATAGCCTGTCCAGTGAAGCGGCTTATCACATTTCTGCCCCTTTTTTCTTTTGAGATGTATTCTTCTTATTGATTTTTATAAGTTTTTAAAATATATTGTCGATATAAATCCTATATCATATATGTAGATTGAAAACGTCTTCTCTCATTCTGTGCATTGATTTTTCACTCTCTTAAAGTTTCTGTCTGATGGAAAATGTCCTTGTGAAAAATAGAGTACAACTTACAATATTTTTATTTTATGGTTAATGCTTCTTGTTTCCTGTTAAAAATATCTTTGCCGACTCCAAGGTTAGGAGGCATTTCCTGTTCCCTCTAAAAACTTTATTTTACACTCACATACCCCGGATTGATTTGGGGCAGCATCATTGCACTGCAGTGACACCTCTGTCATACATCAGGTGACCACATGTGTATGGGTGTATTACAGGACTCTATTCTGTTCCATTGGCCGGTTTCTCTCTCCTTGCACCAGCATCCCGCTGTCTTAAACATTGTATCACTATGATAGATCTCTACACATGGCAGCAAATGTTCTCCAGCTTTAATCTCCTTCTGAAGATTCTCTTGGTTCTTTTTGGCCCTTTGCATCTTTGTACGACTTTTAGACTCATCTTGTCGATTTCCACAAAAAATTTCTGTGATTTTTAATCATTAATTGCATTACGTGCATTTGGAGAAAATTTTATATCTTTACTGAGCCTTCTAGTCCATGAATGTAATATTCTTCCTTATTTAGGCCTTCTTTAATTTCTTAGAGAAATTTTGCGTTTTTCAGTGTAGGGGGCTTGTTCATTTTGTTGGATTCATACCTAAGTATTTCTCCTGTTTTATGTAAATGGTATGATTTGTTTTCATTTTTTATTTCTTTATCGTAGGTATACAGAAATACAATTGCCTTTTATTTATTGACCTATGCACAGCAACATTGCTTAATTCATAATTAATTCTAAGTTTATGTAGAGTGTGTACCTAGAAAACCCAAAGCAAGTATGTAATTTGCAAGTAATAACAGTTTTAATCTTTCCTTTCTAACTTCTATGTCTTTTAGCTCTTTTCATCCCCTATTTCAATGGCTAGAACGTCCAGTGCAATGTTGAGTAGAGGTTGTGGAAATTAATAAAAGCAACCTTAACTAAATTGGAGTGGGGGAAGGCCTGTAGGGGGAGCTCTCATGCCCTATCCCACATCTCAGTCACACTAAACAGGAAGACAAGTGCCCTTGCATCTTCAACAGGAAGTAAAACCACTTTACCACTGAAGGAAGATTTCTCTCCCACCCAGCAACTGCCCAGCCAGTGAAAAATGCTGCAGCTCAGCCAATGAGGAGCCGTTGCCACCCTGAACTGTTTTTACCCGCCTTTGTTTTCCAGATTTGCCTGTGGTTCATCATAGCAGGAACATCCTCAATTGCAATTTGGGGGCTATTCCTAAATAAACTCATTTTGAGGGTAAAACAAAAGGCGAATTTGCTGTTTAAGTTGACAAGCCAAATAACCAGATGTGTACACAGAAAGAGAATATGAAGATAGAGGAGAGAAGGAGAACTAGCAACAATCCCTGAGGTGCTACAAAGTCAAGAGATCCAGCGCAGAAGGAGCGGGTAGCAAAGGATGATGGGAGATAGCCACCACTGGGGCAGGAAAGAACCTCAAGAAGATGGCGATTTAGGAACTATGAGAAAGTGTATCAAGAATAAAAGAGTTGCCAATGCGTCACTCTCCTTAGATAGTAAATAATATGTGGACCAAGATTTGAGGGTGGCATCTGTAAACACAGCTGTCATTAATGATTTGTGAAGAGCAATTTTAGTGGAATGAGGAAGATGAAAACTCAATGATAAGAGCTTAAGGAGAGACTAGGAAGTGACATGTGGACACAGTGACTACAGACAGCTATTTGAGAAAGCTTAATGTCCCAGAGTCTGACATTTAGTTTCAACTAGGGCCAAGTAGTTGTTCTAGAAATTATGATAGTTCTGTGCTTGTGATGGTATGGATTTACTCCATAACCAGAGGCAAATGCCCTATGATTCTTCTTTTGAGGCTTTCCTAGTCTCCACACGTTAAATTGATTTAACGTAGATGCTTTAAATATCTTTACATTTTAAGGCCCAAATAGTAGCACTACCTGCTATTCAGCCAAGACTTGCAAGGTTCACGTGATCCAGCAATTTCACTTCTGGGTAGATATTTGGAGGAAATTAAATCACTGTCTCAAAAAAATATCCCCACGTTCATTGAAACATTGTTTACAATAGCCAAAACGTGGAGACAACCTAAGCGTCCATCGATGGATGGATGGATAAAGAAAATGTTGTATGTGTATATATATACACACAATTGAGTATTATTCAGCCATAAAAAATAAGGAAATTCTGCCATTTGCAACAACGACATGGCTGGACCTTGAGGTCATTATGCTAAGTGAAGTAAGTCAGATAGGGAAAGACAAATACTGGATGATCTCAGTTATATGTGGAATCTTTTTTTAAAGATTGACCCTGAGCTAACATGTTGCCAATCTTTTTCGTCTTCTTCTTCTTCTTCTCCCCAAAGCCCCCCAGTACATAGTTGTATATTCTAGTTGTAGGTCCTTCTAGTTCTGCTGTGTGGGACGCCGCCTCAGCATGGCTTCATGTGAGGTACTAGGTCCACGCCCAGCATCTGAACCAGTGAAACCCTGGGCCGCCGAGGTGGAGCACGTGAACTTAACCACTTGGCCACGGGGCTGGCCCTATGTGAAATCTTTAAAAAAAACAACAAACAATAATGTTATATGTCAATTGTACTCAATTAAAAAAAAAAGACTTGCAAAGTCTTCTCTAGCTTTGGGACCCAATCAAAGCTGCCTGCCTCCTGGGTCATCCAGAAAACAGGTCAGAACAGCACATCATTTGGTGTGTGTGTTCCCTCCAAAATGTAAAGAAGCCCAACGAGCACTGTGCTTCTTTCTAAGTGGGAAGAGCTGCTAAATGCAGCGAAGACTTTCATTCGGGAGACACGGCTGAGACTTCTGGGCCACGAGAATTGACAAATGAGTTTAACCTGCCATCATCTAATACACAGAAATTAAGACTTCTGATTGATTTAGTGATAAACCACGGTCCTTATCCAAACTCCATCCACTTGCAGCACAAGTTAAACAAGTGAAGTAATTGGAGATGTGATGAGAATCACCACCTCTGCATCTTCGTTCTCTGATGACGCCACCATTCTTGCCATGCCACGCACGCCATATTGCTTGTGCCTTGCTACTGCAATAGTCCGATGAATTTCGAAGGGCTTTTCAAGGACTCTTCCTACGATAACAGTACTCACTCTTCATAGTTAGGAGCCAACGTAGGGATTCTGCTGCTGTCCCGTACTCATTAAGAAACGGAATAAATGATCACAGTTTCAATTCACAAACCTTTTGGACCAACCATGAGACAAATTCTGCCCAAAATTCCACTTACCTTTGGAATACTATAAGCCCCCAAGCTGACTGTAGTCATTTCCTATTGTTGCCAGAACAAATTGACATGAACTTAGTGGTTTAAAGCAACACAATTTACTGTATTAATGTATATTTTGGCTGCAGAATATGTAATGGAAAAGGTAGTAATGGTCCCAGAAATTACATATAGCCATTAGGAACATGGGAGGACGTGAAACATGGAAGCTGTTTACGGGCTTTACAAGAAGGACCTCTAATTCAAGTTCCATTGTGAGAGTATAAAAGGACACATATTTTGTTCATCCAAATCAAAATGTTAACCTGGCACGGAATTTCAGCAGCACTCGCTGGTGGGTTACGGTCATAGTATCTGTTGCGTTCATTCTGAATCCTTTATTTGATGATGCTTTATATGCTTCCAAATAATGACCACTGTTTTTATGTTTGCAGTTTTTATAAAACTGGATTTTGTAAGGACAAGTTAAATGAACACAATCTAAATTTTGAGACCTCATTTTTTCTCTTCCTTTTGCATTTCCTAACATAGTCAATGGCTCCACTTTCCACCAGTTCATCCAATACCCCTCTTTGGATGCTAGGAGTCATTGTCAACTCTGCTATCCCCATGCCACAAATACATCAAGTACACGACCAAATATTATGTCACTTTTATCTACCCCATGATTTCACTACTATTCTTCGCTACTATTACTTCAGCGTATAGAACCAACATAGCTGGGATAGTGTACTGTAAAACATAGTTAAGAAGATTTCAGCCTTAACACTTGTCACCAGCCTTCCACCCATCTGCCACAAGAATTCTTGAGTCATTCTTAGTTGCAAAAGCCTGAATGTTTAACTGCTACTGGCTCCCGCTGCATAAAGAAAATCTGCAAATGCTTAAATGATAAGATAGAAGTTCTCCTGTATGACCTCAAGCTGCATTTTCAGCCTTTCCAGTCAGTCACACACTCTGTCCTCCTTTTTTTTTTTTGAACCAGCTTATTAGAAATTCCTTGGAACTGATTACTGTTTATGTCTTTATTCACATAGTCCCCCTGACAAAAATAATTCCTCATCACAATCAAGCATAACATCTTTAGATTAAATATCAGTTTATATGCTAAATGTCTCACTCTCCACATTTCCATTAAAAAATATATTTTTTACAATTTTACCATAAAAATTCATATCATAGTGCCTTTTCATATTACATATTCTGTCCATAATCTCTATCTAAATACTAAGCTCCTAGGGGATTGAGATATTCTTTTTTAAAAGACTAGATCATATAATATAGACTGTTAATGGTTTTGTGAACATATATTTTATTCCATTATCTGGAAATTCTTATAACTCCATTATTTTAATGAAAATTAATAATAGGCACAGGATACCTAACACTTCTAGAATTCTAACATCAAGAGATTACTGATAAAACAGTAAAAACATGAGTTTTAAACTGCTACAGCCTCTTTGTTAAGACTTAGAGTTTTCTTCTCTAAGAATTCTTCAAGTGTTAAATTTTGCTTTTCGTCAATCTCAAACATATTTATGTATATTTATCTTACAAAGGTGTAACTATTATGCTTTTCCCTCTCGACTGTTAAGCTCAGAGCACAGAAACCACAGGAACCATGTCTACAGTAAACACAAATTTCGACTGCTGCTCACATCAAACATCTTCATTGCCAATTTATTCCAAAGAAAGTTGGAATACAAAAAGCAAATCCCAAACAAAACTTTACTGTGATTTTAATACAAAGAGCAAAAGTAATTGAGAAAAATAGCAATGCCGTTCCATCTGAGACATTCCGAGGATAATTAATTTCTGCTAAACCCTGGGAGGTCAAAGGACGTGGAAAGAGGAACGGCCCACCAGCACATGGAGGCCTGTGTTGGAGAGGTCATTGGTGCTAGCTGAAGCGACGAACAACCAAAACTCTAAGTGACTTCATTCAGTTACTGCTATGCTCTGAATGTTTGTGTCTCCTCGAAATTCATGTGTTGAAATTCTAACCCTCAAAGGTGATGGTATTAAGAGATGGGGCCTCTAGGATGTGCATAGGTTATGAGGGTGGAGCCTTCAGGAATGGGATTACTGCCCTTGTTGAGACCCAGAGAGTCCCCAGAGAGACCCCTTGCCCCTTCCGCTGTGTGAGGACACAGCACAAAGGTGCCAGCTATGAACCAGGAAGTGGGTCGTCACCCAATCATGGACTCACTCCAGTCTTGATCTTGGACTTCCCAGCCTCCAGAACTGTAAGAAGTAAATTTCTCTTGCTTCTAAGCTACCTAGAATGTGATATTTTGTTACAAGAGCCCAAACAGACTCAGGCAGTTACTTGCTCTTCATTGACATAATAATGCAACTGGGTGTTTGGTGAGCAACATGGTGGTTCAGAGCCCCGGGGCCTTTTCATCTGAGGTCCTGCTATTTCTGAGACCGACTTAGATACAGTGGTCCCCCCCATCCACGGGGACACATTCCAAGACCCCCAGTGGATGCTGAAATTGTGGATAGTACTGAACTCTACATATACTATGTTCTTTCCTAGACATCCACGCCTGTGATAACGTTTAATTTCTAAATTAGACACAGTAAGAGATCGACAACAATAACTACTAATAAAATTAAACAATTAGAACAATGTACTGTAATAAAAGTTACCGTAGATTTTAGCAATGTCCGCATACGATGTTTTTCTTTCTTTAAGTCGAGAACTTTCACCTTTTCACTTAAAGGAAGCACTTTACGGCTTCTTTTCAGCATATCTGAACTGCCAGCATCCTTTTTCTTGAACTTTGGGACCATTATCAAGTAAAATGAGAGTGACCTGAACACGGCGATACTGCGACAGTTGACCTGATAACCCAGACGGCCACTAAGTGATTCACGAGCGGGCAGCGTGTACAGTGTGGACATCCTGGACAAAGGGATGATTCACGTCTCACACAGGACAAAGCAGGCCGGCACAAGATTTCATCATGCTACTCAACTTAAAACTTACGAATTGTTTACTTCAGGAATTTTCCACTTAACATTTTTGGACCACAGTTGGCCATGGGTAACTGAAACTGCAGGAAGCAAATCCACACGTAAGTGGGGACCTACTGTGCTCAGAAATCACGCAGCCAGGGATGGAAGAGAGATGGTAGGAAGATGATGCAGGGAATTTTATGACCCAGCCTCTTAATGACTTACCTTATTTCTGCCTACATTGCATTGGCTATAAAGCCGTCACCTGTTCAAATTTAAATGTGAAGGAGGCTGGGAAAGGTGGTACTCCTACATATCCAGAAAGAGGAAAGAGGATTGGTGAATATCTAGCCAATATCTGCCCCTAGGGCAGATACCACACTGTTTACTCCTTCAAGATATCCCTCGCCTTGGTTTATGAGTGACATGATGCAGTAAAGCGACACAAGGATATCTTCAGCGTCCCTTTGCAGTTTCCCTATATCGACCTTGGAATAGCAAATTTCCCAACCCATGATATTGTGACAATATTCAAATTTTCTCCTCTGCATAATTACAGTTGAAAACTACAGTTTCATAGCTGTTAGAGTAAAGCATTGTAGGATTCCCCTGTGACACTGAGTAAGGGAATAGTGAAACTGCTCCTAGGAAGGGCATGAAACCCGTAAGTAGTCACAAAGACACAAGCCGTGGAAGTACAAAATGCAAAGAAGAAAAGACTGGGTTCTCTACGGTTAACTAATTGATTTCTCAAAGTCACGTCATAATTATACTATTCCATATAATCTCAGATTTGAATAAAAGGACAAACAATGTAATGGGAAACAGACAAGTTACCTAAACTCACAGAAGGTGATGAGCTGTGCCATGGTCATCATGCCTCATGTTCTTGGTCATACTCTGCACTAATGTGAAACTAAAGGTGAAGTAAGAGATTTTGATAAACACTGAACACCCAGCACAATGTAGAAACAGCCTGGGGATCTGGATGGTGAGAACCAGGTCATGTCTGAGACAACAAGGAAACATCTTCTGCTTTGTCAGTGAAGAATACTACTTGAATTCTGTGAGATTTCAGAGTCTCAAGAAAAATAAGAAGGAAAACGGTAGGGATATATTCCAAAGGTTTAGAAGGAGGGAATGAGAGCAGGAAAGCGACAAATCCACTAGAAAGAGAAATGGAAAAAATCTTAAAACAAAAAAATAGCATTTAGATAGAGAGCACAAATAATATTATAGATGTAAATTCAATTATATCAGGAAAAACAAAGCTAAGTTTATTAAACATAGCAGTCAAGTCACAGTTTCTTATGCCAAATTTCAAAAAATAAAATCTCTTTACAAGAGATTATTTCAAATCATAATGATGCAGAAATATTCAAAGTAAGTTATGAAAAATGATATTCTAATCATAAACTTGCCAAAATAAAGCTGATACAAATGATCATATAGAACAAAGTAAATTTTAAGGCAAAACACATTCTTGAAAAAGAGAATTATTACATATTGATAAAAAGAACAATTCAGCTAAAAGATATAACAATCCTAACCTTGCGTGCACCTGAGAAATGTCAACTTACATACCCCAAAAAATTGATGTAAAAATACAAAGAGTACTTATATATAAATTTTAACATGCATATTTTAGTGTATTATAGTTTAAGGAAACAAAATTTAGTAAGGTTGAAAATTTTTGAGACACTAAATAATAAGCTTGATCAAATAAACACGTTTGGGACCCTGGGTCCAAAACTAATAGAAAACACTTTTCTTTTTTCAACATATGTGAAATATCTAGAGAAATCTAGTCTGGCTACAAAACATTTTGCAATCAGTTCTTCAAAATGTATACCTTACCTGCCAAATTTCATGACCGTCAAGCCATACAACTACATTTACCAACAAAAACATGGGCAATAAACACTTTGAAAAATTTATTAGTCGATAGAACCACTTATTTGGAATAAGCAATTGTATATTAATGAAAATTCATGAAAACTTTACGTATCAAAAGTGAAGAGCTAATTCTAAGGCAAACATTTATAGGGAAATTAAAGCCTTAAGTGGATATAATTTTTAAAAGACAGATTAAAAATTACTAAACTAAATATCTGAAAAAAGATACGAGTTTTTAAAAACAGCAGAATAAACATAAGGGAAGTGGACAAAAGGAAATAATTAAGAGGAGAAATTAACAAAATAGAAAATTAAGAAATTGCAGAGGATAAGAACCCCATTGTGATTTAATTGGTGTCCTTAAAAGACAATGCAAGCAAATAATCTGCACCCAAATTTTTCAATAAATGCACAGCTTTCTTAAGATTTTGCACTATTTTCTGGGAGTAGCTCTCATCTTTGTACCTTACGGTAGGCATGGATATACTTTCCCTCAGTACCGAAGATTCCTTTCATATCATTATTCATCCTAAATCCCTCTGGCTTGGAATCTAGTGTCATCAGATGATATCATCAGCTACATCTCCCCACTGCAGTCATCCACTGTCCCCACCAGTCACTTTCCATCATTGCTTGAAGATTTTAAATCTTGAATTACTATAATTCGACCCAACACTACTCCGGTCTTAATTCTTCTAGATGTCTACACACACACAGATGATCTTCCAGTATGCTTCCCCCTGGTTCCGTAACATTGTCTCCTGCAACGATCTTGTCCCCAACCTGATCTCCACTTCTCATCTCCATGGTCACACCCTGAAACCTGACATTACCAGTGAGCCCAGTGCTCCCTTGGCGCGATGTCAAGCCCCACTCCTGAGCCACCTTCCCCACCTCCTCCTCTTCCAGCTGGTGCTCCAACTCGAAAAGGGCTTTGTTGTCACCAGAAATTCAATCTGTCGAATCGCCATTTTCCTTCCACCCCTCAGGGTCCTCACTCCCCTCCTAACCCATTTCAAATCCCATGCCCTCGATTTCCTAGTCTCATCAACACTTGAAGGCTCAGTGTACACCATGCCTGCCTCCACACACCTGAACGTGGCTAAACAGAGAGAAAGAGTGCAGTGATCTCACTTTACATTCATGATCACTAACCTCATGAAGGCACTTAACGCGCAGTGACAGGTGTCAGGTCTGGGATTTGATTTCTCCTACTTGGAAGCTAATAAAGGTCGCTTGCTATGTTCCATGGATGCTATCAGAAAGCATTAGACTCCCGGGCCAGAGACAAAGGGATTTGTCACTCATGCCACGGAAATCAGCTTTAGTATCAGCGTATTTTGCATTGGTTCCCCTCACCCTTGAGTCCCCTGAGGGCAACAGGGACAGGTCGAGATGGATGCCGGCACGTGGAGGAGGCTGTGTTACAGGATAAGTACACTGACCTTTGGGAACCTGCTGTTTTATAGCAGAGTGGAAGCAAGCCTGCTCTCTGTCCCCGAGGGAGACATTGCCTCGTCCCTCACGGTGCTCACTGCAAACACAGCCCTGAGAAATGACCCAAATAAAGAGAGATCAGGGCCTTACACTCCTGGCACACTCAGCAAGACTTATAGGAGCGTGAGCCCCCCTGGAGGACTTTCTCTCCCAACAGCAGTCATACAGTATTCCCCCGTCCCATTCACCCTCCCTCTCCCCTAAATGACTACTGCTTGACCTCTCTCTCCGCTTTCTTCCAGACTCCAACACCTCCGCCCAACTTGATTCTCAGCTTATGGGCTTGCCGTCAAAAAAGATTCTACAGCCTCTTACTATGTCAACTAGCCATCTACACAGGGTGTGCCCATATTCTCTCTTACTGCCTGTTACTGAGGACGAACTATTCACGTTCTTGACTAAGGCCCGTCCCACCAGAACTAAAAGGAGAAACAGAAGAATCCACAAACATACCGGGAGATTTTTTTTTTTTTTTTTTTTGAGGAAGATTGGCCCTGAGCTAACATCTGTGCCCATCTTCCTCTATTTTATATGTGGGACGCCTGCCACAGCATGGCTTGATGAGTGGTACAGGTCCGTGCCCAGGATCCAAAGGGGCGAACCCTGGGCTGCTGAAGTGGAATGTGCACACTTAACCGCTGCGCCACAAGGCCGGCCCCCATAGTGGGAGATTTTAACACATCTCTTAATAGATGATAAAACAAGCAGACAAATAATCAGCAGGGCAATACAATATCTGAACAACAGAATTAGCAAACAGGATTTAATTGTTGTGCATACAACACTGAACAAATCAACAAAAGATTACATCTTCTTTCCAACAGCACAGAAATATTTATCAAAATTGACCATATCCTGGGTCATAAAGAAAACGTCGACAAAGGTCAGAGGACTAAAAAAATTCAAAGTATGTTCTCTAGCCACAGAGGAATTGAGTGAGAAATAACAAAAAGGTAAGGAGAAAATTCACAACTTTTGGGGAATTAAGCAATACCTTGCTAAATAAAACATAAGTCAAAGAAGAAGTCAAAAGGGAAATTGAAAATATTTTCTATTGAATGATAAATCTATGACATACCAACTTGTGGGAGACAGCTAGAGCACTTAGAGTTCAATTTATAGCCTTAAATAAATATTTCTTAAAAAGAAGAAGCGCTGGGGGCAGGCCCTGTGGCTGAGTGGTTGAGTTCACATGCTGTGCTTCGGTGGCCCAGGGTTTCACCGGTTCGGATCCTGGACATGGCACCGCTCATCAGGCCACGCTGAGGCTGCGTCCCACATAGGACAACCAGAGGCACTCACAACTAGAATGTACAACTATGTACTGGGGGGCTCTGGGGAGAAGAAGAAGAAGAAAAAAAGGAAGATTGGCAACAGATGTTAGCTCAGGTGCCAATCTTAAAAAAAAAAATTAGAAAAACTGAAAATTAATTATATGCTCCCATCACAAAAAAGCTAAAATAACATAACAAATCAAGTCAAAAAAACATATAACAAGGGAATGACAAAGATAAGAGCAGAAGTCAGTAAAATATAAAACAAATATACAATAGAGAATTCTAAAAATTAATATAATTGAAAAACCTCTAGCAAGGTGTGTGAAAGAAAGGGATGAGGGGGACAAGGAAAAAGGAGGGAGGGAAAGAGAAGGAAGGAAGGAAAGAGGGAGGAACAGAAGAAAAGAAGGAAGGAAAGAAAATTTATCAATATCAGGAATGAGAATGACATTTTAAAAGATAACGATGATTCAATAACCTTTTCAATATTTGAAAAATATCAGCAAATAAAGAAAAATATAAAATATATAATATATCATAACCATGTAGGGTTTATACAAGAAATGCAAAACCCTTAGAAAACTAAGAACAAAAGAAAATGTCTTCATTCTTACAAATACCATCTATAATTTCTAGAGAAAATTATAAGTAATGATGAATTATTATAATTAATGGTGAAAAATTGAAAGCTTTCCCCCCTAAGATCAGAATTAAAAGCAAGTGTGCCCATTTTTAACGATTTGTTGAAGTCTCTATCCAATGTATTTAAGGCAAGACAAATGAATAAAGGGAATATAGATTGAATGAAAAGAAATAAACCCGTTGTTATTCACAGGTGATGCACATGATGGTGCACACAAAAAATAAAAAAGAATCTCTAGCAATATATTATAATTTAGTAATGTTGCTGGATTCAAATACAAAGCTGATTTTATTTCTAGGTACTTTCTAAATACTACCAACAAAGAAATAGAAAATAAAAATTTTTAAACGATGCCATTTAAAAATATCATCAAAAACATCAAATATTTAGGAAAACATCTAACAAATGACGCATAAGACCTCGACACTGAAAACCATAAATGATTCCTGAGAAAAATCCAATAAGAACTAAGTAAGTGGAGATATACTGTTTATAGCTTGAAATGCTCAGGTTTTCAGAATAACGGTTCTCCCAAAATGATCTATACATTCAGTGCAGCCCCAGGGAAAATTCCAGCAGGATTGTTTGTGAAGTTTTTTTTTTTAAGATTGGCACCTGGGCTAACAACTGTTGCCAATCTTTTTTTTTTTTTCTGCTTTATCTCCCCAAATCCTCCCCTGTACACAGTTGTATATCTTAGTTGCAGGTCCTTCTAGTTGTGGGATGTGGGACGCCGCCTCACCGTGGCCTGAAGAGCGGTGCCATGTCCGCGCCCAGGATCCGAACCCTGGGCCGCCGCAGCGCGAACTTAACCACTGGGCCATGGAGCCAGCCCCGTTTGTGAAGTTTTACAAGCTGATTCTAAAAATGTGTGTGGGAATATAAAGAGCAGAGAAAGACTAGGCAAAACGGAAGAAAAAGATCAAAGCCGGAGGGCTTATGACAAAGCTATTATAATTAAGCCAGTATGACAGTGGCACAGGATAGACAAACAGACCAATAGAAAAGAGTGGAAAGTCTAGAAACGGACCCACAAATGTCTCGCCACCTGATTCATGACACAGAAGACACTGAAGTACATTTGGGGTACATAAACGCTTCTTGGATGGTTGGATATCCATCAGGAAAGCAAGTCTTTGGCGTCTCCTTCACCCCATCCACAACAATGAAATCACATATGCTATATATGTCAATGTGAAATTATAAATAATAAAAGTTTTAGATGAAAGCAGAGAAGAATCTGATCACGACCTTGGAGTATGCCAGGATTTACTTAACAGGAAAGCAAAAGCACCAATTTAAGAGGAAAAATAATACAATGGACTACTTTCAAATTCAGAAATTCTATTTATAATACACACGAATAAGAAAGAGAAAAGGCAAAGAATGGGACAAGGCACTTACACTGAATGCATCCTGCAACAGACTCATTCTGAGAATATATAAAGATCTCAATGATAAATTTTGAAAAGGGAGGTAATCTATAGAAAAAAATGGCAACATTTTAAAAAGAATTTCACAAAAGAAGACAGCCAAATGGCTAACAAACATGTAAAAATAGGGAAATGAAAATTAAAATCATAGTGTGATATCATTACACACCCATTCGTATGGCTAAAGTGAAACAAATAGACAATACCAAATTGGGGGTAATATTTGGAGCGACAGAATTCTCATACGCTGCTGGTGGAAATATCAATTCATTGGTACAACCACTATGGAAAGCTGTTGGGCATTGTCTACAAAAGCTAAGACACGCCTACCAAACGATCCAGGATTTCCTTCTAGCTTATTCTCAGAGGAAATTCATGTATAAATGGCCCCAAAGACATGTGCAAATATATTCATAACAGCACTATTCTCCTAGCCAAATCTGGAAACAAGCCAAGTGACCATGCACATTAGAAAGAGTAAATTGTCTTGATTTTATACAATGGAACAATATGCAGATGAGAGAATAAAAGAACTTCAACTACATGTAATAACATGTGTGAGCTTCCGAATCATAATGTTGAGCCATAGAATTCGGAGAAATGGAGTAACACCTACTGTCTGATCCCATTTATACAAAGTTCAAATACGGTCATGCCAATCTATGGTATTAGAAATCTCGATAGCGGTTACCTTTGGGATTAGCGACTTTATTGGGGCATAAAAATGGATCCCGGGATGTTGGTATTATTCTGTTTCTTAATCTGGGTTTTGGTTTCATGAGAGTGTTCAAATCGTGAAAATGTCATGGTCTGTAGACATATGACTTGCTTATGAATGTTAGTTACCCTGCCATAAAATTTATGGGGTAAAAAGGCATCATGTCAAGTAAATAAGAGCCTAGAACCTTTATAAATCTCATCTGTGCTGGAAGCTGGCACAGAAATGACAAGATGATAAAGACTCGTGTTTACCTGGAGATTGCAATTATCTCAGAAAGGAAAAAAGGCAAACGCATAAAAATATATGCGAATTTGAACAATGCTCACCGCTTCCACTGGTAGGACACTAGTCCCTCGGACTTCACTGGATTATTGAAGTTTGCCTCCTGAATTGTCTCTAGTCTCCTGCTTTGATCTCTCGAGCAAGAACCCAGGAGGAACATCATTGTGTCAGGATTCAATCAGAGAAGTAGAACCACTGAGAGGGATATGGAATATGCAATTTTTATAAGACTTAGACCTTTCGCAATTGTGGGAGGCCGTGAAGAAGTCTGTGGGATGCTGTTGCCTCTGTGTCCGGTGGTGGGCCTGAGGTCACTGCAAATTGGCAGGCCAGGCAGTCAGGACATAAAAGCTGGACGCAAAAGAGGAGAGAGTGAAGACAAACTGGACCGTGTGTTGGTGTCTCATGACCTCCAACTCCTACACCATGGGTGACCTGCAGAAGGTGGTACCCTGCCATGGACGCACACACACCTGGCCCAGCACTAGGAGAAGCTGAGAGAGGATAGACACCTGGCAGGAGCCGGGGCAGCTGCAGTCCAGCTGGGGCATCACGCCAGCAGACGAGAGCAGCGTGGAAAGCTGCACAGCATCTGGGGCCCACAATCCTCTGCGGGGCACATGGCTACTGCTCCTCTTCCAACTTCTAAATATGGCACAAATGCTTAGCTAAATTAGCACAGTATAACGCCAGCCCCATCATCCTTTCAAATAAATAAATCAGATCAGGTCATTCCTCTGCTCAAAACCTCTGATGGCTCCCTATCTCTTTTAGGGTAAAAGTCAAAACACTTACACTACCTACAACGCTTCACATAAGTTGGCATTTTTCACCCCTACTTCTTGCTCATGCCCACGTCTTCCTGCAGCCATACGGGTCACCTTGCTGTTCCTACAACACACCAATAATGGGCCCTCCTCAATCTTTCCTCTACCTATTCCGTCCACCCTCTCATTCTTGCCAAGGGCTACAGGCATCACTTCCTCTCCCAAGTCATTCTGGACTCTGTTCAAACATCTCAGTCTCAGGAAGGGATCTCCTGACCAGATTATTTAAAACTGAATCAAGCAGAGTATTCTTTCTCCAATTCTTAGCCATTACTTTTCTTTTCTTTTCTTTTCTTTTGACTTTTTGGTGAGGGAGATTGGCCCTGAGTTAGCATCTGTTGCCAATCTTCCTCTTTTTTTTCTTTCTCCCCAAAGCCCCAGTACATGGTTGTATATCCTAGCTGTAGGTCATTCTATTTCTTCTATGTGGGCCGCCACCACAGCGTGGCTTGATGAGCGGCGTGTAGGTCCACACCCAGGATCTGAACTGGTGAACTCTGAGCCACCAAAGCAGAGCATGTGAACTTAACCGCTCGACCATGACGCCAGCCCCCTATCGGTTACTTTTCAACAGAGCCCTTACCAGCAGCTGAAATCCTACAATGTTATCTGCTTGTTTAATGTTTGCTGCCACTCCCAGTAGAATGTAAACTCTGTAAGGACCACTATTCCTCCCTATCTTGTTATCACCATATCCAATATCACCCATAACAGTGACTGGCGTTTAGTGGGGATGATGAATATTCTTGATAAAATGAATGAACCAATGAATGAATGAACTGAAAGCGTAGATCCACCTTCTCTATCTGCTCTTCAAATGAAGCTAACTGGTTACTAAGTCTCAGGCCTATTCTCTCCACTCTTAAATTTCCCTTTCTCTTATTCCAACTGACCTCAGCTCCTGTTACTAATATATGTTGTTGACAACCAAATGCATATTTCCAAAGCAGACCCTCCATCTGTGCTCCACTCACATATTCACGTGTGTGATGAATGACTAGACACGTGGATGACACAGGCGCCTTAGGGACATCATACACTCCGCGTGCTAAAAAGAACGTGCAGTATCTCTACACCCAAATGACAGCTTCCTCAGTATCCAATATCAGGAAACACCACCACGACCGAGTCTTAAGAGAGCTGTGCGTCATTGCCCACCTCAGCCTCAACCAACACTTGATGAAACAATCACCTAGTTCAGTGGCTACTTCTTTCTAAGGAAGTGTTTCTCAAGTCGGTAAGCTCCTCTTCAGGTTGATTGTCATCATCGGTATCAGAATCATCATCCTCTCTCACCTGGTTTACTTCAAACGTCTCCTAACTCTTTTTCCCAAGTTCACTCTTGCTCCATTCAATAAACTATTCTCAAATTTGTCAGGCAAAGTGGACAATTTTTTAAATGCCTGCTTTCTCCTTGGTAAAATCCTTAAATTGCCTGAAATTACTGCTGGGATTTGTTGTACAAATTCTTAACTCAATCAGTAAAACCTGGCAAGTTGTCATCCCACCCTAATCGATAACCTCAGCTCGTGCCAGATTCTCTTGTTCTTGGCTCACAAGGCACAAGAGATTTCATTTGGTTCTTTGTATGTTCTATGTTCCTTCCTGCAAATCATGTTCAAACACGCTTTTCCATTGGCCTAAAATACCCGCCATGGCTGGTGACCTCCTCCAAAATATTCAGGGGGTAGGCTGAACTGCAGATACAAAGAGAAGCTTTCCACGATCCTGAAACCTGAGCTCCTCATTGCAGCCATCTGTGCAACTGTAAGTATATAATTATTTGTGTAATTGTTTATTTGATGTCTGGATTCACAGACTTTACTGGAGCAGACGCTGTCGCTGTTCACCACTGTGTCTAGAACATGAGTAGCACAGAGCAGGCCCTTCACAGCATGAGATGAATGGATGAATGAATATTGTACAATGCTCTCAGCAGGAAGAGCAGAGGCTGGAGATGTGGGTGTCACTTTTCAGGAGCAAAAAGGGACTGAGAGTTGGAAAACAAGATGCTAGAAACACACTGGTGTTCACAAGCCACAATTGTGGGCTGTCAAAAAGATAGGCATACATTTCAAAAGCAGAAGAGAGAGAATAAAATATGACAAAAGCGCTCACAAGTATCAGGATAGATTTTGTGGCTCTGGTCTCTGGGGATATTTGGGGGGATCGCCTAGTGCTGTGAATGTATTGAACTCGCTGTTTGTGCCTCCAAAGGAAAATTATCATGGATCCACTGGCCCATATCATGAGTCCTAAACAAATAACATCAACAGAGGAGAAAATGACTGAACATATTGATTCTGTAATTGCATTAATAAACACACGAGAGCAATATCCAAGATTTAATTTCACACTGCTATTTCCGTGATTCTTCTGTCCGGTCACTCTCATGGGAACAATGATATTTCCCAACAAATGAAACACCCAGCTCAGGATACATGGAGAATTAATATGCTTTGGGGATTTGAATTTGAGTTCTGCCCATCTAGAGTTTGTGGGTCTAATACTTAAGGCCTGGAAGCCACCCAAAAGACAGGTGGTGCTGAGGGAATTTCCCCAGGCCACTCTATGAAAATAAAAGACTAGTTTACAGCCAACATCATTTAGGAAATATTTCAACCCAAAGGGCGCCATTGTTCGAGGAATTCCTCCACAAAGCAGGGTCAAAGTATTGGCTAAAGCAAGATGGTTAATTATTTGCTCTAATGGTCTCAATCTCTGCCTCCTACAAAGAGAGCAGATGTAATGACAAAGGAGTGAAGCATTGCCCACCATCCCTATTCCAGTCTGAGCAAGGATGGCCACATCTATTGCCAAGTCAAAGGAAATCATTTCCTCAGTGGCAGAGGGACGATGATTTTGCTCAGATCCGCAGGACCTGGGGAGAAACAGAAGGAACGCGTGAATTTCTTCAAGTCAAGTGAAATACCATTCTCGCCATATTTTCTTTAAAATCTCTTTTCTGGAAACCCTATTCTATTGTCACACATAAGAATCCATCCCTAACTGCTGCTTCCCCTCAACGGAACTTATCTTATTTCTATTGAAGGAAGACAATTTCCTCCAATAAAAATATGAGATGCATGAAAGTTGGAATGTCTACCTTGTTTCCAGTCCATATCTAGGGTCTAGAACAATCTGTTACTAGATTGGCCATCAAGAAATATTTATTACGTTAATAAATGAATAAACAAATGAATGGAGTTGTTATTTTCATGTCAAAAGTTATTTCAATAGGTCCTTTACATTAATAGATTTCTTAACATGGAATGCAGAAATATTAACTGTTTCTACTTGTTGGTTAAAAACAGGGCACTAAGCTTATGAATTGTGTTATTCAAAACTGCATATTTTTGCTTGATTTGAAAATTTTGTTTGTTTTCATTTATGGGAGAGCCTGGCCTTTCTGAGAGACAGGGATTCAAGTGCCTTAGGCTGCACTGGATCCCGTCAAATACTCTTTGTTTGTCCAACATTATCTTTCTAGCAACCAATACGATTTTTGAATACAACTGTTGAATCAAGGACCTAACCTGATGTGAGCAGTATGTTTTAATAATAATACAACATAACAAAGATATATTCCCAGACTACACGTGATTAACACAACAACAAACATTAGAAGCAATCTCGTTTCACTGGCGAAAAACAATAACATGACCACAGGCACACAATTATTCAGTATTTTTCTGACGGTAAATAAAACGGCAGGAAAAAGCTATTCCTCTTCGAAAATTAGATTACTTTTATGTTACATTCAAAGAACCACCTGAAATATTTTGGGAGGAATAACATAATAATTTGCTCAATTATTACATAGATATGCAAAACTTAAAAATATATTGTGCATCAACACTTTAAAAGTCTTACTGTACTGGAAATATAAAAGCAAAACAATTAAATAGCACATAAGAAATCTTGAATGAGTGGAACTAAAGTCCACGTACATGGAAGGGAAGATACAACATGTCATCAAGATTTGAAACTTCCTCAAATGTGTAGATTCAATTCAACATCAATCAAATAGCAGGAGAATTTTTCAGGAACTAGACAATTTGCCTCAAAATTTAACTATAATTGCAGAGAAAAACCCAAGCCTTTTCTCCCAACATTTTATCCTCAAACATACACAAACCATTTTTTTTCCTTTTTTTGTTTTCTGCTTTTTCTCCCCGAATCCCCCCCGGTACATAGTTGTGTATTTTAGTTGTGGGTCCTTCTAGTTGTGGCATGTGGATTGTCGCTTCAATGTGGCCTGATGAGCGGTGCCATGTCCGTGCCCAGGATCCAAACCAGCGAAACCCTGGGCCACCAAAACGGAGCTCGTGAACTTAACCACTTGGCCACAGGGCCGGCCCCCCATTTTTTAAAAATAACAAAGATTAAGTGGATTGACCCACCCAATTTCCTGAAACTTACTACAGCAATTAAAGTGGGTGGTACAAAAGAAGAATAGTCAAACATATCAATGGTTCAGAATGAAGTGTCCAGAAAAATTATAAATAGGAAGTCCAACAAATGAGAAAATAACTGTTCATTTTGAGGGACCAGAAAACCTGGTGACTTAGGGCCGGCCTGGTGGCATAGTGGTTAAGTTCATACGCTCTGCTTTGGAGGCCCAGTGTTGGCAGGTTCGGATCCCAGCTGCGGCCCTACACACCGCTCATCAAGCCATGCTGTGGCGGCATCCCACGTACGAAATAGAGGAAGATTGGCACAGATGTTAGCTCAGGGACAATCTTCCTCACGCACACACACAAAAGTAGTGTTAAAGAAAAAAGGAGAAAGACTGGTGAATGCTGTGTAAAGTATAAAGTTGAAATGCCAAATCAAATCTTACAGACAAATGAATTTCAGGGCAAAAAAAAAAACACGTCAGAAACAGCAGGAAGCAGACACCCACACGCAGACAGAAATAGCAGCAGAGGTGCAGCTGACTAAGAGACAATGGTGGCTGATGACGAATCCTGTGTGGGCTCCGCATTTGAGCAAAAAGTGTGACGATGCCTCCCAAAAGTCTGTGTACCCCAGGTTCAGAGATGTCATTAAATCATTAATCCTTATGAGCATTGACCCTGTGCCAGCCACTGCCCCATCATGTTTGCTTTCAGGATTTTTATGCTGCCCTGGAACTCAGAGCAGAAGGCAGGGTCCACATCAGATGTCTGACTGTCGGACCAATATCGCATCTCAGAATCCAAGTCTTAGACCCAAGTGGGCTGTTGGGAATGAGAACCCACCCGGGAGAATATTCACTGACAAGCACGCCTTCTTCTGTAATTGTGTCTGGCATTTATTCCAAGGTGTATTATTTTGATGTGAAGATCAGAATCTACAAGAACATGCAATTTCCTTGTGGACCAATTCTAATGAAAACTCAGACAATATCTTAAAATTTTCATGCAGGGCACAGAGAGGATTTTTCAGTATAAACGAATTTCCCAACTTCGGTCTCACCCAGACACGGTCCAGTGGAAGCAAAAGATGTTAACATTTATTTAAGATTAGGTGAGCCAGGTCTGTAATTTTCTCCGTTATACATTTAACTCATCTTGACCCCATACTTAAGGAATCACAGACTAAGAAGTTTTAATCAAAGAAAAGAGGAGAAAATGTGGAACAAACTGGCGCAGGAGAAGAATCGAGGGACACTGTAGGCAAGTGGGTGAAAGGAAGAGAATCTGCAGAAATCGGAGAACGCCCCTTCGTGGTAAAGACAGGTCCTGTCAGGGACTCGTGTGTGTTCTCATAAAAAGGTCTGATTGTCCAGACGTGGTACAGATTCCCATCTCTGAATATTCACCCCTTTCCTTTCCCAGACAGTTTCTAAGTCAGACATAAAGCTCCACTCACCTGAGTAAGCTTTGTGCCAGGATTCTGGACCCAATGTTTACCAGGTTTGTCGAGGGAGGGAAAAGATGAACCCTCGGTTATAGGTTTGGTTTTCCTGACCTCATCTCTCTAGAGCTTGATCATTATGTTATTTCTAGCATCAACGACAGTGCCTCCAAGAAAAATCTCTAAACGTTTTTTTCTCAGTGTACTAATTATCCAAATCAATTAGGCGTGCTTAAAGAGAATATCCCAAGATGCTGTCAGAGGGAAATGGAAGAAAACATTTTTCTGCACTCCCTACGGGGAGGAGGTCAAATAATTGTGAGGCCAAAAGAAAGTGAGAGCTTAGAGAATAAACACATGATCCTGTTTATAGTCTGAAAATCTCTGAGGGGTGTATTTCCTAGAAGAGAATTCTCAGATTCCTAAAGACCTTGATGAATTCCACCTAATAAAGATTTGGTAAGAAAAAAGAGATCTTTTTTTCAGAGTGTGGGGGACATCTAAATAAGGTAGCAAGTATTGACAGAGAGCCCCTTATAAATAAATTAGATATAAAATAAATTAGATGGGGCTGTGATGGGAAGTCAACTTCCTATGAACTCAGAGTGCACGGGGGAGAGGAAACGGACAGGAGTATGGATCACTCTATCAATAAATGTAACTGTAAAGGAGTGATCAGAACTGCCTGGGGTGAAGGGGAGAGTTTAAATACTGACGGGTGGCTGGCCCCGTGGCCGAGTGGTTAAGTTCACGCGCTCAGCTTCGTCGGCCCAGGGTTCGGATCCTGGGCGAGGACAAGGCACTGCTCATTAGGCCATGCTGAGGCAGCGTCCCACATGCCACAACTAGAAAGACCCACAACTAAAATATACAACTATGTACTGGGGGGATTTGGGGAGAAAAAAACCAGGAAAAAAAAATAAAAAGAAGATTGGCAACAGTTGTTAGCTCAGGTGCCAATCTTAAAAGAAAAAAAGAAAAAAATTCTCTCTAAAAAAAAAATATATTAAATACTGACGGGCAAGAGCTGGTAGACCAAGATTTGTTGAATTACAGTAAATATGTATTTCACATTCATTTGCTCAAAGTCCACTATTAGTAAAAAAAAAAAAAAAAGTGGGATCCATGCATAAGTAAACAAATTAATTTCCGTTTTAAAAAGGGATATATCACCCATTTAACATAAATTTAGGAAAAAAGAATGGGTGTAAAGTGAGGGTTATTCTGAATTGTGGAAGGAAATAGAGGGATTTCTCAAAAGAAGACTTCGATTTCTCTATGATGCAGGAGACAAGCATATCTGAAAAGAGACGAAAAAAAGAGATTTGAGGATAGTTGAGAATAATGATATAATGGAACAGAATTCTGCTGGAGAACGGACAACTGATACAATAACATGGATAAATCTCAAAACATTTTGCTGAACAAATCAGCCAGGCACAAGAGGGTCCACACTGCATGATTCCAATTGTATGAAATTCTAAATAAGTCAAAACTAATTGACAGTGACAGAAAGCACATCAGTGGTTGCAGAGTTGCCTACAGCTGAGGAGGGAGAGGAAACCGACTCCAGAGAAACGTGACAGAACATTTTGGGTGGTGGAAATGTTCTATATCTTGATTGTGGTAGAGGCTCCACGGGCTTATACATGTGTCAAAACTCATTGACTTGCACACTGACAGGGGTGCATTTTACTGTATGAGAATTATACCTCCATAAAATTGATGTGCACAGAAAAACAGGAGACCTTCATGTCTGGGTAGGATGGAGTAGCTTGAAGTAAGCCAATGCTTTTGCTCAGAGCAACTAGAAAAGCCAAATCAGTGACTAATGCTGAGGACCCTCGGGTCTCTCTGGGGTCCTCTGCAAACTCTGGGCATGGTCCAAAGATTGGGAATCTGGGCTCGGCCCAGGCATGGGGCGCTGGTGAGACACAGAGAAACCGGCAGAACTTTTGGAAGTCGTATGAGAATGGAGAGATCAACTGGAGACTTGAGGGGGCTTCAAGAAATTAATTTCCTACTTAAAACATTGGCTGAATTGCAAAACTTGGCAGAGCAAGAGGCTGAATAACTAAACCAAAACCTCAGAGAACCAGAGTTGAGCTCCCCATGGTATCCAGGTGCTTAAATGACAAAGTCTCCTTAGGGAGAACAGGAGGTGAGATTGCAAAGTTCTCCAGGGTGTGGTCAATCGCCGCTGAGGATTCACAGCGACTTCTTCCCTTGGGGTATTTGCCAGTCTCAACTCAGAAACAGGCTGAGAATTCAGATTTTACGCCGAGCAAAGGTACCCTGACAGACTTCAAAAAGAAATCCAACTGGAGGCCTCCTCCTCAAGTTTCTGTGTGAAACTTTCTGCCCGGCCCAAGGCATCAACTCAGGCCCAGCGTGCTCTGGTCACTAAGCTGAAGCTGGCCGGAAAGTCTGCCAGGGCTGAAGAAGCACCAGGACGCAACACACACAAGAAGAACGAGCCCAGAGGCCACACGTGGTCCCCCCGGAAGCAGAGAGTTTACAATAGGGCACCTCAAGGAGGACACGCTTGGTTAGGCAGGAGAGGTTAACAGGGCCCCCTCTGGCCTCCTGCCCTGGGCACCCCTCCCCCCCGCCCTGCCCCGGGGTTGCCAGACCAGTCCAAGTGGCGTAGACAGTCCTTGCTTTCAGAGGGAATGCCTGAGGCACTGTCGGTTCCACACAGTTTGCTTTTCCATAACACAAGTTCACCCGCCTCACGAGCGTGGAGAACATCCAAAGATGTTTTCCACAGAACCTGCAGGAGCCAAGGCCCCCTCCTGCTGTCCACTGGTCAGTTCTGTCAGGTGTCATCTTAGGATCAACAGTCAGTTTGAATTCAAAGCACATGCAGTAGTTTGGGAAAACAAAAGATCATTAGCGCCCTCTCTCTCTCCCAGGCTTCCTCGATGCTGGCATTTGGGAGATGTTTTCCTCCTCCAATTTGCAGCTTGGAGGCAGGAATCACAAGTTAGGAAAGCAATCAGTCTGCCTCGGAAATACACAGCTGATCAGGAGCTCCATTCTGGATAGTCCTGAATCAGCCCTTTCCTGTGGGCATCTGTAGGTGACCCAGATGGTCCTGCCAGCATGCACGATGTTGTCACAGGTTTGGCCCCCACAGAGGGATGTCCTAAATCGGTAACACTCGCAGAGTCCGAGTTCTATTTTTTGAGCGTGCACCTGCTTTCAGTTCAGCACAGAGCTCATATCAGGTTTTCCCTTAGAGTCAGGACCAGGCAATTGGGATCTGTTAATCCAGGATTTTTAAAAAGCCAGCAGATTTTCTTCAGCAGCAGCAAAGACACTGCAGAGTCAGACAGCCATGCTTCAAGCCCAAGTAACAAGCAAGATTTTCCTGAGCTCTTTTTACCTGGTCAAAGTCCAAAACAAGACCACTCAAAATATGCACCTCCGGCCAGGAAATCGTCAGCCTCGAAAGGTCAGCAGATTGTACCATTTCACAAGAGCACATTAGCAAACTGAAAACTGCTTCTTGAAACCACAAAAGTGCATCTCCATCTAGAGGCTGCCTCTTTTTATATTGTCCCTTTTTTTCCTGAGACTCCGATGGGCAGAAATCATAGTAAAAAAATCATCAGCTATGGAGACTTCTGTTTCCAGTAAGCAAATAATTCAATTCTAATCCACCCACCAGTAGCCAAAAGCAAGGAAGTTGTGTCCCACTAACGCTTTTTCTTTGCAGTTTTTACCATGATCCTTCTAACATTTACAAAATTAAAAGAATTTAACATTTTAGGGGCTGGCCCAGTGGCGCAGCGGTTAAGTTTGCATGTTCTGCTTCGACGGCCCGGCATTCACTGGTTCAGATCCCGGGTGCAGACATGGCACCGCTCATCAAACCATGCTGTGGCAGGCATCCCACATATAAGGTAGAGGAAGATGGGCACGGATGTTAGCTCAGGGCCAGTCTTCCTCAGCAAAAAGAGGAGGATTAGTTAGCGTAGGGCTGATCTTCCTCAAAAAAAAGCATTTAACATTTTATATCAATTTTTGCCATATATCCACATGTAAGAGTAACAAGATACAAAGCAATTAAAATCTCCCTTTTTTTTTCTCATTGAAAATTTACTCAAACTTCCAGCAGTAAACTTAGCATTTACAAGGTTAACATTACAGCTTTCAGGGAAAATCCTGGCTGGAATGCAAGTGGAGAAAGATGGAGGAGAGTTTAGAAGTCCTTTATCCTCCTTCCAGAGCAGAAAACAAAAACAAAAACTTGCTCAGGCTGCATTTTCCCGCCTCACTTTAGGCAGCATGGCCAAAAGCAGCTGGGGCATCCGGTGAGCCACCTGTCCCGGTGATGACCTATTATTTTCACATTCCATAGGTAACTTTGCTTCTCACAACAGACTGCACCTCAGTGCTGTTTCACACCATGGATGACTCCATAGTCACCCAGGCACCACAGGTTCATCATACCCCACCCCTTCATCTTCATTTCCTTTTCTCAAACAATGCTTTTGCTCAATTTCAGTGAGTCAAGAGTCTAGCCAATCCCACTTCTGACACCAACTGTATCAGAGGTCCCCAAGACCACCACCCCCTTCCTCCACCCCAGATTCAGCAATTCACCAAGAGGACTCACAGAATTAATCATCTAGTCATATTCATGGCTATGATTTATTATCTTCATCAAAGGACACAAAGCAAAATCAGAGGGAAGAGGTACATGGGACAAAGTCTCAAGGAAACTAGGTACATGCTGGCAAGAGTCTCTTCCAATGGCTTCCAATGGAGTCACACAGAGTGTGTATAATTCCTCCAGCAATAAGCTGTGAGGTATACTGTAGAGTAATAAAATGGATGAATTGATGCTAGATCCAGAAACCTGGATGAATATCCCACAAATAATGTTGAGCAAAAGCAGCTAGCCGCAAAAGAGTACATACTGCATGATTTCACTTACACAAAGGTCAAACCCCAGCGAAACTCATCTAGGTTATTAGAAGTCAAGATAGCGTTTACCTCTGGGAAGGAGGAAAGAGCTAGTGTTGGAAGAGGCATGAAGGGAAATTTCCGGGATTCTGTTCACGTTCTATTCCTTGATTGGGTGTTGGTTACATGGGCATAATCATTTTGGAAAATTCATCAAGCTATGCATTTATTAATTATGCATTCTTCTGTATTTTATGCTTCTATTTAAAAGTTTATTAAAAACAAAAACCTGTTAAAATTTCAATCCTTTTTACTTCATTATATTTTTTCATCATGCAATTTTTTTTTTCCTGAGGAAGATTCACCCTGAGCTAACATCTGTGCCAATCTTCCTCTGTTTTGTATGTGGGTCACCACCACAGCACGGCCACTGAGGAGTGGCATAGGTCCAAGCTCGGGAACTGAACCCAGGCTGCCCAAGTGGAGCACACCAAACTTAGCCACTAGGCCATGGGGCCAGCCCCTTGTGCAACATTTTTTGATATATTGGTCATGAGTTTTTATTTTTATGAGAACACTAAAGAATCTACTATACCTAGTTATAAGTCACTAAATATGAAGACCATACTATAGTTTCTAATATCATATCTAACTCCTCCACCTCAAAGACCTGTGATAACCTTCATGGGTATAAACAAGAGGAAGTTCTGGCATAATCCTAGGTCCTCAGTTTTGTGTCTTATACTAGGATCCTTGTACCAATGTGTGCTTGGGTGTCTCTAGACACATTCACCAGACACACACACATGTGACTTCTGTCTTTGTTTTACAAAGAGTGTGTCACATTATACACCCATTTCTTCACGTTGATATTCTCACAACACTACATAATGGTAATTTATCAAGTTTGGCTTGTATTTAACTCATTCTTTTATCCATCTGCATAGTATTTCATAAACTTGATGTATCACAATTTATCCAGCCATTCGCTAACGGGAATTATGATTGCTTTCAGTTTTCTGCTTCCACAAACTCTGATATAATGAAAATCTCACACGTGTGTCATTATGTACTGCTACTTGTATTTCCATAGAGTGGACTCAAAGCATATTTCTGGATTGAAAGGGATGTGTATTTTTCATCTCAATGTATAATGTCAGATTGATTTCCAAAATTTCTGTAACAAATCACATTGCCGCCCGAAACATGTGAGAGGATCCCTTTCCTAGCATTCCCACCAGCATTAGCTTTATGAGTCATTTTTGATTTTGCCAATGAATGGATACACCATGATGTCTCATTGTCGCTTTAATTTCCATTTCCCTGGATACTAAAGGCAGAGCATCTTTTCATATGTTTATTGGCCTCCTAGATGGTCGATTCTATACTTTGCTTACTTATATCTTTCGCCCAATTTTCTCCTTGGTTATTGTTCTTTTATTTGTATAACCATCTTTCACCTGCCTCACATGCTATAATTTTGCCCATTGCCTTGTTTATACATCATCTACATGTGATTTTTTTTGTTGAAGAAGATTAGCCCTGAGCTAACATCTGCTGCCAATCCTCCTCTTTTTGCTGAGGAAGACTGGCCCTGAGCTAACGTCTGTGCCCATCTTCCTCTACTTTATATGTGGGACACCTGCCACAGCATGGCTTGCCAAGTGGTGCCATGTCCTCACCCGGGATCCGAACCAGCAAACCCCGGGCTGCTGAAGCGGAACATGCGAACTTAACTGCTGCGCCACCAGGCTGGCCCCTGCATATGTATTTTATATTGTCAGATACATTAATATTTTGTTATATGGATTTGAGCTTCCTTATCTTTGTTAAGGGGACCTGCTCATCACAAAATTGTAAGTAAAATCTCTTCAATTTTCTTCTAAGATTTTTGTCGATTTTCTGTCTTTAGGTATTTTATCCATTTGGAATTTGCTTTCTATATCACAAGATATAGGAATCATACTTTATTTCCTTCCAGCTATGCCAGAATCATTTTTTAAATAAACCATTCTCCTCCTACCAAATTCAAATACCACCTTTGTATGTACTAAAATCACATCTTTTCTGGGCTCTGTTTCTAATGTCCCTGACATATCTGCCTAGTCACAGGGCAATACTACACTCCCTTTATTACAAAGGCTTTATGGTGTGTTTAAATATCTGGTAAGATTAACCCCCCTCGGTTTTCTTTATTTTCATAATTTTCTTGTTTTTCGCGAGACATTTATTCTTCTATATAAGCTATAAGATTATTTTACTCAATTAAAAAGTCCTTTGGGGATTTTAATTGGCACTATGCTGAATTTATAGATTCTAGGAGAAATTATATGATTAAGTTATTAAGTTCCTTACTCAAAAGCGTGGCATGGCTTTCTATTTGTGCAGACCTTGTTTTATGTTCTCTGAAACGATTTTATACAGTTCACTTCATATGGATCCTATATCTGTCTTGTTTAATGTACTGAATTTTAGGTATTTTACTGGTCGTTATTTTTTACTATGGTTTATTTCATAATCATACCTTATTTTATATTCTTTCAACACAGACCCACCAACCACATAGAACATGTAGAAATACCCTTCATTTCCACAAATAAGTATGCTCTTATCCATTTATACCACTCAGGATAAGCTCAGTTATGCTGCAAAAACAAATAGCCCCCAAAATCTTGGTGCTTTACCGTAACACAAGTGTATATATTGTTCATAATACATGTCCAATATGGATCCACAGGAAGCTATACTCATTCTAGTCACTGAAGGACCCAGTCTGATGGAGGTTCATCTCTAAACCTGTTTCCATGATCGCTACAGCAATGGGAAGAGAAGGAACAAATTACACATTGTCACTTGTGCTCAAAGTACAGCATATGGCGATGCCTAACAGAGCGTGAAGGAGGAGAAACTGAATAGTTACAAACAGGCCAAATGACTGCCACAATGTTTTTCTGGAATCATGCGACATTCTCATCTCCACTTTCATCACATTAGACAAGGGCAAGGGTGCACTGTAATATTTCTATATCATAAGAAAAAATAATAGTGGTGGCATCAGCATGAATGGTGGAGTAAGGACCACCAACATTTTTCTCCTCCATGAAATTACTGAGAAAACTTGCAAAAAAAAAAAAAACAGTCCTGAATCAACTTTTTGATAATTCTGGAAAATAATCTAAGGCTTGCAGCAATGTGAGAAGCATGTATTCAGAAAAATGGTTGAATCTCTGTAAGAACAGTGAGATTTATGGTATTTCAACTTACACCTGTCCCATCTCCTTTTCTCCAGCTCCACAGTAGCCTTGAAAATGAACACCTCTCATTCTCAGAGAAAACCAACAGCCTTGCAGTCACCAGAGGGAGTACAAAAGGGCCGGAGCTCTTTCAAAGCCACATTCACAAAGACTACTCATTATTCAACCTGTCTGGTGGATCCCTGGAAGACCTCACTTGCCAGGCAGTCTGTATTTGACCTGACTTAGAGTTTTCCCAGTTAAAAAGGCCTTCTCACAGGGTGTTGCATTTGCCAAAAGAAATTACAGGCAACTGTTTAACTTCATGGCTGCCTGAAGTGATGGATAATGATACAGGCAAACAATATACTAACCAAAAATCTTAAAAGGAAGAGCTAGAGAATGAGATGTCCAGAGAAGCTTTGAAAATCTCTGACATATTCTCAGAATCCAGAAAGCCATGCGCATGCACAGAGCTATGAGCACGCCCAGGGCTGTGTGCATGCCCAGGAAGGACTTGAGAAAGTCCTAAGCTCTTACATTGTGATGACCTTGAGGCCCTGCACAAGCAGAAAGTGAAGGCCAAGGCAGAATTTTAAACTGCCTAAGTGTTGAAAGCGTGCCCCAACACACACACACAGTCCCTCAGGAAAACCAGGAGACATGTTGGTTCCAAGTATTTCAGAAATCTCTGTCTAATCATTAGCTGATCCATAAACTAACTGAGCAGAGATTACAGTATCCATGAGCAACAAAGAACACAGACTTCACAGAATTCATTTGGAAAAGTCATAAAAAATCACTAAACAAATAACTACTATAACAAACAGCAAGAAAAACAAACTTTGGGGAGAGGGGAGCATATGATTTCCAGAGTTGCCCATTATGGCAGTCAAAATGTCCAGTTTCCAACAAAAAATATTATGAGATATGCAAAGAAACAAGAAAGTATGGTCTGAGGCAAATGCTAAGAAAATATTCAAAAATACATATTAAAAGAAACAAGGAAACTAAAATAGTACGCTAGAAAAATATATTTAACACAAAAGAGAGCACTGATGGAGGAATAGAGAAACAAAAAGGCAAGAGATACATAGAAAACAAACAGAAAAATGGCAGACATAAAGCCTACTTTTAGTAATTACAATAAATGCAAGTGGATCAAACACTCTAATTAAAACACTCTAATTAAAAGAATGATATTTTTAAAAGCATGATCCAACTATAAGCTGTCACAAAGATACACTTTAGGTTCAAAACACATATAGGTTGAAAGTTAAATGATGGAAAGATGTATAAGATAAACAGTAACTAAAATATAGCTGGAGTGGCTGTACTACTATGAGACAAAATAGGCTTTAGGACAAAAATTGTTACTAGAGACAAAGAAGGACATTTTATAACAATAAAAGAATCACTCCATCAAGAAGACATAACAATTATAAGCATATATGACCTAGCAACAGAACTCCTAAACGCATAAAGCAAAAACTGACGGAATTGAAGGAAAAAATAAACAATTCAACAATAACAGTTGCAGACTTCAGCACCCTACTTCCAATAGTTGGCAGAACAGTTAGACAGATGATCAGCAAGAAAACAGGAGATTTGAACAATACTATAAGCCAGACAGACAGAAGAGACACCTCTAGAACCCTCCATCCAACAACAGCAGAAGACACATTCTTTTCAAATACACATGAAACAATCTCCAAGACAGAATCACATGCTTGGCCGTAAAGCAATCCTCAATAAACTTATAAGGATTTAAATCATACAAAGTATGCTTTCTAACAACAATAGAATTAAATTAAAAATCAATGACAGAAGGAAATTTGGAAAATTCACCAATATGTGGAAATTAAACAACACACTCCTAAATGACCAAGAAATTAAAGAAGAAATCACAGGGAAATTAGGAAATACTTTGAGATGAATGAAAATTAAAATACAACATACCAAAACTTATGGGATCGAGTGAAAGCAGGGCCCAGAAGGAAATTTATACCTGTAAATAAATAAATATATACATATATATATAAAAATCTCAAATCAATAACCTACCTTTCATCTAAGACACTGGAAAAAGAGGAGCAAACTAAACCCAAAGCAAAAAGAATGAAGGACTAAAGATTAAAGCAGAAAGAAATGAAATAGACAATAGAGAAAACCAACAAAATTGAAGTTGGTTTTTTGGAAGATCAACAAAATTGACAGACCTTCAACTAGCCTGACTAAGAAAAAAAGAGAGAAGACTCAAGTTACTAAAATCAAGAATGAAAAGGAGGACATAACTACTGATCTTATAGAAATGAAAAGGATTATAAGGGAAAATGAAAATTTTTATGCCAATAACTTAGGTAGCCTAGATAAAATGCAAAAATTCCTAGATAGACACAAACTACAAAGACTGACTCAAGAGAAAATAGAAAAACTGAATAGACCTATAATAAGTAAAGAAATTGAATTAGTATTTTAAAAGCTTCTCATGAAGAAAAGCTCAAGTCCAAATGGCTTCACTGGTGAATTCTGCCAAATGTTTAAAGAATTAACACCAATCCTTCACAAACTTTCCCCACAAATTGAAGAGAAGGGAACACTTCTCAGCTCACTCAATGAAGCCAGTATTACCATGATCCCAAAACCTGAACAATACACCATAGGAAAACGACAGACCAATATCCCTTACGAATATAGACACAAGAATCCTCAACAAAGTATTAGCAAACCAAATCTGCCAACATAAAAAATGGATTATACACCATGACCAAGTGGGATTTGTCCCAGGAATGCAAGTTTGGTTCACCACTTGAAAATCAATCAATATAATACACCACGTTAAAAGAATAAAGTACCAAAACCACATAATCATCTTAAGAGATGCGGAAGAGTGTTTGACAAAATCCTGCCCAAACCCACAGTAATATCATATTTAATGGTAAAGACTAAAAGCTCTCTCACGAAGATCAGGACTGGGACCAAAGTAATGATATTGTCCCTCACCACTTCTATCCAACATTTTGTTGGAGGTTCTAGCCAGGGAAATTAGGCAATAAAAAGAAATAAAAGGCATCTAGATTGAAAAGAAAGAAGTAAAACTATCTCTATTTGCAGGTAATATGATCTTCTATATAGAAAATCCTAAGAAATACACCAAAATCTGTTAGAACCAATAAATGAGTTCAGCAAAATTGTAGGATACGAGGTCAATATATAAAAACCAGTTTATTTCTATACACTTGCAATGAACAATACAAAAAGGAAATTAAGAAAACAATTCCACTTACAGTAGTATCAAAAAGATAGGAATACATAAGAACAAATTTAACAAAAGAAGTTCAAGACTTCTAAGCTAAAAACTATAAAACTTCATTAGAGGGAATTAAACAGAATCTCATGTTCACAGATCAGAACTCTTAATGTTGTTAATCTGGCAACACCACCCAAATTTATCAATGCAATCCCTATCAAAATCTCAGCTGCCTTTTTTTGCAGAAATTGACAAGCTGATCCAAAAATTCATATGGAAATGCAAGGGATCCAGAGCAGCTGAAACAATCTTGAAAAGGAACAACATTGGAGAACTCACACTTCCAATTCATTTTACTACAAAGCCATAGTAATTCAGACTGTGTGATGCTGGCCTGAGAATAGACATAGATAAACGGAATAGAATTAAGAAGTAAAGCCATATATCTATGATCAATTTATTTTTGAGAAGGGTGCCAAGACAATTCAATGGGGAAAGAATAATCTTTTCAACAAACAGTGCTGGGACAACTGGATATCCGTATGCAACAGCCTGAAGGTGGACCCCCTACCTCACACCATATAAATATTAACTCAAAATGGATTAGACACCTAAATCTAAGAGCCAAACTGTTAAACTGAATAGAAAACATAAGCACAATCTTCATGAGTTCGGATTAGGCAAAAGTTCTGTCAGATAAGCAACCAAAGAGAAATAGATTAATGGGACTTCATTAAAGTTCAAAATTTTTGTGTTTCAAAGGACATGATGAGGAAAGTGAAAAGACAATCCACAGAACGGGAGAAAATATTTGCAAAGCACCTATCTCATCAGGGTCTAGCATTCAGAATATGCAAAGAACGTTCACAGATTAACAACAAAAGGATAGCACAATTTGAAAACCAGCAAGGGATTTGATCAGACGTTTCTCCAACTCAGAAATGGACAATAAACACACGTAAAGGTGCTCAATATCATCAGCTATCGGGGAAATGCAAATCAAAACCACAGTGAGACACCACTTCACACCCACTAGGATGGCTATGATCAAAAGACACAAAAGAACAAGTGTTGACAAGGATGTAGAGAGACTGGAACCATCAGACCTTGTTGCTTGGAATGTCAAATGGTGCAATCACTTTGGAAAGTTTGGCAGTTATTGAAAAAGTTAAACATAGAGTTACCATATGACCCAGCAATTCAACTCCTAGGTATATAACCAAGAGAATTGAAAACATGTGTTCATACAAAAATTTCACATAAATGTTCATATCAGCATTTATATTATTCACAATAGTCAAAGGGTGGAAGCAACTCAAATAGTGGATAAACAAAATGTCCTACAGCCACACAAATGGAATATTATTCAGCCATGAAAAATAATGAAGTACTGATACATGCTACGACGTGGATGAACCTTGAACAAATTACGCCAAATGAAAGAAGCAAGGCATAAATGATTCCATTCATATGAAATGTCCAGAAGAGGAAAATCAATAGAGACAGAAAGTGGATGAGTGGTACAGCGGCTGGGAGAGGAGGCAACGGGAAGCGACCGCTAATGGATCTGGGGTCTCTTTTAGGGGTGGTGTAATGTTCTGGAGTCATATAGTGGTGATGGTTGCCCAGTTTTGTGACCATTCTAAAAACCACTGAGTTGCACACTAAAATGGTGAATTTTATGGCAAGTAAATTATATGCCAATTTTTTTAAAGAAAAATAATTAGGATGCAGGTATAATGATAAATAACAACTGATGCTGAGCCTTGGGATGGAGAAGACAATGGCTGTGCTGCCATTTCTGACTCCCTGGAGGGGGCCTGCCCACCCCTCAGCTCCAGGTCACCGTGCCATGAGTGCAGGCCCAGTGTTGCCAGATCGCTTGCTTATCCCCCTGTGTAAAATACTGATAACTATTATCAGCTATTATTCAATCATAAAAAAATTACAGTGTGGGCCCCACTAAATATATCTGCAGGCTGGATTCCACACTGGCCCCCAGTTTGCGATCTGCGGAATGTGAATCTCAAACTTCATATCAAAAACAGAAACACAAACAAGGAAGCATAAATCGCCGCCATTCCATCACTTGATGGGATTTATATAAAAAAGAAAGGAAAGTTTGCCCATCCCAACTCTGAGAAAAACACCTGCCAGCTCTTTGGTGCTGATTTCTCCAGACTTTGTTTCCATAAGCAACTTCTGTAGATGTATACAGAGAGAGAAAACCACAGGCACACATTAATTTTTCTCAAATATAGGGTCATGCTAAGAAAATTTATCTAAATGTTGATTTTTTGGTCTCACAATACATTGTGGGCTTCTTTCCAGACCAGCAAGTTCAACTCTAGCTTGTTCTTTTTTTTTTTTTTATTGAGTTATTGATAGGTTACAATCTTGTGAAATTTCAGTTGTACATTAATGTTTGTCACTCGTGTTGTAGGTGCACCACTTCACCCTTTGTGCCACCCCCCACCCCACCTTTCCCCTGGTATCCACTAAACTGTTCTTGGGCCATAGTTTTAAATTCCTCATATGAGTGGAGTCATACACAGATTACCTTTCTCTAGCTGGCTTATTTCACTTAACATAATTCCCTCAAGGTCCATCCATGTTATTGCAAATGGAATGATTTTGTTCTGTTTTGCAGCTGAGTAGTATTCCATTGTATATATGTACCACATCTTCTTTATCCATTCGTCTGTTGCTGGGCACTTAGGTTGCTTCCATGTCTTGGCTATTGTAAACAGTGCTGCAATAAACATTGGGGTGCACAGGACTTTTGGGATTGCTGACTTCAGGCTCTTTGGATAAATACCCAGTAGTGGGATGGCTGGATCGTATGGTAGTTCTATTTTTAGTTTTTTGAGGAATCTCCATACTGTTTTCCATAGTGGCTGCACCATTTGCATTCCCACCAGGAGTGTATGAGGGTTCCTTTTTCTCTTCAAGCTCTCCAACATTTGTTGCTATTAGTTTTAGATATTTTTGTCATTCTAACGGGTGTAAGGTGATATCTTAGTGTAGTTTTGATTTGCATTTCCCTGATGATCAGCGATGATGAGCATCTTTTTATGTGCCTATTGGCCATCAGTATATCTTCTTTGGAGAAATGTCTGTTCATGTCTCCAGCCCATTTTTTGATTGGGTTGTTTGATGTTTTGTGATTGAGTTGTGAGAGTTCTTTATATATTAAGGATATTAAGCCTTTGTCAGATATATGACTTGCAAATATTTTTTCCCAGTTAGTGGGTTGTTTTTTTGTTTCAATCCTGTTTTCATTTGCCTTGAAGAAGCTCTTTAATCTGATGAAGTCCCATTTGTTTATTCTTTCTATTGTTTCCCTTCTCTGAGAAGGCATGGTGTCCGAAAAGATCCTTTTAATACTGATGTCAAAGAGTGTACTGCCTACGTTTTCTTCCAGAAGCCTTATGGTTTCAGGTCTCACCTTTAGGTCTTTAATCCATTTTGAGTTTATTTTGGTGAATGGTGAAAAAGAATGGTCAATTTTCATTCTTTTACATGTGGCTTTCCAGTTTTCCCAGCACCATTTGTTGAAAAGACTTTCTTTTCTCCATTGTATGCCCTCAGCTCCTTTGTCAAAGATAAGCTGTCCATAGATGTGTGGTTTTATTTCTGGGCTTTCAATTTTGTTCCATTGATCTGTGCACCTGTTTTTGTACCAGTACCACGCTGTTTTGATTACTGTAGCTTTGTAGTATGTTTTGAAGTCAGGGATTGTGATGCCTCCCGTTTTTGTTCTTTTTTCTCAGGATTGCTTTAGAAATTCGGGGTCTTTTGTTGCCCCATATGAATTTTAGGATTCTTTGTTCTAATTCTGTAAAGAATGTCATTGGGATTCTGATTGGGATAGCATTGAATCTGTAGATTGCTTTAGGTAGAACGGACATTTTAACTATGTTTATTCTTCCAATCCATGTACATGGAATGTCTTTCCATCTCCTTATGTCGTCATCCAATTCTCTCAGAAAGGCCTTGTAATTTTCATTATATAGGTCCTTCACTTCCTTAGTTAAATTTACCCCAAGGTATTTTATTCTTTTTGTTGCGATTGTGAATGGTATTGTATTCTTGAGTTCTTTTTCTGTTGGTTCATTACTGGAGTATAGAAATGCTACTGATTTATGCAAATTGATTTTATACCCTGCAACTTTGCTGTAGTTGTTGATTACTTCTAACAGTTTTCCAATGGATTCTTTGGGGTTTTCTATATATAAGATCATGTCGTCTGCAAACAGCGAGAGTTTCACTTCTTCCCTCCCTATTTGGATTCCTTTTATTCCTTTTTCTGGCCTGATTGCTCTGGCCAGGACCTCCAGTACTATGTTAAATAAGAGTGGTGATAGAGGGCATCCTTGTCTTGTTCCTGTTTTCAGGGGGATGGGGTTCAGTTTTTGCCCATTGAGTATGATGTTGGCTATGGGTTTGTCGTATATGGCCTTTATTATGTTGAGGTAGTTTCCTTCTATGCCCATTTTGTTCAGAGTTTTTATCATAAATGGCTGTTGGATCTTGTCAAATGCCTTCTCTGCATCTATTGAGATGATCATGTGGTTTTTATTCCTCAGTTTGTTGATGTGGTGTATCACGTTGATTGATTTGCGGATGTTGAACCATCCCTGTGTCCCTGGTATGAATCCCACCTGATCCTGATGTATGATTCTTTTGATGAATTGCTGAATTCTGGTTGCCAAAATTTTGTTTAGAATTTTTGCATCTATGTTCATCAGTGATATTGGCCTGTAGTTCTCTTTTTTCGTGGTGTCCTTGTCAGGTTTTGGTATCAGCGTGATGTTGGCCTCATAGAATGTGTTAGGAAGTGTTCCATCTTCCCTAATTTTTTGGAACAGCTTGAAAAAGATAGGTATTAAATCCTCTCTGAAAGTTTGGTAGAATTCCCCAGGAAAGCCATCTGGTCCTGGGGTTTTATTCTTTGGCATGTTTTCGATTGCTGTTTCAATCTCTTTCCTTGTGATTGGTCTGTTCAAATTGTCTGCCTCTTCTTGAGTGAGCTTTGGGAGATTGTAGGAGTCCAAGAATTTATCCATTTCCTCTAGGTTATCCATTCTGTTGGCATATAGTTTTTTGTAGTATTCTCTTATAATCTGTTGTATTTTTGCAGAGTCTGTTGTTATTTCTCCTCGCTCATTTCTGATTTTGTTTATTTGAGCTTTCTCCCTTTTTTCTTTGTAAGTCTGGCTAGTGGTTTTTCAATTTTATTTATCTTCTCAAAAAATCAGCTCTTTGTCTCATTGATCCTTTCTACTGCCTTTTTCGTTTCAATAGTATTTATTTCTGCTCTGATTTTTATTATTTCTCTCCTTCTGCTGACTTTGGGCTTCATTTGTTCTTTTTTCTCTAGTTCAGTTAGGTGTGCTTTAAGGTTGCTTATTTGGGATTTTTCTTGTTTGTTAAGATAGGCCTGTATTGCGATGAACTTTCCTCTTAATACAGCTTTTGCTGTATCCCATATGAGTTGGTATGGCATGCTATCATTTTCATTTGTTTCCAGGTATTTTTTTATTTCTTCTTTAATTTCTTCAATGATCCATTGCTTGTTCAGTAGTGTGTTGTTTAGTCTCCACATCTTTGTGCCTTTCTCAGCTTTTTTCTTGTAATTAATTTCTAGCCTTATAGCACTATGATCTGAGAAGATGCTTGTTATTATTTCAATTTTTTTAAATTTGTAGAGGCTTGCCTTGTTTCCCAAAATATGGTCTATCCTAGAGAATGTTCCATGTGCACTTGAGAAGAATGTGTATTCAGCTCCTTCAGGGTGGAGTGATCTATATATGTCTACTAAGTCCAATTGTTTTAGTTTTTCATTCAGCTCCACTATTTCCTTGTTGATTTTCTGTGTGGATGATCTGTCCATTGATGTGAGTGGGGTGTTGAGGTCCCCTACTATTATTGTGTCGTTTTTAACATCTTCCTTTAGGTCTGTTAATAGTTGTTTTATGAATCTTGGTGCTCCTGTGTTGGGTGCATAGATATTTATAAGCGTTATTTCTTCTTGATGAAGTGTCCCTTTGATCATTATATATTGTCCCTCTGTGTCTCTCTTTACCTGTCTTATTTTGAAATCCACTTGGTCTGATATGAGAATTGCAACACCTGCCTTTTTTTCCTTGCTATTTGCTTGAAGTATTGTCCTCCACCCCTTCACCCTGAGTCTGTGTTTGTCCTTGGGGCTGAGGTGTGTTTCCTGGAGGCAACAAATTGTTGGATCTTGTTCTTTAATCCATTTTGCCACTCTGTGTCTTTTTATTGGAGAGTTCAATCCGTTCACATTGAGAGTGATTATTGATGCATGTGGACTTAATGCTGTCAATCTGTCGCTCGTTATCTTGCTTTCCTGTGTTTCTTTTCCTGTGTGCTTTAGACTACCCATTTAATACTGCAATTTCTTATGCTGGGTTTCTTAGATTTTTCCTTATCTATGATTTGTGACTCCGTTCTGTACTTTATTTTAGTGTCTACCTTGAAGTTTGTATTTAGAATCTCGTGTATAATATAGTCTATTCTGTGGTGGTCTCTTACTTACTCGACCAATACTGATTTAGACCCTTTGCTCTTCCCCTCTGCCGGGGTCCCGCCCCGGCGGAGTCCAGGTTCCTGAGGGATGGACGGCGTCGGCGCAATGATGGGAAAATAAAGGGGACGTGAGACTTGGGTTGGTGTTAGCAAGTCCGACTTTACTGTGCACAAGTGTCATTTATATATTTTTCAGGATTAGTACAGAAATAGTTCTACAAATATTCTCAGAGAGATAAGGAAGTAAAAAACGAGCACAAGAATATTTATTAGCATTCTGTTCTATAGAGCATAAGGTTAATGGTAGTCTTCTCCGCAATTAACTAGTGTTTGTTGTCTCTAAGCTAAAGGAGATAGGTACCTAGGCGTCTGTTGTAATTCATGGTAAAGTTAAATCAAAGAGAGAAGGTCCAGGCCTCCGGACAGGACAGCAGTCCGTCTGGTTACATCCTGGTGGAGCCATCCCTGCCTCCCTCAATCATTTATGCCATTAGTGTAGATGGTTAATGGGAACAAAAGGCGACTCTAGGGTGTCTTATCCCCAGGGCTATCTGCATTCTCAGTGGGCAGTTAAACATCTTTACATTTTCGCGCCCTTTAGGGGGTGGAAGCATTCCTTTGTCTTTTAGATTGTAGAGCTAACAGTCCCTTAAGCACACTGCTGGAGAAAGTATCATTTTGTTAGTAAAGTAAAGGGCTGAAAAACTAAGCTAAACTATATATCTTCAAGAATAAAAAACAGAAATAAGTATGGACATAACCTTGCTAGAAAGCATGCATATAATTCAGAAAATATCAGGGGTGTCGGCCGGCCATTCTTCACCGAGGGGCATCCCTGCACCCCTCGGCCCTTCTACTCATCAATTGTTTATTATTTATTGCTTTTAGGAGAAAACCTCTGTAACATTTTAACAGAAAGCAGAAGGTCAAGAATAATATATAGATAATTCTTGATCATCCAATTAACCAGCAAACTTAGAAGGACGATGCATATGTATTTAGACAAAGAACTGGAGGGAGAAGGAAACATTAACCAGATGGAGGCCATAAACCTAATTCGACATCTTATCTGGGCAGGATTCCTTTCTGCTTTTCTCAAATGGGACTGTGTGCTCCTCCAATAATTAACTGAAAAATATCTTGAAAGTTACCTGCAGGTGGTCACATTCTCTTACTATATCTAATTTTTTCCCAGGAGGTAGTGCCTCCCAAGCAGCCACCCAAAGGAGTGAAAACTGGAGGTTAAGAAAGGAAAAGGAATGAAGGGCAATTAGAAGCAGCACAGGTTTCAGAACTATGTGAGGGGCTGGCCGGTTATTCTTCACCAAGGGGCGACCCTGCACCCCTCAGTGTTAATCGGCTGGACCCTGTCAAACAGCCGATCAAATGATGTAGCCACGGCTCCCAGCACCCTCCTAAATAATTATTTTCATTTTTTATTCCAACTCGTCTTATTAATTTGTAGTTAGAGTGCTAAGATTGTCCTAGTTTTGGTAGTTTCCTTACCTTTACCCTAATGTTATAGTTGAATATTTGCTATCCTGTTCTGGTTCTATCCATCGGTCTCCCTAGTCTGTGGATTGTGTCCCCTTTCTCCCTTTTTTCTTTTTTCAGGTATGAGAGCCTTCTTGAGGATTTCTTGTAATGGAGGGCTTTTAGTTACAAATTCCCTTAACTTTTGCTTGTCTGGAAAAGATTTAATTTCTCCCTCATATCTGAAGGAAATTCTTGCTGGATAGAGTATTCTTGGCTGAAGGTTTTTATCCTTTAAAGCTTTGAATATATCACTCCATTCTCTCCTAGCTTGTAGGGTTTCTGTAGAGAAATCCACTGACAGTCTGATAGGGGCTCCTTTATAGGTTATTCTCTTTTTTTTTTTCTTACTTCCCTGAGTATTCTTTCCTTATCATTCCTATTTGCCAACTTTACTATTATGTGCCTTGAGGTGGGTCTTTTTACATTGACAAATCTAGGAGATCTAAAACCCTCCTCTACACACATTTCTCCGTTGATCCCTAGATTTGGGAAGTTCTCTTCAATAATTTCGTTAAGCACACTTTCTGCTCCATTTTCCTTTTCCATATTCTCGGGAATTCCTATGATCCTTATGTTCTTACTCCTCATTGAATCCATTATCTCTCGGAGATTTTCCTCATTTTTTTAAATTCTTAGTTCTCTTTCTTCCTCTGTCTGGCGCCATTCAGCCTGTCTGTCCTCGATTATGCTGATTTGCTCCTCTATGTTGTCTACACGGGCATTCAGGGAATCCGTATTCTGTTTTATCTGGTCCATTGTGTTTTTCATCTCGAGTAATTCTGTTTGAATCTTCTGTATGATTTCAATCTCTTTTGTGAAGTAACTCCAGAACTCGGCTTGTTTCTCTATCTTTCTCTCTACCTCATTGAGTTTTTTGATTATAGCTGCTCTGAATTCATTATCACTTAGTTTACCTAATTCCAAGTCCTCAGGACTTAATTCTGTGTTTTTATTGTTTTCCTTCTGGTCTGGGGCTTTTATAAATTGCTGGATGGTAGAGGAGCGGTTTTTTCGCATGGTGGTAGAATTCAGTTGCAGTTACAGCCTGTCGCCACTAGATGGGGGTCGAGAGCGGCATGTTAGCTCTCCGCCTTGGGGCAAGATGGCTGCGCCCACTGGCTTTGCTGGGGGGGAGGGGCTGTTACTCACACGCGCCGGTCTGGGTTCAGATCAGTTCTGTTCTCTGGTCTCCCAAGGCCCTTGATTTATAGGGTCCCCGCGGACGGAAGCTTTCCCCCCCATCAGCGGGTCTCCACTGAACCAGAGGCAGGAGTCCTGGATGATCCCCTGGTCGCACGGCCCCTCCCCCGCTCCTTCCCGACCCGCGCCGCAGCGATCGCAGACTCTAGGGGAGGGAGCGATGTTCTCTCCTACCGTTCCAGCGCCTCCGAGGGTGTAAGCAAGGTTATGATCTCCGCCTTCTTGGTATTGTAGGTCTCTAACGAGCTGGCATTATGTTTATTCTCTGAAATTCAGTTCTTCCAATCTTTTGTTGTATTTTGGAGGGGAGAGAATCCCGGGTCAGCTCACCCTGCCATTTTGCTCCGCCCACTCTCTCTCCTTCCAGCCTGTTCTTTTTAACAGCTGCATAGTATTCTCTTTTTTTGGAGGTACAGTTACCTAGCTAGTCCTGTCCTGAGAGGCACTCAAGCTGTTTCCAGTGCTTTTGCTAACACAAAACGAAGAGCAGTGAACAATCTTGGGCTTATTTCTTTATATATTCAAATTATCTTGTGGGATTGATTTATATACACAGAATGGCTAAGTCATACGGTATGTTGTGTTTCATTTTGTTTTTTTGGGGCTTTTTTGGTGAGGAAGATTCACCCTGAGCTAACATCTGCTGCCAAGCCTCATCTTTTTGCTTGAGGAAGAGTGTCACTGAGCTAACATCTGTGCCCATCTTCCTCTATTTTGTGTGTGAGTCACAGCGTGGCTTGAGCAGTGCACAGGTCTGCACCCAGGATCCAAACCCGCGAACCCTGGGCCACCAAAGTGGAGCACGTGAACTTAACCACTATGTCACCCGGCCAGCCTCAGGTATGTGTGTTTTTACACCGTATTTAATGATCATCATATTTCTCTCCAAAAAGTGAACCAATTTACACTCCCACGATATCGTTTATGAGCATGTCTCCCTGACACACACTTGGCAGCACTCGATGTTAGCAATCAGCTTCAGTTTAGCTACTCTCTCCCTGATTTGAAACCTCATTTGCACCCAGAGTCCATCTAGCTACAGACAAGCAGCCCCTTCTCTAACTAAATGTCTGATCTGGGCAAATTACATCTTTGATCCTCAATCAGCTCAAAGTGGGGATAAATGCCTTCTTTTCAGGTGTTTATAAAAAGGAGAAAGACTGTGCATAAAGCACTTACCACACACGGGGAGTTCAATGAGCCACAGTAGCAGCTACAAGCTTTGCTACAAGTAGCATTGCTACAAGCCGTGGGGCAGTGAAGCAGCAGTTTCAGATCTCTGGTGTAATGGGGGAGACAAGAAGCAGGACTCCGTGAGCTCAGGGCAAACGTACTGCCAGATTACCCGCATCTCCTGAGAACTGCATTCGACTCATGGAATTTGAAATCAGACACCTCGGGCTCACATCCTGGCCCAACCACTTACTCGTTCTGTAGCACTGGTTCAATTACATAGTCCTGCTGTGCCTCGGTTTTCTCATCTCTGAAGTGGGGATGAGATGATAATAACTATGACCTCATTAGGGTTCAACTAGTTAATATACAGGAGGTAACACAAAGCAGCGCCCGGCATTCATTCAGCACTACATAAGTGCTGCTATTATTACTGCTCCTCTCTCTCTGCTCCTTCCTCCCGTGCTTCACCCACAGCCCTTCAAGAGGGGAGAGAAAGAACAGGCAGCTAGCCGCCCTCTGTCTTTAAAGCCAATTGAGTGTAAAAAGTCAAGGACTGGAAAGCGGGAGACGTAGGTCCCAAACAGGCTCCAAAAAAATTACCTTGAGCAAAGTCCATGCCCTTCTCCATGACGGCTTCCTCCTCCGTTAAACAGGATAGAGGTGGCCTCTAGACACAAGTCATTGGGAAGGGTCCAGATCCAGACTGGGCATCCCTTCCCTGCCACCCAGGTCCCTGCAAAGAGCCTGAGGCTGAGCTGGGTGCCACAATCCGGCCCCAACATGATGGCAGAAGAACGTGACTGCATAGAGCCCGGTCTGGGCAAAAGAGAGGGACCGCCTGCCCACCTGGAGGATTCTACCCCAGACCACCTGACCCAGAGCCTCAGGCTGGAAATCAGCATTCCTGAGTGTGAGCCCTCCTCGCGGGAGACCTCACGCTCGGGCTATTCCCTCTCTCAAAGTTGGAGCCCAAGGGGAGGGAGGTGTGTATCCAGGAGGCCCTGCCATTCTTTTGTTTCCAGACCTTTCCCAGCTGCAAACAATTCGGGGTCAGAAAAGCATCCTGTGCATCTGCTAGTTGGTGTCCCTAGACAGTGACTTTCCATCTCTCAACACCAGTCCCCTCTTGTAGAAAATGATCACAGCACCTGCCTGTCAGGGTTCTTATAAAGAAAACCAATTAGGATGCAAAGAACAAGAATAACCCAAATCAAATGGTGTAACCCATACGGGATTTATTTGGTTATTCCACTTACAAAACAGGCCATATGTAGGGCAGGCTCGACTATTTATAGCCTAAAACAGTCCCAGATGTTTTCCTATTTCTTTCCTTTTTACACAGAAGGGGGAAAGAAATACACAAGAATAAAGTGGAAGTTACCCGCTCCCACCCCTTTATTTGTTAGTTACAGAAAGCAAGAAATGAAAGTTTTCTGAACCCAACTCCTACAGGTAATTACTGCGCAGAATTTGCGGCATATTTTTTCAGACTTTTTTTTCTATCCACCTACAGACAATATCTATAAGTGTTACAGATAGAAAGAAATACAAATACATTTTAACCCAAATGAAACCATGCTACATATACATGTTGATTTTCAACCGAGTTTGAGTTTCTCTAGAGCGGTGATTAAAAACTCGTATTCGTAATCCACAGGGACAGAAGGCAGGTGGGTGCAGCCAGGGGCTGGGAGGAGAGAAGGTCGGGGAGACTCTTTCATGGGTACCAGCCTTCCATTTGGACTGAAGAACAAGTTCCAGAACCGGATAGTGGTGGTGGTTACACAACACTGTCAATCTGCTTAACGCCACTGAGCTGTATGCTTTACAATGGTTAAGTAGGTCATGGGTCAATTTTTAATTAATGAGTATTTTACAACAATTTTTTAAAAATAAAAAAAAATTATACGCCTACAGAAGACAGAGAGAAAAGGCAAATGAGCGAAGAAAGACAGGTGAAGGGCAAGGAGGAGGGATGGGACCTGGGATGAACTGAAAGGTCAGGCTGGGGATCGCTAAGCAGCCCAATCAAGGGTCACCGAGGGGGAATGTGGGCCCAGTGTTATCACGTATTAGGATTTTTTCATGACAAGCCAGAAATGTGCATTTTATGTGAAAACCGCCAATTTAGGTATGTGGCAAGTAAGTGACGTTTTTAAAATCAGAGCGTGGGCCCGCAGGTTCCCAACGTACAAGTGTGGCAGCAGGTCATCTTCGGGGTTCAGCCAGCCCGCTCTAGGAATGTGGTTCACAGGGACAGGGGCCAGGCGCAAGGAGGTGGCCCGGGGGGCGACACACCGCGAGGGATACAGTCAGCTCCGCACTGTGGAAAACGGAACCAGCCCCCTCACATACACTGGAGCACGGAGCCCCTCCCTCCGGGGTTTGGATTATGTTCATCAAGCATTGGCCCCTCCCACTTCTGTAGTGGGCGGGGTTTACTGTCTCCGCCCATTTGCTGGTGGGCGTGGCCTCATGACTGGCTTTGGCCAATGGAATGTTAGCAGACGCCACGGTGCACAAAGCAGCTGGCTTGACTCTCACCCCAGCGATGCTCTTGAGAAAAGCGTGTCCGCGTAAAAGCACCTCCTCTTCCACCTGGGCCCCAGCGTGAACGCATACGGAACAAACCTCAAACCAATCCACAGCCTGGAACCAAGTCCAGCCAACACGGGGCCTGACGTAGAGCCACCCAGTGGAGCCCACTCCAGATCAGTCACACCGCAGGGGGGACCTCAGCCCGGCGATCATGAGGCTAAATGTCTGCTGAAGCCGCCGAGTTTGTGGGTAGACTGTTAACCCGAGTTACCGAGGCAATAGCTGACATACGCCACAGTCAGGAACTAAATGATGTGTAAATTCTGCCCCAAACCCGGTCCTGTGGTGCTCCAACGTTTTGGTATTAGACTGTGTTTACACTCTTAAAAATTATTGAGGACCCCAATGAGCTTTTCCATATGTGAGTTCTATCTGTCAATATTTACTGTATCAGAAATTCAAACCGAGAAATGTTTAAAACACAAGAATACTCAACATCATTAGCCATCAGGGAAATGCAAATCAAAACCACGGCGAGATACCACTTCACACCCACTAAGATGGCTATAATCAAAACGATAGTTGGGGACAGCCTGGTGGCATACCGGTTGAGTTCAGGCACTCCACTTCAGCCTCCCAGGGTTCACTGGTTCAGATCCCGGGCACAGACCTACACACCGCTTATCAAGCCATGTTGTGGTAGGTGTCCCACACATAAAGAAGAGGAAGATGGGCACAGATGTTAGCTCAGGGCCAGTCTTCCTCAAAAAAATAAATAAATAAAAATAAAAGATAGATAATAATTATTGGCGAGGATGTGGGAAACGGCAACCCTCATACACAGCTAGCAGCAATGTAAAATGGTGCAGCCACTTTGGAAAACAGTCAGGTAGTTCCTCAAAAAGTTGATTATAGAGTTACCATGTGACCCAGCAATTCCATTCATAGGTATATACTCAAGAGAAGCAAAAACCTACAACCACACAAAAGCTTGTACACAAATGTTCATAAGCAGCATTCTTTGTAATAGCCAAAAAGTGGAAACAACCCAAAAGTCCCTCAACCAATGAATGGATAAATACAATGTGGTATGTCCAGGCAATGGAATATTACTTGGCAACAAAAAAGAATGGAGTATGGATACATGCTATGATGTGGATGAACCTTGAAAACATTCTGCTAAGTGAAAGAAGTCAGTCACAAAAGACCACATATTGAATAATTCCATGTTATATGAAACGTCCAGAATAAGCAAATCTACAGAGAAGAAAGTAGATTAGTTGCTGCCATGGGGCTATTGGGTGCGGAACAGGGAATAATTGTCAATGAGCGTGGGATTTCTTTTTGGGGTGATAAAAATTTTCAAAAACTGATTGTGGTAATAGTTACACAACTCTGTGGATATGCTAACAATCATTGGATAGCACACTTTAAACGGGCAAATGTGAATTATATCTTAATAAAGCTTTTATTAAAACACATACACACAAGAATACCTACGCACACATTCCATTAGCCGGCAGAGCAAGGACATCATCACTGAGTGCTCATGGAAGAATGACAGTGAAAGGTGCAGAGAAGTCCTAATATTATTATAGAAATAGTACTGAGAGGGTCCCCAGCCCACACGTTGAGAACCACCGCTCCAGATCCTGGGGGAACCAGGATTAAGGTCCCCAGGACACGTGTCTTTTGGGAACCGTGGGGTTAGGGCCCCCGTCCCCGCCCCTCTGTGGTTATCAGTTCTTAGACCATTCTCAGTTCCTGTTCCATGGAGATGAGTGCTCCAAGGGGACCCTCAGCATCCCCTCAGCCTTTCTGCCTACTGGAAAGTTATCAGGGAAGGCTGCCTGGAGGAGAGGCCACCAGTTCCGAGTCTTGACAGAGAAAAAGAGCCAGACACAGAAAAAAAAGAAGGGGCTCCCTGGCAGAAGGACTGTCTACTCTGGATGCGGAATGACAAGGTGTGGCACCTTGTCCCCAAGCACGTTGAGTTCTTCTCTTGCTCTCTCCTTGCGCTCACTTTTCGCTTGTTCTTAACAAGAGCGATGGTCATTCCTGCTCCCGCTGTCTAGTGCCTCCTTTACATGCTTGGTGGCACTTCATCTTTGCCACAATTCCGGGGGTAACTGCTGGGTTAGCCTATTTCACAGCTGAAGACTCTGAAACCTCAGAGACATGAAGTAACGCACTCGAGATGGCACAGCTGACTTTCAAACAGGAAGAGAGTTCTGTTATATTTGTTGCTATTCTCTCAGACTCTGTGCCAGAAACGTAGAATCAGGATCAAGTGGGCTCTCAGTTTATTAAGCAGATGCTTGAACTTATCTCCATGATTAGTCCAGACCTTCCTGGAAACAACACTTAGACCTCACTCATTTTGCTGAGCAAGTACTGCATGCTAGGCGTGTGCTTAGCATTTTACACATATCACTTCATTTCGTCTTCACAGCAAGCCTAGGGGACGGGTACTCTTATTAACCTGCTATACGGATGAAGAAACTGAGGGACAGAGAAATGCTTTGCTCAATACTTTGCACACCTGGTAAATGTCAGAGCCGGGGTTTGACTTCAGCCAGGTCACGCTTTCAACCACACTGTACGGTGCCCTGGAGCGTCTGAAAGAAGTGCAAGAATATGCAATTTTTCCCAAGAAGTCCACAGTCAGCCTCCGGGGTCAGCTGAGTGACACCCCCAAAGACGGCCCTGCGCTAATTGCCAGGACCTGGGAATATGCTTCCTTACCTGGCAACAGGGACATTGCAGATGTGGTGAAGTTAAGGATCTTGAGACGGGGAGATTATTCTGGATCATTCTGCTGGCCCAGCGTCATCACAAGGGTCCTTATAAGAGGGAGGCAGGAGGATCAGAGTTTGAGAGAGAAGAGGGAAGGATGGAAGCAGAGGTCAGAGAGCAAGAAGATGCTATGCGGCTGGCTTTGAAGGTGGAGGCAGGAGCCACGAGCCAAGGAACGCGGGCAACATCTAGAAGGCTGGAAGGGCAAGGAAATACACTCTCCACTAGAGCTCCCAGAAGGAATGAGCCTGGCCAACCTTGATTTTAGCCCAGGGAGAGCCATTTCTGGCCTCCAGAACCATAAAATAACAAATTCAGGTTGTTTTAAGCCCCTGGGTTTGTGGCAATTTGTTACAGCGGCAACGGGAGATGAATACAGTCTCTTAGACGGGAGGGGCCAATTTGCCTCCCCCACCAGACCCACAGAGCTAAGGAGTCTCACAAAAGAGAAGAAATGTTTGGCTCCCGGGTGGACAAAAATTGTCAAAGATCCACCCCCCCAGGTCAAGGGGAACTTTTGTGTTTCCTGTAATATTTGCTTGTCTCCTAAGAACGCACTCACATCCATCAAATGGATGGCTAAAGCCTGAGGAGAAACAAGACTTGTACGGTCTCAAAGTGTCTCCCCTAAAACGTTTATTAACTACAAAGGGGAAGTCAGTAACCTCACAGGGGAGAAGTGCAGCAGACAGTGCTAGAACCAGGTGATCAAGGTCAACATTGCCAGCAACAAGGCACGTGGACATGACAAATCGCCTGATACAATGCACCAGGAAGGACGCGACATCATTCGTGTGGGATTCTTGGCAAAAATGCAGAATTTCATTTCAACCATGAAAAACATCAGACAAACCCAAACGGAGGGACATTCTATCGAACAGCCGATCAGTACTCTTCAGAAGTGTCAAGGTCACGAAAGACGAGGACGTGCAGAGGAACTGACACAGACTCTAGGGGGCTAAGGAGACACGACAGCTAAACGCGGTGTGGGGTCCGGGATTCGATCCCGGAACAGAAAAAGGATATCAGTAGAAAAGCAGCTAAAATTCAAATCAGGTTGGTGGTTTAGTTATTAATATGGTACCCATGTTGATTTCCTGGGTTTGATCATTGTACTGTGGCTTTCACGTGAGGGCGAGCAGGGTGAGACCCATGGGACGTCTCTGTACTATCTGTGACTTTTCTCTAAGCCTGAAATTATCTAGCATTGCAGCATCTACCTTGCTCTGAGTCCACGTGCTCTGGCGGAAGCCAGATGCATGTGGTGAGGACACTATGGAGACAGCCACATGGGGAGGAACTGAGACCTCCTGCCAGCAGCCAGCACTGTCTTCCAGGCGTGTGAAGAACCCAACTTGGAATGGGATCCTCCAGCCCCAGTCAAGCCTTCTGATTGCAGACCTGGCCGACGTCTTCAGTGCCCGGGTTTCCAGCCAGAACCGTCCAGAGAAGAAAACCTGACCCACAGAAAGTGTGTGTGAAGATAAACGTGTACTGTTTTTAGCCACCTTTTTGGAGAAAATATTGCTGTTATGAACAGTGGCCACCAGATGGCGCCTGGATTCCAAGGATGGAAACGATGACACCGCCAACATTATAAAGAGGTCAATTGTTCCTGAGTTAGTTTATAAATGTATTGCAATCCTAACAAAAATGTCATCGGGGTTTTTTTTTCTAGAGCTAGACAATTTGATTATAAGGTTCATTGGGAAGTAAGACAGGCAAAGATCGGGGGGAAAGGGAAAAAGGAAGAGGAGGAGAAAACAAAGAAGTAGCTTTATCTGATATTAAAAACAAAATAAAACGACGTGTTATTGGTGCACGACCAAGCATACAGATCAAGGCAAGGATCGAGAAACCCAGAAATAGAAACAATTGCCTACGGAAATTGACGTGATCGTCTAATGGTTTTTAATTTAAGAAGGGGTTTCAGGGAAGTTTTTAATTTAGTTGTGCTGGAACAACTAAATAACCAAAAAGAAAAGCTTGACTCCATTCCCCACGCTGGAAACCAGATAAATTCCAAGTGTGTCAAAGATCTAGGTGAAAAAATACAACCTCACAAATAAAGACAACCCTGGTGATGAGCCGGGTGTGGGGTGAATTTTCCAAACTATAACTCAAAAGTGAGGAGCAATAAAAGAGAATTTTGCTAAATGACCAGACAAAAATGAAAACCTTTTGCAGATCCCAAACTTAAACCCACCATATGCAAACCGAAAACTCCGGATAACAAAATGAGAACAATGTTTGCAACTTACGTCACAGACAAAGGGTCAGTATTGCTAAAATGTAAAGGATGTCTAAAAAGTGAGGGAAAAACACCAAGAAACCTCTTGAAAGTGGGCCAGATATATAAATAGAGAGTTTACATAAAAAGAAATGCAAATGTCCCCCACAGATACAAAAATATGCTCAACCTCACTCATCGTTTTTTAAAAACCGCAAGTTAAAACTACACTGAGACCCTTTTTCTCATCTATCAGATGAGAAAAAAATCCCAGTGGGTGACAACACCCTGGGGAAACAGGTCTGTCACACCTTCTGGGCGGAATGTGGAAAGGCAACACCTCCACAATCTGGTGCCATCTAGCAAATTTAGCCCTTGAGCCAGCAATCCCACTTCTAGGATTCCATTGCAAAGACACGTTGACGGAAAAATGAAATGCCCTATGAACGAGGCTCTTCACTGAGACTATTTGTGATACCAAAAAACTGGAAACTACTGAGGTGGCCATAAATAAGGACGAACTAAACCAACTATGCTATATCCACAAAAATAGAATACTACACTGCTGTAAAAAGACTAAGATATACGAGGATTATATATACACAAGATGTGTGTGTCTGTACACATGCGTGTGTGCAGTGACCGCCAAGATATAGCCAAGTGAAAAAAGCAAGGAGTAAACTGGTGCATGGTCTGCTATTTTTGTGCAATCAAGAGGCGTAGGGTCTCCCCTGGTCATCTGGGACCCGGCGCCGGGGGGTTTGGGGCAGGTGGAGAGCGGCCTGGAGCAGGAGACTGAGGGAGAGGCCATGGGGCGTCCGCTCTGGATGGGTTGGTTTGTGTTTGACTGTGCTCATGGGTGAATCACTTACTGTCTTTGGAACTGGCGGGTCCTGGCAGGGGCAGTCCATGCAGCGTCAGCAAGGCTCCAGGTGTCAAAGCATCAGAATCCAGAAAAAAAAAAAGACCAGATTAATACACCTCCTTGGCTTCTCTGCTCCACTTGACCCACCTTCTTGGTCCTCCCTTGTCCCTCACTTTCTGTAACTTCTCACCCTCCCAGCTCTCCTCCCACCACACCACCTGTCCCTTCTGAGTCTTCTTCTCGTGCTGCTTGTCTCCTTGGGTAGACGCATCCAGGCCCGTGGCTTCCGCTGCCACCTAGATGCTGATCGTGCCCAAAGCCGCATCTCTATGCAGACCCCTCTCCTCAGCTCAAGACCCGGTAGCCAATGGCTTACGGGATGTCTGCCCCTCAGTGTCTCAGTGGGAACCTCACCAAATGCAAAAGCAAATCGATCACCTCCACCACCAGCCTGCCACCCCTCCTCCTAGAGAGCCTGCATTTTGTGAACGGGCGCCACAATCCACCAGGCGGGACCTGGGAGCTGTCCTGGCTCCCTCCGTCCTCCCAAACAGTAATCAAGACCTTTCAAATAGCTTCTGTCTGTCAGCTCTTCTCCACCCCACTCCCACTGCTCTGCTTGGACAGTCCTCATCTCTACCGTATATAACTGCAGTGGGCTCTGGGTCCGTCGGGGTCCAGGGAGGAGAGAGGAACCACGCCAGTAACTTTAACAGAGAGAATTCAACACATGGAACATAATAGTGGAATTATAGGACATACGGAATTGCCAACTTGGTACACAGTTATCTAGATGATGAAAGGGTAAAGTGAGACTCTAAGGCAGCGGTTCTTAAACATCGCAGAATTCCCTGGAACACTTGTTAAAACACAGGCTGCTGAGCCTGACACAAGAGTCCGACTGGTCTGGGATGGGGCGTGGAATGCTCCACTTCTAACAAGTTCCCAGCTGACGCTGCTGGTCTGGGGACCACACTCTGAAAACCACAGCTCTATGGAAGTAGCAACTGTAGGAAGCAGCTACTGATGTGGGTTCAGTGAGCCGAGGAGTCGAAAGAAAGATTTTTGGGCTCTCAAGGTCTGGTCATAGTGGTCCTTTATTCAGAGAGTAGCATGGGGACAGGACCCATGGGCGGTGAAGGGCTGCAGGCATGGGGACAGGACCCATGGGCGGTGAAGGGCTGCAGGCATGGGGACAGGACCCACGGGTGGTGAAGGGCTGCAGGCATGGGGACAGGACCCATGGGCGGTGAACGGCTGCAGGCATGGGGACAGGACCCATGGGTGGGGAAGGGCTGCAATGTGTTAAGGGTAGGGCTAAATTTATAAGGCGTAGATATGGGAATTATTTCTTTACAGGACAAAGGAAAGATCATGTAAAAAAGTTGTTAAAATGGTATCAGTGCAGGTGGGGTCTGGCTATCGGGTGGTCCTATAACTTTGGATATGAATCAGGTCAATTAGGTCAAAATGTCCTGTGCTTCCGGAGGATGATATAGATGGGTGCGTAGCCCAGGACGCCTTGGGCTTCTCTCCCTGGGGCAGCCTTGATCCTCATCAGCCATCACTCCTGGAGCTGGAGGAACAGAGATGCTGAGGAAGGGGCACCAGCCGGCTGGCGCTGATGTTTCTGATGAAACTGGGTCTGTGAGTGTTAGAACTACAAGCTGGGTTCAGCTGCTGCTGCTGCTGCCGCCGCCACCACAGTGAAGAAGTGTTGCTGGGGTGGTGCTCACGAGAACAGCAGGCAAGTCCCTTCCACATAAGGCGACCAGCCATCCGGTCGGGGCGGGTGGGGGGGGGGTGTTCACAGGAGGGAGAACTTTCAGTGCTAAAACTGGGGACGTCCTGGGCAAACCGGGACGAGTTGGTCACCCTACTTCTGCCGTCTCCTAGCAAACCCAATTGCCAGGGTCTAACACTGAGCCATCTGGCACAGCAGAAACGTGGCTTGTCAGCTCAGCAGCACAAAGCAGCGCCTAGGAGGGTGGGCTGGGGGCTCAGAGACAGAAACTTAGTAATTGACACTGACCCCTAGTGATCTTCCCGGGCTTCTGCAATCCATGCTCGGGACTGCCATCAAGAGAAACTTTATAAATAGGTCAAACTCATCATTTCAGACTCTGGCCAAAAATTTTTCAATAGCTGCCTGGGATATTGTGACAAGAGATTTTCAGATATTTGTTACCGCACAAAGGGCACGATCTGCTCACCGTGAGATAAAAGCCAATCGTCAAGAGGCAAGATGGTGGCAGAGAAAGGGCATCTTATTCCAGCTTGCTAGCAAGAGGGAAGATGGCTGACTAATGTCCAAAAGAACCATCTTAAGGAGGCACAGAATCTGGAAGCAGTTATGTAGGCCGGTGGGTCACAGGGGAGGGGGTTAGGAATGTTGACCCTCTGGAGTTAAGACTGGGAGCTGCCACACCAGATCTCTCCATTGTCCTTGATGATGGCTGTGAGCATAGACTCTCTGTTTGGGGGTCATCACGTTCCTAAGGAACTCAAAAGAACGAAGTTATTGTCTTATTGCAGCTGGGAGGTATATGCACTGGCAGGGGTCATAAAACCTACAGAGCAGGTGGATCTCCTGGAGGGTGCAACCCAGCTGGGTCAGTTAGTCAGAGGTCATTCAAAGTTACAACGTGGTCTCTTTTCTACAATATGGCGTCCCTTACGTCAACCTTGTGTTGAGCTGGTTTCATACTGAGGCACATGGGGTAGCTATTCTGGTTCAAAATGGATTCCGCTTGAACTAAGGAAACCTGACTTAGGGCCTATCGAACATACACTGTACATCTGCTTCAACCTTTAAAGTAAAGAATGCGTTAGACGTTATCTCAAAGTAAAAGGATGCACGTTCTAAGACAAGAATGTATACTTCCCCTCCTAGTACTCTTGAAGATAAATGGTTCAAGTTGACCTACTAATTTACAACTGAAAACCTCTTCGAAACTTTGATGAATATGTATCCTGGCCGTGTTTAATGTATGTTCTTTGTTCTAAAAAATGTATGAATCTGTTCTGAAAACCATGCTTCTTCTGGCTGCTTTCTTCCTTTGTGGACACTGGTTTCCAGATTATAGTCCTCAAACCGGGCTCAAGTAAAGGTCACCTCATCTCTCTCATCTGTAGAATAGTTATTGGTTATTTTGTGTTGACAACTGTGATTTATAATCAGAAATACATATTTGGTCTTTGCCCCCTTTCCAGAGAGCTCCTAAAACCCTTGGATTTCCTAAATGATGAGTAATAAAAGTGAAAGGTGTGTCTTTTATTATTCATACCAAGCCCCTTTCAACCACACTTGAGTTTATGTTAACTCAGCGACTTTTGAAAGCCCCTGAGGATGGGGACTGGCTGCCAGCAAACCAACCAAGGGGTTCCTGGATTGGAACTTTCAGCCCCGCCCCACCCCCCCGACGTTTGGGGAGGAGAGAGAGGCCTGAGGTTGAGTTAACCACCAATGGCCAATGACTTAATCAATGGTGCCTATGGAATGAAGCCTCTATAAAAAACCGAGGGGTTCAGAGAGCTTCAGGTTGGTGGACATACGGAGGTGCTGGGAGGGTGGTGCGCCCACTGAGTCCCTCCCCTGACACCTTGCCCTGTGCATCTCTTCCATCTGGCTATTCCTGAGTTATATCCTTTTAGAATAAACCAGTAATCTAGTAAGTAATCTGTTTTCCTGAGTTCCGTGAGCTGCTCTGGCAAATTATCAAACCCAAGATGGAGGTCATGGGAACCCCCAACTTGTAGCCAAGTTGGACAGAAGTTTTGGGTAACCTGGGGACCCATTACTTGTGGGTGGCATCTGAGAGTGAGGGCACTCTGCGGGACTGAGCCCTTCACCTGTGGGCTCCTGCCACTCCAGGTAGATAGTCTCAGAACTGAAGTGAATTGTAAGACATCCAATTGGTGTCCCCAGAGAACTGGAGAATTTCTTGGTGTGGGAAAAACTTCCACACATTTGGTGACCAAAAGTAAAGTGTTGGGGGTAGAGTGGCGAGTGAAGGGAGAAACAGAGTTTTTCCTTTTCACTGCCTACTTGCCAACTGGGGTGAAATTCAACTTTTAATGCAGCATAAAAGGCTCTTCAAGGTTATCTTCTTACAGCCCAGTCTCATCTTCTTTCCTGAACTTTATATTCCAGAAATCTATAAATCTTTGGGTTTCCTAAAGCAAATTATATTCTCAAGTTTCTATGCTTTGAAGATACTACTCCCATATCTGGATGATAAAGCATATAAACCCCTTTTTGAGAGGAAAATGTAAGATTGGAATATCTGCTTTCTCTTTAAGAATGGAAGTTAGCTTTCAATCATTAAAGTGTTAGCTGGATTCAAAGGCCAAAGAAAATCTCAAAGCAAATATATTTCTGAATTCCACAGTATTTTCTGCTCTCAAACTCTGACACTCAAGGAGAAAACAGATAAGAACACTTCCAGTGCTAATGAAACTTGTTAGTTTTTCTTTCCTGTTAAAGATATTTATACTTGAATCCTTTTCAAGGCTTGAAACATTTTTAGATGAATCCCATAAATGAAAAGCAATAGTTGGTTTGAAAATTAGAGACGGTTTATAAAATTCTATTGAACCCAGGCAGCTGAGGGTCACTGTAAATGTTGAATAAGAACACGATTATCCTTCCACCTTGTTCCCAACACAGACACAGAGGAAAAGAAGTTAATCTTGTTAATTTGTTGTTTTCTTGTCTAACCTGAGGGGTGACTCAAGGGTCACAAGGATTGATGATCTTGTTTTACAGAAGAAGAATAACGCCTTCAAGGATCACCAGATAACCAGCCCCCAGCTGCCCCTGAGGCCCAGAAATCAGGTGGCCCAAGGGCTTATCTGGAGTGAAAGATACACAGACTTCCCCTTTGTTTCTCCAAAACTCCTCTTGCCAAGCCCCTTAGTTCTATAAAACCCCCTGCTTTCTTCTCCTGTTCTGGCAGATTTGAGAGAACCTATGCTCCCACCTTCTCATTTTGGCCCATTTGAATAAACCGTTCTCCATCTTCAGGCACCAATGTCTCAGTGATGGGCTTATTATGCATTGGGCACACGAACTTGAGATTAAGAGGTTCGGTATCACTCTGTCTCCCCAAAATGCACCCAGCTGACCAGCTAGCTCTGTTAACTTCTTGTGTATTTCCCAGAAACAAATGTTCTTCTCCAAAAGAAGGACAACTGGCTTGTGCCAGGAGAGCTAAGAGCCCCTCAGTCACAGCATCCTCCATCTCTCCAACTCTTGCTGTGAAGTCATTTGAAAAACCAGAGGAACTCTCCCAGGCCTTGCGAAAGGGCTAATCAAGTGGGGCCCAGCGCTGGCCTTGAGCTCCTTAGTGGCCAGGGCCACTCAAAGGAGCAGCAAGGCAGAGCCGCCCTCTGGGTGCTCTCTGGTCGACAGCCCAGGCCCTACTGGTTGCAGCTCTGCTCCCCACGCATGCAGCTGCAGGACTGCATGAATGCAGGGTCCTACCTCAGCAGCAAAGCAGCATCTCCCTGTGGCCCAGCTTGCTCATGTCGGGGAAGCCTGGAACTCTCAGGAACCTAGCCGTAATGGAGACCACAGTGCCTTGTGAGGCCAGCTCGCTTGGTTATAAAAGGTGAAGGCTGCTGTCAGACCTCCTCCGGCACCTCCCTGGGGAGGACTGAGGTTAAGGTGGAGGAGCGCTTCCTGGGTGACAGGAGGGCCACCAGCCTGGTGACTAGAGCTGACAGACGTCTCCTTGCTACAAATGCACTTAAGCCGGTGTATCAGTTTGCTAGGGCTTTGCCATAACGATATACCACAGCCAGAGAGGCTTAACGACAGAAATGTATTGTCTCACAGTTCTGGAGGCCAGACGTCCAAGATCAAGGTGTTGCCAAGGTTGGTTCCTTCTGAGGCCTGCGAGGGAAGCACCTGTGCCAGGCCTCTCTCCTCGGCCTATAGATGGCCATCTTCCCCCGTGCTTCCTCACATCCTCTTCCCTCTAGCCAGCCTGTGTCCAAATGCCTCTTCATATGAGGACACCAGTCATACCAGACAGGGACCCACCCTAACGACCTCATTCTAACTTGACTCCTCTCTAAAGACCTGTCTTTCAAATAAGGCCACAGTCTGAGGTACTGAGGCTTAGGACTTCACTATTTGAATTTGGGGTTGAAGGGGACACAATTCAACCATCACAGCCAGTCTGGCCGTTTATAGTTATTAGAGATGGCAGTCACCTCCAGTAACTGAGAGCTCTAGGTCTCTACCCCACGACCTCACCGCCAGGTAGCGTGCTACATCTGAACAAGGCTTGGTCCAAATTCTGCCGCAAATATAGCCCTGATCAGCAGCCTGACAATTGAATGGCCATACAACCTGCTGGGTAAAATCAGGGAGGCCCAGATTCTGTCAGGCTAGGCATCCAGCAGGCACCGTGTACCAAAGGTCCACTGGAAACAGATGCGATGACGTACTAGCCACAGCTCAGCTAATCCCATCAGGACCAGGTGGCAACAACCCCCACCCCTGGGGGCCACAGGGCCCCCAAACTCTAGGGCTGTGGTGCCACTGCAACAAGCAGAAGCTCCTTGGCTCCTGAGACTTGAACGTGCACAGTCCGTCTACCCAATCTGCGTCTCAACTGGCACTCAGTTCACCAAAGAAAAAGCAGTTCCAACGTCCGTTACGCTAATTTAAAGCCCCTCCATGTTGCCTGAGAGAAAGATCATCGAACTTGTGTGGCTCTCTCATTAGGGTCTTTCAAGCGATAACTAACCTGCCTGCGGTGTGTAGATTCAAACAAAACACCCACATATCTGTCACTGTGCGTGCAAGTATCTTTTTTTTCCTGGATTTTAGAGTTTTAATAACTCTCTTGGAAATAACCTTTTCTCTTTTAAAATAAAAAAATAATAATATATTCACATAGTTTAGAATGAAAACCACCCCCGCCCCCACCCCACTCCCCACCCTACCCATCCGTCCTCAACCTCAGGTCTGCTCCTCAGAATGAGCTGGAAGTATCTCAAAGAAAATTATAGATAATACGGCTCTCACCTGCAAAGCGCTCTCTTCGTGGACTACTATAGAGCCTGAATTTTACCATTAAGGGGAAAAAAGGAGGCGGTGACGAAGCGTTTTCTTCTGAGTAAAATGGATTGCACGTGCAAAGATTCAGAGGTGACACGATAGAACAGATTCAAGGAACTAAAAGAAATCCAATATGACAGGCGTGTCATTTCTAAATGAAGACATAATTCACATGCCATAAAATTTACCGATTTTAAGCATACAATTCGGTGGTTTTGGGGACATTCACAAGGTTGTGTGACCATCACCACTATCCAGTTCCAGAAGATTTTCATCACCCCAAAGAGAAACCCCATATCCATCAGCAATCACTCTGGGACCCCCCTCTGCCCCCAGCCCCTGGCAACCACTAATCTACCTTCTGTCTCTATGGATTTGCCTATTCTGGACGTCTCACATAAATAGAATGATACAATATTTGCCCTTTTATGTCTCATTTTTTCACTAAGCATAGTTTCAAGGTTCATCCATGTTGTAGCATGTATCAGAACTTCACACCTTTTGATGGTAGAATAATATTCCATGGTAGGAACAGACCACATTTTGTTTGTCATACATTAGTTGATGGACATTTGGGTTGCTTCCAGTTTGGGACTGTTACGAATAATGCTACTATGAGTGTTCGTGGACGAGTTGTTGTATGAACACGTGTATTTGATCCCCTTGGGCGTACACCTAGAAATGGAATTGCTGGGTTAAGTGGCAACTTCATGTTTAACTTGCTGAGGGACAGGAATGCGGTCCAAGGGCAGGACTGAGGACGGGCGAGGAAAGAGAGAAGCACCAGTTTGCTGGAGCTGCTGTAACAGAACGCCACAGCCTGGGGGCTCAAACAACAGAAATTTATCTTCTCACAGTTCTAGAGGCTGGAAGTCCAAGATCAGGGTGCCGGCAAGTTTGGTTTCTCCTGAGGCCTCTCTCCTTGGCTTGCAGACGGCCGCCTTCTCACTGTGTCCTCTCACTGTCTTTTCTCCGTGGGCGCACATCCCTAGGCTCTCTTCCTCTTCTTTTTCTCTTTTTTTTTTTTTTTGAGGAAGATTGGCCCCGAATGCCCATTTGTTGCCAATCTTCCTCTTTTTTTTTTCTCCCCAAAGCACCAGTACATACTTGTATACCCTCGTTGTAAGTCCTTCTACTCTTTCTATGTGGGACGCCACCACAGCATGGCTTGAGCAGCGGCGTGTATGTCTGCACCCAGGATCCAAACCTGTGAACCCCGGGCTGCCAGAGCAGAGCACGAGAACTTAACCACTACTCCACCAGCCGGCCTCTCTTTCTCTTCTTATAAGGATCCCAGTCCTGTTGGATTAGGTCCGCCCCCCACCCCTTATGATCTCATTTATCCTTAATAACCTCCTTAAAGGCCCCAGCTCCAAATTCAGTCGCACTGGAGGTTAGAGCTTCAACATAGGAATTTGTGGAGCTGGGGGTGGGGGGGAACATTCAGTCCATAACAAGGTGATAAGGCAGGAGGTGAGTAGGGACCCGAACTAGACCACAAAGGGCCCTGGGGACATGTTTGGGGGCATTCCTCTTCACCTCCCCACTCCCAGGGGCCTCCCGGGCATCGGCTCCATGGAGAGCCCCTTTCTGTCCTTTACTTTGCAGACAGGACTAAGCGCTGAGCACAGCAATACGGAGCAGTTGCCCAGGTTGCCTGGGTAACGGGGGACCCAGTGGGAATCATTAGAGGGAAGTTGCCTGGAGGGCGAGCGTGCCTGGGAGGGATGGATGCAAATTAGAGACAAGAGACTTCTTCTTTCTCAGGGCTTCTGAGAAAGAGCCTAAACCAGCACAGAGCAGTCCATTAATTCCTGCATTCAACAAATCTGAGGGCCTACTGGGCCCTGGGACCCTTGCAGAGTTGATGTTCTCGGCCTGCACTGTCCAAGAGGGTAGCCACCGGCACGCTCTGCTCTTAAGCACTTGAAAGGTGGCTGGTCCAGACTGAGATGTGCCGAAGTATAAAATGCACAGCAGACTTCGAAGACTTAATATAAAATATCTCACTAACAATTTTTGTACTGAATGCATGCTGAAATGATAATATTTTGATATGTTGGATTAAATAAAATACGTTGTTAAAATTAATTCCATCTATTTTCTTTTATTTTTTTTTTAATGTGGCTCCTAGACATTTTGAAATGACCTATGTGACTTGCATTCATGGCTCACATTTTATTTCTCCTGGACTGGGCTGTTCTCCAGGCTCCACCTGGAGACCCTCTCTGATCAAGCTCATTCCAGTGGACATCACCAGAGGGGAACTTAACTTGGATCGCCATTCATGGAGATTAGGAGATTTGAAGCAAATGCCTCCAGCTGGTGACATCCATTTTAAAATGAGCTGCAAGGACAGGAATTAATGGGAAAAGGAAGGAAAGAAAGAGATGAGATTGCACACAGCTGGGGAGACCGGAGAGGGTCTAAGGCCTGACAGCCAATTTCCAACTTGCCCTCTGCGATGGGCAGAATAATAGCCCCCATAGATGTGCATGCCCTCATCCCCAGGCCCTGTCAGTGTCACCTTATATGGCAAAAGGGCCTTTGTGGGTGTGATTAAATCAAGAATGTTGAGATGGGGAGACAAGCCCGGAGGATCCAGGTGGGCCCAATGTGATGGCAAAGGTCCTTACAAGTCAAAGAGGAGGCAGGAGAGTCAGAGAAGGAGATGTGATGGTGGAAGCAGAGGCTCGAGCGAGGCCATTGCTGGCTCTGAGGACAGAAGAGGGGGCCATGAGCCAAGGAACGCAAGCTGCCTCTAGAAGCTGGAAAAGGCAGAGAAGTCGATGGTCTTCTCAGCCTCCAGATGGAGTGCAACCCTGTGACACCCTGATTTTGGCCCAGTGGGACCCATTTCGAATTTCTGACCTTCTGAGCTAGAAGATAATAAATTGGCATTGTTGTAAGCCACTAGGTTTATAATAATTTGTTACAGCAGCTACAGGAAACTCATACACTCCCTTGCCTGCCGGATATTTCTTTGAGTCATACTCCTCACTAGCTCAGAGAGCCATCTCCTTCTAAGGCATGTGGGGAAAGCCCTGGGTTGGGTCCTCAATTTTCCCTGTGGGTCTTTGGACAAGTCCCTTTTCTCCTCTACTAAGGTTGGGGGGCAAGGAGAATGGAAAAACTGTGGCGAGTTCTAGAGCAGAAGAGTGGCATATTTGTCCAGCTGGGCATCAGCATGGATGTTATTATTAAAACCGGGACAAAACAAGTGCCAGAGAACCAGACAGCTGTTTAACATGCTGAGTCCTTTACGTAAGTCATCTCATTTAATTCTGAGAACAGCCCCATGAGTTAGATAACTATTATTATCTTTTTTTATTTTTTACTTTTTTTGCTGAGGAAGATTGGCCCTGAGCTAAGATCCATGCCAATCCTCCTCTACTTTGTAAGTAGGTCACCACCACAGCATGGCTGCCAACAATTGGTGTAGGTCTATGCCCAGGAGGTGAACCAGGGCCACCAAAGCAGGGCATGCCAAACTTAACCATGAGGCCACAGGGCCAGCTCCCTTATTATCCCATTTTAAAGCTAAGTAAACCAAGGTCAGAGAGATTGAGTAACTTGCCCAAAGTCACTAAGATGGTAAAATATGAGTCAAGAGTCAAACCTCGGTTTACAGACTTCTGAGAGGCACCCTCTGCTAATGGAAGAGATCATGATGAACAGGACGGATCCATAAGTTTCCTTCATTCGTTCTTCTCACAGATAGTCGGGCCCCGGGCTTGGCTTCAGGGTAGAATGACTAACAACTCAGCCCAGATTCTTGCAGCATGGAAGTCACATTCTATTAGAAGGACGCCATCAACTGAGAAATAAGCTGATCAGGATGAGAATGATGATGACCATTCAGAGAGTCAGCTGAGAGGGGGTGCGCCTGGGATGCTGCTTTTTGTATCAATATGGGGTTCTGAACCTGAGGGCCCCCTGCCCTCCAAGGGGTGTCATGACCAAATTCACCATGTTTCCGGTCTTGATTTTCTTTGGCCATCCCCCCAAATACAAGCCCCTCTTGTCATCTCAGGTCCTCTCGTCTCCATCATTCTCTGTGTTGTCCTCCGTTCCACCCAACTCCTGCCTCCCTCCATCCTTCCCAAACTCTTCCCCTGGGACCCCTCTAAGCCTCCCACTGAATGCTCCCTCCAACTCGCTCCTTAACTGAAACCAGCTCCTTCCTCAAAGGTGACCCCCACCATCCTAACTGGAGGCATTTCATCCTCCACTCACCAAACACCTCAAGGTCTCGGGGAGGACAGGGGTAGTGTGGACGTGCTGAGGAAAACAGGGAGCCCAAATCCCGGTAATTCACACAAACAAAGGTAGAGACTCACCTTTGCCCCGTGGCCGACGTGGGCAGGCTGGGCTCTGCTCCACGTCTTCTTTCATGGACCCAGGCTCTTCGCTCATGGGGCAGCCTCCGAAACACTGCCGGTCTCTGGCGAAGGGAGAAGAGACGTGGCGGCCACGAGCCGGCTCTTGAAGCTTCGGCTCAGAAGAGATGCGCATCACTCGTCTTCACGTTTCATTGGCTAAAGCGAGTCCTATGGCCAAGCTTGCTATCAATTGGGTATCTTTCAGGAGAGACAGAAAATATCACGTACAATAACACAACCTGCCATTCCATGGCACCCCAATGCTGTTTCCAGATATTATTATTCCTTCTCTTATTTTTTATTTTAAAAAAATAATAATTCTTTTTTTAAAATCCAGCTTCCCCTTAACGGACCTCCTAGCGTGACATCTGGACCCTCTCCTAGCTCCTTACAGTTTCTCTAGAAACCTGAGCGTCATGCTTAGCCCTTCGCTCTCCCTCACCCCAGATCAGATCCTTTAGAATGTTCCAGAGGTTCTAAATCTCATTTGTCTCAGTCCCCACAGACGCCACCCTCTTCCAAGTCACCTTCAGCTCTCACCTGAGTTACCACGACAGCGGCCTTCCAAGTCCTGCTCGACAGTTAATTCATCATCCGCCCAACCATCGGGGTGACCAGGTAGTCATCAGCCGGCTTAAATCCTTCTGTAGTTTCCCACTGTCCTTTGGGAAGAGTCTAAAATCCTTACCCTCTTCTAGAAAGCTCTTCCCAGCAGGCTTCTGCTTGCTGCCTCAGCCCCTGCTTCTGTCCCCGTCACCCCACAGTCCAGGCTCACCAGGCTTTTACATCATGGTTCTCTTTGCCTGGAACTCTCTCCCGCCCACTCCTCTTCATCCTTCCGCTCTCCACGTCCTCACCGGGGCCTTCAGATCCAGTTGGTTCTTTCTGCGCGTGTGCTCCCACAGCGCCCCCTACTGCCCCTTCCAAAACACTCAATACTCCAATGGCGCTTGCTCAGTGCGTCCCCTGCCCACCCAGACTTGCAGCTGCATGAAGGCAGGGACTGTCTCCTCGACTGCTACACGTCCCATACGGTGATCGTGCTCACTAATTTTTCAGTGAAAGAGTGAATTTGTCAGACACGAAGGCTGGGAGAGGGAAAGAATAAAGGATAACAGGTACGATTATCCGTGACTGAATTCGCCTCCTGACTTAATGAAGAGGGGCAGAAGTGGGCCGGGACGTTTGTGCCGCCTCTGAATCATTAGTCCTCAACTCATGGAACAGCATGCCCTTCCTGCATTTCCCTCTGTGCTTCCAGACCTCACAAAAAGCCTTCCTCACCCACGCCTAAGGCAAGGAATCTGGTTTGGCGCCTGAGAGAGTGCTTCTGTCCCTCCCAGCTCTCCCCAGCTCCTGCTGTTTCTCACCTCTCCTCCAGGCTTTCTTCTCAGCACATCCCACAGCGCCCCGAAACGAAGGCATCTGGGCGAGTCTGGAGCATCCCCAACACGTTGTCTGTCGTGAGACTCATTCCTGAGCAGAAGGACTTGAATGACACCCTGAAGAAAGAAACAAAATGGTGCACGAGCGAGAGACGTCCTAGGCCCGGGGCTGGTTGAGTCTCTGCCAAACCAGGCTGTGCTCTGGGTGTGACGGGAACAGATCTGGAAAGGCCCCGTGTCCAATCACAGCTCCTCCTCCAGGCTAAGATGGTGTCTGAAACTAGAGCACCAGAGACAGTACTAGTTTGCTAAGGCTGCCAGAACAAAGTGCCACAGACTGACTTGCTTAAACCACAGAAATTCACTTTCTCAGGTTCTGGTGGCTGGACGTCCAAGACCAAGGTGTCAGCAGGTCTGGTTTCTTCTGAGGCCTCTCTCCTTGCCTTGCAGGCTGTTAACGTAGCTAGTTCAGTTTCTGTTTTTCTGGCCAAACCCCAAGCAGAAACGCTTTGCCTCCCGTAGCCATGTGACTCATTTTTGGCCGGTGGGATACGAGCAGAAGCAAGGTGGGCAACTTCCGAGTCACGTCATTAAAAGGAAGCGAATTGTTCTGTACTTCCTAGGGCTGTCTTCTCACAGACTGCAACACGGATGTGGTGGCAGCGGGATGGCTTCAACCATGTGAGTCAGCACGACCCTCAAAGCAGGGCAACAAGGAAGGTGGGACCTGGTGACATCTTGAGGGGGGCTGCCTACCCACTCTGGAATGTTCTGTGAAATAAATGTTTTCGGAGTTATTGTGTTCTGGGCTCTCTTTGTTTCAGCTCTAAAAAAAGCCCCAAACTACAGAAGCCCAAAAACTTAAATAATATAATACAAATAACTCTTGAGTTAAAAAATAAAACCTAAAAGAAATAAACCCTTACGCCTGAATGGCAATCAAAGTACTACTGACGTACAGGTTCAAGGGTAATTCATTGCTTGGGATATTTTTATCCAAAAAGAAAGACTGAAAACAAAGGAAGCTTCAGCTTAAGAACTGAAATCTTGGGGCTAGCCCCGTGGCCGAGTGGTTCGCACGCTCTGCTGCAGGCGGCCCAGTGTTTCGTTGGTTCGAATCCTGGGCGCAGACATGGCACTGCTCATCAAACCACGCTGAGGCGGCATCCCACATACCACAATTAGAAGGACCCACAACGAAGAATATACAACTATGTACCAGGGGGCTTTGGGGAGAAAAAGGAAAAAATAAAATCTTTAAAAAAAAAAAAAACTTAAATCTGAAACAAGGGAGAAAATCCAAACAACGAGAGGAAAGATATTTTAAGGCAGAAATTGAAAAGGAGAAAAAAACAGAGAAGATCAACAAAAACCAAAATTGGCTATTTGAAAGGCTAATAAGTTAGAAATGCTTTAGGCAAGACTGGTGGAGAGAAAAAAAGAGAGATGCAAAGAAAAACAGAATGCATAATGAAAAAGGAGAAATAACTACAGATACAAATTTTTTTAATAATAAAATTTTGAACTGTATAAATCATCACATTTTAAAATCTTGGGGCCGGCCCGGTGGCACAGCAGTTCAGTTCGCACGTTCTGCTTCGGCGGCCCGGGGTTCACCGGTTCGGATCCCAGGTGCGGACATGGCACCACTTGGCAAGCCATGCTGTGGCAGGCGTCCCATATATAAAGTAGAGGAAGATGGGCACGGATGTTAGCTCAGGGCCAGTCTTCCTCAGCAAAAAGAGGAGGATTGGCAGCAGATGTTAGCTCAGGGCTAATCTTCCTCAAAAAAAAAAAAAAAAAGCCCAAAAAACAAATAACTAGGAATAGAAAGGAACTTCCATAATTTGATAAGGACTATCTACCAAAAATCGACCACAAACTTCACTCTTAACATAGAACCTTAAGCTCATTCTCTTTAAGATCAGGAAGAAGGCACAGCTAGCCACTATCACCACTACTGTCCACTCCCGGGAGTCCTGGCCATTGAAATAAGTCATTATAAATACGTACATAAGGAATGGGAGGGAGGATGACAAAATTGTCATCCTTTGGATGTGACTTGGTATTCCATATAGAAACTCCAAACCTTTAATACTAATAACAGATTCAGCAAACTGGCCCAGTAAAAGATCAAATTGGAAAAATGAATAGTATTCCTCTACATAATATTAAACAACCAGAAACTCTAACTGAAAATAAGATTCCATTCAGAATAATAACAAAAGTTAGAAAGTAATCCAGGAATTCACCTATCAATCCACAAGATATTTATGAAGAAAAAAATTTAATGTTATTAAAGGACATAAAAGAAATCTAACAAGGGCCGGCCCACTGGTGCAGCAATTAAGTTCACGTGCTCTGCTTCGGAGGCCCAGGGTTTGCCAATTCAGATCTTGGGTGCAGACCTACATACCACTTATCAAGCCATGCTGTGGCAGGCGTCCCACATATAAAGTAGAGGAAGATGGGCACGGATGTTAGCTCAGGGCCAGTCTTCCTCAGCAAAAAGAGGAGGATTGGTGGCAGATGTTAGCTCAGGGCTAATCTTCCTCAAAAAAAAAAGAAAAGAATTAGATAATTAATAATTTTTTTATTCAGACCTCTACTATCAGACCAACAACTAGAATGCACATCCTTTAAAAACACATGCAGCCTGCCTGCGAGAGTGGTGATGAGCGGGTGACTGCATTTGCGGGATGTCCCAGTGGCCCAGAGTCATGGCTCGCAGAAGAAATGAAATATGGTCTGAGGGAAGGTAAGACTGTGAAAGACTTCGAAGAGAACAGGTGAGTACCTCCTCGAAGTCACCCCAGTGATGGCTACCACAGAGTAATTAACATTGAGCCAAAGAAACCGCCACTACCAGACAGACCTGGTGAAGGAAGCTACCATGGACAGCACAGTCATGTCGATCACTGAGGATATGACGAGGGCCGCAGTTTTTCTCATGATTGAAGAAGTGGTCCACCTCACAGAGGAGATGAATCTGGCTGTTGGTGGACAAGAGAGGATCATTCCGCAGGCTGACAGCCTGAATACAGGAACAGGAGAGACGGTTTTAGAAGAAAAGGTTTCTACCCTTCCCATTCTTGAGAGATCGGTCTCCTCATAAATGAGACACACCTTTTTTTCAGAGAATCACCTGTAACAGGCCAAAAGGAATCTCCACACAGCAGATCTGGCTCGAGCGTCAGTAGTAAAAACTACTCTCCAGACAGAAGCAAAACGTATTCTTTCCATCAGTCTCAACACAGAAGAGAGACCTGTTCAGTCTGTGAAAACATCAGGAGACACTTCACCCTCCAGTTCTTCGGCAGTTCCTTCATCAAAGGTGTTAGACAAACTCAGTAGGCTGACTGAAAAGGAACTTGCTGAGGCTGCAAACAACTGGGCTGCTGGAAACCTAGGGAAGGCAATTGAAAGTAACTTACCTGAAATTTCTGAGTACGAGGCGGGACCCACGGCGCCATTGTTCATTGACCAGCCAGAAGGACCTGAGTCAAACGCAACAGACGGCACAGAATTATTCGAAGACAGTCAGCTCGCCAGTTGCTCTAAAGCAGCAGCATCAAAAACCAAAGAGATTGAACAGGTTTATGGACAAGAATGTGAAATTTTCAGGATGGTGGCAAAAATGCTGATTGAAAAAGAGCCTTCATTAGAAAAAGTTTCTCATACAATCCCTCATTATGCAGTTCGCACTGAGACAGAATTTACGTGAAATAGGTGAGCGCTGTGTTGAAGAAACCACGAATTTCACTGCGAGGTATGACACCTCTAGTCAAGACTTTGGAGAGCCTTTTTAGATGATTGCTTGCTCAGGCAAAAAAATGTTTCTAGATTTTGTTTTTCCTAGATTGTGTAAATCCTTAATATATGGAATTTTTGTGATGAAGGGAAATACTTTATGATAGTTGACCTCATTTCTAATATCAAACATCTAAAATAGTCTAAGAGAAAAATAAAAAATAAAAACACATACAGAGCATTTCCAAAACAAAACGAAAAAAGCCACATACTAAGTCAAAAACAAAATATCAACAAATTCTCAAGAATTTATATCATTCAGAATATGTTCATTGAATAAAATTAGAAATCAACTACCAAAAAAATCAAGAAAAAGTCCATGTACCTAGATATTCAAAAATACATTTCTAGGAGCTGGCTTGGTGGTGTAGTGGTTAAATTCGTGGGCTCCACTTCAGCAGCCCAGGGTTCGCCTGTTCGGATCCCAGGTGCAAATCTATGCACCGTTTATCAAGCCACGCTGTAGCAGGCATTGCACATATAAAATAGAGGAAGATGGGCACGGATGTTAGCTCAGAGCCAATCCTCCTCGGCAAAAAGAGGAGGATTGGTGGTGGATGTTAGCTCAGGGCTAATCTTCCTCAAAAAAAAAATTCTAAATAATTTGCGGGTAAAGGAAATTGAAATTGCATTTTTTGGGGGAGCTGAATGACAATTGAAGCACCACATATCAAAACCTGGAGTATACAGAATAACAAAATAAGTACTAATATATAAAAAAAGAGTGAATCAATAATTATAGCAGAAATCAATGAAATAAAATAACCCCCCACTCCATAAAAATAAGTAGAAGAGATTATCAGTAAAACAAAAAGCTGGGTTTTTAAAAAAAAACAATAAAACTATAAAATGTTTGGCAAGTTTGATCCAGAAAAATAAGAGAAGGAACAAATAAATAGGAAAGCCAAAGGAAACATAACTTCAGATACAAAGGAGTCATAAGAAATAATATATATAAAGTTATGACAACGGATCTGAAATCCTAGATAGAAAAAGATATGTTCTAGGCAACCATAAATTACAAAAGTTTATTCCAGGCGAAAGTGATACATCTGAATAAATGAATGTCCACAGAAGAAACTGAAATTGTAGTCAAAGACCTACCAAAAAGACACCAAGCATGGATGCTCTTAGAGGCAAGTTGTACCAAATGTTCAAAGAACAGATGACTCTGATATTTCACAAACCATTCCACACAGCAGAAAAAGATGGTCCCCCCAAATCATTGAATAGGGCTAGCCTTTCCCTAATGCCCAAACTGGGCTAGGATAGCACCAGAAAGAAAGCCACAGGCCAATTCCACTTATGAAAACAAATGCAAAACAACCCCAAGGAGAACACTATTAAATCAAATCCAGCGATAGTGAAAGGGAGGAGGATGGCTCAGTATTCACAGAGTAAGGCAGAAAAGCCATCTGATCACATCAATAAACTCATAAAACGCATTTGAGAAAATTCAACACTTGTTTTTAAAAAACCTCTTAGCAAATTAGGAATAGAATTTGATAAAGGGATTTCTACTAGAAATCTACTGAAAACATCATACTTAATGGTGAAAGCTTAGGGTCGTTCCTTTAAAAGTCTAGAACAAGACAAGGATTGTCCATTACCACTGCTATCATTCAACATTGTATTGGAAGACTCTTAGCCAAAGGGGGAGGGGGTGAGAAATGAGTTATAAAGATTGGAAAGACTAAACTGTCATTTTTTTGCCAGCAACAGGGTCATCTAACTGGAAAAGTATGGAGAATTAGCTACCATGCTATTCTAGAACAAGTAAGAGTGAATTCAGCAAGGTAGCTAGATCCAAGACCAGCATTACAATCACAACAGGAGTAACTGATTAGAAGAAAATAACAAAATCCTAGCCATAAATAAGCAAAAACAGTAAAGTTCCAGTGAGCAAACCAAAGAAAGCAGGTACAAGACATCCCAGGAGGAAATTATACCTATGTCCAAGGACGCAAGACTCAGTATTACAAAGCCATAAAGTTTCCCCAAATTAATAACTTACTCACTACAATCCCAATCAAAATTCAAAAGATTTTTTTATGGAATTGACAAGTTCCACCCCACTCCCCACTCCCATTTGTTTAGAATCAAACCAGCTCCGTTTCCTTACCCAAGTGTAGGCTTCTGCTGGGAGACCCCCTTTGCCACTGTCCATGGGCACCTTTGGCTTAAATCACCCATAAGCAATTAGTAAACAGAGCAATGGTGTCAGCATAACACAAGCATGTTGGTGAACACGCAATTTTCTCCAGGAAGTTAACGTTTTGAAGCAATCAGGGGCAAGCTTTCTCACAGTTAAAAGAAAAAGCCTTAGTAGTAAAAGAAGATCTTAAGGGGAAAAGCTGAAGATCTACAGAAGCGTCTTCCTTTAGATCCCCAGTGGCTGGTTTCGTGGCTTCAAAGACCACGACACTTGCTACCGCGTTACGGTATGAGGCAAAGCCGTGAATGCAGAGGAGGAAACTGCAAAGACATTTTCCCACATTAAAAGAACAGGTTAATGAAGAAGACTGCCCCTTGGGTCAGATTTTTAATTTTGATGAAAACGGTCTCCATTCAAAGTTATTAGCTCCAGACCGGCATCTTGAAGGAGGAAGCACAAGTCCCAGCCTTTAAGACGACAAAGAAGGCACTGAAGACTTGCTGAGCGTAATGCCCGGGCACATTTAACAGTGTTAGTATTTCTATTAGAATCGTTATTGGTTTTGTAACGCTCTGATTTTGCCCACATTTAGAGCAATCTGTCCCTAATTCTATTTTTCCCATAAAGGCTTGTTATTGTTAGCGCACTGTTTTAGAGAACTCTCGTGTTTTTTTTTCAGGAACGCATATATCAGGTTATAGCATAAACGCCCATCCTCACGATGAGGCGGGGCCTCTCTATTCCGCCAAGCGGTCTTCGTAGCTCCTGAGTTTCCCTGAGGGGCAGCCAGGAGACCAGGCACCCACCTCCCCCCGGAGGGGAACAACTTCCCAGGAGCCTGTGCGGCAGTTCTCTGGAGTTTGGGCCGCCCGAGCCCATCACAGCTCCCCTCTTTTCTGCTCCTTGCAGACTCCCAGACCACACAGGAGAGGCCAAGCAAAAAGACCCAGAATTTTGCTGCTTACAAGCCTCCGGATCTTGAGCAAGTCACCAAACCTCCACAGGACTCAGTTTCCTCATTCTTTAAATGGGGAGGCAGTGGTTTAAAAAATCAGGGTTGTTGTTTTTGTTAATTTAAAAATGTGTTTTTGGGGGGCCGGCCCGGTAGCCAAGTAGTTAAGTTCCCGCGCTCTGCTTCAGTGGGCCTGGGTTTCCCAGGTTCGGATCCTGGGCACCGACCTAGCACACCCCTCTTCAGGCCACGCGGAGGCAGGGTCCCACATAGCACAACCAGAAGGACCTACAACTAGAATATACAACTATGTACTGGGGGGCTTTGGGGAGGAGAAGAAGAAAAGAAGACTGGCAACAGATGTTAGCTCAGGTGCCAATCTTTTAAAAAAAAAAATCTGTCCTTGATTCTTGCTTTGCATTTATAATTCGACCTTGGACAGTGACTTGACTTCTCTGTGCAGTCATCTGTAAAATGGGGGCTTTGTGAGGATTCAATGATTCCATGTGTGCAAAGCGCTTAGCACACGACGTACATTAAACTACAGTAAATTGAAGTTCCTATTATGGGGGGAGGTGGCGGATTCTTGAGGGTACCATGGGCTGGTGGGGAAAGCAGACGAGGCTGTGATTTCCCCAGGGACAGGAAACACATCCTCCCAGCCCCGTCCTCCCGGCAGAGGCCTCGCCATCAGCCCAAGCCCCTAGCTTGCTGGAGCCACCAGCCGGCTCCCCGAAGCCCGCAGTTTGGGAACTGCCTCCCGCAGCGCTGGTCCGAGAGCGGACTACATTTCCCGGCGTGCACCTCAGGTCCGGACCCCGAGAGACCGGCCCGCCGCGGAGACCTCGTCCGGCCGCATTAGATGCTCGGGGCAGTAACCATCGTTCACGCAGTTCCTACTCCTCGCTTTGTGAAACGCGTCCCTTACGGTCAAGCCCACCTTGGGCCGCAGCCCCCACAGGGTCTGCGAGGGACGCTTGGCCCCCTCCTACCCTCCTCCAGGATCCTGCCCACCGGACCCCAGGGAGGGTCCGAGGCCAGTCTTATCACCCCTGGAGGACTCCTTCGGCCCTGCGGGGTCCCACTGTGGCCCGAGGCTGGCAGCGGGGCTCTGGGGGCTGGGAGACTGGGGACCGGCCTCAAGGCCTCACAGCCGGAGACTACAACTCCCAGGCGGCACCGCGGCGGCGGCGGCGAGCACGTCACTCAGGCATCGCCGGCGGCCCCGGGAAGCGGTGCGGGCGGGGGTAGGGGCTGGGGCCGACCGGGAGGCCGGTGCTGAAGATGGGGGTCGCCCGGCCGCCCCGCGCGTGAGGAGGCCGAGGGGCGCGCCACCCCGTCCTGGGGCGGGCGCCCCCCGGACCCCGCCACCCCCGCCCCGCCCGGCGGTCGTGGCCCGGGATGCGGAGCCGGGGGCCGCCGGTGGAGCTGCGCGGGGTGAGAGGCGCGGGGAAGGGGGCTGCCTGCTTCCCTCGCCCTCGTCCCCCACCGGCGGGCCCCGGCAGGAATTCGGGAGCCGCGCGTCCAGGCCCTCTTAGCGCCCTGACATTTGGGGGCGATCGGTGAACCCGTCGCCCTACCCCCACCCGGCCCCGCCTGGACAGCTGAATCAGAGGGGACGACCCTGCCCTTTTAAGGAGGCTTTTTCTCGCTCCTGCGGAGGGCCCCCCAGCCATGGCCCCCAGGAGCCCCCCAGAACCCGCAGGGACTTCCCCCGATCCTGGCCGCCGGGGCCCGCCCTCTGCATCCCGCGGGCAGCCTGTGTGAAGCGGCCTCCCGCAGCCCCCGGCCCCTCCCCCATGGAGGAGGAGGTGGGGGGGGCGGCCAAGGAGTGGGGCGCGACCCCCGCGGGGCCCGTCTGGACCGCTGTGTTCGACTACGAGGCGGCGGGCGACGAGGAGCTGACCCTGCGGAGGGGCGACCGCGTCCAGGTGCTTTCCCAGGACTGGGCCGTGTCCGGCGACGAAGGCTGGTGGACCGGGCGGCTACCCAGCGGCCGCGTGGGCGTCTTCCCCAGCAACTACGTGACCCCCGGCCCCCCCGCCGCGCCCGCGGGCCTGCAGCTGCCCCAGGAGATCCCCTTCCACGAGCTGCAGCTCGAGGAGATCATCGGGGTAGGGGGCTTCGGCAAGGTCTATCGGGCCCTGTGGCGTGGCGAGGAGGTGGCCGTCAAGGCCGCCCGGCTGGACCCTGAGCGGGACCCGGCAGTGACAGCAGAGCAGGTGCGCCAGGAGGCCCGGCTCTTCGGAGCCCTGCAGCACCCCAACATCATTGCCCTCAGAGGCGCCTGCCTCAGCCCCCCACACCTCTGCCTGGTGATGGAGTATGCCAGGGGGGGCGCGCTGAGCAGGGTGCTGGCGGGTCGCCGGGTGCCCCCTCACGTGCTGGTCAACTGGGCCGTGCAGGTGGCCCGGGGCATGAACTACCTACACAATGATGCCCCTGTGCCCATCATCCACCGGGACCTCAAGTCCATCAACAGTAAGTGGTGTGCTCCCCCCAAAAAACTTGCTTCTGCAGAACCTTGTGAGGCCAAGCCTAGGTGGTGGGAAAAGGGGACACCTGAAGACGCTGCCTGGGATGAGAAGGGGCAGCAGTATGTCTTCAGGGCCGGGTGGAAAAACGGAGGCTCAGAAAGGTTGAAGGACTACTTGCCCTCCAGGCTGCAGAGTCACAGTAGCTCCGTAAAGAATTATCCATGAACACTGTGACACTGTGATGGGCCCTGCGTCTCCTGCTGAGAACAGGACAGATGCAGAGCCTGTCCTCATGGCGCTCACTGTCCAACCATGATGCCAGAGTCCACCAGGCAGGGACAGAAAGACCCTAGCCCGGAGCCGGGGTTTCTCAACCTGGGCGCTGTTGACATTTGGGGCCGGATGATTGTAGGGGACTGTCCTGTGCATTGTAGGTGGTTTAGCAGCATCCTTGGCCTCTAGCCACTAGATGCCATTAGCATACCCTGCCCGCCACCACCAGTTATGGCAACCAAAAATGTCTCCAGACATTGCCAAAGGTCCCCTGGGGGGCAAAATTGCCCCCAGTTGAGATCTACTTCCTGGAGTCATCCAAGGCCTCCTCCCAGCTGGCCAAGGCAAAGTGGACAAGATGAGGCAGGAGGAAAAGAGATGTGGCTTACGGAAAAGCTTGCAGGCTGGCCGGCCTGTCACAGGTTCTCAAGAGATGATTGGTTGGTCGAGTGGGGCCTGGGGCCAGGTGGACAGGAAGGTCCCCAGGACCCACATCTAGATCAAGGAGCTTCTCAGGATGACGGCAAATATTAATTGAACACCTGTGAAGTGGGAGCCCAACAGGGACCGAGACAGCCATGGTGTCGGCCCTTCTGGTACTCACAAACGAGAGATTTCCGTCATTCCCCAGATATTTCTGGAGCTCCTGTTGTGTGCCAGACCCTGTCCTGGGCCTTAAAGGATAGAGCAGGGGGAAATTGTAACTTCTTGGCTCTCCCATCCTTCCTCTGCCGCATCTCGCTCCCTTTCATTGCCGCTTATTTATTCTTTCTTTCATTTGGTATTTACTGGGCCGGGTCATGTGCTGAGCAAGAGGGCTCCACCGCGAAGGAGGCCAGCATGTTCCCTGCCCTCGCGTGAAATAGGAGCATTTTCCCTTTCCATCTCATCTGTTTCTGATTGCTGTCAGTTCTACATCTTGAAATTTGTTTGACGCCATCCCACTATTTTTGTAAGTTTGTTGCTGTATCCTTCTCTGCCCCCCCGACTGCAAGCCCCTAAACAGAGGGATGCCTTACCTTCCAGACCTGGCATTTGTGCACCCACCAGCGAGCTGCCAAGTGCCAGAGTTGGGCCAAGCCCTGTGCCAGGGCTGGGGAATTGAGCAAGACAGCCACAGGCGGTCCCTGCCTTCGTGGATGCTCGTGCTCGAACGCCCCTGAAATGCCGGGTGGATGGAGGCGGGACTGCTGGCATGCTCCTCTTGAAGGCTGCGGCCCCTTCTCAGTCCGTCCTCACCCTGCTGAGACACAGCCTGCAGGTGGGGTGTAAGGACACACCCCCACACCCCCAAGTTTTTCTGTAGCCGGTGCCACCTGGACAAAGGGTTCCTGGGGCTCTTTTGGCCAAGGCTTCCTGCCCAGGCAATGGGACTGCTCCATGCCTGAGACAGAGGACACGGCCTCCACATTCATCCTTCCCCGAGGGGCTCCTCATCTGATGTCACTCATTCATTGGTTAATTCACCCAATAATTCTTAAGCAGAATTCAGTGTACTAGGCACTGTCCTAGGCTCTGGGATTACAGAGTGGACGAAGCAAGATTCCCCCGTTACAGAAGTTAGAGTCTAGTGGACAGAAATAGACGATTGATATTTGGATGGATAAAATTTCAGAGAGTATCCCAGACTCTGAAGGAAAGAAAGCAGATTAAGGATGGGGCAGAGGAGCTCTTTGGTTCAGATGGTCAAGGAAGGCATCATTAGAGCAGAGAACTGGGCAAAGAAGACCAGCCTTACAAAGCGCTCGGCAGAGCAAAGGTCCTGGGGCAGGAATGAGTGGGCCTTGTCGGAGACACAGTCAGGAGACCAGAGGGCTTGGAAGAGCAGAAGTGAGGCAGAGGAGGAAGGAGATGAGGTCAGAAAGGTAGACGGGGGCCAGATCATGATGGCCTTGCGGGCTGTGGTGAGGACTTGGGGTGTTTCATTCAATGGAGTAGAAACCATTGGAGGGTTTGGAGCAGGTGGTGACATGAACAGATGTATATTTTTAAAGGGAATTGATTTAGACCCAGCTTGGGAGATGCAGAAATAAAGTGTAAGACCATGGGGTCTTCCCTCTGTCACAGGGTCACTCCACAAACAGGAGAGGTGGGGACCCAAAAAGGGAGGACTTCTGGAAGGTGGAGTCACAAGCTAGAGAGTCATGCAAGCCTTCCATGAGGAGGTGGCATTTGAGTCAGGCTTCAAGGAACGGACAAGGGGCCGGCCCTGTGGCCGAGTGGTTAAGTTCGCGCGCTCTGCGTTGGCGGCCCAGGGTTTCGCCGGTTCGGATCCTGGACAGGGACATAGAACCTCTCATCAGGCCACGCTGAGGCAGCGTCCCACATGCCACAACTAGAAGGACCCACAACTATAATATACAACTATTTTCTGGGGGGCTTTGGGGAGAAGAAGGAAAAAAAAATGATTGGCAATAGATGTTAGCTCAGGTGCCGATCTTAAAAAAAAAAAAGAATGGACAAGATTTACCAACCGTGTGACCTTGGGCAACGCACCCATCTCTCTAACCCTAGTTTCTTCATCTGCCGCATGGGCATGGTAGTAGGATTACCTCGTTGTTGTTATGACGGGAGAAGTAGCCAAGAATGGTCACAACGAAGGTGGACAAATCAGGATCAATGATGGCGACATCCCATGCTAACAATAGCTAACGTTTTTAAATTGCCTGCTGTTGCCTCAGGCAATAAATCTTCACTACAACCCTAATAAGGTAAACACTCTTCTCCTCTCCAGTTAACAGAGGAGAAATCTTAAAGGTGTTAAGAAAGATAAAGTAAACAATACAAGGTTATGCAGCTAATAAGGGGCAGAGCTGGGATCCAAACCCAGGCAGGCCGCTGGACACTTTGGGGCCCCTGTTTGACAGAAGCTGGTGGAATATCCTAGTAGTTGAGAGATTGGGCTCTGGTGACAGACCTGCTTCAGCTCTTTGCCCCAACATTTTCTAGCTGTGTGATCGTGGCCGAGTGACTTCCTCTCTCTGAGCCTCAGTTTGCTAGTCAATAAAATGGGTTGCTTGCTAGTTAACTCATGGAAGGGGCTTACACAGTGCCTGGCGTGTAACGGGCTCCTGATAAACATGAACCTGATTCTTCTTGTTGTTAGCAATGACCCCAGGCAGCAGGTGAGTTGGAACAATTCACTGTGCTTGAGTGATATATCAGATTTTGTCACGATACTGCTGTGTAACAAATCAGCCCCAAGACTTGGGGTCTCTAAACGACAGTCATTTATTACTGCTCATGCATGTGCAGGCCAGCGGGAGGGTAAACTCATTTGGCTGGGCTCAGCTGGGGGGCTTTGCTCCAGGATCTGCTGTCTTCCTTGCACAGCGGGCTCGCCGGGGCGTGCTCTCGTGGTGGTGGCAGATGCACAGAGGGCAGGCAGACACGTGAGGCCTCTTAGGCCTCGGCTTGGAACTGGCGCTCTCCCTTCTGCCTCGTCCTGTTGGCCAAAGCAAGTCCTATGGTCAGCCCAGAGTAAAAGATGGGGACATGTGCTCTGCGTCTTTAGTGGAAAGAACCATGAAGTCCCGTGGCAAACAGTGTGACGCGGAAAGGAGTAGAATTGGGGCCTGGAAGGGAGTACACCACAGCGGGTGACAGAGACCAGGGACACCACATGCGTCCCCTCTGCTCCTGGTTTGTAATCCCACGTCTGGGGTGGTTGGGAATTCAAGGCCTGGACCATGGATAACCAAGCCCTTGGCCGTTGACCTTTCTCTGAGCTCCCTAGAGCTGAGTGTCAGGAGGGGAGGGGACCCAGGTGAAGCCCCCTACCCGCTCTTGGGAGCCTGGGGCAGGGGTGAGACGGCCTGGGAGGGCTCGTGGTATGCCAGGCCAGGAAAGGAGCTGCTGCAGAGCGGGCAGCTGGAGGAGGGACAAAGAACATGTAGGAGATGCCGGCCAAGGCCGGGGCCAGCACGCCCGGGTCTGCAGCCCAGCAGGTCTGGGGTGACCCGCCTTTCTTCCCCCCCCACAGTCCTTATCCTGGAGGCCATCGAGAACCACAACCTCGCAGACACGGTGCTCAAGATTACGGACTTCGGCCTCGCCCGCGAGTGGCACAAGACCACCAAAATGAGCGCTGCGGGGACGTACGCCTGGATGGCTCCGGAGGTCATCCGTCTCTCCCTCTTCTCCAAAAGCAGTGACGTCTGGAGGTGCTGACGGTGGGGCCGGGGAGGCCTCCCAGAAATGGGGGCGGGGGGGGGCGAGGGCAGAGGCGGAGGGACAGTCTCCCACTGCAGCCGGGATCGGGGTCTGGCACAGGGGCTGCCAGCGAGGTCAGACCATCAGCCAGGCCCCAAGGCAGCTGTCTGTTCTGCTAGCGGAAGTGGCGGCCATGGAGGACCTGGATTCCAGTAATAATCTCAGAGGTGTAGAGATAGGATGTCAGCACTGAAGGCCCCTCAGACGCCATCCAGCCCACTGCCTCCACGTGTCAAATAGGAAATTGAGGCCATTGGAGGCAACCATTCATTCATTCGTCCATCCATCCATCCGTCCATCCATCCGTGCATCTGTCCTTTTCTCTGGGGGCTGGGGTACAGCAGTGAATAAAAACAGACGTGTTTCCTCCCCTCAGAGATAGTAAATAAATGAACTAATACACAAGAAGCTGAAAAAAAGCTGTTTTCAGGTTAAGAAAATTGTAAAATAATTTTTATCAATGCGGCAGAAAAAGTATTAGCTAGTGTTACGAGCCAGGAGGTGGGTGGAAAGCCCTCTGCGGGCTGGAGGACGACGCTGGGAAAGGCTTTTCTGAGCAGGGGCACTTGCACCATTGTGACTCTGAGCTCCCAGTGGCTGCCAGGAGCCTGCCAGCAGAGTCTGGGGGACGAAGCTCCCCACGCAGGAGGTACTGAGGTGAGAGCCAGCTCGGCATGTTCCAGAAACAGCTACAAGGCCCGTGGGGCTGGGGCAGAGCAGGCCGGGAGGAGAGCGGCAGGAACTGACATAGGAGCGAGCTGGACGGTGTCAGGGAGAGCCCTTGGAGGCGTTTGTGGATGGCGGGGTCTGATTTCGCAATGCAGAGGCTCCCTGGGTGCTGGGTCAGAGAGGACAGGAGTGAGCGCGGGAGGGCAGCGAGGAGGCTGTTGGCATCGCCAGCGAGACTTGATGGTGGCAGCAGAAACACTTGGACCCGCGGCCTTGGGAGGGGGAGCCAAGCCCGGGTCAGTCCCCGGCTGAGGCTCCAGATGGACCGAGCAGCAGAGTCGTGGCCATTGGGCAGACCGATCAGCCGGGAAGCCCCAACTAGAGCAGTGCAGCCCCCGGGGGGGATGTTCTGACAGGCGTCCCGCCAGACGTTCATTTACGGTCACAAACATTTAGCGGAGCCGTATTTCAGCAGTGAGAACAGAAAACCCAAAATAGAAATAAGACTGAAGTGTTTGCTCTCGTGTAAAGCCCAGAGCTGGTGTGGTGCCCCCAGTGTTAGGGAATCAGGGTCCTATGTCGGGGTTCCTTCCCGGGGGTGTCACGGACACTGGGCAGGGAAATTCTTCCTTGTGTGGTACGGTCCTGTACTTTTCAGGACACTAAGTATCCATGGTTCCCAGCCACCTAACATCAGTAGCACTATTGTGACCATCAAAACAACCCCACAGGTTTCCAGGGATGGTGGGGCAGGGGGAGGGTGTCATGCCATCTCCAGTTGAAAACCGCTATTATTTTCTTCCACCTTGTGTGGCCTCCATTCCCAAGTTCACTTCATTGTCCAAAATGGCTGCTTGAGCACCAGCTTTCGTGTCCACATTCCAACCAGAAGGAAGGAGAAGAGACGGAAGGAGCACCCCTTCCCTCTAAGGACGCCTTCTGGAAGTTAGTTGCCAGGACACACACACCCCTACATCCCAGTGGCCAGGACCATTGCCCTCTGGGCAGCCTTAGCTGCAAAGGAGGGTGGGACATTATTTCACGTGGTCTGTGCCCAGCTCCGATTCCGCGGTGCTGCCCCTGAGCGAGAAGGGGAGGCTGGGCTGTGTGAGCGCAGGCGGGCGTCTCTAGTTCCAGTGCCCAGACAGTGTCTGGCCCACAGTAGACATTTCATAAGTGTGTGTTGAAGGAGTGCATGTGTGGATGTGGGGGCACAGGGCGCTCCCGCATGCGAGGCACGGCACAAAATGGGGATTGGGCTCCAGAGGGAGCACAGCTCACTGGAGAAGATGGACACGCAGGTGATTGTGGCACAGTGGTGTGCACTCTGGCATTGTGGAGCCATTAAGGACACTATCATGGGCATCAGGCAGACCTGAGTCCGAGTGTGGCTCCACCACTTACTAGCTGTGTGACCTTAGGCAGGTAACTTAACCTCTCTGAGCCTGCAGCTGCTCGTCAGATGAAATGGAGGTCATACCCATACCTTCTGCCTTGCAGGGCTGTTGTGAGGGTTACTGAGAGTGCCTCGCACAGTGCTGGCCTGGAGTGAGTGCTTTATAAATGTTAAGTAGTGTTAACTTGTTTTTAGAGGTAAGTGCCCAGGGTTCTGGGGGACCATGGAGTAGGGGCCTCTAACCCAGCTTTGGAGGCTGTGGAACCAAGGAAGCCTTCCTGGCAGAGGGGACACCTGAGTTGTGATTTAAAGGACAGTTACAGAAAGGGAAGGGTGTTCTCAACAAAGCGAACAGTATGTGCAAAAGCCAGAAGTAAGGAAGAACAGGGCTTGTTCAACTCTCCAGTGTGGCTCCAGGATGAAGCTGGGGTTGGCAGGGGGGCTGAGAGTGCACAGAGGCAAGGCTGCCGGGGTCATCAGAGGTCAGGCTGAGGAGGGCACATTTGCCCAGTGGGCACAGGGGGCCACTGCGGGTGTTCAGGCAGGAGTGAGGGAAGAGAGGCAGCCCTGCCACGTCTATCGAGATTGGGCTGATGGAGGTCAGATCAGGACCTTGTGGCCTCATCAGCCAGGGCTGGCTGTTGGCTGAGGCAGGGGACCGGAGGCAGGGCTGGGGCACAGGTGAGGACTGGGGTGGGCTGCGGCATCACCCCTTCCTCTCCCCCACCTGCAGCTTCGGGGTGCTGCTCTGGGAGCTGCTGACAGGGGAGGTCCCCTACCGTGAAATCGACGCCTTGGCCGTGGCATATGGCGTGGCTATGAACAAGCTGACGCTGCCCATCCCCTCCACCTGCCCCGAGCCCTTTGCCCGCCTACTGGAGGGTGAGCCAGGGCCCCGTGGAGAGGGTAGGCTCAGCTTGGGGTGGCAGGCGCCCTCGGGCCCAGAACCCACCCCTTCACACCCATCCCTACCAGTGGGCCCAGGAGTGAGGGAGAAGGGGCTGGAGCCATCGGACCAGGAACAGCCTCCCCTGCAGTTGGCTCCATGGCCCCCAGACCCTTGTTCTGGCCAGGCCCCCAGCTCTTGAGGGCGGCCTGTTAGGTTCCTCGGCCTGGGGATTCCTCCCAGATCCCCGAGTAGACCACCAGTCAGGGAGCTGGTCCCCAGGTTTCTCTCCCAGAGTGAAAGATGGCCAGGAATTTGGCTTTGAATTCCTCCCCTCGGCTCCATGGGAGCTGTTCGTCCACAGTCCCTTGTGTCCTGCCTTCTACCGAGCAGGCTGATGCCCCAGAGCACGGCCCCTGACATCGCCACTCCCACTGCTGTCCCCCACCCACCCCAGAATGCTGGGACCCAGACCCCCACGGGCGGCCAGATTTCGGCAGCATCTTGAAGCAGCTGGAGGCCATCGAGCAGTCGGCCCTGTTCCAGATGCCGCTGGAGTCCTTCCACTCGCTGCAGGAGGACTGGAAGCTAGAGATCCAGCACATGTTCGATGACCTCCGCACCAAGGAGAAGGTGAGGGGGGCGCGGGGGGAGGGAGGGAGCAAGCTCCCTGAGTTCTGATGCCTTGGGGGGCCAGAGTCCCTTCCCCTGCGCCCCGGTCTTTGGGTCCATGCAGGGCCAAGGGAGCCTTTTCTGCATATCAAGAGAAGCCAGCCTGCTGTTACGGGATTAATAAGAAAAAGGCACCCTGCACTGTGGTACTTACAAGTGATGCTGCAGGAGGGCTGGGGTCGGCTTTAAAATACTACAGCAAAAAGGAGAGGGAGGAGAGAAGGACGGGGTACAGGAAAAAGGATTTGCAAAGTATAGATCATTATTGAAGTTGGATGATGGGCACAAGGGGGTGCACTATTCTCTCTCTGCTTTTGTGCATGTTTGAAGTTTTCCAAATTAAAGAGGTTAAAAAATTTAAAATCAAAGGGGGAAAAAAGAAAAGGCACCCCTTTCTTTGGGCTAACCCCGTCCCCTGCCCTGGCACCCAGCTTGGCTGGTGAAGTGTGAGTTGGAGTGTACCCCCACTTGGCCCCACAGCAGGACGCCCCTGGGCAGGCCCCAACCAGAGCCAGCAGCCCCGGGTCCATCCCCAGGGGCGGAGAAGCGAAGCCCCTCCCGCAAGCCGCCGCCTCTCCTCCAGGAGCTGCGGAGCCGCGAGGAGGAGCTGCTGCGGGCGGCGCAGGAGCAGCGCTTCCAGGAGGAGCAGCTGCGGCGGCGGGAGCAGGAGCTGGCCGAGCGCGAGATGGACATCGTGGAGCGCGAGCTGCACCTGCTCATGTGCCAGCTGAGCCAGGAGAAGCCGCGGGTCCGCAAACGCAGGGGCAACTTCAAGCGCAGCCGCCTGCTCAAGCTGCGGGAAGGCGGCAGCCACATCAGCCTGCCCTCCGGTACCGCCCACGGCCCTTGAGCATCCCCCAACTGGCTGCCGGGAGCATCCCTCACCCAGGGTTTCTCTCTTCCTTTCACTTTTTAAAACTTTTTATGGCTAAATAGATCAGACGTATGGAAAACGACCAAAAAACTGGGTACCGCTTAGCAAGTCAGCATAATCACCCCCTGAACCCCGAGAGATCCTCTGGCCATCCCAGATGCCCTGCACATGCCCCTCCAGACACAAGGCCCTGTGCTCCCCACCCCCTGGGGACAGCCCCAGTCTTGGCTTTTAGGGCAGCCCCTTCCTTAGTTTTCTTTACAGTTTTGGCCCCCAACTATGTGTTTAATATCTTCTAATCTGCCTCTTTTCCCCCTTGCCAATAATTGATGGAAAAACTGCATCTCCACGGCCTGGATGTTGCTGCTGGCATCCCCCTGGGATCGCTTAACACGTCCCTTGGTCCCCTCAATTTCCTGTAAATTGGGATTAGGGTAAACTGTGTGAAGTTGATGATCTTCAGTCATTTGGGACCTGCAAAAACAAGTTTCACATGGGTCAGCAAGGCTTAATCAGTTTCAAGTTCAGTTTCTTTTCCCAAAGGCTGCTTCCTGGGAGTGTCAGAAGGCACGAATACTGGGTGCCTCTCTCTCTGGGATGTTACAAGCCACAGAGCAGTGCCCAGAACAGCACCGGCCAACAGGAAAGTAATGCAAGCCACGTGTGTAATTTTAAATATTCTAGTAGCAACGTTAAAAAAAAAAGGAAAAAAAATAATTTTAATAATATATTTTATTTAGCCCAATGTATCCAAAATGCTATGGTTTCACACCTAATCAATACCCAAAAAAATTGTGAATGAGACATTTTACCTTCTTTGCTCACACTACGTCTTTGAAATCCAGTGTGTATTTTATTTGCACAGCGCATCTCCATCCTGGCACTGAAATTCCACCAAAAATACTTGACCTGTATTTAGGTTTTGTAAGATTTACAGTTGAAAACGTAGATTCACGTACCCAAGTTGTTCTAAACGTGCTTGGGTGTTTCCAATAACCGAGCTGAGTCTCTGTTTTTAAATACAAACTTAGATTGGTTACAATGAAATAAAGAAAGGTCGGACTCCCCGGTTCCTCGGTGACACGAGCCACGTCTCAATGCTCAGTTGCCACAGATGGCTAGTGGCCGCCTCCCTGGGCACCCAGGCCTAGGGCCTTCGTCCATCCTAGTTAATTAGGGACCCCCTAGGCACCTTGCTCTCAAACTCGAGCATGCTTCAGGGGAACCCAGAGGGCCTGTGACAGGTACGTCGCTGCCCCTCCACCCCAGGGGTGCTGACCCAGTGAGGGCCCAAGAGGACGCATTTCCAAGGGGTTTCCACGTGATGTTGACACTGCCGGCCTGCGGACCACACTTGGAGAACCGCCACGTTAAGGAAGGCCAAATGGTGGCGGTCCCGTTCTGTCATTCCTTCTCTACGGGGGACTCCTCTCTGTTAGCCAGGGAGCCGTTTGCTCAGGAAAGTCTCTTCCTTTTTGCAGGCTTCGAGCATAAGATCACAGTCCAGGCCTCTCCAACCCTGGATAAGCGGAAAGGATCCGACGGGGCCAGCCCCCCCGCGAGCCCCAGCATCATCCCCCGGCTGAGGGCCATTCGCCGTGAGTATCTCCCGAGGCCCTGACCAGTCAGTCAGTCAGTCAGTCAGCAAACTTCTCTGAGCACATACCTTGCACCAAGCGGGGGGAACCACAGGAAACAGGGAGACCAGTCAGTGAGCAGGAGAAGCACTGGGCAGGAAAACCGGGAGGGGAAGAAGGAAGAACAGTTGCTGCTGGACACCGGGAAGGCCCGTGGGAGGAGCTGAGCTTGCGGCTTTGAGACATGCGGAGATCTGAAGGAAGAGTGTCCCTGGCGGAAGGAACAGCCAAGGCAAAGGCCCAGAGGTGGGAATGTTTATCAGCCCCAAACCACCGGCTTGGCTGGAGGAGAGTGAATGGGAGGCAGCGGGAGGTTTGTGGTCGAGGAACTCTGGAGAGGCAGGAAAAGGAATCTGGATTCTACTGTCACATGACGGGAGCCGGGGAGGGCTGGGACGAGGCAGTGACGGATCGGGTTCACCTTTGCCCTCTGGCAGCTGTGAGGAGCAGGGTCTTAGGACAGCATAGACAAGTGAGATGAGGACGGCTGGCCAGGGTTGGGGGGCGCCTTGGATGGGGAGATGGCCACAGTGGGGGCCGCATGGCAGAGGTCCAGCCGTCAGGGTTCAGGTAAATAACAACCATACAGAGGTCATCAATACTGGTATCAGGGTCCATTCAAGCGTGGTGGGACCAGGAGAGAGGGCACCTGACCTTCCAGGGAACAAACTATGCAGACCTGGAGCTTTGAAGGGCAAGCCACCAACCAGGCCAGGAAAAGGACCGAAAGGGAACAGAATTCCAGGTGAAGGGAACAACCTTTGCAAAGGCGTGGAGTTGTGAAGCGCCCCACTGGGAACCAGCAGACATGGGTCCCAACCAGGCCCCTAAGGCCCTCTGCCTGCGTATCCTGACTCCGTCTCTCTCCTCGTCCTCCCTCCACACCAGCCTCCTGGCCGGCTGGGAGCACTCCGGGCGTGTCCAGGGCCTTGGCATTCACTGTTCCCTCCACCTGAAGCTCCTCTCCCTGGTGTCTACTTAGCTCCCTCCCTCACCTCCTTCGGGTCTTTGCCAGATTTCTCGCTCTCCCATGGGAGAGCCTTCCCTAACTCCACAGCCCTCGCCTGCTCCCTGTTTCCCACAGCACGGCTCCCCTTCTGACACCCCACACAGGTGGCTCACCCAGTAGAGTCCTTTCTTCACCTGCTAAAATGGAAACGCTCGCAGCTGCTCAGTAAACCTGAAGGGATGGGTGACAGCTGAGGCCGTGGGGAGCGATGGGAGATGAGGCTGAGGAAGTGGGCAGGGAATGCATATGAAGGGCCTTGAATGCCAGGGTGAGGAGCTGGGCCATTGTCCTGACAGCGGTGGGGAGCTATGGAAGGATTTATAGCAGGGAAGGGTCCTTCAGGACTGGAGTTAGAACCCAAGATCCCTGGGGCTTCCAGGTGGAGGGAGGGTCCGAGTGGGGAGTGGGAGGCTGGGAGCTCAGTGGGGCCAAGACCCAGTAACCGAGTGGCTTCTCTCGGCTCAGTGACCCCCGTGGATGGTGGTGGCGGCGGCAGCAGTGGCAGCAGCAGTGGTGGCAGTGTGACATGGGGCCGCAGCGGGCCCCCAAAGAAGGAAGAACTGGTTGGGGGCAAGAAGAAGGGCCGCACGTGGGGGCCCAGCTCCACCCTGCAGAAGGAGCGGGCTGGAGGAGAGGAGAGGTACCGGCGGGGCCGCCCTGCGCCCGCCCCCAGGCCCGTGGCGCAGCGAAGGCCGCCGACCCCCCATCTCTGGTGCCCCCTGCAGGCTGAAGGCCCTGGGGGAAGGGAGCAAACAGTGGTCATCGAGCGCCCCCAACCTGGGCAAATCCCCCAAACACACCCCCATCGCCCCTGGCTTCGCCAGCCTCAATGAGATGGGTAAGACGGTGAGGGCCCCTTTAAGGGAGAGGGGGAGGGGACATCCGCTGGCCCGAAGGGGAGCAGAGCCCGAGACAAACGGGGGACCCTTCCCCAAGGTTGGGGGAGGGAGCGGGATTTCGCTGGGCCCCTGGGGAGCAGGCATTCCCGGAAAGGGGGACAGCCAGGCCCCCGGGTGCGGGGTCACTCCCAGGGGCAGGGGCCCTTGCGGGGAGGAAGATGCGAGAACCGCGCCAACGGGGGACTCGGCGGTCTCGCTGTCGGAGGGTCCCCGGGGCCCGGGGCCAGCCGGAGTCGAGCGCGGCCTCTCCCGGTTGCAGAGGAGTTCGCGGAGGCGGCGGGCGGCGGCAGCGTGCCCCCCTCCCCGTACAGCACCCCGGCCTACCTCACGGCGCCGCTGCCGGCCGAGCGCTCCCCGGGGCCGCCCCCCGCGCGACCCGCGCCCGGCGGCCGGCGGCGCTGCGAGCTGGCCCTGCTGGGCTGCGCCTCGCTGCTGGGCGCCGTGGGCCTGGGCGCCGACCTGGCCGAGGCGCGCGCCGCTGACGGCGAGGAGCAGCGGCGCTGGCTCGACGGGCTCTTCTTCGCCCGCGCCGGCCGCGGCCCACCCGCCCGCTCCCCGGGCCGCCGCGACGACCCCGGCCCGGGCCTGGCGCCCTCGGCCACCCTCGTGTCGCTGTCGTCCGTGTCCGACTGCAACTCCACGCGCTCGCTGCTGCGCTCCGACAGCGACGAGGCCGCGCCGGCCGCGCCCTCCCCGCCGCCCTCCCCGCCCGCGCCCAGCCCCAACCCCCTGGTGGACCTGGAGCTGGAGAGCTTCAAGAAGGACCCCCGCCAGTCGCTCACGCCCACCCACGTCACGGCCGCGCGCGCCGTGAGCCGCGGGCACAGGCGGACGCCGTCGGACGGGGCGCTGGGGCAGCGGGGGGCGCCCGAGCCCGCGGGCCCCGGCCCTGGTGAGTGAGGCGCCGCGCGCCCGGGGCGCGGAGAGCGGCCCTGCCCCCTGCCCCCGCCAGGGTCCGATGGCCCAGCCCAGCGGCGGCCTCCTCCTGCTTAGCGTGGGGAGGAGGGGTCTGTGTCCCCATGGCCCTCCCTGCTGAGGGTCCCTGGGTGACTGAGACACAGGGTGGGGGGGGGGGGATGGTGCCAGACTCTAATGCCCACGGGGCCAGGCAGGTGATGTTAACGGCGACAGTGGTAACTATAGCGAACAGCCCTGTGCTGGGGCTGCTGTCTATATGTTGATGAACGTGACAAAGATGGTGGGACAGACAGGCGTTAAGGACTTCCCGTGAGGCAGGCACGGTGCTAAGTGTTCTTACAGTCACTGTTGCTATTTTACTTAATCCTCAGCCGGGTGGTGACGTGCTCCTGTCCCCGTTCAGAGGGTGTCATGTCTAAGGTCTCTCCGCCGGTCGGTCTGCAGGAACCCAGCCAGCCGAGGAGAGGGAGGGATGGGGGCTTTGTCTAGAGCGTCCAAAGGGAAGCAGGCCCTGGAGGGTCGCCCCCAGATGAGTGGCAGTCAGCAGTGATCAGGGCCTAGGCGCAGGTGCAACCCCTGCCAGAAAGTGGACCCAGCAAGATCCGGAGGCTTTTCGAGAGAAGTCAGAAATTCCAGTTTCCCTGTCCTCTCCTGGCTTTTAAATGTTGCCCTCTGCACGCCCCCCCCATCTGCCCCCCTCATCTCATCTGATCCTCTCTTACCAGGCCCTAGAGACCCCCTGGACTTCCCTCGCCTGCCCGACCCCCAGGCCCTGTTCCCAACCCGCCGCCGGCCCCCCGAGTTCCCTGGCCGCCCCACCACCCTGACCTTCGCCCCGAGACCCCGGCCTGCCGCCAGCCGCCCCCGCCTGGACCCCAGGAAACTGGTCTCCTTTGGCCGGACACTCAGCATCTCGCCTCCCAGCAGGCCGGACAGTCCGGAGAGCCCCGGGCCCCCCAGCGTGCAGCCCACGCTGCTTGACATGGACATGGAGGGGCAGAGCCAGGACAGCACCGTGCCCCTGTGCGAGGCCCAGGGCTCCCGCTGAGGCCACCGCCCGCCGGGGCAGCCGTGAATGTAGCGCCCCAGGCCCCGCCGCGGCCCGCCAGGCCCAGGCGGGAGGCCCTGGGCAGGATACCCGCTCTATTTATTGGGGAAGGGGGGAGGGGGGACACTTAATTTATTCCTTTGTACCCCAGGGGGTGGGGCCCTGCACCCGCCCTGCAGCGGGGGGAGGGGGGCCGGGACACTCAGGGACAGGGCATCGCGGGGGATTTGGCACAAATGCAGCATTAAAGGTAGCCCCTGCCCCCTATCGCGCCTGGCTGTGCGTCTTTCCCGGCCTGCCGCCACCCCGGGCCATGCCCCTGTGCACCCCCCGCCCACGCTGGCTTTCTCAAGTCCACGGGGTGAAGCATAAGCCCATAGCCCCTCCCCGGTCCCCACCAGAACACCACACAAAGAGGCTCTGGTTACCAGTGACAAATGCTTTACCTGTGAACACATGAGTTGGGGGAGTTTACACGGTGAGGTGGCAGGGGTGGAGGTAGGGTAGAGGTAGGGACAGCCCCCCTAGGTGGGTCTCAGCCAATGACGTCCCGCGTCCCAGCCCCGGCCCCGGCCCCACTGTCTTCCCGCTGGAGGCCACACCGGTTCATCTTCAGCTGAGTCAGCTGGATGTAGCGCAGGACATTGGTGTCTGCGGGGGAGGCGGGCAGGGCATTATCCTCAAGTCCTGGGGCAGCGGGGGACAGCTGCCCCACCTTGGCTCACACCTCGTTGTCCCCAGCCTTCAGTGCCTCCCCACACAGCCAGCATTGCCAGAACCCTTCTCCAAAGCCCCAGCCACAACAAGCCAGCGGGGGCGTTTCACACCTCCATCCTTCCACACAGGCTCTGCATTCTGCCAGGAATGCCGCTCACTGGAGGCCCTGGTCACCCTGCCACGCGGCCTCCGGGCTGTCTGCAAGCAGCCGCTTCTCCCACCACTCACCAGGACAGCTGATCCTGCCTCTGCTCCCACAACCCCATGTCGTGCACCTGTTGTGCTCCCTCGTCTCTGGCTCCTAATACAAGCTCTGCCTACAGACACACACACACACACACACCCTCTGACTGCCATCTCCCACAGGGCAAGGAACGAGCCTCCAGCTCTGTTAACCCCCCCACCCTGGGCCAATTTCCTAGATCGCCAGGAACCAGGTGACCAAGTAGGTGAGAGTGTGAATGGGTGAGAGAGGGAGTGGATGAACTGGGGAGCGGGGGGCGGGGAGGGGGGCATGTAAGGGAGATGGGGTGGGTGAGCAGATAGGGAAATGGCTGCTAGGGGAGTGGGGGCATCAGGATGAGTCAGGGGCTGAATAGACGAGAACTGGTTGGGTGAATGTCAGAGGAATGATGGGTGAGCGGACATTTAAATGGGAGGCGAGAGCATGAGAAGATGTGGAAGGAGTAGGTGGGTGGAGAGGCGAACGGGGCGGGGGTCCAGCGCTCCCTCCAAGCAGCGAGGCCCCTTTCCGGGCTCCACCCGCCCCTCACCTGTGGGCTCCCGGCTGCGGGCCTCCTGCAGGTAGCGCAGCGCGCGCGTGTAGTCGCCCAGGTGATAGAAGGCGATGCCGGCGCGGTAGGTGGCCTTGAAGTTGCCCTGCTGCTTCTCCAGCACCTTGAGACAGTACTCGCGCACCCGCTCGTAGTTCACCAGCTCCGACTGCAGCAGGCAGGCTGCGGGGGCACCGGGACCCGGGCTCTCAGAGCCGGCCGGCGCCCAGACCTCACCTGGCTTTCGGGATGCGGGGAACCCCACCCTTTCCCACGGCTGAGCCGTCCTCAGGGACTACTCAGGCCACCCGGCCGCCCAGCTCTGACCAATCAGAATGGAAGCGATCTGCGCCGCCGCCAGAGGGCGCGAAAAACACAGACAGGCGCTCCCGGGTGATTAGCTGGGAGGTTTCCAGACGGGAGAGGGCTAGGGGCGGGCTCACAGGTGAGGGATGGGCCTCGAATGGCTCGTCCAGGGTAAGTTTGTCTCACCTGAGGTTCGCAGGTGGCACCCCAAAGCCCATCCATTCCCGCATCCCAGCTCCTTCCATCCCTGTGGTCCCCTACACTTCCAACCCCTCTCCTTGATCTAGTTCTGAGGACTCCCCCTACAGACCCCAGCCCTGGCGCCTTCAAGCCTGCAGCGCCCGCCACCCCAGGGCTTCGTGATTGCCCCTAGCTCCCCACCCCTCTCACATACGCGCCCCCCGACGGCCCCGTACCCGTGAGAGAGTCATAACATTCCACCTCCGTGTTCTCCACCAGGCGCCGCTGCTCCTCACTGAGGCGGGCTGGCCCCGGGCTGGTGGCGGGCCCGGGGGCGGGGGCGGGCAGGCCTCCAGGGCGGGCCCCCTGCGCCGCCTTCAGCTGCAGCAGCGCCCGATGATACTTGCCGATGGCTTCCCGGAACTTCTTCTCTCGGTAGCAGCGCTGGCCCTCCGCCTTGAATGCCACGGCGGCCCGCAGGCTGCTGTCGAGCGCCGCGCCCAGGCCCCCCGACGGCTCTGGGGCAGGACCGGGCCGAGCTGAGCCATGGCAGGGGCCCGGGCCCGGCGGCGAGAGGGCGGGAGGCGGGCGCGGCGGAGGCTCCGGGGCAGCGCTGAGCATCAGCACCGGGGACAGCGCGCCGCGCTGCATTGTGGGAAACTCCTGCGGCCGCTGCTGCAGCTACCGCATCGCCCCCCGTGGGGCTGGTCCCCACCCTTTCTCCGCCCCCGCACCTCCAGCAGCCGACTCCGGCTGCCCCCTATGGGTCTAGAGAAACCCCTCAAGACTTCCCCACTCTCTCCTTCAAATCAGCCCCAGTCCTATTTCTCCAGCCGGCCTCTCCCTTTTTCCCACTCCCTTTACCCTCCCCACCCTCCTGCCTGCTCTCCTCTCCCAAGCACAGAGCTCCCGAAGCTTTCTATAAGGAAAGGGCAAGTCTGGGGGAAAGAGCAGGAAGATAACAACCTCGTGGACTGCCGGTTTTCAGCCCACCAGCATTTGGCATATTGGATAAGAACACAGGAGTCAAGCTGTCCAGATTTAATTCCCTGCTTATTTTCTCCCTAGTTATACGCCTTGGACAAATCACTTAAACTACCCGGAACTCTATCCTCATCATGGGACAATGAGAGCAACTTTGAAACTCATTTGTTTATCTATGCAACAAACGAATATTCACTGATATCTTTTCTGTGCCCAGCTCTGGGCTGGGTGATGCTGGGACATAGCAGGGACTGAGACAGCCTCAGACCCTGCCCTCCTGGGCCCCAAGTCCAGTGGGGAGACAGCTCAGAGTGAGCAGTACAGTAAGAAAGGAGGGTACAGCGCAGGAAACATGTGAGAGGCTTCTGGAGGAAAACTGAGGGCAAATCAGCCCTCCTTGGCTGCTTATGTGGCGGTGGCACGTTGGTCAAGCTCCTTGATCTCCCTCCACCTTGACTTCCTGCCGTTTAACTTGGGATAAGAAGTGAGCTTCCTTCAGAGTAGTGGCAGGGGCTGGATCCGGTTACGCAGGTAAAGCACGGCGCTCAGGGCCTGGGACAGTCATGCGAAATTGACAACGGGTGTTTATCATCCATGACATGGTGAGATTTGTGACCATAAGTGCCCGGCTCTGAGTCAGCCTCCATATACAGCTGTTGAATAAGTGAGTGAATAACTGTATGTATGACCACCCATCCTCCAAGACCCTAGCTTGGGTCTCAGTCCCAAGCCCCGTGCCTGTATTTCCACCCTCCCCCGCCTCCACCGTATATCCTCCCCTGCCGCTGACGCTGTGGCACTTTAGAGGTTATGTGGATCAGATCCCATTTATGGAACTCTTGCTATCCAAGACCCTATCACCAACTGATGACCCTCACAGGCCAGTATATTTAATATGTTGGGTTTGTGCAACCATTAAAAAATATTGAATTAGTGGGGCCAGCCCGGTGGCAGTAGCGGTTAAGTTCTCACCCTCCCTTTGGTGGCCCGGGGTTCCCCGGTTGGGATCCTGAGCGCGGACCTAGTGCATCACTCATCAAGCCATGCCGTTGTGGCGTCCCACATATAAAATAGAAGATGAGCACAGATGTTAGCTCCTCAGCAAAAAGAGGAGGATTGGCCGCGGAGGTTAGCTCAAGGCTAATCTTCCTCAAAAAAAAAAATGAATTAGTTACCAACATATAAGAGCAGAGATATTTATGGAATTGTAAACTTTTGACTTCACTTAAACAAAATCTGAAAATCTGTCAACACCGAGGCCTCACGACTGGGGCAGGCATTCTGTTTCCCACGGTCGCCATCCCTCCTAGTTTGTTCCCAACCCTGAGACCGAGGGTCATTCAGCTTGCATTGCCATTTTCCTCTTAGCATCTCTGTCTCCCGCGACCGTTTGCGTTTGGAATCCCAGTTTTATCCCTCTAAGCGGCACTTGCGGAAGTCCGCCAGCGCCCCCTCGCGGACGAGTCCGGAATCCGCATCGCGTCTCCCAGCAACCATTAAAGGACTAGAGAACATCCAATCAGAGGGATGAGGGGCCGAGGAAGTAACCAATCAGAAGTGGGGGGAGGGCCTGAATTCGACCAATGAGGACAGAGAGCGCCGGGAATAAAAACTCTTTTATTGAAACGGGAGACGGACACACACGGAGTCTTCTTCGATGCGGTCCCCGGGCTCAGGGAGGCCCGGGCTGCGGGCGGCGGAGCAGGCGGGCGGCGGCGAGGCTGGTGCCCCGGCGCTGGGGCCGCGCGTACTTGAGGAAGATGGCGGCGCGGCCGGGCGCGGGACCCCGGAGCGCGGCGCGGGCCATGCACGGCTCGAGCGGGCCCAGCTCCGCGGGGCTGCGGCGGGGAGACGGGGAAACTGAGGCAGGGGCAGCGGTGGACACGACCTGTCCTCGGAGGCTGAGAAGACGCGTTGACTTGGGTCCCCGAGGACCGCTCGGGGGCTCTCTCGAGATCGGACACGAGGCCCATCATCTAGAGAGCGACCGGGGGGCGCGGAGGAGGGGACGACCCCCGATTCTCCCCGCAGGGCGCGGCTTGGGGAGAGCCAGGACCCGCGGGGAGGGAAGGAGTGGGGCTGGGGACGAGGTGACATCCAGCTCCGCCCCGTGGACACGGGATGGGAGAAAAGACATTCACCCTGCCACCCGGTGCCATGGGTACGGGGAAGAGGCTCGAGCAGCGAAAAGGAGCCCCGTTCGCGGCCACAAGGGGAGCTGGGCGACTCGAGGCCGACAGACCTCTCCTTCTCAACCCCGCAACGCAGAGCATCTTCCGGGCCCGGGGATCTCCTCTCTCCCACCCTGGGGCAAGGTGAAGGGTCCCCAAATCCAGACAAACACCCCATGCTCAGACACCTCCAGACCAGACAGACACATCCTTCTCTCACACCCAGAAAAGCCAAGTCGAGGTGCACCCTCCTCCCCCATAATTGTCTCTCATTCTCTGAGACGGTCAAGACAGCGTCCAGGAAGATAGGTCGCTGGAGCCCCAGAGCCCCTCGGCCACGGCCGTACCTGTAAAGCGCCGGCTCGGGCCCGGAGCCCGCCCCGTCCAGCACGCGGTGCGCCAGGCTCAGCGCCGCAGCTGCGCGCCGAGCGGGCTCCCAGCCCGCGGCCTCGGCCTCCAGCAGGGACAGCTCCAGGAAGTAGGTGGCAAGGAGCGTCACCTGCCCGGGCAGCTGGACGAACGTCAGGCCCCGCCCCCAGCCCGCGCAGGCCCCGCCCCCTCCCCGGGCCCCGCCCCGCGCACCTGGGGGCCGCTCCGGGCCAGCGCGGACAGCAGCCCGAGGCACAGCAGCGGGCCCGGGTGGTGCAGCCGGAAATCCAGGCGGCTCAGGATGCGGCGCTCGGCGCGCAGAAGCTCCGCCCGCGAGAAGGAGCCGGCGCCCAGGAGGCAGAGGGAGGCGGGCTGCGGAGTGGGGGGAGAAGGGTGGGGGAGTCTCGGGCCCGGCTCGCTCCTCCCTGCCCTGCAGCGCCTGCGCTCAGTCCAGTACCCGTTCTGGACCTCAGTTTCCTGGTCTGTAAAATGGGGCCACTGCTGCGTCGTCTGGAAGTCATGGAGCGCACAGGCTTCGGAGTCAGGAAGACCTGGCTTCGGGTTCAAAGCCTGCCATCTACTCCCTGTGTGACAGGGACATTCACGGAGGCTGAGACTCAGTTTCCTCACCCGTAAACGGAGACACTTCTCCCTGCTTCACCAGGCGGTTCTGATAAGGCACTGAGTATACGCTTGTTAACAGTAACTGTTCAAGATGGACTGTAACTACCGAAGACCGAACCCGAGTCCCAACTGCCTGATCTGGGGCCAATGTCTTCCTCTCTCTGGGCCTCAGTCTCCTCCTCTGTTAAAGGGACACACTCATGTGTCCCCTGCCTCACATAGATATGCTGGCATTCCAAGAGTTCCTAAAGCGCTCGCTTGGCACGGTGCTTGGCACACAGTAGGCGTTTAATCCGTGACTGCGGCCAGCAGGCAGAGCTCCACCCTCCTCGGCCCACCCCGGAAGTACCTCGGGAAGCACGCACTCTTCCATCTTGCACGCCACGAAGAGGCAGGCCACGCCCAGCAGCTGCAGGCGGTGTAGGCGCACTCGGCCCGCGCGCAGGTAGGAATCGAGCAGGTGCACGGCCAGGTAGAGCGTGTCCCCTGCCAGGCCCAGGTACTCCTGGGAAGGGGCGCGGGTGAGCAGCAGGGCCCTAAGCTGTGCCGCGGGCCCGGCCCTGCCCCTTCCCCAGCTACGTACGTGCACCTGGACCAGCCAGTCCACCACGAGCGCGCGCATCTCCGCGGTCACGGTGCTCGGCAGGGCCCTCCTGGGCAGCGCGCGGCACACCTGGGGTTGGGCAGGGACGGCTCACTCTCCACACCTGTGCCTCGGCTCGTCTCCTGGGCTCCAGGCCTGGGTGCCGCAGCCTCCTCGCACCCGTCGGATGGCACACGAGTGCCACACCCAAACTGGCCTCCAACATCTCGTCCAAAGATTCTGCTCTTCCCTGTGCGCATCTAGAACCCGGACTTTGTTCTGGACCCCTCTCGAGCCTGCAGGACCACTGGACCTCCTTGAGCATCTCCCCAGATTCCACACCTGGTCACCAACCCTCAACCCATCCCCCTCAGAGCACTCTGAAGGGTCTTTCTAAAGTACAGATCTGACCGAGGAATTCCCCAGCTTAAAACCCTTCCATCGTTTCCAGAACCCTCAGGAGAAAACCCTAATTCCTCTCTGACTCTCTCAGGCCCTACCTCTGCTCCAACATCACCTGGCCCCTCTGTCCCCTCACAATCCACACACCCTGGCTACACCAGCCTTCTTTTGGTCCTAGACGATGCCAAGCTCATTCCTACCTCAGGGCCTTTGCACGCATATACTGTTCTTTCCACCTGAAATAGTCCTTCCCCAGCTCCTTGCCTTGCTGACTCCTTCACGGTCATTCAAGTCTCAGCTAAAATTTCCCTGACTCTCTCTATACTTCTCCTTGCACCCCATCCCTCTATCTTATCGCTTTATTCTCATAATATTTTCAGTCTGGAGATAGCCGGTGTTTCCTCTGGAGCTTTGTCTGTTTGCCTGGATAGGGCGGGGATGTCTGCCCAGATCCGGGCTGTAGCTCAGTTCCGGACAGAGGCCCCGGGCCGGGAGAGGCGCCCACCAGAGGTTTGTTAAATCAGTTCCTGCCTTCAGTATTCCTCCCGACGGTGCCTAGCCCAGACAGATGCCTGCGGACCACCGGCCTGTGTTTTGCTCTGTGTGGCTCTTCTGAAATGCTCACTTACACCTGCTCGTCTCCCCACAATGAGGACAGACCGACTATGCTGTTCATCACAGCGTCCCCAGCGCCTAGAACATGCTGGAAAACACCTAATAACTCGCTATTTGTTAAACGAATAAATGTGGGGGACAAGTACGAGGGGCTATGAAATACCAAGGAGGGACTGCAAAGGCTGCAAACGGCTTGGGGAGGCGGGGAAAGGGCGCTCCGGGCGCTGGAAACCGCCCAGGTGACTGTGCCACCAAAAGCAAGACGAGAAGTTGGGGCGGGGGCTGGAGCGTCTGTGGGAAGAGCCGAGAGCGAGGCTGGCGGGGGAGGGGGGGGCAGGGGGTAGAAACGCCCGTCGGGTGGGTGTTGGGCGAGCGGGTGGGCTTCGGCCTCGTCTAAGCTGAACCCCTCTGCTGCCGTGCAGGGGCGCCCCGCCGCCCCGCTCACCATGACCTCGGCGAAGATGTCCCCGGCGTACTCGCGTTCTCCCTCCAGCCCCAGCGCGCTCAGCGCCTCCTCCAGCCCCGGCGGCGCGCACGGCCCCGGGGGGCGCACGGCGTAGGCGCTCGTGCCCGCGGGGACGCCGTCGGCGCGGGGCGTGCTCGGAGGCTGTGGGTCGAGGGAGGCAGCTGGACTCTGCAAGGGAGAGGGGCTGGGGGGTCAGTGCCCGGAGGGAGGCCCGAGGGGGAGCAGGCCCCCGGCGCCGCATCTCACCAGCATCCTCCAGGCTGGCGGCGGGAGCCAGGCCCTGCGTCCGCCAGTTCCCGCCGGAGCGCGGCGCCCGCGGCGCGCGCCTTAAATGCGCCCAGGCGCGTGCGCGAGAGCACGCCTCTGCTGGGCAGGTGCGCGGGCTGGGGCGCGGGTCCCAAAGGCTGGCTCTGCCCCCTGCAGACCCTCTAGGTCGGGCAGCTGGAGTCAGATCCTCGTCCTGCTGCTTCCTCTGTGGCCAGATGCAGCCCCTCTGAGCCTCACTCTCCTTGGCTGTAAAGTGGGGAAGTTTCAGAACTTCTAACATGGTGTCTTGCAGCGTCCAGCGCAGGGCTCAATACAGCAAAAGCTCAAGACAGGGGAGCAGGAAGTCCCCTAGCGGAGATTTCAGGCGGGCCGCTGCGTTCCGCGCGGCGGGGACCCGGGGCTGAGCACGCGCGCTCGCTGCCTTTCCCAAGCCCACGGCCCAGAGCTGAGGTGGTGATCAGGCCCGGGGCCGGTGGTAGGGCTGGACTAGGGCAGCAGCCTGCCCACTGCCCTCCCTGTCCCTGTCCCTGTCCCCGGCAGTCCCCACAGGCAGCCAGAAGGGAGGCTGTGCACACCTAAGAAATCAGCTCACACTGCCTCTGTCCATCGGGGCTCCCATCTCCCTCCAGTTGAAAGTCCACGAGGCCCTATAGTCTCTCTCCCCACCGCAGCCAAGACACACCCCTATGAGCTCATTTCCTGTCTGTCGCCCCCTCACTCATTCCTCTCTCACCACACTGGCCTCCTGGCTCATCCCCACCCCCACCAGGCATGCTTCTACCTCAGGGCCTTTGCACTGGCTGGTCCCTCTGCCTGAAATGCCTTTCCCTCCGAGATCCCTCATTCCCTTTAAGGGGTTTACTCAGATGTTACTTTCGTGAAGAATGCGATCCTGAACATTTCCTGTCCCCATCCTCTGCCTTTATTCTCTCCTTAGCACCGACTCACTTCCTATTTATTGTCTCCCTCCTGACTAGAATGTGAGCCCCAGGAGGGCAGGGCTGGCCTGGGTTTTTTTTCCATTGCTGTATTCTCAGTGCCTAGAACAGGGCCTGGCACATAGTAGGCCCTCCATAAGTATTTGTTGAATGAATGAGTAAACAGGCCAGCTGTAATTTGGAGACAGTGATCTGGAAGGGTCTCTTTGAGGAGGTGACCTTAGCTGAAAGAGAAGGAGCCAGGAATACAAAGAGAGGGGAGAATATTCCAAGGGGTGGGAACAGCCTGAGCAAAGGCCCTGAGGCAGGAAAGAGCTTGCTCTCCTCATGCGTTCAGAGGTCATCGAGGCTGAAAAAGTGAGCAGAGAGGAGTGTGAGATGCTGCCAATGGCTTCCTGTCATACTTAAAATAAACCCTAAACCCCTTATCTTGGCCACAAAGTCCCTTTGGCCCATTGTCACCCCTCTAACCTCATTTCCTTCCACTCTTCTCCTCCCTTACTCGAGACACGCTGTCCTCTTTATGTTCCCAGAACACCTCAGACAGCTGCCTGCCTCAGGACCTTTATGCTTGCTGTTCCCTTTGCCTGAATGCTGGAGGAGAACGCAGATATTTACATTCTCGGTATCTCCACTCGAGTTGCTCACTCACTACACAGGGACAGTAGTGACTTCCAGTGGAGGAGCCTGACAGAGGCCATCTTAACCAAGGGGTCAGAGTCAGCCCCAGGAGTGGGACAGATGGTCTCCTGTGCCTCTGGAGAGGATGCAGTGGGAGGGGCACGCCGTGGCTGGGCATTCCTGCCAATGGCTGCGACAGAACCACGAGCAGACATCAGGGAGCCAACCCTGAGGGACATTCTGCAAAATAAAGTGCCCTGGGAGCTTCGAACCTGCGCGCCTGGACCGGTCACCAGGCAGGAGTTTTTCCTTTCTTTCGTCTACAAGGGCTTTCATGTGACCATTAGCAAAGTCTGTGAGGGTCTGGAGGAATAGTGCTGTGTCAATGCTGACCTCCTGACCTCGAGGCTTGGACTGCAGTTACGAGAGCGAATGTTCTCATTCTAGGACAACGTGACATGTCAACATGGACGAGAGAGGGAGGGACTAAAGGAAATGTAATACGTCCCGGGGAACCTGCGTGAAGCGTGGATGAGAATTCCTTGTATTTTTCTTAAATAAAAAATTCACATAGACTGATACCCCACCCCATTTCTCCTGCTAACATCTCACACGACAGTGGTACATGTGTCACAATTTAATGAACCCACAGGGATACGTTATTCAAGTCCCTGCTTTTTTCAGCTCCCTCGACTTCCTGCCTAACGCCTGTCTCTGTGCCGGGACCCCACGTTCCACTCGCTCTGCGGGTCTCCTCAAGCCTTCTCGGCGGTGACGGTTTCTCGGGCTTGCCTTGTTTGGAGCCCCCTGGCCAGTTCTGAGAACTAGCGGTGTTTCTCCGGATTGGACCGGGGTGCGCGTTCAGGCAGGAAGACAGGTGGGGCCCGGTTCTCACCGCATCCTAGCAGGGCGCCTGCCGCCCACAGGACGCAGCGGCGCGGCGCGGCCTGACCACGGCTCAGCGGCGCGTGCCGGGCTTCCCCACGGGAAAGCTGCCTCCCCCCCGGCCACACTGCACGGAAGTCACTTTCGGAAGGAAGTCACTTTGCAGCCCACACCTAAGGCGTGGGGGGTCTGCTCCCCTCCGTGAGGGCGGAAATCCACAGGAAAGCTCTGCAGTTCTGCACAGGTGTCTTCTCACCGTATGTTTGTCACTTCCATCAGTATGGCCTCACTCATTCTACACTTCGGGTGTAACCAAGACTAGTTCTCTGCTGCTCAAACTGCTCTCAGCGCTGTCGCCGGGAGCTCGTCCCCCCCGGCTCCTGTGGCTCCTGCGGTTCGCACGCCCATGGGCGAGGGGGAGGTTTGGTTAGCAGGTCCTCGCATCCGGGCACCACAGGATGCTCCAGGATCATCTCGTGTATGTCCTGCACCACTCCTGGAGTGATTTTCGTACTATTTTTGGAAGTTTCTAAGTTTTCTAGAATCTACAAGTACTTCAAAATTAAAGTTAAAAATACATGAACCACCTCACTTCGGGGGAAAACTATCAGACACAGATTAAAATACAGCGACCCGGGAACGTAGGCCACAAAATAAAAGCCCGGTGCGGTCAAGATGGACCGTGAAGATTTATTACAGTCGTGTCGGCAGAACAAAAAAACCTGGAAACAAGCAAATTCTCACCAGGGGGCGGCTCGCTCAGCTGAGGCGCACCCACCCCAGGAGCCTCATGGAGCAGCTGGGACGCACGATGGCTATGCCCACGAGGGGTCCCCAGAATGCAGAGAAGTGCCCGAAAGAGGACCTCGTTTCTCCGATGGCCCAGCACACCCTTCGACCATGCGAGCCTGGGTGAGGCGGGTGTGGCATGATTCACGGGGAGAAAACTGCGCAAGGGGAGGGGGACGGGCTGTCTCCCAGGTCCTCCTGCCGGAGGTCCCTGGGGTCCGGGGACTGGACTTCCTCCTCATACTTTTGCCTGCATTATTCTTTACACACACCAAGACTTGTGAAATTTTTTACATGCACGTGACAAAACACAGATTGACTCAAAATTTCATTTTTCTCATTGGTAAAATTTTATTAAGACTTCCACCTGAAACCCCCTTTGGGAAAAGTCCTCGCACAGAAACGGGAGGCACCGCTCCATCCATGGACGCCCGTGCCACTGAGGGAAGCAGCCGACTGCCGCTGGGCCACCCCCCCAATGGAAAGGGAGACAGCCGCCCCCAGATTGAGGAAGACCCAAGTGACAGTGGGACGTGAAGAGAAACCCTAGCACTGGTCACCTCAGAGGGCTGCGACAGAGGGAAGGGCAAAAGGCTTTCTTTAGGGGCTGGCCCCGTGGCCGAGTGGTTACGTTCGCGCGCTCCGCTGCAGGCGGCCCAGTGTTTCGTCGGTTCGAATCCTGGGCGCGGACATGGCACTGCTCGTCAGACCACGCTGAGGCAGCGTCCCACATGCCACAACTAGAGGAACCCACAACGAAGAATACACAACTATGTACCGGGGGGCTTTGGGGAGAAAAAGGAAAAAATAAAATCTTTAAAAAAAAAAAAAAAAAAAAAGGAATTGGAATTTAAAAAAAAAAAAAAAAAAGGCTTTCTTTATGCCCACCGGGACATATTTTCGTAATTAAATAAATAAAGTCCATCTGAAGTTAGGAAAAACAAAAACCAAAAGATCCCTTGAGTCTTGGCTGTTGCTAATGCAGGTTTCTATCAAGCGGACCCGACCTTCCTGCCTCCTGCCCTTCAGATCTCAGAGACTCCACGCGTGTGAAGCCCTAACAGCTGCTGGCAAAGTCTCCCGTGGACTCCGCCCATGCCGGGCTCGGCGGGCAGCCCCGGATCTGGGAGGAGTGATGCAAGGGTGGGAACCCTGGATAAAGGGGCAGCGGTCCGAGGATGCCCTGAGCTGGCAGGACTCGAACCAAACCTGAGGCGCCCCCGCTGAGACCACCACCAACCCCACAGACACACCAAGGATTCTGGATGGGAACCTGGAGGCCTCGAGGCTCCCCAGTTTGGCCTAAGTGAAGAGCCGGGGATGTGCCGGCAATGCCCCCTCGGGGCTCAAGGGCCACAAGAAATGAAGTCGCTCCCTTTCACGCTCACCCCAGGGCTCAGCGACACAGTGCACACCCTCCTTGTTCACAGCCACCCACTTCTCTTGGCCTAAGCAGCTTCCAAGGGTCTGGAACGGTCTGCCCACCGTAGCCCCACCCCAGGCCTGGGAGCCTTCCCCAATCCCCTCTGCATGCTCCCCCTTGTGGCTGACAGGCCCTGTGAATGGAGCACCGGGCGCAAGAAAGGCCCAGGGGGGTGGGCCCCGGTCTAAAACGAGTGTCTTTATTGCTTGTACCGTACAAATACGAGGAACGGGGAAAGGCCAGGGGGGAGGAGAGAGAATTGTCAGATCAATGACAGACACACACAAAAAGGAAAAAAAGACCCCCACCCACCCAAACCAACCCCACCCCACCCCAGGATGTCTCTCTGTGAGTTACCTAGTACAGAAGGTGAGGTGGGGAGAGCAAAACCAGAAAAACCAAATTCCAAACACCTGGAGATGTTGGGGGGGAGGGGAGGGGAAGGGAGGGGGGCAGGGCAGCAAGTGGACCCCAGGCGTGGCTCCCCCACTAGTCCAGCACCCCTCCCCCACGGGATGAGATGCTCGGGCCTGGGACAGGGGCCTGAGCCCACACACACCACACTCGAGGCCGGGACACGCTTGCCCTCGCACACACATACCCAACACGCATGCACACACACACCCGTGTGCACCTGTGTCCCAGATGCACAGGGATGCCCACGGACACACACAGTCCGGGGCACGCACACGAGTGCCCACAGCACTGACACACGTTCACCTTAAGGCTGCAGAACGTGGGGCCTGGAGAGGGGGAGGGGTGAGGTGGCCTGGAGCCTCCGTTCCCAGAGGCCCCCACCCCGGTACGTACCAGAGACCCCCGCCCCCACCTGCTCCTCGACCCAAGTCCGTGGGGCCCAATACTGTCTCGGTGTGAGATGTGTAACAGCCGAGGCTGGCGCCCCTCCGCCCCAGGCAGAGAAGGGGGTGACCCAGGCCCCACCCTCAGAAGGGATGGGGCCAGGCCCGGGGGCCAGTGGGAGGTAAGGCCGGCTGGAAGGAAGCCCTGGTAAGGCACGGGGCGGGGGGCCGGGGACTAGCCCCTAAATGTTCCTCCTGCCTCACCCGCAGGTCAGGAGAGCAGCTTGGGGGGTGGGGGAAGGCAGGGCCAGGAGGCAGCGCCCACCTCTGGGCCCCGCTGGTCCCCCACAGGGTCGACTGGGCCCCATCCACAGGAGGGAGCCCTAAGCCCCGACCCCACAGCTTCCGAAGGCCCCCCGCCCGGCCCTGGACATTATTGCTTTTCTGCCCCCGTGGGGGAGGGGGCTGGACTGCCCCTCGCCAGGCCACTCAGAGCCTAAGGACGGGGCAGGGAAGGCAGCACCGGCGTGCTGTCACTGGGCACCCGGCGGATGCAGGCCCCTGTCTGGCCCCGCTGGGGCTCACGCTGCTCAAAACCGGCCCCTTCTCAGCGCCCACGGCTGGTCCCGGGGCAGGCGGCGACTCCCGGTCTGGCAGAGGTGAGCGCAGGACAGGGTCCTGGAGGCAGGGCCGCGGGGACCGCAAGGGGAGTTTGGCAGAGGGCTGAAGAAAAAACTGGAAATGGGGGTAAGGAGGTGAGGGATGGGGACGCAAACAAAAAAGGCAAAATAAAAAGTTAAAAAAAAAAAAGAACGAAGCCCCCGGCGGTGGTGGCGGCCGTGCGTGCGTCCTGTGGCGGCAGCGGGCGCTCACTCGCGGATGCTGGCCGAGTAGGAGAACTGGGGGAAGTGGGTCCGCTGGTCCAGGTCGAGGGAGCCCAGGCTGTCATCTGTGGGGTCGGTGGAGCAGATTGGGGAGACCAGCCTGCGAGGGCCCGGCAGCCCGCCTGCACTCCCTGGGGCCGGGGGATGGGGGACCCCGCCTGGAAGGAAGCAGGCAGCCCCCAGCGTAAGCCCTGAGCTGGTGGCCGTCCAGGAGAGGGACAGAGGGCTCAGTGAGGTCCTCCCTGACAGAGCCCCTGAGTCAGCCCCACCCCCAGGCAGAGCCAGGCTGAGCGAGCCTCCAGAGCACCCCCGGCTCCTCTGCTCCCCTCTTACCCCCACCCCGCAGTCTAGCCCGGACCTCTCTGCCCCAGCCTCCTGCCCTGGCCGCCACTCCCGCCCCCAACAGTCCTCCACACGCAGCCAGGGCACTTTCTAAAGCCCTGAGGCAGCCCTGTCTCTCCTCTGCACAAAGCCCTTCCACCGCTCCCCAGGAAACAAGGCCTCGCTCCTCCCAGCAGCCCCCAGATCCTCCTGCTTGGCCCAACGCCCTCTCCCTCCCCTCTCCTTGGACCTCTGCAGTGCTCCCATCGTTCCTGAACATACGATGTGCCCATTTCTGGGCATCCCACGTGTCGTTCTTTCTGCCAGGAACGTGTCTCAATTGCCTTGCCTCCTCCTCCAGGAAGCCCTCCCTGACTCACAGGCCAAGTCAGGCATTTCCTCTGGGCTTGTATTCCTACACCCTTGCCCTGACCCCTCTGGGTTGTCACCCTACCTAGACTGGGAGCTCCTGAGGGCAGGGCCCAGGGCTGTCTCGGTCACTGCTGTGTCCCCAGCAGAGCCCAGCCCTGGGCAGGTGAGAGTAAGAACCCAACCAGCCATAGACTCAATGGACCAATACAGTCCCAGAGCCCTAAGTGACATGGGAAGCCCACCGAGAACGTGCCACGTCAGCCCTGACAACTCCCAGCAGCTCCTGCCAGGCCTCTCCCCTGAGCTCCGGGACGCACTGTCAGGGCTCCTGGGAACCCCACGGGGCCCACAGTGGACCAAGAGCAAAAGCCCCACAAGCAGACCGAAGGGTCAGCTGCCCAGATCTGGGGGCCTGCGAGCTTCCTTCTGGAGAATGGGGTCGAGAGCAGACCCCCCCAAGCCAGGCAGCGCACGGGGGAGGAGCCGCAGGCACTCACAGCGGTCCGGGGGGGTGATGGTGATGGACTGGGCAGTGAACTCGTCGTCGAAGTACCTCGTGTCGACCTCGGATGTGACCTGAGGTTTGAAGGGTGGCAGGAGCTGCGGAGGAGAGGAGCCCAGGTTCAGGACCCTGAGGACAGCAGGCCTCGGCCAAGGTCACCTGCGGGCAGCAGGCAGGTGCAGGCGCTCACCTTCTTCTGTACCACGTCCTGCCAGTTGATGCTGAGGAAGAACCTGTGCTCCATGACCTCCTTGGCATCGCTGGGCCCCCCGCCGAGCCTGGGCAGAGACGGCCATGAGCACCCACCTCCCGGGCAGCCAGGCTCTGGGAGACGAGCTTTCAGTGCAGGCCCTGAACAGCTTTAACCACTCTGACCCGGTCACAGACCACAGAAGAGGAAACGAGGCTTGGGGAGGGAGCTCACGGGGCCGGGGTCAGAGCCAGGAGACTGCAACCTGGCCCCTCGTCCCCTAGTCCAGGAGGAGAGCCGAGAGGGCGGGCGCGACGGCCACGTCACATCCTGGCTCTGCCGCATGAGACTTGGTGACCCTAGGCCAGGCACGGGGCCGCCCTGTTCCTCAGCATCCCCATAAGACACGGCAACGCAGGCAGAGGGCTAAGGATAGGCCTGGCCCCAGAGGAATGCTAAGTGCCAGCTGTGGGGACTGTCAGAGGCTGTGTGGGGACAACACACACCACGCACCCAGGAGCGACTGCACCTGTGGATGCTGTCCCCTCTGGGCGGAAGGGACACTGGCGCAGGTGGCACTGGGCTGGGCAGGACAGACGCCAGCCCTCACCTCTGCTTGGGGTCCTTCTTAAGCAGCCCAGCAAGCAGGGACTTGGCCTCGGGGCTGAGCGTGCGCGGGAAGCGGATCTCCTCCATGAGGATGAGCTCGAAGAGGCGCTCGTGGTCCTGGTTGTAGAAGGGCAGGCGGCCGCACATCATCTCGTACATCACCACGCCCAGCCCCCACCAGTCCACAGCCCGGCCGTAGTCATTGTCCTCCAGCACCTGACGGGGAGGGGCGATGAGGGCCAGGCCCGCACCCCAGGGCCGAGGAGCTGCGAGGGGCCCGGGGCTGGGGACGGCAGCCTAAAGGTGGGAGCCCTGCCCTCAGAGGGTCTGGGCGCGGGAAGCACAGCGGTCTGAGGGCCCCTCCGCCCTTGGCCTCACACGTCCCTGGACCTCCAGCCCCAGACACCTCGGGAGCCAGGTATTCAGGGGTCCCACAGAAGGTCTTCATGGTGGCCCCATCACTGATGCCCTCCTTGCACAGGCCGAAGTCAGTGATCTTGATGTGGCCATCTTTGTCCAGCATGAGGTTTTCCAGCTATAGGGAAAGTCACTGTATCGGGGACACGTCCTCCCAGGGCTTCCTGCCACCCCTCGAAACCCCACACACCCCTCAACCCTTCCCCAAAGGGGCCGTGACCGGGGGTGGCAGCTGTCATGCCGGGGCTCCAGGCTGGGCCGCGGGCCACACCCCCGGCACCGGGTTAAGCCCTCACCCTCTGAGGCTCAACACCTGCGCCCCCCAGCTGCCCCCCAGGGAAGCCGGCACAAAGCCGGGCGGTGAGAGTCGGAAGCCAGGCCTGGCCCCTGCTTCCCCGACAGCAGGCTGCGCTTTCCAACCTCAGATGTGAGGAACACTTTCTTTCTCCCATTTTTACTAAACACAAAGGGGCACTTCAGTGGGCCGTCGGGTAACCTCTACCAGGTCAGGAAAGAGCATCAGCAGCCCCTCAGAACCCCGCAGCCCCCTTCCTTGTTCTCAACCCCCCAACCGAGAGCAGTAACTCCGTCCTCGCCGGTGCGCGGGGCTGCGTAGGTCCCGGCGTGTGAACACACCGCGCTGCATTTTCTCTGCTCTCCCAGCGCAGGTACTGGGGCTGCTCCCAGTAGGGGGTTAGTGTGAAGAACGCTGCTGGGAGCACCCACGTCCACGCTGTGAGGTGGACACAGGGACCCAGCTCACAGCGCACATGCACGCCCCCCGCTGGTGGACCCTGCCAGGCCGTCTTCTAAAGCACCTGCACCAACTTACGCCCTGAGGCTGCCCAGGCGTGAGCACTCATGACAGTGGCAGGCCCGCCCAGGCTGCCAGCTGCAGAAGCACCCCTGGGGCTGGGCGAAGGGGCGTCCCCCGAGGGAGCTGGACACAGGCGCACGGACAAGACAGAGCCTCCCGAGAAGGGGAGGCCAGGCAGGGAGGGCAGAGGGCCCGGGTGCGCTGGGGGCCAGCGCGGACCCCTGGGGGTGCAGGCTCACCTTGATGTCGCGGTACACCACATCCCGAGAGTGCAGGTACTCCAGGGCCGAGACGATCTCCGCGCCATAGAAGCGGGCCCGCTCCTCCGTGAAGACGCGCTCCCGGGACAAGTGGAAGAACAGCTGCCGGAGGGGGAGGGCGGGGAGGTCAGACCCCGGCCCAGACGAGGGAAGGAAGGGACACTGCCCGCCGGCCCCCGGCACCTGGCCCAGTGACACGGTGACACCCGCTCCGTGAACCAGCAAGAGACAGCAAGAAGGACAAGTGACGGACAGTGAGGAGATAAGAGCTCACATGAGTACAAGACAACGAGTGAGGACGAAGAGCGAAGGACAGACAGCAGGCGCCAAGAAGAAAGGAAGGGGGCAGTGTGAGGGGACAGGTGACGGAGTGACCGCAAGGAAGCAGAGGACACAGTCATGAGCAAGTGACAAGAAGCTGTGAGACCAAATGGGACAGACGGAGCCAAGGATCACGAGCCAGTGAGTACAGCTCGTGCAGAGGGAAGGGTGTCGGGGACAAGGAGCAGCGGAGCCCTCTGCGCCAGGAGGACTCAGGCAAAGCCAAGGACCGGCGGACTGGCCCACACACACTGTCTCTGCAGCTTTTAAGAACATCTTTTACAGAGCTGTCGGCCAACCACCCCACAGCCCTCTTCACCCCTCTGGACCTCAGTCTGTATCCTGCCCGCCAAGTCACTAGCTGTGTAAACTTGGGAAAGCCACTTAACCTCTCTGAGCCTGTGTCCCCACCTGCAAAATTGAAATGATGATGCCTGGTCAAGGGGCAGGGGGAAGATGGACCAAGATGACGTCCAGTACGTCTCCCTCCGCCCCTGCTGTCTCACCCACAGTTCCTCTCGCCTCCCCCACACTCAGAAGGAGCCGGCCAGACAGCCGGGTGGGGGCAGCGGAGCTCACCTCACCACCGTTGGCGTACTCCATCACGAAGCACAGGCGGTCGTGGGTCTGGAAGGCATACTTCAGGGCCTGTGGAAGGCAGGCGGCCCGGGTAGGAGGTGGGACCCTGCACACACACCCCCTGCTGGGCCCGGGCCGTGGGAATCAGCCAGCCAGGGCTCGGATCCCGGCTCCACCGTGTGGGCTGTGTGAGTGGCCTCGAGGCTCGGGCGGCAGGGAAAGGGGCCCATGCTCAACGATCCTGTCCTCTGCCTCCAGCCAAGGCATGGCCGGGAAGAGACTATGCCCTGAGCATCCAGGGCCGTCTGACACCTCTCTTCCTCCTCCTATTTCACAGTCAAATGTGTGCAACTTATACACACATGAGGGGTGCTGGCTGGGAGTCGGCAGTGGCTTGGGAGCTGACCCCAAAGACAGGATGGAGAAACGATCTGCCAACTAACAGTAGTTTCCAGACTGCTCTGAGGAGCCCTACAGAGAACATGTCAGAGGACCCTTGGGTGAGCCCTCTGCTCAGGACACCGCTCCCTGTCTTCTACACCAAGTACCTTGTAAGATTTCATCTGGACAAATGTGGCTTAATAGGACAGCTGGACAGCAACGGAGCTAAAGAAGTGACCCATAAGCCACCCTTGACATGGTCCATTTAACTGATGGCTGCTGGCCATGGTGGAGACTACAGCCCAAAGAGCTGTCTGCTCAGCCTGTGCTGACAGGCAGCACAACGAGACATCTGCTTTTAGGATCACATTTTAAAACAAAAACAAAAACAAAATAATGTTCCCACTTTGACCAGCCGGGCTGGTCAAACTCATAAAGGCAGCAGCCATGCTCTCCTGGGGCCATCTTGCAATGTGACCCCATCGGTCAGCAGAAGTGCTGACAAGAAGGCACCGCCTATGGAGAAGCTCTTGGCTCAGGCCATCTGGGGAGCCCAACACCGCCTGGCCCACCAGAAGTCTCTGCTTCGTAGTGGCAGGGCTGGGCTCTTTCCCTGAGCTCCGTCCAAAGGGCCGGCCTGGAGCCCCCACCACGGCACACAGGCAGGCCCGGCTGGGCCTGAGGGTAGTGCCACTCACGGTGAGGAACGGGTGCCTGGTGTTCTGGAGGACTCGGCTCTCGGTGACCGTGTGGGCGACTTCATCCTGCAGACAGAGGCCAGGTGAGGGGCTGGGGGGCAACACCATGCCTGCCCCCACCCAACCTGAGGGACAGGGGAGCAAGGTCCTGGTGAGGCACAACTCCACGCCTAGCCAACATCCAGAGAACAGCAGGGGGGCGTCATCATTCGCAAGCCCTGACGACACAAAGGACCCTGACAAGGACCGTCAGTGGCTGCTCTCAAAACCACAAGGTGAGAAGTCCCTGGAGACTTCACGACGGAGGGAGCAAGCTGTCACCTCCTGACCCCACAGGCCCGTTTTAACACCCCCAAGGGGGAACCAACAGACATCATGAGACCCCTGAGGTGACGCCATGGCCATTGCCACCTATAAATGTTCCTGCCGAAAGAAGGAACTGGATCTAACCAGGACTCAGGCTGTGGAGCAGCGGCTCTCAGTGTGTGGGCCCCACACTGGCAGCCTCGGCATCACCTGGGAGTGTGGAGAAGTGCAGATTCTGGGGCCCCTCCCCAGACCCACGGAACCGGAAACTCGGGGGCAGCGCAGCACGAGTTTCACGGGCCCTCCTGGCAGCTCTAACGCAGACTCGAGTCTGGTATTTGAATTCACAGCAGTCACCTGGAGAGCTGTTAAAAATCCCGACCCACCTGCAGGACCCAGACTCCGGCACCCCCCAGGGTGCATCTGTCCCCAAGGGACGTCTGGTGAAAACGTCTACAGACATTTCTGATTGTCACAACAGGGGGAAGCAGGGAGAGTACTAACGGCTTCAGTGGGTGGAGGCCAGGGACGCAGATACCCCTCTATGGTTCACAGGGTGGCCTCACCACAGAGAATGACCCAGGCCAAAATGTCAACAGCGCTGAGGCTGAGAAACCCTGCCTTGGACCAACGACATCGGGAATTGTTCCCTTTGTTGGATACGATCATAGTACTGCGATTATAGTCTTTAAAATCATCATCTGCTAAAGATACACATCTAAGGATGTACGGGCGAGAGCATATGATGTCTACAGCATGCCTCAAAATATTCCAGAACAAAAAGAAGGGAGGGCACAGTTAATAAAAACAAGATTGGCCAAATTGTTGAAGCTGGATGATGCCTACAAGGGAGCCCGTTATATTTGTCTTTTGAAAATTTTGTGTACTTTAGGAATTTTCCATTTTAAACTCTTTAAGTAAGGAAGGAAGGAATAGAATTCCACTCCTGGCCCAGCCTCCAAATGAGACACCCCGAGCCAAGCCCCCACCCTGGCGCTTCCCCACAGGCCCTTTATCGTCGCGAGGGACCGCCTTTCAGGCCCTGACAGCCCTGCTGGGTGGGGCCCAGGCAGACACTGCACATGCATCCGCAGGCTCGGGGACAGGGGCAGGCAGGCCCTCTCTCCCTGGGCCTCAGGCTCCCCCTCTCTGACTGGGGACTTATGGGACGGAGCCCAGGGGATGGGTCTGGGTGCGGGAAAGGACAGTTCAGCAGCAGAAGGCACGGTGAGTGTCCTGGCCCCATGCGTGCTCCCCACTGCAATCTGGCTCCAGACTGTGCCCCCACAGAGGCCAGCCAACAGCAGCCCTGGGAGCACCCACCTTGGCGATGATCACCTCCTTCCGCAGGATCTTCATGGCGTAGTAGCGGCCAGTGGCCTTCTCCCGCACCAGGATGACTTTGCCAAAGGTGCCCTTGCCCAGGAGTTTGAGATAGTCGAAGTCGTTCATGGTCTGCCGGGCATGGGGAGAGCAGGGCAGTCAGTGCCTGGCACCCGGCCCACGGGAGGAAATTTTAACAAAGAAAGAAAACTCGGAGAGCCTATTGCCAAGATGCTCAGGCGTGAGCAGGAAGGGAGGATGTGCAGCCACTGCTTGCTCTGCAGTGGCCTTCGGACCAAGGCGCTCCCACCACTGGGTGCTCCCAGGCACGCGGCCCTGGGAGGACTCTGAGGTGGGGAGACAGGTCTTCACGACCTCTCAGGGTGACGCTGCCCTCAGCCCCTGGGCACAGGGCAGCCCTGGGGCATCTACACCACAATCGTCCACCCTCCAGGGCAGTCAGAAAGTGTCCTGGTGGCCCCTGCACACTCTGTATGGAAACCAAGGGGAGCAGGGCCAGCGCCGGGGAAGCAGGCTCCTCACAGACTGGCAGCCCCCACCCTCGGCCGCCCGCCCCCAGCACTTACCACCTTGGCCCGCGCCTTGCTAACCGCCACCTCCATCTCCTCGGCTGCCGAAGAGTCGCTGGGGGAGCCACACTTGTAGTCCATGGGGTCCTCCCCGGGGCCCCGCTGCTTCAGGCTGTTGGCGACCATCTGGATGGCCCGCATCCACTCTTCCCTGTGTGGGGACACGTCACAGGAGCCGTGAGCCCCGGGGAGCCTGGGCCTCGGGGTGGGAAGGGCTGAGCCCCACGCCCTCCAACAGGCAACTGAGCAAACACCTTTGGGCATTCTGGCGACCTCCGTCTCAGCTGGGGAGAGTGGACGGGACCGGACGGAGACTTTACAGACCCCTGGCTGCAGTGGGCGGGAGTGAGCAAGACTGGGATAAGGACAGAGACCACCTCGGTCCCAGGAGTGGCCTGGCCTGAGTGCCACTTGAAGCACCATGTTGAAGTCAGGCAACGATTAATGATCAGAGGGGAGACCAGCTCTCTTCAAGCCACTTGGAAATGGACCACCACCCTGAGCCTTGAAGGAGCGAGAGACTGCGCTCCTCCGAGTTCCTCTGGAACTAAGGACGAGCTCAAGTGTACGAGCCACCAGTGGTTCGTAAGAGAAAACCGAGAGTAAATGGCAGCACCCATTAGCCAAAAAGCTGAGGCTCTTACAAGGCCGGGGCTGTCTGCCTGGAGGCTGCGTCAGGGACAGAGGGTCCTGGGGGGCAGAGACGTGGAACAGAAGGTGGCAGGGGGACAGAGAAGCAGGTCCCAGCCGAAGGGAGCCGAGTTTAAGAACAATAAACTAATTGTGTCACTCATGACGTGGAACTTGCTGGGAAAGAATTTTCTTTTGATACTTGCAAACTGTTCTATCTGTAGAGAAGGAAAATGTATCTAGAAGAAAGAAATAAAAATGACCAGAGACCACAAAGAAAAAAATACGAGGCTGAATGATACTAACTGTCCTTTCCCCCATTTTTCACCCACTACACGATTTTAGGTGGCTCAACCCAAGATATGTTGAACCCCGCCATGGACATGGCTTACGTCTACACAACAGCCACACGAACGGTGGGAAAAACAAAACGTCCACTAGGAATGAGAAAACTCAGAGTACCTCCCAAATCACCTCCCAAATCACAGCAAGTGCAACGAGGCCGGTGAGTGTGGCCAGCCACACATCTTCTGGACTCGTCCCCTGGCCCCAGGGGGTACTGAGGCCCCTGCCCAAGGTCACACAAGGCTGGGATCCCAAAGCTGAGCCTGGGCCACCCTGCTGTTGTGCCCTCCTCTGAGTCTCCACTTCCTCATGTACCAAGGAGCACTGATTTGGGAGTCCACCAGTCCTAGACCAAGCCCATTCTCCCATGTGCTGACATGGCTGGAGTCCGCATGCACCCCACAGTTGGCAGCCTGCCTTCACTTAACTGGGTATTGCTCTCTCGACATGACATAAAACAATGGTGTGACCTCAGGCCGAGCTGTCTTAGACCCGCTGAAGCCTGGCAACGGCACTGAGCTGATGGGGTCGTGAGATGGACAGACATCTGAAGCATGTGTGCAAGGAGCCGTTCCGAGGCAGAGAGAACAAACGAGGCAGGTCTGTATGTGGTCGTGGAATGACCTGAGACATCTGAAGTGGAAAAAGGAAGGGGCGGAACGGCGCAGAGTATCACACTGTTGGAGTCAGAAGCAAAAGGAATTTACACACAGACATGCGCTCACGTCAGCACAAACACCTCTGGAAGCGCACGCTTGACACGGGCTCTGGCTGCCTCCAGGGAGAACTGGGAGTCAGGAGTGAAGACGAGTCCCATTACACTGTCCTCTAATAACACACATGTACAGAGCACTCACCCCTCCTCTTGCATTACAGATGGGGAAACTGAGGCATGAATTAGCAAACAAAATTCCAGAAAAGCACAGTGACTGCTCCAAGCCTGGCAACTAGAATCGCGGAGGGCCTGGGACCTTCCGGGCCCAACGGGCAGGGCGGTTCCTGCCTAGCTCCCCACTGGCTGAAGCTTGCTGCAACCAAGCCCAGGAGTGCCCTTCTCACCCGGAGCTCTGCCTCTCCAAGTGGCCTCGCTCACACAAGACTGTGCTTCCTAGACAGACGGGTGAGTATCGTGAGCACGAACATCGAGTGGCGGCACGCTGGCCCTCCCCAAGCCTAGGCAAGTCTGGGGCCTAAAAGCCATGTGCGTCCACCCCACGAGGGCAGGGATGCCGTCTGCTCATACGCCTGGGCAGGTACCAGGGGGGTATCTGGGGAGTGAGTGAGCACGGCAGCTCCCGGGCCTGGTGCACACCAAGGCTTGGTGCATACCCAGACAGTATATAGGCCTGGGGCACACCCAGGCAGGGCGCACACTGAGGTTCAGTGCACACCCAGACAGTATACAGGTCTGGGGCACACCCAGGCAGGGTGCACAATGAGGTTCCGTGCATACCCAGGCAGGGCACACACTGAGACCTGGTGCACACCCAGACAGAGCATACACTGAGGCTTGGTGCACACCCAGGCAGGGCTCGCACTGAGACCCGGTGCACATCCAGACAGAGCATATACTGAGACCCAGTACACACCCAGGAAGGGCTCACACTGAGGCTCAGTGCACACCCAGGCAGGGCACACAGTGAGACCCAGTGCATACCCAGGCAGAGCACACACTGAGGCGTGGTGCACACCCAGGCAGGGCTCACACTGAGACCTGGTGCACACCCAGGCAGGGCAGCAGTGGCCTCTTCCGTCCCTGACCAACCCTCAGGCTGGCATTTCTCAACTTGCCTTAACCCGCGCCCTGTTTGGAAGAAATCACAGTATAAATCCCTATTCCTACATGAATATTCCTGTTCTTCCAAAAACGGGGGGAGGCACATCGCACGATATGCTTGTCAGATCCTAACTGACCTCTTAGAAACTTTAAAATGCTCACTTTGGGTGTAAGTCCAGGGATTGAAGAAAAATTGCCAATCTCCTAAGACGTGGTGAATATATTAAAGAAGAAAAGATAGGAACCTATCTCCTAGAGAGCTCCTGAGGGGCTGTCACGTGAGACAGCGAGCAGCAGACTAAGATGCACAGGGTGCTCTCCTCTCTGCCTGGGAGGGCGGAGGCCACAGTCCATGAGCAGTAGCTGCGTGAATGAGGGATGCTGAGTGCACCCCACGCGCACCCACGGCAGCTCCGAGGGGCTGCTCTGGAGGGGCTCTTGGGGCCGCAGAGTGGCGATCAGGGCCATGGGCTCCGGGGCCACGCCAGCTGGTCTCAAACGGCAACTCTGGCACCTGGGCAAGCTCCCCTTCGTGGCCAGCCTGCTCCACGGTAGACAGGGGATGTGCTGAGCTGCTGGGGGGCTGCTGTGCGCAGACCTCGCGCACAGAGGATGCGCAACTCCAGGAAGGTGCTAAACACACTGGGTGGGGCCCAGACGTGTCCCATCACCCTGGCCGAGGTGCCCAGCCCCACAGGGAGCTGCAGAACCCACAGGGATGCTGGGGGTTGGCTGGGGGTCACTGGGGCTCTCCCACGCCTGACAAGCCCCTGATTCAGTTCCAACTGGACCGAGGTTGCAAGGCTGCAGCACTGGAATCCCAGAGGCAAAGCAAGGGCCTCCGTCCAGGCTACTCCGCAAGCGTTTGCGACATGGTGTCTGGGGCAGAGGGGAGTGCCCACCTGGAGCCGGGGCTCCCATGCCTGCCACCCCTCAAAGGAGAGCCCTCAGGGGAACCCACCTCCTTCCCCCCAAGAGACACGATGAGAAAAATAACGGCTCCTCAGACACCACCTTGGTCTGTTCTTCTCTAGAGCAGGAGACGGGTAGGGGGCGTGTTTCTGATGCGGAAAGTGAGGCACTCAGAGGTGGCGTCGCCTGTGGAGGCTGCACAGCCAGGAGGTGGCAGAGCCGAGGCTAGCATCCAGGCCTGCCCCGCTCCTGGCCCCACGCCGCCATTCTCTGGTGAAAGCCACAGCTTACAAGGCCCAGGAGGGCCAAGCAGGGCGCTCTCACAGGAAGGCTCAGGGAATAAGGGACACCACGCCACGGGGACAAGGAGCAGAGTGAAGGAGTGCTGCCCCTTGGGAGTTCTGACCTGGACCCCCTTCGAGAGGGCCCCCCACTAAAGAGGAACCCAAAGGCCCTCTGCTCGCGGAGCGCATGGGCCAGACGGGAGCGGCCTCCTGGAGTCCTCCCCACACCTCTGTGAAGCAGGCGCTGTTCTTCACCGACCTCTACAAACCAGGAGACGGAGGCACAGAGGCTGACGTCTGCCCAGCTGCACAACCACCAAGCAAAGGCCCAGGGACCCTGGCATCTCTACCACTGCAAAGCACTTCTCCTCTCAGGGGAACCTGCAGGAGCCTTCCCATCCCTCACTGGGCTCCGGGGCGGGGGAGGCAGCACCAGGCAGAGCACAGCACGGGTCCAGGAGCCGGGAGCCCAGGGCAGGGCCTGGAGCCCAGCTCCGCCGGGAACGGGCCAGGGGACCCTGAGCAGCCTCGCTTCTCCAGCCTCTGTCCTCCTCCCACGTGCCCTGGGCACACACAGCGGTGAGAGCACAGAGAGCACCAGCTGGCCTGGCGCGAGTCCTAGCTCGGCCCCTCCGGGAGGCCACAGGGGGCAGGTCATCTGACTCTGCTTTGCCTCAGTTGGCTGACACATCGAGCCGGGACTAGAGGGGCGTGTAAGGGTGAAACGAAACACTAGAGATACAGCGCTCGGGGCAGCGCCTGGCACAGAGGGAGTGCCTCAGAGGGCTGCTGGGAGAACTCCCCCAGCCGGCAGTGCTTCCTGGGGCCCTGTGAGCGCCAGGCCTCATCCTGCGCTGAGGGCGCAGCAGGGAACGAGCTCCGTGAGAGCTCCCGGGCTAACAGAGGAGACAAAGGTGCGAGGGTCCCAGGCAGGGACCAGAGGGAAGCTCCTTCTCAGACAGCGCTCAGGGAAGGCCTCTCTGAGCGAGCGGCTCGTTAAGCCAGGACCTGAAAGATGCCCCTGGAAGTGGACCATCACCGGCACAGAGACCAGGCCCTCAGCACATGGCTGAGAATCACACGAAGCGGAGGGAAGGAGGTGGCCGTGCAAAGTGGCTGGAGGGAAAGGAATCCAGGCGGAGCGGACAGCGTGGCGAAGGCCTGAGCAGAAGGGAGCCAGCGTCCTGTGGAAGGCCCAGCAGGTACCAGTGGCTGGACCCGACAGAGGGGAATGGAGATGAGGGTAGGAAGGAGGCGAGGCCCAGACCACACCGGGCTCCTTGGGCCACTAAGTTAGGGACTTACATCCTAATCCCTAACCTCACGGGAAGTCGCTAAAGGTTTACGCGAGGGCCGACAAGATCTGATTCCTGTTCTAAGGCAGCAGCTGCTGTGGCGTACGGCTCGGGGCAGCGAGAGGAAGCATGAGGAGACCGTGGCAGAGCTCTGGGCCAGAGATGCCGTGGCAGACGAGACAGAGAAGCGCAGGCACCGGCGAGCGCGATCCAGGGGGCACGCCTTCACACGTCCCCCCTCCTCTTCCTCCGGACAGCCAGGGAACTCTGCCCCACTGAGCAAGGGCACAGCAACCAGGCCGATTCCGGAGCCCGGGCCCCGGCAGGAAGCCTGGTGCAGCGGAGGTGGCAGAGCTGTCCTCAGCGCATAGGCCCGTCCTCCTCGCGGCCTCAGGACTAACAGCTGACTGCTGGTCTGAGGGCAGATGGGGCCTTGCTCCCTAGCCAGGGCCGTCCTCCAACCCAGAGGGGTGTTTACAGCTGGAGAGTATCGGGGGTCCCCCGCTGTTCACAGACACCCTCACGGGGTCTGCTGGCTGATCCAGGCCCAGCCCCGCCTGATGGGGAAAACCTAGGCCCTTCAGACCTTCTTTCTTTTACACTGTAACTCCCCATGCTGTCTCACCACCACGAGCCGTTTCACTACCTCCTAGAAATGTTGTGAGGGTCAAATGAGTTAACATACATAAAAACCTTAGAACAGGGTCTGGCTCAACAGAGAATGTTTTAATCATTCTTTTATTCATTCGACAAACATTTACTGAGCACCTATTTATGTTCCCTGCACAAATAAACAGAAAATGTCACATGCAGTAGATAGGTGCTATGAAGACAAAGCACAGTAAGGGTAACAGAGACAAGAGGGGCACGGCAGGACACTCTGAGAAGGTAGCACTTGGGCAGAGACCTCAGGAAGTTAAGGAGAGAACCACAATGATATCTGGGGTAAGAAGGTTCTAAGCAAAGGGAATAGCAAGTGCAAAGGTCCTGAGATCAGAAGTGTGCTTGGCAGGTCTACAGAACAGCAAGGAGACCAGCAAGGAGTGTGGCTAAAGTGAGGGAAATGGCAGTAGGCAATGACTCTGGAGAGGAGGCCAGATCATGCAGGACTTTGTAGAATATGGCACAGACTCAGAAGTTCACTCCAAGAGGGACTGGAGGCCACTCAGAGTTCGAAGCAGAGAAATTACGACATTAGATTTACATTAAAAAGATCATAGCAACGTGAAGAACTATTGAGTACACCTGCCAAGCCCAGGGGTCTGCAGACTTCTATAAAGAGCTAAATTGCAACTATTTCAGGCTTTGCAGGCCATGCGGTCTCTGTGACAACTCCTCACCTCAGTCACAGTGAGGCAAAAGCAGCCACAGGCCATTTGTAAGCGAACAGGCATGGTCACATTCCAATAAAACTTTATCTGCAAAAACAAGAGGCAGGCCCTGGTTTGCCAGGCCTGCTCCAGACCTAATTTCCGGTTCACAGGAAATACAGGCACAGAGGAACAAGTAAACGGTCCCAAAAGGCAATAATGAGGCACATCCAGTGTAGGACCTTCTACAGGACAACCAGCCTGGCTTGTCAAAACAAAGTCAATGTGGTGGGGGGAGAAAGACGAAGGGCTGAACTAGATTAAAATGGGCCCAAGTGACAACATGTACCTTCATTGAATTCTGGTTTGCAAAACAACATTTTGTGGACAACTGGGGAAATTCCAGTACGGCATGATACGGAGAGGATGTTACTAACATAGGTCATAAATAATCATCTCCGCTGTGATCCTGGCACTATGATTCTACGGGAGAAAGCCCTTATTCTGAGGAGACGCCTGGAGCACTGAGGAGGAAAGAGTCACCAAGTATGAAGAGAAGTTCAAGACTCAGCAGAAAACACAGCCAGATGAGGCAGACGTGGCAGAGGCTGAGCTGCTGAACCGAGGCACGGGGTACCTGGACATCCATTCATTACACTAAACGTTTGGCCGAAACAACAAGTGGGCAGCGGGCGGGCCATCCCTCCAGCTGCCCCGGGGAGAGCTGACTGGGGAAGGCAGAGAGGCAACAGGAAGCCCAGTCAGCGGGCCGCTACAGCAGCTAAGCATCAGCCAGTCCCCAGAGTGGCCCTGCTGGCCCTCCACTACACCCCCGGCTCCCCCGCTCTCCCCAAGCTCAGGCCTACGTGCGGCGGGGCAGTGACAACAGCCGTGGGCAGAGCTGCCTCCCTCTTGGTGGGCTCTGGCTCACACCTCCCCGGGGCTGAGGTCAGGAACCCGGGGTCTGCTCTGAGAGCAGTCCCAGCAGCTCTCCCAGCAGTGGCAGCGGCAGGTGCAAGCAATGGAGGGAGGCGGGGCCCTCCAGCCCCCACAGGCTCAGGAAAGGGATTCTGCCCCTGACTGAAGGGCATGGTAATCTTACTAAAATGGAAACCAGAGCGGCGTGTTGCTCACTAACCGTCTGCTTTGCCGGCTCCCCACGGCTCCTTTTCCAGGCTTGCACACTGCGTGCCAGGTACTGCTGAACCAAGGGCTTCCTGTTTATCATCCCCCTGAATCTTCTAGCAACCCTGTGACAAACCCCAATTGATTCACCGCCTGCCAAGCCCTGTGGGGATCTCCATCTGGAGGCCAGGCCCTGGCTGAGCTGCCAGCTCCAAGGTCTGCACTTCCCCTTTCCAGGCCCCTGGCCCTTGATCCTCTGGGCCCTGGAATGTCACGCTGCCTCACCTCCAGGCCTTTGTGATGCTGGTCCCTTTTCCTGGAGTCACTTTCTCCTTCCTATCTCCATGGCCAGCTCCTACCCGTTCTTCAAAACTCAGCCCAACACACCCGGGTCCTGGGCACTGACTGGTTTCAATGTGCTTTTACTGGCCGTCCACGGTTTGGTCCCCAGGCTTTAATTAACACCTCGGCTGGCCTGAGAGGGTAATTCTGTTCCCCTTGGTGGGGCGAGTATATTTTTACCCTTGCAAAGGTATGCAACGATAATTACAGTACAGATTGTGGTAAGAAGTTTTGTGATATTGTTTTGTGTTCACTCTAGAAACCCACCCTTTAACAAGGGAGCCACTAGCCATAGGTGGCTATTTAAATTTAAATTAAATAAAAGAACTCCATTCCTCAGTTGAACTAACCACAGTTCAAATGCTCAACAGGCACATGTGACCAATGGCTACCCTTCCGGGCACTGCAGGTATAGAACATTTCTACCAGGGCAGAAAATTCTCTTGCCACTGTTTTAGGGTTCTCCAGAGGGTCAGCTGAATCCTCACCCCACAGACAAGTGAGAGGAGTATTTCTCAAAGAGACACCTAAAGGGCTAAAGTGAGGAAAGGACATTTGCCACTCATCCCAAAGGACTAAGCTCCCTAATATATAAGAAACAGACTATCCAAGAGAAAAACAGGCAAAGGATAAGAACAGACTGTTCGGAAAAGGAAACTCGCACAGCCCTTGAATATATGAAAAGACACTCAAACTCACCAACGGAGAGAAAACGCCAGCTGAACCCATGAGATGCCAGCTAAAATAAGGTACCATTTCCCACTGATCAGACTGGTAAAAATCCAAATGTTTGAAAACACGTGGCTATGTGGACACTCTCAGGGCCCAACAGAAACAGTTCTCAAATTTCCAAATACACATTCCCTGTAACCCAGCAATCCTACATCTGAGAATTCACCTTACACATTTACCTGCACATGTGGCAAAGGAGACATACACGAGGTACTCCACTGTGGCATGGCTCGTAACGAGCCAAAGGCGGGAAACGCCCTCCCTCATCATTAATAAAGAACTGCTAAACATGGGGACATACACGTCCAGCTGGTTGAAAAGAAAAAAGCAGCAGCAGCTCTCTCTATATTGAAGCAGAAAGATTCCCCAGGATACGAGAAGTAGAAAAGTTCAGAACAGCCCGTGGACAATGCTACCTCTTGTGTAAAAGGAGAAAACAAGGGCTGTAAGGCAAAAGTCTCCACCTGAGCAGCCTGTCCGCCCAGAAGCAGCTCTATCGGACGCAGGAGACAGTGGTGACCTCGGGGGCAGGTGGCGGGGGAGGGGAGCAGAAGTGAGAGGGAAGCTTCCACCAGACGCCTCCTTATACTGTCTGATTTTTGCGCTAGGAGAATCTATGTGATCTGATTATTAAATCGATCTTTTTAAAATTGCATCTCTGGACCTCCTGCCTCAAAGTCAATGGAGACGTTCACTGAAAATGTAGCTCCGGGGCCCTTGCACAGATCTCCAGACAATCAGGGGCCCAGAGCTCTGTACTGTTAACAAGCTCCCCCTCACTGTGCGTCCAAGGCAGCCTGCAGTCTGATGGCACAGCGGGGGTCTGCAGACTGAGAACCCCTGCTTCCCAGCTCCAGCTAGGGAGACACTCCCCCACCCCACAGAAGGGCTGAAATGGAAAACTCCCAAGTAGGGCCCCCAGGAGTCTGTCCATCTGCGTCCCTCTCCTCACTGGGCCTGGCCACTCTCCAAGGGCAGCCGCACGGAGGCCCAGACTCGCCTCTCGTCCGGAGAGTCTACGTGGAAGGTCCTCTCGATGACCGTGGTCCACTGCAGGCAGCGTATGACAAAGGTGTTGGGCCGTGGTCTCTCGGTCTTCATCAGCTGGCACTCTGCAGGCAGAGAGAAGACACAGCCAGGACGGTGAGGGGACAACCGTGCCAGCCTGCAGCCCGCGAGCCACCTCCTGAGCGCCAGCCCCATGCCAGATGATGCTGAGACACTTTAGTGACCAAAACAGCCCTGGACTTGCCCCACAGGGCTCAAGGTCCTGTGTGTGTGTGTGTGTGTGTGCGCGCGCAAGGGGGACAGACCACTAAGCGATGAGGACTCAGTGGTCAGGGCTGTGATGCGAGGAAGCCTAGGAGGCTGCCAAGCCAGCCCGGGGCTCAGGGCTTCCCAGAGGCAGGGGCATCTCTGCACTGAGACCTGAAGGAACAGGGAATGCAGTCAGACTGAAGGGGGCATCATGGACAGAGGCCCAGAGGTGCAGGAGGGCACAGGACGTCCTGCTTCAGGCGTGAGGAGGCGAGAGGGGAGACGGGTGGAGAGGCGGGCAGGGGCCAGCCCCAGGGCTCAGGGGGCGAGGAACCTGGACTTCGTCCTGAGGGCAACCGGGAGCTGCAGAAGGCTTTAAACAGGGAAGGGACACGAACAGATTTAGACAGATCCCTCGGGCTGCCATGCAGAGGGCAGGACAGAACAGAGGCTGGGAGCCCAGGGAGGAGGCCGGGACTGCACCAGATTGGGGCCGTGGGCAGAGGAGGAGAGGGCAGCTAGACAGGCCACAGGGGAGGTGGGGAGAGGTCCCCAACATGAGGACCAGGGGCAGCAGGGCCCTCTCGAGATGGAGACAGGGAGTAGAAGGGAGGAGCGGAGGCCCATTTGAGACACGGTGGGCGTGAGGGACCCAGAGGACAGACACCCAGGAAGAAAAGTGCAGGAAGATGCTCCGGACAGGCTGGCAGTTCAGGTGACAAACGAGGCTGGGAACAGCCATGTCACGGTCACTAGTACACGGGGAAAGCCACCAAGACAAGGCTTTCAGCAGGACAGAGAGGGGACTGAGGCTGGACTCCAGAGAGAGTGAGTGGGGGCACTCTCGAGGGGTGAGACTGGGAAAGAGGAGGAGCAGGGAGCTGGGCAGGAGAGGACAGTGGTCTGGGCCAAGAAGTGACAGTAAAGATGGCCTTGTCTGAAATGTTCTTAGGAAGTGGGACAACGAGGACATGGTGACCGATCAGGTCAGCAGGGAAGGAAGGAAGCAGGGGGCAGGACCACGGTTCTACACGGCCAGGCAAGGGTTCTGGGCCTGCCAAACTTTCAGTGGCCAGAGTCCAACTGGAAGGCACCACTTCGGATACACAGAGGGGACGGAGGACATGAGGTGAGCCCTGCCATCGGTTGAAGAGGCGGCCACGGCTGCCTCCAGGTTAGAGGGACAGGGGAGCAGGCTGGTACGAGAGAGCAGAGACCCCTGACACCAGCCAGAGCCACGGGGCCTGGCCAGCAGGAGCCAGAGTCACAGAGGGGGCGCTGCCTGGGGCAGAGGGCTGGGGAAGTGCCTAGCTTCTCCCTTCTTCCCGCTCGACATCGCCCACCATACAGCCCCTGGGCTCAGCTGACACAGAGGTGGCACAGGGAAAGGTGGGAAACAGATCTGAGGACAAAGAGGCCCTGTCAGACCCACAGCCCCACTGTGCGGACCCCCATGTGCTCTCAAGACCTGCTAGCCATTCTCTGAACACCCAAACTCTGGCCCACCCGCCCGCCCGCCAGGAGACGCACCTGCGACAGAGAAGTTGTTTAGGGGGGGCAGGGTCTGGTCGGGGGCCTCGGGCCGCTCCTTGTAGCCAATGAAGGAGCCGTCACTCTTCAGCAGGAAGTACCGGGGCCTCCAGGTCTTGATGTATTCACCTGAACCAAGGCGGGGGCAGGGAGAGGTCAGGGCAGGCAGCCCAGGGCGCCAGGCGCCTTCCCAAGGGGCAGCCTGGTGGGGGGGTGGGGGAGGGTGGACAGGAGGGCGGGCAGGAGAGGGCCTCTCCCAGAGAAACCCTCAGGGCGGCCCTGCTGACGCAGGCTGGCTGGGCTGGGCCCAGGGACCCAGAGGTCACGCCTGGCAGGAAGGCGCCTGCGGCAGTGCCCCAGGGCAGCAGCTGCCTCAGCGTGTGGCCAGCAGCAAGTCACCCCTGCCAGCCGTGGCCTTGTCCCAGGGGAGGCCCAGGCTTCCAAACACACATGCCCTGTGGCCCTGTAAGGCCAAATCCCATGGGCCGGGATCCGCCAGGACAGCCGTGCGGGTGGATCAAATGTCACAACACTGTGCCAGGCAGGGGGTAACTGTTGCTGCGCCCTCTGAGTGCCCCTTGACCCCTTCCATTTGTTCTAACCACGAATACCCAAGCACCCCGTGTGTATACACACACACACATACACTACAAGGACTCGCTCCTCAGAGGGCTGCTAGGGATAGCCACACGAAAACCTGTATGTAAATGTCTATAGCAAGATTATTCATAACAGTAAAAAGGGAAAACAACCCAAAAGTCCACCAACTAATGAATGGATAAATAAAACGTGGCATATCCATACAATGGAGTATTATTCGGTGGTAAAAGGAAATGAAGTATGGACATGTGCTACAACATGGGTGAACCGTATCGTCTGCTGAGTGAAAGAAGCTTGCCACAAAGACCACAAATCATATGGCTCCATTTATATAAAATGTTCAGACCAGGTAAATCTATAAAAAAAAGTGGATCAGTGGTTGCCTAAGGCTGGGGAGGGTGGGTTGTCTAGGGGAAGACGGGAGGGTGATGGCCAATGGGGAGAGCGGGTTGCTTTTTAGGGCAGTGAAAATGTTCTAACATTGACTGTGGTGATGGATGCAGAACTCTGAATACACGAAAAACCCCTGAATGGTACACTTTAAATGGTTGAGTTGAGTGGTATGTGAATTATATCTCAAGCTGTTAAAAAAAAAAAAGAGATGGTCACCATAGGCATCCAGCTTAGGGCCCAGCACACTGCAGGCACTCAATAAATGCTCTTTATCATCAGCCCATTGTGCAGACTGTGCCAGGCCCTTAATCCACACAGCACAAGGGGAGGCAGGATGGCAGGGCAGCCACCAGGAAGTGGCTTGTCTTCTCTGAGTCTGTTTCCTCTTATGGGGACATGCATTAATTGAAGAGGAAGATGGTAAGGATGATGATTAGATAATACTACAGCGGTACTTTGCACCAGGCACTGTCCTAAGTATCTTGTAGGTTTTAACTTATTAAATTCTTCCAAATGTAGATATTAAATTACTCCATGCATATAAAGTTCAAAAACCAGCAAACCCTCCAATTCAACAGCATATTAAAAGGAACATACACCATGATGAAACGGGTTTTATCCCAGGAATGCAAGGGTGGTTCAATAAACGAAAAATCAATGTGATACACCACATTAATAGAACAAAGGGAAAAAAACACATGATCATCTCAATCAATGCAGAAATAGCATTTGACAAAATCCAACACCCTTTCACGATAAAAATACTCAGCAATCTAGGAAGAGAAGGGAATTTCCTCCACATGATAAGGGGCATCTATGAAAACCCACAACTAACATCACACTCGACGACGAAGGACTGAAAGTTCTCCCCCAAGACCAGGACAAGACAAAGACGCCCACTTTCACCACTGCTTTCAACACTGCACTGGAAGTTCTAGGGAGAGGAAAAGAAAAATAAAAAGAGATAAAAGGCATTCAACTTGAAAAAGAAGGATAACTATTTTTATTTGCAGATAGCATGATCCTATAGACAATCACAAAGAATCCACAAAATAATTACTAGAGCTAATAAACAAACTCAGCAAGATCAACACACAAAAATCAGTTGTTTCTGTACACCAGCAATGAAAAAAATTAAGAAAACAATTCTGTTTACAGTAGCATAAGGAGACAAAAGATTTTAGTCTAAAAATTATAAAACATTGCTTAAAGAAAGTAAAGACTTAACACAAAGACATCCTGTATTCACGGATGGAAGACTTGATATATTTAAGATGCCAACACACCCAAAGCAACCTACAGATTCAACGCATCTCATATCAAAATTCCAACAGCCTTTTCTGCAGAAATGGAAAAGCCAATTCTCAAACTTACATGGAATTCAAACTGATACAGCAAGGGGTCCCAAACTGCCAAAACCATATTGAAAAAGAAGAACCAAGTAAAAGGACTTATACTTCCCGACTTCAAAACTTTATCAAAAAGCTACAGTAATCAAACAGTGTGGTATGAGCATAGACACACAAGCCAACAGAACAGAACCGAGACTCAAAAAGTAAACTCGCACACCAATGGTCAACTGATTTCCACCAAGAGTGCCAGGACCACTCAATGGGCAAAGACTAGTATCTTCAACAAATGGTGCTGGGACAACTGGGTATCTTCATGCCAGAGAACAGAGTTAGCCCCCTACCTCACACCATACACAAAAATTAACTCAGAAGAGATCTACTTAAATATAAGAGCTAAAACTATAAAACTCTCAGAAGAGTACATAGAGGTAAATCTTCATGACCATGGATTTGGTGATGGATTCTTAGATATGACACCAAAAGTAGAAGCAACAAAAGAAAAAAATAGAGTGGACATCATTAAAATTTAAAACTTTGGTGCAAAGGACATTATCAAGAAAATAAAAATATAACCAATAGAACAGGCAAATATATTTACGAAGCATGTATCTGATAAGCATCTAGTATCCAGAATATATAAAGAACTCTTACAACTCAATAAGAAAAAGACAAACAGCCCAATTAAAAAGTGGGCGAAGGACCTGAATAGACATTTCTCCAAAGATATACAAAGGCCAACGAGCCCATGAAAAGATGCTCAACGCCATCAGTCACTAGGGAAACGCAAATCAAAACCATGAGATACCACTTCACGCTCAGGTAGAAAGGCTGTAATTTTAAAAAAGAAAAAGAACACGGTTGGAGAGGATGTGGAGAAACTGAAACCCTTGTGCAGTGCTGGTGACAAAGGAAAATGGTGCAGCCCTTTGGGAAAGTTTGGCATTTTCGCAAAAAGTTAAATATAGAATACATCATAGATTATCAATATGGAATATATGGCTGGATTTTACATATATATAGAATACATATATGATCTAATTATATAAAATGTATTAGATCAGGGGGTCGGCCCCATGGCCGAGTGGTTAAGTTCATGTGCTCCACTTCGGCGGCCCAGGGTTTCGCTGGTTCAGATCTTGGGTGCAGACATGGCACCACTCATCAGGCCATGTTGAGGTGGCGTCCCACATGCCACAACCAGAGGGACCCACAACTAAATAATATACAACTATGTACTGGGGGGATTTGGGGAGAAAAAGCAGAAGAAAAAAAAAAGAAGATTGACAACAGTTGTTAGCTCAGGTGCCAATCTTAAAAAAATATATACATGTATCAGATCATAAATATAGAATATATGACCCAATTTATAAAATCTATATAAATACAGATTATAAACATGAAACACATGACCTGGGATTCCATTCCTAAGTGTATACCCAAAAGAACCGAAAACAAGTACTCAAATTCTTGTACACAAATGTTCATGGCAGCACTACTCACAAGAGCCAAAAGGCAGAAAAAACTCATATGTCCAGCAACAGACATGTGGAAAAACCAAATGTGGTGCATCCATACAGTGGAATGTGGTTTGGCCATAAAAAGGAACCAAGTACTGATACACGCCATGACACAGATGAGCCCCCAAAACACTACACTAAGTGAAAGAAGCCAGACAAGAAAGGCCACACATCGCAGGATTTATTTATATGAAAGGTCCAAAATAAGTAAACTCATAAAGACAGAAAACAAACTGGTGGCTGCCAGGGGCTGGGAGGCGGCAGGAATGGGGACTGACCACTTAATCAACACAGGGTTTTCTTTTAGGGTGGAGAGAACGTTGTGGAACTAGACAGAGGCAGTGGTTACAACACCGTGAAGGTACAGAAGGCCACTGAATTAACACTTCAAAATGGTTAGTGTTGTGTCATGTAAATTTCACCTCAATTGAAAAAAGCAAAATAAAACTTGAAAAACTCACCTATGCTATTGGAAGTTAGGGGAGTGGTTACTGCTTGGGGGGGTGGGGGGCTTCTGGGGACTGTCTTGTTCCAGCTCTTGATCTGGACACTGGTTTGGGGGTGACTTTACAACCCAGGCACTTACCTGTGGTGTTTTATACATCGCCAAGAAGCCAAGAAAAAAAAGAAACATAGAAGGAAAGGAAAATCGTCCTCACAACAATCTCATTTTACAGATGAGGAAACTGAGGCACAGAGAGGCTCCGTCACTTGCCCAAGGCTCACGGCTGTTAACTGGGAGGGCTAGGATTGGAACCCGAGTTCGCTCTGTCCAGAGTCCACGCTCTTGCCCACTATGCTGTCGGCCTCTAAACTGGCAGGCGGGGCTGGCAGAGGGCGTGCTGAGGCTGTGTCAGAAACGTGACCAGCACGTGGCAGGAGCGACTCCAGCAGTGTTCCTCACTTCACCCATTCCTGGAGCAGAACTTGCTGGGTGAGAGACAGCCTGTGGGCCAGGCCTTCAGAGCACTGGTCCAGGAGTCAGAGGGCCCAGGTTCAAACCCCAGTGCTGTCTCCTTGTCGCTGAAACCTGGGGCAAGTCAGTCTTCTCACCAAGCCTCAGTTTCTGGTCTGTAAGCTGCCCGCCCCACAGGGCAGCTATGGAAGCGCGGCAAAATCAAGCTTGCCTAGTGCAGAGCCCCGTGCCTGGCACACAGTGAGCTGGGGCTGCTGCTGCTTCAACCACCAGCGGTGGGGTGGAGTAGGTGCCAAAACAGCAGCCGTGAGCAGGGCCCACCTGGCCTGGCCTGTCTCTGTCGGGCCGCTGCTCAGAGTGACGGGCACCGGGAGGCCCAGGAGCACCGTGTGTGTGCGTGCATCTGTGCTGCAAACCCAAGGCAAGTGTGTCGCACCTAGGGCATCCCAGCAGGGCGTCTGCCCTGCCCCCACAACATGAATGGAGACACTGAAGCCTAGGAGGGGCTGAGGTCCATCTGAGGCTATCAGCAGCCCTGGACCAGACAGACCCTCAGCCCCGCAAGAGTCCTCCGGCCACCTCCCAGCCCCTGCCCTCCAGCCCAGGGAGCCACGGGCCTGGGGAACCTCAGGAGCCCGAGATCCTGACATGGCCTAAGACACTTCCACCACCCACACAAACAATCCCAATCATTCATTCAACAATCAGTTCTTGAGCGCCTACTGCGTGCCAAGCACTTTTCTAGGCACTGGGGATACCACAGTGAACAAGGCAGATAAAACCTCTGGCCTCAAGGAGCTGACAAGGCCATAGGCCTGGGCTGCCAACCCATTTTACAGATGTGAAACCAGGGCTCAGAGAGGTGACACAGCTTGCGCAGTCACACCAAGAGGAAGTGGCAGAGCCAGGGTTAGAACCTTGACATCTGCCAAGGTTCAGAAAGCTCCACAGACAGCCCCAGACTCAGGGCCCGATCAGGGTGGGGGTCTAGGCCGCGGTGCCCCGAACGTCACCCCTGTCTGGAATGGGGAGTGGAAAACGCGTCTCCCCGGCTCAGTCTGATGGGGGAGCCTGGCTTGGGGAGTCCCCTCCGTTCCTTGTCACTGCTCCGTCTGCAGCTGGGTCAGGGCAGGATGGAGGGGGCGCTTCTCGCAGTCCCCGCGGGCCAGCCCATCAGCCTCCCGGCCCTCTTCAACAGGCCCAACCGCCCTTCTCCCAGGCTCACCCCCATGCCACCCTCAGACCTTATTCAAACGCCCCTTCTCAGTCGGCCCCCCACCCCAGCCCCCTCAGTCCCTCTCCTCGGCACGAGCACCCCGGACACGCGCGCCTGCTCGGGCGCCTCCCACCTGCCCACCATGTGTCAACTCAACACGAATGTGGGATTTTGCCTGTCTGGTTTGTGGCCGGGTCCCCTGTGCCCAGAAAGTGCCTGGGACAGGAGCTGCCGTATCCATGTGGGCTGAGTTAATGAAAGCGCAGAGAGCGGCCACCGCAGGCCCGGCACCCTCCCTCCCTCCCTCGGGGAAGGTCCCCTCCTCCTCATGGCAGCAAGGTCCTTAAGCACGTGGCTCTGGGGACAGGCGGCCTGGGGTCTGAGGGCCTAGTCTCTTCGTCTCTGCCCTGTGAGTGACTTCATCTCTCTGGGCCCAGCTGCCCACCAGCACAACCGGATCAGGTCACACCCTGGCTCACGACATCCTGGGCTTCCAGTCGCCTGGAGAGCTAAGGCCCAGGCCCCTCCGCGGTCTGCAGGGCCACAGCAGCCGGATGCCACATCACTGTCCACCTTACCTCCTCACCCTCACCCTCGCTCGCTCTGCTCCAGCCATTCTGGCCAACTAGCCGCTGTTCCAGGCACACTCTGACCTTTGTCCTTGCTGTCGCCCTTACTCAGCTGTGTGTGGGGCTCACTCCCTCACCTCCTCCAGGCCTCTATTCGCTGTCACCTCCTCAAAGCAGCTTCCCCGACCACCCTATCTCTCTCCAGTCTCTTCGCCCTCAGAGTTCCTACTTCTTACAACAGCACTTACCACCACCTGATATCGCGTCTGCTTATTTGTTTATTATTTGTTCCCACCTCCCAGTGCAATATAAACTCTATGAGGGCACCACGGTGTGCCCAGAGCCTGTGACGGCCTGGCACCCCACACACACGTAATGAGCATTTGCTGAATGAATGAATGCTAAATATCGCCTCGCTGTGTTACTTCAGTGAACTGACTTGCCCTCTCTGAGCCTCAGTTTCTTCATCTATAAAGTGGGGCTATGAATGAGATCACTACTGCAGAGGCACAACTCGAGGCCTGGCCCGTGAGCTCATGCACAGTGTCCAGGGAGGACTGGAGCCTGAGCCCCAGGCAGATCCACGACTCCCCTGCCCAGACCAGCGTGAAGGACCCCACAAGCTGGGCCTGGAAGGAGCGAGTGACCTGGGGCAAGTAGGCGGGGCTCGGGATGCCAGCTCCTGCGGTGGTAAGGACCCTGCACCTCTGCCTCCCGTGGCAGCAGCTGCCGGGGGACCACCAGGGAGGGGGAGACGCCCAACCCAGCGGGCAGGACCACCCTTACCGCGCTTGTGGAGCCAGCCTTCTTTGATGACAGACACCTCGTTCATGGTGGCAGCGTGACACGCTGTCACCTAGCTCGGGACAGCTCAGGGCAGCAGGACATGCAGGAGGTGCAGTGGACAGAGCAGTCTGCAAAACAAGAGAGGAGCTTATCAGAGAACAGGGGGACTCGGGCGGCCCCTCCCGCAGGCCAGCCAGGCTCCGAGGCCTCTGGCTGCTGTGCTTGTCCTGATCAGGGTGGAGCCAGCGACGGGGGCAGAGCCCTGCCCTGGGGGCCCAGTCTGAAGGGGGACATGTGGTTGAGTCCCCAGGGACCCTAATCTGGAGGGGGGAGGCCCCAAGCCCCTGTCCTCAGAGTCCTACTCTCTGGAGAGAGCAGAGCTCCCTGGCCAACGTGCAGGCCAGGCCCTGTGCTGGGGACACCCAGCCCCTCCACCCACCTCACGCCTGACAGGCTCCGCCCCCTGCGTCACTCCCATGCCCCAACGCTGAGGTAACTGGGATGAATCAGACAGCCCTGGGCACCTGAAGGAGCGCTTACAGCCACCAGCATGTGCCTGCCACCCCCCAAACACACACACACACTCTCTTGCTCTCCTTTCTAAACCAGGGAGCCACCAACCTGCCACCTTTAGTAAACCAAGCACCCCCACCCCTGTGTCAGGCCACCCCAAGTCACTCCCTCAGCCTCAGTCCCTCCTTGTCCCCACCAGGGGACAGAGGAAGGACAGGTCTCGGGCGCTCCGGTTCTTGAGCAAGAAAGCAACCTACTGCGTATGCACTTGTCTGGGCCCAGGAGCCAGTCCTCAGGGCTCAAGGGAGGCCCTGGTCCCTTCCCCGAGACCTCCGCTTCTGTCCTCAAGGGCCAGCGGCCGACAGACTGACGGACGCCGAGGCCGCTGCTCCGTCTCAGGTTCCCGGGGCGGAGGGGAAAAGGGCGGGAGGCAGCCACCAGCTGGGCCTACCTGGAGCCGCGGGCCTGGACAGGGGCCACGGAGCCCGAGGCGCCTTCTGCCTTTCCTGGCCTGGGGTTATTTGTGGACAGCAGGTCAGGAGCCGTGGCAGCCTCCAGAGAAGCGGCAGCTGGCTCGAGGGACAGCGTGGGCATCAGCTTTCTCTCGTGCCCCAGGGGAGCTGGTGGGCCGGACACACTACTGCCTGGCATGTGACAGTGGCCGGCTGCCCGGCCCCAGCAGGGAAGGGAGGGGGGTGGGAGGCGGCGGAGGAAAGACAAGATGGACAGGGACGGGGAAGGAGCCGGCGGGCTGAGGACCCACGGCCTGCACTCTGAGCTGCAAAGGCAGGGCCCGGAGCAGTGACAGGGGCTCCGTCCCCACCAGGTAAGACCGGCGCCCCAGGGGGCTCATACCCCACGGACCGAACCCCAGGACCGCCAGAAACCTCCTCCTAAGTATCCCACCAGTCTGAGCTTCAACCTCTAAGGCGACCAGGCTCCCTACCCTCCTCCTCCCACCCTCCCTAGGCCTGGCTCAGGTGCCGCACTGTCCTCCCCAACAAGGGTCCCATCCCGCCTCCTCCCTGGCCTCCCCCCTCCAAGGTGTCCCCCTTTCAGCAGCTAGAGGGACTCTCAAACCCAACCCAGTCTGTCTCCTACTCCAAACCCTTCCGTGGATGCCCTCGGGCCCCGGGAAAGAGCCAGGCTTCCCGGCTTGGGACTCAAAGCCCTTCGAACCCGGCCTCCGCCGACCTCCCTTCCAGCTGCCTCCCGCCGCTGCTCAGCCTGGCAGGCTTCCACAGCCCCTACCCCTGCCCCCCAACCATGCCCCTCACCGGCCTTCTCCCTGGGCTCCCAGCCTCTGCTCTCAACCCCTGCACCCCATCTACACCTGGCCCTGGCCCGACCCATTCAAATCCCTTCTGTGGCTCCCCAGTGCACTCAGAACACAGAAGGCCCCGCCTGAGCCAAGAGGCACCTGGAAAGCCCTCGAGAAAGGCTAACGGCATGACAATGATGGCACCTGGCACAACCCACCTCTCCAGCACCCCCCTCCCCACCCCTACTCTCTGCCAGGCTTCTGTCACTCAGGCCCTTCCCTCTGGCCTCCATCTCTATACCTTCTGGGAGCTCTCCCTCCTCCTTGAGGCCTCAGCTGAACCAATGCCTCCTCCAGGAAGCCTTCCTGAGCTCAGAGGGTACGCTCTGTGCACGTCCTTGGCCAATTCCCCCCACACCTCCAAGTGTCACCTCAGGAGACCAGCACAGCACCCGATGTCTGTTAAGTATACGATGAATGACCCCAGGTGTCCCCAGCGGAGTCCCAGGACCAGACACAGCCACGGAAACACTGCCAGAGTCTACTCAGGCCACCGGCTTTTCTGAGTGTGTCCTAAGCTCCAGACACTAGCCTGGGGCCCAGAGACAGGGTGTCAGTGAGACACGGCCCTGCCTTCACGAAGCTCCCATCCCGGTGGGTGAGGCAGACAGTCACAAGGCCAGACAGCAACATCAGGAGGTGGAGAGGCGCTGGGGAGAAAAAGCAAGCTGGGGAAATGGACGGAGCACGGGAGCTGTTAGCACGTGGTGTGGGCAGACGGGAGCAGGGAGGGAGCCATGCCGACATGGGGGGAAAAGAACTGCAGGCAGGGGAACAGCAAGTGTAAGCCTCTGAGGCAGGAAGGAGCCTGAGACTGCCAAGGGGCCGCTGTGGCGAAGGGCTGGGAGCCAGGAGAGGTGGGCGGGAGAACCCCAGGGCCTGGAGGCTGCGGGGGAGCTGGGAATTCCTCCTCAGCACAGGGGCCGATGCCGCACCTGCCCCGTCGGTCGGAGCTCAGCTCGGGATAGTCCCCCAACGGCTGGGATGGAGAACGCGAGGTCAAAGGAAGGGCGGATGTGGAAGGAAAGGACGGGGCCAGGGTCCAACCTCAGCTCCCCGCTCCCTTCTCCTGCCCAGCCTGGCAACTTCACCTCTCCAAGCCTCCGCGATTCAGCAGCAGCGCTAAAGCACCCACTGTGTGCAGATGTTTGGCCTCCTGCCTGGCTCCCAGTGGACACCCAAACATGTGGCTGCCACGATCAGAAAGAGAGAAGTGAAGGCAGCCAGGTGCGGCCGAGAGCAGTCAGGGATGCAGAGTCCAAGAGCCACCGCCAGCCAGGGGCCTGGAGAAGGTGCCGGAGCCCCCGCGCAGTCTCCAGAACACTCCCAACCACCCCACGGAGGGGCTGTGACCATGCCCGCGGCGGGGAGAGGCTCAGAGAGGGGACGCCATTTACCTCGGGTCTCCCAGCTGAGTGGCGGGGCCCTGGCCACTGCTCGGTACACAGAGCTGCTGGTTACATGCTCATTTCAGCAACTCACAGGCCAGCAGAAGCTTGTGCGAGGGCAGCGGGAGGAAGTGGAGGATCCCTCATGTCCTGCCGGGATCCTGTCCCGTCCTCCCACTGAGGGTGGCGCCTCAGCGGGGTGTCCGTGACGCAGTCCCGAGGTGATGAAACACAGGCACTGTAGCCAAGAGGATGGCCTGCTCCCCGGGGAGCTGCCGACGGAGGACGCCCAGGCGGGAGGACAGAGACCAGCCTCTGGAACCCGGGTGGCAGCATGCAGGGGCCTGCCCTGGCCGCCTGCCCACAGGCAGCACACCCCACGCGGGGAGTACCCGCACGGCCCCAGCCCCACTCGCTGCTTCCTAGGGTGTCCGGGGCTGGGTGTGCTGAGGGCCGGGGCCAGAGCTGCAGCTAAAGGCTAGAGGTGACCCACTTGGCAGGCAAAGTGAAAAGAGCAAGAGTACCTCATGGGAGAGGACAGCTACACAACCAAGAAACACACGCACTCTCATTAGTTATGAGGAAATGCAAATTAAAACCACCCACCAGGATGGCTGAAATTTTTTCTTTCTTTCTTTTTTTTTTTTTTGGAGGAAGTGTAGCCCTGAGCTAACTCTGCCACCAATCCTCCTCTTTTTTGCTGAGGAAGACTGGCCCTGAGCTAACATCCGTGCCCATCTTCCTCTACTTTATATGTGGGATGCCTGCCACAGCATGGCCTGACAAGCGGTGCCATGTCCACACCCGGGATCCGAACCGGCAAACCCTGGGCCGCCGAAGCGGAACATGAGAACTTAACCGCTGCGCCACTGGACTGGGCTGAAATTTTTAAAACTGATACGGCCAAATGTCGACAAGGACGTAAAGGACTCGCCACTGGTGGGAGCATAAAATGGTTCACCCTCTATGGAAAACTATTTGACAGTTAAGAATTAACACCCAACACATGCCTATCCCATGACCCAGCAATTCCACAGCCCCCCAAAAGAAACGTGTCTATTTGTTTACCAAAAGACACGTACTAGAATGTTCAGTAGCAACACTCACAGTAACCTCCAAACTGGAAACAGACCAGGTGTCCACCGACAGGACAGCGGATAAACAAACAGGTGAATGCCTCCAGTGGGGCACTGCTCACAATAGGAAGGACCCAACTAGTGACGTACACGACAGGGAGGACGTGTGAGCACAGCACACTGAGCGGCAGAGCCAGAGGCGCGGTGGCACAGCCAGAAAGAGGCCACTCACAGCCCCTTCAGGACGGGCGCCGGGCCTCGTGTGTTGAGGGCCACCTTTCTGCGAGGGTTTTGGGGACCAAGGGTGTTCTACCGCGATTACACAGGGCCTGGTCTCAGAGTGACTCGTTATCCTGTACCATATAAAATGCGCTGAACAGTTTTCTGTATTTTATGACCAAAGAAGCAACAATGAAAAACAACACAGGTCTGGGAGTCCTGAGGACAGAGGGAAGCCAACATCAAGCCTCCTGGCTTCCGGGCCTTTCCCCACCCCATCCCACCCCCAAGGCTGGCCTGCCTGGGTTTTCCCCGCAAGAAGGCCAGCTCGCCAATGAAGGAGGACGACGACTCTGCGGTCTGGAGGATCCGAACTTCAACCCCGCAGTGCTCTGCAGCCTCTTGGCCATGTGGCCGCAGGCAAGTGAGACCCTCGTGTGCCCTGCCGTGCCGCGCCGTTCAGGGATGAGCTGAAGCAGGGACGTGCACCCAGGAGGGAGCGGGCGGCACGGAGGGAGCTGGGGCAGACCCTGGGGTGCGCCTGACCCTGCACGGAAGAGAACAGGACGGGAACAAAAATGACCGCCCTCAGCAGCCAGCTCTGAGCAGGAAGCGGGGAGGCGATTGGAGAGGGGTCCCCAACAGGGCTCTGACTACCCTCGCAAGGTTTATTTCCTAAAATAGCTGCTGAGTACACGAGTGTCACTTGACTTACCCTATCCTGACCTCTCAAACACTCTAATACATTATTTAAAAATTGTTTAAGACAATTATTTCTTATTTCTATCTTATTTCTATCTGCCTGACTCGTGGGTCTTGTTTTTCAATGGTTTTGGAACCATGGCTCCCCCAGAGGCTCCATCTCCCAGTGCTGGGATCAGATCCACGAGAGACTGACAGGACGACGCAGGGCCAGGCAGAGAGAGGCCCTCAGATGACTGTCTCGTCCTAGCGGGCAGCCCTGGAATGGACTGGGGCCTGGGGAGGGTCCTTCCAAACCTGTTTCCTCATCTGTAAAATTTGGGTCACGGTGGTTCCTGCCACTTAGAGGGTTGTGAGGCCTCGAGGAGTTCCAGTGCTTCTGTCCTCACCCCTCCTACAGTCGGGACCCCGTGACCACCTGAGTCAGATCCCATTCCCCCTCTGCTCAAACCCTCCCGTGTGCCCACCTCACCAGGAGTAAAAGGCAAAGTCCTTAAAGGAGCCCCAGGATCCTACAAAATCTGAACCGTCCCCACTTTACTCCTCCAAACACACTCTACGTCAGTGGTGCCTCTATCATACTGGGACACAGCTACCTCAGGGCCCTTGCACATGCTGCCCCTTGAATCAGGAGTGCTCTTCTCCAGATATCCTTAGGGCCCACCCCACTTCCTTCAGCCTCTGCTCACATGTCACTTTCTCTGAGAAGCCTTCCTAACCTCTGTAGACAAAGGTGCACCCACTCTACCTCCCCTCACTCTTTATGTTTCTTACATTCTCCAAGAGCGCTTGTCACTGACATTATTACACACTTACTTATTTACCAGTTTATTGTCGATCTCTCCCCACTATGGTGTCAGCCTGCTAAGGGCAGGGCATTGCAGGTCCTCGGAGGACTGCACTGTGCTGGGTACACAGGGAGCACTTCATAAGTGTGTACGGAGTGAAGCCCTGTGCCCACGGCAGGCTCCCAGTCAAATCCCTTCCTCCCAATGCTCAGGTTCTTCCTCTCTCGCCCCCATCCCTGACCTGGCTTTGGTGCCAGACAGCACAGACAGGATAAGTCTGGTAAAGGCAGACGTGGCGGGGGGGGGGGGGGGGGCTTCTGGCACTGCGACCCCCCCCCCCGGAGCCTCTGTCACCTGCCCTGTAATCTGCACCTTACCTACAGCTCCTACAGCAGGACATGCTCAGGAGACAAAGTCAAAAGCGACAGGACCCCGCTGTTGCACAGGCAGCACCTGCCAGTGGGAGTGTGGGAGAAAGGGCGCTGGGGTGGGCGGAAGGCACCAGCCCCCTCAGGCTGGCGTCGTGGGAGGCACCTCAGCGACACGGACAGTGGAAACGCGTGTCCTCGGAGGACGCTCTCCTGCAGGAAACCTTCTGCTGGGCGCGGAGCTTCCAAGTGCTGGGCCTCATCCTCAGACCCGAGCTACCTGGGGTGCGTGATTCTCGTCGTGGAGGCTGCTCTGCACACGGGAGGAGGCTTAGCCGCATCCCTGGTCGCTACTGCTCAAGCCAACAGCACATCCTCCCCACCAAGGTGAGTATCAAAAGTGTCCCCAGACATTACCAAATGTCCCCTGGGGGCAAAGCCACCCCCAGGTTGAGAACCGCCGTTCTGAGGGTATTATGGCTGGAACAGTGAAACCCTGGGAGCAACCCACATGCCCACAGTAGGGGTCTGGCATTGCAGTCCTGGCTAACTCGGTGACAGGACTAAGAGGAGGGAACACCCACGCGGCCCCAGCACCCGCCAGGCACACCTAAGCGCTCTGTACAGGCGCCTTCACCCTCTCCACTGTAAGGAAGAAACTAAGTCACAAAGTGAAATGGCTTGCCCCAGTCACCCGATCAGGAGGTACGGAGCTGGGCTGGGGCCCCAGGCAGCCTGGCCTCACCACCACACCGCCCCACACGGCCTCCAGAGGCAGGCAGACCTGGATTCGGGTCCCTGCTCCCCGACTTTACAGCCTCCCCCCGTCTCAGTTTCCCTCTCTGTGCAGTGGGATGCGCTCAGCACAGCGTCCCGCCCTGACTGAGGGTCCGTCCACCCGACAGACACGCCACAGCCATCCTCCGTGCCAGATCCAGCCTCCGCGGGCCGACACTGCCTGCCGGCCTTCACCGTGCTCACGGCACAACAGAACACCCGGGCCGACCCCTTCTCTGACACGCACACCAGCACGCACCACGTGGCCAATTCTGACACGCTTATTTCTTCACAGGCTGACACGACCGAGATCGACAGGCAGCTCACAACCCATGTGTAAGTCTCACCAACAGCATCCTTTTCAGAAAAGCAATTCCACACGCAACAACGGACCTCACGGGGGATGGCTTCTTAGGCGGAGGGCGTGAGGAGGCACCTGTCTACGCGCCACATGCATAGGAGGAATTGTGCCAAAGGGCCCAGAGAGGCCGCATAATGGCTGAGGAGTCAAGGCGGCCTAGGGAAGCACAGGCATGCCAATCTCAGCCCAGCCAGCTGCTGTGTGGCGCTGGGCGAGCCACTTCCCCCTTCCTCACCTCGGTCTCCTCACCCAGGTATTAGAGAGAAAACAGAATGTCCCTCCAAGGCTGTCGTGAGAACCAAATGAGTTAATCCACAGACAGCCCTTGGGAGAGAGCCAGTACAGCAGCTGCTCCACACCTGTCAGGTGGCGTTACTTCCTCTGCTCGGTGGGGACATGGGGACCCTCACTTCCTACGTGCTACATTTCTGTAACACGTCGATTTTTACTTATTCCGCGTCCTTGGTAGGAAAGTGGCATTAAAGATACTTTTCCTCTCTTAAAGGCCACACTCCCCCCGGCTACCCCATCTGTCTCCTGGGAGCAGGCAGGGCTGGAGGCAGGCTGAAGATGTGGGCAGGCTGCCAAAGATCCTGGGAGGCGACAAAGTACCAGAGCAGACCTCCTTCTCTTCCCCGCCGCCCCCCACACCTTCCCCCTCCCTTGCCACGCAGGGCCTTACAGCCCCCACAGAAATCACGGCAAAGGCCGTGCCTGCCTGGCCACAGCCAGAGGGACTGTCCAAACACAGCTCTGACTGTCCCTCCTCGGCTCAGGGATCACGGCCAAGGCCTCATGGAGGCTACAAGTGTCCACCTAAGGTGACCCCTGCCTGTTCTCCAGCCTCATTGGCCAGCAACCCCACCACACACACTTGCCCCTTCTCTCAGTCCCTCAACACTCCTCCTTTCTCTCACCCCAGGGCCTTTGCACATGCCAGTCCCCTGCCTGGCTCCCTGCTCACCTATCTTCACCTGCTAAATCCTTCCTTCCTTGGGGAAGCCTGCCCTGACTGTCCCCTGCCCCACAGCATGTCACAGACCCTCAGAGCTCGGCCCTCCTGTCCTCTCACAACACCCCCCTCTACTGTGCTCAGTCACCTGCACAATGACCTGGGTGAGAGTGCCTCCCCACAGGACTGGGAGCTGCTCAAAGTCTGGCCTGGTCCTCGCTGTGTCCCCAGCCCCACCCAGCACAGGCCAGGCCCAGAGCCTTCACTAATTCAGGGTGGGGGTGGCTAACAGAACCGCAGCTCCTAGTTCCACCAAGCAAAGGTGAAACAAAAAGCCTGCATTCATTCATTCCACAAATATGGCCGCCACGCTGTGTCAGCGCTGCTGGGTCGCCAAGGAGGCAGCAGGGACCAAAACAGAACTCCCTGCCCTGGGGTTTTATAGGGGGCGGGGCGGGGGAGCATGGACAGACATTAAAATGACTGAGTTAAATAAGCCGGCAAATTACAGAGTACATCAGAAGGCGACAATGTTATGGAGAAAAGCAGCATACGGAGGACTCAGCGTGTGGGAGGGGGCGAGGGTTTTCGCTTTCACACAGGGGGGTCAGAGGAGGGCTCAGCGACATGGGGGAAGCTGGGCAGAAACCTGAGAGATGAGGGGGCCACGGAGAGACCTGGGGAGAGGGCTCCAGGCTGAGGAAGAGCGAGGGCTGGCCGGTGTGGGATGGTCAGGAGGTGACGGAGGGGAGCGAGGCCCCGTGGCTGAGGAGGAAGCGGGCCCCCTGGCTGGGCAGGGCCTGGGAGGTCCCTGTAAGGGCTGTGGCTACTTCTCGGAGAAAGACGGGGAACTGTCGGCTTGTGGGGGGATGGGGATGCGGCATACACTCCCACCATCTGGCTCACTTGAGGACCACGAGAACTCACACTTTACGGATGGGGAAACTGAGGATGGGAAGGAGTCACTGAGTACCTAAGGCCAGGCAGTGGGACACAGTGGAGGAGACGATCATGCGGTCCCACCTTGAGCCTCTGCCACCCCCCTGTGCCCTTGCTCCCAAGAGCCACAGCCCCTCCCCCAGCCCAGCATCCCTGACGCCCTGCAGACCTGGGCTGCACACACCAGGACGTGCGCACAGATGAGGGCCCTCCAGTCTGGCTGAGGGCTTCCTCCCTCACAGGCCTTCCTCCGCACCATCATCCTCTGCCCGTCTCCCTGGCCAGGAGCTCCGTGGCACGGCCTGATGGGATGAAGCCCCGTCTCATCCTGAGGGCACCTAGGAGCACAGAGGCAGGGTCCTGACCATGGCTAACACTTATTGAGTGCTGACAACGGGCCACGCCTGGATTAACATTAATCCTCACAGCAACTCTAGACATAGATGCTATCACTATCCCATTCTCCAGAAGAGGACGCTGAGACCCACGGAGAATGAATCATGAGCCCAAGATCACACAGCGGCTGAGTGCAGGAGATGGCTGATCCAGCCAACAGAACTTTCTCGAACGATGGAGCTGAATTTGTACTTTCATTTAATTTTAATTAATCAGAATTTAAATAGCCACACATGGCTAGCATACTGGGGGTACAGCTCCAGAGAACCTCTGCTAAGGAAGCTCGGGAGCCTGAAGGCAGGAGGAGGGGTGGGCCACCACAGATGCTCACAGGTCGTCCCAGCTCGAGGAGAAGCTGCCACATGACCCCAGCGCTCTGAGCCCTTAGCCACTCAGCCCAGAGAGCTGGAGCAGGGCTCGGGGGTCCACACCTGCAGCTGGAGCCCTGGGCGACCCCAATCCTGACCGCACATCCAGGCTGCGCGGGCCGTTTCTCTGCACCTCAGCATCCTCGTCTATAAAATTACATCTTAGTATCAACCTGATCGAGCATATGTTATTCCAAAACATGCTTTCTTTTGACAACCCAGGGTGGTCGTGGGAACCCAATGAGACATCTTTCCAGCACAGCTGGGGAGGAGGAGGCCAGTATCTTTGGAAGACAGGCAGCAATTACACAAAGGCGAACTCCCACGTCAAGGGCCAGCCTGAGCCTCCCCAAGTCAGAGCTTGGAAATGGCAGCTACATTAATCCTGTCGCTAGTCGGTTAAAAGGAATCATCCAGAGGATTCATGACATGCCTCTATTAAGTTTTTGAAAATACCATCTAAATGGAAACACACAGCTACAAAAAGTAGACAACTCACACACATGACCCCAAACACAGGCTCGACACCTACCCTCACCACCCCCAACCTCCAGGTCTCTGGACACCAGTTTGAGAAGCACGGCCCTAGGCACCCCAGACCTGCCTGCGGGCCCTGGGCCCTGCCACCCTCCTCATTCCCCCCTACTCCCCAGCTCCAGCCACAGTGGCCTGCTCTGAGTGTCACCACCACATGGAGGTACCTCCCACCTGAGGGCCTGACCTGGATGTACCCACCAGGCCCATTCCTTGGGGCTTTCACGTCCCTGCACTAACGCCTCGCCTCGGGTGCCCTCCCCAGGCCCCACTCCCGCCAAGTCCAGCTGCAGGCCGATCCCCTCCTCGGCCACACCGGCACTCACAGGGCACAGGCTTCTTTCTCCCCCTCCTCCACTAGACCAGGTGCTGCTCCCTGGTGTCCAGAAGGGCACGCGGCACACAGTAGGTCCTCCACAAATTATCTGGTGAGAGACTGGAAGACACAAATGCCCACAAACAGCCAAGGGCTGGCTCCATAGGCCAGCGAGGAGTCAGGCCCCAGGCAGGGATCCCTGGGCATCGGGGTGGAGAGACGCGGCCGCACCCCATCTCCCCGGCAGGCATCAAATGGAGCTAATCCAGTCTCTTCCAGGGCGACTGAAGCCGACACTGTGCCAGCCCCGTCCAGCAGATGAGAAAGTAACAGAGCAATCACAAGACCCCAGTAAGCGGGGCCGTGGCCCTGGTCAGAGGAAGAGCCAGCCTTACAAAGGCAGACTCCACCCCACGGAGGGCTGGGTTCAAATTTCATGCCTGTCACCTACTAACACTGATTTTCAGCAAATCCCATGACCTCCTTGGGCCTTCGTGTCCTCACTTGTGCAATGGCAGAGCGGCTGTGCCCAGCTCCCGGGCTGCGGTCAGGAGTGCCGAGCACAGGCACGCAGGGCCTCGGGGTGGGCCCGACACAGAGAGGCCGCTCTGGTGGTCATGGGCTTTCTGTGCCTCAGTTTCCCATCAACAAAATGGGGGTGATACCACCACCCACCTCACAGGCTGCTGTGTGTCCTAGCTCACACGCATGGAGTGCCCTCTGGCCGAGCAGGGGCTCAGCGATGGGCGTGATGGATACTCCCATCTGGAGCCCTCTGCAGGGGGACCTCAGCTAATGGGCCCTCCACTCCCTCCCAAGGCTCCAAATGCAAACCCACTCTGCCACCCAGCAAGCCCAGGCTGGCTGCACCCAGAGCCCCTGCTCTGCTCTCAGGTGCCCATCCTGACAATCTCCAGCAGCAGCAGCTCAGATCCATCGAGCACCTTCTCAGGAGGCCCAGGCCCAGCACTCGCTAAGACATTAGCTCCCTGAATCCTCTCAACGGTCCCAAACGGCGGGGATGTTACCATTTTCAGCAGAGCAAAATGCATCTCAGAGTGATGAAATGAGGCCCCCAGGGTTACACAGCAACCAAGGAGAAGCCAGGAGCACAGTTCACACCCAGGTCTGCTGCCCCCAGCCCGGACCACTATGCAACCACCCCCAGACCCTGAAGGCCTTGAAACCAGGCTGGGAAGGGGAGCAAAGGAGAGGGAGCACCCCAGTCTATTCGGAAAGGGCCCACGAGGTGGCAAACCAAGAAAGGCTTGGATTTCTGGCCTCACCCTTAGAAACAACATCTGCAGACGAGCTTCCTGGGCAGGACGGCAGGGCTCGAGGAACTTCCTGCAGGGACCTCTGACATGTAGTCTCCCCTTGGCCAGCCCTGGCCTGCTGTGCCCTGCTCCACACACCCAGCACAGCCGAGGCCTGCCATGGGTGCTGAGCTGGCGGTGGGTCCTGCCCCCTTGGGGGCCAGGCCGAGCTCGCACCCTGCTGCCCCTCCCACGCCCGCTCCCGCCCTCCTTCCCTGCTGGTCCTGCTCCCAGGGCTGTCTCCCTGAGCTGGGCCTCTCGCTGCTTGGCTGGCTGTCCAGAGGAGCCTGCCACGGAGCCACCCCACCGTGCAGCCCAGGGGCCTGGTGGTGGAGAGCCTTTCACTGAGAGCTCTGGGAAGGCGGAGAGGCCCAGGGAGGGGTGGCCTTGCGTCCCCCAGAGGCTTAGAGATCCACTGCGCAAGACACTCCTTTCTATCCCCCCATCCCCGGGGATTTCTGGAAACGGCAGGTTTGCTCTGAGGGGGCTCCACTCCTTCTAGGAAGACACCCCAGAAGGAGCCTGGGGAAAACCATGGCCAAGCCCCTGCTCAGTGCACTACGAGGGAGGTGCCAGGCTCAGGTGCGGAATCAGAAGCCGCCCTCACCTGCGCTTACCAAGCACCTCCGCCTGCAGGGCGGACTGTGGAGTCACAATGCCCAAATTCACAGCCCATCCCCAACGCTTCCTAGTTGGGGGCTCCCCAGGCCTCAGATATCACCATTGTGATGTGGGAATCCAAGCCGATTCCTTCTGAGACCGAAGGGTCTTCACTCAGGTCCTCCGTGACCCCTTCACGGCACTCCAGTCCCTATCTACACATCACCTCCTCCAGGAGGGCCTCCCTGATCATCTCCGCTAAAATATAAAACTCTCCCCATGCTCTTTCCTCTACCCCCGTTCACTCTGCCTTTGTTACACCGATCACCATCACAGATGTGATGGCTGGGGGCCTGTCTCCACCAGACGGTAGACCCACAGGGCCTGGTCTTCCAAGTTCCAGAGCGGCCCCAAGAATGTTGCAGGACCTCCAGCCCAGGAGCGGAGAGAAGGGCACAGTCAGCAAGTCTGGCTTTTATCAGGTATGGCTGTTGTTCTGCGTTGTTATCTGATATTAGCCCAGCTGTTTGGGGTGGGGCCGGGTGGGCAGAAAATCTGCCCACTGAACCCCCCCCCCCCACCGTCTGTCCCTAAAGGGAACAGCCCTGGGCCCTGGGGAATGCGGTGTGAAAACCACAGAGCAGGGAGGCGACCAGCGGGCCTGGCTGTTTCTAGGGCAGTGACTCTACTCAAGGGGGAAGTGGGAGGCATGTGAAACTCCCTGACCGGCTCTGGAACCTACCTCCACCCCAGGCAGCAGCCTGAGAACCTCGCTTAGGGCAAGAGGCACCTTCCACGGCCCTATATCCCACCAAACGCCTACTCACGGCATCCCCCATCCCCCGAGCTGCATCCCCCCCAAGCTGCGTGATGAGCCCCCGCCTGCCCACATCTCGGCCCCCTCCCCTCCTCTCCCCTCCCCTCCCTACTCACCCGGCCCCAGCGCACGCACGGCCTGCCCCTGCACCTCACCCAGCTCTGTCCTCCCTGCCACTTCTGCACTGAGGTCCCCCCCACGCCCCAAGGCGAGCCCTTCTCCCGCTGCCCCACGTGACTGCCTCACCTCCGCAACCTGGGACCAGCTCAGAGGCCCTCGGAGGGCCTGGCTGAAGAAGGCCAGTCACACCTGATTTCAATTCGCCTCCCTGTAACCTGCCCCTTGTTTACAGACCCACTTTAGGGATGGTCCCTCAGCTCCATGGGGGTAGAGCCTTTGTTAAGGGCACCGCTGTACCCCAGCAACTGAGGCCACGCCAGGCATGCAGTAGGTGCTCAATAAATGGCGGTGGACAAAGGAAAACCTTTCCCCAGCTCCACAACGCCTTCGGATCTAATCCACACGTCTCACCCAGGCCCCCGAGGCCCTGCGCAGTCGACCGGCCTCCCACCGGCACTTCGGTTCCTCTCCCTGCTCTTGCCCACCCTTCCGCCCCCAGCCTTCAAAAGCGCTGATCCCCACCAAGGTCAAGGCCCCTCCCGCCACTCTGGGGGCCCTGCACTAGAGGAAGGGGGTTAGCAGAGCCTGACATCTGGAAAGGAGCTGGAACAGCGACCTTGGAGGGGCTCCGGGCAGCAGCCGCATGGGAGAGGGAGGGGTCCTGGGCGCTGCATCTGCCAGTTGTTATTTGGTTCTATGTCCCTCCCGTTCCGAGCCCCCCAGAACCTCTGTTTCCTTGTCTGGAAAATGGAGATGCTAATTTGGGCCCTGCCCTCCACCCAGTGTTATCCGACAAGGCTCTGTAACCTGGGAAGGGCCTTCAAAATCCTAGCAGAAATAATGAGGACATCAACTGCTAAGACAGCCTTAGGGCCCCCCACCGACCCCGCACTCTTCAACGGTGGGCACAAGAACCGTTCACCACTGGCTTACTGCTATGCCAGCAGCTATAAATGCTTTCTACAAACTAACCCCTGTAACTGTCTCTACAACTCATCAGGTGGGAATTATCCCATGATACCAATGAGGAAAAGGGCTCAGAAGGGTTGAAGAACCTGCTTAAGGTCACACAGCCAGCGAGTGGTGGGGCTGGATTTGAACCTGGGCTCTGAATCACTTCAGTGCAGAGCTACACTGACCACTACAGAGGTCAGAGGGCAGGACACCGGACTCCTGGATCCCGGTTCGGCCAAGGTCAGGGGCTGGATACCCTACACTCAAGAGGACCTAGATGGGGGCGAGGGAGGATGGATGCTCTCTGGACTGCCGACTGAGCGTTTTCAGTGCCAGGCACCGTTCTAGGAGCTTCTTGTGGATCAACTCATTTAATCATCATGACAGCCCCAGGTGGGTGCCATTCTGAGATCACTGGACAGAGGTGAACACTGTGGCCCAAGGTCACACAGCACCAGAACTGGCACGCGTGCCCGCTACACCATCCTTGTGCAGGGACCTCTAACTCGGGTCCCCTGGTAGCTGTGTCACCCCCTGCATGTGTCTCTTACTGTTCTCTCCTGGTTCCCGGTACACACGTTGCCCCACGTTCAAGGATACCCTGGTCCAACTCTGAGAAGGGGCGAGATTTCAACAACAAGCCCAGAACCGCTGGATCGGCTGCCGGTAGAGGTGTTCCCAGCAGCCCTGGGCTCAGGGGATGAGGGAAAGGAACTGCCCGAGGGCGCAGCTGGCAGGGCGCAGGGCAGGGGCTTTGAGGTGACAGAGACCCACTGCAGCTTGAGACCTGGTGAGCAAAGAGTGTGCGACACCAGGGGCAAGCCAACCTGGGTTCAAACCCCAGCTTGGCCCCCTAGGGTCTGACACACCTAGGGCAAGGCCACGCCTCCTCTGAGCCCCAACCGGTGACTGCAAAATGGACGGAAACACCATATCCACATGGGGGCAACTAAACCACTGTTCCAGCTACTCGTCGACGACAGGGTGGCTCTGAGGCCAAGCCGGGTCAGGGGTTCACATGCCAGCTCTACCACTCCAGCTGGCAGATGGCGGGCAAATCACTTCACTTCACAGCAGGTGTCTCACTTTTCTCATCTGTAAAATGGGTATCACACTTCTCCCTACCTCTGTAAAACAGGCATAACCATGTCTACCCCATAGGTGTGTTTTGAGATTTAAATGAGGACAGGTGTGTACAAGGCCTGTCATGTGCCTGACATACAGTGCATGTTCAATAAACACTAGCTATTCACTAGCTCTGGAAATGATCTGCCTTCTCTCTGCCTCAGTTTCCCCTTATAAAACGGACATCATGACAAGAGTACCTACGGCTCCAGGATGTGAGTACTCAGCAAGTTAACCCACGTGAACCATTCTGAATAGTGTGCGGCACAGCACACACTCAACACACGTCAGCCATTAATCTCATGATTATTGTTTTTATTGCTGCTGTTAACCCCAGCAGGCAAACCCTCTAAAAGCTGGCAGGAGGAGACCAGAGGAACAAACCCCTACTGAAGAAAAATTCTACAGTCACCACCGCCTCGCAGAGGCTCAGGGACCTCCCTCTTCAGGAACCACAACCCTCGGAAGGCAGTAAGCTTGGACACCGATGCTGCGGACCAGAAGCGACTATCTGCCCCCTTTGACCACATCACCAGCCACGTTAGCTGGGTCAATGAGGGACTGTGGCCAGCCCTCCGGAAACTCCAGACCCAGGACAAAGGTTACGGGGCAAGCCAAGGTCACACACTGGCCTGGGGAGCAGGGGCAGTGGCCTCATGTCTAGGACTGGCTGCTCCAAGCCCCGACCCAGAGACCACAACAAGAAACCAGATCCGTCAGGGATGTGACTGCCCGAGTCCTTCAGAGCAGCCTTCCTCCCCCGTTGGGCTGGGCCAGGGGCACCCCCGCCTCAGTCCCCTTGGCCTGAACAGCTGGGAAAACAGCGCTCGGCCTCACTGCTGCCTAATGGTGAGGCCAACTGTTATCGCCTGGTGGGAGCGTAAACATGATGGGCCGCTGGACTGCTAACCTGGGGGCCACAAACAGCCTCATGGCCAGGATGGAGGTGCCTGCCGTGGTCTGTTGGTGCCCAGCCCCTTCGCACCCACCTCCAACCGAGGTGAGGCCAGGACTGAATGCCTGATGCTTCTCTAAGAGGGGAAGAGTGGACAAAGTTGAAAGGAAGCCCATGGAAGGACCCAGTTGCTCCAGCACAGGAATCGCTGAGCCCATAAAGCCTCTAAATGAGAAAAGGGGGTCCTCAGAATCCCAAGGATCAAGAGGTCCCGGGCCACCTTGCCCTGGTGGAGAGGTATCCCTCTAAACATTCCTCCCTCCCAAGTCTTAACAAGCAGGTCCAGGGGCACAGCTCCTCAAATCCAAGCTGGATACCCCCTTCCGCACTAATACGGAGCCGAAGAAAGCTCAGAAAACTTCAGACCGTGGCTTCCAAGACATCTACCCACCCACTCCCCACCCCTGCCCCCGGCCCTGGAAAGAAAGAATTGTCCACAGAGGCGTCCCACACACCTTCAAATAAGGTTTAAGACTGTGAAAGGAGTCTGGGGTAGACAGAACTCCCGGGGACCGGCCAGGTCCCCCCCAAAGTCATTAAAAAGTCCAATAAAGGGTGATCCTCCCCCTCCAGCCCAGTGTAAACCCCAAGCCCCACCCACCAAAACACAGGCGGCGGCAGCCCCTCCTCACTCGGCGTTACGGCCCTCCCAAAATACTCCCCTCAGCACCCACTTGGACCTGGGCCGTCCCGAGGACAGTACACACATCGCAGCCCGGCTCCTCTGCATTGATACGGCGCTGCTCCCCATCCTAAGGAGGGCTCCCCCAACCCCTCGGGGGTATAACCCAGACGGCGCTCTCCCGGCCACACTTGGGACAGGCCCCCCCCAGATGCCCCCACTTTTCTAAACACACTCTAGGAAAGGCTCCCGCAGCCCCGGAGAGAGACGGCCCCCTACACTAGGTAAGGCGCGCCCCCTCCATGGCTCAGCTCCCGCACACCAGCCACACTCTGCCCTCCCGCCCCACCGATTCAGCCCCCCACCCTTCAGTGGTTCAGTCCCCGCACTTTGGCAGCCCCCCCCCCCCCCGCCGCGGCCTCAGTGGTACGGCCCGCCGCCCCCGCCCCCGCCCCCGCAGGGCTAGTCCTACCGCCCCCGCGCAGGCACCCCCACTCAGTCCCGGAAGGGGGGGCTCGAGGACCGCGGCCCCCGCCCGGCGGGCACGGGTGGTACGGCCCAGCGCGGCATCGCGGGGGGTCCGGACGCGACCATCGCAGGGGGGGCGCGCTCGGAAACACGCGCTGGCGCACTCACCTGTCACCGGCGGCCGCCCAGCCTCTCCGGCGGGGCTCTCCTCCCGCCCATCGCCACGCTGCGCTTGGTCCCGCTCCCTGTGTTTCCTGGCGGCGGCAACGGCGGCAGCAGCGGCAACGCCTTCTCCGAGCCAGGCCCAACGGCTCGCGAGGCGCGGCCCCCCCGCCCCCTCCCCCCGGCCCCCGCTTACCGCCCCCTCCCACCCTCTGGCCGGAAATACCGCCTTCTCCCGCCACAAACAGGAACTGACGTAGAAGAGCGAGCTATGGACTCGGAGAGCGCTAGGGCGCAAGCGCAAGGATGGAGAGGAGGCGGACTCAGAGCAGGGCGCCTGCGTACATTAGGCGAGCTTGGGCCTGTGTGGGTTCGGGCTATGTCTCGCGCAGGCGCGGGACGGAGAGAAGGGCTAGGAGGGCGCAGGCGCAGTGGGCCTCTGACGCCGGCTTTCCCTGGAGGCCGGCCGCTGTAGTTGTTTCCCGGCAGCCCGCGGTCCTCATTTACATACGCTTTGATCTCGCTTTCCTCGCCGCTCGCCTTTCCTCCCGGTTCGGAGGCTCCGTAAGAGCCCAGGAGCGGGGCTTCGAGGGGTGGCCTTTCAGTATGTCCCTGCTGGTTGCGCTTGGGCTCTGGAACCACACAAACCCAGCTTTGCATTTTCTTGCTGGTGACTGTGGGCGGAAGGCTCCACTGTTTCCTGTGCCTCAGTATCCACATCTGCAAAATGGCAACAACTCTAGCTGCCTCACTGGGCTGTTGGACTACTTTATGTTCACGGGACAGTTTATATCGATCAGACACTCTATGACTCCAAGAAATGAATCCTACCTGCTCATCGTATATATTAATTAAGTATGGGGTATAGCTTTTTTATGGGGTAATTTGGGCTTAGAAAGGCCTTAAGATCACTCTGCAAGGAAAGAGCTTTGCACAGATCCTGGCCCATTTATTAGTGTACCAGACAGCTATTGGACATCTGGTGCCCGGTCCCTTCTCTGTCATAGGTTGGATGGGGCTTGCCACCTTCTGAATTTGGGGCCCAGGATGCCCCACAGCGTGTCAGGTATGCGTTGGTTAGTGCATACTTCTAGAAGTCTTGCCTGGGAGTTGCAGAATCCTGGGTCCACCTAAGTCTGAGAGTGTGTCAGGCAAGTCCTGCTCAGGGGTGGATCTTGGCTTTCTCAGAGGTAAACCTAATGTTGGAACTGGCCCTTAGCTAAGGGGTTTCCAGCTTGGAACTCGCTGCTGTGTATTCCTAATTCATGGTCTTCCCCCATCCCAGTGTTGGTAACTCTGACCCATGCCTCCCCCACCACAGCCCTGACCATTTTAGTCCCTTCCTGTCCGGTGAGACGTCAGTCTCCTCCGCTGCACAGGGAGCTCCACAAGGCAAGAGATCAGGACTGTCATCACTGTGTACCCAACACTGGCCAGCAAAAGTCCTGGCACAGAGTGGGCTCTTGGGGAATGTTTATTTCAAGAATTATCCCTTGTGCTCTAATCTAGATTCAAGGTCACTGCGGCCCACCCTCTCTGTTCCTCTCCATGCTGAACAGCTCAGCCCATCCCCCTCCCTCTAAATCATCCCGGGCTGTCTCAGTCCCTGCCCCTCCTAGGGCACACAATGGATTATCTCACCGAAACCTCCCATTTGCTTGTGTATAAACTCCTTGGGGCACTAGTGGTGAAGGGAATGGCTTTCAAAGGACTTTAAGACCTACTACACACATATACGGACTCACAGTATAATGAAACCAAGTGTCACCAAACAATATTTACCCTTATGTATGATGCACTCTGATTTTTTTTTTCCTGAGCTGTTAGAGACTGATTTTCTGACCCGCTAATGGGTCATGCCTTGCAGGTTGAAAAACACGAGTCTGGGGGTGAACAGCACTCACCGGCTTCGGAAATGGACAGAGCTATTTCCAGTCATGCCTTCCCTGCGTCCTTGTCAAAATCCCTTCACTTCTCTGCACCTGCCTTTCCTCATTGCAAAATATCAATAGGATTTATTTAGCAACGTTACTGGCCAGGTTCTGTTCTTAAGACATCCCCAGCGGTATCCTGTTGCTGTCAACACAATCTTAGAGGTCAGGTTCGACAGTAAGGGGCTTGCTCAAGGTCCCAGGATAAGTTGCGGTGGAGGCACGATTTGAAGCCAGCCAGTCTGATACAAGAGCCTGTCCTTTGAACTCACATCATGCTGGAAAATGGAAAGTATTGGCCCTACTTCTGTCCCCTGTGTTGCTTTGGCAAACCACTTAATTATCATTTGGGGGCCTCAGTCTCTAAATTTCCACATGAAGGGTGATTGAGGAGAAAATTCCCTAAAACCCAAAATTGTTCTCTCCCCTCTAATCTGTTCTGTGAACTCCCCGCCCATGACTATAAATGTGGGCTGTGCGTGAATTTTTCCGGGGAGAAGGGCCAGTGGCTTCTCAGCTGAAGTCGGCTCGAAGTCCTCTTGATTCACAACAAAGCATGATTTAAGAATCCTGCCTTGGGGCCTGCCCCATGGCCCAGCGGCTAATTTTGCACGTTCTGCTTCAGAGGCGCAGGGTTCACCGGTTCCGATCCCGGATGCAGACACTGCACTGCTTGGCAAGCCATGCTGTGGTAGGCGTCCCACATATAAAGTAGAGGAGGAGGGGCATGGATATTAGCTCAGAGCCAGTCTTCCTCAGCAAAAAGAGGAGGATTGGCAGCAGATGTTAGCTCAGGGCTAATCTTCCTCAAAAAAAAAAAGAAAGAATCCTGCCCTAAGGAATGGAGAGGGCATCTCCTCGAAGCCCCCTCTGTCCCCAGGGAGCAGAAATCAGCCCCTGAGTCCATTTCAACTCTTCTCACAGAGATGGGGCTCCCAGTGGTGACTGGACAAGCTGCGTGGACCAGCTCTTAGCATCCCCAGATGGGAAGGTTTCCACTCATCCCCACGAGGGCTGGGGTCTATCCGTGGCAGTGGTGGAGGTGGCCATGGGTGGTCCCTCCCTGCCACATGGGCAGTCAGGAGGTGAAAGCAGGTGGAATCCAAATTCCCCCTTTCGTCATCTGCAGCAGAGCATTTTCGAGGGAGAAAGTCCATAGCATTGATCAGATTCTCAAAGGAGGCTGGAACAGTTAAAGAAAACAGTTTTTATTTAAAAGAGTTTCCCACGGTATACAGAAATGTTGAAATAATATCTTTGATTCTGCAGCCAGAAGTTACCAAGCCTCCCCACCCTAGATGCTGCTGTGTTGGGAAGATCCTTTTGGAGTAATTTTAAGTGTTTGGCAAAGGTACAGATAAGCCTCAGGCATTCTGTAAATGTTGGTTCCAATTTCCTTTTTATAAAGTGTGTTTCTGTTTCAAAAATTGCAATGGAAGACGCCATGCACCATGTGCGTTGTAAGACATCAGAGATTCCCAAAACGTTTGCATGGTCATTCTAGGCTATTGCACGTTTGTGCAGACCTTGAGATAAAGCTTTTTTCACTCAGTAAGATTGAACACCTTATCGATCTGCTCCAAACACATGGAGGGCTTCCCATCCCCTAAGCCCCTGCCTGTCTTTCTAACTTCATCTCAAGCTGCTCTTGCCCTTGACCACCATGTTCTAGACACATTAACCTCTTTCTGCCCCTTCAAAAAGACAAGCTTGTTCCTACCTCAGGGCCTTTGCACTTGCTGTTCCTTTTGCCTGAACTATTCACTGCTCTGATCCTGATCTTTGCCTGACTGGCCCCTTCTTTGTCTTCCAGAACTCAGTTCAAATCTCACCTGTTTAGAGAGGCCTTCCCTGGCCACCCCAAATCCAAGAGATCCATGCTCTCACTATCTCTGTAGCATCCTTGAATTCCCTACTTAGCGCTTGACACTAATGGCTATTTTTGTTGTTAATTTTGTAACTGTCTTCCCCCAAACCAGAATATAAACTTTCCTGGAGGGTAAAGACCTTGCCTAGCTGGGGCTTGGGGATCAATAAACATTTGCTGACTGAATGGGTTTTGATTCGGAAGGTGAAAGCTCTGTACGGGCTGACTTTAACTCCAGGTCGGAACTTGTCTACTCACAAATAAGTTGAACAAATAATAATAATCTTAACCCTTACCGAAGAATTCCCAAGTATCGGACATACTGCCAAGGACTATCTCCACAACCTTGTTAAATGTGCCTGCGGGTACACGTCTCTGTAAGGCCTGCTTTGCAGATGTAAACACAGGCCCAGAGAGGGGGCGCCTCTGGCCAAATATCACACAGCCAGAAGGTGTGGCACGCAGGTCCCCTCCCAAAGATGTCCCAGGCCAGGCGCACACTTGCACCAGCAGCCCCGGACACCACCTCCGTGGGTCCACATTGGAGATCCAGCAACGTCTCATTTGATGCTAAGTTAAAGCATGTGGGTTTGAAACAGCGAAATCCTTAAAACGTGGTTTCCCCCATTACTAAGAAAGATTGGGAGAATATGAATATCACCTAATTTTTTTTTCGGTCAAGAAGGGAATCATTTCACAACGGCCGACAGTGATTTATAAACGCCACTGGCGCTGTGGCCACAAGATGGCGCCACCCGAGCTGCCATCCCTGCTGGGACGCTGACTTGCAGGCGTCCAGCCTTCTGGAGCCGGTGGGGGACCTTGGCGGTGTTATCTAAACATTCACTGCTTAGCAGGAGGCTCTGACACGACACCCAAAGGCCACGCGGGAGCCGGAGCTGGATTCTGAGCCCGAGGAAAAATGGCAATAAGGAACATTATTGGGGAAACTGATGGAATCAGAATATGGAAGGGGGTTTAGATAGGAGCACTGATTCCATGTGCAATTCCCTGATTTTTATAGTTGTACTAATGCTTATGAAAGAGAATGTTCCCAGGAAATACACACGGAAGGACTCCTAGGTAAAGGGGCATGATGCTCTCCACCTTCACCCCCAGATGGTTCACAACCACACGTGTGTGTGTCTGGATGTGAACATACTCGTGGAGAGGGAGGGAGAAGAGGGGACGGTAAGAGAAATGGAGCAGCAACTGGTAAGTCCGGGCAAAGTCCACAGGAATCCATGGAACCATTCTGCTACTCTTCTAAAAGTTGGCAATTACACTCAAAGTTACCCAAAAAGCTCTTTTCTGTAGCCAACGAAAATGTCATTAGAGGGTTCTTTAAGTGCTGGTGCTAAGGCTGCTCCTAAAAACCTTCCCTGAAAATCATCGATTTCAGAGATAAAAGTAGATGACAACACTGTGCCAGGGGCTGTTGGAAGCCCTTTTCACGAATCGACTCATTTAATTCCCACAACCAGCCTTTGAGGTAGGTGCTACTGTCACTCCCATCTTAGTGAAGAGGAAACTGAAGCACAGAGAGGTTGAGTAACTTGCCCAAGAACACACAGCCACAGAGCTCCAGCTCTGAATCACAGTGGACCATCAGGAGGGCCAAATGATCGCCAAGATAGGTGATACTGGCATTTAGGAGCAAGCACTGTCCCAAATATGAGGGGGCGAAAAGGCAGCTTTAGGGGAAAACTTTGGAACCATGAAAGTAGGTTTACCTTTTCTGATCCCCTGCCTCAACTTGATACTCAAGTCTACGCAAAAGCCAGTCTTGAATTAGGCAAAGTTTAACCAAAATAAAATAGGGAAATAAAGTGGCTGCTAATTCTGATGTGACCGACCTGCTAGCCATTAACACTGGAGGAAAAACCAGAATGTTCCTCAGACAAATCTGATTATATATTCTCAATATTTACTCTTAAATACACAAATGGCATAAATTCAAACTTGTAAAACATAGGTGCATTCCCTTCGCACCTGCAGTTTCACTCCCAGGTATTCACCCTGCGGGTCTGTTCACACACGAGCAAACGGGTACACACAGAGGCACAGTTCGTGATGGACAAAGACTGGGGAACCACCCGGTGTCCACAGCGAGGACTCGTTCAATGCATCAAGGTACAGCCACACAAGGGAACACTAGGCAGTTACTTTAAAAGGAAGCTCTTTTCAATAGGAGCTTTAAACGATGTTTAACATCATTGGCCATCAGGGAAACACAAATCAAAACTACAATAATCAGATATCATTTCACACCCACTAGGATGGCAATAATCAAAAAGACAGATAAAAGGGGCCAGCCTGTGGCCTAGTAGTTAAGTTCAGCACCGTCTGCTTTCGCGCCCTGGGTTCAGTTCCAGGCACAGAGCTACACTGCTCATCAGTGGCCATGCTGTGGCAGTGACCCACGTACAAAATAGAGGAGGACTGGCAACAGATGTTAGCTCAGGGCAAATCTTCCTCAGCAAAAAAAAAAAAAAAAAGACACATAATAATGTGTTGGCAAGGTTGTGGAGAAATTGGGGCCCTCATACACTACTGTTGGGAATGTGAAATGGCGAGGCCACTTTGGAAAACAGACCAGCAGTTCCTCAAAAGATTAAACGTAGAGTTAACATATGACCCAACAATTCAACTCCTAGGTACATACCCAAGAGAACCGAAAACATAGGTCCACACGAAAACTTGTACACAAGTACTCACAGCAGCGTTATGCATAAGAGCCAAAAAGTGGAAACACCCCGTGTCCATCAGCCAAAGAAACAAAATGTGGTATCCCCATGCAATGCGATACTATTCACCAACAAGAAGGAATGCAGTACTGACACCGGCTGCAAGGATGAGCCTTGAAAACATGATGCCAAGTGAAGGAAGCCAGATGCAGAAGGCCATGTACTGTATGGTTCCGTTTAGAGGAAGTGTCCCGAGGAGGCACATCCACGGAGACAGGAAGTGGACGAGTGGTTGCCAAGGGCTTGGAGGGGAGGACAGAGTAGGGAAGGACTTGGGGAATGATGGTTAAGGGGTGCGGGGTTTCTGTTTGAGGTAATGAAATGTGCTGAAAGTGTGGGGATGGACACACAACTCTGTGAAAAACAAAAGCCATTGAAATGTTCACTTTAAATGGGTGAATGGGGGGCCGGCCCGGTGGCGCAGTGGTTAAGTTCACACATTCCGCTTCGGTGGCCTGGGGTTCGCAGGTTTGGATCCTGGGTGTGGACCTACACACTGCTTGTCGGGCCATGCTGTGGCGAGGGTCCCACATATAAAGTGGAAGAAGATGGGCACGGATGTCAGCACAGGGCCAGTCTTCCTCAGCAAAAAGAGGAGGATTGGCAGCAGATGTTAGCTCAGGGCTAATCTTCCTCAAAAAAATAAATAAATAAAACAAATGGGTGAATTGTTTGGTATGTGAATTATATGAAAGTTTTATTTTTTTAATAAAAAAAAGCTCTTTATGTACTGATATGATCTCCAGGATATATTAAGTGAAAAAAGCAAAGTGCAAAATAATCATATATGCTACCTTCTCAGTGGGAAAATACAGTTACGTTTGTAAATCAAATGTTTCCAAGTGGAAAAATCTAATTATTTGTAAAGGAAATATTTTTGGGAGGACACATAAAACCCCAGTAACACCAATTGCTTCTGGAGAGGGGAACCAAAAAAGCATAAAGAATAACACAGTGAACACCTGTGTGCCCACCACCCAGCCTTGAAAACCGATACTGGGGCCGGCCCGGTGGTGCAGCAGTTGAGTGCGCACGTTCCACTTTGGCGGCCCGGGGTTCACCAGTTCGGATCCTGGGTGCAGACATGGCACCACTTGGCAAGCCATGCTGTGGCAGGTCTCCCACATATAAAGTAGAGGAACATGGGCATGGATGTTAGCTCAGGGCCAGTCTTCCTCAGCAAAAAGAGGAGGATTGGCAGTAGTTAGCTCAGGGCTAATCTTCCTCAAAAGAAAAAAAAAAAACCATTACCACACTGTGGAACCCCCATGTGCCCCTCTGTAGTCACATCCCACTCCTGGAGGGAACATTATCCTACATTTGGAGTTTATCATTCCCGTGCATTTTATATATTTACTACACTTTAAGTATCTATAACCAATAAGCATTACTTTGCATATTTTAAACTATACATATCTTGCATTTTGCTTTTTACAATGTTTTGCTTTATTCATATTGATACGTGCAAACGTAGTTCTTGTTCACTGATGTATAACATTCCACACCCAATACATAATATTATACATCCAATATGGATATATAATTTTTCAAGATGGCCACAGGACAACATTTCATCCCACATGCTCTTCTTACAATGAGACCCTGACATTCCTGTCTTGGAGAGGTGGGGTCTGTGGTCTCACCCCTTGAATCTGGGTGGGCCAGAGACTGACAGATGGGAGGCAACGTGACTTCCAATGCCACGTCAGAAAAGGCAGTGCTGTTTTCCCTGGCTTTCTTGAGAAGCCCACTCTTGGGATGAGCTGCCATGTTGTAAGGAGGGCTCGCCACATGGAGAAGCCCTGTGAAGGCACTCTGGCGGACAGCCCACGCTGAGATCTTGGCTAAGCGCCAGTACTGGTTAACCACCGATGACTGAGGACACTTTCAAGAGGATTCCAGCCCCCGCCACATCTTACTGCAACCCCATGAGAGCCCCGAGTGATAACAGCCTAGCTGAGCTCAGCCAACCCCCAGAACCATAAGTGATAATGATTATTGATCTAAGTCGCTAAGTTTTGAGGTGATTCATTATGCACTAATTGGAACAAGTATGCCACAATCTGCCCATTCTCCAGCTGATGGATGTTTGGGTTGTTTCCAATTTTATGCTATCACAGTGAACATTTTTTTTTCTTGGTGAGCTAAAATCTGTTGCCAATCTTTCTCTTTTTTGCTTGAGGAAGACTGTCCCTGAGCTAACATCTGTGCCAGTCCTCCTCTATTTTGTATGTGGGACGCTGCCACAGCATGGCTTGATGAGCACTGCATAGGTCCACTCCCGGGATCCGAACCTGTGAACCGCGTGCCACTGAAACGGAGCACACAAACTTGACCACTATGCCAGTGGGCCAGCCCCTACAGTGATCCTATGAACATTCTTTTTTTTTTTTTTAAAGATTGGCATCTGGGCTAACATCTCTTACCAATCTGCTTTTTTTTTCTTCTTCTTCTTCTTCTCCCCAAAGCCCCCCAATACACAGTTGTAATATCATAGTTGTAGGTCCTTCTGGTTGTGCTATGTGGGACGCTTCCTCAGCATGGCTTGATGAGCAGTGCTAGGTCCGCGCCCAGGATCCAAACCGGCAAAACCCTGGGCCACTGAAGCCAAGCACATGAACTTAACCACTTGGCCATGGGGCCGGCTTCTGGACATTCTTATATGCGTCTCTATGTGTGTGTGTCTAAGTTTCTCCGGAAGGTAATTGCTGGGTTGGAGACTGCATCATCTTCAAGTATCCTACAACCCACCAAACTGCTTTCCAGAATGGTTGGTACCAACTTAGATTCCAACAGCAGTGCACATACTCCCAGAACTCCAAATCTTCCCCAACACTTGAGACTAAATACTTTGCCACTCCACTGGGCACAAAACAGTCTTATTCTATGTATCCTTTTTTTGGGGGGGTGGCGGGGAGATTAGCCCTGAGCTAACATCTGCAGCCAATCCTCCTCTTTTTGCTGAGGAAGATTGGCCCTGAGCTAACATCTGTGTCCATCTTCCTCCACTTTATATGTGGGACGCCTGCCACAGCATGGCTTGATAAGTGGTGCCATGTCTGCACCCGAGATGCAAACCAGTGAACCCTGGGCCACTGAAGCAGAGCGCATGAACTTAGCTGCTGTGCCACCAGGCTGACCCCTCTATGTATCCTTTTGTACCCTTGAATTTTGTACTGTTTGCATGAATTAATTCAAAATAAACATTTAAATGTAGGCTAATAAAGTATTGCTTTTCTGTTTTAAACACACTTTATATATTGGGGCTCCATATTACAATCGCATTTTTTAAAAAGGAGGTGTTGCCCCAGTAGCAACAAGCATATCTCATGCCTAGATCTGGTTTCTTTTCTTCTCTTCTCTTTTGGTGAAGAAGATTGGCCCTAAGCTAACATCTACTGCCAATCTCCCTCTTTTTGCTTGAGGAAGATTAGCCCTGAGCCAACCTCTATGCCAACCTTCCTCTATTTTTGTATGTGGGACACCACCACAGCATGGCTTGACAAGTGGTGTATAGGTCCGTGCCCAGAATCCGAACCTCTGACCCCCAGGCCGCCAAAGCATAGTGCGTGAACTTAACCACTACGTCACCAGGCCAGCCCCTAGCTCTGGTCTCTAACACCATTCTACAGTAAAAGGAACCAGGGTCGGGGGGAATGGTGGACTCTGAGACCAGGGCAGGCTGGGCACGAGATGCACCTGGAGGATCCATTTCACCGCAAAGTGAGGGAATGTCAAAAAACAAACAAACAAAACCACCACACAGCGATGGGAGCCTGTCAAAGGACACAGGAGCCAACTGAAAGAGCTCCCAATGGCCACAGTGGAACAAGGTGAATGACAAAATGAAGCAGTATTGATTATAACCCAAAGTATAAAATAAATAGCCTTCAGTCTGCCCTGATAAAAATAAATGATGGAATAAGTTAATAAATAGAAAAGACACATCTCCCTCCCAAAAGAATTTCAGCTAATTCTGTCAGTTCTTTGCCCTCAAGGAGACGGAGCGCAAGCCTATCATCCTCAGGTGCGGGCTGTGCAGTGACTTCCATTCAGAGTCCAGTACGGAAGGGAGACAGAAGAGTCACTTTACCGTGGAGAAACCCAATGAATAGTACGGGATCAAGCCAGGTGATCGAGGCTGACAGACACGGTGACACATTAGGTGACGGCATGTCCCCTAGAGATGACGTGATCCAATCTGAGCTCTTCCTCTGAAACACCCCAGTCCCATTGTGAGAACATCAGACAAACCCCAGCCGAGCGACATCCTGTGATGTCCCCGACTAATATTCTTCAAAACTGTCATGGTCATCAAAAAGGAGTCTGAGAGACTGCCCCAGCCAAGAGGAGCCCAAGGAGATACGATGACATTTGTCAACGTTAATGTTTGACAACATAAATGCAATATGGTAAGCTAGGACAGAAAAAGATATTAAAACTAAGGAAATCTGAGGAACTGTGGACTTTAGTTAATACGGAAGTATCAATGTTGGTTCATTAATTGTAACAAATGTATCGTACTAATGTAAGGCGTTCATAATAGGGGAAACTGGATATTGGAACTCTGTACTGACTGTATGTCTCAATTTTTCTGTACATCTAAAACTTCTAGAAAATAAAGTCTGTTACTGGAAAAAAAAAAAAAAAGAGGAAGTGTTGCCTTCTTGAAGTGTGCGAATGCCTGGTTTGAAGTTTATGAAGCAGGTAAAGTTAAGGCAGTGAACGCCAGGCCCTCAAAGGTGGGTCTATGGGAGCAGCGCTCACCAAACTAAGTCAGCCCAGAGCCCCAGAGGAGGGCAAGGAGGGCCACCGTCGCTGCGGCCCCACTCCTGGCAGCAGGCTCAGACACTGGAGGAAGGGGCGCTGGTGCTGGCCTGGACCCTGGCGGCCTGCCGCGGCAGCTGCAAGTTCCCCTCTTCCCTCTGCACCCACTGGTGTGAGCCAGCAGAGGCGGTGACTTCGTCCCTAGAACCACGCAGCTGGGCCAGCTCCGCTCCGGCTCTGAGATTTCCCGGGAGCGCTGGGCTCGCTGCCCCGCCCTTCCGCATCGTCTTGTGGGATGTGCATCAGAAGTCCCTGACTCGTGGTGTTGCCCTCACCCTGAGGACTCCACAAGTCCCTTGACACAGCAAAGCCCATCTTTAGTCCTTCCCGGCACCCACGTGGTGCTCAGTGTTAGCTCTTCGTGTCCCCTGACCCGCTTCCTCCAGCAGTCTCTGATGAGAAGGCCCGCTGCTCGTCATTCCTTTCCAGAGTGGGGTGATGAACGTATAAATAAGTCATCTGAAGAATGCCAGTCATCTCGGGGCAGCCTGGTTCAGATTGCTGTTGACCCTCTATCGGTATTTGCACTGAAGTGATATGCTTGGAATTCTTCAAATCTACCCCTGAACTGGCCCCACACGTGAACGAGGTCACCCATGGCAGCACTGCTTGTGACAGCGAGACCGGGAGCCACCTGGATCCCTATCCAAAAACGACTGGGTGTAAATGAGGCCGTGTGTGCGTACTGCCTGTCCCTCCGCTTGCACGTATATACAGATGTGTGTACGCGCGTGCATGTATACAAGCACACACACAAACACATCTCTGGAAGGGTTACTCAAGACACTGCTAACACTGGTGGCCTCTGAGGAGGGCACTGGGGAGCGAGGAGGCTCTGGAAGTTTCCACTGTAAAGCCTTTTGTATCTTTTGCATTTTGAACCACATGTGCATATTATTTATGCTGAAAATGTTTAATAGAGGGGCTGGCCCCGTGGCCAAGTGGTTAAGTTCACATGCTCCACTTTGGCGTCCTAGGGTTCGCTGGTTCAGATCCTGGGCACGGACCTACGCCCTGCTCATCAAGCCATGCTGTGGCAGCGTCCCACACAGAAGAACTATAATGACCTACAACTACGATATACAACTATGTACTGGGGCTTTGGGGAGGAAAAAAAAAGGAAGATTGGCAACAAATGTTAGCTCAGGGCCAATCTTCCTCACCAAAAATTATACTCAAAAAAAAATATATCTATATTATTTTTTTTTTTGAGGAAGATTAGCCCTGAGCTAACTGCTGCCAATCCTCCTCTTTTTGCTGAGGAAGACTGGTCCTAAGCAAACATCCGTGCCCATCCTCCTCTACTTTCTATGTGGGATGCCTACCATAGCATGGCTTGACAAGCAGTGCTATATCTGCGCCCAGCATCCGAACCGGTGAACCCTGGGGCCGCTGAAGCAGAACGTGTGCACTTAACCGCTGTACCACCAGGCTGGCCCCTCAAAAAAAAAAAAAATGTTTAATAGAACCAGAGGAAAAATAATGCACCCCTGTTGGTCACAGCTGTTGGGGGTGGTTTGGGGGAATCACCAAATCCAGTGAGGCAGAGGAGTGTCCGGCTCCGGTCCGTCTGGCAGACGGTGGCAGGACGGGGCGGACTCTCAAGGCCCGTGGCATCCCAGAGCTGCAGACACTTCCTTGGGCAGGTTGATGGCAGTGAGGAAAACGTGGACACATGGACAACTCTAAAAAATCCAAACCCACTGTCCTAGGCCCCTGCCCTGCCCTTTCCAAAAGGGCCCCATTTCAAATCTGCAATTGAGCAGCACGGGGCAGGGGTTCAGGGACCAGGACCCTGGTGGGCTCCCTGCCCTCAGACCCAGGCGGCCGCGTGCCAGCTGGGCGAGGCCTGGGGCACCTTCCTCCCGTCTCAACCTCTGTAAAGAGCAAGAGTACGACTTACCTCATGCAGGTAAGCCTTTCACAGTAAGAGAGCAATATGGGTTTTTCTATCATTGTAGTTCCTATCAAGAAATTACCCCATGCTCTTAAATTTAGGAACTGGAACTCTTCCAGTGAATCCTGGCAGTTGCTAAAATTATCCACAAAGCGGAACCAGAGGAAATTAGGGGGGGACAAAAAAAAAAAAAGAGTAGAAGATCAGCAAGGAAAGTGCCTATGTGCGTGAGCGCCTCCTTGTGGCGCTGACATGAAGGGGCAGCCTCTGGAATCGTGACATTGCCATCACTTGCTGTTCTTCTGAGGTCCAACCTCAACCAGTCCCCGGAGGGTCTAGCCTGGGCCCTCACCAGGAGAGGGCTCTGTGGCTACGCTCTCTCCACTGTCGGTCACACTGAAGTCCGGCCCCTCCCACCCCAGGCCCAGTGCTCAGGATACTGCCTGACACACAGTAGCCTCCCAATGGGACATTACTGAAAAACTAAAAATAAATGACCAGTCTGGGAAGACGAAAACAGGTCTGGAGATGGCTGGTGATGGCTCTGCAACAATGCGGGTGTAACTTCATGCCACTGACCAGTACACTTCAAAACGGTTAAAATGGTAACTTTTATGTTATGTACATTTTACTATAATAAAATAAAAAGGATGAGGTCTCATCTCATCTTCACCTGCTTTTACTTCCCCTCCAAACCCCCCTGACCACTCCTGGTAATCTCATCAGATCCTGTTCTCTGAAAGGGAAAAGGGCCCCCAATTTCCCTCTGGGTCCTCTCCTCTCTCTGCTCCTTTCCAGCGGGTGTGGCCAGGCCTTGGCTCTGAACACACCTGAGCACGCCCGCTGCTGCCGCTGCCGCCCTCCAGCCCAGGTGGCCCCGAGCGCAGTGGCCTGCTTACCTCTCAGTCAACCTGGTGAGAGCCGACGCCCTCCTGCCCCGCCCACTCCTCACTCCCTGCCTCCCATCTCCACAAACGGCACCTTCCTCTAGATGCCCAAGGTGCCCAGGTGGGTGTGATCCGAGATTCCCACCCACCCCTCGCCCCACTTCCAACCCATCAGCTCAGCCTGCTCCTCCTCTGCACACCTAGGCCCACCCACTTCTCTCCTCTGGGCCGCCACCACCTCCCTGTGCACCTGGGATTTCGTTTCTTGCCCAGGCGACGGCAGCAGCTGCCTCCTGGCTCCCACCCCTGCCCTGCCCACAGTTTATCCTCCTCACAGCGGCCAAAGCCCTCTTCATCAAAGGCCCCTCAGATCATCCTTGCCTGCTCCAAATGCTCCCCAGCCCCTCGAGCTCCCAGGACGGTATCTGAATTCCCCACCCTGGATCACACAGCCCCAGGTCGTCTGGTTCCTGCCCACCAGCCCCGACCTGCGCTGGATGGCAGGCCCCTCCTTTGTTCGCCAGCCACCATGGCCTCCCTCTGTGGTCCTTGTCCCGCCTCGGGGCCTTTGCTTGGCTGTTTCCTCTGGCTGATGCTCTCTTCCTGAACTTCCCTGAGTCACTTCTTTCCATCCCCAGCTCAGCCCACATGTCACCTCCTCTGAAAGGCCTCTTACCCCCAAGATCGAAAGAGGCCCTGGTCACTCTCGCCCATCCCTCGGATTCTCTGAACAGCGTGATCACCGTACGCCCGCGGGCCGGGGCTCGGCCGCCCTGCTCACGGGGGGAGCCCCAGCTCCTAGAACAGGCCTGGCACGGGGCAGAGGCTGCGTGGCAGAGAGAAGGCGAATGACCAAGGCCACAGGAACCACGGCCTCACAGACGGAGCCTGCCGTTTGGAAGGCGGCCGCCAAGCAGAGCGGCAGGAACGGGGGAAATCCACAGGGGAGGGGGGAGGGCAGGGACAGATCCGCCAGGTCGCTGAGGGGAGGAGGAGGCCCACCCGAAGAGTGACTGTGACCATCACTCCTTTGACCCGGGGCCTGCCGAAAGGACATGGCCCATGTGTGTGCGGGAAGCCTGACCTCTAGACACAGCCCGGGCCCCACTGGCGCCCCCACCCGCATCGTGCTTGGTGTGAAAAACAATCCTGTGACTCACCCTGAAGGAGGGGAGGGAAACAGTCGGAAAGTCACAAAAATATATTAAAACAGCCGTTCTCTTCTCTTCCAGCACTGGCCTCCCTCCCCAGTGCCCCTTACCCACCCCCTGCCACAGACTTTCAGAGAAAAAGATGCCGGGGCAGGAAAATGGAGGTGCCCCTGCTGCAGCCCAGGGCGTGGGGCGGTCCCTCCAGCCTGGGAGTGAGGGCGGCTAACAGTCTCAACAGGCTCGACGCCACCGTCGACGCGGGGCCCGCGGGGAGGCTGGCGGTGCTGGAGGGTCAGGCAGGACGCAGCGCACAGTCGGGCCTTGCCACGGGGACAGAAAACAGAAAAGAAATGAACAGAGTGAAGAGAGGGAGAGACAGAGAAGTAAAGTGTGTGGGGGGGGGGCGGAGGAGTAGGGGAGGGGTGGGAAGTCAGCAGCGGGGGGAGGCGGGATGGGGAGCCCCTCCAGGGGACACCCACTCTGGGGGACCGGGAGGCGAAGAGCCAGGGGGGATGAGGGCAGCAGCTGCTGCTGAGAGGGAGGAAGTGGGGCAGGAGGGAAGAGGACACTGGGCACGGGGAGGGGTGGAGAGGGGTCCTGCCAAGGCCGCAGTCAGAGGAGAGAACTAGGACACGACAGTAGGCAGCGCCCCAGAGCGGCAAGGCCAGGCCGCAACGACCGTCTCAGACTCGGAAGAACGGGGTGAACCCCCAGAAAGCTCGGCCCGGCTCGAACGCCTGAGGGAGACAAGCAGTGTCGTCCAGAAGCCGGCAGCAGGGCGGGCGCGCCCTCGAGGAAGCCTCTGCCTGGAGGGGCCTGCGCCCAGCCGGGGCTAGGTCCTGCGGCCCAGTCTTTTGAACACACTCACGGTGCCCGCATGGTCCATCTGGGCACCAAGGCCCTCGCTGGAGCTGCTCCCCCGGGGCCCCACCAGGGTCCTCTTAATGGTGACTTTGACCTCAGTCGAAGACTTACTCTTGGTGCTCGTGACCTGGCTGTCCTGGGCCTCGGGCACGAGGGCCGCCTTGCCCAGTCTCTGGATGATGCTGACTTTGGACAGGGACTCCGGCTTCCTCTCGAGCCCGGGGCGTGAGGCGAGGGCCAGGCGCCGCAGCATTGGGGCAGCAGCCGTGGGCGCCGAGCTCGTGGCCTTGGCTTTGACAGTCAGCGCCGGCTGCGCACTGGCCTTGGCTGGGCCCCGGCCTAGCTTCTTCAGGACCCCGGCATACTGCAGGACAGAGCTGCTACTGCTGTCGTTGTCGCTGTCCCAAGCCAGATCCTCATCCATCTCTGGGGTGGCCCCCAGGCGGCTGAAGACTCCTGTGGGCTGTGGAGGTCAGAGACAGGACAAAAGAGTCATTTTCATTCAGTCACTCAACACGCCTTCACAGACAGCTGCCTCATCTGTGCCTGGCCTCATGGGGCTCGCAGTTGGGAGAAACACACCTTGGTGACACTCCAGATAGTGGTGAGAGCCGTGGCAGGGGCAGTCCAGGGAGCTGGGGAGCTCAGAGGAGGCTCCTGACCTCACCCAAAGTCCAGGGCAGGGTCCCTGGAGAAGGGCCATCTGAGCCGAGATCTGGAAGCTGACTGGCAGTGGGTCTAATAATGACGGGGAGGAAGGGGTGAGCCACGCAGAGGGAAGACTATTTGCAAAGGTCTACAGATGAATATGCGAGAAAAGACGAATCTGGTCATTTACTCAACAGATACTTTCTAAGTCCCGACTCTATACCTGGCCCTGTGCTGGGTGGTGCTGGGGACAGAGTGGTGACCAGGACAGACCTGTGCTGCCCTCACAGTCCAGTGAGGAAGACAGACCTGGCATCGGAAATGACACAAGTACTTCTGTAATTACGAGAGCAGCGCATTCTCTAGAGGGAGCTGGAGCGGGAGGACAGCCGTGCCTCCTCGCCAAGGTCAGGGGAGCGTCTCTGAGGCACCATGTGCAAGTCAGGCCCTCAGGATGAGCCAGCAGAGAAGAGAGTGCAGGCTAAGTCACCAAGGCAGGGATGACAGTCACATTCACGGGGCACTCGCTATGTGCCAAGCTCTCTAGACAGCTGCCCCTTCGAGCCGCCTGATCCTGAGTGTTATGATCACGCTCACAGTAAGATTCTAGGAGGGGGAAAAGGCCAGAGCGGGCGAGCCTGGCGAGCGAGGGGCTGGGAGGTGGGACATGCAGCAGGGGAGCTCGCCACAGTGAATCAAGGGGACACCGAGAGAGTGCCTACCACCCACCGGATGCCCCCAGCGCTGTGCGAGTCTATCCACTTGATCCTCATGACCACCTATAAGGTGGGGACTACACAGATGAGGAAACTGAGGGACAAAGGGCTTAAGTGACATGGCCAAGGTCACACAGCCAGGTGGTGGCAGAGCAGGATTCACACGGGGCTGCGGACTCAGGCTGCAGCTGTACCTGGGCCTGAGGGAGGCCACAGCCAGAGGGACGGGCTTCATCCTGAGCCCAGGGAAAGCCTCGGAAGGACTTCGGGGGCGGGAGCGGGTGGCTGTCCTGTGGGCGGCACACGCTGCCGCTGTGGGAGAGGGCCAAGGCAGCCGCACAGGGACTTGTCAGGAGGCCACTGCCCTAGCGGACAGGGAGAGGTGGCAGAGCGGTGCAGACAGATAGCGCCATCAGACCCATGACTGCCTGGAATCGGGGGGAGGAGCACCCCTGAGACAGGGCCAGGAGGGGAGTCACCTCGGGAGAAGATGCCGAGACAGTTTTGGGACACAGTAGAGGGAAGGGTCTAAGGGCAGCGTCCACGAGTCGGCCAGACCCTTACGGCTGGAAACTGGGAGAGGTGGGTGCAGTAGGAGGCCAGGGAAGCCACCCATGCAAAGAAGGGATGTCAGGCTGGAAAGGGGTATGTGAGGGGTGAGAGGTGGGAAGCGACAGGAGTGGCGCCCAGGGAGACAAGAGCCAAGGGCCCCGAGGAGCCCCCCACTGCCAACTCACTTTATTCCCCGTCGTCGTGTCGGCCTTGGTCTCAGCGCCGAGGCGGTCAAACACAGACGTCCTGTGAACACCTAGGAGGGAAGCGCGGCCATCAGCCAGCTCTGCTGAGGGCCCCTGGGAGCCCAGCCTGGCCAGCACCTTGCAGACAAGGGCGGGGACCCCCGGCAGCCCTCGTTCAGGCGGCCACAGACCAGGCCCCATGTGGTTTTACATCTTTGCCGTTGGCTCACGTTGATCTTAACCTACGCACTCCAGCTAGTGCTAAACGTGGGAAAGATGAACTCAAACGGATGCGCACTCCTTGCACCGTACTACAGTTCATGAAGTGCGTGTGCGAGAAGAGTTCTTAATCCCTGCTCGTCCCTTCCACTCTTTTGGGGTCATGGGCGTCAGAGGGAATCTGATGAACGGTAACGAGTCCTCTCCCTAAGGAACAAACTGAAGAGCCACCAACAGGAGGATGCTTACTAAATGACGGCTTACGAATACGATGGAAACACCAACCCCTCATTACCAAGAAGAGGTAGCTGTACATGCGCTAATGTGAAAAGAGCTCAATTAAAAAGCTGTAGAACAAGACCTGCGAGATCATGCTATTTGTGTTTAAAAAGAAAAAAACCACCCATCCCTGTGTACACATACGTACAGCTGCACGTAAGCTCATGGATGCTGGTCTGGAAAGGTTAACAGGAGGCGTGGGCTATGGGAGTGAGGGGGAGAGTTTCTTTTTACAGTATATGCTTCCGCATCCTATCTGAATGTCTTTCCACGAGAACATATACAATATTCTAAAAGGCTTCCTGTGAGGAAGACCAGCTCCACACGACCAGACACAAACCCCAGCTGTGCCCTGACGCTCAGCCGCATCTCTCTGGCTCAGAATGACAGCTCCCGCTTTTTTGGGGACCTGCCCTCAGCCAGGCACAGTCACCCACTTCCCAGGCTGGCATCAGCGCATCCAGGCCCCTGCCCCTTGGGCAAGAGGCATCAGCTACACTAACTGCAGGACAAGAGGGCAGAGTGGGTGACTGGCCCCTCCCCTATGGCCACCACCGCTGTCCCCTTGGTCCAAGCACCCCCAGAGTCCCTTAGAGCCTGCGTCTCAGCCAACGCCTGTAGGACCAGCCCTGCCCGAGGCAGCAGAGGGAAAGGCGGCGGCACCCTGCGTGCCCCTGCAGGCCGTACCTTTCGCTGCCTGCTGCTGCTCCAGGATCTTGCGGGTCCGGGGCGTGGTGCCTTTGGGCATGTTGATGATGTATTTCCCCTCCATCTCGGCAGTGACCCGACGCCGCTTGGTGGGAATGGCCAGGCTCTCCTCCTCCCGGCGGGCCAGGGCAGCTGGGGAAGGGGGGCAGCAGTGAGCACCTTCTGGGGTGGAATGTTCTCTGGGGATGGGGGCTGGACGCCCTGCAAAGGGCACACGTGTGCCCTTCATCTCTATGCCCTTGCATGACTGGAATCCCCTATCTTCCCCACCACCCTCTTCACCACTGACTCTGAACCGAGAAAGGCAGAGGTCTGGGCAAGCTGGGTGCACAGACACTCAGAATCCCCAGGCGGGAGTGGGCCACCCAGGTTCTCTGTGGCTCTGTCCCTGCCCCGAGCAGGCTCCCCTCCCAGCCCAGCCGGAGTGCCCTCAGATGCTGGGTGGGGGAGAGCTCCATCTAGGCAGTGGTTTCACAGGCCTGCTCACTTAAAAATCACTCAAGCTCTACACTTATTTGTGTATAAACAAAGCATATGTGCATTTTTAAAAAAAGAACCCCTTCAAACATGTCGAGGGGTAACAGTGCCAGTTCCCCACAGGCCCACCATTTTTTTAATACTTTGGAAATTAATTTGAACTTTCTTGCTCGTGGCACACAAATCAAAAGGCCAGAGGGGGTGAGGCACTGTCAAACACACACAGCAAAAAGAGGAGTGTGTGATGGAGGCGGTCAGGGCGCGATGGGGCTGGGCACCAGAATAAACGAAGCCCATGCCTGGGCCTCAGTTTCCACTTGTGCTAAGATCATTGTTGTGGGGATGGGTCCAACAAAGGCTGGAGAGTGTGGTGGATAGAGGGAGGGCTCGGAAGCCCGAGGCCGGAGTCCCATGCCCAGCTTTCAAGGAGACTGAGGAGAGGAACCGAGGCCCAGCATGGAAACGTCTGCAGAGGAAGAGTGCTCCAGGAGAAGGGGACATCGGGGCAAAGGCCCCAAGATGGGAAGGAGCCCGGAGGGGATCTGAGCCAGCAAGGGGGAGATACACAAGAGGAATCCACACTACACAGGGCCCTGTAAGGCCACATGGGAAGACTGGACTCCGTGACCGGAACAATGGGAAGCCCCGGAGAGTTCTAGAGAAGGGTGTGAAAGGCTCAGATAGAATGTTCTGAAGGATCCCTCTGGCTGCTGAGAGGAAACAGTAGCTTCTTTACCTTTGACCCCAGGCATCAAGCACAGGGCCGGGCACCAGTGCGGGGCTCAGTGAACATCTGTTAAAAAAAGACTGAACCACCCATAGTCAACAACACTGTACTGTACGTGTCAAACTTCATTAGGAGGGTAGACCTCACGTTAAGTGTTCTTACCACAATAAATCAAACAGAAAATCAAAACACTGAAGCGACCACTGAGTGAGAACCACGGTGCACCGTGTTCAAACACACCGCCTCGAGCGCCTCCACGGTCTTCTGGGGAGGCTGTCCCAGCCCCATTCCACAGACGTGGAGGGCGAGGCCCACAGAGGTGCAGCGACTTGACCAGGCCCGAACACTCTGGACGCCAATGGCCGTCAAAGCACCTTGCAATGTTGGCAACACGACCCCCAGTACTGCCTGCCAACCCACATTCACCTCCAGCTCCCCCGCCACCTGCCCGAGAGCCCTCACCGGCGGCCTTGGCACTCTTTGCTGCCATCTTGTTGGACACGGTGACGGAGATCTTGGAGGCGCCGGTGTCTGGCCGCCTGGGGGGAGTGCCGGGTGGGGAGTCACGGTTCAGGCTGTTGGCGATCATTCGGGAGGCAGCTGTGGGAGGAAAGAGGAGCGTCTGGTTGGGCAGGCCCTGGGAAGGAGGCCAGGATGGAGGCTGCAAGCCTGGGGACTGAACGGGGAAGGGGTGGCCGGAGGCACCCTGTGGCTGCACTGTCCTCGTGGGGGGATGCTTGGGGGTGGGGCGACGGGAACTAGCCCACCCCTCCTGCCTGGCGGCCTTTCCTGAGGCCCCAGACCAGACTGGTTCCCCTGACACTTCACCCATCCCTGAGCTCATCCCTCCCCTCCACTGCAGCTCAGTCGCCGTCCCAGGATCTTCCTCGCTCAGAAGCGTGCGCCTCCTCAGGGCACTTGCTGTTCCCACAGCCCGGCATGCAGTTCCCCGAGTCCCGGGGGCTCGCTCTGACTCTTTACTCAGGTCCCCTCTCAGGCGGCGCCTCCTCTGGGAAGGCTCCCCGGACCACCCATCCCCCTCTACCGCCCTCCCCCGCACCAGGCTTTCTTTTCTTCAAGCCCTGAGCGCTGCTTGACGTGAAATTACATCTATCTGTCTACTGGTGGGCTCTCCCACCAGCACGCGAGCCCCGTGATGAGACACTGTTTCCTGCTGTATCCCCAGTGCCCAAAACGATGTCCGATGCTTCACGGGTCCTCAGGAAACACCTCCTGAAAGAAGGAACGTCGCCACCAAACCTCCCAGCACCTCTGTAGACAGGATACACCGCAAACCAGCTCTACAGATGAGGCACTGCGTCTCGGGGAGCGGCTCACTCAGCCAGGCCCCTGGGCAGTGTGGGTCCGGCTCCAACTGGGCTGGGCACGGAAAGCAGTGGCCTCCTCTGGGGATGGGGGCAGTGTCTGGGGGCCCCTGTCTTCAGTGGAGAGGGAGGCGGGCTGTCCCAGGGTGCGAGGTGGGAGCTATAGCACACAGACTGGGGGGCCAATGCCATTGTGGGAAGGTGACAGGTCTTGTCTCAGGGTGCAGCTGCTGCTAGCCCGAGCACACGGCTTTCAAGAGCTCTTGGGGGGCCGGCCCTGTGGCCTAGTGGTTAAGTTCAGCACACTCTGCTTCGGCGGCCCAGGTTCAGTTCCTGGGCACAGACCTACACCACTCACTGGCGGCCATGCAGTGGCGGTGACCCACATACAAAATAGAGGAAGACTGGCAAAGATGTTAGCTCAGGGCCAATCTTCCTCAGCAAAAAAAGGCCAGCTCTCAGGGAAGCCCTGTGGGGAAAGAAGGGGGGAATCTTCATGCTACCACTGCTTGCTGGACAGGCCTGGTAGCCCCCTCCAATGGCTTTCAGGTTTTGGTATTTTGTCCTACCTACCCCCCTAAGAAGTCTCTTTTCCTGCTACGTGCTCCCTCTCAAAACCTCCTGAAGTGCCCATAATGACCGTCAACACATTATAATTACATATTGCCTTTTAAAAAAAATTCTAACTATAACATACAGGAAAATACATCAAGCCCATACAGACCACTTAACAAAAGGTGAGCTCCCACACACCCATGGCCCCGTGGGGCCCTCCCAATCAGACCTGCTCCCCTCCCCAAGGGAAGACAGGGGTGGTTTTCGGCCCTGCTCCCTCCCTGGTAACAATCAGCTATATACCCTTCCACAGTTTCCCCAAGACGTTTCTTCAGACCCTTCTCGAGCTGGAGAGGTGGCTTCCTTGCGAGCGGCTGTGCAGACTCTGACGGGGAGAGTCACTCGCGGCCCTCTCTGACCGGCCGGGCCATAGACGGGGCCGTCCTGCTGCCAGAGGTATGTGGCTGAGGGCCCCGCTCTCGCAGAGCACACGGAGGGAACCGTCTTGCTCAAACGGGCTCCGGGGTAGGATGCTTTATCACGGCGCGTGAGCACCATTTGAGGGAGGGAAACCCCCCTGCCTGGGCTCTACAGAAGCTGAGCCACAGCCAGGATGTGAGGGGAGAAAAGACTGCTCTGTTTCCCCAACAGGACACATGTATCCTGTGTCATAAAGCGTACACCAGCAGCCACCTCAGGAAAGTGATTCTGGGCACTCTTCCCCTCCTTTCCTTCCTCGCCTGCTTCCCCTTCTCTTCTTAATTGCCGACTTTCTCCACTAGGGTTTATGTTTGTTACTTTTCATTTTTCAGACTTATTTTAAACTATGGAAGGCATTCAGAATGGCATGAAAAGTACCTACTGTGTGATTTCATTTACATAGACTTGAGACTCTTTTTTTTTTTTTTTTTTTTTTTTTGCTGAGGAAGATTGGCTGTAAGCTAACATCTGTGCCCATCCTCCTCCTCTATTTTATATGTGGGACACCACCACAGCATGGCTTGATAAGTGGTGCATATGTCCCTGCCTGGGATCTGAACTGGCAAACCCCAGGCCACCAAAGCGGAGCACATGAACTTAACCACTACACCAGCAGGCTGGCTTCTACACAGACTTGAAAGACTGGCCAAACTAATCCATGTTGGTAGAAATCAGGGTAGTGGGTATCCTCGAGGGGGCAGTGACACTGGTCACGTTCCTGTTTCTGGGTTTGGGTGCTGCTGGCTACGTGGGTGTCCCTTTGTGAAAGTCATTTGGATGTACTGTTATGATCTAAACCCTTTTCTGTATGTAAACTGTGGGAGACTGATACAGAAAGGAACCCCAATTTGTTGAGCCTCCCCTGCATCCAGGCCCTCGAGTTGGCCCTGCCCACACTGATTCTGGGCCCAGCCACGTGACTTGCGGTGGCCAATGTTATACAAGCAGAGGCTTAAGAGGTACTTTGCACCTTGGGGCCTGCCCTCTTCGGCTGCTTCTGGAAACCCTGCACCCGCCACTGTGTGGACAAGCCCAGACTAGCCTGCTGGATAACGAGACACAGGTGGCCAAGTCACCCCTTTCGGCCCAGATAACATCGAGCCAACCATCAGACGTGAGTGAGGCCATTCTAGATCACCCAGCCTCAACCGAGCTGCCAGGTGACCACTGAGATCAGCGGGGTGGCCGAGAACAGAACTGACAAGCCAAGTCATAAAATCAGGAGAAAGAGGGCCTGGCCCTGTGGCCGAGTAGTTAGTTCCAAGCACTCCACTTTGGCAGCCTGGGTTTGCAAGTTTGGATCCAGGTTGTGGACCTACTTGACTCACCAACCACACTGTGGAGGTGTCCCACACACCAAAAATAGAGGAAGATCGGCAAGGTGCTAACTCAGGGCTAATCTTCAAAAAAAAAAAAAAAAAGAGGGGGACTGGCAACGGATGTTAGCACAGGGCAAATCTTCTTCAGCAAAAAAAAAAATTTCAAAAGAAATAAAAGTCTCTGTTTTAAACCAGTTTTGGGATGGCTTGTTAAGCAGCAAGACTAACTTATACGCACGTTAAATTTTTTAAGTTTATGGTTATTTTTTTAAAGTATCACACTGTTGAAAAAATAAAAGTATAAATACAATCAATTCTCAGAGATTCCATATTTGAAAATTTGCCTATTCGCTAAAATTTATTTGTGACCCCCAAACCAAGCTTGTGGTGCTTTTGCGGTCATTCACAGGCATGCCCAGAATGGCGAAAAACTTGAGTCAATCAATGCACACGCCCCATCTGAGGTCAACTACGGTCTTCTGGTTGCAGCTCTCATACAGAAAACAAGTGTCCTTTTTGCGATCTATTCAGTGGCACATTTTTCACATTTTTGTGCTTTTTCTTAGATTTTCCTGTTTCAAATGGCCCCCAAGCACAATGGTGAAGTGCTGTCTAGTGTCCCTAAGCTCGAGAAGGCCATGGTGAGCCTCAGGCGTGAGTTATCATGCTGTTGGCCAAGAGCTCAATGTTAGTCAAGCAACAATATATATTAAATAAAGTGTCTTTATTTATCTATTTTTTTAAGATCGGCACCTGAGCTAACATCTGTTGCCAATCTTTTTTTTTCTTGTTCTCTTCTCCCCAAAGCCACACAGTACATAGTTGTATATTTTAGTTGTAGGTCCTTCTGCTTGTGGCATGTGGGACGCCACCTCAGCATGGCCTGATGAGCGGTGCCATGTCCGTGCCCGGAATCTGAACCAGCAAAACTCTGGGCCGCCAAAGCAGAGTGTGCGAACTGAACCACTCGGCCACGGGGCTGGCCCCCTAAATAAAGTGTCTTAAACAGAAATACACATAAAATAAGGTGAGGTACTGATCAGCAGACAAAAATGTTGTGACCAGAGGCCTGTAGGAACCTAACCCTGTAGCTCCCCTGGGAGCAGTGGGTCCGTGTTGGCTAATTCAATGTTCGCAGCGCCTTTAAAGAAGAGAACTACCAGAATGAGAAGTGACTGTATACACAGCCCTTCACTACCCAGCTTATTTTTCCCTAAGAGAAGAGGCCCCCATGGCTTTGCTCGCAGCTCTGCAAGCTCCAGGTGCGGCCCCCTCGCTGCCGGAGTGTGAGAATCCCGAGCATAAGGAGGCCGAGCCGAGGGAACTCACCGCTGCAGGCGCTTCGGCGAACCTCGCCAGGGAGGGGGCTGGGGCTGCAGGGCACCGACTCAGTGGCAGCTTTGCACATGTCCTGGAAAAAATTGACACCTGGGTTACCCGGGGGACAGGGACACGAGGCGGGGGAATCGGAGACCCAGAGATCTGAGCAACACCAGGGGGATCCGAATGCCCCTGCGAGAGGAGATTTCAAAGTATTTGTCTCCTAGCCGTGAGAAAACATCAGACAAACCCCAGCTGAGGGGCATTCTACACAACAGCTGCCCAGGGCTCTTCAGAAGCAGCACCTCAGAAGACTATGAAACTCACAAATCAAGAGACTAAGGAGATACAATAAGAAAATGCAACGTGGTTTCCTGGAACAGAAAAAGGACATTAGCGGAAAAACTGATGAAACCCCAGTAGCCTGGAGTGTAGTTAACGGACGCGCACTGATACTCATCTCTCAGATGCGCCACGACTATGTAAGATGCTAACATTAGGGGAAGCTGGGTGAAGGAAACACAGAAGCTTTCCATACTAGTGTTGGAACTTTTCTAGAATCTAAAACTGTTCCCAAATGTAAAAGTTTAAAGAAAAAAAAAGTTTTGCTCAGTGACCTTCTCTGGGATAAGGCCGAGAAAGCCCCTGGCTTGAGAAAGTGCTCAAGGTGGGGTCCGTCCTGGATCATGGACAGATGAAGGCCTGTCCCTGGGACGGAGGAAGCTACTAAGCGTGGTGAGAATAAGCCCAGCAGCCACCATCTGGTGAAGCGGCGTGCTCGAGAGCGCAGCTCGAGAACAGGTTTCCTTGTCGGTCAGGCGGTGGGCAGGCAGCGCGAGGAGTAACAGGGTCATATGTATGAGGGATGGAGACAGGGCTTGGCAGGTGTTAGCGATCCTAACTCGACATGCACTCACTCCAGGCCAGGCACTGGGTGCCGCAGACACCATCTGGCAGATGCCACCGCGACGCGACACAGCAGGGGTGTGTGCAAAGCCCGTTTCAGAGGACCTCAGGGAGGTGACCTCACTGGTCTAAAGTCACTGTAAGCAGAGGGGCCAAGAATGGAACCGCCATGTTGTTGGCTCAGTCACCAAATGGGTCCTACAGAGGGAGCTCCTGTCCTGGGGACAGAGAAGAGTCCTGGTCAAGATACTTATCATGAGGAAGATGAGAACTAGTGATGATGATAATTACAGAGAGCCTTTACTGAGGTCCCACTAAGGGCAGTTTACCCCGTATTAGGGCTTCATATGACTCAATACTTACAACTACCCTGCAAAATAGGTTTGCCTATCTGCATTGAGACAGTAAGGCTCAGAGAAGCTAGGCAAAGTGCCTAACGTCACACAGCAAAATGGAAGAATCAGCCTCAGAACCCAGGTCTGCCTGCCTTTGCTTCCAAGCCTCCTGTTCACTCTGCCACTGCCCCTCCACCCCGACCCTAAACCCACGGACAGAGAGGTCGGGCAGAGCACCCACCTGGCGGTGCACCACCTTAGCATGCTTAAGGATGGCGATGATGTCACCCACCACAGTCACGCCCAGCTCGTTCATGATTTCCTTGTTGAGATCCAGCAGCATGCTCTTCTGGATCCTACAGCAGAGGGTCAGCAGTGAGGCCACAGTGGGCCCGGGTTGCCGGGCCAGCCAGAATCCTGTCTACTCCCCCGCCCACCCCGGTTCAGCTCTGTCCCCCCAGCCGCCTTACCTGTTATCCACAAACATCACGGCGTAATTGACCGCAGGTCCCGGAGGAATGCCGGCTTCCTTAAAGAACTGGATCCACTCAGAAGTGGCTAGGGGGGTGGACAGGGCTCATTACTCACATTACTCTCTTTAGAGAACAGCGGCAGCAAAACCACAAAAGCAGTGGTTCCACAAATTAAACGCTCATCACACGCCAGGCCCCAGCTGAGTGCTTCACACGTACGATGGAACTGAGCCCACCTGCCCGCGAGTTCAGTGCATTATGACTCCCTCCTCTGCCAGTGCGGAAACAGGCAGGGCGAGGTTGGGCCACGCGCTGCAGGCCACACTGCTAACCTGCAGCAGAGGCCCAGGCCCCTGTGCTCCCACACGCCTTCTCTCTACAGCTCTGCCCTGCCCTGGAAAGTGACCGGCGGCATCATGCTTGGCCAATGACTGACCTGGGGGACCCAGGGCTCATCAGTGGGCCCACTCGAGGGTGACAGGATCCAGAGGTGGATGGAAAGAAGGGTCACAGAGCCTCCACGGGCACGGAGGTTAGAGCACAGGCTTTGGAGCTTTGGTTCAAATCCTGGCTCTGCCATTTCCCGGCTGAGGGACTCTGGGCAAGTTAACACTCAGTGCCTCAGTTTCCTTTCACTAAATTTAGGATAATACCTTCAACAAGTGTTCACAGAGAACCAGGCACAGACCAGGTCCTCTTCTAGGCACTGAGGAGACCACAGGGCACAAGACAATTCCTCTTTCCTCATGGAGCTTGAGCTGACATTCTAGTGACAATAGCGCCAATGTCCTGGGGTCACTGCACTGACTCAGTGAGGAAGTCCACACAGACGGCTTTAAATGACACCTGGCCCAGAGGATGTCCTCAACCCATTACAGCCACCGCCAGCACCATCTTCATCATCATATTATTCTGCCAGCAGAACACACGGAGCCAAGGCCAAGACCAGGCAGACACCACCCACGGAGCTTTACTATTTCTAAACCTGTCGGCCTCTTCGATGTGACTTTCAAACTGATGCTGACGTGTCAGGCCAGGTGTTAGATAAGATTGTTAATTCCAAGTAGCACTTTTTTCCACATTTTAATATCTCTGAAACTAGGCTCTACCTCACAGTCAGTGGTGTGCCACGGTTTAATCGGCAACATTTTCTTTGCTTTCTCGTGGCAGAGAACACTGCAGCCAACAATCCGTGCTACTTTAGATGAGAATAAATTGCGTATTACTATGCCCATGTCGCTGATGAGACAACTGAGGCTCAGAGTGGAGAAAGAGACACTCTGGGTCAGACGCTGCATGGGTGGCAGTGCAGGGCCCAGGCCCAGGGGCCACACCTCTCCCCAGGAGGCCCCTGCGTCCCCGCCACAGGCTCGTCTCCCCAGGATGCAGGCAGGTGAGGGGCCCAGGCCCTCAGGACTTCCTCCACCAGCCCAGAGGCAAGGGGGCCTTTTCCCACTGTGCCCAGGCACGGTCCACCTGCCAGGCCATGGGGCCCGGGTCCCATTAGCCAAAAGTGGGCACCTTTGTCTAAGTATCGAAAAGTGCCACATAATGATTCCATTTACATGAAATGTCCAGAACAGGTCAGTCTACAGAGTGCTAGAGACACAGAAAGCAGATTAGTGGTGGCAGGGGCTGGGGGCGGGGGAATGACTGCCAACGGGTATGGGGTCTCTAGGGGAGGGATGACCATGTTGGAAATTGACTATGGTGACGGTTGTCTAACTCTGTGAACACAAAATAGGAAAACCATTGAGCTGTGCACTCCAAATAGGTGAACTGTATGAAATGTGAATTGTATCTCAATTAAGCTGCTAGGAAGCGGGGAAAAAGTGCCACGTAGTTTGGGGGTAGCTGGCTGCCTGAAGCAAAGTTGAGGAACTGCCAGAGTCCCCACCCCTGGCCCATTGTCTCGTGTCCTGCGAAGGAGGAAAATATGCTGCCAGGTAAATGCTCAGAGGCAGCGGCTGTGAAACGCACCCCTACTGAGGAAACGAGAAGACGGGGGCGTGCCCCGGACTCAGTGAGGTGCGGGCTGCTGTCCACACCAGCAGACAGGCACTAGAATATTCGCAGCAGCTTGTCTGGAATGGTCCCAAGCCAGAAACAACGCAAGATCCAGTGACAGCAGCATCGATAAACAAACGGTGGGCACTCACATGGAACATACCACACAGTAGGGCAAAGGAAAGGACTACAGTTACACGCAGCAACACCGACAACCCTCAGACAGTACGTCAAGCCAAAGAAGCCAGACACAAAAGACCACATGGCAGGAGTTTCACTCATAGAAGTTCAAAACCAAAGTCCGTACGGGAATGTTTTCACTGGTGGTTCAAGTATAAAGAAAGGGCCGAAGAGATTATCACAAAGCTAGGATAGTGGTTTATTCCATGCGGACGAGGGAGGGGGTTTGTGTTGGGGTGGGGCCCTCAGTAGGGCTGCAACATTCCATTTCTTGACCTGGATGATTACAGAGGGTTTGCTTTTTTTTTTTTTTTAATCTTTTTATTGAACTACAATGTATATGCACAAAAGTACACACAAGTTGATACATTTTCATAAATGAACACGCCCACGTAACCAGCACCCAGATCAGGAAATACATTCCTGACATCCCAGAAGCCCCCACCTCGTATTCCCTTTGTGGTCACTTCTCCCCGCCTCGCCAGGGCAACCGCCACCTTCTGACAGCACAGATTGGCTTTGCCTGTGTCTGTGCTGTATGTAAATAGAATCCCAGAGGATGTGCCCAGCCGTTCACTTTTGAACTGCTATTATAACCACACAGATACGTTTTACATCGTCTCCCATATGTACAAATCTCAAAAAATCTAAAAGCTACCAGCTAACCTCTGTGCTGCGGCAATCCCAAAATATAGAGCTTGAAGGGAACACGGTGACCAGGCTCATGAGGATAAAAATAGCTAACGTTTGCTGAGACCTAGGCCCAAGATTTCACATGCAATAACCTCCTGAATCCTTACAGCATCCCAGGACGCAGGGAGTGCCGGCATCGCCATTTTACAGGTGAGGGGCCACGTGGGCAATCTGCGGGACTCCGCAACCCAAGTCCCGCGCGGCTGGACCACACTGTCAGGAGGCCAAGGCACGGAGAGGCCGGGGCAGGCAGGCCTAGAGCAGGCCCCGCCCTGCCCCCACGCGCCTCAGAGTACAGCTGTTCCTGCCAGTGACCCAGCCCTCCCTCCCCCACCCCGTCTCCCCCACCAAGGTCATACCTCAAAAAGGGCAGTAGGGAGAGGGGGCCCCGGAGAGAAGGCCACAGACTCACCCATAGTCACCGAGACCATTGTCTCCCTGGCCCTGAGGCTGCTCCCTGGAGCCTGGAAGAGAGAACAAGGGGAGAGGGCCCATGAGTCGCGGCGGCTGTGAGTGTCTGTCCCTTTCTCGCTGCCTGTCTGTCTGCCTGCCAGAGGAGAGTTCCTGGGCTGGGGGCTCACAGCCCAGGAATAGCCTGGAGCAGCTGGCAGGAAGTCAGCCCGGGACAGGGCTGCCACCGCAACTGTCACTTCTGCCTGGGACAGGGCCCAGGGACAGCAAGTGTCCACAGCTCCATTCCCACACACCTCAGAAGATCTGGCTGGAACAGGAGAGGGACAGAAAACAGACACCCCCTGCCCAAGCCTTTAAGCATCAATACCCCTTCATTCATCCATGCAAAACTACTTCCTGAGAACCTACTGTGTGTGAGGCCCTGTTCTAGGAGCTGGGGATACTGAGGTGACACAAACATGGAGCTTGGCATCTAGGTGAGGACAGATGGAAGGGAGAGACAGAGAGTAAACGAGATGGTGCGTGGGAAAGCCTTCAGTGCCATGGAGGAAAGAGCGGCCCCGGGGAGGGAGGGGCTGCGGTTCTAAAGAGGGTGCTGGGGGAAGACCTCTGACAGTGACATTTGGAGACCCGAAGGAGGTGGGGGAGTGAGCCACACGGTTTCACAAAGGAAGAGTGTTCCAGAAGAAGGTACAAGTCCAGTGCCCTGAGCCAGGAGCCCATCTGGCCGTCTAGGCGACAGCAAGGAGCCTGCATGGCAGGGGCAGGGGAGTGGGGAGGAGAGTGAGGGGAACTGGGAGCAGAGAGTTGGGGCACCAGGTCATGAGGGGCCTCAGAGAAGAAACGGAAAAGCAACTTTCACTTAGAAAAGATTAGCAAATGCTAGAAAGGAGTTAAGGACATATTAGCACCCATGGAGACTTTCTCCTGGACATTAGTAACAGTTTCAAAAAGAGAATTAAAGGAAGGAACTTTCTCGCCTGAGGATCCGATGTCATCTGACCCCAGGACCACCTGGCCCTCCCTGTCCTGGCCCAAACTTCCCACTGAGCCCTCCCTCCTCTTTGGCCCTGCCCTCTCCTCCATCTCCTCGGCCTCTTCCTCCACTCTGTTCCCTCTACCCAGCCCAGCCCTGGATTCTCATCCTTCGCCCTCCCCGCTCCTCCGCCTCCCCTGTAGGGTACAGAAGGCTGTATCCGCACGCTTCTGTTCACCATCACACGCTCCCTGCCCCTCCCCGCCCTCATGCTGATGGTATAACAGGGCTGGTGGAAGAGGAAAGACTCTGGAAGCAGACTGCAGGCTTCCAATCTGCCTCAACCACTTACTAGCTAGGTGGCCTTGGCAAGCAGCTTCACCAGTCCAGCCTCGGGGTCGCCATCTGTGAATTGGGATGTACAAACGTTACCTACCTGGGAGGGCCAGCTGAGCGCCTATGTGCAAAGCACTTGCCACAGTGCCCGGTGCATACGAAGTACTCTAGAAGTGTGGGCTATTCTCACCCCCAGGCCTGACGCCCAGCCTCCCCTCTAACCCCCAGGGCCTTTGCCCGCCTCCCGGTTTTCACACAGAATGTCACCTGCGCCTGGAATGCTTTTCTCCTCCCGTTCTTCTAGAAAGCTCTCCATCACTCCGCTTGGCTGCCACCTGCTCTGTGAAGCTTTGAGAAGTCTCACCCACATGGGAGACTCTCCTCTCTATCCCCGGCTAAGATTCATCCTGCGGTCTCTAGCTTCAGCTGCATCTCTTACTGACGAACAGGACCACAGACGTCTGCCCTGTATTTAACTCCCTAAGATCCACCTTCCCTTTTGGATTTTACCATGGGACAAAGACAACACACCCAGCATCTGTCAAAGAGCAGGGCATGGACAGGCTTCAATAAGTCAGACGGAACAACATCTCGCACATGAAGCGCTAACTACGCACCAGGACCAGAGCTGGGCGTCATGCTGACGCCTCACAACCACCTCATGAGTGAGGACTATTATCAGCCCCATTTCAATCGATGAAAAAACCGACTCATCCAGGCGCAGTCATTTGCCAAATGCCAAATCTAGCAAGTGGCTTTACCAGGATTCAAAAACCAGTTCTCCCTGATTCCAGTGCCCGTGTGGCAGCTCCTGTCGAATGTTTACGTGCCGGGCACTGACTATATCCACATCTCAGTCACTCCTCACAGCCACCTGGGGAAAAAAGTAAAAATGATCCCCGTGTTACACATGAGTGTGGCAGGTCCAAGGTCACAGCCCAGAGGCTCTGATTCACGCCGGTCGAGGGCTTACTATGAGCCAGGCACTGTGGTCTGTCCTTGCCAAGTTTCAGTGAACGCTCACCAGAAGCCTTTAAATACTGGTATCCTCCCCCTATGGCTGCAGAATTCCCTGCTAGACTCAAATTCCTCTCTCCACCGTTAAGAGCCCAGCTCCAGCGCTGACCTCCTGAACAGTGAAAGTTATATAATATTAATAATAGTAGAAAAAAGATAGCTCCTGACTCAAGTAATTACCAGGTACCAGACACCCTGTGCTAAGCCCTGAGAAGACTTGAATCCAAAACTTGATTTTGTCACTTCCTAATCCTGACTCTGGGGCAAGTGGCTTAATCTTTCTGGAACTCACTTCCCTCAAATATAGAGTAAGAATGAAAGAAATATCTATTCTTAAGTGGTTAGAGGGATTAAATGAGTTCATAAAACCTAAGGCCTTAGAACGATGCTCGGCAGGTGATAAGCACTATGTACACGTGCATTAAACAAAATAAACCTTCAGTGAGCTAGGCAAAGGACAGGACAGTCATTGACCTAATGTCAGTCATATGCAAAGCGGGAGCTGAGAACAGAGTATAAGACAACTCGACAGGGCCTGTGGGATCTGACAGCACGCAATCACTCTGCACACGTTATTCCCTTCCCAATTCTCTTTCATTTTCTGTCTACGACTTAATAGACTTTTCTGCTTCCAATGTATTTCAGGTTAATATCGCCTTCTTCTCACAGCCAGCAATGCTAGTTTTCCACTAGGATAGCAATACAAATTTTCCTTCTCAAATCAGTACACTGGAGAAAAGACATCAGTGGTTTTAAAGAAAGAGAGAAATCTAATACTATGGGATTCGGCAAGATGAGCCAAATAGTAAGTGGCAGGATGTTGACCGGCCCCGACTCCAGATTCCGAGGTTTTCCTCCTGCTGTCTCTGAGCTTCCTCCTTCCCTCCACTTCCTTGGAAGTCCCATCTACCCCAATGACTCAGAATCATGATCACACAGCCCCAATCTGTTGAGCTCCTGCTCAACGCTGTGCCAGGCCCTGTGCTGAGGGCTTTGCACGCACATTTCATCAGCATCCTCACGACGACCCTAAGACACTGGGACTATCAGCCCTCATTGCACAGATGAGGAAAATGAGATTCAGAGAGGGGGAAGATCCAGGCCTCCTGCCACAAAGTGGAGCTGGGACTTCAACAGGAATCTGCTGGCCTCTGATTTCACGCTCCCAACCCACACCTTCCACGCCAAGCGCAAACATCATCACTGAGACCAACAAGAAGAGTATAGTAACGAAGTGAGCAGTGTGCAGGCGCGGAGCTAGCGGCTCCGACATGCACGAGCTGACCCCACGCCAACCCATAAGGAGGATGCTATGGTCAGGTTCTGAGCCCCATTCTCCAGAGCAGGAAACTGAGGTTCAGAGAAAGAAGTCGCTTGTCCCGGGCCGCACAGCGGCGCCGGGAAGGACTCCGGGGCCCCGGACGCCATCCATCCATCCCCACCGCATCCGGTCCAGGCCCAGCACCCCCGGCCCCGCGCCTCACCTGCCCCGCAGGGCCCGCGCCCCCTCGCGCCGCCCGCCCGGCCGGCGGCGCCAACTGTCAGACCCTCCTCCCTCGGCCCGGCGGCCCGCCCGGAAGCACCGCCCTCGCCGCCGGAAGCCGCACTGACCGCGGCCGCTCTAGCCCGCCCGGCTGCCACCAGCGAGAGCGCGGCGGCCCCCGTCACGTGACAGCCCCCCCCCCCGCCCCGCCCCAGGCCCCCTCCTCTCCCAGGCGCTTCGCTCCGCCCCGCGCTAGCGAGGAGCGCAGCCAATGAGAAAGGCGCATACCTGGCCCCCGCCGGCCCGCAGTCCCCCCGGAGTGCGCCTGCGCGCGGCGGGGGCGGTCCGACCGGGCTCCAGCCTGGAAGGTGCGCGCGGGGCTGGGTCCGGGCGTGGGAGACGTGGAGTGCAGGTACTGTGCGTTCTGGGGGCGCGGCGCGTCGGCCGCCCTCCTCGTGTTGTCCTTCCGTCTATCCTGTCTCTCTCCCCTTATGTCGTCCTCTGTCCCTTTATGTTCCCATTCTTCCTATGTCGCATCCCGCTTAAATCGTCACCACTCCCCTTCTGTCGCCATCACCCTCCTTATGTCGCCGTCAACCCTCTTAACTCGCTTTTGTTCCCTTTAAGCCCCAATTGCCACCTTATGTCGCAATCTTCCCCCCTGTAAGTCGCCATCGCCTTATGTCTCCTGCACCCCTCTTTTGTTGCTCGCTCTCCTTTGTGAAATCCTCACTTCTCCTAAATCGTCATCATATCCCCGTGTCACCTTCGCACGCCTCCAGTCACCGTCTCCTTAAATCACACTGACGCTTCCCTTCTGTCATCCTCACCCCGTATGTCTCCACCCTCCCATGTCGACTTTGCTACTGTGACAGTCACCATGCGTGCGTCATGCTTCGAGTTTTCCCCATAAGGAGTCACCCTGCCTTACAGTCGTTTTTCTTCCCTCCGTGTCTCCCGTGTCATTTCCCCGTGTCACCTCTCACATACTTGCCACCATAGGGGGTACTAGACCCATTTCCCGGGGTGTGCCAGAATCCCAGCTTCACCACTAAACCTCCGCGTGCCCTTGACCGCTGGTCACACCTCTGCCCTCTCAGCTTCTCCATCTGTAAAATGCACACAAGGACAGCCGCGTCAGGGACAAGCGTGAGGATTCTGCGAGTTTGCTCTTGTGGTGTGGCAGCTTGACGTGGGGTGACTGGGGCTAGTATTTCCATTAACCATGTCACCCTCACCCTTGTCCAGTCCCCTTCATCCTTGTCACTGTCCCCCTCCCCCCAGCGGCCCTCATCATTCCTGTGGTGTCGTCACACTCCCTGTATCATGATACCCTCTGCCACGGCAGCCACCTCATGCCACCCCACGTCACGATCTCCGTATTGTCCTCCCCTCGGCCACGTCACCACCCCTGAGGGGGTGGCCCATCGGCCATCACGAACCTTGCTCACATTAATCCTTACTTCCTATCTCTTTACCTTGTTGGGGTGAGTGATCGCCCACCCCCAAAGGAGAGCATTTAGCAGATGCTGCGGTGGGAGTCACGGAGGGGTCGTGGAGTGAGCTTAGGCCCAGATCTCCCTTGACTTCTAGAATTGGGGGTACAGAGAGATGAGACAGGTCCCCCCACAGCTCAGTCAAACCCCAGCAGCCCTGAATCCCCAGGGGGGGAGGTAAGTATCTTACTCACTCTGCTTGCCTTAGCGAAGCAATGGAGCACAGTAGTTAGCAGTGTGTGCCTGGAGGCTGGCACACTCTGGTTCCGATCGGGTCTAACGCTTCCTACTTAAATAGTTGCATGACCTTGAGCAGGTGGGTTAAGGTCCCTGTGCCCCAGTCGCTACACCTGCAATACGGGAATGAAAACGCAAGTTACGCACTCAATAAATATTCATTAAGCACATTCTGCATGCCCAACACGGTGCTAGGCACTGGGGACACATCACTGAACAAAACAGAGAGAGATCCCGGGCCTCGTGGATTTCCATTCTAGCAGGGGTAAGAGGCAATAAGAGAACAGGTAAGTAGATTCTATGACATGTTAGACGGGAGGTGGAGAATGCACGGTAAAGGTTGTAGTTTTAAAGGTGGTGTGGTCAGAGGCCAGCCCCGGCGCGTAGTGGTTAAGTTCAGCATGCTGCACTTCTGCAGCCTGGGTTCGAGGGTTCGGATCCCGGGCACAGACCTACACCACTCATGCTGTAGTGGCAACCCACATACAAAATAGAGGAAGACTGGCACAGGTGTTAGCTCAAAGCAAATCTTCCTCAGCCAAAATAAATAACTAAGAATAAAGAAGGTGGGGGCTGGCCCAGTGGGACAGCGGTGAAGTGCACACATTCTGCTTTGGTGGCCCGTGTTTCACCAGTTCGGATCCTGGGTGCGGACATGGCACCACTTGGCATGCCATGCTGTTGCAGGCATCCCACATATAAAGTAGAGGAAGATGGACGTGGATGTTAGCTCAGGGCCAGGCTTCCTCAGCAAAAAGACGATTGGCAGCAGATGTTAGCTCAGGGCTAATCTTCCTCAAGAAAAAAAAAAAGAATAAAGAAGGTGGTCAGGGAAGGTTTTCTGAGTGTGGTGACATTTGAATGAAGACTTGAAGTGAGTGACATGGCTGTCTGGGGAAAGAGCATTCTAGGCAGAGAGAGCGACAAGTGCAAAGGTCCTGAGGTAGGAGCGTGCATGGAATATTTAAGAAATAGCAAGGAGGCCAGGGAGTGAGGTGAGGGCTAGGAGATGAGGTCAGAGGGGTGATGAGGGCAGATCCTTTGGGGTCTCATCGACTGTGGAGGAAACTTTGGCTTTACCCTGAGTGAGGCGGGAGCCACGGGAGGATTCGGAGGAGAGGAAGGACGCGATCTGATGTGACATGAAACAGCAGCAGCAGCTCCAGAACTTCGACCAAGGATGGATCGGCAAGAGCAGCCTGGTTGCAAGGAGAGCCAGAGTGCTCTTCTGAAAGCTGCACTCACATATCCTTTATATTCAGAGAACGCTTCAAATGCCGCCCTCAGAGAGGGGGAGAGGGAGGGGACGTTGATAGAGTGTCTGAGGCCACCTCTGGCTTCAGCTGCTGTTAGGGAGGGAGGGCGGGCAGCTACTGATCTACAGATGCTAAACAACAGGAGAGGCACCTGTCTACACCCGGGACCCTGAGGCATCTTGGGTTCAAATCCTGGCTCCACCATTTCCCTGCTGTGTTCCTTTATGCCAGTGACTTAACCTCTCTGAATCTTTAGTTCCCTTATCTGTTCAGTGGGGCTTAAAAAAAGGACTGTGGTGAGAATTAAATAGATAAAGTGCTTCGAGCGCTGCCTGCTTTCATACCCATAAGGAGCCCTACCCTCTAGCCCCACATCCTGCCTTTTCACGGGCTCAGGCCTCCCTCCGGGTGGCGAGGAGAAGACGCTCTGCCTCATTTTGGGTTCATGAATTGGGTCGACCGTTTAGCGTCCTGGAACAGAACTGAGCTCTGGGTTCCAATTCCCAGCCGACAAACCGACGCTGTGCCACCGGGGGTGGGGGGTGATTTCCCCGAGCATTCCCGCCTCTGAAAAACGGAGAATAATGTTCCGTGGGCCCCGATGGGTGGTTCCTTTTGAACTGAGACATCATCCATTTCAGTTGGGATGTCCCGTCCTCTGCGCCCCTTATTTTTCTCCGAGGCGAATATTATGTGTTTTACTCGTTTATCTATTGTCTCACGCCACCAAAATATCATCCTTAGTAGGGATTTTGTTTTTCTTTTTTGGGCTGTGTCTCCGGTTTTCAGACAGGATTTGTCAGCAAGTAGTCACTGAATAAATACTAGTTGAAGAAGAGATGAAGGAACTGGCCACTGAGCACCTGCCATGTGCCCCTGTGTTGGGTGGCACTGGGGACCCAGCAGTGAGGGAGACAGCCCCGCCCTGCCCTCATGGGTGTCACAGTCCAGTCGGGGACACAGACCCGTCACCAGGCACTGACAGCCCAGAGTGGTCAGGGCCACCGGCAGAGGGGTCAGGCCTGGGAGGGAGAAGCCCAGGGGGCGGTCAGAGCCTGGGGATCCCGAAGGGCTCCCTGGAGGAGGCGGTACAGGGGCTGCTGGGAGTGACCAACATGCAGAGGAGAGAAAGGTGTGCTGGGCGGGAGGAGCTGCTGCGGGAGGGTGTTTGGTGGTGACTGTGGTTTCAGTTCAAGGAACTGAAAGATAATTAAATATGGCTGGGGTATGGCGGATGGCGAGAGGATATTTATTAGGGGAAGATCATTCAGGGCTTCGGGAGGGCGGCTGCGAAGAGGTTTTAAGCAGGGGAGGGACAAGTCAGACTCACATAGAGGGGGGATTGAAAGGGTCCAGTGGAGGCCGGGAGCCAAGGGAGGTAGCTGGAGAGGGGTCTCAGGTGCAAGAGGACCAGTCCGGTGGAAGCCATGGAGGGAAGAGAAAAGGGGGTGATGGGAGAAGTTGTGGGGAGTGCAGAATGAGGCCCAGGGCTCCGGGGAAGTCAAGGAGGGCTTTCTGGAGGAGGTGGCCCACAGGCTGAGACCTGAAGGATGAGTAGGACAGCTGTCCTTGAAATAGGGACCGGGAGGAGGAACAGGTTTAGGAGAGATGCTAAGGACAGTTGGGGACAGGGTGGCTGTAAGGGGCTTGGAACACCTGAAGGGAGGTGCCTAGGAGGCCATGGGACTCCAGAGCTGGGGTTCAGGGATGAGGTGGGAGTTAGAGACAGCTTTGGAGTCAGAAAGGGGACCTGAGGCTGTAATGGCGGGGAAGGTCCGCAGGGGCCTGTCCTTGTGGAGCCCTAGAGGACACATAGGAGGTTTGCACTTTGTCCTGAAGGCAATGGGGAGCCACAGAGGGATTTTGAGCAGAGGTGGGACAGCTTTGATTTTTGAGTTCCAATTCAGACGTATTCACCATTCATGATGGGTTTTGGGGTTTGTTTTTCTTTACCTATTTAATTCTTTTTCAGACCGAGCATCTTCTCTCCTTAGAAGAGACATCTTCTAGGGGTCCTTTGAAATAAAGTTTCTACTGCTAAAAACAAAGCAGACAAACAGAAAAGGTTTACAAACCCAGTGCCCCGTTCTGTTTTCTGTAGACTTGACCACAGACAGTCGATCGTTCAGTCCACAGGGGTCTGCACGGTCAGGGGAAAATCGGCTCCTTTAAACACGAGGACATTTCTGTTTTGAACCATATGGAAGGTCCGTAGGTGTGTGGATGTTTCCTGCGGTGTGGCCCGTCCAGGGCTGCATGCGCATCTCAGCCGCTAACTGGCCCCTGCCCTCCTGCGCATGCTCAGGGGTCTTAAATCAACCTTGGACCGACCTTGAATGTTGGTCTAAGGCTGAAACGCCATCATCTGCACCTTCGCTCCTTGCTCTGGGTTATCATTGTGTATAAAAGAAGAGTCCGTAGGTCTAGAGAGACGTCTGAGACAGTCTCTCGAAGGCTTCCATTCCACTGCTCCATTTCTTCTGTTTTCAGCATTTATTGAGGGTTCCCGTGTGCTGGTCATTGGGGCTTAGAGGGATAAATCAGACCCCGATTTAGGTTTTTAAGGGACGCATATAAGTTTATCTGTGACAAAAGTGTGTCCCGGGCACTAGGGGACACACGGATCTCACCAGCCAGCGTGTGTTGGAGGTTTCCTGTGCCACCTGCCTGCCATGAATGGTTTCATTGACCCTTCCCAGCAAATGTGAGGTTGGTGTATGAGTCCCCTCATTGTTCCAAGAATGAAAGTGAGGCTCAGAGAAGGAAGCCTCTTTTCCCAGTAACACACAGCACTGAGATCTGAACCCAGGGCTGTGGGACTCCGAGACCCACCCCCTTAAACCATTCAGTGATTCTCGGGCCACCCCCCCACCCCAGATGGGTATAAGATGACCCCTGTTTTAGAAATGAGGCCAGCAGGGCTCAGAGAAGTAAAGCCCGTGCCTGAGGTCACTCAGTAAGAAAGTGACAGTGGTGGGATTCGAACCCTGGACATAAATCCAAGCTCTGCTATGGAGGAGAGAGCCGCTCTTCCACCCTCACTCGGGGGTGGGGTGTTCAGGGAGCTGTGACTCAACATGTGTCTCAGAAGGCCAGTGGTTTTGCTTCCTCCTTTTCTGCGGGCTGCGGTGTCGCACTCCAAGGCAGGCAGGGCACAGCCAAGAGGATGGGGACATTCTGTGGGCTGGGAGGGGCCCCCCTTGCTGGCAGAGGTGCCTTCCACACCAGGGAGGACACTGAGCATAAGGACCAGCCTCGGCGGTGCCCTGGAGCCCCGTGGGGGTTCTGGGTTCCTGGGAACACAGGAGCGGACGCGAGCTGAGGACAATGCTGGCCCCTGCCAGCCTGGCTCTGTCAGTCATCCCACCTTCAGCCCACTGGGATCTGGGGGTAGGGGCGTTCCAATAGTTCTCCAGCTGAGGCCACCGTCCTTTTCTGGAGACTGCGTTGTAGGGGAAGGGGTACTCCAGCTCATAGTCTGAGCCTCATAATTTAATTTCCTTGGAAGTCCTATGTGCCTTTTAAAAAATTAAATAGTAAAGGCCTACAAAGAAAAGTAACCATCTGGGGCTGGCCCAGTGGCACAGCGGTTAAGTCCATACATTCTGCTTCGGCAGCCCAGGATCCACCAGTTCGGATCCCGGGTGCAGACATGGCACTGCTTAGCACGCCATGCTGTGGTAGGCGTCCTACATATAAAGTGGAGGAAGATGGGCACAGATGTTAGCTCAGGGCCAGTCTTCCTCAGCAAAAAAGAGGAAGATTGGCGGCAGATGTTAACTCAGGGCTAATCTTCCAAAAAAAGAAAAAAGAAAAGTAACCCTCTTTGCCGCTGGGAGGAAGGGGAGGTGCCTTTTTTTTGGTCAGGAGCCTTAACACAGTCACTCAGATTTCTAGAGAACTATTGCATGCCCATCTGTGCACCTGATAGGTGTTCATTCCTTTAGTTCAAGGAGCCACTTGGATAGATTTTAGACTTCTCAAAATTTATATGCTCAAAATCTGGTCTTTTCCCCCGAATTGTTCCTCCCTCAGTCTTCCCCACATCATCTCTTGGCGCCTCCCTCCTTGCAGCTGCTCAAGCCTTGGAGTCATCCTCTGCTCCTTTCTTTACCTGGAGTCCAGGTCTAGTCTGATTAGAAATCCTGTTGGCTCTGCCTTCAAAGCCTACCCAGACTCCACCTCCTCTTGGCCCCTTGGCTGCCCCAACGCTGGTGCTGGCCACCCTGTCGTCCCAGGACCCTCCTACCTGGCACCCTGCTCCACCCCGCACCCCAGCCATCCTGTCCCTCACAGCCAGCGGGAGCCTGCCAACACCTCTGTTAGTTTCCCAGGGCTCCCATAGCAAATGACCACAAACTGGGTGCTTTAAACAACAGAAATGTCTTCTCTCCTAGTTCTGGAGGCCGGAAGTCCGAGATCAAGGTGCTGACAGGGCCATTCCCACTCCAGAAGCTCCAGGGGACATTCCATTTGCCTCTCCCAGATTCTGGTGGCCCCTGGCAAACCTGGGTCTGCAGCCACATCACTCCAATCTCTCCCTCCCTGGTCACGTGGCCTTGTCTGCGTCGTCTTTCTCTTTTGGAGACTCTTGTCATTGGATTTGGGTCCACCCAGATAAGCCAGGATGATCTCATCTCAGAATCCTGAATTGAACTCTATCTGCAAAGACCCTTTTTCCAAATAAGGTCACATTCACAAGTTCCGGAAGGTATGCCCACGTCAAATGTATCTTTTTTGAGGCCACTGTTCAACCCACTACAATACCCAAGGCAGATCATGTCCCTCCTCTGCTCAGAAGCTAACTGTGGCCCTGTCCTTCTCGCCACAGTCCAGGCAACCCTGCAAGCTCTGGTCCTGTCACCTCGCTGACTCATCTCCTCTCCCTTTCCCCCCTGCCCACTCCACTATAGACACACTGGCTGCCTTGCTCTTCCTTATCCACACCAGGCACACTCCTGCCTCAGGGCCTTTGCACTGGCCATTCCCTCTGCTTGGAACACTCTTCCCTAAGAAGTCTACATAGCTCCCTCCCTCCCCTCCTTGATGTTTTCTTCTCAGTGAGGCTTTCCCTGACCTTACTGAAAATTGCAAATAAGCCCAATCCTACCCCACCCTGTCTCTCTTCCCTGATTCTCAATAACACTTACTACCTTCTAACATATAATTTACTTATTAACTTGTTTTTTGTGTCTCTTCTCTCATGTCTGTTTTGTTGATAGTAGTATCCTCAAGGCCTAAAACAATACCTGGTGCACAGTAGGTAGTCAATAAATAGGTGTAAAATTAGTGAACAGCCTCATGAAAAGTAGATGCTATTGATAGCAGGCCCATTTTGCAGATGAGGAAACTGAGGCACAGATGCATTGTCACTCCTCAAACAGTCACATAAGTGCTGAGCTTCAGATTCAACTCAGGCCCCTGGCCCTGGAACCCACAGCATTCATTGCCTCGCCCACCTAACCCAGTCTGAACCACCTCTCCAGTGCTCGTTTTCTTTTTAAACACCTTAGATAGGTTGCTTTGATGAAAATATAACAGAGGTTAAAATTAAACCCATCATTACAGAGCTGTCATCACTGTCCAATCTGAAAGCCGAAAGGTCACCCACAATTGGAATGAACTCTGTCCATTTTCTTCCTATTTCTGGTTTATTAGTGGCCGTCCCAGCTCCCCGGCTTCCCCGTGCTGGGTCCTGTCCCCCATCTCCACACCCCACCTCTCCCTCCGTTTTGCGCTTGGGTTTTTTTTAGCATCTCTAATTTCACATCCCCTGCTGTTCCAACTTAGTCTTCTAAAATAAATACTTCTCACCAAGGCCTTCGCAAATAATAAAAGGCAAACGTTGTTTCCTGCCCCACGCCTCCCCTCGCTCACCCTGAAACCCTGTGGTCAGCCACTTCTAAGACTGTGTTATCTTCTGCTTCTCTCGGTGACCTCTGGAGTCCCAAATAACCTTGCTCTGTTGCCGTTTCTTGCTGGAACCAATTCACGCCATCCCCTTTTTGCCTCCCTGCAAGGAGGAAGGCCATCCAGCTGTGCTCTGCCCCTGCCAATCTGATGGGGCAGTAGGGGAAGGGGTTTCCAAATTGTCCTTTCAGATCTGGCCTGGATTTTGCAGTGAGAGAAGAATCTGGCTCCTTTTTGGAATTTTCCTTTTTTACCCCCTTCTTTTTTTAAATCTCAGTAATGAATGTGCATATTTTTTTTAAGTGACAAAACGTGGGATGTGGCAACACATGTGTTCGCTTTATAATTATTTCTTAACCTGCACGGAGACTTTTTTTTCTCGATTTTTCTGTAAGTCGCTTATATTTCACACTTTTAAAAAAGAAAATAGGCGTACAATAAAAAGCAGCTTTGACCCACCCCAAAATCCAACTGTCAGGGCCACCACTGTTGCTTATCAGTGCTACGTAATCCTTTTCTGCATTTATCTGTTGACTTCCGGCCTGGATGGGGTCAAGAGGGTCCTGGCCCGGTTTCATTGAGAAAGGTGGGTGGGGAGGGGTTTCTCCCATTTATTTCCCCAGCTGTGGCCTTAAATCCTGCTTGCGAGATTCGAGATGGGAGATGGGAGGTGAGAAACCCTACTTATCCCTCCAGCCAGAGCCTGGATTTCAGAAACAAAGTTTTTAAAATTCCTATCAAAATATCAGCTGGCTTTAAAAGAAAAAAAAAATCTAGTACTGTCATTCAAACAGACTCCAACAGAAACCCCACCGACTCTTGCTCCGCCCCGCTCTTCCCCTCCCATAGCGTGGGCTGTGTCTTCTGCTGATCTAATCGCTACATCTCGAAATCCTATTACTCAACCTTGATCTCTCCATTTTATTTTATAAATTCCTTAATCATTAATTTTATTTATGTATTTGTTTTTTGACTAGGTAATACATGCCCATGGTACAAAAAGTCACAAGGTTTGTAGACGAGAAAAAGATGTGGGGTTCCTTTTTCTCTTTACCTGTGGCCTTCCTACCCGACCCCGGGGCTCTGGGGTGAGGTGTGGCAGAGCCCATCATCCAGCCGTGTACTCCCCCTACCCCGGCCAGGTCGGCCGCACAGTATCTGGGGGTCCCGGCCCCCCTCTCCCCGCAGGGAGCGCGAGCCGGCGGGCGCACTGCGCAGACTCCCCGCTGCAGTGGGCGGAGCCTCCTTCGGGCCCCGCCCCCTCCTTCCTCCCACCCCGGCTCAGCCTGTTGGGGCAGAAGCTGGGGCCCCGTGGAGGTAGCAGCTGCCGCCTGCGGAGTAAGACCGAGGCCCCTTTGGGGTAGGGTGAGGAGGCTGGCTGGGGGGATGGGCTGGGGGCTGGAGGGGAGGCCCCGATAGCCCTAGGTTCCCGGCTTGAGCTGTGTGGTGGATACCTGAGGATGAGAACAGACGAGCCACCTGGAAAACGTGCCCTGGATAGTCTCAGGGCTGGGGGAAAGCCAGGCACGAATTTTGGGGGCTCCGCTGTCCCCATCCAGAGCTGTCTTTTGAGAAATGTCTAAATTAGAGATCAGAGAAGGGAAGATGCTAATGGGGAGCAGTGTGGGCGCTAATGAGGAGCACAGTAGGCGCTAAGGGGGACGGGATGGGCACTAAAGAGGGCCAGGGGGGCACTTCAGAGTGATGAGGAGAAAGCACAAGCATTGGATCTTGAGGGATTTCGAAATCCCTGCTGACCGGCGGTCAGCTTCCTCCTTTGGGGTGCCGGGCCTCGTGCCAGTGGCCCCCGTGATCACGGGTAAGGAAACCCAGTGGATCCTGTGATCCCGAGACTGCTCCGCCTTCCGTGATATCCCCCAAAAGCGCAGAACACCCCACACAGTGCCGGCTTTTGTTCCCCGCAGTTCGGAGACCCTGACACACCCACTTTCCCGCCTGGGCTCTGCGTATCCCCCTGCTGCCTGGCAAGATGAAGCCTAAACTGATGTACCAGGAGGTAGGTGTTTGGGAGCCCCACTGGGGAGAGGCTGGGCGCAGCGGAGGGCGGGGGCCCCACCGAGTGGCCCAGTCACCCCTCTCCCGTCCCCATCCTCCCAGCTGAAGGTGCCTGCTGAGGAGCCTGCCAGTGAGCTGCCCATGAACGAGATCGAGGCGTGGAAGGCTGCGGAGAAGGTAGGAACCCACTGCCACCCTCTGTCTGTCTCAGGCGTGGGCTGGGCTCCCCTCCTTGGGATGGCTGATCGCCTCCTCCTCCCCACAGAAAGCCCGGTGGGTCCTGCTGGTCCTCATCCTAGCGGTGGTGGGCTTCGGTGCCCTGATGACTCAGCTGTTTCTATGGGAATACGGCGACTTGCATCTCTTTGGACCCAACCAGCGCCCAGCCCCCTGCTATGACCCCTGCGAGTAAGTGGGGGAAGAGGGGCGGGGGGCCCTACCATTCCAGGGACACTTACACACACGCTAAGCAGAGCCTGACTTGGCTGCCCCCCGTGCCCCTGACAGAGTGAGGTGGTCGCAGACTCCCCAGTGAAACGTCACAGGTTCTTCCCTCCATGCCCACCCCCTCCCCCACGCCGTTCCCATGGCAGCCACAGCATCATCTCCTATCCAGGTCTGTGGACACATAGACGCACACAGACGCGCACAGCATCTTCCGTCCACATCTGTGGACAGACACACACACACACACACACAGACATCCACATCCACACCCTTCCTTCCACACCTCTAGACAGACAAATGGACAGACACAGAGAATCACGAGGACAGGCACACGCAGATACACATCTCCTATCCTCCGCGGGCAGACAGGTGAGCACTCACATTCCAGCTGGCCATCTCCGGCCCCCTGTGGCTGACACCGTCCCCCACCCCCCAGAGCAGTGCTGGTGGAGAGCATTCCCGAGGGCCTGGACTTCCCCAATGCCTCCGTGGCCAACCCCTCCACCAGCCAGGCCTGGCTGGGCCTGCTCGCCGGTGCCCACAGCAGCCTGGACATCGCCTCCTTCTACTGGACCCTCACCAACAATGACACCCACACTCAGGAGCCCTCTGCCCAGCAGGTACCTGGCAACCTGGGCCCTGGCCAGTAGCAGGGGCGGTGGGAGGCATTGGCTGGGGGAGTGAAGGGGGTTCCCTTGTAGCCCGGGAGACAGGTGGGCACGTCTCAAACAGCAGGTTGGACACAGGTGTTTGGAAGCAGCTGTCTTCACATGGCCCTCTGGCCCGGGGGCGTTTGTCACGGTCATCTGGAGGCCTCTGAATGTCAGGGTGTGGGTTCGGTTACGAAGGATTAGGCTGGCAGATGTCGCTCGCCCACAAGCTGCCCCAACCTTGTCCCACAAAGAAAGGGAAGAGCGGAGGGAGAGCTGAGCCTCAAGCCAGGCTGCCGCTTCCTACCTGTGTGACCCTGGGCAGGTCACCCCGCTGCTCAGACTTCAGTGTCCTCATCTGTAGAATGGGGCCGGTACATAGCACCTGCCTCTTGTGAGGACCAAACAGGTTAATCCATGAAAATGATAGCACGGGGCCTGACACACACTCAGCCTTTATAAATGTTTGCATTATATCCTTGTTAGGGCCTACAGATAATTTAAAACACATAAAATGTCAAGATTTGTAAAAGGGGGCCAGCCCCGTGGCCGAGTGGTTAAGTTCACACGCTCCGCTTCAGTGGCCCAGGGTTTCGCTGATCCTGGGCGCAGACATGGCGCCGCTCATCAGGCCACGTTGAGGTGGCATCCCACATGCCACAGCTAGAAGGACCCACGACTTAAATAGACAACTGTGTACTGGGGGGATTTGGGAGAAAAAGTAGAAGGAAAAAAAAAAAGAAGAAGAAGATTGGCAACAGTTGTTAGCTCAGGTGCCAATCTTTAAAAAAAAAATTTGAAAAAGAACAGCCTCAGTGGATAACCCCTTCTTTGAAAAATGCAACGAGCATGTCCCTTCTCTTTTTCCTCTCCCTGCTGCCTCTTTTTGTCAAAAGTGGGCTTAAAATTGGGGCCAGCCCCGTGGTGTAGTGGTTAAGTTTGCTGTGTTCTGCTTCGGCGGCCCAGGTTTGCAGGTTCGGATCCCGGGCGCAGACCTATACCATTGGTCAGCCATGCAGTGGTGGCGATCCACATATAAAGTGGAGGAAAACTAGCACAGATGTCAGTTCAGGGCCAATCTCCCTCAAGCAAAAAAGGAGGGAGATTGGCAACCGCTCTTAGCTCAGGGCCAATCTTCCTCAGCAGAAAAAAAAAAAAATCTTAAGATTGTGGAGCTCCTTAGGCACTGCCTGAAAAAGGAAAGAGAAAAGTTAGAAGCGATACACATCCCACTCCCAGCTCACTCCCGCTGCAGTGGTTCAAAACACAGACACAGGAGGCAGACGGTCTGGATTCCAATCCTGCTTCCCCGTTGAGTTCTCGGGTGCCCCGCTTCCTCGTCTGCTCCTCAGGGACTAGACTCAGACCTGCCTCATGGATAAGAGTGCTAGGAATCCAGTGAGTTCAGACCCGAAGGGGCTAGAGCGGGGCCCGGCTCCCAGTAGGAACCAGGGAGTCGTGGGCTGTTGCCATTCCTGTTATTGGCATCATCAAACCTTACTCGTACATCCCCGGACCTCCAGCCTGCACCATGCCCTCAGCATCCCTCCAGCATTCTGTAAGATGCCTAGAGACCCCTGCAGAGCCAGGCTTGACCCTTCCAGAGCAGGATCTTGGGAAAAGTCCCTGGAAGGGCAGAAATGACAGGGAGGCCCTGGCAGGGTTCAGCGTGGCCAGTCATCAAAACAGAAAAAGAGAGGTTTTAATATCTTAACCTGTAAAGCCATCCCTAGGCGTCCGGGTGAACGTAAAGCCTGGTCCCTCCCGATCTCATCTAGAAGCCCAGTCTCAAAACAGCCCTGCGAGGGGCGCTGAGTGGGGTTGGAGAGCCGGCTGGCCCAGCCCCTCAGAGGCCCTCCCCTCCCCTCAGGGCGAGGAGGTCCTGCGGCAGCTCCAGACCCTGGCACCGCGAGGTGTGAAGGTCCGCATTGCCGTGAGCAAGCCGAACGGGCCCCAGCCGCAGGCAGACCTGCAAGCCCTGCTGCAAAGCGGTGAGCTCGAGGGCGGCTGGGGCGGGGGTGGGGGGCGGGCCTGGGGCTGCCCACGCCGGCCCCTGACCACCACCCCTGTCGGTTGCAGGTGCCCAGGTCCGCATGGTGGACATGCAGAAGCTGACCCATGGCGTCCTGCACACCAAGTTCTGGGTGGTGGACCAGACCCACTTCTACCTCGGCAGCGCCAACATGGACTGGCGCTCCCTGACCCAGGTCTGCCTGTGCCCTGCCCACCCGCCCTTCCAGGCCACTCCCTGCCCCACACGGCGCCCAGTCTCCAACTGCACCCCTCGTCATTCCCGGAGTCCCCTGTATCAAGTCTCTGCAGTGGCTTCCTCCCCACCTCCTACCCGGCCTCCCTGAATGTCCCCAAATCCAGCCCCCTACTCCCCTCCTCCTGCTCATGGAAGCCTGGGGTTCCCTCTGACCCCCCGTGGCAGCTGCCAGCCCCTCTCCAGGGCATTCAAGGCCCTGCCACCTGTTCAGCCTTCATTATTCATTCCGAGTGCCTGCTCTAAGCCCAGCTATGTTCTGGGCAATGCTGGGAACACGGTGGTAACAGATGGACCTCTTGGATCCCAGTCCAGTGCGGAGACAGGCTGGTCACCAGGCAGCATCAGCCCAGAGAGGTCAAAGCTGGGATGGAGGAAACACAAGTAGAGGGGTCAGGGCCAGGATGGGGGACCCAACCTGGGGTACCAGGGAAGGTCTCAGACCCAAGGAGATGACAGCTAATCTGATACCTAAAGGACCTGCAGGGATCAGCACAAGACAGGAAAGAGGTTCAGCTTAGGCAGTAGCATTTGCTCAACAAACATTTCCCAAGCCCCCAGTCTCACCCAGTCTGCGGGGAGATGCTGAAGATACAGCTATAGCTGAGCCATCCCCGGTGCCTGTGCTCCCGGTCCAATGGGGAGATGGGTTTGTCACCAGAAGGAGTGACGAGGGAAGCTCACGGGGCCTTGAGAGCCCAGAGGAGTGCCTCACGTAATCTGGGCAGTCAAGGGGGGAGCTTCCTGGAGGAGGAAACTGTCAGCTGAGACCTAAGAATGAGTTGGAGCTCACTTGATAGAGGGTAGAAGCAACAGCATTTGCAACGCTTCAGGAGACCTGGCGCTTGGGGATAACTGATGATTTTCTCCAAAACTTGACTCAAGATTGAGGGGAAGGGGCAGGAAGGGAGGCCGGGGGGCCGGGGGTGTCCATGTCATCTGTGAGCACCAGGTCACTGACCCTGGGCTCAGCACCACCCTCCCACAGGTCAAGGAGCTGGGCGTGGTCATGTACAACTGCAGCTGCCTGGCTCGAGACCTGACCAAGATCTTCGAGGCCTACTGGTACCTGGGCCAGGCGGGCAGCTCCATCCCGTCAACGTGGCCCCGGCCCTATGACACCCGGTACAACCAAGAGACACCGATGGAGATCTGCCTCAACGGAACCCCCGCCCTGGCCTACCTGGCAGTGAGTGTGAGGGAAGCGGGGCCTGTCACGCCCTGGCCACATGCATGGCCTCTGTCTCACCCGGCCCAGTGACTGGAGGAGAGGGGGCTCCTGACCACCAGCCCTCACTCCTGCTCACTCTGTCAGGGGCCTGGGCTATGTCGCAACCTCCCTAGGCCTCGGTTTCTTCTAGAAAATGGGTACCACAATATTTACAACCTCTTAGGGCTGAGAGGAGGTGCGGCTGGTCGGCGCTGGCCGAGCGCCTGGTGAAGCTATCCAGGATAGCTGCGTTTGACTTTTTCCATTTAAATCAATTAAAATTAAATAGGGTTAAAAATGTCGCCCCTCGGTCACACTCGCCACATTTCAAGTGCTCAGTAGCCACCTGTAGCAAGTGGCTGCCATATAGGACTGTGCAGGGAGAAAACATTTCCATCACAGCGGAAAGTTCTAAGGCACCACGCCGGCCATGGCCCGTGGCAGATATTGAGCACCACAGACGAGGCACTGCTGTTGTTAACTGTTGAAGTTTTCATGAGTTGGGGTGGCCAGCCTGGGTTCCCTTCAGTGCCCCCAGCAAGTCACCTGGCCATGCCCAGAGTCGTGGCTGAGGGTGCCACACAGCGGTGGATGCAGGGCCGCGTGACTCGCTGGGGTCCTTTGCTCCAGTGGTCTCCCGCAGGGGTCAGGGTTCGCCATTACCACTTCCCCTTTCAGAGCTTGAGTTGGCTTATCTGTCAGAAGGATGGAGGGAGCCGGGTTGAGAGGCTGGTGTGGCCCAGGCACACAAGGAGTGCTGGCAGGGTGGGCGGTGAGCAAGTCAGGGACAAAAGTGATTAGAGCAGAGGACCCCCAACCTGAGCATGCATCAGAAGCACCAGGATGGCTTGTTAAAACCCAGATTTCTGGGCTCCACCCTGGGACCCTGATTCAGTAGGACGTGTGCAGCAAAGCCTAGAAATTTGCGATTCTAACAAGTTCCTAGGTGATACTGTTGCTGCTGGATTGGGGACCTTATGTCGAGAACCCCTGTGTTAGAGCATATATTCTGGAACCAGACAGCCTAGGTTGAAATCCTGGCTCCATTTATCAGCTGTGTGACCTTAGACAAGTCAGTTAGCCTCTCTGAGCCTCAGTTTCCTCACCTGCAAACTGGACATGGTAATTATCCCCCCCTTCACGGAGGCTGAGGATTCAGAGAGTCCCCGAGGAGCTGGCTTGTGACGAGCTGTGTGTACACGGGGTCCACTGTGGTGGCACCCCTGGCAGGGCATGTGTCTTGAGTGTCCCCTCGCCCCCAGAGTGCACCCCCACCGCTGTGTCCGAGTGGCCGCACCCCAGACCTGAAGGCCCTGCTCAACGTGGTGGACAACGCCCGGAGTTTCATCTACATCTCGGTCATGAACTACCTGCCCACTATGGAGTTCTCCCACCCTCACAGGTACCACCGGCGCACGGCCAGGTTCCGGGCAGGGAGCCCCCGTGGGTGGACGAGGAGACAGGAGAGGGGAGGGTGGGACCAGAGAGCAGGCAGGGGGACAGGTGGAGAGGAAGCCATGGGGAGAGGAGACAGAGGCAACAGGGAGAGGCGGTCTGGGCACCTGTGGCAGAGGAAAGAGGGACAGAGAAAAGGATGGGAATATTGGGGTTGGGGGCAGAGATGGGGGGCTGGAGGCCTGAGGCCAGGGATTTCCAGAGGGAGGAAGTAGGGAGCATGGGCTAGAAGCGGATGAGGGGCTGGGGGCTGAGAGTCCTGAGGTTCGGGGCAGCAGGGTTGGGGTCTGTGATCTGGGATAGGAAGAGGATGGTTGGGCTTGGGGGGCTCAGAGAAGGTGGTCTGGGGGCAGCAGACAAGGTGATGGGAAGACTGCATTAGGGGACTAGGAATGGGAGCCAGAAACAGCATGGGGGAATGTGCGATTTAAGGAGGCAGGAATAGGCCGGGGGCCAGAGATGGGGTGGTCTCTGGGTTGGGGGCTCTCGGAAGCTGCCGCAGAGCCCAGGCCTGGCTCCCTGAAGCTGAGGGGGAGGCCCCTGGGTAAAGCCGCCCTTCGCACCCTCACCCTCTCCCTGAGGTTCTGGCCTGCCATTGATGACGGGCTGCGGCGGGCTGCCTACGAGCGGGGCGTCAAGGTGCGCCTGCTGATCAGCTGCTGGGGACACTCTGAGCCCTCCATGCGGGCCTTCCTGCTCTCCCTGGCTGCCCTGCGGGACAACCACACCCACTGCGACATCCAGTTGGTAAGCACCCGCCCCAGCCCACCCCGCAGCCCCCATGCGGGGCAGGCCTGGGGACACAGCCCTCGTGGAATTCACCTGTCACCTGACAGGGACAACCCAGAGTGACCTATGTTGGGATGGGGTGACCATGGGTCAGGGCTGGGATGGGGGCCCAGGCAGAGGGGTCGGGGCCGGGATGGGGAGCCCAGGCAGAGGGGTCAGGGGTGAGATGGGGGGCCAGGCAGAGGGGTCAGGGGTGGGATGGGGGGGCACAGGCAGAGGGGTCGGGGCTGGGATGGGGGGCCCAGGCAGAGGGGTCAGGGGTGGGATGGGGGGCCCCAGGCAGAGGGGTCAGGGGTGGGATGGGGGGCCCCAGGCAGAGGGGTCAGGGGTGGGATGGGGGTCACAGGCAGAGGGGTCAGGGGCAGGATGGGGGCACAGGCAGAGGGGTCAGGGCTGGGATGAGGGGTGCAGGCAGAGGGGTCAGGGCCGGGATGGGGGGCCAGGCAGAGGGGCCAGGGCCAGGATGGGGGTCACAGGCAGAGGGACCCACCCGAGATGGGAGTGTACAGGCAGAGGGGTCAGGGCTGGGATCGGGGGGCACAGAAGAAGCACCTGCAACAGTCTGAGAGGTCAAGGAAGACTTTCTGGAAAAGGGGACATCTGAGGTGAGACCTAAGGGACAAAAGGAGCCATTCTAGAGGTAATGGGGGCATATGAGGCAACTGGATCCTCCCCTTCAGCCGGCGTTTCCTGAGCGCCCACCCCGCTGGCCCTGCTCTGGCCCGAGGGCTCCTGGGGAGCAGCAGAGACCCCGGCCCTGCAGACCTGCTTCCGCCCCCACCCAGGCCCTGGGGCTTCCCTCACCCCGCCCTGCATCCCCCACTTCTTCCCGTTCTCCGCCCCCCTCAGAAACTCTTCGTGGTCCCTGCGGACGAGGCCCAGGCCCGCATCCCGTACGCCCGCGTCAACCACAACAAGTACATGGTGACCGAACGCGCCACCTACATTGGTGAGTGTCCCAAGGACCGCTGGGGGAACAGGAGGGGAGCCCAGGCCTGGCCACGGGCCCTGACTCTCTGCCCCCCGCCCTGTAGGGACCTCCAACTGGTCAGGCAGCTACTTCACGGAGACGGCGGGCACCTCGCTGCTGGTGACGCAGAATGGCCGGGGTGGCCTGCGGAGCCAGCTGGAGGCCATTTTCCTCAGGGACTGGGACTCCCCTTACAGCCATGACCTTGACATCTCAGCTGACAGTGTGGGCAACGCCTGTCGCTTGCTCTGAGGCCCGGTCCAGTGGACAGCCCGAGGCCTGCGAGGCCCCCGTGGACCCAGATGTCCTGGGTCCCGGTCCCTGTCCCCGTGCCCCTGCTTCTGTCTGCCCCGTTGTGGCTGTATCAGCTCTCTCCTGCTCTCCCACCTCTACCTCCACCCCCACCGGCCTGACGCTGTGGCCCCTGGACCCAGCTGAGCTGGGGGAGCGGTCTGCCCTCTAAGAAGTGGGGGTGCATGCTGGGCCCGGCCCCCTGGCCCACCCCCCTTCCCAGGACAAAGAGGGCCCAAGGTTAAAATAAGAAGTAAATAACTTGTCTGTACAGCCTGTGCCTGAGTGATGTGAGGTGGGGTGGCAGGGTGGGGACCGCTGGCGCTGGCCTCTGGTGGGGACATCTCTGAGCCCTCAGCGTGTGACCACTGGGGTTTGGTGTGTACTGAGCCCTCAGTGTGTGTCTGGCCTGTGCTGAGCACACAGCATGTGACTGGGGTGCGCTGAGCCCTCAGTGGGTGACCGTCATGGGCTGGCGTGTGCTGAGCCCTCCGTGTGCAATGCACGTGAGCCGGTGTGTGCAGAGCATGCAGCGTGTGACTGCATGGGCCCGTATGAACTGAGCTCATGTGACCAGCATGGGGTAGCGTGTGCTGCACAGTCAGCATGTCCTCAGCCAGATGAGCACACGCCGAGACACCGCCACCTCCCAAGGGTAGAATCGCATTTCGGAACACTGGAGCGTGCACCGTGCGTGAATATGTGCCTGTCAAGTGAATTCACACACAGCATGTCCCCAGCACGGGTGAGTGTCTGCCAAGCCTGTGACGTGTGGCGAGGACAGGTCAACAATGAGACCTTGGCAGTTGGCACCTGCTCAACACTGAGAATGTTCTGAGGGTGGATTCTCGCGTGCCAAGCACTTACCATATTTAGGGGATGGGTCAGTGTGCCAAGCACAGCCTGTCCCTCTCAGCGTGACAGCAGCCCAGCCTCCAGCCCGAGCCAGTGGCCAACGGGGTGCAGCACCGGAGAGCAAGGCCCTGGCACCAGCCTGAACCCCACCCCAGCGCCAGTCCAAGCCTCGGGCAGGGAGCACAGGCCCGAGGCAGGGCTGCTGAACGGTTCTTTATTGAAATAGGCAGAGACAGCGGGGCTGAGGGCGTGCTCAGAGCCAGCAGAGTGCAGCCCCCTCCCTGCGTCTTTGGCCAAGGGGGCCATGGGCCAGACCCCAAGGCCCTTCTGTGTCCGGGGTGTGTGTGCAGGCATGCGCCAGGGGTGGGGGGAATGGGGAATTTCTGCATAACTGTCTTTCTGTAAGAATAATTTGTGGGTTCAGGGGATAGCTCTGAGGAGGGGATGACACCCCAGCTAGCACAGCCCCCAGCAATGGGCAGTGGTGGGGTCACCATCAGTGGTGCCCGCCGACGTGCTGCAGAAAGCTGGTGGTCCGGGGTGGACCGTGTGGGTGGGTGTGGTGGGGCGGGAGCCCCTGAGCCCGTGGCCCCCTGACGCCCTCCAGGATCCAGTCTGGCTCACTCAGCCATTCCCCAGGACAGCTGCCGGGGTCGAAGAGGTCAGGGCCTGGCCTCTGTGGGAGAGAAGAAAAGAGGGCCTTCAGCCAAGAAGCCCCCAGCCCTGGGAACAACCAGCCTGCCCCCTCTCCTGTCCCAGCTGAGCCCTCCTTACTTCCTGGGGACTTAAGTGATGTGTGCTGAGACCCTTAATGTGTCCTGAGGGTATGTTACTGTCTCCGAGGCTTTGCCACATCTTCCTGAGGGTGGGAGAGCCTGTGTTCAGGCCATGTTCTGAGTGCCAGGCCTGCATCACCTTCTGTAGGTGGATTACTCTGTTCTGAGTTTGTACACGGCCTGAAGGTGCATTCGTATGTACTGAGCGTCATCCATTGTAAGGGCAGGCGAGGGTGGGCTGAACTTTATATCCTGAATATACGTTCATGTTTGCTGAGCCTTATCAAATCCGAATCAGAGCCCGAATAGACATTCGTGTTTGCTGAGCCTCGTCCCAGCCTCAGGGTGGGCTAGTGTGTGGGAGACCCTGAGCCAGCTGCAGGCTGTGCAGATGTGTGGGAGGCAAGGCCGGGCTCACCGTGCCTCCATCCTGGAGCTCAGAGGGCAGCGCAGTCTCAGAGCCACCTGCAGCCTGCCCGCCCACCCAGCTTACCTCAGCATCCATGGTCAGATCCTTGATGTCTGGCCCATCGCCGTCCCTCTGAAGGATGGTGGGCGGCTCGGCGGAGGCCCCGCAGCGCTCTCCCTCCTCCCAGCCGCTGCCCCGGCAGGGCCCGTCATCCTCCGGTGAGGCCTGGCTCAGCTGGATGAGGTTGCTGAAGCCGGAGTCAGACTTGGAGCCGATGGGCAGCTTGCGGGCCTTGTGGCGCCCTGCCAGGCGGCTGCCGTAGAAAGCCAGGATGGGCTCAGGGCCCGAGTCGGGCCCCCGGCGGCCAGCGGCAGCCGCCTTGAGCGGGGCCAGCATGTCGGGGACCGCATCGGCGCAGGTCTCACCCCACAGTCCATGGCCTGCCTCCTGCAGACTCAGGTCGTCTAGCTGGTCGATGGCCCTTTGCATGCCCGGGGCCTTCTCCTCGCGGAAGAAGGACCCGCTGCCCGCCACACTGCCCATGCCCACGGCCTCCTCCTCCTCGGCCAGCCGGTAGTAGGGGGGCCCATCTTCTGCAGCAGCCACGACGGGCGTGGGGGGCTTGCCCTCCACCTGCAGCGAGAGGCGGCAGCCGCGCAGCGAGAGCTGGTAGTAGCGGGTGGTCTCGTGGGCGCTGCGCAACTGCTGCATGGACACGAAGGGGTGGCGCAGGGCCGCGCTTGGGCTGATGCGCTCGTGCGACTCCCATGTCAGCATGCGCTTGATCAGCTCCACCATGCTCTTGAGGTCGGCGTGCTCGGCCAGCGCCTCGCGGTCTGGGAAGTTCAGCCGACTGGCTGCCCCGCTGCCATTCACCGTCTCAATCTGGTCCAGAGACTTGAGCATGTACTTGCGACGCTCCAGGGGCCGCACCTGGTGGGACACGGGGTCAACGCGGAGTTCAGGCACAGATGACCCCCCGACCCCCCACCGCTTCCAGTCTGCCCTCCAGTCTGGTCCAGAGCTCTCTTGTTGCTGTGAAGGCCACACACCTGCGCCCTGACTTCCAGTGCTGCCTGTGGTCTGACTTGGAGCTCTCCTGCTGCTGGGAGGGCCACACCTGCTCCCTAACACCAGACCCCCTCCAGGCTAATCCAGAGCCCTCCTCCTGTTGCACAAAGACCCCTGGCTATGTTCTTTGGTCCTCCCATCATCCAACCCGGAGCTCTCACTGACCCCAGACCCCCAGTCCTCTCCAGAGCCATGGGTCCAGCCCCTACTAGCTGCTAGCAGAGGGGCCTCCCTAAACCGCGAGTCCTCCTTGGAATTAAATCCAGATCCTTCTTGCTGCTACAGCCCCCACAGCCGATCCCAGCCCTCCGCACCTCCCAGTGGTCGCACCTCGTCACACTAGTTGGACAGCCCCAGCCATGGAGCCATCAGAGAAGCCGCGAGACACTTTGAGTCCCACCTTCGGTCTCACCCAGACCTCTCTTGCTGTGATAACCGCTACAGCCGACCCCCAAGCTTCCAGTCCTCCCTGAGGTCTAACCTAGATTTTTTCATGATGCAGCAGCCCTCCCACTGACCGCCTTCCCCCCGCCTGGCCGCTTACCTTGGTCTCGGCCAGGTAGTCGGCCGAGGACTTGAGCTGCCAGGGGTTGGTGGCGTCAGGGTGGGGGTTGCGCTTGAAGAAGTGGTGGGCCTTGCGGGCGGCGTGCAGCAGGTGGGGCTTGGGCAGGCCCTGGGTCTCGCAGATGTAGCGCACCTGGTCGTACTCGTTGTTGCCTGGGTAGAGGGGCCAGCCCAGGTGCAGCTCGGCCATGACGCAGCCCAGGGACCACACGTCCACCTTCTCGCAGAAGGGCAGCCCCAGCAGGATCTCAGGTGCCCGGTAGAAGCGCGACTGGATGTACGGCTCCTTCACGTAGCGCACCTCGCTGAAAATGCTGGCTGAGCCGAAGTCGATCACCTGAGTGGGAGGAGGGGGGCAAGTGGGCAGGGTGGGGAGTAGGGACAGCTAATCTGGGCCTCCCCTGGCATCTCTCATCGGGGTCTTTTGGCATCTGTCACCGTCTGTCCCTGTGCCTGTGAGTCTTTCTCTCTCGTTTGTGTCCCTGTCCGCCTCCTCCAGCCTTTGTCTCAGGTTTGTGGGTTTGTCTGTCTGTCTCTGTTTCTCACCACTAGAACTTATGCCGAGGAGGGTGAGGATCCCTCTCTCTCACGCCACACCTCCATCAGCAGATCTGGTTCTGTTGAGATCTGATTCTGAACAGATCTAGAATCTGCTCACTCTGCAGTCCCTCCACAGCCCCCACTTCGGGTGTATCCTCCAGCATCTCCTGTACAGGCTAACGGAGGGGGCTCCTCGCGGGTCTCCCTGCTCCCCTTTCTGCCCCCCAGACTGCTCCTCACATGCACCTGAGGGATCCTGTGAACACCAGGGTCAGATCACGTCCCTCCCCAGCTCAGAGTCCTCCTGTGGCTTCATCACATTGTGTGATAAAAGCTGCAGTCCCCATGGCCTGCAAGGCTCCAGCTACCTGCCCTGTCCCCTCTCTGCCCTCAGCAGCTCCCACATCCCCCTCACCCACCCTGCCTTGGTCACACGAGCCTCTCACTGTTCTTTGAACCACCCAGACACATTCCCAGCTCAGGGCCTTTGCACTGGCTGTTCCCACTGCCTGGAATGCTCATCCCACAGATCTCCACATGGCTTCCTCTCTCACCTCCTTCGGTCTTTACTCCATGTCACTTTCTCAGTGAGGCCTCCCCTAACAGTCCCATCCTTCCCGTCCCCCTCCCGCCTTCTGTTTTTCCCCGTAGCTCCTAACACCACTTCACATCCTCTCTGTTTTACTTTCATATCGAGGCCATGGTTCCTCCACCCATCTAGAATGTCAGGCCCACGAGGGCAGGGACTTTGACTGTTCACGGCTGTGGCCCTAGATGCCTAGAACAGTGCCTGGCTCCCAGCAGGGGCTCAGGAAAGAGTGAATGAATGGGCCTTTGTCCCTGTCATTCTCATTCTTTCTGTCTCTTGTGTCTCTCTCTCGTTCTTTCTTTGCCTCCTCCTCACTCGTCTGTATCTTTCATCTCTCAGCGTCTCTCTCCATCTCCAACCCCGTGTCACGCACTAGGAAGACACCTCCTTGAAGCCCATGTCCTCTTCTGCCTTCGTTGTTACACGGCACCTCCATGATCTACCTTGGTCCCTGCCTCAGTTTCCCTCTCTGAGTTTCTCTGCTTTTCATCCATCCATCCCTCACCTTCTCTTTTTTTTTGAGGAAGGTTAGCCCTGAGCTAACATCTGCTGCCAATCCTCTTTTTTTTTTTTCCTGAGGCAGACTGGCCCTGGACTAACATCCGTGCCCATCATCCTCTGCTTTATATGTGGGACACCTGCCACAGCATGGCTTGCCAAGCGGTGCCATGTCTGCACCCGGGATCTGAATCAGTGAACCCTGGGCCACCGAAGTGGAATGTGCGCACTTAAACGCTGCACCACTGGGCCGGCCCCTCACCTTCTCTTTGTAGAAGGCGGTATGAGGAAATGGTTATTAATCTGGATTCTGAACACAGGCTGCCGAGGCCTGAATCTCGGAGAGCTCGAGTGACCCTGAGCACACAGTCAACGTGTGTGGGATTCATTCACACATTCATTCATTCCACAGACACGGTAGGGGTGCCCATGCTGGCCAGGTGCTGTGGATCTGTCCGATCTCTTGGAGCAGAATGATCTGCCTTTTCCTGTCTCTGTATCACTGTGTGTCTCTGACACTCGTCTAGCACTGACTCCGTGACAGTGCTGTGCCTGGAGAGGCCGCGGACACCGTGGTGACCACCTGCCTCACGGTGCTCCTAGTTCAGCCCCATCACCAGACAGTAACAAACCCACCAGCAGACAGAGGGGTCAGGGACGGGGTGAGGGAGGCCAGGGGCCTCCGACAGAGCAGAAGAGGCGCCTCTGCGTGCCCAGCACAGGTCAGGCCTAGAGCAGACATTCAGTAAATGTTTGTTGATGGACAAAATCACTGAGATGAGGAATCGCGCAGGCCACCATCCTTCCAGTTGCTCAGGCCAACAGCTTTCGTCTCAAATCCTCTCTTTCTCTCTCACACTTCGTATAAGATTTGCCAGAAAGTCCTGTGGTCTTGAGCTCCAAAATCTACCCAGAACCCACCCGTGTCCGCTCTTCCCACTACCCTGACTCTAGTCCCACCCACCCCCATCTCCCACCTGGACCAGTACAGTAACCCCTCCCCATCTCCCCGCTCTTGCCCCCTCACAGTCGGTTCCCTCACACAGCCAGAGGGACCCTGTGAATGAAGACCTGAGTCAGATCACACCCCTCCTCTGCCCAGGATCCAGGAGACAACCAAAGTCCTCTCTGTGGCCCACAAAGCCCTGCATGACCGGCCCCAGCACTCCCTGATCCCATTTCCCCCCTCTTCACCTCAGTTACTCTGCTTAAGCCACACTGGCCTCCTTAGTGCTCCTCAAACACATCTTCTCGGCTGACTCCTACCTCAGGGCCTTTGCACAGGCTCTTCTTTCTAGCCAGACACTTTCCCCCAAATGTCTACACAGCTCCCTCTCTCCTTCAGGACTTCCCTGAAGTGTCACCTTCTCAGTGACGCCTCCTTGACCACCGTGTCTAAAGTTTCACTTATCACCACCAGCCCCGATCAACACCCCACATCCTCCCCCTCCCTACTTATCTGTTCTGCTTCTCACTCACATACTGTACTTTACTCATCTATCTTGGCAACTCTGTCTCCTCCACTAGAATGTCAGCCCCACAAGGACAGGACTGGGCCAGAGAAGCTGGGCTAAGAACTGAACAAAGATGGGGAGACCTCAAGTCTGGGAGGGAAAGGGTGTCAGCGGTGGGATGGGGAGATGGGAAGGATTTCAGGGCCAGGAGGTGGGGAGAGGAATCGTGGACAGGGACGAGGAAACACCAGGGCTGAGAGGTGGGAAAGGGAGCGTCAGCATCAGAAGAGCGTCCAGGGCTGGGGGAAGCTGGGAGGCCACGGGGACAAGGGATACTGTGGCCCTCCGGACAGCCCCACTCACCTTGACCCTGAAGGGGCAGCGGGTCTGGTCCACCAGCATGATGTTCTCGGGCTTGAGGTCGGCATGGATGATCGCCAGCTCCTTGAGCCTGGCCAGGGCCCTGAGCACCTGCAGGGTGACCGTGCGGATGTGGCGGGCGGGGAGGGGCGCGAAGTTGTTCTCCTTCTGGAATTCGAAAAGGTTTTGCTCCAGCAGCTCAAAAACCAGGTAGAACTTGAGGGCGTCGTGGAAGAACTCGAGGAAGCGGATGACGTGGGCCTCCTCGGGGTCCAGGCCCCTCATGCAGCGCAGCAGCTTCAGCTCGTTCTTGATAATGCGGTTGCGGTAGGCGTCATTCTTGAGGATCTTGATGGCCACCATCTCGCCCGTGCTTCGCCGCCAGCCCTTGGCCACCTCCCCGAAGGTGCCCTTGCCCAGCACCTCGATGATGTCGTAACAGTCAGTCTCCGACTGGATGGTGGCCATGGTGCCCCTGCTGCCAGACACTGCCTGGCCACCACCCCCACCCTGCAGGCTCTGCCTCCGAGGCCACCTGCCCCGTCGCCGGCCCCAAGACCCTCCCAGCGGGGGAAAGAGAACGGCACACGTGCCTCCCCCGATGAGGTTCGCCCCCGCCTCCCTGGCACTCCCCAGCCCGCTGGGCCGCACGGCGAGTCTGCCAGGGGCTGCACCCCACCCCTGAAGCCCTCTCAGCATGGGACGAGGGGCCCCACGCCCCCCTGAGTGGGTTCCAGCGTTGCTGAGTGGCTCTGGTTCTGTTGTCGGAGACCCCAGCCGCTGGCTGGAACGGGGGCTGGGGTGGCAGGTCCAGCCCCTCCCCCGCCCAGCAGCAGAACCCTGCAGGTGACAGGTGAAGGGTCAACAGATCGCGGACCTCAGGCAGATGGGAAGGGGACATTCCTACGATAGACAGAGGAAAGGCAGGCTTTCGAAGCTAGGGGGATTGTGTGTGTGTGTGTGTGTGTGTGTTCACAAAACTCTTCCCCTATCTGGGACTGCCGTGGGCGAGGTATGGCTGGAGAAGGGCCAGGTCGTAAAAGGTCTTGAACGCCAGGCTAAGGAGTCTGGACTTTGTGCTGAGGGCACTGGGGAGCCACAGAAGGGCTTTGAACAAGGGAGGGCCGGGTCAGGTTTGAGTCGGAGAAAGCTACTGTGTGAAGCAGAGTGGGTTGGAGGGGGGCAAGAGTGGGGGCCCCGAGCCTGGAGCAGGGCCCAGCGGGGAGAGGCTGGGGAGGACGGAAAGGAGGTTGGTGGATGAGACACTCCGGAGACCAGGAGGCCAGGCTGTGGGAGGAAAGAAGGGCGCCGTTCAGGACAAGGCCCAGGGCTCTGGCCTGGGTAATGATGGATGGTCCCTGGGATGGGGACAAGGACAAGGAGCACATTAGGGGAGGGGATGCTGAGGTCAGATTAGGAAATCTAACACTGAAACATTTAAACGTGTGCTGAGTGCTTTAGAAGCCTTAACTGATCCTGACCACATCCATCTTCATAGCTCCATTTTATGGAAGAGAAAATCGAGGCACAAAGGCTTAGACCCCAAGCAGTCTGGTTCTAGAGCGCAGCTCCAAACCGCAGCACCCACCCATCCTCCCGGGGCCCAGGAGACACCCAGGGCAGGCGTGCAGAGGCCACTGGATCCCCATGGGCCCAGGAGAGAATTTGAGAATTGTCGGCACAGAGGTGAGGAGTGGAAGCCGCAGGGAAGGTGACACGGCTCAGGGAGGGTGTGGGGTGGATGATGAGGAGAGAGAGGAGGAGTGGGGAAGAGAGAGAAGAGAGCCTTCGTGAGGAGGAAGGGGCCCTAAGAAGTCAGGACAAGGGAACAGAGGAAACCCCTGGGGTGGCCATGGAGAAGTCACTGCGGACACCAACAAGTCAGCCGTGGTGGGAGGAAAACCCCAAATGCTGGGCTGGGCAGAGGATGCGCACCATGAATGTTAATGACTCCTCCATGTTTGGTGGGGACGAACAGAAAGCGTGTGACAGGCTAGCCGGCTTGAAGGGAGAAGGTGGAGTAGGTGGGGAATCCATGACAAGTCAAGGAAGGGCCTGGCCCTCCATCCGCTGGGGTGGGAGGGCAGAGATGTGAACAGAGTGGCAGATATGGGGCATGAGGGGGAGATCTGTGACCGGACAGTGTGCTGTCTTAGTCCCGTCTGGAGCATTGCAGAGAGACGTGGGGGAGGCTGGAGGCCCTGGTGAGGGCTTAGATCCTGAGTGGGGATGGGTCCCTGGGAGCCGAGGCCCAGCCTCCACGGGGGCTGAGGACCCCGGGACCTAGTCCTAAGAGGTGGCCAGGTGTCTGCTGGAGGCTCTGAACCCATGAGCCTGGAGAGGGGACCAGGAGGAGCCTTCCTGGGTGGGGCCGGGGTGGACCGGGCAGTCAAACCAGCCAGACAGGAAAGGGACAGCCAGGATGCGGGGGTGTTCTTGGCGGTGGGGAGGCGGCCAGCAGAGGACAGGTGGATAACCATCACTCTGTTCTCTAGGGCCCCCAGGGCTGTCCTGCCAGGAGTGGGTCCCCAGGACAGGCAGAGTCCCCGACAGAAAGGTCCCACAGCTGTGCTCTTCCAGGAACTTCCCAGATGCCTGCTCAGAGGCCCCTGGTCATTCTGAAGGACTAAGGCAGGCTCCCTTCCTACCGGGTCCAGCCCATGGCCTCCGTGACCTCCTCAGACCAGGGGTGGCCTATGTCACCCACACACAGACTTCCCTCAGGCCAGGCTCAAATCGCCCCTCCTTCCTCCTCAGGGACTCCTTGTGTGCACCCTCTCCCGCCCCCTCCCGCACACAGAGGAGACAGACTCAAGGCTACCTCTGGATTACTTTATTCACATGGCTTGGCAAGATACAGGCTCTCCTGCCAATGAGCTGGGCACGGGGCCTCCCCGGCCCTGCCCCGTCAGTCGCCCCCCCTCCCAGCCCTCTGGGGTTAGTGCTAGTTATCTCACACACAAACAAGGGGGAGGCTGATGGGAAGACGGGAGTGGTCTCCCTCTGCCCGGGGCTTCAGACGACGGCAGCCTGAGCCCCCTCCATCCTGGTGGGGCCTGGAGCCCCTGTCTCCGAAAACCCCACGCTGGGCAGCCGAACCCGGAATCCACTCTCTTCCTGGTCCCCACTCCTGCCCGGGGCCTTGGGGCTTAGGGACACCCGGGGGAAGCGGAACTTGGGGGACTTCTCCCCGCCAGGGGACTTGGGGGCTGCCTCACCCTCCTGCCCCCGAGAGGCCTTGGAAGGGCTAGCCAGGCCCACACGGGGCAAGCGGACTCGGACACGGCCTCGGCGCCCGGAGGCCCCTTCCCCGCTGCCCTCCTCTTCCTCCTCCTCTGGGCTGGGGGAGCCCTCCCCGGGGACCGCCTCGCTCTGGCTGAAGCCCACGCGGGGCAGCCTCAGTTTGGGGCTCTTGGCCTTCTCGCCCTCCTCAACCCCGTCCTTGGCCCGCGCCAGGCCAAACCGGGGCAGCCGCACCTTGAGCTTGTGTCCAGCATCCCCCTCACCCTCTGCCACCTGGTACTCGGCATGGCTGCCCACGGCGGGTGGCGAGAGCTCCACGTCGGGCAGCGAGAGATGGAAGGTGCGCTCAGCCCCCGGGGACTGGTCCCCAGGCCGCTCTCCCCCAGCCCCAGCTCTGGCCCCCAGCGTGGGCATCTTCAGCCTCGGCCCACCTTCACCTGTGGCTGCCTCACCCACCTGTGCCTCTCGGCTCAGCCCCACATCCAACTCAAGTTGGGGCACTGTCACTGCAGGCATCTTGAAGACGCCCTCACCCACCAAGAGCTCACCGCCCGCCGCCTGGGCTCCAGGCAGAGACAAGGTCACCTGAGGCACGTGGACCCTGTAGCCTGCCGTGCCCTCTGCTGGAGGGGCTGCACTCTCGGCCTGCTGCCCCGGGGTGGCCTCCCCAAAGCTGGCCAGCTCCACCTGGGGCAGGGAGATGCCCAGGGGCATCCTCAGCCCCCCGTCCTGGCCCTCAGTGCCCACTTGCCTGGTCGTGGATGCTTGCAGGCCTGAAAGCCGTACTCCACTGACAGCCACTGCCCCCTCGGTGCCCCCTTCCTCCTGGGCCCCCAGCGTGACTAGCTCCACCTCGGGGATCTTCAGCTGCCCCGCCGTGGACTCTGACTTTTCTCCAGGGCTGACACGCTCACCCTGGATTTCTGCTTCCTTTCCTCGAGTCAGTCCAAAGGAGGGCATCTTCAGCTTGGGCATCTTCACCCTCCCATCCCAACCCCAGCCCTTGCCCTCCAGCTCGGCCGCCCCCGGCACTAATTCTCCCGCCTCTGTGTCCCGGCCTCTGACCCCAAACTTGGGCAGGGCGAACCTGGGCCCCTTGAGCTTCACGTCAGCCCCGGCCACCTCCACCTTGCCCGAGGGCAGATGGGCATCCAGGCTGACCTGCGGGATGGACAGATCGAGGGCAGGCAGCAGGCCCGCCTCGCCTGCCCCTTTGGCCTCAGCCTCAGTCCCGGCCCGAGCCTTGGGGAGGGAGAGGGCAAACTTGGACACCTTCATCTTGGTGGCCCGCCCGGCCCCCTCAGCCTCTGCCTTTGCCACCTTTGGCCCTGAGAGTCCAAACTTGGGCAGGGAGAACTTGGAGGCTGGCTTGCCTTTCATCTCTGTCACCTCCGGCCGCCCTTCCCCAGCCTCCACGGTGGGCAGCTGTGGAGTGACGATCTCAATAGACGGCATCCGGAAGGCCCCTTCCCCGACCCCTGCTGCCACCCCGGGGCCCTCTGCCCGCTCTGCCTTGCCCGCTTCTGCTGCTGGGACCTGCCCCTCCAGGCTGAGAGCCCGTGGCAGGTCCAGCTCCACTGAGGGCAGTGTGAGAGAGGGGACCCCCACGCGAGCCTCGCTGCCCACCTCTGGCTGCAGACAGGGGAGTGTCACCAGCTTCCCCGAGCCCTCAGCCCCTGCCTCGCCTGGCTTGCCTCGTGATGGGGACCCCGCCCTCCCTAGCTTGGGCATGGTCACCTTGGGCATCTTGAAGCCAAATTCCATACCCTCTGCCTGCTCCGCCCCAGACGCTTTGAGCTGCCCCTCTGGAGCCTTGGGCAGCTTCACCTCGGGGGGCTTCGGAAGATGCACCTCTGGGATCTTTGGCGCCCGCACTTCTGGCAGCCGCATCTCCGACACCTTTGGCAGCTGCACCTCCGGGAGGCGCACGTCCGGCACGGCCATCTCGGGCACCTTGGGGAGTTTTAACTCCGGGAGCTTCATCTCGGGGACTTTCATCTCTGGGACTTTTGGCAGCTGCACCTCTGGGAGTTGCACATCCGGCACGGCCATCTCAGGCATCTTCGGGAGCTTCATCTCTGAGACTTTTGGCAGCTGTACCTCCGGGAGTCGAACCTCTGGCACGGCCATCTCTGGCACCTTCGGGAGTTTCATCTCGGGGACTTTCGGCAGCTGTACCTCCGGGAGCTGAACCTCCGGCACAGCCATCTCGGGCACCTTTGGGAGCTTCATCTCGGGCACCTTTGGGAGTTTCATCTCGGGCAGCTTCACCTCAGGGACTTTTGGCAGCTGTACCTCTGGGAGTCGAACCTCTGGCACGGCCATCTCGGGCACCTTCGGGAGCTTCATCTCGGGCACCTTTGGGAGCTTCATCTCAGGGACTTTTGGCAGCTGCACCTCTGGGAGTCGAACCTCTGGCACAGCCATCTCGGGCACCTTTGGGAGCTTCATCTCGGGGACCTTTGGCAGCTGCACCTCTGGGAGTCGAACCTCTGGCACGGCCATCTCAGGCACCTTAGGGAGCTTCATCTCAGGCACCTTCGGCAGCTGCACTTCTGGGAGTCGAACCTCTGGCACCGCCATCTCTGGCACCTTTGGGAGTTTCATCTCCGACACTTTTGGGAGCTCCACCTCTGGGAGTCGCACTTCTGGAAGGGCCGCCTCGGGCACTTTGGGGAGCTTCACCTCAGGCGCCTTGGGTACCTTGACGTCAGGCGGCGAGACCCCAATGCCAAGGGAGGGCATCTTGATGGTGGGCAGCTTCAGCTTGCTCTCGACAACGGCTTCAGGGGCAGTGGGTCGGGGCTCCAGGAGAGAAAGCCCGAAGGTGGGCATCCGAAGCCTGGGCCCCTTCACCTTGGCCTCGGGGATGCCCTTGGCCACCTTGGCCTCAGGAACTTCCTTTGCTCGAGCCCCAAAGCGGGGGAAACTGAGACGGGGCATCTTCAGGGCCACCTCAGGTGCCTCTGCTGGAGCCGCCACCTCTGCGCCCGGCAAGGCCAGGTCCACCCCCACTGAAGGTGCTGCCACTTCCAGAGTGGGCACCACCACCGCCACGGCCCCTTCCCGGGTCTCCAGACATGGAAGCGTGGGCAGAGTGGGTAGCGAGGGCAAGGGAGGCAGCTCCACTTGGGGGACCTGGATCCCCACGGCCACGGGCTCCACAGGAGGCGGAGCTGGGGCTCCCAGCCCAAGGGTCGGCAGGTGGAGGGCAAAGCCGCTGACTGCCTCCGCTGCGGGGGCCACGTCCCGCGGCCCCTTGGGGGCTGAGACCTGGGGGACACCCACTTCAGCGCTGGGCAGCCGGGGCCCAACCAGCTCCACCTGGGGGGCCGTGAAACGGGCTCCCGCTGCCACCTCGGCCTCCTCTTTGGCTTTCCTGGGGGGAGGAGCGGCAGCGGCCAGCCGGGCTGCCTGGGCCTCCTCCGCCACTTCTCGGACGCGCAGCCGAGGCAGCTGGAGGCGCCGGCGGGTGGGGGCGGCTGGGACAGGACCCTTGACAGCCTCGGCTTTGAGGCCCCGACGCAGACGGGAGAACTTGGGGAAGGAGAATTCGACATCAATGGGGGCCAGGTCTGCAGGGGCCCCCAGGGCCCCGGGCACCACCATCTTCTTCTTCTTCACAGGGGACAGACTCTGGATGTTCTGGGGAGAGAGGAGAGAGGCTGGAGGCAGTGGGACAGTGGGGTGGCTTGGGGTGGACAGGGGGAGCCCCAGCTGGTATTGTACCAGGCTGGGGATGTGTTGGATTGAGCATTTGTCCCCAAAACAGCGTCCCCACTTCCTGGCATTTCACCATTACTGGCCCAGAAAGCAAAGACGCTCATTTAGAATCTCACAGTGAGTCAAGAGGAGTGTGGAAACTGGGACCCAAGACTTCTGGATCCTCGTCCAGGATTTTCTCCGATACCCTCATTCTAGAGATGGGGAAACTGAGGCCCAAGGAGGGAAAGAAACTGGCCCAGGGTCACTCCCAAAGTGAGCAGTGCCCCGAATGGGACCTGGCCTCCGTGGTTGGGAGTCCGCTGTTCAGGACCCCTGGTGAGCCTGGAGCTGAAGGTGGGGATGCCGCTACGAGGCGGGTGAGGACTCTGGTCTGGGATGGGTGGGTCCCCCTCCCCAGGGAGGAGTTCTGGGGCAGAGAACAGGAGGCAGAAGGTGGGATTAGCGCTGGGTTAGTGAAGAGACAGGGCAAGGGTGGCCCACGGTGTGGGGGCTCACGGTGCCGAGCCGGGATCGCTGGGGTGGTCCAGGGCTGGGGCCGGGCTAAGCACGCGTACCAGCTTGGCCACCTTGGCCCGCGGGCCCTTGATCTCGTAGCCGGCCACGGTCCCGGGCCGCAGCGCCAGGTCCCCGGTGGGCACAGTGCGCTTCAGGCAGAAGGAGACCTTGTAAGGCTCGGCGCATTGCAGCAGGCGTAGCGCGTCCTCGTACTTGAAGTTCTCGAAGAACACGCGGGCGCTCAGCAGCTGGTCCCCTGCAGACGAGGTGGAGGTGGGCAGGGCGTGAGCATCTCCGGGCTCTGCGCTAGCCTCGTTGCACCGGCTTCCCCGGAGCCAGCGCAGCGAGGCCACGCCCCAAATTTCGGCCCCGCCTATCCCCGAGCGCAGGACCCAGACGCAAAATTCCTCCCTGTTCGAGATGGGACACTTAACAACGAAGCCCCACCCCTTGCCTTAGCTCCGCCTCCCCGACTGAGCAAATCCACGCCCACTCAGGCCACGCCCATCGCCTTTGCACTCCCCTCCCCCATCTTCACTTTTCAGACGCTGACTTTGCTCCCTTTACTCAAAAAACAGAATCAGAAAAGAACTTCCAGAAGCTCCCACCCCATTACTCACCCCCCTGCTCCTGTGGCAATTTACTCCACTCTCTACTCTTCCTGGGGATGAACTGTCCCCACTCCTAGCTCAGGTCAATTCCCTCCACTGTCTTCTCAGGGCCATCTGCCAGCAATTCGCCTCTCTCTCCCCACATCATCAGTTTGTCCCTCTCTTCTACATTATTCCCATCAGCACACAACATACCATTATTTCTCCCATAAGAAACGTTGTCTTGACCTCACTCCTCCTGGAGCTCCCGCCCCACTTATCTGTTCACCTTAAGGGCAAAATGCATTGAGTTGTCTAGCTGCATTATTTCTATTTCTCCAATCACACTTCTGACACCCCTTCCTGGAACCCTGAACTGCCCCTCTCAAGGTCCCACACAGTGACCTCTGTGTAGCTAAGTCCAGTGGTCAAGTCCCAGACTTCATCTGCTTGAACCCCTCAGCCTTTGACCCAACTTCGCTCTCTCTTCTTCATCCACTTGTGTGGCTTGGCTTCCAGGGTGCCACATCCTCTGGAACATCTCTGCAGAATCCTTCTCAACCTCCTGGGAGGGTTCCTCCCCATCTCCCGACCTCTTAAAGACACAGCGTCCCAGAACTCAGGTCTTGGACCTCATCTCTTCTCCATCTACTTGCTACACTCACCCCTTTGTGAAGCGCATCCAGATTCAAGAGTTTAAAGATCATAAATATGCTGACAACTTCCAAGAATCTCCCTCCAGGTGAGCACTCTCCTCTCCAGCCTGGACTCATATATCCAACCAGCCCTCCACATGTCCACCTTGGTGTCCAACAGACACCTCTCATCTGACAGATGCAACCTGTACTCCTGGTCTTCCTCCAAACGAGCTCCAGTCCCAGTGTCCCCCATTTGTGGTGCTACCAACTCCATCCTCATATCAAGAATCCTTAGATACATCCCTGACCCCCTGACCCCTCTCTTCGCATCACACCCCATATGCAGGTTGAAGGCTCCTCCTTCAAAATATATCCAGAATCCAAACCCTTCTCTTCACCTCCAATAACACCATTTTGGCCCTGAGCATCAATATCTCTTACCTGGATAATCACAGTAGCCTCTTTGTGGTCTCCCTGCTCCCCACCCTGCCCCCCTACAGTATATTGCTAATACAGAAGTTCAGCGCGGTCCATTCATGCTCCTCCTCCACTCACCACCCTCCCAGATTAAGAGCCAAAGTCCTCACATGGCACATAAAGCCCTCTAAAATCTGCCCTTTCTCTTACCTCTCTGGTCTCATCTCTTACTCTCTTCTTCACTAACTCTATTCCACCCACACTGGCTTCCTTGCTCTTCCTCCAACAAGCCAGGCGCGCTCCCACCTTGGCGCATTTGCACGGGCTGTTCTATCCTCCTAGAATGCTCTTCCAGATGGCCACAGAACTCTTTCCTTACCTCCTAGGCCTTTCCTCCCTTCCTGGCTCGTCCTATTTAAAAATGCAGCTTCCATCCTGGCATCCTGAGCACGTACTGCCTTCTAATTCACTATGTATTTTACATATTTTGCTTAAATATGTCTGTCCCCACTAGAATGTAAGCTCCATAAGTGCAGAGAGTGTTGTCTGTTTTGGTCACTGCGGGAACCCAAGCACCTAGAATAATATCTGGAAAGAGAAGGCCCTTAGCACATCACCGTTGCATGAATAAATCGCATCAGCCTCATCCATGTTACCTGAAACAGCCCTTACTTACTAAGCTCGCCTCCCCACCCCTCCAAGCTGACTCCACCTCTTTTCTCCAGCCCCAACAACAAAAATAACTAGCACTTAGGTAGTGCTTACTATGGGCCATTTAGCTATGTGCTAAGTGTTTTCAAATACTGACTCATTCAATCCACATAATAACCCTATGAGGTAAGGACTAGAATTATTCCCACTTTAGAGATGAGAAAACTGAAGCACAGAAAGATCGCAAGCTAGTAAACTGCAGATCTGGGAGTCGAACCGAGACAATGTGCCTCCAGAGCCCCCTGTGAGCAACTGCAACGCCGACACACAAAGCCCCGCCTCAAGCCCTTCACCCCTGCCTCCCGGTCGCGGGTCCCGCTCAGGACCCAGAGCAGAGTCCTAGCCCCGCCCCCGCAGGAAGGCCCCGCCCACTCCCCGCCCCGCCCACCTTCCTGCAGGCTGAGGCTCCTGGCGGCTGGCGAGTCCTCGCGCAGGTCGCGGACGAAGATGCCCTCCTTGCCGCCGCCCGCCACGTTGATGCCGCTGACCCCCGTCTGCGCCTCCGTCTCCACGATGATCTCCACCAACTCCGCCCGCCTCAGCTCCTGCGAAGGGCGGCGAGGGGTCGCCATGGGGCGCTAGGGCCGGACCTCGTCCAGAGCCCGCCATCGCTCTTAATTAAACGGGTCCTCGGGGCACGCGCCCCTCGGCGCGGCGCAGGCGGGTCGTGCGGGCCCACCCACGCCGGCATCTCCCCTTTAAGGAAGCGCGGGGACTGCTCGCTCTTGGGGACCCGCGGACAGGTCCAACGGCTCAGTGCTGGCTGGCCTCGTGGACCCCTAGGTCGGCTGTCGGGGGGGGGGGGGGTGGGTGGAGAGGCTGGAGGGCACCCCATCTGAGACTGAGAGGCGGGGCTGTGCTCCCAAGGGGGCGTGGCTAGCCCGGGGGCGGGGCTAGCAGTTTGGAGCCCGGCCTGGGAGCACGCGCGGCCGGAGACACAGGCCAGAGAGGAGGGGCCGAAGATCCGAGAGGAGTGTGGCTAGAGGTATAAGTGGAGGTGCGGCGGGGACCCATCGTCTTAAGGACTGAGCTGTGGGGAGGGGCTTTCATAACAAGAGAACAAGAGTTGAGTTGAGGATGGGGTTGCGAAGAAAGGGCAGGACCCTCAAGTGGTGTAGGATGGAGGCTGGAGGTAGGACTGGCCTCCTTGGAGGCTTGAATGTGTGTGACTGTGCCCTATTGTGGGCTCTCTGACCCTAAGACCTGCAGAACGCCCGTGGGAGAGGGAATCCAGCGAATGGGGGTGCGTGGGTAATGAGTGGTGGACCGGCAGACGTGGTATTCCTGGTATTTACTGTAAATGGTGCTGACCTGGCCCTGGCCCAGCAGCGCACTGTGGGATTCACCTCTGAGCTTCCCAGAAGAGGCAGTAAGAGACCTCAGTTCCACGACTGTCTGGGAACCCAATCTGCTGTGTGTCTCTGGCGGAGAAATTTGCCCTCTCTGGGCCTGTTAACCCACTGTCAGGTTGGACCACATGGGCGTACTGGAAGGAGTCTCTGATTGTGAGCTGAGACCTGAAGCAAGAGGGATCCGAGAGGATGTTCTAGTGGGCAGGGCATCGAGGCTGGCACAGACTGGAGCCCAGGGATTGAGGAGGGGAAAGCAGGTCTGGGCCAGATGCCCCACAGCAGTGGCCCCGGGACTAGAGGGCTGGGCAGAGCACGGTGAGAAGGGGTAAGAAGAGTTGTGGTGCGGGCAGCAGGGAGCAGCATGGCCATCACCACCCCCAGCAGGCCCTGGGCTAGCACTTTCTGTGCAGCATCTCATTTCATCCTTCCCCCGGCTTGGGCAGTCCCTGAGGAGGACACAGAGGTCCAGAGAAGTGAAGTGACTTGCCTGAGGCCACAGAGCAAGTTAAGCAGCTGGGCCTCAACCCCAGGGCTGTGACCTCAGAGCCCCCGGGCCGTCCTGTAGGCAGTGACCTGCTTATACTTAACCTCTGCCTGCCACCCCTCAGCCTCAGCTCGGCTCCGGTAAAAGTAGACCCACTCTACACTCTCAGAAGTGGGGACCATTGCCCCACTTCACTGATGGGGAAACTGAGGGATAGAGAAGTCAGACCCTGTTCAGGGCTGCGCAGCCGAAATGGTAGGTCCCAAGCCCATGCCCTTAACCCCTACACCATCCTGCCTCTTCCCACGAAGAGTTTCTCCTTGATTTTCTTTAGCTCATTATTCATCTAACTCCATTACACTCCAAGGAATTAGCCGCTTTGAATCTCAGTCTGTGCCAGGCTCTCTGCTAAGCACTACATATGTTAAACTGTTCTCCTCACAGAGACCCACAAAGTAGGCCACTGTTGCTATTTCCATTTCACAGATGGGGAGACTGAGGCACAGAGAAGCCAGGAAGTGTCCCATTGCCGCCCTAGTACGAGCCCCTGAGGCGGGCCCCACCAGTCTCCCCCGGCAGGATGTGGGCGCTCACCTCGGCGCTCCGGCTCCGGGCCTCCATGGCGCTGCTGGGAGTCGCGTGGGCCCCGGGCGCCCGCTTCCTCTCTCCCTTCTGCTGCAGGACCAGCTTCAGTTCTGCATGGAGCAGCTGCCTCTGTGCCTGCCGGGGGGCAGAGATGGAGGCTTGAGGCCAGGAGAGGGGAGGGGAGGAGGGGGGGCTTGGAGGGGCAGGTCGAGGGGAGAAGGGCCCCCCACCCCGCTGTCCTCTCACCACAGCCTGGGCACAGCCACCCCCTCCTAACAGGAGCCCAGCCTGGGGTGCCACACAGTCGTCTGCGAGCCTCGCGCCCTTCCTCGGGGGTCTTGCTGCCTGCCAGGGAGAGACCAGGGCGTGAGGCTCCAGGCAGGCCAGGGAGGGGCAGGGAGGGGCATGTGGCACCGGCCAGGGCTCACCTCAGGGTCACCTCCAGCTCCTTGGGCCTCCTGGGTCCCGGGCTCTAAGAAGAAAAACATTACTGTCAGCTAACCCCACTGATGGTCTCCTGAGGGCCTGACCCTTCTGGCGCTCTGTCAGTACTCTATCCCCCAGAGCAGGTGGGGAAACTGAGGCACAGAAGACCTCTACCCAAGGTGACACAGCTGGAAAACAAACAGTAAAGCCAGAACTGACCCCTAGGCCTATGACAGCAGAGCCCCTGTGCCAACCACCTCGGCTGACCGAGGGGGCCAAATTCACTATAAAATCATGGCAATTGCTCCCATGTACTCCCCGTGGGCAAGTCACCCCACCTCTCTGTGCCTCAGTTTCCTCATCTATAAAACGGGGAGAATGAGATCTCCTACTTCACGGGGCTGTTGGGAGGGTCAAATGGGTTAATAAATATCAAGTGGCAGGCACATGGTGGGCGCTTCATAAGCATTTGCTATTGTTATTATTATTATTATTATTATTAAGAACTTCCTGTGGTCCTGTCTCATGTCCAGTGTCCCACAGGGGTCATTGCATGGGGACCTCAGAATACCCAGTACAATGATTAAGCCCCTTACAAAGAAGACACCTGAGGCTGGGAGGAGGGAAGTCACGTGCTCAGGTCACAAATGAACTTGTCTTGAAAGCTGCGTTCTCTTATGCAGATAATAGATAATAATAACTAATGGGCACTGAGTGGTTACTCTGTGCCAGTTGTGTGCTAAAACCTTCGCTTTCCGCCTCACCAAGGAAAACCCTAGCCCTTCAGAGAGGCCAAGAGCCTGGCTCAAGGTCACACAGCACAGGGAGAAGGAAGCAGAGCTGGGATCCGCAAGCAGCCTCAAAGGGGATGGACACTGTCTCCTTGCCACCCCCTCCCCGACTGTGGCCTTGTCCTCCCGGCCCCCACCTGGCATGCCAACCCGCCAACCCGCACTCCCCGGGGAAAGGTCAGGCCTCACGCGGCACATTCCGTCACACAATGGCCCGTCTGCTGTGCTCAGTCACATTCCGCCCCTGCCCACCCACCCCAGCCGCACAATGGCCCTTCATAGCCCACCACTGGCCAGGATAGAGGACACAGGGACCCCCTCAATGCTCCAGCTGGCCGCACTCCACTGGCTGGCCCCCCACAGCGTCAGAGGGCTCCTCTCCGGCTCTCCTAGGATTCCCGGTCTTCATTCCTTTCCCAACCTCCTCTCTGAGCCCCTAGCCCCTCCAACTAGGGTTGGCTGCCCCCTCTGGGGCATTTCCTCTGAACTGGGCCCTGTGCTGGCACACACAGGCCTTGAAATCCCCCGAGAGAGGGCTGTTTTAGGGTTGGAAACTGAGGCTCAGAGAGGGGAGGTGACCTGCCTGGGATCACACAGCTAGGACGCATGCCCTTGACACCAACTCTGCACCTTCACTTGCATCGGTGGCTCTGAGCCCTGGAGGAGGCCCAAGCTGCAAAACAGCTGGGGCGGGAGCGGGCTGGGCCGGAGGAGGCGTCGAAGGTGCCAGAAACAGGCATTTTTAGAGGGACCTCGTTGGTGTCAACCCTGGGCCGGGTGGCACTTTATAGACGTGGCCTCATGGTAGCCCATTTTACTGATGAATAAATGAGAATTAAGAGTCGGGATGCCACACTGATGACATCGGGACTCGAACCCAGGTCTGAAAAGCTAGCGCCGAGTCCCTGACACTACATGGCATCCTGAACAGGCCGGGAAGAAGCCTGGTACTTGTGAGGAGGAAGTAGAGACGGACGGAAGGATCTCCTGGGCCGCAAGTGCCCTGTTCCAGGCCAGGGCCAGTGAGGGTCACGCCCAGAGGCTGGCACAGGAAGCTCATCCCGGGCGGAGGCCGGAGAGTGCCCTCCCTCCGCATCCCGGCCCGGGACAGCCGCCCAGCCCAGGTTATATTTAGCCCAGCTGTGCCCTTCCTGAGCCACGTACCCAGCTCCCGGTGGCGGGGGGGGGGTGGTGGGGGCAGCTTCGGAAGGAAGCCCACCCCACCCCACCCCAGGCACTCTCTGTTCCCAGCTCTGCCCGTCCCACTAGGCTTGGAAGGAGAGGCGGGGATGTTGCTGGGAGGTCCCTGGCTTGCGTTAGGGAAAGCTCTGACTAACGGGGCACCCCTGGTGAGTCCAAGCCAGGCAGGACCCACCTCCCCCAGATGCCAACAGCCCATTTCTTGAGCTGTGGCACTGCCCTACTACGTTGCTGAGCTTCCAGAATTCTCAGAGTCCCCATTTCTTGAGCACTTACTATGTACCAAACCCTTCCCTTCTGGCTTGGCTCATGAAGTCCTCGCCACACCTCCCTGGGGAAGGTCCAACTTACATGCCCATTGAAGATGCTGCTCATGCCCTTAGGAGTGGCTGGGGGCAGGGGCTGTCACCTGGGCCCTGGGCCCTTCAGCTGAGCTGGGCTTGCTGAGGGATCCCCCAGCTCTGTCTGCCCTCCTGCACCCTCCCGGCCGCCACTTCATTTAGGAAGTGTCCGCACTCAGAACCTCGGCTTCCCCAACCACCAGGGATCTGGCACCCTCAGCAATGGGCGTGGGGGTTGACGTGACTCATCCGGGCCCCTGGACATTAGCAGAGGCCATCGGGTTTGAACACTTGGGCAAGGGATGTCACCTCTCAGGGCCTCAGTTTCTTCATCTGTAAAATGGAGCCAGTAAGAGTGGCTCTGAGATAACAGCAGGTCCTTAGAATAGTCTCAGTATATAGCAGGTGCTCAAGTAACGTATGCTAGTCTCTGACAGCAAGTGGTGGCCGGCTGTGCATCTCACAGCATCTCATATCCAGCCTGCGCTCACCAGTGGTCCCAACTTTCTCCCTTACCAAAGGGGGACTTGGGGTGAGCGACAAAACCCAGCTTGCGCCCCGGCCTCCCACCAACAGGGTCTGCGCTGCCTCCCCAGCACCCCATTCCAGGGACCGAAAAGCCTGGCCCTCTCTCGGCTCTTTTTAAGCACCAACTCAGTGACTCGCAAGTCAGCCCTGCAAGGTGGCTGCCATAGGCCCATTGCAGAGATGGGAAAGCAGAGGCTCGAAGGGTGAAGCATCTCACCCCGGGGCCGCGCAGCCAGAAGGAGGAGAATGTTGGGATTTGAACCCAGGGTCTGGCTCCAAAGTCTGGGCCTTTAACTCCTACATCCTGCTGCCTCCTGAGCCCCAGGCACCCTCCCAGCACCTCCCAGGACCCTGGGTCTCATTCCCATGGCTTCTCAGCCTGGCCAGGGGAGGGACTGGCTGGCTGATCTCTTACCACTGGGCCTCCAGCCACCTCGAGAGCTCCCCGTCTGTCTGCTCAGCCCCAGCCCGGGGCTGGGGGGGAAAAGGGATGGGGAGGGGGAGGGGGGGAGACCCCAGCCATTGGCTGCCGGGGCATGACATCACCAGGGGGTGGGTGGTGGGGAAACAAACATCCCCTCTCCCAGCTGGATCCACCGCAAGCGTGTGGGGAGCCAGGAGACACCGCCGCTCCAGCGCCTGGGCTGAGACCTCCACCAGGAGCCCCACTCCAGGGACTTTCCACGTTGTCACCGCCACTTGGAGACTCTGCACCCCACCAGCCCTATGTCCCGGCTTCTAGACCCGGGCATGGCCCCGCTGGTTCTTGGGGCCCCTGAGATAAACTCCTTCCACTCTTTCTCCTGGTCAGTTTGGGTTCCAGTCCCAGCTCGGCCACTTCCTGGCTGTGTGACCTCTGGCAAGTCACAGCATCTCTCTGGGCCTCTGTTTCTTCATCTCCAAAACAGAGATCGTTAAAGTGCCCACCTCAAGGGGTTGTTGTGAAGATTAAATGAGTTAAAAGAGGCCAAAAACTTTTCAAAGTGCCTGGCACAGAGTGAATGCCCCTTGTAAGTATTTTGTATTATTATTCATACAAATTAGCGCGCTGGTTAGACTTGTCAGGGGGTTTTGGCCTGAGCGGGACCGGGCACAGGGGAACCCCACTTCTCTGTTTAAGGGGGTTTCCATTGGAGGGGACACCTCTCATGTGGTAAGTACTGTGCTGGGCCCCGAAGTTCTGCTCTTTGAATCGAGGGCGGAAGGAGAAAGGATTATGCCAAATTTTTAGCCACACAGCCAGGAGGTGGCGAAGCCGGGGTCTGGCCCCAGTTCTGCTGGGCCCCAAAGACCCTGCAACACTCATCTGTCCCCTTCATGTAACAGACAAGGAGGCTCCGGGAGGGGACGTGATACCCAGGGTCATCCACGCCAGGTCATCCATGGCACCAGGATTTGAACCCAGACCTGCCCAACTCTCAAACCAAGGCTAGCAGGCCTCACCCTGACCCCCCGGCCCCCAGCCCCCAGCCTGCCCCGACTCACCGGTACCCGGGGGGCGGCAGAGGGAGCACAAGTACCCCCACATGCCACTCGCGCCCACCCGGCCGCTGCCTCGGCCGCTGGTGGCTCTCTCTGAGCCCAGGCCTGGGGCCGGCCCGGGATGAGGCCAGGATTACCCCCAAAGCGCGCGTCAGCAGCTTCTGTCCCATTGTCCAGCCAGGCGCGGCCATCAGGCCCTCACCTCGGTGGGCACCCTTGCCCCTCACACCAGCTCAGCTGGCCCCTCTGTGGACCTGACCCCCTCCCCACACCAAGCAGTGGGGACCTGCTCCTGAGGGCATAAGGGACCAAGGACAGGTTGGCAGGATCCCAGAATACTAGGGCTCCCCCCGTCTCTTCTCTCCGAAATGCCCCCTGCCCACTCTCAGCCGCCGGGGAAGGCAGGAATGTGCTGAGCTCCGGGAAATGCCTTCCAGGCCTGGCAGCCACCGAGGGTTGGGGTGTGGCCGGAACCCAGCCAGGAGCCTCCTTCGGGAGAGGTGGAGGGACAGTGTGGTCAGGGCTGCTGATGGGCCTGAGGAGACCCTCACCCCACTGCAGTCCCTCTCTCTGTCATTCACTGATTCGTCCAAACATTCATTTTTCATTCAACAAACATTCACAAGCCCTTGTTGGGTGGCAGGCCCTTTGCTGGGCACTGGGGAGGCCGAAAGGCCTAAAATCACCAAGTGGGACAGGCTTAGGAAAGGCTTCCTGGAGGAGGTGACATCTGAAGTCAAACTGAGGAGGAGGGAGCCAGGAGGGACAAACGTGGGCAAAGAACCAGTGAGGAGAATGCAGCAGTCCTTCACCCAGTGTCAGCAGTCAGTGCGCGCCTGGTCTTGTGCCCAGCCCCATGCTGGAGAGCGCTGGGGACATAATGTGACCAAGATAGCCCGGGCCTGCTTCCACAGAGGTCACAGTCCACCAGGGAGACAGACCCAGAACAGCCACGGTTGTGATGGAGGAATCACAGGCAGAAGGTGCCTGCTCCACCCTAGGAAAGGAGGTCAGGGAAGGCTTCCTGGAGGAGGGGACATGTGAGCTGAGGCTTGAATGACCCATAGGAGCTAGGCAAGAGAAGAGGGAGGGGAACAGTGTTGTGGGCAGAGGGAACAGCCTGTGCAAAGGACCTGAATCCAGAGAGAGCTGAGCACAGAAGAAATTTCCAGGAGCTTAAAACGGTGTCCTTGTTCCTGCCTGTGTCCCCAGGGCCGAGCATGCCTCTTCCTTAGCGTCTCCTTCTCCTTTATACATTTATTCACCAGCTGTTCGCAGACACCGCCTCTGTATCCATCCCTGGGCCGGGCAGTGCTGAGGACTCAGCAGTGACCATGACTGTGCCCTCACAGGACTCACAGCCAGACAGATCGGACATTAAAGAAGTGATCAACAGAACGAGTGTATAATTACACACCGAGCTAAGTGATGTGAGGGATGGATGCAGGTCTATCAGAGGAGCCTGGCACTCTGGGACTGTCAGAAAGGGCAGGGAGGGCTTCCCAGAGGAGGTAACATTTGAGCGGGCACCTGACGGATACATAGGAGTTCATGCAAAGCTGCAAGTGGTGGATACACGAGAATGGGTTTCAGAGAGAGGCAACAGCTGTGCAAAGGGCCTCTCTGAGAAAGTGGTGAATGTGACAGTGTGGGGGGACCCCGAGGGGAGGGCCATGGGGACAGGCTGGACTTTGTTCTGAGGGCCCCCGATGTCTATGGGAGGGACAGAGTCAGAGCTTGAGGGTGGAAAGAGCCTGACTACAGGCCCGGCTAGACAGTTGGGATGAAAATTCACCCCTCGCTGCTCAGGGTGAGACAGACGAGGGAGGCGGGTCCGCGCTCTCCTGTCTCTCCGTGTCTCAGAGGTGCCCTTGCTCCTTGCCAGTCCAGAGGGGACAAGCCTCCAGTCTCTCGCCATTATGCAAGATGGTAGTTGTCAGGTTTTTGTAGCTGCCCTTTAGCAGGTGACAGAAGCTTCCTCTCCTAGTTTGCTGTGAGTTTTTTGTCATGAATGGTATGTCCCTCTCTCGGTGTGTCCTTCCATGTCTGTAGTTCCCTTTGTCTCGACATTCCTCAACTCTGTCTCTCTACATCTCTGTGTCTCACTCTCTCCGTGTCTCTGTTTCTCTCTTTTCTGTCTCTCTCTCTCTGTGTCTCTTGCTTTCCCTCACACGAGGGGTGTGGCCATCGGAAGTCGAGTTTAGGGGGTGGCACCAGTGTCCTGGTTCCGGCCAAGGCCACCTCCGTAAACACAGGACATCCTGCAGGGCTGGGGAAGGAGGCGGAAGCCTCTCCTTGGGGACCACCCTCTCTCCGCCCAGCCTGAGCCGAGCAGGAGCCGGGTTCCCCCCCACCCCCCGTGCAGCCGAGGGAAACCGGTAGCTCCCTGACCCCCATCCTTTACGCCTGCGCCCGATTCCCGCCCTCTCCACTGGGCTCCTGTCCCAGGGGCCTAGCTGCCTGGGTGCCTTCCCCTGGCTGTCCCCTTAGTCCTTTGCACCCACTATGTCCGTCTCTGGCCTCAGTGTCAACCCCAGATCTGCTTCTCCTCCTGGGCACCATCCCAGGGTGGCCCCACCATCCCCTGGTCTCCTGGCTAGAGCCCTGGGTCTCGTCCTAGGCCCCTCGTCCATCACAGCTCATCACTCCCACAGCCTGTCCTCTCTAGCATCTCCCCCTCCCCCCGCACCCCTGCCCCTTGGCTGCTGTGTTCCTCCCAGCCTCCCCTCTGGGCTCCTGGCCTCCAGTCTCACCTTCCCACCGCCACGTCCACATGGCAGCCAGAGAGAACACTTTTTACCTCTAGATCCCTTTAACCCAGTGCCTTCAGAGTAAAGTCCCCCATCCAGGGCCTTGTGCATCCTGGCCCCCGCCAACCCTCAGCCCCATCACTTACCTTACTGCTTTCCCCTCATCCCAGTCAGACTCAGCAGCTTAGAGACGCCTGGAAGCTTGTAGGGTCCCTCCCCTCCTAACCCTTTGCACATGCTGTTCCCTCTCCCTTGAACACTCTCCCTTCAGAACAACCCTCTGAGGTGGGTGCATGACTGTTCCAGTGTAAGGATAAGGACCCTGAGGCCCAGAGAAGTTAAGTACTTGCCTAGAGTCACACAGCCAGAGAATGGCAAAGCTAAGTTTCCAACGCAGGTGGTCTAACCTTCGGCATGACCTTCGCTCTGTAGCTTATTGCATCCGTGATCATTGACGAGGCATCATTAGATTTCTGCACCGGGAATGCACACCATAGGTGCTCAGTAAATCTTCACTGAACGGACGAACGGGACAGGGCTGGAAGGTGTGCTTTGGGAGGTGCAGAGGTCAGATCCCAGACGACTGGGATAAAATCTGTGTCCAGGGCGGGGGAGAGATGTGGTCAGCAGGCACAAAGGAGGTACTTATAAATTCATCTTTGCCAAATGAGGGAAAGAAAGAAGGGAGGGAAGGAAGAAAAAGAGACCAGGGTGAGTTGGCCACGGATCTCCCAGGCATCGGAGGAGAAAAGTGTGTGTATGTGGTGGGGGTCCCTGTGAAGGCCGTGGAGGGGCGCTGGCCTAGGGGGTGTTGTGGCGGGCACACACAGAGGCTCTATGAAAAGCAACAGCGGCGCCAGGACTGGCGGCTCAGCTAGGAATGGTGTGGGCCTGGAATCTGCTGGCCGAGGTACTGCGGCGTCCTGGGGTTGAGCCTGAGGGCGGAGGGGCCCAGAAGAGCCAGGGAGCCTGCACCATCTTTGGGGGTCAGACGAGGGGAGAGTGGGGCAGGTCCTTGGGCACGAGCTGTTCATAAACCCAAGGGCACCAGGGTGGGGGTGGGAGACCAGGGCTGATCTAGCCCATATGGTGCTTTTGTGCAAAAAGTATGCCTCTTCTCCAAGGCACTTGACCTCCATCTGCTGGGAAACTGTCATAATAAATATGTAAATGCACGGTGCCTGCCACATGCGTGGCAGCCCTTTAAGGATGGAGCCCATGTGCAGTGCACAATCTGTGCAACTGTACACAGAGGCTCTAGGGTGAGGGGGGCATTGCTGGCCAAGCAGGCACCGGGCAGATGGAAGCATCGTTGCCAGATGGGTCTGCTGTTTGCCTCAGTAGGTATCACAGATTATCCCCGAGTTTGGCACCTGGAGACATCAGAAGCAGGCCCCCAGGGTGCTGTAAACAGAAGGTATTGCTGACCCCACACTGGGGGACTCCATGTCCCCTGGACACATCTCCAGGAAATCGAAGTCACTGGCATCACAGACCCCCAGACTGGGCAGCAGGGGGCATTGCCGAGTTCAGCCTAAACTCCTAAACTCTGGGTCTGAGTCCAAACTGAGTCTGAGTTCCAATGCCCCGCGGGTTGGAGTCACCAGGTGCTGGAGCCAGGCGCCCCGGGAGACCCTCAGCCTGGGCACCAGTTCCCTTCGGGCCATTGCCACTTCCCTCCCCGGGCGCCGCATTCACTTCCAGAAATGGGCACGACTTCCTCCGCTCCTCCAGGAAGCGCCGCTCGGCCCGCCCCTTCCCGGCCCGAGGGGCCAGCCTGGGGCTGCCCGCCTCCCCCGGTTCCACCCCAGCTTCAGTCGCCCTGAAGCTTCCGGCCAGAGGGCAGGCGCTGGGGCCCAGCGATCTCGGTGTCCCCTTGCCGGCGTTTCCCCCATCGCAGGCCCAGCCGGCCCCTCGGGTCCCCCGCCGGCCCTCTGCCCCTCCCCCTCCCCCCGCCCCCGCAGCTGCCCCGTGCCCCTCCCCCCCGCACCCCGGGCGCTGCCCTGCCCCCACGGCCGCCAGGAAGGACGCGGCCTGGGTCCCGTGCCAGGCCTGTGAGTGTGCGGCCCCTCCCAGCCGGGCCAGGAATGCGGCTGGACCGCGGGGGCGGCGCAGACACCCGGCGCTCAGGCCAGCCCCATCACACAGGCAGGCAGGCAGGTGGCCCGGCTCGCCGGGGCTTGGGTTTCTTCTAGAAAGAAGGCAGATCGCCTGCCGGGGGCAGCGAAGCCACCCAGGCTGGTGGCTTTCTTTCAGAGCCAGCCGCCTGCCGTACTGCCCTCTCCCCCACCCCAAAAGGAGATTTGAGACCCAGCGTGGATTTTATTTTTTCCAAACTTGCAGTCTTCCTTTCTTTCACCGTTTTCCTGGAGAGCTGGCTCATGCTGAAAGCTCCCTTTTGCCCCCAGCCCTGGGCCCCAAGACACACAGGTGGTAGACTCCAGGCCAGGGCTAGATTTCATTTTTAAAAAGTGGCTTCGCGCTCCTCCTCCATCACCACCACCACAGTGTACACACATGGACATAAGGGAAGCCTGGCTGAGTGCGTTCTAGGAGTCTGTTTAGAGGCCCAGTTACCAGACCTAACTGTTTCTCAGAACAAGAAAGCTGTAAAGGTCAGGGTTGCAAACCCACCTCCCCAAGCCATGAGCTCCCGGAGCCTCAGTTTTCTCAACTGTAAAATGGGGATAATCCCAATAATGCCCATCTTGTGGCACTGATAGGATTAAATGAGTTACCATGGGTCAAGGGCTCAGGACAGCGCGGGGGACGCAGTCCACACTCAGTGAATGTTACAGGTTCTGATCTCCCGCCGGCCTTGGCCCAGAGAAAGCAGCACACACACTACAGACTTCCCACGATTGGTTTTAATTTCAAAAAACTGGTTGGGGGTCTCTTCCCACATCAGGGAAAGAGTATTCCAGGCTATGACCTCTGAGGATTCAGTCCAGCACGGGGCCCGGTCCAGTCCCAGTCCAGCCACCGGGCCCTGTCATTCCAACATGAGGGCGGATCCCAGACTCCCCCATCAGCCGGAGGCAAGAGGACGGAGGTGACTTTGCCCAGGCCTCTGGATTCTGCCCTGGGTCCTGCCTCTCCAAAGCCCGTCTCTCTGTTCTAAGGAAGCCAGCTGGGACTTTCCAAGGAGAGTTGGTCCAGTCACCAGGCTCAATTTGGACGCTGGACAACCATTCCAGCCCTGGGGGTCAGCGCCCCGGCCCCGGCGGCCGCTCCAGCGCCTGTGTGCCCACCAGCACGTCCATGAGGTAGTCCAGCTCAGCCTCGTCCAGCTCCGGAGCCTCCTCCTTGCCAGGCCCATCCTCAGGGCCGGGTTTGAGGCCCTCAGAGGCTGGCGCCCAAAGTTCACTGTCGTACATGGAGGTGTCGATGTCCTCAAACAGACCCTCAAACCCGTCGTCCAGCAGACAGCCAGTGGCTGGGCCCAGCAGGTCCAAGGCACCCAGGCCAGGTGAGGCGCCCCCAGTGGGGCGGCCCGGTGGCCCCTCGTCCGCCAGGGGCTGCGGGGCCTGGCTCAGGCCCTCGATATGGCTGAGGTCCTCCAGAAGGCTGGCCATGGAGGCTGAGAGGGCGGCGTCTGAGCTGGCCAGCAGGTTGTCGGCCACACCAGGGGCTGCGGGTGGGCTGGGCACAGGGGGCAGGGCGGCTGTGGGTGCCATGGACGCCTGGATGCGCCGCAGCGTGTTCACGACCAGCACCAGGTGCCGCAGGTCAGGCTCACTCTGCCGCAGGCTGTGGTGGAGCTTGAGCACCGAAAGGTCAAAGAGGGAACTGGAGGCCACGGCCGGGGGTGCCTGTGCCACTGCTGGGTGGCCGGGATCCAGCCACCAGGCGTCCACTGCCAGGCTTTCCTTCTCCTCCTCCTCCTCCTCCCGCTTGCGCTTCAGGCCCTTGCTCAGCATCATCTGCGGGGAGGTAAGAGTCATTCAGTTATGGAAAACCAATGTTGAGTTCAAACCCTGTCTCTGATGACTGCTGGCTGTGTGATCTTGGGCAAATCAGTTAACCTCTCTGAGCCGGGGCTTTCTTAGGGAACCTTGAAGATGTGAATGATAATTGTATCTACTTCACTGAATTGTTCTAAGGAGTAAATGAGATAATACACAAAAAGCACTTACAACAGTACCTGGTGCATAGTAATTACTCCTGTTAATAAGTGCTCTTAATAACTATTATAATTTATTTCTTCAACGAATTACATGAAATGTCCAATATTCAACCTTTTTTAACCTAAAAAGTGCCTGTTTCACACAGTTTAATATTTATTGAGTGCCTACTATGCATCAGACAATAAATAAACAAATACAGGAAATGTACAAATGATGCTAGAAGATACTCAAAGATTCTGGGGGTGGTCAGGAAAGGCTCCTCTGAGGACGTGACATTTGAGCTGAGCCCTCAAGGGTAAGGAGGAGTCAGCCATGGAAGCACCAGGGAGAAAGCATTCAAGGAAGAGAGAACGACAAACAGCAAAGGCAAAGAAAGACCCCGAGGCCGGATGAGCCTGAACTGAAACAAGGCCAGTGTGGTCAGTGCACAGAGTGACACAGTGTGTGTGTGTTGGGGGGCGGGGGGGGGGGGGGGGACGTTGAAGAGCAGGCGGGACCAGGAGTTTGATTTTTTTTGTGACTGTGGTGAGAAGTTACTGAGGGATTCTGAGCGGCTCGGGAGAGTGGTGTGGGGTACTTATTAGGTTTCCGGAAGATGCCCTTGGCTGCTTCGAGGAAGACAGCGGGAAGACGGGGCAAGACTGTGGCCCCGAGATCCAATCGGAGGCTACGGCTCCCTTTGCGGTGGGGGACGATCGATGCTGGCTTGGAGTGGAAAGTGGCGGTGGACACGGAAGGAAGTTGGTCGACTCAGGATTTATTTGGAAGGCAGAGTAGACAGAGCCGGCTGGAAAGTCCTGATGGGCCCGGGGTGGGGGGCAGTGGGTCACCGAGAGAAGTTTGAGGACCCACACTTTCCCCCGGGTGGGGGCCCCTGGAGTTCTGGACTTCTGGTCCAAGCTGCTTTTTTGAGCCAGGCAGCCTGGAGGGTCCAGTTCCCCGGCGCCCTTGCCCAGCAGGACCTTAAGAGCGACCCCTCACACTACTCGGGTCCTCGCCGCCTTCCCCGCAGACCCGGGACTCCCGAACCGCAGGAATTCAGCCCCCACCCCCGACTCCGCCCCCCGGTGCCTGCGCCCCCTAGCGGCGCCAGGCCGGCCATCCCCCGGGGATTCCGGCCCCTCCGACCCCAGGACCCTTTACGCCGCCCCGCGTCCCGGCTAGGCTCCTGCCTGCCGCCCGGGGCCGTGTAGGCCGGGGTCCCCGGTGGGCTGTTCCGCCCTCTCGGCCTCCGCTCGCTTCCGGAAGGCAGTGGAGGCAGCTCCTCCTGAAGCGGCGGCGGCGGGGGCGGGTGAGTCACGCCGCCGGAGCCAGGGAGCCGGCGCCTCCGCCCCCTTCCCGGGCTGCGGCGTGATTCACCCGGCCCGGCCGGAGCCGGCGGCACGGAGAGGCCCGCGCGTCTCAACCCCGGACGGCCCCGGCGCACACCTGCCGGACCCGGGGATCGAACCTGCCGGAGGACCCCGCCGCCGGTACCCCTTGTCTCCCCAGGCCCCTTCCTTTCATTTACATACCCAGCTCAGCAGCGGCCAATCAGAACGAAGAGGTAGCCTCCCGCAGCCAATCAGGAAGGCGCGGCGACAGCATCGCTCGCTCGCTCGCCTCCAGCAACCGGCGCCTGGCTCGCGAGACGCAGTTCTGACTCGGGCGCACGACTCCAGGCTCCTGACTCCCCTTAGCGACCGCCCACTCCCGTGGCGTCCCCACCCCCCACTCGGAGATTGGCCCTTGGACCGTGATGGGCGGAGCCGGTTGGGGGCAGGTTTGAGGGGCGGGGAGGGTGGCTTCAGGGCGCATGCCCGTGAGGGAAGGGGAAGCGGGGAGGCTGTTTGCCCTGAACGGCGGTGGCGGGCAAGGATTTTTGCGTCTCAAGGTGCGGGCTCCCTGCTGTCTGCCCATGCACCTGCCGAACCCAACAGTTGAGCTGCTTACGCACCCAGCCCAATAGGAGTCTACACTGTAGGCCAGATAGGCTTGGGTTCAAATTCTGACTCGCCCCTAACTCGATGTGTGACCTTGGAAAAATGCTTGACCTCTCTGAGCCACACAGATTCAGTTAAATGGGATCTTCTTGCCTACCTCTTGAGAGTTAGGAAAATCAAAGTAAGGTCGTATCTGTAAGAGCACTGTATCAGACGCCGCAAATGCTGGGCAGCTGGACTCGGCTGTGGTTACAGGCGGGAGTAGGCGGCTGGGGTCGGATGCCACTGGAGTCGCATCCTGGCCTCCATCCCCTAAGTCGCTGTGGGCCCTTGGGCAAGTGTTTTAATCCCTTGGGGTCTCAGTTTCTTCACCTTTAAAATGAGAGAAGTCGTGTCTGGCTCAGAGGATTGTTTTGAAGATTAAAAAGAACAATTCACGCAAAATGCTCAGAGTGGTGTGCAACGTGTCCTTTTGTAAGTGGTACTAGCTGTTGTGGGAATAGCACAGGCGCTTACCTCAAGGGGGGACATGCGGGGCGGGGTATGGGGAGACGGAGTTTAATCCTTGTCCCTGGAACTGACAGTGGGACTCACCTTCTTCAAGTGGCTCGTTTGCTAACGCTTCTGGAGCTGTGGGAAGAACTGTTAGTAGTGAATAAAGCTCCTGGCCAAAGGAAGCTCTCAAAAATGCTAACTATCCTGGTTGATTCAGCCAACGATTATCAATGAATGCTCAAAACTTGGGGTGAAAGATTAGTGGGGAACAGGATCTTGACGGGCTCCAGAGCGTCACCCCACAGGTTTCTTGCCAACTGTAAAGGGGGAAATATCCTTTTACGATGTGGAGATGTGGCACTCGCCACCTCAAACATGCGATGGAACTCTGCATCCACAATAGTGGGACACCCCGACACCGCGTGCCACCTGATAGGAGGCATCAGGAAATACACAGCATTCTCTGTGGAGTCTCCTTGTTAAAGTGCGTAAACTGAATCTCGTCAAGCCTCGAGACCCAACCTCCAGCTTATAGGAAACAGAAAGTAACAAATTAACCACCGACTCCATCAGACAAATACAGGTGTGGGACACCCACAGCACAAGCAGGCTGCTCTACTAAAAATCCAATTTCAAGACAACACAGAAAGGGATTGGTGGGGCTGGGGTGGGGGTCGGGGGGTGTTCCAGAATAAAAGATACTATATAATTTCTTTATTACAAGCAAATGTGCGTGTAAACCTTCCCTGGATCCTGATTTGGTGGTGGTGGCTGGGGGAACAGCTATAAAAGATATTCTTGGGAATTCTGGGGAAATTTGAAAATAGGCTGGATATTAGATGATATGGAGGAATTCTTAATTCTCCTAGATGTGAAATAGTATTGTGGTTTGTAGCTGCCTGTCCTTAATCTTAAGAGATGCCTGCCATTCTAGGGGTAGAATGTCGAGATGTCTGTAATTTACTCTCCAATGGTTCAGCAAAAGAAAAAATATACGTATACACACCTGCCTATGCAGATAAAAGACGCTTAACACGTTAATAATTAGATCCAGATGGGAAGGTATTCAAGTGCTCGGAATATGTACTTTTTTTTATTTTTGAGGAAGATTAGCCCTGAGCTAACTACTGCCAATCCCCCTCTTTTTTGCTGAGGAAGACTGGCCCTGAGCTAATATCCGTGCCCATCTTCCTCTACTTTATATGTGGGACACCTACCACAGCATGGCTTGACAAGCGGTGCCATGTCCACACCCAGGATCTGAACCAGCAAACCCCGGGCCACTGAAGTGGAACGTGTGCTCTTAACTGCTGCGCCACCCGGCCGGCCCCAGAATATGTACTTTTTAAAAATCTTTTCTATGTGCTTGAAATTTTTCATAATGAAAAGAGGGTAAGGCGCTCATTAGAACCGGGCCCCTGCTAGGCAAGTTCACATAATTTCTCCCACAACCTCTCTTTCTGGCCTGGGAGAAAGAAGGCTCAGAGTCCCCAAGTGGCTTGCCCCGGATCACACACTGAAGAAGAGCTCGCAGAAGTCACTTGATTAACATGTATGTATTGAGTACACGCTATGAGGTGAGCATTGTTGTACATGATGGGGGTCCAGCCCCGGACATGCCTCACCTGGACTCTCTTCTCATGGATCAGGGGACGGGGATGGAGAGAGAAAAAAGTATGAAAACAAATGCCTTCACCGATTCACAAACACTGACGGATCGAGCTCCTTCTGTGTGTCAGGCACTGTTCTGGGGACTGAAGATATGACAGGAAAATTATAGACGAAACTCCCTGCTGTGAGGAGGCGCACGACAAACTTAACGAAGACATTTTTAGTAACTTAGAAGGTGACAGGTGAGAAGGAAAAGAATAAAGCAGAGCGGGAGGAGGGTAACGAAGGAGTGGGCAGTTTAGACAGGGTGCTGGTGGTACTGGAGGTGACACTGAGTAGAGACCTGATGAATGAGAGAGGTAGGAAAGCTCTGGAGGAAGTGTTCCAGCCAGAGGAAAGGGCCGTGCAAAGGCCCTGAGGTGGGCGTGTGCTAGCTGTCTCTGACAGGCAGCAAGGCCCGGCAGCTGGACTGTGTGCTGCCGGGGAGGCGGTCTGGGAAGTTTTCAGGTCCTTTAAAGTGCTTCATAGACCGTTGCTTTTCCTTCCAAGTGGGATGAGAAGCCCCTGGAAGATGAATAAATGAGAAAGAGTATTTCTGCTTCTGTTCAGTGGCTTGAAGAAAACAATAGGATGGGATGATAGAGAGGCCTGGGGAGAGGTGCCTGTAGCCAGGGTGGTCCAGGAGAGCCTCCCCGAGGATGTGGCATTGGAGCTGAGACCAGAAAGTGGAGAAGGAGCCAAGCTGGGGGAAGGGCGAAGGAGAGAGGCTGGGCCTTGGGAAATGAAACCAGAAGCGGAGCCGCCGGCCGGCAGGCCTGGGAGGAGCCTCCGCCAGCTGGGGAGGGCGTGGGCTTAGCCGGAGCGCCCGCCCCGGCCGGCCGCCCCACCCGGCCCCTGGGGAGGGAGGAGGCGCCGGGCCGGCTCCCGGGTGTCCAGCCAGCTGGCCGGCTCCGGGGGAGGGTGGGCAGGGGAAGGGACCAGCCTGCCCGGCCACGCCCCGAGGTGGCCCGGCCCATCCCCCACGGGCTGGACTCTGCCCTGGGGACCCGCTTCCCTCTGCAGGGCCAGCCTTTCCACTTCTCCGGCCAGTTCTTTAACAGGGCGGGAGCTGGGCCTCTCTGAGCCTCAGTTGATTCATCGGGAAAGTGGGGGTGCTCCTCATACTGGCCTCGCTCTGGTACCAACAGGCTACACGATGCCTCTTCACGTGGTTATCTTTAGGGCAGTCCAAGAGCGCCTGTGTAAAAGTGGATCAGGTCTCGTCCTTCCTCTGCTCAACACCCTCTCATGGCTTCCATCTCCCTCAGTGTAGACCTTTCCTCCTCCCTGTGGGACGCCACAAGACCCTGCATGATTTGCCCCCCTCAACTCTCACCTCATCTCCTAGTTCTCTCCCCCTTGCTCACTCTAATCCAGCCACACAGACCTCCTCACAGTCTCCCAAACATGGCCACTCAGGCTCTGACCTCAGGGCCTTTGCACTGGCTGTTCCCTCTGCCCGGATGGTCCCCCCACAGATTCAAACGGCTCACTTCTCCCCTCCTTCAGGTCTTTACTGAAAGGTCACCTTGTCATAAGGCCTTCTCTGGCCATCTCATCTAAATAGCGACATCCTCATCACTTTCCTGCTGCCTTCTTTCCACAGCATTTATCACTGCTTGCCGGAGTGTGCATTTTACTTATGTTTCGTGTTCATTTCAGCCCTCCTCCACCATGATGCTTTATGAGAGCAGGAACGGTTGGTTTTTTTCATGGGCCTGGAAGAATGCCAGGCCCACAGTAGGCGCCCAATAAATTTGAGCAATTATTGGAATCCTTGGTGTGCGTTAGGCCCCGTCGTACACACTTTGCGTGATCGCTCAGTGTGGCAGGTATTGTTACTCTGGGTCTCAAGGTGGGGACCCGGTGCTGTGTTTGAGGAACAGCAGAGAATGGCGTGGCTGGGGCAGAGGAGTAAGGGTGTTGGGGGGGAGATGAGTTCAGGGAGGTGGGAGGGAGGGTTGACCATTGCAAGGTTGGGAGTTCATTTTTTTCAACAACAGCAAAAAGACCTATTAAGTGTCCACCTGTGACAGGCTCAGTTCAGTGCACTGGGAGATACAGCTGGGCTAAGATTGACAAAACGCCTCCTCTGAGTTTCCAGTAGACCAGGAGGCTAACCATAAACAGGTAATAAATAACCTGAGATTGGATAGGTGCTTCTAAGAAAATCAGACGGAACGTGATGAGTGGTGGAGTATCTGGACGTGCGGAGCTAGAAGGGCAGGGAGGACCTCTCTGAGAAGGGGACATTCGGATTGGAAACTATGGGGGAAGTGTCCTCTGGGCAGTTAATAGCAAGTGCAAAGGCCCTGGGGTGGAAATGAGCTTGGGGTCAAAGGAGACCAGTAGGACTGGAGTTGAGGGAGGGTGGAGAGAGAGGGGGATTAAACCGGGGAAGTTAGGAGCAAGACTGTCAGGCCTCACAGGCCTTGGTGAAGCTGAGGTTTTATTCTGAGAATAAGGAGAAGTCACTGGAAGTTTTAAGTAGGAGGCATACATCATGGGCATCCGTATGGAGATGCGGACCTCATGTGCCTTCTTGAGATCCCCTTGACCGCCTCCTCTCCCTCCTTCTGGACCGGCCCCCACCTGTTAGTTACACCACTGCTTTCAGACTTACGTGCGATGCCCACTCAGGGCAAGAATCCAGCTTTGAGCCAGGAAGCACAGGCAAAATCTCCCTCTTTTCCCTGCCTGTGGCCTACACCCAGCTATGGTTCCTCCTTGCAACCCTTCTAGAAAAGTCCCCAATGCTGTGTCAACTCACCTGCTGCAGTCTGTAGCAGCATAGCCAGCACAGCAGGGTGTCACACTGCATCTTGCCTGGCCTCCATTCTCTTTTCCACTCACTCTCACCAGCCTGGCCTTGCACCTCCCAAATAAATCCTTAGAACCGTAGCTTTAGCCTGGGCTCTGCTTCCTAACCAAGTTTTCTAGAAAGATCTGCTTTTCTGGGGGGTCTCTGGGCATTTTCTTTCTCCTCTGGGCCTCAGCAGCACATTTCATGCAACGAATGGGCTGACTTTTAAGCGCTAGAGTACCCTATCCTTTCACACGTAGTTCATGTGACTCAGTTTCTCCCTCCTGTGTCCACCCGTGTGGCTGGCTGGAGAGTCTAAATCTATCAGGAAGTAACAAATACAATACAAAGATCTGGAGGCAGACTGTTTGAGTCCTAGCTCCTGGGGCCTGGCTCTTCCTAGCTGTGTGACCCTGAGCGAGTGACTTGGCCTCTCTGAACCTCAGGCTGTTCCTGTGTAAAACATGGTAACAGTATCTACTCCTATGGAACCATGAGGATTAAATGACTTCAAATAAAGTGGGTAGAACAGTGCTCTTAACCCGCATGCAATAAAGGTTATTTATTTTTTTTTTTTTTGAGGAAGATTGGCCCTGAGCTAACTGCTGCCAATCCTCCTCTTTTTGCTGAGGAAGACTGGCCCTGAGCTAACATCCATGCCCATCTTCCTCTACTTTATATGTGGGACGCCTACCACAGCATGGCGTGCCAAGTGGTGCCATGTCCACACCCGGGATCCGAACTGGCGAACCCCGGGCCGCCGAAGCAGAACATGCGCACTTAACCGCTGTGCCACCGGGCCGGCCCCTAAAGGTTATGATTAATGATATACCCGCCCCATCTTTGGCAGGGGAGGGGTATACGTGTCTAGAGGACATACCAGATGCCTCCCATTGCCCCACTGAAGTTTAGAAACTTTAGGCAACACCATCCCTTCCAAAATACTTTTATTAAAAAAACTCATTACAAACCATCGGGAAAAAAAAACCCGCCTTTCTTTTAAATAATGCGGCATGGAGCAGTTTGGTTTCCACCCTATTGCACGTGGTCCGGCCTGGGTATGAATCAGGAGGCTGCTGGGGCTGGGTCCTGCCAAGGAGGTGGGGTCCAGCCTGGCGGGAGGAGGCCAGCCCCTCCCCGTTCCCTCTAGGTGGGAGAGGCAGAGCCTGGGTTTCTATAGCAACCAGGCCGCACATCCCGGTCATCCTTTACCAGGCCCAGCTTATCTTCCCTGAGGCCCCAGTGGTCACAAGGGGAGTAGGAACTGGAGGGAAAGGCAGAAGAAATGTGGAAGTAGGAAATCAGACTCCCAGAAACAGAGAGTCTCAGTAAGGCATTTGGGACAGATAAATTAGCTCAGAAAGACCCACCTTCACAGAAGGCTGCGGTCACCAGACACACACACACACACACGCGAGACGGTTTGTGGAACCCTGAAATGGGAGGAAGGGAAGCCACAGTCACTGCTTAGAGCCCCCACCAACACACACACACACACCCCCCCCAACACAGTCGCATCCAGGGATCCAGGGATCCAGCCCCCCGAGGCTGAGATGAGGAAGGAGCCCCGTCATCAGTGTTAGGACCCCAGAATAATTTCCATGATGTGATCGAGTTCATTCCACTCCCAGGACCCTGGGGCACAGAAGAGGTTGTGAGGAGGCGCCGGTGGGGCCAGGGCGGGCTCCTTCTCCACTGCAGACGTGTCAATGTCCAGGAAGAAGTCATCCAGACCAGAGTCCCCCAGGTACCGGGAGCTTAGAGCTTCTAAGAAGACTGGATCGGACTGGGACAGCACCTCATCCTGGGGACCCACGGGAGCCACTGGATCGGGAGGGGACTCCGTCTCGTCCATGGAGGTCTCCAGCTCCCTGAGGATAGAGCCGATGGTGGCCGACAGGGAGAAGTCCTCCTCGCCCAGAAAGAGGGGCTCAGGAGGCAGGGCGGGTGCGGGAGCCAGGCACAGCGCAGCCTGGAGCTGCTGGAGGGTGTTGTGGATGAGGACGTGCCTGCGGAGGCTGGGTGCTCGGGGGCCCAGGCCTCGCTGGACCTTGTCTAGGGAGATGCGGAGCAGGGCTTGCTGGTAGCTCCGGAGGCCTGCCGGGCCCCAGTCCCACTTCTCATCCTCCTCCAAATCCGAGTGTTTCCTCTTCAAGCCTCCTACCATGATGCCCTGTGCAGAGAAGAGGAGCAAGTCAGACACAGCAGTGCTAGTTCAACTCCCGAATCTCCTGTATGGTTGCGGGTGCTTTTTAATGATCTGAACCTCAGTTTCCACATCTATAAGATGGAGAGAATACGAATCTTACGAGGCTAAGGTGGAGAGTAAACGTATGTAACTAAGAAAACAAGACCAGGACTCACACATAGCCGGGTTTGAATCCTACTTACTTGCCTCTGTGGCCTCGAATAGTTTTTTTACCTCTTTGAGACTCAATTTCCTCATTTGCAAGATGAGGATGGTAAATCAAGTCCCTCTGAGACTTAAAACTTTTCTTCCCACAATACTCATTTCTTCAAATGGGACGCACACGCGCACGCACGTGCCCGACAGGTGTGGAGTACAGAGACTGGGGCCGGAAGCAGGGAATCCTGGGTTAGAATTCTGCCTTTCACACTGCTCAGCCCTGTGAGGTTGGGAAGCGATGGGACATTACCTCCCCGGGCCTCAGTTTCCCCATCTGTAAAATGGGGATAGTAAAAATTCTCACCACGTCGTCAAGGAGATCGCACGTGTTAACAGGCACAGGGCCCACTACACAGGAAAACACTTAACGAGCAAGAATGAACTGCCATTTATTCAGTCAATATCTTTACGTGGGTGCCTATATCTGAGCCCCCTGGAGCCCTGTTACGGCAGCTATCTGTGGAGACCCTGCTTTCACAGGGAGGATGTTTAAGCGCGCGCCCTCTTCCTGAGTGACTGTGAGCGCCCCTGACACCAGGGCGGGGGCCGGCCCCTTTCCCTCCGCCCACGCCTTAAGCTTCCCCAAAGCGCACCCCACAGAAAAACTTGCTAGAACTCGACTCAGGCCAAACCCCGCCCCCTCTTGACTCATCCAACCAGACCTCGGCTCCTTCCAGGCCCCGCCCCCACGGCTCTCCATCCAGCACCCAGGCACGCCCCAATTTGGCCCAGGGGCTTCTGGGAAATGTGGGCCAATAGCAGCCAGGTACGCGCACTGACGTGGAGCGTACACTACAATCCCCAGGGGCTCCGCACGCCACTGGGACGTCCCTCCCCCGCCCTCCCTCAAGGCATGCGCACAGGGGCCCGCAGTGGGTGGGGGAAGGGAACGCGGACGTCCAGCTGCCCGGCGCCTGCCGAGCCCCGCCCTCCGCCGCCTCCGGGGCGGCCGGTCTGAGCTCCACGCCCGGAACACCCCTCCCCCACCCCAGACTACGGCTCTAAAACTGCTTTCTCCCAGTCTTTCGGACCCCAGAAGGTCCTGGATGCTTCCCCTAGACTGCTCTCGGGTCCAGAGACCCAGGCCCCAACACATCGCTCAAGACGACAAATGCTCTCCGATTCTCTCCGTTCGGGAGACTAGAGGTCTCAATTTTGAGATCTTCCCCCGTTAACTTTCCCTTATTCTCCCATCTTTCAAACGCCTCTGGACTCTTCCTCCAAACTCTCCCTCCAAGACGTTAGCGTGGAACTCTTCCAAGCACTCCCTCTCCACCACTGTATCTGAGACCAAGATTCCTTGCCTCTAGTTCTCTCACTTCTCCAAATGCCCGGGATCCCAGCCGCAACCCTTCAGACCTTTTCCAGAACACTAGAGCCCCGAATTCAAGCCCTGCGGGAGACCTGGATTGTCCTATCTCCAGATTCCCCGCCCCAAAAGTTCCTTGCCGGGTTCTCTCGCTTCTCTAAACATCCCATGTCCCAGCTTCAAACTCCCTCCACTTAAAAATCCAACTCCAACAACCCCGTCTCCCGTCCAGGACCTTGAACTCAATCTCCGGTCCCCAAACCCTTCAAACCCTATCATCACCCTTAATCAGCGCCCCGCACTCCCGCCCAGACCCCGCCTCCACGGCTCTCGGGGGCGCGCCTCCACCTCCCCGGACCCAAGCTGGGCAGCCACCCCCTCACCTCAGCTGTCAGGTTCCCGATGACCACGTCCTAGAACGTCCGCTGCTTCGCGACCCTCCAGGGCTGGGTAGGGGCCTCGTTCTCCTCCCCGGGGCCTCTCCGTCTCGCCTCCGGTCCACCCGGCTCCGCCCCGGAGCCGAGCCGCGAGCCGCGATTGGCTGGAGTCCTGCCCGCCGCGGGGCGCGGATTGGCTGGGCGGAGCCACCCGCCCGTCTCCAGGAGACGCGCGACCCGCCCTCCCCTCCCTTGCGCCCGGGACCATTTAAAGGATTCCGACCGGCCAGGGGGCGGGGCCACGTCTCTAGGATGGAGGGGGGCGGGGACCTCAAAACTATTTCCTTCAACTCAGCAGCTGTCCCCGCTCCAAGATCCTCAGCACTGCTCTCTGCGACCCCTTTATCCCAAGCCTGGACCCCATCGCGGAGCAAGACTGGCTGGCACGCCCCTCCCGACCCGGCTTTCCGGGAGGGCGGCGGAGGCCGCGCCCCGGGGGTTCCGAGGGCAGACTCTGGCGGGGCCGAGGAGGAGGACGCCGCCGAAGGCCAGCCAATAGTTTGGCGCGGCCTACGTTGCCTGGGCGATGGCAGCCCCGCCCCTTCGCTGCCCCTGTCCTCCTGCTCCCCAACATTTTGCTCGGCGGCACCCTTCTTAACCATCGGGACTTCCCAGCTTGTCTTCTGGTGGTCCCTCCTGCATCCACCTGACGCCCTATCCTTCCTCTTTCAGGATGGCATCTCCGCTGCTGGAAACTCATTCATGGCTCCTACTGCCCTGGGGACAAAGTCCACACTTCTTTTGGGAGTTTGCCACAAAGCCCTTCACGATCCCGCCTGATGCACGCTCCTCGTTGCTCACTACGATCCAGCCACACGGATTCACTGTCACTTTTTCTAAAATGGCTTCAAGTGCCTTCCACCACCATGAATCTTCCGTGCCTTATCCCCAGTGCCTACAACAATGCCAGGTCCATAGCAAAGATTCAAAAATGAGAATAAAAGGCCTCTGGATCTTTAAACTTGTTTCCTGGTCCTGAAAATAGCCCCTCAGTTCCTAGGCTGCCTCTCACCAGAACTCATCTCAAAGGTTTTCTCGTCCCGGAAGCCCTCCCTGACACTCTAGGGTGGTGAGGACCCATTCTGGGCTCCCATGGTGTCCTGTGCTTCCCCCATCGCGGCCCTGACCCCTCTGCCCGTGCCTCCCCCCGTCCTAGCCCTGGGCTGTCACTATCTGGACTGTGCGCCTCCTGAGGACGAGTACCAAGGTTATCATGGTCACCCACCGCTCAGTCCGCGGCATCACCTAGCACAGGGCTGGGCACAAGGCAGGCGCCCAGTGACAGTGTTCAGTGTCCAGACAGTGTGACAGAAAGAAAGCGAGAGGGCAGAAATAAAACAATGCTTGTGCCCTGAAAGGCTGATCCAGCGGCGCCGCACCCCCAACGTTTTCACTAAGGGGAGGGGGAGGCAAACGGTTTCCTCCAGGTCACCCCTGGAAGGGGAGGTTTAAGGCTCCTCAGACCGGCTCTCACCGTTGGAACTTGTCAACCAAGTCATCCTGCTGTTTGCAGAAGCAGTATAGGACTGGAATGGATTTTGGGGAGGCGGAGGGGAGGTGCTATGGGGCTAGGTGCAGGGAGGCTGGAGATAGGGTGAGAGGAGTAGCTCAGGCAGGTCTGGAAATAGTGTGTGTGTGTAGGGGGTGGGGCAGGCCATGATTAGGAAGGGGCAATTCTTCCCCTTCCCCCTCCTCCAGGGTCCCTTTCTCAGGGTGGCCCCGCTGTAACCCCACCCCCAGGTTACAGCGCTATGCTTCTTCCGGGACGCCTCCCTCCCCTTCCCCCTGGGCTGCCAGGCTCCACGCACTCTCTCTTCTCCTCCTCCAGGCCTCTGCCTTGGTCCCCTGGGGCTCCCAGCCTCCACGCTTGTCCCTTCCGATCCACCTTCACATGGTAGCCAAAGGAAGCTTTATAACACACAGACCTGACTGGGCCCCCTCCCCACCTCTCCCCTGCTCCACTCCTTGCATAAAACCTCAGAATAAAGCTCAAACCTTTGACGACTCTACACAATGACTCTTCTGTCCATGGAACAGCCTCTTAGCTCTGCCCACTCCTCACCTCTGAGAAAAGTATTAGGACTGTAGGGGGTGGATTTTAGTTCTTCAAAAGGGCCATGTGATTTCCAGCCTCCTGCCTTTGCTTGTGTGGCTCCTTCTGCCCAGAACGCCATCAAGCCTTAGAACCTTCTCCTGGCTCATTCTTACCAAACCCAGTTTCAGGTGGGACATCCCCTCTTCTACAGAACCTTGTAGAAGGTCCCTCAAGCTGGGTCAGGTACCCCCTCTGGGCTCCCTCAGCCCTCTGTGCTTCCTCTGTCAGAGCCCTGGCCATCTGGGTTGTCACTGTCAGGGACATGGTTGTCTTCCCCACTGGACTGTGAGATCTGTGAAGGCAGGGTCACCACCAGGTCCTCACAGTGACCACTGGGTCCCCAGCACGGGGCTGAGCGCAGCACAGTGAGTCAATAAACTGTTCCTGGGGAAATAAATGAATGAATACCCAGAAAATCTGACATAGAGGCAGACAGAGACACTGAGACACCCAGACACAGCGAGAGAGGAAGAGTCCCAGAGTTGGGTCTTCTAGAATAATTTGAAGCTCTTGGCTCAGGATTTATTGCTCCCTTCCTTTGTTCTCCATTTCCCAGGATGCCGTCCTCTGGGGTGGGGCTGGCACCCTACTCGTACTGGTGGGAGGGGTAGGTGCTGTGGCCGTCATACTCATCGGTGGTCAGGCAGTGCAGCATGAAGTGGCCCAGGTCGTGTTTAGAGATGACCCTCGAGGGCCCTCGTCCATCCAGGGTCACTGAGTACTTCCCAGTCAGCGGCTGGTCTCCGGCTAGGTAGACAGAGGGGCGGGATGAAGCAGACGTCCTTCCTCCCTCCCCCAACACGTGATCCCTCCAGTGGCCGTCCCAGGGTGCCTCCCGCGTGCCCAGCCCAGATGGCAGGCGAGTCGCCAAGGTATGAACCCCCTCCCATGTGCAGGCACTAATCTATGCCCTTTACTTCATTCATTTGACAAATCCTTGTTGATTACCCATGTGTCAGGTGCTGGGCACCCAGAGGGGGACAAAACCGACAAGAAGCCCTGTCCTCAGCATGCAGGCATTCACTAGGATGAGGCAACTAATCAGGTAAGAAAGCAACATGGACACTGTGTTAGGTGGAGAGAAATAAAGCAGAGAATGGGCTCAGAACTATTATTAACTCTATTTTACAAATGGACAAACTGAGTCTCGGAGAGAGGAAGTCACTTCCCAGGGTTGTAAAGGGTCACTTCCCAGTGACAAAGGCTAGATTTGCTCTGGTCCCTCTATCTGGATGCTTTCCTTTCTCTGAACCCCCTGGGACGGCTGAGTGACATGTCGCAGGGTGGGCCTGCATTTTATAGACACTGTAAGAGCAAACAAGGAATTGTTGTGTCCTGATGCCAGAGGTACGACTGGGTCTTTCTTAGACAGTGGGGATAGCGTTCAGGCATGACCTGGCTATTACGAGGGCATCTAGTGGCTGCGTGATAATTAAAAATAGCATCTGACAGAGACCAACTTAATTTAGGGATGGAACGCAGCAGACCAGTACAGGGACAACCTGGAGTCACGTGCAACAAGAAACACACACCCTCACCCAGGTGGCCTTCCTGCCAAAAGTGTTTAATCTGAATCTCTGAGAAAACAACCAGAAAAATCCAGAACGTGGGGCATTCAGAAAGATACCTGGCCTGGTTAATGTTATGAGAAATATTAAAAAAAAAAAAAAGATGTGGAGGATTGTTCCAGATTAAAGGTGACATGGGCAACTAAACGCAACACATGGTCCTCCACTGGATCCTGATTTTGGGGCGAGAGAGAAGTTGAAAGGTATTTTTTGACAACTGGGGAAATCTGAATACGGAACGGACACTAAGTGATGAGACAGAGCTAATGGCAGTTCCTGGTGCAACAATGGTGCCGTGGTTCATACACAAATATTTTCCTTCTTGGGAGATGCCTATCGAAGGAGGAGTGAAGCGCGATGCCGTCTGCAACTTACTCTCAAAGGGTCCTGATACACCTCGCTTCGTTGAACCTAAACATCGAAGCTTCTTGGAACCTCTGAGGTGTGTTGGCCTCCTCCTGTCGGGGCCCCAGAAGGCAGAAAGCAAAGCTGTTCTGCCAGCTGGCAGGCAAATGTCTCCCCCGCTAGCAATGGCAGCCCCAGGAGAGCAGAGGCCCTCTTGTTACCAGGGCTTGTGATGGTGGCCAGGCACACCGTCCACATGCAGGAGGCATTTGCTGAATGAACGACTCTCTCCCTATGTTTGACTCCGTGTCTCTCTCAGTGTGGATTCCAGACCCGGGCGGGGAAAAGTGGGTGTGGGTGCAGGTGTGGCTCACTGGTTTCCTCCACACCACCACCGTGAGGCGTGGTGCCCCGTGTTCGTTCATCTGACAAATATTCACTGAGCATCACCACCTGCCAAGCCCTGTCCTAGGCACTGGGAACACAGTCGCGAGCAAAACAAGACAAAATCCGTGCCTTCAAAGAGTTGACATTCTAGTGAGGGAGACGCACGCTAGAGAAGATAAAGAAAATATCTGATCTGTGTGGTGAAGCGTCATTCCAGTTCTCTTGAATCTAGGCCAGCCCTAGTAGCTCGCTTCTAATAAACAGAACGCAGCGGAAGCAGCACTGAGAGATCTGACGCTGGGGGAGGCAGCGTGCCGTGTGCCAGCGACAGTCAGCAGCCCCCACCTCCATGAGGAAGCCTTCCTCCTTCCTCCCACTGGACTCCATCCCCAGCTCCTGAGCCACCGCGTGGAGACCCCAGCAGGACCTGCCTGCTGAGCCTAGGCAGCTCCGGGTACGGAGAGGGATGGTCACAATAAAAGAGGCTTGTTGTTCCGCAGTTCTAAATTTTGGGCGGCTTGTTCAACACAGATAACTGAAAAGGACACAAATCAAGCACAAAGAAGGATAGAAAGTGCAGGGCAAAGGTCTGCAACTTCAGACTGGCCAGGGAAGGCCTGGGGGAGCTCCCCAGAGGGTGGAAGGAGCAGGCTGGTGGCGCCCCCGCTACTGGGTTCCCAGCCCCACTCACCTATGTGTGGTGGCATCACGGCCACGTACTTCAGGCCCGACTCCTTCAGCACGTTGTGCATCCGGATGTGGTCATCGGTCACAGCCTGCAGTCGTGGGGGCACGGTGGCCAGGTCCCGTAGCAGGAAGGCTGGAGGGACACAGGGCAGGGTCAGCCAAGGCTTGAGGACAGCCTGGCCAGGCCCCCAGCCCGCCAGTCTTGTGCCAGGACAAAACCCTGCAGCGGCTCACCATGGCCTTCCAGGTGCTCTGGGCCTCCTGTCCTGTTCCCATGGCCCACAGAAGAGCTGAGCACTTCTCACCTGCCTGCTCCCGCCCACTGTTACCTCCTGCCTGGACCATGGCAGCACTTCCTCCCTGGTCTCCTTGTCCCTGCCCCCTAGGATCTGTCCAAGTGTAGCCAGAGTGGGGCTGAGGGGACAGAGCTCATCCGTGGTTCCATCTCACCCACGGTGAAAACAAAGTCCCCACCCGGGCCCTCGAGGCCCCGCCAGGTCTGCCTCACCATCCCTGAGCTCACTGCCCAAGGAAACACAGAGTGGAGTGTGGACCATGGAGACGGTCTGGTTTCACACGCCAGATCTGCCACCACGAGCTGTGTGAGCTCGGTGAGCCGGTGGGCCTGCCCGGGCCTCCACTCCCTTAGCTCTACAAGGAGCTGATAAGAACAGCTCTGCGTTACTAGCACCTGCTATGTGCCTCCACAAGCAGGCGTACTCAAAGGGGTTTTGTGTCTTTTGGATTTACTCAGGGCAACTATTTGTTGAAGGTCCGTCTCCCCGTATCAGGAGCTCTGTGAGGGTAGAGCCTTGGTCTGTGTATCCATGGCTCTGTCACTTCCTCTAGGAAGCCTCCCCTGACCTCTCCTCAGGTTGGGCCAGAGCGCCCACAGTCCTATAGGCTTCCCCCATCCCGGCCCTGACCCCTCTGCCTGGGCCCCCTGCATCCCAGCACTGACCCCTCTGCCTGTGCCCCCTGGATTCCAGCCCTGACCACTCTGCCCTGTCACAGTTTGATGATGGCTCTGTTTACCACTTCCCTTCCATCTATGAGACCCATGAGTGCAGGGTCCAGGGCTGTACGGTCACCACCGTGTCCCCAGCATCATCCAGCAAGGTCCAGGCACACAGTTGGTGCTCACTAAATGCACAGTAACTTGGGATGACTCCAATGCCTTGCAGAGGCCCCTGGGCTGCCTGTCCAGTACTCACCCCCCATCCTTCAGACCCACCGCTACGACCCCGCCACCCACCCGAGGTGCACGCCACGACCTTGTCCACGCCATGGGCCTTCATGGCTGCCACAATGTTCCGGGCACCCTCGGACATCACTGTGGTAGGACCTTAGAGGGGACAGAGAGTGGCTGTCACTGGTGGGTGGCGGTGGCGGCGGGGGTGGCAGGGGCGGGGCCGGGGGCGGGGGTGGTGCTGGGGGCCGAGGTGCAGGAGGGGGCCGTGGGCAGAGGGGGGGCCCAGTACTGAGGTCACTGCCGGTGCCCAGCAGCACGACGACAGCGTCCTGCCCAGCCACGGTCTTGTCCACATCAGCCGCCTGCCGAACGTCGCCCACTACCACGTGGGCTGGCTGGGGCCCCTCTGAGGGCAGCTTGGAGGCATCCCGCACCAGCACTGTCACTTCATAACCTGCGGGCAAAAAGGGGCAGAGAGGCAGGTCAGTGGGCTTGCGGGCTGGCACTTCCGGGCTCCAGGGGCTGGGTCCTGGAGGGTGTCAGAAACCCCTAAATCCATGACCCAGGGCTTCTGTTCTGGGGCAGTGGTCTTCACACATCTTTGCTGGCATACCCACAGTTGATATTCAGTCGATTGCTAAAATAGGGCCATAGCTTCAAGATTCTTCTTAAATAATTTATACTGAGGCCTCCAAGGGCCTCCCCCAGACTTCCGCACCCTCCAGCAACTAAAGGGTTAATTCCTGGCATCATACGGGCCTATGCCCCTCATCCATGGTCCCAGAGGAAAGTGAGGAACAGAGGAGGACATGAGTTACCCAAGGGTTGCCCAGCACTGGGACAGTCTCTGACCCCCCAGCCTTCCTTCTGAAGGGCCACGCTCCACCTCTGTGGTCATTAAAGATTTTTTTTTAAAGACTGGCACCTGAGCTAACATCTGTTGTCAATCTTCTTCTTTTTTTTCTTCTTCTCCCCAAATCTCCCCAGTACATAGTTGTATATTTTAGTTGTAGGTCCTTCCAGTTGTGGCATGTGGGACACCGCCTCAGCATGGCCTGATGAGCGGTGCCATGTCCGCACCCAGGATCTGAACCGGTGAAACGCTGGGCCGCCGCAGCGGAGCGCACGAACTTAACCACTCGGCCACCTGGCAGCCCCCATTAAAGATTTTCACTGCCTTAGTATGTCCCAAAAGAACCTTGGCTAACGCTGTCTCCTGGTACCTACGTGTACACGCCCATTTTAAAGTTCACAACTAAGCTATTTCTTCCTTCGTTTGAAATAGTGGCAAATGATGTATTCCAAATAGTGGTGTTAAAAAAATAAAACTATTGGGGCTGGCCCCGTGGCCGAGTGGTTAAGTTCGCGCGCTCCGCTGCAGGCGGCCCAGTGTTTCGTTGGTTCGAATCCTGGGCGCGGACATGGCACTGCTCACCAAACCACGCTGAGGCAGCGTCCCACATGCCACAACTAGAAGAACCCACAACGAAGAATATACAACTATGCACCGGGGGGCTTTAGGGAGAAAAAGGAAAAAATAAAATCTTTAAAAAAATAAATAAATAAAAAAAATAAAACTATTCATTGTGGTCTCTGTCACGGCCTGAGGGTTGTGTCCCCTCCAAATTCATATGCCGACACCGTAACCCCCAATGTGATGGCATCTGGAGGCGGGGCCTTTGGGAGGAAATGAGGTTTAGATGAGGTCATGAGGATGGGGCCCCCATGATGGGATTAGTGTCCTTATAAGGGGACCTCAGGTCTCTCTCCACTATGTGCGAATTCAGCGAGAAGACAGCCATCCACAGGCCAGGAAGAGGGCCCTCTCCAGAAACCAAGTCTGTCGGTACCTTGATCTTGGACTCCCCGGCTCCAGAATGGAAGGAAATACATGTCTGCTGTTTAAGCCCCTCGTCTACAGCATTTTATCACAGCAGCCCGAGCTGACTAAGCCAGCCTCCAACAATCCTTCTCACGCAAAATGAACCAGAGCTCCTTGGAGAAATGGCTGATGCTGGGCTGGGCAGGGAAGGACAAGACGAGCCTGGAACGCCTTGATCTGCCAGGTGGTAAGGCAGTGCCTCAAATATCTTGGGGCCATGTCGAAAGGACACAGAAGCCACTTGAAATGTTCTCACTGGGACATATCACGGGTAATATGATTTGCCCAAAAGAATAGTGATGGCAAAGAATTGAAACACATCACACATGTAAAAATCTGCGAGTTCAGAATGATCCTACCAATCGCCCATTGGTCCTCACTGGTAGACATCAGAGGATTAATCCATTATTCGAAAAATGATAAAGGAAAAACAATAAAATTGTTCCAATTCTCTTGGTAGCTGTCATCATGTATTTCAGAATCAAATGATGGGAGATTTGAACACTCTGGGGCGATGATGATGATGATAATGGTAAACAATATTTATAGCACCCACCATGTGCCAAGGACCAAGTGCCTTACAGCTATCAACTCATTTAATCCTCCAAATAACCCTGGGTTTGAATTCCAGCCCTACCACTAGCTGGCTGTATGACATAAGCAAGTCACTTAACCTCTCTGGGCCTTGGTGCCTTCATTTGTAAAGTGACACTAATCATAGTCTCTACTCTACAAGATTGTGGTAAGTTTAAACAATATATATAAAAGTTTAATGCAGTAAGTTGATTTTTGACAAGGGTGCCAAGATAATTCAATGGGGAAAGAATAGTTTTTTCTAGAAATGGTGCTGGAACAACTGGACATCCATACGTAAAAGAATCAAGTAGGATCCCTACCTCACGCCATATATGAAAATTAACTCAAAATGATCAAAGATCTAAATGCAAGGGCTAAAACTAAAAAAAATCTTAGAAGAAAACACAAGCATAAATCTTTGTGACTTTGAATTAGGCAATTGTTTCTTAGCTATGACCCCAAAAGCACAAGCAACAAAGGAAAAAAATAGATACATGGGACACAATCAAAATCAAAAATTTTTGTGCTTCAAGAACACAAAATTTAGTGCATCAAGAAAGTGCAAAGACAACCCATAGAATGGGAGGAAATTTTTGCAAATCATATATCTGATAAGGGACTTGTATTTAGAATATATAAAGAACTCCAACAACTCAATAATGAAAAATTGAATAACCCAGTTAAAAACTAGGCAAAAGATCTGAATAGGCATTTCTCCAAAGAAGATATTCAAACAGCCAATAAACACATGAAAATATGCTCAATATTACTAGCCATCAGGGAAATGAAAATCAAAACCACAGTGAGATACCACTTCACACCCACTAGGACGGCTATAATCAAAAAGACAGAAAATCAATGTCGGCGTGCATATGGGGACACTGGCACCCTCAGACACTGCCGATGGGAATGTGGAAGGCTGCAGCTGCTTGGGAAAACAGCCTGGCAGTTCCTCAAAAGGTGAAACAGAGTTACCATCTAACCTGGCAATTCTGCTCCTAGGGATGTGCCCAAGAGAAATGAAAACAAATGTCCACACAAAAACTTGTACACGACAACTGAAATTTCACAACGTTGTAAACTATCCTAACCTCAGTAAAAAATATATATATATATATAATTAAAACAGAACAAAACAAAAAATTTGTGCACAAGTGTTCCTAGAGGCATTATTTATAATAGCCAAAAAGGAAACAAACTCCAAATTTCCATCAACTGAATGGATACATAAAATGCGGTATACCCATAGAATGTAACAGTATTCGGCAATAAAAAGAAATGTCATACTGACCTATGCTACAACATGGATGAACCTTGAAAAAACGTTTTTGCTGAGCGAAAGAAGCCAGTCACAAAGAATCACATAGCGTGTGATTCCATTTATATGAAATGTCCAGAACAGACAAATGTACACAAATCCATACAAACAAAAAGTATGGGGCCAGCCCCTGGCTGAGTAGTTAAAGTTCCGTGTGCTCCACTTCAGGCCCAGGGTTTGTAGGTTCAGATCCAGGGTGCAGACCCACTCCACTCATCAGCCATGCTGTGGAGGCATCCCACATACAAAGTGGAGGAAGGTTGGCACAGATGTTAGCTCAGGGATAATCTTCCTCAAGTAAAAAAACAAAACAAAAAGAGGGGGATTGGCAATGGATGTTAGCTCAGGGTGAACATTCCTTGCGAAAAAAAAAAAAGGTAGATGAGCGGTTGCCTAGGGCTGGGGAAGGGATTAAGCAGAAAAACGGGGAGTGATTTTTAGGGGTTTCTTGTTGAGGGTGATGAAAATGTTCTAACTTGATCACAGTGATGTTTGTACAACTCTGTGAATATGCTAAAACCCACCCAATTGTATACTTTAAATGGGTGAATTGTATGGTTGTGAACAATATCTTAATAAAGCTGCTATTAAAAAATGCAAAACTAGGGGCCAGCCCGGTGGCGCAGTGGTTAAGTGTGCACGTTCCGCTTCTCGGCGGCCCTGCATTTGCCAGTTTGGATCCTGGGTGTGGACATGGCACCACTTGGCAAAAGCTACGCTGCGGTAGGCGTCCCATGTATAAAGTAGAGGAAGACGGGAATGGATGTTAGCTCAGGGCCAGTCTTCCTCAGAAAAAAAGAGGAGGATTGGCAGCAGATGTTAGCTCAGGGCTAATCTTCCTGAAAAAAAAAAGCAAAACTAAAACAATGTGCAGGGGAGTGTCTGGCACAGCAGTGCTGTATGGGCGTTGGCTGTCACTACACCTTTTAATCATCTCATGATTTTATTTCCTGGCCTGGCATCCCCGGGCTCCTGGCCTGCCTCCCCCTCCAATCCATATTCCACAGGGCAGCCAGACAGAGCTTTCCACAGTTCTATCAGAGTACCTCCCTTGCTCAGATCCCTCCCATGACCTCCGGTGCTGAGATAAAGTCAGGCTCCTCATGACAGCCTTCAAGGCCCCTTGGGAGGTGGCCTCTCCTCCTCTCCAGCCTGTGCTGGAGCACCGTCCTCCTCACCCACTGTACTTTCAGTTCCACAAACGCACTGTGCTGTCTCCTGCCTCCTGGCCTTTGCACATGCTGCTCCCTCTGCCTGGAGCATCCTCTACCGCCCTCTCCAGGGCCCTACTTATGTTGACCTGTAATAAAGCAAGGGCCCTGCGGGTCCAGGGACTGTGTCATATTCGCCACCCTCTCTCTGACTTTTTATAAACACAAAAGCACAGGCTTTAGTGCCCCAGGGACCTGGGTTCAAACTCCGGCTCCATCTATTACTGGCTGGAGTAAGGAAACACCTTCCCTGACTGGACCTCAATTTCCTCTCCAAAATGAGGATGGAAATCTCCAGCATCTCCATCCTGTGTGGACCACCTTTCACAAAGGAATGACACAAAACCTGTGCTGCCCTCACACACATCAGGGAGCAGAGGGGGCTTTCAAGGGGCCAATGGGAACATTTGTGAACTGCCACTGGTTACAATGGACCCTAGTAAATCGTGGCTAATTTGGGGGAGAAACTTGTTCTCACAGACAGTGAGAGCTTTGACACAGGCCCAGCACAGGGTGTCCATTAGGGTCACATTATTGGTGACTAGAGACATTTATCGAGAACCTTCCATGTGCCAAGGGCTATGTGAAGCTCTTTCCACAGACAAATGGTTTTTTTTCCCCCAAATTTTTTAACACAACACACATTTAAATTTAGACAAATTTAAATATAAGCTAGTGGCTACCACACCAAACAGCACACTTTTAGAATGCATAGATTTTACAAAGAACAAGAGCATTGGGAAGCTAGTCCCAATTTTTTTTTTCAAATTCTTTACTTAAATTTTTCTGTTAAATTTTTTTTTTTTTTGAGGAAGATTAGCCCTGAGCTAACATCTGCTGCCAATCCTCCTCTTTTTGCTGAGGAAGACTGGCCCTGAGCTAACATCCGTGCCCATCTTCCTCTACTTTATATGTGGGACGCCTACCACAGCATGGCTGGAAATGCGGTGCGTAGGTCCACACCCAGGATCTGCACGGGCGAACCCCGGGCCGCCAAAGTGGAGCTCGTGAACTTAACTGCAATGCCACCGGGCCGGTCCCTAATTTTTTATTTTGAAATAAATTCAGACCTATAGAAAAGTTGCAAGACCTAGATTTTCATATTTGCTTTTCCTTTGTCCTTCTGTGTGTCTATATAATAAATCTATAACATACATAGCTATATACCTGTGTATATAAATGCATTTATACATATACATATATGATTATATATATATAGTTTTTTCATAACTATTTGAGAGTATGTTGAAAAAATCATGCCCCTTTTAAGGTTTTTTTTTTTTTATCTCCACCCTCAGTACAAAATAGATTTCACAGCCTAACCCAGTATACACAAACCCACACATATATAATTCAAACAAAAGTTTCATAAAACCAATATTTAACATGTGAAACATTCTGATACTGTTGCAACCAATTAAATAGATTTCGGAACTCACTATGAGCCACAGTGTGGAAAGCACCAGACTGCAACAACCCTACAAGGTAGGTATTAAAGTGTCCATTTTGAGGATGGGGAGACTGAGGCAATTTTAGGTACCTGAGCCAGGAGCACACAGCTATAATCTGAGTTCACTCAGCTAAGGGACATTTATGGAGGTAAATAAACGCCCAGCTACTTCAAGCCCTTCCTTTTTCTGGTGGGGACCGCAAGGCACAGGGCTGTGAAGAGACTTGTGGGAGCCACAGAGAGAAGGCAGGGTCGCCCCACGGCCCCAGCTCTCAAAGTCCAGGGGTGCAGTCCCAGCTGCGACCGCCAGGGTGGATGAGTGAAATTCAGGGTTATTTACTGAGGATTAAGAAAAAGGTAGTAACATGGAATCTGGCTGCTCAGGGTGACTCAGCACCTCTCAAATTCTCCCTCTTACTTCCTCCCCCAGAAATGCCTATCAGCAAACTTGTTTCTCCTCATCCCATATGTCAAGATCCTCACTGGGTCCTCCTGGGCACGGGGAGAAGATTGGGTTTAATGGGGAACTTTCCAGTAGAGTCCCTCCAAGGGAGGGCTGGGCTGGGAGACAGCAGAGAGTGGGATCTTGGCGGCCTCCGCCCTTTGGGAGCACCCAGATAGTCAATATCTTCAGAATCACCGAGGCCAGCAAAGGTGGGGCCCTCTATCTGGAAGTCCCAGGCCTCTCTGGGGGTTGGTGAAGTCTGGACGGTGGGGCACGGAATGCTCATCCCCTTCCTGCCGAAACTGCGAAGTTTCAGCCCTCATCGACTTCCCCAGGACCGGTGTCCCCAGTCTTCACCCAGGCCTCCGTGCTCCTCTTTCCACTACGTGCCCACCACAACCCACTCTCCAGCCTTTTCAACTTCCAGCCTTGGTGCCCCAACCAAGAGCCGGTGGACTTTAGGCCGCTGAAGCATTGGCTGGGTTCAAATTCCGGCACTGCCACTTTGCAGTTGTGTCATGTCGGGACATTCACTTTCTGGGCCTCGGTTTTCTCATCTGTCACCTGAAGTGATATAGTTCCCACCCCACAAGAGTGGCGTGAGGATTTATCACCTGTGAAGAGAGGGCGGTGCTGGCGGCGAGCGCACGCCCAGCTTAGGAAGCCCTGCCTGGGTGTGCTAACCGCCGCCACCACCACCACCACATTTCGTAATCGCCCTGAATCTAAACCTGTCACTGGAGAGCCCCAGGCCGATTCCTATTTCCTGGCTCACATAAAATTGGACCCCCTAGCGTCCCCCATTTCTGCCCCGTGCATACACCAAAGCACGGACGGCCCCAACCAGCCTCGGTACTGCCCCACGATGTCCTTCCCTAAGGCATGGCCCGCGCACCCCGGGGCGCCCCGCGCCCGCCCGAGCTCATGCCTGCTTGCACCGCCTGCGCCAGTGTGGTGAGCCCGGTTCTGCCGGTGGCGCCGAAGAGCGCAATCTTCTTGACGACCATGCTGCGGAGTCGGAGGGGTGCGAGGCCGCCGAGTCGCAGGACGCGCGGGAACTGGCTGGCTGCTGGGCCGCCCTCTCGGTCCTCCTGGCGCGGGGCGGACGGGGCGGGGCCGACACGGAGGGCCACGCCCCCGCCCGCCTCTTGGCCGGGGGTCGGGGCCGGACTGACCACGCCCCTGGGCGGGGAGAACGCGGTGGGCGTGGCCAGACGGGCAGCTCCGCCTGCCTCCCAGGACCGCCCCCTCCGCCCGCCACTTCGCCTGGGAGGCGTGGCCGCGTGTGGCCGTCTAGGAAGGGCGCGGGCGGACCCCAGTGCCCCGCCTCCGCGCTCAGGCTCTCAGGGCGGGGCGGGGCGAGCGCGGGCCACGCCCACCAGCCTCTCCTGGCTCACGCCCCCTCTCCCAGGGCCACGAGGCCAACCTGGGACACTGCGCCCCAGGGCCTCCTGGAAGCTGCAAGGGAGAAAGTGAGGGAGGACAGTGTGGGTGTATAGGTGTGTGGGACACTGTGCGCGTGTCTGTGTGTCCACGGGACCCTGTGTGACTGAGAGTAACCCCAAGGGAGAGCATGATTGTGAGTGACACCATGCGCCATTCTGTGTGTAACACCGTGTTACACTGTGAGACTGTGTGACACCACGTCTGGCAAGCATTGAGGCTGTTCTTGCGTGACCTTGTGGTGATACTGTGTGTCAGTCTGTGATGCTGGATGCATCCGTGACACTGGGGGGACATGGTGTGGGACATGTGTGAAATCTGTTATACAGGAGTGTGTGATTCTTTTAGACTGTGACAGTGTGACACCACATGTGTCATGTAAGGATGTGTGACACGGTGACCCCATTGAGTGTGTGGCTGTGGTTGTTACTGTTGTTGAGATGCTGGTTGTGACCTCCTCTAACTGAGTGATGTATGAGTGTGTGACCGTGCAGGAAGTGTGACCCCCATGTGAGTGTGTGACAGATGTGACAAATTTGAGTGTGTAAAAGTGTGTAACACTGTGTGATTGTGAGGCCGTGTATGATGCGTGAGTATATGACACTCTTCGTGACCCCACGGGAGTGTGTGACAGTGCCTGGACATATGTGTGCTTGTGTGTGACACCACGTAGGTGATGGTGGCACTATCTGAGTGTGTCACAGTGTGTGATGCTACCGGGCGCTGTGCCCGTGTGGGACCCAGTGTGAGCATGTGTGTAACTGCATGTGAGTCTGAATGTTTGACCCCGTGTGACCCCATGTGAGGGGGTGACTCCGTGTGAGTGTGTGCATGTGGATGATGTTCATGACGCTGTATGTGACCCAGCGTGGGGGTGTGTGACCGTGTGACGCCACCTCTGGCCCCCGCGAGCGCCGCTGTCTGTGACACGCCGTGGCCGGGCGTGTGACCGCGCGGGGGCCAGCGCTGCCGGCGGCCGGGGCGGCTGGGACCGCGGGCGGGAGGGGGTCCCGGGGGCGCGCCGAGCGCGGCGGCCGCGCGAGCGGGGGAGGCGCGGCGGCGGCAGCGGCGGCGCATGCGGATCTGGCCGAGCGGCGGGGCCGGCGGGGCCGAGCGGAGCCGGGCCGGGCCGGGCTGGGCCGGGCCGCGGACGCCGACAGGGAGGGCTGTCGGGCGCGGCGAGCAGCGGGGACGGCGGTACCCGCGGCCGCGGGGCGCAGGTGAGCGGCGTGGGGACGGAGAGCCCCTCCCTGCAGCATCTCCCCACCTGCCCGGGCATCCCTCCCCCGCGCGCCGTGGGCACGGCCTGAGCGCCCAGGGTCGCCCCGGCTGCGGGCCGGCGGAGGGTCGAGGGCAGGGTGAGCCCGCGTCCCTCCACCCAGTCCCACCTCCGCGCTGTGCGCGTGGGTCTTCCACCCGGGCCTTGTCCTCCCCAGGCCCCCCTCCTTGGGCACGGTGACTAGACTGCAGAGAGAGAGAGGCGCGGCCTTGCAAGGGTTAAAGCATGCGCTCCATCCCCAGCCTCGCCGCTGGGCCAGCCTTGCTGGGGCCGCAGGACGCCCCTGTCCACCTCCACCGCGGCCGCCTTCTCCCCTCCCTCTCCGTTCAATCACGTAATGGCCAGAGCTGTTCGCGGCCGGCCTGACCCGGAGCTCACCAAGTGCTAAGCGCCTCCCCATCCCCAAGTGTCCTCCATTGAGGAAACAGTGGTGCTCACCATTTAACTGGGAGGGAAACTGAGGCACAGAGAGGCCAAGTTAAAGATATGGATTAAAGCTACAGCAAGAAGGAAGCAGGACTTGAATTCAATTCTGTCCGACTCCAGCACGGGCGTTTAGATTTGCTAAGAAATGTGACAAGAGGATGAATAATAGTAGCAAGGATCATGTATTGAGGGCTTGCTGTGTTACTAGATACCATGTTTCTTGCATTATTAATTCATTTCATCTTCAAACACCCCTAGGAAATGGGTACTATTATCATTACCATTTTACAGAAGTACCAACTGAGGCCCAGAGAGGGGAAGTGACTTGGTCAAGGTCATACAGCTGATAGGTAGACATATGCCCACTTACAGCTTTCTATGGGGAAGAGAAGAATATCAATGGATTTTGGAGTGTCCACCAAAAAGGACAATGTCCGCTACGCTGACCAATACCTAGATCCTGCCTTCTTAGAATCTCTTGGGTTGGCAACTGTCTGAATCTTTTGAGAAGGGGGACACGGATCTCCTGCCAGTTCTCTCCTTTCTTAGTCTTGGAATCAGGCCTGGGGTTCCGGAGGGTGGGGGAGATGTATCTGATGTCTCCCACCCCCTTAAACTTCCTAGCTACAATCTGGCAGTGTTCTAGAACATAGCTCTGGAGTTGGACAATATCTCAGTTAGCTATTGCCACAATAATGCTGCATAAGAAACCACCCCCAAACTCACTGTCTTAAAACACTAAGCACTTATTTAGCATCGAGTCTGAGGTCAGTGACTCAAGCTGGGCTCATCTGGGCTTATTCGCATGTTGGGGTGGGGAGGGGGCTATTGACTCTTGGTGGCTCTGGCTGGCCTTGGCTGCCACGACTGGGGCCTTGGACCTGGGCTAGCCTAGCCGTGTTCTTCTTGTGGCTACAATGACGCACAAGTAGAAATATGCAAGGTCTCTGGAGCCCCCGGCTCAGAACTCACAGCACTTCCAGCTTGTTCTGTTGGTCAACGTAAGTCATGTGGCCAAACTTAGAGTCAAGGGGTGGGACATGTCTGCCACCCAACTCTTCCAGCCCTCCCAACCCCACAGTAGAACACTGATGAGTTATATGGCAAAGGGTGTGGCTCTAAGGATGAAGAATTGGGGCGGTTAATTTGATCACAGTGCCTGTCTTTGAATCCTGGCTACTCACTAGCTGTGTGACCTTGGGCAAGTGAATTAACCCCCTCTGTGCCTCAGTTTTCTCCTCTGTAAAATAGGCCTGATAATCGCCTATATTTAGGGAGTTAAATTTGTGGGAATTAAATCAGATAATACCTATAAAGTACTGAGCACAGTGCAAGTGCTGAATAAATGTTATTATCACTACATTACAGAATTCTATTGATAACAAGGTTATCCTTCTAACAATAATAACATTGACAATTTGCTGAGCCCCTGCCCTGTGCCGGGCACTAACTAAGCCAGGTATGAAGGGGTCACAGTGAACATTATCGTCATTATTATTGTGTCCACTTTGAAGACAGGGAGACTGAGGCGAGAGAGGAGACAGGACTCCCAGCGTGTCGCTGTTGGGACCTCTGAGCTCAGGCCCTGTTTCCAGCCCTAAACTGCCTCTGTCTGTCCCCAGGCCTCAGCTTCCCCGATGGCGCAGGTACCGGGGGAAGTGGACAACATGGAGGGCCTGCCGGCCGCTAACAACAACAACCCTGCAGCCCGCTGGGAGAGCCCAGACCGGGGCTGGGAGCGGGAGCAGCCTGCCCCCTCTACCGCAGCTGCCTCGCTCTTTGAGTGCTCCCGCATCAAGGCCTTGGCAGGTACTGGAGGACGCCTGGGGTGAGAGGAGGGGATGGAGGGAAGGGAGGGGCAGGTGGGATGGCATCTGGGGACCTGAGAACCTTGGTGGCCTGGAGGATGCATGGGAAGAGAGTTACGGACCCTCAGAAGTTGAATCTTTAGACCAGCGCTGTCCAATAGAACTTTCCACGATGATGGGAAAATGTTCTCTATCAGTGATGTCCAATGTGCTAACCACTAGTGCTTGTGGCTACGAGCACTTGAAATGTGGCCAGCCCTCCTTGAGGGACTGAATTTTTAATTTTATTTAGTTTTAATTACTTTAAAGGTAAATAACCATGTGTGGGTTGCGGCTGCTGTATGGGGCAATCAGCCCAGAACCTTAGAAACGTATAATCCCGGAAACGTGGGACTGCGTAAGCGTGCTTCCTTAGGATCCCCAAATGCTGAAACGCTGGCTCTTAGGACCTCAGAATGTCACAATTAGAGACCCTTCAAACCTGAGACTTTAGAAATGGAGATTCTTGGGGCCGGCCCGTGGCCGAGTGGTTAAGTTCGCGCACTTCGCTTGGGCGGCCCAGGGTTTCCCCGGTTCAGATCCTGGGTGCGGACACGGCACCGCTCATCAGGCCATGCTGAGGCGGCATCCCACATGCTACAACTAGAAGGACCCACAATTAAAAATACACAACTATGTACCGGGGGGCTTTGGGGAGAAAAGGGAAAAATAAAATCTTTAAAAAAGAAAAAGAAAATGGAGATTCTTGGAAACATAGAACTTTATAATTGCAGACCTTAGAAATTTTAATCATTTGCCCCTAGGATCTTAGATGCTTAGAAACCTAAACTCTAATACACGTAACTTCTTAGGGCTTTATAATCCTAAACCTTTAGAATTTCAGATTAGAAATGTGGATCTTGAGAACTTTGACATAGAATAGCCAAACCCTCCCACTTTGTCCCTGAAATAATCGTAAGCCTTGAGGTTTTAAAACTTTAGACTCTGGGGCCTACCTGGTGGCGCAGCGGTTAAGTGCGCACGTTCCACTTTGGCGGCCCGGGGTTCGCCGGTTCGGATCCTGGGTGTGGACATGGCACCACTTGGCAAGCCATGCTGTGGCAGGCGTCTCACATATAAAGTAGAGGAAGATGGGCACGGATGTTAGCTCAGGGCCAGCCTTCCTCAGCAAAAAAGAGGAGGATTGGTAGCAGATGTTAGCTCAGGGCTAATCTTCCTCAGGAAAAAAAACCAAACAAACTTTAGACTCTTAGAACCTTTGACTCTTGGGATATGAACATCTCAGAAACATAGAGCGTTATAAATATAAACTATAGATTGTTATAATCATGAAATCTTCAGACTCTAAAGTCAGAATCAGTTCCTTCAAAATCTCAGAATTTTAGTAACTTGGCATTTGACAATCATGGGGTCTTCGAAACTAAGATTTTTGGAACTTTATAATTGCAAGATGTCAGGCAGCGGTGTCAAACTCCAGGTCGTCCGGGGAAGCAGGTGACGTAAATGAGTGAGTGGTCTGGGGGCTGTGGTCAGCTGGAGAACAGTACCCTGGTCGCCAGCTCTAGCCACGGGGAAATGAGGGCTCAAAGTTGCTAGCTCTGATGCTTATGTGCAATTTCCCAATTTAAAAAATCTATGTATGCCACAAAGTAGGAACGAAATTCAGCCCTTGAATTGCCAGCTTCCTCAGATTTAGAAACCTAGAGTGATATAAACATATACTCATGGAAACTTAAAATTGTATTTTTAGACTCTTGGAACCTTAAAAACGTGGGAGCATATCAACTTTGAATTCTACAATTTATTATTTCATCCACAAATATTTATTCGATGCCTGCTCTGGGCCTGGCCTGTGCTGGAGAATGTGAGGGACATAACGGTGACTGAGCCAGCCCCAGTCCTGTCCCCACAGGGCTCCCAGTCCAGTGGGAGAGTGAGATCTGGCCAGATGGTGATGACCCAGAGGGGTCAGGGCTGGGATGGGGGAGGCACAGGCAGAGGGCTGTGCTGGGGAAGCCCAGGGGCTGTAGGAGCCCAGATGAGGGGCCTGATCCGGTCTAGAGAGTCAGAGGGCTTCCTGGAGGAGGAGGTACCTGGAGGAGGACATACAATTTTAAGCAGAGGGGGCATGTGGTAGCATGAAGATGAAGGACTCTTCAACTCTTAGAACCACTGACTCAGAGAACACCCGCCCGGGACACCTCAGACAGCATCTTTGGTGCAGAGAAATGTAGGGATCCCCTTTAAGAAAGAAAAATTTCTCGGATACTCCTCGTGCCTACTTAAATTATTATAATTATAGTTTTGTTAAATGCACACAAGCACACAACTCTGTGTATATCTCTTATGTCTACCCTTCTCTGCAACTAAAATGCATTATATGGGACTCTAGACCCAAACCACAAAGCCAGTAGCATCCAGCTTAACAGTGACTTCCGGATGCTGCTGTGCTGCTGGAACTTTTGCTGCTCAAAATGCTGATGTGCCGTAGACCGCTGGGGTGCATTTTCTTTTGCATCCCTTTGCCCACTTTTCTTGTAGTTTTCCCCTATTCCAACTAAGGCCAAACCTTTGAGCAGAGTCCTCCGTAACACGTTTTTGCATGAAGACTTTTAAAAAAATTGTCTACATTGCACACCTGAAACTAATATAATGTTATGTCACTTATACTTCAATAAAAAAAAAAGTTATCTGGACCCCATGCTCAGAGGGTCCCCTTAATCACTTTCCACAGTTTGTGGCTCACTGTTATCACTGGTTTCTGTGAGGCCCTCTCCTCTTTATCTGCTCTTTTTTCTCTTTTATTCTCATATCTCACACCGATGCCGCCTCCCCTATAGGCAACCATTCCGATAGTTTTAATGCAAATCTTTTCCCTTGCACGTGGATGACTTTGCAAAATGTGCATTGCTAATTAGCGTGCATGTATACCTCTATTTTCGCTCTTTATTAAAATATCGCATGCATACAGAAAGGCAGATAAATCAGGAGTGTCCAGCACTTCCACAAAGGAGCACCCTCTTATAAGCAGCACCCAAGCCAGGAAACAGAATAAGGCAGCCCCAGAGAAGGCCGCCTGGGGCCCTGTCTCTCTCACCACATCCAGGAGGAAACACTCTCCTGACTTCTGACAGCCTACCTTCCTTCTGCAGGTGTTTGACGTTGTGTGCATGGAATCGGGCCGTGTGTCCCCTTCTGTGTCTGGCTTCATTCGCTCAGCACTTGCTTATGAGCTTCCTCGGCGTCTACCTGTGCTTGTAGGTTGTTCCTTCTTGCTGTTCCAGGTGTGACTATAATAGCCCATCTGTTCACCTGTCGACGAGCATTTGGGTTGCTGCTGAATCAGGGCTATCCCAAACTAAACTATTATAAACTCGGAATTATTGTTACAAACTAAACTATTACGAACTATTCCTGCTATAAACGTTCTCGTACGTGTTTTCGTTGGGCATAAGCACTCCTTTCTGGTGGCTTCTACCCACGTGGGAGTGAAATTGTTAGGGCACAGCGGACGTGTATATCTAACTTTAGTAGAAGCTTCCAGTTTGCTTCATTTCACATTCCCACCAGCTGTGCATGAGTGATTCGGTCGCTAGACATCCAGCCCTTGGCATGGCCGGTCTTCTTCATTTTAGCCATTCTGGAGAGTGTGCGTTCTATCGTGGTTTTAATTAGCATTTTCCTGATGATGAATAACAACTAATGAGACGAAACACCTTTGCAGATATTTGTGGACTATTTGGATCTCCTCCTGGGAAGTGCCCATTCGCATCTTTTGCCCACGTTCCTATTAATTTTCCTGCCTTTTCCCGATGGTTTTGTAGTTCCTGTATATTCTGGGGACCAGTCCTTTGTCAGATACATGTGTGGTGAATATTTTCTCCCACCATGTGGCTTCTCTTTTCGTCCTCTTAAGGATTTCTTAATTTAAATGTAGTCTAATTGGATAATGATTTAATAATTATTTCCTGTATGGATAACGCTTTGTGTCTTCTTCACGAAATCTTTGCCCACTCTAAGATCATGGAGATATTCTTTGATATGTTCTTCTAAAAGCTTTATTGTATTCCCTTCGCATTTCGATTTATAAGCCAAGCGATGTTTGTTACTGTGTTCAGTGTGTGTCCAGGTTCATTTCTCCCCCCACATGGATATCCAGGTGACTCAGCTCCGTTTAGTGGAAAGATTCTCCTTTCTCCTCTGAACTGCATGCACTTTGCCATAAATCTGGGAGCCATATGTGTACGGGTTGGTGCACGCAGGCATTGCCAACTGATGTGAGTTTTTCCATGCTCTAGATTGAGTTTCGGGCACTGTTTTCTTACGCAGCACTGTGCCTGAACGCTCATCCACGTGGCTCTGTGTGCATCTAATGTGTTGCTTCCAACTGGTGCGTGGAACCCGGGGTGTGATGGATTTCAAGGATGCACTCGTCCTCCCCAGGGATGGACAGCCAGGCTGCCTCCCACCCTGAAACTGCCCCCTCGCACCCCCACCCCCAGATGGCACCGCATTGAACATCCCCGTTCGTGCTCCCAGGAGCCAGTGCGACAGAGTTTTGGGGGCATATACATAGGGAGAGAATCGCTGGGTCAGGGGGAGAAGGCAGTAATTTAATTAGACTCTTGGCTTTCAGAATGGCTGCCCCTGTGTGTAACTCCCACCTGCTGGCCTGAGGGTGACGATATTCCCACATTTCCACCAATACCTGGTATTCTCTGGCCTCCTAACTTTTCCCAGATCAATAGCCAACAATATCATTTACACGTTGTCTCTCGATCCTTTTATCCTTGATCAGTAATGGGTAAAGGAGTAGTTCCTCTGCTCTAGGCCAGCCTCAGTGTATTACAGATAGGACTAAATGAAAGTCTCATTCTAAGGAGAGGTATTTCGCTTGTGATTGGCGGTTACCACAGTGGAGAAGAATATGTAAATGGTCAAATAACTCAATAGGAGCGCAATGGCAGAGGTGGGACAGTTGTTATTTGTGGCTTGGAGTCTTGATGGCCCAAAGGTGTCTGTGCTGGCTAGAGTCCTGGCAGGAAGTAGATAGGCCCCCTCAAAGGGGTAGAATGGAGGCAAGTTTAATGATGGGACTCTTTACAGAGGTGTGGCCAGGGGTCTGGAAGCCTGCCAGGTGGAGGCCCCAGACACTGGGGCAGGGCGGGGAGTGGGGAGAAGGCAGCGAGGGGAGAGGAAGCAGGCGCTGCCAGGAGTTGGTTGGGCAGGGAGGGAATACATTCCTCGGCCCTTCCTCTCTCCTCCCATCTCCTGCCAGCCAAACTCAATCGAAAGTCTGAGGCCTTTGAGGGGCCCGTTCATACAGCCCACACCGCCCAGCCTCCCTGGGCCCAGAGCAGGGGAGGCGGCACCAGAGGGACAAACTGAACACGCTCACCAACACCGTAAACATTCAGTGTCATCTTACCGCAGAAGTGGTACTCTGAGACATGTTGGTTTCACCCCCACTGTGTTTTATAAAAATGTGAATCAATTACTAACTTTTAAAAATAGGGCGATTTTGTCTTTAAAAAATCCAGATTTGGGGGGCCAGCCCATTGGCTTAGTGGTTAAGTTTGTGCTCCCTCTTTCAGCGGCCCAGCGTTCGCAGGTTCAGATCCCAGGGGTGGACCTAGCACTCCTCATCAAGCCATGCTGTGGCAGGATCCCACATAAAGCAGAGGAATATTGGCATAGTTGTTAGCTGAGGGCCAATCTTCCTCACCAAAAAAAAAAAAAAAAAAAAAAAATTCCAGATCTTGGGCTCCTTAGGGAGCATCACATGATATGGCAACACTGGCCTCCATTCCTGCAAGGCTCCAGTCACAGGGCACGTGTGGCGCTGCCCCATCTTAGGAGGGCCTAGTTTTTTGCATTTCAGAGCCTGCCTGGCCCCTGTGGGCATTTCAGGTCTGGACCCCAGCTCCATACTAACAGGATTAGAATCACAAAAACTGAGATCTCATGACATAGTCCTTTATGAAGTTCCCATCCAGATAGTCCGGGGTGTGTTTCTATTAATTTTCTTTGGGGGGTCATTGAAATGAAATTACGAAATAAAAGATATTCTCATGGGTCCCTGCCCTCTAAGCATGAGTTCCCAAACACCCAGCATCCCCCAGAACCCACTGAAGAAACGCCGATCTAGTCCAAACCCCTCATTTTGCAAGTGGGGAAATGGAGGCCCAAAGAGGAGCGATGACCTCTGAGAGTGACACAGCCCGTCATCCATAGAGGCAGGACTGAATCCTGCTGCACTCATTCTGGCACCCCTGTGGGGGGTGCCGAAATTCCATTTTCCTCCAGCATTGGCTCAAATCCGCTATTTGGCCTGGGCATCGGCCCCTGAAAGGCAGAATAACCAGATCCCCAATTCCACATCTTCTCTGTCATCACTTCCTTGTGTGTGGAAGATGATCCTGTGTTCCTGCAGGTCCCCATCCTATGCAAACAGCGCCAAACTCATGCATAAACAAGCAAGGTGTGGCGTTTGGATTTACTACTGGTTTCTGCACATTCACTTCCAAAGTAGAAGTAAACATTCAAGATCTAATTTGAAGTAAAAAAAAACACAGGTCGGTCAGTGTATGTTTTCTAGCAATGTATATTTTCTACGGGTAGAGTCAAATTATATTAATAATGTTACAAAAGGTAAATATTTTTAATGAGTTCATAATAGTTTACGTCAATGTGAGATTTCAGTTGTACATTATTTCTTGTCTGTCACCACATAAGTGCTCCCCTTCACCCCGTGCCCACCCCCACCCCCCTTCCCCTGATAGCCACTGAACTGTTTTCTTTGTCCATGTGTTTGTTTATATTCCACATATGAGTGAAATCATCTCGTGTTTGTCTTTCTCAGTCTGGCTTATTTCGCTTAGCATAATTCCCTCTAGGGCCTTCCATGTTATTGCAAATGGGGTGAATTTGTCTCTTTTCTGGCTGAGTAGTATTCCGTTGTATATATCCACCACATCTTCTTTATCCAATCATCGGTCGATGGGCACTTGGGTTGCTTCCATGTCTTGGCTGTTGTGAATAGTGCTGCAATGAACATAGGGGTGCACACGTTACTTTGGATTGTTGATTTCAAATTGTTTGGGTAGATACCCAGTAGTGGGGTAGCTGGGTCATATGGTAGTTCTAGTTTTAGTTTTTTGAGGAATCTCCATACTGTTTTCCATAGTGGCTGCACCAGTTTGCATTCCCACCAGCAGCATATGAGGTTTCCTTTCTCTCCACACCCTCTCCAACATTTGTTATTTTCAGTCTTAGTGATTATAGCCATTTTAACAGGCATAAGGTGGTATCTTAGTGTAGTTTTGATTTGCATTTCCCTGATGATTAGTGATGTTGAACATCTTTTCATGTGTCTATTGGCCATCTGTATCTTCTTTGGAAAAATGTCTGTTCATCTCCTCTGCCCACTTTTTGACCGGGTTGTTTGCTTTCTTATTGCTCAGTTGTGTGAGTTCCTTGTATATTATGGAGATTAACCCCTTGTCAGATATATGATTTGCAAATATTTTCTCCCAGTTGGTGGGTTGTCTTTTGGTTTTGATCCCCGTTTCTTTTGCCGTGCAGAAGCTCTTTAGTCTGATGAAGTCCCACTTGTTTATTTTTCCTTTTGCTTCCCTTGTCTGAGAGGACATGGTATTTGAAAAGCTCCTATTTAGTTCGATGTCAAAGAGTGTACTACCGATATTATCTCCCAACAGTTTTATAGTTTCAGGACGTATCTTCAAGTCTTTGATCCATTTTGAGTTTATTTTTGTGTATGGCGTGAGATAGTGGTCTGTCTTCATTCTTTTGCATGTGGCTGTCCAGTTTTCCCAACACCATTTATAGAAGAGATTATCTTTTCTCCGCTGTATGTTCTTGGCACTTTTGATGAAGATTAGTTGTCTGTAGATGTGTGGTTTTATTCCTGGGCTTTCAGTTCCTGAAATGTACATTTTTGAAAAAAGGAATTATTGGGAGATTTCAAATGGCTAATAAGGGAAATAGACTGGCAACTCAAATCTTGATTCCTGCACTAATAGGAAACTCAAAAGTGTGACTACTGATTTATTAATAATGAAATGCGGAGAGTATCCGTACAGGCTAAGCCGCCGTGACGAAGAGACCCAACAATGCAGTGGCTTAAAGGAGCTGGAAGCTTCCTTCTCTCTCCCGGACAGTCCCTAGAGGACAGCCTTGTGGCAGCAGACTCCACTCCAAGGAGTCGGGCAGACCCCAGGCTCCGTCTTCCATCCTGCGCTCTGTGGACCTTGGTGTTCAAGCCTGTGGGAGTCAGAGGAAGGGGGAGGAAGGCCAGGCAGCAATTTCCTTTTTTTGGTAAAACATTAAATTACGAATTAATTATAGATTCCCAGGAAGTTGCAAAGATAGTACAGATGATAAAAAGACCAATAACCCAATTAAAAAAATAGGCAAAGGATTTGCGTAGATGTATGGCCAAAGAAACAATATCAATGGCTGATAAGCAGGAGATGAGATGCGCAGTCATTAATCATTAGGGAAATGCAAATCAAAACCACAATGAGGGGGTCCAGCCGGGTGGCGCAGCGGTTAAGTTCGCATGTTTCCCTTCGGCGGCCCGGGGTTCACTGGTTCAGATCCCGGGTGTGGACATGGCACCGCTTGGCAAGCCATGCTGTGGCAGACGTCCCATGTATAAAGTAGAGGAAGATGGGCACGGATGTTAGCTCAGGGCCAGTCTTCCTCAGCAAAAAAAAAAAGAGGAGGATTGGCAGATGTTAGCTCAGGGCTAATCTTCCTCAAAAAAAAAAAAAACCCACAGTGAGATACTACCTCACACCCACGAGGATATCAAAGCACCAAGTGGTGGTGAGGATGTGGGGAAATTGAATCTCTCGTATATTGCTGGTGGGAATGTAAAATGGTGCAGCCACTTTGGAAAATAGTCTAGCAGCTCCTCAAAAGGTTAAGCAAAGAGTTACCATTAATCCAGTCATTTCATTGCCACGTCTATTATATACTCAAGATAGTTGAAAACATGTGTCCACACATGTTTGTACCTGAATGTTCATAGCAGCATCATTCACCCCAAAGTGGAAACAACCCAAATGTCGGTCAGTTGATGAATAGGTAAGTAAAATGTGGCATAGCCACGCAATGGAATATTATTTGGCCATAAAAAGGAATAAAGTACTGATACAACATGGATGAACCTTGAAAACATTATGCTGAGTGAGAGAAGCCAGACACACAGCCGACCATATATTATATGATTCCATTTACGTGAAATGTCCAGAATAGGTCAATCCATAGCAACAGAAAATACTTCAGTGGTTGCGTAGGGCTGGGAGAAGGGGGGATGGGGAGTGACCGCTGCTGGGCACAGGCTTTCTTCTTGGGGTGATGAAGATCTTCTGATATGAGATAGTGGTGGTGGCTGCACAACTCTGTGAATATACTAAAAAACACTGAATTTACATGTTTAAAGGGTGAATTTTATAGTATGTGAATTATAGCTCATACTTAAGGTGTTACTTAAAAGAAAAGATGGTAAGAGAGGTCCCAAACAATTTCTTTGTAAGCAAGTCAGGCAGAAGTTGCACATGTTCTTCCTCTCCCATTGGTGGTCATGCGCTCACTCCTCGTCCTAGGCTTGGGCATCGTCTGGCTGGCAGGCCACCTGCTGCAGAGGAGGAGATAGGTTCCTGCCCTCAGGGAGCCTCCAGTCTAGCATATTCCTTCCTCTTCATTCCCCATAGCCTGCCAGTTGCCAGGTCGTACTTTTCCATCTCTAGATAACTCTCCAATATGCTCGCTTCTCCCGTGCCCACGGCTCTGCCCTCGTCCGGCCTCGCCCTCCCTCTCCTGGGTCCCTTCCCCCGTCTCCTCCCTGAGCTCCCAGCTGCCATTCTTGCCTGGTGATCCACCCTCCCCACAGCAGCTGGAGATATTCCTGAAACAGAACTCTCCTCCTGGCCCTCCTCCTCCTTAACCTTCCATGGCTCCCTAGTGTACTATCTGTGCCCCCACAAAACTGAACTCTGACGGAAGGGCTCTGCCTGTAGTCAGAGCCTAGAACAGCGCAGGGCACACAGTAGGCGCTCACATATTTATTGGAAGAATGAACAGAGCCGATGAGGGTAGGAAACATAGGAAACAGGGAAGGCTTCCTGCGGAAGTGGTAGCTCAGGAGAACTTCAAAGGACTGGGAGGCTGTCCTCATGTGGGCTGGGGAGAGGAGGGGATGGCGCCCCAGGTAGGCGGAGCCACTGGCGTGAAGATCTAATGGTTGCGAAGAGCTGGGCCTGAACAGGGTTTGGTGGGCGGTGGAGGGCTAGGGTGGAGCTGGAAGGCGGAACGCCCGGGGGAGGGCCGGGGCTCATTAGGACCTGTGCCTCAGATGAGCGGGAGGCCGTGCAGAAGAAGACCTTCACCAAATGGGTGAACTCGCACCTCGCCCGCGTTGGCTGCCACATCGGGGACCTCTATGCGGACCTCCGGGACGGCTTCGTGCTCACGCGGCTCCTGGAAGTGCTGTCTGGGGAGCAGCTGGTGAGGGGGCCAGAGGGGCTGGGGCAAGAGGGTGGCCCTTGGGTCTCGGGCTGGGCTCCCCCGGGGGCGGGGCGAATGGATGGGTGGAGCGTCCTGGAAGGGCGGGACGGCAAGAGGCCCATCCTCTCTGGTGGGCGGGGCTCTGACACAGGGGTGGAGCTTGGTTGTGAGTTGCCTGGGGGCATGGCTGGGAACAGAAACCGGATTCCGTGAAATTTGAGGACCCTTGTTCGGCCCGGACTCTGGACTTGGGTGGGGCTCCATCGGAAGGGATGGGGGTGTAAGACAAGGCAGAGCTTTGTTAGAAGGGACTGGCCTGGTATTGAGCTTGCAAGGGGCATGGCTTTAAAACAGGAGCAGAACTCTGTTGCAGGGGGTCTATGGAAGAGGGTCCGATTGTCATCAGAAGGGGGAGGTCGTGGGGGTCTGGGGGACCAGAAGGGTCTGTTGTCTGGCTGTGGCTTGTTGTATGGGTTGCAGCTGTATTTCTGGGCTTGGATGGGGCTTCATCGCAAAGAGTGGGATTGTGATGAAGCTAGAGATTCATTAAAGGACCAGAGCCTGGAGCTCAGGAAGTCGTGAGGGGCATGGCTACAGAACAGGAGCCAACGCCATTGGAAGGAATGGAGCTATAAACTAGGGGAGAGTCCTGGGGCGGGGCGGGGCTTGGTGGGAGTGGGCGTGGCTCCAGGCGGGGCCCGGGAAAGGGAGGCAGCGAGGCGTGTGGCCAGGGAACTAGTGGCAAAACTTTGGTGGCCTGCGTCAGAGATCCCATGGAAGGGGCAGGATTATGGCTGCAGGTGAGGGCGGGGCTTCGTGATAAGAGGTGTGGTTATCAGGTCGGAGGTGGAGCTTCAGTCGAAGGGGCGGGGCCAGGAACTTGAATAAACCGTGCAAAGACTTGATTCTTGAACAGGTCTGGCTGTGGGTAGGGGCAGGACTTCTTTTGAAGGATCCGGGTCCTGGGTCTTTGATAAGACTGAAGGGGCGTGGCCTGGCTCGGACATCCAGGGGGCGTGGCTATGAGGAGGGCTTCTTCGAAAGGGGTGGGGCTGAGGGCTTCTGGGTCTCCCAACACCCCTGCCGCCCTAGCCGAGGCCCACGCGCGGTCGCATGAGGATCCACTCGCTGGAGAACGTGGACAAGGCGCTGCAGTTCCTGAAGGAGCAGCGCGTGCACCTGGAGAACGTGGGCTCGCATGACATCGTGGATGGGAACCACCGGCTGACCCTGGGGCTGGTCTGGACCATCATCCTGCGCTTCCAGGTGATCCCCAAGTGACCCCATCCCTGCGTCCCCCGCAAAGGGGCCTTAGGAGGTTGTCCCTCACCCACTCATTCATTCATTCATTCATTCATTCATTCCAAAAATATTCCTAATATGCCAGGAACCCCATTGCAGGTGGTGGCAATGAAAATAATAATTAAAAAAAAAGATCATTATCACCACCATTACTCTAATCATCATTTGTATATTTTTTACTCTGTTTCAGGCACTGTTCTGAGCACTTGGCATTTAATACATACAACAGCCCCATAAATTAGATACTATTTATTATCCCATTTTACCAATACGGAAGTTGAAGCCCAGAGAGATGAAGTAATATGCTCAAGGTCACACAACTAGGTAGTGGAGCTGGAATTCAAATCCAGGCAATCTTCACTATTTTTTGGTCTTTATGGAGCTTACGTTGTGTTGGAGTAGACGGACAATAAACAAAGAGACAAATGCATAAACAAGACATATATGGGAAAAGGACCCATTCTAGGCAGAGAAGTAAAAAGAACGATGCAGGAAAAAATAGATTATGATAAAGTGGGAAAAGAGATCTAAAATATCAGGTAGATGGTGTTGAGGTTTTAGCCTTGGTGGTCAGAGGAGGGCTCTCTGAGAAGCTGATAGCTGAATGACATACGAAGATGAAAGGAGAAAGCACTCTAAGCCGGGGACACAGCAGATGCAAAGGCCCTGAGGTGGGAACAAGCTTGGCATGTTGGAGATCCAAGGAAGACCAGTATGGCTAGAGTGTAGGAGGCAAGGGGAGGACGGGGAGGAGATGAGAACAGTTGCCAGCGGGGAGCCCCCACGTCCGCCGTCTCCTTGCCCGATGCTGTACCGACAACCCCCATACCTGTCTCCAGTCTCCAGCGGTTGGCAGGGCCTGAGTCACCTGTGATTAGCGGTTTGGATTTTACTCTGTCTGAGCTGGCAAGAGACGGCAGAGTTTGATCAAGAGGAGGGACATAATCGGATTTAGAAGGATCCCTATGGATTGAGGGTGCTCACCAAATTTGAAGGCCGGGAGCCCAGGGAAGAGACTAGAGCTGGACCAGGGTGGGGCCATAGGGAGGTGAAGCAGGGGCAGATAGGAAAGATGCTCAGGACAGGGAGTGGACACTCTGTGGGGAAGCAGAGGGGGAGGGAGATGTTTGGGCAGAGACTCAGGGCTCTGTGGCCTGGGGACCGGGGGATGGTGGGCCCCCCTGACACAGGGCCAGGACGGAGGAGCAGATGTGGGGTAGACACTGAGGCCAGTTTGGGACGTGGTGGTTGTGAGGGGTTGGGGACATCAGAGGAAGCATTTAGGGGTCCCCTGGATCCTGGGAATGGAGCTCAGGGGAGGGGTGGCGACTGGAGACAGGTATGGGGGTTGTCGGTACAGCATCGGGCACGGAGACAGCGGACGTGGGAGCTCCCCGCTGGCAGCTGGAGCCACGCACGATGGGCTGGGAACTCTCGGGAACCGAATTCTCTCCCTCGGAACCCAAAAGCCAAACTCAGCTCTTGAGTCCAGGGCCCAAGTCTCGAACGCCCGCCTGAGGCTTTCGAACTAGCAGGTTTGGTTTCTTTGTCCTGAGGCCTCTCTCCTTGCCTTGCAGACGGCTGCCTTCTCTCCGCATCGCCACATAGTCTTTTCTCTGTGTGTGCACATCCCTAGCGTCTCTTCCTCTTCTTATGAGGACACCAGTCCTACTGGATTAGGGCTCCGCCCTTAATGACCTCATTTAACCTTTATCACCTCCTTAAAGTCCCCTTCTCCAAATGCAGTCACATTGGGGGTTAGAGCTTCAACTTAGGAATTTTAGGGGCACACGATTCAGTCCGTAACAGGGGGAGACAGTAAACCAGATGAGTAAATAAAACATCTAGGTGGTGATCCGTCATAGTAAGGCAGGAAGGAGGATGTGAAATTGGGGTGCGCATATTGAAATTTAAAATCAAGTGGTTGGTGAAGGCCTCCCTGAGAGGGTGACATGTGAGTGAGTAAAGGTCTCAAGGAGGGGTGGAGCCGTCTGGGCACCTGGGGGAAGGATGTCCCAGCAGAAGGAACAGCCAGTGCAAAGGCCCTGAGGTGGGCGCATGCTGGTGAGTTAGTGAAGAGGACAGCAGGTCTCTGGAGTGGAGTGAGCTGTTGAAGATGCGGTCAGACACGTCATGAGGAGGGATCTTGGGGACTTTTACTCTGAGTGAGATGGGGCCACGGAGTGTGTCAAGGATAGGAGGCACGTGATCTGATTTGGGTGTTCACAGGGTCTCCGTCTCGGCCGGATGCGGAACAGACTGTGGGGGTGGGGGCAGGGAGACCAGCATGGAAGCCACTGCACTAGCCCAGGTGGGAGATGATGGTGGCTTGGCTTGGATCAGGGAAGTGGCCCAGATGCCAAGGAGGAAGGCTTCTCTGGAAACTGAGGCCCTAATCTACAACCACCTCCCCCAATTGTGGACGTCCTGGCCCCTCGAGAACCCATCTTCACCTTCCTGAACCCCTACCCCCAGCCCAACCCTGCCTCTCCCCGTCTTCCTCTGTCACCTGCCACCCTCCCTGGCAGTGGGGTGAGGGTGTCTCCCAGCCTCAGCTCTTCAGACCCCAGCAGCCACGTTTGTATCCTCACAGATTCAAGTCATCAAAATCGAGACTGAGGACAACAGAGAGACGCGCTCTGCCAAGGACGCGCTCCTCTTGTGGTGTCAGATGAAGACAGCTGGGTAAGCGCCGCCCCCCCCCACTCCGACCCCTCCCAGCGGGGAGGCCTTAACCTCGGGGGTTCCTTCTGGGACAAGAGTGCAAGGGGCAGCCCGAGTCCTCAGTGTCAGAGGTCACATCTGAAGCTGACAAACTGGTAAATAAAATACGTCCATGCTGCGGACCTTGACGAATAAGCCTGTGTCACAATCCGGAGGCCAGGTTCAAATTTAGAACTCGGACTCCTCAGAGAACTGGAAATGCTGGAAAGGGGTGGACTGTCTCCAGCCCTCCAGCCTGCTCCCTTCTCTCTCCCTTCTCATCCTGCCCCTTGAGAGGCCTCCTGTGTCCCTGTGTGGCACCCCCAGCCCTGGTCCCGAGCTCTGGCCACCTGCCCCTGAGAGCAGCTACCCCCAGCCCAGGAGGGCGCACCCCAGGGGCTCGGGCAGCTCGCCTCGGGGGTCAGGGTCCTGGGACCTTCAGTGGGGTTGAGAAGGGGCATGCACAGACTCTGGGCATGGCCCCTGGACCCCCAACGCTCGGCCCTGTGGGGAGGGGCAAGGCCTGGAACTCCAGTGCCCTCTGGAGAGCAGCCCCTGGGAGGAAGGAGGGAGGGGGCGGGTGTGGACCGAAACTGGGCTTCATCCTTCTGGAGCTGTCTGGCTGGCTTGCAATGATATCTGCTTTTCTGTGTGTCTGTCTTTACCTCTGTGTCTGCCTTTCCTTCTTCCTATCTCTCCATCTCTCTCTCCCTCCCTCCTTTCTTTCTCCCCCTGCCCCGTCTCTCTCTCCCCTCCCTTCTTTCCCCATCTCTGTCTATGTGTTGCTTTCACTCTGTCCCTTCCTCTCTCTTCCTTCTTTCCTTTTCTCCCTTCCTCCCTCTGCCCTCTCTCTTTTTTCTCCTCTCCTTTCTCTCTCTCAATCTCTCTGTCTGTCTTTCCATCTCCCTGGTTATCTATCTATCTATCCATCCATCCATCCATCATCTATCTGTCTGTCTATCTATCCATCCACCCATCCATCCATCCATCCATCGATATCTATCCATCTGTCTATGTCTGTCTCTCCCTCCCTTCCTCTCTCCCTTCCTCCCTCTTTCCTCCTGACTCTTTCCATCTCTGTCTCTGTCTCTCCTTTCCGCACTGCCAGCTACCCTGAGGTAAACATCCAGAATTTCACCACCAGCTGGCGGGATGGCTTGGCCTTCAATGCCCTCATCCACCGGCACAGGTACCCCCTGGCCTGGGGCAGCCCCGCCCTGTCCTGCCCCTACCCCCCATCCCTCAGGGACACATGTATGTACATGTGTGTATGGATGACACGCACAGACACAAGGACCCACCCCTGCATCTCTGTGCACACACGCACGTTGCCCTTCACACACACGCCCTCCACATTTACACACAGGTGCACACACCCACCCGGACCCCTGCACAGGCCACATACCCTGTGCACACATGGAAACCCATGCGCTCTGGCACAAATAGGTGCACACACGCAGATACTCATGCGCGTAAGCCTGCGCCTGCTGCTTAGATGCCCCCAGGGTGGGGGGCTCACTCCCCCGTGGATGGCCCGCTCTTCCTTCCGTTAGAACGTCCTTCCTTAAGGTGAGCCCCCCGAGGACCCTTCTGGCTCCCGGCACGCCCTCCTATTCATACCTCAGGGCCTGGCACTGAACTGGCTGAGGGTGGGCACCCAGACAAGTGACATCCACATCGTGATTGTCCACATGACAGATGGGGGAAACTGAGGCTGAGGCCTGGAGCCTGGGAGGGCCTTGCTCTGCTGTGGTGGAAGCCGAACCCCACTTTTTCTGCTGTGGACACACAGTCACTTACAACCCTTGGCCCGTCACACATGCACACGAGGAGACCCAGCCCCACCTCCACACCCAGAAACTCACAAGCCGTAACTGGGGTCATGCCAATGATGGTAGCAGTTACGGAGTGCTTTCTGTTCTAAGTGCCTTCCCATAGGTCATTTAATATTCAATGACCCCATGAGGCAGATGCTGTTCTTATCCCCATTTTACAAATGAGGAAACTGAGGCACAGACAGATGAAGTAGCTCACGCAGAGTGACAGCAGAAATGGCCGAGCTGGGGTTCGAGCCCAGGCGGGCTGGCTCCTTGCACTTCTGACAGCTACGTGGTACTGTCTGTACACGCCCAGGTAGACGCGTGTGAGCCGTGAAGTCAGCCAACACGTGCCATCACGCAGTGCCCGCGCTCCCAGAGACACGCTGCACAGACGTGCACCAGCACACAGAGCTTGCCCCTCTCGGGGTTGAGCCCCTCCTGCCCTCGCCCCGGGGGGCGGGGGAGCTCAGACAAGGATTTCTTTTGCCCGTTTGCCCCCCGTCGGCTCTGGAGCCTGCCTGCTGCCCGCCCACTCTGTGCCCCCACCCAGGCCTGACCTCGTGGACTTCAGCAAACTCACCAAATCCAATGCCAACTACAACCTGCAGAGAGCCTTCCGCACGGCGGAGCAGCACCTGGGGCTGGCGCGGCTGCTGGACCCTGAGGGTGAGCCTCGCCTGGCCCGGGCCCGGACCTCCCCCAGGGGCTCTCAGCCCCAGTGCCGTCCCCAACTCACCTCCGTCCTACTGTAGCACCACCCCAAACCCCGAGGGCATTCCTGATCCCTGCTCCCTCCCAGCCCCCCCCACCTCCAGTCTCCCCCACTTCCCACCCCTACATACCTTACTTTCACCATCTCCATTGCTAACTGCAACCCCATCTCCATTCTTGTCTCCACCTGAAGCCCCTTGCCTTCCCCAACCCCGTCCTCAATCTTCTCCCCCAAACCCACCCCCCTCCGCTCCCCATAGCCCCAGCCCCACCGCCAACACCATCCTCAGCCCCGTCTCTAACGCCATCCATCTCTCACCCCCAGCCCATGCCCATCATCATCCCCATCCCCAATTCCACTTCCACCCCCATTCCTATCCCCAGCCCAGCCCTGTGTCCATCCCCGTCCACAGCTCTGTCCCCAGCCCCAGCTCCTCTCCCATTTTCAGTCTGTCCCCAACCCGCGCCTGACTTGAGCCTCATGCCCAGCCCACGATCCCCTGGCTCTGGCATAGCAGCCGCTCCCTTTGGCTGAGCCCCTCCTCTGTGCCGAGCACGTGGCTGGGAATTGTGTCCAAACCGTTCCCTTCATCCTCCCCCTGACCTGGTGGATAGAATTGATCCATCCTGTTCTAAATGATGGAAACGGAGACTCAGTGGTGTGAAGTCACTTGCCCAGCGTCATACTGAAATCCAGCGGACAGGACTTTCTGATTCCAGTCTCCAGGGTCTTAGTCACCGTCTGCCCTCCCTCTGACAGCTGTGTTCTGTGCCCGCGTGGCGGGTGGCTAGTGGGTGTCAGCCCCATGAGATGGGGAAGAGTAAGGGCCGAGGATGACGCTGTGCATTCAATGGGTCGTTTGAAACGATAATCGGAGTTCGTGGAGTTTCTCCCCCGTCAGGCCGTTCTTTCTAATTCTCGCAGTGTTCCTGGGTGGTAGACGCTGTGGTTCTGCCTAGAGGACCACTGGGGAAACAGAAGCTCAGAGAAGTTAGGTCTATTTTCTAAGGACGTGCAGTGAGTAAGTGGCATTCACGCTCACGCTGTCACCAAAGCCTGTACACCATGCCTCATACCTCTTACGCCATTCATACGCTTAGGAGATATTTATTGAGCTCCTACTGTGTGCCGGGCATGGCAGGAACAGTGGTCAAAAAGACGGACGTAGCCCTTGTCTTCACGAAGCTCAAACTCTAGATAAGGACGTAATCACATGAGTGAATATTTAATTACGAATTATAGTAAGTTCAAGGAGAAAATGATAAGATGCTATGAGCAAGAATAACAGGAAGAGACTAACTCTAGAAAGGGCGAACAGAGAGGCTTGTCTGAGAAAATTTAAGTTGAATTGCACCCTGAAGGATGAGTGGGAGTAAAGCACACAGAAGAGGGAACAGTGTTGAAGACATTGAGAACAGCATGTGCAAAGGTCCTGAGGTGGAAGGTAGAAGGTTGTGCTCAGGAAAAAACTAGATAATTTCTCTCTGGTGGTTTATAAATGTCAGGCACTATTGAATCCCATGAGGCAGATCCCCATTTGGCGGATACAAAAGCTGAGGAACAGAGAGTTATCTTGCCCAAGTTCCCACAGATAGTAAGAGTGGGGGTTCTCCCTCTGTGCACCCAATCCTTCTGTCAGAGTGCTCACCACCTTGCCCTCCCACTCTTCTTTATCCCCCAGATGTGAACATGGAGGCTCCAGATGAGAAATCCATCATCACCTATGTGGTCTCTTTCTACCACTATTTCTCCAAGATGAAGGCTCTGGCCGTGGAGGGGAAGCGGATTGGGAAGGTCTGAGGAGCCAAGAATGGGGTGGGCGGGAGCCTGAGAACCCAGTGGGGGCGTCTCTGGAGGAGGCCGACTCGTCTTCCTGTACCGGGTCAGGTCCTGGACCAGGTGCTGGAGGTGGGGAAGATTATCGAGCGCTACGAGGAGCTGGCGGCCGAGCTGCTGGCTTGGATCCACCGCACCGTGGGCCTCATCAGCAACCAGAAGTTCGCCAACTCACTGAGCGGGGTGCAGCAGCAGCTCCAGGCGTTCACGGCCTACTGCACGCTCGAGAAGCCCGTCAAGTGAGGCCCAGTTCAGGAGGGAGGGTGGCAGGTGGAGGGATGGGGGCGGGGCTCCTGAGCGCAAGCCCCCTCAGGTTTCAGGAGAAGGGGAACCTGGAGGTGCTGCTCTTCAGCATCCAGAGCAAACTGCGTGCCTGCAACCGTCGCCTCTTCGTGCCTCGGGAGGGCTGTGGCATCTGGGATATCGACAAGGTGAGGCTGAGGATGTGGGCGAGAGGCTGGGCTGCTCTGGGCAGTTTGTGTAGATTGTGCACTGCTCAAGGGAGCCATTCACATTGTGGACATCATGGATTGGATGTTCATTCTGACAGTTACCTGGCAATCAAGGATCCTGAGGAAGCAACATTTTTTTCCAATTTGCACAGAGGTGCCGTGAGTGCTGGGAGTGACCTCAGCCAGAGGAGCCAGGGTTATTAAGCTGTGGGGAGTTGGAGTCTGACTGCCTCCTCCTGTCTCCCTAGGCATGGGGCCAGTTGGAGAAGGCGGAACATGAGCGGGAGGCTGCCCTTCGGGCCGAGCTGATCCGGCAGGAGAAGCTGGAGCTACTGGCCCAGAGGTTCGACCACAAGGTGGCCATGAGGGAGAGCTGGCTGAATGAGAACCAGCGCCTGGTCTCCCAGGTACCGGGCGTCGGGCTTGGCTCCGGGCGAAAGGGAGGGAGGGGTGGGGCTGACGGCCCTGGGACCAGAGAGGGAGACTTGATCTCCTAGGCAACAGAGACCTGTTGGACTAGTCTCCTAGGTGACAAGTGAGGGCGGGAGGGGAGAACTGATCTCCTAAGGGATTGATGGGGAGAGGGGAGCAGGCCTGGTCTCCAGGGTAACAGGAGGGTGAGGCTGGTCTCCAGGGTGACTGGAGAGGACAGAATTAGTCTCTTCAGAAATAGGGAGAGTATTTAATTAGACTCTTAAATGACAAGGGAGATTGTATCTGGTGTCCAGGGTAACCCAGGAGGATAGAATTGGTCTCCTAAGTAACAGCATAGGGTAGGTCTGGTCCCCAGTCTCTAGGGGATTGGAAAGATGGGGCCTTTCTCCTGGGTGACAAGTTTAGAGTTAGAGTTGTAACAGGGAAGGGTGAGCTGGTCTCCAGGGTAACAGGGGATGGTGGGCTGGTCTCCAGGGTAACTGGGGATGGTAGGGCTGGTCTCCAGGGTGACAGCGAAGGGTGGGGCTGGTCTCCAGGGTGACAGGGGATGGTGGGCTGGTCTCCAGGGTGACAGGGGATGGTGGGGCTGGTCTCCAGGGTAACAGGGGAGGGTGGGGCTGGTCTCCAGGGTGACAGGGGATGGTGGGGCTGGTCTCCAGGGTGACAGGGGAGGGTGGGGCTGGTCTCCAGGGTGACAGGGGATGGTGGGGCTGGTCTCCAGGGTGACAGGGAAGGGTAGGGCTGGTCTCCAGGGTGACAGGGGATAATGGGGCTGGTCTCCAGGGTAACGGGAGGATGGGCCTGATCTCCTGGGTAACAGGAGCCAGGGAGGGACTTTCCAGGGTCACACAGGGTCAAGGTAGCAGGTAAACTGCTGAGGCAACATGAATGAGTGTCTGTGGCCTGCCCCACCCCAGGACAACTTTGGGTATGAGCTTCCGGCAGTGGAGGCAGCCATGAAGAAGCACGAAGCAATCGAGGCGGACATCGCAGCCTATGAGGAGAGGGTACAGGGCGTGGCGGAGCTGGCCCAGGCATTGGCAGCAGAAGGCTACTATGATGCTCGGCGGGTAGCGGCCCAGCGTGACAGTGTCCTGCGCCAGTGGGCCCTGCTGACCGGGCTGGTGGGTGCCCGGCGGACGCGGCTCGAGCAGAACCTGGCCCTGCAGAAGGTCTTCCAGGAGATGGTGTACATGGTGGACTGGATGGGGGACATGCAGGTGGGGACCACACGGGGGCCGAGGATGGGCGAGGCGTTCCAGGAGGGGAGGGCAGCGACATAGACACTGAAAGAGTTGTCAGAGAGATGGAGGGGGAGGGGGAGAGAGACAGAAAGAGGGAAAAAGAAAGTCAGGGAGATAAAGAGAAAGAGTGAGAGATAGAGACAGAGAGGCAGAAAAAGAGTGAGAAAGACACATAGGAAAGTAGAGAGAGATAGAGACAGAGAGAGTCAGGGACAGACAGAGACAGAGAAATTATTCCAGAGGAAGATGGTGACAGTTTGAGAGGTAGAAAGAGAAATCAGAGAAAGAGAGAGCTCAAGAAGCAGACACAGAGTTAGCGATGGAAATCTAAACGGCTACAGGGAAAGACACATAAGAAGATGGATCCATCTGAGAAAGAGAGAGACCCGCCTGAGATAGGCAGATACCGAGGGAGATGGAGATGAGAAGGATGGAAGCAGAGAGAGACACAGACACACAGAGAGACGTGGAGAGAAAGAGACAGGGGTAGAGATGCAGACGACAGAGAGAGAGATGGAGACGGAGAAGTGTAAACGAGCTCGAGGTGGAGGCAGAGAGAGACGGAAGATAGAGACGGAGACACCGTCGCAGAGCCAGAGCCCAGAAATGCGGAGATGATGAGAGAGACAGACATGGGAGAGGTGATGACGGGTAAGGAGACCGAGACGGAGATCAGAGTTCAAGTGACGGTGCAGAGGAGCAGAAGGCTGGCGGGGCAATGGGGGCGGAGGGGGTGGCCTGAGGACCAATGCCAAAAACACACTGGATGCCGCCCGGTGTCGTAGGCTCAGCTGCTGTCCCGGGACTGCGGGCAGCACCTTGTGGAGGCAGAGGACCTGTTACAGAAGCACGGACTGCTGGAGGGGGACATCGCTGCCCAGAGCGAGCGGGTGGAGGCGCTCAACGCGGCTGCCCTGCGTTTCTCCCAGCTGCAGGGTGAGTCTGGGGTTGGGGATTGGGGTGCAGACTTCCAGGGCTGGTGCTAATAGGAGCAGAAGGACTCCTGAGAGACAGAAGGAAAGAGTGAGCTCCCTGTCTTTGGAAGCATCCAAGCACGGACTAGGAGCACACTCCATCGGGGGAATTAGCATCTTGAGTGGGAGGTTGAGCCACACGACTGCTTCCTGCTTTGAGATTCTATAGTAACAGCTCACATTTATTGAGTGCTTGTCATATGCTAAGCCCTGACAGCTGGATCTCAGTGACTATCATGAAAGGACTGTGTAAGCAGTAAGTGCTGGAAACTCGGTGCAATTAGCTTAAGGAGGAAAGGAGAATGTATTGGCCGATATAACTAAAATATCCAGGGAGGGGTGGGTTGGCTTCAGGCAGGGCTGGATCCAGGGATGGTTCAATGATGCTTTTAAGACTCCATCTCTCTCCTCCTCTAGTCTCTGTGTTTGTGGCACTGTTGGGCAGTGGTGTCAGTCTGGGATCATTCAGCCCCACGTTTACATCCCAGCAGCTTAGCAGACCCACCAGGAAGACAGGCTCCTCTTCCCCAGTAGTTCTGATAAAAGGTCCAAGGAGAGCGTTCATTGGCCCACTGTGGGATCCATCCTCATGGCTTGGCCAAACATTGTGGCCCCAGGCTATAGAGTGATCTATCTGGCCTACAGTGGGGTCAGCTCCCTCTAAAGACATGGACTGAGAAAGAGGAGGCTGGGCCGCCGTTCCCAGCAGCAGGCGCGTGGATGCTGTGGGGCAAAACCCAGACTGGCTCTAAGAAGTTTCTCATTTTACTGATGTCGATGCCCTCTAGCCTGAGACCACGAGGAACCCCCTGTGGTCAAACCAAGTCACGTTTGTGGGCTCCTTGCACACACCGTGGGGAACCACGGGGCGTCTCAGTAGGCGGGCGTTGAGGGGGCTTGTTCTGATATGTGGGCTCATGTTAGATGACTTGGGCATGATTTCATGCATAATTTTGCTGTGGACCAGAGGCTGTCAGGAAGCGGGGGTAATAAGATGATTGTACATCTTAATCATTTTTCTCCAGGTGGTGGGAGGAATGGAAGTTGGCAGTGGTCACTCACCCTGGCTGGGTGAGGGGGATAGGTGGCCATTTTTGTGGTTTGCACAGTGACCTTGTTTTTGCGTGTGCTCAGATGTGATTATGGAGTGGGCTTGTTTTTGTCCCACTCCCTCACGGTCGCTGAGTGGTCTTGTCTGAAGTTGGGGTCCCAGGAAGCTGTGCGTGCTCGCTGTGAGCGCTGACAGCCGTCAGAGCTGCATTTGTCTTTCTCACTGATAAACAGCGTGAGGCCCAGAGCCGCAGAGCTGCTAAGAGGGCTTTGAGGCCGGTCTGTCTCGCTCCTTATCGGAGGCACAGCCCTATGGAATCCCGGAGCATTGTTTGAAAAAGAAGAGCCGATCCGGCTTGCAGGATGGTGGGGAAATTTCTTACACTCTTGGGCTGAGTCATGTCCTCAGAGCAAGTGTTGAGGTCTCCTCCTCCCATCCCTGGCGCGGGCATCCCCATCCTGGCTCAGCCCCTGTCACCCACATCACAGCCCCAGGAGACACCCTCTCCTTCTTATGGATGTTCGTCCCAGGAGGCTCCTGGGAGGTCTTCCTGTGCGATCTCGGCACCTGGTGACAACCAACAGCACCTCGATTACAGCAAAGAGGCTAGTGTGTGTTGCCATGGCAACCGGAGGTGGCGCCGCCTGATGAATGGTCCAGAGTGTGGCCTCCTGATCCGCCATTTCTTAGCTCATCCTGGGCAAGGGTCTTCCCCCCTCAGAGCCTCAGTTTCTTCTTCTGTAAGATGGGGCTAGTAAGGATACTGAGCTCATAGGATGGCTGTGAGGATGAAATGACACTGTGTCAGCGTAAGGGCTGGATACGTGGACGCTGTTGTTTATTCTTTAGTTAGATGGCTTGGTATTCGGGTCAATTTCAGTGAACGTCCAGAATTACAGAAATCCCGTATGCCATCTAGGGCAGTGTCTCTCACACTGTTTTGACCCAGTAAGAAATGCATCTACCTCACGACCCAGAGTTCACAGGCACACAGGCACGCACACTGACGCAAAGGTTTTGTAAAACAATACTTCCCCTTGGGTGTGGCATTATGATATTTTCTATTCCTTCTACTTTATTCCATTAAAGAAATGCTGGCCGTGACCCATTAATTCAATTTCACAGTTCTCCAGTCACAATTAGAGTTCTAGGAGGAAGGTGAAATGTTTGAATGAAAAAGAGAGTTCTGGTCATCACTGGGGTTAATGGATAAGGCAACAGAGGATGGGAGAGGGGACCCAGAAACATGGCTTAAGAGTAGAGAAGTTTGGGGCCGGCCCAGTGGTGCAGCGGTTAAGTTCACACGCTCTGCTTCAGCAGCCCTGGGTTCCCTGGTTTGGATCCTGGGTGTGAACCTGTGTACTGATTATCAAGCCATGCTGTGGCAGGCCTCCCATGTATAAAGTAGAGGAAGATGGGCACGGATGTTGGCTCAGGGCCAATCTTCCTCAGGCGAGGTGGGGGGGGAGGGAGGATTGGTAGCGGATGTTAGCTCAGAGCTAATCTTCCTAAAAAAAAAGAAAGAAAGAAAAGAGTAGAGAAGTTTGAGGCCCCACCCTGTGCCATAGTGGTTCAGTTTGCATGCTCCACTTTGGTAGCCCAGGGTTTGCAGGTTCAGATCCTGGGTGCAGACCTACACACCACTCATCAAGCCATGCTGAGGTGGCATCCCACATGCAAAGTGGAGGAAGATTGGCACAGATGTTAGCTCAGGGACAATCTTCCTCAAGCAGAAAGAGGAAGATTGGCAACAGATGTTAGCTCAGGGCCAGTCCTCATCGCCAAAAAAAAAAAAAAGAGTAGAGAAGTTTCATTTGGTCCAGTTTTGAAGGAAACACAATTTACACTAAAATACACAGATTCTAGGATTCTCTGAATCTCCATTTCTATCTATTATTTGATCAATAAGTCACCATTTTCACTAGGCTACTGCTCTGGGCTCCACCCTGTGCTGGGCAGTGGTGGGGACACGGTGTGACGGAGACAGCCCCAGGCCCTGCTCTCATGGGGCTCCCAGTCCAGTGGGGGAGACAGAACTGGCAGCGACCGCCCAGAGGGATCAGGGCTGAGTTGAGGGCGTCCCAGGCAGAGTGGTCGCGGCGGGGATGGGGGAAGCGGAGTAGCCTGGGAGAGCCAGAGAAGGCGCCTGCTCCAGACCTGGGGTGTCAGGGAAGGCTGCCTGGAGGAGGGGACGCGGAACCTGGCACCTGATGAAATCAGGCCAAGGCCTGGGCAGCACCACCCTCTCTCGGGCGCACCTGGCCCGTGCCCAATCCGGGACCCCCCCTTCTCCTGGCCCAGGCTACCAGCCCTGCGACCCGCAGGTCATCTGCAACCGCGTGAACCACGTGCACGGCTGTCTGGCGGAGCTGCAGGAGCAGGCGGCGCAGCGGCGCGCAGAGCTGGAGGCCTCGCGGAGCCTGTGGGCGCTGCTGCAGGAGCTGGAGGAGGCCGAGAGCTGGGCCCGCGACAAGGAGCGCCTCCTGGAGGCGGCGGGCGGCGGCAGCGGCGGCGGCGCGGCGGGCGCGGCGGGCACGACCGACGGTGCCCACGACCTGTCCAGCACCGCGCGCCTCCTGGCCCAGCACAAGATCCTGCAGGGCGAGCTGGGTGGGCGGCGGGCGCTGCTGCAGCAGGCGCTGCGGCGCGGCGAGGAGCTGGCGGCAGCTGGGGGCGCCGTGGGCCCGGGCGCCGAGACGGTGCAGCTGGCGGGCCTGGCGGAGCGCTCGGCGAGCGCGCGGCGGCGCTGGCAGCGGCTGGAGGAGGCGGCGGCGCGGCGCGAGCGGCGGCTGCAGGAGGCGCGGGCGCTGCACCAGTTCGGCGCCGACCTCGACGGACTCCTGGACTGGCTTCGCGACGCCTACCGCCTGGCAGCCGCGGGCGACTTCGGCCACGACGAAGCATCCAGCCGCCGCCTGGCCCGCCAGCACCGCGCGCTCACCGGGGAAGTGGAGGCGCATCGCGGCCCCGTGGGCGGCCTGCGGCGTCAGCTGGCCACCCTGGGGGGCGCCAGCGGCGCCGGGGCCCTGGTGGTGGCGCTGCAGGTGCGCGTGGTGGAGGCGGAGCAGTTGTTCACTGAGGTGACCGAGGTGGCCGCGCTGCGGCGCCAGTGGCTGCGAGACGCGCTGGCTGTCTACCGCATGTTCGGCGAGGTGCACGCGTGCGAGCTGTGGATCGGCGAGAAGGAGCAATGGCTGCTCGCCATGCGTGTCCCGGATTCGCTGGACGACGTCGAGGTGGTGCAGCACCGGTGAGCGCGCGCTCGTGGGGCTCCCGGCTCCCCTTGCTCGCGCGCACAGTCTCGCCTTTGTGGGTTCAACAGTTCCCATTTTCGCTCTGCTGGAACCAGGGCTTCCAGTAAAATGGGAATGACATTAGTCCCGACCTCACGGGCTTGTGGCCAACAGTAAAATGAGTTAATGCGTGTAGACAGGTTCACGGCATTCCAGGAGCGTTTGCTATTATTACTATGAGGCGTGTATTCACTTGGCTTGAAATTAACCTGAGGTCCTCCGGGGACGTGCCAGCCTGGCCCCTCACCTGGGACTCGCACTGCCCCTGCACAAATGTCACCTCCCTAGCTAATAAGATAGCCCCGGCCCTTGTCACTTCCCCTCCCCTCACCCCGTTTACATTTCTTTATGGTCCTCACCACCCTGTGACACGTTAGATGCTGATTTCTAAGTTGGCTGACTTAGCGCTGAGTCATTAGGTTAGTGGGTGGACCCCCTGCTCCTCCCAGCATCTTGTTCATCCGTCCATTCATTTGACAGGTACTTCCTGAGCTCCCACGCTCCTCTAGGTCCTGTGCTGGGCATTGCTGGAAACACAGGCCTGGTCCCCGCCCTTACTGTGCCCACAGTTACCCAAGCTGCAGCCTTGGGCACTGTTTTAAACAAGGGAGAACCGAGCCCAGCTTTAAAAAGATCTCTCTGGGGCTGGCCTGGTGGCATAGTGGTTAGGTTCATGCATTCCGCTTTGGAGGCCTGGGGTTCGTAGGTTCGGATCCTGGGCACGGACCTAGCACTGCTTGTCAAGCCACGCTGTGGAGGCATTCCACATATAATGGAGGAAGATTGGCACAGATGTTAGCTCAGGGACAATCTCCCTCAAGCAAAAAAAAGGAAGATTGGTAACAGATGTTAGCTCAGGGCCAATCTTCCTCACCAAAACAAACAAACAAACAAACCCCTCTGGCTGGCATGTGGAGGGTGGGTTGGAAGGGGTGACAGTGGTGGCTGGGAGCCCAGAGAGGAAGCTGGGGTGGCAACCCAGGTAGGAGGGGACAGACTGGACCAGAGTAGAATGCCAACTGGACAGGCCAAGGGGGTGGACAGAGTGGGGGGAGTGTGTGTCCAAGACGGGGCCCAGGGCTCTGGCCTAGGGGATGACGGGGCTGTCCCTGAGTTGGGGACCCAGAGGAAGAACAAACGTGGGGGGAGATGCTGAAGTCGGTTTGAGGCACCGGAGGTGGGAGGAGCCCCGAAGAGGGGTACAGCAGGCTTTGAAGTTGAGGACAGTGCAAAAGGAAAGAGGTTGAGGCAGGAGCCTGAGCTGTGGGGGTCGTGAGTTCAGAGGTGAGGACCGAGGCTGTGGCCATGGGTGAGGTGGTCCAGGCAGGGTGCAAGGGGAAGCTCACAGGGCCCAAGACAGAGCCCGGAGGGAGCTGACATTTAAGCAGCAGGTAGAAGGAGGAGGAGCTGACAAAGGGGCCTGAGAGGGTGAGGTTGGAGAGCTGGGAGGAGATCAGGACAAGGCAGTTCCTGAAAGCCCGGAAGTGGGCGGGTCCCTGGGGTCCGGGCCTCTCTGAGCGCATCCCTTCTCCATCTGCAGGTTTGAGAGTCTGGACCAGGAGATGAACAGTCTGATGGGCCGTGTCCTCGATGTCAACCACACGGTCCAGGAGCTGGTGGAAGGAGGCCACCCCAGCTCAGAGGAGGTGCGCTCCTGCCAGGACCACCTCAACAGCAGGTAGGCAGGGCCTGGGGCTGGAAGGCCTTCTGGGTGTCTCGCGCCAGTCGTTCCCGTTATTCCCTTCCCCACTGACTCAGCCGAGGAAATCAAGGACACGCCATTTCAAGCCCCTGAGATCATAAGGGCCCCCGAGTAAATCAGCAAAATCTTGAAAAAAATGGTAATACCCAGTGCAAGTGATGATGTGGTATAATGAGGGTTCAGTCCTGTTCAGTGGGCTTAATAATTCGTTCAGAAATGATTTCTTGAGTATCGACTATCTGCCAGGAATTTTTCTAAGCCCTTTCTTTTTTTTCTATTTCTAGACTTTCTTTTATCTCCCAAGATCCCAATTTCCTTAGTAAAGATTCCAGAATTCAGAACTCTTTAAAAATAGTAACGAATTAATATCTTTCCCCCTAGAACACTACCAGCAGTTTCTCCAGTGGGAGCAGGTTCATAGATGAAGACACAGACCCACAGAGGTGAAATCCTTATCCAGAGTACTCGAACTAGTCAGGAGGAGTCAAACCCAGTTCTGTCTGAGTCTGGCGCTGGGCCTCTTGATCGCATATATTCAGTCTTCCCAGCAACCCTGTGGGGTATACATTACCTCGTGTTAGAGAGGAGGAAACAGGGGCTCAGAGAGGTGAAGACGCTGGCTCAAGGTCACACAGCAAGTTAGGGGTTCAAGCCTGGATTTGGAGTTGAATTTGTCTGACTCCAAAGACTGTGCTCTTAACTGCTGTGCTGTAAGATCCCAATAACCAGTGACTTCAAAGCCTCTGTGGCCTCGACAATCCCCAAACATCGGGACCCCAAAAGATAACAACAATAACGATGTACAGCATTTAGCGAGATGATCCGTGATGTGCTTTAGCCAGGTGATCTCATTAAATGCTCAATGAAATAGACATTATTATCTCCATTTTCCATAAGGGAAATGAGGATCAGAGAGGGAAATGATTTGCCTAAGGTCACAGAGCAAATCTGGCTGGAGCAGAACTTGATCTCCGGTCCTTCCGATTTCAGAGTCCTAATTGCTGCCCTTGTGGCGTGTCCACTCTAGAGCAGGCAGGGAGACACTTAACAAATAAAGTAATAAATGAAGAAGATGTTTGGAGAATCGTAAGGATGGCACAGGGAATAGAGAGAGCTGGTGGGGCATGGCCAGGGGTTGGGATGATGTTCCATCTTGTGGTCAGCCATGACGTCTTGAGCTGGGCCCTCAAGGGGGATGAGAAGGAGCCAGCCACAGAACAGTATGGATGTGGAAGGGGATGGAGAGCACGCAGCATCCCAGGCAGGGAGCACAGCCTAGGCAAAGGCCCTGAGGCAGAAAAGGGCTAGATATGTCCTCAGAGATTGTCCCCATTCAATAACAGTAACAAACAGGTACCGTTTGAAGCACTTCATGAGCTATAACTCATTCCACTCTCACAACCCGCCTATGAGGTAGGCGCTGTGCTATGATCATGTCCATTTCACTGATGGGGAAACTGAAGCACAGAGAGGGTGACTAACCTAAGCATGCACAGCTCAGATTTGACTCCAGGCAGCCCGGCTTGGATTTCATGCTTGTAACCTGGACCATACGCTGCCTGTGAAGGGAAACTGTGGCCCGAAGTAGTACCATAACTTAGCCTGAGGGCACAGAGCAATGCATAATTTCTTCCACCGATTTATTGTGGAGTAAAACAAATCTGTCTTTGCACCACTCCATCCCTGGCACCTGACGACATATTATCCGATGTTGTCAGCCAGCCATTCTCCCACTGTGATCTCAGAACACTTTGCACTTGTAAAAAACCATTAAGGAGCCCAAAGAACTCGTCTTCGTGGGTCCTCTCTCTCAGTATTTACTATATTAGAAATTAATCCTGAGTAACAAAAATATGAAGTCATTTGAAAATAACAATAATAAATCTATTATGTTAACTAATATTTTTTAATGAAAAAGGTAGTGAGTGGAGCGGCCTTGTTTTGCTTTTTGTGGCTCTCTTTAACGTCTGGCTTAAGAGAAGGCAGCTGAATTCCCAGGTCTGCTCCTGCCCTGGGTCTTCGCCACGCAGCGTCTGGAACACTCCACTGACACTCGGGAGAGAATAACAGTGAAAGGCAAATAGCATCTTAGCATTTTCACGAAGATAGTTTTGACGTCGCTCAGGTTCCATTTTGAGAACAGCTGCTCTAAACAAATGTGCTGGGTAGGGTTCCATTTTACACACAGAAACAGGCTCAGTGAAATAAAGCGACTTTCCAAAGTCACACTGTAGCTGGGCTCTACCCCAGGCCGGTGGGCCCTCCCCGCCCAAGAGGAGTCCCCGTCCTCCTCAAGCCGCCCTCCTTCTGTTGGGCAGATGGAACCGCATCGTGGAGCTGGTGGAACAGCGCAAAGAGGAGATGAGCGCGGTACTGCTGGTGGAGAACCACGTGCTGGAGGTGGCTGAGGTGCGCGCGCAAGTGCGCGAGAAGCGCAGGGCTGTGGAGAGCGCGCCCCGCGCTGGCGGCGCCCTGCAGTGGCGCCTGAGCGGCCTGGAGGCGGCTCTGCAAGCACTGGAGCCGCGCCAGGCGGCCCTCCTGGAGGAGGCAGCCCTGCTGGCTGCGCGCTTCCCGGCGCAGGCTGCGCGGCTGCACCAGGGCGCCGAGGAACTGGGCGCCGAGTGGGGCGCGCTGGCCAGTGCGGCTCAGGCGTGTGGCGAGGCGGTGGCGGCGGCCGGGCGCCTGCAGCGCTTCCTGCACGACCTGGACGCTTTCCTGGACTGGCTTGTGCGCGCCCAGGAGGCGGCGGGCGGTGACGAGGGCCCCCTGCCCGGCAGCCTGGAAGAGGCGGACGCGCTGCTGGCGCGCCACGCCGCGCTCAAGGAAGAAGTGGACCAGCGCGAGGAGGACTATGCGCGCATCGTGGCGGCCAGCGAGGCGCTGCTGGCGGCTGATGGTGCCGAGCTGGGCCCGGGCCTGGCCCTCGACGAGTGGCTCCCGCACCTCGAACTCGGCTGGCACAAGCTGCTCGGCTTGTGGGAGGCGCGCAGGGAGGCGCTGGTGCAGGCGCACGTCTACCAGCTCTTCCTGCGCGACCTACGCCAGGCGCGCGCAGTGCTGCGCAACCAGGTGCCCGCTTCGGGGTTCACGGGCTGGGAGGGTCCGAGGCCTCGGGGTATTGCGGGAATGGGGAGATGCACGCAAGAGTGTGTTTCCGGGGACCCCTGGGTTCGTGGCTCCTCCGAGGGCAGTGGGAGTAGGGAGAGGTACCCGGTATGGATGGCCGGGTTTGTGGATCATCCAGTGTGACCCTGTGTGTGAGTGTGTGTGACAGAATTTGAGGATTATGATGGGTGAGTTGGTGTTTTATCTGACTGACAGTTGGTGGACTATCGCGAGGGAGTAATGCTCTCGGATATTCCTTCGAGTGGCTTCGTGGGTTTGTGGATTATCTGGAAGGAAATGAGTCAGAGGTTGGCTGGTGACGGTTAATGGGGGTTTTGAGGAGCATCACCGAGGATAAAGCTTATGGAAGTAGGTAATTCAAACTGAGAGATTGTCGGGATCAGTAAGTGACTGTGGATGATGCGGTTGTGGGCGCCTCAATTAGGGAACTGCCTTCTTGCTGGGAATGGCAATTTGCAGATTATCTGGAGAAAGTAACTGTGTATTCGCCTTGAGGCATCAAGCACGATGGTTATCTGGGAACAGATTCAGTTTGGGGATCATTCTGGGAGGGGAGCAAGTTTGAGGATTTGGGCAAGATAGAACACTCAGTTTTCCGATTGTCCCAGAGTAGGTGCCAAGTTTTAGGCATCATTTTAGAAAGGGTGGCCATCCGTGCTGGTTGTCTGGAGAAAGCGGACCCAGTTTGAGGATTATCTAGGGGACAGACAGGGAGGCCCCAGAATCATGAGGTTAGTAAAAATTGGAGCTGAGGTGGCCTTGAGAGACCTTTTCTGACCCACCCATTTTACCAGTTAGAAAACTAACCTCAGCAAGGGGAAGAACTGGGGCTGGCCTGGTGGCATAGTGGTTTAAGTTCGCACGCTCCACTTCAGTGGCCCAGGGTTCCCCGGTTCAGATACCAGGCACGGACCTACGCACTGCTCATGAAGCCATGCTGTGGAGGCACCCCGCATATAAAGTAGAGGAAGATGGGCTCAGCAAAAGCAGGATTGGCAGCAGATGTTAGCTCAGGGCTAATCTTCTTCTTCAGAAAAAAAAAAAAGAGAGATAGAGAGGGGAAGAACTTCCTTGAGGTCTCATAGCACCCATTCAGTCTTCATCAATTAACCAGATATTTACTGAGTGCCTCCTGCCAGGCTCTACAAAATCCCACCCTCGTGTGGCCAGCATGCTCGTGTGTGTGTGTGTGTATGTGGGAGAAGAGATGGTAAATAGGTAACTGCGTCTATAGTATCATGTCACCTATATGCTATGAAAAATAATGAAGCAGGGTCAAGGGATATAGCTGGGGTGGAGGGTGATACCTTTGGCAGATGATCAGAGACCTGAAGAAAGTGAAGGAGCCAGCCATGGGGATATCTGAGGGGAACAGACTACCAGGCAGAGGGACCAGCATGGGCAAAGGCCCTGAGGTGGGACCATGCCTGGCATGTTGGATGCTAGAACTCAGTGAGCAGGGGGAGACGACAGTGGTGGCAAGCCGGGCAGGTGGCCTCTCCCGCGTCCTGGAATGGATCCGGGCGGACCTGAGCGCCACCCCTCCCCCCTTCCCAGGAGGTGGCGCTGTCGGGTCCGGAGCTCCCGGGCACCGTGGAGTCGGTGGAGGAGGCGTTGAAACGGCACCGCGAGTTTCTCACCACGATGGAGCTGAACCAGCAAAAGATGCAGGTGGCCGTGCAGGCTGCCGAGGGCCTGCTGAGGCAGGGCAACGCCTACGGGGAGCAGGCCCAGGAGGCCGTGACCCGGCTGCTGGAGAAGTAGGTGCCTCTATCCCCAGGGGCAGGGGTGGGGTGGGTGGTGAGGGAGGCCAAGGTTCTGTCCTTTCCATCGCAGTTTCTGCCTCTCTGCTCCTCTCTGGTTTCTATTTACTTCCTTCTTGGTTTGATTCGATTTAAATTGATATTTACAATGGGAGTTTCTCTGCGAGCCTGCCCTCAGGGATGACTGGACCCGTTGTTAGAGTGTTAACATGTTTTCCTGGGTGCTCCAGCATCTGCTCTGCTGTCCAGGCCCCTCCCTCGGAACCCCCAGATGTCCCCAGATCCAGCAGCTACCAGCTAGGCACAGATTCTGTTCCAGCTTCCCCGATGGGACGGTGTCCCTGCCCTGCTGCTGCTTGGATGTTGTGAATGAGCCCCTGCCGTGGGCCCCCACCGCCCCCTTCTCTAGGAGGCACGCAGAGCGTGTGTGTGTGTGTGTGTGTGTGTCTTTCACACTTCTCTTGCACATGATCCTTCTCTGCTCTGTTGCCCTCTGTCTCACCACTACCCCCTCTCGTCTGTCCTTGCACTAATCAAGAGACTAACTGAGCACTAATTGAGTATCTACTGTGTGCCCCGCTGTATTCTATGCCCTCAGCAAAATCACATCCCCCCCAAAAATCTCAGCCCTCCAGCAGAGCCCTTCCTAGGGTTTCTGCCAGGCCCACTTCTTTCTGTCACAGTCATTGTTTCTGCCCCTCCTGGGGACCCCAGCTTTCTCCTCTCTGGCATGATCCAGGCTGGGAGAGAGCCCAGCGCCCCTCCTTCTGTCTTCTTGTCTCTTGGAGGAGAGCACCCCCAGTCACTCCACGGTCATCCACAGCCCCGAGACCCCGGCCCCCTTCAGTCTGGAGCTCAGGCGCGCTTTTCCCCTAAATTCACCTGGGACGAGGCTGGAGTTTTCTAAAGGAAACGTTCATGGGGATACTGCTCCTAAAGATGCAGACTCATGATCGAGTGCCCCCAGCTCCAGGCCTGGACTCTTGCTTCCTCCGTCTCACATTTCTCCAGTACCTGCTGTCTGCCAGGCGCCGCCCAACGAGGAGGAGCAGCCGGGAGGACTGCTCGTTCTCTGATTCACTCATTCATCCCTTGCTAGTCATAGCTGCTCCTTTCATTCTCTTGTTTATTCATTTATTTCTCAGCCAATTAAACAGGTAGTGAGTCCGTGCTCTGTTCCAGGCCCTGTCACAGAACACTATTCCTGCCCTCTCAGAGCTCGCAGGCTGTCTGACAAGGATGGCCCAGAGTGGTCAGGGCCGGGATGGGGGAAGCACAGGGGCTGGGGGAGCCCAGCGGGGGCACGTGCCCCAGGCTTGTGCTCGGGGAGGCAGGGAACAGCAGGAATGGACACAGACCCAGTTCCTGCACCCTCACCCCAGGATCCCAGTCATTCACTGGTCTAGGGACACGCTTCCCACTCAGGAGAACTAATAACACATCCATTCAAGGGGGGGGGGGGCTTTCCACACCACCAAGGCGGGCAGAACCAGGCAGAGTTGGGGGCTGGGACCCAGACAGTTCCCGCCTCACCCCTCAACCTGCGGGATTCAGGGCAAGTCACTTATTCTCTCTGCCTGCCTCACGTGCCAGCCCTGTGGGCAGGGTGCTCATCTTATCTGCATTTTGCACGGCAGGCTCAGAGAGGTCATCGACTTGCCCAAGGTCACAGGCAGGATGTGACCCCTGCATTTTCTCACCCTCCTGGAGAGGAGGGGTTTTCTTCCCCGGGCCTGATGCTTCACAAGTGGCTGGGGAGGGCCTGGAGGAATTGATTTCAGCTCCGTTTCAGAGGCGTCTGCTAGTTCCTGGCTCCAGAGCTGAGTCTGGGCAGGAGGGAGTCAGTACTTTGCTTGTGTGTCTGGTCCTTCTTGTTCCTCCTTCCAGCTCTGCCCCTGGCTCTCTCTGTACCTTCCTTGCACGCTCTCTGTCTCTTTGCCTCCATCTCCGTGTCAGTTTCTGTCTCTCTTTCCCTGCTTTTCTCTAACTCCATTTCATCTCTCTGTTTTCTGCGTCTCTCTCACACTCTTGACTTTTGTTTCTGTCATCTCTCTTTCTCTCTGCTTCTGTGTCTCTCTTTCATTCGTTCATTCATTCAACAAATATGTATTGAGCACCTACTGTGTGCCAGGCCCTCTTCCTAGGCAATGGGCATACGGTGGTGACCAAAACAGACAAAAATTCCTGCCCTCGTGGAATGACATCCTAGTGGCGGAGACGGAGAAGATGACTAAGTGACATATACAGTGTGTTAGATAGTGTTAGTGCGAAGGAGAAACTTAAAGGAAAGAAAGCCAGAAAGTGTTTGGGAGTGGTCAGGAGAGGCCTCACTGAGAAGGTGACATCTGAGTAGACGCTGGGGGGAACAGCATTCCAGGCAGAGGGAACAGCCAGTGCCAAGGCCCTGAGGTGGGAGTGGCTTGTTCAAAGCATAGCAAAGTGGGATGCCCCCAGCCCCCTCCACCAGGCCTCTGTGGCCCTTTGCCCTGCACAGTGGGCAGGAGGCCAGGCTGCCTGGGGCTGTGGTGCTGGCTGGCTCCGGGGTCGGGAGGCCTGGGTTCACTCAGGCCAAAGGCCTGCCCCTTTGCTGGCGCACCCACAAACCTTCACTGTGGCTCCAGCCCCATCTCTCCCCATGCCCGGCTCTCTTCCCTCTCTCCAACTCTCTGGCACCCTCTGTGTGTCATGTCTTTTACTGGTGGCATCTCGGCACTTCTCTGCCTGTCTCTTTCTGGGCTGTCCCTGCCCTGTCACTTTCCCTCCCTCTGCCTCCTTCTCTCTTTCCTTGTCTCCTGCTCTCTCTCTCTGCCGCTATTCCTGCTTCCTTGTCGTGCCCTGTTATCTCTCTCCCTGAGTCTTCTTCTCTTTGTCTGTCTCTCTCTGGGTCCCTGTCAATCACTCCCTCTTGAGGTCTCTGTTTCTGTCTGTCTCTGGTCTGTGTCTAAGTGTGTGTCTCTGTTTCTCTCTCTCTCTCTCTGGACCTGTGTCTCTCTGTCTCTTTCTCTGTGTGTCTCTAAGTGTCTCTATCTCTTTCTTTCCAGATGTCTGTTTCCCTCCGTCTCTCCCACCCTCTCTCTCTCTGTCCCTCTCCAGCCCTGTCCCTGCTCTGCCCCCACTGATGTTTCCTTGTCCCTCCCCCCATCCCCACCTTGCTCTCTCCTCCTCCTCGCTCTTACATATGCCCCAGGTTCCTAGCCGTGCCAGGCCCGATGCCCTCACAGCCCTACTGACAGCATCCGCGGATCCAGGCTTCCCCCAGCCCCTCTCTCCCCATCCCCAGGAGCCAGGAAAACCAACTGCGGGCCCAGCAATGGATGCAGAAGCTACACGACCAACTTGAGCTGCAGCACTTCCTCCGAGACTGCCACGAGGTAGGAACTCCAGCTCTGCTGGGCAGTGACTTCTTTCGTACGGAGGGAAGCGCTCCAGGGCAGAGGTGGGCGGGGGCGCGGTGGCGGCGGGCACGCCCCGTCTAAGTGGGTCGCCGAGCGATGTTCACTCTGCGCCGCCAGGGGGCGTGTGTATCCTGGCCTCAGTGCGCATGCTCCGCAGGTCCCTCCCCCGCCCACGCGGGCGCCGGGAAGGAGCTAGAGGCCCTGGGCGCCCATGGCAACGGCTCGCGTCCGCGCCTACGGGTCTCGCGGGGACGCGCGCTGATCTCACCTTTCTCTGGGGAGATTCGTGAGAAGCGTCCTGCTGGGGAAAGAGGAGGGAGACGGGGGAGGGGCGGGGGAGGTGTGGGTGGACCAGCCGCCCAGAGCGCAACTTCGGTCAGAGATGGTCCAGAACCAACCTTCGCCCCTTTAAAATTGTCCGCGAATCAAGCTCTGCACCTTTAGGGATGGTCTACACACCCGTAAGGATCGCCCCAAATCAGAGGTGGTCCAGGTCCCCTTTCCCATTAGAGACGGTTCAGGAGACACGCTGCCTTCCCCTCCTTTCCCCTGCATTCCATAGAAAATGTTCTGGACTCTGACCATGTAAGAGACGGCCCCATTGGAGATGGCCTGGTAAACATTCTCCTAATCCCAAGCAGAGATGGTCCCGACCTCACCCATCTACCTGACCCAGGATCGTCGGCCCCCTGCTCCATGATGAAACAGTACCTATTTACCCCAACCAAGGATGGTTCGGGAACCAAGCCCAGATCCCCCTAATTAAAGATCGTTTGACTCCCTCCATGGTGAACTCCCATGGGAGATTGTTCTCCCCGCATGTGAAATGGACAAGGGCCTCCATAAGCCCCACCCCCACATAACTGAAGCCCATTAGAGATGGGTCTGGGACTCAAGCCCACCAGAGATGGGTCCCCGAACCCCCTGTCCCCCTCCTTCCCGTTGGAGATTATTCTGGACTGAAGTTTTACAAGAGATGTTCCAGGGCCCTCATCCCATATGCCCTACCCTGTATAGCTGAGGTATCCCGGAACCTGAGTCCTTTCCCATTAGAGATGGTTCAGGAGCCCACCCCACCACCACCTCATACTCCGCACCTTCACACAGCGGAGGTAGCCCAGGCCCCAGGCACCCCCCTCCTGCCTTTCCGTTTGGTCCAGGAGCCCCTTCCCCCTCTCGTGAGATTGTTCTGGACCGAGAAGCAATCATCTGAGATGGCGCAGGAATTCCTCCCCCTGCTCCACCGCCCCCAGTGCTGTAGGGAGGGTGGTGATTCCTCCTCTACCCCCAACTGGGGCCCGGCAGGGAGGCGGGCACGGAGGCAGGCAGGGGGCGCGCGCGGGCGGGCGCGCTGCCGCGGCGCGGGGGCGGGGGAGGGGGCGCGCGTCCGCCGGAGCCTCAGCCGTCGCCACCGCTGCCGCCGCCGTCGCAGTGGAGGGGCGAGAGCCCGCCCGCCCGCCGCAGGGACTCCCCGCCAACGCCGCTGCCGCTCCAGGTCTCGGGGGCGCCCGGGGGAAGGGGCTGACGCGCGCCCCCGCCGAGGCGGGCGGGGGAGGGGGCTTGGGCGCGTGCCCGCCCGCCGAGGCCGCGGGAGGGAGGGGCGCGGGCGGCGCGGAGGCGGGTCAGCTGGGCGCCGGGACCCCAGCCCTGGGGAGGGGCAGGGACGCCGGGAGCTGTCCGCGGTGCTGCTGCGGACGGGACGAAGGGACCGGGTCCCAAGGGAGGGAAGCGGAAAAGGGGGACTTTGAGGCTATTCCTGGGGTAGTGTGGGTTTGCCTTGGGGGTGAAGGGGGTCTCAGCCTCTCTAGGGGGCTCTGGCCTGGGTAACGGGGGATCTGAGATTTGCCCTGGGGTAGGGGGGCTTTCATCCGTTTGGGGGGTTCTTCCTTGGTTTTTGTGGGATCTGTATTAGCCTTAGATGATGGGGGCGAATCACTTTTGCGAAGGGCTGCTTGGGCGATGAGGTCTTGGACTGGCACTTGGTTTTGGGGGCTCTGACTTTTGGGGGCTTTGCCTTGGTTGTTGGGGACTGTGGCTTTGCCCTCACTGATGGGGGCCGGTCACTTTTGGGGGGCTTTACCTTGATGACGGAGTGCCGTCTCCTTTGGGGGCTTCGCCTTCACTGTGAGCTGTGGCTGCCATTGGCCAGCTCTTCCCTGGGTATCGGGACCCTGTAAACTGAGTTGGGGGATTGAATTGGGCAGTTAACTTGGCTGTAGTGTGTGCGTATGAGGGAGTCTGAAGCTGCCCTGGACCCCTGGGGAGCAGATGCTGGGGGACTCCGGGTGGGGTTTGGTCGGCTCCGGATTCGTCCTTGGCGATGACTGCATTTGCCTCCTGGGACCAACGAGCTGGAGTCCGTTTTTTTTTTTTTTTTTTTTTTTTTTCAGGAGGGAGGAGGAGCATCTTGTGACTGAGGTGGGGAGGCGGAGGGGGAGGAGCCAACTGCCCATGTGCCTGGTTTGGTCATGAGTGGGGAGGTTCCGGCTTGGGGGGCAAATCTTATTTTGGGGGGGCTCAGAAAGCAGCCTTTTCATTGGTGCTGGTCAGGGTAGTGAGGGGCCCATTCTTGGTGCTTGCCTTTGGACGGCTGGTGCTGTTAGTGAGTGGGGGGACTAGCACTGGCTTTAGTCTGGGAGGGGGGCTGGCTGGGAAGGTTCTGTCTTGTCCGTGTTGGGGCGCCTGGGGCTAGAGCTTGAGGCAGGCTCGTTTGGGGAGCCAGAAGGCAGCCCTGTTGCTGGCATTTGGGGGGTTGGCTTTGGTTAGGGGACTAGAACTGGTTGTGGTTTGGGGCTGGATTCTCACGGCTGGATTTGGGGAGACCTGTGGGCTCCTTAGGAAGGCTTGGTCTGGCTTGTGGGGAACGGGTCTACCTGAGATGGGAGGGCTGGTTTGGAGGGACCTAGACTTGACACCAGTTGGGAGGTTGTTTAGGGGTTCATCTGACCCTATTGGGGGCCTGGGGCTACATATGGGGGCTTCACTTGATACCCTTGGGGATGGGTTGGGGATCTTGAACTGGTCCTTTTGGAGGTGACGGAGGCTGAATTGAAGAGTCTGAGTGTTGCTACTGGGGAGGGGGCGAATTGGAAATATGCTGAATTAATTTGGAGGGTTGCTTTGGCCGTGGGTGGGGGGACTCTGAGTGGCCCAGTAGTCCTGCCTTGAAGCTTAAGGACTATAGGGAGTTGAGAAGGGCTGCCCGAGGAGAGGGGTGCTAAAGGATGGGCCATTCTGGGGACCTGTCCATCCGTCCTCCACTCTGTGGAAAGAGCTTGAGCTGCCCACACACACACACACATAAAAGCCTCACTTGCATCCTCCCCTCCCCACCTCAAACCCAGCATCGTAGGCCCTGAACCTGGGACTTCCAGGACGGGATGGGGAACTATGCCAGGTTGGGGGAACCAGCTGAGCCCCACCCCCTGCCCTGCACAGCTGGATGGCTGGATCCATGAGAAGATGCTGATGGCTCGAGATGGCACGCGGGAAGATGGCCACAAGCTGCATAAGAGATGGCTCCGGCACCAGGCGTTCATGGCCGAGCTGGCTCAGAATAAGGAGTGGTTGGAGAAGATCGAGAGGGTGAGGATGCAGAAGCCCCCTCTGCCCGTGGCAGGTGCCAGAGGCCCCCAGGGAACCCACATGTCATCTCCTACACCCTCCGCTGCCAGTTGGCTGTTCTCACACCTCTGAACTAGCACGGACCATTTCCACACCTGCTCCTAGCTGTGTGGCCTTGAGTCATTCATGGAACCTCTTTGAGCCTCAGTTTGCTCTGCTTTAAAATTAAGGAAATAGTAAATATTGCTCCTTCCCTGGGCCCTTCAGCACGTAACGTGCTTAACACGCAGCCAGGCACCTAGGAGCTGTAATTGCTATAGTGTTTATTTTCAACATGTAATGTGGCATATGTGGCTCTAGGCCAACGTATATTGGAGCTTGGCTTCAGTCCTGGAGGGTCCCAGGCAGATTTTTGCTCCAAGCCTCAACCACCAAAACTGCCCCCTAGGCTGGCTGAACCCCAAACCTGCAGCCCTGGATACCCCCACTCTTCTGACTCAAATGGAGACACCCAGGTTGGCCTTAAGCCCTTAAATGGTCGTTGATGCCCCATAAATGGTGGCACGTGGCAAAGCCACTCTTCTTGACTTTGAGTTTAATGGAAGTTCATTTTCTTTGTCTCTCTCTCTCTGTGTCTTTCTTCTGTCTCTGTCTCTCTCCCCCTACTTGTCTTTCTTATGGTCCTCTCCTTGTGTTTCTGACTTTATGGGTATGTCTCTGTGTGCATCACTCTATGAGTGCCTGTCTCTCCCTGTCTCCTTCCCATGTGTCTGTTTGTATCTCTCTGTCTCCCTCATCATACCTCTATCTGTTTGTCTTTCTCCTTGTCTCTCTTCCCATGCCTTGGTTCCCTCCATCTCTGGGCCTGTCTCTGCATCCACCCCTCGTGTCTCTGTGTCTCCAACTCCTTATCTCTCTCTCTCCACATCTGCCCCTGTGTCCTGCTGTCCCCATATTTCTCTGTCCCTCCCCACCATCCATGCCCTGCCCCTCACTTCCTGCCTCTTACCCATCTGGGGCAGGAGGGCCAGCAACTGATGCAGGAGAAGCCTGAGCTGGCAGCCTCGGTGCGGAAGAAGCTGGGTGAGATCCGGCAGTGCTGGGCGGAGCTGGAGAGCACCACCCAGGCCAAGGCACGACAGCTGTTTGAGGCCAGCAAGGCTGACCAGCTGGTGCAGAGCTTTGCTGAGCTGGACAAGAAGCTCCTTCACATGGAAAGCCAGCTGCAAGACGTAGACCCTGGTGGGGACCTGGCCACCGTCAACAGCCAACTCAAGAAGCTGCAGGTATGGCCTGGCCGTCCTGGGTGGGGCTTTCTACACCACAGTGGGGCCTGAATCGGTGTCAGACCCTACTCAAGGTATTTCAAACAGAGGGGATTTAATACAGGGATTTATTGCAGATGTGCTGGAAGAGCTGGAAGCAGAAAGGGAATAGTGAGGCAGTCCAGCTAACAGTAGCTGGTGGAGGCAGCCACCACCCCTTGGGCATGGGATGCAAAGGGGTTAGGAAGGATTTAGAGCCAAGAAGCAGTAAATGGGTAACCAGCCCACGGAGGGTTTCACAGGACCTGGATGCCTGTTTCCTGAATGGAGAAACCAAGACCCAGAGGCAGGGGAATGGCTTTGCACAGAATAATAGTGAGAGTCATGGAGTACGTCCTCCAACAGTCTCTGTGCTGAGCTCTCACTGACTCCTCCCAGCAGCCATATAAGATTGATACTGTTACTATCCCCTGTTTTACCAGTGGGAAAGCTGAGGCACGGAGGTGAAATAGTTGGCCCAAGGATACACAGCTAGCCAGTGTCCCCCTTACAAAACAGGGGACTCTGAGAGAACAGGCATAGTGTCTGCTTTATCTCTGTTCCTGGCTTGGCAGCCAGTGGATGCTCAGTATCTGACCGTTCGATCTGAATGACTGGAGGTGTGAACATGTGTGTTGCGTCACGCCTCCCAGCGTGTGACAGCTCCTGCCTTTCCGTGCCAGGAACAATGCCTGGCCATGACCAGCGGGAGGCTGAGGCTCTGGGAGGTGAACTTACTGGCCCAGGGTAGCAAACGGCAGAGCCTGAGTTCAGACCCAGGTCCCTCGACTCTTCTTGCCCCTTTGATGCGCGTCCTGCATAGTTAGGCTTCTAAAGTGCTTGGCACTGGGTCTGGCAAAGAAAAAGGCTGACCACTAATAAAAGCATAATGACACGGATTAGTATTTATTCCTTTATCTATGCAGCGAATCTTTATGGAGCACCTACTGAATGCACGGTGTTTTTCTAGGGGCTGGAATACAGCAGTGGGCAGAAGTGACCCCACATCACTGCCCTGTTGGGGAGGCAGGCAAAGGGGCAGAGAGACAAGCAGATCAGATATGACGCCAGTAACATCATTGCCTCAAATGCCTTTGTCTCCAGGAGCCCTTTACACTCTTACAAATCATTGCAATCCCCAGAGAGCTTTTGTGTGTGGATTATACTGATTTGAAATGTACCATATTAAAAATGAAAACTGGGGCTGGCCCTGTGGCCTAGTGGTTAAGTTTGGCGTGCTCTGCTTTGGCAGCCCTGGTTAGGATCCCGGGTGCAGACCAACACCACTCATCAGCGGCCATACTGTGGTGGTGACCCACATACAAAATAGATGCACACTGGCACAGATGTTAGCTCAGGGCCAGTCTTCTTCAGCAAAAAGAGGAGGATTGGCAGCAGATGTTAGCTCAGGGCTGATCTTCCTCAAAAATAAATAAATAAATAAATAAAAGAGTATACTGCCTATATTTAAAAAAAAAAAAAAGAGGAAGACTGGCAACAGATGTTAGCTCAGGGCAAATCTTCCTCAGCAAAAAAAATAAAAAAATAAAATTGAGAACTATTTAAATTATTGATTCTCATAAAAACAGCAGTAACAAATCCATCACTTATTCACCCCAAAGCATTCTTTTAGGAAGAATAACTCTATTTTCCAAGACAAAAGAAAATGCAGTCAGAAGATGGGCCTTGTGTTCAGTGTCGCAGCTCTCTCTCATGGCTGGCTTTGGAGAAAAGCGCAGATCCCCACCTCTGCTTCTGCGTCCAGTCTGTTACACCAGCACGGGTCATCTGGTCCTTGCAAACCCCGCAGTGCACTTGGGAAAGAATGAAAGTGATAAAGGCAAATAACACTTTAGTATTTTTATAAAAATGGTTGTGACCTTACAGACCCTTTGGAAAGATCTCAGGGAGTCCCTGGCCCGCATTTTGAGAACCGCTGATGTACGCTACGTGCTGGGCACTGGTCGCCCTCCTGCCTCCCCAGGAGCCCTGCGAGGGAGGTGCTCTTGTACTCTTGAGGAAACCACAGCACAGAAAGGGTCCGTGGCTTTCCTGAGGTCACACAGCCACCGAGAGGCCATTCAGAGCCCTGTTTAGTTCCTGTCCACCCTCCTCCCTTGACTCTCCCAGGCCACAGTGGGGAGAGTGGCCCTCTTGCTGGCCTCTGAGAAACCGATCACTGCCTGAGATCCAGACCCCATTGGCTGGGCAGGCCGTGGACAACACGGGGTGACTCGGCCCCAAGTCTGCTCTGAAGGATTGCCCAGAATGTCAGCAGAGACAAGTGGTGGCCTAGATGGTCAGGCAGAGAAGGGAGCAAGCAGTTCAAGCAGCCGGGGGCCAAGTGACGAAAGGTTGGACAGGGGACGCAGATGGACTTGGGTTCAAATCCCAGCCAGGGCGCACGTTCAGTCCCTGTCTGAGCCTCTGTCGCCCCCTCTTGAGGACTTGAGGAGGACCACATCTGTCTGGGCCTCCCAGGGCCAGGTGAGTTTGTGCACAGACAGCACCCACTTAGTGCCATGCCTCGGGTGTGGTGGGCTCCCACGAAATGGGGGTCGGTGACTGTCAGGGTGCCAGCGGGAACCAGAAGGCGTCCTCTGAGGACAGTTTGAGGAGGGCTTATGGGCAGTCTTGACAAAGGTGTGAACAGGGAATGGGGAAGCCACAGGGGGAGTGCAGCATGGTGGGGCTGACCGCCAGGAGCCTTGACTTCCCCGGGAGAGGAAGGAGAGAGTCGCCAGGCGGGAGCTGGGATCCTCAGTCAGAATGGCAGCCAGCCCGAGGCATTGCTGCAGGGAGGAGCTGGGAAATGATGCTCCCGCCTGCCTCCTCTTTCCTCCGGGCTCCTGCGGGCTCCCCCTAATCCAGCCAGGGCCAGCTTCATGCGTGTGTTCGCGCAGGGCCCCGCACTTGTTTTAACGCTCTGCTGTCGCTCTCTTGAAATTCTTAATAATATTTGAACAAGGAGCCCTGTATTTTCATTTTGCCCTGGACCCCATAGATTATGCCGCCACTCCTGAGCCCAGCCTACCTGCAAGCCAGAAGGCGGGGGAGCCAATTCTGGAGGGTCTGGGTTCAAATCATAGCCCCGCCACTTACCAGCTGTGTGATGCTAGGCAAGTGGCATTACTTCTGGCTCTGAGCCCCAGGTGCCTGTCTGTGCAACGAGAAGGACCCTAATGCTAAGCCACTCCTTGACAGCGGGATTGTGGGAGACAGTACAACACCGAGGTCAAGGCCATGGGTGCTGGAGCCTGGCTGCCTGGGGTCACGCCCTGCCTCTGTGACTGACCAACAGGGTGACCTGGCAATGTCTTCTCTCTTTGTGCCTTGGTTTCTTCTTCAGTAAAATGGACGTAATTACAGTATTGACCTCTTGTGGACGTGGTAAAGATTATAAGACACAATGTGTAATGTCGTTCCAGAATTGCTGATGCAACAAATCTAAGATTCAGTATTTGTTTACAGGTGTTTAAATTTTAATTGCTTTCACCCAGAGGGTATATATCATCACTACACTGTGTTCGAAAGTTCCCAGAGTTAGTTATTTCTCCCCCTTCGGTGTCGTTATGTTATTTATGTGAAACAGTTGTTTGTTTGTATTCCACTTGGGCATTCCCCTCACCCATATAGCTGTTTAAAAATGTATTTTGGAGGGTGATATAGGAAACGTTAATTTAGTGTTAGAAGTCAGAACTCTCATCAGTTCATTTAATCTTGCCAAGTTGCTTGCCCGAGTCCTAGTGGCCGTTAATGCCCTCTCCCCAGCAGCAAGGAGACCTCCTGTTTCTGCCCATATTTGCCCACACTTGCTATTGTCAGATTTTGTAGATTTTTCCCAGCCTGATGGATGAGTGTTTGCACCTGCATTTTTGGGGGAACTGGTGAGCTGGAGTATCCTGTCTGTCTTGGCCGTTCACATCGCAGAGGGAGAATTTGGGGCTCCTGCTCCGGCAGAGTGCAGAGCCGGCTGGTCCCTCCCCACGGCGGGTGTAGCCCCACCAAGCTCTGGAGACCATGAGGTGGGGTCCTCCTTGTTCAAGGGAGGACTGGGGCCCAGAGGGGACTAGGGAGTGGCTCGAGGTCACACAGCGATGGACCTCAGCGGCAGGCCCCAGCACAGGACTCCTGGGCCCTTTCCCCAGCAGAGGGAGCCCGAGGCAGAGAGTGACCCAGTGGGCCACGGCCCCCAGATGGAGCCCAGCTGGGCCTCAGGAGCTGCCGCTGGGGAGAGGAGGGGCTCCCAAGGCCGCTGTCCTCTGGGGCCCTCCTGAGAGCCCAGAGTCTGGGCAGACGCAGGAGCAAGCGGCGGCTGCCGTCCAGCCGGCGCATTTCCTGGCTGCCTCGCTGGGGCCAGGCTGAGCTGGGGGAGGTGCTGGCTCGGGTCTGAGGGGGTGTGGATGTGTGAGTGATCTGTCCCCCTCTGCCTCTCTCTGGGCCTGTCTCTCAGTCCTGCGCCCCAAGTTCCTCTGTGTCTCTCTTTCTCTTAGTTTCCGTCTCTCCCATCTCTGTCTCTTTCTCATCTCTCTGTCTGTCTCTCTGTATCTTTGTCCTTCTGTCTCCATCTCTGGGTCTCTCTCTTTTTCTGTATTTTTGTCTTTCTCACTCTCTCCTCTCTCTCTTTTTATTTCAATTCTCCATCTCTGCCTCTCTCCCTTGTCCCTGTGTCCTTCTTCTGTCCTCCCCCTTGCCCCCTGCCCCAGCCGCTGCAGCAGGCCTCCTGGGACCCCACCTGCCAGGTCTAGGCCACATGACCCAGAGCCCTCTCTCAGGGCCTCCTGCCCAACTGTCCTTCCTGGCTGAGGGACCAGATGGTGGAGTCCCAAGCCCCTGCTTTCGCAGTCCTCAGGGGCCCAGCCAGCTGGTCTGGCTCAGCCACCGGCTCCTGCCTGGGGAGGGAGGCGCTGGTCTCCTGCAATCTGAGGGGGACGAGCCAGGGGAAAATGCACTGGAGGCTTTGCAGCTGCTACTCTGAGTCCCTGGGGGCTCCTCACCGCTCACCCTAAGCAGGGCTCGCTCTCTGGCCAAGGAGTGGCCTCTTTCCCCTTTTCCTTCTGCGTCCCCCATTTCTTCATCTAGCTGAGCATGGCCTAGGCGAAAAGTCCAGCCCCAGGGGCTACACAGGCCAGGGTTGGAATCCCCAATCCACTACTGTGTGACCTGAGACAAGGGACTCTACCTTTCTGATCCTCATCCTCCCGAATGATGGAGAAGCAGAGTGGCTGAGAGCCACGAGGGTTTTGTGGTTACATGGTCCTGGGTTCAAATTCGGGCTCTGGCAGTTTTTGCTCTGGGCCAGTGACTGCTTCTCTCTGAGCCTCAGTTTCCCCAACTGGAAAATGGGAAGGCAGCAAGGTGGGTCTGAGCAGGAGCCGGGTTGATCTGGGGTCGGTACTGGCTGTATCACTACCCACATAGCCTCAGGCCTTTTGGAAGTGGGTTCCTGTCTTTGTTTTGTTTTTTGAACTTTGATGTCTTTTTTAAAAATTGAGATTTAATTTCCTGCCTTAAAATGCACACTTTTAAAATATACAGATCAGTGGTTCTTAGTATATTTGCAAAGTTGAGCAACTCTCAGCACTAACTAATTCCAGAACAATTTCATCACCCCGAAAAGAAATGCCGTACCCATGAGCTCCCGCTCCTAATTTACTCCCTCTACGAATCTTTCTGTCTCCTTAGATTTACCTATTTTGGACATTTCATATAAATGGAATCATACAACATATGGCCCTTTGCGTCTGGCTTCTTTCACTTAACATAATGTTTTCGAGAGTCATCCATGTTGAAGGATGCATCAGTGGCTCCTACTGGTTTTCTTGTTTAAATAGAGTTTAATTTTTTTAAATGTTCATCTTTAATGCTGCCCAGCTAAGAGAGGCAGGACAGCACGGTGACTAGTCCAGCAAAGTCGACACGCGTTTACAGAGATGTGCTCCGTGCCAGGCACGTGCCCGCTGCCTGGATCCAGTGGTGAGGGAAGTAAACAGCCCCGTCTTCGCTGACCTCAGACGCTGCTGTGAGGATGAAATGAGTTCCTCCTCGTCCAGTGCTTACGGCAGTGCCTGGCAGGGAGCGACCGTCAGGCGGTGTTAGCTATGATTGCTGTTAAGGGAAGAAACTCAAACCTCGGCGTTTAATGGGAACAGTCGCAAGTCTTCCTGCCCCTCCGCACACAGTCTCCCTCCCCGGGTGTAGCTGCTCTCAACAGTTTCTTCTCTATCGTTCTAGAAACATTCTGTGCACGCACCCACATACACGTGCCCTACAGACCACAGCGAAGCTCGCCTTTTTGCCTGACAGTACATCCTAGGTGTCCTTCCCTGACGCAGAATCTCTGGATACACCTCGTCCTTTTAGACGGTTGCGTGGTATTCCATGGGGTCGTTTGACAGTCCATCCTTAACCAGCACTCTGTGGACAGACCTTTGGGCTGTTTCCAGGCTTCTGCTGGTATAAATCGTGCTGCTGCAGATGCCCCATCCGTGTGTATCTGAGCCCACCTGCAGGTGTTTCCGCAGAAAACAGTCCTTCCAAGTAAAGCTCTGGGACCCAAAGGAGTGTGCACTAACTTTTTAAAATATTTTATTCTTTTTTGTTTTGGGTGAGGAAGTTTAGCCCTGAGCTAGCATCTGTGCCCATCTTTCTTTATGTTATATGTGGGACGCCTGCCACAGCATGGCTGGATAAGTGGTGTGTAGGTCCGCGCCCGGGATCCGAACCCGAGAACCCCAGGCTGCTGAAGCAGAGCGCGAGCTTAACCACTGTGCCACCAGGCTGGCCCCCGCATTAATATTTTTGCTAGATATTGACAAGTGTCCTCCTGCCAAGACAGTGGACACACCTGCCACATGACAGCCGTCCGCTCCCCACCTGTTCACCATCATTAGGTATCACCAAGCTTTCTGATCTCTGCTAATGTGAGAAAGGAAAGATGCTGTCTTTAGTTATTTGTTTTAATTCAATTTATTTAAACTAGAAAACCACCCAAAACCATCCCCCTGTTTCTCCCACCCCCCACCCCGACCCCTGCCTCTGGCTCTGTTCTCTGCATCTATGAGCTTATATAATATATATATCTAATATATATTTTATATCTATATTATATATATGTATTTATATCTATACATATATGTATAATGTAATGTAATCTATAAATATATGTATAATATATTCTATATTAAAATATATAATATATTAAATCTAATATATATATTTTACTTACATATATTTTAGATCCCATATATAAGAGACATCACACAGTATTTATCTTTCTCTGTCTGACTTATTTCACTTAGCTTAATGCCTTCAAGATCCATTCATGTTGTCGCAAATATCAAGATTTCATTCTTTTTTATGGCTGTATAATATTCCATTGTATGTATATGTGTGTGTGTATATATATATATATATATATACACACCATGATTTCTTTATACATATATCCGTCGATGGACACTTAGTTTGTTTCCATAGCTTGGCTGTTATAAATAATGCTGCAGTGAACATGGAGGTGCAGGTATCATTTTGAATTCATGTTTTCATTTTCTTTGGATAAATACCCAGAGGTGGAATTGCTGAATCATATTGTAGCTCTATTTTTAGTTTTTTGAGGAATCTCCATACTGTTTTCCATAGTGGCTGCACCAGTTTACATTCCCACCAACAGTGCACAAGGGTTCCCTTTTCTCTACAAGATACTTTTTTTTTTTCTTAAAGATTGGCACCTGAGCTAACAACTGTTGCCAATCTTCCTTTTTTTTTTCTTCTCCCCAAAACCCCCCAGTATATAGTTGTATATTCTGGTTGTGAGTGCCTCTGGTTGTGCTATGTGGGATGCCACCTCAGATGGGTGCGTTGAGCAGTGCCATGTCCGCTCCCAGGATCTGAACCGGCGAAACCCTGGGCTGCCAAAGCAGAGCTCTAGAACTTAACCACTCGGCCATGGGGTCAGCCCTACAAGATACTGTTTTGTAGTTATTTTAATTTGCATTTTTCTGAACACTGAAAGAGGCTGAACATCTCTTCGTGTGTTTAATGACCTTTGTACTTCTGTATCCTTTGCCCGTGTTTGCAGGAAAGGATACACAGTAAATGGGTGTTCAGAATATGTGGCATTCTTGCAGAGGTAGAAAAGTATCAGTGCCTGGAAGTATACCATCTCAGGTCACACAGCCACTTTCTGGAGAGGCTGTGGAGGGGTTTTCCTTGAATGGGGAACCAGAACTTATAACCTTCACAGTTCTGACTATATTTAAGAGTTCCTGAAATCTAATGCATTTTAGTTTTTCTACACAGCACTACAATAATTTTCTCAGCAAGAATGGTTTTGGGGTGACTGTTTTATTTTATTTTATTATTTCTACAGCTTGTCATTGTGCCTTTTAAAAATTTCCCTCTTACGTAGCTTTGACTTGTTGTGAGGTTTGATTTTTATGACTCCTACAGATTGTGCATGTACCATCTGGAACTCTTTGGGATACAGCTCTTGGAACTTCAACCCAAATTGACTTAGGCTGAAAGGTGGCATTATTGGCTCAGATAGCTAAAAGACCCAGAGGCGATGCAGCTTCAGGCATGGCTGGATCAGTTACTCAGACCTCGTCCTCAGGAATCTCTGTCTGCATTTCTGGGCCCTGCTTGCCTCTGTATCGGCCTCGTTGTCAGGGAGCCTGTTCCCTCCTGGTGGCAAGATGGCCCCCAGTACCCCAGACCTACTTTCTACCAGCTTAGGAACCCCATGGGAAAGAGAGCACCCCTTCTGGGCACAAACACTTTTCCAGGAAAAGTGGGTAGAGTTTTCATTGGCTTATCTTAAGTCACATGAGCCGTCTCTGACTCAATCCTTGTTGCCAGGGTGATTCGGTGTTGTCATTGGCCAGGCCTGAGTCACATGGCCATCCTTGGACCACGGGATTTCATCAGCCCCTGTGGAAGCTGGAAGAGTTTTCATTGGCCCAGCTTAGGTCACATGCCATCTCTTACCCAATCCCTGTGGCCAGGGTGATTTCAGTGTTCTGATTGGTTAAGCTTGGGTCATGTGGCCACCCTCGGACCTCTAGGTTTTCTTAGTCCCTCCCGAAGTGGAGGACCTGAGAGTGGGATTCAGGTCCTGGGAGGGGATGGATGTTGGGCAGGCAAAGACAACAGCTCTGCACCAGAGACCCTGGGACAAAAGTCTTCACTTGGTTTTTAAGTTTGGGGCTGTAGTCATTTGCTGTAATCTGTTACCACTTAATTTCATTATTCTTTTCTTTTCTAGTTTTCCTCCATCTGTTTAGAATCACATGAAGAATACATAAATCTAGTCTTTTGGTAAATGATCTTACTAACCCAGAAGTCTTCAGTAAAATGTAAAGTCCGCCTTCAGGCCACTTCCTGTCCCACATCCCAAAGGGAACCTCAATTATTTGGTGCGCGTTCTTCTAGACCGTTTAGGAATCTACCTATATGGAGTTTTAATGTGCATTTTATTTTATTTGCTTTTCATGTTTTGTTTATTTATAATTTATAATTTTAAATAAATAAGTTTTATGGTTCAGACATCAAAAATGATATTAAAAAGCCTGTGGGAAAAATCTCTCCTTCATCTCTGTACCCATTCGCTGAGTTCTCCTCCCCCAATACGTACCATCTGTTATTAATTTCTTGTTTATTCCAGCGAATTTTTATGCATGTGCAAGCCACTACAAGTATATATTCATAGGTGTGTTCTAAACTGTTTTTTCCTCTGAACGGTAAGTCTTGGCTATTATTCCATACTGATGTGGGTTTATTTAACCATTTCACATTGACGGGCTTTAAGGTGATTGCCAATTATTTTTATTATAAACTCTGCTACAGTGAGATCCTTGGACAAACATCCCTTTTACGATGAACATCCTTCGACAGACATCGTGGCGCATATGTGCCAGTATTTCTTTAGATATATTCCTAGAAGGGGAAGTGCAAGCGCCGGGTCAAAGCATATGCACATTTTTGCATTTTGATAGGATTTGCCAAATTGCCTGCCAGGAAGGCTCTAGTAATTTACACACCACTGACAGTGGCTGAGTGTGCCCGTTTTCCTGCATCTTTGCCAATACTAGATATTATCAATCTTTTACATTTTTGCCAATCTGATGAGTAGAAAAGGCTACCTTGTCTTACTTGGTATTTTCCTGCTGATTAGTGAGACTGGGCATCTTTTCATGTGCTTTTTCTCCCCCTTCTATGTGTTGTCTGTTCACATCGGATGCCCATGTCTCTTTGGGGCCGTCTTTTTCTTTGTTGATGTCATTCATTTATGCATTGAACCACTCAGAGTTGAAGGCCTCTTACATGCCAGACACAGTTTTAGGCACTCGAGAATACAGAGGTGAATTGACACAGCTGCTGCCCTCATGAGGCTCACATTCTAGAAGCAGGAGACGAGTAAAAACCCACAAGTAGGGGTTGGCCTCGTGGCGTAGCAGTTAAGTTCGCACACTCTGCTTCAGTGGCCAGGGGTTCGTGGGTTCAGATCTGGGTGCAGACATGGCACCGCTTGTCAAGCCATGCTGTGGTGGCATCCCACATATAAAATAGAGGAAGATGGGCATGGATGTTAGCTCAGGGCCAGTCTTCCCTCACACACAAACAAACAAACCAAAACCAACCCACAAGTAAAGACAGAGTTACAGATGGTGCTAATTGCTGTGGAGACAAAGGAAGCAGGATAAAGGAGAATTCTTTGATTGTTCAAGAAACTGGTTCCTTGCTCTAATACGTATTAAATATTTTTCCAGTTTGTCTTTTGCCTTCTAACGACCTCTAGAAATTTGGGTTGATGCAAAAGCCTTCTATGTGGCCAAATTTATAAATCTTTCCCTTTATGGTTTTTATGCCTGGAAAGATTTTCTCCATCCCAGGATTACAAAAGCGTTTGCCCAGGTTTTCTTCTAATGCCTTAAGGATTTACTTATTCCATTTAAGTCTTTAATCCATCTGGAATTGTTTTCAGCATAAAGAGCGAGGAAGGGATCCAGCTAAATTGGTTAGCCAGTTGGCCCATGACCATTCATTGAATAATCCACCTTTTCCTTAGAGATTTGAAAAGGCCTCTAGAAAGTATATGAATTCTCCTGTGTATGTGGGTCTGCTTTGGTACTTTCTATCCCGCTATCGCATCAACCATTGAAATCACTATAGCTTTCTGTTTATGACGCTTGGAAAGCTGGCTCTTTGGACAAATTAACTGCTCCGGGCTTCAGTTTCCTCCTCTGTGAAACGGATCCCACCAATCTTGAAGCATTGTTCTGAGAATTAATGAATTAATGGACCACTTTAGTCCCGGGGCTCAGGTAAGCCTCTTTGGGAAGGTAGCATTTGAGCTGAAATCTAATTGACAAGGAAGAGCGTACCTGGCAGAGGGTATAGCAAGGGCAAAGGCCCTGAGGCAGGAACTAGCTTAGTGTGTGAGGGCAGCGCTTCTGCAGGGAATTGAGCCAGGGGAGAGTGGATGGTGGGCGGCGGCGAGGGGTTTGGCTGTCACCATAAAGGTCCTGGAGAGTCACAGCAGGGTGGGAAGGGAGGGTGGAGCCCGCTGACCCCGCCCCTGTCCCCGCAGTCGATGGAGTCGCAGGTGGAGGAGTGGTACCGCGAGGTGGGAGAGCTGCAGGCGCAGACGGCGGCGCTGCCGCTGGAGCCGGCGAGCAAGGAGCTGGTGGGCGAGCGGCAGAACGCGGTGGGCGAGCGCCTGGTGCGCCTGCTCGAGCCGCTGCAGGAGCGCCGCCGCCTGCTGCTCGCCTCCAAGGAGCTGCACCAGGTGGCGCACGACCTCGACGACGAGCTGGTGAGGACCGGCGCGGGCATCTGGGGCGGGACCCGCAAAACCCGGAGGGATGGGCGAGGATGGGCGGGCCGAGGGGGTGGAGCCTGGGCGCGGGGGCGGGGCCGTGGGACCTTGGCGGGACCCAGGGTGGAACCCGCCAGAGGCTCCGTCATTCAATCCTTCTCTTACTCCTTTGCTTATTCACTCATTCATTCTTTCACATTCCTTTATTCACTTCCAATCACGCATAAAGTCATTTATTCATTGACTCATCCTTTATTCCATCCTATACAGAATCCAAAGGGAAAAACAGACTTGTCCCCAGACAGCGACAACCCGGGGTGGTTAGGGCTGTGACGGGGCAAGACGAGGGGGCTGTGGGAGCCCAGAGGAGGCAACTGACCAAGGTGCGAAGTCGGGGAGGGTTTCCCGGAGGAGATGGAGTCTGAGCTGGGGGAGTGGAAAGGGAATTCCAGGAAGCAAGACCTGCCTGCACAGAGGCCAGAGGTAAGCTTGAGTGCAGAGTGCAGACAGAACATGTCCAGAGAAGAGGTCGAAGATGGGAGCAGGCGAGAAAGGGCCTTGGATGCTGTGCAGGTGGCTGACAGTTTAGTTGGGATGCAGAGGTCCTTGGCCTGCTCCCTGTCTCCTCCCCTTGACCTGCTCCCTGTGTGCTCTCCAGGCGTGGGTCCAGGAGCGGCTGCCGCTGGCCATGCAGACAGAGCGAGGCAGTGGTTTGCAGGCTGTCCAGCAGTACATCAAAAAGAACCAGGTGAGCAGAGCCAGAGCGAGGGGTGGGTGAGGACACATTTGCGTATGAGTGATAGAAAACAGTTCAAGGTGGTAAAAACCAAAAAGGGGAATTTATTGGCTCTTGTAATGAAAAGACTTGTGGACAGCAGGTACAGATGCATCCAGGTGTTTCCATGATGTCATGAATCTCTCAGCTCCGTTGTTGGTTTGTTGGGGTTTTTTTCTGTGTTAACTTTATTCTCAGGCCAGCTCTCCTCTCCTGATGGTAAAAGACCTCCAACAGATTCAAGTTTGCATCCCACCAGTAAAACTGAAGGGAGTTTCTCTCTCTCAGTAATTTCAGCCATCGTCCTGGGAATAACTCTTATGGGCGCAACTTGAGTGGCATGTCCACCCCTGAATCAGTCATGGCGGCCTGGAATTTAGACAGCTCTGACTGGGCTGGGCTCAGGGCCCGTCCTCAGAACCTGCAGGTAGAGTCAGCTTTAACTTAGTCACCTGGGCTGAGATGGAGGCAAGGGGGTTCCCCAAAGGAAAACCAGGGTCCCATGGCTAGAAGTGAGGAGAATGGCTATTGGGCAAGGAAAAAGACAGCAACCAACAAGAGCTCAAAACGCCCACAGGGAGAAAGGGCAGAGATCATCAGCGAGCCAGTGCTGACTTCTAAGCTGAGCACTGCGGGGGGCTTCTGAGCCCCTAAAATCTCTGAATCTCTATTCCCCTCTCCGGCCTCAGTTTCCACTTCTAAATAAGCAGAGAGGTGGTCTAGAGCAGTGGGTCTCCAGTCACTTCGCAGAGGAACCTGTAGGTCAAAGTAACTCTTTCGACAAAGCCCAAAGAAAGACACACAAAAGAGATTAATAATAATAATAACACGTTGATTAAACACTTACTGTGTGCCAAGAATTGTCCTGGGGGTTATGTCAGTTATTTAATTTAATCCCCACAAGAACCCTATGAGGTAGGTATTGTCGTTACCCCCTTTTACCAAAAAAAATGTAGGTTGGGAGACCAGGGCACTGAAGGATGGTGGGGAGGAGGCTACACAGGTGGTTTAGAATGGTTCGTGTTCATGCTGCACTGGATAAGTTCTTCAAGAGGCTGGACTTTGTCTTAGATTTTGTTTTTCTCTCTTGATGAAAGTACTCTTGGCTGTTGACAGTATTGGGGACAAACAGAACCGGTTTGTCATTTTCACAGTCGAGGGACCCAATCGAGTGCACTTAATGCTTAAAATTGGGGCCGCTCAGCCGTGTGTGAGAGCGCCGGATACATCGGGGCTGTTAAATGAATAATCGCAGCTCATACTGACGGAGCACCTTCTGCGTGCCCGGCCCAGTTCTGAGTGCTCCACGCTACAGCCACCCCGTAAGGTCGATCTTGGCGGGACACCATAGCCGTGTGACTCTGGCAAGCTCTTCAAGCTGTCTGAGCCTCAGCCTCCTCATGTGAAGTGAGGACGCTAATGACCTGGCTCCTGGGGTCCCCGAGTGAGGACTAGATGAGTGGCTACGTTATGCAAAGCCCTTACTTGGCAAAGTACTGGGCAGGAGGCCAGCGCTCAGTGTGGGCTGTTATAGTCATCTCTGTTCACCAGCTGAGGAAGCTGAGGCCCAGGAGAGGTGAAATAAGGTCATCAGCAAGCACAGCGCTGGTTGAGGGAACCTTCTAGGATGATAGGAGTGTCCCATGCCCTGATCTGGGTATGCGGGTGTAGACATGTGTAAAAGTATGTCGAGCTGTACCCCTAAGATTCGAGCACTCACTATCTATAAGTTATACCCCAGCTGCCCGTGAGCAACCTGATTTTCAGGCCTGTGTTTCAACCAATAAGGGGTATCTTGTGTCACCCCGCGTCTTGGATCAGCGCGCCGTCTCTGGAGCCAGCCTCCCGTGTTCAAACCGTGTCACCCCCTTCCTAGCTGCTTGTTCTCAAGCGACGTCCTTCCAGAGGGTGCCCGTTTTCCCACCTGCAACATGGGGGTGTGGGTGAGCGAGTCACCGCAAAACGCTTCCGCGGTCCCTGGCCCGTGGTGGGCCATCTGCAGTGTTTGTCATTCTCTCCCGGGCCGTGCGGTGGCGGGGGGCGCACGCGGTCTGGCCCGGCCTGGGAGCCCCCTCCCCACCCACGCGCCCCCCTCCCGCCTCCCCAGGGCCTGCGGCGGGAGATCCAGGCGCACGGGCCGCGCCTGGAGGAGGTGCTGGAGCGCGCGGGCGCGCTGGCCTCGCTGCGCAGCCCCGACGCGGAGGCCGTGCGCCGCGGCCAGGAGCAGCTGCAGAGCGCCTGGGCCGGCCTGCGGGAGGCGGCCGAGCGGCGGCAGCAGGTGCTGGACGCCGCCTTCCAGGTGGAGCAGTACTACTTCGACGTGGCCGAGGTGGAGGCGTGGCTGGGCGAGCAGGAGCTGCTCATGATGAGTGAGGACAAGGGCAAGGTGCGCCCGGGCTGGGGGTGCGGGGGGCCTGGGGGCGCTGGAGCCCGGGGCCGGCCGCTGCCGCCTCATCGCGGGCGCCCTGTGCCCCCAGGACGAACAGAGCACCCTGCAGCTGCTCAAGAAGCACCTGCAGCTGGAGCAGGGCGTGGAGAACTACGAGGAGAGCATCGCGCAGCTGTCGCGCCAGTGCCGGGCGCTGCTGGAGATGGGGCACCCGGACAGGTGCGCGGGCGGCGGGATCCGGGCCAGTTCTTAGGGTAGAGTCCAGCAGGATCTGAAGCTTCGCTGTGGAAATTGGGACAGGGCCAGAATTGGACTTTTGGGTGGGACGGACCCTCATTGCTTCCTGCCAGAGCCCTCGGATTTTGGCAAGTGGTTGGGGCCGGAATGGAGGGGCACTGCCCAGGGATGGTTGAGAGGGTGAGGCCAGGAGCACGAGCATTTGCGTGTAGTAGTGGGGGGGCGATGTGTAGGACTCAGGAGAGAAGTAAGAGTTCAGAACAGGGGAGGACCCTCTTGCTACCCAGTTGTGGGAGGACAGAGAAGCCTGGAGCTTTGTGGCTGGGCCTGAGATCTCCGGAATGGCCCAGCGTGTGGCTTCTCTCAGGTCAGGAGTAGGGGCCACATCTGGGAGGCCTGGACCAGGGCTGAGATCTGAGAGGGAGGGCGAGCTGGCCCTCTGTCCCCCTGAGCCCAGAGAGTGGGACTGTAGGTGAGTCAGGTTGGCTGGGGACCCATGTAGGGAGTCCTGAGCCCCACCCCGGTCACTGGAGGGGCAAGTGTGGGGCCACAGATAGAAAGGCTGCAAGGAGAGAGGGCAGCGAGCTCATCAAGCTCTGAGTTTGCCCTGAGCGCTGAGATGCAAGGACCGGGTTAACTGAATCCAAGATGTAGAAAACAGAGTCCTACCCGGACGGAGTCCCAGGGGCCTCAGCCCTGCCTGAAGGTTCAGCCCTGGCCTGGGAGTGGGGGTGGGGGGGGGCGGTCACAGCTCAATCCTGGAAGTCTCACGAGGCTCCATCCCGGCCCCTGCCTGTCCCCCAACAGCGAGCAGATCAGCCGGCGGCAGTCCCAGGTGGACCGCCTGTATGTAGCCCTCAAGGAGCTGGGAGAGGAGCGCAGGGTGAGCCTGGAACAGCAGTACTGGCTGTACCAACTCAGCCGCCAGGTGGACGAGCTCGAGCACTGGATTGCCGAGAAGGAGGTGGTGGCTGGCTCCCCCGAGCTCGGCCAGGACTTCGAGCACGTCACGGTGAGCATCCTCAGTACTAGCAGTAACACCAGTGGCCCCTGTGTATGCTGCTGAGGCTCTCTGGGCCTCAGTTTCCCCGTCCATAATTTGAGGGTAATAACAGCACCCAACTCCTGGCTCTGTTGTGAGACAAAGGAATTAACATAGTGTAAAGCACTTAAGATGGTCCTCAGCACACGTGGTACCTGACACAGTGAGTGTTCATTATGATTATCATCTTATTTTTATTATTGTGGTTACTATTATTGCTGCAGACTAAAGTGTTAGATATTATTTTTTATTGCTATTGTCATTACTATTTTTGTTATTACTCTTACCTGCTGTAGGATGGTGGGTGGAGGGGGCTTGCATGTCATACAGTACCTTCGCCCATGCTGTGCCCCCTACTTCCCGGTGGCAGGTGCTGCAGGAGAAATTCTCCGAGTTCGCCAGCGAGACGGGCACGGCAGGGCGGGAGCGGCTGGCGGCCGTGAACCAGATGGTGGATGAGCTGATCGAGTGCGGCCACACGGCGGCGGCCACCATGGCCGAGTGGAAGGACGGGCTGAACGAGGCCTGGGCCGAGCTGCTCGAGCTCATGGGCACCCGGGCCCAGCTGCTGGCCGCCTCGCGGGAGCTGCACAAGTTCTTCAGCGATGCCCGCGAGCTTCAGGGACAGATCGAGGAGAAGCGCAGGCGGCTGCCCCGCCTGACCACACCGCCTGAGCCAAGGCCCAGTGCCAGCGCCATGCAGCGGACCCTGCGCGCCTTTGAACATGACCTGCAGCTGCTCGTGTCGCAGGTGGGGCGCCGGCGGCCGGGAGGGGAGGTGGGGGGCCTGGACAGTGTGGCCAAGGAAGGCTGGGCAGCAGAGCAGGCAGAAATCAGGCTTAAGAGCAGGCAGAAATTAGACGGGGGAACAGACAGAAAACACACCACGGCACAGGGAGAAATTAGATGATGGGGCAAGTGGAAAATGGACCGATTGTGTGGCACACAGAAAGCAGACGGGGACTGAAAAAAGTGGTGTGGTATGTTTGGTAGAAATTAGACAATATTCCCCGTGGAGACTGGGCAGGGGCTCTCCTAGAAACTGCGAAGTGCATGTTACCCAAATCCAGAGGGAGAGTCTAAAGGGAGCTGCGAGAGGGTTAAGAGAAATTTGGCTGTGGGGCAGATAGAAATTAGGCGGCAGGTCTCTGATAGGAATCCTATGATTTCCCTCAAAGGAATTTGAAGGGGTGGATGTAGTGGAAATGGCAACAGAGCTAACAGAGGTCAGGCAGGGGGCCTGACAGGAATTGGGAGGCAGATCTGAGAAATCAGATGGAAATGAAGCCGAGGGCCTAACAGAACTCGGGCAGCGGAACTGAAAGAAATGAGGCTGCAGGGCTGACGGAAGGTAGAAACTGGACGGTTATTTTCATACGAATCATACAGATGACTGTTAGAAATCAGGCGGAGAGACTGATAGTGATGAAGTGGTGGATCTGTGAGAAATCGGACGGTTGACTCGATAGAGAGTGAGCAGTGGATCCAGTAGAACTCCCCCAGCAGAACCGATAGAAATTGCGCAGGAGCCCTGAGCGGCAGTGAATAGGCGTTCTGAAAGAAATTGGGCAGTCGGTGGTGGGTCTGAAAAAAATTGAGTGAAAATGGGACCCCAAGTCTAATAGACATCAGAGTAGAGAGAGGTTTCCTGAAAGATCGGTCTGAAGCAAGACTGGGGCGGGCCTGAGATGAGGTGACGGCCCAGGAGAATAGAGCTCTCAGAAGAAAGCAATCAGGCAGCGACTGAAAGGAACCTGGTAGGAGGTCTAGAAGCAGTCAGAATGCAGGTAAGTCAAAGACAATTCAGGCAGCAGGCATGAGAGAAATGTGGTAGTGGGGCCAAGGAAGTCAGAAAGTGGGCAAGTCAAAAAGAACTCAGGCTGAGCGTAGGAGGGAAACCCAGTTGTGGGATCCCAAGGGGGCGGGCTCCTGATATCTTCAGGCTCTGCACCCAGCCAGCAGGTGGCAGGAAGAGAGGGCGGGGCCTGGACCCCCTGCAGGGCTGGCGCTCCAGCTGGCATACCCCACAGGTGCGGCAGCTGCAGGAGGGGGCTGCGCAGCTGCGGACGGTGTACGCAGGGGAGCACGCGGAGGCCATCGCCAGCCGGGAGCAGGAGGTGCTGCAGGGCTGGAAGGAGCTGCTGGCCGCCTGCGAGGACGCCCGCCTGCACGTCAGCTCCACAGCCGACGCCCTGCGGTTCCACAGCCAGGCCCGCGACCTGCTCTCCTGGATGGATGGCATCGCCGGCCAGATTGGGGCAGCGGACAAGCCCAGGTGCCCCTCATCCCACCTCCGGCCTCCTGCCCGCCTCTGGGCAGCCACCCCCAGCCACCAGCAGTCCCCTTGTCATGAGAAATCCCGGTAGCCCGTCCCTGCGTGGCACTCTTTTAAATGCTTCGTGTGTATCTAGACCCCATTGTCAGGCCTGGCACGGGGGCTCCAACCATGGGGCATCCTCCTGCCTCTGTCCTCCCCAGTTGTCCCGTGCTGCTTCTCCCCTGGGGGTGTCACAGCATGGGATGGGCTGCGGCCCGGAAGTGTGGGACCGTATCTGTGGCTTAACCTAGTGGACCTTGATTTGATGCTCATGCCACGGTTCGATGTGAGTGTCTAGCAGAAGCCTGGTCCACAGTGACCGGGAGCCAAGGCTCCTCCATCCCTCGGCCCTGGGAGGTGTTGCCTGGACCCTCTGCATCCAGCTGCAGATGAGAAAAAGAGAGCAGGAGGGTCACGGGGAACTTTCAGAGACTCACATAGCATTGTTTCTGTGACTGGGGGCCTCGGGCCTACGTTCATTTACTCAGCAAATATTTATTGAATGCCTACTGTGTGCTATATGGTGAGCAGGGCCAGCCCCTGCCCTGATGCAGCTTACATTCTGAGGGTGGAGACAGGCAACAGATAAGTAAATAAACAGACACCTAATATTATCTCACACAGTAATAGTGCTCTGAAGAAACATAAAGCAAGGTAAGGGGATGAGGCTAGCTGGCAAGGCCCCTCTGACGATGTGATGTTAGAGTGGAGACCTGAAGGAAGAGATGATGAGTTGGGTAAAGTTTTGGGGGAAGGGTTTCCAGGTGGAGGGATCAGCAAGTACAAAGGTCCTGAGGTAGGTCGTGGTTAGGCGTGTTTGAGGAAGAGCTAACCGATCATTGTGGCTGGATGGAGTGAGTGAGGCAGGGAGTGAAGAGTGGCAGGAAATGAGATTTGAGGGGCAATAGGGTGTCATGGGGAGTTTGCCTTTTCTCTGAGTGAGATGGGAGCCATGGGAGAGTATAGAGCAGAGGAGTGATGCGATATGATGGACATTTGGAAAAGATCACTCCATAAGCCTTGTGGGAAATAGAGTGTGGAGAGCAAGGTAGCAGCAATAATCAGGAGGCAGCAATAATCCAGGTGAGAGATGTTGGTGGCTTGGCCAAGTGTGGTGGTTTTAGAGATGGAGAAATTGGTTTTAGGGATTTAAAAAATCTTTCTATTATGAAAAATTTCAAATATATCCAGGAGTAGCAGTAACAGTATAGTGAACCCACATATGTATAGTAAACACTTGGCTGGAACGACTGTCAACGTTTGGCCAATCTTGGTTCATCTATACATTCCCCCACTCCCCCTCCACCCCTTGCTGAGTTATTTTAAAACAAATCTCAGGTTTCATATCATTTCACAGGGTATATTTTAAGTTATAAATGTCCAGTCATGACTGATGGATTAGCTTTGGGGCCGAGGGAAAGAAAAGTCATGGATGAAGGATGGGTGAATTTATTGAGATGGAGAATTTCCAGGGAGGGCCCGTTTGGGAGAATCAGAAAGATTGTTCCAGACATCCTAAGTCTGAGGTAGGAGTTACTACAATGTGGGGCCTTCAGAAAGAAGTTTGGACACGTTAAATCTTATGAAGCTACACTTGCTGATTGGTGGAAGCTTCAGAAATTTGGAATTTGTTTTGGACCCACGACAGCTTAGAACGGCGCTGTCCAATAGTTATACAAGGCGAGCCACAAAAGTGAGCCACATATATAATTTAAGATTTTCTTGTAACCACATTAGGAAAGTAAAAAGAAGCAAGTGAAAATTAATCTTAGTAATTCATTTTATTTTACCCAGTAGACCCAAACTATTATCACTTCAACGTGTAGTCAATATTAAAATTATGGAGCCACTTTACTTTCTTTTTTAGAGTAAATCTTCAGAATGTGGTGTTTACTTTACACTTCGACACCTCTCAATTCAGACTAGCCGCATTTTAAGTTCTCAGTTGCCACCATGTCTACTGGTGTCTAGACCGTGTCTAACCTAAGGTTAGAGTCATTGGCTGGTGGAACCTTCAGAAACATAACTTTAGAAAATTAGAAAAGTTGGATCTTGAAATTCTAGGTTAGAATCCCAAAAGTGGGACATTTTAGCACGTTGGAAAAAGTTGGAATCATTGAATCAGTGAAGTACGTTGGACCCTCAGACTGGTCGTAGGAGGTGGGTGTCCTGAGATGACGCGGAAACCCTAGTTTCGTGGTTTTGGCTCGTCAGGAGCTGCGCATATGGGGCGGGCCGAGGGCGGCTGCCCGTGGCTCAGATCCCCACCCGCCGCCCCTGTAGGGACGTCTCTTCGGTGGAGGTGCTCATGAACTACCACCAGGGCCTGAAGACCGAGCTGGAGGCCAGGGTGCCGGAGCTGACGGCCTGCCAGGAGCTGGGGCGCTCTCTGCTGGTCAACAAGAGCGCCATGGCTGATGAGGTGGGGAGGGGCACAAGGGGTCCTCCTCTGCCATCCGTGCCCACTGGGGCAGGAACCACCCCTGACACCTCTCCCACCCACCCACCACTCCCAGATCCAGGCACAGCTGGACAAGCTGGGAACCAGGAAGGAGGAGGTGTCGGACAAGTGGGACCGCCATTGGGAGTGGCTGCAGCAGAGTGAGTGGGGGCCCGGAGGGTGACACGGTCATGCTTTGGACACCACTCACGGGGCCCCAGCAGCAAACGTGAAGGCCTGGGAGGGTGGACAAGGGGGCTGCCTTGCCATTGAGTCCTGGTGGCAGACACCTGAGTAGGAGGAAGCTGGTGCCCTCAGAAACAGCCACAGCCTCTCATTCCTGCAGAGCCCAGAGTGGTCAGAGCTGGGATACGGGAAGCCGAGGGGGTGGGGGGTAGGGTGGAAGGCCCGAGAACACATTCACTGCCCCTTGAAGGGCCCACAGGTGCTCCCAGCACCCTGACCCCGCACGTCTGCCCTCAGTGCTGGAGGTGCACCAGTTTGCCCAGGAGGCGGTGGTGGCCGACGCCTGGCTGACAGCCCAAGAGCCGCTGCTGCAGAGCCGCGAGCTGGGCAGCAGCGTGGACGAGGTGGAGCAGCTTATCCGGCGCCACGAGGCCTTCCGCAAAGCGGCTGCAGCCTGGGAAGAAAGGTTCAGCTCCCTGCGGCGCCTGACCACGGTCAGCACCCCAGATCCTGCTCCAACACCCCCCGCGGGGCCCGCCCCCATCCCTCCATAGGAGATAGACACGCAGGCTTGGTGCTCAGCGCTGTGTTGAGTGAGGCCAAGACAGACTCGCACTGGGTTCCCAGTCCAGCCTGGGGAGGGGGAACAGGGGACAGACCTGTCACCAGATAGTGACAGCCCAGAGTGGTCGGGGCTAGGATGGAGGAAGCACGGGAGATGCGGGAACCCGGAAGCACTTGTCCTGACCTGGGGGAGTCTGGTCTGGGACTGAAGAATGAGGAGAAGAGACCATTGTAAGAAAAAGTCTTAAGGCCCCGGGTGGGGGGACATTGAGGTAGGAGGTGATGCGGCTCAGGAAGGCACCTCGAGGATCCGATGCTTCAGCCCGTTCTTAAAAGAACCCTCGATGTTTGCTGGAGAAAATAGGAATGAGGTTTCGGCAGAGAGCAAAGCATGGGCGCGGGCCTGGCCAACCTTGCTTTTTCACTAATAAAAACTAATAAACCGGGTGGTGAGGCAGACAACCCTGAGCCGTCTTCCCAGACCTCGCCCCCCACACACACACCCCTACGCCCCTCCTTCTGACCCTGGCCCCTCCGTCCCCAGATAGAGAAGCTCAAGGCGGAACAGAGCAAGCAGCCGCCCACTCCGCTGCTCGGGCGCAAGTTCTTTGGGGACCCCACGGAACTGGCGGCCAAGGCGGCGCCCCTGCTGCGGCCAGGGGGCTACGAGAGGGGCTTGGAGCCCCTGGCCCGCCGGGCCTCGGACACGCTGTCGGCGGAGGTGCGGACCCGGGTGGGGTACGTGCGCCAGGAGCTCAAGCCCGAGCGCCTCCAGCCGCGCATCGACCGGCTGCCGGAGGTCCCGGGGAGGGTGGAGCCCACGGCCCCGCCGGCCGCATCGGAGGACGCGGCCGAGATCCCCGGGGCCCCCGCGGCGGCCGAGCAGGTCCGGCCACGGCCGGAGCGCCAGGAGTCAGCTGATCGCGCGGAGGAGCTGCCCCGGAGGCGGCGGCCGGAGCGGCAGGAGTCGGCTGATCAATCCGAGGAGGCGGCGCGGAGGCGGCGGCCAGAGCGGCAGGAGTCGGCGGAGCACGAGGCGGCGCACAGCCTCACCCTGGGCCGCTACGAGCAGATGGAGCGGCGGCGCGAGCGGCGCGAGCGGCGCTTGGAGCGGCAGGAGTCCAGCGAACAGGAGATGCCCGCCAGAGGAGACCTGGCCAAGGGGTGAGGCCCCGTGTGGCCGGGGAGGACGGGGAGGGGGACACGGAGAGCTCCTAGAGCCCCGCAGGCCCAGTGGAGAGAGCTTCTGGGCTCAGAACTGCCTAAAGAGGGAGATTCCGACGTGGTACCCATTTTGCAGAGATGTAAACTGAGGCTGAAAGAGGGTAGGAGACGCGCCCTTGTCCCACAGCGGCAGAGTGCCTTCCTCCAGGTGCAGGTTCTCAGTTACTGAGTTCTGACCCCTGCATCAAATCCTCTGGGTGGCCCTGGGCAGGGATTTTGTCCTCTCTGCACTTCAGTTTCTCCACTCCACTAATGGTGGAACCATCACCTCCCTGACTAGAGATTAAGACCCTTTATCATAATCTCTCTCAACAGCCTTATAAACTGGGGGCTGTTGTAATCTCCATTTTATAGATGGGGCAACTGAGGCTCAGAGAGGGCATGCCACCCAGCTTGGATGAACCAGGACTGGAATACAGGCCTTTCAGAATCCAGAGTTAGCCAGAGTGTGTTGTGCAAACTGCATCCCCAGAAAGAGGCCTTTGGTCAAATATGTGTCAGAGACAATGACTTCTTGACCCCTTTTTAATTTCATATTTCATGAACATTTGCTGAGTGCCCACTCTGTGTGTGGTACGTGCTGGGAGAGCAGTGACCCGACCAGCCTGAGCCCTGCTTCATGGGGGCTCACAGTCCAGGGGGGAAATAGACTTGTCACCAGACAGTGATGACCCAGAACGATCAGGGCTGAGATGGGTGAAGTCCGGGGACCCTGTGAGCTCAGGGGGTGGGTGGAGAAAGGCACTGGTACTTCCAAAGGCTGGAAGGCACCCGTCTGCATTTTGCTTTATGCTGCTTAAAACTCAAAGGGGAGAGAGGTTGCGTGCTCCGTTCCACAGACGTGTCCCTGGCACCTGTGGTGTGTAAGGGACAGGCAGCTGCAGAAGTGGACAAGGGTCAGGCATACACGCTGAAGTGGAGGCTCCTCCGTCCCTCGGACAAGGTCCCCCAGTTCCACTGGGTCTTTCTGCTCCCCTCCCCACCCCCCTAGGAAGGCCACTCTGGCTGACATTGTGGAGCAGCTGCAGGAGAAAGAGGCAGGCCCAGGGCTCCCCGTTGGGGTAAGTTGAGGCTCAACGTGGGTGGGGGTGCAGGATTCCTCTCCTCAGAGCAGGAGTCAGGATCCCAGAAACACCAGTGCCTAGCCCGGCCCGCCCCATCTGAACCCTGCAGGGGACGCTCAGGGGATGGAGAGGGCCCCTGGACGCCCCTCCCCACCCCCCCGACAATCTGAAAATGTCTCTCTTAGAAAGATGAGGCCACCAACCTAAGAGACTCCTGCCCCCTCTATACACACAGACATCTGTCCTGGACTCTTGTTCCAGCCCAGTGGGGGGTCTCAAATTTCCTTACAGGCAGCCACACACACACACACACAGAAGGAAGCCCCAGATTCCTCCCACAGACAGCTGGGACAGCCACCTGCACCCCCACCTCCCTAGGTCTACCCCCTTCTCCCCAAGATTGAGAGGGCTTCCAACCTAGGAGTCCTGGCAGACTCACTGCCAAGACCCCCCGAGGGGCCCCTAAGCGTTGGGCCTCCCATCCTCGCCTCCAAGGCAGATGGCCCCTGCAGACAGATGGTCCCCAGACGATGAGCTCCCCCAGACAGGTGGCTCCACACCCCGCTATGGACAGCAGCCCTCTCCCCCTCCCTTCACACAGCCGTCGCTGCCTCAGCCTCGAGAGCTTCCCCCCGGCCGCCTGCCCAACGGGCTTGAGCCCCCCGAGCGGACACCTCGGCCCGATCGGCCGCGGGCGCGGGACCGGCCCAAGCCCCGCCGGCGGCCGCGGCCGCGGGAGGGTGGTGAGGGCGGGGGAAGCCGGCGCTCGCGCTCCGCCCCGGCCCAGGGCGGCTCCGCCCCCGCGCCGCCGCCGCCGCCCGCTCACACGGTGCAGCACGAGGGCTTCCTGCTGCGCAAGCGCGAGCTCGACGCTAACCGCAAGTCGTCCAACCGGTGAGCGCGTGGGCGGGGCTGTGGAAGGCGGGCCCCAAGCTCAGCGTGTCCAATGAGTGGATAGGTGGGTTTGCGGCGGGGAGGTGGGGCTAAGCTTCAGGGCGTCCAACCGGTGGCGGGGGTGGGCGGGGCCTGAAGAGGGGCGGGGCTTAACTTCAAGCAATGAACAGGAGGAGCGAGGCCTCTGTTTAGTGCGTCCAATGGGCGAGTGGGTGGAGCTTAGTGGGGACGGGACCTGGAGAAAATGTTCCAAACGTAAATAAATAGTGACCCAATCTCACAGCAACCAACTCAGGAGTTCAAACTGGAAGTGGGGTCCAGTCTAGAAGGTTCCAATGAGGTGGAGCCTGGAGAGGTCATCCAACCAATGACTGGGGTAGATCCACCCTCGAAGTTTCAGATTGGGGGAGGGTCTGAAAAGGGGCGGATCCGAAACTCTGAGGCCTGAGTAGGCAGGTACCTGATATAGCTTTCCAAATGGGGGCCTAACGGTGATGTGTCTGCTCTTGGAGTCCAGCTTTGGGTTGTCCAACTGGGAGGCAGAATCTGGGGAGAGGAGGAGCCCAAAAGGGAAGCGCTGGCCAGTGAGCAGAGTGAGGCCGCGGACCCATGACGTGAAATGGGGAGGAAAGTAGATTTTGCCTTTAGGATCTGGAGGTGGTCTTTCTTCCTTGTGCAGAGGCCAAGGTGGGAATAAATTGGGCACCTCGGTGTATTTTTTTTTCTTTTTTGTGGAAGATTAGCCCTGAGCTAACATCTGCTGCCAATCCTCCTCTTTTTGCTGAGGAAGACTGGTCCTGAGCTAACATCCGTGCCCACATTCCTCTACTTTATATATGGAACACCTGCCACAGCATGGCTTGACAAGCGGCCCCTAGGTCCACACCCTGGATCTGAACTTGCGAACCCTGGGCAGCCAAAGCGGACTGTGTGAACTTAACCACTGTGCCACCAGGCTGGCCGCCACCTTGTGTATTTTGCTCTCGGGAGACTTCCTCCTCTGCTGAGGTTTTGGCTGAAGGGGGAGACAGGGATTTCTTATTCCAGACAGTAGACCAATAGATCTCCCTGAAGGGGTTTACGCGGCTGGTGGAGGAGTGGCGAAGAGCGTGTCCAAGTAAAGGCTTATGGAGGAGACAGCTTAAGTCTTGCCTTCAGGAAATTCAGTGTGGGAGGGAATAAGGAAGGGCAGCTCCGGCAGGGGCCAGCCTAGGCAAAGGCCTGGTACTGAGAGGTTTAGACCTGCCCCTCAGCTCAGGAAGAGCACCCTAGGCATGTGGCCCAACCAGGGCAAAGGCCCAGCGGGAGACTTAGGAAACCCAGGCAGGGTATTAATGAAGAGGACCCAGGCGGTGCTGCGACTCTGCCTTGAGCCCCGTCTCGTCGCCCCAGGTCGTGGGTGAGCCTATACTGCGTGCTCAGCAAGGGGGAGTTGGGCTTCTACAAGGACGCCAAGGGCCCTGCATCTGGGGGCACGCACGGTGGGGAGCCACTGCTCAGCCTGCACAAAGCCACCAGCGAGGTGGCTAGTGACTACAAGAAAAAGAAGCACGTCTTCAAGCTCCAGTGAGCCCCCCAATGGGCAAGAGGGAGGGATCCAAGGCCCAACGTCCCCCTCCCAGCAATACCCTGCTCCCCTGGAAGACGGTTGGTGGACGGGTGGGCCAGGACCCTGCCCCAGATCCCCCAAGTCCTGTGTCCCCTCCTACAGGACCCAGGACGGCAGCGAGTTTTTGCTCCAAGCTAAAGATGAGGTGAGATCTAGTCCTTTATCTCTATGTTGGGACCTCAGGAGCCACGAGGCTGGCTGGTTCCTGGCCCAGCGTGATGGGGCTGTGAGAGGGGAAGCACAAGCCAGAGTTACCAGGGCTGTCATGGGAAAGCCCATGGGCAGTGAGAGCCCAGAGGAAGCTCCTAACCTCATTATGGGGCTGGGGGTGGGCGGAGGAGGAGGGTCCGGAGGGCTGCTGGAGGCCCCAGGATAAAGTCCAGCCTCCTTGCTTTGGCCTCTGAGGTGAGACTGGAAGGATAAGAGGAGAGAGTTAAGCTTAAAAAAAAACAAAAAAGGATGAGACAGGGAGAGGGAACTGCAAGTGCAGAGAACCAGAGGTGCAGAATTGCAGAGCATCAGCCATGCTGGAGGAGCATTCAGGGAGGAAGGCTCCCAGGGGCTGGATCTCAAAGGGCGTTGTGGGCCATTTGGAAGCAGTTGGAGTTTGTCCTAAGGGTACTGGGGAGCCATGGCAGAGTTCTGAGTAAGGGAGGGTTACAGAGATGCATAAGAAAGATCCCTTTGGCTACCAGATGCAGGGTAGATTGGAGAGGGTGAGAATGGAGGTGGGGAGCCCAGGAGGCTGCCAGGACAGGGACCCAAATGGGAGAGCACAAGGCTGGATCAGGGCAGGCCTGTGGGGAGGGCAGGAAGAGGTGGGTGAGAGAGACAGGAATGGGAGTGGACCTTGGGACTGGGGCTAAGGTGAGAGGTCAGGGGAGGAGAAGGCGTGGAGGTGGTTTGAAGAGACATTGAAAACAATTCCTTGTTATCTTATTCATCTTCACAAGAGGCTACAAAGCAGGCCTTTATTCTCTCCATGCCTCCGCTACTTATCTTTAAAATGGAGATAAAAATAGTTTTCCATCAACCCCATAGGGTTATTGTGAGAAATAAGTTGACATATGCAGAGTCCTTACAGGGCCTGGAAAATGTCAGTGCTCTCTAAGTGTCTGCTGATACTGCGAGTGTTTTATTGTTGTTTATCCCTGTAGTGGGAATTAGATATAATCCTATTGCACAGAATTAAGTGAATTAATCCACAAAAGTGCTTAGAACAGAGCCTGGCAGATAAGTGCTGTGTAACCGTTTCCATCATTGTTATCATCATCATCATCATCATCATCATTATTGTTACAATCTCATTCAATAGATGAAGAAACGGAAGTTGAGAGAGGGAAGTCTGATTTCCAGACTCATCGATTACTCCATTTCTTCTCTTCCAAATACGGACTCTGCCCTGTTTCTCTCTCCAGGAGGAGATGAACGGCTGGCTCGAGGCTGTGGCCGCCTCGGTGGGGGAACACGCCGAGATCGCCCGCTGGGGCCAGACACTGCCCACCACGTCGTCCACAGACGAGGGCAACCCCAAGCGGGAAGCGGGGGAACGCAGGGCCAGCGGGCGCCGGAAGTGACTTCCCACCCCTGGGGCCTGACACATATCCTCGCCCCTCTTCTCTGCACTGTGGCCACAAAGACACTTTCTCTTCCGCAGGGGCTGGAGCCCCCAGTTCCACCAACACTGCGGACGCGCCATGACGGGCACTGGAAAGGAGGGGACTTCTCCTGCACCCCAAGAAGTGGTGGCGGGATTGCTGCCCCTATAGCCATATCTCGGCCCCTTCCCGCTCGCCACCCCCGCCCCCACCCCAGGTGCTGGGGCTTCATTGTTTTTATGCAATAACTGAGCTTGGGGGGGCGGGTAAGGGGCCAATTGAGCCAAGCCCCCTGCCCCGATCCCCAGATCCTGTCCCAAGAAGCTAGGGTGGTAGGGGCGAGAATTCCTGCCCCCTCTCTCCGCCCTAGGGATGGGCACGGGGGCGCTGGTGAGGTCCCCTGGACCATCCAGGGTGCTAGGGGGTGGGGAGGGGACGCGCCCTCCCCGCCTTTACCTCACTTCCAATGCTGCCTTGATCTCTGTCTGGGAAGGGGGAGTGAAGGGGCCCTAGCCCCCGCACTCCGCCGTCTCAGGGCCATGCGGTTAATTCCTGACTTAGTTTATTTTTGCAAAATGTCGACCTCCTCCTCTCCCGCCCCGCATCCGCGAAGGCTTTTAATGGGAGGGGCGTCAAAGCTCAAAACAGTCTTCCTCTCTCCTCCCCCCTCCAGCTATAAAAGCGACTTCGTGAGGGGAGGGGCGAGGGGAAGTCCTCCCCCTGCATGCTTCTGGCTGGAGCACCTCCCTGGGGAGTGGGGGACCGGGTTGCGAAGAAGCCGCTGGGGCTCGGGGGTGTGGGGCGGTGTGGCAGGCGCACACTGTATGTATCTATAATAAATCCTTTGGCTTTGACGGTCGATGCTGGTTTGTTCGCGTTTTATGGGCTGCGCCCGGGAAGATGTGAGGTGTGGGGGAGAGACGGGGGCTGCGGAGAACATTTAGATGTCCCCCTTGATGTGGATTAATTTTAGGGTCTAAATACATACCCCCGACGAAGTACCTAGATGCCATTCCTGAAATGGGAACCCCATAGGGGTGGAGGAACATTTTGCTGTTTCTCGTAACCAAACTTCCCCAAAGAAGCCGCCGGGTCCGCCCCGTCCAGGACAGGAAAGGCGGGCCCCTTTAAGGAGGCGGAGAATTTAACTGAGACGGGTGAGCGCTTTGTCCAGTGGCCGGCGGCTCCGGGAGTCTCCGGCCCAATGAGCACGCGAGGGGGCGGGATCTGGGTGCGCACCCGGAAGCGGGTGCTGGCCGGCCGGCTCGCCCGGGGGCCATGGCTGCCGTGGCGCCTGCAGCCGAGGGGGTCCCAGGTCGGGGGCCTCCTGGGGAGGTGATTCATCTGAACGTGGGAGGCAAGAGGTGAGTGTAGGAGATTCCTGAGGCCCCCACCGTCGGGGGCGGAGAGCAGGGTGGGAGTACCCGCCTCTCCCGGGGGGAATCCCTGTCCATCAAGGATTACTCCGCCCCTGCTGGAGGCGCGAGAGCCCGGACTAGCGTACCGGGAGGGACCCCGGTCCTGAAGTAGGGGGCGCGTTCCTCACCCTCCCTCCCTCTTCTCGCGTCCGCTCACATTCCCCGCACAGATTCAGTACCTCTCGCCAGACTCTCACCTGGATTCCAGATTCCTTCTTCTCCAGGTGAGTGTGAGAGCGAGTTTGGGGCAGGAGTTGGGGAGTGGGAGAGGAGGGTATGGGGAGATCCAGTCCCCACCCCCACCAGACCCTCCGCACACCCCGCCCCCCCAGCCCCTTACACCTGCTCTGCGTCCCCTCCTTGCAGTCTTCTGAGCGGACGCATCTCAACGCTGAAAGATGAGACCGGAGCCGTGAGTAGGGCAAGAGCTGAAACGGGGCGGCCGGTAGGAGGAGGGACAGGACCCTCCCCGCCTCAGCCCCGCTCTTTGCCCCATCCATCCTCTGCTCCCCTTACTCGCAGATCTTCATCGACAGGGACCCCACCGTCTTCGCCCCCATCCTCAACTTCCTGCGCACCAAAGAGTTGGACCCCAGGTTGGCGTGGAGGATAAAGGGGAATGCCCGACCGTCTTCACCCCCTGAGAAGTCTCATCTTCCCCCCAGAATGTTCACTAAAGCTCCTTGATCATATTTAAATTGTGTCCTTAGAATCGTCCCCAAACACACGCACGTTTTCACCGCCCATGTCATCGCTCCTTAGAATCTTGATCCCGTCAAAATTTGCTACCTGTGGGGATTCTCTGTCCAGCTTCGAGAACTTTCCCCTCAGAACTCTCTGCCCACTCCCACCCCCCAGACCCTGACCCCTAGTCAATTCTACTACCCAGGGGTGTCCACGGTTCCAGCCTCCTCCACGAAGCTCAGTTCTATGGGCTCACTCCTCTGGGTAAGCAGGGCCCCATTAGCATCCGCATTGCATAGAAATCTAGCTCGCTAGTGATCCTCCCTCTTGTCCCTCTTTCCTGAAAGAAGGTGGGGTTAGAGCTGAGAGCACTGGATGTGGTCCTGGGTCTCAGGGGAGTGGTGGTCCTATTCTGTGGAGAAAGAGAGGGGGGAGGGGAAAAGGGATCTGCTTCAGTACCCGCCAAGTCCCAGCCTTCGAGTCCTTCCGCCTCAGTTCGCCGTCTACAGCTGCGGGAGGAGTTGGATCGATCTTCTTGCGGAAATGTCCTCTTCAACGGTTACCTGCCTCCTCCAGGTGGGCACTATTAAGGGATGAAGGGAGGTGGAGCAAAGACTACATTTCCCATAAGGCTGCAGCCCTTGGATGCCTATGCTGTGAACCCTGAGATGCCATGGGAGTTGTAGTTCTATATCAGATGCTTGGATTGATGCGTGGAAAGGAAGTAGGAAACAGCATTTCCAATGAGGCAATGGGCCAGCTAGCCTCCTTAAGGCTCAGAAGCGTGCCCTAGAGCTTGTGGGAGTTGTAGTCCAGGTTTGATTTCCTTGTGGGGAAGCTTAGGAAGATATGGGATCCACTGCATGGAGGGGAGACATATTAGAGGAGAGTTATTGACCATAATCTCCATGAGACCTTGGGGCAGCCAGCCCACTGGCCACGGATAATATGCCCCAGTGGCTATTGGGAATTGTAGTCCACTGGGCTTTGCTGATTGGTAGAAAGGACAGAGTGGGGAAATTCAGTTTGTGGCTTTATGTCTCTAACCTCAACTACCTTCATGAAGTTTGCCAAATATGAAGACATATGCTGTTGTTTCCTAAACTTAGTTTTGCCCTGATTTTTTAAAAGAAATCGTTTTAAATACAAGCTTTATATCAATACCTTTATTCCATGAGTAAGTAAACGTGAAATTAAAACCCAAACATCAGTGTTATTAAACTCTGGCTGGATGCTGTTGCCTGCCAAGGCAACAGGCATCATCTCTTAAAAGGGAAGATTGGGGCCGGCCCCGTGGCCAAGTGGTTCAGTTTGCGCACTCTGCTTCCGCAGCCCAGGGTTTCACTGGTTAGGATCCTGGGCGCGGACATGGCACCACTTGTCGGGTCATGTTGCAGCCGCGTCCACATAACACAAGCAGAGGCACTCACAATTAGAATATAGAGCTGTGTCCTGGGGGGGCTTTCAGGAGAAGAAGAAAAAAAAAGAAAAAAAGGAAGATTGGCAACAGATGTTAGCTCAGGTGCCAATTTTGAAAACAACAAAAAAGGGGAAGATTAGCAAATATTGAAGAGGTATCACTATTATGGAAACTGATTCTTCCTTTGTGATGGGCTCAAAGGGAACTGAAAAGGGAGTAACTCGCTGTGTGATTCAATGTCATTGAATGCCGTGTCCCCCCCGCACCACCTAAAATCTTTTCCCCAGGAGACTATGCTTTACACATGGGGAAGTCAGTACCTGGCATATTTTTAAGTGCTTGCTACATGGCAATTATCACATTTATTGTCACTCCACCCCTTCTCCCTGCCGCAGTGTTCCCGGTGAAGCGGCGAAACCGGCACAGCATGGTGGGGCCCCAGCAGACGGGGGGACGCCCGGCCCCCGTTCGACGGAGCAACACGATGCCCCCCAACCTGGGCAACGCGGGGCTGCTGGGCCGAATGCTGGATGAGAAAGCCCCTCCGTCCCCATCAGGTATGTGTCTGTCTCCTGGGAGGCTGGGGAGCCAGGGGGACCCCTGTGACTCTGCCCTGAGCCCTGCTCTGCCCCCCCTAGGACTACCAGAGGAGCCGGGGATGGTGCGGCTGGTGTGTGGACACCACAACTGGATCGCTGTGGCCTATACCCAGTTTCTTGTCTGCTATAGGTGCTTGGGGAGGGTGCCCGTGGGAGGCCGTGGGCCCTGCTATTGGGAAGAGCTTGGGCTGAGGGCTCACGATGTGCCCCCATCCTCCAGGCTGAAGGAGGCCTCTGGCTGGCAGCTGGTGTTTTCCAGCCCCCGCCTGGACTGGCCCATTGAACGACTGGCGCTCACAGCCCGGGTGCTCGGTGGGGCATTGGGTGAACATGACAAGATGGTGGCAGCGGCCACAGGCAACGAGATCCTGCTGTGGGCTCTGCAGGCAGAAGGTGGTGGCTCTGAGATAGGTATGGCCCAAGGCTTTTTCCAGAACCCTCTGCCCTTGAGAATTCTCCCCCAACATGTGAGCTGTGAAAACTCTCTACCCCATTCGCATTCTGTGGCCTGTTCAAATAACCCACCCTGTATGATTCTCAGACCCATAAGAACTCTTTATGTTTTTAGAATTCCCCGCCCCTTTAGAATTCCACATCCTGTTAGAATTCCTTGGCCTAGTAGAAAAATGCCCCCACATACAATTCTCTCCTCCGTCAGAATTCACTGCCCTGTTGGATCTCTTTGCTTTGTGAGAGTTCTCCGTGCCAGGGGAGTCCCAGAGCCTGCTAGAATCTGTGTCCCCGTTAGAAATCTCTGACTTTTAGACTAATCTGTGCCCTGACAAATCTCCATCCTCATAAGAATCCTCTGCCACCGGTGGTCATTTGCCACATTGAACATCTCAGCCGGGTTAGAGTCCCACACCCCGTCAGCGCTCTGGCCCCTTGTAAACTCTGCCGTTCTTGCTGGAATCCTCTATCCTATGAAGACTCCATGGCCCACTGAATCCTCCCGCCCTTCGAGTTCTTCCCACCACCCTCTTTCCCCCTGTGAGGCGGGGTCCTGGCTGAGCGCTCCTTGCCCCCTGCAGGGGTCTTCCATCTGGGGGTGACCGTGGAGGCCTTATTCTTCGTCGGGAACCAGCTCATCGCCACAAGCCACACGGGGCGCATCGGGGTTTGGAATGCCGTCACCAAGCACTGGCAGGTCAGAGTGCTGGCCAGCCTGGCTGCCCCTGTCCCAGGTGTCCAGACTGTGCAGACGCAGGGAGGGGCTCCTTTCTGCCCCGCTCCACCTGGAGAGAGCCAGAGAACCCAGCAGTGGGCAGATCCTGGGGGGCGGGGGTGTTATAAAGGCCTGGGGAGCATCAGGGGAGAGGGGCTGCTGAGCTGACATGAAGGATGGGTGGGTTTGGAAAGGAGGAGAGAGGATTCTCCAGGCACTGGATGGGGAAGCAGGTGAGGGGAGAGGGTGAGGAGACAGAAACCCAGGGATGGATGTGCAAATATCTGTCATTCTCTCTGCACCCACCCCAAGCCATGTCCAAAGTGTAAAAAAAATACACATCATGTTTTCTCCTGCTAAAGTGTGAATGTGGGGGAGAGAGAAACAGACCAGCTGAGAAAGAGAGAAAGAAACAGATAAATAGAAGCAGAGGAAGAGGCGACAGAAAGAAGGGTGGACAGAGAGAAATCAGGACTGAATGACTGTGGTAGATGAAGGGGCGCAGAGAGACAGACGGAGATGCGTAGAGAAATGTCAGAAATAGAGTCAAGGGGAGGCTGAGCCAGAAACACCGACAGAGAGACAGTCAGAGACAGACAGACACGGATGGAGATAGGCCTGGGCTGGGCGAGGCTGGAGGGAAGGGGGCCTAGAAACCCCAGGAGGGTTTTGGAGCTGGGCAGAGAGGGCATGCCGGGAGGGGCCCCTGTGGAGGCCGAGGCAGGGGGACCTCCAGGGCCACAGGCTGTCCTGCCTGCCCCCAGGTCCAGGAGGTGCAGCCCATCACCAGTTATGACGCGGCCGGCTCCTTCCTCCTCCTGGGTTGCAACAATGGCTCCATCTACTACGTGGGTGAGCAGCAGACGGCGCCCCCAGTGCCTGGGCCCCTCCTCAGGAAGCGGGCGAGGAGGGGAAAGGCTGGGACCTTGAACAACCCCGCTCTACCCTCCCTGCACCCCAGATGTGCAGAAGTTCCCCCTGCGCATGAAGGACAATGACCTCCTTGTCTGTGAGCTCTACCGGGACCCGGCAGAGGATGGGGTCACAGCCCTGAGCGTCTACCTCACCCCCAAGACCAGTAAGCTATGACCCAGCTCCCCGCTCTGCCATCAGCAGCCAGCCCCAGCCCGCAGCTGTGTCCCCCCTGCGTGGGTAGCATGACCCAGTGAGATTTATTGGGCGGAGGACAGATTAACTCTCATTTAGTCGTTCAACAAATACTGAGCACTGCTTGTATATTAGCACTGTTCTAGGTGCTGGATGGTGATGGGTCTCTCCACCGGGGGCAAAATTGGCTGCTAGTCCTTCATCTTTGTGTTTCTTTCCCATGTCTGCAGTTAGGGCATGATGCTTGCGTGCTCCTAACACAAAGAGGCTGCATGTTTTACAGTGGCCGGAGTTGAGTTCCCTCACTTGGGACAAATGTTTGGTTTTGTTTTCTTGACCACAAAGGCAAAAAAAAGGGTTAATTTTTGTTTGTTTGTTTGTTTTTATTGCAGTATAGTTCCTGTTCCTTAAAATTCACAATTCAGTGATTTTTAGTAGATTCACAAGGTTATACAACCATTGTCACTGTCTAGTTCCAGAACATGTTTACCACCCCAAAAAGGAAGCCCATCCTCATTAGTAGTCACACCCCATTCCTTCCCCATGACAGCCTCTGGAAACCACTAATCTGCTTTCTGTCCCTATAGATTTGCCTTTTCTAGACGTTTCATGTAAATGGAATCATACAGTATTGGCCTGCTGTGCCTGGCTTTTTTCTCTTAGCATAAGGGTCCATTTTTTTCATGGTTAGTGCTTTTTGGATCTTGTGATATCTTTGCCTACCCCCAGGTTGCAAAGATTTTCCCCTTTGTTTGCTTCTAGAAGCTTATAGTTTAGTTTTAGCTCTTGCATGTTGATTTCTGTTCATTTCAAATGAACTTCTGTGTACGGTGTGAGGTCGGGGTCACAGCACACTTGTTTCCTGCAGGAGTCAGTGATTACCACACCTAAGTGCTCAGCGTGTTGTCCCATCAGCCCCTTTCTTATTCCAGCTATTTAGTCCTGCCCTCCCCTGCCCCTCCTGCCACCTGCCACTGCTCTGTCATGTTCAGTGTGTGTCTCTTCATTTGTGTGTGTCCTTACAGAATGGGGGTGGTAGACAGGTTTTTGAATTTGCATAAATGGCCTTGGGTGTCCATCCCAGTTGTCCCTTCCTGTTGTCTGCCTGCCCCGGGTTTAATACCCATCCGTGTTGCTCTGCACAACCCTGATCCATTGCTGGCAACTGCTGCACAAATGTTACAACACATTTTCTACCCGCATTCCTTATGATGGTCTGTTAAGTTTCTGACAGCTACGAAGTAACTTTTCCCCTGTGGAAAGTTGGCCTGAGCTAGGAGTCCCTCAGACACATGGGGTTGTGTTTTCTTGTCTTACTGGCTGTCTGTTTATATGTCTCTATTTTTTTTTGTCTCTCTAATTCCCTCTGTCTCTATGTCTGTGTGTCTCTGTCTCTATAACCCTCCCTGTGACTCAGTTTCTTGGCTGGCGGTGTGTGTCTGTTTCTCTATTTTTCTCTCGTCTCTCTCTCTCTCTCTCTTTTTTTTTTTTTTTTTTTGCTGAGGAAGATTAGCCCTGAGCTAACATCTGTGCTAATCTTCCTCCACTTTATATGTGGGATGCCTCCACAGCATGGCTGACGAGTGGTGTATGTCTGAACCTGCGAATCCAGGCCGCTGAAGCGGAGCACGGGAACTTAACCACTGTGCCACAGAGCCGCCCCATCTCTCTTCCCTCTCTTGTTAGCTCTGTCTCTGTCTGAATTTCTGTCTCTAGTTCTCTATCTCTCTGATCTGTCCCTTTGTCTCCCCCATCTGACCACCTTATCTCCCTCTCTGACTCTATGTCTGGTCTTTGTCTGTCTCTTTCTCTCTGCCTGAGTTTTGATCTCTGTGACCCTGTCCCTGTCTTCATCCTCGGCCCCTCCCCAGGTGACAGTGGGAACTGGATTGAGATCGCCTACGGCACCAGCTCAGGGGGCGTGCGGGTCATTGTGCAGCACCCTGAGACGGTGGGCTCGGGGCCTCAGCTATTCCAGACCTTCACCGTGCACCGCAGCCCCGTCACCAAGATCATGCTCTCGGAGAAGCACCTCATCTCAGGTGGGCCTCGCCAGCTTCCCCGGGGGCCTGACTCCCTGCAGGAGGGGTGGCTCAGGTCAGAGCACGAGACCAGGTGGATGAGGGTTTCCGCTGAGGAGGGGCATTGTATAGGGAGAGGCCCCTAGAGAAGGGGACCAGTTTAGGGAAGAGTGAATTTGCGGGGGAGAAGCAGAATTCATCAATTCAACAAGCATTTATTGAGCACCTGCTGTATGCTAGGCAAAGGGGATACAGTGGTTAACAAGACAGGCCAGGTCCCTACCCCTGTGGAGCTGACATTCTAGTGGGGCCAGCAGACACTAAAGAAATAAAAATACAAGTCAGAATCAGGCAGTGATGAGGGCTGTGAAGGAAACACAGCTGTGTGGGTGGCCAGAGCCTGTCGGGGTCGCTGAGAGGGAGTGGTTCTGGGACAGGCTTTCTGAGGAAGGAGCTTTGAGCAGAATGAGGGAATGAGCAGTGCCGATTGGTGGGGACAAGTGTTCCAGGCGGAGGGAACGGACGTTGCAAAAGCTCTGAGGTGGGAGGATGTTTGACGTGTCTGAGGAAGAGCAGGGGGCCCCCTGGGCCCGGAGTGGAGTGGGCGACGGAGAGGGGTGGGAGGTGACAGGGGCAAGTCGGCGGGGCCTTGAAAGCCATGGAGAAGACTATCCTTGACCCTGGCTGAGATGGAGCCACAAGAGGGCTCTGAGCAGAGAAGGGACATGACCTGAGGCAGGTGTTCACAGGCCCCCTCAGGCTGCGTGTCGGGACAGACTGTGGGGGCAGGACAGGAGTAGGGACACCAGGGAGGAGATGAGAGGGACAGGAGCAGGTGGGGGCAGTGGGCGGGGCAAGGTGAGGTCAGGCTCTGGAATAATTTTGGAGGATTTTTGACCTTTGGAGTTCTGAGAAAGAGAGAATTCTCTGGGCGGAGGGATTCAGAGGGGCCTGGATCCTGCCGCCCTCGAAAGGGCGTCATCCCGGGGCTCGGGAAGGTCAGGCAGTAGTGATGCCCAGCTGGGCTGACCTGCCACTGTCCCCGCGCTCCTCAGTCTGTGCCGACAACAACCACGTGCGGACGTGGTCTGTGACTCGCTTCCGCGGCATGATTTCCACCCAGCCCGGCTCCACCCCACTCGCTTCCTTCAAGATCCTGGCGCTGGAGTCGGCTGATGGGCATGGCGGCTGCAGTGCTGGCAACGACATCGGTGCCTCCTGGCCCCCTGCCCCCCACCCCCCGGGCCCTGCCTGCCCCCCATTGGCCTCCATTGACCCCTTACCTGACCCCTGTACCTGTCCTGAACTGCCCAGCTGACCTGGTTGACCTCCACTGACCGCCACCTGACCCCTGTTGACCTCCCTTTACTCCCATTGATTCCTGCTGACCGCCACCTGACCCAAGACCCCCTTCCAAGCCACTGCCCCCTTCCCTGATGTGGCCGAACTCTACTGACTGTTGCTGACCCCCAGCCCTCTCTGACCCGCCCAGCTCCAGCAGCCCGGGGATGCAGTCCTAGTCCTGGCAGGGGGGCTGCTCAGTGGGGAAGGGGGCAGGGCCTTGGGGCTGGGGGCCCTGGGGACCCGGCCGGCCCTGACCCCCACCCTTGCCTGGCCAGGCCCGTACGGCGAGCGGGACGACCAGCAGGTGTTCATTCAGAAGGTGGTGCCAAGCGCCAGCCAGCTCTTCGTGCGCCTTTCATCCACTGGGCAGCGGTGAGGAGTGGCTTTTCGAATGGGGAGGGTGGTCAGAGGAGAAGGCAAGATGCCAGCTGGGTTACGGTGGCCAGACGGGGGTCCCAGCCCCAGAGCACGGATGGAGCAAAGCCTGGAACGGGGCAGGAGCTTGGTCCTAGGTCTGGGGCTGCCGGAATCAAAGATGTAACCTGTGTGGGTGGGAGTGGAGCTGGAGAAACCCCGGGTGCCCGTACTGGACCTCAAACAGAGGTCGCCCTGTGTGGTCGCGGGGGATGAGGCCCAGGCAGAGGGGTCAGGGGTGGATTGGGGCCAGGCAGAAGGGTCAGGGCGGGATGGAGGGGGGCCAGGCAGGGGAGTCAGTACGGCATGAAGGGGCCCAGGGAGCTGTAGGATCCCAAAGGAGTTGCTTGCTTTAGCCTGGGAAGGGAGCCTGGAAAGATTTTCTTGAAGAGGAGACTGAGCAGAGACCCCGAGGACAACTGGAGTGAACAGAAGAAAGAAGGGAGGGGAAAGGGTGTGCCAGGCTGAAGGGACAGCCATGCACGGGCTGGAGCGGCCCAGTAGGGTAACCAGTGATGTGCACGTGGTGTCTGGGGCCTGGAGCACAGAATTGGAGGTGAGGAATGAGGCTGCAGAGGGCAGGGCAATCGTATGGAAGAGCCGAGACTGTCCTGAGGGTACTGGGGAGCCCTGGCTGCTGTGAGGGGGATGGACTGGAGGATGGAGAGGAGGCCACGAGCCCAGGGAGGAGGCTCAGAGCTTGAGCAGAGCCAGACGGGGAGGGGAGGGGGCCAAGTGGACCGGCCACGAGAAGGATAAGAGGCGAGGGCGGCGCCGAGGCCGGGACCCAGGCCTTCCCTGAGCCAGGAACAGGGGGGAGCAGCCAATCTGGGGGGAATCCCATTTGGGACACAGGGTGAGTGTGTGGGCGGGTGGGGGACATCCAGGAGGCTGCGCATGCCCAGGGCTGGAACCCAAGAGAGGAAGTTGGGGAAGGATGAAGAAGCTCGGGGTGGTCATTGAGAGGCAGGACCTGAAGCCGTAATGGTGGGGACTGTGGCCTGGGGAGCGGGTAAGGATGAGAAGAGGGGCCAGGGCAGGCCCTGGTGTGGCTGGGATGACCCCTCCTCGCCTCCCTCTCAGGGTGTGCTCGGTGCGCTCGGTGGACGGCTCGCCCACCACCGCCTTCACGGTGCTCGAGTGCGAGGGCTCCCGGCGGCTTGGCTCGCGGCCACGGCGCTACCTGCTCACCGGCCAGGCCAATGGCAGCCTGGCCATGTGGGACCTGACCACCGCCATGGACGGCCTCGGCCAGGCCCCTGGTACTCCTGCCCTGCCTCCATCCCGTCCCAAGCCCCCCACACTCACCCTGAATCCTTCTCCACCACCTCCATTGTGATCTCTCCTCCCAGGCTTTGCCCTCTGACCCCTTTCTCTGCCCTCCAACCCCTCAGGGCCCTGGCTTTTCAACCCCCTCTTAGCTTCTGACCCCTGTCCCTTGACCTCTACATCTTTTTTCCTAGCCTGACCTCAATCCTTGCACATGACCTTTGTTCCTTGACTTGTGACCCTTGTCTTGCCCCCTGACCCTGCTTCCTTGCCCCCAGCAGGTGGCCTGACAGAGGAAGAGCTGATGGAACAGCTGGAGCAGTGCGAGCTAGCCCCGCTGGCTTCCTCACGGGGCTCTCTCCCCAGCCCCTCACCCCGTACCTCGCTCACCAGGTAGGCATGACCCCACTTCCCCTTCTGTGCCCTGGGGGGTGGCGAGAACATGGTGGCCATGGGGCCTCAGCTGCCCCACGATGACCTGCCCTGACCCTCATCACCCCCTCAGCCTCCACTCAGCCTCCAGCAACACCTCCCTGTCTGGCCGCCGCGGGAGCCCGAGCCCCCCGCAGGCTGAGGCCCGGCGCCGGGGCGGAGGCAGCTTCGTGGAGCGCTGCCAGGAACTGGTGCGGAGTGGGCCGGAGCCCCGGCGGCCGCCTACCCCAGCCCCTCGGCCCTCCACCGGTCTCGGGGCTCCCCTCACCCCCCCCAAGGTGAAGCTCAATGAAACTTCCTTCTGAACATAGCTGCCATGGTGCCTTCAGTTACCCAGGTCCTGGGGGACTCAGGTGCCTCCCGCTTCCTGTCAGAGCCCTGGGTTCAGGGCCGGGGCCTCCTTGGAGTGGTCACTGTTACTAGGCCCCCACTATCCCCCTTTTCTGGAGCCAAAGTCACCCTCCTCTAATAAAGTTCTCACTGCCAACACCTTGCTTACATTCTTAAAGAGTTTTGAGACTCCTAGGGAAAGAGTGAGAGAGGTGGGGGCCCCAACCAGGTCCCTGGCTGTGGATTCAGGAACATCTGTCTCTTCAGGTTTAAGCAAAGAAGGGGAATGTATGGTTTACACTTTGGCTTCAGGCATGGCTGGATCCAGGGGTTCAAACACATCCAGAATACCTTTCCATCCTTTGGCTTTGCTTTCTTCTGGGATGCATCATTCTCAGTCAGGTTTTCCCCTCTCTGTGCCAAGATGATTCTAGGTAGCTCCTTAGCAACATTTTTCTCTCGAGCAGCAGCAAAAATTGCAACACTGATTCTCATTGGCTTGAGTTGAGTCAGATGGCCATCCTTGAACCAATCACTATGGCCAGGGTGATGGAAGCCTTCCATTGTCCCAGGGATCATGTGCCCGCACAAGCCAGGTGGTGGGGTCAGCCCCATGTTGACAGAGTGCAGGAGGAGTTCCTGAAAGGTGAATTGGGGTACTGTTACCCAAGGTGGGATGAATGGCTAGTGGTTGGCAGAAACACCGCTGTCGGCCATGTGATTGCCACATCTTTAAATTTTGTACCCGAAACCTCACCACGGCAAACACCTTGCCCACATCCCTGGCTGCCCGGGCTTTCACCCCTTTCTTGCCCACACCAGAGAGGGCATGTGGGACAGGTTGAACCTGCCCCAGCCTGACATCTTTGGGATTTTTCCCCAAATAATACTTATTACTATGGGGTCTCCCCAGAGGCATTTTCAGCCTCTTTTCCTTGGGCCAATGAAGAGAGAAAGTAGGCCAGACTAAGAACACTGGATTTTAGAGTATGCTACTTCTAGAATTCCAGAGTTTCTGGAATGCCAGAGCTTCTGAAACATGGTGGAGCAGGGTCTAGAATGTTAGGGAATCTAGAACACAGGCATATTCTAGAGTGCTAGTGGATGAGCAATATTAAGGTTCTCTCCTGCATATCAGAGAATCCAGACTGTAGACATTTCTGACAAAAGGACCTGGAAAGTCAGTGATTCTGGAATAGGGGAGGGGTCTAGAATACCTATGAATCTACCCCAGTAGGAATATTTTGCATGCCAGAGATTCTGGAATGCTGAGAATTATAGGACACAGAAAGGAATCTGGGTTACTAGGAAATCTAGAGCATAGGAGTATTCTGGAATGTCAGCCCTTCCAGGTCGTTAGAGGGCTTGTTTGCATCCCAAGAAATTCATAATGCCTGGGGTTCTGGAATGCCAGAGAATCTAGACATGAATGGGAGGCCTAAAAGGTGGGTGATTCTCAAACATGAGTGTTCTGGAATGCCTGTGAACCTCAAACTCTGGAAATGTTTTTACATGCCAGGGCATTCGGAACACTGAAGGGATGTTTGAGCATTGGGGAGACTAGAACGTAGGAGAGGGTCGGGATGTCAGGTAATCTAGAATATGGGGGTGTTTTGTAATGCTCACAGGTCTAGAATATTGCGATAGTTTTTTCCATGCCAGGGAATCCAGAACATTTGTGTTTCTGGAATGCTACTGATTGCAGAACAGAGAGAATGTCGGAAAATCTAGAACACTGAAGAGATTTGTTTGTTTGTTAATACCAGACATAAAACCCTCGCATAAAACAATGGGAGGAAGCTTCTGGAATGCCACAGCTCTAGAACTCTGAGGGATTCTGAAGGGTTGAGATCAGATCAGGATCCAAGGGGTGACGTAGAAACGACCCTGGGAGGTAGTGGCATTGATAGGGAGGGATTGGGAGCTGGGGACTCCAAATTCTGAGGGGGAGGGGAAGCCAACGCCATCCCCGGAAGTTGCAGTGGTGAGCCAGAGGCTGTTGCCTAGCAACGAGCATTGAAGATGCCCTGGATCCCAGGCAGAAGGGAGAAATTTCGGCAGCGCCCCCAGCAAATTCTCCAGCCACAGGGTAGGAGGGGGAGAAGGGGGGCAACCGGGGCAGGGACATGCTGTCCTGCAAGGCCATGTTAGCAGGGATGGCGGAGACTACACAAAGGCAGGGCCACGGAGCACATTCTGTGCGCAGAGCCAGGCACTCCATCATCACGCTGGGACAGCCCACGAATGCCCGTGAGTGAGGTCTGAGTGCCGTCGTTACTGCTCCAAGGGGCTGTGTGTTCCTGGACAGTGGGTAAGCCCAGATTTCTGGGTGTCAGTGTGGAATGGAGGCGTGGATTGCTGTAGGTGGCAGTAACGGTGTGAGTGTGGCTGTGTGAGTCAGCCCGAGTGCCTCATTGTAACGGGGGAGGATGAAGGGGTCTCCCGTCCGTCCTGCAAACCCTCCATTGGAAGAAGGAGCGGCAGTGGGCGATGAGGACGCTGGATCAGCTGCTGTTGTTAGCCCGGAGTGGGCCCTATGGTCAGGGCGTGTGGCCTAGTACCCTGTGTGGGCGGAGCCTGGGATCCACTGGGGGCGGGGCTCACGCTACAGAACTGGAAACCGTAAGAATCAAACTGTCAGGAACCCCTGGAGGCGGGGCAAATACAAAAGGGGTGGTGCTTGGGACCCTAAGCTTAGGGCCGCTCCCCAGTTCTCTCTGGGAAGGGGTGTGGCCTGAAACTTAACGGGAGAAGGGGGCGACTGGGGGCAGGGTCTGAAGCTCTGGGGGCAGTGCCTTTCGGAGAAGAGAGGCGGAGGTTTGTAATTCCGAGGAAAGAGAGTGGGGCCTTGAATTTATAATGAAGGGAAGCGGCTGGGCTTGAGACCCCCTGCGTTGGGAGGCTGTGAGCAGGGCTTAGATCCTGGAACCCGCTAAAGGGGGTGCAGGTGGGGCCCAAGGCCCCCTGTGGCTTGCGAAGGGAAAGGACTGGAATTTTCTAAGGAGAGTCTGCAGTTCTAGGAGTGGGAGGGGTGCTCTTGGGAGCCTTTAAAGATTCAGACAGGGAAGGGGGTCTGGTACCCTCGAGAGGCGGCCCGGGGAGAGGGGTGGAAGGTGGAGAGCAGAGCCGGGAGCCCTCTGGGAGCTGAGTCTGTGGGTCGGGGGCGGAGCCTGGGTCCTCTGAGGGGCAGAGACTCTAGCCTTCTAAGGAACAAGCTCTTGATTGTTGAGCCTGGAACCCCTGAAGCACAGGGCCTTGAGAAGCGGCAAATCCTTTGGGAAGGTCCAGAGGGGCCCTGGGACCCTCAGAAGGGCCAGACCTGGGGCCTAGTGCAGGGTTAGCGCTCCGTCCCCAGAATCCTGAGTCTCTCACGTGAGAAGTGGGCACCTGTGGGGGCTTCCAGCATCCCCACTAGTCAGGGAGCAAATTCTGATGGAATTCTTCCACAACTGCGAGCCGAGGGATGAGGCTGCGAGTGGAAGTCTATCTTAGGGGACACTGCCCACTGCCTGCACATCACTCCCCGTCGTGGGAGGGGTCCCAGACCCTCAACACATGGGCCTCTCCTTCACCAGAGGGGTCCCCGAGTTGGTACCCGACTTCCCATTCCCCCCCAATGGCACTGAGAACTCTCGGCCCCTGCGCCCCCCGCCCGGCACCTGTCCCTCTAGCCCCTCCCCTGCCGCCTCCCGATTGGCCGCGCGGGCAGCGCCCCCTGGCGGCAGCGGGCTCTGATTGGCGGGAAGTTCGCAGCCCGCGGCTGGGACGCTGGAGAAAATGAGTCGGCCTCTGGCGGGGGCGGGGGGCGGGGCCGCGCTGAGCTGGACCCGCTGGACAGACGGCCCGCCTGGAGCCGGACTCCACGCCGGACACGATGCTGCGGCCTGGTCCTCGCGGCCGCCGCCCCCTCCTGCTGGTGCTGCTGCTGCCGCTCCTCGCAGCCGCCGCCACCGCCGCCTCTGCCGCCAGCCCCGGCTCCAGCCAGGCCGTCGAGGTGATGACCCCGGGCCGCCGGGCCGGGTAAGCCCCGCTGCGGCCCCCTTTTTTGTGCTCCCTCCACCCAATGAGGCTGGTGATCCGGGAGGACCAGGACTTTCAGATTTAGGGGAATACGAACCCACTGCTTAGGGGTGGGGATGAAAGAGCCAGAGCCCTTGGATTTATTGGGGCCCTCTATTTTGTGGGGCTTAGAATCCGGGGAGCACTGAGATTCTGAGGGGAGGGGTTCCCCTCCGGTGTGGTAGAGATGGATACGGCTCCAGGGAATTTTAAGGTTTATTCGGAGAAAGGTATCAGTTTATATGGGGTTAGGGCTTTGAGTTCTCCCAGGATGACAGATGAGTGGTGCCCTCGAGCTGGGATGGGGTTCCGCAAACTTCTCGGGTTCATAAGGAGGAAGAGTATGGGGGGTTACGAAGGGACTTCATAGAGGAGTTGAGATGTCCTGGTTTTCAAGGGTTTGGGGGGCTAGGTTAATTAAGAGGGACCCTTGGATTTTCCTAATTCATTAGGAAGAAGTGAACTTTGGGGTTGATGGCCGAGGGGCTTGTGGGGAATTGTGCAGGGCGGGGGGGTGTCCAGATTTCATGATGTTTGGGATGCTCTAGTTTCCCAGAATTAGAGAACTCCAGGCTTGAATGAGGTACCAGTGATTTCCCGGCGAGAGATCCAGAATTTCCTATAGATTTGGGGGTTACAGCCATCCTTCCTGTCTGCGGGTGACGAGATCGAAGGGAACAATCTGCCCAGCACCCCCACCCCCCGCCCAGCGGCCCAGCGGCCCAGCGCTCCGTTACAAAGGCCCCGGGCTCAGCTCCCGCCTCGGTCTCTGCGAATGCGTTTAGTAACCCGAGCCGGGCCGGGGGCGGGGCCGGGAAGGGGTTAACCTGGAGAAAAGGAGGGAGGGATGACGGCGAAATCGGGGTCCCGGAGGCTCCTCGCGGGCACCCTCTTCCCCCACTGGGCCCCACCCGTCTGGAAAGAGTCCATGCGCCCGACGTCCCTTCTCAGCATCCCCCCACTGCCCTTCTCTCGGGGCCTGCGCGCGCAAGCCCTCATCCCGCGTCCCCCTTAGCCTGGGGATAATGGATTTGTCTGGGGGGCCCCTTGGTTGCGACGCACTTGCGCCGGAGCTGAGGGCTCCGCTACTCAGAGTCTGAGATCCTCTGGGCGCGGAGATTTCTCCAAAAACGACTCCTTCCTCTTAGTCAGGTGGGAAACTGAGGCCCAAGGAGCGGGAGACGCTGGCTCCAGGACACACAGCGTGGAAGGGCAGGAACGGGCTTCCCACTTTCGGGATTCCCAGTCCTGGGCCGTGGCTCCTTCTGTATCCCGCTCCACCTCAGCACCCTGCTGGACCCACCGTCAAAGGAGGACCTCCCTCCCCAACGGCTGAGGCCTGTGGAAGTGGCGCCACCTGCCGGCCACGCGCGGGATGACGGCTGAGTCCTGGACGGGGATGTGCGCGTTGGGCCGAGTTCTAGATTCCCAGACAGTCGGGGCTTGGCAATGCACTCAGAAATCCTCTTTGAGTCTTTTTTGAAAAATCACTTTTAAAGAAGACTTTCAAACGTCTTTTCCAGTAAGACCTCACCGCAAAACACTTCAGAAGATAAATAAAAGTAAGGTTGCTGTGGCCTTCATCCCTGGAGAGTCTAAGCCGATTTGCCTCCCATTGTACAGATGGGGAAACTGAGGCATCGAGCGCAGTGCCTCAAATTGGTCGCACGTCTGTTTCTTTGGAGCATTTTCAGGCCTCATCTTGGCTTTCCCTCCCCTATCCCCCATTGCCTTCCTTTGGGGGGTTCTAGGGTGCCAGGGGCCTAAGGGACTTCTCCTTTATTTATAGCATTGCTGCTTGTCGCTGCTGCCCAGGCCAATCGCCCAGGAGGAGCCGCTGCTTCAGAGGTGGGTTCTTCTAGGGGGGTATAGGTAGGGGGGTGGAAGAGGGTAGGAGCAGAGGGGCTGGGGGCTCCCTTCCCCACCCCTCATCGCAGCTGGAGAGCTGAATGCACTTGGTGGAAAGAGGGACTTGGTCCCTTCCTTCTCCACTTAGTCCCTGGCCATCTCCGAAGCCTCCTGCAGGGTCCGGAGCTGCCTGCCAGGAAAGTGTGCAGGCCCTCAGCGGTGCCTGACTCCAGTGCCCCGGGCGCTGCCGAGCCTCGGCCCCAGTGCGAGGAAGAGACAGGTGTCCCTGAATTGGCAGCCACTGACGTGAGTGTGCAATTTCTCCCCCTGCCCACGCCAGGTGCTCAGAAGCTCCCAAGCCCAGCACTTCCGGCTCACCTTTCTCTACAGCCTGGCTCTCTCCCTTGTTCTCTCTGTCTCTGTCAACTTGTATCTCTGTTTCTGTTTCTCCTTTTCCTGCAGTCTCTGTCTCTCTGTCTCTGTTGCCATGTCCCTCTTTCTGTATTTGTTCTTTCCATCTCTGTCTCTGTTTCTCTCTTCACTGCCTCTCTTTTCCTCGGTGTCTCTCTCTGCCTCTGTCTGTCTCTGTGTCTCTCTTCTCTCCTCTCTCTCTCTCCCTTCCTCATCTCTGTAACTTTGTCTCTGTTTCTCACCAAGCCTCGAAACAACACTCGAGGCCTGGTCCCCATAAAGCGGTTGGGGGAGTTGGGCTGAGCCGGCACTGGACAACATCCTGGTGTGGGAGGCCCCTTTCAGCGGGGGGGGGGGGTGGGGTGGGGGGGGGTGGGGGTCAGCCTAACCGCGGTAACAGCGCCTTCTCTGCCCCCTCCCACCCAGGCTGCAGGAGGCCCGAGCTCTGCTAAGGCGACGTCGGCCCCGCGGGCCGGGGGGCCGGGCCCTGCTGAGAAGGAGGCCCCCACAGCGCGCCCCTGCCGGCCAGGCTCGGGGTAAGAACATCCGCCCTTCCTCTGCCGGGGGGCGGGGGGGGGGGGGTTCCGGGCCAGATAAAACCGTCTGGTTCCCACGGTCCAGCCGCCGCCTAGCCGCCCCCCATTGTAGCTCAGCCCCCCCCAGGACATGGCCCCCTCTAGGGACCCCGGCGTCCGGCCGCGTGAGGTGAGCCTGGGACAGGACCAGACGCCGGCCAGAGGCGCTGACCCGCGAGGGTGGGGCCGGGAAGCCAGGCGTCCGGGCTCCCCGCGGCCGAAGAGGGGGGCGCTGTGCCTGCAGAGAGCGCAGCCGAACTAGCCCAGACAACAAAAGCGATTGTGCGGGTTGGCGCCTGCCCTGTCACCGAATGCCCAAAATTGCGGGGCGGCTAGGGGCCAAAGGCCTCCCCCTGCTTCCTGGACCCTCCCTCTGCCCTCCTCCAGCTCCGGCTCTGCCCCTGGGCCAGCACACCCCCTGGTCTCAACCACCCTCAAAAGTCCCCCTCCTGCTGTGGCCTTCAGCCCAGATGTGTCCCCTCCTCCCTAAAGTCTTCCAGATGTGGGCCTCCGGCCAGATGTGAGGACCCCCGCCCACAGCCTCAATCCACCGTTTCCCCTTATCCATTCTGACTTCTCCTACCAGGTGTGGGGGTCCTGGTCAGACGTGACTACATCCTCAAGTGTGTCCCCCACCCCAGCGTCCTGCCCACCATCCAGACCCTCAATTCCTTCATGTGCCCAGGTGCACCGACCCTTCTCCTCTCCCCCAGATGTGCCACCTGGCTGCCCAGATGTGCAATGACAGGCCCCTATCCACTGAAGGCCCTTTCTCTGTGCCTAGGGCGGAGAATCAGCCTTTAGCGGCCTCCCCAAATGCGGCCCCCAATACTCTTTCCTCTTTATGGATTCAGCCCTGTTTGGGGAGAAACCGGCCCGCCCCCACCTGTTCCCTTCCTCGCCGCTCCCCTGCGGGCCCCATTCACTTGTTGGTGCGAGGGGGGGCCGAGGGGGCGTCCCCTCCCCCCTGCGAGCCTAGCGCCCAGCCTGCGCGCCTCTGGCTGCGCGCCCAGCCCCACGCGCCCCCGCGCGGCCGCCGGGGAGGGAGTGGTGGGGAGGGGGGGCCTGAGCGGGGGCGCGGCCGCCCTCCCCCGCGGGCGGGCGGGCGCGGCCGGGCCCCTCGGGCGGGCTGGGGCGGCGGCGCGGCGGAGCGCGGCGCTGCAGCCATGGCGGGCGGCGCGCGGCTGCTCTGGATGTCGCTATTGGTGCTGCTGGCGCTGCTCCGGCCGCAGCCCGGGCTGGGCCGGCCCCGAGAGCGCCTCCGCGTGCGCTTCACCCCGGCCGTGTGCGGCCTGCGCTGCGTCCACGGGCCCACCGGCCCCCGCTGTACCCCGACCTGCGCGCCCCGCAACACCACCAGCGTGGACAGCGGCGCGCCCGGCGGGGCGGCCCCGGGGGGACCCGGCTTCCGCGCCTGTGAGTGCGGGGTGGTGGTCCCGCGGGAGGGGTTCCCCGGGGGAGGAGGATCCCCAGGGATGGTGGAGACAGTCCCCCAGGGAGAGGGAGCCTAGATTCCGTGTGCAGTAGCGCTGGGGAATCAAATTCCTGGCTTTTGGAATTGAGTCCTGAGGGTCCTGATTTTGCAAGCAATGAGGGTTCTCGGGGACCTGTGGCGTCCCACGTGAGGGGACTGGGGTCGGCTTTCCTGCCCTTGAGTCAAAGTGGGGAATACCTGAATTGAGGGTCCTGGGAGCTTGGGAGAAGGGGTCCCTGGAGGCCAAGAGAGAGGTTCAGGGCCCTGCGGGGTGGTGTCCCAGTTGCTCCGTCTGTGGGGTGGGAGGGATTAAGAAAGTCCAGGATGGGAGTGCCTGGCCGGAGGGAGATTGGGGTGAGCAAAGTTGATCCGGAGGGCTGCGAGGGAAAGAGCCCCCAGAAGGAGGGTCTCTGCAGGACCCTGAGTTGCAAGGGTCCCACGTGGGAGAGAAATCCAGATAGGAGACCTAGGGGGAAGGGGCGCCCCCTGGGGGCCGGGGGGACAGGAGGAGGGTGCGCACCGGGCACCCCTAGAGATGAGGAGCCCGCGGGGGGGTTCAGGTGAGGTGAGAAGGGTGGGCCACCTGTTGGCCCCAAGGTGCGGGGGTGGGTGGGCTCTCGGGATCGGGGCCTACCTGCCCCCAACCCCGGAGGTCCTCTGGAGTGGGGAGTGGGGGCCCCTGGCGCCGAGAACTCGCCCAGCCTGGCCCCCAGCCAACCCAGCCCGGGGCCGGCGTGAGCTCATCTCCCGCCTGAGCCCCCGCCCGCTGCCACTCCCTCTCTCCTCCCCTTCCTCTCTCCTTCCTTCACTCCCTCCCGGCCCCAAGCCCCGTGCCAGGCGCCATGCCCAGGCGGGTGCCAAGCCCCTGGAGGCACAAGGAGGGGCATGTGAAAGGGGGCTGACCTCGGCAGGACCTCGATGTCCTCAGCTCCTCATTCCTCCAGGGTCGTGGGCCATGGAGTTGTCGGTGCCCATCGAGCGGCTCTCCCCCGGTGTGGGAGCCCTCAGGGAGCTGGGGCGGGGGGGGGGGGGGGGGGTGCTGCATTCAGGCCAAGAGAAGGCTGAGAAGTGCCCTTGGAGGCTGGGAAATGCACCCAGACCTAGCTGGATTACCACGACCCCCAGCAGATTTCCTATTTTGGAATCTTGATTCCTAGTTAAGCCTCTTTTAGGCCTGCCACTCAATTAAGGACCCATATTAGAGCCCCCTGGAGTCCTGGCCCGACTCCTCTAACTAAGGGAGCCCAGAATGTCTGCCTTCAGACCCTAAACACTCTCCCCACCACTATCAACAGCTCCAGAGACCAGCCCCTCCAGCGAAGTTCCCTCCCATTCTTCTTATGTGATCTCCCCAAACTGTACCCCTCACTGGAAAACTCGGTAGTATTGTCCCTCAGTTAGTCCTCCCCACTTCCCTGAGAAACCCTAGATTATAAACCCTATGACAGTTAACCCCGGTCCCTAGCTGAATTCTCTTCCCACAAAGCCTACCGTTTTCTTATATTTCCGATGGAGTCCCGTCAGAGATCCCCCATTCCTGTCTATCCAAGTCCCGCTCTTCCAGCTGACCCCTCCCCTCCCCAGGAACTTCTGCTCCATCCACCTTCAGAGAACCCCAGAGTTGGTCTTGATCTGCTGATCCTCCCAAGAGGTCTCTAGACACTGTTCTTGCCCGAAGCAATCATTAATGAAAAGACTTGGGTACCTAATCCCTTAGCTGGGAGGGGAGGGGGGAATAGAGTCTTCCCAGACAATTGAAGCTCTCATGTGCTGGGAACTCCCAGGGATCCCACTTCCCCCTGAATCTAAATGCTGTTCTCAGCACTCTCTAACTGGCTATCCTCTAGAAGACACTAGAGTCCTGTTGTCTAGGTAACTCTCCCCAAAAGGACTCAAAGGACTCCTGTTGAAGGGCGCCTCAGTTTGCTCTGAGTTAGGCTCCCTTTCCCTTCCAGAAACCTCGAGCCGTCTTTGAACCCCAGAGTACTGCCCCCTAGCTGATCGCCCAGGAGTCCAGTCTCTTTACCCTTCTTGAGGGGACCCCCTCTCTTTCCTCTCTCCAGTGTGCACACACGCCTTCCTGGACGGCCCCGGCCGCCTGCCCCCATCCTCCCCTCCGCACAGCTGTCTCCAGCTGTTCTCGGCAGCCCCGGGGGAGAAAGGGAGGGGGTGCCCTCGCAGGATACGTCCGGCCTTCTTTGGCTCCGCGGGCTCGGGGCTCCCCAAGGGTCCGGAATGCGGAGCCGCCGCCCTACCCCCGCCGCACCCCTCTCTTTGTTTACCCCGCCGCACAGCTGGCAGTGCCCCGCCCAGAGGTGGCCCGGGGCCCAGCGAGGGCGCGCAGAGGGGAGAGGAGGCGCGTTCCCGCTAGTGGCCCCGCCCCGGGGCTACTGGAGGCGGGAAGGCAGAGCTAGAACGCTGGATCCAGAGCCAGAGGGGAGGTGGGCGGAGACAAAGCGCGGTGGGCGGGGCTAGGGTGCCCCGATGGCTGGGAGGTGGGGTGGGAGGGGCGTGAGCGAAAGAGCCCGGGCAAATCAGAGTGAGGAAAGGAAGGTAGGCGGGGCTAAAGGCAGCATGTTAGACGCCTTGATAAGGCGGGGTTTAGAATCCCGCGGGTAGAAGGTGATGTGGGCGGGCCGCATAGACCCTGTCTACGCCTAGACAGTGGGCGGAGCTTGAACGTCGTGGACCCGACCAGACAGGGTGTGGGCGTGTCTAGAATGGTACCACAGAGTTGGGAGGGAGGAGCGGTGCCAGGCAGTGACTAAACTGTGATTTTAGTCAATGAAAGGGACCAGCTGAGGGACTGGAACAGCAAAAGACCTAGCCTGTCGACGAGATGGGAGGGGCTACCATGCTAAGGAAGGAGATAGAGTGGGCGGGGACAGCGTTGTCTGGGCGGGGCTGGTACACCGCGGACTCTGCAAGAAAGTGGGACTCCAGAGCGAGGGCGGGGTGACATGAAAGTGAATGAAGAGCCGGAGGGCGTGGTGAGCCGATCCAGTGGGCGGAGCTATACCTCTGAGAGCACTACGACCGGACCCAGCCAGTGTAGATAGCCAGGATTGGTGGGGGTGGCACAAGACAGCTCAAGGTGGAGCGACTGAGAGTGATGCCTTTGAGGGTGTAGTTATAACGTTAGGGACTGAACTAGCTTGGATGCGCTGGCTCCAGGGGTGCTTGCCAGGGCAATTACCGACCCTGAGTGTACTCACTCTCCCCATAGTCCTGTGTCCTTTGATCTGTCACAACGGCGGTGTGTGCGTGAAGCCTGACCGCTGCCTCTGTCCGCCGGACTTCGCTGGCAAGTTTTGCCAGTTGCATTCCACGGGTGCCCGGCCACCGGCCCCGGCCATGCCAGGCCTCACCCGCTCCGTGTACACCATGCCGCTGGCCAATCACCGCGACGACGAGCATGGTGAGGAGCGTGAGGCTGGGGTCCTCTCTGACCCCTCCGTCCACCACCTCTCCCTTCCTCTGATCCTCCATCTTTCCTGCCTTCCCCGGAGTACCCTTCTCCAGTGCGCCCTTTACCCCCTTTCTTAGTCCCAGTCCCTAAGAACTTGTGTAAAGGAGCGGGCCGGTGGTCGAGTGGTTAAAATTATGCGCGCTCCGCTTCGACGGCCCTGGTTCACGGTTTTGGATCCCGGGCGCGGACCCACTCCACTCATCAGCTATGCTGTGGAGGCATCCCCACATACAAAGTAGAGGAAGACTGGCACAGATGTTAGCTCACAGCTAATCTTCCTCCAGCAAACAAAACAAAACAAACAAAAAACCACACTCGTTTAGACACCCCTTTGCCCGACGTGCCTCCCTCCAGGAGTGGCATCTATGGTGAGCGTCCACGTGGAGCACCCTCAGGAGGCGTCTGTGGTGGTGCACCAGGTGGAGCGTGTGTCCGGTCCTTGGGAAGAGGCGGATGCCGAGGCAGTGGCACGAGCAGAGGCGGCGGCGCGGGCAGAGGCGGCGGCGCCCTACACGGTGCTGGCACAGAGCGCGCCGCGGGAGGACGGCTACTCGGACGCCTCGGGCTTCGGTTACTGCTTTCGGGAGCTGCGCAGAGGCGAAGTGAGAAGAGGCTGGTGGGGAGGGGCCCGGAGCGTGCCACCGCGCGGGGGCGCGCTCACCCAACACTTCCCCACAGTGTGCGTCCCCGCTGCCCGGGCTCCGGACGCAGGAGGTCTGCTGCAGAGGGGCCGGCTTGGCCTGGGGCGTTCACGACTGTCAGCCGTGCTCCGAGCACCTGGGTAAGCCCCAGGACGTCCCCGAGGTGCTCGGAGCCGGGGAGGGGTGATAAATAACCCCGTCGCTGCTCGTACCCTGCCCATAAATGAACCCTGTTCACAAATTCTTGCCACACCTGCCCAGTTGTGGGGATCATTTCCAGTCTAGACCTATCCATACCGTTCTGGGACCGCTCACCCCACTTTCTGACTTTGACTACACTGTTCTCACCCTGCCTCTGTGCCATGGCCCCACTCTTGCATTTCTGGAACCTTCCACGTTGCCTTCTGTCAGACTGCCAACCTAAGGCTGACCTTGCGCTCAAACCACACCCAACACCTTTTAGTCCCTCCCACCCCAATTTCGTCCCCGCCCACTCCATTCTCACTCCTCCCGCCCCTGGCCTACCCCTCTCCTCTCTCGACAGGGAACTCGGACCGCCTGGGCGCCCCAGATGGACCCTGTCCAACCGGCTTTGAAAGGGTTAATGGGTCCTGCGAAGGTGAGCGGGGGTGAGCGGGGTAGGGGGGAGGGGCGTGGCTCTAGAGGCAGAGCTCGCAAAGAGCTGGTCCCTGACGCCACTGGGACCACCCCATCCCTCGCAGATGTGGATGAATGCGCGACGATAGGGCGCTGCCAGCACGGGGAATGTGCGAACACGCACGGCGGGTACACATGCGTGTGCCCCGATGGCTTCCTGCTCGACTCGTCCCGCAGCAGCTGCATCTGTGAGCCACCCAGAGGGGGCTGAGGCTGGGTCCCACGTCTGTCCGCCCTGCCCTCAGACCCCATCGGAGAGCATCCTTGGGCCTTTAATTCCCTTAGCTCCCCGCCCCCCCACCCCCGCGCCCCGCATCCTCCTAGAAGCCCAGGTCCCCCCAGTCACTCTTACTAGATCCCGCTCAGAACGTCTCAGACTCTCATACACCTCAGACCCCCTGGACCTGCTTCAGCCCCTCTAAGAACCCCTCCAAGCTTTTGGATTCAGACCCCTTCAGCTCCCCAGACTTTCTTCAGCTCCTCTCGGCCCCCAAATCCCGTCACCTCCCTGGACCACCAGACCTTCCTCAGACCCTGAGATCCTTCTCAGATTCTCTCCTTCACCCCTCAGACTCTCCGCAGGCCCCAGACCTTCCTCAGACCTCCAGACCCCGCGCCTCTCCTTCCTACCCTCTCAGACCTCTCCCAAGTGCCCCTCACACCCACCAAACCCTCCCTGAGACCGTTCCCCTACCTCTCAGATCCCCCAGTTCCGCTGCACTCCCAACCCCGCCCTGAAGAATTTCCTCCCCCTCCCCCAGCCCAACACGTGATCTCAGAGGCCAAGGGGCCCTGCTTCCGCGTGCTGCGCGACGGCGGCTGCTCGCTGCCCATTCTGCGCAACATCACCAAACAGATCTGCTGCTGTAGCCGCGTGGGCAAAGCCTGGGGCCGGGGCTGCCAGCTCTGCCCACCCTTCGGCTCAGGTGAGCGCCTCCCGCCGGGCCTGTCTCTAGAGTTAACGCGCTCTGTGCTCATTCTCGGTCCACCCCCAGCCGAAGACTCCCCGCCCACTTGCCTGGCTGGGCGCTAGCCTTGGCCACGCCCCGACCCCTGAGACTCCGCCCACCTTTGGCCACACCCACCCCTGAGATACCCCACCTTGAAGTTAGGCTGAGCCCCCTGAGCGTCACACCCAGCCTTGGCCGCTCCTAGTCCTTGAGATATGCTGTCCCCAAGCTTTGGTCTAGTCCCCAGCTCCTGAAACACTACCTTCAGCCTAGGTTCCGCCTTGGGCCCCGTCTTAGACACGACCCTCTCTGGGACACCTCCCTGGCAATCGAGCTTCTGCCTAAAACCAGATCCCACAATGGACCTGTTTCCTGGCCTTGAACGCAGTTCCTGTAGACCCCAAAGCAGACCCTCAACCCCTGTTGCTGCCCCCATCCCAAATAAGGAAAAACATCCGTGGTCCCACCCTCAGCCTCTGAGAATTCCCAGTCTTTAGCCTGGGTACCACCCCATCCCAGCATCCAGCCCAAACCCCTGACAACACTCCCAGGCCAAGCCCCGCCCCCAGCCAAAGCCAAACCCTAGACCCCCCCTCCTCTCTCTCTCATTCCCTCCTGCTCTCATGCCCTCTCTCTGCCCACCCCGCCTCCCCGTTCCTAGAGGGTTTTCGGGAGATCTGCCCTGCTGGCCCTGGCTACCACTACTCGGCCTCCGACCTCCGCTACAACACCAGACCCCTGGGCCAGGAGCCACCCCGCGTGTCCCTCAGCCAGCCCCGAGCCCCCCCCTCCACCTCTCGACCACCCTCAGGTGAGCTGGCTTCTGGAGGAGGGGGTGTCATCTCCCAGGGGCTGCCCCAGCCCCATGGGGAAAGGAGAGGGAGTGAGGACACCCAAGTCCAGATCTCCATTCACTGATGCCCCTTCTTTACCAGGCTTTCTGCCCACCCGTCGCCCAGAACCCCGCCTGGAGCCCCGGCTGGAACCCCGGCCTGAGCCCCGGCCTGAACCCCGGCCAGGCCCTGAGCTTCCCCTGCCCAGCATCCCCGCCCGGACTGGTCCTGAGATCCCTGAATCAGGTGCAATAGAGGGAATCGACGGCATTGATGCCGGGTAGGGGTTCTAGCAGGAGGTTCCAAGGTGAAGATCCCAGGATGGAACAAATAGGGACGTCACCGGCAGAGGAGTTAAGGCAGGGGTGGGAAGAGATAAAGATTTGGAGGGTTGGATGGTGGTTACATCGGGAGCTGGAGTGGGACAGGCCTGGGTGCAAATTCTCTGTCAATTCGACAAGTCATTTAACCTCTCTGAGCCTCAGTTTCCTCATCTGTAAAATGGGGACCATTGTGAGGATTCAGTGAGCTATCTCTGAAGTGTCTGGCCCACAGAGAGTGCTCAGTAATGACAAATAATTATTTCTCACGGATGGCACTAAGAACCTATCTCAGGCAGAGGAGTGGAGGGTTATGGGAGGATTCAGGTGGAGGATCTGGTGAGAAGGTCCCATGATAAAGGGGAGCAGGATGGGGAGTGGAAGCCTGGGCTTGGGGAGGAACATCCGTGAGGGTGTTTTAGGCGGAGGATCTGAGGGGATTGTACTGGGACGAAAGGGACAGAGGATTCAGAGATGGGGGAACCCTGGCTGACTGGACCCCCCAGGTCCCTCCGCGGGCGTGTGTCAGCGCAATCCCCAGGTCTGCGGCCCGGGACGCTGCATCCCCCGGCCCAGTGGCTACACCTGCGCCTGCGACTCCGGTTTCCGGCTCACCCCACAGGGCACACACTGCATCGGTGAGCCGGGCAGAGGGGGCGCACGGAGGCGGGGCGGGGGGCTCTGCCCGCTCCCCTCCTGACCAGCCCCTCCGTGCCCTCAGACGTGGACGAATGTCGCCGCGTGCCCCCGCCCTGTGCTCCCGGGCGCTGCGAGAACACGCCAGGCAGCTTCCGTTGCGTGTGTGGCCCCGGCTTCCGAGCCGGCCCGCGGGCTGGGGAGTGCCTGGGTGAGAAACCCGCCCCGCTGGCTCCGGGCCCCATCTCTGCCGGGTCCCGCTACCGCTGGCCCTCCGGAGCAGTTGGCGCCCTCCCACGCTTCCCCACGCCCCTTCTGCCCAACTATACTCGCGCCCTGGCCCGGCCTGGCCCGCCCCGGCCCGCCCCCAGACCAGCTCCTGCCCTCCCCTCGGCCGCACTGCTGCCCCTTCCCCGCCCGGCTGACCCTTCCGGTCGGGGCAGGTCGCTGCCCTCCTTCGGGGCCCGACCCCTCTCAGGGACTGGTCTCGGCTCCGCCCCTGCCTTGGCCCCGCCCCTGTCTTGGCCCCGCCCCTACATATTCCAGAGGCGCTCCCACCGACCCCCAGGCCCCGCCCCATCCTGTGACCGCGGCTACCTCTCTCCTGACCACGACCCCTGATTGCCACCCTGCCACACCAGTGCTACATCCCTAAACCGCCCCTTCTCTCGCTCCTGCCTTCCCTGTGCTGGGTCCCCAAAGCTGCCCTTCCCGCCCTTGCCCTGCCCAGGCCCTGCCCTCCGCAAATTGCCCCCCTCACCGTTCCCCTCTCCACCTCTGCCTTGGCCGGGTCCCTAGCCCTTGTCCTGCCCTCCCCACTCAAGCCCTGCCTTCGCCTTAAACCTAGTCACTCTGGGTCCCCCCTACTGCTCCTGGCTCCGGTCCCAGCCTGGCCAGGGCCCAAGCTTGGCCCTGCCCCTGCCCTCCCCGCCTCCCCCCCCCCAGCTGTCTGGAGCAGGGGTGGGTGGGGAGAGTGTCTGCTCCAGTCTCAGCCGCCTGGGGTTGTGCCCGCAGACGTGGACGAGTGCCACCGCGTGCCGCCGCCGTGTGACCGCGGGCGCTGCGAGAACACACCAGGCAGCTTCCTCTGCGTGTGCCCCGCTGGGTACCAGGCTGCGCCCCACGGAGCTGGCTGCCAGGGTGAGGGACTAGGAGGGGCAGAGGGGAAGGGATGTGGGGGGGAAGGGTTGAAGGGCAGTGATGAGGGATGGAGAGACGAGCAATGAGGCAGAGGGAGGGTGATTGATGGGAGGCAGAGGCCAGGTTCTGAGAACATGGCCTGATGGCTGTAGAGACAGAGTGACACCGGGATGGAAACAGAAAGGCTGAGTCATGGAGGATGAGGAAGCAGAGGGATGGAGGATGGAGGTACCAGTAATAGAGGAAGGGGTAGAGTTATGGAGGACAAGTAGAAGGAGGCCCACTGATGGGAACTAGAAAGGCAGAGTTCTAGGAGGCAGACAGGCAGCTTAATAGGGGTTGAAAGGGTAGAGGGATGGAGGATAGAGAGTTAGAATGGTGGGGTAGGGTGGCAGAATGATGGAGACAGGAGGAAGTGTGATGGAGGATGGAAGGCAGAGTGATGAGGACAGGGTGGCAGGATGATGGAGACCAGGAGGCAGAGTGATGGAGGATGGAAGGCAGAGTGATGAGGACAGTGTGGCAGGATGATGGAGACCAGGAGGCAGAGTGATGGGGGATGGAAGGCAGAGTGATGAGGACAGGGTGGCAGGATGATGGAGACCAGGAGGCAGAGTGATGGGGGATGGAAGGCAGAGTGATGAGGACAGGGTGGCAGGATGATGGAGACCAGGAGGCAGAGTGATGGAGGATGGAAGGCAGAGTGATGAGGACAGGGTGGCAGGATGATGGAAGGTGGAATGTCAAAGCAATGGAGGTCAGGGAGGCAGAGTGGAGCATGGGGGGCATAAGGGAGGTGTGACCCCGGGCCCCTGCCCCACACAGATGTGGATGAGTGTATCCAGAGCCCGGGCCTCTGTGGCCGAGGAGCCTGTGAGAACCTGCCCGGCTCTTTCCACTGTGTTTGCCCGGCTGGCTTCCGGGGCTCGGCGTGTGAAGAGGATGTGGATGAGTGTGCCCAGGAGCCACCACCCTGCGGGCCAGGCCGCTGTGACAACACGGCAGGCTCCTTCCACTGTGCCTGCCCTGCTGGCTTCCGCTCCCAAGGGCCGGGGGCCCCCTGCCAAGGTGAGGGTGCTGAGTCCTCTCCACTCCTATTTGCTGTGGGCACTGGAGAGAGACATGACCGCGGACAGAGAGGCAGTATGATGGAGCTCAGTGATAGAGGAGAGGGGCAGAGGGGTGGGGGTACTGAGAGGGTGGGGAGGGCCTGACTCTAGAGTCTTCTCCCCTTCTCTAAATACAAGGGTGCTCTCCACTCCTCTTCCCTTTTTGGGTGATACTCTTGTGCTTGTGGGAACCCTGAGGAGGGGACAACTCTGAGGCAGGGAAGGCCACATGCAGGAAGTGGGGCCCTAGCCTTACGCTGGCAGATGTAGAGACCATTAACTGGGGAAATGAGGGAGGGGTCTGTCCTCCTGGCAGGAGGGAGCAGGCTGGGCAAAGTCTAGCAGGCTGCCTCCAGACTGGAATGCCAGGGTGGGTAGTGATGGCAATGAGTCTGGGTCCAGGCCCCTTCCTCAGCCCCACGGGTCCCCTCTGCCCCAGATGTGGACGAGTGTGCCCGCAGCCCCCCGCCCTGTGCCTACGGCCGGTGTGAGAACACGGAAGGCAGCTTCCAGTGTGTCTGCCCCACGGGCTTCCAACCCAACGCCGCTGGCTCCCAGTGCGAGGGTGAGGCCGGGGAGGGAGGGAGGACCGTGTGTGGGTGACGGGGGCATTGGGCTGCTCTTCAAGGCCACCCTCTCCTCTGGCCCCCAGATGTGGATGAGTGTGAGAACCACCTGGCATGTCCTGGGCAGGAGTGCGTGAACTCACCAGGCTCCTTCCAGTGCAGGGCCTGTCCTGCTGGCTACCACCTGCACCGTGGCCGATGTACTGGTGAGACCAGGCCCTGGCTGTGACCTTGGATCTGCATATGACCCCTGACCCAAATTGTGACCCCTATCCTGGACTACAGCCCTGACCTGGCCCATGACCTCCTGACCTGGACCTCAATCTCCTTACCTGGAGCACTTACCCAGAGCCTGACTGTGACTCCTGACCTAGACTATGGGCCCCTGACCCAGACTGCAATTCCCGACCTGGACCACAACCCTTGACCCTGAATGTGTCTTCTGACTCTGTGCCCCATGAACTCTCAACTTGACTGTGACATTTGACTCTAACCATGACTCCTGCTGATAACCCCTGACCCCACCCTGATAGCAATTGTGACCCTCCCGACTCCTGGCCTTGAATGTGACCTGTGGCTGCTGAACTTGACTGTGACATTTGACCTAACCTTAACTCCTGACCATAACCCTGACTATAACCCCTGACTCTGTGTGACCTTTGATTCTGTCTCTTTCATTGCACCTGCCCTTGCCCCTTCTCAGAGTCCCTTCTTTGGGGCCTGATTGGGTTCATGATCACTGACCTCAACGCTTGACTAAAGGCAGAATTTGGGACCCTGACTGTAACCCCTGACCCTAATTGGTCTCAGATTCCAGTCACTGACTCTGACCCCTGACTCAGCAGAATCCCATCCAATGATCCTGGTTTATAATACTTGACTCCTTACCCTATTCATTTCTGACCCCTGTTTCAGTCCAGAGTCCCTTCACCTGACCCCAGGATCCTAGGACAGGGAGTTCCCAGAAACCCAGGCCGCAGAGCCCCCCATCATGGTCCCCAGAATCAGGGGACCTTGGTCCTCCCTACCCACTTCTGTCCTACAGCCCTCACCCCATATCCAACCTAAGACACTTCCCATCATCTCCCCCAGACGTCTCTGCCCCAAGGGGATCTGTCTGGCGTGTCCCTAGACTGGACCTTTTCTGAAACCCCCATTCCCACAGATGTGGACGAGTGCAGTTCGGGTGCCTCCTGCGGCCCCCACGGGCACTGCACTAACACCGAAGGCTCCTTCCGCTGCAGCTGCGCGGCGGGTTACCGGGCGCCGGCTGGTCGGCCTGGGCCCTGCGCAGGTGGGCAGCTGGGGAGAGGCCGGAGAGCCCTGGAGTGGAGTTCTGGGGTCTTGGGCAAAGCGTGCGAGGCAGGTGGAGGCTGCACTAAGGGGCTGTGGGTGGAGCTTAAAAGCCGGCCCTCAGGGGTGCGGCTTGGGGGCGGGGCTGCTGTGTGGGGGCGGGGCTGCTGCCTTGGGGGCGGGGCTGGGGTCCGGGCAGCTGGGCGGCAGCCCTTTCTTTCGCGAACCCTAGACGTGAACGAGTGTCTAGAGGGCGACTTCTGCTTCCCGCACGGCGAGTGCCTCAACACCGACGGCTCCTTCGCCTGTACTTGTGCCCCCGGCTACCGGCCCGGACCCCGCGGAGCCTCTTGCCTCGGTCTGTCCCCAGCCTGGGCCTGGACCGGGAAAGGGTGGGCGAATACCAGGAAAAGTCGGGACAAGAAGACGGCGGAATGGGGAGTCTGAATTTTTGGCCAGGGTCTTAATGCATCCTGGGGGCGGGGCTTGCGGAGCCCCCGGGCGAGGCTTGGAGAGGAAAGGCGGGAACGACGGAGTCTGGGTAGCTGGGCGGTGAATGTCAAGGGTCGGGTCTGACCCCGTGGGAGGGGTGAGGCTGGCAGGGAAGGGAGGAGCCTAAGGCAGGTGGGGGAAGGAGTTAAAGGCCTTGGAGCCGAAGGGGCGGGGCAAAGGCGGTGGAGGGCGGGGCAAGGGCTGCGGGGGCGGGGCCTGGAAGGTTAAGCGGAGGAGGAGGGGGCGGCGGTTTCCGACACTCTGTCCTGCAGACGTGGACGAGTGCAGCGAGGAGGACCTTTGCCAGAGCGGCATCTGTACCAACACTGACGGCTCCTTCGAGTGCGTCTGTCCTCCGGGACACCGCGCCGGCCCGGACCTGGCCTCCTGCCTAGGTGAGAGGCCCCGCCCCGGCCTGACCCCTCCTCCCTGCCTCCCGTGTCCCCCATTTGTCTCCCCTCCCCCCGCCTCCCCTTCGCTGCTTCCTCCCTTCCACCTTCCTGCGTCTCCCGCCTCTCCTCTTTGCCTCCCCATCTCCCCTCCTCTGCCCTCTTCCTCTCTTGGCCCCCCGCCCCCCTCCCCCCTTCTGACTCTCCTCTCCCCTCCTTGACCCCGCACCTTTCCTCCTTCGCCTCTCTGCCTCCCTGCTTCTCCCATCTGACTGCCCTCCCTCCCTTCCTCAGACGTGGACGAATGTCGCGAGCGGGGCCCGGCCCTGTGCGGGTCCCAGCGCTGCGAGAATTCCCCTGGGTCCTACCGCTGTGTCCGCGACTGCGACCCTGGCTACCACGCGGGCCCGGGGGGCACCTGTGACGGTGAGACCACGCCCCCCGCCCCCACGACGAGTTTCTGGAGCTGGCTCCCTTGGGACTGAGGAGGGGCACCAGGCCTCACGGAGTTGCGGGAAGGGAAAGGGCCCCCAACCAATGCATTTAATCCTCTCCCCATCTTTGTGGTGGAAATCAGCCACCAGCGTGTCCTTGTACTTTCTTGTGGAAGCGAGGCAGGAGGATGGGGAAGACACTCCTATCAGGAAACAGGCCAAGCCTCGCTTCCAGAAGCAGCCCATGCCCCTCTGCCGCTTGAGCACACTCCACATTTTAGGCGGTCCCCTAGTAAGACATCTCCTATAGTAAGAACTGTTAGCCTCCCCCCCCTTCCAATGGACCTATGGATTGAAACCCCCCGTTTCCCCCTCTTCAGGCTCCTTCACTTTGGACTGCCCTCTTCCCACCTTCCCCACTCCTTCCGCCTCCAGCTCCCCTCCAAAGAGGCCCAACCCTAGCTGTCCTGGGCCCCATCCTTTCCTGCTGCGAAATTCCGCGGGTTTCTCCCAGCACTGATCTCTGCCCGCTTAAGCTCTGCCCTTCCACACTCTATTCACCTCTCCAGATTCTGTCCTTTTCCACTCCTCAGACTCCTCCAGGCCTTGGGAACGTCTAGGCCCAACCCCTTCCAGTCTCTGCTCCGCCTTCAGACCGCCCCTTGCCTACTCTTCTCCTTCTCCACGCCTTCCCAGCCCTCCACTCCCCCACCCCATCCCTCACCTCCCATGCCCCCTGCCTGGCTCCCCCATCAGGCTCCAGCAGGGGACCGATCGAGGCAGGAGGCCAGGACTAATCCAAGTGTTTTTTTGGATGGTGTGTGGGCCAGCATTTCGTGGAACAAATGAGACGTCTGTGGGCTGGCTCCCTTTGGCTCTCCGGTTGCCAGACCTCTGGTTCATGGAAACCTGATTTCATGGGGTCTCATTCATTAATTCCACAAGAGTTTGCTGAGCACCTGTCATGTGCCAGACACTGGGGGCACAACAGGCAATGAGTCCAACGAAACCCCTCCCCTCCTGCAGCTGATATGCTAGGCGGGGAGACAATAAATATGGGAACAAATGCAAAATGCATTCAACAAGCAATTTGGGGGGGTACCCACTCTGTGTCAGGCACTGTTCTATGCCCTGGGGATACCGCGGGGAGCAAGACAGACACAGGTCCTGCCCACGTGGAGTCTGCATTCTAGGGAGGTGACAGCTGGCTTACCAAGAAATACATGGATAGGGTCCGGCCCGGTGGCCAAGTGGTTAAGTTCGTGCTCTCTGCTTCAGTGGCCCAGGGTGTTGCTAGTTTGGATCCTGGGTGCTGACCTAGCACCGCTCATCAAGCCATGCTGAAGTGGCATCTCACATAGCACAACTAGAAGGACCTACAACTAGAATATACAACTATGTCCTGGGGGGCTTAGGGGAGAAGAAGAAGGAAAAAAAAACATGGATATAATGCAATGTCAGGTTTAAGAAGGAGAATAAAGCAGGAGAAATGGACAGAGATGACAGGGCAGTGGGAGAGGGGGTGCTAGGAGGTATAACCTAGACACCTGAGTGAAGTGAGGGAGGAAGCCATGCAGATAGCTGAGGGAAGAGTGTTCCTGACAGAGGGAACAGCAAGTGCAAAGGCTCTGAGGTGGGACCATGTTTGGCTATGTGAGAAATGGCAATGATGCCTTCAGAGTTATCAACACTTGTCAGTCTTTAGAAGCTCAGAATCCTAGATACCAGGTTCCTAGGGATTTGCAGTCATGAGAACGAGGAGCAGTGTCAGGAACCTGTGAATCCAGGCCTGTGACTCCCACCCCGCCCCTCCCCACTCTTGCAGATGTGGATGAATGCCAAGAATATGGCCCAGCGATTTGTGGAGCCCAGCGCTGTGAGAACACCCCTGGCTCGTACCGCTGCACGCCAGCCTGTGACCCTGGCTATCAGCCCACGCCAGGGGGTGGATGCCAGGGTGAGTGTCCCCTGGGCATTGGGTGAGACGTGGAGGGGATGGAGGGTCCAGCAATGGCCTGACTGTCTGGTGGTTGCAGACGTGGACGAATGCCGGAACCGGTCATTCTGCGGGGCCCACGCCGTGTGCCAGAACCTGCCCGGCTCCTTCCAGTGCCTCTGTGACCAGGGATACGAGGGGGCGAGGGACGGGCGTCACTGCGTGGGTACGGGGCTCCAAGGGGTGGGTGGGGCCAGGGTGGGGGAGAGGTTGGTCAGGCCCTGCTCCTCTCCATAGATTTCAACAAATGTGACCGTTAGGGTGTGCAATTTAGACCTTAGAATATAAGATGATCTCCATGTCAGTCAGGACTGTTCTGGTTGCAAATGACGGGAACTCTATTCATTCAGATTTATTTTGGGGGTGCTTAAAAAATACATGCATAAAGTCAGATGTTAGCTGGGGCCAATCTTCCTCAAGCAAAAAGAGAAAGATTGGCAACAGATGTTAGCTCGGGGCCAATCTTCCTCACCAAAAAACAAAACAAAGACAAAACATGTATAAAGTGTATAAATTGCCCTAATCTTAAGTGTATATAAACATTCTTTCTTTTTTCCCAACATTTTATAGGAAAGATTTCTAAACATATAGCAAATTGAACGATTTGTAGAATGAACACCTGCACACCCGGGACCTATATCCTATTATTATCATTTTATAATATTTGTTTCTTCACGTATCTAGCCATTAGTCCACCTAATTTTTTGGATAGGTTTAAAATTAAATTCTCGAGTCTCCCTAAATTCTTCAGTATGCATAGCCTTAAGCGGACTTCAGTAGGTGTTTACAGATATTTTCATTTGAGGTTCAATTTACATACAGTGAAATGCATGAATCTTAATTGTCCGTTCTTTAAGTTTGACAAGTGCAAACACAACAGGCTTTATTTCTTTAAAGGAATTAAAACTGTGAAGTCCTGGGATCTCTGAAGTTCAGGCATACCGGGATCCAGGCCTTGTAACCAGGCTAGCCATCTCCCTCTCTCGGCTCTGCCTCCCTCCGTGGCATTTATTTTCAGGCAGACTCCATTTTCATGGTGACGAAGGAGGCCCAGCCCCTCCCAGCTAACATCGTCAGCTTGGCAACCCCAGAGCTAAAAAGGGAGGCTGTTTCCGGATGTTTCTAGCAAAAGTCCCAGGACTGGCTTTGATTGGCCCAGCTTGGTCACTGCCTGTCTCTGAACTAGAGAAATATAATAATCTGGCCCTGCCTGGGACTTCTGCCCATGCCTCGGAGTAGATTTAGCCCTGCTCGAAAACACATGAGTTGAAAATGGAGGAGCAGAGGGCTCCCAAGGGAAATCCAGGGTTTGTCACCAGAAGTTAAGTGGATGATGGGGTCTGGGCCGTTAAAAATACCCATTATATTTGAAAGCTCAGGATTTTAGACCTTTGAAATCTGAGAAGGTTACAACCATTGACTCCCTCTCCCTTGCTGTCTCCTGCTCACAGATGTGAATGAGTGTGAAACGCTACAGGGTGTGTGTGGAGCTGCCCTGTGTGAGAATGTCGAAGGCTCCTTCCTCTGTGTCTGTCCCACCAGCCCTGAGGAGTTTGACCCCATGACCGGACGCTGTGTTCCCCCGCGGACTTCTGCTGGTGAGACAGATGTGTCTATTTAACTGATGGCTGCTGGCCCCACAGAAAAGTGATGTGGTCTGACCATTCCTGATGTGGACAGCTGCCATCAATTAAATGTTGTTGTTTTAAACAACAAAAAACTTTAGAATGCCCGGGTTCACATGGGTAGTGGGACTCAGTATCAGGAGAACTAGATCCTGGCCCTGACTCTACCAGATTCCTTCATTCAACAAATGTTCACAGGGCATCCTCGGTGTTTAGGCACTATTCTGGGCACTGGGGACACAGCAGTGACCAGGAAGACCACTCTGTCTTCAAGGGGCCCACAATCCAGTGGGAGTGCAGGCAGAGATATCACCAGCTAGTGGCAACCCAGAGAAATCAGGGCTGGGATGGAGGAAGCACAGGCCTGAGGGAACCAGGCTGTGATGGGGAAAGGCTGAGGGGTTGTGGGAATCCAGAGGAGGTGCCTGCCTCAGCTTGAGAGGAGAGGAAGGAGGGTTTCCTGTAGGAGGAGATGTCTGAACTGAAAGGCATAGCATGAGTAGAAAGGAGCCAGGCAAAGTGAGGGAGGGAAGGCCTTCCGGGCAGAGGACACAGCCAGAGGGCTGTAGGGTCACAGTGACCTGCTTGTGGTCAGGCGGCTGGCCTTTTCCCAGGGACACTGTGGCACATGTAAGGGTTTTGAGTGGGAGGGGGGTATATTGTATTTTGAAACCTCCCTCTGGCTGCCGTGTGAAGGTGGATTGGAGGGGGCGACACTGGGAGCTGGGAGCCTAGGGAGCAGGCTGGGGCGGGGACCTGGGCAGGAGAAGACAGGGCTGGACCATGGCAGGGGTCATGGGAGGGGAGGAGGGGTCGGTGGGAGAAAGGCTCCAGAGGCAACTGGACAGGCTATGGGGCCACCTGGGTCAGGGAGCGGTGTCCAGGCCCATTCCTGGGTTTGGGGATGAAGGCTGCGAGGCCAGTTTGGGACATGTTGGATAAGAGGGCCCAGGGAGGCATCCAGGAGGCCAGGGAAGTCCCCTCTCCTCCCTCCCAAACTGCAGCTGCGATGATTGGCAAGTTGCCTGGGAGAGTGTGAGGTGGGGAGGCAAGAGATGCAGAAATGACAGGAGGCGGGGATGGGAGAAAGCGAGACGATGACAGATGGTGAGAAGTGTGGAGTCTGGTTCTGCCACTGATGGCTGGGGGCCCTCTGGGCCTCAGTTTCCCCATCTGTAATGTGGGGGCCAGAGGCTCAGCCCACACTGGGCTAAAGCCCCTGGTCTCCCCAGGCACATTTCCGGGCTCACAGCCCCAGGCACCTGCCAGCCCCAGTCTGCCGGCCAGGCCACCCCAGCCACCCCCGCCCCGCCGGCCCAGCACGCCCAGGCAGGGCCCCTTGAGCAGCGGGCGCCGGGAGTGCTACTTTGACACAGCAGCTCCGGATGCATGTGACAACATCCTGGCGCGGAACGTGACGTGGCAGGAGTGCTGCTGCACTGTGGGCGAGGGCTGGGGCAGCGGCTGCCGCATCCAGCAGTGCCCGAGCACCGAGACAGGTGGGCATGGGCTACGGGGTGGACACATGGCTCAGAGTGGGGTGGAAATAGGTGGGCATGGACTGGCACAGGGGACCCATGTGGACACGGGGCTGAGGTACTGGTACTGCAAGGGCAAGAGTGAGCTGCCAGCCCGGTGTGCCTGGGGCTGAGAAGTGGGCACAAATGGGTATGGGTGCTGAGGGCTTGGGCGGCTTGGGCAGGGACAACAGTAAGTGCTGAGATGGGTGGGCGTGACAGGCCCAGGGCAGGGGCTGGGCCGCAGGGTCTGTCTCAGGCGTGTCTCTGTGTGCAGCCGAGTACCAGTCATTGTGCCCTCACGGCCGCGGCTACCTGGTACCCAGCGGAGACCCCAGCCTCCGGAGAGGTGAGGCCAGAGTCAAGCCCCCACCGCAGCCCCAGGCCCAGCTCCGGCTCACCCTGTCTCTGTCTGTCTTCTTTCTCTCTGTCTCTCACCCTGTTTCTCTCTTGGTCTCCGCCCCCCGACCCTCCCCGAGTCCTCTGTTCTCTCTGTCTCCATCATTCCCTGTCTCTACCTCTGGGTCTCTATGGCCATCTCTGTCTCTCTCTTCCTTGGTCATACCCCGCAGACACACACTCCCCCTGCCCCTGCCCCCGCTCCAGCCCACCCCCATCTCTCTTAGTGGGGGGGTGCATCTCTGACCATCTTTCCCACAGACGTGGACGAGTGCCAGCTCTTCCGAGACCAGGTGTGCAAGAGCGGCGTGTGCGTGAACACTGCCCCAGGCTACTCATGCTATTGCAGCAACGGCTACTACTATCATGCCCAGCGACTGGAGTGCATCGGTACGAGCTCCCCCCCCGCCTCCCCGTGTCCCCGGGGGAACCCTCCCCAACCCTGGACCACGCCAGCTGCTCTCTGGAAGGTGGCCACCACCAGCAGGAGGTCCTTCCTGGAGTCTAGACTCCATCCATCACACTGTCAGGACGCTGGGGAAATGGGAAAGAGTGGCGGGCTGCTTCTTAACTGCCCCCTCCATGGCTCCCTAGATAACGACGAGTGCGCAGACGAGGAGCCGGCCTGTGAGGGCGGCCGCTGCGTCAACACCATCGGCTCCTATCACTGCACGTGCGAGCCTCCGCTGGTGCTGGACGGCTCGCGGCGCCGCTGCGTCTCCAACGAGAGCCAGAGCCTCGGTAACCCCGTCCCCGGGCCCGCCTCGCCCCGCCCCTCGCTCCCTCGGCTCAGCCTCAGGCCCCCCAGGCCACGCCCTCGGAAAGGCCACGCCCCGCGCCCGTCTCGGCCACGCCCCGTCAAGCCCCGTTTAGCCTGTCTGTGTCTGCCTCTTGGAGAGGCCAGCCGGCCTGGGGGTTAGAGGCAAAGGTTTTAGAGGAGGCTGCCACTTGCTGGGCGTGTGTACAGGTGCCCGTTGCTCGTCGCCTCTTGGGCCCCAGCTTGCTTTCTGCACACTGGGTGGATTGGCAATAGCACCTCCTTACAGGGTGGCTGTGAGGAACCTTGTTTTTAAGGACACAGCGGGAGCTGGTCTTGCTGAGTGCTGAAGGCGCGCTTCCTGTTATTATTTCCCGGTGTGTCTCTGTCTCTTTCCACCTCTCTGTGGGTTTCTGTCTTTAGGTTTTTCTCTGAATTGCTGACACTCCCTGGGTCTGACTTTGTTTCCAGGTCTGTTTCTTTCCGTCTCTGCGTCTTTGCTTTCCTGGTTTTCTCTGAGTCTCTGACTCTTTAGATGTGTCTGTCTTTGGGTCCTTTCTTTCTCTCTTTTTGCCCACTGACCCAAACTCTCTTCTCCCACTTCCTGTTCCTACAACATGCCCCCCACACCCGGAGACTTCATTCAGGTAATGCTCAGAGAGGAAAAGCAACTGCCCCGAGGTCATAGAGCCCTCTCAGACCCTATCTCTCAGCCACTGGACCCCTCCTGCTCTCTCGTCCTATGTCACAGCCTCATGCCAGACCAAGTGCTGTACACACCCGCAGCTCCCTCAGAGGGCCGCCGGGAGTCAGATCACAGCCAACGACGAGGATTTGGTGATAGGCAGGGGGTGGCTGGGCTGCTCCAGCAGGGGAGGACCCGAGGACCGGTCCCACCCTGATGCATGCTGTCTCCACCCTCAGATGACAATCTGGGGGTGTGCTGGCAGGAGGTGGGGGCTGACCTCGTGTGCAGTCGCCCTCGGCTGGACCGCCAGGCCACCTACACGGAGTGCTGCTGCCTCTACGGCGAGGCCTGGGGCATGGACTGCGCCCTCTGCCCCGCCCAGGACTCAGGTACTGCCACCTGCCTGGCTGCCCTCAGGGCCCTGCCCCTCAGGCTCCAGATCCAGGCCCTCAGATTCCCAGATGGCCCCAAACTCGGCCCCTCAGACCTCTCTGTCCCAGCCCATCCCTAAACCTTGGTCCCTTATACCCCACGTCACATCCCAAACACCTCCAAGTCCCAACCACAGAAACCCCAATGCCTGACTCAGCAGGTCCCATAGTTCCGGTCCCATGGAGCTCTGAGGTCTGGTCTCTCAGACCCTCCACTCCTGGTCTCTAGGACCCCAGGATGGCCCATAAGACAGCCCCTCTCCCAAATCCTGGACCCTTAGGCCTCAAATACCAGTTGCTCAGACCCCACCATCCTGGCCAACAGACCTCCAAGTCCCACCCACATCCAAGTGCCTAGGACCCCAACACACAGCCCTGGAGATCCCCAAGTCTTGGCTCTTAAAACCTCCGAGTCCCCCAGTCCTCAGCCCCTGGGCACCCAGCTGCACCCCCAGGCCCAAAGACCCCGGTCCTCAATCCTCAGACCTCCAGGGCCTGTGGCTCAGAGCCCCTCCCATACATCCTGGCCCCTCCAGCCCCGACTAGTGGTCCTGGTCCCTAAAGCACTCCCACCCCATTTCTGTGGGCCCCTAGTCCGAGCTCCCATGGGTCCCCCAATTCCAGCACTTGGACCCTGATGCCCACCTGCAGTCCTTGGTCCTCTTGATCCCAGACCCGTGGAATCCCAGTCTCAGCCCTCAGCCCTCCATCTTGGCTCCGGAACCCCTGATCCCGCCCCTCGTTTGGAGCCCCTCCCATGCCTCAGCCCAAGGCCCTCCCAACCTCTCGTCCAGCCCCCCCTCCCAGAGGGGGAAAAGGAATGGTGGGTGTGAGGCCAGCAAGGGCTGACTGCTAGGCCTGGCTCCTGTTCGCAGATGACTTTGAGGCCCTGTGCAATGTGCTGCGCCCCCCTGCGTACGGTCCCGTGCGGCCAGGTGGCTTTGGACTCCCCTACGAGTATGGCCCAGACCTAGGTCCACCTTACCAGGGCTTTCCGTATGGGCCCGAGTTGTACCCGCCCCCCGTGCTACCCTACGACCCCTACCCACCACCACCTGGGCCCTTCGCGCGCCGGGAGGCCCCCTACGGGGCGCCACCCTTCGACATGCCCGACTTTGAGGACGACGGTGGCCCCTACGGTGACTCTGAGGCTCCTGCTCCACCCGGCCCGGGCACCCGCTGGCGCTATCGGCCCCGCGACACCCGCGGCTCCTTCCCCGAGCCTGAGGAGTCGCCTGAAGGTGGAGGCTATGCTGGTGAGCACTGCGCGCCGAGTGATGGAGACTGAGATGAGGTGTGCCGAGAGATGGAGACAGGGAGGAGGGAGGGAGAGATACAGAACCAGAGAGAAGCCCGGGCGAGAGAGGCGCAGAGAGATGGGAAAACAGATACAGACGGAGGGCAGCGATGAAGAGGAACGGAGACGTTCCTGTAGAGCCACCAAGAAAGACATGAGGACAGAGGGAAGGCTGGGGAGAGCGGAGCCAGGTGACCCTCCTGGCCCCACAGCGCCCCCCACAGCCCTGAGCGGGATGGACCGCTTAGAAGGGGACACCCGGAGCCAGGGGCGCACCCCCACTGCGGGGGCATAAGGGACGGAAGGCAGAGACCCTGAGCCACCGAAGGCAGAGTCCCCACATTCTCAGCAGGCACCCTGGCCGGGCCCTACGAGGGGCTGGAGGCGGAAGAATGCGGGATCCTGGACGGCTGCGCGCACGGCCGCTGCGTGCGTGTCCCCGAGGGCTTCACCTGCGACTGCTTCGACGGCTACCGCCTGGACATGACCCGCATGGCCTGCGTCGGTGAGGGGCGGGCCGGGGCCAGCATGCGGGGGGGGGGGGGGGGGAGGGGGGAAGCCCTGACAGAGGGGGCGGTCAGGGACATCGAGGGGGCAGGCCCGCCCGGAGGGACCAGGAAGTAATTCTTGCACTGGAGTGGGGCTTGCCTGCAGAAGGCGGGGTCGGACCGGGAGGAAAGCAGAGATCTCAGACTCAGTCCAGTCACTTGCTGTGTGACTCTGGACAGGTCACTGTCCCTTGCTTGGTTTTCTCATCTGAAAAGTGAGCATAGTCATAGAACCCATTTCATAGTCTTGAGAACATCGTTAACATGGATTTACAACGCTGCTGAGGCCTATGTGTAAACCGAGGCGCAGAAAAGAGAATTAAGGGCCCCAGGGTCTCACAGCTGTGAAAGAGCGGGGGGGCCGGGCACCCAGAGACTTTGAGAGCTGGTCTGAGAAGCCCCCGGGCAGACTGTGGGCTCTGGCGGGACGTTGGGCAAGGGGCCTCCCCACGCTGGGCGTCAGTTTGCGCATGTGTAACACGGGATCACAGTAGCTACCTCGTAGGGTTATTAGGAGGATAAAGTTAATACAAGTAATATGCTTAAAACAACGTCTGCTATAGAGTAAGCATTTGTTGTTGTGGATATCGTCATCAGTTTTATTTTCCTAACAAAAACCTAGTGACCTAGAGGCTACCATACCCATCTTACAGAACTCGAAGCTGAGGCACAGAGAGGTTAAGTCACCTCCCCAGGGTCACACAGCTAGCAGGTAGGAGTGGCTGGATTAGACTCCAAACAGGAAGCTCAGCATCCACACCCCTCTGCCCCAGGAGCGTGAGGGACTAGGGAGGCGGCTCTCGGGGCCCCAGTCCTGAGCAGCCCTCCATGCACCCCCCTCCCCAGACATCAACGAGTGTGACGAGGCCGAGGCGGCCTCCCCGCTGTGCGTCAACGCGCGCTGCGTCAACACCGACGGCTCCTTCCGCTGTGTCTGCCGCCCGGGATTCGCACCCTCGCACCAGCCGCACCACTGCACGCCCGCCCGGCCCCGAGCCTGAGCCCAGGCCTGCCCACCCGGCGCCTGCGCACTCGGGGCCCTGCCCCGCGGTCCCGCCCGCCCACCTACGCGCATGCGCACAGGGATGCCTGCCTGGTTGGAGAGTACAGACAGACCGATGGGAGGAAGGACGCCCTTCACTGTTCCCGCCACCCCCAGCCCCGTCTACCCCCGCCACGGGGCCCGGGACTAGCCCACGGTCCCCTTCACATTCCCTCTCCTTTTTATAAAACTTTTCAATTAAAAAACACCTATTTTGTACCTTCTGCCTCTATCTGCCAATGTTTCTCAGAGTCTGGCTCCGGAGTTTATTCTTGGAGCCGCTAAATTGCATCATCTTCTCACCGCTGACGCCGTGTCTGTCTCTTAATTCCCGTGCCTGCGTCGCTTAGTCTGTCTCTCTTGGTCTCATCTTTCTCCCTCTCCGTCTGTTTCTCTGTCTCTGTCTTCTGTCTCTTGTCTTTCTGCTTCGTCTTCTCTGCCGAATTCTCTGTCATTGTGTCTTTTCGTCTGTTTCTGTGTCTGTCTCTTTCCTCCTCTGTCCGTTTCATTATCTCTAATCTCCAGAGAGATCTTGCCTCCCGAATTTTGATCCCAATCAGCGCGGGAGCCGCCGCCTCCCCCTGTGTGGGGCCCAGGAAGGGATGGGACGGGGCAGCCTCAGCCTCTGCTCAGGGGGCTCCCCCTTAACTGAGCCAGAAGGAACCCCAGATTTCCTCGACTCCCCAAAGCAGTCAAAAGCTATCGTGGGACCAGTGGGGTATGGGGAGGGGGCGGGGGCAGGTGTCCCCGGAAGGCTAAACCCAGACCTGGGCCTCCCACTGGGGTTTGGCTGTGGCAGAGTAGGGAGTGGCCGTCCTGGTGGGTGGCCTGTGCAAGGACGTGTGGAGGCAGGAACGAGCTGTGTGTGTGACGGTAAAGTGCCCAGCACAGACCTCTCAGTGGCCGACTTCCTGGCCATGGGGGAGTCCAAAATTCCCCTCCGGGAAAAAGGAACAAAAAACAGCCTGGAGAGGCATAAACTCAGGGTCCAGAAGATGGTCAGGAACGGAGGAGCTCGCTGGCACCGAAACCAAAGACTGTACTGAGTCATTCGTCACCCCCCGATGAGTGTTGGGGTCTCAAAGTCAAATGCTTCGGGGACCAGGCAAATGATGTTAAAGGCAAGCAGGTGCAGGATAAGAAAATCGAAGTACAGAGGCTGGCCAGGGCGCAGCGGTTAAGTTCGCACGTTCCGATTCTCGGTGGCCCAGGGTTCGCTGTTTCGGATCCTGGGTGCAGACATGGCAACGCTTGGCAAAAGCCATGCTGTGGCAGGCGTCCCACGTATAAAGTAGAGGAAGTGGGCATGGATGTTAGCTCAGGGCCAGTCTTCCTTGGCCAAAAGGGGAGGATTGGCAGCAGATGTTAGCTCAGGGCTAATCTTCAAAAAAAGAAAGAAAGAAAATGGAAGTGCAAAGGTGAAAACACACAATCAGAGACATCCTGTGTCAGGGTTGGGGCGGGTGGAACAGAGAGGGAAATCTCCCCATTTTAAAGAATAATATTTTTTTATGACCACCCTGTGGGTCATGTATGGCCCATGAGCCACCAGTTCTAATTCTTCCAGTGCAGCTCACGTTGTGTAAAGGGGGGACGGGCGTCCTTGACCTGACCCCTACCTACTTCCTGAGCTTCAGGGGGGGTTCGCGTTCCCGCCGGGGACCCACGAGGATCATCCTCGCCGTGCCTGCTCTGCAGGAGTGTCGGGGGCAGTTCCATGAACCGCTCTGTGTCAAGTCCTTAGACCTGTGCCCAGCACACGGCAAGCAAGCCTGGGCCTCCGGGGAAACGCCGAGCCCTGTGGCCGGTCAGCGGAGGACAGGCAGGTGGCTAGACCTGTTCTTTGCCCGATCTCCCTCCCAGGTCGGGGAGGAAGCCAGACTACATCTCCTCCAACAGGACAGCGAGAAACGCCCAGCACAGAGGCCCTGACAGGACGGGGCGTCAGACCCGAGGGGCTCAAGGCTCCACAGAGAGGGCACGGGCTGCACAGCTCTGTGCTAAAAACCACTGGAACCTACTCGTTAGCGGGGTACGTTGCATGGTGTGTGAGTTATAGTTCAACTAGACTGTTAAAAAGAAAAAAGAACTCTACAAAGGCGGCTCAGGAAGCGACCCGCCAGCTGACACAGGAACCCGGCCCAAACACTGACCTCTCATTCACTCACTCGACAAACATTTTTTACATCTGCTTTGTAATACGTGAGTATTGGAAACAAAAACAAACCCTAACTCGGCCTCCGGGGCTGGGAGCTGGGGAGGGAGAGCTGACGACTCGGGGAAGAGAGCCAGATGAGGCGGTGGAGGAGGGTGTGCCAGCAGGAGGGAGCAGCGTGTCAAAGGCCTGGAGGTAAGGAAGGCAAAGTCCTTTAAATGCCTTGGTTTTTTTTTTCATTTGTCAGTCTCTGTGTTGGACAATGCTGTCCAAAAATGGTGACAATTTTGGTCCCTAAGAAATCCCTGGTCCCTGCCTTCATGGAGCTCCAGTGAGGGACGCAGACATATACTGCCAGACATGACAATGTGTGCTGGGGTGGGCGAGGGGCGCAGGGAGAGGGGTCCAGGTGGGATGGGGGGCCCAGGTAGAGGGGTCAGGGCCCGGATGGGGGGCCCAGGAAGAGGGGTCAGGGTGGGATGGGGGGCCAGGTAGAGGGGCAGGGATGGGGAAGGTCAGAGGCTGTGAGTGCCCAGAGGAGGCACCTGACCCAGTCTGAGAGAATGTCAGGGAACACCTGCTGGAGGAAGAGAGAGTTTCGATCTGTTTTGGGTTCTAGATCTCTTTGAGAATCTCCTGAAAGCTCTGAACGTTCACAGAAGAAAAACACACAAGCAAACGTTGTAGGCAATTCCCGAATATTCCCATTCCAGGAAGCCCCTGTGCCTGGGAAGCCCCTGAGCATCCCATTCTCCCCAACAACCACCCTGCTGTATAAATGTCCCACCAGGGGCCAGCCCGGTGGTGCAGTGGTTAAGTGCGCACCTTCCGCTTTGGCAGCCCGGGGTTCGCCGGTTCGGATCCTGGGTGCGGACATGGCACTGCTGGGCAAAAAGCCATGCTGTGGCAGGCGTTCCACATACAGAGCAGAGGAAGATGGGTACGGATGTTAGCTCAGGGCCAGTCTTCCCCAGCAAAAAGAGGAGGAGGATTGACAGTAGTTAGCTCAGGGCTAATCTTTCTCAAAAATAAATAATAAAATAAATGTCCCCATTCCCAGCAATGGCAATGGGGACAGGGTTGGCCAAGTGCTGGGAAGCTGGGAAGCTTTGTCAAATTCCAGCGTCCTGTGGACCAGGGCATGAGGTCTGAGATGTCCAAGCATCCCTCTCACCCCCTGCAGGGCCTGGAGGGCGTGCCAAGGATCCAGCATTTATCCTGTCTACACCCCCCCCCCCCCACTGATCCCCAGCGCAGCCCCGGCGCTGTGGGGGTCCTTGGCACCGGCCGGGACCAACGCGTTCTCCTCTGGAATGTCCAGAGGACATGAGGGGAAAAAGTCCAGGCCGTCGCCGCGCTCGAGGGACAAGAGCCGCAGCGCCCCCTGACGGTCACCGCCCGCCGGCGCATCCCAAGCCGCCCGCGCCCCCTAATGGCCAATGCTCATACAGTCATCATCAGCCATCACCCACCTCCAGTGCCAGGCCGTGGTCCGCAGACTGGGATCCTCCTTGTCGCCATCGTCATCATCATCATCATCATAGCTAATACGTAAATAGCGCTTCCTATGTGGCAAGCACTATGCTGCTTTATATTTATCTATCTAGACAGATAGATAGATCACCTCATTTAATTCGCACACCAGACCTAAGAAATAGGTACTAATCATCTCCATTTTCCTCATCTGAAACACAGAGAGGTAAGAAAACTTACCCAAGATCACACACCTACTAAGTGGCAGAGTCTGGATCGAATCTAGGCAGCCTGGGCCCAGAGTCCATCTTCTGAACCATTCAAAACTAAGCATGAAGTGAAATAACCTGATGGTTGGGGATTGCTTTAATCCTACAGAACATCTGAGTGTCAAAGCGGAAAGAACTTAGGTGCCTGGGTCCCCACACTGCCAGCCTGGAACATTTCACCCTTGGCGTATTATGTGCGAATAAACTTCTTTTTTATTTGAGTCATTTTTTATTTTTTATTTTGAAGTCTCTTTGTTACAGCGACTTAGCTCATATCCTAAAAGGAGGGCATCAGAATCCCCTGGAGGGCTCATTAAAAGACAGATTGCGGGGCTGGCCCCGTGGCCGAGTGGTTAAGTTCGCACGCTCGGCTGCAGGCGGCCCAGTGTTTCGTTGGTTCGAATCCTGGGCGCAGACATGGCACTGCTCATGAAACCACGCTGAGGCAGCATCCCACATGCCACAACTAGAAGGACCCACAACGAAGAATATACAACTATGTACCGGGGAGCTTTGGGGAGAAAAAGGAAAAATAAAATCTTTAAAAAAAAAAAAAAAAAAAGACAGATTGCTGAGCGCCCCTCCCAGTAAGTCTGCAGTAGGAACTGAGCATTTGTACTTCAGATAAGTTCCCAGGGGCTGCTGCTGCTGCTGCTGCCGATCCAGGAGCCACACTCTGAGAACCATTGCCCAAAATAACGCAGGTCCTTACGTGTGCTGTTTTGTGTGCCCAACACTCACTCTCTCTCTTTGGGAGAACTGTCTCCATGCAGCTGAGCCCCCCAGAAGACTCCAGGATTGGCCAATGAGTGAATCCCTTCCGCCTGGCCTTTGTAATTGGTTCAGGGAGGGGCGTGTCCCTGAAGCTGGACCAATGAGAGCCAGCCCTGGGACTACGCCTGGACTGTTGGGGCCCCGCCTCCTAGGCTAGCTGTGCTGGAGGGGCATAGGCCTGGAACACTGGGGGCTTCCATGGGGGAGGAGCTGGTCTGAAAACAAAGCCAACACAGGGGGAAGCAGGGCTGGGAGATCAACAGATAGACGGTACCTGACATACGTCATCTGTGCCTCTGGGTCCAGCCAATCCCTAAATTCATCAACTCTATCAGCAAATTCCATCAACTCCACCTATGAAAGATGGCCATCTCATATTGGAGGAAAAGCGACGCTATAAATTAGAACATCACTGAGTCAATGACAAAACTGGACGACAATAAGTAGATTAGGAAAATTTTGTGTATTAACGTTAAATTTACTAAAGTTAGTTATTGTACTGTGGCTGTGTAAGAGAATATCCCTATTCTTAGGAAATACACACTGAAGTATTTAGGAGTGACGGGTCATGGTGTATGCAACGTAACCTCAAATGGTGCAGAAAGAAACCCACAAAACCACATGCTAGAGAGACAGAGCAAACAATAAAGCAAATAGAGCAACAATGTTAACATCAGTGAACGAGTAAAAAGTATATGAGTGTTCTTTGTACTGTTCCTAGTCTTGCAACTCCTTTGTAAATTTGTAATTATCTCCAAATAAAAAGTGAAAAAATATGTTTTAAAATGAGAGATCCGAAATCGTGGACAGCAACATAATATAAATAGCCCTGGGAGATAAAGATAAGGGACTCTGTGATCCCGGTAGTGTTTGGTACAACGATGCGACTCTTGATGAAACTTCAGACCTGAGTTTTCAAAGTGTGCATGGAGGGGCCGGCCCGCTGGTACAGTAGTTAAGTTTGCGCGCTCCGCTTTGGCAGCTGGGGGTTCGCGGGTTCAGATCTGGGTCTCCGACCTACACACCGCTCACCAAGCCATGCTATGGTGGTGTCCCACATACAAAATAGGGGAAGATTGGCCCAGATGTTAGCTCAGGACCAATCTTCCTCACCAAAAAAAAAGTGTGCATGGTAAAATTCCAAGGATCACTATTAATAGAATAGAAATGGTGCACTCATTCCAAACTAGCAGAGGGATTGAGAAAACATAAAACCAAACCAAAGAAAAAATGTAGCCATTTCAAAGATGCCTAAATGAGAGTGGAGGAGAAGTTTAGAAAAAAGGGGACAAGAGAGTCACAGAGTAAGACAGCAGATGTAGATAAAATATATCACTAATCACATAGTCAAAAGGTGTGTTCTGAGTCTCCACACTTCTTGCTGCCTCGCCTGCTTCCACCCAGGTCTCACCCTTCTCGCTGGGCTTCCTGTCCACTGCTGCCCCCGGGGGTCTCTTTCCTCAGCATAGAGGGACTCTGGACACCCAAGTCCTCGTAAGACTCTGCACCATCTGCTTCTTGTTCCCCCTCTGACCTTGTGTCTGCCCGCCACTCCCTGCCCCCATGGCCTGGCTCGCTCCTCTCCAGCCACATGGATCTCCTTGTTGTTGCTCTAAAATACCAGACATGTTCTCACCTCAGGACCTTTGCACTGGCTGTGCCCTTTGCCTGGGGGACTCTTTCCACTTGGCTCACCGCCCACCACCAACAGAGAATGGATAAATAAACCGGGTACACTCACACAGACGAATCACACGGCTGCATGCAGATAACCCATAAGGACACACGGTTACAAGAACAAATCTCGCCCTCTGTGGAGGGGAAAAGCCAGACGCTAAAGATGACATATGCTCTGATTCCACTTACATACAATTCAAGACAGGAAGTCTGTGCAATCGGAAGTCAGAATGATGGCGACCTTGAGGGGAGAGAAGATGGATTGAAAGCAGCCGCAGAGAGCTTCTGAGAGGCTGGAAACGTTTCTTGGTCTGGGCGCTGGCGACACGTGTGTTCAGTTGGTGAAAATTCGCCCCGGGGCGCACTTACGGTTTGTAGCGTTTTGCATGTGTGCCTACTTCAATAAACAGTTAAAACAACAACAACAACAACAAAAAGACACGAAATGAACCTTCTTGTCCCCAGCTTAAGAAACAGGGCATTTGTGGCTGGCCCAATGGTGTAATGGTTAAGTTCGCACACTCTGCTTTGGTGGCCAAGGGTTGGTGGGTTCAGATCCTGGGCGCGGACCTACACATGGCTCATCCAGCCATGCTGTGGCAGCATCCCACATAGAAGAACTAGGAGGACTTACAACTGGGGTATACAACTAGGTCTTGGGGCTTTGGGGAGAAAAAGAAAACAAAGAAGAGGAGTGGCAACAGATGTTAGCTCAGGGCCAATCTTCCTCACCAAAAAAAAAAAAAAAAAAAAACCTGTTCCTGTAACTTTAAAAAAAAAAAAAGAAGGAAAGAAACAAGGCATTCCCAGCCCTCAGGCCACTCTCTCCCCTCACAATGAGCTTTTGTAACCTGAGTTCCTTTCCCCAGTTTAACCAGCAGAGCAGGAGCAGTGGGCTCTGAGCGAGTTGGGAGTGGGGAGGCGGGCCACTGACAGACGGACTTCCCGACGGAGCCAGGGCAGGGGGAGGTGATGTTTCTGCGATGCTCTTGCCCTAAATTCTGAGGGAGGGTGGGGGGAGCTTTGCAGGGCGCCCCCAAGTATTCAGGGCCCAGCGAGCCCTCTTGCAAAGCAGCCTCGGAAACGCAACCTGCTGGCGTGCTTCTCCTGCGCCGTCTCTCTCCCTGTCTCTCTGGCTCTGCGACTCTCTCCCTCCCTCCCTCCCACCTCTCTCTCCTCAAGGAGAAAAAACTCGCAGTTATTTACATAAAGGTTTATTACATCAGATTTTAACCAAAGGATCCAAATTCAAACCTTCAATCTTTCAATAAACTTTGAATAAATAGTAGTGCTTTTTTTTTTTTACTTTGTACTGTAATATTTATTTTTTAATTCTTTTTTGCTGGCATGAATTTATATAGATGAGGCTCAAGACAAGAAAATGTTCCCCGCCTGCATTTCTTTTCTGGCCATTAGTACTGTTCGCTTCCTTTCCTGATGTTACTGGAAATAATTGTGTCATACAGGGAATGGAGGTGCCTGGCAGGGCTCTGTGACATCCCGAGGGATACGGGAGCCCGTGGCGAGATTTAGGAAGTCCCCTTAGATGGCTGAGGGGGCTGGGTCCCAGAAGACGCATGGCAGGGCTAAAGGCCAGGCAGGGACCCAGGTGGGACAGACCCTGGGGACTCTGGGCTGGGGAGGGGGTGAATTCCAGTGGCAATGGAGGTAGAAACCACAGAACTTGGTGCCCTGTTGGCTGAAGGGGAGGGAGGGGACAAGGAGCCCTGGCTGCTGTGTTAGGCCTGGTGCCTGGACAAGCAGATGACTCAGCCTGGGGGCTGTAAAGAAAGAAGGATGGGCAGGTCAGACGAACCGTAGCTGTGACTGGGAGCATCCTGGGTCCCCTTCCTAACGCCATAGGCCCTCACCACCCAGCTGACAGATGAGGAAACTGAGGCTCAGAGAGAAGAAGGCCCCAAGCTGGAGAGCGGGACTGGAGCCCAGGTCTTCTGCCTAACCCTGTGCTTTGAAATCTTCTTTTTTTGTGAGGAAGACTGTCCCTGAGCTAACGTCTGTGCCAGTCTTCCTCTATTTTGTATGTGGGACGCTGCCACAGCATGGTCAGTGGTGTAGGTCCATGCTTTGGATCCAAACCCACAAACCCTGGGCCACTGAAGCGGAGTGCCTGAACTTAACCACTATGCCACTGGGCTGGCCCTGTGCTTTGAAATCTTGAGTAACTTTGGGGGCTGGCCCCACGGCTGAGTGGTTAAGTTCTCATGCTCCGCTTCAATGGCCCAGGGTTCACTGGTTCAGATCCTGGGCGTGGACCTACACACAGCTCATCAAGCCATGCTGTGGCAGCATCCCACATGGAAGAACTAGAATGACTTACAACTGGGTTATACAACTAGGTACTGGGGCTTTGAGGAGGGGAAAAAAAAAAAAGAAAACAAAGAGGAAGACTGGCAACAGATGTTAGCTCAGGGCCAATCTTCCTCGCCAAAAAAAAAAAAAAAAGCGCATATCTTAAGTAACTTCAGGGCTTAAACTGCCTCTGAGTATTGCTTTTTCTCCCACTAGAAAAATAAATACAGATATATAAAAACCAAATACACTGAACTACAAAGCCTGAGGGAGTTTTTGAAGCGATAAACTGCCATGAATTCTGCCTGTGGTGGTGGTTACACAACTCTGTGCATTTGTCAAAACTCATGGAGCTCACAGTGCACACACACACCCATGGCTTTCACTGTTTGTAAATAAGAATATTAATAAACCAAAAACAAATACGATGAATGTACTTCGTCTGGATCCCAATTCAATCAGAACAACTGTAAAAAGATGTTTTTGAGACAGTTGAGGCAAATTTGAATACGGACTGGATATTAGATGATATTAAGGAATTTGTTAATTATGTTCGATGTGATAAAGCATTGTAGTTATGTAAGGAAGTGCATCCCCCACCTTTTTTGAGATGCTCCTTGTAGTACTGAAGAAGGAACATCCCTTGTATATATTTTTTAACTATTCAAAAAAAATGGGGAGGGGAAGAAGATGAAATGGCAAAATGTTGATGGTTCATAAAGCTGTGTGATGGGCCCACGGGGGTCCACTCTGCCTTTTGTATCTGTTTGGAGATGTTTATGATCTAAGTTAAAATTTTGGAAGATGAAATTAAAAAAGAAGAGTTTGTTGTTCCTTAAGCACAATTTGGAAAATACAGAAAACTAGAAAGACACAGAGACCTCTCCTTCTGCCGGCCCCACATCACAGCGGTAGTTAACATTTTGATGCATTTCCATTCAGCCTTTTCTATTTCATTTGGGCTTTTAAAAATGTGTGTGTGTGAGTGTGTGTGTGTGAGTGTGTGTGTCTTACATAACTGTGTGAGCAAATTGTTTATACAGTCCTGCTTTTTCCCTTCTTAAAACGTAAGCTGTTCCCCTGTTAAAACATCTTTGTGTAAACACAATCTCTAATGTTTGCACGATGTTTACTCAACCGGGCAGTGTTGCCAGACATTGAAGCTGTTTCCAGTTTCCTCCCATTATAAATAATGTCGCGATGCACATCCTTGAGCGTCCCAGAGGCAGGATTCCTGGGCCAAAGGGTGCGGATCTTTTGGCAGCTCACGCTCAAAATCTCCGTAGTTTCTGCCTGACTCGCAGCTGAAATGACCTCATTCGATTAAAGTGACATTTCACTGCTATTTGTTATTTCCTAAAGGTTTGATTCATGAGAGCATGCCTTTTTTTTTTTTCCCCCAGTTGCAGGAAACAGAAATCCATTCACACTAGCCCATGTCAAAACCCGGTTGTATCACTCCATAAGGAAAGCTAATATTCTGCTTGGACAATCTATCTTGCTATGGAGATTGTTGAGATACTAAAAGGTTTCTGTACTGGCTGGTAGGTTATGCTGCCTCGAGGCCGGCAAACGTCCCTCATCATGACCACTCCAGCTGCCCTGGTGCCTCCCCCAGGACTTTCCACAATGCAAGAAAAGTGTTCATGTCGGGGGCAGCCATGAACCATTCTGATTGCTCAGCGCCCCAAGTACTGGTTGTTAAATATTTTTACTAGTCTCCGATGCAAGTAACAGAAAAGCTGACTCAAACGGCCTAAACTGTAAAGGGAATTTGTAACTGGAAAATCCACACTAGCTGGCTTCAACTAAAGTTGACACCACAGCTCAGCAACGTCATCGAGGACTCCGTTTCTTTTCACCCCTCTGTCCCATCTTCTCCAGTGGCAGCTCCCAAGACGGCTGTGAGCAGCCTTGCGGCCCCATGGAGCTGTATTCACATCCCGCAGGTAAAGGTGAGCACCTGGGTCTCACATCTCTCGGTCAAAGTAATGAGGCTGATTCTGATTGGCTAGCTGAGGTCACATGCCCAAGCCAGAGCCAATCACTGTGGCCTTGGTGGGGGGGGGGGTGGACCCGGATGCCCTGATTGGCTGAGCCAAGTCACATGTTCCTCCCTGCTCACGTGAGCGGTTAACGCCAGCTGCTGAAACCCCGACCAGGTTTCAAATTTCCATTTTTAGCCAATTCCTGCTGTCTTCGTTTCTGTGATTCCCATTTGTGAAACGGAGATAATAATGACGCTTGCCTCCTAGGGTGATGTGAGGAATAAATGAGTTGGTTAATGCCACTTAGAATGGGTCTCCTAGATAGAAAGCACCTAAAGGTTAGCTGCTGTTAGTGTCATTCTATGATCATTCTCAGCTCTCCAGGCTGCAGTGCTCTGCAAGCCCCTTATTCCTGCTCTCCACCCTCTTTCTAGTTACTATTGCTGAGTAACAACTCGCTCCAAAACACAGTGGCTTCAAACAACAACCGTCAGCCTATTCTCTCTCATCACGTCTGTGCTCAGATTTTTGGGAAGGGTCCAGCCGGGCAGTTCTGGCCTGGGATCTCATATGGTGCAATCAGCTGGTGGCTGAAGCTGTGACAGTGGAGCAGCTAGGGGTCTGGTGGACATCTCTGTCTCTCCTGTAGGCTCAGGCCTTCTTCATGTAGCCTCTCCGCGTGGGCTGGTTTGGGCCTCTTCCAATCATGGTGGCCGCAGGGCAGTCAGACCTCTTGCATGGCAGCTCTGGCCTCCAGCGCCAGTGTTTCCCAAAGGGGGCAGAGGCGACCTCACCTCTTCTGATCTAGCCTAGGGAATCATCCAACATCACTTCAGCCACATACTACTGGTCACAAGCATCTCGCAAGCTTGCCCGGATCCAAAGAGAGGGGCACACAAACCCCACTTTGCAATGGGAGGCGGGGTTCAAGGTTCTAGAAAAATATGTGGATGGGAAACGTCAACTTTAAAGCAAAGTCGCCCGTTATTTTACCTCAAAATGAGTTTATTCGTGAATAGCCAAAAGAATCACAATTGGGGCTCTGCATGCTATGTCGAACCATAGTCAAAGCCAGAAAACAAAGGAGGGGAGCTGCGTTTATACAGAAAAAGGGGGAGTAGGGAGGGGCTGTTCTGAAGGAAAATCCATTGGGGGAAAAGTAACAGTTCCCGGCGGCCTCCGCTCCTCATTGGCTGGGCTGCGGTGTTTCTCATTGGCTGAGCTGTGGTGTTTCTCATTGGCTGGGCTGTGGTGTTTCTCATTGGCTGGGCTGCAGTGTTTCTCATTGGCTGAGCTGTGGCATTTCTCATTGGCTGGGCTGTGGTGTTTCTCATTGGCTGGGCTGTGGTGTTTCTCATTGGCCGAGCTGTGGTGTTTCTCATTGGCTGGGCTGTGGTGTTTCTCATTGGCTGGGCTGTGGTGTTTCTCATTGGCTGGGCTGTGGTGTTTCTCATTGGCTGGGCTGTGGTGTTTCTCATTGGCTGGGCTGCAGTGTTTCTCATTGGCTGAGCTGTGGCGTTTCTCATTGGCTGGGCTGTGGTGTTTCTCATTGGCTGGGCTGTGGTGTTTCTCATTGGCCGAGCTGTGGTGTTTCTCATTGGCTGGGCTGTTGCTGGGTGGGGAGAGAAATCTTCGTTCAGTGAAAAGTGGTTTTACGGCCTGTGGAAGATGCAAGGGTAAATCTTTTCCTATTTGGTGTAATCGGTGATGTGTGATAGGGCGTGAGAGCTCCCTCTCCAGGCCTTCCCGACTCCAATTTAGTTAAGGTTTCTTTTATTAATTTCCACAGAAACGTTTCTGCAGCCGTCTTTGGAAATTACTGCCTGTCTCTCTGGGACTAACTTAAGACCTACCCCTGTACAGTCAGTGCCCAATACCATCCGCCGGGGGCACAGCCTCCAAGTCCCAATTCTACGTGGAAATAGTTTATGGAGACGTCTCAATTCCTTGGGATGGAAAACAGGATCGTTTTTTGCTTTTTAGTAACTGCGCCCACCTGCTATCTATGTGAACTTCCTTTTTCCCCGCTGGTTAAAGGCTACGGGGAATCTTAATGACAGTTTCACCAGATTCTCTAAGGTTTCTGTCATTTTCATTTATTTTTAAACAGTGTTGGATACTAGATCCTTTTATGGAGTGATTGCTCCTGTTTGCTAGGTGTGATAACGGTATTGTTGTTCTGTAAGAGGAATGGCCTCATTCTTAGTGGATACACGTTGGCATATTTAGAAGCCAAGACTCAGAATGACTCAGCAAATATTCTCGTGTGCGAGCAGGTGTGGGTATTCAGAGAGAGAGAAAACGAACAGCATGAAATGTCAACAACTGCTGATTCTAGGTGGAGGGTCTGTGGAGGGTAATTGCACTGTTCTTTCAACTTTCCCATAGATTTAAATTTTTTTCATAACAAATATTTGAGATGTCACCTTAAAAAGCAAATTTGCCTGTTATTTGATCTGAAAATGAGTTTATTCGGGAATAAACAAAAGAAGTGCAATTCAGGATGTGCATGCTATGGCAAATCACAGGCAAATCTGGAAAAGAAAGGCCGGGAGCTGCTTGTGTAGAGAAAAAGGGAGCATAGGGAGGGGCTGTTCTGAAGGAAAATCCACGGGGGGAGCTAACAGCTCAGGGCTTCAGGGCCTCTCATTGGCAGGGCTGTCGCCCGGGTGGGGAGGGAAATCTTCCTTCAGTAGTAAAGCAGCTTTACTTTTGGTCCAAGATGCAAGTGTCTGCCTCTTTCTGTTTGGTGTTATTGACGACGTGTGACAGGATGTAACAGCTCCCCCTGCAGGCCTGCCCGACACCAATTTAGTTGTTTTCTTTGATTAATTCCCACAGGTGGAAAAAAACTGGCTGAAACCTGATTTAAAGGGAAAGGCCCGGGGCGGCCCGGTGGCACAGGGGTTGGGTTTGCACGTTCCGCTTCTCGGCGGCCCGGGGTTCACTGGTTCGGGTCCCGGGTGTGGACATGGCACAGCTTGGCAAGCCATGCTGTGGTTGGCATCCCACATGTAACGTAGAGGAAGATGGGCATGGATGTTAGCTCACGGCCAGTCTTCCTCAGCAAAAAGAGGAGGATTGGCAGCAGTTAGCTCAGGGCTAATCTTCCTCAAAAAAAAGAAAAAAAAGGGAAAGGCTCAGGTTCTCTTGAGAACTCTACTCTCTCATTTCCCCCAAAACAGACTGGCACTTCTTTCCTCCTCTTCCTCCTTTTCTGGGGAGATGATAGAAGCTGGACCAGCCCTGTGTCCTCCCAGTGAGTTCTTTGGGTAGGTGGCTGGTTCCAATCGCAGTGACCTTGAACTTAGGCTGTGGGGGTAGTTAGCTGCTTTTGTCCCCAGCTTTGGGCCTGGTAGCAATTCTGGAGGTCCTGGAATAATCCAACTCAGCATCTTTTTACAGAAGTCAGAAGAACAGAGACTCCACTTGGCTTTCAGCAGCTGATGGCTATGATTCTCGCCTAGGGACAGTGCCTTTGGAAACATGTGTGATGTTCTGTGACTGTCACAGTGACTTGGGAAAGAGTTGCTGTGGGCAGCTGTATTGAAACTTTCTGATGTCAAGACCCTTTTATACTCTGGGTTTTTTTTTTTTTTTTTTTTTGCAGGAGAAGATTTGCCCTAAGCTAACATCTGTTGCCAATCTTCCTCCTTTTTTCTTCCTGTTTCCCCCAAAGCCCCAGTACACAGTTGTGTATAGCTGTGAATTCTTCTGGTTCTTTAACACGGCTACTGACAGACGAGTGGTGTGGTTCTGTGCCCGGGAACCAAACCTGGGTCACCGAGTCAGAGCACACGGAACTTTAACCACTAGGCCATCAGGGCTGACTCTCTTTTACACTCTTAGACGTACTGACCCCAAAGAGCTTTTATTGATGTGGGCTATAACTATTGATTTTTACCGTAGTAGAACTTAAAACTGATAATTTTGAAATACAAGCATCCGCAAGCACATGTTCCATTAGCTGGCAGAACAATGATGTCATTGCACGTTGTGGAGCCTCTAGAAGACTCCACTGTACGCTCATAAGAGAATGAGAACGAAACAGGCAAAAAACATCCTGGTACTATGAAAATAGTTTTAACTTTGTGGACAAAAGTTCTCAGGGACTCCCAGGGGGCCCTGGACCAAACTCCGAGACCTGCTCTAAAGGCACATATAAGCCTGGGATGGCCAAGCAGGCGAATGTGCTGCAGTGGGTGGGAGATGCAGCCCCAAATGTCAGAAGTGCCCCTTTGGATGGACTGGTGTCCCTTTGGTCCAGTTATCTGCGGCCTGGAGGGGTCCCTTGTGTACAAGCAGGGCTGCAGAGGGGGTGTGGTGGGGAGGCATCTCAACTACGGTGTTCAACTTGGTACCAAATACTGGGAGCCTCAGACATACATAGAAACTCTGGAGCTATCGCCTGGGTTCGAATCCCCACTCCATCACTTGCTAACTGTGTGACTTTGGGCAAGTTCTTTAACCACTCTGTGGCTCTGTTTCTCATGAGGAAAATGGAGACAATAATAGTATCTACCTCCCAGGGTTGTCATAAGAGTTAGCTTGGCACATAGTCCGTGTTATGTGAGTGTTTACTCTGAGTATTCCTGTTGCTCAGTCACCGTTCCCATCCAAAGGGGCATCGATGGTAAGATGGACTCTTACTCCAAATCACCAAGAGAGAAAAAAGCTGCCAGTTGAACTATGACACACGATTATTATAAGAAGCATCCTGATTTCAGAGCTGTTAAAAAATGGGAGAGGGGCTGGCCCCGTGGCGGTTGAGTTCATGTGCTCTGCTTTGGCGGCTGGGGGTTCACCGGTTTGGATCCCAGGCATGGACCTATGCACCATTTATCAAGCCATGCTGAGGCGGTGTCCCACGTATAAGGTAAAGGAAGATGGGCACGGATGCTCACTCAGGGCCAGTCTTCCTCAGCAAAAGGAGGAGGATTGGCGGCAGATGTTGGCTCAGGGCTAATCTTCCTCAAAAAAAAAAAAAAAAAGGGAGAGAAGGGGAGTTGATAAAATACAGTTATTATGTACATACATCTGCAGAAGAATTTAACAAGGAGAGTGTCCATCACAGCACCGCTTATGGTGGCAAATCGTCCTAACCCCCCAATCATAGATCAATCACGCAAGTCATGGGACAGCCACGAAACGTGAAGGAAGGAGTTTTCAAAGGCCGTTCCAAATTCCTGGGGCTCCTCACAAGGGAATCTCTCTCTTTCTGTTTCATTTTCTTTCTCATCTCTGTCTTTCTCATTCTCTCTCTCTCCTATGTGTGCACATAAAGTAAATAAAAGGCAAAACTCTTCTACAGACAAAAATCTCTGGGAAATGTGCGCTGACCCCAGTCTAGTGCCTGCTGGCCCAACTGCCCAGAGGATGGAACGTGTGCCCCAGGCTAACCCCCTCCCCACACGCCTCTGCCATCCGTCGCCCGGCTGGAGCCAGCGTGAGCAGATGCACCCGGAGGGTACTTGTCCTCATCTCCTGTCTGTGTGTCTTCCACAAATACAGCCCTGCTGTCCCCTGTGCCCCGACCTGGCCCAGCCCGCTCCTCGGAGTTCCAGCCCCGCCTTCCAAGTCCTTGGGGACGAACCTATTTGGGGATGTCAGGCAAGTCTCACTGCTAAGCCGGATCCTTGTATTCAGTTCTCTCTGTTGAAACACCTTGTGTGGTTTCTGTTTTCTTGACAAGCCTCTGACGGACACTGAGGATGCTGTCCGTTCTCCCCTTCGCGCCTGTCCCCTCCCCCACCACAGTCGTCCCAACCTCAGATCAGAGCTTCTCTCCCCACCCAGTAGCTCCAGCCAGGAACCTGGGTGATGGAGGGCACCTTCCTCTCCTCACTCCACAGATCCCACCCATCCACTAGTCTTGCTTGTCTCCAAAAGAGGTGCTTCCCCCCCTCCAACTTTCTTTCTTTTTTTTTTTAAGGAAGATTGACCTTGAACTAATATTTGCCACCAATCCTCCTCTTTTTGCTGAGGAAGACTGGCCCTGAGCTCACATCTGTGCCCATCTTCCTCTATTTTATATGTGGGACGCCTGCCACAGCGTGGCTTGATGAGCGGTGTGTAGGTCCGGGCCCAGGATCCCAACCGGCGAACCCTGGGCCAACGAAGCAGAACGCGCTAACTTAACTGCTACCCTAGGGGGCCGGCCCCTCCCTCCAACTTTTAATTTTGAAAATTTCTAAACATGCACAAGAATTGCAAGAAAAGTACAAGGGCCGTCCTTCCACCCTTGATAGGGATTCACCGGTTTTAACAATCAGCCCTCTCTCTGTCTTTATATATCTGTCTCTATCTATTGATAGATATGTATATAGATATTGATAGATAAATAAAGAGAGTGAGATGACCGTTAAAAACTGGTGAATAGATAGATAGATAGATATCTATAGCTAGAGATATAAATGGGAAGAGAGAGATTCATTTGCGAATTGAGTCCTTTTGTGACATGTCACCCCTGATATTTCAGCAGACACCTCCCAAGAACAAGGACATTCTCCTACGCCGCCACAGTGCCATTATCCCACCTGGAAACTTTGACACTCATGCAGTATACAGGCCTTATACAAACTTCCTTGACTGACCTGCTGATGTCCTCCACTTAACATACCTTGATTTTCTCTCCTGATCACAGCTCGATGCATGCTCTCTCCCTCCTCTTTGCTCCTGCCCCCGACCAGCTCATCAGCACCTTTCACTCCAGCTCCCTGCCTCCCTGCCGGCCACCCCATCGCCCATTCTCCTCTCAGCAGTCAGAGTGAACCTTTGTAAAACCTCAATCAGATCATGTCACTCCCCTGTGGAAAATCACCCGTGGCTCCCCATCCTTCTTAGACCAGAAGGCAAACACTTACTGTGGCTTCCACGGCCCTATGGATCCGGCTGTCTGGACGCTCTCACCACCTCTCCAACTGCCTTTCCCAGCCCTCCAACCTGCTTGTTCCCACCTCGGGGCCTTTGCCCTGGCTGTTCCCCTCTGTCAGCAACACTGTTCCCTCAGTTGTGGGCATGACTTCCTCACGTCAGTCAGCTCTCTGATCAAATATTTCCTTCTCAGAGAGGAGCTCTCTGACCACCCTGTTGAAAATCACATCCCATCACTTGCTGTGCTCTCCACTGCTTTATTTTCTTCATAATACTTTTTCACAACCAGCCATTAAATCACATATCTACTTCTTTCTTTATTTTTTTAATCCTCTCATTAGAATGTCAGCTGCAGCCAAGCAGGATTTTTGCCTTTTCTCTTTCCCACCGCTGTATCCCTGGGGCCTAGCATAGTACCCGCTCACGCAAGGTGCCCGGGACTTATTTTTGAATGAGTGACTGGGTGAGTCATGCATTTTCCCGTTAGCTATCGCCCCAACCAGACTCTGAGGTCCCCGAGGGCAGGGCCTGTGTATGTCCTTGTGTATCCTCAGCCCTCAACACCTGACAGAAGCAAGTATTCTGGAAATGCTTCTAAAATGAAGAAAAGAACAAATAATGGTGGAAAGTAGATCGGTGGTTGCCTGGGGCTGGGAATTGATTGTGAGTGGGCACAAGAGATCTTTAGAGGGTGATGGAAATATCCTAAAATTGGATTGTGGTGCTGGCTGTACAACGCTGTAAAATCACCCCAAATCACTAAGTCACTTAAAACAGGTGAATTTTATGATACGATTATACCCAGTACATGAGCGCTCCCCGGGAGGAGCCCTGCAGGTCATCTGAGCCTGACTCTGTGCCCAGCCCTGGGCGATCCTGGGGACACAGTAGTGACCAAGGCAACCCCTGTCCCTGGACCGTGACAGCCCGGAGGGGGCAGGGCCAGGCTGGGGGAAGCATAGGGGACCGTAGGAGCCCAGGGGAGGCTCCCGATCCAGATGCGAGGAGTCAGGGAGAGTTTCCTAGAGGGGCGAACGGCTGAGACAGAGCCTGAAGGATAATGTGGCTCATGACTGCGACGCCAATTTTTTTCTTTTTTTACACTTTTTCTGCCTCAGCATCCGTCTGGCGGGTCCCTCCTTCAGAGCCTCGCAGCTGGCCCTTCCTCGCGTTCCCGAGGCCGGGGCCACAAGGGGGCGCTGTTCGCTCGCGCTCGCTGGGTGTCTCCGGCGATCCACGTGGCCCGGCAGGAGCCGGAGGTCTGCGCAATGTGTCGGGGGTGGGGGTGTTTGTGGGGGAAACGTTCCAGAGGAGACCGCGCCAACAGGGTCGGCATGTGGCCCTGCGCACAGCGAAGGCGGCGGTGCCCCGGGGAGGAGGAGGACGCCGGCGCGGCGGGGGCTGTCCGGTCCCGCGTGGGCCCGTCCCGGGAGAACCCCGCCTCCAGGGTCGGGGCGCCCCTTGGCTGCAGCGCAGGGCGGAGCTTTCCAAGGAGCGCGGGAAAGGGGGCGCGGCGCTAGGCACTGTCCTGCGTGGAATGTTGCGAAACAGCCCTCGCTGTCCGCGTGGATGCTGGAGACTAGGCGCCTAAAGGGGCGGGGCTCCAGCGGGGGGCGGGGCTTTCAAAGAGCGCGGGAAAGGGGGGCACTGCACGCCGGCCTGCGCCAACTGGCATGATGTGGGCGCAGGGGGCGCGGGGCGCTGCTGTCGGGGTGGGCGGGGCTCTCCAAAGACAACAGGAAAGGGGGTGCTGAGACTGCCTGAGCCGCATGCCCCGCTGTAACAACCTAGATGGGGGTGAGGTGGGGTGGTGGGTGCAGCACCTGGCCTTAGGTGGGACGAGGTCATCAGGCAGGGCGAGGGCGTTAACTGCACGTCCCTCCCGGTCTGCTGTGAAAGAGACGAAGCTTGGGGGAGTGGAGGGTGGGAGGCAGAGAGAAGTAGCGTGAAGAGCGAGTCTCCATCAGGCGTGGGAGGGAAGATGGGAAATCGGCTTAGAGGAGCCCATGGGAGGTCCTCGGAGATAACGGGTCTGTGCAGCTCCGCGGGACCAGAAGTCTGCCTCTCCGGGGACTGTTGCTGGGGGAGCTCTGAGGAAGATCGCTCCGGCACAGGGAAGAATGGTTCCGGGCAAAGAGCAGCCTCTGGCAGGGAAGTGGACCTTGACTCTGTCCCCAATTTCCTGCGCACTTTGTGGCCTCAATTTCCCCATTAGTCCAGTAGGTCGAATCATCCCTGTGGAAGTCCTAGGCCCTTTCTGCCCTGCTCACTTGCCCGCGGTTTGCAGAGGTCAGTTACTGGGATTGCCTTTTCTGTGGCTGGCCCTGTGCTGGGACACGGAAGTGACGGAGACAGCCCCAGACCCACCCTTCATTCACAGTCCAGTGGGGACCAGATAGTGACAGCCCAGAATGGGTCAGCGCTGAGATGGGGGAAACAGGCAGAGGAGTTAGGGCCAGGATGGGGGAATCAAAGGGCCCTCTAGGATCTGGAGAGCCGGCGCTCCTGACTCAGCCTGAAGGGGGTGAAGGGGCAGCCTAAACTTTGAAAGGACTGGATGCGGGGCGGGCCTTAGAAGAGGCTCCACTTCTAAAAAGAGGTGTTTGAAGCCTGAAGAATGAGTAGCATTCTTCAGAAGGTGCCGTATCAGGAAAGAGTTTTCTAGGCAGAGGGAATGCCGTCTGCAAAGGCTTGGAGGTGAGTGTGGCTCATTTCTACCAAAATTCTTTGTTCCCTCCCTGGGGATCCCCTGGGTGCCCTGGCAGGGCCATCTGTCACAGATCTCTGGGTTCAGGATCCATAGCTGGTTGATGGCTGTAATGTAAACTCTTGAGGGCAGACCCTTGCCTTGGTCATCACAGCCTGGTAGTTTGATGACTGGCCTTGAGGTCAGCCAGAAGCTGGGTCTGAATCTCAGCTCCCCGCCTAATCAGATGTGTGACCTTGAGCAAGTGACTCAATTTCCCCATCCATCAAATAGGGATATAATACCGGGTTTCACAAAATCAATCACCGCATTTTAAACAGCTATAATAATTTAAACATATAATTTATATATTACATATTTAAAAATATAGAATTTGTAGATTAAATCAAGGACCCAAGAAACAATAGGGAGACATAAAAACAACATGCTGCCACGTCAGATGGCACTGTGTCTGTACCTAAGTTACAGAAAGTGCAATTGACAGAACGGGAATTGCCAGCTCAAAGATATAGTATTCCAAACTTGATTATTTAAAATTTTAATAGTGATTAGCAGCAGATTTTTTTTTTTTTTTTGCTTGAGGAAGATTGGCCCTGAGCTAACATCTATGCCAATCTTTCTCTATTTTGTGTGTAGGATGCTGCTACAGCATGGCTGACGAGTGTAGGTCAGCACCCGGGAACTGAACCCGGGCAGCCGAAGCAGATCGTGCCAAACTTAACCACTAGGCTACGGGGCCAGCTCCTGGGTTATAATTTTTTTAATTCCTTGGTTCAAAATTTGTAAGAATCAAAAATGGGGTGAGTAATTTTGGGTGCCCTTTAACACCCACCTCTCAGGTGCTGGGTCCGCGTTACCTGCTCCCTTGTTGGGACCCAGACGTCAGACAGGGAGACCCTTTTTACTCCCTCTTGTTTTAGGAGATGACTCAGGAGGAAGGGCTGTGACCATGCCACCCCCCTAGACACACACCCTGCTTTCCCGAGGGGCACCGTTATATTCTTCCTTTATTGGCTGTCCTTGTATAATACAAATCTGCAAGTTTAGATACAAAAAAATCTGGAAACAAAAGATAGAAAAGTACCCGCCAGGCACACCCCCATCTCCCCGGACCCCTCCCCAGCGGGCACCGACGTGAGGTAACTGAGGATCTCCTCCCCCTTCCCCCTACCCCGCCTCCTGGACCCCCAACTTGGTTCCTGCCCCCATGAGACCTTGGCCCAAAGAAGAGGTGGGCCCCATGTTGGGGGCAGGGGCGACAGGGGTGAGCACAGCATTGGCAGTGAACGCAGCGGGTGGGCCAAGGGAAGCCCTTTGCTTGTGCTGTGTGTGGGCGGAGGGGAGACCAGACTTGGGGTGGGCACTCGGGGGGCGCCCAGGAGAGCCCCTAAGTGGGCACCCCTCCTGCATCCCACCCAATACTGGAAGGTGGAAGGTCAACAACAGAAACTAGGAAATGTAACTTGAACGGAGGGCGCTCAGTGGGACTGTGGCCATCCCCCTGCGTCTGGGGTGGGGGGAGAGGGGCATTGCCAGCCTGAGTCCGGCAGTGAAATAGGTCCCTTCGCCAGGCTGCATCCGTCCCTGAATTCCATCCTGTCGCAACCTGGGCGTCACAATGTTGGTTCTGTAGTGGCTGGGGGGGAGGGGGTGGTCAAGAGAAGGGGTTAGAGGGGGTGTTGGGGGCGCAGCCCCAGGGAGCAGGGGCTAGGGGAGAGGATGCCCCCCACTCCCAGGCGTGGGGCACCTGGAGATGAGGGGGCGGGCAGCGTGGCTCGGGCTACAGTTCAATCTCGAAGGTCTTCTGCAGGTCGCCCGAGAAGGGGTTGGAAGGCTTTTCCACAGCGGGTTTGCCTTCTAACGCTGCCCACTGGGCCTCAAAGGGGTCCAACTCAGGGGCCGGGGCCGGCGCGGGCTCCGGGGGCCAGGGTGCCCCATTGGGGCGTGGGCGGGCCTGGCCCCCAGGGGCACTGGGCGCAGTGGGGGGCGGGAAGGCCCCAGCTTTCCCGAGCAGGGTGGCCGGCTGGGGCTGCAGCTGGGCAGCTGAGCAGAAGGCGTTGGCCACCATCTGTGAGGGTGTGATGCCCACCACGGGCACCCGGGGCATGGGCGGGTAGCCCAAGCCCGGGTAGGCGGGCACAAAAGGGGGCTGCATGTGTGGGGGCGGCAGGAACACGGCCACCTGGGTGGGGGCGGCATCGAAGGGCCCCATGGGGGCGGGGAAGGGCTGCAGGGCGGGGGGCACGGCGGGCACCGGGGCCACTTGCTGCTGTTGCTGCTGCTGCTGCTGCTGCTGCGCTTTGGCTGCCTGCGACACCTCCTCTAGCCACCTCTCAGCCTCCGAAGGGGTCCGCTTGTGCCCGGGCTGGAAGGCAGCTGCAGGGGGCACGGAGGGCTCGCCCCAAGCAGAAGTCCCTGGAGAGAGGAGAGAGGCGGATGAGGGGCATGGGCTGCGGTGGAAAGAACCCCGGGCTGGGCATCAGGCCCTGCAGCCAGGCTGCCTGCCTTGAGTCCAGCTCTGTTCCTCGCCAGCTGTGTTGATGCTGGGCAAATGGCTTAACCATCCTGGACCACATGAGGGGTCCGCAGTGCTGAGGAAATACACTTCTGAGATGTCAGGGTTATCCTGAGATGGAAAAGCACAGGGAAGACTGACAATCACCCGGCCTGGCTTCCCTTCTGATTGGTCAATGCCGAACCTGTGAGTAAACACTGTTAATATCACCCTTGGTTCTGACATTTTGCCAACATGCTGTCTTAGGAGGCCAAGATTCTGACTGCATGGATTGTTCCCAGAGCGTACTATTCTCACATACTGGGTAAGGTTCAACGGCTTTCCGTTTGTGTTGTCTAGGATTCTACAGTTCTAAATTTACGTTCTTTGCGATTCCAAGGTGCTTCTTGGTTCTAGGATAAGCTCATGGTCTAGGGTTCCATGGTGCTGGTTCTCAGTTCTTCTAAAGCTGTGAGGTCCCAAGGTTTCAGGGTTCCAAATCTGTTAATCTCCTTTGATTCTAAGGCTGTAGTTTTCTAGATTTTATGGTTCTAAGACAGGAAAGGTTAAAATTGACCCCACGGTTCTGAGATGACCCCATGGTTCTAATGTTCTCTCTGGTTCTAGGATGAAGCCCGGCTCCGAGATGACCCCGTGGTCCTAAGATCGTGCTACGGTAACCCCTGACTCTGAGATGAGCCATGGTTCTAAAGTGACTCCCTGGTTCTAGAATGAGCCCATAGCTCTCAGAGGACACCGCAGGGTGTCTGCCCCAATAGAAGGGCTGAGTTTACCTGCTGAGGCTGGCGGTGGCCCTGCCGCTGGTGCGCCGGCACTGGCGAAGGACGAGCTGATCTGTGTGCACAGAGCATTGATGCCATCGCTGTCACTGGCACCAGGGGGCTCCATCTCAGGCACTGGGAAGTCAGGGAAGGGTGGAGGTCAGTGAACAGGCCCAGGCCGTGCCCTTGACCCCATGCCCTCAGGTGTCCCTCTCTTATGACCTGTGGACCTTTCCCTTGCAAGGTGTGTGGGTCAGAGGGTCCACTCTGCAGTAACCAAGTGGCCGTGGCCACAAAAATGATAACTCTGTGCCTATGTCTGTGTGACATCTGAGTGGTATAGCAGCCAAGTAGTGTGTGACGTTGGTTGGCTGACAGTTACAGGGACCCCAAACTGAGGAGGACCTGAAGACCTGTGCATAGCCACAAACCAGAAAAAATATTTAAAATGTTTAACCACATTCATGAATTAAAAAATATGTTCAACCACGTGTATGGCAAGAGCATCGACTGGTCAGAATGGATCTCGGCCATGCTGGTATTCACTGGCTGGCGATCATTTGTCCTGCTTTGGGTAGAGGACTGGGATCCTGCTCGCCCCACCCGGCCCAGCCCATAACATACATCATGAGGGCAGAGATGCACATGTGCCAGCAAGACAGGAGACCCTGAACAGGTGTGGTGGCCTCGTGAGGGCTTGAGCAAAGGCACATCCGAATAAACAACAGAGGACCACCAAGTGTGGTGTGTGACAAGTGCCTGTGACATTGCAGCAAGTGGCTGTCTCTAAGGGAGCATGCACGGTGTTTCAAGGAGCATCAGAAAGCAACTGGCGGTAGGAGCCAGCAGGTGTGACGTGGGGGTGCCCAGGTGGGAGGGTAGGTGGTTTCCAGGTCAATTCGATGATGACTGTGTGTGTTAGTCCAAACAGGTGTGTGGCTTCTGAGGGTGTGGCGTCTGAGTGTGACTGAAATCCAGGTGTGTGATGTTCTGGTTCTGATTCCCCAGTGTGAGCCAATCCGCCTGTGTGATGTATGAGTGGGTTGGCGAGTGTACACGAATCTGCATGTGCGACTTCCAAGTGTGTGTGACTTTTGAGTGCAGGTGACTCTAAGTGTGTGACTTCTGAGTGTGTGTGACACCTGCGGCAGAGTGTGACACCTGTGTGAGTCTGTGAAACTTCTGTGTGGCGAGTCACATTCAAGCAAGTGTGGAACTGGTTACAGTAGTGTGAAGCTTTCTCCAAAAGCCTGGGGAGCCTGCCGCTTCTCAGGGAGCACGTGTGACAGCCCTGGGGGTGTACTTAAAGTCAGGCTGCATGAGGACAGCACATCTGAGGGTGTGAGATGGCCAAGAGGTCCTGCGGGACACAGAGTGAGTGTGCGTCATTCTCAATAAGCATTGGCGTCGGCTCAGCAGTCACCTTTTGGAGTAGCCCAGCCTCCTGGAGACAGCTCAATACCTCCCACGCCAATGCCCGAGGCCAGAAGAGGTAGGTGTCTCAGATCTGGCATATGGAGGGCAGGCCAGACCGCATGACTTCACTGACAGCTGGGAGGAGAGACAACCCTCCTGCCTGTCTCCCTCAGGCAAGACATGGTCCCGTGCCAACCTCTCTCTTCTCCCTTTCCCCCGGCAGACGTTGCTTTTAGATCATGACATATGCCACCTCTCTCCTTTTCCTGGCCCGTGGCAGACATTAGGAATTAAACACAATGCTTTTTTCCCACTGAACTCTGCTCATCCCACCCCTCGCCTGGCCAGATCTCACGGCTCTACTGGCCAAATGCTGGAAGACAAGACTGGTCCTTGTAACTGCATCTTCGTTCCATGCAAAACAGGACATTTCTACTGCCTCTCTCCTATCACTGCCCATGGCAGACATTGCTAATCAATGAGGATATGCTACCCCGTTCATTACTGTCCCTGGAAGACATGGCTAATCAATGAGGATGGATGCTGCCTCTGCCCCATCCTTTGCCCACAAGAGACATCGTGAATCCATCACTGTGGATGACCTGACCCCCTGATCCCCGTGCTCACTTGTGCCCTTCACCTCATGTTTCCATGGGCCAAGTTCTGGGAGTCTCCCCTTGGGCAAAACTCTAACGCTCCTGCTGCTCTCTCTCTCCTCCCTTGCCCACGGCAAACTTCGCTAATTCACCGTGTGGTATGCCACCCCGCTCCTTTTTCTTGCTCATGGCAGACTTTGTAACGAGATCATGACGAAGGCCATCACTCTATTCTCCCTGCCCGAGGCACACGCTGTTAATCCATCACAATCCTCCTTTCCTCTGAGGCTGTACCCTTCACCTGGCCAGATCTCATGGCTCTACTGGCCAAATGCTTGGAGGGAGCATTAGCCTGGTGCTTCAGCCTCCTCCTGAGCAAAAACATGGCACCTAGGCAGCTTCTCTCCTCTCCCTTGCCTGTGGCAGATTTTGCTAATCAGTAATGACATATGCTACCTCTCTCATTTCCCTAACTACAGCAGACATTACTAATTGATAATGTCTTGTGCTACATATTTGCTATCCTTTGCCCATAGCAGACATTGCTAATCAATCATGATTTATACTACCTCTCTCCTATTCCTTGCCAGTGGCAGACACTACTAATTGATCACCATGTGTTCCACCTCTCTCTCCTTTGCCCATGGCAGACAGTGCTAATCAATCATGGTGTGTACCACCTCTTCTCTATCTCTTGCATACAACAGACAGTAGTATTGATCCTGATGTTCCTTCCACTGAGCCTGGAGCTCACCTGTGCCCTTCACCTGGAAGTCAGTGCGGCGCTGCAGCGTGGATGGCAGCTCATTCAGCCGTAGGCTCAGCTGCCGTTTGAAAGGCGAGTTCTTCTGGCTGAGTGCCGGGAACCCACGGAAGGAGCCCTGGCGGACCAGCTGCTCCAGGGGGGCATGGCGCCGGGGGATGGCGGCCGCAGTGGTGCCTGCAGCCACTGGGGTGCCTGCCTCACCCTTCTCACCAGGGGATGTGGTGGCCGGTGTCGGGGACACATGCCCAGGCTGGGCAGGGCCGGGAGCCGCAGTGGGGGCAGCTGCTGCCTCTGCTGGAGACATGGGGGAGACAAGTGGTTAGATTCCTCACCTTGGCATTTAGGCCTGTCCCGCCCAGTCCCCTGATCATTTTCCAGGGCTTTCTTCCTCACTGCATGTGTCCTGCCCTCAAGACAGGCTGGTCAGAGCCCTGAAATGTCCCTCATTCCTACCCAAGCCAAGACCACCTCGCCCAGGAGGCCCTTGGGGAATTGTTCCTGAACCTGAGCTCTGTGTCTCTCCAGCTTTCTGCCTCTGATCTATCTTCTTCTGCTGCTCCTGCTGTTTTTGCCTCTGAGACCTTCTGTCTCCCTTTCTGATTAGTTTAACTAACCTTTGGTGCACGACCAGTGTATCAGGCATTGTTCCAAGGCCTTGCAAGTATTAACTCATTCGATCCTCACAGCCATCCAATGAGGTGGATACTACCACTATCCCCATTTTACAGATGTGGAAACTGAGGCCCAGCAATGGTAAGTGACTTGCCTGAGGCACATGCTAGTCAAGGGGCCGGCTGACTCCAGTGTCTGTGCTCCGAATGACAGTCCTACCCTGACCCTCCTTCCAGCTGGTTCTCCACACCATGCTGTCTTCCTGTCATTCTGTCTGCTCTTCTCTCTGTTTCTCCACTTCCCACCTCAAGTACCTCCTCCCTTCCTCCAGTTGCGACCCATCGTTCCAGACCCAGCTTGGCACACTTCTTCCTCTGGGGAAATTTCCAGATTGTTCCAGCCCCTCAGACTGGGCTCCCTCCACTCTGGGACCGTTCTCTGTCCTCTGGGGGTACCTGGTCTCCCCACTCAGCAGAGAGGCGAGCTCTTCAATGGCAGGGTCTCCCCACCCCTGCCAATACACAAACCCATCCCCATCCTCCAATCAGGGCCTCACCTTGGCTCCAGCCTGAATACCGGTGAGATTAAACTCAGGCCCAGAGAGGGCAGAGAGGTCACCCAGCGTTTCTTCTCCCATCTTCAAGGTGGAGGTGGGGAGGTTCTCACCCAGGCCTGGCCTGGGGCCATGGAAACAGGCTGAACCAGGGAACCACCTCTGCGCCCACCTCACGTGTGACCTCAGGAAGGCCCCTCCCCTCTCTGGGCTCCTTTCTGGACTATAAACCTGGGATGCACATCCCTACGCCACCTCCCCAGGCCTCCTGGGAGGGTGAGGCAAAGCAGTGAATGGCCAGTCTTTTGGAATCTGACGAAAGCTTGGTAAACAGCTTTGTGGAGAGCTCACTGCTCAGTACTCCTAACTCGAAAGGGCTCTGCCTACAAGTGTGGGGGCTTGAGACTGCGAATCAGCGCATAGCAATGGTTGTGTGAGGTGTTTGGCTGATCAAAACACACTCTGTAAATTCTCATTTTGCTGTGCAAGCTGTAAAGGGCTTTCCACATTGCAGAGTACCTGGAAAGTATAATACCCTTCGGAAACAGCAAAACCCTTTGCAATCTCTAAAGCATGTGACAACATTCTTTGTAAATTCTAATATCCTATATAAATAGTAAAGAAATATTTGTAAACTGTGAAGGGCGGCGGACCCAGTGTTCTTTTGTAAACAGTAAAATATCACATACATTATCAGGCCCTCTATTAACTTCACTTTGCAATCTGCTTTGCCGAGGATAAAATTCTTTACAAATCTAATGGATGATGTAAACAGTGAAATACTTTATAAGCTGTGAAGAACTTTGTAAATTTGTAAAGAGGCTTGTAAATAGCCATGTAATTTACAAATAAAAGCATACTTTGTCAACGCTAATATAACAGTAAGTGATGAAAACTTCTGTTTTCCTAACTTTGTAGTTAGAAATATTTTAAACTTACAGAAAAGATGGAATAATGGAACAATGAGCGCACAGTTTCTCTGAACCTATGGTCTCCAGTGTTAACATGTTACCGTACTCGCTCTCTCTCTCCTTCCATCATTATTTTTCTGTACCATTTAAGAGTAAGCTGCAGACAACTCAACCCTAAAACCTTCAGCACGTACTTCCTAAGAACAAGGACAGACTCCTGCTAAACCACAGAACAATTTCTCACTTGGGAAACGTAACATGGATATGATGCCATTAGCTAATCTACAGCCCATATTCCAATTCCCCCAATTATCCAATTCCAATCACGTGATTCCAATCAAATCCTTTATAGACGTTCTTTACATATATATATAATCCAGGATCCAATTCAAGATCGCACATTGCATTTATTAAAACCTGTCAAATCTCTTTAGTCTCCTTTAATCTGGAACAGTTCCCAATGGTAAATTCTTTATAAATTCTAACAGAAGCGGCATTTTCCAAAAATCTTAAAACCAGAATCCACAGTAAGATAAATAAATAAACAAAATAAAATGAATTACACTGTGACTCAGCGCATAACACATTTACATTTTAAAAAAAACAACTGTTTCACAATTTATAGACTATGTGCCATTTACCTAGAATGTTAGAGTTTACCAGGTATTTTTCAAACTTTCTTGATGGCAACCCAGAGTAAGAAATGCCTTTTACATGGGAAACCATTCCACACACACACACACACACACACACAGCCCCTTGCGTGCAAATACACCTACTGAAAGGGAACAATCCCTAAACTATCCTGACTCTTACTACATTCGATTACTCTGGTCTTTTCTATTCTTCTCTCTTTCACTTCTCCAAACGCCAGCCTCAGTCCAGTGAGCTAACTTCACACCCATGAACAGGTCTTGACACACAGTCTGAAAAGCCCAGGAGCCTCCCTGAGTTAGCAGAGAATACAGCTCTGGCTTGGGGCGCTCTCCCGGGATTTGTGGCCCACAGAATACGGCCCAAGAACTCCTTAAACTGAAGGATGCTGTATCAGCTGTAACCCAACTTTGTGGTTGGTGCCGTGCTTGGTAAACTGTAGAGTCCCTGTGCCTTCTGCAGCGCTCCCTGCAAACTGGATCCCCAGGCCCGACCCCAACCCGGGGCCCACTCTGTGCCCAGCCCTGCCCTCTGGGCAGCACCCACCTTTCTTTTTGTCGGCGGCCTCTCGCTCAGCAGGCCGCCCGCCCCCAGACAGGCGGAAGGAGCCCTCGCGGGCGAAGCTGGTGCGGCTGGCATCGAAGGCGGCCGTGACCCCGCATTCCTTCTCCCGCCGCTGTTTCCGCTCCAGGCAGGCCGCAAAAGCACAGCCCACAGCGTGGCTCAGCCTCTCGCCCTAGGGGAAGAGGTTGGGGTGGGGGTTAGAGACGCCGTGTTGTGCAGACTGGATGCCAGGAGCCCGGGGTTCCAGCAGCTAGGTGCTGGCTGACCCCAGACGAGTCCCTTCACCTCTCTGAGCCTCAGGGTGTATTTGCACCACGAGGGAAATAAATGACAGCCCCAAGTGAAAAAAGCCAGAAACAGTGAAACACTGTATGGCTCCATTTATATGAAGTTCTAGAATGGGCGAAATTAAACTGTGGTGAAAAAAGTCAGAACAGTGGCTGTTTCTTAGGGAGCAGGGTGGGAACTGACTGAGAAGGGGCAGGAGGGGACAGCCTGGGGTGGTGATGACGTTCTAGATCTTGATGGGGGTTTGGGCTACACAGGTGTATGCAGTTGTTAAAACTCAACAAATGTATACTCAAGGTTTGTGCACAGCATGTATTTTCCTTCCAAAGAAAAAGAGCTGGGAACATATATGAATTCTGCTCCATGGTACGCATGCCGGCGTGTTTAGGGGAAGTATTTTGACGCTTACAACTTTGAAATGCATCAAAAATGAGATGGATAAATAAGCGATAAAGTAAGACAGACAAATGTGAATGACAGGATCTGAGTGGTGGGCGTCCAGGTGACGGTCACCGTCCAAGCCTTTGTTTTTGCTTTTGCTGCGTGCTTGAAGACATTTTCTAATAAAATGCTGGGAGTAAAAATGACAGTTGCTGTTTCTTGAGTGCCTACTTGAGAGGCTCCAAGACCAGACAGCCTGGGATGGATGCTGGCTTCCCACTTTCCAGCTGTGTGTTCTCAAGAAAATCACTTCACTTCTCAGTACCTGAGGCTCCTCATCTGTAAAATGAAGGCCCTCATAGCACCTACTTCACAGGGTTGTTGCAAGAATTAGGTGAATTTATATACGCAAGGCATGCAGCACAGAGTGAGGCACAGGGAAATACCACATACGTGCCAGTGTAAATCTGTCCAGCTCTGGGCTGAGCCCTGACTTGCATCCTTTTACAGAATCCTCACAACAGTACCAGAGGTGGACACTCTTATGAACCCATTTTACAGATGAAGAAACTGAGGCTCAGTCAACACACCCGTGATAACAAGTGGCAGAGTTGGGATTCTCATAAGATCTGTCTGACTTCTGTTTCCTAACCAAGATGCTCAGTCATTCTTAAAGTTAAACTTGGATATAGAAATCCTCAACAAAATACTGGCAAACGGAACCCAGCAGCATTTTTAAAAGATTATGCATGATTATCAAGTGAGATTTATTCCAGGAATGCAAGGTTGGTTCAATATATGAAAATCAATGAACATAATACACCACATTAATAGAATGAAGGAAAAAAAACACATGATCATCTCAATTGATGCAGAAAACGTTTGACAAAATCCAACACCCTTTCATGATAAACACACTCAACAAAGTTGGAATAGACGTGAACTTCCTCAACCTAATGAAGGACATTTATGAAAAACTCACAGTTAATGTCATACTCAATGATGAAAGACTGCAAGCGTTCCCCTAAGACCAGGAACAAGACAATGATGCCCATTTCCAACACTTATATTCAACACTGTATTGGAAGTTCTAGCCATAGTAATTAGACAAGAAAAAGAAATAAAAGGCATCCAAACTGGAAAGAGAGAAGTAAAATGATCTCTATTTGCAGATGGCATGATCTTATATGTAGAAAATCCCAAAGAATCCACAAACTGTTAGTGCTAATAAGTGAATTCAGCAAAATTTCAGGATATAAGATCAACAAAAATTAGTTATATCTATATACACTGGCAGTGACTAATGCAAAAATGAAATTAAAATAATAATTCCATTTATAATAGTATCTAAAAGGATAAAATGGTTAGGAATAAATTTAAGCAAGGAAATGAAAGACACGTACACTGACAACTACAAAACACTGCTGAAAGAAATAAAGACGACCTCAGTGAAAGGAAATACATCCTGTGTTCGTGTACTGGAATACTTAACATTGTCAAGGTGGCAATATTTCCCTGAGTGATCTACAGCTTTAACACAGTCCCCTGTCAAAATCCCAATGGACTCTTGCAGAAATGGAAAAGCCGATCCTAAAATCCATATGGAATTGCAAAGGACCCAGATCAGCCAAAACAGTTTTGAGAGAGAACAAAATAGAAGAACTTACATTTTTTATTTAAAAACTTACTCCAAAGCTCCAGTAATCAAAACAGTGTGATACTGGCTCAAGGACAGACATATAGACCCAATGAAATAGAATTGAGAGCCAAGATATAGACCCACACATCTACACTCAATTGATTTTCAGTAACGGTGCCAAGGTTATTCAATGGAGAAAGAACAGTCTAATAAATGGTCCTGAGACAAGTGGATATTCACATGGAAAAAAAAGGAAGTTGGACCCCTACCTCACACCATTTACAAAAACTAACTCAAAATGGATCAAAGACCTAACTGTAAGAGCTAAAACTATAAAATTCTTAGAACTTGGGGCTGGCCCCGTGGCCGAGTGGTTAAGTTCGCGCACTCTGCTGCAGGCGGCCCAGTGTTTCGTTGGTTCAAATCCTGGGCGCGGACATGGCACTGCTCATCAAACCACACTGAGGCAGCGTCCCACATGCCACAAATAGAAGGACCCACAACAAGAATATATGACTATGTACTGGGGGGCTTTGGGGAGAAAACGGAAAAAAAAATAAAATCTTAAAATTCTTAGAACATAACATGGGGTAAATCCTTATGACCCTGGCTTTGGCAGTGCATTCTTAGGTATGACAACAAAAGAAAAATAGATAAGTTGAACTTCATCAAAATTAAAAGTGTTTGTATATCAAAGGACATCATCAAGAAAGTGAAAAGACAACTCACAGAAGGGGGAAAAATTTTTGATAATCATACAACTGCTAAGAGTCTAGTATGCAGAAAATATAAAGAACTCCTCCAACTCAACAATAAAAAGACAAACAACCCAATTAAAAACATGGGTAAAGGATTTGAATAGATATTTCTTCAAAGAACATATACAAACGGCCAATAAGCATAAGAAAAGATGCTCAACATCATTAGTCATTTAGGAAATGCAAATCAAAACCACAATAAGAGAACCACTTTATACCTATTAGGATGGCTACAATAAAAAAATGGAAAATAGTAAGCATTGATGAGGATGTGGAGAAACTGGAACATTGTTACTGGGAATGTAAATGGTGCAGCTGCTGTGGGAAACAATTTGGCAATTCCTCAAAAAGTTACTATGTGACTCAGCAATTCTACACCTAGGTATACACCCAAAAGAATCAAAAACAGGTATTCAAATAAATACCTGCACACAAATGTCCAGAGCAGCACTGTTCACAATAGCCAAAAGATGTAAACAACCCAAATGTCCATCAGCGGATGAAGAGAGAAACAAAATGTGGTACCTCCATAGAGTGGAATATTATTCAGCCACAAAAAGGAATGAATGAACACGCTGCCACACGGATGAACCCTGAAAACATCATGCTAAGTGAAGGAAGCCAGTCACAAAAAAACCACGTGCTGTATGATTCAATTTGTATGAAATATCCAAAAGAGAGAAATCTATGAGACAGAAAGCAGATTAGTGGTTGCCAGGGGCTTGGGATGCATGTGTAGGGGGCTGGGAGTGGCTGCTTAATGGGATGAGGCCTCTTGTAGGAGTGACGGAAATGTCTGGAACTAGATAGAGGTGATGGTTAAACAATATTGTAAAGGCACTAAATGCCATTGAACTGTACACCCTAAAATGATGGATTTTATGTGAATTTCACCTAAAAAAAAACCCTTAAATTAGGGAATCCAAGAACTCTACTGCTTAACGTTTAAAACCTGAAGCTCAGAAGAGGGAAGGAGGGGCTGGCCCGGTGGTGCAGCTGTTAAGTGTGCACGTTCCGCTTTGGCAGCCTGGGGTTCGCCAATTTGGATCCCAGATGAGGACATGGCACTGCTTGGCAAAAGCCATGCTGTGGTAGGCATCCCACATATAAAGTAGAGGAAGATGGGCATGGATGTTAGCTCAGGGCCAGTCTTCCTCAGCAAAAAAAGAGGAGGATTGGCAGCAGTTAGCTCAGAGCTAATCTTCCTCAAAAAAAAAAGAAAAGAAACAGAGGGAAGGAATTCAGCCAACGCCACACTCTGTACCCAGAGGAGATGGCCCTGCTCTTTCCTTGCTCTGATTCTCATCCCCAAATACTTCCCCAATGACAGCAACGGTTCCTACTTATGGAACACTTACTGTGGGACTCTGTTTAGAACTTTGTGTGTGTGACCATAACAAATGCTTCCCCAGGAAATCTCTGAGCAGCCGCTGCTATGCTCCCCATTTCATAGAAGAAGAAACTGAGTCCCGGAGAGAAGTCACTCGTCCCTAAGGTCCCACAGCCAGGTGGTCTGACCCAAATCCACACTAAGCAGGTAGCATTTTATTTTCCAAAAACAGCCGCAAGAAATTTCTGGCCCCGCATGCTCCCCCTTCAGAGGCAGAGCCTATGTCCTCTTCCCTCAGCCTGGGAAGACCTCTGTGACCACCTGGACAGACAGACAGAAGACTGCAGAAGCAATGCTGTGGTTTCTAAGACCAAGCCCAGCAAGGCAACTCAGCTTCCTCCTAGCTGGCTCCCATGCTCATTCTCTCTCTCTCCTTGCTCTGGAGCCCTGAGCCACCACGTAAGAAGCCCAGCTCTCCACGCGGGAGAGACCCTACTGGGGAGGTGCCGAGACTCCACGAAGACAGAGACATGTCTGGCCGTTCTCCTGGTGTTACAGCTCCAGACACCATCTGATTGCAACAGCATGAGAGACCCTGAAGCCAGACGCACCCAGCCGAGCCTTCCTCAGATTCCTCACCTACACAAACCACGAGAGGGAAGAGATCATTGCAAGTTTCAGTCACTAAGTGTTGGAGCCACTCGTTCCTCAGTGATGGAGAACTGATACAACCACTGTGCTGGGCTCGGGCAACAGCAGCTGCTCCTGGCTCTGGGTTGCCAATATTTCCACACCAGCCCCTGGCAGGCACTAGTCAGGACTGACACTCGCAAATTCGTTTTGCAGCCCTAGTCTGAAAGTGTGTGTGTGAGTGAGGAAATTGGGGGCGCTGACTCACTTCGGGGGCTCAGCGCTCTTTGGAGCAGGGTTTCTGTAACAGGAAGGAATCCCTGAGTGGAGACTGGTAGCGTCTACAGACAAAGGCATGGTTGTACTTGCTCAGGATCCATTCATCCTGCTTTTTTTTTGAGAAAGATTGGCCTTGAGCTAACACCTGCGGCCAATCCTCCTCTTTTTGCTGAGGAAGACTGGCCCTGAGCTAACATCCATGCCCATCTTCCTCTACTTTATACATGGGACGCCTACCACACCACGGCTTGCCAAGCGGTGCCATGTCAGCACCCAGGATCTGAACCAGCAAACCCCAGGCTGCCAAAGCAGAACGTGTGAACTTAACTGCTGCGCCACTGGGTGGCCCCCAACCATTCGCCCTGCTTTTGATACCAGCATGCCAAATGCCTTTGGAGAACTCCTCTTCAACATTCTAAGTCAATCTGATGCTCCACCCTCCCCCGGCCAAGAGTCAGACCAATCCACGCCCTCTCACCAGAATTTGAACCCAGAGCCTCAGCAGTGGATTCATCTCGGCAGTGTCCCCAGGCTGCCCTGCTCTCTACTCTTTCTGATGCTTAATGCTCTGACTGCCTTTGATCTTGTGAGATTCCTCATATCCTGCCATTAATTTTATTTTGGATTTAAATTAGCCAGATTAGTTCTGCTGCCAGCAACCAAAGAATGCTGGCTAATGTAAAGGGCTGAGACAGTGGCTTCCTACCAAGTCAGGTGGGGTCTGAAGTCAGGGGCCACAGGCCAGCGCAGAATAAAGACTATATTTTCCACCATCTTTTGCAGCTGATGTTTGCATCTTTTGCAGGGATGTTCATGCAAGAAGGTTCTGACCAATGCGATGTAATCAGAAGTGTTACGTGGCTCTCCAAAAGAAGAAGGTGTGCCCCTCTTCATGCCTCCTTCCTTTATGCAGCTGGAATGAAGATGTGAAGGCTGGAGCATGAGCATCCATCTTGGATCATGGAGTGGAAGCCATATTCCAGCATTGCAACAAGATAAAAGGAGCCACGGCCCCTGATGAGAGGGGAGGAGTCACACCAACGCCGCACTGCCAGCCTCTGGATGTATTTCACACGAAACAGAAACAAACTTCTACCTTGCTGAAATGACTGGTATCTGTCACAAGCCTCAGACTCCCAACTGTGAGAATGCTTCTGAGAAGACAGTCCATTTGTTGCCTCCATCAGATTCTCAGAGGGGGCCTTGAACCCCCAAATATTAAGAACCACAGGCAAAATGAATGGAGGCTGAAGGAAGAGCAGGCACCCTGGGCGGTACTGTTTCAGAAGGACCCGAGGGAGCCCGCTGGGGGCAGGAAACGCTCTACACCTTGACCTGGGTGGGGTTTATGCCTAAGCAAAAATTCGTGGAGCTGTATCCGGACCATCAGTGCACATGACTGTGTGGACATGACCCTCAGGAGAAAAGTCAGAGAAACACGAAGAACTATGGGTCGCTTAACGACGGGGACACGTTCTGGGAGATGCATCATTAGGCGGTTTTGTTGTTGTGCGAACCACTAGACTGCACTTACTAGATGGGACAGCCTCCTACACCCCTAGGCTTTATGGTCCTAATCCGAAGGGACCACTGTCGTAGATGCGGTCCGTCGTTGACGCAAACATCGTTATGCGGCGCATGACTGGTCATGAGGAGGACGATGAGAGCTAACGTCTTCCTGAGCCCTTCCTACGTGCCAGGCGTTGTTCTAAATACTTTGTATTAACCCCCTCAGGTCTCATAAGAATCCCTAAGTCAGGAGCTCCGAGTACACCCTGTTTTCCAGATGAGGACACAGGGCAGGGAGAGGAGAGGTGAGTGACCCGCTGACTCCACCAGGCCAGTCGGGGCCGGGGCTGGGACGCCAGGGCATGCGAGAGAAGTCAGCCGGCCCCGGGCTTTGGGGATACTCACGGAGTCCTTGAGTGCCAGGAAACAGTGGCAGATCCAGCGGCGGGTGGTGCCGTCGCGGCAGATGTAGGAGAAGGCCTTGTCCAGGTTGCGGTCAGGGGCACAAAAGGAGACCTTTTCGATGGTCTGGTCTACCAGCAGGTCCTGGGAGGGGCCGGGGAGGCCAGGAGAGGGTCGTGAACTGTCTTGCACGTATTCATTCAACATTCCCTTAGTGTCTGCTCTATGGTCTGTCCTGAACCGGGTGGGGACCCAGCACGGCTTGAAACAGCTGTGCGCCCTGCTTGCACGGGGCTCCCAGTTTAGTGCGGGGATCAGAGCCATCACCAGATGGAGACAGCCCCAAGTCACAGCCAGGCTGCAACGAGGGAGGCACAGGCAGAAGAGGCAGGGCCGGGAGTCAGGGGGAGACCCAGGGGCCTGCAGGAGCCAAGAGGAGGTGCATGTCCCAACTTGTCGGGGGAGTCAGGCAAAACTTCCTTGAGGAGGTATTAACTAGGCAAAAAGGCAGGGAACAGCATTTCAGACAGAGGGAACTGACTGCGCAAAGCTGTCAGTCCTGTTCAGTCATTAACCTAACTTTCATCATGTGCTGGCTGCCTCCTTGGACAGTCTCTGGTCCAGGGGCAGGGAGTTCAATGGTGAGCAACTGGACACGCGGATCTGGCCCTACGGTGCTCCCGTCTGGCTGGGTAGACTGACGATAAACACACAACAGCTAACATTTATGGATCTGAACGCTTACGCTGTTCCAGGCACCGTTTTAAACCCTTTGCATATCCTTTCTCCTTCAATGACAGGGTCCATTTATATCCCCATTTTACAGAGGACGCAACTGAGGCACAGAAGGGTTAAATCTCCTAGCTGGGGTCACCCAGCTGGGAAGCGGGTGAGCTGGGACGTGAGCTGAGGCGGCTGCTCCCCAGTCTGTGCTCTCACCCACTATCTATGCCAGCTCACAAGTAACAGCAGGACTCAACTCTGAATTATGACTGTAAGGTGTGCCAAGACGTTGTAGGAGCACATGGCATAGTCTAGAAGGGCCCTGAGGGAGGAACATCCTAGAGGTGGGCAGGGACGCATTCTCAGCCTCGATCTGAGCGGGATGAGGAAAGGCGCCCAGTGGCACCCACTCCCACCCCCACCAGCCTCCTACCTTGGTCTTGTCATCCACCACTCGGAGGCCATCGGCTGACACCCAAAGGACAGACTTCACAGACTTCCGGCCCATCTGGGGTGGGGGAGGAAGATAAAGGGCCTGCTCAGGGCTGCCTCTTCTGGTCTGACCTTGCCCCCTCACTGCTCCAGCCCCTCACTCACCGCCTTCAGCTTCTTCACAGCGTCTTCGCACACGTGCATACCCCGAGACTCCTCCACCTCCACGTGGCCCAGGTACTTGGGGGGAGGGAGGGGGGAGGGGAGGACATGCCATCAGCACAGTAAGCAATGACTCCTAGCATTCACTGAGCAGCTGCAACGCATCGCAGTGTCCTGAGCACATCGTAGGCGTTAACTCATTTACTTGGCACCTCAACTCTACAAGGTAGGTACCCACTCCCGGCCCAGACACAGAGATGACAAAACTGAAACATGGCGTGTAGGAGAGATTCCCAGCCTGCCTCTATCCCCGGGCCTTAACAAGTCCCTGTCGTCCTTCCAAGTGTGAATGTCTGCATCTCTGGGGACTGGCCCCACGCAATGACTGACAGGAGCTGGGGTACACACGGCCCAGCTCCCTCACCTATGAGTGGGATGGCTCTGTCTCCCAGATCCCCCCATGGCATCAAGCTCAGTTGCCCACAGCCGTAGTTTAGTGACACATCCTCCACTGGCTGCCTTCTCTTCCTCACCCCCACCAGCATTTCCTGCACCTCCCAAATGGACCCCTCGGACTTAAGGGCTACTTCCAGGGGAAGGGAAAATAAGGTGGAGGGGCTGTGACCACGGTGTGTCATCACCCAGCCGGGAAGGGACTGAGTTGGGATTTGGATCTGAATCCTGCTGTCTCGCTTATAAAAGTGTAACGTGTGTTGTAAAGGGTCATGGTGGTCTAAACCAGAAAGCACTTAACAGTAGAAAGCTTTGCAAATGCTACAGAATTTCTGTGACCTTCCACTGCCCTCTGGAAATTGTGAGCTCCCACAGAATAGGGCGACTCCAGGCAGGATGTCCCCCAGGTAATATTTTCTTGGTATAAGAGAACGTGTGTTGGTGTTTTTTTTTTTTGGGGGGGTGAGGAAGATTGGCCCTGAGCTAACCTGTGCCAACCTTCCTCTATTTTGCATGGGGATGCCACCATAGCATGGCTTGATGAACAGCGTGCAGGTCCACCCCTGGAGATTGGCACCCCTGAACCCTGGGCGCAGCACAGTGGAGGGCACGAACTGAACCACCACACCCCTAGGCCTGTCCACGTGTTGGTTTTTAATCCCTCCTTTGAAGGGCTTGGGCTGTGCAGTCCTGCTGCGGCATGGTCCACAGTTCTCTGGGGATGGGCGTTTCTTCCACACATGACAGGGTCTCACCATAGGGCCCAGCCCTCACACGCATGCGGACAGCTCCGCCCGCCGCCCCCACTCACCCTGACCAGGAAGCTGCACGTGCCCTTGCGCACCGCGTCCTCGTCCGCCTGCCACTGGTGTGGGCGCGACGCTTCGGGCACGTAGGCTGGCTTCCGCCGGCGCAGGCTCTGCCGTAACTTGTTCATGGTGCCCGCCCCGTCTGGTGACACAGGACAGGGGTGCAGGTCAAGGGCGGGGTCAGAGGCATGGGGCTCAAGGGGGAGGGAGACAGTGTTCAGGGAGCACGGGGTCAGCTAGCATGGGAGTAGGGTTACCGGGTTAGGGGTCGCTGGGCAGAGGACATGACATTCAGGGAACATGGATCAGCAGCGGTCAGGGGACGCCCGGAAAGGGGGCAACAGAGGCAGGGGAGTGTGAGAGTCAGCAGTGGGGGTTCAGGAGACATGGACTAAGGGGCATGGCGGTTGGGGATGGAGCGCTCACAGCTTTTCGGGGTCTGGAGATTAGGGATCTGAGTCAAGAGGCATGAACATCCAAAGTAATGGAAAGGCACGGGGTTAGAGGGCATAGGCGTCAGGGGTCACAAGGTCAGGGGATGAAGTGGTCAGAGGGCAAAGGGGTTGGGAGTTGCATGGGTCAAATGTGGGGTGACTCAGAAGGTCCAGGGATTGAGGTCCAGAGCCCAGGCCAGAGGCGGGTGGGGAACGGGAGCTTGTCTCTGTGCCTCTGAGATACCGCCCCTCTGACAAGTAGGTCTAGGGTAAGGCAGGGGCCCCGGGGGCGATGTGCACCTGTGACCATCAGAGGTGGGGGGAGGGGAGGGGGCGTGGCCAGCCACAAAGACGGTCTTCATTGACTAGGACAGTCTTCACTGACTGATAAGCCATACTGACAGTCCCAGGAGGAGGGTGAAGGGACACCCAGGACAGAGCACCAACAGCAGGGGGGGACTGTGTGTGTGTGCAAGCTGGTGTGCAGCTGGTGTGTTCCTGAATGGTGCCTGTGAGGGTGTCTAGATCTGAGCATGCAACTTTTGTCTGTGAGTGTATTTCTGAAGGCTGTATGGAAGGACGCAGGTCTGAGAACGGCTGTTTACGAGTGTGTGTCTGTGAATGCTGTCCCTGAGGGAGTCTGTGTCCAGGAGTGTAGCTGTGGTCTGTGAGTACAGGTCCCTGAAGGTTGTTGCTGAAGGGTATCCATGTGTGAGAGTGGCTGTGCGTGTGTGTCATGGAATGTTGCCTGTGAGGATGTCTGTTTGAGCATGAGGCTGTTGTCTTTGCAAGGGTATGTCCATGACTGTTGTCTTTGAAGCTGTGTCTCTGTGAGAGTGTGGCTGTTGTCTTTAGGACTGTTGCCTGTGACGTTGTGTCTGTGAGAGTTGCCCCAGAGACCATGTCGCTGTCCAAGAGTGCAGCTGTTGGTGGGAAGGCTGTTGTTTGTGAGGGTGTGTCTGCGTCAGAGCATGTGGCCACTATCAAAGTGAGTTGGGTCCATGGGTGTTGTTCTGAGGGGGTGTCAGTAGGCAACTGCACGTCCATGAGGGTGTGTGAGAAACAGTCCAATGAGGCTGTCGTCTTTGAGAGTGTGTTCATGAGGCTTATTTGTGAGGAGGTGACTGTGTGAGAAGGTGGCTCCTGTCTATGAGAGTGCTGAGTATTCTATGTGAGACTGCGTCTGTGGGCAAAAGTGTGGCTCTTTGTGAGAGCATGGCTCCATGGGTACTGTCTGGAAGGCTGTGTCTGCTTGTGAAAGTACAGCTGTTGTCTATAAAAGTGTGGGTATGTGCGTGTTGTCTGGGAGACTATCTGTGTGTCAGAGTGTGTCCCTTGGGAGTGTGTATCTGAGTCTGTATCTGGTTAGTGTCCGTAGTCGCCTGTGTGAGGGAGCCTGGGTGTTGTCTCAGAATGTGTCTGTTTGTTTGTGTGACCCTGCACCTGTGGGTGTGGGGATGTCGGTGTGTGTCTGAATGTCCGAGTGTGTGTGTGACATAGTCTAGGGGTGTGTGTGTGTGTGTGTGTGTGTGAATAAGTCGGGCTGTGACGGTTACTGAGTGTGCAGGGAAGAGGTCTGAGGGTGTCCACTCATGAAGGTGATTAGGCCTCTGTGACCGCAGGGGCAGTTCCTCTGATGGTGCTAGGCAGACCCACCCAGCCACTCAGCCCCTGCCCTGTCCCCAGCTGGTCACTCACCTGGCTCCGTCCTGGAGGTTTCAGGGGGCCCCAGGGCCCCACAGGGGGCTGGGGGCAGATGCTGCTCAGGCCTCCTGGGTCCGCCCTGCCCGAGGAAGGGAGAAGAAGGTAAGAAGCTGGCTTGGGATGGGGTTCAGTCCTCTCCCTCACCCCCTCTTTGGACATCAGCCAACACCCCTCCATCTCAGGCTCCCTGATGAGAGCCCTGGTTGTCATAGCAACTGTTACTAGAGAGATGAGCCACCTGGTTGCAAGGGCCCAGGAATGAGTAGGTGTGTTTGGGGGGCATTTGTTGGGGATGTCCCAGCCTCAGGAGGCCCTCAGTACCCAACGAGATGGTGTCAGGAGGGAGTAACCTTGCTATCTAGACACACGTCCAGGGATACACACAAACATACAGCCATATGTATACATGCAACTCATGGCCACGGTTGTCCCTAGCACCTAGTGACAGCTCTGTGCTTTTACTTACACACAGGCACAACCACAGCCACACACACCAGATGACACAGATACCCATAAATGGTCACAACCACTGTAAACATCTGGTCACATACCTGTGTTCACAGGCATACACAGTCTCCATTACGGACACTGCTCCACCTGCCCACGGGGAGTCCCAGCCTGCCTAGGCACTGCCACAAACGTCTGCTCACATCAGCTGCTGGCATTCGGTCACTTCTATTTTCTCAGCCACACACAAACAGCTGGGGCCAGGCACACCCACCAGAGTGGCACAGGCACAGCCACACCAATGACAGTTATGTTTCCTCAGGCACCCACCCAAGATCCTCATGTCACATACCCACCCACAGAGAATCACACCCAGTCAGAGGTCATCCACTAGCACTAAGCCACACAGACACAATCACAGCACACACACTTGTCATACATAGCTCACTCCTGCATGTTGACATCTGGTCATGGATGCCTGTGGACATACTGACACGAATTTGGTCACACACGGCCACACCCCATCACAGCCATGTGTTTGATCATCTACAGCACACAGCTGCGCATGGACACTCAACCCCTTCTATCAGTCACACCAACACAACTTCTTGGTCACACACTGTCACACATACCCAGTTGTAGGGACACACATTTGGTCATAGTATCAGCCACACTTATATGGACAGTCCTCCATACCCAATCACACAGAGACACTGATGGCCACAGCCCAGGTGTTATAAACACATACCCCCGTGCCCCCCAAAACACTCAAGACACACATACAACCACCCAGAGACAACCATCCCTAAGGATGGCCACACTCAGACACAGTCGCAAAGTCGGTGGTGAGAGTCACAGCCATACACATTTCAGAAATGGTCATGTATGCAAAGTCACATAGCATCAGTGTCCGTAGTACCCAGCCATATATCACAGTCATAATACCGTCACCCAATGTGCCATGGCATACCACCACAGAAAAACACATAGTCTCTTTTCATGCAAACACACAAGTCACACACACAAGTATGTAGCCACACACAACCACAGCCCCATGTGGACTGACACATAATATCGCACACATAGAGATATTAGCACATAATTTCCATTTTACACATCAAAAGCGCACTGGCGGGTGTATGCTCAGAAAGGCAGTGACCCAGACGTAGCTTGATAGCTGCGTTTACACAGAAGACACGGTTCCTGACAGAGCCAAGTACGCAGTGGCCCTGTCACCAAATCACACAGATTCAAACACAAGCAGTCCAGCATGCATGCAGACACACACACACCAAACAGTCACACAGCTACAGACACACACACTCTCACAGACATGACACAGACACAAGTACATATAGTTACCCAGGGTCACAGACATGCAGGCCACATAAAAATATAGAAGCCACAGTCACATACACACATCCGCACAAACACACACAAGTTACCTGGTGCCACCACACACAGACACACCTACAGTTTCAGTCACACACAATGAAATAACCCACTATTAATAGTCAGCCAGGGTTTCAGACCTCAACTCAAATACACAACCCAAATCACACATACACAACTATAAATGCACACGGTCACTCAGTATCAACACACAGAGCTACGTGCAGTCATTTATACAACCTGGTCACACACACAGATGTGGCCATGAACACACAACCACTGTCATACAAACATACAAGTCACAGTGCCACCACACCACCCCAGTCACATAGGCACGTGACTTCGTATACAATGGCAGTCACACACCCAGAGTTGCAGGGACATTGTGTAACACACAGCCACATGCGTGACACATATAAAATCAGTTACAGACACAACCACAAACACAGTCATTGGGAGAGTCGTACATGGACAGTCATAGACACAATTCTACTTACACACGGTCACAACTCCACCCACATCTTTAGTTAGCCACACACATGCCCCAAACCAGACTCAACGCATACATTGTCACATACCCAGTGATGGTCACCAAGGCACACAAACATAGGGTCACAAAAGATGTAACCACAGACACAACCACACAGTCACAACCACATACACACTCAAACACAGAAAGACTAAATAGTACAGTGTTCTGCACAGTGAGCAGCTATCACACACTCACACAAATGCTGAGCTCACACACAGACACAATCACAAACACTGCCAGACACAACCACAAAACAGACACACAACACAGCTACAGTAACACAAACATGGGGTCACAGTTAGCCACCTCCCCATCCGTTGCTTTCCCTTGTCCCCCCAGGTACCACACACAAAGCCACCGTCACGCAGACGCTGCAGACAGACAGGGCTGTACCCGGTCCCTGGGGAGCCGCCCCCCCCCCCACCAGCACGAATCTGGGGGGTCAGAACTGGGAGAGGAAGGCGGCGCATTGTCTGCGGGTGGGGCTGCTCCCAGACAGCTGGGCAGCCCCAGGGACAAAAGGGGTGGCCCAGGGGACCTGTACCCTGGGACCCTTGATCAAGCCTTGGGGGGGGGGGGGCTAAAATTTCCCTTATTTTATTCAGGCTAGGGAGGGGATGGAGTCCCAGGCACAGGGAGCTTGTTTTGAAAAGGGTCTATTCTGGGACGCCGCCCAAGGATTGGGGGGATGCTGTGCTCAGGACGCCCTGAAGTCTGGGGACAGACTGTGTCTGGAATGCCCCCAGGCCTTGGCTTGGTGGGGACGCTGTGCCCAGGGACCCCATTCCCAAGACCTTGCCTAGACGGTTGTTGTGCTTCGAGATCCCCTCAGGCAGGGAGGCGTTGGGACTGCGTCTGGTCTGGAATCGCCTCCCGGAGGCCTTGGCTTCATATGGGGGTTGTGTCCCGGACCCATCCCCAAAACCTTGCCTGGGGGGTTGTACCTAGAATCTATCCCCCTGTCCTTGATCTTTTTGATGGGGTAGGTCTACCTCTAGGGCCTTGGCAAGAGAGGGCCTGTGCGCAAGACCCCTATCTCCCAATCTTTGGCTTGGTGGGGGCCTGTTCCTGGACCCCCACCCACGACTAACCTCCCCAGCCCTCGCACCCTCTCTCCATCCGGGCGCTGCGGCTGCCTCCCACCCTCCGCCACATCAGCAGCGGCGCCGCCCCCCACCCGAGCCCCCCTCTCCCGCCCTTCTCACGCTGGCCGCCGCGGTGCGGGACATCCAGGGCCCGGGCGCCCCCGCCTCCCGCGGCCCCGGCTGGGCCCGGATCCCCGAGCGCTGCTGCTGCTGTGGCGGCGGCGGCGGCAGCTCAGTCTGACGCGGGCCGGGGCCGGGGGCCGGGGGCCGGCGCGGGATGCACGCGCGCGAGCCTGCTCCGCTCCCCGGAGGATTCCGTTCCGGGGGCGGGGGCGCGCCCCTCCCGCCTCAGCTCCCCGCCCCAGCCCCGCCCCTTGGTCCGCCGCCTGCTGGATATGCAAAGAGGCCCCGCCCCTGCCCGGCGCCTCGCCGCTCAAGCCCCGCCCCTTGGCCGTAGGCCACGCCCACACGCAAAACACGATCCCGCCTTCCCCGGTGCGGCCACCGCCCCGCCACGCCCATTGGCCGGTCCCTGACAGGGCAGGTACAAGAGCCTCGCTGAGACCTGTCCCCAGGCTTAGGCTCCGTTCTCCTCCGTGACCCTTGACCTCAGAGCCCCCTCTGTCCCGCGTCCGACAGAGTTCCTTCGGGAGGCGCCATGCCGCCCCACATCCCCAAATGTTCCCGCTAACCCCACGGTTCTCCCAGCCCAGCGGGGGCGGGCAGAAGCGGTGACGAGGCACTTTTTGCAAGGAAGGGGAGGGGGAATGAACAGACCCCGGCGTCCTGGTGCGCGAGCGGTTCGGCTTGGGGGGCGGAGGCGCCAGGCTGGGACGAGGGCGCGGTTCTGGCCGCCGCTGCGCCCCCGCCCAATCCTGTGGGTTTGGCAAAGCAGCTGGCAGGGGCATTAAGGCCCATTAGCAAAGGCGAGGTTGCTGGGAGGCGAAGGGAAGGGGCCCGGAGCCTGGGAGGTGGTGTGTGTTGTCGGGGAGGCCTTCTCAGCTGCTGCAGCCTTTCGAGCAGGTGGTCAGCACGTGCGGGAGGGGCGGGTGAGGGGGTGGGAGGGAAAGGGGAGAAGGAAGTTCCCGGCAACAGATGGCCCAGGCAGGCCTGGGGCTTTCAGACAAGAGGATGGGAGGGGGCTGGCCATCTGCACCTGGAGGCAGCCCGCGAGCTCCTCCCCCTCCCCCCCCAGCGCAGAGAAAAGAGCTGGGGGAAGGGGAGGGCCGCTTTTATTCGGACTGAAGGTTGAAACACCCGCCTTCCCCCTCCCCAACACAGAAAAGATGGACCGGGGAGAAGGCAGCTGGCGGAGGGGCGAGGGAGGCAAAGGTGAGGCTGCCTCCGCCCACCCCCCGCCCCCCGCCCCTTTCACTGGCCAGGTCCGCGGGAGACCTGAGGCAGAGGGGAGGGGCTTCCCCTCTAGATGAGTCTGGATCTCCATGATGGCTGCAGGGGTTAAGGCTCTCTCGAAGGTTGGCAGAAATAAATTAATCCCTGGTGTAGGGTTCCTGGGTGCCCACTTTGGAGTGAAGAGGGCAGAAGATGGGGGCGTGAAAGGGAGTTCCCTAGCCCCAGGGTTCCTCAGCCCCCAGGGAAGGGAGCTAGGCAAAATGGGGATGCCCAAGTTGGAGGGGGTCCCCAGACCTGGAGCAGAGTGGGAAGGAGGCATCAGACCAGGGGATGGCCCGCTCTGGGGCCGGAATCACAGGATGGAGTCTCTCTGAGGGGTCTGACCAGACATCGCTCTGGTCAGGAGGCTGCGGGCAGTGGCTATGCCTGGCGACTGGCCCAGTAGCGGTGGTAGGTGTCCTGGAAGAGGTCCCGGCAGGCGATGTGGGCGCGGAGGCGGGCACAGGCTAGGAAAGCCCCTGCCAGCTTGCGGTGCAGGGCATAGGTCTCCTCAGGCGGGGGGCGGAGCCGGTGCCGCAGCAGCACAGGGATGAGAGCCTGCACCCGGCGGGCAGTGTCACCTGCCCCGAAGTCGTAGGGGCCGGGAGTGGCGAAGGGCTCCCCCAGGATCATCACCGCCTCCACGTGGGCGTCAGAGAATGCCTAGGAGTGAAGGAGAGCAGAGGCCCCCAGTACAGTCCTCCACTTACCAGGAAGGGACGCACAGACCTCAATCCCTCAGGGTCTCAAGTATGAACACAAGTGCCACCCCCCGACTCCCCAAAGAGTAATAAGCAGCCTCCACTCCCTCCAGATCCCCTAGGAGACAAGCAGTCCCCTACTCGCAAAAGAAATGGCCCTTCACTTCCTCTCAGAACCTCTGACAGACAAGTAGCCCTCACTTTAGAACAGAGAAGCAGCCTCCAATCCGGACCCCCAGTACCCACTAGCAGCCCCCTACTCCCTCCCCCAGAAAAGTGGCTCCCATTTTCCCAGGGTTCCTGAGTAGCCAAGCAGCCCCCCCCCCCCCCGTTCCCCCCACTCTCCCCAGAGGGCGTTCCCCCCCCCACTGTAGACAAGCAGCCCCCTAGACTTCCCCACTCCCTGAGAGAGTTCCCCCAGTAGAGAAAGACAGCTCCGCGCTCCTCCCAGTGGACACCTGCCCCTACTCCTCCAGTGTCTCCTGACCTTGGTTTCAAAGCCTGTGAGGAATCTGAGGTCCCGGGATTTCTGCAGGACCTGGTCTCGGTCTCCGTTGGCTGCAGCCATCACCACCTGGGGGGATGGGCAGAGGGTCAAAGGCCCAGGGCAAGCAAGCCGGGGTTCAAGGAGGGGTCTGCAGCCGGAGCTAGAAGCCTGGCCCTCCCCATACCCACTTTCCTTCTCAGCTCCCTAAGTCCTCTGGCTAGAAGCCTCCCCCTCCTCCCCTTGCCCCCATGTCTCCCTGGAAACTGTCCCAGAGCCTGGGGGTGCAGCTGGTCAGAGGTTCTGCCCACCTCGCTGGGAACACAGCGCCTGCCTGGAAACTACCACAGGGAAACAGCAGAGGAAGATAAATGTGAGGGGCTGTCATGGGTCCAAAACCTCAACTGGATGAGGATGTGACTGTGACCCAGAACTGTGGGCGAGGTTGCTCCGGGCCATCTCTGTGACGTCTGTCAATGTCTGTCTCCTGCACTGGATGGGGAGCCCAGAGAGAGCGGGGGTTCTGGTTGGGTGTAGTCCCGTGTGGCACGGGCCGTGGCGCCCAGGAGGCCCTTGGTGAACCTTTGTTTAGCAAATCAGTGTGCAGAGCTGAGCACCAGCCACGAGTGCCCATGGGGAGGGCACACGGACAGACAGACAGAAGTGGGAGCCAGCCTGCCTGGGCTTGATCCCAGCTCTGCCACTTGCTGGCTGGGAGACTCTGGGCAAGTCGCCTTGTCTCAGGCCTCTGCTTTCTCCTCTGTGAAGTGGGGACGAGGAAAGTCTCCTCCTCATGGGGTTGCTGGGAAGATAAAGGAGGTGATGCCTGTGGAGTATTTAGCACTGTGTCTGCGTGTAGGAAGCGTCATGAATATTAGGAGCTGCTGTTCTTCTCAAGAGGTGGCTATGAGGGTCCCCACGTCACAGAAGAGGGAGAAGGCTCAGGGCAGAGAATGGCAAGAAGTAGAGCGGGGCGAGCCCTTAGCCGCTGGGGTGCCCTTCCGTGGGAGGAAGGGGAATACAGGATTAACTCTGGCAGCTCTCTTCTGTCTCAGCTGCCCCTGCCCGAGCCCGTCCGGCCATCTGTCAGGCCTGTGGTCCTCGGGGGCCTGTGTGACAGGGCTTTTTTAAACTGGAAAAGGCTGGGGAGACGGGAGGAGGGCCTGGGGGCGGGAGGGCAGCACAAGATGTCCCAGCTACTCAGAAAGACAGGCCTCGGCTTTGTGTCTCAAGTAGCCTGCAGAGAGGGCCGCAAGGGGCCTGTGTGTGTTGGGGGGAGGATTACCAGCTCCTCCTTCCAGTCCTGATCCCAGGGGTGGCCCCACCATCCTCCAGTCCCCAGGCCAGAGCCCTGGGCCTTGTCCCTCCCCTCCCCTCCCCACAGCCTCCCAGCTCCCAGTCTTTTTTTTTCTTTTTTTTTGAGGAAGATTAGCCCTGAGCTAACTGCTGCCAATCTTCCTCTTTTCGCTGAGGAAGACTGGCCCTGAGCTAACATCCGTGTCCATCTTCCTCAACTTTATGCGTGGGACGCCTGCCACAGCATGGCTTGCCAAGCGGTGCCATGTCTGCACCTGAGATCCAAACCGGCGAACCCCCAGCCGCCGAAGCAGAATGTGCAAACTTAACCGCTGCGCCACCGGGCCAGCCCCTCAGCTCCCAGTCTTAAAGACCAGTATTCAGAGGGAGTTTTCTAATTCCGACTGTGTCCCTCCTCTGCTCAGATCCCTCCGTGGCTCCCCACGGTACCCGGAGGAAGGACAAGCTGCAAAGCATGGCTTCTAAGACCCACAGTGATTTGGCTCCAGCCTCATTGCTGGCTCCTGCTCCACGGGCCCAGTCAGAACATGAACTTGCTGCTGGTCCTCTAGAACCTTACTAAAGCCGTGTGCCACACGAGGACATTTCAGACATTCAGTCAACAATGGACCGCATGTTCGATGGGCACCGGTGAGGTTAGTACCACAGAGCCTAGGTGTGCAGTAGATTGTACCGTCTGGGTTTGTGTAAGTGCACTCTACGGTGTTTCATGACAAAATAGCCTAACGTTGCATTTCTCAGAACGTGTCCTGTCGTTAAGCAACATGGGACTGTACTCCAGGGGCTGTCCCTGTACAAGTAGCTTTGGCGTCACCTGGGGGTGTGTGAGAAACGCAGCATGTGATGCCTGACTCTAGGCAGAAGCTGCATTTTGACAGCATCATGGAGCAGGGTGTTCGTCGTGTACATTACAGTTTGAGAAGTGCTGCTCTAATGGAATACATCTGCCTCCTCACCGCTGGGCCCTTGCACATGTCATCTGTCTGGAGTGCCCTCCCAGCCTCTTCCTGATTGGTCTCCTCATCCCTCAGGTCTCCACTCTGATGTCTCCTCCTCCAGGAAGCTCTCCCTCATCCTCTAGGCTGGGCCAGGCTCCTCCTCTGGGCCCCCACAGTCCCCTTGGCTTCCCCATCCCAGCCCTGACCACTCTGGGTCCTTCTTGTCTGTCCCCTTACTGGCCTGTGAGCTCTGTGACGGCGGGGACCTGGGTTGGATGGGTCACTGTTAACCCCAGTGTTGCCTAGAATAGGTGGGAACAGAGGGCTGTCAGAGAAGGTTTGACTTAACTAAATGATTGGAAGACCAGGTCAAATGTCCAATCTCAACAAGTTAATGAGACGGTGTTGTCTGTGGCCTCTGAGACCAATCAAGCCCGGTGGGCAGGATGGACAGTGGGAGGGACGGGCAACATCAGTAAGGAAACACTTCCTGAGGAGAGCGAGGCCCCTATGGAGCAGCCTGCCGGGGAGGATGTGAGCATAAGGCTGGACACCAAGGCCCTGGACAGTGTGGGTGTGTGGAGGTGACAGGATGGCCGTCGTGGGCCTTTCTGTGAGGAAAGGGCTGGTCAGGGGTTGGGAGCATGGGCTCTGGACCCAGACTGCCTGAGTTTGAATCCCAGGTCTGCTGTGACCTTGGGCAAGTAAATTAACCTCTCTGAGCCCCAGTTACTTCATCTGTAAAATGGGGCTAAAAATGGTCCTTACCCCATAGAGTTGCTGTGTGGCTTAGATCACACGGCACAGGGACAGCAGTTAGAACAGTGCCTGACATAATATTAAGTGCTTGGTATTTCTTGGCTATTGATATTATTATTACGTATGATTTCTTAATTCCAGATACTGTATTTCTCCTTCTCACCCTTGTCTCAGTGTCTGGCTTGAAGCTCGGCCCCTGAGACCCCAGGGTTGGAGGGACTCACCTCGATGTAATGATCTGTGAATTCAGTTCCAAATTCCCGGCTTGCACCGAAGTCCAGCAGGGTCACCTGGAAATGAGGGATGGGGAAAGGGATGCTAGGAGTCCACCCATGCTCCTCACCGTCTACAGGGGTGGCCAGGGTCCCTCCCTGTCCCCCTCCCCCGCCGCCAGAGTCCCCACCCAGCTGCCTCCAGTCTCCACACTTCCAATCCACCCTCACATGAACCTGAAAGGACCCGGCTTTTATTATTTTGGTCCTAATTATTTTTATAATAACATGTTTTAAGCACGGAAGAAAATCCAGAGAATAATATATGGAAAAGTAAAATGAACAGCCACCAATCCCACCCCTCAGCTTAAAATATAAAACACCGCTAGTCCAGGTGGGGCCTCCCGTGTACCCCAGCCTGATCCTCCCTGCCCCATGTCCCCATCCTCTCTTCCATGGTCCCCGCTTTCCTGAAATTATTATTATTAAATTATGATATCCTGAAATTCCCAGGTGTGCATTTCTATATTTTATACATATATGTATACGCATGAACAACATGGGCATACATATTGTACAATACACAGTAATCTTTTTGCCTATTTTAAAACTTCATCTAAATGGTATTTATGACGGTTATCCTGCAACTTGTTATCTGTGCCCGACATGGTTTTGCGATTTATTCCATTGCCACGTGCAGTTCCAGCTCGTTCATTCATTTTTCACTGCTGTGTGAAGACTCTGCTGTGTGACTATATCACAATGCATTTATCTGGTGGATGGACATGCTGGGTGTTTCTGGGTTTTGCTGTTAGAAACAGTGCTCGATGAACACACATGTACGAGTTTCTCTAGGGCAGTGAGTTCAAACTCTCGATCACAACCCACAGTAAGAAATACAGACCACGCTGGGTGCCAGTGCTCATGCACATGTAAATGTAAATGTCAAACAAAAGTGTCCCGAAATAATACGGATCCCTCCCATCTGCGACACCCTGCTATTTTCTATTCTATGCCGTTAAAACAAAAATACTGTTGAGACCCAATAAATCGATGTCAGGACTCCTATCACCCCCAGAGTCAGAAAAACACCTACCTCCCTGGGGAATGAGCCTAGGAGAGGATGCAGGGGGTATGTGTACTTGGGGGGAGGGGATGACAAGGGACTGAGGCTGGAGACTCAGATGGGCCACAGCATACTCGGCAAAGGGCTCAGACTTGATCCCGAGGGTGCTGGGGAGCTGTGATGGGGACAGACTGGGTACGTACCACTTTGAGAGCCATTTGGCAACCACGCACACTGAGAGTCTTGCCGTCCAAAGTTTCGCCCCAGGCCTGTGGACACCCTGTGTCCTTGGCTGGGAACACTCTTCCCTGCTCTTTGGACGGCTGTCCCTTCTCACACTTCTGGTTTCAGCTCTCATGGCACTTCCTTTAAGAAGCCTTCCTTGATCCCCCTCTGCCACCTGGGCTGGGTGGGCCACTTTCCCTGGCTCCCCACAACCCCCTCCACCTCCCCGATCACTGCCCCCTCTGGCCTGGGCCTCCCCATCATGGGCCCAACACCTCTAGGTCATCACTGTCTGGTCACGGGTCCCCCTGTTAGACAGGGAACTCAGAAGGCGAGGATCAGGGATGTCTTGCCATCGCTGTCAAGAGGCAGACAGTGGGTGCTTGGTGTGCTCTAAAGGAAGGACAAGTGTGGTAGTGGTGACTTACTGCCTTCCAAAAGTTGTGCTCTGTCTTCTATACTGTCACACTGCCAGTAGGAAGCCACTGCCTAGCCAAGGACTCCATTTCCCAGCATCCCTTGCCCCTAGACAGGCCATGTGACCAGTTCTCACCAATGGAATGGTAAAGGGACTGGCCAAGGCAGTTAGGCAGGGGGTTACCTTCTCAGCCTCTCTTTCCCCTCCCACTGGAAGCAGAGCATTGCCAGGCCTAGGGGCTGACACAATCAGAGAAGGGAAGGAGCCTGGGTCCCTGAATCACCACATGCAGAAGGACCACCCCAGCCTGTTGCGAGGGTAATAAACTACTATTGCATTGAGCTACTGAACTATCAGGAAATATTTCTTACAATAGCTAATGTACCCTGACATACATCACAAGGAACCGACCTGGTGGCTGGAGGCATCATACAGGAAGTTGGCCCAGTTGGGGTCCGTCTGCATGAATCGGAACTCAAACAGCTCCCGCAGACACAGCCTCAGGAGCTGGAAGCAAATCTGGGGCAGGGAGAAGGAGGAACAGACACCTCAGAGTGACCCGCCCCTGTAAAGCTCTCTCTGGCCTGGAGAAGGACCGTGGGTATGGCCAGCCCTGCCCTGGGCAGCACCCTTCCTACTGTCCCACAAGACCACGTACCTGGTTCCGGATGTCCTGGCTCAGGCCCTGGCACTGGTCCAGGGGCACCCCTCCAGCCAGCTCCATGCCCAGCACCCGCGTCGTGCACAGCTCCTTAATCACAGCCGGCACCCGGAAGAAGGGGTCATCCGCCAACAGCTGCCTGAGACAAGAGACAAGAGAGGGGAGGGGAGAAGACTTTGTACTTCAGGCCCCTATGGCCCAGCTCGAGGCCTCCTCCTCTGAGAAGTCCTCCATGAATGGCCGATGTCTTGCCTTCCCTCCTGCCCTCCTCTTGCTTCTGTCTGCCCTGAGTGATGGCCAAGACCTGGCTGGACTGACATGCACTCAGACATGTCACTCACTCATTCCGCAAATATCTCCACAGCACCCACTCTGCCTGCCCCTAAGCGGGGTGCTACTGAAGACCCAGCTGCCACTTTCCCACTAGAAACACTGGTATGACTTCCGGTTGTCCCAGTGTGAGCTCAATGTATTTAGCTTGCTGATCATTACTTTTTCATCAACTCATTAATTAATCCATCCAAAAAACAGTCACTGATATAAAAATCTCTGAGTCCATAGTGGTACTCATTGGTCACTCCGTGGAGTCACTGGTTCATAAGGGGAAAGCGTCCCTCTCGGTCTTGGTCCCTGTGCTGGACAATGGGCAGAGCAGCAGAGGAGTGTGGGTCTGCCCACCACACACACGGGAGACCACACTCTCACAAACAAGGAGACCGATCAGAGATTGAGATGAGTGTGTCAGGGTAAGATTGGGGAGGCAAAGAGTATGAGCGTGGCCTGTGGCTGGCGATCTGTGGGATGGGTGGAGCAGAGCGGTAGGGAGCAGGGAGACGGGGAGGGGCCAGGGGAATGATCTGGGCTTTATCCTAAGGGCACTAGGAAATCCTGTGTGTGTGTTGGGAGGTTGTCTCAGAGACCCCCAGGGAGTGCTCTGGCCCAGCCCACCTCGCACCCTCTTCCTCAACATCTTGCTTCCTTCGGGACTTGTATTTTTGTCCTCGTTTATAAATCTCTGATTTTGAACCACTCCTCATGGGCCAGGCCCCGTGCTAAGCATTTAACCAGCACAATTCCCTTTTATCCTCACTCTCCTAGAAGGAGGTTACCCTTCCGAGGCCACTGTGCAGAGTGAGGCCACCCAGCCTGTGAGGGGCTGACCCGGGACTGGATCCCACATCTGAGGCCAGGGCCCATGCCCCTAACCACTGCTTCTACTGCCCTTTCTCTCGCTCCATTGTCTACAGAGCTTGGCTCAATAAATGTGTGGGCCACACTCCACACTGTGGTCTAATGAATTGCTGCCCATCACGATGCTTCTAAGATACAGCCGCATTGTTCTCTGTATCTGTCATTCATTCCTTTTCACTGCTGTATGACAGTCCACTGATGAATATGCCATCATTTATTTATCCACCCTGTGGGCTGAATTTGATAGATCTGAGTTGTTTCCAGTTTGGGGCCATTGCTGGGGCTGAGCATCCTGGAACAGTCTGATGGTGTCTACTGGTGTCAGGGTCCCTAGAGGAGTTAGCAAGGATGACTGTTGGGATGTAGGTGAATATCAAGCCTTGATGATGCCAGATTGTTCTCCAAAATGCTTCGATCAATTTCTCCTTCTGCCCGTGGTGCACAGGGAGGCCCTGGAGACCTCTCCTCTCCAACTCCTGACAGTGAGACCGCTTCATCTTTGTCAGTATCTCCTTGTGCGGTTAAGTGCCTGTTGACAAGTCCGTCTCCCCCATCAGATGGCAGGGCTTATGTGCCCCGTTCGAAAGAGGAGGAAACTGACACGGAGAGGACGTGACCTGCCCAAGCTCCCAGAGGACCCAGGGGGTAAATGAAGTAATGAGTGAAGGGACGGATGGATGAACAAATGAAAGAAGAGACAAGAGTTTGCCAGCCCCACCCCAGGGCTCCAGCTGCCAGAGGCTGTGGGGGCATCCACCTCCCGTTCATCCAGGGAGGGGAGCTGGAGGGACCAGGTCCTTGAGGGGCCTGCAGGGGGCTCAGCTCACCTGAAGTTCTGGGCACAAGCCGCTTCCCGACGGTAGTCACACTCCCAAGCCAGCTCCTGCTGCAAGGCCTGCAGGCTCTGCTCAGCAAACAGGCCTGAGGGGGCGGTGGAGGTAGCCACATCAGCCAGGGAACGCCACAGCCTGTCCCCTCCACCTCCCGCCCAACCCCTCAGGCTCCTAGTCATGACGATTGTGTTACTGGTGTCTCCTCCTCTCCGTCTTGCTGTCCCTCACAGCTTCTGCTACGTGCCTTTTACCTGCATCGTCTGTCCACACACTTCTGCTCTTCTGAAGCCCCTCTCCTGGGGTCTGTCTCTCTCACAGGCACATACAACAGTCCCGCGAGGCATCTCTTTCATAGTCACACATGCCACCTCCTCGGTCTCTTTTCCCTACCGTCTCTCGCACACTGCTCTCTGCCTCTTAATCTTACTTCTAGGCCTGCCTCTCTGTCTCTCCCTCTCGCTCACACACACACCCTGCTCCATTGTCTCCAGGCGCTTTCTCACATGCTGTAGCACAAACACAAGGGCCCGCTTACCCTGCCTTCCTGCGTCTGTGGCTCTTTTTTGCACCTGCTGTCCCCCTTTGCACATCCTCTGTGTGTCTGTTTCTCGATTTTGGTCTGGGCGTCCGTCTCTCTGTTGCAATCTCTAGTTTGTCTTTTTCTCACATGTTCCTACTCTCTGGGCTCTCCCTGCTTGGTGTCCCTTCTTTCTGTCTCAAACGCACAGACTTACACATTCACTCACACACACAGCGCACCCTGCCCCAAGCCGGCTGCCCTCCCTCCGTCCAGCCCCTCTCTTCGGGGTATCCCGCCCACACTCAGGGGTGGAGCGGGCGCCTCACCCTCCGGCAGGGCCACGCTCATCTTGAGCACCGCCAGCAGGTTCTGCACGTCGCTCTGAATGCTCTGGGCAACACCTGGGTACTGCGAGGGAGGAAGGGCCGGAGGGTGGGAGTCACTCCTCTGAAACAGCAGGGTGCCCACCCCCGCTCCTGCCCCGTCTCCCCTCTCACCTGGATCTTCACGGCGACCTCTGTCCCGTCCCTCAGCAGGCCCTGGTGCACCTGCCCGATTGACGCAGCGGCAAAGGGCACCTCCTCCAAAGAGGCCACCTTGGCCTGCCAGTCTGTGCCGAGCTCCTCCTCGAGAACTCTCTGTGGAGGGTGATTGTGACAACTGTCATCATGGTGAAGGGCAGCTGAGTTTACTCCCTGGGCTGAGCGCTTTGCGTATTAATAACCCCACTCACCACACACTGGGCCCTGGGCTAAGCTCTTGGCTACTATCCCACTTTACAGACGAGGAAACTGAGGCTGAGAGAGAAGTCTCTTGGCCAAGGTGACGAGCCAGGCGCTGGCAAACTGGGAGGCCCAGCGTGAGCCTGTACTCCTGAGGCTGTGCGGGCTGTTGTGGGGACTGCTATCATGTATAGTGAAGACTGATAATAATCCTTCATTATACTCATATATTGTATTATTAACTCAAAGTTAATGTGATAAAGAAGAGCTGACGATTACAGAGGGCCTCCTGTGGGCCGGGTCCATTCCAGAGTGGCTCAGCAAGGGGCAGTAATTACCCAGAGTCGCATGGCGAGTAAGCAGAACAGAGATCAGAAGGAAGGCAGGGGCTGGCCCGGTGGCGCAGCGGTTAAGTGTGCACGTTCCACTTTGGCCACCCGGGGTCCGCCGGTTCAGATCCCGGGTGCAGACATGGCACTGCTTGGCAAGCCATGCTGTGGTAGGCATCCCACATATAAAGCAGAGGAAGATGGGCACGGGTGTTAGCTCAGGGCCAACCTTCCTCAGCAAAAAGAGGAGAATTGGTGGCAGATGTTAGCTCAGGGCTAATCTTCCTCAAAAAAAATTAAAAATTAAAAAAGAAAAAGAAGGTAGGCAGGCGGCTGGACTCTGGATTCTACACCCTCACCCAGTTATTAGAAGAACAGCTCATGTCTTGGGCACTTACTCAGTGCCAGGCGCTGTGCCAACCTATTTACAGACATGATGTCCTTTAATTATAAAACCAGTAATAATAATAGCAAAAACTCGCACGTCACTCCTGGTGTGTCAGAAACCCTTCTAAGTGCTTTCCATATACTAATTTACGTGACCCTAGGATGTCAGTGATGCAATCACCATTGCCACTTCACAGATGAGGTAACTGAGGCACAGAGAGGTCAGGCCACATGTCTGAGATCACACAGGTAGTAAGCAGCAGAGCCAGGGTTTGAACTCACGAAGTCTGGCCCCTAACCACTGCACATCACTGCCTCTTTATCAGCCGTGACAGAGCCTGCCAGGGACTGGACTGAGCACCCCGCACCATTCTCTCAGTTAATCAACACAACACTCCTCTGAGATGTGAGCTTTAGTGATCCCCATTTTATAGATGGGGAAATGAGACTAGAGTCAGATGAGGAGTCGAGCAATGAAGCCAGGAGGCTCAGGCAGGTGGAGCACGCCTCCCCGGCCAGCCTCGCCCCGGCAGGCACTCACCAGCATCTGCCAGCGGGGCATGAAGTCGGCGCTCTGGCGGACCCGCTCGAAGATGCGCTGCAGCTGGGGGCTGATGAAGCTGTTGTCTTGGGAGACAGCGGGACAAGGGAAGCAGTGAGCGAGGAGCCAAGGAGGGGCCCCTGTGGGAGTATCTGAAGTCGGGGCTTGTTGATGGGTGGGGCGGGGGAGAAGTGAGGCCAGGGGTCAGGAGTCGAGGGTCATGCTGTACCCTGGATGCTGAGCATTTGGCCAATCTTGAGGGCGGCCCCTCGAACTGTACACAAGGTCTGCACAATCCGCTCGGCGTTGGCCTCCGACAGCAAAGGGCTGGAGCCTGGCTGGGAGCTGCCTTCTGGGGTGGAGAGAATGATCATTCGTATGACAACCACAAAAATAATCATTATGACACCATAGCGCCACTGCACACCCACTCAAATGGCTAAAATGAAAAAGACAATACCAAGTGTGGGCAGAGATATGGAGCAGCCTGAATGCCAACACTGCTGATGAGAGAGCCAGTCATGGCACAGGCCCTTTGGAAGACAGTTGGGAAGTTTCTAGTAAAGCACACACCTACACCTGAGGCAATTCTGCCCTAGGTCTATACCCAAGAGAAACATATAAATGTGTCCACGGACAGATCTTCCAGGAAGGTTCCTGGCAGCACTGTTTGTAAACAGTCCCAAACTGGAAATAACCCAAATGACCATCAACAGAATGAACAAAGGAATTGTGGAACAGTCACAGAGTGACGACTACAGTAATGAATAAACAACCCACGTCTACTCAGAGCAACGTGGATGCATCTCTCAACAGGATGTTGGGCAGAAGAAGCCAGACACAGACGAGAATACAATGCCCGATTACATTGGTGTAAAGAGAAGAACAGGAAAAACTAATCTCCTGGGTCACAAGCCGGGATAGTGGTTACCCTTGGTGAGGGGAGTGGCCAGGACGGGGCGTGAGGGGGGCTTCTGGAGACCCAGGGCAGTGATTCTCAAAATGTGGACCGCGGTCCCCTCAGGGTCCCCGAGACCCTTCAGGAGGGTCTGTGAGGTCAAAACTATTTTCATAATAATATTAATACGTTATTTGCCCTTTTTGACTCTCATTCTCCCACACACGTTCAGTGGAGTTTCCCCGAAGCTCCATGACCTGTGATGATGTCATTGCTGACGGCCGAGGGAATATGTGTGTATATTCCTGTGTTTTAAAAATTTCTCAGTTTTAATCTCTGATATAGTAAATATCCGTAAACTATAACCCACGTAAACAAGCTCTTGGGAGCCCTCATTCTATGTTTTAACAGCTTTCTTGAGCTATAATTCACATACCATTTAATTCACCCATTTAAGCTGTACAGTTCAATGGCTTCTAGTATATTCAGTTTTCCAGCTATTGCTACAACCAATTTTGGAAGATTTTCATCACCCCAAAAATAAACCCCATACCTATTAGCAATCACCCCCCCATTTCTCCCAACTCCCTCCCCGTGAGCTCCTGGAAACCATTAATCTACTTCCTGTCTCTATAGATTTCCCTCTTCTGGACATTTCATATAAATGGAATCACACAGTATGTGGCCTCCTGTGTCTGGCTTCTTTCACTTAAGACAATGTTTTCAAGCGTCATCCACATTGTAGCTAGGATCAGTACTTCATCCCTTTTGATGGCCGAACGATGTCCCATTGTATGGATATCACACATTTTGTTTATCGAGTCCTCAGTTTTAACAGTGTGCAGGGATCCTGAGACCAAAACGTTTGAGAACTGCTGTTCTAGGGTTTCTTGATCTGGGTGCACAGACGTGTCCACTTTGTGAAAATGAACCAAGCTGAATGCTTATGTTATGTGCACAGTTCTATATGCAAATTATATTCTTATTCGGTAAATCGTTTATTAAGCTCTTATTTATTTTATAAAAAACTTACTGAGCTCTTTACTGAGGGCTCACCCTGTGCCAGGCAGAATTGTAAGTGTCTCTGTGGATTCTCTGGCTGAATCCTCACAATCATCCCAAGAAGTGAGAACTACCAATGCCTTAATTTTTGAGGTGAGGAAGCAAGAGATTCAGAGAGGTACAGTGCCTGGCCCTGGGTCACACAGCACAGGTGGAGCAGGGTGGAGACTCAGGTTGTGGACTCAGCTTAATCTTCCACCTACCCTTAACTTGTTTTTCTTTTTTTTTGAGGAAGATTAGCCCTGAGCTAACATCTGCCGGCAATCCTCCTCTTTTTGCTGAGGAAGACTGGCCCTGAGCTAACATTCGTGCCTATCTTCCTCTACTTTATTTGTGGGATGCCTACCACAGCATGGCTTGCCAAGCAGTGCCATGTCTGCACCCGGGATCCGAACCGGCGAACCCCGGGTCGCTGAAGCGGAATGTGCGAACTTAACTGCTGCGCCACCGGGCCAGCCTTACCCTTAACTTTTTATTTTGAAAAAAATCCAAACAGACAGAAAACTTGCACACATAGTATCATGAACACCCGCACGTTTGACTCAACATTTTAACAGTCTCATCTTCTTTTTCTGTTTGTGAACCCAAACACTTACCACTATTTTTTGCTCATCCATTTGCACGTAGTTGTACTTGACCTGTGCTAATAAGGCTATTCTCTACACAATCCCAGGGCCGTAATCACACCTAAGAAAATTAACACTACGGGGCGGGCCCCGTGGCCAAGTTCGAGCGCTCTGCTTCGGTGGCCCAGGGTTACGCCAGCTCAGATCATGGGCGCGGACACGGCACTGCTCATCAGGCCATGCTGAGGCGGCATCCCACATGCCACAACTAGAAGGACCCACAACTAAAAATATACAACTATGTACCGGGGGGCTTTGGGGAGAAAAAAGGAAAAATAAAATCTTTAAAAAAAAAAAAGAAAGAAAATTCACACTGAATCTCTAATATCTACTATCCGGTCCGTATTCAGATTTTGCCAGTTGTCCCTGAGAGTTTTTTATACTTATTTTTTTCAAACTAACATCCAATCATGGTTCACACATTCCATTTGTCAGTTATGATCTCTTTTTAATCTCGACTCTCCACCCCCAGTTTTGTTTCACGACTCTGACTTGTTGGGGAATTCTGCCCACAAACGCTGATCTCTACTCATCTCCTTCCATCCCTGTTGTACACAGACCCCAGTGGCACTCCTGTTTTCAGCTTCCCTCTCCTGCTCCGAGTTAGGAACTAAACTCTCCATGGCTTAAATCTTTTTCTCACGTGATACGCTTCTACCCATCACAGCCCTGATGGTGGCTTCACCCTGTTCTGAGCATTTCGCAATGACCCAAGGGGTGGATATATTATCATCACCTCCATTTTCCAGACGAGGAAACTGGGGCTCCGAGAGGTGAAGCCACTTGCCCCAGGTCACACAGCAAGGCCACTGTGGCTCACTCACCTGATTGTCGATGTCCTCCTGGCAGGGACTTCTTAGCCACCTCAGCCAGCGCTCCAAGTCCCAAGCCCACAGCCAGTCCTGGGGAGTGAGAGAGCAGCCTGAGTGCCCGCTTGCCCGGGCGTTCCCCAGACCCTCTCTGCTCTCTCAGTCTCTTTCTAAGCACCCTTGTCTCCCACCTCTTTGTTGCCAGCTCTCTGTCCTCCGCTCAACCTCTGACTCCCTCCCTCCCTGCTTGGGCTTCCCTCCAAGGTGAGGCCACCTATTTCTCGATCCGTCTCTCCACATCTCTGTCTCCCATGTCAGCAGTTCTCACCCCTGGCTGCACATCTGAGTCACGTGAGGAGTTTTGGTAAATACAATGGTCAGGCCCTGCTACAGAGCTTCTGATTCAAATGGCATGAGATGAGGCCTTGGAATTCGCTGTTATTTTTAAGCATCCCAGATGATTCTAGTGTGTAGCCAAGGGTAAGAAGGCCTCAAAATAATCCCCCTAGGTCTCCCCGTCATCCTAGGACTCCTGTTTCTCTGTCCATACCTCCTCCTCTTCATGCTCACCTCTCCCTTTCTAAATCAGTTACTTCTCTCTCTCTCCCCTTCACTCCACTTGGCACGTCTGTCTAGGCCTCTTTCTCTCTGTTCTCCCTTTTGATGTTATCTCTCCAGCTCTGATTCCCTCTGCCCCCTCTGTCTCCTTGTCTCCAAAGACATCTAGAGTCTCTCTGTCTTTTTCACTGTTACCACCTCTGTAAATTACCGTAGCTGGCATTTTCTGAGCACTTCCTACCTGGCAGGAACCATTCCTAGTGCCTCATATGCATTAACTCATTTTGTCCTCACACCCTCATGAGAAAAGTTTTACAGGAAAACTTCCGTTTTACAGAAAAGGAAATTGAGGCTCAGAGAATAACTCATCCAGAGTCACAAAGTGAGGACACAGCAGAATCGTTCCTTGAAACTTGGGCAGCCTGGTATCACAGATCTAACCAGGGCATTCCACTCCTTTATACTGTGAAATGGTATGTTTAAAACTTGAACCGTGACCCACAGTAAAGAAGTCATTTGCATTATAACCGGTAGAGACAAATGTACGTACAATATTTCATGAAATAAGACTTTCCCTTACTCTGCAGGGGCACTCATATTTTCCATTTTATTCTTTTTCATGCTGGTTGCAACCCACTAAATTATTTCATGCAGATTGTGACCTGAAGTTTGATCATTCCTGTTGCGTGACCTGGCGTCAAGTCCCTTCACCTCCCTTAGCCTCTATCTCCTCATCTACAGAATGGAAATAAACACTCATTGAGTCAGTGCAGAGATCACATGTGCTTGAGGCCTTGTACATTCCACGTTCTCAAAAAATGTTAAGTTCCTCTCTGTTCCTCTTGGTTTTGCAGGCCTTTGCCTTCCTTCTCTTTCCATCTCTCCCTCCCTTCTCTGTCTCTGATTCACCCTCTCCCTTGCTTCATTCGGTAAATGTTGCCTCCTCTGATCTGGGTCACATCTCCCCGGGGCACACCTACCCCCAAAGTTGGCCAAGCGGCTGATGCGGGAGGCGGGCACCTTGCGTTCTCGAGAGCGATCACTCAGCTGGGAAATGGGGAAAAGGTGTGAGGGCGGGAGGGTGGGCATAGCGCCCAGGGAGTCCAACCAACGTGCCTCCACACCATTCCCCAAGCTCAGGAGGCCAGCTGCCTTCAGGCAGTGTTGCTGGGTGAGTGGGGGGCAATGATACCTGGGGCCGGGGTGTCTTCCTGATCCGGGCCTCCCGTGCCCGGCGAATGTCTTCCTCACCCAGACCTCTGCCTGGCCCATCCTGATGAAGCTTTTGGGCCCAAGAACCCCCACATGGCCCCTGCAAGAGACATGGACACTGGTAAGGAGTGGAGGACATGAGTGTGCCTGACCCTTTTGGACCCTCCCTCTCCTTTTACTCCCTGAAGGCTCCCTCAGCCTCTTGCCCTGGGAGACCACTCCCCAGCCTCTTACCCACCAGTGGGGCCCAGGCCTCGGGGCCCCACAAGGCAGACCAACAGTCCGACCCAGCTGTCCACAGGTCCCCCGCAGGAGGCCCCCCACCTCCAGCCACATCGCCTGGGGGAGAAGAGGAGGGATTTTTCCGGTGGGAGTTGTGGGATTTCCCCTCCAGGCTTTGCCCCAGTCTTTGCCAAGCCCTCACATTCCTCCGCGTACACCCTAAACTATGACCCCCACCCATCAGACTTCCCCCTCGGTTAATAGGCCCCCAGTTTCTCCTGGTTCCCTCTCTCGTTGCTAGAAACCCACAGCTCTTCCTGCGCGCCTCCCTAAACCCACTTTCCCCCTGTCCCGCGCCTCCCCCGTGGCTAGACACCCACAGATCCTCCAGGGCTACCTCTTGGCTTCTCTGGGAGCCCCCCCTCATTGCTAGGCACCGCCTTCCCCTCTGTTGCTAGGCACCCACAATTTCTCCCGTGTCCCCCCTACCCGGTTACTGGGCACCTCCCCCCGTTGCTAAGCACCCACTGCTCCCGGGCTCCGGATCCGCTACGCTCGAAGGCCTCTTGCGCTTCCGGGAGTTCCCGAAAGCCCGCCCCCTCCGGTCAGCCAGCCAATGGCGGAGCAGCAGCTCTCTGACTGGCACGAAGCACGCCCAGCCGTGCGTGAGGGGGCGGAGCCGGGGGCGGGGTCTAAGGGTGGGCTTTGAGGCCTGCTGGGGATTTTGCCGGGGCAGGCGGGAGCGCTCACGTGCCTTTTTACGCCCTTCCCTCGGTTCAGGGGTCTTTGTACGCGGGGGTCTTTTTTGCAAACCCCCCCGCCCCCCGCCCCTTACGAAGTTCACACCTCTCCTCTGCGCCAACATCTTGCTAACCTCCCTTCTTCTTTTTTCTTTTAAAGCTTTTATTTTTTCCTTTTTCTCCCCAAAGCCCCTGGGTACATAGTTGTGTATTTTTAGTTGTGGGTCCTTCTAGTTGTGGCATGTGGAATGCCGCCTCAACCTGGCCTGATGGGCTGTGCCGTGTCTGTCCCCAGGATCCCAACCGATGAACCCAGGCCACCGAAGCGGGGCGCGACAACTTAACTACTAGGCCACTGGCCGGCAGGTCCCCCACCAACCTCCCTTCTTATTTTTACCCCCAACAGGCTCAACATCCCTCCTTGGAACACACATCTTCCCAGCAAACATTTCCCTTGCACATGGAACCCCTCCACTTTACACAGCCATCCTCTGCTTCAAACACCCACAGCCGGGCACCCAGCCTCTCCCCTTGCACACATCGACCCCCTGCCTTGCTCTCCAACTGTCGCTCCCACACCCTCGACTCTCCCGTGTACCTAACCCCCCTCGCACTCAGCCCCTCGCACACTGGGCCCCTGTTCCGTCGTACACTCTGCTCTCTCTGCTCCCCGCCCACCTGCAGGATGGTGTGAGTGGGAGCCCTCTGTTTCCTGTTGGCCTGACATTTCCCAGAACACACTCAGCCAAGATTCCCAATGCTGAGTCAGGAGCCTTGGCATCCCAGAAAAACAGCTTCCAGCCCATCTGGGTGTGTGTATATAGTGGGGGATAGGCTTAAAGCCTGCTCCCCCCACAGCAGGCTGACTCACCCCTCTTCTCACAGTCTGGAACAGAAGCAGCTGGCTGGGGCATCTCTCCCACCCCTGGGAGAGGGAGGGATGTGACGCTTCCCCCACCCCTCTCTAACCCCCTTTGTCAGGAGTCAGACCTCCCTGTCTCTGTCCCTGTGCTGTGTGACCTCAGAAAAGCCTCAACCCTTTTTGGACCTCAGCTTCCCAACCTGTATGATACATTACGGGGCCCCTGCTATGCCTCTCATTGGTCTGTGAAAAGATGACTCATTTTAGAGCCCTGGGCCTGTGCCCAATGCCCCTCTCCCAGGTGACTCAATTTCAAGACAGAAACCACCCCCTGTCTCCCTCCAGACATAAAGGTCTGACTCAGGAGCTGCGTGACAGCTCACCCTTGGGGGCAAATCTATATAAAAAGCACCTATGACAATAACTAACTCTACCGGACTGTGGCTGATGGTGCCAAACCTAGCGCCACTGCTTCACAAACAGGAGGTCATATCAGATAGCCTGGTGGCTAAAGGCTGACAGACTTCTGAGCCGCAGTGTCTCCATCTGTAAAAGGGGGACAGTGGCACTGCCTCTTGCTCAGTGTTGGTGAGAGAGAGATGCAGTTAAACAGTGTCTGTAAAGAGACTGGCACAGGGCCTGGTTCAGAACAAGAGCTCTATACATGGGAGAAATTGCTTACCGAAAAAAAGTCATTCTTTTCAAAATTCCTATTAACCACTTACCATGTGCTTTTCTAGACACTGGGGACACAGCAAGGAACAACACAGGCAAAAATCTTCGTCCTCTTGGTGCTGGCTTCTTGTGAGGGGCACAATATACAAAATAAAATAACTCTATTTAATAAGGTGACATGTGTTAAATAGAAAAACCAGGGAAGGGGGGCAGGAAGTGGAGTGAAGTTTGTGAGTTGAAATAGTGTGGTCAGAGAAGGCCTTACTGAGGAGGTGATGTTTGAGTAAAGACTTGAAGGAGGTGAAGGAGAGAGCTATTGGAATATCTGAGGGAAGAATGTTCCAGGCAGAGGGAATAACCAGTACAAAGGCCCTGTGGTGGAAGATATCTCAGAGAAACAGGAGAGAAGCCAATGGGCAGAGTGAATGAGGGGAAAAGAGAGAGGAGAAGAGGTTGAGAGTTAACTGGAGCCAGATCACAGAGGGTATAGTGAGTCATGGTGAAGACTGTGGCTTTTGCCCTGAGTGGGATGGGAACTGATGAGGATGAAGGCTGCTCCAGGGAGAGAAGCCCAAGGTGTCCGGCCCTACATACTGATCTGTATCATCTTCCAGGAAGCATAGGACGTCCTGACTTAATCCGATCTGATTCTTATCTAAAGTTACCAGACCCCACCTGCACTGATACCATTTTAATGATTTTTTTCATGATCTTTCCTTTGTCTTCTACAGAAATAACTCACATACCTATGCCTTATAAATTTAGCTCTAACCCTCAACACATTGCAGCTCTTACTGCCCATGGGTCCTGTCCCCATGCAATTCCATACTATTCTCTGAATAAAAGAGCACTACTGCCAAACCTTGAGAGTCCAAGAAATCTTTCTTTCGACTCCTTGACTCACCCAGCCCCCATCAGGAAGCATGGAGGGTTCTGAGCAGAGGAGGGACATGATCTGATTTAGAGAATATACTCCTACTTCCGGCTCTTCCTCCAATACCCCCAGCCTCAAAAGCAAGTTAGACCACCCCAAAAGCCCAGACGATGGGTTGGGTGGGCCTGGGTTCAAATGTATACAACTTAGATGCGTGACCTTGACCTCACTGCTTTGCCTTTCTGTGCAATGGGGATGGTGATCCCTACTTTACAACATTTGGGGTATAAAGTGGCAAGTATAGCGCTGGCACAAAGCAAGTGCACTAATGTCAATGCTATAAATAAATAAAAATTCCCATAACAACCCTGTGAAAAATTTATCATCGCTATCCCCCTTTTACACATGAGGAAACTGAGGCCCAGAGGAAACAGTCTGTTGGGAAAGATCATCCCAGAAGTGAGTGTTGGAGCCAGGATTTGAAACCAAGCATCTTAGCCTCAGAATTAAGGCCCTGGCTTTGCCTTTCATCTAACCTCCCTTTGACCTTGAGAGAAATTCTTTCGTTGTTCTAGGCCATTTCCCTCTTAGTAAAAGGGCTTGGCTTTTGTGGCATTGAACACATTTTCTCGAAACAAAATATTGTGTTTCCTCATTTTACAGGTGAGAACATTCAGGCTGGGGCAAGGGGGTAGGGAGCATAAATCACTCGCTGAAGGTAACACAGCTAGGAAGTGGCAGAGGCGGGTCTCGAACCACGTCCTTGGAATTCCCGAGTCTTTGAAAGTCAGTCCCTGCCCTGGGAGAAGAATGGGCGCGCTGCTGGACTGGTCACCGAGGGCTGTAGAGAGGCTAAACTGGTCACTCGAAGGTGTAGAGGAAGGATGGATTGGTTGCGGGAGGCTAGGAAACGGCCTTACCAGCCCGCGACCCGGCGCCCGGCGCCACAGACCCAGCCTGGACCAGCGTCCGGCGCTCCGAGCCCACCCCCTCCAACGTGGGAGGGCGTGGCCAGGCGAAGCCCGTCCCCCCTTACGTCACGTCCGGCGGGGCGGGGCTCCGGGGCTTTCCTCGGGAGGAGGAGTATCGGTTAACCCCTGCGTGGCCGGGCGGGCTGGAGCTCCGCGGGCCGGAACCCGGGAGTCGGGGCTCCCCAGCCACACCCCTCGCGGGGTTTAAAGGGGCAGGAGGCGCCGGGTCAGGCCGAAGCCCGAACCAAGGGAGCGGGCATGCGGCGCTGCCCGTGCCGAGGGAGCCTGAGCGAGGCGGAGGCCGGGGCGCTGCCGGGGGCGGCCCGCATGGGGCTGGAGGCGCCGCGAGGGGGGCGGCGGCGGCAGCCGGGGCAGCAGCGACCTGGGCCCGGCGCAGGGGGCCCGGCGGGGCGGCCGGAGGGGGGCGGGCCCCGGACCCGGACCGAGGAGTCCAGCCTTCACATCGAGCCCGAGAGGGCCGGCCTCGGGCCTGAGCCGGGGACCGACAGACAGGCTGAGCCTAAAGCAGCTGGCTTCGGAGCAGAGACGGAGCGGCCCAGTCGAAAGACGGAGCCAGACAGGTCCAGCCTCCGGACACATCTAGAAAGGAGCAGCCGCGGGTCAGAGCTGGAGACAGCTGGTCCTTGGACTGAGACTAGGACAGATGGCTTTTGGACTAATCCACACAGGTCCGGCCTCCAGCCTCAGCCAGAGCGGGCTCGCCTCTGGACAGAGCCAGGGGTTGACGGGCCCTGGACAGAGCTAGAAATACACGGGTCACCGACCCAGCTAGAGAGGGCCAAGCCTTGCACCAATCTCTGGACCCACCAGAACAGGTCCAGCCTATGGACTCAGCCAGAGAGGGGCTGTCCCTCAACAGAGCCAAGCGCTGATGGCTCCTGGAAAGAATTGTACACTGATGGCTCCAGGACACAACAGGATACTGAAGGCCCCTGGACGGAACCTCACACTGATGGCTCCCAGATACAACAAGATACTGAAACAGCCTGGACACAGCCTGGCGCTCATGGTCCCCAGATGCAAGATACTCACAGACCCCAGACAGAGTCTTGGACAGATTGCCTTTTGGGGGAGCCCAACCAAGATGACTCATTAGAGGAACCAGAGCATGGGGAGTTGGTGACTCACCTGTACTCTCACCTGGAGAGTAGCTCCCTGACCCCTGTGCCCCGCCTCATCATCACTCCTGAAACCCCTGAGCCTGAGGCTCAGCCCGTGGGACCCCCCACCCGGCTGGAGGGGGGCAGTGGCGGCTTCTCCTCTGCCTCCTCTTTCGACGAATCTGAGGATGACGTGGTGGCTGGGGGCGGAGGTGCCAGCGACCCCGAGGACAGGTCTGGGGTGAGTGGGACCCATCCTGCCCTTGAGCCACATCCCCTTGGACCCCTAATGCCCCTGCCTTTGCTTTGAGAAGTTTTCTAGCACCTACCAGCAATTTCATCTCCAGGTACCTCTTTCATCCACAGACCTCCCTCTGACAGACGGGGTTACTAATCCACTCCGGGCACCCTCCTCCTAATTCTCTCCTTCCCTCTCACCCACTGCCTCCAGTCCTGGGGTCTAAAATGGACGGCCACTGGCCGACTTCATGGCACCCAGGACCCCCTGAAATTGTACGCTTGTGTGATTCTGTGTGTATACCCAGAGATTTTTGCAGCAAGGGTCTGTGACTTCTGTCAGATCCTCTGGAGAGTCTGTGACCCCCAAATCGGAAGAGCACCAGTACAGGGAGTCGGAAAGGGTGCACTTTCCACCCCAGATTTCTTAGTCTGGGGCCTTTGGCTGCTTTAAGGGGTTGTCAACCTTCAGCCCTCCTTAGAACCCATGCACTTTTGTAGAGAGCGAGCCCCCAGCCTGTATCCGATTCTCAATTCTCGCTGTGTGAACCCCAAACGCTAAGGGATCCCCAGGCTAGCCAGGGACGCTCTGGTCTCCCCGCTGTCCCCCAGCTCCCAGGGGGCCCCCTGCAGACTTGTTTACATCCTCCGCCCTCACCCCCAGCTTGGGTGCGGTTCTCCCCGGTGAATCAGGAGGGCCGGCAGGGCAGGTTCAGGGAGGGAGGGCCAGGTGAGAGAGGCTCGTGCGCGTCTGCCCGCTGGGTCCTCCCAGAGTCTGGGGCCCCTGGCTGGAGTCTGCCCTGAGCCCCCCTCACCCCACATGCCTGCCTTAGGAACATGCTCACACATGTGGCCACAGCTGTGAGAGACAGACGTGCCTCGGCCTGCCTGCGCCCCAGCAAAGGAGCTGACCCTCTGGGGCTTTCTGCCATTGCCTTTCCCTCCCCCTCCTCTCTCACCTCCTTGGCATCTCAGCACAGCTGAGCTGGAAGTGGGTGAAAGAAATAGAGATCTAATAATAATAGCAGTTAGCACTCAGCCTGTGCTAAGCTCTTTGCTTGTCTTAATGCATTACGTCCTCACAGAGGCAGATACTGTCATTATCCCCATTTTACAGATGAGGAATCTGAGGCCCAGAGAGGTCAAGATGCTTGTCCAAGGTCACACACCTTGCAAGACACAGAGCTGAGATTCAAACCCTTAATGAATACCAGGCACTTTTCTTTTCTTTTTTGTGAGGAAGGTTAGCCCTCAGCTAACTGCTGCCGATCCTCCTCTTTTTGCTGAGGAAGACTGGCCCTGAGCTAACATCCATGCCCATCTTCCTCTACTTTATATGTGGGACCCTACCACAGCATGGCTTTTGCCAAGCGGTGCCATGTCCACACCTGGGATCTGAACTGGTGAACCCTGGGCCGCAGAAGCGGAACGTACGAACTTAACCGCTGCACCGGGCTGGTCCTGACCAGGCACTTTTCTAAGTGCTTTCTGTGTGTTAACTCTTTGAAGCCTTAGAACAAGACTATGAGTTTGGGATTATTATTATCTCCATTTTACAGAGGGGAAAATGAGGGATAGAGAGGCGAGGGTACTTGCTCAGGGTTGGCCGTATCTGGTCAGAGCCAGGATCCTAACTCAATTCTGGCTGAGTTTAAAACCCAGTCATGTTAATGCCTGCGGTGGGTGAATTGGTCCCTAACTTGCTTTCCTCCCAGGCCTCCCTGTCTCCCGTTTCTCCTCATCCTTCTGGAATGTGGGAATCTGCCTCCATGGTCCAGCTCTGATCAACTTTTGAACTTCCCCGCTCCAGTGCCTTCCATGGCTCCCAAGGGCCTTCCCGATAGCGATCAGGAGTTCAGTGCTGTGTTCAGGGCTTCCTGTCTCCGGGCTCCTTCCCACGTTCAGCTTCCCTTCTCCCCTCCTGACCCCCTCTGCCACAACAAAGCGAAGTACACACTGTTCCTCGAACACGCTGCCACCATCCTGCCTCCTCTTGTTGCTTAAGCTGTTCCTGCTTCCCAGAATACCCCCGCTTCCTTCTCGCTTCATTTTGAAATCCCATCTGACACTGAAGGCCCAGCTACTTTGTTCCTTTCCTCCCCACTTCCTTCCTTCTCACATCCATCCTGTTCTCCTAATCAGACCACAGACAGTCCCTGAGCCCCTACTATTTGTTGGCTTTGCTGGGGACACAGCAGCGACCGAGACACTGCCCTCATGGAGCTTCCAGGCCAGTGGAGGAGGCAGACCCATCACCAGGCAGCGACAGCTCAGAGTGGTCAGGGCTGGGATGCAGGAAGCCCAAAGGGTTATGGGAGTCCAGAGGTGACTGGCCAGACCTGGGGTATCAGAGAGGGTTCCCTGGAGGAGGGGACGTGTGAGCTGAGTCCATCATGAAACCATCTGAGAAAGCCCATGTTAACCATCAGATCTAAGAAAAAAGGGAGAGAAGATATTGAATCTGCTTAGGATTAAAAAAAGACAATTTCAACTATCCTTCTTCAATCCAAGCAACATTTTTGGAGCACCCATTGTGTGCCAGGCTGTGAGCTGGAGACCCAGTCGTAACCATAACATCCCCAGTCCCTGCCCTCAGGAGCTTGCAGTCCAGCAACGCCGTAGTGGGTGAGCCCAGGGCAGTGGGGTCAGACCAGTGGTAGAACCCCAGCACTGTGCTGTGTGATTTAGGCAAGTGACTTCACCCCTCTGAACCTTTATTTCCTCCTCTGTAACATAGTCAACCATCCTCCTGGGGTTGTGTTTTGAGGATTAAGTAGGTTATGTCACACTAAGTCTTTGTCATTGTGCCTGGAATGTTCCAGGTGCTTAGTAAACAGGAACCTTTATTCATCACCTCCTCCCCATAGCTGGCAGCTGGAGGGGGTAGAGAAGAGCCCTTCCTGAATCCTGTAGTCCAGCCTCCTGACTCTATTTGACCTTCCCACCGTCAGTTAGGTGTCTGCTAGGTAGCTGGGTTCTGAGGGGCTGGGAGAGAACATGGCCTTGGACCCAAGGTAGTCGGGGGGTGGGCATGAGCCTCACAGATTCCTTCTCTGGAGACAGCTCATTCTGCCAGTACTTGCTAAGGGCCTGCTATGTGCTTGGAGCAGAGAATGTATTTGTGTGTGTGTGTGTGTGTGTGTGTGTACACATGTGAACGTGCTTGTGAGTCAGAGACTAACCTGGTCTCAGGAAGCTCTTGTTTGAGTCAACATGATACAACTATGTCATTGTTTTCTGTCGAGCTCTCTCTCTGTCTTTCTCTGCTTCTGTCTTTTTCTTTCTCTGTCATTCCTTTGTATCTGTGTCTCCCTGTCTTCCTATGCTACTTTCTTTGTCTTTTGGTAACTAGCTGTCTTTGTATTAGTTAGGATAGGCCAGGGTTTGCTGTAGTAACAAACAAGCCCCATCTTAGTGACTTGGAACAACGAAGGATTGTTTTTGTTCATGTTTCACGTCGACCGTGGGTCAGTGGTGGGTGGGGGCCTCTGCTCCAGGCTGTCTTCACTCAGGGCCCAGGCTGAGGAAGCCTCCATTTCTCTTTCTACCCCTTTCTACTGGACGGAAAAGAACATGGGGAGTTGTGCACTGGCTTTAAGGCTTCCACCCAGAAGGGACACTCGTGCTCACATTTCATTGGCCAGAGCAAGTCAGTAACCAAAGTTCAGGAGGGCAGGGATGTTCCCGTAGGAGGCAGGGCTGGAGGGATTTGGTGAGCAGCTCTCATGACTGCTGTCGTCCCTCTTTGTCCCTGTCTCTCTGTCTCTGTCGTCACTTTGTCCTCTGCCTCTATTTCTGTCTCTGGTTCGGCTCCATCCGTCAACCTCTGTCTCGATCGTTTTCCGCAGAAGGTCTGACTTGGTTCGGGGACAGAGATGAGGCTTCCAGATTTTTTGGTGTGTGTGTGTTGGGGGAAGATTTGGGGGTTGCTGGTCACTGGAACAGAATCTAGCCTATCTTTACTCAATCGAGAAGGACAGAGAGACACAGATACAGAGAAAGTGATGACAGAGACAGACAGACGTGAACAGATTCTTCCCCACCTTTGCTGACACCTTTAGGGGATCCTGTGATTGCTGAAGTAAGTGGGCTTCGCTCACCCTCACGAATTTGGGAGCACTGATCCCAGGAAGTCCCCTGGCCCTGGCAGGACCCCAGGTCCACCTTGGTTCCCTCTCATGGCGGCACCCCCATCCCCTTCCCTCCTTGGCCTTGGCCTTGACCCCACCCTGCTCTGCCCCACACAGAACAAACCGTGGAAGAAGCTGAAGACGGTCCTGAAGTATTCACCCTTCATGGTCTCCTTTCGAAAACACTACCCTTGGGTCCAGCTGTCCGGACACGCTGGTGAGAGCCCGGGGGCGGGGCGGGGGGCACACAGCGCTGGGCAGACGCCTGGGCTGAGGAAAGAGCTACAGAGCTGCTCTCTGGAGTTTAGTTTCCCCATCTGTACAGTGGGCTTGGTGACAGGGTGCACCTCGTGGGGCTCCTATGGGAAGTGCTTAGACCTGGGCTGGCCCATTCATACATCAGGGCTGAGGGCTGTTCCCTCTTATCCTGGTGTCGGGGAGAAAGTCCTCAACTTTGGGGACAAATGGGCCTGGGCTCAAATCCTAGGTCTGCTCTTTATTCGTGGGTGACCCTGGGCAAGTTACTTTCCCTCGCTGGGCCTCAGTTTCCTCATCTGTAATATGGAGATAATTGTGCCTCCCCGGCAGGGTTAACTGAAGGGTTAAAAAAATCAAAACGTACATCAAGATTGAGAGACAGGCCCCTCATAAATGGAAATTATCATTCCTCGTCCTCGCCCTGTGTCCAGAGCAGGGTGGGCCCCCAGTAAACAGCAGCTGTAAGGGTTTGCCCCAGGACCCAGCACAGTGTCTCCAGCACATAGGAGCACCACGCCCAGCATATAGCACTTTTTGTAAAGGGCTAGATGATAAATCAGCTAGTCAACTCTGCTGTTGCAGCGTGAAAGCAGCCATAGGTGATGCGTAAACATATGAGGGTGTCTGTGTCCCAATAAAACTTTATTTACAAAAACGGGCAATGGGCTGGACTAGACAAACTGTTCCCACCACCAAAGGGAGACAAGAAGGGAACTTATCTGCCTTGTTCATCCTTAGATCTGAGTCAGAGGAAAGGCAGGGCCCCCTGAAACTATAAACTCAGGCCTGTCGTCTATATGTGTTCTAGTTACTATGGCTGAGTTTACAAAAACAAAAAATAGAAAACTTGAAACTAAAAAAAAAAAGTGGTTGAAAAAAAAACTTCATGGGGGCCGGCCCCGTGGCCAAGTGGTTAAGTTCGCGAATTCCGCTTCAGCAGCCCAGGGTTTCGCCAGTTCAGATTCCAGTTGCGGACCTAGCAGCATTCATCAAGCCATGCTGAGGCGGCGTCCCACACAGCAGAACTAGAAGGACCTGCAGCTAGAATATACAACTATGTACTGGGGGGCTTTGGGACAAAAAAGAAAAAAAAAAACGCAATGGAATAAAACAACCATTTTATTACACTCACAGGTTTTGGGTCGGGAATTCAGGCAGGACATGGCAAGGATGGCTTGTTCCTGCTCTGTGATATCTGGGAACTCAGCTAGGACAGCTCGAAGGCTGCAATCTGGAAATTTTGGAGGTTCATTCGCTCACACGCCTGGTGATTGATACTGGCTGTTGGCTGGGTCTCACTGGGGGCAGCTGGCTGGAAAGCCTATATGTGGCTTCTCTGCATAGTTGCTTGGGCTTCCTCACAGTATGGTGGCCTCGAGTAGCCAGATTTCTTATGTGGCAGCTCAGGACTGCAAGGGCTAGCGCCTCTGCTAATAAAGTGGAAGCTGCATGTCTGTTTATGACGTAGGCTCTGAAGTCACACAGTGTTGCTTCTGCCATAAGCCCTGCCAGAGTCAAGGGCAGAATTACCCTGTACTTCTTGATGGAGTGGGGAAATTCTAGAAGTGTGTGTGGGACAGGAGCTATTGTTGCAGCCATCTTGGGAAAATATAATCTGAAAATACAATCTGCTTCAATAAGAATTTGTAAGTCTAATCTATATTAACTATCTGCATGGGCCAGGAAATGCCAGATTTGTAAATGAACCTAAATGGGCTTCAGCGGTCAGCACTTTGGGGCTCCAGGCAGAGGCAAATGCACATCTGCTCTGGAGAGTCGGGCTCTCAACTCAGATCTCACGAAAATTCCCACAGTTGATCCTGAGCTCACAATCCAAAATTAGGAAACAAATGAGGACACAGTCTGTTGTGAAGAGGACTTTGTTTCAACAAAGAGCAGAAATAGGCCCTTCCCTCAGCACCCCTGGCCCAGATCTTGATAGTTGCAGGGAGAGAGAAAAAACATGGCAGAAGGGTTAGGCAAGACGATGGTGGCCAGGATCTGATGCATATGGGAGATGGGGGGATTCGCTTGCTGATCCAGTTTCTGACCCTCTCATTGACTGTGCTGCTCACAGGGAACTTCCAGGCAGGAGAGGATGGTCGGATTCTAAAGCGTTTCTGTCAGTGTGAGCAGCACAGCCTGGAGCAGCTGATGAGCGACCCCCTGCGGCCTTTCGTGCCTGCCTACTATGGCACAGTGCAGCGGGACGGCCAGGCCTTCAACCAGATGGAAGATCTCCTGGCGGACTTCGACGGCCCCTCCATCATGGACTGCAAGATGGGCAGCAGGTGGGGTCAGGAATAGCCAGGAGGCAGAGGTGGAGGGCGGTGGTGGGCATTTTTGAAGACAGTGCCAAGTCAATCTTCAAAGTGGTACCCGCGTACATTCCCACCGGCAGTGTATAAGAATTCTGGTTGTTCTATTTTGTCAGCAACACTGGGTATTATCTGTTTTATTAATTTTAACCGTTCTGCTGAGTGTCTCATTATGGTTTTCACTTCTATTTCTCTGATGACCAAAGAAGTTGAATGTTGATTGACCGTTTGGAAATCCTCTTTGGAAAAGTACTTATTTGAATATTTTGCCCATTTTTCTATTGTGCTGTCTGTCTTTTTCTTTTTGATATGTAATTCTTTATATATTCTAGATACAAATCCTTTGTTGGAGGGGCTGGCCCAGTGGCGTAGTGGTTAAGTTTGCGTGGTCTGCTTTGGCGGCCCAGAGTGCATAGGTTCAGATCCCAGGTGCAGACATACACATCACTCATCAAGCCATGCTGTGGTGGCATCCCACATACAAAATAGAGGAAGATTGGCACAGATATTGGCTCAGCGACAATCTTCCCCACCCCCCCCCCAAAAATAATAATCCTTTGTTGGAGATACACACACATTGTCCAACTCTCCCATTTCACTCTCTTAATAGTGTCTTTTGATAAACAGAAGTGCTTTTTTTTTCTTGAGGAAGATTAGCCCTGAGCTAACTACTGCCAATCCTCTTTTTGCTGAGGAAGACTGGCCCTGAGCTAACATCCATGCCCATCTTCCTCTGCTTTTTACATGGGACACCTGCCACAGCATGGCGTGCCAGGCAGTGCCATGTCCACACCCAGGATCTGAACCACTGAACCCCAGGCTGCTGAGAAGGGGAACGTGTGCCCTTAACTGCTGTGCCACTGGGCCGGCCCCTGAAGTACTTTGAATTTAGTCTAGTTTGTCAATTTTTTTCATTATGGTTAGGAGCTTTATGTTTAAGAAATCTGTGCACTCCAAGATCATGAAGATCTTCTCCTGTGTTTTCATCTTCAAGCTTTATTGTTTTAACTTTCCCATTTAGATCTGCAGTCCATCTAGAATTAATTTTTATTTGAGGTAGGGATCGAGGTTCATTTTTTTTTCCCATATGGAGATCCTATTGACCCAGCACCATTTATTTATTTTATTTTATTTTTTTAAGATTTTTTCTTTTTTCTTTTTTCTCCCCAAAGCCCCCCAGTACATAGTTGTATACCCAGCACCATTTATTGAAAAGACTTGCCTTTCCCTGCTGAATTGCAGTGGCTTCTTTGTCATAAATTGGGTGAATATACACGTGTGTGTCTGCCTGTGGACTCTGTTCTGGTCCATCGATCTATTTGTCTGTTCTTGTGCCACACGGTAGTTTTATAACGTGCTTCGATACCAGGGAGTGTAAGTCCACCACCTTTGTTCTCCATAATTTCCTTCGTCATGTCCTCTGTGTCCCAGGACCTACCTGGAGGAGGAGCTGGTGAAGGCGCGAGAAAGGCCCCGGCCCCGGAAGGACATGTATGAGAAGATGGTGGCCGTGGACCCCGGGGCCCCCACCCCCGAGGAGCACGCCCAGGGGGCAGTCACCAAGCCCCGCTACATGCAGTGGAGGGAGACCGTGAGCTCCACCTCCACCCTGGGCTTCCGGATCGAGGGCATCAAGGTGAGAGCCAGGAGCTGCTGGCCTGTCGCTAGAGGGCTGGGAACTAGATCTGAGGCAGGGCTTCTGGGAGAACGTGGGTTTCAGGGAAGGCTGGAAAAAAGCAAGACCAGGAGAGAGAGCAGGAGACTGCAGACGATGAAAAGACTGAGGCGGGGTGGGGGGATGTGGAGTGGCGTCCTGCTTCTCTCTCACCCCCACACCCATCATGACCAAGTTTAGTGTATCCATGTGTCTGAGCATCTCTTGATTCCATCTTCTCCCCTCCCTGTGGCCCTGTCCTAGTCTGGCCCTGCCTTCTCCTGCCCCAGCCTCCCTAAGCTCCCGGGCTGTGGTCCTACCCCCTCTGATCCACTGTCCCACACAGCAGTTAGAGGGGTCCTTTTACCCCCCCTCCCACCTTATGGAGAAAGTTTTCTTCTTTTTCTTTGGTAAATTAAGTCTAATTGTTTGAATAGGCGTTCACACAGTTCAAAAGTCAAATGATATTATAAAAAGGTATACAGGAGAATTTTCTCTCCCAGCCCTGCAGCTGTCCTTCTCATTCCAGCTCTGCACCCCTCACCTGCTCATGGGGAGCCCTTTATCAGTTTCTTATATTTCTTCCTGCAGATACCAACAAATGCAATTGCATATCCTAACTTTCCCTCCCTCTCTTACACCAAAGGTGGTGCACTACACACACTGATTGGCAACGTCCTGGAGAATTTCCCCCATCATTCCATAGAAAGTTTCCTCTTTCTTTCTTTCCTTTTTTGTTTTTTTCATAGCTGCGGAATAGCTTTTTGTGGATGTGCCACAGTCCCCTATAGATGGCCACCTGGGTGGTTCCCATTTTTGCCATTACAAACAATGCATCAATGAGTCACTTTGTACATAAGACATATTGTAAATGTGTGGGTTTAGCTGTAGACTAGATTCCCAGAGCAGGACTACTGGGTCAAAGACTAAACGCATTGGGAATTCGGTTAGAGATTGCCAAACTCCTTTCATGGGTGTCGTACCACTGTGCATGCCGCCAGTGAGAGTGCCTCTTTCCCCACGGCCTCACCTGAGCCATCCTTCCAGGTTGCAAATCTGACAGTGTCATTCTCCTGTTCAAGACCCTTCCATGACCCCCTAGTATCCTCAGGAGAAGTTCCCTGGCCTCGAGGGCCCTCCGGGGTCTAGTCTCATCTCTCATCCCTCTCTTCCTCCTTGTTTACCTCAGGCCACAGTGATGCACTTTCATTTCCATGAAGGGGTCCCACTGTCTCGTGCCACTTGGCCTCTGCACATGCTGTTCCCTCTGTCTGGACTTATCTTCCCTCTACTGTTCCCCTGATTGACTCCCAGTCATTTTCTTGTCTCCTTTTAAATTTTACTTCCTCCAGGAAGCCCTCTTTGATTTCCGTCCTACTAGATCAGGGCCCCCTCTCTACCTCCTCATAGCTTCCTGTTGTTGTTGTTAGTACCGTTGAGTAAATTCTGACTCCTGGCAATCCTGTGGACAGCAGAGTGGAACCCTGCCCGGTCTTTTTGGACCATCTTCTCACCTTCTGGCATTGTATCAGTCAATGCTTTGCTGCTATTGATAGAGTTTTCATGGCCAATTTTTTCGGAAGTGGGTGGCCAGGTCCTTTTCCTAGGCTGTCATAGTCTGGAAGCTCCACTGAAGCCTGTCCACCATCGGTGACCCTGCTGGTATTTGAAATACTGGTGGCATAGCTTTCAGCATCACAGCAACACACAGCTGCCACAGTCTGACAACTGCCAGACAGATGGTTCCCTGACCAGGAAATGAACCCAGGCCACAGTGGTGAGAGCGCCGAATCTTAACCACTAGACCACCGGGGCTGGCTCATAGCTCCCTATACTCCTTCATTCTTTTTTTTTTTGGAGGAAGATTAGCCCTGAGCTAACTGCTGCCAATCCTCCTCTTTTTGCTGAGGAAGACTGGCCCTGAGCTAACATCCGTGCCCACCTTCCTCTACTTTATACGTGGGATGCCTACCACAGCATGGCTTGGCAAGCGGTGCCATGTCTGTACCCAGGATTTGAACTGGCGAACCCCAGGCCTCCGAAGCGGAACATGGGTACTTAACTGCTGCGCCACTGAGCCTGCCACTGCTTCATTATGCTTATCTCCTTTTGTGATGATCTTATTCAATATCTGCCTCCCTCATCTGACTATGTCTATCCTGTTACCTCCATGTTACCAGTGCCCACACGGTACCTGGCACAGAATGGCAGAATGACTCAGGTGGCTTCTCTGTGCCCCTCTCAGATATAAAAAGTAGCATTGGTCTCCTTTATCAAGTGCTTCCTTACTATGTGCTATGCATCCTACACATCCGGTCTCCTCTAATTCTTACACAGCTTTAGCAAGTGGGTACGAGCACAGTTCCCACTTTCCAGATGAGGAAACTGAGGCTGAGACAGGTGAAGTGACTTGTTTCAAGCTGCCCAACTAGGAAGTGGCAGAGTCATGATTCAAAGCCCACTTGGCTAGACTGGCTCAACCAGGGGGTTCAAGGTGAGAGCTGGAAGGACTGGTTGCTCAGAAGTGTGACTTTGGCTCAGTTGAGCTGGGCTGAGCAGTTGGGCTGACTTCCCCCGAACAGCAAGTAAGCGTGGAGGCAGGGCGATGGCCCCAGGAGGTGCTGGTGGCTGCTGGCATTGGGCATGGGAAGGAGAAGGCATGACACTGTGCCTTCACCCCTTGCCCTGCAGAAAGCCAATGGGACCTGCAACACCAACTTCAAGAAGACGCAGGAGGTGGAGCAGGTGACAAAGGTGCTGGAGGACTTTGTGGATGGGAACCATGGACTCCTGGTGAGTGGGTCACCCATGCCCCAAACTTAGCAGCTTGGGACCACCACCATCAAGGTTGCTCCCAAGTCAATGGGCTTTTACTTTGGGCTGAGGTTGGCTGATACTGGCTGGTGTTGCCCACCATCTTTGGTCACCTAGGGGCTTGGCTAGGCCTGGCTGGTCTAGGATAGTCCTGCTCACATGTCTGGTGGCTAGCTCGCTGTCTCGGCTCATGACTTGGCCACATGTCTCTCATGATCCAGCAGGCTAGCCTGGGCTTGTTCTCAGTGTGGAAGCAGGTGGCCAAGAGAACAAGTGAAAACGCAAGGCCCCTTGATGGTTAGGCTCAGAATGGCCACCATCATTTCTGCCATGTTCTATTGGCCAAAGCAAGTCCTATGACCAAGCCTAGATTAAACGGGAGCAAACTCCACCTCTTGGTGGGAGGAGCTGCTAGGAATTGTGGGTATCACGTAACCTACCAACCACACTCTTTTCTGTGCCACCCTGATGCATCCGACCCCCCAGCCCCATCCCATTTTCCCCATGGCTCCCCTTATCCCATCCTGGCTGGGGTCTGCCCACTCCTTTTGGGGTATGGAACGAGGTCAGGTCTCAAGGTGAGTAAGGACCCACAAGGTCCCTGTGCTAACCAAGAAACCCACCCTCTCACACACAGAGAAAGTATGTGGCTCGCCTGGAAGACCTTCGTGAGGCCCTGGAGAACTCGCCCTTCTTCAAGACCCACGAGGTGCGAGCCCCGGCCACCATGGGAGCAGACGGCCCTGTCGGGGTGGGGGGGACTGTCGGGGTCCAGGTCAGGTGGCACTGAGGGGAAACTGCTGACAGAGTTACAGGCCACAGCTGTAAAAAGGAGGCCCCAGGTTTGGGGGTTTGCCTTTTTGGGGTAGGCAGCACAGGGGATTTCTGGGAGGTGGGACAGTTAGGAGCACGGACTCGAGCCGGGTGGCCTGGGATGAAGGCTGGTTGACCCTGGGTGTGTGAACTACCCTCTTGGGCCTCGGCTTCCTCCTGACATGGGGAAGAACAGTAGTGCTTTCTTCACGCGGCTGCTGAGGCGTGAGACGAGCGAAGAAGTGCTTTTACCTCCTAGCTCTTGCAGCTAATTTATCATCTCAGTTAGTTCCAGTTACTGTTATCTGCCTTCCTTGTTTGGTGGCTCGCCCCTTCCCTTTCCCTTCTCCCTCCCTTCTGCAGCTGCGTCTCTTTGGAAACATTCATCACTCTGGGCCTGTCTCAGAAAGTCTGTGAGGTGGTGAGGTCACCGCCTGTGTCCTCTCCAAGCTCCTCTGCCATCAAGCCCCTCTCTCCTCTCTTTCCTGATATCACTCACTTCTGAAAGAGCACTGATTTGGGGTTCAGGCCGGCTTGGGGTCAAACCCCAGCTTTGCCCTCCCCAGTCGCCTGGGCCTGGGCAGTGGTCCCACGGGCCTGTCTGCTGAGCTGCATGCTGGGGTGACAGGAGCACCTGCCTCCGGGGCATGGGGGAGGTTATGAGGGTGAATGTAGTGCAGGCCCAGCCCATAGTAAACCCTCAGTGTGTGCCAGCTGTTATTGCCACGTTTGTTATCAAACGTCACCCTCGTAGTCCTTGTCACTGCTTTCCGGCTTTGTATGCAAGTCACAAAGAGGAGGCCAGGGGACTGCATCTCTTCTGTCTTCATGTTTGGTTTCACCTGCCTGGTGACTTAGTACTTTAAAAAAAGAGTTTAAACATTTAAAACGTGAGATTTCACACCAAAATTGGGATTTCCAGTTTCCCTCGGCACACTGGGAGACGTGGCAACACAGGGCCCCTCGCCGTGTGCCCACAGCCGTCCAGAGCTGGGCGGTGCCTGCCTCTTCTCACCTGCCCGTCTGCCCAGTCATCTGGGTTCTCTGGGAGCAGTGGTGATTGAAGCCTGACTAGAATAAGCGAGGGGCTCACAAACCTGGAGTTAGATGAAGGGAAGGAACATATTGCTAATCAAAAAAAGAAAAACAGCATCTACTGAGGGCTGTGTGCCCAGCACCACAGGGCAACTTAGGAGCGTGTGGATTGTGGAATGCCGCCAACGACCCCAGGAGGTTGGGGCTGTTCCCGTCACCCCATTCTACAGATGAGGAAACCGAGGCCTGGAGAAAGGAAGCCACTTTGCTTGGGGTCACCAGCAGCAATCTGCTGCGGCTGAGGAGTTGCTGCCCCTTTCTGTGGGGCGAGCATTATCCACTTCCTTAGTATGACCCCCCCAACCTCCTGCCAGGGCTCTTGTGACCCACCCAGGATCCTGCAGGCATGTGAATTTGTACCCCAGCCTGAAAAAGGATGTGTGTTAACCTTTGTTGTGAGTTTGTTATACTGGCAACTGTTCTGAGAGTTTTATATGGATTAATTCATACATAAAAATATGCACAGCAACCTTTGGGGTCGATGGTGCTATTATTCCAGTGCAGAGATAAGGAGAGGTTAAGTCACCCACCCAAGGCCACAAAGCCAGTAAATGGCAGAGCCAGGACTTGAACCCAGGCAACTGAGTTCCAAAGTTCATGCTGTCAGCTACCCCCCTCAGCTGCCTGTGGGGAAGGGACCTTGACCCGGGCCTGCGCCTCCCCCTAACCTCCGGCCTCTTCCCCTGCAGGTGGTAGGCAGCTCCCTCCTCTTTGTGCATGACCACACCGGCCTGGCCAAGGTCTGGATGATCGACTTCGGCAAGACAGTGGCCCTGCCTGACCACCAGACGCTCAGCCACCGGCTACCCTGGGCTGAGGGCAACCGTGAGGACGGCTACCTCTGGGGCCTGGACAACATGATCTGCCTCCTTCAGGGGCTGGCTCAGAGCTGACCCGCTCGCCCCCCACCATGTTTATTTATTGGATGGTGCCTGTCTGGCTGGAAGAGCCTGAGATGCACGGGGCCTGAGGTTGGCCACGGGGGAGCTGGCATCCAGGCATGGGAGAGGTGGTTGTACACCTCACAAGACCGGAGTGGAAGATCTGCAGGGCCTCGGAGACTGGGTAGCACCTGGCCCTTTCATGGTACAGGGGTTGTAAAGAACAGAGAGGGGGCCTGACAGATTGGGTCTGCTGACCAGCCAGGAAGGCTCCTGAGGGGCTGCCGGAGGCCACAGCTAAACCAGGCGCCCCGAGAGAACACAATGCAGGTGCTGCAGGTACACGTGTGACCTGGCGCCTGTCAGTGCATGAAGAACTGTAATCACTGCCTCCTTGTCAGCCCCCTCCCAGCTGGAAGCTGGCTCCCTGAGGCCAGGGACCGGTCAGCTTCGTCTGTGGTGTCCCAGAGAACTAGACATTTGTGAACCAATGCTGGAGCCGCTCGTCCGCCTAGAATTACAGCCCCATCTCTTCATCTGGGGGCTGTTCCAGGGCTGTGGGAGGCTCTGAGGAAGGGCTGACACCACGGGACCTGTCCGAGAGCTGACACTGCTGGGTGGTGCCCGGCTCACTCTGTCCTGCCCTCCCTTCCTCCTGGGAGAATTCTGCTGACCCTCTGCAGACCAAAACCACAACCACATCCCACGCCAGCAGTGTGACCAGCACAAGCTTTCCTCAAGCACAGTGCAGCCTCACTTTCTCCTTCCTGGCCGACTGCAGTGGCACACAAGGCTTTCCAAAAGGTCAGGAAGCAGGGCTGCATTCCTCCGGAGGGCCCCCATCCCTGAAAAGTGCCCAGCTCAGGCCAGGGGTGCAGGGTGGGGCCGCTGACCAGGACTGCAGGCTTGCAACTTGGTCCCAGCCCAAGATCCCAGCCCCCTGAGGTGTGGGTGATGGCCTTCTGTCCCCTCCTCCTGCCCGTCACTTTGGCTTCCTGGCCCACAAGGCTGGGCCAGGGTGGGGGGTGGGGGACAGGCACCTCCCTCTCTCCAAGGCTCTCACACTGTCTTCTGGGCCTGCGGTGCGCTCCTTTTCTACTGACCTTTATACTTATTTATACGAGACAGTAGTTGTTAGATGGGGCAGCGTCGGGAACAGGAGGCAAAACTGCCTCACTGCCTTCTCCCCCGTGACGACCCCCCAATAAACAGGACATTCAGAGTCAACTTCGTGGCGTTTTTCCTTTTGCATCGGGGTGTGCGGGCTCAAAGCTCCTGATCTGAGCCTTAGTGCCAGGTGGGGTAAGGGGACAATGATCCGTCTGGGGTAAAGGCAGGCTCGGCGTGGGCTGTCCGGTCATCAGTGGTTACTGAGCTGTTACTCTTGTGCTTGGCTCTGTGCTGGACGATGCAGGAGACACAGTGATCACTAGGCAGCTCCAAGCTCTTCCCTCAGCGGCTCCCAGGCCAGTACACCTGTCAGTGCCAACCAATGTCAGGGCTGGGATGGGGGACACCACACTTCTGGTTAGAAACACTACACTGAACCGTTGCTCTGGCTAAGACTCTTTGCTGGGCACCGGGGACAGAGCAGTGACCAAGACAGATTTCTCCCTCTCCCTCCCCTTTCAGAGTAAAGGCAACAAGTATTCACTAAACTGATAATTGCTCTACGTATATATCTGTATGGGTACTAACTCCCTGGTTTGAATCTTGGCCCTGGGACTGGCCAAGCCACGTGACCTTAGGCCGGTGGCTGCACTTCTCCTGGCTTCAGTCTCTCATCTGGAAGACGGAGAGGATCTAGCACCTTCCTTATAGGCCTGGAGGATTTCATGGCTTAACACAGGTACGGGGGTTGGCACGTAGTAAGTGTTCTCAGAAGGATTTGCTTGTTGTTTTTAAATCAGAAGAACACAGAGATGGGAGAGGGGCCCAGCCGGGGCTGAGGGCACCTTCCCTGAGGAAGTGACAGCCATGATGGGGCAGTTAAGGAGTTAGCAGACGGCTGCAGTGGGGTACGACAGGGGCCTGACAGGCCAGTGTGGCTGGTGGCAAAAGTGTGAGGAAGAACGGCCTAGGACAAGGAGAAGCGAGCTGAGGCTGGGAGAGGTCAGTCCCTATCGTGTGAGGAACAAGGAACTGCTAGAAGCTTCTCTGGTGGAGAGTGGGAAGATCTGGTTGGTGTTTTTTTGCTCCCTCAGCCCTGGCTCCATGTGAACAGCCACGGGGCAGCAGGGGGTCCAGTGGGGGGGCTCCTGCAGATGACCAGAGAGAGGACAGTGGTCTAGAAGGGGGGGGGGTCACCAGTGAGAAACGGATGGGTGCAACATCGAGGTGTGATGGACAGGACATGGGGTCTGAGCTGTCATCAGTCTCCCCTGGAGAGAGGGAGCTGGTCTGTCAGGCTCCTGGCTGTAACCCCAGCCTACACAGTAGGTGCTCAATACTGGGGGGATGGGCTTGGCGGGGGGGGGGAGTGGGGATAATGCCAGGATTGGGACTGGATGGACTGGGGGGGACCCTGCATGAAGGATCTCTGGCTGGAGGTCCTCAGAGATCCAACCCAAACCCTTGGGCTGTCATACAAAACAAGAACCTGGGGAGCTCTTCAAACAGTGACAGAGCCAGGCTGTGGCTGGGGCCCGGTCCCCTGGTTCAGGGCTGCAGCAGGCTTGGGGCTGGAGTCCTGTGGTCTGAGGAGCAGGGCCTGGCCACAGAGGCCGGCTCGCACCCCACCAGCAGGCACCACATACTCCCGGCCATCGGCGGCCCTCGTGGGCGAGAAGTCCGTCAGCTGCAGGTTGCTATCCCGGACTTGGTCGTAGTCCCACAGCTGGTAGTGCCAACTCTTGCCCTGCTTGGAGAGAAGGTAGACAGCTCCTGGCGAGCCTTCCTCTGGCAGAGATGGTGGCTGGTGGGGCATGCCAGGTGCTGGGTGGAAGAGGCCTGGCAGGTCAGGGTCCTCAGCATAGCTCAGGCCTGGCACATGCTGCACGCCCAGCAGGACCCCTGGGAGGAGACGGGGAGGCTGTGAGTGGGAGCTGAACCCTGACCAGGTGCTGGGGCTCACTGAGTCCCCCCACAGCCCTTCAGAGTAGGTGTTGCCTCGATGCCCACGTTACAGAGAAGTCGGGGGCCAGCAGGCAGGGCTGAGATTGGACCCAGGGTGTCTGGCTCCAGAGCCGTAGACATTTTAAGTCTTGCCTCCCACAGCCTGTTAGCACAGGGAGGTGAACAGGCAGCATTAAACAGAGCAAACAGGGCTGGCCTGGTGGCACAGCGGTTAAGTTCACACGTTCCGCTTCTTGGCAGCCCAGGGTTCACTGGTTCGGATCCCGGGTGTGGACATGGCACCGCTTGGCAGAAGCCATGCTGTGGTAGGCGTCCCACATATAAAGTAGAGGAAGATGGGCATGGATGTTAGCTCACGGCCAGTCTTCCTCAGCAAAAAGAGGGGGATTGGCAGTAGTTAGCTCAGGGCTAATCTTCCTCAAACAAACAAAAACAAACAGAGCAAACAGCTGTTTGCATCAAGAAAAAGACGCTCAGAGAGGAGCCCTCAAGGCCAAAGATACAGGCCACCGGACACATCTGATGCTGAGACGGGTAACGTGCCAGGCACCATTGTACAAGTTTTACATGTTCTGCCTAGGAGGCAGGCCAGTGAGGTGGCTACTACTGTCACCTTGATTTCCAGATAGAGAAATGGAAGGCCAGAGTCAGAGCCTGAAAGTGGCTGGCCCGGGCCTGCAGCCCAGACTGTCTGATCCTAAAGTCTGTGCTCAGAGCTTGTTTGTGGAAACCCCGACTGGCAGACAGTGAGGCACCTGCTGTCCGCCAGGGCCCTGCTAAGGACCCTGCGGGGACAGGGATGACCCAGCCTTGGTCCCTGCCTCGAGGGACTGGGGAAGTGCCAGTGCAACGGTGAGACTGTGAGGAGGGGTGGAGAGGGGCTGGGGAGATGCAGGTGAGGGCTTGGGGTGCAGGTGTGGAGGACTCACCTGCACTCACTGCCCAGTGGGCCTTGCAGCCCCTCCTCTGACATGGCTCGTGGTTGAAGTCCTCGTCGTAGCTGGCGCTGGGGTCAAGGTCAAAGCTGTGGTGTGGCCCTGGGACCCACCCTTCGCTCTCCCCACCCTGCTCTCTTCATGGCCTTGGGATACGGGATAAGCAAGGGATGTCCGGTGACAAGGTGACGCAGGACATGGTCTCGGTTGGGACCTCCCAGGCCACCGCAGAGCAGCTCCGCCTGGCAACCCAGTGCCTCCTGGGCCAGCCTGCCCATGTCGGCCACTGCAGACAAAAAGCAGACACAGAATGAGAAATCACTGCGTGCCTGGCACCATGCCAAGGGCTCTCCAGGGACTGACACCTCTAACCCTCACCATGACCATCACCTGTTTGCACAAATGCAGAAAATGAGGTACAGAGAGGGTAAGCTGCTTGTCCAGGGCCACACAGCAGGAGGTGGCAGAGCTGAGCTGGGAACCCGGGCAGCCTGACTTGAGTCTACCTTCTAACACTTGGCTCTACTGGGTGGGGAGGAGAGCCTAAGGAATGGAATAAGGGCCCCTAACACGCCTGGCAGTGTCAGCCTCTACAGCCCTTTCCTCTCCACCCAGCTTGCGACCCTTCTACACTCAACTCACCAGAGAACATCTCCCCCTGGGCTGTGTAGCCTCTCTCCATGGCCATCTGCACGAGTCTCTCCAGGGGGATGCCGCTGGGGGGCACCAGAAGAGTGCCTGCCATCCACAAGGCCACCAGTCCGCACCTGGGGAGAGCCAGGCCCAACCCCTCAACCCCTAAGTCACGTCTTTACTGGGCCCCCTCTGCCCTGGAAGCTGGCAGGTGGGGAACAGGATTGCTGCCCTGGGGGAGCTCCCCTCCTCTCTCTCAGGCCAGGTGGGGACACCTGACCCCTCTTCACGAAAAAGAGAATGGCCAAGGCCTGGGCCCAGGGCTGGAGGGCTGCAGGCGGGGTGGGAGGGTGGGCAGAAATGTCACCTGGGCTTCCAGGAGGAGCAGGTGCTGAAGTGGAGTTAGAGATGAGGCTCTGGGTCCATCTGTCCACTCACCTGCTCATTGGTTCCAGTTCTGTTTATGATGCAGGCACCCAGGACCCTGACTTGGTAAGTTCCCCCCTTTCCCTCCTCCTCCTCCCCAGGCTGCCTCCTCCCACCCCCCAGGGTAAATCCTCAGAAGCACAGCAAAGGCAGGGGCTCGCAAGACCGGCGGCAGGGCGCTGGAGTTCCGCCGCAGGGCACGTACTGAGGGCCTTCTTGGATGAGGGAGGGCAGCTCGGCACAGAAGAGGATCCACCGCAAGTCACTTCTGAAACTGGATCAGAGCCACACTCGGGTCACGCGGGAACCAGCTCCCAGAGCCCCCGCTGGAGGTCTGGCTGGGAGTGGGGCATCAAGGGACGCTGAAGAGGAGGAACACAGGCCTGGCAGTCCTGAGGCCCGAGGGCCGCTCCAGGCTCTATCGCTGACCACTGACGAGGCACTTCCCCTCCCCGAGCCTCAGTTTCCTCATCTGCTCAATGGGAACCATCCTTCCACCTGCTGCTCCCTGCTCTTCAGTTAGTGAAGGGGCAAAGAGCAGACTGCAAAGGGGCTGCAAATCCCTTAATCCAGCCTTGAGTAAAACCAGAACATGCTCCAGGCCTAAAGATCGCCTTCATAACGAGCCCTTGCAGGCCTGTCCAGCCCCTCCCCCCCACCGCCCACGCACACTGCTCCCGGGATGCCCATCCCACCCCTCCAGGGCTCCTGAGGGGCTGGGTGAAGCACTTATACTTCTATTCCAAGGCAAGGCTGGTGGGGACACCCCACCCTCCTGATGAGAGCAGGCCATATCACCATACACGGTTAAAAGTGTGGACCCCTGTTGCCAGAGTTCAAACTGGGCTCTTCCTCTTCTAGGCACTGTGGCTAAGTGACTTCACTTCTACGAGCCTCAGATTTCTCATCTGGAAAATGGGCTAATAGTTCCTACCCCTTGGAGTTGCTGAGCAGATTAAATAAGAACTTAAAAACACTCAGCACAGTGCCTGATGTGTGCAGGGCACACACAGCGGATGCTGTTATTTGCATCAAATTTGCCTCACTATGGCTGGGGCACTTAGGGCAGATTAATAACTTGTCTGGAGAGCTGGAAGTTTCCTCGAGGAGTCTGGGCAAGTCACTTCTCCCTCTTTCCCTCAGCCAGGCAATCGTTACACGGGGTCCCCACAGCCTGAGCCCAGGTCTAGCCCCCTCCCCTCCCACCTGGGCCCCCAGATTCCAGTGTCACCACCTCCACTCCCCGCAGGTGGCCTCCCTTCCTGTATGAGGCCCTCCACGGCTCCCCGGGGCCCTCAGGACAGTCTAGCTTCCTTCACGTGCCCGTCCTGCCCTGCCCACCTGTGAAACCCCATCTTCGCCACTTCCCCTGTTCCGTTACAGAACATGTTTGCAGGTTCCTCAACAGAACAAGTCTTCCTCTCACTCTGGGTCTCTGCACAGGCTGCTTACTCTCATCACACAGCCCTGCAGGACTTGCTCAACAGCACTCGGGGCTCCCCTTCTCCAGACAGGCCCCACGGACCCCCAGCCTGGGTCGGGCAGTCCCTCTGGGTGCCCTCATCACAGCTCTGACCACGCTGGGCTGCCCCTGTCCCGTGGAGGGAGGGATCTGTCTCTCACTGGCCTGCTGAAGGGTCTCAGGACGCGGCTGGAGCAGCCAGACTGTTTGACCTTGAGGGAATGGGAACCCCCAAGAGGAGAGGGCTCAAGTGATCTGGGCACAGGTGGGTTGGCGAGACCCTGTGCGGGTGGGGTGGGGCGGGGCACGGGGACCCTACCGGTCCTTGTGCAGCTTCAGGAGCCTCTTGACGTCCTCTCTGCCCCTGGGGACTGGGCCGGCCTTCTCCAAGGCCTCCTTCAGGAGCCGGCTCTTCTCCAGGCCGTAGACGTGAGGGGGAGCAACCCCTGGGGCGGTGGGTGGAGGTGGCAGTGGGGGTGGCGGGGGAACCGGGGCCTCAAGACTCGAGGAAGGGGGTGGAAGAGCTAAGTCGGGGAGATGTGGGGGCAGGGGAGGAGGTGGCAGGATGGGGGCCTGGGGTGCAGGCGCTTTTGGAGGAGGGGCTGGGGGCTCTGGAGGAGGAGGGCATGGAGAAATCATTTTGGGGTCTATGGCATGGGTTGGAAAATCGAGAATGGGAGAGGGAAGGATCCTCCAAAATGAGTTGGTCTCAGGGATGGAGATTGAAGCTTTTAGAGCTGAGTTCCCGAATTTGAGGGCTGAGCAGTCATGGAAAGAATCAGGGTAAAACTGGGACCATGGGAGCCGGGATGGCGGCTGACTCAAATCAGGAGGGATCTGAGGGTTAAGCAGGGTGGGGTCCTTTCATCCGGAGCCAGATTTGTGGTACAGAGCTGGCTGCAAGCCTCGGGGAGGGAAAGGGAGTGGGGGTTAACTTACTATCCGGGCTAGATATGGAAACTTGGGGGGGTCAATTTTGGGATATGAAGGCTCAAATTTGGGGTGAGGCACCTAAAGGGTGGGATTTAGAAACCCAGGGCTGCAGCCTGGGGAGTTCAGGCTCCGTAACCCCTCACATCCCAGGCCCGAGTTCAGAACCTTGGCTGACCTTTGAGTCAGAGGTCAAAAGGACACCTGGCAGGAAAACCAGCCTAGTGGTGGAGAAGGTCCTGGAATCAGAGCGCCACAGGAAAAGTCTTGTGGGCTGGGGAAGGCTCAGAAATCGGAGGGCGCTGGGTGCCGCGATACCGCCGGCACAGGGAATGGAAGAAAAAGACGCCTCCGCCTTCCCGCAAAATGGCGGCAGCAGCACACAACCTTTCCCACGTCACGTGGTAGGACTCGCAACTCGGGCCCGCCCCTTCAGCGGTCACGTGACAGAGAGGGCGGAGAGGTGGGGCTTCCAAAGGACTGCCTCCGGAAGAGACGCGTCCCGATTGGCGAGAAGCGCGTGAGGGGGCGTAGCCGTCACTGATTGGTCCGTAGCCCCGGGCACAGCAGAAGGCGGAGGGTTTGCGGGGGAGTGGGCGGGGCTTTCCTGCTGAGGCGGGAACCCAAATGCCGTTTCGATTGGCAAGATCTGGGCCCAGGGGCGAGACTTACTCTAATTGGCCAAGCTACCGAGTGTCCGCGCGGGGATTGGCTTTCAGAAAGACAGAGGAGGGGCCAGGAGAGGAAGCTCAGTGACCGGCGCTCAGAAACGTAGCAGGCGCCGCTTGCGGGAGCTGCGGTTCTGTCGGTGAGTAATCTATGGGTCAGGAGGTATTCGACGCCGGGCGGGCGTATCGCTTGGCTCCCGGGCCTTCCTGCGCCTCGTGTGGGGAAACTATTTTCCCGCTGCGCGAGGCCAGGGCGCCACAAAGTCATCTCTCCTTCCCCAACGGGCTCTTACATCCGGGCTTTTTCTCCTGGGCTGCCCTCTGAGCGCTTGGGCCAATGGGAATCGCCACTTAGAACGCTCCGCCTACTGATCGCGTAGAGCATGCTGGGACTCGTAGTAGCGCTTTCGAGAGTTCCCTCGCACGCGGGGAGCAGAAGCGGTGTCTTGCGTTCGCTTTGTTTCCCGAGCTTCGCTTGTCTCTTCCCTCCTCCACGCCCTACCTGACTTCCTCCTGGGAGGAAGATCTCTAGGCAGCCCGCGTTGGGGCAAAGGATTTGGAGAAAGCCAGGGCTGAGGTTGCCTTTTTCACTTTTTCAGCCCTACCTCACTCCATGGCAGTTCCCGAGACCCGCCCCAACCACACTATTTATATCAACAACCTCAACGAGAAGATCAAGAAGGATGGTGAGTTCTCGCAATAGTCCAGACTCCAGGCTGGCCCGCAGGAGCCGGCCCCCTCTTCCATCCCCGGTATCCGCCTGTCTTCCTCAGCCTTCTCCAGCCAGACTGTTAGAGTTGACCCCTCGGCCTTTGCACGTGCTGCTTCCTCTGTCTTCACCACTCCCTCCGCGCATCTCACACTCGGGCACGGCACGGTAACCTGGTCACTGTTGCTCATCCTTCAGGGTTTCGGCTTACAGGACCCCTCCTCCAGGAAGTCTTCCCCACCCCCTTTCCCCTCAGGTGCCTGCCTCTGACTTCCCACAGGCCCTGGACATTCCCCCTCTCGCCCAGATCGTTCTGGGCTGTCATGGGGCTGTCTCTCCACTGGCCTCTGAGCTTCATGAGGGTAAGAATTGGGACTGCCCTGGTCACTGTTGTGTCCTCAGTGATGAGCCCAAGAAAAAAATGTTTTGTTCCAAAGTGAAAATGACTATTAATACTTTAATTTTTAAAAATGCGAAGAATAATCGTGATGGCCAGCACTCTGCCGGGTGCTGATATCGGAATCTTGATCACATTTAATTTTCACAGCAATCCTGCAGGAAGGAGCTATTATTCCCATTTCTTAGATTAGGAAATTGAGACTCAGGGGTGATGTGACTTGTCCAAGGTCACACAGCAAGGAAAAGTGACTGAGGCCACCAGTGTGGAATTCTGCTAAAAGAATTGATTCTTTTTTATTTTTATTTTTTTGGTGAAGAAGATTGGCTGTGAGTTAACATCTGTTGCCAATCTTCCTCTTCTTTTTTTTTTCTATTCCTCAAAGCCCCAGTACCTAGTTATACATCCGACTTGTAAGTCATTCTAGTTCTTCTGTGTGGGATCTGCCACGGTATGGCCTGATGAGCGGTGTGTAGGTCTGCGCCCAGGATCTGACGCTGGATCCAGCCCTGCAAACCCTGGGCTGCCAAAGCAGAATGTGCGAACTTACTCCGCCCTCAGGCTGGCCCCAGGACTTGATTCTTGACATCCAACATACTGTTCCATTTTTTCCAGCGAGTTTTTACCTTTATTGAAGCTCACTTTCTGTATTTGAAAACTGGGCAAAATCATAATACCTGCTTGGCGTGGATGTTACGGAGATTACATTAGCTAAATCTCCGTGCAGCCCTTGTTTTTATGGTACCTGGCAGTTAGCAGGGGCTGGATGAAGGTTAGCTCCCGTCATCACCTCGAGAAAATTGTCGGGAGAACCGAAGGAGCTTGCTGGGATTAAGTTTCAGGTTACCAGTAAAGTTGCTGTTGAAAACAACAAGCCACGTAAAGCCCCTATGTGCTTTCTAGCATCATGCCCAGCCAGCACCCTGCAGGGCTGGGCATGCACTGGTGGCTCAGACAGTCCTGGTCCTGCCTTCATGGAGGAATTCGTTCATGAAATTCATTCATAGAAAGAGGGATTCATTCAGTTTCGTAGAGGAGGAGACATTCTGGAAGAGTGTTCCTAACCTGGACCAGCATGTGCAAATAGCTGGGGCCCGAGGAGAGCTGGGGCATTCTGGGAACTACAGGTAATCTGGTGTCCCTGAGGCCTAGAGGAGCAGCTTCCAGGGAGCCGTGCCCTGGTGGCTCATGGGGCCCTGTGAGCCGGGTGCGGCATGGGACTTCGTCCTGAGGGCATCGGGAGCCAGGCAAGGGATGCAGTCAGTCGTGAAAGTTCTTCCCAACTGCGGAAGGTGAACTTGGGTGGGCGAGGGAGGACACTGGGGAGAGGCCCAGAGTCCAGTGGGATGACTGAGGCCCCGGCTGGGGTCATGGGGATGGAGGAGAGAGACAAAACCCAGAAATTTCGGGACTGGCTCCACGGCCGAGCGGATAAGTTCGTGTGCTCCACTTCCGTGGCCCAGGGTTTCACTGGTTCAGATCCTGGGCATGGACATGGCACTGCTCATCAGGCCACGCTGAGGCGGCGTCCCACATAGCACAACCAGCGGCACTCACAACTAGAATCTACAGCTATGTACTGGGGGTCTTTGCGGAAGAAGAGAAAAAAAAAGATTGACAACAGATGTTAGTGCAGGTGCCCATCTTTAAAAAAAAAAAGCAAACAGAAATATCACCGGGAGAATTTTGGTTAATTGCTTCAAAACACCCTTGTGGGGCCGGCCCCGTGGCTGAGTGGTTACGTTTGCGTGCTCTGCTTCGGCAGCTCAGGGTTCGCCAGTTCAGATCCTTGGCGCACACCTAGCACTGCTCATCCAGCCGTGCTGTGGCATATCCCACACAAGAACTAGAAGGACCTACAACTAGGATGGACAACTAGGTACTGGGGCTTTGGGGAGGGAAAAAAAAGAGAAAAAAGAAGATTGGCAACAGGTGTTAGCTCAGGGCCAATCTTCCTCACCAAAAAGCATTAAGAAAAGAAAATCTGGCTTCCCCCTGAACCCCACTTGCCCTGCCTACACACACATTTTCATTTCTTCCCTCCCCTAGAATGTCTTTCACCAGCCGTTTGAGCTCAGATACCTTCTTTGCGTAAGATCGGTCCCCTTTTCCAGCCCGGGCGGTAGGAGAGGTCCTTCCTGAGTCTAGTTTGACTTCCGCTTGCTGTCCAGTGAGGAGGCATCTTGCTAGTGAGCTGCGGTGACACTGGACTCAGGTGGACTTGGCTCTTCCCAGCTCTGCAGGGGTTTCCCGGCACCCTCAGGACACCCCTCCTAGGCCCGTGATAAACATCAGATCCTGTTTCCGTCTTGGTAAAACGGAGACGGTTCAGTTGCTCCCTCGTGGGGCTGTTGTGAGATTTAATGAAGTTACTTCCATCAAGCGCTTCATGGTGTCTTTTTCCTTGGAAATGTTTGTGAAGTTTGTGTGCTGGAGCCTGCGCTGAGCGTGGGGATGCTGTGTAAAACAAATTGGATGGGCTGTAGGTCTTCAGGAGAGCTAGACAACAAGTAAACATGTTAGGAGGTGGAAAATGCCCTGAAGGAAAAGCAGGTAGAGTACGAGGCCAGGGGAGAGTGACACGAGGGGGCATTTCTTTAGACAGAGTGGTCGGGGAAGGCCTCCAAGGTGGCAACGTTTCTGCTGAGACCTGGGTGACTAGAAGGAAGTAGCCATGTACACATCAGGAGAAAGGTTCCTGGAGAGGGAGCAGCTGGTGCAAAGGTCCTGAGGCAGAAATCTGTGTGACGGGCCCGAGAAAGGGTCGGGAGACTAGTGTGGTTGGAGATACCAGGGTGAGATGGAGTGTGGGGAGAGATGAGGTTGGAGAAGTCAGCCAGGGCCACATCACCCAGGCCTGTGTTAAGGTGCTAGGGACAATGAAAAGAGTGTGCATTTCTGGGGCGGTGGCTGTGTGCCCTTGTAAGTATGGCTCGTTCCTCATACAGCAGCCCTGTGGGTGGGTATTGTTACTGCCCACCTCTTACAGCGGATGCACATGACCACTGGGGCCATTCTTGGCTGCTGCTGGTGTTGCTGGCTCTTGAGGGATTGCTGACCCACGGCATTCTGGGTAGGCTGTCAGTTGACTGATGGTTTCTCTTCTGGGCTGCACTTCCTTCTGAAAAAGGGACTTCAAGCCCCAGGACGTGGTACCAAGGCCTCTGGTCACCCCTGGATCTTTCCCTCCCCCTCTGCAGAGCTGAAGAAGTCCCTGTACGCCATCTTCTCCCAGTTTGGCCAGATCCTGGATATCCTGGTGTCTCGGAGCCTGAAGATGAGGGGCCAGGCTTTTGTCATCTTCAAGGAGGTCAGCAGCGCCACCAACGCCCTGCGCTCCATGCAAGGTTTCCCCTTCTACGACAAGCCCATGGTGAGCACTGGGGGTGTGGAGGATGTGCGTGTGAGCATGCCTGTGTGTGCACACATGTGCCAAGTGCTGTAGGACACTGGGTGGGCCTGGACTTCTGGGACCTGTAGTCCAGTCTCTTAAGGACAGGAGTCTCTCTTCCTGTCCCTCAGCTTTCACTGTCACTGTACTGGGGTGTGGGGACACACAGTGACCAAAGGAGCCCCCAGCCCTGCCCTCTCAGACCCACAATGCTGTGGGAGAGACAAGCCTGTCACCAGAGGGTGGCGACCCAGAGGGGTCAGGGCTGGGTTGGGGGTAGTGCACAGAGCTGGGGGAGGTTGGAGGAGGCCTGGCACCTAGTGAGAGGGCTCAGGGAAGGCTTTCTGGAGGAGGTGAGACTGAAGGAGAGGGAGAGAGAGCTGGGGGAGGAGAGGGAGAAAGTATCAGGCAGAGGGACTGTGTGGACTAAGGCCCAGAGATAACCAAGAAGTAAGTAATTGAGGAAGTGAGTCAGATTCATTTGGCTGGAGTGAAGGGTGGAAAGTGATGGGGAGGGCGTGACCTGGAGAGTGTGTCAGAAGTCAGGCTAAGGAGCTGGGGTTTGTCCTGAAAGTGCACTGGATTCCCAGGGGGCTGGGGAGCCATGGGAGGGTTTAGGGAGATGCCCGTGGCTGTTGCGCAGAGTGGATTGGAGGAGGAACGTTAGGGCCCGCTCGCCAAGGTGAGGCTGAGTGGGGCTCCCGGGCAGGAGAGGTTGGGCCAGGAGCAGGGCAGGGGCCATGGGATGGGAGGAAGGGGTGGGCTGCAGATGTTCAGGAGGCCGAGTGGACGGCCCGGGGGCGGCAGTCTGGGTGGTGAGGAGAGGTTTGAAGTCCCTGCCCTGAACTAGAATTCTGCCCTGTTGCTAGCAGACTCTATCTGTGGTTCTTCAGGCCTTTTCTCTTGTGCCTCAAAGTTTTCACGTTTCACCTGATTGGAATACCCTGGACCAGCTCCCTTGGGGAGATGACAAGTCTCAGTGTGTGCAGGTCCCTGGCAGGTCAGCTCGTGTGGAAGACAGTAGGCGGGGGCCCTCGCCTCCATCTGCAGAGGGCAGCCCTTTAGCTCCTGCCTGTTGTCGCCTCTGGGTGTGTGGACCCAGAGTCGCCGTACCTTCCAGTGCCTTTCAGGAGCAGCTAGGAAGTAGCTTTTTTTTTTTTCCTTAAGATTGGCACCTGAGCTAACACCTGTTGGCAATCTTTTTTTTTTCCCCCCTGCTTTTTCTCCCCAAATCCTCCCCCCCACCCCCCGCCCCGGTCCATAGTTGTATATTCTTAGTCGTGGGTTCTTCTAGTTGTGGCATGTGGGACGCCGCCTCAGTAAGGCCTGATGAGCAGTGCCATGTCCATGCCTAGGATCCGAACCTGCGAAACCCTGGGCCTCCAAAGCAGAGTGAGAGAACTTAAGTAGCTTTTGAGGTGTAACAACCATCGACCTTTTTGTGTTGAGTCTCCGCACCTTTTCTTGCCCAAATCAGGGCTGGGGATGTGTGAGTTGTTGGGGACTCCTGTTAGCTCCACCTTCAAAACATCCCCTGACTGCCTGGTTCTCACCCCTCCCCTGCTGCCCGCTGGTCCCGGGCACCGCTGTCCCTCGTCAGGAGTGTGGCAGCAGCTGCCTGCTGGTGCCCCTGCTTTGACCTCTGCGCCTCACAGGCTCCTCTATGCCACAACCATAGTGCTCCTTCGAGACACTCCACGGCTTCCGGCTTTCTCAGGAAAGGACAAAGTCTCACCATGGTCCCCAAGGTCCCTGCTGCCTCTGTAACCTTGTCTCCTCCCTCCTCATCCACACTGGCCTCTTGGATGGCTGTTCCCTTTGCTAGAATGCTCTTTCCCTGGGTGTCTACATGACTCCCTCCCTCCCTGTGTGTCTACACCAGTGTCCCTTCAAGCGGCCTTTGCCGGCCACACTGAAAATTTCAGTTCTCAACACTTCACATCCCCTTCTCCAATGCACTTTTTTTTTTTAATTTAAATTTTATTTTATTTTATTTTATTTTTTGGGGGGAAGATTAGCCCTGAGCTCACATCTGCTGCCAATCCTCCTCTTTTTGCTGAGGAAGACTGGCCCTGAGCTAACATCCATGCCCGTCTTCCTCTACTTTATATGTGGGATGCCTGCCACAGCATGGCTTGCCACGTGGCGCCATGTCTGTACCCGGGATCCAAACTGGCGAATCCCGGGCCACCGAAGTGGAACATGCAAAATTAACTGCTGTGCCACCCGGCCGGCCACTTTTTTTTTTGTACTTTAACTTTCCTTTGTTCCTAGGGAACGAAACCATACACAGTGTTCTTCAGGAAATAGGCTGATAGTACCTTCCTTTTCCGAGGGTACACCCTCAGGTGGCTGTGGGGGCCAGGCATCCCGTCTTTCCTTCAGAATCCCAGCAGCCCCCTGACTGAGCCCTTGCTACGTGCCAGGTACTGTTCAAAGCATGTGACTCATTTAGTCCTCAGTCACCCTTGGAAGTGGGAACGTCACAATCCCCGTTTTACAGATGAGGACGCTGAGGACAAGTGGTCTTCATGACGTTGCTCACCAAGCTCCTGGGAAGGCCTGCTTTTCCACCTGGGTGATTTGGCTTGAGGTCCACTCCACTTGACCCGTCTCCTCTGTTTGACAGCGCATCCAGTATGCCAAGACCGACTCGGACATCATTGCCAAGATGAAGGGCACCTTTGTGGAGCGGGACCGCAAGCGGGAGAAGAGGAAGCCCAAGAGCCAGGAGACCCCAGCTGCCAAGAAGGCCGTGCAGGGTGGGGCAGCTGCCCCCGTGGTGGGCGCTGTCCAGGGGCCTGTCCCGGTAAGCCAGGGCCCAGAGACACAGCCCTCTCATCCCCTGGCCGTCCTCAGCCACATGGCTTGGCTTGGGGCAGGGTGGGAGGGGTGTCTTCTGGGGGGCAGTTGAGCACCTGAATAATGATATCTCCACTCGGAAATGCCTGTTCCTGCCTGTTCCTCAGGATCTCTTTCTCTGTGTCTCAGTCTCTTGCTTCCTCTCTCTCCTTGACCTTGATTCCGCATTGTGTCTTTTAAGTCCGTGTCTGTGTAGCAAATGCAGAGGAAACCACTAACCAACAGTTAGGATTAGTAAGTGAATCTAATTTAGCAAGGCCGCTGGATAGAAGGTCAACATGGAACAAACAAGTAGACTTCAAACTGAAAAATAGCACCGAGGAGTAAATCCAACGAGAGGTGGGCATAACGGCCCGAGCGAAGCTGCAGAACGGTGCCGAGAGAGGCTGGGGGCGACGTCAGCAAATGGCTGGAAAGGCTCGCGGTTGTTAAGATGTCACGTCTCCAGATTGATCTAAGATTCAACACAATTCCCAATCAAAATCCCAACAGGAACTTTTGGAACCCTGACAGGCTGTTTCTAAATGCCTGGAAAGGCAAAGCAAGGCAGACGAGGCCTAGACAAGCCAGGGGACCTGTGATAGTGGTCAAGATGGTGAGGTGTTGGCGTAATGGTAGGAAGGTGGACCAGGGGGCAGAATAGAGTCTAGAAACAGATCTGAACATGTATGGTTACTCCACGTGCGATCAAGGCACCCCTCCATCCAGGGGTCAAAGGACTTTTTCTGCTCGTAAAGGATTCTGGGCCAATTTGATGTCTGTAAGGGAAAAATTAGCCCTACCTCAACTCTATCTAAGTTAACATGAGATGAATCATAGACCTGAAAGTGGCAGCAAAAACAATAAAGGTTCTAGAAGAAAACAGGAAAATGTCTTCAACCTTGGTAAGGGCATGACAAGTGGAAGCATCCTGTTTTCTAAACAGGATACAGAAAACACCAAGTGCTGGAGACAAGGTGGATGGCTGGGACCCCTCTCCCAGGTCTCCGAGTCTTCGTGTCGGCTTCTCTGATGGTCACGCTCTGTTTGTCCAACTCACACTTTCTCTGGGTCAGCAGCGCTGTCTGGGTTAGTGTCGAGCTTCCCCACTCGCCCTCCCCTCCCTGCACCCAGCTTTCTGTCCATATATGACTTCGGATTGTGGTTCCAGCTCTGGCAGCCCCCATCTCCCCTGGGTGCCTGTGCTGTGTGCCGTTGGACTCTCTCCTTCCCACACCACCACCGCTCCCATTTGTCTCTGCACCTGCCCTGCCCATCCTCGTCCAGCTCTGTCGTCCACTGTCACTTTTCTCTGTGCGTCCCTGAGTTTCTTTTTTTCTCCTTAAAGTTTATTTTTAGAAGCAAAAGTACGGCATGCTCAGTATGGTGTTTATTTCCACCGCTTTTAGTTAATTGTTAATGTTTCGATTTCTTTTGTAGTCCTTTTTTTCTTTCTTTAACATATCTCTAAACAAAGTTAGGTCATACTGACTAGTTTTTCTATGTTAAAATTTATTTTTAACTCCTTCTGATTTAATGTCCCTCTGTGGCCCTCGGTCTGTTTCGCTCCATCTCTCATTGGGTGCCATTTTTGCCTCTTTCCGAGTCTGGGTCTTTCTCCCTGTGTCTCTCACACCCTGGGCTTCCTCTAACAGCCCATTCTCCTCTCCCCTCCTGCTGACACTGAAAGCACGTCTCCTGTCCCCTGCGGGCCTCACCCTCAGTCCTGCCCTCCCTCTCTCCGCAGGGCATGCCGCCCATGACTCAGGCGCCCCGCATCATGCACCACATGCCGGGCCAGCCTCCCTACATGCCGCCGCCTGGCATGATCCCACCACCAGGCCTGGCACCCGGCCAGATCCCACCGGGTGCCATGCCCCCGCAGCAGCTTATGCCGGGGCAGATGCCGCCTGCCCAGCCTGTAAGTGTCTAGTCCTCTGGGGTCTCCTGTCAATAGTCAGAATCAGAGCATGATAATAGGAGGGGATGGGTAGGGGCGCTGTTGTGGGTTGGGTGGTCTGGGCACGCCTCCCTGAGGAGGTGCTGTTGGAGGATGAGGATGGGGGTGTGCAATGGAGAGGGTGTGGCATACTTGTGGGAGGAGCTTTGGAAGGTTCTGGTGAGGCTGGAGCAGAGGCCAGCACCTAGATCCATTCAGTGAACTTCTGCTGAGCGTCTGCTTATGGATACGGCAGTGCTCTCTGGTGGCTTACGGTTAGTGGGGGCAGAGAAGGGTAGATAGCAGCAACAGAGGCTATGTCAGGTGAAGGGCTAGCAAGAATTCAAGCATTGTAGGGGATGGAGAGCAGGAGGGCCGTAGATCCTCTGCTAGACTCACAGGCTCCTGTCTCGCTGGCAGCTTTCCGAAAATCCACCAAATCACATCTTGTTCCTCACCAACCTGCCGGAGGAGACCAACGAGCTCATGCTGTCCATGCTTTTCAACCAGTAAGTGGGGCCTGTGTCTGGGCAGGGGCTGGAGGGCGATAGCCAGAAGGTTGTCACTGTGGGGACAGGCCTCAGAATTCTGGTGGTGGAGCCCTGAGGCTGCTTATGCTTTGCAAGCAGGACAGGGGTGTGGTGGTGATGAGGCTGGAGCTCAGCCATAGCCGGGGTATGCCAGCCTTCATGGGGTGGGCGACCAGGCTCTGGGCCTCATCTTGCCGGTCTCTAAAGTGGAGGCATGCAAGGTGCATGTAAAACAGCAGCGAGATGTCATTGAACGCTGGCTAGACTGGCAAAATCAGGGCTGTCAAACTGCGAGTGTGGGAGGAGGTGTTTGAACCCTCTTGACCTGCTGACGGGATGCAGACCGCCGAGGCCATTGCCATTGCGGAGGGTAACCAAAAGTTGGGCAGTGTGCTCACCTGGCGGCTCTGCTTCTGATCTCATATCCTAAAGAAATTCTTAACACTGTCCGAGGGGTGTAGATGGGGAGTTGGAGGCAGCCTGGGAGAAGGGAGAGAGCAGCACCGGAGATGCAGAAAGAGCAGTGAGGTGGCCAATTCTGATCGCCCTATCTTCAGCTAAAGACAAAGGAGGGTGTTGGGGGTAGTGGTTTGGGGCTTCAAAGGGGAGGAAGGCAATTCTCATGGAAATGGAAAAGCAAGTGTTTGGTAGATAAGAATGGGCTTAACCAGGACCCTCCCTGTCTACTGATACCCAGAGTTATCTGTGGTGATGGCCTGTCCTGGGGACAGGCCTTTTATCTGAAATTATCTTGTAGGCAGTTAGGGGGAAGGTCAAGGTTTCTTTCAGAGTCTTTTGTTCTTAAAAATAAGCAAGCTAGAGACACATCTTGAGGTAGCCAGTTCTGATTCCCCCCCAGCACTGTGGGTGGTTCTTCATGATAGCACTGGGAGGAAATTCTGAGAAACTGGATAAAACAGAAAAACAATACCATGTTGATAGCATGTCAACAAAACAATATGTGTTTTCTAAGAATGCTGATGGAAAAAAGGATACCCAGTAAACATGAGAGTGATTGCTTAATGGGGAAGGAAGTAGGAAAGAGAAGAGGGAAATGAAAGAGCAGATCATAGGGTTCAGGGTGGTGGTTATTTCTGGAGCGGAGGTGGGTGGGTTATGGTTTGGGAAGGATGGGGGTGGGGCAGTGTTGTTTCTTGATCTAAGTGATGGTCACATGGGTGTTCGTGTTAAAATTTCTTATTTAATCATATGTTTACGCTGTATGCACTTGTTTATATTAGGGTTTCTCAACTTAGCACTAGTATATTTATTGGGGCGGGGTAATTCTTTGTTATTGAGGCCGTCCTCTGCATTGGAGGATGTTCAGCACCATCCCGGGCCTCTACCCACCAGAAGCCACAATGTTAGGGGGAAATGCTGACTCTGGATCCCTGAGGTCTGTCCCCTTCTCTCAGGTTCCCTGGCTTCAAAGAGGTCCGGCTGGTCCCCGGGCGGCACGACATCGCCTTCGTGGAGTTTGACAATGAGGTGCAGGCAGGGGCCGCTCGTGACGCCCTGCAGGGCTTTAAGATCACCCAGAACAACGCCATGAAGATCTCCTTTGCCAAGAAGTAGCACCCTTTCCCCATGCCTGCCCCCGCCCCCTGTTCTGGGGCCACCCCTCCCCCCTTGGCTCAGCCCCCTGAAGGTAAGTCCCCCTTGGGGGCCTTCTTGGAGCCGTGTGTGAGTGAGTGGTCGCCACACAGCATTGTACCCAGAGTCTGTCCCCAGACATTGCACCTGGCGCTGTTAGGCCGGAATTAAAGTGGTTTTTTGAGGTTCGGTTTTTCACAACCATTTGTTGTTTTTATTTTCTTGTCTTCTCTGTTTCCCTTCCCTGCACATCAGAATATTCTGGGTATTTGGACCTCCCGGCACATTGGGGGTTACAGCCTTGGTGACACACGGAGTGGTGTAGTAATATTGTCCAAGCTTAAGCCACCTTTACTACTCCGGGAGATTTCTGTTTTGTCTCAGTCAGCATTCAGGGCAGGAAGTTGAGACCAGGCTGCCATGTACACTGGGCAGGTTCTGTGCCGCACAAGGATGCCACCTTTGATGGCACACCATTCACTTTGTAGACAGTTCCAACAATTTGCTAATGCGATAGTGTTAAGGAAGAGGTTTTTCTTTACTTTTTTCTAACCTTCACGAAAGTGCCTTCTGTTGTGGCAAGAGTCCTGCAGAAACCATTCTGGGTCGTTCAGGAAAAAGGGAGGGAATTGGGTGCTCGTGAAATCGTTGCAGGGATGGTAGGAGTGGCAGTCTGGGTTTGAGAGTTCAAGTTCAAGTTCAAGTCTGCAGCACCTGATGGAGCTGCAGGCTAGAGTTGAGGAAGATGCCGCTGCTGCTGCTGGGGGTCCCCAGCTGACCTGATCACACGTGGGAAGCTACTGACCGGATGCTGGGGTGAAGAGTGTGGCCGCTTCAAGCACAGCTGCTCTCCCTTGCTGGCCAGCTGCCGGCCAGGAGGCCCGGACCGGTGGCTGAACCAAATTCCCCTCCTGTGCCCTAGCTGCAGGGGAGTCTAGGAGATGTCATTTCTGGCTGGACAGCCACGTACCCAGCTGAAGCTATGGATAAGAAAGGCACATTGAATGGGGGACCTTTCTTAGCAGTCTGTCCCACACCTAACCTGGGAAATTTTAAATTGACTCAAAAACAAAATATTGGTTAAAACCCTTTCTCATCCCATATAGATAGGAAAATGAGATCATTTGCCAGAAGTAGAAAATTAACCACGAAGCAGAATGCATAAGACATAGTGTTAAATTCTCTTGGGATGTTTCTTTCTGCCAAGGCTGTGAGCCCAAGTCTGCCCCTGCTCGGCTTTCTCCCTTAAAGAGGAACATGAGTGTCCGAGTGATGGAGACTTCTGGCACCAAGTGCACACCGTCCTGTAGGATCTGAAAGACTGAATGGAGAGGGATTGCCGGCCTCACCAAAAGGCACAGTGTTACTGCAGACGACGAGTGGAACCGTCTCACCCCCACACGGGCAACCACCGGTTCCGTGGTCAGCAGATCCTGGCTTCTGCTGTCTGCCTGGGGCACCCCTTAGCTGTTCCCATAAGCAATTGATGCTGGAACTCTGAGCTTCATTGTCTTCCTGCATAAAGAGGAATCTCTCTATATTGTTTGTACTTGTCACTGCCCCCAACACACCCCCCCCACTGCCAGGCACTTAGTAAGCACTCAATAAATTCAGCAATACTTGCTGAGTACCTGTTATGTGCTAAATACTGTTCTTGGCGTAAGCTAGGCAGTGGTGAATAAAATAGATAAGCTAATTCCAAATATTGTGTTCTGATAAAAACAGAACTGACTTAATGGAGTGATGGGGTGGTGGGGCTGGCACACAGTGACTGGACGGATCCAGGAAAGCCCCTCAGAGGAGGTGACATTGGAGTAGAGCCGTTTTACCCTCTCCTGGGACTTGGTGGTGGGTGTTGGGTATGTAGGGATGGCTTAGGGCCAGTCTTTGCCCCTCATGAAGTCCTCCCCTCTCTAAGCCTGTGTGTGTTCATCCTCTTCCCCCTACAAAAGGGTGGGACTTGCCGTCCCAGAGGTGAGAGAATGCTTGGGGAAAGAACTGGATGCTCAGGAGAGTGAGTTCAGCAGGGATTTCTGAGGCTCACGGTTAGAGGTGAGACTGGAGTTCAGATCCTCCAGCGCTTTCTTATTCTCTTGGACACCTGAACTCCAAGCTCGGTGGTGTGGGTGTGGGCCTGGGGCCAAATCTAGCCCCCCTACTTCCTGGCTGTAACCCTGGACAAGTTCCTTAAAGCTACACTTCCATGTCCACGTAAACTGGGGTTATGATAGCCCCTCTTGAGGAGATGCAGAGTATCCATGTGAATTAATGAAAATACTCATGGTGAATGCTGTATAAATAACCATTAGCTCTTATTATCCCTATTTTACAGATGAGGCTCTGAGAGGAGAACTAGCTTAGCCCAGGCCACCGGGTCAGGAAGTGGCTTGTGAGGATAAATGTGATCTTGGTAGGGCATCGCTCCAGCCTCGGGCCCAACATGTAATCTTTCAGTACTTGAGAGCTGGGGCTGTTCCTGCCATCAAAGGGCTGCCTTTTTCTCTTGCCCCTCAGCACAGGAAATTCCAAGGTAGTTTTCCATACCGGCTCCTCTGGTTCTGTCCCTGGAGGGGACAGCAGAGGGGCCCAGGTACCCAAGCAGACTCAGGAGAAGATAGAATTGCATATGTCAACCTGCCTGTCTGGGCCTCTCTGATTGTTGAGGGGGTGGCTGTCACTTGGAGTGGCCTGGGCTGCTTTGGGCCTACTGGGCATTTCCTTGGGCAGGCAACCCTCACCCTGCCCTTGAAATGGTTCTGGCTGGGTAGCAGCCTCTAGGTGGTGTGGGCGAAATTTGGGACTGTTTTAGGGCGGGGACAAGAGGCAGAACACAGGTTTCCTTGTCCTGCTGGAGAGGTGGGGCAGGAGGAAATCGGAGACCCCATTTCCCCTTGGTTGCACTCTCACTCATAATCCACGATGGCTTGGTCTCCGGTATTCCTCGGTGTCATCATCTTGCTGTCTGCCTTCCCAGGGCCTAGTGTCGGAGGCCCCATGCCCAAACTGGCTGATCGGAAGCTGTGTGCTGATGAGGAATGCAGCCGTAAGAGTTGGGGGGTGGCGGGTGTGGGGGCTTGGCTTGCTATCTTGTGAGGAGGGTCCTGGCATTCCCTTCTATTCCTTCCCCAGACCCCATCTCCATGGCTGTGGCCCTTCAGGACTACGTGGCCCCCGACTGCCGTTTCCTGACCATACACAGGGGCCAAGTCGTGTATGTCTACTCCAAGCTGAAGGGCCGAGGGCGGCTCTTCTGGGGAGGCAGCGTGAGTCTTGGGAGAACAGAAGAGGAAAGGGTGTGGGGCTAGGGTGGGAGTGCACCCTAATTTTGCTCTTGAAGGGGAAATTCGAGGGGGTGAACTGAAATAGTTTTGGGGAGCTACTGTGATCTACTTTACTTTTACTTTTGGGTACCTGCTGTGGGGCCAAGTTCTGTTCTAGACACTGCAGATAGAACAGCAAATGATCCCTTTTATTCTAATGGAAGGAGACAAGTCCTCAAAAATATCAGCAGATACGCGCTGCTCTGAGAATTAATACAGAGTGACCAGATGACTACTTTACATCCGGCGGTCAGGGCGGGTTTTTAAGCTGAGACCCGAGTCTCCATCATAAAGATGGAGCCAGCCATGTGGAGATCAGGGAGAAGAGAGAGTGCAAAGGTCTTCAGCAGGAACGAGCTTGCCATCTTCCCAGACCCTGCCTTGTAACCCCTCTTCTCCAGGTTCAGGGAGATTACTATGGAGACCTGGCTGCTCGCCTGGGCTATTTCCCCAGTAGCATTGTACGCGAGGAGTCCACTCTGAAACCTGGCAAAATCGAAGTGAAGACAGATGTGAGTGTTTCGGGGGCTTGCAGGGATCTGGAGGGAGGATCCTTGGGTTGTGATGATGGGCAAAGATGCCCCTCCCCTTGGCTCCCGGCAGCCTAGTTCTGCGTGCTGGGACAAATTCCCTGCCTCAGTTTTCTCATTTGTAAAATGGGGAGTGATTTCTAAGTCCCGGTGAAGTTGAGAGGTGCAAAGATTAGAGGGCCCTGGGCTAATTTGCATAGCACTTGTGCAGCCAAACCGGCGCCTGCCGCCACAGGCTTTGCTAAAACCACTAGATCCTTTGTGGTGTGATCGCTGGGTTTCTCCCCACGGTTTCCCCTTTCTCTTTCAGAAATGGGATTTCTACTGCCAGTGAGCTCAGCCTACCGCCGTCTTTGCTGTTTTTTTTCTCCCCGGCTTTATGCAAATACATCAGCCAAGTGCAAACTGCTGGTCTCTGTGGTCTTTGTGGTGGGGCTCTATAAAGGAAATGTTTCCCCCGCGTTCCTGCATTTAGCCAATCAACTCACTGACTGTGGTGACGTCAGTGGTTGCTGGGCAGAGTTTCACAGACTCAAAGCTCTTTGCTGCACTGGGTACTGGAGAGGGGCTCCTAAGCTTAAGTATCACATACAAGCAAATGAGAAAACAGCCCAATTGGGGGATGGTAGTGTCCTCTCGGCCAATGACAGGAAACTGAAATATTGGGAATGAGCCAATCAGACCGTGAGCAAGACACAAATCGCAGAGCAGAGGTTTTCTTGGCAGATTATCTGCAAAGGGAGGCGGAGGTTAACTTGCGTGTATCCCCCCCAATTTTCATCCTTCTTGCCTTTGAGGTCAGAAACCGCGTTCGCCAGCTCAAAATCCTCTCCTCTTCCAGGCTCTGTCAATCCTGCCCGTGGCCTCTTCTTTGCAGCCGTATCCCCGCCCCAGTCTGCTCCTACCCAATCCGGAGTCGGACTCCTGACCAAATCCGTTTCTCTGCTCGGCGGAGCATCCTCTGCACCGCCCCTTCCCACTTCCTCCGCCAATCACTCGCTTTGGTCCCGCCCCTCTCGGCTCGTCCCCTCTCACACCGCCAATCCGCGCCTTTCGTCCCGCCCCCCGGACGCCGAGTCCCCCAATCCCTGCCCTCGAGGAGCGTGGCCCGGTATCCCGCAACCCTAGCGGGTCGCGCCGGAGGGGGGTGGAGGCGGAAGTGGCGGCGCCGGGCCCCGGGAGTAGGAAGGAGCCCGGGCTGCAGCCGGAGTGGAGCGGCTGCCAGCCGAGGAGCAGGCGCGGCCGCGGCGCCATATTGTGGCCCCCAGCGGCCGCGACCGAGTCATGGCCGAGACCTACGGTGAGGGTGATGGACCGAAGCTGGGGTCTGGGGTCCGAGCTGGGGGAGGATGCGGCCTGTGAGGAGTGGGGCGGGGCTTTACATATCCGGGGGCGGGGTCTGGTATTGTGGGGCAGGGCCTAGTGGATGCTGGGAGGGGTTTAGTGGGTCTAAGGCTGAGTTTCATCGATTTGGGCGGAGCCTGAGGGTCTGGTGTGTGGTTTAAATAGATCTGGGGCGGGATTTGTGGGAGCCAGTCACGATGGATCAGAGATAGACCTTGAGGGAAAGGGTGGGCCTTAGTGTGTCGGGCGGAGCCTGAGAGGATGGGGCGGGGCTGACTGTGTGAATGGCAGGGGTCGAGCTTGATGGTTTAGTGGGAAGCGTGAAGGGATGCTCTGGACCCTGGACTGCTCTGGTTTGAGAGGTCTGGAGTGGGGTTGGGGATAAGTTGGCCTTGAAGTAGGGGCTGGGACTAGTGGCAAGGGGTGGGGCTTAAGCTTGAGAATATGGTCAGGGCCTTGGGCAGAGGGAGGGAGGAGGGACTGAGAATTGGGAAATCAGGATGGATGGATACGAGGTGCGACGACAGGGTGCAGTGGAAAGAGCACTGGTTCAGGAGTCAGAGAGTCTTATTAGGACTGGTTTAGGAGTCTCTATTCATTCAACAAATAGAGAAAAGCAGAGGGAGCAAATGGGAACCAGCTTGTCATTTTCAGGGAATCAACTGAAGGACAGAGGCTGGAGTGGAGTGACTGAGGCAGAGAGTAGTAGGAGGTGAAGTCGTGAGGGACAAGGACAAGATTGTAGACCTTGATAAAATGGCTTTCAAGAGACGATTGCCAAATAATTAGCTAAGGTTTTGGACTCTGGAGCCATTTGACCTGGGTTCCAATCCCAGTTCTGCCTAGTTGGGGGACCTTGGGCAAGTCAGTTAACCTTTCTGGCCTCAGTTTCCTCATCTGGAAAATGGGGATAATTATTAGTATACCCCTCTCATAGAGTTTTCCTGAGGATTAAGTGAGCTGTTGGTGTAAGTAAAGCACTTTATAACTGTGCCTGGTACATGGTAAGCACTATATAAGAACGATCTGTTACTGTTGTTATCCGTTGCTCAGTTTCTGCCTGTGTCTATTTCTCTCCCTGTAACTGTGATGATCTCTTGGTTTCTGTCTTTTCCCCTGTCTCTCTCTCTCCCCGAATGGGTTTCCCTGATTTTTGCTCCATCTGCCCAGACTTCCTCTTCAAATTCCTGGTGATTGGCAGTGCAGGAACCGGCAAATCATGTCTCCTTCATCAGTTCATTGAGAATAAGTGTGAGTTTCTGGGGGTGGTCCTGGGAGCATTGAACCGTGGGCATGGGCATGGCGTACGCACTATGGGGTGGACAGGGGCAGGGCTGGCCATAGGTCCAACTCCAGTGCTGGCTGCCTGCTCCTTGCCTTGGTGTATGGCCTTTGCTAGGTCCTCCTTGAGCCTCAGTAACCCCAGCAATGAGAATGGGTTTGGACAGGCTGAGGAGGCCTTGGAGGACAGGGAATCCTCGGAGCTCCTGCACTGCCTCTTCTCTCCCTCCCACTCCCAGTCAAACAGGACTCCAACCACACGATCGGCGTGGAGTTTGGATCCCGGGTGGTCAACGTGGGTGGGAAGACTGTGAAGCTGCAGATTTGGGACACAGCTGGCCAGGAGCGATTTCGGTAGGTGGGCTGGGCTCCCAAGGACAGAAAGAGGGAGAGGAAGGGGGAGGAGAGAGGAGAGAAAATGAGAGAGAGAGAGGTGTGCAGAGTCACTTGGAGATGATAGGAGCAGGGAGACACGGAGAGGGCAGGCAAGGCAGAGGGAGAGAGACTCTGATTAGCAGGTACATAGAGCCAGAGAGAGACGGATTCCTGGAGAGAGGACGACAGAGACAGTGAGAGGAAAAGAGATTGAGAAAGAAACATAATGAAGAGAGAGAGAGGCAGGGAGGGACCGACAGGCCCTGGAGAGACTATGATAGATAGACCCATGTGGCTGGAGGGATGGAGACCTGTGCCCAGGGAGAGATGGGGCCTGCCTGGAGAGAAAGAGATGTTTAGGGGTGGGTGCGAGGGGTCAAAGTTGAGAGAGAATGACTAAAACAGAAAGGGAAGCTTGCAAGAGAGATACACACACTCAGAGAGGGAGAGAGAAAGAGAGACAGAGACTGAGAAGAAGAGAAAGATAAGGGAGATTAGGAGACAGAAGAGAGCCAGAGGCAGAGACAGAGAGAGATGGAGAAGTGGGACAGGTGGAACCAGAGAGATGGAGAAATGGATGTGTTCTGGGGAAAAAGAGAGAAATACATAGGGCTTAGCACAGTATGTCTTCAGGACATGTCTGCAGAAAAGATAATAGACACATAGAAACAGAGACCGAGAAGGAGAGAAAAACAGGGAATCCAGTCCACAGAGAAGTGTGCTCCCTGGGCAGCCCTTAGTAGCTGCTAAGTTAATACTCATGTGTGAATTCCCTGGATGAGGTGCATGGAGCCCAGAGACAGACAGAGACAGGTGTGTGGCATGGGCTGGGTTTACAGGAAGTGCTCATTACATGCTTGTGGAATGATTGCACGAGTTCCAGAGGCACCCAGACGGTGATACAGGGAGATACAGACAGTCGGCCACACTGGGAAAGGGGCCTCCCTGAGACACAGCCGGAAAGGGACAAGTGAATGTTGTTGCATAGCACTTGGCCAGGACTGGGCAAAGGGGAGATGACAGAAAATGATGAATGAATGAATGAATGAATGAATGGGAAAGCAAGGGTGAGGATGAGAGAGCCAGAATCAGAGAGAGGCAGAGCCAGAGAAATAGAGAATTAAAGACATAAGCACATAAGAGAGACAGACAGAAAGACAGAGACCAGTGAAGAGCTACAGAAAGATGGGGACACAGAGAGAGTCAAAGATGGGGGAGACTCAGACAGGCAGCTAGAGAGACAGACATTGAGGGACTGCCTCACAGACAGAGAAACTGTAGTGAGACCAGACCACGGCCAGGTTTTGGGGGATGGGCCAGCAGTGAAGGGGGGCCTCCGAACCACCAGTCTCTCTCCGCAGAGGGGGGCAGTCTCGGGGCAGACCCCAGCCTCAGGGGTGACTGGGTCCCCCTGGCCCCACAGGTCGGTGACACGGAGTTACTACCGAGGGGCGGCTGGAGCCCTGCTGGTGTACGACATCACCAGGTGGGTGCTCGGAGCGGGCCGGGCGGGGCCGGGGCCACCCCTCTCCTGCCTGGCCTCCCTCCTCTCTCCTTCCTCCACAGCCGGGAGACTTACAACTCGCTGGCTGCCTGGCTGACGGACGCCCGCACGCTGGCCAGCCCCAACATCGTGGTCATCCTCTGTGGCAACAAGAAGGACCTGGACCCGGAGCGTGAGGTCACCTTCCTGGAGGCCTCCCGCTTTGCCCAGGAGAACGGTGAGGGCCGAGCCATGGGCCGGCAGGGGCAGGGGGCTCATTGGAGGAGGGGACAGTTCTCTGGGCCTCCTGTGTCTCTGGCTGTGCCCAGCAGGGGAATGTGGAGATTTAGAGGTCTGGGTTCAAATTTGAGTGCTGCCACATGCGAGCTGTGTGACCACTGTGATCGTCAGTTTCCTCATTTGGAAAGTGGGTATCACAGTGTTTCCGCCTCCCATTATCCATGATGGTTAAAGGGAGATGGTACATGGAAAGCTCTTAGCACCTCCTGCGCTGGGTGGGTGCTTGATTAACATTGGCTGCTAAGGAGGTTTCCACCAGGATGGGGAGGCAGTGAGGGGGCTACTGGTATAAGGTGGAGACCGCAAACTCCCGTGGCCCTAGGGGATATCTCATTCGAAAATATCACATTGGCCAAGCAGCTGCTGGCTTTAGCATCTCCCCATGTTCCTCCAGTTTGTAATCTCCAAACTGGAGAGGAGGTTTTGCCGTTAGAGAGATGTGGGTTTGAATCCTGGCTCTTAACTTACTGCGTGGCCCTGTCACAGGCCGCCTAGGCCTGTGCTAGATGGTGCTGGGGACACAGTGACAAGGACAGTCTGGGCCCAGCTCTCATAGGCTCACAGTCCAGTGGGTGGGGGAGGGGGCCAGGCCCATTTGCAGATAGTGACAGCCCAGAGGGGTCAGAGCTGGGATGGGGGAGGCACAGGGGCTGTGGGAGCCCAAAGGAGGCACCTGACCCATCCTGGGAGGTCAAGGAGAACTTTCTGGAGGAGGAGATGTGTGGCTGAGCTCTGAAGGAAGAGCTGGGTGGGTACCTGGGGAGGGCGGCATTCATGGCAGGGTAACAACACAGACAAGGAGTGAGGGCAAAGGAGGAGCGTTTGAGGAACAGACTGAGGGGCAGCAGGTCAGAGTGGGATTGGGGGATGGGGACGCCCGAGGCCCTGACCTTCCGGAGCATCTGCCCCCAGAGCTGATGTTCCTGGAAACCAGCGCTCTCACCGGTGAGAACGTGGAGGAGGCTTTCCTGAAGTGTGCTCGCACCATCCTGAACAAGATCGACTCAGGTGAGGCCCCCGACTGACTGACCAGCAGGAGTCGGAGAGGAAGGTGGGGCGCCGAGGTCTCCTCCGAGGGACCAGTCCTGACCTCTGCCCTCCTCCCTAGGCGAGCTCGACCCCGAGAGGATGGGCTCAGGCATTCAGTACGGGGACGCCTCCCTTCGCCAGCTGCGGCAGCCTCGGAGCGCCCAGGCCGTGGCCCCTCAGCCCTGTGGCTGCTGAGACCTGCGGAGCCAGGTGGGATACTGGGGACTCAGGGACCGCAGGGGTGGTCTCCTGGCAAAGGGGTGTATGCGGCAGAGACAGAGACACGGGACAGGAGAGATGACGAGAAACAATGAGAGAGAAAGATGCAAGACCACTTGAGTTAAAGGAGCCATCTTCCTGGCCACAGGGAACTCACCGGTCCTTCTCATCCCACTGCCGGCTCTCTGCCCTGGATCTCTGACCCTCCCATGCATAATTCACCAGATTTTTATTGAGTGCCCACTGAGGGCCAGGTCCTGTTCATGCACTGGGAACACAGACAAAAATCCCTGCCCGGGTGGAGCCCACATGTTCTTGGGAGGAGACAGACAGTAAACAAGATACATGAGTAAATGGCATAGTAGTTAGAAAGATAAGAATATAGAGAAAAATAAAGCCAGGCAAAGAGAGGAGAGGGGGTGGAGTGGAATGTTGGACATGATGATGAGGAAAGGACTCACAGGGAAGGTGACATTTGAGCAAAGACCTGAAGGAGGTGAGGGAGGGTGTCATGTGGGTCCCTAGGGGAAGGTGCTCTAGGCAGAGAGAACAGCTGGTGCAAAGGCCCTGAGGTAGGGTTGTGCCTGGCCTGGGTGAGGAAGTCCAAGGAGGCCAGCATGGCTGGAGTGCAGTGTGTGTGGTGTGTATGTATTGAGGGGGGAGTTGAGCAGGAGATGAGGCCTCGGGTTGGGGGAAGCAGATCAGTTGGGGCCTTGTGGACCATGCGGAGGCCTCTGGCTTATACCCTGGGTGGGACGGGAGCCACAGGAGCGCTCTCAGCAGAGGAGGGACAGGATCTGACTCAGGGTCCCTCTGACTGCATATAGAGGAGAGACTGTGGGGGGCAGGAGACCAGCAAAGAGGCTACTGCAAAGTCAAGATGAGAGACGATGGTGGACAGGACCAGGCCGGGGGCAGAGGAGGGACTGAGAAGTGGATAGGTTTGTATCCTTCTGGCCTCTGTCTCCAGTCCTGTCCCCTCTTGATGTAGCCACCAGGTCTTCCTAAAGCACAGATCTCATCCTGTCCTCCCCCTGTTTGGACCATCCATGGTTCCCGGGGCCCAGGGGACACAGCTAAGCCTCCTGAGCCTGGTGTTTGACCCCCTGCAGGGACTGGCCACTGCCGAACTCCCCTGCCCCAACTCCCACCTCTCCCCACCTCTCCGGGGCTGTGTATATCTTCCCAATTCTCCCCTCTGTGCTTCCTGCCCACCCTCCTCCCAGCCATCGGCTGCTCCAGGGCGGCGGTGGGGAAAGTGGTTAGCCTTTGGCAGAGCCACCGTGGTTTCCTGATGGAATGGATCTGGAATTTGAGAGAGAGGAGTCAAGGGTGAGTGCTTTGGCAGCGCTCTCTCTTCCCTCCAGGCCTTTGTGTCTGCTGGGCCTCGGCCTGGCGCACCCCTCTGCCTGCCTCCTTTTTCCCGCCAACTGCCACTCATCATCTGCTCTCTGCTCAAATGACTCTTCCTGCAGCAGGAAACCTTTAAGGGCTTCCCAGCTGGGGTTACTCCCTCTTGCTGGGTGGTCCCCCAAGTGCCCTTTCCTTTTTGAAAGCATCCAGCTCTGTACACTTGATCATTGTTATCTGTATGGCGTTTGTCTTCCCCATCTGAGAAGGGAAGGGGGTGCTAGACCAGGCTCCAGAGCCAGGCCGCCTGCGTTACACTCCGGCTCTCTCACCTGGTGCCAGAGTGACTCTGGGCAAATTACTTACCCTCTCTGGGCCTTGGTTTCCTCATCTGTCAAATGGGGCTATAATAGTACGTCCCTCAGGTGGGTATTCAGAAGATTAAGTTAGTTCACATAAAGTGCTTAGAACAGAGCCAGACACTTAGTAAAGACTTGGTAGACGGAGGGCTACTTGTTATTTTTCTTCTCACTCCCCATTGGAAAGCCTCTGGGCTGTGCAGAAGTGGGTGGGTGTGTACTGTTCACGTCAGGGCTTAGTATATCTGTTTCAGAATTGGCCTCAGTGAATCCAATGTCCTAAGACAGTGCTCTTTCAAACTTTGTTGACTGCGATCTGCAGGAGGAAATATATTTTCTATGTTGACCTAATATAGTCACACACAAATAGAAAACTGAAACACATGTTTTCTAGCACCAATCTGTTTTTTTAAAAAAATGGATGTGTAATTCACATAACATAAATTTAGGCCTTTTAAAGCGTGCCGTTCACTTGTGCAACAACTTGTGCAACCACTGCCTCTGTCTAGTTCCACAACAGTTTTATCACCCTAAAAGGAAACCCCTCACCCACTCAGCAGTCTCTGCCCATCCCACCCAGGCTCTGGGCACCCACCAGTTTGCTTTCTGTCTCTATGGACCAGTATATTCTTATTACATATGATGCGCTCTGATATTTTCTATTCTGTTTTATTCCATTTCAATAAAAAAATCGGTCCAGGCCCACCAAACTGGTTCCCCAGCCCATTCATGTGCTGCACATTGGAATCACCCGGAGAGCCTTAATGGCCTCACCCCAGAGATTCTGAAGTGGTTTCGGGATTTCTAGAAGCTCCCAGGTAACGCTATCTGCAGCCAAATCAAGAACCGCTAACTAAATGAGTCTCCGCATTTTAGAAAACACTGGAACGGGATGTAGAGCCAGGGTGGTCCAGAAACATAGAAGGACATAGAGATAGAAAATGTAGACATTGAGATGCCCTTCTACAGACTCAAGGAGACAGCTCTCTGAGGCAGAGAAACAAGAAGATGCAAGAACCCTCAGAGTTGTTAGTGCCCTGGAGTTGATTCCGACTCTTGGTGAGCCTGTGTCCAGCAGAGTGGAACCCAGCCTGGTCTTTTTGCGCCATCCTCTCACCTTCTGGCGCTCTATCAGACAATGCTCTGCTGCTGTTCGTAGGGTTTTCATGGCCAGTTTTTCCAGAGGGTGGCCATGTCCTTTTTCCTAGTCTGTCTTAGTCTGGAAGATCCGCTGAAACCTGTCCACCATAGGGGACCCTGCTGGTATTGGAAATACTGGTGACATGCATCCCAGCAGCTTGCAGCTGCCACAGTATAACAACCTGACAGACTGGGGAACCTGGGTGACCTGGGCCGCAGCAGCAGTGAAAACACTCAATCTTAACCAGGGCTGGCACACTCCAAGAGAGAGCCCGAATTACCTGCAGACGAGAAACAAAGTCAGACAGACAGACCATGTAGAAACTTTAGGAGAAAGAGATAGGTATGGACAGACAGACACAGATAGGAGGGCAGGAAGATACCCAGAAACGAGACAGAGACACCAGCTGGACAGAGCCAGGATCCCTCGAGTTCACCACACACTTTTCTTTCAGCTCACCTGTTCTCCAGGACCAGCCCTGCCCTTCCGGCTGGGGCCCAGTCCCAGGCCCCAGGAGGCCAAGCCCCTCACCTGTCCTGGCCCCGGAGAAGCTGCCCCGCCACCTGTCCCCCTTCCCTGGCCTGGTGGGGCCTGGCTGAGGGGCAAGACTGAGCCACGGGGGAAGGGGGAATCCGTACCTGCTGCTGCTTCATCTGTCTTGGCTAACCCCTGTTCCCCCTGAAATCCCAGCCATACTCGAAGAGTTCCCAAAGCCTGAGACCAGGGCCATTTGGCCCCAGCTCCCTGCCTGGTCCTGCCATTGCGAGTACGTGTTATTTATTACCTGGAGGCCTGTCCCGTCCCCACCCCGCCCCCATAAAGCATTGTTTACACCTGTGTCTTGGCCTCCATCATTTTGGGGTGGTGGGGAGGGAGGAGAGACAGAAGAGGTCCCTGATGGAAGACTCATGTGTCAGGGTGTTTGGGGTCCATGTTTTTGGGTTGGTCGTAGTGTGGGGGTACACCATGACTCCATGACTCAGGTGTCTGTTGTGGAGGGAATCGGCACTGTGTGCACATTTTGTGGCAATGCATGCTGGAGGCCTACATATGTAACACTGATGTCCTTATGTTTGTGATGTGTGTGAAGAGATCTGTAGGAATGTGCTGCTTGTGTGTGACATTGTTGCTTGTGACTACTCTGTGTCCTTGGTGATTGTATCCACGAGGCTGGTGGTGTTGGGACCCCAAGGCCAGGAAATGAGAATTCTGGCCTGTTAGTGAGCTGCGGCTGGTGCCTGGTGGGCGACACCCACGCACGGCACATTCTTGAAAATTCCTGAAAGTCTGAGGCGGTGTCAGACAATTGCGTACGTGACTGTGAAACGTATGCCCCTGAGGTCTGCATGCGTTTTGGTGTGAATTTGGCTCCTTTGATATACTCGTGTGAACCCTGTGTCTGCCCAAGAGCGCTACGTGGGGCTTTATGTAACCCTGACTCAGGTGCATAGTCAAGACTGGTGTGTTACCACCTTGTGTCCAGGTGAACCGCTGACACCTGCACGTGCTCTGCCAGGGACAGGTGCAGCCCCTCAGGACATTCCCAATTGCTCGGCCACCCTCAAGTCGGCCTTAACCCACATCCTCGGCAGGCCTGAGCCCCTGCTCAGCACGGCCGATGGCGGAGGGGGCGGGGCATATAAATAACCTAATCTGCATAGTCCCCCCAGGCCTGCGCCCAAAATGTTAGTAAAGACTAGAGGCTGCCGTGCAAATGTAGCTTTCCTAGGTTGCTTTATTCCGACTCCCACAATTGTCCCGAGGGGGCAGGGCGGAGCGGGTCACGGTAGATTTGCACATCGCTTCTAGTCCGTTCTCCCTTCCTCAAGGACGTTCTGCACTTTCTTTCCTCCGTTATAAAAAATCCTTACGTAAATTACTTACTGACGTGCGAATTTACATAAATTTCCCAACTAACTGCGCAGACATTTCTCAAAGCCTCATCCCTATTCTTCGGCTGTAAGAGGGCGGAGCTGTCCGTACAAATGACATCGATGATGTGCACGGCACTCCCGGAGCCGGCTACTTATTATTCCGCAGCGGTCTGGGCTCTGAGCGGGTGGGCCTGCCCCGGTAAATAGCCTTATTTGCATACCCCTCCGGCGTGTTTGGCATAATAGGCGCAGAAGCTCCCCCTCCCCAGTCCAGCCCTTCCTAACCGCCGTCCTCCTCTCGCGCGGAGCGGGCGGAGCGAAGAATGCAAATGAACCTCGCGTAGGCGCCCGACCCACTTCCCCTTTCTCGAGGGGGGAGTTCTGAACTTCCTCGCCCCGCCCCGCGCCGCTCGCGCCTGCGCACGGATGTCCCTCCGCCCGGGTGCGGTCACGTGCCCACCGGGCGAGGCGGGGGCGGAGCGTCGCGGGCGGTGGGGGCGGGGTATGGCGCGCTGTGCGGCGCTGGGCGGCTGGCACAAACGGCGGCGCCGGGGCCGGAGGAAAAGGCTCGGTGAGGGGAGCGCGGGGAGGGAAGGGAGCGAGGAGCAGACGCCGTTCGAGCCGGGGTGCCGGCGCGACGCCGGCGGGGCTTGGGGGCGCGCGCCGGCACGCCGTGGCGGCGCGTGGCGGCCCCGGGGAGGGGAGGGTGGGGCGTGGGGGAGGGAGCGCGCGCCGGCATGTCGAGTGCGGGCCGTTTGGGGGGTGGGGGTGGGAGCTGGGAGCGCGCGCCGGCTGGGGGAGGGGAGCAGGCGCGGGGGCCAGGCGGTCCCGAGGCCCTGCCTCCGTCGCCTGCTGCGCCCCGAGGGGGCCTCAGGCCCGGCACTGCAGGGAATTGGGAGGGGGGCTCCTTTTTCTTCCGTCTTGTCCCCGAAGTGCGTGAACCCTCCCCCGCCCTTCCCTCTGTCGCTGTGAACCCTCCTCCCGCGGCTCCTTCCGTCTGTCTGTCTGTCTTAGGACCTCCCTTCCGTCTGGATGTGTGTCAGCCCCCAGCAGGCTTCCTCCCGTTGCGCTCAGGTCGACCCCTCCACCCTGTTGTGTCCGGCTGTCTCAGGCCCTCCCTCCCAGCTTCTCTTCGGTCTGTTTTTCTGTCTCTGGGCTCCCGGTTCTCTTTGTCTCTGGTCTCCCCAGCTTCCTCCGTCTGTGGACCTCCCACATTCCTCCTCTGTGTCTCTGGAACCCCCAGGCAGATCCCCCCCTGTCTATTTGTTTCCAACTCTCCTGCTCCCCACTCTTCCTGCATTTCTTTTCCACTACGGGCTCCGTCTCCGTTTTCTGTTTTCTGTCTTCTGTCTGTCTGAGGATGCTCTCTCCCACAGCCCCCGATGCAGTCCTTTGGCTTTGGGTCATCTACCCAGCCTCACTCCTCCAGCTGCCCCCCTCTCTGCCTCTTGTCAGTGACTTCCCCCCCAAATTCCTACAGTCTTCTCCCCCACTTGATTTAGGTTCTGGGGATCTCTGTAGCCAAGTCAGTCTTCCTTTCTACTGCCCCTAAATCCCTCCCTCCTTCCCCAAGTAGGCCTGCCTCTAACTCGTCTCACATCTCTTTTTCTCTCTCTCCATCCAGCCACCCTGACGGGTCCCTTCCCAAGCCCCTAGGGACAGCAGAGGACTTGGGGACCAGCGAGCACCCCCAGGGCACGAGAAGAGCCTCTGCTGCCTGCCCTGTCTCACTCTGCCCCACGCCAGGCCCAGCCGCCCCTGCCCCCGGCTGCATCAAGTGGAGGAGGAGGAGGCGGAGGAGGGTGGCACCATGGGCCCGGGCCGTGCCCTCCATGCCCGGGGGATGAAGACGCTGCTGCCATGGACAGCCCGTGCCAGCCGCAGCCCCTGAATCAAGCTCTCCCTCAGTTGCTGGATTCTGTGTCAGAGCCCTTGGAGCCTGGCCGGGCCAGGATGGGGGTGGAAAGTTACCTGCCCTGTTCCTTGCTACCCTCCTACCACTGTCCAGGAGTGCCTGGTGAGGCCTCGGCGGGGAGTGGGACCCCCAGAGCCACAGCCTCTTCCACCACAGCCAGCCCCCTGCGGGAGGGCTTTGGCGGGCAGGATGGCGGCGAACTGCGGCCGCTTCAGAGTGAGGGCGCTGCAGCGCTGGTCACCAAGGGGTGCCAGAGACTGGCGGCCCAGGGCGCCCGGCCTGAGGCTCCCAAACGGAAATGGGCAGAGGATGGTGGGGATGCCCCCGCACCCAGCAAGCGGCCCTGGGCAAAGCAGGAGAACCAGGAGGCGGAGGGGGAGGGGCAGGGTGGCGTGGGCTGCAGCAGTGGCAATGGCGAGGCCAGCGCCGGGCCGAGGGAGGAGGTGCTGCCCGCTGCGCCTGAGCGCTTGGCCCTGGACTATATTGTGCCCTGCATGCGGTACTATGGCATCTGCGTCAAGGACAGCTTCCTGGGGGCGGCGCTGGGCGGCCGCGTGCTGGCCGAGGTGGAGGCCCTGAAGCGGGGCGGGCGCCTGCGTGACGGGCAGCTAGTGAGCCAGCGGGCTATTCCGCCACGCAGCATCCGCGGGGACCAGATCGCCTGGGTGGAGGGCCACGAGCCGGGCTGCCGCAGCATCGGCGCCCTCATGGCCCACGTGGACGCCGTCATCCGGCACTGCGCCGGGCGGCTGGGCGGCTACGTCATCAACGGGCGCACCAAGGTGAGGCTGCGGGGCCTTGGGTGGAGGGGCTGCCCGCACTCATTTGTTGGTTGCCTAGTGCTCTGAGCATCATTGGGCTTGGAGGCGGGCTTCTGGGGTCACGAACGGTTTAGGCAGCTCCAATGGAGGAGTGTTGGGGTTCGCTTTGGGCTCTCGCTCCCCTTGGGGACTGGGGGGGGGGGGTCTGTGTGCTTTCTCCCTGTGGCCCTGAGTTTGTGCACCTGTAAACCAGGGGTTTGGCGTGCAGGAACAGTGGTTCTTGACTTTGCCAGGGTTCATCTTGAAGAACCTGAGAAAAGGTGCCGACATTCATAGCCCCACACCTGTGTGAGCCCTGGTGGGTTCACAGCTCCCTGATGGCAGTTCATGGGCCCCAGACCTAGAATGGTCCTTGTAGACAGGCCCACGTTTCTGCTCTGGTCATCTGCACCTATCTGTCCCTGTCTTGATCCTTCGTTGTTCACCTGTCCCTTCATCTGTCCCTTTGTGCTGGCCTGTCCGTCTAGTCCATCCTGTCTGCCATCTGTCTCTGGTCTGTCCATTCTGTCTTCCAGGCAGGAGAACCAGGAGATGGTTGGGGGAGGGTGGTAGTGGTGAGGCCAGTGCCAGGCTGAGGGAGGAGGCGCTGCCTGCCGTGCCTGGTGCTGGACTGTGTTGTGCCATACTCTGCCACTTGCATCAAGGACAGCTTTCTAGGGGTTGCACTGGGCGACTGTGCACCTGTCCAGGTGAAGGTCCTGTCTCCGTCTTCCCCCTCCCTGTCCTAGTCTCTGTCCTCCATCCTTTCTGTCCTGTCTGCCCATCACTTCGTTCCTGTCCAGAGCTGGTCTGTTTCCTTGATCCTGTGCCTTCGTGTCTCTTCTTGGTCCCTTATTTTTACTTTATAGTAGTAGTAATTAATCTTTTTTTGGAATCTGGGTCTTTTTGAGAATCTGCCAAAACCCACAGATCCTCTCTTAAGGAAACCTCATTTGATTGGAGTTTATGTGCACTTGTCAGGGCCTCCTGGGCCTCCAGCTGCCCATTCAAGAACCTGGGGTCAGGAACCCTGCACAAGACAATAGTCCACAGGGCCTTTCCCGCCTGCTGACATGATAATTCTCTTCGTTGACGGGTGTGAGGGTCTTGGCCTTGAGTCCAAGCCTTGGTGTCATTGGGACAAGGCCATACAGGTGTGCCCACTGCACGCCAGTGATGCCTGGCTGATGGCACAGGCTGCCATCTGCCCTGTGGGCATGAGGTTGTGCTTCTGATGTCCCCTCCCTCCTCCCTCAGATTCCATTTCAGGTTTTGTCTCTGTGCAGCTTCCCTTTCGGGCTGGAGCTGGCTAGGGACCAGGGCTCCCCCCGGCTGAGGCCAGGGTCCTCCCCACCTCAGCTAGAACTTGGCCTACTTCCCTCTCGCTCGCAGCACTTGATAGCTGGGGAGCTGGAGGTGGCCGTTCCCTGGGCTCGGCTCCTGCACAGGCGGGAGAAGTCAGTGGGAGTTTCCTTGGCCACAGGTGCTGAGCACCTTCACCCTAGGGTCACCTATCCTCACAGGAGGGAGGTTGGGGGGAGACTACAAGAGCTGAGTGGCCCAGGGCAGGCCATGTCTCTGAGGCTCAGGGTGCTCATCCACAGGACAGGGAAACCAGGTTAAGTCCCTAGCTAGGCTGTGGCCGTATTAGGAGGGGAGGGGAGGGGAGAGTAGAAGGAGCAGATCTCTTCCCCTTTGGTGCCTTCGATGTGCTTGGAATGGGGCCCTGGCTAGGATAGGGGGAGTATTGGGACCTTTTTAGCCCTGGGTGACTCTTATTGCCCTGCGAGGTGAGAACAAGCCAGGCTGGACTGAGAAGGGCGGGGAGGAGCCAACCCAGTCCCTGGAGTTCCTCACAGACCCTCCACTGCCCTGCTGAGACAGCAGCTCCAGGCTTCCCCACCTTCACAGAGTGCCGTCTGGGCTCCCTCCCCAGGCTCTGAAGTAAGACTGGGGGCCGTTGAGGTGGGTGGCCACAGTGGTGGTGGGGCACAGATCCCCAGTGTGGCTAGGGTCGGCCCCAGCCTGACTGGAGCTCCTGTGTTGTCCTGTCTTCCCTCCTTTCCCTAGTCCCTCTGCTCAGTTGACGTGCAGCTGGGAAAGAGTTGACTCCCACTGGTGTCAAGGACTACCATAGGGGACCCCAGGGAGGGTCTCGCTGGCTTGGTTTGCCCTTTTAAGAGGAGTGTGGAGGTGGAGCTTGCTGTCATTGGCTCAGTCTCCTGACTTGGGGCTGTGTGTGTGATGGGGCTCTTGGCACCTTGTCACCGAATAGCCTTTAACTCTTTAGTCTCCTGGGTCTGATCCCAGCTGCCCCTTCCCTGAGATGGCGGGATGAAGAGCAAGTTTCCATGTCACTCTGCTTGTTGTCCCTTTCCCATGTTGGGGCAGGAAGTAGATGCCTCTCTGGGGCCAGAGGATGCTCCCCGCCTCAGGGTGTGTGTATGTAGGAGGAAGGATGGGGCCTTAAAGGGCTTGTTTCTGTGCCCAGCTTTCATGCATGAGTCCCATTCCATGGGTGTCCCTCCCTGTGTGGTGGGAGACCCTGTGTGAGGGTGCACAGGGCAGGACGGAACAGAGGCCCTGAGACCCAGAGGAGTGCTTGCAGTCAGCAGCTGCCACCTGGGCACCAAGGTGACAGGCCTGGCCCCAGGGGATTGCATGGGGCCGCCTGTAGGGCCAATACTAGGTAAACAAGTCCCTGTGCTCATTTCACATTGAGGAGGTGGAGTAGAAAATCAGCCCAAGTGCCTTCAGCCAGAGTACTCAAGGTGCCCCTTGACCTGAGACCTGAATAACCAGGAGGACCAGGGGAAGAGTTCCAGGCAGGTGCAGAAGCTTGGGGATGGCCTTGGCCTGGTCAGAGAGCAGTCAGGAGGCCCTCAAGGCTGGAGCAGAGTGATGGGGATAGTAGATGAGGTTGGTGGCTTTGGAGGCTGTGGTTGGGAATTTGTATTTTCTTGGGATGCAGTGGGGAACTTGAGGAATTGGAGCAATGGAGAGCTGGGGCAAAGGGTCTCTGGCTGCTGTGTGGGGATAGATTTTGGGGGAAGAGGTTGCAGCGCTGGACCCTTTCCCCACCCCGTCCTTGTGCAGAACTAGCAGAATCTCTGCTTGGATTCCAACTGGGGAGGGCTTGCCCGTCCCTAACCAAGGCCTCACTGATTCCAGACCCCCACCCTGGCCCACAGCCACGATCTTTCCTCCTGTTGAGGTGCTTACTCAGAGGCTGACCCATCCGTAGGGAGTGAGCAGTGCAGAGAAGGTTCTTCGGGACCGGGAGGGTGGGGGCCAGGGTCTTGCCCTGGTGCTGCCAGAGAGGAGCGTGGCTCTCCACTGCTGGGTGGCGTTACCTGGTGGCAGCCCTCCTGGCCTCCTTTCCCAGGGTAGGTTCCGTGGAGGGTCGAGTGCACATGTTTAATGCAGAGTGGTGTGCTGTCCACGCTGGGGTGAGCCCTGGGAATACCGTGTTGGGAGGAGGCCGAGGGGCCGAGTCAGCTGGCCTCCGCAGAGTGCCAGGCAAGCCTATTTGGGAGCAGATGCTGATCATTTTGATTGGGAATATTTATCTCAGGGCTGTCTTGCCAGGCTGCGGGCCACAGGTGTAGCTGAGCATTAGAGGGGAGCAGCAGCCAGCAGAGCCTGGACTGGCATCAGTGTGGGTCAAGGGGTCAAGACAGATGGTCCCCAGCTGGGGAGGAGCGGGAGGGTCTTCATGCGGGTGCTTCCCTCTTTGCCTCATCCAGTCCTCCCAGTGGCTTTGGGCCCAGGGTAGGACAGGGCCTTTTTTTAAAAATGTTATTTCAGCCTGTGCTTGGCTCTCCATCATGTGGCAGGCACCATGCTGGGTGCCTTTCCAGAAATTTTTATCTTGCTCAGTTCCCACAACTGTGAAGTACCTGTCGGCTCCATACCATGGGTGAGGAACTGAGACAGGGGAGTGAAGTCGCCTGCCTGACATCACAGCTCATGTGGCAGGACTGAGACTTGACCCCGGGAGTTAGGTCTGTAGGAATGCCTGGGCCCTTTCCCTCACACCACATCCACCTTTCCCTCGGCTCCCTGATGCGAAACGGACCTGGAGTCACTGGGCCCAGGCCTTAGTGTGGGCAGGGCTGGGCAGGGCCAGGGCCAGGGCCAGGGCCAGGGCCGCCATCAGGGAGAGGAGGCGAGAACCCCGTGACCATATCTGTAACCACAGGAGCCAGGACCTGGAATGAGTACTGTGAGACCTGTGGGTTATGTTGTCAGAGGGGCTAATGCTACAGCTGTCCACAGAGCAGGTGTTTTTAGCTCCATTTTACAGAGGAGGCAGTTGAGGCCCGTGCCGATGATGGGACTGTCCAGGGCTAGAGTTGGGATTAGATCTCAGATTAACCACACTCTAGGTTTTGGTACCTGTTCACATGCCTAGGAGGCAGAATTTATTTAGTGGGGATTCTTGGTAGTTAAGGGCAGTGGTTCTCAGCACTGCTGCATGTTAGAATGACCTGGGGAACCTGGAAAAATTTCAGGCTCCACCCTAGACCAACCGCCGAGGTGGTCCTGGGCATCAGTGTCCCAGGGCATTCCACTCTGCAGCCAAGGGCGAACCCGCAGTGCAGGCTGTGAGGGCACATCCCTGCGCCCCAGAAGACGTTTAAATTGGCTTCATTCTACTGAAATGTCTGAGGTGGGGTCAGGTTGTCTTTAGAAAAGCAAACCCTCAAAAACTGAGGTCCATCTGGGTGCCAGGCCCTGGGCATGTGTGTTGGTCGGGGAGTGGGCTATTGAGGTGCAGGAGCTGAGGTTTCTGGTGGATGGGGGCTTGGCTGAAAAAGGAGAAGGTCTGGGGTTGGAGCCCAGGGCACTTGAGTCAGGAGAGATGAGGGGTAGGGGTGGGTGAGAAAGCAGGTAACGTCCTTGGCTACCCCAGTCGACCCACCTCCATCCCTCTCTGCCAGGCCATGGTGGCGTGTTACCCAGGCAATGGGCTGGGGTACGTGAGGCACGTTGACAATCCCCACGGCGATGGGCGCTGCATCACCTGTATCTATTACCTGAATCAGAACTGGGACATCAAGGTAGGGGGTGGGGGTGGGCGTGGGGAGGCTTGTATCCACTTCATTTTCCACTCCCAGCTCAGCGTTTAGGGTTCTCCCCTTCCTCCTCTCAACCCACAGCGGGGCGGTGCCGTCCACGGCATTCTCTTTCTGAGAAATGGCACCTCCTCTCCAGCAGACTGTGGTGACAGCTTCAGGGAATGGTGCTGTCTACCCAGTGCTCCCCCTTCCCCCTCCTCCCTGCCCCCCTCCATTTTCTGTCTTCTTGAGTAGCTTCCTGCCTGTCTCCATGGTGATGTGGACTCTGGGCTGTCATTCATTCTAAGAGCCTGAGTGGTGGGAGGGTGTGATGTGTGCGGGTCCTGTGTCTCCTGCTGGGCTCCCTGGGGGTAGGCGATGCAGGGTGGAGGCTCCAGAGAGCCCAGCCAGCCTCCTAGGAGTCTCACCCTCTGGCCTGCCCTCAGGTGCATGGTGGCTTGCTACAGATCTTCCCTGAGGGCCGGCCCGTGGTAGCCAACATCGAGCCCCTCTTTGACCGCCTGCTCATTTTCTGGTCTGACCGGCGGAACCCCCATGAGGTGAAACCTGCCTATGCCACCAGGTACGATCTATACTTCTGGGGTTGTGCCCAGGTGCCCTCCCTTCCCCCCCCCCGTGCCAAGAAAGTCTTGTTAGACCCCGGGAGTGACTAGGGAGTGACGAAGTGCTGAGAGGGAGCCTAGGTGGGAACAGAACCAGGCTCAGAAGGGTTGATGGACTCTAGCGTCACTGTGGATACAGTGCCTGGAATGAAGAAGAGTGGTCTGTAACTGCCCTGCGGATGCTCTGGTCCCCAGGTACGCCATCACTGTCTGGTATTTTGATGCCAAGGAGAGAGCAGCAGCCAAAGACAAGTATCTGCTAGGTACGTGCTTCCCAAACAGCGTCCTGCTCCCTCACGTCCTTCCTAGTCCATGTACCTCACTAGGCCTCAAGCCACCTCATCCACCTCGTCAGTCTCTTATTAAATCGTCCACTCGTTTTTCCTCATCTCTGCCTACCTTCCCCAGACAGCCCACTCTCCTGCACCTCCAGCAGGAGCCCCCTCTCTTCTGGTCCTCTCCCCCATCTTCCCAGGTTTTCCTTGGCCTCTTTGTCCCTTCCCTGATGACTCACTCTCTCTGGTCCCCCTCTCTTCCCCAGCATCAGGACAGAAAGGTGTCCAAGTCCCTGTGTCACAGCCGACTACACCCACCTAGTGGCCAGCTCCAGAGCTGCATGGACAGACAGCTTGCCCTGACTTCGGGAGAGCGCGGGCCCTGTGCTGCCGGGCCAGCAGCCCGCCAGTCTCGGTGCCTGCTCCTTCCCCGCCTCCGCTGCTGCTTCCGACTTTGCCTCTGTCCTGCCTGGTGTGGAGGGTTCCGTCCGTCACTGAGGACCGAGGAGGAGGAGAGACCCCTGCTGCCCCATGATGGGGCCTGGGGTTGACCTGGGCAGGGGCCAGTGTTGGGGGCTCCCACTCCTGGAGCTGGGGCCTGTGTCCCAGGGGTGGGGAGCTGGAAGGAGGCATTGCCACCTCCCACCAGGTGTAGGATTTGGGGTTGGGTTGAGTCATGGCCTCTTGCTGGCCAAGGTTTGTGGGGGGAGTATCCCCAAGCCCCCCACTCCTCCAGCCTGGAATGTGAAGTGACTCCCCAACCCCTTTGGCCATGGCACCTTTTGGACTAGGCTGCTGCTGCTTGGGCAGGATAAGAGGTGCCGGGAGGAGCATGGGTGTGAAAGTCCTGTCAGCCAAGAAATAAATAAAAGTTTACCTCAGAGCTGCACACCCCTGCCTCCCACTCCCGCTCTCGGTGAGGAGACCCCTTCGCCTGCTGTTCAGGGCCTTTATTGACCATGGCGGGTAAGGAGGTCTGAGAGCCAGTGTGCAGAGGGTGGCCAGGCTTGACCTCAGAGGGTCACCAGGCGGAGCTGGAAGGCTGGGGGCATGTTGCCCAGGCTGGTGCACTGTGGGGTGAGGTCGAGGTTGGTGGGGCTCCCCACAGGGAGCAGGCAGAACCGCTGCAGGATGGCAGTGAAGAAGAGGAAGATCTCGGATCGGGCCAGGCCTGTGCCCAGGCACATCTGCTTTCCTGGGGACACAGGGATGTGGAGTGAGAACCTCATGTGCCCCAGGGCCTGTCCAGGCTGCTCCCCTCCCTGCCTGGCCCGGACCTAGGGCAAAGGGCGTGAAGGCATCATTGCTCTGGAACTCGCCCTCATTGTTCAAGAAGTTCCTGGGGTTGAAGGAGTTTGGGTCCTTGAATTGGGTGGGGTCCCGGTGCGCGGACACCAGCAGAGGAATCACGAAGGTGCCCTGGAGGGATACACAAGAGTTCCTCAGGGACTTGGCAGGCCACTATCCTTCATCCATCCAAGACCCCATTTAAAAGCCAGTGCCGCCCTTCTTGTTCCCAGGGCTAGTCAGTCAGCGCTGTGTGCACGCCCAAGCCTGCAGATGTCGGCTAATAGGTAGGCCGCTCCCTCCCTGCGCCAACAGACAGAATCCCCAGGCTTGGTGGGTACCTTGGGCAGGAAGTGGCCGCGCAGGTGGGTGTCGGGGGTGAGGGCACGTGGCAGCCCCAGCGGCACCACACTGATGAAGCGCTGGATCTCGTGCAGCACAGCGTTGGTGTAGGGCAGGCGCCCACGGTCTTCCAGGCTTGGGGCACGCATCCGACCCACCACGGCGTCTAGCTCAGCCTGTACCTTGGCTGGGGCCGGCTCAGGCTGTGAGCTGCATCCGCCGTGGACCCCAGCCAGCCCCAACCCTAGCCCCCTCATCCCTGGCCCTCCAGCTCGCAGACCTGCCACCTCTGGGTACTTGAGCAGAATGAGGAGCCCATAGCGCAGGGTGTTGCTCGTGGTCTCGGTGCCACCGAAGAAAAGGTTGTGCGTCGTCATCACCAATGTCTCCTCCTGGAAATGTCTCTCTGAGTCCTTCTGTTCCTGTGGGCAGAGGAGACGGGCGCTGCCGCGTGCCAGGCGCCTGCTGGTGGGAGGCATAGATGGAGTTTAGGGCAGCGGGGGCGTGCACCTGATCCATCTGATCCAGAAAGCAATCAATGAAATCGCGGGGCTCCCCCGGCTGCCGCGTCTGCCGGTGCCGCTGGATTTGCTCGGAGATGAAGACCCGAAGCTCCGCGAAGTTTCGGAAGATTCGGTGGTGCGGGCCCGGGAGCCAGTGCAGGATGGAGGGGAAAATGTTGTACATCTCCGGGGACGGGATCTCAATAGGACCTTGAACAAGACCACTAGTTTCCATACGGTGAGACTGGACCAGGACTGCGATGTTATCAGTTCCAGAGCTCTAACATTCCAAGATTCTAAGATCGCCCCATTCTAATGATCCAGTGTAGGTGGGTCTGTGTACTCGGGGTTTGGCATAGGATGGGCACACGACGGAGGGGTCGGGCGGTCCTCTCACCTCGCCCCATTTGGAACTCATGATACGGAAGTTCTCACTGAAGAGGTCCAGGAGCTTCAGGAACTCCGGGTCCTGATAGCCATAGCGGTTCCCGAAGACCACGAAACAGATAACATTAGATACAGCATTATCTAGTAGCCGCCGGGGGTCGAACGGGGCTCCTGGGAGTTAGAATAGATGAGGTCATAACGCTTGGCCCAGCCCCTCGCTAGCTCTTGAGCTTACTGGCTTCCTTCCACCCAAACGTCTTCCCACGTCCCCTTCTCATCCGTTGATCACACCCACACCAGGCCCCTCTCCTTTCCCGCCAGGCCGCATCAGCGAGGGCTTGAAATTCGCCAAGCAGACAAGCCGTTTCCTCCAGGACGCGCTCCTCGACGGTCCGCGTACCCAACCCGAACTCCTTAAGCGCTCCGACTGCAAAATTGCGCAGCGTCCGCCAGCGCTGTCCATTAGAAAACAAGATGCCTGGGGATGGGGCAGAGAAGGGGGCGGCCCGGGGAGTTGGCCACGCCCATCCCGGAAGCGTTCGGTCCGGGAGCCCACTTCCTCGCAACCCTTCACTCTGCTTCTTTTCCAGACCTCTTGGTTGCCACCCCAGCCTTCTCGGCCCTGCCCATACATTGGCCCCACCTCCGCTGGTCCGCATCCCTGACCAGCGCTTGCTCTCTTTGGCTTTCACTCTCAGGCTCTTTTCTATTGGCTGCACGAGGAACCAGCCCCCCGATTCGAGCCCTGCGCTTTAGCTCCGCCTCGCCCTCTCCTCGCAGTTTGCGCTCATTAGCCGGGATTCTCTACCGGGCCCCGCCCTTTAGTCGCCCAAAGTGGCGGGTCCTGGAGCCTCACCGTTCCCGCGTGTGAAGCGTTCGAAGACTGTCATGGCCCCGCGGCCGGAGAAGGTATCCGCCTGCAGCACCAACGCGTCCCGCAGCGCTGCGTAGCCGCACAGCATCACCGCAGGGCGCGGGCCCAGCCGCACCGTGAACACCGGGCCCCAGCGGCCAGAGAGCTACACGGAGCCGGTGCTCAGCGGGTCCCGGTCGGGGCCGCTGACCCCCTTCTCCGCCGAGACCCCAGAGCCCCGCCCCAGAGATCCCTCCTCCTTCATACAGACCCAGGAGTCCCCGTCTCAGCCCCTCATTCCATGCCTAGGAGTTCAGATCCCCAGCTCCTGCCTCCCTCAGACCCAGGAGTCCGGGCCTCCAGCTCCCTCTTCCCTCAGGATCTGGAAATCCAGGTCCCCAGCCCCCAGCAGTCTCAGAACTAGGGGTCTGGGCCCTCAGTACTCTCCACCCCCCGCGTGGAACCAGGAGAACAGACCCCTCCGCTGTCCTTCCCCCAGGACCTGACTGCCGGTTGCAGGCTCCTCCTCCCTCAGGACCCGGGGGCGGGGGTTGGGGGGCAGCGCGACTCCACCGACTCCACCGTGAACCAGCAGCTCCGGGCCCCTCTTCCTTTGAGATCTGACTTCCCACCCCAGCCTTCTCTTCCCTCCCAACCAGATGTCTAGCAAATCTCCTTTCCCGGAACGCAGGACTGTAGGCCCCTCAACCTTCCTCAGGACTCACGGGGTCCGAGCCCTCAGCTCTGTCTCCTTTCAGAGAACCAGGAGTTCCAGCCTCCAGCCCCACCTCCACGAATCCAGAATTCTGTCCCCCCACCCACTGTTGGGGCTACCTCCATGAGTGCGTGGTCCAGGCGGCCGGACCCCAGCTGCAGTAAGTTTCCCAGCAGCGGGAGCGGCGTGGGCCCGGGCGGTAGGGCCCCCTGCATCGGAGTGGCGCGCCCACCCCAACCCGGCCTGGCTAGCGCTGGGAGCAGGAACAGCAACAGCAGCGTTGCGATGCCGGTGATCAACATGCCTTCGATCCTCTACACCTGCGCCCCTTCGCCTCTATTTGATTCCCTTGGGGTCTTGGGTGGAGCAGGGGCGGACATGGGAAGTGGGAGGGGTGGGCGTCCTCGACCGCTCCTTCCCTGAATTCCCCAACCCAACGTCTCCACCCTGTCCCCAGCCCTAATCCTCCTGGGCCTGGCTCCGCATGGCTTTTTTTGTGCCTGCCTCAGCTTGCCCTATTTGGCACCTTTCACGCACCAGCATTTCTGTGTCAATACACCTAGCCAACAGGTGTACCGTTCTGAGCCCCTGGCACCTTTGGGTCCACCTTACCTGGCCTGGAGGAGTGCATTTCTGAGTCTCCTGGCCACCTCCGGGCCCATGACCCCTGAACGCTGTCCCTGTGACTCCTCAATACACTCCTGACTCCTAAACACATTTCTAAAACACCCCTGGTGATGTGCCCATTAGCCTGTACTCCTGTGCCCTGTGCCTGTGATCCCTAGGGACGCGCACCTGAACCCTTCCTTGTCACTTCCATGCCCACTGCTCTTGGAGCCCTGTGTGCTGTACCTGTGTCCCAGATGCTCACTAGAGTCCCCTAGCCTCCTGGTGCCCATCAGCCTGGCATTTCAGTGCCTATCCTTATGACTCTTGGATGCCTTCCCACGTGTTGACCCCCTTGTATCTCCATACTTGTGCCCTGCCCTGAACTCTTGCCATCTCTATTCCCAATGCTCTGCCTCCTAGATGCCGCAAAATGTCCTATGCCCATGCCGCTGCACACCCTGGGCTCCAGTCCCCGAAACCCCTCAGTGGGCATGCCCATCTGAAGCCAGGCGATTATGGCGGACAAACTTATGCCTCACTCCTGCTGACCCTGGGGGTGTGGGCTGGAGGGGACAGCCCCAGGCCTGGATGGGCCAAGGGTAGGGGATGTGGCTGAGTCAGCACCTGGAGCAGACTGCTCAGGGGCCCACTCTCCCGCAGGCCCCTGTCTTGCTGGATCCAGCCTTCCACCGGGTGCCTGGCACAGGGCTCAGACCTGGGGAGATGGCCAGGACCTGTGCAGAATCTGATACTGGGCTTGTCTCTGGGAGTGTCTCTCTCTCTATCTTTGTTTCATCTCTCAGCGTCTCCCTCTCAGACATTAGGAAACACCGTGTTTCTCTTTCTGTCGCTCTCTCTAGTCCCATTTCTCTCTCTGTTTTACTCTCAGTGTCTGCCTCTGTTTGTCTGTTTTCTCTCTCTCTCTCCCTCCATTTTGTCTTTACCTTAATCTCCTTTCTCTGTGCTTCCCCCTCTCGCTGCCTCTGTCTGTGTCTCTGTCACAGTTCCCCCTACCTGTCAGCCCTTCTCTCTCCAGGAACCTGGTGACTGGCAGGGCTGTGGGGCCGCGTCCCTCATCAGAGGCACTGACTCCACAGTCAGCAGGGGTGCGGCAGGGCACAACAAGCGTGCCCTCCACGGGCCCACCCCATCCCCCTGTGCCAGGCTCTCTGATGGATGCTCTTTATTAGGGTCTCTTCAAGAGTAGGCATTTTATCTTGTTCACTTCAGTATCCCCAGCACCTAAAATAGTGCTCAGCACAGGGTGGGCACTCAGTAAATGTTTGTTGAATGACTGCATGACTCTCTTCATCCCGATTTCTGTCTCTGTTTCTCTGTCTCCCTCTAAGTCAGACTTGATTTCTCTCACTCTCTCTTTTGCCAAATCCTTCTGACAGCCTCTCTTCCTGTCTGTCTCTGTCTCATCTCTTGAAGCTTCTGTCTCTCTAGCTCTCTTTTTCTTTTTCTCCCAGATCTCTGTCTCTTCATCTCTGTTCCTCTCTTCCTTTCTATCTCTGTTTTAGAATCTCCTTGTTTTCCTTTTCTCTGGTCATCTCTGTCTCTCCCTTTTTCTCAATACTCCTCTTTCTCCTCCTCTGTCTTGCTCAATCTTTGGCTTTGAGAATCTCTCTCTGCTGTCTCTATGTATCTTTCTGTCTCTTTTTCAGTATTTCCATGTGTTTCTCTTTGCTGTCTATCTTTCTTTCTCAGGACCTCTGAGTCTTTCCCTCTCTCCCTCCACCTCTGCGTCCTTCGCTGGGCTCTGGGGCTGACTCTGTAGTTGGCCTGAGGTGGGAACAGCGAGCGAGCAAGCATGGGGATTAAGGAGCCAACGCCCCATGTGGGGAACGCCTGTGAGCCTCACCACAGTGGTTATGCCCAGCACAGCACGTCCCAGCTTCTGGATGCCCCTGGGCAACCCCCATTCCGGGTAGGGCTTCCCAGGCCACTTCTGCCCATGGCTGGGGGGCCAGCCCCACCCTGCCTGACTCTGGCTCAAGGAAGCTTGAGATGCCTGCTCATTGAGAAAAGCTGCTGTCAGCAGGATGTCAGGGAGTCAAGTCCACTTCGAGGTTGGGAGGCCCCATGCCTGGGGCTGCTATTCCCACTGAATGGAGGACTTGCACCACAGAGGAATGGTCCTGGGAGAGGGGTGAGAAAGAGGAGAGTTTCAGTCTTCCAGGGCCTCCCTGCTCCCATTCATTGCCCTTCCTATCTGTCTTTCTCTGGCCATTTCTGTTTCTTTCCTTGTCTCTCTTCTCTTCTTCTCCCCAATTGTGGTCTTCGTATCTCTCTGCTTTCCTTTGTGTCTCTGACTTGTGAGCCTGAGAGGAGCAGGGTTGGAGCCAGATGCTCTGCATTCTGATCTCAGCTCTGCCTGTTTCTGGCTGTGTGAACTTGGCCAAGTCACTTCACCTCTCTGAGCTTCAGTTTGCTCATCTGTAAAAATGTATAATAATATTGTTGGGCCTCATGGGGAGAGCTGAATGCGGCATTGAGAACAGCATGTGAACAGGAAGCAGTATATAAGTGTAATTGCTATTTCTCAGTCTCTGTGTCTGTTTATATCTGGTGGTCTCTCACTTTCCTGCTTACATCTCCATCTTTGGACGTGGCCCTGTATCTTTTACAGACCTGTTTGGTATCTCTCTGGGCGGCTGTCTTTTTCTCTGCGTCTCTGTCTTCAGGGCCTCACAGCCTTTACCTTCCAGCCTATCTCCAGGAAACCATTTCTCCCAATTTCTAGCTGCCCTAAGGGTGAGGGTGGAACTAGTCACTGTGAGATGTCTCCTTTCTCTGCAGCCAGACCTCCCTTCTCCCCATCCTAGGGGACTGTCCTCCTCCCTTTAATTCAGCCAAGGCAGATTTGACTCTATTGTAAAGATAATTTACTAGGAAATGATACAAAAGGCCCCAAAAAGGACGCGCAACAGACGAGTTTGGCGGCTAAGTAAAGCAAGGCATGCACTGCGCCGTCCCCAGGTCTGTCTTGCCTCTGGGGACGCGGAGTCGGTAAAGATGGAGATGGAGGACAGGCACGTGGCAGCCACAAGAGGAGGGGAAGCGAGTATGGCAGCGAGAGAGATGAGGGCTCAGTGGAACGAGAAGACGGGGCGCGGGGAGCAACCCCTCGGCGCGAGGCTCCTCGCTCGCAGGCGAATCTGGCAGGCCGGGGGCGTCAGCGCGCGCGCAGGCGCAGCTGGAAGGGCCGCGGCAAATTGCCGAGACCAGAGCTGAGCGGCGTCAGGTCGATGTCCTCGGGCGCCCCCAGCGGCTGCAGCGAGAAGCTCTGCAGGATGGCTGTGAGAAAGAGGAAGAGCTCCATGCGCGCCAGAGACTCGCCCAGGCACTGTCGGCGTCCTGTGCGGGTGGGAGGGTGAGAAGAAGCCAGGAGATAAGATGGGGCGAGGGGCTCCACCCCCAAATTTCCGGAGGAAAACATATGAGGGTAACGGTTGAGGACGGCACAGATCCACCTATGTAAAGGTCTGGGAAAGCACGATTTCTGGGTACTTAAAGTGGGGATAATAATACTGCCTTATTAGGTTGCCGTGAGTGGTAAATGCAGGTAAAGCAATGAGAATATAGTGCTTATGTAGGTCTTACTATGTGCCATGCATTACTCTAAGCATTATACTGCTATTAGTTAGTTTAATCTTCATAACGACCCCAAGAGGTGGGCCTTATTGTTATCTCCATTTTGTAGATGTGGGAATTGAGGCAAAGAGAGGTGAAGTAACAGATCCAAGGCCATACAGCTAGGAGATGACAGAGCTGGGGTCTGGCTGCACAGCTCAGCTCTTAGCCACCACTCTTATAGCTCTTCCAGAGGCGGCACCTGGCACACAGCGGGCAGTATGCTAAGCTACCTATTATTATCCGTCCCCCCTAACACCTCCCCCCCCCCTTTTTTTCCCCGCCCAATACTGAGTTAAACGGGAAAGATCTTTTTAGCCCGGTAAAGGCCAAAGCCAGGAAAACCTAGAACCACCTCACCTGCGCCACCCAGTGGAGAGACTGACAGGGCCGACTTCCAAGTTAATTATCAGCCTGCCTCGCCACCTCCCTCCACAAGGATTTTAGGCATTATCTGTCTCTAGGAGCAGAGGTGGGAATGAGAATAAACGTCTCTGCACATCCAAAGCTGAGGATGGGGTGGAATGAAGAAGTGAGAGGGTTTGGAGCGTGGACTTAGGGCCGGGGAACGCAAGTAGGAATATGGAGCCGGGAAGATTCTGACTCTTGACCCCCGACCCCCGCCCCGGCTCTCACCAGCAGAGAAGGGCATGAAGGCAGGGCTCTTCTTGAAGCACCGATTGGCATCCAGAAAGTGTTCAGGGTTGAACTCCCGGGGCGTCAGGAACTGGGTGGGGTCGTGATGGACGGTGTTAAGGAGGGTGATGACATCCGTGCCCTGTGGGGGTGGGGAGGCAGAATCAGCGGTGTAGAAGGGCTGGGAGGCTCCCAAACTAGGATTTCCACTCTACAGGGCTGGAGGTCCTAGGGATTTGGGGCGGACCATAGGACTTCATCAGGGGTCCGGGAAATGTGTTGTGTTGTCTGGGGTTTGAGAGACAGGTGTTGGAAGCTGTGTTGTTGGGGTCTGAGACAGCGATGAGGATATACCTCCTCTGTGAGAGCAGATTTCGAGTCTTGGGGGGCGGGGAGAGGTCTCTTAGAACAGTGTGTAGGTACAGGGGATCCCCAAGATGAAGTCCCAGACCCTGGGGATTCTGGAAAGGGGTCCTAGGAAGGGGATCTATCATGGGGAAGGGGCCTGGGGTTCAGGACAGGGTCCAGTCCACTGTGGTACAGGATGGGGTCCTGGGAAAGGGCTGAGGTTCTGGATTCAAGGGCCCCAGATGTCTGTTGCTAGGGCTTGAGATGCCAGTTGCTAAGGCCCGGAGTGCTGATTGCTAGGGCTTGGGATCCTCCTCGCTAGAGCTGCAGGTGCTATTTGCAAGAGTCTGGGATGCCTCTTCCTGGGGTGCCAGATGACGTTTGCGAGGTGCTTAGCGCACCTTGGGCAGCAGGAAGCCGCGAAAGACCGTGTCCTGAGTGACGCGGTGCGGCAAGTTCATGGGGATGACGTCTGCGAAGCGCTGCACCTCGTGGATCACGGCATCTGTATAAGGCATGGCTGTTCGGTCCTCCAGCGCTGGCAGCCGCGCGCGTCCCACCACTCTGTCGATCTCCTCCTGTATGCGGGCTGGAGGTGGAGGGGGGAGCGTTGTGGAGGGTATCAGCGGGTTCCCCAGGGCTAGGAAGAGGCGTGTGCGTGTGTGTGGGAGGGGTCCAGTTAATACTTCCCTGTCGGGGCGCTGCTGCAGGGTTAGCCAGAGGCTCAGAGGTTGGGTTCAGAGATAAAGGTTAGGGTGAAAGTTGGATTTGTGCAAGGGCTCCTAGGGGTGGGGTTGTGTGGGCCAAGCTTCGAGGACCAGGCCCGCGGAGGGTGGATCGAGTAGAGGGGCTGTGCGCGAGGGCTGAGAGATCTGGGGCAGGGCAGGTGGCATGGACCCCGCTGGACTCCGTGCGGGAGGCCGGGGTTCCGGGATAGACCCGGAGGCGGGGTTCGGGGAGGTGGGGTCGCAGACAGTGCTGTGTGGGCGGGTCAGACTGCTTGGGAGGGATTGGGTTCCTGGGCCGGCCCTGCGGCCGGGGCTGTGGGGCCAGTCTTTGGGCGGGCGGTGCGAGCTGAGCTCGGAGACAGGACACCTGCTGTGTGGGCAGGGTCAGAGATGGGCCACAAAGCAAGACCACGAGGGCGGGGTCCGGGTCCAAGCACCTCGTGCGGGCTATGGGAGCCACGTGGGTGGGCTCGGCCTCCGTGTGGCTTTGTGGGTTTGGCTGTGCCACGGAGGTGTAAACAGGAGGCGGGGCCTATTAGGGAGGCTGAGCGGGGGGGGGGGCCGGAGGCGGGGCCGTGGTTCATTGTGGGCGGGGCCTAGAGGGGGCGGGGAGAGGCTCAAGCGGGTGCGGAGCCGGGTGCCCCATGGCGCTGTGGGGCTGGTCTCCCGGCCAGGCTTGGGGCGTGCGCACCTTGCACTTCTTGGTACTTCATAAGCACGAGGAAAGTGAAGCGCAGCGTGGTGCCCACGGTCTCGGTGCCGCCAAACAGCAGGTTATGTGTGGTCATCAGCAGGGTATCCATGTAGAAGTGGCTCAGGGGGTCCTGCTTCTCCTGCGAGGGTTGGGGGTGGGAATATGAGCCAGGGCCGGGACATCCTGCCCGGACCCTGACCGTAGGCTCGAAGCCTGTGCGACCCGCTCCCTACAGACCTGAACAATTGCTACTGGGTGCCAGTTCAGTCCCTCCTGTGTTTAAATACATTTCCTTAGGGGACCTGGGGAGCGCGCAAGGGCGGGGTTGGGAAAATCTCAGCCGAAGGGGCCACAGTGAACAGATCCTTAAGGACTTCTTAATGAGCTGTTAATTGGCGGTGGCCCCGAGTGGCTCCGGGCTCCAGTCCAGCAGAGCCAAGTGTTCCAGCTTCACTTGCTGGTTGTGGGGAGATCATATGCAATCCTGCTCAGCCGGGGATCCTTTTTGGTTTGAGGCAGGGGCAGCAGGTCAGAGCAGAGGTGGGACTTCCAGGCGGGGCTTACCTGTGCCATCTTGGTGAGGAAGCAATCAATGAAGTCCCGAGGAGAGTTGGGGTCAAGGGAGGCCTGGTGATCGCGCACGCTGTGGGCGATGAGGTCCTTCACGCACCCGAAGTTCTGGAAAAGGCGTCTGTGCGGCCCGGGCACCCAATCCAGGAGACTTGGAAAGAGGTTGTACAACTGGGGATAGAGGAGAGTCGGAGGGATTTGGAGGGGCAGGCAGGGTGTGTGTGTGCGTGTGTGTTTGTGTATGAGTGTGTGTGTGTGTGAAGGGAATGCCAGTGGGGTCAGAGGAGATCGGGCAGGCAGGGACGGGGTCTTGAAGGGCGGCTGGGTTTTGGAGGTGCGGTGGAGGGGGTGTGGGCGTGTTTTAGTCGTGGCCGTGTAACTCGGGGGCGGGGTCAGATGGGAAGGGGAGGGGCCAGGAAGGGCCAATCGCAGTCCCTTTCCTGCCCACTGTTTCCGCTTTGTCCCTGGACTGTGCAGACCCCTCTCCCTGTCCTCCGCAGATCCAGGCCTCCTGACCTCGCCCCAGGGGCTGCTCATGATTTGGAAGTTTTCATTGATGAGGCTTATAATGGTGAGCAGACGTTTGTCCTCATAGTCGAAGCGACTGCCGAAGAGCACGGAGCAGATGATGTTGGACACGGAGCGGCTCAGGAAAAACGTGGGGTCGAAGGGCTCGCCTGAGGGTGAGGGGCGGAGTGGGTCAAGAAGCGCAGCCCTGTAGACACAATGTGCAACATACCAGAACCCAGGCAGCGATAGCACAAGTTTGTACAACATCCAACTCAACGTGACTTGCAGCGCTGAATGCACGGCTCTGGCTGCCCAGCATGCATCATAACAACACCCTGTTTGTATTGTATTTGGCAATGCAACAGGCAGCACAGAACCATAAATAACATCCTGCAGCAGGTTAACATCGATAATGCCCAACAACGGAACAGGCTGTTCTTGGCCACAGCACACAACACAGCAACACGTGGCAATCACCAGACATCACAGAACACATAACGTGTGGCAATGAAATACCCAGCATATATGACCCCAGTACATGCCAACACACACAACAACACAGAGTGACGTAATAGTGGGCACAGCAACGTCCCTGGACACGGGAACATAATGACGCTGACAGATAATACCAGCATATAACTATATCACCCTGCACCACAACACACAATAATAATGCACAGCAACCCAGCAGAGAGCACAGAACACACTACATGTGATGTCACAACACGTACGATCAAGGCAGCGGAACAGACTGACACGCAGTGTACAGCAATACAACAACATTGGCGTGACAGCACACAACACAATACGATACCACGTGCAGTGCCTGGCAACACTACAGCCTCACCCAGCAATAACACACAGCAACACAACACCTAACTCGCAATGATCCCAAACCATTAGTGTTCCGGAGCTCTGCCAGCAGGAAGCTGCCTTCCTCCAGGATCCGCTCCTCAATGCTCCTCTTCCCCATTCCGAAGTTCCGTAGAATCTGGATGGAGAATCTCCTCAGGACCTTCCACCGGTCCCCATTGGAGAAGGCGATGCCTGGGGATAAAGAGGGGGACCAGCTCAACTGATGACTTGTCCCCGAGAGCACTGCCCTCCGAGTCCCCTTTCCTGATGTTTGCTGGGAGAGAGACTGTGAGTTTGGGATCTCCCCTCACCCTCCTCCAGTAAGCCCTCCAGGCTGGGTCAGGTGCCTCCTTTGAGCTTTCAAAGGGCCCTAGGCTTCCCTTACCACGGTCCTGATCACTCTGCCTCTGTTTCCCCCAGCACAGACTTGATGACTCTGGGCTATCCTTGTGTGGTGATGGGGCTATCTCCTTCACTAAACTGTGAGGGCAGAGCTAGGGCCTGTCTTCCATTGTCCAGTGCAGGGCTCATCACACAGGAGGTGCTGGTGATTGATTATTGATTAGTGAATGCACAGACAAGGGAGAGAAGCAAGAACAATGGGCACTGGGACATTGGGAACTCATCCAGGAACAAGATAGACCCTGTTCTCTTCTCTCCCCGGACTCAGGGTCTTTGTCTTCACCTCCTGTTTGCTCCTGACTGGTCATCTTCATCTTTTAGGTCTCAACTTAGAGGTCCCTTCCTCCAGGAAGCCTTCCCTGGCCCGCCCTCCCTGGCTGGCCCAGAGGCTTCCTCTAGGCTCCCACAGCTCCCCGGCTTTCCCCATCCCAGCCCTGGGTGGTCAAAGTCTGGGGATGGGGCTGCGTCTCCCACTGAACTGAGAACTGCGATAGATAAGGATGTGTTTATCTCTGATTCCTCTGGAACTAGCAGAGAGCTAGATGCTAAAGAAGAAAAAGCTATAGTGTATTGTCTTGCATTGTGTGCATTATCTCATTGACTTCTCATAACAACCTTTTCATGATAGCAGACAGAGGGTCAGAGAGGAGAGGCCACTTGCCCAGAGGTACATAGCTAGTAAGTGGCAGAACCCTGCCTTACCCTCTCTGCTGTGTACTAAAAATAGCTAATTAGATGGAAGCTATTTTTAGTAACAGAGGATGTAATATCCAGACATTTTCTTTGCAAAAGTAGCAAGGTGACTTTCTCAACTGCCCTGTCTCCACTTCCTTGCATCTGGTGTACCTGGACAGGTGAGGTCATAAGATCAAGTCCAGGGAAGGGGACATGAAGGTAGAGAAGGTGTACTCAATACACAATAGGTAAGTTTTTTACCACAGCTCTCCAGTTACAAATCTTGGGGCAGCTGGGACCCATCTAGTGAAGGGGCCAGCAGGAGACCTCAGGATTCTCTAGGGGGAGAAGAATAGTCCAGGATGCAGATCTCTGGGACCTCTTTTTCAATTAGAGCAGCTTTATTTCTTTTGTCATTTATTGGGCTTGTCATATGGCTGCCTGTGAATAAGAGATTTATGTTTAAAAAAAAATTGAAAACCATAAGGCTAGGTGATTTCCAAGCTAAAGGAGGAGAGGATATTGAGAGAGGATAGGTTTGGAGTTAGTGACATGAGTTCCTAGATGGGTGGGAGTGGAGTTGGGTTTGAGATGGGCTGGGGATGGCCATGGAACATGAGGGGGAATTAGGGAGTTGATAAATTGGTTTGAGGTTGGTGATGGAGGTGGAGTTGGGTAGAATGAGGAGGATTGGCAGACTGGGGGTGAGATTGAGCTTGGGGTTGGGTCGATATGTGATGGGGTTAGTTTTGGTGATGGGAATGGGATTAAGGTTGAAAATGGAAACTGGGGACTGACAACTTCGATAGGTGATTAGGATAGAAGACAGGGCTGGGGCTGGGGAGAAAAATGACAGTGGAATTCAATTTGACTAAAAGGATTAGGATGGGGTTGATAATAGATTTTTTAAATGGAGATTGGAAGCAGATTCATAATGGGAATGAAGGTTGGAGTGTCATGTAGTCAGTGTTGCAGACAGAGGTGAGTGGTCTCTATGGAGTTGAGGTTGAAATGCGGAATATAGAGGTAGGGTTGATGAGGATTGGGTTGAGGTGGACAATGGGGGCTGGGGCCAGATAATTTGGCCACTTGATTGAGATGGAATTCCGATGATGTGGTTGGGCTAGAGTTAGGGATTGGGATGAGAATGGTGTTGGAGTTGGATGGAGATGGGGACTAGTATGGAAGTGAAATTCAAGATGGTGGTGGGGTTTGGGGGTGGGGAAGCTGGGACAGACTTCTCTCTAGACTAGCACTACCTGGCTCCATCCCATCTGATGTCATCAGCGAGATCAGTGGCTCTGAATGTCACCAAAATAGGGAGGGCAGTCTCCTATCCTTATCCCCTCCCTCAGTGTGGAAAGGATTGGAGGTGGAGGAGATGGGGAGCAGGCTTACCATTGCCCTTAGTGAAGTTGAGAAAGACGGGGTAGTCACCGCGGCCGCTGAACTCCTCCGCCTGGTCCACAAGGGCCTCCTTCACGGTTTGGTACCCGCTGAGGACAACCACTCGTCTGGGGCCCAAGTGTACTGTGAACACTGAGCCGTACTTCTTGCTCAGCTAGGGGTAGCAAGACAGAGGTCACGGGGGGAGGGGTGAGTCTTGGGCCAGAGGACCCCTCCCCTGTGTCCCTCACTCCTCACGCAAGCCTAGGTCTTTGCACCTTGGTAAGGGAGGTCAGCATGTTTTGGGAGCGAAGCTGCAGCAGGTTTCCGAGGAGTGGGAGGGGCCTGGGGCCTGGAGGCAGCCGGCCCTTGCTCCTTGAGCTGAGGGTCAGGAACAGGCAGACAAGAGCCAGGAGGAGGAGCAAGACGGGTGTGCTTATACTGTCCATGGTGAAGGCAGCTGCAGGTGTCTGGGGAGAAAAGTGAGAGAGGCCGGGGCTGGGGAGGAAGTGGAATCCTTTCACTCCTCATTTCCTTCTGGAACTTGCCTTCCCCAGACCCTAGAAGTGGAGGCAGATGGAGAGAAGAAAGGAGATAGAGGCAGAGACAGGCAAAGGCCCCGGGGTGGGAGGGGAGAAGGAATAGAGAGGACAGGGGAGAGAAAGAGAGAGAAAGGGCAAGGAGACAATCAGGAAACAGAAGAAGAGAGACAGACAGTAAGAGAGACAGAGACAGAGAGGTACACATGGAGATAATGAAGGACAGAGAAAAATAGTGAGATGTCTAAATATCTGTAGATGTCTGCCATCTATCCGTCTATTCATCCCTCCATTCATCCATTGTCTATCAGGAGACTGACTCTCATGCAGAGGTGGCAATAAAGAGGGAGACATGTCGGGACAGAGAAAGACAAATCGAGAGCCAGAGATAGAGAACCAGACAGAGAGAAAAATCACAGAAAGAGGCTCACAGAGAGAGACACAAATAAGAAAGAGACAAATAGAGAGACAGAGCTAGAGAAAGCCAGGAGAGAGAGATGACGAGACAGTGATATGCACTTATTGAGAGACACAGAGATGGACACTGAAAGAGAGAGAGAGTGAGAAAGAGACAGAGACTGAGGGAAGAAAGAGAGTGCGACAGACAGGAAAGAGAGATACCTGGAGACAGAGAGACATGTAGTCAGAGAGAGAGGGAGAGAGAAACAGAGAATGTTAGGCAGAGTCATGCAGAGACAGAGACCAAGACAGATGGGACAGAGAAGAAGGGCAGAACCAGAAACAGAGGAAAGAATCAAATGTTTTAAACACAGGGCTCACATTCCAGAGATAGATGCCAGCCACTGGGTGAAGCACCTGTGCAGAGACCCCAGTGCCCAGCCCTGGCTGGGAGCTCTGAAAATACTTGCCAAATGAATGAACAAAGTCCCAGAGAAAGCCCCATAAAGACAGAGCCAGAGACTGTGAGAAGCCTCGGAGGAGATGACAAGAGAGACCCCAGCCAGTCCTAGAGACAGGGAGATGGAGCTAGCTACCCCCTGTCTTGAGAGCATCGCTTCCTCCTCTGTGACTTGCGTTCCGCCCTTTACCTGCCAAGCCACAAAGGCAACTCAGGTGTGTTTTGCAGTGTGTTGGCTGTGGCCACTTCAGCTGTGTGCCATGCAGCTCTGGGTATGCCTGGGGTTTGAAGGCTGCTCTTAAATCATTTCTATCCATGCCCCTTGGCCCGCATTTCCTGTTCCCCCACTGAACTTGAATCTCCTCCCACTTCCCCGCCTTAACATGGGTCTGCTGTGTGCTCCAGCCAGCTAGACTGATGTCTTGGCTGGGTGCCATGCCTTGGGAACCACTTTTACCCTCCTGGACTGGCATGTCCTGCAGGCTGACCTCAGCTCTCTCACTGTGGTCAGTGGTGGTCCTTTGCCCTGGGGTGGGGCAAAGGCTTCTCCATTTTTGCCATTTGGGTCCCTGGGTCTGGTTTTGAGGCTGGTTTGGCGTTGTGGAGCTGTCGCAAAATGATGGCCCAGGGAGGGGGGCTGAGTTTCTTTGGTGTTTTGGGCACTTGGTTATATTTCTCTGGGTTTAAGTCCGCTTCTGCCACTGACTGGCCCTGTGTGACCTTGGGCAAGTCCCTTTCCCACCCTGGGCTGGCGTTTTCTCCTTCTCTGGGAAACTGCTTTTCACAGTTCTTCTCGTCCTTCTGTCTGTCTCTCGCAGTTTGTCTCTGAAATTCTGTGTGTCTCCCTTTGCTTCTGCCCCTGAATTTTCTTCTCTCTCTCTCAGTCTCTCTCTCCCTCGGTGTCTCTGAGTCTTTGCGTCTCACTCTCTTGCATTTTCTAATTCTCCCTGTGCCCTTTCTTTCTGTCTCTCTCTCTATGTAAGTCTTTCTCCATCACCGCCTCCTCCTGTCTGGGTGTCTCTCTTTTTCTTTCTGTGTCTCATGCCTCCATGAGTTAGACTGTGGTGGGCAGGACTGAAGGCAGGCAGAATTTGAAGGAGAGCTTGGGAGATGGGTGAGGCAGGTGGAAACCCCAGGGAAAAGGACCTCAGGCTTGAATGAGGTTCTCCCCACCCAGTGCCATACACAATCCTCTCTCTGCCTTCCTAAGCCCCGGCATTGTCAGCTCTTGGCTCCTGCTCCAGGAACTGGCCTCGGTTACTCAAATCCTGGCCAGATCAGAAGGGCAGCTTGCAAAAACCTGGAGCTGGGCCAGGACTCCAGTGGCTGGGTGTTGTATGGAAAAGAGGTCCCCTGAGGCCAAGGGTCTGGGAGGCCAGGTGGAGGCAGGTATCCCCACAGGTCCATGGGTGCACACCGTGTTTGCCATTCCCATGGGGGTAGGGGAAGAAGTGATTGGAGGTCCTAGGGAATTTGATACCCCAGGTCCCAGGCACATGGCGGGTTGGGGAGTGGGGCTCATGCCATTGTTTAAGTCCCAGAAAGACTGGTTAGGGCAGGTTCTGGAAGAGGGGTGAAGGCTTGATTATGGGATTACACACCTCTGGTTTCCCTTGGCATCTACCAGTGCCCCCACCCCAGGCACCCAGTACTGGATCCACTCTAAAAGTTACTTTCCCCTGACCCTGGAACTGGATTGAGAGGGGCCTGATGGGACTGCCTCACTGGAGAACCCGCGGTTCTTAAGAAGGGGAGTTTTAAGGGGCTTTGAGTTCTTCTTGTGGTCTGACTTGCCCTCCTGCTACAGAGGAACATGGGGTGGGAGGGATGTATTGTAGGGTTTCTCAACCGTGGCATTGTTGACATTTTGGGCTGGATAATTCTTTGTGTAAGGGGCTGTCCTGTATGTAGTAGGCTGTGTAGCAGTATTTCTGGTCTCTACCCACTAGATACCCCTATGCTCCAACCCCCATGTATCTGCGTGGCCCTCACAGTCTTATCGAGCCATTCTTCTCGGAGTCCCTTGGGCCAGACACATAGGGGAGCACTGTAACCATATACCACAACAGCAATAGAGAACACAGTAGGAGTGGCAAAAAGGCAATAACACCAAAGAACACTTTCCACCACAGTGAAGGAAGGGATTGAATGCAAGCAGAGACCGGGTTGGTAGACAATGCCTGAGTGGCTTTTTTTTGGTTTTTGAAAACCAAAAATGACTCTAGACATTATTGAATGTCCTCTTGGGGGCAAAGTCAACCTGGTTGGGAAGCCCTGGTGCAATGAAAGAAAACGAAACATACCCAAGGGGAGCCGAACCCCCCTCACCCCTAATTGGCCACTCCTTGACCTCCAACTCTTACACGTTTTCCTCTCCCTCAAACCTCCAAGACCTTTTCCTCCCACCTCACTCTCTATTGATGACCCCATTTTTTCCCCTGCATTTTCTCCCCAAATCCCCCCAGTACATAGTTGTATATTTTAGTTGTGGGTCCTTCTAGTTGTGACATCTGGGATGCCGCCTCAACATGGTCTAATGAGCGGTGCCATGTCCGCGCCCAGGATCCGAACCGGCGAAACCCTGGGCTGCTGAAGCGGAGCATGCGAACTCAACCACTCAGCCACGGGACCGGCCCTGATGACCCCATTTCTTACCTTGTGAAGAAAATAGCAGCAATCAGAAGAGAGCTAGCTCATTCTCCACCACCACATGTGCCTGCCTTCCAGCATCTGGACCACATATGCAGTCTTCTTTCCTATTACACTGGCTGGGCACCTGGCATAGGTGAGTCAGCGCCTCCCTGGTGACACCCTGTCTGGCAGCACCTCCAGCTGCTCGAGCAGTATGGCATAGGTTGCAAAGAGACCAAAGAAAACACCCAGAGACTGTGTGTGAAACATAAGGGTTTGTCGTGTCTTACTTATGGAGAATGTCCAAGAGTGGCTGGCTGGACAGAGTTGTGCACCTGCACCCACTACTGTGAACAAGGAGGGGATTACTTCTATAGGCAGGGGAACAAAAGGCTCTGTGCTTGGCAAAAGGGACTGTCCTTGCATTCCAAGGATCAGTGGTCACGTGGAAGGGCTCTGTGTGTCCTCAGAAAGATATGTTCTTGGAGAGAAACAGTTATAACACTGGATAGTTGGTGTCCTTCCCAGAAGGGGGCCAAAAGGACACATGGTTAAGATATAGGGCACGTAGGGTAGTTCCCCTACACTCCAACCCCCATGTTTCTGAGTGGCCCTCACAGTCTCATTGAGCCATTCTTCTGCAGAGTCCCTTGGGCCAGACCCATAGAGGAGCATCGTAACCATATACCACAACTGCAATAGACAGCACAGCAGGAGTAACAAAGAGGCAATAACACCAAAGAACACTTTCCGCCACAGTGAAGGAAGGGATTGAATGCAAGCAGAGACCGCGTTGGTAGACAATGCCTGAGTGGTTTGTAGGTGGGTGCATAAGGATGCCGTTGTGGAAGAAATGTCATGGGCATTGTCCAGGATGTGGACACAACATTCTACCTGTATCACAGCACAAGTTCCCCCTTGAGCAGGAGTGAGCATGTCAAGGGCCATTCTGTTTTGTCAAATTGCTTTTCTCGCTTGGGATGTTTCCTCACTTAGCAGTGTGATGGCAGGTCTGATATTATTGAGGGCTGCTGCCATGTGTTGGGCTAAGGCAGATGCTTGCCATTTTACTGCAGTTGTTGCTACCGGTGGAGAAAAGATGGCGAGGGGGTGAAACCATCCTGCAGTGCATCACACACCATGGTATGTGCAGACTGGCTCCCAGTTAGAAGGAAGCTATTGAAGGGAAGACAGGATACATGCGTGGATGTAGGGACGTCCCCTTGTACATCTGCCCGTCCAGTTACAAGGAACATAAAGCCAGCCAGTAGCACCACAAGCCCACAACCACCCCCACGGAGAGGCATAGGCTCCTCTTATGGTGTTTTGTTTTCCCAACCACATATCAGCAGTAATAACAATTGTTTGATTACACAGTGCTTTAGGTGTCTAACCTACGTTTTTTGACAGACTTTCACCTGGTGGTGTGGAGTTATTGTGATGTTCAATGCAGGGAGGGGAACTTCTTAATTCTATTTGCTGGTCTCTTCGCCAGTTGACAGACATGTGGATCGTTTCCAGTGTCTGGCTATTCTGAACAGCAATATGTATTATTCTTTGTGTGTATGTTTCTGTCTTTGTGGGGATATATGTTTTGTTTATCTGAATATATCGCTAAGAGTGTGATTGCTCAGTCATATGAGAAGCATATGTTGGCAAGAAATTGCCAAACTGTTTCCAAAGTGGGTGCCATTTTTCACTTCTTGTATCATCTGTTTTCCTCCCTCTATTGTATCTTTCTCATTAGCATACAATATGCTTTATTTTTCCTATCTTGAAAAGACCCTTTCATGAAAAGATACTCAACATCACTATTCATGAGGGAATGGCAAGTCAAAACCACAATGAAATACTACTTCACATGCATTAATAGGATGCCTATTACAAAAAAAGGAAAATCAGTTTTGGTGAAGATGTAAAGAAATTGGAACCCTTGTGCATTGCTGCTGGCAATGTAAAATGGTGCACATGCTATGGAAAACAGTATGCCAGTTACTTAAAAGTGAAATATGGAATTATCATATGACCCAGCAATTCCACTCCTAGGTATATACCCCCCAAAATGGACAGGAGAGACTAAAACGGATACTTGTACACCAATGTTCTTAACAGCATTATTTACAATAGCCAAAAGGCTATTGTATTTACAACAGCCCAAATGCCCATCAGTAGATTAACAGATAAACTAAATGTAGCATATATGTACAACGGAATATTAGTCAACCTTATAAAGGAAGGAAATCTGATACAATCTACAATATGGATGAACACTGAAGACATGATGCTAAGTGAAATAAGCTAGACACAAAAGGACAAATATTGTATGATTCCACTTACATGAGGTGCCTAGAATAGGCAAATTCATAGAAATTGAAAGTAGAATAGAGATTACCAGAGGCTGGGGGAGGGGGAGATACAGAGTTATTGTTTAGTGAATACAGCACTTCTCTTTGGGATGACGAGAAAGTTCTAAAAATGAATAGTGATGATGGTTACACAACATTCTGAATGTACTTAATGCCATTGGATTGTCTACTTAAAAATGGTAAATTTTATGTTCTGTATATTTTACCACAATAAAAAAATTTTAAAAGACCCCCTCTCTTTTTTAAACCAATAGGTACCTTACATAAGGTAAAGTGCACCAACTTATGTCTACACTTTGATGGAGTTTTACACGTGCACACACCCATGTAATTACTACAAAGACGAGGCTGTAGAACATCGTCCTGTCTCCCAGTCAATATCCTCCCACAGATTGTCCCTGTTCTTCTTTATTTGGGGTGGTATTATTTTTTGTTGAGGTAACATCATTTTAGAACATTATATAAATTCAGGTGTACATCATTCTATTTTGACGTCTGTATAGACAACATCCTGTTCACCACCAAATTCTAGTTGTGATCTGTCACCCTACAAAGTGCTGCTTTACTCCTTTTGCCCTCCCCCAGTCCCCTTATTATTTTTCTTTGTTGAAGTGTAGTTGACATACAATATTATATTAGTTTCAGCTGTACAACATAGTTATTCGACATTTATATGCATTATGAAATGATTACTACAGCAAGACTAGTAACCATCTGTCACCATACAAAATTATCACAATATTATTGATTATATTCCCTATGCTGTACATTACATACCCATGTCTTATTTATTTTTTGACCGGAAGTTTGTACCTTTTAATCCCCTTAACTTTTTTTGCCCATTCCCCACCACTCTCCTCTCTGGTGAAAACCAGTTTGTTCTTTGTACCTATGAATTTGTTTCTGTTTTGTTTTGTTTGTTCATTTGTTTTGTTTTTTAGATTCTACACGTGAGTGAAATCATAAGGGGTTTGTCTTTCTCTGTCTGACTTATTTCACTTAGCATAATACCCTCTAGGTCCATGCATCTTGTCGTAAATGGCAAGATTTCATTCTTTTTTATGGCTGAGTAATATTCCATTGTATATATGTACTACACTTTCTTTATCCATTCATGTATCAGTGGACGCTTAGGTTGCTTCTATATCTTGGCTATTGTAAATAATGCTGCAATGAACACAGGGGAGCATATGTCTTTTCTTATCAGTGTTTTTGTTTTTTTTCAGATAAATACCCAGAAGTGGAATTGCAGGATTGTATGGTAGTTCCATTTTTAATTTTTGAAGGAACCTCCCTGTTGTTTTCTTTAGTGGCTGCACCAATTTACATTCCCACCAACAGTGTATGAGGTTTCCCTTTTCTCTGCATCCTCGCCAATACTTGTTATTTGTTGTCTTTTTGATAATAGCTATTCTGATAGATGTGAGTTGATATCTCATTGTGGTTTTGATTTGCATTTCCCTGATGATTAGTGATGTTGAGCATCTTTTCACATGTCTGTTGGCCATCTGTATGTCTTTGGAGAAATGTTTATCCTAGGTCCTCTGCCCACTTTTTCATCAAATTGCATATTTTTTCTGATATTGAGTTGTATGAGTTCTTTATATACAGTCACGTACCACATAATGACCTTTTGGTCAATGAGGACTGCATATATGATGCTGGTTCCAAGACTATAATGGAGCAGAAAAATTCCTATGGCCTATTGATGTGGTAGCCATTGTAATGTCATAGCACAGTGCATTACTCACATGTTTGTGGTGATGCTGGTGTAAACAAGCCTACTACACTACTAGTCATATTAAAGTATAGCACATACAATTAGGTACAGTACATATTTGATAATGATAATAAATGACATTACTGGTGTAGGTATTTACTATACCGTACATTTTGTCATTACTTTAGAGTGTACTCTTTCTACTGATATAAAAAAGTTTACTGTAAAACAGTATGCTTTGTTACGCCACCAGCAGCCTCATACATCTCGTGTTTACCACATCTCTCGATTGCATTATTTTCTCTTGTGCTTGATTTAATCTTGTGTTGTTTTGCTCATCATGGCCCCTAAGCTTATAAAATCCAGAGCTAATGTTGCCAGTAAGAGGCCACACCTAGTGACACATCTGGAAGCAAAATTAAAAGTGATTAAGGGCTATGAAGTTACATAATCAGTGATGACTATTGCTCCTGTCAGGCATGTCCCATCTCACCATAGCTATGATCTTGAAGAACAAGAACAAAGTGATGGAAGCTGCTAAGGGATCTGCTTCATTGAAGGCAGTGAGACTAAGAAAAGTTTGAGAAGGCCCTCTATCAGACATGGAGAGACTTCTAATGATGTGGTTTGAAGACCAGACACAGAAGTGTATCCCTATCAGCACCATGACGATTACAGCCAAAGCAAAAAGAAAAGGCTTGTTGAACAAAAAAGTTTGTTGAAGGAAAAGGCTCAGCCTGACAATGATGTTGAATTTATTGCTACTTCTGGATGGTTTAAATGACGTAAGAATCATTCTTCATTACATAGTGTGAAAGTAAGTAGGAGTGTGTGAAGGCAGCTGAAGAATTTTTGGAAACTCTGGATAAGCTGATTGTGGAGGGAAATTACTCACCAGAGAAAATATTCAATATGGATGAAATCTCCCTATTCTAGAAATGATGCCTGAAAGGACTTTCAACCAGAAGGAGGCCAAGTCAATGCCAGGTTTCAAGGCTTTTAAGGACAGGATAACAGTTTGCATGGGGGCAATGTTGCAGGCTACAAATGGAAACCCTTTGTGATCTGGCACAGTGAGAACCCCAGGGCCTTCAAGCAGATCAGTAAGCACACACTGCCAGTGTCCACAGGAGCAGTAAGAAGTCATGGATGACTGAAACATAAGACCTAAAACCATAAAACTCCTAGAAGAAAACACAGGCAGTCAACTCTGTGACATCTGTCTCTGCAGCATTTTTATGGATCTATCTCCTCAGGCAAAGGCAACAGAAGCAAAAATGAATAAATGGGACCACATCAAACTAAAAAGCTTTTGCACAGCAAAAGAAATCAATGACAAAACAGAAAGGCAACCTACTGAGTGAGAGACAATATTTGCAAATGATATATCTGATAAGGGGTTAATATCCAAGATATGGTAATGCGTTGCTTAACGACAGCGATACACTCTGAGAAATGCATCGTCAGGTGATTTTTGTTGCTGTGCGAACATCATGGAGTGTACTTATGCAAACCTAGATGGTACAGCCTGCTGCACACCTAGGCTCTGTGGTATAACCCATTGTTTCTAGGCTATAAACCTTAACAGTGTGTTACTGTGCTGAATACTCTAGGCAACTGTAACACAATGATAAATATCTGGGTATCTAAACATATCTAAACATAGACAAGGTACAGTGAAAATACAGTATAGAAGATAAAAAATGGTACATCTGTTTAGGACACTTACTATGAATGGAGTCTGCAGGACTGGAAGTTGCTCTGGGTGAGTCAGAGAGTGAGTGGTGAGTGAATGTGAAGGCCTAGGAGGTTATTGTACACTCCTGTAGACTTTATAAAGACTGGACACTTGGGCTACACTACAATTTTCTTTTGAGGAAGATCAGCCCTGAGCTAACATCCGCTGCCAATCCTCCTCTTTTTGCTGAGGAAGACTGGCCCTGAGCTAACATCCGTGCCCATCGTCCTCTACTTTATATGTGGGACCCCACCACAGCATGGCTTGCCAAGTGGTGCCATGTCCGGACCTGGGATCTGAACTGGCGAACCCCGGCCGCTGAAGTGGAATGTGTGCACTTAACCACTGTGCCACCGGGCCGGCCCTATACACTAAATTTATAAAAAATATTTTTCTTTCTTCAACAATAAAATAACTTTAATTTACTATAAGCTTTTTTTTAGAAACTTTTAGACTCTTTTCTAATAACAGCTTAAAACACAAACACATTGTACGGCTGTACAAAAATATTTTCTCTCTTTATGTCTTTGGTCTGTAAGATTTTTTCTATTTAAAATTTTTTTTTTTTGGTTAAAAACTAAGACACAAACACATGCATTGGCCTAGGCCTACACAGGGTCAGGATCATCAATATCACTGTCCTCCGCCTCCATCTCTCGTCCCACTGGAAGGTCTTCAGGGCAATAGCACACATGGACCTGTCATCGCCTATGATAATCAAAACTGTTTGGTTCTGGCACAAAAACAGACACACAGATCAATTGAACAGAATAGAGAGCCCAGAAATAAACCCACAGTTACGTGGTCAATTAATCTACAACAAAAGAGGAAAGAATATACAATGGGGAAAAGACAGTCTCTTCAATAAGTGGTGTTGGGAAAAGTGGACAGTTACACGCAAGAGAATGAAACTAAGCCACTTTCTTACACTGTTTACAAACATAAACTCAAAATGGATTGAAAGTTTGCGACATGGATGGACCTTGAGGGTATTACATTAAGCGAAATAAGTCAGAGGGAGAAAGTCAAATACCGTATGATCTTACTCAGAAAATAAAAGCGACAACAGACACACACAATATTTTTTATTATTTTTGTCTAAATAATCAATTATACAAGTATACATGTATAATAAGAAAAACACATATTTATCCATGTATTTACCTTTTCTAGTTCTCTTCATTCCTTTGTGTTGGATCCATATTTTCATCTGATATAATTTTCTTTCTTTCTGAATGATTTCACTTTATATTTCTTGTTGCATGGGATTAATTCTTTCAATTTTCACATATTTGTAAAAAATATTTTACCTTCATTATGAAAGATATTTTCACTCAGTAAGGAGTTCTAGGGTGACAGTGTTTTCTTTTTGCACCACTGCTTCTCATTTATGTTGTTTCTGATGAGAAAGCTGCTGTTAACCTTGTCTCTGTTATCTTTGTTGTAATATATCTTTTTTCCTCTGGCTGTTTTTAAGATTTTCTTTATTGATGGTTTTGAGGAATTTTACTGTAATGCGCCTTGGTGTAGTTTTCTTCATGTTTCTTGTGCTTGGGGTTTATTCAGTTTCTTGCATCTGTATGTTTATAGTTTTCGTCAAATTTAGAAAAAGTTTGGCTATTGTGTCTTCAAATAATCTTTATTCTTCTTCTCAACTTTGGAGACACGTAAAGTTTAAAATTGCCTTACAGCTCACTGATCTTTCCTTTCTTCCATATTTTGTATTTCTTTATTTCATTCTTTTTTCATTTTTCATTTTGGATAGTTTCTATAGCTATGGGTTCAAGCTCACTAATCTTTTCTTCTGAAATGTCTAATATGCCATGAATGCAGTGTTTTTTCCATTTCACCTGTTGTAGTTTCATCTCAAGAAGTTTGCTTTGAGTCTTTTTTATATCTCTCATGTCTCTACTTAACTCTTTAAGCATGTAGAATACAGTCATGATAACTATTTTAATGTCCTTATCTGTTAATTCTAGTATCTGTGTCAGTCCTGGGTCTGTTTCAATTGGCTGATTTTCTTCTAATCATTATGAATCGTATTTTCCTGCTTCTTTTCATGTCTGGCAGTAGTAATTTTTTTTTTAGGAGTCCAATATTATTAAATGAATTCACAGAAGAGAGTTGTTAAAAACATTTACATGACATTGGTAGATAGGAAAAAGATTTTCATTCAATTCACTATTGTCTATTAAATATCTAATTTTTACAAAGCACTGCATGAAGAACTTGGGGTTGGAACCAGAAAAAGAAGAGTGGGGCATAATCCCTGCTTTCAAATAGGGTAATATTTCATAAAATATGACCTCCATGAATATGTGTTGATATACAGTTATATTCCAAGTGAGAACTCATCAAATAATTGCTTTTTCGACCTTTTCTCTCTCTCTTTTTGTTTTTTGAGGAAGATTAACCCTGAGCTAACTACTGCCAATCCTCCTCTTTTTGCTGAGGAAGACTGGCCCTGAGCTAACATCCATGCCCATCTTCCTCTACTTTATATGTGGGACACCTGTCACAGCATGGCTTTTGCCAAGCAGTGCCATGTCCGCACCCAGGATCTGAACTGGTGAACCGTGGGCTGTTGAGAAGCGGAACGTGCAAACTTAACCACTGTGCAACCGGGCCGGCCCCAACCTTTTTTTTTCTTTTACCAAAAAAACCATGTTTTTTGGTACCATTTTCACATACAATCTTTCTTAGTATGGGATCACTAATATTGAGAATATCCCATTTACAAAATTAATCATTTGTGTCAAAAAATGATTGGTGGGGGCTGGCCCTGTGGCCAAGTGGTTAAGTTCGTGCACTCCACTTTGGCAGTCTGGAGTTCACCAGTTCGGATCCTGAGTGTGGACCTACACACTGCTCATCAAGCCATGCTGTGGCAGCATCACACGTAAAAGAACTAGAATGACTTAAAACTTGGATGTACAACTATGTACTGGGGCTTTGGGAAGAAACAAAACCCAATTGTTAATGTGAATTTAACCCACATCATCTGTAAAATGTCAATTTATAAAAAAGCAATATTTAAAAATGGCAGGTAGTAGTATGATTACGAAAAATTTTGTTTGGAAAAAATTAGGATCTTATGAAGCTAGATTATTTTATACTTGTTTCCCAATTATATTCTTTTGCTTTCCCCTACAGTATGACATATGGAAAGAGCGTGGCCTTTGGAGTCAGTAGATATGGGTTCAAATCTTGGTTCTATCACTTAAAAGCTGTGTGACATTGACTGAGTTGCTGAATGTCCCTATACCTCAATTTCTTCAGAGGTAAAGTGGAAATAAGACTTTACGTCTGAGCTCATAATTTAGTGATTGGCCCAGTGTGAGTACTCAAAATTTGTTAAAAAACAAATGAATAATATCACAAATGTTCCTGGCACATGGTTGACATTTAATGACAGATCTCCTCTACTCATATGTCTGGTAATTTTTGATTGGGTGTCAGACATTGTGAATTTTACCTTGTGCTCTGGATATTTTTGTGTTCCTATAAATATTCTCGAGTTTTATTTTGTGATGCAGTTATTTGGGAATCTTTAGTGGGCTTTTTACTTCAATATAATTTCAAAATTAATGAAAAGTTGCAAGAATAATACAAGGAACTTTTATGTACCATTTCCTCTGACTCGTCAATTGTTAACATTTTGCCACACTTTATTTATCAAGTTCTCTCCCTCTATTTCTCTATGAACTCTTGGAGATAAGTTGTAGACCTGATGCTCCTTTACCTCTAAATTGCTCAGTGTGCATTTCCTAAGAAAAAGGACAGTTTTTTTTTCTTTCTGCTTTTTCTCCCCAAATCCCCCCAAGTACATAGTTGTATATTTTAGTTGTGGGTCCTTCTAGTTCTGGCATGTGGGATGCAGCCTCAACGTGACCTCATGAGTGGTGCCATGCAAGGACACTTTTTAACATAATTACAGTACTATTATCAAAATCAGAAAATTTAATATTGACATAGTATCATTCATTAATACTCAGGTAATATTTAAATTTTGCCATTTATCCCAATAATGGTTCTTATAGCACTTATTTGTTCAACCCTCACATATACACAAAATAGTTTCAGAATTGCTAACCCATACCCCGTGAGAAATAAATTATGTCAGAGTACAGTATTTGTGCATAGTTATTTTTGTCTTTAGGTATACAATATACAATCAGGTTCCTCTTTTCAAAAGTTACTTCAATTAGTTCTTTTTTATCCCACCCTTTTTAGTGTGCTTTTGTTATTAATTGGTAATACAGTATGTTTAATTGTTGCAGTTTGTATTCCGTTCTGAGTTCCCCCACATCCTGGTGGATTTAAAAAATTTACGTATTAAATTAAAAGCGTTAATTTAAAGAGTAAAATCTACTCTTTGTCCTGTACAGTTCTATGAGTTTTGAAAAATGCCCAGAGTTGTATATCCACCACTCTGGTCATGACACTGAAGGCTCTTCATCCTACATACTCACTGACTGAAGGAGGAGTTTGAGGGAGCCTGAGTCTCATTACTCCTTTCTAATTCTATATAGGAATTTTCCTAAGTCCAGAGCTGTGGCCAGACATTAGCCAAAATCCTGGATTCCATTAAGGAATAGAGTTTTTAGGAGTTTTCGTCCTCATTGTGGTGTGATTCCTAGACTTCCTGCTGCAGAAGAGGCACTGGAGAGGTTATGAGAAGAGTTGGGGGAGGTGTTGAAGAGCCTCAAATCTACAAAGCCGTGACCTGCAGAGAAGGGAGACTGAAGGGCAGAGAGTGGGAGAAGCTGGGTTGCAAAGGATGGGACTAAATAGTAGTTTCAGTAGGAAAAGTTTTTGCAATCGTTTGGCATGGGCACTGACCAGTCAGAGTGGTTGCCAGCCTTTGACGATAAGTATTACTGTGCCCGAGCCTATTGGGTGATTGCTAGCACTCTAGCTGCTCACTATATGCTTATTGAATAAATGAACAAACTGATTTTCCTGTCACATGCTCTAAGTACCCAAGCACTCCTCTAGGTTGGAGGTCAAGGTACAGGGGGAGTTTGAAGAAAGATGTCCCAGTGCAGGCTTCACCATCCCCATGGTGGATGGCCCTGAGCTCCTCTTCATTGTTGTGAGAGCTATTTACAGAACCTGGTACCTGGACAGCACCGCTCAGTGTTGGAAACCAAGATGGACTGTGCACAGGGGCCGCTGGATGCTGTGCCTGCGGGAGGGAGGATGGGGAAGACGCAAAGGACACAGCTCTGGTTTTTCAAAAGAATCAGAAATTGGGAGGATTCGGTTATGGGACAAGCACTCAGTTGACTCAAAAATCCGCTTCTAATACTGTGTGAAATAAATTTAAAAAATCTCCATGCTGAGTTTAGTTCCATAGACTATCTTCTCTGTTCATCAGATTCATCTGCATGACTCCCTTCTTTGTTTCATTCAGATCTCTGCTCGAATTCTTCTCCTCATAGAAGCTTTCTCTCACCACCCTACTGGAAACAGCCACTTCCATCCTTCTGCAGCTGCACCTGCTGTATTTTCCTGAGGTGTTCACTGCTCCCTGATGTTAGAATATACATGTGTTTGTCTCTCTATTTGCAGTCTCTCTGCCCTCCTTCCAAGTAAACCCCAAGAGGGAAGGACTTGGTAGATCTTGTTTGCTGCTATGTTTACAGTGCTCAACTCACTGTGGGTACTCAAGGAATATTTAGTGAATCAATAGACATTTTAGAGGTATGGACTGTGGAATTGGGCAGACCTGGGCATGAATCATAGCTCTGCTTCATCCTCTCAGTATATCTTTTCTGTGCCTCAGTGGCCTCGTTTGAAAAATGGGGATATTGGTCTCTGCACCATAGAGTTGTTGAGAGGACTCAATGCACTCAAGTCAAGCACATCACATGCTTAGCAGAGCACCTGATGCTATACACACTTGTTACCTGAGAGCTGTTCTTAATGTCCTCCGGGCCTCCTACCCAAAGTCCAGGTAAAGGCACCCTGCTGTCCACTCTCTGAGTGGAACAATGGTGAAAAGAGGGAAAGAATTCTAAATGAGAGACTGAGGTGGTTTGTGGCAGTGTCAACTTACCTGGGACTGAGGCTGGGTTGTGCCCTGAGTCCTGGCCCTTTCCTCTAAGTTAGTAGCAGGTGAGGGAGACAGGCAGGAGTGGAGCAAAATGAGAGCACCATTTCTACCAAGGCCTAGTCCAGGTCTAAGAGCCCCTTGCCATCCTGGGAAAGGTTTAGAAGGGGTGAAAATCATATGTGTTGCATACAAGAGATACTGAAGTCCCAAAGGAAGGTCAGGGAGTCGTGTCAGAGAATCTTCCATCGTTCTCCATTACCAGACCTACAGCTGCCAGGATCTCAGCGTCAGGCTCCCGCCTCTCTCCCTTTGTGTGCCCAACTCTGTGCTGGACTAGGAGGGTACCAGAATATGAAACTCTAGACTCTGTTCTCAGGGAAGCCAGTTCCAATATCCCAAGCCCAATGGGGAGACTAAGTCCTAGACTGAGAGGATAGGGAATCGGGCAAGGAATGCTTGAGTGAATTCAAGGAGAGCGTCTCAGAAGACATATTTGGAACTTCTCCTCCATTCCCAGACACAAGGAGCGCCTTGCAGAAAAGAACACTCATAGCCTCCCAGAGCCTCCTCCATTACAACTCTGGGGACTCAGAGATGCTTCCCCTGATTATCCCTTCAGCCTCCCTTTGGCATGCAAAGGGTTGAGATCAGTGGGAATGCAGCTTCTTTATTCACTCATAGACCCGGAGAGTTGTCCTGGGGTTGGGAGCAGAGATGGGAGACGTGAAGAAGTGAAGAAAGTTAGACTTAAGGCTCAGGGGATTTGAGGGGAGCAGCAGGAGAAGAACTTCTCCCTTCTCCCTCCTGTGGGGGGCATATCAATGTGGCCGAGAACACGCCAGTAAGCAGTTCCCTTGGATATAGCAATAGTGGCTGGGTTGGAGAATAAGCAAAGAAGAAGCAGGGAAGAGGGCACACTTGAAAGAAGTTACAGGCAGAATCAAACAACCATAGATATCCAGACTGGCACAGAGGACAGTCAGAGGAATATTGTTGAAGGACTGTGAGGAGAGGCTGCTTGTATAGGAGAAAACGTGAGAGGCACAAGCACAGGAACTTTGGAGAACTGCCTGTGAGGAACAGGCAACAATCAGGGAAATACAGCCAGATGACATCAGGAAGGGAGTTCTCACACAAGGGGGTCAGTCAAAGGCACACTCCTGGAGGTGCAAGATCCCAGAGGTGGGAGTGAAAGACAGATAGAGAAGGGGTCTAGTGAACCAGAGGAGAGACAGCAACCAGGGTCAGGAGGATTGTCCAAGGACATGGCTATTGTCTGCTGGGTCTGATAGTGGCTGCCCACTTTGGATGGGGCATTTGCTCTTAGTTAACCCCAGGCCCTTCCCAGCCCAAATCACTTGCTGGTGACCTGTCAGGTCCCTGGGGGCATTTAAGTGTAAGAGGAGATAGGATTTGGATATTAAAGGGCTTTGAGTGCCAAGCTGAGGAGCCTGGACTTTGTATCCTAGGTCCTGGAACAAGGTGGCTGAGTGATGACTCTCATTGCACACAATGTTTATCCTCAGTTGATTAGTAACGACAAGCTCAAGAAGCTTCTAGTTGAGAGGCGAGGCAGAGAACCTTAGGTTGTCTGTGATCAGAGGATGAAGGAGACGAACTTACTAGGGAATAAGTGAGCGGTACAATAGGGGGAGGATGAGTGCACCTTCTGAGCTGGTCTCCATGATCACGGATGCTGTCACTTTGCACCTAAATCACTGCGTCACTGCACACCTCCTCTTCCTGCCTCTAGTCTTCATCTCCTCGATGGAGCTGGAGAATCTTTCTCAGTATGACTATGTCTTTAACTCATTCATTAATCAAGTCAACCAACATTAGTTGGGGACCAGCTACGTAACTATAGGCGCTGAGAATACAGCAACGTGTAGGACGAAAAAAAAAAAATTCCTGGAGGAACTCAACTTGAACAAACCAAACTTGTTCCAGCCATCCCTTTCTTTACAAACTATGACTAGGAAGGATTTATGATAATTTATGGAAAGAAAACTCACCTTCTTAGGATAGATTTTCTACCATGGCGAAGCTGTGGACACTACCTGTAAAGAGGAATACAGAAGAATCTTGGATTCTAAATTTTGAGTGTTCCTGATTCTAAGATTTGAGTCTGAGCTTCTCAGATTCTTATTCTAGTAATAAAATTTGGCTTCTAAGAGTCAAGGGATGTCTCATTATGAAGAATTACAAAATGATGCTATTGGAAAATTTTTAAGTGATGAAGTGCACTGATGCCTGCCACTTATTTTGAAATGCATCAAAAAACAAATGGACTGATGGATGGATGGATGGAAAGATGCATAGATGGACAGATCTGTGATAAAGTAAGCATAGTAATGACGATTAGAGAAATCTAAGTGATGGCTTACTGTACAATTCTTTCAACTTTTCTGTTGAAAATTTCTGTTGAAATTTCCAAATTGTTATAATAAAATATATTTTAATATTGTATTCATTAATTTTATAATAAAATATGTTAAGAAAATATGATGCTATTGAATTCTGTCTCTTACTGGAGCCAGCTGATTCATTTGGGAGAGTTTATCAGGTGGGATTTTCAAATGAGAGTTGAGTCAGCACACAAGACTGGTTGGAGGTTGTAACAGAGCTTGACAAAGGCTTTCCCTCCAAAGATGTGGGGTTAGGACTTCTACTAGTGCAAGTGGTGGAATCTAACTCAAACTAATTTAAGCAAAACGGGAATATAATTTTGGAAGCTATGGGGGCAGGCCAAGAGGAGGAAGATACACTGGATTCAGGCTTTAAATGATGTCTTTAGGACTCTGTTTTTCTCAATCTCCTTTTCTCTTTTTGGCTTTATTCCCTGACATGCTGCATCCATGTGGTGGTAAGAGAGTTAGTTGCTGGAAGTCTGAGGCTTACCTTGTCTGTGGTAGATTATATTATTTTCAAAATATTTTCTTCCATCTCACTTGTCCTTTCATTAGGAGAGGATTACACTTCCATCTCCCCCACTGACACACTTGTTCACGTAACTTGCTTTGGCCATGACTCCTGTTAGCCCTCTTTTGTACCTACAGGTCTCACTGGGTTCCAGGGAGTGCTCCCTCCCTTTGCACTTTCAGAGATACGGATGCAAAGGAGTCTCACTGTGGCTAGCTTACAGGTGTCTTACCATCCTTGGTCACATTTCCCTCAATTTTGTAAACAGTCCTTTCATTATACTCTCAGTTATCCTATTTGTGTGTGACTTACCTTTCCTGCTGGGATTCTGACTGACACAGCATTCCATTGTGTGGGTGTACCACAATTTATCTAGTCAGTCATCTAATGATAAACACTTGGGTTATTTCCAATCTTTTACTATTAAACAGAGCTGCAACAAATAAGCTTGCTCATTCGTCATTATGCATGCATCTGAGCATATCTGTAGGACAAATTATTAGATGTGGAATTACTGAGTCAAATGAGACATCTCCTTATAATTTTGACTGATATTGTCAAATCACGGTCAGAGGTTGTACCAATTCATAGCCCCACTAGCACTGGATGAGTGTGAGGATTACTCCTTTGGACTAAGTCCTAAATGTTTGGACAACTGTGGTGGAGATTACCAGGAAGGGTTCTCAACATATGGATACCAGATTTCTGGCTAATAAGTCTAGGTGAGTATCTTGAATAATTAATTGAATAAATGAGATGTGTGATTGTATTTGTTCTCGATCTTGAAATCTCTGGTCATAATAGTTACAGACACTTTCGAAGAGTCATATTAGAACATTTTTATTTTTAAGAGACTATGATTCTGTGTATAGTGACTGTAATATTTCAAGTCTTCGGTACTGAGACTGTGGCTCCCAGATTTCATGAATCTTTGTGCCAATTGTGCGAGTCAAAGGTTTTCTGCCTTCTCCCAAAAGATGGTGCACGTGGATGGTTACAGTCTGAATAGGCACTTGTTTTTAATGTGTTTGTTATGAAACAAGACGTGTTTTTTTGGGTTTCCTGATGCCTTCCCACCAGTCCCTCCAGATAAAAGTGGAACCTAATCTGTCAACACAAATCTGAAAATGTTTGGAACTTGATAGCTGTGGTGTATTACGAAACACAGTTCTCTGGAGGTTGTATTACTTCACCCTTGACTTTTTTTTTGCCTGTCTGTAGAATGAGAAAGGGCAAGAAAGAGTCAAATAGATCAAGTCTTGTCACTGCTACTTTTTTTAAATTGAGGTAACATTGGTTTATAACATTATATAAATTTCAGGTGTACATCATTATATTTAGACTTCTGTATAGACCACATCATGTTCACAACCAAAACTCTAGTGTACATCCGTCACCATACAAATGTGCTCCTTTACCTCTTTCACCCTCCCTCCACTACCTTATCCCTCTGATAACCACCAATCTGTTCTCCATATCTACGTATTTGTTTGTTTGTTTTTTTATCTTCTACATATGAGTGAAATCATATGGCTGTAATGGTGAAGGGCCAAGTGGTAGCCTTTGAACTTTTCTCTCCTTTCTAGAATAAAAAGCAAAAGCAATATCTTGACCCTAGGGAAACTGAAGAATTTAGTGCTACCATCAAAGATGTGAAATCTCATATCCTCATTTGGCTTGTGCAGAAGACACATGGTTCTTGGAAAAAAACTGAGTTATTATCAACTTAATAACGCAGTCACTCCAATTCTACATACGTTTCAGACATGGCACTTTAATGAAGAAAATCAACTCAACTCCTCAAAACTGGGATGAACTTATTGTAGACTTGGAAAATACTTTTTTTCTTTATGCAAATTTTCAGAGCTATGCCAACTTCTTAACTTTTTGTATAATATGGTCCACAAAGATCTTGATTATCTTAACTTTCCAGAAAACATCACATTGGTCTTCTGTATTGACATATGTTGACTGGACCCAATGGATGGTAAGTAGTAAATTCTTCAAGTGCCTTATTAAGATGTATGTGAGCCAGTGGACACTACAAAAGTAGACGCTGCACAACACTACACTGAAGTTTCTGGGGGTCCAAGGGTTGTGAGATAACTGTCCAAGGTGAAAGAGAGGTTGCTTTACAACGAACCACCCTAATTTAAAAAGAAACAATATTTTTCTTTTTTTTTTGAAGATTAGCTCTGAGCTAACATCTGCCGCCAATCCTCCTCTTTTTGCTGAGGAACATTGGCCCTGAGCTAACATCTGTGCCCAGCTTCCTCTACTTTATATGTGGGATGCCTGCCACAGCATGGCTTGATGAGCAGTGCATAGGTCTGCACCCAGGATACAAACCAGTGAACCCTGGGCCGCAGAAGCGGAGCATGCAAACTTAACCGCTATGCCACCAGGCTGGCCCCAAGAAGCATAGCATTTGATGCACCTTTTTGGATTTTATTGGTGACATATACCACATTGAGTGTCTTACTCTGATCCATTTACTGAGTCACCTGGAATGCTGCCTTTTTGAATAGTGACTAGACCAAGAGAAGACTTTAAGTCCAGGCTGCAGTGCAGGCTGCTCTGCCACTTGGGCCATATGATACTGCAGATCCAATGATACACACAGGGATGCCATATGGTGCCCCTAGCAACCACTAATAGGAGATATAAAGCCCAGACCTCTAAGGCTTTGGAGAAAAGCCATACCCTCTTCTGCAGATAATTATTCCCTGGAGAAACAGTTCCTAGCTTACTATTGTCCCCTAGTAGAGACTGAAAGCCTGATCATGAAATATTAAATGACCATATAATCTGTACTGTCTGTCATGAGCTGAGTATTACCTTATCTCCCAAGCCATAAAATTGGATGTGTGCATCAGTGATCTACTGCAGGGGAACACTCACCTATCTCCACTGCTTCCTGGGGATCCGGTCCATCCATCTGCAAATGTATAGCTGCATGGGTCTCTCAGGTGTCCTGTTGTGCTGTGTGGGTATCCTCTGTTAGTCAATGAATTTCTGTTTAGTTGTAATTCAGGGGGGAGAGACAAAGGGAACAGCTCATTTCGCCATGTTGCTGATGTCACCCATCTAAGCTGACTTCTCATCAGAAACTCTGGAGGTCAGAAAGCAATGAGATGACCTATTCAAAGAGGTGAAAGAATAAAACAACCTGTCAATCAAGGATTCTATATGCTGCAAAACTATCATTCAGAAATGTAGGTGAAATAAAGACATTCCCAGATAAACAAAGATTGAGAGAATTTATCAGTAGCAGACTTGCCTTACAAGAAACACTAAAGGAAATTCTCTCAGTTAGAAGGAAATGATACCAGAAGATAACTGAATCCGTACAAAGAAATAAAGAGCACCAATAAAGGTAATTGTATAGATAAATATAAAAGACAGGATAAATAATTTTCTTTTTTCTCTCTAAAAGTCAATTGCATAAAGCAATAATGATAAAGAACTTCTTTGATTATTTTTTATGAATTCCAACCCTCTTTTGAAATTCTCAATTTTTCACCCATTTTTCTATATTTTCCTGCCCATGTTTATTAAAGTCACATTACACTCCTTGCTTGTTTACTCCTGAATCTGGATTGCTTGTAGGTTTTCTCTAAGTTTTGTTTTGTTTTCTGTTAATTATCATTCTATTTTTCCTCTTCATATATCTAGATATTTTTATTTTATATGGCTGACATTATGTGTAAGTGAATCAATGGTGCATCATGCAGTTTTAACTACCACCCAGAGGGTTTTCCATTTCCTCTGCTAGGCAGATAGGATGAAGCCAATGATTTCAATGTAATCATGGACTAAGCTGAGTTGGAACTAGATGTACAGTTTTAGTGAGACTCAGTTCACCACTGTTTCATCCATGTTCATCAGGAATGTCATACCCTGACCCTGGGATTTTGATTAGAATCTGGTGGGTTTTCATCTACTCAGCCCTGAAATTCTGCAGAAATGATACCAGTTGGAGGTGTGCTTGGCTTTTTAGTCACCTTTCATCACTTTCCAGAATAAAAATCTGGCAAACATGTAGTGAGTGATACTGGCTGGATATATGAGGCAGGACCCTTTCCTCTGATGAGATTTTTAAACCTCTACACATTGTGAGAATATATGAGATTTCACTCCTAAAAATACTCAGGCTAGTTCCCTATCTTCCTGCCATGACAAGTGACTTAAGCAAACATGCCCTGAGAAACATTGGCTATATGTTTGAGTTTCCTCAAATTTTCAATCCATCATACCATCTCTGTGTTATTACCAAAGCATTATTGGTTTCTATTTCCCCTAATAGGACTCTCTTCACAGGCCAAGTCTGATCCTCAATTTGAGGTAGATTCAGAAAATACCAACAAAGAAGAAAATTTCTGGTAACTGGAGGACTCTCCACTTCTGGAATTCCAGTTCATCTCATCTCTTTGCTTCCAACAGCTGTTTAATTCTTAAATTTTCTTGGTAACGTAAACTTCCACTACTCGTTGAAGTGGGAACGTTTTATTGCCTCTACCCACTACATCCTATTCAGAATTGGAATTTTAACCCACTCTTTTGCAGTTTGTTATTCTTAAAACTCTTGTCATCACTTGAGATTGTAGGACAGAGTTCTGAGAAGGAACAGTGAAAGTAGAGAGGATTCCCTTAAAACCAGAGCTTGTAAGCTAGTGAGAAGGTGCTGGTCCAGGCAGATGTTGAGGCTGAGACTGAAAACCCTTCAGACTCCACATCGCTTCTCCTGTGGTCATGATGTGGGAACGACAGTTGAACAGATGAGCATGAACCAACCTTGGAAGTGCAAGATTGGAGAACTTATGAAATTCATAGAGAGAGGCACCAAAGCATAGTGGCCAAGAGCCAAGCCTCTGCAATAGAGCTGCCTAGGCTGCCACCTACTATCTGTGTGACCTTGAAAACTAATCTCTGTGCTGAGTGTCATTATCTGTAAGATGGATATTATAATAGTACTTACCTTGGAGTGATGTTGGGAGGGTTGACTGGAATAACATAAATTAAAATGTAGAATACCACCTGTGCACAGCAGGACTTATGTGAGTATTAATTATTATTATCTCAACCAACAAAGTCTATGGCTATCATTGTGACCAAGCATCCCCCAGTCTGTGTGGGATCAAATTTCAATTGTAGCAGATACGATGACATTACTGTGCTGGTCATACCCTATATTTCTCTTGGTTATATTTGGAAGCAGATGTGGACCCCCTTCCTACCTTCTTAAAATTCTTTTTCCTTTTTGAATAGGTAATACATTCACATGATTCAAGATTCAGAAGGTACAAAGTGATTTAAAACAGAAATTCTCCCACCCAGTTACCCCACCCAGAGGATACTAATTTTACCAGTGTCCACTATATTCTTCCACCCACAAGTGGTATCTTACTATACCTACTGCATCAAGATGGGTTGGGTTTTGTCTAACTCAGGAAAAGTTAATTCTCTATATCCAAATTGTGTTGGCAGGTGACTCCGATCATTGTGATCATTCAGACTCTATCTTAACATGTCCTTCCATGATCACCTTGGCAGGGACAAGATGTCTCTGGAAGGTCTCGTATCAGCAATTATATCCTCTTACTCATAAGATAAAGATATTACTTTTCACCATCTATTGACAAGAAATAGTTCCATGGCCTTATTAAATCATAGTGAGAGGGGCAGAAAATTCAGTATTCCATGTGCCTGGCTGTTCTTCCTCATCTTCCTTTATTCACTTGATAGCATATCCAGGAGAATGTTCCATTTCCACAGTCATTTTCCCAGCTGAATGGTATTTGTGCTGGATATTCTATTTGCCCTGCCATCTCGACTCTCTACTATGAGCTTTTAGAAAGGTGACTTTTATAAACTGTCACCCAAGCTCCCTTGAACTCTGCTTTTGTTTGATTTTGGCCAATTGGAGGTTGAGTGGGGAGCAATATTAGATTATTTATTCCCTAGCTTCCTTTATTCTGGGCCATGTGACAGCTGTGGTTGTATTCCTCTGCCAGATACCATGCCTTCTATTGAGGGCTCTATTTTACACCTATACAGTCTGTCTTGGTTCCAGAAACTTCTCCCTCTCACTTTACCTTCAGGCCTAGGTGTGGTAGTATCTCCTTCGTGTAAGCCTCAGAGTGCTTCAACATCTTGTAGGTTTCCTTCAACCAGTGCCCTCAAGTTTGTAAATAGTACCTTCATTAAACTCTCATATTTTCTTTTTTTTTTTTTTCAAGATTTTATTTTTCCTTTTTCTCCCCAAAGCCCCCTGGTACATAGTTGTGCATTTTCAGTTGTGGGTCCTTCGACTTGTGGCATGTGGGATGCCACCTCGGCATGGCCTGATGAGCAGTGCCATGTCCGCGCCCAGGATTTGAACTGGCGAAACCACGGGCCGCTGGAGTGGAGCATGCAAACTTAACCACTCGGCCACAGGGTCGGCCCCCAACTCTCATATTTTCTGATGGAATTATGATTGACATATCCCATGATATGGATGTATCATAATTTATTTAACAATATCCTTTGGTGGACATTTTGTTTGTTTCCAGATTTTCACTATGTAAACAGCCCTGCAATGAGTAACTGTGCACATAAGTCCTTTTGCACATTTTGAAGTACATCTGTAGGAGAGATTACTTAGACATGGAGTTATTGAGTCAAAAGATATGTTCCTTTGTAGTTTAGATAAATGACAAATTGCTCTCTGAAGTCATACCAGTTTGCAGCTGCACTGGCCATGGTTGAGAGGATTACGCCTTTGAATTAAGTCCAAAGTCTTACCGTCTTGGATCTCTGTGAGTGGGACGTGCACAGAAGGGCACACAAGGGAGAAATAAAGAAGCTAGACTTCTGGTGAATAAGTTTGGATTTTGAGTAAATAATTGACAAATGAGTCTTCTGACTGTATTTGTTTCCCAATCTGGAATAGCTGATCATAGTATTTGTGTAAGATTTTTAGTATTTGGATTTGCTTTTAAGAGACATGATTCCAAGCCCAATAGCCTTAACAGGTCAGGTTTTGATTCTGACACTGTGGTGCTAGCATTTGTTAAACTCTGAGTCAAAAGTTTTCACCATTTCCCAAGAGAAAGTGCACATGAACAGTTACCATCTGATGCTGGCATTTGTTTATTGATTCATGTGCTTGTTACAAAGAAAGACATGCCTGTAGCATTTTCTACCACCTTCTCCCCACACCTCTTTGGTAGAAAACAGCCAACAAATGACATCTAAGCTGCCGACACATGTTGGAAAATGTTTGAAACCTGAGATCTGTGGTTTGTTATGAAACACGCAGTGCCCTGGAATTTGAATTTCCTCCAACATGGTCATAGTTCCCTGTCTGCAGATTGGAGAAAGGGCAAGAAAGCGGATCAAGAAGAGTAGTTAGGAGTCAGACAGTTCTGAGAACTGTATTTGTGCTAGGTACTGTCACTTATCAGCTATCTCTTCATGGTTCTGAGTCTCAATGTGCTCGCATGAAAGATGTGAATAATCAGAGAACAGTATCACAGACTTGTGAAGATTTCATAACAAACCCCAGGCAACATTCTGCTTGGCACAGTGTGCTCCATGCAGAGTTTTGCTTAATCAGAGAACTTGTATCACAGACTTGTTGTGAGGATTTAATAACATACTCTATGCAAAACTCTGCTTAACGAAGTTCAATATCTTGGAGCTGTTGCTCTCATATCTAGGTACCTATGATCTCCTCCCTCTCTTACTGCCCATCCTCGACTCTCCATATGCAATGACTTCTTGAAAGCCCTCTTCAGGGGTCCAGGAAGAACATGCCATCCTGAAGGCACAGACCCTAGAATTAGGGCATGTGATGGGCATTTACCAATTGTTCTCAGATCATCCCCTGCTTCTCCCCTGCTTTTCTGTCTATCACAAAGGGCTGACACCTGCAAACTCATCCTGTCTTGAGGGAGGTTAAGTAGGAGAACATGGCAATTTAGGTCCATTAGGAAAGGGTTTTGAGGTCAGGACATGGGTATTTGACTGTACATGAGAGTTTGGTGGCCCCTATTGTAGGAGGTTTTGGAGAATGTGTGATGCTGGGAGGTCCTAAGGGAGGAAGTTTGAGAGGAACATTTTAGTCTGTGAAGAAGGATGTGACATGGAGATTGGAGGGCTCTAGGGACATTGTCTTGGAAATGGGGAAACCCTCAACTTTGCTATTCTTGCATGCTCTGCATCCAACCCATCATTCTCAAATTCCTGAACTTCTTTGATAACAAACTGCACATGGGGAATCTTGGCTGATCCCCAAATTTTGGTTCTGGCTGTGTAATTTCAATGATCTCCTTATAGACTTTGGATGGAGACTGAGTGAAGGATGACCAGGAACTGGGTTTGTTGAGAGAATTGGGAGATCTGAGAGATTTGGGGACCTAGTAGAGACTGACAAAGCTTGGAGAAATAAGAGAGGGAAACTACAGGAATCTGAGTGTCCATGAGGCATCTTAGGAATTTCTAATGTAGTGAGTCCTGTAACTTGTGGAATCTCAGAGATTTTGTGGGTCTTAGAGGCTGAACGATGTCACAGAAATTCAACAGTCTCAAGGCCTTCTGATGGATCTCAGGTTGCCTCTGGAATTTCAGTGGGGAGGTATCTGCCGGTTCTCTGGACCAGCTGTCACAAGTAATGGAGGAGAAAAATTCTGTGGAGTCTCGAAGAAGCTCACTGAAATCCAAGGTAACCTGAAAATGCCAATATTTTGCAATTTCTGTGTTGTAATGGAGAGAATGGAGGCATGTAGGTTTTGGACACTTTTAGTGGACTCTTAGGGTCTCAGTGTCTTCAAAGATTCTTGGGGATTTAGGAATCTTGGAAAGGTTGAATTCTGAGGGCTTTGATATTCTTTGGTAGGAGAAAGGAGAAAGGGTCCCAATCTCACTTCAGTCAAGAGATTCCAAAACTGCACTGAAGTATGTCTGGCAACTGGATGAGAGGTCATAACTCTACTGTGCAGATTTGAATTTCTGGCCATCAGACATGGCGTTTCTTGTCTCATCTGAAACAAGTGACACTGTGATTGATATCCCATCAGCAAAGACACTGCAGGTCAAAACATTCTTATTACCACTTTTCTCTGTTGCTCATTATGGCAAATATCCAGAGGTGGATGCAACAAATATTGGGACTTTACGTTTCCTCATTTTCGAGAGGATGGGAATGAGTCTTCATTTATGTGAAAGCTTGTTTCATCTCATTAGTCAAATGTGTAGTGTTGTTTTTTGATGTATGAAATTTCAAATAGATGTAGAAGATGCTGGAAGCCAAAGGGATAGACTCTTCTGGTTATTAAACGATTGTGTCTCAGCTCCAACCTACCCTTCTAGTGTGTTTTTGTGAAGCTGAGGCTAAAACTCTAGAACCACATTTCTCCATTGCTAACTAGTACCCAGGTAGGCTCTGCTAATAGAGGCACTGGAGGAAAACTGAAAGGCATAAAGAGGAAGGGGTTCTGCCCCTTTCAGCACAATCCAAGCAGCGGTTCTTCAGCCGATAGCATGTACTGGTGCCAGGAGCAGCGGTAGGGTTCTAGCTTTCAATTTTCTCTCACATTCCCAGAACCAATCCTCCCTACCCCCAATCAGGTTCTCCAATATCCAGTAAACATTTCTTTTAAATTCTGTTAAAACAACTGAACCCTGACTCGTACAGTGTGGTTTACCTTCGTGTCAGTTAGCCTTAGTTGGTGTATGTTTTCCATCCCTTTACCTTTAGTCTTCTAATAGCCTATGTTTTGGGTAAGTCTCTTGTAAACAGATTATATGAGGTTTATTTTTCATCCAATCCGTGAGTCCTTTGCTGTTAGCCAGTGGGTATTGTCTGTTTACATTACCTTGAGCACTGAGGCATTTGAATTTGTTTCCGTTCTCTTGTTTTTGTCCTTTCTATTTACTATGTCTCTTTTGTGCCAACTATTGTATTGATGGTATTTTCTTTATTCCAATATGTTCCTCCCAATAGGTTTGGAATTATAAACAATGATCTATTTTCTTTAAGAATTGCTTAGATTTTAATTTTTATTGAAGTATAGTATAAACATGGAAAAGTACACATATCAAAGTGTAGAGTTTAATGAATTTTGATAAACTGAACACATCTATGTTATAACCATGCAGATCAAGAAACTAAAATACTACCAGCATCTCAAAAAACCTGCTTTGCTTTCCCTTCCTATCAATATCCTGTAAGTGTAAACCCTATCTTGTCTTCTAATAGTATGGGATAGTTTTGCCTGCTTTTCCACTCTATGTAAACGGAATCATACAGTATGCACTCTTTTGGTCTCCTTTCGTTCAATATTATATTGCTGAGACTCATTCATGTTGCTACTTATAGTTTTAGTTCATTCATCCCCATTGTTGCATAGTATTCTCTTCTGTGATTACCCTACTTAAAAAGTTGGAAGTTAATTAATATCTGTAATCCTTTTTCCAACAATAGAAAGATCTTAAAACAAGTTTTAATCAGCCCTCGCCTGTCTCCCATGTTATTGATGTCCATTACTTTAATCCCTTCTCTTTTTTTTCCTCAGGATTGCTTTTGCTCTTCAGGGCCTTTTGTGGTTCGATACAAATTTTAGGACTTTTTGTTCTATTTCTGTGAAAAACACCGTTGCGATTTTGATAGGGATTGCATTGAATCTGTAGATTGCTTTAGGCAATCTGGACATTTTAACAACATTAAGTCTTCGAATGCATGAGCAAGGAGTATCCTTTCATTTATTTGTGTCTTCTTCAGTTTCTTTCATCAGTGTCTTATAGTTATTGGTGTACAGATATTTTACCTCCTTGGTTAAATTTAATCCTAATTGTTTTATTCTTTTTGATGCAGGTGTAAGCAGGATTGTTTTCTTAATTTCTTTTTGTGATAGTTTCTTATTAGTGTATAGAAATGCAGCAGATTTTTGCATGTCAATTTTGTATCCTGCAATTTTACTGAATTTGTCTATTAGTTCTAATAGTGTTTTTTGTGCAGTCTTTGGGTTTTCTATATATAATTTCATGTCATCTGCAAATAGTGACATTTTACTACTTCCTTTCTGATTTGAATGCCTTTTATTTCTTCTTCTGCTCTGGTTAGGACTTCCAGTACTATGTTGAATCAAAGTAGTGAGAATAGGCATGCTTGTCTTGTTCCTGAACTTAGAGGAAAAGCTTTCGGCTTTTTACTGTTCAGTATGATGCTAGCTGTGGGCTTCTCATATATGGCCTAAATTGCTGAAGTACATTCGCCCTATACCCACTTTGTTGAGTGGTATCATAAATGGGTGTTTAATTTTGTCAAATCTTTTTTCTGCATCTGTTCAGATGATCCTATGACTTTTATTCTTTATTGTGTTAATGTTGTGTATCAACTTCATTGATTTCAGGATGTTGAACCATCCTTGCGTCCCTGGAATAAATCCCACTTCATCATGTTGTATGATCCTTTAAATGTACTGTTGAATTTGGATTTCTAGTATGTTATTGAATATTTTTGCATCTATGTTCATCAAAAGTTTGGTCTATAATTTTCTTTTTTTGTTTTCTGGTTTGGTATCAGGCTAATGCTGGCCTCGTAAAATGAGTTTGGAAGTGTCCATCCTCTTCTATTTTTTAGAAGAGTTTCAGAAGGATTGGTATTAATCCTTTAAATGTTTGGTAGAATACAACAGTGAAGCCATCTGGTCCTGGACTTTTGTTTGTTGGGAGGTTTTGGGTTACTGATTCAATCTCCTTATTAGTAATTAGTATGTTCAGATTTTCTATTTCTTCACGATTTAGTCTTGATAGGTTTTATGTTTCTAGGAATTTATCCATTTTTCTAGGTTGTCCAATCGTTTGGTGTGTATTTGTTCAAGCAATCTCTTATGATCCTTTGTATTTCTATGATATCAGTTGTAACATCGCTTCTTTCATTTCTGATTTTATTTATTTGAGTACTCTCTCTTTTTTTCTTGGTGAGTCTAGCTAAATGTTTGTCAATTTAGTTTATTTTTTCAAAAAATCCACTCTTAGTTTCATTGATCAAAGATAATTATGTTTTTAGCTCTATTTCATTTCTTTCCACTCTGATCATTGTCATTTTCTTCTTTCTACTAACTTTGGGCTTTGTTTGTTCTTCTTTTTGTAGTTCCTTGAGGTGTAAACTTAGGTCATTTATTTTAGATTTTTCTTGTTTCATGAGGTAAGCATTTATTGCTAAGAACTTCCCTCTTAGAATTGCTTTTGCTACATCTCATAAGTCTGGTATGTTATATTTCAGTTTTCACTTATCTAGAGGTATTTTTTGATTTCCCTTTTAATTTGTTCCTTGACCCATTGGTTGCTCAGTAACATGTTGTTTAATCTCCACATATTTGTGAATTTTCCAGTTTTCTTCTTGTAGTTAATTTCTAGTTTCACATCATTGTGGTCAGAAAAGATGTTTGATGTGACTTCAAAGTTCTTAGCTTTATTAAGGTTTGTTTTGTGGGCTAACATATGTTTTATCCTGGAGAATGTTTCATGTACGCTTGAGAAGAATGTGCATTCTGTTGCTTTTGGAAGGAATATTCTGTATATAAATGTTAAGTTCCTCTGATCTAATGTGTCATTTAAAGCCAATGTTTCCTTATTGACATTCTGTCTGGATAATCTATCCATTGATGAAAGTGGGGTATTAAGTCCCCTATTATTATTGTATTGCTGTGTTTTTCTCCCTGTAGGTCTGTTAATATTTGATTTACATATTTAGGTGCCCTATGTAGGGTGCATAAATATTTTCACATGTTAAATCATATTGTTGGATTGACCCCTTTATCTTTCTGTAAAGACCTTCTTTGTCTCTTATTATTACAGTATGTCTTTTAAAGCCATTTTGTCTGATAAAAGTATAGCCCCAGATTTCTTTTGGTTTCTGTTTGCATGGAATATTTTTCCCTTTCTTTCACCTTCAGTTTGTGTCTCCTTGCATCTGAAGTGAGTCTCTTGTAGGCAGCATGTAGATGGGTCTTATTTTTTTATTCTTTTGCCATTATATCTCTTTTTATTGGAGAATTTAGTCCATTTACATTTAAATAAATTATTGATAGGTATGTACTTCTTGCCATTTGGTAGTTTCTTTGTGGCTGTTTTGTAGTACTCTTGTTCTCTTTCTTTGTGATTTGATGATATTCGGTAGGATATGCTTAGATTACTTTCTCTTTCTCTTTTGTGTATCTACTATAAGTTTTTGCTTTGTGATTACCATGAGGCTTACATACAACAACTTATATTTATAACAGTCTATTTTAAGTTGATCACAGCTTTAGTTTGAACACATTCTAAAGCTCTAAATTTGTATCCCCCCTACATCTTATACTTTTGATGTCTCAATTTATATCTTTTCATCTCCTCTATCCCTTAACAAATTATTGTAGTTAGTTATTATGACTTTGTTGTCTTTTAACCTTCATACTAGCTTTATAAGTGATTAATCCATCACCTTTACAATATTAGATTATTCTGAAATTTACTATATATTTACAATTACCAGTGAGATTTATGCTTTCATATGTTTTCTTGTTTTAATTAACGTCCTTTTGTTTCAGCCTAAAAATGTCCCTTTAACAGTTCTTGTAATGCTCATCTGGTGGTGATGAACTCTTTTAGCTTTTGCTTATCTGGAAGATTCTTTATCTCTCCTTCAATTCTGAATGAAAGCTTTGCCAGATAGAGTATTCTTGATTGGAATTATTTTTTTTCTGTCATCACTTTGAATATATTGTGCCATTCCCTTCTGGCCTACAAAGTTTCTGCTGACAAATCTGCTGATAGTCTTATGGGTGATCCTTTGTAAGTAACAAGTTATTTTTCCCTTGTTGCTTTTAAGATTCTCTCCTTGTCTTTAATTTCTGACATTTTAATTATAATGTGTCTTAGTGTGAGTCCTTTTGGGTTCATCTTATTTGCAATTCTCTGGGCTTCCTGCATCTGGGTGTTTCTTTCCTTCCATAGGGTAGGGAAGTTTTCAGCCAGTGTTTCTTCAAATAAGTTTTCTGTCCCTTTCTCTCTCTCTTTTCTTTCTAGGACCTCTATAATGTGAATGATGGTCTGCTTGATGTTGTCCCAAAAGTCCCTTAAGCTATCTTTACTTTTTAAAGTTCTTTTTTTTCCCTACTCTGATTGAGTTCTACTTCTCTGTCTTCAAGTTCACTGATCTTTTCTTCTACTTTATCTAGTTTGCTATTGAACCCCCTTAGTGTATTTCTCAGTTTGGTTATTGTATTCATCAGCTCTCTGACTTCTATTTGGTACTTTCTTCAATTTTCTCTCTCTTTGTTGAAGTTCTCACTTTGTTCAACCATTATTCTCCTGAGCTCAATGACCATCATTTTGAATTCTTTATTACATAAGTCACTTGTCTCTGTTTTATTAAGAACCTTTTCCGAAGTTTTATCTTGTTATTTTATTTGGAACATATTCCTTTGGTTCTTCATTTTCCTTGACCATGTTGGTTTCTATGCATAAGATAAAAGAGCCATCACTTCCAGTCTTGAAAGAGTGGCCTCGTGTCAGAGATTAACCTTATTGTTCAACCCTGTCCTAGTTTTTGTTTGTCCTCAAACCTTTGTGATTGTGCAAACAGCCTATTTTATTTTTAGTGGTTCTCAGTAGGTGAGCATGTGCCAAGACTTATCTATGTCCCAAAGAGGAGGACCTTAGTCAGCATCTAGATTCAGGCAGATTGGAAGCCAGAAGCCCAAGCAACAGCTTTTAAAATATGCAAATGTACACAGTTCTGTGGACCAAAAGAGTAAGTCTCACTGGCCACCAGAGCCAGGCTTCCTAGTAGTGTCCCTGGGCAGTAGTCACAAAAATCGAGGTGCCAGACAACTGTACAAACTCCTTTCCAGGAGATACCAGGATCTGATGTGGGGCCAATGGAAAGCCTAAAGATGGTATCCACAGGCCTCTATCCCCAGAATGCACCACTGTAGGCCTCTATATGTGTGCCAAACAAGAAGCCTGCTCCTCAGGCTGAAGCTTCAGGTCGCACCAATAGGTCTTTTTCACAGAAAGACTGGAGGTGTGTTTCAGGTTGCATCTTCACTGTGCCCTGGGAGTTGTAACAAGCCAAGAATGTTTCTCATATTGTTACATTCCCATGGGATGCAGAATGTAAGCCCCATTGGCTAGAAGAGCCAGGCAATCAGGTGGTGTCCACTGGACATCAGCCACAAAAACCAGGACACAAGGTGTAAAAACAGGGGCATCACACTCATGTAAAAGCACCCCTCCAGGAGATACTGGCACTCTTGAGCCCAACAAAGGGAGAGTGTGAAGATGGTGCCCACCAGCTGGAGTGAGGGAAGAGAGAGGGTACAAAGATGATGACCTCTGTGGGAAAAAAGCTAGATTTTAAGAAAAGAACCTAAAGTTAGGAGAAAAAAGAGGCTAGGGGTGAAAAAAAGAGCCTAAAGTTAAAAAAGATAACATCCTAGAGTTAAAAAAGAGAGAAAGCCTAGAACTTTTTTTAAGAGCCTAGAGTTAGAAAAAATAAGTGCCTAGGGTTAAAAAAAAGAAAAAAAGAAGGTGTCTTCTGGCCTTTGTCCCCAGAGAATACCCCAGCAAGCCTCTAGATGTGTGTTAAATCAGATACCTCTCCTTCAGGCTGACATTTTGAGATAAGCAAATCAACTTCTTTCACAGAAAGTCTGAGCACTTCTCAAATAGTTGTCTCTTCAGTGAGCTCTCGAGTGGTGAGTTGATGGACCAGCCTTTTAAGAGCCACTTCTCAGTTTTCTATAGCCTTGTGGGTTTCACAGACATGAGGCCTGTTGACACTAAAGATAGGTGTTGGGGGCTTGTCTCCCAGGTTCAGTTATTAAAAGTTTGGATGCCAATGTGGGGTTCAAACCCTTTGCTCCTCAGAGAGAAGCTCTGGGTTTTGTGTTCTCTTTGATTGTGAGTCACTGAGCTTGGGGTGGGGTTTTTCACAAGATCCTGTCTCAGCTTTTCCTACCCACTTCAGTGTGGGTTTTTCTTGTACATCTGATGTGTAGGAGTCACTCAGCTAGTTTGGGGGATTTTTTTTGGAGGAAATTATTCCATATGTAGCTGTAGATTTTGTGTGACTGTGGGAGGAGGTGAGTTCTTTATTAATATTTTCAAAGCAACAGCTTTTGGTTTTGTCGATATTCCTTGTTGATTTCTTGTTTACAGTGTCATTGGTTTGTGCTCTAATTTTTATTATTTATTTTCTTCTGCTTACTTTGGGTTTAATTTGCTCTTCTTTTTCTAGTTTCCCAAAGTGGAAGCTTAGATGATGGATTTTAGATCTTTCATCTTTTCTAATATATACATTCAATGCTACAAATTTCCCTCTAAGTACCGCTGTTGCTGCATCCTAGAAATTTTGCTAAGTTGCATTTTCATTTAGTTAATAATATTATTTAATTTCTCTTGAAATTTCTTCTTTGATACATGTGTTATTTAGAAGTGTGTTGTTAATTTCCAATTATTTGAGGATTTTCCAGGTGGTTTTCTGTTGTTGATTTCTATTTTAATTCCGTTGTGCTCTGAGAGAAGATATTGTAAGACTTTTACTCTTTTAAGTTTGTTAAGATGTGTTTTATGGCCCAGAATGTGTTTCATCTCAGTAAATGTTCCATGTGAGCTTGAGAAGAAAGTGTACTCTGCTGTTGTTGGATGAAGTAGCTTACAGATATCAATTATATGCAGTTTATTGATGGTGTTGTTGAGTTCAACTATGTCCTTACTGATTTTCTACCTGCTGGATTTGTACATTTCTGATACTGGTATTTTGAAACCTCCAACTATAATAGATTCATCTACTTTTCCTTGTTATTTTATCAGTTTTTTGCCTCATGTGTTTTGACACTCTGGTGTTAGGCACATATACATGAAGGATTATCGTGTCTTCTTGGAGAGTTTACCTCTTTATTATTATGTAATGCCCCTCTTTATCCCTGATAACATTCTTGCTCTGAGTCTTCTTTGTCTGAAATTAATATAGCTACTCCTTCTTTCTTTTGGATGGTGCTGGCATAGTATATCTTTCTCTATCCATTTACTTTTAAACTATATGTCTTTAAAGTGAGTTTATTGTAGACAACATATCCTTGTTCTTTGTTCCTATTTTTGTCTTCCACTCTTTTTCTGCCTTTTGTGGTTTTGATTAGGCATTTTATATCATTCCATTTTCTCTCCTCACTTAGAATCTCAATTGTACTTCTTTTACTTTTTTTAGTGATTGCCACAGAGTTTGCAATATACATTTACAACTTATCCAAGTTCACATTCCAGTAATACTATACTGCTTCATGGGTAGTATGAGTACCTTAAAATAAAAAAATCAATCCTAATCCCTCCTTCCTGTCCCTTGCATCATTGCTGCCACTTATTTTGCTATATATAAACATGTATATATGCTGGTCTAGTGGTTAAGGCTTGGTGCTCTCACTGTCACCAGCTGGGCTCATTTCCCAGTCAAGGAACTATACCACCCATCTGTTAGTTGTCGTACTGTGGCAGCTGTGTTTTGCTGTGATGATGAAAGCAATGCTAGTAGCATTTTAAATACCAGCAGGGTCACCTGTGATGGACAGGTTTCAGTGGAGTTTCAAGACTAAAACAGACTAAGAAGAAGGAACAGGTTATTCACCTCCAAAACACTGGCCATAAAAACCCTATGAATAGCAGTGGAGTATTGTGTGATATAGCACTGGAAGATGAGAGAATGGTGCAAAATGACTGGGTAGGGTTCCCCTCTGCTGTACTCAGGGTCCCCAGGAGTCAGAACTGACTTGATGACACTAATAATAACAAACATTCAAATACACTTTTACTGTTATTATTTTGAACAAACTGCTATCTGTAAAATCAATTGAGAATAAGAAAAATAAAAGCTTTCTTTTACCTTCACTTATTCCTTCTTTGACGTGCTTCCCTTCTTTACGTGGATCTGAGTTTCTGACCAATATCAAGTTTTTTCTCTCGAAAGAACTTCTTTTGACATTTATTTCAAGGCATGTCTTCTGGCAACAAATTCCCTCAATTTTTGTTTGCCTAAGCAAGTCTTTATTTTCCCTTCATTTTTGAAGGATAGTAGTGCAGGATAAAGAATTATACATTGGTGGGTTCTTTCCTCTCAACCCTTTAAATATTTCACTCCACTGTCTTGCCTTCATTCTTTCTGAAGAGAAGTTGGATTTAACTCTTATAGTTGCTCATCTATAAGTAAGGTTTTCCCCCTCCCTTCCTAAAGGATTTTTTCTTTATGTTTGCTTCTCTGTAGTTTGAAAATGATATGCCTAGATGTAGATTTGTTGGCATTTATCTTGCTTGGTATTCTTTCAGGTTCCTGGATCTGTGTTTTGGTGTCTCACACTAATTTGGGGAAGGACTCAGTCATTATTATTTCAAATATTTCTTCTGTTCCTTTCTCTCTTCCTTCTCCTAGTATTTCCATTACATGCATGTTATACTTTTTGTAGTTGTCCCACAGTTCTGGGATGTTCTCTTCTGTTTTTTCACCCCACTTTATTTCAATTTACTTTTCAGTTTTGGAGGTTCATGCTGAGCTATCTTCAAGCTCAGAAATTCTTTCCTCAGCCATGTGCAGTCTACTAATAAGCCCATTAAAGACATTCTTCATTTATGTTACAGTGTTTTTGACCTCAATCATTTCCTTTTTGTTCTTTCTTAGATCTTTTTATATCTCTTCTTACATTGTCTACCTGTTCTTGTCTGATGTCTACTTTATCCATTAGAGGCCTTGGCATGTTAATCATAATCATTATAATTCCTGATCTGATAATTCCAACATCTTTGCCATTTATGAGTCTTGTTCTGATTCTTGCTCTTTCTTTTCAAACCATTTCTTGCCTTTTAGTATGTCTTGCAATTTTTTTCCTGATAGTCAGACATGATGAACTGGGTCAAAAGAACTGCTGTAAATAGGTCTTTAGTAATGTGATGGTGAGATGTAGGGAGGGGGAAAGCATTCTATGGTCCTGTGATTAGATCTCAGTCCTTTAGTGCACTTATCTCTCTGGACTATAAACTTCAAAGTGTTTTTCAGTTTTTTCTTTGTCCTTAGGTGGAACAGGGTGGCTAGAGTGGCCTGGAGTTGGGTATTTCCCCTTCCCTAGGTCAGTTAGGCTCTGATAAAATCCAAGCAGGTTAGGCTCTGGTTAAATACTTTCTCCTGAGGACAGATCTTGCTAAGAAGGACAGAATACTCTGGTGTATTTCAAAATGGTTCCTTTTCCTCTCCTCCTGCCTGAAGCATGAGGATACTTTCCTCTGATATTCACTGTGAGAACATGGCAGAGATTCTGGAGATAAAACTCACAAAGGTGTGGGCCCCCTCCCCTCAATGACTTGGTCCCCCTGGAATTTTTCTCTCTCAGACTTTCCCACCGTGAACTCTAGTGATTTGTCAGTTAAAGTTCAGGTTTTCCTACCCTGGCACTGATGCCCACAGAGGTTTCTGCTCTGGTGGGTTGTGATTCTCTATATTTGCCTGTCAGTCTCCCTAGTTTTATACTGTGATGTCGGTTCTCCTTAGATCTAAGAAGAGTTGTTGAGTTTTTACTTTGTTTAGCTTTTTGCTATTGTTAGAATGGAGGGGCAGCTTTCAAGATCCTTACATACTGGACCAGAAACCAGAAGTCCCTCAAGTGATTTTTGTTGTTCAAAATAACACTATCAGCCTCATTCCTGAAAACCTAAAAATAAGAAATAGCAGGAAAACTAGTACCAGATGAGTGACAACTCTGAGGCATATGGGAAAATGGAAACATAATTAAGGGGAAGAGACTATCCCAAAAAACAGGTAAATTTGGAAAGAAACAAAAAACTGCTATAGATGAAAACCATAATAATTGAAATTTCAGACTCAATGGAAAATGTACCATCAAAATATGTGAAGGGCTTTTACTCCCTTTGTGACAAGAAAAAAGAGACAAAATTAAAGAACTCACCATTTATAGGTGAGCAGAGAGCTGTGAAGGAGTCTATACCCCAGGGAGGGCACCAGTTGGAGTGTGGGTGTATAGAAGAGTAGGCATGCTATAGTGGAAGAGAATTTGCAGGAATGAGAAGAAATCAGCTGAGACTTAGACAACAATGGGGGCTGGTGGAAGGGTCTGAAGTCTGGAAGAGCCCCAAAGAAATTACTCAGGCTTACATGTCTCTCCATGAACTGCCACCTTTAAATACTACCCAGATAGAGACAGTGAAGGCAGGGCCGAAAAGAAGAGGGAAAAGTCTTGTAGACCCATGCATTCTCATGGTGCTTAGACTCCCAGTCAAAGTTGAATCCAAAAGTTGTTTTAAATTCCTGATCTGATAATTCCAACATCTTTGCCATATGTGACTCTTGTCCTGAGGCTTGCTCTGTCTTTTCAAACGGTTTTTTTTTTTGCCTTTTAGTATGTCTTGAAATTTTTTCTTGATAGCCAGACATGACTTACTGGGTCAAAAGAACTTCTATAAATAGGCCTTTCGTAATGTGGTGGTGAGGTTTTGGGAGTGGGGAAGCATTCTGTGCTCCTGTGATTAGATCTCAGTCTTTAGTGAGCCTATCTCTCTGGACTGTAAACTTCAAAAGCGTTTTCCAGTTATTTTGTCCCTGCTTACGTGGGACAGGATGGCTAGAGTGGGCTGGACTTGTGTATTTCACCCTCCATAAGTCAGTTAGACTCTGAAAAACCCCAGCAGGTTAAGCTCTGCTTAAATAGATTCTCCTGAGGACAGACCTTGTTAAGAAGAACAAAATGCTTTGATGCACTTCGAAATGGTTCCTTTTCCTCTTCTCCTGCCTGAAGCATGAGGATGTTTTCCTCTGATATTCACTGTGAGAACATGTTAGAGCTTCTGGAGATAAAGCTCACAATGGTGTGGGCCCCCCCCCCGCCCAATGCCTGGGTTGCCCTGGAGTTTTCTTCTCTCAGACTTCCCTACAGTGAGCCTCAAGCAATTTGTCAGTTACAGTTCAGGTTTCCCTACCCTGGCACTGATGCTCACAGAGGTTTCTTGTCTGGTGTGTTGGGCTTCTCTATATTTGCCTGTCAGTCTCTCCAATTCTGGGGACAACAGTTTGTGCTGTGACCTCACTACTCCTTGGATCTAAGAAGAGTCATTGATTTTACAATTTGTTCAGCTTTTTACTATTGTTAGGATGGAGGGTGACTTTCAAGATCCTTACATACCAGACTAGGAACCAGAAGTCACTCCAGTGCTTTTCCAGGCTCTGGTCACTCCACATTTGTTATTCAAAGAAAGTCACAGGGCCATTCCCAAATTAAGATGTGAGGACATACACTCTCCAAGGGGATAGGGGGAAGGAAGAAAAGAATATTTCTGAATAATATTTTAATCTACAAGAGGAGTGATATTTACTTTCTTCTCTATCTTTTTCTGTGTTGTTTAAATTATTTATAAGTGTGTATCATTTTAGCATCATATATAAATGCTTATTTATTATATATTTTTATTATATATTTATTATAGATGTTTAAGGATATCCATTATGGCCCAAGAACACAGTGCTTAATTTTTTGTGAAGCCTACTCTGTGGACAAATAGTGTATAAAATACATGGAAACTCTTTAAAGAAAATACAGTCAACATCTGTGTAATTACTACATGTTTTAGAAAACCGACAGGTTTGATTTCTCTCCCAAGATTAGGATGAGAAGTGGTCTCTACATCTTGGATTTTGAAAACAAACAGACACACCAATGCAGATTCAACAGCAATGATCAGATAACCCAATACAGGTGATCCTTGATTATTATTACTTAATATTGAGTCAAAAAAAGGACAGCCTCTCCATTGATATATTTCTCTTGGTATTCTGAATCTTTGTCTCAATTTTTATATTTAAACACAACAGATTAGTTAAGTCTGGCAAAGTCAAAGAAGTCATCCCTATTCTCTAGCAAGACTTTTAAAACCAGTATGGTTACACTATTTGACAAATGGGGAAACTGAGGCCCAGAGATGAGTTAGGTGGTTCACCTAATGAGGAAAAGATGTAGCTGAGGCTTGAACCCAGCTTGACTCTTAATTGCAATAGGCGACAATGATGTTCAATTGTCTCTGCCATGAGCAAGAGATGTCCAGACCAGGAGTTGAACTGGGAGTGTGAGACCAAGGGACTGGAAATATGAAGAGAAGGGAATGGTCCCAATGGATTTTCTTGGATGAATGCAATCCATCTTTACTTGTGATTATTGGTTATATAACCACACCCTAGGGAGAGCAATCTCTTCCCTGATTCTAAGAAAACATGAATTCTATGGTGTTCAGATTTCAGTATAAACTGATTTCTCAGAATCTATTCAACGTGATCTGATGCCCCGGACATAACATTTTGAGCAGCACTGTGGAACTAGAAGAGGCCTTCATCATCTTTCTGGCACTCTGCTTGACTTCCCTGATCATCCTTACCACCTGGAAACAGATCAACAAGGGGACAAAGTTGCCCCCTGGTGCCACACACCTACCCTTCCTGGGGAATTTGTTGCAAGTCCATCTTGCTGCCACCTTTCAGTCTTTATGAAAGTGAGTCTGGCTACTCCTCTTAGGTAGGACTAAGAACAGCTAATTCTACAGCCAGGGACATTTAGAGCTTTCTGACTTCTAAACCACAGACTCTTGGTAACACAGACTTACCACACTAGAAGTCTAGAATCCCAGAATATTAATATCTTTGAAAAACAGATTCTTAGCATATTGGAAGTTCACACTCTCATCACTTTAGAATTACAGTACTTTAAGTTCCTAATCACAAGGCCTCTTACACTCAGATTGAACTTTGAGACTCATAATATGAAATCTTAGGATTCTAGATGTTTATCATTTCAGAGAGAGATGAATGGACTTTGAAGTTTATATAATCCAAGTCCCTCATTTTACAGATGAGCAAAGTAAAGCTTGGGACAGTGTCGGGGAGAAGGGGACTCACCCGGGATCACGGGAGGCAGGACTTCTTTGCTTTTCTTTTCAATAGTCCTTCCAACATCAGGACTTACCCCTTATCCCTCTTTCCTCACCTGTGTCCCCATGAATCTCCACTCTAAAATTCTTGACTGGACTGCACATGATGCACCAATAATCCTCCTCTTGTTTTGTCTCCCTTCATTCTCAGCTCAGGGAGAAATATGGCCCAGTCTTCACCAGGTACATGGGTCCCCAACCAGTTGTTGTTCTATGTGGACGTGAAGCAGTGAAGGAGGCACTAGTTGACACAGAAGATGAGTTTAGCGGTCATGGAGACTTGCCTTCACTGGAATGAAACTCCCAAAGTCATGGTAGGTAACAACAACAATGAAACGTTTATAATACGCTTTCTGGTGTCTCAGAGTTTTGATAAGTACTCAACATGCATTAGCACATTGACTCCTTCAAAGGAACTATTAATAGCATAGTAACATGTCAAATAAAGAAGCTGAGGGTATGAAAGTTTAGATAATAGCACACAATGAGTAAGTGGGAGAACCAGGATTGAACCCAAGCCATCTGACTCCAGAGTGCTTACTTTTTTATATCTGTTCTCATTTTTAATAAATTAACTACATGCTTTATGTACCTAGTCAAACCCTCACAGCCAACCTTACTTCTAACCTTCCTCCACAAACACACACATGCCCACATATAGGCTCCTGCCTCCTCCATTTAGGTAGATACCTGTCTAGAGTTACTCATACATTCATTTCTATCTCCCCACATCCTTCAATTCCAAACAGTCTCACATCATTCTCTCCATCTATCCATCCATCCATGCAGCCAGCCAGCCAGTCAGCCAGCCATAGCTCTTCCATCTTTTCATTCATAAATAAATCTATTAATGTTTCCATTCATTTATTCTTTCAACCTTTTATCCATCCAATTCTCAGTCTACTCATTTCCCCTCTCTTCATCCACTTACTCTTCCATCCATCCATCTGTCCCTTAATCTGGTAAAAACTCTCGCTTGCATACATCATTCCATCTACCTTTTCATTGATTTTCAAATGTCCACTCAACCATACACCCTCATCTGGCAGTTTCTAAATTTTTCTTACTACATGGTAAGTTCTTTAGTGTAGATGTATTGATACTGAAGTGCGATCTTATGTGTACAAGTATGCACATGTCTAGCGAATCCAAGCGATATTAAGAAAATAGAGGCAATCTCTCCATTTGAGGGTACTTCATACAGCATTGTATCCCCCATACACTTTCTTATGCATCTATCCCATTATTTATCCAGTTCCAAATATGTCCTGTGAAAAGCTCTTCTTAATTTCAATCATTCCTTGCCTGATTCCCCATCCTCCCCATTCTAGGACTTAGTCTTCCCATTGAGGCTTGGAAGTTGGAAGGGGCTGCCCAGAGAATAGCGTCTAGAGCTTTCATATTCTGGCACCCTCCGAGTCCAGCACAGAGTTGGGCACAAAAAGGAGGGGAGGCAGGAACCTCACACTGAGATTCTGACAGGTGAAGGTCTGGCTAACGGAGAATGATGGAAGATTCTCTGATGCTTCTCCCTGACCTTCCTTCAAGACTTCAGCATGGAAATGCAGAGCATTGAGGAGTGGATCCAGGCAGAGGTTGGCTTTCTACTGGAGGGATTTCAGAAGACCAATGGTATGGATGCAAAAAGATAGAGGGCTATAAGGGAACTGGGTGGTTATAGGGAGTTCATTTTCCAAAGGGGAGGTCTTGATAGGAGAAAGTTCTGGATTGGGAGAGGATGAAAAAAGCTTAATTTAGGATCACAGATTTTCCCAGTCAGGGTCCATGTTAAAAGTTAAGATGAAAGACCCTTAATGATCCTTGTGTCCAGAACTTTAATCAGTGCTTGGCAGGGAGTCTGTGAGCCCCTGAAATGTCATTCAGACTTTGGTAACATGTGAGTTTGTGCTTTTTTGTGGAGATAGGATCAAAGTTTCATTACATTTAAAAAATTGTTTTATTGAGGTCACATTGGTTTATAACATTGTGTAAATTTCAGGTTTACATTATTATATTTAGGCTTCTGTTTAGACTGCATTGATCATTATATTTATAAAGGAGTCTACTCCCTTCCCAGTAAGTTGTGTAACAACTGGGTTATATACAGAAAAGACACAGAGGTTGAGAAATACAGAGATAAATTAAAGAATGAAAGAGAGATAAATTTCTCTAAATCAGAGATTTCTTACCCGAGCTCTGTGGATGGCGTAGCAGAGTCTACATGAAATCTTTGAATGTCTCTATACCCACGATAATCATTTGTAAAATTGTATATTTGTCAGTGTTTGCATTACGTGAAGGAAATTGTCTCAAATGCATTGAACTAACACAAGTGTCCTGTTTTACAAATGATGCAACTGATGCCCAGGGGAGAATTATCTTAATAGCCCAAATGGCATCAGCGGAAGAGCTAGACTCAGAAATCAGGCATTCCTTTTTTTGTATCCCCCTTAAAAGAACTCCTCTCTCAAATATGTAACTCTTCCCCACAACCACGTGTAAAGAATAATAACGAAAAATAACAATAAGCCCCACTAGCCTGTGTTGAGTACTTCCTACATGCCAGGCACTGTGCTAAGCATTTTACACGTGTAATGATATTGAATCCTTACCAACCAATGAAGTAGATACTAAACGAACTTGAAATGTGAGAAATCTAGATTCAGCACACAAAATTGAAATGACTCACACATGCTATTAAGCAGTCGAGCCATAACTCATATCCACAACTGAATGACTCCACATCCCATGCTACTAGTCCTTGCTTCCAACATAGACAATTTCTATCGCCCAGGTGCCCCCATCCAACTCACATTCTTCCTGAGCCACACTATCGCCAGTGTCATCAGTTCCATTGTCTTTGGATGCCATTTTGACTATGAGGACAAGCAGTTCCTGAAGCTGCTGCAGATGATCAACAAGAGTTCCATGGAGTTGAGCACACCCTGGACACAGGGACCCATCAATCTCCACTCTACCCACCCCCAACCTCAGTTAACTAAGCACCTGCCTATACCTCATTTAATCCTCTCCACAACACTTAGAGGAAAGTATCAATATACCCTGAGTCTCTAAGAAGCAAATGGACTCACCCAATTCTCAAACTCAGAGCAGGCTCATTCCATGCTGGCCCTTGGTACCCATTGCTGACAAACAACCTTTGCTTATTTCCCCCAGCTCTACGACACGTATTGTAGAATCATGCAGTATTTGCCAGGACTCACATCTACTACCTGGTAGAGGAACTCAAGGACTTCATCGCCTCTAGGGTCAAGATCAAGGAAAAATCCCTTGACCCCTACAACCCTCAGGACTTCACTGACTGCTTCCTCATTGACATTCAGCAGGTACTAGTCTGTGTTCCCAATCCTTTCCTCTCATCCCAGAGTGTCTGCCACCCTAAGCCTACTTGTAAACCTGATTGGGGTGAAATAGCAGCTATAGTTTTACATGGTTACTTAGACTGAGAGAGAAAATGCAGAAAACATAAAAGTCTAAACTCTGAATATCTTCACATAAAACTTTGAATCGTAAAAGGTGAACAGTGCTGTGGTGAACATGGGAGTACTAATATCTCTTTGAGTTCCTGGTTTCCTTTCTTTTGGATACATACCCAAAAGTGGGATTGCTGGATCATACATTAGTTCTTAGTTTTATTTTTCCAGGAACTTCCCTACTGTTTCCATCCTGGATGCAACATTTTTCATTCTCACCAACAGCGTGCAAGTGCTCCAGTTTCTCCACATGTTCAACACTTGTCTTTTGTTTTTCTGAGATTAGGCATGCTAACAGGTGTGAGATGATATCTCATTGTGGTTTTGATTTGCATTTCCCTGATGATTAGTGATGTTGAGGATCTTTTCATACTTCTGTTGCCCATTTGTTTGTCTTCTTTGTAGAAATGTCTACTCAAGACCTTAGCTCATTTTTAAATCAGATCATTATTTTTTTGCATTGAGTTGTAGGAGATTCTTATATATTCTGCCTATTACCCACTTCTCAGATACACGGTTTGCAAATATTTTCCTACGTTTTGTAGGTTGTCTTTTCATTTTGTTGATTTCTCCTTTTGCTGTGCAGAGCTTTTTAATTTGATGTAGTTCCACTTGCCTATTTTTGCTTTAGTTGCCTGTGTTTTATTTATGCAAACTTTGTCACGTCCAATATCATAAGCATATTCCACTACATTTTCTTCTAGCAGTTTACACTTTCAGATCTTATTTTTAGGACTTTAATCTATTTTGAGTTGATTTTTGTGTATGGTGTAAGATGAGGGTCCAGTTTCATTCCTTTTCATGTGGGTATCCAGTTTTCTCAACAGCATTTGTTGAAGAGACTGCCTTTTCCTTGTTGTGTATTCTTGGTTCTCATGTTGAAGATCAGTTGATCATATAGGTGTGGATTTATTTCTGGGATCTCTATTCTCTTCCATTGATCTAAGTGACTGTCATTATGCTAATACCACACTATTTCAATTACTGTAGATTTGTATATATTTTGAAATCAGGAAGTGTGATGCCACCACCTTTGTTTTACTTTCTCAAGATTGTTTTGGCTATTTGGGGTCTTTTGTGGTTCCACATAAGTTTCATAATGTGTTTTTTAAAATTCCCACGAAGAATGTCACTGGGATTTGTTAGAGATTGATTTGAATCTGTAGACAGCTTTGGATAGTGTGGATATTTTAACAATATCAAGTTTTCCAATCCATGAACATGAGATGTCTTTCCATGTGTTTGTGTCCTCTTTAATTTTTTCATCAATGTTTTGTACTTCTCAGTGTACAAGTCTTTCGCTTCCTTAGTTAAGTTTATTCCTAGGCCCTTTATTCTTTTTATGTGATTGTATATAATATAGTTTTCTTAATTTCCTTCTGGCTAGATCATTACTAGTGTGTAGACACAGTTTGTTTTTGTTCATTGATTTTGTGTACTGCAACATTACTAAATTTATATGTTTTAACAGTTTTTTTTGGTGAGGTCTTTAAGGTTTTTGATATATAAGATCACGTCATCAGCAAACAGAGACCATTTTAATTCTTTCCTTCTGATTTGGATGCTTGTATTTCTTTTTCTTGCCGAATTGCTCTGACTAGGATTTCTAATACTATGTTGAATGGATGTGATGAGAGTGGGCATCCTTGCCTTTTTCCTGATCTCAGTGGAAAAGCCTTTCATTTTTCATCGAGTATGATGTCAGTTGTAGGCTTTTCATAGATGGCTTTGATTATGTTGAGGTTATATCCCTCATTCCCACTGTGTGAGAGTTTTTATCATAAAATTATGTTGAACTTTATCAAACACTTTTTGGCATCTATTATGATCATGTGATTTTTTCCCCTTTCATGTGTTAATGTGATGTATTCCATTATTTGATTTTCATATGTCGAAGCATCCTTGCATCTCAGGGATAAATCCCACTTGGTCATGGTGTACAATCTTTTTGATGTGCTGTCAAGTTCAGTTAGCTAGTATTTTCTAGAGGGTTTTTGCATTTATGATTTTTCTTTTATTTGTGATGTCTTTGTCTGAACTTGGTATCAGGTTAATGTTGGCCTCATAAAGTGGGTTTGGAAGTGGACCTTACTATTCAATCATTTGGGAGAGTTTCAGAAGTATCATCATTAATTCTTCTTTCAATGTTTAGATGTGGAAATCACCAGTGGAGCCATTTGGTCCTGGGATTTTCATTGTTTGGAGATTTTTGATCACTGACTCAATCTCCTTACTAATTATAGGTCTGCTCAAATTTTCTATTTCTTTATGATCCAGTCTTGGTAGATTATATGTTCCTAGGAATTTATGCATTTCTTCTAGGTTATCCATTTCATTGGTATATAATTGTTTCTAGAAGTCTCTTATGATCCTTTTAATTTCTGTGATATCACTTGTAATTTCTCTTGTATTTCTGATTGTATGTATTTGAGTCTTCTCTCCCTGTTCTTAGTCTAGCTAAAGGTTTGTCAATTTTGTTTACCTTTTAAAAAACCCAACTCTTAGTTTGTTGATTTTTATTATTCTTTTTTTACTCTCTTTTTGCTTATTTCTCCTCTAATTTTTTCCTCCTTTCTCTTAACTTTGGGTTTAATTTGTTCTTTTTCTGGTTCTTTGATGTGTAATGTTAGGTCACTTTTTCTGGAAATCATTCTTCTTTTTAAATGCAGGCATTTGTGCTAGAAACATCCCGCTTAGTTCAGCTTTTGCTGCATCCCATAAGTTTTGATATGTCGTGTTTCACTTTTATTTGTCTCAAGATATTTTCTAATTTCACTTTAAAAAAAATTTGCTGAGGAAGATTACCCCTGAGCTAACATTGCTGCCAATTTCCTCTCTTTTTTTTCCTCCTCTAAGCCCCAGTGTTGTTGTATTTTATAATTGTTTGCTAATCTATTCTGATAGAGAACTGCAATTTTATGATTTTTTTTTCTATTTATCTCCTTGCTTAAGGCTTTGAAACCTTTGCCTTTTTGTTTCAGGTATGAAGGCATCCTTGATTACCTCTTGTAAGGGAGGTCTAGTGGTGATGAACTCCTTCAGCTTTTGTTTACCTGGGAAAGCTTTTGTTTCTCCACCATATCTGAAGGATAGTTTTGCTGGATAGAGTATTATACTCTTGGTCAAAAGTTTTTGTCTTTAGTATTTTGAATTTATTGTTCCAATTTCTCCTAGGCTGTAAGGTTTCCACTGGGAAATAGGCTGAAAGCCTGATAGGTGTTCCTTTGTAGGTTTTCTTCTGCCTTGCTGCCCTTAATATTTTTTCTTTGCTGTTGACTTTTGCCAGTTTTACTATTATATACCTTGGAGGTCTTTTAGCATTGATGTAATTAGGGGTTCTATTGGCTTTGTGCCTTTGTAATTCTGGTCCCTTCCCCAGGTTTGGGAAATTCTCAGCTATTATTTCTCTGAACAAGATCTCTACTCCTCTCTCCCTCTTTTCTCCCTCTGGAATACCTATAATCCTTATGCTGTTTTTCTTAAATGAGTAAGATGTTTCATGAAGAATTTCTTCATTTTTTAAAATTCTTATTTCTCTCTCCTCCACCTGAAGCATTTCTATATTACTATTCTCTAAATCATATCCAGAATTTCTGCTTTTTTTTTTTTAATAGTTTCAACCTTTGGTGAAGTATTCCTTCTTCTCATTAATTTTATTCTTGAGCTCATTCAACTGTCTTTCTGAGTTTTCTTGTAACTCATTGAGTTTCTTAATGACAGCTATTTTGATTTCTCTTTTGTTTAGATTGTAAATTCCTGTGGCTTCAGGTTGATTTCTGGAGAACTGTCATTTTCCTTCTGCTCTGAATTGTTGCTGTAGTTACTCATGGTGTTTGATGAACTAATCTTTTGCTGGCACATTTGTGGTAGTATCAGGTCAAAGATTCCACCTACTACCACTTAGGAGAAGCAAGAGCTGTGTTTCTGATCCCACCCCATTTGCTGGAAGTTGTAGGGGTACTGTGGGTGCTTGTGCTAGCCAGAGAAGTGTTTCCTCAGGTGTGTAGATCTGCCACCACCTCTTCTTGTGGTCGTACCAGCCATGGTGCTTTGTGTGCAGGTCTTCCTCATGGTGTCCACCTCTGGGCCACTCCTTGGGACTGTAGGAACATGGTGGGCTCTCCCATCAGCCAGAAAAGAGATTAGGTACTGCCACTGCCTGTTCCCTCAGTCATTCTCAGGAGCATTCCCACTTGTGGGGCTGCAGCTGTTCTACGGGCACTCACATGAGCCAGGAAAGCACTTGCCCAGGCATGTAGATTTGCCACTGCCTCTTCTTATGGTCTTATGGTCTTATGAATTTTCCAGCATCTCCTACATATATTTGAGATTCCATACAACAAAAAAACAGCTCTATACATTTGAGTAACGAGATGAAACAAACCTTCACATAAATGAAGAGTCATTCCCATCCTCTCTGGAAAATGAGGAGACATAAAGTCCCAGCATTTGTTGCATCTACCTCTGGATATTTGCCATAATAAGCAACAGAGAAAAGTGGTAATAAGAATGATTTGACCTTCAGGGTCTTCGCTGATGGGTTATCTATTACAGTGTCACATGTTTCATGTGACATGAGAGTCACAATCTCTCACTCAGTTTACAGACCTTTGTCAGTTCACACTTTTGATTGAAGTGAGGTTGGGACCCTTCCTCCTGCCTCAGACACCAAAGAATTTCAAGTCCCTAAGACTGAAGATGCTGAGACCCTCAGAGCCTACTAAAATTGTCCGAAACCCAATTGCCTCCATTCTCTCCGTTACAACAAAGAAATTGCAAAATATTGGCATTTTCAGATTCCTTTGGATTTCAGTGAGCTTCTTGAGACTCTGCAGAATTTTTCTCCTTCCTTGCTTGTGACAGATAGTCTACCGATACTGCAGACACCTTCCCACTGAAATTCAGAGACAACCTGAGATTAATCAGAATGTCTTGAGACCCTTGAGTTTCTGTGACATCATCCAGACTCGAACGCCTACAGAATCTCTGAGATTCCACAAATTGCAGGACTCCTCTATGTTCCAAATTCCTGAGACCCCTCATGCACACTCAGATTCCTGCAACTCCCCTTTCTTATTTCTCCAAGCTTTGTCAGTCTCTACTAGGTCCCTGAATCTCTTAGATCTCCCAATTCTCTCACCAAACCCAGTTTCTGGTCATCCTTCACTCAGTCTCCAACCAAAGCCTATGAGGAGATCACTGAAATTATACAGCCAGAACCAAAATTTTGGGATCAGCCAAGATTCCCCATGTGCAGTTTGTTATCAAAGAAGTTCAGGAATTTGAGAATGATGGGTTGGATGCAGAGCATGCAAGAACACCAAAATTGAAGGTTTCCCCATTTCCAAGATAATGTCCCTAGAGCCCTCCAATCTCCATGTCACATCCTTCTTCACAGACTAAAATGTTCCTCTCAAACTTCCTCCCTTAGGACCTCCCAGCATCACACACTCTCCAAAACCTCCTACACTAGGGGCCACCAAACTCTCATGTACAGTCAAATACCCATGTCCTGACCTCAAAACCCTTTCCTAATGGACCTAAATTGCCATGTTCTCCTACTTAACCTCCCTCGAGACAGGATGAATTTGCAGGTGTCAGCCCTTTGTGATAGACAGAAAAGCAGGGGAGAGGCAGGGGATGATCTGAGAACAAATGCTGAATACCCATCACATGCCCCTAATTCTATGGTCTTTGCCTTCAGGATGGCATGTTCTTCCTGGACCCCTGAAGAGGGCTTTCAAGGAGGGATTGCATACGGAGGGTCAAGGACGGGCAGTAAGAGAGGGAGGAGATCATAGGTACCTAGAAATAAGAGCAACAGCTCCAAGATATTGAACTTCGTTAAGCAGGGCTTTGAATGGAGTGTGTCATAAAATCCTCACAACAAATCTGTGATACAAGTTCTCTGATTAAGCAAAACTTTGCATGGAGTACGCTGTGCCAAGCAGAATGCTGCCTGGGTTTTGTTATGAAATCTTCACAAGTCTATGGTACTGTTCTCTGATTATTCACATCTTTCATGCGAGCACATTGAGACTCAGAACCATGAAGAGATAGCTGATAAGTGACAGTACCTAGCACAAATACAGTTCTCAGAACTGTCTGACTTCTAACTACTCTTCTTGATCCGCTTTCTTGCCCTTTCTCCAATCTGCAGTAAGGGAACTAACGCCTTGTGGGAAGAAATTCAAACTGCAGGGCACTGCATGTTTCATAACAAACCTCAGATCTCAGGGTTCAAACATTTTCCAATTTATGTTGGCAGCTTAGATGTCATTTGTTGGCTGTTTTCTACCAAAGAGGTGTGGGGAGAAGGTGGTGGTTCATGCTGCTGCCATGTCCGGTTTTGTAACAAGCACGTGAATCAATAAACAAATGCCCGTGTCAGATAGTAACTGTTCATGTGCACTTTCTCTTGGGAAATGGTGAGAGTTTACCAAATGTTAGGACCACAGTCTCAGAAACAAAAGCATCGAGATTAGGGTAAATGCTGTAAGGGAGGAAGAAATTTCCTTCTACCCTTTGTGTTCTTCTGGCTGGTCTCAGAATTATATTGACATGAGAGAGATTAACAGGAGAAAAACAAACAAAAGTTTAATAATCTAAATATTTGTGCATGTGGGTTAAGCTGGCCCCTCAATCTATGGAGAGCTCAGGCAACAGACTTTATCTTGTGCTATGTGTGCACCCATGAGGTGGTCACTCATGAAAGAGCCATCTTATGGGATTAAAAAGAGAGAGCGAGAAGAGGAAATAAACTTTAGTTGGCATGCTGAAGTGCACACTCCTAATAGTGGACTTCTTGCCCGAACTCTCACATTCTTCTGCTGCTGCTGCCCAGACCTGTGTTGCAGCAAAGATCCTGATCCTCATGACTCTAGGGAAAAACACCCAATGCACCCTTTGGCACAGTGAAGGGGTTAATTCAAGCCTGATTTATATCTTACAAAGTAAGCATTGCTGTGAATCTTTACCTGTTCATCTTTCCTTGGAAATTTGGGTTGTTTCCATATCTTGGCTACTGTGAATTATGCTGCAAGGAACATGGGAGTACAGATATCTCTTGGAGGTTGTGTTTTCTCTTCCTTTATATACATATCTAGAAGTGTGATTTCTGGATCACATGGTAGTTTTATTTTTAGTATTTTGAGGAATCGACGTTCTGTTTCCTATTGTGGCTTCAACAATTTATTTTCCCACCAACAATGCACAAGTGTTGCAGCTTCTCCACCTCCTCACCGCCATTTGTCATCTCTTATATTTTTGCTAATAGCCATCCTTAGATGTGGAGTGATGTCTGATTGTGGTCTTGATTTACATTTCTTTGATGATTAATGAGTTTGAGCATTTTTTCATATACCTGTTGGCCATTTGTATGTCTCTTTTGGAAAAATGTCTACTGGTGTCCTTTGCCCATTTTTTAACCTGCTGATTTGGGGATTTTTGCTGTTGAAGTGTGAATGTTCCTTATGTGTTTTTGATATGACCCCCTTATCAGATATGTGATTTGAAAGTGTTTTCTCCTGTTCTGTTGGTCGCTTTTCTTTTCTTTTCTTTTCTTTTTTTAAAAGATTTTATTATTTCCTTTTTCTCCCAAAAGCCCCCCGGTACATAGTTGTATATTCTTCGTTGTGGGTTCTTCTAGTTGTGGCATGTGGGACGCTGCCTCAGCGTGGTCTGATGAGCAGTGCCATGTCCGCGCCCAGGATTCGAACCAACGAAACACTGGGCTGCCTGCAGCGGAGCGTGCGAACTTAACCACTCGGCCACGGGGCCAGCCCCTCTTTTCTTTTTTTTTTAAAATTATTTCTTTGCTGTGCCAAAACTTTTTAGTATGATGTGCTCTCACTTGTTCATTTTTGCTTTACAACTCAATGAATGTTAAAGAAAATGTGATAGTATGTATATACCATGGATATCATTCAGCCTTTTTTTGAGGAGAATCCTGCCATTTGTGACAACGTAAAGGGTCATAGAGAACTTTGTTAAGCAAAATAAGTCAGACCCAGAAGACAAATATTGTGTGAGCTCATTTATATATGGAAACTAAAGAAAAGGGAAACTCACAGTAACAGAGAGTATAATGATGTTTACCAGAGGTGGGGCATTGGGGAAAAGGGAAGATAAAAAAATAGAACATAGAGTGTTCATTGCCAGGATCCGATAGGCCACCTGATGAGTCCACACACCACACAGGGTATAGTCTTTCCTCTGAGTGCCCTTTATCAGTGGCCAAAGCCTAGCTGGGACACACAACTAATCAGGCACAGAGTATAGTCATTTCCCTGAGCTTCATTCTAAGACATACAAATAAATCCAGACCAAGACACATGATCCATGGCTACATTAAGGAGGGCTCCAATCCTATAGTCCTGTCTCTAAATTCCAATTAACCAGTGGAAATTGCAGCGTAGGTCATCTAAATCTATAACAGTGGCTTAATAGGACTCAACAATGCAACACAAGGCAGCACAGTTATACTTACCATCAACTTACCTAGTTGAGGAAGCTAGTTTGTGCACCAGTCCTAGACCTGTCTTCTGATTTAGTGATTAGTAAAGGAGAGAGGCAAGGATAGGGAAGAAAGCAGAGCTTCAACTGAATCAAGGACAAGTGCAGCTCCTAGAACACCAAATCCCACCCTGGCAAGGATGTGAAAGAGGGCAATTCCCTTCTAAGAACTTGTAGCTCCAAACTGACCCATATTCACAAGTATTTGGATTCCCACAGAAGACAGGAGTGGAAAAGGCACCACATTCACCAAGTCCTTCCCTGAGTCTAACTTCTATCCTACTTACCACTTAAACCTTCTGCTCTATTATTAGGCATAGAGGGTGTCCCAGAAAAAAAACATATTCCTCCAGAACCTTCTCCTGGGGTAGGTGGGATTTCACAACTTCTGTTGCTAGGACATTCTGTCAAAAGATCATGATGGCATCCAGCATGTTGTTTGTTTTTACAGCTCTGGGGTAATTGATCTGAGCAGCTGAACCTAGGGGTAGAAGCAGAATGGGGAGCTGATCAGGCAAGAGAAGAGTTAGATGAGAGAAACAAAGTATTTGCAAAGGTGGTTCAGAAAAGGCTAGAGGAATGGCATCCCCCACAGCACATAGTATAGGGATTCCCACATGGATCCATGCAAACCCATGGAGAAAACAACACACTACTAGTTATCCAGATGTGGTAGCTGAATGGGATGTGATGAAGAGAGAAGGAAGTAACAGGAGAATTTGGGAAAAGGATAAGCTAATAAGGAAGAAAACAGGCAGATGTAAATAACCACAGTCCCTAAGGTGTGACTGAAGGACAGTTAGAGGAAGAGACTAACCATGGACCGGAGAACCATGTAAGCATAGTCGAGTGGAGATATATGGACACAGGCATGGGGGTGGAGCTATGGGGTACATGTAATGAGGTCAGCCAAAGGCGGGCCCTGGAAGTGAGTGGGACAATTGGGAGAGATCTCCCAGAGACAATTGAGTAAGGGATGCCCAGTGTTATGGGTTAAATTGTGTCCTCTAATGTTCTCATGTTGAGGTTCTAACCTCCAGTGCCTCAGAATGTGACCTTATTTGGAAATGGGGCCATTGCAGTCCTAATTAGTTAAGTTGAGGTCAAACTGGAGAAGAGTGGGCCCCTAATCCAGTATGTCTCATGTCCTTATAAAAAGAGTAAATTTGCAGGAAGATGCACACACAGAGGGAATGGCATTTGAAGATGGAGGAAAAGATCAAGGTGATGCTTCTATACCAAAATTGCCACCAATCCATCAGAAGCACGGTCTCAGTCTTGTAGCCACTGGAACTAAGACAACAAATTTTTGTTGTTTAAACAATCAGTTGTGGTACTTAGATATAGGAGCCCTAGCAAACTAATACACCCAGCCTGATGCCAAGAGCAATTACTCAGTAGGATGAACCCCGGACCTCCCTCTCCTATCATATTATTGGGGCAATGCAAGAAGGCTGTGACCTGATAAGACCTGAGAGCAGCTGCTTGGTGATGATTAAGGAGTATAAGGCACCTAGGAACTGCCATGTGGCAGACCCTCTCAGGCTGTCTCCTCCTCACCTACTGACCATTGCTTGTCAGCCCTGCAGTCAAGCACTTTGTAAGAAATATCCTGTGTGTGTATGTCAAGATCATGTTGAAATCCCTGAAGGAGATGAGGGGGAAGCCATGGATGAGGGAGGAGAATGTGGGCACCAGCTCCTCTCCAGCTTTCTCCAAACTGACAGTCAGGATAGTTGGAGGACAGTAAGTGAGGAACTGAGGAGTGGGTGTTCTGATCTCTGATAGGAGGATGATGGAGAGGAGATGCAATGGATATGTTTTGTATACCTGGGTCTTATCCAACCTCTGCCACCAATGCTTCATGTGGAACTTCAGAGACCAAAACATAGACAAAAATCCATGACCTTGTGGAGTTTATATTCTAGTGGATTGAGGAGTCTATTTATTCTATCACGGTTTCATGGTTCTAATAGCTATTGGATCTAAAGGTAAATGTTTCCATGATTCTGTTACCCAATGATATAGTGATGATGTGAGTCTACTATTCTGAGATTCACCAACTCTCTCACTCAAGAAGTCTGACACACAGGATCCCAGGGGCCATAAGTAAGAGAAGGACAACCTAAATGAGAGTTTTTCTCCCTGGGCCTCCTGTTCCTGTGTCTCTCAGTTCTGCCATTCAGGGGCCATGGGAATTCCCTGTTGTCCACCAACGAACCATTATATCAGAACAGTTCTGGGACTTTCTCCCCCTGCCCAACCCTGTTCCATACACAAAAACCTCAAGGCACCTATTGAACAACTTAGAGGCATCGACTACGGTCATTGGGATAGTGACAAAGATGTAGAAATGTGGAAAGACGGAGACGGAGAGAAAGCAGTGAGTGAGAGACAGAGGGACACACAGGAAAAAGACAGAGAGGTCTGGCCAGACAGAGAGTAAGAGAGAGGGAGAAACAGAGAGATGCAGGGAAGGAGTGAGAGTAAAAGTTATGGAGTAGAGAGAGAGTGAATGAAAAGGGGAGAGAGAGAGAGGTCTTTTTTATTATACTCTTTTTTTTTCTGTTAAGATTGTGAGTTGATTACCTTGAATTTTTTTCAAAACTAAATCTTGTATTCCTGGAGAAAATGTTTTGACTTTCTTTTTGCATATTACTAGATTAAATTCATTTAAATTTTGTGAAGGATTTTGTGACAATATTGATGAGATGTGTTGGTCGTAGTTTTCTTTTCTTATAATGTCTGTCTAGTTTTGCTATCAGATTAATGTTCGTCTCATATAAAGGGCTGGGAAGTTTTATCTCTTATTTTATATTCTGAAAGAGTTTGTGTACAATTAGCATTAGTTCTTTCTTAAATGCTGTGTAGAAGTCACCAGTGAAGCCACCTGAGTCTGGAATTTACTCCTTGGGAAGAATTTTTAAAAATTATTTTATTAAGGTCCAAATGGTTTATAACACTGTGTAAATTTCAGGTGTACATTATTCTATTTCAGTTTCTGGATAGCTTGAATCATGTTTACCACCAATAGTCCAATTTTTATCCATCACCATACATATGTGCCCTTTTACCCCTTTCACCCACCTCTAACCCCCTTCCTCTCTGGTAAGCACCAATCTGTTCTCCTTATCCATGTGTTTATCTTCCACATATGAGTGAAATCAAGCAGTGTTTGTCTTTCTCTGTCTGACTTACTTCACTTAACTTCATTCTCTCAAGGTCCATCCATGTTGTTGCAAATGGAACTTTTTTGTCTTTTTTATGACTGAGTAGTATTCCATTGTATATATACCACATCTTCTTTATCTATTCATCAGTTGAAGGGCACTTGGGTTACATCCACGTTTTGGCTATTGTGAATAATGCTGCAATGAACTTAGTGGTGCATAAGTTTTTGAACAGTTGATTTCAAGTTCTTTGGATAAATACCCAGAAATGGGACAGCTGGATAGTATGGTATTTCTATTTTTAATTTTTTGAAAAGAATCACACTGTTTTCCATAGTGGCTGCACCACCTTGCCTTCCCACCAGCCACATAGGAGGATCCCTTTTCTCCCTATCCTCTCCATTATTTGTTATTTTTTCTCTTGGTAGTTATAGCCATTTGGACAGGTGTGATATCTCATTTTGTATTTTGATTTTTATTTCCCTAATAATTAGTGATGTTGAACGTCTTTTCATGTGCCTGTTGGTCATCTGTGTATCTTCTTTGGAAAAACGTCTGTTCATATCCTCTGTCCATTTTTTTGATTGGGCTGTATTTTTTTTGTTGTTGTTCAGTTGCGTGGGTTCTTTATGGATTACAGAGATTAACCCCTTGTCAGATACATGATTGGCAAATATTTTCTCCCAGTTGCTGGGTTGACTTTTCATTTTGTTTGTGGTTTCCTTTGCCTTGCAGAAGCTCTTTAGTCTGATGTAGTCCCATTTGTTTATTTTTTCTTCTGTTTCCCATGCCTGAGTAGACACAGCATTTGAAAAGATGCTGCTAAGACTGATGTCAAAGAGTGTACTGCTTATATTTTCTTCTAGGAGTTTTATGGTTTCAGGTCTTACATTCAAGTCTAATCTATTTTGAGTTGATTTTTGTGTACAGTGTAAGATAATTGTCTACTTTCATTCTTTTGCATGTGGCCGTCCAGCTTTCCCAACACTATTTATTGACAAGACTTTCCTTTCTCCATTGTATGTTCTTGGCTCTTTTGTCAAAGATTAGCTGTCCACAGATGTGTGGTTTTATTTCTGGGCTTTCAATTCTGTTCCACTGATCTGTTTGTCTGATTTTGTGCCAGTACCATGTTGTTTTTATCACTATAGATTTGTAGTATATTTTGAAGTCAGGGATTGTGCTGCCTCCAGCTTTGTTCTTTTTTCTCAGGATTGCTTTGGCTGTTTGGGGTTTTTGTTGTTCCATATAAATTTTAGGATTATTTGATCTATTTCTGTAAAGAATGTCATTGGGATTCTGATTTGGATTGCATAGAATTTGTAGATTGCTTTAGTTAATACGGACATTTTAACTATGTTTATTCTTCCAATCCATGAGCATGGAATATCTTTCCATTTCTTTATGTCTTCTTCAATTTCTTTCAATAATGTCTTATAGATTTCAGTGTTAGGTCTTTCACCTCCTTGGTTAAATTCATTCCTAGGTATTTTATTCTTTTTGTTGTGATTGTAAATGGGATTGTATTCTTGACTTCTTATTCTGCTGGATAGTTATTTATGTATAGAAATGCAACTGATATTTGTAAGTTGATTTAGTACCCTGCAACTTTCTTGTTATTGTTGATTATTTCTAATAGTTTTCTGGTGGATTCTTTAGGGTTTTCTCTCTCTCTAGGATCTTGTTGTCTACAAACAGTGAGAGTTTTCACTTCTTCCTTTCCAATTTGGATACCTTTTATTTATTTTTCTTTTCTAATTGCTCTGTCTAAACCTTCAGTGCTATATTGAATAGGAGTGGTGAGAGTGGGCACTCTTGTCTTGATCCTGTTCTCAGAGGGATGGCTTTCAGTTTTTCACCATTGAGTATGATGTTGGCTTTGGGTTTGTCATATATGGTCTTTATTATGTTGAGGTACTTTCCTTCTATACCCATTTTTTTTTGATCTAATGACATTTTATTCTATGAGCAAGATTCTACAATGCAGATTTAGAACAAAATAAATAATAAACCAAAACAAAAAAGTTAATAAACTAAAAATTAAAAATTTATTTTCAATGGAATTGAATATTTTTCAAAATTAAAAATTAAACTGTTAGGAAACCAACATTTAAATATATTTTCAAAATATCCTATGAATTAAACCTGACAAATTTATATTTTACTTAACTAAAAATAGCAGATGGTCAATGAAGAATGTTGACTAGTCACTGAAAACTTTAGTTTCACTGTAAATTATTTTGTTTTTTTCAATTATGCTGTAATTTATTTATTTATTTTTTAATTGCAGTAACGTTGGATTATAACATTATGTAGCTTTCAGATGTACATCATAATATATTTCAAATTCTGTGTAGATTACATCATGTTCACCACCCAAAAACTAATTATAGTCCATGCCCTCACATGTGAACCTAATCGCCCCTTTTTCCCTCCCCCCTTCCCCTATGGTAGCCACCAATACAATCTTCAATGCTATGTATTTGTTTGTTGTTGTTTTTATCATCTACTTATGAGTGAGATCATATGGTATTTGACTTTCTCCCTCTGACTTATTTCACTCAGCATGGTACTCTCAAGGTCCATCCATGTTGTCACAAATGGCCAGATTTCATCATTTCTTATGACTGAGTAGTATTCCATTGTGTGTAAATACCACATCTTCTTGATCCATTCGTCCCTTGATGGGCACCTAGGTTGCTTCCAAGTCTTGGCTATTGTGTATAATACCGCAATGAACATAGGGGTGCAAGTATCTTTATGCCTCTGCATTTTCAAGTTCTTTGGATAAATACCTAGCAGTGGGATAGCTGGATCATAGGGTAGATCTATTCTTAATTTTCTGAGGATACTCCATACTGCTTTCCAGAGTGTCTGCACCAGTTTGCACTCCCACCAGCAGTGTACAAGTGTTCACTTCTTGTACACATCCTCTCAAACATATGTTGTTTGCTGTCTTGTTAATTATAGCCATTCTGACCGGAGTGAGGTGATAACTCACTGTAGTTTTGATTTGCATTTCCCTGATAGCTAATGATGTTGAGCATCTTTTCACATGCCTGTTGGCCATCCGTATATCTTCTTTGGAGTAATCTCTATTCAGATCCTTTGCCCATTTTTTAATTGGATTGTTGGTTTTTTTGTTGTTGAACTGTATGAGTTCTTTGTATATTTTGGATATTAACCCCTTATCTGATATACGGTTTGCAAATATCTTCTCCCAATTGTTAGGTTGTCTTTTCGTTTTGTTGATGGTTTCCTTTGCTGTGCGGAAAGTTTTTAGTTTGATGTAGTCCCATTTTTTTCATTTTTTCTTTTGTTTCCCTTGCCCGGTCAGACATGGGACTTGAAAATATGCTGCTAAGACTGATGTCAAAGAGCGTACCGCCTATGTTTTCTTCTAAAAGTTTCATGGTTTCGGGTCTTACGTTCATGTCTTTAATCCATTTTGAGTTGATTTTTGTGCATGGTGTAAGGGAATGGTCTACTTTCATTCTTTTGCATGTGGCTGTCCAGTTTTCTCAACACCATTTATTGAAGAGACTCTCCTTTCTCCATCATATGCTCTTGGCTCCCTTGTTAAATATTAGCTGTTCATAAATGTATGGGTTTATTTCTGGGCTCTCAATTCTGTTCCATTGATCTGTGTGTCTGTTTTTGTGCTAGTACCATGCTGTTTTGGTTACTATGGCTTTGTAGTATATTTTGAAATCAGGGTGTGTGATACCTCCAGCTTTGTTCTTTTTTCTCAAGAATTCTTTGGTAATTCGGGGTCTTTTGTTGTTCCATATAAATTTTAGGATTCTTTGTTCTATTTCTGTGAAAAATGTCGTTGGAACTTTCATAGGGATTGCGTTGAGCCTATAGGTTCCTTTAGGAAGTATAGAAATTTTAACGATGTTAATTCTTCCAATCCAAGAGCATGGAATATCTTTCCATTTCTTTGTGTCTTCTTCAATTTCTTTCAACAGTGTTTTATAGTTTTCGGTGTACAGATCTTTAACCTCTTTGGTTAAGTTTATTTCTAGGTATTTTATTCTTTTTGTTGCAATTATAAATGGGATTGTATTCTTAATTTCTCTTTCTGCTACTTCATCATTAGTGTATAGAAATGCAGCCGATTTTTGTACATTGATTTTGTATCCCACGACTTGACTGTATTCCTTTATTGTTTCTCAAAGATTTTTAGTGGATTCTTTAGGGTTTTCTAGATATGAAATCATGTCGTCTGCAAAGAGTGACAGTTTCACTTCTCTTTTCAATGTGGATCCATTTTATTTCTTTTTCTTGCTTGATTACTCTGGCTAGAACTTCCAATACTATGTTAAATAAGAGTGGTGACAGTGGGAATCCTTGTCTGGTTCCTATTCTTAGAGGGATAGCTTTCAGTTTTTCTCCATTGAGAATATTTGCTGTGGGTTTGTCATATATGGCCTTTATTCTGTTGAGGTATTTTCCTTCTATACTCATTTTCTTCAGGGTTTTTATCATAAATGGATGCTGAATCTTGTCAAATGCTTTCTCTGCATCTATTGAGATGATCATGTGATTTTTATTCTTGATTTTGTTAATGTGGTGTATCATGTTGATAGATTTGTGGATGTTGAACCATCCCTGCATCCCTGGAATGAAACCCACTTGATCATGATGTATGATCTTTTAAATTTATTGTTGTGTTCAATTTGATAGTATTTTGTTGAGGATTTTTGCATCAATGTTCATCAGTGATATTGGCCTGTAATTTTCTTTTTTGTGTTGACCCTGTCTGGTTTCAGTATCAGGGTAATGTTGGCTTCATAGAATGAGTTAGGAAGCCTCCCTTCCTCTTCAATTTTTTGGAAGAGTTTGAGAAGGATAGATACTAAGTCTTCTTTGAATTTTTGGTAGGGAGGGACCAGGGAAGCCATCTGGTCCTAGACTTTTATTTTTCAGGAGATTTTTGATTGCTGTTTCGATCTCCTTACTGGTGATCGGTCTATTCAAATTCTCGACTTCTTCTTGGCCCAGTTTTTGAAGGTTGTATGTTTCTAAGCATTTATCCATTTCTTCCAAATAATCCAATTTGTTGGCGTATAGCTTTTCATAGTATTCTCTTATTATCTTTTGTATTTCTGAGGTGTCTGTTGTAATCTCTCCTCTTTCATTTCTGATTTTATTTATTTGAGCCTTATCTCTTTTTGTCTTGGTGAATCTAGTTAAGGGTTTGCCAATTTTGTTTATCTTTTCAAAGAACGAGCTCTTGGTTTCATTAATTTTTTCTAGTCTCTATATTGTTTATTTCTGCTCTGATTTTTATTATTTCCTTCCCTCTGCTGATTTTGGGATTTGTTTGTTGTTCTCTTTCCAGTGCCTTTAGATGCACTTTTAGATTGTCTATTTTGGATTTTTCTTCTTTGTGGAGGTAGGCTGAATTGCTATAAACTTCCCTCTTACAACTGCTTTTGCTATATCCCACAGATTTTGGCATGTCATATTTTCATTCTCATTTGTCTCCAGGAATTTTTTATTTCTCCTTTGATTTCTTCATTGACCCAATCGTTGTTCGGTAGCATTTTGTTTAATCTCCACATTTTTGTGTCTTTTCTGGTTTTCTTCCTGTAGTTGATTTCTAGTTTTATACCTTTGTGGTCAAAAAAGATTCATGGTATTATTTTGATCTTCTTAAATTTATTGAGACTTGTTTTGTGTCCTAATATGTGATCAATCCTGGAGAATGTTCCATGTGCATTTGAAAAGAATGCGTATTCGGCAGTTTTTGGATGGAGTGTTCTATATATATGTCCACTAAGTCCATATGGTCTAATGTGTCATTTAAGGCCAATATTTCCTTATTGATCTTCTGTTTGGACGATCTATCCATTGATGTAAAAGGAGTGTTAAAGTCCCATATTATTCTTTTATTAGTGTCTATTTCTCCTTTTATGTCTGTTAATAATTGCTTTATATATTTAGGTCCTATGGTGTGTGCACAAATATTTACAACTGTCATACATTCTAGCTGGATTGGTCCCTTTATCATTATGTATTGCCCTTCCTTTTTTTATTTTAAAGATGTTATTTTTTTCCTTTTTCTTCCCAAAGCCCCCTGGTACATAGCTGTATATTCTTAGTTGTGGGTCTTTCTAGTTGTGGCACGAGGGATGCTGCCTCAGCATGGCCTGATGAGCAGTGCCATGTCTGCACCCAGGATTCGAACCAACGAAACACTGGGCCACCTGCAGTGGAGCACACAAACTTAACCACTCAGCGACGGGGCCGGCCCCTGTATTGCCCTTCTTTTCCTCTTGTTACAGTTTTTGTTTTAAAGTCAATTTTCTCTGATATAAATATTTCTACCCCCACTTGTTTTTCTTTGTCTTTTGTATGGAGTACCTTTTCCATGTCTTAACTTTTTTTTTTGTGAGTGTCTTTGGTCTGAAGGATGTCTCTTGTATGCAACATATATATGTTTTTTTTTTTTAATCTAATCGACCACCTTATGCCTTTTGACTTGAGCATTTAGTCCATTGACACTTAAAGTAGCTATTGATAAATATGCATTTATTACCATTTTGTTACTTTTCTTTTTCTGGCTGTTTCAGCAGTTCTTCTCTGGTCGTTTCTTCTTCTCTTTCTCTCTTTCCTTGTGGTTTGATGGATTTCTTTAGTAATCTGTTTGATTTCTTTCCTCTTACTTCTTTGTTTACTTATTATAGATTTCTGGTTTGCGATTTCCGTGGGGCTCCTTTATAATGTTCTATGTATATAGCAATGTATATCGAGTCGATAGTCTCTTCAGCTTGACCTCCTTCTAAAAGCTTTACTCTTTCACTCCCCACTCCTACATTTTATGTTTTCGCAATCATCTCTAGTCTCTTGTTTTGTGCGTATCTATCCATTACCCTCTTATTATTGAAATAGGTAATTTTAGTACTTTTGTCTTTTAACCTTCACATTATCTTCATGGGTGGTTGATCTGCTACCTTTACTATATTTTTGCCTTTACTAGTGATTTTATTGCCTTTTTTTGGGTTGATAATTTTGTTATCCCTATTTATCATGTTCTCTTTCCCATTTCAATAAGTCCCTTCAGCATTTCCTGTAGAACTGGTTTCTTGGTCATAAACTCCTTTAATTTATGCTTGCCTGGGACGTTCTTTATGTCTCCTTCCATTCTGAATGATAAGGTTCTTGTATAGAGTATTCTTGGCTATAGGTTTCTTCCTTTCAGTGCTTTAAATATGTCATGCCACTCTCGTCTAGCATGTAGGGTTTTGGCTGAAAAGTCCACTGATAGCTTTATGGGATTTCCTTTATATGTCATTTGTTGCCATTCTTTTGCTGCTTTTAGGAATCTCTCTTTATCTTCAATTTTGGACATTTTAATTACACCGTGTCTTGGTGTGGGCCTCTTTGGGCTTATCTTGTTTGGAGCTGTCTGTGCTTCCTGTCCCTGAATTTCTGTTTCCTTCTTTATGTTAGGAAAGTTTTCAGCTATTATTTCTTCAAATAGATTCTCTGCCCCTTTGTCTCTGTCTTCCCCTTCTGGTACACCTATAATATGAATGTTAGCGTTCTTGATATTGTCCCAGAATTCCCTTAGACTGTTCTCATTCTGTGTAATTGTTTTTTCTGTCATCTGTTCAGCTTGGGTGATTTCCTCTAGTTTTTCATCCAGCTCATTGATTTGTTCTTCTGTACCATCTGTTGTGCTATTGAGTGTCTCTGGTGTATTTTTCATTTCCAGTATTGTACTCTTCCTTTCTGATTGGTTGCTTTTTATATCTTCCAATTCTTTGTTGAAGTTCTCACTGTGTTCATCCAGTCTTCTCCCAATATCTGTGAGCATTCCTATGAGTTTTTGTTTGAACTCTTTGTCCATTAGATTCCTTATTTCTCTTTCATTTCATTCTTTTTCTGGGTTTTGTCCTCCTCCGTTGCTTGGTGTGTATTCCTTTGCCTCCTCATTATGTCTCTTTCTCTGTGCTTCTATCTATGTACTAGGTGAGTCAGCTAGGTCTCCTGATCTTGGAGAATTGGCCTCATGTAAGAGATATCGTTGGAAGCCCAGCAGCGTGCTTCCCTCTCATCAGCCTTCTCTAAGGGTGCCCCATGCGTGGGCTGCTTGTGTCCTTCTGCTGTGGCAGGCTTGCTCTTACTGCAGATACCCGGGGAGTCTAGTCTTTCCCTCCCTGGCTGGCCGTTTGTAAGTCGGGTTGAAGGAGCCCCAGCACCATCGGCCACAAGGCCTAGTAGCACACTCCTGTTGTCGTTTTCCTGTTGAGTACGTACCCAGTGTAGCTGGTTGCTAGGCTCAGGGGCTTAAAGAGGCTGTAGGCCTGAGGCCTGCAAGGCTGTTGTCAACTCTCTTGATATTGCAGCTGAGTGAGGTGCCCCTAGGCACAGGAGCAGCCAATTGTTTCAGGCTTTGGTAGGTGGGGCTGATACTCCTTGTGGCTGTTTGTGAAGCACTGATCTTCTGTCACTGAATAGCCCCACCCCCACAGGTCCACACACACCATCGACACGGTCCTGGCCCATGTACACATCCTGACCTCCGAAGCACATCCATTCACCCCACTGCAGAGGCCCCCACCTCTCCACCAACGGCACCCACAGTTCACCTGGTCCTCACATGGGCCCTGCCCCACAGATTCAGACACACTCGTCTGCTTGTATAGGCTCAAGGCACCCCATGTATACAGGCTGACAAGTAGCCTGATGGCTTGCTGTTGTGTGGGGCCATTTCCTAGGGCGGGCAGTCTGCCCTGGATGAACTGGATTAAATCTATGCTCTAGTGGGTGTGGCAGACCACTGGAATAACAGGCCCCGTGAAGTTCTTCAATGGTGTCTGCCAGCATCTGTGTCAGCACGCCTGTACTTGGTCACAACAATGGCTGGCACCAAAGTGTCAGTCTCTGGAGAGGTCTGACCTCTCACCATGATGCACCAAGAGCCTACCAGGTGAGTCACCTTTGACCAAAGGACTGTTCAGCCTTCTTTCTGATGATTTTAGGTTGTTCTCCAAGACAGGCAAGTTTGTGCATTGGCCCTTTAAGAGCTGAGATTTTCTGGCTTTCATCCGATAGTTTTTCTGGGGGTATTCCCTGCTGCAGTTCACAGCGAACCAAACCAGATAGCAAGATACTCATCGAAGTTGTGCCTAGTCTGAAGGAGGCAGATAGTGGTAATGGGCTCACACTCAGGATCCCACTCTTCCAGGGCGGGCTGTGCACCTTAGGGTGGCTCCTGCCCAGCCACCTGTGAAGCTCTGCTGCGTGTGAAGGTGGCTTTTTTTCTCTCCAGAAGGAATTTCTGCCTCTTCCACCTCGGTCAGGACTGTCCCTTGTTGCAGGGTTCTTTTGATCCAGTTTTCCGTTTTCTCTCCAGGGTAGTTTTTCCAAAAGGAGTTGTAAGCTGGTTGTGTTCATGGGAAGAGGTGAGTTCAGAGTCTGCCTATGAGAAGTGGTGTCTACAGCTTAGAGTTTTAAAACAAATGCACACCAACACGGATTCAAACGAAAAGGTAAGATCAACCAAGATATACTAAATATTATCTTGAGTCCATAAAAGGAAGGCCTGTATTCATATATTTGTCTTGATATTCTGTATTTTTGTCCCACTTTTTACATTTAAAAACCACAGATTAGTTAAGTATGGCAAAGACGAGGAAGTTATCTCTGTTCTCTAGCAGGACTCTTGAAACCACTACGGTTGCCCTGTTTGACAAATGGGGAAACTGAGACACAGGTGAGTTAGGCGACTCATCCAAGGAGGAAAAGCGGAAGCTGAGACTGGAGTCCAGGTTGACTCTGAAATGCAATAGGCTACATTAATGTTCCACTGTCTCCGCCCTGACCTAGAGATGTTCAGACTGGGAGTTGAGCTAACAGTAGGAGAGCTGGGGACTGGAACTATGAAGAGAAGGGAATGGTCCCAGTGGATTTTCTTGGGTGAATGAAACCCAGCTGTACTGGTGATTATTGATTATATAACCACACCCTAGCTAGAGCAATCTCTTCCCTGATGGCATCCATACCCAGAAAACTCAAACCCCGTGGTGTTCAGATTTCAGTAGAAGCTGAGTTCCCAGATTCTTTTCAGGCAGGATCTGATGCCTTGGTCACAAGCTCTTGACTGGCACCACAGAACTGGAAGGGGCCTTTGCCATCTTTCTGGCACTCTGCTCGTCTTAGCTGCGCCTCTTCACTGGCTGGAAAAAGATCAAGAAGGGGACAAAGCTGCCTTCTGGTCCCACACCTCTGCCCTTCCTGGTGAATTAGTTGCATGTCCATCCTGCTGCCACTTTTCAGTTTCTGATGAAGGTGAGTCTGGCTACTTCTCTTAGGAAGGGCTAAGAATGGCGAATTCCACAGGCAGAGACACTTAGAAGCTTTTGACTTCTAAATCGCAGACTCTTGGAAACACAGACTTGCCAAGCTGGAATTCCGTAATCCCAGAATATTAAAATCTTTGAAGCACAGACTCCTCGTATATTGGAAGTTCACGCTCTCACAATCTCCCAAGTTTAGAATCATAGTATCTTAAGTGCCTAAACACAAGGCCTCTTACACTCAGATTGAACTTGGAGACTCAGTAACATGACTTCTTAGGATTCTAGATGGTTCTAATTTCAGAGAGAGAAGAACGGGCTTTCGAGTTTATCTAATCCAAGTGCATCATTTTACAGATGAGAAAAGTAAAGCTTGTGACAGTGTGTTGGAGGGGCCTCACCAAGATCACAGGAGCCAAGCTTCCTCTGCTTTGCTTTTTCAATTGTCCTTACAACATCTAGACATATGCTTTATCCCTCTGTACTCATATGCATCTCCGTGAGTCTCTACCATGAAATTCTTCCCTTTCTTTGCTTGAGGAAGTTTTGCCCTGAGCTCATGTCCATCGCCAATCTTCCTCTGTTTTTGCTTGAGGAAGAGTAACCCTGAGCCAACACCTGTGCCAATCTTCCTCTACTTTGTATGGGAAACACCACCACAGCATGGCTGATGAGTGGTGTAGGTCTGTGCCTGGGATCGGAAACTGCCCACCTGGACCACTTATGCAGAGTGAGCTGAACTTAACCACTATGCCACGAGGCAAGGCCTCCACACTAAAATCCTTGCCTGGTCTATACACGGGGCACCAATAATCCTCCTCTTTTGTGTCTCCCTTCACTCTCAGCTTGGAGAAAAGTGGCCCAGTATCCACCGTGTACATGGGTCCCCAACCAGTAGTTGTTCTACGTGGACATGAAGCAGTGAAGGAAGCCCTACTAGAGCAAGCAGACAATTTCAGTTACTGTAGAGAAACGCCTTCAATAGAGGGAAACTTCCAAGGTAACAGCGGCCACAATAATGAAATGTTTATAACGCACTTTCTTGAGTCTCAGATTTTTGGTAAGTACTCAACATGCATTAGCAAACTGACTCCTTCGAGGTAGCTGTTAATAGCATCACAAGATTTCAAATAAGGAAGCTGAGGGTAAGGAACTTTAGGTGATGTCACACAACTAGTCAGTGGTAGCACCACGATTGAACCAAAATCGTCTGAGTCCAGATTGCTTGCTGTGTGATGTCGGCTCTCATTTTTAACAGATTAACTACATGCTTTATGGACCCAGTCAGACCCTCACAGCGAACCTTACTTGTAATCTCACCCCACAGATACACACTTACCCACACACAAGCCCCTGACTCCTCCATTTAGATAGACACCTGTCTAGTGTTACCCATACATTCATCTCTAAATGCCCACATCCTTCAGGGCCAAATAATCTCACATCACTCTTTCCATTCATCCAGCCATAGCTCTTCAATGTATTCATTCATCAGTAAATCTATTAATGTTTCCGTCCATCACTCCAACCTTTTATCCATCCAATTTTCAAACAGTCCACCCGTTTCCCCTCTATTCATCCGTTTACTCTTTCATCCATCAATCCAGTAATGAACTTTTCCTTGCATTCATTATTCCCCCCACTTTCTCATTAAGTTTCAAATATCCACACAATCATCCACCCACACCTGGCAGTTTCTAAATGTTTCTTACATTTACACCAAAGAACTGGTAAGTTCTTTAGGGTAACTCTATTGATATTGAGGTGTGATCTTGTGTGTCCATCCATGTGCATGTCTAAAGATTCCAAGTGGTAGAGAGAAAATAGAGACAGGCTCTCTATTTGAACGTACTTTATATAGCATTCTGTCCCTCCCTACACGTTCTCATGCATCTATCTTATTATTTATCCAGTTCCAAATATGTCTTCTGAGACGCTCTTCTTGAATTCACTCAAGCATTCCTTGCCCGATTCCCTATCCTCTCAGTCTAGGACTTAGTCTCCCCATTGGGCTTGGGATATTGGAACTGGCTTCCCTGGGAACAGAGTCTAGAGTTTCATATTCTGGTACCCTCCTAGTCCAGCACAGAGTTGGGCACACAAAGGGAGGGAGGCGGGAGCCTGACGCTGAGATCCTGGCAGCTGTAGGTCTGGTAATGGAGAACGATGGAAGATTCTCTGACACGACTCCCTGACCTTCCTTCGGGACTTCAGTATCTCTTGTATGCAACACATATATGGGTTTTGTTTTTGATCTAATCGACCACCCTATGCCTTCGGGTTGGAGCGTTTAGTTCATTGACATTTAAAGTAGCTTTAAAGTACGTATTTATTACCATTTTGTTACTTCTCTTTTTTTGCCTGTTTCAGTAGTTCTTCTCTGTTCCTTTCTTCTTCTCTTTCTCTCTTTCCTTGTGGTTTGATGGATTTCTTTAGTAATCTGTTTGATTTGTTTCTTCTTACTTCTTTGTTTACTTATTACAGATTTCTGGCTTGAGATTACCTTGGGGCTCCTTTATAATGTTCTATGCATATAGCAATGTATATCGAGTCGATAGTCTCTTTAGCTTGACCTCTTTCTAAAAGCTTTACCCCTTTACTCCCCTCCTCCCACATTTTATGTTTTCGCAATCATCTCTAGTCTCTTGTTTTGTGCGTATCTACCCATTACCCTCTTATTATTAAAATAGGTAATTTTAGTACTTTTGTCTTTTAACCTTCACATTATCTTCATAGGTGGTTGATCTGCTACCTTTACCATATTTTTGCCTTTACTAGTGATTTTATTGCCTTTTTTTGGGTTGATAATTTTGTTATCCCTATTTATCATGTTCTCTTTCCCATTTCAATAAGTCCCTTCAGCATTTCCTGTAGAACTGGTTTCTTGGTCATAAACTCCTTTAATTTATGCTTGCCTGGGACGTTCTTTATGTCTCCTTCCATTCTGAATGATAAGGTTCTTGTATAGAGTATTCTTGGCTATAGGTTTCTTCCTTTCAGTGCTTTAAATATGTCATGCCACTCTCGTCTAGCATGTAGGGTTTTGGCTGAAAAGTCCACTGATAGCTTTATGGGATTTCCTTTATATGTCATTTGTTGCCATTCTTTTGCTGCTTTTAGGAATCTCTCTTTATCTTCAATTTTGGACATTTTAATTACACCGTGTCTTGGTGTGGGCCTCTTTGGGCTTATCTTGCTTGGAGCTGTCTGTGCTTTCTGTCCCTGGGTTTCTGTTTCCTTCTTTATGTTAGGAAAGTTTTCAGCTATTATTTCTTCAAATAGATTCTCTGCCCCTTTGTCTCTGTCTTCCCCTTCTGGTACACCTATAATATGAATGTTAGTGAGCTTGATATTGTCCCAGAGTTCCCTTAGACTGTTCTCATCCTGTCTAATTGTTTTTTCTGTCATCTGTTCAGCTTGGGTGATTTCCTCTAGTTTTTCATCCAGCTCATTGATTTGTTCTTCTGTACCATCTGTTGTGCTATTGAGTGTCTCTAGTGTATTTTTCATTTCCAGTATTGTACTCTTCCTTTCTGATTGGTTGCTTTTTATATCTTCCAATTCTTTGTTGAAGTTCTCACTGTGTTCATCCAGTCTTCTCCCAATATCTGTGAGCATTCCTATGAGTTTTTGTTTGAACTCTTTGTCCATTAGATTCCTTATTTCTCTTTCATTTCATTCTTTTTCTGGGTTTTGTCCTCTTCCATTGCTTCGAAACTTTTGAAATATTTTGAGGTAAATATTAATAAAAATACAACATAAAATTTATGGAATGCTGCTGACAATGCTTACAGGGAATTTTATAATGTTAGTTGCTTTTATTAGAATAGAAAGAGGTCTAAATCAATGATGTAAGATTCCATCATAGTAATTTAGAAACAGAAGAACAAAATAAGCTCAAAGTAAGTTCAAGGAAGAAAATATTAAAGGTAAAAGTGGAAATAAGCAAAATAGAAAGCAAATATTAGAGAAACTTAACAAAGACAAAAGATAGATCTTTGAAAAGAAAAAGAATTATAAACCACGAACTAACATGATAAAAAAAGAGAAGGGAGCTAACATAACTCACATCAGAAATGAAACAGGGTTTACCACTGTAGATCCTACAGATATTACAAGTATAATAAGAGAATATTATAAACATTTTGACACAACCAATTTGAGAATCTAGATGAAATGGTAAAATCCCTTGAAAGACATAAAATCAGTCATCAACTCAAAGCTCATCCAAGAAGAAATACATACCTTTAAATAGACAAATCTGTATTAAAGAAATAAGATTTAATTAAAATTCTTCCCAAGAGTAAATTCCAGACCCAGGTAACTTCACTGGGGATTTCTACAAAACATTTAAGAAAAAACGAATACTAATTGTGTAAAACATCTTTAGAATATAAAAATTGAGATAAAACTTCCCAGCTCTTTATATGAGAGTAACAATAACCGGATATCGAAACTAGATGAAGAGTTCATAAGAAAAGAAAACTATCGACTGACATATCTCATGAATATTAAAAGTCCTTCAAATTATTAACAAATTGAATCTAACAATATGTAAAAAGAACGTCAAAACATATTTTCCCCCAGGAATACAAAATTTACTTTTGAAAAAAAATTCAATGTAATCAACTCATCATCTTAGAAAAAAAGATGGAGAGAGTGTCATAAGGAAGATGTCTCTCTGTCTTCCTCTCATTCATGATCTCTCTGGCCCCCTCTCTTTTGCTCTTGTCCCTCCCTCCCTCTCTCTCCTCATATCTTTCTTTTTCTTTCTCTCTTGCTGTACCTCTCAGTCTCTTTTTCCTTGTATGTCTCTCTGTCTCTCTCTCCCTCCTTTCCCTCTGTTTCCATCTTTCCACATCTTTTTCACTATCCCCATCTCACTGTAGTTGGTGCCTCTAAGTTGCCCAAAAGATGTCTTGATTTTTGTGAAAGAAACAGTGTAGGGCTGGGGGAGAAGTTTCCAGAGCTGTCTTGACCCCATGGTTCATTGTTGAATAACAGGGAATTCCCATGGCCCCAGAAAGACTGAGTTGAGAGACACAGGAACAAGAGACCCAGGGTGACAGCTCTCATTTAGATTGTCCTTGTCTTGCTCATGGTCCCTGGGCTCCTGTGCAGAAGACATCGTGAGTGAGAGAGTTGGTGAGTCTCCTAATAGCAGACTCACATCACCATTATTTCTTTGGGTAACAGACAGAATCATGGAAACATTTACCCATAGGTCCAGTAGATCTTAGAATCATGAAATCTTAGAATCACAGACTTCTCAATCCACTAGAAAGTAAGCTCCTTGAGAAGTGAGATTTTTGCCTGTGTTTTGATCTGTGAATTTCCACACAAAGTATTGGTGGCAGAGGTGCGGTAAGATCCAAGTTTCCAAAACACACCTTGCATCTTCTCTCCATCATCCTCCTATCTGAGACCAGAATCCCCTCTCCTCTGTTCCTCGCTTACTGTCCCCCGGCTATCCTGACTGGAGAAAATTGAAGAAGAGCAGGTGTCCACATTCTCCTCCTTCCTCCCTGGCTTCACCCTCACCTCCTTCAGGGATTTCTACAGGTTCTCCACATGCATACCCAGGATATTTCTTACAAAGTGTTTGATTGCAGGACTGATAAGCAATGACCAGAGGGTGAGGAGTAGGAAGTGTGAGAGTGTCAGCTACACAGCAGTTTCCACGTGCTTAATGCTCTTTAATCACAACCATCAGCTGCTCCCAGGTGCTATCAGGTCACCATCCTCTTGCATCAAAGCCCCAAGAATATAATGGGGGAGAGAGATACTGTGTGCATCCTACCCGGAGATTGCTTTAGGTATCATCCTGGATGTATTAGTTTTCTAGGGCTGCTATAAATAAGTACCACAACGGATTGCTTAAACAACAAACATTTGTTATTTCAGCTCACATGGCTACAAGTCTGAGATCAAACTTCAGGTGTCTAGAAGCATCACCTTGATCTTTTCCTCCATCTTCACGTGCTATTCTCTGTGTGTGTGTCTTATTCCAAATCTCCCCTCCTTGTGAGGACATCAGGCATATTGGATTAGGGACCCATTATTCTCTAGTTTGATTTCATCTTAACTAATTAGAACTATAGTGGCCCTATTTCCAAATAAGGTCACATTCTGAGGCACTGGAGGTTAGAATTTCAACACATGAACATTTGGGGACACAATTTAACCCATAGCACTGTGTATTCCCTGCTCAATTGACTCTGAGAGATCTCTCCCAATTGTCCGACCCTCCTCCAGAGTCTACTTTTGGCTGACCTCACTCCATGCCCCTTGGCTGTATCCCCATGCCTGTGTCCATATATCTCCATTTGACTGTGCTTACATAGTTTTCTGGTCCATAGTTAGTCTCTTCCTTTAACTGTCTTTCAGTTGCACTTCAGGGACTGTGATTGTTTGCATCTGCCTGCTTTCTTCTTTCTTAGCTTGTCCTTTCCCCAAATTCTCCTGTTACTTCCTTCTCTCTCTATTACACCCTATTCAGCTGCCACATCTGGATAACTAGTGGTAGGTTGTCTTCTCCATGGGTTTGCATGGATACATGTGGGAATCCCCCCATATGTGCCGTGGGGGCCTTCATTCTGTTGCAGGAGATCATAGCAACATTCTTGCTAGGCTTTAAGCTTAGGAAAAATAAGTTACAAATGGGTGGCTGAGAAATATGTGATCTGCTGATTCTCATAAATTACTATACCAGATTGTCGTGCTTTGGAATCAAGGGCCAGAAGGGAGTATCTTATCGAGCACGAAGGCAAGGGACTTAGGAAAGCTGGGCCCTTGCAGGAATGGGACACCATCTGCATAACTTGCTGATTGTTCCTAGGATACTTCCTAAAGGAATGGCCTTGGATAGTGCCGGGGTATGGCGGAGGGAGGGAGACTAGAACTGCTGAGCTTTGACTTGCATATCCCTGCCGGTATGAGTTCCTGCTATGCTTGTATTTCTTTGCCTGAAAATAAATATGTGGCGATCAGAGGGACCTCACCTCAGTCCTTGAGGCCAAGTGTCCCCTGTCCCATTGAATAATATGGATTGTGTCTATTATATAGATTGTGTTCTGTCTATTAATTCCATCCACCCCTTCAGCTGGCTGTCTAGCTGGTCTTGGCAGCACATTCCTCTTGCCTTTTCTGAACCACCTTTGCAAATACTCTGTTTCTCTGGTCTAACTCTTTTATTGCCCAATCAGCTCCCCATTCTGCTTCTATCTCTAGGTTCTGCTGCTCAGATCAGTGACCCCAGAGCTGAACAAACTATCATGTCACCATGACCTTTTGACGGAATGCCCCAAGGACAGTAGGCTTGCAAACCCACCTCCCCCAGGAGAAAGTTCTGGAGGAGTATGTTTTTTTTTCCAGGATGGTCCTTATGCATAATAATAGAGAAGCCTTGAGAGGTAAGTAGGATAGAAGTCAGACTCAGGAAAGGACTTGGCGAAAGTGGTGCCTTTTCTGCTCCTGTCTTCTATGGGAATCCAAATACGTGTGGATGTGGTCTAATTTGGGGTTACAACTTCCTAGAACGGAATTCTCCTTTATCATCCTTGCCAGGGTGGGATTTGGTGTTCTAGGAGCTGGACTGACCCTTGGTTCAGTTGAAGCTCTGCTTTCTTCCATATATTTGCCCCTCTCCCTTGCCAATCACCAAATTAGAAGACAGGCTCAAGACTGGTGCACAAATTAGCCTCCCCAACTAGGTAAAGCTGATGGTAAGCAAGACTGTGCTGCCCTGTTTTGCATTGTTGAATCCTGTCTAGCCTCTGTTATACATTTAGATGACCTATGTTAAAAGTCTGCCAATTAATTGGAATTCAGGGACAGATCTGTGGGATTGGAGCCCTCCTTAATGTGGCTGTGGATAATGTCCCTTGGTCTGGATTTATTTGTGTGTCTTAGAATGGATCTTTGACTGATGCTAAGCTCAGGCAAGAGATTATACCCTGTGCCTTTTCCAAATAGGCTTTGGCCCCTGATTTAGGGCACTCAGACGAAACGCTATACCCTGTGTGATGTATGGACCCATCAGGTGGGCCATCAGATCCTGGAGACCTCCATCCTATATACTACTTTTGTTGTCTCCCCTTTCCCCCCACACACCGACCTCTGGTAAACATCATTCTACTTTCTGTTACTATGAGTTTGACTTATTTTTTAATGCTTCCACATTTCAATGAACTCATACAATATTTGTATTCCTGGGTCTGACTTACTTCACTTGACAAAGTTCTCTAGTATCCTCTATGTTGTCACAAATGGCAACATTCCCTCCAAAAAAGAAGCTTTAATAAAAGCTGAATAATATTCCATGGTATACATATATATCTCCACACACTACATTTTCTTTATCATTCCTTGAGTTGTAAAGTAAAAATAAACAAGTGAAGTACATTGCACTAAAAAGTTTTGGTACAGAAAAAAAATTTTAAAAAGAGACAACTTACAGAAAAAGAGAAAATATTTGCAAATCCTATATCTGATAGGGGGTTAATATCCAAAATACATAAGGAATACTCACACTTCAATAGCAAAACCCCCCAAATCACCAGATTAAAAAATGGGTAAAGGACGGGAATAGACATTTTTCTGAAAAAGACAATAAAATGGCCAACAGGTATATGAAAAGACACTCAACATCATTAATCCTCAGAGAAATGTAAATCAGAACCACAATGAGATCTCTCTTCACACCTAAGGCTGGCCGTTAGCAAAAAGATAAGAGATAAATGCTGGTGAGGATGTGGAGAAACTGCAGCCCTTGTTCACTGTTGGTGAAAGTAACAGTGCAAGAAAGTAAATGGGTGCAGCCACAATGGAAACAGAATGGCAATTCCTCAAAATATTGAAAACGGAGCTACCATACAATCCAGAAATCCCACTTATGGGTGTGTATATAAAGGAAGTGGAAACACAATCTCCAAGAGATATCCGTATTCCCAGATTCACTGCAGCATAATTCACATTAGCCAAGATATGCAAACAACCTAAATACATTGACAGATGAATGGATAAGGAGCCACAGCAATTGTTACTTTATAAGACATAAGTCAGGTTTGAATTAACCCCTTCACTGTGCCAAGGGCTGCATTGGATGTTTTCCCCTAGAATCAAGAGGATCAGGATCTTTGCTAAAACAGAGGTCTGGGCAGCAGTAGCAGATGAATGTAAGAGTTCTGATGAGTAGTCCACTCAGGAGTGGGCACTTCAGCATGTCAACTAAAGTTTATTTCCTCTTCTCTCTCTCTCTGTCTAATCCCTAAAGCTCTTTCATGAGTGATCACCTGATGGATCCGTACATAGCACAAGAAACAGTCTTTTCCCTGAGTGCCCTACAGATCAGGGGCCAGCTTGGTTGGGACACACAACTAATCAGGCATAGGGTATAAGTCTTTTCCCTGAGCTTAGTGTCAGTAACAGCTTTATTCTAAGACATACAAATAAATCCAGGCCAAGACACATAATCCACAGCCACATTAAAGAGGGCTGCAATCTCATAGTCCTATCACAAAGTGCCAACTAAGTAGTGGAACTTTCAGCTTAGTCATCTAAATCTACAACAGAGGCTCGATAGGACTCAATCATGCCACACAAGGCAGCACAGCTCTGCTTACCACCAGCTTACCTAGTTGGGGAGGCTAGACTGTGACCCGTCCTGAGCCTGTCTTCTAATTTTGTGATTGGTAAGGGAGAGGGGCAAATATAGGGAAGAAAGCAGAACTTCAACTGAACCAAGGACCTGTCCAGCTCCTAGAACACCAAGTCCCACCCTGGCAAGGATGAGAAAGAGGGAAATTCCCTTATAGGAAGTTGTAGCCCCAAATTAACCTACATCCACAAGTATTTGGATTCCCGTAGAAGACAGGAGCAGAAAAGGCACCACTTTAACAAAGTCCTTTCCTGAATCTAACTTCTACTTACCACTCAAGCCTTTTTCTCTATTTTTAGGCATAGGGAGTGTCCTGGAAAAAAACATACTTCCAGAACTTTCTCCTGGGGGAGGTGGGTTTGCACACCTTCTGTCCTTGTGGCATTCTATCAAAAGGTCATGGTGACATGATAGTTTGTTCAGCTCTGGGGTCATTGATCTGAGCAGGTGAACCTAGAGATAGAAGCAGAACGGGGAGCTGATTGGGCAATAAAAGAGTTAGACCAGAGAAACAGAGTATTTGCAAAGGTGGTTCAGAAAAAGCAAGAGGAATGAAGGCTCCCACAATGTATAGAGGGGGGATTCCCACATGCAAAGCCATGGAGAAGACAACACACAATTAGTTACCCAGATGTGGTGGCTGAATGGGATCTGATGGATAGAGAAGGAAGTAACAGGAGAATTTGGGACAAGGATAAGCTAAAAGGGAAGAAAACAGATGCAAACAACCACAGTCCCTGAGCTGTGACTAAAGGAAAGTTAAAGGGAGAGACTACCCATGGACCAGAGAACTATATAAGCACAGTCAGACAGAGATAGGTGGACACAGGCATGGGGATACAGCCAAGGGGCATGGAATGAGTTCAGCCAAGGGCGGGCCTTGGAAGAGGGTAGGACAATTGGGAGAGATCTCCCAGAGGTAATTGAGCAGGGGATACTCAGTGTTATGGGTTAAATTTTGTCCCCAAATGTTCATGTGTTGAAATTCTAACCTCCAGTGCCTCAGAATGTGACCTTATTTGGAAATAGGGCCACTACAGTTCTAATTAGTTAAGATGAGATCAAACTGGAGAAGCATGGGCCCCCAATCCAACATGTCTGATGTCCTCATAAAAAGGGGAAATTTACAGCAAGATACACACACAGAGGGGATGGCACGTGAAGATGGAGGAAAAGATCAAGGTGATGCTTCTACACACCAAGATTGCCAGAAAACTACCAGAATCTTGATCTCAGACTCACAGCTACCAGAACAAGACAAATAATTTTCTTGTTTAAACAATTAGTTGTGGTACTTAGATACACCAGCCCTAGCAAAGTAAAGTGACCAGCATGATGCCAAGAGCAATGACTCAGTAGGATGTTGAGGACCTCCCTCCCACTTCCAATTCTGGGGTTGATGCAAGAGGACAGTGATATGATAAGACCTGGAAGCACCTGCTCCGTGGTGATCAAATAGAATAAAGCTCCTGGGAACTGCTGTGTGGCTGTCACGCTCAGGCTTCCGCCTCCTCCTCACCCTCTGACCATCGCTTTTCAGCCCTGCAGTCAAGCACTTTGTAAGAAATATCCTGGGTGTGCGTGTGGAGAACCTGTGGAAATCCCTGAAGGAGGTGAGGGGGAAGCCAGGGATGTGGGTGGAGAGTGTGGGCATCTTCTCTTCTCCAACTTTCTCCAAAAAGACAGTCAGGATAGCTGGGGAAAGGTAAGTGAGGAACTGAGGGGTGGGAGTTCTGGTCTCAGATAGGATGATGGAGAGAAGATGCAGTGGGTATGTTTTGGAAACCCACCCTTGGCACCGATCCTTTGTGTGGAAATACGCAGTTCAAAAAATAGACAAAAATCCCTGCCCTCGCTGAGCTTACTTTCTAATGGATTGAGGAGTCTATTTATTCTGTCATAGTTTCATGGTTCTATGATCTATTTTATTTAAGGGTAAGTGTTTCCATGACTCTGTTATCCAAGGAAATAGTGAAGATCTGAGTATACTATTCTGAGATTCACCAAGTCTCTCACTTACAGTGTGTATTACACAGACACCCAAGGGCCAGGAGCAAGAGAAGGAGAATCTAAATTGGAGCTCTATCCCCGAGTCTCCTGTTCCCTCTCTGTTGCTCAGCCATTAGGGGGTCATGGGAATTCCTTGTTGTCAAACAATGAATCATAGGGTCAGAGCGGCTCTGGGACCTTCTCCCCCAGCCCCACCCTGTTCCATGCATAAAAACCTTGAGGCATCTATTGAACAACTTAGAGGCACCAACCACACTCAGATGGGGACAGTGAAAAGGATGTAGAAATGTGGAAAGATGGAGACAGAAGGAAAGGAGGGAGGGAGAGACAGAGGGACACACAGGGAAAAGGAGATAGAAGGAGGGAAAGAGACAGCAGGGGAGACAGGGATAGAGAGATAGAAAGAAAGACAGGAAGAGAGAGAAGCCTTTCCCTTATGCTCTCTCCAACGTCTCTCTGAGTTTGAGGTAAGTCTCTTTTTCTCTCTCTGTCTCTGCCTATCTCTGTGTAAGTCACTCTCTGTCTACCTCTTTCTGTCCCTATCTATCAATTTCTCTATCTCTTTCTTTATATCTTTCTGGCTCCCTCTTTGTCTCTCTGCCTATCTCTTTCTTAATGTTTCTCACTCTATCACTGCCTCTTTCTGCCACTGCTACTCTTTCTCTCATTCTTCCTCCCACCCAACTTCCCTCCCTTTCTCTCTCAAGTCGGATTCCTTGTCTCTATTCCTCTCTACTTCTTTTCCTCTCCTCAACTTTCTCTGTATCTGGGCCCTGGGGGAGGCATGTTCCAGATGGAGATGAGGGGTACATCTATCCCTTCCCCAGCCACAACCGCTCTCACCTTCATTTCAGATGCTGCCTGCAACTGCCTTAACCATGGATCTTTTGAGCACAGCCATCTTAATTCTGGCCCTGGCTCTTAGCTGTCTTTTCCTGACTCTTGGCTCAAGGCGCAAGGAGAGACTTCCCCCAGGACCCAGACCCCCTTCCATTCATGGGAAACCTGCTGTAGCTTAGCTCCCAAAACATGCTCACATCCCTCACAGAGGTACTAAACCCTTAGTTTGAGGGCAGGGGAGACAGGGAGGCCAAATGTAACTTCTGTGTTCCTACCCACAGCTCAGTAAGGAATATGGCCCTGTGTACACCTTGCATCTGGGATCCAGGCAGGTGGTGGTCGTCAGCGGATACCAAGCTGTGAAGGAGGCTCTTGTGGACCATGATAAGGACTTCAGTGGCCAGGGTGATGTCCCCTTATTTTCCAAGTTCAACAAGGGAAATAGTAAGCCTGATCCTCCTCTCCTCTATCACAGAAAACACTTTCTCCATTATTGCAGCATGAAAGAGAGAGATAGTTATCCAATATTGGTGTCCCTCAGGGTCATTGATCCAACTAGTCACATCAGATGGCATAGAAACTGCACAGTCCAGGACCTGGGATGAAGTTGTCCAACTTTCACCATCCCCAGACACCATCAATAACTTAAATTTTACTTTTTTGTTGGAATCCCCATTTCCATTTCAAGCTCAACCTTAGTATCATCAACCTTTATTTTAGCATCAAAATAATACTCAACTTCCATCTCAACTGACAAGTCAAATGATCCAGAACCAGTTCTGACTGTCCACCTAGACCTCAACTCAATCTCCGTGATAAATTTCCATAATCAATCCCATCCTAATCCTATTGGTGAAAATGAATTCATAATTTCTCTCCAATCCTTAGCTCCATCTTCTATTCCAAATACTGTCCAATTTGGCCAGACTCAAATACCTATTTTCCTTCTAAATCCTACAAACGCAATCACCCAATCCAACACATTAAATAACAAATTCAACTTCAACCCAAACCAAAATTCAACCTGAACACCAACAAACAAAAACCATCCCCTACTCCAATATCATTTGAAAAAGTAAAAACCTCGTAGGAGAGTGAAATCAGTGTGGACTCAAAAAGAAAATCCAGCCCTGTCACTAAGCAGACTGGAAGGACAGAGACAGAAAGCCAGCTACAAAGTTAACTGGAAACATTGCTCCTCCCAACATCATGCAGTAGTTGTAAAATGCCATAAAGACCCTCTATTTTGAATGACTACTGATTTTTTAAACAATGACCTCAAGACTGCTTTTTTATACCCACCCACTGCTGGAAATATGCAATTATCCAATCACCCATATCACATGATTGCATCCAATCGCTAGGTAATCCCCACTTCTCCTAATCCTTCTTTAGAAAGAAAAAGTAATACAGAATTTACCCCACTTAACTTAGACTTCTCAGGATTCTTAAGCAGAGCCCAGATCTTATACAAGGCACTTATCCCATCCCACTTTATGACCGGCACGCCATGGTGGCTCTGTAGTGTCTTTCCTCCGTGTATCAAGTCAATTGACCTGATTTTGTCACACTACACTTTTGTCCCTGCTGGTCTTTGGCTGATTATGATTTAATATATTCTACCCAGGCCTGTTATATTACCAACCTCACCAACTCAACACCATTCTCATCACCAATTTCAATATAATCCACTAATCCCATACTTGATCTAATCTAATTCTCTTGCTTCAACTCCTTGTCAATCATATTGCCCAAACAAACTACACCTTATCAACTCCATTGTAAACTCCAAGTGCATCCACCTCAAATGCTAGGTCTAGCCCTTGGTGACAATTCAATATCTTGTCCTATTTGGACTTGAGAAAATAGCTATTACTGTGTTTCTCAAACTTTTAAAGCTCACATTATTTATTCAGAATATTAGGTTTAATGTTAATATGAAGCTAAAAAAGACGGAGGCCTAGCTGAAGGTGAGTGACCTGGAGACCTGCACCCTGGGCTCACTCTCTCAATCCTGCAGAGTCCCATGGGGAACCTATGCTCATTCCATAGGGTGAGTTCCAGATGTCTGACTTGCCTCAGAGTGTCTGGGGGCAAAAATCTTTCTATTAATATTGAGATCACTTCCCATTCCCTACCTTCATCTGCTCCCTCTAGCTTGAGCTTATGGCTACCACTGTCCATGTATATTGGAAGAGGGAGAGGAAGAAGGTAGATAAGGTCACCTTATTAAATTGTGGCAGTAAAACATCTGAGAACGTACATAGCGTGTTGTTAAAAACAGCCACCATCTACGTATTTCATACATAGTACAAAGAAAGCAACCTGGGGTCTGCCATATGCTAGCTGTGTACTCTTGGCAGGTAGCTTCCCTGATCTGACCCTCAGTCTGCTATTCTGAGGAGACTGACAGAAGATTCAATGAGATAATGTACTTCATTTGTTTTGAGGCCAGCAGTTCAGAGTCAAATAATTGGCCCTTACCCTCTCAAAGCCCTTAGTCTAATGGGGGAAACAGCCCTGTCACTAGGCAGTGATATGACGAACTCATCAAGGTTGTGAAGGGAAAATCCTGGAAGCTCTGGGAGCCCAGAGAAGAAGACTGATCTGACTTGCGAAGATCAGGGAAGGCTTCCTAGTGTAGAGAACTTACGTATTCTGTGGTTCTCCAAGCAGTATCAGGGAAGAGAGACTCACAGGGCAGTGATCTCCAGGAATGAATGTCAATTGAACTAGCTCCTCCACTTTTCTTTCAGCTATTGCTTTCTCCAATGACAATAAATGGAAGGTCCTAAGAAAGTTTGCTGAACAGACTTTGCATAACATCAGGATGGGGAAACAGAGCTTCGAGAAGCGCATCCTGGAAGAAGTCAGCTTCCTGATGGTAGAGCTAAGGAAAAATGAAGGTCAGCCCTGGTCCTGGCTCTTTGACATTTGACTTTTTATGTCAAAGTTACTTTGTATGGGAGTGCAGGTTGTGCACTGCAGCACTCCTGGAAGCTTCATTCACTTAGACTCTAATGCGAATAGCTTACCCTGGAGTGCTGCAACCAAGTATTTTGGTTTGGGGTGCTGTGTTCCCTTGATGAATAGTGGCAGGATAGATTGATGCAGTAGCAACTGTCATTTGGTCCTGTTATCTGTCCATATGGTATTTGGAGTCCAGCATATGTAATTGTGAGGGAGATTATGATGATGATGGTGAGATGATGATTATACTTTGAACACTCACTATGTTTCTGGTACTATGCTAACCACCTCAGTTCACATAAGCCACACAATAATCAGGAATTATAAGGAAATGGAAGCACAAAGAGATAAAATGACCATCTCAAAGTCATAACGCCACTTGGTGGAGGAATCCGGATCCAAACGTAAGTTGAACTGGCACTAGAGTTCACACTTAACCAATGCAGTACTCATCTAAGATATTATCTTTAGAACAATACCCGTTAAGACTTGAATGGTTGCTGTGTGTCAGACGCCGTGCTAAGTAATTCACACATATTAAATCATTTCATCCTCACAATAACCACATAGGGCAGGAACCATTACAGAGGAGGACACAAAGGCCCATAGAGTTTAAATTACAGAGTCTAAGGTCACGAAGCTAGGAAGTAGTGGAACTAGGATTCAAAGCCAAGCCAAAATTGGTGCTCATCCACATCTTGCTCTGTGCTGATCCAAGGAAAAGAGGAACAATTTAAATAGCATTATGGAATTTCTGCTTTTGGTTAAGGTAGAGTAAAAGAGACTGGATTTTACCTCCATGTGAAATAACAAAAAAATGAACAGAATATATGAAATGTTGGGAGCTCAAGGGTATCCCAAGAGTTGGTCTGAGCTGAGGAAACAGAGCTGGGGGTTTAGGGAGGTCAAGCTCTCTAGACTTCTCAGAGAAGTCAACTAGTGAGGAGAGAGCGGCCAAAGTTGAGACTTCCAAACATCTGCAGAGGGTCTGTTTGTGTCTATCTGAGACTGCTCAGCACATGCGTATGAGGAACTACCTGAGGGCAGGGGAAGAACCATGAAAAAGAAGCGTAACAGTCCACGTAGCTCACTCACGCTGGAGAGAGCTCCTGTTTCCTCCGTCCAGGTGGAAAATATTATAATATGGCACATTAAGTAGAGCACTTGGAAGGATACTACTTTAAGAGTTGTCTAAGATTATCCCTAGACTACAATATACTCTAATTCCATCTAAAAAAAGCCTAAAACTAGCCTCCAAAGGAAAAATTGTTTCCAAGTAATTTAACTGTACCCCATATTAGGGCTTAAGACTACTTATAGAAATAAGAATATACCTGGTGCCCAACAATATCTGGCAATGAATAAAAAATTACCAAACATTTAAGGATACAGGAAAATATGGCTGATCTAGTTATCATTGTGTAGCACATTACACCAAAATTAAACATCTTAAAATAAAAAAAAATTATCTTCCAGTTCCCGAGTAAATGCAGGAGCATTTACTGGGTAGTTCTGTATCAGAATCTTCCTTTAGGTTACTGTCAAAGGGTTGGCCAGAGCTTCATTCATCTGAAAGCTTGGCTGGGACTGGAGGATCTGCTCCAAGCCCAATGATCTGATTGATAGCAGCAGCCTTCACTTTCAAAGCACGTGGGCTTCTCCATAAAGCTGCTCACAACGTGGCAGCAGGCATTTTCTAGAGTTAGCGATGTGTGTGTGTGTGTGTGTGTGAGAGAGAGAGAGAGCGACAGAGAGAGAGAGAGAGCAAGAGAGAGAGCGAAAGAGAGGAAGAGAGAGGGAGAGAACTTAGATGGAATCCAAAGTGCTTTTTACAACTCAATCTCAAAGTAACATACCAGAATTTCTGTCCTTTTCTATTCATCACACAGATCAACCTTGCTACAATGTAGGGAGGGATTACACAAAGTCATAAATACTGGAAGTGGAGACCATTGGTAATCATCTTGGAGACTGCTACTCATGATCCATAACGTTAAGAAAAGTCAGTCAATCTAAAATGACCCAGAAATGACTCAAATGGTAGAGGTGGTAGACAAGGGCGTTAAAGCAATTGCTGTAACCATATTCCATAATTTCAAGAAGTTAAAGGAAAACATAGGCATGCTAAGGAGAGACATGGAAGATGTAAAAGAGACTAACTTGAACTTAAACATTGAAAAATGCAATGTTTGAAATAAAAACAATAATAGAAGGGATTTACACAAGATTAGATACTGCAGGAGAAATGATTAGGAAACTCAAAGACATAGTTATCAAACCTATAATAATAAACACGGTGTGAAAATAGAACACAGAAAATTGTGGGACAACTTCAAATGCCCTAATAGATGTGTAATTGGAAGTCTCAAAATAAAGAGAGAATACAGGAAAATTAAATAAAAGAAAGGATAAAATATCCCATAATTGGTAAAATTGAAAACCCAATGTAAACTACAAGCACGAGAACATCAAGAAAACTATACGAAGACAGACCATAATCAAGTTGTCTAAAACTATTGATAGAAAAATCCTAAAAGCAGCCAGAGGAAGAAAGGCACATTATATAGAGCAAGAAAAATAAGAAGACAGTCCACTTACAGTTGAAAACAGTGGAAGCCACAAGGCAATCGAACAACCTCTTTAAAGTCCTAAAAGGATGAAAAAAACTGTCTACCAATAATTTTATGCCTGATAAAATTATCTTTAAAAAAATGAAGGAAAAAATAAAGACTTTTTAAGGCATACAAAATCAGAATGAAATAATCATCAACAGACCTTCACTACAAAAAATGTTAAAGGCAATCTTTCAGGCAGAAGGAAACTGATCCCAGATAGAAATATGTATCTACACAAAGGAATTAAGAACTGTGGGAGTGGAAAATATGTGGGTAAAAAGGAAAGACCTTTTTCTTACTTTAAAAAACTCTTTAAAAGTGTTTGCATGTTAAAGGCAAGAATAACAACAATGTACAGTGGGATGTCTAACACATGTAAAAGTTATGACAGCAGCACAGAGTCCAGGAGAAAGAAAATTGCAGAATACTCTCTTAAGGTTCTCATAGCATACGTGAAGTGTTGCGTATTTCTTGAAGGTAGACTGTATTATGTTCAAGATGTATACTATAAACCTAAAGCAAACACTGGGAGAAAATACTTAAACTAATAAACAGCACCTACTATATATTATGCTCTGTGTTTAGTATTTTAAATTTATAAAATGAATCCTCATTGTAATGTATGAGGTGGATGCTACTTTTAGCCCCATTTTAAATAGGAAAATGACATAACGAGATGAATAGCTCTATGCCTTGGTCGTTGAGCCTTCATAACTCATGGGTAGACAAAAGCATCAGGTGCCTCTGCAGGTTTTGATGGAACGATGCATGTAAAATACTAACATTTCCCATCTGTGAAGGGGTCGTGATAGGAGAGGCCCTGAACTGAACACATGGCACAGACTCCTTGTGAAACTTCATGAGGTGGAAACTGTTATCTTTTCCATTTTTCAGAGGTGGAAACTAAGGCTCAGAGAAGGCGGTAGTTGGCGCACAGGTCACATTGAGAATCAGGGGCCAAGCCAGGATTCAAACGGTCTTACTTCAGATTCTGAGAAATCTAGGGTGTAATGTGGTATAATGTCGAACTTATTGTGATGTATATTTCCCCTTATTTTCTGTATTTTTTCTGTTGAGTCATTGGGTCTTTGGGTGTAGCGCCTTGTGTGGTTTATTGATGACCGACATAGTAGCATGGTCAAACATGCCCTGTGGTACTGTACTGTATGGTTGCACTGAGACCCATAACTGGGGGCTGAGTTCTATAAGTTGTGTACTTGTGAGTTGTTTATAGAGTTTCCAAGTGTTCTGTTGCTGGATACTGCTTGTGTGTCACCTTTTCTGTCCTATTGCTTTGATTTATTGTGTCATGATGCCAATTGTAATGAGTTCTGTACTGTCTGTCTTGTTGCTGTGTGTCATTTTGATGTTGCATATTGCACTGCAATTTGCCATTTTTGTATGTGTGCCTTGTGTTCTGGAATACTCCAGCACATGTGTTATTACACAGCCATGTATTTTGTATGGTGCCCCTGTGTCTTCTGAAGTGTTCTGAGTTTCCCTGTGATTAACCTTATTATTGAATTTTGTTGTGTTGCAATACACAGCTGTCGTATTTGCTGTGTGTGTGGTTGCCATGTCTTGTTCAGTGTTCACTGGGACCTGCTGGGTTACTATATACTTTTGAGGTTTTGTTAGGCTATATGTTGTGTAGCCAAGTGCATGTTCTGTGCATCAATTATATTTCTGTAGATTAGTTGTATGACATTTGAATCAGTTTTTTTTTGCTGCACAAACTCTGTTGTGTTGCACATTGGAGGTCCTGAGTGGTGGAGCAATCAGACAGTGTCTTCACCCTCCTTATCCCCCACTCGTAGGCCAGCTCTTAGACCCCACTTTGGTGCTGAGACGTTCTCTGTGCAACATCATCTGCTCTGTGCTCTTCGGCAGCCACTTTGACTATGAGTGACCATCAGTCAGCTCCTCAGTGACAACTTCCAGATCATTAACAGCCACTGGGGAAAGGTTGGCCATCTGCTGAATGTCCATCCAGGATGAGTTGGGCAGCTTTAAGAACCGGGGGACAAAATTTTTGGGTTGGGGGGTAGGGCATTCAAAATTGGGGAACAGAAAGATTGGGTGGGGAAAGAGGACACCAAGGATCAGAGATTACTGGGATAAGGAGACACCAAGTTCTAGTATGAGGTGGCAAGATTACCCCACAGGGCAGGGGTTGGAGACACCTCACTGACCACTTCAGAAACCTCATCTCTAACCTCCTGGCCTATCCCACCCATTCCTCAGCTGACACTTCAACATCTCGTTTCGTGTCTCACCTCTCCGCTCTCCCTTACTCCCCTGGTTTATATCTGAACCCACCCTTCCTTTTTGACTCTCTATATTTCCACCTGCCCCTCCTGCCCCTGCCCCACCCCTAGATGTACAACATCTTCCCAAGGCTCCTAGACTGGCTGCCTGGGCCACACCAACGTCTCTTCCATAACCTGAAGTGCCTGAAGCACCTCATCACCCTCAGCATTTGTGAACACCAGGCCTCCTTTGACCCAAACTCTCCCTGGGACTTCATCGACTACTTCCTCGCCAAGATGACACAGGTAAAAATTGCCTGGAAGTCCCATCTCTGTCTGACCTGGAGCTTGTCTGCCAGCCCTGCCCTAAGAGAAAACCAGGAAGCTCAACATCAGGATCAGGTTGGGTAAGCTCAGAGGACAGGATGGAATGTTCTGAGATGCTCCTGCCCACCACATCTCAGGTAGAGCCCAAATACCTGGGTGCTTTGCCCTAGAAAAATTAGTTAACCTCATCCTCTTCCTGGATCATCAATTAATGCTCATTAATGGTCACTAAGGCACCCTCCAAGTCTCTGCTTTCAGGCCTTGGAGTGAGATGTATCAGGCCTTCCTCCTCCACATCCCCCAGTTCACCCAAGGGAAGGTTTAGATGGGGCAGACACTGACACACAGAAATAGATGTACAAATCTGGTGGGGTAATGTTGTGGATGTTCAAGCAACAGCCTGTGGCTACATACACCCTACCCTCAGGAGCATGAGGACCTGATGACCCACTTCAACTTGGAGACCTTGGAGACCACCACGCACAATCTGCTCTTTTCCAGCCTAGAACCCTTGAGCATCACGCTGCTCTATGCCTTCCTCACTCTGTTAAAGTACCCGAAAGTGCAAAGTGCGCCCCTGAACCTAACCAGGAGCCCTTCCCATGCAGTCCCACTCTCAAATCTCACATTGTACAGAATCAGCTCTAAATCTCCCATCCAAAGAGCCCTCCCAGCCTTACACATGCACCCTTATAATTGCATTCTCCATCTTATTCAAAGGGCCCTGAATCTTGCTTCCAATCTCTCCCACATACCCTGTCACCATTTTCCAGACTCTCTGGAACTCTGAATTCAGCTCACATGCACAAGGGGTACATGACTCAAACCTTCTGCCCAGAAGCTTTGCTCACGTACTCAGTTCTAGCCTCCAAAAATTCTCTCATATCTCCTGCTATCTGTCCACCCACATTTCCTAGAAACAACCCCAGTCCCTCAGCGCCATGACCCAACCCAGTCATTTTCCACCACCTGCTTCTGTGAACTGACCAGCCCAATTAGCATTCCTTTCCCTCCCTGTCTTCCACAAATCCCAACGAGTTCCTATGGGCTCGCCTCCTGCTTCAAAAAGTGAGAATAGTTTCCCTCTGACTATCCCACAAACTCCTACACAGAGGCCCAGCCTCAGTGACAGTGCCTTCAGCCTCTGATGCCCACAGCCCACGTACAGGAGGAGATTGACCATGTGGTGGGGCGTGCACGGCTACCGGCACTGGAGGACCATGGGGCCATGCCTTACACGAACGCCATGATCCATGAGGTACAGCGCTTTGCAGACATCATGCCGATGAGCTACCCACACCGAATCTCCAGGGACACAGTATTCCGTGGCTTCCTGCTGCCCAAGGTGTGTCACCAGCTGATATCCACCTGGGAACCTGACAACTGTCACCTAGACCCTGGTTACCAGCATCTGATACCCTAATCGCCAGCACTCAGGGCCTTGGCAACTGGCACCCTGAGCTATAGCAATGGCATCCAAGGTCCTGGCACCCAAAACGAGACCTCTTCCACAGGATTTCCTCCTGTGCCCAGACACCTGGAACCCATTCTGAACATCTCGCCCCTTCACAAGTCCAGGTTCTCCTTCTCAGGACCCCTCTCCAGAACCTGGGGCTCATGGGATTATCCCAAGTGTTCTCAGAGACCACTCCCCTTTCCCAGAACACCAAGTCAGGGATCTGAGATGCCCTTTTTGAGGAGGAGGCCAGGCCCATAACTCAGAACCTGGTCCACACATCTCAGTCTGAGACCTGCACACGGCTCTTGGGACCTCAGACTTTAATTCACCCAACACTCTGTATTTCAAGTCCCCAAGGCCTCTAGCCCTGGAGAATGTGTGTTCTGCTTCTGAGACCCATGCTCTGGCCCCCCATACCATTGATTTCCACATCCCCCACAGGGCACAGATGTTATCACTCTCCTCAGCACAGTCCACCAGGACCCCAGTCTGTTCATGACGCCCCAGGAGATCAACCCTGAGCACTTTCTGGATGCCAATCGGTGCTTCAAGAAGAGCCCTGCCTTCATGCCCTTCTCTGCTGGTGAGTAGAATGAGGATGGGAGTCACAGCCTTGGAACAGCCAGAATCTCATTCTCCTACCTACATCCCTCAGCCCTGATTACGCTCCTCACTTTCACTGCCTTTATTCTAGCTTTAGAAACACAGAAATCCCAAGGCAGTGTCTGCTTTGTCTGCTCAGAGACACACCCAACTCTCACTGTCCAATTCTGTAGGTAGAGGCAGAGAGTGATGAAAACCTTTGAGGTAGATACTGTAACATGAAGTCTCCATTTGTTGCAATAGAGTTGGTTCTAATTTTTCTTATTTTAGTCTACTGTCTTGATGGAAAAAATATTGATGTTTACATAGTAGCAAAATAATAGAATAATTGTAAGAGAAAACACTTATGCTATTGCCAACTGTGCGCACCCAGCACATATGAGAAAGACTACAGAAATGGTTTAATAATATGGAGACAGAAATCAGGCCTGTGGGGTCTGCATCTTGGCTCTGTCACCAGTAGCTCTGTGGCCTTTGGCAAGTCACTTAACTTCTCATCCCACCTACCATGTCAACTCACACCCTATCCCTCCACCAGGGAGTCGGATGTGCTTGGGACAGTCGCTGGCAAGCATGGTGTTCTTCCTCTACCTCACCACCATCCTGCAGAGCTTCTCACTGCAGCCGCTGGGGGCGCCCGAGGACATAAACCTGACCCCAGTTGGCCCTGGCCCCAACAAGATACCAAGACCCTTCCAGATGCGTCTGTGCAAACGCTGAGACTCCGCCCACATTCATGCCAGTGCTTCTCTTCATCACACTTTTTCTGTTTCACTTTTTTTGCCTCAAACCTTCCACCCCACCCCAAATAAGTCTTCTACTTGTTCTAAATCTCCATGGCTACCTGCCAATCCAGAGTCAGCAAAAGCATGAGGGAGGGGAAGTCTATGCTTCTCTTCTAGTCACTCAGGGACCCTGAAGCTTGTCCATGTCTCACCTTTCTCTGGATTTTTTGTTTGGTTTCCTAGTAAACTTATCATGGAAATAAATTCAATGTGGTCTGCCTTGATTTAAAGGAGGAGAATGGTCCTCTGGGAAAGGCAGAGGGAGGTCATCTCTGCCATTTCTGGCTGCAAGGAGGGAGCTGGAACAGAGAGGACGTCTTGCTCTCACCTCAGGGAAGCTGTGGTAGTGGAATCAAAATTTGTAGGGGCAGGCTGGGAGGTAAAGACTGTAAAGGACTAAATATAGAGAGCAGAGAAAGAAGAACCAAGGCAGAATGGAAAAAAGACAACCCAGAAGAGACACTCCACAGAAAGCAGAATGGGAGAGTAACAGAGGGATTTACAGAGAAATAGACAAATAGAAAATGAGAAACAGAGAGCGAAAAACAGACACAGAAAGAGAATAAGAAATAATGTCTTACACCTAATAAACCATGTGCCTACCTGGGTTCTGAATGCTTTAAATGTACTCACTCACTTATACCCAAAGTAGACTCATAAACAAGATACTGTTATTAACATCTCCATGTACAGATTGGGAAACTGAAGGGCAGATAGGCTAAGTCACTTCTGTGGTCAAAGAACCAGGAAGAGATAGGGCTGGGTTTTAAATCCAACTTGTCTGGCACCAGTGTCCGTGATCTTAAGCACTGCTTCTCAATAGAAAGTGAAAAGGCAAGAATACTATCCATTCTGGTGGTCAGTGCCCTGCGATAGCAGATGCTAAATATTTTAAATATCACTCTGACAACTAATAGTTGCTGGACACTGTACTAATTAGTAGAATTATGTTGGAGAACAAGGCAGACATGGTACTTGTCTCATCATGTGTAAATTCTTTTTTTCTTTTTCAACTCTGGTTCGATTTATTTTGGGTTACAAATTGATCTGTTTGTCTCTTCAGAAACATGTTCTTTTCATAAATATTACATAATAATTGAAAAGGTCAAATGGTTCAGTATTTGTTGATATTCTCAAGAATTCAAAGCATATCGAATCTCCAAAATATTCCTACACATTCAAGTACTAAATATACAAATGTCTTCAGAGTTATGGAAATTATTCCTAAAGGTTTATGAAAATTTCTAAACATATAACTGATACATGTAAGGGATGTTCCACCTTCATTATATGTTACTCCCAACTACTAGCATTCCTTTCTGAGGAGGTTGAGCTGAATAAGGTAGTAGAGGAAGATATTTTCTCCAACCTGTAATAGGATATTATTTGCACGTGACTTTTAAATCTATACTGTGGAAATTAATAAAAGAAATTTTAATTAAATTGGAGTCAGGAAAGCCTGGAGGGGGAGCTCTCATGCCCTATCACACATCATCAATACCCCAAACAGGAAGACAGAAGCTTGCAACTTGGACAGGAAGTAAAACTACTTAACTACTGAAGGAAGATTTGTCTCCCCACTTGGCAGCAGTCCAGACAAAGAGAAGCCGTTGTTGCCCTCAGCAGTTACTTTCCCCCAATGGGCTTTCCTTTAGAACAGCCCCTCCCTACTCCCCCTTTTTTCTCTATAAAGGCAGCTCCCATTCTTTATGGGATTTGTCTCTGATTTGCCATAGCAAAACACCCTGAATTGCAATTCTTTTGGCTATTCCCAAATAAACTCATTCTGAGGATAAAATAAAAGGCACATTTGCTTTTTAAGTTGATTTATATGGTGTCAGAAGTGAGATCCAAAGGAGGCAACCCTGGAGAGATGGTGACTCCCAGAATCAAGTGAAGTACCTGCACCCAGCCCCTTGTGCTCATTGCTTCTGTGAGTTGCCGCCTGCTTTCAGTTTAGCAAGGCTCCTCTTGGATTTGGCGCTCTGCTCCCTTTGTGTTCTGACCTCTCACTGTTTATTCAGGATCTGGAGATGCTTTGTTCTCTTAGCGGAGGAATTTTCTCCTCTCAGGGGAGAAATTTTGTCCTCCAGGTCCAAGTTTCTGTCCTTGGGCTCAAGGCATCGTCCTTGGTGAGTACTCAGTTGTTTTCTGAAGGTAACAGTTTCTCTCTGGCCTTGGGTTTGCTGAAAATCCATGTTTTCTTTGGTTTTCAGATTCCTCTTGGAATCATGGTTGGGGATCCGGCAAGTTTTCTTTTGTTTTTAGATTCTTTTCGGGATCAGGGCTAGGACTCTAGCAAATTTCTTGAGTTTTTAGAGGAAATTTCAGAAATGGGATCCCAGTAATCCAAGTGTTCTGAGGGAAAACCTTCTTCAGGGATGCTGGTCATGTTCATGTTTGAGAACTTTGGGTCCCCTACGTGCATATTTTTAACTGAGTGGGCCAAACAGACCAAAAGCAGTCCGGAATTGCAATGGCCATCATGAGGAAATTTTGATCTTCCCAAACTAGCTTTTCTTGGAACCAAGTTGGAAGACTGTGACTCTAAAATTAAGCAAAATAAATGGTCTGTTCATTTACATTGGTACCTGGGAGCTTTTGGATATGCACAAAACTCTAAAATTGCCTCACTACAAGATAGTTTATCTAAACTACTTGAAACAACTCAAAAACGGAGGGAGAATAAAATGGCTTCAGAAGCCTCATGTTCCTCTCCCCCTCATTCCTTGTCTCAGGCATCATCTTCCTTGTCTTCCCCGACTTTTTTGTCTCAGGCCTCACCCTGGCAGCCATCTTGTGTCTGGGCTCTGCTCCCAATACTGTCTTCCTCTCTTCTCCTTTGTGAAAACCTGCCCCCTTTAAGATCAGACCCTCTGTGGATTCAAATGCTAAGCCTGTAATTGCTATTTCTAAGTTAACTGGAGCAAATAAACAACTAGAAGTAAAATTTTAAACACCAATTCCCTAGACTTTGGATAACAGACAAAATGACTCCAAAAACAGTTCTCAAAGGATCCTTACAGCATGCAAAGAAAAATCTTCAGTAAAAGAATTTGGCCACTGAATAAGTAACCTTACCTTAGTCCATCTGCCAGAAATACAGTTTGGATCCAACTATTCTTTTGAGTTTTACACCTGAAACATGTACATTTCATTTTAAAATGAAAGCTATGAGGTCTCTGTTTATGTCTACCTCTGTGTCTATGTATGTATGTTATGGAGATGTGATATTTTTCTATCTCCACACGGTATTGCTAGAATTGTTAAAAAGTCCTATTTAATTGGCTTGAAATTAGGTATTTATAAAGTAAGTATTCCAAAATCTCAGAAATATAATAGAAGCTAACTTAAGTGCTTTTCAGGTTCATGATATCTAGAATAAATCTTTAGTAAATAAAAGCTAGCTTAAGGTTGTTAGTGTAAGAAAAAAAAACAGACATGACTTCAAGTTGTTAGTCCTGGGTGTAATGAAAGTGTGCAAATTTTCTCTTTGCCTAGGTTTACTAGTCAAGTGGGTTCATGCTGTCTCTGTTACAAAATGTGTGAGCAAGAACGTAACTTAAGATGGTAGTTGGCTATTTAATGTCTAATCGAAGCATGATTGTTGAAAGTAAGTGGTTAAAATAAATATAAACAAGTTCAAAGTTTATACGAAGTTAAACTAAATAATAGATAGTCACTGAATACCTAAATCATTTTCTAAACAAGATAAACTATTAAAACATTAAATACTGAACATAGGTTTGTCTACTTTTGGCTACCTATTGCAAAGAAACTAAATATAAATTTGGGTCTATCTTGTGCCACATTGAAAGATTGCACTATTCAAAAGTGCATATTCCTAGAAATTATAAAATGTATTTATAGTTCTGCCAGTCCACAATTGCTTACTTCTTAGTTTTCACTAGGAATTGGGGATTCTAAGGGTTAGGAATTCTAGTATCTGTAACCAAAACTACCAGAAACAAAATGGGAAACATCTGTGTATACAAGGAAAGTAGGATATGTGTTTCAGAAAAAGAAGATATAAGAAATGGAAGTGCATTTTGCTGAAGAAAAAGAAAATAATTTTGTCCTAAAGAAAGGCTAGTTCATTTCAGACCTGGAAAAAGGAAAAGAGGAAAAATCTGAATGTAAAAAGGAAGTTGTATATGGTTTATGGAAAGGAATCTCAGGAAGAGAATTTTACGAATGGTCAGGATTGGCTAAGATTGGAACAAATAAATTCTAATACCAAAATAAGGTGATACACATGAAAATTTGGCTTTCTTTTCAGTTAAGAGGACAAGGTTTTCTTGGGTTATTGGTCTGCTCTTGATAACAGATTGTTATAGCTGCCTTACCTTTAAACAATATTCCTAGAATACAGGTTTTGTGTTTTGTCAGAATAATTTCCTGTGTTGTTTTTATCAGCAATTTCATTACTTAAGAAAACTGAGTCTTCTTAATATTGAAGGAGTTAGATTTTACTCACAACTATGTAATCTTTTATGTTTGCCTTTGAAACCTGTTATTGTTACTTTGGTCAAATAGATACTTACATATTATTTCATAATGATCTGTGATCCTATTTGGTCAAGTGTCCAAACCCTTTGATATTTTTGACAATCTTCCCAAAATATTCAAATTCTAAATGACATTTTTTTCTATTAGGGTGTAATTTTGGAATTTTCCAGAGGGCACCTGGGACATCTCAAAAGATTTATCCCCTCTTCTTATAAGAAGACGTATTACAGTAATTAGGCTTATTTGGTATGTCAAATTACGTGAGAAGCATGGTTGAGTAAGTGATAGTATACCTTTTTAGGTTATATTGTATGGGTGAATGTTACTGAAAAGTGTTCTAGAAATTGTGTAAAATTCCTAAAAATCTGATATGTCTGAATATAATGTTATTACCTGTTATTGTAGTTATTATCCAATCTTACAAAAGTACCCAAATTTTCTTGTCAATTGTATTTACCCACTTCCTTTAAAACAAAGTATTTTATCAGTTCCAAATGGTTATTGTTTTACTCCAATGCTTTTAAAATTATGTTTTACTTTCAAAGAGATTCATGAAAAAGACTTTAACAAGTACTCTGGAATACAGTTTTGGATAACTTTAAGATATAATACTGAACTAGGTAAGAATGTCTAAAACTGTAATGGAAAGCAGGTTGCTTTAATGCTTTATTTTCCAGATGTAAAGAACTCCTTTTTTTCTCCTCTCCTTTAAGCTATCTATAACTTACAGCAATTTGGTAAAGTGTATCTTTGCAACAGGGTTGAAATAGTTATCTTTTTCTCTCTACCTGATCTTTTAATGTTCTTTTCATGACAATATATGTATTGCATGGACTCAGTGAAGATCTGTTCTCCTTGTAACAAAACACAACTGGAAATATTGGCTACATTACCAAGGATTTGACTAGAATGCTGTATTTTAAAAAGCTGTACATGGGCTCAGATATGGCCAGACAACTTTAAGGAACTGCTTGAAAAGTCATCCTAGGACCTTGCTTACAAGGTTGCAGCAAAGAAATCTTAAAAAAGAGCTCAGATGGTCAATCACTGTTTTTGTTGCATTTATATAAATAATCAGGCCAAGTTTCATACAAACAAATTAGTTTTACTATGATTGTCTTTATTTTTAAAAAATGAGGGTACGGTGGAGAAAGAAATTATGCTTGTGCCTTTGTAGATGTTAAATTCTAGTCCTATTAATTGTCTTTAAAGTTTTGTTATATACCTATAAGCTTGACTGGATCCTAAATTCTTGTAGTTTCCTTAAATGTCTGGCTGTGGTGCTCCAAACTGATGTTTCCAATTTTACTTTCCTTTAAATCTCCTTAAAAGAAACTATACAAGATCTTCCTCACTACCCAGATGGCAGCCAGACTTCAGGGACTCAAGCTTTGGGTACACATCTCACAGCTAAAGAGGGCTCCACTCTATATCTAGTCCTGAAAAAATGCTGGAGACCTCCAAATTGAAATGCCTAGGAAGAGAAGCAACTGCTATCTGAGGCAGACAGCTTTCCCAAGATGACTGGACCAGGCTTGTATACCCTCTTCCTGCTGCTGTTTCCTACTTTATTTTCTCCCTCTCTTTCCTGGAAGGACAAAGCCCTTGTTCCCATTTCTTAATCCTTTGCAAAAGAGGGAACCTCTCTGATTGCTGGATTTGCCATCAGAAACCTCAGTCTGTCCAAGACAGTAATGATTCTTTAGTTCACCTTTTAAGTAATTTCACTTGGATTCCAAATACTGTTCTTTGTGTAAATTGATCTGATGGCCCATTTTACCAACCAAGGGTGATAAGCCCTCCTAAACTTGTCCCTTGCTTTAATTTAACCCAGCCTTGGGAGAGGAAAACAAGATCTTTTGAATATTTGTATGAAAAATTCTGTAGGTCTGCCAATGTAACCCAGGGCATCTGTAAATTTCTTGATAACCATATATTTGGGCAATCTCTTGGTACAGAACAACATAGTATTGCAGCCTTGGCAATACAGTGCTAAAACTTCTATGCCAATGACGAGTTTATAGATGTTACCCCCTCTCATGGCGAAGCCTTATGTACACTCTTGGTTCTACCTTCGTATGTATAAGTTTCAGTAATGGCCTTTATGCTTGGGCAACTCATTGTCTCGACAGCTGGAGAATACAAGGACAATATGCCCTTGCCATAATCACTGGCCTATATTTGCTACATAACCAAACAGAGGCCTCTCACTGGTCCATTCTGTTAAACCATTACAACTGCTTTAAACAAGAACTTCCAGGAGGCATGCACGACTCTGGGTTTGCCTCCACGGGAAGAGATTTCTTCCCATGGGTTGGAGTGAGTACCAATGAAGAAATGATCAGGAACCTCTCCCTTACACTAGAAGAGTTGGCTGACTCCACAGGCAAAGCAATTTCAGTTCAGCAATGGTCACTTAACTCATTGTCCAAGGTAGTTTTGGATAACTGTACAGCCCTTGATTATCTACTTGCTGGGCAAGGAGGTGTCTGTGCAGTGGTGAACACCTCCTGTTGCACATGGATAAGTGCCTCTGGGGAAGTAGAAACCCAGTTACATAAGATTAGAGAGCAAGCACATTGGTTACAACTAATTTAACCTAACAGTGCACTGTCTTTTCTGTCTTTTGATTTGTTCAGCTGGTTACCTTCAGGTCTGGACTCCTGGTTTAGAATCATCCTGCACACTGTATTCATAGTATTTCTCAGTCTTACTCTGTATACTTATTGTGAAGTTCTGTACCTACTGCCTGTAAAAATTCTGTAAAAATGACATGCCCAATAAGGTGATGCTGGCTCAGCACTTCAAGATGATCTCCAACACCTATGACCTTGGAGAAATATAGACTTTAGACGGGAACTGCCTGTGAGTTCTGCAGCTATCTTTGGAAAATCTGTCACAAATATGCTAGCGTGGGAGCAGAATGTGACACTCAGGCCTACATATCAGGAGCATCTGACTTCCAGAGTCTGTCTGGACAAAATGGCCTATGAAACATGTGTTCAAGCACCCAGGGTTTCAGGACTAATCAGAATGCCCTGCGTTCACCCCACACCAGTGCCTGGCAGTACATGGCAGTGGTTGGATGTTCACTCGGTGATGAAACTTGAGTCCCGGAAGGCAAACCAGTGAAAATGATAGACTTGATAACTGTGGTGGATTGTGATAGATTCTTCAAAAATATTCTCTACCTTTCCTTTTAGGGCTCCTTTCTACACATAGATTGATTCTCCCACCCTACAAATGTCCAGCTTGGCCATATTACTTGCTTTGGCCAATGGAATGAAAGCATAAGTGTTGAGTGTCGTTACAGCAAGAGTTTTAGGAGTCACTGTATGGTCTGCCACCATCCCTCTTTTTCTTCTGCTGCAAGAATAGCAAAATCCCTGAAAGGCCTGCTTCTTCAGCCTGAGTTCAAAATGAAGTCTTGCATCAGAATTTTGAGCTGACTTTCCATGAAAATGAATGTAAGCAGGGTTGGCCCCGTGGCCTAGTGGTTAAGTTCAGTGTGCTTCACTTTGGTGGCCTGGGTTCATTTCCCAGGCATGGACCTACACCATTTGTCAGTGGCCATGCTGTGGTGGCAACCCACACACAAACTAGAGGAAGATTGGCACAGATGTTAGCTCAGGGCGAATCTTCTCATGCAAAAAAAAAAAAAAGTGAGAAAGAGATACAATTTTTTTTTTTTTTGCTCAAGGTCTGTATTTCTTCCTTCTTTCTGGAAAAAGAAGCACACTTTTGCTGTTGTAAGCAATTGAAATTCTGGCATTGTTTGTTACCGCAGCAGAATTTAGCATAAGCTGACTGATATAATCATACTGCGGGCGATGCAATGAAAGAAGAAAGTAGGATCTGTGAGGGCTCTCATGTTTTGTGGATGAGATGCATTTTTGTCTCTCTTTGTTTTCCTTCCCTTTTTTTTGCTCTCTCTCTCCCACTATTTTCCCTCTGCATTTTTATTTTTTCATTATTTTCTCTGTGGATGTCGCTATCGGTGATTCTGTCTTTATAACTCTGAGGACATCACTCTCTGCCTGAGTTTTTATCTTTCTGTTTCTCTCTGTCTCTGTTTTAATAACAACAGTAGTAACAATAACAAAAGTGTTTCTGTTTCAATAATAAGGATAATGATTACTTTACTTTATATTCAATTGGCCAAAGAAAGTCTCAAAGTGAGTGGGGAAATACAAGTTTTGCTAGGTTCTGGAGAGGGGAGAATGGGAATACTGGTGAATAACCTTGATGACTAGTACAAATTTTGCATTGTTTCTGGGAGAAGTTGATCTCTGGAGCGGTGTCAGCATCAGAACCTCCTCACTACTCTTTGCTCACTCTTTTTGTGGGCACAGAGACTACCAATGTTAATCTCTTTTCTTAATCGCTCTCATGGCACAGGTGGGTGGGGTAATGGAGAAACAGGATTACTTTATGCCCAAAGTCACCATGTTCTGACTTGCTGTGTGGGAAGAAGGGAATGCTATTCTGATTGTCTAAAAGGATAGCAAGGTCTCCAGCAGTGACTGCACATTAGAAAACATGATGCCGTTTGTAAAACTCTTTCCAATTGACAACTGCCTTGTGTTAGAAGCCACATTAGGAATTACAAACTACTTTGTGATGGATGCAGTAATTTGCAGTTCAAATCACAATTTTCATGTACAAAATATTCCATAATTTAGAGTAATGTTTTGTAAGGTTCTTTATTTTTTCCAAATGCTTTATAGCGTGCCAAGTATCTTAAAATGCTAAGCATCTTAAGTTTTAAAATTAAATGTAAAATATACAAAGCTGTTTACAAATGCTTTGCCATTTACAAATCACTTTACCAATGAATTGATTTAATGAATCATTCACTGTTTTAAAAGTGTTTTATTCTTTACCATGTATTTGACACTTCACTAAGCAGCTGTCCATTTTGAACCACTTCCGTGTGTACTCAGGTTTTTAGAAACAAAATGTTTGGAAATTTCTAAGCCCTTCGGTATTTTCCAAAGCAACCTAAAATGCACTGCCTTGCAGATGTGCAAGAGCATTAAACATAATAAAACACATTATAATGTACAGTCAATTTGTTAATTACCAAAACGTCATACTTTCTATTATATAGTACAATTTATGTAATTTGCAAGCTAAAATTTAACATTTTAGAATTTGCAAAGTACTTTTACAAGATATTTACAAGTTTATAAGATATTTATTCACTCCACAAACCCTTATTGAGCCTCTGCTCTGTACCAGGCACTGTTCTAGGCACTTGGCGACAAAATGTGCGAGAGGATTCAAGACTATGTCTGAGGTGGTTGTGTCCTTCGAAAGCTATACCATTTTATATTACTTTATAATTAACAAATCACAAACTTAACGAAGCAAGTTATTGTGGACAAATGCTGCTATTTACAAATTACTTTGTTATTTAGTGAGCTCAATATTTTATACTATGTATAAAATACTTTGCCTCTTGTAAATAATTTGATTCTTATTAAACGTATAGGAATTTATTTATCTTTCCAAGTTATAAAGTGTTTTGAAGTTTAAGAGCACTTTATAATTACAAAGCAAATCAATATGGACGGATCACCATGCATTTTAAAATAATCCTTTGCCCTTAGCAAAACCCTGTGAAATTTGCAGAGTATCCTGTAGTACACAGAACTCCTTGTTGCTTATAAAACATTTTGTAGCTTTTAAAATGCTTTGAAATTTACACAGCACTTTAACTTTTACAAAGATTCTAGATGGTACATAGGATAGAGTCTTTATAAACTCTGTGTGGTTTACAAAATATTTTGTAATTTATGAGAATTTTTCCTTTTTTCAAAAGATCTTAGCAGAGTGCATTGTTATAAAGTGATTTTCCATTTTACAAAGTACATATTTCTCAATTCCTTTGCAATGTTCACAAAGAAGTTACCATTCACAAAGGTCTTTACTTCTACCTGCAGAACAAATCAAAATAGAACAGCACTTGATGATGGCTTGAAAATTTCCAAAGCATGTAAAGGGAGTTTACAAAGTCCTTCAGCATTTATTTGATAAGTGTTCGGTGAGTGCCTATTGAAGGCCAGGCAGGGCAGTGATGTTGGGGTTAGACAGTAACCAGGGAGACATCCCTGCCCTCTGGGAACTGACATCAAGTCGGGGAGAAAGTAAATAAACAACATAATGGTAGGCAGTGATCAGTGGTACGAAGAGAGAGACCTGGCAGTGGTAAGGAGTGAATAGGAAGTGTGGAGGCTTAGTCAGAGAAAATGTCTTGAGTCATTTGGGAATGAGGGCGTTTATTCCAATGAGAGACTCCTGTGTTCACTCAAGCACATTGAGGGTTTTCTCCAAGGATTTCCTTTAGAAGGAGACTTTGTGTATTTCTCCTAGGATCTTCTCTCAACCCCAGGATATAGTATAGCCCAAGCTCAGTCCTTCCTGACTTCACTGCTGTGAGAAGTTACCATCTTCTCCCCTAGGCACTGCTTGGATGAGGAGGAGACATTTGAGGAGGATTTTGGCTTTATTTTGTCCCTCAAGGTAAGCAGATCACGTCTACCTTCTACCCTTAGGGGTTGAGGTTGGGGCTGACTTCTCCTCCTGGACCAAGGAGAGGCTTTAGGCCCTTGTTCTCTCTCTATTCGGTATCCCTATGGTAACGGAATGGACAAACTTTAAACAGGGGAAAACAAGGTATAATATGAAAGGAAATGTATCTGATCTTTATCCCTGCTTCCTGGGACTTTGTTATATTAATGAGGTGACTCATGGTAGGCCCTTAGATAGGATGGCAGCTGGTCAACCAGAAAGACCAATCATACGATTAGAGAAGCTTTGGAGCGTTGGAAATTGTGCCAGCTTGACCTCTGGGGAGGGGAAGGAGGCTGGAAACTGAGTTCAACCACATGGCCAATGATTTAGTCAATCATGCCTGCTAATGAAACCCTGATAACAACTCTGGACAGAAAGGCTTGGTGGGCCTTCCTGGTTGGTGAACATGTTGTGCTGAGAGGGAGCCCAGATTCCACAAAGACGGCATAGAAACTCTGTATCTCCCTGACAGTTCTTGCTCTATGTGTGTTTTCTTCATTTGGCTCTTTTTGAGTTGTATCCTTTATAATAAAATTGTAATCCTAACTAGAGTACTTCCTGAGTTCTGTGAGTTATTCTAGTGAATTAGTGTATTAATGAGGGGGTTGTAGGAAGTTGTGAATTTTAGCCAGATGGGCAGAAGCATGGGTGGTCGAGATGCCGGAAACTTGCAGGTGGCATCTGAAGTGGGTTCACTCTTGTGGGATGGAGCCCTTAAACCTGTGGAGTCTGACGCTGACTCCAGGTAGTTTGTGTCAGAATAGAATCGATTGTAACACACATAGTTGGTGTCAGAGAACTGATGGTCACACAGACACAGGGGCGAAGGAGAAAAAGAGTAGTGGGGAGAGGAAAGAAAGGAGGAGGAGTAAAGGAAAGGAAGGGCAGAATAGAATGAGGGGGAATAGTGGGGAATAGTGTGGTAGGAAGAGACAAGGAAACATAGGAAGATGAAAAAGTAGTAAATCAATGAATGAGTGAACAAGTGAAGTATTCTTTCATGTGCTAGAAATGCAGTAGCCATGTTCTTCTACATTACCTGGTTAGATAATGTATATTATACCTTGACACAGGAAACTCTGTTAGTAAGACCTGAATCCAACTGAAAGCTTGGAGCCCTTCAATGTGGGGCCCAAGCTGATGGGGAAGCAGCTATCTGGGGCATGATCATTATAGCAGAAGACAGCAGTGTAAGAGTCTACCAAACTGGCCAGCACATTTAAAGCTTCTGTTACATCCTGTTGGTTAAAACAAGTCACACAGTCAGGCCCAACATCCATGGGGCTGGGATATATATTCTGCCCACAATGAGAGAGATCGCAAAGTTACATGGCAAAGAAGTTGAGCATATAATCCTGTAACAGGAGAGTGAAAAATCGGGAAGAATTCAGTCTAACACAGGGAATAAGGCTCTTCCTCCACCCAGCCCCTGTAGAGCCAGAGGGCAGGCACATGATCTACTCTGTATTCATCAATGCTCTCTCCTTGGACTTTGAGTCTTGAGTGAGTGATCCAAGGAAGGATAGAATGTTTTGAGGCCAACTTTATTTCAGCATCATCAGCAGGAATGGATTCTATGAGTCATTTATAGTCTCCCAAGACATCCTTCTCTGCTCAATATAGCAGTCATTTTCCATCACCTGTGCTCAAAGATATTAAGTGCTTCAACCACTTCTTACCGCTGTAGTGACTATTCTCCCAAGGTCCACGCTTTCTACCAGTTCTGCCATGTACATTACTTCACAAATCTGTTATTCCTAAGTCATTCATTTGTTTTTATCTACTCATTAAAATATTTCATTTAAGCTTTCAACAATGTGAGTTCTGCCAGAGTTCAACCTTGAGGTCAGTGTAGACCACCACCCTTTCCTGCACTCCCAACAGTTTTAAGACCTCAGAAGAATTCAGTACTTAGGGGAGAGTCCAAAAGATACTTGACAAAGTCTAGTAGAGAGGAAGCCATATTCTCTGTATCTGCCTCTGACAAAAGGGCTGGTTGGCTCCTTTTACATAAGTTTCCAGGATTTACATCATATGACCCTTGTCCATAGCTTCCAGATGGGCACTAAATCTGAAGGCACCTATCTAGAGATTGGATGAACAGTTGAGGAGATTGACCAAACTTTGGTCAAAGGGATATTTTGAAATTATTCCCCACCCACAGCCCCAGGCAAAGGGATGTTTTAGACAGTCATATGATTTTTACTGCATTACCTCACTGTCTTGGCCAGTTTGGACTAAGGACAAACTCCTCATATGGTGAGGGGACAAGAAACTGACTCATGGGTTAGATCAATAAAATTCTCTCCTTTGAGACTATAGACTCAAAGTCACTCTGTTTGAGTAAGTCACAATGCCAGGGAAGCCAGAGAGCCATTCAAGGCATAGTTTGTGGGCTCACAAGTTAAAAACCTTGTACAAGAAGTTGATCTATAGAGAGGGGCGTAAGCAGGCATGTTGAGCGAGGCAAAACAAGAGGCTGTGAGTTAACAGAGAAAGAAAGACTGAGATAGAGCTCTCTTGCCCTTAATGTTCTCCATGAAATTTCTTCATATCTTTTTACCTACATTTCTTTTACTCAGTTTCTGTTTCTGGCAAGCAAATAGTCCCTAAGACAGTATCAATGCCCTCTAGTCAAAGACCACCAGGAAGACATCTGTAGTCAAACAAGTTGGGTTTATGACTTGTTGCGGTGAAAGAGAGCTCACACCATGGGGGACTGTGTGCCTCTCAGCAAGAGGGTCTAAGGAAGAACTCATTATAGGATTTGGGTTTGTGTTAGGTGATTTGCAGAGGGTTTAAGGAAATGGTGTATTGCTCTGGCATAGATGCTGTTAGGAAGAAGGGTAATTCTATGATCGGTGATGGCTATGGATTGAATTGTGTTCTCTAGCCTCTAATTCATATGTTGAAGCCTTAACCCCAGTGTGAGGATATTTGGAGGTGAGGCCTTTGGGAGGTAATTAACTTTATATGAGGTCATGAGGGTGAGGCCCTCATGATGGGATTAGTGCCCTTATAAAAGAGACCCTGAAGATCTTCCTTTCTCTCTCCCCCCACCATGTGACACAGTGAGCAAGCAGCCTTTGGCAAGCCAGGAAGAGTGCTCTCACAGGACCTCAATCATGCTGACACCGTGACCTTGGACCTCCAGCCTCCAGAACTGTGAGAAAGTAAATTTGTGTTGTTTAAGTCATCTAGGCTATGGTATCTGTTATGGCAGCCTGAGATGACTAATACAGACAACTTAATAACTCCTACCTATAGGGAGGGTACACTATAGTGAGGCAAAAGCTGCAATTGTTTAAGAAACTACTCACATTAACTGGGAGACAGGGATACTTGGTATTTTGTGGTTTGGACAATATTTGTGTTTTGTCTGTGTTCAGATGTGATTATGGAGTGGTCTTGATTACGTCTTGATCCATCGTGGTCAAAGAATGGCCGTGTCTGATACTGATAGACTGTGGAGTTGTTTGTGTTCAACACAGAACACAAGACTTGGCTGTGAGTGACAGGTCAGTGCCTGGATACCGGAGGATTATTTTTTCTTTCTTGACAGAGTTAAGGTGAGACTTCGACTTGGTTCTAGCAAGTAGAACATGGCAAATGCAAGGTGACTTTGCAGATGTAATTAAGGTCCCAAATCAGTGGGTTTTGGGTTAATCAAAAGGGAGATGGGGCCAGCCTGGTGGTGTAGTAGCTGTTTGTATGCTCCACTTCCGTGGCCCAGCGTTCCTGGGTTCAAATGTTGGGTGCAGATCTATACAGGGCTCATTAAGCCATGCTGTGGTGGCATCCCACATACAAAATAGAGGAAGATTGGCACAGATTTTAACTTAGGACCAATCTTCCTTACTAAAAAAGGGAGAATATCCTGGGTGGGTCTCACTTAATCATCAATCCAATTAGACCCTTGATGACCAGATTCACATAGAAGGAAGTCAGTAAGGCTGGGCCATATTCAAGACTCCACCTTTGGACTGGAGGCCTGTTGAAGAATTTATGGGCTTGTCTAAAAACCAGCACAATGTTAAAAAAGGGTTGGGAGGGAAGGGAAGGGCTTGGGATGCTATTTGTGGTGATGAGGAGGCGTTGCCTTTCTGTTTGTGTAGCTTTCCTAACAGCCCTGAAGCAGTGGGGACTTCCACAAACCTCTCCCAAGAATCTGACTCAGGAGAAGGAACAGTTGTGTGAAAAGAGGAGGACGGGCATCTGGACGAAGTAGAAATCAATGTGCAGATGCCATTGAAGTGGCAGCATCACAGGGAGCCAGGAGAAGGAGAGATTCATTTGTTAAATTATTTTTAAATAATTGCTACTGTTAAGACATATATACGTATTTTTTCTCACTGCAAAACTGGGGTGGTGCTCTTGTGCCACTGAATTGCTATAATGGATATCTTTTGTTTTTGCCTTCCAAGTTTCCATTCCATCTCCTTCAGGTAACAGCACCTGCTTTAGCTCTGGATGTCTTGCCGTCCCCAGTGAGATGAAGTCCTGTTGGAACTTTCAATCAAGATGCCCCAAGCATGTTCCCCTGGGTCACATGACCCAAGTCAGATTAGTCAAGTACTTCTTCCCTCGATTTTGATTTTTGAATGGAGTGATAAAAAAGATGACAACCCAAATTCTTTATCATGGCCTACAAAACTCTCTGCGATCTACTCTCTGCCTATCTCTCCATTGTCATCTTCTGCCACGCTGCCATGAGTCACAATGTCACCACGCTCCAGTCCCACTGGCCACCTTTCTGTTTCCTGAACCCACCAAGCCTTTTCCAGCCTGAGGTCGCTGCACTTGCTGTTCCCTTTGCCTGAAATTCCCTTTCCCTTTTATTTCTCAGCTGGCTTCTCTTTCATCCTCCAGACCTCTACATAAATACTCTCTTTATAAGATTCTTTCTTTGAACCATCTTATTTAAAGTAGGCCTCCGTTACTTTTAATTTTCTCATGCTATTTTATTTTATTTGTTACATACTCACTAGCTGACCCCTTGTTTATATATTTGTTAATTTCTTTATTGTCTATTTTCTATAAAGTATGAGCATGAGAGCATCAAGTAAGTAGAAGCTGCGTCTGTGTAGTTCTCTGCAGCATCTCCAGTGCAGGAAGATGCAGAGTTGTTGATGAGTTCTCATTTGTCCTGGATCTTCTTATTCTGCATCCATCTCTCCTTCTTGACTTCTGGTCCTGCTGATCAAAATTGGCCCCAAGCCCACTACCAGATATAGCATTGTGAACTCACAGGGGTTAGCCCAAAAAGCCAGTAATCTTCCAGAGAAATTCCTCATCAGCCCCCTTCATGGTCTTTCTCTAACAGTGGATGTGCCTAGCTTCCAGATTTCTGAAAGCCCTGACTCACTTAGTTATTCCAGGGCTGGTTTCTCTGATTCTTTGATTCCCTGTTCAGATCTTTCTCTTCCCAGCCCCTCCCACCATTGTGTAAGGTCTAACTCCTATAATGAATTCCTTATTCCATAATCCTCATGGAGTTTTCTTCCCTGAGTGAACTGTGATACAACTCTCAAGGTCACCTCATGGCTCAGGACAGCATCAGGAGGTTCAGCCACCATCTCCATATTGCAGGCCAGAAGCAGGTCAATGACAGGTGGGCAGAAGGATGCTGTGTTAGCCAGAATCCAAGGCAATCCCTATGATCCCACCTCCTTGGATTCACTCTCTTGAGTGCTTCACCTGACCTTGGAGGTTCCCTTTGCCCTGCCCAATCACCTGTAGATAGGACTACTATTACCCTCTCCATGGTTAAGCCCTGTGACTTTGCCATCTATGTCCTGCTGGAGCCTGACTGATACAGCAAGAGGAGGCATTGCCCAGGAAGTACCAATTTTTCACACCCCCTGAGAGTGAAGGCAGATATGAACCCAAGGGACAATACTGTTTTCTCATTGCCTGGCTTCTTGGATCAAAATTGACACCTTTGGGAGTAAACTCCTGGATTCCTGGACAATTTGGGAAGGAGAGGTAAATATTGGATTCTTGCTAATATAGGCATATGAAGTCTCAAGTGATTAACTGAAAAATAAAGATTGGGTACTGTTTGTCTCCCCCCAAGCTGAATAGGTTGAAGCCTAACCCCCAATGTGATGGTATTAGGAAACAGGGCCTTTGGGGAGAAATTAAGTTTAGGTGAAATCATGAAGGTGCAGCCCGCATGGTGAGATTAGTGCCATTATAAGAAGGGCCACCAGAACTTCCTCTCTCCAACATGTGAGAACACAGGGAGAAGGCAGCCATCTGCAAGCCAGGAAGTGGGCCCTCATCAAGAACTGAATCTGCCATCATCCTAATCTTGGACTTCCCATCCTCCAGAACTGTGAGAAATAAATGTCTGTTGTTTAAATCACCCAGTCTATGGTCTTGTTATAGCAGCCTGAGCTGCCTATGACATATACCATGCCCATACCTCAATCTGGTGACATGAGTCATGCAGGTGCAATTTAGCTGCACTCATTGGGCACAGTCATTTGCATGTTGATAATCAAGCTTCCATCTGTATCATTAGCTACTCAGTTTACCTAGTCTCAGCTGTTCAGTATTAGATATAGCTTTACAGTTTACATTGCTCAGGAAATGAGAGCAAAGCAGCACAGAATGGATGTTCTTGGCACAAAAACCTGGGCTCACCTGAATCCATAGAGGCACTTGGGATGTCACAGTCCAGGCCAAAGAGGCTTGGCGGTATCTTAAGAGTGTCAGTAGTCTTCGGCATTCCTCAAACTGTACCAGGTCTCAGAATCGCCCTCCAGCTGCCTCCTGTGGTTTCCTCTGTGGTGTATGAAGTGGAGGTGGCACAATATGACAGACACATAACAGATAGCCAGCAGGTGGTAGGCTGAATGTACATCTGAATGCATCCACAAAAACAGGGTGCTCTTTCAGGGGAGCACATGACTAACTTCTATACACGTAGGCAACTGTCTTTGTGCAGTTCATGGCCGTTGCAGGTTGGATTCTTTGGGAAGTGGACCCTGAGTTTGTTGTATAGGATGTTCTTTAAGGAGTGCTGTTGGGATCAAGCAACACCTGTGGAAGGGAGAAGAAGACCGAGTGGGCAGACGGAGAAGTTAAGCTGTGGTGTATACACAGGAAGAACTGGCATATACTGCTGCTACAGAAACAAAATACTAGAAAAGGATGAAAAATATGTGTGATTTGTTGATTCTATTTTACTGCACTCGACACTAGACACACAGTTGGCATTAGCTCTAAACTAAAAGAAAATGAAGTTGGGAATGAAATAAAAGCACACACAATTGTGCAAATTAATAAAAGAAACCTCAACTAAATTGGATGGGGAAGGCCTGTAGGGGGAGCTCTCACGCCCTATCACACATTGCCCATTACACCAACAGGAAGAGATGGAGGCCTGCATCTTGGACAGGATGTAAAACTACTTTACTACGAAGGAAGATTTCTCTCCCTACCTGGTGACGACCCAGCCAATGAGAAACGCTGCAGCTCAGCCAATGAGAAGCTGTTGCCACCACCAACTGTTACTTTGCCCCAAAGGACTTGCCTTGTAACAGCCCCTCCCTATTCCCCCTTTTTCTCTATAAAGGCAGCTCCCCTTATTTGTTTTCTGGGTTTACCTATGGTTCACCACAGCTTGCCCATCTGCAGTTCCAATTCTTTTGGCTATTCCCAAATAAACTCATTTTGAGCTAAAATAACAGGCAAAATGCTTTTTTAAGTTGGCACAGTGAATATCAACGTCAGTGAGATTCAATTGTGGACTCACACAAAAAGGAACTGCAAAAGAATAACATTGACATGCTCACTCATTTGATACACGATTTCATTTTTCCAGTTTTCCATTTTTCTCCCTTTTTTTGAAAATCTCTTTTTACACAGTCAACAGTTTACCAACCACTTGAACTGAGGTAGATTCTGAAGGAGGCTGAGGACGCTCCCACCAGGGTGGGGGCAGTGCATCTGCTCCACTGCAATGGGTCACAGGAACCACCCCCCTACAGGGTAGGTAGGGGGGTAAATATTATCATACAGTGTGTTTCCTCCTCATTGGTTTAAATGTTTTGGATCCTAAATAAGTCCTCGGCTTTTCTTTTACACAACCGAAGGGCCCACTGAAGCATTTTTCCCCCCAAAGAAGAGAGACAGAGACAGTGAGGGAGGGAGAGAGAGAGAGAGAGAAGCTGAAGGAACCAAAGAAGAGAAAGAACCTGACAGTAGGCGCCCTGAGGTTGAGCATAGGCCTTCTAGAACATTACAGAACAGCTAGGATGTTGGCTCCTACGGGGAAAATCATGTAAGCCAGACAGAGAGGCAGAAAGGCCGGGCTGCAAGGTCCAGGGGCACGCTATAAATTCCTGTGGCATCTCCCCTCCCAACCGGCCCTGCAGTTTCAGCACTTCTCCCGCAGGGGGCGCACGAGGCTACCAGCTCTAGACTGGAGCTGCAGCTCCCCACAGGTTGGCCAGGCTGGCTCTGAAGGTCATCTGGCCAGAGCTGTCCCTGCCCAGCCACCCTGCCACCCCGTGAATTAGCTCTCCTGTCAGGGCCAGATCTCTGTGTGGGTGGGAAAGGGGCCAGCCTCGCCAAGGTTGGTGTTTGTTCTGTTTCAAAAGGAAACAGTTTCAAGAGCAGGAGCTGGGACTGAGGTTGTGAAATGAGAAGTCAGGCCAGGTGGGAAATGGGGGAAGCTGAGCATGGCCCCATCGCACCAGGCCTGGGGTGGGAAGACAGGAATGCATGGGCTCAGGTGACCAGCAGGGTGGAGTCTTGAGGAGCAGGGCTCAGGAGCCACAGTGCCTGAGCTTGAATCATGCAACTCTGTGAGTCTGAGTAAGTTTCTTAACCTCTGTCTCACTTTCCCCATCTAAAATTCCTTCCTCCAAGAGTGGCTGGAAGATTAACTGAGTTAAAACCTGTAAGGAGCATGGAGTGCCTAGTGGTCCATGGGGAGCATGATGCATGAGTCAGTTGTTGTTGCTGATGGACAGAGGATGAGTGAGCACATGCTCCATATTAATGTAGGCACAGGGGCTGCAGCCAAGAACAGGAAAACCAAAGTGCCTCCCCTCGTGGAGTTTGTAATTTCCAGCAGGCGAGACAGACTAAAAGCCAGCAGCATGTGGAATAAATATGACCTCAGGTAGTGATAAATGCCATGAAGAAAATTAAACAAGGAAATATGATGGATACTAACTAACTGGTGGGGGCTGCTTTAGGTTGGGTGGTCAGCGAGGGCTTCTTTAAGGAGGTGACTTTTGAGAGTCAGCCATGAGAAGGTGTGAGAAGAAGGATGGCTACCTTCTCTGATTCGTCCTCCTTGTTTCACTGGGTCCCAGTCAATCATCCCCTCCCACCCTTCCTCTCCCTGCTTCTCTCTCTCTGTCTCTCTCTGACACTTTGTCTCTTTCTCTATCTCTCTCCCTGGCTCTTTCATCGTGTCTCTCCTCACTCCCACTCTTTCTTTCTCTTGTTCTCTGTCACCCAGAAATCACTTTCTCTTGCTCTCTTCTTATTTACACATACTCTTTGCCCAGATACCACCCCTTCTGGCTCACTGCCTGGGAAGAGGACAGCAAGGGCAAAGGCCTTGAGGCCAAAGCAAGCTGGACAAACTCCAGGAGCATCAGGCAAAGGCTCTGACCATGTCCCCTCCTACGCAAATGTCAGCTCTGTGAGGCAGGAATTCATGCTGACTATTCACCGTTGTTGTGATTGTTTGTTCTGGTCCTCCTGGACCCCCTTGCTATCCTCCAGAACAGTGCCTGACACATAGTAGGGTTCATGACAACCACGTGTGGAATAAATAAGAGCTATACCTTCTAGAGATCCAAAATGCTTGAACACACAGCTTCTCCAGGCGGGCACGAGGGAGCTCCATGTTGCATGATCATTTCAGGATGTTCATAGGCTCCTTCTGTCAAACTTTGGACACCAACCTAAGATCTCTCACTTTTCCGAATTTGGGGGCCACATCCCCAGAGTCCCCAGTTCTCACTTTTGGGAGTTGAGGAGTTAAAATGACAGATAGGATTCAAATAGCTGGGCGTTGAATACTAGCTATGAGCTGGTGATCTGGACAGTTATTTAACCCCTTTGCTCTGTAAAATGGAGATAATGGCTGCCCTCACTGTGCAGGGCTGTTGTGGAGATTAGGTGAGATGTGTGCAAAGTACTTAAATGTGCCTGGGACATAGTGCTCTAGAGGTATCGGCTGTAATCATCACCAGTGAGACTTGTCGGGATTAAAAGAAATCAGGTCTGTCAGGACCTGACACAGAAGGTGTACTGGAAACACAACTGTGCTGGCTGCTCATGAGGCTTCCCTGTCCATGCTGGCAGGTCTTGGCCAGGTCACCTACCCCTTTGACAGGCTCATGTCTCTCCTCCTTGATGCAGCCCTGTTCTGACTCAGGCACTTCTACCTCTCCTTCATTGGACTGTTTCTACTTTCCTTTGTGTCTCTCTGTCCCTTTCTCTGAACTTCTATCTCAGTCTCTCAGTAGTGCAATGGCTCTTTCCTCTGAATCTCTGCTTCTTGCTTCTCTAGATCACCCCATGTCCCTGGATCTCTCTCAGTTATTATCTCTGTCTACACATCTGAGTGAGTGTCTCTCTCTAGTTGGTCTCTCTCTTCCTTTCCCTGTATGTATCTCTCTCCATTTCTCCCTCTATCTGTGCCTGTGTCCTTCTCTGATTCCTCCTCCTTGTTTCCCTGGGCCCAAGCCAATCATCCCCTCCCTCCCTTCCTCTCCCTGCTTCTCTCTCTCTGTCTCTCTCTGACACTTTGTCTGTCTCTTTCTCTCTCTCCTTGGCTCTTTCATCGTCTCTCTGCTCACTCCCACTCTTTCTTTCTCTTGCTCTCTGTCACCCAGAAATCACTTTCTCTTGCTCTCTTCTTGTTTACACATGCTCTTTGCCCAGATACCGCCCCTTCTGACTTACTGCCTAGGGAAGAGAGGAAGATGGACCTGATTATGTAATTGTTTATTAGGAATACAGGGGGTTGAGGGGTGAGGAGAAGGCCAGGAAGGAACCTTTTCTTCCTTCTCACCTTTCTTAGCCTTCTTTGTTTCCTCAATCTGTCAACCTGGCCTCACAGGTGTCTCCCAGCTCCCTTCTTCCTGGTTTGGGTGGAGAGATCAGATAACTGCCTCCCTCACCTGGAGACAGTCAGGATAGTCTAAACGGGGAGCCTACATGGGGCCACAGAGGCTGCAGTCAGGGAGAGCTTCTCAGAGGAGACAGGCAGGCACGATGGCTCTCCCCCAACCCCTAGAAAAAGTGCTAAAGCAAAAGAATCAAGATATTAGTAGAAACTTGAGGAACCACCCAAGTCAGCTGGCTGAGGCCTAGGACGTCCAATTTCTGAAGGTCAAAATTGAGACCCCAGAGGCCAGAAGGAGGGATGTCTGGCCTCCTCCCTAGCCCACTAGTTTGGGGCTTCAACAAGAGAGGAATCCTATCCCCGAATCTTCTTCCACAACACAGCCCAAGGCAAGGAGCCCTGAGCAGATCACTGGTGGGAGGGAGGTAGTTCCTGGAGGTGCAAACTGATGTATTAATTCTGTCTCTGCCCCTTGAGAGCCTGGTGACTTCTGGCAAGTCTCAATCTGTTTGTGTGCGAAATGAGAATGATGCACAGAGACATGAAGATATGATGAAAGCATGAACATAAAGATCTTAGCACAGTGCTAGCACACAGAAGAGGTTCAGGAATGGGCAGTCTTCCCTTCTTCTTCCTCCCTCCCCTGCTAGACCAGCACCTAGTTGACAGTTCATGCTGTCGTCTGCCCAATATCTGCCATCAGCCTCAGTCTGTGCTCAGCCTCACTTCTGTAGCCATATGCTTCATTTACAGAAAATCCTCCCTGAGAACAGATTTCAAAGTCCTGAGGATCCTGGATTAGAGAGTAGGCTGTTGAATAACTAATGGTAATGGCACCATGCCGATGGTTTTCGATATATTTAATCCATACAACAACCTGGAAAAGGAGGTATTGTGTTGGTATTCTCATTTTACAGAAATGGAAACTGAGATCAAAGAAAGGAGATGTCTTGTTCAAGATCACTATGCATCAAGGAAGTAGCAGAGGAAGGACTTGAACCTGGTTCCCCTGACCCTAGAGCATTCAATGACCTTGGACGTGCTCTCAAAGGACAAAATTGGAGGGCAGGACATGAGTGAAGACGGGGCTCAAGGAATAAAGACAAGAGAATGGCCTCTCGAGCTTGCACTCAATGGTGAGCTCAGAGGGAGACTAGAAGTCATATAAATTCCACAGCATAGCAAGTTCCCATGTGGGACCCAACTCCCAGGAAATTTAATCTGCAAGTATTCACGTTATTGAATAAGTTTAATCCCAGGATCTTTGTAACCAGGGCCCCTGACCAAGGGCAGTTCATTCTTCGTGGTGCCATGGAGATCTGAGAGGTCTTCACCCTCTTCCTGTTTATCATGTGTCCATCCTGGTGTTCTTTATCATCTGGAAGCATGTGAACAAAAGCATCCCAAAGGTATTCATCTCTGCTGTGTCTGAGAACCTGTCTGGGACCCCACTCCCTATTCCAAACTTTCACAACAGTGAGTGCATCCACTGGATATCAACCCTACTCTTTGCGGGTTGTTTTCCTTTTGTTTCTCTATCAGCCGTGAGCCAATCCCTATGGCAGATACTGTTAGTTTTTCCCCTACATTCATTTACCCCTTCTTTCTTTGGTAATAGAACCCCTAAATCTGAACTGAGCTCAAGACCATCCAAAATAAAGACTACGTTTTCCTTGTAGCTAGGCATGACACTGAGACTGTGAGCAAATGAGATTTGAGGGGAAGTGACCTCTGTCACTTCCAGGTTCTGCCTTACATGCCTGTGCCCCACTGTCCTGCTGGTTGGAATGCAGACCCAGCATATGTAGCTGTAAGCCATCTTCAACTGTGAGGATCAAGGCAATGCTCTGGGAAACTGTGGTGCTAAAGACAGAAGAAACTTGGGCTTTTAGCATTGGAGCTGCCATGTCAGCCTCTGATTGCTTACACCCAGACTGGCACATCAGATATAAACTGTTATCTTGCTTAAGTCAATATTATTTTTGAGTCTCTCATACTAACAGATACAACAACCTTACTTATGACTTCCTAACTGAACACCCCCCAACCCACAATCTATAGGAACTATACACCTCCAGCCTCACAGAGACATGTCACTCTAAGATCCATCCATTCGTCCCCAACTGCCTGCGCACCAATTTCAAAAAGCCTTACCCCACCAGGCTGGTTCATTCAACCTTCTCTTTTTCTGCTGTCACCCAGGAATTCTTCCATCCATTTATATCCAACCAGGAAATTATCTGAAACACTAGCTGTGCACCCTTCCTATAGCATCCATTATTTTTTCCTTTTTCCTCTGATACATTCATTGTACCTTCATCCACCCATCCCTCCAGCTTACCGTCCACCCATTTAACCATACGTCTACTCTTTCTTCCATCGTTACATCCTCTCATCCAACTATCAATACATTTATTTATTCATCCTTCTATTCAACAATACCTTCAACCTTTCATCCATTTGCCATCCTCCCATTCATTTATCCATTGGTCTATCCATACCTGATGACTCTTCTCTTCATTTGTCCACCCATCCAGCTGTTCATCCATCCATCCTCCCATCCATGCATCCTTCTTTTCATCATTCAATCATACATCCTTCCATCCAATCCTTGCTTTTGTTCACCTCTACCAGCTTTGATCCTTCTAAACATCCATATCCCCTCCCTCCATGTCATCCACATCAGGAAATTTCACACTGACTGATTTTCTTTCCCTCCCTCCCAGTCTGGCCTTCTCATTGAGTTCTCAGCTATCTTTTGATTTTTTTTTTTTTGGAGAGGATAATTTGGGATCTGGTCTCCTTGTCCATCTTTAGAAGAAAAGAAGAAAGGAGGGAAGGAACAATGAACTCAGCCCTCGTGGGGAGAAAAAACAGCAGGAAGACTGAGAAATGGGCTTTTATGCAGTTCCAGAAGACCTAGGCTGGATTCTTATCATCACTCATACGCCACCTTCATTTCAACACATATGCTCCTTCCCTATCATCCTCCTGAACCTCCAGAACCCACGTTCTCTACTGGAAACCCTCCCTTATCCCCAGGGGCATATATATATATATGTCGTATATCTTCTTTTTGAATCATCTGTTTAGATCTTCCCCCCATTTTAAAAATTAGCAATTTAAAATAGTTGTTGTATAGAAGTCTTTTATCAGATGTGATTTGCAAATATTTTCTCCCAGTTTGTGACTTGTATTTTCATTCTTTTAATAGTGTCTTTTGCAGAGCAAGTGTTTTTAATTTTGATAAAGTATAACTTAGTAAATTTTCTTTCATAGAATGTGCTTTTGATGTTATATGTAAAAGTTCATTGCCAAACCCAAGATTATAGAGATTTTCTGTGAAAGAGGTAAACGGGCACATGAGTATTGTGACAGATGGCAAGTAGATTTTTTGTGGTGAGCACAATGTAGTCTAAATGGAAGTCAAAATATAATGATGTAAACTTGAAATTTATGTAATGTGATAAATCAATGTAACCTCAATAAAAAATTCAAAAATGGTACAAAATATGCTTACTTTTGATATATTTGGATTAAAATCTACCCTCTTGCTAGCTGTTTTCTATTTGTTATATTTTTCTTTGTTTTTTGTTTCCTTTTATTCTGCCCTCTCTGATTTGAGTGTATTTTATGATAGCATTTTATCTCTGCATGTGACATATTATTTATATCTCTTTTGAAAACTTTCTTAGTGGTTACCCTAAGCAATAGACAATAGTAAGTTATAGGAGTTTATTTTCAAATAAAATTACACCATTTCATGTGCAGTAAAAGAACCTTAGAATGGTATATTGCTGAATCCTCCTTCCTGTATCTTGTGTCATTCTTATCATATATTTCACTTTTAATATGCTATAAACACCCAAATACATTGCAAATAATAAAGTATTATTTTGGGGAGCAATTAAAAACAAAAAGAGAAAATAAAAAAATTATATTGAAGCTTTATTTATTTAATTTCTAACTCACTTAATTTCTTTGTGAAGATCCAAGTTTTGACCTTAATCATATTCTTTCTGACTGGAGAGCTTCCTTTAATATTCCTTATAGGGTAAGCATGTTGGCAATGAATGCCCTCTCCCACTTTTTTCTCTAAGAGTCTTTATTTTTCTTTCGCTTAAAAATTTTGGGAGACTGGCCTCATGGCTTAGGGGTTAAGTTCTGTGCACTCTACTTCAGTGGCCTGGATTCGGTTTCCAGGCATGGACCTACACTGCTTATCAGCAGTCATGCTGTGGCAGCAACCCACATACAAAGTAGAGGAAGATTGGCCCGGATGTTAGCTCAGGGCCAATCTTCCTCAAGAAAAAAGATGATTGGCAACACATGTTAGCTCAGGGTGAAACTTGCTTAGCAAAAAAAAAAAAAAAAAAAAAAAAAGGTAAAATATCCACAATATAAAATTTACCATTTTAACCATTTTTCTTTTTTTAACCATTTTTAATTGTACAGTTTAGTGGCATTAAGTACATTCACATGGTTGTGCAACCATGACCACTTTCCATCTCTAGAAGTTTTTCAAACTGAAACTCTGTACCCATTGAACACTAACTCTCCATTTCTCCTTCATTTTTGAATAACGCTTTTGCTGTATATAGAATTCTTGGTTGACAGTTTTTTTCTTTCAACACTTTAAAGATGTCACTCTGTTGTCTTTTTGCTTGCATGATTTCCAATGAGAAGTCTGCTGTAACACTTATATTTGTTCCTTGTAGGTAATAGGTATTTTTTCCTCTGGCTGCCTTCAAAATCTTTTCTGTCTTAGTTTCAAGAAATTTGAATATAAAATGCTTACATGTAGGTTTTTTAGTATTTACTCGGTTGGTGTTCTTTGAGCTTCTTGGATCTGTGGTTTGGTCTTTGTCACTACTTTTGCAAAAAACTTCAGCTATTATTTGTTCTAATATTTCCCCTGTCTCATCATGCCTTTCTTCTTCTTCTGATATTCCAGTCATCCATGCTACACAATTTGACAGAAGGAAGGATGGAAGAGGGAGAAGGAGAAAGAAATAGAGGGAGGAGAGGAAAGGAAAGACAAAAGGAGGGAGGGGGTGAGATGAGAGAGAGAATGAAGGAATAAAGAAGGAAGATATAGGGGGAAAGTCTTTGAAAGAAGGAAGAGAGGGAGAGGGAGAGAAAGGGGTTAGAAAGAGAAAAATGAGGAGAAAAGAGAGAGAAGGGAGAAAGGGAGATAAGATGAAGTGAGAGAGTAAGGAAGGAAGAGAAGAAAAGGAGGGAAATAAAGAAGAATAATTCTTAAAATGATAAAAACATAATTCTCAAAGTAGATGTTGTACACGTGTCAAAGATTATTTAATTCATTGCAGGGAACCAGGTGTAAACAAAGCTGGTTCAAAAGATAAATTAAACTTTAGGATTTTTCGAGTTAAAAAAAGAAATTCTGAGTTAAATACAAAACTGATTGTCTAATTTTATTTCATTTTTTTAACTTGGGGAAAAGTCACCTTTTCTACAAAACAGAAAAGTCTGCATGCGTTAGCAGTTTTACAGAGTTGTAAAAAGCTTAGATCCTGATCAGTTGTGTAAACAAATTGACACTCCATTTCAGAATGAGATTATATTTAAACAGGCGTGTTAGAAAATATGCTACCAAACAGAAAAGATAGTCATTAGACATAGCAGTTTCACAGAATTGTAAAAAGCTTAGACCCTGATCAATTGTGTAAACAAAGTGACATTCTATTTTGATATGAGGTTATCTTTAAACAAGTATGTTACAAAATACAGTCACGCACTGCATAAAGATGTTTCAGTCAATAATGGACCGCATGATGTTCACAAAATGATGAAATTGCCTAATGATGCATTTCTCAGAGCATATCCTTATCATTAAGTGACACATGCTTAACATGTATGTGTATGCTTACTTGTATGTGTATGCTTAGCTTGACTTGAAAAAGTTCTATGACCACTTTTCCCTTGTTTCCATGTTTTGAATAATTTTTCTTAGCAGAGGAAATTCAAAAGCCCCATTCACTATCCTTTCTACTCTCCAATAGAAGAAGGACCCCTGTGTCAAATTCATGCTGTAGAATTTTGTTGCTAAGACTTTACAAGTTTATTTTGGCTGGAACTGAAAGCAACAGCTATGCACTGACTGTACCTTCCTGTTGCTGATGAAAACATCTAGGAGGAGGTAAAAGGTCATGTGGATGCTCTCCTCACAGTTCCTCACTTTTATAAAGCTGGAAGAATCTTTGTCCCAACTTGAAGACTCCATAGACCACTGAAAACATAAAATCATAGAATTCTGGAATCCTAAAATGCTAGAATGACAAATTCTGAGAACCACAAAATCTTAAAAAAAATGCTAGCTTGGGGAGGCTGTCTAGCTCCATCTTGGAACCATCCCATAAAATATCTCCCATAATAGGTCTTCTTAGACTATGCATGAAGATCTCCCAGAGTCACTTACCTTGCCTCCCTAGAAAAAAAATTCACTTCTAGGTATCCTCCCTTCTACTGCAGCCTGAACAAGAAGCTGACAGATTTCTCCAAGTTTCCATGGTGAGGCAAAATGAGAAAGGACATTCTTTCTCCATTCAGCTTTTCCTTGTCCCAACTGCATTGTCCCAGCAGCACTCTAATTTTCATTTTAGCAATTATTTACTAAATGCTTACTGGGTGCCGTAATTTATTGAATTGCTTCCCAAACCTCAAAAGATCAAAATAATCACTTGGCCCATTTTCTATATGGGGAAACTGAGGCACAGATAATGTCGAAGGCTTATCCTCAGGGAATCTTATGACCATGCCATTTTATAACCATTTAACCATGCTAAAAGTCCTCCATTGGTTGAACTCTTTATTATTTGCCAAAGTCTATGTTAAGAACTTCACATGCATGTTATCTCAGATTTCAAAAACCCTATGAAAGAGGTACTATTGTTATCAACTCCAAAATACAGATGAGGAGAGGCTCAGAGAGGGAGGCTCACTTTTCTATGGTCTTCATGACTCAGTCTCAGAATCATAGAGTGCTACTCCCCATATTCTATTATCTGGGACATGAACACCAGAGCCAACTGAGCCCTCTTCATTGTCTTCCCCCACAGGGAGGTGGAGACATGGGGGTGAGTTGCAGTCCATGTGGAGCTCCTGATATCAGCAAGCATCTGAAGAACTTCCTGGTGCTCTTCCATCACCTGCCAACATCCACATCAAGCCCAGATCTCCAGCTTTGGAAATGCACCCCTAGTGGTGTGCTGGTAAATGTTTAACAGCCAGCTCTTGAGGATGAAAAGCTCTGATTTATGGAGTTTTCTGGGTTTTGTGGTGTAAATACAATTTCAAGCAACCAACCAACCTGATGTCACTGGACATGGAGTTGGGAAGAGATGTGCATATAGTATTTTCATCATACAAATACAAATAGACATAAATAACCTCAAGAGCATAGCTAATCACAAAATAACTAGGAAGTGATGTCTTGATATTTATTACTTTCTTTCAAAAATATAATGAATTCAATTTTAAGTTTACATAATTTAACTAACAATGACTATGTTTCACAGTCAGCTCACATAATTCCTGAACATTAATAACCAGATATTGTGCCAACTCCACCACACCACTGCCCCTCACGTACATGTTCTGCATCAATCTCTGCTGAGACCCTTGCCCAGGGGAGAAGAGAATTTCCGAGGGCAATAACTAAGGCTAGAATTCAGTACATACGTGCTGGTGTGGTCCTGTACTGTGAGTTGTTAGGGGCATCTTTTACGGAGGTTGGTAAATAGCTGACTCAGACACTTCTTCAGGACCACCTTTCACCAACATCCCCATAATTCAACAAGTGAAGAGACATCCAGGACCCTGCTCCATCTCCAGCCAGTGTTTGCCTCTGCTGCACCAGTTAAGTATTTGTTAAAATTATGTTATTGAGGTCATATTGGCTTATCATGTATAGATTTCAGGTGTGCATTATTCTATTTCAGTTTCTGTATAGACTATTGTGTTCACCTCCAATAATCTAGTTTTTATCTATCACCATACAAATGTGTCCCTTTACCACTTTTGCCCTCCCTCCCAACCCCCTTTTCTTCTGGTAACCAATGATCTGTTCTCCTTATCCATGTGTTTGTTTATCTTCCACATATGAGTGAAATCATAGATGTTTGTTTTTCTCTGTCTGACTTATTTTGCTTAACTTAATACCCTCAAGGTCCATCCATGTTATTGCAAATGACACGATTTTGTCTTTCTTATGGGTGAATAGTATTCCATTGTATATATATATATGACATTGTCTTTATTCATTCATCCAGTGGTGGGCACTTTGGTTGCTTCCATATCTTGGCTATTGTGAATAGTAATGTAATGAACATAGGGATGTGAAAATCTCTTTTAATTGTTGATTTCATGTTCTTTGGATAAATAGTAGTGCGATAGCTGGATCATATGGTAGTTCTGTTTTTAATTTTTTTGAAAAATCTCTATACTATTTTCCATAGTGGCTGTGCCAGTTTGCATTCCCATCAACAATGTTTGAGGGTTCCCTTTCCTCCACATCCTCTCCAACATTTGTTATTTGTTGTCTTGTTAATTATAGCCATTCTGACAGGTGTTAGGTGAAATCTCATTGCAGTTTTGCTTTGGATTTCCCTGATAATTAGTGATGTTGAACATATTTTCATGTGTATGTTGGCCGTTTGTGTATCCTATTTGGAAAAATACCTGTTCATGTCCTCTACGCACTTTGATTTGGTTGTTTTTTGTTGTTGTTGAGTTGTATGAATTATATATATATTTTGGAAACTAATCCCTTGTCGGATATATGGTTTGCAATATTTTCTCCTGGTTGGTGGGTTGTCTTTTCATTTTGTTCCTGGTTTCCTTTGCCATGCAGAAGTTTTTAGTCTGATGGAGTCCTATTTATTTCTTTCTTGTTTCCCTTGCCTGAGTAGGCATAGTATTTGAAAAGATCCTGCTAAGACCAATGTCAAACAAAGTCCTGCTTATATGTTTTTCTCAGAGTTTTATGGTTTCAGGTCTTACATTCAAGTATTTAGTCCATTTTGAATGAATTTTTTGTTTATGGCGTAAGATTACGGATTCTTTTTCATGTGGCTGTCCAGTATTCACAACAGCACTTATTGAAGAGACCTCCCTTCCTCCATTGTATGTTCTTGGCTCCTTTGCCGAAGATTAACTGTCCATAGATGTACGGTTTTATTTATGGACTTTCAATTCTGTTCCATTGATCTGTGTGCCTGTTTTTGTGCCAGTGCCATGCTGTTTTGATTACTATAGCTTTCTAGCATATTTTGAAGTCAGGGATTGTGATGCCTCCAGCTTTGTTCTTTTTTCTCAGGATTGCATTGGTTATTCAGGGTCTTTTGTTTTTCCATATAAATTTTAGGATTCTTCATTCTATTTCCATGAAGACTGTCATTGGGATTCTGATTGGGATTGCATTGAATCTGTAGATTGCTTTAGGTAAGATAGACATTTTAACTATGTTGATTCTTCCAATCCATGAACATGGAATAAATTTCCATTTCTTTATGTCTTCTTCAATTTCTTTCAATAATGTCTTATATTTTTCAGCACATAGCTCTTTCACCTCCTTGCTTAAATTTATACTTAGGTATTTTATTCTTTTGTTGCATTTATAAATGGGATTGTATGCTTGACTTCTCTCTCTGTTAGTTCATTATTAGTCTATAGAAACGCAAGTGACGTTTGTATGTTAATTTTGTACCCTGCAAGTTAAAGTTGTTGATTATTTCTAATAGTTTTCTGGTGCGTTGTTTAGGGTTTTCTATACACAGAATCATGTCATCTGCAATCAGTGACAGTTTTACTTCTTCCTTTCCATTTGGATTCCTTTTATTTCTTTTTCTTGCCTAATTGCTCTGGCCCAAACTTCCAGTACTGTGTTGAATAAGAGTGGGAAGACTAGGCATCCTTAGCTTGTTCCTGTTCTCAGAAGAATGTTCTTCCATTTTTCACTGTTAAGTATGATGTTGGCTCTGGGTTTGTCATATGTTGCCTTTATTATGTTGAGGTATTTTCCTTCTCTACCCATTTTATTGAGAGTTTTTTTGTCACAAATCGATGCTAGATCTTGTCAAATGCTTTCTCTGCATCTACTGAGAGGATCATGTAATTTTTCTTCTTTTTGTTAATGCGATGTATCACATTGATTGATTTGTGCATGTTGAACCATCCCTGTATCCCTAGCATAAATTCCAGTTGATCATGGTATATGATTCTTTAAGGTATTGCTGTATTCACTTTGCTAATATTTTGCTGAGGATTTTTGCATCTATGTTTATCAATGATATTGGCCTGTAATTTTTTTGTGTGTGTTGTCTTTGGTTTTGGTGTCAGGGTTATGTTGGCCTTGTAGAATGTGTTAGGATGTGTCCCATCATCTTCAATTTTTCAGCAGAGTTTGAGAGGGATAGGAATTAAATCTTCTTTGAATGTTTGGTAGAATTCTCCAGAGAAGTCATCTGGTCATGGAGTTTTGTTTTTTGTGTGAGGTTTTTGATTATTGTTTCAATCTTTTTACTTGTGATTTGACTATTAAGATTCTGTCTTTCTTCTTGATTCAGTTTTGGGACACTGCATGATTCTAAAAATTTATCATTTCTTCTAGGTCAGCCAATTTGTTGGCATGTAGTTTTTCATAGTATTCTCTTATAATTCTTTCTATTTCTGTAGTATCCATTATAATTTCTCCTCTACTTCTGATTTTATTTATTTGAGTCTTCTCTCTTTTTTTCCTAATGAATCTGGCCAAGGGTTTTTCAATTTTCTTTATCTTCTTGAAGAACCAGCTCTTAGTTTCATTGATCCTTTCTACGGTTTTTTTGGTCTCTATTTCACTTATTTCTGTTCTGATTTTTATTGTTTCCCTCCTTCTGCTGACTTTGGGCCTTGTTTACTCTTTTTTCCCCCTAGTTCTGTTAGGTGTACTTTAAGATTACTTATTTGAGATTTTCCTTGTTTGTTGAGGTAGGCCTATATTGGTATAAGTTTCTCTCTTAATATCCCTTTTGCTGTATCCCAAAAGTTTGGTATATTGTGTGCTAGTTTTCATTTGTCTCCAGGTATTTTTGGATCTCTCCTTTGATTTCTTCATTGATCCAGGGTTTGTTCAGTATCACACTGTTTTTTCTTCACATATTTGTGATTTCGCCAGCTATTTTCTTATAGTTGATTTCTAGTTTCATAGCATTGTGGTTGGAAAATATGCTTGATATGATTTAAATTTCCTTAAACTGATTGAGACTTGCCTTGTTTCCCAACGTATGGTCTATCTTTGAGAATGTTCCATGTGCATTTGAGAAGAATGTGTATTCTGCTATTTTTGGACAGAACATTCTGTATATATTTATTAAGCCCATCTGGTCTACCGTTTCATTTAAGGCCACTGTTTCCTTGTTGACTTTCTGTCTGGGTGATCTATCCATTGATGTAAGAGGGTGTTGACGTCCCCTACTATTATTGTGTTGCTGTCAATTTCTCCCTTTAGCCCTGTTAGTAGTTGCTTTATATACTTTTGTGCTCCTGTGTTAGGGGCATATATATTCATAAGTGTTACGTTTTCTTGGTGGAATGTCTCTTTTATCATTATATAGTGCCTCTCTTAGTGTATCATTATCTATTTTACCTTGGAGTCTGCTTTGTCTGATATAAGTATGGCTATACCTGCTTTATTTTGCTTGCTATTTGCTTGGAGTATCATTTTCCATCCCTTCACTCTGAGGTTATGTTTGTCTTTAGAGCTGAGATGTGCTTCCCGGAGGGAGCATATTGTTGGGTCTTGTTTTTTAATCTAGCCACTCTATGTCTTTTGACTGGTGAATTCAGCCCATTTACATTTCGATTGATTATTGATATATAGGGGTTTAATACTGCCACTTGATCTTTTGTTTTCTGGATGCTCTATATTTCCATTGTTTCTTTTTCCTTGTATTTCTGTCTGTCATTTCAGTTTGGTGGTTTTCTGTGGTGGCTTTCTCAGTTTTCTCTTTATTTATGATTTTTGTCTCTGCTCTGATTTTTGTTTAGTAGTTACCATGAGGTTTGTGTAAAAGATCTCACAGATGAGATAGCCCTTTTTCTGATAGCTTCTTATCTGCATTATCCTATGCAGTTCCAGCCCTTTCTCTTCCCCTTCTGTATTATTGTTTTCACAACATTGTTCATTTTTGTGTTATGAATTTGTGACTCAAAGTGTTTATAGTTATTTTTTATGCTTTCTTTCTCTTTATTTTTTATGTTGTAAGTTTGCTAACCTGTTCTGATGGCTGCAAATTTATGATTATGTCTATTTACCTCCTTACTCAAAGCTTCATAAGCCTTTGCCTTTTTGTTTCAGGTAGGAGGACACCCTTCGACATTTCTTGTAAGGCAGGTCTAGTGGTGATGAACTCTCTCACCTTTCATTTTTCTGGGAAAGCTTTTATTTCTCTGTCATATCAAAAGGATGATTTCACTGGATAGAGAATTCTTGGAGGACAGTTTTTATCTTTCACTATTTTGAATATATCATTCTATCTCCTATCCTGTAGGGTCTCTGCTGAGAAATCCACTGAAAGCCTGACAAGGCTTCCTTTGTAGATTATTTTTTTCTCTCCTGCAGCCCTTAATATATTTTCTTCCTCATTGACTTTTGCCAGTTTTAATATTGTATACCTTGGAGAAGTTCTTTTTTGCTTTGATGCAATTAGAATATATGCTCATATAAGGATGGGAAAGCACTTCTTCTGCTGTCAACCGATCCATGGGGCTAAATGTCAAATTTTGTTCCAGGAAATCCAGTGCTTCTTGACTAATTCCTGGAAGCAGCTGAGTTAAAGGTTTGTGTGGCTCAGTCATGTCATTTCTAATGTAAACTGGAATTACACTGAGAAGCTCCTGAACATCTTCCTCATGTGCAACAGGAATAGATTCTAAAACCAGCTGCATCTGTTCAAGTTCATGTGCACCTGCAAAGAGGGTTTTACCAGTCAGCATTTCAGCAAAGATGCAGCCTGCAGTCCACATGTCAATGGCTTTAGTATAATTATTAGGAGAAAGTAAAAGACGTGGAGATCTGTACCATTTAGTAACCAATCCTTCAGAAAGATGACCCTTATGGGAATAATGGGGAGCCATGATCCGTGCAAGACCAAAGTCACCTATCTTCAGCACCAAGTCTTCAGTATTAATGAAAAGATTAGCTGGTTTGAGATCTCTGTGCAGTACGTTTGCAGAGTGAATATATTTGAGCCCATGTAGCAGCTGATACATGAAAAGCCTGGCATGCTCTTCCAGTAAAGGGCCCTGCTCCAGCACATTAGCCAAGTCTGTCTCCATGTACTCCTGAACAAGGTAAACACTGTTCAGCTCGGTAAGAGAGCCTACATCGTCTGTTAACTGGCTTCCGCTGGGACCAAGAATTTCAAACACTTTCACAATGTTATCATGGTCAAGTCTTCTAATAATTTTGATTTCACATAGAGCATGTTTGACACTCTGGGGATCAGTAAGGACAATTTTCTTGATGGCTACTCTTTTGTCACAGTCATTGTCTACAGCAGAAAAAACCAACCCATTGCCTCCACAACCCAATGGTTTTAAGTCCATATACCTAGAGCCCAGATCAAAACCATGAATGTTCATGAGACTTTCAAATTTCTCTGCCATTTTGAAACCCTTACTATTGCCTTTTCCTTTCGAACTGTTGAACTTGTGTAAACAAGGAAAAAAACTGGGATTAAAAGGAAAGATCTTCCAAAAAGGGAGAAAAAAAATAATTTTGCTTCCACAGCAAGATGGTTTCTTGATGTTCATTGCATATGCCAACCAGGCCCTTTGACTTCCCCTTAGATGTAAAGCTCAAAAAGCTCTACTCATATTGAGAATTAAAAAGATTTCAGTACTCATAGTTCAAGAAAGGGGCAGCAACTCTGCAGACATTTAAAACACTCAAAGAACTCAAACGGAATGAAATGACATACTATGCACTCAGATTTACTGTGCTAAACAATTTAACATTTAACAAAAATGTAAATAAATATGCACACAGCAGGCTTCTATGAACATTCTCCTCACAGTGCAGATACGTTCAGTGTTGGCCTGGTCCTGAGCAGCATCATTCTAAGGTGCTGGTAAGCACTTATTTCCGTCTTGCTTCTTTTCTTCCTTTGTTGCTATATGTTTCAACAGGAAGCCCTGACGGCTGTTGGTTAACAGAAGTCTTTTGTTAGTGATCAGGTGGCTCCAGCTCATCACAATCACAATCAAAGCTACCGTCCATCTTACTCTGATACAACGGACTCCTCCGGCTCATCGGCTCATCGGGGGAGTGCGGGGCCCGCGGACAGCCCCCAGCGTCGGCTCAGGTCTCCGGCTGTGCTGACGGCAGCGGTGTCTCCGAGGCTCTTGCTTTGCCGCGGTCGCTGCCATGTAACCCCCATCCGAGAGAGAGGGCGACGGAGATTTTCTATTTCTTAATGGTTCAGTATTGATAGTTTGTATGTTTCTATGAATTTATCCATTTTTTATTTCTTAATGGTTAAGTCTTGATAGTTTGTATGTTTCTACGAATTTATCCATTTTTTAAAGGTTGTCTAATTTGTTGCTGTATAATTGTTCATAGTAGGCTTTTATGATCCATTGCATTTCTAAGGTATCAGCTGTAACATGTTCTCTTTGATTTCTCATTTTATTTATGTTAATCCTCTGTTTCTTGGTGAGTTTAGCTAAAGATTTGCCAGTTTTTTTTTCAAAAAAATGAGCTCTTAGTTTCATTGATCTATTCTATTGTCCTTTTAATCTCTATTTCATTTGTTCCTGCTCTGGTCTTCTTATTTTCTTCCTTCTGTGAACTTTGGGCTTTGTTTTCTCTTCTTTTTCTCATTCTTTGAGGTATAAATTTAAATTATTTATTTGAGATTTTTCTTGTTTCTTGAAGTAGGCATTTATTGCTATGAACTTCCTTTTGAGAATTGCTTTTGCTGCATCCCCTAAGTTTCGGTATGTTTTATGTTTCCATGTTCATTTGTCTCAAGGAATTTTTTAAATTTTTCTTTCAATTCATTCTTTGACCCACTAGTTGTTGTAACATATAGATTAATTTCCTCATATTTGTGAATTTTCCGGTTTTCTTCTTGTAATTGATTTTTGGTTTCATATCATTGTGGTCAGAAAAGATGCTTGATATGATTTCAGTGTTCTTAAATTTATTAAGATTTGTTTTGTTGACTAACATATGATTTACCCTGGAGATTGCTCCATGTAAGCTTGAGAAGAATGTGCATTCTGTTGCTTTTGGATGGAATGTTCTGTCTATATCTGTTAAATACATTTGGTCTAATTCATCATTTAAGGCCAGTGTTTCCTTATTGATATTATGTCTGGATAACCTACCCATTGATGAAAATGGATATTAAGTCCCCTACTATTATTGCGTTGTTGTCTATTTCTCCCTTTAGATCTCTTAATATTTTCCTTATCTATTTAGGTTCTCATATGTTGGGTGCATACATTTTTCCATATGTTATATCATCTTGCTGGAGTGACTCCTTTATCATTATGTAATGACCTTCTTTGTCTCTTATTATCATCTTTGTTTTACAATCTATTTTGTCTGCTGTAAGTATAGCCCTAGTCTTCTTTCGGTTTCTATTAGCGTGGAGTATTTTTTCCATTTTTTTTGTTTTCACTGCTTGTGCATCCTTACATCTGAAGTGGGTCTTTTGTAGGCAGCATATAGATGGATTTTGTTTTATTTTAATTTTATTTTTTTACCATTTCAGCCATTATTTGTCTTTTGATTGGAAAATTTAGTCCATTTACGTTTAAGGTAATTATTGGTAGGTATATACTTACTGCCATTTGGTAATTGTTTTGCGGCTGTTTTGTAGTTCTCTTATTTCTTTCTTGTTCTCTTCCTTTGTGATCTGATGATTTTTGGTAAGGTATGCTTAGATTCCTTTGTCTTTATCTTTTGTGTCTCTACTATAACTTTGCTTTGTGGTTACCATGAGGTTTACATATAACAACTTATATTTATATCTATTTTAAGTTTACAACAGCTTTAGTTTGAACACATTCTAAGGATCTACACTTTTATGCCCCTACACACATTTTATGTTTTTGATGTCACAGTTTATATCTTTTCCTCTTGTGTATCCCTTAAGAAATTATTATAGTTATAGTTATTTTTACTTGTTTGTCTTTTAAGCTTCATACTAACTTTATAAGTGATTAACTCATCACTTTGCAATATTAGATTTTTCTGAATTTTGCTATATATGTGCCTTTACTAGTGAAATTTATACTTTGACATATTTTCCTGTTTTAATTAACATCCTTTTGTTTCAGCTTAAAAAAAGTTTCTTTTAAATTTCTTGTAAAGTTGGTCTAGCGGTCTAGTGCTTTTCAAACAGCTGCCTCTACGCTGGGCTCTGGAGGTGGTGAGTCCAAGTACAAGTCCTTTAGGGACCATTTCTCAGTATACTACAGTCTTGTGGGTCTCACACATACGAACCCTGTTGACTCTCAAAGCTAGGTGTTTGGGAATGTTGTCTCTCAGGTTCAGGTATTAAAAGTTTGGGTGCCGAATGTGGGGTTCAAATCCTTTCCTCCTCAGAGAGAAGCTCTGGGTTTTGAGTTCCCTCCTGATTGGGGGTCATCACACTGGGAGTGGGCTTATGACTAGATTGTGTCTCTGCCTTTCCTACCTGCTTCAGTGTGAGTTTTCCCTTGTTCACCCAATGTGTAGTGGTTGCTAAGCTACATTGGGGCTATTCTCAGAGAAAATTGTTCTATACGTAGTTGTAAATTTGGTGTGTGCATGGGAGAAGGTAAGTTCTTTATTGAGTTTTTCAAAGAAACAGCTTTTGGTATTGTCCATTTTCTCTGTTGATTTGCTGCTTCCAGTTTCATTGACTTGTGCTCTAATTTCATTATTTATTTTCTTCTGCTTACTTTGGATTTAATTTGGTCTTCTTTTTCAAGTTTCTTAAAGTGGCAGCTTAGACAATTAATTTCAGATCTTTCTTCTTTTCTAATATATACATTCAATGCTATAAATTTCTCTCTAAGCACTGCTGTTGCTGCATCCCAGAAGTTTTGATAACTTGCCTTTTCATTTACTTTAAAATATTATTTAATTTCTCTTGAGATTTCTTTTTGACACATGTTATTCATAAGTGGGTTACTAATTTCCAAGTATTTGAGGAATTTCCAGCTAGTTTTCTGTTATTGATTTCTAGTTTAATTCCCTTGTGGTCTGAGAGCAGACATTGTATGGCTTTTATTCTTTTAAACTTGTTAAGGTGTGTTTCATGGCCCAGAATGTGTTCTATCTTGGAGAATGTCTGATGTGAGCTTGAGAAGAATGTGTACCCTGCTGTTGTTGGATGAAATAGTCTATAGATATCTGTTATATTCAATTGATTGATGGTGTTGTTGAGTTCAACTATGTCCTTACTGATTTTCTGTCTGTTGGATCTGTCCTTTTCTGATAGAGGCATTTTGAAGCCTCCCACTGTAATAGTGGGTTCTATCAGTTTTTGCCTCATGTATTTTGATACTGTTGTTAGACACACACACACACGAAGGATTATTATGTCTTCCTGGAGAGTTGACCCCTTTATTACTATGTAATGCCCCTCTTCATCCCTGATAACTTTCTGGCTTTGAGTCTGCTTTGTCTGAAGTCAATATACTACTGCTTTCTTTTGGATAGTGTTGGCATAGTATATCTTTCCCCATCTATTTACTTTCAAACTGTATGTCTTTATATCTAAAATTGGTTTCCTTTAGACAGCATATAGTTGGGTCTTTTTAAAAATTCACTCTGGAAATCTCTTTCTTTTAATTGTTGCATTTAGACCATTAATCTTCAAAGTGGTTATTCATAGAATTGATTAATATCTATCATATTTGTTACTTTTGTCTATTGTTCGCCTTGTTCTTTGTTCCTATTTTTGTCTTCCATTCTTTTTCTGCCTTTTTTGTCTTTTTGTTTGTTTGGGGGTTTTTTGGTGAGGAGGATTGTCCCTGAGCTAGCATCTGTTGCCAATCTTCCTCTTTTTGCTTGAGGAAGATTGTCCCTGAGCTAACATCTGTGCCAATCCTCCTCTATTTTGTATGTGGGACACTGCCACAGAATGACTTGATGATCAGTGTGTAGGTCTGCACCCAGGACCTGAATTTGTGAACCCCAGGTTGCCGAAGCACAGGGTGCAAATTTAACCACTACACCATGGGGCCAGCCCTGCCTTTTGTGATTTTAATTGGGCATTATATATGTTTCCATTTTCTCTCCTCACTTAGCATTTCAGTTGTACTTCCTTTTTTAATGTTTGCCATAGAGTTTGCAATATATATTTACAACTAACCCAAGTGACATTCCAACAACATTATACTTCTTCATGGGTAGTATGAGTACCTTATAAAAACAAAATAATCCTAATTCCTCCTCATGTTCCTGGCATCATTGCTGTATTTTTTTTTGTTTAATAGAAGCATATATGTGTATGATGATCTAGTGGTTAAGATTTGATACTCTTACCACCATGGCCTGAACCCATTTCCTAGTCAGGGAACCACACCACCTGTCTGTTGGTTGTCATATTTGGTGGCTGCATGTTGCTGTGATGCTGAAAGCTATGCCACTGGTATTTCAAATGCCAACAGGGTCATCCATGGTGGATATTTTTACATGGCACTTCAGGACTAAAACAGACTAAGAAGAAGGACTTAGCTACTCAGTTCCAAAAACATTGGCTATTAATACCCTATGAATAACAAGGAACAGTGTCTGATATAACGCTGGAAGACGAGAGAATGATGCAAAAAGCCCAGGTGAGTTTCCACTCTGTTATACACAGGGTAACTAGGAGTCAGAATTGACTCAATGGGACTAACAACATCAAGAGTATTTTTACTATTGTTATTTTGAATAAACTGTTATCTGTTAAATCAATTTAGCATAAGAAAAATAAAAGTTTTTATTTTACCTTCACTTATTCCTTCTCTGATGGTCTTCCTTTCTTTATGTAGATCTGAGTTTATGACCTATATCAATTTTCTTTTTCCTAAACAACTTCTTGTAATATTTCTTTCAAGTCATGTTGTCTGGCCACAAATTCCTTCAATTTTTGCTTTTCTGAGCAAGTCTTTATTTTTCCTTCACTTTTGAAGGTTATTGCAAGATAAAGAATTATACATTGGTGGGTTTACTCCTCTCTACACTTTAACTATTTCGCTCCACTGTCTTCTTGCCTCCATAGTTTCTGAAGAGAAGTCAGTTATAATTCTTATGTTTGCTCCTCTATAAGTAAGGTGTTTTTTCCTTCTACCTTATTTAAGGATTTTTTTCTTTATGTTTGATTTTCTGTAGTTTGAAAATATCATCCCTAGCTGTAGATTTTTTGACATTTATCTTGCTTAGTGTTCTATCAGCTTCCTGGATCTGTGGTTTGGAGTCCAGCATTAAGCTGGGGAAACTCTGAATCATTATTATTTCAAATATTTCTTCTGTTCTTTTCTCTTTTTCTTCTAATAGTATTCCCATTACACATCTACTATATTTTTTGTAGTTGTCCCACAGTTCTTTGCTATTCTGTTCTGGTTTATTTTTCCTCCTTTTCTCTCTTTGTCTTTCTGCTTTGGAGTTTCTATTGAGATTTCCACAAGCTCAGAGATTCATTCCTCAGCCTTGTCCTGTCTACTAATAAGCCCATCAAAGTCATTCTTCATTTATTTTTACAGTGATTTTGATCTCTAGCACTTCTTTTTGATTCTTTCTTAGAATTTTGATCTCTTTGCTTGCATTGCCCATCTGTTTTTGCATGCCGTCTACTCTATCCATACGAGACCTTTGTATGTTAATCATAGTTGTTTTAAATTCCTGATCTGGCAATTCTAACATCTTTGCCATATATGAGACTGGCTCTGATGGTTGCTCTGTCTTTCAAACTGTTTTTCCCCTTTTAGTATGTCTTGCAATTTTTTCTTGATAACCAGACTTCATGAACTGGTTAAAAAGAATTGCTGTAAATAGGACTTTATTAATGTAGAGTTGAGGTGTGGAGAGACGGGAGGTATTCTATGGTCATTTTATTAGATCTCAGTCCTTTATTGAGCCTATGTCTCTGGACTGTGAACTTCACAAGTGTTTTTCAGTTTTTTTCTCCATCTTAGGTGTGACAAGATGGCTAGAGTTGGCTGGAATAATCTATTGCCCATTCCCTATGTCAGTTAGGCTGTGATAAAACTCTAGCAGGATAAACTGTAGTTAAATAGTTTCTCCTGAGTGTAGACCTTGTTAAGAAGAGCAGAATGCTCTTGTGTACTTCAAAATGGTTACTTTTCCTCTCCTCCTGTCTGAAGCACGAGGATGTTTTCCTCTGCTATTCACCATGAGAACATGGTAGAATTTAAGAGATAAAACTCACAAACGTGTGAGAGAGCTCCAGTGACTGGGTTCCCCTGGAATTTTGATCTCTCAGACTTGCCCACAGTGAGGATTTAGCAACTTGTCAGTTACAGTTCAGGTCTTTCCACCTCGGCACTGATGATCACAGAGGTTTCTGCTCTGGTGATTTGTGATTCTCTATATTTGCCTGTCACTGTCTCCAATTTTGGGGACAGCAGTTTGTGCTGTGACCTCACTTCTCCTTGGATCTAAGAAGAGTTGTTGAGTTTCAGTTTGTTCAGCTTTTTACTCATTGTTAGGATGGAGTGGTGACTTTCAAGATCCTTACATGTGAGACCAGAAGTCAGAAGTTACTCAAGTGCTTTTCAAGGATGTGGTCACTCCACATTCATTAGTCAAAGAATGTCACAGGTCTATGCCCAAATCAATGTGTGAGGCCATATACTCTGTTCATGGAGATGGTTAAGAAGGAAGAAACAAATATTTCTGAGTAATAATTTTATCTACCCTAGGAGTGATTTTTACTTTCTTCTATATTCTTTTCTGTGTTTTAAAAATTATTTATTACAAATGTGTATGATTTTAGCATCAGATATAACTGTTTACTTATTATTTATGTTCATTATAGACATTACATGTGTTTAAGTATATCCATTATTGTACAGGAACACAATGCTTATTTTTTTCTGTGAAGACTATCATGTATAAAATTGATTGTTTATAATATATACAAACTCTTTAAAGGAAATAAAGTGACTATCTGTGTAATTAACATGTAATTTAGAAAACTGAGAGGTTGGACTTCTTTCCTGAGATTAGGGCTAGGAAGCAGTCTCTAAATCTTAGATTTTGCAGATAAACACACACACGTGCACAGATCAACAGCAAAAGACAGATAAACCAATACAGGTGATCCTTAATTATTATTAGTTAATACTATTTTCAATAGAAAAATGGAGGTCCTCTCTATTGATATTTTTCTCTTGGTGTTCTGTATCCTCGTATCTGTTTTTAAATATAAAAACAACAGATTACTTAGGTCTGGCAAAGACAAAGGAATCATCCTTGTACTCTAGCAAGACTTTTGAAAACAGCATGGTTACTCTATTTGATAAATGAAGAAACTGAAGCCTGGAGATGAGTTAGGTGACTCATTCAATAAAGAAAGGGTAAAGCTGAGACTTGAACTCAGATTGAATCCTAAATGCAGTAGCCTACAATGATGTTCAACTACCCCTGCACTGAGAAAGAGATATGCAGACCAGCAGTTGAGCTTGGAGTAGAGGACCCGAGACTGGAAATATGAAGAGAAAGGAATGGTCCCAGCAGATTTTCTTGGGTGAATGAAATCCAGCTTTACTGGTGATTGTTGGTTATATAACCACACCTTAGATAGAGCAATCTCTTCCCCGATGGAATTCATACCCAGAACACTTGAACCCCAGGGTGTTCAGATTTTGGTAGAAGCTGACTTACCAGATTATTTTCAGGCAGAATCTGATGCCTTGCTCATAACCTCTTGACTAGCATCATGGAGCTAGAAGGGGCCTTAACCATCTTTCTGGCACTCTGTTTGTCTTACCTGCTCATCTTCACTGCCTGGAAACAGATCAACAAGAGGAAAAAGCTGCCTCCTTGTCCCACACCTCTACCCTTCCTGGGGAATTTGTTGCACGTCTGTACTGGTGACAACTTTCAATCTTTGATGAAAGTGAGTCTGGTTTCTCCTTTCAGGCATGGCTAAGATCAACAAATTCCACAGCCAGATACACTTCAAACCTTCTGTCCTCTAAAACACAGAATTTTGGGGACACACTTGCCAACACAGAATTCTGGAATCCCAGAATATTAAAATCTTTGAAACATAGACTCCTAGGGTATTGGAACTTCACACTCTCACAATCTCACAACTTTAGAATCATAGTATCTTCAATTCCCAAACACAAAGCCTCTCATACTCAGGTTGAACTCTGAGACTCAGTAACATGAATTCTTAGGATTCTAGATATTTAGCACTTGAGAGAGGATAGAATTGGCTTTGGAGTTTATCTAATCCAAATCCATTATCTTACAGATGAGGAAACTAAAGCTCGTGACAGTATGGTGAAGTAGGGGACTCATCCAGGATCACAGTAGCAAAGAATCCTCTGCTTTGTTTTCCAATTGTCCTTCCAGCCTCCAAACTTATTGTTTATCCCTCTTTCTTCACCTGTGTCCCCCTAATATTCTCGATTGATTTATACAGGGTGCACCAATAATCCTCCTCTTGTTGTGTCTTCCTTCACTCCCAGCTCAGGGAGAAATATGGCCCAGTCTTCACTGTGTACATGGATCTTTGATGGTAGTTGTCTTATGTGAACATAAAGCAGTGTAGGAGGCTCTGGTAGACTGAGCAGGTAAGTTTAGTGGTCATGGAGAATTGCCTTCCAAGGTCAGGATAGGTAACAACAACAACAATAATAATGAAATGTTTATAATGCACTTTCTTGTGTCTCAGATTCTTTGATGAGGACTTGGCATGCATTAGCACACTGACTCCTTCAAGGGATCTATAAATATCATAGTAACATTTTAAATAAGAAAGCTGAGGGTAAAAAAGTTTAGGTAATGTCATATTATGAGTAAGTGGTAAAACCAGGATTGAACCCAAACCAACTGACTCCAAAGTGCCTGCTATGTTATGTCTGCTCTCAGTTTTAATAGATTAACTTCATGCTTTAGGTACCCAGTTAAACCATCACATCCAGCCTTACTTCTAACCTTCTTCCACAAACAGATGCATACCCATACATGCCTCTGCCTCCCCCATTTTGGTAGGGGACTGTCTAATGTTACCCATGCATCCATCTCTAACTTCCCACCTCTTCAATTTCAAACAGTCTCACATTCTCTCCTTCCATCTATTCTTCCATCCCTCTATCCATCCATCCATGCATCTATCCCTCCCTCCATGACTCTTCCATCTATTTATTCACCAATAAATATATTAATGTTTCCATCCATCTATCCTTCCAAATTTTTATCCATCCACTTCTCAAACAGTCCACCTATTTCCCGTCTACTCATTTACTCTTTCACCCATCCATCTGTCCATCAACTCAGTTTTAAGCTATTACTTGCATTCATTATTCCATACACTCTTTCATTAATTTTCAAATCTCCACTCAAACATCGACACACACCTGGTAGTTTCTAAATGTTTCTTAGTACATTGTGAGTTCTTTAGTTTAGATATATTGATATACAGGTGTGATACTTGTGTGTGTACATGCATGTGTATGCCTAGAGAATCCAAGTGATACTGAGAAAATAGAAGCAGTCTCTCTATTTCAGGGTGCTTCATAGCATTCTAATTCCCCCACCTTCTTTTTGTGAGGAAGATTGGCCTTGCCCTAACATCTGTTGCCAATCTTCCTATTTTCACTTGAGGAAGAATCACTGAGCTAACGTCTGTTCCAATCTTCCTCTCCTTTATGCGGGATGCCACCACAGCATGGCCTGACGAATGGTGCTATTTCTGCATCTGGGATCTGAAACTGCGAGTCCCAGGTTGCAAAGCAGAGTGCATGAACTTAACCACTCCACCACTGGGCCGGCCCCCTCCCTCCACCTTCTTATGCATCCATCCCATTATTTATCCAGTTTCCAATATGTCCTCTGAGAAGCTCTTCTTGATTTCACTTAGTCATCCCTAGCCTGATTCCCTTTCCTCCCACCTCAGTCTGGGGCTTGTCTTCCCATTATGCCTGGGAGGTTGAAAGGAACTTCACCGAGAACAGAGTCTAGACCTTTCATATTCTGGCACCTTCCCAGTCTATCACAGAGTTGGGCACAAAAAGGAAGGGAGGCAGGAAACTCACATTGAGATCCTGGCAGGTGTAGGTCTGGCTAATGAAGAATGATGGAAAATTCTCTGACGCTTCTCCTTGACCTTCCTGCAGGACTTCAGTATGTGAATGCAGAGTATGGAGGAGTGGATTCAGGAAGAGGTTGGCTTTCTACTGGAGGAATTTCAGAAGACCAATAGTATCCATGCCAAAAGTTGAATGCCTTCAAGAGTACTGGGTGGTTGTAGTGAGTTCGGTCTCCAAAGGAAAGGTCTTGGGAGGAGAAAGCTTTGTGTTGGAAGAAGTTGAGAAAATATTAATTAAGGATTCACAGATTTTCCCAAAGTCCATGTTAAAAGTTAACATGAAAGACCCTTAAAGATTACTGTGTCCAGAACTTTAATCAATGCATGGCAGTCAGTCTGTGAGCCCCTGAATTTGCGTGCAGACTTTGGCAACACATGAGTTTGTGCTATTTTGTGGAGATAAGATCAAAGTTTTACTACATTTTAAAATTATTTTATTGAGCTCACGTTGGTTTATAACATTGCATAAATTTCAGGTGTACATTATTATATTTTGTCTTCTGTATAGACTGCATTGATCATTACATTTGGAAAAGAGTCCACTCCCTTCCTACATATAAATGGCAATAACAAAAAATAACAATAAGCTCTACTAGCATGTGTTGAGTGCTTACTACATGCCAGGCGCTGTGCAAATCATTTCACACAAGTAATGATATTGAATCTTTATCAGTCAATGAAGTGGATACTAAATCAACTTGAAATGTGGGAAATCCAGACTCAGGGCACAAAATTTGAATGACTCACACGTGATATTAAGTAGTCAACCATGACTCATATCTATAACTGAATGGTTCCACATCCCATGCTTCTAATCATTGCCTCCAACATAAACAATTTCCATCACCCAGTGCCCCCATCTGACCCACTTTCTTCCTGAGCCACACTGTCACCAGTTCCATTGTCTTTGGAAGCTGCTTTTACTATGAGGACAAGCAGATCTTGAGGCTGCTGCGGATGATTAAGTGTTTCATGTAGATGAGCACACCCTTGGCACAGATTCCCACCAGGTCCTTCTCTATCCACCCACAATGTCAGTTAACTAAACACCTGCCTTTACTTTACTTAGTCCTCTCAACAACAGTTAGAGGAAAGTATCAATACACTCTGAATCTCTAAGAAGCAAACCGACTTACCCAATTCTCAAACTCAGCACTGGACTTTAAGATCAGGTGTTTGATTCCAGGCTCCAGGTTAAGCCCATGCTGGCCCCTGGTGCATACTGCTGACGAATCCCCTTTGCCTATTTCCCACAGCTATATGACGTATATTCTGGAATCATGCAATATTTGCCTGGAAGATACAATCACATCTACTACTTGGAAGAAGAGCTCAAGGATTTCATGGCCTTTAGGGTCAAGATCAGGGAAGCATCCCTTGACCCCAAATCCTCCAGGATTTCATTGACTGCTTCCTCATTAGGATTCAGCAGGTACTACTCTCGTTTCCCTATTCTTTCCTCTCATCTTAGAGTGCATGCCACCCTAAGCCTATTTGTAAACCTGTTTGGGACAAAATAGCAACTATAGTTTTACATAGTTACCTATATCGAGAGATAAAATGTAGAAACTGTAAAAGTCTAAGCTCTTTGGATATCTTTAAATAAAACTTTTCATCTTAAATAGTTCTGAAATGAATGTGGGAGTGCTAAAATCTCTTTGAGTTCCTGATTGCCTTTCTTTTAGGTACATATCCAAATGTGGGATTGCTGGATCATATGGTAGTTCTATTTTTAATTTTTTTTGGGAAACTCCACACTGTTTCCACCCTGGCCACAACATTTTGCATTTGCACCAACTGTACAAGGTTCCAATTTCTTCACCTCAACACTTGTCTTCTTTTCAAGAATAGTCATCGTAACACTTGTGAGATGATATCTCTTTGTGGTTTTGATTTGCATTTCCTTGATGATTAGTGATCTTAAGTATCTTTTTATATACCTCTCAGCCATTTGTCTGTTTTTATAGAAATGTGTATTCAAGACCTTATTTTATCTTAAAACCAGTACATTAATTTGTTGCATCGAGTTGTAGGAGTTTCTCATATATTTTACATATTATCCCCTTCTCAGATACATGGTTTGCAAATATTTTCTACCATTCTGTAGGTTTGCCTTTTGATTTTGTTGACTGTTTCCTTTGCTGCACAGAAGCTTTTTAGTTTGATGTAGTCCAACTTGTTTATTTTTGCTTTTGTTGCCTTTGTTTTTGGTGTCAGATTCATGAAACCATAGCCAAATACAATGTCATAAAGCTTTTCCACTATGTTTTCTTCTAGCAAGTTACAGTTTTATATCATTTTTTAGGTCTTTAATCCATTTCGAGTTGATTTTTGTGTATAGTATAAGATAAGGTTCCAATTTCATTCTTTTGCATGTGGATATCTAGTTTTCCCACATCATTTGTTGAAGAGACTGTCTTTTCCTCATTGTGTGTTCTTGGTAAACTTTTTGAAGTTCGTATATGTGTGGATTTTTTTCTGGGAGCTCTATTCTTTTCCATTGATCTATATGTCTGTCATTATGCCAATACTATACTGTTTCGATTAATGTAGATTTTTAATATACTTTGAAATCAGGAAGTGCAATGCCTCCACCTCTGTTCTTTTTCAGGTATGTTTTGACTATATGGGGGTCTTTTGTGGTTCCACATATATTTTAGATGTTTTTTATTTCTGTAAAAAAACTCATTAGGATTTTGATAGGGATTGATTTGACTCTGTAGATAGCTTTGGGTAGTATGGATATTTTAAAAATATGAAGTTTTTCAATCCCTGAACACAAGATACCTTTTTGTTTGTCTTCTTTAATTTTTTCACTAGTGATTTGTACTTTTCACTGTACAAGTCTTTCAGTTCCTTAAGTTTATTTGTAGGTATTTTATTCTTTTTGATGCTGTTGTATATAGTATAGTTTTCTTTATTTTCTTCTGAATAGTTTGTTAGTAGTGTATAGAAACACAATTGATTTTTGCATGTTGATTATGTATCCTGAAATTTTACTAAATGTATTCATTTTAACAGATTTTTGTGTAATCTTTATGGTTTTCTATATACAAGATCATGTCATCTGCAAACAGAGACTGTTTTAATTCTTTCTTTCTGATTTGGATGCTTTTATTTTTCTTGCCTAATTGCTCCAGCTATGATTTCTAATACTATGTTGAATAGAAGTGATGACAGTGGGCATCCTTGCTTATTCCTGATCTTAGTGGAAAAGCTTTCAGTTTTTCACCATTGAGTATGATGTTAGCTGTATGATTTTCTTATATAGCCTTCATTGTGTTGAGCTTATATCTATTTCCAGTTAGTTGAGAGCTTTTATCACAAAAAGATGTTGAATTTTATCAAATGCTTTACTCTATCTATTAAGATGATTATGTAATGTAATTTTTATCCTTCATCTGTTAATGTGATGCATCATCTTATTTGATTTTCATATGTTGAACTGTCCTTGCATCCCAGGGATATATCCCACTTGATCATGTATAATCCTTTTCATGTGCTGTTGAATTCAGTTTGCTAGTATTTTGTTGAGTATTTTTGCATCTATCTTCATCAGGGATATTAACATGTGTTTTTTTTCTTGTGATATCTTTGTGTGGCTTTGGTGTCAGGGTAACACTGATCTCATAAAATGGATTTGGAAGTATGCCTTCCTATTCAATATTTTGGAAGAATTCGAGAAGTATTGACATTAATTCTTTCAATGTTTAAAGGTAGAACTCACCAGTGAAGCGATTTGGTCCTGGAATTTTGTTTGTTTGGAGATTTTTGATTACTGATTCAGTCTCCTTACCAATTATAGATCTGTCCAAATTTTCCATTTTTTCACGATTCAGTCTTGGTAGATTAGATATTTTTAGGAATTTATCCATTCTTCTAGGTTATCCATTTAATTGGTATATAATTGTTCATACTATTCTCTTATGATCATTTTTATTTCTGTGGTATCAGTTGTAATGTCTCTTTCATTTCTGACTGTGCTTATTTGAATCTTCTCTCCTTTTTCTTTGTTAGTCTAGCTAAATGTTTGTCAATTTTGTTTATCTTTCAGAAAAGCCAATTCTTAGTTTGTTGATTTTTTACTATAGTGTTTCTACTCTCTATTTTGTGTATTTCTGTTCTATTTTTTTAGTTTTTTCTCTCTTTTGTTACATTTGGGTTGAATTTATTTTTATTTTTTCCAGTGCTTTGATGTGTAAAGTTAGGTAGTTTCTTTGAAATGATTCTTTTTTTAAAAAAATTTTATTGATATCATATTAGCCTATGGCAATGTGTAATTCAGGTGTACATTATTATACTTCATCTTCTGTATAGATTGCATCATGCTCATCATCAATAGTCTTGTTTTTATCCATCACCATACATATGTATCCCTTTATCCTTTTCACCCTCCCCCGACCTCCTTCTCCTCTGGTAACCACCAATCTGTTCTCCTTATCTGTGTTGTTGTTTTTTTATCTTCTGCATATGAGTGAAATCATATGACATTTGTCTTTCTCCATCTGACTTATTTCACTTAGCATAATAATGTTGGCTGTGGATTTGTCATATATGGCCTTTATTATGTTGAGGTATTTTCCTCTGTACCTGTTTCATTGGGAATTTTTGTCACGAATGAATGTTGGATCTTGTCAAATGCTTTTTCTGTGTCTATTGAAAAGATCATGTGATTTTCATTCTTCATTTTGTTAATGTGGTGTATCATACTGAGTGATTTGCTGATGTTGAACCATCTCTGTATCCCTGGATTCCCTGGATACATAAATTCCACTTGATCATGGTGTACGATCCTTTTAATGTGTTGTATTCAATTTGCTAATAGTTTTTTGAGGATTTTTATGTGTATGTTCATCAGTGATACTGGCCTGTAATTTTCCCTTTTTGTGTTTTCTTTGTCTGGTTTTGGTATCAGGGCAATTTGGGCCATGGAAAATGAGTTAGGAAGCAACCCATCCTCTTCAATTTTTCCGAAAAGTTTGAGAACTATAGGAATTAAATCTTTGAATGTTTGGCAAAAATCTAAGAGAAGCTGTCTAGTCCTAGACTTTTGTTTTTTGGTGTGTTTTTGATTACTGTTTCAATATTGTTGCTTGTGATTGGTCTATTTGGATTCTCTATTTCTTTTTCATTCAGTTTTGCAAGATTGTGTGATTCTAAGAATTTATCCATTTGTTCTAAGATATCCAATTTGTTGAAGTATAGCTTTTCATAGTATTCTCTTATAATCTTTTGTGTTTCTGTGGTGTCCATTGTAATTTTCTTCTTTCATTTCTGATTTTATTTAGTTGAGTCTTCTGTCTGTTTTTGTTAGTGAGTCTAAGGGTTTTTAAATTTAATTTAGCTTCCCAAGGAACCAACTCTTAGTTTCATCGATCCTTTCTATTGTTTTCTACTGTTTATTTCATTTATTTGTGTTCTGATATTTATTATTTCCTTCATTTTACTGACTTTGGACTTTCTTTTTCTTTTTCTAGTTCTTTTAGGTATGGTGTTAGATTTTTAATTGAAATTTTTCTTGTTTTTTGACATAGGCCTTTATTGCTATAAATTTCATATTGCTATAATTAGTACCACTTTTGCTGTGTCACATAAGGGTTGACATGTTGTGTTTTCACTTTCATTTGTCTCCAGGTATTTTTTTTTATTTCTCTTTTGATTTCTTCGTTGATCTAATAGTTGCTCTGTTGTGTGGTATTTAGTCTCTACATATCTGTGACTTTTCCAGCTTTTTTCTTGTGGTTGATCTCTATTTTCATACTATTGTTAGAAAAGATGCTTCATATGATTTCAATCTTCTTAAATTTATTGAGGCTTGCTTTGTATCCCAACATGTGGCCTGGCTTTGAGAATGTTCCATGTGCACTTGGGAAGAATAGGTATTCTTTGCTTTTTGGATGGAATGTTCCATATCCATCTATTATGTCCATCTGGTCTAGTGTTTCATTTAAGGCCACTGGTTTCTCATTCACTTTCTCTCTGGATGATCTATCCATTGACATAAATTAGGTGGTAAAGTCCCCTATTATTATTGTGTTGTTGTCAGTCTCTCTCTTTTGGTTAGTTAATACTTGCTTTATATATTTTGGTGCTCTTGTGTTAGTTGTATATATGTTAATAAGTATCTTGTCTTCCTAATGGAATGAGCCTTTTATCATTATATAATGTCTATTTTTGTCTATCTTTTTTGTCTTGAAGTCTATTTTGTCTGATATAGGTATAGCCACACCCACTTTCCTTTGGTTGCTATTTGCTTGAAGTATCATCTTCCATCTCTTTACTCTAAGCCTATGGTTCTCTGTAGAGCTGAGATATGTTTTCTGGAGGCAGCAAGTTGTTGGTCTTGTTTTTCAATCCATGCAGCCACTATGTGTCTTTTGATTGGTGAATTCAATCCATTTACACTCAGAGTGATTATTGATAAATGAGGGCTTAGTACTGCTATTTTATCTTTTATTTTCTGGATGCTTTATATTTCCATTGTTTCTTTTTCCTTATACTTCTGTCTGCTATTTCAGTTTGGTGGTTTTCTGTGATGTTTTTCCTCAGTTTTCTCTTTATTTATGATTTATGACTCTGATCTGATTTTTTGTTTTGTGGTTACCCTGAGGTTTTTATATAAGATCTCTTAGATTATGTAGTCCATTTTCTACTTATGGCATCTTATCTCCATTAGCCTACACAGATTCCCTCCCTAGCCTCTTCCCCTTCTATTATATGTTGTCACAAATTATTCTTTTTTTTTGCATTATATTTGCAACCAAATTGAAGTGGTTATAGTGGTTTTTGATGCTTTCTTTCCATTTATCCTTTATGTTATAGTTCAGTGTTTACTAACGTATTCTGATATAGAGTTGCAATTTTTATGATTCTGTTTTTCACCTTGCTCAAAGCTTTGTAAACCTTTGCCTCTTTGTTTCAGGTAGGAGGGCTTCTTCAACAGTTCTTGTAAGGCAGGTATAGTGGTGATGAACTCTCTCAGCTTTTGTTTGCCTGGTAAAGCTTTTATTTCTCCATCATATCTGAAGGACAAGTTTGCTGGATAGAGTATTCTTAGCTGATGGTTTTTGTCTTTCAATATTTGGAATATCATTCCACTCTCTCCTAGCCTGTAGGGTTTCTGCTGAGGAGTTTGCTGAAAGCCTGATAGGATTCCTTTGTAGATTGTGTTCTCCTCTCCTTCTGCCCTTTATATTCTTTCTTTGTCATTGACTTTTAACAGTTTTAATATTATATGCCTTAGAGAAGGTCTTTTTGCATTGATGTAAATATGAGTTATGTTGGATTCATGTACTTGCATGTCCAGTTCTTTCCTCAGGTTTGGGAAGTTCTCAGCTATTATTTCTTTGAACAATCTCTCTGCTCCTTTTTCCCTCTCTTCTTCTTCTGGGATACCTATTATCCTTATGTTACTTTTCCTAATAGAGTCAGATCTTTCTCATGGAATTTCTTCATTTTCAAAACATCTTAGTTCTTTTTCCTCCACCACCTGAATCATTTCTAGATTTATATCTTTGACTTCACGAGTTATCTCTTCTGCATGGTCTGCTCTATTGTTAATCCTTTCTACTTTATTTTTCACCTCATTAATTTTGTGCTTCATCTCCAGAATTTCTGTTTTTTTTTTCTTTCGGAGTTTCAATCTCTTTGGTGAAGTACTCCTTTCTCTTCATTGATTTTATTCCTAAGCACATTGAATTGTCTTTCTGAGTTTCCTTATAACCTACTGAGTTTCTTCATGACAGCTATTTTGAATTCTTTCTCAGTTAGATTGTAATCTTATGTGACTTCAAGTTTGGTTTCTGGAAAGTTGTCGTTATCTTTATGTTTTGCTGTGTTACTGTAGCTCTTCATGGTACTTGATGAATCCTCTGCTGGCTCATTTGTGATAGTCACCGCCTTTCTCATTTGAGTAGTCTTTGGTGCTGCTACTATTTCTGTCTGAAAGCCTGCAATTTCTACTCTACACTGCCTCTTCTAGAGGCATCATCAGTGAACTCCTTGTGGTGCTTGTGCTTCTGAGTTTGCCGGTGCCTTGCTGCTTATGATGTCTCTGCAGTCTCAAGTGTTGCCTTTGGCAACACCGGGTGGTGAGTGCTTCTGCTGATTCTGGGGTCACTTGGGCCTTCTCTGGCTCTCTGTGAACTCTCCTCAGGCTGAAATGCTGCTGCCTCATGCAACACCTTTCCTGCTGCTCCCTGATTATCTGGGAGTGCTGGCTGCCCTGCTGCCAGGGCTACTGAGATCATGGGTGTTTCTGTCACTGATGGGGGCCCAGGAACCTGGGATATTTTATGCAGCCCCCACTGCTGGTCAAGCTTGTGGCAGGGTGTCAAGTGAAGGCTGGATAATTTGTTCTGCTGTGCTTCCTGAAGCCTCTGGCAGCAGTTTCCACATTTCAACACTGGGGGCAGCAGGGACGAATGAAGGAGAGATTGCTGGTGCTGCTCACTCATGCAGCTCTGGTCTCTGGCATTAGCCAGTGTGCTTTGAAAACTCATGTCAGGGCTCCATGCCCCAGTTGGGAACATTCAAGTTTTGCATACTATCCCCATTGGTGGAAAAACGAGGCCCCTGCTTGGGCAGGAGCAGAAGGCTGGGTCACTGGCTCTGCTCTGTGTCTTGAATTATCAGGGTGTGAACACTACCTGCCAGTGTGGGAGGGGCAGGGGCTGGTCTGTGCTGCTACTTCTGTTTCTACAGTGTCTGTTAACAAGTATGTGTTCTGGATGCACTGGGGGCAGGCAGGGACCAAGCTGCACCTGTTGTCTTTGCCCCTGCCACATCTGCTCACTGACACATGCTGGATCTGCTGGGGGAGGCAGTGGCTAAGCCACATGGTGTCTGCCCCTGCAGCATCCACTCCCAGGTGCATGTGTGGTTGTGAGAATCTGTACCCTGGATTGCCAATGCTGAGGGAGGGGGAGAGGGCTACTTTTCTAGTTCCACTGCTACCTGAGGGTCCAGGCCACCCATCTTAAGATATATAGATGCATGGATATCTTAGCCATCTTGTTGTGTAGAGAGTCATTTTTGGCCAGTGGATGTCTGATTGGTTGTAACTTAGAGGGGAGAGACAAAGAGAATAACTCAATCTGCCGTGATGCTGATGTCACTCTTCTTCTTTTTAAATGTAGACATGTGCTAAAAACTTCCCTCTTAGTTCAGCTTTTGCTGCATCCCATAAGTTTTGGTATGTTGTGTTTTCACTTTCATTTGTCTCAAGATATTCTCTAATTTCACTTTTGATTTCTTCTTTGACTCATTGGTTGTTCAAAAGTGTGTTCTTTAATTGCCATGTATTAGTGAATCTTCCAGCTTTCCTTCTCCTATTGATTTCTACTTTCATTCAATTTTGGTTGGAAAACATACTTGGTATTATTTCAATCTTAAATTTTAAGACTTGTTTTGCGACCTAACGTATGATTTTAGAAAATGCTTCATGTGTACTTGAGAGAATGTATATTCTGCTGTTGTTGGGTTGAATGTTCTATATGTCTGTTATTCCATTTTGTGTATAGTGTTGTTCAAGTCCGCTGTTTGTTGATTTCCTTTCTGGTTGTTCCATGTGTTATAGAAAGTAGAGTATTGAAGTCTCCTACTATTTTACTGCCATCTATTTCTCCCCTCAATTCTGTCAATGTTTGCTTTACATATTTAGGTGCTGTGATGTTGGGTGTATTTTTATTTATAATTGTTATTTCTTTTTGGTGGATTGACTCTATTATCGTCATATAATGTCCTATTTTTGTCTCTTGTGACAGTTTTTGAGTTAAAATCTATTTTGTCTTATATAGGTATGGCTACCCCTGCTCTCTTTTCGTTCTCATTTGCATGGAATATCTATTTCCATCCCTTCATTTTCACTTTATATGTGTCCTTAAATCTAAAGCAAGTCTCTTTTAGACAGTATGTAGTTGGGTCTTGCTTTTTAATCCATTGAGCCAATATATATCTTTGTACTGGGGAGTTTAGTCCATATATATTAAAAGTAATTATTGATTAAAAGGATTTATCATTGCATTTTGTTATTGTTTTCTGTTTGTATTGTAGTTCATTTGTCCCTCTTTCCTCTCTTGCTATCTTCATTTGTGTATAATTGTTTTTGTTTTTACTGTATTGATATGCTTTGATGTATTTCTCTCTCTCATTTTGTGTGTAACTGCGATATGTATTTTCCTTGTGGTTATCATAGGGCATACATAAAATATCTTACAGCAATCTATTTTAATCTGATAAGAAATTCAGTTCTATCCATTGATGTAAGTGGAGTGTTAAAGTCCCCTCCTACTATTGTGTTACTGTCTATTTCTCCTTTTATGCCTGCTAATAATTGCTTTATATATTTAGGTACTTCTCTGTTGGGTGCATAGATATTTCCAAATGTCGTATCTTCTAGCTGGGTTGTTCCCTTTATCGTTATGTATTGCCCTTCTTTGTCTCTTGTTACAGTTTTTGTTTTAAAGTCTATTTTTTATGATATAGGTATTGCTACCTCCACTTTATTTTCTTTGCCATTTGCATGGAGTATCTTTTTCCATTTTTTCACTTTCAGTTTGTGAGTATCTTTAGGTCTGAAATGTGTTCTTGAATGCAGCATATATATGGGTCTTGTTTTTTATCCAATCAGCCACCCTATGCCTTTTGATTGGAGCATTTAGTCCATTGACATTTAAAGTAGCTATTTATAAATATGTATTTATTGCCATTTTGTTACTTTTCTTTTTCTGGGTATTTTAGTTGTTCTCTGCTCCTTTCTTCTTCTCTTGCTCTCTTCTCTTGTGGTTTGATGGATTTCTTTAGTAATATGCTTGATTTCTTTCCACTTACTTATTTGTTTACTTATTGTGGGTTTCTAGTTTGTGATTTCCATGGGGTTCCTATATAATATGCTACGTATATAGCAATCTATATCGTCTTGATATTCTCTTTAGCCTGACTTCTTTCCAAAAGCTCTACTCTTTTACTCCCCTCCTCCCACATTTTATGTTTTTGAAATCATATATAATCTCTTGTTTTGTGGGTGTCTATTCATTATCTTCATAGGTAGTTGATCTGCTACCTTTACCATATTTTTGCCTTTACCAGTGATTTTATTGCCTGATTTTTTAAAAAATAATTTTCTTATCCCTATTTGTTGTCTTCTCATTCCCACTTAAATAAGTCCCTTCAGATTTCTTGTAGAACTGGTTTCTTGGTGATAAACTCCTTTAATTTTTGCCTGTCTGGGAAGCTCTTTTTCTCTCCTTCCATTCTGAATGATTATCTTGCTGGATATAGTATTCTTGGCTGTAGGTCTTTTCCTTTCAGCACTTTAAATATATCATGCCACTTTCTTCTAGCCTGTAGGGTTTCAGCTGAAAAGTCTGCTGATAGCCTTATGGGCTTTCCTTTGTATGTCACTTGTTGTCTTTCTCTTGCCACTTTTAGGATTCTCTCTTCATGTTTCATTTTGGACATTTTAATTATAATGTGTCTTGGTATGGGCCTCTTTGGGCTTATCTTATTTGGTGCTCTCTGTGCTTCCTGCACTTGAATGTCTGTTCCCTGCCTTAGGTTACAAAAGTTTTCAGCTATTATTTCTTCAGATAGATTCTCTGCCCCTTTGTCTCTCTCTTCTCCTTCTGGGACACCTATAATACAAATGTTAGTGAGCTTCATATCGTCCCAGAGTTCCCTTAGACTCTTCTTATTCTAATTCTTTTCTCTTTTATCTGTTCAATTGGGTGATTTCCTCTAGATTTTCGTCCAGCACACTGATCCATTCTTCTGTATCATCTACTCTGGTATTGAGTCCTTCTAGTGATTTTTTCCTTTCCAGTATTGTGTTCTTCATTTCTGGTTGGTTCTTTTTCATATCTTCCAGTTCTTCGTTGATGTTCTCCCTGTGTTCATCCAGTCTTCTCCCAATATTGATGAGCATCCTTATGAGTATTTGTTTGAACTCTTTGTCCAGTAGATTGCTTATTTCTTTTTCCTTTAGTGTTTTTTCTGGGGTTTTGTCTGTTCCCTTGCTTGGAATGTATTCCTTTGTCTCCTCATTATGCCTCTTTCTCTGTGCTTATATCTATGCATTAGGTGAGCCAGCTATGTTCCTGATCTTTGAGAAATGGCCTTATGTAAGAGATGCCCTTTGATGCCCAGCAGTGTGCTTCCCTCTTGTCACCAGTCCAAATGATCCAGGAGTGCCTCCTGTGTGAGCTACTTGTGTCCTTCTTCTGTGGCAGGGTTACTCTTACTGCCAGTACCTAGGGAGTCTAGTCTTTCCCTTCTTGGCTGGCTGTTTGTAAATCGAATTTTGGGAGCCCCAGCACCATTGACTACAAGATCTAATAGCACATTTCTTTTGCAGTTTTCCTGTTAATTGGGTAGGTACCCAGTGTAGCTGGTTGCTAGGCTCAAGGGCTTACTGTTGCTGTAGGCCTCAGGCCTGCAAAGCTGTTGTCTGCTGTTTTAGGATTGCAGTGAGTGAGGCTGGCCCTAGGCACAGGACTACCCAATTGTTTCAGGCTTTGGTAGGTGTGGCTGATACTCTTTGTGGCTATTTGTGAATCACAGGTCTTCTGTCACTGATAAGCCCCCCCCACAGGTCCACACACATCATCATCACAATCCTGATCTATGCACACTTCCTGACCCCCTGGAGCATATCCAGGCACCCCACTGCAGAGGCCCCCATCTCTCCACCAACGCCCCCTACAGTTCACCTGGACCTCACACAGGCCCTTCCCCACAGAGGCAGACACACACACACCTGCCTGTAGAGGATTAATGGATCAGTCTATGCAGGCTGACAAGTAGCCTGATGGCTTGCTGTTGGGTGGGCCCGTCCCTAGGGTGGCCTGCCTGTCCTGGCTGAACTGGATTAAATCTGCACTCTAGTGGGTGTGGCAGACTCCTGGGCGAACAGGCTAGGGGAAGAGTTTCAATAGCGTCTGCCAGCATCTCTGTCAGCACACCTGTACTAGGTCACAACAATGGCTGCCACCAATGTCTCAGTCTCTGGAGAGGTCTCACCTCTCACTGAGATGCACCCAGAGTCTATCAGGTGAGTCTCTTTTCACCAAGGACTGTGCAGCCTTCTTTCTAATGATTTTAGGTTGCTCTCTGAGAAGGGTGAATTTGTGCATAGGCCCTTTAAGAGCCAAGTCTTTTTGGCTTTTGTCTGATAGCTTTTCTGGGGTTTTCCCCCCTTGCAGTTTATAGCCGGCATAGCCAGATAGAAGGACACTCGTGTCAGTAGTGCTGAGTCTGAAGGTGGCTTATAATCCTAATGGGCACCCGTTCAGGATCCCACTCCTGCAGGAAGGGCTGCGTACATTAGGGTGGCTCCTGCCTGGCTGGCTGTCAAGGTCTGCTGCTCATGAAGGTGTTTTTTTTCTCTCCACAAGGAATTTCTGCCTCCTCAGCCATGGTCAGGACTGTCCCTTGTTGTGGGGATTCTTTTTATCCAGTTTTCTCTTTTCTCTCTATGGTAATTTTTCCAAAAATAGTTGTAACCTGGTTGTGTTCATGGGAGGAGGTGAGTTCAGAGTCTGCTTACTACACTGCCATCTTGATGAGATCTACTGTGTGTTTGTATTATTATTATTTTATTTTTAACAGCTTTACTGAGGTATAATTGACATAAATAAACTACATATATTTAAAGTGTACAATTTGATCAATTTTGACATATTGCACACCTGTGAAACCATCACCAGAATCAAGATAATGAACATACCCATCACTCTTAAAGTCTCCTCGTGTCCTTCTGTAACTCCTCTTTTACCCCAATTCCCTTTCCTCCTCCCCTCCTAAGTTGTTTTTCTCATATCTTATTCCAACTTGTGTTGCGAGTTTGTGGTTAAAGTGACAAGATTGTCTTTGTTTTTGGTGTTTCCCTTCCCTTTAGACTAATGCTATAGTTGAATTATAGTTGAAATATAGTTGAATATTTGCTAGCCTATTCTGATTCTAACTATTTATCTCCTTACTCTGTGTTTTGTGACTCCTTTCTCCCTTTTTTCTTTTTTTCAGGCATGAGGGCCTTCTTGAGGATTTCTTGTAGGGGGAGTTTCAAGGCTACGAAGTCACTTAGCTTTTGTTTGTCTGGGAGAGATTTAATTTCTCCCTCATATCTGAAGGATACTTTTGCTGGATCGAGTATTCTTGGCTGAAGATTCTTCTCTTTTAAAATTTTGAATATGTTTTTCCATTCTCTCCTAGCTTGTAAAGTTTCTGCAGAGAAATCTGCTCAGAGTCTGATGGGGTTCCTTTGTAGGTTATACTCTTCTGCCTTGATGCCCTAAATATTCTTTCTTTGTCATTCATTTTTGTCAGTTTTACTACTATACGCCTTGCAGTAGGTCTTTTTACATTGACAAATCTAGGATATCTGGAAGCTTCCTCCACACATATTTCCCTCTCTTTCCCTAGATTTAGGAAGTTCTGTGCTATTATTTCTTTGAACATGCTTTCTGCTGTGTTCTCCTTCTCTTCACCTTCCTTGATACCTATAATTCTTATGTTGCATTTCCTCATTGAGTCAGATATTCCTTGGAGACTTTCTTCATTTCTTTTTAGTCTTAGTTCTCTCTCCTCCTCTGTCTGGAGCATTTCAACATGTCTATCTTCGATTATGCTGATTCGCTCCTCTATGGTGTCCACTCGAGCATTCAGGGAATCTGTATTTCGTTTTATCTCTTCCATCATGTCTTTCATCTCTAATATTTCTGATTGATTCTTATTTATAGTTTCAATCTCTTTTGTGAAGTAGCTGCTGAACTTGTTGAATGGTTTCTCTAAATTCTCTTTCACCTCATTGAATTTTTTGATGATAGCTATTTTGAATTCATTCTTGTTTACCTTACATATTTCTGTGTCCTCAGGACTGAGTTCTGGGTGCTCGTCGTCTTCTCTCTGGTCTGGAGATTTGATGTAGTGTCTGATGTTGGAAAGTCAGCTCTTTCTCATTCTGATATTATTAAATTGCAGTTACAGCCTATCGCCACTGGGTGGGTGTCGAGAACAGCATATTCTGAGCCCTCTGTCTTCAGCCGAGATGGCACAGGTCCGTTCAGGGGAGGAGTGCTTTCTCCAGTGTGCAGTCTGGGATTTCTCGATCAGCTCTCACTATCTGGGCTCCTGGGGTCTTGGCTTGATGAGGTTACCCTGCATGAAAGCTTTTGCCCCATTAGAGGCCTTCCCTCTAGGCTGCAAGGGCTGTAGCAATCCTGGGTGATCCTGCAAATGTGTGACTCCCCCACTCCTTCCCTCATGGAACCTCCAATGGCAGCAACTGCAGTCTTTAGGAGAGGGAGCAAAGATCTCTCTTACCCTGTTCCATCTCCTCCGAAGGGGGCTCCAGCCTCTCCACCCTCTGTGGTGTGTCTGTGTGTCTCTCTGAGGTTTTTGTGTTAGGATATATTCTGTTGGAGTATGGTTGCCCCTTTTTGTTGTATGTAGGAGGGGAGTGAGTCCCAGGCAAGTTCACTCTGCCATGATGCTGACATCACTCCCTCTTTTCCCCCATTTTCAACCTCCTCCCCCAGAAAACAACAGATCTACTCTTTGTCACTAGAGATGAGCTATAAATTTCTAAATTTTATGTAAATGGAATTATACAGTATGTCCTTATTTGTGTCTGCCTTCTTCCACTGAGCACAATTACTTCGAAGGCTGGGGTAGGCCGAATAATGCCCTTCCAAATCTGTCCACGCCCTAATCCCTAATTTGTGAATGATACCATACATAGCAAAAGGGATTTTATAGATAGGATTAAATTAAGTTTATCAAGTGAGCGGATTATCGTGGATTGTTCAAGTAGACCATGGATGTAATCACAAAGATCCTTATAAGAAGGAGACAAAGTCCATGAAAATGTGCTCAAAATCACTAATCATCAGGGAAATGCAAATCAAACACAATGAGATGTCACCTCACATTTGTTAAAATGGCCATTATGAAAAAGATAAGAAATAACAAGTGTTGGCAAAGTTGCAGAGAAAAGGGACCCTGTGCACTGTTGGTGGCAATGTAAATTGGTGCAGCCACAATGGAAAAGGAAAGAGATTCTGACAGAAGCTACAACATGGATGAAATTTGAGGACATTACACTAAGTGAAATATCTATATACAAAAAGGCAGATCCTGTATTATTCCACTTATATGAAGTACCTAGAATAGTCAAATCCATAAAAACAGAAAATAGAATAGTAGCTGCCAGGGGCTGTGGGAGCGAAATGGGGAGTTAGGGTTTAATGAGTACAGGTTTCAGTTTTACAAGATAAAAGGAGTACTGGAGATGGATGATGATGATGGTTGCACAATGATGTGAATGTATTTATGCCACTGAACTGTAAAAATGGTTCAGATGGTAAATTTTACGTTATGCATATTTGACCACAATTTTTTTTATTGAGTTAATGATAGGTTACAATCTTGTGTCATTTCAGTTGTACATTAATGTTTGTCATTCGTGTTGTAGGTGCACCACTTCACCCTTTGTGCCCACCCCCCACCCCACCTTTCCCCTGGTATCCACTAATCTGTTCTCTTTGTCCACATTTTTAAATTCCTCATATGAGTGGAGTCATACAGAGATTATCTTTCTCTAACTGGCTTATTTCACTTAACATAATTCCCCCAAAGTCCATCCATGTTGTTGCAAATGGAATGATTTTGTTCTGTTTTGCAGCTGAGTAGTATTCCATTGTATATATGTACCACATCTTCTTTATCCATTCGTCTGTTGATGGGCACTTAGGTTGCTTCCATGTCTTGGCTATTGTAAGTAATGCTGTGATGAACACTGGGGTGCATAGGACTTTTGGAATTGCTGACTTCAGGGCTCTTTGGATAAATACCCAGTAGTGGAATGCCTGGATCATATGGTAGTTCTATTTTTAGTTTTTTGAGGAATCTCCATACTGTTTTCCATAGTGGCTGCACCAGTTTGCATTCCCACCAGCAGTGTATGAGGGTTCCATTCTCTCCACAACCTCTCCAACATTTGTTACTATCAGATTTAGATATTTTTGTCATTCTAATGGGTGTAAGGTGATATCTTAGTGTAGTTTTGATTTGCATTTCCCTGATGATCAGCGATGATGAGCATCTTTTCATGTGCCTATTGGCCATCCGTATATCTTCTTTGGAGAAATGTCTGTTCATGTCTCCAGCCCATTTTTTGATTGGGTTGTTTGATGTTTTGTTGTTGAGTTGCGAGAGTTCTTTATATATTATGGATATCAAGCCTTTGTCAGATATATGACTTGCAAATTTGTTTTTCCCAGTTAGTGGGTTGTTTTTATGTTTCAACCCTGTTTTCATTTGCCTTGAAGAAGCTCTTTAGTCTGATGAAGTCCCATTTGTTTATTCTTTCTATTGTTTCCCTTCTCTGAGAAGACATGGTGTCCGAAAAGATCCTTTTAATACTGATGTCAAAGAGTGTACTGCCTACGTTTTCTTCTAAAAGCCTTATGGTTTCAGGTCTCACCTTTAGGTCTTTGATCCATTTTGAGTTTATTTTGGTGAATGGTGAAAAAGAATGGTCAATTTTCATTCTTTTACATGTGGCTTTCCAGTTTTCCCAGCACCATTTGTTGAAAAGACTTTCTTTTCTCCATTGTATGCTCTCAGCTCCTTTGTTGAAGATAAACTGGCCATAAATGTGTGGTTTTATTTCTGGGCTTTCAATTCTGTTCCATTGATCTGTGCAGCTGTTTTTGTACCAGTACCATGTAGTTTTGATTACTGTAGCTTTGTAGTAAGTTTTGAAGTCAGGGATTGTGATGCCTCCCGTTTTGTTCTTTTTTCTCAGGATTGCTTTAGCAATTCTGGGTCTTTTGTTGCCCCATATGAATTTTAGGATTCTTTGTTCTAATTCTGTAAAGAATGTCATTGGGATTCTGATTGGGATGGCATTGAATCTGTAGATTGCTTTAGGTAGAACGGACATTTTAACTATGTTTATTCTTCCAATCCATGTACATGGACTGTCTTTCCGTCTCCTTGTGTCGTCATCCAATTCTCTCAGAAAGGCCTTGTAATTTTCATTGTATAGGTCCTTCACTTCCTTAGTTAAATTTACCCTGAGGTATTTTATTCTTTTTGTTGCAATTGTGAATGGTATTGTGTTCTTGAGTTCTTTTTCTGTTAGTTCATTATTAGAATATAGAAATGCTACTGATTTATGCAAATTGATTTTATACCCTGTAACTTTGCTGTAGTTGTTGATTACTTCTAAGAGCTTTCCAATGGATTCTTTGGGGTTTTCTATATATAAGATCATGTCGTCTGCAAACAGCGAGAGTTTCACTTCTTCCATCCCTATTTGGATTCCTTTTATTCCTTTTTCTTGCCTGGTTGCTCTGGCCAGGACCTCCAGTACTATGTTAAATAAGAGTGGTGATAGAGGGCATCCTTGTCTCTCTCCTGTTTTCAGGGGGATGGTGCTCAGTTTTTGCCCATTGAGAATGATGTTGGTTGTGGGTTTGACATATATGGCCTTTATTATGTCGAGGTAGTTTCCTTCTATGCCCATTTTGTTCAGAGTTTTTATCATAAATGGCTGTTGGATCTTGTCAAATGCCTTCTCTGCATCTATTGAGATGATCATGTGGTTTTTATTCCTCAGTTTGTTGATGTGGTGTATCACGTTGACTGATTTGTGGATGTTGAACCATCCCTGTGTCCCTGGTATGAATCCCACTTGATCATGATGTATGATCCTTTTGATGAATTGCTGAATTCTGGTTGCCAAAATTTTGTTTAGAATTTTTGCATCTATGTTCATCAGTGATATTGGCCTGTAGTTCTCTTTTTTCGTGGTGTCCTTGTCAGGCTTTGGTATCAGCATGATGTTGGCCTCATAGAATGTGTTAGGAAGTGTTCCATCTTCCCTAATTTTTTGGAATAGCTTGAAAAAGATAGGTATTAAATCCTCTCTGAAAGTTTGGTAGAATTCCCCAGGGAAGCCATCTGGTTTTATTCTTTGGGATGTTTTTGATTGCTGTTTCAACCTCTTTCCTTGTGATTGGTCTGTTCAAATTGTCTGCTTCTTCTTGAGTGAGCTTTGGGAGATTGTAGGAGTCCAAGAATTTATCCATTTCCTCTGGGTTATCCATTCTGTTAGCATAGAGGTTTTCATAGTCTCTTATAATCCGTTGTATTTCTGCAGAGTCTGTTGTTATTTCTCCTCTTTCATTTATGATTTTGTTTATTTGAGCTTTCTCCCTTTTTTTCTTTGTAAGTCTGGCTAGGGGTTTGTCAATTTTATTTATCTTCTCAAAGAACCACCTCTTTGTTTCATTGATTGTTTCTACCACCTTTTTCATTACAATAGTATTTATTTCTGCTCTGATTTTTATTATTTCTCTCCTTCTGCTGACTTAGGGCTTTATTTGTTCTTCTTTCTCTAGTTCAGTTAGGTGTAGTTTAAGATTGCTTATTTGGGATTTTTCTTGTTTGTTAAGATGTGCCTGTGTTGCAATGAATTTTCCTCTTAATACAGATTTTGCTGTATCCCATATGAGTTGGTATGGCATGTTATCATTTTCATTTGTTTCCAGGTATTTTTTGATTTCTTCTTTAATTTCTTCAATGATCCATTGCTTGTTCAGTAGTGTATTGTTTAGTCTCCACATCTTTGTGCCTTTCTCAGCTTTTTTCTTGTAATTAATTTCTAGCCTTATAGCATTATGATCAGAGAAGATGCTTGTTATTATTTCAATTTTTTTAAATTTGTAGAGGCTTGCCTTGTTTCCCAACATATGGTCTATCCTTCAGAATGTTCCATGTGCACTTGACAAAAATGTGTATTCTGCTTTTTTAGGATGAAGTGATCTGCATATGTCTATTAAGTCCAATTGTTTTAGTTTTTCATTTAGCTCCAGTATTTCTTTGTTGATTTTCTGTCGGGATGATCTGTCCATTGATGTGAGTGGGGTGTTGAGGTCCCCTGCTATTATTGTGTTGTTTTTAACATCTTCCTTTGGGTCTGTTAATAGTTGCTTTATGAACCTTGGTGTTCCTATGTTGGGTGCATAGATATTTATAAGCGTTATTTCTTCTTGATGAAGTGTCCCTTTGATCATTATATATTGTCCCTCTGTGTCTCTCTTTACCTGTCTTATTTTGAAATCCACTTTGTCTGATATAAGGATTGCATCACCTGCTTTTTTTCCCCTTGATATTAGCTTGAAGTATTGTCCTCCACCCCTTCACTCTGAGCCTGTATTTGTCCTTGGGGCTGAGGTGTGTTTCCTGAAGGCAACAAATTGTTGCATCGTGTTCTTTAATCCATTTTGCCACTCTGTGTCTTTTTATTGGAGAGTTCAATCCGTTCACATTGAGAGTGATTATTGATGCATGTGGACTTAATGCTGTCAATCTGTTGCTCATTATCTGGCTTTCCTGCTTTTCTCTTCGTGTGTGCTTTATCCTACCCAATTGATACTGCAATTTCTTATGCTGGGTTTCTTAGATTTTTCCTTATTTATGTTCTGTGGCTCTGTTCTCTTTTTTAGTTTAGTGGCTACCCTGAAGTTTGTATTTAGAATCTCGTGTATAATATAGTCTATTCTCTGGTGGTCTCTTACTTACTTGGCCTACACTGATTTAGTCCCTTTGCTCTTGCTCTCCTAAATTATGATTTTCATTTCTTATTCCAACTTGTATTATGAGTTTGTAGTTAGAGTGCTAAGATCGTCCTTGTTTTGGTAGTTTCCTTACCTTTATCCTAATGCTATAGTTGAATATTTGCTATCCTATTCTGGTTCTATTTATCTGTCTCCCTACTCTGTGGTTTGTGACCCCTTTCTCCCTTTTTTCTTTTTTCAGGTATGAGAGCCTTCTTGAGGATTTCTTGTAGTGGAGGACTTTTGGTTACAAATTCCCTTAACTTTTGTTTGTCTGGAAAAGATTTAATTTCTCCCTCATATCTGAAGGATATTCTTGCTGGATAGAGTATTCTTGGCTGAAAATTTTTATCTTTTAAAGTTTTGAATATGTCACTCCATTCTCTCCTATCTTGTAAGGTTTCTGTAGAGAAATCCGCTGAAAGTCTGATAGGAGCTCCTTTGTAGGTTATTCTCTTCTGTCTTGCTGTCCTGAGTATTCCTTCTTTGTCTTTCATTTTTGCCATTTGTACTACTATATGCCTTGCAGTAGGTCTTTTTACATTGATGAATCTAGGAGATCTGAAATCTTCCTCTACACACATTTCTCCCTCACTCCCTAGATTTGGGAAGTTCTCGTCTATAATTTCATTAAGCACACTTTCTGCTCCATTTTCCTTTTCCACGTTCTCGGGAATTCCTATGATCCTTAAATTCTTTCTCCTCATTGAATCTGCTGTCTCTCTAATACTTTCCTCATTCCTTTTAATCCTTAGTTCTCTTTCTTCCTCTATCTGGAGCCATTCAGCCTGTCTATCTTCGATTATGCTAATTTGCTCCTCTATGGTGTCTACACGGGCATTCAGGGAATCCGTATTCTGTTTTATCTGGTCCATTGTGTTTTTCATCTCTAGTAATTCTGTTTGCTTCTTCTTTATAATTTCAATCTCCTTTGTGAAGTAACTCCAGAACTTGTTGGCTTGTTTCTCTATCTTTCTCTCTACCTCATTGAGTTTTTTGATTATAGCTGCTCTGAACTCAATTTCACTTAGTTTACCTAATTCCAAGACCTCAGGACTTAATTCTATGTTTTTATTGTTTTCCTTCTGGTCTGGGGCTTTTATAAATTTCTGGATGGTAGAGGAGCGGTTTTCCCACATGGTGGTCGAATTTGGTTGCAGTTACAGCCTTTCACCACTAGATGGGGGGGTGAGAGCCACGTGTTCTGAGCTCTGCGCCTTTGGGCACGATGGCAGTGCCCAGTGTGCTTTGCTGGGAGGGAGGGGCGGTTTTAATCGCTTGCCGATGTGGATTCTGATCAGTTCTGTTCTCTGGTCTCCCAGGGCCCTGGGTTTAAGGGGTCCCCGTGCATGGAAGCTTTCCCCATCAGCGGGTTTCCACTGTGTGGGGGCGGGAGTCCTAGATGATCCCCTCGTCATGCAGCCCTTCCCCCGCTCCTTCCCAGACAAGCACAGCGATGGCAGACTCTAGGGGAGGGAGCGAAGTTCTCTCCTACCCCATTCCAGCTCCTCTGAGGCTGGTAGCAGTGTCTCAGTCCTCTGTCTTTTGATACTGTAGGTCTCTGAGTCCTGGCATTAGGTTCATTAGCTGAAATTCAGGGTTTTTTTCCCCAGTCCTTTGTTGTACTTTGGAGGGGAGAGAGTTCTGGGTCAGCTCACCCTGCCATTTTGCCTGTTAAAAATGACCACAATTTTTAAAAAAAGTTTTCAAAAAAAACAGAACTCCCACATGACCCAACAATTCCGCCACTGGATATTTATCTGAAGAAAATGAAAACACTAACTTCAAAAGATATATGCACTCCCTTGTTTGTTGCAACGTTGTTTACAATAGCCAAGATACGGAAGCAATCTAAGTGTCCATCAATGGATAAATGGATAAAGAAAGAAAAAACCAAAAAACTGAACTCATAGATATAGAGGACCTATTGGTGCTTGCCAGAGGCAAGTGTGATGGACAGGCAAAATGGGTTAAGGTGATCAAAAGGTACAAATTTCCAGTTATAAATTAAATAAGTCATAGGAAAATAGTGTACAGAATGGTGACATAGGTAATAATATTGTATTTCATATTTGAAAGTTGGTAAGAGAGAACTTAAAACTTCTCAACAAAAAAAAATTTGTAATTATATATGGTGATGCATGCTAACTACATTTATTGTAGTGATTGTTTCACAATATACACAGATATTCAATAATTATGTTATACACCTGAAAACTATAATTGTATATGTGAATTATATCTCAATTTTTTAAAACAATATTATTTTCAGATAATGATATGTTATAAAATATTTTATTTTGAGAGTTCTATAAACTCTATTTCTAATGACTTAGGAAAAAAGGAGGCAAGAAGGTCAAAGTGAGTAGTAGGCGATATGATGATTAGAAGCAAGAGATTGAACTGATATGAAGGGGCCACAAGCCGAGGAATGCAGGCAGCTTCTAGAAGTTGGAAAAGGCAAGGAAACAGATTCTCCCCTAGGAACCTCCAAAAAGGAGCACAGTCCTGCTGACACCTTGATTTTAGCCCTGTAAGACCCATGTCAGACTTCTAACCTACAGAACTATGAGATAACAAATTTGTGTTGTTTTACATCACCAAATCAATGGTAATTTGTTACAGCAGCAACGAAAATGAACACAATCTTCCTTAATTTCTTACAGCAGTATTTTGCAGGTTTCATTGTATAGGCATTTCACACATTTTGTCAGATGCATTCCTAAGTATCCCATATTTCTTGTGATACAGTAAAGATTCTTTTTAAATTCTGTTTATGACTGATCTATTTCGATTTCTGGTTGCTAGTATACACAAATACAGTTGATTTTTTGTTTTTCTTGTACCCTGAAACCTTGCTAAACTCACTTATTAGTTCAAGTGCATTATTTGTAGATTCCATCAAATTTTCTACATAAACAATCATGTCATCCGAGAATAAAAGAAGTTTACTTCTTCATTTCCAATCCACATAGACATTCATGTCTATGTGAAGGTGTGTTTGTATTTGTATGGTGGTGTTAATATGTGTTCGTCTGTGTGACTCTGTGTGTGCTTGTTGTGCTCATGCATGCCTCTGTGTGTGCATCATGGTGCCTGTCTTTGTGTGTCCTGAAGATGCTCAGTGTCTTTCTCCTTCACCTTTCCTTTTCTGTCACAGGGATGATGAGATTTACAGAGAGAGGGGATGAGAAGGACAAAATTGGAAAGGCCCAGAGACAGGGGTAGAATAGATGGAAAAAGGAAGAGAGACTGTGATCTGGGGACATAAAGACACAGTCAGTTGAGGTGCCTGTCTTTCTTGGACTCTGTCTCTCTGATTGAGCTGTATAGTTCTCTCCTTGTCTTTTCCTGTCTGTCTCCCACCATGGGGGTTTCTCTTTCTGATCTTCTCTGCCTCTCTCTGTGTTTCATTCTCCCTCTTGCTTGATATCTCTGTCTCTTTCTCTAGACTCTGAGATGCAGGACCACAGAGTCTGGGTCCAATTTGATCGATGTCCACTATGCTAAGGTCTGCCCTGGCAGGGGTCAGTCCACGATTGCCCAGTATGTGAATGAATGTGTCCACATTTTCCTGGCCATAAGCCTCTTTCTTTCTCTCCTTTAAAATGGAGAACTAGCATCTTGCTTGCAAAGCTCAACAAACTGCTTGCCACCACCAAAGATCCTCATGTAAAGGGTGAAGATGGCTGAGTCACCCCACATGCTTGGGAGTGAGGCAAGGGCATTGTTTTATGTGAGTCTGAAAGTCAAAGCTGCCAAGCCCAGCATCGCCCCTATACTTCTCCAACTCAGGAGGAGAGGACTTACAATTCTGACCTCTTGAATTCAGAGGTGGAACCTGCACTCTCCCAACCTTGGAGAACTGTCACTGTGGACTTTCCTGATCTCAGGTATAGCTCCTGCTGTACTGTGTGATCAGGCACTGAGCTTTGGTCCTCATTCCAGCCCTGGAAACCACAGGTGGGGACAGGTGAAGGGCTTTACACAAAGTAACTTATTCTTCACACACTGAGATAGACATAGCTGTCACCTCAACTTTACAAATTGGGAAAGTAAGGCACAGAGAGGTTGAGAATTTTGCCCAAGATTGCAATATGAGTTAGAACTGCATTGTCCAATATGGTAGACATGTGCCAAATGTGGTTATTAAGCACTTGAAATATGGTTAGTAGGACTAATTAAAGCTAAAATTTAATTTTAATTATAAAATTGATAATTCGGTTATTGGAAAGCTTCCAAGTACATTTAGAAAAACTTGGATATGTGAATCTGCTTTTTCAATTGTCATTTTCATGAAATCTAAATACAGATCAAGTATTTATCAAGAAAATTTAAGATCCCAATTAAGATGTGCTGTGAGTGAAAAATAGACACCAGATTTCAAAGATTTATAATGAAAAAAAGACATGATGAGAGGCAGAGGCTGAAACAGAGAGAACCTGGACACAGAGAAAGGTCAAGAAATAGACCAGAGACATAATACAGAGATGGAAGCTGACAAAGTGAAGGTGCAAGAGAGACAGAGAGAGAGAACAGGAGAACAAGAGAGATACACAAACACGCAGGGACAGGAGGCCTCCAGGGGGCACAAGTGGGTCTGGCATCTGTGAAAGAGCTTGTTGTTATATGTGAAAGTGCGTTTCTTTTCTTTTTTTATTTTTAACAGCTTTACTGAGGTATCATTGCCATACAATAAATTGCATACATTTAAAGGGTACAATTTGATCAATTCTGACATATTGCACATCTGTGAAAAAAATCACTATAATCAAGATAATGAACATATCTATCACCCCAAAAGTCTCCTTGTGCCCTTCTGCAACTCCTCCCTTTCCCCTTTTCCAACTCCCTCCCCAGGCAATCACTGATTTGCTGTTTGTCACTATAGATTATTTACAGTTTCTAAATTTTATTAAATGGAATCATACAGCATGTTCTCTTTTGTGTTTGCCTTCTTCTTCTCATCATAATTATTGTGAAGTCTGGGATTGACTGAATAATGACCTCCCAAATATGTTGGCATCCAATCCCTATAACCTGTGAATGCAACGTTACATCTTAATTGGGATTTTGTAGGTGGGCTTAAATTAAAAGTTTTCAAATCAAGAAGTTATCCTGGATTGTCCAAGTAGGCCAAGGATGTAATCAGATGGATCCTTATAAGAAGGAGACATGAAAATGTGCTCAACATCACTAATCATCAGGGAAGTGCAAGTTGAAACCACAATGGGCTATGATGTCACATCTGTTAAAATAGCCATTATCAAACCACAGGAAATAACAAGTGTTGGCAAGGATATGAAGAAAAGGGAAGCCTGTGCACTGTTGGTGGGAATGTAAATTGGTGCAGCCACTGCAGAAAACAGTATAGAGGTTCCTCAAAACATTAAAAATAGAACTAGCATATGATCCAGTAATTGCACTTCTGGGTATTTATCTGAAGAAAAAGATAACACTAACTTGAAAAGATATATGCCCTCTCATGGTCATTGCAACGTTATTTACAATAGCCAAGACGTGGAATGAAACTAAGTGTCCATGGATGGATGGATGGATAAAGAAAATGTGATGAATATATACATATATATATATATATTTATAAATATATGAAGATAATTTAGCCATAAAAAAGGGGAAATCTTGCCATTTGCAACAACATGGATGGACCTTGAAGGCATTATGCTAAGTGAAATAAGTCAAACAGAGAAAGACAAATACCCTATGATCTCACCTTTATGTGGAATGCAAAAAAAAAACTCAGAAAATGGAACTCATAGATACAGAGAACAGGTTGGTGGTTGCCAGAGGCCGGGGTGGGGCGTGGGCAAAATGGGTGAAGAGGATTAAAGGTACAAACTTCCAGTTATAAAATAAATAAGTCATGGGAATGTAATGTACAGCATGGTGAGTGTAGTTAATACTGTGTTGCATATTTGAAAGTTGCTAAGAGAGTAGACCTTAAAAGTTGTCATCACAAGAAAAAAAATTTGTAACTGTGTGTGGTAATGAATGTTAACTATGCTTATTGTGGTGATGGCAATATATATAAATGTTGACTCACTGTGTTGTACACCTGAAATAATATAATGTTATATGTCAATTGTATCTCAATTTAAAAGAAAACAACATTATTTTCAGATAATGTTATATTATAAAATGTTTTACTTTGACAAAGCTATAAATTATATTTCTAATAACTCCAAAAAAAAGAAGGAGGCAGAAGGTCAAAGTGAGTAGTAGGAGAAATGATGATGGGAAGCAAGAGGTTGGCGTGATATGAAGGGGCCACAAGCCAGTGAATGCAGGCAGCCTCTAGAAGCTGGAAAAGGCAAGGAAATGGATTTTCCCCTAGAACCTTCAGAAAGGAACAGAGTCCTTCTGACACCTTGATTTTAGCCCAGGGAGACCCATGTCAGACTTTTGACCTACAGAACTATAAGATCACAGAATGCGTTGTTTTACATCCCTAAATTGATGGTAATTTGCTACAGCAGCAATGAAAACAAACACAATCTTCTGTTAATTTCTATCACCAAGGTTTTATAGTTTTCAATGTACAGGCATTTCACATATATTGTCAGATTTATTCCCATTTCATATTTTTGGTGATATAGTAACAATTCTATTTAAATTTATGTTTCTGATTGGTCTTTGCTCCTATATGGAAATACACTAGAGTTTTTATATTGGACCTTGCTAAGCTCACTTCTTAGTTCTAGTCCATTATTTGTAGACTCCATCAGATTTTCTACATAAACAACTATGTCACCTGAGAATAAAAGAGGTTTACTTCATTTCCAATCTAGGTGTCTATGTGGGGGTGTGTTTGTATTTGTATGGTGGTGCTGATATGTGTTCCTCTGTGTGAGTCTGTGAATGCTTTTTGTGTGTATTTGTGTGTCTGTGTCCGTGTGTGTGCATATTGTGGTTTCTGTCTTTGTGTGTCCTGTAGATGCTCAATGTCTTTCTCCTTCAACTCTCTTTTGCTGTGACAGAGACAACGAGAGTAACAGAGAGGGGATGAGAAAGACAACATCAGAGAGACCCAGAGACAGGGGTAAAACAGACAGAGAAAAGAAGAGAGGCTGTGATCTGGGGACATAAAGATACAGTCAGTTGAGGGGCATGTCTCTCTTGGATCCTGTCTCTCTGATTGAGCTGTACACTTCTTTCCTTGTCTTTTTCTGTCTGTCTCCCACTGTGGGGGTGTCTTTTTCTGATCTTCTCTGCCTCTCTCTGTGTTGCACTCTCCCTATTGCTTGATATCTCTCTCTCTTTCTCTAGACTCTGAGTTGCAGGAGCACAGAGTCTGGGTCTAATTTGACTGATGTCCACTGTGCTTGGGTCTGCCCTACCAGGGGTCGGTCCATAATTGCTAAATATGTGAATGAATGTGTCCATCTCTGCCTGGCTACCAGCCTCCTTCTTTCTCTTTCCTTTAAAATGAAGAACTAGCATCTTGCTTGCAAAGCTCAACACAGTGCTTTCCACCACCAAAGATCCTCATCTAAGGGATGGAGGTGGCTGAGTCACTCCACATGCGTGAGAGTGAGGCAAGGACAATGTTTTATTGAGTCTGAAAGTCAAAGCTGCCAGGTACAGTCTCACGCAATGTTTCTCCAACTCAGGACAATTCTGACCTCTTGAATCCAGGGGTGGAACCTTCACTTTCCTGACCTTGGAAAGGTGCCACTGTGGACTTTCCTGACCCCAGGTCCTGGTTCTTGCTGTGTTGTGTGATCAGGCACTGCACTTGGGTCCTCATTCCTTCCCTGGGATTGCTGGTGGGGACAGGCAGAGTGTTTTACACAGAGTAACTCACTTAATCCTCATGGTTTGAAGTAGGTATTCTTGCCATTCCTACTTTATATATGGGGAGAGTGAGGCACACAGAGGTTGAGAGTGTTGCCCAAGATGACACAGCAGGTTAGAACCGTATTGTCCAATGTGGTAGCCACTTGCCACAAGTGACTACTAAGTACTTGAAATATGCCTAGTAAGACTAATTAAAATTTAACTTTAATTAGAAAATTAATACTCAATTCAGTTATCGGAAATATTCTAAGTACAGTTGGAAAAAATTGGGTATGTGAATCTGCATTGTTAACTTTCATGGTCTCTAAATACATATCAAATATTTCTGGAGAAAACTTATGATCCTAATTAAGATGTGCTGTAAGTGCAAAATACACAGCAGGTTGCAAAGACTTATATGAAAAAGATATGACGAGAGGCAGAGGCAGAAAGAGAGAAAGCCAGAGACAGGGAGAGAACAAGAAATAGAAAAGAAATGTAACACGGAGAGGGAGGCAGACAAAGGGAAGGTGGAAGACAGACAGAGAGAGAGAATAGGAGAGCAAGAGAGACAGAGATACAAACACACAGGAGCAGGGGGCCTGCAGTGGGTAAAGGCAGGGCTAGCATCTGTGAAAGGCTTGCTGTTATATGTGAAAACGTGTTTCTTTCATTATTTTTTATTTTTAACAGCTTATTGAGGTATAATTAACATACAATAAATTGCATATCAAGTGTACAATTTGATCAATTCTGAAATATTGCACACCTGTGAAGTCATCACCACAATCAAGATAATGAACATATCCATCATCTCTAAAATCTCCTCATGCCTTTCTGTAACTCCTCCCTTCTCCCATTTCAAAGCCCCTCCCCAGGCAACCACTGATCTGAGGTTTGCCCTTAGAGATTAGCCAGAAATTTCTGTATTTTATATAAATGGAATCATACATTATGTCCTCTTTTGAGTCTGGCTTCTTCCACTCAACATAATTATTTTGAAGTTTGGATTAGGATGAATAATGGCCTCCCAAATATGTCCATATCCTAATCCCTATAACCTATGAATGCGACCTTATATGGTAAAAGGAACTTTGTAAATGGGATTAAATTAAGGTTCACCAAATGGGGAGATTATCCAAGTAGGCCAGGGATGTAATCACAAGGATCTTTATAAGAAAGAGGGAAGAAGGTCAAAGTGAGCAGTAGGAGAGGTGATGATTGGAAGCAAGAAGTTGGAGTGACATGAAGGGGCCCTGAGCCAAGGAATGTGACTTCCAGAAGGAAAACAGCCCTGTTGACACCTTGATTTTAGCCCAGTGAGATTGATTTTGGCCTCTGATCTCCAGAACAATAAGACAATAAATTGTGTTGCTTTATGCCACTCAGTTTGTGGTGATTTCTGGCAGCACTACTAAGAGACTAATATAAGGTTTGTCCATGTTGCAGGTGTCAGTCGCTCATTCCTTTTCATTTCTGAGAGTACTCCATTGTATGGACACTCCACTGTTTGATTACCCATGGATCTGTTGATGGCCATTTGGGTTACTTCCAGTTTGGTGCTATTACAACTCTAGCCACTTATGAATATTTGCGTACAAGTGTTTGTGTGCACATATGCTTTCATTCCTCTTCAGCAAATATCTATTTGTGGAATGGTTGTGTCATATGATACACATATACATTTTATAAGAAACTTCTAACCTGTTTGCCAAAGTGGTTATAAGATTTTACATTCCCAGCATCAGTGTATGAGAGTTCCAGTTGCTCCACATCCTGGACAACACTTGGTATGGTTGGTACCAAGTGTTTTATTTTTAATTTTAGCCATTCTGATAGATGTGTGGTGGTATCTCATTGTAATTTTAATTTTAATTTACATAATGACTAATGATGCTATACATCTCTTCGTGTGCTAATTTTTCCTACGTATGTCATCTTTGGTGAAGAGTCCAGTCAATGTTTTGTCCATTTAAATTGAGTTGTTTGTTTTCTTACTATTGAGTTTTGAAAGTTCTTTACCTATTCTGCAGACAAAGCCTTTGTCAGATAGGTGACTTGTAAATATTTTCTCCCAGTCTATGGCTTGTGTTTTTGTTCTCCTAACAGTTTCTTTTGAGGAGCAAATATGATTAAGTGTGATGAAGTTTAACTCATCATTCTTTATGGGTTGCACTTTTAGTATCGTATCTCCAAAACTGTCCCCACTCAAGGTCATAAAGATTTGATCCTATGTCTTTTCCCAGAAGTTTTACAGTTTAAGGTTTTACATTTAGGCCTATGATCCATTTGTAGTCAATTTCCTTGTGAGGTGATAGGTATGGGATCAAAATACCTTTCTTGGCATATAAATATCCAATTTTTTCATCACTATTTGTTCAAAGTACTGTTTCTTCACTGAATTGGCTTTGCACCTTATTCAAAAATCGATGAAAATATATGTGGGTCAATTTGTGGACTCTCTATTCTTTGATTCTTTATTTTGTTGGTCTTGATTCTAATACCAAACTGTTTTGATTATTGTGGAATTATTTTTCCCAAGGTCAGAAGTTTTAGTCCCTCAACATCGGCCTTCTTTTTCAAAGTTGTATTTCTTGAAGTCTTTTGCATTTATGTCTGAATTTTAAAATCTACAAATGAAAAAATGTTGCTAGGATTTTATTTGGAATTTCTCTGAATTCATAGGAAATTGATATCTTAACCATATGTGTCTTCTGACAGTGAAGACAGTACATATCTCCATTAGTTTCATCTTTGTGGTAGGCAGAATAATGGCTCCCCCAAAGACGTTCACATCCTAATTCTTAGAGCCTGTGAATCTTTTAGGTTAGATGGCAAGGGAGAATTATTGTTGTAGGTGGAATTAAGGTTACTAATCAGCTGAATTTAAATTCAGGACAGTATTCTGGATTGTCCAGGTGGATGTGATGTAATCATGAGGGTCCTTAAAAGTGAGTGAAAAAGGGAGGAAGAAGAGAAGGATCATAGGGAAATTTGACTATAGAAGAATGGTCAGAGAGATACAATATTGGTGATCCTAAGATGGAGGAAAGGCCATAAGCCAAGGAATGCAGGCAGCCTCTAGAAGCTGGAAAAAGGCAAGGAAACAGATTTTCTCTTAGATTTTCCAGAAAGGAACCCAGTCCTGCTGAAACCTTGATTTTAGGTCAGTGAGACCCACATTGAACTTATGACCTACAGACCTAAGGATCATAAATTTGTGTTGTTTTACATCTCTTAATTTCTGATATTTGTTATAGCAGCAATAAAAACTAGTAGAATCTTCTGTAATGTCTCTTAGCAATGTTTTGTAGCTTTCAGTGTACAGATCTTTCACATATTTTGTCAGATTTATTCCTATTTCAGCTTTTTGATGATATAGTAAATATTCTTTGAAAATATCTATTTCTGATTGATCATTGGTAGTATACAGATATACACTTGATTTTTATGTTGATTTTGTGTTCCTAATGATTGATACTGCTGAGAATATTTTGCATATGCCTGTTGACATTTGTATATCTTCTTTGGAGAAAAGTCTATTCATGTGCTTTGCTAATTTTTCAATCAGGTTGTTTCTTTGCTCTTGATAAGCAGGAGTTCTCTATATATTCTTGATATTAACCTCTGATCATATATATTTTCTGCAAATATCTCCCCCATTCTATAAGTTGCCAGTTTGCTCTATTTATTGTGTCTTTTGATGCACAGAAGGTTTTAATTTTGATGCAGTCCAATTTGAATATAAGACTTGAAACCATAAAACTCCTAGAAGAAAATATAGTCAGTACACTCTTTGATATTGGCTTTTTCATCATCTTTTCAATGGCCATGTCTACTCAGGCAAGGAAAACAAAAGAAAAAGTTAACAAATGGCACTACATCAGACTGAAAAGCTTCTACGAAGCAAAGGGGAGCAAGAACAAAATGAAAAGAGAACTCACCAACGGGGAGAAAATATTTGAAAATCACTTATTCGACAAGGGGCTGATCTTCAAAATATATAAAGAGCTCATACCACTAAACAACAATAAACCAAACAACCCAATCAAAATTGGTCAAAGGATATGAACAGGTATTTTCCCAAAGAAGATATACAGATGGCCAACAAACACATGAAATCATGTTCAACATCACTACTTATTATGAAAATGCAAATCAAAACTACAATTAGATATCACTGTACACCTGTCAGAATGGCTAAATTACCAAGACAAAAAAAAAAAACAAACAAATTTTGGAGAGGATGTGAAGAAAATGGAACTCTCATACACTGCTGGTGGGAATGCAAATTAGTGCAGCCACTATGGAAAATAGTATGAAGATTTATCAAAAAATTAAAAATAGAAATACCACATGATTCATTTATCCCACTACTGGGTATTTACCCAAAGAACTCGAAATCAATGATCCAAAGAGATTTATGCACCTCTATGTTCATTGCAGCATTATTCACAATAACCAAGATTAGGAGCAACCCAAGTGTGCTTCTGTCAATGAATGGATAAAGAAGATTTGGCATATGTGTGTATATATATATGTGTTGTTATATATGAACCTCATGGAAATCACAAGCCAGAAACCTCTAACAAATATACAAAAAATTAAAAGAAAGGAACCCAAATGTAGTACTAAAGAAAGCCACCAAACCATAAGGGAATAGAGCAAGAGAAGAAGAAAGGCATAGAGAAGAACTACCAAACCATCCCCCCCCAAAATTAACAAAATGGTAATAAATACATTCTTACCAATAGTTACTGTAAATGTCAATGGACTAAATGCTACAATAAAAAAGCATAGGGTGGCTGATTGGATAAAAATACAAGATCCATAGATGTGCTGCATGCAAGAGACACATTTCAGATGTAAAGATACTCACAAGCTGAAAGTGAAGGGATGGAAAAAGATACTCCATGCAAATGTCAGTGAAGAGAAAGCTGGGGTAGCAATATTTATATCAGACAAAATAGACTCTAAAACAAAAACTGTAGCAAGAGACAAAGAAGGGCACTACATAGTGCTAAAGGGAACAATCCAACAAGAGGATATAACACTTGCAAATATCTATGAACCGAACGGAGGAGCACCTAAATATATAAAGCAATTATTAACAGACATAAAAGGAGAAATAGACAGTAACACAAGACTGGGAGGGGCTTTAACATCCTACTTACACCAATGGATAGATCATCCAAACAGAAGATCAATAGGGAAACATTGGCATTAAATGACATACTTGACCAGATGGACTTAGTAGACACTTACAGAAGATTCCAGCCAAAAACCACAGAATAAACATTCTTTTCAAATGCACATGGAACATTCTCTGGGATAGATCACGTTAGGCCACAAAACAAGTCTCAATAAAGTTAAGAAGATTGAAACACTACCATGCATCTTTTCTGAGAACAATGGTACGAAACTAGAAATCAAATACAGGAAGAAAATCATAAAAGCCACAAATATGTAGAGATTAAACAAAATACCATGGAACAACGATTGACTCAAATGAAGAAATCAAAGGAGAAATAAAAAAATACCTAGAGACAAGTGAAAATGAAAAGATGATGTCAAGTTTTATTCAATACAGCAGAAGCAGTTATAAGAGGAAAGTCTACAGGCCAACCTCAAGAAATAAGAAAATCTCAAATAAACAATCTAACAGTGAAAAAAAAAAAGAACTGGGAAAAGAAAAACAAAGCCCCAAATAGGTAGAAGAAAGGAAATAAAAAATAGAGCATAAATAGATGAAATAGAGACAAAAATAACAGAAAAAACCAATGAAACTAAAAGCTAGTTCTTTGGAAAGGAAAACAAAATTGACAAACCTTTAGCTAGAGTCACTAAGAAAAAAAGAGAGAAGGCTCAACTAAATAAAATCAGAAATGAAAGAGGAGAATAACAGAAATACAAAAGATTATGAGAATACTATGAAAAGCTGTATGCCAACAAATTGGGAAATCCAGAAGAAATGGATAAATTCTTGGGATCATACAACCTTCCAAAACAAAGTCAAGAAGAATTAGAGAATTTGAATAGACCAAACACCAGTAAGGAGATCAAAACAGTAATCAAAAATCTCCCAACAAATAAAAGTCCAGGACCAGATGGCTTCCCTGGTGAATTCTACCAAACATCCAAAGAAGAAAATACCTATTCTTCTCAAATTCTTCCAAACAATTGAAGAGGAGGGGAAGCTTCCTAACTCATTCTATGAAGCCAACATTACCCTGATACAAAAACCAGACAAAGTCAACACAAAAAAAGAAAATTACAGGCCAATATCACTGATGGACATCGATTAAAAAATCATCAACAAAATACTAGTACATTTAATACAAACTACATTAAAAAGATCATATACCATGATCAAGTGGGATTTATTCCGTGGATGCAGGGATGGTTCAACATCTGCAAATCAATCAAGGTGATAGACCACTTTAACAAAATGGAGAATAAAAATCACATGAGCATCACAATAGATGCAGAGAAAGCATTTGACAAGATATAGCATCCATTTATGAGCAAACCTCTGAATAAAATGGGAATAGAAGGAAACTACTTCAACATAATAAAGGCCATATATGACAAATCAACAGCTAATATCATTCTCAATGGAGAAAACCCAAAAGCTATCCCTCTAAGAACAGGAACCAGACAAGGATGTCTACTTTCCCCACTCTTGTTTAACATAGTATTGGAAGTCCCAGCCAGAGCAATCAGGCAGGAAAAGAAAAGGGATGCAAATTGGAAAGGAAGAAATGAAACTGTCACTGTTTTCAGATGACATGGTTTTATATATAGAAAATCCTAAAGAATCCACCAAAAAACTTTTAGAAACAATACATGAATACGGTCAAGTCGCAGGATACATAACCAACATTCAAAAATCAGTTGTGTTTCTATACACTAATAACGAAGTAGCAGAAAGAGAAATTAAGAATACAATCTCATTTACAATTGCAACAAAAGGAATGACATATGTAGGAATAAACTGAACTAAAGAGGTGAAAGCCCTGCTCACTGAAAACTGTAAAACATTTTTTAAAGAAATTGAACAAGACACAAACAAATGAAAAGATTGTATACAATCAAGTAATGCGTGAATAGTGAGAGTTTTACTTCTTCCTTTACAATTTGGATCCCTCTTATTTCTTTTTGTCTAATTGCTCTGGCCAAAACTTCTAGTACTATGTTGAATAAGAGTGGTGAGAGTGGGCACCCTTGCCTTCTTCCTGTTCTCAGAGAAGCGGCTTTCAGTTTGTCTCCACTGAGTTTAATGTTGGCTCTGGTTTTGTCATATATGGCCTCTATTATGTTGAGGTATTTTCCTTGTATACCCATTTTATTGAGAGATTTTAGGATAAACGGATGTTGGATCTTGTCACATACTTTTTCTGCCTCTATTGAGATGGTCATGTGATTTTTACTCGTCAGTTTGTTAATGTGGTGTATCATGTTGATTTATTTGTGGATGTTGAACCATCCCTGCATCCTTAGAATGATTCTCACTTGATCATGGTGTATGACCTTTTTAATTTACTGTTGTATTTGATTTGCTAATATTTTGTTGAGTATTTTTGCCTCAATGTTCCTCCGTGATATTGGCCTCTAATTTTCTTTTTTTGTATTTGCTTTGTCTGGTTTGGGTATCAGGATAATGTTGGCCTCGTAAAGTGAGTTAGGAAACATCCAATCCTCTTCTATTTTTTGGAAGAATTTGAGAAGCATAGGAATTAAATCTCCTTTGAATGCTTGGTAGAATTCACCAGGGAAACCATAGGGTCCTGGACTTTTTGTTTGGGGGAGCTTTTTGATTGCTTTTTCAATCTCTTTACCTGTGATTGGTCTATTCAGATTCTGTCTTTCTTCTTGATTTAGTTTTTGGAGGTTGCACAATTCCAAGAATTTATCCATTTCTTCTAGGTTCACAACTTTGTTGGTGTATACCTTTTCATAGTATTCTCCTTTAATTCTTTGTATTTCTGTGGTGTCTACTGTAATTTCTCTTCTTTCATTTCTGATTTTGTTTTTTGATTCCTCTTTCTTTTTTTCTCAGTGAGTCACACTCAAGGTTTGTCATTTTTGTTTATCTTCTCAAAGAACCAGCTCTTAGTTTCACTGATCCTTTGTATGGTGTTTTTAGTCTCTATTTCATTTATTTCTTCTCTCATTTTTATTTCTTTCCTTCTACTGAATTTGGGCCTTGTTTGTTCTTCTTTTTTCAGTTCTTTTGGGTATAGGGTAAGGTTGTTTATCTGAGATTTTCTCTCTTTTTTTGAGGTAGGCCTGTATTGATGTAAATTTCCCTCTTAGGACCACATTTGCTGCATCCTATAGGTTTTGGTATGTTGTTTCTATTTTCGTTTCTCTCCAGGTATTTTTTAAATTTCACCTTTGATTTCTTCATTGATCCAATAGTTATTCAGTAGCCTATTGTTTAGTCTCCACATATTTGTGACTTTTCTAGATTTTTTATAGTAGTTGATTTCTAGTTTCATAGCATTGTGGTAAAAAAAGAGGTTTGATACGATTCCTATCTTTTAAACTTATTGAGACTTGCCTTGTTTCCTTTGGATGTTCCATGTGCACTCAAGAAGCATGTGTATTCTGCTGTTTTTGGATGATATGTTCTATACATATCTATTGAGTCCGTCTGGTCTAGTGTTTCATTTAAGGTCACTATTTCCTTGTTGACTTTTTGTCTGGAAGATGTATCCATGACTTAAGTGGGGTATTTACGTACCCTCCTATTATTGTGTTGCTGTCAGTTTCTCCCTTTCCATCTGTTAATAGTTGCTTTATATAATTTGGTGCTCCTTTGTTAGATGCATATATGTTAATAACTGTTATGTCTTCTTGATGGAATGTCTCTTTTATCATTATGTAATGCCAATCTTTGTCTCTCATTATCTTTTTATCTTAAAGTATGCTTTGCCTGATATATGTATGCCTACACCTACTTGCTTTTGCTTGCCATTTCATTGTATTATCATCTTCCATCCCTTCACTTGGAGCCTATGTTTGTCTTTAGAGCTGAGATGTGTTTCCTAGAGGCAGCATATTGTTGGGTCTTGCTTTTAAATCTAGCCAGCCATTCTCTGTCTTTTGATTGGTGGATTCAACCCATTTACATTTTGAGTAATTATTGATATACAAGGGCTTAACACTGCTATTTTATCTCTGTTTTGCACTTTTTCTATATTTCCATTGTTTACTGTTCCTTGTATTTTTGTCTGCCATTTCAGTTTGGTGGTTTTCTGTGATGGTATTCTCAGTCTTCTCTAAACTTATGATTTGTGACTCTGTTCTGAGTTTTTGTTTAGTAGTTACCATGAAGTTTCTATAAAAGATCTCATGGATGAAATAGTCCTTTTTCTGATAGCCTCTTATCTCCATTAACCTATGCAGCTTCCATCTCTTTCCTCTTCCCCTTCTATGTTTTTATTGTCACCAATTATTCTTTATTGTGTTGTGAGTTTGTGACTAAATGGAAGTGTTAATAGTATTTTTGATGCTTTCTTTCCCTTTATCCTTTATGTTATAATTAAGTGTTTGCTAATCTGTTCTGATACAGAGGTGCAATTTTCTGACCTTATCTATTTATCTCCTTGCTCAAACCTTTGTAAACCTTTGCCTTTTGCTTCAAGTAGGAGGGCTACCATCAACATTTCTTGTACGGCAGGTCTAGTGGCAATGGACTGTTTCAACTGTTGTTTGTCTGGGAAGGCTTTTACTTCTCTATCATATGTGAAGGATGATTTTGCTGGATAGAGTACTCTTGGCTGACAATGTTTGTCTTTCAGTATTTTGAATATATCATTCCACTCTGTCTTAGATTGTAAGGTTTTTGCTGAGAAAGCTGCTGAAAGCTTTATGTGGGTTCTTTTGTAGCTTATTTTCTTCTGTCTTGCTGCCCTTATTATTTTTTCTTTGTCATTGAATTTTGACAGTTTTAACATTACATGCCTTGGAGAAGGCCTTTTTGGATTGATGTAATTAGGAGTTCTCTTAGCTTCATATCCTTGCATGTCCAGTTTCTTCCCCAGGTCTGGGAAGTTTTCAGCTATTATTTCTTTGAATAAGTTCTCTGCTTCTTTCTCTTGCTCTTATCCCTCTGGGATACTTATTATCTCTATGTTACTTTTCCTAATTGAGTCAGATATTTCTCAAAGAACTCCTTCAATTTTTAAAATTTTAGTTCTCTCTCCTCCTCTACCTGAAGCATTTCTAGGATTGTGTCTTTCAGCTTACTATTTCTCTCCTCCATAGGTCTACTCTATTTTTAATACTTTCAACATTATTTTTTTATCTCATTCACCGTGTTCTTCATATCCAGAAATTATGTTTGCTCTTTTTCTTTTTTAGAGCTACATTCTCTTTGGTAAAGTATTCCTCTGTTGATTAATTTTATTTCTGAGCTCACTGAACTGCCTTTCTGAGGTTCCTCGTAACTCATTGAGTTTCTTTATGACAGCTCTTTTGAGTCTCTATCAGTTAGGTTGTAATCTTCTTTGATTTCATGTTTGGTTTCTGGAGAGTTGTCATTTTCCTTCTGTTCTGCGATGTTACTGTAGTTCTTCATGCTGTTTGATGAACTGATCATCTGCTAGCACATTTGTGATAGTAATCACCTTTTCTTATTTGAATATGGCTTTGGTTTCTTTGGTTCTCATCACTTGGGTCTTGTGTCCCTCCACTAGCTTTCCAATGGCTTGGATCTTCTTGCCCTTGCAACACTTGTGCTGCTGTTCCATAGTTGGAGGTGGATGGGTACTTTAACCACTGCTGATTGCACCACCTCCAAGGGTGCTGTGTTCACAGGTGTCGCCATCACTCGTGGGGGCCCAGGGACCCCTGGACTTGTATTCAGCCCCCATTGCAGGTGAACTTGGTGTCAGGGGTGCCTTTAATGGTGGATGGGTGCTCCACCCCATCTACTCACCTTTGTGCAATTGGGCCATTGCCATGGCCACTGCTTCACTGACCATCACAGGGCAGGACAGCCACTGGCCATGGCTATTCACTTGTACATGAGGCCACTGTCAACTGCAGCAGGTACCCCATGAGTGTTTGTATTTGCATCCAGGGTCACTGCCTGCCCATGGGTGTTCACACCTGAGTGGGGTTGGGCTGCCCTTACCTCAACTCACACTCATGTTGGCCACTAGGTAAGGATCCATGAACTGGATTCCTGTCACTGTGTGTGTTGGAGCAGGCTGCTACCATAATTCCAATGCTTCCTGAGAGTCTTGTCTGCCCACCTTCAGCTGTATAGCTTCCTGGATCTCTTAGGCACTTATTGTGCTGTGTAGGGAATTCTCTGTTGGTCAATAGATGTATGTTTGGTTGTAATTTAGAGGGGAGAGAAAAAGAGAACAACTGACAACAACATGATGCTGACATCACTCCAAGAAAAAGGTTCTTAAATCAATGATTTTAGCTTCCAACTTAAGAAAATAAAAAAGAAGAGAAAATGAACCCCAAAGCAATGAAAAGAAATAAAATAATAAAAATTAGAGATGCAATCCATGAAATGGTAAATGAAAAGCGGTAAAGAAAAATCATCTTTTAAAGATACAGCTCTTTGTGAAGATCAATATAATTGACAAACTTCTAGCCACATCTACAGGGAAAAAAAGAGGACACGATTTAACAATATCAGGTAAGAGAGGTTACATCATTATAGATTCTATAAATATTTAAAGGATAATAAAATCGTATTATAAAGACATTGTGCAATAAAGTTGGCAAATTAGATGAAATGGACAAATTCTTCAAAAGGTACAAGGTAGCAAAGCTCACCAAAGGATAAATACATAACTTGAATAATCCTATAGTTATTGTATTTGTCATTACATTTTCTACAGATATGACAGAAAAAGCATAGGCAAAAAACGTAAAAAATAGATAAATTGGACTACATCATGTTTAAAACTTCTGTACTTTAAAGGACACAATCAACAGAGTGAAATGGCACCTTATAGAATGGGAGGAAATATTTTTATATCTGCTAAGGGGTTAATATCCAGAATATATAAAGCACTCCTGGACGTCAACAACGTGGTGGAGTGAGATGTTCCTTTTGTCTCTCCTCCTTTTGAGCTACAACTAAATGGACATTCACTGACCAACAGAAGAAGCCCACACAGCACAACAGGATACCTGAGAGACACACACAGCTATACATCTGAGGGTGGATGAACTGGCCCCCCAGAAAGTGGCAGAGATAGATGAGCATGTCTTGCTCTCCCACAATAGCCCTGTGCACACACATGAATCCTTTTCAAACTAGTGCAAGTGCCCGGAAAGTGGGAACATGCAGCGGGGTGACTCTAAGAGGAGGAGGAGGTAACCCTCAGCCTGTGCACATGGTTGCTGTCTCAGCAGAGAGAGGGAGCCCACTGTGTCCCTGTGCCATAAAGGAGCAGCCATAGCTCGGGTCCCAGCAAGGAAGCCCTGCCCACCAAGCACAGTGGCCTTCAGACTGTGGATTGTAAATAGGGACCTCAGAAGATTTCCACGTTGGGGCAAACATTCCCCAGGTACGTGCAACCACTCACAATGCAGCTGTACTCCCAAAGAGGGAATGGTCCAGGTGGCTGCTGGAATAGGTGCGGCAGCTTTGAACCCATGTGTGTTCTTTTTCCTGGCAGAGAGGGGTATCCACCGAGTCCCATGGCCATCAAAGATCAGCCACAGCTCAGGTCCCAGTGAAGAAACCCTGCCCACCAAGCACAGAGGTCCCATGGACTGTGGATCATAAACAGGGACCTTAGCAGATTTCTGTGCTGGGGAAAACACTTCCCAGGCAGGCACAAGCACTCACAGTGCAGCTTCACTCCCAAAGTGGGACCAGGTCTGGGTGGCTGTGGGAGTAGGTGCGGAAGCTTTGGGCCCTTTGGTGATCACTTACTGGTGGGGAAGGGGAGCTCAGAGCACCCCTAGGTTCCAAAGAGTGGCCCTAGCCTAGCAAGGAAGCCCCACCTGACAAGGACAGTCCACACAAGTGCCTGAACACATCCCAGGCTGAGGCAAACACCCATAATACCCCCACTGCTTCCAGCAGATGAGGTGGGGCCAGAAACACTGCTCCTTCTCCCCCCTACCAGTAACAGGGGCAATCTGTGTCCTAAGGATACTACAAATGCCCTGACAAAAGATTAGTTCATCAAACACCATGAGAAACTGCAGCAGCAATTAATACCAGAAGGAAAATGACAATTCTCCAGAAACCAACACTGAAGACACAGAAACATACAACCTAAATGGCAGAGAATTCAAAATAGCCATCATAAGGAAACTCAATGACTTACAAGAAAACAAGAAAAGAAAGACAATTCAAGGAAGTCAGCAACAAAATAAATCTCTTCACCAAAGAGCTTGGAACTATAAAAAAAAAAAACAAGCAGAAATTCTGGGTATGAAAAACACAATTAATGAAATAAATAATAATCTAGAATCATTAAGAAAATAGAATTGATCTTCTGGAGGAAAGAATGAATCTTCTTGATGATAAAAATGTAGAAATTCTACAGGTGGAGGAGGAGACAGAACTAAGATTTTAAGAAAACAGACGAATTCTTCAAGAAATATCTGATTCAAGTAGGAATAGCAACATAAGAGTTACAGGTATCTCAGAGGGAGAAGAGAAGGAGGAAGGAGCAGAGAGCTTGTTCAAAGAAATAATTGCTGAGAACTTCTCAAACATGGGGATGGTTTGAGATTTACAGATAAATGAAGTTAATCGAATGCCCAACTTTATCAACATGAAAAGACTCTCTCCAAGGCATATAATAGTAAAAATCACAAAAGTTTTGGATAAAGAAAGAATATTAGAAGCAGCAAGGCAGAAGAAAATAACCTACAAGGAAAATCTGTCAGGCTTTCAGCAGATTTCTCGGCAGAAACCCTAGAGGCTAGGAGAGAATGGAATGATATATTCAAAATACTGAAAGACAAAAAGGTTCAGCCAAGAATACTCTATCCAGCAAAACTTTCCTTTGGATATGACGGAGAAATAAAAACTTTCCCAGATAAACGTAAGCTGAGGGAGTTCATCACCACTAGACCTCCCCTACAAGAAATAAAGCTGCCATCACACCAGCAACAAATAGACAAAAATCTACAAGGCTCTGAGCAAGGAGATAAATAGACAGACATGATCAGAAACCTGCAGCTCTATACTAGAACATGGAGGCAAAGGCTCAATTACAACTTAAAAAAGAAAGGGAAAGAAAACATCAAAAGCAATGATAAACCCTTCAACTTAGCCACAAACTCACAAAATTAAAAACAGGACAATATGCTCAGGAGGGGAGAGGAAAGGGAAGGAACTTGCTTAGGTTAATAGAGATAAGAGGCTATAAGAAAATGGAATGTCTCATCTCCAATATCTTTCATACCATCCTCATGGTAACCACTAAGCAAGTTCTTTCTTGAAGGGAGATCTGAATAGCACATCTCCCTGCCTGACACAGACACAAACACACATCACTAAAGCCTTGATGCTTTCTCCATAACATAGGTTTCAGAGCTACCGACAAGTATATAGCCTAACAGTCATCAGACATTCTCACCTGCAAAAATCTTTTCTCAAATTTTCCTATGTGCAAGTCTAATACATGAAGTAGGGAAGAGAATTACTAATGTCTCTAGGTAAAGACATTATAAATGTCTCTTAAAGAACCTTCACTTACACTTACACTCATGAGGAGAAATACAGGGCTACTAGGCACCCAGTCACTCAAAACACATTTCTGTCCTCAATTCTGCACTCTTGGGACCCGATGATACCAAGGTGATCAGAATAGACCCAGCCACTAACCACATTGGGCTCACAGTCCAGCACATTAATTACTGGTATCAAGGAAAAACTATAATAGGTGGATTTTATCTAAGAAGGGCAAAAGCCAGATTTGTAGAACAGAAAGACGATAGAGGCAGAAGGAAAAATCAGATAATTTAGGAAACATGAGCTTCATTTTCCTTCTTTTGAGTGGGCTACTGATGATCTGGCAGCTATTAGGGACTGGTTAGAGTGTTCTGCCCCTGGGTATTTAGATGGATCATCAACAAAAACAAATTGAATTCTTTATGGATTGCCCAGAATATCTTGAGATTTTAAGTGTGGAGTGTGTGAAAGGCTCTCTCTCTATATGTGTCACTGTCCTTAGCACCCTTATATTAGGTTTTCTGAATCCCCCTAACAGAATTTCTCATCCTGCTCCCCCATGAGACATATGTATTGTCAGCCTTTTCAAAATTTGTTAACTTAATGAGCAAGAAAAAGTGACAAACTATGGTTTAAATTTTTATTTCTTTGATTAGCAATGAGACAGGACTTTTGTGTGTTGATCCCTTGTATTTCTACTTTTATGAGTTGTCAATTCATGTCCTTGATCCATGTACCTACTCTACATTCAGAATTTTTCTCATTGATTCAATAAGCTTGTCAGACAATGAGATACTAAGCTTTATTTCTGGTTTTGGGTAAAGAGAGTCTCATGATGCATTTGCCCTTGAATTAAGTTTTTTTAAAAACAGTGAAATTATTTCATATGAAGTCAAATTATTTCTAATTTTTCTTTTGTGATTTGTCGAATTATCTCATTTTAGAAATATCTTCTCTTCTGTACATAGCTTTTGACCCAACAATTATACTTCAAAGAAGTGTGCAAAGATGGAAATACAAGAATGATTTCAACAATTCTTATAAAGAAAAAAATAAGGTAAATATACTACATGCCCATTGTTGAGCAGAGAAGCATGCATTGGTTATAAATGCCAATGGAGCAGAACACCACGCATTGGTTCCCAAGCCTAGAGGAGGACTCCAACTACATGGAGGATAGCAAAGATCATCACAATGCCAACCAGCAGGAATAGAAGTGCAAATGCTTTTCCCCACTGCATCTTGTATTGGAGCTGCCAAGGAAAATACAATGCAGTCAAGCACTGGATGGAACAATGCTTTACTTACACAGAGAAGAGACAGAGCAAGATCAGGCCAATTTGCCTATCATGAACCACTCTTGTGACGCATGGAAGAACTCTGTCTCCTCCCCATGAGGCCAGATATAACAGTGGGGTTGGCCAGGTCCTTAATGCTGCACGTGCTTAAGCAGAACAAGGGAGTACTCATTGAGTTTAAACAGGGAAAGATATTCCTACCTATGTGATAAACCTAGCACCGGTTGTGTTGGCTCTTTATCTCTTGGTAAGGAAGTGTTTCAGGCCCAAGGACCATTTTTATGTGGCCAAGCAGGAGTTGAAAGACTTTGCACTTGAGATGGCCTTTTACAACATCCTTCTATAGGGAACTGGTATATCTCACTCAATGAAATGTTACACAGCCAGCAAAAAGTCAAAATTTAAATTTAGACACGTAAAATTACATAGAAATTTGTAGTGAGATATTTGTATTATGAAACTATCTTCTGGAAATATTTGGACAATCATAATAGAACAGAACATCTTTCTTACCAGACTCTAAATAAATTAATTGGTGCTTTTCCTTCAATAAGAGAAAGATGTAGAACTTGAGAAAGACATTACCAAAAATGCTTTAACCAAGTTTCTTTCATTTTCTACTGAATATTTAATGTTTACTTAATATTAAGTAAGCATCGTATGTTAACTGCACAACTTTCTTAGTTCTCTGAGATTCATGTTTAAAGGGGGAGGATGATTAGCTCCTGCTCCCAAGGGGTGAGCCATCAAGACTCTCTCTTTAACCAGTGAGATAAGTGACTTGAATGACATGAAATTACAGAATTTCCTTTCCCATTTTGGCTGAGGGAGGAGAAGTAGAGATGGTACCTCCTCTTCTCTCTAGATCTGCACTGCCCAGCATGACTGCCACTAGCCATATGTGGCAATTGAGCACTTGAATTGTAGCTAGTGAGACAAAATTACAAGTGATGAGCCAATGTTGACACACTGTTATTAACTGAAGTCCATAGTTTGATTAGGGTTCACTCTGACACAAGAAGACAAATAGTGCATGATCTCACCTATATGTAGACTCTCACAAAGTCATACTTATACAGAGAGTAGAATGGTGGTGGCCAGGTGCTAGGGGCTGGGAGAAATGGGAAGATATTGGTCAAAGAGTACAAACTTTCAGCTATAAGATGAATACATTCTGGGGAATCTAATGAAGAAGATGGTGATTATAGGTAACAACAATGTATTGTATACATGAAATTTGCTAAGAGAATCAATATTAAGTGTTCTCATCACAAAAAAGCTAACTATGGGAGGTGATGGATGTGTTAATTCACTTGATTGTGATAATCGTTTCACAATGTACACGTACATTAAATCATCACGTTGTATGTCTTAAAAATGACATCACAGTGTGCAGCCTAAATATATATAATTTTTATTACCTCAGTAAAACTGGGGGAAAATAAATCTATAGACTTCAAAAAAATTAAATGATTATTCATATACTTGGATTAATATTTACCACATCTGTTTTATTTTCTATTTTTCTATTTGTGGGTGTTTTGTTTCTTTTCTTTTTTGTTTGATCTTCCTCTCTTTTTCTGTCTTCTCTGATTTTATTTGAGCATATTGTATGATTCTATTTTTTCACCTCTGTGAGCATATCAACTCTACTTCTGCTTTGTTTTTTTACTTTCTTCAGTGGTTGCCATTGAGTTTGCAACATACATTTACAATTAATCCAAGCCTTCTTTCAAATAACAGCATATCAATTAAGAGTTAGTGCAAGTACTTGTTCTTGCACTTACCTTATAACCGAGTATTCCTCATTGCCAACTCCCAAAATTTAGAACATTGCTGTAATTCATTTCACTTATCCATAAACTATAATCCCTGAATACAGTGTTGCTTTATTATTTGGAACAAACTATCTGTTGAATCAAGTAAGAATAAGAAAACAAAAGATTTTGTTTTAGCTTCATGTTTTCCCCTCTCTAATGCCCTTTCTTTCTTTATGTAGATTCAAATTTATGACCTATATGATTTTCATTCTCTCAGGAGAACTTCTTTTGCATTTCCTGCAAACTCACTCAATATTTGTTTGTCTGAGAAAGCCTTTATTTCTGTTCATTTTTAAAGATAATTTAGCTGGATACATAATTCTAGGTTGGTGATTCTTTTATTTTAACACTGAAATATTTCACTCCACTCTTTTCCTCTTTGCATAGTTTCTGAAGAGAAGCCCAATGTAATTCTTATCCTTGCTCATCTATAGGTAAGATTGTTTTCTCCTCTGGCTTCTTCCAAATTTTTTTCTTTGTCTTTGGTTTCCTGCAGCTGGAATATGACATGCCTACGTACGGTTCTGTTATGTTTTGTATTTATCCTATTTGCTGCTTTGTGAATTTCCTTCATCTGTGTTCTGTCATAATTTTGGGAAGTTGTCAGGTATTATTGCTTCAGATATTTATTCTGTTTCTTTTCCTCTTTCTTCTCCTTCTGATATTCCCATCGCATGTATATAATACCTTTTAAAATGGTCTAATAGATTTCTATTTTCAAACCATTGTGCTAAGAAAAGATACTTGATATGATTTCAATCTCTCTAAATTTGTTTAGATTTGTTTTGTTGCCCAAAATGTGATCTATCCTGGAGAATGTGCCATGTGCACTTGAGAATAATGTGTATTCTGCTGCTGTTGGATGGAATGTTTGGTATGTATATTAGATGCTTTTGGTCTATAGTATAGTTCAAGACTACTGTTTCTTTATTGATTTTTTTTTCTAGATGATCATCTCTCTGTGTGTCTTTCTCTTATAAAGAAACTTATTACTGGATTTGTGACCTCGGATAATCCCAGATGATATCCTCATCTCAAGATCTTTAGCTTAATTACCACCTGCAAAAATCCTTTTTCCAAACAAGGTAACATTCACAAGTTCCAGAAATTAGCACACAGATACTTCCTGTGAGGGCCACCATTGAACCCACCACTCCTAGCATACATACAAATGAGTGGAAAAAGTATATATGAACTGTTTTAAGAAAAGAAAATGAACACTCACCACTTAGCTTAGGAAATAAAACCTTATTAATACTTCGGAAGCCCACTCTGTCTGTCTGTTTCCAATCATAGTCCCTGCTTCCCCTTAGAAACAGTTTCCATTTTGAATTTTCTACTCATCATTCTCTTGTCTTTCTTTATAGTTTTAACAAATAGGAATTATCCTTAAACCATACATTGTTCGATTACATTTGTTTTGCCTATTTTTAAACTTTAAGTGGAATCACATTATATGCATTCCTCTGTGATTTACTTTTCTCACTCATTATTATGTTTCTGCAATTCATCCATGTTGATGCAAGTGGCTGTAATTCATTCTCACTCATGAATGAATATGTTGTGTGAATGAACCCACTTTATGAAAGCACCACAATCTATTCATCCATTCTATTGTTGATGCACATTTTGGATTTCTTTCATGACATTTTTGTACGTCTCCTGGTGCAAACTTGCATGAGTGTCTTCAGTGCATACACAGTTAGGAGGGAGATTGTTGAGTAAAATTTGTGCAGTAAAGCCAAACATTTTCAATATCATTGCATAATTTACAGTCCTACCATCACTGGGAAGAGTTCCCATTGGAACACATCTTCTGCATCAGTTGCTCTTATCAGATACTTTTAGATTTTGCTGATTTGGTGAGTACCAAAATGAAGTCTCAGTTTGATTATAATTTGCATTTCCCTGATTGCTAGTGAGGCTAAGTCTCTTTCTTGTGTCATTGGTAATTTTTGTTTCCTTTTCTGTAAAATGACTGTGTCTTTTGTTATTATTGATTCTTAGGAGTTATGTATATACAAGGATATTAATCTTTTGTCAGTTATTTGATTCGATTGTTTAATATTTAACTTTATTCCATTCAGACTTCTTGAGTGGATGGTATAAGGTAATATCTACCTGTTAACAGTTGTTCAAAGATGGAGGCTTTCTCTATACTACCAGTGTTTCTCTTTCAGCTCCTGACATCTTTCTGCCCATCTCCTTGGGATCCTCATAAAAAGGCATAAAGAAAGAGAGGAATAAAATGTTGACCTTGCTTATCCTTAAATACAGAGAGCGTCAACAACTTTGTGTGCAATTTCCTAACATTTTAAAGTCTCCACTCTCCAACTTACCTTAAAAGCAAGGCTGACCTGGAGTGGAAATCTGACTCAGAAACTGTTGAAATTCTCAAATGCAGTCAAAGTACCAAGCCACCAAAAAAGAAGCCAAACTCCTTAAGAAAGTCAGAAGCCATGCTGTTATCAAAAATGAGTTGCGTGATTTATTTAAGGATTCAAGTTAAGTGAAATGTGTCATTTCAAATTTACCTTTATGTGAATTGATTTCATTCAAACCAGACTATTCTTTTTCCTTTTAATATTTCCAACATCTTGCCTGGTAGACTACAATATTGTGTAGTGATTAAGAGATTTACCTTTGTTAGATCTAGATTCCAGTCTTGGTTCTGCAGCTTCCTGGTCAATAATAACATAACCTATCTTACAGAGCTTCTAGGAAAATTTAAAAAGGTAATGCATGTAGATCATTCAGCATAGTTCTTGGCACGTGGCATTCAATAGTCATTAGCTGTAATAATAAACATAGTCATTATTATTAGCGAGCTTGTTTTAAGACGCCATTTATTCCTTGCTGCTTGCATGTCCCCTTCCCAAAGTAGGTTCCTGGGCAGAATGTCTTGGAACTAAATTCCTGGACACTATCAGAAAGTAAACTCCATGGGGTCAGAGGTGGGACTGTTTTGTTGACTGCTATAACACCAACACCTAGGACAGTGCCTGGCACATAGTAGGCAGTCTATTAATATTTAATTAATAAATGAACAACTTGTCAAAATTTTCTCTCCATTTTCCAGTTGTACTCAGAATAGGCTCTCCTTTCAAGAGCACAGCTTTCCTTCAAACTCTCTCCAATGAAGGTTCCTCGTTTAACTACCTCTAATGAGCCTCAGGGTCAGAAGGTAGGGTCAATACCTCTTGCTTCCCAATACCACTATGACATCTTGGAGCGTAGAAAAGGAAACCTTGTTAGCTCAATTCCAACATTAGGGTCATACCATGATCAGTCTCCATTAATTGCATTTTGTCTTGTGTATGGCCATATTTTCCTGTATCTTCATTAGCCTAGTAATTTTGGATTACATTCTGAAATTACAAGTGATACACTGTAGAGACTCTGGATTCTGTTATGTTCTGTTGAACAATATGGATTTGTTTTGTTTCAAGGAACAGTTAACTTGGCTATGCTCAGATGCTCAGCTCTGAAATCTCATTTCAGTGCTTTTAGCCTTCGTTGGTACTACTTGGAGTTTTCCATCAGATTAGTAGTTCAAGAATCAGTCAAAAATTTGGACAGAGTTTGTACATAGAATTTTGGGCTCCCTCTCTGTGGCTACCTCTTTTTTGAGATTCTACTACCACTACCACTAGGCTCTGTAATCACCCTGAACTCCATCCTCTGGTTCTTCAAGTCTGAAAAAGTACAAATTTCTATCTGAGTTTGAGTCACCCCTAAGGCCCTGTCCAGGGCCTGCCTTTGGGCCAAAAGCTATAGGAAACAGGGAATTCCCTTCTTCCAGCTCCCTTCACTATCTGCCAGGTTTTATTCACTCTCCAGTAATTTCAAGTAATTTTGTTTTTTAAAAATGTTTCATTCTGAGTTTACAGTTGTTATTTTTCAGGGTACTGGATCCATAGGGAGCTACTCAACCATTACCAGGATCAGAAACTCCTCACAGCCCTTGTAGAGTATGACTGCTCCACCCTTCTATATCATGCTTTCCTCTTTTGAGTCTGTCTCCATTATCCCTGTCATGTACCAACTTCTCCCCTTCTGCCTACTCCCAGTACTTCTGGAAAAGAGGCACTTCAGTGGTCATGGACATGACCCGTGGAAAGAATCAAACAGGTAGAACCTTCACTTTCTTCTCTCTTTGGCGGTATCCTTCTCTCCATTTCAGCTAGAACTCCCACAGCCTCATCTTAATCCTTGTCATCACTCTGAAACTCAAAAATGTCACTTTCTGACCAAATCCCCTTGTTCGCTAGGTGCATTTACCATCTCATTGCCAATGACCTTGGTAGTAAGACTGGTTCTCTGGATGTTTGCTTAATGTTCCAAGGAATGAAAAATTGACAGAAGGTCAATTCTCTCTCCTATTAGGAGACCTTTAAAAAATTTTTAAAAAAGCTTTTTGAACTTCTCTTCTCAAGCTTACAGCCAAGTTTTTCAAGAACCACAGGCTATCAGGGACAGATTTCTGATGCTTCATAAAGAAAAAGAAAGTGAGGTTTAGCAGTTTAGAGTGGTGATTGAGAGCATGAAATTTAGAGTTACACAAAGCCATGTCTAGGCTCTACCCTTATTAGCTGTGAAACCCAAAGCAGCTCATTTCCAACTCTTTGGGCCTTACTTAGCTCATTTGCGAAATGGGAGTGATAAAACCAACCTCATAGGCTTGCTGTGAGGACTTTATTAAGATCATGCTCGAAAAAAGCTTCACATAGTAAGGTAGTAAGCTCAGTGAATGATATCATTCTTAGCAGGACTAGCATTTAAATTGAAAACAACAAGTTTCACTGAAGATTCTCATTTGGAAATGTTTTGGAACTACTTAGAGGTGGTGGTTTCTCAACACTATGAATATACGAAATGCATTGAACTGTTTGCTTTAAAATGGTTAATTTCATATTATGTCAATTTTGGTTCAATTGAAAAAAAAAAGATTCTCATGGTGCTGGCCCCATGGCTGTGGGATCAAGTTTCCGTGCTCTGGTTCGATGGCCCAGGGTTTTGCTGGTTTGGATCTTGGGCACAGACCTAACACTGCTCATCTAGCCATGCTGAGGCAGTGTCCCACAGAGCAGAGCCAGAAGGACCTACAACTAGAATATACAGTTATGTTCTGGGGCACTTTGTGGAGAACAGAAGAAGAAGAACAAAAAGAAGACTGGCAACAGATGTTAGCTCAGGTGCCAATCTTAAAAAAACAAAAGGTTCTCATTTGAGACAGTGTCATAGATTTCTGGCACACTTGCGCATGAGCCATGTTTTTCCTGAGAGTTTTGGGTCAGTCTACAGGGTAGAAGATAGAAAGTTAATTCATGAGGCTTGTGGAGGTGCAGGGAGGTATAGCTGTGAAATGCATCTGTTCTGTTCCATCCATATTACAGGTAGAAGACCTGGCTTGTGTGGCTCTCTGCCTACACTGCCTTCCTTCCTTCTCCTATCTGTGAACTCATCCCACAAGACTCAATTTGAATAACACCTCCTTTAAGAAGCCTTCCTCAACTCTAATTAGTAAATTTTTACTAATAATTACTAATTAATATGAATAGGATCAGTGAGGACTTTAATTTATCCAGGTCTTCTCTCTCACTAGTCTAAGAAATCCCTAACAGCAGAGACTGTGCCTGGTTCAACATGTCCAAAGTTCAACTCATTATCTCCTGCCTCAAATCTGCTCCTGATCTGTGTCTCCAATCAGTAAACAACACTACTATCTAGCTCCTACACTGGATTCCTCCATCACCCTTAACCCACGCACAGCCAACCTATAACCAAATAAGAATTAGTTCTTCCTTCCCTAGTTCTTCCTTCTGCAACCCACCACTCCTCAAATCATCATGGCTCCATCCTCTCTCACCTAGATGCCTATAGAATCTACTTCTTTATCTCTCAGCTTGTGGTGTCATCTTCTCCAAAGATCTAAAGAATCACCCTAAAACAAAAATCTCACTATTTTGTTCCCCTGCTTAAAACCCTCTGTGGTTCCCCATTGCATCAGGACAGAGTCCAAACTCCCCACCAAGTCACAGAAGGTTCATGAAAGTCTGGCTCATGTTGATGGCTCCAGTCTCATCAGAGAACAAAATCTCAGATCTGTACCCTCTGACAGCACTCAACCATGCCTCATGGGCCTCTGGGCTTTATACAACTTGATTCCTCTGCCTGGAACTCTCCCTCCCAGCTTTCCCTATTCTTTGATGGAAAATTCCCACTTAGCCCACCAGTGGCTTAACCTGAACCTACAACTTTGAATCAGGTGCCATATCTGGCCTCTTACAGACACCTGTACCTCCCCTACCCCAGCTCTGACCTCTCGTCCTGTGCCTTCTCATCTCAGCCCTGAACTCTCTGTCTGGACCTTCTCCTACCAGCTGTGACCCTTCTGCCTGAGCCTTCTCATCCCAGCACTGTCCATTCTCAGCTGTCATGTCTTGTGACTGGTCTGTCTCCTTCTCTGGAACAGGAGCTCCATGAGGGCAGAGCCCAGGGGTGTCTTGGTCATCTTCTGTGTCCTCATCAGCATTCATTACAGAATGGCATCAAGTAGTCGGTCTGGTGCCCACTGGTTCAATGACTTTGTTAATGGCTTAGGAGGCTGGGGGTGATATTGTGGGAAAGAGTATTTTCTGAGAGGATATTTAAATCAATTCAATGGTAGTGACTTACCTCAAAATGCTCTCAAGACACACCTGTCCTATGGAGGCTTTTCCTACCTAGTGTGATCCTTGTAAACTGAGGGAGGTAATATCCTGAAAAATTAGGGAACTCTTTGTCTTTTTAAGATGGGAAATGGAGCTTGTGCAGGGCTGTGCTTGAATACAAACACAGGCACAAGCAGATCTCAGATGCACATGTGTATACAACATGGCTCATATGCCTGCATACTACACTAGAATGCACGCACGCAAAAATATCCATGTGCTCATATATAGTCACCAGTTGTACATGCACAGAGACATGAATACAGAGTCATACATTATGTAGACATCCTCCAACAGGAATGTCCCAAAGCACGTACATATGTTACCCTGAGACAGACATAGAGATGGGCATGCATTCTGGCACACTGTCATGGACATGCACACACCCTGTCATGCATCACACAGATGTGCATATATAGACACAAAGAGGTACAGACACACACTTATGCACAAACGCAAACTCCACAAAGACATGCAAATGCATAAATGCATATATCAACATGGACATGCTGAAGCAAAAATGCACACAGACATGCACAGACACCCAAGCATGTACACAGAATGACACATATAGTTATGTGTCACTTAATGATGTGGATGTGTTCTGAGAAATGCATCATTAGGTGATTTCATCATTGTGTGAACATCATAGAGTGCACTTACATGACCTAGGTGGTATAGCCTACTACACGACTAGGCTCTATGGTACTAATCTTAGAAGACTACCATCTTATACGTGGTCTACTGTTGACCGAAATGTCATCATGTGGCACATGACCATATACAGATGTCTACATAAGAGGAAACGTGATAGAAGCATCTAGGAGAATCCACTGGACAAAATAACACAATCATAAAGAGATTTAGAAGCACATAAGAAGGTTGAAGGGCAGGCTGAATTGCAGGGAAGGAAAAAGAGCAAGATAGAGAGTCAGAGACAAGGAGAGAGAGACAAAGAGAGAGAGATGGACAAAGACTTGTGCAGAGCTTCATGCCCAGTCTCAGCTCCTGCCTGATGCTCATGTCAGAGCCTGCTGAAACTAACCTAAGAGCCTGTATTTTGCCATCCTTCTGCCCTCCTGAAGCCAGCTCAATGGCTACCTGGGTCTACTCTCAGAGCCCTCTTTGTACTGCAAGTGGCCCTATTAATACTCTCCTGGTATCAAGATCACTGTCAGCATGTTTTCAATCCTAGTGTCTACCATGGGGCAAACTTGATACCAACATGATGCTATTCCCTCTCCAGGATAACCTGATGCCAAAGCAGAACCTGCCAGTGTAATCTCTGTGTCCAATGCTGGAGCCAGTCTCAGCACCCCTCTGTTGCTCAACTTTGTCTCTACCTGGCCCCAGGGTGGGCTAGACTAGTCAGTTGTGAAGAAGAGAAGAGAGTTCAAATCCTAGGTCCCTACTACTACCTCTGTGACCTCAAGCAGGTGGTTTTGTGGAGTCCTGGTCTTCTGAACTGAAAATTTAGGATGATAATGAACCAGCCTCATTTTTATAATGATTTGATAAAATCATGTATACATAGACTTAATTTTCACAGTTAGTGCTCACTAAAGAGAAACTGTCCTTATTAGTAAGGAAGAATGACAAAGAGGGAAGGACAGCAGGGCCACTCATCTTTTATCTACTCCCACCTTCAACGTCCCTAGGCTCATCTCTGTTCCCGACACTGGACTTTACCCAAATCTCTCCTGCTATAGTTCCCTCTATCAGCTAATAACAGCCCTGACAAATCAGGAATTACCTCTAAAGGGAGATTCAGACATCCTCAAATACTTACCTTCTCTTCCCAAATACTCCCTTTACATTGGTGGGAAAACTCAGTCCCAGAAAGGGGGCATAAGAGTGCAGAGCAGGAGAGACAGGAGTCACATGTCAGCCCCCTACCCAGTCCTTGTTTTCTGTCCTCAATATTCCAATATATAAAATGGGAAACATTAAGAATAACATAATAACAGAAATGACAAAATCAACATAGTGAGCTTACCGAGGGATCTAGGAAGGGGGCTAGTGGAGATCCCTGCAAATTATAATGCTTGAGAGAGTTGGTACTTTTTGGTATCATACTGGTAGTTTTCACCACTATTTCACAAATCCTGCCCAGTCTCCCTCAGCCAACTAAGATCATACTTCTGTTCTGTGGTAATTTTCACTGAAATGTGACTCTGGACTTCAACCTTTTTCCCAACCAGAGATGGGCAATTCTATGTCACCTATCCTGACCTTGCTTTGAGGTCTCAATGGGGATTCTGGGCAGTAAGAGGTGGCAACGTGTCCAAAACAACAGTGGTTCAAGGCCTGGGGTCAGGTGCTGACTCATTGATCCAGCTTCACTCTCTGTATACTTTTCCACCCAGGAAACCCACATCCACAGCCTGGGGTCCTTCCTCACCTCAAGACCCTCAAATTTATTCCCTGGAATCTCTTCTGAGACCTTTGAATCTATATCCCTCCTCATCAAAAGATCTCCAAATCAAGAACCACACATCCTACCTCATTCCAAAATCCTAAATCCAGATCTTTAGATTCTTCCCTCTTGAGACCCCAAAATCCACAACTTTTGGTTGCCTTCTCACACTGAGACTCCAAATCTCAAGCTCAGGACCCTCTTCACCATGCAAATACTCTAAGCATTCAGTTGTGGCATTTATCTACCGCTTCCCGTACTGAAGTCCACAGCACTGGTGTGGCCCCTCTTGAGGGGCCACAAATTCAGTTTTGGGCCCAATCCCTGTTCATCTGCCCTGGGGTCCCCCTCCTCCTTCCCTGCTGGCTGTGCCCAAGCTAGGCAGGGAGCATGGTTGGAGGTGTAGTTTGGAGGTGAAATGAGACAATTACACCATCAGGACCAAAATCCACCATCTCTCCCAGGTAGTATAAAGGCAAACCTTCCCAGCCATCGCCATCTGGCTGTCACTTTCAGGGCCACCATGCTGGCCTCAGGGCTGCTTCTGGTGGCTTTGCTGGCCTGCCTGGTTTTAATGGTTTTCATGTCAGTCTGGCGGCAGAGGGAGGTCTGGGGAAAGCTGCCTCCTGGACCCACCCCATTGCCCTTCATCGGGAACTACCTGCAGCTGGACACAGAGCAGATATGCGACTCCCTCATGAAGGTGCCATCAGAGGGAGATGGGTGGAATGGTGTGGGGGTGTGTGCCTGACCAGTTTGGCTAGGATTTTGAGGCAGAGGATTGACAAAGTTGGACCAGAGTTTCAGGAAAGGGGAATTTTGAAGGTTCAGCATCAGGATCCTAGGCAGGAAACACCAGATCTTGGGATCTCCAGCCTCTTGCCCGTGAGAACCTATGGGGAAATGCATCTTAGTGCTTGAGGCCTGGGTACAGGGCCAGTTCAGAGTTGGGGCTGCTCCCTCTAACCACTCCCACCTCCATCAGATCAGCAAGCGCTATGGGCCAGTGTGCATGGTTCACCTGGGGCCCCAGAGGGTCGTGGTGCTGCGTGGATACGAAGCTGTAAAGGAGGCTCTGCGAGACCAGGCAGAGGAATTCAGTGGACGAGGAGAGCTGGCCGTTGCTGACCGGATCTTCAAAGGCTATGGTGAGAGGGACTGGTGGGGGAATGTGGGCAGGCTGACTTTGTGACCTCAGTGGGGTCTCCAGTCTTCTTCTTGCTCCCCCATCCCCTCAGGCTGTGACAGAGCCTTCTTCTGTCTTCTCTGGCCCCATCTCTGTTCATTGGTGCCTCTTCTCTTGTCTCTAAATTATCTTAGAGTTTATGCCTCTCTGCTTCTCCCTGCCTGTCTCTGCCCCATCTCTCTGTTCCTTCTCACTAGATGTCTCTTCTTTCTCTGTAACTGTTAGAACCTCTTGATTTCTGCTTTGGAACCCTTGTCTTCTGTCACCGTGTGTCTTTTGTCTTTTTCTTCTTCTCAGCTTCTGTGCTTCCTTGTGTTTCTCTCTCCCTCTCCCACTCTTTCTCCTTCCTTAATCTTAGAATCTCACATTATTTCTGCTTCAAAGTCCCCATGCTTCTGTCTCCTGGTGAGTCTCTCCTCTCTCCAGACCACCTGTGTTTCTCTCTCCATATTTTCCTTTCTTCTCTAGGCTCAGTTTTAGAATGTTTCACAATTTTATATATACCTCTCAAAACTCCACATATCTCACTTGCCTCCCTCCCCTCCCCTCTTCTCATGAGTGTCTCTATATCTCCGTTTCTCTGTGCATCTGTCTTGCTTCTCTCCTTCTGATTCTTTTCTTCCAAGTCAGTCTCTCTTTCTGTATTTCTCTGACTCTGAGTCTCTATATCTCCCTCTTTCTGCTGTTTCTCTCTCTGCTGGCTTTCTCTCAGAGTCTCTCCATCTTTCACCTGCTCCCTCTCTCTCTGCTCAGCTCTCCCTACTTCTCAGGATCCCCTGGGGCTGGTCTGTGTTGTGCCCCTGCCCCTCTCTGCCCTTTCTCCACTCCTATGCTCCCTCCCCAGGCGTGGCATTCAGCAACGGGGAGCGGGCCAAGCAGCTCAGGCGCTTCTCCATCACCACACTGAGGGACTTCGGAGTGGGCAAGCGTGGCATTGAGGAGCGCATCCAGGAGGAGGCGGGCTTCCTCATTGAGGCCTTCCAGAGCATGCGTGGTGAGTGGGGGACCCTGGAGTATTCGGGAAGGAGGAGAAAAACACCTGATGGGGACACATGCATTCTTGCCTGGGAAGGGGACTAGGTTGGGGGAAGGTGTCAGGCTTTCAGCTCTGGGGTCTGGTGCTGGAAAGTTTGGCTCTTCACGTCAGTGGCCCCCTCAAATTTTCAGACTGGCAACTGACTGCTGAGTTGACTCTTCCCCAAATCCATCTCTCCCCGATCCCATCCCACTCCCCAGGCAACTTCATTGATCCCACCTTCTTCCTGAGCCAAGCTGTCTCCAATGTCATCAGCTCCATTGTCTTTGGGAACCGCTTTGACTATGAGGACAAAGAGCTCCTGTCACTGCTGCGTATGATGCACAGAAGCTTCCAGTTCACAGCTACATCTACGGGGCAGGTAACCCATCCCAGTATGGCTTTACCAGGTCCCTACTACAACATGCCAAGTCCTCTTCCACATGGAGACAGGTGTCCCAAACTCCCAATCTCCTCCAGACAAGGTCCCTCAAGTCCAGCCCCGACTCTTGGACAACTGGACAGTTGCATCAGATTCAGGACAGGCTCCCAATACCCAATCTCCACTGACACCTGGATATCTCAACAGATGCCCTGATTCTGCCCCCCCCCCCCCCCGACACACACACACAAAAGCAAACCAGAGCCTGCAGGCAAGATTCATGCTTTCAACCAAGTTCTCTCGCCTGGGCAGGTGTTTCCATCCCAACTTACCTTAATACCTCACAGGTGCCCCTTGTTAAGATATTCCTTCTTTCCATCTGAATTTCTTAACATCTGGAATAGTAGCCACCTCAGCCCACCCCCTAAATACCTGAACACCTGGTGCTGCAAAATGAAGCCCACCAAAATCATTTGATATCTACACACATATCCAAACTAGTCCACTGGAATATCTAGACAAAAGCCTGCTGTCTAGCCCACTAAAATATCTGAACATCTAAACAGGTACCCCAACCAAGACCCCTAAACACTTAAACACCTGGATAGATTGTTCCACAAACACCCAAATAAATGTCCCTCAACCCAGCCCTGTTAAACACCCATAGAAAGGACCCTTATCGGGCAATTTGAATATCTGAACACCTGAAGAAGTATCTCCTCCACTTTAACACCTGCACTTCAGCACAACTTTACTACCTGAACACCTGTACAGAAGCCTCGAATCTAGATCCCCAAAATATCTGCACAGTTGTCTCCTACTGAGCCCACCTGAATGTCTAAACACCTAGACAACTGACCGCCCACACCAGTGCCACCTGAATAGGTAAACACTTGGACAGGTGTCTCCCACCCAACCTAACCTGAATATCTGAACATCTAGATCTGTGCTCCAATCCAGCCCCATCTGAATATCTGAACCCTGGATATGTGTCTCAATCCATCTCACCTAAATTCTTAGACAGGAATGCTCACACTTACCTCATGTGAAAACTTAGATATCTATTCCCATCCAGCCCCATCTAAATACCTCAACACCTGGGCAGGTGCCTTTAACCCAGTGCCTTCCTGGCCCTGAGACAGGTCCCACTGCCATCGAGTCCTGCCCACTAACAACTGTCCTTCCCTTTTCTTCCTCTGTCCCCCACTCTTAGCTCTATGAGATGTTCTACTCAGTGATGAAACACCTGCCAGGGCCACAGCAACAGGCCTTTAAGGAGCTGCAGGGCCTGGAGGACTTCATAGCCAAGAAGGTGGAGCAGAACCAACACACCCTGGATCCCAACTCCCCGCGCAACTTCATCGACTCCTTCCTCATCCGCATGCAGCAGGTACACCCCAGCAGCCAGGTGGGCAGGTCCAAAGCCAGGCAGAGGGAAATCAGGCTGGGGATGGAGGAGAACAGAGGCCCATTCGAATGAGTCCCCTATCACAATAAACCTCACAATCCAAGTTATAATTAGCCGCCACTGTTCCATCTACTGAGCCCTTACCCAGGGCCAGTCGTGTGCATGCAAATCATGACAGCAAGCACTTCCATAACACTACCATGTGCCAGGCACTATGTTAAGTGCTTCACGGTATTCGCCTACTTAAAACTCAGAACAGCTCTTGAAGGAGGTTCTATTATGACCGCAGTTTTACAACTGAGGGAAGTGAGGCCTAGGGAGTATAAGTGGACTGCCTGATGTCACACAGCAAGGAAGCAGTGGAACTAGGTTAAACCCTGGTGTCCTTCACGTTTGGCCTGGTGCTTTTAGCCACCATGTTCTCTTACCTTTCGTACCCTGGTTATCAGATGCACCTGTGCGGACAGGTGACTTGGCTTTACCATGAGACAGTGGAGGGGGGGTGTCCCCTCCCCCATCTGGAGGTCAATCTCGCTTTTGTGAAGAAAGGAGAGGAGGCTTTATGGAGTCTCGAAGTTCAAGGTGAAAGGAGCAAGGGAGGGATTTCTCCATAGTAAGGTTCAAGAATTTTAGTGAAGGAATAGGATGCTGTTGCTTAAAATTCTGTGTCTGTGTCTCAGAAAATTGGTCTCTCTTTAACCTTCTCTGAATCATTCTATCATGCCATCTCTGTGCCTCTTTTTCACTCAGTGTCTCTCACTATCCCTCTCTTTCTAAATATTCCTACCAAAAAAGGTGACCACTAAGCTGATAATTAAAAGACAGATAGTCAGCCAGCAGAGAATGTGAGAAGAGCAAATCAGGCAGAGCCAGCAGCCAGGGAAAAGGCTTGCAGACCAGAGAAAGCCTGGCAGAACTAGGATCCCTCTTCCCACCTTTGTTCTGGATTTAGGAGAAGCAGGCCCTAAAGAAAAACCTCAGAAGGGCCCTGAGACCATGGAGGAGTGAGCTTGTCCTGAAGCCCCCTCTCGCTGCGGGAGCAGAAGAACCCCAACACGGAGTTCTGCTTGAAGAACCTGGTGCTGACCACGTTGAACCTCTTCATTGGTGGCACAGAGACGGTCAGCATAACCCTGCATTATGGCTTCCTGCTGCTGATGAAGCACCCAGATATAGAGGGTACGGCTGGAGGGTGCATGAAAGTGGGGGTCACAGATCCTCAAAAATCCTGTAAGCCCACGGCAATGTTCCCAACTCTCTCAGATACCGGGATCCTCAGACACGCCCTGCTATCCCGAGACTGGGTGATATTTAGCTGATGGGCACCAGTCAAGTTTCACCAGCTGTTAAAATATTTGAAATATCAGAATTGATTGGATGGCTCCTATGCTAAGCCTACCGAGTGCCACTCCCTGCCCTGATTGCAGACCATCCCCGAAGACTCCTCCCTTGGACTTTTCCTATGATTCTGGTACGATCAGGTGAACAGAGACCTGGGCTAACAATGCGTATGGCAGATGTCTGTTTTGAACACGTAAATGTCACAAATGGACGTATAGTTGTTCACACTTGGACTATCATCCCGGCCCTCAGACCCCTAGATACCTAAACATAGTCCTTTCCTCCCCTCAGCCAAGGTTCATGAGGAGATTGATCGAGTGATTGGCAAGAACCGTCAGCCCAAGTTTGAGGACCGGGCCAAGATGCCCTACACAGAGGCAGTGATCCACGAAATCCAAAGATTTGGAGATGTGATCCCCATGAGCCTGGCCCGTAGAGTTATCAAGGATACCAAGTTTCGGGGTTTCCTCATCCCCAAGGTGCTGCTCTGCCCTGCCTAGAGGGACCTCCAATCTGCTCCCTGTGACCCCATCCCCCTTAGAAGCTCCTCAGCCCCTGTCCGACTCCCTCAGTCAAAGACTCCCAACCACCACATCCCTTCAACCTTCCCACTCAGAGACTCCTGAATTCCATCTCTCCGCCGACCTCTTGCCTCAGGGAATATGAACCCCATGTTCCCCAAATGTCCTCTCTCAGAGAACATGAACCCCCATGTCACTCCAGCCTCCTGCCTTGAGAGACATGAACTGCTTGTCCTCCAGACCTCAAGCCTCAAGAGTCATGGAATTCGTGTTCTTCAAACTTCCCTTCTCAGGGAAGAAACTTCCAGTCCCCTGAACTTCCTATCTCAGAGACTATGACCACCCATTACCCCAAACCTTTGGCCTCGGAAACACAAACCCCATGAAGCACAAACTTCCTACCTCAGGGACGTGAATCTCAAGTCCCTCAAAGGACCCGAACTCCCATGTCTCCCATTTCTCTTTATCTGGGCTGCTCAAATTCCCCCTCCAACCCCCATGGGCTTTCTGCACACCCATCTCCTACTCTGCCTTATCAAATCCTCTGGCCTCCTCCCCACCAGGGCACTGAAGTGTTCCCTATGCTGGGCTCCGTCCTGAGAGACCCCAAGTTCTTCTCCAATCCCCACGATTTCAACCCCCAGCACTTCCTGGATGAGAAGGGGCAGTTTAAGAAGAGTGATGCTTTTGTGCCTTTCTCCATTGGTAAGAGACCACTATCTGCTGCCAAGCCACCACTCACACCCAACGGGGACTCCTTCTTTTTCTGAGGTGTAGCCTGGTATCCTTCTCCACCTTGGAAGTCCCTCTTAGAATCTACCTTGGAGGCAACCAGCTGCAACTACCCTAACTACCAAGTACCTGGGTCCAGGAAAAAGCAAAGGGATGCTTATACCCCTTTCAGAGCTGGGGAAAACCAAGGCCTAGTGTGAGTTAGAGATTTGTCCCAGGTCACTTAAATTCTTCAGATGGCTGGGAAGGAGATGACAGCATAGCAGCCATATTTGAGAGCATATTCAAGGAGAAGGGGCATCTAAAGTTCTCATTGTTACAGCTTGGTATAGCTCGCCCCCATCCCAGGTACACTGGAGAATGAGGCTCAGAGAGGGTTAGAGACTTCTCAGAAATGTCTCAGGCCACGATATTCCAGGCCCTCCTCCCGGGGAGAATGCAACTGGCGTCTGGTAGTGGGTCGAGTCAGTGGTGAGAGTTGGCCTCACCTCCACACCTCCCATCTCGTCTCTTCAGGAAAGCGGCACTGCTTTGGAGAAGGCCTGGCTAGAATGGAGCTCTTTCTCTTCCTCACCACCATCATGCAGAATTTCTGCTTCAAGCACTCTCAGTCGCCCCAGGATATCGACGTGTCCCCGAAACACGTGGGCTTTGTCAGCATCCCAAGAAACTACACCATGAGCCTCCAGCCCCGCTAAGCCAGGGCTGTGCCAGGACAGGGCTAGTGGGAGCAGGAATTCGGGGAGAGGGAGCCTGGGTTTGGCTAGCTGGAAGGTGGGGCCAGCGGGAGGGGCGGGGCTAAGGAGGGGGGTGGGCTGGGGGGAGTTTCGAGGGGCAAGGTGGATAGGAGTGAAAGAAGAAAGAGAACGGGCTGTGTCTGTTCACCTTGCTAGAGCTAGCTCCTTCAGAGCTGGGGTGAGAGGAAGGGATACCTTACCCTAGATTGTGAAGAAGAAGAGCAGCTATTATTTACTGAGCAAGTGCTCCGTGTCAGCTCTCTGCTAAAAGCATTACACGCTCACCTCACTTAATGTTCACAAACCTGTAAGACAGGGATCAGTGTTCATGCCATTTTACAGTTGACAGAGCTGAGGCTCAGACAGATGAAGTCTCTGTCCTGGGTCCTACAGAACACAGTAAGTGCCCAGCAAGTACTTGACCACAGATCTGTGCAGGGATCGCTCTACTTGGCCCACAGTCTATTGGCTAGATTCTCAAAAGACACCCCTTCCTCACACGAAAAACAGCAGTTTAGTTTATTACTGAACAGCCTGAACAGCTCTGTCCAGGGGCTTTTTTCCAGAACCCTGACAGGCAGCTGACCTGGCTTCACTACACACTTGCCCACACTCTTGCTCATTCGTGCACACTTTGGATGCCAGGGAATACTTCATGCCTCCCACCAGATAAGGCCACTGTGTCAATCAGAGTCAGACCTGGGGACAGTAGACAGACCTCTTCATGAAGTGGGTGGGGGAGAGAAACACTTTCAGAGAATTCTAGGAGAACTTTAGTCATAGCACAGCCATGTGCATGTGTGTGTGTGTAAGCAGGCATGTGTGCATACTGGGATATGATTGTATGTTGGCCTGAGAGTATGGATGAACTCATATTTCCTATGAGATTTTGAAGGCAGGGCTCTGTCTGATGGATCTGGGGTCTTATCTCCAGATCTGGGACTTAAGTGTCTCAGAGTCACCTGCCTCCTCTTGAATAAGTTAGTGTATGTTTCCTTAGAAGCGGCATCAGCCTTAGGTCCTTGTGTTAGATCTAGATTCAGATGTAGCCATACATCTAAATGCTACACAGACCCCACCCTCACAAAACTTGCTGGACTTGAAGGACCTGTGATTGAGATCAAGTGATGGGAAGCCTGGTCTTTTGAACCCTGTACATTTCATCACTGGCTCTGATTCTCAAGTTTCTCAATTTCCATTTTCTGTGTCTTGCAACTTGAGTTCCATAAATTGGCTGCTTCCTGATCATTGAAGGAGGATAAGGATGGATTCCTAGAGTCATACTTTCATATCATAAACACATTAAGAATCCAGTGTCAAAATGAAACCTCATCCATCTCCGTGTGTGTCACCTTAAGAGGCTCCAAGAAACCTCGACTGGGGGAATCTTAGAATTGTGGTGTAACAAAACTGTCAAATCTTGGAACTGCAAAGTCCACAATTAATAGTCTTGGAAACTCAGACTCCCAGAACTGTCGCCTCAGAGTATTTGAATCACTGATGCCTGGAACTCTGGATGCTCAGAATTTTAGCATCAGAGGTTCCCCTGGACACATCTTTGGGAACTGCGTTCTGAGCCCCTCTGGCAGCAAATGTCAGTTCTCCAGGCTGAATGTTCCTTCTTAAAAAAAGTCAAGGGAGGAGAGGGGCTGGAGCTAGCTGGGCTCTGCCAATGAGGTCCGTTTCCATCGGAAGATAGAGTGCCCAGTAGCTATTTGCCGTGCAAGAGACGGGGAGGAAGAGAACTAGTATTAATCCCCATAATCCTCAAACTTACACCTGGAAAAGAGAAAGCAGGAGTCCATCAATGCATTAACAAAGGTGCCGAGAGAAGTCACATTCTAGCCACCAATGCCCGGATCACACCTGTCCAGAGAGGACACTCTCAGCTCTGGTGCTCTGGAATGGCCAAATACTCAAACCAGCAGTTAGTGCTGTGATGGAGGTGGGAACAGGAGCCCTGGATTCTAGTCCAGGCTCTGCTGCTAACTCCTTGTGCCTTCTTGAGCCTCTTTATGGCCTGACTTTCTCATCTGCCTCCTTCACACAGGATTATGTGAAATTCAAAATACAGCTCAGTGCTGAAAAGCTTTAAAAACTCAATGGCTGCAGGAGTGGGAGGATGGAATGGTAATATTTCTGGGTGGCTCATTTTTCACACCCTCTTCTGCCAAACCAAATTCTCTAGAGTTAACACACACAAACACACACACACACACACACACACACACACACACCTGTCCTTGCCATACAACAACAGCAAGTGGCATGAGTGAGTGCCTATTACATGCCAGGCACTGTCCTGAGCCCCTTGTACTAGATTCCTAGGATGACTATACTAATCCACCCTGAACTGTGAGGCTTAAAACAACAGAAATGTATCATCTCATTCTGGAAGCTAAAAGTCCAAAATCAAGGTGTCAGCAGGACTAACCTCCCTCTAAAACCTGCATGGGAATCCCTACTTGCCTCTTCTTAGATTCTGGTGGTTCACTGGAAATCTTTGGAGCTCCTTGACCCTCAGCTGCATAACTCCAAACTCTGCCTTTGTCATCACATGGTGCTCCCCCTGCGTGCATCTGTCTTCATAGGGCCATCTTCCTAAAAAGACACAAGTCGTACTCCATTTATATAAAATTCTGGAAAGGGCAAAAATATTGTGTGGAAATTAATAAAGGAAACCTTAACTAAGTTGGAAAGGGGAGGACCTGTAGGGAGAGCAGTAATGCTGTCTCGTCCTTTATCAATTATACCTGACAGGAAGAGATGGAAGCTTGCATTTCCTACAGGAAGTAAAACTAATCTACTTTTGAAGGAAGATTTTTTTCTCCCCACCCTGCAATAGCCCAGCCATTGAGAAATGCCCCAGCTCAGCCAATGAGAAGGTGTTGCAGCCCTGATCTCTTACTTTCCCCCAATGGAGTTTCTTTTAGAACAGCCCCTTCTGGTCCCATTCATCCCCCACGGTCTGGCCTGTAGGCATGTCCTGGCAGCTGACTCAGGGCAATTTGTCTAAGGTGCACTTCTCTTGAGTCATATGGAAAAACTCCATCCACTTCCCATGGGGACAGATATAACAGTGGGGTTGGGCAGGCCCTTTATGCTGCATGTGCTTTTAATCTGCCAGGCAGGTTATGATGTAGAACAATGGAGTACTCATTGAGCTTAACCAGGGAAAGATCTTCCTACCCACATGATAAGCCTAGCACAGGCTTTGTTGGCTCTTTATCCCTTAATAAGGAAGTGTTTCAGGCCGAAGGACCATTTTTATGTGGCCGAACAGGGGTTAAAAGACTTCGCACATGAGTTGCCATTTTACAACATCCTTCTATGGGGAACTGGTATACCTCACTCAATGAGATGTGACACAGCCAATACAAAGCCAAATTTAAATTTATACACATAAAATTACATAAAAAATTTGTAGTCAAATATTTGTATAAGATAGAACTATCTTTGGAAATATTTGGACAATCATTATAGAAGAGTCCATCTTTCTTACCAGGCTCTAAAAAAATTAACTGGTGCTTTTCCTTCAAGAAGAGAAAGATGTAGAACTTGAGAAAGACATTACTAAAAATGTTTTAACCAAGTTTCTTTCATTTTCTACCTAATATTTAATGTTTACTTAAGTAAATATCAGATGTTAACTGCACAACTTTCTTAGTTCTCTGAGATTCATGTTTAAAGGGGGAGGATGATTAGCTCCTGCTCCCAAGGGGTGAGCCATCAAGACTCTCTCTTTAACCACTGAGAGAAGTGACTTTAATGACACCGAATTACAGAATTCCCTTTCCCATTTTGACTGAGGGAGGAGAAGTAGAGATGGTACTTCCTCTTCTCTCTGGATCTGCACTGTCCAGCATGACTGCCACTAGCCATATGTGGCAATTGAGCACTTGAATTGTAGCTAGTGAGACAAAATTACAATTGATGAGCCAGCGATGACACATTGTTATTAACTGAACTGCATGGTTTCCTTAGGGTTCACTCTAAGAAGAGAAGACAAATACTGCATGATCTCACCTATATGTGGAGTCTCACAAAGTCAGACTTATACAAGCAAAGAGCAGAATGGTGGTTGCCAGGGGCTGGAGGGTGGGAGAAATGGGAAGATATTGGTCAAAGAGTACAAACTTTCAGCTGTAAGATGAATACATTCTGGGGAATCTAATGAAGAAGATGGTAACAACAATGTATTGTATACATGAAATTTGCTAAGAGAATCGATCTGAAGTGTTCTCACCACAAAAAAGGTAACTATGGGAGGTGATGGATGTGTGAATTCACTTGATTGTGATAATCATTTCACAATGTATATGTATATTAAATCATCACGTTGTATGCCTTAAAAAAGGACATTGCAGTGTGCAGCCTAAATGTGTGTAATTTTTATTACCTCAATAAGACTGGGGGAAAATAAATCTATAGACTTAAAGAAAAATAAAATGATTATTGATATAGTTGGATTAATATTTACCATATCTGTTTTATTTTCTATTTTTCTATTTGTGGTTTTTTCTTTTCTTTTTGATCTTCCTTTTTCTGTCTTCTCTGATTTTATTTGAGCATTTGTATGCTTCCATTTTTTTCTCCTCTGTGAGCATATCAACTCTACTTCTTCTTTTTCTTTCTTTCATGGTTGTCCTTGAGTTTGCAACATACATTTACAATTAAGCTAAGCCTTCTTTCAAATAGCTGCATATCAGTCCACAGTTAGTGCAAGTACTTGTTCTTGCACTTACCTTATAACAGAGTTTTCCTAATTCCTAACTCCCATAATTTAGAACATTGCTGTAATTCATATCACTTATCCATAAGCTATAATCCCTGAATATAGTGCTGCTGTTATTATTTTGAACAAATGGTTATCTCCTACATCAATTAAGAATAAGAAAATAAAAGAGTTTGTTTTAGCTTCATTTTTTTTTGCTCGCGAATGCCCTTTCTTTCTTTATGTAGAGTCAAGTTTCTGGCCTGTATCATTTTCCATCTCTTGGAAGAACTTCTTTTGCATTTCTTCTCCTTGGTAGGTCTATTGTGGACAAACTCCCTCAATTTTTGTTTGTATGAGAAAGCCTTTGTTTCTCTTCATTTTAAAAGATAATTTAGCTGGATACATAATTCTAGGTTGGTGGTTCTTTTACTTGAACACTGAAATATTTCACTCCACACTTTTCCTGTTTGCGTAGTTACTGAAGAGAAGCCCAGTGTAATTCTTATCCTTGCTCCTCTATGGGTAAGATTGTTTTCTCCTCTAGCTTCTTCCAATTTTTTTTTTCTTTGTCTTTGATTTCCTGCAGTTGGAATATGACATGCCTAGGTATGGTTTGGTTTTGTTTGGAATTTATCCTCCTTGGTGTTTGTTCTGTAATTAATTTTGGGAAGTTGTCAGGTATAATTGCTTCAGATATTTCTTCTGTTTCTTTCCCTTTTTCTCCTCCTTCTGATATTCCCATCGCATGTATATAATACCTTTTAAAATGGTCCAATAGATTTCTAGTTGAATGCCATTGTGGTAAGAAAAGACACTTGATATGATTTCAATCTCCTTAAATTTTTTAGATTTGTTTTGTTGCCAAAAATGTGATCTATGCTGGAGAATGTGCCATGTGCACTTGAGAAGAATGTGTATCCTGCTGCTGTTGGATGGAATGTTCGTTATGTATATTAGATGCTTTTGGTCTACAGTATAGTTCAAGACTACTGTTTCTCTATTGATTTTTCTGTCTAGATGATCACGTCTCTCTCTGCCTTTCTCTTTTTCTTTTCACATCAAGGTAGTATGTTTTATTTCTGAAACAGTTCTCACATTCAGATCTACTTTAAATGCTTCTTTGTTAAACTCACTTGTATTCACCTGTTGTTTTTTAAAGATCTTTAGTTTAAAGGTCAAAATCTCTGTAAAACCTAAAAATGTTTTAAAATTTGCTGAAAATGCAACAAATTCTCACTAAAATTTATTTAAAATAATACCCTCCACTGATGTTACTTTTCCCCCCTGAAAAACTCTGGAGGAGCATTAACAAAAGATTTAAACTACTGTGCAAAATTTCTTCACGAAAAGTGTTTAAAGGCTGGTGCAAAATGGGGAGCAAATTCTAAACAATTTTGGCTTCTTGGAAACAAAAACCGCTGTGTCTGAGAAGAGTCGTCGTCGGCGCTCTCCGGGAAGAGCCGCCTTCATCTCTTCCGGCGGCAGGTGCGCTTGTGCTCGGCGTGCCAGTGCTCCTGCTGACACCTGATGGAGCAGCACGACGTGTTCCAGCAGCAGTACATGACCTCCTCCTCACAGTTGTAGCACCACTGCTTCTTCTTGGTCTGAGAAATTAGTTGTTTGTGCTGTGTTGCTAGCTTCTTGATTTCTTCTACAAATTCTTCTTTGCACTTCTCTTTTACTTGCTTACCTTTTCTGTCCATCTCACCTTGCATATTGGCTACAGCTTCATGTACAGCTTGTCTTTTTTCTTCTTCCATTTCAGAACACGGTTTTTCTAGAGCTTCTCGTACAACTCTTTCAGTTTCTCGCTTGTGATCAGACTTCATTTGGTCTTTAAAGTCATTGAAAATTTTGGTGTATTTGTCGTGGCACATACTTTGACACACTCCGTCACTGGTGGTCTGGGTGTTCTGATGCAGCATTCTTGGGGAAGAGGCACTTAACCTTCTTGGTCTGAGTTGACACTGAAACTTTTTCGATTGGCTGAGGCATTGTGGGGATTTCCTGGCTGGAACTCACTGCTGCGGTTTCAGGCTCTGGTTCTTCTTTTTTGGGTTCCACACTCTGATTACGTCGTCCTTTCTTTGCTCTTGGTTCTTGAGTCACCTTTAGCTGCTCATTGCTGGTAGAGGAGATACTGGACTCTGCCTCCTCCTCCCCTCGGTCCTCATTCCTAGGCTTCCAAAATCTTCCTTCACGAAGGAAACGCTGATGCAGCTCCAGCTCATCACACGCCTTTTTCCATCCCATACTGTGCTTAACGTGCAGCCGATGAACATTGACTGTGTTATCCTGTATGTTTTCAGAAGGAATCCAGGTCCTTTGGTGGTGGTGACCAAAGAAGCGGACGTCAACTTGATTGTCCTCTTTCTGCATGACTTTGGCTGTCCAGAATCCAAAACCTTTCATTTTAGCCCAATCCAGCTCATGATTAGTTATACAAGGGTAGCAGAACCAACTGTCAGGACGAGTATTTGACAAATAGAAGCAATTCTTACAAAGCTGTAGTTCATCCAGCTCATGACATGTGTCTTTATATAGCATCCTTGCTATGTTAGCTTGCTCACTGTCCGCTCCATAGAAAATCACTGTGTTGTGGAGAAGTAGCTGAGCATCAGCTTTGAACTCTTCGTAACTTCGATATTTCCCTTCATTCACTTTCTCCTGTATGGTGGGGACGTCGACTGCTGAGTGTATGAGCCTCTGGTACATCGGGTGTTTGTTTTCCTTCCCCTTTTTATGAAGGCCTATAGCCCTCTCCTTCATGTAGGAGACGATGAACCTCAGGTAGGTGCTCATCTCCTGCTTGTTTGTATTTTTCTTCTTGATGCTCCTGCAAACTGGGCACTGCCAGTGACTACTGCTGTCTCTAAGCCTGTACGCATCAGACAAACACTTGGAATGATACACACGAAAACACAGGTCACATATCAGCACCTCTCCAGACAAATGGCATTCAAAACAATACAAGTCATGATTTTCTGTTTCCCCGTCAATCTCATCTCCTGGCAACCAATATCCTTCCTGTTCAATACCAGCTTTGGAACCTTTGCAGCCCACTGTCAGAGTCTCCACAATGAGACCATCCTTCACAGCTAAGCTCAGCTGACGGGTGGTTTCTTTTGGATGCATACTGTGGACTCGAGACATATACCTTGCGATACGGTCAATGTTGGCAATTTGCTTCTGGTTTCGTATAATCTCAATGGCTACCCAAAGATGCTGGATAGCTTTTGTAGCCGCCTGTCGCCTTTTTGTTAAACGTGCCATGACCTGTTTACTGCTTTAGGGTGTCTCCGCGGCGAGCGGCGTACCCGAGACCCGGGGGCAGGAAGTTGGGGCGCCACCGCCGCGGGGAAAGTTTGCGTCCTGCGAGGCCGCGGGCCGCTCACGTGGCGGTGTCTGCGCGGGGCGGGCGCTCTCCCGGCCCGGCCTCCTCCACCTCGGTCCGCCCCCGACGTGTACTGTGCGGCCCGGCGGCCCCGCCGAAGGCTCGGGCTCGGGCGCTGGCCCGCTGGGCCGCGGGCTGCGGCTCCCTCCTGGCCGGCCGGCCGGCGCCGTGCACGCCCACTCTGCCTTTCTCTTATAAAGAAACTTGTTATTGGGTTTGTGACTTGTTCAGATAATCCCAGATGATATCCTCATCTCAAGATCTTTAGCTCAACTACCACCTGCAAAGATCCTCTTTCCAAACAAGGTAACATTCACAAGTTCCAGAAATTAGGACACAGATATATCTTTTGAGGGCCACCATTGAACCCACTACTCCTAGCATACATACAAATGAGTGGATAAAGTATATAGGAACTGTTTTAAGAAAAGAAAATGAACACTCACCACTTAGCTTAGGAAATAAAACATTATTACTACTTTGGGAGACCATTCCATCTGTCTGTTTCCAATCATATTCCCTTCCTTCCTTTAGAAACAATTTCCATTTTGAATTTTCTGTTTGTCATTCTCTTGTCTTTCTTTACAGTTTTACCAAATACGAATTATTCTTAAGCCATACCTTGTTACATTACATTAATTTTGCTTATTTTTAAACTTTATGTAAATAAAATCACACTATATGTATTCCTCTGTGATTTACTTTTTTCATTGATTATTATGTTTCTGCAATTCATCCGTGTGAATGCATGTGGCTGTAATTCATTTTGATTCATGGATGAATATGTTGTGTGAATGAACCTACTTTATGAAAGCACCACAATCTATTCATCCATTCTATTGTTGATGGACATTTTGGGTTGTTTCATGACATCTTTATACATCTCCTGGTGCAAACTTGCGTGAGTATCTTCAGGGCATACACATTTAGGAGGGAGATTGTTGAGTCAAATTCGCTCAGTAAAGCCAAACTTTGTCACGGGATTGCGTATTTTACAGTCCTACCAGCAGTGGAAAGAGTTCCCTTAGGAGCACATCTTCTCCATTAGTTCCTCTTATTAGATAGTTTTAGATTTTGCTGATTTGGTGAGTATCAAAATAATGTCTCAATTTGATTATAAGTTGCATTTCCCTGATTACTAGTGAGGTCAAGTATCTTTCACATATCATTGGTCATTTTTATTTCCTTTTCTCTAAAATGACTGGGTCTTTTGTTATTATTGATTCTTAGGAGTTATTTATATATAAGCATATTAATCTTTTGTCAGTTCATTGATTTGATTGTTTAATATTTAACTTTATTCCTTCCAGACTTCTGGGAGTGAATACTATAAGATAAGATCCACTTGTTAACAGTTATTCAAAGAGGGAAGCTTTCCTTATACTTCGTGTTTCTCTTTTGGCCCCTGACATCTTTCTGCCCATCTCCTTGGGATCAGCAGAAATAGGCATAAAGACAGAGAGGGATAAAATGTTGACCTTGCTAATCTTTAAACTACGCAGAGTACCAACAACTTTGTGTGCATATTCCTAAGATTTTAAAGTCTTCACTCTCTAACTTACCTTAAAAGCAAGGCTATCTGAGAATGGAAATCTGACTCAGACATTGTTGAAATTCTCAAATGCAGACTGAGTACCAAGATGCCAAAAAAGAGGCCAAAGTCCTTAAGAAAACCAGAAGCCATGCTGTTATCAAAAATGAGTTATGTGTTTTATTTAAGGATTCAAGTTAAGTGGAATGTGTCATTTCAAATTGAGCTTTATGTGAATTGATTTCACTCAAACCAGCCTATTCCTGTTCCTTTTAATATTTCCAATGTCTTGCCTGGTAGACTACAATATTGTGTAGTGATTAAGAAATCTGCCTTTGTAAGACCTAGATTCCAGTCTTGGTTCTGCAGCTTCCTGGTCAATAATAACATAACCTATCTCACAGAGCTGCTGGGAAAAAGTAAAAAGGTAATGCATGTAGATCATTCAGCATAGTTCTTGGCACGTGGCATTCAATAGTCATTAGCTATAATAATAGACACAGTCATTATTATTAGCTGGCTTTTATAAGATGCCATTTATTCCTTCCTTCTTCCATTTCCCCTTCCCGAAGTAGGTTCCTGGGCAGAATGTCTTGGAACTAAATTCCTGGACACAATGAGAAAGTAAACTCCATGGGGTCAGAGGTGGGACTGTGTTGTTGACTGCTATAACATCAACACCTAGGACAGTGCTTGGCACATAGTAGGTGTTCTATTAATGTTTACTTAATAATAATTGTCCAAATTTTCTCTCCATTTTCTAACCCTAGTCAGCATAGGCTCTCCTCTCAATAGCACAGCTTTCCTTAACAATCTCTCCAATGAAGTTTCCACATTTGACCACCTCCAATGAGCCTCAGGGTCAGAAGGTAGGGTCAATACCTCTTGCTTCCCAATAGCACTATGACATCTTGGAGCGTAGATAAGGAGACCTTGTCAGCTAAATTCCAACAATAGGGTCATGCCAGCGTCAGTCTCCATTAATTGCCTTTTCTCTTGAGTATGGCCATATTTTCCTCTATCTTCATATGCCCAGTAATTTTGGATTGTACCCTGATATTACAAGTGATACATTATAGAGACTCTGGATTTTGTTAGTTCTGTTGAACAACATGGATTTATTTTGTTTTAATGAACTGTTAACATGGCTATGCTCAAATGCTCAGTTATGAAATCTCATTTCAGTTCCTTTAGCCTTTGTTGGCACCACTTGGAATTTTCCAGCAGATTAGTAGTTCAAGGATCAGTGAAAAATTTGGACAGAGTTTGCACATAGAATTTTGGGCTCCCTCTCTGTGGCTACCTCTTTTTTGAGATTCTACTACCACTACCACTAGGCTCTGTAATCACCCTGAACTCCATCCTCTGGTTCTTCAAGTCTGAAAAAGTACAAATTTCTATCTGGGTTTGAGCCACCCCTAAGGCCCTGTCCAGGGCCTGCCTTCAGGCCAAAAGCTATGGGAAACAGGAAATTCCCTTCTCCCAGTCCCCTTCACTGTCTGCCAGTTTTTATTCACTCTCCAGTAATTTCAAGTAATTTTGTTTTTTAAAAATGTTTTGTTCTGAGTTTATAGTGGTTTTGTTTAGGATGCTGGATCCAAAAGGAGCTACTCAACCATTATCAGAATCAGCAAATCCTCACAGCCCTTGTAGAGTATGACTGCTCCACCCTTTTATAAACTTATTTTCTCTTTTGAGTCTGTCGCCTTTATGTCTGTCATGCACCAAGTTTTTCCCTTCTGCCTACTCCCAGTACTACTGGAAAGGAGGCACTTCAGTGGTCATGGGCAGGAGCTATAAAAACAATAAGACAGAAAGAACCTTCACTTTCTTCTTTGGCCTTGTCCTTCACTCCATTTCAACCAGTGCTCCCACAGCCTCACCCTAATCCTTGTCAGCACTCTGAAATCTGAAACACGAACATGTCACTCTCTGACCAAACCCCCTTGTTCTCCAGGTGCATTCACCATCTCATTGCCAATGGCCTCAGTGGTAACAGTGGTTGACAGGGTCTTTGGTAAATGTTCCAAGGAATGAAAAATTGACAGAAGGTCAAGTCTGTCTTCTGTTAAGAGAACTTTTTAAAAAACTTTTAAAAAGCATTTTGGAATTTCCTGTCTCAAGCTTACAGTGAAGTTTTTCAAGAATGACAGGATATCAGGGACTGATTTTTATGCTTCATAAAGAAAGGAAGAGGCACTTGGCAGTCTATAGTGGTGGTTGAGGGAATGAAATTCAGAGTTACACAAGGCCTTGTCCAGGCTCTACCCTTATTAGCTTTGGAACGCAAAGAACTCACTTCCCACTCCTTTGGCATTACATAACTTGTTTGCAAAATGGGGATGATAAAACCAACCTTGCAGGCTTGCTGTGACTACTTTTATAAGATCATACTCATAAAAAGCTTCACATAGTAAGGTAATAAGCTCAGTGAATGACATCATTATTAGCAGTACTAGCATTTAAATTGAAAACAAGAAGCTTCACTGAAGATTCTCATTTGGAAATGTTAGAAGGGGGACTTGTCAACACCCCGAATATACAAAATGCACTGAACTGTTTGCTTTAAAAAGGTTATTTTCATGTTATGTCAATTTTGGTTCAATTAAAAAATTAAAGATTCTCACGGGGATGGCCCTGTGGCTGAGTGGTGAAGTTTGCATGCTCTAGTTCAGCGGCCCAGGGTTTTGCTGGTTTGGATCCTGGGCACAGACCTAACACCACTCATCAAGCCATGATGAGGTGGTGTCCCACAGAGCAGAGCCTGAAGGACCTGCAACTAGAATATACAACTATGTTCTGGGGGACTTTGGGGAGAAAAAGAAGAAGAAGAAGAAGAAGAAGAAAAAGAAGAATGGCAACAGGTGTTAGCTCAGGGCCAATCTTTAAAAAAAAAATGTCCTCATTTGAGACAGCATCATAGGTTTCTGGCATACTTATGTACATGATCCTGGTTTTTCCTGAGAGATTTGGGTCAGTCTATGAGGTAGAGGATAGAAAGCTAATTGATGAGGCTTGTAAAAGCAACTGGGGGGTGTTGCTGTGAAATGAATGACCAGGCTTGTGAGGGTCTCTCTGCCCACACTGCCTTCCTCCCTTCTCCTATCTGTGTACTCCTCCCACAATCCCCAGTTTGAATAACAACTCCTTTAAGAAGGACTCCCAATCTTCAACTCTATGTAGCAAATTATTACTAATAATTACTAATTAGTACCAATAGGATCAGTGAGGATTTTAATTTACCCAGGTCTGCTCTCCCACTACTCTAAGAAATCCCTAAGAGAAGGGACTGTGCCTGGTTCAACATGTCCAAAGTTCAATTCATTATCTTCTGCCTCAAACCTGCTCTTGATCTGTGTCCCCAACCAGTAAACAACACTACTATCTATCTCCCACACTGGACTCTTTCCTCACTCTTAACCCACGCACAGCCAACATATAACCAAATAAGAATTAGTTCTTCCTTCCTTATCTTTCTCCAACCCCTCTCTTCCCAGTCAACATGGCTCCATCCTCTCTCACCTGGATGCCTACAGACTCTACTTCCTTATCTCTCAGCTTGTTGTGTCATCTTCTCCAAAGATCTGAAGAATCTTTCTGAAACACAAATCTGGCCATTTTGTTGCCCTGCTTAAAACCCTCTGTGGTTCCGCATTGCCTCAGGACAGAGTCCAAACTCCCCACTAAGTTACAGAAAGTCCATGAATGTCTGGCTCCTGCTGATGGCTCCAGTCTCATCAGTGAACACAGCCTTAGACCTGTATACTCTAACAGCACTCAACAATGCCCCATGGAGCCTCTGGACTTTATACAACTTGATTCCTCTGCTTGGAACTCTCCCTCCCAGGTCTCCCTTTTCTTCTATGGAAAATTCCCACTTAGGCCCCAGTGGCTTAACCTGAACCTACAAGTTTGAATCAGGTGCCATATCTGGGCTCCTACAGACGTCTGTAACTCTCCTATTCCAGCTTTGACTTCTCTTCCTGTGCCTTCTCATCTCAGCACTGGACCCTCTGCCTGGGCCTTCTCCTCCCAGCTGTGACCCTTGTGCCTGGGCCTTCTCATCCCAGCACTGTCCCTTCTGAGCTGTCATATCTTGTTACTGGTCTGTCTCCCTCTCTGGAACAGGAGCTCCATGAGGGCAGAGCCCAGGCGTGTGTTGGTCATTCTCTGTGTCCTCAGCAGCACTCAGCACAGAATGGCACAGAGTAGTTGGTTTGGTGCACACTGGCTCAATGACTCTGTTAATGGCTTAGGAGGCTGGGGGTGACATTGTGGGAAAGAGTATTTTCTGGGAGGATATTTAAATTGATTCAATGGTAGTGACTTACTTCAAAATGCTCTCAAGACACACCTGTCCTATGGAGGCTTTTTCTACCTAGTGTGACCCTTGAAACCCAAAGGAGGTAATACCCTGAAAAATTAGGGAACCAACTAGTTTTAAGGTGAGAAATGGAGCTGGGGCAGGGCTGTGCTTGAATACAAACACAGGCACAAGCAGATCTCAGACGCACATGTGTATATAACATGGCTCGCATGCCTACATACTACACTAGAATGCATGCAAAAACATCCATATACTCATATATAGTCACCAGTTGTAATGCACAGAAACATGAATATAGAGTCATACATCATGTAGATATCCCCCAACAGGCGTGTAGAAAGCATGCCAACAGACAGACACAGACATGGGCATGCATTCAGGTACACTGGCATGGACACGCACACACCCTGTCATGCATCACACAGATGTGCATATATAGACATAAACAGGTACAGACACCCACTCATGCACAAACACAAACTCCACAAAGACATGCATCTGCATAAATGCATATATCAACATGGACATGCTGAAACACAAATGCACACAGACATGCAAAGACACCCCAACTATGCACTGACAATGACACATACAGTTATGTGTCACTTATGATGGGGATGCATTCTGAGAAATGCATCATAGGTGATTTCATCGTTTTGTGAACATCATAGAGTACCATTACACAACCTAGATGGTATAACCTACTACACAGCTAGGCTCTATGGTACTAATCTTAGGGGACCACCATCATACAGGTGATCCACTGTTGACCGAAATGTCATCATGTGGCATGTGACTGTGTACAGATGTATACCTGAGAAGAAACGTGACAGAAGCATCTAGGAGAATCCACTGGACAAAATGATGCAATCATAAATAGAGTCAGAAGCACATGGGAGAGAGAGAGAGAGGGAGAGAGAGAAAGAGAGAGGTGGATGGACAAAGACTTGTGCAGAGCTTCATGCCCATCCGGAACAATCTGAGTCTCTAACCTTGACCCAGCCTTACTCAGGAACTGCCTAATCCACCACCCTCCACGGGGCCGCCCAGATCAATGTCTTATTCCCAGGTTCAGCAAGTCAGCTCAGCTGCGCTGAGGAAGAAATGGGGAGGGAGGTTCCCCCAAAACTTTCTCTCTCTTCCTCCTTTCCCAAAGGGAAAGCTGTGGGAACTAGACTAAAGAATGTAAAAGTGAGAAGGGGGTTTAGTGATCCTCTCATCCATCTCCTTCATCTCGTGGATTAATAACAAGAACAGCTAATATTTATTGAGCACTTACCATCCTGGACTCAACATGCATTAAGCCATTGACTCCTCACTAAAATAGCCTAAGAGGTGACCACTGTTATTGGCCCCCTAAGGCTCAGAAAGTTGAGGTTACGTGTTCAAGATCACACAACAAAGATGGATAAGGTTAAGATTCCAATCCATGTCATAATTTTGCTCTCAACTAGTGTACTATTCATCCAGAGAGGACAAGAGATTTTCCTGGGTTCACACTAGCTTACCCTAGAAGCCCATTCCAGGGCACCCCACACTGGCACAAGTCATGCTTCTGAGGGAGAAAGTGGGTGATGACAGACACTGATCTCTTATTCCATGTTCCAGGGTCATCAACAAGCTAACCTCACTTGACTTCTCTGTCCCCAAATACTTCTTCCAGTCTTCCTGTCTCACCCTCTCCCTGTCCAGCTCATGGCAGCCTGTCTGAACACTCAGTGCGCTTTCTGGTGCCAACCTCACAGAGAAACAAACTCCCCCAAATTCTAGTTCCCTCATTGTTAAGGAAAAAAGGGGATTGGAGGAGCCAATCCAGATGCAGGTTGGTGATGGGATTGGGGGGATCAATACCTGCGGAGCCCACACTAATCCTTTTTCCCTTCTCTTCCCCCTCCAAAAGCAGCAAACAACTGTCCTCCCTCAGCTTTGTTCTCTTCTCTTAGTTCCCTCCCCACAGGACTCAGCGTTCAGCAGCCTAGAATGCTTTGAGCAAAATGCCAGTCCTGGGGGTGCCAACCTCACCCTCCTGCCCTTGTCCAAGGTGAGAGGTGGCACTTGAGTCGGGTAGTCCACTGTCAGAGCCTGCCCAGCACCCAGGTGGGGCCCCTTTCAGGCCCACATAGGACCAATCTCAGCTCCTGCCTGATGCTCATGTCAGAGCCTGCTGAGACTAAGTTCAGAGCCTATACAGTGCCATCCTTATGTCCTCCTGAGGCCAGCCTCAATGACCACCTGGGCCTACCTAAAGAGCCCTTTTGGTACCAGAAGTGGCTCTATTAATGCTCTCTTGGTATCAAGTTCAGTGCCAACATGTTTTCAATCCTGGTGTCTACCAGGGGTCCAACTCAATACCAACATGATGCCGTTCCCTCTCCAGGCTGACTTGACGCCAGTGTAATCTCTGTGTCCAATGCTGAAGCCAATCTCAGCACTTACCTGTTGCTAAACTTGGTCTCCCCTTCCCCCAGGCTGGGCTATACCAGTCAATGATGAAGAAGGGAAGAGAGTTCAAATTCTAGGTCTCTCACTTCTACCTGTGTGACCTCAAACAAGGGGCTTTATGGAGTTCTGGTCTTCTGAACTGCAAAATTAGGATGATGATGAACCAGCCCCGTTGTTGTAATGATTTGATAAGATCGTGTATATGTAGACTTAATTTTCACAGTTAGTTTCACCAAAGAGCAACTGTCATTATTAGTAACGAAGAATGACAAAGAGGGAAGGACAGCAGGGCTACTCATCTTTTCTCTACTTCCACTTTCAAAATCCCTGGACCCATCTCTGTTCCCGACACTGGACTTTACCCAAATCTATCCTGCTATAGTTCCCTCTGTCAGCTAATAACAGCCCTGAAAAATCAGGAATTACCTCTAAAGGGAGCTTCAGACATCCTCAAATACTTACCTTCTCTTCTCAAATACTCCCTTTACATTGGTGGGAAAACTCAGTCCCAGAAAGGGGGCATAAGAGTGCAGAGCAGGAGAGACGGGAGTCACATGTGGGCCGTGTACCCAGTCTCTGTTTTCTGTCCCCTTATGCCTATATATAAAATGGGAAACATTAAGAATGACAATAATAACAGTAATGAGGTAATCAACCTAGTGAGCTTCCTGAAGGATCTGGGAAGGGGGCCAGTGGAGCTCTCCGTAAATTATAATGCTTGAGACAGTAGGTACTTTTTGGTATCATGCTGGTAGTTTTCATCACTATTTACACAAGTCCTGCCAAGTCCCTCTGCCAACTAGGATCATACTTCTCTCCTATTCTGTGGAAATTTTCACTGAAATGTGACTCTGGACTTCAACCTCTTTTCCAACCAGAGATGGGCAATTCTGTCACCTATCCTGACCTTGCTTTGCCATCTCACTGAGGATTCTGGGCAGTAAGAGGTGGCAATGTGTCCAAAACAACAGTGGGTCAGTACCTGGGGTCAGGTGCTGACTCACTGATCCAGCTGCACTCTCTGTATACTTTTCCACCCAGGAACCCCACAGCCACAGCCTGGGGTTCTTCCTCACCTCAAGATCCTCAAATCCATTCCCTGGAACCTCACCTCCTGAGACCTTTAAACCTACATCCCTCCTCAACAAAAGACCTCCAAATCAAGAACCACGCATTATATCACATTCCAAAATCCTAAATCCAGATCTTTAGATTCTTCCCTCTTGAGACTCCAAAATGCACAACTTTGGGTTCGCTTCTCACTCTAAGACCAGAAATCCCAAGCTCAGGACTCCACCATGCAAATAGTCCCATACCTTCAGTTCTGGCATTTATCTACTGCTCCCCCTATTGGTCCCACTCCCTGTTCATCTGCCCTGGGGTCCCCCTCCTCCTTCCCTGCTGGCTGTGTCCCAAGCTAGGCAGGGAGCATGGTCGGGGGTGTAGTTTGGAGATGAAATGAGACAATTACACAATCAGGACCAAAATCCACCATCTCTCCCAGGTAGTATAAAGGCAAACCTTCCCAGCCATCACCATCTGACTGTCACTTTCAGTGCCACCATGCTGGCCTCAGGGCTGCTTCTGGTGGCTTTGCTGTCCTGCCTGACTTTAATGGTATTGATGTCTGTCTGGCGGCAGAGAAAGCTCTGGGGAAGGCTGCCTCCTGGACCCACCCCATTGCCCTTCATCGGGAACTACCTGCAGCTGGACACAGAGCAGATATGCGACTCCCTCATGAAGGTGCCGCCAGGAGCGAGATGGGTGGAATGGGGTGGGTGTGTGTGCCTGACCAGTTGGCTGGGTTTTTGTGGCAGGGGATTGACAAAGTTGCACCAGAGTCTCAGGAAAGGGGAATTTTGAAGGTTCATCATCAGGATCCTAGGCAGGAAATACCAGATTGTGGGATGTCCAGCTCCTCAACTGTCAGAACCTGTGGGGAAATTCATCCTGTTACTTGAGGTCTGGGTTCAGGGCCAGTTCAGAGTAGCGGTGCTCCCTCTAACCACTCGCACCTACCACCATCAGATAGGCAAGCGCTATGGGCCAGTGTTCACAGTTCACCTGGGGCCCCGCCGGGTCGTGGTGCTATGTGGATACGATGCTGTGAAGGAGGCTCTGTTGGACCAGGCTGAGGAATTCAGTGGACGAGGAGAGCAGGCCACCTTCAACTGGATCTTCAAAGGCTATGGTGAGGGGGGGTCTTGGTGTGGGAATAAGGGCAGGCTGACTTGGTGGCTTCACTGGGGTTCTCAGCTTTCTCCTGCCTCCCCCACCCCCTCAGGCTGTGACACAGCCTTCTGTCTTCTCTGGCCCCATCTCTGTTCATTGGTGTCTCTCCTTTTGTCTCTAAATCATCTTAGAGTTTCTGCCTCTCTACTTCTGCCTGCCTGTCTCTGCCCCATCTCCCCGTTCCTTCTCACTAGATGTCTCTTCCTTCTCTGTATCTGTTAGAACCTCTTGATTTCTGCTTTGGAACCCTTGTCTTCTGTCTCCATGTGTCTTTTGTCTTTTTCTTCTTCTCAGCTTCTGTGCTTCCTTGTGTTTCTCTCTCCCTCTTCCTCTCTTTCTTCTTCCTTAATCTTAGAATCTCACATTATTTCTGCTTCAAATTCCGCATGATTCTGTCTCCTGGTGAGTCTCTCCTCTCTCCAGACCACCTTTGTTTCTCTCTCCATATTTTCCTTTCTTCTCTAGGCTCAGTTTTAGAATTTTTCACATTTTTATATCCACCTCTCAGATCTCCACGTATCTCACTTCCCTCCCTCCCTCTCTTCTCTCTCCTCATGAGTCTCATTGTATCTCTTTTATCAGTGTATATCTTTTATCTGTCTTGTCTCTCTCCTTCTCATATTGTTCTTCCAAGTCAGTCTCTCTTTCTGTATTTCTCTGACCATGAGTTTCTACATCTCCCTGTTTTCTGCTGTTTCTCTCTCTGCTGGCTTTCTCTCAGAGTCTCTCCATCTTTTACCCATGTCTTCTCTCTCTGCTCAGCTCTCTGTACTTCTCAGGGTCCCCGGGGCTGGTCTGTGTTGTGCCCCTGCCCCTCTCTGCCCTTTCTCCACTCCTATGCTCCCTCCCCAGGTGTGGCATTCAGCAACGGGGAGCGGGCCAAGCAGCTCAGGCGCTTCTCCATCACCACACTGAGGGACTTCGGAGTGGGTAAGCGTGGCATTGAGGAGCGCATCCAGGAGGAGGCGGGCTTCCTCATCGAGGCCTTGCGGAGCACGTGTGGTGAGTGGGGGACCCTGGAGTACCTGGGAAGGAGAAGTTAAGCACCTGATGGGGACACTTGCATTCTGACGTGGGAAGAGGACTAGGTCGAGGGAAGGCCTGGGGCTCTCAGCTCTGGGATCTGGTCCTGGAACTTTGGCTCATCACTTCAGTTCCTCCCTCAAATTCTCAGACTGGCATGTGACTGTTGAGTTGACTCTCCCCCAAATCCATCTCTCCCCGATCCCACTCCACTCCCCAGGCAACTTCATTGATCCCACCTTCTTCCTGAGCCAAGCTGTCTCCAATGTCATCAGCTCCATTGTCTTTGGGAACCGCTTTGACTATGAGGACAAAGAGTTCCTGTTACTGCTGCGTATGATGCTGGGAAGCTTCCAGTTCACAGCTACATCTACGGGGCAGGTAACCCATCCTAGCCTGGCTCTACCATGTCCCTACTACAACATGCCAAGTGCTCCTCCACAGGGAGACAGGTGTCCCAAACTCCCAATCTCCTCCAGACAGGGTTCCGCAAATCCAGCCCCCACTCTTGGACAATTAACGCTTGCACTAGAATCCAGGACAAGTGCCCAACACTCAGTCTCTACTGACATCTGGATATTTCTTCAAATGTCTTCACCCTCCCCCAACCCAAAAACAGAACCAGAGCAAGATTCATGCCCTCAACCCAGCTCTCTCACCTGGGCAGGTGTTCCCATCCTATCTTACCTTAATATCTCACAGGTGCTCCTTGTTACAATAGTCCATCTTTCCATCTGAATTCCTTAACATCTGGACAAATGACCACCTCAGCCCACCCTCAACACCTGGTGCTGCAAAATACAAGCCATCAAAATCATTTGATATCTACAAAGTTGTCCTAAACCAGCCCACTGGATTACCTAACAAGCAACCTGTACCAGATGCACTTAAATATCTGAACAATTGGACAGGTATCCCAGCCAACTCCCATAACCATTTAAACACCTGGGTAGACGGTTCCCCTAAACACTGAAATAAGTGTCCCTCAACCCAGCCCACTCAAACACCTACATAAGTGCCCATTATCAGTGCCCATTATCAGGCTATTTGAATATCTGAACACTCAAACAGTTATCATCCCAACTTTAACATCTGCTTATTAATCCCACTTTAATACCTGAACAGCTGTACAGAAGCCCCCAGTCCAGGTCCCCAAAATATCTGGACAGTTGTCTCCTACTGAGCCCACCTGAATGTCTAAACACCTAGACAAGTGACCCTCCCAATACCAGACCCTCTTGAATAGCTTAACACCTGGACAGGTGTCTCCCAAACCCATCTCAACTGAATATCTGAACACCTAGCTGTGTGCTCCAAACCAGCCTCATCTGAATATCTGAACCCTATACATGTCCCAATCCATCTCACCTAAATTCTTGGACAGGGGCCCTAACAATTAACTCATGTGTACACTTAGATATCTATTCCCATCCAGCCCCATCTAAATACCTCAACACCTGGGCAGGTGCCTTTAACCCAGTGCCTTCCTGGCCCTGAGACAGGTCCCACTGCCATCGAGTCCTGCCCACTAACAACTGTCCTTCCCTTTTCTTCCTCTGTCCCCCACTCTTAGCTCTATGAGATGTTCTACTCAGTGATGAAACACCTGCCAGGGCCACAGCAACAGGCCTTTAAGGAGCTGCAGGGCCTGGAGGACTTCATAGCCAAGAAGGTGGAGCAGAACCAACGCACCCTGGATCCCAACTCCCCGCGCAACTTCATCGACTCCTTCCTCATCCGCATGCAGCAGGTACACCCCAGCAGCCAGGTGGGCAGGTCCAAAGCCAGGCAGAGGGAAATCAGGCTGGGGATGGAGGAGAACAGAGGCCCATTCGAATGAGTCCCCTATCACAATAAACCTCACAATCCAAGTTATAATTAGCCGCCACTGTTCCATCTACTGAGCCCTTACCCAGGGCCAGTCGTGTGCATGCAAATCATAACAGCAAGCACTTCCATAACACTACCATGTGCCAGGCACTATGTTAAGTGCTTCACGGTATTCGCCTACTTAAAACTCAGAACAGCTCTTGAAGGAGGTTCTATTATGACCGCAGTTTTACAACTGAGGGAAGTGAGGCCTAGGGAGTATAAGTGGACTGCCTGATGTCACACAGCAAGGAAGCAGTGGACACTAGGTCCAGTCGTGGTCTCTCTGACTCTAACACTGGTGCTTTTAGCCACCATGCTCTCTTACCTTTCGTTCCCTGGTCATCAGATGCACCTGTGTGGACAGGTCACCTGGCTTTACCATGAGACAGTGGAGGTCCCCTCCCCCATCTGGAGGTCAATCTCCCTTCCGGGAAGAAAGGAGAGGAGGCTTTATGGAGTGTGAAGTCGAAGGTGAAAGGAACAAGGGAGGGATTCCTCTATAGTAAGCTTCAAGATTTTTAGTGAAGGAACAAGATGCTGTTGCTTAAAATTCTGTTTCTGAGTCTCAGAACGTCAGTCTCTCTTTAACTCTCTCTGACTCATTCTATCATGCCATCTTTGTTCCTCTTTCTCACTCAGTGTCTCTCACTACGCCTCTCTTTCTAAATATTCCTACCATAAAAAGTGACCACTAAGGTGATAATTAAAGGACAGTCAGCTGGCAAAGAATGTGAGAAGAGCATTTCGGGCAGAGCCAGCATCTGGGGCAAAGGCTTGCAGAGCAGAGAGAGCCTGAAAGAACTAGGGTTCCTCTTCCCACCTTTGCTCTGGATTTAGGAGAAGCAGGCCCAAAGACAAACCCCAGAATGGCCCTGAGAGCATGGAGGAGTGGGTTCGGTCTGAAGCCCTCTCTCACTGCAGGAGCAGACGAACCCCAACACGGAGTTCTACTTGAAGAACCTGGTGATAACCACGTTGAACCTCTTCATTGCTGGCACAGAAACGATCAGCACAACCCTGCGTTATGGCTTCCTGCTGCTGATGAAGCACCCAGATATAGAAGGTAAGGCAGGAGGGAGCATGAAAGTCGGGGTCACAGATCCTCAAAAATCCTGTAAGCCCACGGCAATGTTCCCAACTCTCTCAGATCCCCGGATCCTCAGACACGCCCTGCTATCCCGAGACTGGGTGATATTTAGCTGATGGGCACCAGTCAAGTTTCACCAGCTGTTAAAATATTTGAAATATCAGAATTGATTGGATGGCTCCTATGCTAAGCCTACCGAGTGCCACTCCCTGCCCTGATTGCAGACCATCCCCGAAGACTCCTCCCTTGGACTTTTCCTATGATTCTGGTACGATCAGGTGAACAGAGACCTGGGCTAACAATGCGTATGGCAGATGTCTGTTTTGAACACGTAAATGTCACAAATGGACGTATAGTTGTTCACACTTGGACTATCATCCCGGCCCTCAGACCCCTAGATACCTAAACATGTCCCTTCCTCCCCCCAGCCAAGGTTCATGAGGAGATTGATCGAGTGATTGGCAAGAACCGTCAGCCCAAGTTTGAGGACCGGGCCAAGATGCCCTACACAGAGGCAGTGATCCACGAAATCCAAAGATTTGGAGATGTGATCCCCATGAGCCTGGCCCGTAGAGTTACCAAGGATACCAAGTTTCGGGGCTTCCTCATCCCCAAGGTGCTGCTCTGCCCTGCCTAGAGGGACCTCCAATCTGCTCCCTGTGACCCCATCCCCCTTAGAAGCTCCTCAGCCCCTGTCCGACTCCCTCAGTCAAAGACTCCCAACCACCACATCCCTTCAACCTTCCCACTCAGAGACTCCTGAATTCCATCTCTCCGCCGACCTCTTGCCTCAGGGAATATGAACCCCATGTTCCCCAAATGTCCTCTCTCAGAGAACATGAACCCCCATGTCACTCCAGCCTCCTGCCTTGAGAGACATGAACTGCTTGTCCTCCAGACCTCAAGCCTCAAGAGTCATGGAATTCGTGTTCTTCAAACTTCCCTTCTCAGGGAAGAAACTTCCCATCTCTTGAATTTCCTGTCTCAGAGAATATGACCACCCATTACCCCAAATCTTTGGCCTTGGAAAAACAGACCCTATGAAACACCAACTTCCTACCTCAGGGACATGAATCTAAGGTCCCTCAAAGGACCCAAACTCCCATGTCTCCCATTTCTCTTTATCTGGGCTGCTCAAATTCCCCCTCCAACCCCCATGGGCTTTCTGCACATCCATCTCCTACTCTGCCTTATCAAATCCTCTGGCCTCCTCCCCACCAGGGCACTGAAGTGTTCCCTATGCTGGGCTCCGTCCTGAGAGACCCCAAGTTCTTCTCCAATCCCCACGATTTCAACCCCCAGCACTTCCTGGATGAGAAGGGGCAGTTTAAGAAGAGTGATGCTTTTGTGCCTTTCTCCATTGGTAAGAGACCACTATCTGCTGCCAAGCCACCACTCACACCCACAGGGGCTTCCTTCTCTCTCTGAGGTATAGTCTGGTCTCTTTCTCTACCTTGGCAGTCCCTCTTAGAATCTACCTTGGAGGCAACTCTCTGCAACTCCCATAACTACCAAGTACCTGGGTCCAGGAAAAAGCAAAGGGATGCTTATACCCCTTTCAGAGCTGGGGAAAACCAAGGCCTAGAGTGAGTTAGAGATTTGTCCCAGGTCACTTAAATTCTTCAGATGGCTGGGAAGGAGATGACAGCACAGCAGCCATATTTGAGTGTGTATTCAAGGAGAAGGGGCATCTAAAGTTCTCATTGTTACAGCCTGGTATGGCTCGCCCCCCATCCCAGGTACACCGGATAATGAGGCTCAGAGTGGGTTAGAGACTTCTCAGAAATGTTTCAGGCCACCATATGCCAGCCTCTCCTCCCGGAGAGAATGCAGCTGGCATCTGGTAGTGGGTCGAGGCAGTGGTGAGAGTTGGCCTCACCTCCGCCCCTCCCATCTCGTCTCTTCAGGTAAGCGGTACTGCTTTGGAGAAGGCCTGGCTAGAATGGAGCTCTTTCTCTTCCTCACCACCATCATGCAGAATTTCTGCTTCAAGTACCCTCAGTCGCCCCAGGATGTCGACGTGTCCCCGAAACACGTGGGCTTTGCCAGCATTCCAAGAAACTACACCATGAGTTTCCAGCCCCGCTAAGCCAGGGCTGTGCCAGGACAGGGCTAGTGGGAGGAGCAAGTAGGGGAGAGGGAGCCTGGGCTTGGCTAGCTGAAAGGTGGGGCCAGCGGGAGGGGCGGGGCTAAGCATGGGGGTGGGCTGGGGGGAGTTTCGAGGGGCAAGGTGGATAGGAGTGGAAGAAGAAACAGAACGGGCTCTGTCTCTTCTCCTTGGTACAGATAGCTCCTTCAGAGCTGGGATGAGAGGAAGGGACACTTTACCCTAAAAAGTGAGGAAGAAGAGAGCTGTTATTTACTGAGCACTTACTCTGGGTCAGCTCTATGCTAAAATCGTAACATGCTCGCCTCAGTTACTGCTTACAACCTATGAGACAGGGAACAGTGTTCATGCCCATTTTACAGGTGACAAAGCTGAGGCTCAGGTAGACTAAGTCTCTATCCTAGGGTATACAGAACACAGTAAGTGCTCAGCAAGTACTTGAGCACAGATCTGTGCAGAGATGGCTCTACTTGGCCCACAGTCCATTGGCTAGATTCTCAAAAGGCACCCCCTCCTCAAATGCAAAGCAACAGCTTAGTTTATTACCTAACAGCTCTGTCCAGGGGATTTTTCCAGAACTCTGACAGGTGGATGACATGGCTTCAAATACACACTTGCCTACACTCTTGCCCACTTGTTCACACTTTGGATGCCAGGGAATACTTCATGCCTCCCGCCAGATAAGGCCACTGTGTCAATCAGAGTCAGACCTGGGGACAGTAGTCAGACCTCTTTGTGAAGTGGTTGAGGGAGAGAAAAACTTTCAGAGAATTCTGAGAGATCTTTAGTCATAGCACAGCCATGTACATGTGTGTGAGTGTGCAGGCATGTGTGGCTGGTGGTATATGATTGTATGTTGGCCTGAGAGTATGGATGAACTCATATTTCCTATGAGATTCTCAAGGCAGGACTCTGATGGATCTGGGGTCTTATCTCCAGATATGAGACTTAAAATTCTCAGAATCACATGCCTCCTCTTAAATAAGTTAGTGTAGCTTCCCTTAGAAGCGGCATCAGCCTTAGGTCCGTGTGTTAGATCTAGATTCAGATGTAGCCATACATCTAAATGCTACACAGACCCCACCCTCACAAAACTTGCTGGACTTGAAGGACCTGTGATTGAGATCAAGTGATGGGAAGCCTGGTCTTTTGAACCCTGTACATTTCATCACTGGCTCTGATTCTCAAGTTTCTCAATTTCCATTTTCTGTGTCTTGCAACTTGAGTTCCATGAATTGGCTGCTTCCTGATCATTGAAGGAGGATAAGGATGGATTCCTAGAGTCATACTTTTCATTATTATAAACTCGTTAAGAATCTAGTGTCAAAATCAAACCTCATCCACCTGTGTGCATGTCATCTTAAGAGGCTTCAAGAAACCTCGACTGGGGGAATCTTAGAATTGTGGTGTAACAAAACTGTCAAATCTTGGAACTGCAAAGTCCACAATTAATAATCTTGGAATCTCAGACTCCCAGAACTGTCACCTCAGAGTATTTGAATCACTGATGCCTGGAACTCTGGATGCTCAGAATTTTAGCATCAGAGGTTCCCCTGAACACATCTTTGGGAACTGCATTCTGAGCCCCTCTGCTAGCAAACGTCAGTTCTGCAAGCTGAATGTTCCTTCTGAGAAAAAGTCAAGAGAGGAGGGGGCTTAAGCTAGCTGGGCTCTGCCAATGAGCCCCATTTCCTTGGGAAGATAGGGTGGCCAGATGGTCTTTGCCTTGTAGGGGAGGGAGAGGAAGAGAACTAGTATTAATCCCCATAATCCTCAAACTTACATCTGGAAAAGAGAAAGCAGGAGTCCATCAATGCATTACAAAGGTGCCGAGAGAAGTCACATTCTAGCCACCAATGCCTGGATCACACTGGCGCAGAGAGGATACTCTCAGCTCTGGTGCTCTGGAATGGCGAACTACTCAGGCCAGCAGAGATGGTGCTAGGGCGGAGGAGGGAACAGGAGCCCTGGATTCTAGTCCAGACTCTGCTGCTAACTTCTTGCGCCTTCTTGAGCCTCTCTCTGGCCTCACTTTCTCATCTGCCTCCTTCCTTGTAGGATTATGTGAAATTCAAAACACAGCTCAGTGCTGAAGAGCTTTAAAAACTCAATGGCTGCAGGAATGGGAGGATGGAATGGTAATATGTCTGTGTGGTTCATTTTTCACACCCTCTTCTGCCAAACCAAATTCTCTAGAGTTAACACATGCAGACACACACACACACATACACATACACACACTCACACCTGTTCTTCCATACAACAAGAGAAACTGGCATGAATCATTGCCTATTATGCCAGGTACTGTGCTGTAGCCCTTCTACTAGATTCCTAGGATGACTGTACCAATCCCCCATGAACTGTGAGGCTTAAAGCAACAGAAATGTATCTTCTTGGTCTGGAAGCTAGAAGTCCAAAATCAAGGTGTCAACAGGGCCAACCTCCTTTTAAAACCCATAAGGGAATCCTTTCCTGCCTCTTCTTACCTTCTGGTGGTTTGCTGGCAATCTTTGGAGCTCCTTGGCTTGCAGCTGCATAACTCTAAACTTGGCCTTTGTCATCACATGGTGCTCCCCCTGTGTGCATCTGTCTTCATAGGGCCATCTTCCTAGAAGGACACAAGTCATACTCCATTTATATAAAATTCTGGAAAGGGAAAAAATATTGTGTGGCAATTAGTAAAGGAAACCTTGACTAAATTGGAATTGGGAGGACCTGAAGGGGAAGCCCTAATGGCCTATCATACGTCATTGATTACACCTAACAGGAGGAGATTGAAGCTTGCATCTCCTACAGGAAGTAAAACTAATTTACTTTTGAAGGAAGACTTTTCTCCCCACCCTGCAATAGCCCAGCCATTGAGAAATGCCCCAGCTCAGCCAATGAGAAGGTGTTTGCAGCCCTGATCTCTTACTTTCCCCAAGTGGTGTTACCTTTAGAACAGCTCTTTCCTGGTCCCCCTTTTTCCCTATCAAAGCAGCTCTTCCTCTTTGTTTTCTGGATTTGCCTATGGCTTCCCATAACATGCACATCCTGGATTGTAATTCTTTTGGCTATTCCTGAATAAACTCATTTTGAGGATAAAATAACAGGTGAAGTTTCCTTTTTAAGTTGACAACTGATACTGAGACCGGGTCCGTGGTTGCCAGGAATTTGAGGTGGGAAGATGATCTGAATACCAAGAATGCACAGAAGAACTCTTTGGGGTGTTGTAATTATTCAGTATCCTCTCTGCAGTTGTGGTTATAAGAACCCAAGCATTTGTAAAACCTCATTGTAAAAAGCGAGTTTTACTGTATGTATAAATAGTTCAAATAGTTCTTATAAAAAAAGTAACTGCAATGTTTTTTTTAATAAGTGAGCCTAATATTTAGGCAGATTTATGAAAAAAACAGTCCTAGGTGTAGATGATTTAAATGCCCTGTTAGCTTGAGGTCTCTTTGAAGAGTTCTGTGGCATTTCATAATCCTATCCATAAAGGCTTAATCATGGAGCCTCATGAAACTGTGAGACAGCAGACTCGTGAAATTGAAAGGGCTGTCTCTAAAGCCCACTGTTGTAAAGCTTATGGAAGCCAAAAGCTGGGCTTTGATGCAGTGCCATGTTAAGTGTCTAACGAAAATGGTTTTGCCTGTGTAAGGATTGAAAATTGTGCTGGAAAAAAATGCATAAGAAAATATCAACCAAATCCAAATTGGGGTCTGGACAGTTTCCAAAATAACTATTTTATGCTACTCAAAATGTCAAGGTCAAAGGCAACAGAAGCTGAGAATCCAAGATTAAGGAAGATCAAAGACATAGCAAGTAAATATATTGCATGATCACAGATTGGATCCTGAACTGGGGGAAAGGGACAATCATCACAAAAGACATTAATAGAAGAATTGATAAGCATTTAATATGGACTGTGGATTTCATAATAGTATCAAAGTTATAATATTTGATTTTATAATTGTTCTGTGGTTATGTAAGAGAATACACACACACACACACACACACACACGTATATATATATATATATATATATATATATATATATATACACACACAGAGAGAGAGAGAATGTACAACTGAGGGGAAAGACTATACCTTGTATAACGTATTGGCCCATCAGGCTCATGAGAGAACAATCTCTGGGAAGTAAAAAAAGGGACAGAGAAAAGGGAAAAAGCAGCCATTAGATGGCATACTAACATCCACACTTCTAAAGGTGGACTCCTCGCTAGGACCATTAAATACCTCTGCTGCTGCTGCCTAGGCCTCTGTTGCAACAAAGTTTCTGATACTCAGGATTATAGGGGAAAACATCCATGAAACACCTGTGGCAGAATGAAGTGGTCCTTTCAAACTTGATTTAAGCCTTATAAAGCAACTATTGCCATAGGGGATGCCACTAACCTTCACAATACTGATTTCAGGCTCTCTAGAGTAAGAAATTTATAAATATGAGCCGAAAAGGGATGACCACCTCTCCCTCAAAGTATATCCAGTGATTAAAAAAGAAAGGAAGGAAGAGAGAGAGAGAGAGAGACAAAAAGAGGGAGGAAGGGAGAGAGACCTTAATAGAGGAGGTGGAAACAAAATAAAAAAAAAAATCCCCAGTTTGACCAAGTAGAAATCCAAAATTTACTGAAAGAATTTCTATAGTCAAAAGAGAAAAGGGACAGGTTAGCTTTTGTGCCTCTACTGCACAGGTTCTGAATTAACTTTAACGTGTACCAATTGGCAAACTTTCATGACTTAAATCAATATAGAGGCTCAGATTGTAATTACATCTGGGGATCCTACTAAATTTAAATGAGGTACTCCAAAAAGTCTTAAAGGATTTACTGAATATAAAGTAGAAGACAAACAGGTATGCCCATATTAGCCATTGGAAGTACTGTCTTGCTTAAATTTCCCATAATCCTAGTACCCATTACCCTAAAATATCCCATTGTGGGCGTGGGCACTCTGACACAACAACAGTTATATACCAACAAACTGGATAGTGTAGAAGAAATGGATAAACTACTAGAAACATGCAACCACCAACACTGAATCATGAAGAAATAGAAAATATGAACAGACCTATAGCTAGTAAGGAGTTGAATTAGTAATAAAAATCTCCCAACAAACAAAAGCTCAGGAGCAGACTCCTTCACTAATGAATTCTACTAAATATTTAAAGAAGAATTAATGTCAATCATTCTCAAATGCCTCAAAAAATTTGAAATGGAAAGAGTATCTTCAAACTCATTTAATGAGGCCAACATTACACTCCACTACCAAAGCCAGATAAGGACACTACAAGAAAAGGAAGCTACGGGCCGATATCCCTGATGAACACAAATGCGAAAATCCTGAACAAATACTCCTAAACCAAATTCACAAGCATGTTAGAAGGATAACACACAATGACCAAATGTGATTTATCCCTTGGATCATGAGATGGTTCAACATATGAAAATTAATACCCATGGTACATCACATTAATAGAATAAAGGACAAAAACCACATGATCATGTCAAAAGATGGAGAAAAAGTATTTTACAAAATTCAACACCATTCATGATAAAAACTCTCAACAAATTAGGTACAGAAGGAAGGTATCTCAACTTAACGTGGGCCATATGTGAGAACAGTAGAGCTAACATCATAGTCAATGGTGAAAAGCTTTTCCTCCTCTGAGCTGAGGAATAAGACAAGGATGTCAACTCTCACCACTTTTATTCAACATAGTACTGGACGTCCTAGCCAGAGAAATTAGGCAAGAAAAGGAAATAAATGACATCCAACTCAGAAAGGAAGAAGTTAAATTCTCCTGTTTGCAGATGACAGCACCTTATGTGTAGAAAACTTTAAAGACTCCACAAACAAACTGTTAAAACTAATGAATAAATGCAATAGAGTTGAAGGATGCAAAATCAACATAGAAAAATCAGTTGTGTTTCTATACAGTAAAAATTAACTCTCTGAAAAGGAAATTAAGAAAACAATCTCATTTACAATAGCATCGAAAAGAATAAAATACTTAGGAATAAACTTATCTGAGGAGGTGAAAGTCTTGTGAAAACATTGATGAGAGAAATTAAACAGGACACAAATAAATGGAAATACATCCCATATTCATGGATTGGAAGACAATATTGTTAATAATGTTAATCCTACCCCAAATGACCTATAGATTCAATGCGATCCATATCAAAATCTCAATGGCATTTTTCACAGAAATGGAAAAAATAATCCTAAAATTAATATAGAAAAACAAGGGATCTCAAGGAGCCAAAACAATCTTGAGAAAGAAGAATAAAGCTGGAAGTATCACACTTCCTAATTTCAAAATATATTACAAATCTACAGTAATTAAAACAGTATATTACTGTCATTGAAAACAAACACATAGATCAAGGGAACAGAATAGATAGCCCAGGAATAAACCTTTGTATGCACCATCAACTGCTTTTCAATAATGGGACCAAGAATACACACTGGGGAAAGGATAGTCTCTTCTACAAATGGTGTTGAAAAAAATGAATATGCACATGCAAAAGAATGAAGTTGAGCCCTTATCTTACACCATATACAAAAGTAAACTCAAAATGTATTAATGACTTAAACATAAGATTTGAAATTGTAAAACTCCTAGAAAAGGTAGGGGAAAAGTTTCATGACATTAGTCTTGACAATTTCTTGGCTGTGACACCTAAGCACAGACGACAAAAGCCAAAATAGACAAGTGAGACTTGATCGAACTAAAAAGCTTCTGCATAGCAAAAGAAACAGTCAAAGAAATGAAAAGGTAGTCTACAGAATGGGAGAATATGTTTGTCAACCATCTTTCTAACAAGGGGTTAATATCAAAAATGTATAAGGAACTTGTATAACTCAATAGCCAAGAAACTAATAACTTGATTTAACCTATGGGCATAAGACTTGGATAGACATTTCTCTAAAAAGAAATACAAGTGGTCAACAGATGTGTGAAAAGATGCTCAACATCACCAATCATAGGGAAATACAAATCAAAACCATAAGCTATCACCTCACACCTGTTAGGATGGCAATTATTAAAAAAAAAAAAAAAAGGAAGACGTAGACAAGCATGTGGAGAAATTGGAACATTTGTACACTATTGATGGGGATGTAAAATGGTGCAAGTGCTATGGAAACACTAAGGAGTTTCCCCCAAAAAATTAAAAATAGAAATACCATATGATCTGGCAATGCCACTTGGAATATTTATCTAAAAAAACTGAAATCAGGATCTTAAAGAAATACCAACACTCCCATGTCCATAGCAGCATTATTCCCAATAGCAAAGATGTGAAAAAAACCCTACATGTCCATGGATGGATCAACGGATAAAGAAAATGTGGCATATATATACAGTGCAATATTATTCAGCCATGAAAAGGAAGAAAATCTTGCCATGTGTGACAATATAGATGAACTTTGAGTACTTTATGCAAAGTGAAGTAAGCCAATCAGAGAAGGACAAATACTGCATTGTTCCACTTATATGAGGTTTCTAAAATAGTTAAACACATAGGCACAGAGAGTAAAATGGTAGTTGCAAGGGATTGGGAGTAGGGGGAATGGATAATTGCTATTCAATAGGCATAAATATTCAATTATGGAAAATGAATAAATTCTAAAAGTCTGCCATACAACTTTGTACCTATAGTTAACAATACTGTATTGTATGCTTAAAAATTTGTTAAGAGAGCAGATATCAGATTAAGTGTTTGTCCCATGATAAAAAAAAAAGAAAAGAAAATGTGTGAAAAAAGATGGAATGATTCATTGATGTCCTAAAAGAGAGGATTAAAAGTAACCTTAAAATGATGAATAACCTAGCCTTTATGATTTCTAAGGTGAACTTAATACATGGACAAAGTTTGGTAAGGGCATAATCACATGTGTTTGACATATATTTAATATAGGTGATAGTGTGCATACAAATGAAAATGATTAGGATGAAAATATAAGAATTAATGACTATAAAAATTAGTATTGTCAACTTAAAAAGCAAATTTACCTGTTATTTTATCCTCAACATGAATTTATTGGGGAATAACCAAAAGAATTGCATTTTTGGATATGCACACTATGGCAAACCGTAGGCAAATCCAGTTAATAAAAAAGGGGAACTGCCTTTATAGAGAAAAAGGGGGAGTAGGGAGGAGTTGTTCTAAATGAAAGTCCATTGGGGGAAAGTAACATTTCAGAGTGGCAATGGCTTCTCCTTGGCTGAACTGTGGTGTTTCTCATTGACCGTGCTGTTGCCAGATGGGGTGAAAATCTTCTTTCAGTCATAAAGTAGTTTTGCTTCCTGTCCAAGATGCAAACTTCTTTCTCTTCCTGGATGGTGTAATTGACGATGTGTGATGGGTGTGAGACCTCCCCCTACAGGACTTTCTGACCCCAATTTAATTAAGGAATTTTTAAAAAATTAATTTCCACATTTTTCCCTTTTGATCAAGGTCTTTCATTGATAGCATTGCTGATCAACAGTCAGGTTCTCTGCACATAGTGGTCCTGTCCCTTAGTGCCAGGAAGAGCCTTTCCTGTTGTCATGTTCTATGTTGGAGGGAAAGTACATAGTGGTTGAAAACCATTTAGGACACATTTGAATAATGAGGAAGGTGAGAAGGGAGAACTCTCAGGCAGTTCACATCTAAAGTCTATGTTTCTCCAAGGTCATGGGCATTGGAGATCATCTTGAAGTGCTGAGACAGCACCACCTTATTGGACACATCACTTTTACAGAGATTCAACCAGCAATAGGTACAGAGGTTCACAACAAGGACATAGAGTAGGATTAAGAGCAACAATATAAGCCCCATTTGTGGGATGGTTCTAAGCCAGGAACCCAGGCCTGAAGGTAGCAAGCTGAACAAATCGAGACAGTGGATTGTTAGGTGAAACTTGTTTTACTCAATGTGCTTGCTGTCTAATCTTATGTAGTTGGGTTTCTATTTCCCCAGAGGCATTTATCCACTTACAATAGGACGTATTTGCCACTGCAGAGACACCTTCTTGCTCAAATATATAGCTCAAGGGTTATACATTTATGCAAAACTACCTTGGGCAATGAGTCAAGCAACCATTTTTGAACTGAAATTGCTCGGGCTGTGGAATTAGTCAATTTTTCTAGTGTCAGGAAGAGATTTCTGATCATTTGTTCATTGGCACTCACTCTGATCCACGAGAAGAAAGCTCTTCCCACGGGGGCAAACCTGGAGTCATGCACATCTTCTGGAAGTTCTTGTTTAAAGTAGTTATGGTGGTTGAATGGAATGGGCCTGTGGGAGGCCTCTGCTTGCTTATCTAGCAAATATAGAACAGTGACTATGGCAAGGGCACACTATCCTTGTATTCTCCAGCTGTCAAGACAATGAGTTGCCCAAGCATAAAGGCCGTTACTGAAACTTCCACAGGTGAAAAGTAACCAGGGTGTGTACATAAGTCTCCCACATAAGTGATGTTATCTATAGACTCATTCATAGGTGTAGAGGCATTAGCATTATACTAACAAGGCTCAGATACTATGTTGTTACATGCAGAGAGGTTGCCTAAATATATGGGTATATCCAAAAATTTATAGATGGCCTGGGTTGCACTGGCAGACCCACAGAATTTTTCATACAAATATTCAAAAGATATTGTTTACTCCTACCAAAGCTGGGTTAAATTAAAGCGAGGGGCAAGTTTAGGTGGGCTGAGCACACTGAGTTGGTAAAATTGGCCAGCAGATCAATTTAGAGAAACAATGGCATTTGGGGTCCCAGTGAAATTACGTATAGGGTGAACTAAGGGATCATTACTGTCTCGGACAGACTGAGGTTTCTGATGGAAAATCCAGCAATTGGAGAGGGTTCCCCCTTTTGCACTGGATTGGGAAAGGTGAACAAGGACATTGTCCTTCCAGGAAAGAGAGAGAAAATAAAGTAAGAAACAACAGTGGGAAAAGGATATACAGGTCTGGTCTAGTCATCTTGGAAAAGCTGTCTGCCTCAGATGCCAGCTGCTTCTCTTCCTAGTCCATTTGATTTCGAGGTCTCTGGTGTTTGTACACAACTAGATGTCAGGTGCACCTTTATAGCTGTGAGATGTGTACTTAAGGCTTGAGTCCCTGAAGTCTGGCTGCCATTTGGGTAGTGAGGAGGATCTTGTATATTTCCTTTTAGGGAGATTTCAAGGGCAGTAAAATTGGAAACATCAGTTTGGAGTATCATAGCCAGACATTTAAGGAAACTGCAAGAATTTAGGATTCAGTCCAGCTTATAGGTATATAACAAACTTTAAAGACTGCTAGTATGACTAGAATTTAATATCTACAAAGGAGCAAGCACAATTTGTCTCTCCATAACCTCCATTTAAAAAAATAAAGATAATCGTAGTAAAACAAATTTGTTTGTGTTAAACTTGTCGTGATTATTTACACAAATGCAGCAAAAATAGTAATTCACCATATAAACTCTTTTAAAAGATTGCTTTTTTTTTTGCTGGAACTTTGTAAGCGAGGTCCTGGGATGATTTTTTAAGCAGTTCCTTAAAGCTTTCTGGTCATATCTGATTCTACGTACATCGTTTTTAAATATAATACTCTAGTCAAAGCCTTGCTAATGTAGCAAATATTTCCAATTGTGTTTTGTTGCAGGGAGAACAGACCTTTATGGAGCCCATGCAAATACATATATTTTCAGGGAAAGAATACTGAAAGGATCAGGTAGAGAGAAAAATGTAAATATTTTAACCCTGTTGCAAAGATATACTTTACAAAAATGCTGTAAGTTATAGATAGCTTAACGGAGAGGAGAAGAAAAAGGAGTCCTTTACATCTGGAAAATAAAATATTAAAGCCATCAGTTTTCCATTAGAGTTTTAGAAATTCTTATCCAGTTCAGTGTTAGGTCTTAAAGTTACCAAACCTATATTCCAGAGTACTTGTCAAAGTCTTTTTCATGAATCTCTTTGAAAATGAAACATAATTATAAAAGCAACAGAGTAAAACAATAACTATCTGTAACTGATAAAAGACTTTTTTTTTTAAAGGTAATGGTTAAATACAGCTGACAAGAAGATTTGGGTATTTTTGTAACATTAGATAGTAACTAGGATTATAGGTAATAACATTATATTAGGATATATAATATTTTAAGGAATTTTATAGAATTTCTAGGACACTTTTTAGTAACATTCACCCATACAATATAACTTAAAAAGGTTTATTATCACTTCTTTGACTATGCTTCTCCTGTAGTTTGGCATACAAAATAACCCTAATTAGTGTAATCTCTCTCTCTTTATAAGGGGAGAGAATAAATCTTTTAAGATGTACCAGCTGCTTTCTGGAAAATCCCAAAGTTACATCCACATGAAAAAGGCATCATTTAGAATTTGAATATTTTGGGAAACGTCAAAAATATCAAAATGTGGAGATCTCGTCAAGATGGCAGCATAAGCAGACTCTGAACTAATTTCCTCCCACGAACACAACCAGGTTACAACTATTTTTGAAAAAATTACCCTGGATAGAAAACTGAGAACTGGATAAAAAGACCCCCCACAACAAGGGACAGTCCTGACTGATGAAGATCAAGGTTGCCCCTGCCCCAGGGAGAAGCCCAAGGCGTCTTGCCCTACAAACTGATCTATATCACCCTCTGGGAAGCATAGGACATCCTGACTTAATCCAATCTGATTTCTATCCAAAGTTAAAGGAACACCCAATAACTATACCCCACCTGCAATGATATCATTTTAACAACTTTTTTCATGATCTTCCCTTTGTCTTGTAAAGAAATAACTCACATACTTATGCCTTATAAATTTAGCTTTAACCCTCAACACATTGCAGCTCTTGCTGCCCATGGGTCCTGTCCCCATGCCTGCAGCTCTTACTGCCCATGGGTCCCGTCCTCATGCCTGCAGCTCTTTACTGCCCATGGGTCCTATCCCCATGCTACTCCATGCTATTCTCTGAATAAAAGAGCACTACTGCCAGACCTTGAGAGTCAAGTCCAAGAAATCATTCTTTTGACTCCTTGACTCACCTGAGGCCTATAGCAACTGTAAGCCCCTGAGCCTAGCAACCAACTACATTGGATACCTACCCAATTAACAGGAAAACTGCCACAGGAGAGGACTGTTAGGATGTGCAGCCAATGGTGCTGAGGGTCCCCAAACCAGATTTATGAACAGCTGGACAGGGAAGGAAAGACTAGACTCCCTGGGTACCTGCATTAAGAGCAACCCTGCCAGAGCAGAAGGACACAAGGAGCCCACAAAGGGGTCACTCCTGGATCTTTTGGACTGGTGATGAGAGGGAAGCACACTGCTGGGCCTCAAAAGGTATCTCTTACATAAGGCCACTTCTCCAAGATCAGGAGATATAGCCAACTCGCCTAAAACAGAAATAAGCACAGAGAAAGAGGCATATTGAGGAGACAAAGGAACACATTCCAAGCAAGGGAATAGGACAAAACCCCAGAAAAAGGACTAAATGAAACAGAAATAAGTGACCTACCTGACAAAGAGTTCAAACAAAATATCATAAGGATGCTTACAGATATTAGGAGAAGACTGAATGAACACAGTGAGCTCACAAACAAAGAACTGGAAAATATAAAAAAGAACCAATCAGAAATGAAGAATACAATACTGGAAATGAAAAATTCACTAGAGGGACTCAATAGCAGAGTAGATGATACAGATGAATGGATCAGCGAGCTAGATGAAAGACTAGAGGAAGTCACCCAAGCAGAACAGAAAAAAGAATTAGAATGAGAACTGTCTAGGGAACTCTGGGGCAATATCAAGTACACTACCATTCATATTATAGGTGTCCCAGAAGGAGAAGAGACAGACAAAGGGGCAGAAAATTTGTTTGAAGAAATAATAGATGAACATTTTCCTAATCTATGGAAAGAAATAGAAATTCAAGTACAGGAAGCACAGAGAGCTCCAAACAAGATAAGCCCAAAGAGGCCCACACCACGACACATTATAATTAAAGATAAAGAGATAATCCTAAGGACAGCAAGAGAAAGCCAACAAGTGACATACAAATGAAAGCCCATAAGGATATCAGCAGACTTCTCAGCCAAAACCCTACAGGAGAGAAGAGAATGGCATGATGTATCTAAAGTGCTAAAAGGAAAGAACCTGCAGCCAAGAATACTCTACCCATCAAGGTTGTCATTCAGAATGGAAGGAGAGATAAAGAGCTTCCCAGACAAACAAAAATGAAAGGAGTTTATCACTAAGAAACCAGTTCTACAAGATATGCTGAAGGGACTTATTTAAGTGAGAAAGCAATGACCACAAATAGGGATAAAAAAATTATCAAAAAAAAAATACCCCCTCCTAAAAAACCCAGGCAATAAAATCACTGGTAAAGGTAAAAATATAGTAAAGGTAGCACATCAACCACCTGTGAAGATAAGACGAAAGTTAAAAGACAAAAGTTAAAAGACTAAAATTAAAATTTCAATGGTAAGAGGGTAATGGATAGACACACACAAAACGAGAGATTGGATATGATTTCAAAAACATAAAATGTGGGAGGAGGGGAGTGAAAAAGTAGAGCTTTTAGAAAGAGGTTAAGCTAAAGAGTCTATCAACTTGATATAGACTGTTATATACATAGAATATTATATAGGGTCTGCATGGTAATCACAAATCAGAAAGCCATAAGTAAGCAAATAAGTAAGATGAAAGAAATCAAACATATTACTAAAGAAAGCCATCAAACCACAAGGGAAGAGAGCAAGAGAGAAAGAAAGGAACAGAGAAGAACTACTAAAACACCCAGAAAAAAAAGTAACATAATGGCAATAAATACATATTTATCAATAGCTACTTTAAATGATGATGGACTAAATGCTGCAATCAAAAGGCATAGGGTGGCCAATTGGATAAAAAAACAAGACCCATATATATGCTGCACACAAGAGACACACTTCAGACCTAAGACACTCACAAACTGAAAGAGAAACGATCGAAAAAGATATTCCATGCAAATGGTGAAGAAAAGAAAGCAGGGGTGGCAATACTTATATCAGACAAAATAGACTTATACTGTAACAAGAGACAAAGAAGGGCACTACATAATGATAAAGGGAACAATCCAACAAGAAGATATAACACTTGTAAATATCTATGCACCCAACATAGGAGCACCTAAATATATAAAGCAATTATTAACAGACATAAAAGGAGAAATAAACAGTAACACAATAATAGTAGAGGACTTTAACACTCTACTTTCACCAATGGATAGATCATCCAAACAGAAGATCAATAAGGAAACGCTGGCCTTAAACGACATGTTTGACCAGATGGACTTAGTGGATACATATAAAACATTCCATCCAAAAACCACAGAATATACCTTCTTTCCAAATGAACATGGAACATTCTCCAGGGCTGATCACATATTAGGCCACAAAATGAGTCTCAATAAATTTAAGAAGATCTAAATAATACCATGCATCTTTTCTGAGCAGAAAGGTATGAAACTAGAAATCAACTACAGGAGGAAAACCATAAAAGCCACAAAAATGTGGAGATTAAACAAAATGCTACTGAACAACGATTGTGTCAATGAAGAAATAAAAGAAGAAATCAAAAAATTCCTGGAGACAAATGAAAATGAAAATACGACATGCCAAAATCTATGGGATACAGCAAAAGTGGTTCTAAGAGGGAAGTTTATAGCAATTCAGGCCTACCTCAACAAAGAAAAAAAATCCCATATAAACAATCTAACAGCACATCTAAGGTACTGGAAAAAGAAGAACAAACAAATTTAAAAATCAGCAGAAGGAAGGAAATAATAAAAATCAGAGTAGAAACAAACGAAATAGAGATTAAAAAAACAATAGAAAAATTAATGAAACCAAGAGCTGGTTCTTTGAAAAGATAAACAAAATTGACAAAGCCTTAACTAGACTCACCAAGAAAAAAAGAGAGAAGGCTCAAATAAATAAAATCAGAAATGAAAGAGGAGAAATTACAATGGACATCTCAGAAATACAAAAGATAAGAGAATACTATGAAAAGCTATATGCCAACAAATTGGATAATCTAGAAGAAATGCATAAATTCTTTGAAACATATAACCTTCCAAAACTGGACCAAGAAGAAGTAGAAAATTCGAATAGACCAATCACCAGTAAGGAGATCGAAATGGCAATCAATGACATCCCCAAAAATAAACGTCAGGCCCAGATGGCTTCCCTGGTGAATTTTACCAAACATTCAAAGAAGACTTAATACCTATCCTTCTCAAACTGTTCCAAAAAATTGAAGAGGAGGAGAAGCTTCCTAACTTACTCTATGAAGCCAACATTATCCTGATACCAAAACCAGACAAGGATAACACAAAAAAAGAAAATTACAGGCCAATATCACTGATGAACATTGATGTAAAAATCCTCAACAAAATACTAGCAAATTGAATACAGCAATACATTAAAAGATCATACATCATGATCAAGTGGGTTTCATTCTTGGGATGCAGGGATGGTTCAACATGCGCAAATCTGTCAACGTGATACACTGCATTAACAAAATGAAGAATAAAAATCACATGATAATCTCAATAGATGCAGAGAAAGCATTTGGCCAGATACAACATCCATTTATGATAAAAACTATAAATAAAATGAATATAGAAGGAAAATATCTCAACATAATAAAGGCCATATATGACAAATCCACAGCAAATATTCTCAACAGAGAAAAACTGAAAGCTATCCCTCTAAGATCAGGAACCAGACAAGGGTGCTCTCTATCACCACTCTTATTTAACATAGTGTTGGAAGTCCTAGCCAGAGCAATCAGGCAGGAAAAAGAAATAAAAGGGATCCAGATTGGAAAGGAAGAAGTGAAACTGTCACTATTTGCAGACGACATGATTTTATATATGGAAAACACTAAAGAATCCACTAAAAAACTTTTAGAAATAATAAATGAATACAATCAAGTTGCAGGATACAAGATCAACACAGAAAAATCGGTTGCGTTTCTGTACACTAACAACAAAGTAGCAGAAAGAGAAATTAAGAATACAATCCCATTTACAACTGCAACCAAAAGAATAAAATAGGTAGGAATAAACTTAACTAAAGACGTGTTCACTGAAAACTATAAAACATTGTTGAAAGAAATCGAAGAAGACACAAACAAATGGAAAGACATTCCATGCTCTTGCATTCGAAGAATTAACATAGTTAAAATGTCCATACCTCCTAAAGGGATCTACAGATTCAATGCAATCTGTATCAAAGTTCCAACCACATTTTTCACAGAAATAGAACAAAGAATCCTAAAATTTACATGGAACAACAAAAGACTCCAAATAGCCAAAGGATTTCTGAGAAAAAAGAACAAAGCTGGAGGTATCACACACCCTGATGTCAAAATATACTACAAAGCCATAGTAACCAAAACAGCATGGTACTGGCGCAAAAACAGACACACAGATCAATGGAACAGAATCAAGAGCCCAGATATAAACCCACACATTTATGGACAGCTCATATTCGACAAGGGAGCCAAAAGCATACAATGGAGAAAGGAGAGTCTCTTCAAGAAACGGTGTTGGGAAACTGGACAGCCATATGCAGAAGAATGAAAGTAGACCATTCCCTTACATCATGCACAAAAATCAACTCAAAATGGATTAAAGACTTGAATGCAAGACCAGAAACCATGAAACTTCTAGAAGAAAACATAGGCAGTATGCTGTTTGACATCTTAGCAGCATATTTTCAAGTCCCATGTCTGGCTTGGCAAGGGAAACAAAAGAAAAAATGAACAAATGGGATTACATCAAACTAAAAAGCTTCTGCACTGCAAAGGAAACCATCAACAAAATGAAAAGACAACCTAACAAGTGGGAGAAGATATTTGCAAACCATATATCAGATAAGAGGTTGATATCCAACATATACAAAGAACTCATACAGCTCAACAACAAAAAAACCAAAACCCATACATCTCAACCACGAAAAACCTAACAACCCAATTAAAAAATGGGCAAAAGATCTGAACAGAGATTTCTCCAAAGAAGATATACGGATGGCCAACAGGCATGTGAAAAGATGCTCAACAGCATTAGCTGTCAGGGAAATGCAAGTCAAAACTACAATGAGGTATCACCTCATTCCAGTCAGAATGGCTATAATTAACAAGACAGGAAACAAGTGTTGGAGAGGATGTAGAGAGAAGGGAACCCTCATACACTGCTGGTGGGAGTGCAAACTGGTGCAGCCACTATGGTAAGCAGTATGGAGTATCCTCATAAAATTAAGAATAGATCTACCATATGATCCAGCTATCCCACTGCTGGGTATTTATCCAAAGAAGTTGAAAACACAAATGCATAAAAATGCATCAACCCCTATGTTCATCACAGCATTATTCACAATAGCCGAGACTTGGAAGCAATGTAGTTGCCCATCAAGGGATGAATGGATAAAGAAGCTGTGGTATGTATACACAATGGAATACTATTCAGCCATAACAAATGATGAAATCCTGCCATTTTTGACAACAGGGATGGATCTTGAGGGTATTATGTGAAGTGAAATAAGTTGGAGGGAGAAAGTCAAATACCGTATGATCTCATTCACAAGTAGAAGATGAAAACAAAGACAAACAAACACATAGCAACAGAGATTGGATTGGTGGTTACCAGAGGGGAAGGGGGAGGGGGGAGGCAAAGGGGGTGATTAGGTTCACATGTGAGAGGATGGACTATAATTAGTTTTTGGGTGGTGAACATGATGTCATCTACACAGCATTCGAAATATATTATGATGTACCTCTGAAAGCTATATAATGTTATAATCCAACGTTACTGCAATAAAAAATATCAAAAGGTTTGGACACTTGGCCAAGTAAGATAACAGATCATTATGAAATAATGCTTAAGTATCTGTTTGATAAAAGTACCAACAACAGGTTCCAAAGGCAAACACAAAAGGTTATGTAATTGTAAGCAAAACTTAACTCCTTCAATACTCAGAAGGCTCAGTTTTCTTAAGTAATTAAAGAACAGACAAAAAACAACACAGGAAATTATTTTGACAAAATACAAAATCTCTGTTTTCTAGACATATTTCTTGAAGGTAAAGAAACTTTCACAACCTGTTATCAAGAGCAGATCAGTAGCCTAAGAAAATCCTGTTCTTTCAACAAAAAAGAAAGCCAATTTTAAACTTGGCATCATCTTATTTTGGTATTAGAACTCCTTTCAACAAATTCATTTTAACCTTAGTCAGCTTGACCACACATTAAAATTCCTTTCCCAAGATTCCTTTGCATAAACCTCCTACGACTTTCTTTTTACATTCAGATTATGTCCTATGTTTTTCTTTTTTCCATTCTAAAAAACCCCAGTCTCTCTCTAAGACAAAATTACTTTCTTTACCCTCAACAAATTTCAGTTTCTCACACCTTCTTTTACCGAAATGCACGTTCTACTTTTCTTGCATACAGAGATGTTTCCCTTTTTGTTTCTAGCAGCTTTAGTTACATATTTTAGAATTCTTAACTCTCAGAATCCCCAATTCCTAGTGGAAAGTAAGAAGTAAGCAATCATGGACTGGCAGATTTATAAATATATTTTATAATTTCTAGGAATATTCCCTTTTGAAAAGTGCAATCTTTCAATGTGGCACAAGACAGATGCATATTTATATTTAGTTTCTTTGCAACAGGAAGCCAAGAGTAGATAAGCCTATGTTCACAATTATTGTTTAAGTATTTTATCTTGTTTGGAAAATAATTTAGGTATTCAATGACTATCCATTATTTAGTTTAACTTAGTATAAAGTTTGACGTTATTCACATTCATTTTAATTAGTTACTTTTGACTTGCTTGGATTTGACATGAAATAGCCAACTATCATCTTCAATTACTTTCTTGATGACAAATTTTATAAGAGACACAAGCATGAGCCCACTTGACTAATCAACTCAGGCAGAGAGAAAAGTTGCGCATTTGCATTTCACCCAATACTCAGAACTCTGAAGACATGCCTCCTTTTTTTTTTTATTTCACTAACAACCTGAAGCTAGTTTTTATTTGCTAAAGATTTATTTGGGTCATGTGAACCTGAAAGCATTTAAGTTAGTTTCTGTTATATTTCTGAGACTTAGTAATACTTAATTTATAAACACTTAATTTCAAGCCAGTTAAATAGAGCTTTTTTTTACAAATCAATGCTAGTAATACCGTCCGGAGGTTGAAAAATATCATATCTCTATAACACACATACCTAGACACAAAGAGAGACATAAACATATCTTATAGCCTTCATTTTAAAACCTTTACCCATGTCTCAGGTACAAAACTCAAAATAATAGTTGGATTCAAATTGTGTTTCTGGCAGATGGGCTAATGTAAGGCTACTTGTTCAGTGGCCAAAGTCTTTTACAGAAGGTTTTTATTTGCATGCTGTAAGGATCCTTTGAGAGTTGTTATTGGAGTCATTTTGTCTATTATCACAAGTCTAGCGGCAATTGCTATTTAAATCTTTCCTTCTAGTTGTTTATTTGCTTCAGTCAACTTAGAAATAGTAATTAAAGGCTTAGTATTTGAATCCACAGAGAATCTGGTCTTAAAGGGGGCAGGTTTTCAGAGGGAAAGAGAAGAAGATGGTGTCAGATGTGGAGCATGGACACAAGGTGTCTGGAGTGGGACCTGAGACAAAGGAGTCTGAGAAGATAAATAAGATGATTCCTGGAGAATGGGCGGAGCAAAATGGCGGGGTGAGCTGACCCGGGATTCTCTCGCCTCCAAAATACAACAAAAGATTGGAAGAACTGAATTTCAGAGAATAAACATAATGCCAGCTCGTTAGAGACCTACAATACCAAGAAGGCGGAGATCATAACCTTGCTTACACCCTCGGAGGCGCTGGAACGGTAGGAGAGAACATCGCTCCCTCCCCTAGAGTCTGCGATCGCTGCGGCGCGGGTCGGGAAGGAGCGGGGGAGGGGCCGCGCGACCGGGGGATCATCCAGGACTCCTGCCTCTGGTTCAGTGGAGACCCGCTGATGGGGGGGAAAGCTTCCGTCCGCGGGACCCTATAAATCAAGGGCCTTGGGAGACCAGAGAACAGAACTGATCTGAACCCAGACCGGCGCGTGTGAGTAACAGCCCCTCCCCCCCAGCAAAGCCAGTGGGCGCAGCCATCTTGCCCCGAAGGCGCAGAGCAAACACGCCGCTCTCGACCCCCATCTAGTGGCAACAGGCTGTAACTGCAACTGAATTCTACCACCATGAGAAAAAACCGCTCCTCTACCATCCAGCAATTTATAAAAGCCCCAGACCAGAAGGAAAACAATAAAAACACAGAATTAAGTCCTGAGGACTTGGAATTAGGTAAACTAAGTGATAATGAATTCAGAGCAGCTATAATCAAAAAACTCAATAAGGTAGAGAGAAAGATAGAGAAACAAGCTGAGTTCTGGAGTTACTTCACAAAGGAGATTGAAATCATAAAGAAGAATCAAACAGAATTACTTGAGATGAAAAACACAATGGACCAGATAAAACAGAATACGGATTCCCTGAATGCCCGTGTAGACAACCTAGAGGAGCAAATCAGCATAATCGAGGACAGACAGGCTGAATGGCGCCAGACAGAGGAAGAAAGAGAACAGAGAATTAAAAAAAATGAGGAAAATCTCCGAGAGATAATGGATTCAATGAGGAGTAAGAACATAAGGATCATAGGAATTCCCGAGAATATGGAAAAGGAAAATGGAGCAGAAAGTGTGCTTAGCGAAATTATTGACGAGAACTTCCCAAATCTAGGGATCAATGGAGAAATGTGTGTAGAGCAGGGTTTTAGATCTCCTAGATTTGTCAATGTAAAAAGACCCACTGCAAGGCACATAATAGTAAAGTTGGCAAATAGGAATGATAAGGAAACAATACTCAGGGAAGTAAGAAAAAAAAGAGAATAACCTATAAAGGAGCCCCTGTTAGACTGTCAGCGGATTTCTCTACAGAAACCCTACAAGCTAGGAGAGAATGGAGTGATATATTCAAAGCTTTAAAGGATAAAAACCTGCAGCCAAGAATACTTTATCCAGCAAGAATTTCCTTCAGATATGAGGGAAAAATTAAATCTTTTCCAGACAAACAAAAGTTAAGGGAATTTGTAACTAAAAGCCCTCCATTACAAGAAATCCTCAAGAAGGCTCTCATACTTGAAAAAAGAAAAAAGGGAGAAAGGGGACACAATCCACAGACTAGGGAGACCGATGGATAGAACCAGAACAGGATAGCAAATATTCAACTATAGCATTAGGGTAAAAATAAGGAAACTACCAAAACAAGGACGATCTTAGCACTCTAACTACAAATTAATAAGACGAGTTAGAATAAAAAATTAAAATAATTATTTAGGAGGGGAAGAGCAAAGGGTCTAAATCAGTCTTGGTCGAGTAAGTAAGAGACCACCAGAGAATAGACTATATTATACACGAGATTCTAAATACAAACTTCAAGGTAGACACTAAAATAAAGTACAGAACAGAGTCACAAATCATAGATAAGGAAAAATCTAAGAAACTCAGCATAAGAAATTCAGTATTAAATGGGTGGTCTAAAGCACACAGGAAAAGAAACACAGGAAAACAAGATAATGAGCGACAGATTGACAGCATTAAGTCCACATGCATCAATAATCACTCTCAATGTGAACGGATTGAACTCTCCAATAAAAAGACACAGAGTGGCAAAATGGATTAAAGAACAAGATCCAACAATTTGTTGCCTCCAGGAAACACACCTCAGCCCCAAGAACAAACACAGACTCAGGGTGAAGGGGTGGAGGACAATACTTCAAGCAAATAGCAAGGAAAAAAAAGGCAGGTGTTGCAATTCTCATATGAGACCAAGTGGATTTCAAAATAAGACAGGTAAAGAGAGACACAGAGGGACAATATATAATGATCAAAGGGACGCTTCATCAAGAAGAAATAACGCTTATAAATATCTATGCACCCAACACAGGAGTACCAAGATTCATAAACCAACTATTAACAGACCTAAAGGAAGATGTTAAAAACAACACAATAATAGTAGGGGACCTCAACACCCCACTCACATCAATGGACAGATCGTCCAGACAGAAAATCAACAAGGAAATAGTGGAGCTGAATGAAAAACTAAAACAATTGGACTTAATAGACATATATAGATCACTCCACCCTGAAGGAGCTGAATACACATTCTTCTCAAGTGCACATGGAACATTCTCTAGGATAGACCATATGTTGGGAAACAAGGCAAGCCTCTACAAATTTAAAAAAATTGAAATAATAACAAGCATCTTCTCAGATCATAGTGCTATAAGGCTAGAAATTAATTACGAGAAAAAAGCTGAAAAAGGCACAAAGATGTGGAGACTAAACAACACACTACTGAACAAGCAATGGATCATTGAAGAAATTAAAGAAGAAATCAAAAAATACCTGGAAACAAATGAAAATGATAGCATGCCATACCAACTCATATGGGATACAGCAAAAGCTGTATTAAGAGGAAAATTCATCGCAATACAGGCACATCTTAACAAACAAGAAAAATCCCAAATAAGCAACCTTAAAGCACACCTAACTGAACTAGAGCAAAAAGAACAAATGAAGCCCAAAGTCAGCAGAAGGAGAGAAATAATAAAAATCAGAGCAGAAATAAATACTATTGAAACGAAAAAGTCAGTAGAAAGGATCAATGAGACAAAGAGCTGGTTTTTTGAGAAGATAAATAAAATTGACAAACCACTAGCCAGACTTACAAAGAAAAAAAGGGAGAAAGCTCAAATAAACAAAATCAGAAATGAGCGAGGAGAAATAACAACAGACTCTGCAGAAATACAACAGATTATAAGAGAATACTACAAAAAACTATATGCCAACAGAATGGATAACCTAGAGGAAATGGATAAATTCTTGGACTCCTACAATCTCCCACAGCTCACTCAAGAAGAGGCAGACAATTTGAACAGACCAATCACAAGGAAAGGGATTGAAACAACAATCAAAAACATGCCAAAGAATAAAACCCCAGGACCAGATGGCTTTCCTGGGGAATTCTACCAAACTTTCAGAGAGGATTTAATACCTATCTTTTTCAAGGTATTCCAAAAAATTAGGGAAGATGGAACACTTCCTAACACATTCTATGAGGCCAACATCACGTGATACCAAAACCTGACAAGGACACCAAGAAAAAAGAGAACTACAGGCCAATATCACTGATGAACATAGATGCAAAAATTCTAAACAAAATTTTGGCAACCAGAATTCAGCAATTCATCAAAAGAATCATACATCAGGATCAGGTGGGATTCATACCAGGGACACAGGGATGGTTCAACATCCGCAAATCAATCAACGTGATACACCACATCAACAAACTGAGGAATAAAAACCACATGATCATCTCAATAGATGCAGAGACGGCATTTGACAAGATCCAACAGCCATTTATGATAAAAACTCTGAACAAAATGGGCATAGAAGGAAACTACCTCAACATAATAAAGGCCATATATGACAAACCCATAGCCAACATCATACTCAATGGGCAAAAACTGAACCCCATCCCCCTGAAAACAGGAGAGAGACAAGGATGCCCTCTATCACCACTCTTATTTAACATAGTACTGGAGGTCCTGGCCAGAGCAATCAGGCAAGAAAAAGGAATAAAAGGAATCCAAATAGGGAGGGAAGAAGTGAAACTCTCGCTGTTTGCAGACGACATGATCTTATATATAGAAAACCCCAAATAATCCATTGGAAAACTCTTAGAAGTAATCAACTACAGCAAAGTTGCAGGGTATAAAATCAATTTGCATAAATCAGTAGCATTTCTATACTCCAGTAATGAACCAACAGAAAAAGAACTCAAGAATACAATACCATTCACAATCGCAACAAAAAGAATAAAATACCTTGGGGTAAATTTAACTAAGGAAGTGAAGGACCTATATAATGAAAATTACAAAGCCTTTCTGAGAGAATTGGATGACGACATAAGGAGATGGAAAGACATTCCATGTACATGGATTGGAAGAATAAACATAGTTAAAACGTCCATTCTACCTAAAGCAATCTACAGATTCAACGCCATCCCAATCAGAATCCCAATGACATTCTTTACAGAATTAGAACAAAGAATCCTAAAATTCATATGGGGCAACAAAAGACCCAGAATTGCTAAAGCAATCCTGAGAAAAAAGAACAAAACGGGAGGCATCACAATCCCTGACTTCAAAACATACTACAAAGCTACAGTAATCAAAACAGCATGGTACTGGTACAAAAACAGGTGCACAGATCAATGGAACAGAATTGAAAGCCCAGAAATAAAACCACACATCTATGGACAGCTTATCTTTGACAAAGGAGCTGAGGGCATAGAATGGAGAAAAGAAAGTCTTCTCAACAAATGGTGCTGGGAAAACTGGAAAGCCACATGTAAAAGAATGAAAATTGACCATTCTTTTTCACCATTCACTAAAATAAACTCAAAATGGATCAAAGACCTAAAGGTGAGACCTGAAACCATAAGGCTTTTAGAAGAAAACGTAGGCAGTACACTCTTTGACATCAGTATTAAAAGGATCTTTTCGGACACCATGCTTTCTCAGAGAAGGGAAACAATAGAAAGAATAAACAAATGGGACTTCATCAGATTAAAGAGCTTCTTCAAGGCAAATGAAAACAGGATTGAAACAAAAAAACAACCCACTAACTGGGAAAAAAAAATTGCAAGTCATATATCTGACAAAGGCTTAATATCCTTAATATATAAAGAACTCTAGGAACTCAACCACAAAACATCAAACAACCCAATCAAAAAATGGGCTGGAGACATGAACAGACATTTCTCCAAAGAAGATATACTGATGGCAAATAGGCACATGAAAAGATGCTCATCATCGCTGACCATCAGGGAAATGCAAATCAAAACTACACTAAGATATCACCTTACACCTGTTAGAATGACAAAAATATCTAAAACTAATAGCAACAAATGTTGGAGAAGTTGCGGAGAAAAAGGAACCCTCACACACTGCTGGTGGGAATGCAAACTGGTGCAGCCACTATGGAAAACAGTATGGAGATTCCTCAAAAAACTAAAAATAGAACTACCATACGATCCAGCCGTCCCACTACTGAGTATCTATCCAAAGAGCTTGAAGTCAGCAATCCCAAAAGTCCTGTGCACCCCAATGTTTATTGCAGCACTGTTTACAATAGCCAAGATGTGGAAGCAACCTAAGTGTCCAGCAACAGACGAATGGATAAAGAAGATGTGGTACATATATACAATGGAATACTACTCAGCTGCAAAACAGAACAAAATAATTCCATTTGCAATAACATGGATGGACCTTGAGAGAATTATGTTAAGTGAAATAAGCCAGCGAGAGAAAGATAATCTGTGTATGACTCCACTCATATGAGGAATTTAAAACTATGGACCAAGAACAGTTTAGTGGATACCAGGGGAAAGGTGGGGTGGGGGGTGGGCACAAAGGGTGAAGTGGTGCACCTACAACATGACTGACAAGCATTAATGTACAATTGAAATTTCACAAGATTGTAACCTATCAATAACTCAATAAAAAAAAAAAGATGATTCCTGAGACAAAGAAGAATGGGGAGAGGGACATGAGGCTTCTGGAGACATTATGTTCTCCCTCAGTTTTTTAGTTGTTTCAGGTAATTTAGACAAGTTATCTTGTAGTGAGGCAATTTTAGAGCTTTGTTTGTATCCATAAGCTTCCAGGTACCAAAGAAATTAAGCATACCATTTGTTTTGCTTCATTTTAGAGGCATGGTCTTCCAGTTTGGTTTTAAGAACAGCTAGTTTGGGGAGAATAAAGTTCTCCATAATGGCCATTGAAATTCTGGACTGCTTTTGATCCATTTGGCTCACTTAGTTAAAAATGTGCATTTGGGGGCCCAACATTTTAAAACAAACCAGGCTGGGGTCCCTGAAGGAGAGTTTCCCTCAGAACATTTAGATGACTGGGATTCCATTTCTGAAATTTCCTCTGAAAACACAAGAAAGTTGTTGTAGTCCCAGGCCTGATCCCTGAAGGAATATAAAAACAAGAGAAAAGTTGCTTAATTTCCAGTCCTAATTCCAAATGGAATCTGAATACCAAAGAAAAATAGATTTTCAGCACCCCCAGCCCAAATGAAGTGTCTTCTTTCAGAATGCAACTGAGTATTCACTGAAGATGATGCCTTAAACCCAAGGAAAGAGCCTTGAACATTGAGGACAAAATTCCCTCCCCAACCCTGAGAAATCAAAGCATCTCCCCATCCTGAATAAAGGGAGCAGAGCTCAAAATCTAAGAGGAGACTCATTAAACTGAAAGAAGACAGCAAGTCACAGAAGTGATAAGCACTAGGGGCTCAGCACAGGTACGTGGTTGATTTCTGGGAGTCCCCACATCTTGGGGGTTGCCTTCTTTGGATCCCACTTCTGACACCATATAAATCAACTTAAAAAGCAAAGTTGCCTCCTATTTTACACTCAAAATGAATTTACTCCAGAATAGCCAAAAGAATTGCAATTTTGGATGTGTACACTATGGCAAACCATAGGCAAATCCAACAAGCAAAGAAGGGGAGCTGCCTTTATAGAGAAAAAGTGGGAATAGGGAAAGGATGTTCTAAATAAAAGTCCAGTGGGAGAAAGTAACAGTTCAGTGTGGCAACAGCTTCTCATTGGCTGACCTGTGGCATTTCTCATTGGCTGTGATTTGCAGGGTGAGGAGAGGTCTTCCTTCAGTAGTAAAGTAGTTTTACTTCATTTCCAAGATACATGCTTCTTTCTCTTCCTATCTGGTGTAGCTGACAACGTGTGATAGGGCATGAGAGATCCCACTACAGGCATTCTGAATTCCAATTTAATTAAGGTTTCTTTTCTTAATTTCCACAGTATAGACGTAAAAGTCACATACAAATAAATATCCCACTACAGGTTGGAGAAGGAACCTTCCTGTACTACCTTATTCACCTCAATCTTCTCAGAAAGAAATCCTACTCATCGGAAGCAACACATAATGAAGGTGGGACATCCATCACAGGTATCATTTTTAGATGCTTAGAAAGTTTTACAAATCTTTATCATTTACATAACTATGGAGACATTTGTAATTTGTACTTGACTGTGCAGGAATATTTTGGAGAGTTGATGTCCTTTGAGTTCCTGAGAATATCAATGACTACGAACCATCAGATCTTTTCCACTATTGTGTAATATTGTATGAAAAGACCATATGTTTCTGAAGAGACAAACAGATCAATTTGCAAACCAAAGCAAATCAAGCCAGAGTTGAAAAAAATAAGAATTTAAACGTGATGAGACAGGGGCCATGTCTGCCTTTTTCTCCAACATAATTTTGCTAGCAAGTACAGTGTCTATCACTTATTAGTTGTCGAGGTGATATTCAAATATTTAACATATGGTAAGGCAGGGCACTGACCACCAGAAGGGATAGTATTCTTGCCTTTTCCCTTTCTATTGAGAAGCAGTGCTTAAGATCATGGACACTGGTGCCAGACAAGCTGGGTGTAAATCCCGGCCCTATCTCTTCCTGGCTCTGTGAGCTTAGAGTGACTTCACCCCTCCATCCCTCAGTTTCCCAATCTGCAAGTGGAGATGATATTAACAATATCTCATTCATGGGTCTGTTTTGAGAAGTAAATGAGCGAGTACATTTAAAGCGTTTAGAACCCTGGCAGGTAAATGGTTTATTATGTGTAAGGCATTATTTCTTATTCTCTTTCTGTGTCTACTTTTTGCTCTGTGTTTCTCACTTCTTTTTGCCTCCTTCTCTGTCCATCCTTCTGTTACTCTCCCAGTTTTGCTTTCTCAACTGGTATCTCTTTGGGTTGTTGTCATTTTCCCCTTCTGTCTTGGTTCTTCTTTCTCTTCCCTCTGTCTTTAGTCCTTTACAATCTTTACCTTCCCGCCTGCCCTCAGAAACTTTGATTCCAACACTGCAGTTTCCCTGAGGTGAGAGCAGGATTTCCACTCTGTTCCAGCTCCCTCCTTGCAGCCAGAACTGGTAGAGGTGTCCTCCCTCTCCCTTTCCCAAGGGACCATTCTCCTCCCTTAAATCCAGTAGACCATGTTGGATTTATTTCCAAGATAACCTCAATAAGAAACCAAACAAAAAATCCAGAGAAAGATGAGACATGGACAAGTTTCAGGGTCTGTAGTTGACTAAAATAGAAGCATAGACTTCGCCTCCCTCATGTCTTTTGTTGACTCTGGATTGGCAGGTACCCATGGAAGGATGAGATTTAGAACAAGTGGAAGACTGATTTGGGATAGGGTGGGAGGTTTGATGGCAAGAATAATGCAACAGGAAGAGTATGATGAAGAGAAGCACTGGTAGCCAATGTGAGCAATGGGTCTCAGTGCTTGCACAGGCGCATCTGGAAGGACCCTGGCAGCTTGTTAGGGCCAGGGCTAGTTGGGGTCAGGTCAATGTCTTCAGGCACCCCAGTGGCTGCAGTGAGAAGCTCTGCAGGGATGGTCGTGAGGTAGAGAAAGAGCACCATGCATGCTGGTGACTTGCCCAGGCATGTCTGACTAGCTGGAGTAGGGATAGAGGATGAGTTGACAGGGTAGATGGGATGAGAGGTTAAGTAACTTGCTCAAGGCCACACAGCTAGTAATGACAGAGCCAAGATGTAGATCCCAGAGATCTGGTTTCTGTGTCCATGTTATTAACCAATTCTGTAGTCTTTCTCATATGTGCTGGGTACACAAGGTTTGAAAATATCATAACTATTACCTCTTAAAATTATTCGATTTTCCTACTATGTAAACATCAATATTTTTTCCATCAAGATAGTAGACTAACGTAAGAAAAACTTGAACCACTTCCATTGTACCAAATGACAGCTTTGATATTGAAGTATCCACCTTAGAGGTTTTCATCACTCTCTGCCTCTAGCTACAGAATTGGACATAGTTGGGTGTGTCTCTGAGCACACAAAGCAGATACTGCATTGGGCTTTCTGTGTTTCCAAAGCTAGAATGAAGGCAGTGAGTGTAATCAGGGCTGGAGGATGTAGGTAGGAGAATAGGACTCTGGATATTCCCACCCTCACTCTACTCACCAGGAGAGAAGGGCATGAAGGCAGGGCTCTTTTTGAAGGACTGATTGGCATCCAGAAAGTGCTCAGTGTTGAACTCCTGGGGCATGATGAACTGACTTGGGTCCTGGTGGACTGTGCTGAGGAGAGTGATAACATTCACACCCTGTGGAGGAGGTGGAAATCGATGGTATGGGGGGCTGAGCATGGGTCCTGGAAGCAAAACTCACATTCTCCAGGGCTGGAGGCCTTGGGAACTTGAAATTTAGAGTGTTGGGGAAGTTAATGTGTGAAGCCCTGAGTGCTATCTATAGGTCTCAGGCTGAGATGTGTGGATAGGGGTCTGAGGTATGGGCCAGGGCTCCTTCTCCTGAGGAAGGGCATCTGGGACACCTGTCTTGGTGTTATGGGAAAGGGGAGTAGAATCTGAGAACACTGTGGGTAATCCCACGAGTCCCAGGTTTTGGATAGGAGTCCTGGGATGGGGAACCTAGACTTGTGAAGGGGTGGGATGTCCAGAATAGGTTCCATCGCTGGGAACAGGAGGAAATCCTGGGGAAGAGGTCTGGTTCTGGATACAAGGACCTTGGATGTCTGTTTCTGTGGCTCAGGGTGCCCATTGCCAAGGCCCCAACTGCCCCCAACAAGAGTACCAGGGCCTAAGTGTAGGTTGCCAGATTCCTAGGTGGAGACTGGTTGGTGACACACATTGGGCAGCAGGAAGCCACAGAATACCATAGTACTGGGGAGGCAGCATGGAAAGTTCAAAGTAATGACGCCTGCAAAGCACTGCCCCTCAAAGATTATGGAGTCTGTATAAAGCATGGCCTTGTGGTCCTCCAGCACCAGCAGCAATATGTGCCCTGCCGTGTAGTTGATCTCCTCCTGCATGCGGGCCATAGGGAGGGAGTGTTGGAGATGCGAGGTGAGATTACTGAGGCTGGGCCTCTCTGTGGGGTGGCCAGGGGGAATCTACTCTCATTTTGCTAAGTAAGAAGTGGGCCCATAGGAACTTGTTGGAATTTGTGGAAGATTGGGAGGGAAGGGAGGATGCCAACTGGGTTGATGGGTTCACAGAGGGTGGTAGTGGAAAATTATTTGGTTGGCTCACGGCACTGAGTGATCAGGGTTGTTGTTAGGGAGTGTGGGTGTGCAGGTCAGAGAGACTGGGAGATATGGCTGAATTTTTGGAGACTAGAACTGAGTACATGGGTGAAGCTTCTGGGCAAGGAAGTTTGAGTCAGGTACCCATTGTGGGTGTGGGTAGAATTTACAGTTCAGGCAAGTCTGGAGAGTGGTGAGAGGGTGTGTGAGAGAGACTAGAAATGAAATTAAGGCCCTTGAAGAATTGAGAGAATACAATTCTAGGAGATGTGTGTGTGTGTGTGTGTGTGTGCATGTAGAGTTGGGAAGGCTCTCTTGGTGGGAGGCTTGGAACTGGCTTTGTGTGCAGTGTGGGATTTGAGCACTGGGTTGCATTGGTAGGGCTCCTGGGCAGACTCAGGGGACACAACTTACATTTTCGGATATTTTAGCAGGGCAAGGAAGGAGTGAAGGTGCATGACGTCCAAGGGTTCTATGCTGGAAAAGGCAGATAGTGCATAGTGATCACCAAGATCTCCAAGTTGAAGGGGATCAGTGGTTCCTTATGTTCCTAGGGGTAGGGTGTATGTGGCAACAGTCTGGGGCTCAAGCATCCACAACATTACCCCACTAGATTCGCACACCTGTTCCTGGGTGCCAGTATCCGCCTGGTCTAAACTTTCCTTGGGAAAGTTTCCGCCCCTTGGGGGATTGGGGGATACGAAGTGGGAGGACCTGACACATCTTACCTCAAGGCGTGAAAGTAAAATCTTGGAGGGTTCATTAATCACTTCTTAATAAGTGTTAATTGATGAGCCAGGAGGAGGATGAGGTTGGCTAATTTTTCCAGACAAAACACCCTGGAAAAATTTGGTCTCCCCCTGAGGTGTGGTGGGGAGGAGCATCTCAGAACATCCCATCCTGTACACTAAGCTTGTCCAATCCATTGTTGGGTTTCCTGGTTTTCTCTTGGGGCTGCACCAGCAGACAGGCTCCATGTCAGAACAGACATGGGACTTCCAGGCAGTTTGTATTTGTGCCGTCTTGGCAAGGGAGCAGTCAAGGAAGTCCTGGGGAGAACTTGGGTTCAAGGAGGCCTGATGTTCACAAATGCCATGGGTGACAAGATCCTTCAGGCACTCCAACTTGTGGAAGGGACATTGGTGTGTCCCAGGCAGCCAGTCTAGGATCCTTGGGAAGAGGTTGTGTGTCTAGGGGTAGGGTAGGGTCAGGAGGGGCAGGTGGGAACATATGGAATCAAAATAGAAGGGTGAGGTCAGATAGAAACCAGCGGGGGAGGGGATAGTGGAGAAGTGAGACATGAAAGGTGTTGGAGTGTCAGGTGAGGAATGGATGGAATAGGTCAGGAGGTTAGAAGTGAAGTGCATGAAGTGGTCAGTGAGGTGTCTCCAATCACAGCCCTGTGGGATAATCTTTGCCACCGCATGCCAGAACTCTCCCTATAATAGTATCCTCTGATCCTTGCTGCCCTCGCCATCACCCCAAACTCTCTGTTCCCCAATCTTTATTGCCCTACCCTCTAACCCAATCATTTTATCCCCCCAGTTCTCAAAGCTGCCCAACTGATTCTGGACATTCAGCAGATGGCCAACTTTGCCCCAGTGGCTGTTAATGATCTGGAAGTTGTCTTGGAGGAGCTGAGTGATGATCACCAGATGCTCATCCTCATGGTCAAAGTGGCTGCCAAACAGCACGGAGCAGAAGATGTTGCACAGAGAATGTCTCAGCACCAAAGTGGGGTGAAGATCTGGCCTATGAGTGAGAGATAAGGAGGGTGAGGACACTGTTCTGGTTGCCCCACCACCCAGAAACCCCAATATTCCTGAACCTAACACAGAAACACAACAGAGTTTTTGAAGCTGAAAAACTAGTTCAAATGACAGACAACTAGTCTACAGAAATATAATTGGTGCACAGAACATGCACATAGCTACACAACATACAGCCCAACAAAAATTCAAAATATATAGTAACCTTGCAGTTCTCAGAAAACATCTAAAACACATGGCAAGCAAACACACAGCAAATACAACAACTGTGTATTATAACACACAGTAAAATTCAATAATAAGAGTAACCATAGGGAAGCCCAGAATACTCCATAAGACATGGCGGCACCGTACAAAAAACATAGCTGCATAATAACAGCATGTGGTAGAATATTCTGGAACACAAGGCACAAAAAAGTGGCAAATTGCAGTGTAACATGCAGCACCAAAATTACACACAGCAAGAAAACAAACAGTACAAGACTCATTACCACTGGCATTATGACACAATGAATCAAGGCAATAGGACAGAACGGATGACACACAAATGGTATTCAGAAACAGAACACTTGGAAACTCTGTAAGCAACTCACAGGTACACAATGAATACAACTCAGTCCCCAGCTATAGGACTCTGTTTAACCATGCAGTACAATACCATAGGCCATGACTGATGACATTGTGAGCAGCTCTATGGAGAAGTCCTTGTGCTTTGGAACTGAAGGCTGCTGCTATCAACCAGATGATTGGGGTTGGAGCAGATCTTCAAATCCTGGTCAAACTTTCAGCTGACCTGAAGCACTGGCCAAGCCCTTGACTGTATCCTAATAGAAGGCTCTGATCCAGAACTATCCAGTGAATGCTCCCGCATTCCTGACTCTGAGGAACTGTGAGATAGTAATTTTTTAAAATTTTAAGATGGTTAGTTTTGGTGTAATGTGCTACACAATGATAACTAATTCAGTCATATTTTCCTGTCTCCTTAAATGTTTGGTAATTTTTGATTCAATGCCAGACATTGTTGTGTATGGGATATGCTTTTATTTCTATACATAGTCTTGAGCCCTAAAATGGGATGGAGCTAAATTATGTGGAAATGATACTTTCTTTTTGAGGCTTACTTTAGGCTTTGTTAGAAGGAATTAGAGTATCTTGTAATCTAGGGATAATTTTGGACAACTACTGAAGCAATACCCTTCCGAGTGCTGTACTTAATGTTGCATAGTATAATATTTTCCACCTGGATGGAGGAAACAGGAACTCTCTCCAGTCTGAGTGAGCTATGAGGATTGCTCCTTCTGCTTCTTTTGGATGATTCTTTCCCTGACCTCAAGTAGTTCCTCATACACATGTGCTGAGCAGCTGGACATCAACAGAGCCTCTGCAGGTGTTTGGGGGTCTCAGTCTTCACAGCTCTCCCCTCACTAATTGGCTTCTCTGAAAAGTCTAGAGAGCTTGGCCTTCCTAAACCCCAAGCTCTGTTTCCTCAACTCAGACCACCTCTTTGGCTACCCTTGGGTTCCCAATATTTCATACATTTTGCTCGTTGTTTTAGTTATTTCAAATGGAGGTAAAACCTAGTCTCTGTTACTCCATCTTGACCAAAAGCAGAAATTCAGTAATGCTATTTGAATGATTTCATAACTCTTGTCTTCATATCAGCACAGACTAAGGTGTGGATGAACATCAATGTTGACTTGGCTTTGAATCCTAGCTCCAACACTTCCTGGCTGTGTGACCTTAGGACTCTGTGACTGAAGTTCCCTGGACCTCAGTGTGCTTCTCTGTAATGGTTCCTGCCCAATGCAGTCACTGTGAGAATGAAATGATGCAATACCTGTCAATTGTTTAGCATGGTGTCTGATATGCAGTAATCACTCAAGTCTTAACAGGTGTTGTAGTGGAGATAATGTCCTAGATGTGTACTGCATTGGTTAAATGTAAACTCTAGTGCCAGGACAACTTAGGTTTGGATCCTGATTCCTACGACAAGTGGCATTATGACTTCAAGATGGTTATTTGGTCTCTTTGTGCTTCTGCTTCTTTATCTGCAAAACGGATAGTTGTGAGGCTTAAATGAACTGATGTGGTTAGCACAGGACACATGGTGAGTGTTCAAAAGTATCATCATCGTCTTACCATCATTCTCATAATCTCTCTTACAATTACATATGATAGACTCCAAATACCACATTGACACAGAGCAGGGCCAAATGACAGTTGCTATTGTATAAAATATATCTTGCCAGTGTACATGAAGAGCACACACCACCACAAACTGGGATACTTGCTTGCAACACTCCAGGGTAAGCTATGCACATTACAGTCTAAGTGAATGAAGCTTGTACAAGTGGTGCAGTGCACAACCAGCACTGCCATACAAAGTAACTCGGGCAGAAAAAAAAGTCAAACGTCAAAGAGACAGGACCAAAGCTGACCTTCAGTTTTCCTTAGATCCCAGATACTGGGGAAGCTGAGGAGAGGAAAAGAAGTAGAGCCAAATAGAGAGAGGGAATCAGACTTGAGAGAGAAAGGGAGGGAACATGGATGGGAAGAAGAGAGAAAGAGTGGCAGAGGAAGAAAGACATAGTGATAGAAAGAGACACATTAAGAAAGAGATAGGCAGAGACACAAAGATGGAGCCAGAGAGACATAAAGGAAGAGATAGAGAAGTTGAGACATAGAGGCAGAAAGAGGTAGACAGAGAGTGACTTACACAGAGATAGAGAGGCAGAGACAGGGAGAGAAAAAGAGACAGACATACCTTAAACTCAGAGAGACATTGAACAGAGCATATTAAGAAAGGCCTCTCTGCCCATCTGTCTTTCTCTCTATCCCTGTTGCTACCTCTCTCTCTGTCCTTCTCTCCCTCTGTATCCTTTTCCCTGTGTGTGTGTGTCTCTCTCCTACCTTTCCTCTGTCTCCATCTTTCCACGTTTCTACATCTTTATCACATCCCCACCTGACTGTGGTTGGTGCCTCTAAGCTGTTCAATAGGTGCTGGGAGATACAGGAACAGGAGATTCAAGGGGACAGCTCTCATTTAGATTGTCCTTCTCTTCCTCGTGGTCCCTGGGATACTTGAAGTAGACATCATGAGGGAGAGAGTTGGTGAATCACAGAATAGTAGACTCACGTCATCAGTATTTTTTTGGGTAACAGACAGAATCATGGAAACATTTACCCTTAGATCCAATAGATCTTAGAATCATGAAACTTTAGAATTATAGACTCCTCAATACACTAGAATGTAAGCTCCATAAGGTCAGAGATTTTGTCTATTTTTTGATCTGTGAGTTTCCACATAAAGCATCGGTGGTAGAGGTGGACTAAGATCAAAGTTTCCAAAACATACCCATTGCATCTTCTCTCCATCATCTTTCTATCTGAGACCAGAACCTCCACCCCTGAGTTCCTCACTTACTCTCACCTTGCTATCCTGACTGTCAGTTTGGAGAAAATTGAAGAAAAGCAGGTGCCCACATTTCTCCTCCCTCATACCTGGCTTCCCCCTCACCTCCTTAAGGGATTTGTACAGATTCTCCACATGCACACCCAGGATATTTCTTACAATGTGCTTGACTGCCGGGCCAACAAGCAATGGCCAGACCGGAAAGAGGAGCAAGCCTGAGAAAGTAAGTCATACAGCATTTGTTCATTGTGTATGACCCTTTTAATGTGCTGTTGAATTCAGTTGGCTAGTATTTGTTGAGGATTTTTGCATCTGTGTGCATCAGGGATATTGGCCTGTAGATTCCTTTTTTTGTGGTGTCCTTATCTGGCTTAGGCATGAGAGTAATTCTGGCCTTGTCAAGTGAGTTTGAAAGTGTTCCTTCCTTTTCAACTTTTTGGAAGCATTTCAGAAGGATTGGCACTAATTCTTTAAATATTTGGTAGAATTCACTGGAGAAGAAATTTGATCCTCAGCTTTTCTTTGTTGGCAGGTTTTTGATTACTAATTAAATCTCCTTACTAGATACAGGTCTGTTCATATTTTCTATTTCTTCATGATTCATTCTTGGTTTTTTGTTTCAGGTAATTTACCCATTTCTTCTAGGTTATCCAGTTTGTTGGTGTATAGGTATTGTTATGTCAGAGTACTCAAGCCCACAATGGGATATTTTAGGGTAATGGGTGCTAGGGCCATGGGGAATTTAGGTAAGGCAATACTTCTAATGGCTAATACGGGCATACCTGTTTGCCTTCTACTTTATGTTCAGTAACTCCCTTAAGATTATGGCATGTACCTTATTTAAAAGTAGTAGGACCCCCAGGTATAACTGTAATTTGAGCTCTGTATTGATTAAGTTCATGAAAACTTGCCAATTGATACATTTCAGCACATTTAAGCTAATTCAGAACCTGTGTCATAGAGGCATAAAAGCTAACCGGTCCCTTTTATCTTTTGGCTATAAAAGTTCTTTCAGTAAATTTTGGATTTCTAATTGAGTCACACTGGGGAGTTTTTTTTTTTTTCATTTTTTTCCTTTTGTTTCCACCCTCTTTATTCTGGTCGGTCTCTGTTTCTCTGCTTCCCTCCTTCCCTCCCTTTACCCGTCTTTCTCTTCTTCTCCCTTTCTTTTTCGATCACTGAATACACTTCAGGGGAGAGGGTGATCATCTCTATTCTGTTCATATATGTAAATTTGTTACTCCAGAGAGCCTCAAATCAATATTGTCAGGGTTAGGGGCATCCCCTAACTCTTTATAAGGCCTAAATCAAGTTTGAATGAACCCCTTCACTGTGCCATAGGGGTTCGATGGATGTTTTCCATTATAACCCCGGGGATCAAGAAATTTTGTTGCAACAGAGGCCTGGGCAGCAAGAGCAGAGGTGTTTAAGGGCCCTGGAGAACAGTCCACTTTTAGGACTGTGAACATTCTCAGGCCACCTAAAGGCTGCTTTTCCCCTTCTCTCCCTCTTTTTTTACTTCCTAAAGATTGCTCTTTTGTGGTTATAGCTTTTCCCCCGAGTGTGCATGCTTTCTCTCTCTATATATATGTGTATATACATGAGATATTTTCTTACATAACCACAGAACAATTATCAAAATCAGAGATTTTAACATTGATGCCATACTATTATCAAATCCACAGTCTATATTAAATGCTCATCAATTGTCCTGATAATGTCTTTTGTAGCAATTGTCCCTTTCCCCCAGTTCAGGATCCAATCTGTGATCGTGCATTACATTTAGTTGTTGTGTCTTCGGTCTTTCTTAATCTGGAATAGAGTCTCAGCTTTTGTCTTTCTTGACCTTGACATTTTGAATAGCATAGAATAGTTATTTTGGAAATTTTCCAGACCTCAATTTGGATTTTGATGATATTTCCTTATGCATTTTGTCCAGCACAATTTTTAATCCTTTGGAAGGCAAAACCTTTTTCAACAGACACTTAACATGGCATTGTATCAAAGACTAGCCTTTGGTTTCCATAAGCTCTATAGATGTGGGCTTTTTCTGTAAGGAGACGGAGAAAGCCCTTTCAATTTCCAGTGTCTGTTTTCTCAGAGTTTCATGAGGCTCCATGATTAAGGCTTTATGGATAGGATTACGAAATGCCACATGACTCTTGAAAGTAGCATGAAATTTTAAATCATCTAAAGCTAGAATTTTTTTTCATAAATCTGCCTATATATTTGGCTCATTCTTTTTAAAAAACATCCTAGTTACTCTTTTTGTATAAAACAACCCCTATTTTTAAACACAGTAAAATTCACTTTTTACAATGAGGTTTTACAAATGCGTAGGTTCTTATAACCACCACCACAGACAGGATACTGAATAATTTCAACACCCCAAAGAGTTATCTTCTGCTGTCCTTTGTATTCAGATCCTTCCCTCTCCTCTAACTCCTGACAACCATGGATCTAGTCTCTGTATCAGTTGTCAACCTAAAAACCAAGTTTGCCTATTTTACCCTCAAGATGAGTTTATTCAGGAACAGCCCAAAGAAGTGCAATCCAGGATGTGCATGCTGTGGCAAACCATAGGCAAATCCAGCGGACAAAGGAGGGGAGCTGTCTTTATAGAGAAAAAGGGGAGTAGGAGGAATGGGCTGTTCTAGGAAAGTCCATGGGGGAAAGTAAGATTTCAGGGCAGCAAGAGCTTTTCACTGGCTGGGCTGCTGCAAGGTAGGTGAGAAATCTTCCATCAGTAGTAAAGTAGTTTTTCTCCCGGTCCAAGGTGCAAGCTCGCCTCTTCCACTTTGGTGTAATTCACAATGTGTGATGTGGATGAGAACTCCCTCTACAGGTCTTCCTGACTCCAATTTAGTTAAGATTTCATTTATTAATTTCCACACAATATTTTGGCCTTTTCCAGAATTTCATATAAACAAAGTATGACTTGTGTTCTTCTAAGAAGACAGCCATGAGAAGACAGAAACACACAGGGGGAGCGCCATGTGGTGACAAAGGCAGAGTTTGGAGTTATGCAGCTGCAAGCCAAGGAGCTCCAAAGATTGCCAGCGAACCACCAGAAGCTAAGAAGAGGCAAGGAAGGATCACCCTACAGGTTTCAGAGGGAGCTGCTGACACCTTGATTTTTGGACTTTTAGCTTCCAGAACAGCAAGGTGATCCATTTCTGTTGTTTTAAGCATCCCAGTTGTGGTACTTTGATACAGTCATGCTGGGAAACTAGAACAAGGGGCTCAGTACAAGAGCCTGGCACATAGCAGGCACTCAGCCCATTCTACTTGCTGTTGTATGGCAAGAACAGGTGTGTGTGTCTGTGTGTGTGTGTGTGAATGTGTGTGTGTGAGAGAGTGTGTGTTTTAACTCTAGGGATTCTTGGTTTCACCGAAGAGGGGGTGAAGAACGAGCTACCCAGCAACATCACTCTCCCATCCTCCCAGTCCTGCAGCCACTGAGTTTTTAAAGCTCTTCAGCACTGAGCTATGTTTTGACCTACACATAATCCTGTGAGGAAGGAGGCAGGTGAGAATGTGAGGCCAGAGAGAAGCCCAAGAAGGCCCAAGGAATTAATAGCAGAGCCTGGACCAGAATCTAGGGTTCCTGTACCTACCTCCACCCCAGAACTATCTCTGCTGGTTAGGCCGTTGACCCTTCCAGAGCACCAAAGCTGAGAGTGTCCTCTCTGGACAATTGTGACCCAGGCATTGGTGGCTAGAATGTGACTTCTCTCAGCACCTTTGGTAATGCCTTGATGGACTCCTGCTTTCTCCTTTCCAGGTGTAAGTTTCAGGATTTTGGGGATTCATACTTGTTCTCCTTTTCCCCTCCCCTCTCCTTTGCAAGGCAAAGACCTGCTAGCCATTCTATCTTCTCATGGAAATGGACCTCATTGGCAGAGCACAGCTAGCTCCAATTGCTCTCCTCTCTTGACTTTTCTCAGAAGGATCATCCAGCTTGGAGAATGGACATTTGCTGCCAGAGGGGCTCGGAATGCAGTTTCCAAAGATGTGTGCAGGGGAAACTCTGATGCTAAAATCCTGAGCATCAAGAGTTCCGAGCATCAGTGGTTCAAATACTCTGAATCTCAAGTTTTGGGAGTCTGAGATTCCAAGATTATTAATTGTGGACTTGCAGTTCCAAGATTTGACAGTTTTGTTATATCACAATTCTAAAATTCCCCCGGTTGAGATTTCTAGAAGCCTTTTAAGGTGACATGCATATAGATGGATGAGGTTTGATTTTGACACTTGATTGTTAACGTGTTTATAATAATGAAAATGACTCTAAGAATCCATACTTATCCTCCTTCAATGAGCAGAAAGCAGCCAATTCATGGAACTCAAGTTGCAAAACATAGATAATGGAAATTGAGAAACTTGAGAATCATAGTCAGTTGTGAAATGTACAGAATTCAGAAGATCAGTTTTCTCTTCACTTGATCACAGTCTGTCGTCCTTCAAGTGTGGCCAGTTTTGTGGGGCAGGGTCTATGTAGCATTTAGATCTATGGCTACATCTAAAGCTGGATCTAACTGATGTACATGAATGTTCAGATTATGAGCTGTTGAAGGATGCCGCTTCTAAGGGAAATTATGCTAACTTATTTAAGAGTAGGCAGGTGATTCTGAGACTCTTAACTCAGTTTTACTGCAGACCTCAGATCCATTTGAGAGAATCCTGTCTTCATAAACTCATAGGAAATACGAGTTCATGCATACACTCAGGAGAACATATAATCATATTTGCATACACACATGCACGCACACAAACACATGTACATGGCTGTGCTATGACCAAAATTCTGTCATTCTCTGAAAGTGTTTCTCTCCCCCACCCATTTCATTAAAAGGTCTGACTCCTGTCCCTAGGTCTGACACTAATTGGACACAATGGCCTTCTCTGGTGGGTGGCACGAAGTATGTCCTGGCATCCAAAGTGTGCACAAATAGGCAAGAGTATGGGCAAGTGTGTAGTGAAGGAAGGTCAGCTGTCTGTCAGGGCTCTGGAAAAATCCCCTGGGCAGAGCTGTTCAGGTTGTGTAGTAATATGCTAAGTTGTTTTTCACTTGAGGAGGAGGTGCCTTTTGAGAATCTAGCCAATGGACTGTGGGACAAGTAGAGCCATCTATGCACAGATATGTCAAGTACTAGCTGAACACTTACTGTGTTCTGTAGGACCCAGGACAGAGACTTAATCTCCCTGAGCCTCAGCTGTGTCACCTGTAAAATGGGCATGAACACTGTTCCCTGTCTCATAGGTTGTGAGCATCAAGTGAGGTGAGTGTGTAACGCTTTTAGCATAGAGCTGATGCAGAGCACTTTCTCAATAAATAATAGCTGTTCTTCTTCACAGTTTAGTGTAAGGTGTCCCTTCCTCTCATCCCAGCTCTGAAGGAGCTATCTGTATCAAGGAGAACAGACAGAGCCCGTTCTGTTTATTTGTCCTCTCCATTCCACCTTGCTGCCCTAAATTCCCCTCAGCCCACCCCCTATCCTCAGCCCCGCCACTCCTGCTAGCCCCGTCCCTCCCACTGGCCACACTCTCCAGCTAGCCCCACCCAGGCTCTCTCTCCCCCATTTGCTCCTCCCTCTAGCCCTGCCCTGGCACAGTGCCTGTCTAGCGGGGCTGGAAGCTCATGGTGTAGTTTCGTGGGATAGTGGCAAAGCCCACATGTTTGGGGGACACGTCGATGTCTTGAGGTGATTGCAGGGATTTGAAGTGGAAGTTCTGCATGATGGTAGTGAGGAATAGAAAGAGCTCCATCCTAGCCAGGCCTTCTCCAAAACAGTACCGCTTTCCTGAAGAGACAAGATAGGAGGGGCAGAGATGAGGACAACTCTCACCACTGCCTTGCCCAACTACCAACCCCCAGCTGCATTCTCCCAGGGAGGAGGGGTTGGAATATTGTGGCCTGAGAAATTTTCCAAGAAGGCTCTAATCCTCTCTGAGCATCCATTTCCACAGTACATGAGATGAGGGTGAGCCATACTAGACTGTAGCAATGGGAAATTTAGATGCCCCTTTCCTGCAAATACAAACTCAAATATGGCTGCTGTGTTGTCATCTCCCTCCTACCAATCCGAAGAATTTAAGTGACCTTGGACAAATCTCTGACTCACTCTGGGCCTTGATTTTTCCATCTCTGAAAGTAATATGATCACCCAATTCTTTTTGTGTGGGCCCAGGTCCTTGGTTGCTTGGGGGTTGCAGCTTTTTGGATCCAGGGTAGATTCTAAGAGAGAATTCCAAGCTGGGAAAGATACCAAGCTACACCTCAGAGAGAGGAGCTGGGATGAAGGAGGACCCTGTGGGTGTGAGTGGTGGCTTGGCAGCAGATAGTGGTCTCTTACCAATGGAGAAGGGCACGAACCCATCACTCTTCTTAAACTGCCCCTTCTCATCCAGGAAGTGCTGGGGGTTGAAATCGTGGGGATTGGAGAAGAACCTGGGGTCTCTCAGGACAGAGCCCAGCATAGGGAACACTTCAGTGCCCTGTTAGGGAGGAAGGAAGAGGATTTGATGAGGTGTAATTGGGGATGGATGTGCTGAAAGTGCATGTGGGTTGGATGGAGAATTTGGGTGCCCTAGGTAAAGAGGAATGGGATGCATGGGAGTGGGGTTCCTCTGGGGGATGAACTTTGAGAGACTTGAGATTCATGTCTCTGAGATAAGAAGTTTATGTGACATGGGGTCTGTGTTTCCCGAGGTAGAAGGTTTGGGGGACATGGGGGTTCATGTTCTCTGAGACAGGAAGTTTGGAGGACAGGAAGTTTCTTCCCTGAGAGGGGAAGTTTGAGGAATATGAATTCCGTGTCTCTTGGGGCAGAAGATTTGGAGGACAAACAGTTCATGTCTCTCAAAGCAGGAGTCTGGGGGACATGGTGTTCATGTTTCCTGAGAAAGGAAGTTTGGGGGACATGGGGTTCATATTCCTGGAGGCAAGAGATTTAGGAGAGATATGGGATTCAGGAGTCTCTGAGTGGGAAGGTTGAAGGGACATGGTAGTTGGGAGTCTTTGATTGAGGGAGTGGGACAGGGGCTAAGAAGCTTCTAAGAGCAATGGGGTGCTGAGTCAGAGGGGTCAGGTTGGAGGTCCCCCTACGGGGGGCAGGGCTGCACCTTTGGGAGGAGAAAGTCTCGAAATTTGGTGTCCTTGGTGACTCTGCGGGCCACGCCCATTGGGATCATGTCTCCAAATCTTTGGATCTCGTGAATCACCGCCTCTGTGTAGGGCATTTTGGCCCGGTCCTCAAACTTGGGCTGACGGTTCTTGCCAATCACCCGGTCAACCTCCTCATGGACCTTGGCTTGGGGGAGGAGGAGAATGTGTTTAGGTATCTAGAGGTCTCAGGGAAGGGATGATAGTCGAAATGTGAACAACAGTATGTCCATGTGAGACATGGATGTAGACCTTTCGAAACATGTCTGCCAAATGCATTGTTGGCTTAGTGTCCTGTTCAACTGGTCATGCCAGAATCATAGAGGAAACCCAAGGGAGGGGTATTGGAGGCTGTTCTGGAAAGGCAGTGGCACTTGGTGGGATTAGCATAGGAGGTATTTTACCAATTCAGATATTTTTAATATTTTAACAGCTGGTGAAACTTGGCAGCTGCTTATCAGCTGAATATCACCCAGTCTCTGGATAGTAGGGTATGTCTGAGAGTCCAGGGATCTGAGAGAGTTGGGGACATTGCAGTGGGCCTACAGGATTTTTGAGGATCTGTGAACCCCACTTCCCTGCCCCTTCTAGTCTTACCCTCCACATCTGGGTGCTTCATGAGCAGCAGGAAGCCATAGCGTAGTGTTGTGCTGACTGTCTCTGTGCCAGCAAAGAAGACATTCAACGTGGTCAGCACCAGGTTCTTCAAGTAGAACTCTGTGTTGGGGTTCTTCTGCTCCTGCAGTGAGAGAGGGCTTCAGGATGAGCTCACTCCTCCATGGTCTCAGGGCCCTTCTGGGGTTTTTCTTTTGAACCCACTTCTCTTAAATCCAGACCAAAGGTGGGAAGAGGGACCCTAGTTCTCAGGCTCTCTCCAGTCCTCAAGGCTTTGCCACAGCTGCTGGCTCCGCCTCAAATGCTCTTCTCACATTCTTTGCCAGCTGACTATCTGCCATTTGATTATCAGTTTAGTGATCACTCCTTTATGGCAGAAAATATTTGGAAAGAGAGGCATAGGGAGAGACACTGAGTGAGAAAGAGGGATGGAGATGGAGTGATAGAATGAGTCAGAGAGGGTTAAAGAGAGACTAATTTTCTGAGACACAGACACAGAATTTTAGGCACCAGCATCCTATTTCCTTCACTAAAAATCTTGAAGCTTACTATAGAGGAATTTCTCCCTTGCTCCTTTCACCTTGGCCTTCAGACTCCATAAAGCCTCCTCTACTTTCTTCACAGAAGGGAGATTGACCTCCAGATGGGGGAGGGGACCCCCTTCCCCCCACTGTCTCATGGTAAAGCCAGGTTTCCTGTCCACACAGGTACATCTGACAACCAGGGAACAAAAGGTAAGAGCATGGTGGCTAAAACCTAGGGTCTACTGCTTCCTTGCTATGTGACATCAAGCAGGCCACTTATATTTCCTGGGCCTCAGTTTTCTCGGTTGTAAAACTGAGGTCATAATAGAATCCCTTTCAAGAGTTTTTCTGAGTGCTAAATAGGCAAATACCATAAAGCATTTAACATAGTGCCTGGAACACTGTAGTGTTATGAAAGTGCTTGTTGTTATGATTTGCATGCACAATACCTGCCCTGGGCAAGGACTCAGTAGATGGAAGAGTGGTGGCTAATTATAACTGGGATTGTGAGGATTATTTTGATAGGGGACTCATTTGAATGGGCCTCAATTCTCCTCCACCCTCAGCCTGATTTCCCTCTCTCTGGCTTTGGACCTGCCCGCCTGGCTGCTGGGTGTACCTCCTGCATGCGGATGAGGAAGGAGTCGATGAAGTTGCGCGGGGAGTTGGGATCCAGGGTGCGTTGGTTCTGCTCCACCTTCTTGGCTATGAAGTCCTCCAGGCCCTGCAGCTCCTTAAAGGCCTGTTGCTGTGGCCCTGGCAGGTGTTTCATCACTGAGTAGAACATCTCATAGAGCTAAGAGTGGGGGACAGAGGAAGGAAAGGGAAGGACTGCTGTCAGTGGGCAGGACTCGATGGCAGTGGGACCTGTCTCAGGGCCAGGAAGGCACTGAGTTAATCGCACCTGCCCAGGTGTTGAGGTATTTAGATGGGGCTGGATGGGAATAGATATCTAAGTTTTCACATGAGGTAAGTGTGAGCATTCCTGTCTAAGAATTTAGGTGAGATGGATTGAGACACATATCCAGGGTTCAGATATTCAGATGGGTCTGGATGGGAGCACAGATCTAGATTTTCAAATATTCAGGTTAGGTTGGGTTGGGAGACACCTGTCCAAGTGTTTACCTATTCAGGTGGCACTGGTGTGGGCGGTCAGTTGTCTAGGTGTTTAGACATTCAGGTGGGCTCGGTAGGAGACAACAGTGCAGATATTTTGGAGACCTGGATTGGAGGCTTCTGTACAGGTGTTCAGGTAGTAAAGTTGTGCTGAAGTGCAGGTGTTAAAGTGGGGGAGATATCTGTTCAGGTTTTCAGATATTCAAATTGCCCAATAAGGGGCGCTTCTGTAGATGTTTGAGTGGACTGGGTTGAGGGACATTTATTTGGGTGTTTGTGGAACAATCTATCCACACGTTTAAGTGTTTAGGGGTCTTGGTTGGGGTACCTGTCTAGATGTTCAGATATTTTAGTGAGCTGGGTAGGGGACATTTGTCTAGATATTCCAGTGGACTAGTTTGGACATGTGTAGATATCAAATGATTTTGGTGGGCTTCATTTTGCAGCACCAGGTGTTCAGGTAGTTAGAGGGTGGGCTGAAATGGTCACTACTCCAGATGTTGAGAAAATCAGATGGAAAGATAGAATATATTAACAGGGAGCACCTGTGAGATAGCAAGGTAAATTTGGATGGAAACACCTGCCCAGGTGAGAGAACTGGGTTGAGAGCAGGAATCTTGCCTGCAGGCTCTCGTTCTGCTTTTGGGTGGTGGGGAGGGGGACAGAATCAGGGCACCTGTTGAGACATCCAGGTGTCAGTGGAGATTGGGTATTGGGTGCCTATCCCCAATCTGATGCAACTGTCCAGTTGCCCCAAGAGTGGCAGCTGGATTTAAGGGACCCTGTCTGGAGGAGATTGGGAGTTTGGGACACCTGTCTCCATGTGGAGGAGCACTTGGCATGTTGTGGTAGGGATCTGGTAGAGCCGAGCTGGCACAGGTTACCTGCCCCGTAGACGTAGCTGTAAATTGGAAGCTTCCCAGCATCATACGCAGCAGTGACAGGAACTCTTTGTCTTCATAGTCAAAGCGATCCCCAAAGACAATGGAGCTGATGACATTGGAGACAGCTCGGCTCAGGAAGAAGGTGGGATCAATGAAGGTACCTGGGAGTGAGGTGGGATCGGAGAGAGACAGGGATTTTAGGGAGAGTCACCTCGGTGGTCTGATGCCAGTCTGAGAATTCCAGGGGGACTGAAGTGATGAGCCAAACTTCTGGCTTCAGACTTCAGAGCTGGGAGCCCTGAAGCTTTCCTCCAACCTTGTCCCCTTCCAGGGGCCAGAATGCACATCCCTATTGGGAGTTTTCTCCTGCTTCCCACAGACTCCAGTGTTCTCTGCTCACCACGTGTGCTCCGGAAGGCCTCGATGAGGAAGCGTGCCTCCTCCTGAATGCGTTCCTCAATGCCACGCTTGCCCACTCCGAAGTCCCGCAGTGTAGTGATGGAGAAGCGTCTGAGCTGTTTGGCACGCTCGCCGTTGCTGAATGCCACACCTAGGGAGGGAATGTAGGAGTGGTGAGAGTGCTGAGATGGGTGGGGGCAGTCCACAGACCAGCCCCAGGGGCCCCGGAGAAGTTGAGGGAGCTGAGCAGAGAATGAGGGAGTGGGAGAAAGCTGGAGAGACTCTGAGAGAGAGAGACAGAGCAGAAAAAGAGAGAGAGAAAATTTCAGTCAGAGAAATAGAGAAAGAGAGACTGAGTTGAAATAAAAGAGTCAGAAGGAGAGAGGCAAGACAGATGCACAGAGAAACAGATACAGAGACACATAAAGAGCGAGGAGGAAAGGACAGGAAGTGAGATATGTAGAGATCTGAGAGGTGGATATAAAATGTGAAAGATTCTAAAACTGAGACAGAGAAGAGAGAAAAATTTGGAGAGAGAAACAGAGACAGTCTGGAGAGATGAAAGACTCTCACTGGAGACAGAAGCATGGCGATTTTGAAGCAGAAATAATGTGAGATTCTAAGATTGAGGAAGAGAGAGAGAGAAACATAGGGAAGCACAGAAGCCAAGAAGGATAAAGAGATAAAAGACACATGGAGACAGAGGACCAGGGTTCCAAAGCAGAAATCCCAAGAGCTTCTAAGAGATACAGAGAAAGAAGAGTCATCTAGTGACAGAGAACAGGGAGATGGGGCAGAGAGAGGTAGGAAGAAGTAGAGACACAGAAACTGTAAGATGATTTAGAGACAAAGGGAGAGGCATCAATGGGAGGGGATGGGGCAGAGAAGACAAAAGAAGGCTCTGCCCCAGCCTGAGTGGGTGGGAGAGCCAAGAGAAGAAGGCTAGGGACCCCACTGAGGCCACCAAGTCAGCCTGCCCATATTCCTCTACCAGGGGTCACCCCTCACCATAGCCTTTGAAGAGCCAGTCGAAGGTGGCCTGCTCTCCTCGTCCACTGAATTCCTCAGCCTGGTCCAACAGAGCCTCCTTCACAGCTTCGTATCCACATAGCACCACGATTCGCCGGGGCCCCAGGTGAACCGTGAACACTGGCCCATAGCGCTTGCTGATCTGATGGCGGTGGGTGGGAGTTGTTAGAGGGAACAGCTCCTACTCTGAACTGGCCCTGTACCCAGACCTCAGCTAACAGGATGAATTTCCCCACAGGTTCTGACAGTCGAGGAGCTGGACATCCCATGATCTGGTGTTTCCTAGATAGGACCCTGATGCTGAACCTTCAAAACTCCCATTTTCTAAGACTCTAGTCCAACCTTGTCAATCCCCTGCCACAAGGCCCCAGCCAAACTAAGCAGGCTGCTACATGCTCCTCATTCTGCCCATCTCCCTTCCTGGTGGCACCTTCATGAGGGAGTTGTACATCTGCTCTGTGTTCAGCTGCAGGTAGTTCCCAATGAAAGGCAATGGGGTGGGTCCAGGAGGCAGCTTCCCCAAGAACTTCCCCTGCCGCCAGACAGACATCAAGACCATTAAGGTCAGGCAGGCCAGAAAAGCCACCAGAAGCAGCCCTGAGGCCAGCATGGTGGCACTGAAAGTGATGGTCAGATGATGATGGCTGGGATGTTTTGCCTTTATACTACCCGGGGTAGAAGGGTGGATTTTGATCTTGGTTATGTAATTGTCTTGTTTCACCTCCTAGCTACACCCCACACCATGCTCCCTGCCTAACTTGGGACACAGCCAGCAAGGAAAGAGGAGGGAGTCTCCTGGGCAGATTAACAGAGATTGGGCTGCAAGATTGAATTTGTGGCCCCTCAAGAGGGACCACCCCAGGGCTGTGGATTTCAGGGGTGGGGAGCTGTAGATAAATGCCAGAACTGAAGGTTTCGGAATATTTGCATGGGGCAGCCCCTGAGCTTTGATTTGGGGTTTCAGAGTGAGAAGGGACCCAAAGGTGTGAGTTTTGGGGTCTCAGGAAAGAAGAATCCAAAGATCTGGATTTAAGGGTATTGGAATGAGACAGCATCTGTAGCTGTTGATTTGGGGGCCTTTTGCTGAGGAAGGATGTATGTTTAAAGGTCTCAGGAGCAGTGATTCCAGTGGATGGAATTGAGGATCTTGAAGTATGGAAGGACCCCGAGCTGCGGCTGTGGGGTTCCTGGGTGGGAAAGTATACAGAGAGTGCAGCTGGATCAGTGAGTCAGCACCTGACCCCAGGTATTCACCCGTGGTTGTTTTGGACACATTGCCACCTCCTACTGCCCAGAATCCTCCTTCAGACTTCAAAGCACAGTTGGGATCGGTATCAAAGAACTGCCCATCTCTAGTTAGGTAAGAGGTAGAAGTTCAGAGCCACATTTGAGTGGAATGTTCCACAGAATAGGAGAGGAGTATGATCTCAGAAGCAGAGGCACTGGGCAGGACTTATGAAATAGTGAAATAGTGATGACAACCACCAGTATGGTATTGAGGAGTCCCGACTGTCTCAAGGGTTACAATTTACAGAGAGCTCCACTGGCTCCCTTCCCAGATCCTTAGAGAAGCTCACTAGGTTGATTGTATCATTTCTGTTATTATTGTTATTATTAATGTTTCCCATTTTATATATAGGCATATTGAGGACATAAAACAGAGACTGGGCAGGGGGCCCCTGCGTGACTCCTGTCTCTCCTGCTCTGCACTCTTATTCCTCCTGGAGTATTTGGGAAGAGAAGTTCGTATTTGAGGGCATGTGAGGTTCCCTTTAGGGGTGATTCCTGATTTGCCAGGGGTGCTATTAGAAGCCTGAGGGAACCATAGCAGGAGAGATTTGGGTAAACTCCAGTGTCTAGAAGAGAGGTGGGCCCTGGGATGCTGAAGGTGGGAGCAGATAAAAGATCAGTGGCCTTGCTGTCCTTCCCTCTTTTATATTCTTCCTTACTAATAAGGACGGTTACCCTTTGCTGAGCACTAATTGTGAAGATTAAGTCCATGTATGCATGATCTTATTGAATCATTATAACAATGGGGATAGTTCATTATCATCCTAATTTTGCAGTTCAGAAGACCAAGACTCCGTACAGCCACTTGTTTGAGGTCACACAGGTAGTAAGCGAGGGAACTTGGATCTGAACCCCCTTCCCTTCTTTGTCGTGGACTGGCCTGGCCCATCCTGGTGCCAAGTGGAGAACAAGTTTAGCAACAGGTGGCTGCTGAGACTGGCTTCAGCGTTGGACACAGAGATTATATTGTCAAATTCTGCTATAGGCATCAGGTAGGCCTCAGGAAGAAAGGGCATCATGTTGACATTGAGTTCACCCCCTGGTAGACACTAGGATTGAAACACGTTGGCACTGAACTTGATACCAGGAGAGCATTAATAGAGCCACTTCTGGTACTAAGAGGGCTCTGAGAGTAGGTCCAGGTGGTCCATTGAGGCTAGCTTCAGGAAGACAGAGGGATGGCACCATATAGGCTCTGAGATTGGTCTTAGCAGGCTCTGACATGTGCATCAGGTAGGTGCTGATATTGGTCCTACGTGGGCCTGAGAGGGGTACTGGGCAGGCTCTGACAGTGGACTACCCGACTCAAGTGCCACCTCTCACCTTGGACAAGGGCAGGAGGGTGAGGTTGGCACTCCCAGGACTGGCATTTTGCTCAAAGAATTCTAGGCCGCTGAACTTTGAGTCCTGTGGGGAGGGAACAAAGGGCAGAGAACAAAGCTGAGAGAGGCAAGTTGTTTATTCCTTTTGGAGGGGGAAAAGGAGGGGAGAAAGATTAGGCTGGGTTTGGCAGGTATCGATCCTCTTCATCCCTGTCATGAGGCTGCACCTGGGTTGGCCACAAGCCTGAGCTCCTCCTCTTCCCCCTTGTCCCTTGGCAAAGAGAGAGCTGGAAATTTTTAGAGTTTGTTTCTCTGTGAGTTTGGCACCAGAAAGGGCACTGAGTGTTCAGACAGGCTGCTATGTACTGGAAGGGGAGAGGGTGAGAGGGTGAGACTGGGAGAAGTACTTGGGGACAGAAAGGTCAAGCGAGGTTGGATTGTTGACCCAGGAACATGGAGTGAGAGATCAGTGTCTGTAATCACCTGTCTTACCTTCCAGAGGCAGGACACGGGCTAGTGTGGGATGCCCTGGGATAGGCTTTTAGGGTGAGCTGGTGGTGGACCCAGGAAAATCCCCTTTCCTCTCTGGGCTTCAATTTCCCTTTCTAGACAGATGGTACAGTGGTTAAGAGCAAGATTAAGATGTAGGTTGGAATCTTAACCTTATCACGTCTTTGTTGTGTGACTTTCAACATGTAACCTCACCCCTCTGAGCCTCATGGGGCCAATAACAGCACCCGCCTCTTAGGCTATTTTGTTGAGGAGTCAATGGGTTAATACATGTTAAGTCCATGGCGGTAAGTGCTTAGTAAATATTAGCTGTTATTGTTATTAATCCATGAGTTGAAGGAGATGGATGAGAGGATCACTAAACTCCCTGTGGCTTTTACATTCTTTGGTCTAAAGTTCCCAAAGCTTTTTCTCTGGGAAAGGAGGAAGTGAGAGAAAGTTTCTGGGGAACCTCCTTCTCCATTCCTCTCCCAGCACAGCACAGCCTTACTCCCTGGAGCTGTGAATAGGAAATTGATCTTCTAGATGGCCATCTGGAGGGATGGGGGATTAGGCAGTACCTGAAGAAAGTTTGGTCAAGGTTAGACCCTCAGGTTGTTCTGGATGGGCATGAAGTTCTGTGTAAGATTTTGCCCATTCTCTGTCTCTGTCTCTCTCTCCTTGTCTCTGACTCTCTGTCTTGCTCTTTCTCCTTCCTTGCAAGTCAGCCTGCCCTTCAACCCTCTCATGTGCTTCTGTATCTCTTATGTTTGTGTCATTTTGTCCAGTGGGTTCTTCCAGATGCCTCTGTCACATTTCTCCTTATTTATACATGTGTACACAGTCATGTGCAACATAATGACATTTCGCTCAACAATGGACCACGTATATGATGGTAGTCCCCCAATATTAGTACCGTAGAGCCTAGCTGTGGTAGGCTATACCATCTAGGTTGTGTAAGTTCACTCTCTGATGTTTGCACAATGACAAAATCACCTAATGATGCATTTATCAGAACAGATCCCCATCATTAAGCAACACATGGTGGTATGTGTCATTGTTTTTTTTTTTTGGAAGATTAACCATGAACTAATATCTGCTGCCAATCCTCCTCTTTTTCTGAGGAAGACTGGCCCTGAGCTAACATCCATGCCCTTCCTCCTTTACTTTATATGTGGGATGCCTACCACAGCATGGCTTGCCAAGCGGTGTCATGTCTGCACCTGGGGTCCAAACTGGCAAACCCTAGGCTGCTAGAGCAGAACGTGCGTACTTAACTGCTGTGCCACCAGGCCGGCCCCGTATGTCATTCTGAGTGCATGCTTGGCGTGTCTGTGCATGTCTGTGTGCATTTATGTTTCAGCATGTCTATGTTGATACATGAATTTAGGCATACACATGTCTTTGTGGAGTGTGTGTTCATGCATAAGTGGGTATCCATACCTGCGTAGGTCTATACATGCACATCTGTGTGATGCATGACAGGGTGTGTGCATATCCATGCCAGTGTGCCTGAATGCACACCCATCTCTGTGTCTGTGTGTGGGTACCAATGTACATTCTTTGGGACATGCATGTTGGGGGATGTCTATGTGAGGTATGACTCTCTATTCACATCTGTGTGTGTGCGTGTACAACTTGGGACTATGTATGAGTATGTGGATGTTTTTGTGAGCATTCTAGTGTAGTGGAGCATTCAGCACCACTCAGCACAGTCTGGCACAGAGTAGTGGGTTTCGTGAACATTGGTTGAACTGTTAAACTTGTTGAATGGCTTAGGAGGCTTGTGGGCCATGTTGTATACACATGAGTGCCTGAGATCTGCTTGTGCCTCTCTATGTTTATCTTCAAAAACAGCCCTCACCTAGCTCCATTTCCCTTCTTAAAAAAAACAGGTAGTTCTCTGATTCTTCATGGTATTATCTGCCTCCGTTTCCAAGGGTTACAGCAGGTAGAAAATGCCTCCATAGGACAGGTGTGTCCTGAGAGCATTCTGAGGTAGGTCATTCCCATCAGATGAATTTAAATATCCTCTCAGAAAATTCCCTTTCCCACGGTATTACTGCCAGCATCCTAAGCCATTCAACAAGTTTACCAGAATTGTTCAACCAGTGTTCACTAAAGCCAGTACTTTGCCAGAGAGTGCTGAATCGTGCTGAAGACACATGGGGTGATCAACACAGGTCTGGCCTCTCCCTTTACAGAGTTCTCACTAGAAAGGGGAAGGCAGTGACAGCACATACCCAGTGTGACGATAAGAAAGCCCAGGCAGAGAGTGATCAGAGCTGGGATGGATGGGCATAGGCTGAGGGGTCAGAACTGGCATGAGAAGGCCCAGGCAGAGGGATCAGGGCTGGGATGAGAAAGCCCCGACAGAACAGTGAGGGCTGGGATCAGAAAGCCCAGACAGAGGGGTCAGGGTTGGGCCAAGGGAGGCCCAGGCAGAGGGGTCAGAGTGGGATGAGAAGGCCCCATGAGAGCAGTCAGGACTGGGATCAGAAAGGCCAGGCAAATGGGTCAGGGTTGTGATGAAGGAGGCCCAGGCGGAGGGGTCAGAGTTGCATCGAGACAGTACAGGCAGAAGGGTCAGGGCTCTGATGGTAAGGCACAGGCTGAGGAGTCATGGCAGGGATGAGAAGGCCCATGCAGGAGGTGAGCTGGGATGGGAGAGGAACAGGTGGGCTACAGGAGCCAAGATATGGCACCTGGTTCAACCTTGTAGGTTCCCTGTAAGTTACTGGAGCACAAAGTAGGCATTTATAATGGAATAATATAATGGAAATATAGGGAGAGTGTGGGAAGGAGAGTTCCAGGCAGAGGAATCAGGCTTTATAAAGGCCAGAGACCTGTGGAGCATGGTTGAATGCTGTTAGAAAGTAGAGATCTGTGGCTGTATTCACTGATGATGCTGGAGCCATCAGCAAGAGTGAGACCTTCTTGGACTTTATGTGACTTGGAGGGGAGTTTGGACTCTGTCCTGAGACAATAGGGAGCCACAGTGGGTTTTAAGCAGGGGAACAAAATGGTGAGATTTGCATTTCAGAGAGATTCTTCAGACCTTTGGAGAAGATGACACTACAAGCTGAGTGAGAGAGGATGGGGCCATGAGGATTGGGAGGAGGGAGTGGGTTGGAGAAGGCTATGGAAAGAAGAACTAATTCTTACTTGGTTATATGTTGGCTTTGCAGGGGTAAGGGTGAGGGAGGAGTACAGTGTGGGGGATAGATGGTGGTGTTGTTTACTGGTTTGAGGATGCAGATCAGGAGAGGGTTTGAGGCAGGAGATAATGAGTTGAACTTTGACCCTGTTGAATGAGGCACAATCCTTGCTCTTAGGGATTTCTTAGACTAGCGGGAGAGCAGAACTGGATAAATTAAAGTCAATGACCCCATTGGTATTAATTAGTAATTATTAGTAATAATTTACGGCTTAGAGTTGAGGATTGGGAAGGCTTCTTCAAAGAAGTGTTATTCAAACTGAGTCTTGGGAGTGAGTTCACAGATAGGATAAGCGAGGAGAGCAGTGTAGGCAAAGAGAGCCACGCAAGCCAAGTCTTTGATCTGTGAGATGGATAGGACAGAACAGATATATTTGACAGTTACATCAACCCCTACTCCTTCCAGCAACTTCATCAATCTACTTTCTATCCTGCATCTCCTAGACTGACCCAAAGCTCTCAGGAAAAACCTGGCTCATGCCTGCAAGCATGCCTGAAACCTATGACCCTGTCTCAAATGAGAACCTTTTTTCTTTTTTCTTTTTTTTCCTCCTTCTCCCCAAAGCCCTCCAGTACATAGTTGTATATACTATTTAGTTGTGGGTCCTTCTAGCTGTCGTACGTGGGACGCCGCCTCAGCATGGCCAGACAAGATGTGCCGTGTCCGCACCCAGGATTCGAACTGGCAAAACCCTGGGCTGCCAAAGCAGAGCGCACGAACTTAACCACTCGGCCACGGGGCCGGCCCCTAACCTTTTTTAAATTGAAGTGAAATTCACATAATATGAAATTAATCTTTTTAAAGCAAACAGTTCAGTGCATTGCATATATTCACAGTATTGAGAAACCACCACCTCTAACTAGTTCCAAAACATTTGCAAATGAGAATCTTCAGTGAAACTTGTTTTAAATTTAAATGCTAGTACTGCTAATAATGATATCATTCACTGAGCTTATTACCTTACCATGTGAAGCTTTTTATGAGCATGATCTTAATAAAGTCCTTACAGCAAGCCTATGAGGTTGGTTTTATCATCCCCATTTTGCAAATAAATTATGTAAAGCCCAAAGTTGTGGGGGGGACTGGCATTGGCCACCCCAAGATATGTCTCTTTGGCATGAGGATTATTGGGCTGGTTACTTTTAATAAACTGGGACAGGGAAGGAGCAAGGAAGGGGTGGAACTTGCTTGCCCTTTGTTAGGAGACATTTACATTGTAAAGGAAATCTCCATCTGTAAAGGTCCCTCCCTCTCTGTACCAGGAAGAAGAGGGTGATGACTTTATCTCTAGAAACTCTTAATCAATACCAAAGGCCAGGACTTAAATCTGCATAATAATCTTATTCCTGTTTCTGGTAATCTCCTGTAACTGACTCCCCCCACCCCTAACATCCTCCTTTGTCTTTAGCTGGATATGATATTTAAGGTGGGGGCTTCAGCCATTTTGGCAAGATGCTCAGCTTGCCTGAGCCTCTCCCATGTATACATGTTATAAAGCTTTGTTTAATTTTGTCCTGCTATTCTGTCTCATGTAAATTTAACTCATTTTCTGGCCAGAAGAACCCAGAGAGGGTAGAGGAAATATCTTCCTCCCCTACGAGTGGGAAGTGAATTGTTTGCATTCCAAAGCTAATAAAGGTAGAGCCTGGACATGGCCTTGTGTAACTGAATTTCATGCTCTCAGCCACCACTCTAGATTGCCAAGCCCCACCTTTTTTCTTTATGAAGCATCAGAAATCTGTCCTTGATATTCTGTGGTTCTTGAAAACCTTCGCTGTAAGCTTGAGAAAAAAGATTCCAAAATGTTTTAAAAAATTAAAAAAGGTCTCTTAATAGGAGAGAGACTTGATCTTCTGTCAATTTTTCATTCTTTGAAACATTAGCCAAAGACCCGGTCAACCAGTCTTACCATTGAGGCCATTGGCAATGAGATGGTGAATGCACCTGGAAAACAAGGGGTTTTGGTCAGAGAGTGACATGTTTGTGTTTCAGATTTCAGAGTATTGACAAAGATTAGGGTGAGGCTGTGGGAGGGCTGGTTGAAATGGAGTGAAGGATAAGGTCAAAGAAGGGGACAAAGTGCATGTTCTTTCTGTTTGTTTACACTACTCATGCCCATGACCACTGAAGTGCCTCCTTCCCAGTAGGACATGGATTAGAGAGATGGTAAAAAGTTTGATACTTGAGACGAATGAAGGAGACAGACTCGAAAAAGAAAGGGATTTTATAAGAGGGTGGAGGGGTCATACTCTAGAAGTGCCGTGAGGAGTTTCTGATTCTGGTAATGGTTGAGTAGCTTCTTTTGAATCCAGCATCCTGAAAATAACAAGTATAAATGGAGACTAAAATGTTTTAAAAAACACAATTCGCTGAAATCACTGGAGAGTGAATAAAAGCAGGCATATCCTGAAGGGTGTTGGAAGAAGGGAATTTCCTGCTTACTATAGCTTTTGACTTGAAGGCAGGCCCTTGACAGTGCCTTGGGGGTGGTTCAAACCCAGATAGATACTTTGTAGTTTTTCTGACTTGAAGAGCCAGAGGATGGAGTTCAGAGATTACAGCACCTAGTGGTAGTGGTGATAGAATTTCAAAATAAGAGAGCCCCAAATTCTATGTATCAGAAGGGGAGCCCCAAATTCTGTGTATAAACCCTGTCCAAATTTCTGACTGATTGTTGAACTACTAATCTTCTGGGAAATTTCAGGTGGTGCCAATGAAGGCTAAAAGAACTGAAATGAGATTTCAGAGCTGAGCATTTGCACATAGCCAAGTTAACTCTTCCTTGAAACAAAACAAGATGAAACAAATCAATATTCTTAGTAGAACATAACAGAATCCAGAATCTCTTCAATGTACCACTTGTAGTATCAGGATAAAATCCAAAATTACTAGGTACATGAAGATACAGGAAATATGACCATACTCAAGAGAAAAGGCAATTAATGGAGACCAACCCTGGCAGGACCATACCGTTGGAATTTAGTTGACAAGGTTTTAAAATCACCTATTATATCTATGCTTAAGAATGTCAAAGTGGTATTGAGAAGCAATAGGTATTGACCATAGCTGCTTGCCTTGGGGCTTCTTGGAGGTAGTTAAATGAGTAACCTTTGGTGGAGAGAGTATTAGGGAAAACTGTGCTCTTGAGAGGAGAGCCTATTCTGAGCAGGACTGGGAAATGGAGAGAAAATTTGGACAAGTGGTTCATTTATTAAGCAAATATTAATAGAACACCTCCTATGTGCCAGGCAATGTTCTAAGTGTTGATGATATAGCAGTCAACAGAAGAGTCCAACCTCTGACTCTATGGCATTTAGTTTCTGATTGTGTCCACAATTGAGTTCTAAGACATTCTGCCCAGGAATCTACTTTTGGAAGGGACATGGAAGCAGGAAAGAATAAATGGCATCTTATACCAAGACAGCTAATAATAATGACTATATTTATTATTATAGCTAATGATTATTGAATGCCATGTGCCAAGAACTATGCTGAATGATCTACATGCATGACCTTTTTAAGTTTTCCCAGCAGCTTTGTAAGATAGGTTGTGTTATTCACTGGGAAGCTGCAGAACCAACACTGGAATCTAAGTCTTGCAAAGGCAGATCTCTTAATCACTACACAGTATTATAGTCTACCAAGCAAGATGTTGGAAATATTAAAAGGAACAGGAATAGGCTGGTTTGAGTGAAATCAATTCACACAAATCTCAATTTGGTAATGACATATTCACTTAACTTTAATCCTTAAATAAATCGCACAACTCATTTTTGATGACAGCATGGCTTCTGACTCTCTTAAGGAGTTTGGCCTCTTTTTTGGGCATCTTTGTTCTTTTCCTGCATTTGAGAATTTCAACAATTTCTGAATCAGATTTCCACTCTGAGTCAGTCTTGGATTTAAGGTAAGTTAGAGAGTGGGGACATTAATATCTTAGCAAAATGCACACAAAGTAGTTGGCACTCCTGTAGTTTAAGGAATAGCAAGGTCAACATTTTATCTCTCTCTGCCATGATGTCTTTTTCTACTGATCTCAAGGAGATGAGCAGAAAGATTTCAGGGTCCAAAAGAGAAACACTGGAGGTGTAAAGAAGGCCTCCATCTTTGAACAACTGTTAACAGGGTAGATATTGCCTTACACCGTATTCTCTAAGAAGTCTGGGTGGAGTAAAGTTAAATATTAAATAATAAAATCCTGGAACTGAAGAAGATTGATACCCTTGTATATAAATAATTCCTAAGAATCAACAATAACAAAAGACTGTCATTTTACAGAAAAGGAAATATAAATGACCACTGACATGCGAAAGATACTTAACCTCCCTAGTAATCACGGAAATGCAAATTCTAATCAACCTGAAACACTACTTTGATACTCACCAAATCAGCAAAACTAAAAGCATCTAAGAGCAACTGGTGGAGAGAATGTATTCCAATGGGAACTCTTTGCACTGATGGTAGGAGTGTAAATTATGAGATAATGTTAACAATGTTTGGCTTTACTGAGCAAGTTTGACTCAACAATCTCCCTCCTAAATGTGTATGCCCTGAAGATATTTATGCAATTTTCACCAGGAGATGTATAAAAACGTTGTGAGACAACCCAAAATGTCTATCAAAAATAGAATGGGTAAATAGACTGCAGTGCCTTAGTAGAGTAGGTTCACTCACACCACACATTCACCCATGAATGAAAATGAATTGCAGCCACGTGCATCAACATGGATGAATTGCAAAAACATAATAATGAGTGAAAAAAAGAAATCACAGAGGAATACATATAGTGTTATTCTATTTATATAAAGTTTGAAAACAGGCAAAATGAATGTAATCTAACAATGTATTGTTTAAGGATAATTCATATTTGGTGAAAGTATAAAGAAAGACATGAGAATGATAAACGGAAAATTCAGAGTGGAAATTGTTTTCAGGGGGAGGCAGGGGATATGATTGGAAACAGACAGGCAGAGTGGGCTTATAAAGCGTTAATAGTTTTGTTTTGTAGGCTAAACGGTGAGGATTCATTTTCTTTTCTTGAAACAGTTCACATATATTTTATCTACCCATTTGTACCTATGCTAGGTACAGTGGGTTGAATGGTGGCCCTCAAAAGATATATCTGTGTCCTAATTCCTGGAATTTGTGATTGTTACCTTGTTTGGAAAAAGGATCTTTGCAGGTGGTAATTAAGCTAAAGATCTTGAGATGAGGATATCATCTTGGATTATCTGAGCAGGTCATAAATCCAATACCAAGTTTCTTTATAAGAGAAAGGCAGAGAGAGAGATGATCAACCAGGCAGAAAATCAATATAGAAACAGTAGCCTTAAACTATACTGCAGACGAAAAGGATCTAATAGACATAAGAACATTCCATCGACAATAACAGAGTACACATTATTCTCAAGTGCACATGGCACATCCTCCAGGATAGATCATATTTTGGGCTGCAAAATAAATCTTAACAAATTTATGAAGATTGAAATCATATCAAGCATCTTTTCTAATCACGATGGTATGAAACTAGAAATCCATTGGACCATTTTAAAAGGTGTTATAGAGGGCTGGCCCTGCGGTGTAGTGGTTAAGTTCATAAGCTCCACTTTGGAGGACTAGGGTTAGAATCCTGGGCACACGGACCTACACGATGCTCATCAAGCAAGGCTGTGGTGGTGACCCACATACAAAAAGAAACAGAGATTGGCACAGATATTAGCTCAGGGCCCATCTTCCTCACACACACAAAAGAAACAAAAAATAACCCACATTGGGTGGATATCTTCCTCAGCTTGGGCTGCTATAACACATTTTCATGGATTGGCAGCTTAAGCAATATACATAAAAAAATGGTGTCACATACATGTAATGGGAATACCAGAAGGAGAAGAAAAAGACACAGAAGAAATATCTGAAGCAATGATAACTGACAACTTCCCAAAAGCAATGAAAGAACATAGATCCAGGAAGGTCACAAAACACCAAGGAGGATAAATACAAAACAAAACCACAACTAGACATGTCATATTTCAACAGCAGAAAATCAAAGACAAAGAACAAAATTCTGGAAGAATTCAGAGGGGAAAACAACCTTACCTTTAGAGGAGCAAGGATAATAACTAGCTTGGGCTTCTCTTCAGAAACTATGCAAAGAGGAAGAGAGTGGAGTGAAATATTTCAGTGTTCAAATAAAAGAACCACCAAACTATAAGTATGTATCTAGCTAAATTATCTTTCAAAAATGAAGAGACTTTCTCAGACCAACAAAAATTGAGGGAGTTTGTCCCCACTAGACCTACCTTGCAAGAAATGCTAAAAGAAGTTCTGAGAGAAGAAAATAATATAGGTCAGAAACTTGAGTGTACATAAAGAGAGAAAGAGTATTAGAAAGGGAAAAAATGAAGTTAAAAAATTCTTTTCCTTTTCTTATTCTAAATTGATAAGACAGATAAGATTGATAAACAGATAAGAGTTGGTTCAAAATAATAATAGCAATGGTATATTCAGAGATTGTAGCTTATAGATAAGTGAAATGAATTACAGCAATGTTCTAAATTATGGAGGGAGGAATTAGGAATACTCTCTTATAAGATACGTGCAAGAACAGATACTTGCAGTGACTGTGAACTGATATGCCGTTATTTGAAAGAAGACTTGGAAAAATTGCAAATGTACTTTGCAAACCGAATGACAACAACCAAAGAAAGTAGAAAAAAGAAATACAATTGATATGCTCACAGAGAAGAAAAAAATAGTATCACACAATACACTCAAATAAAATCAGAGAAGACAGAAAAAGAGTGGAAGATCAAAAAAAAAAAAAAAAAGAAAGGAAGAAACAAAACCCGACAAACAGAAAAATAGAAAATAGTAACAAGTAAGGTAGATATTAATCCAACTATATCAATAATCATTTTATTTTCTCAAGTCTATAAGTTATTTTTCCCCCAGTTTTACTGAGGTAATAAAAATTACATACATTTAGGTTGTAAACTGTATGTGTTTTTTTAAAAGGATACAACGTGATGATTTAATATACATGTACATTGTAGAATTATTATGACAATCAAGTTAATACATCCACGAACTCACGCCGTTACCTTTATTTTTGTGTGTGGTGAGAACACTTAAGATCTACTCTCTTAGCCAATTTCAAGTATACAGTACAATGTTAACTATAATCACCATGTTCTACATTAGATCCCCAGAACTTATTCATCTTAGAACTGAAAATTTGTACTCTTTGACCAGTATCTTCCCATTTATCCCCTACCCTAACCCCTGGCAACAATCATTGTATTCTCTGCTTGTATGAGTACAATTTTTTTGGATTTCACATATAGGTGAGATCACGCACTATTTGTCTTTCTGTGTTACAGTGAACTCTAATGAAACCATGGACTTCAGTTAATAACGATGTGTCAACATTGGCCCATCAATTGTACTTTTGTCTCACCAGCTACATTTCAAGTGCTTGAATGCCACATATGGCTAGTAGCAATCATGCTGGACAGTCCAGATCTAGAGAGAAGAGGAAGTACTATCTCTACTCCTCCTCCCTTGAAGAAAATGGGAAAGGAAATTCTGTAATTCGGTGTCATTAAAGTCATTTATGCCAGTGGTTAAAGAGACAGTCTTGATGGCTCATCCCTTGGGAGCAGTGAGCTGTTCATTCTCCTGCTTTAAACATGGATCTGTTGTGCTTTCCCCTCTTGGGTTGGGAGGGGTCTCCAATACTCAGATCCTTGAAGCAGAAGGACAAAACCCCAGCTACAGAGAACTAAGAAAGTTGTAGAGTTAACATCTGGGGCTTACTTAGTATTATATTAGCAGAAAATGAAAGAAATATTGTTAAAACATTTTTAGTAATGTCTTTCTCAAGTTCTGAATCTTTCTCTTATTGAAGGAAAAGCATCACTTAACTTATTTAGGGCCTGGTAAAAAAGATGTACTCCCCCATTATGATTATCCAAATATTTCCAGAAGATCATTTCATAACACGAATAATTTACTACAAATTTTTTGTGTCTAAATTTAAATTTTGAATTTTTATTGGTTGCATAGCATCTCATTGTGTGAGATATACCAGTTCCCTATAGAAGGATGTTGTAAAAGGCCATCTCATGTGCTAAGTCTTTCAACTCCTGTTCAGCCACATAAAAATGGTTCTTGGGGTTGGAACACGTTCTTATCAAGAGATAAGGAGGCCACACAGAGAGGTTGGTGTCAAGAGGTCAGTGTAGGCAGACTCTGAACTCACCTCCTCCCATGAACACAGCCAAGTTACAACTTTTCTGGGAACAATTATCCCTGAGAGAGAACTGAAAGCTGGACAATAAAGAACCCCCACAACAAGGGACAATCCTGACTGAGGTGGAAGAGGCAGAATTTTCTTCTGAGAGAAAAAAGCCACCTTTTCAAGCCAAGGAGCTTCACAGCTGTGCAGAAGCAACCCACAGTTATGTAGCCTTCCCTGGAGGAGTGGGGCACCTGAATGGGAGAGCATTACTGCTGTAAGCATCCTTCAGACTCAGCACAACTGACAAGTGTCGTAGTATCTGGTTTTGCTGGCTATTAACTACAATGGGGAATACCCATAGGAAACTATCAGACATAAGTGGAATAAAGCCAGTTCTTAAAGAGTCCATGCACAAATTCACCCATTTTGGAAAGCAACCTAAGACCACCAGAAAGAAAGGTGCACAGTCCTTTGGTGAAAAGAGATTCATCTGATAGGCTCTGGGTGCATCTCAGTGAGTGGTGAGACCTCTCCAGGGACTGAGACATTGGTGGCAGCCATTATTGTGACCTAGTACAGGTGTGCTGACAGAGATGCTGGCAGATGCCATTGGAGTTCTTCCCCTGGCCTGTCATGCCAGATTCTGCCCCACCCACTAGAGTGCTGATTTAATCCAGTTTAGCCAGGGCAGACAGCAGCCCAGGGACTAGCCCCACCCAACAGCAGCCCTCGGGCAACTCTTTAGCCTGCATAGACTGGGTGCTTGGATCCTCTGCAGGCAGGGAATGGGTCAGCCCCTGTGAGGCAAGGTGGAGTGAGTGGAGCATTTGTGGTGGGTGTGGAGGACTCTGCAGTAGGGTGACTGGGTCTGCTTCAGGGGTCTGAGATGTGTGCATGGGTCAGGACTGTGTTGTTAGTGTGTGTGGACCTATGTGCCATGGGGCTTAGCAACAGCCCCTTATCAACAGCCCCAAAGACCTGTGCTTCTCAAACAGCCACATAGGGGATTGGCCTCACCTTCCAAAGCCTGAAAAAATTGGGAACCCCTGTGCATGGGGCCAGAGCCACTCAGCTGAAATCCTGAGAGAGCTGACAACAGCCTTGCAGGCTGGAGGCCTACGACAACTGTAAGCCCCTGAGCTGAGCAAGAAGCAATGCTGGGGGCCTACTCATTTATCAGAAAAACTACAACAAGAATGTGCTATCAGACCTTGCAGCAAATGGTGATGGGGCTCCCCAAACTTGATGAGGTGACCAAAGGACCCATAACAGCCCCTCATAGCTGAGCATTACAACCAGCCAGCCAGGGGTAGGGCCTAGCCTCCCTGGGTACCTACAGCAAGAGGAACCTTGCCACAACAGAAGGACACATGCAACTCACATAGGGGTCAATCCTAGAATATTTGGAACTGGTGACAAGAGGGAAGAGCACTGCTGCTCGTCAAAAGGCATCTCTCACATAAGGCCACTTCTCTAAGATCAGGAGACATAGCTGACCCATCTAATACATAGATATAAGCACAGAGGAAGAGGCAAAATGAGGAGGCAAAAGAATGTGTTCCAAGCAAGTGTATAGGACAAAACCTCAGAAAAAGAGCTAAATGAAACAGAAACGATCTGCGTGATAGAGTTCAGACAAAATGTCATAAAGATGCTCACTGATCTTGGGAGAAGAATGGATGAACAAAGTGAGTATGTCAACAAAGAATTGAAAAATATAAAAAGGAACCAATCAATAATGAAGAATACAATACTGGAAATGAAAAACTCAATAGAGGGATTCAATAGCAGAATATATGATTCAGAAGAATGGATCAGTGAGTTGTATGAAAGACTAGAGGGAATCACCCAAGCTGAATGGATAAAAGAAAAAAGAATTTAAAAGAATTAAAACAGTCTAAGGGAACTCTGGGACAGCATCAAGCACACTAACACACATATTATAGGCATACCAGACGGAGAAGAGAGAAATAAAGAGGCAGAGAATGTATTTGAAGAAATAATAGCTGAAAATTTTCCTAACCTAGGGAAGGAAACAGAAATCCACGTACAGGAAGCACAGAGAACATCAAACAAGATGAACTCAAAGAGGCTCACACCAAGACACATTATAATTAAAATTCCCAAAATTAAAGATAAGGAGAGCATCCTAAAAGCAATGAGAGAAAGGCGACAAGTGGCATACAAGGGAAATCCCATAAGGCTATCAGGTGGCTTCTCAGCTGAAACCCTATAGGCTAGAAGGGAGTGACACAATATATTTAAAGAGCTGAAAGGAAAAAAAACCTACAGCTAAGAATACTCTACCCAGCAAGGTTATCATTCAGAATGGAAGGAGAGAGAAAGAGTTTTCCAGAGAAGAAAAATTAGAGGAGTTTTTCACCAAGAAACCAGTTTTACAAGAAATGCCAAAGGGACTTATTTAAGTGAGGAAGAGAAGACCACAAATACTAACAAGAAAATTATCAAAAACAAAAGGCAGTAAAGTCATTGTTAAAGGCAAAAATACAGTAAAGGTAGCAGATCAACCACCTATGAAGATAACATGAAGATAAAAAGACAAAAGAACTAAAATTATCTATTTCAGTGATAAGAGGGTAATGGATACACACACACACAAAATAAGAGTTTAGATATGATTTCAAAAACATAAAATATGGGAGGATGGGCGCAAAAGAGCAGAGCTTTTAGAAAGAAGTCAAACTAAAGAGACCATCAACTCAGTATCAATTACTATATACGTAGATTAGTGTACATGAACCACATGGTAATCACAAATGAGAAACCTATAATAAATACACAAATAATTAAGAGAAAGCAACTCAAACATAATAGTAAAGAAAGCCATCAAATCACAAGGGAAGAGAGTAAGAGAAGGAACAGAGAAGAACTACTAAAACTCCCAGAAAAAAGTAACAAAATGAAAATAAGTACATATTTATCAATAGCTACTTTAAATGTCAATGGACTAAGTGCTCCAATCAAAAGGCATAGGGTGGCGAATTGGATTAAAAAAATAGACCCATATATATGCTGCATACAAGAGACACACGGCAGACCTAAAGACACTCACAAACTGAAAATGAAAGGATGGAAAAAGATACTCCATACAAAAGGTAAAGAAAAGAAAGTGTGGGTAGCAATATTTATATCGGAGAAAATAGACTTTAAAACAAAACTGTAACAAGAGACAAAGAAGGGCACTACATAGTGATAAAGGGAACAATCCAACAATAGGATGTAACACTTGTAAATATCTATGCACCCAGAAAAGGAGCACCTAGATATATACAGCGATTGTTAACAGACATAAAAGGAGAAACAAACAGTAAAACCATAGAAGTGGGGGACTTTAACACTCCACTTATACCAATGGATAGATCATCCAAACAGAAGAGCAGTAAAGAAAGATTAGCCTTAAATGACACAGTAGACCAGATGGAATTAGTAGAGAGAGAGATATATATACAGTATATAATAGTAGATATATATACAGTACATAGAGAATATATATTCTACATATACTATATGTATATATAGAACATTCCATCCAAAAGCCACAGAATACACATTCTGGTCAAATGCACACGGAACATTCTCCAGGACTGATCACATATTAGGCCACAAAACAAGTCTTAATAAATTTAAGAAGATTGAAATAATATCAAGAGCCTTTTCTGATCACAAAGATATGAAACTAGAAATCAGCTACAGGGAGAAATCAGAAAAGTCACTAACATGTGGAGATTAAATAAGATGCTACTGAACAATGACTGGATCAATGAATAAATTAAAGAAGAAATAAAAAAATACCTGGAGACAAATGAAAGTGAAAATATGACATGCCAAAATCTATGGGATACAGTAAAAGTGATTCTAAGTGGGAAGTTTATAGCAATTCAGGCCTACCCCAACAACATAAAAATCTCAAATAAACAATCTAACGGTGTGCCTAAAGAAACAGGAAAAAGAAGAACAAGCAAAGCTCAAAATCAGTAAAAGGAGGGAAATAAAAATCAAAGCAGAAATAAATTAAATGGGAACTAAGTAAACAATAGAAAAAATCAATGAAACCAAGAGCTGGATTTTTGAAGAGATAAACAAAATTGACAAACCTTTAGTTAGACTCACCAAGAAAAAAAGAGAAAAGATTCAAATAAATAAAATCAGAAACGAAAGACAAGAAATTACAATGGACAACTCAGACATACAAATGATCATAAAAGAATATTATGAAAAGATATACACCAACAAACTGGATAATCTAGAAGAAATAGATAAATTCTTAGACTCATACAACCTTCCAAATTGAACCAAGAAGAAGCAGAGAATTTGAATAGAGCAATCACCAGTAAGGAGACCAAAACAGTAATCAAAAACCTCCTAAAAAAATAAAAGTCCAGGACCAGATGGCTTCCCTGCTGAATTTTACCAAACTTTCAGAGAAGACTTAATACCTATCTTTCTTAAAATCTTCCAAAAATTGAAGAGGGCGGGAGCTTCCGAACTCCTTCTATGAAGGCAACATTACCCTGATGCCAAAACTAGACAAGTACAACACAAAAAATGAAAATTAAAGGCCAATATCACTGATGAACTTTGATGCAAAAATCCTCAGCAAAATACTATCAATTCAAATACAATAATACATTGAAAAGCTCATACACCATGATCAAGTGGGATTTATTCCAGGGATGCAGGGATGGCTCAATGTGATACACGACATTGACAAAATGCAGAATAAAATGCACATGATCATCTCAATAGGTGCATAAAAGCATTTGACATGATACAGCATCCCTTTATGACAAAAACTCTGATTAAATTGGGAATAGTGGAAAAGTACCTTGACATAATAAAGGCCATATATGACAAATCCACAGTGAATATCATTCTCAATGGAGAGAAATTGAGAGCTATAGCTCTATGAACAGGACCCAGACAAGGATCCCCACTTTCACCACTCATTTAACATAGTAATGGAAGTCTTAGCCAGAGAAATTGGGCAAAAAAAAAAAAAAAAAAGAAAGAAAGAAAAGAAAAGGGATCCAAATTGGAAAGGAAGAAGTGAAACTGTCACTATTAGCAGATGATATGGTTTTATAAATAGAATACCCTAAAGAATCCGCTAAAAAACTTTTAGAAATAATAAATAAATATGGTGAAGTTGCAGGGTACAAAATCAACATACCAAAAATCAGTTGTGTTTCTGTACACTAACAATGAAGTAGCAGAAAGAGGAGTTAAGAATACAATCCCATTTACAATTGCAACAAAAAGAATAAAAACTTCTAGCAATAAACTTAACCAAAGAGGTGAAAGATATGTACATTGCAAACCATAAAACATTGTTGAAAGAAATTGAAGAAGACACAAAGAAATGGAAAGATATTCCATGCTCTTGGATTGGAAGAATTAACACAGTTAACATGTCCATACTTCCTAGGGCAATCTACAGATTCAATGCAATCCCTATCAAAGTCCCAACAACATTTTTGACAGAAATAGAACAAAGAATCCTAAAATTTATATGGAACGACAAAAACCCCAAATAGCCAAAGGAATCCTGAGGAAAAAGAACAAAGCTGGAGGTATCACACTCCCTGATTTCAAAATATACTGCAAAGCCGTGGTAACCCAAACACCACGGTACTGGCACAAAAACACACACAGATCAATGGAACGAATTGAAAGCCCAGAAATAAACCCAGACATCTATGGAAAGCTAATTTTGGACAAGGGAGTCAAGAACATACAATGGAGAAAGGAAAGTCTCTTCAATAAATGGTTTGGGAGAACTGGACAGCCACATGCAAAAGAATGAAAGTCGACCATTATCTTACAGCATACACAAAAATTAACTCAAAATGGATTAAGGACTTGAATGTAAGACCTGGAACCATTAAAGTTGTAGAAGAAAACGTAGGCAGTACACTATTCGACATTGGTCTTAGCAGCATTTTTTCAAGTACCATGTCTGACCAGGCAAGGGAAACAAAAGAAAAAAATAAACCAAGTGGACTACATCAAACTAAAAATCTTCTGCACAGCAAATGAAACCACCCAGAAAGTGAAAAGGCAACCTAACAACTGGGAGAAGATATTTGCAGTCCATATATGTGGTAAGGGGTTACTATCCAAAATATACAAAGAACTCATACATCTCAACCACGAAAAACCTAACAACTCAATTGAAAAATGGGCAAAAGGTCTGAACAGACATTTCTCCAAAGAAGATATACAACTGGCCAACAGGCACATGAAAAGATGTTCAACATCACCCGCTATCAGGGAAACGCAAGTCAAAACTACGATGAGTTATCACCTCACTCCTGTCAGAATGGCTATAATTAACAAGACAGGAAACAACAAGTGTTGGAGAGGATGTGGAGGGAAGGGAGGCCTCATACACTGCTGGTGGGAGTGCAAACTGGTGCAGCCACTATGGAAAACACTATGGAGATTTCTCAAAAAATTAAGAATAAACGTACCATATAAACCAGCTATTCCACTGCTGGGTATTTATCCAAAGAACATGAAAACATGAATGCATAAAGATACATTCACCCCTACGGTCATCACAGCATTATTCACAATAGCCAAGATTTGGAAGCAACCTAGGTGCCCATCAAGGAATGAATGGATCAATGAGATGTGGTATATATACACAATGGAATACTACTCAGCCATAAGAAACGATGAAATCTGGCCATTTGTAACAACATGGATGCACCTTGAGGGTATTATGCGAAGTGAAATAAATCAGAGGGAGAAAGTCAAATACCCTATGATCTCACTCATAAGTAGAAGATAACAACAATGACAAACAGAGAAACAGATTGGATTGGTAGTTCCCAGAGGGGAAGTGGGGAGGGAGGAGGGAGAAAGAGATGATTAGGGATGTGTATGTGGTGATGGATTGTAATTAGCCTTTGGGTGGTGAGCATGTTGTAATGTACACAGAAATTGAAATATATAATGATGTACACCTGCAAAAACAATTAATAAATAAAAGGAGGCCACACAGCCTGTGCTGGGCTTATCATGTTGGGTAGGCATGTCTTTCCCTGTTTAAGGTCAATGAGTACTCCTTTGCTCTGCTTAAGGATGTGCATCATAAAGTGCCTGGCCAAGCTGACTGTTATACCTGTCCTCGTGGTGAAGGGATGGGGTTCTTCCAGGTAGCACAAGAGAGGTGCACCATGGGCAAATTGCCCTGAGCCAGCTCCTAGGAGAGACTTGCTGGCCATGGAGGGGGAATGGGCTCTCTTGAAGCTGATCTTGCTCTGTCTCTCCTCTACGTAAGTAAAGCATTGTTCCCTCCAGTGCTTGACTGGCAGCTCTGATGACGAGATGCAGCGGGCAAAAGCATTTGGACTTCTTTTCCTGGTGGTTGTAATTGTGATGATCTTTGTTATCACCATGTAGTTGGAGTCCTCCCCTGGGATTGGAAAACAGTGGATGATGTGCTGCTCCCTTGGGATTGACAATCAATGCATGCTACTCTGCTAGACAATGGACATATGGATTATTTACTTTATTTTTATCTTTATAAGCATTGTTGAAATGAAGATCCTTGTGTTTCCACCTTTGCATACTTCTTTGAAGTGTAATTGTTGGGTCAAAAAGTAAGTAGAAGGTATTTCTAAAACTAGAGATAATTAGAAAAATCACAAAAGAAAAACTAGAAGGAATTTGACTTCATAAGAAATAATTTCATTGTTTAAAAAATCTGAATTCAAGGGCAAACACATATTTTTACCCAGCATCAGAAATAAAGGTCAGCATCTTCGTTGTACAACAAGCTTATAGAATCAATGAGAAAAATTCTGAGTAGGTATATGGGTCAAGGACATGAATCGACAACTCATAAAAGTATAAATACAAAGGATCAACACACAAAATCCATGTCTCATTGCTAATCAAAGAAATAAAAATTTAAACCACAGTGTATCACCTTTCAGTGCTCATTAAATTCACAAATTTTGAAGAGACTGACAATACATATGTCTCATGAGGGAGCAGGGTGAGAAATTCTGATAAGGGGAATGCTGCAATTGTAACATCAAGGTGTTAAGGACAGTGACATGTACACAGAGAGAGCCTCTTGCACACTCCACAGTTAAAATCTCAAGATCTTCTAGGCAATCCACAAGAATTCAATTTGTTTTTATTGATGATCCATCTAACAGCTCAAGGGCAGGACACTCTAACCAGTCACAAATAGCTGCCAGCTCATCAGCAGCCCACTGAAGAAAAGGAAAAGGAAGCTCGTGTTTCCCAAATTGTCTGTTTTTTCCTACTTCCTCTATCACCTTTCTGCTATATAAATCTGGCTTTCGCTTTTGTTAGATGAAATCCATCTATTGTTAGTTTTCCTTGATACCAGTAATGAATGTGCTGGACTGTGAGCCCCATGTGGTCAGTGACTGGGTCTATCCTGGTCACACCAATAGTGTGCGGGATTGAGGACAGGAATGTGTTTTGAATGGCTGTGTGCCTGGTAGCCTTGGAGATTTCTCCTCATGAATGAAAGTGAAGGGTCTTTGGAGGTCTAGAGCTCTTCTGTGCTTTACCTAGAGAGATTAACAATTCTCTTCCCTAATTCATGTATTAGACTTGCACACAGGAAAATGTGAGAAAAGATTTTTGTAGCTAAGAATGTGTGATGACTGCTGCACTATATACTTGCTGTTGGTAGCTCTGAAAACTATGTTGTGGAAAGAGCAAAAGGGATTTAATGATGTGTGTTTGTGTGTGTGGCAGGCATGGAGATACACCACTCAGATCTTCTGTCAAGAAAGAACTTACCATTCACCTGCATGGAGTGCAGTGAGTTGATAGAATCCAGCTGCAGCACCTTCAGGATCCACCTCAGCTTGGAGCAGAGTCCATGCTTTTCCAAGAAAGCCCCAGCCAGCAACTGAGGACAGCTGGGATACAGGGCATGACTGTTTGTACCCAACATGAGACACCCCTAAAAGGCAATCTTCAATCTAGATGTACTTTTTTGATGGAATGAGATTCTGTTCACTCTGCATGGATCTTGGGTCTCTCCCTGCCCAATCTTCCCTTTTCCCTTCTTTCCTTTCATGGGTGTCACATCTGCATCCTTGTCTGAAAACTTTTCCTGAAACATTCTATTTTCTCCCTATTTTCTCTTTGATAAGCATTACTCCTCCATGAAACACTTGCCTGCTTAAGTCCAACTCAGCCTCTGCTTCCTGGAAGACCCAATGGACGTATTGTGTTTAATGACATTTGTTGTTTCTCTCCTACCTAATCTGAATATCCCTTCTGATTTTGGGAGAATCCCCTATTGTGAGATTCCTGATCTGGGGCAAGGCTTTGCCTCCCACCACAACAGCTGGAAAGGCCGTTTATTCTTCCTTACCACACTCTGACCCCAGTGCTTTAACATGTTACTGATTTGATATCCTGCCTGGAACTTTGACTATAAGGAAATAACCCCAAAACACAAATACAATCAGGAAGTTGTTGACAGTGGCTGCAGTGGTTCAAGTGCCCCATGGCAGTGCTGGTCAGTACCCAGGGTTGTGGAGGGGAGGCAGCAAGATGTCCATTTTCAAGCCAAGGACAGAGGTCTCAGAAGAAACACAACTCACTGATACCTTGATCGTGGACTACTAGCTTCCAGAACTGTAAGAAAACAAATTTTTGATAGAAGCCCCAGTATCCTTGAAGAGCTCTGTAGGTCAGAACTTCCCACGATAGGTCAAAACAAAGCGTTCTAGAAATACAAAGACATGGGAGAAGCAGGATAAAGTGAAAAACCAGTAGAAAAACCTGATGCAGAAGTGTCAGAGATGATGGAATTAGTAGATGAGAACTGTAAAACAGGTATTTTAAGTATGTTCACACATTAAAAAAAGTGCATAATGAACAGAGAAATAGAGACTGCAAAAAAAGAAAAAAAAGGAAATTCTTGAAATGAAAAATGCAATATCTGAGATGAAAAGTTTACTGCATGGACTTAAGAGCAGATTAGACATTGAGGAAGAAAAGGCTAGTGAACTTGAAAACAAAATGCTATATCCAGAGCGTATTATTTAACCCTTGCAACTCAATAATAAGAATCAAATGCATAATAAAAAGTATGTGCAAAAGATTTTAACAGGAACGTTATAAAAGAAGAAATGCAAATGGGCACCAGGCTTATACAAAGAAGCTTAACATCATTAGTCATTTGGGAAATGCAAATTAAAATCATAATAATATACTCTTATATACACATTTGAGTGGCTAAAATTTAATCTGTATGTGGAGCACCTGTGCGGAGCGACTGGAATGCTCATACATTGCTGGTGGGAATGTAAAATGGTACAACAATTGGAAAAACAGTTTGGCAGTTTCTTCTAAAGTTAAATACACATTCATGTGTATCAGTTTTTCATTGCTGCCATAAAACAGATTACCACAAATTTGGCAGCTTAAAACAACTCAAATTTATTATCTTATAATTCTGTAGGTCAAAAGCCCAGTGCAGGGACCACTGGGCTAAAATCAAGGTGACAGCAGGGCTGAATACTATTCTGAGGGCCTTAGTGGGAAATCCATTTCCTTGCCTTTTCCACCTTCTAGAGATCATCAACATTCCTTGGCTCATGGCTTCCTTTCTTCATCTTCAAAGCCAGCAAAGTCAAATCTTTTCATCATCGTATTGCACCTTGCCTCTCTCTCCCCCCAGCCTGCGCTGCCACATGCCAAACCCGCTTGCTCAACTGCCCCCTGCTCCAGCCCCATCTACCCAGATGCACTTAAGGGCACCACTGAAGACCCCAGCAGCCCTCGCAGCCATTGTGGAACCCTGTAGCTTTTGCCACAGAGGACCACACAGAGGGAGATGAGGAGAAAGAGAGGGAGAGGGCGAAAAATAAGACTAACAAGAAGAAGACTGGGTGTTGCAGCTGCCCTGGGGAAATTTTCACATTCAATGAAGTAAGCTCTTTGGTTTCTTAACACCCACTCAAAAATAGAAGAGAAAGACTTATGACTGTCTTAATCCATAAGCACCAATAATATGGGAATTTAGAAATTAGAGTCCAGTTTTGGTAGATTGGGTGCATTAAAGTCGCAATATTTCATGCATCCGTTTGATCACGCCTTCCCATACTTGGCTTACACATCTATGGGCTCGGCTACTAGGACAATAGCAAACGTGACAAAAACGAAGGTGTGAAAAAGGGCTTTTTAATTTCTACTTCTATTCTCAGAACACTGCCACTACTATGAGAAAATGCCTGGGCTCACCTACCGGAGGAATGATTGAGTACATGGGAGAGAGCCAAATCCCAGCCAAGGATATTCTAGACCTTCTGTCTCTTAGCTGATCCACCAGCTAACTGCAGATCCATTACTGAGATCAGCCTATGTCAGCAGAACCTTCCAGTCTACCCATAAGTTAATGAGAAATAATAACTTGTTATTTTAAGACACGAAATTTTAGGGAGCTTTGGTAGCAGTGATCACTAACTGATAAATATACAGAAAGCCTAGATCCTCACGTGGCTGTGCTACTAGTGAAAGGGCAGAATAAACAAATCCATTCAGTGACACAGTGAATTGATGAGGGAACTACTTTGTGCCTGTATGGGCTCTGGATGAGGAGGGAAAAATATTACCATAAAATCTGTCATGACAGTCAAATACCACACATTGTTTTGTTGCTCAAAATAACACTGTCAGCATCATTCCAAAGAATCAAATCTAAAGAATAGCAGAAAAAGGAGTACCAGATCAGTGACAACTCTGAGGCATAGGGGAGAGTTGAAAACATAATTAAGAGAGAGTATAAAAAATAAATTTAAAAAGAAACAAAAAAATTCTAGATATGAAAACCATAATAAGTGAAATTTAAAACTCAATGGGAAATACAGTCAAAGGATGTGAAACGCTTTTACTCTCAATGTGACAAGAAATAAGAGACAAAATTTAAACACACACACTTCACAGGTGAGCAGAGAGCTGTGGAAGCATCCATACCACAGGAAGGGCACCTGGTTACAGTATGGGTGGTTAGAAGAGTGGGCCTGCTATAGAGGAGAGAATTTGAAGGGATGAGAAGAAATTAGCTACCACCTAGATAACAGTGTGGGTTGGTGGAAGGGTCTGAAATCTGGAAGAGCCCCAGACAAATTACTCAGAATTACACTTCTCTCCATGAAATCCCAGTTTTAAATATTACCCAGAAAGAGACAGTGAAGGCAGGGCTGAAAAGCAGAGGAAAAATCTTGTAGAACCGTGCATTCTCATGGCACTTATACTACTCCCTTTCAAGTTTGAATCCAAAAGCAAATTAAAATTAGATGAACCTGCAATTTAACACACTTCCAGGTACCCTAAGGCTGTAATATTTGACTAATTCAATAGTCCTGCCGGAACTTTGAATCTTGAGGAAGTAACACAAAATGCAAATACAATTAGGAAGTTGTCAAGAGTGGCAGCAATGAGTCAAGTGCCCCATGGCAGTGGTGGTCAATGCCCAAGGTTGTGGAGTAAGGGGCAGCGGCAGTAGCAGTGAGCTACTAGATAGCCCTTGGCTGATACATTCTGGTTGTTACCTTGTCTGGGCTTCTCTTCTTTTCCTACTCATATTCTGAGCCTGGGTCTCTAGAAATCACAAAATAATATGAACTTACCGATGACTTTAGTAACCAGTACCCTTATATACTTAAGTAGCCATGGTCAGTTCCTGTCTCCTAAAATTACAAATCCATTTATTATGGGAGCTCATGTACCCAGGAGATGTGAGGTTAAGAGAGAGATTCTGAAGGATGAGGTCTCATGCATGACCCTCTTTCTCTCCCACCCCACATCTAATTCATCAGCAAACACTGCCGACTCTCTCTTCATAGCAGATTCCTAATCCACACGCTTCTCCCCTCCCTGCCTACATAATTGGTATCTGCTACAACCTCCCTCCTATCTATTCTCCATGTAGCAACTAGACTTTGCCTTTTCAAATATGTCACAATATGTCACCCTATGCTCACCAAGAAACACACATCTCACTCAGGATAAAAGCAAAAGTCCTGACTGAGACCCACAAGGCCCCATGCAATCTGTTCGTTTAACACCCTGCCCTCATCCCATTCACTCCTGCACTCTTCCTTCCTCCTCCACTCAAGCCGCACACATCTCCTTGTGGATTTTTGAACACACACACACAGCCTCCTGCCTTATAACTCTGCTGTTTTTCATCTCTTTGCCAGAAACACTGTCTTCCCAGATATCCGCATGACTTGCTGCTCCACCACCTTGTGAGACCTACGCTGACCATCCACTTAAAATGTCAATCCTGGAATCTTCACTGTTCTAACATACTATATTATCTACTTATTTATTATGTTTATTTTTCATTGTCTCTCTCTCCCACTAGAATGAAACTCCTCAAGGGTGGAATTTTTGTCCGTTTTGTTCACTGATGGATCCCGAGTACCTGAAGAGTGTGCTGTCACATGTTGGGTATTCGATAAATATTTGTTGGGTAAAATAAAATATGAGGTAAGGCTTTCATTAGCTGAGCAAATGGATGGAGCGGAGAAAATTTTGAATTGGAAGTTGTGATAGAAGTTCGGTCTAAACCAGGAAGGTAGGTTTACAAGGGGAGATGACTGATGGAAGGGAGGGGAAATGGGCCAGCAGGATGGTTGAGAATAGAGTGTTACATGGGGTGGGCCGCCAGGTGGGGAATCTGTGGTGGTGGACTGATAGGAAGGATATTTCATAACAGGAACGTCTAAAGAGTCATTTTAAGTTGTTTTCTATGCCCTTCAGTGATGTTACATATAACACACAATAAACCTGCTATGCGCAAAGGTCTTGATATCCTGGATGCTTTTATTTTATTTTATGTGGGAGATAATAATAAGGGAAAAGAATCATAAAGTACATTTGGGTCAATATGAGTGTGGAAGCACAAAGGGACAACATAAGGACATAGAATCTACAACAAGAATTTGGTGGAAACACAAAGCCAGGGCAGAGGTGATGATGAGAGCAAGTCCTCCAGGTTGTTGATGAAATCTTGGACAGGGCATTGCTTTTCTACTGGACGTAGAAGACATACAGCTCTATATTTTCAGGTGACTCCTGCTGATCTGTAGTCACATGACAATAGCAATAGTGCCTTCTCTTAGGCCTGTTGTTAGAATTTAGGGATATGAGGAGGGGGGGATGCAACTGCCCATGTGGGCAGAGCTCTGTTCTCAATGGTTCCTTCCGTGACTGGTAGCAGGCACACAGTGGGACAGGAGGCATAACTCATAGGTGAGTGGGATGATGGCAAAGTCTGAGACCTGGACTTGATGTGTATGTTTGTGGGTGACACCAGCAGGTATAGGGATAAGTTCTGAAGGATGGAGATAAGGTAGAGGAAGAGTTCCATGTGGGCCATGGCCTTGCCCGTGCAGCTGCACTTTCCTGTGAGCATAGGGGAGTGCAAGAGTGTCACACTTGCACAGGGTAATAGAGGCATGGGAAGCGTTCTGGCCCCATCACTCCTCTTAACTTCAGCTGCCTCCTCAGCATCTCTGGGGTCATGATAATATACACTTTATAGTGTCATTATAAAGACTCAGTGGGTTCCTATATTTAATCCTTAGGTAGGATCTGCTGCTTAAAGGGACTCTACAGGTGGCAGCTACTTCTCTGAGGGCTCTGATTCCATCGGATTCCAAGATGGAATAGGTCTAAAGTATCCACAGATTTGAAGGTTCTGTTCATTTCAATTTCTTAACTGTTTATAAAGTGCCTAATTTGTACCAGATACTGGTGAAGAGTAAAAAAGAAAGCTGACACTTAAACAGTACTTATGTAGTCACCCTTCCAATGGTTTGGAGAGATCAATCTCCATTTTACAGCAGGCAGCTGAAATAACTCACCCATGGCCTACAGTTTGTAAGTGGTGGGGTGGGGTCCTGGTTCCTAACCACTGCACTGACTCCCGTTGCCACAGGATTACAGTTAAATTACCACTGTACTAAGATTTTATCCCATGGGTGCAAACCATGCTCATGGGGAAGGTATACCTTGCTACGTGTGCTTGTATGGCTTGCATACTTGAAATGCTTTTAATGTTTTAAAATGGTTGAAAAATATGACAAGAAAAATAATATTTTGTGACACATGAAAATTAAATTCAAATTTCAGTGTCTACTGAAAAAAGGCCTTCTGGGAACCCAGAGTGTCTCCATTTAAGTTTTGTCTTTGGCCACTTTTGTGCTATACAGCAGCAGAAGTGAGTGGTTACAACAAAGTATACCCTGCAAAACCTAAAACAGTTATTATATGGTCCTTTACATAAAAGTTTGCTGACTCTGATTAATGCTTTCATTGTTGCAATTTTGTTTTCCTAGTGAGCCAAGTCAATGATTCTAATATCCTATGATTCCAAGATTCAAAGTTTATGATTTTTCTATAGCTTATGATGCTATGAGTCAATTCCTATTCAGACCTGGACGTCAAATACAGACATGGTTCTGGGGACATAACTAGCATGTTCCTGGAGGAAACTCAGACCATAGAGACCTACCAGAGCAAAAAAGCACAAAGGCTTCAGTCTTCTTGAGGTGACCTTGCCCGTCCAGGGAGTGTTGGGGATAGACGGCACCTGGGCAGCGGAAGTATTTTGGGTCTTTGAGGATGGAGGCAAGCAGGGGAAACACATTGGCGTCCTGGGGTGAAGAAGGGGGCAGTTAGAAGAAATCAGTGTTAGAGTATGAAGTAGGGAAACAGGAGGAGAGAGAGGTGATTGGAGAAAGAGGGGGTGACACTGAAAGTGCAACTCCAACTTAGGAAGAAAGTAGCCTCAGAAATTAGTGTCCTCGGAGACACTGTGGGGAACTCCCATGGGTGCAATGTTGGTCACTCTCTGTATCTCATGGATCACAGCTTCTCTGAAGACACCTTGATGCAGTCACCCACACTTTGGGCACAATGTGGTCCAGTAGCCTGGTCAATCTCTTCAAGGATCTTGGCTGGAAGAGGTCAGAATTCATAGGACAGAAGGTCACAGTGATTATACAAAATCCATTATGCAATAACCAGGACACTTCCTGGCACAAGGAAAGCTTCCAGTGAATATCTGATTATTGAAAATAGTAAATTCAGACTGGATAATGAAGATGAGGCTAGCATAGTTGAGTGGATATGGGTTAGTCTCTCCCATCATCTCTAGCAGGAGAAATCTAACAGCTTGCTTTTAACTATGTTGGAAGGTAGACAAGTTAAAATTTGAGTTTTTTATTTAGCAAGATATTGAGTTTCCTCACTAATAGTTACTCAACAGACCAGACTATCATGTGTTGGAAATGGATTTTATGTGAATCTGACACCAAGTAGAAGGTTATATTAAATAGCCTTACTGTGCTGAGAATCCAAAATTCTGTATTCACTACATCTTGAGGTCCTAAAGTTGAAAGAGTCTAAGGCAGTGGGTTTCTAAGTTTTCTATAGTATGTCTTCCTTCCCGTTGGGAGTGGGAGACATTGGGGAGCGTCTCAAGAGCAGATCCTAAGATTCTGCCTCAGGATGCTTCCCCAGCAGCAGGAATCCATAGTAGAGGGTTGAGCTCACTGATTTTGTGTCACCAAAGGAGAAGTTGAAAGTGGTGAGGACCAGGTTCTTGAGGTTTAATTCAGTGCAGGGATTATTATTATCGTGAAAATGAAGAGGATAGTAAACATTTTTTTTATTTGTCTTCTTATGCCCTCCCTATGTTCAAGGAAGTACTTTATGAAAAGAAAACAGGTGGGTAAACCAACGTAGTGTCTGGGAAAGGATGTTCCAGGTAGAGGAGATAACCAGAGCAAACATCCTGAAGCAGGAGGATATCTGCTGTGTGAGAGGAACAGAGAGGAGGAGGCAAGTGGTTGGAGTGAAGTGAACAATAGGGAGAATAGTGAACAATAGGGAGAAGAGTGGAGTAGAAAGCAAAGTGCCTTGGAAAATTTGGAAGTTGTAGGACATGAGGGTATATAATTCTAAACTTCCAAGTGTTAAAGTTGTCTTACATAAAAATATAAATTTCTAAAATTTGAATATTCTAAAGTTCTATGAGTATAAGTATTAAGCTTCTACATTTCTAAATTCTTAAACATAAAATTTCTCAAATTCTATGACTCTAATGTTATTATTCTAGTTTTCTTCAGTTTTAAGTCTCTAGTATATATAATTATAAAGTTTTAACAATGGAACAGAATAGAGAGCGCAAAAATAAACCCACACATATTATTTATGACTGATGAGTCAAAAATATACAATAAGGAATGGATAGTTTCTTCAATAAATAGTGTCTAGAAAACTGGTCAGTAACATGCAAAAGAATGAAACTGGACCACTATCTTACACCATACACAAAAATAACTCAAAATAGATTAAAGACTTTAATGTAAGACTTGAAACCCTAAAATTTCTAGAATAAAACATAGGTAGTAAGCTCCCTGACATCAGTCTTGATGATGATTTTTTTGCATTTGACACCAAAGGCAAAGGCAACAAAAACAGAAATAAACAAGTCGAACTACATCAAACTAAAAAACTTTTGCACAGCAAAGGAATCCATCAACAAAATGATCGTGCAACCTATGGGATGTGAAAAAATATTTGGAAATCATATATTTGACATGGGTTAATATCCAAAATATATAATGAGCTCATATATCTCGATAGTGAAAAGCAAAACAATCCAATTAAAAAATGGGCAGGCGGTTTGAATAGAACTTTTACAAGAATACATACACATGGCCAACAGGTACATGAAAAGGTGCTCATCGCTGAACACGAGGGTAGCGCAAATCAAGGCCACAATGAGGTATCACCTCACACATGTTCGAATGGCTATTATCAAAAAGACAAGAAATAACAAGTGTTGGTGACAATGTGGAGAAAAGGGAATCCTTGTACACTTCTGGCGGGGATATAAATTGCTGCAGCCACTAGAGAAAATACGTAGATTCCTGAAAAAATTAAAAATAGAACTATAGTATAATCTAGCAATTCTACTTCTGGTTATTTATCTGAAGGAAATGAAAACAGTAACTCAAAACAATTTTCATCCTCATGTTCATTGTAGCATTATTTACAATAGCCAAGACATGGAAAACATCTAAGTGTCCATCATTGGATGAATAGATAAGAAATGAAATATATATATAGGGATATTATTCAGCCATCAAAAAGAAGGAAATCTTGCCATTTGAGACAACATGATTGGATCTTGAAGGCATTATGTGAAGTGAAATGTGTCAAACAGAGAAAGACAAATACCATATGATCTCACTTATTTGTGGAATCTAAAAACCAAACAAAAGCAGAGCACAGAGGTGCAGAGAAACAGATTCATGGTTGCCAGTGGCTGGGGGTGGGAGGTGAGCAAAATGAGTGATGGGGTCAAAAGGTACAAATTTCAGTTATAAAATAAATAAGCCATGTGGGTATAATGTACAGCATGATGAATATGGTTAATAATACTCCATTGTATATTTCTTCTTTTTTTTTTTTTCCTAAAGATTGGCACCTGGGCTAACAACCATTGCCAATCTTTTTTTTTTTTTTTTGGCTTTATCTCACCAACCCCCTCCCCCCGTACACAGTTGTATATCTTAGTTGCAGGTCCTTCTAGTTGTGGGATGTGGGACACTGCCTCAACGTGGCCTGACGAGCAGTGCCATGTCCGTGCCCAGGATCCGAACCCTGGGCTGCCGCAGCAGAGCACACGAACTTAACCACTAGGCCACGGAGCCTGCCCCATATTTCAAAGTTACTAAGCGAGTAGATCTTAAAAGAATTTATCACAAGAAAAAAATTTCTGTAACTCTGTATGGTGATGAATGTGAACTAGACTTATTGTAGTGGTCATTTCACAATACATACGAATATTGAATAATTATTTTGTACTCCTGAAATGAATATAATGTTATATGTCAGTTATATCTCAATAAAAAAATTGCAGGATGAAAAAAATTTTTAAGATTTGATAGTGACATCAATAAGACATAGGAAGAATAGGAATAGAAAGCCTTGGACTCCTCTTTTCCCACAGATACATCAATTCAACACCAACCCAGGGATCAATTCAATTTATGAGAAATCCAGAAACTAGCCGAGAGACTCCTGTACCTGGATGAGTGCAACACCAGTCACTGATAAGAAATTGAAAGGAAAATTGGAAACAGTCTCTTGCCACAATCTCCCCTCCTGGCACATCACCACATGATCAAGAGGGAACCCTTAGTTCTCAGACTCTCCCTGAGAATAGAAGGAGTTGGACTGCACACTTAGTGCCCCAAATTTTCTGGGTGCTACCTGAGGAGCTGGCTTCTGTGTCACCCGCATCAGAACACCATCAGGGCTTGGCATTTGCTAGTTCCTTGGGGGCCACAGAGAACAATGCGGTAGTTTGAAGTAGCATGCAAGTACTCACCACAGCGCCCCCTGTCTCAACGAAGAGTGAGTGGGAGAAGAAACAAACTCCAGCTCCCAGCTTCTCCCTGCAGATGGAAAGAGTTGGACTACAGATCTGAGGCCCCACATTTTCTGGTGCTACTGAGGAACTGCCTTCTATCTCATCTGTCTTGGAGCACTGACAGAGCCTGAAATACACTAGTCCCCTAGCAGCTACAGAAAACAAACTGGTGGCTTGAATTAGCATGCAAGCCCTCAGCACAACTCCTCCTTCCTGCTCAGCATAGAATGAGCAGTTGATAAATCCCAGCTCCAAGCTTCTTTTAGAGGAGGGAAAGAGTTGGACTGCACATATAACATCCCAACTTTTCTTGGAACTACTCAAGACTGACTTTTGTCTCATCTGTCTTGGATTGCTGAGAGGACTCAGTATAAAATAGACCCCTGGGGGCCACAGTGAACAAAGTGGTAGTTTGAACAAACATGTGGGCACTTGTTACAGTTCCTCTCTCTGGCTCAACACAGAGTGAGTGGGTGAAAAAAACACAGCTCCCAGCTTATCCATGGAGAGAGAAAGAGTTGGATTGCTCTTCCAGCATTCCAACTTCTTGGGGAGCTCCCCAAAGGAGTGGCTCCTGTCCCATCTGTCTCAGAGTGCTGAGGGTACTCTAGAGGCCTGAGGTCTTCTAAAAACAAAGACAGTGGTTTGGAGTAGCATGAAGGTTTGAGAGAACCACAGAAACTCTAGCCAGGTTGATTGGGGAAGATCTCTGTATCTAGCCAATCCATAAACACTGGGAGAGGTGGCGTTTTTTCCTAATGCATAGATACCAACACAAAGAGTCAAGGAAAGTGAAGAAAAATGATCCAAACAAAGGCACAAGAGAAAACTCCAGAAACTGAACACAATGAAACAGAGATATATGTATTACCTGACAGAGAATTCAAAACAACCATCACAAAAATGCTCAAAGTGTGTACAATGCTCAAGTTGTACACAAAGTTACAATTTCAACAAAGAGAACATTTTTAAAACAACCAGACAGAAATATTGGAACTGCAGAATATAAAAACTGAACTGAAAAATTCAATAGAGGAGGTCAATGGCAGAGAGTCAGCAGAACGAATCTGAATTAGTGACCTCAAAATCAAATCATTTTAAATTACCCAGTTAGAGGAGAAAAAGAAAAAAATGCATGGAAAAGTGGGAAGTTAGCTTGTGGGATTTCAGGGAACCCAAACAGTGTACCAATATATGCATTATGGGAGTCTCAGAAGGAGAAGAGAGAGAGAAAAATGCAGTAAACTTGTTCGAAGAAATAATGGCTGAAAACTTCCCAAATCTGTAGAAAGAAATGGACATACAAATCCAGGAAGATCAAAGAGTATTGAATAAGACAAACTGAAAGAAATCCACACACTGAGACACCTTATAGTCACACCGTCGCAAGTCAAATACAAAGAGAAATTGGAAAGCAGCAAAAGAAAATTGAATTGTCATATGCAAGGGTACCTCCATTAGACTATCGTGTGGATTTTTCAGCAGAATCTTTGAATGCTTGAAGGCAGTGGGATAATGCAGTCAAAGTCGTGACAGAAAAACTACCAACCAAGAATACTATACTCAGCAAAATTGTCTTTCAAAAATGATAAAAATTTTTCCATGACAAACGAAAGCTGAGGGATTTCATCACCACTAGATCTGCCTTAAATGAAGTGCTTGAGGGTGTTCTTCAAGTTGAAATGAAAGGACGCTAAACAACAATACAACAGCATAAGAAAGTATAAAATTTGTAGGTAAAGGTAAATATATATACAAATACAGAAGACTGCATTGCTGTAATGGTGATGAGTAAAGCATTTTTAATTTTAGTATAAAGTTACAAGACAAAAGTATTACTAATAAATAACTAAAATACTTTAATAGATACACAATATAAAAAATGGAAACTGAGAAATCAATAACATGAATTGTGGGAGGGGGAGAAGTAAAACTGTCAAGTTTTTGTATGCAACCGAAGTTAAGATGTTACCAGATTATCATGGATTGTTATAAGGTATTTTATGTACACCCCATGATAACCACAAAGAAAATGCCTATAGCAGTTAGAGGCAAAATGAGAGAGAGAGAGAAACATGTCAAAGCATATCAATACGATAAAAAGGAAAACAATGAAACACAAAGGAAGACAGTAAAAGAGGAAAAGAGGGGCAAAAGAACTACAAAACAAACAGTATACAAATAACAGAATGCAATAGTAAATCCTTCCCAATCAATAATTATTTACAATATATATGAATTAAACTCCCCAATCAAAAGATATAGATTAGCTCAATGGATAATGAAAACAAGACCCAACTACACACTGTCTACAAGAGACTCACTTTAGATTTAAGGACGCGTATACGGTGAAAATGAAGGGACAGAAAAAGATATTCCATGAAATGATAACCAAAAGAGAGTAGGGATGGCCATACGTATATCAGAAAAAAAAAAGACATTAACTCAAAAACTGTCACAAGAAACAAAGACATTATATAATGATAAAAGAGTCAATCTACCAAGAAAATATAACAATTAGAAATAAAAATGTGCCTGACATCACAGCACCTAAATATGTAAAGCAAACATTGAAAGAACTGAAGTGAGAAATAGATGGCAGTATGAAGTATGAGACTTCAATATCCCTCTTTCTATAATACATAGAACAACCAGACAGAAAATTAACAGTGTATGTGAACAACACTATAGACAAAATGAACCTAACAGACATATACAACGTTCAACCCAACAACAGCAGAATTTACATTCTCTCAAGTGCACATGAAACAGGATAGAGCCTAGGTTAGGTCACAAAACAAGCCTTAAAACTTACGATTGAAATAATACCAAGCATCTTTTCAAACGAAGATGGAATGAAAGTAGAAATCAATAACAGAAGGAAAATTGGAAACTTCACTAAGAGGGGCAATTAAACAACACACTTTTGAACAACCAATGAGTCAAAGAAGAAACCAAAAATAAATTAGAAAATATCTTAAGATAAATGAAAGTGAAAACACAACATACCAAAATTTATGGGATGCAGCAAAAGCTGAATGAAGAGGGAAGTTTTTAGCACAAATGCCTACATTTACAAAGAAGAATAACTTCAAATAAATGACCTAACTTTACACATCAATGAACTAGAAAACGAAGAAAAAGTTAAATACAAAGTGAACACAAAGGAGGAAAAGATTAAAAAAAAATTAGAGCAGAAATAAGCAAAATAGGGAGTAGGAAAACAAGAGCAAAAATCAACAAACTAAGTTGGGTTTCTTTTTGAAAGATAGACAAAACTGACAAACCTTTAGAAAGATTAAATTAAAAAAGAGATAAGACTCACATAAATACAATCAGAAATGAAAGAGACATTACAACCGATAACAGGAATAAAAATGATTGTGTGACTACTGTGAACAATTATATATCAAGGAAATGGATAACCTAGGAGAAATGGATAAATTCCTAGAAACATATAGTCTAGTAAGACTGAATCATGAAGAAATAGAAAATTAAACAGATGTAAAATTAGTAAGATTAAAAATCTCAAAACAAAGAAAATCATAGGACCAAATGTCTTCACTGTTGAGTTCTACCAAAGATTTAAGGAAAAATTAATGCCAATCCTTGTCAAACTCTTCCAAAATATTTTAAAAGGCACACCTCCAAATTCATTTTATGAGACCACTATTACCCTGATACCAAAGCAAGACAAAGATATCACAAGAAAAGAAAAATGCAAGTCAATACCCATGATGAACATAGATGCAGAAATCCTCAGCACAATACTACCAAGGTGAATTCAACAGCCCATCAAAAGGCTTATACACTATGATGAAATTGGATCTATCCCTGGGATGCAAGCGTGGTGCAACATATGAAAATCAAATAATGTGATACATCACATAAACAGATGAAGGATAAAATCATGTGATCATTTCAATAGATGCAGAAAAGTGTTCGGTAAAATTTATCATTTTATGATAAAAAGTCTCAACAAACTAGGAATAGAGAGATATAACCTGAAAATTATAAAGGCCATATTTGAAAAGCCTGCAGCTAACAGCATACTTGATGGTGTAAAACTGAAAGCTTTTCCACTAAGATGAGGAAGAAGGCAAGGATGCCCACTCTCATCACTTCCTTTCAACATAGTATTGGAAATCCTAGCAAGAGCAATTAGGCAAGAAAAAGAAATAAAATCATTCAAGTCAGAAAATGAATTAAAATATTCTCTGTTTGCAGATGACATGATCTTATATATAGAAAACCTTAAAGACCCCACAAACAAGCTATTAAAATGAGTACATTTAGTAAAGATGCAGGATATAAAATCAACATACAAAGATCAACTGTGTTTCCATATACTAATAACAAACTATCCAGAAGGAAATTAAGAAAACTATGCTATATACAATCGTATCAAAAAGAATAAAATACCTAGGAATAAACTTAAGAAGTGAAAGACTTGTACATTGAAAAATAAAGTACAAAACATTGGTTACAAAATTAGAGGACACAAACAAATGGGAAGATATCTTGTGTTCAAGGATTGGAAAACTTCATATCGTTAAACTATCCATACTACCCAAAGCTGTCTACAGATTTAAATCAATCCCTAAGACAACCTCAAGGACATTCTTTACAGAAATTAAAAAAAAATTCTGAAATTTATGTGGAACCAAAAAAGATCCCAAACAGCCAAACGAATCTTATTGAAAAAGAACAAAGGTGGAGGCATCACCCTTCATGATTTCAAAATATATTACAAAGCTGCAGCAAATAAAACAGTATGGTATTGGCATAATGAAAGAAATATAGATCAATGGAAGAGAATAGAGAACTCAGAAATAAATCTACTCACATATGGTCAACTGATCTTCAAAATGGTGCCAAGAATAGACAATGAGGAAAAGATAATCTTTTCAACAAATGGTGTTGAGAAAACTGGATATCTATGTGCAAAAGAATGAAATTGAACCTTTACCTTACAACATACACAAAAGTCAACTTAAAATGGATTAAAGACCTAAAAATAAGATATGAAACTGTGAACTGCTACAAGAAAACCTTGTGGAAATGCTTTATGAAATTGGTCTTGGCAATGATTTCATGAACATGACACCAAAAACACAGGCGACAAAAGCAAAAATAGACTAGTGGGACTACATCAAACTAAAAAGCTTCTGCAGAGTAAAGGAAACAACTGACAAAATGAAAAGGTAACCTACAGAACGGGAGGGAATATTTACAAACCATGTATCTGAGAAGGAGATAACATGCAAAATGTATAAGAAAAACCTACAACTCAATGTAAAAAGCTGATGAACTGATTTTAAAAGGAGCTAATGTCTTGAATAGATATTTCTACAAAGAAGACAAACAAATGGCTAACAAGTATGTGAAAACATACTCAATATCATTAATCTTTGGGTCAATGCAAAGCAAACCACAATGAGGTAGCATCTCACATCTATTAGGATGACTATTCTCAGAAAAACAAGACAGGTGTTGAACTTGTGAAGAAACTGGAACACTTGTACACAGTTGGTGGGAAAGCAAAATGTTGCAGCCAGAATTGAAACAGTATGGAGGATCTGGAAAAATTTAAAAATAGAACTGCCATATGATCCAGCAATCCCACTTTTGGGTACATAGCCAAAAGAAAGGAAATCAGGAACTCAACGAGATATTAGCACTCCTATGTCATTGGAGCACTATTCATTTTTTGAGATTCAAAGTTTTACCTAAAAATATTCCAAGAGTTTAGACTTTTACAGTTTCTATATTTTATCTCTAGCTGTAAGCAACCACGTAAGACTATAATTACTATTTTATCCCAAACAGGTTTACAAATAGTGTTAGAGTGGCAGGCATCATGAGATGAGAGGAAAGGATTGGGAAAGGAGAGTAGCACCTGCTAAATCTTGATGAGGAAGCAGTCAATGAAGTCCCAAGGGTTTTGGGGGTCAAGGGATGTTTCTTTGATCTTTACCTCAGAGGCAATGTCATCCTTGAGCTCCTCTATCAAGTAGTAGACACGATGTGCCATCCTGGCAAATATTGCACAATTCCAGAATACATGCCACAGAGCTGTGGGAACTAGGCAAAGGGAATTTGTCAGTGATGGGCACCAGGGGCCAGCATGGGTTGAGCCTGGAGGCAGACAGCTAGTCTAAAAGTCCAGCACTGAGTTTGAGAATTAGGTGAGTCCATTTGCTTCTTAGAGACTCAGGACTTATTTGTACTTTCCTCTAAATGTTTTGGGGAGGATTAAGTCAGGTATAGGCAGACGCTTAGTTAACTGAGGTTGGCGGTGAACTGAGAGGTAACCGGTGGGCACCTGTGGCCAGGGTGTGCTCATCTCAAGGAAACTCTTATTGGTCATCCACAGTAGCTTCAGGAATTTCTTGTCTTCACAGTTGAATTGGCTTCCAAAGATGACAGAACTGATGCTGTTGCTGACAATAAAGCTCAGGAAGAAGCCTTATTGGGCCCCAGGTGATAGAAATTTTCTATGTTGGAAGCAATGATGAGCAGCATGGGATGTGGAATCATTTAGTTGTGGCTATGAGTCATGGCTTGGCTGCTTAGAAGAATGTGTGAGTCATTTCAATTTTGTGTGCTGAGTCTAGATTTCCCACAATGCAAGTTGGTTTAATAAACACTTCATTGGTTGATGAGGACTCAAAATCATTATGTGTGTTAAATATTTAGCATGGTGTCTGGCATGTGGTAAGCACTCAACACGGGCTAGCGAGGCTTATTGCTATTTTTTGTTATTCTTTCTATGCGTTTGTAGGAAGAGTTACATACTTGGGAAAGAAGTTCTGGCAAGGGACATAAAAAAAAGAATGCTTGATTTCTGAGTCCAGCTCTACCCCTGATGCCATTTGGTCTATTAAGAAAATTCCTCCCTAGGCGTCGGTTGCACCATTTGCAAAACACGATGCTGGTCTTAGCTCAAGGCATTTGGGACAATTTCTCCCACATAACTCAAACACTGACAAATATACAATTTTACAAATGACTATTGTGGGTATAAAGACATTCAAAACTTTCATGTAGATTCTCTTAAGCCATCCACAGAGCTCAGGTGAGAAGTCTCTGATTTAGAGAAATTTGTCCCTCTTTCACTCATTTATTTATTTTTGTATTTCTCAACCTCGGCATCTTTTCTATGTATACCTCAGTGTTTTCTAAACTTATCATTGGGCAGAGAGTGGACTTCTTTAAAAATGTAGTGAAACTTTGATTTTATCTGCACAAAAAGGCAGAAACTCATGCTTTGGCAAATTCTGCCTGCAATTTCAGGGGCTCACAGACTCCCTGCCGTGCAATGATTAAACTTTCTGGACACAAGGATCTTTAAGGGTCTTTCATCTTAACTTTTAAAATGGACCCTGACTGGGAAAATCTGTGAATGCTAAATTAATCTTTTCTCATCCTCTCCCAATCCAGAGCTTTCTCCTGCCAACACCTCTCCTTTGGAGACTGAACTCACTACAATCACCCAGTATGCTTGTAGCGCTCCACTTGTTGGCATCCATACCACTGGTGTTATGAAATTCTTCAAGCAGAAATCCAACCTCCTCCTGGATCCACTCCTCAATGCTCAGCTTTCCCATCTTGAAGTCTCAAAGGAAGGTCAGGGAGAAGTGTCAGAGAATCATCCATTGTTCTCTTTTAGCCAGACCTACACCTGCCAGAATCTCAGTTTTAGGCTCCCGCCTTCCCTTCTGTTTATGCCCAACCCTATGCTGGACGGGGAGGGTGCCAGAATAAGAAAGCTCTAGACTCTATTCTCAGTGAAGCCCCTTCCAACCTCCCCAGGCTCAATGGGGAGACCAAGTCATAGACTGAGGTTGGAGGATAGGGAATCAGGCAAGGAATGTTTCAGTGAAATCAAGGAGAGCTTCTCAGAGGACATATTTGCAACTGGATAAATAATGGGCTAGATGCATTAGAAGGTAAAGGGAGGGATAAGTGCTATGTGAAGTACTCTGAAATGGAGAGACTTTTCTCAATACCACTTGGATTTTCTAGACATGCACATTTATGTACAGTTAAAATCACACTTGGATATCAATGTATCTACACTAAAGAAATTACCATGTAGTCAGAAACTTCCAGGTATGGAAGGATGGTTGAGTTGATATTTGTAAATTAATCAAAAGAGTGGGAGGAATGACCAATGTAAGTAAGAGTTTATGACTGGATTAAGGGACAGATGGGTGAGCGAAAGAGTAAATGGATGAGTAGAGGGGAAATAAGTGGACTGCTTGAGAATCAGATGGATAAAAGTTTGGAAGAATAGATGTATGGAAACATCAAGAGATTTATTAATGAATGAATATATGGACTAACTATGGATGGATTAATGGATGGATGGATGGATGGAAGAATGGAGAGAATGATGTGAGAGTATTTGGAATTGAAGGGTGTGGGCAGTTAGAGATGTATGCATAGGTAACACTAGACCGGGATCTACCTAAATGAAGGAGGCAGGTGCCTATGTGTAGTGGGTATGTGTGTGTTTGTGGAGGAAGGTTAGAAGTAACCTTGGCTGTGAGGATTTGATTGGGTACATAAATCATGTAGTTAATCTATTAAAAATGAGAACGGACATAACACAGCAGGTATTCCAGAGCCAGATGGTTTGGGTTCAATCCTGGTTCTCCCACTTACTCACTGTGTGATATTATCAAAACTTTCCTACTCTAAACTTCCTTATTTGAAATTCTATGATGCTGTTAATAGTTCCCTTGAAGGTGTCAATGTGCTAGTGAATGTTTAGTACTTATGAAAAATCTGAGACACAAGAAAGTGCATTACAAACATTTCATGTTTTTGCTGTTGTTATCTACCATGACATTGGGACTTTTGCTCTATTGAAGGCAATTCTCCAGGACCACTGAGCTCATCTGCTCGGTATACCATGGCCTCCTTCACTGCTTCATGCCCACATAGAATAACTACTGGCTGGGGACCTATGTACATGGTGAAGACTGGGCCATATTTCACCCTGAGCTGGGTGCAAAGGAAGACAGAACAAGAGGAGGATTATTGACCAACCAAGAATTTTAGGGTGGAGACTCAGGGGGACACAGATGAGGAAAGGGGGATAAAGGGTAAGTCCTGATGTTGGAAGGACTATTGAAAAAGAAAAGCAGAGGAGCCTTGGTTCCTGTGATCCTGGGTGAGCCCTTTCCTTCCCAACATTTTCCCAAGCTTTAGTTTTCTCATCTGTAAAATTACAGACTTGGGTTAGACAAACTCCAAAGTCCATTCTTCTCTCTCTGAAATGCTAACCATCTAGAATCCTAAGATTTCATGTTACTGAATCTCAAAGTTCAACCTGAGTGTCAGAGGCCTTGTGTTTAAGAATTTAAGGTGCTATAGTTCTAAAGTTGTGAGATTGTGAGAGTGTGAAGTTCAATTATACTAGAAGTCTACATTTCAAAGATTTTAATATTCTGGGACTCCATACTCTAGTTTGGCATGTCTGTGTTTCAAGGAGTCTGTGGTTTAGAAGTGACAAGCTTTTAAGTGTATCTGGCTGTAGAACTAGTTTTTCTTCGGCCTGCCTGAGAGGAGAAGAGAGACTCAACCTGGTGCCGGTCAAGAGGTGTGTCCAGGGCATCATGTTCTGCCTGAACGGATTCTGGGAAATCAGCTTATACTGAAATCTGAACACCCCGGGATTAAAGTTTTCTGGGTATGGACACCATCAGGGAAGAGATTGCGCTATCCAGGGGATGGTTATATAACCAACAATCACCAGTAAAGGCAGATTGCATTCACCCAAGAAAACACCTCGCCCTTTCCCTTTTCTTCATATTTCTAGTCCTCAGGTCTAGACCTCTAAACTCTGAGGTGAGGTCAACTCCCAGTTTGAACATCTCTTTGTTAGTGCAGAGACAGTGGAACATCATTGTAGCTTAGTGCAATTAAGAGTCAAGCAGGGTTCAAGTCTCTGCCCTATCGTTTCCTCATTGAGTGAGTCACCTAATTCATCTCTGGGCCTCAGTCTTCCCATTTATCAAATAGGATAACCATACTGTCTTCCAAAGGCTTGCTAGGGAACAAGGATGACTCCTTTGCCTTTGCCAGACCTAACTCATCTGTTTTTTTTTAAATATAAAAAAGGGAGACAAAGATTCAGAACACCAAGAGAAATATATCATTAGACAGCCCCTCCTTTTTCTACTCAAGATAATATTAAGTAATAATAAACCAAGATCACCTGTATTGGTTTATCTGACCTTTGCTGTTGAATCTGTGGAGGTGTGTGCATTTGTTTCCAAAATCTAAGATGTAGAGACCACTTCCCAGCCCTAATCTCAGGAGAGAAATCCAACCTGGCAGTTTGTTAAATGATGTGTTAATTACACAGATGTTCATTTTATTTTCTTTAAAGAGTTTGTTAATATATTGTACATTCATTTGTACATATTAGAGGCTTCAAAAGAAATTAAGCATTGTATTCCTGGACCGTAAGGGATATACTTAAACATCTATAATAAATCTGTAATAAACATCCATAATAAATAAACATTTCTATCTGATGCTAAGATGATACACATTTGTTATACATAATTTAAACAACACAGTAAAGGATAAAGAAGTAAAAATAACTTCTATGGTAGATTAAATTATTGTTCAGAAATATTTGTTCCTTCTTTCCCACCATCCCGATGAACAGAGTGTATGTCCTCACACCTTGATTTGGGGATGGCCTTGTGACTTTCTTTGAGTAGCAAACGTAGAGTGATCACAGACTTGAAAAGCACCTGAGCGACTTCTGGTTTCTGGTCTGGCGTGTAAGGATCTCGAAAGTCATCACTCCATCCTAACAATGAATAAAAAGCTGAACAAAGTAAAAAAGCAACAAGTCTTCTTAGATCCAAGAAGTGAGGTCACAGCACAAAGTGTTGTCCCCAAAATTGGAGAGACTGACAGGCCAATATAGAAGATCACAACCCACCAGACTACAAGTCTCTATGGGCATCAGTGCCGGGGTAGGAGAATCTAGCTGTAACTGACAGCTAGGTGTGAGAGGTTCATGGTGGGCCAATCTGAGAGATAAAAATTCCAGGGAGACTCAGTCATTGGGGGCCCCCAAACCATTGTGAGTTTTATCTCTGGAAGCTCTACCATGTTCTCACATTGAATATCAGGAAAATATCTTCATCCTTCTGGCAGAAAGACAGGGAAAGGAACTATTTTGAAATCCAACCGAGAATTCTGTTCTTAACAAATTCTGCCCTCAGAAGAAACTATTTAACCAGAGCCTAACCAGCTAGATTTTCTTTATCAGAGCCTAACTGACATAGGGAAGGGGAAATACCCAACACCAGCCCATTCTAGCCATCCTGTCCCACCTAAGTGGGAAGACAAAACCTGAAAAACACTTGTGAAGCTTGCAGTCCAGACACAGGCTCAATAAAGAACTGAGACCTAATCATAGGATCATAAAATGCCTCCCCCCTCCTCACACCTCACCACCACTTTACTAAAGGCCTGTTTACAGCAGTTCTTTGACTGAGTCATCAAGTCTGGCTATCAAGAAAAAATTTCAGGATGTACCAAAATGCAAAAAGTAGTTTGAAAACACAGAACAAGCATCAAAACCAGATTCATACATGGCAAACATTGGAATTATCAGACCAGGAATTTAAAGCAACTATGATTATCATGTTGAGGCTTCTAATGGATAAAGTAGACAGCATGCAAGAACAGATGGGCAATGTCAGCAGAGAGATAAATGCTGTAAGAAAGAACCAAAAAGAAATGCTAGAGATCAAAGGCCTTGCAACATAAATGAAAAATGTCTTTGATGGACTTATTGGTACACTGGACGTGGCTGAAAAAAAGAATCTCTGGCAACAAAGGAGCAGAGGGCCTACAATGGAGAAAAGAAAGTCTCTTCAACAAATGGTGCTGGGAAAAAAACTGGACAGCCACATGCAAAAGATTGAAAATTGACCATTCTTTTTCACTATTCACCAAAATAAACTCAAAATGGATCAAAGACCTAAAGATTAGGCAGGAAACAATAAGGCTTCTAGAAGAGAATATAGGCAGTACGCTCTTTGATATCAGTTTCAAAAGAATCTTTTCGGACACTATAACTCCTCAGTTGAGGGAAACAATAGAAAGAATAAACAAATGGGACTTCATCAGACTAAAGAGCTTCTTCAAGGCAAGGGAAAACAGGATTGAAACAAAAAAACAGCTCACTAATTGGGAAAAAATATTTACAAGCCACTTATCCGAAAAGGGTTAATCTCCATAATATACAAAGAACTCACATGGCTTAACAACAAAAAAACAAACAACCCGATCAAAAAATGGGCAGAGGACATGAACAGACATTTCTCCAAAGAAGGCTTAAGTATGGCCAATAGACACATGAAAAGATGTTCATCATCGCTAATCATCAGGGAAATGCAAATCAAAACTACACTAAGATATCACCTTACACCTGTTAGATTGGCAAAAACCTCCAAAACCAAGAGCGACAAATGTTGGAGAGGTTGTGGAGAAAAAGGAACCCTCATACACTGTTGGTGGGAATGCAAACTGGTACAGCCACTATGGAAAACAGTATGGAGATTTCTCAAAAAGTTAAAAATAGAAATACCCCATGACCCAGCCATCCCATTACTGGGTATCTATCCTAAGAACCTGAAATCAGAAATCCCAAGAGTCCCTTGCACCCCTATGTTCATCACAGCATTATTTACAATAGCCAAGATGTGGAACCAACCTACATGCCCAGAAACTGATGATTGGATAAAGAAGATATGGTATATATACACAATGGAATACTACTCAGCCATAAAAAAAGACAAAATTGGCCCATTCGCAGCAAGGTGGATGGACCTCATGGGTATTATGTTAAGCGAAATAAGCCAGTCAGAGAAAGACGAACTCTATATGACTCCACTCATAGGTGGAAGTTAACATATTGACAAGGAGATCTGATCGGTGGTTCCAGGGAAAAGGGGGTTGGGGGGAGGGCACAAAGGGGGAAGAGGTGTACGCACAACATGACTAACAATAATGTACAACTGAAATCTCACAAGGTTGTAATCTATCATACCATTAATAATAAGAATAAAAAAAACATTGATCCCTTATCTTTTTTTTTTTGACAAAGCTGTGTTTTGGGAATAAAGCAAAAGGATGTTAGCTATGAGTTTAATTAATGGCATTGGTTACTAGGTTTCAAGCTATGAAGCAAAAAAGTACTATTAAGCAACTATAAAGTTTTAATATTTGGCATATTCTGGAAATATTTCTAGTTTATGTGACTCTGACTGATTTAATTTTTGTCTAAAAACACTTCTATGTCTTCTCTTTGCTTTACCACTGTGTAAAAATAATGTTAGCACAATAATCTAGTCTGTTCATGGCCTGGCTTATTTTGCTGTGAGTAGCCTAATTATTTTAAATATCTATAAATACTTCTGTTTTTTTCCTAGTCGGATTAACTAATATCACTTTATTAAGATTACAAAATCATGTGTTTAACTGACTTAAATTGTGATAGGTAATATCTTTATAAAAAGATATGCATTCTTATAATGCTTCAGTCGTAAGGACTGGATGTTTTCAATTTAAATTGCAATTTTCAGATTCATAATTAGCTTTCAGAGCTTAGAATATTATTAAATTGAAGAGAGCTAATTAATAAATAATCTTTGAATATCTAGATAATTTCAAATTAAGAACAAAGATACAAAAGACTGCTTACTGAATCACTAAACAGTTTTAATTTACTCGTTGAATAATTTTACATATTCTAGAACAGTGATAGATTAATAAGATAAAGTATCTACAATTGCTATTGGATGATGTTACTATATGTGTCCGTTTTTGCCACCTTATGATTTCAAAAGTGATGTGTAAAATGGACTCATGGACAGAATACCTAAACATTTCTAACTTCCCTGCTTCTTCCTTTTAATGAAAGTTAGTTATGCTGGCTAAAGGTTGTAGTTAGTACAAATGGTTGAGACTACACTAGGTACAATATTTACAGAGAAATATGAATACGTATATAAAGGACAGTGAAATATTTCATCTGTTTGTCAATCAAGGGAATTGTTACCATTTAAGAAGGGAGTTTTAAATAACCATTTAAAGCCAATGGACATAGTCCTAAGGGTAAACAGCAAATGAAGAAACATCTATTCAAGAAGATCAACAAAAATTCAGTAAGAAAGACTAAAGTTGGTAGAATTGGAACTATGACTGCTCCTTTCCTCACCCTCCTAACTCGGCAAGGGAGAGACTCCATTCCAGACTGCTGCGCAACAACACGGGGCTTCCTCAACCCCAGCTCCCAGTCAGAGGGCTTTCTTCCTTGGGGGACTTGGACTTCAGCATTTTTCATCCTACTCCCGTCTATTCATTCCTACGGATGAGTTCTGGGCAAGTGCAGCTGGGAGATAGGAGCTCACTCCTTCTGTGTAACCCCTAAAGGCAGAATGGAGGCTCCACCTTGGGCACGCTGAGAATACTGGGATGAGAGAACATCGTACTGCTGCTCTCCCTCCACCAAATGCTCAGCTCCTAGAGTAGAAGTGTTACTCAGAAAGAAGCTTGCAGTTGTCCACGGGCCCAGCTCTAGCGTCCTGGATCAGAGATTTTGCCTGAAGGGAGAAGCAGGCTGTAAAACACATACCCACTACACATAGGCACCTGCCTCCTTCATTTAGGTAGATCCCGGTCTAGTGTTACCTATGCATACATCTCTAACTGCCCACACCCTTCAATTCCAAATACTCTCACATCTCTCCATTCTTCCATCCATCCATCCATCCATTAATCCATCCATAGTTAGTCCATATATTCATTCATTAATAAATCTCTTAATGTTTCCATGCATCTATTCTTCCAAACTTTTATCCATCTGATTCTCAAGCAGTCCACTTATTTCCCCTCTACTCATCCATTTACTCTTTCACTCACCCCTCTGTCCATTAATCCAGTCATAAACTCTTACTTACATTGGTCATTCCACCCTAATGAAGGTACATCTTGAACTGTGTGCCATCTAGTTTGCAGGAGAGAAACAGAGGATAAGGAAGCTAGAAGGAGCTCATTCAGTGTGAGAACAAATATCAAACACTGACCTCAAAGACTATTGTTTCAAAAGGATGCTAAAATTAGATCAGATTAGTTTGCACAGCAATTTATGCCCTAGGGAATTATTGGAAACAACTGAGAGATCAGGCAGGAATTAGTGGGGTTTAACAGCTGTATGTGGTCAGGGAAAGACAGAAAGAGAGCCCTACCAATACCACTGTCATCCTAGGATGACTGTGGGCATACTCACAGCTGTGCTTCCCTTAGGAACAACTTCAGAGGCTTAACTCTGTGTGGGAGAAAATAGAGTTCACTAAAATAGCTAAAATAAGTCACTAAAAAATAAACAAGCAAATAATAATAATAACCCCAAGATTTGGGGAGAGGTGGCTATACCAAGAGTTGCTACAGTATATTATCTAAAATATCTATTTTCCAATAATAAATTACAAAGCTTGCAAAGAAACAGAAAAGTATGACAAATAGACCAGAAAAAATAAACAGACAACACAAACTGCCTTCGAGAGTAATCAAACGTCAGATCGAAAAGAAAGCTTCAAATTAGCCATTATAGATATATTCACAGAACTAAGGTAGAATTAAAGAAGTAAACGAACGTAATGATGACAATATGGCAGCGAATAGACTATAGACTGTCAATAAAGAGACAGATTATAGAAAGGAACCAGATGGAAATTTTGGAGTTGAAAAGTACAATACTAAAACGAGAAGTTCAATAGAGGGGCTTAACAGTAGATTTCAACTGTCAGAAGAAATAATAAGTGAACTTGAGGATAGATCAATGGAGATTATGCAAGCTGAAAAATAGAGGGAATAAAGAATGAGGAAAAATTAACAGAGCCTCAGAGAAATGTGGAACGTTATTAAGCACACCAACATACATGTAATGGTAGTACAGAAGGAGAGGAGAACAAGGAAGAATCATTAAGAATGTTTGGAGAAATAATGGTTAAAAGCTTCACAAATGAATTGAAATAATGATAAACTACATACAGGTATGTAACCAAGAGAAATGAAAATATATGTTTACACAGAACTGGTACACAAATGTTTATAACAGCATTATTCATAACAGCCAAAAGGTAGAGACAACCAAAATGTCCATTGGTATGGGTTGAACTGTGTCCCCTAAAAAGATATCTTGAAGTACTAACCCCTAGGTCCTCAGAATGTGACCTTTTTTGGAAATAGGGTCATTACAGGTATAGTCAAGTTAAGATGAGGTCGTTAGATAAGGCCCTACTCCAATATGGCCAGTGTCCTTAGAAGAGGAGACAGAGACCCACAAGGAGAAGAGGGCCCTGTCATGATTGTCGTGACACTGGAGTGGTGCATCTTCAAATCGAGGAATGCCAAGGATTGTCCACAAACGTCAGAAACTAGAAGAGGCAAGGAAGGATCATTTCCTACAGGTTTCAGAGGGAACATGGCCCTTCGAACACATTGGTTTCAGACTTCTAGCTTTCAGAATTGTGAGACAATAAATTTCTGTCATTTTTTTATAAAGTTTTTAAAGTCATGTTTATTGAAATATAATTTTCACTCGGTAAAATTCACCCTGAAATTTGAGAAATGCAATCACCATCCTAATCAAGATGTAGAACAGTGCCCCAAACACTCTGTTATGCTCCTTTCCAAGTAAACCCTACCTGACCCATAGGGACCCCATTGACCTGTTTTCCATCAAAAAGATCAAATTTGATCATTAAAATTACATATTATGGAAAAATTTGTAAGCATTTAAAGTTTTTTTTTTTAAACTACCTTTCAAAAGTTTCCTTAGTCACCAACAAAATGAAAATAGCTTCACATTTTACTACAGAAATGCAAGATCTTTTGCTCAGTGCAGAGATAAATCTTAGGCAGAATTAAGTCCACCGTCACCATATATATGCCACAACAGCAATATTTAAATAAGAGTACACCACAAAAGAACGCATAATCTTTAGAATAATCCAAAGAATGGGATTTCAAAATAACCTTTGTAATTTAAAGCACGGTTGACAAAGTTATTTTAAGATAGTTATAGAACAGCTGGTCTAATTATTGCGTCAAGTTTCAAACCTGGATTGGTCGGTAGAAGAGCTGCTCTAAATAAGGCTGTTGAATTCTGTGGAAATTCTCTATGGGGCTGCAGTACAATCTTCTTAGATATACGTTCCTACAGATATTTGCCACCTTCTCAAAATACACTCCTGCTACCAACATGAAAGGGACAGAGAAAGCCAAAACCTCTATTAAGTATATATCACTTGTCACATGGTCATCTACACCTTACCTACTTGAAAAGCTTTTTTCAAGCACCCCAATTCTGCCTTTCAAGCACCAGCCCTTAAGTTCATCAGCATCTTGAACTTCACTGAGCTGAATCGCGTGCCATGGCTGAAGCTTCCATTGTTTTTAAGCCACCCAGTTTGTGATACTTTGTTGTGGTATCTAGGAAGGTAACAGCCCTAGGAAGCTAATACATCCATCAACAGATATATGGGTAAACAAAATGCGGTATATCCATACAATGGAATTTTATTCAGCCATAAAAAGGAATGATAGCATGAACCTTAAAAACATTATGCTAGATGAAATAAGCTAGACACGAAGACCATATATTATATGATTCCAATAATATGGAAGTCAAAAATAGAGAATATATAGAGACAGAAAATAGATTAGTTATTGCTTAGAGTGGGAGTAGGGTGACAGGGCAGGGGAGAGATACCTAAAAGGTATGAGGTTTATTTTTGTGGTGATGAAAATGTTCTAAAGTTGACTATGGTGATACTTGCATCACCTATCTATGAATATACCAAAAGCCACTTAACAGTATACTTTAAACTTTTTTAAAGAAAAAAAAATCCACTGCAAAGAAAATGGCCTGTCTGACTCCTATATCCTGATTGGTTCTTCCTACTAGTGACAGTATAAAGATGACTGACTCACCTAATTTCTGAGAAGAATTTACTCCAATAAAACAAATTATTTTCAGGAAATAAAAGGGATATCAACTCCTTCAAGCCTGTCTCCTACTACCTGCTGTCACCCCAAACCACTTGAGTCTCTCTTATTCCATCATATCTTTTGACACTATGTCCTGTGTTTCCATCAGAGCCCTGATCACTCTGGGCTGTCAATGCCCAGAGATGAGTCAATCTTCTTTGCTGCACTGTTAGTCCCAAGTAGTCAGTAAATGAATCTATCCTGGCCACCGTTATGTCATCAGGTCCTTCACAGGGCCCAACTTGGAACAGGGACCTGTGTTGAATGATTACAGTACCTTATAGCCCTCAGAATTTCTAGGAATTTCTAATGGGCTGTCCTCATCGATGAAAATGAAGGATCTTTTGAAGGTCTAGATCTCTTCAGTGCTTTACCCAGAGAGAAAAGTTCAGCAATTCTCTCTCCTGCTTCAAGTATTAAATTTCTACGTAAGATAATTTGAGAAAGGTTTTTCACAGCTAAGAAACGTTTGATGACCATTGGACTGTGTGCTTTAAGAGTACTTGTAACTGTTTGTAATGCTATGTTTATGGAAGGAGTACCAAGTCTTTAATGATGAGTGCTTGTATGTTTGTGCCTCTGGCAGGCATGGAGATGCGCCACTCAGGTCTCCCTTCAAGAAAGAACTTGCTATTCAGCTTCAAGGAGTGCAGTGAACTGACAGCCTCCAGCAGCAGCACCTTGAGTATCCACTTCAGCCTGGAGCAGAGTTCAGGCTCCCCCAAGAAATCTTCAGCCAGTGACCAAGGACACCTGGGGTACAAGCATGACCATTTCTTTCTTTTTTTGTGTGAGGAATGTTTGCCTTGAACTCAGATCTGTGGCAGTCTTTCTCTACTTTGTATTTGGGATGCCTCCACAGCATGGCTGACAAGTGGAGTAGGTCCACGCCTGGCATCCAAACCTGTGAACCCAGGCCACTGTAGTGGAGTACACTGAACTTTAACCACTCAGCCATGGAGCTGGCCTCAAGGCATGATCATTTCTTGCCCAACATGAGACATCTCTAACAGCAATCTTCACTTCAGAGATACCCATTGGATGGATTGCAGGTCTCTTATCTGTGCATGGTGGTCTGAGTCGCTCCTTGCCTAATTCTGCTTCCTCCCTTCTTTCCTTTCATGGATATGGTGTCAGATCTGCATCCTAGTCTGAAGACTTTTCCTGAACCATTCTTCTTGTACTTCTCCATCTTTTGTATTTCACACACATTGCTCTGCAATAAAATCATGCACTATTAACTCCGTCTAAGATTCTGCTTCTCAGAGGACCCAATTCACATAATGTGCATCATGGCATTTGTTATGCATTACATACCCAGTCTCAAAATTCTCTTCCAATTTTGGAAAATTCCCTATTGTATCTCTTCATCATGAGAAAGTCTTTGCCTCCCACCACAAAAGCTGAAGGAGCCGTTGATTCTTCCTCCCAACACCCTGAGCCCTAAGGCTTTAACTGTGACAATGGCTTGGTTAATTGGATCATCCTGCCTGGAACTTTGAGTCTTGTCTAAGGAAGTGACACAAAAGCACAGACACAATTAGGAAGTTGTCCCCAGTGGCCGCAATGACTCAGGAGTCCCATGGCAGTGGTGTTCAGTGCCTAGGAATAGGTGGGGTGGCAGTGGCAGTAGCAGCCCCTAGCTGGATGATTCTGGCCATTATCTTAGCTGACGTTCTCCTGGCACAGTGTCTTTTTTTTCCTACTCATATTCTTTGTCTGGTTTTCCAGAACTCCCATTGATTTTGTGAGCTAACCAGTGCCCCTCTGTAGCCAACAGGCTTTACTGCTTAAAGTGGCCAAATTCATCTTATGTTGATTAAAAATAGCAACCCTGAAGTGTTACTGGACCTGAAGGTCTCTGGGGCAGGGGTGTGGCTAGAATAGAAATGGTAAAGGATGAGCTGTTTAAAAGGCTCATGAACCTGAACCTTCTCTTCCTCTCACACCTGACGTCCAGTACATTAGCAAATCCTGCAACTTCAGACATCACAATAGATTCCAAAATCACCAACTTTTCCCCACCTTGACTGGTTCTGCTGTGTCTGAGCCAACATCACCGCTTGCAGTAGCCTCCTAATTGGTCTTTGCTTTTGTTCATGCCCCCTTCCTCAGTCTACTCACCATACAACAGCTAAAGTGAGCCTTTTAAACATGTCAATATATGTCATCCTATGATCACCAGCCCCCAAAGACCTCCATCTCACTCAGCTCCTCACTGAGGTGCACAAGGCCCCATACAATCTGACCTTTTAACTCCGTTCCCTCATCTCACTTAATCCTACACTCTCCCTCCCTCCTCCACTACAGCCACACCTGTCTCCTTGTGGGTTCATGAACACACAGGTGGCCTTCTGTCTTATGACTTTGCTTTTCTTTTTTTAAAGATTTTATTTTTCTGTTTTCTCCCAAAAACCCCCTGATACATAGTTGTGTAGTTTTAGTTGTGGGTCCCTCTAGTTGTGGGATGTAGGATCCTACATGTAGGATGCCACCTAGCATGGCTTGATGAGCGGTGCCATGTCTGCACCCAGGATCTGAACCAGCGAAACCCTGGGCTGCTGAAGAGGAGCGCATGGACTTAACCATTTGACCACGGGGCTGGCCCAACTCTGCTGTTTTCAATTGTTCTGCCAAGAACACTCCCTTCCCAGATATCTGCACAGCTTGCTCCTCACTACCTTGTGAAACCACCCATGACCCCCAATTTAAAATTCCAATCCTAGAATTCCCTATCCCATTTCCCTACTTTGCTGTTCCTATATTCTGTTTACTTATTTATGATGTTTATTCTTAATTGTCTACCTCCCCCACTAGAATTTAAGCTCCACAACGGCAAGAGTTTTTTCTCTTTTGTTCATTGATGGATTCCAAGTACCTAGAGATTGTGCTGGCACATATTGGGTATTCAATAAATATTGGTTGAATAAAATGAAAAATGAAGGATGCTTTTCATCAACTGAGCAAGTTGACGGAGTTTAGAAATGGAATAATAGAGCCGTGGGTGATTTAACTATTCTTCAAAATGGATGGGGGAGTATTTGGAACTGGAAATTGAGACAAGAACAACTAGAAAACCATGTTTAGCAAGTGAGATGATGGGGGAGGGAGAGGTAATGAGCCAGCAAGAAGGTTGAGGCTGGGGTATTACAAGGATGGCCCACCAAGGGGGAAATCTTTGGTGGTGAGCTGGCAGAAAGGATAGCTAATAACAAGGAAGTCAAAAAGGCCGTTTTAAGTTGTTTTCAGTGCCCTATTGACGTCCCACACAATACCCAATAAACTTGCTACAGTGGGCAGTTTTGAGTTCTTTGTTGCCTTTTTGGGAGTGGTGAATATGAGAATCAAGGAGAAAGGATTGTGACTCACATTTTGGTCATTATCAGGGCAAAGACAAAGGAACAACATAAAGACATGGAATCTACAGCAAGAATTTGGTGGAGGCAGAAAGCTCAGGAGGAGGTGATCCGTGATCTGGAGGATGAGAGTAAATCCTCCAGATTGTTGCTGAAATCTTGAACAGGGTATTGTTTTCCACTGGATATAGAAGATGCAACTCTATATTTTCAGGTGAACCCTGCTGACCTGTGGTCCCATGACAGTAGTAATAGTGTCTTTTCTTAGGGCTGTTGTGAGAATTTAGGGAGATGAGGAGGGTGGGAACAGAACAGGGCTCTGTTGTCTGATGGTTCTTTCTGCTTCCAGTAGGGGGCTCTCAGCGGACCATGAAGCAGAGCTCATAGGTTGGTGGGATGTTGCCAAAGCCCGAGACCTTGGGCGTGATGTCAATGTCAGCAGGCGGCACCAGTGAGCGTAGGGAGAAGTTCTGAAGGATGGAGGTGAAGTAGAGAAAGAGTTCCATGCGGGCCAAGGCCTCACCAAGGCAGATGCGCTTTCCTGTAAGCACAGGGGAGGGAGGAAAAGTGGGTCACTCTTGCACAGGATAATGTGGGCATGGGGAGCATTCTGGCCCCACCACCCGTTTGAACATCAGCTGCCTCCTCAGCATCTCTGGGATCATGACAATATGTACTTTATAGGGTCAGTATAAAGACTCAGTGGGTTTCTATACCTAGTCCTTAGATAGGGTCTGCCACTTAAAGGGGTCAACACATGGCAACTATTTCTCTGATGGCTTGGATTCCATCAGATTCCAAGATGGAATGGTTCTAAAGGATCATGAATTTGAAGGTACTGTTCATTTCAACTTCTTAAATGTTTACAAAACACCTAATTGTTGCCAGATACTGCTGAGGTAAAAGAAAAAAAAAAAACAAGAAAGAAAGAAAGCTCACACTTAAACAGTGCACGTAATTGAGACACCCTTCCAGTACTTTGGAGAGATTAATTTCCATTTTATAGACAGGCACCACTATTTGTAAGTGACGAAGTGGCTTCCTGTTTCCTAAATACTGCATTGACTCCGGGTTCAATGGGGCTTACACCTAAAATACCATTATTCTAAGATAAATGTCATGGATCAGCAAGCTACTGTTCATTGGACAAATTCTCCATGCTGTCTGTTTTTGTACTGCCTGCAAACTAAGACTCTTTTAGCATTTTTAAGTGGTTGGAAAAAATCAAAAGAAAGTAATATTTTTTGACACATGAAAATTAATGAAATTCAAATTTGGGTGTCTATCAATAAAATATTTTGGCATCACAGTCCTGCTCATTCAGTTACGTATTGTCTGTATCTCTTTTGTGTTACGATGGTGGAGGTGAGTAGTTCAGACTGCATAGTTGAGGCAGAGACTGTATGGTTGGCAAAACCTAAAACATTTTCTATTTAGTCCTTTAGGGAAAAAGTTTTCTGACCTATGTTTAGTGCTATTATTTTTGTAGTTATCAGAGTCAATGGTTCTAATCTATGATTCTGGGATTCTAAGATTTTATGATTCTATGAAATAGCACTCAACTTCCTATTCAGATCCGAAGGTCAAATACATACCAATGGTTGGAGGGCATATCCAGCATGTTTTTGGGGGAACTCAGACTGTAGAAACCTACCAGAGGAAAAAGGCACAAAGGCTTCATTCTTCTTGAAGTGACCCTGGTCATCCAGGAAGTGTTGAGGATAGAAAGCATCTGGGTAGCGGAAGTATTTGGGGTCTTTGAGGACCGAGCCAAGTAGGGGAAACACATCAGTACCCTGAGGTGAAGATAGAGGCAGTTAGGAGAAATCAGTGTTTGAGTATGACATAGGGAACCAGGAGGAGAGAGGGGTACAATGTAAGGAGAAGAGGTAGAGTGACACTGAAGGTGCAACTTCACCTTGGGCAGAAAGTAGCCTCGGAAATGAGTGTCCCGGATGACATTATGGGGGACACCCATGGGCACAATATCTGTCAGTCTCTGTATCTCATGGATCACGGCATCTGTGTAGGGCATCTTCACCCGGTCATCCACACTTGGGATCCGGCGTGATCCTATCACCTGCTCAATCTCTTCATGGATCTTGGCTGGAAGAGACCAGAAAACATAACAGACAAGGATACAGAAGGTAATTCTTAAGGCCAAAGTTGAGCCATGAGTTTGTATCTTCAGCACCTGTGTACCCTGAGGGAGTAGGCCATATTTGTATGGATTGCCTCTTTACTCGTATACCTGACACAGTGGTGTGGCTAATAAATACTCACCAGACCACTGGGAGGCACATAGCCTGGAGCTTTGAATGCCAGCTGGGACATCTGATCTTTACTTTATTTTATTTTATGTTTTTGCAACTTAGGACCTCCACTTTAATTCATTCAAACAGAGCCAGTGGTCACAAACTTTAGAGGCAGACAAGACCTGAATTCAGTCCAAGGCTCTGCTTCTCACCGACTCTCACCACCATTGGCAGTTTATTTCTGTTTCCTCACCAAGAAAAGTGGGAATAATATTAACACTTAGGTCAAGCATTGTTGAGCAGAAAGCAGTGAGGAACTATGGAAGACTGATGAGCAGGGCAGTGTCCGAATGCCAGCTTGGCTTTCATACACAGATTTTTGACAGGATGGAAAAGAGACACAACAGTTGATGAGGATGGGAATGGAGCAAATGACAGCAACTATGTGACAGTGATTAACAGCACTATTGGTACTGTTACCCCTCTCTCGACTTCCGGTTGAGTGACCTTGGGGCAAATGACTTTATCTTCTGGGCCTGTTCCTTCATCTTCAAAATGGATGTGATGGTCTAACAAGCTCACAGAGTTGGGAAATTTACATAAAATCCAGTATGCAAGTGACTAGGACAGTGCCTAGCACATAGAAGAGGTTCATTAAATATTTGATGATTTAGATTAGTAGAGGACAACTCTTCCATCCTTTGTAGCAGGAGAAATTCTTTGGCTCACTTTGAACTGCATTAGAAGGGAGAGGGACCAAAATTGGGGATTCTCCTTAAGCAAATAATGAGCTACTCATTACTGGAGTTACTCAACCAGACCAGATTGGAATTTATGGGAGATAGATTCTATTTGATGGATTCTATTTGATTCTGGCACTATAATTGGCTAAATAATGGCCATCAAAGATATCTGCCTCCTAATCCCTGGGACCTGTGAATGTTACCTTACATGACAAAAGATATTTTGCAGATATCATTAAGTTAAGGACTTTGAGATGGGGAGATTATCCTGGATAATCCATGTTGGCTGTAAATATAATCACAAGGCCCTTTATAAGACGGAGGCAGGAGGGTCAGAGTCAGAGAAGGAGATGTGACAATGGAAACAAAGAGAGATTTGAAAATGCTATGTGGCTGGTTTTGAAGTGAAAGCAACATCATGAGCCCGGGAATTGAAGGAATACAGTTCTAGAAGCTGGAAAAGGCAAGGAATCAGATTCCACCATAGTTTGACCCAGTGAAAGCCTATTTGAACTTCAGAACTCCAGAATTATAAGGTAATAGATTTATGTTGTTTTAAGCTACTAAGTTTCTGGTAATTTATTACAGCAGCCATAAGAAACTAATACAAGTACCAAGAAGATAATTAAATAAAATCGCCTCTCAAGCCAGAGATTCCAAGCTTCCATATCCTTAGGGTCTAAAGTGTGAAGAGTCTAAGGCCATGGGGTTCTGAGGTTTCAAGATTATGTCTTCTATCCCTGCTGAGAGTGAAAGTCACCAGGTGGACACTCACCTTCCACCTCAGGATACTTCATCATCAGTAGCAATCCATAGCGTAATGTAGAGCTCACAGTCTCTGTGCCAGCAAAGAAGAGGTTGAGAGTGGTGAGGACCAAGTTCTTGAAGTTGAATTCCGTGTAGGGATTACTTTTATCCTGGAAATGAGAGGGATAGTAAACAGAATCATCCTCTTCTGTCTTTATCTTCTTATTTTCTCCGTGTATAGGTTAAGCCTTTGTGAAAACACAATCGATGGATAAACCAAGAGAGTATCTGGGAGAGGAAACAGCCAGAGTGAAGGTCCTGAGGCAGGAGTGTGCCTGGTCTATTAGAGGAACAGCAAGGAGGAGACCAGTCTGGTTGGAGAGGAATGAACTATGGGGAGAAAAGAGTAGAAAGAGATTGTCTTGTCAGATTTGAAAGTTCCAGGGTATTAGGGTATGCAGTTTTTATCTTCCAACTGTTGAGGTCTTATGATAACAAACACATAAAACTTCTAAAGTTCTATGATACAGAAGTATTAAGCTTCTAAATTTATGTATCTCTAAGACTATAAACTTTTAAGTTTAAAGTCTAAACTCTTAAGTTTAAAGACTAAATGTCTAAGCTTCCCAAACTCGAAGATTCTAAATATTCACTGTCCTTTTCTACAGTTGTAAGTCTCTGGCATCTATGGTTAGAAAGGTGTAAGATTTTGTTTCCATGTTCCTCAAATGTTTACATTGAAAGTTTATTTTAAAATTATAAGAGTTTGTGCCTTTAGGGTGTTCATATCTCATCTATAAATAAAAGCGAACCATGTGAAACAATGCTTGCACTTTTATCTCCAACATATTTACAGATGAAGTTAAAGTTGTAGGCACTAAGGATTGAGGAGATAAGAGAAAAGTGTTGGTGGAAGATGAAGAGGTACCTGGTGCATCTTGATGAGGAAGCAATCAATGAAGTCCCGAGGGTTTTGGGGGTCAAGGGATGCTTCGTTAATCTTGACTCTAGAGGCAATGAAGTCCTTGAGCTCCTCTATCAAGTAGTAGATGTGATTGTGTCTTCCTGGCAAATATTGCATAATTCCAGAATACATGTCATATAGCTGTGGGAAATAGGCAAAGGGGTCAGTCAGTGATGGGCACCAGGGGCCAGCATGGGCTGAGCCTGGAGTCACATAGCTAGAGTCTATCCAGCACTGGGTCTTAGAATTGGTTGAGGCCATTTGCTTCTTGGACACTCAGGATATATTGATACTTGCCTCCCAGGGATGTGGGGAGGATTAAGTGAGGTACAGGGGGGTGCTTAATTAACTGAGGTTGGGAGTGGGTAGAGAAGTGACTGGTGGGCACCTGTGCCCAAGGTGTGCTCATCTCAGTGAAACTTTCATTGATCATCTGCATCAGCTTCTGGAACTGCTTGTCCTCATAGTCGAAGCGGCTTCCAAAAACGATGGCACTGATGACATTGGAGACAGTACGGCTCAGGAAGAAAGTGGGGTCGATGGGGGCACCTGGGTGATAGAAATTGTTTACGTTGGAGGCAATGATTAGGTGCATGGGATGGGGAATCATTCAGTTTTGGATATCAGTGATGACTGCTTAATAACATGTCAGTTACTTCATTTTTGTATTTTGAATCTAGATTTCCCAATTTTCGACTTGGCTTAGTATCCATTTTATAGGTTCACGGGGATTCAATATCATTATCCATGTAAAATGCTCAGCACAGTGCATGGCATATAGTAAGCACTCAAGAAATGCTGGTGGAGCTCAATCAGTAGCTTTTGTTATTAGTATCTATTTGTATTTGTGCTGGAGAGTCACAGATTTTGGAAAGAAGTAGTGGTAAGGAACACATAAAAACAAGGACAGCTGGATTCTGTCTGTTTCTACCAATGATTCCATTTGGGCTGTTAAGAAACTCCTTCCCATGGCCTAAGCTGCACCATCTGCAAAACAGGATGCTGGTCAAGTCACTTGATTTGGTGACAATTTCTCCAGAATAATGCATATATTCATAAATATACAAAGTTGCAAATAATTTATGGGGGTGCATGGACAAAGCCCTTATGTAGATTGTTTAGCACGCATGAAGCCCAAGTGAGGAATCTCTGATTTAGAGAAATTTATCTTTATTTCTATCTATCCATTCATCTCTGTATTTTTCAGCCTCTCTGTCTTTTTAATTTTTTGGCCGCCGTGCATCCAGACTTTATTTTTGGGCAGGGCCTGGATTCCTTTAAAAATATAATGAAGTAGATATACTGAAATGGTTAACATGGTAAAATTTTATGTTATGTGGTTTTTACCACAATATGTGTATGTGTGTGTGTGTGTGTGTGTAATAAAATTTGATTCTATCACCAGAAAAAGTCATAAACTTTCATATCACCAAAGTCCGCATACGATATCAGGAGCTCACAAACTCCCTGAGATCCACTGATTGAAGTTTCTGGACAAGTGGTCTCCAAGGGTCCTTCATGCTAACTTTTTAGTTGGAACCTGGCTGGAAATCTCAGTAAATCCTTCATCTTTTTCATCCTCTTCCATTCCAGAGTTTTCTCCCACCAAGGCCCATCTTCTCCTGAGTGAACTCTTTACAACCACTGAGTCACCTTGTAGCCCTCCCCATTGGGACCCTCACATACCCTTGGTCTTCCGTAATTCCTTCAGTAGGAAGCCAGCCTCCTCCTGGATCCGTTCCTCAATGCTCCGCTTTCCCATCCCAAAGTCCCGAAGGATGGTCAAGGAGAAGCGTCGCAGAATCCTCCATCGTTCTCCATTAGCCATAGCTAGACCTGCCAAAATATCAGAGTCAGGATCCTGCCCCCCTCCCCTTCCTGTGCCCAACTCTGTGCTGGACAACGATGAGGATATATTATGAAGGCCCTAGACTCTGCAATCAGGAAAGCCCCTCCCAACCTTCCAGGTTTGATGGGGAGACTAAGGTTCCCTTCCTACAGGACCCTCAAAAACAGTCCTGGCTGAGGTGGAAGAAAGGGAATCAGTCTAGAAGTGATCAGGGGAGATCAAGGAGAGTTTCTTACAGGAACAAGACCTGCACTGATAAGACTGGATGGACGCATTGGAATAGATAGAATTCCATGTACGGTACTCTGGAATAGGGATATTAGTTCAATTTTCTATATAATACTTGGATTCTGTAGACATACACTTACATCTGCACAGAAGCTCACACCTATACATCAATACACCTACACAAAAGGAGTTTCCATGTAGAGAAAAATATTTATAAATTACCAAATTTACATGGATTGGTGAGTTAATGCCTGGAAATTTAATGAAATGAATTTGAGTGGATTCAAGAATGGAAGGGAGGGTTTATGACTGGAATGACTGACAAATGGATGGATGACTTTAATTGATGGGGGAAGGGTTAATAGATGGTTTGAGATGGATTTATAAACGGTTGGAAGGAAGGATGGATGGAAAGATTAACAGACAGATGAATGATGGAAGGGTTAATGATTGGATGGATGGAAGGACGGATAGAAGGGTATATGGAAAGTTAATTGATAAATGTATAGATAAGTTGGATGGGAAAACATTTGTATAGAAAGACTAATTAGTGAGTGGAGTTTGTGGTGGATGTATGCATCAATGGAAAAGAAGATGAACAGAAGAAAAGGTATAGGGATAGATGGATGGATGGAAATATGGAAGGAATGGTGTGAGGCTGCTTGGAATTGAAGTTGTGTGGCCAATTAGAGGTAGATGTATGGGCAACACTAGAAAGGTATCTACCTAAATAGAGGAGGCAGAGACCTATGGGTTGTGTGTGTGTATGTGTAGGAAATAAGAAGCAAGGTTGGCCACAAGAGCTTCAGTGCGTACACGAAGATGGTACTTGATCCATTAAAAATTACAACACATATATTGCAGCAGGCACTCTCGAGTCAGATGGTTTGGGGTCAAAATCAAATGGTTCTACCACTTACGGAGTGATATTACCCAACTTTTCTTGCCTTCAGCTTCCTCACTTTCAAAATTATTATAATATTAATAGTGTTCTCAGAGGATGCAATGCAATAATTCTTTTAGCATACTTATCAAAGAAGCTGGGACATAGGAAGTGCATTATAATCGTTTTGTTTTTATTATTTTTGTTACCTACCATGACCTTGGAAGTTTCTCTCTATTGTAGCCAATTCTCCACGGCCACTGAAATTGTCTGCTTGGTCTACCAGAGCCTCCTTCACTGCTTCGTGTCCACATAAAACAACTACTGGCCGGGGACCCATGTACACGGTGAAGACTGGGCCATATTTCTCCCTGAGCTGGGAGTGAGGGAAGACACAAGAAGAGGGGGGTTATTGGAGGACCAAGTACAGACCAATCATGAATTTTTAGGAAGTGAAGATCTCAAAAGGATATAAATGTGGGAAAAACATAAAGGTGAGTCATAGTGTTGGAAAGGCTATTAAGAAAAAGGCACAGAGATTTTGTGATCCTGGGCAAGACGCCCCAAACCTCCACAAGCCTTATTTTGCTCATCTGTAAAATGATGGACCAGGATGAGATGAACTCCAAGATCTGTGCTTCTCTCTTTGAAATGCTAAATTTCTACAATCCTATGATTTCATGATGCTGAGTCTCAAAGTTCTAAGACAATCTGACTGCAAGTGTCCTTGTGTTTAAGGATAGAAGTTACTCTCATTCCAAAGTCCTGAGATTGTGAGAGTCTTAAGTTCCAATGTGCTAAGAGTCTGTGTTTCCAAGAGTTTAAGATTCTGGAATTTCAGAATTCTAAGGTTCATAAAATCAGTTTTCTAAGAGTCCGTGTTTTAGAAGTCAGAAGGTTTTACATGTATCTGTCTATAGGATTAGTTACTACAGGTCTATCAGAGAAGGAGGGCAGACTCACCTTCATGAAAGACTGAAAGGTGGAATCAGTACGGACTTGCAACAGGTTCCCCAGGAAAGGTATCGGTGTTGGACCTGGGGGTAGCTTCCCTCCCTTGTTGATCCGTTTCCAGGTGATGAGGAGGAGCAGGCAAGACAAGCAGAGTGCCAGAAAGATGGTGAAGGCTCCTCCCAGCTCCATGATGCCAGGTCGAAGGGCTGTGTCCAGGGCCCCAGATCCTGCCTAAATATGTTCGGGGAAATCAGCTGTGTGGAAACCTGAACACCCTGGGATTGAAGTTTTGCGGGTCTAGATGCTATCATGGAAGAGATTACTTTATCTGGTGGGGTGATCATATAACCCCTAATCTTGCACCTGAATAAAGGTGGGTTGAATTAATTTAGGAAAATCTACTGAGGCCTTTCCCATTTCTTCATATTTCCAATCCCCTTAGTTAATCACCCTCAGTTCAACCTCTAGTTCAACTTGTCTTGGTGGTGTGTCAGTTGAACATCATTTTTAGGCTATGGAGTCTAGGAATCAGACAATCCGGATTCAAATTCCAGCTCCATTTTTTCTTCATTGGGAGAGTCACTTAACCTTCTTGGAGTCAATCTCCCCATCAGCCAAATGGGATAATCATAAAGTTTCAGAAAGTCTTGCTAGAGAACAGGAATGACTCCATTATCTTTGCCAGATCATAAATAATCACTTTTAAAAATAAAACAGTAAGATGAAGATTTAGAATAGCAAGAGAAATAACTTAATCAAAAGAGTTTTATTTAACAAGTTCCCTTGTTTATGCTCAAGGTGGTATTAAGTAGTAATAATCAAAGATTGCTTTTATTGGTTTAACAAAGCTTTGTGTGTGTGTGTATGTGTGTGTGTGTGTGTGTGTATGCATGCACTTTTGTTTTCAAAGTCCACGAAGTAGAGACTACCCTTGAGCCCTAATTTCTAGAGGGAGAGACCATCTCTAAACACAGCCTAGTGATTAGTCCCTGTAATCATCTAAATAAATAGTTTTCAACTCTTTTTGTACCAAATATTTGTAAATCTTATTTACTTTCCGGAAACAAAATTCCCAGGTGTTATAATCTACTTATACATATTATGAAAGAAAATCCAATGCCATTCTCACGTGTCCAGATTCTCAGAGTTAGCAATTGAATCTCTTGGGAAACCAGCAGCTTTTAGAAAAAGGCTTAGCTGGCTGGGCTGAGGTGTCCTATGTCCAAAAGCGGTAACAATTCTTGGAAAACAAAGACTTACACAGCACCACCTTCTGGATCTTGGATCTTGGATCTGCTGCTAGGATGTCTTTCATGGGGTAAAAGTCAGCTCTGGGGCGCTTCCTTCAACTATCCCAGCTTCGCCTCTCCCTTCCATTCTGACCCACACCCCTAGACACTCATTCAGGGCTAATCTCTTAGTTATCTGTGATGGTGGTGGTTGTGAGTTTTATTTTCCCATTCAGACAGAAAAGGAGAGAGAAGGCATCCTTAGTACAGTCCTTCTCACCATCCCACTCTAGGCAAGAAGCTAGAAGTGGAGGCACTTGAACTAAAAGATGGAAGTAAGTTAAAAAGGAAAAATAATTGCGAGAACCCGAGACAGAGAAACACAAAGAGAGGCAGATTATGCCAGATATTGTGTGATGGAGATAGAGATCAAGAAGGAGAGAAACAAAGAGAAAAGAGAAGTGCAGAGAAACAAAACCAGAATGAGATGAAAATAGAGCAGAGAGAGAAAAAGAGAGAGAGACAGAGATTGAGCCAAAGTTAGATACCAACGAAGACACAGAGACAAAAGGAAATTAAGAAACAGAGAGAGGGAGATACCATCAGAAGGAAATAAAACAGAAAAATAGTTTCAGTGAAACAGAGCTAGAGACTGAGAAAGAGACATATGGCCAAAGAAGAAGAAATAAGAGGAACCCACACAGCCCTCTCTCTCTCAATTGAAAAACCATTGACTCTGAGGCAGTGTTACCGGACCTGAAGTGAGTTCACTTACGTGATGTGCAGCAAGCCAATCTCTGACACTGGGCGTAGTGGAAGAAAGTAGGAATTTTATTTTTGCACAGCGCTGAGCAAGGAGAGAGGGTAGCTACTTCTGAATTCCCAAACTCCCCAAAAAGCTAAAAGGAAGGGTTTTTATTTAGGGTTTTAGGTAGAGGAGGGGGAGCATATGGCCTTGCTGGTTGGAGCTTTCCCACCAGCCTGTCTTTGGCCTTGAGACTACTTGCAGAGAGGAGGAAGCCTGTGGCCTTGCTGGTCAGCAGCTTTCTCACCAGCCTGTATCTCTTCGTGGGGAGGAGATAATGAATCCAGGTGCTTCCCCTTGGTGGTGTCTGTCTCCATGGAGGATAGTGGATTCTGGAGCCAGGAAGCCAGAGAGTAAGCAGGGAATGAGTGTTTTGGTTTTAACCCCATATATACTGGGTTTAATGTGGGGAAACTGATATCAGGGTCAGTATCAGCAGCAACCCAAATGGACAAGAAGTCAGAAATGGAGATGGCCAGGGAGATGAAAGCAAAGAAAGAGAGAGACAGAGAAGAGATAAACCCAGGGCAAAGTGAGATGGAGAGAGGGTGATTTAGGTTCCATAGGGGGTGTGTGTGAAATGGAACCTGGATCATTTTATGCCTAGTCACATGTCCCTCCGTCTGGGACTAAGACATGCTGTGATTCTGCCAGGAATGTCTTTCTTTCTTTATGAAGTGTCATCTTTGTGTCAGGCATTGAGTTGTGTGCTTGACAAGCAGGGTATCTTCTAATCCAAACAACCAGCTTACCAGGCAGGGCACATGGTCAGAGATGACTTGTTACTGTAAAGCAAGTCTTCTTATAACCTGGGGCTGCTGGATGAACTTTGGGGGATTCCGTGTGACTCCCTTAAATGGTATGCACCATTAGGCAATACATTACCTGTCAGGAGAAAAGGCATCCAGATGTTTTGAAGCGCTTGGTAGTATAGTTCTCATTGCCATCTCGTTTGATACATCAATCCATACCTGACCATATTTGAGAAAAAGTTTATATTTCAGACGCACCTAGATGTCCCCCAATATCTGTTCTCCCTTCTTCCATAGTGGTAGAATCCTATTCAGCCACATGGCTATCCAAAATAAAAACTACATTTCCCAGGCTCCCTTGTAACTGAGGGTGGCCATGTGCCCAAGTTCTCACCAATGAGATTTGAGCAGAATTGGTGCATGCAACTTCCTCTTAAAGACAGGGGGTGAGTTTTCCTCCTGAATATTTTCCTTTTCCTACTGATTGGAGTGGGATGTAGAGACGGGGAGGACTGCACACTAAGGAAGGAATAGCAACAATATGTAAGGAGTCTAGGTCTTTGACACCATTGAACTACCTGGCCAGTCCTGGATTGCTTACATTGAGCCATTAAGTGGAAGAAAATTAAACTTTCATCTTGTTTCACCTCCTTTAAACTGTTGTCTTGGGTCTTTATTATAGTCGTTAACCTGTATCCTACGAATTGCAGCTGCTATAGGTAAAGAATGCTTGAAAATCATTGAAGGAGGGAAGTGTTAGTCCAGCTACAAACATTTCATTACTGTATTTTTGCCATATTTGAGTACCACCCATATATTTATTTAGTGTTTCTTTAAATTGATTCTCCTTTTTAAGAACTTAAACTTATTTATGTAAAATGGAAGCTTGATATCTCTCCCTTTAAGAAAATTGGCTATCCTCTATCATAACTAGAAAATACCTGTGTATTAGATATCTCATACTATATAACAAAACACCTCAACACTTAGTGGCTTAAAACAACAACAATCTGCTATTCTCCAGAGTTTCTGTGTGCCAAAGTCATTTAATGCCATAATCTCGTGTTCCCACCAGGGAGTCTTCCAACTTCTTCTCCACATCTCCTCTCACTCTCAGGCTCTAGCTTGGGTTCTCAGCACTTGAAGAGAGCTTAGAAAAATTTTTAGTTCAGAGTTTCTCAAAAGGGACGAAATGCATAATATGGCCCAATGCCAGCACAGAGTGTAGACTATCAGTTATGAGGTATTGCAAAATTCCTTGGAGGGAGGATGTATGTATGGAATTGGATATTGCCAGTGGTGATAATAAAATTACTTAACAAGTGATGCAGCAGAAACAGAGAGTGGCTGGAGATGAAGGAGGGTCCTGGAGGACACATTAGTTGCTGAATGGGATATTTGTGAAAGTTGGTCCTGAGGAAGTGTCTGAGTTAGCTATTTAGCAACCTCTGTAAAAGATAACCTTAACAACTCGTACAACCACATCGGCATGTAAATGCTGAATCCTAGTCCTAGGCATTGCACTCCAGAAATTCCCTTCCGCCCTGGGCAGGTATCTCAGCAGAGCTTGATGTGGAACTTGTAGGTGAGGGGCAGTGGTGTGGTGAAGCTGTTTCAAGAGCTGACTATTAAACATTTAGGAATCATGTGAGCTGATTTTGAAACACAATTGTTGTTAATTAAATCATCTAAACTTAAAATGGAATTCATTATATTTGTAAAAGAAGGTCGTAAATACTCAAAGCTCATCACTGCTTAATTATTTTTCCATTACCTATGTTCTTGAGGTTATTTACCCCTATTTGTATCTGTATGGTGAAAATACTATATGATGGTGTGGTTCTGTATGTCTCTTCCCAATTTCATGTTCAGTGACATTAGGTTTGTTGGTTGCTTGAGACTGGCCATGGTGAATGTATTTGCACCACAAAATCTCTATAAATCAGGACTTTTCCCACTCAAGAGGTGGCTGTTAAACCTTTACCAGCACACCACTAGTGGTGCATTTCCAAAGCTGGAGATTTGGGCTCAGGGTGAATGTTGACAGGTGATCCAAGGGAGCACAGGGGGAGTTACTCAGATGCTTGCTGATATCAGGAGTTCCACATGAACTGCATTTCCCCCAAAAGTCTCTATCTTCCTGTTGGGGGAGGCAATGGAGAAGAGCACTCAGTTTGGGCTCAGGAGGCTCTGTTGTTCATGTCTCAGATAATGCCATACAGGGAACAACACTCTATGACTCTGGAGACTGACAGTCATGAAGACTACAGAAAAGTGAGCATCCCTCTCTGAGCCTCTCCTCATCTGTATTTTGGAGATGATAACACTTCCTTTTTAGAGTGTTTGAAGTTTGGGATAACAAGTATGTGAAACTCTTAACATAGGCGTTGGCAATTAATGAAGAGCTCAAATGATGGAGGGCTTTTTGCACGGTTAGATGGTTGTAAAATAGCATGGTCCTAATACTCCCTGAGAACAAGACTTGGGCATTATGTATGCTTCAGTTTCCCCATCTCGAAAATGGGCCAAGTGATTATTTTGATATTCTAGGGTTTGGGGACAATTCAATAAATTATGGCACCCAGCAAGCATTTAATAAATATTTGTTAAAATGAAAATTAGACAGAGTGCTGCTGGGACAATGGAGCTGGGACCAGGAAAAGCTGAGTGGAGACAGAATGTCCTTTCTCATTCCCCTCACCATGGAAACTTGGAGAAATCTGTTGGCTTCCTTTTTGGCTGCAGTAGAAGGAGGGTACCCAGAACTGAATTTTTTCTAGGGAGTTAAGTTAAGTGAGTCTTGGAGATCTTCATGCATAGTCTGAGAAGGCGCATTATGGGAGGTGTTTTGTGGGATGGTTCCAAGACAGAGATCAACAGCCTCCCCAAGCTACCATTTTTCCAAGGTCCTGTGGTTCTCAGACTCTGTTGTTCTAATATTTTAAGATTCCAGAATTCTATGATTTTAAGTTTTCAGTGGTCTATGGATTCTTCAAGCTGGGGATAAGATTCTTCCAGCTTGAGAAAAGTGAGGAGCTACGGGGACAGTATTCAGATGACCTTTTACCTCCTCTTAGACATTTTGATCAGGAGCAGGAAGCTACAGCCAGTGCATAGCTGTTGCTCTCAGTCCCAGCCAAAAGAAACTTGTCAAATCTTAGGAAGCAAATTCTAGAGGGTGAATTTATCATAGGGGTTATTCTCCTATTGAAGAGTAGGAAGGATAGTGAACGGAGCTTTTGAATTTCTTTCCTCCTGCTAAGAAATATTATCCAAAACCTGGAAATAAGGAAAATATGATTATGGAACTTTTTCATGTCAAGCTAAGTATACAGTCAAGTGTCACTTAATGATGGGATTGTCATCTGAGAAATGCATCATAAGGTGATTTCATCATTGTGTGAACATCATAGAGTGTACTTACACAAAGCTAGGTGGTATAACCTACTAAACACCTATGCTCTATGGTACTAATCTTATGGAACCATCGTCATATATGCGGTTTGTCATTGACGAAAACATTGTTATATACTACATGACTGTATTTTCTAACATGGCCTTGTAAAAATAATCTCATTCCAAAATGGAATGTCACTTTGTTTATACAATTGATCAGGGTCTAAGCATTTTACAATTCTGTAAAACTCTTAAGGCATGATTACTATCTTTTCTGTTTGGTAGAGATGACCTTTCCCTCAGTAAAAAAATGCGATAAAATTAGACATTAACCAGTTTTTTATTTAACTTAGCATTTCTTGTCTTTCTTTTTTGAACTATAAAATCCTTGTGTTTTGTTCGTCTTTTGAACCAGCTTTGTTTACACCTGGTTCCCTCATTAATGAATTAAATAATCTTTGACATATGTATGACATCTATTTTGAGAATTATGTTTTTATCATTTTGAAAATTGTATTGTTTCTATATTTCTCCCCTTTTCTGCCGCTCTTCCTTCCTTACTCTCTCCCTTCACCCTTTTCCCCCTCCCTCCATTCTTCTTCTCTCTTTTCCTCATTTCTTTCTCTTCCTCCCCCTTCTTCTCTTCTCTCTTTCAAAGACTCTCCCCCTATATCTTCCTTCTTTCATCATTTATTCTCCCTTTCTCATCTCACCCCCTCTCTCTTTTTGTCTTTCCTCTCCTTTCCTCTATTTCTTTCTCCTCCCCCATCCTCCATACCTCCCTATCTAAAGTGATGTAACATGTGATGACAGGAATACCAGGAGAAGAAGACAAAGAGAGACATAATGAGACAGTGGAAATACTAGAAGAAATTATGGGTGATTTTTTTCCTCAAAGGTAATGACAAACACCAAACCCCAGATACAAGAAGCTCAAAGAATACCAACAGGGTAAATATGAAAAAATCCACATGTAAGCATTAGGTGTCTCAGGAAACCTAAGACAAAGAGAAGATTTTGAAGGCATCCAGGGCAAAAATACACCTCACTCATGAGGAACAAGGACAAGTGTTATGGCATACATCTTGTTAGAAATCATGCAAGCAAGAAGATAATGGGGTGACATCTTTAAAGTGTTGGAAGAAAAAAAACTGTCAGCCAGGAATTCTATATACAGTAAAAATGTTTTTCCAAAATGAAGGAGAAATGGGGAACTGTTGTTTAATGTGTACAGAGTTTCAGTTTGAGATGATGAAAAACTTCTGGAGACGGAAACTGGTGATGGTTGCACAGCAATGGGAATGTACTTAATGCCACTAAACTGCACACTTACAAATGGTTAGAATGGTAAATTTCATGTTGTGTATATTTTAACAAAAATTTTAAATGAAAGACAAATAAAGACTCTTAGACAAAAAGAAGAGGGGAGGATGGAGATTCACTGCCAGCCTACTTTCCCTAGAAGAAATATGAAAGGAAGTTCGTCAGTCAGAAGGAATATGATTAAGGTCAAAACTTGGATCTTCACAAAGACATGAAGAGTTAGAGATGAAATAAATAAAGCTTCAATATAATATTTTTTATTTTGTCCTTTCGTTTTTAATTGCTCCAAAAGCTACTTTAAAGTAATCACATTAACAATGTGTTGGGTATTTATAGCATATTAAAAGTGAAACATGTGACAAGAATGACACAGGAGATAGGAAGGAAGAATTGGTAGTATATCATTTTAAGTTTCTTTCATTGCATATAAAATGGTATATTTTTATTTGAAAATGAATTCCTATAATTTAAGATTATACATTGCCCAAGGCAACCAATAAGAAAATTTTAAAAACAGATATAAATAATATGTCACATGCAGAAATAAAATTGCGTCACAAAATATGCTCAGTTGAAATCAGAGAAGGCAGAATAAAATGCAACAAGAAACATAGGGTAATCCAACAAATAGAAAACTGCTAGCATGATGGTATACTTCAATACAAATAAATCAATAATAAGGTTTTTAAAAAATATTTTTAAATGTTTTTATTGAGGTAACATTGGTTTGTAGCATTATATAAATTTCAGGTGCACATCATATATTTCAATTTCTATATAGACTACAACATGTTCACTAACATTCTAGTTGCCATCTTTCACTCTACACATGTGCCCCTTTACCCCTCTCACCTTCCCTCACCTGCCTTTCCCTCTGGTAATCACCAGTTTGTTTTCTGTAATTATGTGTTTATTTGTTTATTTTCCACATGTGAGTGAAATCATACTTTATTTGTCTTTCTCCATCTGACTAATTTCGTTTAGCCTAATACTCTCAGTCCACATTGTTTCAAATGGCAAAATTTCAGCTTTTTAACGGCTGAGTACTATTCAATTGTGTGTATGTATATATATACCACATCTTCTTCATCTATTTATCTGTTGGTAGGCACTTAGGTTGTTTCAAAGTCTTGGCTATTGTAAATAATGCTGCAATGACCATAGGAGTGCGTATATCTTTTTGAATTAGTGTTTTCATGTTCTTTGGATAAATACCCAGAAACGGAATAGTTGGATCACATGGTAGTTCTATTTTTAATTTTTTGAGGCATCTCCATACTGTCTTCCATAGTGGCTGCACTACTTGACATTCCCGCCAACAGTGCACGAGGATTCCCTTTTCTCCATATCTTCTCTTGCTTGCTATTCTTTTTAATAGTAGCCATTCTGCTGGGCATGAGGTGATATCTTATTGTGGTTTTGATTTGCCTTTGCCTAATAATTAGCGATGTCAAGCATCTTTTCATGTGCCTGTTGGCCATCCGTATATCTTCTTTGTCCAGATCCTCTGTCCATTCTTTTCATTAGGTAATAATCAGTTTAAATGTGAAATGCACTAATTAAATACACTGAATACATTAGTTAAAAAACAGAGATTGTCAGATTAAATTAAAAGCAAGACTCAAGTATATGTTGTCTACAGGAAACAGGCTTTCAATATAAAGGCTTAGATTAATATGATCAAAAGAGTGGAGAAACATGTGTCATGCAAACCTAAATCAAAGAAAGCTGGAGTAGTATTTTAATTTTGGACAATATAGATCTCTGAACAAAGAAGAATACTGAGGATAAAGAGAGACATTACGTAATGAAAAAGGAGTAAATTCTCCATGAAGAAATATCAATCATAATGTGAAAGCACACAGCAACAGAGATTCAAAACACACAAGACATAAATTGATAGATCTGAAATGAGACATAGACAAATCCACAATTATAGTTGGAGACATCAGCATTCCTCTCTCAATAATTGACAGATCAAGAAGGCAGAAAATAAGTAAGATTATAGATGATCTAAACAGCCCTGTCAACCAACTTAACCTACGTGGCATTCATAGAAGATTCCATCCAACAACAGCGGGACACTTTCTTCTCAAGTAAACATGGAACATTCACTAAGGTAGACCATGTTTGTGGCTATAAAACAAATCTCGACAAATTGAAAATAATAGAAAAATATATTCTGCATTCTTGGACCATGAAGAAATTAAACTAGAAGTCAATTTAAAAAAAGATAAGTAGGGGCCGGCCCCGTGGCCGAGTGGTTAAGTCCGCGCCCTCTGCTGCAGGCGACCCAGTGTTTCCTCGGTTTGGATCCTGGGCGCAGGCATGGAACTGCTCATTGAACCATGCTGAGGCGGCATCCCACACGCCACAACTAGAAGGACCCACAACTAAGAATATACAACTATGTACCGGGGGACTTTGGGGAGAAAAAGGAAAAAAAAAATCTTAAAAAAAAAGATATGTAGAAAAATTAAATATTTGGAAATTAAACAACCCACTTCTAAATAACCCATGGGTCAAAGAGGAAGTCTCAAACCTAACTAAAAAATATTTGAACTAAATGAAAGTCAAAATTTGTGGAATGCTGCTGAGATGGTGCTTAAAAGGAATTTATAGCACTGCGGGAATATATTAGAAAAGGGGAAAGATCTAAAACCAGTAACCTAAGTTTCCATCTTAGGAAACTATAGAAAGAAGAGCAAATTAAATCTAAAGCAAGCAGAAAGAAGGACATAATAAAAAGTAGAGCAGAAATCAATGAAATTGATAGTTGGGAAAAAGTAGAATCAATCAAACCAAAAACTGATTCTTCTGAAAAGGGTAATAAAATTGATCTAGCCAGGTTAATAGGAAAAAAAAAGGAAGAAGACACAAATTATCAATATCAGGAATGAAAGAGGGGACATCATTACTGATCCACAGACATTAAAAAGACAATAGGGGACTATTACAAACAACTTTATGCACACAAATTTGAACCGTTAGATGAAATACACAAAATCTTTGAAAGACTACAAAAACTCACAAAAGAAGAAATGGATAAACTTAATAACCTTATGCTTATTAAAGAAACTGAAGTTCTGGCTGAAAATCTGAAAAAGAAGAAGAAAACTAAAGGCTCAGTTGGTTTCACTGATGAGTTCTACCAAATACTTAAAGAAGAAACACCAATACTAAAGAGCCTCTTCAAGAAGAAGAGGGAGGACATTCCAGTTCATTTTATGAGGCCAGCATTACCTTAATACTCAAAACAGACAAAATACTAAAAGAAAAGAAAACTACAGACTAATATCTTTCATAAACATAGATGTAAAAAACATTAACAAATCAGATCCGGCAGTATATAAAAAGAATACTACATCACAAAAAATCAATGTATCTAACTATATTAATAACTAAGGAAAAATATGATCATATCAATAGATGCCAAAATAGCTTTTGACAAAATTCAACATCCATTCATGATAAATAAGCTCAGCACATTAAGAATAGAAGGGAACTTCCTTAATCTAATAAAGGATATCTATGAAAAGCCTACAGGTAACATCATACTTAATAGTGAAAGACTAAATGCTTTCTCTCTAAGTCCTGGAACAAGGTAAGGATGTTGTCTTTCATCAGTTGCATTCAACATCATAATGTCAAGTCCTATCTAGTGCAATGAAGAAAGAGAAAGAAATAAATGGCAGACAGGAAAGAAGGAAATACAACAGTCCTCATTTGCAGACAATATGAATGCCTCTGTAGAAAGTCCTGAAGAATACACAAAAACTTGGAGCTAATAAGTAAATTTTTCAAGGTCACAAAATTGGAGGCTAACATACAAAAGGCAAATGTATTCCTGTACACCAGCAATGAATAATTGGAATCTAAATGTTTTGAAAAAATACTCTTTAAGTTAGCACCAGGAAATGAAGTACTAAGTTGTAAACATAACAAAATCTGTGCAAGATCTACGTTCAAAAATCTATAAAATGCAAAGAAATCAAAGCAGTTATAAATAAATTGAGAAAAAGACCATGTTCAAGAATTGATGACTCAATATTATTAAGATATTACTTCTCTTCAATTTGTTCCATAGATTTAATACAATTCCAATAAAAATATCAGTAAGACTTTTTGTAGGTATCAACAAGCTGATTCTATCATTCATATGGAAAGGCAAAGGAACTAGAAGAGGCAACACAATTGTGAAAAAACCAAAGTTAAAGGAGTCATATTCCTGGATGTATTTACTATAAAGATACCGTAATCAAGACAGGATGGTATTGGCAAAAGGACAGACATATAGATCAACGTAAGAAAATAGTCCAGAAACAGACCTGTACAAATATAGTCAACCAATTTTTGACAAAAACCCTTGCAATGGACAAAGGATAATCTTTTCAAAAAATGACGCTGCAATAATTGGAAATACATATGAAAAAACCAAAAGCAACAACAACAGAAAACATAGATACATATCTCGCACCTTATACAAAAATTAATTCAAATAATATCATAGACTTTAATGTAAAATGGAAAACTGTGAAAGTTATAGAAGAAAACATAAGAATAAAATCTCTGTAAACTTGGATTTGGCAATGAGCTTTTAAATACAACACCAAGAGCATACTTCATGAAAGAAAGTTTAGTAAGTTGTGCGACATCAAAATTAAAAATATTTCCCTGTGAAAGACATTATTAAGAGAATGAAAATATGAGTCACAAACTGGGAGAAAATATTTGCAAATCACACCTGATAAAGGACTTCTATGCAAAAATTGTTTTTAAACCTTAATTATTAAAATGGGTAAAAGATCTAAACAGATAATTCATGAAGAAGATATATGAGATGCATGTATATCTAGAAAAATCAACATTTGTACACTGTAATGGAGACCACCAATTGCCCCCTAAAATCTGCAGCCACTTTCTTCCATAACAGAAACCCCAATTTGTTGCTGGGCACATGGCCATCTAGAGTTGAATCTACATTTCCCAGCCTTGCTTTCAGCCAGATGTGGCAACATAACTAGGTTCTGGTCAATGGGACATAGCAGAATGGTCATGTGGCATCTTCTTGGTATTTCCATCAACGAACACAGTTTACATCCTTGACCCTCTTTTTATTCTATTTCTTTCTGATAGCTGTCATGTGGAATCAATGGCTGGAGCTCCAGCAGTCATCTGGCACCATGATGTAATCTTGGGAATGGAAAACATACATACTAGAGCAAGATGGAAGAGCCAGACCCTGTGGAGCACCAAACTAACCCTGAACGAACAACTTCCAAAATGCCTGGAATATGGAAGAGAATTAAATGATCTTACTAAAGCTCCGGTTGTTATTTTTTCCCGGTTACTTTCAGATGAACCCATCCCCCACCACATACAAGTGTACATATGTAATGAACACAAAAGGAATGATTGGCATACAAGTGACCACAGCCAATTCCACCTGAAAAACTTAAGAATGAGAGAGGACTGTAGGAGACAGTAACAGAGGTGGATGTGTGGGTGCTCAGACCCATGAGAAAAACAAAGAGAGCATAAGACAATTTATAATTCCAAAGGGGCTACTCTGGCCGAAGCACCAGCTAGGCATGCAATGAAGGCATGAAGGCCAATTGAAGGGGGTAGTCGGTGCAAAGCAGAGTGATGAGGGAAGAGATGGTGGTGAAGGAATGGCATGGGGGTGAGGCAATGTCTCCAGAGAATTGCAGAGAATTGATGCAGTTTGGAAGAGAGAAAAGGAGATTTCAATGAGATCCTAAGGACAATGTGCTTGGATCCCCAATTAAGTCAGCTAGCTGCTGTAACAAACAATCCTCAAATCATATTAACTCAACACAGGAAGGCTTATTTCTTACTTGTATAAAACACATGCTGATGTTTCTGATCCTAACCTAGCTGCTACAAGGGATATTGGGAAACGTAATTTTCTTGTGTGCCCAGGAGGAAGAAACAGGATTGACAAACACTTAGCTAGTCTCCGCCACAGTGCCTTTTTTTCCACAATCTCTTCTTACTGTCCTGATAGAAAGGCAATAACAGTTTCAAGTTATTTTGCATTCATTTTGGAGGCAGGGTTATGCTTTTTTGAATGTGACACTATTCCCAAACTGGACTGCATGAATATTTATGCTCAGTGGGTTTTGCATCTAATTTTAGAAAATTCACAGAATCTTTTAATCCTAGCCATGGTCCCTGAGTGAAGATTTCAAGGGCAAGAGAAATTTTAATGATCTTTCTTGTGAAGAGTCAGCCTGGAGCCCCAGCTGGTGATATCCAGGAACACCCAACATGACTTTCCCTAGAGCTCAAACCATCCCACACTCGATGGGACCCATATCATGTGGTTTGAGCTTCTCAGGGCTGACCCCTCATCCCTGTGTTAGTTTCCTAGGAGTGCCATAGCAAAGTACTACAAACTATGTGACTTAAAACACAGGAATTTATTCCCTCACAGTTCTGGAGGCCAGATGTCCAAAATCAAGGTGTCAGCAGGCCATAATCTCTGAAGGCAATGTGGGAGGATTATTGCTTAACTCTTCCTAGTTTCTGGTGGTTTCTGGCAATACTTCGGTGCTGCTTGGCTTGTGGATGCATCACTCCAATCTCTGCCTCCAACATCATATGGTGTCCTCCCAGTGTGTCTGTGTCTATCTGCACATGGTGTTCTGCTCTCTGTGTGTCTCTCTGTTTTCTCTTCTTATAAAGACACTAGTCACTGCATTAGGGCCCACCCTAGTCCAGTATGACCTCATCTTAATGTTAGTAATTACATTTGCAAAGACCTATTGCCAAATAAAGTCACATTTTGAGGTTCTGGGTGGATATGAATTTGGAAGCACTATTCAACTCAGTACAATACCATATGCTCTTCTCATCCTTTACTGGACCCCATGCACATAATCTCCTGGGACATCTCTAACAGGAAGCCAGCCTCCTCCTGGATCTGTTCTTTCTCCCCCAGCCTCAAGCTTCCAGCAAGTTAAGAAGTAGCAAAAGAATTTCCAGTGCTCCGTCTTGACCAGAGTCATACCTGCTAGCACCTTAAGGTCTGTTTTTTCTTCCCTTTACCCACAGGCCAAGGATGGGGACGTACCACGAGTTATCCTGGGTCCTCCTTTTAAGGGGCTTCCTCTTTCCTTCATGTCCACAGTCCCACAGTGAGCCATGTTGTAGGGAGAGTGGAGTAGGGGCAGCACCAGCCTCCTGTGTCAGACTCTTGTGAGGCGCCTTCTTCCTTACACCTCTTTCTATCCCTCATTGGATAGAGAACAGCTTTGGATGCTGAAACGTGGGATAAGAGAGGACTTACAGTAGAGAATGTGGGGTCTGGACGTTCAGGTGGGTGATAGGGAATGAGCATATGTGTTTTAATGAAACTGGGGTGTGAGTGATGATGAAGAGCCCAGCTTAGGTCATCTGGAACGGCATAGAGGCCCATTTCTCAGTCTTCCTGCTGTTTTGTTCTCCCCACAAGGGCCCAGTTCATTGTTCTTTCCCTCCCTTTTTCTTTTCTTCTAAAGAGGAGACCCTATGCCAACCTCTCCCCTCCTAAAAAATGACTCAGTGAGAAGATCAGACTGGGAGGAAGGGAAAATGAATCAATCAGTTTGGAATTTCTTGACGAGAATGACATATATAAAGGGGAAATTGATTTTTAGATGGATCAAAGCTTGTAGAGGTGGACAAAAGTAAGGACTGAATGATGAAAAGGAGGAATGGATGGGAGGATGGATGGTTGAATAACTGGGTGAGTGGACAAATGGAGAGAGAATCATTGGATGTAGCTTGATCAATGGATAAATTAATGACAGGATGAAAAATAGACGAAAGTTTGAAGGTACTGGTGAATGGAAGGATGAATAAATAAACATATTGATAGATAGATGAGAGGATGTAATGGAAGAAAGAGTGAATGGATGGTTAAATGGATGCATGGTGGGAAGGAGGAGTGGAGGAATGTATCGGAGGACAAAGGATAAAAGAATGGATGCTATTGGAAGGGAGCATAGCTAGAGTTTCAGATAAGTTCCTGGTTGGATATGAATGGATGGAAGAACTCCTGCACAATAGGGAGACAGAGGAAAAGAAGGTTGAATGAGGGAGCTTGGAGGGGGAAGGCGTTTTGAACTTGGTGCATGGGCAGTGGGGGTGAATGGATGGATCTTAGAGTGTCAAGTCTTTGTGAGTATGGAGGTGTGTAGTTCCTATAGAATGTGGGTTGGCGGGAAATCCAACTAGGAAGTCATAAGAAGAAAGGATGTTGTATGTTTATATATCAGAGACCCAAAAATAACAGTGGTTTGAGAAGGATAACAGTTGTTCTCTGATGTGTCAGTCTGAGGTTAAGTAATCAGATGCTGATACGGCAGCTGCAATGCTAAGAACCTGTTTCTTCTGGCTTTAGCACTACAATTTCCTAGAGCATTGCCCTGACCCTCACAGTTGAGGATGACTAACTTCCTCATATGCTGGGTCTGCATTCCAACCAGCAGGATGATGGAGCAGGGGAGTGGAAGGAAGACTCTGGAAGTGGCAGACAACACTTTCCCTCAAATCTCATTTGCTTACAGTCTCAGTGTCACACCTAGCTTCAAAGAAAACGTAGTCTTTATTTTGAATGATCTTGAGCTCATATTTACGGGTTCTAATACCAAAGAAAGAAGGGGTAAATGAATGTAGGGGAACAATTAACAGTGTCTGCCATAGGGATTGACTCAGAGCTGATAGGGAAACAAAAGGAAAACAATCTGCAAACAGCAGGGTTGATATCCAGCAGACACACTCGTTGTGGAAGTTTGGGACAGGGAGTGGGGTCCCAGCCAAGCTCCCAGACATAGCATAGATGAATGCCTTTGGGCATCTTGCTTCTTTAGTTCACATGCTTCCAGGTGGTAGAGATCACCAGGATGGACACATGGCATACAGGAAGAGGGTGGTGACCTCTCAGATCTCCATGGCATCAAGAAAAAGGAACTGCTCTTGGGCAGGGTCCCTGGTTACAAAGTTCTTGGGAATGAGCTTCTTCAGTAACCTGAATACCTTCAGGTTAAATTTCCTAGGGCTTAGGTCCCACATAGGAGCTTGCCATGCTGTGGAGTTTACATAAGTTCTGGGCTCCCTCTGTGCTCACCATTGAGTGTAAACTCACAAGGCCATTCTCTTGTCTTCATTGCTTCAGCCCTGTCTTCATTCATGTCCAAACCCTCCAATTTTATCCTTTGAGAGCACGTGCAAGATCATGGAATGCTCTTGGGTCAGGGGGAATCAGGTTCAAGTCCTGCGTCTGCTGCTTTCTTGGTAAGTAGTGTTCTTAAACAAGACATCTCACATCTTTGATCTCAGTTTCCATTTATGTAAAGTGAAAATACAATAAAAGTACCTCCCTTGCCAGGTTGTTGTCCAGATTAAATGTACTGAAAGCCATCAGCACAGTGCCATTGCCATTAGTTATTCCGCCCACTCTCTAATTCAGGCTCTTCAGCCCTTTGCAATCTGTTGTCAGGGAGGAAATTTCTGTGCGTGGGGCCGATGGCTACAGCAGTGAGGCTGAGCAGTGGGCTGAGCATGGATTGAAGCTGATGGCAGGTAGTGCGCAGACTGCAGCATGGACTATCAATTGGTTGCTGGTCCAGCAGAGGAGGGAAGGATAAGAAGGGATTGCCCGTTCTTGAGCCTTTTCTGTGTGCCAGCACTGTGCTAAATTCTTTGGTTAAATGTTCTCATGATTCATGTCTCTGTGTGTCATTCTCATTTTGCACACAGACTTTGACTCACCAGAGGTCACCAGGTTCTCAAGGGGCATAGATAGAATTAACACACCATTCTGCACCTGTAGTTCCTCGAGTTGGTTTCTTGTGAGCGGGGTAAGGAGTTTTCTAGTGTTGCCGTGTAGGTGATTGGCTGATAAGATGCTTAATATATTTCTCTGGGGGGTGAGGCAGTAATAGACAGGGTCAGCGAGAGACAGAAAGAGAGAAATGGGGAGAGGAAGGGAGGGAGGGAATGACTGACTGGGACCAAGACAGACAGGGAGAAGGAACCAGAGAAAGCCACAGACACAGACAGAGGGAGAGCCAGAGCCAGAGCCAGAGATGGAGAAAGACACATAGAGAGAAAGGAAGAGAGACTGAGATAGAGAGACACTCACTCAGATGTGTAGACAAAGATAAAGAATGAGAGAGACCCAGAGATGTGGGGAAATCTAGAGAAGCAAGAAGTAGAGATTCAGGGGAAAGAGCCATTGCACTACTGAGAGACTGAGATGGAAGGTCAGAGAGAGGGAAAAAGAGACACAAAGGAAAGTAGAAACAGTCCAATGAAAAAGAGGGAGATGTGGCTGAGACAGAACAGGGCAGCAGCCGGTAGGAGAGACATGATCCAATCGAAGGGGTAGGTGACCTGGCCAAGACCTGCCAGCTTGACCCAGGAAGCCTCATGAGCAGCCAGCACAGTCATCTTTACAGTACACATTTTCTGGCAGGCCCCAACAGACCTGATCTCTTTAAATCCCAATAAGTCTCTATGGTGATGATTACAGCTGATACCTCTAGAGCGCTGACTATGTCCAAGGCACATTCTAAGTACATTGCACACATCTCACCTAATCTCCATGAAAACAAGCCTGCACCATGAGGGCAACTATTATCTCCATTTTACAGAGGGGAGACTAAGGCAGGTGGAGGGGCTGTCACTTGTCCAGATCACCAGCTCATAGCTAGGTTTCAATGCCCAGCTCTCTGGCTCCAAGCTGTCATTTTAACTCCTGTACTACCGAGAGAGAGAAATGTGGACTCTAGTGATGTGGCCCTCAAATTTGGAGAACTGAGGTATCTTAGCCTGATGTCTGAAGATTGATAGAAGGAGCCTATGAACACCCTGAAATGATGCAAGGTGGGGCTCCCTCGTGCCCACCTGGAGAAGCTGTGTGTTCAAGTTTTTTGGATCCCTAGAAGGCATAGCTTTTATTTATTCCACACATGGTTATTAGGAACCCCACTATGTGTCAGGAACTGTTCTGGAGGATAGCGGTGGTGGGCAGGTCAAACAATCACAACAGTGAATAATCAGCATGAATCCCTGACTCATGGAGCTGATATTTAGGTAGGAGGAGACATGGTCAGAGCCTTTGTTTGATGCTCCTGGATTTTCCCTGACCTCAAGGCCTTAGCCCTTACTGTTCCCTCCCCCAGGAATGCTTCTCCCCCCACCCTCCCACAGCTGACTCTCAGAAGACATCTTAAAGAAGCCCTCCCTGACCACCCAATCTACAGCAGCCCCCACCAGTTAGTATCCATCATATTTCCTTGTTTAATTTTCTTGGTGGTGTTTATCACTAACTTAGGTCATTTTATTTATTCATTATGCTGTTGGCTTTTAGTCTGTCTCACCTGCTAGAATTTACAAACTCCTTGAGGGGAAGCCCTTGGTTTTCCTGTTCCTGGATACAGCTCCTGTGCCTACATTAATATGGAGTATGTGCTCACTAAACTTCTGTTGATCAGTGAAAACTAACTCATGTATCTTGCTCCCCATGTACCACTAGATGCTCCCAACTCCTCACATGTTAACTCAGTTAATCTCCCAACAACCCATGGAGGAAGGAATTTTAGATGGGGAAAGAGACAGAGAGCTTAAGGAACTTACTTAGACTCATGGAGCTGGATGGTTCAAACTCAGGCACTGTGGTTCCTGAGCCTTGTTCCCCACCACTCCACCCTGCTGGTCACCTGAGCCCACGCATTCCTGTCTCACCACCCGAGACATGGTGCGATGGGGCCATGGTCAGCCACGGCAAGATCAGATCTCTGAGTCTCTAGAGTTGTCCCATTTGTACCCACAAGATTCTAGTTTATGGAGATGATTCAGGGACCAACTCACAGGGAGAAGCACCAGGGTGGGTCAGGAGGCAGAAAGGAGTGAGGGAAGGGATAGGCCATAGCCTTTACTGGAGTTTCCACGGAAGAGGCAGGACAAGATAAACAGCATAAGACTGGCTAGTCTGAATAATTCCGGTGGACTTTGGGTCATATGGGCTGTCCCTAGTTGTCAGGTACCGGGCCCTGGGTTGATTTAGGGTAGGGAAAATATTGGCTTGGTGTGTGAGAGCTAAAGGGGGTGGTTAGGGGCGTAGACTCATGAAAGGCAGTTTCCCCAATACATTGTTTACTGTCTCTCAGAGTCAGCTGGCTCTGGAAGGGGCAGTTTCTCACTGGTCAGCAAGGCCACAAATGCCAGAGCATCAAATACAGAAAATGAGAAAATATGGATAACACAATTTGCTCTGTGAAGAGTGGATGACAAATACAGAAGCTAAGGAAACACAGAACACGATTTGAAAACCAACTCCTAAATTATGGTGAATTGTCAGATTAAGGAATGCCAGTCTGGGAATCCTTTTGGGAGGGAGACTCCCATCCTTATATTTCATCAGAAATATTACAGGGCTGGGCACTGGGGACACAGCAGTGAGCTAGACAGCCCAGGCCCTCTGTCACAGAGTCCCCTGGTCAGGGAGAGGGTCCTTCCCCTGGCAGGCTGCCTCTCTCCCTGTCTCCCTCCTGCTGACACAGGCACCTAGACTCACATCCCAGCCTCAGCCCTGTAGCCTAACATTTCTGGGTTGAGGGAGGCGTGCTTGGGGAGGATGGGTGTGAACCACCCACCTAGCTCAGGAGACAACTATGAGGAAAGTGGGGAAGGAAAGGAGATGAAAGAGACAGGAGGGGAAAGCAGCAGGCATGCATGCCAGGAGTTGAGAGGCAGGAGACAGGAAGGCAGGGAGGAAGAGAGAGAGGCTGGCTGTCCAAACCCACTGAGATTTCAGCAGCATGGCCCTGACTCCTCTGCCTGTGCCTCTCCCTGATCCCAGCCCTGACTGCTCTTGACTGTCACTGTTTCAGGGTTAGATTGTATCTCCCATTGGACTGCATGTTCTGTGAAGGCAGGGACACAGGCTGCTCAGTATTTGCTGTGTCTGCATCCCTTGAAAGGCCACTCAAATATTCACTAAACAATAACTTGATCAAAAGACAGCAGGCTACTGCAACACTCCATGTGAGAGGCCTGAGCTTGGGCGGTAATGGCAGGCAGACGTGAAGGCAGATGACCCTTCTCTTCTCCTTGCTCCTCCCTCTATCCCTCTTCCTCCTTTTCCCCCTCCTCCCTGTTCCCCCTCCTCATCACCACCAGCTTCCCCTATTCCCCACCTGGCCTGACTTCTGACTTCACAACCTCAGTTCCTGGTCCTGTTGTTAATACTGTTTGTTTGGAAACAGAACAAGTGCCAAGCTTGGTGAGGCTGGCCCTTTCCCCACCCACAAAGAGATGTGGCCCTGGCAGGAGAGCTGATTCACGGGGTGGCAGGGAGGCTGGGCCCCGATAGCTCTGAGCAGATGACCTGCAGAGCCAGCTTAGCCAACCTGTGGGGAGCCTCCACTCCAGTCTTGAGCTGGTAACCCTGGGGCTCACGGGAGAGAAGTGTTGCAACTGCAGGGCTGGTTGAAAGGCGAGATGCCACAAGATGTTCAGAGTGCACCCAGGATGTTGCAGCCCAGCCTTTCTGCCTCTCTCTCTGGCTGACAGGATTTGCTCCGAGGAGGGGCCAGCATCTTAGCTTTTCCATACTGTCCTAGAAGGCCCATACTCAACCTCAGACTCCTACTGTCAGGCTCTCTCTCTTCTTTGGTTCTATCACCTCCTCTCTCCCTCTCACCCTCCTTCTCTCCGTCTCTCTCTATTTTCACTCTCTCTCTCTTCTATTTGGAGAAAAACTGCTTCAGTGGGCTCTTCAGTTGTATAAAAGAAAAGCTGAGGATTTATTTAGGATCCAAAACATTTAAGATAATGAAGAGGAAACATGCTGAATGATAATATTTACCCCCCAGATGTGGGGATTCCTGTAGCCCATCCCAGTGGAGGAGATGTGCTGCCCCTACACTGGTGGAAGCATCCTCAGCCTCCTTCAGAATCCACCTCAGCTCAACAAAAAGAGCCTTTTACCAAAGAGGTCACATTCACCAATGGTTGGTAAGTTGTTGACTTTGTTAAAAAGGATTTTCAATAAAATGGAGAAAAAAGTAAAACTGGAAAGATGAAATTGTATATCAGGAAAGAACATGTCAATTTTACTCTTTCGCAATTTGTTTTTGTTGTGTGATTCAGCAGTTGACTTTCACTGATGTTGATATTCACTGTGCCAACTTAAATAACAAATTTGCCTGTTATTTTGTCTCAAAATTAATTTACTTAAGAATACCCAAAGGAATTACAGTTCCAAATGTGCCAGCTATGGTAAACTCTAGGCAAACCCAGCAAACAAAGAAGGGGAGCAGCTTTGTAGAGAAAAAGGGGGAGCAGGGAGCGATAGTTCTAAAGGAAAGTCCCTTGAGGGGAAGTAACAGTTCATGGTGGTGATACCGGCTCAAAACAAGGTTGACCTAAGGGAAGCCATATTGTAGAATAGAGACCATGCCATAACTTTGAATGACCTCTGACTAACTAACTCAAGTGGCTATGCATGCTCCAAAAGATCCACCTACTCTGCAGATTTTATGACCCCAGCTTGTGCGTATACCTCCTAGCTGTGATAAGACGATAGCTTTGTTCTTTTGCATTCCCTAGGACTGTGATGACCCCCGAACAGAGAGTCTATGCTGATAGCCATCATCAACAAAAACTGAAAGAGGTGGTGTGGCAACTCCTGTGTCAACAATTCCTAACCCCCTCCCCTATAACCCACTGGCCTATATAACTACTTCAAGATTCTGTGCCCCCTTTAAGATGATTGTTTTGGACATTAGTCAGCCATCTTTCCCTTTGCTAGCAAGCTGTAATTAAATGCCATTTGTCTTCCCCGCCCCCCACCCCCATCTGGTGTCTTGACGATTAGCTTTTGTCTCAAGGTGAGCAGATCACGCCCTTTGCGTGGTAACAGTGGCAACAGCTTCGCTTTGGCTGAGCTGCAGTGTTTCTTGTCAGCTGGCTTGTTGCCAGGTAGGGAGAGAAATCTTCCTTTAGTAGTAAAGTAGTTTTACTTCCTATCCAAGATGTAAAGCCTCCGTCTCTTCCTGTTTGCTGTAAAGGACGATGTGTGATAGGGCCTGAGAGCTCCCCCTACAGGGCTTCCCCACTCCAATTTAGTTGAAGTTTCTTTTATTAATTTCGACAACTGTGTGTGCTTTTATTTCATTCCCAGACTCATTTTCTTTTACTTTGGAGCTAATGCCAACTGTGTGTCTAGTTTTGAGTGCATAAAAATAGAATCAAGAAAGCACACTTATTTTTCATCCTTTTCTGGTATTTTATTTGTTTCTGTAGCAGCAATATATACCAGTTCTTCCCATGTACAACTACAGTTTAACATCTCCCTCTGCCCGCTATTTCTTCTTCCGCTCCCTTCCACAGGTGTTGCTTGACCCCAATAGCACTCCTTAATAAACATCCTGCACCCCAAATGCAGAGTTGGCTTCCCAAAGAACCCAAGCTGCAATGGCCATGAACTGCACAAACACAGTCTTCTCTGTGTGTAGAAGTTAGTCATGTGCTCCCCTGGGAGAGCACCCTGTTTTTGTGGGTGCATTCAGATGTTCAAGACATGCTTACCACCTGCTGGCTATCTGTTATGTTTCTGTCATGTTGCTATATGCCACCTCCACTTCATACGCCACAGAGGAAACCACAGAACGAAGCTGAAGGGGGATTCTGAGACCTGGTACGGTTTGAGGAGGTCCTCAGACTACTGAGACTCCTCAGATGCTGCCAAGGTTCCTTGGCCTGGACTATGGTGTCCCAAGTCTCTCTATGGATTCAGGTGAGCCCAGGCAATCTCACCTCTGATTCCACTGTCCACGACCCCCGTTCCTGCCCTGACTCCTGTCTCTGGACCCCGATCAAGGCCCTGACTCGACTAGCACTGTTTCAGAGAAAATTTTTCTCTCCCACTGGACTGCATGCTCTGTGAGGGCAGGGACACAGGCTGCTCAGTTTCTTGTGTGTACAGCATCCCTTGAGGTGCTGTCTAATATTCACCAAACCACAACTTAACTAAACAGACAGAAGGCCGGGGCCAGCCCCACAGCATAGCGGGTAAGTTTGCGTGCTCCACTTTGGTGGCCTGGGGTTCATAGTTTGGGATCCTGGGTGTGCACCTACACACAGCTTATCAAGCCATGCTGTAGCAGGCATTCCACATATAAAGTAGAGGAAGATGGGCACGGATGTTAGCTCAGGGCCAATCTTCCTAAGTAAAAAGAGGAGGATTGGTATCAAATGTTAGCTCAGGGTTAATCTTCCTTAAAAAAAAAAAAATTCACAGCAGGCTACTGCAACCCTCTAGGGAAGAGGCCTGAGCTGGGGCTGGAGAGGTGGGCAGGGCTGAAGGCAGCTGACTTTCCTCCTCCACCTTGTTCTGTTATCCCTTCCTCTCCTTCTTCCTTTCCTCCTCCTCCCCCTCCCCCTCCCCACCAGCTTGCTCCATTCCCCACCTGACCTGACTTCTGATTACACAACCTCAGTTCTGGCTACTGCTGTTGAAACTGTTTACTTTGGAAACAGAACAAGCACCGACCTTGGCGAGGCTGGCCCTTTTCCCAGGGGCACAGAGATGTGGCCTTGTGGGGGGTGGTGATGCATGGGGAGGCAGGGTGGCTAGGCCCGGACAGATATGATCAGGTGACCTTCTGGGCTAGGCAGGCTGACCTGCTGGGAGCTGCAGCTCTGGTCTCAGAGCTGGTAACCCTGGGGCTTGTGTGCCCCCTGGAGGAGAAGCACTGCAACCCTGGGCTGGTTGGGTGGGGAGATGCTGTGGAAAGGTTAGGGAGCCAGGAACACTGCAGCCCCACCTTTCTGCATCTCTCTGGATGACAGGATTTGCCCTGAGGAGGGGTCACCATTAGCTGTTCTAGAAGACCCATACTCAACCTCAGACTCCTTCTGTCAGGCTCTCTCTTTTCTTTGGTTTTCTCATCTTCTCCCTCCCTCTCTCCCTCCCTTCCTCTCTCTCCCTCTCTCTTTCTCTGTTCCTCTCTCTGCCTCTGTCTCTCTCTTCTCTTTGGGGAAATATGCTTCAGTGGGCACTTCCGTTGTTTAAAAGAAAAACCCAGGACTTATTTAGGATCTAAAACATTTAAACCAATCAGGAGGAAACACTCCGCATGATAATCTTCACCCCCTAGATGTGGGGGGTTCCTGTTACTCATTTCAGTGCCCACACCCTGGTGGGAGCATCATCAGCCTCCTTCAGAGTCCACCTCAGGTCAACAAAGGAGTCTTTTCTCGTAGAGGACATGTTCACCACTGGTTGGTAAGCTGTATCCTTTTTAAAAATGATTTTAATAAAAAGAAAACTTGGAAAGTGAATTTGTATATTTAATGTGTCAATGCAAATAATCCATACTGAATCTTTAAATCAACATTGGAGTGAGTTTGTTATGAACCACGTCTGAGGACTATAGCCCAGGTCCATCTATCCCCAAAGAAGGGAGAGCACCAAAGAAGTGGGCTGTACGTGGTGGCTACATACCGCCTTGGAAAAAAGAGCATGCATTAAATATGTTAGGAGTGTCCCTTTTACAACAGTCACGAGGTTGCTTTGTTGGCACAGCAGATCAGTGGTTACAATTGAGGACACCAGGTCAATAATTAATCCTAATTTTCTAGGAAGAAATGCTTATCTTTAAGTAATTATTGATATGTGGGAAGATCCATCTCTATCTTTAAGGGCATCATTCTTGTCTTTGGGACATTGTAAAAGCAGATGTACAATGCATGCTTAACAGGCCACGCCAGGACCTTTCAGAAAAACAAGTCAACCTGAATTAATTATAAACAAAATGTCTTCCATGTTTACGCACAACATTTTCTATTGCTTTTCATTTATTTATCCATTTTCCTCTTTTGATCAATAATGTTCTGATAGAAAGCATTGATGATGAAAATATTGACCCTTACTGCCAGGGCGGTTGCTGCCTGCCCTGAGTCCATCATGTCTGTCAGTACTAGGGCTTTATCTCATTTATTTGCTCAGTTCTCCATGTTGGGGAGAAATAAACAAGTATGGAGGTTGTATTAACAGAGGAAGAATTTCACAGATTTTTCGATTAATTTTAGATTCTTGCAGAAACGCTGTGCATATGCTTTTACATGACTCCTCATGCTCACGTTGTTGACAATTATAGAACCGGTACAGTAACAATGATGACAAGTCGATAGTTGAAAAGATTCATTTTAAAATGAGTTCTTTGGCATAGTCATTATCAGAGAAGGAAATTCATGCAGGGTTGTAATATTCATTGACCACCTCAAGTCGCTGAGCAATCATTACCATAGCTTGCATACCAGTCTTACAAAAGTGAGTAAAGAAAATGGAAATTAGTTTGAATATTATGGCCAATACAAGAATTCCAAGGAGTAATAGAAATAGTAATTGCAATCTAGACTGACAAAGGGAAGCAATAACTGAAGGGTATTGATCCAGACAAATCAAGACTGGCTGTAGAATCACTTAAGACAATCACCTAGTTTTTTAATGTGCTTTAGCAGAGATGACACATTGGAAGATTCCTCAGGTACGAAAACACAACCTTCAGCTTAAATGATCGCACATGTACCACATTGGGATGCTGTTAAAATACCTAATGCCATTCCTGCTTGACCATAAATAAGGGCTTGTTGAGTAAATTTAGTCAGGGCTTCTATAAGTGATATGATATAGCTGTGAGGTGGCCATACCAGTGGAACACTGAATGAGCTCATGTGACCTTAAAGAGAGGGAGATTGGCAACAGATGGTAGCTCAGGGTGAATTCTTTCCTGCATCCAAGTGGAGTCAGGGTGAAGTGTTCCAGCCATCTGTGCTGTAGCCAAAGCCAGAGGTTTGTTCCACATAACCATTGACTTCCATTAGGAGCTACCAAATAAATGCCAGTGTGTTCCAAATCAATCACTTTCTTTAAGTATGATAGTATCGTGAAAACCTTAAATGGAACAACTACAAAACATGTATATGGCTTAAGCATTACAGAGGTGTAAATGAAGATTATAAGATTGGGAATACAAGCCTTGTCCAGAGTCTTGCGACAGCTCTCTACCACAGATGTCATCTTCTTTTCATCTTGGTTTGGAGATATTTGCATTGGTCGGTTGAAGTTGGGTATCAGAAATAGAAAATGAAACCCTCTCAGATGGAGAAGACTTTTTTTTTTTTAAACCACTCTTCTGCAAGTAAAGGCCTCAATTCAATATGAGAACATACTGATCATTACAAGACATGTTTAATGCTTAAGATGGTGGCATTTGAACAAAGCCCAATTGCCATACCTCAGAGGGCCCCTTGGGAAGGGGAAAGTGGTCTTGAGACTCATCTGTAAAACAAATTAGATAATAGAATGCAGTCATGGCTGTTACCACCTGTGTTTCTGGAAATAAGGTGGCAGGGTGAAGATAGTGAATAATATTTACCTTTTAAATATAATAGAAGAAGTGTTATCATCATTTACCTGACAATGCTTCCCATGCAATTTAGCATACCAAACAAGCCTAATTAGTTTAGTATCTCCCTCTTTATAGGAAAAGAGAACAATCTTGTTTGAGAAGTCCCAGGGGCCATCTGAAAATTCTCAGAGAAATTTTCGAGTCACAAGAAAGACTTCGCTTTGGATATGAATTTTGGGGGAAATTGTCAAAAATATCAAAAAGTTTTAAAACACTGAATCAAACAAGATCAAGTATTTGCTGATCAATGTGTCACCATGAAATAAATGGTCACTGTGAAACAATGCTTAGTTATCCATTTAACCAAAGTGACAACAGAAGATGTTAAAGGCAAATACAGAAATTATTTTGACAAAACATAGAATTTCTGTCTTTAGGTAGATTTACTCAAAGGAAAAGAAAAGCTTTTAGAATTTCTTTATCAACAGCAGACTAAAAGTTCAAGAAAACTATCCTTTTAAGCAAAAGAAACCAAATTCTAATTTTTATACCAGCTTATTTTGTCTCCAGATTAAAATGTTTTTCAATTCAGAATTAAATACTCCAATTTGATGAGGTTTTAATGCAATATCAAACTGTCAGATCATAATATATACTACTGCTGGTAATAATGATAATAATTTGTCGTCTTGCCTTTAATTGGTAACATTTTTCCCTAGAGTAAAAGTTTTGTGTTTATAAATTGCTTACTTACAAAAATTAGAGATAATTGTAATCCTCATTCTTACTATTTTTTTATTGCAGTAACATTGGATTATAACATTATATAACTTTAAGGTGTGCATCGTAATATATTTCTAATTCTGTGTAGATTACATCCTGCTCACCACCCAAAAATTAATTACAATCCATCACCACGCATGTGTGCCTATCACCCCTTTTGCACCCACCCTGCCCCATCCCCTCTGGTAACCACCAATCCAATCTCTGTTGCTATGCGTGTGTTTGTCGTTGTTTTTATCTTCTACTTATGAGTGAGATCATATGGTATTTGAGTTTCTCCCTCTGACTTATTTCACTTCGCATAATACCTTCAAGGGCCATCCATGTTGTCACAAATGGCCAGATTTCATAATTTCTTATGGTTGAGTAGTATTCCATTATGTATATATACCACATCTTCTTTAACCATTTGTCCCTTGATGGGCAGCTAGGTTGCTTCTAAGTCTTGGCTGTTGTGAATAATGCTGCGATGAACATAGGGATAGAGGTATCTTTATGCATTTGTGTTTTCAAGCTCTTTGGATAAATACCCAGCAGTGGGACAGTTGGATCATATGGTAGATTTCTTAATTTTCTGAGGATACTCCATACTGCTTTCCATAGTGGAAAGCACACTCCCACCAGCAGTGTACGAGGGTTCCCTTCTCTCCATATCCTCTCCAACACTTATTGTTTCCTGTCTTGTTCATTATAGCCATTCTGACTGGAGTGAGCTGATGCCTCATTGTAGTTTTGATTTGCGTTTCCCTGATAGCTAATGATGTTGAACACCTTTCCATGTGTCTATTGGCCATCTGTACATTTTCTTTGGAGAAATATCTGTTCAGATCTTTTGGCCATTTTTTATTGAGTCGTTGGTGTTTTTGTTGTTGAGACATATGAGTTCTTTGTATCTTTCTGATATTAAATCCTTATCTGATATATGGTTTGAAAATATCTTCAATATGTAAGTCCAAGATCAGGATGCTGACAGATTCAGCTCTTGGTGGGGGCCCACTTCCTGGCTTACAGTTGGCTGTCTTTTCCCTGTGTCCTCACATGGTGGAGAAAGCAAGTTCTGGTGGCTCTTCTGCTTATAACAGCACTAAACTCATCATGGGTGCTCCACTCTCATGACTTCATCTAAACTTACTTTCTTTCCAAAGGCCCCATCACATTGGGAGTTAGGTCTTCAATCTGTTAATTTAGAGGGGACGCGAACAGTATGCCATCTTTATTTTCCAGGTAATCTCTTGAGACCTCATATGCCTGTGTTAGCAACAATTCAATATTTGCTTCTCCTTCCCAAATTGTCCAGCAATCTAGGGATTTACTCATAAAGGTGTCAGTTTTAATCTGAGAAGGCGAGCAAAGAGAAAATGGGATTGTCTCATGGGTTCACATCTGCCTTCACTCCCAGGAGATGTTCATGTTGGGAACTTCCTGGGCAATGGCTCCTCTTCTTGTCTCAGTCAGGCTCCAGCGGGACATAGATGGCACACTCATTGGCCTTAACCAAGGGGAGGTTAGTGGTGAGCTTACCTCAGATGTGTGGGCAGGATGAGGGGAACCACCAAGATCTGGTGGAACACTCAAGAGAGTGAATCCCAGGAGGTGAGATCATGGGGATCACCATGGAGTCTGGCTCCCACAGCATCCTTCTGCTAAATTATCACTGACCTGCTTCTGGCCTGCAATGTGGAGATGGTAGCTGGACCTCCTGCAGCTGTCCTGAGCCATGAGGTGACCTTGAGAACAGTATCACAGTTCAATCAGGGAAGAAAACTCCATGAGGAGTATGAAATAAGAAATTTATTATAGGGGTTAGACTTTACACAATGGTGGGAGGGACTAAGAAGATAAAGGTCTGATTGGGGCATCAATGAATCAAAGAAAGGTCACTAACCAGCACTGACATGAGTGAGTCAGGGCTTGCAGAAATCTGGAAGCTAGGCACATGCACTGTTAGAGAAAGACCATGAAGGGGGTTGATGAGGAATTTCTCTACAAGATTGTTCGCTTTTTGGCCTATCATCCCTGTGAGTTCACAATGCTGTATCAGGTAGTGGGCATAGGGTGAATTTTGATCAGTCAGGAAGGAGAGATGGATGCAGAATAATAAGATCGAGGGCCAATTAGAACCCGTCAACAACTCTGCATCTGTCTCCCACTGCCTCTAACTTATGACAATCTTCCAAGAAGAATGGCTGCAGCTTCACTCTACCTCCAAAATCTTTCACATCATCACTTCTGGATAATTCTTACCTGGAAGCAAGCAGGGAAGTGACACCAGGAAGAAAAAGCACAACAGAGGACTAGAAGACATTTGCAAAAAATGGCAGATGAGGAAGACAGAAGGCACTAAGTCCTTGAGGATTTCACGGAGTTGTCATCCTAGCTCTGGACTCTCCACCCTGAACACCCTTTATGTGGGAGAGAAATAAACTTTTACCATGGTCAATTCATTCTTATGTTTGGATTTTTTCATTCATACAGCAGAACCTAATCCTAACTGACACATCAGTATCGTTCTAATATATCCCTTTTCTTGCCTATGTCAGCTCAATTTGGCCTTTTGTCCATTGAAATCCAAAGAATATTGATCAATACAGCCTTGCAACATGGTGACAGGAGTTACAATTAGTAAGAGTTAATAGCACTTACTACATGCCAGGCACTGTTCTAAGCACTGTGCAAGTAATTCTGATTTAATTCTCAGAGCAAATCTAATGAGGTAGATTTTATTTTTATTCCACGTAACAGAGTGGGAAACAAGACACAGAGAGATTGAGCAACTTGCCCAAAGTCACGCAGCTAGGGAGTGACAAAACTGGGATTTAAACAGAAAGATTGGCTCCCAAGTGTTTTTATAATTGAGGTGAGATTTATAGAACACAAAATTAACCATTTTAGAGTGAACAATTCAGTGGCACTGAGCATATTGATAATGTTGTGCAAGCACCAACTCTATCTAGCTCCAAAACATTTTCATCACCCCAAAAGGAAAACTTGCACCATTAAGGGGTTTCTTCTCATCCCCTCATCCCTCCTGGCCCAAGTAGGTACCAATTCACTAGCAACACACGTCTTGTGTCTCTGCCTATGCTTTTGTTTCGAATTTCTCGCTCTGCTTCTCTCTCTCTCTTTCTCTTTCTTTCTCTTCTCTGTCACCTTGTCTTTCTATCTTCCCCTTTCTGGATCATTGTGGAATTTCTTCAGCTGCTTGATTCAGTGTTCTGCTTGTCTATCCAGAAATCCCATAGGGTGGGCAAAAACTCATAGAAGAATCACCTAGACTTTTGGGTGGTAAGGGAGCTCCTTAGGTGGGGAGATGAGGGTTGGAAGAAGAGAGAATAGTTTGCCTTGCTCCTCAGGATTAAGTCACTACCTTCTCCTACCACCATCCCTCCCTGCATAACTCTCAGCAAACAAATTCTTCTTAGCCTAACTGAATACTATTGCTGCAATCCCAGGGGGAAAGGGAGGATGTGGAGGCCCAGAACAGACTTACTGCGTGACTTTGGAAAAGACTTTTCCCAGATGTGGGCCTCAATTTCCAAATTCTAAGAAACAGAAGATGTTCCAATATTAGGACATTTATTAACATAGGTCATTACATTAACAGGTGAAAGAGGAAAACCATATGATCCTATTATGGGCAAGGCAGTGTTCCAGGCACTGGGAATGCCACAGAGAGCAATGTGGATGCAGCTTCTACTTATGTGATATTCTGATGCTCATAACTTAGGGGCAGTACACAACAAACAAACTAACAGGTTTTTGCAAACACAAGGCTTTTGCTAGTGAGTGTGTAACAAATAAAATAAAATAAGAAATTAAATGTACTTAGGAGGGCTACTTTAAATAAGTTGATTCAAAGAAAAAAATCTTCTAAAGAGAGCATTTATGCAGAGTTCTGGAGGATGAAAGAGAAGCCAGCTGGGAAATAAAGAAGGAAGGGAACTGCAGGCAAAGGGAACAGCTAGTACAGCGGTCCTCAGGCTGGAAAGGTCTTGGTATATTCAGGAAACAGAAAGAGGGCTAGTGGGACTAGAGTGTGGTGACATGGTGACTGAAGGCAGAGCAGCAGAAGAGGACAAGAGAGAGGTAGGAGAGGACCAGGTCACAGAGAGTTTTGTAGGCCACGGTAAAGAGTTTGGGTTGCCATTCTTTGCATCACTCCACTCAAAAAGCAAAATCTAGGTAGGAAATACTTGACTGATCTGATTGGGGAATATGCTTGGGGTATCTTGATTGACAGTCCCAACAAGACTTCATCTCAGTGGGGATGGCAAGATATCCAGAGCTAAAGACGGGTGCTGTTACCTGAAACAGTGGGAATGGAAGTTGGCAGGGCAAAAATACAAGATACCCATTATACTACTGCAGTGGTACAAGAGCTCCACCACCAATTTTCCAGTGAGAAAAAATGCGTCTATATTTTGTAATGGTAGCGATTATTTGAAAATGATGTCAACATGAATCTCTCTTTCTTCCAGGCTCTCTGCCATCTCAACAGTGTTTATAATTGGTTTCTCCCTCTGTCTGCATGCCCGTCCTCCTTTTTTCACATAACTCCTTCCTCTCCTGAGTCAGTTCTTGGGAGAGGATTGTGGATCTCCACAGCTTCAGGGCTGTGAGAAAGGTCAGAGGTCAGAAGGGCAACCCCTCCTTAGCAGCACAAAGAGAAGCCTGCAGTCCCTCCCTTCCCTCCCAACCCTTTTTAACTTTGTGGTGGTTTTTAGATAGGCCCACAAATTCTGTGACCCATCACCAGTCCAAAGGTGGAGTGTGATGCCCCTTCTCTTGGATATGGGCCAGCCTTACTGACTTCCTTCTATTTGACTCCGGTGATAAAGAGTAATTGGATTGGTGATTAAGTGAAGCCTACCCAGGATATTCTCCCTTTTTATTAAGCCCAAATCAACTGACTTGGGACCTTAGTTACATCTGCAAAATCACTCTGCATTTGCCGTGTTCTCTGGGCTAGAGCCAAGTCACAGGTTTCAACCTTACTCTGTTGAGGGAAAACAAAAAAGTCCCCTGGTATCCAGGCACTGATCTGTCACTCATAGCTGGGTCCTGTGTTCTCTGTTGAACACAAACGACTTCATGGAACATCAGCATCAGACACAGCCAGCCTTCGATCAGATCAAGACAGAATCAAACACCACTCCATAATGACATCTGAACACAGAGAAAACATAAATAATGTCCAAACCACAAACTATCAAATATCCCCTTCTCCAAGTTCATGTGAGTAACTGCTGCTTCTTTACCAGTTAGATAGCTTTTGCCTCACTATAGTCCACTTTCCTTGTACATAAGAGTTAAGTTGTCTGTATTAGTCAGCTCAAGCTGCCATAAAACCTACCATTGACTGAGAGGCTTAAACAACAGAAATTTACTTTCTCACAGTTCTGGAGGCTGGAAGTCCAAGATCAGGGTGTCAGCATTTTTGGGTTCCTGTGAGAGCTCTCTTCCCAGCTTGCAGAAGGCTGCTTACTCACTGTGTCTTCACATGGTGAGGAGAGAGAGAGGAGGCTCTCAGGCGTCTCTTTTATAAGTGCACTAATCCCATCATGAGGACTCCACTGTCACTACCTCACATAAAACTAATTATCTCCCTAAGGCCTCATCTGCAAATAGCATTATACTGGGGGTTAGGGCTTTGACATATGAATTGTGGGGGAGGGGACACAATTCAATCCATAGCCATAACCAGTCATAGAATTACCCCTGTTTCCTGGCAGTATACGTTCCAGAGCGACACCTCATTTCCTTAACCCCCCTCCAATCACCTAACACAGACTCAAATCCTATAATAAATTCTTCCTAACGCCCTTTTACTGAGATGCACGCTGTCCCACATGTGTGACTTCTTTCTCAGTGCAAGTCATAAACTCAACTTGTTCAACTATAGATGTGTACCTGGTGGTCTTTGACTTGAGGGTTACTTGCAAGAAACAGAGAGTGAGTAAAAGAAATGCAAGCAAAAAGATAGAAAGGAATTTCATGGAACACATTATGGAAAAAAAGTTGTATCTCAGTCTCTCTTTCTCTGAGGACTGATGGCCTCTTGCTTTGCCTCTCTCAATGTGCCTACTTATACTCCTCTCTTTGGATCAACTTCTTCTCCTTCTTTTTTCTTTTTTTGGTTAGGAAGATTGGCCCTGAGCTGACATCTGTTGCTAATCTTCCTCTTTTTGCTTGAGGCAGATTATCCCTGTGCTAACATCTATGTCAATCTTCCTCTGTTTTGTATATGGGATGCCACCACAGCATGGCTTGATGAGCAGTGTGTACGTCCATACCTGGCATCTGAACCTTGGACTGTCAAAGCGGAAAGCACAAACCCAACCACTATACCTCTGGGCTTCCCCTAGATGAACTTCTTATACAAGATTTTGACTTGTGAGTTCACAAACTATGGCTTGACTGTGTCTCTGGCTTTCCTTGGCATTGTTACTCACTCAAGCAGACTGACTTTGAGTTCACAGTGTCAAAGGAGAGAATTAGATTGGCCCAACCCATGGATCTTTATTGTAACCTCACCATGTCAGGAGATCATCCTTAGTATAAACCACTGTAATCAAGAAGGTGAGGTAATGAGTAAAAAGTATATGATTGCATGAACATCCCTTTAGCTGGGGCTATGGGGTGGATAATTTCAAAATGTCCCTTTGAATAAAATTTGGTCAATCTCATTGACTGCCCATTCAACCTCTAGGTAAGTGTCTTCATATTTAGTGCCCATTTGAAAGCTATGGACAAGGAAAACAGGGTCACATGATATAAATCATGGAAACTTATGCAGAAGAAGCCGACCAGCTCTTTTGTCAGAGGCAGATACAGAGATTTATGGCTTCCTCTCTAGTAGACTTTGCCAAGTACCTTCTGGACTCTCTCCTAAATACTGAATTCTTCAGAGATGCTAAAACTGTTGGGAGTGACAGGAAAGAGCTGGGTATGGTGGTCTGCATTGACCTCAAGTTTGGACTCTGGCAAAACCAGATTGTTGAACGCTTAAATGAATATTTGAATGAGCAGATGAAAAAAATGAATGACTTATGAAGAATAGATTTATGAAGTAATGTACATGCCAAAACTGGTGGAAAGGGTGGGCCCTTGGAGAAGAGTCACTACAGAGGTAAGAATTGGTTGAAGCTCTTAATATCTTTCAGTACAGGTGATGGAAAGTGACTCTGCTATATTGAGCAGAGAAGAATATCTTGGAAGGATACAAATGAGTCATAGAACCCATTGTTGCTGCTGATGCCAAGTAAATCTGACCTGCAAGCATTATATCCTTCCTTGTATGAGTCACTCAAGACTCAAAGTCCAAGGAGAGAGCACTGATGAATACAGATTAGATCATGTCTCGACATGGGCTGAGTAGGAAAAAAGACTTATTCCCTGGGTTATCCTGAATTGTACCCAATTTTCCACTCTCCTGTAACAGGATTACACACTCACCTTGTTTGCCATATAACTTTGCAATATCTCTCATTGTGGGCAGAATGTATATCTCAGCCCCAGGTAAACGGGGCTTCAAAATGTGACTTGTTTTAATCAATGGGATGTAAGCAAAGGTTTTAAATGTGCTGGTAAAGGTTTGGTAGCTTCATACACTGCTGTTTTCTGCTGTGATGATCATGCCCCACGTAGCTGCTTCCCATCAACTTGGGCCCCACAATGAAGGACTCCAAGCTTTCCATTGGATTCAGGTCTTAGTAAAAGAGTTTCCTGTTTCCAGGTAGAATATACATTATCTAATCAGCTAAAGTGTAAGTGTAATGTAGTACTACATTGCCTGGCACTTGAAAGATTATTTCACTCATTCACTCATTCATTCATTCCTTGTCATCTTCCTGTGTTTCTTTGTCTTTTCCTACCACACTATTCCTCACTATTTCCCCTCCTTCTATTCAGCTCTTTCTTTCCTTTCCTCCTCCCCCTCTCCTTCCTCATCTCACTACTCTTCCTCACATACTCTTTGCCCCTGCGTCTGTGTCACTATCAATTCTCTGACACCAACTCTACATCTTTCTACTCAATTCCATTCTGACACAAACTACCTGGAGCCAGCATCAGACTCCACAAGTTTGAGGGCTCCATCCCAGAAAACCGCCCCCACTTCAGATGCCACTCACAAGTTCCAGGTGTCCCAACCACCCACACTTCTGCCCATCTGGCCACAAATTCAGGACTTCTTATGACCCCATCAATAATACACTAATTCACTAAAACAACTCGTAGAACTCAGGAAGTATTATAGTTAGGATTACAGTTTTATTGGAAAGGATACAACACAAGAACAGCCAAATGAGGAAGACACACAAAGGGCAAGGTCTGTAAGGGGGATGCAGAGCTTCTATGCCCTGTCCTTGTGGAATCTGGGCACCCTCCCAGCACACAAATATGTTCACCAACCAGGAAGGTCCACTGAGCCTTTCCATCCAGAGTTGTTTTCAGGGTTTCATTACTCAGGCCTGACTGATTAATCATGGGCCATGTGATTGAACTCAGTCTCCAGCCCCCTTCCTCTCCCCAGAGGTCAGGCTGGCCCAAAGCTCCAAACCTCTAATCATGTGGTTGGTCTTCCTGGTTGATCAGTTACAGTCATATCCAGGGGCCCACCATGAGTCACCTCATTAGCATAACAAAGTCCCAGGAACCAGGGACAGAGACCAGATAAATTTCTTTACCTATTACACCTCATTTTCCCCTATTTAAAATCTGTTAATTCCTTTACCGTAGAGAGACTTAATAAGTAGTGAAAAATGGCCTAAAGCCTCTCCCTGGTCCAGGAGAAAAATCAATCTTCACCTGAACCCCTAAGTGTGGAGGGTGGACGTGGTCTGCTTACCTTGAGGGACCAAATAAAGGCTAAATCCTCCTCAAATGTTTCTTCCTCATCCAGGCAGTGCCTGGGGGAGAAGATGGTTACATCTGACAACAGTGAAGTCATGAAGGACTGAGCTCAAGGTATAATATATACTGGGGTTGAGAGAAGACCCTAGGAGGGATACACAAAGCCTCCTTCTAAAGAAAACCCTCGGAGAGAACCATCAATGTGCTTGAGTGAACACAGGAGTATCTCACTGAATTAAAAACCTTCATTCCCAAGTGACTGAGACCTTTGCTCTAACTAATCCTCCACACACTTATTCACTCCCTATCACTGCCAGCTCTGCTCTCTTTTCATACCATTGATCACTGTCTGCCATTATATTGTTTATTAATTTTCTCCCCCAATTGATGTCAGTTCCAACAGAATAGGGACATCTCCCTGATTATGGCCTAACCTTGACCTCACTGCCCTCCCTGGTCCTCAATAGGCACTCACAGAACCTTCATCAAGTAAATGCTGGTGAACTTTGTAAATTCCCTTCACATGCTTTGGGAATTTTTAAGCTGTAATCAAGTGCTGTTCTATTTTGATATGTTCTGCACGTGAAACTAAAGCCCTTTGTAAATGGTAACTTCTTTGTGAACATTGCAAAGGAGTTAATAAAATATGTACATTGTAAAATGGAAAATCACTTTATAACAATGCACTCTGCTAAGACATTTTGTAAACAGAAAAATTGTTATAAACTACAAAATGCTTTGTAAATGACTCAGCATTTATAAAGACTCTATCCTACATACCATCTAGAATCCTGTCAATGTTAAGGTGCTTTGCAAATTTAAAAATACTTTGAAAACTACAAAACGCCTTGTAAACAAAAAGGAGGTCTGTATACTACAGAATACTCTGTAAACATCACAGTGTTTTGCTAAAAGCAAAGGATTTTTTAAAATGCAATGTGATCTATCCATATTGATTTGTTTTGTAATTATAAAGTGCTCTTAAACTGCATAACACTTTTTAATTTAGAAAGATAAGTAAATTACTGTATGTTTTATAGTAATCAAATTATTTATGAGACAAAGCCTCTTACACAGTGTAAAGAACTGAGCTCACTCACTGAATAACCAAGTAATTGTGAATTGCAGCATGTTTATCAGTGGTAAACTGCTTCCTTAAGTACATGGTTTGTTAATTACAAAATGATTCTAACTGGTATAGCCTTTGAAGAAGCCAACTACCTCAGAAATAGTCTTGAGTCTTCTGACGCATTTTGTTGTCAAGTGACTAGAGAAGTGCCTGGCACAGAGCAGAGGCTTAGTAAGGTTGTTTTGAATGAATAAATATCTTGTAAACCCTAAAGTACTTTCTAGATTCTAAAATTACTTTAAATATTAGCCCATGAATTACATAAATTGTACTATAGATTATACAGTATGAGATTTTGGTAGTTAGCAAGGTGATTGCAGATTGCAATGTGTTTTGTCAGTTTTAATGCTCTTGGACATCTACAAGACAGTGCATTTTAGGTTGCTTTGGAAGATTCTTAAGAGCTTAGAAATTGCCAAACATTTCATTTCTAAAGACCTGAGTACACACTGAAGTGGTTTAACATGGACAACTGCTTACTGAAGTATAAAATACTTGGCGAACAGTAAAATACTTTTAAGACAGTGCATGATTCATTAAGTCAATTCAGTGGTGAAATGCTTTGAAAATGACAAAGTATTTGTAAATAGCTTTGTATAGTTCACAGTTAATTTTAAAACCTACGACGCTTAACATTTTAAGATATTTGACATGCTAAAAAGCATTTGGAAAAAAGAAAGAATCTTGTAAAAATTATTCTAAATCATGAAGTATTTTGTATACAATAAACGTGATTTGGAAATGCCAACTACCGCATCCCATCATAAAGTAGTTTATAATTCATAATGTGGCTTGTAACAAAAGGTAGTTATCAATCGGAAAAAGTTTTGCAAGTGTCATTGTGTTTTCTAATGTGCAAGTCTCTGCAGGAGACCTTGCTATCCTTACAGCCAATCGGAATAGCATTCCCTTCTTCCCACATCCCAAGTCAAGACATGGTGACTTTGGTCACAAAGAAATCCTGTTTCTCCATTACCCCACCCACCTGTGACATGAGAGTGATTAGGGATTAACATTGGTGGTCTCTGTCCCCACAAAAAGAGTGAGAAAAGAGTGGTGAGGAGGTTCTGATGCTGATCCTGCTTCCTGAGATCAACCTCTCCGGAAACAATGCAAGGTTTGTGCTAGTCGTCAAGGTTATTTACCAATATTCCCATTCTACCTTCTCCAGAAACTGGCATAAATTTTCCCCACTCACTTGGAACTTAGACACAGCCACATGACTTTCTTTGGTCAATTGAATATAAATTAAAGTGATCACTATCCTTATTATTCAAACAGACACATGTTTATTATTGTTATTATTATTGTCATTAAAACAGACAGAAAGAATCCGAAAGAGAAAAACTCAGGGAGAGATTGATGGCCTCAGAGTTACTAAGACAGACACACAGATATTGACATTCACAGAGAAAAAATAAAGGCATCAAAAGGCAGAGGGAAAATAGTGTGAGAGAGAAAGAAAGGGAAGCAAAACAAAGAGAGATAGGAATGGAGTCTCACCCCCAGGGCGTGAGAGCCCTCACAGATCCTACTTTCCTCTTTCATTGCATCACCTGCAGCATGATTGTGTGGGTCAGCTTGTGCTAAATTCAGCTGCAGTAACAAACAACCTCAGAATCTCAATTGCTTATGACAGCAAAGGTGTATTTCTTGCTCACATTCATTTTAATGGAAAGTCAGCTCATGACGCTGGTGCAAATCTTCTTCCTTGAACTCAGGCTGAACAAGCAGGCTCTATCAGAGATTTTGCTAGTCTTGCATCAGAGGAAAAACTGGGATGTTGGCAGACCATGCAGTGTCTCTTAAAGCTCTTGCTACAATGATACTCAACACTTCTGCTTTCATTCTATTGGTGAAAGCAAGTCATATGGCCAAGCTGGACATTTGTAGGGTGGGAGAATAAATATAGTCTATCTGTAGAAAGGACCCTGTAAGGAGAGGTAGTGACTATTTTGAAAAATTTATCAAAATCTACCATAGACATCAACTCTATCATTTTCACCAAGGCTTTCTCTTCCAGGACTCCAAGTTTCATCACAAACTGAACACCCAACCAGTATCTTCTACGGCTGGGCACTGGGGTGAGGTGGAGGCAGTGCATTCTAATTAGTCCTGAAACCCTGGGTGCTTGAACACATGTTCCCTAGTCTATTTGGTCGAGATAGACTCTGGGAGTCAGATGGTCCTTATACATAGGCCTGAGTGTCACAGTCTGCCCCACCCCAGCATATCTGTGGCAGATTTTCAGAAGGCAAATCCAGAAATCAAAGGAGGAGAGTTGCTTTTATACAGATAAAGGGGGAACAGGAAGGGGCTGTTCTAAATAAAATTCCATTATAGGAAAGTAATAGCTCACGGCAGCAACAGCTTCTCATTGACTGAGCTGCAGCGTTTCTCATTGGCTGGCCTGTTGCCCAGTGGGGAGAGAAATCTTCCTTCAGTAGTAAAGTAGTTTCAGTTCTCAGAGATGCAAGCATCTATCTGTCTCTTCCTGTTTAATGCAATTGAGGATGAATGATAGGGCATAAGACCTCCCCCTACAGACCTTCCTGACTCCAATTTAGTTAAGGTTTCTTTTATAAATTTCCACATTTACTCCTTTTGATCAAAATCTTTCTCCAAAAGCATTGCTGATTAACAGTCAGGTTCTCTGCATGTAGTGGTCCTGTCCCTCAGTGCCAGAGGAGATCTTTCCTGCTGTTGTGTCCCATGGTGGAGGGAAAGTGCACAGCAGTTGGAAACCATTTAGGCCACATATGAGTAACAAGGAAGGTAAGGAGGGAGATCTTTCAGGCAGTTGCCATGAAAAATCTATATTTCTCCAAGTTCATAGGCAGTGGAGATCATCTTAAGGTGCTGAGCCAGCATCATCTTATTAGGCATATTATTTTTACAGAGGTTTGACAGGCAGGAGGTGCAGAACTTTACAATAAGTATACAGAGTAAGATGAAGAGAAGTACTATAAATGAAGTTTACAGGATAGTTCTATATCCGGAGCCCAGAACTGAAGGTAACCAGAGGAACAAATGAAAAGACAGTGGATTGTTGGGTGAAATTTGTTGTAGCCAATGTGCTTACTCTTTAATCTTATGTAGTTGGGTTTCTACTTCCCCAAAGGCATTTAGCCATCAGCAACAGGAAGTATCCACCACTGCACAGACATCTTCCTCAGCAAGTAGATAATCAAAGGCTATACACTTATCTGAAACTATCTTGGCCAACGAGTTAAGTGACCATTGCTCAGCTGAAATTTCTATGGCCGTGGAGCTGGCCAACTCTTCAACTGTCAGGGAAAGATTCCTGATCATTTGTTCATTGGCACTCACTTTGATCCATAAGAAGAAATCTTTTCCCATGGGGGCAAAACTGGAGTCATGCAAGCCTCCTGGAAGCTCTCATTGAAAGCAGTTATCATGGTTTAATAAAATGGATCAATGAGAGGCCTCTGTAGAGTTATGTAAAGAAAACAAGACAGTGAATATGGCAAGGGCATGCTCTCCTTGCATTCTTCAGCTCTCAAGACAAAAGAGTTGCCCAAGTATAAAGGCCATTACCAAAAGTTCGACATATGAAGGTGTAGGCAAGGGGTGTACATAGCCTCTTGTTAAGTGGAGTTATCATCTATAGACTCATTCACTGGCGTAGAGACATTAGCACTATATTACCAAGGCTCAGATACTATGTTGTTACGTAGCGAGAGGTTACCTAAATATATGGGTACATCAAGAAATTTACAGATGGCCTGGGTTACATTGGCAGGTACACAGAAGTTTTCACACAAATATTCAAAAGATCTTGTTTTCCCCTCCCCAGGCTGGGTGAAATTAAAGCAAGGGACACGTTTAGATTGGCTTAGCATACTGAGTTTGTGAAATGGACTGGCAGATCAATTTAGACAAACAACAGCACCTGAACCTCCAGTGAAATTACTTGTAGGGTGAACTAAGGGGTATTACTGTTTTGGACAAACCAAGGTTTCTGATGGCAAACCCAGCAATGAGAGAGCTTTCCTCCTTTCACAGGATTGGGAAATTCAAACAAGGGCATTGTCTTTCCAGGAAAGTGGAGGAGAAAATAAAGCAGAAACAACAGTGGGAAGAGGGTATACGGGTCTAGTCTGGTCATCTTGGGAAAGCTGACTGCTGCAGATGTTGGCTGCCACTCTTCCCAGTCCTTTTGATTTGGAAGTCTCCAGCCTTTTCTCAGGACCAGATATCAGGTCTAGCCTTCTTTAGCTGTGAGATGTGTACCCAAGGTCAAGTCCCTGAAGTGTGGCTACCATCTGGGTAGTGAGGACAGCTTAGTATAGCCCCTTCCATGGATATTTCAAGGGCAGTAAAATTAGAAACGTGAGTTTGGTGTATAGTAGCCAGACATTTAAGGAAACTATGAGAATTTATGATACAGTCCAGCTTCCAGCTATATAGAAAAAATCTTAAATATAATTAATAGGACTAGAATTTAATATCTACAAATATATCATAAATATCTGCAAACATAATTTCTCTCTTCTCAATTACCCAAAATTTTATTAAAAGATAATCATAGTAAAATCAGTTTGTATTAAACTTGGCTTGATTATTTATATAAATGTAGTAAGAATCATGATTGGCCATATAAGCTCTTTTTGATGATTGCTTTGCTGAAATCTTGTAAGCAAGGTCCTAGGTCAACTTTTCCAAGCAGTTCCTAAAAGCTATCTGGTCATAACTGAGTCTATGTACATCCTTCTTGAATATAATATTCTAGTCAAAGCCTTGATAATGTTGCCAATATTTCCAATTGTCCTGTTACGAGGAGAATAGACCCTCACTGAACCCGTGCAAATATATACATTGTCATGAAAAGAAAACTAAAGAGTCTCCGGATTCTGAAGAGATCAAGTAGAGAGAAAAAGATAAATGTTTCAACCCTTTTTGCAAAGCTGCACTTTACCACATCGCTGTGAGTTATACATAGATTAAAGGAGAGGAGAAAAAGGAATTGTTTATATCTGGAAAACAAAACATCAAAGCAATCAGTTTTCCACTAGAGTTTTAGAAATTCTTACCCAGTTCAGTGTTAGATCTTAAAGTTATCAAAACCTGAATTCCAGAGTACTTATCAAAATCTTTTTTATGAATCTCTTTGAAAATGAAACATAATTATAAAAGCAACAGATTAAAACAATAACTGTCTGTAACTGACAATAGACTTTTATTAAAAAGGCAATGTGTAAATCCAATTGACTAGGAAATTTGGGTATTTTTGTGGTGCACATTTTACACAGTAACTAGAATTACAAGTAATAATGTTTACTAGGACATATCAGATTTTTAGCAATTTTATACAATTTGTATGACACTTTTAGTAACATTCACCCATACACCAAAACCTAAAAAGTTTTATTATCACTTATTTAACCATGCTTCTCATGTAACTTGACATACCAAATAAACCTAATTAGTTTAATGTCTCTCTTTTTGTGAGTGGAGGGTATAAAATTTTTGAAATATCCCAGGTGCCCTCTGGCAAATCCCAAAATTACGTCCACTTCAAAAAGACATCATTTAGAATTTGAATATTTTGGGAAGCTTGTCAAAAATATCAAAAGTTTTGGGGCTGGCCTGATGGCATAGTGGTTAACTTCACGTGCTCCACTTCAGCAGCAGTGTTCATGGGATCAGATCCTGGCATGACCCTACACACCACTCATCAAGCCATGCTGTGGTGGCCTCCCACATACAAAATGGAGGAAGATTGGCAAAGATGTTAGCCCAGGGAAAATATTCCTCAAGCAAAAAAGATGAAGACTGCCAACAGATGTTAGCTCAGGGTCAATCTTCTTCACCAAAAAGCAAAATGAAACAAAACAAAAAATCTAAAGGTTTAGACATTTGTCCAAATAGGATCATGAATCATTATAAAACAATAATTAAGTATCTATTTGAGCAAAGTAACAACAACAGGTTTCAAAGGTGACTACAAAGGTTACATAGCTGTAAGCAAAACAACTCTTTTAAAAGTAAGAATTCTCAGTTTTCTTAAGACCTATTAGAAACAACACAAGAAATTATTTTAACAAAACACAAAATATGTTTTATAGGCATATTATGTCACGAAAGCTTCTTTACCTTTACTACCAAGAGAAGACAAGTTGCCTAACAAAATCTTGCCCTTTCAACAGAAAAGAAAGCTAATTTTTCATTTTGCATCATCTTATTGTGGTATTAGAATTCATTTTAATAAATTCATTTTAACCTTTGCCAACTTGACCACACATTAAGACTCCTTTCCCAATATTCCTTTCCATAAACTTTATACAACATTATTTTACATTCAGATTTCATCATATTTTTTTCTTTTTCCCATTCTGAAATTACTGGCCTTTCCTTGGGACAAAATGACTTTATTTTCCCTCAACAAAATGCATTTCTATTCTTCATGAAGTGGAGCATGTGAATTTACCAAAACACACATCCTACTTTCCTTACATACAGAGATGTTTTCCTTTTTGTTTACATATGTTAGAATCCTTAACTTTTAGATTAGAATCTTCAATTCCTAGTAGAAACTAAGAAGTAAGAAATTGTGAACTACACTAGCATTTTATGGCTTGACAAACTTAAAATATCTTTTATAAATTTCTAAAAACATATGCCTCTTTTTCATAGAAAATTTCACAGCATGGCATAAAGCATGTTCAGTAATAGAATCAAATAGGCCCAGTTTCTCTGAAATAGGAAGCCAAAAGTAGATAAACTTACATTCAGTAATTAATATTTTAGTATCTTGTCTTGTTTGTAAAATGATTTAGGTATTGAATGACTATCCATTATTTCATTTAACTTAGTATAAACTTTTATTTTATTTACATTTATTTTAATGACTTTCTTTTAACAATCAGACTTGGATTAGACATTAAATAGCCAACCATCATGTTAAGCTAGTTTATCGCTGAAAAATTTTGGAAGAGACATCATGAGCCAACTTGACTAGTAAACCCAGGCAAAGAGAAAAGTTACACATGTGCATTACATCCAATATTAACAACTCAGAAGACATGCTGTTTTTTAAATTGACACCAACAACCTTAAGCTAGCTTTTACTTACTACAGATTTATTCTAGACCATATAAGCTTGAAAAGCATTTGAGTTAGTTTCTATTATATTTTTGAAATTTTGGAATACTTAATTTATAAGTGGTTACTTTCAAGCCAATTAAATAGAGTTTTTTACAAATCAATTCTAACAATACCATACAGAGGTAGAAAAACATCACATCTCTATAACATACATACACAGATACAGAGACAAACATAAACAGAGGTCTCACAGCTTTCATTTTAAAACTTTTAGCTATGCCTTAGGCACAAAACTCAAAAAAATACATGGATCCAAATTTTATTTCTGGCAGATGGAATAAGTTAAGATTACTTGTTCAAGTGGCCAAAGTATTTTACTAAAGATTACTATCTGCATGTTGTAAAAATTCTTTTAGAATTTTCTTGGAATCATTTTGTTTATTATCAAAAGTCTAGGGCAATTACTATTTACATTTTTCCTTCCAGTTGTTTATTTTCTCCAGTTAACTCAGAAATAGTAATTAGGGGTCTAGCATTTGAATCCTCCGAGTGATAGGGGCTTGGTGAGCCAAAGAGTAAAAGGAAAGATTTCTTGGACTCTCAAGGTCTGGTAGCAGTGCTCCTTTATTCAGAGAACAGCATGGGGACAGGACCCATGGGCAGTAAGTGTTGCAATGTGTTGATGGTAGGGCTAAATTTATAAGGCATAGGTATGTGAGTTATTTCTTTACAAGACAAAGGAAAGATCATGAAAAAAATTGTTAAAATGGTATCAGGGCAGGTGGGGTCTGGTTATTGGGTGGTCCTATAACTTTGGATAGAAATCAGGTCAGATCAGGTCAGGATGTCCTATGCTTCCTGGAGGATGATATAGATTGGTATGTTGGGCAGGACACCTTGGATTCTTTCCCTTGGGCAGCCTTAATCCTCATCCAGAGGACTTGATCTTAAAAGGGGAAAGTTTTCACAGAAGGAAAGAAAGGAATATGGTATTAGGGGTGGACCCTGGGAACAAAATAGTTCCTGGGGCAGAGTCTGGACAAAGGAGTCTGGGAAGACAAACAAGACGGCACATGAGACAAAGAAGAAAGGGAATGGGAATATGAGGCTTCCTAAACAATTTTGTTCTCCCTCAGTTCTTTAGTTTTTTCAGTTAATTTAGGTACGGTATTTTGAGTGAGATGATTTTAGAGCTTCGTGTGTATCCAGACACCTCCAGGTACCAATGAAAATAGACATATCATTCATTTTGCTTAATTTTAGGGCTTCAGTCTTCCAATTGGGTTTTAAGAAGAGCTAGTTGGGGGAGATCAAATTTTCTTATAATGGCCATTGCAATTCTTGGCTGTTTTTGATATAGTTGGCCCACTTAGTTAACAATATGCAAGTGGCCCAAAGTTCTTAAACACAAACTCAGCCAGGGCCCCTGAAGGAAGGTTTCCCTCAGAAAATTTAGATGTCTGGGATTCCCATTTCTGAAATTTCCTCTGAAAAAACAAGAAAGTTGCTAGTCTTAGCTCTGTCCCCAAAGGAATCTAAAAACAAAAGACAAGTTGCTGAATTCATAGCCTTGATACCAGAAAGAATCTGAAAACCAAAGAAAAACTACTCGATTGCCAGGAAGCCTGAGTACCAGAAGGAATTTTATTACCTTCAGAAAACAACAGAATATTCACCAAGGACCATGCCTTGAACTCAAGAACAGGAAGATAAGGTCCCTCCCCCAATACGGAAAAACCTCTCTAGATCCTGAATGAAGTCTGAGAGCTCATAAAGTGACAAAAGCAGAGTTCAGGATAGAGAGGAGACTAGCCAAACCGAAAGCAGGCAGCAACTCACATAAATGATGAGCAAAAGGGGATCAATGTGTGTGCCTTGATTGAATTTGGGGGTGACTATCTCCAGGGGATTGCCTTCTTTGGATCTACTTTTATGACAATTTTTATATCAGCTTAAAAAGTAAATTTATCTGTTACTTTATCTCAACAAGAGTTCATTCAGGAATAATCAAAAGAATTGCAATTAGGGGTGTGCATAATATGGCAAACCATAGGAAAATTCAGCAAGCTAAGCAGGAGACCTCTCCTTTATAGAGAAAAGTAGTCAGTAGAGAGGGCCCTTCTAAACTGAAAGTCCATTGGAGGAAAGAAATGGTTCAAAGCAGCAAGTGCTTCTCATTGGCTGAGCTGCATCGTTTCTCATTGGCTGGGCTGTTGCCAATTGGGGAGAGAATTCTTCCTTCAGTAGTAAAGTAGTTTTACTCCCTGTTGGAGATGCAAGCGTCTGGCTCTTCCTGTTTAGTGTAATTCATAACTTGTGATGGGGCATGAGAGCTCCCCCTACAAGCCTTCCTGACTCCAAATTCATTAAGGTTTCTTTTATTTATTTCCAACATATATCTCTCTCTATATTTTTATCTCTATATAGATATCTCTTTTCCCATGCACTCTTCTTTCAATGGAACACTGACATGCCACCACTGAGATGTCCCCTTTTCCCCTGCACTGGAATCTGGGTGGAATTTGCAACTGCTCTGACTGTTAGAATGCAGGGGAAGTGATGCTGCATGACTTCCAAGGCAAGAACATAAGTGGCAGTACAGTTTCCACCTGGCCCTCTCTCGGGACACTTTGCTCTGACCTCCACTCATTGAGTCCATGAGACTGGTTCCAGCACTCAATCTCACCCATATTGGAGAATCCCTTGACTCTTCTATCAGCTTCTCCTGATAAGCCTTAGTCCCACATAGCGCAACCAGCAGTCACAGCCCTTGGGAGAATAACCATTACCCAGTTTTCCTCTTGAAGTTATAAAGTAGCTTTCCCAATTCTCTTTCTTATCACCTCCTCCAGTTGAGCCTGATGCCCACTGTGTGTGGCCCCAACAGGGAAGAGAGAGACATTCTTTAGCCCCATGTGTGACCTCAAGCACTTCTCCTTCCTTCTGCAGTGAAGGTGTCACTCAGGCCATCTAAGAACATGTAATCTGAGATGCAGTAAGCCCCTCACCCCACTGCAGCCCCAGGCTTCCCTTCTCCTGAGCACTGGGCCCAAACACACTGAACCCACCTGGAGTTGAGGCAGAGAAATATGGAAGAGGGGAGGGGGTTACTTTGGCTTTCTGGGATTCCCATCCTCACATTCATCTTCCCTGATATAAGAATAGGAATCCCTCTCACCGTTCTCCATGCCTCACTGTAGACACGCTTTGACTGGGCACCTCAGCATGGGACAGGAGGCAAATCCAGGCACAGGGCTAATGGGAACAGCTACCCATCTCCATGGCATCCCAAACATCCTACTTGATCCCCAAAGTCATCCATGTCTTAGAGCTCAGCCTTGGCAGTCATCATGCTGGGGTGTGAATCAGGCTGTGACTCCAGGACAGTGACTTCACAACTGAGCCTCAGTCAAAGATAAGGATTTATTTACTTATCAATTACTTAAATAACGCTTACTTGGTGCCAAGCACTGTTCTAGCCACTTTATCAGTACTATCTCATTTAATCTTCAAAAACACCTGTGAGGAGCATCTGAGAGGGGAGGTCTGGCCCCATCCTTCCAGAGCCTCAGGTTCAAAGGTGAAAACTGCAAATCACCTTCATTCCATTACCCTGATGAAGAGTAAAACAAAAGCAGGGCCACCCTGTGCACAAATGTTCACAGCAGCGCTATTCACAATAGACAGTGGTGGAAACAACTCACATGTCAATCAAGTCATACAGGGATAAATAAATGTGGTATTTCCAGACAATGGAATATTATTTGGCCATAAAAGGAATGAAGTACTGATACATGGCACAATTTGGATGAACATTGAAAACAATGTGCTACATGAAAAAAGCCAGACATAGGTCATTTACTGTATGATTCCATTCATATAAAACTTCCAGAATGGGTAAGTTCAGCTTGTGCCTCTGGGAGTGCACATTCACTTCCTGTCACATCCCAAAGTGTGTCTATTGCAATACACTTGGTTGATATTGGCCTTTAACTTGCAATTCAGGGTGCACTTTTAGGAGATTCTCTGGCCTTCAGAAACCAGGTCCAAATATTTGAGTGGATGTGCTATGCCCATTTTTGCAGAAGAGAGTTTGTAGCTTATGCTAGTTTTCCAAATGGTTCAAAGTCCCCACAGAGCATAAGAACCCACTTCCAGTTGTGTGTGTGTGTGTGTCTGTGTTTGTGTGCTTGCCTCTGCAAGTAGATGTGTGCATATTTCTGACTTAATAGTTTAAATGTCCTCCATTTCTAATATGGGGAGCATGGTATCTATCTCACAGGACTATTGTGAGGTTAAAGAAGTTAATCTTTGTAAATATTCCTAGAATAGCACTTCATCCATATTTAGGATCTTATAAATGCAGTTATGCTTTGTTTTTGCTTCTGTGTGTATGGTGGTAAGTGTGTATGGGATGCATCTCTGGCATGGCATGTATTTGTCTGCCTCTAGGATGTCTTCTTATCTCAGCCTGAGAGCCATGTGCTTCAAGAGTTCTGAAAAATCTCCAAACTGTACATGACATTGTGAGTTTGACTGATGAACTTGAGACAGGAATCTATGGCTTCCATCAGATTCTCAGAGGTGTAAGGAACCTCACCCAACAGGTTATGAACATCGGGTTTGGAGAAAAAATAAGGCAAAGGGAGTCTCTCCCTTACATCATTGGTTCTTAACCTGCAAGCTGAAAACCTTGGAAAAGCAACTTCAAGGGTGATATTTTAGGCATTTCCTAAACCTTTCAAGTATAGATAGCGTGCCTGTGTGGAGGCATCTTTTCGGCATATCCAGTAAAAACGAGAAATGAGAGAACTGAGGAGAAAGGGATCCAAAAACTCAGACAGAGACACTGAGAGTCGTCTCCTTTACCTCTGTGGTTCTTCTGAAAGCTGACAATCCTGGAAGGTCATGTCAATGAGTTTCCAGGCATTTGCTAGACCTTTCAAGTTGAAAGACGTTGTGCGTGTGTGGAGCTACCGCGGAAGGGCCCACATGTTTCTGGCACATACAGAACTTAGAAGACATGAGCTTAGAGACACTTGGGGCAGTGCTCTGGGCTTGTTCTTCTCCTGTAACTGTTTCTCTGACCCAGCTGTTTCCACATCATCCTGATGCCTGTTATCTTCCTCTCACCACATCCACACCATCCTGTGTGCTGTCCAGTGGACAAACTTGGTATCCCTTTGTCTCTAACACTTTTTTAGCTCGGCTTGTCTTCCTTTTATGGCAGTTGGAGTCGGTGTTTTTCTCTGTCTATACCTCCTGTCAGACAATCTTTCTCTGTCTCTCTTCTCTGTCTCCTTGTTTCTCCTTTCTTCCATCTTGTTTAACTCCCTGCCCCTGTCTTTTTGGATCTGATTCTGTCTGATTCTCTCAGTCTCATTTTTAATCTCCTTCTAGAGATTCCTTTTCTATCCTTTACTATTTTTCTTGTCTGTTTATGTCACTCTTTTTTTCGCTCTTTCTCTTTTCTGTTTATTTGCCTCTTCTTCTCCCATTCCTTCCTCCTCTCTCCCATCCTCTTCATTCCTTATTCTTCTTTCTCCCCTCTCCTCCCTCTTTGTCTCATGTTCACTCTCTGTCTCTTTCTACCACTATCTCCCCTGTCTCTATCTCCCCCTATATCTCCCTTTGTCCCTCTCTCTGTTTCTCACCCACTATATCCTTCTCTGTTGGTTTCTGTCCTTATTTTTCCACTTCTTTGCCTCTCTCAAACATAGGACAGGACTATTGAATGGAGGAATTGACCCCATGCCACGACATGGCCCACACAACTCTCACTTAAGGTGAAATGAGGGAGGGCGCCACTGCACTGGGCATATCCAGGTCCCTGGGTCACTGAAGCCACCAAAGGAACTCACAAATAGGAACTTGATTCTCAGGTCTTCTTTTTTACCAGTGATGAGGAAGCTTGGGCTACAGGTTTTCTCTGCATGGTGCCAAAGATTGGAGAATTGAGATTGAGGCACATCAGAGAGTGTCAAGATCCTCCTTGGCTCCCCAGTGCCAGCAGGATAAATCCAAATTTCTATCAGCTGCCAAGTACCAGCCCAGCTGAGCTCCTCACCCTTGTCGCCTATAATCCACACTCAGGCTCACTGAGTTCATCTAATTTTTCAAATGCTGTCTCCATGCTGTCTCCACCTTCAGGCTCTTCCCTTGCTGTTCCCTCTGAAAATAAATAAGAATAAGAATAAGTTTTCACATATTGAAGTATATGGGGAAACCATTATGGTTTAAATCTGATTCAGCATAAAACTTGTTTTTCCCAGAGCAGCCTGACTTATTTCTCACCAAACGTGCATTGTATATATTGCATATACAAACATGCATTGTATGTGTGTTGAATTGTATTCAAAGATTTTCCAAAGCAGAGAATTCACTCTCTAATAATGGGGATGAATGTCCTCCCCTCACTGAGGCCAATATGAGTAGTTCTTTGGAGATAGCCTTTATTCCCAGAGAACCAAGGTCAAGTTGACCTGCCATGAGTGCTGAACTGCAGCAAAACATCTCCTTGTGACTTTGGAAAAAATTTATATTCCTGTCATGCTTGTTGTATGTTCTTTGTTCTGAAATTGTATATAACCATGCTCTAAACCATGATTATCAGAGTTCTTTCTTCCCTTGGGAAGGGGAAACTTCCAAGGTAGTACTCAACATTAGTTCATTAAAGATTCCACTTATCTACAGATTTGTTAGCTATTATTTGGTTCAACACTTCTTGGTGTAGCCAGCAGAACTTCAGAGAAGCCCGCCAGAGACCAACTGGAATTTACGTTGGACCAGCACTTGGTACCAGCATGAGCCCATTGATCCCCTCTGGCTTCACTGTAGTGTTCAGGTGTCTTGGTGATTTCTCCTGAAATCAGGATGTCCTTGTTAAGTTGATGGTCCCGATATTTATGTAAACTATTTCAGGTCTTAAGACTAGGTGTCTTAATACTAGGTGAATATTGGTACATAACTTAGATAAGAGGAATCTAGGGAGGCATTTTCTAGGCAAGAGGAACCTAGGGGAAAATGTCCTGGCAAAAGGGCCTAGGAGAAATATTGGAGTGAACTGGGTTTTGGCTTTCCTTTTAATTTGGCTTTAATTGGAAAACAATTGTGCTTGTAAAATTTGAACAAACTGTCTGATAGTAAAATGAGAGACTGAACTCATGCAACTCTGAAGAGAAGGGACATCAGCTCCTTCTAGCCATAAGGCACTCTCAGGTGACTGAGAACTTAGTGGAAGAGTCTGAGGCTGATCCTCATGATGTGCAGTGGACCCATAGGGAATTCCATCATGATCCTTTACTTTAAATAATTAAAGTCTTATTCAGGGACACACATATAAGGATTGATCATCCACCACTGTGAGCCCCTATGGTAATTTTAGTTTACTAGTGAGAGAAACGAAGAAACAGATGAGAGATTTCATGACCTTCTAGGAAGTGGCACTCACAAGCAGCAAACTTCTGACCCACTACACTGTCCTTTGAAATTGCTCAGACTTTATATACAACATATACGGAACAAGTACTTGCAAGTACTTAACAAAATGGAAAGGTTTAACTAAAGATGAGTTGAGTGTTAACTGGCCAAAATGGGGAACATTCAACCTATCAAAATTAGTTTACTTGTGCACACAATTGGAAAAAATTGGCCATAAAATTAAATAGAGTAGGAAGCATATCATAATAGGAATTTAGAAGCTTCAAATTGTGGTAATGGCAAAATGACAACTTTAAAGGAACCTAACTGGAAATTGGTAGAGACTATGGCTATATTAGAGAAAGAGAAAAATTCAGAGGCTGCACCAACTTTCACCTCCTCCATGGCCTTCAGGACCACTTTCAGCCCCTCAGAGAGTACTAGCTGCCCTGTGCCCTCTCTCTTCTCCTCCAGCATATTTATATCCTCTTTTTACTGGACTTCTGTGCCCTAGCTTCTCTACTTTGCCTCCTTCTCCTCATCTACTCCTAGGGGAAACAAAAACTAAATCTCAGGGAACTAATATTGAAAGTAAATCTCAGAAAACAAATACTGAGAGTCCTAAGGTCATTGTGGCTCCCTTTAAAGAGAAACCTACTAGATGAGTTGAGACTGCATTTGTGTTTACTCCCTGGATTATAACTGAACTTAAGAATTTAAATAAGGACTTCTCAGACACATTAAAAGACCCTCTAGGGTTTGTTCAATCACTTCACCTAACTGTTAAAACATATGAATCAGGATACTCAGATTTATATCAGCTTGTGCAGTTGCCAGTATCCGGAATTAAAGCTAAGGATTGGGTAAAGGAGGCAAATTGGAAAGCACCCATGGAAGATTTTCATAAACATGAGATTGCTGACCTTCAGAGTGCAAGGAAATTGTTCTTGACTTGTATCAAGCTATTCCCCAGATTTTTTCCTGAGAAAATAGACAGGATCATGGTCTACCAATGTAAGCAGAAGCCTGGAGACACTATTTTTGATTACTTTGAAAGATATGAAAGAATGTTCAAATAATACTCCAGGATGGGTCCTGAGAGTTTTCTGCATCATCAAAATGATCCAATTTTAGATTCCATCTTTTTGGAAGGATTAGATGAGGAATCAGCAAGATTAATCAACAGGCATGAATTGCGCTGGGCCACTTTATCCTCTAGTGAACTTGTCACTATTGCAGATAAAGTCTCTAAAACTATACTAAAGAAAGAAAAAGAGCCACTAAGGTTATGAATCTACAATGGCAACAATTTAGTGGCCCAGTTAAGACATCTTTTCAAACCCTGACTAGAAGCAAACTGACGACGATGTTTATATTGCAAAAAGCCTGGTCATTTCAAACATGATTGCCACAAACTTAAACAGAATTTAGAACATGGAGAATTTTTAAAGCAATAGAGATGCTCTCAGGATTATGAGAAGTCTTTTCCCCACCTCCTCGCTAATACCTTAACCAAAGATGAAATAACTATTGGAGGGGAAACTTCAAAGGACCTTGTAGATACCAGGGTTAAGTTATCTGTCCTTAACCCTGCTCTCGTTTTTTGCACCCCCCCCCCCGCCCCATATTGCACAAGCAATTCAAATGGCAGCAGTTTCTAGTTTACCAATGCAAGTCTTTCAATTGGAGCTGATAACCTTTCAACTAGGAACCATCACAGGGAAACGTGTTTCTCCTGGTAAAGTGTGCTCCAATTCATGTGATTGGGCAAGACTCCTAGAAGCATACAATGCTCATATTGCCTTTTCACCAAAGGGTGAAATGCTTCAAGATTTAGAAACTTTGGATGCTGACCAAAATTTATTTACTGAAAAATTGATGGTGATAAAATCATTCACTCAAGGTGTCTGTTGATGCTCTCAGCCTCTACCTAATATTCAGCAATATCTACTTAAACCAGAGGCATTAAATGGATTAAGACCTATTATTCAGAAATTTCTTGAAAAGGGACTTATAATTCTTTGTACCAGTCCTTGTACACCAATTTTATACCAATTTTACCAGTACCAAAACCAAATGGAAAAAGCTGGAGATCTGTTCAATATCTGAGAGACATAAATAATATTGTGACTCCTCCACATTCTGCGGCTTCAAATCCATACACTCTGCTCTCAGCCATTCCAAATAACAGCTGCTGTTTTTCAGTAATTGATTTATACAGCACCTCTTTTAGTATTCTATTAGAAAAAGACAGCCAATGTCTCTGGCTTTACTTGAGAAGATTGCCTGTACACTGGAACAGTTAGGCCACAGGGCTATGCTGAAAGCTCTCCTTACTTTTCTCAAACACTCAAGGAGATTTAGCTAATGTAGATTTTCCTAATGATCCCACCATCATTCAATATGCAGATAACTTCCTCTTATGCTAAAAACCTGAATTAGACTCTTAAAAGGGCACAACATATCTACTACAGCAACTGGTATCTAAGGGGCATAAACTGTCCAAAGGTAAACCCCAATTGTGTTTGCCTATTGTGAAATATCTAGGGCACATAATGTCTAAAGATGGATTATTGACTGATTATGAAAGGATTAGAGGAATTTTGGATTTTTCTCTCCCTAAAACAAAAAACACTTGAGGGGATTTCTAGGTCTAACTGCATAATGCAGGAACTGGGTGCCTAACGTTTCACTTACTGCTCAACCTTCAGATGCCTTACTTAAGCCCAACCAGCCTGGCCTGATTGAATGGGTGCCAGAAGGAGAGAAAGTAGTACATCCCTTAAAGTTCATCTTGGCTCATGCATCAGATTTAGGACACCCTAATTACACCTTGCCACTTTTCCTCGTGCACAAGGATAAAGGAACTGTTTTAGGCATTTTAACTCAAAACATGGTGATCAACATCAACCCATAGTCAGCAATTAAATTCAGTAGGGAAAGGGCTTCTGTGTTGTATGAGGGCTATTTCAGGAAAAGCTCTCTTATGCAAGGGAACTGAAGAAATGGCAATGGAGTCTCCTTTCTCTGTTTATCTTCCACACTCAGCTGACTCTCTTAAATTCTCATCACACTCAGCATTACTCTGTAAGCCAGCTGGCCTCTTAGGAAGTTCTGTTTCTTTGTGCACCTCATATTACCTTAGCCTGATTTAAATATCTCAACCAGCCAACTTTGTTTCCGGAGCTACAGGAGGAAAATGACCACGACTGCATTTTAATAACAGATTACCTTCTTGCGCCTAGCAATGACTTACAAGAAATTCCTACTGACAATGCTGACTTAAGTTGGTTTACAGACAGCTCTTACTTAAAGGATGAGCAAGGACATTACCAAGCTGGATATTCAGTATTGTCTTCAGTGGGCACATGAGAATACTTATTTACTAAAAGAAAAGTCAGCACAGCAACCAAAATTAATTGCCTTAACTTGAGGTTTTCAATTGGCTAAAGACCAGGTGGCAAATATTTACACCACAGCCATTACGCTTTTGGAGTGGCACATGACTTTGGAATGCTATGGAAACTTTGGAGGGGGTGGTTAACCTCTTCGGGGCAACTTACAAAAGACGGAAAACAGTTGGCAGAATTATTAAATGCTATACCACTAAGGAAAACATTGGCAGTTATTAAAATACTGGGGCATTCCAAATCTGACACTTTGGTAGCTAAAGGAAATCAACTTGCTGCTGTAGCTTCTAAGTAGGCAGCTTTAAAAGTTTACGCTGTTCAGCCTTGAGAATGCCCACTACTCTCTGTTCACCCTACTCAGCCAGTGAAATATTTCCCCTGCAGGCTCAAGAAGTCACTACAGAAGAAGAGAAACAAATATGACAACAAAAAGGGGAATTTTTGACCCCACCGTGCAAACGTGGTTTGGACCCTATAAAAATCCCATACTACCTATTGGAACACAATTGCCCCTACTCTAACATATACATAAATTAACCCATTGGGCATCCAGAAAGATGACTTTCTGGAGAAAGCAATATTTTTGGAAACTTTCACCCCAGTGGCTCATAAAGTCTATGCTCTTCATAGTATATGTCCTAAATATACACAGGAAACCACTTTCCCCTTTCTAAGGGACCATTTGCAGTATGGCAGTTAGACTTTGTTCAAATGTCACCATCTCAAGGATGTAAATATATCTTAGTAATGATTTGTACATTTTCATATTGGGTTGAGGCTTTCTCTTGCAAAAGAACAACAGCTTACCAGGAGGTAAGTTGTTACTAGAAAGAATAATTCCTGCTGGGAAATTCCTATCAATTTATACAGTTACTGGGAATTCATTTAACTGGACAAATAATTAAACCTATTTGTGACATTTGGCCTATAACATAGTATTTTCACTGCCCTTATCATCCCCAATCCTCAGAACAGGTGGAAAGAACTCAGAGAACAACCAAAACTCAATTGGCAAAACTTTCAGAAGCATTTAATCTCTCATGGCCCAAAGCTCTTCCACTAGTGCTCCTCAGTCTTAGATCTACACACTTTGGTAAACATCAGCTGTCTCCTTTTCAAATAATAACGGCTGCCCTATGCAATTAGATGAAGGAATGTATGAACCAACTTTTTTCAAAGGAGCTATGTTACATTATTGTCAATGTCTTACTAAGACATTAGAAAGAAACAAAAACTTGTAGCAGATTCTTTCCACAGCGACCCCTTGGGGGACAAAGACCTTAAGGATCATGTCTACAAATTGGAGATTTTATTATTGGAAAATACACCAAATTAAAGACTTTGCAATCTCATTGGAAAGGACCATTCCAGGTACTTTTAGCCAATCCATGCAAGGCAAAATTAAAAGATAGAAACTTATGGATTCACATTTCTCATTTAAAAAAGGTCCTTCATCTTGAGTGGATTTCCACTCCTGTTACTCGCCCCGGGCTTCCATTGACTAAGACAAGTACTACCAACCAGGATGAGAAGGTGACATCTGTTGTAGATAGTTGTCCCAGGATCCTGGCCCAGGCCTGTATTCCCAACCCTATATCTCCTCATTTAAACCCTTATAATGCTTAAGCTATATGCCCATTTATAATTGCTATAATAGTCATATTATTGCATATATTAGAAATTTTAATACTTTTAAGATATGCTAGTCACTTTCCTTGTGTTTCAGATTGCCTTTTTGGTAGCTTTTAATTGTTTTTCCTGTAATTTCAATACTCTCTTTCTACCTCTCTAGACTAACGTAGATCACAGCTTAAACACAAAATCTTTTAATTAACTACCAGAACGTCATTTAAGGTTTTTCTGATACTATGGTTGTTTATTCAATCCACTGAATGGACCTCTGATGGCAATGTCTTTTGACAATGGGCTTATTTCTTTGCTTCACATATTAAAGCATCTTGTTGGATATGTTGCCAACTTCTCCTTTCTAGTATATCTGGGTTGCTGTGGTAGGTTTCTCCCATTTAAGGTACAGATTGGAAAGCTGTATAACAATTTATTATGATAGAGTCCTAGTTACAATGTTCAAATTTTGTCTGATACTACTAATTATGATCCTGATACCTGGGCAATAGCCAACACTATTAATGGTAAAGAACATGGTTATTCCTTTTCTTTTGCTCAAACTATTCAGCTACCCCAACAATCTGCCACTAAACAGAAGAAATTGGATTCTACAACAAAAACTAAGGGAGATTTCACACAAATCTTGCATGGATTTCTTTGGCTTACTCCTAGTTATGGGACTTTAAGTACATGAACAACTTTATGCTGGAACAGAGAAACCATTCCAAACAAAACTTAGCTAAATGTACCCTAAACATGGGATGGATACCCCTGGAACCATGTCAAAATACTATCATTCTTTAAAAAAAAAAAAGATTGGTTTGAAACAGAGTGTTCTCAAAGGCCAGACATTTATTGAGTGGCACAGATTGAAAGTCAAGGGTTTTGTGGAACAAATATTTGGCCTTGGCTACTGCTGGGATGCCTAGGACACTGCACCCTTGGGCTCCCTTAGGTGCAGGGAAGGATTCATCCTAAGTTAACAACTGCTATCAATCTTCCTCTCCTTAAGGCCAGATGGACTCATTCAGTCTTCTGTTGGTATGACCACCTAGCAGCTACATTTGTTCCCTGTATAGAATTAGAAGACATCATATCACATGTAGAAGCCCTGACTAAACTTGCTCAACAGGCCCTTCCCGATAGCAAAACAGGAATAGCTTTATTGAATAGTAAGATGTCCTTAATGATATAAACTCTCCTTCAAAATAGAATGGACTTAGATATTTTAACTGCATTCCAAGGTGGTACGTGTGCTATAATTCAAACCAAATATTATGTATTTTTTACTGATGTCATAATAGTTTACAACATTGTGAAATTTCAGTTGTACATTATTATTTGTCAGTCACCCTATATATGTGCCCTTTGCCCCTTACGTCCATGCCCAACCCCATTCCCCTCTCGTAATAACTAATCTGTTCTCATTGTTCATGCATTTGTTTATCTTCCACATATGAGTGAAATCATACAGTGTTTGTCTTTTCCTGTCTGGGTTATCTCAGTTAGCATAACACTGTCAGGGTCCCTGCATGTTGTTGCAAATGGGACGATTTTGTCTTTTTTTCTGTCAGAGTACTATTCCATTGTATATATATATATATATATACCACAACTCTTTATCCATTAGTCATTCGATGAGCACCTGGGTTTCTTCCACATGTTGGCTATTGTGAATAATGCTGTAGTGAACATAGGGGTGCATAAATCTCTTTGAATTGTTGATCTCAAGTTCTTTGGATAAATACCCAGTAGTGTAACAGTTGAGTAGTATGGTATTTCGATTTTTATTTCTTTGAGAAATCTCTATACTGTTTTCCATGGTGGCTAACCAATTTGCTTTCCCACCAGCAGTGTATGAGGGTTCCCTTTTCTCCACATCCTCTGCAACATTTGTTTTTCTTGTCCTGATAATTATAGCCATTCTAACAGGAGTAAGGAGATAGCTCATGGTAGCTTCAATTTGCATCTCCCTGATGATTAGTGATGTTGAACATCTTTCCATGTGCCTGTTGGCCATATAAATGTCTTCTTTGGAAAAATGTCTGTTCATATCCTCTGCCCATGTTTTGCTTAGGTTATTTTGTTGTTGTTGTTGTTAAGTTGTATGACTTCTTTACAGATTTTGGAGATTAACCCCTTGTAAGATACATGATTTGAAAATATTTTCTCCCAGTTGGTGGGTTGTCTTTTCATTTTGTTCATGGTTTCCTTTGCCTTGCAGAAGCTCTTTAGTTTGTTTATTTTTTCTTCTATTTCCCTTGCCCAAGTAGACATGATATTCAAAAAATCCTTCTAATATCGATGTCAAAGAGTGTACTGCCTATATTTTCTTCTAGGAGTTTTATGGTTTCTCATCTTACCTCCAAGTCTTTAATCCAATTGAGTTAATTTTTGTGTATGTTGAAAGATAATGGTCTGCCTTCATTCTTTTGCATGTGGCTGTCCAGTTTTCCCAGCGGCATTTATTGAAGAGACTTTCCTTTCTTCATTGTATGCTCTTAGTCCTTTGTCAAAATTAGTTGTCTGTACATGTTTGCTTTTATTTCTGGGCTTTCCATTCTGTTCCACTGATCTTTGTGTCTGTTTTTGTACCAGTATCATGCTGTTTTAATTACTACAGTTTTGTCATATATTTTGAAGTCAGGGATGGTGTTGCATCCAGGTTTGTTCTTTCTTTCTCTTTTTTTTCAGAATTTCTTGAGCTATTCAGGATCTTTTGTTGGCCCATATGAATTTTAGGATTCTTTTTTCTATTTCAGTGAAGGATGTCATTGCTATTCTAATTGGGAGTGCAATGAATCTAGCGATTGTTTTAGGTAGTATGAACATTTCAACTATGTTTATTCTACCAATCCATGTACATGGAATATCTTTCCATTTCTTTATGTCATCATCAATTTCTTTCAATAATGTCTTAAAGGTATCATTGCATATATCTTTCACCTCCTTGATTAAGTTAATTACTAGATATTTTATTCTTTTTGTTGCAATTGTAAATGGGGTTGTATTGTTGCATTCTCTTTCTGTTAGTTCATTATTTGAATAAAGAAATGCAACTGATTTTTGTAAGTTCATTTTGTATCCTGCAACTTTGCTGTTGTTGTTGATTATTTCTCATGGTTTTCTGACGGATTCTTTAGTATTTTCTATATATAAAATCCTGTCATCTGCAAAGAGTGAGACTTTCACTTCTTCCTTGCCCGTTTGTATAACTTTTATTTATTTTTCTTGCCTAATTGCTCTGGCCAAAACATCCAGTACTAGGTTGAATAAGAGTGGTGAGAGTGGGCATGTTTGTCTTGTTCCTGTTCTCAGAGGGATGGCTTTCAGTTTTTCCCCATTGAATATGATGTTGACTGTGGGTGTGTCACATATGACCTTTATTATGTTGAAGTACTTTCCTTCTATATCCATTTTATTAGAGTTTTTATCATTAATGGATGTCAGATGTTGTCAAATGATTTCTCTGTATCTATTTATATGATGATGTGATTTTTATTGTTTACTTTGTTAATGTAGTGTATCACAGTGATTGAGTTGTGGATGTTGAACCATTCCTGCATCCCAGGAATAATTCCCACTTGATCGTGGTGTACAATGCTTTTAATGAATTGTTGTATTCAATTTGCTAATATTTTGTTGAGGATTACTGATGGTCAAACAGGAATAGCTTTATTGAACAGTATGATGTCCAAATGAGAAATGCCATCCTTCAAAATAGAAAGATCTTAGATATCCAAACTGCATCCCAAGTTGGTACATGTGCTATAATTCAAACTGAATGTTGTATTTTTATCCCTGATGAGTTTTCCAATGTGTCATCTCTGTTAAAACACATGAAAAAACAGGTGTATGCCCTAAGCGACTTCTCACCAAGTCTCAATTTATTTAGCTGGCTGCTTTCAGGTATTGGTTCCATTCTGCAATCTTGATTACAATTCTTATTTTTGTTACTTTAGAATTCTTGGATTAATCATAATAATCAAGCTAATTACAGTTTTCTTTACTCAATGTTGTAAGGCTGATATGCAAGCTCATGTAACAATCACTCAGCAACTTGAGATGGTTGATCATTCTTATAATTCTGAATGAGCCTCTTTCTCTGATAAGGATTATGCTTAAAACTTCTTCTTCTGAACTAAACACTTTATTGTCATTACTAATATATCTGCTCTGTAGTCATTAACTATTTTAAGTAATGTTTACACAATCTGTAGAAGTTCATGTACAATGGTTGTGTGACAATCCAAAATTACTGACCTGTGGAATGCTTCCCCTACTAGCATATACCTTTACTTCTGCTCACGAAGCTCAGATATTTTGCCCCAACATGGATAACTGGCTAAAATAAAATAAAAGCCCAGCTCTAAGGGACATGATGGATTCAGAGCAGGCATCAAGGAAAACTAAATTGATCATCAATGCTTTATGTCAAAAGATTATCATTCTCAAGGGGAAAAATGATGAGAATAATAAGAATAAAATGAAATTTTCACATATTGGGTATATAGGGAAGCCAGTTTAGTTTAAATCTAATTTGATCTAAAACACGTTTATCTCAGAGCACCCTGTCTTATGGGCCACCAAACACGCACTGTACATCTATTTCAAACATTTCCCCAAATCAAAAAATGCAGTCTTTAAAGATAGGGATGAGTGTCTCTCCCTCCCTGATGCTAGTACCTGTAGTTCTTTGGAGATAAGTTTTTCTTCCCAGTGAACCAAGATCAAGTTGCACTGTTGTGTATATGCTAAACTGTGATGAAACATCTCCTTGTGGCTTTGGGGAAAAATATTTCTGTCATGCTTGTTGTATGTTCTTTGCTCTGAAATGGTATATAACCATGCTGTAAACCACATTTCCCCAGGGTGCTTTGTTCCCTGGGGAAGAGAGCGTTTCTGGGCTAGTCCTCACATTACCTCTTTAAATATCTCTCTTACCTATGGATTGGTTTTTGATTATTTGCATGCTAAGAGGGAAGCTTCCAAGTACCAATGAAAATAGACATACCATTTGTTTTGCTTAAATTTACAGCCACAGTCTTCCAATTTGTTTCTAATAAAAGCTAGTTTGGGGGGATCAAAATGTTGCCTTAATGGCAATTGCAATTCTGGACTACTTTTGCTCTATTTGGTCCACTTAGTTAAAAATGTACCTGTAGTGGCCCCAAAGTTATTAAACATAAACCAGGCTGGGATCCCTAAAGGAGGGTTTCCCTCAGAATATTTAGAATACTGGGATTCCACTTATGAAATTTCCTCTGAAAATTCCAGAAAGTTCCTAAAGTCCTAACCCTATCCCCAAAGGGAGTCTATAAACAAAAGAAAGCTTGCTAGATTTCTAGCCTTGATTCAAAAAGGAATATGAAAACCAAAGAAAAACTTCTGGATTGTTAGCAAGCTTGAGCACCAAACGGAACTTTGCTACCTTCAGAAAACAACTGAGTACTCACCAAGGATGATGCGTTGAAGCCAAGAACAGAACCTTGAACCAGGACAAAGCCTCTCGTGATTCTGAATAAAGTCTGAGAGCTCAAAATGGAAGGAGAGCACAGTTCAGTGTCTGAAAGGAGACTCACCAAACCAAAAGCAGATGGCAACACACATAAGTGATGAGCACAAGGGGCTCCATGTGGGCACCTTGCTCACTTCTGGGGTCACTGTCCCTAGGAGATCCTTTCCTTTGGATCCACTTTTCTGACACCACACAAGTCAACTAAAAAGGCAGATTTTCCAGTTATTTTATTTCAAAATGAGTTAATTAGGCAATAGTCAAAAGAATTGCAATTCTGAATGTGAATAACATGGCAAACCATAGGTAAATTCAGACAACCAAGGAGGGGAGCATGATTTTATAGAGAAAAAGGGGAGTGGGGAGGGGTTTGTTCTAAAGTGAAAGTCCATTGGAGGAGGGTAATAGTTCAAGAAGACAATGGCTTTCTTTGGCCGAGCTGTGTCACTTCTCATCAGCTGGGCTGTTGCCTGCTGGGGAGAGAAATCTCCTTTTAGTAGTAAAGTAATTTCAGTTTCAGTCAGAGATGCAAGCATCTATCTGTCTCTTCCTCCTTTGTGTAATTTATGATATGTGATAGGGTGTGAGAGCTTACCCTACAGGTCTTTCTAACTCCAATTTAGTTAAGGTTTCTTTATCAATTTCCACTATATACATCTATATATCTGTATAGATATATATCTCTTGTCCCATGCAGGCCTCTTTCAATGTGACACTGACGTGCCACCACTGAGATGTCCTCTTTTCCCTTCCACTTAAATCTGCATAGATTTGTAACTGCTTTGACAAATAGAATGCAGTGGAAGTGACACTTCATGACTTCTAAGGCAAGATCATAAAAGACTGTACAGTTTCCACCTGGCTCTCTCTCAGGACTTTCTTTCTCTGCCTTCCGTTCATTGATTCCCCATGAAGCCAGTTCTAGCAACCCAATCTCACATTTATTGGAGAATTTCTTGACTGTTCCATCACCATCCCCTGAACAACCTTAATCTCACACAGCACAACTATGGGCCAGAGACGTTGGTAGAACCAGTGCTCAGTTTTCCTCATGAAGTTATAGTGTAGCTTTCACATCTCTCCTTCTGGCCACTTCCTCAAGTTGAGCCTGCAGTCTACTGTTTTTGGCCTGAACAGGGAAGAATAGAATATTGTTTAGCTCCATGTGTGACTACAAAAACATCCCCCTCCCTCGGCTGTCAAGGCGTAGCTTGGGCCATCTAAGGACCTGTAATCTGAGATTCAATAAGCCCCTCATCCCACTGCAGGCCCCAGCGTCCCTTCTCCTCAGCACTGGGCCCTAGAACACACTGCACCTGCTTGGGATTTAGGCAAAGAAAGATGAAACAAAGGATGGGAGGGGTTTACTTTGGCTGTTTGTGATCCCCATCCCCACATCCATCTTCCCTGATATAGGAACTAGCTACCTCTCCCACCCTTCTTCACAGAACAGCCTCACTCCAGACATGTTTTAACTAGACTCCTCAGAATGTAACAGGGGAAAACAGAGGCATGGGGCTGATGGGAAATACCACTCCTATCCATGGCATCCAACCTTCCTTCCTGATGCATCAACGTCATCCATGTCTAAGAGCTCAACCTTGGCAGTCATCAGGCTGGGGTGTGAGTCATGCTGTGACCTCAGGTCAGTGACTCCACCTCTCTGAGCATCAAATCAAAGATGAGGATTTGCTTATTTATCAATCATTTAGATAATGCTTACATGTTGCCAAGCACTGTTCTAGCCACTTTATCATTACTGTCTCATTTAGTCTTTAAAACCACCTATGAAAATCATCTGAGAGAGGAGGTGTGGCCCCATCCTTCCAGAGCCTCATGTCTGAAGGTGGAGACTGCAAATCACCTTTCTTCTATTTCCCCAGTGAGGAGTAAAACAAAAGCAGGGCCACCCTGTGCACAAATGTTCACAGTAGCACTATTCACAATAGACAAAGTAAAAAACAAACCACAGGTCAATCAACTGATGCAGGGATAAACAAATGTGGTATTTCCAGGCAATAGAATATTATTTGGCCATAAAAGGAATAAAGTACTGATACATTCTACAGTGTGGATGAACCTTGAAAGCATGCTAAATGAAAGTCAGATAGGTCAATTACTGTTTGAGTCCATTCGTATGAAACTTACAGAACAGGTAAGCTCACAGAGACAGAGGCATAGTATTGGTGGCCAGGGGCTAGAGGGAGGGAAGAATGGGAACTGACTTCTCAATGTGTACAAAGTTTTCTTTTGGGATGATGAAAATGAGAACAGACGGAGATGGTTGCACAACTTTGTGATTGTAAAACATGCCTTTGAATTCTACACTTTAATGTGGTCAAGGGTTAATTTTATTCTGTGTGAATTTTACCTCCAAAATATATATATAATAATGGAAAAGTGGTACAAGATAGCCATTTTGCACAGAATAGTAGAACTCTATTTTTATCTCACTGGTTTTAGAGGATAAAATCAGAGAGATAAGGGAGATAATTTTGGTTAATGCAGCACAGAAGTTGAGGGTTGAAGTGGCCCTTTCAACTCAAGGAGGGAGCAGGAAGGTGGAGGATGTAGATGTGGACAAGGGACACCTGCCGCTGCTGTCCTGGGTAAACTTTGATCTAAATTTTTTCCTCGTTTGGGTCAGACTTTCCCTGACCGTGCTAGGGCTGGTGGTAACACCAAGTTGCTGAGTATTTCCTGGCCTTGAAACTCTGAGATTTTACTCTCAGTCAATAATGCATGCCATCTGGGATAAATGGTGTCTAAAGTAGGTTGAATGAAGGAGAGACTATAGAAAGGACTTTCCACAGGGGAGAGTGAGCAGGGGAGAATAAGGAGACCTCCACAGATTCACTGTGGGCAGAGGTGCGGGCTGGATGCGAGGACTCTGAGGGGATCTGCATCCCTTCTCCCCCTCCCCAGTGGGGCAAGAACAGAGCTGAAACACAGGGGGCATTTTCACCAACCCATTCTTCCTTGCTGTGAGGTCATTGTATTCTAAGGCCTTTTGAGAGCTCAAGGAAAAGTTCTGCAGCATCAAAGGCAAGAGGAAGAAGGGCTCAGAGTGAGCCAAGCTCTCACCCAGGGGGATGTTTTCCTGAAGGCATAATGGGGGTTGTTTCATTGGGAGGAGCCCTCTGAGAGCACTTGGTTGCCCAACCTCAATCTCCCAAGACATTTGCATGATCATTTACATAGATTTGCGTGTGAGGTACCCCTACTCCTACTCTTGTTCTCAGTACCATCAACACAAGTGTGTGTATGTTTCTATCTTTCCCATCTCTTCTAGTGTTTCCCATACCATGCCCTCCTCTGTCTATATTGATCCCTGTCTTTGCCCATCTCACAATCTCTATTTTCTCTGAGTCTCTGGCTAAGTAAATTCTCAACTAAACCAGTTTATGAGACAATGTGAAAACATTGGAAAAATCCATGCTGGTGTACCCTGGGAATGTGGAACCATGAGAGAAGTAGAGAGGAGCAAATCGTCCATGGCCCCTGTCCTGTTCTGATATGCAGAGGGCACCAGTATCTTGATTGGCTGTTAAGATACTGAACTACTTCTGACTGAGGTGATGCACAGCCACCGCTCTAAGGTTCCAGTTGTCTGCACTCATTTAGTCACCTTGGCCCTGCCCCTAGACCCCAGACTTGTCCACAATCAGCAGCTAATGGGTAAGCCTCCTAGACCTTATTCCAACATCACCACCAGTGGCCATTCTGATTGGATGGTGGTCCTCTCATTTATGATAAACATTTTGAATAGCATTCCTCACCCACCCTCACCCTTGAGTTTCTGCCTCTCATACACACCGCTCATATCTTCCTGCAAAATGGGATCCACCATCACAAAAGTGCCCTATCTAGATGGAGCCCTCAGGATCTACTATTGACTTTGGCACAGGCTTATGTCACTGGCATAACCAAGGGTGGGCAGCAAACGAATCCCTGTGCTGGGCCACTGTGTGGACAGCATCCTGTTTACCTGCAGCCTCAAGGGGAAAGGGGTGGGCCCAGAAAGCTGCCTCATTCAGTGTGGTAAAGTCCATTATCATTTACAAACATTCAGGACACATCCTTGGGTGCATTGAACACCTCTGCTTCATTGAACTTGCATGGCAGTTGTTTTGGCCAATGAAGTGAGGGATAAATTGAAATGTGTCATGCTATTTACTGTTTATGCATGTGGCAGGTAGAGTATCCAATGGTCCCCATCTTTATGGAACTGTGACAGCCTGGGATGGGCATGTTGGATGAGCATGAAATATACTTTTAGGCTTTGAGCTGCTGAGATGTTCAGGTTGTTTATCACAGCCCAGCCTGCACTGACTAACATAGGTCATGACTTCCTACAAGGCTTTGGGCAGGCCCCCTGCCCTCTGGGCCTTTCTTGTTCCAGCTCTACAAGAGAGTGCCTGATTCAACACCAAGACATCTACTATTTTTAACAGGTCAAAGGAAAATATCAACTTGATTCTTGTGACAGGAGCTGAAAAGATATTTAACAATTCTCACCACCAAATTCTATTGAAATTTTTAAAAAAGAAAATCCTACAGTAACATACACCAGAATATAAATATACTGAAAACAAACCTAAAGAGATTTAAAACTTTAGCATATGATAAATTTCAAGCCAATAGTTAAAAGTTAAATTATCTGATAGGTGATTGAATCAGGGCACTTGCAGGACCCTGAGAATGAATATTCCCCCAATTTTGGTGGGCTAAATGACTCCTGGGCTGCGCTCCAGTCTGGGGTTTGGATTTGAACAACTGGCTCACAAGAAATAAATCACTGAATTTTCCTTCTTTTCTCTTCATTTCTGTTCTCTTTCTTCTGTCTATCTATCTATCTATCTATCTATCTACCTATCATCTATCTATCTATCTGTCTACTCATCCATCATCGACGTGGGTGTGCGTGCACATATTAAACAAAGAATTTAGAAGGACATCTGTAATATTAACAACTATTATTTTGATGGTGAATTGCAGGTTATTTTTACTTTCACCTTAATTGCTTCACTGTTTGTATAAAAATTAGAAAAAATAATATGGTTTTTATTATGAAAAAAAGCTGAAAATGCCTTTCTCAATTCTTGGCACAAGTCAGGTGCTCAATAATGAATCATTTATCTGTCTGTCCTTTGTGTGTGAATGTGCCTGTATGGATGTGTCTTAGACTTTCATGTTATCTCCATCACTGACTTACTCTCCACCTTTCTCCCCCATCTTATCTCCTCACTCTCATCCCGCTCACACTATCATAGTGTCTGTAGATGTCTTACTTTCTATTTCCTTAAGAATCCTCATCGTTTTGAAAAGTGTTCATCCAGTGTTTGGAGTTGGACTAAGGGAGAAAGTCACAGACAGAGAGAAAACGGGGTGAGTAGGCATTCTTATAGGGTAGAGGTAAGCATGGCTTACCCATGGAGGATGGGATGAAGTCTTCCTGCTTCCTGAAGTTGCCTTCTGAATCTAGGAAGTGGCTAGGGTGGAAGGCATCTGGCTTCTCAAAATGGTGTGGGTCATGGAGGTGAGAGCTCAGGATGGTGTACACAGTAGTGTCCTAAGAGGGTGTCAAAGCCAAGTGGACCCAAATGGGCATCAACAGCGAGCAGCTGAATCAATGATGGTACTTCTACAGTTGAAAATAAGCTTCATCAACTGTGTGGTCTATAGTTGGTGGCTAAAATAATTGCCAAAATAATGAATTGAAATAATTCTGCCCTGTTTTGATAATAGTTGTGTCTGAGCTCTCCAGGAATCTCTACTGACCACCCTGACCCCTGTTCTCCAAGACCCTTTGGACTTCTCCATGACCCGTCAACTAGAAGGGTCACATCTGGCTCAGCAGAGGCCTCCAAGCAACCAACTTTGGCACAAAAGCCAGAATCTAATCTAATGGATGTGCATATTTGGTGACTAAATATTGTGAGTATCACCCCTAGGTACATCTATACACAGGAAAATTTGTAATGACAGAAAAATGAATTAGAACTATAGGCACTGACCTGAAAATATATTGACATTATACTCATATTATAAAAGGAAAGTCAAACACACAGACACCTAATAAAAAACAAGTTGCAGATTGCATTAGCATGAACATAAAGACAGGAGGGGAAAGAGACGTGCGCATTGTACAAACAGGTTCCAAAGTGATAGATACAGTATGAACTGATCTTTGTGTATACATGTATATATGTGCTTATATGTTCTTATAATTTAAAGAAAGTTTGGATGGAAAATTATCATACTATGAATGCCTTCTCACGAAGGAGGAATTTAGGGCAGATGATAAAATAGTTTTAAAAAATGCTCTACTGTATAACAAGTTTTAATAAGTATATGCTATTCTTTTTAGAAAATCTAACACGTACTAAAGATAAAATATAAAACAGACAGAAAGGAGAGGACTTTTGTGTACTTCTAAATTCTCCCTCCCTCCCATAGAAATCTGGAAAGAAATAGTCCCATTGGAGTCCAACAGTCAGAGACATGAAGCCTAAGACTGCAGGCAGACAGCACCTTCCATCCAAGATTCTGTGGCTCTGCTGTTCTCACCTTAGGGAGAAGATATCCCAGGAAGTGAGTGTCCTTGATGACAGAATGGGAGTCCCAAGTGGGGTGGGGCTACTGAATCTTGGAGATGACAGCATCTGTGTAAGGCATTTTTGTTTAATCTTCAAGGACTAGGAGATGGTGTGGGCTGATAACTCTGTCAATCTCTGCCTGGGCTTTCTCTAAGAACGGTGAAGGTTGGAGAGGGGTCATTAATGAATGCCCATCACTCTGGGCTCAGTGAAGTCTCCCAAAAAATGACCTGCAGACAGGGGGGAAGGTTTTGTGAACTCTTTACTAAAATGTTTGGTTATTGTTCTTTCTCAAAGAAATCATCAAGAAAGACAGTCAGTGGCTTCCTTGTGGTGAAGTCTTGCCTGATGTTCCCATTATCGTTAAGAGAGGGATAATTTGGGGGAGGATGGGCAGGTGGAAATTCATTGAACACTTAAGGCACATTTTTTTCTTTAAACTAAATTGAGTTTTGCCTGGAACTGAGTTCTTGTCCTTCTGTGCTGCTGATTTGCCATGTGATCTTGGATAAGTCACTTGCCTACTCTGTGCCTAAATTCATATCTGTAAAATAAGGGGGATTTATTGGCTGAGAGCTTCAACAAGTATGATCCAAGGATCATCCACACAAGAGCCAATTGAGGAGATTTTTTAATTCATTGCAACTCAGCAATATACCCGAAATAGTCAAGTTCTTTTGCAACCTCAAAGTACTAACTTCAAGCTGTTCTTTCAAGACCCACATGCTTTTCTAGACTGCAAAATGCCCTGTAAATGGTAACTCTTTGTGACTGAAGCATGCTTTGAAAACGATCAAGCACCCTACAATCTCCCAAGTCTCACAAGTACAGAAGTAATTATTAGAATACAAGAAATGACATGCACTGAAGAGGATGTGGAGTAAAGGGAACCCTCATACACTTCCCTGGGGAATGCAAACTGTTGCAGCCACTGTTGAAAACAGTATGTAGATTTCTCAAAAAATTAAAAATAGAGATACCGTACAATCCACCTATTCTTCTTTTGGGTATTTATACAAAGAATATGAAAACACTAATTCATATCTTCATAGCAGCATAATTCACAATAACCAAGACTTGGAAATGACATATGTGTCCATCAACAGATGAATAGATAAAGATGTGTTATATATATAGAATGGAATACTACTCAGCCATTAAAAAAGACAAAATCATGCAACTTGTGACAATATGGATGGATTTTTAGGGTATTATGCTAAGTGAAATTATTACGCTAAGCGAAAGCAAGAAAGACAAATACAGCATGATTTCACTCATTTGTGAAGGACAAACAAACAAAGGCATAGACGTGGAGAACAGATTTGCGGTTACCAGAGGGGAAGAGGGCAGGGGAAGCATGAAATGGCTAAAGGGGCACATATCTATGGTGACTAATGGAAACTAGACTTTGGTGGTGAACAAGATGCGGTCTATACAGAAGCTGATACATAATAATGTATACCTGAAATTTACCCAATGATATAAACAAATATGATTGCAAAAACATAATAATAAAAAAAAGAATGGAAAGAGAGAGCAGGGTCTCAGAGGCTCCCTGCTGGGTCAGATGTTAACTCTTTAATTGCTACCTCTTAACAGGCTTTCCAGGAGGGAAACCTGGGGAGGCTGAGGAAGGAATGGGGGCAGAAGTGTTGGGCCAGTGTCACTGTTATTCACAGTGAACTATTTCAATATTTAAGCAACACATACATCATACCCCAAAACACGAGCTCAATGTCAGTAGTGTGTCCATCACTCTCTTTCCCACTCACCCCCAATCTATCTTGGCCCTTCCCTTGTCTATGAAGAAAAGGAAGGAAGGAATGAAGTCTGTTGAGGTGCTGGGGTCCAGTATTTTCTGGTTTCTCTTGATGCTTCCAATGACAAAATCTTCCAAATCTTGAATGTTTCTGTAGAAGCAAATGTGTATGCCAGGAAAGAGATTCAAGAGGACAGAGAGGAGTTTAAACACCTACAGGAAAGCAGAGGAGGCTGCAGAACCTGTTCTACTCTCTGGGCTTTTGTTGTGGGTTTTGATGTTGTACACTGCACAGCAGACACATCTGAAGGGCACCATTCAGCACATGGACTTGGGGAATGTGCCTCCCAGCTGAGCACACATACACACTCAGACACACAGACACTCAGTGGTTTATGACCAAAGAGGCCCACATCAAGACACACTATAATTAAAATGTCCAAAATTAAAGATAAAGACAGAATCCTAAACGCATCAAGAGAAAGGCCACAAGTGACATATAAAGGGAAGCCCATCAGGTTATCAGTGGACTTCTCAGCCGAGAGCCTTCAGGCAAGAAGAGAATGGCACAACGTATTGAAAGTGTTAAAAGGAAAAAAACCTACAGCCAAGAATACTCTGTCCATCAAGACTGTCACTCAGATTGGAAGGAGAGATAAAGAACTTCCCAGACAAGCAAAAATTAAAGGAGTTTATCACCAAGAAACCAGTTCTACAAGAAATGCTGAAGGGATTTAGTTAAATGGGAAAGCAATGACCACAAATAGAGACCAAAGAAATTATCAAAAAAACAAAACAACAACAACAAAAACCAGGCAATAAAATCACTTGTAAAGGTAAAAATATAGTAAAGGTAGCAGATTGACTACCTGTGAAGATAATATGAAGGTTAAAAGACAAATGTAGGAAAAATCACCTATTTCAATGATAAGAGAGTAATGGATAGACACACACCAAACAAGAGACTATATATGATTTCAAAAACATAGAATGTGGGAGGAAGGGAGTGAACAAGTAGAGTTTTTAGAAAGAGGTCCAGCTAAACAGTCTATCAACTCAACATAGAGTGTTATATACATAGAATATTAAATAGGATCTTCATGGCAATCACAAATCAGGAACCTATAATAAGCAAGCAAAAAGTAAGACAAAAGAAATCAAACGTATTACTAAAGATATTCATCAAACCACAAGGGAAGAGAGCAAGAGAAAAAGACAGGAACAGAGAAGAACTACTAAAACACCCAGAAAAAAAAGCGACAAAATGGCAATAAATACATATTTATCAATAGCTACTTTAAATGTCAATGGACTAAATACTCCAATCAAATGCCATAGGATGACCATTGGATAAAAAAACAAGACCAATGTATATGCGGCATAAGAGACACATTTCAGACCTAAAGACACTCACAAACTGAAAGTGAAAAGATGGAAAAAGATATTCCATGCAAATGGCAAAGAAAAGAAAGAGGAGGTAGCAATACTTATATCAGACAAAATAGACTTTAAAACAAAAACTGTAACAAGAGACAAAGATGAGCACTACATAATGATAAAGGGAAAAATCCAACAAGAAAATATAACACTTGTAAATATCTATGCACCCAACATAGGAGCATCTAAATATATAAAGCAATTATTAACAGACATAAAAGGAGAAACAGACAGTAACACAATAATAAGAGGGGACTTTAACACTCCACTTACAACAATGGATAGATCATCCAAACAGAAGATCAATAAGGAAACACTGGCCTTAAAGGACACATTAGACTAGATGGACTTAGTTGATATATATAGAACATTCCATCTGAAAACCACAGAATACACATTCTTTTCAAATGCACATGGAACATTCTCCAGGATTGATCACATATTAGGACACAAAACAAGTCTCAATAGATTTAAAAAGATCAAAATAATACCGTGCATCTTTTCTGACCACAAAGGTAGGAAACTAGAAATCAACTACAGGAAGAAAACCAGAAAAACCACAAAAACATGGAGATTAAACAAAATGCTACTGAACAACGATTGAGTCAATGAAGAAATCAAAGGAGAAATAAAAAAATTCCTGAAGACAAATGAAAATGAAAGTACAACATGCCAAAATCTGTGGGATACAACAAAAGCAATTCTAAGAGGGAAGTTTATAGCAATTCAGGCCTACCTCAACAAAGGAGAAAAATCCCAAATAGACAATCTAAAAGTGCATCGAAAGGTACTGGAAAAAGAACAACAATCAAAGCCCAACACCAGCAAAAGGAAGGAAATAATAAAAATCAGAGCAGAAATAAACAAAATAGAGACTACATACACAATAGAAAAAATTAATGAAACCAAGAACTGGTTCTTTGAAAAGATAAACAAAATTGACAAACCCTTAGCTAGACTCACCAAGAAACAAAGAGAAAAGGCTCAAATAAATAAAATCAGAAATGAAAGAGGAGAGATTACAATGGACACCTCAGAAATACAAAAGATAATAACAGAATACTATGAAAAGCTATACGCCAACAAATTGGATAATCTAGAGGAAATGGATAAATTCTCAGAAACATACAACCTTCCAAAACTGGACCAAGAAGAAGTAGAAAATTTGAATAGACCCATCACCAGTAAGGAGATCAAAACAGCAATCAAAAACCTCCCAAAAAATAAAAGTCCAGGACCTCATGGCTTCCCTGGTGAATTCTACAAAACATTCAAAGAAGACTTAATACCTATCCTTCTCTAACTCTTCCAAAAATTGAAGAGGAGGGGAGGCTTCCTAACTCATTCTACAAAGCCAACATTATCCCGATACTAAAACTAGACAAGGATAACACAAAAAAAGAAAATTACAGGCCAATATCACTGATGAACATCGATGCAAAAATCCTCAACAAAATACTAGCTAATTGAATACAACAACAAATTAAAAAGATCATACATCATGATCAAGTGGGTTTCATTCCAGGAATGCAGGGATGGTTCAACATCCACAAATCTATCAATGTGATACACCACATTAACAAAATGAAGAATAAAAATCACATGATCATCTCAATAGATGCAGAGAAAGCATTTCACAAGATACAGCATCCATTTATGATAAAAACTCTAAAGAAAATGAGTATAGAAGGAAAATACCTCAACATAATAAAGGCCATATATGACAAACCCACAGCAAATATCATTCTCAACAGAGAAAAACTGAAAGCTATCCCTTTAAGAACAGGAACCAGGCAAGGATGCCCACTGTCACCACTCTTATTTAACATAGAATTGGAAGTCCTAGCCAGAGCAATCAGGCAAGAAAAAGAAATAAAAGGGAAACACATTGGAAAAGAAGAAAAGAAACTGTCACTCTTTGCAGATGACATGATCTTATATCTAAAAAACCCTAAAGAATCTGCTAAAAACCTTTTAGAAACAATAAAGGTACACAGTCAAGTCGCAGGATACAAAATCAATGTATAAAAATCAGTTGTCTTTCTATACACTAACAACGAAGGAACAGAAAGAGAAATTAAGAATACAATCACATTTACAAGTGCAACAAAAAGAATAAAATACTTAGGAATAAACTTAACCAAAGAGGTGAAATATCTGTACACTGAAAACTATAAAACATTGTTGAAATAAATCAATGAAGACAGAAAGAAATGGAAAGATATTCTGTGCTCTTGGATTGGAAGAATTAACATCGTTAAAATGTCCATACTTCCTAAAGCAATCTATAGATTCAATGCAATCCCTATCAAAGTTCCAACAACATTTTTCACAGAAATAGAACAAAGAATCCTAAAATTTATATGTAACAACAAAAGACCCCGAATAGCCAAAGGATTTCTGAGAAGAAAGAACAAAGCTGGAAGTATCACACTCCCTGATTTCAAAATATACTACAAAGCCATAGTAAACAAAAGAGCATGATACTGGCACAAAAACAGACACACAGATCAATGGAACACAATTGAGAGCCCAGAAGTAAACCCACACATTTATGGACAGTTAACATTCGACAGGGAGCCAAGAGCATACGATGGAGAAAGGAGAGTCTCTTCAATAAATTGTGTTGGGAAAACTGGACAGCCACATGCAAAAGAATGAAAGTAGACCATTCCCTTATGCCATGCAAAAAAAAATCAACTCAAAATGGATTAAAGACTTGCATGTAAGACCTGAAACCATGAAACTTCTAGGAGAAAACATAGGCAGTACGCTCTTTGACATAGGCCTTAGCAGCATATTTTCAAGTCCCATGTCTGACCGGGCAAGGGAAACAAAAGAAAAAATGAACAAATGGGACTACATCAAACTAAAAAGCTTCTGCACAGCAAAGGAAACCATCAACAAAACGAAAAGACAACCTAACAATTGGGAGAAGATAGTTGCAAACCATATATCACATAAGGGGTCAATATCCAAAATATACAAAGATCTCCTACAGCTCAACAACAAAAAAGCCAAGAATCCAATTTAAAAATGGGCAAAAGATCTGAACAGGGATTTCTCCAAGGAAGATATATGGATGGCCAACAAGCATAGGAAAGATGCTCAACATCATTAGCTATCAGGGAAATGCAAATCAAAACTACAATGAGGTATCACCTCACTCTGATCAGAATTTCTATAATTAACAAGACAGGAAACCACAAAGGTTGGAGAGAATGTGGAGAGAAGAGAACCCTTTTTCACTGCTGGTGGGAGTGCAAACTGGTGCAGCCACTATGAAAAGCAGTATGGAGTATCCTCAGAAAATTAAGCTTAGATCTACCATATGATCCAGCTATTCCACTGCTGGGTATTTATCCAAAGAACTTTAAAATGCAAAGGCATAAAGATACCTGCACCCCTATGTTCACTGCAGCATTATTCACAATAGCCAAGACTTGGAAGCAACCTAGGGGCCCATCAAGGGATAAATGGATAAAGAAGATGTGGTATTTATACACAATGGAATACTACTCAGCCATAAGAATTGATGAAATCCGGCCATTTGTGACAACATGCATGGACCTTGAGGATATTATGCTGAGTGAAATAAGTCAGAGGGAGAAAGTCAAATACCGTATGATCTCACTCATAAGTGGAAGATATAAACAATGACAAACACACACACAGCAATGGAGAATGGATTGGTGGTTACCTTGGGGGAAGGAAGGAGAGGGAAAAATGGGTGATTAGGCTCACATGTGAGGGGATGGACTATAATTAGTTTTTGGTGATGAACATGATGTAATCTACACAGAATTCAAAATATATTATGATGTACATCCAAAAGCTATATAATGTTATAATCCAACGTTCCTGCAATTAAAAATAAATAAATAAAATTAAAGGAAATACTTGATCTGTCTTTAGATTTTATGAAAGTTACAGTTGAAAAGGCAGTTTCACATGCCCAATTTATTTTCAATGTCCTTAGACGTTTTCCAACCACTGAATTGAGCATCACCTAAAATTAAATTTTCATTTTAATTATTCCTACTAGCCATATTTCAAATGCTTAATACCTACATGTGGCAAATGTTTACCACATTGGACAATGCAGTTCTAACCTGTAGCTGACCTTGGGCAACACTCTCAATCTTTGTGTGCTTCACTTTCCAAATCTATAAAGTTGGGATGACAAGCATACCTGCCTTAAAGAGTGAGGATTAAATGAGTTACACAGTGTAAAGCACTTTACCTGTTCCCACCAGTGATTCCAAGGACTAGAATGAGGACCCAAGCTCAGTGCCAGATCACACAGCACGTTGGGAACCAGGACCTGGGTTCAGGAAAATCCATGGCAGCACTTCCCCAAGGTCAGGAAAGTACAGGTTCCATGCCTGAATTCAAAAGTTCAAGATTGTTGGTCCTCTCCTTCTGGGTTGGAGAAGTATGACTCAACTACAAGGATGAGGATCCTGGTTCCAGCAAGGTTCTGCCCAAGATTGCAAGAAAGATGCTGTCTCATCTCCTCTCACTCTCTTTTAAAGGAGAGAGACAGAGAGACAGAGAGAGGTGGAAATTCAGGCCCAGGTCACCACAGGTAGACATTGACACATTCAGCAAATATGGAGTGAGCCTGCCACAGGTGGGGTGGGGGTCAGTGGATATCAATCAAACTGGACACAGTCTCTGAGCTCCTGGAGTTCAGAGTCTAAACGGGGAAACAGAGACACTGAGACAGAGAGAAGTAGCAGGAGAGAGAGCCACACACATACAGATTGGCAGTAAGGGTCAGAGAAAAGTCCTGCACTGCGAAGACAGAGCCAGAGGCAGGGACAGAACTACCTGCCACTGGTTAGAGCAATCGGACTTCCAGTGGACCTGAAAGCTCCACCTGTCAGGTCTCGGTCTCTCTGTCTCTCTCTACTTTACCAGCTCCATCCCTGACTCTCACCATTTCTGTGTTTCTCTCCCCTCTTTCTGTCTCTCCCATCCATCCAGTCTGTGGTTGTTACAGAATGAAAGATGATGGAAGGGGTCTGGAGAGATAGACACTGGGGGTCCACAGGCCCTACAAAGACAGGAACTGGTTGACGCACAAACACACAAGCACACACAGACTCACACACAGTGACATATACCACAACCACCATGCAAATGCAAACACACCTTCAGGTATGAAACCATATAAATACATACAAGTCTGCACATATGCAAAAATATGCACATAAGCAAACCCAGGCTCATACACAGAAACACATCTGGATGTGCAAAAAGCACAAACACCCCTTCACGTATGAAAATCATGTGAACACACACACAGATGCAAGCAGGCACAGAGAAACACATGCAAGAATAACTACACAAATGTGGCCAAAACAAGTAGACAGTGCATGCTCATCCAGACCCAGAAAAATAAACACACACACTTGCACACACACACATACACTCATGTGAACCTTGGTATCTCTACCACAGTACCTCTGCCAACCTCTAGGGAGGGAATGTGTAGGCAGGGAGTGAACAGGTCAGCAGACTGCCTGAGCAGGAAATGTTGATCCCTTATCTCCTCTCTTTAATGTTGACACTCCCAGACAATGATGAGAGAGGAGGTGAGGAATAGAGGAAGTTACATAAGTGGGTGGGAAGGTAGGCTCGGGATAAAAAACCCCTGCTTGAGGCTGGAGTGGGGTAGAAGACAGTCAGAAGTGGACCATGGTACTCAGCGTGTTCCTCCTCCTTGCTCTCCTCACAGGACTCTTGCTTCTTTTGCCCAGGGGCCACACAAAGACCCACAGTTACCTCCCACGAGGACCCCATCCTCTGCCCTTCTTTGGGAACTTACTGCAGATGGACAGAAGAGGCCTACTCAAATCCTTCCTGAGGGTGAGATGCAGATGGATGGGGTCTGTGGGTGGCTTTCAGGCTCTGTACTTGGGAATCAATCCCCAGAAGGAGGTGGGCATCCTTCCAGGCTCAGGGGTGGGATATGTGAAGGTTGGTGAGTAAGGAGCATGGAACTGAGCATGGTGGATGGTGGCCAGAGAGTCAGAGGTGTCCTTGCTCAGCTGGAAGTGTAGGGTCACTATCCCTGGAGCAGGCAAGTAGGCAGGAAGATGTGCCTTGGTGTGAGTCACAAGTGTAGAATTTTACCCTCCTCTTCCACCCTCTGTTATATTCCTGGGTGCCTGATCACTGCCGGAAAAGACAGAAAAAGGGGCAGTGACAACAATCAAGTAGGTTTCTACTCTGCTGACAAAAGACATCAAAGGCTGGCTCATGGCAGTGCCAGGACAATGGGAAGGCAGGAGGGGGAACAGGATGAGAGGCCAGGTATCATGTGCTTATAATAATGAACATTAACACACTATAATAGTAGCTGACACTGCAGAGTATTTGCTAGGCTCTATATCACTACTTTCCAGGCATGATTTCATGTTTGATGATCTATTTATTTATTAATAATGAAATCCACACCTGTGAATCCACTATCCAACAGAGAACTGGAACACTGACAGTCACTTCCAACTGTCCCATGATTCTTTGTCCACTTTCCCCCACCATAGCGACTATCCTCCTGAATCTTGGGCTTTTTGTCCCTTTGCTTTTAATAGAGAGTGTTTTATCACAGATGTGGAGGCCCCAAGTGCACATTACTTAACTTTCAATATGTTTAATGTAGCCCAAGTGTTTCATGCTTTTGTGTAAACTCTTGGACTTTGTTTCTTCACTCAGAATTATGTGGCTGAGATTTATCTGTATTGTCATGGGAATTCATCAGGTCTTGTTTACAGCAAGAGAGCTGGGAAAGGTACTTTCCTTGTTTTAGAGGTATGGACAGTGAAGCTCAGCCTGAGGAGGTCACCTGTCCACAGTCACACAGCTGGGACTTCACAGAGGGGATGTTAGAGTTCAGCCTGGAGGTTTCTTCATCTTCAATACCTTCACAGACTAGAGCTGCCTAAAAATTTGGGGATTAATGAATAGTTTGGGAATTTGATTAAAGCAGTGGGCTCCCTCCCCTACAAATATCCATATAAATTTAGCATAAACTTTTGAGAGCTGCAGATCCCCTAAAGCTCTTTCACAGACCCTCCAAGGATCCTCGAGGTAGCCATGATCTTCCATTATCATTGCATCTTTGTAGAGAGAGAGAAAGAGAAAGAAAGGGAGAGACTGAGAGAGAGAACAAGGGAGAAGGCGTTGGCTAGTGGATGTCATCATGGGACTAGATGATTAGAGTGGCTCTGTTCCTCCTCCACTCACCCATATGCTCCCAAGTCCTGGAGTCAGACAGACATGGGTTCGTGTTCCATATTCAACTTTTATTCATTACTCAATTCTTGCTCTCAGATTCATCTTCTGGAAAATGAGGCGGTAACCATAAGAGTGCATGCCACCTAAGATTGTTGTGAGGATTAAGCAGGATATTTTGCATAAAGCCTGGTGCATAGCAAGTTGAATGGCAGCTACTTAGATCTACTCATTCATTTACTCACTCATACAATAATAATTTACTGGCACATTCTGTGAGCTGGGGAATATTCTAGGCATTGATGATGTGGCATTGGACAGGGCATAGAAACTGAACAAATAAGAAAATATTAGGCAGATAAGAGCTATGATTAAAATAAACAGAGCAATATTTTAGAAAGTGGTGGGAGCTATTTCAGATTGAGTGGCAGGGAAAAGACTCAGTCTTGCTTTTCTTTTGAGCAGAGACCCTGAAAGATGGAGGTGGAAGTCATCAGAGAGAGGCAGGTGTTTGTATAAGAACCCTGAAACAGGGGCAAGTGCAGTATGTTTGGGGGAAAACGTCGAGGCTGGATCTAAGTAAGCTAAGAGGTGAGCGGGAGGAGAAGTCAGAGGAGTGACTGGGCAGCATTATGTAGGGCCGTGTGGTCCATGGTGGGGACTTCAGGTCTTATTCTCAGTGCAGTGGTATCGTTGGTGGTTTTGGAACAGATTAGAAATATTAACCAATTTACATTTTAGTGGATTTATTCTGGCTTTGGGGTGGGGTGGGTGGTGAAATGATTGTAGGATGTACAGGAATGAAAGTAGGGAGACCTGTGAGGATGCTTTGCAGAGACCAACGTGAGTAAGTTTTGAGTAAACTTAACCTTCTTATGATGTCAAGTCAACTTTTTATTGAACTTTAACATCACCCTACAAAGTGCACAAATCGTAAGTTTGCAACTCAGTGAATTTTCTCAAACGGGCATACTCATGTTGTTGACATAGCGATAAGTAATAACACAGCCTGTCCCCAGAAACCCCCATCGTATCAACCTTCCAGTCACTACCCTCTTACTATCCTGACACCATAGGCTCATGTTATCACTTACTGAACTTCATATAAACAGAATTATGACTTATGGACTCCTTTGTATCCAGTTGTTTTCTCTTAAAATTATGTCTGTGAGTTTCCTTCAGGTTAAGTGTAGCAGTGGTTTGTTCTTTTTCATTGCTGCATAGTATTTCACAACATGACTAAATCATTATATATTTATTCTCTATCAATGGTGTTGAACATTTCATTAATATGTCTTCTATGAATTTCCTTCTTCGTATTTTTGGTGAATGCATATGCACATATATCTTGGGAATTTTGTTGAGAGGGTAGGTGCTGAGTGACTAAGTACATATGTGTTCAGCTTTAGTAAGTACAGCCGAGGAGTTTCCCAAGTGGCTTTACTGATACTATGATTTATCAAATTTCATTATCATACCCAGAGGGCAGTCACTTTCCCTTCACCTCTACTAAGTGGAGGATTCAGGGTAGTTCTCTGGGGAAATTGTCAGGAGGCAGAGAGCAGGTTGAATTTGGGTCACAACAAGGATGATTCTTTAGTTGCAATGCCAGGGAGATCTGGCTAGATTCAAGGGTATAGGTAAAGGTGATATTGGAAATATTTAACTATCTCTACTGTTTAGGGCACCAATCACGTGGACCTTGGTTGAGTGGTGGGTTAATCCTTTAGTTGCTGTGTACTGGGATGGAGGGTCTTGGGGGCGGCAGCTAATTATGAATCAAATGGAAGTGTTTTAGTAGTTTAACAACTTGGACGGCCACAGAGGCACACACTGACTAACAGCAACCTTGGGGATGGGTATGCTTGGCAGCTCCAAGAGAAATATGGGGATGTCTTCACGGTGTACCTGGGGCCAAGGCCTGTGGTCATGCTGTGTGGGACAGAGGCCATCCGGGAGGCCCTGGTGGACCAAGCTGAAGCATTCTCTGGCCGGGGCAAAATTGCTATCATTGGCCAAGTCATCCAGGGATATGGTACGGACCTCAATGGCCCAAGGCAGGGGTGGGATGGGGGATGGGAACTAGGGTGGTGAGTCTGGGAAGGGAGGGTAAAGGGAGCAGAGGGACCTAGAGTCTCCTTCCAACTTCTACACCCCCAGGTGTGATCTTTTCAAATGGGGAACGTTGGAAGACCCTTCGAAAGTTCTCTCTGGCCACCATGAGGGACTTCGGGATGGGAAAGCGGAGTGTGGAGGAGCAGATACAGGAGGAGGCTCAGTGTCTGGTGGAGGAGCTACAGAATACCAAGGGTGAGCCCCTGGGGATGGGCAGGAAAGAAGGACAGTGAATCGTAGAGAGATGTGGAGTTCATAGCAACAGAAAGGCAGAGAAGTAGATGTGGACAGAAGAAGAGAACTAGAGATAGAGAAAGACAGAGCCCAAGAGGACCATCAGACTGAAGGATAGGACAGAAGGAGGAGCATGGAGATGGAGAGATGAGCAGAAGAGGGACATGGGGAGCCGGAAAACATGTGGGGTTTAGAGTGCTGAGAACAACCCAAAGACACGAACTAAGATATTAGCATGCTATTTTCTTGTGTTCAGGGAAACCAATGCATGGATTAATTGTGTCTATCAAAGGCAAAAAACAGGACTTACATAAAAGAAAGCAAGGAGAGAAAAGGGAAAAGTACAAACATTTGGAAAATGAGGAACTAAATTTTCCTTTCTGTGGGTGAACTGCTCATGAGCTGTTAGCAAGCAGGGAAGACAGTGGGGTATGCTGCTCTTGGGCGGGTGGATGGTTGTCAAAGACTCACTCCCAGTTGTTTTTGGATTCTTCTAAAATGGATGTTTATGAGACAAAAAAGTGACAGGGTCCTTTCTAAGAATTAGCAAGTCATAAACGTGAGACTTGGAGGGAGAGGCAGAGACACAGGGAGAAACAGAGGAATAGGGAAAGAGGTCTGAGAAGAAACACAGGCAGGAAGAGAGTGCACAGAGGGACAGAGAAGGAGACACAGACAGAGATGGAGGGACCAAGACCAAGAGAGACATGCAGAGACAAGAGAGAGAGTGTAAGGGGCTCGGAGGGGCAGAAGAAACAAAGGGAAAGAGAAACTGAGGCAGAGGAAATTAGACAGACAGAAAGACAGGCTCAGGAGAGGGTCTGCAGGGGAACAAGAGAAGTTGGACAAGTGAGACCCAGAGAGAGAGGCTGAGCCTACATGACCTGATGTTGCTGAGCTCACAGACACCCTCCTTCCAATGGGGCCAAACCTGGGGTACGCTGATATCAACTAACAAGTGCAGAACGATTCCTAAAGGACAGAGGTTGGAGAGAAGAGATGAAAGGGGTGCGACAGATAAGGGACAGGAAGAACAGGGCTTTTTAATTTGCACATGTGATTGATTGAATACCTGCTCTGCACCACCCCCACACCTGGGACTGAGCTCTACCTGCTCCCAGAGTCAGAGCTGGGGCCTGAGTGTGGACCAACCACACAGCCCTGCAGCTAGACAGTCGGGGTCTGAGTCCTGGCCCCAGTGATGAGTAGCTGGGTAACTCTGATGAAATGACATGACTGCTCTGTCTGCCCATCTATGAAATGGGGATGATAACAGAATTGCATGTTCCTCTCAGGGTCATGGTAAGAATTAAATAAAACAATATATGAAGTGCTTAGAATAGGGTCTGTCACCTAATATGGGCTAGTGAGTATTAGCTGCTCCTGGTCCTGTTTTCCTCATCTTTCCTGAGCAACGGAGGGTAATTACACAGAGCTTGGGCAGCAGCCTCAAGGCCTTTGAGTCTGTGTCCAGTTACCTGTACCTCCGCCCCCTAGGAGCCCTCCAGGACTCCATCTTCTTCTTCCATGCCAGTGCCGCCAACATCATCTGCTCCATTGTCTTTGGAAAACGCTTCTCCTACAGAGATCCCCAGTTCCTGCAGCTCCTGGACTTGTTCCATCAGTGCTTTGTGCTCAGAAGCTCCTTCTTCGGCCAGGTCAGGAAGATGGTGAGGGACAGTGGGGATGAGAAGGGCATCCGGGGCAGGGGAAAGGGCTGATCTGCTCTAGGGATCAGAAATGCCCCTTAGGGCTAGAAGAAGGGCAGAGAAAACGGGGAAACGGGGACACTGAGACGGGGAGTGAGGGGGACACAGTGAGAAGGGGAATGAGAGATGAAGAGAAAGAAAGGGCAGTGATGAGGGAAGCTTAAATAGAGAGAGAAGAATGAGGATGAGGGAATGAGAGCTTGCAAGAGAGAAGAGAGAAGAGGGGAAGAAAAGAAATAAGAAAGAGAGAAAACATGACAAACAAGTGCAGAGATAAAGCAATCCTGCGAGAGACAGTTGAAAATTTAGTGTGTTTGTGTGTGAGAGAGAGACAGAGAGAGAATGAATCACACTTTCAGACTGTCTGCTCTTCTGTCCCTGCTTCCTCTGAATCTTTGTCTCTGTCTTTGGCAAAGCCTTTCATTTAAGGAAATTCAAGGATATGTGAAAACAAGAGACTTCATTTTCCCCATTTCTCCTCATTCTTTGTCTTTTTCAAAAGTTTCTCCCACATTATAAAGGAATATGCTCCTCTTTTAAAACAAAATAATAAAAGTTTCTCTTTCTCAACTAATCTGGAAACATCCCTATCGTGTACTAAGTCAAAAAATTTAAATGGCAGAACAGCATGCCTGGCTTTCCTTCTTCACCAAGCGTATGTCAAATTCACAGCTGGGCCTATTACAAATGTAGAATGGGTGAGTTTTTGTGACAAGCCCTAGAAGTGGTTTCCTTTTTCTTCTCCCATAGAGAACCATGGAGAGAGAAAAGTCTGGAAGGAGATCCACCAAAAAGTTAACAGTGGTTATCTATAGAGGGAGAGTTAAGAAGAAATTTTACATAATTACGTTCTTGAATTTTTTGCAATTATTTGAAAGAAGTTGAGTATTACATTAATCATCAGACAAAACAACACAACTACGTTCCCAAATAAATAGATAGTCTAAGTTGCCGGTGGCTCATCTTGTGTTAACATGATGTTATCAATGCCTGACACAGTAAGGGAGATGCAAGAGGTGGAAAGAGTCATAGAGAGCTTTGAACAAAACAGATACACTGTTGATGTAGGCAAGAGAAGCCCAGAGAGATGATAAGAAGGAGAGACACACAGAGATAAGGAGAGGCGGACAGGTGGGGTAGAGACCAACCAAAAGACATAAAGATGAGAGAGGAAGATGCAGAATGAGAAAATGTGAGAATACTGCTTCAAAGGAGACATAGAATTAGTAAGCAAGGGACTCAGATACAGAGGGAGAGAAAGAGAATAAGGCAGAGAAAGAGACACAGAGAAACAGAGACAGAGGCAGAGAGAGACAGAGATTCCCCCTCTACAGTATCAGGGCCCAGCACAGCTGCCCCTCCCTTTGACCTCAGCCCCAGGAGGACCTCACAGCCCCTTCTCTCCTGCCTCTGCAGCTGTTTGAGCTCTTCTCCGACTTCCTGAAGCACTTTCCTGGCATACACAGGCAGGTCTACAAGAACCTGATGGAAATCAAAGCATTCACTGGCTGCAGTGTGAAGGAGCACCGTGAAACCTTGGACCCCAGCAACCCCCTGGACTTCATTGACACCTACCTCCTTTGCATGGACAAAGTGGGGTTTGGGAGAGGGCAGCTGGAGGGGAGGTGGGGAAGGAAAAGATGGGGGATGAGAAGAAGGGAGGGGAAAGGTATAGAGAGTGGGGAAGAGGGGGAAGGAAGACCAGAGGATGAGGAAGAGAAATTAGGAAAAAGGAGGGGCGATGCTAGAGGGAATGGAGAGGGACTTGAAAGGAAGGAGAAGAGAAGACAGACAGAGAAATACAGAAATATGGGAATACAGGACACGGAACAAAAATATAGCCACAGGTGAAAAGACCCACAGAGGCAGAAAGAGGCTGGGAGAGGAAGAGAGACAAACACACTGAAGAGATGGACAGAGAGATTGAAAAAGAGCCAGACAGAGTGAAGAGAGACTGAGAGAGACAGAAATAGAGATATTGTTGGACACGAAGGGGACAGAGAAAAGTAAAATGAGTCATGTGTATGAGAGACCCAGAGGCAGATGGAAAGTGCCACAAGCAAAGTGTGTGCGCCTAGGCTCCAGCCTCCCCTGATGTGAGCCCTATCCCTCTGGACCCAGGAGAAGTCCAACCCGACAGTGAGTTTCACGAGCAGAACCTCATGCATACCGTGCTCTCGCTCTTCTTCGCTGGCATGGAGACCGTCAGTATCACTCTGCACTATGGATTCCTGCTCATGCTGAAACACCCCCACATCACAGGTGGGTGGGCTGGGGACAGCCAATTGACAGGGGTCTTTTGAAGTGAGGCTAAGAGTCTTTCATCAATGAGAGAGGGCATATTCACATCTTATACCTGGATCACTGCAGGGTTTGAAGGAGCCTCCAGCTAGGCCACCTCTGTTGTTGGATGGATGACTGAAGAATCTGTCAATCTCTTCTTCCACTGTTTTCTCTGATCAATTAAAGATCAACTCATTCATTCCTTCATCCATCCATCCACCCATCCATCCATCCATTCATCTGTCTGTCCTTTTATTAATTAATTAACCTGTATCCTCAGATTCCTTTATCTATGATTCTTGCTAAAACGTACACTTCCATTCTTTATTCAGATTAGTTGATTCATCTGTTGATCCTTTGAAACAGTGATTAATTGAATGAAATATTTTTCATTGGTTCATTTGCTCATTCATTCATTCATGCATCCATCTATCTATGAGATAGGTCTCATTCCTTAATCCTTCCTTCAGTCAGTCTTTTGATTCATCCTTCATCTATGTATTCTTTCATTTATCCATTTAATAATTGACTCATTAATTCATCCTTGATTTCTTCACTTATCTTTCGATATATCCAACCATGTATTCCTTTATTTGCTCACTCCATTCATTCACTTATTCCTCCCTAAATATGGTCATTGGCCCATTCATATGATATTTTGGCCTATGGACCATTTATTAATTAATGTTCATTAATTCATCTGTTGATTGATAAGCAAATACATACATTCATTAATGTTTTTCTATTCATCAATCTTTCCATTCATGAATTGATCCATTGATTGATTGATTGACTGGTGTGTTCATTTATTTATCCGGTTGTTCCTGGGTTAAGCTATTGATCTACTTCACTGTTATATTCCTGAGGACATAGCAAGTGCTGAATTTCTCATACATACACAATAAATAGAAGTTCACTTTTCTACTCATCTTGGAGAATTTTGATAGATTCATGGCATAGAGTCATTAATCTGAAATTATATACAACTAGAATAGTGGAACACATAGGTGTGTGTGTGTCTGTGTTTACCTGTGCATGTGGGGAGAGAGTCCACAACATTCAATAAATTTAAATGGCTGAGAATTCTTGTTGCTTCTTCCTTGCTCCCTCTGCACCAAGCTACTTTCCTGAGGGGTGTCAATAATCAAACCCTTTACTATAGGTATTTCCTGGCTCATTGGCCCATAGAGCAGTGACCCTGCTGAAATGTTTCTTTGAAATGAGGTTCACTGGTCCCACTCTTCTCTGCAGAGAGAGTCCACAAGGAGATTGATCTGGTGATTGACTCCCATCACCCTCCAGCCCTCAATGACCGAGCCAAAATGCCATACACTGATGCAGTCATCCACGAGATTCAGAGATTCTCAGATCTCATCCCCCTTGGTATACCCCACGTAGTCACCAAAGACACTCACTTCCGAGGGTATATCATCCCCAAGGTGAGGCCAGCCTGTCTCCCACGTCTGTTCTGGGTGGGCATCCTGGGTTCTCTTAATCTACAAACTTGACCGCCTGTTGGTTTTATCATTAGAGCCCTGTTGTTCTGTTTTTAGGGGTGGAGTGGGGAAGGGAATGACAATACCTTTGATCTTGTGACCCTCCCTCAGGACCCTCAAGTATATCCCATTCTGAGTTCTGCTCTTCATGACCCACGTTACTTTGAAAAACCAGATGCCTTCTACCCTGACCACTTTCTGGATGCCAATGGGGCACTGAAGAAGAATGAAGCTTTTATCCCCTTCTCCACAGGTAAGCTGGACCCACACTCCTTTTCCCAGACACCAGAGTGCAGGTGCCACACCATCCTTGAGACTATCAAGGAAAGGTCTTCATTTATTGAGACATGAGTATATACCAGTTGCTTTCCCTGCATTAACCCACTTCAGTATCACTACAACCCAAGATGAGGCTTGAGAAGCTAGATCATGTCCCAAAGGCACATCTTGGTAAGCTGGACCCTGGGCAAGTATTTTAACATCTCCATATCTTCAGGTATAAAATATCTGCTAAACATTACTCTGAGTCCAGTGCTCTGTTGGAAGCTGAAGATAATACATTGGGCAAGTCACATAGAGACACAGTTCCTGCCCCAAGAAATTACATTACAGCAGGGAAGATGGGCATTCATTGTATGGTCACAAAATAATATCTAATTAAATGAATCAATGCTTGCAATGTGTTTAGAACTGCTTCGGACAAAGTGAGTGCTCATAGGGGCAGTTATTCTCATTATAATTATTCATAATTGTGGTAAGTGCTCTAAAGGGGGCTTTGAGAGTACAAAACAGGTATTGACAACTGTTGGTCAGTTGGTGAGGAAAAGCTTACTTGAAGCACTGATTTCTAAGCTAAGACCTCATGGGTGAGCATCAACAGGCCATTAGAAAGAGTGTTTCAGGTAGAAGGAACAGCAAGGGCAGAGCCTGAAGGGAGATACAGTATGGTGCATTGAGAAACCAGAAGAACCCAGGCAGCCTAGGGTGTGCATTCCAGAAGGGGATAAGGGTGAAGAGCTCAGCTGGAGGGACTTGAAAGTTCTGCTGGCACTTGGGAACCAAGGAGGGTCTTGAAATTCTCTGAAATGTCTCTATCCCCATTCTCCACACTTTGGCCTCATCCAGAGAAAACTTCTAGACCCAGAATTCTCTTCATTTAGTAGAAAAGAAAACCTGAGAAACCAGTCTCTAGTTTTGAGTTCCATCGCTGCCTTCAGTGACTGGGGACCCTGGCTCTGACCAGTGCAATGGCCTCCCCCATCATTTCACCTTTATGTTGTAAATGCCATTTAAAAAATATTTTGTAATTTTTTTTTAAAGATTGGCCCTAAGCTAACATGTTGCCAATCTTTATTTTTTCTTCTTCTTCTTCCCAAATCCCCCCAGTGCATAGTTGTATATTCTAGTTGTAGGTCCTTCTGGTTCTGCTATGTGGGACGCCGCCTCAGCGTGGCTTGGTGAACGGTACTAGGTCCGTGCCCAGGATGCAAACCAGTGAAGCCTGGACTGCCAAAGCAGAGCACATGAATGTAACCACTGAGCCAAGGGGCCAGCCTCCCTCATTTCATCTTAAGTGAGAATTGGGGGCCCCATGGAGGGGTAAGGGTCAACTACTCTATTCAATAGTCCTGATCTACATTTAGAGAAAGTCAGAGAAGTGGATAAATAAGGACAGAGACAGACAGATAAGGATAGCATGAGTGAGAAACAGAGAGAACAGAGGGAGATAGAGACAGGAGAGAGAGTGGTGGAAAGAGACAGAGTGAACGTGAGACAATAGAGGGAGGAGGGGAGAGAGGAGAAGGGAAAGGTGGAAGAAGAAGGAGAGAAACAGAAGAGAGAAAGAGAGAAAAAACAGAGTGACATAAGCAGAGAAAAAGAAATAGTAAAGGAGAGAAAACAGATCTGTAGGAGGAGATGAAAAGTGAGACAGTGAGAGTTGCAGACAGAATCTGATCCAAAGAGACAGAAGCAGAGAGGTAACCAAGATGGAAGAAAACAGACAAAGAAGAGACAAAGAGAAGTGAGATAGAGAAAGAGTACCTGACAGCAGGTAGGGACAGAGAAAAAGACTGAATCGAACTGCCGTGGGCAGAATGTAAGACAAGCTGAGCCAAAAAGGTGTTAGAGAAAAAGGGAACCAAAGCATGTCCAAATGGACATCCCCAGGGATGGGGCGGATGGAGGAGAAGGAGATAACAGGCATCAGGCTGTTCTGGAAAGAGCCGGGTCGCAGAACCCGTTACAGGAGAAGAACCTGCCCAGAGCTCTGCCCTGAGTATCTCTAAGCTCATGTCTCCTGACCTCTGGATGTGCCAGAAACAGGTGGATCCTTCCCCAGATAGCACCACATAGGCACAACGTCTATCAACTTGAAAGGTCTAGCAAATGCATGGAAACCCGTCCTTGACATGACCTTCCAAGGTTGTCAGTTTGTAGATGAAGAACCACAGAGGTAAAGGAGGAGCCTCTCAATGTCTCTGCCTGTGTTTTCAGCTCCTTTTGTCCTCTTTTCTCTCCAAACCGTTCATTTATAACCTGCTGGGTGAGTTACCTTACACATCTGAGAATCTGATGGAAGCCACAGACTCCCCTCTTAAGCGCATCAGTCTCATTCACAATTTTATGCACAGCCAGGGGATTTTTCAGAATTCTTGAAGTGCGTGGTTCTCAGGCTGAGATAAGAAGACATCCCAGAGATAGATAAACACATGCAGTGCCAGAGACACACCCCACACACATTCCCCACCAAACATACTGAGAAACAAACAGGAAGAACTAACTACATTTATAGTATCCTTAGAAAGAGCCAGAAGAGAATTCCATTCTAAGTATTGTTCAAATATTATTTCTTTAAACTCAAATTAGGCCTATGAGATAGGCACCATTCTCCTCATATTAGAAATGAAGGACATTAAAAATGTGATGTCAGAAACACGCACACACCTACATGTGGAGGCAGACATACACACATCCACACACACACACACACACACAAACACACACACACACAGAGCTGACCAGAAGTGGGTCCTTAGATTCTCTGGGGCCACAGGACCCTTTGGAAATGGATCAGAAGCTATAAACTCTCTCCTGGAAAAATGTGCAAGGCACATCCACACAAAGATTTGTGCCTGAATCCGCAGCGTTTGTGAGCTCCCTAAAGGCCCACCCTGAATGGCAGGTTAAAAGCCAATCTCATGCACCCCTTTTGTAATGGATGCAGGTGTCTGGGCTTTGGGATATGACAGGGCAAAGAATGTGCATCTGCCCCATGCCCACTTTGGTGATCCTCTGTGTCCACAGGGAAACGCACTTGTCTTGGTGAAGGCACAGCTCGCACCGAATTATTCCTCTTCTTCACCACCATCCTCCAGAACTTCTCCATTGCCAGCCCTGTGGCCCCTGAGGACATCGACCTCACACCCCGGGAAAGTGGTGTGGGCAGGATACCTCCTGCATACCAGATCAGCTTCCTGCCCCCCCCAAGGAGGCTGGGGGATGGGGACTGAAGGATTCTGGGGTCATGAAGTAGCCCCTCCTCTGTAGAGAACGTCTCTGGACTCTTTCTTTGTCTTCCTGCCTCTGAGAGATCTGCTGCAAGCCTGTATACTTCCCCCTCCTTGGTTGCCACCTCAGGGGGAAAGTCCTTCCTTCAGTCTCACCTCCTTCCATCTTGCTGCAGCTCTTCAAAGACTCAAGATGTGTTTTCCTTTCTGCTAGTTAATGGAATTCAAGAAGTAGTGTGTGTATATAAATGTGGGGCTAAAAGGCAAAACATTCCTCATGATCTCTGCAATTCTGCCTCCCAAGCCACAGGTCACCCTGAGTGACTTCTCCCTTCCTCAGAAGAACCACAGCCTCCATTTATCAACTACTTGTGCTCCACAGTCTGTGGATACAGGACCACACTTGAATCCTCCTCCCATTAGCCCCTGTGGTGGGCACAACAACCATGCTCATTTTACAGTTGAGTAAATGGAGGCCAGGCAGTGGTGTCAGTTGTCCCAGGTCACATGTTTGGTGAGTGGAGGAATACAATTCACACTGTCTGCGTGGCTCTAGAACTCAAACTCTTCACCATAGCTCCTTCTCCCCACACATATATTTTCAAATTAAGATGAAACCCACATATCACAAAATTAACCATTTTAAAGTGTATAATTTAGTGATATTTAGTTCACTCACAGTGTTGTGTATCCACTATCATTATCTAGTTCCAAATATTTCCATCACCCCAGGAAAAAACCCCGTACAAATTAGGAGTCACTCCCCATTCTGCTTTCTGCTTAGTCCCTGGCCAACACCAGTCTGCTTTCTGTCCTGTAGAATGTGCTATAATGCAAACTGAATGTTGTGTCCTTATACCTGATGAATCTTCCAAGGTGTCATCTTCTTAAAACACACGAGAAAACAGTTGAATACCCTAAGCAACCCCTCACCAAGTCTCCATTTATTTAGTTGGCTCCCTTCAGGTTGTCTTCTGTGACCAGATCACAATTCTTATTTTTGTTACTTCTTGGAATTCTTGTACTAATCATAATATTCAAGCCGATTACAGCTTTGTTTGCTCAATGTTGAATGACTGATATGCAAGCTAGAGTAACGACCACTCAATAACTTGAGTTGGTTGATCATTCTTAAATTTGTGAATGAGCCTCTTTCTCTGATAAGGATTACACTTAAGACTTATTATTCTGAAGTAAACACTGTGTTACCATTACTAGTATATCTTCTCTCGAGTTGTTAATTGTTATAAGTGATGATTACAAAATCTTGTTCAAGTTCATGTACAATGGTTGTGTGACAATCCAAAATTATTGACCTATGGAATGCTTCCCCTACCAGCATGTACCACTCTGTCTGCTCACTAGGCTTAGCTATTTTCCCCCCAACATGGATAACTGGGTAAAATAAAATGAAAGCCCAGCTCCAAGGGACATGATGGAACCAGAGCAGGCAGCAACCACCCTGGCACCGAGGGACAATAAATTGATCATCATTTCTTTCTATCGAAGTATTATCAATCACTTTCTGAAAAATGATGAAAATAATAACAAAATGAAATTTTCACATATCAGGGTATATTAGGAAGCTATTCTGGTTTAAATTTGATTTGACCTAAAACATGTTTATCTCAGAGCAGCCTGACTTATGGCCCAACACGGATGGACTGTACATCTGCTTCAAACATTTCCCAAACCAAAGAATGCAGTCTTTAAAGATAGGGATAAGTGTTTCCCTCTCTCTGATGCTGATACCAGTAGTTCTTTGAAGATAAGCTTTCTTCCCAGAAAACCAAATTCAAGTTGACCTACTGTGTATGTGCCAAACTGAGGCAAAACATCCCTTTGTGACTCTGGGGGGAAAAATATATTTCTGTGATTCTTGCTGTATGTTCTTTGTTCTGAAATGCTATATAACCATGCTGTAAAACACAGTTACCCAGAGTGCTTTTTTCCCCAGGCTGGTCCTCACATCACCTCTTTAAATATCTCTCTTCCCTATAGATTGGTCATTGATTATTTGCATTGTAAGTGGGAAGCTTCCAGGTACCCATGAAAATAGACGTGTCATTTGTTTTGCTTAAATTTAGAGCCACAGTCTTCCAATTTGATTTTTAAAAAAGCTAGTTTGGGGAGATCAAAAGTCCCCCATACTGGCCGTTGGAATTCTGGACTGCTTTTGGTTTGTCTGGACCACTTAGTTAGAAATACATATGTAGGGGGCCCAAAGTTCTTAGACATAAACTAGGCTGGGGTCCCTGAAGGAGGGTTTCCTTCAGAATATTTAGATGACTGGAATTCCGTTTCTGAAATTTCCTTTGAAAATGGAAGAAAATTCTTAAAGTCCTAGCCCTATCCCCAAAGGAATCTTTAAACAAAAGAAAAGTTTCTAGATACTTAGCATTGGTTTTAAAATGAATATGAAAGCCAAAAAAAAACCTCTTGGATTGTCAGCAAGCCTAGCCACAAAAGGAACTGTGCTACCTTCACAAAACAACAAGGACGATGTATTGAACCCAAGGACAGAGGCTTGAACCAGAAGGACAAAGTCCCTCCTGTTAGAGGACAAAGCCTCTTGTGATTCTGAATAAAATCTGAGAGCTCAAAAGGCAAGGAGAGCAGAGCTCAGTATGTGAGAGGAGAGTCGCCAAACTGAAAGCAGGCAGCAACACACATAAGTGATGAGCGCAAGGATGTCCACACACACCACTCTTATTCAACATAGCAGTAGAAGTTTTAGCCAGAGGAATTAGGCAAGAAAAATAAATAAAAGGGATCCAAATAGAATGTGGAGAAGTAAAACTCTCACTGTTTGCTGATAACATTGTTCTATGTATAGAAAATCCTTAAGACTCCTCCAGAAATCAATTAGAAATAATCAACAACTACAACACAGTTGCAGAGTATAAAATCAATTTACAAAAATCAGTTCCATTTCTATACACTAATAAAGAACAAGGAGAAGTAGAAGTCAAGATTACAATCCCATTTACAATTGCAACAAAGAATCATATACTTAAGGATAAATTTAACCAAGGAGGTGAAAGATCGATTCACTGAAAACTATAAGTTATTATTGAAAGAAATTGAAGAAGACCAAAATGGAAAGAAGTGTGCCTATCTCTCCAGTTCCCCCTCCTTGGTACTCCCATCTGTGACAACCACAGATAGGAGTTTTGGGAGAAACAGAAGGACGGGGGAGAGACGCAGAGCTGATGAGACTCAGAGGTAGAGGGTGTCAGTTGGGGAGACACAGAGAGACTGAGACATGGCACGTGGAACATTTGGGTCCTCTGGATGTCTGATTGCTCTGACCAGCATCAGGTGGTTCTGTCCCTGCCTCTGGCTCTGTCTTCACAGTGTAGGACTTTTCTCTGATCCACGCTGACAGGAGTGTGTGCCTCTCTCTCCTGCTACCTCTCTCTGTCTCAGTGTCTCTGTTTCTGCCTTTAGACTCTGAGCTCCAGGAGCTCAGAGACTTGGTCCAGTTTGATTATCTGCATCATCACTCTGATCCTGCCCCAACCCAGCCCATGTCAGGCTCACCCTATATTTGCTGAATATGTGGATGAATGTGTCCATGTCCACATGTAATGGCCTGGGCCTGGCTTTCCACCTCTCTCGTCTCTCTCCTTTAAAAGGGAGTAGTGGCAGGTGAGACAGCATCCTTTTTGCAATGTTAGGAAAACCATCACTGGATCAGGATCCTGACATTGGTAGTTGAAACATGGTTCTCTGACCCAAGAGAAGAGGACTGACATTCATAACCTCTTGAATTCAGGGGTGAAACTTGTACTTTCTTGACCTTGGAGAGGTGCCATCATGGACTTTCCTGAACCCAGGTACTAATTCCTTTTGCGCTGTTTGATCTGGCACTGAGCTTGAGACCTAATTCCAACCCTGGGAATCACTGGTGGGGATGTGTGAAGTGCTTTACACAGAGTAACTCACTTAAGCCTAATCCTTTGAGGTAGGCATGGTTGTCATCCCCATTTTACTGATGGGGAGAGTGAAGCCCAGTGAGGTTGAGGATTTTGCTCAAGATCACCTTGGGGGTTAGAACTGCCTTGTCCAATATGGTAGACACTTGCCACATGTGGCTATTAGGTACTGGAAATATGGCTACTAGGACTAATTAAAATTTAATTTTAATAGAAAATTGATACTTAATTCAGTTATTGGAAAACTTCTAAAAACATTTGGAGCAACTGGGGTATGTGAAACAGCTTTTTCAGTTGCAACTTTCATGTAATCTAAATACAAAGTATTTCTCAAGATAATATAGGGTCCCAATTAAGATGTGCTATCAGTACAACTTACACACCAGATTTCAAAAACATAATGAAAAAGAAGTATGATGAGAGGCAGAAGTAGAAACAGAAAGAAACCCAGAGACAGGGAGCAGCCAAGAAATAGATAAGAGATATAATACAGAGATGAGGCCGACAAAAGGACGGTTCAAGAGAGACAGAGAGAGAGAAGAGGAGAGCAAGAGAAGCAGAGATACAGACAGGGGCAGGAGGCCTCCATGGGTCACAGCCAGGGTTGCTGTCTATGAAAGAGCTAATTTTTATATGTGAAAGTGTTTTGCTTTTTTTTTTTTTTTAAGATTTTATTTTATTTTATTTTATTTTCCTTTTTCTCCCCAAAGCCCCCCGGTACATAGTTGTGTATTCTTCGTTGTGGGTTCCTCTAGTTGTGGCATGTGGGACGCTGCCTCAGCGTGGTCTGACGAGCAGTGCCATGTCCGCGCCCAGGATTCGAACCGACGAAACACTGGGCCGCCTGCAGCGGAGCGCGCGAACTTAACCACTCGGCCACGGGGCCAGCCCGAAAGTGTTTTGCTTTTATTATTATTTTTTTATTTTCAACAGCTTTACTGAGGTATCATTGACATACAATAAATTGCATGTTTAAAGGATGTAATCTATCAATTCTGACATATTGCACACCTATGAAACTATCACCACGATCAAGATAATGAACATAGTCATCACCCCAAAAGTCTCCTCGTGTCCTTCTGTAACTCCTCTCTGTTGGTGGGAATGTAAACTGATGCAGCCACCATGGAACATAGTATGGAGGATCTTCAAAATATTAAAATTTGAACTAGCATATGATCCAGCAATTCATTTATGGTATTTATCTGAAGAAAATAAGAACACTAACTTGAAAAGTTCTCATCACAAGAAAAAAAAATTGAAACTACGTGTGGTGATGAATGTTAACTAGACTTATTGTGGTGATGGCAATATATATAAATATTGAGTCAATATGTTGTACAACTGAAAGTAATATAATGTTATATGTGAATTTATCTCAATTTAAAATAAAACAGTATTATTTTCAGGTAATGGTATATTATAAAATGTTTTATTTTGACAACCCTATAAATTATATTTCTAATAACTCCAAAAAAAAGGGGGAGGCAGGAAGGTCAAAGCAAGTAGTAGGAGAAAGAGTGTTACAGCCCAAGTGGGCTCGTCTGCTTGCCGCAAGACATGCCAGTATTCTGGAGGCAAGGTAGTAGGAGAGAAAGAAATTTATTACAGCTTGCCAGCAAGAGGGGAGATGGCCAACTCATGTCAGAAAGAACCATCTCACAGAACAAAGACTACAGGCCAGTTATATACGGGGCCAGTCTCCAGGTGGGAGAGGCGGCTGGTCTCTGGGAGGGGCAGACATCTGGTCCCAGTTCCTGATAGTCCTTTGTTTTACTGGATATGCACCAGAGAATGGAGCAGCTGCCATATACCCTGATCTCTCAGTTGTCATTGATGACGGCTATCAGCACAGGCTCTCTGCCTGGGGGTCATCACATTCCTAAGGAACTCAAAAGAACAAAGCTATCATCTTAAAGCAGCTGGGAGGGGCCACAAAATCTACAGAGCATGTCTGGGCTAGTTAGCCAGAGGTCACTTAAAGTTACAATATAGTTCCTTTTCTACAATATAGCTTCCCTTATGTCAACCTTGTGCTGAGCAGGTATCAATTTGATGATGGGAAGCAAGAGATTGGAGTGACGTGCAGGGACCCTGAGCCAAGGAATGCAACTTCCAGAAGGAATACAACCCTGTCAACACCTTGACTTTAGCCCAGTGAGACTGATTTTGGACTCCGACCTCCGAACTATAGGAGAATAGATTGTGTTGTTTTATGCCACTAAGTTTGTGGTGATTTATTAAGAGCACCACTAAGAGACTAATATTAGGTTCGTTCATACTGTTGCAGACATCAGTTGCTCACTCCTTTTCATTGCTGAGAGTACTCCACTGTATGGATACTCCACTGTTTGATTACTCATTGATCTGTTGATGAAGATTTGGGTTACTTACAGTTTGGGGCTATTAACTCAAGTTGCTTATGAATATTTGCATACAAGTGTTTGTATGCACATACATTTTCATTTCTCTTGAGTAAATACATCTTTGTGGAATGATTGGGTCATATGGGAGGTGTATACATTTTATAAGAAGCTGCCAACCTGCTTGCCAAAATGCTTGAAAAACTTTACATTCCCTGTAGCAGTGTATGAGAGTTACAGTTGCTATACATCCTTGCCAACACTTGGTGTGGTCAGTCTATTTAATTTTAGCCATTCTGATAGGTATGTAGTGGGATCATGTTGCAATTTTAATTTTAATTTCCGTAACGACTAATGGTGCTGCACATCTTTTCATGTGCTAATTTGTCATATATATGTCACCTTTGCTGAAGTGTCTGGTCAAATCTTTTCTCCATTTTTTAAATTGAGTTGTTTGTTTTCTTATTCTTGAGTTTTGAAAGTTCTTTATCTATTCTAGAGACAAAGTTTTTGTCAGATAGGTGATTTGTAAATATTTCTTCCCAGTCTATGGCTTTTCTTCTTCTCTTAGTGTCTCCTCTTTTTTTTTTTTTTTTTTTGAGGAAGATAGGCCCTGAGCTAACATCGATGCCCACCTTCCTCTGTTTTACATCTGGGATGCCTGCCTGAGCATGGCTTGATGAGTGGTGCATAGCTCTGTGCTCAGGATTTGAGCCAGGGAACCCCAGGCTGCCAAAGCAGAGCACACAAACTGAACTGCTGTGCCACCAGGTTGGCCCCTTAACAACGTCTTTTGAGGAGCAAACTTTTTAAATTCTGATGACGTTCAATTTATCGTTCTTTTTATGGATCCCACTTTTAGTGTTGTATCTCAAACACTTTGCCCAACCCAAGGTCACAAAGATCCTACGTCTTTTCCTAGAAGTGTTTCAGTTTAAGGTTTTACATTTAGGTCTATGATCCATTTTTAGTCAATTTTTGTGTGAGATGATAGGTATGGATCAAAATTCCTTTTTTGGCATATAAATATCCAATTTTCACAGCACTATTTGTTGCAAGTTTCTCCAGCTTTCAACTTTGAAACTATTTGTTGAACTGTTTCTCCACTGAATTGCCTTTGCACCTTTTGCAAAAGTCAGATGAACGTATACGTGGTTAATTTTTAGGCTCTCTATTCTTTATTTTGTTGACCTTGACCCACAGTACCAAACTGTCTTGATTATTGCAGATTTACCTTTCCTGAGATCAGATGTTTTGTCCTTCAACACTGGTCTTTGTTTTCAAAGTTGTGTTATTTGAAGTCTTGTGCATTTATATCTGAATTTTAAAATCAGTTTGTCAATTTCTACAAGAAAAAAAGCCACTGGGTTTCTGTTTGGAATTGCTCTGAATTCATATGGGATTGATGTCTTAACCACATGAGTCTTCTGACCTATGAAGACAGTACATATCTCCATCGATTTAAATCTTTGTGGCAGAATAATGGCTTCCCCAAAGATGTCTATATCCTAATTCTCAGAATCTGTAAATATTTTAGGTTATATGGCAAAGGAGAATTAAGCTTGAAGACTGAATCAAGGTTACTAATCAGCTGAATTTAAAATAGAGACAGTATTCTAGATTAACCACGTGGATGCCATGTACTCATGAGGATCCTTAAAGTAAGTGGAAAAGGCAGGCAGAAGAGAAAGATCAGAGGGAGATTTGGCTATAGAAGAATGATCAGAGAGGTACACTAATGCTGGCTCTAAGACAGAGAAAGGGGCCATGATTCAACAAATGCAGGCAGCCTCTAGAAACTGGAAAAAAGCAAAGAAACATCCTCCCTTAGAATTTCCAGAAAGGAATCCAATCCCGCTGACACCTTGGTTTTAGCCCAGTGAGACCTACATTGAACTTCTGACCTACAGAACTAAAGATCATAAATGTGTGCTGTTTGACATCCCTACATTTATGATATTTGTTATAGCAGCAATGAAAACTAATACAATCTTCTGTAATTTCTCTCAGCAATGTTTTGCAGCTTTCAGTGTACAGGCCTGTCACATATTTTGTCAGATTCATTTCTAAATATTTCATATTTTTGATGATATAGTAAATATTCTTTTAAAATTTCTGTTTCTGATTGATCATTGGTAGAATATAGATATACACTTGGTGTATATATATACATGTATATATATATATATTTTAAGATTAGCATTAATCTAACATCTGTTGGCAATCTTTTTTTTTCTTCTCCCAAAAGCCCCCTAGTACATAGTTGTATATTCTAGTTGTAGGTCCTTCTAGTTCTGCTATGTGGAATGTCACCTCTGCATGGCGAGATGAGCAGTGCCAAGTCTGTGCCCTGGATCCCAACCAGTGAAACCCTGGGCCACTGAGGCAGAGTGTGCAAACTTAACCCCTCAGCCACTGGGCCAGCCCCACACTTGATTTTTTTTATGTTACTCTTGTATCCCTAATGATTAATAATGTTGAGAATTTTTTTCATATATCTGTTAACCATTTGTATATCTTCCTTGGAGAAATGTCTATTCATATGCTTTGCTCATTTTTCAATCAGGTTGTTTCTTTGTTGTGGAATTGTAGGAGTTCTTTATATATTGTGAACATTAACCCTTTATAAGGTATAAGATGTGCAAACACTTCCCCTGTCCTGTAGGTTGCTGTTTCACTCTGTTGGTTGAATCCTTTGATCCACAGAAGTTTTTAATTTTGATGCAGTGCAATTTATCTGTTTTCACCTTTTTTGCCTATCCTTTTTGCATCATATCTGTTGAAAATGTAAGTACAAATTCAATAACTATAGGGCTTCGGGTTATGTATTTCTCCTTTAGTGAGCTTTGCTAGTTTGTACCTTTTGAGAAATTTGTCCATTTCATCTAACTTTCCAAATTTATTGGCACAATGTGCTCATAATATGCTTTTATTATCCTTTAAATATTTATAGAAGCTATATGGATGTCACCTCTCTTACCTGATATTGGTAAATTGTGTCCTCCATTTCTCCCCTGTATATCTGGCTAGAAGATTATCGAATTTATTGATCTTTTCAAAGAATCATATTTTCTTTTTTTGATTTTCTTTACTGTTTCTCTGTTTCCTTTTTCAATGATTTGTTCTCTGATTTTTATTATTTTATTTCTTTTACTTGTTTGGGCATTATTTTTTCTTCTTTTATATTTTCTTAAGATGGAAGCTATGACCATTGATTTGAGAAATTTCTTCTTTTCTCAGTTTATCTAGAGCCATAAGTCTCCTCCAGGTACTGCTTTAGAGTATCCTATAAATTTTGACATATTATGTTTTGATTTTCATTCACTTCAAAATAATTTCTAATTTACCCTTTGATTTTGTCTTGATCTATAGGTTACTTAGAAGTGTTATTTAGTTTCTAATTATCTGAGGATTTTCCTGTTATTGATTTCTAATTTAATTCCACTGTAATCAGAAATCACACTTCACTTGAATCCTTTTAAATTTATCAAGATTTGTTTTATGACTCAGAATATGCTCTATTTTTGTAAATGTTTTCTTCTGCACTTGCCATTGTTGGATGCTTGTGCTATAAACGTCACTCAAGTCACATAGGTTGATGGTATTGCTCACTCCTACTACATCCTTGATGAGTTTCCAACTACTTGCTCTATAAGTGATTAAGAGAGAGGTATTTGAATCTCTGAGTAACACTGGGACATGTCTGTTTCCCCTTGCAGTTCTATCAGGTTTTGCTTAATGTATTTTGAAGCTCAGTTATTAAGAGTATAAATATTGGAAATTGTTATGTCCTCTTGAGGAACTGATTTTATCATCATGAAATGCCCTTCTCTATTCCTAGTAAGATTTTTTTCTGAAATCTACTTTTTCTGATATAAATACAGCCACTTTAAGCTTCTTTCGATTAATGTTAGCACGGTATATCTTTTTCTGTCAGTTATTTTAGTTTAATTGTGCTTTGCTTTTAAACCCTGTTTCTAATAGGCAACATAGAGTTAGGTCTTGTTTTTTCTTTCTCCACTCTATAATCTTTTAATTTGATTGTTTTGATAATTTGCACTTCATGTGGTTGTAAATGTTATTAGGTACAAGTCTGGCAACTTATTTGTGCCATCTGTTCTTCATTCCTCTTTTTCTCTCATCTTTTGGCTTAATTTAAATATTTTCCGTGACTCCATGTTATCTCCTGGCTTACTAGCCATAAGTCCTTGTTTTGTTATTTTTATGGCTGCTTTAGGGTTCATAATATAGCTCCCTAACTCATCATGGACTACCTTCAAGTGATGTTATGTCACTTCACATACAGTATAAGAACCTTACTATAGTGTATCCTGGAATGCTGGGTCATTGTTTTCATACGTCTTACTTTACATGTGCTATAAACCTCACATTATCCTTTAAAACATTTACCTAATAGGGAAAAAATCTTATATCAAGGCCCATGCCTTGTCCATTTGGAGCAGGAAGGAATCAGTGAAGTCCTTTGGGGCACTAGGGTCCAGTGTTTTCTGGGTGCTCTTGGTTTATTCAGTGGCAAAATCTTCCTATTCTTGAATGTTTCTGTATAAGCTAGTGTGTGTTCCAGGAAAGTGTTTTAAAATGCCAGAGAGGAGTTCAAACACCTACAGGGAAGCAGGAAATTATCTAGAAGCTGTTCTACTCTCTGGGCTTCTGTTGTGGGTACAGATGTTGTGCACTGCACAATAGAAATATCTGAAGGCCACAATTCACCACATGGACTTGGGGAATTGGCTTCCCAACTGAGCAGACACACATACAATAGATGCACACTCAGTGGTACATGAACAGCTGTACCTTACCATAATCACACTTACATCTGCTGAATTTTTTTCTCTCAAAGGTTACCCTTGTTGGAAATCTGATTCCAATCCCCCATTTGACTCATGACCTCACCTGGGAGTGTGTGGGGGATGACACAGAAAACTGACCTCTTGATGTCTTCTTGCATCAGCATTCTTGATGATGTTGGCTGTGGTGGAGTAAAAGAGTAAGGTGGGATCCAGATAGGGCCCTGGGGACAAGAAGTCTCCTATGGGGGCCCCTGCATTGCCCTTCTGGGTGGTTCTGACCTGGCTGGTGGTTTGGTTGACTGGTTTCTTTCTCCGTCTCTTGGTCAGCCTGACTTTCACTGAGTCTCTGCAACTCACTTTTCTTTTTGATAGTCTCTCCCTCTGTGTCTCTTGTTGCTTTCCTCCATCTCTATCCGGGTCTGACTTTCTTGGTGCCCCTGTGTCATTCTCAGTCTGAATTGGGGATTGGGGAGACAAGGATGGAACACCCTGTGTTTCCTCCTAGACTTCCTTGCATGTAGCACACTCTGGTATGGCCTTTGCCAATGGAAAGTCTTGGAGGGCACTTCCATGATTATCTCTGGCCACCATGAGGGAGTTTGGATGGGGAAGTGGATCATGGAGAAGTGAATCAAGGAGGATTCTCAGTGTACGCTGGAGAAGCTGTGGAAATCCCAGGGTGAGACCCAGGCCTAGGCAAGAGGTGGGTGAGATGGGGACAGAAAAAGGGAGTGAAAGGACATGACTGATGGAAAGAGACCAACAGACAGAGAAAGACTGTTGTAGAGACTTGTTCAGAGAAAGAGAGGAGAAGGTAACAGAGACAGAAATAGAGAAAGAAGATGAGGACAACAGAGAGGTATAGCCTGGGAAGGACAGGGGGAGAGGCAGAGAGAGCAGACAGAGAAGCAAAGAGCAGAGTCAGAGAGACAGTAAGACAGGGACAAACTGAGGACACTGAGAAAGACTGATCCAGAAGCAGAAACTGTAAGGAAAAGACTTATAAAGAAAAAAGTAAAAATAGAAATAGATCGGGGAGACACAGGGTGTCAGTGAGGCCAAGGAGAGGGAACACAAAGACATGGGACATGAAAAGAGTGAGCACAGAGAAAAGGGCCTGAGGCCCTAAGAAAGAGTCAGCGACAAGACGAGAGAGAGACACAGGGGCACCCAGAAAGTCAGACCCAGACAGAGCCAGAGAAAAACAACAAGAGACACAGAGGATGAGACTCCCAGGAGACTGCCAGGAATAAGAGTTAGATGCAGAGACCAAGTGAAAGCCAGGCTGGCCAAGAGACTGAGAAAGAAACCAATCAACCAAACCACCAGCCAGGTCAGAGCCACTGAGAAGGGCAATACAGGAACCTGCATAATAGACCTCTTGTCCCCAGGGACCTATCTGGATCCCACCTTCCTCTTTTATCCCACCATGGCCAACATCAACTGCTCCATTGTCTTGGTGCACAATTTAATTTATGAGACACAAGATTCTTATGGCTGCCAAATTTACTGAAGGAAATCTTCAACATTCTTAACTCTTTGTATAGACAAATGAGGCCAAAGATATTACCATGGCCAGGAATCTGGGTATGTGGACCCTGGAAGATATTAGCTGCTTTCTGTCTGGAGGTTCTAGCTTGTGTAATAAAGAAAGAAAAAAGAATAATGGCATCCAAATTGAAAATGAACAACTCAAACTATTTTATTCATAGATTGATATGATTGATAAATCTGATGGAATCTAAACACCAAAAAAATACTAGATTTAATAAGTGAGTTTAGCAAGGTTGCAGGATACAGCATCAACAAAAAAATCAAGGGTATTCTATATACTAGCAATGACCAATCAGAAATAGAAATTTTCAAGGAATATTTACTATATCATCAAAAATATGAAATAGGAATAAATCTGACAAAATACGTGAAATTTCTCGACACTGAAAGCTACAAAATATTGCTGAGAGAAAATAAAGAAGATTCTATTAGTTTTTATTGCTGTTGTAACAAATTATCACAAATTCAGTGATGTAAAACAACAAAATGTATGATCTTTAGTTCTGTAGGTCAGAAGTTCAATGTGGGTCTCACTGGGCTAAAATCAAGCTGTCAGCAGGACTGCATTCCTCTCAGGAAATTCTAAGGGAGAATTAGTTTCCTTGCCTTTATCCAGCTTCTAGAAGCTGCCTGAATTCCTTGGCTTGAGGTCCCTTTCTCCATCTTAGAGCCAGACATATTGTATCTCTCTGTTCCTTCTTCTATATTCCAAGGTTCCTCTGATCCTTCTCTTCTGCCTCCCTTTTCCACTTACATTTAAGGACCCTCATGATTACGTAGCATCCACTTGGGAAATCCAGAATACTATCCCTATCTTAAATTGAGCTGATTACCACTTTAATTCCATTTGCAAGCTAAATTCTCCTTTGCTATCTCACACAAAATATTCAGGAATTCTGGTAACCAGGTTGTGGACATCTTTGGGGGAGACATTATTCTGCCTACCACAAACACCTAAGTCAATGGAGAATTACACTGTCTTCATAGGTCAGAAGACTCATATGGTTAAGATGTCAATTCTCTGTGGATTCAGCACAGTCCCAATCAAAATCCCAGAGGACTTCTTTTCCTTGTAGAAAGTAACAAAAGGATTTGAACATTCAGATATAAATGCAAAAGACTACAACTTTGAAAATGAAGACCAGTGTTAGGGGACTATCTTAGGAAATGGAAATCTACATTAATCAAGACAGTTTGGGAGGCCACCTCATGGCCAAGTGGTTGAGTTCAGGAGCTCCGCTTGGGCAGCCCAGGGTTTCACTGGTTCAGATGCTGGATGAGGACATGGCACCACTCGTCAGGCCACACTGAGGTGGTGTCCCACATGCCACAACTAGAAGGACTTATGACTAAAAATATACAACTATGTACCCAGGGGGCTTTGGGGAGAAAAAGGAAAACTAAAATCTTAAAAAAAAAAAAAAAAAAGACAGTTTGGTACTGCAGTCAAGATCAACAAAATAAAGAATAGAAGAATAGAGAGTCCAGAAATTGACCCACATATATGTTCATCTGATTGTTGACAAAGATAAAAGGCCAATTCATTGGAGAAACACATAGTGATGGAAAAATTGGATGTTCATAAGCCCCAAATGGAATTTTGATATATACCGGTCACCTCAAGCAAAAATTTTCTAAAAATGGATTGTGGACCTAAAAATAAAACACCAAACTGTAAACCTTTTAAGAAAAGACATGGGATCTAATCTTTGTGACCTTGGGTTGGGCAAAGTTTTTGAGATACGACACTAGAAGTGTGATCCACAAAAAGTATGTTAAGTTGAACATCATCAGAATTAAAGACATTTGCTCCTCAAAAGACACTGTTAAGAGAAGACAAGCCATAGACTGTGAGAAAATATTTACAAATCACCTGTCTGACAAAGCCCTAGTCTCCAGAATAGATAAAGAAATTTCAAAACTCAATGGTAATAAAACAAACAACCCAGGACCAACACGGTAGCATAGAGGTTAAGTTCACACACTCTGCTTTGGCGGTCTGGGGCCCACCAGTTTGAATCCTGAGAGCAGACCTACACACCGCTCATCAAGCCATACTGTGGTGGCATCCCACATAGAAGAACTAGAAGGACTTACAACTAGGATGTACAACTATGTAGTGGGGCTTAGGGAAGAAAAAAGAAGAAAGGAGGAAGATTGGCAACAGATGTTATCTCAGGCCTATCTTCTTCACTAAAAAAAAAAAGAAAGGAAACAGCTTAAAAGAAAAGAGAGAAAACAAAAAACCCAATTTAAAAAAGGAGAAAAGAATTGACCAGACACTTCAGCAAAGATGACATACATACAACAAATTAGCACATGAAAAGATGCTCAGCACCATTAGTCATTAATGAAATTAAAATTAAAATTACATGGGGCTGGCCTGGTGGCGTAATGGTTAAGTTCAAGTGCTCCACTTTGGCAGCCTGGGGTTTGAAGACTCGGATCCTGAGCACAGACCTACATAACTGCTTGTCAAGCCATGCTGTGGCAGCATCCCACATAAAGTAAAGGAAGATTGGCACAGGTGTGTTAGCTCAGTGACAGTCTTCCTCAAGCAAAAAGAGGAAGATTGGCAACAGATGTTAGCTCAGGGCCTACCTTACTCAAAAAAAAAAAAATTAAAATTACAATGAGATCCCACTACACATGTATCAGAATGACTAAAATTAAATAGACTGACCACAATACTACAAGCAAATAGTATTGGAAAGGATGTGGAGCAGCTGGAACTCACTTACACCGCTGGTGGGCATGTCAAATTTTATGAGCACTTTAGCAAACAGGTTGGCAGTTTCTTATAAAATGTATATACCTATCACATGATACAAACTTTCCACAAATAGGTATTGACTCAAGAGAAATGAAAATATTTGTATATACAAACACTTATATGCAAATATTCATAGGCAACTTGAGTTGTAATAGTCTGAAACTGTAAATAACCCAAATGTCCGTCAATAGATCAATGGGTCATCAAACTGTAGAGTATCCATACAATGGAATACTCTCAGCAATGAAAAGGAATGAGCGACTGGTGTCTACAACAAGATGAATGAACCTAATATTAGTCTGTTAGTGGTGCTGTAATAAATCACCACAAACTTAGTGGCATAAAACAACACAATTTATTCTCTTACAGTTCTTGAGGTCAGAGGCCAAAATCAGTCTCACTGAGCTAAAATCAAGGTGTTGGAGGGTTGTAGTCCTTCTGGAAGTTGCATTCCTTGGCACAGGACCCTTTCACGTCACTTCAAACTCTTGCTTCCCATCATCATCTCTCCTACTGCTCACATTCACCTCCTTGCTTCTTTCTTCCAAGGATCATTGTGATCACCTCCTCAGCCTACTTGGATAATCTCCCCATTTCATGACCCATAATTTAATCCCATGTATAAAATCCCTTATGCCAGGTAAGGTCAAATTCACACATTATAGGGATTAGGAGGTGGACATATTTGGGAGGCCATCATTCAGCCTACCCCAGAGTTCAAAATAATTATGCTGAGTGGAAGAAGGCAGACTCAAAGGAGGACAAACTGTATGATTCAATTTATACAAAATTTAGAAACTGCAAATATTCTCAAGGGACAAACAGCTGATCAGTGGATGCCTGGGGAGGGGGTTGAAAAGGGTGAAGGGAGGATACACAGAGGGGCAGGAGGAGACTATTGGTGTGATGCATATGTTCATTATTTTGATGGAGGTGATGGTTTCACAGGTGTGCAATAAATCAGAATTGATCATATTGTACACTTTAATAATATGCAATTTATTCTATGTCAATGATACCTCAGTAAGGTGTTAAAAATTAAAAAGAAATACAAATACCCTTTCAAATATAAAAACAAGCTCTTTCACAGATACCAGATCTACCTGCGTCCCCTGCATGTTCCTGTACCTGTGTGTTTGTAACTCTTCTTCTCTTGCTCTCTTGTTCTCTCTCTCTGTCTCTCTTGAATCTTCCCTTTTTCTACCTCCATCTCTGTTTTATATCTCTTGTCTATTTCTTGGCCTCTCTCTCTTTCCAAGTTTCTTTCTTTTTCTGCCTCTGCCTCTCATAATGCCATTTTTCCTTATAAGTCTTTTAAATCTCATGTGTATTTTGCACTTATAATATGCCTTAATTGATACCTTAAATTTTCTTCATAAATAGTTGATCTGTATTTAGATCAAGAAAGCCACAATTCTAAAAGCAGAGTCACATAACCAGGCTGTTCCAAATGTACTTAGAAGTTTTACAATAACTTAATAAAGTATGAATTTTCTAGTTAAAATTAAATTTAAATTAATCCTACTGGGCATATTTCAAGTTCTGAATAGCCAATGTGGCAGTTGTCTATCATATTACACAATGCAGTTCTAAGCCACATTGTGACCTTGGTTAAAACTCTCAACCTCTCTGTGCTTCACTCTCCCCATCTGTAAAAGGGGATGACAACCATATCTACCTCAAAGGGTAAAGATTAAGTGAGTTAGTCTGTCTAAAGCACTTCATCCATCCCCACCAGTGATTCCTGGGACTGAAATGAGGACTCGAGGTCAGCGCCAGATCACACAACACAGCAGGAGCCAGTCCCTGGGTTCAGGATAATCCATGGTGGTGCCTCTTCAAGCTCAAGAAAGTACAGGTTCAACCCCTGAATTCAAGAGGTCAGAATTGTTGGTCCTCTCCTCCCGGGTTGGAGGAGAATGACCTAACTGCCAGGGTCACAGCCCTGTGTCCAGCAAGGGTTTTGCCTAACATTGCAATAAGGATGGTGCATCATCTCACTCCACTCATTTTTAAAGGAGAGAGATAGAGAGAAGCAAAGAATCAGGTTCAGGACATGACAGGTGGACATGAACACATTCATCTATATATTTAGCAAATAGCGACTGAGCCTGCCAGAGGCTGGGTGGGGGCAGGCTCAGAGTGATGATGGAGACAGGTGCAAGCCCAGTGGATTTCAATCAAACTGGACCAAGTCTCTGAGCTCCTGGAGCTCAGAGTCTAAACAGGGAAATAATGACACTGAGACAGAGAGAGGTAGCAGGAGAGAGAGGCACACACATACAGATTGTCAGTGAGGGTCAGAGAAAAGTCCTGCACTGTGATGATAGAGCCAGGGGCGTAGAGAGAACCACCTGGAACTAGTAAGAGAAATCAGACATCCAGAGGACCCAAACACTCCACCTGTCAGTTCTCAGTCTCTCTGTCTGTCTCCACCTGCCCTCTCCACCTCTGAGTCTCACCAGTTCTATGTCTCTCCCTCCTCCTTCTTTTTCTCTCATCACTCTCATCTGTTGTTGTCACAGAAGGAAGGACAAAAGAAGGGGGACTGGAGAGATAGACACTGAGTATTTGCAGGCCCTATAAAGACAGAAGATGGTTGATGTGTGAACATAAAAGCACACAAAGACTCACACACACAGACATATTCAATGACCACTATGCAAATGCAAACAGACCTTCAGGTATGAAACCATATAAATACATATGTCTTCACACATGCAAAAATATGCACAGGAAACTGAACGTTTTAAGTAGACTTAACCTTTTTATGATTTCAAGTCAACTTTTTGTTGAAGTTTAACATCACCCTACAAAGTGCAGAAATCATAAGTGTGCAGTCAGCACATTTTCTCAAATGAACATACTCATGTAATTGGTATGCAGACAAGTAACAACTAAGCCTGTCCCTAGAAACCCCTTCCATGTGCTCCTTCCTGTCACTATCTTCTTACTATCCTGACCCCATACGTTCATGTTATGTCATTGAACATCATATAAATAGAATGATGACTTATGTGTCTCATTGCTTTCACTCAACATTATGTCTGTGAGCTTAATTCATGTTGTTAAGTATAGCAGTTGTTTGTCCTTTTTCATTGCTGCATAGCATTCCACAGAGCGAATACTTCAGTATATTTCATTCTGTATCGATGGTGCTGAACATTTCATTTACAAGGCTTCTATGAATATCCTTGTTCATTTTTTGGTGAATCCACATGCACATTTTTGTTGGGCATTTTGTTGAGAGTGAAGTTGCTGAGTCACAGAGTACAAATGTGTTCAGCATCAGTAAGTACAGACTAAGAGTTTCCGAAGTGGCTGTACTGATGTTATGATTTTTCAAATTTGTGATCACCCCCAGAGAGCCGTCACTCTTCTTTCATGTGTACCAAGTGGGAGATTCAGGGTAGTTCTCTGGGGAAATCGTCAGGAGACAGACAGCAGGTTGAAGTTGGGTTGCAAGAAGGATGATTCTTTAGTTGCAATGCCGGGGAGATCGGGCTAGACTCAAAGCTATGTGCAAGGGTGTTATTAGAAATATTTAACCATCTCTACTGCTTAGGGCACCAATCAGGTGGACCCTGGCTAGCTGATGGGTTAATCCTTTAGTTGCTGTGTCCTGGAGTGAAGGGTCTTGGGGGAAGTAGCTAATTATCCATCTAATAAAAGTATTTTAGTGGTTTAACAACTGGGATGGCCACAGAGGTGCAGCCTGACTAACAGCAACCCTGGGGGTGGGTATGTTTGGCAGCTCCAGGAGAAATAGAGGGATGTCTTCACAGTGAACCTGGGCCAATGCCTGTGGTCATGCTGTGTGGGACAGAGGCCATCCGAGAGGCCAAGGTAGACCAAGCTGAGGCCTTCTCTCCCCATGGGAAAATCGCTGTCATTAAGTGAGTCTTCCAGTGATATGGTAAGGACCCAACAGCTCCTGGTAGGGGTGGGATGAAGGGTTGGAATTGAGGAGGTGAGTCTGGGAAGGGAGGGTAAGGAATGGAAAGGGACTCAGAGTCTCCTTCCAACTTGTACACTCCCTGGATGTTCTTTGCCAATGGGGAACATTGGAAGACCCTTCACCAATTCTCTCTGGCCAAACATGAGTGATTTATGGATGGGAAAGCAGAGTGTGGAGCCTCAGTGTCTAGGGAGAAGCTGTAGAATACCAAGGGTGAGGCGCCTTAGTGTCTGATGGAGGAGCTGTGGAATACCAAGGGTGAGCCCCAAGAAACAAGTAGGAAAGAAGGTCAGTGAATCAGAGACAGACGTAGGGTACAGAGAAACAGAAACAAGAGGGATAGGTGTGGGCAGAGAGAGGCAAAAATAGAGAAATAAAGAGCCCAAGAGATCATCAGACTGAGGGAAGGGACAGAGAAAGGAGCATGGAGAGGGACAGAGATGAACAGGAGACGGACAGAGGAAGCCAGAAGAGACGAGGGCTCTGTAGTGTTGAGAAGAACCCAAGTCATAGACTAAGATATTAGCATGCTATTTACTTGTGTTCAGGGAAACCAATGCATGTATTAATTTTATCTATCAAAGGAAAAACCAGAACTTACGTAAAAGAAAACAAAAAGAGAAAAGGGAAAAGTATAGACATTTGGAAAACAATGAACTTGAGTTTTCCTTTCTGTGAGTGAACTGCTGATGAGTTGGAAGTGAGCAAAGAAGGCAGTGGGGTCTGCTGCTCTCAGGTAGCTGGATGGGCCTGCAAGGAAGCACTTCTGGTTGTTTTGGGATTCTCCATAAACAGGGGTTTATGAGACACAAAGGTGACAGGGTCCTTTCTAAGAATTTGCAAGACATAAATGTGGAGACTGGGAGGGAGAGGTGGAGGCAGAGACATAGGGAGCAACAGAAGAATAGGGACAGAGGGCCGTGAAGAAAGACAGGAAGAAACAGAGTGACACAGAGAGACAGAGAAGGAGACAGAGACAGAGATGGAGGGACCAAGACCAAGAGACACATTCGGAGACAAGAGAGAGAATGGAAGAGACTAGGAGAGGCAGAAAAACACAAAGCAAAAGAGAAACAGAGGCAGAGAAAATTAGAGAGACAGACAGACAGGCTCAGGAAATGGGGAAAGGGTCTGCAGGGGAACAAGGGATGACGGATGGGTGAGACCCAGAGAGAGAGGCTGCACCTACTGACCTGATGTCCCTGGGCTCAGAGCCACCCTCCCTCCACTGAGGCCAAGCTGGGCTACACTGAAATCAACTAACAAGTGCTGAAAAATTCTTGAAGACCAGAGTATGAGAAGTGGAGAGAAGAGATGAAGGGGAGTGACAGACAAGGGACAGGGAGAACAGAGCTCTTTAATTTGTACCTGTGCTTAATTGAAAACCTGCTCTGCACTGCCCCAGCCCCTGGGACTGAATTCAACCTACTCCAGAGTCAGAGCTGGGGCCTGAGCAGGGACCGACCACATAGCCCTGAAGCTGAGTGGCCTGGGTCTGAGTCCTGGCCCCAGTGATGAGTAGCTGGGTAACTCTGATCAAATGACATAACCACGGTGTTGCTTGTCTATGAAATGGGGATAATAACAGAACTGTACGTTCTTCACAGGGTCACAGTGAGAATTAAATAAAACAATATGTGAAGTGCTTACAATAGGGACTGGCCTAATATGGGCTATTGAGTATTAGCTCTTCCTGGTCCAGTTTTCTTCATCATTACCGAATGAAGGAGGATAGTCACACAGAGTTGTTGCAGCAGCCAAATACTCCCCAGGCCTTTGAGTCTGCATCCAGTGACCTGAACCCCCTCCCCCAGGAGCCCTCCAGGACCCCATCTTCTTCTTCCATGCCATCACCACCAATATCATCTGCTCCATTGTCTCTGGAAAATGCTTCTCCTACAGAGATCCTCAGTTCCTGTGGCTCCTGGACTTGTCCTACCAATGTGTTACTCTCATCAACTCCTTCTCCAGCCAGGGCAGAGAGAAGCTAAGGGACAGTGGGGACAAGGAGGCCTCCAGGGCAGGGAAAAGGGGTGATCTGCTTTAGGGGCTAGAAGTGAAGCTTAGGGTGGAAGAAGGGCAAAGACTATAGAGAGAGACAGGGACACAGACCTGGAGGGAGGGGGAGATAGTGAGAATGGGACTAAGAGACTAAGAGGAAGAATGGGGAGTAATGAGGAAGGCAGAAATAGAGAGAGAGAGACTGAGGAATGAGAGCTTGGAAGAGAGAAGAGTGAAGAGGGGAGGAAAAGAGAGAAGACAGAGAAAGCAAGACAAAGAAGGGCAAAGATGAAGAGATCCGGTGAGAGACAGTTGAAAAGAGTGTGTTTCTCAGTGTGTGTGTGTGTGTGTGTGTGTGTGTGTGTGTGAGAGAGAGAGAGAGAGAGAGAGAGAGAGAGAGAGAGAGAGAATGAGTCAGACTTTCAGGCTCTCTACTCTTCTGTTCCTGCTTCCCCTGAATCTTTGCCTGTGTCTTTGACAGAGCCCCTCAGTTGAAGAAATTCAAAGACACATGAAAATAGGTAAGTTCATTTATTCATTTTTTCCATTACTCCTCCTCCTTTTTGTTTTTTAAAAATTTCTCCCAGATTATAAAGGAATATCCTCCTCTTTTAAAAGAAAATAATAGTTTATCTTTCTCAACTAATCTGGAAATACCCCTATTGTATATTAAGTTACAAAGATTAAACTGAAAAACAATATGCCTGGCTATTATTCTTCACCAGGTGTATGTCAGACTCACAGGTAGGACTATTATGAATCTATAATGGGGCCCAGAATGAGTATTTCCAACAAGCCCAACAGGTGGTTTCAATTTTCTCTTCCCATAGAGAACTGTAGAGAGAAAAGTCTTGAAGGAGATCCACCAAAAGGTTAACAAGTGGTTATCTATAGAAGGAAGGATTAAGAAGGAATTTTACAGGGCTGGCCTGGTGGCACAGTGGTTAAGTTTGCATGTTCTGCTTCTCAGTGGCCTAGGGTTTGCCAGTTCGGACCCCGGGTGTGGACATGGCACCACTTGGCAAAAAGCCATGCTGTGGTAGGCATCCCCTGTATAAAGTAGAGGAAGATGGGCATGGATGTTAGCTCAGGGCCAGTCTTCCTCAGCAAAAAGAGGAGGATTGGCAGTAGTTAGCTCAGGGCTAATCTTCCTCAAAAAAAAAAAAAAGAAGGAATTTTACGTTAATAACATTTCTGCATTTTTTGAAATTATCTGGAACAAGTTAGGTGTTATATGTATCATCAGACAACACAATACAAATATGATCCAAAATAAATAACTAGTCCTAAGTTGTCAGTAGGTTCATCTTGTGTAAACATCATGTTATCAATGCCTGACATAGCAAGGGAGATGCAAGAGCTGGAAAGAGTCAGAGAGAGGCTGGAGCAAAACAGATAAACTGGCTGAGGTAGGCAAGAGAAGCCCAGAGAGATGATAAGAAGGAAAGACACATAGAAATAAGGGGAGATGGAAAGGAGAGATGGGAATGCGGGGCAGAGATCAATGAAAAGACATGAGGATGAGAGATGAAGATGCAGAAAAAGAAAAATATGAGAATAGGGGCCAGCCCCATGGCTGAGTAGTTAAGTTCACAAGCTCCGCTTCAGTGGCCCAGGGTTTCACCAGTTTGGATCCTGGGCACAGACCTAGAACCACTTATTGGGCCATGCTGAGGCAGTGTCCCACATAGCACAACTGGAAGGACTTGCAACTAGAATATACAGCTATGTACTGGGGGAGTTTGGGGAGAAGGAGAAGAGCAGGAGCAGGAGAAGGAGAAGGAGGAAAGAAAGGTTGGCAAGAGATGTTAGCTCAGGTGCCATTGTTAAAAAAAAATGGGAATAACAGATCAAAGGAGGCATAGAATCAGTGAGAGAGGGACTCAGATACAGAGAGAGAGAGGGAGACAGAGGATCCCCTCTGAGGTATTAGGGCCAAGAAGGGCTGCCGCTCCCTGTGACCAGCTCTCTCAGCCCCATGAGGACCTCACAGCCCCTTCTCTCCCACCTGCTTCAGGTGTTTGAGCTCTTCTCCGACTTCCTGAAGCACTTTCCTGGCACACACAGACAAGTCTACAAAAACCCATAGGAAGTCAATGCCTTCATTGGTCTCACTGTGAAGGAGCACAGTGAAACCTTGGGATCCAACAACCCCTGGGACTTCATCGATACCTACCTGCTCCTCAAGGACAAAGTGGGGTTTGGGAGAGGGCAGCTGGAGGAGAGGTGTGGAAAGAAAAGATAAAGGATGAGAAGAAAGGAGGGGAAAGGTGTAGAGAATGGGGACGTGGGGGAAGGAAGAACAGAAGATGTTGAGGGGAGGTTAGGAAAAGGGAGAGGAGTGGCAGGAGGGAACAGAGTGGGAGATGAAAGGAAGAAAAGGTAGGGAGAAGAGAGAAAGATACTGGAAACACAGGACAAGGGACAAAAACACAGAAACAGGTGAGAAGACCCACAGAGGCAGAAAGAGGCAGGAGAGGAAGATAGACAAACAGACCAAAGAGAGGGGGAGATTGAAACTGCCAGGTAGAATGAAGAGAGACAGAGAAGGACACAAATAGAGATATATGCTTGGACATACAGAGGGTAGAGAAACATAAAATGAGCCAGATGGTATGGGAGATCCAGAAACAGGTGGAGGACACCCTGAAAGACATGTGTGCCCAGAGCCTCTAGCCTTCTCTAACACAAGCCCTACCCCTCTGGACCCAGGAGAAGTCTGACCCCAACAGCGAGTTCCACCAGCAGTACCTCATCATCACTGTGCTCTCGCTCTTCTTTGTTGGCACTGAGACCACCAGCACCAGATTCTGCTATGCTCTTGCTCAAATACCCCCACATCACATGTGGGCAGCCTGGGGACAGACAATCAAGGGATATCTTTTGACCCCTTTTGGAGTGCAGAAGTGAGGCTAGGTGTCCTAGATGAATGGGAAAGGGCACGTTCCCCTCTAATACCTGGATCACTGCAGGTTTTGAAGGATCCTCCAACTAGGCCATCCCTATTGGTGGATGGATGAATGAAGAATCTGTCCATCTGTCCTCCCAGTGTTTTCTCTGATCTTTTAAAGACTAACTCATCCATCCATCCATCCATTCGTCTGTCTTTCCTTTAATTCATTAATTAACCTGTATCCTCAGATTCTTTTACCTATGATTTATCCAAAAACATAAACTTCCATTCTTTATGTGGATTAACTGATTCATCTCTTGATCTTCTGAAATGGTGATAAGTTGAATGAACTATTGGTCATTGATTCGTTGGCTCATTCATGCATCCATCTGTACTTCTATGAGCTAGGTCTCATTCCTTAATCCTTTAATCAGTCAGTCTTTTCACTCATTATTCATTCATCTATTCCTTCATTTATCCATTTAATAGTTCACTCATTTATTCATCCTTGACTTACTCATCTGTCATTCAATTCATCCATCCGTTTATTCCTTTATTTACTCATTCCCTCACTAATTTATTCATTCTTTTATTCCTTCTTAAATCTGGCCATTCATCCATTCATGTGGTTTACTGGTTTATGAACCACTTATTAATTAATGATTCAGTGATTCTTCTATTGATTCATAAGTAAATACATACATAATTCACTAATGTTCTTATATTCATCAATCTTTCCGTTCATGAATTGATCCACTGGTTGATTGATTGATTGCTGTATTCATTTATTTGTCCTGTTACTCCTGAGTTAATCTACTGAGCTATTTCACTGTTATATTCCTGAGAACATGACACAGTCCCTCATCTATCATACATACAGAAGAAATAGCAGTTCATTTTTCTACTCATCTTAGAGAATTTTGATAGATTCATAGCCTAGAGTTATTAATCTGAAATTCTCTGCAAAAATATGGCCCATATAGGTGTGTGTGCATCTGTATTTACTTGTGAATAATGGGAAGGAATCAATACCATTCATTTGATTTTAATGCCTGAGAATTCTTGTAGCTTCCTCCCTCTTGTCTCCATCCCAAGCTGGTTGCTCTGAGGGGTGTCAATAATTGAACCTTATTTATAGATATTTCCTGGCTCATTGACCCATAGAGCAGTGTCCCTGCTGAATGCCTCTTTGAAATGCAGTTCACTGGTCCCACTCTTCTGTACAGAGAGAGTCCATAATGAGATCGATCAGGTGATTGGCTCCCATCGTCCTCCAGCCTTCAATTACCCAGCCAAAATGCCCTACACTGATGCAGTCATCCACAAGATTCAGAGATTCTCAGACCTCGTCCCCATTAGCGTGCCCCACATGGTCACCAAAGACACTCACTTCCGAGTGTAAGTCATGCCCAAGGTGAGGCCAGCCAGGCTCCTGCATCACTCCAGGGTGGGCGTCTTGGGTTCACTTAACCTCCAAATTTAACCTCCTGTTGGTTTTATCACTAGAGCTTTCTTGTTTCTTTTTAGGGCTGAAGTTGGGAAGAGAATGACAATATCTTTGAACTTGTGACCCTCTCTCAGGGCACTGAAGTATATCCAATCCTGAACTCTGCTCTCCATGACCCACATTACTTTGAAAAACCAGACACATTCAACTCTGACCACTCTCTGGATGCCAATGGGCCACTGGGGGGGAATGAAACTTTTATCCCCTTCTCCACAGGTAGACTGGACCCACAATCCTTTTCCCAGACACCAGAGTGCTGGTGCCATCCCTTCCTTGAGACAATCAAGGAAAGGCCTTTGTTTATTGAGCAGTGAGTATATACCAGTTGCTTTACCTGCATTAACCCACTACAGTATCACCACACCCCTAGAGGGGGCTTGAGAAATGAGATCACATCCCAAAGGCACATCTTGGTAAGTTGAGCCCTGTGCAAGTATTTTAATATCTCCACATCTTCAGGTATGAAATATCTGTTGAGTGTTGCTCTGAGCTCAATGCTGTGTTGGGAGCCAAAGATTATAGATTGGGCAAGTCACACAGAGACACAGTTCCTTCCACAAGAAATTTACATTCTAGCCAGGGAGATGGGCTTTCATCATATGGTTACAAAATAATAACTAACTACATGAATTAGTGCTTGCAACGTGCTTAGAATGGCTTGACAGAAAGTAAGTGCCCATAAGGGCAATTATTATTGCTATAAGTAACCATAATTGTGATAAGTGCTCTAAAGGGGGCTTTGGGAGCACAAAATATGGATTACTGACGACCCTTGGTAGGTTGGTGACGAAAAGCTTACCTGAAGAACTGGCTTGTAAGCTAAGACATCGTGACTGAGCATCAACTAGCCACTGGAAAGTGTTTCACGCAGAAGGAACAGCAAGGGTAGAGCCAGGAGGTGGAAGCAGCATGGTGCGTTGAGAAACTGGAAGACCCCAGGCAGCCCGGGGTGTGGATCACAGAAGGAGATAAGGGCGAAGAGCTTAGCTGGAGGGCCTTGAAAATTGGGGCAGTTTGGATTTATCCCACTGGCAGTGGGGAGCTGGGGAGTGTCTTGACATGCTCTGAAGTATCTCTTTCTCCATTCTCCACTCTTTGACCCCATCCAGAGAACCACTAGCCCCATGTTCCTCATCATCCGGTAGAAAGGAAAACCCAAGAAATAAGTCTCTGATCTTGAGTTCCATCAACAACTTTAGTGATCCAGGGCCCTGGCTCTGCCAGTGCAATGGCCTCCTCCCTGATTTCATCTGAAGCGACATTTGGGGGGCTAGGTCCAAGCTCAAGATCTGAACTGGTGAAACCCTGTGCTGCTGAAGTGGAGTGCACGAATTTAACTACTCGGCCACTGGGTCAGCCTCCCAGCTTTGAATTTTAAGAATTACAGAGACTCTCCACATCTTATCTCTACTACTTCTCCCTCCCAATCCCTGCAGGGCCACAACTCAAAGCTTCAAGTCTATCAGAATTTCTCCCTCCAGTGTACCTTCCCTCTGTTCCTTCTCACAGGAATTCCAGAAGCTTCTCTACTGGGCATGTTGGGCCAGGTCATGTCTGGAAGAAGACAATTCCCAAGCTGATCTGTGATATCCCACTCAGATTTTGACCCCTAACTGCCTTGCTGCCTGTGAGCAGTTTCCCATCCACCTTCCTCCTGCTCTCCATCTGCTGTCCTCCCCATCTCACCACCTGGAAGCACTTGAGAAAGCTGTTGTGATCTAGATGAAACATGTTCCCCAGGAAGGGAAGAGGCTGCGGTCCAGGAAGGAGGCAACCCCGTGAGGTGGGATGGCCCCACTGTAGCAAGAGGCCAATGAGGACAATGAGGAACACGATGGCCAGGAATGTCATTGTCCTTGCTGTGCCTGCCTTCTTTCCTGCTGTCCCTCTTAAAAGGCAGGCTGCTCTATTGGTTGTTGGGTTTTCCTGTTGTTGGTGGTGGAGGATATTCCAGGAATCTACCCTGGCAGATTTCCCTGTAACTGTCCAAAGGCAACAAGACGTCCGAAGGTGGAAGGTGCTGTATGGGCTAGGAGTTTAGTGTCTTGGTTGGGTCCCAAAGCCACCATTTTATTGTCCCTGGCTGGCCAGAGGTATCTTAGTGAGCAATGCCCTTGAATGGAAAGGACCTCCCTCAAGGAAGGATGGTGGTGCCAGCTGGTGGGAAAGGCAAGGCTGGGTTTTGGATGGTTGCACTGCAAGGGTGGATCTTAGCCAGTTCTGTCAAAGGGTGGCACTGCAGCATGAGGGATAAACAGTAGCTATCAGACCTTGTGCTTCTTGGGGTACACATTCACTTCCTGTCACATCCCAAAGTATGTCCATTGCAACAGATTTGCATGGGATTGGCCTGTAACATGAAATTCAGGTCAAACTTTTAGGAGATTCCCTAGCCTTCTAAAACCAGGTCCAAATGTTTGAGTGGATGTGCTATGCCCATTTTTGCAGGAGAGAGTTTGTAGCTTCTGTTAGATTTCCAAAGGGTTCAAAGTCCCCATAAAGCATAAGAACCCACTTCATGTTGGATGTGTGTATGCGTGTGTGCATGTGTCTACCTCTGCACGTAGATGTGTGTGTATTTCTGACAATATTTTGAACGTCCTCCATTTCTAATATGGGGAGAATGGTACCTATCTCATAGGGCTATTGTGAGCTTAAAGAAGTTAATATTTGTAAATATTCCTAGAACAGCACCTGACCCATATTTAGGATCTTATAAGTTTAGTTAGTGCTTTGTGTTTGCTTCTGTGTGTGTGTGGTGGGAAGTGTGTGTAGGATGTGTCTCTGGCATGGTATATGTTTTTCTGCCTCTGGGCTGTCTTCTTATCTCAGCCTGAGAGCCATGTACATTAAGAGTTCTGAAATATCCCCAAATTGTACATAAAACTGTGAATGTGACTGATGCACTTGAGTTGGCAATCTATGGCTTCCATCAGATTCTCAGAGGTATAAGGAACCTCACCCAACAGGTTATAAACCACGGGTTTGGGGAGAAATGAAGACAAAGAGTCTTTCCCTTATATCATTTGTTCTTAACCTGCAAGCTGATAACCTTGGAAAAGAAATTTCAGGGATGATATTTCAGGCATTTCCTAAACCTTTCAAGTATAGACAATACACCTGTGTGGAGTCATATTTCTGGTATCCAGAAAAGAATGAGAAATCAGAGAATTGAGGAGAAAGGGAAGCAAAAACTCAGGCAGAGTCGCTGAGACACTCTTCCTTTAATGCTATGGATCTTAATCTGCAAGCTGACAACCCTGAAAGCTCTTGTCAAGGATGGGTTTCCAGGCATTTGCTAGACCTTTCAAGTTGATAGATGTTGTGCCTGTGTGGAGCTATCTGGGGAAGGGTCCACATGTTTCCAGCACATCCAGAACTTAGGAGACATGAGCTTAGAAATACTCAGAGCAGGACTTTGGGCTGGTTCTTCTTCTGTAACTCGTTCTGTGGCTCAGCTCTGACCAGAACAGCCTGACACCTGTTATCTCCCTCCCACCACATCCTCCCCACCCCTGGGGCTGTCTACTGGACACACTTTGGTATCCCTTTGTCTCTAACACCTTTTTGGCGTGAACTGGATTTTGGCTGTACTTTTAATTTGGCTTTATTTGGAAAAGAATTGTGCTTCTGAAGTCTGAAGAAACTCTTTGATAGTAAAATGAGAGACTGAACTCATTCAACTCTGAAGAGAAGGGGCACCAAATCCTGCTAGTCATAAGGCATTCTCAGGTGACTGAGAACCTAGTGGAAGTGTCTCATGCTGATCCTCATGATGTGTAGTCTTCCCATAGGGAATTCCATCATGATCCTTTACTTTAAATAATTAAAGTCTTGTTCAGGGACACATACATAAGGATTGGTCATCCACCACTCTGAGTCCCCATAGTAATTTTGGATTACTGGGGAGAGAAACTGAGAAACGTAAGAGAGTGTTCATGGCCTTCTAGGACATGGCACTCACAAGCAGCAAACTTCTGACCCACTACACTGTCCCTAGAAATTGTTCGGACTTTATGTACAATACGTATGGAGCCAATACTTGTAAGTACTTAACACAAGGGGAAGGTTTAACTAAAGATGAGTTGAGTGTTCACTGGCCAAAATAGGGAACATTCAACCTATCAAAATTAGTTTACTTGTGCACACAATTGGAAAAAATTGGCCATAAAATTAAACAAATAGAGTAGGAAGCATATTACAATAGGAATTTAGAAGCTTCAAATTGTGGTAATGACAAAATGACACCTTTACAGGAAACTAACTGAAAATTGGTAGAGACTGTGGCTAAATTAGAGAAAGAGAAAAATTCGGAGGCTGCATCACCTTTCCCCTCCTCCATGGCCACAGGACCACTTTCAGCCCCTCAGAGCTCACCATCTCCCCCAACCCCTCTCTTCTCCTTCAGCACCTCCTCCTCTGCCTCCTTCTTTGGCACATTTATATCCTCTCCTGTCTGAACTTCTGTGCCCTAGCTTGTCTACTTTGCCTCCTTCTCCTCCTCTACTACTAGGGGAAACAAAAACTAAATCCTGGGGAACTAAAATTGAAAGTCAATCTCAAGAAACAAATACTGAGAGTCCTAAGGTCATTGTGGCTCCCTTTAAAGAGAAACCTACTAGATGAGTTGAGACTGCATTTGTGTTTACTCCCTGGATTATAACTGAACTTAAGAATTTAAATAAGGACTTCTCAGACACGTTAAAAGACCCTCTAGGGTTTATTCAATCACTTCACCTAACTGTTACAACATATGAACCAGGATACTCAGATTTATATCAGCTTGTGCAGTTGCCAGTATCCAGAATTAAAGCTAAGGATTGGGTAAAGGAGGCAAATTGGAAAGCACCCATGGAAGATTTTCATAAACATGAGATTGCTGACCTTCAGAGTGCAAGGAAATTGTTCTTGACTTGTATCAAGCTATTCCCCAGATTTTTTCCTGAGAAAATAGACAGGATCATGGTCTACCAATGTAAGCAGAAGCCTGGAGACACTATTTTTGATTACTTTGAAAGATATGAAAGAATGTTCAAATAATACTCCAGGATGGGTCCTGAGAGTTTTCTGCATCATCAAAATGATCCAATTTTAGATTCCATCTTTTTGGAAGGATTAGATGAGGAATCAGCAAGGTTAATCAACAGGCATGAATTGCGCTGGGCCACTTTATCCTCTAGTGAACTTGTCACTATTGCAGATAAAGCCTCTAAAACTGTACTAAAGAAAGAAAAAGAGCCACTAAGGTTATGAATCTACAATGGCAACAATTTAGTGGCCCAGTTAAGACATCTTTTCAAACCCTGACTAGAAGCAAACTGACGACGATTGCTTATATTGCAAAAAGCCTGGTCATTTCAAACATGATTGCCACAAACTTAAACAGAATTTAGAACATGGAGAATTTTTAAAGGAATAGAGATGCTCTCAGGATTATGAGAAGACGTTTCTCCACCTCCTCACTAATACCTTAACCAAGGATGAAATAACTATTGGAGGGGTAACTTCAAAGGACCTTGTAGATACCAGGGTTACGTTATCTGTCCTTAACCCTGCCCTTGTTTGTTGCCCTCCCCCTCACAGTACACAAGCAATTCAAATCATAGCAGTTTCTAGTTTACCAACGCAAGTCTTTAAATTGGAGCTGATAAGCTTTCAACTAGGACCATCACAGGGAAACGTGCTTCTCCTGGTAAAGTGTGCTCCAATTCACGTGATTGGACAGGACTCCTAGTAGCATACAATGCTTATATTGCCTTTTCACAAAAGGGTGAAATGCTTCAAGATTTAGAAACTTTGGATGCTGACCAAAATTCATTTACTGAAAAATTGATGGTTATAAAGTCATTGACTCAAATTGACCCAAAAAAACTTGACGACCTGTTATTACAAGTGCCTAAAGAACTGTGGTCATCATTGTCTTCAAATATTGGAAAGATTAAGTTGGTCACTCCTATAAAGTGACTGTTGACCGCTCTAAGCCTCTACCTAATATTTTAGCACTATCTACTTAAACCAGAGGCATTAAATTGAATAAGACCTATTATTCAGAAATTTCTTGAAAAGTGATTTACAGTTCCTTGTACCAGTCCTTGTAACACACCAATTTTACCAGTAGAAAAACCAAATGGAAAACGCTGGAGATCTGTTCAATATCTGAGAGATATAAATAATGTTGTGACTCCTCCACATTCTGCGGCTTCAAATCCATACACTCTGCTCTCAGCCATTCCAAATAACAGCTGCTGTTTTTCAGTAATTGATTTATACAGCACCTCTTTTAGTATTCTATTAGAAAAAGACAGTCAATGTCTCTGGCTTTACTTGAGAAGATTGCCTGTACACTGGAACAGTTAGGCCACAGGGCTATACTGAAAGCTCTCCTTACTTTTCTCAAACACTCAAGGCGATTTAGCTAATGTAGATTTTCCTAGTGATCCTACTATAATTCAATATGTAGGTAACTTCCTCTTATGCTAAAAGCCTGAATTAGACTCTCAAAAGGGCACAACACATCTACTACAGCAACTGGTATCTAAGGGACATAAACTGTCCAAAGGTAAACCCCAATTGTGTTTGCCTATTGTGAAATATCTAGGGCACATAATCTCTAAATATGGACTCTTGATTGATTATGGAAGGATTAGAGGAATTTTGGATTTTTCTCTCCCTAAAACAAAAAACACTTGAGGGGATTTCTAGGTCTAACTGCATAATGCAGGAACTGGGTGCCTAACTTTTCACTTACTGCACAACTTTCAGATGCCTTACTTAAGCCCAACCAGCCTGGCCTGATTGAATGGATTCCAGAAAGAGAGAAAGTAGTACATACCTTAAAGTTCATCTTGGATCATGCATCAGCTTTAGGACACCCTAATTACACCTTGCCACTTTTCTTCATTGTGCAGAAAGATAAAGGAAATGCTTTAAGTGTTTTAACTTAAACCATGGTGATCAACGTCAACCTATAGGATAATATAGTCAGCACTTAGATTCAGTAGCAAAAGGACTTCTATGTTTTACGAGGGCTATTTCAGCAATAACTCTTTTATGCAAGGGCACTGAAGAAATGGTGATGGAGTCTCCTTTCTCTACTTATCTTCCACTCTCAGTTGAATCTCTTAAATTCTCATCACACTCAGCATTACTCTGTAAGCCAGTTGGCCTCTTACGAAGTTCTGTTGCTTTGTGAACCTCATATTACCTTATCCCAGTGTAAAAATCTCAGCCGTCCAACTTTGCTCCCATAACCACAAGAGGAAATTGACCACGACTGTATTTTAATAACAGATTACCTTCTTGCTCTTAGCAATGACTCACAAGAAATTCCTACTGAGAATGCTGATTTAAGTTGGTTTAAAGACAGGTCTTACTTAAAGGATGAGGAAGGACATTACCAAGCTGGATATGCAGAAATTTCTTCAGTGGGCACAATTGAGAGTACTTATTTACCAGAAATAAAATCAGCACAACAACCACAATGAATTACTTTAACTTGAGGTTGTCAGTTGGCTGAAGACCAGTTCGCAGATATGTATACCTCAGCCATTATGCTTTTGGAGTGGCACATGACTTCGGAATGTTATGGAACATTGTGAAGGTTTAACCTCTTCAGGACAACCTACAAAAGATAGAAAACAGTTGGCAGAATTATTAAATGGTATACCACTATGAAAACATTGGCAATTATTAAAATACTGGGGCATTCCAAATCTGACACTTTGGTAGCTAAGGGAAATCAACTTGCTGATGTGGCTTCTAAGTAGGCAGCTTTAAAAATTTGTCATGTTCAGCCTTGAGAATGCCCACTGCTCTCTGTTCACCCTGCTCAGCCAGTGAAAGATTTCATTCTGCAGGTTCAAGAAATCACCACAGAAAGAGAAACAAATATGACAACAAAAGGGGGAATTTTTTACCCCACTGTGCAAATGTGGTTTAGGCCCTACAAAAAACCTATATTGCTTATTGGAACACAATTTCCCCAGTCCAACATATACATAAATTAACCCATTGGGCATCTGGAAAGATGATTTTGTGGAGAAAGCAATATTTTTGGAAACTTTCTCCCACAATGGCTCATAAAATCTATGCTTCTTGTCCTGTATGTCCTAAATGTAACCACAGGAAACCACTCTCCCCTTTCTAAGGGACCATTTGAGGTATGGCAATTGGACTTTGTTCAAATCTGTTAATTGTTCAAATTTTTCACCATCTCAAGGATATAAATATATCTTAGTAATGATTTGTACATTTTCATATTGAGTTGAGGCTTTCTCTTTCAAAAGAGCAACAGCTTACCAGTAGGTAAGTTGTTACTTGAAAAAATAATTCCCGCTGGGAAATTCCTATTAATCTACACAGTGACTGGGAACTCATTTCACTGGGCAAATAATTCAATCTATTTGTGATATTTGGCATATAAGGCAGCACTTTCACTGCAGTTATCATCCCCAATCCTCAGGACAGGTAGAAAGAACTGACAGCACAACCAAAACTCAATTGGCACAACTTTCAGGAGCATTTAACCTCTCATGGCCAGAAGCTCTTCCACTACTGCTCCTCAATCTTAGATCTACACACTTTGGTAAACATTGGCTGTCTCCTTTTCAAATAACAACAGGCTGCTGCCCTATGCAATTTGATGAAGGAATGTATGAACCAACTGTTTTCAAAGGAGCTATCTTAAATTATTGTCAACATCTTATTAAGACATTAGAAAGAAATGAAAAACTGGCAGCAGATTCTTTTCACAGAGATCCCTTGGGAGATAAAGACCTTAAGGATCATAATCTACAAGCTGGAGATTTTATTCATCGGAAAATACACCAAATTTTAAAGACTCTTTGAAAATCCCATTAGAATTTTCCAGGTTTTTAACCAATCCATGCATGGCAAAATTAAATGATAGAAACTCATGGATTCAAATTTAGCATTTTAAAAAAGGCCCCTCCTATTGAGTAGATTTCAACTCCTGTAACTGACACCAGGTTTCTATTGACTAAGACAAGTACTACCAACCAGGATGAGAAGAAGGTGACATCTGTTGTAGATAGCTGTCCCAAGATCCTAGACCAGGCCTGTATCCCCAACCTTATATCCCTTAGTTTAAACCCTTATAATGCTTAAGCTGTATACTCATTTATAATTGCTATATTAATCATATTATTGAGTATATTAGCAATTTTAATACTTTTATGTGATACTAGTCACCTTCCTTGTGTTGTAGGTTGCCTTTTTGGTGTCTTTTAATTGTTGTTCCTATAATTTTAATACTCTCTTTCTACCCCTCTAGACTAGAATAGATCAGAGCTTAAGTACAAGATCTTTTAATTAGCTACCAGAATGTCATTTAAGGTTTTTCTGATACTTTGGTTGCTTATTCAATTCACGGAATGGACCTCTGATGGCGATGTCTTCTGACAATGGGTTAATTTCTTTGCTTCACATATTAATCAGTCCAATTGCTGGATATGTGGCCAGCTTCCCTTTGCTAGTGTATCAGGGTTAACCTGATGGGTTCCTCGCCCTCAAGGTACAGATGGCAAAGCTCTATAACAACGTAGTATGATAGAGATTTCTAGTTACAATGTTCACATTTCATCTGATATTACTAATTATGATCCTGAAATCTGGCTAATAGCCAACACTATTAACAGTAAAGAGCAAGGTTATTCCTTTTCTCTTGCTCAAACCATTCAGTTATCCCAAGAATCTGCCACTAAACAAAAGAAATTGGATTCTACAACAACAACTAGGGGAGATTTCACACAAATCTCATGTCGATTTCTTTGCCTTACTCCTAGTTATGGGTCTTTAAGTCATGAACACCTTTATGCTGGAACAGAGAAACCATTCCAAGCAAAACTTACCTAAATGTACCCAAAACATGGGATGGATACAGCTGGAGACATGTCAAAATACTATCATTCTTAGAAAAAAAAAAAAAAAAGACTAGTTTGAAACAGACTGTTCTCAAGGGCCAGGCATTTATTGAGTGGCACACATTGAAACTCAATGGTCTCGTCTAACAAATCTTTGGCCTTGGCTGCTGCTGGGATGGCTAGGACGCTGCTCCCTGGGGCTCCCTTAGATGAAGGGAAGGATTCTTCCTAAGTTAACAATTGCTGCCAGTCTTCCTCTCCTTAAGGCCAGATGAACTCATTCAGTGTTCCACTGGTGTGACCACCTACCAGCTACATTCATTCCTTTCATATAATTAGATGTCATAACACATGTAGAAGCCCTGACTAAACTTACTCAACAGTCCTTTCCCAATAGCCAAACAGGAATAGCTTTATTGAATACTAAGATGTCCTTAATGGTAAAAGCTCTCCTTCAAAATAGAATGGACTTAGATATTCTATGTGCATCCCTAGGTGGTACGTGTGCTATAATTCAAACTGAATGCTGTGTATTTTTTATTGATGTCATAATAGTTTATAACATTGTAAAATTTCAGTTATACATTATTATTTGTAAGTCACCCTATATATGTGCCCTTTACCCCTTGTGCCCACGCCCAGCCCCCTTCCCCTCTGATAACCACTAATCTGTTCTCTTTGTCCATGTATTTGTTTATCTTCCACATATGAGTGAAATCATATGGTGTTTGTCCTTTTCTGTCTGTCTTATTTCACTTAACATAATACCCTCGTGGTCCATCCATGTTGTTGCAAATGGGACCATTTTGTCTTTTTTATGGCAGAGTTGTATTCCATTGTGTATACATATATACATGTGTATATGTGTATGTATACATATATGTGTATATATATATGTACCACACCTTTTTTATCAATTCGTCAGTCGATGGGCACTTAGGTTGCTTCCACATCTTAGCTATTGTATATAATGCTGCAATAAACGCAGGGGTGCATAAGCCTCTTTGAATTGTTGATTTTAAGTTCTTTGGATAAATACACAGTAGTGTTATAGGTGGGTAGTATGGTATTTCTATTTTTAATTTTTTGAGAAATTTCTATCTTGTTTTCCCTAGTGGCTTCACCAGTTTGCATTCCCACAAGTAGTGTACGAGGGTTCCCTTTTCTCCACATCCTCTCCAACATTTGCTTTTTTGTCTTGGTAGTGTGGTAATTATAGCCATTCTAACAGGTGTAACTCATTGTAGCTTTGATTTGCATTTCCCTGATGATTATTGATATTGAACATCTTTCCATGTGCCTGTTGGCCATCCATACGTCTTCTTTGGAAAAATGCCTGTTCATATCCTCTGCTTGTATTTTGATCTAGTTATTTGTTGTTTGTTGTTGAGTTGTATGAGTTCTTGATATATTTTGGAGATTAACCCCTTGTCAGACATACGATTTGCAAATATTTTTTCCCAGTTGGTGGGTTATCTTTTCATTTTGTTCATGGTTTCCTTTGCCTTGAAGAAGCTCTTTAGTCTGATGAAGTCCCACTCGTTCATTTTTCTCTTCTGTTTCTCCTGCCTGAGTAAATATCCTTCTAAGACCGACACCAAAGAGTGTACTAGCTACATATTCTTCTCTGAGTTTTATGGTTTAGCATCTTACCTTCAAGTCTTTAATCCATTTTGAGTTCAGTTTTGTGTCTAGTGAAAGATAATGGTCTACCTTGATTATTTTGCATGTTGCTGTCCAGTTTTCCCAGCACTATTTACTGAAGATCTTTCCTTTCTCCATTGTATATTCTCAGCTCCTTTGTCAAAGGTTAGCTGACTGTAGATGTTTGGTTTTATTTTGGGCTTTCTATTCCATTCCACTGATCTGTATGTCTGTTTTTGTACCAGTACCATGCTGTTTTGATTACTACAGTTTTGTTGTATATTTTGAAGTCAGGGATTGTGATGCCTCCAGCTTTGTTCTTTTTTCTCAGGATTGTTTGAGCCATTCAGGCTCTTTTGTTGCCCCATATGAATTTTAGTATTCTTTGTTCTGTTTCCATGAAGAATGTCATTTGTTCTGATTGGGGGATTGCTTTGAATCTGTAGATGACTTTAGGTAGTATGGACATTTCAACCATGTTTATTCTTCCATCCATGTGCATGGAATATCTTTCCATTTCTTTGTGTTATCTTAGATTTTTTTTCAATAACGTCTTACACTTTTCATTGTATAGGTTTTTCACCTCCTTGGGTAAATTAATTCCTAGGTATTTTATTGTTTTTATTACAATTGTAAATGAGAGTGTATTGTTCAGTTCCCTTTCTGTTAGTTCATTATTCATATAGAAATGCAACTTATTTTAGTAATCAATTTTGTACCCTGCAACTTTGCTGTAGTCGTTGATTATTTCTAATAGTTCTCTGATGGATTCTTTAGGATTTTCTATATATAAAATCATGTCATCTGCAAACAGAAAGATTTTCACTTCTCCCTTGCCAATTTGTATCTCTTTTATTCCTTTCTCTTGCCTAATTGCTCTGACCAAAACCTCCAGTACTATGTTGAATAAGAGTGGTAAGAGTGTGCACATTTGTCTTGTTCCTGTTCTCAGAGGGATGGCTTTCAGTTTTTCCCCACTGAATATGATGTTGGCTGTGGGTTTGTCATATATCACCTTTGTTATGTTGAGGTACTTTCCTTCTATATTCATTTTACTTAGAGTTTTTATAAATGGATGTTGGATCTTGTCAAATGCTTTCTCTGAATCTATTGAGATGATCATGTGATTTTTATTCTTTACTTTGTTAATGTGTTGTATCACAGTGATTGAGGTGTGGATGTTGAACTATCCCTGCATGTCTGGAATAATTCCCACTTGATTGTGGTGTATGATGCTTTTAATTTATTGTTGTTTCAATCTTCTAGCATTTTGTTGAAGATTACTGATAGCCAAACAGGAATAGCTTCATTGAATAGTAAGATGTCCAAATGAGAAAGGCTGTCCTTCAAAATAGAATGATCTTAGGTATCCCAACCACATCCCGAGTTGCTCCATATGCTGTAATTCAAATTGAATACTGCGTTTTTATACCTGATAAAATTTCCAATTTGTCATCTCTGATAAAACACATAAAACAGGTGAATGCCTTAAGCGACACCTCACCAGGTCTCAATTTATTTAGTTGGCTCCCTTCAGTTATTGGTTGCCTTCGGCAATCCGGATTACAATTCTTATTTTGCTGTTTCTTGGAATTATTGTTTTAATAATAATATTTAAGCTATTTACAGTTTACTCAATGTTGTAAGGCTGATATGCAAGCTCATGTAACAATCACTCAGCAACTTGAGATGGTTGATCATTCTTATAATTCTGAATGAGCCTTCTTCTCTGATAGTGATTATGCTTAACACTTATTCTTCTGAACCAGACACTTCATTGTCATTTTTTTAGCTAATATATCTGCTCTATAGTCAACAAGTGTTATAAGTAATGTTTACAAAATCTTGTTGAAGCTCACGTACAATGGTTCTGTGAAAATCCAAAATTATTGATCTATGGAATGCTTCCCCTATGAGAATATACATTTATCTCTGCTCACTAAGCTCAGGTATTTTCTCCCAACATGAATAACTGTGTAAAATAAAATGAAATCCCAGCTCCAAGGGACATGAAGACCCAGGGCAGGGAGCAACCACTCTGGCACCAAGGGACAATAACTTGGTCATCAATGCTTTCTATCAAAAGATTATTGGCCACAAGGGGAAAAATTATGAAAATAATAAGAATAAAATGAAATTTTCACATATCGGGATATATGTGGAAGGCATTGTGGTTTAAATCTGATTTCAACTAAAACATGTTTATCTCAGAGTAGCCTGACTTCCAGCCCATCAAACACGCCCTGTACATCTCATTCAAACATTTCCCCAAAGCAAAGAATGCAGTCTTTAAAGATAGGGATGAGTGTCTTCCCCCTCTGATGCTGACACCTGTAGTTCTTTGAAGATAAGTTTTTCTTCCCAGTGAACCAAGATCAAGTTTATCTGCTGTGTACATGCTAAACTGTGACAGAACACTTCCTTATGAATTTGCAGGAAAAAACATATTTCTATCATGCTTGCTGTATGTTCTTTGTTCTGAAAAGGTATATAACCATGTTGTAAATCACATTTTCCCAGAGGTTTTCTTCCCTGGGGAAGAGAGTGCTTCTGGGCTAGTCCTCACATTAGCTCTTTAAATATCTCCCTTACCTACAGATTGGTTATTGATTATTTGCATCGTAAGCGGGAAGCTTCCAGGTACCAACAAAAATAGCCGTGACATTTATTTTGCTTAAATTTAGAGCCACAGTCTTCCAACTTGATTTTAAGAAAAGCTAGTTTGGGGAAATCAAATGTCCCCTATAATGGACATTGCAATTCTGTACTACTTTTGATCTATTTGGCCCACTCAGTTAAAACTGTGCATGTAGGAGGCCCAAAGTTCTTAAACATAAACCAGTCTGGGGTCCCTGAAATAGGGTTTCCCTAATAACATTTAGATGCCTGGGATCCCATTTCCGAAATTTCCTATGAAAATTCCAGAAGGTTCCTAAAATCCTTGCCCTGTCCCCAAAGGGAGTCTATAAACAAAAGAAAAATTGCCAGATTTCTAGTCCTGATTCAAAAAGGAATCTGAAAACCAAGGGTAACTTCTGGATTGTTAGCAAGCCTGAGCCCCAAAAGGAACTATTCTACCTTCAGAAAAAACTGAGTACTCACCAAAGATGATGCCTTGAACCCAAGGACAAAGCCTTGAACCAGAAGGACAAGGTCCCTGCCCTGGGAGGACAAAGCCTCTTGTGATTCTGAATAAAGTCTGAGAGCTCAAAAAGCAAGGAGAACGGAGCTCAGCATCTGAGAGAAGCCTCACCAAACCGAAAACAGGCAGCAACACACATAAGCGATGAGCACAAGGGGCTGTGGGTACCTTGCTTGATTTTGGGAGTCAATGTGTCTAGGGGATCATTTCCTTTGGCTCCGTGTTTCTGACACCATACATGTCAGCTAAAGAGGCAGATTTTCCTGTTATTTTATTTCTAAATGAGTTTATTAGGCAATAACCAAAAGAATTGCAACTCTGCATGTGAATACCATGGCAAACCATAGGTAAATTCAGAAAGCGAGGAGGGGAGCATGATTTTATAGAGAAAAAGGGGAGTAGGAAGGGGCTTGTTCTAAAGTGAAAGTCCATTGGAGGAGGGTAGTAATTCAGGGGGACAATGACTTTCTTTGGCCGAGCTGTGTCATTTCTCATCAGCTGGGCTGTTGACTGGTGGGGGGTGGCAGGGGGGGAATCTCCTTTCAGTAGTAAAGTAATTTCAGTTCCGGTCAGAGATGCAAACATCTATCTGTCTCTTCCTCCTTGGTGTAACTGATGATACTGATGATATGTGATAGGGTGTGGGAGCTCCCCCTGCAGGTCCTTCTGACTCCAATTTAGTTAAGGTTTCTTTATCAATTTCCACTGTATACATCTATATAACTGTATAGGTATATATATCTCCTGTCCCATGTAGTCCTCTTTCAATGTGACACTGACGTGCCACCACTGAGATGTCCTCTTTTCCCCTCCACTTAAATCTGCATAGATCTGTAACTGCTCTGACAAATAGAATGCAGTGGAGGTGACACTGCATGACTTCCAAGGCAAGGTCATAAAAGACTATACAATTTCCACCTACCTCTTTCTCAGGACTTCCTTTCTCTGCTTTCCACTCATTGATTCCCCATGAAACCACTTCTAGCAACCCAATCTCACACCTATTGGAGAATCCCTTGACTTTTCCATCACGATCTCCTGAACAACCTTAATCCCACACAACACAACTATGGGGCCAGAGCCCTTGTTAGAACCAGTGCCCAGTTTTCCTCATGAAGTTATAGTGTAGCTTTCACATCACTCTTTCTGGCCACTTCCTCAAGTTGAGCCTGAAGTCTACTGTTTGTGGCCTGAACAGGGAAGAGTGGAAGATTCTTTAGCTCCATGAGTGACCACAAGAACATCTGCCTCCCTCAGCTGTGTAGGTGTAGCTTGGGCTGACTAAAGACCTGTAATCTGAGATGCAGTAAGCTCCTCATTCCACTGCAGCCCACAGCCTCCCTTCTCCTGAGCACTGGGCCCTAAACACACTGCACCTGCCTGGGGTTGAGGCAGAGAATGATGAAACATGGGAGGGGGGGTTACTTTGGCTATTTGTGATCCTCATCCCCACATCCCCCCTCCCTGATATAGGAACCTACTATCCCTCCCACCCTTCTTCATGAAACAGCCTCACTCTAGACGTGACTTGACTGGGCCACTCAGCATGGGACAGGGGGCAAACTGAGGCACAGGGCTGGTGGGAAATGCCACTCCCAACCATAGCATCCAACCTTCCTTCCTGATCCATAAATGTCATCCACTTCTAAGAGCTCAGCCTTGGCAGTCACCAGGCTGGGGTGTGAGTCATGCTGTGACCTCAGGTCAGTGACTCCACCTCTCTGAGCATCAACTCAAAGATGAGGATTTGCTTATTTATCAATCACTTAAATAATGCTTACTTGGTGGCAGAAACTGTTCTAGCCACTTTATCAGCAATGTCTCATTTAATGTTCAAAACCACCTGTGAAGAGCATCTGAGAGGAGAGGTCTGGCCCCATCCTTCCAGAGCCTCAGGTCTGAAGGTGGAGGCTGAAGATCACCTTCCTTCCATTGCCCCAGTGAAGCTTAAAGCAAAAGCAGGGCCACCCTGTGCACAAATGTTCACTGCGGGACTATTCACAATAGATAGATGTGGAAATGACCCACATACCAATCAACTGATGCAGGGATAAACAAAAGTGGTATTTCCAGGCCATGGAATATTATTTGGCTATAAAAGGAATGAAGTACTGATGCATGCTACAATGTGTATGAACGTTGAAAACATACTAAATGAAGGAAACCAGACACAGGTCACTTACTGTTTGAGTCCATTCATATGAAACTTCCAGAACAGGTAAGTTTTCAGAGACAGAATCATAGCAGTGGTTGCCAGGGACTAGAAGTGAGGAAGAATGGGAATTGACTTCTTAATGGGTACAAAATTTCCCTTTGGGGGTGATGAAAATGTTTGGGAATAGATAGAGTTGACAGATGCACAACATTGTGATTTGTACAAAGTGCCTTTGACATGTACACTTTAATGCAGTTAAGGGTTAATTTTATGCTCTGTGAATTTTACCTCCAAAGAAAAATATATAACAATGGAAAGGCCGCACAGATAGTCATTTTGCCCAGAAATAGGAGAACTTAATTTTGATATGACTGGTTTTAGAGGATAAAATCAGAGAAGTAAGGGAGATATTTTTGATTCATTCAGTACAGAAGTTGAGGGCTGAACTGGCCCTCTCAACTCAAGGAGGGAACAGCAAGGTGGGGGATACAGATAGGGACAAGGGCCAGAGGGAGGGCACCCGCTGCTGCTGTCCTGGGTAACCTTGGATCTAAATCTTTCCCTCCTTTAGGCCTCACTTTCCCTAACTGTGCTAGGGGTGGTGGTAACACTGAGTTGTTGAGTATTTCCTGGCCCTGAAACCCTGAGATTTTACTCTTGGTCAATAGTGCAGGACATCTTGGATAAATGATGTCTAAAGTAGGTTGAATGAAGGAGAGACTATAGACAGGACATTCCACAAGAAGACAGAGCAGGGAGGAGTCAGGAGACCTCCACAGATTCACTGTGGGCAGAGGTGGGGGCTGGATGTGAGGACTCTGAGGGGATCTGCGTCCTTTCTCCCCCTCCCCAGTGGGGCAAGAACAGAGCTGAAACACGGGGGCATTTTCACTAATACGTTCTTCCTTGCTGTGAGGTCAATGTCTTCTAGGACCTTTTGAGAGCGCAAGAAAAGTTCTGCAGCATCGAAGTCAAGAAGAGGAAGGGCTCAGAGTGAGCCAAGCTCTCACCCAGAGAGATGTTTTCCTGAAGGCATAATGGGGGTTGTTTCATTGGGAGGAGCCCTCTGAGAGCACTTGGTTGCCCACCTCCAGGCTCCCCAGACATTTGCATGAGTATTTACATAGGTTTATATATGAGTTACCTCTGCTCCTACTCCTGTTCTCAATACCAACAACACAAGTGGTGTGGGTTTTTCTCTTTTCCCACCTCTTCTTAGTGTATCTGATATTGTGCCTTCCTCTATCTATCTTGGTCCCTGTCTTTGCCTGTCTCACAATCTCTATTTTCTCTGTGTCTCTGGTTAAGTAAATTCTCGACTAAGCAAGTTTATGAGACAATGTGAAACAATGGAAAAATCCATGCTGCTGTACCCTGGGTATGAGAAACCATGAGAGAGGTAGAGGGGAGCAAAACCTCCATGGCCCCTGTCCTGGACTGATATGCAGTAGGTGGGCACCCATATCTCAATTGGCTGCCTTCACAGCCAATATTGAACTACTTCTGACTGAGGTGATGCACAGCCACTGCTCTAAGGTTCCAGTTGTCTGCACTCATCTAGTCACCTTGGCCCTGCCCCTAGACCCCAGACTTGTCCACAATCAGCAGCTAATGGGTAAGCCTCCTAGACCTTGTTTCAACATCACCACCAGTGGCCATTATGATTGGATGGTGGTCCTGTCATTTATGATAAACATGTTGAATTGCACTCCTCACCCATCCTCATCCTTGAGTTTCTGTCTCTCATACACACCACTCATATCTTCCTGCAAAATGGGATCCACCATCACAAAAGTGTCCTATCTAGATGGAGCCCTCAGGATCCACTGTTGACTTCAGCATAGGCTTATGTCACTGGCATAACCAAGGGTGGGCAGCAAATGAGTCCCTGTGCTGGGCCACAGTGTGGATGGCATCCTGTTGACCTGCAGCCTCAGGGGGAAAGGGGTGGGCCCAGAAAGCTGCCTCATTCAGTATGGTAAAGAGCATTATCATTCACAAACATTCAGGACACATCCTTCGGTGCATTGAACATCTCTGCCACATTGAACTTCTATGGCACTTGCTTTGGCCAATGAAGTGAGGGCTAAATTGACATATGTCATGCTGTTTACTGTTTCTGCATGTGGTAGGTAGAGTATCCAGTGGTCCCTATCTCTAAAGGACTGTGATGGCCTGGTATGGGCACATTTCATGAGCATGAAATTCACTCATATTCTTTAAGCTGCTGAGATGTTCAGGTTGTTTATCACAGCCTAGCCTGTCCTGACTAACATAGGTCTTGACTTCCTACAGGGCCTTGGGCAAGCCCCCTTCCCTCTGGGCCTTTCTTGTTCCAGCTCTACAAGAGAGTGCATGATTCAACACCAGGGCATCTACTATTTTTTAACAGGTTAAAGGAAAATATCAATTTGATTCTCTTGACAGGATCTGAAAAGATATTTGACAATTCTCGCCACGAAACTCTATTGAAATTTCTTAAAAAGAAGAACCTATAGTAAAATACATCAGAATATAAATTTACTGGAAACAAACCTAAGGAGATTTAAAATTTTAGCATATGATAAATTTCAAGCCAGTGGCTAAAAGTTAAATTATCTGATAGGTGATTGGATCAGGGCACTTGCAGGACCCTGAGAATGAATATTCCCCAAAGTTTTGTGCCTTACGTGGCTCCTGGACTGCACTCTAGTCTGTGACTTGGAATTTAACAACAGGCTCACAAGAAATAAATCACTGAATTTTCCTTCTTTTCTCTTCTCTTCTGTTCTTTTTTTCCCTCTTTCTTTCATCTATCTATCTATACCTATTTATCTATCTATCATCTATCTATCTATCTATCTATCTATCTATCTATCTATCTGTCTGTCTATCTATCTTTCTATCTATTCATCCATCACCTACCTTGGTATGCAGGTGTATATGTAATAAAAAATTTGGAAGGACATCTGTAATATTAACAGATATGATTTTGATGGTGAATTGCAGTTTATTTTTACTTTCACCTTAATTGCATCACTGTTTGTATAAAAATTAGGAAAAAATAATAAAGTTATTTTTATTATGAAAAAAAGCTGAAAATGCTTTTCCAAATTCTTGGCACATGTCAGATGCTCAATAATGGATCCATTTATCTGTCTGTCATTTGTGTGTGCACGTGCCTGTATGTGTGTCGTCTTTCATGTTATCTACAACTTACTCTCCACCTTTCTCTCCCATCATACCTCCTCACTCTCATCCCACTCACACTATCATAGTGTCTGTACATGTCTTGCTTTCTCTTTCCTTGAGAATCCTCATCCTTTTCAAAAATCTTCACACAGTGTTTGGGGTTGGACAAAGGGAGAAAGTCATACACAGAAAAGGGGGCAAGTAGGCATTCTTATAGAGTGTAAGGAGCATGGCTTATCCATGGAGGATGAGATGAAGACTTCCTGCTTCCTGAAGTTGCCCTCTGAATCCAGGAAGTGGCTAGGGTGGAAGGCATCTGGCTTCTCAAAGTGGTGTGTGTCATGGAGGACATAACTCAGGATGGTGTACACAGTAGTGTCCTAAGAGGGTGTCAAAGCCAAGTGGACCCAAAGGGTCATCAACAGCAAGCAGCTGAATCAATGATGGTACTTCTACAGTTGAAAATAAGCTTCACCAACTGTATGGTCTACAGTTGGTGGCTAAAATAATTGCCAAAATAATGAATTGAAATAATTCTGCCCCGTTTTGATAATAGTTGTGTCCTGAGCTCTCCAGGAATCTCTACTGACCACCCTGACCCCTGTTCTCCAAGACCCTTTGGACTTCTCCATGACCCGTCAACTAAAAGGGTCACATCTGGATCAGCAGAGGCCTCCAAGCATCCGACTCTGGCACAAAAGCCAGAATTCAATATAGTGGGTGGTTCCCATTTGGTGACTAGATATTGTATCACCCCTAGGTACATCTATACTCATGAACATTTGCAACTTCAGAAAAAATGAGTTACAACCTTGGGTATTGACCTGAAAATATATCGACATCATACTAATATTATAAAAGGGAAGTCGCACACAGAGACACAAAATAAAAAACAAGTTGCCGATTGCATTAGTATGAACATAAAGACAGGAGGGGAAGGAGACATGCGCATTTTACAAACAGGTTCCAAAATGATAGATATAGTATGAACTGATCTTTGTGTATACATGTATATATGTGCTATATGTTCATATAATTTAAAGAAAGTGTGGAAGGAGAAATATATTGTGAATGCTTCTCATGAAGGAGGAAGGTAGGAGAGATTATAAAATAGTTTTAAAAAACCCTCTACTGTATAACAAGTTTTAATAAATATATGATCTTTTTTTTTTCAGAAAATCTAACATCTACTAAAGATAAAATATAAAAAAGACAGAAAGGAGAGGACCTTTGTGAACTTCTAAATTCTCCCTCCCTCCCACAGAATCTGGAATGAAATATCTCATTGCAGTCCACAATCAGAGACATGAAGCCTAAGACTGCAGGCAGACAGCACCGTACATCCAAGATTCTGTGGTCCTGCTGTTCTCACCTTAGGGAGAAGATACCCTCGGAAATGAGTGCCCTTGATGAGAGAATGGGAGTCTAAAGTGTGGTGGGGCAGCTGGATCTTGGGGATGGCAGCATCTATATAAGGCATTTTTGTTTGATCTGCAAGGACTAGGAGACGGTGTGGGCTGATCACTCTGTCTATCTCTGCCTGGACTTTCTCTAAGAATGGTGAAAGTTGGAGAGGGGTCATCAATGAATGTCCATAGTGCTGGGCTCAGGAAGTCACCCAAAAAATGACCTTCAGGGGCCGGCCCTGTGGTGCCGTGGTTAAGTTCACACGTTCCACTTTTGCGGCCCATGGTTCAACGGTTCAGATCCCAGGTGTGGACACGGCACCACTTGGCAATGCTGTGGTAAGCGTCCCACATATAAAGTAGAGGAAGGTGGGCATGGATGTGAGCTCAGGGCCAGTCTTCCTCAGCAAAAAGAGGAAGATTGGCAGTAGATGTTAGGTCAGGGCTAATCTTCCACAATAAATAAATAAATAAATAAATAAATAACCTGCAGACAGGGGGAAAGTTTTGTGAAGTCTTTACTAAAATGTTTGGTTATTGTTCCCTCTCAAAAAAATCATCAAGAAAGACAGTTAATGGCTTCCTTGTGGCAAAGCCTTGCCTGATGTTTCCATTATCATTAAGAGAGGGATCATTTGTGGAAGGATGGGCAGGTGGAAATTCGTTGAACACTTAAGGTACATGTTTTTCTTTAAACTAAATTGAGTTTTGCCTGGAACTCAGTTCTTGTCCTTCTGTGCCACTGATTTGCCATGTGATCTTGGATGAGTCAATTCCCTACTCTGGGCCTAAATTCATATCTGTAAAATAAGGGAGATTGATTAGATGAGAGTTTCAACAAGTATGATCTGAGGACCCTCCAGATGAGAACCAATTGAGGAGCTTTTTACTTAGTTGTAAACAGTAATATACTCCAAATAGTCAAGTTGTTTTGCAAACTCAAAGTATTAAAGTCAAACTGTTCTGTCAAGACCCAAGTGCTTTTATAGATTGCAAAATGCTGTGCAAATGGTAATTCTTTGTGACTGGAGCATGCTTTGTAAACCATCAAGCACCTTAAAATCTGCCAAGTGTTTTCCAATTTGCAATGTGCAAGACACTTCATAAGTATAAAAGTACCCTTTATAAACCATAGGCTGCTTCACTGAATGAAAAAGATTTTGTAAACTGTAAGCATCTTATCCATTTCAAAGAGCTTTGTCAGCAGCAAAGCTTGACTAGAGTTACAATCCCTACAGGGGTAGATTTTTTGTTTTACAGACTGATCAGGACAGATGTGTTCACCCATCACCCAATGACCTTCCAGCATGGCCTCAGAAACCCTTGACTGTCGCTGCCTCCCACCCCCACCATAAGCCCCCCTCACCTAAAACATCTGGGTTGTTAAGAAGGAGGCGCAGTGCATAGCAGAGAGTGGTGCTGCAGGTCTCCCTGCCGGCAAAGAACGCAAGACCAGTGTGTGAACAGGATTTTTAAGGTGGAACTCACTCTTAGGATTGGAGCATTCCTGGGCATGGAAGTGGACAATCCGAAATGTCTCCCCTTGCATCCATTACTAGTTTCTGTTTCTTCTTTTCTCCCTACCCATCCCCATGTTCCTCTGTGCCAGTTTTCATTTCCCTATTTCTTTTTCTCTCTATTCAAGGCCAACAGAGTAGCAAAAGGGTGGGCTCTTGAGGAAAACTGCCTGGGTTCACGCTCAGACCCTACCGTTTACTAGATATGTGTCTTTAGGCAAGGAGTTTAACCTCTCTATGCCTTAGTTCATCACCTGTGGTTGTTTTTGATATCATGTATGTAAGTGTTCAGGAAACGAGGGATTACTTTTGTATTGTTGTTATCATCTTCTCTTTCCTTTGGTGTCTTTGCTCTCCTGATTGCCTCTTGCAGCTGTGTATCCGGGGTAATATTGAAGACATTTAACAACCTGTAAGACTCTTGCCAGACCAAAAAGAACAAACATCACCCTTTAACCAATCCAAACAGATGTGAGCCAGTGACTAATCAGAAACGATATGGGTCTTTCACCAATCAGAATAGAAGGGGGTTCCTCAGGCAAGGGAACCAAAAGATAAAATAAATGAAAGGGACTACATAAAATTAAAAAGCTTCTGCAAGGCAAAGGAAACCATCAACAAAATGAAAAGACAACCCACCAAATGGGAGAAAATATTTGCAAATCATATATCCAACAAGGAGTTAATTTCCAAAATATATAAAAACTCATACAACTCAACAACAAAAAAAGCCAACAATGTGATGAAAAAATGGGCAGAGGATAAGAACAGACATTTTTGCAAAGGAGATATACATATGGTCAACAGGCAAATGAAAAGATTTTCTACATCACTAATTATTTGGGAAATGCAAATCAAAGCCACAATGAGATGTTATCTCACAACCATCATGACAATTATTAACGAGACAAGAAATAACATGTATTGAAGAGGATGTGGAGAAAAGGGAACACTTAAGTACTCCTCTGGGGAATGCAAACTGGTGCAACCACTGTGGAAAACAGTATGGAGACTTCTCAGAAAAATTAAGAATAGAGATGCCATATGATGCACCTATTCTGCTTTTGGGTATATATACAAAGAACATGAAAACACTAATTCAAAAAGATATATATATATATAAAGATATTTCTTATCTGTAAGAATATTTATATTTAGCATCTCCCTGACTCTCAGTTTCTTTCTGTTTCTGCCTCTGCCTCTCATCATACCTTTTGTTCCTTATAAGTCTTGGAAACCTGTTGTCTATTTTGCACTTACAGTGTATCTTAACTGGGACCCTAAAATGTCTTCAGAAATAGTTGATGTCTTTAGATTCATGACAGTTACCATTGAAAAAGCAGTTCCACATACCCAAGTTGTTCCAAATGTACTTAGAAGTTTTCCAACAACTGAGTTGAGTATCAATTTTTCAATTAAAAATAAATTTTGGTTTTAATTATTCCTACTAGCAATATTTCAAATACTTAATAGCTACTTGTGGCAAGTGTCTGCCATCTTGGACAATGCAGGTCTAATCGGCAGCTGACCTTGGGCAACACTTTCAATCTCTCTGTGCTTCGCTTTCCAAATCTATAAAGTTGGGATGACAACCATACCTACCTCAAAGGGTGAGGAGTAAATGAGTTACACTGTGTAAAGCACTTCACCCATCCCCACCAGTGATTCCCAGGGCTGGAATGAGGACCCAAGCTCAGTGCCAGATCACACAGCACAGCAGACGCCAGTAGCTGGCTTCAGGAAAGTCCCTGGTGGCACTTCTATAAGGTCGGGAAAGTACAGGTTCCACCCCTGAATTCAAGAGGTCAAGATTGCTGGTCCTCTCCTTCTGAGTGGAGAAGTATGACTCAACTACAAGCATGAGGATCCTGGGTCCAGCAAGGGTTGTGCCTAATGTTGCAAGAAAGATGCTATTTCATCTCCCCTCACTCTCTTTTCAAGGAAAGAGACAGAGAGAGGTGAAATGTCAGGCCCAGGCCAAGAAAGGTAGACATGGACACATATTCAGCAAATATGGAGTAAGCCAGCCACAGGCTGGGTGGGGGAAGACTCAGAGTGATGATGGAGACAGACGCAAGGGCAGCGGATATCATTCACACCGGATCCAGTCTCTGAGCTCCTGGAGCTCAGAGTCTATTGCGGGGAACAGAGACACCAAGACAGAGAGAGGTAGCAGGAGAGAGAGCCACACCCACACAGATTGTCAGTGACAATCAGAGAAAATTCCTTGACTGTGAAGATAGAACCAGGGGCAGAGACAGAACAACCTGGCTTTGGTCAGAGCTATCAGATTTCCAGGGGACCTGAATGCTCCACCTGTCAGGTCTCAGTCTCTCTGTCTCTCTCTCCACCTTATCAACTCCACCTCTGAGTCTCACCAGTTCTGTGTCTCTCCCCGCTCTTTCCATCTCTCCCATCACTCCTATCTGTGGTTGTTACAGAATGGAGGATGAAGGAAGGGTCTGCAGAGATAGACGCTGGGGGTCTTTGGGCCCTATAAAGACAGGAACCGGTTGATACACAAACACACAAGCACACACAGACTCACACACAGAGACATATACCATGACCACCATGCAAATGCAATCACATTTTCAAGTAGGAAACTATATAAACACATACAAGTCTGCACATATGCAAAAATGTGCACATAAGTACACCCAGACTCATACACAGAAACATATCAGGATGTTCACAAAACACAAACAACACCTTCACATATGAAAATCATGCGAGCACACACACAGATGCAAGTAGGTACAGGCAAACACACGCAAGCATAAATACACAAATATGACCAAAACAAGTAGAGATTGCATGCTCACCCAGACCCAGAAAAATAAACACACACACATGCAAATACATGCACACACACATAAACTCATATGGACCTTTGTATCTCTACCACAGTACCTCTGACAACATCTAGGGAAGGAGTGCGTAGGTAGGGAGCAAGCCGGTCAGTAGACTGCCTGAGGAGGAAATGTAGGTCCCTTAGCTCTTCTCTTTAATGTTGACACTCCCAGACAATGATGATAGAGGAAGTGAGGAAGTTGCGTAAGTGGGTGGGAAGGCAGGCTCAGGATAAAAAGCCCTGTGCAAGGTTTGAGTGGGGTGGAAGGCAGTCAGACTGGGACCGTGGGGCTCAGTGTGCTCCTCTTCTTTGCTCTCTTCATGGGACTTCTGCTTCTCCTGGCCAGGCACTGCCCAAAGGCCCATGGCCACCTCCCACCAGGACCCCATCCTCTGCTGTACTTGGGAACCTTCTGCAGATGGACAGAAGAGGCCTATGAAAATCATTCCTGAGGGTGAGACACAGATGGATGGGGTCTGAGGGTGGCTCCCGGCCTCTGTACTTGGGGATCATTCCCCAGAAGGAGTTGAGGCATCCTTCTAGGCTCGGGGATGGGATGCCTGAAGATTGGTGAGTAATGAGCATAGAGCTGAACATGGTGGATGGCAGTCAGACAAGCAGAGGTGTCCTTGCTCAGCTGGAAGTGCATGGTCACTATCCCTGGAGCAGATGACTGGTCATGCAATGGCGTCTGGGTGTGAGCCATAGGTGTAGAATTTCGCCCTCCTCTGCCACCCTCTGTCACATTCGTGGCTGCCTGCTCACTACTCGAAAAGACAGAAACACAGGCAGAGACAATAGTCAAGCAGGTTTCTCCTCTGCTGTCAAAGGACAGCAAAGACTGGCTCATGGCAGTGCTAAGACAGAGGGAAGGCAGGAGGGAGAGCAGGACAGGAGGCCAGGTACAGAGTGGTTACAATAATGAACATTAACACACTATAATACTAGCTGACAGTGTGGAATATGTACTAGGCTCTGTATCACTGCTTTCCAGGCATGATTCCCTGTTTGATGATCTGTTTATTTGTTAACAATAATCCACATCAACGAAACCACTACCCAACAGAGAATGAAATACTGACAGTCACTTCCAACTGTCTTGTGCTTCTCTGCCCACTTTGCCCCACCATGGCAACCAGTCTGCTCAATCTTGGGCTTGTTGTCCCTTTGTTTTTAATAGAGAGTGTTTTATCACAGATGTGGAGGCCCCAAGTGCGTATTATTTAACTTTCAATATGTTTAATGTATCCCAAGTGTATCATGCTTTTGTGTAAACTCCTGGACTCAGTTTCTTCACTCAGAATTATGTGGCTAGGATTTATCTATATTGTCACGGGAATTCATCAGGTCTTGTTTACAACAAGAGAGCTGAGAAAGGTACTTTTCTCATTTTATAGGTATGAACAGTGAAGCTCAGCCTGGGGAGGTCCCTTGTCCACAGTAACACAGCTGGGACTTCACAGAAGGGATGATGGAGTCCAGCGTGGAGGTCTCTCCATCTTCAATGCCCTCACAGACTGAAGCTGCCCAAGAATTTGGGGATTATTGAGCAGTGGGCTGCCTCCCCTCCAAATATCCATACAAATTTAGCATACAATTTTGAGAGTTGCCGAACCCCTAAAGCTCTTCCAGAGACCCTCAAAGGATCCTCAACGTGTCCATGATCCTCCATTATCATTGCATCTTCATAGAGAGAGAGAAGGAGACAGAGAGAGAGAGAGAGAGAGACTGAGAGAGAGAATGAGGGAGAGGGCATTGGCTATTGGATGTCATCATGGGACAGGTTGAGGAGAGTGGCACTGCTCCTCCTCCAGTCTCCCATATGCTCCCAAATCCTTTTGGAGTCAGACAGAAATGGGTTCGTGTTCCATATTCAACACTTATTCATTACTCAACTCTTACAAACTTCTTAAAATGAGATGGTAATCATAAGAATGTGTGCCTCCGAAGATTTTTTGTGAGGATTAAATGGGATATTTTGCATAAAGCCTTGTGTATAGCAAGTTAAATGACAGCTAGTTAGATACACTCATTCATTTATTCACTGATACAGTAATAATTTACTGGACATCTGTGTGTGGGGAATATTCTAGACTTTGATGATGTGGCATTGGACAGGGCATAGAAACTGAACAAATAAGAAAATATGAGGTAGACAAGAGCTATGATCAAAATAATGCAGAGCAATATTTTAGAAAGTGGTGGGAGCTATTTCAGATTGAGTGGCAGGGAAAAGACTCAGTCTTGCTTTTCTTTTGAGCAGATACCCTGAAAGATGGAGGTAGCAGGCATCAGAGAGAGGCAGGTGCTGGTGTAAGAACCCTGAAACAGGAGGCAAGCTCAGCATGTTTGGGGGAAAACATAAAGGCTGGATCTAAGTAAGCTAAGGGGTGAGCGGGAGGAGAAGTCAGAGGGGTGATAGGGCAGCATTATATAGGGTGTGTGGTCCACGGTGGAGACTTCAGATCTTATTCTCAGTGTAGTGGGATCGTTGGAGGTTTGGGGGAAGATTAGTGATATTAACGAATTTACATGGTATTGGGATTACTCCGACTTCAGGATGGGGTGGGATGGGTGAGTGGTGAAATGACTGTAGGCAGTACAGGAATGAAACCAGGGAGACCAGTAAGGAGGCTTTGCAGAGACCATTGTGAGTCAGTTTTAAGTAAACTTAACCTTCTTATGATGTCAAGTCAACTTTTTGTTGAAGTTTAAAATCACCCTGCAAAGTGTACAGATCATAAGTGTGCAGCTCAGTGAATTTTCTCAAACAAACATACTCATATAATTGACATACAGATAAGCAACAACACAGCCTGTCCCCAGAAACCCCCCTCACATCCAACTTACAGTCAATACCCTTAGAGCAACCTGAGACCAATAACATGTTATCTGTTGTTGAACTTCATATGAACAGAATTATGACTTATGGACTCTTTTGTGTCCACTGAATTTCACTCAACATTATGTCTGTGAGTTTCCTTCAAGTTGTTAAGTGTAGCAGTGGTTTGTTCTTTTTCATTGCTGCATAATATTTAACAACATGAATAAATCATTATATTTATGTTCTATCAATTATGTTAAACATTTCATTAATAAGCCTTCTATGAAACTCCTTCTTCATATTTTTGGTGAATGCATATATGCATTTTTGTTGGGCATTTTGTTGAGAGTATAGGTGCTGAGTCACTGAGTATGTATGTGTTCAGTCTCAGTAAGTACAGCTGAGGAGTTTCTCAAGTGGCTGTACTGATATTATGATTTTTCAAATTTCATGATCATCCCCAGAGGGCAGTACTTTCCCTTCATGTCTACTAAGCAGGGGATTCAGGGTAGTTCTCTGCGGAAATTGTCAGGAGGCAGAGAGCAGGTTGAAATTGGGTCACAAGAGGGATGATTCTTTAGTTGAGATGCCAGGGAGATCTGGCTAGACACAGGGGTACAGGCAAAGGTGATCTTAGAAATATTGAACCAACTCTATTGCTTAGGGCTCCAATCACATGGAGCATGGCTGGGTGATGGGTTAATCCTTTAGTTGCTGGGTCCTGGGGTGGAGGGTCTTGGGGGCAGCAGCTAATTATCGATCAAATATAAGGCAGGGGTGGGATGGAGGTTGGGGATTGAGGAGGTGAGTGTGGGAAGGGAGGGTAAGGGGAGGAGACTTCTACATCCCAAGGTGTGGTCTATTGCAAACAAGGAACATTGGAAGGCCCTTCGGCAATTCTCTCTGGCCACTATGAGGGACTATGGCATGGAAAAGTGGAGTGTGGAGGAATGAATTCAGGAGTAGGTTCAGTGTCTGGTGGAGAAGCTGTGAAATACCAAGGGTGAGCCCCGGGGGATAGGCAGGACAGAAGGACAGTAAATCAGAGAGAGATGTGGAGTGAATAGCAACAGAAACAGCAAGGCGTAGACGTGGTCATAGAAAGAGAAGTAAAGATAGAGGAAGACAGAGCCCAAGAGACCACCATATTGAAGGATAGGACAGAGAGAGGAGCATGGATATGGAGGATGAGCAGAAGAGGGACATGAGGAGACAGAAGAGATGTGGGGTTTGTAATGCTGAGAACAGTCCAAAGACATAGACTGAGATATTAGCACATTATTTACTTTTATTCAGGGAAACCAATGCATGGATTAATTGTGTCTATCAATGGCAAAAACAGGACTTACGTAAAAGAAAGCAAAGAAAGAAAAGTACAAACATTTGGAAAATGAGGAACTGAATTTTCCTTTCTGTGGGTGAACTGCTGATGAGCTTGCAGTGAGCAAAGAGCTCAGTGGGGTAGGCCACTCTTGGGCAGCTGGATGGATGTCAAAGACACACTTCCAGTTGTTTTTGGATTCTCCTAATATGAGTGCTTATGAGACACAAAGGTGACAGAGTTCTTTCTAAGAATTAGCAAGTCATAAATGTGAAGACTGGCAGAGAGAGGCAGAGACACAGGGAGCAACAAAGGAATAGGGAAAGAGGACTGAGAAGAAAGCCAGGAAGGAACAGAGTGTGCAGAGAGACAGAGAAGGAGACAGAGACATAGAAGGAAGGACCAAGACCGAGAGGGATGCAGAGACAAGAGAGAGAGAGTAGAAGGTGCTTAGAGAGGCACAAGAAAGAAAGGGAGAGAGAAACTGAGGCAGAGAAAATTAGAGAGACAGACAGACAGGCTCGGGAGGAGGTCTGCAGGGGAACAAGAGAAGATGGACAAGTGAGACCCAAAGAGAGAGGCCACACCTACATGACCTGATGTTCCTGGGCTCACAGCCACCTTCCCTTCAATGGGGCCAAGCCTGGGGTACACTGATATCAACTAACAAGTGCAGAACTATCACCAAAGCCCAGAGGTTGAAGAGAAGTGATGAAGGGGGAGTGACACATAAGGGAGAGGGAGAGCAGAGCTTTTAAATTTGCACCTGTATTGATTGAACACTTGCTCTGCAGCACCCTTGATCCTGGGACTGAACTCTACCTGCTCCCAGAGTCAGGGCAGGAGCCTGAGTGGGGACCAACCATACAGCCCTGCAGCTGGGCAGCCGGGGTCTGATTCCTGGACCCAGTAATGAGTAGCTGGGTAACTCTAGTGAAATGACACAACTGCTCTGTCTGCCCGCCTATGAAATGGGGATAATAACAGAATTGCATTTTACTTGCAGGGTCGTGGTGAGAATTAAACTAAACAATATGTGAAGTGCTTAGAATAGGGCCTGGCACCTCATATGGGCTAGTGATTATTAGCTGCTCCTGGTCATGTTTTCTTCATCTTTCCTGAGCAAAGGAGGATAATCACACAGAGCTGAGGCAGCAGCCAAATGCTCCTCAGGCCTTTGAGTCTGCATCCAGTTACCTGCGCCTCCTTCCCCTAGGAGCCCTCCAGGACCCCATCTTCTTCTTCCACGCCAGTGCCACCAACATCATCTGCTCCATTGTCTTTGCAAAATGCTTCTCCTACAGAGATCTCTAGTTCCTGTGGCTCCTGGACTCATTCTACCAGTGCTTTGCACTCAGCAGCTCCTTTTCCAGCCAGGTACAGGACAGACTGAGAGACAGTGGGAACATTAAAGGAATCCAGGGCATAGGAAAGGCATGATCTGCTTTCGGGGTCAGAAATGCACCTTAGGGCTGGAAGAAGGGCAGAGAAAACAGGGAGAGACAGGGACACTGAGACCTGGAATGAGGGAGGCACGGTGAGAAGGGGACTGAGAGATAAACAGAAAGAAAGGGGAGTGATAAGGGAGGCAGAAATAGAGAGAAAGACTAAGGAATGAGGCTTGGAAGAGAGAGGAGAGAAAAGGGGAAGAAAAGAAATAAGAAAGAGAGAAAACTAGACAAAGAAGGGCAGAGATAAAGCAATCCTGTGAGAGACAGTTGAAAATTCAATGTGTGTGTGGGGGGGGGGGGCGGTGTATGTGAGAGAGAGAGAGAGAGTGAGTCAGATTTTCAGAGTCTCTACTCTCTGTCTCTGCTTCCTGTAAATCTTTGGCAAAGCCCCTCACTTAAGGAAATTCAAGGATATGTGAAAACAAGAAACTTCATTTTCCCCATTTCTCCTTACTCTTTCTCTTTTTCAAAAATTTCTCCCACATTATAAAGGAATATGCTCCTCTTTTAAAGCAAGATCATAAAGTTTCACCTTTTCAACTAATCTGGAAATATCCCTATTGTATATTAAGTTAAAAATTTAAATGGCAGAACAGTATGCCTGGCTATCCTTCTTCACCACGTGTATGTCAGATTCATAGGTAAGAGTGTTACAAATCTGGAATGGGGCCCAGAGTGAGTATTTGTGACAAGCCCAAGAGGTGGTTTCAATTTTTTTATCCGATAGAGAACCATGGAGAGAGAAAAGTCCGGAAGGAGGTCCACCAAAAAGTTAACAGTCGTTATCTATAGAGGGAGGGTTAAGAAGGAATTTTACATAATTATGTTCCTTAACTTTTTGCAATAACTTGCAAGAAGTTGAATATTATATTTATCATCAAACAAAACAATACAACTATACTTCCAAATAAATAAATTAGACTAAATTTCCAGTAGGCTCATCTTGTGTAAATATCATGTTATCAATGCCTGACACACAAGGGAAATCCAAGAGATAGAAAGAGTCAGAGGTTAGATCAAAACAGATAAACTGCTGAGGTAGGCAAGAGAATCCCAGAGAAATGTTAACAAGATGAGACATGGAAACAGAGATAAGGAGAGGTGGAAAGGAGAGATGGAGAGGTGGGGCAGAGACCAACAAAAAGACATGAGTATGAGAGAGGGAGATGCAGAAAGAGAAAAATGTGACAATATGCATTAAAAGAGACATAGAATTAGTGAGCAAGGGACTCAGATACAGAAAGTGGGAAACAGAATAAGACAGAGACAGAGATACAGAGAAACAGAGGCAGACAGAGATTCCCCCTCTGCAGTATCAGCACAGCTACCCCTCCCTGTGACCTCAGCAACAGGAGGACTGCACAGGCCCTTCTCTCCTGCTTCCTGCAAGTGTTTGAGCTCTTCTCTGACTTCCTGAAGCACTTTCCTGGCATACACAGGCAAGTCTACAAAAACCTGCAGGAAGTCAACACCTTCATAGGCTGCAATGTGGAGAAGCACGATGAAACCCTGGACCCCAGCAACCCCTGACTTCCTAGATACCTACCTGCTCCACATGGACAAAGAGAAGTTTGGGAGAGGGCAGCTGGAGGGGAGGGGGGAAGGAAAAGATTGGATATGAGAAGAAGGGAGGGGAAAGGTGTAGAGAGTGGGGAAGAGGGGGAGAGAAGAACAGAGGATGAGGAAGGGAGATTAGGAAAAAGGAGGGGAGATGCTGGAAGGAATGGAGGGGGAGTTGAAAGGAAGGAGAACGTGGGGAGGAGAGAGAGAGAGAGATACAGGAAATACAGGACAAGGGAAAAAAAATATAGCAACAGGTGAAAATACCCAGAGAGGCAGAAAGAGGCTTGGAGAGGAAGAGAGACAAACACACCAAAAAGATGGAGAAAGAGATTGAAACGAGCCAGATAGAGTGAAGAGAGACTGAGAGAGGCAGAAATAGAGATATATGGCTGGACACGCAGAGGACAGAGAAAAGTAAAATGAGCCAGACAATAAGAGAGACTCAGAAACAGGTGGAGGGTGCCTCAAGAAAAGTGTGTGCTCCTAGGCTCCAGCTTCCCCTGGTGTGAGCCTACCACTCAGGACCCAGGAGAAGCCCAACCAAACAGTGAGTTCCAGAGTTCCACCTGCAGAACCTCATCATCACTGTGGTTTCGCTATTCTTCACTGGCACTGAGACCACCAACACCGCTCTGCGCTATGGATTCCTGCTCATGCTCAAACATCCCTACAAAACAGATGGGTGGGCTGGGGATAACAAATTCGCAGGGGTGTTTTGACTCCTTTGGGGACTGTAGGAGTTGGGCTAAGGGTCTTTCATCAATTAGAGAGGGAGAATTTCCATCTTATAGCTGGATCATTGCAGATTTTGAAGGAACCTCCAACCAGGCCAGTTCTGACGATGGATGAATGAATGAAGAATCTGTCAATCTTTGCTCACACTGTTTTCTCTGACCAATTAAAGATCAACTCATCCATCCATCCATCCATCCATCTACCCACCCATTCATCCATCTGGTTTTTTTTAACTAATTAACCTGAATCTTCAGATTCTTGTATTTATGATTCCTAAAAAAAAACATACAATTCCATTATTTATTTGGATTGATTGATTCATCTGTTTATCCTTTGAATCAATGATTAATTGAATGAACTATTTGCCATAGATTCATTGGCTCATTCATTCTTTAATGCATCCATCTGTCCTTCTATGAGCTAGGTCTCACTCCTTAATCCTTCTGTCAGTCAGTCTTTTACTTCATCCTTAATTCATCTATTCTTTCATTTATCCATTTAATAATTCACTCATTAATTCATCCTTGATTTATTCATCCATCATTTCATATATCCAACCATTTATTCTTTTATTTACTCATTCCCTCAATAATTTATTCATTCACTTACTCCTCTCTAAATCTGGCCATTGGCCCATTCACGTGATTTATTGATCTGTGGGTCATTTATTAATTAATGTTCATTAATTCATCTATTGTTTGATAAATAAATACATACATATATTCATTAATGTTCTTCTGTTCATCAATCTTTTCATTCATGAATTGATCCATTGCTTGTTTGATTGCTGCATCCATTTATTTATCCAGTTCTTCATGGGTTAATCTATTGATCTATTTCACTGTTATATCCCTGAAGACCTAACACAGTGCCACATCTTTAATACATACACAATAAATAGTAGTTTATATTTCTACTCATCTTGGAGAATTTTTATAGATTCATAGCGTACAGTTATTAATATGAAATTCTACACAAATAGAATAGTGGCTCACATAGGTGTGTATGTGTGTGTTTACCTGTGCATGTGGGGAGAGAACCCACAACATTCCTTAGATTTCAACGGGTAAGAATTCTTGTTGCTCCCACCCTGCTCCCTCCACACCAAGTTGGTTGTTCTGAGGGGTGTCATAATCTAAACCTATATTATAGATATTTCCTGGCTTATTGCCTCATAAAGTAGTGACCATACTGAAATGCCTCTTTAATGAGGTTCACTGGTCCTGCTCTTCTGTGCAGAGAGAGTCCACAAGGAGATTGATCAGTGGTTGACTCCTATCACCCTCCAGCCCTCAATGACTGAGCCAAAATGCCATACACTGATGCAGTCATCCATGAGATTCAGAGATTCTCAGAACTTATCCCCCTTAGCGTGCCCCACGTGGTCACCAAAGACACTCACTTCTGAGGGTATGTCATCCCCAAGGTGAGGCCAACCTGTCTCCTGCATCTGTTCTGGGTGGGCATCCTGGGTTCTCTTAATCTACAAACTTGACCTCCTGTTGGTTTTATCACTAGGGCCCTGTTGTTCTGTTTTTAGGGGTGGAGTGGGGAAGGGAATGACAATAACTTTGATCTTGTGACCCTTCCTAAGGACACTCAAGTATATCCCATCCTGAGTTCTGCTCTTCATGACCCATGTTACTTTGAAAAACCAGACACCTTCTACCATGACGACTTTCTGAATGCCAATAGGGAACTGAAGAAGAATGAAGCTTTTATCCCCTTCTCCACAAGTAAGCTGGACGCACACTTCCTTTCCCAGACACCAGAGTGCAGGTACCACCCCCTCCTTGAGACTATCCAGGAGAGGTCATTTTTTATTGAGCAGTGAGTATATACCAGTTGTTTTACCTGCATTAACCCACTCCAGCATCGCTACAACCCTAGATGGGGCTTGAGAAGTGAGATCATGTCCCAAAGGCACATCTTGATAAGCTGGACCCTAGACAAGTATTTAAACATCTCCACATGTTCAGGTATAAAATATCTGTGGAGCATTACTCTGAGTCCAGTGCTCTGTTGAGAGCTGAAGATAATACATTGGACAAGTCACATAGAGACACAGTTCCTGCTCCAGGAAATTTACGGTCCAGCAGGGGAGATGGGCATTCATTGTATGGTCACAAAATAATATCTAATGAAATGAATTTATGCTTGAAATGTGCTTAGAACTACTTGGCACAAGGTAAGGGCTCATATGGGCAATTATTATCTTACAATTAATCATAACTGTTACAAGTGTTCTAAAGGGGACTTTAGGAGCAAAAAATAGGAGGTATTATCAACTCTTGGTTGGTTGGTGAGGAAAAGCTTACCTGAAGCACTGATTTCTAAGCTAAGACCTCATGGGTGAGCATCAACGGGCCACTGGAAAGAGGGTTTCAGGCAGAAGGAACAGCAAGGACAGAGCCTGAAGGAGGATACAGCATGGTGCATTGAGAAAGCGGAAGAACCCAGGCAGCTGGGGTGTGGATTCCAGAAGGGGATAAGGGTGAAGAACTCAGCTGAGTGTTGAAGGGAGTTTGGATTTATCCTGCTAGCACTGGACAGCCAGCCAGGATCTTGTGCTCTGAAGTGTCTCTATCCCCGTTCTCCACATTTTGGCTCCATCTAGAGAAAACTTCTAGACCCAGAGTCCTCTTCACTTAGTAGAAAAGACAACCCGAGACACCAGTCTCGAGTCTTGAGCTCCATCAGTGACATCAGTGACCCAGGGCTGAGGCTCTTCCCAGTGCAATGGCCTCCTCCCTCATTTCATCTTTTTTGTTTTTTAGTGCTTTTGTAAAATCTCATTTTTTAAATATTGACCCTAAGCTAATATCTGTTGCCCATCTTTATTTTTTTCTTCTACTTCTCATCAAAGCTTCCAGTTTATAGTTATATATTCTAGTTGCAGCTCCTTATAGTTCTGCTATGTGGGACGCTGCACGGCTTGCTGAGTGGTGCTGCATCTGTGCCCGGGATCTGAATCAGTGAAACCCTGGGCCTCTGAAACGGAGCGTGTGAACTCAACCACTCGGGCATAGGACCAGGACCTCTCAATTCATCTTAAGTGAGAATTGGGGGCTCTCTGGGGGGGGGGGGGTGAGGGTCAGCTACTCCATTCAATAGTCCTCACCTACATTTAGAGAGAGGTGGAGAAATAAGAACAGAGACAAGGAGATAAGGATAGAGTAAGTGAGAAACAGAGAGAAGAACAGAGAGATACATAGAGGGAGATGGAGACAGGATCTGCAGTGGTGAAAAGAGACAGAGAGTGAACATGAGACAATAGAGGGAGGAGGGGAGAGAAGGAGAAGAAGGAAGGAGGAGGAGAGAGAAAGGAAAGGCAGAAGAAAAAGGAGAGAGAAGAGAGAAAGAGGGGAAAAAGAGAGTGACATAAGCAGAGAAGAAGAAATAGTAAAGGAGAGAAAAGGGATCTGTAGAAGGAGATGCAAAGTGAGACAGAGAGGGTTGCATACAGAATCAGATCCAAGCAGACAGAGGCAGGGAGTTAAACAAGATGGAAGAAAGCAGGAACAAGGAGAGTTAAAGAGAAGTGAGACAGAGAAACAGTACCTGACAGGAGTTATAGACAGAGAAAAGACTAATTCTAACTGCCATGGACCGAAGTAAGACAAGCTGAGCCAAAAATGTGTTAGAGCTAAAGGGAACCAAAGTGTGTCCAAATGGACAGCCCCAGGGATGGGGAGGATGGAAGGAAAGGAGATAACAGGCGTCAGGCTGTTCTGGAAAGAGCAGGGTCACAGAACCACTTACAAGAAAAGAATCAGCCCTGAGCTCTGCCCTGAGTATCTCTAAGCTCATGTCTCCTGACTTCTGGATGTGCCAGAAACATGTGGACCCTTCCCCAGACGACTCCACACAGGCACAACATTTATAAACTTGAAAGGTCTAGCCAATTCATGGAGACTCATCCTTGACATGACCTTCCAAGGTTGTCAGCTTGCAGATGAAGAACCATGGAGGTAAAGGAGGAGCCTCTCAGTGTCTCTGCCTTAGTTTTCAGCTTCGATTGTCCAAATTTCTCTCCAAGCTCTTGGTTTATAACCTAATGGGTGAGGTGCGTTACACCTCTGAGAATCTGATGGAAGCCGCAGACCCCCCACTCAAGTGCCTCAGTCTCATTCACAATTTTATGTACAGTCTGGGGATTTTTCACAACTCTTGAAGTGCATGGCTCTCAGTCTGAGATAAGACATCCCAGAGATAAACACATGCAGTGCCAGAGAGACACCAACACACACCCCTAACCAAACACATCGAGAAACAAACAGAAAGAACTAACTACATCTATAGGATCCTTAGTAAAGGCCAGAAGAAAATTCTATTCTAAGAATTTTTCAAATATTATTTCTTTAAACTCAAAATAGCCCATGAGATAGGTACCATTATCCTCATATTAGAAATGAAGTGTATTAAAAATGTTATGTCAGAAACATGCACACATCTACATGTGGAGGCAGACACAAACACACACACACACAGAGCTGACCAGAAGCGGGTCCTTAGGATCTCTGGGGCCACTGGACCCTTGGAAATGGATCAGAAGCTACAAACTTCTGGAAAAATGTGCAAAGTACATCCACCCAAAGATTTGTACCTGGATTCACAGGGTTTGTGAGCTACCTAAAGGCCCACCCTGAATGGCAGGTTAAAAGCCAACCTCATGCACATCTGTTGGAATGGATGCAGGTGTCTTGGCTTTGGGATGTGATGGGGCAAAAAATGTGCATCCGCCCCATGCCCACATTGGTGATCCTCTGTGCCCACAGGGAAGCACATTTGTCCTGGCAAAGGCATCACTCACACCGAATTATTCCTCTTCTTCACCACCTTCCTCCAGAACTTCTCTGTGGCCAGCCCCATGGCCCCTGAGGACATTGACCTCACACCCAGGAGAGTGGTGTGGGCAAATATCCCCTGCATACAAGATCAGCTTCCTGCTCCCCCAAGGAGGCTGAGGGAAGCGGGTTGAAGGATTCCAGGGTCATGAAGTAGCCCCTCCTCTGTAGAGGATGTCTCCGGACTCTCTCTTTGTCTTCCTGCCTCTGAGAGACCTGCTGCAAGGCTGTATCCTTTCCCCTCCTTGGTTGCCACCTCAGTGGGAAAGTCCTTCCTGCAGTCTCATCTCCTTCCATCTTGCTGAAGCACTTCAAAGACTCAAGATTGTTTTTCTTTCTGCTATTAATAGAATTCCAGAAGTGGTGTATGTATAGAAATGGGGGGCCAAAGGGCAAAACTTTGCTCACGATCTCTGCAATTCTGCCTCCCAGGTCACGGCCCACCCTGAGTGACTTCTCTCCTCCTCAGAAGAGCCACAGCCTCCATTTATCAACTCCTTATGCTCCACAGTCTGTGGATACATGACCATGCTTGAATCCTTCTCCCATTTGCCCCTATGGTGAGTACAACAATCATGCCCATTTTACAGTTGAGTAAACAGAGGCTGGGCAGTGGCATCAGTTGTCCAAGGTCGCATGGTTAGTGAGTGGAGGAATATAATTCACACTGTCTGCCTGGCTCCAAAACTCAAATTCTTCACCATAGCTCCTTCTCCCCACACATATATTTTCAAATTAAGATGAAACCCACATAACACAAAATTAACCATTTTAAAGTGTAATGGCATTTAGTTCATTCACTACCACTACCTAGTTCCAAATATTTCCATCACCCCAGGAGAAAACCCCACACAAATTAGCAGTCACTCCCCATTCCCTCTTCTGCTGAGTCCCCGGCAAGCACCAGTCTGCTTTCTGTCCTGTGGAATGTGCTATAATGCAAACCGAATGTTGCGTTCTTACACCTGATGAATCTTCCAATGTATCATCTCTATTAAAATACATGAAAAAACAGGTGAATCCTCTAAGCAACCGCTCATGAAGTCTCCACTTATTTAGTTCACTCCCTGCAGGTATTGGTTCCCTCCTGCAATTCGGATTACAATTTTTAGTTTTGTTACTTTCGGGAATTCTTGTATTAATCATAATATTCAAGGTAATTAGTTTTTTTACTCAATGTTGAATGACTTATATGCAAGCTAGAGTAACAATCACTTGAAAACTTGAGTTGGTTGATCATTCTTAAAATTGTGAATGAGCCTCTTTCTCTGATAAGGATTACACTTGACTTATTATTTTAATAATAAACTAAACATTTTATTATCATTACTATTATGTCTGCTCCAGAGTTGTTAACTGTTACAAGTGAATGATTACAAAATCTTGTTCAAGTTCATGCACAATGGTTGTGTGACAATCCAAAATTATTGACCTATGGAATGCTTCCCCTGCCAGCATATACCACTCTGTCTGCTCACTAAGCTTAGCTCTTTTCCCTCCAACATGGATAACTGGGTAAAATAAAATGAAAGCCAAGTTCCAAGGGACACGATGGACCCAGGGCAGGCAGCAACCACCCTGGCACCAAGGGACAATAAATTGATCATCAATTCTTTCTATTGAAGGGTTATCGATCACAAGGGGAAAATGATGGAAATAATAAAAATAAAATGAAATTTTCATATACTGGGGTATATGGGGAAGCCATTCTGGTTGAAATTTGATTTGACCTAAAACATGTTTATGTCAGAGCAGTCTGACTTATGGTCCAACAACATACATCCACTCTACATCTCCTTCAAACATCTCCCAAAGAAAAGACTGAAGTCTTTAAAAATAGGGGTGAGTGTCTCCCTTTCTTTGATGCTGATACCAGTAGTTCTTTGAAGATAAGCCTTCTTCCCAGGGAACCAAGGTAAAGTTGACCTGATAAACTGAGGCAAAATATCTCCTTGTGTCTTTGGGGAAAAAAATGTATATATTTCTCTCATACTTTGTTCCAAAATGGTATATAGCCAGGCTGTAAAACACACTTCCCCAGAGTGCTTTCTTCCCTGGGAAAGACAGTGCTTCCAGACTAGTCCTCACATTAGCTCTTTAAATATCTCTCTTACCTACAGATTGGTTATTGATTATTTATATCAACAGTGCATATCCAGAAGCCTCCAGGTACCAAGGAAAATAGAAATAACATTTGTTTTGCTTAATTTTAGAGCTACAGTCTTCCAATTCTGCTTTAAGAAAAGCTAGTTTGGGGAAATCAAAAGTCCCCATAATGGCCATTGCAATTCTGAACTACTTTTGGTCTGTTGAGCCCACTTAGTTAAAAATGTGCACGTAGGGGAACCAAAGTTCTTAAACATAAATCAGGCCAGGCCCCCTGAAGGAGGGTTTTCTTCAGAATGTTTAGATGACTGGGATCCTATTTCTGAAATTCCTTCTGAAAATCCAAGAAAGTTCTAAAGTCCTAGAGCTAACCCTGAGGAATCTATAAACAAAAGAAAAGTTGCTAGATTCCTAGCCCTGATTCCAAAAGTAATCTGAAAACCAAAGAAAGACTCCTGGATTATCAGAAAACCTGAGCCCAAAAAGGAGCTGTGCTACCTTCAGAAAAAAACTGGGTACTCACCAAAGATGACCCCTTGAACCCAAAGACAGAGAATGGAACCAGGAGGACAAAGACTCTCCCATTTCGAAATAAAATCTACCAGCTCATAACACAAGGAGAGCAGACCTCAGTATCTGAGAAGAGACTCACCGAACCAAAAGTAGGTGGCAGCACTTGTAAGCAATGAGCACAAGTGCTCCGTGTGGGTGCCTCACTCGATTCTGGGGGTCACTGTTTCTAGGAGATTTCCTCCCTTGGATCCACTTTTCTGACACCATATATGTCAACTAAAAAGGCAAATTCACCTGTTATTTTATCTCAAAATGAGTTGATTTGGAAATAGCCAAAAGAATTGCAATTTGGTATGAGCATACTATGGCAAACAAAGGCAAATCCAGAAAACCAAGGAAGGAAGCATGCTTTTTTAGCGAAAAAGGGGGAGTAGGCAGGGGCTGTTCTAAACTAAAAGTCCATTGGAGGAAAGTATCAGTTCAGAAGGGCAACGACTCCTAATTGGCTGAGCTGCAGCATATCTCATTGGCTGATTTGTTGCTGCGTGGGGAGAGAAATCCCCTTTTCATAGTAAAGTAGTCTTACTTCCAGTCAGATGCAAGCATCTATCTGTCTCTTCCTGTTTGGTGTAACTGACAATATGTGATAAGGTGTGAGAGCTCCCCCTACAGATCTTCCTGACTCTAATTTAGTTTAGATATCTTTTATTAATTTTCACTATATGTGTCTATATAGATATATATCTCCTGTCCTATGCATTCCTCTTTCAATGTGACACTGACAAGCCACCACTGAGATGTCCTCTTTTCCCGTCCACTTGAATATGGGTAGATTTGTAACTGCTTTGACTAATAGAATGCAGTAGAAGTGCTGCTGCATGACTTCCATGGCAAGGTCATAAATGGCAGTAGAGTTTCCACCTGGCTGTCTCTTGGGACACTTTGCTCTGCCCTCCAATCATTGAATCCGCATGAGTCTGGATCGAGCAACACAATCTCACTCCCATTAGAGAATCCCTTGATGTTCCATCACCATCTTCTCAACAATCTGAATTCCATGCAGCACAACCACCAGCAGGAACCCTTGGCAGGAGAATCAGTGCCAAGCTTTCCTGCTGAAGTTATAGTGTAGCTTTCACAACTCAACTCTCTTTCTGGCTGCTTCTTCCAGTTGAGCCTGGAACCTACTGTTTGTGGCCATAACAGGGAAGAGAGGAACATTCTTTAGCTCCATGTGTGACCTCAAGCACTGCCCTTTCCTTCAGCAGTAAAGGTGTAGCTCAGGTTGTCTAAGGATCTGTAATCTGAGATGCAGTAAGCCCCTCACCCCACTGCAGCCCCCAGCCTCCCTTCTCCTGCGCACCAGGCCTTAGCACACACTGCGCCTGCCTGGGGTTGAGGCAGAGAAAGATGGAACAGAGGAGGGGAGGCAGTTACATTGGCTGTTTGTGATCCCCATCCTCACATCCATTCTCCCTGATATAGGAACCAGCTTTCCCTCCCACCCTTCTTCATGAAACAGCCTCACTCCAGAAATGCCTTGACTAGGCTTCTCAGCATGAGACAGGAGGCAAACCTAGGCACAGAGCTGATGGGAAAGGCCATCCCTCTCCACGGTATCCAAGCTTCCCTCCTGATCTACCAAAGTCATCCACATCTAAGAGCTCAGCCTTGGCAGTCATCAAGTTGGGGTGTGAATCAGGCTATGACCTCAGGCCAGTCACTTCACCTCTCTCAACCTCAACTCAAAGATGAGGATTCGTTTAATTATCAAACACTTAAATAATGCTTACTTGGTGCCAAGCACTGTTCTAGACACTTTATCAGTACTGTCTCATTTAATCTTCAAAACCACCTGTGAACGGCATCTTATAGGGGAGATATGGCCCCATCCTTCCAGAACCTCAGGTCTGAAGGTGGAGACTGAAGATCACCTTCCTTCCATTGGCCCAATGAAGAGTAAAACAAAAGCAAGGCCATCCTGTGCAAATGTTCACGGCAGCTGTATTCACAGTAGACAAAGTTGGAAAGAACCCACATGCCAATTAACTCATGCAGGGATAAACATATGTGGTATTTCCAAACAATGGAATATTATTCCACCATGAAATGAATGAGGTACTGATACATGCTAGAATGTGGATGAACCTTAAAAACATGCTGAATTAAAGAAGCCAGCCACAGGTCACTTACTGTATGATTCTATTTATCTGAAACTTCCAGAAAACGTAAGTTCACAGAGACAGAATCATACTAGTTGTTGCCAGGGCCTAGAGGAAGGGACGAATGGGAACTGACTTCTTAATGGGTACAGAGTTTCCTTTTGGGGTGATGACAATGTTTTGTAATAGATAGAGATGATGGTTGCACAAATTTGTGATTGTACTAAATGCCATTGAATTGTACACTTTAAAATGGCTAAAGTTTAATTTTATTTTCCTTCAAAAATATATGTAATAATAGCAAGGCAGTACAGATAGCCATTTTGCCTAGAAATAGTAGAACTTTGTTTTGATCTCACTAATTTTAGAGGATAAGAACAGAGAGATAAAGGAGATATTTTTGAGTCACTCAGCACAGAAGTTGAGACTGAACTGGCCCTTTCACTCAAGGAGGGAACAGGAGGGTACGGCTGGGGCACATAGATGGGGACAAAGGGTAAAGAAAGGCACCTGTTGCTGCTGTCCTGGGTAACCTAGGATCTAAATCTTTGCCTTGTTTGGGCCTCAGTTTCCCTAACTGTGCTAGGGGTAGTGGTAACACTAAGTTACTGAGTATTTCTTGGGCCTGAAACCCTGAGATTTTACTCTTGGTCAACAGCTCAGGCCACCTGGAACAAATGGTGAATCCAGTGGTCTGGATGAAAGAGAAACAACAGAAAGTACTTACCACAGGGTAGAATGAACAGGGAGGAGTCAGGAGACCTCCACAGATTCTTTGTGGGCAGAGACGAGGGCTGGATGCAAGGACTCTGAGGGGATCTTCATCCCTTCTCCCCCTCCCCAGTGGGGCAGGAAGCAGAGCTGGAACACAGGGGTCAGTTTCACCAACCTGTTCTTCTTTGATGTTAGGTTGATGTCTTCCAGGGTCTTAGGAGAGACCAAAGGGATGTTCTGCAGCATCAAGGTCAAGAAGAGGAAGAACTCTAAGTGAGCCAACCTCTTCTCCAGACAGATGTTTTCCTGAAGGCACAATAAGTGGATGTGTCTATCCATCTATCCATGCCTTATCTACCTTGGTGTGAGTGCACATAATTAATAAAATTTTTGGAAGGACATCTCCTATGATATTAACAGATATGGTTTCGGTGGTGAAATGAAGGTGATTTTTCACCTTCAACTTATTTATTTCCTTTTTTGTATAAAAATCATAAAAAATAATAAAGTGATTTTTACTTTAAAAGAAAAGCTGAAAATGCTTTCCTAATTCTTGGCACACAGCAGTTGCTCAATAACGGTTCATTTATTTGTCTGTTCTTTGTCGATGTGCATGCATGTGTGTGTCCTTCTCTTTCACGTTGTCTCCATCACTGACTGAATCTCCATCTTTCTCTCCCATCATATCTCCTTTCTCTCATCCCCCTCAAAATATCTTTGTGTCTGTAGATGTCTTACTTTCTTTTTCTTTCAGCATCCTCATCTTCTTCAAAAAGTTTCACCCAGTGTTTGGGGTTAGACAAAAGGAGAAAGTCACACACAGACAAGGGGTAAGCAGGCACTCTCATAGGATGAGGAGGATGTCACTTACCCATGGAGAATAGGATGAAGGCTTCTTGCTTCCTGAAGTTGCCCTCCAAATCCAGGAAGTGGCCAGAATGGAAAGCATCTGGCTTCTCAAAGTGGTATGGGTCGTGGAGGACAGAGCTCAGGATGGTGTACACAGTAGTGTCCTAAGAGAGCATCAAAGCCAAAGGGACCAAAATTGCCATCAACAAGAGCATCTGGATCAATGATGGGACATCCACAATTGATAACAAGCTTCACTCACTGTATGATCTACAGATGGTGGTGAAAATAATTGCCAAAATAATGCATTTAAATAATTCTTCTCCATTTGGTTAATAGTTGTGTTCTGAGCTCTCCAGGAATCCCCACTGACCACCCTGACCCTTCTTCCCAATGACCCTTTGGACTTTTCGTGATCCATCAACTAAAAGGCTCCTATCTGGCTCAGCTGAGGCCTCCAAGGACCCGACTCCAGCATGAGGGCCAGAATCTAATCTGATGGATGTGCCCATTGGGGGAATTAGATATTGTATCACCCCTAGGTACACCTATACTCTGGAACTTTCGCAACCATGGGAAAAAATGAATCAGAACCATAGGCATTGACCTGAAAATATATCAACAACATAATTGTATATTATAAAAGGAAAAGCAGACACACAGACACAAAATAAAAAACAAGTTGCAAATTGTATTAGTAGGAACACAAAAACTAGAAGGGAAGGAGACATGGACAGTGTACACACAAGTTCCAAAGTGATAGATACAGTATGAACGGATATTGGTGTATATGTGTATATATGTGGTATATGTCCACATAATTTAAAGAAAGTGTGCAAGGAGAACCATCAAATTTTGAATGCCTTCTCATCAAGGACAATGTAGGGGAGATGATAACATAGTCGTTCTTTTTTTTTTTAAAGAAAAGCTCTAGATATAACAAGTTTCAATAAGTATATGGTATTTTTTTTTCAGAAAATCTAACATCTGCCAAAGGTAAAATATAAGACAGAGAGAAGGGACAGGACTTTTCTGTATTTCTAAAATCTCCCTCCCTCCCATAGAAATCTGGAAATATAAATTCTCATTGAAGTCCAACAACCAGAGACGTGAAGCATAAGACTGCAGGCAGACAGCACCTTCCATCCAAGATTCTGTCACCCTGCAGGTCTCATCTTAGGGAGATGATATCCTGGAAGTGAGTGTCCTTGATGATAGAGGGAGGGTCATCAAAGGGGGTAAGGTCACTGAATCTCTGAATTTCGTGTATCACAGCATCTATATAGGGCATTTTTGCCTGACCTTCTAAGGCTGGGATACGGTGTGGGCCAATCACTCTGTCTATCTCGACCTAGACTTTCTCTGAGAATGATGAGGGTGGGAATGGGTCATCAATTATTACCCAAGGCAGTGGGATTAGCCAAGTCACCCCAAAATGACCTGTAGACTGGGAGGCGGGTCTTGTGAGCTCTTTACTAAGATATTGGGTTATTTTCCCTGTTCAGTGAAACTATTGAGAAAGAAAATCAATGGCTTCTTTGTGGAGAAGTCTTGTCTATTGTTTACAATTTAGTTATGAAAGGGATAATTTAGGTAATACAGGAGGCTGGAAACTCATTCAACATTTAAGGCAACTTTTTAAAAAAATATATAAAAATGAGTTGTAGCTGGAACTGGAGACTTGTCCTTCTGTCCCACTCATGTGCTATGTGATTTTGGATTAGTTACTTCCCCTCTATGGGCCTAAATTCATTATCTGTAAAATAAAGGGGTTTGATTAGATGAAAGTTTCTCCAAGTCTGATCTGCAGACAATCCACAGGAGAATTAATAGAGAAGCTTTTTAATTAGTTGTAAATCATCAATATACTCCAAAAAGTCAAATTCTTTGTCAGCCTCAAAGTGCCAACCTCAAAGTGTTCTGTCAAGACCCATGTGCTCTCATAGACTGCAACATGCCCTGTGAATATTAATGCTTTGTGATTGGAGCATGCTTTGTAAACCACAAAGCACTTTACAATCTCCCACGTGTTTTGCAGATTCCAAAACACTTCATAAGTACAAAAACATCTTCTAAACCATAGAGTGCTTCACTGAATTAAAAATATTTTGTAAACTGTGATTACCTTGTCAATTTCAAAGAGCTCTGTTGGCAGCAAAACTTCATTATAAGTTACAAATCCTTACAGAGGTGGATTTTTTATTTTTCAGACTGATCAGGACAGATGTCTTCGTTCATCACCCAACAACCTTCCAGCATGGCCTCAGAGACCCTTGACTGTCCCCAATCACATTCACCATAAGCCCAGCTCGTCTAAGACGTCCAGGTTCTTAAGCAGGAGAAGAGGCACGTAGTGGAGAGCGGTGTTGGAGGTCTCCATGACAACAGAGAACCGCAAGACCACCTTGTGGACAAGATTCTCATGGTGGAACTCACTCGCGGGATCCGAGAATTCCTGAGGGTAGAAATGGACAATCCTTGACGCCTCACCTTGGGAAGATTCCTAGATGGGTCTTTTCTCCCCACCCACCCACGTGTTACTCTGTAATGGTTTTTCTTTCACCCTATTAACTTTTCTCTCAATTCAAGGTCAACAGTGTAGCAAAAGGATTGGCTCTAGAGCCAAACTGACTGGTATTCAGCTCAGGCCCTAGAATTTACTAGCTGTGTGCATTTGGGCAAGGAACTTAACCTCTCTGTGCCTTAGGTCATCAAATGGGGTGGTTTTGATATTATGTATGTAAGCATTCAATAATTATTAGGGATTAATTTTTGTTGTTATTATCTTCTCTGCCCTTTGTTGTCTTTACTCTCCTGATTGGCTCTTACAGCTGTATATCAAGAGGTAATATCAAAGATCTTTAACAACCTGGATGACTCTTGCCAGACGAATCAGAACAAACATCAACCTCAACCAATCAGAACAGACATAGGCTCTGACCAATCAGAACAGATATGGGCCTCTGAATGCTCAGGATGGGAGGGAGTAGCTCAGGCAAGAGAAACAAAAGAAAAAATAAATAAATGGAACAACAGACTAAAAAACTTCTGCAAGGAAATGGAAACCATGAATAAAATGAAAAGACAAAACACCAACCGGGAGAAAATATTTGCAAACCATATATGTGGCAAGGAGTTAATTTCCAAAATATATAAAGTATTCCTACAACTAAACAGAAAATAAAAACCCAAATAACACATCAAAAAATAGGCAGAGGACATGAACTGACATTTTTCCAAAGAAGATGTACAGATGGCCAACAGGCACAGGAAAAGATGTTTGACCTCATTACTCATTAGGAAAATGCAAACCAAAACTATGATGACATATCACCTCATACCCATCATAATGGCTAATATTAACAAGACAAGAAATAACAAATGTTGGAGAGGATGTGGAAAAAGAGAACCCTCATACTATGCTGATGGGAATGCAAACCAGTGCAGCCACTGTGGAAAACAGTACAGAGATTGATCAAAAATTAGAAATAGAAATACCATATGATGCAGCTATTCGACTTTTCTGTATTTACCCACAGCACATTAAAACACTTATTTGAACATATATATTCACTGTTATGTTCATTGCAGCATTATTAAGACAAGCCAAGACATGCAAACAACCTAAGTGTCCATCAAGGGATGAATGGATAACGAAGATATGGTATATGTGGACAATGGAATACTACTCAGTCATTAAAAAAGACAAAATTGTGCCATTTGTGACAACATGGCTGGACCTTGAAAATATTATGCTAAGCAAAATAACACAGACAAAGACAAATGCCATATGATTTAACTCATATGTGGGAGACAGACAAACAAAAACATCAATAAGGAGAACAGATTGATGGTTATCAGAGGAGAAGTGGGTGGAGGGAGGGTGAAAGGGGTACAGAGGCACATATTTACAGGGCACAATGGAAACTAGACAAAGTTTGGTCCATTTCATCTACTGCCCACCCAACCTCTAGATAAGTGCCTTCAGATTTCCTGCCCATCTGGAAGCTATGGACAAAGGAACAGGGTCACATGATACAAATCATGGAAACTTATGCAGAAGGAGCCAACAAGCCCTTTTGTCAAAGGTACATACAGAGACTTATGGCTTCCTTTCTATTAGACTTGTAGAGCTGGAACAAGAGAGCCCGAGAGTGCAGGGGGCTTGCCCAAGGTCCCATAGAAAGTCATGGCCTATGTTAGTCTGGGCAGGCTGGGCTGTGACAAACAACCTGAACCTATCAGCAGCTTGAGGCCTAAAAATTAATTTCATGCTCATGCAACATACCCATCCCAGGTCATCACAGTTCCATAGAGATGGGGGCTATTTCAGGCTCTATCCTGACATAGCCAGAAACAGGATAAATGGCATGGCAGACATCTACTTAGCCCTCACTCCATCGGCCAAAGCAAGTGCCATCCAAGTTCAAGATGGCAGAGATGTTCAATGTACCCAAGAATGTGCCCTGAATATTTGTGAATGATAATGCATTTTACCACACTGGGTGGGGCAGCTCTCCCTTTTACAATTAGGCTGCAGGTCAATGAGATGCATTCCAAACTGTGACCCAGCCCAGGGACATGAGCAGACTACTGGGAGCACTCAGGAGCTTAGAGCAGTACATCAGCTGTGCATCAACCGTTCAAAAGTAGTTCAATATTTTAACAATCAACCCAGATACTTGTGCCCACCTAATCGTGTCAATCCAGGATGGGGGCCACAGAGTTTTCAGCTCTCATCTCCCTCCCTCTCATGGCTCCTCATACCAAGGTCATGTGAACAGCGATTTTTCCAATGTTTTCACATTGTCTCATAAATTGGCTTAGTTGAGAATATACTCACCAAAGACAGAGAAAAAAGAGATTGTGAGACAGGAAAACTCAGAGACAAAGGAGGACAAAGGAGGGCACTCTACCAACAGGCTGAGAAGAGGTATCACAGAGAGAAACACACACACACACACACACACAATTCTGATGATATTGAGGACAAGAATAGGAGCAGAGGTAGCTCACATGTAAAGCTATAAATGAGTACGCAAATGTCCTGGGAGTGTGGGGGTGGGGCAACCAAGTTCTCTCCTAGGGCTCTACCCAATGACAACTCCCTCTTATGCCTTCAGGTAAATGTCTTTGATGGGGTGAGAACCTGGCTCAGTCAGAGCTCTTCCTCTTCTTGACCTCAATGCTGCAGAACTTCTCCGTGGGCTCTCCCAAGGCCCCAGAAGACATTGACATCACATCAAGGGAGAATGGGTTGGCAAAACTGCCCCCTGTATTCCAGCTGTGCTTCCTGTCCTGCCAGGGAAGGGGAGAAGGGATGCAGATCCCCTCAGAGTCCTCGCATCCAGCCCCCACCTCTGCCTACAGTGACTCTATGGAGGCCTCCTGACACCTCCCTGCTCGCTCTCCCCTGTCAAAAGTGCTTTCTGTAGTCTCTTCTTCATCCAGGCCGCTGTAGTCACCATGTATCCCAGATGGCCTGCACTGTTGAAGTCATGAAGATCTCAGGGTTTCAGGGCCACGAAATACTCAATAACTTAGTGTTCCCACTAGCTCTAGCAGAGTTAGGGAAACTGAAGCCAAAAGGAGGGAAAGATTTAGATCCAAGTTTACCCAGGACAGCAGCAACAGGTGTCCCTTGTCCCCATCTACACCTCGCAACCGACTTTCCTTTTCCCTCCGTGAGCAGAAAGTCCAGTTCAGCCCTCAACTTCTGTGCTGTGTGACTCAAAGATATCTCCCTTACCTCTCTGATTTTATCCTCCAAATGCAGTGAGATCAAAATAGTGTTCTACTATTTGTAGGAAAAATGGCTATCTGTGCTGCCTTACTATTACTAATTATTTTTGGAGTTAAAATTCACGCAACATAAAATTAACCATTAACCATTTTACAATGTTCAATTGAATGGCATTTAATACAAGCAGAATGTGCAACCACCTTCTCGTTCTATTCCCAAACCTTTTCCTCACCCCAAAAGGAAACTCTGTACACATTAAGAAGTCACTTCCCATTCTTCCCTCCCTCTAGCTCCTGGAAACCACTATCACACTTCTGTCTCTGTGAACTGACTTGTTCTGGAAGTTTCATATGAATGGACTCATGCAGTAAGTGACATGTGTCTGACTTCTTTCATTTATCATAATGTTTTTGAGGTTCATCCACATTGTAGCATGCATCAGTACTTCGTTCCATCTATGGCCAAATAATATTCCGTTGTCTTTAAATACCACATTTGTTTATTCCTGCATGAGCTGATTGGCATATGGGTTGTTTACACCTTTGTCTATTGTGAGTAGTGCTGCTGTGGACCTTTGTGCACAAGGTGGCCCTACATTTGTTTTACTCTAGATGGGGAAACGGAAGGAAGGTGATCTTTACTCTTTGCCTCTGGGAATGAAGCTCTGGAAGGATGAGGTCAGATCTCCCCCATAAGATGCTGTTCGAGGTGGTTTTGAAGATTAAATGAGACAGTACTGATAAAGTGGCTAGAACAGTGCTTGGCAGCAAGTAAGCATTATTTAAGCAACTGATAAGCAAATAAATCCTCATCTTTGAGTTGATGCTCAGAAAGGTGACGTCAGTGGCCTGAGGTCATAGCCTGACTCACACCCCAGGCTGAAGACTGCCAAGGCTGAGTTCCTAGATGTGGATGACATTTGCAGATCAGGCAGGAAGATTGAGATGCCACAGTGAGTGTTAGACTTTCCCATCAGTTCTGTGCTTTGCTTGGTCTCATGTCCCATGCTGAGGGGCCCAGTCAATGCATGACTGGAGTGAGGCTATTCCATGGAGAAGAGTTGGGGGATAGCTGGTTTACATATATGGGAGAATGGATATGGGGATGGGGATCATAAACAGACAAAAATAATCCCCTCTCCTCCCCTGTTCCACTTTTCTCTACCTCAATCCCAGGCAGGAGCAGTGTTGTTTGGGCCTAGTGCTTAGGAGAACGGAGGCTGGGGGCTGTGGTGAGGTGAGGGGCTTACTGCATTTCAGATTACAGTTCCTTAGACAACCTGAGCTACACCTTCACCACAAGAGGGAAAGGGCAGGGCTTGAGGTCACACAAGAAGATAAAGAATGTTCCTCTTTTCCCTGTTGGGGCCACAAACAGTAGGCTTCAGTCTCAACTGGAGGAGGTGGCCTGAAAGAGAATTGTGAAATCTACTCTATAACTTCAGGAGGAAAACTGGGCACTGGTTCTTCTGCCAAGGGCTCTGACTGGTGGTTGTGCTGTGTGGAACTGACGTTGTTCAGGGACAAGTGATGGAACAATCAAATGATTCTCCAGTAGGGATGAGATACGTTTGCCGGAAACAGTTTGATAGAGAATCAATGAGTAGGGGGAAGAGCAAAGGGTCCCAAGGGAAGGCCAGGTGGAAACTGTACTGCCTATCACGACCTTGCTTTGGAAGTCGTGCAGTGGCACTTCCACTGCATACTATTGGTCAAACAGTTAAAAATTCCATTCACATTCAAGTGGAGGGGAAAGAGGATGTCTCAGTGTTTGCATGTTAGCATCACATTGAAAGACGAGTGGACTGGACAGCAGATACATACCTATACAGATATATAGGTATACAGTGGAAATCAACAAAAGAAACCTTAACTAAATTGGTGTAGGGAAAGCCTGTAGGAGGAGCTCTGAAACCCTATCACGTATCATCCATTACACCAAACAGGAAGAGACATGTAGAGTCTTGCATCTCTGACAGGAAGTGAAGCTACTTTACTACTAAAAGGAGATTTCTCTCCCAACCTAGCAGCAGCCCAGACAATGAGAAACGCTTCAACACAGCCAATGAGAAGCCATTGACACTCTGAACTGCTACTTTCCTCCAATGAACGTTCAGTTTATAACATCTCATCCCTACTCTCCCTTTTCTTCTACAAAATCCTGCTCGCCTCATTGGTTTTCTGGATTTGCCTATGGTTTGTCATAGTTTCCACAATCTGAAATGCAATTCTTTTGGTTATTCCAAAATAAACTCATTTTGAGATAAAAATAACAGGTGAATTTGCCTTTTATTTGATATCTATGGTGTCCAAAAGGTGGATCCAGAGAGGCAACCTCCTAGAGACAATGACCTCCAGTATGGAGTGAGGTACCCATTTGAAACCACTTGTGCTCACCACTTATGTGTGTTGCCACCTGCTTTTGGTGTGGAGAGTCTCCTCTCAGATACTGAGCTCTGCTCTCCTTGTGTGAGTTCTCAGACTTCATTCAGAATCGGGAGAGGCTTTGTCATCTTGAGGGAGGGACTTTGTCCTCCTGGTTCAAGGATCTGTCTTTGGGTTCAAGGTGTTGTCTTTGGTGACTATTCAGTTGTTTTCCAGAGGTAGCACATTTCCTTTTTGGGCTTGGGCTTGCTGACAATCCAGGAGTTTTCTTTGGTTTTCAGATTCCTTTTGGAATCAAGGCTAGAAATCCAGCAACTTTTCTTTTCTTTTTAGATTCTTTTGGCATAGGGCAAAGACTTCAGCAACTTTCTTGCATTTTCAGAGGAAATTTCAGAAATGGGATCCCAGTCATCCAAATGTTCTGAGAGAAACCCTCCTTCAGGGACCCTGGGCAGGTTTATGTTTAAGAGGGTTGAGTGCCCTACATGCACGTTTATAACTAATTGATCCAAACACACCAAAAGCAGTCCAGAATTTCAATGGCCATTATGGGCAACTTTGGATCTCCCCACACTAGCTTTTCTTAAAACCAAATTGGAAGACTGCAGCTCTAAAATTAAGCCCAAAAAATGGTATGCTTGTTTTCATTGGTACCTGGAGACTTCTGGATACTCACTTTCAAAGTAAATAATCAATAACCAATCTGTAGGTAAGACAGATATTTAAAGAGCTGATGTAAGGTCTAGTCTGGAAGCACTCTATTCCCCAGGGAAGAAAGAACTCTTGGAAAGTGTGTTTTACAACATGGTTATATACCATTTCAGAACAAAGAACATACAGCAACCATGACAGAAATATTTTTTTTCCCCAAAGTCACAAGGAAATATTTGGCAGAGTTTAGGATATATTCAGCAGGTCAGCTGAATCTTGATGTTCTGGGAAGAAATGTTTGTCTTCAGACAGCTACTGGCATTGGCTTCAGAGAAAGGGAGACACTCATCCCTATCTTTAAATAGTGCATTCCTTGTTTTGGGGAAATGTTCGAAGCAGATGTACAGTGCATGTTTGGTGGGCCATAAGTCAGGGTGCCCTGGGAAACACCAGTTTTAGGTCAAGTCATATTTAAACAAAATGGCTTCCCCATACATCTGAATATGCCCCTGTGTGAGCTACACATGTTCTTATGATGCAGCAAGGCTACTCTTACTGCATGTACCCAGGGAGTCTAGGCTTTCCCCGCATAGCTGGCTGTTTGTAAATTGGGTTTGTGGAGCCCAAGCACAGTTGGATGCAGTCTAATATCACATTCTTGTTGCTGTTTTTCTGTTAAGTGAATAGGCATCCAGTGTGGCTGGTTGCTATGATCATGGGCTTACAATGGCTTTAGGCCTCAGGCCTGCAAGGCTGTTATCAGCTCTGTTAGGATTGGAGCTGAGCAGAACTAGCCCCAGGCACAGGAGAGCCCAATTGTTCCAGGTTTTGGAAGGTGAGGCCAGTCTCCTTTGTGGCTATTTGTGAAGCACAGATTTTCTGCCACTGATAAGCCCCTCCCCTCAAAGGTCCAGTAACACCATCAACACACTCCTGGTCCATGCACACTTCCCAACCCCTGGAGTGTACCTAATCACCCCTCTGCAGTGGCCTGCACACTGTCCACCATTGTCCCCCACACTTTGCCTGCTCCTCATGCCGGCTCTGATCCATAGAGGCAGACACACTCACCTGTCTGCAGAGGATCAAGGCCCCCAGTCTATGAAGGCTGACAAATAGCCTGGGGGTTTGCTATTGGGTTGGGCCAGTCCCTAGGGCAGGCTGCCTGCCCTGGCTCAGCTGAATTAAATCTGTTCTTTAGTGGGCATGGCACACTCCTGGACTAACAGGCCAGGGGAACAACTCCAATGGCATCTGCTAACATCTGTGTCAGGACACCTGCACTAGGTCACAACAATGGCTGTCACCAATGTCTCATTCTCCAGAAAGGTCTCATCCCTCACTGAGATGCACCCAGAGCCTAGTAGGTGAGTCACTTTTCACCAAAGGACAGTGTACCTTTCTTTCTGGTGATTTTAGGTTGTTTTCAGAGATGAGTGAATTTGTGCATGGGCCATTTAAGAGCTGGCTTTATACCAAGTATGACCCATAGCTTTTCTGGAGGTAGTCCCCATTGCAGTTACTAGCCAGAAAATTACTAGTAGATATTATGACACTAATCTCAGTGGCACTGAGCCCAAAGGATGCTTACAGAGGTAACATGCCCCCATTCCTCCAGAAAGGGCTGTGTAAATTACAGTTGCTCCTGCTCAGCTGTGAAGCTCCACAGCTTGCAAAGGTGGCTTTTTTCTCTACAGAAGGAATTTCTGCCTCTCCCACCACAGTCGGGGATGTCCCATGTTGTGAGGGTTCTATTTACCCTGTTTTCAGTGCTCTCTCTGGAGTAATTTTTACAAAAATGGTTGTAACCTGGTTGTGTTCACATAAGGAGGTGAGTTCAGAGTCCGCCCACACTGCCATCTTGATGAGATCTCCTAATGTCCTTCATTTCTAATTTGGGGATCATGGTACCTATCTCATAGGGCTATTACAAGGATATAGAAATAGTAAAAATTAATAGAATTGAATTCTATTCTGCCCCATATTTATGATCCCATAAATATAGTTAGTGCTTTGTGTTTGTTTCTGTGTGTGAATTGTAGGGAGTGTGTGTGTGTGTGTGCACGTCTCTTGCACTGCATGTGTTTGTCTCTGAGATGTCTTCTTATCTCAGCCTGAGAGCCATGTACTTCAAGAGTTCTGAAAAATCCCCAGAATGTACATTGTTGTGAATGAGAATGATGCACTTGAGAGGGGAATCTATGGTTTCCATCAGATTCTCAGAGGTGTAAGGACCTGACTGAGGCAGAAGAGGCAGAAATTCCTCCTGGAGAGAAAAAAGACAGCTTCACAAGCCACAGAACATCGCAGCCAGGTCGCTGCAACCCTAAGGTACACAGCCTTCCCTGGAGGAGTGGGGTACCTGAACCGAGGAGCATTACCACTATAAGCATCCTTCAGACTCAGAAAAAATGAGATGAGTCTCATAATATCTGGCTTTTCTGGCTATTAATTACAAAGGAGAATACACCAAGGAAACCTATCTGATATAAGCAGAAAAAAGTCAGTTCATAAAGAGCCCATGAACAAATTCATCTGTTGGTTTAGTAACCTAAAATCAGCAGAAAGATAGGTGCACAGTCTTTTGGTGAAAAGAGACTCACTTGATAGGCTGTGGGTGCATCACAGTGAGAGATGAGACCTCTCCAGAGACTGAGAAATTGGCGGAAGGTGTCATTGTAACCTACTACAGGTGTGCTAACACAGATGCCGGCAGATGCCATTGGAGTTCTTCCTCTGGCCTGTTAGCCCAGGGGTCTGCCACACCCACTGGTGCATCAATTTAACCCAGCTGAACCAGAGCAGGGACTGGCCCCAATAAACAGAAAGCCCTGAGGCAAATTTTTGACCTGCACAGACTGGGTGCCTGGAACCACTGGAGGCAGGTAAGTGGCTCTGCCTCTGCAGGGAAGGGCATGCATGAGGAGCACTGGCATGGGAGGAGCATTGGGTGGAGTGTGTCGGGGCCTCTGCAGTTGGGCATATGGGTCCTCTCCAGGGGGCTGGGACGTGTGCATGGGCCAGGACCGTGTTGACAGTGTGTGTGGACCTGTGGGCTGTGGGGCTTATCAGCAACAAAAGACTTGTGCTTCACAAACAACAACAGGGCATTCGCCCCACCTTCCAAAGCTCGAAAGAATTGGGTGCTCCTGTGCCTGGGGCCAGCCCCACTCAGCTACAAAGCTGAGAGAGCAGGCAGCAGCCTTGTAGGTGGAGACCCACAGCAACTGTAAGCCCCTGAGGGTAGCAACCAGCCATCCTGGGGGCCTACAAACTTAACAGAAAATGGCAACAGGAAGGTGCTGTTAGAACTTCCAGCCAACTGTGCTGGGGCTCCCCAAACACAACAAAGTGACTGAAGGGTCCATAGCAGCCACACACTGCTGAGAATTACAAACGGCCAGCCAGGGAGACAGCCTAGACTCCCGGGCTACTGCAGCAAGAACAACCCTGCCACAACAGAAGGACACATGTAGCTCACACATAGGTCACTCCTGGAATATTTGAAACTGGTGACAAGAGGGAAGGACACTACTGGGCCTTAAAAGGCATGCCCTTCATAAGGCCACCTCTCTAAGATCAGAGGACGTAGCTTATCCACTTAATACATAGATAGAAGCACAGAGAAAGAGGCAAAATGAGTAGGAAAAGGAATACGTTGAAGCAAGGCAACAGGACAACACCCCAGAAGAGGAACTAAATGAAGCAGAAAAAACAATCTACCTGACAAACAGTTCAAACAAAAAGTCGTAAAGATGCTCACTGATCTTGGGACAAGATTGGATAAACACAATGAGAACATCAACAAAACATTGGGACCCATTTCTAAAACCTGTCAGAAATGGAGAAAACAATACTGGAATTGAAAAATTCACTAGAAGGACTCAATACAGGGTAGGTGGTACAGAAGAACAGATCAGTGAACTGGAGAAAAGACTAGAGGAAATCACCCAAGATGAACAGATGAAAGAAAAAGAATTAAAATAACAAGAACAGTCTAAAGGATCTCTGAGACAACATGAAGCAGATTACATTTGCATTATAGGTGTCCCAGAAGGAAAAAGAGAAAGACAAAGGGACAGAGAATGCATCTGAAAACATAATAGCTGAAAACTTGCCTAACCTAAGGAAAGAAACAGACACCACAGTACAGGAAGTACAGAGATCACCAAACAAGATAAACCCAAAGAGGTCCAAGTCAAGAAACATTGTAATTAAAATGTCTAAAAGAGAGACTCCTAAAACCTACAACAGAAAGGTGGAAAGACACATACAATAGAAAGCCCATAGTTATCAGCTGACTTCCAAGCTGAAACCTTACAGGCTAGAAGGGAGTGGCATGATATATTTAATGTGCAGAAAGGCAAAAACCTACAGCCAAGAATACTGTACCCAGAGACGTTATCACTCAAAAAGGAAGGAGAGATAAAGAGTTTCCCAGACAAGCAAAGGTTGAAGGAGTTTATCACCAAGAAGCCAGTTCCATAAGAAAGGCTAAAGAGACTTATTTCAGTGAATAAGAGAAGACCACAAATAGTAGTAAAAAAAATTATAAAAACACCAGGCAAAAAATTCACTGGGACAGGCAAAAATACAGTAAAGGTAACAGATCAACCACCTATGGAGGTAACATAGAGGTCAAAAGACATAAGCACTAAAATCACCTAACTCAATGATAAGAGGGTAGTGAATAAACACACACAAAACAAGTGGTTAGATATGATATCAAAAGCATGAAATGTGGGAGGAAGGGGGGTAAAAGAGTAGAATTTTTAGTGAGAGATCAAACAAAAGAGATCATCAACTCAATATAGATTGCTATATGTGTATATTATTATACATGAACCTCATGGTAATCACAAACAAGAAACCTATAATAAATACACAAATAAGTAAGAGAAAGGAAATCAAACATAATAAAAAGAAAGCCATCAAACCACAAGCAAAGAGAGGAAAGGAAGAAGAAAGGAACAGAGAAGAACTATTAAAACACTCAGAATAAAAGTAACAAAATGGCAATGCATACATATTTATCAATAGCTACTTTAATTGTCAATGAGCTATATTCTCCAATAAAAAGGCATAGGGGGCCTACCGGATAACAATACAAGACCCATATACATGCTGCATACAAGAGACACGCTTCATGCCTAAAGACTCTTGGAAACTGAAAGTGAATGGAAGGAAAAAGATACTTCATGCAAATGGCAAGGAAAAGAAAGCTGGGGCAGCAATAATTTTATCAGAAAAAATAGACTTTAAAATGAAAAATGTAAGAAGAGACAAAGGAGGGCACTACATAATGATAAAGGGAAAAATTCAACAAGAGGAAATAACCTTTGTATATATCTATGAAACCAAAAGAGGAGCACCCAAATACATAAAGCAATTACTAACAGACATAAAAGGAGAAATAGACAGTAACATGATAATAGTAGGGAAGTTTAACACTCCACTTACACCAGTGGATAGATCATCCAAACAGAAGGTCAATAAGAAAACATTGGCCTTAAATGACACATTAGACCAGATAGACAGAGGAGATATATACAGAACATTCCATCACAAAACCACAGAATACACATTCTTTTCAAGTGCACATGGAACATTCTCCAGGACTGGCCACAGATTAGGCCACAAAACTAGTCTCGGAAAATCTAAGAAGACCAAAATAATACCAAACGTCTTTTCTGACCACAATGGTATGAACCTAGAAATCAACTACAGGAAGAAAATCGCAAAAGCCACATATACGTGGAGATTAAACAACATGCTCCTGAACAATGGTTGGGTCAATGAAGAAATCAAAGGAGAAATCAAAAACTACCTGGAGATAAATGAAAATGGAAATACAACAGGGGAAAAGCTATGGCATAAAACAAAAGCAGTTCTAAGAGGGAAGTTTATGTCAATTCAGGCCAACCTAAACAAACAAGAAAAACCCCAAATAAACAATCTATCAGTGCACCAAAAGGAACTGGAAAAAGAACAAACAAAGCCCAAAATCAATAGAAGGAAGGAAATCATAAAAATAAGACCAAAAACAAATGAAATAGAGTCTTAAAAAAAAAGAAAAAAATCAATGAAACTAAGACTTGTTTCTTTGAAAAGATAAAAAAATTGACAAACCTTTAGCCAGACTCATCAACAAAAAAAGAGAGAAGGATCAAATAAACAAAATCAGAAATGAATGAGGAGAAATTACAATTCACACCTCAGAAATACAAGAGATTATCAGAGAACCCTACTAAAAGTTATATGCCAACAAATTGGAAATCTAGAAAATATGGATGAATTATTGGAAAGAAAAACTTCCGGAATTCAAGTAAGAAGAAATAGAGAATTGGAATAGACCAATCACCAGCAAGGTGATTAAAACATTAATCAAAAATAAAAGTGCAAGACCTGATGGCTTCCCTGGTGAATTCTAGAAACATTCAAAGAAGACTTAATATGCATCCTTCTCAAACTCTCCAAAAAAACTGAAGAGGAGGGGAACTCCCTAACTCATTCTATGAAACCAACATTACCCTGATACCAAAAGCAGAGAAGGACATCACAAAAGAAGAAAACTAGAGGCCAATATCACTGATGAACATCCATGAAAAAATCCTCAACAAAAAACCAGCAAATCATATACAATACTACATTACAAAGATCATACACCATGTTCAGGTGGGATTCACTCCAAGGATGACAGGATGGTTCCAAATCCACAAATCAACCAACATGATACACCACCTTAACAAAATGAAGAATAAAAACCACATGATCATCTCAGCAGGTGCAGAGAAAGCATTTAACAAGATACAGCATCCATTTGCGAGAAAAACTCTACATAAAATTGGTATAAAAGGAAAGTACCTCAACATAATGAAGGCCATATATGACAAACCCACAGTTAATATCATTCTCGCTGGAGAAAAACTGAAAGCTGTCCCTCTAAGAACAGGAATCAGACAACTTTCACCACTCTTATGTAACATAGTATTGGAAGTCTTGGCCAGAGCAATCAGACAAGAAAAGGAATAAAAGGGATCCATATTGGAAAAGAAGAAGAAAAACTGTCACTGTTTGCAGATGATATGATTTTATATATAGAAAACCCTAAAGAATACACTTAAAAACTTTTAGAAATAGTAAATGAATACAGCCACTTGCAGGATACAAAATGAACATATAAAAATTAGTTGCATTTTGACACACTAACAACGAAGTAGCAGAAAAAGATATTAAGAATACAATACTATTTACAATTGAACAAAAAAATAATAAAACATCTAGGAATAAACTTAACCAAAGATATGAAAGATATGTACAATTAAAACTATAAAATATTGCTGAAAGAAATCGAAGAAGACACAAAGAAATGGAATGATATTCTGTGCTCTTGGATTGGGACAGTTAGCATACTTAAAATTCCTTACTTCCCAAAGCAATCGACAGATTCAATGAAATCCCTATCCAAGTTTCAAGAACAATTTTCACAGAAATAGATTGAAGAGTCATAGAATTTGTGTGGAACAACAAAAGATCCAAATAGACAAAGGAATCCTGAGAAAAAACAACAAGGCATGAGGTATCACACTCCCTGATTTCAAAACATACTTCAAAGCTATAGTAACCAAAACAACACAGTACTGGCACAAAAACAGACACACACACATCAATGGAACAGAATCGAGAACCCAAAAGTAAACCCACACATATATGGACACCTCATTTTCGACAAGAGAGCCATGAACACACAATGGCGAAAGGCAAGTCACTTTAACATATGGTGTTGGGAAAACTGGACAGCCACATGTAAAAGAATGAAAGTAGACCATTATTTTAGACCACACAGAAAAATTAACTCAAAATGTATTAAAGACACGAATGTAAGACCCAAAACCATTAAAATTCTAGAAGAAAACATAGTACACTCTTCGACATCGGTCTTAGCAGCATATTTTCAAGTACCATGTCTCACTGGGCAAGGGAAACAATAGAAAAAATAAACAAATGGGACTACATCACACTAAAAAGCTTCTGCACAGCAATGGAAACCATCAACAAGAAGAAAAGACAACCAAATGATAGGGAGAAGATATTTGCAAACCATATATCTGATAAGGGGTTAATATCCAAAATATACAAAGAACTCATATCTCAACAACAAAAAAACAACAATCCAATCAAAAAACTGGCAAAAGACTTGAGCAGACATTTCTGCAAAGAAGATATATAGGTGGCCAACAGGCACATGAAAAGATATTCAACATCGTTAACTATCAGGGAAATGCAAATCAAAACTACAATGAGATATCATCTCATTCCCATCAGAATGGCTATAATTAATAGAATGGCTATAATTAACAAGACTGGAAACAATAATTGTTGGAGAGGATGTAGAGAGAAAGGAACCTTCATACACGCCTCATGGGAATGCAAAGTGCTGCAGCTACTATGGAAAACAGTATGGAGATTCCTCAAAATACTCAGAATAGAACTACCATGTGATCCAGCTACTCCACTGCTGGGTACTTATCCCAAGAACTTGAAAACATGAATACATAAAGGTACATGCACCCTTATGTTCATCGAAGCCTATTCACAATAGCCAAGACTTGGAAGCAACCTAGGTTCCCATCAAGGGATGGGATAAAGAAGGATAAAGAAGATGTGGTATATTTACACAATGGAATACTACTCAGCCATGAGAAATTACTAAATTCAGCCATTTGTGACAACATGGATGGATCTTGATGGCATTATGGTAAGTCAAATAAGTCAGAGGGAGATAGTCAACTACAGTATGATCTCACTCATAAGTAGAAGATAAAAATAATGACAAACAAACATATAGCAACAGAGATTGGATTGGTGGTTTCCAAAGGGGAAGAGGGGGAAGGAGGAGGGTGAAAGGGGTGATTAGGAACATGTGTGTGGTGATGGATTGTAATCAGTCTCTGGATGGTGAACATGACGTCATCTACACAGAAAATTGAAATATATAACAATGTACACCTGAAATTTATATAATGTTATAAACGAATATTACTGCAATAAAAAAGGAGAAAAACTATGGTAATTATGTGAGGTAAATTTATGTTAACTAACCTTGTTCTGGTAAACATTTTTCAATATATAAGTGTATCAAATAATCATATTGTATACCTTAATCTTACACAATACTATATGTAAACTATATCCCAATAAAGCTGGGGGAAAAAATTTAAAATATGAATACCATATGATCCAGCTATCTCACTGTTGGGTATTGATCCAAAGAACTGGAAAACACAAATGCATCAATTTACATGCAACCCTATGTTCATTGCAGCATTATTCACAATAGCCAAGATGTGGAAACAACTTAAGTGCCCATCAAAAGATGAATGGATAAAGAAGATGTGATATACATATATATACAAAGGAATCCTACATTGCCATTAAAAAAGACAAATTTGTGCCATTTGCAACAACATGGATGGACCTTGAGAGTATTATGCTAAGTGAAATAACACAGACAGAGAAAGAAATACACTGTAAGATTTCAATCACATGTGAGAGATTAACAAACAAAGAAGCACATAAATAAGGAGACTAGATTGATGGTTACAAGAGGGGAAGGAGGTGGGGGGAGGACAAAAGGGTCACGGGGCACATATGTACGGTGAACAATGGAAACTAGACTTTTGGTGGTGAACAAGATGTAGTCTATAAAGAAGCTGAAATATATAGCAAACACCTGAAATTTACACAATGATATAAACCAATGTGACCTCAGTAAAAAAAAGTTTTAAAAAAGAATCAGATGATCTTTCATTTTTAAAGAAAAAAGCATCTCAGAAGTACCCTGCTGGACCAGAACTTAACACTTTAGTTATATCTCTGAATAGGCTTTCCAGGAGTGGACCCTGGGGAGGCTGAAAAGAAACTGAGGGCAGGGGGGTTAAGCCAGTGTCATTCTGACCAACCCATAGGGTAGTATTTCAATATTTAAACAACACATATATCATACCCAAACACGCTATCTCAATATCAGTAGTGTGTGCATGACTCTCTTTCCCACTCAGCCCCAATCCAGGTCAGCCCTTGCCTTATCCATGCAGAGCAGGAAGAAATCAGTGAAGTCTTTTGGGGCACTGGGGTCCAGCATTCGTGCCTCTCCATGTTCTCTGTGGTAAAATCTTTCATTTCTTGAATGTTTCTGTACAAGTGAGTGTGTGTGCCAAGAAAGTGTTTCAAGATGCTGGAGAGAAGTTCAAATACCTACAAGGAAGCAGGGAAGGCCAGAAAACCTGTTCTATTCTCTGAGATTCTGTTGTGGGTATTGATATTGTGCACTGCACAACAGAAAGATCTGAAGGGCACCATTCACCACGAAACTTGGGAAATGCGCCTCCAAGTTGAGCAAACACACACACACGTACACACACTCATACACACACACAGTGCATGAAGAGCTGCACACTGCCACAATCATGCTTACATTTGCTGAGATGTATTCTCCCAAATTCCACACTTTTGGGAGGTCTGATTCCTTCCCCCAATCTGACTCATCACCTCACCTCAGAGGATGTAGGGGGTGACACAGAAATCCAACCTCTTGATGTCTGTTTGCTTCCTTGTCCAGGACAGAAAGCATCTGATTTTTCTCAGGGTCCACCTACCCAGATTCCTGGCCACCATGACATATTTGGCCTCACCTGCCTCTAGAAAGAGCTGAAATAGTGAGGATTTCATTCAGTAACTTTAGCAGCCTTTAGAATCTGATGTCCTGGTAATTAAAGTGCTCGCCAATGAAGAAGGAGCAGATGATGTGGGCCACAACGGAGTTAAAGAGGAAGGTGGGATCCAGATAGGCCCATGGGGATGAGAAGTCTGTCACGGGAGTACACGCATTGCCTTTCTTATTGGCTCTGATCTGACTGGTGGTTTCACTGACTGGTTTCTTTCTCTGCCCCTGGCCAGCCTAGCATTCAATGGGTCTCTGCATCTCACTTTTCTTTCTGGGAGTCTCTCCCTCTGTGTCTCTGGTTGCTTTTCTCTGGCTCTGTCTGGGTCTGACTTTCTTGGTGTCCCTGTGTCTCTCTCTGGTCTCATCTCTGACTTTCCTGGAGCCTCGGCCCCTTCTCCTTCTCTATCTTTTTATGCCCATCTCTTTGTTCTCCCTCTCCTTGGCCTCACTGACACTCTGTGTCTCCCCTGAAATAATTCTATTTTTACCTTTTCCTTTTTAAATATTTTCTTGCAGTTTCTGCTTCTGGATTGATCTTTGTCAGTGTCCTCAGTTGGTCTCTCTCTTGCTGTCTCTCTGTCTCTGCTCTCTGTTTCTCTGTCTGCTTTCTCTACCTATCAGTCTATCCTTCCCAGACTCCATCTCCCTGTTGTCCTCATCTTCTCTTTTTATGTCTATCTCCTTCTCCTCTCTCTCGCTCTGAACCTGTCTCCAACTCTTGGTGTCTCTCCATCTGCCATGTTCTCTCATTCCACCTCTCTGTCCCCATCTCACCCATCCCTTGTCTGCCTCTCCACCATTCTGTCCAGCCCAAGGGTTCACCCTGGGATTTCTGCAGCACCTCCATCACAGACTGAGCCTCATCCTTGATTCACTCCTCTATGCTCTGCTTGCTCATCCCAAACTGCTTCTTGGTGGCCAGATGAAGTCACCAAAGGACCTTCCAGGACTTTCCATTAGTAAAGATCACAACTTATTGGTGCAGCATGCAAAGAAGTTTGGGAGGGGGCAAGGGGTGTTCCCTCATTGTCTTCCCAATCCCCACCTCCATCCCCACTCACAAGTTCCCTAGAAGATCGAGTCAAACATGTGACCTTGGCCAGAAAATGCCTCAGCTTGATCCACCAGGGCCTCCCTCACTGCCTTGTACTCACACAGGATGACCATTGGCCGGGGCCCCAGGTAGATGATGAAGACATCCCTGTATATCTTGAGCAGCTGCGAGGGCAGGTCCAGATCCCACTCTCTCATTCCAGAGAAAGGTCTTAATGCTCACACTTGGATAATACCTTCCAGGGCAGCCCAAAACACTTTGTCTGCAGCCCCATCAGGGAAGAATGGAGATTTGAACTCTGTGGCCTCCTTCAAGCCTCCAACACATTCCCTCACCACAAGCATCCTCTCTTAGATTTTCCAAGAACCTCCCCTGTTTTGGTTTTAAAGAATTACAGAGACTCCCCACATCTGAGGTCTAGTATCTGCGTAATCTGCACAGGGACCTCTCCTCCAAATCCCCACAGGATCACAGCTCTAAATCTCAAGTCTATTGGAATTTCTCCCTCCAGTCTACCTTCCCTCCTTTCCTTCTCACAGGAATTCCAGAAGTTTCTCTAGTGGGCATTTTGGGCCAGGTCGTTGCTGGGAGAAGACAATCCCCAAGCTGGCCTGCGAAGTCCCACCCAGAGTTTGACCCCAAACTGCCCTTGCTGCATATAAGCTGTTTCCCATCAAACCACCTGCTGTTCTCTACCCCATTGCCCTCCCCATAGCACCACTTGGAAGGACTTGAGAAAGGCTTTTTAGTCTAGATGCAAAATATTCTTCAGGAAGGGCAGAGGCTACGGTCCAGGAGGGAGGTGACCCTGAGAGGTGGAGTGGCTCCAGAGAAACCTGGGCCAATGAGGACAATGAGGAGAGGATGGCCGGGAGTGCCATGGTCATCTCTGTGCCTGTCTTCCCTCCCGCTGTCTCTCTTAAAAGGCAGGCTACTCTGTTGCTTCTTGTTTGTTTCTGTGGTTGCTGGGGTGAGGGATATGCCATGGATGTACCTTGGCAGATTCTAGATAACATTCCAGAGGCAACAGAAAGTCTAAACGTGGAAAGTGAGGGATACACCAGAAGTTTAGAATCTTGTTTGGGTCCCAAGGCCACCTTCCCATTGTCCCTGCCTGGCCAGAGTGATCTCAGTGGGCAATGCTATTGAATGGAGAGCACCTCCCTCAAGGAAGGGAGTTGGTCCCAGCTGTGGACCTTGTGAGGCTTGGTTTAGGGTGGTGGCTCTGCAAGGGTGTCTCTCAGCCACTTTTGTCAGAAGGCGGCATTGCAGGATGAGGGATTGAGAGTAGCTGGCATTCAGAATTGGGGCACCTTGTGACTACTGGGCACTGGGATATATTCCAGGCATCAGAGGAGAATGAGATATGGATAAGGAAACATGATAGGGAGGCCTAGTGCCATGTTGGGTGGGTTTGAGGGCGGCCTTATTTAGCCATTTGTTTGTTCATTCATTCATTCCTCAGCAAATATTTTGAACACCTGTCTTGAGCCACACACTGTTCCAGGTGCTGAGAGTACAATGATGAACAAGACGAGTTTGCCTTGATGGAGCTGGCATTGAAGTGAAGGCGAAGATCGCACCTCGGAAAGACCACTAGTGACCTGACAATAAATAGGCCACATGTAAAATGGCAGGGATCACCACCTGACCCAAGATGTCAGGCTTTGGATGTTTATTTGAGTCTCAGGGCACATGGAGGGGAATATGAGGGAATCCGTGTCACCAGTTTAGAATCACACAGCTGAGGGGTGTGGCTGAGGAGGCCCTTTCATAGAGGGGAGAAGAGGATGAGGCAGTAAGAATGAGGATGCAGGAAGACGATAGTGTAGACTATGGTCTACAATATGGACGAACTTCTAGAAGGTCACAGTGAGTGAAAGACAGCAGACAGAAGAAGATCGCATGCTGCGTGATTCAGTTCATAAGCAATGTCCAGAACGGGCAAATCCACAGAGACAGAAAACAGACTGGTGTTTGCCAGGGGCTGAAAGGAAGGGGGAAGGGGGAGCAACGGCTAATGGGTACTGGGTTTTTTCCCCGGTGATGAAAATATTTGTAACTAGATAGTGGTGGTGGATGCACAACATTGTGAATGAACTAAATGCCACTGGATTATACACTGTAAAACGGTTAAATTTATGTTATGTGAATTTCTTCTTAACTTTAAAATATATGCGTGGGGAGAAGGAGTGTGGTGAAGACGTTGAGTTCTAGAGCCAGGAAGACAGAGTGTGAATCATGCTCCTCCACTCGCTAGTCATGTGACCTCGGACAATTGATGTTACTGCCCTGCCTCTGTTTACTTTTCTGTAAAATGAGTGTGGTCATTGTACCCACCACAGCAGTTAACAGGAAAAGGATTCTAGTACGGTCATGTATGCACAGATCCTGGAGGACAAGGAGTTGATAAATCATGGCTGTGGTTGTTCTGAGGAAAGGAGAATTCGCTCAGGGAGAGCTGTGCTCTGGGAGGTGGAACTGCAGGGATGCTGAGCCAAGTTTCCCCTTTTAGCCCCCGTTTCTATGTATACACCACTTCTGGAATTCTATTAACAGAGGAAAGGAAAACACTTCCTTGTGTCTTTAGAAGAGTTGCAGCATTATGGAAGGAGGTGAGGCTGCAGGAAGGACTTTCCCACAGAGGTGACAACCAAAGAGGGGGAAGGATACAGGCTTTCAGTAGGTCTCTCCAAGGGGGGAAGTTGTGGAGAAGGTCAGGGGCCATTCCCTGAAGAGGTGGGGATACTTCACGACCGTGGCACCCTTTGACCCCCTTCCCTCAGCCCCCTTGATGGGGAAGAAGCTGATCTGGTAGTTTGAAAGCACTTTGCTTACACCACTCGCCTGGAGTGTGAGATTGATGTCCTCAGGGGCCATGGAGCTGGCCATGGAGAAGTCCTGGGGAGGAGGTCAGCATCATGGCAGAGTGAAATTGCCCAAGATACTCTCCCCTCCAACATCCAAGAAAAAAGAGCCACCATAGTCCAACAGAAGACATCCTGACAACATAGAAACCTTGGAGAGACATGCAGCCACATGACGGAGGGTGGAGAGGCTGGAGCCCCCCCTCAGAGGAGCTGCAACGGGATAAGAAAGAACTTTGCTGTCTCCCCTAAAGACTGCTATCGGGACCCCAGGAGGATCCATAAGGGAAGGAGTGGGCAAGGGGTCGCTCGTTCATGGGATCACCAAAGACTCCCTAGTGCCCTTCCAGCCTAGAGGGAAGGGCTCTAACTGGGTGAAAGCTTTCGCGGGTTTGGGGGGTGGGGGGGTTACCTCATCAAGCCAAGACCCCAGGAGACCAGATAGTGAAAGCTGGTGAAGCTGATGGAGAATTCCCAGAGTGCACGCAGGAGAAACCATCCCACGCCCACCCTCCCGCCCAGCGCCCTGACGCTCTAGGGCCTGGGATCTCGGGGGAAGGTGGAGGGCTCAGAATACACGGCTCCCAACCCCCACCCAGTGGTGATGGGCTGTAACTGCAACTGAATAATATCAAAAGGAGACAGATCTGACCTTCCAAAATCAGACACTACATCAAATCTCCAGACCTGAGAGAAAACAACAAGCACCCAGAACTCAGTCGTGAGGACACAGAAATATGTAAGCTAAATGAGAAGTTCTGGAGGATGGTGGTGAAGAAGAGGGATAATTCAGTGTGAGCAATGCCTCGCCAAGGAAATGCCCTTTCCTGTGGGCACAGAACATCGAAAATGTGGGCTTGGGCAGGATGCACATTCTTTGCCCTGTCACATTCCAAAGCCCAGACACCTGCGACCATTGCAAGAGATTGGTATAATACTGGACTTTAATCCACAATTCAAGGTGGACTTTTATGGGGTTCCCAAGCCCTCTGAATCCAGGCACAAATCTCTGGGTGGATGTGCATTGCACAGTTTTCCAAGAGAGAGTTAGTATCTTCTGTTAGATTTCCAAAGGGTTCAGTGGCCCCACAGAATCTAAGGACCCACTCCTGCTTGGATGTGTGTGTGTGTGTGTGTGTGTGTGTGTGTGTGTGTTTGCCTCCACATGTAGGTGAGTGCTTATTTCTGACATAACATTTATGTCCTTCATTTCCAATATGGGGATATGGCACCTATCACATATGGCTATTGTGAGGTTAAAGAAAGAGTTTTGTAAAAATTATTAGAATAGAATTCTCTTCTGTCCCATATTTAGGGTCCTGTAAATGTATTTAGTTCTGTGTATTTGTTTCTGTGTGTGTTTGGTGGGAAGGGTGTGTGGGATGGGTCTCTTGCACCACATGTGTTTATCTGTCTCAGGACTATCTTTTCATCTCAGCCTGAGAGCCAGCCATTTCAAGAGGTCTGAAAAGTCCCCAGACTGTACATAAAATTGTGAATGAGATTGAGGCTCTTGAGAGGAGAGACAGCGGCTTGTTTCAGATTCTCAGAGATGTAAGGACCTCCTCCCCCAATAGACTATATACACTTGCTTGGAGAGAAATGAGGACAAAAGGAGTCAAATACTCAGACAGACACTGAGAGCCTCCAGCTTTAGCTCCATGGTTCTTCATCTGCAAGCTGACGATCTTGGAAGGTCATGTCAAGGTCAAGTTTACAGGCATTTGCTAGACCTTTCAAGTTGATAAATGCTGCGCCTGTGTGAAGCTATCTGAGGAAGGGTCCACATATCTATGGCACGTCCAGAAGTCAGGAGACACCAGCTTGGAGATACTTGGGGTGGGGCTCCAGACTCGTTCTTCTCCTATAACTGGTTCGTTGACCCAGCTCTTTCCAGAACAGCCTGATGCCTGTTATCTCCCTCCCATCCTATCCTTCTCATCCCTCAGGCTGTCTGTTTGAACACACCCTCATATTCCTATGGCTAAGACACCTTTTTGGCTTGTCTTTTCTTTATTTCTAAACAATGCAGTGTACCTCAGTCTTTTTCCCTGTCTACACTTCCTGTCAGGCTCCGTTTCTCTGTCTCTCTTCTCTTTGTTTTTCTTTTCTGGATTTCTTCCATCTTATTTACTCCCTCTCTCTGTCTATTTGGATCTGATTCTGTCTACAACTCTCTTTCTCTCTCTTATTTTTCATCTGCCTCTACAGATCCCTTTTCTCTATTTTCCTATTTCATCTTGTCTGCTTATGTCACTCTTCTTTTTTCTCTCTCTCTTTTCTGTTTCTCTTTCTCTTCCTCCCTCTTTCCCTCCTCCTCTATTTCCTCCTCCTCCATCCTTCTTCTCCTTCTTTCTCCCCTCCTCCCTCTATCTTCTCACATTCACTCTGTCTCTTTCCACCACTATCTCCCCTGTCTCTGTCTCCTTCTGTGTCTCTTTTTGTCCCTCTCTGACTTCCACTCACTCTTCACCCTTATCCTCTTCTGTATTCCGCACCACGGGCTGCCTGGGTTCTTCTACTTTCTCAAAGCGCCATGCCGTCTCCACCTCCAGGCTCTGCCATTACTGTTCCCTTTGTGTGAAACACTTGTTCCACTGCTGGTTGACGCTCAACCATGAAGTTGTAGCTTAGAAGCCAGTGCTTCTCACCAACATACCAAGACTTGTCAGTGCTTTCTATTCTGTGCTTCCAAAGCCCCCTTTAGAGTACTTATCACAATTATGATTAATTATTGTAATAATAACCAACCCCTATGAGCACTTACATTGTGCCAAGCAGTTCTAAGTACATTGCAAGCAATAATTCATTCAATCAGAAATTATTTTGTGACCATGAGATGAATGCTCATTTCCCTTGCTGGAATGTAAATTTCCTGGGGCAGAAAGAGTGTCTCTTTGTGACTTGTCTGATGTATTATCTTCAGCCCCTGATAGAGCATTGGTCTCACAGTAATGCTCAACAGATACTTTTTAGTAAGATGTGGAGATGTTAAAATACTTACCCAGGGTCCAGCTTACCAAGATATGTCCTTGGCACATGTTCTCATTTCTCAAGCCCCCTCTGTGGTTATAGTGAAGACAGACTGGGTTTGTGCAGGTAAAGCAACTGGCATATACTCACTGCTCAATAAACAAAGATCTCTCCTTGAGTTTTTCTCAAGGACAGGATGGCATCTGCACTCTGCTGTCTTCGAAAGGGAATGTGTCCAGCTTACCTGTGGAGAGGAGGGTAAAAGCTTCATTCTTCTTCAGTGCCCCATTGGCATTCAGAAATTGGTCAGGGTTGAAGGCGTCTCATTTTTCAAAGTAATGTGAGTCATGGAGAGCAGAGTTCAGGCTGGGATATACTTCAGTGCCCTGAGGGAGGGTCACGAGATCAGGGATATTGCCATCCCCTTCCCCATTCCATCCGTAGGGGGAAAAAAAAACAAGATGGCCCTGGTAATAAAACCAACACGAGGTCAAGTTTGGAGATTAAGGTAAACCAGGATGCCCCCCCGGGAGAAATGTGGGATCTCAGTTGGCCTCATTTTGGGTATGATGTCTCTGGTGACCACATGGGGCACACCAAGGGGGATGAGGTCTGAGAATCTCTGAATATTGTTGATGACTGCGTTATTATGGTATTTTGGCTCAGTCATCAAGTGCTGAAGGGTGATGTGAGCTAATGACCTGATCAATCTACTTGTGGACTCTCTCTGCACAGAGGAGTGAGACTAGTGAAGCTCATTTCAAAGAGGCATTTCAGCAGGGACACTGATCCATGGGCCAATAAGCCAGGAAACACCTCCAGTAAAGGTTAGATTATTGACACCTCTCAAAGCAACCAGCGTGGGGTGGGGGAAGGAGCGAGGAAGCAACAGGAATTCTCACCCATAGAAATCTGATGAATGTTATGGATTTTCTCCCCACATGCACAGGTAAACATAGACACACACATACCCACATGCACCACAATTTTGCATAGAATTTCTGATCCATAACCCTAACGTTTGAACCTATCAAAATTCTACAAGATGAGTAGAAAAATGAATACTTGTGTATCTAAGAAAGACAAGGCACTGTGTTAGGTCTTCGGGAATGTAACAGTGAAATATATCAATACATAAACCCAGGGAAAACTGGATAAATAAATGAATACATTAATCAATCTATCGATCAGTTCATGAATGGAAAGATTGATGACTAGAAGAACATTAGTGAATGTATGTATGTATTTACTTATCAATCAATAGATGAATAAATGAATCATTAACTAACAAATTGTCCATAGATAAATAAGTCACATGAATGGGTGAATGGCCAGATTTAAGGAGGAATAAGTGAATGAATAAATTAGTGAGGGAAGAGTAAATAAAGTAATAAATGGAGGAATGGATTGAATGATGGACAATTAAATCAAGTATGAATAAATGAGGGAATTATTAAGGAGGTAAATGAAGGAATAAATGGATGAAGCATGAATTGAAAGACTGATTGATGGAAGAATCAAGGACTCAGACCTAGCTCACAGAAGGAAAGATGGATGTATGAATGAATGAATGGGCCAATGAAGCAATGACAATTAGTTCATTGAATTAATCACTGTTTCAAAGGATGAACAGATGAATCAATTAATAAGGAATGGAAGTGTATGTTTTTGGGTAAATCATAGGTAAAAGAATCTGAGGATACAGGTTAAGTGATGAATAAAAGGACAGACAGATGAATGGATGGATGGGTGGATGGATGGATGGATGGATGAGTTGATATTTAATTTTGAGAGAAAACAGTGGGAGAACAGATTGACAGATTTTTCATGCATCCATCCACCAACAGGGCTTGCCTAGTCGTGGGCTCCTTCAAAAGCTGCAGTGCTCCAGGTGTAAGAGGAGAACGCATCATCTCTCATTGATCAAGGACCCATAGCCCCAATTCTGTTGCCTCAAAAAGGGTCAGAAGATCCTCCCTTGATTTGCTGTCCCCAGCCCACCCACCTGTGATGTAGGGGTATTTGAACATGAGCAGAAATCCATGGTGGAGAGTGGTGCTAGTAGTCTCTGTACTAGCGAAGAAGAGTGAGAGCACAGTGATGATGAGGGTCTGCTGGTGGAACTTGCTGCTCCAGCTGGACTTCTTCTCACTGCACACATGTCTCAAGGTGCCCTTCACTGGTTTCTCGGTACCCCTTACCATGTGGTTCATTTTGCTTTTCTCTATCCTCTGCCCGTGCAACCATACATCTCTACTTCTGTCTCTTTCAGTCTCTCTTCACTCTATCTGGCTCTGTTTTAATTTCTTTCTCCATCCGTGTTCTTCTCTCTCTTCATCTTCCAGCCTCTTTCTGCCTCTGTGGGTCTTTTCACCTGTTGCTGTGTTTTTGCCCCTTGTCCTATATCTCCTCTAGCTCTCTCTCTCGTTCTCCTCCCTACTTTCGCCTTCCTTTGATCTCCCCCTTGATTCCCTCTCACTTCTCCCCTCACTTTTCCTAATCTCCCCTCCTCATGCTCTATTTTTCCCTCCCGCTCTTCCCCACTCACTAAGCTTTTCCCTCCCTTCTTCTCATCCCCATCTTTTCCTCCCTCCCCTTCCTTCCAACTTCCTTCTCCCAAACCCCACTTTGTCCATGAGGAGCAGGTAGGTATCGATGAAGTCCGGGGGTTTGCTGGGGTCCAGCATTTCATGGTGCTCCTCCACACTGCAGCCAATGAAGACTTTGATTTCCATCAGGTTTTGGTGGACTTGCCTGTGAGTACCAAGAAAGTTCTTCAGGAAGACAGAGAAGAGCTGGAACACCTGCAGAGGCAAGAGACAAGGGGCTGTGAGGTCTTCCTGGGGCTGAGGTCACAGGGAGGCTGCCCCTCCTTGTGACCTGACGGGTCCTGATACACTGAGAGGAGATTTCTCTCTCTTTCTGTCTCTGTCTCTCAGTCTCTGTCTCTGTCTCATTCTCTCTGCATCTCACACTCTGTATCTGAGTCCCTCGCTCACTGATTCTATGTCTCCTTTTATCAGTAATTCTCACATTTTCTCTTTCTGCATCTTCCTCTCTCATCCTCATGTATTTTGGTTGGTCTCTGCCCCACGTCTCCGTCTCTTCTTTCATCTCTATTTGTCCCTGTATGTCTTATATTCTTATAATGTCTCCGGGCTTCTCTTGCCTACCTCAGCAGTTTATCTGTTTTGCTCAAACCTCTCTATGACTCTTTCCACCTTTTGCAGCTCCCTTTCTGTGTCAGGCATTGAAACATGATGTTTACACAAGATGAGCCTACTGACCACTTAGGACTATTTATTTATTTTGGGGCACATTTGTATTGTTTTCTCTGATGATAAATGTAATACTCAAGTTGTTGCAAATAACTGAAAAAAATCAGAAATATATCAATTTAAAATTACCTCTTACTCTCTCCTTCTATAGATAAACAATTCTTCACTTTTTGGTGGATCTCCTTCCAGGCTTTTCTCTCTACATGGTTGTCTATGGCAGGAGAAAATTGAAATTGCCTCTTGGACTTGTCACAGATACTCACCCTGGACCCCATTCTGGAATTGTAATAGTCCCAACTGTGAATCTGACATACACCTGGTGAAGAAAGATAGGCATAATGTTCTGCCATTTAGGGTTTTTTTTTTTTTTTACTGAGTTCATGATCGTTTACATCATTGTAAAATTTCAGTTGTACATTATTATTTGTCCCTCACTATATAAGTGCTCCCCTTCACCCTTTGTGGCCACCCCCCAACCCCCTTCCCCCTAGTAACCACTGAACTGTTCTCTTTGTACACATGTTTGTTTATCTTCCACATTTAAGTGAAATCATATGGTTTTTGTCTTTCTCTGACTGGTTTATTTTGCTTAACATAATACCATCCAGGTCCATCTGTGTTGTTGCAAATGTGACAATTTTGTCTTTTTTTATGGCTGAGTGCTGTTCCATTGTGTATATGTACCCCACCTTCTTTATCAAATCATCAGTCAGTGGGTACTTGGGTTGCTTCCATGTCTTAGCTATTGTGAATAATGCTGCAGTGAACATAGGGATGCATAAGTCACTCTGAATTGTTGCTTTCAAGTTCTTTGGATAAATACCCAGTAGTCGGATAGCTGGGTCATATAGTATTTCTATTCGTAGTTTTTTGAGAAATCTCCATACTGTTTTCCATAGTGGCTGCACCAATTTGCATTCCCACCAGCAGTGTATGAAGGCTCCCTTTTCTCCACAACCTCTCCAATTTTTGTAATTTTTTGTCTTTGTGATTATAGCCATTGTAACAGGTGTGAGGTGACATCCTAGTGTAGTTTTGATTTGCATTTCCCTGATGATTAGCAATGTTGAACATCTTTTCCTGTGCCTATTGGCAATCTGTATATCTGCTTTGGAGAAATATCTGTTCATATCCTCTGCCCATTTTTTTTAGAGGAAGATTACCCCTGAGCTAACTGCTGCCAATCCTCCTCTTTTCACTGAGGAAGACTGACCCTGAGCTAACATCCATGCCCATCTTCCTCTACTTAATATGTGGGACACCTATCACAGCAGGGCATGCCAAGTGGCGCCATGTCCACACCCGGGGTCTGAATGGGCAAACCCCAGGCCGCCAAAGGAGAACATGAGCACTTGACTGCTGCACCACCGGGCCGGCCACCTCTGCCCATTTTTTGATCAGGTTGTTTGTTTTTTTCTTGTTCCATTGTGTGAATTCTTTATGTATTATGGAAATTAACCCCTTGTCAGATATATGAATGCAAATATTTTCTCCCAGTTGGTGGGTTGTCTTTTTGTTTTGATCCTTGTTTCCTTTGCCTTGCAGAAGCTCTTTAGTCTGATGGAGTCACACTTGTTTATTTTTTCTTTTGTCTCCTTTGTCCGAGAAAACATGGCATTCAAAACTATCCTTTTGAGATCGATGTCAAAGAGTGTACTACCTATATTTTCTTCCAGAAGTTTTATGGCTTCAGGTCTTACTTTCAAGTCTTTGATCCATTTTGAGTTTATTTTTGTGGATGGTGTAAGATAATCATCTACATTCATTCTTCTGCAAGTAGCTGTCCAGTTTTCCCAACCCCATTTATTCAAGAGACTATCTTTACTTCATTGTATGTTCTTAGCACCTTTGTTGAAGATTAGCTGTCTGTAAATGTGTGGTTTTAGTTCTAGCCTTTCAATTCTGTTCCATTGATGTATGTGCCTGGTTTTGTACCAGTGCTATGCTGTTTTGATTATTATAGCTTTGTAGTACCTTTTGAACTCAGGGACTGTGGTGCCTCCAGCTTTGTTCTATTTTTTTTTTTCCAGGACTTCTTTAGCTATTCATGACCTTTTGTCACTCCATATGAATTTTAGCATTCTTTGTTCTATTTCCATGAAGGATGTCATTGGGGTTCTGATTGGGATTGCATTGAATCCGTAGATTGCTTTGGGTAGTATGGACATTTTAACTATGTTTATTCTTCTGATCCATGTGCATGGAATATCTTTCCGTTTCTTTATGTTATCATCGATTTCTTTCAGGAATGTCTTACGGTTTTCATTGTATAGGTCTTTCACCTCCTTGATTAAGTTTATTCCTAGATATTTTATTCTTTTCATTATCATTATAAATTATATTGCATTCTTGTGTTCTCTTTCTGTTAGTTCGTTATTCGAGTATAGCAATGCAAGTGATTTTTGTAAGATGATTTTGTAACCTGCAACTTTACTGTAGTTGTTGATTATTTCTAATAGTTTTCTGCAGGGTCCTTTAGGGTTTTCTATATATAATTCATGTCATCTGCAAACAGCGAGAGTTTCACTTCTTCATTTCCTATTCGGATTCCTTTTATTCTTTTTCCTTGCCTAATTGCTCTCGCCAAAGCCTCCAGTACAATGATGAATAAGAGTAGTGAGAGTGGGCACCTTGTCTTGTTCCTATTCTCAGAGGGATGCGGTTCAGTTTTTCCTCATTGAGCATGAAATTGGCTGTGGGTTTGTCATATATGGCCTTTCTTATGTTGAGGCACTTTCCTTCTATCTCCATTTTGTTAAGAGTCTTTCATCACAAATGGATGTTGGATTTTGTCAAATACTTTCTCTGCATCTATTGGGTGGGTTTTATTCCTCATTTTGTTATTTTGATGTATCATATTGATTGATTTGCTGATGTTCAACCATCCCTGTGGCTCTGGTATAAATCCCACTTGATCATGGCGTATGATTCTTTTAACGTATTGCTGTATTCGATTCGCCAATATTTTATTAAACATTTTTCCATCAATGTTCATCAGTGATATTGGCCTGTAATTTTCTTCTTGTGTGATGTCCTTCTCTGCTTGTGGCATCTGGGTAATGTTGGCTTCATAGAATGAGATAGGGAGCTTCCCTCCTCTTCAACTTTTAGGGAGAGTTTGAGAATGATACGTATTAAGTTGTCTTTGAATGTTTGGTAGAATTCACCAAGAAGCCATGTGGTCCTGGACTTTTATGTGTTTGGAGGTTTCTGATTACTCTTTTCATCTCCTTACTTGTCATTAGTCTATTCAAATTCTGTATTTTTTCTTGCTGCAGTTTGGGAAGGTTGTATGATTTTAAGAATTTATCCATTTTTTCTAGATTGGCATATACCTTTTGGTAGTATTCTCTTATAATCTTTAGTATTTCTGAGATGTCCATTGTAATTTCTCCTCTTTCATTTCTGATTTTACTTAAGCCTTCTCTCTTTTTTCTTGGTGAGTCTAGCTAAAGGTTTGTTAATTTTGTTTATCTTTCCAAAGAACCAAATCTTAGTTTCATTGATTTTTTCTTGTATTTTAGTCTCTATTTCATTTATTTCTGCTTTGATTTTTATTTTTCTTTCCTTCTATTTATTTTGGTGTTTCTTTGTTCTTCTTTTTCCAATTCCTTTAGGTATACATTTAGACTGTTTATTTGGGATTTTTCTTCTTTGTTGGGGCATTCCTGAATTGGTATACACGTCCCTCTTAGAACTGCTTTTGCTGTATCCCATAGATTTTGGCATGTCATATTTTCATTTTCATTTGTCTCCAGGTAATTTTTTTATTTCTGCTTCGACTTCTTCATTGATCCAATCATTGTTCAGTGGCAGTTTGTTTAGTCTCCACATATTTTTGGTTTTTATGATTTTCTTCCTGTAGTTGATTTCTAGTTTCCTACCTTTGTGTTCAGAAAAGATGCTTTGTATTATTTCAATCTTCTTCAGTGTATTGAGACTTGTTTTTTGGCCTAATATGTGACCAATCTTGGAGAATATTCCCTGCTCATTTGAAAAGAATGTGTATTCTGTGGTTTTGTGATGGAATGTTCTGTATATATCTACTATGTCCATCTGGTCTAATGTATCATTTAAGGCCAATGTTTCCTTATTGATCTTCTGTTTGGATGATCTATGCATTGGTGTAAGTGGAGTGTTAAAGTCCTCTACTATGGTCGTCTTACTGTTTATTTCTCGCTTTGTATCTGTCAATAATTGCTTGATACATTTAGGTGCTCCTCTGTTGGGTGCATAGATATTTACAAGTGTTATATCCTCTTGATGAATTGTTCCCTTTATCATTATGTAGTGCCCTTCTTTGTCTCTTCTTACAATTTATGTTTTAAAGTCTTTGTCCAATATAAGTGTTGCTGCTCCAGCTTTCTTTTCTCTGCCATTTGTATAGAGTATCTTTTTCCAACCCTTCACTTTCAGTTTCTGAGTGTCTTTAGGCCTGAAGTGTGTCTCTTGTATACAGCGTATATATGGGTCTTGTCTTTTTATGCAATTGGCCACCCTTTGCCTTTTGGTTGGAGCATTTAGTCCATTGACATTTAAAGTAGCTATTGATAAATATGTACTCATTGGCATAATTGCTACTTTTTCTTGGTGTTTAGTAGTTCTTCTCTGTTCATTTCTTCTTCTATTTCTTCCCTTGTGGTTTGATGGTTTTCTTTAGCATTACTTTTTGGGTTCTTTCTCTTATTACTTGTGTATGTATTATACATTTCTTGTTTGTGCTTACCATGAGGTTCATATATAATAATCTATGGTATATAGCTGGTTTTAGTGTCATATCTAACCTATCATTTTGTGTGTGTGTATCCATTACCCTCTTATTGAAACATGTAAGTTTACTACTTATGTCTTTTGACCTCCATATTGTCTTCATAGGTGGTTGGTCTGCTACCTTTACTGTACTTGTGCCTTTACCAGTGATTTTATTGCCTTTTTGATAATTTTTTCTCTTTCCCACTTAAAAAAGACCCTTTAGCAATTCTCATAATACTGGTTTCTTGGTGATAGACTCCTTTAATTGTTGCTTCTCTGGGCAACTTTTTATTTCTCCTTCCATTCTGAATGATAACCTTGCTGGGTAGAGTATTCTTGGCTGTAGATTTTTTCCTTTCAGCACTTTAAGTATATTGTACCACTCCCTTCTAGCCTGTAAGGTTTTAGCTGAGAAGTCAGCAGATAGCCTTATGGGGTTTCCTTTGTATGTAACTTCTCTTTCTCTTGCAGCTTTTTTTTTTTTAAAGATTTTATTTTTTCCATTTTCTCCCCAAAGCCCCCCGGTACATAGTTGTGTATTCTTCGTTGTGGGTTCTTCTAGTTGTGGCATGTGGGACGCCACCTCAGCGTGATCTGATGAGCAGTGCCGTGTCCGCGCCCAGGATTCGAACTAACGAAACACTGGGCCGCCTGCAGCGGAGCGCGCAAACTTAACCACTCGGCCACAGGGCCAGCCCCTTGCAGCTTTTAGTAGTCTCTTTTTATCATTAATTTGGGACATTTTAATTATAATGTGTCTTGATGTGGTCCTCTTTGGGTTTATCTTGTTTGGTGCTCTATGTGCTTCCTATATTTGGATATCTGTTTCCTTCTTTAGGTTAGGAAAGTTTTCAGCTATTATTTCTTCAAATAGATTTTCTGCCCCTTTGTCATTCTCTTCTCCTTCTGGGACACCTATAAAACAAATGTTGGTGTGCTTGATTTTGTCCCAGATTTCCCTTAGACTGTTCTCATTCTTTTTTTTTCTTTATACTAAATTAAAACTTTATTGAATGAAGAACACTCTCCAGAACACATGGTCTGATGGACTAGGTCTACATTACATGCAATGAAGCTGAACACGACAGTAGTTTAACATAGAATGTCAAACAAATTAGTATTTCTCATTGTACAAAACCGTTTATGTAGCTGACATGCAAAAAGAAAACTACGATATTCTGCATTTTCACTGATGAGCTGTGATGAGTTTTTAAAAGGCATTTGAAGAACTGGTAGATTTATTTAGAATATATTTCAAATAAATTAGTTACATGTGTGTACTACTGAAACCTCTTTCAATCTTTCTTGCATTCCAAATAAAATCTTAGTGCAAACATCAACATTGCTGGTCACTCCAAAAGACTGTTAAACTCATAATAGAATACAAGTTCTGAATTAACGTATATTAAGTAGGACAGAACCAAGAATACCAGTTACTGCAAAATTCATTTAGGCACACTTAATAGTCCACTCTAAGCATTTCTTCTAAGTCTCTCACATTAATTACTAAAGCCTGTTTACAGTACTAAAATTCTATTATTCAAGCATCAATGATTACATTTCTGAAAAAGAAAATCATTCATTTCAGCAATAGCATTACTGCTATAATATAAAAAAGAGAAAAAGGGAAACAAAAAAAAGAATCATAATTAACAAAACCAGTATCCATAATAGGATACACGCAGAAAAACATTTTAGGGGAAAAAAAGTGTGCCTTACTTGCACAGCAGGAATTATATAATGTAAACACCATATTGGCCCACACCACAAAATCCATGAGGAAGGTTCAAATCTGAACACCATGTGTGCATTATTTTCAAATCTGTGTGAGTTTATACTGCATCTGCTTGTACCAACATATGACAAATAAAACACACTCTTCCACACACACATGCAAGTGATTGTTAAATATTGAGCATGGCTTGCTTCCCTGACTCTAACTCAAAAAATGTTAAATGGCATCCAATTGTTTCAAAAATGTTGACAGAAACCATTAAATGAATGTGAGTAGCAGTTGAGGAATGATGAAAAAGTGATGGTAATAATAGGATGCAAGTGGATGTAAAAAAAGAATATACATGTCATTGCCAGATTCGCAAATACAAGGAAAGTCTTTTTCTGTGGGCCTTGTCTGAACTTTTAAACTGATACCGAGAATAAAAAGTATAGTAGCACAAGTCTATTGACACCTGGAGGCTCAGGCCTAGAAAGCATACCTTCAAAGTGCAAATTTTAACAATGGAATGTTTTAACAGGGACATAAAGACAATCCTCGGTCTTTTTCTTGATAAAAAGACGTCAGGAAGTATTTTTTCCTGGTCAAAGTTATTTCAGTTTCTTGGTAAAACAAAAAAGTATTTAGCCAAAAATATCACCCACTCTTTCACATACACAGAACTATTCTTAGGGGTGTGTGGGGGAGAAAAAGCCCTTACCTATGTATCACCTAATGCAACTTTTATTTAAAACCTAAGTTCTCTGAATCAACTACATTAAATAGCAATATGTACCTCCCTTATCCCCTCCCTCTCCACCAACCTATCCCAAACACCCCCAGTGAACCCAGGTATTCTAATGTCTTTGTGTTTTCTAAGCCTCATGACTAAGACTGTTGAGTACCACCTCCACTGGAACAGAATGAACACCTAAGGTGCACTTTCTACAGCACCTTTTTCTTCTCCACAATTGAGTGGAATCCTGATGCTCTCAAGCCTGGACGTAGATCTCCAGGTCATCAGGCCGGGGTTGGCTACTGGCGCGACTGCTGGTTCTGCTAGAAGGCCCCTGGTCCACAATGGCTGGCGGTTGTAGTTCGTGCCTAGTATCCAGTTTTTTAGGATTCTGGTTGTCATCAGGGAAATCAAAGGCTGTGCATGGGAGTTAGAGATGGTGCTTCCTGCCTGCCCCATTCGATTTTGTTCTGCACTGTAATTAGCCCAGTTTTGCTCACTTGCTTGTTTGTTGTAATTGTGGCGGGAAGAATTGTTTCTGTCTCCGGTAACCAGCTTGTACCCAGGAGGAGACATGGGAGAGAGGGGAGCAGTTGGCGAAGAGCAGCCATTGAAATAAGCATATTTTAGAGAGCCAATGTCTTTGGAGGGGCTCAGCGGACCGATGGTGGCGTGGTAAGGATGACCTTTTCCTTTACACGATCCTTAACACCCTTGAAGAAGGCATAGAAGAGTTCGATGACGTTCAAGGCAAGAAACACCAAGGACACCACCAGCATGAAAATGATGAAGATGGTTTTCTCTGTGGGACGCGAGAGGAAGCAGTCCACCTGATGCAGGCAGGGATCTCTTTTGCAAGTGTAGACGGCATTCAAGCTGAATCCATAGATGTACCATTGGATCAGCAAGAAGTACACCTCAAAGAGCGACTTGAAGAGGATACTGATGATGTAGGTTCGCAGCAAGCCCCCTCGCATTTTCACCTTGCCATGCTCTTCGATGCCATACTTGAACTTCTTGATTTCAATCTGCTTCAAGTGCATCTCCACATTGACACCATCAGTTTGGGCAACTTCGAGTTCCTCCTCTTTCTTGCTTCTTTCTTGTTCAGTTTCTCTTCCTTTCGTGTCACGTAGAACACATGAGCCAGGTACAAGAGCATGGGGACAGACACAAATATGATCTGCAGGACCCAGAAGTGCACGTGAGAGATTGGAAAGGACTTGTCATAGCAGACGTTCTCACAACCAGGTTGTTGAGTGTTACAACGAAAGGCAGACTGCTCATCACCCCAGGCTGACTCAACCGCTGTCCCCAGTAGCAGGATTCAGAAAATGAAAAGGACCGACAACCACACCTTCCCTCCGGCTGTGGAATAGGCTTGAACTTTGTCAAGGAGTTTGCCTAAGGCACTCCAGTCACCCCTGTTGCCTGGGTGCTCCTTTTCTCTCCAGAGCTTCACTGGTGTGCGTGGATAAGCTTCGGCATGCTAGTCAAGCAACCGACTCTTGAAGGGAAGTCAGAACAGGAAAGGTGGAGTAGACCGGATTAATCACTGGTGACTTTCTATCCTTCCTTTCCTCTTTTTCTCAAAAGAAATGAAGCATGCTCACCAAGTGACTGAACTCCTTAGAGGATGAAGTAAAATGAAAACGAGGGTCCAGGCACTCGGACCTGGCTATTTAAAGTTTAAAAGTCTGCCTCTCTTTGGTACTTTCTTCACTCCTTCTCCCTAATGAAAGAGCTCCTGTTCTCATTCTTTTTAATTCTTTTTTCATTTATCTGTTCAACTTGGGCAATGTCCTCTAGTCTTTCTTCCAGCTAGCTGATCCATTCTTTTGTATCATCTACTCTGCTATTGAGTCCCTCTAGTGAATTTTTCATTTCTGGTATTGTATTCTTCATTTCTGATTGGGTCATTTTTATATTTTCCAATTCTTTGTTGACATTCTCGCTGTGTTCATCCTTTCTTCTCCCAAGATCAGTGAGCATCCTTATGAGTTTTTATTTGAACTCTTTGGGAGGTCGTTTTTTCTGTTTTGTTTAGTTCTTTTTCTGAGTTTTTGTCTTATTCCCTTGCTTGAAACGTGCATCCTTTGCCTCCTCACTTTGCCTCTTTCTCTGTGCTTATATCTATGTATTAAGTGGATCAACTATGTCTCCTGATCTTGGGGAAGGGGCCTTATGTAAGAGACAGCTTTTGAGGCTCTGCAGAGGATCCAGGCACCCAGACTATACAGAGTGAAAAGTTGCCTGAGGGCTTGCCATTGGGTGATGCCAGTTCTCAGGGCAGGCTGCCTTCCCTGGCTCAGCTGGATTAAATAGGTGCTCTAATGTGTGTGGCAGACCCCTGGGCTAACAGGCCAGGAGAAGAACTCCAACGGCATCTGCCAATGTCTGTGTCAGAACACCTGTAACAGGTGACAATGATGGCTGCTGCCAAGGTCTCAGTCCCTGGAGAGGTCTCACCTCTCACTGAGATGTACCTGTAGCCTATGAAGTGAGCCTCCTTTCACCAAAGGACTGTGCACTTATCTTTCTGCTGATTTTAGGTTACTTTCCCAAACAGATGACTTTGTGCATGGGCCCTTTAAGAGCTGGCTTTTTCCTGCCTATGTCTGAAAACTTTTCTAGGGGTTTTCCCCATTGAAGTTGACTACCAGAAAGCCAGATATTATGAGACTCATCCTAGTTGTGCTGAGTCTGAAGGATGCTTACAGTAGTAACATTCCCCCACTCAGGTTGGCTGTGAAGTTCCATGCCTTGTGAAGGTGGATTTTTTTCTCTCCAGAAAGGAATTTCTCTCTCTTCTGCCTCAGTCAAAACTGTCGCTTTTTTATTTTTTTTTAAGATTTTATTTTTTTCCTTTTTCTCCCCAAAGCCCCCCGGTACATAGTTGCATATTCTTTGTTGTGGGTCCTTCTAGTTGTGGCATGTGGCACGCTGCCTCAGCGTGGTTTGATGAGCAGTGCCATGTCCGCGCCCAGGATTCGAACCAACGAAACACTGGGCCGCCTGCAGCAGAGCGCGCGAACTTAACCACTCGGCCACGGGGCCAGCCCCAAAACTGTCGCTTTTTGCTGGGGTTCTTTTTATACAGTTTTCACACTTCTTTCTTGGGTAATTGTTGTACCTTGGCTTGGTCATGGCAGAAGGTAAGTTCAGAGTCCACCTATGCCACCATCTTGACACCAACCAGTACAGACATTGAGAAAATGGCAAACTGAGTTTTCCTTTATGTAGGTGAACTGCTGATGAGCCAGCAGAGAGCAAATAGGGCAGGGGGGTATGTTGCTATCAGGCATCTAGATGAGCTGTCAAAGAAGTATTTCTGGTTGTTTTGGGAAAACGCATAAATGGATGGTACTGAGACATAAAGTTGACAGGATCGTTTCTTAAGAATTTGCAAGACATAAATGTGGAGGCTGGGAAGGAGAAGCAGAGGCAGAGACATCGGGAGCAACAGAGGAATTGGTATAGAGGGCTGAGAAGAAAGACAGGAAGAAACAGAATGACACAGAGACACAGAGGAGACAGAGAGAGACATGGAGGGACCAAGAACAAGAGCGACATGCAGAGACAAAAGAGAGAGTCAAAGAGGCTCAAAGAGGCAGAAAGAAACAAAGGGAGAGAGGAATTGAGGGAGAGAAAATTAGAGAGACAGAAAGTCTCAGGAAAGGGTCTGCAGGGGAACAAGAGAAGATGGACAGATGAGACACAGAGAGAGAGGCTGCACTGACCTGACATTCCTGGGCTCACAGCTCACCCTCCCTCCGGTGGTGCCAAGCCTGGGGTACACTGACATCAACTAACAAGTGCAGAACAATTCCCTAAGACCAAAGGTTGGAGAGAAGAGATGAAGGGGGAGTGCCACATAAGGGACAGGGAGAGCAGAGCTTTTTAATTTGCACATGTGATTGATTGAACACCTGCTCTGAGCCACCCCTGCCCCCGAGACTGAACTCTACCAGCTCCCAGAGTCAGATCTGGGGCCTGAGTTGAGACCAACCACACAGCCCTGTAGCTGGATGGCCTGGGTCTGAGTCCCAGCCCGAGAGATGATAGCTGTGCAACCCTGGTCAAATGATATAGCCTCCCAATCGCCCATCTATGAAATGTGGATAATCAAAGCATTGGATATTCCTCACAGGGTTGTGGAAAGAATTAAATGACAATATGCGACATGCTTGGAATAGAGCCTGGCACCTAACACAGGCTAGTGAGTAGTAGCTGTTCTTAGTGCCATTTTCTTCACCGTTACTGAGCAAAGGAGGACGGTCACAAAGAGCCGGGGCAGCAGCCAAATGCTCCTCAGGCCTTTGAGTCTGTGTCCAGTAACCTGCACCTCCTCCCCCTAGGAGCCCTCCAGGACCTCAACTTCTACAGCCACGCCATCACTGCAAACATCATCTGCTCCATTATCTTTGGAAAACCTGTCTCCTACAGAGATTCCCCAATTCCTGCTGCTCCTGGACTGGACCTACGAGTCTTTTGTGCTTGTCAGCTACTTCTCCAGCAATGTCAGGAAGAAGCTGAGGGACAGCGGGATAAGGAGGGCCTCCAGGATAGGGAAAAGGGGGTGATTTGCTTATGAAGAAATGAGGTTAGTGCTGAAAGCTGGGCAGAGACAACAGGGAAAGACAAGGACACTGAGACCTGCAGGGAGGGGTAGATGGTAAGAAAGGGACTAAGAGACTAAAAGAAAGAAAGGGAAGTGATGGAGGAGGCAGGAATAGAGAGACTAAGGAATGAGGGCTTGGAAGAGAGGACAGAAGAGAAGACAGAGAAAACAGGACAAAGAGGGGCAGAGATGAAGAGATCCTGAGAGAGACAGTTGAAAAGACTGTGGTTGTGTGTGTGTCTGTGTGGATGTGTGAGACAGAGAGAGAATGAGTCAGACTTCAGGTTCTCTACTCTTCTGTCCCTGCTTCCGCTGAATCTTTGCCTGTGCCTTTGGTAAAGTCCCTCACTTGAAGAAATACGAGGATACATGAAAATAAAACACTGCGTTTCTTCATTGTCCCCACTTCTCCTCATTCTTTCTGTTTTTAAAAATTGCTCCCCAGACTATAAGGGAATATGCTCCTCTTTTAAAACAAAATAACAAAGTTTCTCTTTCTTGACCAATCTCGAAATACACCTTTTGTATATTAAGCTAAAAAAATTAAACTGAAGAACAGTATACTTGGCTGTCTTTCTTCACCAGGTGAATGTCAGATTCACAGGTAGGATTATTACAAAGTGGGAATGGGGCCCACAGTGAGTATTTGCAACAAGCCCAACAGGTGGTTTGCATTTCCTCTTCCCATAGAGAATCATGGAGAGAGAACACTCTGGAAGGATATCCACTAAAGAGGTAACAGTGGTTATCTATAGACGGAGCTACTAAGAAGGAATTTTATTTCGATAAGATTCTGCATTTTTGGAAATTATTTGCAGCAAGTTAGCTATTACACTTATCGTGAGGAAAACAATACCAATATGCTTCACAGTAAATAAATACTCTGAAGTCATCAGACTCTTCCTGCGTAAACATCATGTTATCAATACTTGACACAGCAAGAGAGATGCAAGTGGTGAGGTGGAAGAGTCATAAAAAGGTTTGAGTAGAACAGATATATGGGCTGAGGTAGGCAAGCGAAGCCCAGAGAGATGATAAGAAGGCAAGACATACAGAGATAAGGAGAGATGGAATGGAAATGGAGAGGTGGGGCAGAGACCAAGAGAAAGACATCAGATTGAGAGAGGATGATGCAGAAAGAAAAAATGTGAGAATAACAGATCAAAGGAGACATGGAAGCAGTGAGCAAGGGACTCAGGTACAGAGAGAGAGACACACACACACACACGCACACACACAGAGATAAGAGACATAAAGACAGAAACAGAGACAGAGACTCTCCCTTGGCAGTATCGTGGCACAGAAGGGCTGCCCCCCTGTGTGACCCAGCCCCAGGAGGACCTCATAACCCCTTCTCTCCTGCCTCTGCAGGTGTTCGAGCTTTTCTCTGACATGCTGAAGCACTGTCCTGGCACACAAAGGTAGGTCCACAAAAACCTGATGAAAATCAAAGCCTTCACTGTCCACATTGTGGAGGAGCACTGTGAAATGTTGGACCCCAGCAACCCCTGGGACTTCATTGATACCTACCTGCTCCACATGGACAGTGGGGTTTGGGAGAGGGAAGTTGGAGGGTATGGGAGGAATGAAAACACTGGGAGTGAGAAGAAGGGAGGGGAAAGGGTTAGAGAGTGAGGAAGAGGGGGAGGGCAGAACAGAGGATGAGGAGAGGAGATAAGAAAAGGACGGGAGATACTGGAGGGAACAGAGTGGGGAGATGAAAGGAAGAAGTAAGTATGGAAGAGAGGGAGAGAGAGATACAGGAAATACAGGAGAAGGGGCAAAAATACAGCAACAGGTGAAAAGACACACAGAGGCAGAAAGAGACTTGGAGAGGAAAAGAGACAAACACACCAAAGACCTGTTGAGAAAGACTGAAACACAGTCAGACAGAGTGAAGAGAGACAGAGACAGATCGAAATAGAGATATGTGGTTGTGCATGCAGAAGAGAGAGAAAAGTAAAATGAGCCAGTGGTTGGAGAGACCCAGAAACAGGTGGAGGGCATCCCAAAAGACATCTGGCCAGCGACACTCCAACCTCCCCTGACATTAGGCCTACTTCTCTGGACCCAGGAGAAGTCCGACCTGAACAGCGAGTTGCACCAGCAGAACCTCATCATCACTGTGCTCTCAGTCTACTTCACTGACACTGAGATCACCAGCATCACTCTGCACTATGGATTCCTGCTCATGCTCAAATACACTCACATCAAAAGTGGGTACACAGGAGACAGCCAATCGACGGGGGTCCTCTGACCCCTTTTAGTGCAGCAGAAGTGGGGCTAGAGTTCCTTAATCCATGAGAGAGGGTGCATTCCTCTCTTATACCTGGATCACTGCAGCTTTTGAAGGAGCCTCCAATTAGGCCAGCCCTGTTGGTGGATGGATGGATGAAGAATCTGTCAATCTGTTCTCCTACTGTTTTCTAAATGACTTACAGACTAACGCATCCATCCATCCATCCATCCATCCATTCTTCTGTCTGTCCTTTTATTCATTAATTAACCTATATCCTCAAATTCTTTTGTCATTTATTTATCCAAAAACATACACTTATGTTCATTATTTGGATTAATTGATTTATCTGTTAATCCTTTGAAACAGTGATTGATTGAGTGAAATATTTGTCATTGATTCATTGGCCCATTCACTCATTCATGTATCCATTTGTGCTTCTATGAGCTAGGTTTCATTCCTTAGTTCTTCCATCAGTCAGTCTTTCAATTCATCCTTCATCCATATTTTCCATCATTTATCCATTTAATTCATTTGCTCATCCTTGATTTATCCATTGATCATTCAATCCATCCATACAATTATTTCTTTATTTACTCATTCCTTCACTACATTATTCAGTCAGTCATTCTTCCCTAAATCTGGCCATTCATCCATTCATGTGGTTTGTTGGTCTAAGGACTATTTATTACTTAATGATTCATTAATTCATCTATTCATTTATAAGTAAATGCATACATACATTCACTAATGTTCTTCTATTCATTAATCTTTCCATTCATGAATTGATCCATTGGTGAATTGATTGATTGCTGTGTTCATTTATTAATCTAGTTGGTCTTGGGTTAATCTAGTTGTCTATTTCACTGTTATATTCCTGAGGACCTCATACAGTGCCTCATCTGTCTTACATACACAATAAATAGCAGTTCACCTTTTTACTCATCTTGGCGAATTTTGAAAGGGTCATAGCCTAGAGTTATGAATCTGAATTTCTATGGAAAAATGTGGCACATGTGGGTATGTGTGTGTCTGTTTACCTGTGCACGGGGATGCAGCATACATAACATTCATTAGATTCAATGGATGAGAATTCTTGTTTCTTCCTCCCACCCCGCTGACAGACAAAGCTGGTTGCTTTGAGGGTTATCAATAATCTAACACTTTGCTGTAGATATTTCCTGGCTCATTGGCCCATAGAACAGTGTCCCTGCTGAATGCCTGTTTAAAATGAGGTCAACTGGTCCCACTCGTCTGTGCAGAGAGAATCCACAAAGAAATTGATCAGGAGATTGGCTCACATGACCCTTCAGCCTTCAAGGACCAATCCAAAATACCACACACTAAAACAATCATTCATGAGATTCAGAGATTCTCGAAACTTATCCCCATTGGCGTGCCCCACGTGGTCACCAAAGACACTCAATTCTGAGCATACATCACCCTCAAGGTGAGGCCAGCTGGGTTCCCACATCTGTCCTAGGTTGGCATCCTGGGTTCTCTTAATCACCAAGCTTGACCTCTTGTTGGTTTTATCACTAGAGCCCTCTTGTTCCATTTTTTTCTGGGGTGGAATGGGGAAGGGAATAGCAATATCTTTTGATCTGGTGACCTTCCCTCATGGCACAGAAGAATAGCCCATCCTGAGCTTTGCTCTCCATGACCCACGTTACTTTGAAAAACCAGACGCCTTCAACCTTGACCACTTTCTGGATGCCAAAGGATCACTGAAGAAGAATGAAACTTTTACCCCCTTCTCCACAGACAAGCTGGAACCACACTGCCTTTCCCAGACACCAGAGTGCAGGTGCCATCCCATCCTTGAGGCAATCAACGAGAGGTGTTTATTTATTCAGCAGTGAGCATATGACACTTGCTTTACCTGTGTTAACCCACTACAATCCTAGAGGGGGTTTGAGAAGTGAGATCACCTCCCAGACACATGTTGATAAGTTGGATCCTGGGCAAGTGTTTTCACATCTCCACATGTAAGTATAAAATATCTGTTCAGCATTACTCTCAGCCCAGTGCTCTATTGGAGTCCAAAGATAATACACAGGACAAGCAACATAAAGACACAGTTCCTGTCCCAGGAAATTTATGTTCCAGCAGGGGAGATGGACATTCACTGTGTGGTCACAAAATAGTGTCTAATTGAATGAATTAATGCTTGCAATGTGCTTAGAACTGGGTGGCACAAATTAAGTGCTTATGGGGCAATTATTACTATTATAATTAATCATACTTGTGATAAGTGTTCCTAAGGGGACTTTTGGAGCACAAAATAAGAATTACTGACTACTCTTGGTAGGTTGGTGAGGAAAAGCTTACCTGAAGCCCTGGCTTCTAAGCAAAGACCTCATGGGTGATCATCAGTCAGCCACTGGAGAGTGTTCCAGACAGAGGCAGCAGCAAGGGCAAAACCTGAAGGCGGAGGCAGTGTGGAGCATTTGAAAAACTACAGATCAGTGAGCCTTCTTGAGGATCACCTGGAGGGCCTTGAAAGTTGGGTGGCATTTGGATTTCTCCTGCTGGCACTGGGGAACCAGAGAGGCTCGTGACATGCTCTGACATGTCTCTGTTTCCATTTTCCGAACTTAGGCCCCATCTAGAGAAAACCTCTAGCCCCAGGTTCCTTACCATTCAGTAGAAAGGAAGACCCAAGATCAAGTCCCTGTCTTGAGTTGTATCAATCACTTCAGGGACCCAGGACTTTGGTTCTGCACAGTGCAATGGCCTCCTCCCTCATTTCATCTTAAGTGAGAGTTGACGGCCATGTGGTTGGGGGGGTGGGTCAATTCCTCCATTCAATAATCCTGTCCTATGTTTAGAGAGAAGCAGAGAGACAGAGAAATAAGGACAGAGAGAGACAGAGAATAGAGGGAATGAGAAACAGAGAGAGGAACAAAGAGAGACACAGAGGGAGAAAGATACAGGGGAGGTATTGCTGGAAAGGGACAGAGAGTGAATGTGAGATGAGACAGGGAGGAGGGGAGAGAGAGAGAGAAGGAGAAGAAGGAAGAAGGAGGGGATAGAGAAGGAAGGAGGGAAGGGGAGAGGAAAAGGGAGAGACACAGATAAGAGAGAGGAAACAAAGAGAGTCACATAAGCAGAGAAGAAGAAATAGTACAAGAGAGAAAAGAGATCTTTAGACGGTGATGAAAAATGAGAGCGAGAGAGAAGCAGAGCCAAACAAAGACATGGAGGAAAGTAAGAAGGGAGAATGCAGGAAAAAAGGAGACAAAGAGGAGAGAGACAGACAAACAGTGACTGACAGGAGGTATAGACAAACAAAAAGACTGAGGCTGGCTGCCATGGCCAGAAAGACAACCTGAGCCAAAAAGGTGTGAGAGACAAAGGGATACCAAAGCACATCCAAAGGACAGTCACAGGGATGAGGAGGATGGGGTGGGAGGGAGATAACACGTGTCAGGTTGTTCTGGAAAGAGCTGAGTTGCAGAACCAGTTAGAGGAGAAGGACCAGTCCGGAGTTCTGCCCAGAGTACCTTGAGGCACATGTCTCCTGACTTCTGGATGTGCCAGGAAGATGTGGACCCTTGCCCAGATAGCTTCACACAGGCACGATGTCTATCAACTTGAAAGGTCTAGCAAATTCCCAGAAACTCATCCTTGACCTACCCTTCCAAGGTTGTCAGTTTGCGGATGAAGAATCATGGAGGTAAAGGAGGAGGCTCTCAGTGTCTCTGCCTAAGTTTTGGGCTCCCTTTGTCCTCATTTCTCTCCAAGCTGGTTATTTATAATCTATTGGGAGGGGGTATCTCTACACCTCTGAGAATGTGATGGAAGCCATAGACTCCTAACTCAAGTGCCTCAGTCTCATTTACAACTTAATGTACAATTCAGAGATTTTTCAGAACTCTTGAAGTACATGGCTCTCAGTCTGAGACAAGAAGAAATCTCAGAGATAGACAAACATATGCAGCACCAGAGACACACCCTACAGAAACTCTCCACCTCACACACCCAGAAACAAACACAAAGCACTAACTACATTTATAGGATTCTAAATATGGGCCAGGATAGAATTCTATTTTAAGAAATTTTAAAAATATTAACTTGTTTAACCTCACAATAGCCCAACGAGATAGGTACCATTCTCCCCATATTAGACAAGAAGGACATTAGAAATGTTATGTAACAAATATGCACACACCTACATGTGGAGCAGACACAAACACACACACACACACATCTGACCAGAAGTGAGTCTTTAGATCCTGTGGGGAAACCAAACCCTTTGGAAATCTAATAGAAACTGCAAACGCTGTCAAGGAAAATTGTGCAAGGCACACTCACCCTAAAATTTGCCTCTTGGTCATCAGGGTTTGAGAACCCCCTAAAACTCCACTCTGAATTGCAGATTAAAGGTCAATGCCATGCAAATCTGTTGCAATGGACACAGATGTCTGGACTTTGGAATGTGACAGGTCAAAGAATGTGCACCTGCCCCATGCCCTCATTGGTGATCCTCTGTGCCCACAGGCAAGTGCATTTGTCTTGGTGAAGGCATTGCTCACACTGAATTATTCCTATTCTTCACCGCCATCCTCCAGAACTTCTCCCTGGCCAGCACCATGGCCCCTGAGGACATCAACTGCACTCCACGGGGCAGTCGTGTGGGCAGACTACTCCCAATGTACCAGACCAGCTTCCTGCCCCACCAAGGGGGCTGAGGGAAGGGGGTCAAAGGATGCCATGGTCATGAAGTATCCCCACCTCTGCAAAGAATGGCCCCTGACTCTCTCCATGTCTTCCCACCTCTGAGAGACCTACTGCAAGCCTGTATCCTTCCCCCTCCTTTGTTGCCACCTCTGTGGGAAAGTCCTTCCTGCAGTCTCACCTTCCATAATGCTGCAGCTCTTCTAAAGCCTCAAGTAGGTTTTGCCTTTCCTCTGTTAATAGAATTCCAGAAGTGATGTATATATAGAACTGGGGGCTAAAACAGGAAATTTGGCTCAGGATCCCTGCAGTTCCACCTCCCAGGCCACAGCTGACCCTGAGTGACTTCTCCCTTCCTCAGAACAACCACACCCTCCACTTGTCAACCCCTTGTGCTCCACAATCTGGGCATACATGACTGTGTTTGAATCCTCTTCCTCTTAGCCCCTGTGGTGGGTACAATGATCATGCCCACTTTACAGATGAGTAAAAAGAGACCAGGTAGTGACATCAGTTGCCCGAGGTCACATGGCTAGTGAGTGGAGGAGCATGATTCACACTCTGTCTACGTGGCTCTAGAATTCAAACTCTTCAACATAGCTCTTTCTCCCTCCACATATATTTTTAAATTAGTGAAGTGAATTAACATAACATAAAATTAACAATTTTAAAGTTTGCAATTCAATGGGAGTTGATTCATTCAGGATGTTGTGCATCCACCACCACTATCTACTTCCAAATATTTTCATCGCCCCAGGAGAAAACCCCACACCCATCAGCAGTCGCTCCTCATTTTCCCCTTCCTCTCGGCCTCTGGAAAACACATCTGCTTTCTATCTCTGTGGATTTGCCTATTCTGGAAATTTCCTATGAATGGAGTCACACAGTGTGTGATCTTTTGTGTCTGGCCACTTTCACTCAGCCTGACATTTTCTAGGTTCATCTGCATTGTTGATGATAGTTGTAGACCATTGTTGTTGTCCCACATCCTCATTCTTACTGGCTTTCCCCTTCTTCCTTCTATGAAAGGGCCTCCTCAGCCCGTGGCCCCTGAGCTGTGTGACTCTAAACTGGTGATGTAGATTCCCTCATATTCCCCTTCAAGTCCCCTGAGACTCAAATAAACATCCTAACCCTGACCTCTTGAGTCAGGTGGTGATTCAGGCCATTTTACATGTGACTCATTTATTGTCAGGTTACTAGAGATCTTTCCAGAAGAGGAGACCTAATCCTTCAACTCAATGCCAGGTCCATGAAGGCAAACTCATTGTGTTGTTCATTGCTGTACTCTCAGCACCTAGACAGTGTGTGACATATGACAGGTATTCAAAAATATTTGCTGAGGAATGAATGAATAAATGAGCAGCTAAATCAGGTAAACCTCCAACTCACCCAACATGACTCTAGGCCTCCCTATCAGGCCATGTTTCCTTCTCCCTATCTCACTCTCCTATGATGCCCAGAATAAATCCTTGTCCCCAAAGGACACAAGGTGCCCCAATTCTGAATGCCAGCTACTGTCGATCACTCATGTTGCAATGCCCCCCACCCTTTGACAAAACCAGCTGAGAGCCACCCTTGCAGTGCAACTAGCCTAAACCCAGCCTCACAAGTTCCACAGTTGACAACTCCACCCTTCCTTGAGAGAGGTGCTCTCCATTCAGTGGCATTGCCCACGGAGATAACTCTGGCCAGCCAGGGACAATGGGAAGGAGGCCTTGGGATGCAATGAAGATGCTAAACTCCTGGTCTGTGTGGCACCTCCCACATTTAGGCTTCTTGTTTCCTCTGGAGAGTTACCTGGAATCTGCCAAGGTACATTCCTGGCATACCTTGTCCCAGCAATCACAGAAATAAGACAACAAACAAGAGAGCAGCCTGCTTTTTAAGAGAGGTAGTAGGAGGAAAGACAGGCACAGAGACAACCATGGCGCTGATGGCCATCCTGCTCCTCATCATCCTCATTGGCCTCTTGCTACTCTGGAGCCAGCCCACTTCCCGGGGTCGCCTCCCTCCTGGACCTTGGCCTCTGCCCTTCCTGGGAAACATTTTGCATCTGGACCACAAGGACTTTCTCAAGTCCTTCCAGGCAGTGAGATGGGGAGGGCAAAGGGGTGGAGAGCAGGAGGGAGTTGGACAGGAAACAGCTCACAAGCAGAAAAGCATGTTGGGGTAAAACTCTGGGTGGGACTTGGCCGGCCAGCTTGGGGATTGTATTCATCCAGCTGCGACCTGGCCCGACTTACCCACTGGAGAAGCTTCTGGAATTCCTGTGGGAAAGAATGGAGGAAAGGCAGACTGGAGGGAGAAATTCTGATAGACTTGACACTTAGAGCTGTGGTCCTGTGGCAATTGGGAAGAAGAAGTACTATAACTCAGGTGAGGGGAGTCTCTGCAATTCTTAAAATCCAAAGCTGCGAGGGTTCTTGGAAAAGCCGAAAGAGAAGGATACTTGGGGTGAGGGAATGTGTGGGAGACGTGAAGGAGGCCACAGAGTTCAAGTCTCCATTCTTCCCTGATGGAGCTGCAGCCAGTGGGATTTAGGCTACCCTGGAAGGTGTGATCCAGGTGGGAGCGTTAAGACCTTTCTCTTGAGTTAGAGAGTGAGATCAGGACCTGCCCCCACAGCTGCGAGAGAAATACAGGGATGTCTTCACGATCTACCTGGGGACCCAGCCAGCCGTCATCCTGTGTGGGTACGAGGCAGTGAGAGAGGCCCTGGTGGATCAGGCTGAGGCTTTTTCTGGCCGAGGTCACGTTGCCATCCTCGACCCCATCTTGCAGGGAACTGGTGAGTCGGGATGGAGGTGGGGATTGGAGAGAGGCTGAGAGAACACCCCACGCCTCCTCCCAACCTTCCTTACATACTGCACCAATCAGGTGTTGCCTTTGCCAATGGAAAGTCTTGGAAGACCCTTCGACGATTCTCTGTGGCCACCATGAAGAACTTTGGCATGGGGAAACGGAGCATGGAGGAACGAATCAAGGAGGAGGCTCAGTGTCTGGTGGAGGAGCTGCGGAAATCCCAAGGTGAGCCCAGGATGGGGTAGAAAGACAGAGGGGCAGGCAGAGTGTGAGCGAGATGGGGACAGAGATGAGGACAGAGAGAACATGACTGATGGAGAGAGAGCCAGGACACAGACAGGTAGATTCAGACACAGGTTCAGAGAAAGACAGAGAGACAGAAAGAGTCTAAGAGGATGAGGATGACAGAGAGAGACAGAGACTGGGAAGAAGAGAGGGAAAGGCAGAGAAAGCAGACAGAGAAACAGAGAAAAGAGATAGAGAGACAGAAAGGCAGAGGCAAACTGAAGACACTGACAAAGATTGATCCAGAAGCAGAAACTGCAAGGAAAAGACTTAAAAATATAAAAATAGAAATAGATTAGGGGAGACATGGAGGGTCATTGAGGCAGGGAGGCAGGGAGCACGAAGAGATGGGGCATGAAAAGAGCAAGTACAGAGAAGCGGCTGAGCCTCCAAGAAAGAGTCAGAGACAAGACCAGAGAAAGACACAGGAAGACCAAGAAAGTCAGACCCGGACAGGGACAGAGAAAAACGAGAAGAGACACATAAAGAGGACTCTCAGAAAGAAAAATGAGGTGCAGAGACCCATTGAGAGCTGGGCTGGCCAAGAGACAGAGAAAGCCATCAACCAACCAAGCCAAGAGAGCACCGCCAGTGCAATACAAGGGTTAGGGCAATACAAGTGTTAGGACAATACAAGGACCTACATGACAGACCTCTTGTCCCCAGGGTCCTATCTGGATCCCACCTTCCTCTTTAACTCTGTTACGGCCAACATCCTCTGCTCCATTATATTTGGTGAACGCTTTAATTACCAGGACACCCAATTCTTACGGCTGCTAAATTTAATGAATGAAGTCCTCATCATCCTCAGCTCTTTCTACAGCCAGGTGAGGCCAAAGATTCCACAGTGGTCAGGAATTGGGGTGGGTGAACCCTGGGAAGGGATCAGATGCTATCTATCCTGAACACTGAAGCAAGAGGGCATCAGGAGGTTGCCTTTCTATGTACGTATGTCACACCCTACATCCTTTCAGGTGAGGCAATGTCAGATTGGGAGGAGGAATCAGACCTCTGACAAGGTTGGACTTTGAAAGAAACCTCAGCAGACATAAGAGTGATTGCGGCAGGGTGCAGCTGTTCCCGCCCCACTGTGTGTCTGGGTGTGTGGGTGTGTGTCTCCTCAGGTAGGAGTCGCATTCCCGAAATCCACGTGGTGAATGGTGCCCTTCAGAGGTTTCTACTGTGCAGTGCACAACGTCAACACCCAGAACAGAAGCCTAGAGCCTAGAACCGGTTCTGAGGCCTTCCCTGCTTCCCCGTAGGTGTTTGAATTCCTCTCTAGCATCTTGAAACACTTTCCTGGCCCACACACTCGCTTGTACAGAATCATTCAAGAAATGGAAAATTTTACCTCTGAGAACATCAAGAGGCACTGGAAAACGCTGGACCCCAGCAACCCAAGGGACCTCATTGATTCCTTCCTGCTCCGCATGGACAAGGCAAGGGTTGAATTGGATTAGGGATGGGTGGGAAAAAGAGTTATGGGCACACTACTGACATTGAGATAGTGTGTTTGAGTATGATGTATGTGTTGTTTAAATATTGAAATTCTTCCCTAGGGGTTAGTAAGAATGCCAATGACCCAACACCTCTTCCCCTCATTCCCTACTTAGCTCCCCAGGATCCCCTCCTGAAAAGTCTATTAAGAGGTAGCAGCTAAAGAGTTAATGTCTGGCCCAGCAGGAGACCTCCGAGACCCTGTTCCCCCACCTCATTATTTTTTTTCTAATATTTTATGGAGGTCACATCAGTTTATATGATTGTGTAAATTTCAGGTGTTCATTATATATTTCAGCTTCTGTATACACTGCATCATGTTCACCACCAAAAGTCTAGTTTCCATCATCACAATGCATATGTGCCCCTTTATCCCTATCTCCTTTCCCCCACCCCCTTCCCCTTTGGTAACCACAAATCTGTTCTCATTATTTTAGTGTTTGTTTTTTGTTTTCCAGTGAAATCATATGGTATTGTTTTTGTGTTATTTCTCTTAGCATAATAATCTCAAGGTCCAACTGCATTGCCAAAAATGGCACAATTTTATCTTTTTTAATGGCTGAGTAGTATTCCACTGTGTGTGTGCGTGTGTGTGTGTGTGTGGACTGCATCTTCTTTATCATCCATTGATGGATGCTTAGGTTGTTTCCAAGTCTTAGCTATTGTGAGTAATGCTGCAATGAAAATAAGGCACATATAACTTTTCAAATTAGGGTTCTCATGTTCTTTGGATAAATATTCAAAAGTAGAATGGCACGATCATATGGTATTTCTATTTTTAAATTTTTGAGAACTCTCCACACTGTTTTCCATAGTGGCTGCACCATCTTACATTCCCACCAGCAGTGTATGAGGGTTCTCTTTTCTCCACATCCTCTCCAACATTTGTTATCTTGTGTCTTGTTAATAATAGCCATTCTGACAGGTGTGAAGTGATATCTCATTGTACTTTTGATTTGCATTTCCCCAATAATGAGTGATGTTGAACATCTTTTCATGTGCCTATTGGCCATCTGTATATCTTCTTTGGAAGAATGTCTGTTCACATCCTCTGCCCATTTCTTGATCTGGCTGTTTGCTTTTTTTTGTTGAGTTCTACGAGTTCTTTATGTGTTTTGGCAATTAACTCCTTGTCGGATATATGATTTGCAAATAGTTTCTCCCAGTTGGTGGATTGTCTTTTTGTTTTGTTGGTGGTTCTATTTCCTTGTAGAAGCTTTTTAGTCTGATGTAGTCCCATTTGTTTATTTTTTCTTTTGTTTCCCCTGTCTGAGAAGCCCCTCCCATTCTGATTGGTCAGAGACCCAAGTCTGTTCTTATTGGTCAGAGCCCATGTCTGGTCTGCTGCTTTGGAGGCTCATGTCTGTTCTGACTGCTCTGGCAGGAGTCATACAGGTTGTTAAATATCTTCAATGTTACCTCTGGTTATACAACTGCAAGAGCCAATCAGGAGAGTAAAGACACCAAAGGACAGAGAAGATCATAAGAACAACAAAAAATCAATCCCTAACATTATTGAACGCTTCCATACATAATATCAAAACAACACCTTTTGATGAACTAAGGCACAGAGAGATTAAGTTCCTTGACCAAAGGCACACAGCTAGTAAATGATAGGGCCTGAGCTTGATTCCAGTCAGTTTGGCTCCAGAGCCCACTCTTTTGCTACGTTGTTGGCCTTGAATAAAGAAAAAATGAAGCAGAGAAACAGAAAAACAGGCACAGAGTAACATGGGTGTGTGAGGGGAGATGCAAAGACCTAGAAACTAAAATGGATGCAAGGAGCGGCATCAAGGATTGTCCATTGCCTCCCCCAGGAATGCTCAGATCCTGAGACTGACTTCCACCACAAGAATCTCATCCACACCGTGCTCTCGTTGCTCTTCGCTGGCACGGAGACCTCCAGCTCCACACTCCGCTGTGCGCTTCTTCTCCTTTTTAAGTACCCGGATGTCTTAGGTGAGCTGGGCTTATGGTGCATGGAGGCATGGACATTGGAGGCTCTCTGAGGCCTTGCTGGAAGGTCTTTTGGAGATAGGTGAAAACAGACGACTTCTGTCTTAATCAATATGAAAAATTAAAAACCCCACCCCATAGGGGTTTGTAACTTATATTGAAGCCTTGCTGCCAACAAATCTCTTTGAATTTGACAAAGTACTTCACAGTTTACACAGTTTTTTTCATTCAATGAAGCAGTCTAAGGTTTAGAAGGTACTTTTGTACTTATGAAGTGTTTTGTAATTTGCAAAAACACTTGGGAGGTTGTAAGGTGCTTTATGGTTTACAGGGCATGCTCCAGGCACAAAGCATTATTATTCCCAGGGCATATTGCAGTCTACAAAAGGACGTGCTTCTTGACAGAATTTGGAGTATATTGCTGATTTACAGCTAAATAAAAAGCTGCTAGAAATGTTCTCATGTGGATGGTCTGTAGATCAGACTTGGAGAAACTCTCATCTAATCAAACCCCTTTATTTTACACATAATGAATTTAGTCCCAGAGTGGAGAAATGACTTATCCAAGATCACATAGCAAATCAGTGGGACAGAGGGACATGACCCCACTTCCAGCCACAACTCATTTTCAGTTTGTTTTTTTGAAAAAAAAATAGGTGCCTTAAGTGTTGAATGAATTTCCACCCGCCCATCCTTATGCAAGTGATTCCCTCTCATAACTAGAGTGGAAACAACAGACAAGACTTCCCACGAATCAAGCCACTGACTTTCTTTCTTGATACTTTCATTGAGAAGGAACAATTACCCAACATCTCAGTAAACCATTGATGAGAACTTACCCCCAGTCTGCAAGTCACTTTTTAGGTGACTTGGCTAAGCCCATTGTTATGGACATTCATTGATGACCCTCCTCTCACCCTCACCGTTCTTAGAGAAAGTCCAGGCAGAGATTGACAGAGTGATTGGCCCACATCGTCTCCCAGCCCTTGAAGATCAGGCAAAAATGCCTTATACAGATGCTGTGATCCATGAGATACAAAGATTCATTGACCTCATCCCCTTTGGTGTCCCCCACCTTGTCATCAAGGACACTGACTTCCGGGGATATCATCTCCCTAAGGTGAGACCAGCAGGGCCACAGAATCTTGGATGGAAGTGCTGACTGCCTGCAGTCTTTTGCTTCATATCTCTGGTTGTTGGATTGCAATGAGAATTTTTATTGCCAGATTTCTGTTGGACGAAGGGGCATTTTAGAAATACAGAGAAGAATTCTCCCTTTTGTCTGGCTTGTATTTTTCCTTTATTAGACGTTAGATTTCTGAAAAAAGTATATATACTTGTTGAAACTTGTAATACAATAGGGCATTATTTTCAAACTATTTTATCATCTCCCCTACCTTCCTCATTCTTGAGAAGGCATTCACAGTTTGCCTTTTCTCCTTCCACACTTTCTTTGAATTATATGGACATATACCACATATGTACACCAATATCAGTTCATACTGTATCTATCACTTTGAAACTTGTGTGTAGTGTGCACATTTCCACCCCTTCCTGTCTTTATGCTCATACCAATACACTTTCAACCTATTTTTATTTTGTGATTGTATGTGTGTGGCTTTCCTTTTACAGTATAAGAGTATGCTGTCAATATATTTTCAGGTCAAGGCATAGAGTTCTAACTCATTGTCTCCATGGTTGCAAATGTTCCTGAGTATTGATGTACCTAGGAGTGATACTCATAATATCTAACCACCCAATGGGCACACCCATCCTATTAGATTCCTGTCCTTGTGCAGGAGTCGGGTCCTTGGAGGCCTCCACTGAGCCAGATGTGACCCTTTTACTTTATGGTTCATGGAGAAGTCCAAAGGATGTTTGGGAAGAAGAGTCAAGGTGCTCAGTGGAGATTCCTGGAGAGCTCAGGACACAACCAATAACCAAATGGGGCAGAATAATTCCATTCACCATTTTATCAATTATTTTAACCATCAACTGTAGACCATACAGAGGATAAAGGTTATTGTCAACTGTGTATGTACCATCGTTGATTCAACTGCTCCTTGTTGATGGCCATTTGGGCCCCCTTGGCTTTGATATCCTCTTAGGACACTACTGTGTATGTCATGCTCACCTCTGTCCTCCATGACCCACGCCACTTTGAGAAGCCAGATGTCTTCTACCCTGGTCACTTTCTGGATGCAGAGGGCAACTTCAGAAAGCACAAAGCCTTCATTCCTTTCTCCATGGGTAAGTTATGCCCTCCCATCTTATGAGAATGCCTGCTGACCTCCTGTCTGTGTGTGATTTTCTCCCTTTGTCCAACCCCAAACACTGGGTGAACACCTTTGAAAAAGATGAGGATTCTGAAGGAAAGAGAAAGTAAGACATCTACAGACACAAAGATATTGTGAGGGAGATGAGAGAGAGGAGGGATGATGGGGGAGAAAGATGGAGACGAAATCAGTGATGGAGATTATGTGACAGACAAAGACACACACATGCATGCACATGCACACACAAAGAACAGAAAAGTAAATAATTTATTATTGATCACTTGTATGTTCCAAGAATTGGAAAAAGCATGTTCAGCTTTTCTTTCAAAATAAAAGTAACTGTATAATTTTTCCATTTTTTATACAAATAAGGAAGTAAAGTTGAAAGTGACAATCACCTGCATTCACTACCAAAATCTTGTCTGTTAATGTTTCAGAAGATGTGCTTTCAAACTTTTTACTAAATATGTGGGCACACACCAAGGTAGGTGATGGATGGATGGATGGGTAGATAGATAGAGAAATACATACATACATATATACATACATACATAGATGATAGGTTGGTAGATAAAAGAAAGGGCAGAGGGAAGAAAGAGAACAGAAGGGAAGAGGAAAGAAGGAAAATTCAATGACTTATTTCTTATGAGCCAGTTGTTAAAATCCAAGCCCCAGACTAGAGTGTGGCCCAGGAGGCACTTAGGGCACAATAATTGGGGGAATTCTCACTCTTATGGTCCTGCAGTTGTCCTGATCCAATCACATACCAGATAATTCAACTTTTAGCAACTCACTTGAAATTTATCATACGCTATAATTTTAAATCTCCTTACATCTGTTTCTAGTATATTTATAATCTGATGTATTTTACAAAAGGTTCTTCTTTTTAAAAAATTCCAGCAGAATTTTTTTTTTTAAAGATTTTATTATTTCCTTTTTCTCCCCAAAGCCCCCCGGTACATAGTTGTATATTCTTCGTTGTGGGTTCTTTTAGTTGTGGCATGTGGGACGCCGCCTCAGCGTGGTCTGATGAGCAGTGCCATGTCCGCGCCCAGGATTCGAACCAATGAAACACTGGGCCGCCTGCAGCGGAGCGCGCGAACTTAACCACTCGGCCACGGGGCCAGCCCCAAAAAATTCCAGCAGAATTTTGTGTTGAGAATTCTCAACTATCTTTTTGGCTCCTGACACATGATCAAATTGTTTTTCTCCTTTGACCTGTTAAAAAAAACTATAGTGGATGTCTTAGTGTTGAACCAGGCACTCTTTCGTAGAACTGGAGCAAGAGAGGCCCAGAGAGCAGGGGGCTTGCCCGGGGCCCCCTAGGAAGTCATGACATATGTTACTCAGGGCAGGCTGAGCTGTGATAAACAACCTGAACAATTAGGCAGCTTAAAGCCTAGAAGTGAATTTCATGCTCATGCAACATGCCCATCCCAGGACATCACAGTCCTGTAGAGATGGGGACTATCAGAGACTCTATCCTGACACAGGCAGAAGCAGGGTAAACAGCATGGCAGACATCCATCTAGCCCTCACTTGATTGGCCAAAGCAAGTTCCATCCAAGTTCAACATGGCAGAGATGTTAAATGCACCCAGGGATGTGCCCTGAATATTTGTGAACAATAGTGCACTTTACCACACTGGGTGGGGCATCCCTTTCCCACTGATGCTGCAGGTCCAAACTATGGCCCAGCCCAGGGGCAAGTTTGCTGCCCACTCTTGATTATGCCAGTGACACAAGCTTGTGCTAAGTCAACGGTGAACCCTGGGGGCTCCCTCGAGGTGGGACAATTTTGTGATGATGGATCCCATTTTGCAGGAAGATGAGTAGGGGTTATGAGAGGCAGAAACTTAAGGTCAAGGGTGGGTGGGGCAAGCTATTCAAAATGTTTATCAGGTGTGATGGGGCCACTGACCATTCATAACTGCCACTGGTGGTGGCGTTGGAACATAGTCTGGGAGGCTTACCCATTTGATGCTGATTGTGGACAGGTCTAGGGTCCAGGTGGATGGTCAAAGTGACCAGACAAGTGGGGGCACTCAGAAGCTTAGAACAGTGGCTGTGCATCACCCATTCAGAAGTATTTCAGTATTTTAATGGCCAATCCAGATCCTGGTGCCCACCTACTGCATATCAGTCCAGGATGGGGGCCGCAGAGGTGTCAGCTCCCCTCTACCTCTCTCTCATGGCTCCTCATAACCAGGGCATGCTAGTCCAATGGTTTCACATTATCTCATGAATTGACTTAGTTGAGAATATACTTAACCAGAGACACAGAGAAAGAGAGATAACAGAAGAGAGACAAAAACAAGGACCGAGAGAGACAGTGTGAGTCACGGCAGGGGATAGGCTGAGAAGAGGTGGGACAGAGAGAAACAGACACACACATGTTGTTGGCATTGAGGACAAGAATAGGAGCAGAGTTACCTCACAGGTAAGTCTTGTAAATGAGCCTGCAAATGTCCTGGGTGAGTGGGGGTTCAACAAGCAAGTGCTCTCAGAGGGTTCCCGCCAGTGACACACATGTCCCTTATGTCTTCAGGAAAACGTCTCTGTCTGGGTGAGGGCTTGGCTCGCTCCCAGCTCTTCCTCATCTTGACCTCGATGCTGCAGAACTTCTCCTTGGGCTCTCCTCAGGCCCCAGAAGACATTGACTTCACACCCAGGATAAATGGGTTGACAAAGCTGCCCTCTGTGTTCCAGCTGTCCTTCCTTCCCCGCCAGGGAGGGGGACAAGGGATGCAGACCCCCTCAGAATCTTTGCATCCAGCCCCCACCTCTGCCCACAATGAATTTGTGGAGGTCTCCTGACTCCTCCCTGTTCACTCTCCCCAGTGGAAAGTCCTTTCTGTAGTCTTTCCTTCATCCAGCCTGTTGTAGTCACCATTTATCCCAGACGGCCTGCACTGTTGATGGAGAGTAAAATCTCAGGGTTTCAGGGTCAAGAAATACTCAATAACTTACCACCATCCCTAGCAGACTTAGGGAAACTGAGGCCGAAAGGAAGGAAAGGTTTCCATCCAAGATTACCGAGGACAGCAGCAACAGGTGTCCCTTGTCCACATCTACACCCCCCACCCCCACCCTCCTGTTACCTACTTGAGTTGAAAAGACCAGTTCAGCGCACAACTTATGTGCTGTGTGACTCAAAAATATCTTCCTTACCTCTCTGATTTTATCCTCTAAAATCAGCGAGATCAAAATAAAGTTCTACCATTTCTAGGCAAAATGGCTATCTGTGCTGCCTTGCTATTATCATTTCCTTTTGGAAGTGAAATTCACAGAACATAAAATTAACTCTTAACCATGTTAAAGTGTCCAATTCAATGGCGTTTAGTACAATCACAATGGTGTGCAACCACCATCTTTATCTTTTCCTAAATATTTTCATCATCCCAAAAGGAAGCTCTGTACCTATTAGGAAGTCAGGAGGCAAGGTGGTAGGAGGGAAAGGACTATATTACAGTTTGCTAGCAAGAGGGAAGATGGCCGACTCGTCTCAGAAAGAACCATCTCACCGAACAAAGAAGACAAGCCAGTTATATACAGGCTATTCTCCAGGTTGGGGAGGCTGCTGGTCTCTGTGTGGGGGCAGACATCTGATCCCAGCTCCTGATACTGCATTGTCTTACTGGATATGCATCAGAGAATGGAGCGATGTCCTATACCCTGATCTTTCAGTTGTAATTGATGATGGCTATCAGCATAGGCTCTCTGCCTGGGGGTCATCACATTCCTAAGGAACTCAAAAGAACAAAGTTATCACCTTAATTCAGCTGGCAGGGGCCACAAAATCTACAGAGCATGTGAAACCAGCAAACAGTCATTGATGATTAAGTATCTAGGTGCTAAAGTTTTCCCTTTTTGCAATTACTGATTATAGCTTTTAGCTCTTTAACCCACCCATTGTTAACTGTGCTGCTTAGGCAATATGCTACCTGACTCTCACTAGGCTCCTATAGATAACATCTCCCTGGAGCCTGGGTCACCATGGTAATGGGTGTGTGAACTGTGTTTCAGGAATCAGAACTCCTTGTCCACTTCAGGCCAGATGAGACCACCAACTCATCAACTGGGCCTGTGCGGATGTCTGATAGGTGACCTTTTGACGTCAAGAGGCTAAAATCTCCACCCTCAGATCATGCTAATGCTGCCATTTTGTGAATGTGGGTCCCATGAAGAGGCATTATCTGGCTATGATTGCACATGTCGTCAATTACTAACCTCTCCTCACCTCCAATCACCTCTCTCCACATTTCAGACCACCTTGCCTCCTATCCCATAAATATCCCTGAGTCCCTATTTTCAGGGACGTGAATTTGAGACTCTTGCTCTTCCTTGCTCACATGGCTGCCTTGTGATTAAACCCTCTCTCTGTTGCAATCTTGTCCTCTCAGTGTTTGGCTTTCTGAGCAGTGGGCAAAAACAAACCTGGTTCAGTAACACATGTCTGGGCTAGTTAATCAGAGGTCATTTAAAGTTACAATGTGGTTTCCTAACTACAATATGGCTTCTCTTATGTCAACCTTGTGCTGAGTCAGTATCATTTTCACATGACTGCAGAGCTATCCATGCCATATTTTGGTTACTGTTAAGTTTTGTTTGGCATGATTTCTCTGTTCCAGGATGAAGGTGCTCATGTACTTAAGACCCATAACTGGGAGTAAATCAAACAAATCCATGTCACATTGTGTGAAACCTCCCACAGTTCTTGTTGTAGAATCCAATTTCTTTTGTTTAGTGACAAATTGTTGGGATAAATGAATAGTTTGAGCAACAGAAAAGGAATAACCATGTCCTGTACCATTAATAGCGTTGGCTATTGGCCAGGATCATAGTTAGTAATATCAGATGAATTGTGAACATTGGAAGTCTACCTCTCTGCCACAATAAATTGTTTTAGAGCATTGCAAAGGGAGAAACCCACCAAGGTAACCCATATGTATTAGAAAGGGGAAGTAGGCCACATATTCAACAATTGGACTGATTAATATGTGAAGCAAAGGAATGAGCCCATTGTAAAAAGACATTGCCATCAGAGGTCCATGCAGTAAACAACCATAGGATCAGAAAAACTTTAAATGACATTCTGGTCACTAATTAAAAGATTTTGTGCTTAACCTATGCTGAGGGAAAGAGGTCAGACACAAAAGATCACACGTTGTGTGATTCCATTCAGTGAAATTTCCAGAATTTGCAAATCAAAAGAGAAAGATAGCAGACTGGTGTTTATCAGGGGCTGAGGGGAAGGGAGAATGGGAAATGACTGCTAATGGGTACAAGGTTTTCTCCTAGGTGATGAAAGTGTTTGAAACTAGATAGTGGTGATGGATGCACAACACTGTGAATGAACTAAATGACACTAAATCATACACCTTAAAATGGTTAATTCTATGTTATGTGAATTTCATCTTAATTTTAAAATATATGTTGAGGAAGAAGGAGCAATCGTTACTGCCTACAAACATAGGCTCTTTATCCACCACACAAGAGGGCCAAATGAAAACTAGAATGCCAGCCTAATGGCAAGGAAGTGGTTTTTATTTCTGGTGATATCAGCCGGGAGACGAGAGTGAACCCTCAAATTTGTTTTGTTTCATCTCATCTCCCCAAAAGAGAGGAGGCAAGGGGTTTTATTTCATTTAGTCCTTTTTCTGGGGTTTTGTCCTGTTCCCTTGCTTGGAAATTATTCCTTTGTCTCCTCATTATGCTCTTTCTCTGTGCTTATTTCTAGGTTTTAGGTGAGTTGGCTATGTCTCCTGATCTTGGAGAAGTGGCCTTATGTATGAGATGCTTTATGAGGCCAAGCAATGTGCTTCCCTCTCGTCACCAGTCCATAAGAACGAGGAGTGACCCCTTTGTGGGCTATTTGTGTCCTTCCGCTGTGGCAGGGTTGCTCCCATTGCAGGTACCCAGGGAGTCTGGTCTTTCCTTCCCTGGCCTGCTGTTTGTAAATCCAGTTTGGGGAACCTCAGCACCATTGGCTACAAAGCCTATCAGCACACTCCTATTGCAGTTTTCCTATTAATTGGGTTGATACCCAGTGTAGCTCGTTGCTAGGCTCAGGGGCTTACAGTTGCTATAGGCCTCAGGCCTACAAGGCTGTTGTCGGTTCTCTTAGGAGTGCAGCTGAGTGGGGCTGGCCCTAAGCAGGGAGCACTCAATTGTTTTAGGCTTTGGAATGGGGGGCTGATCCTTTTTATGGCTATTTGTGAAGCACAGTCTTCTGCCACTGATAAGCCTCACCCCGCACAGGAACACACACACCGTCAACACAGTCCTGGTCCATGCAAACTTCTCAACCCCCTGTAGTGTACCCTGATGCCACACTGTAGAGGCCCCCACCTCTCCACCAATGGCCCCCACAGTTCAACTGGTCCTCACATGGGCCCTGCCCCACAGACGCAGATACCCTGAGGCAAGGGGTTTTAAAGGTTTGTGAGGAATGTGGCTGCTTGTAGAGAGGGAGGAGAGTCAGTGCCTTTGCTGGTTGGAGTTTTCCCACCAGCCTACATTCAGCCTAAGGATGTTGTTCGCAGGGAGGAGGGAGAGATGATAAGGAAATTTGCAGGCAGGTGACCTTGGTTGTTTGTTTCCATGGCAGATAGTGTATTCTTGAGCAGAAGCCAGGGAGTAAGCAGGGAAAGAGTGCTTTGGTTTTAACCCCATATATGCGGGGTGTGATGTACGGGAACTGATATCAGGACCAGTATCACTATGGTGAAGAGTTTGAGTTCTAGTGCCAGGCAGACAGAGTGTGAATCATGCTCCTCCTCTTAGTAGCCATGTGACCTCAGACAGCTGATTCCACTGACTAGCCCCTGTTTATGCCATAGGGCATGACTATTGTACCCACCACACTAGGCTAATGGGAGGAGGATTCAAGCAGGATCATATATGCACAGATCGTGGAGAACAAGGAGGTGAAAAGTGGAGGCTGTGGCTCTTCTGAGGAAAGTGGAAGTCACTCAGGGTGAGCTGTGACCTGGGAGGTGGAACTGCAGAGATCCTGAGCCAGGTTTCCCCTTTAGCCCTCACTTCCATATGAATAACACTTCTGGAATTCTCTTAACAAAGGAAAGGAAAACATCCCCTGAGTCCTTAAAAGCTGTAGCATGATAGAAAGAGGTAAGACCACAGAAAGGACTTTTCCACAGAGGCAGCAACCAAGGAAGAGGAAGGGTATAGTCTTGCAATGGGACCCTCAGAGGTGAGAAGACATGGAGAGAGTGAGGGGCCATTCTCTGCCCCTCCACAGTCTTGGAAAGAAGTGAGGGAAGAGGGAGCCAAAAACTCAGGCAGTGACACTGAAAGCCTCCTCCTTTATCTCCATGGTTCTTCATCTGCAATCTGACAGCCTTGGAAGGTCATGTAAAGAACAAGTTTCCAGGAATTTGCTAAACCTTTCAAGTTGATAGACGTTGTGCCTGTGTGGAGATATCTGAGGAAGGGTCCACATCTTTCTGGAGCATCCAGAAGTTAGGAGACATGAGCTTAGAGATACTGGGGGCAGGGCTGGTTCTTCTCCTGTAACTGATTCTGTAACCCAGCTCTTTCTAGAACAGCATGATGCCTGTTATCTCCCTACCACCCCAACCCCCCCATCCCTGGGGCTGTCCATTTAGACAAACTTTGGCATCTCTTTTTGGCATCTCTAACACCATTTTTGTTCAGCTTGTCTTTCTGCCCATGGTGATCAGACTCAGTTTTTTTCTCTGTCTATACCTCCTGTCAGGCACTGTTTCTCTGTCTCTCTTCTCTGTATCTTCTTTTTCTGATTTCTTCCATCTTGTTTACCTCTCTGTCTCTATCTATTTGAATCTGAATCTGAATGCAACTCTCTAGCTCTCGTTTTTCATCTCCCTCTAAAGATCCCTTTTCTCTCTTTTGCTATGTTTTCTCCACTTAAACCATTCTCTTTTTCTCTCTTTCTCTTTTCTGTTTCTCTCCTTCTTCTTCCCCGTTCTCTCCTCCTGTCTCCCCTCCTCCTTCCTCCTTTTTCTCCCTCTCCCCTCCTCCCTCTATTGTCTCACGTTCACTCTATGTCTCTTTCCACCACTATCTCCCCTGTCTCTATCTCCCTCTGTCTCTCTTTATCTTTCTTTCTGTTTTTCACTCACCCTATACTTCTCTCACTCTCTGTCCTTATTTATACACCTCTCTGCCTCTCTCTAAATATAGGACAGGACTACTGAATGAAGGAATTGACCCTCACCCCGTCACAAGGCCCCCAAATCTCACATAAGATTAAAAGAAGGATGAGGCCATCTCACTGGGTAGAGGCAGGGCCCTGGGTCACTGAAGTCACTGATGGAACTCAAGATTAGGGACTTGATTCTCAGGTCTTCCTTTCTACCAAATGTTGAGGACTCTGGGGCTAGAGGTTTTCTCTGAATGGAGCCAAAAAGTGGGGAACGGAGTTAGAGACACATCAGAGTATGTCAAGACCCTACTTGGCTCCCCAGTGCCAGGCAGGTTAAATCCAAACTCCCCCCAATTTTCAAGGCCCTCCAGCAGAGGTCTCCACCCTTGTCCCCTTCTGGAATCCACACCCCAGGCTTCCTGGGATCTTCCAGTTCCTCAGTGCACCATGCTGTATCGACCTTCAGGCTCTGCCCTTGCTGTTCCTTCTGCTTTGAAACAGTCTTCCCAGTGGCCAGTTGATGCTCATGATGTCTTAGCTTAGAATCCAATGTTTCAGGTAAGCTTTTCCCCACCAACATACCAACAGTTGTCAGTACTTCCTATTTTGTGTTCTCAAAGTCCTCGTTAGAGCACTTATCACAATTATGATTACTTATAATAATAATAACTGCCCCTTTGACACTTACTTTCTGTCAAGCCATTCTAAGCACATTGCAAGCATTAATTCATTCAATTAGATGTTACTTTGTAACCATATGATGAATGTCCATCTTCCCTGTTTGGCAATAAATTTTCTAGGGCAGGACCTATGTCTCTATGTGACTTGTTTGATGCATTATCTTCAGCCTCAACACACATTGCACTCAGAGTAATGCTGAACAGATATTTTAACCGAGATTTGGAAAGGTTGAAACATTTGTCCAGGGTCCAGCTTGCCAAGATGTAATTTGGGACGAGATCTCACTTCTCAAGCCCCATTTAGAGTTGTAGTGAAGATGGAGTAAGTTAATGCAGGTAAGGCAACTAGCACATACTCACTGCTCAAAAAACAGAGACCTCTCCTTGATTGACTCAAGTATGGGATGGCACCTGTACTCTGATGTCTGGGAAAGGGAATGCGAGTCCAGCTTACCTATGGAGAAGGGGATGAAAGCTTCATTCTTCTTCAGTGCTCCATTGGCATCCAGAAAGTGGTCAGGGTTGAATACATCTGGTTTTTCAAAGTAACGTGGGTCATGGAGAGCAGAGCTCAGGATGGGATGTACTTCAGTGCCCTGAGGGAAGGTCACAAGATCAAAAGGTATTGACATTCCCTTCCCAACCCCATCCCTAAAACAAAACAAGAGGACCCCTACTGATAAAACCAACAAGAGTTCAAGTTTGGAGATTAAGAGAACCCAGGATGCCCACCTAGGACAGATGTGGGAGCTCAGCTGGTCTCACCTTGGGGATGATGCACCCTCGGAAGTGAGTGTCTATGTCTCTGGTGACCACATGGGGCACGCCAATGGGAATGAGGTCTGAGAATCTCTGAATCTCATGGATGACTGCATCAGTGTATGGCATTTTGGCTCAGTCATCGAGGGCAGGTGGTGATGTGAGCCAATCACCTGATCAATCTCCGTGTGGACCCTCTCTGCACAAAGGAGTAGACCCAGTGAACCTCATTTCAAAGAGACATTTCACCAGGGACACTGCTCTATGGGCCAATGAACCAAAAAATATCTATAATAAAGGGTTAGCTTATTGACACCCCTCAGAGCAATCAGCTTGGGGTGGGGGGAGGAGGGAGGAAGTAACAAGAATTCTCACCCATTGAAATCGAATGAATGTTATGGATTTTCTCCCCACACGCACAGGTAAACACAGACACACACATACCCATGTAGGCCACATTTTTGCATAGAATTTCAGATTAATAACCCTAGGCTATGATCCTGTCAAAATTCTCGAAGTTGAGTTGAAAAATGAACTACTAATTATTCTAGATGTAGGACAGATGAGGTATTGTGCTAGGTCCTCAGGAATACAACAGTGAAATAGATAAATAGGTTAGTCCATGAACAAGTGGATAAATAATGAATATAACAATCAACCGACCAGTGGATCAATTCATGAATGGAAAGATTGATGAATAAAAGAACATTAATAAATGTATGTATTTATTTACTCAAGACTCAATAGATAAACTAATGAATCATTAATTAATAAATGGTCCATAGGTCAATAAATCACACAAATGGGTGAATGGCCAGATTTAGGAAGGAATAAGCAAATGAGTAGATTAGTGAGGAAATGAGTTAAAAGAGGAGTGAGAGGATAGATGGATTGAATGATAGATGAGTAAATCAAGAATGAGTAAACAAGTGAATTATTAAATGCATAAATGAAGGAATATAGGGATGAAGGATGAATTGAAAGACTGACTGAGGGAAGGATTAAAGAATGAGATCTAGCTCATAGAAGGACAGATGGATGCATGAAGAAATGAATGAGCCAATAAATCAATGACAAATATTTCATTCAATTAATCAGTGTTTCAAAGGATGAACAGATTAATCAATTCATCCAAAAAAAGAATAGAAGTGTATGTTTTAGAATAAATCATAGATAAAAGAAACTGATGATACAGGTTAGTTAATGAATAAAAGGACAGACCAATGATGGATGGATGGATGGATGGATGGATGGATGGGTGGGTGGATGGATGAATTGGTCCTTAAGTGATCAGAGGAAACAGTGGGAGAACAGATTGACAAACTCTTCATCCATCCATCCACCAACAGCGCTGGCCCAGTTGGGGCCTCCTTCAAAACCTGCAGTGATCCAGGTATAAGAGGGGAAGGCACCCTCTCTCATTGAGGAAGGACTCCTAGCCTCAATTCTGCAGCCACAAAAGTGGTCAGAAGACCCCCATTGACTGGCTGTCCCCCACCTGCCCACCTGTGATGTGAGGGTATTTGAGCATGATCAGGAATCCATAGCGGAGAGTGGTGCTAATGGTCTCAGTGCTGGCAAAGAAAAGCGAGAGTGCACTGAGGATGAGATTCTGCTGGTGGAACTCACTGTTCGGGTCGGACTTCTCCTGGGTCCAGGGGGGTAAGACTGATGTTAGTGGAGGCTAGAGCCTCACTGCTGTCATGTCTCTTGGGATGCCCTCCACCAATTTCTGGGTCTCTCATACCACCTGGCTCATTTTACTTTTCTCTATCCTCTGCATGCACAACCACATAGCTCTATATCAGTCTCTATCTCTCTTCACTCTGTCTGGTTCTATTTCAATCTCTCTCTCCATCTCTTTGGCGTGTTTGGCTCTTTTCCTCTCAAAGCCTCTTCCTGCCTCTGTGGGCTTCTCACCTGTTGCTGTATTTTAGTCCCTTCTTCTATATTTCCTGTATCTGTCTCTCTGTTCTCTACTTACTCTTTCCTTTCATCTCCTCACTCCGTTCCTCCAGCTTCTCCCCTACCTTTCTTATCTCTCCTCCTCATCCTCTGTTATTCCCTACCCCGCTTCCCCACTCTTTCCTATTTTCCCCTCCCTCCTTCTCACTCCTCATCTTTTCTGCTCTCTCCTCCCCTCCAATTCCCCTCTCCCAAACCCCATTTTATCCATGCGGAGCAGGTAGGTATCGATGAAGTCCCAGGGGTTGCTTGGGTCCAGGGTTTCACGGTGCTCCTCCACACTGTGGCCAATGAAGGCTTTGATTTCCATCAGGTTTTTGTAGACTTGCCTGTGTGTGCCAGGAAAGTGCTGTAGGAAGTCAGAGAAGAGCTCGAACACCTGCAGAGGCAGGAGAGAAGGAGCTGTGAGGTCCTCCTGGGGCTGAGGCCACATGGAGGGGCAACCCAGCTGGGCCCTGATGCCCTAAATGGGCTTCTCAGTCTCCCTCTGTCTCTGTCTCTGTCTCTCTGTCTCTCTCTGTATCTGAGTCCCTCGCTCACTGATTCTATGTCTCCTTTGATCTGTTATTCTCACATTTTTCCCTTTCTGCATCTTCCTCTCTCATCCTCATGTCTCATCCTCATCCACCTCTCCATCTCTCCTTTCCACCTCTCCTTATTTCTGTTTGTTTCGCCTTCTGATCCTCTCTCTGGCCTTCTATTGCCTACCTCAGCAGTTTATCTGTTTTGCTCAAACCTCTCTATGACCCTTCCAGCTCTTGCATCTCCCTTGCTGTGTCAGACATTGACAACACGATGTTTACACAAGATAAGCCTATTGAGCACTTAGACTATTTATTTACTTTAGCATATTTGTACTGTTTTGTCTCTTGATAAATGTAATACCTAACTTCTAGCAAATAACTGAAAGAAAAGCAGAAATGTATCAATGTAAAATTCCTTCTCAATCCCTCCTTCTATACATAACCATTATTAACTTTTTGGAGGATCACCTTCTAGTCTCTTGTCTCTCCATGGTTCTCTATGGTAAGAGAAAATTGAAACCATTGGGCTTGTCACAAATACTCACCACAGGCCTCATTCCAGATTCTTAACAGTCCTACCTGTGAATCTGACATACAGCTGGTGAAGAATGACAGCCAGGCATACTGTTCTTCAGTTTGATATTTTTAACTTAACATACAATAGGGGTATTTCCAGACTAGTCCAGAAAGATAAACTTAATTATTTTGTTTTAAAAGAGGAGCATTTTCTTTTATAATCTGGTAGAAATTTTTTTAAAACAGAAAGGAGGAGGAATGGGGAAAATGAAGAAATGTAGTTTCTTATTTTCGTGTATCCTTGAATTTCTTCAAGTGAGGGCCTTTGCCAAAGACAGAGGCAAAGATTCAGAGGAAGCAAAGACAGAAGAATAGAGAGCCTGAAACTGTGACTCATTCTCTCTCACACACACACATACACACAGACACACACGCAAACATACTCTTTTCAACTGTCCCTCAGGATCTCTTCATTATGCCTTTCTTTGTCTTGTTTTCTCTCTGTCTTGTCTCTTTTCCTCCCCTGTTCTCTCCTCTCTCTTCCAAGCCCTCATTCCTTAGTCTCTCTCTCTCTATTTTGGCCACCCCCATCACTCCTCTTTGTTTCTTTTAGTCTCTGAGTCCCCTTCTCACCATCCCTCCCCCCATCTCCAGGTCTCAGTGTTCCTGTCTTTTCCTGCTGTTTCTGCCCATCTTCCAGCCCTAAGCTGCATTTATAGCCAACAAGGCAGATCACCCCTTTCACCTGCTCTGGGTGCCCTCCTTGTTCCCATTGTCCCTCACTCTCTCCATGACCTGACTGGAGAAGGATTTGATGAGCGCATTCGACTGGTAAAACAAGTCCAGGAGCCGCAGGAATTGGGCATCTCTGCAGGAGAAGCATTTTCCAAAGACAATGGAACAGATGATGTTGGCAGTAATGGCATGGAAGAAGAAAATGGGGTCCTGGAGGGCTCCTGGGGGAGAAGGCATGGGTCACCAGACACAGACTCAAAGGCCTGGGAAGTATTTGTCTGCTGCCTCAACTCTGTGTGACTGTCCTCTTTTACTCAGGAAAGATGAAGAAAACAGGACCAGGAATAGCTAATACTCATTAGCCCGTATTAGGTGCCAGGCTCTATTCTAAGCATTTACCATAGTGTTGTATTCAATTCTCACTAAAACCCGTGAGAAAAATGCAATTCTGTTATTATCCCCATTTCATAGATGGACGATAGAGGGATTATGTCACTTGGCCAGGGTTACCCAACTACTCATCACTGGGGCCAGGACTCAGACCCCAGCCATCCAGCTACAGAGCTTGTGTGGTTGGTCCCCAATGAGGCCACAGCTCTGATTCTGGGAGCAGGTAGAGTTCAGTCCCAGGGGCCAGTGTGGCTCAGAGTAGATGTTCAATCAATCATACATGTAAATTGAAAAGCTCTGCTCTCCCTGTCTGTTTTCGTCACTGGACCTTCATCTCTTCCCTCCATTTCTTGGGCTCTGGCCTTCAAGAATCCTTCTGCCCTTGTTAGTTGATGTCTGTGTACCCCAGGCTTAGCCCCATTGGAGGGACGGTGGGCAGTGAGCCCAGGAACATCAGGTAGGTGCGGCCTGTCTCTCTGCGTCTCACCTGTCCATCTTACTTACTCCCCTGCAGACTGTTTCCTGAACCTGTCTAATTTTCTCTGCCTCAGTTTCTCTCTTCCTTTGTATCCTTCTGCTCCTCCAGGACTCTTCCACTCTCTCTCTTGTCTCTGCATGTCTCTCTTGGTCTTTATCCCTCCATCTCTCTCTCTGTCTCCTTCTCGGTCTCTCTGTGTCACTCTGTTCCTTTCTGTCTTTCTTCTCAGCCCTCTGTCCCTATTCCTGTGGTACTCCTTGTGTCTCTGCCTCTGCCTCTCCCTCCCAGTCTCCACTTTTGTCTTGCAAATTGTTAAGAAAGGATCTTGTCATCTTTATGTCTCATAAACGCCTGTTTGTGGTGAATCCAAAAACAGCCCGAGGTGCTTCTTTGACGCCCATCCAACTGCCTGAGAGCAGCATACCTCACTGCCCTTTTTGCTCACAGCCAGCTTATCAGCAATTCACCCACAGAGAGGTAAACTCATTTGATCCTTTTCCAAATGCCTTTACTTTTCCCTTTTATCTCTCTGCTTTCTTTGATGTAAGCCTTATTTTTGCTTTTGATAGGTTCAATTAATCCATGCATTGGTTTTCCTGAATACATGTAAATAGCATGCTGATATCTTAGTCTATGTCTTTCGGTTGTTCTCAACACTCCACACTCCACATCTCTTCTGGCTTCCCCTGTCTATCTCATCTGTCCCTCTCCATGCTCCTCTTTCTGTCCCTGTTCCTCAGTCTGATAGTGTCTCAGGCTCTGTATTTCTACCTCTCCTTCTCTTCCCACGTCTACCCCTCGGTCTTTCTGTTGCTCTGCACCCCACATCTCTCTCTGATTCACTCTCCTTCTTTCCTGTCTTTCCCCTAGGGCTCACCCTTGGTTTTCCACAAATCCTCCACCAGACACTGAGCTTCCTCCTGAATCCGCTCCTCCACACTCCACTTTCCCATCCTGAAGTCCCTCAAGGTGGCCAGAGAGAACCTTCGAAGGGTCTTCCAACGTTCTCCATTGGAAAAGGCCACACCTGGGGATGTACAAGTTGGAGGGGGACTCTGTGACCCTCTCCACAACTTACCCTCCCCTTCCAGACTCACGTCCCCAATCCCCATCCTCCATCCAACTCCCTCCCAGTGTCCTTTAGATCCTTACTGTATCCCTGGAAGACTTGCTCAATGACAGCAATTTTCCCCCAGCCAGAGAAGGCCTCAGCTTGGTCCACCAGAGCCTCCCAGATGGCCTCTGTCCCACACAGCACAACTACAGGCCTTGGCCCCAGGTACACCATGAAGAAACCCCTATATTTCTCTTGGAGCTGCCAAGAATAGCCACCCCCAGGGTTGCTGTTAGTCAGTGTGCACTTCTGTGGCCATCACAGTTGATAAACCATTCAAACACTTAATTTGACTGATAATTAGCTGCTGTCTCCAAGACCATCTACCCCAGGACCCAGCAACTAAAGGATTAACCCATGACCCAGCCAAGGTCTGCATGATTGGTGCCCTAAGTAGTAGAGATGGCGAAATATTTCTAATATGACCCTCACTCATACCCTGGCATCTAGCTAGATCTCCCTGGCATTGCAACTAAAGAATCATCCCTCTTGTGACCCAACTTCAACCTTCTTTCTGCCTCTTGACAATTTCCCCAGAGAACTATCCTGAACCCCCCCGCTTGGTAGACATAAAGGGAAAGTGACTGCCCTCTGGGGTGATCAAGAAATTTGAAAAATCATAACATCAGTATAGCCACTTGGGAAACTCCTCAGCTGTACTTACTAAACCTGAACACATGTATATCCAGTGACTCAGCAACTTCCCATTTAGATATATGTCAGAAAAAATGTGTCTGTTTTTGAGTTCACTGAAAATGTAAATGCAGAGATTCATAGAAGCCTTCTTAATGAAATTTTAAGCAATGCTGATACAGAATAAATATGCAGTGATGTACTCATACCATGGAATACCTTGCAACAGTGAAAAAGAACAAACTACACCTAACAACATGAATGAAATTCACAGACATAATGTTGAGTGAAAGCAACCAGACACAAAAGAGTCCATACATCATAATTCTATTTATATCAAGTTCAATAACAGATAACATGACCTACAGTGCCACGATAGTACAAGGGTAGTGACTGGAAGGGGGACATGAAAGGGATTCCTGGGAACAGGCTGCGTTGTTACTTATCTGTATGTCAATTACATGAGTATGTCTGTTTGAGAAAATTCACTGACTGCACACTTACAATTTGTGCACTTTGTAGGGTGATGTTAAACTTCAGTAAAAGGTTGACTTGAAATCACAAAAAAGTTAGGTTTACTTAAAACTTACACTGATCTCTGCAAAGCCTCCTCACTGGTCTCCCTACTTTCATTCCTGTCCCCACTACAATAGTTTCACCATCCACCCACCCCACTCCACCCTGTAGCTAGAGTAATCCCACTAGAATGCAAATTAATTAATATCTCTAACCTGCTCCAACACCTTCAATGAACTGAGAATAAGTCCTGAAGTCTCCACCCTGGACCACATGGACCATAATGCCTCCCCATCACCCCTCTGACTTCTCCTCCCACTCTCCCCTTCACTCACTCAGATCCAGCCTCTGTGTTACCCCTGAACATGCTGCACTTGCCCCTGTTTCAGGGTTCTTGCACCGGCACCTGCCTCTCTCTGGTACCTTCCACTTGCACCTTTCAGAGTCTCTACTCAGAAACAAACCAACACTGAGCCTTTCCCTCACCACTCAATATAGAGTAGCTCCCACCACTTTCTAAAATGTCACTCTGCTTTATTTTAATCATAGCTCTTGTCCACCTAATATTTCCTTATTTGTTTGTTTTATGTGCCCTGTGCTATGCCACATCACCAATGTCTAAAATATTTCCCAGCAAACAGAAGGTGCCCAGTAAATTATTATTGCATGAGTGAACAAATGAATGAGTGGATCAAAGCAGCTGCCATTTAACTTACTATACACCAGACTGTGTGCAATATCCCGTTTAATCTTCACAGCAATCTAAGAAGGCATGCATTCTTGGAGTCACCATCTCATTTTACAGAGTAGGAAGCCAAGATTAAAGCTTGAGTAATGGGCAAGAGGTGAATATGGAAAACAAACCCATGTCTGTCTGACTCCAGAAGGATTTGGGAGCATATGGGGGAATGGAGGAGGAATAGTGCCACCCTCTCCAATCTGACCCATCATATCACCCGTTATTCCCTCTCCATCCCTCCCTCTTTCAATTTCTCTCTCTCTTTCTCCCTATCTCTGTCCACAAAGATGTAATAATAATGGAGGATCATGGACACCTTGAGAATCTTTTAAGGGAATCTATGGAAGAGCATTAGGGGGATCTGGAACTCTCAAAATGTTATGCTAAATGTGTATGAATAATGTAGGGGAGGGGACCCAAAGCTTTAATCAAATTCCCAAAGGATTTAGTGATCCCCAAATTATTAGGCAGCTTCAGTTTATGAGGGCATTAGAGATGAAGAGACCTCTGTGCTGGACCCAGGCTCACCTCAGAGAAGTCCCAGCTGGGTGGCTGTGGACAAGTGCCCTTCCCAGGCTGAGTTTCACTGTCCGTGCCTCTAACACAGGGATAGCTCCTTTCCCAGCCCTCTTGCTGCAAACAAGACCTGATGAATTCCCACGAACATACAGATAAATCTTAGCCACAGAATTCTGAGTGAAGAAACTAAGTCCAGGTATTTACACATAAGCATGGTATGCTTGTGATACATTAAATACAATGACAATGAAATAATATGCACTTGGGGCCTTCATATCTGTGATAAAACATTCCCTGTTAAAAGTGAAGGGATGACAAGCCCAAGATTCAAGAGTGTGGTTGCCATGGTGGGGGAGAGAGAACAGAGAAGCACAGGGCAGTTGGAAGTGATTGTCACTGCTCCAATTCTCTTTTCCGTAGTGGGTTCACAGGTGTGGATTGCATTATTAATAAATAAATAGATCATCAAACATGAAATCATGCCTGGAAGTCAGGGATACAGAGCTTAGTAAATACTCCACGGTGTCAGCTGCTATTACAGTGCGTTAATGTTCATTATTGTAAGCACTTTGTACCTTGCCTAGTGTCCTGCTCTTCTTCTTGCCTCCCCATTGTCCTGGCACTGCCATGAGCCAGTCATTGCTGTCTTTTTGTTGGCAGAGGAGAAATGTACTTGATTAGTGCCACTACTATTTTTTCTCTCTATTTCAGTGATGAGCAGGCACCCAGAAATACGACAGAAGATGGTAGAGGAGGGTGAATTGCTACACCCATGGTTCACACATAGACACCACTTCATAGCCAATTACCTGCTCCAGGCACAGTGCCCATGCACCTCCAACAGAGCAAGAACACCTCTAACTATCTGACCACCATCCACGATGCACAGCTCCATTCTCCTTACTCACTCACCTTCACACATCCCACCCCTAAGCCTGAAAGGATGCCTCACTCCTTCTGGGGAGTGATCACCTCATACAGAGGCAGGGAGCCACTCTCAGACCCTGTCCATCTGCATCTCACCCTCAGGAAGGATTTGAGTAGGCCTCTTCTCACCATCTGCAGAAGGTTCCCCAAGAAGGACAGAGGACGGGGTCCTTGTGGGGGCGGCTGTGGGCCTTTAAGTGGCCTCTGGCCAGGAGGAGCAACAGTCCTGTGAGGAAAGTAAGGAACAGGAGCACGCTGAGATCCATGGTCCCAGTCTGACTGCCTTCCAACCCACTGCAGCCTTCTGCTGGGCCTTTTATCCTGACCCTGCCTCCCCACCCAGTTATGTAACTTCCTCCATTCCCTACCTCCTCTCTCGTCATTGTCCAGGAGTGTGAACTTTAAAGAGAGGAGCTAAGAGACCCGTAATTCCTGCTCCAGCAGCCCAGTGACCTGCTGACTCCCTCCCCCTGTACTCCCTCCCTAGATGTTGGCATAGGTACTGTGGTAGAGATACCAAGGTCCACATGAGTGTTTGTGTGTGTACCTGTGTGTGTGTTTATATTTCTGGGTATGGGTGAGCATGCATTGTCTACTTGCATGTGTTTGTCCGTGTCTGCTTGCATCTGTGTGTGTGCTTGCATGATTTCCATGTGTGAAAGTGTATTTGTATTTATGTGAGCATGCTCATTTGTGTTTCTGTGTATGAGTCTGCATGTGTTTATGTGTATATTTCTTCATATGTGCGGGCTTTAATGTACTTATATGGTTTCATACCTAAAGGTGTGTTTGCATTTGCATGGTGGTCATGGTATATGTCCCTGAGTGTGAATCTCTGTGTTCTTGTGTGACATTCACAGATGGGAGTGATGGGAAAACAGAAGGAGAGGGAAGAACTTGCGATTCTCAGAGGTGGAGGAGGTCAGGCGGAGAGAGACTGAGACCTGGCAGGTAGAGGATTCAGCTCTTCTGGATGTCTGATTGCTCTGACCAGTGCCAGGTGGTTCTCTCCCTGCCTCTGGCTTTGCCTTCACAGTGCAGGACTGTTCTCTGACCCTTACTTACAATCTGTATGTGTGTGCCTCTCTCTCTCCTGCTCTCTCTCTCTCTCTCTGTCTCAGTGTCTCTGATTCCCTATTTATACTCCGAACTCCAGGCATTCAGAGACTGGGTCCAGTTTGATTGACGTCCACTGGTCTTGCACCTGTCTCTGTCATCACTCTGAGCCTGCCCTCACCCAGCCTCTGGCAGGCTCAGTCCATGTTTGCTGAATATGTGAATGAATGTGTCCATGTCCACCTGTCATGGCTTGGGCCTTCCTCTCCACCTCTCTCTTTTTCTTTAAAAGGGAGTGGGGGAGATGAGGCACCATATTTCTTGCAATGTTAGGCAAAATCCATGATGGACCCAGAATCATGACCCTGGCAGTTGAGTCAAAGTCCTCTGACCCAGGAGGAGAGGACCAACAATCCTGACCTCTTGAAGTCAGGGGTGGAACCTGTACTTTCCTGACCTTGGAGATCTGCCACCATGGACTTTTCTGAACCCAGGTTCTGGTTCCTGCTGTACTGTGTGATCTGGCACTGAGCTTAGGTCTTCATTCCAGTCCCAAGAATCACTGGTGGAGATGGGTGAACTGCTTTACAGAGAGTAGCTCACTTAATTCTCACCCTTTGAGGTAGGTATGTTTGTCATCCCCACTTTATAAATGGGGAAAGTGACGCCTAGAGAGGTCAAGAGTTTAGCCCAAGGTCACACAGCACTGTAGAGCTGCATTGCCTTTTATGGCTTGTGGCTATTAAGCACTTGAAATATAGCTAGTGGAACTAATTAAAACTAAAATTTAATCTTAATTAGAAAGCCGATACTCAATTCCATTATTGGAGACTTTCTAAGTACATTTGGAAAAAGTTGGTCATGTGAATCTCCCTTTTCAATTGCAGCTCTCATGAAATCTAGGTACAGATCAAGTATTTCTGAAGAAAATTTGAGATCTCAATTAAGATGCGCAGTAAGTGCAAGATAGACCCCAGATTGCAAATGCTTATAGTAAAGAAAAGACGTAAGATGTGAAGCAGAGGCAGAAACAGAAAGAACCTGGAGACACTGAGAGGCCAAGAAATAGATAAGAGATGTAATACAGAAATGCAGGCCAACAAAGGGAAGGTGCAAGGGAGCCAGCCCTGAGGCCTAGTGGTTAAAGTTTAGTGCACTCTTCTTCGGCAGCCCGGTTTCTTCTCCTGGGTGCGGAACCACACCACTTGAGAGTCAGCAGCCATGCTGTGGCAGCGGCCCACATAGAAGAACTAGAAGAACTTACAACTACACACGAGGATGTACTGGGCTTTGAGGAGGAAAAAGGAAGAAAAAGGGAGGACGATTGGCAACAGATGTTAGCTTAGGGAGAATCTTCCCCTACCAAAAAAATAAAATGGAATGTGTTTCTTTAGAAAAAAAAAAAGGAAGGGAAAGTGCAAAAGAGATATAGAGAGAGAGAATAGGGGAGCAAGAGAGACAGAGATACAAACACACAGGGACAGGGACCTGCAGGGGGTGAGGGTGGGGCTGGCATCTGTGAAAGAGCATGTTTATAATGTGAAAGTGTGTTTGTATTATTATTATTTTATTTTTAACAGCTTTACTAAGGTATAATTGACATAAAATAAACTACATGTATTTAAAGTGTACAATTTGATCAATTTGGACATATTGCACACCTGTGAAACCATCACCACAATCAAGATAATGAACATATCCATCACCCCTAAAGTCTCCTCATGCCCTTCTGTAACTCTTCTTTTCCCCCATTTCCAACCCTCTCCCCAGGAAACCACTGATCTGCTGTTTGTCACTAGAGATGAGCTAGCAATTTCTAAATTTTATGTAAATGGAATCATACAGTATGTCCTTATTTGTGTCTGCCTTCTTCCACTGAGTACAATTACTTTGAAGTCTGGGGTAGGCTGAATAATGCCCTCCCGAATATGTCCACATCCTAATCCCTAATCTGTGAATGCTACCTTACATAGCAAAAGGGATTTTGTAGATAGGATTAAATTAAGGTTTATCAAGTGAGCAGATTATCCTGGATTGTCCAAGTAGACCACAGATGTAATTATATGGCTCCTTATAAGGAGACAAGGTCCATGAAAATGTGCTCAACATCACTAATCATCAGGGAAATGCAAATCAAAACCACAATGAGACATCACCTCATATTTGTTAAAACGGGCATTATGAAAAAGACAATAACAAGTATTGGTGAAGTTGCAGAGAAAAGGAACCTGGTGTACTGTTGGTGAGAATGTAAAGTGGCGCAGCCACTATGGAAAATAGTATAGAGGTTCCTGAAAATAGTAAAAATAGAGCTACCTTAGGAAGGAAATTCTGACACAGGCTACAACATGGATAAAATTTGAGGACACTATGCTAAGTGAAATAACTAGACACAAAAAGGCAGACATTGTATGATTCCACCTATATGAGGTTCCTAGAATAGTCAGATTCATAAACACAGAAAAGAGAATTGTGGCTGCCAGGGGCTGTGGGAGAGAAATGGGGAGTTAGGGTTTAATGCTTACAGAGTTTCAGTTTTGCAAGATAAAAGGAGTACTGGAGATGGATGGTGGTGATGGTTGCACAACAATGTGAATATATTAATGCCACTGAACTTTAAAAATGGTTTAGATGATAAATTTCATGTTACATATATTTGACCACAATTTTTTTTAAAGTTTTCAAAAAAAAAATAGAACTACCATATGACCCAGCAATCCACTACTGGGTATTTATCTGAAGAAAATGAAAACACTAACTTGAAAAGATATGTGTACTCCCATGTTCATTGCAATGTTTTTTACAATAGCCAAGATATGGAAGCAATCTAAGTGTCCATCAATGCATAAATGGATAAAGAAAGAAAAAAAAAAAAACACCGAATTCATAGATGCAGAGAACAGATTGGTGGTTGACAGAGGTAGAAGTCAGGGATGGGCAAAATGGGTGAAGGTGATCAAAATGTACAAACTTCCAGTTATAAAAGAAATAAGTCATGGGAAAATAATGTACAGCATGGTGACTATAGTTAATAATGCTGTACTGCATATTTGAAAGTTGCTAAGAGAGAAGAACTTAAAAGTTCTCAACAAAAGAAAAAAATTTTGTAACTATGTATGGTGATGAATGCTAACTACATTTATTGTGGTGATTATTTCACAGTATACACAAATATTCAATCATTATGTTATACACCTGAAAATGATATAATGGTATCTGTGAACTATATCTCAATTTTTAAAAACAATATTACTTTCAGATAATTATGTTATAAAATATTTTATCTTGATAATTCTATAAACTATATTTCTAATGACTTAAGAAAAAAAGGAGGCAAGAAGGTCAAAGTGAGTAGTAGGCGATATGGTGATTAGAAGCAAGAGGTTGAGCTGATGTGAAGGGGCCACAAGCCGAGGAATGCAGGCAGCTTCTAGAAGTTGGAAAAGGCAAGGAAATGAATTCTCCCCTAGGAACCTCCAAAAAGGAACACAGTCCTGCTGACACCTTGATTTTAGCCCTGTAAGACCCATGTCACACTTCTAACCCACAGAACTATGAGAGAACAAATTCATGTTGTTTTACATCACCAAATCAATGGTAATTTGTTACAGCAGCACAATGAAAATGAACATAATCTTCCTTAATTTCTTACAGAATATTTTGTAGGTTTCATTGTACAGGCATTTCACACATTTTGTCAGATTCATTCCTAAGTATTCCATATTTCTTGTGATACAGTAAAGATTCTTTTTAAATTCTATTTCTGACTGATCTATTTCTATTTCTGATTGCTAGTATATACAAATACACTTGATTTTTTATGTTTATCTTGTATCCTGCAACCTTGCTAAACTCACTTATTAGTTCAAGTGCATTATTTGTAGATTTCATCAAATTTTCTACATAAACAATCATGTCATCTGAGAACAAAGGAGGTTTACTTCTTCATTTCCAATCTAGGTGTCTACGTGGAGGTGTGTTTGCATTTGTATGGTGGTGGTGATATGTGTTCCTCTGTGTGAGTCTGCATATGCTTGTTGTGTGTGTGAGTGTGCCTATTGTAGTTCCTGTCTTTGTGTGTCCTGAAGATGCTCAGTGTCTTTCTTCTTCAACTCTCCTTTTCTGTGGCAGAGACAATGAGAGTAACAGAGAGAGGGGATAAGAAAGACAACACCAGTGAGGCCCAGAGACGGGGGTAAAACAGGTGGAGGAAGGAAGAAAGACTGTGATCTGGGGACATAAAGACAGCCAGTTGAGGGGCCTGTCTCTCTTAGACTCTGTCTTTCTGAGTGAGCTACACAGTTCTCTCCTTGTCTTTTTCTGTCTGTCTCCCACTGTGGGGTGTCTTTTTCTGGTCTTCTCTGCATCTCTCTGTCTTGCATTCTCCCTCTTGCTTGATATCTCTGGCTCTTTCTCTAGACTCTGAGTTGCAGGAGCACAGAGTCTCATTCCAATTTGATCTAGGCCCACTAGGCCCGGGTCTGCCCTAGCGGGGGTCAGTCCATAATTGCCCAATATGTGAATGAATGTGTCCATGTCTGCCTGCCTATCAGCCTCTTTCTTTCTCTCTCCTTTAAAATGAAGAACTAGCATCTCACTTGTGAAGCTCAACAAACTGCTTGACACCACAAAAAGATCCTCATCTAAGGCGTGGGTGTGGCTGAGTCACCCCTCAAGTGTGAGAGTGAGGCAGGGACAATGCTTTACATGAGTCTGAAAGTCAAAGCTGCCGGGTCCAGTCTCACCCCATATTTCTCCCACTCAGGAGAAGTGGAATGACAATTCTGACCTCTTGAATCGAGGGGTGGAACCTTAACTCTCCTGACCTTGGAAAGGTGCTACCATGGACTTTCCTGACCCCAGGTCCTGGTTCTTGCTGTGTTGTGTGATCAGGCACTGAGCTTGGGTCCTCATTCCTGCCCTGGGATCGCTGGTGGGGACAGGTAGAGTGCTTTACACAGAGTAAATCACTTAATCCTCATAGTTTAAGGTAGGTATTGTTGTCATCCCCACTTCATATATGGGGAGAGCGAGGCACACAGAGGTTGAGAGTGTTGCCCAAGATGACATGGCAGGTTAGAACCGCATTGTGCAATGTGGTAGCCATGTGCCGCAAGCGACTACTAAGTACTTGAAATATACTTAGTGGGACTAATTAAAATTTAACTTTAATTAGAAAATTGATACTGAATTCAGTTATTGGAAATATTCTAAGTACAGTCGGAAAAACTTGGGTATGTGAATCTGCATTGTTAACTTAATTTTCATGGCCTCTAAATACATATCAAATATTTCTGAAGGAAACTTATGATCCCAATTAAAATGTGCTGTAAGTGCAAAATACACAGCAGATTGAAAAGACTTATAATGAATAAAGATACCATGTGAGGCAGAGGCAGAAACAGAGAAAGCCAGAGACAGGGAGAGGTCAAGAAATAAATAAGAGATGTAACACATAGATGGAGGCATACAAAGAGAAGCTGCAAGAGAGACAGAGACAGAAAACAGGGGAGCAAAAGAGACAGAGATACAAACACACAGGAGCACGGGGCCTGCAAAGGGTGAGGGCAGGGCTGGCACCTGTGAAAAGCTTGTTATTATATGTGAAAGTGTGTTTCTTTTATTATGTTTTTATTTTTAACAGCTTCTTGAGGTATAATTGACATACAATAAATTGCACGTATTTAAAGTGTACAATATGATCAATTCTGACATGTTGCACACCTGTGAAACCATCGCCACAATCAAGATAATGAACATATCCATCACCCCAAAGTCTCCTGATGCCCTTCTGTAACTCCACCCTGACCGTACTTCCAACCCCCTCCCCAGGCAACCACTGATCTGAGTTTGTCCCTAGAAATTAGCCAGCAATTTCTAAATTTTGTATAAATAGAATCATACATTATGTCCTCTTTTGGATCTGGTGTCTTCCACTCAGCATAATCATTTTGAAGTCTGGAGTAGGCTGAATAATGCACTCCCAAATATGTCTATATCCTAATTCCTACAACCTGTGAATATGAACTTACCTGGTAAAATGAACTTTGTAAACAGGATTAAATTAATGTTCATCAAGTGGTGAGATTATCCAAGTAGGCCAGGGATGTAATCACAAGGATCTTTGTAAAAAAGAGGCAAGAAGCTCAAAGTGAGCAGTAGGACAGGTGATGATGGAAAGCAAGAGGTTGTAGTGACATGAAGAGGCCCTGAGCTAAGGAATGCAACTTCCAGAAGAATACAACCATGTCAACACCTTGATTTTAGCCCAGTGAGATTGATTTTGGCCTCTGAACTCCAGAACTGTAAGAGAATAAATTGTTTTGTTTTATGCCACTAAGTTTGTGGTGATTTATGGAAGCACTACTAAGAGACTAATATAAGGTTTGCTCATGTTGTTGCAGATGTCAGTCTCTCATTCGTTTTCATTACTAAGAGTACTCCATTGTATGGACACTCCACTGTTTGATTACCCGTGGATGTGTTCATGGCCATTTGGGTTGCTTCCAGTTTGAAGCTATTATAACTCTAGCTGCTCATGAATATTTGCATACAAGTGTTTGTGTGTACATATACTTTCATTTCTCTTGAGAAAATACCTATTTGTGGAATGGTTGGGTCATATGATACATATATACATTTTCTAAGAAACTGTCAACCTGTTTGCCAAAGTGGTTATAAGATTTTACATTCCCAGCAGCTGTGTATGAGAGTTCCAGTTGCTCCACATCCTGGTCAACAGCAATCTTTTGTGGTACAGTGGTATGGTCAGTCTATTTAATTTTAGCCATTCTTTTTTTTTTTTTTTTTAAGATTTTATTTTTTCCTTTTTCTCCCCAAAGCCCCCCGGTACATAGTTGTGTATTCTTCGTTGTGGGTTCTTCTAGTTGTGGCATGGGGGACGCTGCCTCAGCGTGGTCTGATGAGCAGTGCCGTGTCCGCGCCCAGGACTCGAACCAACGAAACACTGGGCTGCCTGCTGCGGAGTGCGCGAACTTAACCACTCGGCCACGGGGCCAGCCCCTAATTTTAGCCATTCTGATAGGTGTATAGTGGTATCTCATTGCAATTTTAATTTTAATTTCCATAATGACTAATGGTGCTGTACATCTCTTAATGTGCTAATTTGTCCTATGTATGTCATCTTTGGTGAAGTGTCTGATCAATTTTTTGTCCACTTAAATTGGGTTGTTTGTTTCCTTACTATTGTGTTTTGAAAGTTATTTATTTATTCTGGAGACAAAGCCTTTGTCAGATATGTGACTTGTAAATATTTTCTCCCAGTCTATGGCTTGTCTTCTTGTTCTCTTAACAGCTTCTTTTGAGGAGCAAACATTTTTAATTCTGATAAAGCTCAACTTATCATTCTTTATAGATTACACTTTTTTTAATTTTTATTTTTTCCGATGTACATATTTCGAATTCTGTATACATTACATCATGTTCACCACCCGAACACTAATTATAGTGCATCCCCTCACATGTGAGCCTAATCACCCCTTTTTCCCTACCCCCCCCTTCCCCAATGGTAACCACCAGTCCAATCTCCAATGCTATGTGTGTTTTTTTGTCATTTTTATCTTCTACTTATGAGTGAGATCATATGGTATTTGACCTTGAGGGTATTACGCTGAGTGAAATAAGTCAGAGGGAGAAAGTCAAAGTCAAATAGATTACACTTTTAGTGTCATATCTCAAAATATTTCCCCACTCAAGGTAACAAAGATCTGATCCTACATCTTTTCCTAGAAGTTTTACATTTATGTCTATGATCCATTTGTAGTCAATTTCCACATGAGATAATAGATATGGATCAAAATTCCTTTCTTGGCATATAAATATCCAATTTTTTCATGACTATTTGTTGAAAGTATTGCTTATCCACTGAATTGCCTTTGCACCTTATTAAAAAATCGATGAACATATAGGTGTGTCAATTTGTGGGCTCTCTATTTTTCTAGTCTTTATGTTGTTGACCTTGATCCCAGTACCAAACTGTCTTGATTGTAGACTTATCTTTCCTGAGGCCCGGTGTTTTAGTCCTTCAACACTAGCTTTCTTTTTCAAAATTGTATTCCTTGAAGTCTTTTGCATTTATGCCTGAATTTTTAAATCTGCAAATAGAAAAAGCCTGCTGAGAGTTTGTTTGGTATTGCTCTGAATTCATAGGGAATTACTATCTTAACCATATGAGTCTTCTGACCAGTGAAGACAGTACATAGCTACATTAATTTCATCTTTGTGGTAGGCAGAATAATGGCTCCCCCAAAGATGTCCACATCCTAATTCTCAGAGCCTGTGAATCTTTTAGGTTAGATGGTAAGGGAGAATTATTGTTGCAGATGGAATTAAGGTTACTAATTAGCTGAATTTAAGATCAGGACGGTATTCTGGATTATCCAGGTGGATGTGATGCAATCCTGAGGGTCCTTAAACCCAGTAGTATAAAGATACACATTTGATTTTTTATGTTGCTTTTGTGTCCCTAATGATTGATAATGCTGATCATTTTTTATATGCCTGTTGACCATTTGTACATCTTCATTGGAGAAAAGTCCATTCATGTGCTTTGCTCAATTTTCAATCAGGTTGTTTCTTTGCTCTTGAGTAGTAGGAGTTCTTTATATATTCTGGATATTAACCCCTGATCATATATATTATCTGCAAATATTTCCCCATCCTATAAGTTGCCATTTCACTCTACTTATTGTGTCCTTTGATGCACAGAAGTTGTTAACTTTGATGCAGTCCAATTTGAATGTAAGACTTGAAGCCATAAAACTCCTAGAATAAAACATAGGCAGTATACGCTTTGATATTGGTTTTTGCAGCACCTTTTCAACTACCGTGTCTACTCAGGAAATGGGGACAAATGAAAAAGTTAACAAATGGGAATACATCAAACTAAAAAGCTTCTGCAAAGCAAAGTAAACCATGAACAAAATCAGAAGACAACCAACCAACTTGGAGAAAATATTTGCAAATCACTTATACAACAAGGGGCTGACGTCCAAAATATATAAAGAGCTCATACAACTAAGCAACAAAAAAAAAAAAACAAAACCCAATCAAAAAATGGTCAGAGGATATGAACAAACATTTTTCCAAAGAAGGTGTACAGATGGTCGACAAACACATGAAATCATGTTCAACATCACTACCTATTATGGAAATGCAAATCAAAACTACAATTAGATATCACCATACAACTGTCAGAACAGCTAAATTACCAAGACAAATAAAAACAAATTTTGAAGAGGATGTGAAGAAAAGGGAAACCTCATACACTGTTGGTGGGAATGCAAACTAGGGCAACCACTATGGAAAACAGTATGGATATTTATCAAAAAATTGAAAATAGAAATACCACGTGATTTACCTATCCCACTACCCAAAGAACTTGAAATCTATGGTCCAAAGAGATTTATACACCCTTATGTTCATTGCAGCATTATTCACAACAACCAAAATGTGGAAGCAGCCCAAGTGCGCTTCTATGGATGAATGGACAGAGAAGATGTGGTATATACATCTACATATAATATACAATGGAATACTACTCCACCATAAAAAAAAAGACAAAATCTTCCCATTTGCAACAACATGGATGGACCTTGAGGGTATGATGTTAAGTGAAATAAGCCAGACAAAGACAAGTATTGCATGATTTCACTCATATGTAGATGATAACAAATACATGGATAAATAGAACAGATCAGTGGTTACCGAGGCGAAGGGATTTTGGGAGTGGGAGAAAGGGGAAAGGGGCACATGTGTACGACCATAGGAAAAATTAGACTACTGGTGGTGAGCACAATGACGTCTATTCAGAAATTGGTAAATAATAATGTACACCGAAATTTCACAATGTTATGAACCCTTATGATCTCAATAAAATTACTGGAAAAACAAAGAAATGAAGAGTATAATACTGGAAATGGAAAATTCACTAGAGGGAATCAATAGCAAAGTAGATGATACAGAAGAATGAATCAGCAAACTGAGTGAAAAACTAGAGGAAATCACCTGAGCTGAACAGATAAAAGAAAAAAGAATTGAAAAGAATGAATATAGTCTAAAGGACCTCTAGGACAACATCAAGCACACTAACATCTGTATTATAGGTGACCCAGAAGGACAAGAGAGAGACAAAGGGGAAGAGAAGCCATTTGAAGATATAATCGCTGAAAACTTTTCTAACTTAAGGAAGGAAACAGACTTCCAGGTACAGGAAACACGAAGAGCATCAAACAAGATAAACCCAAAGAGGCCCACACTAAGACATATTATAATTAAAATGTCAACAGTTAAAGATAAAGAAAGAATCCTAAAAGCTGCAAGAGAAAGTCAATAAGATACATACAAAGGACACCCCATAAGGCTATCAGCTGACTTCTCAGCAGAAAGCTTACAGGCTATAAGGGAGTGGCATGATGTATTTAAAGTGCTGAAGGGAAAACCTACAGCCAAGAGTATCTACCTTGAAAGGTTAGCATTCAGAATGGAAGGAGAGATAAAGAGTTTCTCAGTGAGGATGGCCCGGTGGCATAGTGGTTAAGTTCACATGCACCACGTCCGTGGCCCGGGATTCCTCAGTTTGAATCCCAGGTACAGATCTAGCACAACTTATCAAGCTATGCTGTGGCAGGCATCTCACATATAAAATAGAGGAAGATGGGCACAGATGTTAGCTCAGGGCTAATCTTCCTCAAAAATAAAAAATTTTTAAAAAGTTTCTCAGACAAGCAAAAACTAAAGGAGTTTATCACCAAGAAACCAGCCTTAAAAGAAATGCTAAAGGGACTTATTTAAGTGGAAAAGGGAAGATCACAAATAGAAATAAGAAAGTTAGCCCAAAAAAAGCAACAAAATCACTGGTAAGGCAAATATACAGTAAAACTAGCACATCAACAACCTAGGAAGCTAATATTAAGATCAAAAAACATAAGTACTTACCCACAACATGACTAACAAAAATGTACAACTGAAATCTCACAAGGTTGTAATCTATCATAACATTAATAAAAAGAAAAAAACATAAGTACTAAAATTATCTATTTCCATAATAAAAGAGTAATGAATACACATGCACAAAAAAAGAGGTTAGAAATGATATAAAAAACATAAAATGTGAGGAGGGCTGTAAAAGAGTAGAGCTTTTAGCAAGAGGCCAAACTGAAGAGACCATTAACTCAATATAAATTGCTATATACATAGGTTATTATACATGAACCTCATGGCAATCACAAATAAGAAGCCTATCACAAATATACAAAAAATTAGGAGAAATGAACCCAAACATAATACTACAGAAAGCCATCAAATCACAATGGAATAGAGCCAGAGAAGAAAGGAACAGAGAAGAACTACTAAAACACCCCTCAAAAAAAGTAACAAAGTGGTAAGAAGTACATTCTTACCAATAGCTACTTTAAATGTCAATGGACCAAATACTCCAATAAAAAGGCATAGGGTGGCTGATTGGATAAAAATACAAGATCCATATACGTGCTGCATATAAGAGACACATTTCAGACCTAAAGACACTCACAAACTGAAAGTGAAGGGATGGAAAAAGATGCAAATGGCAATGAAAAGAAAGCTGGGGTAACAATACTTATAAAAATAGACTATAAAACAAAAACCGTAACAAGGAACAAAGAAGGGCACTACATAATGATAAAGGGAACAATCCAACAAGAGGATATAACTCTTGCAAATATCTATACACCCAACAGAAGAGCACCTGACTACATAAAGCAATTAATAACAGACATAAAAGGAGAAATAGACAGTAACACAGTGATAGTAGGTGACTTTGACACACCACTTACACCAATGGATAGGTCATCCAAACAGAAGATCAATAAGGAAACATTGGCCTTAAATGATACATTTGACCAGAAGGACTTAGTAGACATTTACAGAACATTCTATCCAAAAACCATATTTAAAATGCACATGGAACATTCTCCAGGATAGATCAAATATTAGGCCACAAAACAAGTCTCAATAAATTTAAGAAGATTGAAATACTGCCAAGCATCTTTCTGATAACAATGATATGAAACTAGAAATCAACTACAGGAAGAAAATCAGAAAAGCCACAAATATGTAACTATTAAACAAAATACTACTGAAAAATGAGTGGGTCAATGAAGAAATCAAAAAATACCTAGAGACAAATGAAAATGAAAATACAACATGCCAAAATTTATGAGATACAGCAAAAGCTGTTCTAAGAGGAAAGTTTACAGGCCAACCTCAACAAATAAAAAAATCTCAAATAAACAATCTAAGAGTGCACCAAAAGAACTGGAAAAGGAAGAACAAACAAAGCTCAAAATAGGTAGAAGAATGCACATAATAAAAATCAGAGCATAAATAAATGAAATAGAGAAAAAAATAATAGAAAAAAACAAATGAAACTAAAAGCTAGTTATTCAAAAGGACAAACAAAATTGACAAACCTTTAGCTAGCGTCACTAAGGAAAAAAGAGAGAAGGTTAAAATAAATAAAATTGGAAATGAAAGATTATGAGAATACTATGAAAAGCTATACTCCAACAAATTAGATAATCTAGAAGAAATGGATAAATTCTTAGAATCTACAACTTTCCAAAACAGAATCAAGAAGAAATAGAGAATTTGAATAGACCAAACACCCATAAGGAGATCAAAACAATAATCAAAAACCTCCCAAAACAATAAAAGTCCTGGACCAGACAGCTTCCCTGGTGAATTCTACCAAACATTCAAAGAAGAAAATGCCTATCCTTCTCAAATTCTTCCAAAAAATTGAAGAGGAGGGGAAGCTTCCTTACTCATTCTATGAAGCTGACAGTACCCTGATTTTTAAAAAAAAGCAGACAAGGACAACAAAAAAGAAGAAAATTGCAGGCCAATATCACTGATGGATATCAACAGAAAAATCTTCAACAAAATACTAGCAAATTGAATACAACAATACATTAAAAAGATCATACATCATGATCAAGTGAGATTCATTCCACAGATGCAGGGATGGTACAACATCTTCAAATCAATCAATGTGATACACCACTTTAACTGAATGAAGAATAAAAATCACATGATCTTCTCAATAGATGCAGAGAAAGTATTTGACAAGATATAGCATCCGTTTATGATAAAACCTCCGAATATAATGGGAGTAGAAGGAAAATACCTCAACATAATAAGGTCATATATGGCAAACCCACAGCTGATAGTATTCTCAATGGAGAAAAACTGAAACCTGCCCCTCTAAGAACAGGACCCCGACAAGGGTGCCCATTTTCACCACTCATTTAACAAAGTATTGGAAGTCCTAGCCAGAGCAATCAGAAAAAGAAAAGGGATCAAAATTGGAAAGAGAAAACTGAAACTGTCACTATTTCCAGATGACATGTTTTTATAGAGAGAAAATCTTAAAGAATCCCCTAGAAAACTTTTAGAAATAATAAATGAATACAGAAAAGTTTCAGGATACGAAATCAACACACAAACATCAGTTGTGTTTCTATACACTAACAATGAAGTAGCAGAAAGAGAAATTAAGAATATAATCTCACTTACAAATGCAACAAAAAGAATGACATACATAGGAATAAACTTAATCAAAGAGGTGAAAGACATATACCCTGAAAACTATAAAACTTTGTTAAAAGAAATTGAACAAGACACAAAGAAATGGAAAGGCACTTCATGCTCTTGGATTGGAAGAATTAACATAGTTTAAATGTCCATACTTGCTAAATCAATCTACAGATTCAATGCATCCCTATCAAAGTTTCAACAACATTTTTCACAGAAATAGAACAAAGAATCGTAAAATGTTTTTTCTTTTGAGGAAGATTAGCCCTGAGATAACTGCTGACAGTCCTATTCTTTTTGCTGAGGAAGACTGGCCCTGAGCTAACATCCATACCCATCTTCCTCTACTTTATATGTGGGATGCCTACCACAGCATGGCTTAGCCAAGCGGTGCCGTGTCTGCACCCAGGATCCGAACCAGCGAACCCCGGGCCACCATGAAGTGGAACGTGCGAATTTAACTGCTGCGCCACTGGGCCGGCCCCAAGAATCCTAAAATTTATATGGAACAACAAAAGACCCAAATACCCAAGGAAACCTGAGAAAAAGAATAAAGCTGGAGGTATCACACTCCCTGATTTCAAACTATACTACAAGGGCTGGCCCCATGGCCAAGTAGTTAAGTTCTCATGCTCCACTTCAGGAGCCCAGGGTTTCACCAGTTCGGATCCTGGATGCAGACATGCCACCATTTATTAGGCCATGTTGAGGCGGTGTCCCACATACCACAACTAGAAGGACCCACAACTAAAATATACAACTATGTACTGGGGGGATTTGGGGAGAAAAAGCAGGAAAAAAGGAAAAGAAAAAAACAAGATTGGTAACAGTTGTTAGCTCAGGTGCCAATCTTTAAATATATATATATACTACAAAGCTATAGTAACCAAAACAGCACAGTACTGCACAAAAAAAGACACACAGATCAGTGGAACAGAATTGAGAGTCCAGAAATAAACCCACACATCTAGGGACAACTAATTTTTGACAAGGGAGCCAAGAACATACAATGAAGAAAGGAAAGTCTCTTCAGTAAATGGTGCTGGGGAAAACTGGACTGCCACAGGCAAAGGAATGTAGGTAGACCATTATATGATACCACACGCAAAAATTAACTCAAAATGGATTAACGACTTGAATGTAACACCTGAAATCATGAAACATCTAGAAGGAAACATAGGCAGTATAGGCAGTATGGTCTTTGACATCAGTCTTAGCAGCATATTTTTAAGTACCATATCTGACCGGGCAAGGGAAACAATAGAAAAAAATTAACTAAAGGGATTACATCACTAAAAAGCTTCTGCACAGCAAAGGAAACCAACAACAAGACAAAAAGACAACCTAAGAATTGGGAGAAGATATTTGCAAACCATATGTCTGACAAGGGGTTAACATCCAAAATAGATAAAGAATTCATACATCTCAACATCAATAAAACTAACAACCCAATTAAAAACTGGGTGAAATATCTGAACAGACATTTCTACAAAGAAGATATACAGATGGCCAACAGGCACATGAAAACATCTTCAACATCACTAACTATCAGGGAAATGCAAAGTACAATTACAATGAGATATCACCTTATGCCCATCAGAATGGTTATACTTAATAAGACGGGAAATAACAAGTGATAGAGAGGATGTGGAGAAAATGGAACTCTCATGCACTGCTGGTAGGAGTACAAACTGGTGGAGCCACGATGGAAAACAGTATGGAGATTCCTCAAAAAATTCAGAATAGAACTATCATAGTATCCAGCTATTGTGTTTCTGTGTATTTATCCAAAGAACATGAAAACATGAATGCAAAAAGATACATGCACCCCTATGTTCATTGCAGCATTATTCACAATAGCTAAGACTTGGAAGCAACTTAGTTGTGCATCAAAGGATGAATGCATAAAGAACATATGGTATATATACACAAAGGGTTACTACTCAACCATAAAAAAGGACAACATCTGGCCATTTGTGACAACGTGGATGGACCTTGAGGGTATTATGCTAAGTGAAGTCAGTCAGAGAGAAAGTCAAATACCATATGATCTCACTCATAAATAGAAGACAAAAACAGCAACAAATAAACACATAGCAACAGAGATTGGATTGGTGGTTACTGGAGGGGAAGAGGAGAGGGGAAGGGTAAAAGGGGTTCTTAGGCAAATGTACGTGGTGATGGATGGTAATTATTCTTTGGCTGGTGAGCATGATCTTATTTATAGAGAAATCAAAATAGACTGATGTACACACAAAATGTATATGATATTATAAACCAATAGTACCACAATAAATAAAAAAACTAAAAAAAAATAAATTTAACTTCATGCCAATGAAAGTTTCCATCCCAGGCCATCACAGTCCTGTAGAGATGGGGACTTTCAGAGACTCTATCCTGACACAGGCAGAAACAGGGTAAACAGCATGGTAGTCATCAATTTAACCCTCACATCATTGGCCAAAGCAAGTGTCTCCCAAGTCAACGTGGCAGAGATGTTTAAGCACCCAGGGATTTTTAAACAATATTTGTGAACAATAACGTACTTTACCACACTCAGTGGGGCAGCTCTCTGGGCCCCTCCCTTTCCCACTGAGGCTGCAGGTCCACACTATGGCCCAGCTCAGGGACATGTTTGCTGTCCACCCTCAGTTATGCCAGTGACACGAGCCTGTGCTGAAGTCAACAGTGGATCCTGAGGTCTCCCTCTAGATGGGACACTTTTATGATGGTGGATCCCGTTTTCCAGGAAGTTATGAGTGGGGCATGTGAGACCCAGAAACTTAAGTTCGAAGATGGGTGGGTGGTGCTTTCAAAATGTCTGTCAGGTGTGATGGGGCCACTGACCAAGGAGAACTGCCCCTGGTGGTGGTGTTGGAACAGATTGTGGGAGGATTACCCATTAGCTGCTGATTGTAGGTACATCAGGGGTCCCGAAGGAGGGCCACGTTGACCAGACAATTGGGTCACTCAGAAGCTTAGAGAAGTGGCTGTGCATCATCCATTCAGAAGTAGTTCAATATTTTAACAGCCAGTCCAGATACTGGTGCCCACCTATTGCATATGAATCCAAAATGGGGGCCACTGAGGTTTTAGCTCCCCTCTACCTCTCGCTCATGGCTTCTCATACCCAGGGAACACCAGCATTGATTTTTCCAGTCTTTTCACATTGTCTCATAAATTGGCTTAGTTGAGAATATACTTAACTAGAGACACAAACGAAATAGAAATTGTGAGACAGGCAAAGACACGGACCAAGAGAGACAGAGGGCATGAGAAGAGGTGGGACAGAGAGAAACACACACACACTTCTGTTGTTGGTATTGAGGACAAGAACAGGAGCAGAGACAGCTCGCGTGTAAATCTATATAAATGAGCAAGCAAATGTTATGGGAGAGAGGGTGTGGGGCAACCAAGTTCTTTCCTAGGGCTCCCCTCAATGATCCCCTCCCCATCGCTTATGTTTTCAGGAAAACTTATCTGTCTGGGGGAGAGCTTGGCCTACTTAGGGCTCTTCCTCTTCTTGAACTCAATGCTGCAGAACTTCTCCTTGGGCTCTCCCAAGGCCCCAGAAGACATTGACCTCACACCAAGGATAAACGGGTTGGCAAAACCGCCCCCTGTGTTCCAGCTGTGCTTCCTGTCGTGCCGGGGAGGGGTACAAGGGATGCAGATCCCCTCAGAGTTTTTGCATCCAGCCCCCGCCTCTGCCCATGGTGAATCTGTGGAGGTCCCATGACTCCTCGCTGCTCACTCACCCTTGTGGAAAGTACTTTCTCTAGTTTTTCCTTCGTCCGGATTGTTGTAGTCACCATTTATCCCAGATGGCCTGCACTGCTGATGGAGAGTAAAATCTCAGGGTTTCAGGGCTAAGAAATGCTCAATAACTTAGTGTTACCACCAGCCCTCGCAGAGTTAGGAAAACTGAAGCCCCAAAGAGGGAAAGATTTAGATCCAAGTTTACCCAAGACAGCAGCAGCAGGTGCCCTGCTCCTGTCCCTTGTCCCCATTTACACTCCCACCCTCACCCTCCTGTTAACTCCTTGAGTTGAAAGGGCCAGTTCAGCCCTCGACTTCTGTGCTGTGTGACTCAAAAACATCTCCCTTATCTCTCTGGTTTTATCCTCTAAAACTAGTGAGATCAAAATAAAGTTCTATTTCTGGGCAAAATGACTATCTGTGCTGCCTTGCTATTATTATATGTTTTTGGAGGTAAAATTCACAGAACATAAAATTAACCATTAACAATTTTAAACTGTCCAATTTAATTGCATTTAGTACAATCAGAGTGATGTGCAACCATCGTTTCTATCTATTCCCAAACATTTTCATCACTCCAAAAGGAAACTCTATACCCATTAAGAAGTCGGTTCCCATTCTTCTCTCCCTCCGGGCCGTCACCACAACTAATATGCTTCTGTCAATGTGAACTTATCTATTCTGGAAGTTTCATATGAATGGGATCATACAGTAAGTGACCTGTGTCTGGCTCTTTCATTAAGCGTGTTTTCAAGGTTCATGCACACGGTAGCACGCATCAGTACTTCATTCCATTTATGGCCAAATAATATTCCATTGTTTGGAAATGCCACATTTGTTTATCCCTGAAGCAGTTGATTGGCATGTGGGTCATTTCCACCACTGTCTCTTGTGAATAGTGCTGCTGTGAACATTTGTGCACAGGGTGGCCCTGCTTTTGTTTTACTCTTCACGGGGAAAATGGGAGGAAGGTGATCTTCAGTTTCTGCCTTCAGACATGGGCTCTGGAAGGGTAGGGCCAGACCTCTCCTCTCAGATGGTTTTGAAGATTAAATGAGACATTAGTGATAAGGTGGCTAGAACAGTGCTTGTCAGCAAGTAAGCATTATTTAAGTGACTGATCAGTAAACAAACCCTCATCTTTGAGTTGAAGCTGAGAGAAGTGAAGTCACTGGACTGAGATCATAGCCTGAACAACACCCTAGCCTGATCACTGCCATGAGTGAGCTCTTAAATATGGATGACATTAGAGGATCAGGTGGGAAAGTTGGGTGCCATGGAGAGAGGTGGCCTTCCCATCAGCCCTGTGCCTGGGTTTTCCTCCTGTCCCATCATAAGGGGCCCGGTCAAGGCCTGTCTGGAGTGAGGCTGTTTCATGGAGAAGGGTGAGAGGGATAGCTGCTCCCTATATTGGGGAGGATGGGTGTAGGCATGGGAATCACAACCAGCCAAAGTAAGCCCCTCCCCTCCCTTGTTCCATCTTTCTCTACCTCAACCTCAGGCAGGCACAGTACACGCTGCGGCCCAGTGCTGTGGAGGAAAGAGGCTGGGGGATGTGGCAGGGTGAGGGGCTTACTACATCTCAGATTACAGGTCCTTAGACAGCCTAAGATACATCTTAACAGCTGAGGGAATGAGATGTGCTTGAGGTCACACGTGGAGCCAAAGAATATTCCTCTCTTTGTTCGGACCACAAACAGTAGGCTTCAGGCTCAAATGGAGGTAGTGGCCAGAAAGAGAGTTGTGAAAGTTACTCTATCACTTCAGGAGGAAAACTGGGCACTGGTTCTTCTGCCAAGTGCTCTGGTTCATGGTTGTGCTGTGCGGAATTGAGGTTGTTCAGGAGATGGTGATGGAATAATACAGCATTCTCCAGCGGGAGTGAGATTAGGTTGCTGGAACCGGTCCCATGGGGAATCAACAAGTGGAGGGCAGAGGGAAATGTCCCCAGAGAAAGCCAGGTGGAAACTACTACCTTTTATGACCTTGCATTGGAAGTCATGCGGCAGCACTCCCACTGCATTTCTTGGTCAAAGCTGTTATAAATTACCCCCAGATTCAAGTGAGGGGGAAAAGAGGACATCTCAGTTGTGGCATGTCAGTGTCACATTGAAAGAAGAGCGCACAGGACAGAAGATATATATCCATATAGATATATAAGGTAGAAACTAATAAAAGAAACCTAAACTAAATTGGATTCAGGAAGGCCTGTAGGGGGAGCTCTCATATCCTATCACATATCGTCAATTGCACCAAACAGGAAGAGACAGGTAGATGCTTGCATCTCTGACAGGAAGTCAAACTACTTTAAGACTGAACACAGATTTCTCTCCTCACTCAGCAACCACTCAGCCAATGAGATACCCTCCAGATCAGCCAATGAGAAGCCATTACCCTCCTGAAGTGTTACTTTCCTCCAATGGACTTTTGGTTTAGAACAGCCCCTCCATACTCTCCCTTTTTCTCTATAAAAGCAGCTCCCCTCCTTTGTTTTCTGGATTTGCCTATGGTTTGCCAAAGCATGCACATTCCAAATTGAAATTATTTTGGCTATTCGTGAGTAAACTCATTATGACATAAAATAACAGATGAGTTTTCCTTTTTAGTTGCCATATATGGTTTCAGAAAAGTGGATCCAAAGAGGCAATCTCCTAGAGACAGTGACCTCTAGTATGCAGTGAGGTACCCACATGAAACCACGTGTGCTCACCGCTTATGTGTGCTGCCACCTGCTTTTGGTTTGGAGAGTCTCCTCTCAGACACTGAACTCTGCTCTCCTTGTGTTTTAAGCGCTTGGACGTTATTCAGAAATGAGGCTTTGTCCTCTCAGGGGAGGGAATTTATCCTCCTGGTTCAAGACATCATCTTTGGTGAGTACTTAGTTGTTTTCTGAAGGCATCATAATTCCTTTGGGGGCTCAGACTTGCTGACAATCCAGGAGTTTTCCCTTTGTTTTCAGATTCCTTTTGGAATCAGGGCTAGGAGTCCAGCAACTTTTCTTTTCTTTTTAGATTCCTTGGGAGATAGGGCTAGGACTTTTGCAACTTTCTTGCATTTTCAGGGGAAATTTCAGAAATGAGATCCTAGTCACCTGAATGTTGTGAGTGAAACTTTCCTTCAGAGACCTCAGCCTGGTTTATGTTTAAGAACTTTGGGATACCTACATGTGCATTTTCAAGTAAGTGGGCTGAACAGACCATAAGCAGCACAGAATTTCAATGGCCATTACAGGGAAATTTTTTTTTTTTTTTTTTTTTGGTGAGGAGGATTGTTGCTGAGCTAACATCTGTGCCAATCTTCCTCCATTTCTTTTCTATGTGGGATGCAGCTGCAGCACAGCTTCATGAGCATTGTGTGGGTTCATGCCCAGGATCCTAATCTGTGAGCCCTTGGCTGCTGACGTGGAGTGTGCAAACTTAACCACTATGCCACTGGGCCAGCCCTTTCATGAGGGACTATTGATCTTCCCAAACTAGCTTTTCTTAAAACCAAATTGGAAGACTGAGGCTCTAAAATTAAGCAAAACAAATGGTCTGTCTATTTTCATTGGTACCTGTAGGCTTCTGAATACACACTGTTGATGCAAATAATCAATAACCAATTTATAAGTTACAAAGATATTTAAACAGCTGGTGTGAGGACTAGCCCAGAAGTGCTCTCTTCCCCAGAGAAGAAATAACTCTGGGGAAGTGTGGTTTACAGCATGTTTATATACTGTTTCAGAACAAAGAAGATAGAGCAAGTATGACAGAAATATAATTTTTTCCCCAAAGTCACAAGAAGATGTTTTCCTGCAGTTTAGCACATACTCAGCAGGTCAATTTGACCTTAGTTCTCCGGGAAGAAAAGCTTACCTTCAAAGAAATACTGATATCAGGGTCAGATAAAGGGAGATACTCGCCCCTATCTTTAAAGACTGCATTCTTTGCTTTGGGAAAATGTTTAAAGCAGATGTACAATGCGTGTTTGGTGGACCGTAAGTCAGGTTGCTCTTGGATAAACAAGATTTAGGCTGAATCAGATTTAAACCAGAATGGCTTCCCCCTATATCTTGATATGTGAAAATTTCTTATTATTCGCATTATTTTCATTTTCCCCCTTGTGATAGATAATCTTTCCATAGACGGTACTGATGATGAAGTTATTGTCCCTTGGTGCCTGGGTGGTTGCTGCCTGCTCTGGGTCCATCATGTCCCTTGGAGCTGGTATTTTATTTTATTAATTTACCCAGTTATCCATATTGGGGAGAAAAGAGCTGAGCTTAGTGAACAGACATAGAGGTACATGCTGCTGGGGGAAGCATTCCATAGGTCAGAAATTTTGGATCGTTGCAGAAATATTGTACACACATTTCAACAAGATTTCGTAGTCATCATTTACAACAGGAGTAATGATAATAATGTGTTTAGCTCAGAAGAATAAGTCTTAAGTATAATCCTTATCAGAGAAGGAGGCTTATTCAAAATTAGAAGAATGACCGACCGTCTCAAGTTCTTGAGCAATCGTTACCCTAGCTCACGTATCAATGTTACAACACTGAGTAAAGAAAACTATAATTAGTTTGAATATTAAGATTAATACAAGAATTCCAAGAAGTAAGAAAAATAAATTGTAATCTGGATCGCAGAAGGGAACCAATACCTGCAAGGAGGGAACTAAATCAATCAAGACTGGGTGCGGGGGTCTTATAGGGTATTCACCTGTGTTTTCACATGTTTTAACAGAGGTGACACATTGGAAGATCCCCCAGGTATAAAGACACAACATTCAGTTTGTGTTATAGCACATGTACCACCTTGAGATACAGTTAGAATATCTAAGGTCATTCTATTTTGAAGGACACCATTTCTCATTAAGCACGTCTCAGTATTCAATAAAGCTATTCCTGTTTGAGTATCCTTAAGAGCCTGCTGAGTAAATTTCATCAGGGCTTCTACATGTGGTATGAACTCTGCTAATCCTGTGAAGAGAACAAATGTAACTGTCAGGTGGTAAAACCAATGGAATACTGAACGAGTCCATGTGGCCTTAAGGAAAGGAAGATTGGTAACAGTTGTTAATTTAGGGTGAGTCCTTTGTGACACTAAGGGAGCCGTAGGGTTCAGCGTCCTAGCCATCCAAAGCCAAGGCCAAAGATTTGTTCCAGAAGATCACTGTGTTCCAGTGGGTGCCACCCAATAAGTGTCTGGCCCTCAAGACCAGCCTGTTCCAAACCAATCACTTCTCTTGAAGAATGACAGTACTTTGACATGGCTCCAGGGATATTAATCCCACGTTTCTGGTACAGTTAGGTAAATTTTGTTTGGAATAGTTTCTCTCTTCCAGAATAAAGGTGCTGATGTACTTAAAGACCCATAACTAGGAGTGAATCAAACAAATCCATGTCAGATTAGGGTGAAACATCCCACAATTCTTGTTGTAGAATCCAATTTCTTTTCTTTAGTGGCTAATTGTTGGGATAATTGAATAGTTTGAGCAACAGAAAAGAAAGAACCCTGTCCTGTACCACTAATAGCTTTGGCTCTTAGCAAGTTTTCAGGGTCATAATTAGTGATATCAGATGAAATTTAAACATTGGAAGTCTACCTCTCTATCATAATAAATTATTTTAGAGATTTGCAATCTGTAATTTGATAGGGAGAAGCCCACCAAGGTAACCCAGATGTACTAGAAAGGGCAAGTTGGCCGTATATCCAAATTGGACTGATTAATATGTGAAGCAAAGGAATGAGCCCATTGTAAGAAGACATTGCCATCAGAGGCCCATTCAGATGGATTGAATAAACAAACATGGTATCAGAAAAACCTTAAATGACATTTAGGCAATTAATTAAAAGATTTTGGACTTCAAATCTGCTGAGTGAAAGAGGCCAGACACAAAAGATTGTGTGATTCCATTTATATGAAATATCCAGAATAGGCAAATCCACAGAGATAGAAAGCAGACTGGTGTTTGCCAGGCACTGAGGGGAAGGGGGGATGAGGAGTGACTGCTAATTGGAATGGGATTTTATCCTGGGTGATGAAAATGTTTGGAACTAGATAGTGGTGGTGCCTGCACAACATTGTGAATGAACCAAGTGCCACTGAATTATACACTTTAAAATGGTTAATTTTATGCTATGTCAATTTCATCTTAATTTAAAAACATATATTTAGGGAGAAGGAGCTGCGGTGAAGAGTTTGAATTCTAGAGCCAGGCAGATAGAATGAAAATTGTGCTCCTCCAGTCACTAGCCATGTGACCTCAGAAAGACCTCAGACAACTGATGCCACTGTCCACCCTCTGTTGACTCATCTGTAAAATGGGCATGGTCATTGTACCCACCAAAGGGGCTAATGGGAAGAGGATTTTAGTGTGGGCAGGTAGGCACGGGTCGTGGAGCACAAGGAGTTGATTAGTGGAGGATTAGCTGTTCTGAGGAAGGGAGAAGTCACTGAGAGTGACCTGTGGCCGAGGAGGTGGACTGCAGAGATCCTGAGCCAAGTTTCCCCTTTTAGCTCCCATTTCTATATATACACTGCTTCTGGCATTCTATTAACAGAGGAAATGAAAACATCTCCTTAAGTCTTTAGAAGATGTGTGGCACGATGGGAAGAGGTAAGACTAAAGAAAAGAGTTTCCCGTTGAGGTGGCAAATAAGAAGGGGGAGGGATGCAGACTTGCAGTGGTTCTCTCCGAGGGAGGGAGACACGAAGAAAGTCATGGACCATTCTCTGCAGAGGTGAGGATACTTCATGACCCTGGAATCCTTCAATCCCCTTCCTTAGCCCCCTCGACGGGGCAGGAAGCTGATCTGGTATATTGGGGGTAATTTGCCCACACCACTTTCCCGGGGTGTGAGGTCAATGTCTTCAGGGGCCACAGGGCTGGCCACGGAGAAGTTCTGAAGGATGGTGGTGAAGAAGAGGAATAATTCGGTGCGAGCGATGCCTTCTCCAAGACAAGTGCGTTTCCCTGTGGGCACAGAGGATCACGAATGTGGGCATGGGTCAGCTGCAAATTCTTTTCCCTGTCACATCCCAAAGCCCAGAAAACTGTGTCCATTGCTACAGATTAGTATGAGATTAGCCTTTAATCTGCAATTCAGAATGGATTTTTAGGGAGTTCCCAAACCCTGTGAAGCCAGATGCACATCTTTGGTGGATGTGCCTTGCACATTTTTCCAGAAGAGAGTTTGTAGCTTCTGTTAGCTTTCCAAAGGGTTCAGTGGCCTTACAGAGCATAGGAACCCACTTTCTGGTTGGATATGTGTGTGTGTGTGTGCTTGTGTGTGTGTGTCTGTGTGCCACACATAGCTGTGTGCATATTTCTGACATAACATTTTTAATGTCCTTCATTTCTAATATGGGGGAGAATGGTACCTATCTCATGGGGCTACTATGAGGTTAAAGAACTTAATATTTGTACGAATTCTTAGAATTCTGTTCTGGCCCCTATTTGGGATCCTATGAATGTAGTTAGGGATTTGTGTTTCTTTCTTGGTGTGTGTGGTGGGGAGTGTGTGTGTCTCTGGCACAGCATGAGTTGATCTATCTCTGGGATGTCTTCTTGTCTCAGCCTGAGAGCCATGCCCTTCAAGAGTTCTGAAAAATCCCCAGAGCGCACATAAAATGGTGAATGAGACTGATGCACTTGAGAGTGGACTCAATGGCTCCCATCAGACTCTCAGAGGTGTATGGACCACCCTCCCAATAGGTTATAAACCATGGGCTTTTAGAGAAATGAGGACAAAGGTCCCCAAAAAATCAGGCAGAGGCACTGAGAGCCTCCTTCTTGATCTCTGTGTGTCATCATCTGCAGGCTGACAACCTTGGAAGGTCATGTCAATGATGGGTTTCTAGCCGTTTGCTAGACCTTTCAGATTGATAGATGTTGTGCCTGTGTGGAGCTATCTGAGGAAGCTCCACATATTTCTGGCATACCCAGATGTTAGGAGACATGAGCTTAGAGATACTTGGGCCAGGGCTGTGAGCTGGTTCTTCTCCCGTAACGGGTTCTGCAACCCAGCTCTTTCCAGAACAGCATGACGTCTGTTATCTCCCTCCCACCCCATCCTCCCCATCCCTGGGGCGGTCCATTTGGACACACATTAGCATCCCTTTGTCTCTAATAGCTTTTTGGCTGAGCTCGTCTCTTTTTCTGGCTGTGGCAGTCCGCCTCCTTCTTTTTCTCTCTGTAAACCTCCTGTCAGTTACTGTTTGTCTGTCTCACTTCTCTTGGTCTCTTCTTTTTCTGCTCTCTTCTGCTTGTTTACCTCTCTGTCTCTGTCTATTTGGATCTGATTCTGTTTGCAACTCTCTCTGTCTCACTTGTCATCTCCCTCTACAGATCCCTTTCCTCTCCTAACTATTTCTTCTTCTTTGCTTATGTCACTCTTTTTTCTCTCTTCTGTTTTTCTCCCTCTCATTCCCCCTTTCTTTCCTCCTATCTCATCATCCTCCCTCCTTCTTCTCCTTCTCTCTTTCTCCTCTCCTCCCTTTCTTGTCTCATGTTCACTCATTGTCTTTATCCACCACTGTTCCCCATCTCTATATCCCTCTGTAATTCGTTCTGTTCTCACTCACTCTATCCTTCTCCGTCTGTCTCTGTCCTTATGTCTCCACCTCTCTGTCTCTCTCTAAACATAGGGCAGGACTATTAAACGGAGGAATTGACACTCATCCCAGCACATAGCCCCCATCTCTCACTACAGATGAAATGAAGGGGGAGGCCATTGCACTGGACAGATCCAGGAACCTGGGTCACTGAAATCACTGATGGAAGTCAAGACTAGGGGCCATTTTCTGGGGTCTTCCTTTCTACTAAATGAAGAGGACTCTGAGACTAGAGGTTTTCTCTGGATGGGGCTAAAGTGTGGAGTAAAGGGATGAAGACACTTTAGAGCATTTCTTGATCCACCCTGGTTCCTCATTGCCAGCAGGATAAATCCAAACTCCCCGAAACACTCAAGTCCTTCCAGCTGAGCTCTTCATCCTTATCCCCTTCTTGAATCGACACCCCAGGCTACTCCGGTTCTTCTAGTTTCTCAATGCAGCATGCTGCCTCCATCTTCAGGCTCTGCCCTTGCTGTTTCCACTACATGTAACACTCTCCAGTGGGCGGTTGATGCTCACTCATGAAGTCTTCGCTTAGAAGCCAGTGCTTCAGGTAAACTTTTCCTCACCAACCTACCGAGAGTCATCAGGACTCCCTATTTTCTGCTCCCAAAGATCCTTTAGAGCACTTATCACAATTACGATTAATTATAAGAATAGTAATTGCGCCTATGAGCTCTTACTTTTTGTCAAGCCATTATAATCAAATTCCAAGCATCAATTCATTGAGTTAGTTATTATTTTGTGACCATATGATGAATGCCCATCTCCACTGCTGGACCATAAGTTTCTAGAGGCTGGCACTGTGTGTCTATGTGACTTGTCCAGTGTATTATCTTTGGCCCCCAACAGAGCACTAAGCTCAAAGTAATTCCCAACCGATGTTTTATACCTGAAGATGTGGAGATGTTATCATACCTGCCCAGGGTTCAGCTTGCCAAGATGTGCCTTTGGGACATGATATCACTTCTCAAGCCCCCTCGAGTAGTGAAGATGGAGTGGATTAATGTAGGTAAAGAAACTGGTATATACTCACTGCTCAATAAATAAAGGCTTTTCCTTGATAGTCTCAAAGAGGGGATGGCACCTGTTCTCTGGTGTCTGGGAAAGGAAGTGTGGCTCCAGCTTACCTGTGGAGAAGGGGATAAAAGCTTCATTCTTCTTCAGTGCCCCACTGGCATCCAGAAAGTGGTCAGGGTTGAAGGCGTCTGGTTTCTCAAAGTAACGTGGGTCATGGAGAGCAGAGCTCAGGATGGGATATACTTCAGTGCCCTGAGGGAGGGTCACAAGGTCAAAGATACTGCTGTTCCCTTCCCCACTCCACCCCTAAAGACAAAACAGGAGGGCTCGAGTGATAAAACCAACGGGAGGTCAAGTTTGCAGATCAAGAGAACCCAGGATGCCCACCCAGAACAGATGTGGGAGACACACTGGCCTCACCTTGGGGATGATGTACCCTCGGAAGTGAGTGTCTTTGGTGACAACGTGGGGCACCCCAAGGGGGAGGAGGTCTGAGAATCTCTGAATTTCATGGATGACTGCATCAGTGTATGGCATTTTGGTGCGGTCATCAAGGGCTGGAGGGCGTTGTGAGCCAATCACCAGATCAATCTCCTTGTGGACTCTCTCTGCACAGAAGAGTGGGACCAGTGAACTTCTTTTCAAAGAGGCATTTCAGCAGGGTCACTGCTCTATGGGCCAATGAACCAGGATATACCTCTAGTAAAGGGTTAGATATTAGATTTTTGACACTCATTGGAGTAACCAGCTTTTAATGGGAGAGGGGAGGAAGCAACAAGAATTCACACCTGTTAAAATCTAAGAAATGCTATGTATTCTCTCCCCACATGCTAAGGTAAACACAGACACACACATACCCATGTGGGCCACCTTTTGCACAGAATTTCAGATTGACAGCTCTAGGCTATGGACCTAAAAACATTCTCCAAGACGAGCAGAAAAAGGAACAAATATTTATTGTGTATGTATGATAGATGAGGCGCTGTGCTAGGTCCTCAGGAATATAACAGCAAAATAGATAAATAGGTTAACCCATGAACAAATGGATAAATAAATGAATACAGCAATCAACCAATTAACGAGTGAATCAATTCATCAATGGAAAGATTGAGGAATAGAAGAACATTAACGAATGTAGTATGTATTTACTTATCAATCAACAGATGAATTAGAGAATCCTTAATTAATAAATATTCCATAGACAGATAAATCACATGAATGGGTCCATGGCCAGATTTATGGAGGAACAAGTGAATGAATAAATTAGAGAGGTAATGAGTAAATAAAGGAATACATGGATGATGGATTGAATGATAGATGGGTAAGTCAAGGATGAACAAGTGAGTGAATTATTCAGTGGATAAATGAAGGAATAGATGGATGAAGGATGAATTGACCGACTGACTGATGGAAGGATTAGGGAATGAGACCTAGCTCATAGAAGGAGAGATGGATACATGAATGCATCAAAGAGCCAATGAATCAAGGAAAAATAGTCCACTCAATTAATCACTGTTCCAGAAGATCACCAGAGGAATCAATTAATCCAAATAAAGAATGGAAGTGTATGCTTTTGGATAAATCACAGACGAAAGAATCTGAGGATACAGGTTAATGAGTAAAAGTTCAGACAGATGAATAGATGGATACATGTTGGATGGATGGATGGATGGATGAGCTGACCTTTAAGTGATCAGAGAAATCAGTGGGAGAACAGATTGACAGATTCTTCATTCATCCATACACCAATAGGGCTGGCCTAGTTGGGGCCTCCTTCAAAACCTTCAGTGCTCCAGGTATAAGAGAGGAAAGTGTCCTGTCTCATTCAGGAAGGACCCCTAGCCTCACTTCTGCAGTTCCAAAAGAGGTCCCATTTATTGGCTGTTTCCAGCCCACCCACCTGTGATGTGGGGGTATTTGAGCATGAGCAGGAATCCATAGCGGAGAGTCGTGCTAGTGGTCTCAGTGCCAGCGAAGAAGAGTGAGAGCACAGTGATGATGAGGTTTTGCTGGTGGAACTCGGTGTTGGGGTCAGACTTCTCCTGGGTCCAGAGGAATGGGGCTCATGTCAGGGAGGCTGGAACCTCGTGGCACAGTGTCTCTCGAGGTACCTTCCACCTGTTTCTGGGTCTCTCACACACCTGGCTCATTTTACTTTTCTCTATCCTCTGCATGCCAAACCATATATCTCTATTTCTGTCTCTCTCCATCTCTCTCCACTCTGTCTGGCTCTGTATCAATCTCCCTCTCCATCTCTTTGCTGTGTTTGTCTCTCTTCCTTTCCCAGATTCTTTATGCCTCTGTGGTTCTTTTCACATGTTGCTGTATTTTTGCCTCTTGTTCTGTATTTCCAGTATCTCTCTTTCTCTCTTCTCCCTACTTTCTCTTTCCTTTCCTCTCCCACTCCGTTCCTGCTGACAACTCCCTTCCCTATTCCTAATCTCCCTCTTCTTCCTCTGGTCTTCCCTCCCCCTCTTCCCCACTCTTTACCCCTTTCCCCTCCCTTCTTCTCACCCCCAAAATTTCCTCCCTCCCCTCCAACACCCCTCTCCCAAACCGCACTTTGTCCATGCGGAGCAGGTAGGTATCAATGAGGTCTCGGGGATTGCTGGGGTCCAAGGTTTTGCAGTGCTCCTCCACACTACGGCCAATGAAGGTGTTGATTTCCATCAGATTTCTGTAGACCTGCCTGTGTGTGCCAGGGAAGTGCTTCAGGAAGTCAGAGAAGAGCTGGAACACCTGAGGAGAGAAGGGGCTGTGAGGTCCTCCCGGGGCTGAGAGAGCTGGTCACTGGGAAGGGCAGACCTGCTGGGCCCTAGTACCTCAGAGGGGGAATCTCTGTCTCTCTGTCTCTGTCTCTGTCTCATTCTCTCTTCCTCTCTCTTTCTGTCTCTGAGTCCCTCGCTCACTGATTCTATGTCTCCTTTGATCTGTTATTCTCACATTTTTCTCTTTCTACCTCTTCCTCTCTCATCCTCATGTCTTTTGGTTGGTCTCTGCCCCAACTCTCCACCTCTCCTTTCCATCTCTTCGTATCTCTCTGTGTCTCTCCTTATCATCTCTCTGGGCTTCTCTTGCCTACCTCAGCACTGTATCTGTTTTGCCCAAATCTCTATCTGACTCTTTCTACCTTGTGCATCTCCCTTGCTATGTCAGGCATTGATAACACAATGTTTACACAAGATGAACCTGCTGATGACTTAGACTATTTATTTATCTTGGAGAATATTTGTATTTTTTTGTCTCAAGATAAATGTAATACTTAACTTGTTGCAAGTAATTTCAAAAAATGCAGAAATGTATGAATGTAAAATTGCTTCTTAATCCCTCCCTCAATAGATAACCACTGTTAACTTTCTGGTGGATCTCCCTCTAGACTTTTCTATCTCCACATTTCTCTAAGGGAGTAGAATATTGAAACCACCTGTTGGGCTTGTCACAAATACCCACCCTGGGCCCCATTCCAGATTCATAACAGTCCTAACTGTGAATCTGACATATATCTAATAAAGAATGATAGCCAGGCATACTGTTTTGCTGTTTCATGATTTTAACTTAATATAGAATAGGGGTATTTCCAGATTAGTGAAGAAAAGAGACTTTATTATATTGTTTTAAAAGAGGAGCATATATCTTTATAATCTGGGGGAATTTTTAATAAACAGAAAGAAGGAGGAGAAATAGGGAAAATGAAGAAATGCAGTTTCTTATTTTCATGTATTGTTGAGTTTCTTTAAGTGAGGGGCTTTGACAAATACAGAGGCAAAGATTACAGGAAGCAGAGACAGAAGAGTAGAGAGCCTGAATGTCTGATTTGCTCTCTCTCTCTCTCTGTCTCACACACACACACAAACACATACACTCACACTCTCTTTCTATTGTCTCTTCTCAGGATCTCTTAATCTCCACCCTTATTTGCCTTGTTTTCTCTCTGTCTTCTCTCTTCTCTCTTCCAGGATCTGATTCCTTAGTCTCTGTGCTATTTTGACCACACCCAACACTCTCCTTTCTCTTAGTCTCTCAGTCCTCTTGTTACCATCTCTCCCTCCTTCCTGGTCTCAGTGTCTCTGTCTCTCCCTATTGTCTCTGCTCTTCTTCCAGCCTTAAGCTGCATTTCTGGTCCCCAAAGCAGATCACCCCTTAGCCCAGCCTTGCATGCTCCCTTTGTCCCCATTGTCCTTCACTCTCTCCCAGACCTGACTGGAGAACGAGCTGATGAGCGCAAAGGACCGGTAAAACAAGTCCAGGAGCCGAAGGAACTCAGGATCTCTGTAGGAGAAGCGTTTTCCAAAGACAATGGAGCAGATGATGTTGGCGGTGATGGCATGGAAGAAGAAGGTGGGATCCTGGAGAGCTCCTAGTGGGAGGAGGTGTAGGTCATAAGATGGAGACTCAAAGGCCTAGAGGGCATTTGACTGCTGCCCCAGTTCTGTGTGTCTGTCCTTCATTGCTTAGTAATGGTGAAGAAAATGGGATCAGAAAGAGCTAACACTCACTAGCCCATATTATGCCAGCCCCTATTGTAAACGCTTAACATATTGCTTTATTTAATTCTTGCCACAACCATGTGAGGAACGTGCAATTCTGTTATTATCCCCATTACATAGACATGTAACATAGAGGTATGTCATTTGATCAAGGTTACCCAGCCACTCATCACGGTGGCCAGTACTCAGATCCAGGCCGCCCAGCTACAGGACTATGTGGTTGGTCCCCATTCAGGTTCCAGCTCTGACTCTGGCAGCAGGTATAAGAGTTCAGTCCCACGGGCAGGGGTGGTGCAGAGCAAGTGTTCAATCAATCACAGGTACAAATTAAAAAGCTCTGCTCTCCATGTCCCCTATCTGTCATTCCTCCTTCATCTCTTCCCTCTGCCTCTTGGGCTCTGGTCTTCTGGAATCGTTCTGCACTGGTTAGTTGATGTCTGTGTACCCCAGGCTTGGCCCTGTTAGACGGAGGTTGGGCTGCAAGCCCAGGGACATCATGTAGGTGCAGCCTCTCCTTCTGGGTCTCACCCATCCGTCTTCTCTTATTCCCCTGCAGACCCTTTCCTGAGCCTGTCTGTCTGCCTCTCTAATTTTCTCTGCCTCAGTTTCTCTCTGCCTTCTTTTCTTTCTGCCTCTCCGAGCCTCTTCCACTCTCTCTCTTGTCTCTGCATGTCTCTCTTGGTCTTGGTGCCTCCATCTCTGCCTCTGTCTCCTTGTGTGTCTCTCTGTGTCACTGTGTTTCTTTCTGTCTTCCTTCTCTGCCTTCTGTCCCTATTCTGCTATTGCTCCCAGTGACTCTGCCTCTGGCTCTCCCTACCAAACTGCTCATTTATGTCTTGCACATTGTTAAGAAAGGACGCTGTCGCCTGTGTGTCTCATAAACACTTGTTCATGGGAAGTCCAATAACAACCGGAAGTGCTTCTTTCATGCCCATCCAGCTGCCTGAGAGCAGCATACGCCCCTGCCTCTTTGCTCACTACCAGCTCATCAGCAGTTCAACTACAGAAAGGAAAACTCAGTTTGTCATTTTCAAAATGTCTATAATTTCCCTTTTCTCTCTCTGCTTTTTTTAGGTAAACCATACTTTTGCCTTTGATAGATACTGTTAATCCATGCGTTGGTTTCCCTGAACACATGTAAATAGCGTGCTAATATCTTAGTCTGTGTCTTTCGATTATTCTTGACACTTCAAACCCCGCATCTCTTCTGGCTCCCCATGTCCCTCTCCTGCTCGTCTCTGTCCCTCTCCATGCTCCTCTCTCTGTCCCTGTCCTCAGTCTTATGGTCTCTCAGGCTCTGTCTTCCTCTCTCTGCCTCGCCCTCTCTTTCTGTGTCTACCCCTCAGTCTTTCTGTTGCTCTCACTCCACACCTCTCCTGATTCCATGTCCTTCTTTCCTGTCCATCCCCTGAGGCTCACCCTTGGTATTCCGCAGCTCCTCCATCAGAAACTGAGCCTCCTCCTGAATCCGCTCCTCCACACTCCGCTTTCCCATCCCGAAGTTCCTCATGGTGGCCAGGGAGAATCGTCGAAGGCTCTTCCAACGTTCTCCATTGGCAAAGACCACACCTGGGGGTGAAGAATTTGGAGGGAGACTCTGTATCCCTCTCCACTCCTTACGCTCTCTTCCCCGACTCACCTCCCCAATCCCCATCCTCCATTCTGCCCCCACTCAGTGCTTCTGAGGTCCTTACCATATCCCTGGAAGACTTGGTCAACGACAGCGATTTTCCCCCGGCCAGAGAATGCTTCAGCTTGGTCCACCAGGGCCTCCCGGATGACCTCTGTCCCCCACAGCATGATTGTAGGCCTTGGCCCCAGGTACACCGTGAAGACATCCCCATATTTCTCTTGAAGCTGCCAAGCATACCCAGCCCCAGGGTTGCCGTTAGTCAGTGTGTACCTCTTTGGCCAACCATGTTGTTAAACCATTAAAACACTTACATTTGATTGATAAGTAGCTGCTGCCCCAAGACCCTCCATCCCAGGACCCAGCAACTAAAAGATTAACCCATCACCCACACACGGTCCATGTGATTGGTGCCCTAAGCAGTAGAGATGGTCGAATATTTCTAATATGGCCCTTGCACATACCCTTGAGTTTAGACAGATCTCCCTGGCATTGCAACTAAAGAATCACCCTTCTTGTGACTCAACTTCAACCTGCTCTCTGCCTCCTGACATTTTCCCTAGAGAACTAATCTGAACTCCCTGCTTGGTAGACATGAAGAGAAACTGATGGCTCTCTGGGGGTGATCACGATATTTGAAAAGTCATCTACCAGTACAGCCCCTTGGGAAACTCCTTGGCTGTACTTACTGAGGCTGAACACATGTATGCTCAGTGACTCAGCAACTACACTCTCAACAAAATGCCCAACAAAAATATGTATGTGGATTCACCAAAAATTGAAGAAGGAGATTCACAGAAGCCTTACAAATGAAATGCTAGCACCATTGATACAGAATAAAGTGTAATGATGTATTTATGCCATGGAATACTATGCAGCAAATGAAAAGGAAGAAACCACTGCTACACCTAACAACGTGAATGAAACTCACAGATATAATGTTGAGCGAAAGCAACTAGACATAAAAGAGCCCATAAGTCATGATTCTATTTAGATCCAGTTCAGTAAAATAACATGAACCTATGGTGTCAGGATGGTAAGAGGGTAGTGCCTGGAAGGTGACATGAAGGTGGTTTCTAGGGACAGGCTGTATTGTTGCTTATCTTCTCAACAATTACATGAGGATGTTGATTTGGGAAAATTCACTGACTGCACACATATGATTTGCATTTTTTAGGGTGATGTTCAACTTCAATAAAAAGTTGACTTGAAATCATAAAAAGATTAAGTTTACTTAAAACTTACATTGGTCTCTGCAAAGCCTCCTCATGAATCTCCCTACTTCCATTCCTGTCCCCTGTACAATCATTTCACTACCAACCAACCCCATCCTAGCCCACCCCAAAGCCAGAGTAATCCTGTTAAAATGTAACTTAATTAATATCCCTAACCTGCTCCAAACCCTCCAATGCTCCCACTGCACTGAGAAGAAGACCTGAAGTCTCCATTGTGGACCACATGGCCCTACATAACGCTGCCCCGTCACCCCTCTGACTTCTCCTTCCACTCAACCCTTCCATCACTCACATCCAGCCTCTGTGTTGTCCCCCAAACATGCTGAACTTGCCCCTGTTTCAGAGTTCTTGCATTGACACCTGTCTCTCTCTTGTGCCTTCCACCTGCACCTTTCAGATTCTCTGCTCAGAAACAAAGCGAGACGGAGCCTTTCCCTCACCACTCAATCTAAAGTAGCTCCCACCACTTTCTAAAACGTCACTCTGCTTTATTTTAATCATAACTCTTGTCTACTTAATATTTCCTTATTTGTTTATTTTGTATGCCCTGTCCAATGACACATCAAGCATGCCTAAAATATTCCCCAGCAAACAAAATGTTCCAGTAAATTTTGACTGCACAAGTGATTAAATGAGTAGATCAAAGTAGCTGTCATTTAAATTACTATACACCAAGGTCTATGCAATATTTCTTTTATTCTTGTGGTCACCATCACATTTTACAGAAGAGGAAGCCAAGGGTAAGAGTTGAGTAATATTCAGGGGTTGAATCTGGAACACGAACCCATGTTTGTCTGACTCCAGAAGGACTTGGGAGCATATGGGGGAATGGAGGTGGAGCAGTGCCATCTCCCAAACCTGTCTCATAATGACACCCACTAGCCCATGCCCTCTTCCCTCCTCCTCTCTCTCCATCTCTCTCTTCCTCTCTTTCTCCCTCTCTGTCTTCCCTCTCTCTGTCTTTCTCTCTCTCTCTCCACAAAGATTCAATAATAATGGAAGATCAGGGACAGCTTGAGGATCCTCGAAGGGTCTATGGAAGAGCTTTAGGGGGTCTGCAACTCTCAAAATTTTATGCTAAATGTGTATGGATCATTGTAGGGGAGGGAGCCCACAGCTTTAATCAAATTCCCAAAGGATTTAGTGATCCCGAAATTGTTAGGCAGCTTCAGTCCATGACAGCATTGGAGAAGAAGAGAATTCCATCCTGGACCCAGGTGCCCCTCAGAGAAGTCCCAGCTGGGCGACTGTGGACAAGTGCCCTCCGCAGGGTGAGCTTCACTGTCTATACCTCTAAGATGGAGATAGCTTCTCTCCCAGCCCTCTTCTTGTAACCAAGACCTGATGAAGTCCCATGACAATACAGATAAATGCTGGCCACACAATGCTGAAAGAAAAAACTAAGTCGAGGAATTTACACAAAAGCATGTGAAATAATATGTGAAATATATATTCATATATATATATGTGAAATAATATGTGAAAGTGAAATGATATGTGACTCTTGTGATGGGTTGAAGTCAATGAAAGTGAAATATTATGCACTTGGAGCCTCCGCATCTGTGATAAAATGTTCTCTATTAAAAGCAAAGCGATGACAAGCCCACGATTCAGGAGTGTGTTTGCCATAGTGAGGGAAAGTGGACAGAGAAGCACAGGGCAGGTGGAAGTGACTGCCAGTGTTCTACTTCTCTGTTGGATAGGGGGTTCATGGCTATAGATTACATTATTAATAACTAAATAGATCATGAAACATGAAATCATGCCTGGAAAGCAGGGATACAGAGCCTAGTAAATGCTCCACAGTGTCAGCTACTATTACCTTGCATTAATATTCATTATTCTAATCACTCTGTAAATGGTCTTCTGTCCTGTTCTCCCTCCTGCCTCCTCCTCGTCCTGACATTGCCATGAGCCAGTCTTTGCTGTCCTTTGTTTGCAGAGGAGAAACCTACTTAATTGTTGTCACTGCCACTTTTTCTGTCTCTTCAAGTGGTGCGCAGTCACCCAGGAACACGACAGAGGGTGGCAGAAGAGGGTGAAATTCCACAGGTGTGTTTCACACACAGATGTTTCTTCATGCCTAATTGCCTGCTCCAGGGACAGTGCCCATGCACTTCCAGTAGAGCAAGGACATCTCAGACTGATCAGATCTACCATGCACAGCTCCATGCCCCTTACTCACCAACCTTTACGCATCCCAGCCCTGAGCCTGGAAGGATGCCTCACTCCTTCTGGGGAATGATCCCCCCATACAGATGCAGAGAGCCCCTCTCAGACCCCATCCATCTGTGTCTCACCTTTAGGAAGGATTTGAGTAGGCCTCTTCTGTCCATCTGCAGAAGGTTCCCCAAGAAGGGCAGAGGACGGGGTCCTGGTGGTAGGTGGCCATAGGCTTTTGGGTGGCCCCTGACCAGGAGAAGCAAGAGTCCCATGAGGAGAACAAGGAGGAGGAGCATGCTGAGCTCCATGGTCCCAGTCTGACTGCCTTCCAACCCACTGCAGCCTCGAGCTGGGCTTTTTATACTGAGCCTGCCTCCCCACCCAGTTACATAAGTTCCTCCATTCCCCACCTCCTCTCTCTTCATTGTCTGGGAGTGTCAACATTAGGGAGAGGAGCTAAGGGACCCATAATTCCTGTTCTGGCACTCTGGTGAACTGACCACTCCCTACCTATGCACTCTGTCCCTAGATGTTGGCAGATGTGACATGGTAGAGATGCCAAGGTCCACATGAGTGTTTGTGTGTTTATATTTCTGGGTATGGCTGAGCATGTACTGTCTACTTTTTTGGCCATGTTTGTGCATTTAGGCTTGCATGTGTTTGTCTGTGCCTGCTTCCATCTGTGTGTGCTTGCATGGTTTTCATATGTGAAAGGGTGTTTCTATTTATGTTAATGAGTTGACATGTGTCTCTGTATAAGTGTGCATGTGTTTACATGCATATTTTTGCATGTGTGTGGACTTATATGTATTTATATGGTCGATACCTGAAGGTGTGTGTTTCTTTGCATGGTGTTCGTGGTATATATCACTGTTTGTGAGTCTGAGTGTGCTTGTATGTTTGTGCATCAACCAGTTCTTGTCCTTAAAGAGCCTACAGACCCGCAGGGGCTATCTCTGCAGTCCCCCTTCCTTCATCCTCCCTTTTGTGAGAGCCACCAATGGGAGTGATGGGAGAAACAGAAGGAGGGGGGAGAGACACTGAAGCAGTGAGACTCAGAGATGGAGGCAGTCAGGTGGAGAGACACAGAGAGACACTGAGACCCGGCAGGTGGGGCGTTCAGCTCTTCTGGATGTCTTATTGTTCTGACCAGTGTAAGGTGGTTCACTCCCTGCCTCTGGCTCTGTCTTCACAGTGCAGGACCTTTCTCTGACATTCGCTGACAATCTGTTTGTACGTACCTCTCTCTTCTGCTATTTATTATGTCTCAGTGTCTCTGTTTCTCACTTTAGACTCTGAGCTCCACAGCTCAGGCTGGGTCAAGTTTGATTGACGTCTGCTGAGCTTCCATGTATCTCCATCAGGACTCTGAGATTGCCCAAACCCACCCTCTGAAAGGCTGAGTCCATGTTTACTGAATATGAGAATGAATGTGTGCACGTCCCTCTGTCATGGCCTGGGGCCTGGCTTTCCCCCTGTCTCTGTCTCTCTCATAAAAAAGAGTGGAGGAAGATGAGACAGCATCTTTCTTTCAGTGTTAGGCAAAACCCTTGCTGGACCCAGGATTCTGACCCTGGCAGTTGAGTCATATTCCTCCAAACAGGGAAAAATGGAGCAACAATCCTGACCTCTTGCATTCAGGGATGGAACCTGTACTTTCCTGACCTTGGAGAGCTGCCACCATGGACTTTACTGAACCTAGGTACTGGCTCCTGCTGTGCTATGTGATCTGGCACTGAGCTTGGGTCCTCACTCCATCCTAGGAATCACTGCTGGGAATGGATGAAGTGCTTTACACAGAGTAACTCACTTATCCTCATCCTTTGAGGCAGGTGTGGTTGTTATCCCCACTTTATAAACACGGTAACTGCAGCACAAAGAGGTTGAGATTGTTTCCCAAGGTCACATTGTGGGTTAGAACTGCATTGTCCAATATGGTAGACTCTTGCCACTTGTGGCTGTTAAGCATTTGAAAGATGATTAGTAGGACTAATTAAAACTAAAATTTAATTTAATTGCAAAATTGACACTCGATTCAGTTATTTGAAATCTTCTAAGTACATTCGGAACAATATTGGTATGTAAATCTCCTTTTTCAATTGTAACTTTCATGAAATCTCAATATAGATCAATTGTTTCTGAAAAAAATTTAGGCTCCCAGTTAGGATGTGCTATAACTGCAAAACAGACAACAGATTTAAAAGAATCTAATGAAAAAAGATATGGTGAGAGGCAGAGGCAGAACCAGAAAGAAACCCAGAGACAGGGAGAGGCCAAGAAATGGACAAGTGATGTCACACAGAAATGGAGGCAGACAAAGGGAAGGTGCAAGAGACAGAGAGAGAGAACAGGAGAGCAAGAACAAACCACAGGGACAGGGAACTGCAGGGGTTGAGGATAGGGCTGGCATCTGTGAAAAAGCTTGTTGTTATACGTGAAAGTGTATTTGTATTATTATTATTTTATTTTTAAAAGTTGGCTGAGGTATAATTGACATACAATTAACTGCATATATTTAAAGTGTACAATTGGGTCGATCTGACGCATTGCACACCTGTGAAACCATCACCACAATCAGGATAATGAACATATCGCTCACCCTGAAAGTCTCCTTGTGCCCTTCTGTAACTGGTCCCTTATCCCGTTACCAACCCCCTCCCCAGGCAATCGCTGATCTGCTGCTTGTCCCTACAGATTAGCTTCCATTTTCTAAACTTTATATAAATGGAATCTCACATTATGTTCTCTTTTGCATCTGCCTTCTTCCACCCAGCATAATCATTTTGAAGTCTAATTGTTTTGAAGTCTGCGGCAGGCTGAGTAATGGCCTCCCAAATACGTCCACCTCCTAATCCCTATAACCTGTGAATGCGACCTTACATGGTAAAAGGAACTTTGTAAATGGGATTAATTTAAGGCTCATCAAATGGTGAAATTGTCCGTGTTTACCAAGGATGTAATCACAAGAATCCTTGTAAGAAAGAGGCAAGAAGTTCAATGTGAACAGTAGGAGAACTGACGATGGAAAGCAAGAGGTTGTAGTGACATGAAGGGGCCCCGAGTAAAGGAATGAAGCTTCCAGATGGAATACAGCCCTGTCGACACCTTGACTTTAGCCCAGTGAGGTTGATTTTGGCCTCTGACCTCCAGAACTATAAGAGAATAAATTGTGTTGTTTCATGCCACTAAATTCGTGGTGATTTATTGCAGTACTGCTAAGAGACTAATATAAGTTTCACTCATGTTTTTGCAGATGTCACTCTCTCATCTCTTTTCATTGCTGAGAGTACTCCATTGTATGGACACTCCACTGTTTGATTATCTATGGATGTGTTGATGGCCATTTGGGTTGTTTCCAGTTTCGGGCTATTACAACTTTAGCTGCTTATGAATATTTGCATACTAGTGTTTGTATGTACATTTGCTTTCATTTATCTTGAGTAAATACCTATTTATGGACCAGTTAGGTCATATGATAAGTATATATATTTTATAAGAAACTGCCAACCTGTTTGCCAAAGTGGTTGTAAGATTTTACATTCCCAGTAGCTGCATATGAGAGTTCCAGTTGCTCCACATCCTTACCAACACTCAGGATTGTCAGTCTCTTTAATTTTAGCCTTTCTGATAGGTGTGTAGTGGTATCTTATTGTAATTTTCATTTTAATTTCCATAATGACAAATGGTGCTGAACATCTTTTCATGTGCCAATTTGTCCTATGTATGTCATCTTTGCTGAAGTGTCTGGTCAAAGCTTTTGTCCATTGTTTAAATTGGGTCGTTTGTTTTCTTACTATTGAGTTTTGAAAAGTCTTTATCCATTCTGAACACAAGGCCTTTGTCAGAGAGGTGATTTGTAAATATTTTCTCCCAATCCATGGCTTGTCTTCTTGTTCTCTTAACAGTTTCTTTGATAAGCAAATGTTTTTAATTCTGATAAAGTTCAACCTATCCTTGTTTTTATGGATTGCACTTTTAGTGTCATATCTCAAAAACGTTGCCCAAGCCAAGGTCACAAAGATTTGATCCTATATCTTTTCCTAGAAGATTTTCAGTTTGAGGTTTTCCTTTTAGGTCTATGATAGATTTGTAGTCAATGTTTTGCATGAGGTGACAAGTATGGATCAAACCTCCTGTTTTGGCATACGAATGTCCAATTTTCCAGCACTACTTGTTGAAGGTTTTGTTTCTCCACTGAATTGTCTTTGCACCTTTTTCAAAAATCAGATTCACATGTATGTGGGTCAATTTCTGGTCTCTCTATTCTTCTATTCATTATTTTGTTAATCTTGACTACAATACCAAACTTCCTTGATTATTGTAGAGTTACATTTCCTGAGATCAGATGTTATAATCCTTCAACATTGGTGTTCTTTTTCAAAGTCATATTACTTGAAGTCTTTTGCATTGTGTCTGAATTTTAGAATCAGTTTGTCAATTTCTACAAGGAAAAAACAGCCTGCTGGAATTTTGATGGAATGTGCTGAATCCACAGAGAACTGACATCTTAACCATAAGAGTCTTCTGACCTATGAAGATAGTATATTTCTCCATTGATTTAAGTCTTTATGGTAGGCAGAATAATGGCTCCCCAAAGATGTCTACATACTGATAACCAGAACCTGTGGATATTTTAGGTTTGATAGCAAAGGAGAATTATCCTTGCAGATGGGTTTAAGGTTACTACTCAACTGAATTTAAGATATGGATAGTTTCTGGCTTATTCAGGTGGATGCAATGTAATCATGAGGGTCCTTAAAAGTAAGTGGACAAGGGAGGCAGAAGAGATGGATCAGAGGAGATTTGACTATAGAAGCATGATCAGAGAAGTACGTTATTGTTGGCTCTAGAATGGAGGAAGGGACACAAGCCAAGGCATGAAGGTAGCCTCTAGAAGCTGGGAAAAGGCAAGGAAACAGATTCTCCCTTAGAAATTCCTCAAAGGGACCCGGGCCTCCTAACACCTTGATTTTGCCCAGTGAGACCTATATTGTACCTCTGACCAACAGAACTAAAGATCATAAGTTAGTGTTTTTTATATCATTTAATTTGCGTTAGTTTGTTATAGATAGCAGAAACAGAAAGCCAATACAATCTTGTTTAATTTCTCTAAGCAATATATGGTAACTTTCAGTGTGCAGGCCTTACACATGTTTTGTCAGATTCATTCCTAAATATTTCATATTTTTGATGATATAGCAAATTTTCTTTGAAAACTTCCATTTCTGATTAGTCATTGCTAGTGTATAGAAATACACTCGAAATTTTGTCAATGTTGTATCCTGAAACCTTGCTAAAACCCACGTTAGTTCTAGTAGATTTTGTGTGTGTGTAGATTTCATTAGATTTTAACAATCTTGTCATCTGTGACTAAAAGAGTTTTACTTCTTTGTTTCAAATCTAGATGTCTTTTATTCCTTTTACTTTCTTTATTGTACCAGCTAGAACCTCTGATACAATCTTTAATAGAAAGTAGTAAAAACAGACATTCTTGACTTGCTCTCAATCTTAGAAGAAAAGCTTTCATTCTCTCACCGTTAAGTATGATGTTATCTGCAGGATTTTTGCAGACACCTTTTATCAGGTTGAAGAATTCCCCTTATTTTCAGTTTGTTGATATATTTTAATCACAAGTGAATATTGGATTTTAGCAAATGTTGTTTTACATATATATTGCAATGATCATAGATATAATTTTTTGTTTGTTATTATGGTGAATTGCATTAATTGATTATGAAATGTTAACACTAACTTTGCATCCCTGAGTAAACCCACATGGGTAATATAGGGAAATCATGGGGTTTACTCATAATGTATTACCTTTTTTATATATTGTTGGTTTTTATTTGCTGAAATCTTATTTAGAATTGTTTATCTTCATGAGGATATTGATCTGTACTTTTTTCTTTTCTTGGTAATGTCTTTGATTTTCATATTAGGGTAATACTGGCCTCATAGAATGAGTTTAGAAGTATTACATCTTCTTAAATTTCTTGAAGGTTTTGTATAGGATAGATAATGTTTCTCTCTTAAATGTTTGGTAAAATTCTCTAGTGAAGCCATATAGGCCTGGAATTTTTATGGCAACAAAGGTTTTAAAAAAATTTTTAATTGCAGTAAAATACACATAACATAAAACTTACCGTCTTAACCAATTTTCAGTGTCCAGTTCAGTAGTGTTAAGCATATTTACATTGTTGTGAAAGCCACCTCCAGAATGATTTTGTTCTTGCAACACTGAAACTCCGTACACATTAAACAACAACTCCCCATGTCCCTCCTGCCCCAATCCCTGGCAATCTCCATTCTACATGCTGTTTCTATGAATTTGACTGCTCTGGATCTCTCATATAACTGGAATCATGAATATTTGTTTTTTCTGGCTGGCTTATTTCACTTTGCAAAATGTTCTCAAGGTTTCTCATGTTATAGCATGTTTCAGATTTCCTTCTTTTTAAGGCTGAATTATATTCCAGTATATGCATATACCACATTTTGATTGTCCATTCATCCTTTGATAGTCGCTTGGGTTGCTTCCACCTTTAAGCTATTGTGAATAATGCTGCTATGGTTATGGGTATACAAGTAACTCTGTGACACATTGCTCTCATTGCTTTTGAATATGCACCCAGAAGTGAAATTGCGAGAGTATACAGTAAATCTATTTTTAATTATTTGAGGAACTGCCATACTGTTTCCATAGCGGCTGCACCATTTTACACTCTCACCAAGAGTGCACAAGGGTTCCAATTTCTCCATATCCTCGTCAACATTTGTTACCATATATATATGTACTGTATATTATTTACATATACATGTGGTTTTATTGAATGTGAGGTGATATCTCATTTTGGTTTTGATTTGCATTTCCCTAATGATTAATGATGTGGAGCATTTTTTCATATGACACTTAACCATTTGTAGATCCTCTTTGGAGAAATATATGTTCCTGTGCTTTGCTCACTTTTCAATCAGGTTGTTTCTTTGTTGTGGAATTGTAGGAGTTCCTTATATATTCTGAATAGTAACCCTTTATCAGATATATTAATCCTACGAGCCATATTTCAAGTGTTTAACAGCCACATGTGGCAAGTGGCTACCATATTAGACAATGCACTTCTAGCCCACATTGTGACCTTGGATAAAATTTTCGGAGCTGGCCCAGTGGTTAGTGGTTAAGTTCACGTGCTCCAGTTCAGTGGTCCAGGGTTCACCAGTTTGGATCCTGGGCACAGACCTACACACCACTCGCCAAGCCATGCTGTGGTGGCATCCCACATAGAAGAACTAGAAGGACATACAGTAGGATATACAACTATGTGCTGGGGCTTGGGGAAGAAAAAAACTCTCAATAGCTCTGTGCTTCACTCTCCCCATATATAATGTGGGGATGACAGCCATACGTACCTCAGAGGGTGAGGATTAAGTGAGTTAATGTGTAAAGCACTACACCTGTCCCCACCATTGATTCCCAGGATGGAATGAGGACACAAGATCACTGCCAGGTCACACAGCACAGCAGGAGCCAGTACCTGGGTTCAGGAAAGTCCATGGTGGAAGCTCTCCAAGGTCCAAAGTCCAAAGCTCTCCAAAGCCCTGCACCGTGAAGACAGAGCCAGAGGCAGAGAGAGAACCCCCTGGCACTAATCAGAGCACTCAGACATCCAGAGGAGCTGAAGTCTCCACCTGCCTGGTCTCAGTTCCTCTGTCTCTCTCCACCTGACCCCCTCCACCTCTGAGTCTCACCAGTTCTATGTCTCACCCCGCTCCTTTTCTCCCATCACTCCTACCTATGGTTGTCACAGAAGAGAGGATGAAGGAAGGGGTACTGGACAGATAGACACACATCTTTCCATTTCTTTATATCTTCTTCTATTTTTTTTTCCATAACATAACATAACAACTTATGATTTTCAGTGTATAGATCTTAACCTCCTTGGTTAAATTTATTCCTAGGTATTTTATTCTTTTTGTGGCAACTGTAAGTAGGATTCTATTCTTGACTTCTTCTGCTACTTCGTTATTAGTATGTAGAAATGAAACTGATTTTCGTATGTTGATTTTGTACTCTGCAACTTTTTTGTAGTGGTTGATTATTTTTAATCAAATACTGGTGGGTTTTTAGGATTTTCTATATAGAATCACATGATGCACAAACAGTGAGAGTTATACTTCTTCCTTTCCAATTTTGGTCCCTTTTACTTCTTTTTCTTGTCTAATTGTTCTGGCTAAAACTTCTAGTACTATGTCGAATAAGAGTGGTGAGAGTGGGCACCCCTGTCTTCTTCCTGTTCTCATAGGAATGGCTTTCAATTTTTCTCCTTTGAGTTTAATGGTGACTCTGACTTTGTCATATGTGGCCTCTATTATGTTGAGGTATTTCCCTTCTATACCCATTTTATTGAGAATTTTTAGGATAAAAATTGTTGGATCTTGTCATATACTTTCTCTGTATATACTGAGATGGTCACGTGATTTTTATTCCTTGTTTTGTTAATGTGGTGTGTCACATTGATTGATTTGTGGATGTTGAACCATCCCTGCATCCTTATAATGATTCTCACTTGATCATGGTGTATGACCATTTTAATGTATCGTTGTATTTGATTTCCTAATATGTTGTTGATTTTTGCATCAATGTTCATCAGTGATATTGGCCTCTAAGTTTCTTTTTTTGTATTTTCTTTGTCTGGTTTGGGTATCAAGATAATGTTGGCCTCGTAAAGTGAGATAGCAAGCATCATATCCACTTCAATTTTTCAGAATAAATTGAGAAGGATAGGAATTAAATCTCTTTTGAATGTTTAGGGAAATTCACCAGGGAAACCATTGGGTCCTGGACTTTAGTTTGGGGGAGGTTTTTGATTCCTTTTCCAATCTCTTTACTTGTGATTGGTCTATTTAGATTCTCTATTTCTTCTTGATTCTGTTTCAGAGGTTGCACAATTCTAAAAATTTATCCATTTCTTCTAGGTTCTCAAGTTTGTTGGCATATATCTTTTCATAGTATTCTCCTTTAATCCTTTGTATTTCTGTGGTCTCTACTGTAATGGCTCTTTCATTTCTGATTTTATTTGATTCTTCTCTCTTTTTTTCTCAGTGAGTCTCACTAGAGGTTTGTCAGTTTTGTTTATCTTCTCAAAGAACCAGCTCTTAGTTTCCCTGATGCTTCCTATTCTGTCTTCAGTCTCTATTTCATTGATTTCTGCTCTGATTTTTGTTATTTCCTTCCATCTACTGACTTTGGACTTTGTTTGTTTTTCTTTTTTTACTTCTTTTGGGTATAAGGTAAGGTTGTTTATTTGATGTTTTTCTCTTTTTTTGAGGTAGGCCTGTATTGATGTAAATTTCCCTCTTAGGACCACATTTGCTGCATCCTATTGGTTTTGGTATGCTGTTTCCATTTTCATTTCTTTCCGGGTATTTTTTTATTTCACCTTTGATTCCTTCCTTGATCCAATAGTTGTTCAGTAACCTCTTGTTTAGTCTCCACATATTTGTGACTTTTCCAGATTTTTTATAATAGTTAATTTCTAGTTTCATAGCATTGTGGTCAAAAAAGAGATTTGATATGATTCCTATCTTTTTAAACTTATTGAGACTTGCTTTGTTTCCCAACATATGGTCTGCCTTTGGAATGTTCCATGTGCACTTGAGAAGAACGTGTATTCTGCTGTTTCTAGATGAAATGTTCTCTGTATACCTATTAAGTCCTTCTGGTCTAGTGTTGCGTTTAAGGTCTGCATTTCCTTATTGACTTTTTGTCTAGATGATGTATTCGTGACTTGAGTGGGGTATTTAGGTACCCTACTATTATTGTGTCGCTGTCAATTTCTCCCTTTCCATCTGTTAAGAGTTGCTTTATGTAATTTGGTGTTCCTGTGTTAGATGCATATTTGTTAATAAGTGTTATGTCTTCTCGGTGGAATGCCCCTTTTATCATCATGTAATGCCCATCTTTGTCTGTCTCTCATTATCTTTTTATCTTGAAGTCTGCTGTGTCTGATATATTTATGGCTAAACCTACTTTCTTTTGCTTGCCATTTCCTTGGAGTATCATCTTCCATCCTTTCACTCTGAGCCTATGTTTGTCTTTAGCTGAGATGTGTTTACTGGAGGCAGCATAATGTTGGGTCTTTTCTTTTAATCCAGTCAGCCATTCTGTGTCTTTTGATTGGTGGATTCAATCCATTTACATTTAGAGTGATTGTTGGTATATGAGGGCTTAGTACTGCCATTTTATCTTCTGTTTGTACTCTTTGTATATTTCCATTGTTTATTTTTCTTTGTATTTTTGTCTCCCATTTCAGTTTGGTGTTTTTCTGAGATGGTATTCTCAGTTTTCTCTCAACGTGATTTGTGACTCTGCTCTGATTTTTTGTTTAGTAGTCACCATGAAGTTTGTATAAAAGATCTTATAGATCAGATAGTCCTCTTTCTGATAGCCTCTTATCTCCATTAGCCTATACAGGTTCCATCTCTTTCCTCTTCCCCTTGTATGTTTTTGTTGTCACAAATTATTCTTTTTTATTATTATTATTATTTTTATTGAGTTATTGATAGGTTACAATCTTGTGAAATTTCAATTGTACATTAATGTTTGTCAGTCATGTTGTAGGTGCACCACTTCACCCTTTGTGACACCCCCCACCCCACCTTTCCCCTGGTATCCACTAAACTGTTCTTGGTCCATAGTTTTAAATTCCTCATATGAGTGAAGTCATACACAGATTATCTTTCTCTCACTGGCTTATTTCACTTAACATAATTCTCTCAAGGTCCATCCATGTTATTGCAAATGGAATGAATTTGTTCTGTTTTGCAGCTGAGTAGTATTCCATTGTATATATGTTCCACATCTTCTTTATCCATTCGTCTGTTGATGGGCACTTAGGTTGCTTCCACGTCTTGCCTATTGTAAACAGTGCTGCAATAAACATTGGGGTGCATGGGACTTTTGGGATTGCTGACTTCAGGCTCTTTGGATGAATACCCAGTAGTGGGATGGCTGGATCGTATGGTAGTTCTATTTTTAGTTTTTTGAGGAATCTCCATACTGTTTTCCATAGTGGCTGCACCAGTTTGCATTCCCACCAACACTGTATGAGGGTTCCTTTTTCTCCACAACCTCTCCAACATTTGTTGCTATTAGTTTTAGATATTTTTGTCATTCTAACAGGTGTAAGGTGATATCTTAGTGTAGTTTTGATTTGCATTTCCCTGATGATCAGCAGTGATGAACATCTTTTCATGTGCCTATTGGCCATCCGTATATCTTCTTTGGAGAAATGTCTGTTCATGTCTCCAGCCCATTTTTTGATTGGGTGGTTTGATGTTTTGTGGTTGAGTTGCGAGAGTTCTTTATATATTAGGATATTAAGCCTTTGTCAGATATATGACTTGCAAATATTTTTTCCCAGTTAGCGGGTTGTTTTTTCGTTTCAATCCTGTTTTCCTTTGCCTTGAAGAAGCTCTTTAACCTGATGAAGTCCCATTTGTTTATTCTTTCTATTGTTTCCCTTGTCTGAGAAGACATGGTGTCCGTAAAGATCCTTTTAATACTGATGTCAAAGAGTGTACTGCCTACATTTTCTTCTAGAAGCCTTATGGTTTCAGGTCTCACCTTTAGCTCTTTGATCCATTTTGAGTTTATTTTGGTGAATGGTGAGAGAGTATGGCCCATTTTCATTCTTTTACATGTGGCTTTCCAGTTTTCCCAGCACCATTTGTTGAGAAGACTTTCTTTTCTCCATTCTATGCCCTCAGCTCCTTTGTCAAAGATAAGCTGTCCATAGATGTGTGGTTTTATTTCTGGGCTTTCAATTCTGTTCCATTGATCTGTGCACCTGTTTTTGTACCAGTACCATGCTGTTTTGATTACTGTAGCTTTGTAGTATGTTTTGAAGTCAGGGATTGTGATGCCTCCAGCTTTGTTCTTTTTTCTCAGGATTGCTTTAGAAATTCGGGGTCTTTTCTTGCCCCATATGAATTTTAGGATTCTTTGTTCTAATTCTGTAAAGAATGTCATTGGGATTCTGATTGGGATGGTGTTGAATCTGTAGATTGCTTTAGGTAGAATGGACATTTTAACTATGTTTATTCTTCCAATCCATGTACATGGAATGTCTTTCCATCTCCTTATGTCGTCATCCAATTCTCTCAGAAAGGCCTTGTAATTTTCATTATATAGGTCCTTCACTTCCTTAGTTAAATTTACCCCAAGGTATTTTATTCTTTTTGTTGCGATTGTGAATGGTATTGTATTCTTGAGTTCTTTTTCTGTTGGTTCATTACTGGAGTATAGAAATGCTACTGATTTGTGTAAATTGATTTTATACCCTGCAACTTTGCTGTAGTTGTTGATTACTTCTAACAGTTTTCCAATGGATTCTTTGGGGTTTTCTATATATAAGATCATGTCATCTGCAAACAGTGAGAGTTTCACTTCTTCCCTCCCTATTTGGATTCCTTTTATTCCTTTTTCTTGCCTGATTGCTCTGGCCAGGACCTCCAGTACTATGTTAAATAAGAGTGGTGCTGGGGCTGGCCCCGTGGCCGAGTGGTTAAGTTCGCGCGCTCCGCTGCAGGCGGCCCGGTGTTTCGTTGGTTCGAATCCTGGGCGCGGACATGGCACTGCTCATCAAACCACGCTGAGGCAGCGTCCCACATGCCACAACTAGAAGAACCCACAACGAAGAATGCACAACTATGTACCGGGGGGCGTTGGGGAGAAAAAGGAAAAAATAAAAAAAAAATCTTTAAAAAAAAAAAAAAAGAGTGGTGATAGAGGGCATCCTTGTATCATTCCTCTTTTCAGGGGGATGGGGTTTAGTTTTTGCCCATTGAGTATGATGTTGGCTTTGGGTTTGTCGTATATGGCCTTTATTATGTTGAGATAGTTTCCTTCTATGACCATTTTGTTCAGAGTTTTTATCATAAATGGCTGTTGGATCTTGTCAAATGCCTTCTCTGCATCTGTTGAGATGATCATGTGGTTTTTATTCCTCAGTTTGTTGATGTGGTGTATCAAGTTGATTGATTTGCGGATGTTGAACCATCCCTGTGTCCCTGGTATGAATCCCACCTGATCCTGATGTATGATTCTTTTGATGAATTGCTGAATTCTGGTTGCCAAAATTTTGTTTAGAATTTTTGCATCTATGTTCATCAGTGATATTGGCCTGTAGTTCTCTTTTTACGTGCTGTCCTTGTTAGGTTTTGGTATCAGCATGATCTTGGCCTCATAGAATGTATTAGGAAGTGTTCCATCTTCCCTAATTTTTTGGAATAGCTTGAAAAGGATAGGTATTAAATCCTCTCTGAAAGTTTGGTAGAATTCCCCAGGAAAGCCATCTGGTCCTAGGGTTTTATTCTTTGGGATGCTTTTGATTGCTGTTTCAATCTCTTTCCTTGTGATTGGTCTGTTCAAATTGTCTGCCTCTTCTTGAGTGAGCTTTGGGAGATTGTAGGAGTCCAAGAATTTATCCATCTCCTCTAGGTTATCCATTGTGTTGGCATATAGATTTTTGTAGTATTCTCTTATAATCTGTTGTATTTCTGCAGAGTCTGTTGTTATTTCTCCTCGCTCATTTCTGATTTTGTTTATTTGAGCTTTCTCCCTTTTTTCTTTGTAAGTCTGGCTAGTGGTTTGTCAATTTTATTTATCTTCTCAAAAAACCAGCTCTTTGTCTCATTGATCCTTTCTACTGCCTTTTTCGTTTCAATAGTATTTATTTCTGCTCTGATTTTTATTATTTCTCTCCTTCTGCTGACTTTGGGCTTCATTTGTTCTTTTTTCTCTAGTTCAGTTAGGTGTGCTTTAAGGTTGCTTATTTGGGATTTTTCTTGTTTGTTAAGATGTGCCTGTATTGCGATGAATTTTCCTCTTAATACAGCTTTTGCTGTATCCCATATGAGTTGGTATGGCATTCTATCATTTTCATTTGTTTCCAGGTATTTTTTTATTTCTTCTTTAATTTCTTCAATGATTCATTGCTTGTTCAGTAGTGTATTATTTAGTCTCCACATCTTTGTGCCTTTTTCAGCTTTTTTCTTGTAATTAATTTCTAGCCTTATAGCACTATGATCTGAGAAGATGCTTGTGATTATTTCAATTTTTTTAAATTTGTAGAGGCTTGCCTTGTTTCCCAACATATGGTCTATCCTAGAGAATGTCCCATGTGCACTTGAGAAGAATGTGTATTCAGCTCCTTCAGGGTGGAGTGATCTATATATGTCTATTAAGTCCAATTGTTTTAGTTTTTCATTCAGCTCCACTGTTTCCTTGTTGATTTTCTGTCTGGATGATCTGTCCATCGATGTGAGTGGGGTGTTGAGGTCCCCTACTATTATTGTGTTGTTTTTAACATCTTCCTTTAGGTTTGTTAATAGTTGCTTTATGAATCTTGGTGCTCCTGTGTTGGGTGCATAGATATTTATAAGCATTATTTCTTCTTGATGAAGTGTCCATTTGATCATTATATATTGTCCCTCTGTGTCTCTCTTTACCTGTCTTATTTTGAAATCCACTTGGTCTGATATGAGAATTGCAACACCTGCCTTTTTTTCCTTGCTATTTGCTTGAAGTATTGTCCTCCACCCCTTCACCCTGAGTCTGTGTTTGTCCTTGGGGCTGAGGTGTGTTTCCTGGAGGCAACAAATTGTTGGATCTTGTTCTTTAATCCATTTTGCCACTCTGTGTCTCTTTATTGGAGAGTTCAATCCATTCACATTGAGAGTGATTATTGATGCATGTGGACTTAATGCTGTCAATCTGTCGCTCATTATCTTGTTTTCCTGTGTTTCTTTTCCTGTGTGCTTTAGACTACCCATTTAATACTGCAATTTCTTATGCTGGGTTTCTTAGATTTTTCCTTATCTATGATTTGTGACTCTGTTCTGTACTTTATTTTAGTGTCTACCTTGAAGTTTGTATTTAGAATTTCGTGTATAATATAGTCTATTCTCTGGTGGTCTCTTACTTACTCGACCAATACTGATTTAGACCCTTTGCTCTTCCCCTCCTAAATAATTATTTTCATTTTTTATTCCAACTCGTCTTATTAATTTGTAGTTAGAGTGCTAAGATCGTCCTTGTTTTGGTAGTTTCCTTACCTTTACCCTAATGCTATAATTGAATATTTGCTATCCTGTTCTGGTTCTATCCATCGGTCTCCCTAGTCTGTGGATTGTGTCCCCTTTCTCCCTTTTTTCTTTTTTCAAGTATGAGAGCCTTCTTGAGGATTTCTTGTAATGGAGGGCTTTTAGTTACAAATTCCCTTAACTTTTGTTTGTCTGGAAAAGATTTAATTTCTCCCTCATATCTGAAGGAAATTCTTGCTGGATAGAGTATTCTTGGCTGAAGGTTTTTATCCTTTAAAGCTTTGAATATATCACTCCATTCTCTCCTAGCTTGTAGGGTTTCTGTAGAGAAATCCACTGACAGTCTGATAGGGGCTCCTTTATAGGTTATTCTCTTTGTTTTTCTTACTTCCCTGAGTATTCTTTCCTTATCATTCCTATTTGCCAACTTTACTATTATGTGCCTTGCGGTGGGTCTTTTTACATTGACAAATCTAGGAGATCTAAAACCCTCCTCTACACACATTTCTCCGTTGATCCCTAGATTTGGGAAGTTCTCTTCAATAATTTCGTTAAGCACACTTTCTGCTCCATTTTCCTTTTCCATATTCTCCGGAATTCCTATGATCCTTATGTTCTTACTCCTCATTGAATCCATTATCTCTCGGAGATTTTCCTCATTTTTTTTAATTCTTAGTTCTCTTTCTTCCTCTGTCTGGCGCCATTCAGCCTGTCTGTCCTCGATTATGCTGATTTGCTCCTCTATGTTGTCTACACGGGCATTCAGGGAATCCGTATTCTGTTTTATCTGGTCCATTGTGTTTTTCATCTCGAGTAATTCTGTTTGATTCTTCTTTATGATTTCAATCTCTTTTGTGAAGTAACTCCAGAACTCGGCTTCTTTCTCTATCTTTCTCTCTACCTCATTGAGTTTTTTGATTATAGCTGCTCTGAATTCATTATCACTTAGTTTACCTAATTCCAAGTCCTCAGGACTTAATTCTGTGTTTTTATTGTTTTCCTTCTGGTCTGGGGCTTTTATAAATTGCTGGATGGTAGAGGAGCGGTTTTTTCGCATGGTGGTAGAATTCGGTTGCAGTTACAGCCTGTCGCCACTAGATGGGGGTCGAGAGCGGCATGTTAGCTCTCCGCCTTGGGGCAAGATGGCTGCGCCCACTGGCTTTGCTGGGGGGGAGGGGCTGTTACTCACACGCGCCGGTCTGGGTTCAGATCAGTTCTGTTCTCTGGTCTCCCAAGGCCCTTGATTTATAGGGTCCCCGCAGATGGAAGCTTTCCCCCCGTCAGCGGGTCTCCACTGAATCAGCGGCAGGAGTCCTGGATGATCCCCTGGTCGCGCGGCCCCTCCCCCGCTCCTTCCCGACCCGCGCCGCAGCGATGGCAGACTCTAGGGGAGGGAGCGATGTTCTCTCCTACCGTTCCAGCACCTCCGAGGGTGTAAGCAAGGTTATGATCTCCGCCTTCTTGGTATTGTAGGTCTCTCACATGCTGGCATTGTGTTTATTCTCTGAAATTCAGTTCTTCCAATCTTTTGTTGTATTTTGGAGGGGAGAGAATCCCGGGTCAGCTCACCCCACCATTTTGCTCTGCCCACTCTCCCACAAATTATTCTTTATTGTGTTGTGAATTTGTGACCAAATGGAAGTGCTTATAGCATTTTTCATGCTTTCTTTCCCTTTATCCGTTATGTTATAATTAAGTGTTTGTTAATCTGTTCTGATATAGAACTGCAATTTTCTGATTTTGTCTGTCTATTTATCTCCTTGCTCAAACCTTTGTAACTCTTTGCCTTTTATTTCAAGTAGGAGGGCTCCCTTCAACATTAAGGTCTAGTGGCAATGAACTCCTTCAACTATTGCTTGTCTGGGGAGACTTTTATTTCTCTACCATATGTGAAGGATAATTTTGCTGGATAGAGTACTCCTGGCTGATAATGTTTGTTTTTGAGTATTTTGAATGCGTCATTCCACTCTGTGCTAGCCTGTAAGGTTTTTGCTGAGAAAGCCACTGAAAGCCTGATGTGGGTTGTTTTGTAGCTTATTTTCTTCTGTCTTGCTGCCCTTGTTATTTTTTCTTTGTCATTGAATTTTTACCGTTTTACTATTATATGCCTTGGAGAAGGTCGTTTTGCATTGATGTAATTAGGATTTCTCTTACCTTCATGTCCTTGCATGTCCAATTCCTTCTGCATGTCTGGGAGGTTTTCAACTATTCTTTCTTTGAATAAGTTCTCTGCTCCTTTCTCCTGCTCTTCTCCATCTGGGATACCTATCATTTTTGTGTTGCTTTTCCTAATTGAGTCAGATATTTCTCAAAGAATTTCTTCAATTTTTTTAAATTTTTATTGAGCTAATGATAGGTTACAATCTTGTGAATTTCAGTTGTAAACTATTGTTTGTCACTCGTCTTGTAGGTGCACCCCTTCACCCTTTGTGCCACCCCCCACCCCACCTTTCCCCTGGTAGCCACTAATCTGTTCTCTTTGTCTACATTTTTAAATTCCTCATATGAGTGGAGTCATGCAGAGATTGTCCTTCTCTATCTGGCTTATTTCACTTAACATAATTCCCTCAGGATCCATCCATGTTGTTGCAAATGGGACGATTTTGTTCTTTTTTATGGCTGAGTAGTATTCCGTTGTATATATATACCACATCTTCTTTATCCAGTCATCTGTTGATGGGCATTTAGGTTGCTTCCACGTCTTGGCTATTGTAAACAATGCTGCAATGAACATTGGGGTGCATGGGACTTTTGGAATTGCTGACATCAACCTCTTTGGATAGATACCCAGTAGTGGGATAGCTGGGTCGTATGGTAGTTCTATTTTTAATTTTTTGAGGAATCTCCATACTGTTTTCCATAGTGGCTGCACCAGTTTGCATTCCCACCAACACTGTATGAGGGTTCCTTTTTCTCCACAACCTCTCCAACATTTGTTACTATTAGTTTTAGTTATTTTTCTCATTCTAATGGGTGTAAGGTGATATCTTAGTGTAGTTTTGATTTGCATTTCCCTGATGATCAGCAGTGATGAACATCTTTTCATGTGCCTATTGGCCATCCGTATATCTTCTTTGAAGAAATGTCTGTTTGTGTCTCCTGCCCATTTTTTGATTGGGTTATTTGATTTTTTGTTGTTGAGTTGTGTGAGTTCTTTATATACTGTGGATATTAAGCCTTTGTCAGATGTATGACTTGCAAATATTTTTTCCCAGTTAGTGGGTTGTTTTTTTGTTTCAATCCTGTTTTCCTTTGCCTTGAAGAAGCTCTTTAACCTGATGAAGTCCCATTTGTTTATTCTTTCTATTGTTTCCCTTGTCTGAGAAGACATGGTGTCCGTAAAGATCCTTTTAATACTGATGTCAAAGAGTGTACTGCCTACATTTTCTTCTAGAAGCCTTATGGTTTCAGGTCTCACCTTTAGCTCTTTGATCCATTTTGAGTTTATTTTGGTGAATGGTGAGAGAGTATGGCCCATTTTCATTCTTTTACATGTGGCTTTCCAGTTTTCCCAGCACCATTTGTTGAGAAGACTTTCTTTTCTCCATTCTATGCCCTCAGCTCCTTTGTCAAAGATAAGCTGTCCATAGATGTGTGGTTTTATTTCTGGGCTTTCAATTCTGTTCCATTGATCTGTGCACCTGTTTTTGTACCAGTACCATGCTGTTTTGATTACTGTAGCTTTGTAGTATGTTTTGAAGTCAGGGATTGTGATGCCTCCAGCTTTGTTCTTTTTTCTCAGGATTGCTTTAGAAATTCGGGGTCTTTTCTTGCCCCATATGAATTTTAGGATTCTTTGTTCTAATTCTGTAAAGAATGTCATTGGGATTCTGATTGGGATGGTGTTGAATCTGTAGATTGCTTTAGGTAGAATGGACATTTTAACTATGTTTATTCTTCCAATCCATGTACATGGAATGTCTTTCCATCTCCTTATGTCGTCATCCAATTCTCTCAGAAAGGCCTTGTAATTTTCATTATATAGGTCCTTCACTTCCTTAGTTAAATTTACCCCAAGGTATTTTATTCTTTTTGTTGCGATTGTGAATGGTATTGTATTCTTGAGTTCTTTTTCTGTTGGTTCATTACTGGAGTATAGAAATGCTACTGATTTGTGTAAATTGATTTTATACCCTGCAACTTTGCTGTAGTTGTTGATTACTTCTAACAGTTTTCCAATGGATTCTTTGGGGTTTTCTATATATAAGATCATGTCATCTGCAAACAGTGAGAGTTTCACTTCTTCCCTCCCTATTTGGATTCCTTTTATTCCTTTTTCTTGCCTGATTGCTCTGGCCAGGACCTCCAGTACTATGTTAAATAAGAGTGGTGCTGGGGCTGGCCCCGTGGCCGAGTGGTTAAGTTCGCGCGCTCCGCTGCAGGCGGCCCGGTGTTTCGTTGGTTCGAATCCTGGGCGCGGACATGGCACTGCTCATCAAACCACGCTGAGGCAGCGTCCCACATGCCACAACTAGAAGAACCCACAACGAAGAATGCACAACTATGTACCGGGGGGCGTTGGGGAGAAAAAGGAAAAAATAAAAAAAAAATCTTTAAAAAAAAAAAAAAAGAGTGGTGATAGAGGGCATCCTTGTATCATTCCTCTTTTCAGGGGGATGGGGTTTAGTTTTTGCCCATTGAGTATGATGTTGGCTTTGGGTTTGTCGTATATGGCCTTTATTATGTTGAGATAGTTTCCTTCTATGACCATTTTGTTCAGAGTTTTTATCATAAATGGCTGTTGGATCTTGTCAAATGCCTTCTCTGCATCTGTTGAGATGATCATGTGGTTTTTATTCCTCAGTTTGTTGATGTGGTGTATCAAGTTGATTGATTTGCGGATGTTGAACCATCCCTGTGTCCCTGGTATGAATCCCACCTGATCCTGATGTATGATTCTTTTGATGAATTGCTGAATTCTGGTTGCCAAAATTTTGTTTAGAATTTTTGCATCTATGTTCATCAGTGATATTGGCCTGTAGTTCTCTTTTTACGTGCTGTCCTTGTTAGGTTTTGGTATCAGCATGATCTTGGCCTCATAGAATGTATTAGGAAGTGTTCCATCTTCCCTAATTTTTTGGAATAGCTTGAAAAGGATAGGTATTAAATCCTCTCTGAAAGTTTGGTAGAATTCCCCAGGAAAGCCATCTGGTCCTAGGGTTTTATTCTTTGGGATGCTTTTGATTGCTGTTTCAATCTCTTTCCTTGTGATTGGTCTGTTCAAATTGTCTGCCTCTTCTTGAGTGAGCTTTGGGAGATTGTAGGAGTCCAAGAATTTATCCATCTCCTCTAGGTTATCCATTGTGTTGGCATATAGATTTTTGTAGTATTCTCTTATAATCTGTTGTATTTCTGCAGAGTCTGTTGTTATTTCTCCTCGCTCATTTCTGATTTTGTTTATTTGAGCTTTCTCCCTTTTTTCTTTGTAAGTCTGGCTAGTGGTTTGTCAATTTTATTTATCTTCTCAAAAAACCAGCTCTTTGTCTCATTGATCCTTTCTACTGCCTTTTTCGTTTCAATAGTATTTATTTCTGCTCTGATTTTTATTATTTCTCTCCTTCTGCTGACTTTGGGCTTCATTTGTTCTTTTTTCTCTAGTTCAGTTAGGTGTGCTTTAAGGTTGCTTATTTGGGATTTTTCTTGTTTGTTAAGATGTGCCTGTATTGCGATGAATTTTCCTCTTAATACAGCTTTTGCTGTATCCCATATGAGTTGGTATGGCATTCTATCATTTTCATTTGTTTCCAGGTATTTTTTTATTTCTTCTTTAATTTCTTCAATGATTCATTGCTTGTTCAGTAGTGTATTATTTAGTCTCCACATCTTTGTGCCTTTTTCAGCTTTTTTCTTGTAATTAATTTCTAGCCTTATAGCACTATGATCTGAGAAGATGCTTGTGATTATTTCAATTTTTTTAAATTTGTAGAGGCTTGCCTTGTTTCCCAACATATGGTCTATCCTAGAGAATGTCCCATGTGCACTTGAGAAGAATGTGTATTCAGCTCCTTCAGGGTGGAGTGATCTATATATGTCTATTAAGTCCAATTGTTTTAGTTTTTCATTCAGCTCCACTGTTTCCTTGTTGATTTTCTGTCTGGATGATCTGTCCATCGATGTGAGTGGGGTGTTGAGGTCCCCTACTATTATTGTGTTGTTTTTAACATCTTCCTTTAGGTTTGTTAATAGTTGCTTTATGAATCTTGGTGCTCCTGTGTTGGGTGCATAGATATTTATAAGCATTATTTCTTCTTGATGAAGTGTCCATTTGATCATTATATATTGTCCCTCTGTGTCTCTCTTTACCTGTCTTATTTTGAAATCCACTTGGTCTGATATGAGAATTGCAACACCTGCCTTTTTTTCCTTGCTATTTGCTTGAAGTATTGTCCTCCACCCCTTCACCCTGAGTCTGTGTTTGTCCTTGGGGCTGAGGTGTGTTTCCTGGAGGCAACAAATTGTTGGATCTTGTTCTTTAATCCATTTTGCCACTCTGTGTCTCTTTATTGGAGAGTTCAATCCATTCACATTGAGAGTGATTATTGATGCATGTGGACTTAATGCTGTCAATCTGTCGCTCATTATCTTGTTTTCCTGTGTTTCTTTTCCTGTGTGCTTTAGACTACCCATTTAATACTGCAATTTCTTATGCTGGGTTTCTTAGATTTTTCCTTATCTATGATTTGTGACTCTGTTCTGTACTTTATTTTAGTGTCTACCTTGAAGTTTGTATTTAGAATTTCGTGTATAATATAGTCTATTCTCTGGTGGTCTCTTACTTACTCGACCAATACTGATTTAGACCCTTTGCTCTTCCCCTCCTAAATAATTATTTTCATTTTTTATTCCAACTCGTCTTATTAATTTGTAGTTAGAGTGCTAAGATCGTCCTTGTTTTGGTAGTTTCCTTACCTTTACCCTAATGCTATAATTGAATATTTGCTATCCTGTTCTGGTTCTATCCATCGGTCTCCCTAGTCTGTGGATTGTGTCCCCTTTCTCCCTTTTTTCTTTTTTCAAGTATGAGAGCCTTCTTGAGGATTTCTTGTAATGGAGGGCTTTTAGTTACAAATTCCCTTAACTTTTGTTTGTCTGGAAAAGATTTAATTTCTCCCTCATATCTGAAGGAAATTCTTGCTGGATAGAGTATTCTTGGCTGAAGGTTTTTATCCTTTAAAGCTTTGAATATATCACTCCATTCTCTCCTAGCTTGTAGGGTTTCTGTAGAGAAATCCACTGACAGTCTGATAGGGGCTCCTTTATAGGTTATTCTCTTTGTTTTTCTTACTTCCCTGAGTATTCTTTCCTTATCATTCCTATTTGCCAACTTTACTATTATGTGCCTTGCGGTGGGTCTTTTTACATTGACAAATCTAGGAGATCTAAAACCCTCCTCTACACACATTTCTCCGTTGATCCCTAGATTTGGGAAGTTCTCTTCAATAATTTCGTTAAGCACACTTTCTGCTCCATTTTCCTTTTCCATATTCTCCGGAATTCCTATGATCCTTATGTTCTTACTCCTCATTGAATCCATTATCTCTCGGAGATTTTCCTCATTTTTTTTAATTCTTAGTTCTCTTTCTTCCTCTGTCTGGCGCCATTCAGCCTGTCTGTCCTCGATTATGCTGATTTGCTCCTCTATGTTGTCTACACGGGCATTCAGGGAATCCGTATTCTGTTTTATCTGGTCCATTGTGTTTTTCATCTCGAGTAATTCTGTTTGATTCTTCTTTATGATTTCAATCTCTTTTGTGAAGTAACTCCAGAACTCGGCTTCTTTCTCTATCTTTCTCTCTACCTCATTGAGTTTTTTGATTATAGCTGCTCTGAATTCATTATCACTTAGTTTACCTAATTCCAAGTCCTCAGGACTTAATTCTGTGTTTTTATTGTTTTCCTTCTGGTCTGGGGCTTTTATAAATTGCTGGATGGTAGAGGAGCGGTTTTTTCGCATGGTGGTAGAATTCGGTTGCAGTTACAGCCTGTCGCCACTAGATGGGGGTCGAGAGCGGCATGTTAGCTCTCCGCCTTGGGGCAAGATGGCTGCGCCCACTGGCTTTGCTGGGGGGGAGGGGCTGTTACTCACACGCGCCGGTCTGGGTTCAGATCAGTTCTGTTCTCTGGTCTCCCAAGGCCCTTGATTTATAGGGTCCCCGCAGATGGAAGCTTTCCCCCCGTCAGCGGGTCTCCACTGAATCAGCGGCAGGAGTCCTGGATGATCCCCTGGTCGCGCGGCCCCTCCCCCGCTCCTTCCCGACCCGCGCCGCAGCGATGGCAGACTCTAGGGGAGGGAGCGATGTTCTCTCCTACCGTTCCAGCACCTCCGAGGGTGTAAGCAAGGTTATGATCTCCGCCTTCTTGGTATTGTAGGTCTCTCACATGCTGGCATTGTGTTTATTCTCTGAAATTCAGTTCTTCCAATCTTTTGTTGTATTTTGGAGGGGAGAGAATCCCGGGTCAGCTCACCCCACCATTTTGCTCTGCCCACTCTCCCACAAATTATTCTTTATTGTGTTGTGAATTTGTGACCAAATGGAAGTGCTTATAGCATTTTTCATGCTTTCTTTCCCTTTATCCGTTATGTTATAATTAAGTGTTTGTTAATCTGTTCTGATATAGAACTGCAATTTTCTGATTTTGTCTGTCTATTTATCTCCTTGCTCAAACCTTTGTAACTCTTTGCCTTTTATTTCAAGTAGGAGGGCTCCCTTCAACATTAAGGTCTAGTGGCAATGAACTCCTTCAACTATTGCTTGTCTGGGGAGACTTTTATTTCTCTACCATATGTGAAGGATAATTTTGCTGGATAGAGTACTCCTGGCTGATAATGTTTGTTTTTGAGTATTTTGAATGCGTCATTCCACTCTGTGCTAGCCTGTAAGGTTTTTGCTGAGAAAGCCACTGAAAGCCTGATGTGGGTTGTTTTGTAGCTTATTTTCTTCTGTCTTGCTGCCCTTGTTATTTTTTCTTTGTCATTGAATTTTTACCGTTTTACTATTATATGCCTTGGAGAAGGTCGTTTTGCATTGATGTAATTAGGATTTCTCTTACCTTCATGTCCTTGCATGTCCAATTCCTTCTGCATGTCTGGGAGGTTTTCAACTATTCTTTCTTTGAATAAGTTCTCTGCTCCTTTCTCCTGCTCTTCTCCATCTGGGATACCTATCATTTTTGTGTTGCTTTTCCTAATTGAGTCAGATATTTCTCAAAGAATTTCTTCAATTTTTTTAAATTTTTATTGAGCTAATGATAGGTTACAATCTTGTGAATTTCAGTTGTAAACTATTGTTTGTCACTCGTCTTGTAGGTGCACCCCTTCACCCTTTGTGCCACCCCCCACCCCACCTTTCCCCTGGTAGCCACTAATCTGTTCTCTTTGTCTACATTTTTAAATTCCTCATATGAGTGGAGTCATGCAGAGATTGTCCTTCTCTATCTGGCTTATTTCACTTAACATAATTCCCTCAGGATCCATCCATGTTGTTGCAAATGGGACGATTTTGTTCTTTTTTATGGCTGAGTAGTATTCCGTTGTATATATATACCACATCTTCTTTATCCAGTCATCTGTTGATGGGCATTTAGGTTGCTTCCACGTCTTGGCTATTGTAAACAATGCTGCAATGAACATTGGGGTGCATGGGACTTTTGGAATTGCTGACATCAACCTCTTTGGATAGATACCCAGTAGTGGGATAGCTGGGTCGTATGGTAGTTCTATTTTTAATTTTTTGAGGAATCTCCATACTGTTTTCCATAGTGGCTGCACCAGTTTGCATTCCCACCAACACTGTATGAGGGTTCCTTTTTCTCCACAACCTCTCCAACATTTGTTACTATTAGTTTTAGTTATTTTTCTCATTCTAATGGGTGTAAGGTGATATCTTAGTGTAGTTTTGATTTGCATTTCCCTGATGATCAGCAGTGATGAACATCTTTTCATGTGCCTATTGGCCATCCGTATATCTTCTTTGAAGAAATGTCTGTTTGTGTCTCCTGCCCATTTTTTGATTGGGTTATTTGATTTTTTGTTGTTGAGTTGTGTGAGTTCTTTATATACTGTGGATATTAAGCCTTTGTCAGATGTATGACTTGCAAATATTTTTTCCCAGTTAGTGGGTTGTTTTTTTGTTTCAATCCTGTTTTCCTTTGCCTTGAAGAAGCTCTTTAACCTGATGAAGTCCCATTTGTTTATTCTTTCTATTGTTTCCCTTGTCTGAGAAGACATGGTGTCCGTAAAGATCCTTTTAATACTGATGTCAAAGAGTGTACTGCCTACATTTTCTTCTAGAAGCCTTATGGTTTCAGGTCTCACCTTTAGCTCTTTGATCCATTTTGAGTTTATTTTGGTGAATGGTGAGAGAGTATGGCCCATTTTCATTCTTTTACATGTGGCTTTCCAGTTTTCCCAGCACCATTTGTTGAGAAGACTTTCTTTTCTCCATTCTATGCCCTCAGCTCCTTTGTCAAAGATAAGCTGTCCATAGATGTGTGGTTTTATTTCTGGGCTTTCAATTCTGTTCCATTGATCTGTGCACCTGTTTTTGTACCAGTACCATGCTGTTTTGATTACTGTAGCTTTGTAGTATGTTTTGAAGTCAGGGATTGTGATGCCTCCAGCTTTGTTCTTTTTTCTCAGGATTGCTTTAGAAATTCGGGGTCTTTTCTTGCCCCATATGAATTTTAGGATTCTTTGTTCTAATTCTGTAAAGAATGTCATTGGGATTCTGATTGGGATGGTGTTGAATCTGTAGATTGCTTTAGGTAGAATGGACATTTTAACTATGTTTATTCTTCCAATCCATGTACATGGAATGTCTTTCCATCTCCTTATGTCGTCATCCAATTCTCTCAGAAAGGCCTTGTAATTTTCATTATATAGGTCCTTCACTTCCTTAGTTAAATTTACCCCAAGGTATTTTATTCTTTTTGTTGCGATTGTGAATGGTATTGTATTCTTGAGTTCTTTTTCTGTTGGTTCATTACTGGAGTATAGAAATGCTACTGATTTGTGTAAATTGATTTTATACCCTGCAACTTTGCTGTAGTTGTTGATTACTTCTAACAGTTTTCCAATGGATTCTTTGGGGTTTTCTATATATAAGATCATGTCATCTGCAAACAGTGAGAGTTTCACTTCTTCCCTCCCTATTTGGATTCCTTTTATTCCTTTTTCTTGCCTGATTGCTCTGGCCAGGACCTCCAGTACTATGTTAAATAAGAGTGGTGCTGGGGCTGGCCCCGTGGCCGAGTGGTTAAGTTCGCGCGCTCCGCTGCAGGCGGCCCGGTGTTTCGTTGGTTCGAATCCTGGGCGCGGACATGGCACTGCTCATCAAACCACGCTGAGGCAGCGTCCCACATGCCACAACTAGAAGAACCCACAACGAAGAATGCACAACTATGTACCGGGGGGCGTTGGGGAGAAAAAGGAAAAAATAAAAAAAAAATCTTTAAAAAAAAAAAAAAAGAGTGGTGATAGAGGGCATCCTTGTATCATTCCTCTTTTCAGGGGGATGGGGTTTAGTTTTTGCCCATTGAGTATGATGTTGGCTTTGGGTTTGTCGTATATGGCCTTTATTATGTTGAGATAGTTTCCTTCTATGACCATTTTGTTCAGAGTTTTTATCATAAATGGCTGTTGGATCTTGTCAAATGCCTTCTCTGCATCTGTTGAGATGATCATGTGGTTTTTATTCCTCAGTTTGTTGATGTGGTGTATCAAGTTGATTGATTTGCGGATGTTGAACCATCCCTGTGTCCCTGGTATGAATCCCACCTGATCCTGATGTATGATTCTTTTGATGAATTGCTGAATTCTGGTTGCCAAAATTTTGTTTAGAATTTTTGCATCTATGTTCATCAGTGATATTGGCCTGTAGTTCTCTTTTTACGTGCTGTCCTTGTTAGGTTTTGGTATCAGCATGATCTTGGCCTCATAGAATGTATTAGGAAGTGTTCCATCTTCCCTAATTTTTTGGAATAGCTTGAAAAGGATAGGTATTAAATCCTCTCTGAAAGTTTGGTAGAATTCCCCAGGAAAGCCATCTGGTCCTAGGGTTTTATTCTTTGGGATGCTTTTGATTGCTGTTTCAATCTCTTTCCTTGTGATTGGTCTGTTCAAATTGTCTGCCTCTTCTTGAGTGAGCTTTGGGAGATTGTAGGAGTCCAAGAATTTATCCATCTCCTCTAGGTTATCCATTGTGTTGGCATATAGATTTTTGTAGTATTCTCTTATAATCTGTTGTATTTCTGCAGAGTCTGTTGTTATTTCTCCTCGCTCATTTCTGATTTTGTTTATTTGAGCTTTCTCCCTTTTTTCTTTGTAAGTCTGGCTAGTGGTTTGTCAATTTTATTTATCTTCTCAAAAAACCAGCTCTTTGTCTCATTGATCCTTTCTACTGCCTTTTTCGTTTCAATAGTATTTATTTCTGCTCTGATTTTTATTATTTCTCTCCTTCTGCTGACTTTGGGCTTCATTTGTTCTTTTTTCTCTAGTTCAGTTAGGTGTGCTTTAAGGTTGCTTATTTGGGATTTTTCTTGTTTGTTAAGATGTGCCTGTATTGCGATGAATTTTCCTCTTAATACAGCTTTTGCTGTATCCCATATGAGTTGGTATGGCATTCTATCATTTTCATTTGTTTCCAGGTATTTTTTTATTTCTTCTTTAATTTCTTCAATGATTCATTGCTTGTTCAGTAGTGTATTATTTAGTCTCCACATCTTTGTGCCTTTTTCAGCTTTTTTCTTGTAATTAATTTCTAGCCTTATAGCACTATGATCTGAGAAGATGCTTGTGATTATTTCAATTTTTTTAAATTTGTAGAGGCTTGCCTTGTTTCCCAACATATGGTCTATCCTAGAGAATGTCCCATGTGCACTTGAGAAGAATGTGTATTCAGCTCCTTCAGGGTGGAGTGATCTATATATGTCTATTAAGTCCAATTGTTTTAGTTTTTCATTCAGCTCCACTGTTTCCTTGTTGATTTTCTGTCTGGATGATCTGTCCATCGATGTGAGTGGGGTGTTGAGGTCCCCTACTATTATTGTGTTGTTTTTAACATCTTCCTTTAGGTTTGTTAATAGTTGCTTTATGAATCTTGGTGCTCCTGTGTTGGGTGCATAGATATTTATAAGCATTATTTCTTCTTGATGAAGTGTCCATTTGATCATTATATATTGTCCCTCTGTGTCTCTCTTTACCTGTCTTATTTTGAAATCCACTTGGTCTGATATGAGAATTGCAACACCTGCCTTTTTTTCCTTGCTATTTGCTTGAAGTATTGTCCTCCACCCCTTCACCCTGAGTCTGTGTTTGTCCTTGGGGCTGAGGTGTGTTTCCTGGAGGCAACAAATTGTTGGATCTTGTTCTTTAATCCATTTTGCCACTCTGTGTCTCTTTATTGGAGAGTTCAATCCATTCACATTGAGAGTGATTATTGATGCATGTGGACTTAATGCTGTCAATCTGTCGCTCATTATCTTGTTTTCCTGTGTTTCTTTTCCTGTGTGCTTTAGACTACCCATTTAATACTGCAATTTCTTATGCTGGGTTTCTTAGATTTTTCCTTATCTATGATTTGTGACTCTGTTCTGTACTTTATTTTAGTGTCTACCTTGAAGTTTGTATTTAGAATTTCGTGTATAATATAGTCTATTCTCTGGTGGTCTCTTACTTACTCGACCAATACTGATTTAGACCCTTTGCTCTTCCCCTCCTAAATAATTATTTTCATTTTTTATTCCAACTCGTCTTATTAATTTGTAGTTAGAGTGCTAAGATCGTCCTTGTTTTGGTAGTTTCCTTACCTTTACCCTAATGCTATAATTGAATATTTGCTATCCTGTTCTGGTTCTATCCATCGGTCTCCCTAGTCTGTGGATTGTGTCCCCTTTCTCCCTTTTTTCTTTTTTCAAGTATGAGAGCCTTCTTGAGGATTTCTTGTAATGGAGGGCTTTTAGTTACAAATTCCCTTAACTTTTGTTTGTCTGGAAAAGATTTAATTTCTCCCTCATATCTGAAGGAAATTCTTGCTGGATAGAGTATTCTTGGCTGAAGGTTTTTATCCTTTAAAGCTTTGAATATATCACTCCATTCTCTCCTAGCTTGTAGGGTTTCTGTAGAGAAATCCACTGACAGTCTGATAGGGGCTCCTTTATAGGTTATTCTCTTTGTTTTTCTTACTTCCCTGAGTATTCTTTCCTTATCATTCCTATTTGCCAACTTTACTATTATGTGCCTTGCGGTGGGTCTTTTTACATTGACAAATCTAGGAGATCTAAAACCCTCCTCTACACACATTTCTCCGTTGATCCCTAGATTTGGGAAGTTCTCTTCAATAATTTCGTTAAGCACACTTTCTGCTCCATTTTCCTTTTCCATATTCTCCGGAATTCCTATGATCCTTATGTTCTTACTCCTCATTGAATCCATTATCTCTCGGAGATTTTCCTCATTTTTTTTAATTCTTAGTTCTCTTTCTTCCTCTGTCTGGCGCCATTCAGCCTGTCTGTCCTCGATTATGCTGATTTGCTCCTCTATGTTGTCTACACGGGCATTCAGGGAATCCGTATTCTGTTTTATCTGGTCCATTGTGTTTTTCATCTCGAGTAATTCTGTTTGATTCTTCTTTATGATTTCAATCTCTTTTGTGAAGTAACTCCAGAACTCGGCTTCTTTCTCTATCTTTCTCTCTACCTCATTGAGTTTTTTGATTATAGCTGCTCTGAATTCATTATCACTTAGTTTACCTAATTCCAAGTCCTCAGGACTTAATTCTGTGTTTTTATTGTTTTCCTTCTGGTCTGGGGCTTTTATAAATTGCTGGATGGTAGAGGAGCGGTTTTTTCGCATGGTGGTAGAATTCGGTTGCAGTTACAGCCTGTCGCCACTAGATGGGGGTCGAGAGCGGCATGTTAGCTCTCCGCCTTGGGGCAAGATGGCTGCGCCCACTGGCTTTGCTGGGGGGGAGGGGCTGTTACTCACACGCGCCGGTCTGGGTTCAGATCAGTTCTGTTCTCTGGTCTCCCAAGGCCCTTGATTTATGGGGTCCCCGCAGATGGAAGCTTTCCCCCCGTCAGCGGGTCTCCACTGAATCAGCGGCAGGAGTCCTGGATGATCCCCTGGTCGCGCGGCCCCTCCCCCGCTCCTTCCCGACCCGCGCCGCAGCGATGGCAGACTCTAGGGGAGGGAGCGATGTTCTCTCCTACCGTTCCAGCACCTCCGAGGGTGTAAGCAAGGTTATGATCTCCGCCTTCTTGGTATTGTAGGTCTCTCACATGCTGGCATTGTGTTTATTCTCTGAAATTCAGTTCTTCCAATCTTTTGTTGTATTTTGGAGGGGAGAGAATCCCGGGTCAGCTCACCCCACCATTTTGCTCTGCCCACTCTCCCACAAATTATTCTTTATTGTGTTGTGAATTTGTGACCAAATGGAAGTGCTTATAGCATTTTTCATGCTTTCTTTCCCTTTATCCGTTATGTTATAATTAAGTGTTTGTTAATCTGTTCTGATATAGAACTGCAATTTTCTGATTTTGTCTGTCTATTTATCTCCTTGCTCAAACCTTTGTAACTCTTTGCCTTTTATTTCAAGTAGGAGGGCTCCCTTCAACATTAAGGTCTAGTGGCAATGAACTCCTTCAACTATTGCTTGTCTGGGGAGACTTTTATTTCTCTACCATATGTGAAGGATAATTTTGCTGGATAGAGTACTCCTGGCTGATAATGTTTGTTTTTGAGTATTTTGAATGCGTCATTCCACTCTGTGCTAGCCTGTAAGGTTTTTGCTGAGAAAGCCACTGAAAGCCTGATGTGGGTTGTTTTGTAGCTTATTTTCTTCTGTCTTGCTGCCCTTGTTATTTTTTCTTTGTCATTGAATTTTTACCGTTTTACTATTATATGCCTTGGAGAAGGTCGTTTTGCATTGATGTAATTAGGATTTCTCTTACCTTCATGTCCTTGCATGTCCAATTCCTTCTGCATGTCTGGGAGGTTTTCAACTATTCTTTCTTTGAATAAGTTCTCTGCTCCTTTCTCCTGCTCTTCTCCATCTGGGATACCTATCATTTTTGTGTTGCTTTTCCTAATTGAGTCAGATATTTCTCAAAGAATTTCTTCAATTTTTTTAAATTTTTATTGAGCTAATGATAGGTTACAATCTTGTGAATTTCAGTTGTAAACTATTGTTTGTCACTCGTCTTGTAGGTGCACCCCTTCACCCTTTGTGCCACCCCCCACCCCACCTTTCCCCTGGTAGCCACTAATCTGTTCTCTTTGTCTACATTTTTAAATTCCTCATATGAGTGGAGTCATGCAGAGATTGTCCTTCTCTATCTGGCTTATTTCACTTAACATAATTCCCTCAGGATCCATCCATGTTGTTGCAAATGGGACGATTTTGTTCTTTTTTATGGCTGAGTAGTATTCCGTTGTATATATATACCACATCTTCTTTATCCAGTCATCTGTTGATGGGCATTTAGGTTGCTTCCACGTCTTGGCTATTGTAAACAATGCTGCAATGAACATTGGGGTGCATGGGACTTTTGGAATTGCTGACATCAACCTCTTTGGATAGATACCCAGTAGTGGGATAGCTGGGTCGTATGGTAGTTCTATTTTTAATTTTTTGAGGAATCTCCATACTGTTTTCCATAGTGGCTGCACCAGTTTGCATTCCCACCAACACTGTATGAGGGTTCCTTTTTCTCCACAACCTCTCCAACATTTGTTACTATTAGTTTTAGTTATTTTTCTCATTCTAATGGGTGTAAGGTGATATCTTAGTGTAGTTTTGATTTGCATTTCCCTGATGATCAGCAGTGATGAACATCTTTTCATGTGCCTATTGGCCATCCGTATATCTTCTTTGAAGAAATGTCTGTTTGTGTCTCCTGCCCATTTTTTGATTGGGTTATTTGATTTTTTGTTGTTGAGTTGTGTGAGTTCTTTATATACTGTGGATATTAAGCCTTTGTCAGATGTATGACTTGCAAATATTTTTTCCCAGTTAGTGGGTTGTTTTTTTGTTTCAATCCTGTTTTCCTTTGCCTTGAAGAAGCTCTTTAACCTGATGAAGTCCCATTTGTTTATTCTTTCTATTGTTTCCCTTGTCTGAGAAGACATGGTGTCCGTAAAGATCCTTTTAATACTGATGTCAAAGAGTGTACTGCCTACATTTTCTTCTAGAAGCCTTATGGTTTCAGGTCTCACCTTTAGCTCTTTGATCCATTTTGAGTTTATTTTGGTGAATGGTGAGAGAGTATGGCCCATTTTCATTCTTTTACATGTGGCTTTCCAGTTTTCCCAGCACCATTTGTTGAGAAGACTTTCTTTTCTCCATTCTATGCCCTCAGCTCCTTTGTCAAAGATAAGCTGTCCATAGATGTGTGGTTTTATTTCTGGGCTTTCAATTCTGTTCCATTGATCTGTGCACCTGTTTTTGTACCAGTACCATGCTGTTTTGATTACTGTAGCTTTGTAGTATGTTTTGAAGTCAGGGATTGTGATGCCTCCAGCTTTGTTCTTTTTTCTCAGGATTGCTTTAGAAATTCGGGGTCTTTTCTTGCCCCATATGAATTTTAGGATTCTTTGTTCTAATTCTGTAAAGAATGTCATTGGGATTCTGATTGGGATGGTGTTGAATCTGTAGATTGCTTTAGGTAGAATGGACATTTTAACTATGTTTATTCTTCCAATCCATGTACATGGAATGTCTTTCCATCTCCTTATGTCGTCATCCAATTCTCTCAGAAAGGCCTTGTAATTTTCATTATATAGGTCCTTCACTTCCTTAGTTAAATTTACCCCAAGGTATTTTATTCTTTTTGTTGCGATTGTGAATGGTATTGTATTCTTGAGTTCTTTTTCTGTTGGTTCATTACTGGAGTATAGAAATGCTACTGATTTGTGTAAATTGATTTTATACCCTGCAACTTTGCTGTAGTTGTTGATTACTTCTAACAGTTTTCCAATGGATTCTTTGGGGTTTTCTATATATAAGATCATGTCATCTGCAAACAGTGAGAGTTTCACTTCTTCCCTCCCTATTTGGATTCCTTTTATTCCTTTTTCTTGCCTGATTGCTCTGGCCAGGACCTCCAGTACTATGTTAAATAAGAGTGGTGCTGGGGCTGGCCCCGTGGCCGAGTGGTTAAGTTCGCGCGCTCCGCTGCAGGCGGCCCGGTGTTTCGTTGGTTCGAATCCTGGGCGCGGACATGGCACTGCTCATCAAACCACGCTGAGGCAGCGTCCCACATGCCACAACTAGAAGAACCCACAACGAAGAATGCACAACTATGTACCGGGGGGCGTTGGGGAGAAAAAGGAAAAAATAAAAAAAAAATCTTTAAAAAAAAAAAAAAAGAGTGGTGATAGAGGGCATCCTTGTATCATTCCTCTTTTCAGGGGGATGGGGTTTAGTTTTTGCCCATTGAGTATGATGTTGGCTTTGGGTTTGTCGTATATGGCCTTTATTATGTTGAGATAGTTTCCTTCTATGACCATTTTGTTCAGAGTTTTTATCATAAATGGCTGTTGGATCTTGTCAAATGCCTTCTCTGCATCTGTTGAGATGATCATGTGGTTTTTATTCCTCAGTTTGTTGATGTGGTGTATCAAGTTGATTGATTTGCGGATGTTGAACCATCCCTGTGTCCCTGGTATGAATCCCACCTGATCCTGATGTATGATTCTTTTGATGAATTGCTGAATTCTGGTTGCCAAAATTTTGTTTAGAATTTTTGCATCTATGTTCATCAGTGATATTGGCCTGTAGTTCTCTTTTTACGTGCTGTCCTTGTTAGGTTTTGGTATCAGCATGATCTTGGCCTCATAGAATGTATTAGGAAGTGTTCCATCTTCCCTAATTTTTTGGAATAGCTTGAAAAGGATAGGTATTAAATCCTCTCTGAAAGTTTGGTAGAATTCCCCAGGAAAGCCATCTGGTCCTAGGGTTTTATTCTTTGGGATGCTTTTGATTGCTGTTTCAATCTCTTTCCTTGTGATTGGTCTGTTCAAATTGTCTGCCTCTTCTTGAGTGAGCTTTGGGAGATTGTAGGAGTCCAAGAATTTATCCATCTCCTCTAGGTTATCCATTGTGTTGGCATATAGATTTTTGTAGTATTCTCTTATAATCTGTTGTATTTCTGCAGAGTCTGTTGTTATTTCTCCTCGCTCATTTCTGATTTTGTTTATTTGAGCTTTCTCCCTTTTTTCTTTGTAAGTCTGGCTAGTGGTTTGTCAATTTTATTTATCTTCTCAAAAAACCAGCTCTTTGTCTCATTGATCCTTTCTACTGCCTTTTTCGTTTCAATAGTATTTATTTCTGCTCTGATTTTTATTATTTCTCTCCTTCTGCTGACTTTGGGCTTCATTTGTTCTTTTTTCTCTAGTTCAGTTAGGTGTGCTTTAAGGTTGCTTATTTGGGATTTTTCTTGTTTGTTAAGATGTGCCTGTATTGCGATGAATTTTCCTCTTAATACAGCTTTTGCTGTATCCCATATGAGTTGGTATGGCATTCTATCATTTTCATTTGTTTCCAGGTATTTTTTTATTTCTTCTTTAATTTCTTCAATGATTCATTGCTTGTTCAGTAGTGTATTATTTAGTCTCCACATCTTTGTGCCTTTTTCAGCTTTTTTCTTGTAATTAATTTCTAGCCTTATAGCACTATGATCTGAGAAGATGCTTGTGATTATTTCAATTTTTTTAAATTTGTAGAGGCTTGCCTTGTTTCCCAACATATGGTCTATCCTAGAGAATGTCCCATGTGCACTTGAGAAGAATGTGTATTCAGCTCCTTCAGGGTGGAGTGATCTATATATGTCTATTAAGTCCAATTGTTTTAGTTTTTCATTCAGCTCCACTGTTTCCTTGTTGATTTTCTGTCTGGATGATCTGTCCATCGATGTGAGTGGGGTGTTGAGGTCCCCTACTATTATTGTGTTGTTTTTAACATCTTCCTTTAGGTTTGTTAATAGTTGCTTTATGAATCTTGGTGCTCCTGTGTTGGGTGCATAGATATTTATAAGCATTATTTCTTCTTGATGAAGTGTCCATTTGATCATTATATATTGTCCCTCTGTGTCTCTCTTTACCTGTCTTATTTTGAAATCCACTTGGTCTGATATGAGAATTGCAACACCTGCCTTTTTTTCCTTGCTATTTGCTTGAAGTATTGTCCTCCACCCCTTCACCCTGAGTCTGTGTTTGTCCTTGGGGCTGAGGTGTGTTTCCTGGAGGCAACAAATTGTTGGATCTTGTTCTTTAATCCATTTTGCCACTCTGTGTCTCTTTATTGGAGAGTTCAATCCATTCACATTGAGAGTGATTATTGATGCATGTGGACTTAATGCTGTCAATCTGTCGCTCATTATCTTGTTTTCCTGTGTTTCTTTTCCTGTGTGCTTTAGACTACCCATTTAATACTGCAATTTCTTATGCTGGGTTTCTTAGATTTTTCCTTATCTATGATTTGTGACTCTGTTCTGTACTTTATTTTAGTGTCTACCTTGAAGTTTGTATTTAGAATTTCGTGTATAATATAGTCTATTCTCTGGTGGTCTCTTACTTACTCGACCAATACTGATTTAGACCCTTTGCTCTTCCCCTCCTAAATAATTATTTTCATTTTTTATTCCAACTCGTCTTATTAATTTGTAGTTAGAGTGCTAAGATCGTCCTTGTTTTGGTAGTTTCCTTACCTTTACCCTAATGCTATAATTGAATATTTGCTATCCTGTTCTGGTTCTATCCATCGGTCTCCCTAGTCTGTGGATTGTGTCCCCTTTCTCCCTTTTTTCTTTTTTCAAGTATGAGAGCCTTCTTGAGGATTTCTTGTAATGGAGGGCTTTTAGTTACAAATTCCCTTAACTTTTGTTTGTCTGGAAAAGATTTAATTTCTCCCTCATATCTGAAGGAAATTCTTGCTGGATAGAGTATTCTTGGCTGAAGGTTTTTATCCTTTAAAGCTTTGAATATATCACTCCATTCTCTCCTAGCTTGTAGGGTTTCTGTAGAGAAATCCACTGACAGTCTGATAGGGGCTCCTTTATAGGTTATTCTCTTTGTTTTTCTTACTTCCCTGAGTATTCTTTCCTTATCATTCCTATTTGCCAACTTTACTATTATGTGCCTTGCGGTGGGTCTTTTTACATTGACAAATCTAGGAGATCTAAAACCCTCCTCTACACACATTTCTCCGTTGATCCCTAGATTTGGGAAGTTCTCTTCAATAATTTCGTTAAGCACACTTTCTGCTCCATTTTCCTTTTCCATATTCTCCGGAATTCCTATGATCCTTATGTTCTTACTCCTCATTGAATCCATTATCTCTCGGAGATTTTCCTCATTTTTTTTAATTCTTAGTTCTCTTTCTTCCTCTGTCTGGCGCCATTCAGCCTGTCTGTCCTCGATTATGCTGATTTGCTCCTCTATGTTGTCTACACGGGCATTCAGGGAATCCGTATTCTGTTTTATCTGGTCCATTGTGTTTTTCATCTCGAGTAATTCTGTTTGATTCTTCTTTATGATTTCAATCTCTTTTGTGAAGTAACTCCAGAACTCGGCTTCTTTCTCTATCTTTCTCTCTACCTCATTGAGTTTTTTGATTATAGCTGCTCTGAATTCATTATCACTTAGTTTACCTAATTCCAAGTCCTCAGGACTTAATTCTGTGTTTTTATTGTTTTCCTTCTGGTCTGGGGCTTTTATAAATTGCTGGATGGTAGAGGAGCGGTTTTTTCGCATGGTGGTAGAATTCGGTTGCAGTTACAGCCTGTCGCCACTAGATGGGGGTCGAGAGCGGCATGTTAGCTCTCCGCCTTGGGGCAAGATGGCTGCGCCCACTGGCTTTGCTGGGGGGGAGGGGCTGTTACTCACACGCGCCGGTCTGGGTTCAGATCAGTTCTGTTCTCTGGTCTCCCAAGGCCCTTGATTTATAGGGTCCCCGCAGATGGAAGCTTTCCCCCCATCAGCGGGTCTCCACTGAATCAGCGGCAGGAGTCCTGGATGATCCCCTGGTCGCGCGGCCCCTCCCCCGCTCCTTCCCGACCCGCGCCGCAGCGATGGCAGACTCTAGGGGAGGGAGCGATGTTCTCTCCTACCGTTCCAGCACCTCCGAGGGTGTAAGCAAGGTTATGATCTCCGCCTTCTTGGTATTGTAGGTCTCTCACATGCTGGCATTGTGTTTATTCTCTGAAATTCAGTTCTTCCAATCTTTTGTTGTATTTTGGAGGGGAGAGAATCCCGGGTCAGCTCACCCCACCATTTTGCTCTGCCCACTCTCCCACAAATTATTCTTTATTGTGTTGTGAATTTGTGACCAAATGGAAGTGCTTATAGCATTTTTCATGCTTTCTTTCCCTTTATCCGTTATGTTATAATTAAGTGTTTGTTAATCTGTTCTGATATAGAACTGCAATTTTCTGATTTTGTCTGTCTATTTATCTCCTTGCTCAAACCTTTGTAACTCTTTGCCTTTTATTTCAAGTAGGAGGGCTCCCTTCAACATTAAGGTCTAGTGGCAATGAACTCCTTCAACTATTGCTTGTCTGGGGAGACTTTTATTTCTCTACCATATGTGAAGGATAATTTTGCTGGATAGAGTACTCCTGGCTGATAATGTTTGTTTTTGAGTATTTTGAATGCGTCATTCCACTCTGTGCTAGCCTGTAAGGTTTTTGCTGAGAAAGCCACTGAAAGCCTGATGTGGGTTGTTTTGTAGCTTATTTTCTTCTGTCTTGCTGCCCTTGTTATTTTTTCTTTGTCATTGAATTTTTACCGTTTTACTATTATATGCCTTGGAGAAGGTCGTTTTGCATTGATGTAATTAGGATTTCTCTTACCTTCATGTCCTTGCATGTCCAATTCCTTCTGCATGTCTGGGAGGTTTTCAACTATTCTTTCTTTGAATAAGTTCTCTGCTCCTTTCTCCTGCTCTTCTCCATCTGGGATACCTATCATTTTTGTGTTGCTTTTCCTAATTGAGTCAGATATTTCTCAAAGAATTTCTTCAATTTTTTTAAATTTTTATTGAGCTAATGATAGGTTACAATCTTGTGAATTTCAGTTGTAAACTATTGTTTGTCACTCGTCTTGTAGGTGCACCCCTTCACCCTTTGTGCCACCCCCCACCCCACCTTTCCCCTGGTAGCCACTAATCTGTTCTCTTTGTCTACATTTTTAAATTCCTCATATGAGTGGAGTCATGCAGAGATTGTCCTTCTCTATCTGGCTTATTTCACTTAACATAATTCCCTCAGGATCCATCCATGTTGTTGCAAATGGGACGATTTTGTTCTTTTTTATGGCTGAGTAGTATTCCGTTGTATATATATACCACATCTTCTTTATCCAGTCATCTGTTGATGGGCATTTAGGTTGCTTCCACGTCTTGGCTATTGTAAACAATGCTGCAATGAACATTGGGGTGCATGGGACTTTTGGAATTGCTGACATCAACCTCTTTGGATAGATACCCAGTAGTGGGATAGCTGGGTCGTATGGTAGTTCTATTTTTAATTTTTTGAGGAATCTCCATACTGTTTTCCATAGTGGCTGCACCAGTTTGCATTCCCACCAACACTGTATGAGGGTTCCTTTTTCTCCACAACCTCTCCAACATTTGTTACTATTAGTTTTAGTTATTTTTCTCATTCTAATGGGTGTAAGGTGATATCTTAGTGTAGTTTTGATTTGCATTTCCCTGATGATCAGCAGTGATGAACATCTTTTCATGTGCCTATTGGCCATCCGTATATCTTCTTTGAAGAAATGTCTGTTTGTGTCTCCTGCCCATTTTTTGATTGGGTTATTTGATTTTTTGTTGTTGAGTTGTGTGAGTTCTTTATATACTGTGGATATTAAGCCTTTGTCAGATGTATGACTTGCAAATATTTTTTCCCAGTTAGTGGGTTGTTTTTTTGTTTCAATCCTGTTTTCCTTTGCCTTGAAGAAGCTCTTTAACCTGATGAAGTCCCATTTGTTTATTCTTTCTATTGTTTCCCTTGTCTGAGAAGACATGGTGTCCGTAAAGATCCTTTTAATACTGATGTCAAAGAGTGTACTGCCTACATTTTCTTCTAGAAGCCTTATGGTTTCAGGTCTCACCTTTAGCTCTTTGATCCATTTTGAGTTTATTTTGGTGAATGGTGAGAGAGTATGGCCCATTTTCATTCTTTTACATGTGGCTTTCCAGTTTTCCCAGCACCATTTGTTGAGAAGACTTTCTTTTCTCCATTCTATGCCCTCAGCTCCTTTGTCAAAGATAAGCTGTCCATAGATGTGTGGTTTTATTTCTGGGCTTTCAATTCTGTTCCATTGATCTGTGCACCTGTTTTTGTACCAGTACCATGCTGTTTTGATTACTGTAGCTTTGTAGTATGTTTTGAAGTCAGGGATTGTGATGCCTCCAGCTTTGTTCTTTTTTCTCAGGATTGCTTTAGAAATTCGGGGTCTTTTCTTGCCCCATATGAATTTTAGGATTCTTTGTTCTAATTCTGTAAAGAATGTCATTGGGATTCTGATTGGGATGGTGTTGAATCTGTAGATTGCTTTAGGTAGAATGGACATTTTAACTATGTTTATTCTTCCAATCCATGTACATGGAATGTCTTTCCATCTCCTTATGTCGTCATCCAATTCTCTCAGAAAGGCCTTGTAATTTTCATTATATAGGTCCTTCACTTCCTTAGTTAAATTTACCCCAAGGTATTTTATTCTTTTTGTTGCGATTGTGAATGGTATTGTATTCTTGAGTTCTTTTTCTGTTGGTTCATTACTGGAGTATAGAAATGCTACTGATTTGTGTAAATTGATTTTATACCCTGCAACTTTGCTGTAGTTGTTGATTACTTCTAACAGTTTTCCAATGGGTTCTTTTGGGTTTTCTATATATATAAGATCATGTCGTCTGCAAACAGCGAGAGTTTCACTTCTTCCCTCCCTATTTGGACTCATTTTATTCCTTTCTCTTGCCTAATTGCTCTGGCCAAAACCTTCAGTACTGTGTTAAATAAGTGTGGTGATAGAGGGCATCCTTGTATCATTCCTGTTTTCAGGGGGATGGCGCTCAGTTTTTGCCCATTGAGTATGATGTTGACTGTGGGTTTGTCATATATGGCCTTTATTATGTTGAGGTAGGTCCCTTCTATCCCCATTTTGTTCAGAGTTTTTATCTTAAATGTCTGTTGGAGCTTGTCAAATGCTTTCTCTGCATCTATTGAGATATCACGCCGTTTTTATTCCTCAGTTTGTTGATGTGGTGTATCACGTTGATTGTTTTGGGATGTTGAACCATCCCTGTGTCCCTGGTGTGAATCCCACTTGATCGTGATGTATGGTCCTTTTGATGCATTGCTGAATTATGGTTGCCAAAGTTTTGTTGAGAATTTTTGCATCTATGTTCATCAGTGATATTGGCCTGTAGTTCTCTTTTTTCGTGCTGTCCTTGTCAGGCTTTCGTATCAGCGTGATGTTGGCCTCGTAGAATGTGTTAGTAAGTGTTCCATCCTCCCTAATTTTTTGGAATAGCTTGAAAAGGATAGGTATTAAATCCTCTCTGAAAGTTTGGTAGAATTCCCCAGGAAAGCCGTCTGGTCCTGGGGTTTTATTCTTTGGGATGCTGTTGATTGCTGTTTCAATCTCTTTCCTTGTGATTGGTCTGTTCAAATTGTCTGCTTCTTCTTGACTAAGCCTTGGGAGATTCTAGGAGTCCAAGAATTTATCCATTTCCTCTAGGTTATCCATTTTGTCTGCATATAGTTTTTTGTAATATTCTCTTATAATCCGTCACATTTCTGCGGAGTCTGTTGTTATTTCTCCTCTTTCATTTCTGATTTTGTTTATTTGAGCTTTCTCCCTTTTTTTCTTTGTAAGTCTGGCTAGGGGTTTATCAATTTTATTTATCTTCTCAAAGAACCGGTTCTTTGTTTCATTGATCCTTTCTACTGCCTTTTTTCTTTCCATAGCACTTATTTCTGCTCTGATTTTTATCATTTCTCTCCTGCTGACTTTGGGCTTTGTTTGTTCTTCTTTCTCTAATTCAGTTAGGTGTAGTTTAAGACTACTGGTTTGCGATTTTTCTTGTTTGTTAAGATGTGCCTGTATTGCAATGAATTTTCCTCTTAATACAGCTTTTGCTGTATCCCATATGAGTTGATATGACATGTTATCATTTTCATTTGTCTCCAGGTATTTTTTGATTTCTTCTTTAATTTCTTCAATTATCCATTGCTTGTTCAATAGCATATTGTTTAGTTTCCACATCCTTGTGCCTTTCTCAGCTTTTTTTTTTGCAATTAATTTCTAGCTTTATAGCATTATGATTGCAGAAGATACTTGTTATTATTTTAATTTTTTTAAATTTGTAGCGGCTTGCCTTGTTTCCCTACATATGTTCTATCATTGAGAATGTTCCATGTGCACTTGAGAAGAATGTGTATTCTGCTGCTTTTGGATGCAGCGTTCTATATATGTCTATTAAGTCCAGCTGTTTTATCTTTTTGTTTAGCTCCACCGTTTCATTGTTGATTTTCTGTCTGGATGATCTGTCCATCGATGTGAGTGGGGTGTTGAGGTCCCCTACTATTATTGTGTTATTTTTGATATCTTCTTTTAGGTTTGTTAATAGTTGCTTTATGAACTTTGGTGCTCCTGTTTTGGGTGCATAGATATTTATAAGCATTATTTCTTCTTGATGAAGTGTCCATTTGATCATTATATATTGGCCCTCTATGTCTCTCTTTACCTGCCTTATTTTGAAATCTGTTTTGTCTGATATAAGTATTGCAGCACCTGTTTTCTTTTGTTTGCCATTAGCTTGGGGTATTGTCTTCCACCCCTTCACCCTGAGTCTGTGTTTGTCCTTGGGGCTGAGGTGTGTTTCCTGGAGGCAACAAATTGTTGGATCTTGTTCTTTAATCCACTTTGCCACCTGTGTCTTTTTATTGGAGAGTTCAATCCGTTTACATTGAGGGTGATTGTTGATACATGAGGGCTTAATGCTGTCATTCTGTCACTCATTATCCTGTTTTCCTGTGTTACCTTTGTTTCTCATCCTGTGTGTTTTAGCCTACCTATTGACTTCTGCAATTTCTTATGCTGGGTTTCTTAGATTTTTCCTTACTTATGTTTTGTGTCTCTGTTCTGTTTTTCAGTCTGGTGGCTACCCTGAAGTTTGTATTCAGCATCTCGTGTATAATGTAGTCCATTTTCTGGTGGTCTCTTACTTCCTTAGCCTAGACTGATTCAGTACCTCTCCTCTTCCCCTCCTAAATTATTATTTTCATCTCTTATTCCAACTCGTGTTGTGAGTTTGTGGTCAGAGTGGTAAGATTGTCTTTGCTTTGGTAGTTTCCTTCCCTTTATCCTAGTGCTATGGTTGAATATTTGCTATCCTATTCTGATTCTATCTAGTTGTCTCCCTACTCTGTGTTTTGTGACCCCTTTCTCCCTTTTTTTTTCTTATTTCAGGTATGGGAGCCTTCTTGAGGATATCTTGTAGTGGAGGTCTTTTGGCTACAAAGTCCCTTTGCTTTTGCTTGTCTGGTAAAGATTTAATTTCTCCCTCATATCTGAAGGATATTTTTGCTGGACAGAGTATTCTTGGATGAACATTTTTATCCTTTAACGTTTTGAATATGTCATTCCATTCTCTCCTAGCTTGTAAGGTTTCTGTAGAGAAATCCACTGAAAGCCTGATAGGGGTTCCTTTGTGGGTTATTTTCTTCTGCCTTGCTGCCCTGAGTATTCTTTCTCTGTCATTCATTTTCGCCATTTTTACTACCATATGCCTTGCAGTAGGTCTTTTTACATCAACAAATCTAGGAGATCTAAAAGCTTCCTCCACACACATTTCTCCCTCAATCCCGAGATTTGGGAAATTCTCTTCTATTATTTCTTTGAGCACACTTTCTCCTCCATTTTCCTTTTCCACGCCCTCAGGGATTCCAATAATTCTTAAGTTGGATTTTCTCATTGAGTCCACTAATTCTCGGAGATTTTCTTCAGTTTTTTTTAATTCTTAGTTCTCTTTCATCCTCTGTCTGAAGCCATTCAGCCTGTCTCGCTTCGATTATGCTAATTTGCTCCTCTGTGGTGTCTACACGTGCATTCAAGGAATCCGTATTCTGTTTTATCTGATCCATTGTATTTTTCATCTCTAGTATTTCTAATTGATTCTTCTTTATAGTTTCAATCTCTTTTGTGAAGTAGCTCCTGAACTCGTTGACTTGTTTCTCTATATTTCCCTTTACCTCATTGACTTTTTTGATGATAGCTACTCCGAATTCATTGTCAGTTTACCTATTTCCAAGTCCTCAGGACATAATTCTGTGTTTTTATTGTTTTCCTTTTGGTCTGGAGCTTTTATAAATTGCTGGATGGTAGAGGAGCAGTCTTTGTGCATAATACTATTATTCGGTTGCTGTTACAGACTGTCGCCACTAGATGGGGGTCGAGAGCCACGCGTTCTGAGCCCTCCGCCCTGAGCCGCGATGGTTGTGGCACAGCACGTGTTGGGGGAGGAGGGGCACTTTTTCTCACGTGCAGACCTGGATTCTGATCAGCTCTCACTCTGGTTTCCCGGGGCCCTGGCTTGATGGGGTCCCCCCATGGGAAAGCTTTCCCCCGTTAGGGGGTTTCTGCTGCACAGGCGGTGGGAGTCCTGGACGATCCCATGGACGTGCGGCCCTTTCCCCGCTCCTTCCCTCACCCGTGGCAATGATCCCAGTCTCTAGGGGAGGGAGCGAAGTTCTCTCTTACCCTGTTCCAGCTTCTCCGAGGGTGGCTCCACCCTCTGTCATTTGGCTGCTGTGGGTCTCTGACAATTTCTGTTATTAGGATTCTTTTTTGGTTGGAATTCAGTTGTTCCTTTGGTTGTAGTTTGGAGGGGAGAGAGTCCTAGGTGAGCTCACTCCACCGGGTAGCTGACCAACCAAGAATTTCTTCAATTTTTAAAATCTTGGATCTCTTTCCTTCTCTGCCTGAAGTATTTCTAGGGTTGTATCTTTGAGCTTACTATTTCTCTCCTCCATAAGGTCTACTCTATTTTTAATACTTTTGACATTATTTATTTTTTTTATCTCGTTCAGTGTGTTCTTCATATGTAGAATTTCTGTTTTGGGGGGTTTTCTTTAGAGTTTCAATCTCTTTGGTGAAGTATTCCTCTGTTGATTAATTTCATTTCTGAGTTCATTGAACTGTCTTTCTGAGGTTCCTTGTAACTCATTCAGTTTCTTTATGACAGCTGTTTTGAATTCTCTGTCAGTTAGATTGTAATCTTCTGTGATTTCATGTTTGGTTTCTGGAGAGTTGTCATTTTCCTTCTGTTCTGCCGTGTTACTGTAGTTCTTCATGCTGTTTGATGAATTGATCCTCTGCTGGCAGATTTGTGATACTAATCACCTTTTATTCTTTGAATATGGCTTTGGTTATTTTGGTTCTCATCACTTGGGTCTTGTGTTCCTCCACTAGCTTTCCAAGACCTTGGATGTTCCTGTCCTTGTAACACCTGCAGTGCTGTTCCCAAGCGGTCTGGGGACGCTGGTTGCACCACTTCCAGGGGTGCTGTGTTCATGGGTGTTGCCATCACTGTTGGGGGCCCAGGGAACCAGGGACTTGTATTCAGCCCCCATTGCTGGTAGACTTGGTGTCAGGGGCGCCACTACCAGTGGCTGGGTGCTCCCCCACATCTGCTCACATTTGTGCCCTTCACAGGTCGGGACAGCCTTCGCCCACAGGTGTTCACCCATGTATTAGGCCACTGCCAGCTGCAACCAGTGCTGCATGGGTGTTTCTATCAGCATCCAGGGCCACTGCCTCTCCTTGGGTGTTCACATCTAAGTGGGGTTGAGCTGCCCTTACTTCAACTCACAGTGACGTGGGCCATTATGTGAGAATCCATGCCCTGGATTTCTGCCACTGGGGGAGTTAAAGGGGGCTGCTCCCCTAATTCCACTGCTTCCTGAGGGTCCCATCCACCCATCTTCAGATATCTAGCTCCCTGAATCTCTTAGGTGTTTGTTGTGCTGTGCAGGGAATCCTCTATTGGTCAATGGATGTATATTTCATTATAATTTAGAAGGGAGAGACAGAGAGAACAACTAATTCCGACATGATGGTTGCATCACTCCAAGAAGAAAGTTCTTAAATCAACAACTTTTGCTTCCAACTTAAGACTCTGAAAAGAGAAGAGAAAATGAACCCAAAAGCAATTAAAAGAAATAAAATAATAAAAATCAGAGAAGAAATCAATGAAATAGTAAATGAAAAACAATAAAGAAAATCAATTTTAAAAATATGGTTCTTTGAACTTGAAAACACAAATGCATGAAGATACACGCACCCCTATGTTCATTGCAGCATTATTCACAATAACCAAGACTTGGAAGCAACCTAGGTACCCATCAAAGGACGAATGGATAAAGACGATGTGGTATATATACACAATGGAATGCTACTCAGCCATAAGAAATGATGAAATCCAGCCATTTATGACAACATGGATAGACCTTGAGGGTATTATGCTAAGTGAAATAAGTCAGAGGGAGAAAGTCAAATACCGTATGATCTCACTCCTAAGTATAAGATAAAAACAACAACAAACAAACACATAACAGAGATTGGATTGGTGGTTACCATAGGGGAAGAGGGGAGGGCAGAGGTCAAAAGAGCAGATTAGACTCACATGTGAGGTGATGGACTATACTGGATTTTGGGGTGGTGAACATGATGTAATCTACACAGAATTCAAAATATGTTATGATGTACATCTGAAAGCTATACAATGTTATAATCCAATGTTACTGTAATAAAATATAAAAAAAAACATCAAAAAGATATGGTTCTTTGAGAAGATCAATAAAATTGATAAACTTCTAGCCAGATCTACAGGGGAAAAAAAAGAGGACACAATTTAACAATGCCAAGTAAGAGAGGTGACATCATTATACATTCTATAAATATTTAAAGGATAATAAAATCATATTATGAACACATTATGCCAATAAATTTGGCAAATTAGATGAAATGGACAAATTCCTCAAAAGGTACAAGGCAGCAAAGCTCACTAAAGGAGAAATACATAACCAGAATAACCCTATAGTTGTTGAATTTGTCATTACATTTTTTTACAGTCATGACACAAAAAGCATAGGCAAAAAAAGTAAAAATAGATAAATTGGACCACATCAAAATTTAAAACTGCATTAAGGGACACAATCAACAAGTGAAATGGCACCTTATAGAATGGGAGAAAATATTTGTATATCTGATAAAGGGTTAATATCCAGAATATATAAAGAACTCCTACAATTCCACAACAAAGAAACAACCTGATTGAAAAGTGAGCAAAGCACAGGAACATATATTTCTCCAAAGAGGATCTACAAATGGTTAAGTGTCATATGAAAAAATGCTGCACATTATTAATCATTAGGGGAATGCAAATCAAAACCACAATGAGATATCACCTCAAATTCATTAAAATCACATATATATGTAAATAATACATAGTGTGTGTGTGTGTGTATATATATATATATGGTAACAAATGTTGACGAGGATATGGAGAAATTGGAACCCTTGTGCACTGTTGGTGAGAGAGTAAAAGGTACAGCCACTATGGAAACAGTATGGCAGTTCCTCAAATAATTAAAAATAGATTTACTGTATACTCTCGCAATTTCACTTCTGGGTACATATTCAAAAGCAATGAGAGCAATGTGTCACAGAGTTACTTGTATACCCATGACCATAGCAGCATTATTCACAATAGCTTAAAGGTGGAAGCAACCCAAGTGACTATCAAAGGATGAATGGACAAGCAAAATGTGGTATATACACATAATGGAATATAACTCAGCCTTAAAAAGATGGAAATCTGAAACATGCTATAACATGAAGAAACCTTGAGAACATTTTGCAAAGTGAAATAAGCCAGCCAGAAAAAACAAATATTCATGATTCCAGCTATATGAGAGATCCAGAGCAGTCAAATTCATAGAAACAGCATGTAGTTGTTGTTTAATGGGTACTGAGTTTCAGTGTTGCAAGACAAAATCATTCTGGAGGTTGGTTGCACAACAATGTGTATATACTTAACACTACTGAACTGGACACTAAAAATTGGTTAAGATGGTAAGTTTTATGTTATGTGTATTTTACTGCAATTAAAAATTTTTTAAAACCTTTGTTGCCATAAAAACTCCAGGACTATATGGCTTCACTAGAGAATTTTACCGAACATTTAAGAGAGAAAAGTTATCTATCCTATGCAAAATCTTCAAGAAAATTAAGAAGATGTAATACTTCCAAACTCATTCTATGAGGCCAGTATTACCCTAATATGAAAGTCAAAGACATTACCAAGAAAAGAAAAAGGTACACACCAATATCCTCATGAACATAAACAATTCTAAATAAGATTTTAGCAAATCAAAACCAACAATATATGAAAAAAGGAAATACATTATGGGTAAACCCCAGGATTTCCCTATATTATCCATGTGGGTTTACTCAGGAATGCAAAGTTGGTTTTAACATTTCATAATCAAGTAATGTAATTCACCATAATAACAAACAAAAAATTATATCTATGATCATTGCAATATATATGTAAAACAGCATTTGCTAAAATCCAATATTCACTTGCAATTAAAATATATCAACAAACTGAGAATAAGGGGAATTCTTCAACCTGATAAAAGGCATCTGCAAAAATCCTACAGATAACATCATACTTAACGGTGAAAGAATGAAAGCTTTTCTTCTAAGATTGAGAGCAAGTCAAGAATGTCTGTTTTTACTACTTTCTATTAAAGATTGTATCAGAGGTTCTAGCTGGTACAATAAAGAAAGTAAAAGGAATAAAAGACATCTAGATTTGAAACAAAGAAGTAAAACTCTTTTATTCACAGATGACAAGATTGTTAAAATCTAATGAAATCTACACACACACAAAATCTACTAGAACTAACGTGGGTTTTAGCAAGGTTGCAGGATACAACATTGACATAAAAAATCAAGTGTATTTCTATACACTAGCAATGACTAATCAGAAATAGAAATTTTCAAAGAAAATTTACTATATCATCAAAATATGAAATATTTAGGAATAAATCTGACAACATATGTGTAAGGCCTGCACACTGAAAGTTACCATATATTGCTTAGAGAAATTAAACAAGATTGTATTGGCTTTCTGTTTCTGCTATCTATAACAAACTAACGCAAATTAAGTGATATAAAAAACACTAACTTATGATCTTTAGTTCTGTAGGTCAGAAGTTCAATATAGGTCTCACTGAGCAAAATCAAGGTGTCAGCAGGTCTGGGTTCCTTTGAGGAATTTCTAAGGGAGAATCTGTTTCCTTGCCTTTTCCCAGCTTCTAGAGGCTACCTTCATGCCTTGGCTTGTGACCCTTTCTCCATTTTAGAGCCAACAATGATGTGCCTCTCTGATCATGCTTCTATAGTCAAATCTCCTCTGATCCATCTCTTCTGCCTCCCTTGTCCACTTACTTTTAAGGACCCTCATGATTACATTGCATCCACCTGAATAAGCCAGAAACTATCCATATCTTAAATTCAGTTGAGTAGTAACCTTAAACCCATCTGCAAGGATAATTCTCCTTTGCTATCAAACCTAAAATATCCACAGGTTCTGGTTATCAGTATGTAGACATCTTTGGGGAGCCATTATTCTGCCTACCATAAAGACTTAAATCAATGGAGAAATATACTATCTTCATAGGTCAGAAGACTCTTATGGTTAAGATGTCAGTTCTCTGTGGATTCAGCACATTCCCATCAAAATTCCAGCAGGCTGTTTTTTCCTTGTAGAAATTGACAAACTGATTCTAAAATTCAGATACGATGCAAAAGACTTCAAATAATACGACTTTGGGAAAGAACACCAATGTTGAAGGATTATAACATCTGATCTCAGGAAATGTAACTCTACAATAATCAAGGAAGTTTGGTATTGTAGTCAAGATTAACAAAATAATGAATAGAAGAATAGAGAGACCAGAAATTGACCCACATACATGTTCATCTGATTTTTGAAAAAGGTGCAAAGGCAATTCAGTGGAGAAACAATACTTTCAACAAGTAGTGCTGGAAAAATTAGATATTCGTATGCCAGAAATGGAACTTTGATCCATACTTGTCACCTCATACAAAACATTGACTACAAATCTATCATAAACCTAAAAGGAAAACCTGAAACTGAAAATCTTCTAGGAAAAGACATAGGATCAAATCTCTGTGACCTTGGCTTGGGCAACGTTTTTGAGATATGACACTAAAAGTGCAATCCATAAAAACAAGGATAGGTTGAACTTTATCAGAATTGAAAACATTTGCTTATCAAAGAAACTGTTAAGAGAACAAGAAGACAAGCCATGGATTGGGAGAAAATATTTACAAATCACCTCTCTGACAAAGGCCTTGTGTTCAGAATGGATAAAGACTTTTCAAAACTCAATAGTAAGAAAACAAACGACCCAATTTAAACAATGGACAAAAGCTTTGACCAGACACTTCAGCAAAGATGACATACATAGGACAAATTGGCACATGAAAAGATGTTCAGCACCATTTGTCATTATGGAAATTAAAATGAAAATTACAATAAGATACCACTACACACCTATCAGAAAGGCTAAAATTAAAGAGACTGACAATCCTGAGTGTTGGTAAGGATGTGGAGCAACTGGAACTCTCATATGCAGCTACTGGGAATGTAAAATCTTACAACCACTTTGGCAAACAGGTTGGCAGTTTCTTATAAAATATATATACTTATCATATGACCTAACTGGTCCATAAATAGGTATTTACTCAAGATAAATGAAAGCAAATGTACATACAAACACTAGTATGCAAATATTCATAAGCAGCTAAAGTTGTAATAGCCCGAAACTGGAAACAACCCAAATGGCCATCAACACATCCATAGATAATCAAACAGTGGAGTGTCCATACAATGGAGTACTCTCAGCAATGAAAAGAGATGAGAGAGTGACATCTGCAAAAACATGAGTGAAACTTATATTAGTCTCTTAGCAGTACTGCAATAAATCACCACGAATTTAGTGGCATGAAACAACACAATTTATTCTCTTATAGTTCTGGAGGTCAGAGGCCAAAATCAACCTCACTGGGCTAAAGTCAAGGTGTCGACAGGGCTGTATTCCATCTGGAAGCTTCATTCCTTTACTCGGGGCCCCTTCATGTCACTACAACCTCTTGCTTTCCATCGTCAGTTCTCCTACTGTTCACTTTGAACTTCTTGCCTCTTTCTTACAAGGATTCCTGTGATTACATCCTTGGTCTACATGGACAATCTCACCATTTGATGAGCCTTAATTTAATCCCAAAGTTCCTTTTAATTTAATTACAAAGTTCCTTTTACCATGTAAGGTCGCATTCACAGGTTATAGGGATTAGGAGGTGGACGTATTTGGGAGGCCATTACTCAGCCTGCCGCAGACTTCAAAACAATTAGACTTCAAAATAATTATGCTGGGTGGAAGAAGGCAGATGCAAAAGAGAACATAATGTGAGATTCCACTTATATAAAGTTTAGAAAATGGAAGCTAATCTGTAGGGACAAGCAGCAGATCAGCGATTGCCTGGGGAGGGGGTTGGTAACGGGGTAAGGGACCAGTTACAGAAGGGCACAAGGAGACTTTCAGGGTGAGCGATATGTTCATTATCCTGATTGTGGTGATGGTTTCACAGGTGTACAATGCGTCAGATCGACCCAGTTGTACACTTTAAATATATGCCGTTAATTGTATGTCAATTATACCTCAGCCAACTTTTAAAAATAAAATAATAATAATACAAATACACTTTCACGTATAACAACAAGCTTTTTCACAGATGCCAGCCCTATCCTCACCCCCTGCAGTTCCCTGTCCCTGTGGTTTGTTCTTGCTCTCCTGTTCTCTCTCTCTGTCTCTTGCACCTTCCCTTTGTCTGCCTCCATTTCTGTGTGACATCACTTGTCCATTTCTTGGCCTCTCCCTGTCTCTGGGTTTCTTTCTGGTTCTGCCTCTGCCTCTCACCATATCTTTTTTCATTAGATTCTTTTAAATCTGTTGTCTGTTTTGCAGTTATAGCACATCCTAACTGGGAGCCTAAATTTTTTTCAGAAACAGTTGATCTATATTGAGATTTCATGAAAGTTACAATTGAAAAAGGAGATTTACATACCAATATTGTTCCGAATGTACTTAGAAGTCTTCAAATAACTGAATTGAGTGTCAATTTTGCAATTAAATTAAATTTTAGTTTTAGTTAGGCCTATTAGCCATATTTCCAGAGCTTAACAGCCACAAGTGGTGAGAGTCTACCATATTGGACAATGCAGTTCTAACGAACAATGTGACCTTGGGTAATAATCTCAACCTCTCTGTGCTGCACTTACCCTGTTTATAAAGTGGGGATAGCAACCATACCTACCTCAAAGGGTGAGGATAAGTGAGTTACTCTGTGTAAAGCACTTCATCCATTCACAGCAGTGATTCCCAGGATGGAATGAGGACCCAGGCTCAGTGCCAGATCACATAGCACAGCAGGAGCCAGTACCTAGGTTCAGTAAATTCCATGGTGTCAGCTCTCCAAGGTCAGGAAAGTACAGGTTCCATCTCTGAATGCAAGAGGTCAGGATTGCTCCTCCATTCCTCCCTGTTTGGAGGAATATGACTCAACTGCCAGGGTCAGAATCCTGGGTCCAGCAAGGGTTTTGCCTAACATTGAAAGAAAGATGCTGTCTCATCTCCCTCCACTCTTTTTTGGAGGAGAGAGACAGAGACGGGGGAAAGCCAGGCCCAGGCCATGACAGATGGACATGCACACATTCATTCGCATATTCAGTAAATATGGACTGAGCCTGTCAGAGGGTGGGTTTGGGCAATCTCAGAGTCCTGATGGAGATACATGGAAGCTCAGCAGACGTCAGTCAAACTTGACACAGTCTGAACTGTGGAGCTCAGAGTCTAAAGTTGGAAACAGACACTGAGACAGAAAGAAATAGCAGAAGAGAGAGGTACGTACAAACAGATTGTCAGCGAATGTCAGAGAAAAGTCCTGCACTGTGAAGACAGAGCCAGAGGCAGGGAGAGAACCACCTCGCACTGACCAGAACAATAAGACATCCAGAAGAGCTGAACACTCCCCCTGCCGGGTCTCAGTGTCTCTCTGTCTCTCTCCACCTGACTGCCTCCAACTCTGAGTCTCACTGCTTCTGTGTCTCTCCCCCCTCCTTCTGTTTCTCCCATCACTCCCATTGGTGGCTCTCACAAAAGGGAGGATGAAGGAAGGGGGACTGCAGAGATAGACCCTGCGGGTCTGTAGGCTCTTTAAATACAAGGACCGGTTGATGTACAAACATAGAAGCACACTCAGACTGACATACAGGGACATATACCATGAACACCACGCAAATAAAAACACATCTTCAGGTATGGAAACATATAAATACATATAAGTCCACATATATGCAAAAATATGAATGTAAACACATGCACACTTATAAAGAGACACACGTCAACTCATTCACATAAATACAAACACCCTTTCACATATGAAAACCATGCAAGCACACACAGATGCAAGCAGGCACAGATAAATGCATGCAAGCCTAAATACACAAACATGGCCAAAACAAGTCGACAGTGCATGCTCACCCATACCGAGAAATATAAACACACACACACGCACACACACACAAACACTCATGTGGAACTTCGCCTCTCTGCCAACATCTAAGGACGGAGTGCATAGGTAGGGAATGATCAGGTCACCAGTCTGCCAGAACAGGAATTATGGGTCCCTTATCTCCTCTCCCTAATGTTGACACTCCCAGACAATGAAGAGAGAGGAGGTGGAGAATGGAGGAACTTATGTAACTGGGTGGGGAGGCAGGCTCAGGATAAAAGGCCCAGCAGAAGGCTGCAGCGGGGTGGAAGGCAGTCAGACTGGGACCATGGAGCTCAGCATGCTCCTCCTCCTTGTTCTCCTCATGGGACTCTTGCTTCTCCTGGTCAGGGGCCACCCAAAAGCCTACGGCCGCCTCCCACCAGGACCCCGTCCTCTGCCCTTCTTGGGGAACCTTCTGCAGATGGACAGAAGAGGCCTACTCAAATCCTTCATAAAGGTGAGAATACAGATGGATGGAGTTTGAGAGGGGCTCCCTACCTCTGTATGGGGAGATCATTCCCCAGAAGGAGTGAGGCATCCTTCCAGGCTCAGGGGTGGGATGCATAAAGGTTGGTGAGTAAGGGGCATGGAGCTGTGCATGGTGGATCTGATCAGTCAGAGATGTCCTTGCTCCACTGGAAGTGCATGGGCACTGCCCCTGGAGCAGGCAATTGGGCATGAAGAAATGTCTGTGTGTGAAACACACCTGTGGAATTTCACCCTCTTCTGCCACCCTCTGTCGTGTTCCTGGGTGACTGCGCACCACTTGAAGAGACAGAAAAAGTGGCAGTGACAACAAATAAGTAGGTTTCTCCTCTGCAAACAAAGGACAGCAAAGACTGGCTCATGGTAGTGCCAGGACGAGGAGGAGGCAGGAGGGAGAGCAAGACAGAAGACCATGGAGAGAGTGATTAGAATAATGAACATTAATGCAATGTAATAGTAGCTGACACTGTGGAGTATTTACTAGGCTCTGTATCCCTGCTTCCCAGGCATGATTTCAGCTTTCATGATCTATTTAGTTATTAATAATGTAATCCACAGCCATGAACCCCCTATCCAACAGAGAAGTAGAGCACTGGCAGTCACTTCCACCTGCCCTGTGCTTCTCTGTCCACTTTCCCTCACTATGGCAAACACACTCCTGAATCGTGGGCTTGTCATCGCTTTGCTTTTAATAGAGAACATTTTATCACAGATGTGGAGGCTCCAAGTGCATATTATTTCACTTTCATTGACTTCACTCTATCACAAGAGTCACATATTATTTCACTTTCACATATTATTTCATATATATATATATGAATATGTATATTTCACATATTATTTCACATGCTTTTGTGTAAATTCCTCGACTTAGTTTTTTCTTTCAGCATTGTGTGGCCAGCATTTATCTGTATTGTCATGGGACTTCATCAGGTCTTGGTTACAAGAAGAGGGCTGGGAGAGAAGCTATCTCCATCTTAGAGGTATAGACAGTGAAGCTCACCCTGCGGAGGGCACTGTCCACAGTCACCCAGCTGGGACTTCTCTGAGGGGCACCTGGGTCCAGGATGGAATTCTCTTCTTCTCCAATGCTGTCATGGACTGAAGCCGCCTAACAATTTCGGGATCACTAAATCCTTTGGGAATTTGATTAAAGCCGTGGGCTCCCTCCCCTACAATGATCCATACACATTTAGCATAAAATTTTGAGAGTTGCAGACCCCCTAAAGCTCTTCCATAGACCCTTCGAGGATCCTCAAGCTCTCCCTGATCTTCCGTTAGTATTGAATCTTTGTGGAGAGAGAGAGAGAGAAAGACAGAGAGAGGGAAGACAGAGAGGGAGAAAGAGAGGAAGAGAGAGACGGAGAGAGAGGAGGAGGGAAGAGGGCATGGGCTAGTGGGTGTCATTATGAGACAGGTTTGGGAGATGGCACTGCTCCACCTCCATTCCCCCATATGCTCCCAAGTCCTTCTGGAGTCAGACAAACATGGGTTCGTGTTCCAGATTCAACCCCTGAATATTACTCAACTCTTACCCTTGGCTTCCTCTTCTGTAAAATGAGATGGTGAGCACAAGAATACATGCCTCCAAACATTGTTGTAAGGATTAAAAGAAATATTGCATAGACCTTGGTGTATAGTAATTTAAATGACAGCTACTTTGTTCCACTCATTTAATCACTTGTGCAGTCACAATTTACTGGCACATTCTGTTTGCTGGGGAATATTTTTAGGCATGGATGATGTGTCACTGGACAGGGCATACAAAATAAACAAATAAGGAAATATTAAGCAGACAAGAGCTATGATTAAAATAAAGCAGAGTGACATTTTAGAAAGTGCTGGGAGCTACTTTAGATTGAGTGGTGAGTGAAAGGCTCCGTCTCGCTTTGTTTCTCAGCAGAGACTCTGAAAGGTGCAGGTGGAAGGCACAAGAGAGAGACAGGTGTCAATGCAAGAACTCTGAAACAGGGGCAAGCTCAGCATGTTTGGGGGACAACACAGAGGCTGGATGTGAATGATGGAAGGGTTGAGTGGGAGGAGAAGTCAGAGGGGTGACGGGGCAGCGTTATGTAGGGTCATGTGGTCCACAATGGAGACTTCAGGTCTTCTTCTCAGTGCAGTGGGAGCTCTGGAGGGCTTGGAGCAGGTTAGGGATATTAACTAATTTACATTTTAACGGGATTAGTCTGGCTTTGGGGTGGGCTAGGATGGGGTTGGTTGGTGGTGAAATGATTGTAGAGGGGACAGGAATGGAAGTAGGGAGACCCATGAGGAGGCTTTGCAGAGACCAATGTGAGTAAGTTTAAAGTAAACGTAATCTTTTTATGATTTCAAGTCAACTTTTTATTGAAGTTGAACATCACCCTAAAAAACACAAATCATAAGTGTGCAGTCAGTGAATTTTCCCAAACCAGCATCCTCATGTAATTGATGAGAAGATAAGCAACAACACAGCCTGTCCCCAGAAACGCCTTCACGTCGCCTTCCAGGCACTACCCTCTTACCATCCTGACACCATAGGTTCATGTTATTTTACTGAACTGGATCTAAATAGAATCATGACTTATGGCCTCTTTTCTGTCTAGTTGCTCTCACTCAACATTATATCTGTGAGTTTCATTCATGTTGTTAGGTGTAGCAGCGGTTTCTTCCTTTTCATTTGCTGCATAGTATTCCACGGCATGATTACATCATTACACTTTATTCTGTATCAATGGTGCTAGCATTTCATTTATAAGGCTTCTATGAATCTCCTTCTTCAATTTTTGGTGAATCCACATACACATTTTTGTTGGGCATTTTATTGAGAGTGTAGTCACTGAGTCACTGAGTATACTTGTGTTCAGCCTCAGTAAGTACAGCCAAGGAGTTTCCCAAGGGGTGCACTGGTAGATGACTTTTCAAATATCGTGATCACCCCCAGAGGGCCATCACTTTCCCTTCATGTCTACCAAGCAGGGAGTTCAGATTAGTTCTCTAGGGAAAATGTCAGGAGGCAGAGAGCAGGTTGAAGTTGAGTCACAAGAAGGGTGATTCTTTAGTTGCAATGCCAGGGAGATCTGTCTAAACTCAAGGGTATGTGCAAGGGCCATATTAGAAATATTCGACCATCTCTACTGCTTAGGGCACCAATCACATGGACCGTGTGTGGGTGATGGGTTAATCTTTTAGTTGCTGGGTCCTGGGGTGGAGGGTCTTGGGGCAGCAGCTACTTATCAATCAAATGTAAGTGTTTTAATGGTTTAACAACATGGTTGGCCACAGAGGGACACACTGACTAACGGCAACCCTGGGGCTGGGTATGCTTGGCAGCTTCAAGAGAAATATGGGGATGTCTTCACGGTGTACCTGGGGCCAAGGCCTACAATCATGCTGTGGGGGACAGAGGTCATCCGGGAGGCCCTGGTGGACCAAGCTGAAGCATTCTCTGGCCGGGGGAAAATCGCTGTCATTGACCAAGTCTTCCAGGGGTATGGTAAGGACCTCAGAAGCACTGAGTGGGGGCAGAATGGAGGATGGGGATTGGGGAGGTGAGTCGGGGAAGAGAGCGTAAGGAGTGGAGAGGGATACAGAGTCTCCCTCCAAATTCTTCACCCCCAGGTGTGGTCTTTGCCAATGGAGAACGTTGGAAGACCCTTCGACGATTCTCCCTGGCCACCATGAAGAACTTCGGGATGGGAAAGCGGAGTGTGGAGGAGCGGATTCAGGAGGAGGCTCAGTTTCTGATGGAGGAGCTGCGGAATACCAAGGGTGAGCCTCAGGGGATGGACAGGAAAGAAGGACATGGAATCAGGAGAGGTGTGGAGTGAGAGCAACAGAAAGACTGAGGGGTAGACACAGAAAGAGAGGGCGAGGCAGACAGAGGAAGACAGAGCCTGAGAGACCATAAGACTGAGGACAGGGACAGAGAGAGGAGCATGGAGAGGGACAGAGACGAGCAGGAGAGGGACATGGGGAGCCAGAAGAGATGCGGGGTTTGAAGTGTCAAGAATAATCGAAAGACACAGACTAAGATATTAGCACGCTATTTACATGTGTTCAGGGAAACCAACGCATGGATTAACAGTATCTATCAAAGGCAAAAGTATGGTTTACCTAAAAAAAGCAGAGAGAGAAAAGGGAAATTATAGACATTTTGAAAATGACAAACTGAGTTTTCCTTTCTGTAGTTGAACTGCTGATGAGCTGGTAGTGAGCAAAGAGGCAGGGGCGTATGCTGCTCTCAGGCAGCTGGATGGGCATGAAAGAAGCACTTCCGGTTGTCATTGGACTTTCCATGAACAAGTGTTTATGAGACACAAAGGCGACAGGGTCCTTTCTTAACAATGTGCGATAAATGTGTGATAAACCTCCATAAATGTGGAGATTGGGAGGGAGAGGCAGAGGCAGAGTCACTGGGAGCAACAGCAGAATAGGGACAGAAGGCTGAGAAGGAAGACAGAAAGAAACACAGTGACACAGAGAAACAGACAAGGAGACAGAAGCAGAGATGAAGGGACCAAGACCAGGAGAGTCATGCAGAGACAAGAGAGTGGAAGAGGCTTGGAGAGGCAGAGAAAGTTAGAGAGGCAGACAGACGGGGTCAGGAAAGGGTCTGCAGGGGAATAAGAGAGGATGGATGGGTGAGACCCAGAGGGAGAGTCTGCACCTACATGATGTCCCTGGGCTTGCAGCCCACCCTCCATCTAACAGGGCCAAGCCAAGGGTTGACAGACATCAACTAACAAGGGCAGAACGATTCCAGAAGACCAGAGCCCAAGAGGCAGAGGGAAGAGATGAAGGGGGAATGACAGATAGGGGACATGGAGAGCAGAGCTTTTTAATTTGTACCTGTGATTGATTGAACACTTGCTCTGCACCACCCCTGCCCCTGGGACTGAACTCTTATACCTGCTGCCAGAGTCAGAGCTGGAGCCTGAATGGGGACCAACTACACAGCCCTGTAGCTGGGCGGCCTGGATCTGAGTACTGGCCACCGTGATGAGTGGCTGGGTAACCTTGATCAAATGACATACCTCTCTGTCACACGTCTATGAAATGGGGATAATAACAGAATTGCACGTTCCTCACATGGTTGTGGCAAGAATTAAATAAAACAATATGTTAAGCGCTTACAATAGGGGCTGGCATAATATGGGCTAGTGAGTGTTGGCTCTTCCTGATCCCATTTTCTTCATCATTACTGAGCAATGAAGGACAGACACACAGAACTGGGGCAGCAGTCAAATGCTCTCTAGGCATTTGACTCTCCGTCCAATGACCTGCACCTCTTCCCACTAGGAGCCCTCCAGGATCCCACCTTCTTCTTCCATGCCATCACCGCCAACATCATCTGCTCCATTGTCTTTGGGAAACGCTTCTCCTACAGAGATCCTGAGTTCCTGCGGCTCCTGGACTTGTTCTACCAGACCTTTGCGCTCATGAGCTCCTTCTCCAGTCAGGTCAGGGAGAGAGTGAAGGACAATGGGGACAACGGGAGCATGCAAGGCTGGGCTAAGGGGTGATCTGCTTTGGGGGCCAGAAATGCAGCTTAAGGCTGGAAGAAGAGCAGACACAATAGGGAGAGACAGAGACACTGAGACTAGGAGGGGAAGATGACTGAGACTACAAGAAAGGGGAGTGTTGGGTGTGGTCAAAATAGAGTCAGAGACTAAGGAATGAGGTCCTGGAAGAGAGAAGACAGAGAGAAAACAAGACAAATAAGGGTGGAGATATATGGCTTGGCATGCAGAGGATAGAGAAATGTAAAATGAGCCAGGGGGTGTGAGAGACCCAGAAACAGGTGGAGGGCACCTAGAGAGACATTGTGCCACGAGGTGTGTGTATGTGTTTGTTTGTGAGAGAGAGAGAGAGCAAATCAGACATTCAGGCTCTCTACTCTTCTGTCTCTGCTTCCTCTAATCTTTGCCTCTGTCTTTGTCAAAGACCCTCACTTAAAGAAACTCAACAATACATGAAAATAAGAAACTGCATTTCTTCATTTTCCCCATTTCTCCCCCTTCTTTCTGTTTATTAAAAATTCTCCCAGATTATAAAGATATATGCTTCTCTTTTAAAACAATATAATAAAGTCTCTTTTCTTCACTAATCTGGAAATACCCCTATTCTATATTAAGTTAAAAACATGAAACAGCAGAACAGTATGCCTGGCTATCATTATTCATTAGATGTATATCAGATTCACAGATAGGACTGTTATGAATCTGGAATGGGGCCCAGGGTAGGTATTTGTGACAAGCCCAACAGGTGGTTTCAATATTCTACTCCCTTAGAGAAATGTGGAGAGAGAAAATTCTAGAGGGAGACCCACCAGAAAGTTAACAGTGGTTATCTATTGAGGGAGGGATTAAGAAGCAATTTTATATTCATACATTTCTGCATTTTTTGAAATTACTTGCAACAAGTTAGGTATTACATTTATCATGAGACAAAAAATACAAATATGCTCCAAGATAAATAAATAGTCTAAGTCATCAGCAGGTTCACCTTGTGTAAACATTATGTTATCAATGCCTGACATAGCAAGGGAAATGCACAAGGTAGAAAGAGTCAGATAGACATTTGGGCAAAACAGATACAGTGCTGAGGTAGGCAAGAGAAGCCCAGAAATATAAGAAGGAGAGGCACACAGACATACGAAGATATGGAAAGGAGAGATGGAGAGTTGGGGCAGAGACCAACCAAAAGATGTGAGGATGAGAGAGGAAGAGGTAGAAAGAGAAAAATGTGAGAATAACAGATCAAAGGAGACATAGAATCAGTGAGCAAGGGACTCAGATACAGGAAGAGAGAGGAAGAGAGAATGAGACAGAGACAGAGATACACAGAGACAGAGACAGAGATTCCCCTTGTGAGGTATTAGGGCCCAGCAAGTCTGCCCTTCCCAGTGACCAGCTCTCTCAGCCCCAGGAGGACCTCACAGCCCCTTCTCTCCTCAGGTGTTCCAGCTCTTCTCTGACTTCCTGAAGCACTTTCCTGGCACACACAGGCAGGTCTACAGAAATCTGATGGAAATCAATGCCTTCATTGGCCACAGTGTGGAGGAGCACCGCAAAACCTTGGACCCCAGCAATCCCCGAGACCTCATTGATACCTACCTGCTCCGCATGGACAAAGTGCGGTTTGGGAGAGGGGTGTTGGAGGGGAGGGAGGAAAATTTGGGGGTAAGAGGAAGGGAGGGGAAAGGGGTAAAGAGTGGGGAAGAGGGGGAGGGAAGACCAGAGGATGAAGAGGGGAGATTAGGAATAGGGAAGGGAGTTGCCAGAAGGAACGGAGTGGGAGAGGAAAGGAAGGAGAAAGTAGGGAGAAGAGAGAAAGAGAGATACTGGAAATACAGAACAAAGGGAAAAATACAGCAACAGGCGAAAAGACCCACAGAGGCAGAAAGATTCTGAGAGAAGAAGAGAGACAAACACAGCAAAGAGATGGAGAGAGAGATTGAAACAGAGCCAGACAGAGTGGAGAGAGATGGAGAGAGACAGAAATAGAGATATATGGTTTGGCATGCAGAGGATAGAGAAATGTAAAATGAGCCAGGGGGTGTGAGAGACCCAGAAACAGGTGGAGGGCACCTAGAGAGACATTGTGCCACGAGGTTCCAGCCTCCCTGACATGAGCCCTACTCCTTGGACCCAGGAGAAGTCTGACCCCAACACCGAGTTCCACCAGCAAAACCTCATCATCACTGTGCTCTCACTCTTCTTCGCTGGCACTGAGACCACTAGCACGACACTCCGCTATGGATTCCTGCTCATGCTCAAATACCCCCACATCACAGGTGGGTGGGCTGAGAACAGTCAATAAATGGGACCGCTTTTGGAACTGCAGAAGTGAGGCTAGGGGTCCTTCCTGAATGAGACAGGACACTTTCCTCTCTTATACCTGGAGCACTGAAGGTTTTGAAGGAGGCCCCAACTAAGCCAGCCCTATTGGTGTATGGATGAATGAAGAATCTGTCAATCTGTTCTCCCACTGATTTCTCTGATCACTTAAAGATCAACTCATCCATCCATCCATCCATCCAACATGTATCCATCTATTCATCTGTATGCACTTTTACTCATTAACCTGCATCCTCAGATTCTTTCGTCTGTGATTTATCCAAAAGCATACACTTCCATTCTTTATTTGGATTAATTGATTCCTCTGGTGATCTTCTGGAACAGTGATTAATTGAATGAACTATTTTTCCTTGATTCATTGGCTCATTGATACATTCATGTATCCATCTCTCCTTCTATGAGCTAGGTCTCATTCCCTAATCCTTCCATCAATCAGTCGGTCAATTCATCGTTCATCCATCTATTCCTTCATTTATCCACTGAATAATTCACTCACTTATTCATCCTTGACTTACCCATCTATCATTCAATCCATCATCCATGTATTCCTTTATTTACTCATTACCTCTCTAATTTATTCATTCACTTATTCCTCCATAAATCTGGCCATGGACCCATTCATGTGATTTATCTGTCTATGGAATATATATTAATTAAGGATTCTCTAATTCATCTGTTGATTGATAAGTAAATACGTACTACATTCGTTAATGTTCTTCTATTCCTCAATCTTTCCATTGATGAATTGATTCACTCGTTAATTGATTGATTGCTGTATTCGTTTATTTATCCACTTGTTCATGGGTTAACCTATTTATCTATTTTGCTGTTAAATTCCTGAGGACCTAGCACAGCGCCTCAGCTATGATACATACACAATAAATATTTGTTCCTTTTTCTGCTCATCTTGGAGAATGCTGATAGGCCCATAGCCTAGTGTTGTTAATCTGAAATTCTATGCAAAAGATGGCCCACATGGGTATGTGTGTGTCTGTGTTTACCTTAGAATGTGGGGAAAGAATGCATAACATTCCTTAGATCTTAACAGGTGAGAATTCTTGTTGCTTCCTCCCTCCTCCCATTATAAGCTGGTTGCTCCAATGAGTGTCAAAATCTAATATCTAACCCTTTACTAGAGGCATATCCTGGTTCGTTGGCCCATAGAGCAGTGACCCTGCTGAAATGCCTCTTTGAAAGGAAGTTCACTGGTCCCACTCTTCTGTGCAGAGAGAGTCCACAAGGAGATTGATCTGGTGATTGGCTCACAACGCCCTCCAGCCCTTGATGACCGCACCAAAATGCCATACACTGATGCAGTCATCCATGAAATTCAGAGATTCTCAGACCTCCTCCCCCTTGGGGTGCCCCACGTTGTCACCAACGACACTCACTTCCGAGGGTACATCATCCCCAAGGTGAGGCCAGTGTGTCCCCCACATCTGTTCTGGGTGGGCATCCTGGGTTCTCTTGATCTGCAAACTTGACCTCCCGTTGGTTTTATCACTCGAGCCCTCCTGTTTTGTCTTTAGGGGTGTAGTGGGGAAGGGAACAGCAGTATCTTTGACCTTGTGACCCTCCCTCAGGGCACTGAAGTATATCCCATCCTGAGCTCTGCTCTCCATGACCCACGTTACTTTGAGAAACCAGACGCCTTCAACCCTGACCGCTTTCTGGATGCCAGTGGGGCACTGAAGAAGAATGAAGCTTTTATCCCCTTCTCCACAGGTAAGCTGGAGCCACACTTCCTTTACCAGACACCAGAGAACAGGTGCCATCCCCTCTTTGAGACTATCAAGGAAAAGCCTTTATTTATTGAGCAGTGAGTATATACCAGTTTCTTTACCTACATTAATCCATTCCATCTTCACTACTCGAGGGGGCTTGAGAAGTGATATCATGTCCCAAAGGCACATCTTGGCAAGCTGAACCCTGGGCAGGTATGATAACATCTCCACATCTTCAGGTATAAAACATCGGTTGGGAATTACTCTGAGCTCAGTGCTCTGTTGGGGGCCAAAGATAATACACTGGACAAGTCACATAGAGACAGAGTGCCAGCCTCTAGAAACTTATGGTCCAGCTGCGGAGATGGGCATTCATCATATGGTCACAAAATAATAACTAACTAAATGAATTGATGCTTGGAATGTGATTATAATGGCTTGACAAAAAGTAAGAGCTCACAGGTGCAATTACTATTCTTATAATTAATCGTAATTGTGATAAGTGCTCTAAAGCGTCTTTGGGAGCAGAAAATAGGGAGTCCTGATGACTCTCGGTAGGTTGGTGAGGAAAAGTTTACCTGAAGCACTGGTTTCTACGTGAAGACTTCATGAGTGAGCATCAACCGCCCACTGGAGAGTGTTACATGTAGAGGAAACAGCAAGGGCAGAGCCTGAAGATGGAGGCAGCATGCTGCATTGAGAAACTAGAAGAACCGGAGTAGCCTGGGGTGTAGATTCAAGAAGGGGATAACGATGAAGAGCTCAGCTGGAAGGACTTGAGTGTTTCGGGGAGTTTGGATTTATCCTGCTGGCAATGGGGAGCCAGGGAGGATCTAGACATGCTCTAAAGTGTCTTTCATCCCTTTTCTCTGCACTTTAGCCCCATCCAGAGAAAACCTCTAGTCTCAGAGTCCTCTTCATTTAGTAGAAAGGAAGACCCCAGAAAATGGCCCCTAGTCTTGACTTCCATCAGTGATTTCAGTGACCCAGGGCCCTGGATCTGTCCAGTGCAATTGCCTCCCCCTTCATTTCATCTGTAGTGAGAGATGGGGGCTATGTGCTGGGATGAGTGTCAATTCCTCCGTTTAATAGTCCTGCCCTATGTTTAGAGAGAGACAGAGAGGTGGAGAAATAAGGACAGAGACAGACGGAGAAGGATAGAGTGAGTGAGAACAGAAAGAATTGCAGAGGGATATAGAGACAGGGGAGACAGTGGTGGATAAAGACAATGAGTGAACATGAGACAAGAAAGGGAGGAGAGGAGAAAGAGAGAAGGAGAAGAAGGAGGGAGGATGATGAGATAGGAGGAAGGAAAGGGGGAATGAGAGGGAGAAAAACAGAAGAGAGAAAAAAGAGTGACATAAGCAAAGAAGAAATAGGAGAGGAAAGGGATCTGTAGAGGGAGATGACAAGTGAGACAGAGAGAGTTGCAAACAGAATCAGATCCAAATAGACAGAGACAGAGAGGTAAACAAGCAGAAGAGAGCAGAAAAAGAGGAGACAAAGAGAAGTGAGACAGGCAAACAGTAACTGACAGGAGGTTTACAGAGAGAAAAAGAAGGAGGCAGACTGCCATAGCCACAAAAAGAGACGAGCTCAGCCAAAAAGCTATTAGAGACAAAGGGATACTAACGTGTGTCCAAATGGACGGCCCCAGGGATGGGGAGGATGGGGTGGGAGGGAGATAACAGGCATCATGCTGTTCTGGAAAGAGTTGGGTTACAGAACCTGTTACAGGAGAAGAACCAGCCCACACCCCTGGCCCAAGCATCTCTGAGCTCATGTCTCCTAACATCTGGGTACACCAGAAATATGCGGAGCTTCCTCAGATAGTTCCACATAGGCACAACATCTATCTATCTGAAAGGTCTAGCAAACGCCTAGAAACCCATCATTGACATGACCTTCCAAGGTTATCAGCTTGCAGATGATGACCCACAGAGATCAAGAAGGAGGCTCTCAGTGCCTCTGCTTGAGTTTTTGGGGCCCTTTGTCCTCATTTCTCTAAAAGCCCATGGTTTATAACTTATTGGGAGGGTGGTCCATACACCTCTGAGAGTCTGATTGGAGCCATTGACTCCCCTCTCAAGTGCATCAGTCTCATTCACCATTTTATGTGCACTCTGGGGATTTTTCAGAACTCTTGAAGGGCATGGTTCTCAGGCTGAGACAAGAAGACATCCCAGAGATAGATCAACTCATGCTGTGCCAGAGACACACACACTCCCCAGCAGACACACCCAGAAAGAAACACAAAGCACCAACTACATTCATAGGATCCCAAATAGGGGCCAGAATAGAATTCTAAGGATTCATACAAATATTAACTTCTTTAACCTCATAGCAGCCCCATGAGATAGGTACCATTCTCCCCCATATTAGAAATGAAGGACATTAAAAATGTTATGTCAGAAATATGCACACAGCTATGTGTGGAGGCACACAGACAGGCACACACAAACACAGGCACACACACGCACATATCCAACCAGAAGTGGGTTCCTATGCTCTGTAAGGCCACTGAACCCTTTGGAAAGCTAACAGAAGCTACAAACTCTCTTCTGGAAAAATGTGCAAGGCACATACACCAAAGATTTGCATCTGGCTTCACAGGGTTTGGGAACTCCCTAAAAATCCATTCTGAACTGCAGATTAAAGGCTAATCTCATACTAATCTGTAGCAATGGACACAGTTTTCTGGGCTTTGGGATATGACAGGGAAAAGAATTTGCAGCTGCTGCGTTCCCACATTGCTGATCCTCTGTGCCCACAGGGAAACGCACTTGTCTTGGAGAAGGCATCGCTCGCACCGAATTATTCCTCTTCTTCACCACCATCCTTCAGAACTTCTCCGTGGCCAGCCCCGCTGCCCCTGAAGACATTGACCTCACACCCCGGGAAAGTGGTGTGGGCAGAATACCCCCAATATACCAGATCAGCTTCCTGCCCCGTCGAGGGGGCTAAGGAAGGGGATTGAAGGATTCCAGGGTCATGAAGTATCCTCACCTCTGCAGAGAGTGGCCCAAGACTTTCTTCATGTCTTCTTCCCTCTGAGAGACTGACTGCAAGCCTGTATCCTTCCCCCTTCTTAGTTGCCACCTCAACGGGCAACTCTCCTCTTTAGTCTTACCTCTTCCCATCATGCCATACCTCTTCTAAAGAATCAAGGAGATGTTTTCCTTTCCTCTTTAATAGAATGCCAGAAGTAGTGTATATATAGAGATGGGAGCTAAAAGGGGAAACCTGGCTCAGGAAACCTGGCTCAGTGACTTCTCCCTTCCTCAGGACAGCTAATCCTCCACTAATCAACTCCTTGTGTTCCACGACCCGTACCTACCTGCCCACACTAAAATCCTCCTCCCTTTAGCCCCTTTGGTGGGTACAATGACCATGCCCATTTTACAGATGAGTCAACAGAGGGTGGAACGTGGCATCAGTTGTCTGAGGTCTTTCTCAGGTCACATGGCTAGTGACTGGAGGAGCACAATTCACATTCTATCTGCCTGGCTCTAGAATTCAAACTCTTCCCCACAGCTCCTTCTCCCTAAATATGTTTTTTTTAATTAAAATGAAATTGACATAGCATAAAATTAACTATTTTAAAGTGTATAATTCAGTGGCACTTGGTTCATTCACAATGTTGTGCAGGCACCACCACTATCTAGTTCCAAACGTTTTCATCACCCAGGATAAAACCCCATTCCAATTAGCAGTCACTCCTCATCCCTCCTTCCCCTCAGTCCCTGGCAAACACCAGTCTGCTTTCTATCTCTGTGGACTTGCCTATTCTGGATATTTCATATAAATGGAATCACACAATCTTTTGTGTCTGGCCTCTTTCACTCAGCATGTTTGAAATGCAAAACCTGTTAGTTGATTACCAGAATGTCATTTAAGGTTTTTCTGATACCATGTTTGTTTATTCAATCCATATCTGAATGGGCCTCTGATGGCAATATCTTCTTACAATGGGCTCATTCCTTTGCTTCACATATTAATCAGTCCAATGGTAGGCTATGTGGCCAACTTCCCCTTTCTAGTACATCTGGGTTACCTTGGTGGGTTTCTCCCTTTCAAGATACAGATTGCAAAGCTCTAAAATAATTTACTATGATAGAGAAGTCGACTTCCAACGTTCACAGTTCATCTGATATCACTAATTATGACCCTGAAACCTTGCTAAGAGCCAATGCTATTAGTGGTACAGGACAGGGTTCTTTCATTCCTGTTGCTCAAACTATTCAATTATCCCAAAACTTTGCCACGAAACAAACGAAATTGGATTCTACAACAAGAATTGTGGGATGTTTCACCCTAATCTGACATGGATTTGTTTGATTCACTTCTAGTTATGGGTCTTTAAGTACATCAGCACCTTTATTCTGGAAGAGAGAAACTATTCCAAACAAAACTTACCTAACTGTACCAGAAACGTGGGATTAATATCCCTGGAGCCATGTCAAAGTACTGTCATTCTTCAAGAGAAGTGATTGGTTTGGAACAGGCTGGTCTTGAAGGCCAGACACTTATTGGGTGGCACCCATTGGAACTCAATGATCTTCTGGAACAAATCTTTGGCCTTGGCTTTGGATGGCTAGGACACTGAACCCTAGGGCTCCCTTAGAGTCACGAAGGACTCACCCTAAATTAACAACTGTTGGCAATCTTCCTCTCCTTAAGGCCACATGGACTCAGTCAGTGTTCCATTGGTTTTACCACCTGACAGTTATATTTGTTCTCCACAGGATTAGAAGAGTTCATACCACATGTAGAAGCCCTGATGAAATTTACTCAGCAGGCTCTTAAGGATAGTCAAACAGGAATAGCTTTATTGAATACTGAGATGTGCTTAATGAGAAAGGCTGTCTTTCAAAATAGAATGGCCTTAGATATTTGAACTGTATCTCAAGGTGGTACATGTGCTATAATGCAAACTGAATGTTGTGTCTTTATACCTGGGGGATCTTCCAATGTGTCATCTCTGTGGAAACATGTGAAAAGACAGGTGAATGCCCTATACGACCCCTCACTCAGTCTTGATTGATTTAGTTGCCTCCTTGCAGGTATTGGTTCCCTCCTGCGATTCAGATTACGATTTATTTTTCTTACTTCTTGGAATTCTTGTATTAATCTTAATATTCAAGCTATTTATATTTTTCTTTACTCAGTGTTGTAACATTGATACGTGAGCTAGGGTAATGATTGCTCAACAACTTGAGATGGTCGATCATTCTTCTAATTTTGAATAAGCATCCTTCTCTGATAAGGATTATACTTAAGACTTATTCTTCTGAGCTAAACACATTATTATCGTTACTTCTGTTGTAAATAGTGACTACAAAATCTTGTTGAAATGCATGCACAATATTTCTGCAACAATCCAAAATTATTGACCTATGGAATGCTTCCCCTAGCAGCATGTACCTCTATGTCTGCTCACTAAGCTCAGCTCTTTTCCCCCCAACATGGATAACCGGGTAAATTAATAAAATAAAATACCAGCTCCAAGGGACATGACGGACCCAGAGCAGGCAGCAACCACCCAGGCACCAAGGGACAATAACTTCATCATCAATACTGTCTATGGAAATATTATCTATCACAAGGGGGAAAATGAAAATAATAAGAAATTCTCACATATCAAGATATAGAGGGAAGCCATTCTGGTTTAAATCTGATTCAGTCTAAATCTTGTTTATCCCAGAGCAGCCTGACTTATGGTCCACCAAACATGCATTGTACCTCTGCTTCAAACATTTTCCCAAAGCAAAGAATGCAGTCTTTAAAGATAGGGGCGAGTATCTCCCTTTATCTGACCCTGATACCAGTGTTTCTTTGAAGGTAAGCTTTTCTTCCCGGAGAACTAAGGTCAAATTGACCTGCTGATTATGTGCTAAACTGTGGGAAAACATCTCCTTGTGACTTTGTGGAAAATATTATATTTCTGTCATACTTGCTCTATCTTCTTTGTTCTGAAACAGTATATAAACATGTTGTAAACCACACTTCCCCAGAGTTATTTCTTCTCTGGGGAAGAGAGCACTTCTGGGCTAGTCCTCACACCAGCTGTTTAAATATATTCCTAACTTATAGGTTTGTTATTGATTATTTGCATCAACAGTGTGTATTCAGAAGCCTACTGGTACCAAAGAAAATAGACCATTTGTTTTGCTCAATTTTAGAACCTCACTCTTCCAATTTGGTTTTAAGAAAAACTAGTTTGGGAAGATCAATAGTCCCTCATGAAAGGGCTGGCCCAGTGGCATAGTGGTTAAGTTTGCACACTCCACGTCAGCAGCCAAGGGCTCATAGATTAGGATCCTGGGCATGAACCCACACAATGCTCACCAAGCTGTGCTGCGGCTGCATCACACATAGAACAAAAATGGAGGAAGATTGGCACAGATATTAGCTCAGCAACAATTCTCCTCACCAAAAAAAAAAAAAAATTCCTTGTAATGGCCATTGAAATTCTGTGATGCTTATGATCTGTTTAGCCCACTTACTTGAAAATGCACATGTAGGTATCCCAAAGTTCTTAAACATAAACCAGGCCAGGGTCCCTGAAGGAAGGTTTCCCTCAGAACATTTAGGTGACTAGGATCTCATTTCTGAAATTTCCTCTGAAAGTGCAAGAAAGTCGCAAAAGACCTAGCCATATCTCCCAAGGAATCTAGAAAGAAAAGTTGCTCGATTCCTAGCCCTGATTCCAAAAGGAATCTGAAAACAAAGGGAAAACTCCTGGATTGTCAGCAAGTCTGAGCCCCCAAAGGAATTATGATGCCTTCAGAAAACAACTAAGTACTCACCAAAGATGATGTCTTGAACCAGGAGGATAAATTCCCTCCCCTGAGAGGACAAAGCCTCATTTCTGAATAATGTCCAAGAGCTTAAAACACAAGGAGAGCAGAGTTCAGTGTCTGAGAGGAGACTCTCTAAACCAAAAGCAGGTGGCAACACACATAAGCGGTGAGCACACGTGGTTTCATGTGGGTACCTCACTCCATACTGGAGGTCGCTGTCTCTAGGAAATTGCCTCTTTGGATCCACTTTTCTGAAACCATATATGGCAACTAAAAAGGAAAATTCATCTGCTATTTTATGTCATAATGAGTTTATTCACGAATAGCCAAAATAATTTCAAGTTGGAATGTGCATGCTTTGGCAAACCACAGGCAAATGCAGAAAACAAAGGAGGGGAGCTGCTTTTATAGAGAAAAAGGGAGAATATGGAGGGACTGTTCTAAACCAAAAGTCCATTGGAGGAAAGTAACACTTCAGGAGGGTAATGGCTTCTCATTGGCTGATCTGGAGGGTATCTCATTGGCTGAGTGGTTGCTGAGTGAGGAGAGAAATCTGTGTTCAGTCTTAAAGTAGTTTGACTTCCTGTCAGAGATGCAAGCATTTATCTGTCTCTTCCTGTTTGGTGCAATTGACGATATGTGATAGGATATGAGAGCTCCCCCTACAGGCCTACATGAATCCAATTTAGTTTAGGTTTCTTTTATTAGTTTCCACTATATATATATCTATATAGATATATACCTTCAGTCCTCTGCACTCTTCTTCCAATGTGACACTGACATGCCTCAAAGATGTCCTCTTTTCCCCCTCACTTGAATCTGGGGGTAATTTATAACAGCTTTGACCAAGGAATGCAGTGGGAGTGCTGCCGCATGACTTCCAATGCAAGGTCATAAAAGGTAGTAGTTTCCACCTGGCTTTCTCTGGGGACATTTCCCTCTGCCCTCCACTTGTTGATTCCCCATGGGACCGGTTCCAGCAACCTAATCTCACTCCCGCTGGAGAATGCTGTATTATTCCATCACCATCTCCTGAACAACCTCAATTCCGCATAGCACAACCATGAACCAGAGCACTTGGCAGAAGAACCAGTGCCCAGTTTTCCTCCTGAAGTGATAGAGTAACTTTCACAACTCTCTTTCTGGCCACTACCTCCATTTGAGCCTGAAGCCTACTGTTTGTGGTCCGAACTAAGAGAGGAATATTCTTTGGCTCCACGTGTGACCTCAAGCACATCTCATTCCCTCAGCAGTTAAGATGTATCTTAGGCTGTCTAAGGACCTGTAATCTGAGATGTAGTAAGCCCCTCACCCCACCACATCCCCCAGCCTCTTTCCTCCACAGCGCTGGGCCCTAGCGTGTACTGTGCCTGCCTGAGGTTGAGGCAGAGAAAGATGGAACAAGGGAGGGGAGGGGCTTACTTTGGCTGGTTGTGATTCCCATGCCTACACCCATCCTCCCCAATATAGGGAGCAGCTATCCCTCTCACCCTTCTCCATGAAACAGCCTCACTCCAGACAGGCTTTGACCGGGCCCCTTATGATGGGACAGGAGGAAAACCCAGGCACAGGGCTGATGGGAAGGCCACCTCTCTCCATGGCACCCAACTTTCCCACCTGATCCTCTAATGTCATCCATATTTAAGGCTCACTCACGGCAGTCATCAGGCTAGGGTGTTGTTCAGGCTATGATCTCAGTCCAGTGACTTCACTTCTCTCAGCTTCAACTCAAAGATGAGGATTTGTTCACTGATCAGTCACTTAAATAATGCTTACTTGCTGGCAAGCACTGTTCTAGCCACCTTATCAGTAATGCCTCATTTAGTCTTCAAAACCATCTGAGAGGAGAGGTCTGGCCCTACCCTTCCAGAGCCCATGTCTGAAGGCAGAGACTGAAGATCACCTTCCTCCCATTTTCCCCATGAAGAGTAAAACAAATGCAGGGCCACCCTGTGCACAAATGTTCACAGCAGCACTATTCACAATAGAGAGAGGTGGAAATGCCAATCAACTGCTGCAGGGATAAACAAATGTGGTATTTCCAGACAATGGAATATTATTTGGCCATAAATGGAATGAAGTACTGATGCGTGCTACCATGTGCATGAACCTTGAAAACACGCTAAATGAAAGAAGCCAGACACAGGTCACTTACTGTCTGATCACATTCATATGAAACTTCCAGAATAGATAAGGTCACAGAGACAGAAGCATGTTAGTGGTGGCGAGGGCCTGGAGGGAGAGAGGAATGGAAGCCAACTTCTTAATGGGTACAGAGTTTCCTTTTGGAGTGATGAAAATGTTTGGGAATACGTAGAAACGATGGTTGCACACCACTCTGCACTAAATGCCATTGAATGGGACAGTTTAAAATTGTTAATGGTTAATTTTATGTTCTGTGAATTTTACCTCCAAAAAATGTATAATAATAGCAAGACAGCACAGATAGTCATTTTGCCCAGAAATAGTAGAACTTTATTTTGATCTCACTGGTTTTAGATTTTTTTTTTTTTATTTTTTCCTTTTTCTCCCCAAAGCCCCCCAGTACATAGTTGTGTACTCTTCGCTGTGGGTTCCTCTAGCTGTGGCATGTGGGACGCTGCCCCAGCGCGGTCCGACGAGCAGCGCCATGTCCGCGCCCAGGATTCGAACCGTCGAAACACTGGGCCGCCTGCAGCGGAGCGCGCGAACCTAACCACTCGGCCACGGGGCCAGCCCCAAGATCTCACTGGTTTTAGAGGATAAAACCAGAGAGATAAGGGAGATGTTTTTGAGTCACACAGCACAGAAGTCGAGGGCTGAACTGGCCCTTTCAACTCAAGGAGTTAACAGGAGGGTGAGGGTGGGAGTGTAAATGGGGACAAGGGACAGGAGCAGGGCACCTGCTGCTGCTGTCTTGGGTAAACTTGGATCTAAATCTTTCCCTCTTTGGGGCTTCAGTTTCCCTAACTCTGCGAGGGCTGGTGGTAACACTAAGTTATTGAGTATTTCTTGGCCCTGAAACCCTGAGATTTTACTCTCCATCAGCAGTGCAGGCCATCTGGGATAAATGGTGACTACAACAATCTGGACGAAGGAAAAACTAGAGAAAGTACTTTCCACAAGGGTGAGTGAGCAGCGAGGAGTCAGGAGACCTCCACAGATTCACCGTGGGCAGAGGCGGCTGCTGGATGCAAAGACTCTGTGGGGATCTGCGTCCCTTGTACCCCTCCCCGGCACGGCAGGAAGCACAGTTGGAACACATGGGGCGGTTTTGCCAACCCGTTTATCCTTGGTGTGAGGTCAATGTCTTCGGGGGCCTTGGGAGAGCCCAAGGAGAAGTTCTGCAGCATTGAGTTCAAGAAGAGGAGGATCCCTAAGTAGGCCAAGCTCTCCCCCAGACAGATAAGTTTTCCTGCAAGCATAAGTGGTGGGGAGGGGATCATTGAGGGGAGCCCTAGGAAAGAATTTGGTTGCCCCACACCCTCTCTCCCATAACATTTGCGTGCTCATTTATATAGATTTACATGTGAGCTGTCTCTGCTCCTATTCTTGTCCTCGATACCAACAACTCAAGTGTGTGTGTGTGTGTGTGCGTGTGTTTCTGTCTGTCGCACCTCTTCTCAGCCTATCCCATACCATGCTCTCTGTCTCTCTTGGTCCGTGTCTTTGCCTATCTCACAATTTCTATTTCCTTTGTCTCTCTAGTTAAGTATATTCTCAACTAAGCCAATTTATGAGACAGTGTGAAAAGACTGGAAAAGTCCCTGCTGGTGTTCCCTGGGTATGAGAAGCCATGAGCGAGAGGTAGAGGGGAGCTGAAACCTCAGGGGCCCCCATCCTGGATTCATATGCAGTAGGTGGGCACCAGTATCTGCACTGGCTGTTAAAATATTGAACTACTTCTGAATGGATGATGCACAGCCACTTCTCTAAGCTTCTGAGTGACCCAATTGTCTGGTCAACTTGGCCCTCCCTCGGGACCCCAGACGTGCCTACAATCAGCAGCTAATGGGTAAGCCACCAGGGGCAGTTCTCCTTGGTCAGTGGCCCCATCACAGCTGATAAGCATTTTGAATAGCACCACCCTCCCACCTTCGACCTTAAGTTTCTTCCTCTCATATGCCCCACTCATATCTTCCTGCAAAACGGGATCCACCATCACAAAAGTGTGCCATCTAGATGGAGACCTCAGGATCCACTGTTGCCTTCAGCACAGGCTCGTGTCACTGGCATAACTAAGGATGGGCAGCAAACATGTCCCTGAGCTGGGCCATAGTGTGGACCTGCAGCCTCAGTGGGAAAGGGAGGGGCCCAGAGAGCTGCCCCACTGAGTGTGGTAAAGTCCATTATTGTTCACAAATGTTGTTCAAAAATCCCTGGGTGCTTAAACATCTCTGCCACATTGAACTTGGGAGACACTTGCTTTGGCCAATGACGTGAGCGTTAAATTGATGTCTACCACACTGTTTACCCTGTTTCTGCCTGTGTCAGGATAGAGTCTCTGAAAGTCCCCATCTCTACAGGACTGTGATGGCCTGGGATGGAAACTTTCATTAGCATGAAATTAAATTTATTTTTTTAAATTTTTTAATTTATTGTGGTACTATTGGTTTATAACATCATATACATTTTGTGTATACATCAGTCTATTTTGATTTCTCTGTAAATAACATCATGCTCACCAGCCAAAGAATAATTACCATCCATCACCACATACATTTGCCTAAGAACCTTCCCCTCTCCTCTTCCCCTCCAGTAACCACCAACCCAATCTCTGTTGCTGTGTGTTTGTTTGTTGCTGTTTTTATCTTCTATTTATGAGTGAGATCATACGGCATTTGACTGACTTCGCTTAGCATAATACCCTCAAGGTCCTTCCACGTTGTCACAAATGGCCAGATCTCGTCCTTTTTTTATGGTTGAGTAGTATCCCTTTGTGTATATATACCATATCCTCTTTATGCATTCATCCTTTGATGTGCAACTAGGTTGCTTCCAAGTCTTAGCTATTGTGAATAATGCTGCAATGAGCGTAGGGGTGCATGCATGCTTATGCATTCGTGTTTTTCACATTCTTTGGATAAACACTCAGCAGTGGAACAGCTGGATCTTATGGTAGTTCAACTCTTAATTTTTTGAGGAATCTCCATACTGTTTTCCACAGTGACTGCAAAAGAAAAGCAGAGTATGAGAGTTCCACTTTCTCTACATCCACTCCAACACTTATTATTTCCTATCTTGTTAATTAGAGCCATTCTGATATGAGTGAGGTGATATCACATTATACTTTTTTTTGCATTTCCCAGATAATTAATGATGTTGAACATCTTTTCGTGTGCCTGTTGGCCATCTGTCTGTCTTCTTTGGAGAAATATCTATTCAGATCTTTGGCCCATTTTTTAATTACGTTGTTATCTGGTTGTTGTTGAGATGTATGAGATCTTTGTATATTTTGGATATTAACCCCTTATGAGGTATATGGTTTGTAAATATCTTCTGCCAATTGTTATGTTGTCGTTTCATTTTGTTGATGGTTTCCTTTAGTGTGCAGAAGCTTTTTACTTTGATGTAGTCCCGTATGTTTTTGTATTTTTTCCCTTCCCTGGTCAGACATGGTACTTGAATATATGCTGCTAAGACCAATGTCAAAGACAATACTGCTTGGATTTTCCTCTGGAATTTTCATGGTTTCATGCCTTACATTCAAGTGTTGAATCCATTTTGAGTTAATTTTTGTGTATTGTATAAGATAACAGTCTACTTTAATTCTTTGGTATGTGGCTGTCCAGTTTTCCCAAAACAATTTTTGAAGACTCTTTCCTTTCTCCATTGTATGTTCTTGGCTCCTTTGTAAAAAAAACTAGCTGTCCATAGATGTGTAGGCTTATTTCTGGGTTCGTGATTCTGTTCCACTGATCTCTGTCTGTTTTAGTGCCAGTACCATGCTGTATTGATCATGATAGGTTTTTAGCATATTTTGAAGTCAGGGAGTGTGATACCTCCAGCTTTGCTCTTTTTTCTCAGGATTCCTTTGACTATTTGGCGTCTTTTGTTGTTCCATAAGAATTTTAGGATTCTTTTTACTATTTCTGTGAAAAACGTCATTGGAACTTTGGTAGGAATTGTATCTATTCTGTAGATTGCTTTAAGGAGTATGGGCATTTTAGCTATCATAATTCTTCCAATCCAGTGTACAGATCTTTCACCTCTTTGGTTAAGTTTATTCCTAAGCATTTTAATTTTTTGTTGCAATTGTAAATGGGATTGTATTCTTAATATCTCTTTCTGCTACTTCCTTGTTAGTGTATAGAAACGCAAGTGATTTCTCTATGTTGATTTTGTATCCTGCAACTTTACCGTATTCATTCGTTCTTTTGAAAAGTTCTTTTCGTGGATTCTTTAAGGTTTTCTATTTATAAAAGCATGTCATCTGCAAATAGTGACAGTCTCATTTCTTCCTTTCCAATTTGGATCCCTTTTATTTCTTTTTCTGGCCTGATTGCTCGGGCTAGGACTTCCAATACTTTGTTAAATGAGTGGTGACAGTGGGCATCCTTGTCTGGTTCCTCTTCTTAGAGGGATAGCTTTCAGTTTTTCTCCATTGAGAATGATACTAGCTGTGGGTTTGTCATACGTGGCCTTTGTTATGTTCCAGTACGTTCCATCTATACCCATTTTATTCAGGGTTTTTATCATAAATAGATGCTGTAGCTTGTCAAATGCATTCTCTACATCTATTGAGATGATCATGTGATTTTTGTTCTTCATTTTGCTAATGTGGTCTATCACATTGATTGATGTGCAGATGTTGAACCATCCCTGCATCTCTGGAATAAATACCAGTTGATCATGGTGTATGATGTTTTTAATTTGTTGTATTCTGTTTGCTAGTACAATGTTGAGGATTTTTTTAATTGAAGTTCATCAGTGATAGTGGCCTGTAATTTTCTTTTTTTGTGTTGTCCTTCTCTGGTTTTGGTATCAGGGTAAGTTTGGCTTTGTAGAATGAGTTAGGAGGCTTTCCCTCGTCTTCAGTTTTTTGGAAGAGTTTCAGAAGGATATGTATTAAGTCTTCATTGAATGTTTGGTAGAATTCACCAGGGAAGCCGTCTGGTCCTGGACTTTTATTTTTTGGGAGGTTTATGATTGCTGTTTCAATCTCCTTACTGGTGATTGGTTTATTCAAATTCTCTACTCCTTCTGGGTCCAGTTTTGGAAGGTAGTATGTTTCTAAGAATTTATCCATTTCTTCTACATTATCAAATTTGTTGGGGTATAGCTTTTCATAGTATTCTCTTATTATCTTCTGTATTCTGAGGTGTCCGCTGTAATTACTCCTCCTTCATTTCTGATTTTATTTATTTGAGCCTTCTCTCTTTTTCTTGGTGCGTCTAGAAAGGGTTTGTCAACTTTGTTTATCTTTTCAAAGCACCAGCTCTTGGTTTCAGTAATTTTCTCTGCTGTTTTTTTATCTCTATTTTGTTTATTTCTGCTCTGATTTTTATTATTTCCTTCCTTCTGCTGATTTGAGGCTTTGTTTGTTCTTCCTTTTCCAGTACGATTAGATGCACTGTTAGATTGTTTATTTGGGATTTTTCTTCTTCGTTGAGGTAGACCTGAATTGCTACAAACTTCCCTCTTAGAACTGCTTTCGCCATATCCCATAATTTTGGCACATGGTATTTTCATGTTCATTTGTCTCCAGGAATTTTTTCATTTCTCCATTGATTTCCTCCTTGACCCAAACGTTGTTCAGTGGCATTTTCTTTAATCTCCACATTTTTACGGATTTTCTGGTTTTGTTCCTGTAGTTTACTTCTACTTTCATACTTTTGTAGACAGAAAAGATGCATCGTATTATTTCAATCTTCTTAAATTTATTGAGACTTGTTTTGTGGCCTAATATGTGATCAATCCTGGAGAATGTTCCATGTGCATTTGAAAAGAATGTATATTCTGTGGTTTTTGGATGGAATGTTCTATATATATCTACGCAGTCCATCTGGCCAAATGTGTCATTTAAGGCCAATGTTTCCTTATTGATGTATTTGGAGGATCTGTCCATTGGTGTAAGTGGGGTGTTAAAGTTACGTACTATTATTGTGTTATATTTCTCCTATAAAGTCTTTTAATATTTGCTTTATATATTTAGCTGTTCCTATGTTGGGTGCATAGATATTTACAAGTGTTATATCTTCTTGTTGGATTGTTCTCTTTATCATTTTGTAGTGCCCTTCTTTGTCTCTTGCTCCAGTTTTTGTTTTAAAGTCTATTTTGTCTGATATAAGTATTTCTTCCTCCGCTTTCTTTTCTTTGCCATTTGAATGGAACATCTTTTTCCATCCTTTCACTTTCAGTTTGTGAGTGTCTTTAGGTCTGAAGCGTGTCTCTTGTATGCAGCTTATATAAGGCTCTTGTTTTTATCGAAAGGGACACCCTATCCCTTTAGATGGCAGCGTTTAGTCCATTGACATTTAAAGTAGGTATTGATAAACATGAATTTATTGACATTTTGTTACTTTTTGGGGGGAGTTTTAGTAGTTCTCTGTTCCTTTCTTTTTCTCTTGCTAGCTTCCCTTGTGGTTTAATGGTTTTCTTTAGTAATAAGTTTCATTTCTTTTGTCTTCCTTATTTGCCTCCTTATTATAGGTTTTTGATGTGTGATTACCATGATGATCCTATATAATATTCTATGTATATAATAGTCTATATTAAGTTGATAGACTTTTGAGTTTGACCTCTTTCTAAAAGCTCTACTTTTATACTCCCCTTCTCCCACATTTTATGTTTTTGAAATCATATCTAATCTCTTGTTTTGTGTTTGTCCAGCCATTGCCCTCTTATCATTGAAATAGGTAATTTTCGTACTTTTGTCTTTTAACCTTCATATTATCTTCACAGGCGGTTGATCTGCTACCTTTACTAATTTTCACCTGTACTGATGATTTCATTGCCTGGTTTTTTGGGGGGCTTTTTTTTTTTTTAATAATTTTTTACTCCTATTTGTGGCCATTGCTTTCCCACTTGAATAAGTCCCTTCAACATTTCTTGTATAACTGGTTTCTTGGTGATAAAGTGCTTTAACTTTTGCTTGTCTGGGAAGCTCTTTATCTCTCCTTCCACTCTGAATGACAATCTTGATGGATAGAGTATTCTTGGCTGTAGGTTATTTCCTTTTAGCACTTTAAATATGTCATACCATTCTCTTCTCGCCTATAGGATTTCGGCTGAGAAGTCTGCTGATAGCCTTATGGGCTTTCCTTTGCATGCCACTTGTTGCATTTCTCTTGCTGCTTTTAGGATTCTCTCATTATCTTTAGTTTTGGACATTTTAATTATAATGTGCCCTGGTGTGGGCCTCTTTGGGCTTATCTTGTTTGGACCGCTCTATGCTTCCTGTACTTGGATGTCTGTTTCCTTCCTTAGGTAAGGAAAAATTTCATGCATTATTTCATCGAATAAATCTTCTGCCCTTATGCCCTTTATCTCTCTCTTCTCCTTCTGGGACATGTATAATACGACTGTTAGTACACTTGATGCTGTCCCAGAGTTCCCTTAGACTGTTCCCATTCTGTCTAATTCTTTTTTCTTTTATGTGTTCAGCTTGGGTGATTTCCTCAAGTCTTTCGTCTAGCTCACTAATCTGTTCTTCTGCATCCTTTACACTGCTATTGAGTGCCTGTAGTGAATTTTTAATTTCCAGTGTTGTAGTCTTCATTTCTCGTTTGTTATTTTTTATATTTTTGTAGTTCTTTACTGATGCACTCACTGTGCTCATCCAGTCTTCTCCCAATATCTCTGAGCATCCTTATAAGTTTTTGTTTGAACTCCTTGTCTTGTTGGTTGCTTATTTCTGTTTCATTTAGTCCTATTTCTGGGGTTTTGTCCTGTTCCCTTGCTTGGAATATATTCCTTTGTCTCCTCATTATGCCTCTTTCTGTATGCTTATTTCTATGTATTAGGTGAGTCGGCTGTGTCTCCTAATCTTGGAGAAGTGGCCTTATGTAAGAGACGCCTTTTGAGGCCCAGCAGTGTGCTTCCCTCTCATTCACAGTCCAAATGATCCAGGATTGAGCCCTGTGTGGGCTACTTGTGTCCTTCTGCTGTGGCAGGGTTGCTCTTAATGCGGGTATCCGGGGAGTTTAGTCTTTCCTTCCCTGGCCAGCTGTTTGTAAATCTGGCTTGGGGATGCTCAGCACCATTGGCTACAATGTCTAACAGCACACTCCTGTTGCAGTTTTCCTGTTAATTGGGTAGGTACCCATGTAGCTGGTTGCTAGGCTCAGGGGCTTACAGTTGCTATAGGCTTCAGGCCTACAATGCTGTTGTCAGTTCTCCTAGGAGTGCAGCTGAGTGGGGCTGGCCCTAGGCATGGGAGCACTCAATTGTTTCAGGTTTTGAAAGGTGAGGCTGATCCTTTTTATGGCAATTTGTGAAGCACAGTCTTCTGCCACTGATAAGCCTCACTGCCCCACAGGACCACACACACTGTCAACACAGTCTTTTTCTGTGCACACATCCCAACCCCCTGGAGCATACTCTGATACCCCACTGCAGAGGCCCCCACCTCTCTACTAACACACCCCCACAGTTCACCTGGTCCTCACACAGGCCCTGCCCCACAGAGGTGAACACACTCGCCTGCCTGTAGAGGATTAAGGTACCCAGTCAATGCAGGCGAAAAAGTAGCCTGAGGGATTGCTGTTGGTCGGGGCTGGTCCCTAGGGCAGGCTGCCTACCCTGGCTGAATTGAATTAAATCTGTCTGTAGCGGGTGTGGCAGACCCCTGGGCTAACAGGCCAGGGGAAGAACCTCAATTGCATATGCCAGGGTCTGTGTCAACACGCCTGGACCAGGTCAGAACAATGACCACCCATGTCTCTGTCACTGGAGAGGTCCCTCCTCTCACCAAGATTCACCCAGAGCCCACCAGGGGAGTGTCTTTTCACCAAAGGACTGTCAGCCTTCTCTCTGGTGATTTTAGATTGCTGAGATGGGCGAGTTCATGTGTGGGCCCTGTAAGACCTGGGTCTTTTTGGCTTTCACCTGATAGCTTTTCTGGGAGTATCCCTGCTGCAGTTAATAGTCAGGGAAGCCAGATAGTAAGACCGTCATCTCAGTTGTGCTGAGTATGAAGGATGCTTATAGCAGTACGGTACCCCTGCTCAGGTCCCCACTTCTCCAGGGATGACTGTGTACCTTAGGGTGGCTCCTGCCTGACCAGCTGAGAAACTCCACTGCTCCTGAAGGTGGTTTTATTTTTCTCTTCAGAAGGAATTTCTGCCTCTTCTGCCTTAGTCAGCACTGACCCTTGTTGTGGGCATTCTTTTAATCTAGTTTTCAGTTTTCTATCTGGGGTAATTTTTCCAAGAATAGTTGTAACCTGGTTGTGTCTGTGGGAGGAGATGAGTTCAGAGTCTGCTTCTGCTGCTATCTTGACAAGATCCATGGGGAGGTTTTTGATTTGTGTTGGTCTCCTTACAGGTAATTATTCTATTCTAATTGTCTATTTCATCTTTATTCTGCTTTGGAAGATTGTGTGATTCTAAGACTTTTTCCATATCTTCTAGATTATGAAGTTTGTTGTTATATAGTTGTTCATAGAATTCTGTTATAATCTTTTGTATATCTGAGGTATTCGGTGTAATTTCTCCTCTTTCACTTCTGATTTTATTTATTTGAGCCTCCTCTCTTTTGCTTTTGCTTAGTCTAGCTAAAGACTTGTCAATTGTTTTATCTTTCCAAAGAAACAGCATTTAGTTTCAATGATTTTTGTCTGTTGTTATTTTAGTGTGTATTTCATTTATTTCTGCTCTGAATTTTATTATTTCTTTCCTTCTATTGATTTTTCACCTTTGTTGTTCTTCTTTTTCCAGTTTTTTTAGTTGCATGGTTGATTGTTTATTTGAGATTTTTCTTATTTGTTGAGGTAGCACTACATTGCTATAAATTTCTCTCTTAGAACCACTTTTGCTATCGCCAATAAATTTTGGCATGTTGTATTTTCATTTTCAATTGTTTCCAGGTATTTCTTTATTTCTTCATTGAAACGTTTTTCAGAGCACTTTGTATAATCTGCACGTTTTTGTGGCTTTTCCGATTTTCTTCCTGTAGTTGATTTCTAGCTTCATACCATCGTGGTCAGGAAAGATGCTTGATAGTATTTCAATCTTCTTAAATTTATTGAGGCTTGTTTTGTGGCCTAATATGTGATCTATCCTTGAGGGTGCTCCATGTGCATTTGAAAAGAATGTGTATTCTGCGGATTTTGTGTGGAATCTTCTGCATATGTCTGCTAAGCCAACTGGTCTAATGAGTCATTAAGGCAAATGTTTCCTTATTGATCTTCTGTTTGGATGATCTATCCATTGGTGTAAGTGGTACGTTAAAGTCACCTACTATTGTTGTGTTACCGTCTGTTTCTCCTTTTATTTCTTTTAAGGATTGTTTTATATATTTAGCTGCTCCTATGCTGGGTGCATAGATATTTACAAGCATTATATCCTCTTGTTGGATTGTTCCCTTTATCATTATGTAGTGCCCTTCTTTGTCTCTTGTTACAGTTTTTGTTTTAAGGTCTATTTTGTCTCCCATAAGTATTGCTACCCAAGCTTTCTCCTCGTTGCCATTTCATGGAGTATCTTTTCCTATCACTTCACTTTCAGTCTGTGAGTGTCTTTAGGTCTGAAGTGTGTCTTTTGCGGGCGGCACCTAAGCGGGTCTTGTTTTTTATCCAATAGGCCACCCTATGCCTTTTGATTGGAGAATTTAGTCTATTGACATTTAATGTAGCTGTTGAGAGAGCTAGTCACAATGGCAGCTTACATAGACTCTGAACTCACCTCCTCCCACAAACACAACCAGGTTACAACTATTCTTGGAAAAATTATCCTGGAGAGAAAACTGAAAACTGGATAAAAAGAACCTCCACAACAAAGGACAGTCCTGACTGAGACAGAAATTCCTTCTAAAGGGAAAAAAATCCACCTTCCTGAGCAGCAGAGTTTCACAGCCAGTAGGGTAGGAGGCAACCTAAAGTACACAGCCCTCCATGGAGAAGTGGGGATCTGAGGAGGGGCGTGTTACTGCTATAAGCATCCTTCAGACTCAGTACAACTGAGATGAGTGTCATACTATCTGGCTTCACTGCCTATTAACTGCAATGGGGAATACCTCAGAAAAGCTATGAGACGAAAGCCAAAAAAAAAAAAAAAAAACCCAGCTCTTAAAGGGCCCACACACAAATTCACCCATCTGAGAGAGCAAACTAAAATCACCAAAAAGGAAGCTATGCAGTCCTTTGTTGAAAAGAGACTTACCTGGTTGGCTCTGGGTTCATCACAGTGAGAGGTGAGACCTCTCCAGAGACTGAGACATTGCTGGTGGCCATTGTTGTGATGTAGTAAAGACATGCTGACACAGACCCTGGCAGACACCATTGGAGTACTTTCCCTGGCCTGATAGCTGAGGGGTCTGCCACACCCACTAGAGGGCAGATTTAACACAGTTCAGCCAAGGCAGTCAGCCCACTCTAGGAACTGGCCCCACCCAACAGCAATCCCTCAGGCTACTTTTTGGCCTGCATTGACTGGGTGCCTTAATCCTCTACAGGCAGACAAGTGTGTCCACCTCTGTGGGGCTGGGCCAGTGTGAGGACCAGGTGAACTGTGGGGGGCGTTGGTGGAGAGGTGGGAGCCTCTGCAGTGGCACAAAGGGGTACAGTCCAGGGTGTCAGGAAGTGTGCACAGACTAGGGCTGTGTTGATGGTGTGTGTGGACCTGTGTGAGGTGTGTCTTAACACTGGCAGGAGACCTGTGCTTCAAAAACAGCCACAAAGAGTATAGGCCCCACCTTCCAAAGCCTGAAACAATTGAGTGCTCCATGCCTAGGGCCAGTCACACCCAGCTGCAATCCTAAGAAAGCTGACAACAACCTTGCAGGCCTGAGGCCTACAGCAACTTTAAGCACTTGAGGCTACCAATCAGCCACACTGGGTACCTTCTCAATTAAAAGGAAAACTGAAATAAGAGTGTGCTATTAGTCCTTGCAGCCAACGGTGCTGGGGCTCCCCAAACCCAATTTACAAACAGCCAGCCAGGAAGGGAAAGACTAGACTCCTTGGGTACCTGCAGTAACAACAAGCCTGTTACAGCAGGACACAAGTAGCCCAAACAGGAGTCATTCCTGGATCACTTGGACTGGTGATGAGAGGGATGAACACTGCTGGGCCTCAAAAGACATTTCTTACATAAGGCCAATTCTCCAAGATCAGGAGACAAAGCCGACTCACCTAATACATAGATATAAGCAAAGAGAAGGAGGCAAAATGAGGAGGCAAAGGAATACATTCCAAACAAGGGAACAAGACGAAACCCCAGAAAAAGAACAAAATAAAACAGAAATAAGAAATCTACCTGACAAAGAGTTCAAACAAAAACTCATAAGGATGCTCACTGATATTGGGAGAAGACTGGATGAACACAGTAAGAACGTCAACAATGAATTGGAAAATATAAAAAAGAACCAATCAGAAAGGAAGAATACAACACTGGAAATGAAAAGTTCATTAGTGGGACTCAATAGCAGAGTAGAGGATGCAGAAGAACAGATCAGCGAGGTTGAAGAAAGACAAGAGGAAATCACCCAAGGTGAACAGATAAAAGAAAAAAGAATTTAAGAGAATGAGAACAGTCTAAGGGAACTCTGGGACAACATCAAGTACACTAACATTCGTATTATAGGTGTCCCAGAAGGAGAAGAGAGAGACAAGGGGGCAGAGAATCTATTTGAAGAAATAATAGCTGAAAACTTTCCTAACCTAAAGAAGGAAATAGACACCCAAGTACAAGAAGCACAGAGAGCACCAAACAAGAAAAATCTCAAAGAGGGCCACACTAAGACACATTATAATTAAACTATCCAAAATTAAAGATAAAGAGAGAATCATAAAAACAGCAAGAGAAAGGCAACAAGTGGCATGCAAAGGAAATCCCATAAAGCTATCGGCTGACATTTCAGCCAAAACCTTAAATGTTAGAAGAGAGTGGTGTGACACATTTAGAGTGCTGAAAGGAAAAAGCCTACAGCCAAGAATACTGTATCCAGGAAGGTTATCATTTGGGTTGGAAGGAGAGATAAAGAGCTTCCCAGACAAGCAAAAATTAAAGCACTTTATCACCAACAAGCCAGTTCTACAAGAAATACTGAAGGGAATTATTTAAGAGGGAAAGAGAAGACCACACATAGGGATTAAAAAAATTATCAAAAGAAAACAAACAAACCAGGCAATAAAATCAATGATAAAGGGAAAAATATAGTAAAGGTATCAGATCAACTGCCTATGAAGATAATATGTAGGTTAAAAGACAAAAGTACTAAAATTACCTATTTCAATGATAAGAGGGTAATGGATAGACACACACAAAAGAAGAGATTAGATATAATTTCAAAAACATAAAATGTGGGAGGAGGGGAGTAAGAGAGTAGAGCTTTTAGAAAGAGGTCAACTAAAGAGACTACCAACTCAATATAGATTGCTATGTAGGTAGAATATTGTCTAGGAACCTTATGGTAATCACAAACCAGGAAGCCATAATAAGTAAAAAAAAAAATAAGTAAGAGGAAAGAAATGAAACATACCTCTAAAGAAAGCCATCAAACCACAAGGGAAGAGAGCAAGAGAAGAAAAAACAAACAGAGAACTACTAAAACACCCATAAAAAAAATAAAATGGCCATAAATACACTTTTATCAATACCTACTTTGAATGTCAATGGACTAAATGCTCCAGTCAAAAGGCATAGGGTGGCCAATTGGATAAAAAAAACAAGACTTATATATATGCTGCATACAAAAGACACACTTCAGACCTAAAGATACAAACTGAAAGTGAAAGGACAGAAAATGATACTCTCTGCAAATGGCAAAGAAAAGAAAGAGGGGGTAGCAATACTTAGACGAAATAGACTTTAAAACAAAAACTGTAACAAGAGACAAAGAAGGGCACTATATGATGATGAAGGGACAATCCAACAAGAAAATATAACACTTGTCAATATATATGCACACAGAGGAGCACCTGAATATATAAAACAATTATTAACAGACATAAGAGGAGAAATAGACACAATAATATGATAATAACACAATAATAGTAGGTGACTTTAACACTCCACTTACACAAATGGATAGCTCATCCAAACAGAAGATCAATAAGGAAACATTGGCTTTAAATGACACATTAGACCAGATAGACTTAGTAGATATATATAGAACATTCCATCCAAAAACCGCAGAATACACATTCTTTTCAAATGCACATGGAACATTCTCTAGGATTGATCACATATTAGGCCACAAAACAAGTCTCAATACATTTAAGAAGATCGAAATAACACCAAGCATCTTTTCTGACAAAAAAAGTATGAAACTAGAAATCAGCTACAGGAAGAAATCAGAAAAGCCAAAAAAATGTGGAGATTAAACAAAATGCCACTGAAAAACGATTGGGTCAATGAAGAAATCAAAGGAGAAATCAAAAAATACCTGGACACAAATGAAAATGAAAACACGACATGCCAAAATGTATGGGGTACAGAAAAGACGATCTAAGGGGGAAGTTTAAAGCAATTCAGGCCTACCTCAACAAACAAGAAAAATCCCAAACAAACAATCTAACAGGGCACCTAAGGAGCTGGAAAAACAAGAACAAACACCCCAAAATTAGCAGAAGGAAGGAAATAATAAAAGTCAGAACAGAAATAAATGAAATAGAGACTTGAAAAACAACGGAAAAAATTATTGAAACAAAGAGCTGGTTCTTTGAAAGATAAACAAAATTGACAAACCTTTAGCTAGACACACAAAGAAAAAAGGAGAGAAGGCTCAGATAAATAGAATCAGAAATGAAAGAGAAATTACAAGAGACACCTCAGAAATACAAAAGATTATAAGGGAATAATATGAAAAGCTCTACGTCAACAAATTGGATAATCTAAAGGAATGGATAAATTGTTAGAATCATACAGCCTTCCAAAACTGGATCAAGAAGGAGTAGAGAATTTGAATAGTCCAATCACCAGTAATAAGATGGAAACAGTAGTCAAAACCTCCCAAAAAATAAAAGTCCAGGACCATATGGCTTCCCTGATGAATCCTACCAAACATTCAAAGACTTAATACCTATCCTTCTCAAACTTTTCCAAAATATTAAACAGGAAGGAAGCCTTCCTAACTCATTCTATGAAGTCAACATTATCCTAATACCAAAACCAGAGAAGGACAACACAAAAAAAGAAGCTTACAGGCCAATATCACTGATGAACATTGATGCAAAAATCTTCAACAAAATACTAGCAAATCGAATACAACAATACATTAAAAAGATCGTACATCATGATCTAGTGGGTTTTATTCCATGGATAGAGGGATGGTCCAACATCCGCAAATCAATCAACATGATACACCACATTAAGAAAATGAAGAATAAAAATCACATAATCATCTCAATAGATGCAGAGAAAGCATTTGACAAGATACAGCAATCATTTATGATGAAAACTCTAAATAAAACGGGTATAGAAGGAAAATACCTCAACATGATAAAGGCCATATATGACAAACCCTCAGCTAATATCGTTCTCAATGGAGAAAAACTGAAAGCTGCCCCTCTAAGGACAGGAACCAGAGAAGGATGCCCACACTCACTACTCTTATTTAACATAATATTGGAAGTCTTAGCCAGAGCAATCAGGCAAGAAAAATAAATAAGGGGCCGGCCCCATGGCCGAGTGTTTAAGTTCACACACTCTTCTATGGCAGCCCAGGGTTTCGCCTGTTCAGATCCTGGTCAGGGACATGGCACCGCTCATCAAGTCATGCTGAGGTGGCATCCCACAGGCCACAACTAGAAGGATCCACAACTAAAATATACAACTATGTACTGGGGGATTTGGGGGAGAAAATGAAAAAATAAAGTCTTTTTTAAAAACATGAAATAAAAAGGATCTATATTGGAAAAGAAGTGAAACTGTCACTCTTTGAAGATGACATGATTTTATATAAGGAAAACTCAAAAGAACACACTAAAAAACTTTTAGAAATAATAAATTAATACAGTCAAGTCTCAGGATACAAAATCAACATACGAAAATTGGTTGTGTTTCTATACACTAACAAGGAAGTAGAAGAAAGAGATATTAAGAATACAATCCCATTTACAGTTGCAAAAAAAGAATAAAATACCTAGGAATAAACTTAACCAAAGAGGTGACAGATCTGTACACTGAAAACTAAAAATTGTTGAAAGAAATTGAACCACAAAGAAGTCGAAGGATATTCTGTGATTTTGGATGGGAAGAATTAACTTAGTTAAAAGGTCCATACTTCCTAAAGCAATCTGTAGATTCAATGCAATCCTGAAAAAAGTTCCAACAACATTTTTCACAGAAATACAAGAAAGAATCCTAAAATTTATACGGAACAACAAAAGACCCCGGATAGCCAAAGGAATCTTGAGGAAAAAGAACAAAGCTGGAGGTATCACACTCCCTGATTTCAAAATATACTACAAAGCCATAATAACCAAAGCAGCATGGTACTGGCACACAAACAGACACACATATCAATGGAACAGAATCAAGAGCCCAGAAATAAACCCACACATATATGGACAGTTAATTTTCAACAAGTGCTCCAAGAGCATGCATTGGAGAAAGGAGAGTCTCTTCAATAAACGGTCTTGGGAAACTGGACAGCCACATGCAAAAAAATGAAAGTAGACCATTCTCTTACACCATGCACAAAAATCAACTCAAAATGGATTAAAGACTTGAATGTAAGACCTGAAACCATGAAACTTCTGGAAGAAAACATAGGAAGCATGCTCTTTGACATCAATCTTAACAGCATATTTTCAAGTACCATGTCTGACCCGGCAAAGGAAACAAGAAAAAACAAACAAATGGGACTACATCAAACTAAAAATCTTCTTCACAACAAAGGAAACCATCAACAAAACGAAAAGACAACCTAACAATTGGGGGAAGATATTTGCAAACCATATATCAGAAAAGGGGTTAATATACAAAATATACAAAGTACTCATACATCTCAACAACAAAAAAAACCCAACAACCCAATTAAAAAATGGGCAAAAGACGTAACAAAGATTTCTCCAAAGAAGATATATGGATGGCCAACAGACACATGAAAACATGTTCAACATCATTAACTATCAGGGCAATGCAAATCAAGGCTACAATGAGATATCACCTCCCTCCAATCAGAATGGCTATAATTAGCAAGACAGGAAACAGGTGTTGGAGAGGATGTGGAGAAAAGGGAACACTCGCACACTGCTGGTGGGAGTGTAAACTGGTGCAGCCACTACAGAAAGCACTATGAAGATTCCTCAGAAAATTAAGAATCTACCATGTGATCCAGCTATTCCACTACTGGATACTTATCCCAAGAGCTTGAAAACACAAATGCGTAAAGATACATGCACCCCTACGTTCATTGCAGCCTTATTCACAATAGCCAATACTTGGAAGTAACCTAGGTGCCCATCAAGGGACAAATGGATAAAGAAGATGTGGTATTTATACACGATGGAATACTACTTAGTCAAAGAAATGATGAAATCCTGCCATTTGTGACAACATGGATGGACCTTGAGGGTATTATGCTAAGTGAAATAAGTCAGAGGGAGAAAGTCAAATCCCATATGATCTCACTCCTAAGTAGAAGGGAAAAACAATGAAAAATAAACACATAGCGACAGAGATCGGATTGGTGGTTACCAGAGGGGTAGCGGGGGAGGGGTGATCAGACTCACATGTATGGTGATGGATTATACTTATTCTTTGGGTGGTGAACACGATGTAATCTGCACAGAGTTCGAAATATATTACGATGTACACCTGAAAGTTATATAATGTTATAATCCAACGTTACTGCAATAAAAAAATAAAATAATTGTTTCAAAAAATAATAATACAGTAGCTATGGATAAGAATGTACTTATTGTCATTTTATCGCATTTTTTCTTGGTGTTTTAGTAGTTCTTCTCTGTTCCTTTCTTTTTTTTTTAAAGATTTTATTTTTTCCTTTTTCTCCGCAAAGTCCCCCAGTACGTAGTTGTATATTCTTAGTTGTGGCTCCTTCTAGTTGCGGCATGTGGGACGCCGCCTCAGCGTTTGATGAGCAGTGCCATGTCCGCGCCCAGGATTCGAACCAATGAAACACTGAGCCGCCTGCAGCGGAGCACGCGAACTTAACCACTCAGCCATGGGGCCAGCCCCTGTTCCTTTCTTCTTCTCTTGCTCTCTTCCCTTGCGGTTTCATGGCTTTCTTTAGTATTATGTTTGGGTTCCTTTCTCTTAATTTTTTGCATATTTATTGTAGGTTTCTGGTTTGTGATTACCATAAGGTTCATATATAATAACCTATGTATATATAATATATATTAAGTTGGTGGTCTCCTTAGTTTGGCCTCTTGCTAAAAGCTTTACTCTTTTACTCTCCTCCTGACACATTTTATGTTTTTGATATCATATCTAACCTATATTTTTTGCATGTGTATTCATTACCCTCTTATCACGGAAAGAGATAATTTTTGTACTTTTTTCTTTTGACTTTCGTATTAGCTTCATAGGTGGTTGATCTACCACTTTTATTGTATATTTGCCTTTACCAGTGATTTCATTGTGCTTTTTTTGATGACTTCCTTATTCCTATTTTTGATCTTCTCTTTTCCACTTAAATTAGTCCTATTAGCATTTGTTGCAAAGCTGGTTTCTTGGTGATAAACTCCTTTAGTTTTTGCTTGTCTAATAAACTCTCTATCTCTCCTTCCATTCTGAATGATAACCTTGCCAGGTAGTGTATTTTCCCTTCAGCATTTTAAATATATCATGCCTCTCTCTTCTAGCCTGTAAAGTTTCTGCTGAGAAGTCAGCTGATAGCCTTATGGGGTTTCCTTTGTATATAACTTGTTGCCTTTCTCTCATATCTTTTAGGATTCTCTCCTTATTTTTAGTTCTTGACATTTTAACTACAATGTGTCTTTGTGTGGGTCTCTTTGAGATCATTTTGCTTGGTGCTCTCTGTGCTTCCTGTACCTGGATGTCTGTTTCTTTCCTCAGCTTTGGAAAGTTTTCAGCTATTATTTCTTCAAATAGATTCTCTGCCCCTTTTTCTCTCCCTTCTCCTTCTAGGACACCTATAAAATGGATGTTAGTGTGCTTGATGTTGTCCTGAGGTCCCATAGACTGTCCTCATTCTTTTTAATTCTTTTTCCTTTTATCTGTTCAGCTTGGGTGATTTCCTCCCATCCAGCTCGCTGATCCATTCTTCTATATCATCTACTCTGCTATTGAGTCCCTCTAGTGAATTTTTCATTTCCATTCCTGTACTCTCCATTCTTATTGGTTTTTTTTTAATTCTTTTTCTTTTTTTAATTTTTTTAGAGGAAGATTAGCCCTGAGTTAACATCTGCTACCAATCTTCCACTTTTTGCTGAGGAAGTCTGGCCCTGAGCTCACATCCATGCCCATGTTCCTCTTCTTTATATGTGGGATGCCTACCACAGCATGGCTTGACAAGCAGTGAGTAGCTCCACACCCAGGATCTGAACCAGCAAACGCCAGGCCGCCAAAGCAGAACATGTGCAGTTAACTGCTGTGCCACCAGGCCAACCCCAATTGGTTCTTTTTTATATTTTCCAGTTCTTTGTTTCAGTTCTAACTGAGTTCATTCATTCTTCTCCCAAGATCAGTGAGTGTCTTTATAACTATTTGTTTGAACTCTTTGTCAAATAGATTTTTTATTTGTGTTTCCTTTAGTTCTTTTTCTGGGATTTTTGTCCTGTTCCCTACTTGGAATGTATGCCTTTGTCTTCTCATTTTGCCTCTTTCTCTGGTCTTATATCTATGTCTTAGGTAGGGCAGCTACATTTCCCTATCTTGGAGAGGTGGCCTTATGTAAGAGATGCCTTACAAGGCCCAGCAGTATGCTTCCTTCTCATCACCAGTTCCAAATGTTCCAGGAGTGTCCCCTGTCTTGACTAAGTGTGTCCTTCTGTTATTGCAGCCTTGCTCTTGCTACAGGTTCCTAGGGAGGCTAGGCTGTGCCTCTAGCTGGCTGGTTGGAATGCTCAGCTCTGTGTGGCTGCTATGGACTCTTCAGTCACATTATCAGGCATGGGGAGCTCCAGCACAGTTGGCTGAAAAGCCTAATAGCACACTTCTGTGGCAGTTTTTCTGTTAAGTGAGAAGGCCCCCACTGTGGCTGCTTCCTAAGCTCAGGGGCTTACAATCACTGCAGGCCTCTGGCCTGCAAGGCTTTTGTCAGCTCTCTCAGGATTGCAGCTGAGTGGGGCTGGCCCCAGGCATGGGAGGACCCAATTGCTTCAGGCTTTGGAAGGTGGGGAAAATCCCTTATGTGGCTGTTTGAGAAGCACAAGTCAGCTGCAGCTGTCAGGCCCCACCACCTATAGGATCACATACTCCTTCAATGTAGTCCTGCCCTGTGCGTGTGCCCCGACCCACTGAAGTGGACCCACTCACCATACTGCAGAGGCTCCACACACTCCACCAATGCAGGCCTGCCTCTCATGCATGCCTTGTCCCCAGAGGCAGACCCACTTGTCCGCTGCAGAGATTCCAGGTGCCTCACTTATGCCAGCCCACAAGTTACCTGAGGGCTTGATGTTGGATGGGGCCACTTCCTAGAGTGGGCTGCCTGCCATGGCCAAGCTGGATTAAATCAGTGCTCTAGTAGGTGGAGCAGACCCCTGGGCTAACACACCAGGGGAAGAACTCCAATGGCATCTGCCAGCGTCTGTGTCAGCATGTCTGCACTAGGTCAAAATAATGGCTGCTTCCAATGCCTCAGTCTCTGGAGAGGCCTCACCTCTCACCGAGATGCACCCAAAGCCTACCAGGTGAGTCTCTTTTCACCAAAGGACTGTGCACCTTTCTTTCTGGTTATTTTAGGTTGCTTTCCAAAATGGGTGAATTTGTGTGTGGCCCCAATTAAGAGCAGGCTTTTCTTTCCATTATGTCTGACAGCTTTTCTGGGGGTATTTCCCGTGGTAGTTAATAGCCAGCAAAGTCAGATATTATGCACTTGTGCTGAGTCCAAAAGCTGTTTATTGTGGTAATGCTTCCCTACTCAGATCCCTGATTCCTCCAGGGAAGGCTTCATACCTTAAGGTTGCTCCTGGCCAGCCATGAGGTGTCATGGATCAAAGGTTGCTTTTTCTCTCCAGAAACCTGCTTTTTCTCTCTTCCACCTGTCAGCACAGTCCATGGTTTTCAGGATTCTTTTTATCCGGTTTTCAGTTCTCTCTTAGGGGTAATTGTTCCAAGAGCAGTCATAAATTCATTGTGTCTATGGGAGGAGATGAGTTCAGAGTCTGCCTACACTGCCATCTTGAAACCATCCCCATGTGAAGGTCAACTTTTAGGTTTTAAGCTGCTGAGGTATTCAAGTTGTTTATCACAGCCTAACCTGCCCTGAATAACATAGACCATGGCTTCCTATGGAGCCTTGGTCAACCCCTCCCCTCTGGGCCTCTCTTGCTCCAGCTCTACAAGAGAGTGCCTGACTCAACACTAGGATATCTACTATTTTTTTAACAGGTCAAAGGAGAAAAACAATTTGATCACCTGGTCAGGAGCTGAAAAGATATTAGAGAATTCTCAACACCAAATGCTATTGAAATTTCTAAAAAAGGAAGAACCTGTGGCAAAATACACCAAAATATAAATATGCCAGAAAGAGATTTAAGGAGAATTAAAATTTTAGCATAAGATAAATTACAAGCCAGTGGCTAAAATTTGAATTATTTGGTAGGTGAATGGATCAGGGCACTTGCACAACACTGAGAGTGAGGAATCCCCAAATTTTTGTGCCATAAGTGCTTCCTGGGCTGCACCCTAGTGTGGTGCTTGGATTTTAACAATTGGTTCACAAAAATAAATCATTGAAATTTCCTTCTTTTTTCTTCCCTTCTGTTCTCTTTTTTCCCTCCTCCCTTTCCTTGATCTACCTCCCTATCATCTATCTGTCTATCTATCTATCTATCTATCTATCATCATCATCATCATCATCATCATCTACTTATCTGTCTATCTATGTACCATCTATCTATCTATCACCTGTCTATCTATCCATCCACCCATCACCTACCTTGGTGTATGTAAACATATTTAATAAAAAATTTGGAAGGACATCTTCCACAGCATTAACAGATATGACTTTGGTGGGGAATTGCAGGTGATTTTCACTTACAACTTTACTTCCTTGTTTGTATAAAAATTAGAAAAAATAAAGTTATTTTTATTTTGAAAAAAAATCTAAAAATAGCTTTCCCAATTCTTGGCTCATCGCAGGTGCTTATAATGGATGATTTGTGTGTCTATTGTGTATGCATGTGCATGTATGTGTCATTGTCTTTCATGTTATCTCCATCACTGACTTAGTCTCCAAATTTCTCCCCATCATACCTCCTCTCTCTCATCCCCCTCACAATATCTTTGTGTCTGTAGATGTCTTGCTTTCTCTTTCCTTCATAATCCTCATATTTATCAAAATGTTCACCCACTGTTTGCGGTTGGACAAAGGGAGAAAAATCACACATAGAAGAGGAGGTGAGCAGGCATTTTCATAATGTGGACAGGGCACCACTTACCCATGGAGAATGGAATGAAGCTTCCTGCTTCCTGAAGTTGCCCTCTGCATCCAGGAAACGGCCATGGTGGAAGGTGTGTGGCTTCTCAAAGTGTCCTGAGGCTTGGAAGACAGAGCTCAGGATAGCGAACACAGTAGTGTCCTAAGAGGGCATCAAAGCCAAGAGGATCCAAATGACCATCAACAAGGAGGAGCTGAATCAATGATGGTACACCCACAGGTGATAATAAGCTTTACCCACTGTATGGTCTACAGTTGGTGGATAAAATAATTGCCAAAATAATGAGTTGAGATAATTCTGCCCCTTCTGGTTAACATGCTGTCCAGAGCTCTCCAGGAATCTCCAGCGACCACCCTTACCCTTCTTCTCAATGACCCTTTGGACTTCCTCACGGTCCATCAACTAAAAAGGTCACATCTGGCTCAGTGGAGGCCTCCAAGGAACCGATTCCTGCACAAGGGCTGGAATACAATCTTATGGGTGGTGCCTATTGGATGTTAGATATTGTGAGTATCACCCCTATGTACATCTATACTCAGGAACATTTGCAACCATGGAAAAAATGAATTAGAACCATAGGCATTGACCTGAAATTATATCAACAGCATACTCATATTATAAAATGAAAGCCAGACACAGACACAAAATAAAAACAAGTTTAAAATTGTATTAGCATGAACATAAAGACAGGAGGGGAAGGAGACATGCACACTGTACACACAAGTTCCAAAGTGATAGATACAGTATGACCCGATCTTTTTGTATATGTGTATATATGAGGTATATGTTCATATAATTCAAAGAAAGTGTGGAAGGAGAAACATCAAATTGTGAATGCCTTCTCCTGAAGGAGGAAAGTAGGAGACACGATAAAATAGTTTTTTTAAAAAAGCTCTATTTTGGGGGCCAGCCCCGTGGCTTACTTCTTAAGTTCACATGCTCAGCTTCTGCAACCCGGGATTTGCAGGTTCAGATCCCAGGTGCAGACCTAGCACTGCTCATCAAGCCATGCTGTGCTGGCATCCCACATAAAATAGAGGAATATTGGCACAGATGTTAGCTCAGCAGCACTCTTCCTCAAGCAAAAAGAGGAAGATTGGCAACAGATATTAGCTCAGGGCCAAACTTCCTCACAAAGGAAAAAAAGCTCTATTGTATAACAAGTTTCACTAAGTAAATGGTACTTTTTTCAGAAAATCTAACATCTAATAAAGGTAAAACATAAGACAGAGAGAAGGGAGAGAAATTTTCTATATTTCTAAAATCCCTCTCCCTCACATATAAACCTGGAAATAAAAGTTCTCATTTCAGTCCAACAGCCAGAGACACGGAGTATAAGACTGCAGGCAGACAGCACCTTCCATCCAAGATTCTGTGGTCCTGCTGGTCTCACCTTAAGGAGATGATATCCCAGAAATCAGTGTCCTTGATGACAGAGTATGGGACACCTGTGGGGATGAAGTCACTGAATCTCTCAATCTTGTGAATCATGTCATCTGTATAAGGCATTTTTGCCTGACCTTAAAGGGCTGGGAGATGGTGTGGGCCAATCACTGTCTCCTAGATTTTCTCTAAGAATGGTGAGGGTTGGAAGAAGGTCAATTAATGCCTATAACAGTGGGCTTAGCCAAGTCACCAAAAAAATGACCTGCAGACTTGGAGGAAAGTCTTATGAATTGTTTACTAGAGCATTGGGTTATTTTTCCTGCTCAATGAAAGTATCAAGAAAGAAAGTTGATGGCTTCTTTGTCAAAAAGTCTTGTCTGATGTTTCCACTGTAGTTATGAGAGGGATAATTTGGGTAAGGGTGGTTGGGTCGAAATTCATTCAACACTTAAGGCACCTTTTTAAAAAAAAAAAAAACTAAAAATGCATTGTAGCTGCAACTGAGGACTTGTCCTTCTGTCTCCCTGATTTGCTATATGATCTTGGATAAGTCAGTTCCGATGTAAATTCATTATCTCTAAAATAAACATTTTTGATGAGATGAAACTTTCCGAAAGTCTGATCTGCAGACCATCCAAAAGAGAACCAATTGAGAGCCTTTTTAATTAGCTGTAAACCAGCAATATACTCCAAATAGTTAAGTTCTTTGCCATCCTCAAAGTGTTCTGTCAAGAGCCACCTGCTTTTGTAGACTGCAAAATGTCCTGTGAATGATAATGCTTTGTGACTGGAGCATGCTTTGTAAACCATAAAGAACCTTACAACCTCCCAAGTGTTTTTGCAAATTCCAAAATATTTCATAAGCACAAGAGTACCTCCTAAACCAGAGGGTGCTTCATTGAATGAAAAGCATTTTGCAAACTGTGAAGTACCTTGTCAACTTCAAAGAGCTCTGTCAGCAGCAAAGCTTCATTATAAGTTACAGATCCCTACGGGATGGATTTTTTTCACACTGATCAGGACAGAAGTTGTCTGTCTTCATCCATCACCCAGCCCCTTCCAGCATGGCCTCAGAGACCCACAGCTATCTGGCCTCCACCAACCATAAGCCCAGCTAACCTAAGACATCTGGGTTCTTAAGAAGGAGAAGAAGCACGTAGGAGAGTGGTTCTGGAGGTCTCCATGCCAGTGAAGAACAGCGAGAGCAAGGTATGGACATTATTCTTATGGTGGAACTCTCTCAGGATCAGAGCATTCATGAGGGTAGCAATGGACAATCCTTGATGCCTCCTCTTGCATCCATTTTAGTTTCTGGATCTTCTTTTCTCTTCACTCACTCTCTTGTTACTCTGTGCTGGTTTTTCTTTTTCCCTATATCCTTTTTTTTCTATTCAAGGGAAACAAAGGAGCAAAAGGGTGGGCTCTGGGGCCAAACTGACTGGAATCAAGCTCAGGCCCTACCATTTACTAGCTGTGTGCCCTTGAGCAAGGAACTTAACCTCTCTTAACATCTGAGGTGATGCCTCAGTTCATCCCCTAGGGTTGTTTTGAAATTATGTATGTAAGTGGTCAATAAACTTAGGGATTAATTTTTTGTTATTATCTTCTCTGTCCTTTGGTGCCTTTGCTTTCCTGATTGGCTCTTGCAGCTGTATATCCAGAGGTAATATTGAAGATATTTAACAACTTGTATGAGTCTTACCAGACCAATCAGAACAGACATCAGCCTCCAACCAATGAGAACAGACATGGGCTGTGACTAGTCATAACAGACATGGGGCTCTGACCAATCAGAACAGATATGGGTCTCTGAGGAATCAGAATGGGAGGGGACTCCTCAGGCAAGGGAAACTAAAGAAAAAATAAACAAAAGGGACTATGTCAGACTAAAAAGCTTCTGCAAGGCAAAGGAAACCATCAACAAAATGAAAAGACAACCCACCACAGGGAGAAAATATTTGCAAACTGTATATCTGACAACGGGTTAATTTCCAAAATATATAAAAACTCATACAACTCAACAACAAAAAAAGCCAACAACCTGATGAAAAAATGGGCAGAGGATATGAACAGACATTTTTCCAAAGAAGATATACAGATGGCCAACAGGCAAAAGATATTCAACATCACGAATTATTTGGGAAATGTAAATCAAAACCACAATGAGATATCATATCACACCCATCACAATGAAAATTATTAAGAAGACAAGAAATAACATGCATTGAAGAGGATGTGGAGAAAACGGAACCCTCAAATACTTCTGTTGGGAATACAAACTGGTGTGGCCACTGTGGAAAACAGTATGGAGATTTCTCAAAAAATTAAAAATAGAGATACCATGTGATCCACCTATTCTGCTTTTGGGTCTTTATACAAAGAACATGAGAACACCAATTCAAAAATGTTCATAGGAGCATTATTCACAATAGCCAAGATTGGAAACAAAATATGTGTCCATCAATGGATGAATGGATAAAGATGTGTTATATAGAGAGAATGGAATACTACTCAGCCATTTAAAAAGACAAAATCATGCCATTTGTGACAATTATGGACAGACCTTGAGGGTATTATGCTAAGCGAAATAACACAGACCAAGAAAGACAAATACCATGTGATTTCAATTGTTTGTGGAAGATAAACAAACACATAGATACAGAGAACAGATTGGTGGTTACCAAAGGGGAAGAGGGCAGGGGAAGGGTGAAAGGGCTAATGGGGTACATATGTATGGTGACCAACGGAAACTAGACTTGTGGTGGTGAACAAGATGCAGTCTATACAGAAGTTGAAATATAATAATATGCACCTGAAATTTACACAATGTTATAAACAAATGTGACCTCAAAAACATAATTAAAAAAAAATGGAAGGGGTGAGCAGGATCTCAGAAGCCCCCTGTTGGGCCAGATGTTAACTCTTTAGTTGTTACCTCTTAACAGGCTTTCCAGGAGGGAAACCTGGGGAGGCTGAGGAAGGAATAGTGGGCAGTGGGGTTGGGCCAGGGTCACTGTTACTAACTCATAGTGAGCTATTTCAATATTTAAACAACACATACATCGTACCCAAACACATGAGCTCAGTGGCAGTAGTGTGTCCATCACTCCCTTTCCCACTCACCCCCAATGTAGCTTTGTCCTTGCCTTATCTATGCGTAAAAGGAAGGAATGAGTGAAGTCCTTTGAGGTACTGGGGTCCAGTATTTCCTGGTTTCTCTCAATGTTTCCAGCATTTGTGCCTCTCCATGTTCTCTGTGATAACATCTTTCATTTCTTGAATGTTTCTGTACAAGTGAGTGTGTGTGCCAGGAAAGAGTTTCAAAAGGACAGATAGGAGTTTAAACACCCCCAGGGAAGCAAGGAATGCCCCAGAACCTGTTGTACTCTCTGGGCTTTTGTTATTGGTGTTGATGTTGTGCACTGCACAACAGAAACATCTGAAAGGCACCATTCACCACATGGACTTGGGGAATGTGGGTGCTAGCTGAGCAGACACACACACATACACACTCATACACACACACTCAGTGGGGCATGAACAGCTGCACCCTGCTCTTACATCTGCTGAGGTTTCTTCTCTCATAGTCCACCCATGTTGGAGGTCTTATTCTTACCCCTAAACTGATCCATCACCTCACCTGGGGAGGTGCAGGTGTTGACATGTGTGCACAGAAGCCTGAACTCTTGAGGACATCTTGCTTTGGTGTTCAGGACAGAAAGCATCTGATTCCTTCCCAGGGTCCACTCACCTCAATTCCTGGCCACAGTGATATCTCTGGCCTCCCTGGCTATAGACACAGCTGAGAATGGTGAAGATTTCATTCAGCGAATTTAGCAGCTGTAAGAATCTGGTACCCTGGTAAATAAAGCGCTCACCAAAGATGCTGGAGCAGATGATGTTGGCCATTGTGGAGTGAAAGAGGAAGGTGGGATCCAGATATGCCCCTGGGGATGTAAGGTCTGTCATGAGGGTCCCTGAATTGCCCTTCTGGGTGGCTCTGACCTTGCTGGTGTCATCTTGGGCTGTCTGGTTTCTTTCTCTGCCGCTGGCCAGCCTAGCTTTCACTGGGTCTCTGCACCTCACTTTTCTTTCTGGGAGTCTCCCACTCTGTATCTCTTGTTGTTTTTCTCCGTCTCTGTCTGGATCTGACTTTCTTGATGGCCCTGTGTCTTTCTCTGGTCTTGTCCCTGACTCCTTCTTGGAGCCTCAGCCCCTTCTTCTCTGTGCTCACTCTTTTCATGCCCTCTTTGTGGTCCCTCTCCTTGGCCTCACTGACACTCTATGTCCCCCCTGATGTATTTCTATTTTTACTTTTTTCTTTCTAAGTCTTTTCCTTGCAGTTTCTGCTTCTGGGTAGATCTTTGTTAGTGTCTTCAGTTTGTCTCTGTCTTGCTGTCTCTCTCTCTCTGCTTTCTGTTTCTCTGTCTGCTTTCTCTGCCTCTCCCTCTTCTTCCCAGTCCCTACCTCACTCTGTCATCCTCATCCTCTTCCTCTATTTCTATCTCTGTCTCCATCTCGTCTCTCTCTCTGCATCTGTCTCTGCATCCATCTGTCTCTGTGCCTGGGTCTTTCTCCATCTGTCATGTTCTTTTGCTCCCTCTCTGTCCCCATCTCACCCACCCCCTGCCTGCCTCTCCACCCTTCAGCACAGGCCCAGGGCTCACCCTGGGATTTCTGCAGTTCCTCCACCAGACACTGAGCCTTGTCTTTGTTTCTCTCCTCCATACTCCAATTCCCCATCCTCAAGGTGGCCTGACAGAATTGTCAAAGGGCCTTCCAAGAATTTCCATTGGTAAAGATCACACCTGATTGGTTCAGCAAGCAAGGAAGGCTGGGAAAAGGCATAGTGTATTCCCTCATCCTCTCCCCAGTCCCCACTTTCATCCTCCACTCACCAGTTCCCTGGAAGATGTGGTCACATGTGGTGATATGACCTCAGCCAGAAAAAGCCTCTGCCTCCCTCACTGTCTCGTACCCACACAGGATGATGGCTGGCCAGGGCCCCAGGTAGATCGTGAAGACATCCCCGTATTTCTCCAGCAGCTGTGGAGGCAGGTGCAGATAATACTCTCTAGCTCACGAGAAATGCCTCAATGCTCACACCTGGATCACACCTTCCAGGGTAGCCAAAACATCACTAACTGCAGCCTCATCAGGGAAGAAGAGAGACTTGAAATCCATGGCCTCCTTCAAGTCTCCCATGTATGCCCTCACCCCAAGTGTCCTTCTCTCTTGGCTTTTCCACAAACCGTCCCAGCTTTGGAGTTTAAGAATTACACAGACTCCCCATATCTGAGCTCTAGGACCGCTCCCTCCCAATCCCCATGGGACCACAGCTCAAAGCCTCAAGTCTATCAGAATTTCTCCCTCCATTTTACCTTCCCTCCATTCCATCTCATAGGAACTCCAGAAGCTTCTCTAGTGGGCAAGTCAGGCCAGGTTGTGGTTGGAAGAAGACCATCCCCAAGCTGGCCTGCCAAGCCCCACCCAAAGTTTGACTCTCAACTATCTTGCTGCCTCTGAGCTGTTTCCTGTCCAACCCCTCCTGCTCTCCACTCTTTTGCCCTCCCCATCTCACAGCCTGCAGGGACTTGAGAAAGACTTTGTGCTTTGGTTGTAAAATGTTACCCAGGAATATTTTGGAGGTGGCCACGGGAGGTGGGGTGGCCGCATAGTAGCAAGAGGCCAGTGAGGATGACTGAGGAGCAGGATGGCCAGGAACGCCATGATCCTCCTTGTGCCTGCCTTCCCTCCTACTGTCTCTCTTAAAAGGCAAGTAACTCTGTTGTTTCTTGTTTTATTTCCGTGGTTTTGGGGGAAGGGGATGCCTGGAATGTACCATGGTAGATTCCAGGTAACTCTCCAGACGCAATAAGAAGCCTACAGGTGGAAGGGGCTGCACAGACAAGGAGTTTAGCATCTTGTTTGGGTCCTAAGGCCTCCTTCCCATTGCCCCTGGCTGGCCAGAGGTGTAGTAGGCAATGACCTCGGACAGAGAGCACCTCCCTCAAGGAAGGATGGTGGTGCCAACTGTGGAAATTGTGAGGCTGGGTTTAGGCTGGTTGCACTGCAAAGGTGACGCTCAGCCGGTTTTGTCAAAGGAGGGGTGGCATTGCAGCATGAGTGATTGACAGTAGCTGGCGTTCAGAATTGGGGCACCTTGTGTCCTTTGGGCACAGGGGTTTAGTCTGGGCATCAGAGGAGAGGGAGATATGGAGACGAAAGCATGGTCTTATAGGGGAGGCCTAGTACCACATTGGGTGGATTTGAGGGTTACCTGATTTAGCCATTCATTCAGTCAGTCAGTCATTCCTGTGCAAATATTTTGAACACCTGTCATATGCCAACCACTCTTCCAGGTGCTGAGAGTACAGAGATGAATAAGACAGTGGCTTTGCCTTCATGGAACTGGCACTGAGGTGAAGGAGAGGTTCTCACCTTCTGGAAAGACCCCTAGTGACCTAACAATAAGTGGGTCACACCTAAAATGGCAGGGATCACCACCTGACCCAGGACATCAGCCCTTGCATGTTTATTTGAGTCTCAGGGGACTTGAAGGAGAATATAAAGGAATTCATGTCACCAGTTTAGAATCACACAGCTCAGGGGCCATGAGCAAAGGAGGTCCTTTCATAAAGGGAAGTAGTGGGAGACACAATAAGAATGAGGATACAGGAAGATGAAGGTGGCATACAATTATGGTCTACAATGGGGTTGAGCCTCAAAAATATCATGCTGAGTGAAAGAGGACAGACACAAAAGATCACACATTGTGTGATTCTGTTTACATGAAATATCCAGAATACGCAAATCCACAGAGACAGAAAGCAGACTGATGGTCACCAGGAGCTCAGGGGAAGGGGGAATGGGGAGTGTCTGCTAATGGGTACAGGGTTTCCTCCCAGGGTGATGAAAATATTTGGAACTAGATAGTCGTGGTGGGTACACAACATTGTGAATGAACCAAGTGCCACTAAATTATACACTTTCAAATGGTTTATTTTATGTTATGTGAGTTTTATATTTAATTTTTAAATATATATGGAGGGAGAAGGAGCTGTGGTGAAGAGTTTGAGTTTTAGAGCCAGACAGACAGAGTGTGAATCGTGCCCCTCCACTCACTAGCCATGTGACCTCAGAAAGACCTCAGACAACTGATACCACTGCCCTGCCTCTGTTTACTTGTCTGTAAAATGGGCATGATCACTGTGCCCACCACAGGGGGCTAAGAAGAAGAGGATTCAAGCACAGTCATGTATGCACAAATCATGGAGCAGAAGCAGCTGATAAGTGGAGGGTGTGGCTGTTCTGAGGAAGGGAGAAGTCATCAGGGTGAGCTCTGGCTTGGGAAGTGGAACTGCAGATATCCTGCGCCAAGTTTCCCCTTTTATCCTCCATTTCTATACATATACCACCTCTGGAATTCTATTAACAGAAGAAAGGAAACACCTCCTTGAATCTTTAGAAGATGTGTGGCATGATGGAAGGAGGTGAGACAACAGAGACTTTCCCAAGGAGGTGGAAACCAAGGAGGGGTAAGGATACAGGCTTGCATTAGGTCTCTCAGAGGAAGGAAGACATGGAGGGAGTCAGGGACCATTCTCTGCAGAGGTGAGGATACTTCATGACCCTGGAATCCTTCAACCACCTTCCTCAGCCCTGGCAGGGCAGGGCAGGAAGCTGATCTGGTACATCGGGGGTATTTTGCCCACACCACTCTCCTGGGGTGTGAGATCAATGTCCTCAGGGGCCATGGGACTGGCCATGGAGAAGTTCTCTGAAGGGTGGTGGTGAAGAAGAGGAATAATTCAATGTGATCAATGCCTTTGCCAAGGCAAATGTGCTTCCCTATGGGCACAGAGGATCACCAACTTGAGCACAGGGTAGGTGCACATTCTTTGCTGTGTCATATCCCAAAGCCCAGACACCTGTTTCCATTGCAACAGATTTGCATGGGATTGATCTTTAATCTGCAACTGAGGGTGGATTTTTAAGGGGTTCCCAAAGTCTGTGAATCCAGGTACAAATCTTTGAGTGGACGTGCCTTGCACATTTTTCTAGGAGAGAGTTTGTAGCTTCTGTTAGATTTCCAAAGGGTTCGGTGACCCCACAGAATCTAAGGACCCACTTCTGGGTGTGGGGGCGGGGGTGTGTGTGTTTGCCTCCACATGTAGGTTTGGGCATATTTCTTGCATAACATTTTTAACATCCTTCATTTCTAATATGGGGAGAATGGTACCTATCTCATAGGGTTATTGTGAGCTTAAGGAAATTAATATTTGTAAAAATTCTTACAATAGAGTTTTATTCTGGCCGGTATTAAGGATCCCATAAATGTTGTTAGTGCTTTGTGTTTCTTTCTGGTGTGTGGGGGGGGATGTCTCTGGCACTGCATATGTTTGTCTATCTCTGGGATGTCTTCTTGTCTCAGCCAGAGAGCCAGGTGCTTCAAGAGTTCTGAAAAATCCCCAAATCGTATATGAGATTGTGAATACGAATGATGAACTCGAGAGGGGAGTCAATGGCTTCCATCAGATTCTCAGCGGTGTAAGGTCCCCCTCCCTCAAAGTTATAAACCACTGGCTTGGAGAGAAATCAGGACAAAGGGAGCCAAAAATTCAGGCAAAGACACTGAGAACCTCCTCCTTTACCTCCATAGACCTTAATTGGCAAGCTGACAACCCTAGAAGGTCATGTCAAGGATGGGTTTCCAGTCATTTTCTAGACCTTTCTAGTTGATAGACATTGTGCCTGTGTGGAGTGATCAGGGGAAGGGTCCACGTGTTTCTGGCACATCCAGAAGTCAGGAGACACTAGCTCAGAGATGCTCGGGGCAGAGCTCTGGGCTGGTTCTTCTCTTTCAACTTGTTCTGCAACCCAGCTCCTTCCAGAACAGCCTGATTCCTGTTCTTTCCCTCCCACCTCATCCTCCCCATCCCTGGGGAGGTGTGTCTATTTGGACACACCTTGATGTCCCTTTGGCTCTAACACGTTTTTGGTTTGGCTTGTCTTTCTCTCTGCCAAAGGCAGCCAGCCTCGGTCTTTTTCTCTGTCTATACCTCCTATCAGACACTGTTTCTCTGTCTCTCTTCTTTTCTCCTTTTTTCTGCTGTATTTCATCTTATTTACCTCCCTGTCTATGTCTATTTGGATCTGATTCTATCTGCAATTCACTCCATCTCATTTGTCATCTCCCTCTACCGATCCCTTTTCTCCCCTTTACTATTTCTTCATCTCCCGTTACATCATTCTCTTTTTTATCTTTCTCTTTTCTGTTTCTTTCCCTCTTCCCTGTTTCCTTCCTCCTCTATTTTCTCCTCCTCCCTCCTTATCCTTCTCTTGCTCTCTCTCTCCTCCTCTCTCTATTGTCTCACATCCACTCTCTGTCTTTTTCCACCACTATCTCCCCTGTCTCTATCTCCCTCTGTGTCTCTCTCTGTTCTTCTCTGTTTTTCACTCACTCTATCCTTGTCTCTCTGTCTCTGTCCTTATTTCTCCACCTCTCAGCCTGTCTCTAAACATAGGACAGGACAAGTAAATGAAGGAATTGTCCTTCACCCCACCACATGGCTCCCAACTCTCACTTAAGGTGAAATGAGGGAGGAGGCCATTGCACTGGCCAGAGCCAGGGTCCTGAGTCACTGGAGTCACTGATGGAACTCAAGACTAGGGACTTGTTTCTCCAGTCTTGCCTTTCTACCAAATGATGAGGACTCTGGGCCAAAGAGTGGAGAACGGGGTTAGAGACATGCCAGAACATGTCAAGACTCTCCCTGGTTCCCCAGCATCAGCAGGATAAATCCAAACTACCCCCAACACTCAAGGCCCTTCAGCTGAGCTCTGCATCCATATCCCCTTCTGGAATCTAGCAGCCGGTTGATGCTCACCCATGAGCTCTTAGCTTAGAAGCCTGTGCTTCAGGTAAGCCTTTCCTCACCAACCTACCAAGAGTTGTCAGTACCTCCTACTTTGTGCTGTCAAAGCACCCTTTAGAGCACTGCTCATAATTATGATTAATCATAATCATAATAATTACCTCTATGAGAACTAACTTAGTGTCAAGCAGTACTAAGCACAGGGGAAGCATTGATTCATTTAATTAGATATTATTTTGTGACCATATGATGAACACTCATCTCCCCTGCTAGACTGTAAATTTCTTGGGGCAGGAACTATGTCTCTATGTGATTTGTCCAATGTATTATCTTCAGCTCCAGTAGAGCATTCGGCTCAGAGTAATGCTCAACAGATATTTTATACCGAGATGTGGAAAGGTTAAAATACTTGTCTAGAGTCCAGCTTACCAAGATGTGTCTTCAGGACAAGATCTTACTTCTCAAGCCCCCTCTAGGGTTGTAGTAATACTGGAGTGGGTTAGTGCAGGTAAAGCAACTGGTATATACTCACTGCTCACTAAACAAAGACCTTTCCTTGATAGTCTTGAGGAGAGGATGGCACCTGCACTCTGGTGTCTGGGAAAGGGAGTGCAGGTCCACCTTATCTGTGGAGAAGGGGATAAAAGCTTCATTCTCCTTCAGTGCCCCACTGGCATCCAGAAAGTGGTCAGGGTTGAAGGCATCTGGTTTTTCAAAGTAACGTGAGTCATGGAGAGCAGAGCTCAGGATTGGATACACTTCAGTGCCCTGAGAGAGGGTCACAAGGTCAAAGATATTGTCATTCCCTTCCCCACTCCACCTCCAAAAACAAAAGAGAGGGCCCTGGTGATAAAACCAAAAGGAGGTCAAGTTTTCAGATTAAGAGAACCCAGGATGCACACCCCAAACAGGTGTGGGAGACACGCTGGCCTTACCTTGGGGATGAGGTACCTGTGGAAGTGAATGTCTTTAGTGACAACATGGGGCACACTCATAGGGAGGAGGTCCAAGAATCTCTGAATCTCATGAATGGCTGCATCAGTGTATGGCATTCTGGTTTGGTCATCAAGGGCTGGAGAGCAATGGGAGCCAATCACCTGATCAATCTCCTTGTGGACTCTCTCTGCACAGAAGAGGGGGACCAATGAACTTCCTTTCATAGAGGCATTTCAGCATGGACACTGCTCTATGGGCCACTGAGCCAAGGAATACCTCTAGAAAAGGGTTAAATTATTGACACACACCCCCCCCCCCCAGAGAAATCAGCTTGGCGTGGAGGGGAGGAGGGAGAAAGAAAACAAGAATACTCGCCAATTGAAATCTAATGAATGTTGTGGATTCTCTCCCCACATGCACAAGTAAACACAGACACACACAAATCCACATGCACCACATTTTGAATAGAATTTCAGATTACTTACTCTAGGCTATGAACTTGTCAAAATTCTCCAAGATGAGTAGAAAAATAAACCACTATTTACTGTGTTTGCATGATTGATGAGGCACTGTGCTAGTTCCTCAGGAATATAACAGTGAAATAGACCTATTAACCTATGAACAACTGGATAAATAAATCAATACATAAATCAGTCAACCAGTGGATCAATTTGTGAATGGAAAGACTGCTGAATAGAAGAACACTAGTGAAGGTATATATGTATTTACATATCAATCAATAGGTAAATTAGAGAATCCTTAATTAATAAATGTTCCATAGACAAATAAATCACATGAATGGATGAATGGCCAGATATATGGAGGAATAAGTGAATGAATAAATTAGTGATGGAATGAGTAAAAAAGAGAGTAAAATGGATGGATGATTGAATGATAAATAAATCAAGGATGAATAAATGAGTGAATTATTAAATGGATAAATGAAGGAATAGATGGATAAAGGATGAATTGAAAGACTGACTGATGGAAGGATGAAGGAATGGAACCTAGCTCATAGAAGGAGAGACAGATGCATGAATGAATCAATGCCAAATAGTTCATTCAGTTAATCACTGTTCCAGAGGATCAACAGAGGAATCAATTAATCCAGATAAAGAATGGAACTGATTGGTTTTGAATAAATCAATGGTAAAAGAATCTGAGGATACAGGTTAATTAATGAATAAAAGGACAGACCAATGAATGGATGGATGGATGGAAGGATGGATAGATGGATGGATGGATGAGTTGATCTTTAATTGATTAGAGAAAATAGTGGGAGAACAGATTGACACTTCCTTCATCCATCCATCCACCAAAAGGGCTGGCCTGGTTGGGGGATCCTTCAAAATCTGCAGTGCTCTAGGTATAAGAGGGGAAGACGCCCTCTCTTGTTGACGAAGGACACCTAACCTCACTTCTGCACTTCCAAAAGCGGTCAGAAGACCCCCCTCGATTGTCTATCTCAAGCCTGCCCACCTGTTTTGGGGGGGTATTTGAGCATGATCAAGAATCCATTGCAGAGAGTGGTGTTTGCAGTCTCCATGCCCGCGAAGAAGAGCGAGAGCACAGTGATGATGAGGTTCTGCTGGCGGAACTCACTGTTTGGGTTTGATTTCTCCTGGGTCCAGAGAGATAGGGCTCACGTCAGGAGAGGAAGGAGCCTTGCAATACACACGTCTCTTGGGGTGCCCACCGCCTGTTTCTGGGTCTCTCATACCGTCTGGCTCATTTTACTTTTTTCTATCCTCTGTGTGTCCAACCATATATCTCTATCTGTCTCTCTTAGTCTCTCTTCACTCTGTCTGGAACTGTTTCAATCTCTCTCTCCATCTCTTTGGTGTGTTTATCTCTCTTCCTCTCCCAGACTCTTTCTGCCCATTTTTGGTCTTTTCACCTGTTGCTGTATTTTTACTCCTTGTCCTGTATTTTCAGTATCTCTCTCTCTCCTCCCTACTTTTTCCTTCCTTTCATCTCCCTCTCTGCTCCTTCCCACATCTCCCCTCCCTTTTCCTAGCTCCCTTCCTCAAGTGTCTGTTCTTCCCTGCCCGTCTTTCCCTCACTTCTTCTCACCCCAAAATTTTCCTCCCTCTCCTCCCTCCCCTCCAACTCTCCTCTCTCAAACCCCACTTTGTCCATGTGGAGCAGGTAGGTATTGATGAAGTCCCAGGGGTTGCTGGGATCCAGGGTTTCACGGTCCTCCTCCACACTGCGGCTAGTGAAGGCATTGATTTCCATCGGGTTTTTGTAGACTTTCCTGTGTGTGCCAGGAAAGTACTGCAGGAAGTCCAAGAAGAGCTGGAACACCTGAGGCAGGAGAGAAGGGGCTGTGAGGTCCTCCTGGGGCTGAGAGAGCTGGTCACAAGGAGGGGAAGCCCTGCTGGGCCCAAATACCTCTGAGAAGAATCTGCCTCCCACTCTCTCTCTCTCTCTGAGTCCCTCGCTGAGACTGTGTCTCCTTTGATCTGTTATTCTGACATTTTTCTCTTTCTGCATCTTACTCCATCATCCTCATGTCTTTTTCTTGGTCTCTGTCCCACCTCTCCATCTCTCCTTTCCATCTCTTCTTATCTCTGTGTGTCTCTCCTTATCATCTCTCTGGGCTTCCATTGCCTACCTCAGCTGTTTATCTGTTTTGCTCAAACCTCTCTCTCAAAGAGTTGTTGGCAACTCTTGCATCTCCGTTGCTGTGTCAGGCATTGATAACACGATCTTTACACAAGATGAGCCTACTGTCAACTTAGGACTATGTATTTATTTTGGAGCTTTCTTATATTGTTTTGTCCGATGATAAATGTAATACCTAACTTGTTACAAATAATTCCCAAAAATGCAGAAACATATCAACATAAAGTTGCTTCTTAATCCCTCCCTCTGTAGATAACAACTGTTAACTTTTTGGTGGATCTCATTCCACACTTTTCTCTCTCCACATATTCTGTGGGAGGAGAAAATTGAACCACCTGTTGGGCTTGTTGCAAATACTCACTCTGGGCCCCATTCCAGATTTGTAACAGTCCTACCTGTGAATCTGACACTTACTTGGTGATGAATGATAGCCAGGCTGTTCTTCAGTTTAATTTTTTTAAATTAGTATACAATAGGGGTATTTTCAGATTAGTCAAGAAAGAGAAGTTTTATTATATTGTTTTCAAGAGGGGCATATTCCTTTATGAATCTAGGAGAAATCTTTAAAAAACAGAAAGAAGGAGGAGAAATGGGAATAATGAAGAAATGCCGTTTCTTATATTCATGTATCTTTGAATTTCTTTAAGTGAGGGGCTTTGACAAAGACAGAGAAAGATTCAGAGGAGGCAGGGACAGAAGAGCGGAGAGCCTCAAAGTCTGACTCACTCTCTGTCTCTCTCCCTTTCTCTCACACATACACACAGACACACACATGCACTCTTTTCAACTGTCTCTTGCAGAATCTCTTCTTCTCTGTCCTTCTTTGTCTTGTTTTCTCTCTGTCCTCTCTCTTTTCCTCCCTTCTTCTCTCCTCTCTCTTCCAAGCCCTCATTCCTTAGTCTCTCTCTATTTCGGCCTCCTCATCACTTCCCTGTCTTTCTCTTAGTCTCTCAGTCCCATTCTCACCGTGTCCCCCTCCCTCCAGTTCTCTGTCCCTGTCTCTCTCTGTTTTCTCTGCCCTTCTTCCAGCCCTAAGCTGCATTTCTGGGCCCCCAAATCAGATCAACCCTATACCCTGCCATGGATGGCCCCTCATCCCCATTGTCCCTCAGCCTTTCCCTTACGTGGCTGGAGAAGGAGCTGAGGAGCACAAAAGACTGGTAGAACAAGTCCAGGAGCCGCAGGAACTCAGGATCTCTGTACGAGAAGCATTTTCCAAAGACAAGTGAGTAGATGATGTTCGTGGTGGTGGCATGGAAGAAGAAGGTGGGATCCTGGAGGGCTCCTACGGGGAGGAGGTGCAGGTCATTGGACACAGACTCAAATGCCTGGGGAGCATTTGACTGCTACCCCAGCTCTGTGTGACTGTCCCCCTCCACTCAGTAATGATGAAGAAAACTGGACCAGGAACAGCTAATACTCACTAGCCCATATTAGGTTCCAGGCCCTATTCTAGGCATTTAACATATTGTTTTATTTAATTCTCACCACAACTCTGTGAGGAACGTGCAATTCTATTATTTCATAGATGGGCAGGCAGTGCAGCTATGTCATTTCACCAGAGTTACCTGGCTACCCATCACAGGCGGCTCAGCTTCAGGGCTGTGTGGTTGGTCCCCACTAAGACCCCAGCTCTGACCCTCGGAGCAGGTAGAGTTCAGTCCTGGAGCAGAGGTGGCTCAGAGCAGGTGTTCAGTCAATCATACATGAAAATTAAAAGGCTCTGGTCTCCCTGACCCCTATCTGTCACTCCCCCTTCTTCTCTTCTCTCCAACCTCTGGTCTTAGGGAATTGTTCTGCACTTGTTAGTTGACGTCAGTGAACCCCGGGCTTGACCCCGTTGGAGGAAAGGTGGGCTGTGAGCCCAGGAATGTCAGGTCAGCGCAGCCTCTCCCTCTGGGTCTCACCTGTCCATCTTCTCTTGCTCCCCTGCAGACCCTTTCCTAAGGGAGTATGTCCATCTCTCTAATTTACTCTGCCTGGGTTTCTCTCTGCCTCTTTTTCTTTCTGCCTCTCCAAGTCTCTTCCACTCTCTCTCTCTTGTCTCTGCTTGTCTCTCTCGGTCTTGGCCCCTCCATCTCTGTGTCTATCTCCCTCTCTGTGTCTCTGTGTCCCTCTATTCTTCCCTGTCTTTATTCTCAGCCTTCTGTCCCTATTCCTTTGTTGCTCCCTGTGTCTCTGCCTCTGCCTAACGCCCCCAACTTCCAAATTTATGTCTTGCAATCTCTTAAGAAAGAACCCTGTCATCTTTGTGTCTCAAAAAACCCCGTTTATGGACAATTCAAAAACAACTGGAAGTGCTTCTTTGACAGCTCATCCAGCTGCCCAAGAACAGCATACCTCACTCTCTGCCAGCTCATCAGCAGTTCACCCACAGAAAGGAAAACTCAGTTCATCATTTTTAAAATGTAGTTTTCTCTTTTCTCTCTCTGCTTTCTTTTATGTAAGCCTTATTTTTGCCTTTGATAGACACTATTAATCCATGCATTGGTTTCCCTGAACACATGTAAATAGCGTGCTAATATCTTAGTCTGTGTCTTTGAGTTGTTCTTGACCCTACCCACCCCACATCTCTTCTGGTTCCCCGCATCCCTTTCCTGCTCATCTCTGTCCCTCTCCATGCTCCTCTCTCTGTCCCTTCCCTCAGTCTGATGGTCTCTCAGGCTCTGTCTTTCTCTATCTCTACTTCTCTTTCTCTGCCCACATCCTACCCTCAGTCTTTCTGTTGTTCTGCACCCCACATCTCTCCTGATTCAATGTCCTTCTTTCCTGCCCATCCCCTGGGGCTCAGCCTTGGTATTCCTCAGCTCCTTCACCAGACACTGAGCCTCCTCCTGAATCCGCTCCTCCACATTCCACTTTCCCATCCTGAAGTCCTCCATTATGGCCAGAGAGAACCATCAAAGGGTCTTCCAACTTTCCCCATTTGTAAAGATCACACCTGGGGGTGTAGAATTGGGAGGAAGGCTCTGGGTTCCTCTCTTCTCATTACCCTTCCTTCCCAGATTCACCTCCCAATCCACATCCTCCATTCTGCCCTCACCTTATCATATCCCTGGAAGATTTGCTCAATGACAGCGATTTTCCCCCACCCAGAGAAGGCCTCACCTTGGTCCACCAGGGCCTCCCAATGGCCTCTGTCCCACACAGTATGACCACAGACCTTGGGCCCGAGTATACCATGAAGACATCCCTGTATTTCTCTTGGAGTTGCTAAGCATAATAACCCTCAGGGTTGCTGTTAGTCACTGTGCGCTTCTGTGGCCATACAGGTTCTTAAACTATTAAAATCCTTAGATTTGATAGATAATTAGCTGCTACCCCCAAGACCCTCCACCCCCAGGACCCAGCAACTAAAGGATTAACCCATCACCCAGCCACGATCCATGTGATTGGTGCCCTAAGCAGTAGAGATGGTTAAATATTTCTAAGATCACCCTTGTCCATACCCTTGCATCTAACCAGATCTCCCTGGCATCCCAACTAAAGAATCATCCTTCTTGTGACCCAAATTCAACCTGCTCTCTGCCTCCTGACAATTTCCCCAGAGAACTACCCTGCATCCCTCACTTAGTAGACATGAAGGGAAAGTGAGGGCTGTCTCGGGGTGATCATAAATTTGAAAAATCATAACCTCAATACAGCCACTTGGGAATCTCCTCAGCTGTACTTATTGAGGCTGAACACATGTATACTCAGTAACTCAGCAACTTCATTCTGAACAAAATGCCCAACAAAAATATGCATATGGATTCACCAAAAATATGACAAAAGAGATTCCTAGAAGACTTATTAATGAAATTATAGTGATGTAATCATGCCATGGAATACTATGCAGCACTGAAAAAGAACAAACCACTGCTACACCGAACAACATAAAAGAAACTCACAGACATAATGTTGAGTGAAAGCAAATAGGCACGTAAGTCATAATTCTACTTATGTGAATTTCAATAGCAGATACCATGAACTTATGATGTCAGGATAGTAAGAGGGTATTTGACTGGAAGGGGAACATGAGGGGGTTTCTGGGGACAGGCCATGTTTTTACTTGTCTGTATGTCAATTACATGAGTATGTCAGTTTGGGAAAATTCACTGACTGCACACTTAAGATTTCTGTACTTTGTAGAGTGATGTTAAACTTCAATAAAAAGTTGACTTGAAATCATAAAAAGGTGAAGTTTACTAAAATCTTACATTGATCTCTGCAAAGCCTCCTTACTGGTCTCCCTACCTTCATTGCTGTCCTCCCTACAATCGTTACACCATTCACCCACCCCACCCCACCCCGAAATCAGAGTAATCCCAATAAAATGTAAATCAATTAACATCCCTAACCTGCTCCAAAACCTGCAATGCTCTCATTGCACTGAGACTAAGTCCTGAAGTCTCCATCCTGGGCCACATGGACCATAATGCCTCCCCATCACTCCTCTAGTTAAAGACAATGAAAACTAGAGGCTAGCCCCCATGGCACAGTAGTTGTGTTTGCTGTGCTCTGCTTCAGCAGCCCAGGGTGGCAGGTTCAGATCCCCGGCATGGACCTGCACCACTCGTCAGCCATGCTGTGGTGGCATCCCACATACGAAATAGAGGAGGATTAGCATGGATGTTAGCTCAGGAAGAACCTTACTCAGCAAAAAAAAAAAAAAAAGACAATGAAAACTAAATAATATGCACTTGGGGCTTCCATATCTGTGATCAAATGATCTCTACTAAAAGCAAAGGGATGACGAGCCCAAGATTCAGGAGTGTGGCCACCATAGCAGGGAAAAGTGGATGGAGGAGCACCAGGCAGCTGGAAGTTACTGTCAGTGTTCCATTGCTCTGCTGGGTAGTGGGTTTATGGAAGTGGACTATATTATTAATAAATCAGTAGATCATCAAACATGAAATCATGCCTGGAAAGCAGCAAAACAGAGCCTAGTAAACGTTCCACAGTGTCAGCTGCTATTATACTGCGTTAATGCTCATTATTGTAAGCACTCTGTACCTGGCCTCCCATCCTGCTCTCTCTCCTGCCTCCTCATTGTCCTGGCACTGCCATGAGCCAGTATTTACTGTCATTTGTTAGCAGAGGAGAAACCTACTTGACTGTTGTCACTGTCACTCCTTCTGGGGAGTGATCCGCAATTACAGAGGCAGGGAGCCACCCTCAGACTCCATCTCTCTGCATCTCACCCTCAGGAAGGATTTGAGTAGGCCTCTTGTGTCCATCTGCAGAAGGTTCCCCAAGGAGGGCAGAGGACGGGGTCCTGGTGGGAGGAGGCCATGGGCATTTGGGCACCCCCTGAACAGGAGAAGCAAGAGTCCTGTGAGGAGAGCAAGGAGGAGGAGCATGCTGAGCTCCATGGTCCCAGTCTGACTGCCTTCCACCCCGCTGCAGCCTCGAGCTGGGCCTTTTATCCTGAGCCTGCCTTCCCACCCGGCTATGTAACTTCCACCATTCCCCACCTCCTCTCTCATCGTTGTCTGGGAGTGTCAACATTAAAGAGAAGAGCTAAAGGACCTAACATTTCCTGCTCTGGAAACCCGGTGACCTGCTCACTCCCTATCTCTGCACTCCCTCCCTAGATGTTGGCAGAGGTACTGTGGCAGACATACCAAGGCCTACATAAGTGTATGTGTGTGCCTGTGCGTGTGTTTAGTTTTCTGGGTATGGGTGAGCATGTACTACTTGTTTTGGCCATGTTTGCGTATTTGTGCTTGCATCCATTTGTCCATGTCTGCTTGCCTCTGTGTGTGCTTGCGTGATTTTCATATTGAATAAAGGGTGTTTGTATTTATGTGAATGTGTTGATGTGTGCCTGTGTATGCGTCTTCATGTGCTTACATGTATATTTTGGAATGTATGCAAACTTATGTGTACTTACATAGTTTCATACCTGAAGATGTGTTTGCATTTGTACAGTGATCATGGTATATGTCCCGGTGTGTGCATTCACACATGAACCACTTTCAGTCTCTATGGGGCCTGCAGACCATCAGTGTCTACCTCTCCAGTCCCTCTTCCTTTGTCCTCCCTTCTGTGACAACCACAGATGGCAGTGATGTGAGAAACAGAAGGAGGGGCAAGAGGCACAGAATGGGTGAGACTCAGAGGTGGAGGGGGTCAGGTGGATAGAGTGAGTGGGCTCAGAGACTGGGTCTAGCTTGATGTCCACTGGGCTTGCGTGTGTCTCTTACATGACTCTGATCTTGCCCACACCCAGCCTCTGGCAGGTTTAGTCCATATTCGCTGAATATGTGAATGAATGTGTCCACATCCACCTGTTGTGGCCTGGACCTGGCTTTCTACCTCTCTCTGCTTCTCTCCTTTAAAAGGGAGTGAGGGGAGATGAGGCAGCATCCTTCTTGCTTTACACAGAGTAACTGACTTAATTCTCACCCATTGAGGTAGGTATTCTTGTTATTCTCACTTTATCAATGAGAGAGTGAGGCAAGGAGAGTTATTTGATACTTTCTTTCCCCTTATCTTTTATGTTATAATTAATGTTTGGTAACCTATTCTGACATACAGCTGCAATTTTCTGATTTTGTCTGCCTATTTATTGCCTTGCTCAAAGCTTCATAAACCTTTGACTTTTTCTTTCAGGTAGGAGAGCTCCCTTCATCTTTTCTTGTAGGGCAGATCTAGCGGCGATGAACTCCCTCAGCTGTTGTTTATCTGGGAAAGCTTTTATTTCTCCATCATATCTGAAAGACAATTTTGCTAGATAGTGTATTCTTGGCTGACAGTTTTTCAGTGTTTCAAATATATCATTCCACTCTGTCCTAGCCTGTAAGGTTTCTGCAGAGAAACCAGTTAAAAGCCTGAAGGTGGGTACCATTATAGGTTATTTTCGTCTCTCTTGCTGTCCATAATATTTTTTCTTTGCCATTGACCATCAAGAGATTTAATACTATACGCCTTGGAGAAAGTCTTTTTGGATTGACATAATTAGCAGTTCTATTGACTTCATGAAATTGTCCGTCCAGTTTCTTCCCCAGGTTTGGGAAATTCTCAGATGTTATTTCATTGAATAAGCTCTGCTCCTTTCTCCCTCTCTCACCCCTCTGGGATACCTATAATCCATATGTTACTTTTTCTATTTGAGTTAGATATTTCTCAAAGAATTTCTTCATTTTTTTAAATTCTTAGTTCTTTCTCTTCCTCCACCTGAAGCATTTCTGGGTTTCTATCTTCAAGCTCAGTAATTCTCTCCTCCATAAGGTCTACACTGTTTTTTATGCTTTCTACATTATTTTTTTATCTCATTCATTGTGTTTTTCATATCCAGAATTTCTATTTGGTTTTGTTTTTAGAGCTTCAATCTCTTTGGTGAAGTATTCCTTCTGTTCATTAATTTTATTCCTAAGCTCATTGAACTGTCTTTCTGAGTTTTCTTGAAACTCATTGAGTTTCTTTATGACAGCTATTTTGAATTCTCTGTCAGATTGTAATGTTCTGTGATTTCAGGTTTGGTTGTCATTTTCTTTCTGTTCTGCCATGTTACCATAGTTCTTCATGGTGTTTGATGAATTGATCCTCTGCTGGCACATTTGTTGTAGTAATCAACTTTTCTTATTTGGGTACAGCTTTGGTTACTTTGGTTCTATTCACCTGGGTCTCAAGTTCCTCCACTGGCTTTCTACCAGCCTGGATACTGCTGTCTATGCACCACCTGCACTGCTGTTTCCGTGTTGTCTTGTGGTGCTGGTTGCACTGCTGCCAGGGGTGCTGGGTTCACAGGTGTCGCTGTCACTGGCAGGGGCCTGGGGACCCAGGGACTTGTATGCAGCCCCTGCTGCTGGTGGAACTGGTGTCAGGGTTGCTGCCAGTGGGGGCTGGGTCCCCCATTCTGCTCTGGTTCTTGATGCTTCTGGTCACAAATTCCATCTGCCACTAGTTGGGGGGGGGGGTGGACAGGGGCTCTTTTTTCTGTTCCTGACCCATCTTCTCCTAGTTGTGGCAGTCGGACCACTCTGTCCTGGCATGGGTCAGGCCACCACCACTCAGTGGGGCACTTTTCCACCTGCAGGGACACTGCCTTTCATTGGGTCACACTTGTGCAGGCAGGGCCACCACAGCTTGGTAGGCACCCCCACAGGCCAGGCTACCACCACTCCACAAGAGTTCACACATGGGCAGGGCTGCTCCTGCCTCCACTCACAGTGGCACTGATGACTGCATGAGGATCGGCGTCCTGAGTCACTGTGGCTGGGGTTGAGGAGGAGGCTGTTCCGCTAGTTTCCCTGCTTCCTGGAGGTTCAGTCTACCCACCTTCAGATGTGTTGCTGCATGGAGCTCTCAGGCGTCCTATTGTGCTGCGTAGGGAACCCTCTGTTGGTTAACAGATGTCCATCTAGTTGTAACTTATAGGAGAGAGACAAAGGGAACAACTCACTCCATAGTCACGCTCAAGAGGATCATCTTTAGTTACTTTTGTGGTTGCTTAGGGTTCATAGTATACATCTTAATTTATCACATATTTTTATGATTCCCTTTTATCTCCTTTGTTGGCTTGCTAGCTACATCTCTTTCATTCATTATTTTTGCCATTATTTTAGGGTTCACAGTACAGATCCCTAACTCATCATCATCTACCTTCAAGTGACATTATGTCACTTCACATATAGTATAAGAACCTTATTATAGTATATCCTGGAACACTGGGCTATTGTTTTCTTATGTCTTACTTTTGCATATGCTACAAGCCTCACACTACATTATAACTATTTTATTTAAACAGTCAATCATCCTTTCTAAAGATTTAAACAATGGCGGGAAAATCTTACATATTACCCATATGTTACCATTTTCAGGGTTCTTCATTCATTTGCTCCATTTCCATCTGATAGCATTTTGCTTATGCCTGTAGGACTTCCTATAACAGTTTCTATGCTGCAGATCTGCTGGTGATGAATTCCTTGAACATTTGTATATCTGAAAACATCTTTATATTGTCTTTGTTTTTGGAAGATATTTTTGCTGGATACAGATTTCTAGGTGGATGGATTTGTGATTTCTTTACGTTAAGATGTTGTTCCCCTGTTTTCTCACTTGCGCCATATCTGATGAGACATCTGCTGCATCTTTATCTTTATTCCTCTGTACATCATGTGTCTTTTTTCTCTGCCTGCTTTCAATATTTTCTTTTGAACACTTGTTTTGAGGAATTTGACTATGATGTGTTTGTCTAGGGGTTTTTTTGTTTTTTGTGCTGGAGGTTTGTTGAGATTAATGAATCTATATGTTTATAATTTTCACCATTTTGGGAAATTTTTTCAGCCGTTATTTTTTCAAATATTTTTTCTATCCAAACCTTCTCCCCTTGCTTTCAATGACTCCAATTGTGTGTATATTACGCCTCTTGATGTTCTCCCACAGCTCACTGATACTCTTTTTATGTTTTTTATTGAGATCATAATAGTTTATAAAATTGTGAAATTTCAGTTGTACATTATTATTTGTGAGTCATCATAAAAATGCACCCCTTCACCCCTTGTACCCATCCCCCAACTCTCTTCCCCCTGGTAACAAGGAAACCATTCTCTTTGTCTGTGTGTTTGTTTATCTTCTACATATGAGTGAAATCATATGGCGTTTGACTTTCTCTGTCTGGCTTATTTTTCTTAGCATAATCCCATCAAGGTCCATCCATGTTGTTGTGAATGGGACAATTTTGTCTTTTTTATGGCTGAGTAGTATTCCATTGTGTATATATACCATGTCTTTTTTTATTCAATCATCAGTCAATGGACACTTGGGTTGCTTCCACGTCTTGGCTATTGTGCATAAAGCTGCAATGCACATAGGGGTGCATAAGTCTCTTTGAATTGTTGATACCCAGTAGCGGAATAGCTGGGTCATATGGTATTTCTATTTTTAATTTTTTGAGAAATCTCCATACTGTTTTCTGTAGTGGCTGCACCAGTTTGAGTTCCCACCAGCAGTATATGAGGGTTCCCTTTTCTCGACATCCTCTCCAACATTTGTCATTTTTTGTCTTGGTGATTGCAGCCATTTTAATGCATGTAAGGTGATATCTTAGTGTAGTTTTGATTTTCATTTCCCTGATGATTAGTGATATTGAACATCTCTTCCTGTGCCTGTTGTCACAGGCTGTCTGTTGGCACAAAATGTCTGTTCATATCCTCTACCCATTTTTTGGTTAAGTTATTTTTTTGTTTTCAGTTGTATGGTTCTTTATATATTATGGAGATTGACCCCTTGTCAGAAAAATGATTTGCAAATATTTTCTCCCAGTTCTTTGGTTGTCTTTTCATTTTGATACTGGTTTCTTTTGCCTTGCAGAAGCTCTTTAGTCTGATGAAGTCCGACTTCTCTATTTTTTCTTTTCTTTCCTTTGTCCAAATAGACATGCTATTCAAAAAGTTCCTTCTAATACCAGTGTCAAAGAGTGTGATGCCTATATTTTCTTCTAGGAGTTTTATGGTTTCAGGACTTACATGCAAATCTTTGATCCATTTTGAGTTAATTTTTGTGTATAGAGAAAGATAATGTTCTACTTTCACTCTTTTACATGTGGTGTCCAGTTTTTCCAGCACTGTTTATTGAAGAGACTTTCCTTTCTCCGTTGTATGTTCTTAGCTCCTTGGTCGAAGATTAGCTGTCCATAGATGTGTGGTTTTATTTCTGGACTTTCAATTCTGTTCCATTGATCTCTGTGTCTGCTTTTGTACCAGTACCACGCTGTTTTGATTCCTATAGCTTTGCAGCATAGTTTGAAGTCAGGGATTGTGATGCCTCTGGCTTTGTTCTTTTTTCTTAGGGTTGCTTTAGCTATTCGGGGTCTTCTGTTGCCCCATACCAATTTTAGGATTCTTTGTTGTATTTCCATGAAGAATGTCATTGGGATTCTGATTAGGATTGCATTAAATCTGTAGGTTTCTTTAGGTAGCATGGACATTTTAACTATGTTTATTCTTCAAATCCATGTGAATGGAATATCTTTCCATTTCTTTATGTCATCATCAATTTCTTCCAGTAATATCTTATGGTTTTCATTATATTGTTCTTTCACCTCCTTGGTTAAATTTATTCCTAGATATTTTATTCTTTTTGTTGCGATTGCAAATGAGATTGTATTCTTGAGTACTCCTTCTGTTAATTTGTCATCAAAGTATAGAAATGCAACTGATTTTTGTAAGGTGATTTTTTTTTACCCTGAAACTTTGCTGTAGTTGTTGATTATTTCTAATAGTTTTCTGGTGGATTCTTTAGGGTTTTCTATATATAAAATCATATCATCTGCAAATAGCTAAAGTTGCACTTCTTCCTTTCCATTATGGATCACTTTTGTTGCTTTTTCTTGCCTAATTGCTCTGGCCAAAACCTCCAGTTCTATGTTGAATAGGAGTGGTGAGAGTGGACACACTTGTCTTGTTCCTGTTCTCAGAGGGTTGGCTTTCAGTTTTTCCCCTTTGAGTATGACATTGGCTGTGGTTTGTCATATATGGCCTTTATTATGTTGAGGTGCTTTCCTTCTATACCCATTTTATTGAGAGTTTTTGTCATAAATGGCTGTTGGATCTTGTCAAATACTTTCTCTGCATCTATTGAGATGATCATGTGGGTTTTATTCTTCATTTTGTTAATATGGTATATCACGTTGATTGATTTGCAGATGTTGAACAATCCCTGTGACCCTAGTATAAATACCACTTGATCATGGTGTATGCTCTTTCTAATGTATTGCTGTATTCAGTTTGCCAGTATTTTGTTGATAGTTTTTGCATCTGTGTTCATCAGCAATATTGGCCTGTAATTTTTCTTCTTTGTGTTATCCTTGTATGGCTTTGTTCACAGGGTGAGATGGGCCTCAAGAATATGTTAGAAATGTTCCAGCCTTCCTCAATTTTTGGAATAGTTTGAGAAGGATGGGTATTAAATCTCCTTTGAATGTTTGGTAGAATTCTGCAGAGAAGACCTCTGGTCCTGGACATCTATTTTGGGGGAGATTTTTGATTACTGTTTCAATCTCTTTACTTGTGATTAGTCTATTCAGATTCCCTATTTCTCCTTCATTCAGTTTTGGGAGGTTGTATGAGTCTAAAAATTTGTCCATTTCTTCTAGATTGCCCAATTTGTTGGCATACAGTTTTTCATGGTATTCTCTTACAATCCTTTGTATTTCTGTAGTATCTGTTGTAATTTTTCCTGTTTTGTTTATAATTTTATTTATTTGAGACTTCTCTCTTTTTTTCTTTGTGAATCTGCGTAAGGATTTGTCAATTTTGTTTATCTTCTCAAAGAGCCAGCTCTTTGTTTCATTGATACTTTCTACTGTCTTTTTTGTTTCCATTTCATTTATTTCTGCTCTAATTTTTATTATTTCCCTGCTTCTGCTGACTTTGGGCTTTGCTTGTTCTTCTTTTTCTAGTTCTGTTCAGTGTACTTTAAGATTGCTTATTTGAGATTTTTCTTGTTTATTAAAGTGGGCCTGTCTTGCTATGAATTTCCCTCTTGGGATCACTTTTGCTGCATTCCATATGAGTTAGTATAGCATATTTTCATTTTACTTTGTCTCCAGATTTTTTTATTTCTCCTTTAATTTCTTCAATGATCCATTAGTCCTTCAGTAGCGTGTTGTTTAGGCTTCACATCTTTGTCCTTTTGCCAGCTTTTTCCTTGTAGTCGATTTCTGGTTTCAGAGCATTATGGTCAGAAAAGATGCTTGATATTATTTCAATCTTAAATTTATTGAGGGTTGCCTTGTTTCCCAGCATATGGTCTATCCTTGAGAAGGTTCTATGTGCACTGCAAAAGAATATGTATTCTGCTGTTTTTGGATGGAGTGTTCTATATATATCTATAGAGTCCATCTGGTCTAGGTTTTCATTTAAATCTATTTCCTTATTGACTTTCTGTCTGGATGATCTATCCATTGATGTAAGTGGGTGTTAAGCTTCCCTATTATTATTGTGTTGTTGTTAATACCTCCTCTTAGGTTTGTTAATAGTTGCCTTACATACTTTGGTGCTCCTGTGTTGGGTGCATATATATTTATAAGTGTTATGTCTTCTTGGTGGAGGGCCCCTATTATCATTATATACTGCCCCTCTTTTTCTCTCATTAGCTATTTTATCTTGAGGTCTACTTTGTCTGATATAAGTATGGCAATACCTGCTTTCTTTTGTTTGTCATTTGCTTGGAGTGTCATCTTCCATCCCTTCGCTCTGAGCCTGTGTTTGTCCTTGGAGCTGAGATGTGTTTCCCGGAGGCAGCATACTGTTGGGTCTTGCTTTTTAATCCATCCCACCACTCTGTGTCTTTTGGTTGGAGAATTCAATCCATTTACATTTAGAGTGATTATTGATATATAAGGGCTTAATGCTGCCATTTTGTCACTCGTTTTCTGGTTCTTCTGTATTTCCTTTGTTTCTCATCCCATGTATTTTGGACTACCAATTCAGTTAGGTAGTTTTCTCTTTATTTATCATTTGTGTCTCTGTTCTGATTAGCTGTTTAGTGGTTACCATGAGGTTTGTATAAAAAATCTTATAGATGAGATAGTCCCTTTTCTGATAGCCTCTTATTTCCTTAGACTAAGACAATTCCATCCCTTTCCTCTTCCCCTTCTAAGTTATTATTGTCACAACTTATTCCATCTTGTGTTGTGAGTTTGTGGTTAAAATAACAAGATAATGTTACCTATCCTATATGGTTGTGAGGATCCAGTGGGTTGGTGGTACATAGTAAATGCTCAAGTTTTAACTATTTTATTATTACAACCAGATGTCTATTGTCAACACCAAAGCCCAAGTGACCTTATAAAACCTGTTAGGTCACATTCCTTCTCTGCTTAAAACACCCCCATGACTCTCACCTCACTCTGAGTAAAAACCAAATGACTCACGCAACCCTGCATGATCTGGCCTCCAGCCCTCCTCTCTCAGCTCATCTCCTACACTTTCTTCTTAGCTCACTCCAGCACACTTGGCCTCCTCATTATCCTTGCACATTCCAGGGCTTCTCTCACCTCAGGGCCTTGGCACTGACCATTCCTTCTGCCTGGAATGTCCTTCCCTCAGAGATCCACATGACTCCCTCCCTCCTGTCCTTCAGAACTTGCTCAGAAGTCACCTTCTCAAGGAGCCTTCCTTGGCCCCCAAATGAACAGCTGGTTGCACAGTTTATAGGGAAGTGTCTGTCTGGTTTGGTCTGAGTGGACATTTGTGTCTGTCAGGGGAAGGGATGCTGGCAATGTCACCATGAAGGAGAGAGGGGACTCCTGGGAAACTGTGTTTGGCCCTGGCATTGTCTGGAGAGAGAAGTCCACCCCTCTCTCTACCCCTACCATCTGTGAGCACAGAGTGTCTTGGGTTGGGTGCCTAGAAACAGACTTTGAGATGAAGGTGTGCATGCAGGAGGTTCACTGGGCAGGCCCCTAGGGAGCAACACCTGTGGGGAGCTGGGGCAGCAGGTAGCAGTGGACTGTGCCATGGCTGCCCAGATGAGCCAGTTGGTCCCATGAGGAGCTCTGGGACCATGGTGCCCCACAGAGCTGTCCCAAATTGAAGTGAGAGGCTGGCTTTATACTCGTGCATCAACTAGTAGTTGGATGCGGCTTTCTTCTGGAAAGAGCCCCCAGTTGGAGGAGGTAGCTCCCTTTGGCCAAAGGCAATTCTCAGAAAGGGAGCAGCTCTGAGCCATTAGCAACAGACACTCCCAGGATGCCAGAGTGTCAGTCATGAAGGAAGTTTGTGCAGCTACCATAGTGTCCACTACACAGAGCAGGACACCAGTGGAGGTCCAGCCTTCTCTAAGTATTTAGCAGTGTTAGATCAAGCAACTAAACATCAAATAAAGCATGCCTTGCCCTCCTTCCCTGGCAAAGGGACCTCCCCAATCACCTTGAAAGCAAGGTTTGACTTGAATATTCTCAGAGCTCCTCAAAGGAATGTGACAATTCAGGGAGAGCTTGCCCCAGCCCCAGGCCCCTGGCCCATCTCCCTTTCCTTCCAACTTCCAGCTCCATCCTGTACTGCGAGGGGTCTCCCGCACGTATGTGGACACTCAGCCCATGTGTGCAAAGCTCCATCCACACTCATGTCCCTTGACCATCCCCCTGGCCTAGGTGTGCACACACGAGGGGCACAGGCTTCCCTTGGAAAGTGGACCTACAGAAGAGGCCCCTCAGGCTCTGGACATGGACTTGAGGCCATTGGACAGGGACTCTGCAGTCCCAGGTGCAAAGGGAAGTCCAGAGCAGGACCATGGGCTCCAGGAAAGCAGGAACTGTCAGCTCACAGGCTCCTCCGACCATTTCATGGGCATGGTGGGAGGAGGGTCAGAGGGCCTGGATCTGTTTCTCTTTTGTTCTTATTTTTCTTTTCTCTTGTTTTTTTTAAATTATGGTAAAATTCACGCAACATAAAATTTACCATCTTAGCCATTTTTAAGTGTACAGTTCAGTAGTGTTAACTGTATTCGCATTGTTGTGCAACCGGTCTCCAGAAGTCTTTTCATTTTACACAACTGAAACTCTGTCCCATTAAACAACAGTTCCCCATTCCCCTCCCCCAGCCCCTGGCAACTGCCATTCCACTGTCTGTCTCTATCAATCTGACCACTATAGGGGCCTCATATAAGAAGAATCATACAGCATTTGTCCTTTTATGACCGGCTTATTTTATTTAGCAAAATGTCCTCAAGATTCACCCAAGTGGTAGCACGTGTCAGAATTTCCTTTTTAAGGCTGAATAATATTCCATTGTATAGATTTACCACATTTTGTGTGTCCATTCATCTGTTGGTGGACAGTTGGGTTCTTTCTACCTTTTGCCTACTGTGAATCATGCTGCTACGAACATGGATATACAACCACCTCTTCAAGTCCGTGCTTTCACTTCTTTTGAGTATGTACCCAGACCTGGATCTATTTCTGAGAAGTTCACTCAGACACCCTCTCCAGGCCTGAGTTGCAACAGAAATATCAGGCTCCAAGGACCTGCAAAATCGCCCTGAATCTCAGGGTGAGTGTGCCCACATATACAGGCCTTCTGTGATGAGGAGTTGGGGATTTTTCCTACCTCTCCAATAGCAAAAGGGAGTGGTAATAGCAAGGAGAGAAGCTTGTCCAGGGTGTGCCTTGGTCCTCAGCAACCTGAAAGTTTTCAAATGCCCAAAGTGTTAGCTGGATGTTTGCTTATTTGCTTACGTTGACAGCAAACATGCCCTTAGGCAGAGAGGTGAAGAAATCTATGACATGCTCCAAAGCAGTCGAAACACCTAGAGATGATCTAAAATAGATGAATGTCCTCACAAGGAGCTGAAGTCTGCTTTTGTGGTTAGAAGTGCTATAAACAAAACCAGGGCAGCCACTAGCCCTTATGATGCACTTTGTGAGAATGAAAAAGGCACCTTCTCTGGACAAGTGGCCTGTTGAATGCATGGTATGAAGAAAAAAGGCTCTTCTCAAATTTCAGTCCTGCTGTTCAAGGCACAACCTTTGTGACCTCATGTGGTAGCCCTGAGCAATAACAATAACTGTTTATCAAGGGCTTATTATGTCCCAAGTGATTCTCACTACTTCATTGGCTCCTCTGAACAGATACTATTATAATGCCCATTTTGTAGATGGAGATATTGAGGTTCAGAGAGAAGTTACTTGCCTAGTCACTCAACCGGGAAGTGACACCTAGGATTCAAGCCCAGGTTGCCGACCCCAGGGACCACAGTCTCCCCACCCTGCTGTTCCCCAGGGCTGACTAGACCAGGGAGGAGGTTGGGGCCATCATGCCAGAAGCACATGTCTGCGTCCTCCCCTGGGTGGGCAGCCCTGAACATCTGAACTGACTCCTTCCACAGGGCACCATGGTGTTCCCGCTGCTCCACTCTGTACTCCAGGACCCTGACCAGTTCCAAGACCACGCTTCCTTCCAGCCCCAGAGGTTCCTGGATGACCACAGAGCTTCTTGAAAGTGCCCGCCTTTCTGCCCTTCCCTGCAGGTTAATATTCACGCTCCTGTCCAAGCCAGGGGCTGATGTGTGACTCCAAGGAGGAGCCTTTCTCTCTCTGCACCTCATCCTTTAACATAAGCCAGCAGTTTTCTGATTGCTGGTTTGGAAGACAGATGCTACAGGCCAGGCTCAGGCGAGGCATGTGGTTGGGGTGCAGGTACACCCCAACCACAGTTAACCGTGAGATTAATCCTTACTCAGAAACTGTAGATTGCACCAGGCCTGTGAAAAACACCAAAAAAAAGGGGGGGGGGGGGTTAAAAATTTCCACTTCCTAAAAAAAATTTTAAATAAGCATAATTCTCCAATTTCTAGAGAAAATAAACAGCACATTTAGTTCACAATACTAAATACTTTTTAAGTGATTGCTTTTGTTATAGTTATCTAAAAATTAGACAGCTAAGCAAATACTGGCTAATATTTTTATTTAAACTATTTTTTAATTATATATATAATGCAAACACTTGGTAAAAAATAAATCAAGCAGAACAAGAGCATAAAGTTATCTTATTCCTCCTTGATCCTATTCCCTAGATTATATCTCCTACAACCTAGAGATAAACATGGTTAATGGTTTCTTGTGTATCCTTCTAGAATTTATCTAAGTAAATGCAAGCACAAATATGAATCTATGTATATGTTTTACAAAAACTGATAACCTTAGCATCCCATTGTGGATTTATTTTTTCCACCTAAACATCCATCTTGGACATTGCTCCATTGTGGCATGTACAGTTTTAACTCATGCGTCGTCTTTTTTTTTTTTTTTTTTTTTTGCTGAGGAAGATTTGCCCTGAGCTAACATCTGTGCCAATCTTCCTCTATTTTTTAGTATGTGGGCCACCAACAGAAGAGTATAGGCCCATGCCCAGGAACTGACCCCAGACAACCGAAGAGGAGCACACTGAATTTAACCACTAGGTCACTGGGGTTGGCCCATAACTCAGTCTTCTTAATGGCTGTGTGGCATTCCATGGTTGACATACCATAATTTTTTTCACTCATTCCCATACATATGGGCATGTGGATTGTTTCCAGTTTTTCACTTTGCTCCAGTGTACATTGTTCCACATGGGTTTCGGGGTTCTTTTAAAGCTACAGCACTTCAAATGGTCACTCTCGGAAGATACTGAAAATGCCACAGTCTGTCTCCTCCTCGGACCAAGGGGCAGCCTCACTTCTCAGACGGAGCTGCCCCAACTCTCTAAGGTGACCACATTAGGATATACCTGCCCACACAGATGGACAAGAGCATGGGGCATCTTGGCTTATGGGAGATTGCAGGTATATGTTTAAGGAGGAAATTGGGAAAGATTTAGCTGAAATCACAGGCTCTTAAATCATCAGTGGCTTAGACAGTAACTCAGAGGTCTTCTCTGATCTATTCCCCCTCCCTATCTTGTTCTAGGTCTCCTGTCATCTCTGATGTGTCCCTCTCACCCCTTCTCTCTGTCCCCCCCTCCTCATGTCTGCTCTCTATTGTCCTGCTCCCCCAGGGCACTGAGCACGCCCCAGAGACTCTCTGGCCCAGAGTGAGCTCTTTCTCTACCTGACACGGCTGCTACAACACTTCTCACCCACCTCACCACTGCCTCCTGTGGTCCTGGACCTGCAGCCCCAGGACAGCAGATTCAGGAAGCAGCTGCCACCTTTCCAACCCATCCTGCAACTGCGACAGCTCCTGCAAAGCCAAGCCCACCTCCCACCCTGACCGTCCAGCCCCTGGACATGACCTGGTGCCTTCCTTCCATTGTCTGGCCTCTGTTTCCCTACATGCACAACATAGAGGCTTTCCAGGGACCACATGTAGGCTCTGGAGTCTGACACCTTGGTTTGGGTCTTGCCTCATTCACTGTTGCATCCCCAGCTCCTAGAACAGCATCTGGAACACAGCAGGTGCTCAATAAACATTTGCTGAATGAATGAGTTTCTTTAATAAATCCTGGCTCTGACACGTACTCTACTGTGTGACCTTGGTCAAGTGATGTCCCCTCTATGGTCTCAGTTCCTTCATCTGTACAATGGGGTAATAAAAAATATCTGCCTCACAGGCCATTATTAGTCTTCATTCAACAAATTACTTATCAAGCACCTAATATGTTCTAGTGCTGAGAAGACAACAGGAAAAACTCCTTATCCTTGTGGAGTTGACATTCATGTGTGTCAAAGGAAAGGAAGAGATAATACTCAAGAGACATAAGAAATAGCTAAAATGTGTGTGATCTCAGAAGGTGATAAAAGCTGTATAAAATTAGAGGGACAGGAATGTAGGATGGGCCCATTTGCAGTTTTCAACAGGGTGACTGGGAAGATCCCGCTGAAAAGGGAACATTTGAACAGACACTTGAAGAAAATGAGAGAGCACTGGCCCCGATGTCTACATGGAGAGAGTTCCAGGCCGAGGAAACAGCCAGTGCAAAGGCCCTGAGGCGAGAATGTGCCTGCAGTTTGGTGAAACAGCCAGGAGGCCAGAGTGGCTGGCACAGGATGCGTGAGCAGTCCAGTTGGGGGAGGTGATGGGAGATAGGTGATGAGACAGACTTCAGAGGACTCTGGCTTTTACCCTGAGAGAGATGGATCCCATGGGAAGATTTTGAACTGAGGAGGAAGGTGATCTGATTTATGTTTCTAAAGGATCTCTCCAGCTGCACACTTGTGTGTCCTCAGGTAGACCGCTCCTCCGAAAGAAGTGCGGGAGGAGGGGAAGCCTCAGAGATCTTTTCCTCCAATTCCCTCCTGCCATCCAGGCCCAGCAGGAGCAGGACGCCAGGGCTGGGTTCCCACTCACGCACCTGCCTCTGAGCAGCGGCACGTGCACGGGAAAGCACGCAGCTGCTCTCACCTGTCTCTTGCGTAACTCTCAGCCCTTGAGTAAAGCAGGTTATACAAACGGAGCTTGCGCAGTGGGTGAACCAGCGAAGCCTGTTGTGTAACATCCACCGACAGGCTGCCTCTCTGCTGCCCCCTGTGGAAGGGCGAGCTATAGCAAGGATGGTTTTCGGCCGGGGTTGGCCGGGGACAGTCGGGTTGACGACCCTGGTCCTGGCTTAATTATTAATAGCGCTTCTTTCACTCTCAAAACAATCCTGGTGTGGACAATAGATTATATGCTCTCTAGTTTAAGTGCACTTTGATTTTACAGCCCAGTTAGCTGAAAAAAAAAAAAGTGGATTTAGGAGCTTTAAAGAATAAATAGTTAATATCATAAACAGGTTGAATTTTAGAATCGCGGACCTTTCAAACAACCAAAATGGCTGGCCTTTATTAATTGCTTCCTCTGTGCCAGGCAAGGTTGTGAATATTTTACAGTTATTGAGTCATTTAATCCTTCCACAGCTTTAAGAGGTAGGGACTGTTCTCTCTGTTTTACAGGTGAGGCAACCGGGGCACAGAGGTTGCCAGCTGCTAATGTGGGGAAACCCAGGACTTGCTATGCCCTGAAGCACAATGCTATGCTGTCTCTCTAGTCGTAGAGTTGTGACAACTTAGAATTCTATATTGATGAGAATCACAACATGTATTTATGGAATGCTCATGTGGACCATCTTTTTAAGCTTGTGGAGTACGTATTATTTCAGGTTTTGAAATTATTGAAAAAACCATTTCAGGTTTCTTAAATTGTTGATTTGTTTTTAACTGTGGTAAAATATACATAACATCATCATTACCACTTGAGTTATTTTTAAGAGTAAAGTTCAGTGACGCTGAGTCCATGAACATAGTTGTGCAACCATCACCCCATCCATCTCCAAAACTTTTTTGATCTTGCAAAACTGAGACTCTGCCCCCATTAAACAGTAACTCCTCATTCTCCCCTCCACCCAGCCCCTGGGAACCACTATTGTACTTTCCACCTCTATAAATTTGACACTCTAGGTACCTCATCTAAGAGGAATCGTACAGCATTTGTCCTTTTGTGACTGGCTTACGACATTTAGCATAATGTTGTCAAGGTTCATCCATGGTGTAGCATGTGTCAGAATTTCCTTCCTTTTAAGGCTGAATAATATCCCATTGTACAGACATACCACATTTTATTTATCCATTCAGCCCCCATGTCAATTAGATTCATTCATGCATGCACTCACTCAACAAATTTTTCTCATTGCCTGCTCGGTACCTGGACAATATGTGCCAATAAAACTGACAAAACTCCTTGTCCTCAAAGTGTTTACGTTCTGGTGTGTTTGGAAACAGATAAGAAATAAACAAGCAAAATAGATAATATATCAGATGGTGATAAGTGCTGTGGTCAAAGATAAAGTAGGGAGGGGACGAAAAAAATGCTCAGGCAGAGGGGAGGCCTCCCTGAGAAGGAGAGTATTTGAGCAAAGACCTAGAGGAGGTGAGGATGGGAGCCATTTGGATATACTGGGGGAGAGCATTCCAAGCAGAAGAGCCAGCCAGTGCAAAGGCCCTGAGGTGGGGCCAGCCCCGTGGTTAAGTGGTTAAGTTCGTGCGCTCTGCTTCGGCAGCCCAGGGTTTTGCCGGTTAGGATCCTGAGCATGGACCAGCACTACTCATCAAGCCATGCTGAGGCAGTGTCCCATACAGCAGAGCCAGAAGGACCTACAACTAGAATATACAGCTATGTACTGGGGGGCTTTGGGGAGAAGAAGAAGAAAAGAAAAAAGAAAGATTGGCAACAGATGTCAGCTCAGGTGTCCATCTTAAAAAGAAAAAAAAAAGCCCTGACATGGGTGGGCCTGCTGTGTTCAGGAACAGCGAGGGAGCACGTTCATCTGGAGTTGAATGAGCAAGAGGAAGAGAGGTAAGTGAAAGAAGTGAGACTCAGAGAGGCAAAAGGCCTTTCTCAAGGTCACACAGCTAGTAGGCAGTAGACCAGCAACTTGAACAGGATCTATCTGACCTCAGAGCTCAAGTTCTTAACCATGGCATCATTTTGCTTCACAAATAATCCAGCAACAATTTCCATATATTAATCATTTACTTTGTGCTGATCCTGTGCTCCCACGTGGCAGGTATTATCTCATTCTACACGTGGCAAAAGAGAGACTCCAGGAGGTGAAAGAACTGGCAGAGGCAGAATCGAAATCGGGGCTGTCTGAAGTTTAAGTCCACACTCTTTCCTGCTGTTGCCACACTGACACATGGAGCTAGGGAGTCCTTAGATTACAGAACTTTAGCATTTTAGGATCTTGGGGACAAGGCTGACATGGCTATAATACTGGTAAAATATCTAAGTACTTCCCAGGCTGGTTGGTAAATAGCCACTACCCTGAGGATCTTCCCATATGGCTTCCACGTGGCTCTGGCTGACCCCAGCACCCCTAGACCTCCCCAGCATCCTAAAGGGTTACACTGGGCTCAGCAAGGGGCTGCCTCACCCCAGCTCTGCCACAGATCAGGTGTCTATTCTTATTGTACAGGTGTTAGACACTTGTAATATTGCCCCTACTTGGAACTATAACGTGACATTTCTGGAAGAAGACAGAATCTCAGCTCAGAATTAACACCAATTTACCCAGCAAAGGTATGTAGAAAGGGGCCAAAGTCAGAGGCATCTTCTCAGTTGACATTCCTGAGCACAGGCCTCATTTGAATCCACCTCTAAGAACAAATTCACACCCTGGGCAACAACCCCTTAATCTACAGAGGAATTCCTTCTGGAACTAGGCCCTGAGGTTAAACCGTGTGCTCCACCCTCTTGAGCATTACCTGAGACCTACTTGTCTCCACTGTGTTGTCCACCAAAATACTTCAGCTATCGCTCCATTTCTTCCAAGGAAGGGAAGGACCTGGGTTCCTGACCTGCTTAGTCTGGCTGACCGAGGTCAACACACTCCCCTCTGAGGTTTGCCTTCTGTGCAGTTGAGGCAGAGGCTGTCAATAAACACCAACACCCATCTTCTCACTCTTCCAAGGCACACAGCTAGACAACATTTCCCAGCCTCCCTTGCAGTGAGGTATGGTCATGTGACTGGGTTTTTGCCAATGGAATGTGAGCAGAAGTAGTGTCTTCTGCTGGTTCCAGACCTGGCCCCCCAAAACCTCCCACATACGATTCTCATTCTCCTCCCCTACCTCAGTTGCTGGCTGAGTGGCAAGGACTCTGTGAACCTAGAGGAGGATGGAACCACAAGGAGTCTGGGTCTCTGAATGATCACAAGAAAGTCCAGGGGCCCCCGTGGCGGAGTGGTTAAGTTCGCGCGCTCTGCTTTGATGGCCCAGGGTTTCACCGGTTCAGATCCTGGGCGCGGACATGGCACCACTCATCGAGCCGTGCTGAAGTGGCATCCCACATGCCACAACTAGAAGTACCCACAACTAAAAATACACAACTATGTACCGGGGGGCTTTGGCGAGAAAAAGGAAAAATAAAAATCTTAAAAAAAAAAAAAGAAAAAGAAGCTCCATCCACCAACTAGATACACCTAAATAGACTTTGCATAAGTGAAAAATAAACTTTGAGTTAAGTCAATGGGCTTTTGGAGTCAATTTGTCATGGCAACTAGTGTTACTTATCATAACTAACTCAGTATTGTCAGGAACTTGGGAAAATTACCTCGCCTCTCTGAGTCTGTTTCCTTGTCTATGAAATGGGAATAATGACACCCATGGGTTGTTGAAGAGACTGAGATGATATGTGTAACATTTGTGAGACATAGACATTTCAGTTCAACATATGCTCACTGTGTCTCCATCCCTTCCCCTTCCTTCCTCTCCTAATATGCTCACAAGAGAGGCTGCAAAAGGAGGGAACTACCATAAAGCAAGATCTCGGAGGAGTCTTGGGATGTATCACTCCGTGGATGGGCAGGAGACTGTGGGGGCAGGGCCACGGCTGAAGTGACCTCTGAGGAACTCCCTCTCTGAGGCCCCAAAAATTGTAATGTCTCCCCTAGTCCTAAATGAGTAGAGCCTGGACAATCTCAAAATAGCAGATGACTCCCAAAGAGTAGATCTTCCAAGAGACTGAAAGATTAGCAGCCTGAGTTCTTACCCTGGCTCCAGAATGAGCATCTATGTTCCAGAAGAAACAGAAGGTTAAAGGACCAGCAGGCATGAAAATGGGTGGTTTCAGGGAGTCTGGTGAGGAACATGCATGATTTAGAAAAGAGACATTCTGTGGAGAAGATATGTGAGAAGAGGCTGCAGTCTGATGATGAAAGTCTGCAGTGTCAAGCTGAAAAGTGGATGTTTCTCAAAGGATGAGGAGGAGCAATGGAGGATTGTAAGCAGGGAGTGACAAGATCTAGCTATACTTTCAAAAGTTCACTGTGGATGGGATCAGTGGATGATAAATACTTGACTCCTCCAGGAAGCAGATGCTCCAGCCCATCACCAACCAGGAATATGGGAAGAGAGAAGGGGACCAGTAGAGGAGCATGAGCTTGATAAACACCCATCTCCCTTTTCACATCAGACATATGAGGGCCAGGGGAAGGAAGATACAGTGAGCAGGAGGAAGAGGCTGTGGATAGAGACACAGCAGGGTAGTGATAGGGCAGTCCATTGTCATCACCTGAACAAAGACAGTTAGCTACTCACCATCCCCCAAAGGTGACTGCCACTCCTTTAGTGGCCTACTGTAGCTCATGGAGAACTGCCTGGGACCCCCAAATTCTGGGAAGAAGATAGAATGTGGATGCATGCCATTTTGGGAAGGAGGAATTCCTTTGGATGACTGAGTAGTAGCTGGTTTCCTGGCTTTGCTCATCTAACCTGGAGAACCAGGGGCTGGAGGGAGGGGAAGGAGTTCTTGCATTAGCTACCTGCTGTTTTACATATGAGAGTCACTTTTTTGGGTTTTTTTGTTTTTGTTTGGTGTTTTGTTTGGGGTTTTTTGTGGGGTTTTTTTGGTGAGGAAGATTGGCCCTGAGCTAACATCTATGCCAATCTTCCTCTATTTTGTATGTGGGATGCTACCACAGCATGGCTTGATGAGCAGTGTGTAGGTCCACACCCAGGATCTGAACCCACGAACCCTGAGCCACCAAAATGGAGCATGCAAACTTAACCACCACACCACCATGCCAGTCCCCGAGAATCACTGTTTTAAAGAAACCATTGAGGCAGAGCCCTGATTCCTACTTTCTTGAAGCACAGCGATGGCGGTAACTGTGGGAGAGGAAATCTGATGAGAAGTAACTTTCCTTTGTAAGCAGGCAAACGTTTATGGGGTGAGAAATGTGGAGGGAGGACACTGTGCAAAGTGTCTTGCATTTGCCTTCCAGATCCACTCTCCACCCTTCTCCACCCAGTCTAGGCCCTGGAGCCTGGCCTGTATAGAGGGTCTCAGCTCCCAGACCTCTGGATTTCAGTTGGGTTTGGCTAATGAGGAACCACAGCAGAAAATGAGAGGGAAGCAGGAGGTGAGGAAGGATGGGTGCTATGAGCTGGATTCATATTTAGAAATTTAACCCCAGCACCTCATAAGGTGACTGCATTTGGAGACAGGACCTTCAAGAGGTAATTAAACTAAAACGAGGCCATTAGGGTGGGACCTAAGCCAGCATAACTGGAGTTCTTATAAGAAGAGGATGTTTGGACAGAGAGAGAGACACCAGGGGCATTTGCGGATAGAGGGAAGACTGTGTGAGGACACAGACAGAAGATAGCTATCTGTAAGCCAAGGAGAGAGGCCGCGGGAGAAAACAACCTTGCCCACACCTTGATCTGGGACTTCCAGCCTTCAGAACTGTGAGAAAATAAATTTCTATTGTTCAAGCCACCCAGTCTATGATATTCTGTTACGGCAGCCTGAGGAATTACAACTGAGGAATTATGTCTCTAGTTCTCTCCCTGAGGGGTTGTCAAGGGCTGGCTTCATCCTTCAATTACGGCCTCAGTGCCTCTCGGATGACCTTCACTCTTTTGCTCCCAAGCCTTGTCCCTTCGGAGGTAGGCATTTTGACAGCCCCCTGCTGCTGCCAGCCCTGTGCTACTGCACAACTCTTGTTGCTTCGTCTCAATCCTGTTCTCACGTCCATAACCGTGACTTTATTGAACTCTTCTCAGCTACCTAGCCAGAGGGTGCTGCTTGTTCCCCACCAGAACCCTGACTGAGACAAATAGTAACCAACCTTCTGCTTCCGTTCTATTTATTCCCGTGTCTTTGGCCCTTTGCCCATTTGGCCAAAAAGGATATTTTGCCATTACTTACTTCATGGAAGGGAAGACAAAGTAGAAAACAGACAAAAGAGGAGTTATTTCTTTGCTTTTGAGTTCCCAAAAAATCTAGTCCACGTTTCTAGGGGGATAGAAATCATTCAGGTGGAACCAGTAAATAAAGGCGAATACAGTCGACTCTGTTCCCTAAATTAATAGAGGTTTTCTGGATTCAAGGAGAGGAGAGGAAATGAGTGGGGGACTGTTGTACATCCCTGAAAAGGGGGAATCTGTCCCCTCCCTCCTGCCCACATGCCATCCTGGGTCTGGTTGGTTCTGGTTTGGATAGAATTGGACCCATGCTGATTGGCCAGGACGTGGGGCAGGCTGAGGTGCCTCTGGCAGACCCCACGGGCAGCCTGCATCGGGCCTCTTGCTGGGGAACTGTGGTTTGGCCCAGAGAGCAGGGCGATGTTAAAACCCAAAGAAGTTTGGAAATTCTGATGCAGAGATAACATCATTGGTAAGTAAAGCCCAAGGCAATGGCAAGATGAAATGCCTGGGTAAGAGGGTATTAGAGATTGAATTGTGTCCTCCCAAAATTCACCTGTCGATGTCTCACCCCACATTATCTCAGAATACTGCCTTATTTGGGAATAGGGCATTTGCAGATATAATTCGTTAAGATGAAGTCATACTGGAGTAGGGTGACCTCTAATCCAATATTACTGGTGTCCTTATAGAAAGGGGAAATGTGGACACCAAGATATATACAGGGAGAACGCCATGTGAAGATGAAGGCAGAGACAGGGTGCTGCTTCTATAAGCCAAGGAACACCAAAGATTGCCAGCAAACCACAGCAGCTAGGGGAGAGGCCTGGACCAGATTCGCCCTCTCAGCCCTCAATAGGAAGCAGCCTTGCTGACACTTCTGTCTCAAACTTCCAGCCTCCGGAACTGAGATCGTACATTTCTGTTGTTTATACCACCCAGTCCATGGTACTTGGTTACAGCAGCCCCAGGGAGCTAACACAGAGGGTCATCACAGAGAGCCACTCAGAGTTCACCCATCCATTCCTTCATTTGATCCACAAATATTGACATCCATGTCTTGCCCTTTTGGGGCTTGCATTCTAGTGGGAAAGACAGACAATAAGTAAATAAGCAAATATGAAGTATCATGTTGATAGTGTTAATCGCTCTGAAGAAAGCTGAGTATGAGTCTGGAGGTCTGGGGCCACTGCTTCAGCTGGGATAGTCAGACAAGGGGGTGACAGATGGGCAGCACCTTGAATGCACTGAGCTTATGAGTCAGGAAAATACCTGTTGACTGGACACAAAGGCCAACCCAACAGTGACCTGGCTGTGACTTGGACTTTTATCTGAACTGCAGAGAATGGGGATGTGATCAGACCTGCACTTTGACGAGGAAGCTGTGGATGCTGTGAGGAGGGAGCAGGTAGACCACCTGGGAGAGCAGTACAGGGAGCCCAGCTAAGAGGCCTGCACCGTGGAGGCTGTGCCAATCTGCTGGGGCTGCTGTAACAAAGAACCACAGATTGGGTGGCTTAAAAAGATAGGCGTGTGTTGCCTTGAAGCCCGAAATCAGTGTCAGCAGAGTTGCTTTCTTCTGAGGGCTGTGAGGGAAGATGTGTTCCAGGCCTCTCCCCCGGTTTCTGGTGTCTTGTGGGCAGTCTTTGGGGTTCCTTGGTTTGTAGAAGCATCGCTCCGATCTCTGCCTTCATCTTCACGTGTGTATTTCTTGTGTGTATGTCTCTGCATCCAAATTTCCCCTCTTTATAAAGACACTGTCATATTGGATTACAGCCCAAGAATTGACGTCATCTTAATTCAATTATCTTCAAAGGCCCTCTTTCCAAATGAGGTCACATTCACAGATACTGAAGATTAGAATCTCAACCTCTTTTGTGGGAACACAATTCAACCCATGGCAGTGGTGCAGATGCAGAGCAACGGACACACTCCAAAGATATTTAGGAGGTAAACTGACAGGGTGTGGTGATGAGTTGCATAAAGGCAGTGTGGGAGAGGGATGTGTCGAGGATGAAGCTGGAGCCGGGGTTCTGGCTGGGACAAAAGGTGGATGGGTAATTCCTAAACACACAAAGGGCTGGGGGTTGCTCTGGTCTTGCCACTGTTCCGGGCAAGCACGTTGGGGACTGGAGCACCCTTGTTCATGGGGAGGAGGAATGCCATCCAGAGCAGGTGCTACACCTGGAAGCATGGGAGCTGCAGGAGGTATCCCCATGACAAACAGAATCTTGGAACCTCACAATGAATTTTTTGAATCTTAAAATTAGAGTCTCTTAGAACGACGGGATCTTAGAATCATAGAAGAATAATAGTTGACATTGACAGAACCCGTCTTAGTCCGAGCATTGCACCTAGCAATTTACATTCATGACCTTATTGAGCCCTCTCCTGTCTTTTGAGTCAACTATTCCATTCTCCAGATGAGGAAACAGCTCAGGGGCAGGTGGCCTCTCGCCAGGGTTAGAATATGGCAGAGACAGATTTGACCCTTAAACAATAAGCCTTCCTCACATCGGTGCCAACGTTCATACTTTTAACTACAGTCATGACAAGAATGTTCTCATTCCAGAGCCTTCTGGGTCAACACTGTCGGGATGTTTGACAGGCCTTGTGTCACTTAACCCCCACCTCACAGAGGAAGAAACCGAGGCTCAGAGATGCTAAGCCACTCGTCCAAGGCCATCAGCAAGTAGGTGGCAGAGGTGCAGCTCGAATCCAAGTTGTTGTCTTTCCCCAAAGGCCATTCTAGAACAGTGGACAGGACCTCTCACTGACTCTGACACTTGAAAATGGAGGGACTGAGGGCCAAAGAAGGAAGCCATGGCATGGGGAAGGGCCATGGCAATGAAGAGGGAGTGGAAGTCTCGAAATCAGAGGCCTGTGTTTGGGGACATTCCTGTGCATATTTCTTCCACACCCTTCTTGAGAATGAAATAAACACCAGGGACAAAGCAGGCAAGGGCCCCTAATCGCCTTAGCAATTCTTCTGAAACTATGTTCTCTCCTGCTGTGTGTACTCTTCTTGCCGAGACACAGGTGCCTCCACCTAGTCAGCACAGAGACCCCAGGTACTTCTCTGTGCTTCTGAAGAGGAATCCTAGCCCTGCCTGTATGGTCCTGATCAAGCCCTTCCCCTCACTGTGCCTTGGTTTCCCCAGCTGTAAAATGAGGGAGCCATGCAGACAGGAGTAGATTTGGAGTAACTGGTCTAAATTCAAAATCTGGACCAGGGACTTACTAGCTGTGTGAACTCGGAGAAATGTCTTGACCTCTCTGTGCCTCAGTTTCCTTACCTATAAAATGGGGTGATAATAGTACTCACCTCACAGGGTTGTTTTGAAGACTCAATGAGGAGGTGGATGTACTAGGCATGGCAGATAAGAGTTGCTCAAAAAAAATTGCCTCTCCCTATTCCCATTCTGATCAACAAAATGCATTCATGGGGTTCTGAGACACTGGGATAGCTGCTGAGGGGTTCCTGGGGCTCCTGGGGTGGGCCCCAGGGGACTTGGGTGCTCAGGTTGGATACGAAGTCCTGTGACCCCACATCTTGGACTCTATCTGGAACTTGAATGGGCCAGGGCTCGAGATATCTCAAAATTTCAGCTGACACCAAGTCAGTAAATATTCTCAGGAAATGAAAAATTGACAATCTGAAGGCCAAACCCTGCTTCAGCCTGAGCCCTGACCTGGATCCTGGTTACTCAGTGAATGGTGACCCTGGTCATACATCCAGGCTGCTGTCCCCACATTGATCCTGAGCACATCCTGGCCCGTGAGAGGCATCGCAGGGAGAAGGACTGGCCAGAGCAAAGGCCAGGGTCATGACACCATGCTGTGTTTGGTTAGAGGTAAGAAGAGGAAGCACTTAGGTCAGAGGGCCCATCAGGGGAATTTGGGGCAACGGACCCAGAGAGGTCTCTTGGGCTGTTAGCAAAATCTTTGAATGTCCCACTGAGGAGATTTGACTTTTTCTTAAGGCCTTAGGGAACCGTGGAGGATTTTAAGCAGAGAAGGTCACAATCACATTTGTGCCTTAGAAAACTCACTCTGGTTTGGAGACTGGCTTAGAGGGGGTGGCACTGGTGTGGGAGAGGCAGGAGCCTAGAATGACTCCTAGGTGTAATAGTCAGGGCTGGTTAGCTGTTGTAACAAAGAACCCCAAAATCTCAGTGCTTAAGGCGACAAAAGTTTCTCATTCGCATATTATTTGGATGAGGGTTTGGTGGTGACTTAAAACCACAGGTTTTGGGGTGTTTTTTGTTTTTTGTGTTTTTTCCATGTTGTGGTTCTTCCATCTTCCTGATGGAGGGAAAGAGCATGGCAGATTTCACCCCAGATGCATAATCTTGCATCTTGACCCAGAAGTGACACGTATCACTTTTGCTCTCATTTTTTGGTAAGACCTGGTCACACAGTCTCATCAGTGTAATGCTAACTGAACAGCCACTTCCAAGACACAACTCTGGAAGCAATAACTCTGAAAGGCAGAAGACGCATTCTTGGTAGTCAGCTCCCTAAGGCTGCCACACCAGGGTTCTGGTCATGGAGATTCGATAGTCAGGGTTTGTTTAACTGAACAAGTATTTATTGAGCTCCTATCACATGATAGGCACAGTTCTAAGTACTTGGAATTCAGTCAGGAACCAAAGTTCCAGCCCTCATGGACCTTGGATATTTGTGGAGGAGACTGATAATAAACGCATAAATACTATTTCTCTTTAGTTGCAAATAGCAGAAATTCACTTCAAACCAGTTAAGAAAGCAAAAAGGAGACAAAGGGGCAGTACTTATTAGCTCCCATCATTGGGTGTTCCACGAGTGCATCTGTCTTCAGTAACTCTCTCTCTCCCTCTTTTGCCTATGCTCCCCTCTATGCACACACAAGTGCACATGCACACACACACAGTTTGCATTATGGCTTCATTCTGTCGTCACTCTCACATCTCTTGCTGGGAATGATGGTTATTGACAGCCCCAGTTTCAGATCAACTCAGGAAAGACTCTGATTGGCTCTGCCTGGGTCACATGCCTATCCTTGGTCCAATCACCATGAGTTTATGATGATAGCAGCCAGAACCATTTGCTCGTCCTTAAGGATGGCGAGACAGGCAGGACAGGGTGATTGACAGCCCAACCAGGACCATTTGTTGTTAAGGAAGTTCCCCAAATCAGGTGGTTACCAGGTAAGGGAGGAAGTGAACATGTGCTCCGACAATACACAGTGGACCCCCCAGTCCTAGTCCAGGATACTCCACATTTTAGAAGACCAGAATCGAGACATACCCACTTGCTCCTACACACAGCTCAAAAATATCCCCACTCAACACAAAAGCAACTCTCCCACACACGACCAAAATTCATTTACCCTCCTCCCCAAAATAAAGTCTAATTCCCGTGCCAATGTCTAATCAAGGAACTCAGAGTGAGGTGTGAGGTGTATGATACAGTGAGGTGTCAGTCAAATGTCCAAAATCTACAGACGAGTGATCATTTAAACCACTCTTTATACACCTGTGGTGAGCTTGTCGATTGCCTACACCACAACCATTCCCATTCTCTTTCTTTTTGGGCCTGTGTCCCACAAGAGTTTAGAAATACTCATTTTCCCAGCATTCTTTGTGGCTAGGGGTATCCGTGTGTCAAAGTTTTGGTCAATGAGCCATAAGGGGGATTCCTGCTATGGTGTTCTAAAAAAAGATTACTCCCCCTCAATAAAAAGAGAGTACAACATGAGGAAAGTCCTCTCAAAGTGCAGGCTGCCTTCTGCTTTCTTTCTTTTGAGATGGTCATGCCAGGACATGCTGCCTGGAGCTATGCAGCAGCCTATTATCATAAGACAATGAGCCTGAGACCTAAAAGTCAACGAATAGGATAATAGAGAAAAGAATGGAGTAAACCGGGTTTTTAAATTACCTTGTTGAGTTATTGAATGAGCTCTGGCACTGCTTACCTCCAGCCTTCTTGCTTTGTAAGATAATTAAATATCTTTATTATTCAGCCCACTGTTGACCCAAGATTCTTGTTTCACCATTCACTAGGTGACAAGGCTGTGCCACCAAGGTTAAAAGGCAATTAAGTGCCACCCGGGGAAGAGATCAGTGCATGATTCAAGGTCGCTGAGAAAAGACAACAGCACACCATGCTCACATGGTACAGCCTTTACTTCTAGCAAGAGAGGAGACAGAGTACATAAGATCCAGCCCCTTGCAATGTGTCAGCCTCCCATGACCAGTGGATCCATGCCACAGCCAATGCCAGGGAAACAACTGCACATAACCCACTTCATGCTGTAATGGAAGCACCTGAACCCTCTCCCCTGTGGGATCTGAAACTCAAAAAGCTGGAGGCATGCCTGAGGGCCATCAACACATGTGCTTAGCCAACAGGCAAGTACTCATTGAGTCTGAAACAGGAAAAGATATTACCTCACATAGCGAGAAGCCCAGCCCAGGCTATGAGGACTCCTTATCTGTTGAGAACAAAGTGTTCCAGGCCCAAGAACCATTTTTATGCAGTTACCAGGGGTCAAAAGACTGCCCACATGAGACTGCCTTTCCCAACAAGTCTGCTGCTTGCAGTTGTAAGCATTCTAACTGCCAACATCACGGCAGTGAAGCGTCTCCCTTTGACAACTGTGAAGTGAATAAGAGAAATTTGAACTAAATTGGGGTTGGGAAGGCCTGTTAGGGGAGCCCTCATGCCCTATCATACTACGTCAATTACACTAAACAGGAAAAGAATTATGCTTCATCTCCAACAGGAAATCCAACTACTTTCCTACTGAAGGAAAATTTCTCTCCCCACCTGGCAACAGCCCAGCCAATGAGAAACGCCACAGCTCAGCCAATGAGGAGCCAGTTGCCACCCTGAATTGTTACTTTCCCCCAACGGACTTTCATTTAGAACAACCCTGCCCTCTCTCTTTTTTCTCTATAAAAGCAGCCTCCCTCCTTTGTTCTCTGGATTTGCCTATGGTTATCATAGCGTGTACATCCTGAATTGCAATTCTTTTGGCTATTCCTGAACAAACCTGTTTTGAGGGTAAAATAACTGACAAATTTGCTAAGTTGGCATAACCAACATGGCTGCCTCTAATCCTCTTCTCTGAAAGTTAATTCTCCATCTTGTCCTCCTTGTCCAACCTGAGGGAGGTTTAGAGGAAGATTTCTCATCAAGGGTTGTCCTGTTTTACTTCTTCTTGTTCCTGTGGTCTTAGAACTGCCTTGATCAACCACAAGCCCGCATCTGCCAGAACTGGGGGCTATTTGGATGACAACTTTCAAGCTGTCTTGAACTGATGCTTCAGTTCTCGGGGATTCCATGGAAGTTGCCCATAAAACCAGAAATCTTGACAACTTACGGTTCTTGAAGATGAACTCAGGGTCAATAGGGTGGCTTTGTGCGAATTAGAAGGCACTCTCTCTAGATGAATAAGTTAGAAAAAGGATCTCATCTGGGCAGATCCATTCCTCAGTGTGCAAAGTTTGATGAGCATCGCTTTCTTGGGGGAAAAAAAAGTGTCTTACTGTGGTTGGATGCAGCTCTGCACCAAGGTGCATGACTTGCCAGGTGAAATGTGAGCAGGATCGCAGTCACTGTTTATTCCTTGTGCAGTAAACAGCCTACACGACTGCACAAACCTTCACAGTTTGGACCCCATTCTCAAAAGTCTGCCTCTCAGCAACAGTCATCGGAGTTCCTGGACCCCTGAGGGGAGTTAACAGAGCTGGGCCTGCTGACAGATGTTGGCCAAGTTACTGAAGGATGGTGGGACCAAGGGTGCCCATCAGGGCATCTCCAAGAAGAAGGCCCAGAGAATGTATTAATTAATGTAAAGCCCAAGTTGCTATAACCAACAGATCCCAAAATACAGTTACTTAAATAAAATAGAAGGTTCTTTATTTTGTGACTCTCTTGAAGTAGGCAACTTGTCCAAAATGGCAGGTGGCCCCCCACCACGTGGCCAATCAGGGACCCAGGTTCCTTCAATCTTGTTTCTCTGCCACAGTCCAGTGGTTTTCAAAGTGCAGCCTCCAGATCAGCAGCTTCAGCATCACCTGGAATTTGTTTAAAATGTAAATTCTTGAACCCCAGCCAGACCTACTGAATCAGAAACTCTAGGGGTGGGTCCAGCAATTTGTGGTTCAACAAGGCCTCCAGGTGATTTAATGGACACTCAAAATGGAGGACCACTACCCTAGGGTGTGTTGATCTTCATGTTCAAAGGATTTTGTACTTCTTGAATCATCCCTTCCTGTCCAGGGAGTGGCCAGGATGGAAGTCCTCTGACTATTCGAAGACCTTAAGCCCAGAAGAAATTTGAATTCTGGGCATGCAACATGGTTTAGGAGGGTGAGGGAATCTGGCACAGCATAATAGTTAGGGGTATCGATTCTGAAGACAAGCAGCCTGGGTTTAAATCTCAAAGTTGCCATGTACCAGCTGTGTGGCTTTTGACAAGTAACTTCTCCCCTCTGAGCCTTAGTTCCCTCTCCTATCATAGAGGGTCCATCACTGTATCTTACGGTGTTACTATAAGAATTCATGATGTTACTGTGTGCCCGACACTCAATAAGTCCTCAAGATATTAACTGAATTATCTTAATATTTAAATGTTGATAGGAGCTATTTGCTCCAAGCCTTGTATTAAATGCTTTCCCTACACTATCACATTGTCTTCATGATTCTATTGTAATAGGTGTATTTTATATAAATATATTAATTTTATAAAGAAGGAGAGTAAGGTGAAGACTGGTAAGTCCTGTAGGTTATAGGTGATGGAACGGGAATTCTAACTCCGGTCTGATTCGCTTAGCCTCAAATCTTAATCACTTCTCAGGAATATCGGATTTCTGGAAGTTCCTCAGACTTCTAGGAAGACTGCGCCATCTAGTGGCTGCAGGGCTGACTTGTGATTGGAATGGATGCAGCAGGGCGAGGTGAAAAAGCTCTCATCCTGTTTGTAGCCTCTCTCGACTTTCAGTCACCCAGGCAGCTGAGAGAACCCCAACAGGAAAGAGGAGAAACACTGGACGCAAAGGCAGATCCAGCCCCAGAGCCAGGTGTCCGGAAATATATGCACGAGATACTGCATCAGGCACTTTACATCATTGCCTCTGAATCATCCTAACAACTCAGAAGATGATACTATAATTGCCCCCATTTTAGAAATGAATAAAATGAGGCTCAGAGATAGTAAATGTCCCACGGTCTCAGCTGGGAAGCAGCAGAGCGAGATTCAAACTCGGGACTAATCAGCCTCTCCTGCGCGTGAAGCTGGGAGACAGCGCCACCTGGTGGTCACTGGTCTGAGCCGCTTCCCGACTAGAAGGACCCAGACAGAAAGGAATAGCTAACACATAGCATTTGCCATGTGCCAGGCACTGTACTAAATGCGTTACTTAGATTTAATTCAAGTTAACTTGTTTAATCCCTCATCTCAACAATCCTCTAGGAAGATAATTAATAATTTGTAGTCTCCACCCTTCCCCATTTTTATTTTAATTTTCTCTCTTTGAAAAAAAAATATTTATATTCTGGAAGATTTCAAGCATACACAAAAATAGATATAACGACATATCCGTCATCTAGTTTCAGCAATGATCAACTCATGGCCAATCTTGTTTCAACTATACTCTCAAAAATCCCCTCCTCCACACTCCAAAGAAATCAGGATTATTTTGAAGCAAAGCCCAGACATTGTATCAATTTGCCTGTAACTATTTTCAGTTATGTATCCCGAAAATATCCCCCATTTTACTGTTGGGGAAACTGAGGCATGAAGAGGTCACATAACATGAGGAAGGTCCCTTTGCTGATAGGGTGCAGAGGCCGGATCAAAGCTGGGATGTCTGATTCCAGGGCCTTTGCCTTTAACCTTGTGATGCCCCTGGAGGGTGGCATCACTCGGACAACAAAGAAACTCGGTCATCTCTTTTCAAAGTTGTCAAATTGCTTCTCAAGTTGACAAGCTTGGAATACAAACAGCAGAGATGAAAGTACTGTAGCAATGTTAACGTTACTGCAGTTACATCAGAGAACATCTCGGTTCTTAGGAAATGCACACTGAAGTATTTAGGGGTAAACGGCCATGTTATGTGTAATTTACCCTAAATGATTCAGAAAAGGTGTTAGATACATAGATGACAGAGAGAACAAATGATATTGGAAATGGGTTAAAATGTTAACCTAAGGTCAATCTGGATAAAGAGTATAATGGATGCTACATTTATTCTTGAAACTTTTCTGTATGTTTGGCATTACTTCCCCAAAAACAGTTTTAAAATTTAGAAAAAGCATGCATACTATAAATAGCATATGATTCCATTTATGTTAAGTTTTAAAACAGGCAAAAGTAAGCTAGATGACAGAGGTCAGAACAGTGGTTCCATTTGGTGGGTATCAGCTGGAGAAGGAGCAAGACAGAGCTGTCCAGGGTACAAAACAAGTCTATGTCTATTATGAATGTGTCTCATTAGGCAGTGTGCTTAAAAGCTCCCTACTTTACTGTACACAGATTATACCTACATAAAAAGGAAGGCAAAGGAGCAGAACAGGTAAATTGTCATATATTCATAAAATGGATTATTATAAAGCAAGGAAAATGAACGAATGTATAGTTTTTGGTTTTGGTTTTCTGGTTTGTGTTTTTTGGGGTTTTTTGGTGAGGAAGATTCGCCCTGAGCTAACATCTGTTGCCAATCCTCCTCTTTTTTTCCTTGAGGAAGATTGTCCCTGAGCTAACATCTGTGCCAATCTTCCTCTATTTTGTATGTGAGACGCCACCACAGCATGGCTGATGAGTGGAGTAGGTCTGTGCCCAGGATCCAAACTCACGAACCCTAGGCTCCTGAGGCAGAACACTGGAACTTTAACCACTCAGCCATGGCCCCCAAATGTATAGTTTTATACAATAAAAAGGTTGAGCCTCAGAAACATAATTTACAGCAAAGGAGCCAGACACAAAACAGTATCTATTACTTGTTCCATTTATGTAAAGTTTACAAAAAACAGGCATTTAAGGATGCGTGCTTAGGAGGTAAAATGCTGAACACACTCATCAAATATTAAAACGCTATGAAAGTCAGGAAAATGCTTTTCTTAGGGAAGAGAGAGGAGTGGAGGGGAAGTAGAGGGGCTTCCAGGATGCAGGCAACATTCTGTGCCTTAACCTGGTTCGCCTTGTAACAACTCATTGAGCGATACTCACTTGCAGTGTGTACTTCTCATATGTATCGAAATAAAATATACATAATTTTCCATCACATCTATGTCATGAGATACTAAGGGAATACTTTAATGAAATATGTGTAAGACCTGTGCATTGAAAACCACAAAACATTATTGAAGGAAATGGAATAAGACTGAATAAATGGAGAGATCCACTGTGTTCAAGTTAGGTGACTCGATATTGTTAGCAGCGCTCCATTGATTTGTAGAATAAATGAATCCCAAAGAAAATCAAAATTCCAGCATTTTATTTTTTGTAGAATATTCAATATATTTTGTCAAGCTGAGACTAAAATTTATAGGCAGATGTAAAGAATCAACAATAGCCAAACCATCTTGAAAAAGAAGAACAAAGTTGCAGAATTTACGCTACCTGATGTCACAATTTACTATAAAACTACCATAATAAAGACAAGGTGTATTGGTATATAGATAGAATATAGATAAATGAAACAGACTAGGAAGTCCATAAATATGTGATAATTGATTTTTGACAAAGGAGTCAAGATAACTCAATGGAGAAAGAATAGTATTTTCAACAAATGGTAGTAAAACAACTGAATAGCCATGGAAACAAAACATACCCTGCCTTTTACTTCACCTCATGCCCAAAAATTAACTTGAAATGGATCAAAGACCTGAAAATACAAGCTAAAACTATAAAACTTTTATGTAAAAGATATTTTTAAAAATCTTCATAAACTTGGAGTAGACAAATTTTTTTTCTACAGGACATAAAAATCACTAACCATTAAAAAATTGATAAACTGGTCTGAATCCAAAATTCTTCTCATCGAAAAGCACCATTAGGAAAATAAATAGGAACAATCTGAAATCAACAATCCAAAGTAACATATGCACCCCTATGTTCACTGCAGCACTATCCACAATAGCCAAGACATGGAAGCAACCCAAATGCCCATCAACCAATGATTGGATAAAGAAGATGTGGTGCATATATATATATAGAATGAAATACTACTCACCCAGAAAAAAGGCAAATTCATCCCATTTGCAATAACATGGAAGGCCCTAGAGGGAATTATGCTAAGCAAAATAAGCCAGTCTGAGAAAGACAAACACCAGATGATCTCACTCATATGTGGAATATAAACAAATACTGGGACAAAGAAAACAGTTCAGTGGTTACCAGGGGAAGGGGGGTGGGGGGACACAGGGGGTGAAGGGGAGCACTTATATGGTGACAGTCAAGAAATAATGTACAACTGAAATCTCACATTGATGTAAACTATTATGAACTGAATAAAAAAAAAAAAGGAAAGGAAAGAAAATAAATAGGGGGCCGGCCCCGTGGTGTAGCAGCTAAGTCCGTGAGCTCCACTTTGGAGACCTGGGGTTTGCCGGTTCAGATCCTAGGCATTTATCAAGCCATGCTGTGGTAGGCGTCCCACATATAAAGTAGAGGAAGATGAACATGGATGTTAGCTCAGGGCCAATCTTCCTCAGCAAAAAGAGGAGGACAGGCAGTGGATGTCAGCTCAGGGTTAATCTTCCTCACAACAACAAAAAAGAAAGAAATAGATAAGCCACAGATGGGGATAAAATATTCAGAACACATACATCTCACAAAAGACTTATATCTTGAATATACAGGGAACACCTACAACTCAATGAGAAAAAAAATTCAACAAAAATGGCCAATAGGCATATGAAAATCTGTTTAATATCTTTAGTCATCGGGAAAATACAAATTAAAACGAAACAGATACTACTACACACCCACTAGAATGGTGAAATTGAAAGAGGCAGAGAACACCGAATATTGACAGGGATCGCCAGAACTCTCAAGCATTACTAATGGCTGCGCAAAATGGTACGACTGCTTTAAAAACTTTTTAGACGTTTGTTAAAACTTAGACAACATGCAACAACAACAGACGAATTTCAAAAACACCGCACTGAGGAAAATAAGTCTCAAAAAGAAGAACACATGGAGTATAATTCCATTTCTTTCAAGTTCTAGAACAGATTAATTTTATGAGGGGAGAAAAACACAGCAGTGGTTGTTTCTGAGACACTGACTGGGAAGGGACGTGAGACAACTTTTTGAGGTGATGACAGTGTTCTATATTATGCATTTTCTTCTATGTCAATTTTACCTTGAAAATATAAACAACCACCCACCAACTGGGAGAAAAATATTTGCAAATCATGTATCTTGACAAAGGGTTAATCTCCAAAATATATAAAGAACTCATCCAACTCAACAACAAAATAACAAACAACCCAATCAAAAAATGGGCAGAGGATATGAACAGACTTTTTTCCAGAGATACAGATGGCACACGAAAAGATGTTCAACATCACTAATCATCAGGGAAATGCAAATCAAAACTATAATACCATATCACCTTATACCCGTTAGAATGGCTGTAATCGCCAAGACAAAAAATAATAAATGTTGGAGAGGACATGGAGAAAAGGGAACACTCATGCACTGCTGGTGGGAATGCAAACTGGTGCAGCCACTACAGAAAACAGTATGGAGATTCCTCAGACAATTAAAAATAGAAATACCATATGAGATAGAGATAAAATGGCAGCTCACCAGTGGCTCACACAGTGCCTGGCCTGCCAGAAACTCCAGTAATAATAACATTCACGTGTACACAGCACTGCAACACACCTCATTGCACTCTCACCTCAAGCCTATGGCATAGCAAATATTATTATCTTCCTACTTTGCAAATGAGGAAACTGAGGCATTGAGAAGTTGAGTCACTTATCCAAGGTCACACAGGGAATAAAAGATCAAAGCTGGAGCTGGACCCTCTTAACCACCCCTCCAGTCAGAGCCCCAGCAAATGAGAGCTACTGTGGGTGGTAGCATTATGATCATTATGGCGAACAATAAATAGGGCTGTTCCTGTTTGTGATGATGATGCTGGCAATGATACTGGGGACTTCTGAAATAAAGCAAATTTGATAAATAAACACTTTGGGCAAATCAGTTTTGGCTAACTAGGTTTTTAGATGAGTTGATCTAGAGATAAAAACAACACAGGTCTTGTCTGCGTTAGTGGCTAATAATAGAGATAAACTGTAAAGTACTGTGCCCACAAAAATGGAGAGGGAGGTGAAAATACAGAGCGGAGTCGTTTCTACTGTACTTTATATAGAAATTTAGTCAGAGCAATACATACAAACATATTCAGAGAGACAGACAATGCAGTTCAATTCTCCATGATGACAGCGCAATAATAATTGCTTGTACGATATTTCACACTCAGAAGTACCCAGAGAGAGACACACACACACACACACACACACACGGACTTACATTTTGTCCTAGCCTACATCAGGTTTGTTAACCCATAGCAATGAGGGAGAGATGGCACCCCCTAGAGGGACTGTGGGGCATCTCACCAAAAAAGGAAAAGATGCACGTATCACAGGATTAGGGGGAGGGCTGCATTTAGGTAGAATTTAAATGAAGCAGTGTTTTCATAGGCTCAAAGCAGGGCTGCATGTAAAAGGATCAACATCAGGCCTGGACTGAGAAGTGGACTGGAAGATGAGCCGCTGAGAAGGGGTCTTGTTAACATGGAACTCTCAAAATCAAGTGTAGAATTGTATATTCAGAAATCCCTCAGGCCAGGCCTGGCAGCCTGGTGGTAAGTGCAGCCTGCTCCACTTCAGCAGCCCGGGTTCAGTCCCCAGGTGTGGACCTACAACACTCGTCTGTCAGTAGCCATGCTGTGGCCACGACTCATATACAAAAAGAGGAAGATTGGCAGTGGATGTCAGCTCAGGACGAATCTTCCTCAGCGAAAAAAAAAAATCCCTTATCTGAAGTTCTGCACTTGGGTTGGAAAAGGAGGCTGCTTCTCTGTGTCAAAGTGCCTTAGACCCACCAGACAGGGGTGGGATGTTTCACTCTTACTGTTACAATTTCAAACAGCAAAATTTATCACCTACAATTTCAGAGGACAAGGTTTTCTCAGTGGGTAAGAAAACAGTAGTCACTCCATGAAGTGAGTCATTATGACACTTTACGGTTGCAGGGTGACCTCGGGAGAAACGTCGTTTCCTGTTAACGTTGCACCTGGCTTTATCCCTCTGTTACTCCAAACTGATGGATAGCAGGGCACATTTCTACTTTCTCATCATAAGCAAATATCACTTTCTCCGTTTAAAATAGAAATAAAATGCTACCTACTTTGCAGTGATATTGTGAAGATTTAGCAAGACATGTAGGTAAAGGGCTGAACACAGCCTGGCATGTAGGAAGCCCTCCATAAATATTAGCTACTGAAGTTGTTGCTGTCATCAGTATCATTATCACTATTTTCACACAGATAATTTTGATCAATTGAAAGCCCCACACACCTGCATGCACACTAACCCACAGTCACATATTGTCATACGCAATGCTTAAGAGGAAGGGCTTTGTTGCCAGATCATCTAGGTTCAAACCTGGCTCTGTTGTTTCTGAGCTGTGTGACCTTCAGCAGTTGCAGCACCTCTCTGAGCCTCGGTTTCCTTACTGAAAGTGGGAATCATAAGTGTAATCCCCTTAGGATTTTTGAGAATTAAATAGGATCTTATTATTGTTATCTCTCCCTCCACATCTTGCCTTCTCCCACTCTAGTCATCTCCGTCCTATTCTTCCCCTCTGTCCCTCCATCTTCCCACTCAGTACCTCAGCTAGAACAGGCTTTCACAGCACCACCTGGTGGCCCAGAGGGTCTGATCCTTGGAGGGAAGCATAAGACTAGAGGTCCAGATAAAAGGGAAGGTGCTCATCAGAATGGCTATAATTAACGAGACAAGAAACAACAAATGTCGGAGGGGATGTGGGGAAAAGGGAGCCCTCATGCACTGCTGGTGGGAATGCAAACTGGTTCGGCCATTATGGAAAACAGTACGGAGATTTCTCAAAAAATTAAAAATAGAACTACCATACAACCCAGCTATCCCACTACTGGATATTTATCCAAAGAACATGAAATCAACAATGCAAAGAGGTTTATGCACCCCTATGTTCATCATAGCATTATTCACAATAGCTAAGACATAGAAGCAACCCAACTGCCCCTCAATGAATGAATAGATAAAGAAGATGTGGTGTATACACACACACACACACACACACACACACACAATGGAATACTACTCAGCCATGAAAAAGACAAAATCCTGCCATGTGCAACAACGTGACGGTATTATGGTAAGTGGCACCAAATTCAGGGCATCACAGAGCTGGATCCCCAAAGCTATGATTTTTAAAAATACTCAACTCTGGTTATAACATTTACAATATTGATTTAAAACTTCCTAGAAAATAGTAGGCAAAGATGGAAGCATCTCCAGTGATCTTCAAGACTGGCACAAAATTCTAAAAAGTGAATACACAATTCTACACTTAATTTTGAGAGTTCCATGTTAACAAGACCCCCTCTCAGCGGCTCATCTTCTCGTCCACTTCCCAGTCCAGGACTGATGTTGATCCTTTTACATGCAGCCCTGCTTTGAGCCTATGAAAACACAACAACCTGGGGTAAATGTCGTTATTATCTCCATGATTACTTTTCATAGAAATTCAATTACTCAAATAGAAGGTGATTATGAGCTCATTAAAACTTTCAAAGACTACAGACCAGGAATTCGCTTTCTCCACATCAATGCCTCACTCCCTGGTCCTGCCCTTTGCAGCCCCCACCCAGGCGTCAATTCTAGGAACTCAGTTCAGCTGCCGCAACCAGCCTGGACTGGTTCTCTTTATTTTCTATCTTTCTACAGAGTGAGACTCACCCTTAGATAGCTGACCAAAGGCCCAGCTCAGGGTCAGGGGGTCACTGGCTCCTGGCGTTACTTTGGGAACGTCACGTCCCTCTTTATGCACCTGCGTCTCCAAATCTAAAGTCCATCTGCATTTAATTCCAGGTTATATTTCAACAGGGCGGAATAAGGAGTGGCTGGGGGAGATCCAGAGGGCGAGGATGCAGAGGGGCCCTCTGCCTGTGGCAAGTGCCAGAGGCCCCAGGGAGCCCTTACATCCAGAGTTGAGGCCAGCCAACTCTGTGCCCAGGCCTGGCAAGCGCCTACCCTAGCCTAGGAGTGGTGGGTGTCAGGGAGGGCTTCCTGGAGGAGGGCATGCGTGAGTCTGCAGAATGAGTGGAGGAAGATCATGGGGAAGAGTGTTCCTTGTAGAGGGAACAGCATGTTGGGAGGCCCAGAGGGTAGCACGGGTGTTGGAGGAACTCGGTTGTTGATGATTCCAGTACAGAGTGCTGGGGGGGCAGGTGGGGGAGTTGGTTTCTCACCTCAAGGAGGGGCAGGGGTTGGGAGGAAAAAGGGGAGCAACCGTTCCAGGTGGGGAAACAGCCTGTCCTGAGACCTGGGAGGTAGTGTGGAGACCCAGAAGGCCCTTGTGGCTGCAGTGGGAAGGGGGCAGGCAGAGACCAGATGATGCCAGAGCTGGGCAGCGGGCATAGATGTGGGGGTTCTTAGCAGACATTCAGCAGCATTTGAAGCCCTCTGAATGGCTGGACTTACCCCAGAGAGAGAACGAGGAGAAGACTTGGGTCCTACCCCCAGGAATCCCAGCCTTTGGAGGAGGGGAGAGGAGGTGGGGGAATCAAGGAGACTGAGGCTGAGGGCCCTGGGAGAGAGGGAGACTGCCACCACCAGGTGGGTGGAGTAGAGGTTCTTAGCCAACTCGCCGCCAGAATTTGTATTTTCTAATACTTTTCAAAAAGTGATATGTGGCTAGTATTTATTTTGCATTAAAATTTGTCTTTTTAAGGAAGATTGGCAACAGATATTAGCTCAGGGTGAATCTCCCTCAGCAAAAAACAAACAAAAAAAAGAAACAACGTGGATGGACCTTGAAGGTATTATGCCAAGTGGAATAAGCCAGATAGAGAAAGACAAACATTGTATGATTTCACTCATATGTGGAAGATAAACACATGGATAAGAAGAGATTAGTGGTTACCAGGGGGGAAGGGGGTGAGGGAGGGCAAGGGGCACACATGTATGCTGATGGATGAAAACTAGACTATTGGTGGTGAGCACAATGCAGTCTATACAGAAACTGATACATAATAATACACACCTGAAATTTACACAATGTTGTAAGCCAATATGACCTGAATAAAATAATTTAAAGATAAAATTTAAATTTAAAAAAGGGAGGGTGCTGGGCTGGAGAGGGTTATAGAGCCCTGGGACAGTAACTGTTATGGCTGGAAAAGACCCTGGTCTGTGTGTGGGAGAGAGTATGCCCCTGTACATGTTGTATCTGGGTCTTGGTGGGTCTAGGGTCCATGAATGCTTGGCTGCATCTGTGTAAGACTCTAGGTGGAGAGCAGTTGAAACTCTGAGAGAGCTGGAATCTAAATAACCTGGAGGCTTCTGGGTATGAAAGACTGGGTGTACGCAAGTCTCTCCGAGCAGGTACATGAAGGGTAGGTCTGGGCCCCAATTGGGTCCCTGTGTTGTTGGGATGCTGCGTACAAGTGTGAATCAGTGAATGTATGTACTGTATGGACCCAACAGCTTGACAGTACCTCCCTAAAAACAAAAAGAACCAGGGGCCGACCCTGTGGCCTAGTGGTTAAGTTCGGCACACTCCACTTTGGTGGCCCAGGGTTGGTTCCTGGACACGGAACTACACCAATTCATCTAGCCATGCAGTGGCAGTGACCCACATACAAAATAGAGGAAGACTTCCCCAGATGTTAGCTCAGGGCAAATCCTTCTCAGGCAAAAGGAGGAAGATTGGCAACAGATGTTAGCTCAGGGTGAATCTTCCTCAGCAGGGAAAAAAAAAAAAAAAAGAACCAGAAAAACACCTTAAATGGCTTTCAGTAATTATATATTAATACTGATGTAGCTATTTTGAAACTATTAGATGTATATAGAGTATAAATATGGATATATAATATTAGCATTGATATATGATAGTGATACAGATAGATGGTATAGACATAGATATCTATACTATAAAGATGATATAGATATATAGATTATATAGTGTAGATGATATATAGGTAGATGATTAAATATAGGTGATATATGTAGGGTATAGACATATGATATTGATGCATAAACAGATATCGATGATTAGAGAAGATAAAGCACATAAACGATGTTCATATAATTAAGAACCAAGATATTCAGCTTAAGAGAAAGAAGGTCTTGATGTATAGTTTGATAGAAAAAGCAACAGAAATGCTTAATTCTTTCCATTATTTATCAGTTTTCAAAAAAAGGGGTCAGTTCCTCAGCGTCCTTCCAAGGTGACCCGTGAGGTTCTTTTGAGTGTCATGAGGATGATTCTCCGGGGTGGTTGATCATGGTGAGAGTTTCATGGTTATGTCAGAATCTGGGAATGAAATGTTGACAAGTGCATAGAAAAGTAAGCCAATGAAAGACAAAGCAGTTATTAACCTTAGGAAAAACAAGCCCATAGCAGAAAGAAAATGTAGCTGTAGGTCACTACCTGGCCCAGCTGTGAACTCTATGACATAGTCGTAATAATGTAAACAGTCAATATTGATTTAACTAGAAATGGTGATCAGTTCAACTGAGGTGCTGTGGAGAGGGGGAGAGAGTGAGTGCAAAGGGGAGCTCTCCCCAAAGGCACCCCAGGATTTGCTTCCTGAAGGAATTCCATAGGAGACTGAGACCCCTGCATCTGCTTTATCTAGTGTGGGAGCCTGAATAATGCCCACCTCCCCTAAAGACACCCATGACTTAATCCCCGGGATGTGCTCCCTTCCATGGTAAAGGAGACTTGGCAGGTGTGACTAAATTAAAGATCTTGAGATGGGGATATTATTCTGGATTATCCTGGTGGCCCACTGTCATCGCAAGGGTCCTTATAAGAGGGAGGCAGAAGAGTCGGAGTCAGAGAAGGAGATGTGATGATGGAAGCAGAGATTGCATGAAGCAGCCACGAGCCCAGGAATGTGGACAGCTTCCAGACGCTGGAAGACGCAGAGAAGAGATTCTCCCTGGAGCCTCCAGAAGGAAACAGCCCTGCTGGCACCTTGATTTTAGCCCCCTGAGGCTCATTTCAGACATGACTTCCAGAACTGTAAAAGAACAAACTTGTGTTGTTTCAACTTGCTAAAATGGTGGTAATTTGCAGCAAGGAAACTAATATCAATTTGTTGTTCTGAAATGCGACAAAAGGGAGGCCTGTCCCTGACTGATCCCCAGGCTCAACTTCCTCCATTCCATACCTCTGCAGTGGCTGCTGTGGCAACAAAGAGCTGGGGTGTCCTTCTGGCCTAAACAGCCCAGTGCCCCCATTGTGACCACATATGTCTCACCTCCTGGTCTTCACCCAGGCTCTGCCCTCTCCCTGGATTTCCCTCCATGGCTGGATTTAGGGTTCAGTATAGGTCCAGGGTTAAGATTCATTCTGATGCCTGGACCAACAGTCAGTTTGGACCTGGAGCCAGGACTCACATTGCTGTTTTGTCCTCTACTGGAACATCCACTGACAGTGTGAGATGGTCCAGCCTCTGCTCATTGGCCCCGGAAGAGAATCCAAGCTTCGTAGCATCTGGTATGGGCCCTGAAGTCATCTCAGCCACACCCCTGCCTCCTGGAGAAATTTCTCAAAAGATTAAGGAACTCATTCAGCTGTTGCCATACGTGTTTATCGTCAAAAGAAACTGTGCCAAAGTTCTGGGTATTATAATATCAATAGGGAGAGGTTCCCACCCGTGCCTCTGGCTTTTCCCCTCACACCTTTCACCTGCTATGCCTGAGTGGATGACTTTGCACGAGCTACTCCCTGATTCTGGTCCCAGGCCCTCCTTTGCAAAACAAAGGTGATGAATGAGAAGGTGTCTAACAGGGTTCCAAGGTTACAGTTCCACAGTCCTGAGAGCCTAGAGTTCCCAGGCAGTGTGGCACAGGCTTTGGATTCAGACATACCTGGTTTCGAGCCCCAGGCCTGCCAGTTATTGGTTGGGTGGTCTTGGGAAAGTGACTGAACATTCCTGGGCCTCAGTTTCCTCATCTGTAAAATGGGGATTAAATTCATTAATGCCTCTTAAGTGTACAGCACAGCCCCACATACACTCTATATATTATTGCTGTTGAGTTTGCAGCAGTTATTTATAATCAGGTCTGTGCTGGCAATGCCCAGCAACTTAGGGCCAAGCATATGTCAGGACACAGTGCTGGATGCTCTGGATTGTGATACAGGAACTAAGACCAACTCCTTTCTTAATGCAGGACACAACAGATCAGAGAGTGTAAGACAGAAAACATCACGGCTCTTCAAGGTAGGGACTGGTCCTTACTCTGGGATATGTACATGAGGAAGTGTCCACAAGGATTTTCCACGGAATAGGCAGATACAGGGATTAATTAAAGGAAATTAATGTCCAGATCCTCATCCTCCCAATGGACAATTTCCTGAAAAAAATCTGTCTGAGAAAGTCCCTGTAGGAATGACGTACCCACTTTCCATCTCCACCCTTCACCTACTTTTTAAAAAAACAAAAAATCCTGCCTCCCTTCATTCTCAAGGCACGCTCTCAGGGCAGAAAGTTTCCCGGTTGACCAAAGAGACATCTAGAATATTAATACTGGTATTGAGAAAGGGAGAAGCTCTAATGACTGGATAACGAATCCTTTTGCAAATCTTCACTTTTCAAGTTTTTTGCTTCCAATACTTTGCATTCAACAAAACTGAAGAAAGACCTAGACAGATCGTCAGCTGAGAAATCACCAAACTCTTTTTTGGAGATAGATTACAACTGATTTTTGGTACTTAGCTTAGAAAGAGTTCAAAGAATTAAAAGACATTGCTATACTGGGTTTGTCTGGGATCATTTTGGTTGGTTTTTTGTTTTTTGTTTTTTTTTGAGGAAGATTAGCCCTGAGCTAACATCTGCTGCCAATCCTTCTCTTTTTTTCTTTTTTTTTTTTTTTTTGCTGAGGAAGACTGGCCCTGAGCAAATATCTGTGCCCATCTTCCTCTACTTTATATGTGGGACGCCTGCCACAGCATGGCCTGCCAAGCGGTGCCATGTCCACACCCGGGATCCAAACTGGTGAACCCCAGGCCACCGAAGTGGAATGTGCGCACTCAACTGCTGCACCACCAAGCCAGCCTCTTTTTTTTTCTTTTTTTGATGAGGAAGATTAGCCCTGAGCTAACATCTGTTGCCAATCTTCCTCTTTTTGCTTGAGGAAGACTGTCGCTGAGCTAACATCTGTGGCAATCTTCCTCTATTTTGTATGTGAGAGGCCCACACAGCATGGCTTGATAAGCAGTTCATAGGTCTGTGCCCAGGATCCAAACTGGCAAACCCCAGGATGCGGAAGCAGAGTACACAAATTTAACCACAAAGCCACTGGGCCAGCCCCTGTTTGGGTTTTTTTTTATTCCCATCTATTTAATTGTGTGAACACATTTTCTCCATGCTTGCATGAAAACAGAAAGGGGACTTACTCATTTTTCCCTGGATCTCTTCCATGTATTCATGAGGTATACATGTTAATAAAATTCTGTTTGTTTTTCTCTTGCTTAAAAAGAGAGAGAGAGAGAAAAGAATGAAATTTTTTAAACAAAAGTAAACACGAGAAAGAGACTACCAGAACAATTTTATGCCAAAAATGTTTGAAAAATAAATTAAGTGGACAAATTCTCAATTAAAAAAATAATAATAATGGGGCTGGCCCCGTGGCTGAGTGGTTGAGTTCGCGCGCTCCGCTGCAGGCGGCCCAGTGTTTCATTGGTTCGAATCCTGGGCGCGGACACGGCACTGCTCGTCAAACCACGCTGAGGCAGCGTCCCACATGCCACAACTAGAAGGACCCACAACAAAGAATATACAACTATGTACTGGGGGGCTTTGGGGAGAAAAAGAAAAAAATAAAATCTTTAAAATAATAATAATAATAATAATCCAACTTGACAAATGGACACAAGAAGAAATAATAAACATGAATAGTCCTACGATGATAAAGGAAATTGAATCTATAAGTAAACATTTTCCCCTCTAATGTTTCTGAGAGTTTCACTAGTGAATCTTACTAAAGAGTTCAGGAAGAAATTCTGCCAACCTTATACAAGCTCTTTCAGGGAAGAGGAAAAGAGCAGCTTTGGTGAAGAAAAAACAGCAGAAACTTGATACCAAAACCTGCCTTACACGATGTAAGAAAGTAAAACTACCGGCCAATCTCATTAATGAATTCAGATGTAAAAATCATAAATCAAATCTAGCAAACAGAATCTTGCATAATATAAAAAGGTTCATTTACCATAATTCACTTGCCTTTATCCCAGGAAGGATGGCTTAACTTGAGAAAATTATTCTATTTAATTAATAGATTAAAGGAGAAAAATTATATGATGACCTCGATGGATCTGAAAAACTATTTGACAAAATTCAACACTTATTCATGCTTTTAAAAAAACTTCCTAGAAAACTAAGAATAAAATGCCTTTATCTGATAAAGTTTCCTGCAGCAAAGTTCTTACCTAATAGTGAAACACTGAAAGTTTTCCCTTTGAGATTGGCAACAAGACAAGGATGCTTATTCTCTCACAACTTTTCTTCAACATTGTACTGAAGGACTTAGCCTGTTCACTAAGTTTAATAAGTAAATAAATGAAAAAAATAAATAAATAGCATAAGGGCTGTCAAGGAAGCAACAGACCTGCCATTACTTGCAAATGACATAATCTGTAGGTGTAAATCCAAAAATTAATAAGTGAGCACAGAAAGATTACTGGATACCAAATCAATATATTTGTGTTTCTAGATGAAAGCCACAATTGGCAGATGGAATTTTAAAACAGCATGTAAAAATATCAAATACCTAGGGATAAATCTAACAAAAGATATGCAGGAACGTTACAGAGAAAAACAATGAAATAATATTGAGATAAATTAAAAAGACAAATAAATGGAGAGAGAAACTATATTAATGAATTGGCAGACAATATTTTAAATATGTCAGTTCTCCTCAAATAGATCTATAGATTCACTCTAAGTCAAAGCAAAACTCCAAAAGGTTATTTTGTGGAATTTGATAAACTCATTCTAAACTGCATATGGATAGTAGCCCCTTAAACTTATACAACATTATATGTCAACTATCTCAATAAAGCTGGAAAATAAAAATAATGTGTGTGGAAATGCAAAGCATCGAGAAAAGCCAAGAAACTCCTAAATAGGAAAAAGGTGAGAGGATTTACTCTACTCGATATCAAAATTGATTATGAAGCCACAGTGATTAGGACGGTGTAGAACTGCCACAAGCATGAACAGAGACCAATGGAAGACACGAGACAGCCCAAAACAGGGACCCACATTTGGTTGCCGCTAGAGATGCCATTACAGAGCAGTGGGGAAAGGATGGTTTTTTTCAATAATGGGACTGAGACAATTGAGTATATGGAGAAAAAAATGTTTGACACCAACCTGACATGACACCAAATATCAATTCCAGGTAGATGGTAGATCGAAATGTGAAAGGCAAAGCAATAAAAGTTTTAGAAGATAATATAGGAGCATATCAAGGAAGAAGAAGTGTTCCTAAATAGGACACAAAAAAGCATTAACAATCACGGAAAAAGACTGACAAATGGCACTACATTCAAAGAGAGTTCATCAGAAGACACCAAACAAAGAATGAAAAGGCAAATCACAGGGTGGAAAAGATATTTGCCAAAAACGACCAGCAAAGAGCTCACAACCAGGATAGAGAAAGAATTACTAGAAATCAATCGTAAGAAGGCAGACAACCCAAATGAAAAATGGACAAAACTGACAATAGCCATTTACAAGAGAGGAAGTTTAAACGGCCAATAAACGAATCAAAAGATGCTCGACGTCATTAGCCGTCACGGAAGGCAAATTAAAACCACAACGCAACTACAAACTCACAGATTTGCTAAATTTAAAAGATCTGGAGCAAATTTTGGCAAAGATGTGGAACAGACCAGCTCATACACTGCTGCTCCAAATGTGAATTAGTAATGGTCACTTTTGAAATTTAGTACGAACCACTAAGGTGAAAGAAATGAGCATCCAATGACACATCAGTTTTTCTCCTGGGTAGCAAAAATGCATAAACGTATCTAGAGATGTGTATGTTAAATGCTCATGGAAGCATCATTCATACTGACTAGAATTCTATTGGTAAAATGAGTAATATTTATTGACAAATACAAGAACTAATTGGGAAAGAAGCCCATTCATGTTAAGAAATAAATGTGAAATATAATTTTTCTTTCTATGTTTAATAATTGCATATCAAATTATGTAATGATTTATGTTTTGATCACTTCTGTACAAATACTAGTTGTAATAAAAACTCAATCCACTGGGGCCAGCCCAGTGGCATAGTGGTTAAGTTCACATGCTCCACTTCAGCGGCCTGTGGTTTGCCAGTTCAGATCCCGGGCACAGACCTACACACTGCTCATCAAGCCATGCTGTGGAAGCGACCCACATACAAAATAGAGGAAGATTGGCACAGATGTTAGCTCAGAGCCAATCTTCCTCACACACAAAAAAAGGAACAAAACAAACAAAAAACAACAAAATTTTTTTAAAAAACTCAATTCAGGAGGAAAAATGTTAATTTCTCAGAAACTAATGGTCACAAGAAACAAATTTTGTTTAATTTCTATTTGTTTACATATTTTTGTTGGGCAGAAACACGATAGGATGATCACTAAAAGTTACTTAAGCATAAAAATATATTAGGATAAAGTTCTGTGGCAGAAGTGAAATGAAATACAAGTTCAAAGAGAAAAAAGAAACTATGAAATTAAAGAAAAAGGTGCTTACGTCTTTTTGTAAATGTTTAATAGATCTCAGGTCTCAAAGATTCCACTGGATATATTTAAAAGAACAGCACACCTTTTGTTTTTAAATGTCAATATTCACAATACACCAGAAATGACAACGATTTAAACATGAGAAAAAGTTTGCCATCAACTTAAAAATGTGTAGAGATACAAAATTTTCCCAAAAAATTTTATGTACTACAAAGACAAAATAGAAGACTGCCCCTCTCAAGATAACTGAAAAGGAACTCAGTCAAAACTGTGGCACCAAGGGGCTGGCCCCGTGGCCGAGCGGTTAGGTTCGCGTGCTCTGCTTCGGCAGCCCAGGGTTTCACTGCTTTGAATCCTGGGCGCGGACAGGGCACCGCTCATCAGGCCATGCTGAGGCGGTGTCCCACATGCCACAACTAGAAGGACCCACAACTGAAAATACACAACTAAGTACCAGGGGGCTTTGGGAGCAAAAGGAAAAATAAAATCTTAAAAAAAAAAAACTGTGGCACCAAGTTCAGGGTTTCACAGAGCTAGATCCCCAAAGCTATGATTTTTTAAAACACTGAACTCTGGTTATAACATTTACAATATTGATTTAAAACTTCCTAGAAAATAGTAGGCAAAGATAGAAGCATCTCCAGTGATCTTCAAGACTGGCACAAAATTCTAAAAAGTTTTTTTTTCTTTTTTTTGCTGAGGAAGATTCACCCTGAGCTAATATCTGTTGCCAATCTTCCTTAAAAAGACAAATTTTAATGCAAAATAAATACTAGCCACATATCACTTTTTGAAAAGTATTAGAAAATACAAATTCTGGCGGCGAGTTGGCTAAGAACCTCTACTCCACCCACCTGGTGGTGGCAGTCTCCCTCTCTCCCAGGGCCCTCAGCCTCAGTCTCCTTGATTCCCCCACCTCCTCTCCCCTCCTCCAAAGGCTGGGATTCCTGGGGGTAGGACCCAAGTCTTCTCCTCGTTCTCTCTCTGGGGTAAGTCCAGCCATTCAGAGGGCTTCAAATGCTGCTGAATGTCTGCTAAGAACCCCCACATCTATGCCCGCTGCCCAGCTCTGGCATCATCTGGTCTCTGCCTGCCCCCTTCCCACTGCAGCCACAAGGGCCTTCTGGGTCTCCACACTACCTCCCAGGTCTCAGGACAGGCTGTTTCCCCACCTGGAACGGTTGCTCCCCTTTTTCCTCCCAACCCCTGCCCCCCTTGAGGTGAGAAACCAACTCCCCCACCTGCCCCCCCAGCACTCTGTACTGGAATCATCAACAACCGAGTTCCTCCAACACCCGTGCTACCCTCTGAGCCTCCCAACATGCTGTTCCCTCTACAAGGAACACTCTTCCCCATGATCTTCCTCCACTCATTCTGCAGACTCACGCATGCCCTCCTCCAGGAAGCCCTCCCTGACACCCACCACTCCTAGGCTAGGGTAGGCGCTTGCCAGGCCTGGGCACAGAGTTGGCTGGCCTCAACTCTGGATGTAAGGGCTCCCTGGGGCCTCTGGCACTTGCCACAGGCAGAGGGCCCCTCTGCATCCTCGCCCTCTGGATCTCCCCCAGCCACTCCTTATTCCGCCCTGTTGAAATATAACCTGGAATTAAATGCAGATGGACTTTAGATTTGGAGACGCAGGTGCATAAAGAGGGACGTGACGTTCCCAAAGTAACGCCAGGAGCCAGTGACCCCCTGACCCTGAGCTGGGCCTCTCGTCAGCTATCTAAGGGTGAGTCTCACTCTGTAGAAAGATAGAAAATAAAGAGAACCAGTCCAGGCTGGTTGCGGCAGCTGAACTGAGTTCCTAGAATTGACGCCTGGGTGGGGGCTGCAAGGGGCAGGACCAGGGAGTGAGGCATTGATGTGGAGAAAGCGAATTCCTGGTCTGTAGTCTTTGAAAGTTTTAATGAGCTCATAATCACCTTCTATTTGAGTAATTGAATTTCTATGAAAAGTAATCATGGAGATAATAACGACATTGACCCCGGGCTGTTGTTAGATTTGGGCGCCACGCCTGGCACAGAACACGCACCTAGATCAAGAAGGCAGAAATGCCAGCCAGCTCATAGTGACTCTTTGCTCCCTTTTGTCATTAATCACGCAATGCCCTTTAAGCTTCCGAGGGAGGTACTAATATATCATCCCCACCTTACTGATGAGAAACTGGAATAGAGGGAGGTTATACGTCACTTGTCCTCAAGGCCAGCCCGGAATTGGAACCCAAGTAGCTCCTGGCCACAAAGAGCAAGTGGAAGGAGAGGAGGGGACGGGGTGCAGGGAGGAAGGGGGCGTATTATCATCTGTCCCTCTCTAGTTCTCCTGAACGCCCCCAGTCTGGGGTTTTCTCCCCACGTTGGAGACCTCCTCCTCTTCTCCCACTTGGCTCCTTTCCCCTCTCTCCTCCCAAACCCACACCCCAGTGACCTGTGGGGCAGAGGGCGCCCCCTAGTGGAATCTGTGTGTGAGCGGCGGAGGAAGCAGGAGGGTGGGAGGGTGGATACGGCCGTTCTGGGGTCGCGGCAGAATAGGGAAGGGTGGGCGTCAGAATGGGAATCACTCTTATTTTTTCTTCACCGCCCAGAGCGACCACCCCCTTATAGGGAGGTTGGGGAGTAGGGGTGGAACAAAACAGTTCCCCTAAACTGACGGAGGAGAGAGAGAGGGAAGAGAGGGAAGGAGAGTGAACAACCACCCAGAACCACAGATACTTACAAGCTGTGTGACCTTGAGCAGGTAACTTAACTTTCTTCTGCCCCCAATTCCTCATCCAAAGAGGAAGACAGGGATGATATATTAGAACCTCCCTCAAAGTATTAACGGGGGCTTGTATGATTCATGCCTTTTGGAGAAGGAACCCAAAGGAGATTCCTTAACTCAGCCTGAGGTGGGAGCTGAGGGGTGGCGGCTCACTATTTACTGAGCCTGAAAAGCTGGGGATTCAGAGACGAACAAAAAACCCAGCCTTGCTCTCACGGGCTCCCCACAAGGTGATTATGGGCAAGCCACCATGTGGATAGCACAGTTATTTTTATTTTCCTTGGTTTTTTTTTTTTCTTTTTGAGGAAGATTGGCCCTGAGCTAACATCCGTGCCCATCTTCCTCTACTTTATATGTGACATGCCTGCCACAGCATGGCTTGATAAACCAGTGCGTAGGGCTGCACCCGGGATCTGAACCTGCAAACCCGGGGCCACTGAAGCAGAACACGCAAACTTACCTGCTGCGCCACCGCCACCCTGGATAGCAGAGTTATTGCATTTGTTGATTACTGCATCCCTGGGAGGGAGGTACAGTCATGAGCTCTATTTACAGATGGGGAAAACTGAGAGCTTGAATAATTTGGCCAAAGTCATACAAAAAGACATGGCAATGGCAGTGGCAATTGAATTCAGGTAACTCCTGTTCCCAGAAGTTTCTAAACCAGAGGCTCCAGCCTTTCAAAGCTCAAACTTGGGGCCCCACCTCCTCTGCATTTCACCTCCCTGAATTTTCTGTTCCTTTTGAACGAAGAACCATCAGGTTCACTCCTTTGCTGCCCTGAGTCCCACCAGCCATTTCTTAAGATGCCGCCCTCCAGCCCCTTCCACTCCCTGCCTCCACCAACCAGCTGAGCCACATATTTCCAGCAACCAAGACAATTCTTGCCCGAGGAGAATTCCAAAGCCAGCTGCTGAAACTGGTACATTTCCATCCCACTTAATGTCTGTGTCTTCCCAGCCAGGTGCTGTGTGGGACACAGACACCCAGGGGAGAGAAAGACAGTCCCTGTTCCCGTGATCCTCCAGCTTTGGGCTTGGAGGCGCAACCAGCATCAGACAAATGATCACAGATGTGCAGTTTACAGACCCCCCTGGCTGCGAGTGGAGGGTGGATGGGAAAGGGGAGCCTGGAGGCCTAGAAGCCAGGAGCTCTGGGAGGAGACTGGGCAGGGCCCAGGTGGGAGGGGACTGGGCTGGGCCAGAGGGGAGGGCAGGAGGGGGCAGAGTAAAGCCACATGATGCAAGCTGAAGGAACCAGACCCCCATGACTCAGGCAATTGAAATGAGGAAATTCTCAACCCACAGAAAGATGCAGTGTGCAGTGGTGTCTGTAAGAGGAAGAAACAAAACAACCTAGAGATGGGTCCCTAGGGGAGATGGATGGAGGCATTGTGTCAAAACCATTCCACGAAATGCTTCCCAGGAGTTAAATGAACCAGAGCTGCAAGCATAGACATGAATAAATCTCATAAACTGAAGAAAAAAGGTCAGTGGCAGAAAGATACGTGGATGTCATGTGCTGCCCTGTGTATAAAGTTTTTAAACCTGCAAAAGAATATTTTCCCAAATAAGTGTGTGGATGCACAAATATGCAACAAAAGAATAAAAAGGTGTCTCAGAATATTAACTGTACAAGAGTGGTTCCCTGGGGGAAGGAGGGAGGGAGGAACATGACATCTGCGAAGGGACCCCACAACCCAGTCAAGAAGGTTTTATTTCTCTAAATAAATGAATGGTAAAAGTGTTAAGATATAATAGATAGGTGTGCATACACGGCTAATCACAACAATTCCTCTAAACCTGTCCTGTCTCTGTATTTGAAATAACTAATTATTTTTACAACAGAAGAAAGCGGGGAGGTGGAACCAGATGATAATCAGATACAAAGATGGAGGGGAGGGAGCAAGAGCCATCATGGAGACGACCTGCAATTTCATCTTTCTCAGCCCATGGCCGCCTACCTGATGTAAAATTTGTGGGAGCAGTGCTTTATTTTTTTACCGCCACCCCCCTACAGGGTATGATACATAGAAGGTCTCAGGAAAAGAGAGGATGGGGTGAGACATGGGATAAAGCAGCGAGTAAGAGGAGGAAGAGGTTAGATGAGGGGTGGATGAGAGATGGGATGCAGGGATGGGACAAGGGGACAGCAGTAGAAGGCCCAAGCACATTGCTGCTTTGCTGTCTGTGTCAATTGCTGCTTGTCAATTGCCCAACATCACTCACAGCCAGGGATGCTCTTAGAATCTGAGGACGCCCCAACATAGGGTAGCGGAAGGAAGCAAGACTCATCCTAAGCTTCCCCTTTGCCCAGTTCTGGGTGCTGGGTGGGGTGCCTCTGATGGACAGAAGGGAGAGAGACTAAGATAGGCAAGGCTGGGAGGAGAGAGGTGGGGTCGGGGGGCGGGGGGCGGTGTGGAGGCATGGGCCAGAGAGCAGATGAGCCATGGCTCATCCCCAGACAGCAAGTCAAGTTCTAGAAACATAAGGTTTGGGGAATCCCAAGCAAAATCAACCCCCAGCAATTTCCAGAACCCATCCACCACTCAGCCTGCTGGAATCTGGGGTTGGCAGCCTCCAGCGTGGTCTGAGAAAATCCATGGTAGGAAGCTAAATTTAAAGAGGGTTGGGGCCTGGCCCTGTGGCTGAGTGGTTAAGTTCACACACTCTGCTGCAGGCAGCCCAGTGTTTCGTTGGTTCGAATCCTGGGCGCGGACATGGCACTGCTCATCAAACCACGCTGAGGCAGCGTCCCACATGCCACAACTAAAAGCACCCACAACGAAGAATATACAACTATGTACCGGGGGCCTTTGGGGAGAAAAAGGAAAAAATAAATAAATAAAATCTTTTAAAAAAAATGCCCTAAGACAATTTTATAAAAAAACAAATAAATAAAATAAAGAGGGTCACTCTGGCCCCACCCAACCCAGATCAGAGGGTGTCTGATGGGAAGTAGCCGGTGAGGGGTGGAGGTGGTCAGCTGTTAGCTGCTGAACAAGATGTATGGGCATCTCCTGACCCAGAGTGAGGAGGGGCCAGGACCCACCAGAGATGACTCAGAAATCTCTGTTGGGAACCTCTTCATCCTTGGTCTTTAGACTTGAGAATTCCAAAACCTTGACTGCTCTTTAGATGAATTTGAGAGACTAGCAAATTGTATTCAAATCATTCATTCAACAAAATATTTATTGGGCACCTACTGTGTGCCAGACACTGGGGAACCAAAGAGATAAGTCCCTGCCCTCACAGAGAGAACGTTCTGGTGGAGGAAACCAGAATAAAAATGTAAATCAATATATAAGATGCCTTCAGGTAGTGATAAGAGGCTACAAAGAAAAATTTTTATGTGTTTAACAAACACCTTCAGAGCTCACTGTATGCCAGGCACTATTGCAAATGGCTTCAAAAATATTAACTCATTGAATATTTATTAAATACCTTATTTAATAAATGACAGGAAGGTCTGGGAAAGTCTCTTCTGGAGGGCACTGGGCTTTGAGCTGGGAACAGAAAATGAGCCAATCTCAATCTCCAGGCCACGCATTTCAGGCAGAGAGCTAGTGCAAAGGCCCTCCGGCTGGCTTGGTGTTCAAGAACCTGAAAGAAGGCCAACATGAGTGGAGCATCATGAGCAGAGAATAGGGTGGGCCAAGATTATGCCAAAATCAGCAGCCAGCGGACAGATCCCATAGGACCTTGTAGGCCAGCGTAAGGGGCTTGAATTTTATTACCAGGTTAGTGGGAAGTCTTGTCTTGGAATCTCTAGAATCTTGGGAACTTTTAAGTATTCTTATCTCTAGGATCTTGCAATTAGAGTCATCTTAAAACATAAGAATTTTAAGAGCCTTTGCAATCTTCTAATTTCTTTTTTCTTTTTTTTGAGGAAGATTAGCCCTGAGCTAACTACTGCCAATCCTGCTCTTTTTGCTGAGGAAGACTGGCCCTGAGCTAACATCCATGCCCATCTTCCTCTCCTTTATACGTGGGACACCTACCACAGCATGGCGTTTGCCAAGCGGTGCCATGTCCACACCCGGGATCCAAACCCTCAAACCCTGGGCCGCCGAGAAGCGGAACGTGCAAACTTAACCGCTGTGCCACTGGGCCCGCCCATGCAATCTTCTAATTTCTATTCTAGGCCAGAGCCCTGTCCCTCAAAACATGAACAGAATGCTTCCTGCAGTCTCCTCTGGTCTCGATTCCAGCATCTGACATCCGAAGGGTGCACCCTGAAATAGGGGCTGGAGAGGCAGGGACGCTGGGCTACACTTTGCTACCATGAAGTAGGTGCCAACTCTTAGTTCCTCCTTTCTTTATTCGGGAGGGTTCCAGGAGATCCCAAATCCAACCTCTTACTTGTCTGCCCACTCAGCTCTTCTCCTGCGACAGCTAACAGCCATCTCAAACTTCTTGGGGACAAAAGAGAATTCCCGATTCCTCTCCCTCCTGCAAAGCCTGTTCTGCCAGCTTCCCAACCCCAGTTGGTTCCCATACCTTCTCTTATCCCCCTCCTCACCTCTGTAAAAGGCACCGCCATCTTTCCATCTGCCCAGGACAAAAAGTCTAGCAGTAGGGGAAAAAATTTTGCCCTTCTGGATGATCAGATTCTGATGTGGTCCGCTGTCTTTGTAATAGTCTCTTTCCCTCTATTGCAATAGTCTTTTCGAATAAAGTCCTTCCTTAGCTAAGACATCTGCTTTTATTTGACAGAATTAACCTGGATTCCTTCCTTTGCCTTCAATCACAAATTGTCAGCACGTTCTCGCGCTCTACCTCCCAATACATCCCAAATGTATCCATTTCTTTCTCTCCCCACTGCCACCCACCCAGCCCTGCGTCCTCATTGCCTGGACCCTGCACTAAGTTCCCTGCTTTTTCTTCCTCTGCTCCCCACAATCTCTTCACCACAGGGAAGACAGAAAGGTCTCTTTATACACAGAGAAGTCTAATCTCCAGGAGGGGGGTGATCAGCACAGTGTGGGGGCCAGGTGGGATTGAGAAGGGGCTTGAGAGAGGTTTCTGGGATGATGGTGACTCCCTGTGTGCTGATAGGAGTTTGGGTCACACAGATGTATGCATTTGTTGAAATTCATCTAAAATACACTTAAGATTTGTGCATTTCATTGTATGTCAATTTACCCTGGCGGCGGGAGGGGGGGAGGGTGAATGCCTGTATACAAATATTGAACTCTACCAAATGCACTGCATGCTGAGGTGTTTAGGATTGAAGTATACTGGTGTCTGCAACTGTCTTTGAAACACATCCAAAAAAGTTAGATGAGTTGATGGGGCAAGAGGAATAGATATGTAACAAACTAAGGATAGTAAAATGTTACTGGTGGAATCTATGGTGGTGAATATACAGGTGTCTACTGTAGGTTTGAAAGTTTTCGGAAGAAAATGTTAAATGAAAAGGCAAAGCAAACCAAGCAACTGCCGTGCTGAAAACCCTTTGACTGCTCCCTTCGCACTAGAAATGAAATGCAAAGTTTTTCCATGGCCCTGCAAGACTGGTCCCTGTTGACCTCGAAGACCCCATCTCCTACATTCAATCTTTGGCGCAACAAATATTTATTGAGCACCTACCATGTGCCAGGCACTGCTCTAGACGCTGGGGATACAGCTTTGAACCAAACAGCACGGACCTGACCTTGCAACCTTCTTCCTCAACAAGCTCATTCCCCTGGCAGGCCTTTGCACTACCTGAAATTATCTTAATTTATGATTTCGTTGGCATGTGGATATGAGCTTCAGGAGGGCAGCACCCTTCTCTGTTACTCATAGCTGCATCCCCAGGTCCAGAACAAAGTCTAGCTTATAGTTAGACCTGAAGAACAGCTACTAGTGAAAGAATATTAGCTAACATTTATTTAACACTTGTTCTATATGCACCTGTTCCTGTTTAAGTTGTGTCCACATTGTACCTATTTAATCCTGAAAACTATCCCCGTTTTACAAACGAGTTAACAGAGAGGCACAGAGAAGCTAGACTGTGAACTCTGGCTTCAGACATGTTCCTAACTACTATACTATACTGCTAAGTGAATGAATGATTCAGTCAGTCATTCAGACTGGCCTGAGTTCAAATCCCAGCTCTGCCGCTGGCTGGCTGGGTGGCCTAGGGCCAACTCATTTACCTCTCTGACCAGATTATTGCTCAAGGTCAAGTCCTTTCTGCTAGTTCGCGGCGAAGATGTAAGATGCTGGAGGAACTTGGCTCAAAGACAACACACACGTACGCGCACGTGAACGCACACCACGATTACGATGAGGAGGGAGGCGGGGTAGTCACCGCCAGGCACAGGGTGTGGCCTCCCGAGGCCGCCAAAGTCTCTGGCTTCCAGGTTGCTCCTGTTTGCCCACGCCCTACCTGGAGCCCAAGGCGCTGTCTCCGCCCTCAGAACCTGGGTGACCTGGGAGACATCCGTTCGAGAGCGCGGCCTCGACACCAGGTGGCGGCGGTGGTCTGGGAGAAAGAAATCCGGCGGCGGGGAGCGAATGCTGCTTATAGGCAGGGGGAGGGGCTAGCTGCCCCGCCCCCTCCGCCAGATTTCCTTAAGGAGGGAGCCACCGGCTCCCGCCCCCAACCGGCCCAGCCGCGTGGAGCGTCTGGGAGCGAGAAGAGGGAGCCAACCTGCCGAGATGGAGGCGGGCGGCACCTGGACGCTGCTGCTGGTGCTGCTGCTGCTCCTGGTGCTGACGCTGGCGCTGCCCCGGACCTGGACGCGAGGCCATCTACCCCCCGGGCCCGCGCCGCTGCCACTGCTGGGGAGCCTCCTGCAGCTCCGGCCCGGGGCGCTGTACTTGGGGCTCTTGCGGGTGAGGCGCCAGGAGAACGCCCTGGCCTGGGGGGCGGGGGTCCCCAGGGAGAGAAACCAGAGTGCCAGGGCAGAGAGGCCTTCTGTTATCCTAGAGGAGGCAGGCGCAGGGTTCCAGTGCAAAGGGACTACGGGTGTCCTCGGGTGGGGCAGGAGCAGGGAACCAGGGCTGAGAAGGAGAGGGGTGCCTTGGGAGAGAGGATGCAGGGGGGCAGGGCTAGGAGGGGCAGAGACCTCTGCCCACAGAATCCTGGAGAGGATGTGAGAGCAGGGAAGTGGGATCCAGTAGCAGATGTCCTGGGCAGAGGGGCCCACAAAATCCTGGGAAGGTGGTGGGAGCAGGGGACCAAAACTGAGTAAGACCAGAGTCCTCAAACAGAAGGGGAGCTGCTGGTGTGATGGTGGTGAGCTTGTCCCAGGGGGAGAGGTAGCTGGGAGGTTGAGGGGAGCTATCCTGAGGAGGAAGCAGAGAAGAAAAAGGGAAGGGGCCCCTGGGGGGGAAGTGGAGGCAGAGGCTGGAGGGTTCCAGGAATCTGTCTGCAGAGAATCAAGCAGATGGAGCTCAGCCAGGAGAGAGCTGGAAGTTCAGAGAAGAGAAGGACAGCAAGAAAGAAGGCTGAGGCAGTCCCAACCTTTGCGGGGTGGGGGCAGTGGGCAGAGGCCAGAGGTTCAGACTCCTTCAGAAGGAGTCTGGGGGACTTCCAGGACATGGTGGCTAGCGGGGCAGGGGTCGTAGGGACAGATGGGCAGGTGCTCAGCAGTATCTGCCCCAGAATTTGAGGGTTTAGCAGAGATTGAAAAGGGTGGCTAGTTTTGGGAGGAGGGATGGCTTGAGGAATTAAGAGAAACCAAAGCTGCAGCTGCCCATTTTTGCTGCCATATGTCTGAGTTTGGGGAGGGGGGATGGGTTCTGGGTTGTCCCAAGGTTAGAAGTTAGAGATCTGCAGGAGATAAGAGGATGGGGACTAAAGAGTATGTTGGGGGAGGGGGCTCCATGGGGATGGGGCCTGGGAGCCTGGCGCAGAAAGAGAACTGAGCCTCCCAAGGGGCTATTTCCGTTTGGGGTGGGGAGGGGACTCTTCATAGAGGGAGCAGGTGGCTCATTCAGTGAGAGGGACCGTGATAGAGACACCTAGACTGGAAGAGCGGCAGCCTGCCCACAGCACTTGCCCCCTTCTCCCTCCCTTTCCCCAGCTGAGTAAGCAGTATGGACCAGTGTTCACCGTGTACCTGGGACCCTGGCGGCGCGTGGTGGTCCTGGTTGGGCACGAGGCTGTGCGGGAGGCCCTGGGAGATCAAGCCGAGGTGTTCAGTGGGCGGGGGATGTTGGCGACACTGGACCAGACCTTTGATGGCCATGGTGAGTCATGAGCGGAGCAGGAGGCAGGCGGCTCCTTCATTCAGAGCCTGCCACCACTTACTGGTGTATGACCTTCATGCATAGCTTAGTGTCTCTGGGTCCAAAGTGGGATGATAACAGTGCCTATTATATAGGGTTATACTGAGGCTTGAACGAGGACTGGGCCTTGCACAAGGCAAGCACTCATTAGTTACCAGGTTGGAGCAGTGTTATCACTGCTCCAGGTGGAGCCCTGAAGGCTGTGAGGAAGGGGGAGAGCTTTCAAAGCCCTGGAAATTGATAGGCAGACACAAAATCTAAAAACTGTCCTCTGTGCTGAGACTGAAAGCAGGAAGGCGGTGCTGGGCACTGCTGGGACCACAGCAGGGACTAAACAGCCTCAGTCCTGTTCCCCCAGAGCACGTAGGCTAGGAGGTGACAGACCTGTCACTGGGCAGTGACAGTCCAGAGAGATCAGGCCTGGGATGGGGGAGGCACAGGCAGAAGGATCAGGACTAGGATAGGGGAAGCGCCGGAACTGCAGGAATGGGAGGAGGCACCTGACCCAGCCTGATTGGTGAGGGATGTCCAGGAAAACTTCCTGAACGACAGGATGTGTGAGCTGAGACTCAAAGGATGAGTGAGAATGGTGTTCCAGGCAGAGAGACCAGCAGGTACAAAAGCGTGGAGATGAAAGAAGCATTCATTCATTCGACTGACAGGTTTTCATTATGCCTGGCCCTGTACTGAGTTCTGGGGACATGGAGGTGACCAAGACAGGTACGGTGTCCTGTCTTACTGTGGGAGAGATGGGCTTGCAATAAGACAATAGAGGGAGAGAATGGAATTCTAAAATGAGAGCTACAGGGTTGAGAGCAGGACTCAGGGGGCCTGTGCTGGCCTGGGGGCTGGTGGGAGTGGAGAAAGAATGGGAGGAATCGAAAGGCTTCTCAGAGGAGGTGACATTTGAGCTGAGACCTGAAGGATGAGTGGAGTTGGTTCATCGAGGATGGAGAGGTTCATGATCCAGGCAGAGGGAACAGCAGAGACAAAGGCCCAGAGGGGGGCTCATGACACCTTTGAGGAAGTGAGAGAAGCTCAGTGCAATGGTACTGAGATGAGTAATAAAGCTGGAGAAGTCGGCGGAGCCTGGTCACGCAGGGCCTGAGTCATGCCAGTTTTGGGCTTTGGGTTTTCCTGAGAGCAGTAGATTTTAAGCAGGGAAAGAATATAGTCAGAATTAGAAGGATCCTCTGGTTGCTGTGTGGTAGCCCATGGAGGGGACTGGGCTGGACCAGGGCTCGGGCTGTGGGGTGGCTGGGAGCGGAATCCAGGGCTCTAGCCAGGCGGCAGGAGATGATGGGCTGAGACAGGAAAGAGGAGAGATGCTGAGGCCAGGTTGGGACACAGTGGAGGGGTGGGTGGGCAGGGAACACCCAGGAGGGGGCATCCAGGGGGACACCATGGGCTTGCATTCTACAGGTAGAACATTGAGCTCAGAGCAGGGAAGGGTCTGTCCAGAGCAGGTCTCTTGGATAAAGGAGGAAAACAATGTAGTTCTATCCTCCTTCCTACCTGTTCAGCCTCCAAACGACATGGGGCATGGGACCCAATGGTATTCAATAAGTGTTGGAATGGATGGATGGATGAATGGAACCCATAGTACTACATAAGTATAGGAATGGATGGATGGGACCTAATAGTATTCCATAAGTGTTGGAATGGATGGATGGATGGATGAGACCCAATATTACTCCCTAAATGTTGGGATGGATGGATAGAAGGATGGGATCCAGTAGTACTCCATAAATGTTGGGGTGGTTGGATGGATGGAAGGGAGGAGAAAGGTGAAAAAGATAAAAGGATGGGTGGGTGAAAAGAGGAATAACAAGATGGACAGTTAGAAGGAAGGAAGAAAGCTTCACTCACCCTGGTTAATCACAGAACAGGAGGAGCCTGGATAATCCCAGTTACCAATTTCGCAGGACAGTGTCACCCTCTGACCCAAGGTTAGGCGTTTATTGAGCACCTCCTGAGTCCTCATCCCTGGGCTAGGCTGGTATGGACTCAGGTCAGGGCCCAAAGTTTTCCCCTTAGGGCACCTCACTGGGAGGAAGGGGGTGACCCTGGGGAATGGGGAGAGGGTCTGGTCCCTCCTTGAGTCTACCTTCTGCACAGGGGTCTTCTTCTCCAGTGGGGAGCGGTGGAGGCAGCTGAGGAGATTCACCATGCTCACTCTGCGGGACCTGGGCATGGGGAAGCGAGAAGGCGAGGAGCTGATCCAGGCAGAGACCCAGTGTCTAGTGGAGGCGCTCCAGAAGACAGAAGGTCAGCAGGGCGGGTCAGCCCAGGATCCCCGGAGTCCTGCCTGAGTATGGGGAGGACCTTCCCACTGTGCCTGGGAGTCTCCCCTCCTGGCCCCAGGATTGAGCGGGAGTGGAAGTCTTGGACTCTGGGGCTGGGCTGGGGGCTCCATTCACCTCCACCTGTAGCTCCTCCTCCTCCTTATGTCTCTTTGTCCCTGATATTTCACATCACTCTTTCTGTCTCTTTCTCCACTTCTGTTTTTCTCTCCTGTAAGTCTGTCTCTGTCTTTTGTCTTTCTCTGTCTGGCTCTCTATCTTTCCCAGTCTATCCCTGTCTGTCTGTCTTTCTTCCCCTATCTCTCTGTCTGTCTGTCTCTCTCTCTGCTTGTCTCTTTCTGGTCCTGTCTAGCTGCCACTCTATCTCTGTGGGTCCACTCCACCTCCAATTCAGCTTCCCTCTGCCTGTTTCCATCACAACCCTCCTCCCTGCCCCCTGCCCCCCTAGGACGGGCATTTGACCCCTCCCTGCTGCTGGCGCAGGCCACCTCCAACATTGTCTGCTCCCTCACCTTCGGCCTCCGTTTCCCCTACGAGGATAAGGAGTTCCAGGCCTTGGTCCAGGCGGCTGGCAGCACCCTGCTGGCAATCAGCTCCCCATGGGGCCAAGTAAGTAAGTGGGACGCTTCTCTGGCACCTTCCCCAAGGTTCCTGCCCACCTGTGGCCAGGCCCCCATGAGAACAGCTGCCCTTCTCCCCACAGACCTACGAGATGTTCTCCCGGCTCCTGCAGCCCCTGCCAGGCCCCCACAAACAGCTCCTCAGACACTTGAGCACCCTGGCTACCTTCGCTGCCCAGCAGGTGCAGCGGCACCGGGGGAACCTGGACTCCTCAGGCCCCGCAGTCGATGTTGTGGATGCCTTCCTGCTGAAGATGGCACAGGTGGGGCAAGGGTATGGTTGGAGGGGAGGAGGGAATCCTGAACAGAGCTGATGGCCTGGCCGGCCCCTACCCTGGTGTAGCTGGGCATCTCTGTCAGGGCGCTCTCTCTCTCTCTCCCCCGCTCCATGTCTTTCTGTGGATATGTTTCTAGGTATATGTGCATAGCGTGTTCTCTCTGTCTCTCCCCACCCACCTCCTCGCGTGTGTCTGCGTCTCTTGCATCTCTCTTCTCTCCTCCCTCCAACCTTGGCCCCTTGTTCAGGCTCCATGCTCAGTGACCTGCCACCAGCAATCCCCACCATCACTTCACCCCACCCCTTGCATCCCCCACCCACACAGGACATTTCCTGCAAATTATAATCATTTACTCGTGAAATCTTGCAATAGCAAATTATACTAATAAATTCTACTTGACTAACATTTATATTAACGTGATTAATTTAATTAACCTAATTAACGTGAGAACAGTTTATTATTCTATGAGAAAATTAGAGTTAAGGTGACTCCTGTGGAAATAGCTAGTTTTGAATTGTACAAACTTTGGAAATTATGGGAGAAATTCAGGGCCCCGTTCTTTGAATAAATGCAGTCACCCTGTTCATGGAGAGAGAGATATTTTTTCTTAACCTTGTAGCCTCATTTCTTTTTCATTTTTTAAAATTAAAAGTTTTAATTGTAGTAAAATACAGCATAAAATTTAGCATCTTAACCATTTTTAAGTGTACAGTTCAGTAGGTGTTAATTATATTCACGTTGTTGGGCAACCAGTCTCTAGAACTCTTTTCAACTTGCAAAGCTGAAATTCTATACCCATTGAACCAACAACCCCCCATCCTCCCCTCCCCTCCGTCCCTGGTAATCACCATTCTACTTTCTGTCTCTATAAATTTGACTACGCTAGGTACCTCCTATAAGTGGAATCATACGCTATTTGTCTTTTTATGACTGACTTATTTTACTTAGCATAATGTCCTCAAGGTTCATTCATGTTGTAGCATGCAACAGGGTTTCCTCCCGTTTTAAGGCTGAATAACATTCTGTTGTCTGTATATACCACAGTTTACTTATCCATTTATCCATCACTGGACCCTGGGTTTGCTTCCACCTTTTTGCTATTGTGAATAATGCTGCTATGAATGTGGATGTCCAAATATCTCTTTGAGACCCTTCCATTCTTCTGGGTTTATGCCCAGAGGTGGAATTGCTGGATTATGTGGTAATTCTATTTTAATTTTTTGAGGAACCGCCATACCATTTTCCATAGCAGCTGTACCATTTTACATTCCCACCAATGGTGACAAGGGTTCCAATTTCTCCACATCCTCACCACTTGCTATTTTGTGGGGTTTTTTAATAGTGACCATTCTCTTTCATTTTTAAAAACATTTCAACCAGAGAGAATTAATATCCAGCACGCACTTCCCAACTTACCCAAACATTTATTTAAACTCCCTGAACTCCCTGACAGACTTGCTGTGCCGCATCCCAAGCCCGGCTGTGCTGGGCCTCTATTCCCCGCAGCCTGTGTTCTCTGAGCCCCTCCACCTGGTTTCTCGCAGGAGGAACAGGACCCAAACACGGAATTCACTGACAAGAACATGCTGATGACGGTCACTTATCTGCTGTTCGCTGGGACGATGACAGTGAGCACCACAGTCCGCTACACCCTCCTGCTCCTGCTGAAATACCCTGAGGTCCAAGGTAGGAGCCTTTTCCACCAACCAGGCTCTGGGAACAGAAGTGAGGGCTTCAGAGGGAAGGATGTTCAGGAGAGTGGACAGCGTGAGCCAGAGCCTGGAGGCAAAAATGAGCCCAGCATTTGAGGTGTCTGAGGAATGAGAAGAAGTTGGAAGGACTGCCAGTTGCAGCATGACACGTAGTGAGAAAGGAGGCAGGTGATGTCTCAGGGCCTTGTTCCCTTAGGGGTACACTGTGCACCTGATCCCGAGTAATGGGGAGCCATGGAGGGGTATTGAACAGGGGAGAGCAGGGTCAAATTAGCATCTTAGAAAAATCCTTTGGGCTGCCATGAAGAGGTAGATTATAAGGTGTGAGAGAGGATGCCAGGAGCCCATAGAAGAGGACAGGGAAGGGACCTGGGTGGGAGAAGACAGGGCCGGGCCGGGCTGTGGAGAGGGAAGAGAGGGTCAAGTAGGCAGGTGGTAGAGAATGACGGGGGAGGAAGGCATCCAGGGATAGGCCAGGGGACTGGGGGCCACTCTGAGATGGGGACAGAAGAGATGAGAAGTTATTTCAGGGGAGATGCTGAGGTCAGTTGGGGACAATTTGAGTGTGAGGGGCCTGGAGCCACCTGTGGGGAGGCCTCCAGGAGGCCACGAGACACCGGGATCAGGACTGGAGCTGAAAGATGAACTGCAGTCATGAGAGCACAGGCAGGAACAGGCTGCAAGGGTGAGGGAGGGTGTGGGTGAGAGGCAGGGTTGGGAGTGAGCCCTGAGGAGCTCCTGCATTTCTGGGTCAGGCAGCCGCCGTAAATGCTGTGGGCCAGTGAGGAGGGCTGACTGGGAAGATGGGACCTGGGGTCTGGTGGCCTCGGTGGAATGGAGACAGCTGTGTCTTCAGCTCTCTGGGCCTCAGTTTCCTCATCTGGGAAATGGAGATAGATAATGGTCCCTACCTCATAGGATTGCTCTGGGAATTAAGAGAGATATAGGGGCCAGCCCGGTGGTGCAGTGGTTAAGTTCCCACATTCGGCTTCAGCGGCCCAGGGTTCACTGGTTTGGATCCCGGGTGTGGACATGGCACCTCTTGGCAAGCCATGCTGTGGCAGGCATCCCACATATAAAGTAGAGGACATGGATGTTAGCTGAGGGCCAGTCTTCCTCAGCAAAAAAGAGGAGGATTGGTGGCAGATGTTAGCTCAGAGCTAATCTTCCTCAAAAAAAAAAAAAAAAAAAAACAGATGTAATGCCCAGCACACAGGATGTGTGGGACCTGGGCTCAGTGAGGGCTGGGGGACTCCCTCCCAGCCTGCCAGCCTCACCTCTAATCACAGCAGGTCAAGAACATGGGGCTTCCAAAGGGAGGATCACAGGGCCCCACCCCACCGCTGACCTCCAGCCCTCCTCTTCCTGGGTGCAGAACGCGTGCGGGAGGAGCTGACACGGGAGCTGGGAGATGGCCGGGCGCCAGGTCTGGGAGACCGAGCCCGCCTCCCATACACGGACGCGGTTCTGCATGAGGCACAGCGGCTGCTGGCACTGGTGCCCATGGGAATGCCCCGAGCCCTCACAAGGACCACCTGCTTCCGAGGGTACACCCTGCCCCAGGTAAGTGTGCAAGTCAGCCACGGCCACGCAGTTGTCTCTGCCTCAGGCCTGAGTCCGGTGCTCCCTGTGTATTCCTCTGACCTTCTCTGGATCTTGGTCTCTGTCTCTTCCTCTCTCTTCTCTTGCTGACATCTCCCTCTCTTTTGTTCTCACATCTTCTTTCTCTCTCTCATCTCCCTCTCTTTCTCTCTCTGTGTCCCTCTCTCTCTTTCTTTCTGTATATAGTTCTCTTGCCCTCTGGCTCTGTCTCTGGGCCTCAGTTTCTCCATCTGTCCAATGGATATCCAAATTCTACCTCCTCCCAAGGTGCTTGGTACAATTAGATGAGGTGGCAAGCAGGGTAGCAGTTTGAAAAGTGAGGTCTGACAGAGGCCCTCCCCCTCAGCCCCTGCTGCAAACACATCCAGTCTCTCCCTCTCCCTCCCCCTCCCTTCTCTCCCTCAGTTCCTGCCCCTTCGTACAGGAGCAACTCACAGCCAGCACCACCAGGGGGCGATGTCTCCCGGGAAACGGGAGCCACCTGACCGCAAGCAGCTCCCTCCTTGAGCTTCGCGGTAGAATCAAACCCAAGGCAGTTAGGGGCCGGCCCGTGGCCGGGTGATTGAGTTCTTGTGCTCCGCTTTGGCCGCCTAGGGTTTCGCCTTTTCGGATCCTGGGCGCGGACATGGCACCCCTCATCAAGCCATGCTGAGGCAGCGTCCCACATGCCACAACTAAAAGGACCCACAACTAAAAATATACAACTATGTACCAGGAGGCTTTGGGGAGAAAAAGGAAAAATAAAATCTTTTAAAAACCCATAGCAGTTAGAATCCAGCCCTGCTGTTTTCTAGCTGGGACTTTGGGCAATTCACTCCCCTTCTAAACTGGGAACAATAATAGTATCAACTCAAGATTGCAAGGAATCTATGAGATAATGCTTGTAAAACACCAACCCAGGTCCTGGTGCAGGGGTTGGGGGTCCTATGTACACGGCAGCAGCAACTATTGCTAATGCCGTGACTGCTGCAACTCAGACAACTACTGATAACGACAATAACAGGCATCCGTGACAGGACCTGCTCTGGGTGAGGTAGTAGTCTAAATGCTTTATGTGGATATTGCCCTATTTAATCTTCAGAGCAACCTTCGCTGTTGTCATGCCCATTTTACAGATGAGGAAACTGAGGCCTGGAAAGGTTAGAAGACTTGCCAAAATCACCCAGCCTGCAAGTGGTAAAGGCAGGATTTGCACCCAGAACCTGCACTGTAACCGCTGCTGCCTGCCTTTCTCTTATTCTAACAGCAGTAACATGACCCTGTCTTTTCCTGGAGCCCCGTCACCTTCCCAGCACAGACCCCCGACAGCCAGAGTCCCTAACAAAGTCAGTCCCTCTCCGTCTCCTCACACTCCCCACCTTCCTTCCCCCTGCACCACAGTCCTGGGAACAGGGTAACTCTGATCTCAGCTGAAGGGGCTGCCACTTCCCCTGAACATGATCGGGGGAGCCTCCATAGACAGCCCTCTCCCGCTCACCCTTGCCTTCACCCCCCTCCAAAGACCAGAGTGGCAAAAAGCTAGACTCTGAGCCAGGGACTTAGGGCAGCCACAGCTGAATCACAACATACTCCCAAAGTTTAAAAACAAAGCGTAAAAATAACAAGCTCTGGGGCCAGCCCAGTGGCCTAGTGGTTAAGTTCATGCGCTCTGCTTCGGCAACCCAGGATTCACGGGATCCCAGGGACAGACCTACATAGCACTCATCAAGCCATGCTGTGGTGGCATCCCACGTATAAAATAGAGGAAGATTGGCACAGATGTTAGGTCAGGGCCAATCTTCCTCACCAAAAAAAAAAAAAAGAATAAGCTCTGCTGTGTCCAAATGTTACCTCAGGCAACTTATTTAAGTTCTCTGGGTCTCAATTTTCCCATCTTTGAAATGGGGATCATATCAGTAACTGCTTCCCAGGCTTGTTAAAAAGATTTGGTGAGTTCATGTGTGGTACATGTACCTATTACATATGGGATAATATATATAAGATGCTTAATAAAGTGCCTGACCTGTAATATGCTTAATCCATGTTGATGCCACTATGTTTTGTGAACTGGTGTCACTGACACCCCAGACTCTTGTGCTCTGCTCTCGGGAACCGAAGGCCTGGGTGGTGAGGGATATTTGTAGTTTTATTATGATTTCTCTTCAGGGCACTGAGGTCTTCCCCCTCCTTGGCTCTGTCCTCCATGACCCTGAGATCTTCAAGCAGCCAGAGGAGTTCAACCCAGGCCGGTTCCTAGATGCGGACGGAAGGTTCAAGAAGCAAGAGGCCTTCCTGCCCTACTCCTTAGGTATTTGCTGGGCCTGTCCCCTCCCACCCTCCAGTCCTCCCGGGCCTGGGTGTGAGGCGGGCTGACCCGGCTCCATCTGCCTCTTCCTTCCAGGTAAGCGTGTCTGCCTTGGGGAGGGCCTGGCACGAGCAGAGATCTTCCTCCTGGCCACCGCCATCCTGCAGGCCTTCTCCCTGGAGAGCGCAAGCTCGCTGGGTGCCCTGAACCTTCAGCCAGCTGTCAGCGGTGTTTTCAACATTCCCCCGGCCTTCCAGCTGCGAGTCCGGCCCCACTGACCTCCACCCCACTCCACTATGTGGACCAGATGAAGGAGGGACCCTTGACAGGTGGTGGCCTCTGCGGTGGGCATGGACATGGCTGTTTCTCGAGAGCCACGAGTCTACACCGCAAGCAGCCAAATGCACACACCGATAGCTGTTTTCTAGAGTCGGTCACGCACATATTCAGCCTACACTGTCCACAGGACCACAGTCATCCACCCACGCAGCTGTTGAGACAATCACACACCCATAGACAACCATGAGGGCCATGAGGCAACTTGGCCACACAAGCTTCTTACGGGCATAAATTTAGTCTGTCTGGAATCACAACCACATGTCCAGAAAACCCAACTCACACACGACTCGCTTCCCTGGACTCGCAACCCACACATGGAGTTCGGCTGCCACCTTCATAAGCTACCAAAACAGCCTCCTGTTCACCGCCCACGTGCCCTCTTCACTCCTCAGACTTACCAGTGCCACCATCTTTGGGAGCCTGGTGCAGAGAAGCACATGCCCCCTCCTGGGTCACGTCACCACGCAGACCATCCCTGTCCTCAGCCCCAGCATGCCCTCTGTCCTGTGACCACGCCACTATCCAGGCACATGACCATCACCATCCACATGCCCCCAACCACTGAACCACACAGCCAGCCCATACATGACACTGTCCAGGCTCCCGACTATCTTCCCACGGAGACACACCACTCCCGTGGAGGCGCGGCCCCAGCCTCCTCTGCACCTTCCGCTCTCAAGGACCATCCTTTCCAAGCACCCTGATCCCCAAATTCTCCCAAATAGGAGCACACCCCCAGTGTGCACAAGCCTGGGAGCCTAGTAAACTTAGACACAGGAGGACCCTCAGAACAGAGGTGCACCCTCCCACTCCTGCTTATGTAACCATGTCGGAAGCCTCCTCTGCTCCCCCCCAACACACACACTGACCCACCGCCCCTACTCTGCGTCAGAGTCCCGATTCGACCTGGTAAAAGGGGCTAGACGACCAAGGTGGGGGCCAGCTTCCAACTTCCCGTGTCAGGGAAGAGGCCAGGTCTGACGTGCCTGTGGCTTGAAGGTCCCTGTTTTGCAATAAAAGTTCGTTTCTGGCCCCTGATCTGGCCCGTGGCAGGGCCTAGCATGTGTGTGACATGTCCATCATTGTGAATAAGGGGTGGAGTTGGGGGGGTCCACCCCTCCCTCGAGGCTGGGCGGGAGCTAAAAAACATGGCCCCTGCCCACCCTGGCTGTTGACATCAGCGCCAGATGTGGAGGGGAGGCGGGGGGGGGGGGGCCTGTCCTGGGCCTCACTTCCGGCGAGGCTAACGTGTGGGGGGCGGGCAGGGAGAAGGGACACTGGCAGCACTGCAGGGCTGGGGGCGCCCCAGCCAGAGAAAGCCCAAAGGGAGCAATCCGTGCCCTGGGAACTCTCCCAATCTGAAAGCAGATCCTGAAACAGACCCTCTCCCTACTCCAGCCTCTAGGAAACCAGAGTCATCTTTTTATTTGTTAACTATCTAATAAGGAAGTTTTCAAACACAAAAGTCGAGAGAAGAGTGCAGTGAACTTCCTGCCCATCCCCGGCGTCCTATAACCATCAACTTTCTATTTTTATTTCATCTATCATTCTCCTACGGTTATTTTAAGGCAAATCCCAGAAAATGACTGAATGCACGTTTCTGACAGTAAAGGACATTTCCCCCCAACATTTTAATATGACAGTTTTCAAGAATGCAGCAAAATTGAGGGAACTGTACAGGCCACTGTCGGCCACACTGCTTTAGCACATTTCTAAGCATCTGTCCATCCAGCTCATTTTTTTCGGCGTATCATAGAAAATTATAGACATCAGTTCATTTTCTCCCGAATGCTTCAGCAATGCATATCTCATTAACTAAAGTTTCCTCTTTTTTTTGATTTTCCATGATGCTATTTTGTTTTTTTAGCTTAAGTTTTGTAAAGATAGCACAAAACAGTGATATCAGAGAGAATTGAAAGATGAGATTGGGATCAGATCCTAACTGCCACTTTCCAGCTGATCACACCCTGACTGAGGATTTAGCATCTAAAAGAGTTACTAAATTTAAAGGAGGAAATGTGAAAAATTCTGCAACCTAATAGGAATGAAATACATGCTAAGTTCTTGGATTTACTATTATTACTATTTTTAATATGTCAGTGTGATGGGAAAAGGAATGAATGAGGCTCAAGGTTTTCTTTTAAGTGAAGGCAATGACTTGCTTTCCTTTGCACTCAAAATTCACATCCAGGGAAATTTAGAATCAGAAATACCAGCAAACTCATTTTTTTAAGAAGGGATGGACCTTGCACTGCATCAGTATGAAAGTTGACAGGAGTTATGATTTCAGTAGCAAGTAAAAGAAAATATAAACTCAAAGTGGCTTAAACAATAAAGAACTATTGGACTCCAGAATAAAAGTATTTAGAATTAGTATGGTCTTCAGTTTTTTGTGTGGGTGGTAAGATGTACATCACGTAATATTTATCATTTTAACCATTGGTAAGTTTACAATTCAGTGGCGTTAAATACATTCACAATGTTGTGTAACCATCACCACTTATTGTTGTTAGTGCCATCGACTCCTAGTGGCCCTGTGTGCAGCAGAGCAGAACCCTGCCCGTTCTTTTTGCACCATCCTCTCACCTCCCAGCATTACATCAGACAATGCTCTGCTGCTCTTCACAGGGTTTTCGTGGCCAATTTTTTTCAGAAGTGAATGGCCAGGTCCTTCTTTCTAGTCTAGTCTAGAAGCTCCACTGAAACCTGCCCACCATGGCTGACCCTGCTGGTATTTGAAACACCAGTGACATAGCTTTCAGCATCACGGCAACACACAGCCGCCACAGTATGACACCCGACAGACAGACAGGTGTTGTGGTTCCCCAACTGGGAAATGAACCCTGGACACAGCCATGAGAGTGCTGAATCTTAACCACTAGACCACCAGGGCCAGCTAACCATCACCACTGTACCCAAAACTTTCCATATCCCCAACAAAGACTTTACTTATTAAACAATAATTCCTCCGTTTAAAATTTACTTTTCAAAAGTCACAACCACAATACCCATTTTCACACCTATCACTGTTAGGAATTCTGCAGTACCAGTGTTCATGTGTCCCTGACGGTCACATAAATATTTTATAGTTGGATTTGTTCAAATCCAGATCCAAAGTCTTACCACACAGTGCCTTTATTTGAACCATCATAGGTCTTTTAAATCTGAAACTATTCCCCAACTTTTGTATGACACATTTCTTGAAGAAACTGGGCATTCACCCTGTACAATTTCTCATACCCAGATTTGACTGACCACATCTTTTGTGTGTGTGTGTGAGGAAGATTGGCCCTGAGCTAACATCTGTTGCCGATCTTCCTCTTTTTTCGCTTGAGGAAGATTGGCCCTGAGCTAGCATCCGTGCCAGTCTTCCTCTACTTTGTATATGAGATGCCACCACAGCATGGCTTGATAAGCAGTGTGTAGTCCACGCCCAGGATCCAAACTTGCAAACCCCAGGCCACACAAACTTAACCACTACACCACCAGGCCAGCCCCATTGGCTGACCGCATCTTTGTGGTGTCACTCAAGATGTCCTTCATTCCCAGGATTCCCTGTAAACTGGGAATTCAATCAGATTTGGGTTCGTTCTGGCAAGAGCTCCTCACTGGAGGTGCTGGGCCCCTTCCTGGAGCATCACATCGTAATAATCGGTGGTCCCATGCAGTGCATCCAGGTCCTGATCCCTCCATTAGAAAGTTTCCCGTCAACTTTTCACTCACTGTTCTTAGCAGAGGGACTGTTTAAAACCAAATCAGGTCTCTCCCCTGCTCAAAGTTACCCAGTGGGGAAGGCTTGTGAACTGTTGGTGAGAACGTAAATTGGTATAGCCATTATGGAAAGCAGAATGGAGGTTCTTCAAACAATTAAATATAGAATTACCGTATGGCCCAGCAATGCCACTTCTGGGTGTATATTCAAAGGAAATAAAATCAGGATCTCAAAGAGACATCTGCACCCCATGTTCATGGCAGCATTATTCACACTAGCTAAGACACAGAAACAAGCTAAGTATCTGCCAGCTGGTAAGTGAACAAAGAAAATATAAGGTGTGTATGTGTATATATATAATATACATATAATATATATTGACATGACACACAGTCACGCCAATATATATTATATATATATAATGGAATATTATTCAGCCATAAAAAAGGAAGGAAGTCCTGCCATTTGTGACAGCATGGATGGACCTTGAGGGCATTAGGTTAAGTGAAATAAGTCAGACAGAGACAGACAAATACCATATGATCTCACTTATGTATAGAATCTAGAAAAGCCAAACTCTTAGAAACAGAGACAGATGTAATGTACACCACGGTGACTATAGTTAATACTGTATTGTATATTTGAAAGTTGCTAAGAGAGTAGATCTTAAAAGTTCTCATCATTACAAAAAAAAAATTTGTAACTATGTGTAGTGACAGGTCTTAACTAGACTTATTGTGGTGATCATTTCACAATATATACAAATATTGAATCATGTTGTACGCCTGAAACTAATGTTCTATGTCAATTATAGCTCAATAAAAATTAATTAATTCATTTCATGAAAAAGAAACAGAGCAGAATGGTGGTCACCACGGCTGGAGGGTTGGGGAAATAGGTGCAAACGTTCAATTATAAGATAAATAAGTTCTAGGGATCTAATGTACAGTATGATGCCTATAGTTAACAACACTGTATTGTGCACTTGAAATTTATTGAGAGTAGATCTTAAACATTCTCACCACACACACACACAAAAATGGCAACTATATGAGGTGATGGATGTGTTAACTAACTTTACTGTGGTAATCATTTCACAATAAATACGTGTATTAAATCATCATATTGTACACCTTAAATTTATATAATTTTATTTGTCAATTATATCTCAGTAAATGTAGTGGGAAAATAGCCCCCAGGGGGTTCTGTCACAGTTAGAATAAAAACCAAAGTCCTCCTCACCAGGCTAAGGCGCTCTCTGATCTCATCTCTTCCCATATCCCATCCATGCCAGCCACACAGTCTTCTCCTTGAAGTTTTTCACATGCCTGCCTCCATGCCTTTGCATTGGCTGTTTCCTCTGCTGGAATGCCCTTCCTTACTTGACTTACTTGCTAATTTACTCCAGATCTTGATCATAACCTCGGAGAGGCCTTCCCGGACCACCCTCTCTAAAATAGCACTCCCATTGCTGGCTATGCCCTCCTCTGCTTTATTTTCCTTCACTGCCCATCTTGCATCCTGATAAATATTTATCTCACTGTTGCCTCTCTTCTCCTTCCAATTTGAGTTCCACGAGGGCAGAGATTTGTCCTCCTCACTGTGGGGTCCCCAACACCTGGCACGGGGAATGTGTCTACCCATCTGCCCTTCTCATTTTTAAAATGCATTTGAAAGAAAATTGCAGGCTCACAGCAGGTGCTCAGTGAATAGCTCTTGAGTGAATGAACACAGATTCAGGTTGGCTGTGCACACAGCTGGGCCCACTGAGCCCTGGGCATGTAGGGCCCCCAATGTGTTCCCACAAGTGGGCAGACCTTTGCACATACACATTTGCACCCCCCAAAAATGCCAGAGTTATTGATTGTCCCCTTTGTGGTAGGCCTTTTACAGGGTGGTGGTGGATATACCCAGTCCCCGCCTCCCAGAGCTCACAGAGCAGAGGAGGAGACAAGCAGGAGACACACAGTCATGCCTATGAATGTATCTTGACAACCCATGCAGAACGCTGCCAAAGAAAAGGACAGAGTATTGGGAGTGAACGACATGGGGACCTAGATTAGACTGGGCAGGGCCAGGCAGTGACACAATGGAGAGGGAACATTGAGATGGGGTAAGGGGTGTGTAGGAGTTGAGGACAAAGGGCTGCAGGAGGTGCCCCACAGCTGTGAGCAAGGAAAAGAAGTCTGGGGATGGGGAGGAAAGGTTCAAGGGGACATGGGGGGTCCTTGGAGGGCTAAGTAAGCAGCTTGGGGTTTTATCTTGGGAGGTTTGGAGCAAAGGAGGGAAGGAGTTTGATCTAGGATTGAGAAACATTCCTCTGGTTGTTGACAGGTTAGAGGGAGGGAGAGTGGAGACAGGGAGCCAAGGGGGAGGCCAGATCAGGGGTCCAGGCGGGAGAGGACAGGGCTGGACAAGGGTGAGGTCATGGGGAGGGAAGCAGGCCCACGTGGGAGAGAGGTTTGTCATGCTGAATCCTCCACAAGACTTGGTAACTTACTGCAGGGTAGGGGGTGTCCAGGAGGACCCTGAGGGCTAGCTTTGGGAGGGAGGATGGATGCTGAGGCCGTCACTGAAATGGGACACAAATAAGACAGCTCAGAAAGGCTGATGGTGAGGAGCCTTGAGTGCCAGGCTGAGGAGTTGGGAGCTCACTCCCAGGGCAGCAGGGAGCCAAGGGCCAAGGTTAAACAGGGGAAGGATAGGGTCAGATCTGAGTTTCAGAAACATCCCTCTGTTGCCGAATGGAAGAAGGCTTGGAGGGAGCAAGAATGGAGGCAGGGAGGCCAGGGAGGAGGCCAGGGCAGGGGGCGGCAGGAAAGGATGAGGCTGGACTACACCGGGTTGGTGGGGAGAAGGCGCAGGTGGGAGAGACATCAGGAGCTTGAATGGATAGGACTTTGTGGTGAGCTCTAGGAATACCACTACACAAGCAGAATGGCCAAGAGCAGAGGAGCGGATGCCCACTCCCTCCTGCACAGACACTCAGGCATGCAGAGACCCCCATGTGCAAAACACAGGGGCACAGAAATGGACAAGCAGCACAACCACCTCAGAGACACTGGACCTGCAAGGACCAGGACACACAATCCCACCAGAGGGAGACAGCAGCGTGAGTGCAGAGGGAGACAAACAGATGAGATGCAAAAAATCAAGCGCACCTTGTCAGCTGTTGTCACCACGTGCGAAAAACTGCACATGTGCAGACCTAGGACATCTTCCCTCTAGCCTGCTAAGTGGGCTCTATTCTTATTCCCATCTTACAGATGGACAAACCGAGGCTCAGGGAGGCCAGTCACTTGCAAGTCACACAGTTAGTGGTAGAGCTGGGATTCCAACCCACGTCTGTGGGCACCCCCGTGGGTCCCTGTACACTAGTGCCCGGTTTCTGTGCCCATGTGGGTCTTTTTTGTATGAGGATCTATGTCTCCTCAAGTGTACCTGGGGGCTGCCCACCCAGCAGTGTCCTCTGGTTTCTGGTTTCTGAAGTTTCTCTAGGAATGGAGTTCCTGACCCAGCTTGTCTGAGTGTATCCGTGGGCCGGCAGCGTGCCCTTGCATGTCTCCTTCTGTCCCAGCCTCTGTGTATCGATGACATCTGAGTGTGTGTGTGTGTGTCCTTGTCTGAGGAGCTGTGAGTGTGAGGGGGAGTGCCTGGCTGGGGCTGGGCTGGGGGTGGAGGCAGGGGAGGGGGGCGTCGCACGGACTGAGAGGGGAGTGGAGTTCTGGAGGAATGTTTACCAGACACGAGAGAGCCCAGAGGGACAGCGCCCAGAGCCGGGATAGCGAGACGCACAGCCTCCCGCCTCACTGGCCCAGGATTGGGGGTGCAGCCGCCAGGGGCCCCTTCCCCCTCCTCAGCCTCCCTCCAGGGCCCCTTTAAGACCGGGCTGGCCCTCTCCTCTCCAAGTTAACCCCTCACAATCCAGGTGGCCCCCTAGGCTCCGACTCGGTGGGCGGAGGCAGGGAGGGAGCCAAGGGCGGAGAAAGGGTTGCCCGAAGTCTGGGAGGGAGAGAAGGAGGCAGGGGAGCAGAGAAGGCGGCCGCTGAGCAGAGCTGGCGAGGGGCCCCGCCGTGCCAGGCGGGCAGTGCCAAATCCAGGGAGCCCGGAGCTGGGGGGAGGGCCGGGGACAGCCCGGCCCTGCCCCCTCCCCCGCAGGGTGCTCAGCAACTTCTGAGGAAAGTTTGGCATCGATTGCGCGGTGCCCCGAGGATGGGCAGGGTCCCGCTGGTCTGGTGCTTGGTGCTGTGTTGCTGGGGGTGCGTGACCCCCAAGGGTGAGTGATGGGGTCCCTGTGGGGCAGGACCGCCCATGGAGGGGCTGGGGTCCGGGGAAAGGAAAGGGGATGGATGGCAGGTGCTGGGGGGTGAGTCCCCGGGCTGGTCTTGGAATTTCCTTGGGACAACAGAGAGGCAAACAGAGAGACACAGAGACAAACCAGAGAGGCCAGGGGAAAGAAAGGGACTCAGAGAGGAACACAAGGACAAGAAACAGAAACTGGAAGAGTCGGAGATGGCAGGAGATGGACACAGAGAGAGACAGACAGACAGGAGAAGCTGAGGACCCTGGGGAGAGGGGCTGAGTTGGGGGCTGCCCGCAAAGGAATCTTCCAGAAAGAATTAAGGCAGAGGGATGAGGAGGGCTCTGGAGCCCTAGGGGAAAACCCTCGTCACTGTCATGCCCCACTTGTCCCTGCCCCACGATTGTCTGTCTGTCTGCTCCATCTCAGGAGCGGGTGTCTCTGGTTCCAACTCTACCATCTCTGTGGGTCTCCATTTCTCTCTCTGTCTCCGTCTTTATGTCTCCCCGTTATCTACGTGTCTCTATTGATGTCTCTCTCTGTCTCCGTCTGTTTCCCTCTGTGTGTCTCTCCTGACACGTTTTTCCCTCTCAAAGGTGTTTCTCTCTTCATCTCTCATCCTCTGTCTCTCTCTGGGTCTCTGCTCCTCTGTCTCTGACTCCCCATGCCCAACTTTCTCTGGCTTCTCTCCATGTCTCTCCTTCTCTGTTTCTTTCTCTCTCCTCTCCCTCTCCAGCCCCTGTTTTTCCCAACCATCCACCAGCCTGATCTGTCAAGTCTCTAGAGACCCTAAGGGAGGGCAGTAGGGGCAAGGGCTGGCCCGCTGGGCAGTCCAGGGCGTGGGAGGCTGCCAGAACCCCGGCCTACTTCCCAACGGCTGAAGGATGGAGGCGGAGGCCGGACCCCAGTCCCCTGGGAAGGCTCCCATCCTCCCCTCAAAGCCTCCGCCCTCCACCCCCCACTGAGGTCACTCTACAACTATGTGAGCCTGAGGGCCTGACAGGGTCCTGGCAGCCGGTAGGCAGGCCGGGAGGGATGGAACTGAGGAGTCGGAGGGAAGTGGGGGTTCCTAAGCTGACTCTTCTCCATCTTCCTACAGGCACACAGGCTGAGGCAAATCCCTTTGTGGGGAGCCTAGGAAACATCACCGGTGCCCGGGGACTTATGGGGGCCCTTCGGTGTGAGCTCCAGGTTCAGGGGGAACCCCCCGAGGTGACCTGGCTGCGGGATGGACAGGTCCTGGAGCTGGCGGACAGCACCCAGACCCAGGTGCCCCTGGGCGAAGACGGGCAGGACGACTGGAAAGTGGTCAGCCAACTCAGGTGCCCAGCCTCCCCTCACCTGCCACGACCAGATCCCTGTCCCCCACCTCCATCACATGGTGGGTGAAAAGTAATGGGCAGGAGCCCCACTTGGGTTGGAACCCCAGCATGGTCACTCTCTGACTGTGTGGCTTTGAGCATGTGACGTAACCCTGGGTTTCACTTTCCTCTTCTGTAAAATAAGTTAATAATAGTACCCACTTCTTAGTCCTTAGGAGTTTCCAGTCTAGACCCCCCTCTTTCAGCTCTGATGACCCCTTCCCAGTGTCCAGCTCTGACCCGAACCTCTCTGTCCCTCCTCTTGCCCTGTCAGAATCTCATCCCTGCAGCTCTCAGACGCAGGATGGTACCAGTGTGCGGTGGTCCTGGGAGGAAAGACCTTCGTGTCCCAGCCTGGCTATGTTGGGCTGGAGGGTGAGCCCTGGGCTCAGAGGTTGTGGGACAGCAGGAATTCTGAGGGTCAGAGGGTTCTGGAGGATTCAGGATGTCCCCTGAGGACATACAGCCTACGAATGTCAGAGATCTTGGGGTGTTGGGAAGCTGGGAAGTCTATAAATTATTGGGGACAGGCCTGGGTGAGACTGTATGTCCTGGAGAAGACATCTTGGGGCTTGTCAGATGTCCTGGGGTCAGACATGGTGGGGGTAGGACACTCTGGGATCAGATAAGGGGTCAGAGGCACGTCTTAGGCCTCTCCCTGACCCCGGGGACCTCGCTCTCCTCATTGGTCAAAAGGGATGAGGAGTCAGATATTCTGGAAAAGAGATATGAGGGGCTCGGATGGTCTGGGGATCAGACATTGGTCAGGGGGAATCATATATTGGGATCATGTGCCCTAGGGGTAGGGCTGAGGGGTCAGACATCTGAAGGCAGTTCAGGTGTCCTAAGGGATCAGACATGGGAGTGAAAGACCCTGCAACCTGCAACACCCTAGTGGTGAGTGGGACACATGGGGGGCTCAGAGGGACCCCAGCCTCTACCACCAACCCCCCCCCAGGCCTGCCTTACTTCCTGGAGGAGCCTGAGGACAGGGCTGTGACCGCCAACACCCCTTTCAACCTGAGCTGCCGGGCCCAAGGACCCCCAGAGCCCGTGGACCTCCTCTGGCTCCAGGATACTGTCTCCCTGGCTCCAGCCACAGGCCATGGCCCCCAGCACATGCTGCGTGTTCCAGGTGAGTCTGGGGGAGTGGCCAGCTCAGCGCAGAGGGCCAGGCAGGATGAAAGTGGGGAGCAAGGGAGCCCTGCTTGCCTCTGAGTGAGTGTCTGCCTGAGCCTTTCTGTCTCTCTGTCCCTGAGTCTGTCTCTCTCTGTTTTCTCTCTTTGTCGCTGAGTCTGTCTTTCTCTACATCTCTGTCTCTATTTCCTCTTTTCTCTCTGTCTCTTTCTCTCTGTTCTCCATCTGTCTCTGTTTCTCTCTGTGTGTGTCTGTCTCTCTGCTCTTTCTCCTTCCATTCACCCTAGCTTCTCTGAATAGAATTCTTTGTCCTGGGTTTTCTCTGAGCTGTTCCGTGGCCCAAGTGTGTGTGGGCCTGGTGCCCCTTTGTCAGCCCTTGACCCCAAGCAGGGCACCAGAATCAACTATGACCTTTTCTCTCCCACCTCCTCCCAACCTGCCCACCTCTGGACCCAAAGAGCCCAACTCGGGGGACAGAGGTGAAAGCAAAGAGAGGAGGAAAAAGTGGGAAACAGAAAGACAGTTACAGAGAGAGAGAACAAGAGACACAGGAAAGGACAGACCACAGAGGTAACCCAAGACAGGACAGGGAGGTCTCAGTGACAGATGAAAGCCGCCCAGCCTCGGGGTGACCATCCCCTTCCATATCACACAGATGGGACAGGACCTAGTTTGGGGTCACACAGCAGTCAGAGGGGGAGCTGGGGGACCCTGGGCACAGGGGGTTCCCCTCACTGAGGAAGGAGAGACAGGAACACAGACGGGGGAAGCTCACTCAGAGGAAGGCTGCTAGACCCTGGAGGGCATCAGCTTCTGGCACCCCCAACCTGCTGCCTCCTCTGCTGGAATGGGGAGGGGACTCCAGATGAGGGTCTCCCTGGGTCAAGGGAGGTGCCCACGTTCCCAGCATTCCGGGGGCCCTGAGTGTGCAAGGAAGCGGTGATGAGCATGCCAGCCCCCAGAGGGGTGACTCAGGCCGGTGGCTCTGGAGCCTGAGTCAGCCTGGCACGACCCCACAGAAGGAGAGGGAGAAGATGGTTCCCTCACTCCATCCCAGGAAAAAGGAGAAATGGGGGAGCACAGGTGTGAGAGGGCCTACGTGTGTATCAGTGTGTAATGGAGCTGTCAGGGAGCGGTCTGTGTGCGTGTCTGTGTGATCTGGGCATGTGCACGTCCCACTGGATCTGTGTCTCATTGCGTCAGTCAGCATCAAACTCTTTGTATGAGGGTGTGCCTTAGCGAGGGCCAGCTTCTGTGGATGTCTCAGTGTGTGTGTGTGTGTGTGTGTGTGTGTCTCACTAGGTATGTGTCTGTCAGCTTGGCTGTCTGTCCCACTGTGTGTTTGGGTCTTTATAGTACGTCTCTGGAAGTTTCTCAGTGTGTGTCACTAAGTATACTAGTGTCAGCCTGGTGTCTATCCTTCTTTGTGTTTCTGCGTTCGCAGCTGTGACTCGCTGTGTCAGGGTGGAGTGTGTGTGTGTTCGGGGAGAGATGGCAGAGTGAGGGACCAAGTCTGTTCCATAGCTCTTGCACACACCTCCCTGTGAAGAGGCGACAGTGTCAGCTCATAGGTGTGCACCTATGGGTGTGAGTGTGTCTTCGTGTGACTTCTGTTTCCTTGTGGAGTCAGTGGACACCTTGGTGTGTTTCTTGGTGTGTTTCTACTGACCTCAGCTGTGTGTACATACGTCTGTGTCCGCGAATATCTCTGTGGTGTCTGTGTCTATGTCACAGGGTGAGCATGTTGATATATGACTGACTCACATGGACCCCTGTATGCGTGTGTGTGTGTGTGTGTGTGTGTGTGTGTGTATGATTCACAGCAGGCAGTGACAATAGCCTTCTGCTTCTGCCTGGTGTCCTGGTATATCAGCCCTGCCCCAATTGCCTCTTGTGGACGAACGTGGGTTCTCACCAGCATGTATATGTATGTATGTGCCACCTTCGTGCACAGGGCAGCATCTCCACACTTGTGTGTCTGCAGCAGTCCTGCATGTCTACCCAAGTGGGTGTTTCTGTATCAGTCTGAATTTCAGTGAATGTGTCTGAAGCAACCTGAGTGTGTCCAGCTGTGTTTTGATGTTGTGTGTATGTGTGTGTGTGCCAATGTCAGCCCCTGTGTGTATACATGTAAGTCACTGAGTGTCTATTTGTGTCACTGCATGTTTGGGACAGCATCAGCCCTGTGTGTAGCTTAGCTTAGGGAGTGCTACGCTGTCTGTTTTTATGCCATAATGGCCCCTGTGTGTTAAATGTGATTCATTGTGTGTGTGTGTGGGGGGGGGGGGGTGCTGTGACAAGGCATTTTGTCCGTTTGTCTGTGTCTGTCGCTCCATCTGACTCAGGGCGTGCCCCTGTCTCCTTCCAGCCTTCTTCTTCCCTTGGAAAAAACGCAAGGGGGAGGGGAGCAGGGAGCGGAGGGAAGGACAGTACATCTGGAAAGCACATCTGGAGTAGGCCTGCTCCAGTCGCTGAGGGAGATCCCGCTGGAGGGGAGGGGGTCCCAGGCCCCTTGGGCCCTGCTCTCCCCTCCCTCAAAGTGCCTGGCTCTGGGGCCTCGGAAGGGGGATGCTGGGCGCGCCCCCCCAACCAAGGCCGGCCGGAAGTGCCAGAGGGGGAGGGGGCGTCCCGGTGACTCATGCGGGGGCAGGAATGCTGCGGTCGGAACAGGACCCGGCTCCAGAACCCCGCTCCCGCCCCAGGGCTCCTCGCGAGGCAGCGGCAGCTCCCGCGCGGTGACCCTGGCCGGCCCCCACGTGCCAGGTGGCTGGACAGGATCCAGCCTCCCCGCCCCTGCGGCAGCCCGCCCGGGGCTGTCCTGTCCCTCCCCCGGACCGGCCGCGGGGGCTGCGGGCCCGGGCACCTGACCTTGGCTGGGAACTGCCGCCTGGGCAGCGAGCTGCGGAGCTTCCCTGCCCACCCCCTTCCGGCCTCGGCAGCCTTTCCTTCATTCCACTCCCTCTGCCGACTGAGAAAAGGAAACTTTGTGTCTGCGGGGAGGTGGTGGGAACACAGGCACACACTGCAGAACAAACACAGGAGACACGCACAAGTGTACAACATCCGCGGACACACACAGGGCCACAAACACTCCTGCACAGAAAGACACACGGAACAGCAGACATGCACGCAGACTTAAGACTTGGTCCTTCTCACATCCTGTCCCCCAGACATTGTGTTTACACGCATATGTTTATGTTTCTGTGTGTGTGAGTCTGTGTGTGTTGTATAGCTGTGTGGTTGTATATCTCTGTGTGTCTCTTGTGTTTGTCTCTGTACTTGTATGTACCTTTGTGTGCGCATGTGTGTGTCTGCCTGTGTTCCCACCACCATGCTGGGGAGGGGAGGCAACCCATCCCCAGACGCTCAAAGAGAGTTATTCAAGACACACACATTAACTCACTTACTCACGGAATTACACAGGCTCATGTTGCTACATCCACACTCAGAAACTCTCATAAGTACACAAACTTATACACATAAATTCATTCACTCATTTAACAAATATTTATGAAGCACGTGCTCTGTGCCAGGCCATCTTAGGCCTGGAGGATACAGCAGGAGACAAAACAGACAGAAACCCCTGCCCCCCGGGGAGCTGACATGCTAGTGGAGTTGACAGACAGTGAACAAGATACATAGATAAGGGTCAGCCCGGCTGGCCTAATGGTTAAATTTGGCACGATCCGCTTTGGCAGCCCCGGTTCAGTTCCTGGGCACAGACCTACACCACTTGTCTGTCAGTGGCCATGCCCTGGCGGCAGCTCACATACAAAATGAGGAAGATTGGCAACAGATGTTAGCTCAGGGCGAATCTTCCTCAGAAAAAAAAAAATTAAAAAGGTACGTAGGTAATGTGTGGAGTATACTGTGATGAGAAGAGCCAAAGAGAAAAAGAAAAACAGGAGGAGGCCAGATCTGGAGGGAGGTCAGGGAAAGAGTGACTGAGAAGGTGGATCTGAGTAACAGATGTGAAGGAGGGTGGAGGCAGCCGTGTGGATATCTGTGGGAAGCCTGTTCCAAGCAGAAGGGACAGAAGTGCAAAGTTCTGAGTGGGGAATGTGCTTGAGCCTGTGTTCCAGAAACACCAGGAGGCCAGTGTGGCTAGAGCAGAGTGAGCAGCCAGGGAGCAGTGAGTGAGGGGAAGAGGGGTGGGTAGGAGCAGAGCTCATGAATGAACAAACGCCTCCACATTTACACACACCCAGGGGGAACTGTTACATACACCAGGTGTGTCTATTAGTTGTATGTGCCTCTGTGTGTGCCTGTGTGGCTCAGCATGACTGTGTTCATGCATGTATGTGTGTGTCTGTGTGTGAGTGTGCATTCTTGTATGTGTCTTGTGTCTCTAGGTATGAGTATGTTTCTGTATGTGACTGTGTGTTTCTATGTATATCTGTGTGTATAATTGTGTGTGTTGGTATATGTGTCTGGTGTGTCTATGTAGGAGTAAATGTATTTGTGTGTGTGTATAACTGTGTGTGTCTATGCATGTGTGTCTGGGTATGTACGTGTGTCTCTATCCATGCATAAGTGTGTGTGAGGGGGTGTGTGTCTGTGTGCGTATGCATGTGAGTGTGTGTTTACGTGTGTCTATATCTGTGCATGTGTGTGTGTCTGTCTGTATGTGTGTCTGTGTGGTGGGGCATTAGAGCTGGGCCATGGGCCTGTCATCATGTATGGGGATGGAGGCCTGTGTTCCCAGGCCATTGCCTCCCCTTCCCGAACTCTCCCTTCAAGCAGGTGCCGTGTGAGCTGTACTGACCCTGTCAGATGGGCCATGGTAGGGGGCAGCCCGGCATGACCCAGGAAGCCCTCCCCTCTCTGACACTGGGCCCCTTCTTTATATGACTCCTCAGGCCTGAACAAGACATCTTCTTTCTCCTGTGAAGCCCATAATGCCAAGGGGGTCACCACATCCCGCACAGCCACCATCAAAGGTGACAGGAAAGGGAGCTGGGGAGCTGGGTGTCAGAGGGTGAGGGTCAAATGTCAGAGCTGGGGTAGAGGGAAGGGTGGGGAGCTTTGGGCAAAAGCATCTGAGGGTCAGTCCCTCCCGTCATCTGTCCACAGTGCTCCCCCAGCGGCCCCGTGACCTCCACCTGGTTTCCAGCCAGCCCACGGAGCTGGAGGTGGCTTGGACACCAGGCCTGAGTGGCATCTACCCCCTCACCCACTGCACCCTGCAGGTGAGTCCTCAGACTTTGCTCGCCTCAGTCTCAGCCCTCCTTCCACCCACACCCACAAGCCCTCATCACCTCCCTAGGAAACCAGCCCTTCCCAGCCATTCATGTGTTGAGAGGCAATAGAACCTCTGGTTAAGGCAGATGTCCTGGGTCCAGATCCTGGCTCCACCAGCTGCTGGCTGCCTGAGCTTGGGGAGGTGACTTAACCTCTCTGGGGCTCAGTTCTCTCATCTATAAAATGGGCATAATGGTAGTACCTACCTGATAGGCTTGTGAGAATTCCATGTGTGAACACAAGTAACAAACTTAAAATAGTATCTGGAACATAGATAATGCACAATAAGCTACAGTCATGCACCACCTAACCATGTTTCAGTCAACAATGGGTCGCATATATGACGGTGGCCCATGAGATTAGTGCCACATAGCCTAGATGTGTAGTAAACTATACCATCTAGGTTTGCGTAAGTACACTCTATGATGTTTCGCACAACAACGAAGTCGCCTAACGACGCATTTCTCAGACTGTATCCCCGTCGTTAAGTGACACGTGACTGTATTAGCTGTTTTAATTTTTTTTTTAGTGTTAATGATATTGACTCTAGCCGGAATGGGAACCCTGAGACAGCAGGGCCCAGAGCCACCTCTGTCACCCCTGGGTACCCACGGCCCTGTGCTTCTCCCCTCCCAGCCCTGAGCACTCTGGGTTGTCATTGTCAGGAGGTGAGTCTGTCTCCCACTGAACTGTGAGCTCTGAGAGGGCGGGGCCGGGCTGTCTCAGTCACCTTGTCCTCATGATCGCCCAACACAGAGCCAGACATAGACTAGAAAATATTTGCTGGAAGAATACCTGACAACTGCAACAAGCTAGACCCAGCCTTCTGCACCCAAGTTGTTCCTATTCCAGAATAAGGAAAAAACCCAAACAAACACAGATCTCTGAATGCAAGGTCCAGTTCTGGCCTGAAGTTCTCTGAGGCTTGGAAGGTGGAGTGAGGGTGGTACAGTGCCTGTGAAGGGAGATGACAATAGTTAATAACGACCCACTTTTATTGAGTGTCAACTATGTGCTGGGCCTTGTCTGATGGCTTCACACACACTTCCTTGTGTGTTTGTGAAGCAGGATCTATGGGTCCACGCATTTTCCAGATGAAGAAACTAAGGCTCAGAGCAGTTAAGCAACTTGCCCCAGGTCACAGCCAGGGAGTAGCAGCGGCGGGATTCAAACCCTTGTCTCACCAAACCCAAACAGTGCTCCTTACCTCCTTAGAGACCGTTTAGAGCCTTTGCTTGATTAAACAGGAGTTGTCTTTCTTATAATTACATGCGCTGGACACAACCTCAGTCACTTGTCATTTTAACCCTAGAAGATAATGGCCATTAATCTTCCCGTTTTCAAGGTAAGAAACTGAGGCCCAGAGAGGGGAAGTGACGTGCCCTTCCAATGGCTAAAAAAGATAAAACCGATTCCATCCCAGAAGCCAGGCCTATTGGGGACACCTCAAATGCCAGGTCAGGCATCAGCTGTACCCTTAACCCGCATCCATCCAGTGTCCGCAGGAAAGCGGAAGTGTGTGTTCTTCCTCTCTGGGTCTCACTTCCTGCTGTGTGTGGGCTGGGGCTGAAGGGTTCAAACCGGAGGGTCACAGCCATCCTAGAGAAAAGAGAAGTGGGAGTGGGTAGGGGGAGGCTGGCCGTCTGCACCCATGTCCCCTTTGTCCCGGCAGAGCTTCCCCTTCCTGTTTGTCACTGTGGGTCAGAGAGCAGGCATGGGGACAGCGTCCCCGCATCATGCCACCCACCATCTACTCAACCCTCCCCAGGCCTCGTGGTGGTATCATCTCCCCATATTGGGGCTGTGTGACTCTGGGCAAGCTGTTGAACTTCTCTGGGCCTCTGTTTCCTCATGTGTAAAACGGGAATGAAAAAAGAAATTGACCCCCTAGGGTGGTGGTAAGAAGTCAATTAATTCATCCAGGAATGTGGTTGCCAGGGTGCTCGGTACCTTGTTGGCACACAAGAAATGTTAGCTGTTGATAGGGTGTGCAAACCAGTTTATATGCACCGTGTCATTAAACCTCACACCCTGCCAGGTAGGGACTCTTGCGTGCCCATTTTCCAAAGACAGCAACTGAGATTCAGAGAAGTTAAGACACTCACTCTAGGTCACACAGTAAATACTATCCAAGCCAGGACTTGCACTCAAGGAATCTGGCTTCAGAGCCCACACCCTTAAGCAGTAAACTCCTTCCCAACACATTGTGTGGCGGTGTGGTTGGATCACTTGGTTGCTCCCTCGGGTGAAGGCAGCACTCCTGAGGTGTGTGCCTGTGAGTTGTATGGCTGTGGTGTGTTTGTGGTTCTGGGCGGCAGGGCTGTGCATGTGTATTCCCCAGCTGTAGCCCCTACCATCCTGATCATGCCATTCCTGAGGACCAGGTGGGTGTGTCCACCTGTGCAACTGTGCAGGGTGTGCAGAGTTTGGCACTTGTGGCCAGGTAACCTCACACACACACAAAATAATAATGACAAACACTCAGTATGCACAGGCACTCTTTTAAACGCTTAGAAGCGTCAATTCAGTCAACCTTGTGAAGTAGGAGCCATTGTTGTTATCCCATTTTACAGAGGAGGAAACTGAGGCACAGGGCTGGGGAATGGTGGAGGCTGGATTTGAACCTCAGATCCAGCGTCCATGCTCTTCAGTGCTAAGTTGCACCATCTCTCTGGACAGAAGAGAAGTATTGTTACTATTATTGATGTTCTTAAATGGACATTCTTACTGTAAGCATGGCAAAGATTTTGAAGACAGGAGGGGGTTCAGGTTCAGTGACAAGCTGGTGACCTCGGACAAGTGATTCCATCTCTCCAAGCCTCAGTGTCTTCATCTGGATCATGGGGATACACACAGTACCCACAAGGAAGGGCTGAGAAGAAAGTCAGATGAACTCAGATTTGTGAAGGGTTTTTCTCTTTTTATTAAGATCTACATAATGTGCATCATCTTTGGTGTACACTCAGATTGTTTAACCTGCGGTTTCATCCATGTAACCACCCTCCAAATCAAGGTGCAGACCCTTCCCAGCCCCCCAGAAGGCTCCCTCAGCCCCCAGAGATGCGCACTCCTCTGATTTCTATTGTAGGACATTGCTTTTGCCTGTGGTTAAATGTCATTGTTATTATTATTGTTGATGCTGACTACCTGCCGTGCACTGTGCAGTTGTCCCATTTTCCAGATGACGAAACTGAGGCTCAGAGAGGGAAAGTCTTGCCAGACGTGGCTTTCACCAGTGATGACAGAGCCACATCGTGCAGCTGGGTGGTCTCCTCATTTTGCAAATGCAGGTGCCCATGTGGTACTAGCATGGAGCTGCAACATACACATACACACATATCCTTGCAAAACTGTGTCGTCACACTAGGATCACCACCATCGAGAGTTGTATGACCATTTTGTGTGATTATGTGGCCATCCTGTCCTCATGCCTCCTTCTCTCTCCTCAGGCTGTGCTGTCAGACGATGGGGTGGGCATCTGGCTGGGAGAGCCAGACCCCCCAGAGGAGCCCCTCACCTTGCAAGCATCTGTTCCCCCTCACCGAATTCGGCTGGGCAGCCTCCATCCTCATACCCCTTATCACATCCGGGTGGCGTGTGCCAGTACCCAGGGCCCCTCACCCTGGACCCATTGGCTTCCCGTGGAGACGTCAGAGGGAGGTAAGAAGGGGCTGGTGTCAGGGGGAGGAGATGTTGTGTGCTGCCCGCCCTGGACGTTGTTAACATCAGTACCACCCCCAGCATCTCCTCTCATCCATTTACCCCTTGTGGCCTCAGTCTCCTTCCCATCCCGTCCCTGACTCCTCAGCACAGCCCACTGGCATCTCTCCTTGTGCTTCCACTCACAGGAGGCCTACATGAGTTGCCCATGCGCATGCCCTTTGCACCCTGCCACTGCTTCCTGGGAACAGGGGTGGGGGTCAGGAAGAGGTAGGGGTGCCAGCTTCCCCTCTTCCCTGTCCTCCAGTGCCCCTGGGCCCCCCCGAGAATGTTAGCGCCATGCGGAATGGGAGCCAAGCCCTCGTGCGTTGGCAGGAGCCAAGGGCGCCCCTGCAGGGCACCCTGTTAGGGTACCGGCTGGCCTATCGAGGCCAGGACACCCCAGAGGTGGGTGCTGCTGACTGCGTTTGGGTGGAGTGGCTGGGGAGGAGGGAGATGGGGAGGAGGAGATGAGAGGGCAGATGTGGACAGTTGTGCAGGTTGGGTAGTACACAATCACACTACGCCTAAGAGAGCACATTCTAGGGTGGTTAAAGGAGTCTAGGAGGGTTAGAGAATGGCTATTTATGCATCATTGTAAAAAGTGTTTCAGTAGACTTATATGTTCACTATGATGATTTTACAGCAGATAGTTGTACAGCATCTTGAGGAAGGGGCGCCTTTTCCTAATAGGCATCATGGTACTCTCTGAGCAAGCAGCACCCCTGGGGTAGAGAGATGGGGTGGGAAAGAGGATGGGGAGTTCGAAGGGGATGGAGAGATGAGGGTGAAAAGATGAGAATTCAGTTCTTCAGCAAAAGTACTGTGTGCCACGCACTGTGCTAGGACTTGAGGACACGACAGTGAGTGAGACGAAGTCCTGGTCCTGGTGGAGCTGATACTTTGTTGGGCACAGGGATGGAGAACGGAGAGGGAAGGGTTGGGGATAGGAGATGAAGGGTGGGAGGAGGTAGATGATGAGAGGCTGGAGATAAGCAGAGGGCTTTGAGAAAGATGGGGAGTTGAGGCCAAGGCTAAAGGCTTACAAGTTAGGGGACTGGGGCTCTACCCTCATGTCACGTCTGGACGTCCTAGGTGCTAATGGACATAGGGCTAAAGCGAGAGGTGACCCTGGAGCTTCGGGGGGATGGGACTGTGCCCAACCTGACCGTGTGTGTGGCAGCCTACACTGCTGCTGGGGATGGACCATGGAGCCTCCCTGTGCTCCTGGAGCCCTGGCGCCCAGGTAACTCCAAAGCCATGCTCAGCCCCCTTCAGCCTATCCACAAGGACCTTGTCTCTCCAGATGCCCCTGACTTGCTCCCTGTACCTTTCAGTGTTACCCCAATCTAGGCTCTGGTCCTACCGGGAACCTTACTGAGAGCCTCACTCCCTCCCCTGTGTCACACAAGTCTTGTCCTCTCTGAGCATATCCTCCCTCTGTCCTTTCTATTCACAGAGCAAGGACAGCCAATCCACCAGCTGGGTAAGGGCTTATGCACCCCCTCTACTCCCTCCCTTCCCTCAATGCCCAATGAGGATCCCATAAACACACACATACTCTTTGTATATCCCTTTCATGTTTCTCAAACTCATCACTCTAATTCTCTACTTCTTGGGTTTGTGTGGTCCTTGATGGAGGTGTCTATAATGGCCCAGCACATTGTAGGTACTCAGTGAATGGAATATGGGTGGATGGATGGGTATATGGATGGAAGGAAGGATGGATGGATGGGTAGATGGACAGGTGGGTAGATGGGTGGATGAATGAATAACTGGGTGGGTAGACGGATGGATAGATGGATGGATGGATGTACAGATGAGTTATCTCCCTCATATCTCAAATATTTCTTCAACAATTCTCAAACATTCCTCCAACACCCATTGTACCCTCCTAGCACTATTACAGCCCGCCTCTTGTAAATCAATCCACAACCCTTACTTATTCCTCTCATGCCTTCCTACATTTCTTTGCATACCCTTTCCACACTAATCCCATCATCCTTTCACGTTCATCCCATTGTAATATTTCTTCTAATCACTCCCTCCTTTTTGCACACCCTTTCCATTCATCCCATGCTCCTCATCTGCCCTTCCCATGCCTTTTACATTCTCATTGCACACTCCTCTCACACCGAAGTTATATCCTTACAAATCCCTGCTCACTCCTTGCATCTAAAACTCCTTGAATATTCCTCACTCACATGCCACAAACTCCTCCAACATCCATCTGACACTCTGTACACACTCCTTTGCACACCACATTCCTTTGCACATTTACTTCACTCTCATCCCTCGCATTATGAAAACTCTTCTACAGTCACTACACACTCCTCAAAAATATTCCATGGCCATTTGTCCCAAGAGCCTCACACTCCTTGCATATTCTTTACACATGCCTCATGCACTCTTCCTACACTGCATGTATTCTCTCCCCTACTCACCTGTTTTTCTACGCCCTAGTCTGCCATCCTTGCACAATCATCATACATATCACACACACCTATACTACTTGAGATTTACTCACACACATTCCATGCTCATCCAGCCCTCCTTGCACACTCATAAATCATTCTGCACAAGCCTCTCACTCCCATCCCACACTCCTTCCACACTCATTGCACACTCCTCAAGTGTCCATCCCACTCTTAACTCACCCCACCCCTCCCTCCCACTCTTAGCTCACCTCATCCCTCCTACGAGTTTCATGCTCCTACTTTAACACATACTCATAGCATATCCATCGCATGCCTTGCCCAGCCCAGTCTCCTTGATTATGTGAATGCACCTATCACATACTTCATCCAATATGTCCACATCTGCCTCCCTCCAACAACACCACCTTGGGTCCTGGGGAGCTGGATCAAGGGCCTCAGCCATGACCTGTCCCCCATACCCCCTGACAGTGAGTGAACCCCCAGCCCCTGCCTTCTCGTGGCCCTGGTGGTATGTACTGCTGGGAGCAGTTGTGGCTGCTGCCTGTGTCCTCATCTTGGCCCTGTTCCTCGTCCACCGGCGGAAGAAGGAGACGCGCTATGGGTGAGTTGGAACTACATGGGTAGGGAGGCCAATGTGGACTAGGATGGAGAGGCTGGAGGTGGGGACATCATCAGGAGGCTAGTGCAGGAGGACAGATTACCAAGAATTAGGATGAGGGCAAGAGTCTGGAGAATGAAGGGAAGGCAGGAGGTAGCAGACCAAGACATGCTCGGCAAATGCAGGAGGAGAGGGCAAGCAAGGCTTGGGGTTGGGATGATGCTTGCTCTCACTGCTTGTGGAAGGAGGGGGTTCCACATGGTTCTGCCCTGCTGTCATCTCTCGATTCTCCCCAGAGAGGTGTTTGAACCAACAGTGGAGAGGGGCGAGCTGGTGGTCAGATACCGCGTTCGCAAGTCCTACAGTCGGCGGACCACTGAAGCCACCTGTAAGTGAACCCGATGCCTCCCTGCCCTGGTTTGGGGCTAACAAGTGTAGAAGTTTGGGCCTGCTGGGCTTCTGTAGAAGCATGAATCAAAAGTTTCTGAAGGCCTTGGAATACTAGGATGTTAGAAGCACAGACTCTAAGAAAAACGGAATTGTTGAACCACACAGAACCTTAGAATAATAAAATCTTAGACACAGTAAATCTTAGAAACACCAGGGCTGGCCCGGTGGTGCAGCGGTTAAGTTCGCACATTCTGCTTCTCGGCGGCCTGGGGTTCGCTGGTTTGGATCCTGAGTGCGGACTTGGCACCGCTTGGCAAGCCATGCTGTGGTAGGCGTCCCACATATAAAGTAGAGGAAGATGGGCACAGATGTTAGCTCAGGGCCAGGCTTCCTCATCAAAAAGAGGAGGACTGGCAGTAGTTAGCTCAGGGCTAATCTTCCTCAAAAAAAAAAACAAAACAAAACAAAAAACACCAAACCTCAGAATCATAGGATCTTAGAACAATGTAATCATGATAATGTTGGTGATAAAGATGATAATGACAATGATGAAGAAGATGCTGCTGCTGAGATAAGGTTGAGATATGATGATGGGGATGATGATGATATCAGCCAACCCTGGCACTTCCTATGTGACAGGTGCTGTTCTAGGCGCATTGTATATATCACTTAATTTAATCCTCACGACAACCCAATGAGGTAGGTGCGTTATCCCCTGCACTTCACAGATGAGGAAGCTGTGGCATAGAGTGGCTAAGTAACTTCCTCAAGGCCACACAGCTTGTAAGTTGGAGAGCTGGGATTCGAACCCAGGCACTTTTGCTCTGAAGCTCATCCCTTTACCTGCCTCTGGGAATTACAGAATGTTAGAGAGGTAGAATCAACCTTGGCCTGAAAAAGTATAGGCTCACTACTATAGACCCTCAGAATCTTGAAAATCATAGATTCCTAGAACTATCAACTTCCTGTTAGAAGATTATAGAGTTATGGAGGGTCCCATCTTTCCAATTGGGGAAACTTAAATCCAGAAAGAAAAGAGACAGAGTTAGGTCTCTTCCTAGCACACAGTGAGAAGGCTGCCAGGGCCCCAGGGAGATGTCCAGAGGGTCTGGGAAAGACATTTATTTAAGCAGAGAAGGAAAAGGAAGCGAGGAGGTCACAGTGATCTAATGGAATAATACGCCACAGCAGTTCTCAAAGTGTGATCCGAGTCCCGGGGGCCCCAAGACCTTGGCAGGGTGTCCATGAGGTCGAACTATTTTCATAATAATACCAAGACATTACTTGCCCTTTTGCTCTTTCCTTCTCTGGTGAGCGTTCAATGGAGTTTTCCAGAGGCTTCCTAATGTGTGATGATGTCATCACTCTGACGGTCGATGGAACATGTGCTTGTATATTCTTGGGATTTAAAAATCTCTCCGTTTTAATTCTGAATTCAATAAATATCAATATAGATAACCCACATAAACAAAAGCTCTTTGCGGTCCTCAATAATTTTAAGAATGTAAAGAGATCCTGAGGCCAATAAGTTTGAGAACTGTTGCTATACCGCAATGAGAATGAATAAATTACAGTTACACTCAACAGCTACACTGCGACTATCTCATAGATGTCATGTTGAGTGAAAGAAGCCAGACACAAAAGAGAACATAGTAAGTGATTCCATGTTTATGACATCCCAAAACAGACAGGACTAATCTGTGGTCAGAGAAGTCAGGAAAATGACTACCCTGAGAGAACAGGTCATGGTCTGTTCTTGACCCGAGTGCCAGTCACACAGTTGTGTTTGGTTTGGAAAATCCATTGAGCTTCTCAGTTATGATTTATGCAGATTATACTTCAATGAGAAGTTAATATTTTTAACAATTGACATGGCAGGACACTGACCAATCAGGTGCCTACTGGAGCAAGATTATGTGGCAGGCTTTAACCTCTTAGTTGCTATTCTGGGGGACGATTCAGGGAGCCTAGAAGAGGAGATAGGGTGGGGGTGGAGGGATGCCTAGGGCAGTAGCCATTTTTGTATGAATGCAGAAGTATTTTGGTATTTTAACAATGAATATATCCCTATTGGTGAGTGTCACCTGAATGTGAGCCCTGCTCCATGTCTCTGTCCATACACTGTCCTCCTCTCCCCTCATCACCAATGCAGTGAACAGCCTGGGCATCAGCGAAGAGCTGAAGGAGAAGCTGCGGGATGTGATGGTGGACCGGCATAAGGTGGCCCTGGGGAAGACCCTGGGAGAAGGTGAGTGCCCCCAGCACGTGTACACACATGCCCCTGAACCCTAAAGTCCTGCACTTCCTCTCCTAAACCCAACCACAGGGAATGCAGTCCCCACAGGCCTGCCTGAGGTCAATGTCTCCTTCTGGTCTCCCACAGGAGAGTTTGGAGCTGTGATGGAGGGCCAGCTCAACCAGGACGACTCCATCCTCAAGGTGGCTGTGAAGACAATGAAGAGTGAGTCTTCATTGTGTGATACATGTGCATACATGCATATATGCATATGCATACATACGCACCATTTGGGACCCCATTCTCTAAACCCACACTCCTTCCCTATGCCCCTAAGGAGGCAGAAATGCAGAAGAGTTAATGGCAAATTAGCCCTAGCATAGAATCTCAGTGTTTTCAGACAGGAAACGGAGTCCATGCCAGGTACTTCCACAGAAGGAATTTAATATGAGGAGATTACTACAGAGGTGTAGGAAGGACTGAAGGAAGAACTGGGGGCAGTGAGGCAACCTAGAGATTAGCAGCAGCAGTACTGTCACTTCCACCCGTGGGCATGAAGGGCAGGGGGAGGAAGTGGTGTTACCGGATCCCATGGCCAGGGACACCTGGTGAGATTTGGGAATCACAGAGTTAGGAGCTACCTTGTGAGAGCTTAAAACACAAAGGAGGGGCTGGCCTGGTGGCGCAGCAGTTAAGTTCGCACGGTCTGCTTGTCCGCGGCCCAGGGTTCGCCAGTTCGGATCCCAGGTGCGGACATGGCACAACTTGGCAAAAGCCATGCTGTGGTAGGCATCCCACGTATAAAGTAGAGGAAGATGGGCTTGGGTGTTAGCTCAGGGCCAGTCTTCCTCAGCAAAAAGAGGAGGATTGGCAGTAGTTAGCTCAGGGCTAATCTTCCTCAAAAAAGAAAAAAAAACACAAAGGAGACACAGCCACCACCAAGGCAATACTGGAAGTAGAAAGAGAGAGGGTCAAATACCCTGGCTTTTCCCCTCTTCCTGCCCACCTGCTAGTCTCCCTTCAGTGCTTCCTCTTGGCAAACTCTAACAGGAAATCAGCAGGAAAGGGAGCCTGGGAAATGTAGTTTTCAGGGGCCAGGCCCCTGTGATATGTGGCAGAGCAGGGAAAGGTCTGGAATGAGGCACACCTGGCTTCATCATTTATGTGCTGTGTGATCTCAGGCAAGTGACTTTCCCTCTCTAAGCCCCCCCTTCCTCATCTGGAATAAAGGATCATAATGTTCCTACCTTTGAGGGTGTTGTCAGGCAAAGCACTTAATACTGGGGATGGCAACAGTATGTGTAATTAATGTGGACTGCAACTATATTACTTAAATCATCAGAGAGAACAGGACCCAGTCCAGGGTCACACAGCATAGGATGTCCAGGGCCAAGTCCTTTCCACACAGAGAAGAAGCATAGAGGGTCAGGCGGGGGCTGGAAGTGAGGGAGGATTGATCCGTTCTGAATCACAGGAGCTAAAAGCGTGGGCTAAGGAGTTGTCACTCTCTCACTCATTCATTCATTATGGATCACCTCCTATGTACCAGGTTATATTCTCCACCTGGGTTTGAATCCCAGCTCTGCGACCTTGGGCAAGTCACGCTGCCTCTATGATCCAGTGTCCTGAATTGTAAAACAGGGATAATCCAGGGATCATATGGATCCCCAGGGCTGTGGGAAATGTGCTGGGAGCAGCCTAGCAGGGTGTGAGCACATGAACCCGAGAGCCAGACTGCTTGGGTTTGAATTCTGCCTATACTACTGGCAAGCTGTGTGTGCCTAGGTAGGTTCCTTAACCATTCTGTGCCTTGGTTTCCCCATCTTTAAAGGAGGATAATAATAGTAGTACCTCAGGGGAGTAAAGGAGTTAATACATGTAAAGTGCTGAGCACAGCACCTGGGACTTACTAATCACGTCTGATGAAGATGATGATGATGATGAAGGAGAGGAGGAGGAGCGAAAGAGCCCTCCCTCTCCCTCCTTCCTCCTCATTCACCCTCTTCTCTCCCCTAAGTTGCCATCTGCACAAGGTCAGAGCTGGAGGACTTCCTGAGTGAAGCCGTCTGCATGAAGGAATTCGACCACCCCAACGTCATGAGGCTCATCGGTGAGGGAGGCGCGTTTAGAGGGTCCAGGTCCCATGGAGGCCGCATCAGAGGGAAGACCCCTCCCTCAGGCACTGGGAAAATCAAACCTCCAGGCTCCCTGTTCCCCCCTCCCTCAGAAATATCAAGCTCCCCCACCTCCTTCTGCTCTCTCTCAGCTTGGAATGTGACCTCTGACCTTTCCCAGAAATAGCTGAGGTCCCCAGGAGGGCTCAGGGAAACATGTCTGGGAACTGTGCTGGAAATGGCTCTGAAGCTCGGTCCCTGCCACCCCTCCCAACAATGTGGAGGCCAGATTTGACGGGGAGGGAGAGACAGAGCTGGGAGAGGGGATGGCTTCCCCTTCTGCCCAACTGGAGTGACAGGGCTACCTGGGGGGTTCAGGCGTCTGTTTCCAGGGTTCCGAACGAGAGGGCTTCCCGGCACCTGTGGTCATCTTACCTTTCATGAAACATGGAGACCTACACAGTTTCCTTCTCTATTCCCGGCTCGGGGACCAGCCAGTGGTGAGAGGCACTTAATCTTCTGGTCCACCAGTATACAGTGAGCACCCACCAGGGACCCAGGGCTGCTCAGACACTGGGAAGACATGGTGACCAAGAGCTTGTTCTCATGGAGCTGTCTGCCAGTGGGGGGACCACGCAATAAACAACTTAACAAATAAATAAGCGAGATAATTTAAGTGCTAGGAAGGAAATAGAGTGGGATGAATGATAGGGAACCCATGCAATTCGTTTGAGTGGCCAGGAAAGGTCTCACTGAGGAGGTGACCTTGAAGGAGGAGCCCGCTGGAGGGAGATGGGGAGATCTGGAGGAAGCAGTCCCAGCAGAGGGCACAGCACGGGCAAAGGCTCAGTGGTAGGAACAAGCATGGCTTGTTTGAAGACCAAAAAGGAGGCCCCTAGCCGGAGCATATGTTGAGAGCAAGAACAGTAGGGGATCCAGTTGGAGAGGAAGGCAGGAGGGGATTATACAGGGCCTTCTTGGGAAGAAGTTGAGTTTAATTCTTGGAGCCATGGGAAACCACTGCAGAGCAGAGACAGGCACACACAGGAAGCGGGGCGGGAGGGATCTCGGGAACTCTGCTGACTTCTATTCCCACCTGCCCTGGCCCCTCAGTTCCTGCCCACTCAGATGCTGGTGAAGTTTATGGCAGACATTGCCAGTGGCATGGAGTATCTGAGTACCAAGAGATTCATACACCGGGATCTGGCCGCCAGAAACTGCATGTGAGTGTCAAGCCTTCCTGGGACCGCCCCCCTCCTTCAGAGTTCCTTACCTCCTTCCCAGGATGGAAGAGGGGGCAGGTCAGAACTCAGGACAGAGATAGAGAGGTCAGCAAGGGGTTTGGGGAAGGCTTCCTGGAGGAGGTGGGCCCTACACTGAGATTCTGGAGTATTTGGATGTGGAGAGAGAAGAGGCAAGAGGCTGGGCTCAGTAAGCAGCAGGGGGTGAGCAAAGGGACATAGGTGACCGATGAGGGTGGTGACATTTGAGCCTCATCTCTGTCCCCCTCCATGCTGAGTGTCTTGCCTACGGCTGCCCTTGGAGAGAGGCCACATTGGATAAGGAGACCAGACCCTCCAGCAATGCAATGGAAAAGCAGAAAATAGGCCAGAACTAGGGCGGGCGGTGTGTGTGTTTGTGTGTGTGTAAACAAACACAGGCTTAGAATATCAGCCTCATGACCATGTTTGGCTCATAGAAATTGGAGCTGGAGAATCAGACAATCTTCTGTAAGACGTGTAAATGGTCACAACTCTTGGGAATATGGAAATTTCTTTATTCCCCCCAAGTTTTGTTTTGGAAAAACCCAATCTACAGAAAAGTTGAAAGAATTGTACAACGAACACCCATATAGCCTCGTTGTGGAGATTTTGTCACATTTCTCCTCTCTTGGCTGTCTTTCTCTCTCTCCTCTCACGACCACTGGAAAGTAAGTTGCTGAGATGGTGACACCTCACCCCTAAGTCTTCAGTAGGTATCTCCTAAAATAAGGACTTACGCCCAATCACAGTTCTGTTATCACAATTCTAATTAGATTAACAAAATAATTCTGTTACACTACCTAATATCCAATCCATATTTAAAAGCTTCCAATTGTCCTCCGAAATGTCTTTTAGGGCTATTTTTCCCCTGATCCAGGATCTATGCAAGGTTCCCACATGGCATTTGGTTGTTATGCCCCTTTGGTCTCTCTTAATCTACAATAGCCTCCCCCCACTGCCACCATCTTTGTATATTTTTATGGCATATTCTTTTGGAAGAGATCAGCCCAGTTGTCTTGTAGGATTTCCGTATATAAGATGTGTCTGTTTCCTTGTGGTGGCATTTGCCTTGTTCCTCTGTTCCCTGTATTTCCAGTTAAGTGGAAAGTAGATATAAAGGATTGAATAGACTCAGTCAAAATGGAAATTTCTTTTTTTTTTCAGTAAGGAACATTGGCCCTTACCTAACATCTGTTGCCAATCTTCCTCTTTTTGCTTGAGGAAGATTGTCACTGAGCTAACATCTGCACCAATCTTCCTCTATTTTATATGTGGGATGCCTCCACAGCATGGCTTCATGAGTGGTACATAGGTCCATGCCTGGAATCCAAACCCACGAACCCCAGGTCACTTAAGCAGAGCACACAAACTTAACCACTATGCCACCAGGCCAGCCCCCCAATCTTCCTCTTTTTGCTTGAGGAAGATTTCCCCTGAGCTAAGATCCATGCCAGTCCTCCTCTATTTTGTATGTGGGTCACCGCCACCACATGGTCACCTACAAGTGGTGTAGGTCTGCGCCTGGGAACTGAACCCCGCCTGCTGAAGCAGAGCATGCCAAACTTAACCACTAGGCCACAGGGCTGTCCCCTGGAATTTCCTTTATGTCTGTAACTTGAGCTAATCCTGGTCAAGCCCCCAGTGTAATAATGACACTGAGAATCAGAGTGGACAATCAACTGTTATGCACCCGTCGTGCTTTCTGTTAAGTTGTTAAAATATTGAAATAGTTCATTACCACTTGACAGTTGGCCACAACCCCAAGCCTCACGTGCTCCTTAGCCACCAGCTTAGATGCCCAAGCATCACCCATCTCCATAGCCTTCTGTGATCCTCTGGACCTAGACCCAGCAAATTAAAGATTAATTCCTGGCTTATCAGGGGCCTCCAGGGTCTGTTTTGATTGGTCATTGCCCAGGCCCATCACTCTGGCAAGAAATAATCAATTCTTAAAAAAACAGAATCCCGGAAGCTCAGATGCAAGGACTCTTCTATTTACGTAAAGGACAAAACAAGCAAAAGTAATTCATGCCTTTAGAAGTGAAGATTGTGGTTACCCTTGGAGGGGTAATTACAGGAAGAGAGGTCTGGTCGTGTGTTTCTTTCTTTCTTTTTCATGTTTTAAAAAAACCAATGTGTATTTTGCATACACTAAAATATGCACATCTTATGTGTGCAGCTCAATGAATGTTTATTTGTCTATAGACCCACATAAACCACCACCACTAGATCAAGATAAAGAACATTTCTAGGCCCCACAGGCTCCCTTGTACCCTTCCCAGTTGCTGCCCCCGAGGGGTAACCACTGTTCTGGATAGACTTCTCTCACCATTGACTTCTGTCACCTGTTCTTAAGTGTCATATAAATGGAATCATGCAATTTGTACTCCTTTGTGTGCAGCTTCTTTCACTCAGTGTGATATTTTGAGATCGGTCCGTGTCATCGTGTGTCTCAGTAGTTCTTTTTCTCTGTTGTGTGGGATTCCATTAGACAGACGTCCTACGATGTTCTGTTTCTTAATCTGGGTTCTGGTTACACGGGTGTGTTTGTGAAAATTCAGTAAGCTGTTCACTTAAGAATTGTGCATCTTTCTATATAGAGAGTATACTTCGAGAAAACAGTTTTGTTTTTTAAATCAGAGAATCAAACCCAAAGAACCTAGGAAAGACCTTGGAATCTGGCAGAAAGCCAGAGCCCTCAGCAGCCCCTTATCCCCACCCTCATTTTACAGAGGAAACAAGAAGTAAAGCAGTTCCCTCCCAGTCTGGGGCGATCTGGGGAGACAGATCCCTAACCCCAAGCAGGACCGTCAAGGTGGGAGATGAAGAAGTGTCTGAGAGTGGAGGCAGGCTTCCTGGTGGAGGGGGCCGATGCCATGACCCTGTTCCTCTCCCCAATCTGGATAGGCTGAATGAGAACATGTCCGTGTGTGTGGCGGACTTTGGGCTCTCCAAGAAGATTTACAATGGGGACTACTACCGCCAGGGACGCATCGCCAAGATGCCAGTCAAGTGGATCGCCATTGAGAGTCTGGCTGACCGCGTCTACACCAGCAAGAGTGATGTGGTATGTGCGCCCCCTACAGGAGTAGGGAACAGTGGGCGGATGTGGCTTGATCATCTCACACACTGGGCTCACAGGGATGGAAGGGCTTCCCTGCACAGGGGCCTGTCCACATGGCCTAGGCATGTCTGGGGGTGCGGTGGGCATCTGTGAAACATGGTGCAGACATGCTGGGGATATGCACGTTGTTCATGTGTGTATGGTAGCAGGTCCATACATGGGACCTGTGGACAGTTTTGGTTAGGAGAGGCAGTGGTAAGTATGTATACATGTGTATAGCTAGGGTGTGGAGGGTGACACATGAGGTCATGTATCCCTGACGTGTGTAAATGTGTGCATGGGTGAGCATGTCTATGCATGCACAAAAGTTACCCCATGAAAAGTACCTGTGCCAGAGTGTTTTGTGAATAGCGGTGATGTACCTACAAAGATAGTTGTGTATGCATGTGCACATAAGTGTGGGTGTACCCATGAACCTGTGTTTTGGGGGTCTCTTTATGCAGGAGAAACCCTCTAATTCCCCCCTCCTCCCCCCAACAGTGGTCCTTTGGGGTGACAATGTGGGAGATTGCCACACGGGGCCAAACCCCATATCCAGGAGTGGAGAACAGCGAGATTTATGACTACCTGCGCCAGGGAAACCGCCTGAAGCAGCCTGTGGACTGTCTGGATGGACTGTGAGGACCCTTAGGACTCCCCCCAAATCCAAGATTTCACTCCAAAACCCTGAGCACCCTACATGGCCCAAAATATCCAGGACTCTCTAAACCCAGCACAGAATCCCACAAACTGTTGAGGAACCCACTTGCCCCCTCACTCATGCTCTGCAGAACCACTGCTAGCCAACGGGGTGTAAATTAGCAAAAGGTGCCCTTTCCTCCTTTGCCTGGTACATGGAATGCAGGCTGGATCAGCCCCCTTGGCAGGTATCCACAAACAATGAATAACCTGCATAACCTTACCTGGGGGCCCTGGCTCTGAGACCCCCCCCACTCCCCGCAAATTCTAATTCATCCCAGACTCTTGAGCACCCAAGCTTCCCCCAGATGGTCTTCAATGCCCAGGACCCTCTGCGAAACCCTCTAGTTTGTTATATTGAGCTTCTCCAAACTCTCAGGTCTCCTCTGAGATGTTCTCAAGATCCTTTAGGACAGTGTTTATCAAACTTTGCCATCTCACGACACTCAGAGAAGAGCAGAACATTTATCCAGCACTTGGGGGTAAAGAGAAGATGTTGCTTGGATCAGGAGGGGATAGCCTGGGGATTTAGACTCCCCAGGTCCTTCTTGGGTGCTCCAAGAGCTGAGGGCAGCTAACATTTCTACAGAATTTACTAGAAGGCACTGTTTTAGGTGCTTTGCGGGTATTAATTCATTTGTTCCTTACATAGCCATATGAGGTAGATGGGTACCATTATTGTTCCCATTTAGAGATAAGGAAACTGAGGCCCACAAAGAGGGCGAATCACTTGCCAAAGGCTGCATAGCTGGTGAACTAGTTATCTATACCCCAAAATCCAGTAGCTAGAAAAAAAAACCCAACAAGCATTTATTACCTCACACAGTTTCCAGAGGTCAGGAGTCTGGGAACAGCTTAGCAGGGTGATTCTGGATCAGGGTTTCTAATGAGGTTACAGTCAAGATGTCAGCTGGGGCTGCGGCCATCTGAAGGTTGAGACTGGAAAGTGGCTTTCAAGGCGGCTCACTCCCATGGCTGTAGCAGGAGGCCTCAGTTCCTTGTCATGCAGTCCCCTCCATAGTGTTGCTTGAGCTTCCTCACAACATGGCGGCTGGCCTCCCCCAGATTAGCATTCCAAGAGAAAGAGCAAGGAAGAAGCCACAATGCCTTTTTTAACCTAGTCTCAGAAGTCACACACACCATCACTGCTGCCAAGTCAGAATCAAGTCACTAAGTCCAGTTCACACTCAAAGGGAAGGAAACTAGGCTCCATCTTTTCAAGGGAGGAATGGCAAAGAATTTGAGCACATATTTTAAATCAACACAGCTTGCAGGGCTTTGATGGCCAGAGACTGTTCTGGGGAGCCACACTGAGAAGCTCTGCTCTAGCAAGCGCTCACTAGAACACCACCCCATACCCAGAGAGGCTTTCCAAGATCCTTTCCAGCTCCTGAGTCTCTCAGAACAGCCCCCCCACCCCAAAACTCTTGAGAATTCCCAAAAATCCATAGATGCCCCCAAACTGCTATGGTTCCCTCCAGTCCCATGAAATGCCCCCAGACTCCCAGAATGTTCCCCCTTCTGAGCCCCTGCTCAGTCTCCCACCCCTCACTTTGCTGCCCTAGGTATGTCCTGATGTCCCGGTGTTGGGAGCTAAACCCCCGGGACCGGCCAAGTTTTGCAGAGCTGCGAGAAGATCTGGAGAACACGCTGAAGGCCCTGCCCCCTGCCCAGGAGCCTGACGAAATCCTCTATGTCAACATGGATGAGGGTGTGGGTCATCCTGAACCACTTGGAGCTGCTGGAGGAGCTGACCCCCCAACACAGCCTGACCCTAAGGATTCCTGCAGCTGCCTCACTGCAGCCGAGGTCCATCCTGCTGGACGCTATGTCCTCTGCCCTTCCACAGCCCCTGGCCCCACCCTGCCTGCTGACAGGGGCTCCCCAGCATCCCCAGGGCAGGAGGATGGAGCCTGAGACAACCCTCTACCTGGGACTCCCTCTCAGGACCCAAGCTAGGCACTGCCACTGGGGGAACCCCCCCTACTGTCCCACTCCAGGCCTTACTCCCAACTGCAGCCCCTTCTTTCTACCTATTCCCCTTCCATCCCAGACAGATCCTCTCCCTTTTCCATGCCTTCATATCTGTGTGTAAAAGGAAGGGGTTGGACTGCAATCTCTAGGGGTCCTCCTGGGTCTAACATTCCACAATTCTAGATTCTATGGTTTAAAGAGTCTAGATTCAAAGGTTCTAGGTTTCAAAGATGCTATAAGTCTTTGGTTCTAAGGACCTGATATTCCAAAGTCTTTAATTTTAAAGTGCTAAGATTCTAGACATAGAAATTCTAAGGTCTATATTCTAAGGCTCTGAGATTCTGTGGTTCTAGATTTTTCTGGTTCTGAGATTCTTGATAAAGCCCACAAGATTTTGTAGCTAAAGCTCTAAGATTCTAATTCTGGGATCTAAGCCTCCATGATTCTAGATTTTATTTTTCTAGGATTCTGAATCCTTAGGGTGTAAGATTCTAGATTCTACAATTCTAAAAATTCTACAATTCTAGATATGGAGGTCCTAAGGCCTAATGTTCTAAAATTTGATGTTCTAAGCCTCAGAGTGTAAATCCTCTGGCTATAAGACTCCAAATCATAAGGCTTCAAGATTTTATCTTCTCAAGTTCTAAAATTCTAATCATGGTCAGTTATAGTTTCTAAGACTTTATGATCTTCGAAATTCTTGTTAGATTCTGGATCCTAAAGGTCTAAGATTCTAGAAACTGCAATTCAAAAGTTCTAAGAGTCTAAAGATGGAGGTTTTAAGGTCTCGTGATCTAAGATGTGATGTTCTAAGACTTAGTCTAAGAACCTAGATTGTACGTGTCTAAGATTCTAGATCATATGCTTCAAGATTCTAGATTATTAAATTCTAAGATTCTAATGTTGTTCTGTTCTATGTTCCAAGACACTCTAGATTCTATCGGTCCAAGATTCTGGATCCTTAGCAACTAAAGCATAAGACTCTACAGTTATTTGTGACTAATTAGATGACAAAGCTCTAATGATTTCTAATGTTGGACACCTTTAGGTTCCATGCTGCATTCTGCCTTTCTAGGATGCTAGTTATGGGTCTAAGAATTCACAGTTCTAAATCTTAAGATTTGAGGCACTGTAGTTCTAAGATTCAAACGTTGTAAGCTTCTAAAGGTCCAGAATTCCAAGGTACGATTCCAAGGTTCTAACCTTATATTCTTCTCTGTGACCCTCCCCTTCTTAGCCACCTCTGCTTCCTCCTCCCCTCCTGTAGGGGTACGCCTCCCTCAAGCCTGTGCAATGCTTTAGGAATGCCTCCTTTCCCCAGGGGACAATCTTTCTCCTTTTGGGTCATGCTGCCCCCCTGAGCCAGTCTCTCATGCCCCTGTACTGAGTGTGGACTCTGGCGCCTCCAGAGGGGCTCAGATCACATAAAACTTTGTAACCACACTTTTGTCTCTTGTCTCCACTCAGCTGTCATGTGGCCCCCCCTCCCTGGCAACTCAGTTTCCCCTTCAGTAAAAAGAAAGGTTTGGTGGGGTCTAGGAGTTCTCCCCTCACTAAAGAGTGTAGAAATGAACATACACATAGACAAAAAGACACGCAAGCAAAGAAATGCAGGCTCTCTGAAACCCCTAGCAAGGAATAGGCACAGAGATATTCACACAGGGTCACACAGAGACACTCCTCCCCCTAAAGTAACAGACACGTGAATTAATGGACATAGGCACACCTGGTCACAAATACAGAGATACTGAAATTCAGACATATGAGTAACAGAGACACACAAAATTACATAGATACAAACATATTTACAAACACATGCACAGGCAGATATTCCCCAGGAATAGGAAGAAACTAGAGTAACACATATACAGACACAGAGTAAAGTGACACAAATACAAAGGGACATATAAAGTACAACAGGTACTCACAGACCCAAACGTTCAGATTCACATAGAAACACAGGCACAGAACACCTCCGATAACCACCAGCCCACAAAGGGACTCCTGCCAAACAAGCCCCCTGCGTTTTGCACTCATCGCGGGCACACGTTTCTGGGTGTGTCCGGCAGCAGATGGAGGAACCCTTGGCAGCGCCCGGACGCCCCCCGGTGGCGTCTGCTGAGAACGGTGAACAGTTCAATCCGGGCCACAAAGTTTTTTAGAACAAATCATCCTGGGAAGCTGGGGGGAGAGAGGAAGTCGGACGTGGGCGAGGGGCGGGGTGTCTGGACTGAAACCTCCGGGCCCACGTGAGTGTCTGTCCCGCTTCTGAGTGGGTGCTGTGTGTCTAGGTTGCTGTAGTGTAAGCTTGTCGTGTAACCGTCCTGTGTGTCTTTATCATTGGATGCCCCCTGCCCGTGCGGACCTTAGTGGGCACATCTAGTCTGCAGTTTGGTTTATTATCCCCTGTATTGAGGCATCTGACCTGATTCACGGCCATTTGTTTATCCGTGTTGTGTGTGCCTTTGTCTAAATAGAGGTCGTGTGTGGCTTTTGTGGGCTGAAGGTATGGCTCAGAGCGCAGCGGGCGTTTGCGCCATGTATCTCGATTGTGTATCTTACAGAAGTTTTGAGTCTTTTCAGTTAGAGGCAACAGGTGGTGCAGCGTTAGACATTGTAAAACTCTGTGGCGTTTGTATTTAGCAGCGTGAGGCGTAACTACGGACGTGTGTTTTTGAGCTTGTCAGTACAGACGCCAAACAGCCAGATGCACTGAAGAGCCGTTTAGAGGATTTGGGGTAGAGACCCGCGAACTTCTGGAGGTCTTCCCGGAGGGGAAGGCTCTATGGTCGCGTGCAGAGCGCCCATTCCACGTAAGAACCCAACCATAGAGAAGGATGGCCGCGAAGCTCAGATCGTGGAAAGAGGAGCCCTGTGAGCTGTACTATCAAAGGGGAGAGGGTGCGATTTCCTTTACAACTTTTCTCCCGGTGGTAGACTAGCTTCTATTTTCAAACCTGCAGGACTCTCTGAAGTCAAAGGGTTGCTTTTCATAAAGGCAACTGAGTTTTTTTCCAGATTAAGAATAATTAATCCACTTAATCTTTAATTCGTATACCTCCTACAGCGAAATTTGTGAGGCAGTCCGCTGAAGAATGGCCAATGTGGTTAGCTTTTCCTAAAGCGATTCAACTGTACAGGCTTTAGTGAGATAAAACGATAACTGCGATTGGTGGGCAGATTGTTTTGAAACCGCCCTAACGGCAAGGGGCGGGTCCTTCGTGGATTCATGTCTTTCCGGTTTCTTAGAGGCAACAGCGAAAGGAGGGGTCGACCGACCCTCCCTTTGATTGGTTCTAGTGGTTTTACCCGCTTGGACGCCTCTAGGGGCGGGAGATCTAGACCAATCAGGATATGTGTTACAGAGACACTAGTTTGATGAAAGGACCGCGCAGGAAAGGCCGTGTGGGGCGCCCATTCTGAGATCTCATCGCTGATTGGTCCAAGTCCTCACTCCTTTCCCTCATTTGATCCTACGGGAGCGGGCGCGCGGGCACTATCCAATCACCGCGCGCTCCGCCTCCTGCGTTTTCCCGCCCACTATTCCGGCCGCGGCATCAACGTAGGCCAACGCTTCCTCTTCGGCTGCTCCTGAGCCCTTTCATTGCCATTCTTTTGAAAGCCGCGCTCTCATTGGCTGGGTCTCTAGGCCCGCGCCCGTTGCCCTCACGAGGTGGCCAATTGGCACCCCTGTTGCATCGCACGGGGCAACCGGGGAGGGGGAGGCGGCGGCGGCGGCCATTTTGAGCCGCCGCCGCCATTGGAGTGGGGGGCCCCCCCCTTTCCCCCTTCGCCTCCTGACAGGAAAGGTTTAAGGGGGACAGAGCCCTGGAAGGCCGGGCCGGGCTCGGGGGCCGCCCCGGGGGCCCGGGCCATGGATGTGCGCCGTCTGAAGGTGAACGAACTTCGCGAGGAGCTGCAGCGCCGCGGCCTGGACACTCGCGGCCTCAAGGCCGAGCTTGCTGAGCGGCTGCAGGCGGCGCTGGAGGCCGAGGAGCCCGACGACGAGCGGGAGCTCGAGGCCGACGACGAACCGGGGCGACCCGGGCACAACAACGAGGAGGTCGAGACCGAGGGGGGCTCCGAGCTGGAGGGGACCGCGCAGCCACCGCCGCCCGGGCTGCAGCCGCACCCGGAGCCTGGCGGCTACTCGGGGCCGGACGGACATTGTGAGAGTGCGCGGGGCGGGGGCCGGGGAGCCCAGAGTCCGGGCCGAGGAAGGGCTGTGGGACGCGGGAGTCCGGCGCCCCAGGTCGGGGAGACGGTCTGAGGATTGGGGGATCCCGCCACCCGCCGCTGAAAAGGATCTGGGGACCAGGGCCTCGGGACGACCGGAGGGTGGATCCTGGCATTCGGTGCAGGGGAGATAGTGGAGTGGGGGCTCCCGGTTTCGGAGATGAGGATGATCTGAGGGGCGTAGAGCCTAGGGCTCGGGGGCCGAAAGCGGTGGTTTGTGGAGCCAAAGAGAGTCGGAAGAACAAGAGATTTTCTATTCAGGGGCAGAGGAGGGTTTTAGAAATGGGGATCCCAGGGTTTGGTACTGGGTGGGCTTGGGGGCTGTGCTAGCCCAGCCTTTGGGCTGGGTGTTGGGAGCCGCGTTTTCGGGCTGGGCAAGGAATGACCGGGTGTCCAGGGCTGAGAGAGTTTTGAGGATGGAGGATCCTGGAGTTTGCTGCTGGATGAGGTACTGGGAATTCTCATATTTGGTACTGGGGTGGCTTGGTGAGATGGGGGTGCTGATGTCTGGCCGGGGTGGGTCTGATGGACTGGGTACTCTGGTGTTTGGCTGGTGAGCGTTTAGGGGATGTGGGAGACCACTATGTGTTTGGACCGTGGGGGACCCACATCTGTCTGAGGATGGCCTGGGGGACTCTGAGATCCAGGGCTGGAAGGCCAGCCCCGAGGGAGGGACAACTTGGGCATTTGGTGCTAGGAAATCTGGGGACCTTCCGGTTGACTTCCAGAGGAAGCATAGGGAACCTTGATGTCTGGAGGCTGGCAGGGGGAGGAAAGATGCTTCACTGGACAAGGGACCTAGAGGACTAGAGCTGGGAAGGCTCTGAGGACAGATAACTCCGTGGCTATTGCTGAATGATCTTGGATTAACAATATAGACTGTTTGGTGAGCAGAGGTAGCTGGGATAGAGCGAGGCAGAGAAGTTGGTGGAGTTTGAAGTCGATGGAGATCTGGGGGATAGAGGCTCCTTGTGAGTAGCACAGGAGTGTGTAGCTAGTCTAGCAAATATGGGGGAGGGGAGAGTGTAGAATGTGTAAGGAGAGAAAGAAAACCTGTTGACTTGGCTGGGGGCCTCAAGGTGGAGACCGGGGAGTGTTTCTGGGGCTGGGCGTCTCCAGAGAGGGCTCCTTGGTCCCCAGAAGCAGTTATTTGTGTGCCCAGGGATGGGGGTGCCTTAGGGGGTAGCAGAGAATCTCTGCATCAGCCAGAAGGTATGACTTGAACTGAGAGGGGATAGGGTAGGTCTGTGATTGTCTGAAGAGAGGAGACCCTGGTGTGGAAGGGAGTAAATCTGGAGTTACAAAGGGTGGCTTCCTAACAGGACCAGGGAATGGGGATTGGAGAGGGTCAGGAATAAGGAGAAAGTTCTCTGGTGTCCAGGATTTCTGGCATTTCTCTGAAAAGAGGGCACCCTGGGCCATGGGGCTAAGGGAATGAGAACAAGGGGTTCAGGGAAGAGACAAGATTTGGGGTGGGCATTGAGTACTTACTTGTTTGTGAGAGATGGGATCTCCTGGAGGGGAGCAACCTGAGTGTAGATTTGGGGTGGAGAGCAGCCTAGGGATTGTCCAGGACCCAGGTGCTGGGAAGAGTACTTCCCATTGCAGAGACCTGTGAAGGAAGGAGGAGTGGCCCAGCATGCACCTCTAGGGCAGGAAAGACCCTGTCAGGAATGCGTAGGAAAAGGGCCAATGGCCGGAGGTGTCTCTGGAGAGCGAGTTAGGTGCTCCAGAGCAGACTCTAGACTCAGACAGACTTTGTTTCAAACGTGACTATGACTTGGGTAAGTCACTTCTCCTCTTTGAGCCCTTGTTTCCTTGTGTGTAAAATACGGATAATAGTGCCCCCAGGATTGTTGTGAATGAGATTACATGTGTAAGGGGCTTAGCACTGGGCCTGCCTATTGTTAGGAGATGGATGTTTTAGAGAGTGGACAAGGATCCCAGAATCATAGCTTCTCTAGGCGAAGCTGCCTGATTGGGCACAGGAGAGATTCTTGGGAAGAGAGGTGTGAGGCTTTGTGGGAAGAAGAGCACTGTGCTTGGAGCTTGGAAGAAACAGAATGATTTGAAAGGATCCCCTGTGTTCCAATTAAGGAGCTATTATTTCTTCCTCTCTCTCTTGCCCCCTACAGCAAAATCCTTTGAGCCGCCTTCATGCCACCCTCCAACCCTTCCTTCAGCCCCAGTAAACAGACCTGTAGCAAACCATGTAATCTGTTACTTTCCTCCCTTTGGGCTGCACCTAGTTTGTGCTCAGATGTATTTGTCCTCTGAGAAAGGATCCAATCAGTTAGCAGAATAGTCTCTCCTTCCCCGTGGTTCTCCCTCACTGGTCCTGGCACAGCCACTAGTAGGGCCCTAGAGGCACTTAGCAGAGCTTGCCCCTAGGGTGGAGAGCCTGCTTGCTGTTCATCCTAGGTTTCCATACTTCTCTCTGGGTTTGGCTGCAAGGTTCTCTTTGAGAGAGTTTCAGGTGTGGTACTCTGGTTTTAGTCCCACCCCTGAGCTTTCACATGTGTTATCCCAACCCCAGGAATGTTCTCTCCATTGTCATCACCAAGTTATTGCCTGTGTATCCTTTCTGTCGAGGCGTATTTGTTACTCTCTGGGGCCCTGTCTTAGCTCCTGGTACCTCTTTGTCGCCCTTAACACAATCATTATTACCTTTTTGTGTTTTAAGTATTTGTTTAATATGCGTCTGTCTCACTAAACTGAAGGCTTCAGTAGGACAAGCTTATTCTTAGGTGTATCCCAGGGTCTGGTGTGTAGTATGCACTCTGTGAGTCGTTAATGTTGTTATTGTCACCATCCTTCAGCTGAGCTCCTCCTGGATCCACAAGACACCTTCCCACTTAACTCCCAAGTATTTCAGGGCTTATCCCTAATGAGTCTGAAGGCCTCTATTTTCATGATTTCTGTTGTCTTAACAATTCCTTTCCTTCCTCCTCCATTTCCTCTTCAACTGAGATGGTTACCCTTTATCTTTGCAGCTATTGCAGGGTGCAAGAGATTCCTAAAGGGGGTTGGCTGTGCTGGTAGGATTAGTGAATTGGACTGGGCAGAGGACTGGTTTGTGCTCTGAACAGTTTTTAAGGTTGTGCCCTGAAGGCAACTTCCTAAGCATTATACCATGTCAGAGAGCAGCTAGGCTGGTGGGGTTTTCAACTGTGCTCCAAGGAGTCCCAGGTGTCTGTAGAATTGCCTGCCGCCCTGGAGTGGGAACTTAGAGGGCAAGGTCAAGCTGGACCCCTTCTCTGACGCTCCCATCTTCTCGCTTTAAGCAGAACAGTTCTGTTTCAGTTGGTTGTGTATGTTGGGATTCTGTAGAACCCAGTCACAGATAGATCTCCAGCCTTTTGAGGGCCAAGAGGATACATCCTCAGGAAGTTGGGTCTGCTGACTGCCCAGATAGGCTTCCATCTCAAGGTGTTGTCACATCTTTTAGCCGCTGACAGATCCTAAGTGGGGAGGACATCGTGTAGCATAAAAAAGCCACCTCTAATCCCAAGAAGTACCCTTCTAACTGGCCATTTTTTATTTTAAGATGTCATGGACAATATTACCAGGCAGAACCAATTCTATGAGGCCCAGGTTATCAAGCAAGAGAACGAGTCAGGCTACGAGAGGAGACCGCTGGAAGTGGAGCAGCAGCAGCAGGCCTATCGCCCAGGTAGGAAAGTGCGTGCGGTACATCTCTTTGAGGGAAGTAGAATCTATAGGTGGCTCTTACCCTCTGCATAGAGCCTGTCTTCCCAGACAGACTTTGCATCTTCCTCTTGGCCGGTCTATTTGAGTTTGTCACTCTGGCAAGGCTTTTTTTTTTTTGAAAGAAAGAACTTAGTCCCACTCCCAGGTATTGGGAGAGGGGCGTTTTCATGGTATCTGTTTTCACATGTTAGTGTCAACACCCTGGAGAGTTTAGATTTGGAAGCCAGTACCTGAGTCTTATTTAGAATCTTAGAATGTGTAAGCCAGAAAGGATCTTCTAAATCTAGTCTGGTATTTCCCGTGTTCTGAGGAATATTGTTTCAGGAGATATTATTGAGGACTTCTCAAAAAGGGTTCCTTGGCCAAACACATCTGGAAAATAAATGTAGCATATGTCGTGCCACCTCTGGGAGAGTCACTGTGCTTATTAGAACATTAAAGGCTCTAAGGAGTCCTGGATTGAAGAAAACTCTGTGTCACATTGTTTAAACACAAGATTTCCCAAACATGTAAGTATGTCTTTGCAGAACCAAGTTCCCCATAATGTTGATTTGGGAAACACAGACATAATCTAGCTTTCTCCTTCCCATTTTACAGATTGGGGAGGTGGTTTGTCTGATGGCAGAACTGGAGTTAGAACTCAGGAAACTGGCTCCTGGGCCTCTGCTCTTGGTTAATAAGGAGCGTTCCTCACCATTTGTGTCCTACTGTTTGGAAAGCTGAGTCCCACTGTTGAGTAATGACGGAGCAAGAATTGACTCCCAGTCTTGTGCTTCTTTCAATGTGTTGTGGCCCTGGTGCCCTTTCTTAGCGAATCTCCTTGATTCTATCTAATTCCATTCTGGTTCATCCACAAAGTGAAATCCCCAGACATTTCTTGTGCGTGGCTCAGGATTTTAGTGAATGTAGGTTAAACTGCAGATTCGTGTTAGGCTCTGTGAGACTTTTGGGATCGTTTGGCCCAAGGAGAGTATTTTTTGTGCCATTATCAACAGGCATTTATCAGGCCTTCATGTGAGCTCAGTGCTGTGCTGGGAACCATGGAGGCTGTCTTCAGATGGGTGAGCCCCATCCCTACCATGGAGAACCAGGAGCTCTATCTGAGAGGCGTGTTCTGCATGCCAAAACTAGGACGTGATCCAGGGTAGTCTTGGGTTGAGTGCTGAAATGAGTGGACATGAGTGATCCACAGCACCAAGCATAGATGCTGTGGGAGGAATGAAGCTGGGATGAATCCACGGTTTGTTCTCGATTAGGTGCTGATTCTTAGAGTCTGCCTGAGACCAGAACTTTCCTGTGGCCCACAACACGTTGTTCCATCTTGACTTCCTCTATATATTATGACTTACTGAGGCCGTCACACCTCTGGGCTGCCTTAAATGCAGACCCTCCCTCCTGGAATGATTCTGGGCTTTGTGGTAGAGTGAATAAAGCCAGTGGAGTTAGCTGCAAGACCACAACGCTCTGTTCAGTTGACCTTCTCCCCTCCCTTGCCAGGCTGAAGAAGCTGTGTAAGAACTGAGGTGGAGAAATTCTTTGGGAGGGAAAATTGGAGAATGTAGGATCATGGGATCTCAGGGTTTAAAAGGATTTTAGAAGTCTTCTAGGGCTCTCTACTACTCTGTACAGGCCAAGGCAGCTGTCAGCTTTCACAGGGCCTTTGGCACAGTAGCCAAAGGCAGCTATTCCACCTTTGGGTAGGCCCTTAGAGAGCTTGTAGGTCCTTCTTTAGTGCTGAAGTCTCCTCTCCCTCCCCATGAAGCCTGAGAGTTATCTGACTGAACATCTGTCACCCCATCGACTGCCAGTTCTGATGTGCCTGGTTGGCCGTCCCCGGCCTCCCTTTATCCTCACCCTGTTCTCCAGTACAGCCTTCTTGGTTCCCTCAGCAGGCTTTGGTTAAACCCAGCAAACTGCCTGAGCCCAGCCCTTCGTCACGGTAGTCAGGATCCTGCCAACAGCTCCTGAGGTAAAGGGGACCAGAAAAGTGATGCTGAGGAGTTTTCAAGTGTCTTGACCATCTGGATTTATCCCAACAGTAGAAGTGAAGACAGAGATGAAGCAGGAAGCACCCACCAGCTTCCTCCCACCTGAAGCATCTCAGCTTAAGCCAGACAGACAGCAATTCCAGAGTCGCAAGAGGCCTTATGAAGAAAACCGGGGACGGGGTTACTTCGAGCACCGAGAGGATAGGAGGTAGGTGTCACTCTTTGTTCTGTAGGTCTCTGTCCATAGCCCAGTGCCACTAGAACCTTTGTACTAACCAAGAGGGGCAGAGCAGAGTTCTCCCTTCCCTCACACTCTCCCCGAGTCCTTCCTGCACTCACTGCCAGATTCAACTTTGCTAAACTTTTAGTCTTTCTCTCAGTTTTTCCCTTCCCATTACCTGCAGGGTAAAGTCCAACACCTTGCCTTTCATGAGTGAGATGCCATCCTGCCTCTTCAATCCTTTGTCCTACTGCCCTGCAGTCCTGCCTGGTGTCCTATTGTCCTATTCTTAATGGCTGCTTGGTATCCTTCTATTGAAAGAAAGATCTATTTCCTGACCCTTCTACTCATTCATTCATTGTCAGCACTCAGTGCTTTCACAAGATGCCTATCCTTGGGCTGAACACTGGGAACACAGATGATTTGGACAGTGGATTTTTCTTTCTGTTGTTCACAGTATAGGGACTGAGAGAGAGACATACACAAGTAAGCCACAACCCAGTGGCTTACTACTCACCTAGTAGGGTGAGTAGTCAGGGTGCATGTGAGTGTCAGGAGCTCACAGGAGGGCGTGGCCTCTCTGCCCTGGTCATTTCCTTTTTCCCTTTCCTGACAAGACCGCCTACCCCCACCTACTTCACCCCAGCCACAGTCCTGCCCCTCCCACTTTCCCTCCTTCAGCTCCTGTGTGAAGCCTTTTCCAATCTCCAAAACTGGGAATGACCACTCCTCCTCTACTCATCTGGACTGGTGATCTGATGCATTTATTTCTTACTAGGGAATCCATCCTCTAAATAGCTTGTGACTCTCTTTAAGACAGGACCTGTGATACGTGTGTATGTTGATGGATGGTAATTAGTCTTTGGATAGTGAACATGATGTAATCTACACAGAAATTGAAATATAGTGATGTACACCTGAAATTTATATAATGTTATAAACCAATGTTACCTCAATAAATAAAAGAGAAAAATGAATGAATCATAAAAAATAACAATAGTAAGATAGAGCCTGTGACTAAAATTAGGACATGGAACCCACCTCTTACCAGTTTCTCCCACTGCCTACTATAGAGCAGAAGCCTAGACCTACTTGCCAGCGGAGAGCAGGGAAGGAACACGTGCTCTTATCCAGGGCTGGCAGAGAAAGCTCGCTAGGATAGACTTACCGTGTGATGGGCTCTGTGCTAGCCATGGCCTGGCAGGGCCAGAAAGACACTCCACCTGAGGGAAGCCTGCTGCTTGGGGAGTGCCAGCAGCCAGGTGGGCATGGGGTACCTGATCTGGGTGCATGGGGGACTAGGCATCTGGGCTGCCTGAGGCAAGACCCTGGGCGTTAGACCCCATCGTTCTACCCCTCTCCCTTATTCCTATACCTTGGAAACAAACAGTATTTTAGCATAGTCCTTTTTAGTGTTTTGGTAGGAAGATGAATCTCGTTCATAATTTAGGACACTTTTGAAAGTGAGAAAGAGACTGAAAAAATGGGTCATATCAAATCATTTCAGATGTGGAATTTTAGGAAGCCTGGTACATGGACAGATTGTAATTACTGGGGTTTTTCTAAGCTCTTGCACTTTCCCCTTCCTGGCCCAATACCATTTGGTCTGCCACAGCCTCCCGTCAGTAACAGAGTTCAGTATGGAGGCAGTGCTCAACATGGGAGAGCGTGAATCAGAATCTTGGGGTGTGAGAGAAGAGTCTTTGAAAAAGCTTTCTAGATGATTCTGATGGCCTTCTCTAGCAGAGCATGCCCTGTCTAGTTCCTGTCCCTACCCTAGGAGTTAACAGACATTGCTTTCATTGCAAGGATGTAGGGTTGCAGAGTTCTTTTGCTAACCTCTGTGGGAAGAAATTGAAATCCAGGAGGCAGACTGGAAGCCACTTGTAAAGTCCAGCAGAATCTTCATTTCCCTTCCTCTGTGCTCGTCCAGCCGTTCTCATATGACTTAACCCCTCTTTCTGACACAGGGGCCGCTCTCCTCAGCCTCCTGCTGAAGAGGATGAAGATGACTTTGATGACACCCTGGTTGCCATTGACACATGTGAGTCCTTGGAGTACCTATCTGATTCTGCCTTGCAGTCAGTATTGGGAAGCTATGCCTTGACCTTCACAAGAATGCCTGCCTAGCACCATCCAGAGCCAGTGTTAGTCCAGCCTCTGGAACGAGGCTGCTGGTTTGGAGACAGAAGATCTGTTCCCAGCTCTAGCTGTGAGATCCTGGCCAAGTCATTCTACTTCTCTTAGCTTCTCTTCAAGGAGGAGTAATCCTGCACTAATACCTGTGAGAACTTTCAGTGACACTCATCAGACAATGGATACAAGAGCAATTTGGAAAACCCTGACCACCCTGTACACACAGGGGGTTGTCATCTAATCAGGAAGGGAACCTGAGTGCTGCTAGGGAAACTTAACTCTTTGATGACCAGTTCCCATCAGCTACTCGTGTTCCTGGTGAAACCAATGCCACTTTGTCCTCTGAGGCATTAACCTGGCCCACCCTGCTCTCTGTCCTCCAGCTCAGTTTTCTTTCCACTGGATAAGTGGCTTTCCCCTTGACTGCACATCTAAACCCTCAGAGGAATGATTATAGAGATCCTATCCCTCCCCTCAGACCCCCCTAAGACTGAGTGGCGGAGCCTATGAGTCTGAATTTTAGAATGCACCCAGAAGCCCAACAGGTCTGAGAACACCATTATTCAACAGAGCGGAAAGTTAACAGCAGTTCATTCATGTATTTCTTTACGTAGAGCAGTGGCTACATGCTTTGAAAGAGAGAAAGATATCTCGTACATAGCCCCTTCTGTCACAAGATCTCAAAAACAATATACCCAGAGTAAAGCTAAATGTTTTTGGAAGTACTGGGTGGCAGTGGTCTATGGAGCAGTGTCTGATCAGTTGCCAAATGTACAGACTGGTGCTCAGCCTTTAGAGAAAGGAGAGCCTACTGGATGAGTTGGTCAGGAAAAACTTTCTTGGAGGCTTGACTGGCTCCTTGAAGAGTGGGAAGAGTCCGAGCTACTGCATGAGAGTCCTGAGCCCACAGGAGGAGGTGGGAGCCTGTGGTGTACCTGGACAGTGGTACCTGGGTGGCAGGGGTGCATCAGGGTCAAATGTGCAGCTATTCGCAGCAGGAGTCTGGCTCCCAAACTGATACAGTTAGTAGGAGGAGATGGTGGAAGTATATGGTCATGGCGATTAGCCTTTTTGTGAATTCTAAAATTTCTTGAAACTGGTGAGGATATGGACTCCCTCTCTAGCAAGTATATATCCCCAAGAAAGGCACTGTGTACAATTTCCAGGGGTTCCCCTGATAGCCATCCTTGGACCCCAGCCAGGTGAAGAACCCCACTTCCTCTGTGGGATGACTGCTTTGATCCTCTGCAGGCCAGTTTGCAGTAGTCCAAAGCCTTTCTAATGGAAGGGAGAATGGTTAGGCAGTGCGGCTGGTTTCTCACGAACCTGCCCTCACAGTGCTCCTAGTTAACACTCTTGGGGAACTTACCTTTGCCTATGCCTGTCCTTCTCTTGGGACCTTTAAAACATCAACCAGGGTCTGGCCCTGTGGCATAGTAGTTGAGTTCGCATGCTCTGCTTTGGCAGCCCAGGGTTTGCAGGTTCGGATCCTGGACGCAGACCTACACTGCTCATCAAACCATGCTGTGGTGGCATCCCACATACCAAACAGAGGAAGATCGGCATACATGTTAGCTCAGGGTGAATCTTCCTCAGCAAAAAATAAAGTAAAATAAAACATCAACTAACTCAGGCTTTTTCCTCCACAGATAACTGCGACCTTCACTTCAAGGTGGCCCGAGACCGAAGTAGTGGCTACCCACTCACAATTGAGGGCTTTGCATACCTGTGGTCAGGAGCCCGTGCCAGCTATGGGGTCAGAAGGGGCCGTGTATGCTTCGAGATGAAGGTAAATGGGAGCAACAGGGGATAGGGACTGAAGACAGACCTGTCCTTTGGAAGAACCTGTCACCAGTCACCTCAGTCAGAGCCACAATTACAAAAGAGATTTGATTGACCGTAGATTTTTACATCCAAGCAAAAAAAGTATAATGAACTTGAGAGAACTACACTATTGCTAAATGCTGTGTCAGAAGAGCAGGCCAACCATCCATACTTCATCAAGCAGATTTTTCCTTGGTAGGATCTTTTCCAGACCAACCATTATTATTATACAGCCAACCATTCCAAGGGTGACTTGTTTGTTCTGGGAAAAAGAGTTGTTTGGAAGAAAAGGGAGCTAGAAAGAATGGACTCAGTCATCCCCAGTTAAAAGGCCACGGGGAGAGCAGGGCAAAGAAAAGTTCTGCCATCAGGCCATCCTCTACCATCATCTTTCCACAGTTCCATGTCAAATTATGTTGATGAAAATAACACATGCTCATGTTTAACAAAAGTTCAGGTGGCACACGAGATTATAAAGTAGAAAAGCAGAAGTCACACTCATGTCCTCCCAGGCCCCATCCTGCCCTCCAGAGATAAGTTATATGTTAATTTATTGTGTATCCTTTGTATCTCCAAACTTATTTGTGATCTCTAATATTTATAGAAAACTTTGCATGCACTAGATATGGTGCCAGGCTCTTTCTAGAGGTATCTCCATTAATCTTCACAGTACCATCATGAAACAGGTACTGTTATCCCCATTTTTTGGAGGTGGAAGCGAGGCTGAAGGTTATCATTTGACTGGCTAGGACATTGTTGATTCTAAGCTGTGCATTGTTTTGTGTGCTACTCATAGAGAAACGTTGCCAATTAAAATGACAGAGTGCTTTCTTATCACAGTAATTGTAAGATATATCCTGCCTTTGGACATGTTAAAATGTGAAAATAGGCATCTGAAAGTCAGTGAAATAGGGTAACTTTCCAAAAACCACGAACTAATATTGATAGATAGGATTACTAGGCAGTCTAACCTCTAATTCAATTAAAGGTTGAGTCAGAAGGCACTTTTATTCTTTCTGCTTCTTTTACTTAATACTTCGACATTTTTCCATACCAGTACATTAGCCCTGTCTCATTCTTTTTAACTGCTGCATCATATTTTGTGGTGTGGGTGTGCCATAATGTGACAGTGCCTTATTGATGGCTTTTTCTACTTTTTTGTTTTAATATAAACAATGCCACACTGAATGTTGTTGTGTGTATGTGTGTGTATGTTTACACAGACACAGATATGAGTGTATCTGTTGGGTAAACTGAAAGTTGACTTGCTGGGTTATAGAGCATGTGCATTTGCAGTTTTTACGGAGACTGCTAAATTGTCCTCCAAAAACTTTGTGCCAGTTTATCCTTCTACACCAAATTTCATGAGAGTCCTTGTTTCCCCTGCAGCAAGTGTTAAAACTAAAAAATAACTATATCTTGAGATGCCTATCTCTGTACCCCTACACTCTTCTGAGCCCTTCAGACATCCTGGTTTCAGTGCAACAGGCCCTTCAGACCAGCTTAAATGTCTTTTTCCCAGCAACAAAAGCCATTGCTGTTTTTTAATGCCTATGTGCTTCCCTACTGTATTGCCTCATAACCCACCAGCCTCCAGAGAATCTATTCTGAGCCTTCTTGTTCTCCATCCCCAGATCAATGAGGAAATCTCCGTGAAGCACCTTCCATCCACGGAGCCTGACCCGCACGTTGTCCGTATTGGCTGGTCCCTGGACTCCTGCAGCACTCAGCTAGGTAAGCGGAGGTCAGCCAAGCAGTCTAGAGAATAGGTGATTGCCTCTATCCCTGGATTCTCAAGCTTTCTAAGATTCTCTTCCCAGCGTTGCACTTGGAACAGAACTAGCCTGGGATGGAACAGACACAAGGACCAGGTATATGCCACTGCCCATCTTCAGACCTAAAGATTCAGCGTGAAGGACCACAATCACATAACTTTTCTATGAAAAATTTATCCTTCATCTTTTAGGAGAGGGTCCAAAGTTCTCTTTAGAAAACTGTTCCGTTTCTTAAAAACAAGATCAATTGTCTACTGTCCTCAAACCATTCTGAAAATAAGTTCCTCAAGCCCGATTAAGTTCTGTCTGGGATTTTCTGTCTAGAGCCTGACCCAGAGTAAAAGGGGAAGCAGAGACCAGTGGAGCCAGGGCTGGTTGGCAGAGAGAGGCAGGGGCTACCCATTGAGAGGTTCTGAATTTTCACAGGACCCCATGCCTCAGTGGAGTCAGAACCAAGTGACTGATTTTGATGACCAGTGCTGAGACCTTCTGCCTTGGTCATATAAACATTCTGATGATGGAAACACTCTGTACTCCTTGTAAAAGTCAACCTATACAGAGAGGGGGAAAAAGTGGAAATCCTCCCTAAACCTGCAAAATAACAACCCAGTGTTAACATTTTCACCTATTCTTCTGGATGATTGTTTTCTTTGTGTATCTCAAACTGGGTCACACTTTGCAGACTATTTTGTAGCCTTCTTTCTTTTTCCTACTTAATATATGGTGGGCATATTTTTGTAAATAAATACAGCTTTTGACTACCACATAGTCTTCCATTTTGTACTTGTGTCACTTATTTATAAATGTTTTGTAGACCATTTAAGTTAATTGCAATTTTTTGCTGCTAGACACTTGAGCTATCCTTGTGTGTAATTGGTCTGACTGTTCACTTAAGACTGGTCCGTAAAAGTAGAAATGCTACGTCAAAAGGAGTATGCAGTTTTCATTTTGATATGTATTAGCACTTTTTATGTAAGACTCATATGTCATCTCGTTATATTGTTGTCTCAGTTTTGAGATGTAAGTGGTGGGTAGTTGATACAGATGAAGATACAAAGCCCAGAAGGGTCAATCAGATGTCCAAGGTCACACAGGTTGTTCATACAAGAACTGGGCCTGGAATTCAAGCTTGTTGGCTCTAGCTCTTCTGGCAGGATGCTCCTTGGGTTCCTGGCAAGGATCCCTATATAACCCAGGTGTCAGCCAGGGCTCTTGGGATCTTAGTCAGATCACTTCAGCCACCAGTTCTGTAGCCTGAGGAAATCTAGTACCTTTCCTAGGGGTTAGACCTCATGTTCTCCAGAAGCAAAACCTAGCCCCTTTACTGATTTCTGCCAAAGACCCACTGGCTCCAAAAGTTGATGCCGTTAGTAGAATTGACTGAATGTTGTTACGAGAAAGGGTTGCATCTCAGCAGATAGCCCTCCTCCATCCCAGTTCCTCTCTTCCCTTCCTCCCTTTCTTTCCAAAGTCTCCCTTTCTGTGCAGAGCAGTTCAGTTCACCTCCTACTCCCAGACTTAACACCTAAACCCATCAAGCCCTCAGGAGTTCTGCGTAATGAAGGGCTTCTTTTCAACAGAATCTTCCTCACCTTTCCCCGCAAAAAGTATCTGTTTAGTAAAGCTAGTAAAGAAAATCATTTTTTTCTTTAAGAGTGTGTGACAGCCATAAAGGCTGTTGTGACCATCACAGGTTTAACCTGCCTTTGCCTATTTCTTCCATCAGGCGAGGAACCTTTCTCCTATGGCTATGGAGGCACTGGGAAGAAGTCCACCAATAGCCGGTTTGAAAACTACGGAGACAAGTTTGCAGAGAATGATGTGATTGGCTGCTTTGCGGTGAGTGCTGGCGCCCTGTGTGAGTCGGCAGAACCAAACATTGGTCCTATCAGGTGGACCTGCAGACACTTCTTTCTCATAAGTCTCTCCATTGTCTGCCCTGTGTCCAGCCACTCTTGTCTCTTTTGTCTCTCTTTGACAGACTGGAATGTTTGCTGTCATTTTGTGCAAAATGCTGCCACTCTACCCCCTCTGATCTTTTGTGCAAAGCTGTGAGATGGCACTCTGAAGAGGTTTGGGGACATCAGGTGTGCACAGCCTTCCTCCATCCCTAGATACCAGAGTGACATTTTCTAGACACACCCAGGAATTTCTTCCTACCTTTCTTTGCTATGGAATAGCTTATCTGCTTTCAAAGGCAATGATGGTGGCCCTTGCCCCACTTTGGCATCATCTCATCCCACTTCCTTCCTTCACCTCACATTGGTAGAGCCAGACTTCCTCAGTGTACTGCCTTCATGGAGGGCAGGGGTGGATGCAAAACAGAACGAGGTGGAGGGTGCCTGAACTGCTGCAAACTTCAGTCCCCAAGAGCAGTGACCAACACTCACAGTGCTGTGGAGTACGGCTGTTGGCTCTGGGACAGGCTCCCCAGATTCAGTCCCTGCTCTTCCACCCACAGCCCTGGGCACCTTACCTTACCCACCCTGTATTTCACTCTCCACTAAATGAAAATCTTTGCATCTCCCTCAGAATTCCGTATGGGCTCATTAAGTTCATCCATTAGAAATGCCTACAGCAATGCCTGGCACAAAGTGAGTGCTCAGGAAATATTACTTAATACTGTTATTATTATCGTGAGGAGTTATGGATGTTTGTAAAATGGGGCATGAGGCCCCAGGAAGGAGTGGCTCCCCGGGTGGATGCTTTCTCTTGGTCTTATTGTCTCTTCCTCCCTCATATCTGTATACATGTACTCTTTTTTTCCCTTTTTTTTTTTTTTAACTATAAAGCTCTAACAGTTCTCAAAGAGTCTTGTCTGGGTTCTAAGATTTGCCACATTTGCTTTACCACTTTCTCAAATATATGTGATTTTTTTGTCTGACCTGTTTGAGAGTGTGTTGCCTACATTGTCTTTATTCGTTAATACTTCAGCATGTGTTTCTTAAGGGTAAAATTATTATCTTAACCACAGTTCAGTTATGATATTAAACATTGAGGTAATACTATTGTCTGCTCCACAGTCCACATTTAAATTTTGTCAGTTGTCCCAACAATATCCTTTAGAGCAGTTTCGTTTCTGGTTCAGAATCTGATCCAGGCTGATGTATTGCATTCTCTTGTCATATCTTTTTAGTCTGAAACAGTTTCTTAGTCTTCCATTGTCTTTCATGACCTCACTATCTTTTTAATAAAAAACATGTTTTCTTAAGTAAAAATTAACCGTGTTTATACTCTACAGACTGTTCTAAACCCTGCATTTTCCATTTAGCAGTAAATCTTGACTGTCTTTCCCTGTCCGCACAGATAATACAGATCTACCTCAATTAAAATCATTTTTGAATAGTTAATAAATTCACAGGGTCTCCGAAATTATCAAGAAATGTAAAAAGGTGTGCAGTGTAAAGTCTTCAGACCTCCCTCCACCCATTGTTCACACATACCCTCCTGACATGTGAAGCCACTGGGACTCGGGATTTCTTTATTCGAATGTAAGAAAGATGATGATTATTGTTCTTCTTTTACACAAAAGGTAGCATATTATATATGTTATTCTGCATCTTTTTTTTTGCTTAACTGTATAGAGATCTTTTTATGTTACTACCTAGAGGACTTCTTTGTTTGATGTAGTTTGTAGTCATTGTGTGGATCTACCATACTTCCATAGTCAGTCCTCTGTTAGTGGACGTTGGGTTAGTTCTTGCCTTTCTTTTTAGTGACTGCCTAGTATTCTGATGCAGGCGTCAATTTATCCTGGTTTAATTTATCTGGTCTTCTCTTGATGGACCTGAAAGCTGGAATAGTCAATGCTGCAGTGACAGCTCATCTGTTTCCCCTTTCCAGAGAATGTTGGCGATCTTTTTGTGTCCCCACACATGGATCTCCTGTCCGATTTAGTGTCTCCCACTTCCCCATTGGAGCACACTTAGCAGTGCTAGGGTGAGCAATTTGCACATACGTGTTTGCATTCCTGTGGGAATGTAGTTGTTGTATTTGTTCCTGAAAGCATAACTTCGGGCTCAAAGGCATACTTTTAAATTTTGGTAGCTGCTACTAAGACTGCATTCCGAAGAAGCTGCAGCAGTTGAACATGGCATCAGTGTGTGACAGTGTTCCCCAAAGTCACTCCCTTCCGAGCATCAGGTTCTGTGCGTGTTTAGCGGTTTTGAAATCCAGCCCTTGACTCTTGCTTGAACCAGATATTCTCTACTTCTGTTTTTAAGATTCCGTCTGCAATCCTTTGTCCAAAGGATGCCATAACTGTTTAAAAGGCTCAGGTGAGGGATTGGAGGAGGTGTGAAAATCAGGGACCTCAGGAAGCCCGGGGGAGGACATTTGTGTCAGATCTCAAGTTCTCAACATTCACAAAACAAAGAGGACAAAAGGTCCTTCCAAGTAGAACAGTACATATAACACATGTCAACAAACCGTAGGGAGTGTAATGCGTGAACCTCGGAGACAGCACAGGAAGATGTGAGAGGTGAGGCTGTGAAAATGGCCCACTCTGAATGCCAGGCTTAAGGACTTTGGGTCTTTCAACCCCGGACTGGCCCCAATAGTGTTGTTTTAGCAGGAGTGACATGACTACACTTGCCGATTAGTGGTGCATTTGTCAGTTGAGGGTGCTGGTTTATATACGGTATGGTAAGTTCCTTAGTGAAGCTGGTGGCCATAGGGAAAGTTAACCCTCACAATGTTCATTTCCATGTTAGAGCAAAGGTGACCTGGGCCACTCTTGCCCCTGTGAGAAGACGTGGCAGGGACATTGATGCAGGGGTTGGGGCAGGATTCACTCTGGCAGTGTTTGCATGTCGCCCCACCTGGGCTTCACCTGTGCAGGCATTAGAGATGCACAGGTGTAAGGGACTGTGTAGAGCTGCACCCTGCGTAAGGAAGCTCCTTATGGGGAGGGCTTTCACTGCTCTTAAAGGGCAAGTCTCAGGGTGGTCTCCCCATTCAAGAGGGAAAGACTACCACATCTTAGACTTTTTTGTCAGGAACTTGACCTTGTACTTAGTTTCAATCTGAGATCTGATCCCAAGTTTTGAGTCTCCTATAAACCTTTACCCTGCAGCCAAAGTGATCTTTCTGAAACACAGTTTTGACCAGGTCTCTCCTCTATTCGAAACAAGTCAGGAGTTTGTCAGCTGGCTTCGTCAGCACGAAGTTCAGAGTCTGGAATTGACAGAGAGCCTATCTCATGCTGAGGGCAGGGACTATGTCTCCTCCCCATTGCTTCAGCCCAGCACAGTGCCTGGCATCTTGGGATGATAGCTCCCATTCATGGTGTTCTCACTGTGTAGTAACACACTAACCCACTTAATCCTCGGAATGACCTTATGCAGTATAGAATCTTATCATGGTGCCCCTTTCTTGATAAGGAAACTGTAGATGAAATAACTGGGCCTCACAGTTGGTAAATGGTAGAGCTGAAGCAGTCCACCTTCCAAAATAGGAGCTTAACCACAAACTTCACCTGCTCAGCAGGAACTCAGTAAATAGTTGTTGAATGAGTTAATATGGTCCCTCCCTGGCCTGTACCTGAAATTACTTACCTTCATCCTTTTTGCTTCAACCACTCTGACCCTGTGTTTTCTCACTGCCAGATTTGTACACAGACGACACTTCTCTTTAGGATTCTCTCCTCCTACCCCAAAGCTGGCTCATTTCCATTTATTGTTCAAGGCTTGGCTTACGGATCCCCTCCTCAGAGAATCTTGCTCCTGTATAGGTGCTATTACTGAATTATAATAGTGTCCTTATCTGATTCCCCACTAGGCCCTGAGCTCTGTCGGGCCCAGATCACCGTAGACGTGTGCGCGAGGAAGAGCAGGAACTTGGGGAACATGTGTTGAACAAACAAGTGAATGCCTTTGTAGAGCTGGTCTTGACTTAAAAGGCCCTGCCGTGGCTGTCTTTCCATCTGTTATCATCAACAGACTGCCCTTGCTGGGGTTGAAGACAGACAAGATCGCCTTTTCCTTCATTTTCATCTCAGGCTGGGCACAAGGCTCAAATGCTTTGGAGCTTCCTAAAATTACGTGCTTCACACCCACCAGCTTTTGGGTCTTAGGCAAGGAGGGCTTTGGGCTCAACATTTTCTGAGCTGTTCCCTGGTACTGCCTGTCATGTCTGTATGTTGGGAGGGATGCACTTCAGTCTGGGAAGCTGGCTCTGTTTCCACTCCCTGCATCTGCCCTCTCCAGCTTGGGGCTGCCAGTGCCTTAAGCTGAACGTTGGCAATTATCTTCCTGTGGCTTTTTCTCCTAGGACTTTGAATGTGGAAACGATGTGGAACTTTCCTTCACCAAGAATGGGAAGTGGATGGGCATTGCCTTCCGAATCCAGAAGGAAGCCTTGGGGGGTCAGGCCCTCTACCCTCATGTCCTGGTGAAGAATTGTGCAGTGGAGTTTAACTTTGGGCAGAGGGCGGAGCCCTACTGTTCTGTCCTCCCAGGCTTCACCTTCATCCAGCACCTTCCCCTGAGTGAGCGGATCCGGGGCACTGTTGGACCAAAGAGCAAGGCAGAGTGTGAGGTGAGTGGGCCTGGAAGACTGAATAGGTGGCTGCCTCTCCAGAGCCACATTGCTGCCAAGGCAGAGGGGAGGCTCTTGGCGGCTGGATGTGGTGAAAGCAGTACAACCTTGCCGCAGAACCTTGGGGCAAGGGACCTCTTCTCCCAGCTCCTCAGGGCTTGACTCAGAGTTGAAAGCTGCTGTGAGAGTGAGGCAAGGATTGTGGGTATGGCTTAGGCTGGAGACGGAGGGGCTAAGGTAAGAGTGCTAACTCTTGGAAAGGTTCCAAAAGGAAATTGCCACACTGCTCCTTCCACACTACTGCTTCAGTGAGGTCTGAATCTTGGAAAAGGAGGCTTTCTTCCCAGCAGAAAGGATATGAAGGTACTTCCTGGTGAATGTGTTCCTGAAGGAGATCGTGCAATTCCACAGTCCCACCCAAGACTGTCTAAGAACAAAAATGACAACTGGCCTTGGGGCTGATTGCTCTGCAGAAGCTATGCTGGTGATCTTTGTTCTCATAATAATGTTTTTTCTGATATATAAATGATTTTATGTTTATTCTAGAAAATTAGGAAATACAAAGAAAATTAGTTTCCCATGATTCTGCCATCTGCAAATAAGTTACTTTTAAAGTTTTGAAGTTTATTCTATTCTTTTTGCTAAGCTAGCTGCATGTTTTATACACACATTTATGATCAAAATCTTATGGTATAAGCATTTTGATATCCTGCCCTTTTCACTTAACATTATTTTATGAGCTGTATCTCACCACATGAATACCTCTTTTTAAACTCACAAGCTCACATAATGGCCTCACAAGCTAACCATTTCCCTTTTCTTGGGCATTTAGATTGCATCTAGTGTTTGCCAAATTCTAAATGTATTGATTAGATACAATGCTTGTCCTTGTGCGTACAGTCTGTGCCCATACAGCCTGTGCTCCGGGAAAGTTGTACCACGTCTCATGCCAGCTTTGTGGGCCAGTGCTAGTACTCGGCCCTCCCTGGACCTTTCCCTGTCAGAGGCCACTTAATCCTGCCTGAACAAAAATGTAAATTCTCAGGATAACAGTGCTTGATTTTGTGCTCACTCCGTGCCAGACTCTCTGCTGAGAGTCTGACAAGCCTCATCTCTTTGAATCCTAACAGCAGCGCTGTGAGGTAGATGGTATTATTGCTTGCATTTCCCAGAGGCAGCCACAAGGTTTACAGTCACCCTCATGGTTACCAGCGACTCAGGGTGGTGCTAGGCTGCCACGCTACACACTGCTGCTGCTTCACAGTGTTCCTCCCCATCCTGTTTTTGTAGATTCTGATGATGGTTGGCCTGCCCGCTGCCGGTAAAACCACGTGGGCCATCAAACATGCAGCCTCCAACCCCTCCAAGAAGTACAACATCTTGGGTACCAATGCCATCATGGATAAGATGCGGGTAAAGACAGCCCCTAGTCTCTCCTTATCTACCTCCCACCCCACTAAGGGCTGCCCTGCAACCAGGACCACCCACCCTTCACCACCCCCTGCCCACAGGTGATGGGCCTACGCCGGCAGCGGAACTATGCCGGCCGCTGGGACGTCCTGATCCAGCAGGCCACCCAGTGCCTCAACCGTCTCATCCAGATCGCCGCCCGCAAGAAACGCAACTACATCCTAGATCAGGTACTTGCTGGTGACCATCGTGCCCCAGGAGAGGGAAGGGGCCTATTGGGTGCCTGTAAATTCCTCTCTAGTCCTTGTATTTTTTCCCCATAATGCTTTTGGACTACGGTACTGGTCATGGGGTCAGCCACACGTCATGGTGAAGCCCCAGGCTCTTAGCACAGTTCTCTGAGCCCAGGCTGTGGGTGGGGTCTCGGGCCATGATTCAGGCCTAGTGTAGGCTCTTAGCAGCCCAGAAGAACATCATCAGGTGAGAGCTATTTAGTGAAATGGAAAGGGTGTGGATTTCTGAGCCCACAGACCTGGGCTTGAATTTCAGCTCTGTCACTTCCTAGCTGTGTGCCTGGGCAGCTGACCTCCTCTCAGTCTCAGTCTCCTGGTCTAGAAAATGGAGATCATAATGGGGCCCACATACCTTACACAGGGCCTGGCACAAAGTAGCTGGAGATTGTTATTAATTACTCTACAGAATAGGTATGTTCCAGATTCTCTTGGCGTGTTTTTATGATTGTCAGGTCCATCCCTAAGTCACATATTTTCTACCTGCATTTCAATTAAGAGTAGGGTTACGGTGATCTGGGAACCTTTGAAATTAAACACAGAATTTTGTGTGCTGGTGCAGATGTCTTTTTTTTAAGAACTAGACAGTTTTGAGTTAGGATAGGAAGATCGCCCATGGCTTTCAGCATTCTCAAGAGTATGAGTGACCCCTACATGGTTAAGGATCTCTGTCTCAGAGTAATGAGTTCCTCATGTTTACCGCCTGTGATGCGTCACTCTTGACATTTGTCCTGAAGGCTTTCTCAAGTAGCAGATCACATATTTGTTGGGAGACTGTGAACAAGCCTCTATTGCCCTCAGCCTTGCCTTTCTGCTTTCTTAAAACTTGAGTGTGCAAATATGTAAACTGAGTAGTGTGCACACAGACACACACACACACACCTGTCAGCCATACTGGAGTGCCTTCCATAAGTATGGCCCTGGGTACTTAGTTACCATGAGTTCAAAGGACTCCTGATAAGGGTGGAGCTGGTGATAGTGGTTGGCTCATCAGAAATGTGGTTGGAAACTCCAGGGGACCAAGTTGCCTTTTCATAGCCGTGAGCATCTTATACAAAAACAACTGAGTAGGAGCTTCCAGGGTTGGTGAACATGTGGAGATGTTGGGAGAGTGGCGTGTTCAGAGAGCACGGAAGCTCCATGCCCCTTCCCACATACTTTGCCCTAGGCATCTCTTCCATCTGGCTGTTCCTAAGTTATATCCTTTTATAATAAACTGGTAATGTAGTGTTTACAGTTGAAGAAATGATGCTCATATTCAACATTTGAAAGGAACACATAGTAAGAACTTAATTCTTAAAGACAAAAAGAAAAAAGGCTGTTGACTGTTCATGATAGATTAATTTAAATGATCTTGCCAAGCAATTCAGTGTTGGGAGTAGAAATCTGCCGTTTGTTAATGAAATGGCCATGCTAGAAAAATAGAAAATTTGCCAAGGCTGTGCTATACCTTGGTACTCTTCTGTGATGGTGGAGATGTGGGATTTTCTCAAGGTTCTGCTTTTCTGGAAGGTGGACATGAAAAGGTGTACACTTTAATCCAGTGACCAGTGCTGATTGGGATTGCTGTCAAACCATGGGATTGAGCCCTGATGACTCACATTTGTGAAGAAGACAGGACATGATCCCATAATACTAAATTTTGATAAAAACAACTAATTGGGCTAATGTTTAGAATAAATTTATTTCTAGGAAAAAAAAACAGTTGAGCACAAGATAGTCCAAGAACCACCCAGGGTTACTCCCCATCAATAATGTGTACAGCCAGCCTTCTCCCCCTTTGAAGACTTTGTTTCTTAACCCTGGCTTCACTTTGCCCCATTCTTCTTCTTTTTTTTCTTTTTTGAGGAAGATTAGCCCTGAGCTAAAATCCATCGCCAATCCTCCTCCTTTTGCTGAGGAAGATTGACCCTGAGCTAACATCTATGCCCATCTTCCTCCATTTTATATGTAGGACGCCTGCCACAGCATGGCTTGATAAGTGGTGTGTAGGTCTGCGCCTTGGACCAAACCAGTGAACCCCAGGCCACCGAAGCAGAGCACACGAACTTAACTGCTACACCACCAGGCTGGCCCCTGCCCCATTCTCGTCAGGGCATTTTGGAATTGTAGTCCCCCTTGGCCCCAGTGGGACTCATGGAGCAGTGGTGGTGTATTAATACCTGAAGGATTCCTTTGTGGTTACCCCAGCGAATTATTCCGTCTGTCTTTTTCTCACTTTGCTGGTTAAATCAACTGTGAAACCCATTTCAAATATGTGGCCCAGTGGAGAAGGATTATAGTCCTAGGGGCATATCATCTTAACATCTGTCCAACATTTCACAGTGGGCTTTCTCTGGAGATCAGGCCCCTACACCTCAGCCAGGCACAGAACAGCTGAGCACTGTAAAGACTCACTGTTGGCCTCCTCAGCTTGTGCTGGCTTGTTCAGGGACAGGGTCCAGAACTGTACTAATTGTACTTTGGGTCTTCAGGGCTGCCGGCCTCCTGGTGGAGGGACATGCAGATCAGGCCAGGTGATCCAGGCCAACAATGAAACAAAAGAACCGAAACTCTGAAGGTGGGAGAGGCTAACCATAGATTGGGAGATCGACATAGGGCCTGAAGCTATAGGTTACTCAGGTCTGGGAATAGGTCTAAAGCCAGCATTTGGCTTAAACCCCAAGAGTGGGTCGGAGTGTGTGTGTGTGTGTAGAAGATTCAAAGCAGGCCCTTGCGTGTGTGTGTGTGTGTGTGTCTGTGTGTGTGTGTGTGTAGAAGATTCAAAGCAGGCCCTTGCCCAGATCCTGGCACTTCCTACCTCAACAGCTTTGGCAGTGAGGGATGCACAGCTGTCTCCTAAGCCAGATGGAACTTCAGAGCGGAGACCACTACCACAGGCAAAGTCCCTGCAGTCCCTGAATCTCGGCCCAGGGTTGTCTTTTCCTTTCTTTGGTTTTTCCCAAATGGTCAGAGCTCCCCACATTTGGCTCTTCTGGGTCTCCTGTTACATAGGTTGACCTCAGAAATGCCCATCCTTGAGAAGGAAGGAGAACATGCCTGCAGAAGCCAGGCGAGGCCACTTGTGCCAGGATTCTGCCTTCATCCAGCCAGAACCCCAATCCCTACCCCAGGATGTGTATTAGGCACAAGCTCTCAGGTGTGTTGGGGCTTTGACCTATGATCCATGATGACCTGAGTATCCTCCTCAGATCATGTGGGTATTACAGCTGTGGAACATCCGAGGAGAAAAAGAAAGGAGATGGACCAGAGAGAAAACTGAGGCCACATAGAGAAAATGAATCTGTCTGAAGTTACGCAGTTGATTTACTGGTAGAACAGATCTGTGACTTCCCAGATGGCCACAGCCTGTAATGATTGGGACCATTGTGGGAAACTGGGAAAGCTTTCTGGAGGTGAGGTGCCTGGGCCAGGACATGGAAGATGATAAAGAGTTGAGGCTTGTCCTGGGGGCAGTGGGGAGCCATGGTTGTGGTTTCAGCAGAGAAAGATATGGCTAAATTTGCCTGGCTAGTAAAAAGTTGAAGAGAAAGGAGAAAAGGAAAGTAGAGTGCTTTAAGTGGCTCTTTGGGGTCAGTCTTCTGTTGTCAGTGGAGAGCCTCCAGGATGAGATGCTGCCTGGCCCGTCCCTGGCCTATCAAGGAGCCTCAAGACTGGGTGCAGGGCAGGAGCTGGCAAAGTTGCCCTCCTGGAGGCCTCTGAGAAGACCTGCAGGGCTGTGTGTGAGGACCCCAAACCATCCTGAGAGTTGAGGACTGCCAGCTAGGAGTTCCCTTAGGGCTCAGCAGCCCAGAGCCTGGCCAGGCAGTGATCATAGGCAGGGCTGGATTTGATGACATCACCAACCTCGCCTCAGCTATCAGAATGAGTGGTTCTCATCCTGTTTTGCATCTCTATTGACAGATGCCACGCCTTTGCCTGAAACAGAAACCCAGGGCTAGGGTACAGGCCTAGAGTAAACCACTTCTTGTTGGCAAGCGTTGAAGAGGATGTTTCTTTCCTCCACCTTCCCCATCGCCTCTTCCCATCCATTGTTGACACTCTGGCCAATTCTTTCCCTACATGTGTGCTTCCTTCCACTGGGTTTACCGCACTCTGTGCCCAGAGTGAACTCTTTCATCACCAGCTTTAAGTTTTCTCCTCTGAGATCCAGCCATATTTTTCCTGATGCCAGCCTGACCCTGTTGAGCTGTGGATGGGGCACAAGTGAGAGTGGATAGGGGACAGTAGGACTCTCATAGAACTCAGGCTGTGAGCAGCCTGCTGTCTTCCTCTGTCACTCTCCCAGACTGTCATACACCAAACCTACTCACACAGCTTCTCAGAAATGCAACTCCTGTCCTTCGGCCCACATCACTGGAGATTGGGAGTAGCCAGGGCCAGGGAACACAGACAGCCCCAGACCTTCTTAGAGTCAGCATCTTCAAGCAGGGTGGGACTGGGAGAAGCAGGAGCTAGGCAGAGGGAGCCCACACAGCTGGAAAAGCTGATCTAGCTGTTGTGCTGGTCTCCTAGCAACAGCTGCAAGCAGCCCCCAGTGACCGCAGCAGTGCTGGGCCGGTGCACAGGCTCTGACCTCACTGTGTTTGCTGTGGCAACAGCCACCAGCAGTTAACTCCCTTTCCTCCAGGAAAGCCAAGTATTTGCATTTCTGCTGGCACGGTTTATATGCTCTTCTTCCCTTCCCCAAGCCGAGGAGTAAGGGGAGGGAGGTGCAGTCTTGAAAACCATCGCCAGGAAGGTTCTCAGCACCTCAGTTTTCCAAAGTGCCTGAGGGGCCATCCCTCAGAGTCTAGCCACTTCCCAGGACAGAGGCTTGCTATTTATGAGTCTAGTCTTCTCCACCTCCACTCATCCCATCCTGTGCAGCTCCAGGGACCAGCCCTCTTGGCAGTGTTGCTTCCCATCTCTGTCCCCTCATTGGATAGTGACAGGGTAGGTGTGCTCCATAGAAAACCTTCAGGGGGTGTTTACCCATGTCCTCAGGGTTCAAAGGAGTCAAAATGGGATCACTTCTTTTTCTTTCCTTTTTTTTCTTTTTTGCTGCTGCTTTTTTTTTTTTTTTTTTTTTTGCTGAGGAAGATTCTTTCTGAGCTAACATCTGTGCCAGTCTGCCTCTATTTTTTATGTGGGTCTCTGCCACAGCATGGCCACAGAAGAGTGGTGTAGGTCCACGTCCAGGAACCGAACCTGGGCTGCTGAAGCAGAGAGTATCAAACTAACCACTAGGCCACGGGGCCAGCCCCCAGGATCACTTCTTATGGTTAAACAATGGGCTGGGTTGTCCACAGAATGGTCTGGGGCCACATTTACCCTGGCACACACCTACTCTGGCTTTTGTGCCAGGAGAAAACCTCATTATTTAACTGGAGGAAGCCAAATTCTATCTTCCTGTGACCAGATGCTACCTTCTGCTTTACTTTTAGGAATGGAGTCTAGAAAGAGCAGTGGGGAGAAGGACTTGACTTTTCTTCTGTAACCTGATATGCTTTTTAAAAACCATTTGTGGTCCAAGACCTCTTCTTGGGCCAGTGCTCAAGGCCCAGATCACAGCCTGTATATTCCTACCGTACACACCCTCTTCCTCCTCCTCCGTAAAGGTTGGGACACTTTCCCTAGGGAACAGGGACAAACTTCTTGGCCTGGTATGCGTGTCAGGGCCAGGGGGTCTGGTTGGTTTAGAGAACAGCTGCACCCACAACCCAGCTTCCTGTCCCTTGTGTCTTGGAAGAGGATTTCTTATGCCTCATATTTTCCTAAAACTTAACTTTCCTTGGTCCTTTCCATTGGGAAGCCTCTCCTAGGACGGTGTCAGTCCTCTTGGCCACATTTTCAGATCCACTCCGTGGGTGTTGACTTCTTCCCCTGTTACATGCCAGACATTTTCACATCTGCAAATCCTCGCCAGAGCCAGGAGGAGGGCAGTGTGATCCCTGTCTTTCAGATGAAGAAATTTGAGACTCAGACTAATTAAGTGACTTGTCTACAGCCTCACAAATAGTAGAGGGCACAGCTGGGATTTCAACCCTGAGCTTCTTCCCCAAAACCTGTGTTCTCTCCACCCTGTCTCACTGTCCCTGCCTTTCTGCTGGGTAGTCGGTGTAGTTTGACCTTCCCTTGGTCTGGGTTGCTTCAAGTCAACATTACAGTAAGAATATCCATGGCACCCCACCCAGTGACGACAGTATCAACAGTGGCTCCCATTTGTTGACTGTTGGCTGTGAGCCTGGCCCTGGGCTAACCAGGGGCTTTTACTCACATGAATTCCTTCAGTCTTAATAACGACCATATGGCATTCCTACTGTTTTCCCGTTTGAAGGCTTGAGACTCAGTAAATATGCAGTAAGTGGACTTTACAGATGAGTAGGCTGAGGCTCTGAGTGGAAGTCACTCACCCAGGGCCACATGGGTGTGACGTGGCCAGATCAGGTTAGAGCCAAGGTTTGCCAAGCCATCCTCCTTCACACTGCCTGCCTCAGTCAGGGTGGCTCCTGCTCTAGAGGCTGCCACATAGCCCCCACTCAAGGAATTCCTCACATTTGGTCAGTTGTTTTGTGGTCCTCTTCCGCTCAGTCATCACCAGCCCCAGAAGGGAGGCTTTTCATCCCCATTTTACAGATGAAGCAACTATAGGGATTGGCCAAGTGAATTAGTGGCCATACCGGGACTTGATCTTGGGCTTTTGCCACCCTGCCAGTCTGTGTCTTCAAAATATACCACTTTTTTGTCTATTTGTGCGCACCCCTGTACAGACTATTCTTCCTTTCTGTGGCTTCTCCCCTCAGTCCCTGTCAGAGCCACTAAAAATATTTAAATGCAGGTATTCCTCATCACTCCAGTTCTGTTGAATGTGAGTTTGGATAGGGTGATTATCCATATAGGTGCCTGGGTCCTACCTCCAGAGATTGGGGTTTGAGAAATCTCAAGTGGGCTTTGGGCTGCTGTCTTTTTCAGTAGTATCCAGGTGATTCAGGTGCACAGGCTGAGTCCATGGAGCCCTGGGGTCCAACAAATCTGGACCCCAGTCCCAAAGGGCCTGGCATATAGGAGGTATTCAATAAATGGAAGCTGTTGTCAGTACTGCTCTCCATCAGATGACTCCTAGAGCACTATTCCGTAACAGCAGCAGGCCAGGACACAGCTGCCCAACACCTAGAGCAAGAGAAGGGAACATTAGTAGCAGAGCTGCACTTGGGAACACCCAGGCTATTGCTTTGTCAGGCTCCTGGGTTAGAAGCTTGTGTGAGGCTGATGTTTGAGAGGACTGAGGGAATGAAAGAACCCCAGTGTTTATGAAAACAATCTACACAACTGTGATAAGAGGCTGGTTAATTATGGCATCCATTCTATAAATGTTATGCAGCCATTAAAAGAGAACACTGGCACAGAAAAATGTTAGAGAAACATTAAGTGAAAAAAGACTTCAGAAGAGTGTGCATAGTATGATTCCATTCCTGTTAAAAATCACACACATATTTTTAGATAAGAAATTCAAAATAGGTCATCTCTGAGAAGTCGGACTGGCAGTAGGTAGATGAAGGGATTCTTATGCTAAACTTCCAAGCTCGTACTCTGAATTTTTTACCATGAGCGCGTATTACTTTTAGAATGGGGGCAGCTTGTAAGGTGTAGTACCAGGAACGAATAGGATCAAAAAGCAAAGCCCAGCCATCAGGAATCTCTTGTCCTGTGACTATCATCAGCCACTTTCCCAGGTCAGTTCATTTTCTGACAGTGGACTCAAGACTCTTAAAAGTGAAGAAGAGCGATTTCCTGAGTTTCTCTGCTTAGGAGAACTAGTATCCTTTCTCAGTCCCTGGCCTACATAATACCCCACAGAGGAAAAAACCAACTCATAACGGACTGTCTGTTGCCTCTTCTGTTACCTACCCCTAGACAAATGTTTATGGGTCAGCCCAGAGACGAAAAATGAGACCATTTGAAGGCTTCCAGCGCAAAGCTATTGTAATTTGTCCCACTGATGAGGACCTAAAAGACCGAACAATAAAGCGAACCGACGAGGAAGGGAAGGATGTCCCAGATCACGCGGTCTTAGAAATGAAAGGTAGGAAATGAGCTGTTCCCCGAGGGACATCACAACAGGGTCCTTCAGAGAAAAAGCCCCTTACATGATTTTTCTCTCCCCAACTCCTTGATTATTCTTTTTGATCTCGTTTGTTCTTTGCTTCTGCTTTGTCCCTTCTCTGTCTAGTTCAACTGTCACTGGAAAAGCTGCCCATGTCTCTCTGGGGCAGACTTTTCAGACTGGATGGGGCTAGGGCAGGATGAGGGAGAGGGTGTGTGGGAGCAAACGCTGAGAGACCTGCGTGGTCATCTGCCTCTGGCACCCACTGGGTGGGCTGACGAGCAAGCCTCAGTTGACTGCTCTAAAAATAGGGGTGGTGATTCTACCTGCCTGGCCTGCTCCCTGGGGTGAGGCTGGAGGAAGTGTTTATACACACTGTTTTGGTGGGACTTAGCCAGCTCTTCAAAAAAGGGAGGAGAGGGTCTTTATCAGAAAGGCCAAGGTTGGGCCCCTGTCTCACCTCTGTCACTCACTACTCCGGACCATTTTGCCTCTCCCTTCTAGCAAGCCAGTGTCTTGAAGGTACTGACCCCCTCTCTTTCCTCCCTCTGGGGCCCTCCCTTCTTCCTAGCCAACTTCACATTACCAGACGTTGGGGACTTCCTGGACGAGGTGCTGTTCATTGAGCTACAACGGGAGGAAGCAGACAAGCTGGTGAGGCAATACAACGAGGAAGGCCGCAAAGCTGGACCACCCCCTGAAAAGCGCTTTGACAACCGAGGCGGCGGTGGCTTCCGGGGCCGTGGGGGTGGCGGTGGTTTCCAGCGCTATGACAACCGGGGCCCCCCCGGGGGCAACCGAGGAGGCTTCCAGAACCGAGGGGGAGGCAGCGGTGGAGGAGGCAACTACCGAGGAGGTGAGACATCTCACACAGAGCTCTCCCTACTTTTGGTTCCCAGGTCAGGGTTCTGCTTTGTGACTCCTTATTCAGGTAGCAGATGAAGTCTCCCTGGCATCAGCAGTCAGTTGAACTCTGATAGAGAACCAAGATGAGTCAGATTCTGGGACCTCAGGGAAACTCTGCCACTGTCCTGCTTCCCCTGGGCATTGTTCCTCAAGCCCTTGCCCATTTGTATGTCACGTTGCTGTCATTTTTGTGAATCTTCACCTACATCTTACCTTGTGCTCCTTGAGAAGAGAGGCCAGACCAAGCTTACTGCAAGTCCTGGATCCCAGCTCAGGACCTGGTGCAAGACAAACATTGGGACTGTTTTGGTTTGAAAACAAATGGAGAAACAGGTTTAGAGAAGTCGATTTGCCCACGATTCACCCAGTTAAATCCAGAGCTGAGATCAAGTGTCCCAAGTTCTTAGTCACTAAGTTCTGCTGTCTCTGAAGTAGTGTATGATCATGATTTAACAAGCATGCCCTACTCTGTTTCAGTCTTGTGCTAGACAGTTCTGGGGACACAGCCATGACCCACACAAACACACCTCCTGTAGTGACAGTCCAGATGGATTCTGGGCTTAGTGGGAAAGCCCAGGGGTACTATGAGCTCAGATGACACCTGATCCAGCCTATGGGGAGCAGGGCTTAGGAAAGGCCTTCTGAGACGCTGATGTCTCAGCTAAGATCCATTGGCCAGGGGAAGAGGGAATCGTTCTGAGCCAAAGAAACAGCTGCATAAGAGCTCAGGAGAGGCTGGCCCATTTGGCCAAGCCTGAAGAGGACTGCCCCAGGGCTTAGCATTCCTCTTCCCCAACATCTCTTCCAGTTTGTTCCACAGCTGTGGAGATGCTGGGGACACAGTAGAAACCAAGGCAGCCCTGATCCTGGCCTCTCAGTCCAGTGAGCAAGGCAAACCTGTCAGCAGACAGTGATGACCGCGTATTATCAGGGTTGCACGTGGAATGCCCAGGGGTTTGGGGAAGCCCAGAGCGGGTGCTTTATTTATTCACTTAAACTGAGCTGCTGCTCTGTCCCTGGCCATGCTGAGGCCACAGCAGTCACCAAAACAGCCCAGCTCCTGAGGGTCCCAGGTTGAGAGGGACAAGGCCTCTTTTCTGGTTGCTCCAACACAGGTTTCAACCGCAGTGGAGGTGGTGGCTACAACCAGAACCGCTGGGGTAATAACAGCCGGGATAACAACAACTCTAACAACCGAGGCAGCTACAACCGGCCTCCCCAGCAACAGCCACCACCACAGCAGCCACCGCCACCACAGCCACCACCACAGCAGCCGCCACCGCCGCCCAGCTACAGCCCTGCTCGGAACCCTCCAGGGGCCAGCAGCTACAACAAGAACAGCAACATCCCTGGCTCGAGCGCCAATACCAGCACCCCCACCGTCAGCAGCTACAGCCCTCCACAGGTGAGAGTGTGCGCCAGTGAGGCCAGGGAAATCACCAGCACACGCTCCAGCTACAGGTCGCCACTCTTACCTCCACCCCTGCCCGTCTTTCTCCCTGGCAGTGTTTTTGACTGGGACAGACCTTAGTCCCAGATCCCTTCCACACCCAGAGTAAATCAGGAGCCTACCTGTTCTCCCACCTTCCTCAGAGGGGGTGGACTGTCAGCATTGGTCCCTTCAGCAAGTACATTTCTCTTGGCTCTGTCACTGGCCTCACTGAATCCCCAAAAACAGCAGTCGATTGGAGTTACCCCTTGCCCAGGCTGGAAGGGGCAGGCCTGCTTGTCTTCAGGATGTGGAGACAGCCCCTAAGGTCCATGAGGACTTGCCCTCTGCCCCAAGAGCTTCACTCCAGAGTGAATCCAGGCTCAGTTCCAGTTCTCAGAACCCAGTGCTCAGGTTCTGGTATGCACAGGCCCCTGTTGACCAGAGCAGTCTCCATTTATTGCACAGCCATTTCCTGAGCACCTTCCACGTGCCAGGCCTGGGAACAGCTGCCAGGAGACAGAGGTGAATGGTTCCCAGTCCTGGTATAACCAGAATATTTCCTAGAACAGGAATTGGGCAAGCACACGTTCAAACCCCAGCCCCACGATGTTCTGGTTTTGTGACCATGGGCAAACAGCTTCACCTCTCTGGACCTCATTTTCCTCATAAAGTGCTAGAGTTGTTGGTAGAACTCACTTCTGAGGTCTGTCATGAGGGACGGGTGGCATTACAGTTTTGTGGGCAAGGCTTTGGAACTAGGGGGACCTGGGGTTGAGTCCCAGCTTTGCCACTTAGTCGTGTGACTTGGGCCCAGTGATTTCACCTCCCTGAGTCTAAGCTTCCTTCTCTGTAAAGTGAGGCTAAGGGGACTACCTCACAGAGTTGTTGGGGGATTAGATGAGATAATGATGCAGCGTGGACATGGAAAGTGCTTAGGAAATTGCCACTACTGTTTTCTCAGCAGCTCTTCCCCTAACAACTGCTACCACTTATTGAGTGCCCAGTGGTTTGTGCACACAGCTTAATGAATCCACAAGGCAATCTGAAGGGATAGTTCTGTTGTAATTCTCATTTTACAGGAAAAAAAAAAAAGCAGCCGGTATTTCAAGAGGTGCTGTGCACCTTGCTCCCCCAGGGTCCCAGAGCTGGGGTTAGAGTCTAGGACACATCTTACCCTGTCCTCCACGTCAGAGCTGACGCACTTCCTCCTCAGCCCTGTAACACCCTCCACCAGGGAATTTCCTTTGTAGGCCTACTGCTCTTAAAGTCCCTTCCTCCATCCCCGCTGAGCTGGCTATTTCACAGAGCCCTGGTTTTTCCCCTTCTTTCCAGCCGAGTTACAGCCAGCCACCCTACAACCAGGGAGGTTACGGCCAGGGCTACACAGCCCCACCACCTCCACCTCCACCACCACCTGCCTACAACTATGGGAGCTATGGTGGCTACAACCCGGCCCCCTACACCCCACCGCCGCCCCCTACTGCACAGACCTATCCGCAGCCCAGCTATAACCAGTATCAGCAGGTAGGTGCCCCATGGTGGGGGTGGGCATTGGCATGGAGAGACTTCCAGGGGCCCTGCATGGATGTGTATTCCCAGACTTGAGCTTCTTCTTATGCCTAAAAAAATAGGCAGCCCACTGGCCTCAGGCTAGCATTCCTCTGGCATAGCCATTCCATTTGATGAACGTTTGTGCACTGGCTGCTAAGTAACTGGTATCCTAGCCCGTCTCCAGTGCAGCAAGCAAAGGGCACAGCAGGGGCCTCCAAATCCTCCTTCAGCACCACGGCCAGTGTCCATTCTGATTGGTTAGTATTAGGCTGCCAGACCTGTTATTAAGTATTTTGAATATGGTCTCTAGCTGTACCTGAAAGGGCATTAGGTTGGCAAGCCAGGAGACCTGGGTTTCAGTCCCTAACTGCCCACCCATGTGGCATCAGGTCAGTCACTTGTTCTCCCGGGGTACCTTGATTTCTCTATTGGGCCAGTCTGTCGGCTGTTGTCACTGCACCCATCTCTACCCTGGGCAAGAGTGGGATCAGGGGAGGAGCCAAATGTGGATTTGGATGAAAGACAACCTGGAGCTCTTGGTTTCTCTCTCCCCAGTATGCCCAGCAGTGGAACCAGTACTATCAGAACCAGGGCCAGTGGCCGCCATACTACGGGAACTACGACTATGGAAGCTACTCCGGGAACACACAGGGGGGCACAAGCACACAGTAGCCAGTGTGCCCTGGAGGCCCCTGCCGGCTTCCTCCACCAGCGCCCACCTCGGCCCCCTCGTCTACCCCCACCGGGTCCCGTGGTGCTGGGGGACGGGTCACCCCAGGGCTGCCTCCCTCCAGCCCACTGCCTCCCCTCTGAGGGGCTTCTCCTCCCACACAGGGCCAGGCATTTTTCTCTGAATTCAAACAGGCAACAATGACCTTTTTTATTTTCTGTTTGTCCCCCCACCGCCCTTCTCCTCCTCCTCTTCCTCCTTTTTGACTAAAGACCCCTCCTCCCCCTCTGTCATACAGTGAGGCTACAGTGGCTGAGGGGAGGACCCTTTCCTGTCTACTCGTCCCAGCCCTGCTCCAGCCCCTCAGCTTCCCAGACCTTCATGCAGTTGGTTGTAAATTCTTCCAGGAGCTGTTTTACTGTCTACTTTTCAGGATTAAAAAAAAATCAAAAACTTAAAAAAAAAAAAAGTTTAAAAAGCAAAATGCAGAGGGAGGAAGCAGTGACAGATATTTTTTTGGTAATTATGCTTTTTTTTTTTTAATTTTTAGAATTTGTCCGTTTTTACTGTGGGTCGGCTGTTGGTATTTCATCAGGATAACCATTTCTTTGCTGAGTTCAGGTGACCGAGGAAGAGCCACACCCTCAAAACAAAACCACAGAATCATCTTTAACCTAACTTTTTATACGATGTCTCAGTTTCCCGTAACTTTGCACACAAGCTTCTGTGTTGAGTTGAATTGTAACTGCTTTTTGTATTTGGAGAGAGTGTGATTATTGAACTTGAAACCTTTTATTCCAGGCGTCTTGGTAGTTTCTGGTGGGATTAAGCGGGTGAGAGGGAAGAAGGGGAGGTCGGGGGAAGAGCTCCTTCCCTTCAGAACATGAAGTTTCTCCCACTGTCAGCTCTCCAGAGGTCTCCCAGGTGCCAGACCTAAAGGTTTTTCCTACAGTGATCCCCTGATTATTTTCACTTCCCCTTGACCCATATGTTTTAACAGGATTTTAACAAACTGCACTTATTAAGAAATGTGTTTGCCCTGTTTTGTTTTGTTTTCTTTCAATAAATCACATGGCACCTCCTAGCGGGAAGGAAGCAGGGTTGAAACCCTAAAGTGTTACTGCAGTTGGCCTTTAATTGGGGTTGCGGGCCTTCTCAAGGGGACATTATTCATTCATTAAACACTTATTGAGGGATTGGTGTGCCTGGCCCCATTTTTGGTGCTGGGGATGGCCCCCTTAAACTTGGGGCCCTCAGTTTAAAATCCACTAGTTCATCTTTTGCTGGTCTAGTAGTTAAGATTCGGTGCTCTCACCACCATAGCCTAGGTTCATTGCACAGTCAGGGAACCTCACCACCCGTCTGTCCTTGTCATACTGTGGTGGCTGCATGTTGCCGCAATATTTAAAGCCATGTCTCTAGTGTTTTAAGTACCAGCAGAGTCACCCACAGTGGACAGGTTTCAGCAGAGCTTACAGACTAGACAGACTAGGAAGAAGGACTTGGCCGCCCACTTCTGAAAATACTGGCCCTGAAATCCCTATGAATAGCAGCAGAGCATTATTGATAGAGGGCTGGAAGGTGAGAGGGTGGTACAAAAAGACCGGGCAGGGTTCCACTCTGCTGTACACAGAGTCGCTGGGAGCTGGAATTGACACAACGGCACTAACAACAAAGTTCATTTTTAAAGTGGTTCTCTGGTCCCTGCCCCTTTCAGTCCACTCACAGTCCCAAATCCCTTCAGGAATTTGTGAGTAGAAGGCATGGAACAGGTCCCTAGGTGGAATGTGAGGCAGGGCCAATGGAGTGGAGACCAAGACTGGACTGTTGGGGGTCATCACTGGGTGTGACTGCCCATCCACCTCAGGCCTGGCCTGTGTGCTGGACTTAGGACAGTTCCTGTCTACACTCCTGGGTCCAGGATAGCAGGGATTCCAGAAGCTTCTTTATCCAGCGAATAGGTGGTAGGTACTTCCTCTGCTCCTCACCACTTCTGGACCATGCTGGTGACAGCATGGCCAAGGCAGTACTGGATCCTGCCCCTATGGGGGCTCCCAGTCCAAAGATGACACCTTTTGTCAAATAGTGCAAGCATCAAGTGGTCAGCTGTGAGAGCCTGGGGTGGTGGGTGTGGTGCGGTGAGGGCTTCCTGGAGAAGGGAAATTTTTAAAAATAGACGTGAGCCAGAGTAAAAGACTCATTACATCCTCCTACCATTCTCCTTCCCTAGCAACTTGAGTCATTTCTTCATCCCCTCCAGACATGCTGTTCTGGCCCCTCGTGAGGGACAGTGCTGGGGCATAGGAGTGGCCAGTTCGGTGCCATCCCTTCTTGTCACCGGAAGTATCTCAGAGCCTTGAGGGAACACAAGCTACAATAAAAGGGAGGAGGAAGGTCAACTAGTTTTGAGGTCAAGGGTGGGGCATCTGAACATGAGATGGAGCCAGGGTTGGTGGCTAGTTGAGCTAAAAGGCACCCTGGAGTGCCTCCCTCTACTTGCTGGGGGAGGCCCCTTGCCTGCAGGTCCATGTGTTGGGCAACGGCGCCCTCTGCTGGCCTCTCTTGGTAATCTAAGTGTAGCCCCCACCTATCCAGTGTGACAATGAGCCACTTTCTTCCAGATCCCTTATCCTGGGAATGCAAACGGGAAGTTATTTCTCTGCTCCAGGCCACAGTGTCTGGATTACTGCACCAGCCTCCTCACAGATCTCCCTTAGCTCCAGTCCCTTAGCCTGATGCCCCCCTGCCCGCTCCCCTAGGAATAAAGGAGCTCAAGCTACTTAATACAGCTTATGAGGCCCCACATGCCTAGCCCCTGGTGACCTCACTGGCTTCGTCTTTTGCTGCTCCCCACTTGAACTCCAGATCAGTGGTTCATTCTGGGGGAATCAAAGATTCATTTTTGAGTCTATAAATGCCTTGGAAAATGCACACGTACATGGAAGTTTGCATATTTGCAAGTTTCTCAAATCCTCTGGCCTTCAGGTTAGAACTTTCCAATTCTCTGACCTTACTGAAGTCCTTGGAGAAACCAGAACTATCCATGCCTGCCCTCCTCTCCTGGGCTTTGCCTCACCCATCCTCCTGCCTGAGACTCTTCCCTACCCTCCCTTCCTCTTATCCTAATTCCTGCTCATCCTTCAGGTTCAGCTTGGACGCCCCCTCCTCCCAGAAAGAAGCCTTCCATGACTCAGGCTGGGGCAGGCAGCCCCTGGGTCCATCAGAGCCCTGGCCACTTAGGGTAGTCACTGGTGACGTTCACTTACTCTGTTGATAACACACATCTGAACGTGAGTCCCCCATCACCTAGGGCAAATCAGGACCAGGATCGTCTTCCTCCGAGTGTGCAGACTCTCCAGTTCCTGGGAACACAAAGTGGGAAGTTCTATCTCTGATCTCACCACCCATCTCATGCTAGCCAAGGACTGGGTATGATGACAGAAGCAGGAGACAAAGCTTCCTAAATATTCTTTGAGATGAAGAAATAAGGAGATTGAATTACAAACCAAAGCACAAACTCTCAGAGGCCGTGGAGGGTGGTCATTCAACCATCCATCCCAGTTAACCATACCGGGCTCTGGAGTCACAGCAGTGAAGAGGTTGCACAATGGTTCAGATCCCTCCAGTATTCCAATTTTGTAGCAGTTCAGACGGAGACGGCAGCAATGCCCCTCTGACCCCGGAGTCCTTTTCCTTCCTGGCTGCGACAGGCCGGACCCGAGGGAAGTACGCATGCGCAAAGGGAGGTCCGCCTTTAGTCCGGAACTTTGGTTCCGAGCGCGGCGGAGCACCCGGCCCCGGGAGTGTGCTCTGCCGGAAGTGTCTGCTGAGGACGTGGGCTCTGGGTAGACGTGCGGAGCTCGCCGCGGCGGTTAACAAGTCGTAGAGCATAACGATGGAGGCCGTGGCTGCTGCTGCGGCGGCGGCACGAGAACCAGATGAAGGTGAGGTCCTCACCACGCAGAGGCGGCGGGAGCGTGCGGCTGGTGTGTCGCTGGGAAATGATTCCCCTGAGCGCGAAGAAGGACTCTTCTGGGGGACACCTGCCCTCTGCTTTACCTGTCCCTTTCATCTCTTTGTCCAGATTAAACCCTCTCTTGTTGCTAGCTGACCTCCTTTACCCCGTCCCCTCCCCCGAAATTAACCTCTTCCAGGTTCCAGCCAGCCCTTTCCCTGTCCATTGCTAACCGAGTTTCTTCCGGGCTAACCCTCAGGTTAACACAATCCTCTCCCCCTTCCCAGGCTACCTCTCCCGTTGTCCGAGCCAACCCTGCTTCTCAGGTTACCTGCTTGCCTGTGTCAAACTGACCCTTCCCCTGCCCCAGGCCAATCCTCCTCCTCCTGTCCCCTGGAAACTCTGCTGATCCCAGATTAACGGCTCCCCGTTTCCATTCTAATTCTCCTTCCCCCAAAGTCCACAGTCCCATCGGCCCCCTCAGGGTCTTTAATCCATTTCTGCGTTCCCCCATCTCTCTCCTTTGCGTATTCAATCTCCTTATTTCTTCTCATGCCTTCCCATCAATATCTAAAATGCTTTCGTTTTGCTCGTCTTAAAATTCGTCCCGCTGCTTCAGAGTAATCCCATGTAGGGTGAGCTGTGGTTGGGAAGTTGGTTGAAACATCACTGGCCAAGAATTGGTAATTGTTAAAGCTGGATGATGGATATATTGGGTATTGGGGTGGTGATGGGGGGTTACTATATACTCTCTACTTTTGCGCATGTTTGACGTTTTCCATAATTAAAAAAAAAAAAAGTTTTAACCTAAAATAATCTGTCGTTTAATCCCATGCTGCCTACAAGATACTGTCTACCTTCCCCGAAGAGTCCTCCACACTTGTCGCCATCTCCTCACCTGCCACCTGCTGCAGGTGACTTTAACCTTCCGAAGCTGCTCTGACTGGAGTCCCAATGATCTCCCTGTGTAGTTAAACTGAGTCACCCCATTCCTGTTTTCTCTTACTTTTTCTTCTTCTTTCATCTCACTCACTGCAGTAATACTAATAATCTTTATAGTCTGAGAAGTATTTGCATCTAAACGTGAAAGAATCTCATCGGACATAGACAAAATCCCGTTCCGCCCATATCACACAATTAAAAATATCCTAGGACTTTTATTGGCTACTTGGAAAATTCAATGCTATTGACCCCTCCATCCTTCTTGAAAGTTTTCCCATGGTTTTTGTGACACCGCTCTTTCTGATTTCCTTCCTGTCTCAGGCTCCTCCTGCTCGGCCTCGGTTAGCTTCCTGTGGCTGCTGTAGCAAATTACTGCAAACTAGCCGGCTTAAAAAAAACAGAAATTTATTCTCTCCCAGTTCTGGAGGCCAGAACCCGGAACTCAGTATGACTAGGCTGAAATCAAGGCAGGACCGGGGAGGGCCTCCTCAGAGGCTCTGGGAGAGAACGCATTCCTTGCTTCTTCCAGCTGCTGGTGGCTTCTGGCATTCCTTGACTTCTGGCCCCATCATGCCAATCTCTGCTTCCATCCCTCTTCACAATGCCTTCTTCTCTGTGTGTCTCAAATCTCCCTCAAGCTCTCTCTTATAGGACACTTGTGATGACATTCAGGGCCCACCAGCATAATCCAAAATAATCTCCCCATCTCGAGATCCTTAATCACATCTGCAAAGACCCCTTTTTTTTTTTGGCCATATATGGTAATATTCACAGGTTCCAGGAATTAAGACGTAGCTGTCTTTGGAGGGGGGGCATTATTTAGCATCTCACAGCTTCCCTCACAAGAGTGTCTTCTCCCCATCCAATCAGGGCTCTTTCCTAGCCTGTCTTCTCTGCTCATCTCTCACATACTCCCTCCCTGCCCTCCCCAAAACTTCTCATTTTCTTCCGCTTTAGCTCTTGTCTTGGCTCAGACGACTCCCACAACTCTGTTCCCAGCCCAGCACTTCTCTCTTGAGAAGTCTCTAGTCCCATGTACCAGCAGTTTCTTAGATGCCTCTCCTCACGTGGCCCCTGGGCCCGTCATACATTCCGTGTCACAAACTGGCCTCAGCATCTTCCCCTAAACCTGTTCCTCATCCATGTCTCTGTCTTAGGGACACTTTGACTTAACTGGATGCCCCCCTCACCTCCCAGGCCTTCAGCCCCATGGCTTGTCTACTCGGCCTCCCGAGCATCTTTCTAACCACGCCCTCCTATCACCTCCTGCACCAGTCCAGCTCAGTCTTCTCTTGCCTCAGTGCTTAAAACCCTCCATGAAACCCATTGCACCTGTAACCATCACCCCTTTCTCTTCTCCGTCCCAGCCAAGCTACCTAAGAAGTGTCTGTACCATCTGTTTTCACTTACTCCCTGCTTGCTGCAGCCTTGCTCCTCTCCCCACCACTTTTGAGAAACAGCTTTCACAGGGTTTGCCTGGTGCTCAGCTTTCCTGTTACCAGTGCCTGTATTGTCTTTGACCTGGCCTGTCTCCCCTATAAGACTGGGTGCTCCCTGAGGGCAAGAGCTGGATTGCATCCCTCCCATGGACCTTTAGCATTGCCGAGCTCGGTGCCTTGTTTAGATTTAGAGATGCTGAAGAGTGGCTGGAGAGATGTGTAAATGAATAGGAGAGAATGAGTGAGTGACAAGTTAGTGAATGTATTAATGATTTTGTGAACAAGTGAAAAGGCAAAGTATTGAGTGAATCAATGAATGAGGTGGTAAGGGACCAAGGAAACAGACCAGGCACAGTCCTGCCTCAGGGCCTTTGCACTGGCTGTTCCCTTTGCCTGGATCTCTTCCTCCAGAAATCTCATGGCTCAGTCCCTCACCACCTCACCACCTCGGGTCTTACTGAAATGTCATTTTTTGGCAAGGCCTTCTCTAACAGTCCATTTAAAATTGCAGGCACCCCCCCCATTCCCTCCTCCTTCCCCCCCCTTTTTTTTTTTCCCACTGAGGAAGATTGTCCCTGAGCTACCATCTCCGTCAGTCTGCCTCTATTTTGTATGTGGGTTGCTGCCACAGTGTGGCCGCCATTGAGTGGCGTAGGTCTGTGCCCAGGAACTGAACCTGGGCTTCTGAAGCCCACCCTGCCAAACTTAACCACTAGGCCATGGGGCTGGCCCTCTCCTACTTCCCTCTTTATTGCTCTACAAGGCTCCTACAACCACCTCACACACTCTATGTTTCCCAACACACTATATGTTTTCAGTGATTGTGTTTTTAATTGTCTGTGTCTCCCCCTAAATGTCAACTTGCTGCTTACTGTGGTATCTCTAGGGCCTAGAACAGTGTCCAGAATACAGTGGGTGCTCAGTAAATGTGAAACGAGTGAGTGAGTGAGCACCCAGTCCCTTCTACCCGCCCTCTCTTCCCCCACTCCCACCCCTGGACTAACAGATCTCCCCCTCCCTACAGACTGCACGGAGCCCAATCCTGGGCACTGGGGAGAGCTGAGCTGTACGTCGGTCCCATCGAGACCCCAGGACAAGGTGGAAGCAGCAGAGGGAATGCCCAGGACCCTGGACGATGATCCTCCTGGGGCCGAGAACCCAGTGGTGAATGCCATGCTGCGCGCCGTGGCTGCCAGCCGCCTGCCCGTGTGCAGCCAGCAGCAGGGTGAGCCCGACCTGACCGAGCGGGAGAAGGTAGCCATCCTGGGCCAGCTGTACCATGAGAAGCCGCTGGTGTTCCTGGAGCGCTTCCGCACGGGCCTCCGCGAGGAGCACCTGGCCTGCTTTGGCCACCTGCGTGGTGACCACCGAGCAGACTTCTACTGTGCCGAGGTGGCCCGGCAGGGCACTGCCCGACCCCGCACTCTACGCACCCGTCTGCGTAACCGGCGCTATGCTGCCCTGCGAGAGCTCATCCAAGGTGTGGGGGCAATGGGCTGGGCGGGAGGGAGACCACGGCAGAGGAAGGAAGAAACAAGGATGCAAGAGCAGAAGCACAGACAGAGATCCTGGGACATAAGTTTTGAGACAGGGACATACAGAGAGACTGAGACAGAAATATGAACTGATGGGGCAAGATAGGTAGAGACAAACAGGGACCCAGAGGTAGAGAATGGCACAGGCAGTGAGAAGGTTCAGAATTTAATAGGTGACAGAAGTGCCATTTCAGATCAGTGAGCCAAGGACACAGCACCCAGCACTGTGGTAACTGGTTATCCCCCAGGAAGACTAGTTCCTACCGTACACCATACACAAGGCATTGACAGAAACCTAGGGGGGGCGTGTTTATGACCCTGGGGATGCAAGGCCTTGAACAAGACACACACGTGAAAACCATGAAGGGAAACATCGATACCTTTTTAACTGTGACATATTTACAAGTGTCTCTGTGACCAAAGACACCAGAACTAAAGTTAAAAGATGAGAGCAGATGAAGCAGAGAGTTAAGATTCTGGTCAGGGAGAAGTCACGGGCTATAGAGAGGGCTACAGAAAAAGTGGGACACAGTGACAGGCAGAGAGCAAAGATGAAGACAGGAGGGAGGATGAATGAATGAATGAGGTGGCGTTGGAGGCCAGAAACTGAGAAAGCAGGAGAGACAGGGTGGAGACGGGCAGAGGAGGAGAAGGAAAAACTGAGTCCCGGTTGGGGGCGGGGGGTGACAGTCAGAGACAGGGAGAAGGAGGGAGACAAACAGAATCTGGTGGGAAACTCCATAAACAGAGTGATGGGGGGTAAGAGAGAGGCTAAGATAGAGGGCAAGACGGGAATGGTCACAGAGCTTGGTGCTACCGAGGCCAGGATTCCAGGCAGATTCTTGCCCTGGGTTCTGAAGGCAGGGCTGGGACCAGTGGGTGGGAGGGACCAGGGCAGGTTTGACTGTTGCCTGAGGGACAGAGCGACCAGGAACAAGCAGCCAGGGGAGATGCAAAGGACCCGGGTTTGGGGTGGTGGGGAAGCCAGGCCCACCCGAGGGGTGGCTGCAGAGGAGCGTCTGAAGAGAGGTGAGATCTGGGGTCTAGAAGACCACCAGGGACACCCACAGCTGGGCAGACGCACTGCCCTACCTGATCCTCTGCACACACATTCCAGCTCCACACGGATGTACATTACATGCCCAGCGGTGCAGGCGTATCCAGGTGTGCACACTGCCAACCAGACCGCGGCTCAACAAACAGGCACACACCACTGACAACGCTGGCTCCTGTGCGCAATGCACCTGCCTGCCACATCCTGCACGCTGGCTCCCAGAGACACAGGTCCCCATGGGCAGTGTGCTGACCACACGGGAAGACGTATAGGTGTGTGCTGGTGCACACAGACTGAAGGGCAGCAGCTTGTGAATCCTGCCCGGGCACAGTTGTACAGGGGCCTCAGACCCCAGTGCCTCAAGGGCCAGGATGTACACGGGGCCGACTGTGCATACACACTTGTGCTTGGATACGTGACTACACGTGCAGAAACAGGCCTGGTCATGCACACATGCTCAGACACATGCATGACTCCTTGTGGCCACACAATGTCAGGCATCTGTGCCTATTTTCCTATACACCTGAATGTGCACACACACCTACACTTGTGGACCAGCATGATCACACACATGCATGGACAGAGTTCTGCTCAGACACGCTCACTCTACGCCCAGCCCTTTGCCTCACCTGCAGGCCCCTGACTCTGCGCCTGCCCTGTCCCCGTCTGTGCAGGGGGCGAGTACTTCAGCGACGAGCAGATGCGGTTCCGGGCCCCACTGCTGTACGAGCAGTATATTGGGCAATACCTAACCCAGGAGGAGCTCAGTGCCCGTGCCCCAGCCCACCAGCCGCCCAAGCCCGGCTCCCCCGGCACACCCGCCTGCCCGCTCTCCGACCTGCTGCTCCAGTCCTACCAGGAGCGGGAGCTGCAGCAGCGGCTGCTCCAGCAGCAGGAGGAGGAGGAGGCCTGCTTGGAGGAGGAGGAGGAGGAGGAGGACAGTGACGAGGAAGGTGAGAGCCAGCAGCAGGGAGACCCCAGTGTCCGGACACCACAGCCCTGGCCCTGTGTGTCTCCATTCCATGGCACCAGGCTGGACCACACCCACAAGAGGAGACATCACGTCCTTCCCCTGCCTGGCCTGACCCCCCTCCTACCCCCACCGTGTGCTCGGCCCTTCCTGACCTCTCCAGCATCTCTGTCCCCACTCGTTGAAGGCCCCAAGTGATCCCTCACCTCCAGACCTTTGCTCGTGCTGTTCCTTCTGCCAGGAATGCCTTCCCTTCACCATCCTTCAGGTGTCCGGTCCTAACTCTAGTCTACAGCCTGGTTCTACAGTCATTACGTATTTGATGTGTGCCCCGGGAGAGCACAGACTGGGGCATCCTGGTCACTGTTGTGTTCCACTCAGCACAAAGGAGACAGCTCTCTGTGGGCACGTGTTCAGCGCCTGCCTGAGAACCCCCCTCACACTCCTCCCCCCACCGTGGGTGTCTCCCCCTACAGACCAGAGGCCCGGCAAAGATTCGGAGGCCTGGGTCCCCGACTCGGAAGAGAGGCTGATCCTGCGGGAAGAGTTCACCAGCCGGATGCACCAGCGCTTCCTGGACGGGAAGGACGGGGACTTTGATTACAGGTACTCCTGTGTCCCCACTTCCCCATCCCCCAACGCAGCCACCGCACAGCCCTCGGCTACGTGCCAGATCCAAAGCGCCTCCATGGAGGGCCACCTTTGGTGGTGCTAGAACGCCCCAGAACAGTTCCAGGTCATGGGCCATGGAGTCAGACAGCCTAAGGATTTCACAACAACCAAAGATCAGTGGGTGACCCTGGACCTAGCTTTGTCCATCTCAAAGCCTCAGTCCCCTCGTCCGGGAGGAAGGGAAGGAGCAGGGCTGACGTTCAGCTCAGTGTTGATAAGACATTGAAGCATTTCCATCCGGTAAGTGGTGGTGACCTTGTAGGATGCCACCACCCCCAAGCCTCCCAAGTGGCCCCCAGGTACCCCAGATTCTTCCCCAGGACCCCAGACCTCCTCGTGCTGCAGAGAGTAAGCCCTGGCAGGGTGAATGCCTAGTGTGCAGAGGCCCGTGGTGGGCGACCCTGCAGTGCTGGTGGTTAATTTCTCCACTCTGACCCAGGGGCGAGGCACATGGGCCCCCTGCTTTGAATAGGAGAGTGAGGTGTCAGAGTCAAAGATAAACGGTTTTATCAACTGAGGCAGTCTCGCCTTGTGGTCCCGAACACCCGGTGTGGCAGCAGAGGGCCCTGTTTCAAATCCAGCCCCGAGGACATAAGAACAAGTGGACCCTCGGGGGCTCATCAGTAGAAGGGGGGTCATGATTGCCTCTGCCACAGGCAGCACGGGGGATGAGCATCACCGGCTTGATGTGGAATCCCATCCCTCCCCGACCCAACCCCCGGCTCTGGAGGCCAGTCTGGCTGATCACTTCCAGCTGGGGTGGAGCCTCAGCCTGAGTTGCCACACAGAGCAGTGAGCAGAGTGCCTGGGCCATGGGGAGCCCTCAGTAAGTACACCACTGCCTTCCTAAAGCCAGGTGCCCACGAGGAAATCAGGCCTGGCATGAGGAATGGGAGTGGTGGGGACCGAAGCCTGTCCCCTCTCTGGGGGACAGCTACTGGGCAACAGCCCTACAGGTCCCTCATCTGTATTCAGCCACCACGTGCTGAGCACCCACATGTGGGAGTATCCAGGCTCTGGGGACAAAGCAGGGAACAAAACGAACAGAGAGGGTCCCCTGCCCTGAGGGGGTCCCACTCTAGTGAGAAAGGCAAAGAAGCATCTAGATCTAGTGGTGATGGGCCATGAGGAAAAATAAAGCAGGGTCTGGGGCAGAGTGAGGTGACCAAGGAGGCTCTCTGAGCAGGTGACATTTGAGCACAGACCTGCGGGAAGTGAGGGGTAAGCAACATAAATATCTGGGGGAAAAGCATTCCTGGCAGTGGGAACAGCAGGTGCAAGAGCCCTGAGGTTGCACGGAGGAAGAGCAAGGTGGCTGGGGTAGCTGGAGCAAGGGGTGAGGGACAGGAGGTGTCCTCAGAGGTGGTGGGGCCAATCGGGCAGGGCATCCTACACTAGAGTGAGTGATGGGAGCCGTGGGAGGGTTTGGAACAGAGCCAGGGATCCTCAGTTTAGGATCACTTGTCACCCTAGGGTAGGGTTTCTCAGTCTCCGCACCATGGACCTTTTGGGTTGGCGATTGTCCTGTGTGCGGCAGGATGTTGAGCAGCATTCCTGGCTTCAACCCATTAAATGCCAGTTGTGACAATCAAAATGTTTCCAGTTATCACCAAATGTTCCCTGGGGGTCACAATCTTCCTTGTTGAGAACCACTGCCTCGGGCACGTGGGCCCGTGTGTCACTACGTCTTCCAGCTTTTCAAGAAAAAACCGAAGTCTTTATGTAAAATCTCTGATTTGGAAAATGTTGCCTTTTGTTTGAAGCCCTGCAAGACCCAACATCCCCTTCCAGGGGTTAGCTCCAACTTACTGCTGCCAATATAGGGCCTTTGGCCTCAGGGATCCCTAGGCCCCAGCTCCTCCAAAGGGTGAGAAGCAGAGGGGGGTGTCTGGGGCCCCAGGCAGAGCCAGCCCCTGACAGCCCCTCCCCCTGCAGCACCGTGGATGACAACCCTGACTTCGACAACCTGGACATTGTGGCTCGGGATGAAGAGGAGAGGTACTTCGATGAGGAGGAGCCTGAGGATGCGCCCAGCCCAGAGCTGGACGGGGACTGATGGCCGCCCACCCGCACCGCCCCAACAAGGCAGCTGATGACAGGCCGGCCCAGTGACTTTCTCCAGGGGGCACCAGGGCAGCCACCCCACACCACCAGCCTCACTGGATCCTGTCCCATCTCAGACAGCCCCTCCCCTCTGTGTTGAGTTCCCCACCTCCCTCCTCACTCTGCTTTCCTTCTCTTTCCTGAACCCTACCTCTGTTTCTTTCTCATTCTCTGTCTCTCTCTCCCTCTCTCTTTTTCCTCTCTCTTTTTTTCTCCCCCTCTCTGTGCCTTGGTCCAGGATGTACGTCCAGCCCTTGACTGGGGCCAGCTGGGCCTCGTAACTGGAGCTGGCCAGGTAACCCCAGTGCCCAACTCAGGGTGCGGCTGACCCTTGGCCCCAGAGCGGCTCTCTGCCTCCCTCCCTGGTCTCTGCCCCTGTCTTCCTCCACCTCTCTGCTGACGTCTTGTCATGCCTCCTTGTCTCGGTTACATTCCCATCTCTCCTTCGGCCTCACTCTCTGGGTCTGTGGTTCTCCCTGCCCTACATTTCCGTTTCTCAGCCTCTGTGCTGTCTCTGTCCCTCTCTGTCTCTCAGCCTGTATCTCTCTTGAGTTTCAGTGTCCCCTCAACCTGACTGTTGTGGGCAGCAGAACCCTGACTGCTGAGTAATGTGGCCTCACTGTGGGCAGGTGGGAGACCCCAGGGGTGGCCACCAGCACTCACCTCCCCCTAGGGACCCAGGCCTCTGAGAGGTGGGCAGGGGCAGCACTGGGGTTCATGGGCCTGCCAGCTTGGTGGGGAGGGGGGATTCTCCCATCCACCCCCACCCACCCCCCCTCTGCCCGGCCACAGTTTTCCCTTCCTTCACTTCCTCCCTCTCCCTCTCCTGTTTACACTCCCCAAATACGCACAGGCTGTTATCATGGGTCCTGAGTCATCCCCCACACACACAGCCTGCCCCAGCATCCCTCCCCCCAGCCGGCCACAGGGCCCGCCTCATGGAGCCCCCCGCCGCCCCAGGCTAATGGGAGCCAGATGGCCGCCTGGTGACTCAGCCACCGGCCTGTGGGAACCCAGGCGTCCCGCCTTCCCATGCCCCCACACCCAGCTCATACTCCCCCGGTAGACACACACAAGAAGGGGCCAGCTGCTGGAGGGGGAGGGCAAAGGCCAAGGGTCAGAGAGGTGGGGCCCAGGGACCTCTCCTGTGAGCTGGAATAGTGGCATCGTGCCATGGCTAAGCCTGAAAGACCCTCAAAGCATCTCCTTGGGCATGCGGCCCAGAGTGAGGAGGAGACCCCGAGGCCTCCCGGGGCTACAACTCTTGACCCCCCGGGCCTGACCTCTGCCCTCTGGGTCAACCAGAATTAGAGCCAGACACAGAAAGTGAAAGCTGGATGGAGGCCGAGGGACGTTCAGACGGAGAGACTTAAATAAGGAAACGTCCGGTTACTGAGCAGTACTGTCTGTGCCAGGCCTGAGCAAGGTGCCTGACGCCTTGGACTAGGGACTCAGCTCCATCTCATAGATGGGTCAAGGGAAGCCCAGAAGGATGTTACTTACTACTGGCCGTGCTGCCGTCAGAGATGGAAACGCAGGTCTAGAAGCACACTAGTCCTAGAGACTCAACTCGCCTGCCTGGCCGACGTCAGGGCCGCTCAGGAGTGAGCAGGTGCACCGACAGACTGCTCAGATGGAAAGGCTGAAGGAGAGTCAGCTGTCGAGGAGGATAACAGCTGACGCCTTTGGGGTCCTTCCCTGCACTAGGCACTGTCCTGCATACTGACGGGACCGAATGATACGTGATCATCATTGCTACAGTGATGATGCGTGATCAGTACTGAATCCCTGAACCATCACAGTGGTCCTGTGCAGGACATGCTCTCGGTATTGCCATCCCGTCTCCCGGAGGTGGCCCCAGGTGATCCAGCCAGACTCACATGAAGAGGAGAGAAATGGAGGTTTGTCTCTCAGTCTCTCAGGTACTCCTTGTGTTTATGCCCTCAGGTTGTAAGAGCTCTTTCAAAACACAGGGATCAGCCCTTGGTAAGGTGCACATTTTTTTCACCAGTCTATCATTTGATCATTAAATTTGTTTGTGATATACTTTGCCATACGTAAGTTTGTTATATAATAAAAAAAAGGTGATGAGAGACAGCAATTGAGTCAGAATTAGGGTTAGTCAGATGGTGGAGACAGGAGCGTCTGTAGCTGAGAGAGGTGGAGCTGTTCAAGAGGGGTGGCGAGAGACACACCCCCGGCAGGAGCAGCTGAGACCTGGAGGTGCCTGAGAGGCGCCTGTCCCTCCGCCCCCAATTCTGGGCTTGGGGTGGGCGGAGAGGCTGAGTCAGGGAGGGAGAGCCCCTCCGTGGGCATCCGGCCCCCACCCCACGTCTCCTGTCCATCCTGGCCCTGGCCGGGCCCTGCTGGCCGCCACCCCCACCCCCTACGTCTGTGTGTCCTGCCAAAGCTGACAAACTGACTCCCTGCCCCTCTCCTGTCCTCCAGCTGCCTGGCCCCCACTGTCCTTTCTCCCTTCTCCTCCCTCCTCTCCATCATTCTTTTCATTCTGTCTCTGCCCCTTTCTGGCTATCAGTGTCTCCCCATCCCATTTCATCTCCCCTCTCTCAGACCTTCTTTCTCTCTTCCCCTTCCCTCTTTTCCTGGGCCTCTGCCTCTTTTCACTTTCCTTCCTTGTTACTCCCTCCATCTCAGTCCTTGAGCTTCTGCTCCTGTCTCCCACTGTCTCTGTAACCCCAGGCCTTTCTCTGTCGGAGTCGCCCCTCCTACTCTGTCTTCGTCCTCATGTTTTCCTCTCCCTCTCCCTGCTGTCTCTCTCGGCCTGCCCCCCTCACCCCATCTCAGTCACTGTCCCCTCTTCTCTGTCTCCCAGACCCTGGGAAGCCCAGCGGGGATACCCAGGTCAGAGGTTCACTGGTGACTCCTGGGAACCCAGAAAGGGTTGCTGCCTCTCCCCTACCAGAAAGGGGGCGGGAAGGGACAGCGAGGCTGTGGCCTGTCTGGCCAGAAGGAAGTGTCTGTGCTGTGGCCTGGTCACCCCCGCCTCCAGGACCTGCCGGGCTGCAGCCGCCCCCGGCTGGCCCGAGTAAACACAGCGGCCGGCAGCCCGGGATATTTATACCGAGGGCCGGGCACGGGTCCAGTGCCCACCACAGCCCCTGCCCTGCCCTGCCCGCCACAGCCAGCCCTGAGCCAGCGTGGCACCAGCCGACAAGGGGATGCACCGCAGACGCAGCCTCCACTCAGTACAGAAGCCACCAGGCACGTCGCTCGGGATGCCAGTGGCTTCACTGGGGACACAGTGCCCCCCCGCCCCCCGGGAACACCAGCACAAAACACAGACCTGCACCACAGCTGCTCGTGAATGTGAACATGAACACACACCCGCCCCGCTGAGAACTTGAAACTCCCTTGAAAGTGATGCAAAATGAAAACCCACACAACTGCTCACACACTGAAGTCACCAGCCCACATGTGGGGACACAATGCAGATACCACCTGCTCAAAGACACCCACAGAGGCTCAGAACACCAATCCCCGAGATGGACACGTACACACACACGCTGGGAGAACAACAGCAAGCATGTCGGAAACACCACATAGACACACAAACATGCTCAGAACACCAGCAACACACACACTGATCACAAAACAACCCAGAAACAACTTGCCCACAGACACCAACACTGGGCACTCACACACACACACACGCGCGCGCACACTGAAAACAGCTCATGTAAGAAACACAAAACAACACCTCCTGGGAAGACACTTTTCTCACAGACCCATAAACACAGAAAACACCCACATTTCAAGCCAGACTTAACACTAAAAATTTACACCCAGAGAAGAACAGCATGGATGTTGAGAAGAAATTCAGACACACAACACGGCCCAGGGCTTCAGCCCACTCACATACACAGACTCGCCGAGTCACAGTGTCGGGACCCAGCACCCAGAGAGTTCACGAGCAGAAACATAACATGCAGACACGCACACCAGAAATGCAGCCTGGCTACAAAGACACAGAGTCAAACATGTGCTGGGGACACACACACGTTGAAAATACCCATCTATCCCCAGCACAGCCCGCAGACACCCAGCTGTTGTGTGAGAGACCCCCATGCTAGACACAAAACTCACCACAAAGCTTCCAGACTCACACACACAAAGGGGTCTGAACTCAAATTCACATGAGAAACACACAAAAGACACCAATACTCGGGATGTCCAGAGATTTAGAGGGAAGGAAGTTTTCTCTGTCTCCCCCCTTTCTCTCTCTCCCTGTCTCTCTCTCTCTCTCTTGTGCTGACCCCAGTCCCAGGCCTGTCTGAAGGAGGGGGCAGGAAGACCTGAGCTGGCCTCCCCGGGCCCTGCTTCCTGCCCCATGGGGGCCGGACGGGAAGCCGGGGCTCCAGCCGGAACCCAGGCTCCCCCCATGACTTCCCTCCCTGCTTGTGGAGTGGGGGGAGGGGAGTGGGCACCATGAACCCCTGATCCCACCCCTGTAGTTGGCTGGGGGCCGGGGCTGGCTCCTCCTACCCAGGCCTGGCCAGCCCAAGGGGCTGGGGGTGCTTGAGTGGCTGGGCTGGGGCAGTGCCCACGCAGCCTGGGGAAGGTGCTGAGCCCGCAAGTTTCCCTTCCTGGCTGCAGTGCCAGCTCACCAGGCAGCCCCGGGCAGGTGGGCGGGGTGTGTCATAAGGGCGTGGCGAGGTCTCAGGCGACCGCGGGAGTGTGCAGCCCCAGTGTGCAGCCAGGACTTGTCCTCGGGCTGGGGCACGAGCTGGGCGTGTGAGGGCCGCGACCCTGGGGGTGTGTCTGGGTGTGTGGGACTGCTCCGTCTGGGACCTGGGGTGTGACAGTGTGTCTGGTTATGACAGGCCATGTGGGACTCCCCAGGCCCGAGCCTGTGGGGCTGTGAGATGTCAGACTGAGTGGGCACAACCAACTGGCAGTCTCTGTGATCCTGATGTGTCAGATCTCCGTGTGTGGTGTGTGTCTGGGTGGGACTGTGACGTGTCAAGTCGTGTGCGTGCGCACTCTGCCTGTTTTTGACTGTGACCCCGTGGAGGATGTTTGTATAACTGTTGGTGGGTCCCGGCCGGAGTCTCTGTTTCATTTCCTGATGGCGCTTTGATGCTGGGAGGTGTGAGTCTGTGCGTGGCCCTGTCTCTGAATCTGTGTCTAGTGTGTGGTGGTTGTGACTGTGACCCTACAGAAGGTATTTGTGTGGATTGTGTTTTGCCATGTCCCTACTGAAGTCTCTGCTTGTGTCATGTCCCAGTGAAGCTCCAAGGCTGGACTGTGTGTATGCAATGGGCATCATGTGTGTCTGTCAGGTGTCACAGTCCATGTGTCATGGGTCCTATAAGAGTTTTTGCGTGTTCATTGTGGCTCTGAGAGATGAATGTGTTTGCGTGGCTGTGGGACATCGTCCATATTTGAACCTCTGTACGAGTGTGAATGTGTGTGTACACATGCCGCATCCTCATGGAGCAGCAGTGACTACAGTCCATGTCGCTGTGTTCTTGCAGGTGTCTCCACACACAAGACTGGTGACAATGGCAGTGTTTCCTTGCATAGTGAACTCCTCCCTCTCCCACCTCACCCCTGGCCCTCTGTGGTTCCCTAACCTGGGGCAGGAGAAATAAACCACATTTCTACCCCTGGGCTGGGCTGGGAGGGCCCTGGGGCCCATTCACCCAGTCCTACTGCCACCCATCGACAAACACTGTCCTCCTCCAGGACAGTCACCACGCAAAAGAGCAGGTCAGGGCCCCCGGCATGAGAAGGGCATGGCAGAGAGAGGGGGAACTGAAAGCTGAGAGGAAGAGGGGAAACTGAGAGGCCAGAGAAAGAGGAAGCAGAGAATTCACAAGCGAGACCACAACAGATGGCAAGAAACAAGACAGCCGAGGGAAACCCACCCTGGCTCAGGGCACTGTCACTTCTCGCCTGGACAACTGGTCTCCCTGCAGTCACCCTTGCCCCATTCAGTCTTCTCTCAACCGCCAGCCAGAGGGACCCTCTGAGCACCAACATCAAATCACACCTCTCCTCTGTTCAGAACCCTGTCATGGCTCCCATCTGCCCGAGTACAAGTTCTCACAGGTTCCCACAGGCCTGATGTGGCCTGGAAAGCCGTACCAGGGCAGAGGTTACGTGCACAGACCCCCTACTCGAGCTGCGTAGGTTCAAATCCCAGCTCTACCACTTGCTAGCTGTGTGACCTTAACAAGTAACTTAACCTCTCTGAGCCTCAGTACTCCCATCTGTAAAATGGGGAGCAAATGGTCTCTATACCACAAGTCGGCAAACTTTTTCTGTAAAGGGCCAGATAGTAAATATTTTTGACTTGGCGTACAGTTTCTACTCAACTCTGCCTGGGGAGCACTAAAACAGCCATAGACAATACATAAAAGAATGAGCATGGCTGTGCTCCAATAAAACGCTACAGAAACAGGCAGTGGGTCAGAATTAGCCTGCAGGCTGTAGTTTGCCAACCCCTGTTCTGCTGGGCCGCGGGGAGAATGCAGCGACCTAGTAGCTTCATACCTGGCGTGGAGGATTGTTATTACTTCTGGCCTGTGAGCGCTGCCGTCTGACTCAGCTCCCAACCCCCTTCCTCTTGCCCCTCCCTTCCAACCACACTGGCCTCTTCCGTGTAGCTCCCCGTGTAGCTTACCCAAGTTTCTCCTCACCTCCAGGTCTTTGCTTTTGTCCTCCTACCAAGAACAACACTGTCCCCGGATCCTCCCCCAGGCTACCTTCTTGGCTTCCTTCAAGTCCCAAATGCCACCTCCTCTGAGAAGCCCTCCCTCCCCTCCAAAGCCATCTCTCACTCCACCCTGCTTTTCTGTTTGGTGCCACTTCCACTTCCACTGTCACCTCCCCATAAAGTACGTTGCTGGTGGACAGGAACTATTCCCTTAACCTCTCTGGGCTTCCGTTTCCTCACCGTTAAAGTCGGTGTTATCCAAGTCCCCGTACCTCAGAGCTTTGCTACGGTGATTAAATGAGTTAAGTGATACAAGGCGCTTAGAACAGGGACCAAGGTGCTCAATAAACAAACCAGTGTTCAAACCAGGAGTACTTGGAACGTTAGTGCTGAGTGTTTGTGTGAAGAGGGACAGATGAACGCGGGGAGAGACAGGAGGAGGCAGATGGAGCGGAGGCCGGGAACATCAGGCGCCCAACGACACAGAGACCCCGGTCCTGTCTCCACCTTTAATGGCCCCGGGTGGGCGTGGGGCGCGGTGTCCTTAAATACAGCCCGGGTAAGGCGGGCGGGGGCGGGGCCGGGCCTGCCGGGGGCGGGGTCTCAGCTGCACTTGCAGGAGCGCACGATCATGTTGGACAGCTGCTCCACCTTGGGCTTGCGACCCACGTAGTACACGATGGGCAGCGGCTCCAGCACCTGCGGCACGCAGCACGGCGCCGCCGACGCGCCCGGGTTGTGCTGGTTGTACAGGGCCAGGACCTGCGGGCGGGAGGGCCGGTCAGGGTCGGGGGCGCGGGAAGGGTGCCCCCACCCCGCCAGCCTCTCCCCTTCTCCCTCTGTCTTGTCTCAGTCTGTTTCTCTCTCCATCTTTCCTCTCCCCGTTTTCCGCTCTTGGCTTGTACCTCACAGTCTTTCTCTCTCCTTCCATCTTCCTAACTCCGTATCAGTCTGTATCCTCCTGCCTTTTTCTCTGTTTCTCTCTCTTCCCATTTCCCCGCCTCCGCCCCCTCTAAGTTACTCCGTCTCCGTGGGTCTCCCCATATCTCTCTCTCCCTCTGCGTCGTGTCTGTAGCCGCTCAGACCCTGTCTCTGGCTTTTCTCCCATCTCTTTACTATCCCCCCTCCAATCTCCCTGTCTCTCTCTATTTCTCCCCCGCTCGCCAAGTCATCCCTGATTTTCTCTCTCTTTCTCTCTCCCCTCCCTCGGTCCCTGCTCCCCCCAGCCCACCCCCAGCCCATGAGCCGCAGGCACCTTGCTGTACTGCGTGTCCAGGCTCCAAATGTAGGGGCAGGGCCCCAGGCAGAAGTTGGCGTGGTAGCCCTTGGGCTCGTGGATCCACTTCCAGCCCAGATCCTTGCGAAAGTCAATGTAGAGCTGCCGTACGCAGCAGTTCTTCTCTGTGGAGCTGCAGACAGAGACGGAACCCAGGTCAGGAGGGCAGAGGGGCTGCCTCGAGGGCAGGCCATGCCCCTCCCGGGGAGGGGCGGCGGGGGATGGTGGGGTGTTCACCCTGTGATAATAACAGCAATAATAGTAGTAGTAATGATAATGACTAACACTGATAAAGCACTTCCTCTAGTCAAGCACTGCGCTCAGGGCATCAGAATAAACATTGTCTCATGCAATGCTTAAAACAAGCCTGTAAGAAGCCAAATGACCGTCCACAGGGGCCAGCTAAATAAATCAAAGCACAGCCACACACTGGAACATAAAGACATAGCGCAGCTCCACGGGCTCCGGTATGTTCTGGATGCCCAGATGTTTAGCGACCTACTCCTGTGTGCTGGGCTGGGATCTGCTGGGGACTCAGTACAAGCGAATCAGACAGGAATCCCTGCCTTCTGGGGCCCAAGCTAGAGGGTGTCACGTCGCTCCTCTTCTCCAAACATGGCTCCATCTCACTCAGGGCAAACACCCAAGTCCTCACCGTGAATCGCCAGGCGCTCCCGAATCTGGCTGATGTCAACTCTCTCTCTACTCTCACTCTCACTCTCTTCCAGCCCCATTAGCATCCTCGCTGGTCCTCAAACACAGTCCTATCCCAAGGCCTTTGCACCTGCTGTTCCCTCTACCTGGCTTGCTATTCCCACAGACATCCACTCTGGCTCGTCCTTCCCTTCATTTACATGTGTGCTCAAATGTCCTTCTCCTGGGGAGCCTTAACTCCCAGAACAGTGCCTGGTGTGCAGCAGGTGCTCGGTGTGTATCAGTGACACACATGAATGTCATCTCAGAAAGTCCTTCCTAAATCATCCTATCCAAAATACCAATCAAAATGATTGTTACTTCCATTCAGTGTAATCACAGCATTTCAGTTATGCAAGAAAATAGGAAAATGTCTGTATCCAAAGTGGGGCAAATCTTCATACCCATTGAAGCTGGCTGAGAGTTCACGGGAGTTCAATATACTATCTTGGTTGCTTTGATATACATTTGAAATTTTCCATAATAAAAAAAAATTTTAATCAGAACAGGAAAAATAAACAGTCCCTGATATCTATTTCTTCCTTTCCCCTTCCACTGATTTACCCTCCTTCTTAGGACTTATTGCCACCTGCTCTTTATTAGAGATGGAGTTGTTTATCTGTCTTCCTCTGAGGACAGGACTTTTGTCTGTTTTGTCCCTTGATATATCCCCAGTGCCTACAACAGTGCCCAGCACACAGGAGGTGCTCAGCAAATATTGCTGTATTAATTGATCAATATGTTAGGTTTTTTTTTTTGAAGAAGAAGATTAGCCCTGAGCTAACTACTGCCAATCCTCCTCTTTTCGCTGAGGAAGACTGGCCCTGAGCTAACATCCATGCCCATCTTCCTCTATTTTATATGTGGGACGCCTACCACAGCATGGCTTGCCAAGCAGTGCCATGTCCACACCCGGGATCCGAACCGGCAAACCCCAGGCTGCCAAAGCCGAACGTGCGCACTTAACCACTGCGCCACCGAGCTGGCCCCTATGTTAGGTTTTTAAAAAGCACATTGGAGAATAGTAGTGTATAACACTCTACTGCCCTGGACTCCTGAACTCCATCCCACACCCAGATGCAAAAGCCAGCCCTCCCCAGCCTTCTGCTGGTCTGGAAGGAACTGGGGCATTTTATGTGCTGGCCCCTGGGGCCATGGCTGAGATGGGCAGGGAGCTTGGCTAAAGCACTTGACCCACGGGCAGCTGAGAATGCTTTATATTCCGTATTCATAACCTGTGCTTTCAAAAAAAGATGCAAAGCCACAGGTGCCGTATGATCCAAATTTTGTTTTGCATAAAAGGACTAGAAGGAAATATATTAAAATGTCGACAGTGACTTTTTCTATGTGGTAGTGTGACAGGTGACATCTCTCTGTATTTTCCAAATTCTCAAGAGTGGGTGTGTTACTTTTAGAATCAGGAAAAAAAAAAAAAAAGAAAAGAAAGAAAATGCAGCACCCTCTCCCTTCAAAAAGAAACAAGACTCTACCATTTAGACCAAATAAAAAATTTCTGGATATGTATGAGTGTTTCATACAGAGACTGTCTCTGGAAGGAGACACAAATATAGTAACAATAGCTGCCTCTTCAGAGAGGGGCTGGGGTCAGAGCTGGGGGTTCTGAGAATCCTTCTAGGTTTGGTCCATGGGCATTTATGTACCTATTCAAAAAGGAATCAATGGAGGGTTAATTAATTTCAAAACCCTGTGAGGTAGGCCTTATTATTATTCCCATTTGAGGGACGAAGAAACTGAGCCTCAGAGAAAGATGGACGCTGCCTGCTCATAAGTAGCGTGTAAGGGGTGGAGCTCGGGTCAGGTTCACAGCGAACTCATTGCCACCCCAGAGCACCTGGCCTCATCTGCCCAGCACCATCGCGTCAGCTGAGGCAGAGGGCAAAGACATGATGACATAGAATCTCATGGGACAAGACAAGGCCTTTCCAAGCCACAGAGCCCCGAGTCAGGAAACTGAGATCCCTATGAACTCAGCCTGGTGCCTCCCCAATCTGGTTGGGCCTCTACTTCCCTATCTGTGCAAAGATGTGGGAGATGTTAGCTCAAATTGGGCCAAGGATGCATCTGGAAGTCCATGTTCGGGCTCAGGAAGGGTCTGGAGCCCCTGAAACCATATGCACGTGTGTGTGTATATCAGGCCATATTTCTGGGGGAAAAGGTTCCTGGCTTTCATCTCCTCAAGGGGGTCCTGGACTCATAAAAGGGGAAGTACCACTGTCCAGAATAATCTTTCATTTCCATTCCAACTCTCACTGGGGTGCTGAGATCCTTAGATTTGAACAGTCTGTGATTCTATCATCCAGCTCAGCCGTTCTCCAGGCAGGGTCCCTGGAACAGCAAGCAGCAGTGCCTGGGAACGTGTGGGAAATGTCAATTTTTGGGCCCCACTCCAGACCCACTGAATCAGAAACTGGGCGTGGTGGTAGAGGACAGCAGGCCCTCCAGGTGACCCTGAGGCACTCTCTAACCCATTTGTCCAGTACACGTCTGGGCCCTGTGATACCCACAGTCCAGGACCTTGCAAAGCTCCTGCAGATTCCTCTGCCGCCCCATCTGTCAGGACCCAACATGGCCTGCTGAGTAAAAGAAACCCACGCAGGGCCCCAGGGCAGGCCTCCACCTTGGATGGTGGGAGAGGGGTCAAGGAGCCTTCCCAGCGGAGATGGTGTTTGAGCGAAGAACAACTTTTATTAGGGAAAGCCTCAAACTTACACAAAAGCAGAGAATATTGTATTGAACCCTCATGTCTCCATCACCAGCTTCAACAACGTTCAAGTCATGGCCAGCTTGATTGTATCTCTGCCCCTGCCCACTTCCTCACCCCCGCTGAATGATTCTGAAGCATGTGCCATCCGCTGTGTCATTTCATCCGTAAATATTTCAATGTGTATCTCCAAGAAACATAACCGCAATATCACCATAAGAAAAACTAACTAATTCCTTGCTATCATCACATATACAGTCAGCGTTCACATTTCCCCAGCTGTCTCATAAGCGTCTTTTTTTTTAATAGTCTGCATAAATAAAAATCCAAATAAGGTCTACACATTGCAATTGGTTGATATATCTCTTAAGATGCTTTTTAAAATCTGCAGAACCATCTCTCTGTCTGTTTCCCCCACTGCATTGTATTTGTTGAAGAAACTGGGTCAGGTTTCCTACAGTCTAGCTGTTGGGGACTGCATGCCTGTGGTGTTAACATGTTCCTCTGTCCCCAGATTTCTGAAAAACTGGTAGTTGTTTTGATCAGCTTCAGGTTTGATTTTTTGGCAAGACTTCCTAGGTGACACTGTGTCCCTCGCTACAGAGGCTCAGAAGGCTGAAGGCCTCTCTTTGTGATTTTATTAGCTGTTGGCACTCAAGACCTCAATCCATTCATTCATTCATAGGGTTGTGGGGCTGACGGTAGGATCTGGTGGTGAAGGAGCTTGGGAGCAGAGCTGACTTTCCAGCAGGGGAAGAGCATGTAACAAAGCCCGGAGGCACCATCAGAATATTAAGCAGAAGAGGGACAAGATCAGATTATCATTTTAAATTCCCAACCTTCTAACTCTGAATTTTCAACATCGTAACAATCCAACTTTTCAACTTTCTCAGATTGCAATACGCCGGCATTTCAAGATTTTATCACTCCACCAGCATTTCGAACTTTCTAGGATTCCCACATTCCAACTCTCGAGGATCTTGGCATTCTTGAATTCCAGGATTTCAAAACTGCATTCCAACATTCCACAATTCTGAGCCCATCACTCAAGAGGTCCAAGCTGCCACTTTCTAAGATCCTAGCCTTCCAAGATTCTGACATTCCAATAATGAGTCCCAACATTCTAGGCATACCAATATTCTTGCTTTCTCCACCTCCAACATTTGTGGATGCTAATATTTCAACACAGGTTTCCACCACTCTGAGCCCAAGACTCAAGGACCTCAATCTGCCAACATTAGAGACTCCAAACTGTCAAGGGTAGAGGAATCCAACATGGGCAACCTTCCAATTCTGCATTTCCAAATTCTAGGATCCCAACATTCCTTGAGTAGACATTCTTAGACTTCAGTAATTAACACTGAATTCTAGCATCCTACGATCCCAACATTCTAGAACCCCCACCTGCCAACAATATAGGAATCTAACATGGTGCCCTTCCAACATTGAATTTCCACATTGTCAGCGGTCAACATTCTAATGGTCTCTGATTCCAACATGTCAGCAAGAAAGCAACCTGATCACGACATTCTAGGATTCCCAGTTCACACATCCCAGCATGCTAGGACTTGGACCTCATCCCCTGAGCTCCCTAGGCTGAAGGAGACACCAGCCCAAGCATAGTACCAGCCAGGCACCCAACCTACAGCGCCTGGTCAGCAGACGGCAATCAGACCCCCCAGCCTGGAAGGCCTCAGTCAAAGGCTGCAAGGTTCACCTGAAACAGTAGTTGGTGTCCAGAGCTCGGCGGTGCCGGGAGCTGTGCAGCTGCTGGGCCCTCTCCAGTGGGGTGGCCATGAGGAGCAGGAAGGGTCGGTTCATGCCATCAATGGTGGCCAGATCACCCCGGCGACTGGAACTGAACCCTACTTTGGTTTGGAAGTCGGGGGCAGGGGGAGGTGAAAGGGGGAGACAGACACACACACTCTCAGATGGATGACTGGGGAGATGGGCAGGGGGAGGAGGACAAACACATGCGCGTGCTCACACACACACACACACACACACACACACAGGACATGGGGTCAGGCCAGGGAGATGGGCTCACCGTTGATGCCCACGCGGAGTGTGTTATCTTTGCTGTCACAGGAGCAGTGGGCACTGAGGCGAAAGCCCTCCATTGCCCCTGTGGGAGTTGGGAGAGGGAAGCCAGTGTGAGGGTGCAGCTCACCCAGCCCCTGAGGGAGGAGGGAGGAAGGAAGGAGCAAACCCTGGGTGGGGGTCTCCTGCCTGCCCCTTCCCCTGCCTGCTCTCGCTGCCCCTCTTGCTCCATTTTTTTTGCCTTGCGGGTCCTTTTGCCTCCTTCAGATCTCAGTTCAAATGTCACCTCCTCCGAGAGGCCCTCCGGGACATAGGCCCCTCCCCCACTGTGACATCACCTTATTTTCTCCACAGCACTTACCCTCTCTGACATTTGTGTTTGGCTATTTATTTCTCGCATTGTTCTCAGTGGAAAGCAGGATGCATGGGGGCAGGGATCCCTGTTTTCTTGTTCCCCCGCTGAGCCTGGCCCACAGTCATAAAAACAAACAGCTACTGAGTGTGCACTGGGCCCCGGGTCCTGTCTGAAACCCTCTGTGCGTTATTTCCTTTCATCCTCACCAAAGCTCCCTATTTTACAGACAAGGAAGCCAAGGCCCACAGAGAGGAGGTGACTTGTCACAAGTGGGGAAAAGGCCTGGATGGGAGGCAAATGCCCAGGCTCATGCCCCAGGGCAGGTGTGGGAGGAAGGTTTCGTGAATGAATGAGTGAATGAGGTTTTCTAGGCTCCTACTATGTGCTGGACCCTGTGCTGGGTGCTCTGGACTCAGTAATGACCAAGACAGGCCTTTGTCCTGCGGTCCAGGACACTCCTCCCAGTACCCACCTGCTCCCCGACCCCCATCTTTTCATCTGGCCAAACCACCACTTATCTATCCCATGAGTCTCAGCACAATCACCCTCACCCAGGAGGACCTCCTGGACCCCCCTGGATGGGTTTGGGTGCCTGCTCTGGGCTCCCACAGGACTTGTGGCCTCCCCCATCCTGGCCCTGATCATTCTGGTCATCACTGCCTGCTAGGGCCTTGGCAAGACTCCCTAGGTGTCTAGGAATGACTGTGGGCCCCATGAGGGCAGGGTCAGAAGTCATCTCTATTACCACTGTGTCCCACACAACACTCAGCACAGGGCCAGCACAGAGCAGCAACCTCCTGGCATTTTTTGAATGAAGGAATGAATGAAAGGGTGATTAGGAGGGGCATGAGGGCGCTGTGGACTCAGTTGGGACAGGACACAGTCCTCTTTCAGACACATCAAGTGTGACAGGCTCTCCCTGCACTCAGGACCTTTGAACAGCCTGTCCCTCTGCCTAGAACTCTTGTTCCTCCTTCTTTTCCAGGCTGGTTCCACTCATCCCTCAGATACCAGATCTGACATCCCCTCCTCCAGGAAGCCCTCCCTGATCCAAGGCTGGGTCAGGCACCTCCTCTGGGCTCCCCATCCCAGCCATGCCCACTCTGGATTATTATTACCTGGTTTTCAGGTCTCCCCCCCAACCCCGCCTCACCTCCTCCAATCCCAGCAAGGGACCATGAGCTCCATGACAGCAAGAATGGAACTGTTATGGTCATTGCTGTGTCCCCAGCATCATCTAGCACAGGGCAGATGCTCGGGAAATGGATCAACCATTAATCACTCAGGTTTGAATGTCTGGGAGGAGGGCCAGGTCTGGGTTCCTTGGCACCAACACGAGGCGGGGGGTGCTAGGCAGGGTGGCCCCAGGAAAAAACAATGCGGTCAACCCCATTGCAAAATAGGGGTGGGGCAGATAAACGGTCCTCACCTCCCTGGCTCAGCCACTGCCGCACGACTCCAGTGACATCAAAGGACAGCCATTCCGGCGAGTCGCTGGGGGTCAGCAGCCGGTTACTGAGGTAGCGCCAGGAATTATTGCTGTATTTCTGGGGGATGATGAATTGGGAGGGAGACACAGTGGGTAGATGATGCCACACACCCTCACATACCTCTGCACCCCACACTTCATCTGCTCCCCGCAACAGGCCTCCAGACAGTCCCCTCCCAGACATCCACGCTGTGGGGCCCCACAAGAACCACCCGCCCCTACAGCGGCCCTGAGAGGAGAGGAGGAGAGAGAGCCCCAGGCTGGGGGTCAAGGCACCTGGGCAGCCCAGCCTCTGCCCCTAACCCCCTGCGGGACCGTGGACAATTCCTTTTCCTCTCTAGGCCTCAGTTTCCTCACTGGTGAGGTGTCAGGCCCTTTTCAGCTTGGACAGCCCCTCATGCTAAGATTCTGCAGACATCCTGGGGTTCACTGAGCATACAGTTCCACAAACTTGACACCCCGAATTCTGAGAGTCTATAACTTTCTAGGAGTTCATGTTAGAAGTCATCTCATGACTCCAGGGCTCAGCAGCACCCCAAGAATTACACATTCAGTGAGCCTGAGAAGTTCTAGGACACGAATGTTCTACAAACCCAGGAGTCTGACATGCCCCAAACCTAGATGCTGCAGATGCCTGACATCCATGCGGAATGATCCCCTGGGGTAGACAGAACACTCCAGGGGCTGGCAGCAGAAAGCTGAATCCTCTAGACTCCAAGAAGTTAGCGTCAGACACAGTTCCCTTGTTGTAAGGTCTAACCGCTACCAGTGAATCTAATGTCCCACCTGACACGGATTCCAGGTCACATAACCTTCTAGAGACTCCAGCCCTTCCAGAGGCTCCAGGCTTCCTAGAAACTCTAAGTCTTCCGGAAGAGAGCTATCCTAGAGAACTTTGTCTGATGGTGGAAATGTTCTTTATCTACAGCGTCCAAAATAGCAGCTGCTAACCACAAGTGACTACAGGACACTTGAAATATGGCCAGTGAGACTGAGGAATTGAATTTTTTCTTTAACTTTAATCAACTTAAACAGCCACTTGTGTGTGAGGACCGGACCTGCGTCTCGCCCAGGCTCCACACACTTTCAAGAGTCCTGTGTTCTTAGAGTCCACCTCCTAAGATTCCTGCCTTCTAAGTGGTTAAGGTTCTAGGGTGCAAGGAGTCTGGAAGTTCCAAAGAGCCCTACGACTCCGTGGTCTGTGCTCCTACATCCTTCAGGGTCCGTCTGTGTGGACCTTGCAGCCACCAGCCTCTCAGCCGCCCACCTGGCCCCAGCCCAGCCCACCTATGGGGCCCACGCCCCACCTGGTACAGCTCCACATGCTGCTCCACGCTTAACTTGAGCCTTAGGAGGCGCAGCTCTGCCCGGGAGAGCAGCATGGGATCGGGCACTGCTGCCCGGAGCTCCGACGTGTTGAAGAACATATATATGCTGTGTGAGCCGGTCTCCACAGTCTTATAGATTTCTAGGTGGAAGGAGCGGAGAGGGGGGATGTCAGGGGTTTGGCAGGAGCGGGGGAGCTGGCACACCCCCAGTCTAAGAGCGTGGGCCCCAGAGCTCACAGCCCTGGATGGGAGTCCGCCCCTGATACTTTTTAGCTGTGTGATCTTGGGCAAGTGGACTCCCCTCTCTGGATTTGTCTCCTCCTCTGTAAAACAGGGTCCTACCCACTCTTCTCTCGCATCATCTGTAAAGCGCCCACTCAGTACAAAGCTGGCACCTAGGGGGGCTGCTCTGCTTGCTCAGGCCTCCATAGCGCTTACCGCCTCAAATGCAAGTTCCATTGCAGCCTACGGGTCAAGGGCATTGGGTCTGCTGCCTTCAGGCTCTGTGACCTCGGGCAAGTCATGTTCCCTCTCGGAGCCCTGGTTTCCCCCTATTCTCTGCAAAACAGCAACTTGACATCAAGTTCCCTGCCTTCCAACCCAGGCTCACCTAACTGAAGCGCTGTGTAACTTTGGGCCAGTGAATTCCTCTCTCTGTGCCAGATTCTCATCCATAGAGCAAGGACCGATTGCAGGATTACAGTGTGAAATAAGTGAGCTGAGGCAGATAAAGCGTGTAGCACAGTCTGCGTACCGTGGTCACGCTAATGTGTGTTAAAGAGCGCTATTTGCCAGGCGCTATTCAAAGCACTCTACAAGCGTTAAGACATTTAAACCTCACAACCACCCCTTGAGGAAGACACTATTATTATACCCATTTTATAGATGGGGAAACGGAGGCACAAAGAGATTAAGTAATTTGCCCAAGGCCACGTGGCTACGAGGCTGCAGAATGGGGATTCAAACTCAGGAAGTCTGTCCAGAGACTGCTCTCAACCCCTGGGCTATGCTGCTTCTCTGCTAATGTGATATTATTATTGTTATTATTTCATTATTATTATTAATTGCTTCCTCCATTAGCTGGTTAGAAGGCAAAGTTCATTCTAGGTAGCAATGGCTTCCAGCGGGAAGAAAATGAGGAAGAGTGTATTCTAGTGTAGGAAAAGTTTGGGATCGGCCATGAACTCCTGGGTCAACTGGGGCACCTGTTTTAGGCCTCAGCAGGTGGGGGGGGCCCCGAAATGGTGGAGACAGGATCTGATGAGAGAGAATGGGAGAAACCCCCTTCGCTGGGGCCCCTTCTTCTCCTCCTCCCCACTCTAGCCAGGCCAGTCCCCATCCCTCACAAATAAGCCCCATCTTGGCCCAGGGGTTACTCAGCAACCCCCAAAGGAAGGATAGAGCCCAGCCGGGGAGACAGATAGGCAGGAAGAGAGAAAGGAGGGGCAGAAATGGTCAGAAGGAGAGAGGGAGAGACCTCAGAGGCAGGGAGGCCGGAGGAGTGGGGTGTGGAGGAGAAAAAGAGAGACAGAGGGAAGAAATGGAGAGACAGAAACTGGGAGACCCCCACAGGGACAGAGAGAGTAACCGGGATGCTGGAGAGATGGGAGACAGACACACACGGGAAGAGACAGAGGGTTTGGGGAAGAGATGGAGACAGTCTGGGAGAAGAGAAGATTATCAAAGGTACTATCAGAGTTAGAAAAATCTCTACAATGAAGGTGAAGCGACAATGGAAAAGAAGGTGAGACAGACGGAGCTGTGGGTGGGAAGGAGCGTCATTTGGCTGGAGCCGCTAACTAGGCGCGCGAATGAACCGGGGACCCACAAGTCCACAGCCCAAGAGAGAAAGTGAAAGTAGGGGGACCGCCCCCCAACCTCCCGGCCACGCGGGACACCTGGGTCCCCGCGTGGGCGCCGACGGGGCGGGCCCAGAGGTAGCCCCGCCCAGAGCTGGGGTGCAGAGGGCGGGAGGCGCCGCCGCCGCGAGGGCGGGGACCAGACCTGCCTCGTCTCGCCCCAGGCTCCGCGCGCGATCCCCGCCCCCAGGGCAAGGGAAGGAAAGGAAGGAAGGGAGGGCGAGGTGGCCGGACGCTGGGGTTTCCCCAGCCTCCCAGCGAGGAACTAGGACTTCGGGGTCTAGGCTTTCAGCCTTTGGCTCTGCGGGGTCCTCCTTCCCTCTTCCGGAAGAGCAGGCTCCTCCCCCCGCGCGTGGCACCCACGTGGGGCTTCTTCACCCTTACCAGCTGAGTTTCCTCGCCCCGATCTTGTAGAGTCACACCCTCCCACCTCTCCCCCAGTCGAGTGAGGCTCGACTCCTCACTCAGCCCACTCCCTTCCATACGGTGGCGTGGCGGGGCTCACTGCTCCCAGCATGGCATCGTTCCTCTCTCCTCCGCCCCCCTCCCGGGTCCACCTTTCCCACGCTTGTCTCCCGTCTGTGAACCCCTTCCCACGACCCAGTATTCTAGGTTTCCTGGGGTCTCGCTTCCTCAACTGGGCTTCCTCCTCTCACGTCCACATGCGAAATACTCAGGGCACCTCCCCGCGCATCCCCGGCACCCCCCTGGGGTCTCCGATTTCTCCCAGTAGCTTTCCCCTTCCTACGACCTCGCGTCCCTTTCTTCCCCGAATTTATCACCCCCCTCACAGTCTCTCTCTCTCTCTGGGCCCCCCCCACCAATCCCGCGTGCTCCTCGCGCCCTCTGCAAGTGGGTCCACTCCACTTTCCTGACATCTCCGGGGTTCGCTTCACCTAGCTTTTCTGTTCTTGAATCTCTCGGCCTCACGACCCCTGAGGTCTGGATCAGCTTTCCCCACTGCCTCTCCTTTTCCAGATGCTGGGGTCTTCCCTTCTCCCAAACCGGGCTCCCACTCTGCAGCCCCCCAACCCCGCGACGCCCGCATTCTAGTGCACCCTAGAGGGGCAAGTCTTTTTCTACTCTTCCCCCCAATTACTTCTCTCCCTCTAGGGGACTTCCCCCCACGATCCCGCATGTTCCTGTCGCCCTCTAGAAGCGGTCCACTTCGCTCCCTATCTCCTCTTCAAGACCAGATACCTGGGGGGTAGGGAGTTCAGCCCTATCCTCTTTGGGATCCCCCTCCCACGTATCCGGCGCCGCCGGGGGTCCTCTTCCTCCAGCCAGTTTCCTCCGCCAGTATTTTCCTCCCCATGACCCCCGCACTCCGGCGCCCCCTGGGGGCTCCCCTCCAGGGTCCCCTGCCCCTCCGAGCTCACCGTTTTCCTTTTCCACCATTAGCACGCGGGTGACCTCCTTAGCGTAGTAGTCCGCCTCAGGCTCGGGCTCCGTCTCAGCGCTCTCCCCGGCCACCTGGGCGCGGGTACTGTTGTAAAGGGCCAGCACGGCCTCGGGCAGCGGGCCGGGCGGAACCTCCCCCTGGCTCGGGGGGCTGGCGAGCCGCAACTTGGAGAGGATCTGGCCGCGGATGGCCTCGATGCGCTTCCGCTTCACCAGCTCCATGTCGATGGTCTTGCAGGTGGACAGTCCGGCGGCTGGCCGGCCAGGCGTCAGCACTAGTAGCCACAGCAGTGGCAGCAGCAGCGGCAGCAGCCGCAGGCCGGAGGGCGGCATGGGGGAGGCGGCGCCCCCCGGCACTGCCGAGAGCGCGAGCCGGGCTGGGGTGGGAAGAGGGAGGCCCCACCCCTACAGGGGTTGGGGGGGGTCTCCCGAGGAAAGGTAGGAGGGTCTGGGGAGAAAAGTTGAGGCCGTCAGGGAGAACGGAGAGGCGGTGGAGGGGAGGCTCTGATGGGTGGTTTCTGGGTATCCCACCGGAAAAACCGAGATGGGAGAGATCTGGTACCAGAGGTGGGTGGTCTTGAATAGGGGAGCTGAGGCAGCTCTGAGAGAGATCCCGTCTCCCGGATCCCGGAGAAGGGTCCTTGGACGCGCAGGGGCTCAGGAGAGAGGCTGGGGAGAGGGCGTGCAGGGGGGTGCGCCCGAGGTCTGGGGTCAGGTCTTCTTGGGAGTCAGGTTTGCGGCTTCTGAGGGCTGGTCCGGAATGGGGGCGTCTGGTGGACGCCGTGTAGGGGGCAGAAAGGGAGCAAGAGTCCGACGCGGTGGGAGGGCGGTCTGGGGTCCCCAAGTCCTGCCTCCTCGCGGGGCAGCGCCGCGCCAAGCGGTCCCCGCGCCTCCAGCTCCCAGCGGCAGCGGAAAAGTCTCAAAACTTTTTTTCCTCTTCTCCCAACCAGCTCGTCCCTCCTCCCGCTCCTCCTCCCCCTCCTCCCCGCAGTGGCGGCGGCGGCGGGGGCGGCGGCGGCTCGTCTCAGACTCTGGGGCCTCGGGCTGCTCCTCGGCGGCTCCTTCTTCTGCTCCGGGCCGAGGCCGGCCCCGTGGGCCGCTCCGTGCCGGGGGGGGTGCCCCGGAGGGGGCGTCCCCCCTGCCCCCGGCCGGGGGCCTCGCTGTCTGGCGGAGCCGCGGCGGGCGGAGGGGGTGGGACGGCCCGGGGCGCGAAGGGCGGCGGCGGCGGCGGCGGCGGCGGCGGCGGGGACCGGCTGGGGCTGCGGGGGGTTTTGAAGCCGCCCCGGCCCCACCCAGGAAGCGCACGGGGCGGGGGCGGCCCCCAGGGGGAGGGTATGGGGGGGGCCGGGCCACCGTCCTCATCTCTCGTGGGCGGGCTCCGAGGGGGGTCCCTTAAGCCCTAGGGGGAGGGGGCGGGCACCCCGGCTCCGCCCCACCAACAGGGTGCTGCCTCCTGGCGGCCAACCGCTACCAAAGCGGACGACGGGATGCGTGTGGCTTTGAGGGCTGTGCGGGTCACCGAGAAAATGAAGACCTGGCCTAAATTAGAGGATGGGGACACAGCGTACAGGGGATCAGAGAAGGGGGACCCCAAGGGAAGAGAGTGGGAGGCTGGGGCAGAGGAGACAGGGTCAGCCAGAAGATGGGGACCTAGTGAGGAGAGGGGTACACAGGAGGGGGACCCCCAAGGAGAGGCGGTCATAAGAGAGTCACCCAGAGTGGGGAGGGAGTCAGAAGTTGAGGCAGAGGATGGGGGATGCGGGTCTGTCGGAAGGTGGGGGCCTGAGGATAGCAGGTGTGTGGGGAGGGGGGAGGATGGGGCCCAGGACATCTGACAGATGAGAGAGGTCTGGAAGGCACCCACACCTGTGGGAACTGCTCTCCTTTATTGAACACTTCCATGTGCGAAGCAGCCCTTCTCACCCCACCTGCTGTGAGCCCACATGCTTACTGCCCCCATTTTACAGATGGGGAAACTGGACCCGAGAGGGGCAGGTCACTGGGCTGAGGTGGTAGCCAGGACAGAAGCTGCACCATGTCTTGGCTGGGGTCAGGTCTGACAGTCTCTAGAGCCCATTCTTCTGACCACTGTGCCATCCTGCCCCTCACTGGGTGTCCGGGGGTGTGGATGGGGGCTGGCCCCGTTAGAGGCAGGGTCCCTCAACATTCAACGCCATAGCGGTCGAAGTGGCGCAGCAGCAGGCCCAGCTCCAGGTGCACGGTGCCGCCGGCGGCTGTGTGCAGACGATAGCGGTCGGCCCCACTGTAGATGGCGTCCCCGTGGAGCAGCTGAGGCCCGCCACCCACAAAGGCCCGCGCCAGCTGCTCCCGCCAGCTGCCCAGCGGCCGCCATGTGGGGCAGTCCAGCTGATGAGTGCCCGGACTGCTGGGCACATGGCAAAAGCCATAGCCTGCAAGCTGGCAGCGGCCGAAGCTGTCCTGGGACCACACCTGGAGATGGAGCCGGGGCCAGCCTGCAGGACAGGAGGGAGGGAGGAAAGAAGGGATGGGTACAGCCCAGACTCTTGTTCCTGGAGACCCCAGGCCCAGTCTTCCCCCGCTGGGTTTCTGCCTCAGCTACCTCCCTGGACTCCCACCCCCACGCAGCAGCCAAAGGGATCTTTCTGAATCCATGTTCCTCCCCTGCTCAGAACTCTTCCATGGCTCCCCAGTGCCCTCAGTATAAAGTCCAACCTTAACATTCAAGACCCTTTGGATCTAGTCTCTGTTGACTTCCCTCTCTGTGGCCTCCTCCTCCGTGTCCCCATCTCAGGGCAGCCTAGTCCCCAGCTGAGCACCGTGGGCCTTGTCCTGGACACCTCCTCCCTTCCCTCCCCATGGCCACTCCTTGTCTCTGGACTCAAGGCCCTCTTTCTTGCCCCCTCCAATCCACCTTCTACCTTTCTCCCCCTTCCACAGGTTTCCCAGTGTCCTCAAGAATACTCAGCTCCTCAGCCTGGTAGGCAAAACCCTTGGAGATCCGGCCCCATTTCACCCCCCTTTCTGAACCCTTCTGTCTTCAGCCCTGTTATAGAAGCTAGGGGACACCGCAGTGAGCAGAGCAGACAAAAATTCCTGCCCTTGTGTAGCTGACATCCTAGATAACAAACATAGTCCAGAAGCAAATTATAGGGTATGTCAGGTGGTGATAACAGCTCCGGAGAAAAATAAAGCTGGGGGGGTCGGGATGCAGTTTTAGAAAGGAGGTGATCAAGAATAGTTTCATGGAGAAGGTGACATTTGAGCGAATGCTTAAAGGAGAGAAGGGAGTAGGCCATGTGGGCATCCAGGGAAGTGTGCTCCCAGCAGAGGGGACAGCCAGTGCAAAGGCCCTGAGGTGGGAGCTGCCTGGTGGGGCCAGTGTAGCTGGAGCCCAATGAGAGGGGAGAAGAGGGAGGAGGCGACAGAACCAGATCACCAGATCGGGGAGGGCCTTGTGATCCGTGGTAAGCCTTTGGCATTTGCCCTGAGAGAGATGGGGTTCCCCCGAAGGCTCTGAGCAGAGGAGGCATGTGACCTGACTTAGGTGTTCATAAGGGACAGACCCTGGGACGCGGGTTACTGTGACAGCCCAGGTGAGAGGTGAGGGTGGGAGGAGAGGGGGAGAAGTGGTGTGATTTTTGGCATTTCAAAGGTAGAGCCAATGGGACTTCCTGATGGACAGAATGGGGGGTTGAGAGGACAAGAGGCGAGGATGATGCCCACCATGGGGAACCTGGGGTCCCTAAGAGCTGAAAGGACTGTCACCTGCCTCACCTCCAAACTCCCAAGGTGGCCAGAAGAGCCTTTTAACAGTGAAATCTGACTTGTCAGTCACCTGCTCTGGCTCTCCAGTGCCTTCAAGAGGTGGCCGCAGCTCTGCCGCCTGGCATTCAAGGCCCCACATGGCCTATCCCCTGTCCCCTGCTGCCTCACCCTCTGCAGTCCTCCTGCAGGCACTCCGTAGATATTATTGACAGCGTTGAAATATACGGCATATTTACCTAGGCTGTTTCCCAGAATCCCCCTCTCTCCAATGACCCAAATTTTCCACCAGAAAAGGTTTTCTGATACCCGTCCTCCACCCGCATACTCATTTCCCCTCTGAGCAGCTGAGGAGCCCTTCCTGCGAAGAGCCGAAGAGCCGCCAGCCCTCGTCTCTCTCCCTCTCATAACCCCCTCCCAGCTTCCTCCTGATTGAAGACTCTCTTCAGTTTGTCTTTTTGAAAGTCACCTCCCTCTCCCCTGTCCCCACCCTCCCCTCTTCCCCTGCCACCCCTGGCGTCTGCCTTAGTCCTACGCACTCTAGAGCCAGCCTGGGGAGGCCACCCCTCAGCCGCTCCAGGGCCAGGCCTGGCCGGGAAAGGGACCCAAAGGGTATGGGGAGCAGGGAGAGGACTTGGAATTCCAGTCCCAGCAGCGGTGGGTGATGCTAACGCCCCTCCAGTCAGCCTAGCCCAGGGCCCAGGCCAGGGACCCACCTTGGAGGCCTTTGGTGGCGAAGTGCAGGTCGATGGGGTGGGACCAGTAGGCCATGTCCCCTACCTGGGGGGTGTCCACCTGTGTTTGGCCTTCCCGCACGCCGGACAGGAGCTTCCATGCCGCCCCTGCAGTGAGAGCCAGGACACCGTGGGACAAGGAGGGGTGGGAGGCAGCCACCAGGAAGGGGACGCTACTGTGTCTGTAGGAACCTATTTCTCCCTGGCATTGGGGGGCAGGGCTTACAAAGCGTGGACTCTGGAGCCGAATGTCTGGGTTCAAATCCTGGCACTACTTCTTCCTGCCTGTGCAACCTTGGGCAAGTTACCTTTGCCTCGGTCTCCCCGTCTGTAAAGTGGGTGTAATAATAACACATTCCTCAAAGTTTTGTGAGAAGATGACATGAGCTGATACACACAAAGCCCTTGGCAGGGTCCTGGGGCATGGTGAGTGCTAGACAAGTGTTGGATAGCATTTTATTACTATTCTCACCCTACCTGGTCCAAGGACTAAGAGAGGACCGAGGTGTCTTCTGAGCACATGGTGAAAGGTGCAAGGTAACAGCAATCCCACTGAGGCTGATAATAATAGAAAAAATGCACCAGGTGCTTACTCAATGCCAGATGCTACGCTAAGCGCTTTAGTAATGAATTCATTTAATCTGCCCTCTGAGACTTAATCCCCACCCCGTACCCCAGTTTACAGACTCTCCTCCACAGCCCACAAGGCCTGCATGGCCTGGCCTGTGCCCTGCTTCCTAAACTCAGCTCCCATCACTCTCCCCAGCCCTTACCACCCTCGAGCCTCACTGGTCCTATTTTTATTCCTGTCCTCAGGGCCTTTGCACTGGCTGTTGCCGCTGCCTAGAAAGGTCTGCTCCTGGATGTGCCGATGCCTGGCTTTTTTTTTCATCCTTCAGGGATCAGCTCAAGTGCCGCTTTCACAGAGGGGTTCTCCCCTACCCTCCTAGTCCCCATCACATCATCTCTTCTGATTTCTCCCTAGTACCTACCACGATCTGTCATCACTGTGCTCATTTCTTTATCTGCTTATTTATTTTCTGTCTCCCCTACTGTGAGCCCCAGGAGACCAGGGATCTTGTACACTGCTGGATCCCCGGGACCCCCAACCCAGAACTTGGTATACAGAAGGTGCTCAATAAATGTCTGTTGGACAAATAAGTGATCCTAGGAGGTAGGTGCTAATCTAATCCCCATTTTACAGGTAAAGACACAGACACTGAGAAGGCAAGTCACTTGGCCATTCATTCCATGAACATGTATTGACCACCTACTGTGTGCCAAGCACTGTTCTCCATGCTGGGTGTACAGCAGGACTGCAGACCAAGGTCCCATGGTGGAGCTGGATTCAAACTGAGCTCTGACTGCAGAGCTCAAACCTTTATCTGACTGCCCCTGAGCTCTGCTAGATTAACCACCCTGCAACAGCGCCCTGACATAATAAAAATCAGGTGAGTTACTGCTCCCTCCTGGGCCAGGTGAGGAAAGCACCAGGCCCTGAGTCTGGTTCTTCACATACAAGACTTCCCAATATCCCTACGAAGGACAAACATTCCCACTTTACAGAAGAGGAAACTGAGGCTCCAAGAGGGGACAGCACCTGCTCAGGGTCACAGAGCACGTGAGTGGTGGGGTCCAGACCGAAAGCCAAGTCTGACTCCTGCCTCTTATCTGCTCATTTGGAGGATCCCGATTTCCCAGAGAACATCAACCAGCACCCTACCCACCAGTGAAATCACCAAGGACCCAGGGCCTGGAGAGATGATGATGGCAACAGCCACACTCGCAGCGTGGGCATGTACCTGGGCCAGGCAACAGTCCCCTGGGCTTTACAAACAAGACCTCATTCAACTGTTACGGGAGCCAGGTAAACACTTACTGATCGCTCACTAAGCCAGGCCCTCTGAAGTGCTGTTGATGTTCACTTAGTCCTCACAACAACCCCGTGAGGTAAGTAGTATGATTACTCCCATTGTACAGAAAGGAAAATTGAGGCAAAGACAATGGCCGTCACATAATTGATAAGCAACAGCTGGTTTTGCACCCAGGCAGTCTGTGCTCTTAACCTCAACCCTCTGCTGCCTCTTAGCTACTGTTAGCTTCATTTGCAGATGAGCTGAGGCTCAGAGAAGTCCAAAGGGCCCCAATTAATGGGTGAGGGAGCTGGTATTTGAGCACAGATCTGGCAATCTATGGCCCTAGCCATTATGCTACACCACGGTGCTATACTGCCTCTCACGGGGAGGAGTGAAAATTGGGGCCTCCAAGGTCCCTCGGGGGCCTGAATGGATGGACTGGGATGACGGCCAGGATGGGATTCCTACATTCTCACAGGGAATTATGAATACAGGAGGGTGGCCTCTCCTCTATAAATCTGGGATGGAAACTTCCATTTTACAGTAAGAACTCAATAAATGGAGACTGTTACACAAAGAATTAAGATGAGAGAGGGCCCGAGGGTACCCCTAAGACAGCGAATGAAGTCCAAACAGTGGGGCTAGGGTTGTCTTTTGAGGAGTGGAAGTGTATGTGTTGGATCTAGCCTATAGTCCCGTATCCTTAGGGGCTGTGTGTTCAGAGGGTGGGAGTCAGAGCCCCCAGAGATGGGATGGGAAGGAATAAGGAGCCTGAGAATCACGTGGACAGAGTACAGTCAGGCTAGAAGTCCTGAGAGCCAATGGAAGATGAAGATCAAGGACTGGGTCAGGGGGTCAAGGAAGGAGGGTGCAGCCTCTAGGCTGGGGGGCCTTGGTGGCGAAATGAACCAGGCCTGGGAATACCTGTGTGGATGCCCCACTTGCAGAAGAGGCTACTTTCCGAGAAGCCAGTGGCCCCCAAGATCTGCCCGATCACGTGCACCTCAGCCATGACCCTGAGAGGGGAAAGATATGATCACAGCCCTGTGAGCTCAAGGTATTATTATGTCCACCTGACAGATGGGGAAACTGAGGCCCACCAAGTAAGGGGCAGTACTAGGATTCCAAGCTAGTTTCGTCAAACCACTCAGGCTGCGGTCTTAACCATGATCCTTCCCAGCTCCCTAGGAGAGCCCCGGCTAAACTAGGGGGATGGGGGTGGGGGGCGGCTGAAGAGCTGGCGGTTAACTCCGCCTGCCTCTAAAATAACCTCTTCCTCTTGCTCAGCGCAGCGAGAAGCCCCGCCCTAAGGGCCGATAGCCCCGCCCACAAGCACAGAAGCCCCACCTCGCGTCAGATCCCGCAAACTCCGTGAGGCGCATGCGTCTTAAGTGCAGGGAAGCCTTAGCCCCGCCTCCAAGCCCGCGCATGCGCCATTCCTACCTCAGAGCACCTAACAGTTAGAAGGGGCGAAAACGGCAGCACGGCTTGGAGTTCATGGATCTGACCTGTCCTCTCTCCGCGGCCGCTGAATTCCCACTCCTGGCTCTCGCCTCTCCCAGGACTTTCTCGGTAGCGAGAGATCTGATCTCGGTAGCGATCTTTCCGAGGCCGCGCCCGCCTCCGGGCTCCCTGCTTGTTGCTGGGGCAACAGCAGCCTCCTCCCCTGGACTTGTGCCCGCCCTGCGGGTCGCTAATTGGCCCTAGCGGTCTTCGGGGGTGGGGCTAAGTTATGATGGACGTTTTCTCTCCCCCTCTCTCCCCGTTTTGGGAAAAGCAGCTCTCCAGCTACGACCCACGGTTCCGCCATTTGGGGCGTGGCAGCGCAGCTGCCATCTTGAGTGTGGCTGAGGCAGTTGGAGCGCCAACTGTTTCTCCTGGATGGTGTCTTCACAAAATAAGCAAATCCGTCGATGCGCCATGCTCCCCCAAACGCTCTCCCAACCGCGACCACAAATGAGAAACTTGAGCCAGGACCAAGGGGAATCTCTCTCAGGTCATCGTGTGCATCCCCCTGCCTCATAACTGGAAAAAAAGATCGTTCCTCTTTTTAGACAGACCCGAGAAGTTGGGGAGGGGGTTTTCCTTCCTTTTTTAGAATTCGCCAGGCTCCTCAAGGCCTGATAACTCCAACTTCCTTCTCAGAAATACTGTCCAGTTCTGCACAGTTGCTGCTGGTTCTGAGCAAGGAGGGGGTTCCGGGGGAAGAGGTAGGAGAAATGAGGAACTGAGGCCTCTCTTTCTGCAGAAAATCCGGTTCTCGAAGCCTGGACTCTGCCAGTAACTTATCTTGTGACTTTGCACGGGTCTAGGTCTCTGTTATCTCATCCATGTAATGGGCGCAAGGAGAGTGACTGTCAGTGGCCCCGACACATTGTGATTTCCTGAGCAGGGTCCTTCCCGCCCTCTAAGGGCAGCTGAACCTTAGTTATTCCTCCAGCCCAGGCCAGGAGTCCAAAGGGAACTTATTACCCTACTTTTTAGCAAACCGGGACCGCGAAAGTTAGAGTGACAACTCAAAGGGGGCAACATCTCAATAGGATAATATTTATGTAAATAATTTAATAGGATAATATTTCACTAATAGATATATTTGAAAGCTACCATTTATTGAGTGCTGTCTCTGTGCCAGCCCCTATAAACTGATCGTTTTGCGTGCAGGATCTCCTTTAATCCTCATAGGGTAGGTAACACTATCAGGTTTAAGATGAAGAAATTGGGGCAAAATCTTTTGCCTTAAGCCAAATCGATCACAGTTCTGTCTAACTCTGTCCTTAAACCCTATGTTCTCAAGCTTTCTGCTATCCTGCTTCTCTTGGACACATGTGTCCCAGGATCAAAAGAATATGAAGGTTGTGCCTGGCTGTCCTGGACTCCATCACTTCCCATGTTCAACAAGTCATCAACACCTGCCAATGGTCCTTCTTAAATATTTTTTCTTCAATTGATTTCTTCCCCAATAGTTATTAGTGATTAAGAAAATGGTTCCCAGGTCAACTGCCTGGATTTAAGTCTTGGCTCTGCCCCTTCTGTGTGGCCTTTAGCCTTTCTGTGCCTCAGTTTCCTCATCTGTAATGTGAGGTTGAATGATAGGACCCACCTCACTGGACTCTTGTGAGGATTTAATGAGTTAGTGTACGAAGCTGTTTTAAAATATGTCCACAGATTCTTTGACATTCCTTCTTTCAGTAGGTGAAGCCTAATTCCTCTCCTCTGGAGTATGAGCTGCACTTAGTAACTTGCTTCTAACCAATAGAATACAGCACAGGTGTTGCTGTGTGACTTCTGAGCCTAGGCCATAAAAGGCGTTGTGTCTTCCTCTTTGCTCTTTCTGTTGGATCACTCACTCTGAGGGAGGTCAGCCACTGGGTTGTGATGGTGTTACCATGCAAAGGCATGATCTGCTTGCTGCAAGACAAAAGCCAATTGTCAAGAGGCAAGATAATGGCAGAGAAAGGGCATTTATTAAGCCATCAGCTAGCAAATCGGAAGATGGGGGACTAACGTCCTAAAGAACCATCTTAAGAGGGGCGTAGAATCTTGAGGCAGTTCTATAGGCCATGGGTTATAGAGGCAGGGGTTAGGAGTGTTTACCCTCAGGTGTTACAGAATGGGAGTCACCACACTGGATGTTTCCGTTGTCATTGATGATGGCTATCAGCATAAACTCTCTGCCCCGGGGGTCATCACATTACTTATTGCAGCTGGGAGGTACATACGCAAGCAGGGGCCATAAAATCGACAGAGCATGTACATCCCCTGCAGGGTGCATATTCAGCTGGGTTAGGTCATCAGAGGTCATTCAAAGTTACGATATGGTTTCTTTTCTACAATATGGCTTCCCTTATGTCAACCTTGTCTTGAGCCAGTATCAATGGTGGTGAAGCAGCCAGTGGAGAGACCCTGATAGAGAAGAACTGAGGACTCCTGGCAACAACAAGCACCATGTGAGTGACCCAACTTGGAAGCAAATCTTCCAACCCCAGTCAAATCCTCAGATGACTCTAACTCTGGCCATAGTCTGACTGTAACTTCACGGGACACGGTGAGCCGGAACCACCCAGCTCAGCCCTTGCCAGATTCCTGGCTGACAGAAACCATGTAAGATGATATATGTTTGTTGTTTTAAGCCACTAAGTTTTGGAGGATAATTTGTTATGCAGCAATAAATAACTAATACGAATATGTCATGAATTTAGGACAGTGTCTGGCACAGGAAGCACGATAAATGTTTGCTATTATTGATGGTTTTTATTGTTGTTGTCATTATTACTGAAGTGGCATATTTTACATACTGGTTTTTTACAAGAAGCACACTGAATACTTATTTACTTGTTATTTTTAAATTTGTAAACATTGTGGTAAAATACACATAACATAAAAGTTACCATCTTAGCTATTTTTAGTGTACAGCTCAGTGCCATTAAGTACATTCACATAATTGTGCAACCAATCTCCAGAACTCTTTTCCTCTTGCAAAACTGAAACTCTGTCCTCATTAAACCAAAAGTCCGCATCCTCCCCTCCCACAGCCCCTGGTAACTACCGTTCGACTTTCTGTCTCTATGAATTTGACTACTCTAGGTACCTCATATAAGTAGAACCATTCAGTATTTGTCCTTTTACAACTGGCTTATTTCATTTAGCATAATATCCTCCAAGATCATCCACGTTGCGGCACATGTCAGAATTCCCTTGCTTTGTAAGGCTGATTAATATTCCATTGTGTATATACACCTATTTTCTCTATGCATTCATCTGTTGATGGATGCTTGGGTTGCTTCCACCTCTTGATTGTTGTGAATATGCTGCTGTGAACATGGGTGTAGGCGTATCTCTTTGAGACCCTGCTTTCAGTTCTTTGGGGTATATACCCAGAAGTGGAATTGCTGGATCACATAGCAATTCTATTTTTTTTTAATTTATTTTTTTTGAGGAAGATTAGCCCTGAGCTAACATCTGCTGCCAATCCTCCTCTTTTTCCTGAGGAAGACGCCCTGAGCTAACGTCCATGCCCATCTTCCTCTACTTTATACCTGGGCCACCTACCACAGCATGGCTTTTTGCCAAGTGGTGCCATGTCCACACCTGGGATCCAAACCGGTGAACCCTGGCCCGCCAAGAAGCAGAACGTGCTAACTTAACGGCTGCGCCACGGGGCCGGCCCCCTCTATTTTTAATTTTTTTGAGGAAGGCCATACTGTTTTCCATAGGGACTGTACCGATTGTTTTACATCTTGCTTTTTGCACTCAGTGATACATTTGGAAATTTATAGACCATGTCAGTGTACAAATCTCTAACTCACTCTTTTTTAAAAATAACCACTTTAGGGGCGGGCCCGGTGGTGCAGTGGTTAAGTGCACACGTTCCGCTTTGGCGGCTCGGGGTCTGCCAGTTCGGATCCCGGGTGCGGACACGGCACTGCTTGGCATGCCATGCTGTGGCAGGCATCCCACATATAAAATAGAGGAAGATGGGCACACATGTTAGCTCAGCGCCAGTCTTCCTCAGAGAAAAGAGGAAGCTTGGCAGCAGTTAGTTCAGGGCTAATCTTCCTCAAAAAAAAAATAAAAATAAAAAAATAACCGTTTAAAGTATAATATATGTACAGAAAAGTGCACAAATCATAAATGAACAGCTTGATTCAATTTCATAAACTGAACACACCTAGTAACCAGAATTCAGCTCAAGAAAAGCATATGAGGGGCCGGCCCGGTGGTGTACTGGTTGATTTTGCACACTCTGCTTCAGTGGCACAGGGTTCATAGGTTTGGATCCCAGGTGTGGAACTATGCATCACTTGTCAAACCACGCTGTGGTGGTGTCCTACATACAAAATAGAGGAAGATTGGCACAGATGTTAGCTCAGGGACAATCTTCCTCACCAAAAAAAAAAAAAAAGAAGAAGAAGAAGAAAAGAAAAGAACATCACCAGCCCCCCAGGATGTCCTTCATGCCTCTCCCAGGATGCCCCCAAGGGTAATCACTAACTGGACTTTTAACAACATGGGTTAATTATGGCCTGTTTTTGTACTTTATATAAATGAAATCACACAGTATGTATTGTTTTGCATCTGCTGTCTTTTGCTCAGTGTTTTGTTTGTGAAATATATCCATGCTGCTGCATGTGGCTGTAGAGCTTTCATTCTCATTGCTATATAGTTTCCTATATGTGAAGATGCTACAATTTCTTTATCCATCAGTTGATGGGCATGTATCCTTTGGTGGACATACATTGGCATCTGGTTGGAGTGGAATTGCTGGGTCATAGGATATGTTCAGCTATAGCAGAAACTGCACAACAGTTATCCTGGTGGTTGGACCCATTTGCACTCCCACCAGCAGTGTATGAGAGTTCTCCCTCCTCCACATCCTCACCAACACTTGGTGGTGGTGTTCTTTCTCATTTACCCATTCTGGCGGACGTGTACTGGTATCACATTGTGATTTGAATTTGCATTTCCCTGATGACAACTTGAGTATCTTTTTAGGTTTTTTTTTTGTTTTTTTTTTTTTGGTGAGGAAGATTGTCGCTGAGCTAACATCTGTGCCAGTCTTCCTCTATTTTGCACGTGGGACGCCACCACAGCAGGGCTTGATGAGCGGTGTGTAGGTCTGCACCCAGGATCTGAACCTGTGAACCCCAGGCCTCTGGAGTGGAGCACGCAAACTTAACCACTACACCACCAGGCCAACCTCAAGTATCTTTTTAAATGTTCATTGTTTCCTTGGATTTCCTCTTTGGTGAAGATTTTGTTCAATTCTTTCACCTGCTTTTTTGCATACACACACACACACACACACACACACACACACACATATAAATACTTTATTCAGGGACCGGCCCAGTGACACAGCAGTTAAGTTTGCACGTTCTGCTTTGGCCGCCCAGAGTTCACTGGTTCAGATCCTGGGTGTGGACCTATGCACCACTTGGCAAGCCATGCTGTGGCAGGCATCCCACATATAAAGTAGAGGAAGATGGGCACGGATGTTAGCTCAGGGCCAGTCTTCCTCAGCAAAAAAGAGAATTGGCAGCAGATGTTAGCTCAGGGCTAATCTTCCTAAAAAAAAAAAGAAAAAGAGAGAAAGACTTTATTCATAACTCACTATTTTTAACAGTAAAATTCTCCTAAGAACAAGGGGGTTCTCCTACATAACCATAATACCAACTTAACATTTTCCACAGTATCAATATAATATTGATACAAACTATCATTTAATTTATAATTTTTATTCAGATTTCTCCCATTGTCCCAATAATACACTTTATCCCTCTCTGCCCTCTCTCCAGGATCACACTTTGTATTTAATTGTCATGTTTCTTTAGTCACCTTTAATCTAGAACAGAGCTGCCAAGTTTTTCATTTTTTGTTATTATTTTGTTTTTCATGATACTGACCTGCTGCTTTGTAGGGTGTCCCTTAATTTGGCTTTGTCTCACATTTTCTCATGGTTAGATTCAGGTGATGCTGTTTTGGCAGGAAAACTACAGAAACGATGTTGTGTCCTTCTCCGTGCACATGAGGAGGCACGTGATGTCTTTTGTCCCAGTACTGGTGATGGCAACTTCTACCACCTAGTTAAGGTGGTGGCTTGCCAGTATTCTCCACCAGTACTAGTTGTTTTCTTTTGTACTAAATAAGTCATCTGTGGGAAGATACTTTGAGACTAAGTAAATATCCTGTTCCTAATCAAACTTTCCCTCAATGGCTTAAGCTTCGTTGATGGTCCTGGCTGGAACCTCATGTTTACTATTCTAAGACCAATACAAACCTTAAGAGGCCAGTGCCTCTTGTGACCCCCGGAAAGGGGTGGGGTTGGGGAGACTGTACAAAGTTGATGGTGGCCAGAGAGATCTAACTGGAAGTGAAGGAATCTTTAGGGTGGCCTAGGGGGCGAAGGGACCCATAGAGCTGTGAGATTTGGTGAAAAATTGACGCTGGTGGGAATTCGTGCCCTCATCTCACAAATATGCATTAGAGGCCCACTCCGTGCCAGGCACTGTGGCACAGCAATGAACAAAAGAGATCAAATCTCAGCCCTCCTGGGGCTGACACTGCTGTGGGAGGACGCCAGCTACAAACAACAGAAATATATAGCATGTTTGATAGTGATAAGCTGAGGTTAAGGAGATAGACAGTAACAGGGTATCTCTCCCAGATAAGACGATCCTTCTCCCTCTCATCTACCCTCCCCTGGGTCTCCCCACCTCTGTTGTCTGCCAGAAACTCTGGCTGAGCCAAGTGCACTTGCAGACGCCATCTGCTCTCGCCGGGAGTGGGGCCTGTGCCAGCTCCGGCGTCTGGACTCTTGGCACGCAGCCCTGGAGCCCTGGAGCGAGGGAACTCTGGCTGGCCCCACATCAGGAGGGGAATCCTCCAGTTTGGCTGACTGGGACTAATGAGACAGAGGGCTTCTGGGAAGGGGAAGCCAGTGCAAGCTGGGTGGGCTTCCTGAAGGAGGTGGAGGCCGGCAGGGTGAGGATAGTACCCGAATCAGGCTGATGGAGATGGATATAAATAATAATATTCATAAACATCATCAAACACATTCAGAGCGCCTACTTTGCCAAGCTTTGGGTAAATGTTGGACATTTGTTATCACAGCTCATCTAAGTGCTTTAGGCATGTTACCACATCTAAGAGGCAGGGAGTATTTACCCCTGTTTTACAGATGAAGAAATTAGGGTTCAGAGAGGTGATGCCATTATCTAGATGTCACACAGTAAGTGACCCGAAGAGCCTGGAGGGGCCAGCCCCGTTATGCAGCAGTTTAGTTTGCATGCTCTGCTTTGGTGGCCCGTGGTTTGCTAGTTTGGATCCTGGGTGCAGAGCTCTGCACTGCTTGTCAAGCCAAGCTGTGGCAAGCATCCCACATATAGAAGTAGAGGAAGATGGGCATCGGTGTTAACTCACGGCCAGTCTTCCTCAGAAAAAAAAAAAAAAAAACAGATTGGCAGATGTTAGCTCAGGTCTGCGTGGGTCCAAACACTGACTCCTAACCACCACCATCTGTATCATCTGCTAACCAGCACATCACCCCACGGCTGGCCCACTCCCACCTCTGCCTCCTTTCCCTGGAAGCCCGCACCTCACCTTTGCCTCTGCTTCCTCCCCTCCCTTTGGGCCAGCAAGCAATACAGCCCAGGGTTTCAATCTGCCGGGCCTGGTACCAGTCGTTACCCTGGGCCAGTGAGGACATATCTCTGAGCCTCAGTTTCTTTATCTGCAAAATAGGGACAGCAAGAGAGCTACTGAGAGAAATCAATGCGATGATGAGTGTGAAGCATCTGACACGGGGACCGGGGTACTCTGCCCTCAGGGAACTGGCAGCGTGCTCTTAGGCAAGGCCCTCATGTCGCCGCGCCTGTTTCCTCCTGTGCACAGCAGGACAATAAGGTGGTACCTCCTAGGTCGTTCTGAGGACTAAATGCGTATACGGAAGCACTAACAACAGTGAACACAGTTAGCCGTCATTGCTGTTATTATTATTGGGAAGGGGGAGGGAGAGTAGGGGAGATGGAGGCGGGGCCAAGCCAGGAAGGCCCAGGAGAATCGAGGGCGCCCCCTCCTCCTCCCCGCAAAGCTCGGGACTGGGCTGGGGGGGGGGCGGATCGGGGCCCGCTGTCCTCGGAGACCCCCGCCTGCTCCCGCACACCCGGGGTCGCAGGGGCCGGTCGTCGGGAGCTGACGTCGGCCTTCAAGGCCCCCCTCCCCGGCCACCGCGGAGGAGGAGCCCGAGAGCCCGCGCCCCGCCGCCATCCCCGCCCCCGCGCGCTGCGGGCCCGGGGCGCAGAGAGGGGAGCCGAGCGGAGCACGGGGTTTACTGAGTTCCCCAACCCCGGGCGGCAGGATCGGGGCGGGCGTCGGTGCAGGCGGCCCAGGAGGCATTGGGCCGTGGGTGGTGAGTGAGGGGCAGAGGTGGGGGGCACCGCCCCTCTCCCGGGTCCTAGCATTGGGGATGGGGAGACAAAGCGTCGGCGAGGAAATCGGCTCAAACCAGGTTTGGAGTGAGGGCGAGAGGCTTGGGGACCCCCCGTGGGGATGGTGGGATAAGCAGAATCTTCTTTGTGGCTGAGTGTGCACAAATGTGTGGTGGGTCGGGGGTGTTATGGGGGAGGTGTGCAAAGGTGGATGCTAGTAAAACAGGAGGTGTCCGGGAAGCTGGTGGCTGCGCAGGGAGTAGCCTGGGGTCATGGATGTGGGTGGAATAGGGGAACCGTGCGTGGATCAGGTGTTTGGGACAGGTGTGCAAGGGAAGTGATGGGAACAAGGGAGAGTGTCCAGAGTGCACGTGTGGGAAGCCTCTGCGTATGGGGGGAGTCTGATGCTGGGGGGATTAGGAGTGTGCAAGGAGTCACTTGGGATGAGTGTGGAAGAAGGTTGGGGGTTCCAGAGGGATGTTTTCTGGAAGCTGATGTTGTTTGGGGCAAGTATGCCAGGAGTCCCTTGGGAGATGAATGGGGAGAGGTGGAGGTGGGGGTTGGGCTTGCCTGAATGGGTGTGTGTGGCAGGGGACTTGGGTATTCACAGGGTGCAGGCTTTGCTGGCAACAGGGGGTGTGTGGACTACAGTGAAGTGCAAAGTGTCACTGGGGATGGGTGTGGGGGAGAGGGTTGGGTGTGTAGTTCATGGGGGAAGTAAACATGGAAGGCAGGGTTTGGAATAAGTGTGCAACAGGTATGTGGTTTTTGCTGAGAGGGGAAAAGCCCAGATTTGAATGTGCAGACCCCTGAGTTCTCTTCCCAACTTGGGCCAGCCTCTTTTACTCTGTGGGCCTCAGTTTTACTATCTGTAAATGGGTCTGAGGGCTGTTGAACTCACTAGTCTGTGCCTGGAGTCTCTTCAGAGTCAGGGGAAGGAGGAAGGTGAGACTTTGACAACTTGTCTTTTCTTTCCCCTACCCCCAGGACATCTCTTCTGGAGCCTCCACCAGCCATGGACAGCTCCAGTCTCGGAGAGCTCCAGAAGCCTCTGCTGGCAGGTGTGGGCTGTGAGCCTGCTGTCCAGAGGCCTGGCGAGCCTGAGCTGGGGCCCCCATTTCGAGAGACAGCCTTGGCGGAGTCACTGAGGGGTTGGCAGTTCCTACTACCACCTCTTCCCTCTGTGAGCGCCAGCCTGGGGGAGCCAGGGCCCCCCGACCTTGAGGTAGGAGCAGCAGGCCTTAGTGGGGGCTGGGGGTGGGGGCTCGAGGTGGACCCAGCTGTGGTCAGCATCTGGCAGGCTGGCCCCTGGGGTGTCTGCCTTCGGCCTGGAGTCTCACTTTTTCAGGTTATGGTTTTTCTCGTTCTACATCTCCCCTGGTTTCTTTACCTTTTTCTCTCCAGATTTGTCTGTCATCTTTGTTCCGTCACCTTTGGCTCTCTTGTCTGTCTTCCCTCTGATTTCTGACTTCCCTGCTCTCCATCTGTCCATCTCTTTCTGGAGCTGACACACCTTTGGCCTCTGTCGGCTCTGGTCTGTTTTTTCAGATTAATGTCACTTCTTATAATTTCTCATTCCTTGTACACATTGCCAAATTTGTCTTTCCTTTTTTTCCTTCTTTTTTTTGGAGGAAGATTAGCCCTGAGCTAACATCTGCCGCCACTTCTCCTCTTTTTGCTGAGGAAGACTGGCCCTGAGCTAATATCCGTGCCCATCTTCCTCTACTTTATATGTGGGACGCCTGCCACAGCATGGCTTGACAAGCAGTGGGTAGGTCCACACCCGGGATCCAAACGGGCAAACCCTAGGCCACTGAAGCAGAACGTGTGCACTTTACTGCTGCGCCACCAGGCCAGCTCCTGTCTTTTATTTCTTAAAGATGGTTTTCCAGTTACTATTGCTGTATAAGAAATTACATCCTTGGGGCTGGCCCGGTGGTGCAGCAGTTAAGTTCACATGTTCTGCTTCGACGGCCTGGGGTTTGCGGGTTTGGATCCCTGGTGTGGACCTACGCACCGCTTGGCAAGTCATGCTGTGGCAGGCATCACACATATAAAGTAGAGGAAGATGGGCATGGATGTTAGCTTAGGGCCAGTCTTCCTCAGCAAAAAAGAGGAGGTTTGGTGGCAGATGCTAGCTCAGGGCTAATCTTCCTCAAAAAGAAAAAAAAACAGAAATCACATCCCAAAACTTAGTAGCTTAAAACAGCGACAATCATTATTATCGCTCATGGTTTCTGTGGGTGGGGAACTTGAGAAGGACTCCGTTGGTGGGTCTGCCTCAGGTTTTTTTCATGGGGTTGCAGTCAGCCGGTGGCTAGAGCTGGAACAGTCCGGGGCTGGCTGGGTCTTTCTTTCTCTTCACGTAGTCTGAGGGTTTCTACACAGGTCTCCCCATGTGGCTGGTTTGGGCCTCCTCACAGCATGGCAGCTTCAGGGCAGTCAGACTGCTTACGTGCCTCCAGCCTCCATCACGAGTGTTTCCACAAAGCAGAAACTGCCCCACCTTTTCGGACTTTGGCTCGGAAGTCCTGTGGCATTACTTCCACCACATTCTATCAATTACGAGTGAGTCACGGCCTCCTTAGACTCAAGGAAAGAGGACAGAAACCTCACCCCTTGAGGGGAACAGTATCAGTCACCATCTAAGAAAAGCATGCGGGATGGGAGAGATGGTTGTGGCCATTTTTGGAAACACATTCTGCCACACTGTGGCAGTAAGCGTCACCTTGACATTGTGCGTGTCTCATAATTCCATTATTTGAAGACGCTGAGGGCCTTGTGAGTTCTGCTGGTTCTCATTCACTCTTTCTTGTGTGCCTGATTATCTTTGCATGCTGGTCACGGTATTAAAAAAATTATTTTTAGGAGAAATTGTTTTGACGCCTAGAATGAAGGTACTTTCCCCCAGAGTAGATTTGGTTTGCTTCTTTCCGCTGCCTGGGGATACTACCAGTTAGAGGTCGCTTTTAATCCAGTTCAAGGTTTGAATGAAAGGTTAATTTTTCTGGGATTGGCAAATGCCCGCAGGGCAAGGGGGGCTTGACCTCTCTGTTAAATTAACCTTGATTTTTCACTTAATTTTTGGCCTTATAGTAACTGCTTAAAATCTTGTGAGCTATTTGATGCAAGATTTTAAAATATGTTTTTATCTAGAATTTATAGGTTTCAGGAGGCAGGTTTGTCCTAGACATTTAGGCCACCAGAGCTGTGTCCGCTAATTTCCGTCTTTTCTCAGGTTCCTCTCTCCGATGGTGGCTGTCTCTGCTTCAGGGGTTTTCAACTCAGAGATTATAAGCAAATGTACTGGCCATAATTGGGCTTGTGAACTTGAAAATGAACTCAAAACTTTGGGTGTGGGTGGGGCTTTTTTCTGGAGACAGGGTTCCCAGCTTCCCCTCATGGGGATCCAGGATATAGAACAGTCAAGAGCCTATCTCCTGGGGCATTTTTCTCTCTTGGTGTCTCTGGGGAGGCCCTGGTCGTTGGGGGCCATGGGAAGCAGAGCAGTGGAGCAGGGAAGGTGGGTGAAGATGCCCACCCAGACCCTCTCCTGCCCGTAGGATGTGTCATCCAGTGACAGTGACTCAGACTGGGATGGGGGCAGCCTTCTCCCCCCACTCCTACCCCACGACCACCTGGGCTTGGCTGTCTTCTCCATGCTGTGCTGCTTCTGGCCTGTGGGCATCGCCGCCTTCTGCCTGGCCCAGAAGGTCAGTCTGTGTGTGGGATTGGGAGGGGACTGGATATAAAAGAGAAAAATGCATTCAGAACAAAAGAAAACAAAACAGAGGAGCTATGCCTGGGGGACAAAGAGAGATGGGAAGAAGGATTGGAAGAGAGACATTCAGGGTTAAAATGAGGTGTGATTCACAGCTGAGAGGTGGTGAAGAACCTGAACTCGGATCCTAGGTCTGCCATGCTCTGTAAGATCTGGGGCAAGCCACTGAATTTCCCTGTGCCTCATTCATCTCATCTGTAAAACGGGAATAGTTCCTACCTCAGGGTCATTGTGAGGATTCCAACTCAAATGAGTTGGAACGGTGGCATCTAGTAATAGTATATTTTTATTAGTCACCAGTATCCTCAGTGCCCAGCTGTGCGTGACCCACAGTGGTACTCCCTAGTTTTTTTGGTAATATATGAATAAATACAGGGATGTGTCGGGTGGGGGAGGGTCTAGGGCTGCGGGGAAGCAGGGTGGGGTGAGGGGATGTCTGAGTCACCGCTGCCCAACGCCTCCACAGACCAACAAGGCTTGGGCCGAGGGGGACGTCCAGGGGGCAGGGGCCGCCTCCCGCCGCGCCTTCCTGCTGGGGGTCCTGGCCGTTGGGCTGGGCGTGTGTACTTACGCGGCCGCCCTGGTGACCCTGGCCGCCTACCTCGCCTCCCGAGACCCGCCCTAGTTGCCCCCGCGGCCCCCACTGTGAACCCAGAGGCCGGCTGCCCAGCGTGCTCGCGGTCAGAGTGGAGAATCGGGTGGATGAGGCGGCGGCGGCGGCAGCATCCGGAATCGGGAGTGAGCTGGACCACCCCCTCGCCTTCCTGGCCGCCACAACGTGAGATTAAACACCAGACACTGTTGCAGCCAAACCTGTGTCTGTCTGTGTGTGTGGGAAGGTGGAAAGAGCTGGGAGTGTCTGAGACCAGGGACAGGCCAGGGTGACAGGCTGTCCCAGGGGTGTTCCTGGACACCTCGGAGCCGGAGAAGGGGGAATTTGAGGGTGGAAGGTTTCCAAATTGGAGAACGTTCTCTTCACAACGGGGGTGGTCAGTAGAGAATTGGAGAGAGCCGGTTCCAAGTCCTTACTCCTCCACATAGGAGCCCAAGTGACTTCTCTTTGAGCTTCCCTTTTCCTCATCTGCAAAATGGGACTAATTTTCTCCACACCTCGGAGCTGTGGCGAGGACCAAACCGGTCATACATGTGAACAGCAGTCTCTCCCTGAGCTCTTTTGACAGCAAGTGGCAGAAATGCAACTCGAACTGCCTTACGTAACAACACGGAAGAAAGCTGAGGTAGAACCCGATTCAGGAGCTCAAATGAAATGGTCTGGTTTCTCCATCTCTTGGCCCTCTTCTCCGCTGTTGGCTTCTTTCTGTCAGGGCTCCCCCTTCTCAGGGAGAAAAAGGGCCTGGCAGCTCAGGGACGCCAGAGGTTCTCTTTCCCAGGCACCCTCTCACTGGCCCATCTGGGGTGGGAGGCAGCCCCATCAAAGGGCCTGAGATGGGGAGAAGGATGGAGCACTAAGGCATCAAAGTGCTGGGACCCAGCAAGCAAAACCGACATGAGCGCTCAGCTGAGGCGTACAGGAAGTGCTCACTAAATGGGTCCAGTAATCGCAAATAATGGGGTGAGAGGTGGTTTAATTTCCTCTCTGTTGAGTGTCATTCCAGTGGCTGTTACTAGAAGAAAACACTAGTCCCCATTTGGCCTTCTCCTAAGCATCTCATGGAGCATAATTTCAAGCTAATGGTATTTGTGTGTTTCCTTCCTGGTTACTGGGGCAATTGTGGGAACTGGGTGAACTAGTTCAAGCATGTGCAGGGTGCAGCACAGGGCCCACCAGATGTGCCATTTTCACTGTAAACCCCCAGACAGCAGCAGCAGACAGGATCTGGCAGCCATGTGGCCCAGCTGTGCAAGTTATTCCTCATGGGGCGCTCACATGTTCTTGGCTCCTGCCCACTAAATGGGGGGGAGGGGGCAGTCAAAATGCCTCCCATAGTTCCATACGCCCCCTGGGGGTGCCACCACCTGACTGAGAACCAATGGGCCTCAGCCACTTTTGTTTACAGATGGGAACCGCAGGCAGCCCAGTGTGCTGGTGTCTCCCTGGCTTTGTCTGAACAGTCTGGGCTCTGAGTGGGGCTGAAGCTCCACCACTGACCAGCTGGTGACCTCCACTGACTAGCTGGTGACCTCTGGCAGCCAACTGGCTTCTGGGCTTCTTTCCTCATCTTAAAAGGGGAACTATAACAGCCCTGCCTCCTGGAATTGTTGGGCTGGTAACAGCAGCGCTCAGAGCCAGACTCCTCTCTGAGGCCTGTTCCTTCCCTCTCCTGCCCTTACATGCTCCGCTCCAGCCACACTGGCCACCTTGCTGGTCCTTGACCTTCCACAGGGCTCTGCCTGAGGCTTGGCTTGTCCCTCACAGATGAGCTGGCTCCCTGGCCTCCTCCTGGGCTTCCCTCAGACGTCCCCCTCTCCTCCCTCTCTCCGTGAAGCCATTGCTGACTGATGTATTAAATTTGCCCTGCCCAAACCCTTCTTCCCCACTTTCTGTTTTTTCATAGCATTTACCACCACCTGACAAACACCAATTTATTTGTCCATCACCCCACTACTCCTCGAACCTGGGACCTAGGTCTCTGGATCACTTCTGAGTCCTCAGCACCTAGCAGGGCCTGCACACAGTGGGTGCTCAACAGGTATCTGAATGAAGACTGAACGAATTCATTCAACAAATGTGCAATCCTAGGATGTTTCTGGTGTGTGTGTGGGGCGGGATGAGGTCTGTGCCCTCTGGATCCAGGGGCTGTAGCTACTCAGCAGGACCACCGGCTCACCCAGGCACACAAGGACAGAGGCAAGGCTGGGTCACTGGTTTATTTTGCGCTGGAGGGAGTGGGTGGTGGCAGCAGGAGGGCACCCTGCCCCAGCTTGCCTCAGCTCTTGGAGTAACGCCTCTGTAGCGATTCCCGGTAGAAGCGGAAGACATGTTGCGAGGCGGCCTGGGCTGCAGCCAGGCACTGCTGGAGCTGGGAAGGGGAGAGACTGGTCACTGCTGGGGGACTATCCCTGCACCCACACACACACGGCCTCACTGACCCAAGAGGTTCCCCTCAACCCGACCTGATTCCCAGAGCCCCCCAACCTACCACTTCCCCCTCCGAGCCCCTCCCTCCAAGGTGAGGCAGATGCTAAGGGGATTCTCTCAAGTGCATTTCCTCCTTTCCCACTTCATGAGCTTTCTTAGAGGGAAAGGGCAGAAAAAAAGAGGTGAGCGCTTCAAGGGTAAGATTCTGACAGCTCCAGGTCCTCAGACCAATGGGATCAGGCATCCTGACACGGGAAGTGATCCCAACTTCACAGAGCTCCAGAATTGGAGAGATCTGGAATTTTAAAGCCACAGGCCATGACTCCAAATAATCTTAAAAGCCACGGAATGCGAGACCCCAAATTTTTACTGCCACATATTCCTAGATTCACAGGAGGTCCGGTTGGCAATGCTCTTGGAGACCATTTGGCCCAAGAGTTTCCAAACTGTTCTTCAGGGATCTGGAATTCTGGGGGTGCACCACTCTGAGCTGGAAGTTGGGGGGGGCCTTTCAGATGCTCCCCCCTTTTTTTTTTTTTGAGGAAGATTAGCCCTGAGCTAACTACTGCCAGTCCTTTTTTTTTGGTTGGAAGAGGCCTGGTCCTGAGCTAACATCCGTGCCCATCTTCCTCTACTTTATATGTGGGATGCCTACCACAGCATGGTGTACCAAGCGGTGACATGTCCGCACCCGGGATCGAACGGGTGAACCCCGGGCCACCGAGAAGCGGAATGTACAAACTTAACTGTGGGGCCGGCCTCGCCCTCACCTAATTTCAAAACTGAGCTCCTCCTCTCTTATCTTATAATCGGGCTTCCCTTTAAAATTCTCACAAAGGTTTCTGTGGCTACAAAGTTTGAAAACTCCTATGTAGAGAAAGGATGCGAGGAAGGGGCTCTCCATAAACCTCTCAGGGTCGGGTGCAGAGTTAGGATAAGACCTCATGTTGGACGGGAAGGAAAGATCTGGCGTTCATCCCCCTCCACATGCTGGTACCTCAGCATCGGAGTAGAGCCCCTTGGTGGTGGACATCAGCAGCTTCCGTTCCACGCTGTCAAGCGCAAAGGTCAGGACTGCTCGGGCCTCCTAGGGACGAGGGGAAGAAGGTGGGGGACCTGGGCCTCGCCCTTCCCGGAGCCAAGCACTCGGGCGTCAAGTGTCGCTGTTGTTTCATCATTGAACCACCTCTTCCCTGCTTCCCCGGGAACGCTCTGTGTAATTACGCCTTTCGTGTAATTGCTCCCCACGCCTGATTCCAACCGCATGGTTCTGACGAGGGCTTCCAAGCGCAGTATTCCTGCCCCATAGGAGTAGCCACAATGCGTCATTTACCTGGTGCCCCCCAGCCTCCCGGCCCCTTCCACACTCTGTACCACAGGGCTGGAAGCCGACAAACTATTTCCCAGACTCCCTTGCCAGTTCAGTTCTGGCAGTAATGTGCTGGCAGACTGGAAGGAGGGGGAGACAGCACCAAGGTCCACACTCGGGACAGTCAGGGCAAAAGCAAGATTTTTTCTGTGCATCCAGAACCAACTGTGACAACGCCTTCCACAGCAGAGAGCAGGAGCTGGCTCCCTGGCTTCACCCAGGCTGGTAGAACCTCTCATCACTGGGTGTCCCCACCTCGTCCTTTTTTGCTCTTTCAGCTCTTCCAAACTACTGCAACCAGTTCCCTGCATCCAATTCCCTGCCTGAAATCCCCCAAGTGGTTTGTGCTCTCCTGACTGGATGCGACCGTTACAGCACTGGGCGAGTGACTCAGAGTAACCAGAGCCCTAGGACACCGTGAACTTGAGCTGCTGAGGCAAGCTCTCTTCCCTCCTCTGCTTTTGAGGCTCTTAAGGGGGAAGCATGGAGCTTAAGGGGCCAGTCACAGCCTCAGGAGAGACGCCAGAGAGGATGGAGCCGATGTGCAGAAAAGAACAGGGACTGAGAAACGAAGCAAAAACAACCCTGTTGGCGTGTGAGGCCCTGGCTCCTAGCCAGACGTCTGTTCTTTCTGAGTTTGCTCCTGAATGTCAGTAAATTCCCTTCTTGCTTAAGTGGGTTTGAGCGGAGTGTCTAGCAATTGCCTGGATGAACAGAGAAGAGCTTGCCAGTTGGGACTAAGGTGGTATGAGTGAAATGTTGTGGAGAAGGAGTGTCTGCCACGGCCCTCACCACCTGGGCTTCATACCTACCTTTTCCTGCTTGGCCGTGGGGTCCAGCATGAGGGTCCCATCAGAGTCCAGGGCACAGGTGACCCCACAGAAAAGGGCCCGCATGGGCACACCTGCGTCCACCAATGCCATGCAGGCGGCATTCAGGCAACAGGCCAGGAGCTGAGTGACACGGGGAGTGGTTAAGAAGTTTCTACTGTAGGGCTGGCCAGCAGAACGTAGCCTCACCTCCGTTCACCCTAACAGTGCTTGTGGCGGACTTCACTACTTGGTCCACGAAGGCAGTAGGGCAGAATAGTTCTAAGTGGGTCTGGGATCAAGTGACCTTGAGTTCCAGAACTGACTGCCACCTCTCAGCTGTGTGACCTTGAGCAAGTGACTTCCTCTCTCTGAGCTTCAATCAGGGATCATAATGAGATTCCATAGATGTGTACTGGCATGTGCCAAGCACCTTCAGGGAAACTGAGGGCCAGAGAGGGGAGAAACTTTCCAAGATCTCATGGGGAGGGAGTGGCAGAGCCAGGCCTGGAGCTGGAGAATCTAGCAGGCAGCCACTACCAGGTGGGCAGGTGGGGTGACAGAGGGAGGAGTCATGACCACTGCCCTCAGTCCAGGGGAGAGGCGTGGCTGTGGCATGGTGGAAGGTGAGCCTGGAGACAGACAGCAGGCCCTGCCTGAGTCACCTCCAGTCTTTCTTCCCCAGGCCTAGCAAGTGGATCCGGGCCTAGCCTCAGAATCAGTCAGTCCCACCTCTGCCACTGACCCTCCATTACCTCCCCTCTGAGCTTCAGTTTCCCCCTGTGAAATGGGGTCACAAGAGCCCTTCTCTCCTTCCCGTCTGTGAAGCGCCTGCCCAATGCAGAGCCATGTACCAGCGCAGCCTTCTAGAAATGCCCTTTTCTGGTCCTCAGCCTCAACCTCTCTCATACAAATGACAGGGATCTTTCAGGGTCCTGCCGCTGACCCAACTGCTTTGCCTGCTCAGGGATCCCCCAGTGTTGAGCCTCAAATCCAAGCTCAGGGTCAGAGTAGAGGTCAATGGTACAGGCTTTAGAGTCAGACAGGCCTAGGCGTCAGTCCTGCCTGCTTTCCAGGTGTGTGACCTTGGGCAAGTGATTTCCCCTCTCCGGGCATCAGTTTCCTCACCTGACATATGGGAACATAAGAACACCTGCCTGCCAGGGACCTTGGGCTGGAGAACCAGATGGCTTAGGCTCAAGTCCTGGCTCTGCCAATTACTAGGTATGTGAGGTGACCTTTCCGTGGGATTAAATGAGTTAATATGAACTCAGAACAGCGCCTGGCACATAGTAAGCACTCAAGCTGTGTTTGCTGTTCTTCAATAAAGTTGGTGCTTAACAAGTGTTTGGAGGTCTTCTGGCTAGCAGAGGGTGCATACAGGGCCATCAGCAAGGGTGGCAATCAGAGAGATTCTGGAGGACTTCCTGGAGGCAGTGGCCCAGGGGAAAGGATACAGAGCCAGCATCGCTGATGACCTGCAGTACCACGGTGATGGAGGTGCGGGGGTGCAGCGTCCCCAGCACCACCGCTTCACACGTGTTCCTAATCAGCCACTCCCGGCTCTTCTCCGCTACGCCTGGGGAAATCAGGGGTGGGGTGGGGTGCGGTTGTCAGGCTCTTCCCTTCCATCTGGCTCACCTTCCTCCATACGTCCCACCCAAGCCCTCTGGAAAGGGCCTGCAGTCTCAGCCCAGGTTGGTGCAGGACCCTGCATGGATGACAGAGGATCCCCAGTGGGAAGGGGGCAGGACCTGACTGCCACCCACCCCACCCCTCCCACCCCTCCCACCTCCAGCACTCAATAAGGGAGCCTCCTGGGGGAGAAAAATCCAAGTTCCCATGCCCTGTGTTGCTGGCCACTCCCATCGCAGCTGGGCCCAATTACCAGGCAGCCCGATCTTCGGCCTCAGGATCACTTCCAGCGTGGCCTTGTTGAAGATCTCTTTGCTGACCTTCACCTCAGCCGGCCCGTACACGCCTGCCAGGACGGAGGTGTCCCCTGGGGAGACAGCATGGGCGGCCTCACTCACATCTTCCCTGCCTCTGGGGCCCAATGTGTGGCACTTAACAGTGTGGGCACTGAGCTGGATGGCTGGGGTTCCCCACATCACCCCCCCTTCAGCCCACTATTTGTTGGTAGTGATTCTTTGAGCACTTGCTTCCCTTCTCTGCCTCTGCTTCCTCATCTGTGAAACGGGGATAACAAAAATACCTCCCTCAGTGTTGTGAGGATTAAAGACACCCTGAAGGGTCCAGGTGGGTCCTAACTCCTGCTTATTTCCCCAGAGTGGGAATGAATGGCGGCAAAGACGCTAAGACCTGGGAAATAAATGCTTGGCTTCTCATCCTATCTGCCTCCTACTGGCTCTGTAACCTCAGCTGATTTTGCTCACTTCTCTGGGCCTCTTTTACCATTTGCAAAATGAAGAGTTTGGACTACAACAGTGGCTTCCAAACTTTTCTGACTATAACTTCCAATTTGTTGTTGTTCGTCCCATCTAGGCGATTCCGACTCCTAGCGACCCTATGGACAGCAGAGAGGAATCCTGCCTGGTCTTTCTGCACCATCCTCTCGTCTTTCAGCACTGTATCAGACAATGCTCTACTGCTGTTCATAGGGTTTTCATGGTCAGTTTTTTCGGAAGTGGGTGGCCAGGTCCTTCTTTGTCTAGTCCTGAAGCTTTGCTGAAACCTGTCCACCATGGGTGACCCTGCTGGTATTTGAAATACTGGTGGCAAAGCTTTCAGCATCACAGCAACACGCAGCCACCACAGTATGACAACCGTCAGACAGATGGGTGATGTGGTTCCCTGACCAAGAAATGAACCTAGAACACGGGCAGTGAGGGCACCGAATCTTAACCACTAGACCACAATAATTTCCAATAAGAAATACATTTTACAGCGGGTCCCAGAACTCACACAAGTCTGTGTGTAAATGGAACAGAGGGCTCACAAAACACCTCTTATCATTACTGCTTTCATATACTCTGATATTGTCTACTCCACTCCAGATAAAAAGAAAGCTGGTCGCAGGCTACTAACACAGTGGTTGTCAACCCTGGCTGCATGCCGGAATCACTGTGGGGCCTGAAAAGATACCGATGCCCAGGCCGCTCCCCCAGAGATCCGAATTCACTTGCTCAGGGGTGGGGTTCAGGCACTGGAAGTGTCAGGGGTCATTCTAATCTGCAGCTGGACCTGCAATCTGCAGCTTGGGTACAGCTTCAAAACACTGGCCTGCAATGAGAATCACTGTAGCAGTTAAAAATGTAGCGGACAAGCCTCAGTAGGCATCGGGTGGGTGCCGGGGTGCTGCACTTTTAACAACCTCACCAGAGATTCTGAGGCTGGAAGCACAGGGCACACAGTTTTGAGGATCTGCAAGGACTCCTCTTGCTCCTGGGTCCTGGGGCTGTGAGGTTAAAGAACGTGGAAGGGGCTACCTTTCTCCTTATTTCTTAAGTTCTAAGAAACTCCAAGCATCTGAATTTAGCAAGAGCGCTAAGCCTGAGGGAGAGCCTGGGAAGGTCCCTGGGCTGGGGCTGTTTTTCCTGGTGCTGGGGAGGAGATGCCACACAACTGAGGGATTCTTGTGGCTCCGGGAGAATCTGCCCCGAAGGGGGAAATTACCGAAGCAGAACTAGATCTGCTCTGGGGTCTTCATACCTGTTGTTTCAGAGGAGCTGCCTGTGGTCCACCTGAGCCTGGGAGTCCCTCCCCTCTGACGTTCTCGAGCAATTCTCTCCTCTCCGGGCCCACATCCATCTTCAACTCCTGCCCCATCTATCTGATCCTCTTACAGCCAAACTCCTGAAGAGCTGTCTCCATTCGCTGTCTCTTCTTCCTCTCCTCCTTGACCCCACCACTCCACTGGAGCAGCTCTTGACGGCGTCACCAGGAACCTCCAAATTGTCAACCCATGGGTGTAGTCCATCCTCATTTCAGTAGGACTATGTCTAGACTGGGTCTTTCTTCTGAATTCCAGACTTGTATGTCCAAGTGCCTCATATTGCCACTGTGACGTCTATTTGGCATTGCAAACTTAATGTTCCAAACTGAACGCATCTTCCCGCAGCACAGCTGATGTGGGCAAACACCTTAGCTTTAGCTCTCTCTTCTCATACCCCCAAACCAAACCATCTGCAAATGTTAGTTTACCTTCAAAATAACCCCAGAGTCTCACCACCTCCACTGATTTCACTCTGGTCTGAGCCACCATCATCTCCCCCTTTCCTCCATACTGTCTACGGTCAACACCGCAGCCAGAAAGATTCTATTAAAATATATTCAGACCATGTCACATGGCTCCCATCGCATTCACTAGGCCTTCTACGATGGAGGGACAGGCCTCCTTACCTCTCTCCAAAACCTCCTCTCACTGCTCCAGCTACACTGGTCTCCTGACTTCCTCAAACACACCAGGCAAGTTCTTGCCTCAGGGCCTTTGCTCCTGCTGTTCCCCATGCGTGGTATGCCTTGCCTCCTGATAGCTTCAGGGTTTGCTCCCTTCCCTTTAGGTCTTTATTCAGACATTACCATCTCACCAAGGCCTTTCCTGACCATTTGATGTAAGATTTCAACCCTCTCTGGCACACCCTATGCCTCTTCTCTACTCTATTTTCCCTCGTGGTATTTTACTTAGTTCTTTACTGCCTGTCTTCTTGACTACAATGTAAACTCCATTAGGTCAGGGATTAAAAACATTTTTTTATGATGTATTCTCTGTGCCTAAAACAGTACTTAGCACAAATACAGGCAGGTTCAAGGAAGAAATGAATGAGAGCAGGTTGGTACTGGGTAGAAGGTAATGCCCAAGCGAGGGGAATGAAGTATCTATGGGGGTGATCCTTAGGCCTACCTCCAAAGGAATATTTACCTGAGTCAGGGTGTGGAGTCTAGTTTCAGAGGTATTTAGCTAGAAAAGGGAATATTTACTCAATAAGTAAGACCTGCCCCAATCTAGCAATATTTTACTCACCTGAAGAGATATGTATACCAGTCAAAGAGATATTGACCCAACTGCTGGGGTGGGGAAAATCTTTTTCAACCCAGGGTGGGGACATTACCCTCAACCCGAAAAGTATTTACCTGGGTATAAGATCTGCCACAGTCTGGGAAGTAATTAAGCCGGTAGCGGTGACTGGTCTACTGTGTATGTATGCAAATGGACAGGTTTGCCTCAGCCTGGGATTAAGGACCCACGGCGTGTTTGTGGGAGACGGAGAAGGAATCCAGTCAAAGGCGATATTTACTCTGGTCAGATTTTACCTATTCTAAAGTATTCATTCTTTTTAAATTACTTTTTATCTCGTATAATTTTTTTCTTCCTCCCCAAAGCCCCGGTACATAGTTGTATATCCTAGCCGTAAGTCCTCCTAGTTCTTCTATGTGGGATCCGCCACAGCTTGGCTTGATGAGCGGTGTACAGGTCCCGCCCTGGATCCGAATCTACGAACCCGGTCTGCCGAAGGGGAACGCGCGAACTTAACCACTGAGCCACCGGTCGGCCCCTAAAGTATTCACTCTTACGGAAAGGTCTGCCCCTCTCTCATTCTGAGAAGTATTTACCAGGGTGGAGATATCTTTTTCCTTCTAGTCAGGAGATATATGTAACCTGGCGTACCTAGTAGTGTCCACTCAGGCAAGAAATTCTGTGCTAGTCCAAGAGTGACATGTGCCACGTAGCATAGGAGGGGGTGGGCACTCCTTTGCAAGGACACTGCAGCCGCGCCCCAAAACAACTATGACCTGAGGGAACGTGGCCCAGGCAGTATTTACTTGGGTTACGTTCTTACCTTGCAGGAAAGAAGCAGAACCATCCGGCCGGGACAGTAGGTTCTGTTCGCAAGCAAAGTGCCGGAGGCTGCAGCCGAGGCCCCGAGGGCTGGATTCTGTTCCAGACTCACCGCAAATCTTGGCGTCAGACCGCATCACACCCTCCATGACTCCGGATCCCACGTGTAGCAGCGACCACCGCTTCCGCCCGAAAGCGCGCGCTTGCGTGTTGGCTGCGTATTGAGTGCGCATGTGCACATCCAGGAGCGCCCGCCCCCAGCTTCAGCGCTCGCACGAGGCTCCGCGTTTATTGACAACCTGGCCCCGCCCACCATGCCTTCTCAACTTCAGGAAAACCATTGGACAGCAGCGAAGGGGGGGCGGGCCTTAGCTTGGGCTCGTCCTACCCGAGGTCCACGGGCCCTAAAGCACTGAGACTCGGGTGAGGTTGTCCTCTTCTTTGCCTGTTTACCTGTTACAGAAACAACTACGATGAAGCGATCAGAGTAGATTTTGGGAAGCCAGATTGTTTTATCCATCCGTCTATGTGTCCTAGCGACCGTAGGACTGGTAGCAGGCGGTGTGTTGGCAGGGCCATCCTGGCATTTGAGTCACACTTATGAAGGGGCAGCCCCCGTTGTCGCCGAGGAGGGGGGCGGATCTTAGAGGGGTTGTTAGCTAACATGGCGGTGGTGACAGCTGCGGCGAGAGTCCTGGGATCAAGTCGAGGCCTGGGCCAGGATGGCCTACTGCTCTTGCGGCGGCTTGGGGTTCGGGGGCTGGCTATATCTGTGAGTACCTGGGGCACCTGGAGTTTTCCACAAGGGGGAATGGGGTGCCATCGCTGTCTTGAGAGTGTGGGGTACGTGCAGGGAGTGAAGGCAGGGCTGTCCAGAAGGGACACGGGCTGGGAAAACCACTCGGAGAGGACACACCAGGGAAGAACTTCCACTTCTTTTGGAGAGAAAAAACAGGCAGCTCATTTGTGGGTCCCGAGGGAGGGAGACAACTTGGAGGGAGGGAGGAGGTTTCCTCCTTGGTTGCCCCTCCATCCCCCGGGGAGGCCGCTTGGAGGGACCTGGGAGGAAGGAGGAAGGCGAGACCTTTCTGCTCAGGGCTTGGAGAGTGAAAGGGGAAGACGTTTTGCTCGGTAAAAATCTCTTCTTCAAACGGGAGGAAAGAGAGACCAGGTTCCTCCTCCACGGGCTTTGGCAATGCCCTGTATTTCTTTGCTCCTTTGCTGCAGTTCTCATTATAAAACGAATTGCAGAAAAATATCGTTTGGTCCTGTGTCCCCTGATGAATGCCAGGGCACGGGCCTTGTCTGTTTTGGTCACTCTACAGACGAGATGATCAGTAAACATTTGTTGAATTAATAAGGCAAGAGAGGTCCAGACAGGGCACTTTGCCCACATTTCTTAGAAACGCTTGAGAAATGCCTGGTTTCTTGTCAAAAGGGTTAGAATACCTTTAGGTTGATGCTGCTAACGGGAGGCTCACCCAGCAGAAATCTAGTTGGAAGCCTCTGTTTAGAGGGAGAGAGGCAGTCGGCTGCTGAAGAGCTATGAACTAAAATTTCACAGCTAAGAGAAAAGTGGTTCAGAAGGTGGGTTCTGAAGCTAGGCTTGGTGGGTTCATATCCCTAATTGGCCACTTTCCAGCTGTGTAGCCTTGGGCAAGGGACTGCTCTCTCTGCACCTAATTTCCTCCTCTGTAAAATGGTAACAGTGGCCACCTCATAGGGTTGTTGTGAAAATTAAATAAAGTGCCAGGAACTGGATCTGGCATATGATAAAAGATATAGGAACATTAGCCACTATTGAAAGTGAGGGTGGAGGGAAGGGACAGAAATTCACCTTCAAGATGTGGAGAAGAAAGGCGGTGACTTTGGGGGGGCCGGGATTGGTGACGGCCCTGGAGGGAAATCTGTCAAGATCTTGTGGGGTTGGATCTGACACTCTGATCCCCAATTTATAAGGAAGGGAAGATAGAATCTGTGGGAAGAAGCCCTAGGCAGGGGGAGCGACAGGGGAGGAAGGTGAAGAGGATGGGCCAGGAGTGAGGTCTGGGAGGAGGTTGCTGGTTGCAGCAGGTTGCTGAGGGAGGAGCCAGGTGGGGCAGTGTCCTGCGTTTTTGTTGTCTTCTCTCCCTTTTTTTGGAGCAATCAGATCCTCTACAGCTAATCTGAGTCCTAGGAGCCCATTGGCTGTGGGGTGGAGGGGTCTGGGGTGGGAATCTGGAAAGATCATTTATGGCTGGCCTCCAGGCTCAGTCTCCTTGCTGCCCTTCTCTCTTGGCTCCCCTCCTTCATTTTTGGGGGGTGGGAATGGTGGGAGGAGGAGGTCTTTCAGAATCCCTACTTTTTATTTGTATATATTTTTAATTTATTAGAGTCCTTGTTTTTTCTTCCTTACTTTTATTTCTCCCACTTATTCTTTCTAAGATTAAAGGGATACTTCCCCCCAGTACATAGTTGTATATTTTAGTTATAGGTCCTTTTAGTTGTGGCATGTGAGACTCCGCCTCAGCATGGCCTGGCAAGTGGTGCCATGTCCGTGCCCAGGATCTGAATCAGTGAAACCTTGGGCCACCAAAGTGGAGCATGTGAACTTAACCATTTGGCCACGGGGCCGGCCCCAAAAAATGACACTTTTTTTGGTGTGGAGGGAGGGCGTAGTATCATTTAGTCGAAGAATATTTTAGACCAGAGCTGTTTGGTGGAACTTTGTGCAATGATGGAAATGTTCTTTATCTGCGCTGCCCAGTCCAGTAGCTACTGAGCGCTCGACCTGTGGCTTGTGCCACTGAGGAACTGAAGTTTTTATTTTATTTAATTTTAAGGAATTTCAATTTAAATAACCGGGGCCAGCCCGGTGGCGCAGCAGTTAAGTTCACACGTTCCACTTCGGCGGCCCGGGGTTCACCAGTTCAGATCCCGCGTGTGGACATGGCACCACTTGGCAAGCCATGCTGTGGTAGGCGTCCCACATATAAAGTGGAGGAAGATGGGCACGAATGTTAGCTCAGGGCCAGTCTTCCTCAGCAAAAGGAGGAGGATTGGCTGCAGATGTTAGCTCAGGGCTGATCTTCCTCAAAAAATAAAAATAAATTTAAATAACCGTAAGTGGCTTGTGGCTGCCATATTGTTTGGTGCAGTGTTAGCCAGTCAAGGTGAAGCCAAGAGATAGTGCCTTGGGGGAAGGTCAGGAGGCTGTCCTGTAGTGGGACAAGATTGGGAGGAAGGATAGGCTGCCTTACTTCTTCCCTGCCTGCCTGCTCCTCTTTTCCCCAGGCCGTTTACTGAACACCGTGATGCCCTGGAGGCATTTGCCTGATTTCGCCCTCCCTCCCCCTCCAGTTGCTAGCAGATGTTTTAGTGCGCAGGGAGAAGAGAAGGAAGGAAACTCGATTGTCAAGGAGTCTTCATTGGGTTTCTCAGCTACCACCCCAAGAAGCAAGTGGGGCCTCGCCTTAACTCCCCCTTCTCCAGGAAGCTTCTCCTTATGCTCCACCAGATGCTGGCTAGTGAAAGGTTCCTCCGAGAGCTGCAGCAGGTGCCTTAGACCTGTCTCACCAAAAGCTTGTCAAGTAGAAATTCTTATTTTTTTCACAAGGGGATGCAGGTTTATGGGGACTGTCTCCTGCCCAGGTGACATAGCTGGATGCGGACAGAGCTAGGATTTAAACACACCCAGTTTAGCTCTGGAGTCCCTCATCCTACCCTGCCCTGTGGTTAACCACTGAACTATCCTGCCTCCTCTGAGATCACCCCTCTTAATTGTAACTTGTGTGTTCAGTGTTTGTCATCCATCCCTTCCTGTTGTCTCCGGTCCTCAGTTAAGGGCCTGATTTGGAGCAAATATTCAGTATCTACCTATTTGACAACAATAATTGTCAAATACACTTGTTAGCTACTCGTGTTTATCAAGCATTTATGTGCCAGGCACTGGACTGAGCACTGTGTACATATCAACTCGATTAATCTTCATGACCGCCAGTGAGATAGGTACTCACACCACCCTCAGTTTACACACGAGGAAACTGAGGCTCAGTCAGCTTTAGTCACACAGCCAGGGGGCAGCGGTCTGTTGGGAGTCTGTGCCCTTAGCCTTGGCTCCACAGGGAGTCGCTCTACGAGAGGCCATGCCACTACCTGCTGGGCAGACCGGACCACCCAGAGCAGGCCTCTCTGTTTCCTGTGTGGTGGGAGAGGATGGGGCTTCATGCTTTGTGTAAATCTGTACAGCTTCTGCCCTTGTAAGTCACTGGCCACTGGGACAAATGCACCTTCCCACCAGAAACAAGAAAAGATAGGTGAAGTCGCATCCTTCCTCTGCCAGCATTTTACCACTCACCCTTAATGGAGTGTTTCCTCAGGGCCCCAGCTCATTGAATCAGCACAGTAACCCTGGGCTAGGTACCACGGGCATCGCTATAGGCCCAGGAAAGAAGGGGCACGGCCAAGGCCCAACTACAGTGTGTGGGATGTGCCCAGGTGCTCTGATGGTAACTCTCTAGCCTCCAGAGGCAGGGTCCTGCCCTGATACCTGGTTGGTTCTGAGCCCTGTGACCGTGTCCTGACTCCTGCTGGTCCCTGGCCTACCCTCCTAGAGCCCCTCCCCAGACTGCAGCTCTTGTCCTGTTCTGCCGAGGTCTCCCCAGGCCTCAGTCTCCCCCTGGAGTGTCTGCTGGGGCCATGGTCTGAAAGTACAATCCAGAGCATGGGACAGTCATTCCTTCTTCCTAATCCTCTTTTTCCCTCTTCCTCCTGAGGTGCCGGGCATGTTTCTTTTTCTTGTTTCTGAACATTCCTAGATTTTACTTTTTTTCCCCTTCTACCAGTTTTTGAGCAGACAATATGTCCCATGCCTGTGCTGAACCCTCTGTGTGCCTTGTCTTACGAACTTTTCATGGCAGCCCTCTGCAGCCTTTTTGCAGATGAGGACATTCTGGGAGACAAAGTGTTTTGCAGAAGGCCATGCAGTGAGCTAAGAAACTGGAACCCAGGTCAGTCGGACTCCAAAGCTGTGAACTTCACCGCTCATCCATCCGTTTGTTCAGTAATTGCCTGTTGAGTGACCACTCTGTAAAGCGGCCTGGGCATGATCCCTGTCTTCCTGGAGCTTGTGATGTGCGTGGGAGACAGACATGGATAAACGAATCCTCTAGTTGGATGGAGAGGTCTGCCCATGTGAGCGTGCAGAAGGGAGAATCCTGCTCTATAAAAGTTTGCTGCTTCCCTCACAGGCAGAGGGGAGTCTGCTGTGATGGTGTCAGGCCTGGGCCTGCCCTGCCATTGGGGCTGTAATTTCCTTTATTTCTTCACAACCACAAATGCAGATAAACGTGTCCGTCTAGCTCCTCCCCCGCTGGAACCTTGAACGGCTACTTCACTGCAATTAAAGGTGGGAGGGAGGGGAACACACTTGAGCACACACGTGTGAAACCCAGCTCATGGCAAACCTGGTCATTTTCCTTTAGCTCCTATGGGAAGTGAAGCCACAATTACTGAGCTAAGAGCAGTGTGGTGACTGGTGAGGAGTAAAGATGTAGACGTGTGAAGACGGAACCAGCAGTGGCAGTTGGGGTTAGGAGCATGGGTTTGGGGTCTAGATGTCAGCTCTGTCCAGATTTGAAGCCCAGTCCTGACTTAATTGTTTCTTTTTAGCTCTGTGACCTGGTGCACGTTACTTTACCTCCCTGAACCTCAGTTTTGTTATCTACTCAAAGGCAGTAGTTAAGAGTGTCTGTCTCACAGACATGCTCTGAGGACGCAGTCCGACTGTGCATGCCGAGCTCAGCCTGACACTGATTCAGGCATGTGCTGAATCAAGGGGAGCGGTTGCAGTCCTGAGGCCAGTTCAAGTTTAGTTCAAGGGCAAGAAAGCAAATCCATTCACATCCTATTGTGCACGTAGGCTTCTCTTGGACTTTCCCAGCCAAGCCTCCTCTGATCCAAGGAGGTGTGAGCTCCCCACAGGACTCCTCCAGCCACTCTGATCTCCTTCCAGGTTCCACAAGAGACACACCTTTTGCCTTTTGTATGTTCTGTTCCCCTGGCTTCAAATGTTCTTTCCCTGACTCTTAGATGTCCTTTAGGCCTCAGCTATCACATCACTTCCTCAGAGAAGCCTGACCCTCTTTCCGCTCTTCCATGGCTTCTCCCAGGAGAATATGGATCACCTTCATCGGTACCTGTTCAACATCTGTCTTTCCTGCTGCGTCTCTTAGGTCCCCAGATCTCAGCACAGGGCTTGGAACGAAGCAGGTACTCAAATATTTGTTGAGCAAGTCAGTCTGGGTTGGTGGAGGGAGTTAGATCTGCAGTGGAGAGAGCATTGAAGTGTGTGGAGCATTTGCCAGGTGAGGGGGGAAGAGGCGTTCTAGTAAAGAGGTGAGAGCAGGGACATGATGGGAGAAATAATAATCAACATTTTTTTGACCATTTACTATACGACTCACAAGTACTCTGCTAGCCATTTTATATGCCTGATCTTGTTTAAGCCTCACAAAATTCCAATGAGGTGTTCTCTGTTCTACAGATGAGAAAGGAGAGACTTGGAGAAGGGAAGTCGCTTTCTGTGGTCAGCCAGCAAGGGGTTCGAATCCAGGCAGACTGACCCTTAAGAGCTCACAGACTTAATCTCTATTCTGGGTGGCCTCTGTGGTAGGTATGGGGTCAGTAAAGAGCCCATCTGGCTGACTCAAGGACACTGTGCAGAGGTGACTGTGGCACCAGTAGGAGATTGAGAGAGAGGGTGTCTGTGGCCAGACTGAGGAGGCCCTGAATGCCAGGGTGAAGAGTTTGAGTCTTTGATAAAAACAGCTACCAGTTCTTGAGCTACTTGCCACTTTATTGAGTCATTTAATCTTTATAACCCTGTGGGATAGGTACTATTATTTTCACCCCAATTTTACAGATGAGGACTTGAGATGCAAAGAAGTTCTAGTAACTTTACCAAGGTCACACAACGAGCAAGTGGGGGAGCTAGGATTCAAATCGTGTTTGTCAGGTCCAAGAGTCCACTGGGGCTGTGGTGTCTTAACCATCAGGCAATACTGCCTGCCACTGTGGGGTTGAGCCAGTGGAACCTCTGCTGCTCAGGATGCATGTGTCTCCCCCTCCCCCTGCCCTGTCTCCCCAGCACCCCCAGAGGCAGCAGCAGCACTTCTCGTCCTTGGATGACAAGCCCCAGTTCCCAGGGGCCTCAGCGGAGTTTATAGACAAGCTAGAGTTCATCCAGCCTAATGTCATCTCTGGGATCCCCATCTACCGCGTCATGGACCGGCAGGGCCAGATCATCAACCCCAGCGAGGACCCCAATGTGAGAGGCTTCCCCCAACCGCCCCTGCCTCCCATGCTCAGGTCCTTTGTCCATGTCCCTTCTGGTCCCAGCTGCCCCACGTCTCTCTGTGCCTCCATCTGCAGCTGCCCCAGGAGAAGGTGCTCAAGTTCTACAAGAGCATGACACTGCTCAACACCATGGACCGCATCCTCTACGAGTCCCAGCGGCAGGTGCGTGAGGACAGGCTTGCGGGGGGGAGGGTGGGGGTCTTGGAATTACCTGAAGTCCCCTTACCTGTGTTTGGGCCAAAAAACAGCTCCTAAGGTGGAGAGAGTAGAATGGAGATCCTTTGTCTTGGGGTCCTTAGAGTTCTTGGGGCTCCGGAGGAAGAGTGTGGGAGCGGTCCTGCCCACAGGCAGAAGGATGGACTAGATCACTAAAACACCTACTGTGTGCTAGGCTGGGGGCTTAGCTGTGCTGGGAGAGGGCAGGCTGGGGAAGACCTGTTGGCTCTTCCTCTCAGAAGACAGGGTGACCCTTGGGGCTTCCCAGAGTGCCCATGTCAAATGTACTGTGATCCTCAGCAGTGTTAGCATCAGCGTACAGAGACCGAGTCAAAGCAGTGTCAACAGAGGGAATTTGTTGACTCAAATAACACCAAGTTCACAGGGGCCTGTTTCAGGCACAGCTGGATTCAGGGGGCTCAAAAGATGTCATCAGACCTCTTTTCTCTCTCCAAGTGTCTTTTCTCCTCTTGTTTGCTTGGCTTCCTTCATTCATAAGTAGCAGTGGTTTCAAGAAGCTCTGGGCTCCTGGAGAGGCGGCAGAGAAAGGGCTCAGGGCACAGGCTCCGGAGAAAGACTGTGTGATTAAAGTCCTCACTCTGCTCCTTTCTGGCTCTGCAGCCTTGGGAAAGCTGCTTAACTTCTCAGTGCCTCTGCTTTCTTGTCTGTACCTGCTTCATGAGATTGCTAAAGGATTGATGGTGGCATATGTAATGGCCTTAAGAACAGTGAAACTGGGATTAGCCAGCACACAATGAGTACTAGCTATTACTCAACATGACCCTACCAGCCTTGCAATTATTATCCTTTCTACTTAGTGGTGGAAAGAGAAACTATTAGGTATGGTTCCTGTTGTTCCAGCAAAAGGCCCAGGGCTGATGCTCAATGGCCAGGCTTTGGTCACAGACCCCACCTGAACCAGCCCCTGTGACTGGCCAGACCCGGGCCATGTGCCCATCTCCAGGAACCAAGGGAATAGAGGAGTGGAGTCTGTGACCCCAGGCCATGTAGACTGCGAGCAAGGGCGTGAGTTCCTGTTAGGAAAGGGGGAAGAGTGTCAAGCAGGCAGGCCCTCAGATGTTCACCACACCTGCTGGCTCAGGAGGCGGGTGGCCTTGGGAATCTGCCTTTGTATCAAGCCCCCAGGTGCTCCCATGTGGACCCCATGTGGACTAAAGCGTGAGGCCCCCTGGCCTAGCAGATAATACTGAACAGATTCAGGCAAACAGCTTGTAGGAATGCTCTGTCTCACCTTCCCAAGTTAGGGTTGTGTCTCCACCCTGCCCAGAAACTTCCCTTGGCTGCCACTGTCCTCAGGATCAAGTCCACCCCTTCCTGTCCACCCCATCTCCCATTCCAGGTGGCCTCAGCAATCCACTTCCCTCCCCACAGCCTCAACACCAGGCCAGGCCTCTCCCACCCTCTCTCCACGTGCCTACGCTTGTTCCTGCCCCTGCACTGGCGTTACCAGTGGGCTTTGGAATCAGATGGACATGGGTCCAATCACAATGGTGACCTTGGGCAGATGATTTTTTTGTCTTTGTCTCAGTTTCCTCAGTGTATTGAAAAAAATGGGGATAATAAGAGAACCCACCCTACTGGGTCGAGGGAGGAATTCTGTGAGACCCAGCACGGAAAGTCCCTGGCCCATTGGCTGACACAGAGGAAGCCCTCAATAAGATCAACTCATCCATCAAAGTTCAGCCTACGTTAGCTAGGATTATGTTTAGCTGTATGTAACAGACCTTCCCTCCCCCCCAAAAAACCCCCACAAATCCCAACAAAAATAAAAGCAGTAACCTAAACAGAGTAACGGTTTTTTTTCTTGCCTAAGAGAAATCTGGAAACAGGTGGTCTGGGGCTGGTATGGTGGCACCATGATGTCACTGGATACCCAGCATTGGCTTCTAGCCTTGAGGGACCCTAATGAGCCAAATGGCTGCTCGAGCACCCTCCATCCCATCTCATTCCAGGCAGGAAGTAGAGGGAATGTGGAAGGTCAGGTGTGACACATCCCAGTTATTTCCCCAAACCCACCTTTATAGAACTTTCCAGGCGCTCCCACCCAATAACACCTGCTCACATTTCATTGGTCACTCCTAGCTGTAAGGAGATTGAGAAATGCGGTCTTTTAGTCTGGGCAGTTGCTGCCTGTGGTAGAATGAGGGCTCTGTAAGCAAAGAGGAAGGGGGAGAGGATACTGGGTAGGCAACCAGTGACTTCTGCCGCTAGTCCAGGTGCTGGTTCCTCAGTGTGCCCCTCTCAGGCTCCTCCCCACACCAACCTTACAGCGTGCCAGGCCCTCAGCACCCAGCATCTGCCCACTCACTTGGCACTGGAAGGTCAATTAACTTTTAATTGGCTCCCCACCTAGAAGAAAGTATTATTCATCTGGTTCCCCCACCGTGACAGAAAGCCAGGCCTGCAGAACACATGAGGAGGCAGAGGGTGTCCCACAGGTGCCAGCCTGGGCTCTGTGTTTCACTTCACACACAGTCCTGGGGAGCTCATTTCCATCTCTATGCCAGGGTCTCTCCAAATCTTTGTCTGTGAACCCCAAATCTGCTTGGCTTCTCACCCTGCGTGTCCCACACCAAATTCACCCTGTCTGGACTTGACCTTGGCATCTTCCTCCCAGACCTGCTCCTCTTCCTCCTTTAGGCCATTTCTCAGCAAAGGGTGCCACCATCCACCCATCTGCCCCAATTGGAGACATGCATCTCATCCATGCCTCCTCCCTCCCCCTTCCTATCACTTTGTTCCCTCTCATTTACTCTGTCCCAAGATATTTAGTTAGAAATCCATTCTGCTGCTCAGCAACACCATCAGGACCCAGACTCCTTACCTTTTGCTTCACTGTCATGGGCAAGTTGGTTTCATCCTATGCCTGTTGCCTCGTGTTCACAAGATGGCTGCCACAGATCCAGGCTTCATAGCTATGTGTAAGGCAGGAAGAAGGGCTGGCACCAGCTGTAGTGGTCTCTTAGTAAGAAAGCAAAAGCAGACTTTAACTTAAGTCTCTGACTAGAATTGTGTCCCGTGGCTGCCTTTGGCTGTAAGGGAGGCTGGGAACCTAATGTTTAGCTTTTCCAGGTTCTGGGGTTGGGGGTGCTCAGAAGGGATTCGCCTGGGCACCCGTGTAGCCAGCCAGCAGGGTCTGCCACTCCCTGACATTACTGTCTCTGCTTCTTAAGACTCTCAACTGTCCTCTTCTCTCCCTGCCTCCCACCACTAGCCAAGCCTAGTCGTTACCCCCTCACCTGGCTTGTTGCACGTACTCCTGTCTCCTCCATTCATTTCCCACATGGCAGCCTGAGAGACATTTCTGAAACATCGCTCCCCTGAGGAGAACCAGCTGCAGGTTGCCACCACTCTCAGGGTGAAATCTAGATGTATGATCCTCTGCTTTACCTGAGCACTGCCTCTCTCTCCCAGCTTATCTTTCCCCAGCCCTCCCACTTCATGTCCCAGCCCTTCTGGCCTTGTGGCCTTTAGTGTTCTCTCTGCCTGGAAACCTCCACCGCCCCTGCCTTTGCTCAGCTTTGGCATTTCTTCCCGATGCCCCTCCGTGGTGGGGCAGATACCTCCTCACAGCTCCCACCACACAGCCCTATCAGTCTGGCTCTGACCAGTCTGGCAGTGCCTCCGAGAAGCAGGACCCCCAGTGTGGCCTGGCCTGGAGCTGGCCTTCAGGAAGTATCTGTTGACTGACTGAGTCATCAGAAGTTGGTCGGGATTTGGATGGTTCTTTCGTTGCCCAGCATAACTGAGCCGAGGCCTCTGGGCCCCCTCCACCCCCAGGGCCGGATCTCCTTCTACATGACCAACTATGGCGAGGAGGGGACACACGTGGGGAGTGCAGCAGCCCTGGACAACACGGACCTGGTGTTTGGCCAGTACCGGGAGGCAGGTATGTCTGCCTATGGCCTGGCCCTGAGGAGCAGGTGCCAGATACCTGGGTCTGTGGTCTCCATTGAGGCAGGTCAGGCCCAATCCCCCTGGTGTGGTGGCAAGGCCCATATCAGTTATCCCGTGTGCTCTTCCAGAAGCGGCATGATGCCAAGGAGGTCTGAGGAGCTGAAGGAAGAACTTTCCGAGCAAGAAAGAGCCAAACCAAGGACAGGAGTCTGGAGGGGGTGTACTTCCCCTCTCAGGAGGCCAGGCAGTGTTGGGGCTGAGAGCCTGTGCTAACTGTTCCATGCTCTGCTGCATACTAGTTGTCAGATTTGGCCAAGTCACTTTCCTTTTCTGAGCCTCAGGTTTTTCATCTCCACAATAGAGGTTCTGATGGTGTTGCAGCCCCTGCCTGGTAAGGTTGCTGGAAGCATGCAGTGAGATCAGCCTTAGCTGTGAGTGTGGCATGCACTGTGGGCCCCTGTCCACACTGTTCAGGGCTCTCCTTGCCTCTCCAGGCTTCATGTCCCTCCAGGAGCAGAAGCAGATGGAGGGCTGGCAGGTCCCAGCCAGGGAGCTGGCTAACTTCTGAGAGAATGAGTGAGAGGAAGGAAGGATCAAAGACTAGGAATGAAGAGGATCGTGAGCATGAAGGAGTGACTGGAGTGAAGGAGTTAGCCTGGGGAGCTGTGAGTGGGGGGGGTTCCAGAGTGGTTGTTGGTCTGGGGGCCCTGCAAGGGAGCCACCGTATGGGGGTGCCAGGGAGGCAAAGCTTGATCCTTCCTCTTAGGTGCTGCCCGATTGTGGGCAAGTTGTCTAACTGCTCCTTGCCTCAGTTTTCTTATCTATCATGGGAGATGGAGAACCTCCCAAGACGATTGTTGAGGGGCTTCATGGGGCAGATGATGCAAAGCCTTTAGCAGAGGGCCTGACATGGGGTAAGCACTCAGGAGAGGCGATGTGACTGGAGCCTCTCGCCCTGGGACAGCTCGTCAGCAGGGAGGCAGGGCCTGGCTGGGCTGGCTGTCCAGGTTCCTCTTTGGACCAGCCTGGCATTCCAGTCTACTCTCTATCTACTCCCCTCTCAGCTGCCCGAGAACCTTCTCCTCCTACATGCTGTAGGAGGACAGGCCCCGTGATGTCTGTGGTTCAGCGTCATTAGCAAAGAAGATGAGATTTCCCCCGATACTTGGCCACAAGCCAGGCCCCAGCTAGATTTGCTGAGTAATTTCCACCTGTTTTTGCTGAAAGAGTCTCTCTGGTGCAGGCTCCAAACAGGGCCAGGTGAAGGTCCTGGGAATCCTAGGTGGCAGCTGGGCTCTCCACATAGGGCTGTTTGGGCCCCGGCTGGCCGCCCCCGCAAGAGTGAGCCCTCCTGCACTGAGGGTCGGTAGAAGGTCCTGCGTCTGGGCAGCTGCAGAGGGTGCTCGTGCAGAGTGAGGACATGAGTCAGACCCCACACCCCAGCCCTGACTGAGCAGCCACTCACCTCGCTGACTCTTGGTCTCCCACCTGTGGCATAGGGAGAACAGGGGTGCTCAGAACAATAGCTAGCACTCACAGAGCACTTGAACACCAAGATGCTGTTCTCAGTGCTGGAAGCAGTGGAGGCTCTGTCTTTCACCTTGCAGCAGAGCTGAGGTCCCTCCCCAGGGTCCCACCAGATGGTGCTGCTTCGGGGAACCCCCCACCAGCCATATGAGGGGGACATCACGGTTGCCTGTCAGAGCCAGGTGGTAGAAAGCTGAGTCAGAGAGCTGCAGCCATGGGGTTCCCTTTGATGGTGAGGTAGGCATCCACTGGAGGTTTTGTGTGAAGAAAGGGTTTTAGTGCCATAAACAGGTTTGAATATTTCCTCTCTAGTCCGAAAGTTGTGAGCTAGTGGCTTGTACTTTTATTTGGTTCATATGATGATTTTGTGAGTAATTTAATTAGTTGAAACATTTAAAAATCATTAAAAAAAAAAGCAAGCTAGATTTCTGCCTTTTTTTGAAAAACTGGACCTTCTGGCCTCCCTGGGCGCAGTCATTTGGTCCGAACAGCATTCTCCCTGGTCCCTGTAAGCATCCGGATTTGCCTCCCTTGCTCTAGTCCAGCTCCCTTAGTGTACAGACAGGGGAACGGGAGCCCGGGCAGGAAGGGTGTTACCCCAAGAGCCCCTTGGGGTTGGTCTGCCCCACGGCACCTCCTACCAGGCTAACTGCTGCCTCCTCCCTACGCAGGTGTGCTGATGTATCGGGACTACCCCCTGGAACTGTTCATGGCCCAGTGCTACGGCAACGTGAGTGACCTGGGCAAGGGGCGCCAGATGCCCGTCCACTATGGCTGCAAGGAGCGCCACTTTGTCACCATCTCCTCTCCACTGGCCACGCAGATCCCTCAGGGTGAGGATGCACTCCCTGGGCCTGGTTCGTGCACACCAGTGTAGTACCCCTGTGCTAGCCCCAGCCCTTCTCCATCCCTTCTGGGGAACTTCCTTGTTGGTGACACAGTCAAGAGTGCTGGTGCGTGCTCCAGACTTTTAAGACATCTCCTGTCTGGGACCCTTCAGAGGAGGGCTCTGGTGGTGTCCTTACCCGTTTGGCAGGCTTGAGCCGCTATGACCACACTCTTAATTTCCCACACTTGCACGCACCCCATTTGTCCACTCAGAGACACAGCCAACTGCATGTGACTGAGTGTGGACCAGGTTCCTTGCTAAAGGTCACTCGGCGGGTAGTGGGAAGAGCAGGGACTCAAATCGTGGACTGGGTGGCTACAGAGTCTGGGTTCTTGACCCCGACCCTGCTCTGCCTCACCCTTGCAGTCCAAGTCCCCTGAAGCTTACTCTGGAAGCCCACAATGCTTAGAGCAGTCAGTGTGACCTCAATGAAAGGTGACTGCTTGGGAAGCAGACCGACCAGGGGCCAGGCCTGTGCCCACACAGCTCAGAGACCCTGGAACCAGACCTTCCTCCTTGCCCTCTGGTGCCTGCAGTTGGCTGAGGGTCAGTGTGGGCTTCAGCACCCTCTGCTCCTGGGCAGCCGAGAGCCTTGAGTTGATGGTCAGAGTGCCTGGCATGGCGTTAGGCCCCGTGCATGTTCGCTCATTGTGTTCTGTTTGGAAACAAGGAGCAGTTCATGCCTCTGAGGTGGGAGGTGGACAGGGCATCTTTCTGAGAGGATGTGACATTTTCACTGAAGGTAGGTAGGATTTTTGTAAGGCGGGGCTCTGGCCCTAACCTTCCATTTGTGTGACCATTAAGTCACTCATTCAGCAAATGTCCAGTGTTGGTGCTGTGTGCTGGGTGCCATTCTAGGTGCAGTGAACCAAGAGACAAACAAAACCCAGCTCTGCTGGTGCTGCAAGATGCAGGCGTCAGATGGAGGAGTAACACACAGCGTATATCAGGGGTGATAAGTCCCACAGGGAAAATAAAGCAGCGAGGGACTGGTATGTCATGGGAGCAGGTGGGTGACATTGCAGTACAGATCAGGAGGTGAGGGAGCCACGCAGGGATCTTGAGGCAGGTACCTGCTTGATGTGTTTGAGGCGCAGGCGCAGGGAGGAACCCAGTGGGGCAGGGGTGGAGGGTGGTGGAGAGAAGTCAGAGAGATGGGGGAGGGGTGCAGATCTGCAGATCTGGAGGCACTTTGACTTTTACCCAGAGTGGAATGGGAGTGGGGGAGGGGAGTCATCGCTGTGGACTGACTTGGCCTGACTCACATTTTAAGAGGCCTCTGGCTGCCAGGTTGGGGTGGGAGAGCAAGGGCCAGTGAGGAGGCTGCTCCGGAACTCAGGCAAGAGGGGCAAGAGGTGCCAGTGCGTGACCAGGGTGAGGTGGGGAGGGGTCAGGTTCTGGCTCTCATTTGTAGGTGGAGTAGTGGGGAATGACAGAAAGTTAGAAGTCAGAGATGATGCTGAAGATTTTGGCCTGGGCAGTTGGAAGACTGGCGTAGGGGTCGGAGGGCAGGTTCTGGGGGAATAGTCAGGAGGTCAGGCATTTTCTTCCCCCTCACAGCCTGGCAAAAGGCAGCCTGAGCCCCAGAGCCATGGGTTGGTGTGTGGGGTGCATGTGTGAGTGTGAGTGTGGGGTGAGTGTGTGAGGTGTGTATGTCTGTGTGTGGGGTGTGTGTGGGGTGAATGAGTGTGGTGTGTGCGAGTGTGTGGGATGCATGTTGGTGTGAGCGTGCGCGTGTCTCTGCTCTTGCTCACCACCCTCTCACTCCCTGCAGCGGTGGGGGCAGCCTACGCGGCCAAGCGGGCCAATGCCAACAGGGTCGTCATCTGTTACTTTGGTGAGGGGGCGGCCAGTGAGGGAGATGCACATGCCGGCTTCAACTTCGCTGCCACCCTCGAGTGCCCCATCATCTTCTTCTGCCGGAACAACGGCTATGCCATCTCCACACCCACTTCTGAGCAGTACCGCGGGGATGGCATCGGTATGGGCCCTGCCTGCTTTGTCTCCCCCCCGGCCCTCCCCCCCCCCACCCCTGCCCTCTTCCTGTTCCCCTCCTGTGGTATCTGGCACAAGGTAGGTCTCAGGGACAGTGAACAGAGTGCTGCTCTGTTTGCTCTCCTCTCCTCACTTCCTGCTCTCCCCACTCCCTGCTCATCATCCTCATCTGAGCCCTGGGGCCTGACCTGCCTTCTCCCTGTCCCCACAGCGGCTCGAGGCCCCGGGTATGGCATCATGTCAATCCGCGTGGACGGCAATGATGTGTTTGCTGTGTACAACGCCACCAAGGAGGCCCGGCGGCGTGCCGTGGCAGAGAACCAGCCCTTCCTCATTGAGGCCATGACCTACAGGTGCCTGCCTCCCCCGGATCTCCCCCCAGCCTTGACAGCCAGAGTCTTTAACATCTCCCCCACATTGGTCACTCTCCCCAATGCATGACCCCATCGCCGCACATTGTGTCCCCTTCCTTGCCTTTATTCCATTTCCACCCCTTCTCCCCTAGTCTACCCTCTTCCCTCCCGACCACCCCTGAGGCCCCACTCTCATCCTGGGCCCCTTCTCCCTTGACAGGATCGGGCACCATAGCACCAGTGACGATAGCTCAGCGTACCGCTCTGTGGACGAGGTCAATTACTGGGACAAGCAGGACCACCCCATCTCGCGGCTGAGGCACTACCTGCAGAGCCGTGGCTGGTGGGATGATGAGCAGGAGAAGGACTGGAGGAAGCAGTCTCGTAAGAAGGTGAGGGCCTCCCTCTGGGAAACCAGTGCACCAGGGGGTGTGTTCTGGGGTGCAGCGTTGTGGAGAACCCCGGAAGGATGGAAAGTCTGGGGCTTGGGGGACACTGAACTGGGAGACTTGGGGGTAACCCCAGTGATGTCTCTAAGTGGCCAGGCTGCCTGGGCACATGCCCCTCTGCCATATCCTAGCTCTGTGGCCTTGGCGCCGTGTCTGCCCTTCGCTCCCTTATCTCTGAAGAGGGGTACTGGGGTATCCATTTCAGAAGGTTGTGTGAGGATTAGCTGACTTAATCCACGTGCAGTGTAAGCACCCTGCGTGCAGTGTAAGAGTCAGCACGCTGCCCTCCTTGGCCCTGTCATAGCTGCAGGAAGTAGAGCCCAGTGGCAAAGGCAGACCCTGGCGTCAGGCAGATGGTGTGGCCCCTAATGACATCATCATGGGCACATCCCTTCTCTGTGCCTCGGTTTCCTCATTTCTAAACTGCCTGCTTCCTAGGGCTGCTGAGAGACTGAAATTATTCTGTACACTTAGTATAGTGCCTAGTCCTGCTAAGGATGGAGAGGCCTAGGGTTTGGGGGACACTGATATGGGGTATTAGTTTCACCACAGTTATGATGATCATCCCCATTGTCCAGATGGGAACAAAGGCTTTGGGGTTAACCCTTTGCCGAGACCCCACAGGTAGGAGGCAGGGCCCTGGGTGAGAGGCTGACTGCTTGTTCACCATCCTGTGCCCCACAGGTGATGGAGGCCTTTGAGCAGGCTGAGCGGAAGCCGAAGCCCAACTTCAGCCTGCTCTTCTCAGATGTGTATCAGGAGATGCCCGCCCAGCTCCGCAAGCAGCAGGAGTCCCTGGCCCGTCACCTCCAGACCTATGGCGAGCACTACCCCCTGGACCACTTCGAGAAGTGAGGCTTGGGGCTGGCCCGGTGGTGCAGCGGTTAAGTTCGCACGTTCCGCTTTGGCGGCCTGGGGTTTGCCGGTTCGGATCCCTGGTGTGGACGTATGCGCTGCTTGTTAAGCCATGCTGTGGCAGGCATCCAACATATAAAGTAGAAGAAGATGGGCATGGATGTTAGCTCAGGACCAGTCTTCCTCAGCAAAAAAGAGGAGGATTGGCGGCAGATGTTAGCTCAGGGCTAATCTTCCTCAAAAAGAAAAAAAAAAAAGAGAAGTGAGGCCTGCTCACCTACCCCCACCCACCTCAGCTATGCTGAGAGGAAGTCCCATGCTGAGGGGTGGAGGGAGCTGACACAATGCAAGCCCCTTCTCCAGCCAGCTCCCTCCAAAATACTCAGGGGCCAGGGCAGTGCCTGAGACAGTAACAGGGAGTGGGTCCTGCTCACTGTCCCTGCTCCTCCAAGCTGTTACATTGGGGCGGGGGCTCTGTCAGCCCCCTCTTCATCTGTTGTTACAGTGCCTTCTCCCCGGGGCTGGGTGAGGACGCCTCCAGGACTGGAAGCCCACCCGGGCTGGGGGTGGGTGTGGCAGGTCAGCCTGTGGAACTTCCTCAGAGTGAGAGGCGGTCAGCAGGTAGTGAATAAACTGTCTCTGCATTTGGCTCTGTGCCACCTCCTGTCTCTGTTTCCTGGAGTTTTGGAGGTGAGGAGTCCAGAATGACTGGTTTCGGACCACTCCCTTTTTCTCCACTTTACATAAATGAGGCCAAGGCCATTGAAATATCTGTTTCCCTTAGAGACTTGCACGCTGGAGAGTAAGCTTCAGCAGACAGGATGGGGGTGGGAGTCCTCCACAGATGGTTTCCTGCTCTCCCATAGAACGGGGCAAGCCTGGTGTCCCGCTAGGTGACCAGTAGGCCGTTGGAGCTGGCCCTGCCCAGTCAGGGTGGGGAGGGTGTCTAGTGGGAAGGTCAGGGTGCGGCTGAACTCTGCTTTTTCCACTTCTCTGGGGCCCCACACATGCAAAGACAACTCGAGGCCTCAGAGTGGGGAGTGCATATTTTTCAAAAATACAAGTAGACAAAAACAGTCTGCCACCTCTTGCTGCCCAGTCCCCTGGCCTGAGGGTGCCCAGGAGGAACTCAAGCAGCATGATTCCAGGACCTCCTCCCTCATACCAAAGCCTAGAAGGAGAGGTTGAGGAAGCAGCAGGCACCGAGGACGCCCCAGGCCACGAGGCTCAGCACTGGAGTTGAGGGTCCCGCAGGTGTTTCCAGAGCCGGATGCTGTCCTGGGGGCTGAGGGGCCGCACCAACAGCAGGTCTCGGAGAGTGCAGGGGTCAGCAGTGCGGTCTGCTGGCCAGGCTGTGAGGAAGCCTTTGTGGGCCCTGGGCACCAGGCCCAGGGCCTGGAAACACAGGCCGGTGTAGACATCGTCGAAGGGGAAGGGTGCCACACGGGCCGCCGCCTGCAGCAGCCAGGGTGCCAGGCGCCCAGCGATGACGTAGCCACCCCCACTTGCGTAGGCTGGGTAGCCACCTTCGAAGAAGGACCCAGGCACGTAGAAGGGTCCTCCAGGCTTCCGGAGGGGCTTAGCCTGGGTAAAGACCTCACCCAGGTAGAGGCCTCGGGCCCAAGTGGGTGGCAGGGCCCGCAGGTGGTCCAGCAGGGCAGGAGTGTGCACGAAGGCATCATCCTGAGCTTGTAGGACAAAGCTCACGCCAGGGCAGTGGTGGTCCAGCCAGGCCAGCAGTAGCAGGTCCTTGAGCGTCTGGTTGAAGGGGACATCCAGGAAGTCCCAGAGCAGCAGATCGCTGTAGCGGTGGCTCTCCCAGGCCACCAAGGAGCCTAGGTCAGGCCCCCCGTCACCCACTGGAGACCCCAGCAGGAAGAGTAGCCGGATCCCGGGAGCTGGACCACCCCACGTCTCCCTCACAGCCTGCCTTTCTGCAAAACGCCCTGGTTCCGACTTGACAGCCAACAGCAGGTAGGGGGCATCTGTATCTGTGCAGCTGGCCACTTGGCCACTGCCACCTCCAGGCAGCCACTGTGGGAAGCTCCGGCAGGCTGCTGAGAGCAAGAAACGGCGGAGGTCCTCAGGGTAGGAGGTGAAGTCGGGGATCTCGGCAGCAGCAGCAGCCCCCCAAGCCCGGCAGTCCCCAGCCTCAGCACTGTCCCCACTGGGCAGGGCCCCCAACCGCCACTGCTGCTGGTTCCAGTAAGCCGAGGGCAGTGGGCCAGTCTGACCCAGACGGGCTGAGAGATTAGCTGGCAGGGTAGGCTCGGGGCTGGCTGGAGTGGGGCCCTGCGGGGTGTCCCGGGGTCCTGGGTAGGCCTTGCTAAGCTGTGACTCGGATGTCCACTCGATGTACACTTTGAGGCCCAAGAGTGTGAGCAGTGCTGACAGGCAGAGAAGGCATTTGGGGCAGCGCATGACCTGGCCCAGGGAAGGGGCGGTTGCAGGAGCTGCAAAGAAGCCATGCAGGCCTTTGGGGTGTGGAGAGGGCCCCCACAGTCCCCTCCAACCCCTGTAATGGCTTCTCACACCCAGGCCCTAAACCAGCCCTCAGCCAAGGACCTAACTCTTCCCTGTTCCTGGACCTAGAAATCCTTCCTCTAATCCCTTTTCAACACCCTCCTCTTTCCACTCTCAGCCCAACTCCTTCCACCTTCCTAGAAACCCCAGAAGTCTACCTATTTCTCACTCCATCCCAGGCACCAGGGACTCCGCTATTCCAATCCCCTCCACCCGCCAATTCGTCCCCCTCAGGGACTCAGGATCACTGGGGTCAGCTCCTTCCACCTTTATAGAAACCTAGCCTCCCTCGCCCCAACAATCCCCACCCCAGGGCCCGGGGAAGCAGGGATCTGCTCCCTCCTCTTTACCTCTGGGTCCGGCTCCCGCCAGCTCCGACCCCCCAGGGCCTCTGGTCCAGCCCTTCCTTGGTGCTCTCCTTTCTGTCCTAGTCCGTGCGGTGGTGGTGTCGTTGTTCTCCAGCCCAGCCCAAGCAGTCCAGAGGGGCGGGGAGGGGAGGGGAGCAGGAGGCTGGGAGGGCCCCAGGGGCTGGGAGGGGCTGGGGCGGGGCTGAGGGAGGAGGGGAGGGAGGATGGGAAGGAGGAGGAGGGCAGGAGGCAGACCTGAGAGATGGGGCTGTGGCGTGTTAGGGCTGGTTTTCTGGTGAGACAGTGGGAAAGGTGCAGGGGTGGCTGCAGAGACAGACGGGGTCCCAGAGAGACCTGGGAGGGGAGAACAGGGGCCTGGGAGAGAGTGAGGCTGAGGGCCAAGCCTGAGCTTGGCTGGGTAGTGTTGGAATGGCCCAGGGATGGGCAGAGTCCTAAAGTGGCAAAGCCTGGAGGCGAGGGGCTGGCGCCTGGCCGCAAGAGGAGGTGGCGGTGAATGTGCTGAGAGGGAATGGGTTGGTCCTGCCAGATATGGGGAGGAAGGGTGTTGTGGCTGCCCAGAGTCAGGGTGGGGGTGGGGCAGGGGGCTGGTGAGGTGGAGGAGAGACAGACATTGTAGAGAAGGACATACAGCCATGGAGACCTCGGGGGCAGGCAGGGAGAAGAGAGAGGAGAGACAAGAGAGGGAGACTCAGGGAGGCAAAGAGGAGAGAGTTACAAGAAGAGAGATAGAGAGGACAGGGAAGGTGGAGAGACGCAGGAGGAGAGGGAAGTGGAGAGAGTGAGCAAGAGATCAGGGGTGGCTGGGAAGCCCCCGTGGGGGAGGGGGGTAGACTGGAAGAGAGATCTGGAGAGACTGGTGGAGGACTGTGGCAGAGAGGAGGGAGTCTGCGAACAGAAAGCCACCCTCGGAGAGGTGGGGAAGGGAGCCAGGAAGGAGCCAGAGCGGATGAGATGGACGGGGAAGGGGTGGGTGGAGGGGGAGCCAAGCCAGAGGGCAATAGAGGGTGACAGAATGGTGGCCCTGGGAGCCCTCGGAGCTGAGCTAACCCCTGCATCTCCATCCCCTTTGGTGTCTGGGCTGTCTGCCCAGCAGGACGGGAATCCGTCCCCACCCATCCCCCACTCCAGCCTGGGCTAGCCGCGCCCTGGGGCCCTGGCCCCGCCTACAGCTGCTCAGTGACTCTGGGAACACTCACATCCGGCCCCCTGGGATGAGAGGGTGTTTGCCTGTGTTTACACCCCTGCCCTCCCAGGCCTCTGCTGTTGAGGCTGCATTAGCTGTCTGGGGAGGCGGGCGGGTGTGGCCTCCTCATTCCAGACCTCCTGGAACCTGAGTTGGGACTCAGGGACCCCCCACTGAGGCCAAGCTGACCCCTTCACCCCACCTGGGGTTGGGGAGGGACTGTCCAGATTGTCTCAGGAACCCCATCTGTCAGCAGCAGCTGATGATGATCTGTTGAGTGCCGATCCTCTGTCCCCGAGCCCCCCAAGTTTGAATAATAGAGCCCATGGGACCAGCTGGGGGAAGAGTGTGGAGGAAGTGGTGCATGTGAATGGAATAAAAGCTAGAGGGACTAGGGCAGGGGCTTGAGCACCCCTGGAGGGGTCTCCAAGCCCCCCTCCCAGCTCCCCATCCCCTCTGGGGCTGGGGGCGGGGGTCAAGGCCCCTTGAGGGCTTCTGGTTCATCTCAGGTTCATGTCATCTAGGGGTGCAGAGGTTTTCGACCAGGGACAACACTGCCTCTCCGGGGGGAGGTTGGAAATCTCAGAGGGTACAGTTTCGGTTGCTGTGTGCATCATTCTGGGCCCAATCAGGAAGGAGAAACCACACAGCAATTGGAACAGGGTAAGCTGAATACTGAGAATGATTCAAGAGGTGCCTTCTTGTGGAACCGAGGTGGGGGTGGATGTGTGGGTGGAACATGATCAGCCCAACCCCAAATTCCTGCCTCCCTAAGCCTTTGGATCCCCCTCTCCAGTTAACACCAGGGCAGTTCTGGCTTCTTGCCTCAGTAGCCCTAGGCCACTGCTGCGTCCAAGTTCCAGGCAGCCAACCAGGAAAGCTGTTAGAACCACTCCCGCTGCACTGGCTAACTTATTATAGCGACTCTCTAGTACGTGCCCTCGTACCAGTGAACTTGGTCCCATCTGGTGTTCCATCTGCTCACTGGTCTAAGACCTTCAGAACCCACTCCTGCATGGGTCCCCAGGTCTCTGCCATACACATATTTGCAAGTCTTGTAATTTTTTCAGGGTTTAAGCTGTTCCCTCCTGGGTCCTGCTGAGCACCTGTCCCTTGGAGCATGTTGAGATTTGACTCGAGGTATTTATGGGTCTAGTGACAGCAGGGGGTGCCTGTGATGAGTCTTAATAATAGACACCCCGTTTCAGGGCATCTGCCTAGGTGAGGTCATCACAGGGTTTTCAAGCCCAGGAAGGCTGGTGGTCTCCTTAGATACTGGTAAGGGAGGCTCAGAGTGACTTGGGGGTTCGACATCATCTGTTTCCTCTGGGTCCAATCAGATGACCCCAGGCGATAGTTTGATTGTGATGCCACTGCCTGCTGTGGATTTCTGACATCCTTTCCCATTGCCAAGAAGCTCAGCACAGTGCTCAAGCTAACGGCAGGACCATACCAAGCCCCAAATCCCACCTTTGTGAGTCTGTCTCATGGAACACTCCAAATGCCAATGCCGTATCCATATGGATCCAATCAGGAGAGAAAAAGCACATCGTAATTTGAGCAGGAAAAATTTAATGTAAAGAATTATTGACTTTAACAGCAAACTGAAATAACGAGGATTCATTGGTAAAGTGCTTTGGAATTTATTGGAAATCCACCTTCTGGGGTGTGGTGGAGTCATTCCCAGGGAGGTGCCTCACTGGAGGCACTCCTCTATGAAACTGACTGGGAGGTGGTGCCAGGGAAGCTGCTGACCACCTGGCACCTTTGAGGAGCCAGGTGCTGGGGAAGCCACATGCACTGCAGGGACCTGAGCAAGCTCACCTGATCAGAACCAGGAAGCAAAAGCCTTTCCTTCTGTAATGTCTCTTGAGCGCCCTCTACTGACCTTACCGTGCCAGTTAGCAAAGGAAAAATATTTCAAAGGCTCAGATCAATTTTCACAGAGCCAACAAGAAAGCTGAATTGGAGCTGCGAGTCCATAAATCGCTAGGTGGGAACACCACAGGACCTGCGATGCTACCAGCATTAAGCGAGTGTGGGCCAGGATGCTGTACCCTGTGGGAGCTGAGTCGTCCCACACAGGGAAGAACCACCCTGTAAAATGCCAGTAGCACCCCATTATCAGTCAGGGTCCCGGCAGGAAACTGTTGCACACTCAAATGAGGATAATTTGAGAAGAGTCTGTTGACAAAAGCCAAAACAAGAATTTCTGGACATAGCAGTGGGCAAAGTCGGGGGAAACCACGAGGGAGAGTGCAGCTTTCTGGGGTGACTTACAACTGAGCCCTGACCTCCCCAGGCCTGAAGAGGCAGGAGGAGGAGGTGACTGGAACTGGGAAGGAGGGGAGTGTGTGGGAAAGGCTGCCTGACAGGATGACAGGAGTGGTGATTTTCCTCCCAGGGTGCAGCCAGCACCTCCCTCAGGTGGGGGAATAAATACCATGACCTCCTGCTCTCCTTCCCCCTGAGCTGCCAGTGCCGCACCCCTCATTCCACCCCACACTGAATGAACCCAACTGAAAGCCAGAAGTATGGAGAACTGTCAGACACTCAACACAGCTCTGCTGAGATCCAGCTTGACGGGGAGGAGGCTGAGGGCTAGGCAGGGATGGACCTGGCTGTGTCCTGAGACTGTTCCTCTGGCCCCAGCTTCAGGCCCTGGGCCCAGTCAGCCCCCAGAACATTGCAGTTGGGCAGCATCTCCTCCACCAAGATCTGAGTGAGGCCCGGGTTGGACACGGCAGGGAGGTCGGAGATGTCCAGCCTGCGGAGGTTCCTGAGAGGAGGCAAGAAGGGGGGGAGGCCCGTGTGAGGATGGCATGTGTGTGTGTGTGTGTGTGTGTGTGGAGGGGGGTGTACCAGTCCCCACTTCAACACCTAGCTTCCTAAAATAAAAGCCTTCAAATGTCCAAGTACATGAAATCCACTGTTAGTTACAAATAGACACCTCTGGCTCCTACTGTTCTGCAACAGTATAAATACCATGGAGTTCTCATTAAAACAAAAAGACGACAAACTAGGAGTCCTTCCATCCTCCCAGAGATTTCTTGCAAGTATGTGCTGATGCAGCACACAGCTTGAGGTCTGTCATGGAGGCAGGTGATACGGGGAACCACCCAGCAGTGCCCCCTCCCCACTTCCTCTCCCGTATCTGTGTTGGGTGGGAGCCCCTGCCCTGGTTTGGGGCCCAGCCTGTGCTGAGGTCTCACTGGAGGTGGTGGAGGCAGGCGAGGCCCCGTTCAGAGACTTGGGGGCAACCGGCCAGTGAGAGCTCCTGCAGTGAGCCAGCCAGCTGGTAGAGGCGGCTAAGACACCAGTCATCCACATGGGGACAACGCTGCAGCGACAGGGACTGGAGCTCCTTCAGGGCCACTGTAGGGGGAGAGAGCAGATGGCACTGAGGGCCCTTCTGGAGCCCACCACAAAAGGGAAAATGCAGAGCCTTGCCCATCTCCACTCCATCCCACCCTACCCCACTCACAGAGGTTGTCCAGGCCTTGGTAGTTGATGGCACAGCCGCTGGCATCGACAGCCTCTACAGGCACTGCCTGGAACTTGAAGAACTCAAGAGAGAAGCGGCCACGGCCATTTGGCCGCATCCACTCCTGGCCCTGAAACCTGGAATGGGAGACAGGGATGTCAGCAGGGTACCCTGCCTCTCCCCAGGCCTCCAGCCTCTTGAGAACGCTCGCTAGCCCCGTACAATAAAATGATCGTATTGCATCTGGTGAACTTACTACATAGCAGGCCCTGGACTAAGGGCTTTACATGTCTGGTCTCATTGGATATTCTGACAATCCCATCCAAGATGGAATGTTTGGTCAATTTTACACACCTGGAAGCTGACGGCCAGAGAGATTACTAACATAAGAGAAAAGAGCTGTAATACAAGAATCCTCACAGATGGGCAAAAGCTGAGACATTTTCAGATACATCGACTGTTTCTAAGGAAGGTGCTAGAGGAAGTGCGCAAACAGTGAATTTTAATTGGAACCAAGATGTGGGGTGGATGGAGTCTACATGAATTGTTTTTTTCAAAAAAGAAGAAAAAGGGGGAAAAAACCCAAAGGGAAGGAGAAAGGAGGGGGAAAGAGGAAAGAAAAGAAACACATTTATTGAGCACATGTGCTATGCCAGGCCGTGTTCCAAGTGTTTAGATTGCAAATATCTCTCAATCTTTACAGCAAACCCTGTAGGTTAGATACAACTACCATCCCATTCTACAGATGACAAAACTGAAGCTCAGGAACAAGCCCCAAGTCACACGTCAGTAGGGGGCAGAGAGCAGGGACTCATGGGGAAGGCTGTCTGACTGCAGAGCCCAGGGCTCAGAGAGACGCTCTACCACCCCCTCCAACTCCCTGACACCTTTGCTGTCATACTTGACTGCGCCTCCCTGCTTCAGAACGAAATAGGCAGCTGCGATGTACGGGCCGTACTGCTCCTTGACATAGGTGAAGGATCTGCCAAGAGAACAGGAGGTGAGGGTGAGGCCTGGTGAGCACCGCCCCCATCACCATGCCCGGGTGCTGCTGGGGGGTCGGAGTCCACAGCACCAGGACTGACGGACAGGCAGGCAGACACACAGACAGGCAAACTGAATCAGGCTGTAAATATTTATTGAGTGCCCATTAAGTGCTGGGCACTGAGGGACAGTGGCGACCAAGACAGATAACTGTCCCTGCCCTTGTGAAGCTATCTTACAGTGAGAACGGATAATAAACCAAGGAGTAAAAGCGAATTGCAGATAGTATCAATTCCATAATGAAAATAAAACACAGGGGCTGACGAGGAGTGGTTCCGGTCAGGGGTGGGGATTGGGGAGGCTGATTTAGTTCAGGTGTTAAGAAATGCTTCTCGGAGGAGGTGACACTTGAGCAGAGATCTGAGTGGTGAGAAGGAATACAGAGGTCAGGGCAAAGCCTGCCAGGCCAAGGGAACAGCTAGTGCAAAGGCTTGGAGGCTCAGATGAGGATGGTTGAACAAAGAGCAATAAGGATGCCATGTTGGTGGAGGTGAGGAGAGTCCTTGGCAAGGGTCTTAAAGCTCAGTAGAGGCCAGGCTTTAGGGCTTGGAGTTTCACTTTTATTCTAGTTGCAATCAGAAATCATCAGGGGGTTTTAAGCAAAGTGGTAATGTTATCTATTTTACTTTCTTTTCTTTTTTTTTTTTTTAAGAAAGACTAGCCCTGAGCTAACATCTGTCACCAGTCTTCCTCTTTTTTGCTGAGGAAGACTGGCCCTGAGCTAACATCCATGCCCATCTTCCTCTACTTTATATGTGGGACACCCACTCCAGCACGGCTTGACAAGTGGTGTGTAGGTCCGCACCCAGGATCTGAACTGGCAAACCTTGGGTTGCCAAAGTGGAACATGCGAACTTAACTGCTGTGCCACCGGGTCAGCCCTATTTTACTTTCTGAAGAATACTTTCTTCGACTGCTTTGTAGACCCTAATAGACTGCAGGGGGCAAAAGGTGACCAGTTAGGAGATGCCTACGCTAATCCAACCATACAACGAAGGGGCTCAGACCAGGCTACAAACAATGAGGAGGTGAGAACTGGTCAAATTTACGATATTGTAGTATTTTATTGATGGACTGGATGTGGGGGCAGAGAAGAAAAGAGAGGAATCAGGGATGACTCCTTAGAATTTGGCCTGAACAACTGGGTGGGCAGTGGTGCTGTTTATTGGGATAGGGAAGGCTTAGAGGTGAGCGGACTTTCTTAGGGGGAAATCAAGGGCTTGCCATTAGCCATGTTAGGTTTGACATGCCAGCTAGACCTCTAAGAGGAGATGGTGGGTGGCAGGTTGCCTATGTGAGCTGCAGTCCTTGGGAAGGGTGTGGGCTGGAGGTGAAGATGTAAGTCGGCAAGGCTGGTACTGGAAGTCACAGGGCTGCCTTGGAGTGGCAACGGTAGGATCTGGGTTCTGCCTGGCAGCAGTCTTGTAGGCCAGGGGTTCTCACCGATTTTTCTGGTGCACCTTCGACACCTGCTTTCGAAGCAGATATTCCCTCAGAGCCTGCACATCATAGAAGCGGTCAGCCAGGAACTGGAGCACCGTCCTCCTCTTCCTCTGATTGCCCTCTGGGGCCACTGTCCTGCTCAGGCCACGGATGCCCCTGGGACCTCCTTTCCATATTGGGGCCACCAGGTACAGGGACTAGACAGGAGGAGAGGAGAAGAGGGGCTGAGACTGAAGCCTCCTGTGAGAGACAGGGCAGTATCCCCCTGTTCTTGCTCCACGAATCTCCCCACCACCCCCACAACGCTTTGCGGCTTACTAAATCCTCCTTTCAGAACTTCCAAATTCTGCCTTTAGGAGCGCCCCAATTTCCCCACGTTTACCCAAGTTCTTCCCCTTAACCAACCCTAAATTCTCTCTTGGATTTGGTCAAATGTCCTTGGTTTTCCCAAATTCTCCCCCAACCCTTATTTTTCTCTCAACATCTCTATTATCTGACCTCTTAATTTCCCATAAATTATTTCCTTAATTTTATCCATTTCTCCCTGGAGTCTTCCTTAATAAGCCATTTCTTTCCCCAAAATATAATCTTAATTTCTTTCCAAACCACCCTTAATTTACCTCTTAAAGCCGCCAAACTCTTCCTTCAATTTCCCCTCCAAAGTCTTCTCTTAGCCTGTCCCAATTTCTGTTTTTGCCCCAAATTCTCAGAATAAGTTTGCTCAAATCCTTATCTTCCCTCAAAATTCCTCTTAAGCCTCTTAAGCTCCCAACCTCTTACTTTCATTTTCCCTAAATCCACTCCTTGATTTTGCCCAATTCTTCCTGAATTCTCCCCACGAATACTGCAAATCCTCTCCTTAACTTTCCCCAGGTCTTTCCCTTGGAACTCCCAAATTCACCTCTAGGTTCCTGCCCCTTCCCCCGCCATCATCCCTTTGGTTTTCCATCTAAATTCCTAACTCTCCCACGAGTTTCCCTCACCCATACCTTCCGGTCTCCTACCCTTGGAGCTCAAAGACCAGTTTCTCCGCAATCCCGCAAACCCTCTTCCGCTGCAGGTCCCACTCTCGGCCGCCCAATGACTCCCTGGGCCCCCAATCGGATCCTTCCTTCCGATTGGCTGAGGGGCCATCTTCGGAACACACTTCCTACTTCCCCATTGGTTCCTCTCCGCCAAGTCCCCGCCCCGCTCCCTCTCCAAACGTCCTCTGCGACCAGCGGCGCTACTTCCGGGCTCCTGAGGGCCACACGTGTACACTCCCAGCGCAAGGACCAGCGGAGGAGCCTCCTGCTCCTTCTCGCTTCCTGCTCCCTGGGCAGCGACAGAGTCCCTGAAGGCAGAGGTAGCAGAGCGGATTTCAATTTTGGGGACTCCAGGAGCGCCGGTCACCTACCGCCTTGGGCGCCGCCATCTTGATAGGATTACGTAACCGGAAAGGGCCGGTCTTATTCCACCCGCCTAATTCCGGCTAAGACTTCTCTTCGTACGGCCACGCCCCCTCCGTTTTCCAACCCTCCTCGTAAAGGCGCAAGCTCTTTTTACTCTTGGGTTTAGGGATTGCTGGGAGCCCTCTCCATGGGCCTTAAAATGGGACTCTGCAGGCTTTCCCTAGGGGAGGCTGTGCAGCACTTCCTGGTGGAGGAGCGACCTTCCCCCCGACTGTGCTCACAGTCCCCCTGAACTTGCTTGTTCCTTCAGCTCTCACTGGCTACCTCCGTAAAACAGGGAATGATGTGACTGAGAAAGTGACTGTCTCATTCTTTAAGCCAGGGTCAGGGAAGGGAAAGGTCGAGGGTTTTGGTGAAGTTAAACTTCAGGGCAAGAGACAGAGGTGAGCTCTCAAGACTAGTATTGTGATGTGTTCTCGATTTCAGTTTGGAGTTCAAGGCTAGATCTCAGGGTGAAGTTTCAAGGTGAAGTCTTCTGGATAGAATTATTCATTCACTCCCCAGGTATTTACTGAGCACCTACTACGTGTCAGGAACTACCCTGGGTGCTGAGGTTACCGTGGTGAACAGGACAGACCAAGTCCCTCTATCAGGGAGTTAACATTTCAGGCAGGGAGAAGATGGATAAGAAACAAATGAATAAGCAAGATAACTTCAGATAGTGTTTGATAAGAGGCAAATAAAAACAGGCAATATAGGGGCTGGCCCCGTGGCCGAGTGGTTAAGTTCGCGCGCTCCGCTGCAGGCGGCCCAGTGTTTCGTCGGTTCGAATCCTGGGCGCGGACATGGCACTGCTCGTCAGACCACGCTGAGGCAGCGTCCCACATCCCACAACTAGAGGAACCCACAACGAAGAATACACAACTATGTACCGGGGGGCTTTGGGGAGAAAAAGGAAAAAATAAAATCTTTAAAAAAAAAAAAAACAGGCAATATAATAGGGAGTGACTAGGCGGCAAGGTTATCAACAAAGGCTCTCTGAAGAGGTGCCGTTTAAGTGGAGGTGAAGGTAAGAGGGAGACAGCCATTCAAAGATCTGGGGGAAAAGTGATCCAGGCAGAGGTAACAGCCAGTGCAAAGGCCCAGAGGTGGGAACCAGCTTGCAGAGAGAGGTAGGAGACTGGGTCAGAGCAGTGGGCAGGAAGCTGACTGTGCTTTATTCCACTCACAGGGGCGTGTCATGATCTGATTGACGTTTTCTAAAGATCATCTCTGCCAGGTGGAGAACAGATCTTGGAGGGGAAGGGTGGAAGCAGGGCTGTAGCAAAGAGGCTACTGAAATAGTCTAGACAAGAGCTGAATGGGGACAGGAGCAGGGACGGGGTGATGGAAATGGTGAGAAGTGCTCAGATTATGAGTCTATTTTGAAGAGCATGCCAATAGTTCAAGAAACTAAAAGGATAGTGATGCCACTTATGGAACTGGGGAAACTGGGATTGGAGCATGTTTGGAAGAGCAGGGGTAGGCAGAATAGTGTCCCCTCCCAAAATATGTGCATCCTGATCCCAGTGAATGTGTTACATATGTGGTAAGGGGAAGATGTGATTAAGTGAAGAATCTTGAGATGGGAAGGTTATCCTGGATAATCGGGATGGGCCCAATGTAATCACAAAGGTCCTCTTAGATGAAGGCAGGAGGGTCAGTCAGTAGGAGACGTGATGAGAGGTGCAAGAGGTTGGAGTGATGCAAGGAAGGGGCTGTGAGCCAAGGAGTGCGGGTGGCTTCCAGAAGCTGAGAAAGGCTAGGAAATGGGTTCTACCCTAGAGCCTCTAGAACCCAGCCCTGTGGACCCACTTTAGACTTCTGACCTCTAGAACTGTAAGAGAATAACTTTGTGTTGTTTTAAGCCACTAAGTTTGTGACAATTTGTTACAGGAGCAGTGGGAAACTAATACAGCGTTGTAAGTCCCAACTCAGAGTTCTGTTTTGAGTATATTCACCTTGAGATGCCTGAGGCATCCAGGTGGAGATGCTGAGTAGAGGTCTGGAGCTCAGGAGGGAGGTCAAGGCTGGAGTCACAGACTTGGGAGCCATTGATATACAGATGGAATTTGAACACCCTGAGCCTGAAAGACAGATTCTAGCAGAATGAGGCCCACAGTGTGTCCCAACCTTTCCCACAGCCGGGCCAATGCTGATAGTGATAATATCTGTGGGCAAGTCTGTGGTTGGTAGAATTGGCTGTTCCCCTGTAGGACAGCAGCCTGGACACTGAGGGGTCATCCTCTTGGAAGCCACCATTGGCTGCTCAGGCACACTGGTTGGGAGGCCCTGGAATGGCCTGAGTGGAGTAGAGGGAAGGACCAAGCAGGGGGTTAACCAGGGGCCAAGTGGAGAAGAAGGCAGCAGAGGAGACTGAGGAGGAGTAGGAGGAGATGAGACCAGGCATTCAGACATCAGCACCCACAAGAGGTCAGGCCCGAGAAGAGGTAGAGTGTGACCTCTGCCAGAGGGGCTGTGGTTGGACCCTTGTGCGCAGAGTTGAGGTTAGACGTCAACAGGAAAGAAGAAACACACGAGGCTGCTGATTCTCACTGCAGAATGGACTTTGGGATGCTATCCCAGCCTCCTCCTCCCCCACCTCCGCTCTGCCCTTTCCTCCCCCCACCCCCAAGCTCCCCAGGGGACTGGGTCACTCTGGACCTTGCTACTTCCTGCTCCTGGCTGCTGTTGCTCAGAGACTATGGAGCAGTGGAGGCAGCTGAGGCAGGCTGGACTCGTGCCCCCAGGGCTAGGCCCACCTCCCCGGGCCCTGATGGCGGTCCCCCCAGCGGGGAGGGCTGATCAGACCCTCATGTCCCCAGGGTTAAACACTGAAGGTGTCTGGGACCGTCTTCTGTGGATCTGGGAAGAGCTGGTGAGTGAGAGGTTTGAAGGGGCAAGAGATGAGGGGTGGGGAGACAGAGAGAATGGATGAATGAACAAGCATGAATGGAAATAGAAGGAGCTAGAGATTGAAAGACAGACATTGACAGACAGGAATAGAGAAATAGAGAGAGAGATAGATACAGAGAAAGAGATGGAGACAGAGACATAGAAAGAGCCGAAGACTGAGAGACAGGAATAGAGAGGGACAGAGACAGAGAGACCCAGAAAGAGAGAGAGAGATGGAAAGCAGAGATTGAGAGCAGCAGCAGAGACAGAGACTCAGATTAAATCTGAGAGACAGAGAGAGGTGGAGACAATCAAAGGCAGGAGCAGAGAAATAGAGACAGACAAAGAGACAGGGATATGGAAAGAAAGAGACAGAGACAGACAAGTGGAGACATAACAAGACAAGGAGGCATAATAAGAGAAACAGAGACTTAAGACTCAGAGACACAGAGAGAGAGGTAGGGACAGTGAGGGACAATGAAATGGAGAGACAAAGACAGACAGAGACAGAGATCAAGAGACACTGGGAGATCAGGATGGCACTTAGGGTCCAGGGACACACTGGGGACCCCACCCAAGTGTTGCAGGCCTGGATTGTTTAGAAAAAATATTTATGACACCTTTAAAGATGGTAAGGTGATAGGTGTAGGGACCACAGCGATGGGATTTTTGCAGTAGAAGAGAGAGAGAATGGGCTCAGCTCTGAATACAGCATGGGCAAGTGGGGATTTGTAGCCAAGGAGCAACCGTCAGTGGATGGAAAATTCCTAAGAGGACACATCATGGGTAAGGGGGGATTCTGGTAAAAGGCCTAACGGGATTCTTGCTGGAGGCAGGCCAGGGTGATCAGACAGCACTCCGGGGATGGTGGAGGGTGAGCAAGCTGACCAGATATGGAGGTTGATCAGATGGGGAGGATGGAGGATTCTTGCTAAAACTGGATTTTACAAGGAAGTGCACAGATGGGTCTAGGAGAAGGTTCAGGAGCCTGACTCAAGTTGGGTCAAGCAAAGAATATTGTCAGGACTTGAGCCGGGACCTGCTCCCACCCAGGTTCCGGAAGGGGGCAGCTCAACTGCTTGTCCTTTGGGGAGGGATGCCCATGACTCCCCCTTCTCACTGGTAGGGGAACCTCCGCCGAGTGGACGCCCTTCTGCTGGGCCAGCTGTGCAGCCTGGGGCTGGAGATGGGGGCGCTACGGGAAGAACTGGTTGCCTTCCTGGAAGAAGAGGAGGAGAAGGAGAGCATCGAGGAAGAGGAGGAGGGCAAAGAGCCCGAGCGGAAGAAGGAGGAAGGACACCTGGGGGCCTCCCGCCCAGCCCACTGCCACCGCCTCCCTGACTTTGAGATGACCATCTGAGGCCCTGCCAATGTGCTTCCGATTGACAGGAATGAGATGCAAATTTATGCAAAGAAGAGGGGGGATGTGCAGGTCAAATCAAGTGAAATGTTGATTTGGAGCCCACATGTGTTCCTTGAACAAGTACTTTCTCTGAAGATGTCTGAGATGAGACTGAGGGGTTGGCCTGTGAGCTGTGGGCATGTTTGTGGGTGATCAGGGAGGTTTGTAGAGAAACTCTAGGTGTATTTGCAGAGGAGCCGCAGGTGTGTTGCAGAGGAGAGGTGGGTCTCTGGTGGAGATGTGGGTAGATGGCTACTGAGCACCTGAGACGTGGCTAGCCCTAATTGAGATGCTCCGTATGTGTGACATACACACCAGATTTCAAAGGCTTGGTATGATAAAGAGATCAAACATTTCAACAATCTTAAAAATTAATAACATTGAAATGATAAATATTTTGAGTATATTGGGGTAAATAAAAAGATTACTAAAATTAATTTCACCTTTTGTATTTTTAAAATTTTTTATTGTGGTAAAATATATATAACATAAAATTTACCATTTTAACCATCTTTAAATGTCGAGTTCAGTGGTGTTGAGTACATTCACATTGTTTTGCAACCATCACCACCATCCTTCTGCAGAACTCTTTTCATCTTCAAATTGAAACTGTCCCCATTAGGCCGGCCCTGTGGCCGAGTGGTTAAGTTCACGCGCTCCTCGAGGCGGCCCAGGGTTTCACCAGTTCGGATCCTGGGCATGGATGTGGCGCCACTCGTCAGGCCACGTTGAGGCGGCGTCCCACATGCCACAACTAGAAGGACCTGCAGCTGGGATATGCAACTATGTACCAGGGGGGATTTGGGGCAGATAAAGCAGAAAAAAAAAAAAAAGAAAAAAAAAAGATTGGCAACAGTTGTTAGCTCAGGTGCCAATCTTTAAAAAAAAAAAAGAAAAAGAAACTGTCCCCATTAAACAACGCCCCATTCCCCTCTCCCAGCACCTGGCAGCCACCATTCTACTTTCTGTCTCTATGAATCTGACTGCTCCACAAACCTCGTGTGAGTGGGGTCATGTGTTTGTCTTTTTGAGTCTGGCTTATTTCACTTAGCATAATGTCTTCAAGGTTCATCTGTGCTGCAGCATGAGTCAGAATTTCCCTCCTTTTTTGAGGCTGAGTAATACGTCATTGCATGTACCCACCTCATTTTGTTTATCCATTAATCTATCGGTGGGTACCTGGGTTACCACCTTTGGGCTATTGTGAATGCCATTGCTATGAACCAGCGTGCAGAAATGTCTGTTCAAGTCCCTGCTTCAATTCTTTGGGTATATGCCCAGAAGTTGGATTTCTGGATCAAATGGTGATTCTATGTTTAATTTTTTGAGGAACAGCTTTGCTGTTTTCCACAGCAGCTGTACCTTTCACATCCCCATCAGCAATGCATGAACGTTTGGATTTCTCCACATCTTTGCTAACGCTTATTTTCTTTTTCTTCTTCCTTTTTCTTTTCATCCTAATGGGTGTGAGAAGGTATCTCATTATGTTTTTGATTTGCATTTCCCTAATGTTAAATAAGATTGAGTGTCTTTTCATGTGCTTATTCATCTGTTTCTTTTAACATTTTCAAATGACTGCTAGAAAATTTTAAATTACATATGTAGCTCCCGTTGTATTTCTATGTCACAGCACTATTTCAGACATTTGAAAATGGAATGTGGGTGTGAGTAGATGAGCAGGGAGGGTTTATAGATGTTCCCAGAGGTGTTGCAAATGTGTCAGACCTCCCCCTGCAGGAGACAGGCTGGTACTGCGGGTGGTGGCTGAGGAGAAGCTAGGCTGCATACGGAACTCTTGCCCAGGTCCGCGTTTGCAGAAAAGATGCCCAAGTCACCAGGTGGAGGGTCCAGACTGAGGAGAGGCATCTCTTCAGGGAGACACTTGGACATTCATAAAACCATTACTCCCAGTGAGGACAAACACTCAGTGATACTTTGGAAAATTCTTCATCACAACGCTTTCTAGTTGGGAGTGAGGATGTTCCCAGAGAAGTGAGATGTTGGCAGAAGAGGTGCTGAATCCCTGTCTATGAGGATATCCTCCTTAAAAATAACCTGTTGTTTTTTGTCCCCCAAGTCTGGGGTTGCGCAGGGGGAGTTTAGGGGTTAAGACTCCATCCCCACACTGGTCCTCCTTTGCCAGCCTTAGCCAGATCTTAAGGTGCTGGGAGCTCTGCTGTGGGAGGGCTGGAGAGGATGTTGGAAGTCCAACCCCAGCACCCAGGCAAGGGGAAAGACACCTGAAGAACATGCAAATGAGCAGCTCTCCCTCTCTTTTACTTGGCACTCTAAAAAGAGGCTGGGGGCAGTTTGGGGTCTCTTGGCAGCTCCATTCAGGCTGTTGGAGTCACAAGGGCTGAGGGAGTGGGGCTCCATGCCACAGAGTCTGGGTCACTCTTGGAGGGGGAGACACTGAGAAGAGCCTGGAGTGAGTGACTTGGGAAGGAATGCTCAGTATTCAAGGACAGCGTGGTGGGTGGCTCCTGATGTCTGGGTGGGAGTTGCTTTGAGCCATGGCCTTGGCCACAGAGGTGACATGTATGGGGAAGACACTCAGGGAGTTAGGGTGGATGTGGTTAGCAACACTGGTACCATCCTCAGCACCACCCTGACTGAGCTACAGCCAGCAATGACCAAGTCAGCTCCAGGCCTGCCCTCCTGTAGCTTAGCCCAGCCAAGGGGGAGAAAGCTCTCACCACACAGGGACAGCCAATATGACCAGGGCTGGAATGGAGGGCCCAGAAAGAGGGGTTGTGGCTGGGATAGGGGAGGCACAGGTGGCTGAGGGACTCAGATGAAGCAACAGGCCCAGCCTTAAACATCAGGAAAGTGTTCTTAGAGGAGAACCAAAGGAATAAGTGTAAATGAGCCAAGCAAAGAAAGAGTGTATGCTTCCCAAGCAAATGGGAAGAGTGCAACAAGCAGAAAACAGCACATGCAAATGATCCAGTGACACAGCCCCTTGCTACTCAAAGTGTGGTCCATGGTCCAGCAGTGTCAGCGTTGCTACAGCTGTCTCCTATTGCATAACAGAGAACCCCAAACTCAGTTCTTTTAAAACAATAGCAACGTGTATTTTGCTCTCGAATCTGAAATCTGCAGGGATAGCTCATCTCTGCTGCATGATGAGCTATTGAGTTTCAGCCAGAACCATCTGAAGGCACAATCACTCACATGTCTGCAGTTGATGCAGGCTGTTGGCTGGGGGCCTCTGTTCCTCTGTGTTGTCTCTCCATGTGGCTAGGTTGGGCTTCCATAGAACGTGGTGGGTGGATTCCAAAGGCAAGTATCCCACAGAGAGATCCAGGCAGCAGCCATATTGCCTTGTAGGACCAGGTCTCAGGAGCTCTTCAGTCACCCTCCCATGTTCCATTTGTTGAGGCAATCCCAAAGTCCTGTCCAGGTTCAAGGGAAGGGAAAATGGGCTTCACTTCTTTATAGGGAAGTGCAAGGTTCTGGAAGCATGTGGGACAGGAAATATTCCTGTGGTCATTTCAGAAAACACTGTCATTAGGGAAATTATGCAAATTAAAACCACAATGAGATACCACCTCACATCGAGTAGGATGGCTATAATCCAGAAAAAGGAAAATGACAAGTGTTGATGAGAATGCAGAGAGGTTAGAACTCTGTTGTGTTGCTCATGGGAATGTAAAATGGTGCAGCTGCTGTGGAAAACAGTTTGGTGGTTTCTCAAAAAGTTAAATGTAGAGTTACCATATAATCCAGCAATTCCACTCCTAGGTGTATATCCAAGAAAGACATACACAAATGTTCATAGTAGCATTATTCATAATAGCCAAAAAATAGAAACAACCCAAATGCCCACAACTGGGGAATGGGTAAGCAAAATGTCATGCATCCAGACAGTGGGATATTATTCTGCCATACGAAGGAATGAAGTACTGATCCGTGCTACATTATGAATGGGCCTTGAAAACATTATGCTAAGTGAAAGAAACCAGACACAGAAGGCCAAGCATTGTATGATTTCATTTATATGAAATGTCCAGAAGAGGCAAATCCATAGGGAAAGTGGATTAGCAGTTGTCTGGGGTTGAGGGGAGGTGGGAATGTGGAATGATTGCTTAATAAGTATGAGGTATTCTTTTTGAGGTGATGACAATGTTCTGGAATTAGATAGTGGTGATGGTTATACAACGTGAGTATACTATAAATCACTGAGTTGTGCACTTTCAAAGGGTGAATTTTATGGTGTGTGAATTATATCTCAAAAAATAAGGGTTGGTCATTGGAGGGTACCAGATGGGCATTGGTGAGGCTGGACCAGGCAGGACTCTGGGGAGGGAAGGAGGCCCAGTGGGAGGGAGGCTCAGGAAGCAAGAGACAGGTGGTGGAGACTGCTGGGGCAGGGCTGCAGTGGGGAGGGGCATTGGCTTGGGTACTAGAGGATGGGGACACAGACGAGGAGTGGGTTTGTGAGAAGATCACATGTATGTTTCTGAGGTATCTTGACTGTGTGTGTGGGAGTCATGGGAAAGCCCATTTCATGCATGCACACATGAGGATGTGTTAATGGATGTCTTTCCCATTGCCCCATGGGAAAAGGGTCAGAGACTCTGAGAGGCGGCCTATCTGCCTCAGCACAGGCTGTGTGTTTGAGGGTGGTTAGGCCTTGGCTGGCCCTCCATGCCAGACACCCTGAGTCTCTGGTCCCTCAACTCTGCCACCACCTCAGTCTGAGAAAATATAAAAGACTCTGGTCCAGACCAAGTCAGACATCTGGAATTATTTAGGCTCATGGCCAGGGTTTGAGTAGAGGTCAGATGTTAGGGGGATGAGTACCTAGGACTACATGGGTCACAGGTCAGGAGACTGGGCACTCAGTTCCCTTGGGCCTGAGGTCAGAAGACTAGCTGACAGGGTTCCAATGGGTCAGAGGTCAAGGAACTGATGACCAGGTGTCTACGGGCTCAGTGACCTTGGGCAAGTGACCACCTCTCTGAACCTCAGTTTCTTCATGGGTAAATACAGATGATTATGCCACCTGCCTCTCAGGGCTGGGTGAAGATTCAAAGATAATTCATTGGGAGTGGTTGGCACAGTGCCTGGCAGGTACACAGGGCTCAGAAAATGAGAGCTGGATGGTAAGGTGGACTGTGAGGCTGCGGGCCTGGGGCCCTCTGTCGCAGGGCTCCACTTTTCATTCATTCCACAACCATTTACCGGGCACTTGATGTGTGTGAGGTGCTGTTCAAACACTGGGGATTCTGGGAAAACAAGACAAGACAGCAATCACAGCAGCTAATGCTCACCAGCATGAAGTGTGCAGAGCCCGGGCAAGAGGTTTCATATGCCCCAGCATACTCAACCCTCAGGAGGGCATCGTCTTATAGACCAGTACAATGAGCTTCACCACGGGCTGCAACTTGTTAGAAAACAACTTGTTAGAAAATTTAAAATTACACGCCTGACTTGTATTATATTTCTATTGGATGCTGTGGTGCCCTGCCTCCACCAGGTGGCGCCAACATAGGCTTATGCAGCCCCACAAGCTATTGGGCAAGAACGGGATCCTATAAATTGGAATGGAGATCTGTGGAAAGACGCTGATGAAGCTGGAGACATTGAGCCCCTAAATTCTGATGAGTCTTTCTTGCCAGTGGAAGAAGACTCCCACCCTAAATGTGGTCTGTTCAGCCCCGTTTGAGGGGCTTAATCCTGCATCACCTGAGCAAATGGTATTGGTCTTCCCTGAGGCAGTTACCATGGAAGATGATATTGATTCCCCTCAGGACCCTCCCCACCCTTTTTTGCTTCTAGACCTCAAACTATACTCAAGTCCCAGCAGGAGCCTAAAGGAGAGGTACAAAGTGTGTCCCAGGATGAATGTGAGTTATACTCCAAAGGAAGTACTTGAGTTGTATAAATTTATATAGACAGAAATCTGGGAAACAGGTGGGCATGGACATTAAAGGTGTGGGATAATGGTGGAAGGGAAGTTAATTTGGATTGGGCCGAAGTCATTGATATGGGCTAACTCATCAGAGATTCTGCATTGAATGTTGCAGCTCAGGAGTTAGAAAGTGTTCTGACAGTTTAGTTGGTTGGTTGGCTGAAACATGGATGAAAAGGTGGGCCACAGCGAGCAAAGCAGAAATGCTACATCTGCCTGGGTTTGATACAGATCTTCCTGGACTTATGATGGGGTTACATCTCGATAAATCTGTCAAAAATTGAAAGTATTGTGAATCCAAAATGCATTTAATACACCTAACATACCGAACATTCTAGCTTAGCCTAGCCTACTGTTACTGCACGAAAAAGGGATTCTCCCTTCTGATGCCCGTAAACAAGCTAATTAAATATGTTAAATCGGTTTTAACTAATTAAATCAGTTTTTGGGAAAAGAAATAAAATTTATTCTGTGAGATTGATCTGCAGGGAGATAGGGAGCATGTGCCCTCAGATCTGTCTCCTCAGTTCACATTTGGGGCAAAATTTAAGAGATTAGGGAGAACAGGCTGGCATGTAGAAACACTGGTGGGACAGTTTTTTTTTTTTAAAGATTTTATTTTTCCTTTTTCTCCCCAAAGCCCCCCCCCCCCCGCCGCCCAGTACATAGTTGTGTATTTTTAGTTGTGGGCTCTTCTAGTTGTGGCATGTGGGACGCTGCCTCAGCATGGCTTGATGAGCGGTGGAGTGTCCATGACCAGGATCTAAACCGGTGAAATTCTGGGCCACCAAAGCAGAGCGTGCCAACTTAACCACTCAGCCCCAGGGCCAGCCCCTGGTGGGACAGGTTTTGATTGGTGGCCTTCAAGCATTTATGGTGAGATTCCAAATATTTGTGATGAGGTTCTAAGCATTTCTGATGAGGTGGGGAAGGAATTTTTTTATTATTTTTATTTTTTAAAGATTTTATTTTTTCCTTTTTCTCCCCAAAGCCCCCCGGTACATAGTTGTATATTCTTCGTTGTGGGTCCTTCTAGTTGTGGCATGTGGGACGCTGCCTCAGCGTGGTTTGATGAGCAGTGCCATGTCCGCGCTCAGGATTCGAACCAACGAAACACTGGGCCACCTGCAGCGGAGCGCGCGAACTTAACCACTCGGCCACAGGGCCAGCCCCTGGGGAAGGAATTTTAACCGTGGATCTTGCTGAATGATGGACCCCTCACTTCTGATAAGAGTCTGACTTTTAAGTCCTGGACGTGTCCTGGTCCTTTGGTTTCAGGGGAGGAGAATCTTTAGTTCTGCAGTCATTTCAGGTCAAGATTTCTTCTTCTGCACATGCTCTGGCTACGTGACTTTGCAAATTTTCTGAAAGACAATTTCTTTTTTTTTTTTTTTAACATTTTATTTTTCCTTTTTCTCCCCAAAGCCCCCTGGTACATAATTGTATATTTTTAGTTGTGGGTCCTTCTAGTTGTGGCATGTGGGATGCCACCTCAGTATGGCTTGATGAGCAGTGCCATGTCCATGCCCAGGATCCGAACTGGTGAAACCCTGGGCTGCCAAAGCGGAGCCCACGAACTTAACCACTCGGCCATGGGGCCGGCCCCTGAAAGACAGTTTCTTAATTACTCTATTGATAAGATGCGGTCAGTTGAACTGGTCCTGGAGTGCCTTCAGTTACAATTTTGCTCAGTTCCATGGCCAACTTAGTGTATCAGAGGAGTCTTCTTGTGGTGACAAGTGCCCTAATGGCTCTTAACCGCTCAATCCATGCAAACCAATATTGTGGCCTCTTTGCCTTCCAAGATGCCCCTTAGCAACAGCTTTCACCTCATGACCTCATGCACGTATTAATCCACAGCAAAGTTTACTGCAAGCTGGCCCAGACAACAGGCTTATGGAGGTGCCTGCATCTTGCCCTATGGTTTTTCTTTTTATGACAAATGACACAGAAGACAGAGACAAGGAAAAATAATGACCATCTTTGGGAGGAGAAGGATTAGTAAATCAATGAGTAGTCAAACCAAATTTCCCAGAGTTGCCGAATGATCCATCATCTGGCCTATTTCTCCAGAGTCTAAAGAATATTGTGGCCATGCGATGTCTTACAAGAATATCACCTTTTCTTGTTTGGTAGGCTTGTAGCTAAAAGTCTCTGAACTTGGGAAGAAGCTGCCTAGGGAGCTACAGGTGGGGATTGAATTAGCATTTCCCATTGTTTCAGCATTTAGATGCAGCCTGTCAAAAGTACATTTATGCTGCAGCTAGAACCATGTCTCTAAAATAATGGGTATCCCCCAAACCAAGACCCTTACCATGAAGGGCAAGTCAAGGCTTCCTTCCAACAGCCAATGTAATTCCCCTGAGGCTGACAGCTGTTTGGTAGGACCCTTCGCCATAAAAAGGAGTGCAACTTGCTTTTCTGCCCAACCATCTCTGACTGCAAAATGGAGTGCAACTGCATTTTTGCCTTACCATATTTGGGGAGCTCCAACCTGATGATTATTAAGCCAAGCCCTCAGGACACTAAACAAGCTTCGTAAGATTCTGTAGTTCTGGAGCTGGCCCGGTGGCACAGGGGTTAAGTTCACATGTTCCGCTTTGGTGGCCCGGGGTTTGCCGGTTTGGATCCCAGGTGCGGACATGGCACCGCTTGGCAAGCCATGCTGTGGCAGGCGTCCCACATATAAAGTAGAGGAAGATGGGCATGGATGTTAGCTCAGGGCCAGTCTTCCTCAGCAAAAAGAGGATTGGCAGCAGATGTCAGCTCAGGGCTAATCTTCCTAAAAAAATAAAAGTTTCTGCAGTTCTTTGTAAACATTTATAGCTTCTGGAGCCTTTAGGTTTTGAACAATTTTGTCAGAAAGTGGTGAGCTCTACTCTTTAAAAAATTTTCTCTGTTAATTTGCTCTTACGAAGGAGCCCCAAAGTGGCCACAACAAACAAGGTAATTTCTTTCTTTCTTTTTTTTTTATGGATTTTATTTTTTTCCTTTTTCTCCCCAAAGCCCCCCGGTACCTAGGTGTATATTCTTCGTTGTGGGTCCTTCTAGTTGTGGCATGTGGGACGCTGCCTCAGCATGGTTTGATGAGCAGTGCCATGTCCGTGCCCAGGATTCGAACCAACGAAACACTGGGCTGCCTGCAGTGGAGTGCGTGCGGAGTGTACATAAACAAGCCAATTAATTCCAGCTTCAGCTTTTGGGATAAGAAATCAGCTTTATTCTGTGAGATTGATCTTCAGGGAGACAGGGGACCTGTGCCCTCAGATTTGTCTCCCTGGTTTAGGATTTGGGGCAAAATTTAAGAGGTTAGGGGGAACAGACTGGCATGCAGAAATGCTCATGGGACAGGTTTTGATCGGCAGACTTCAAGCATCTATGGTAAGGTTCTAAACATTTATGATGAGGTTCTAAACATTTATGGTAAGGTGTTGAAGGAGTTTAACACTTGATCTTCCTGAACCATGGACCCCTCACTTCTGATTGAGTCTACTTTAAATCCTGGACATGTCCCAGTCCTCTGGTTCCGGGGGTGAGGTGGTGAGAATCTTTAGTTCTGAGGTCATTATTGGTCAAGATTTCTTCTTCTGTGCATGCTCTTGCTATGCAGCTTTGCAAATTTTCTGAAAAACAACTTCTTAATCAATCTGTTAATAAGATGGGGTCAGTGGAATAGGTCCTGGAGGGCCTGCAGTTACACTACCTTCAACGTGCTCAGAACACTTACATTAGCTTACCTTTGGGCAAAATCATCTAATACAAAGCTTGTTTTATAATAAAGTGTTGCACGTCTCAAGTGATTTATTGAGTATTGCACTGAAAGTGAAAAACAGAATGGTTGTTTGGGTAAAGAATGCTTGTAAGTGTACCAGTTGTTTACCCTCGTGATCACATAGCTGATGGGGAGCTGTGGCTCGCTGGCACTGCCTAATGACGTGAAAGAGAATAGTATCACCTGTTGCTAACTTGGGAAAAGATCAAAATTCAAAGTACAGTTTCTACTGAATGTGTATCGCTTTTGCAGCATTGTAAAGTCGAAAAATCGTAAGTTGAACATACTAAGTTGGGGACCGTGTGTCTAGAGGAAGGAATTCATAGGCTTACAGTGATTGGAATATAACAGTGGATTTGTCATTTAAAACCTGCTCACCAACACAAGGAAGGACCAGAAGATACAGCTTCCACCACGACTGTGAGAAAGAAATTTGTGGGGGAGCCCCAGCATTCTTGAAGAGCTCTCGGATCACTCTTCTCTGTAGGCCAGACCTTACAGTGAAACTTGGGACTTGCAGTCACTGAAGTGGGAAACCTAAATGTCATAGGAGTAATTGGATCCTGGGGTGGTCGGGACAAGAGGCAGCACTCAACCACCAAAGGCAAGATGGGCTGGTTGCCTTAATGGACAGCAGAGTTAGTGCAGCAACCAGAATAGTCTGACTCACAGACCTATGACTTTGGCTAGTTGATCCTGGCATTCCTAGAAGGGAAATAGATAGGAAGCCTACTAAATTCTTACTTGATCTGTATAAGCAGGAAAGCTCTAGGTCAAATGAACAGAAGTCTAACCTACATCATAGGAACAGAAAGTCACATCCCTCAACCCATCCCCAGACTTGAGCCAATTTACAGAGCCAGAAAGCCTTGAATGAAGGGAAGGCTGTATCCCTTTGAGGAAGGACCCCAGTACACTACTAAAAATGTTAATCTTTCTCCCAGTCTTCACCAAAGAGACTTATGGCTTTTTACCAGGGTAACTGTGCATTGAGGAATAAGAAATAATCAGACATTGGTTCTGAACTGACAGTAATTCTAGGAGACCCCAAAGTCACTGTCATTCATCGGTCAGTGTAGGGACTTAGGGAAGTCAGTTGATCAATGGAGTTTTAGTTTAGGTTCATCTCACAATGGGTCTGGTGGGTCCCTCAACCCATCCAGTGGTTATTTCCCCAGTTCTGGAGTGCGTAATTGGAATAGATATATTCAGCAGCTGGCAGAGTCCCCACGCTGGTTCCCTGACCTATGGAGTGAGGGCTACTGTGGTGGGAAAGGCCAGGTGGAAGCCACCATAATTGCCTTTATCTAGGAAAATATCAAATCAAAAGCAATACTGCATTCCTGGAGGGACTGCAGAGATTAGAGCCCCCATCAAGGACTTGAAGGATGCAGGGGTGGTGATTCCCACCGCATTCCCATTCAACTTGCCTATTCAGCTTGTGCAGAAGACAAATGCATCTTGGAGAACGAGAGCAGATTATCATAAGCTTAACCAGGTGGTGACTCCAATTGTAGTTGCTATACAAGATGTGGTTTCATAGCTTCTTCAAATCACCACAGCCCCTAGTGCTTGGTTTGCAGCTACTGATCTACAAATGCCTTTTTCTCCATCTCTATCAGTAAGACCCATCAGAGCAGTGTGCTTTCAGCTGGCAAGGCCAGCACTACACCTTCACTGTTCTATCTCAGGAGCATATCAACTTTACAGCCTGGTTCCTAATTTAGTTTATAGGGATCTTGCTAGCCTTTCCCTTTCATGAGACATCACGCTGGTCTGTTACAGTGATGCCATAATGCTGATTGGACCTAGTGAGCAGAAGGTAGCAACGACTCTAGACTTATTGATAAGACAATTGCATGTCAGAGGGTGGGAAATAAATCCAACAGAAATTCAGGGGCCTTCTACCTGAGTGAAATTTCTAGCAGTTCCAAGGTGAGCGGCATATCAAGATATCGTTTCTAAGGTGAGGGATAAGTTGTGGTGTCTGGTCCCTCCTGTGACCTACAAGGCTCACAACCCTAGTGAACTTCTTGGATTCTGGAGGTAACATATTCTTCATTTAGGTATTGCTCCAGCCCATCCACTGGATGACTTAAAACGCTGCCATTTTTGAGTGAGGCCCGTAACAAGAGGGGGCTCTGCAACTGTTCCAGGCTGCCATGCAAGCTGCTCTGCCTGTTGAGCCATATGGTTTAGCAGATCAAATGGCTGTGGAAGTATCATTGGCAGAGATGCCTTTTGGAAACTTTGGCAGCCCCTTATAAGTGAATCACAGTGCAAGCCCTTAGGATTTTGGAATAAAGGCCTAACACCCTCCAGAGCTAACTACTCTCCTTTCAAAAACCAGCTCTTTAGTAGAGACTGAATGCTTGACCGTGGCCCACCAAGTTACCATGCAAACTTAGGTGCCCATGATGAACAGGGTGTTATCTTACCTATCAAGCCGTAAAGTTGAGCATGCACAGCAGCACTCCATCATCAAATGGAAGTAATATATACCTGATCTGTCTTAAGCAGGCCCTGAAGGCACAAGTAAGATACATGAAGAAGGGCCCAAATGCCATTGGTCTCACTTCCGCTACACTGTCTCCTGTCTCCCAGCCACACTGATAGGGACTTCCCTACAATCAGTTGGCAGACGAAGAGAAGACGGAGGCCTGGGATATGCAGGCACCATGTGAAGGTGGACAGCTGCAGCACCGCAGCCCCTCTCTGGGACTTCCCGGAAGGACATTGGTGTAGAGAAATTCTCTCAGTGGGCAGAAATTTGGGTAGTGCACCTGGTTGTTCATTTTGCTTGGAAAGAGAAATGGCCAGATGTGTGATTATATACTGATTCATGGGCTGTGCCCAATGGTTTGGCTGGATGGTCAGGGACTTAGAAGAAACGTGATTGGAAAATTGGTGATAAGTTATATGGATAGAGCTCTCTGCATGGGCAGAAATATTTGTGTCCCATGTGAATGCTCACTAAAGGATGATTCAGCAGAGGAGGATTTTAAAAATCAAGTGGATAGGATGACCTGTTCTGTGGATACCAGTCAACTTCTTTCCCCAGCACACCCTGTCATCACCCAGTGCGCTCGTGAGCAAAGTGGTGGCTACTCCATCATCCAGTTTTAATCAGGTAAGTGCAACAATCCATGTGGTAAGGAGTGGCCTCATGTGTGTGTCAGCCAAAGCAGAAGCAGGAGAGCCCCCTGTGGAGGGGGATGCTTAGTGGAGGACATCAGGGTCTGAGCAGGATGATGAGGCCCTACACACAATGGGTGGCCCAGTGCATGGAGTCAGAGTTAGGCTGGGAGAGAAGGGCATCCATGCAGGGGACCCCTGGCTACCACACCCTTTTCAGGCCATGGAGGACTTGCTGTACTTGCCTACTTAAACCTGGGTGATGGAGCACTAAAAGGTATCCCCTTGGGTCGCATAGGTGCCAGGAATAGTCTGTGGCCACCACCGTGTAACAGCATCCTTACCTCTTGTGGATTGGAGACAATGACTCTCTGCTGGGAGGGCCATTCCTCCCTTTGCCTGCTGGTCTCTGTGCAAGGGACTCAAACAGGTTGGGCAGCAGCTACAGCTTAACGTTCAATGGAATTCTTGCTGTGTCTCCTGGTGAAAGCATTTCCTCTCTGGGACCCAGGCCCTCTAGGCTCACATATCTAAAAGTTATGGGGATGAGAAAAACAAGTTTTCCAAGTGGTTATTGGGAGTGAAGGTGACTGAGAGGTAAGAGTGTTCTGCACCCAATTTCACTGTGGAAGGGGGAGTTTTCCCCACTCCACCAAGCAATTCTCTGTGACACTGGCTGGGTGTTCTATAATTTAACTCATTTCTGACATTACCAACGTGGAAATAGCATCAGATCCACAGATTAAGGGCTCAGTCCTGCCTGCCACTCCCACTTCTGGTTCCAGGCCTAAGTCCAGGTTGTCACCTGTGCTTCCGACAGACTGAGTAGAGATCAGAGGTTCCAAAGACCCACTCCTTTGGTTCTACTTATTTGCCAGAGTGGCTCACAGAACTCGGGAAACCTATTTGCTCACTAGATTACTGATTTATTACAAAAGATGTTAAAGAATATGAATCAACAGCCAGATGAAGAGATATGCAAGGTAAGGTCCTGAACAAAGGAGCTTCTGTCCTCACGGGGTTTGGGGCCTGGCATGGTGGCACATGGAAGCTTTGTGTTTCCCCAACCTGGAAGCTCTCTGAAACTCCTCCTTTTGGGTGTTTATTGAGCCTTCATTACATAGGCATGATTAATTAAATCATCGGCCATTGGTGATTGATTCAATCTCCAGCTCCTCTCTGCTCCCCAGGAATCAGAGGGTGGACTGAAAGTTCAACCCTCTATGCATGGTTGGTTCTCCTGGCAACCAGGCCCCATCCTTAGGTGCTTTCCAAAATTCACCTCATTAACGTAAACCCAGTTGTGGTGGAAAGGGGCTTGTTAGGAATAACAAGACATCTGTTTCACCCTTATGACCCTGAAGTGTTTTCAGGAACTGAGGACAAGAGACCAAATAGTATGACAAAAGACCTTTCCAATGCTCTTATTGCTCAGGAAATTCAAAGGGTTTTGGGAGCTGTGAGCCAGGAACTGTGGACAAAATCAAAATATGTATGAGAAATATATTTTCGTCATCTGAAAGACCAAAAAGATATTTTCTATAAAGCACAATATCACAAGAGGGGACATATCTATTTCATCCCCTGGTTTCTAGGCCTGTGTGTTCCATCTTTTGAGGACACAGCACCATATAATGGCCATTGATTCAAGTGTATACCACATCCTGAAGGATAGTGTTCCATCCTCATGGAGTGTTATCTCCAAGATGGTGCTTCAGCTATATCTTTAGAAGGCCATTTCAATCCTCTGTCACACAGGCAGCTGCTGGTGACATGTATGTAATAAGACCAGTGGGTCCTGCAGTCACGTGTCCACTATACCTTCCTTTGCTGTCAAGTGGGTCCTTTGATCCAGGGTGCTTTTGGTCAGAATCCCACACTGGTAGGTTAGATACTCTGTGAGACTCAGATGATGGTGCTGGCTAAGGCACAGCAGGCAGGAAGGGCAAATCCATATCTGAATACATCTCAGTCTCAGACAAGATGAAACATTTCCCTTTGCAGGATAGAAGAGATCCGATTCAGTCATCTTGGCACCAAGCGACTCATGGGCTCCTTGAACGTTAGTGCCATATTTCTGGCTCACTTTTGGTCTCTGTTGCTGGAAATTTGGGCATTCAATGATGATAGGAGCTCTACTAGCTTTGGGGGGTGAGCTCATGCTGTGGGGCCCATGCATAGTTACCATCTGTGTGACGTTCATGACCCATTGTGTAATTAATGAGATGTCTGTGGATTAATTTCCCCTTGCCACTGTCTATCTATCAAGACTTCCCACGAGTGGGACTATAATGCAACCTCTGTCTATTTTGGCTCAAATGCATATAGTGAGCTTCCAACTGTGAACAAGTTCAGGCCTTTTCCTTCTTTGTTGGCTGGTGTCTTAGTCTGGGTTCTCCAGAGAAACAGAACCAATAAGACAGATACATTCATAGATACACAGATAGATAGATAGAGTGATCTATCTTTATATATTTGGAGAGAGACATCTGTATATCTATATCTGTATCTATATCTATCTGAAAATTTTTTTACAAGAAATAAGCTCACATGACAATGGAGGCTGAGGCATCCAAGATTTGCAGTCCAAAAGCCTGAGAACCGGAAGAGCTGATGGTATAAGTTACAGTCTTGTCCAAAGGCAGAAGACTGATATCTCAGCTTAAAGATCATTAGGCAGAGAGAGCAAATGTTCTCTTGCTCAGTCTTTTCTTCCATTTAGGCCTTTCATGGATTAGGTAAGGCCCACCCACATTGAGGAGGGTGATCTGCCTTACTCAATCCACCCATTCAAATGTTAATCTCACCCAGATACACACATCCTCATAGAGACACCTGAAATCATGTTGAACTAAATGTCTGGGTACCCAATAGCCCAGTTAAGTTAACACATAAAATTAATCATCATAGCTGGTCATAGGAAACTTCTCATCAGCTCACAGATATGAATTGAGAGAGTCTGAGCCACCTGCCGACTGATCCTGGATGCACCACGTCTGTTTTATGATGGATGTTTCTGGGCCTGGCCAACCTAATGCTTTTTTGGGTCTGATAGATCATGATGAGAAGTTCTGGCTAGTAGATCACTCTACATCCCACGTTCAGACACTCTGTCTCTCCCACAGCTTAGAAGGATGTCAGGAGCTGTTTTTCTATTGCTGTAAATGTCATGGCCTTGCTCCATAACTGTATGAGCCTGCACTCCCACTTTCTTATTAGGTCTTGACAGAGGCTCCACAAAGAATCTTTCATTCTTTCAACATGGGTTGGAAGGAGGTAAAAGGTGCAATAACGTGCCCCTTTTTTGGAGAGTATGTCCAGCATACCCCATATTATTGGAGCCCGAAAAACTTCATAGATGTAGCAGATCCCTGAATGGTCATAAATGTGGATAGTGCCCAAGGCCATCAAACTCTCATATTTTGTTTTATGTTGCTGATTATTACCTGAGCCCATCACTAGTGTCATTGACATCAGTGGATGTCACTGTCATCAGTGGGTGGCATCATCATCAATCATCAATATATAAGCAAGCATCCGCTTCCACCCTTTGGAGCACACATGTCTTACTAAGGCATTCAGAATGCTTTCCATTTCTTGTTCATCACTTCTGATTATCCTGTTGTCATCGATATAATGGGCCAATGTGAGGTCCTGTAGCATGTCCAGATGGGCCAGATCCCTTAGGACTATAGTGGAGCACAGGTTGTGAATGTATACTGTTTTTGGTCCCATATCAAAGCAAACTGTTACTGATTCATCTTCCCGAGAAGTTTTGAAAAGAATGCGGTTGGCAGATCACTGCTGCATACCACATACCTGGGGCTATGTTTATGAACTAATCTAGTAAAGATGCAATGCTTGACACAGCTAGAGTTAGGAATACTACTTGGTGATGTTGACAGTGGTCCCCTGTTATCTGTCATTATCCATCGGGACTTTGAAGATGCCAGACTGGTGAACTAAATTGGGATATGATGTGACCATCACCCCTGTACCCTTCCATCTTTGAGAGGGGCCCTACTCTCTACCATTTGCCCTGGGTTGTGATATTGGTTTTGATTGATTATCTTTTTGTACAGGGAGTGTAGACAAAGAGGTTTCCACTTTGTTTTTTCTACTGTACTAACTTTTACCGCAGGTCAAGGAACCACGTGTGGAGTCTCCTAAATGCTAAGTACATCCATTCATATTACACATCTGACACATGTCAGGGACTGTTGGCACCCCACCTCCCAGCTGTGTGAGGGGCTCATTGCCATTCATGGTGAGTGATGCAACCCAGAAATATCCTTCGCATCAGCTTCCTAGGACCACGGCTGGTGTGGAGAGTCTAAGGTCACATTTCCTAGATGCAGAGCAGGAGATGGGATTCAAGAGGTTCATGGGGAGTGTGCTGGAGGGAATCCAGACAGCACAGAGCAAGAAAGCTAGCAAGGGTCAGGTCTAAGTGGCAATATACTGTACCTGACCATGGGGACTCTGGAGCACATGGTGCAGCCCAGAGTTGGGCTTCAGAGTTGGGCTCCGGAGTCCCATGCTAGGCTCTCCCTGGCTGCTGGCTGCTCTCAGGAGTGAGTGGGGGCAAACACCTGGGGAAGGGACAGTGGACACACACACACTCCAATGAGGGCAAAACTCCACAGAAGAAGAAGTCTTTGGGGATGGATGAACAGCTTGGGAAATAGGAAATGAGCAGTGAAGCAAAAGCATTCACTATATCGTGTAAATACTTTTAAAGAAAAATATCAGATACTTTGGAAATTAGAGGAGTGATAAGCAAGGATGGGGTTCTGGGCAGAAGTGAGATGAGAGACTGTAAAGACTCCAAAGTACAGTCAGGGTTAAATGGAGTCTCTAAGGGAAGGGAAGAAACCCAGGCCCCCCAAAGGGAAGTGGCTTTCAGGGACAGGCTCCTTGTGGATACCACTTAGAGCCAAGGAATTAAGGCCTTGGGGTGGAGAGCCCTTTGGGCTGAGTGTATGTGTGTTTGTGTATGTGTGTGTATATGTGTTTGTGTGCATATGTGGGTGTGTGTATGTCTGTATCCAAGTGCGTGCTTGTGTATATGAGTATGTGTGTGTGTGTGTGTGTAGAGGGAGTTAGAACGAGATACACAGAGATGCAAATCTCCAGGGACACCTGATGAACAGGCCAAGGGGATGGGGCACAGGGAATATGGTGGAGAGGGAGATTCGAATCCCCATGGGGCTAGAAATCCAGAGAATGAGCAGGGACTGGAGGATGATGTCAGTACCCGGCAGAGACAGGAGGCCTGAACTGAGAGCGTCAGCAGATTCAAAAAAGGAAGGGAGATGATCGCTGGGATGTCGACAGAAGTCAGTTCCTGGACCTTGGTGGGAGGGAAGAGTGGCCAATAAAGGACGGGCTTGGGATGGGGACTAGAGACTCAGAAGCTGTTTCAAGAGCAAGGGCAGGGTTTCTAGCGTCCAGCTCCTGTCAGGCTGAGACCAGTTCCTCTCAGAGCCGGGTCTGGGTCAAGTGGTTATGGAATTTTTGGCTGTGGTGTAGGAAAGCAAATGTCCACCTCTGGACTCCATGATGGCCTTCAGTCCAACTTGCAAGTTAACAAGATGCCGAGATTTATGAGTAAGTGAAACTGACTGAGATTGGAGAGGAGCCTGAAAAAGAGCCTGGGGGCACAGGGAAGGGGGAGGGGGAGGGGATCTAGGGCAGGAAGACCTTGGTGTGTGTGCAGCCGGGAAGTGAAAGTGGGGAGGGAAAGGGGGAGATGGAGGGTGGGAAGATCTTGGAGTGTGCAGAGCCCAGAAAAATCAAGAAAATCTGGGATGGGGGAAGCGATCAAGGGCCAAGAAGGCCTGGAGTGTGTGGAGCCCAGAAGAATCTAGAAAAGGAGGGGGGAGGAAGTGGTAAGGGGGAGCGGAAGAAGAGAGGGGCACCACTCTGGAGGATTGGGGGTAAATCTCTCGATGAGGAATCTCTCTCAGGGGTTGGGAAGACTTGTATGTGGTTTTGCTTCTTCCTGCACAAAGAGATCTCCATTGTCTCTTGCGCTGTTTAAACCATGTGCCTGCCTGGCCCCTCTAGGACAGCACAGAGGCTTGTTCAAGTCCAAACCCTTCCCCCTCTGAGGTCTGTCCCTCTGAGGGTCCTTCTATGGGCAGAGCTTTCCCTTCCCTCTCTCCCCACCATAATTTGTCCTTTGAAGACTTCCACCCCCATCAACCCGCTGGGGGCCTATTCATCCTGGGGACTCATCATGGTGCCATTTCTCCTCAGCTCCCATTTTGATTACTCCCTTCAAACCAGGAAATGCCCTGTCTGGCACCCAACTATACTTGTGGTGTCTGCCCCTACTCCCCACACTGAGGCAGGAGATTTTCAATGCCTCCTCAGGACTCAGCTCCAGAATTTCACCTTTGAAACCTCCCCATACCCTAAACACCACCCTCAGCCTCCTGTCCACATGGACATGTCCTTCCGGCTGAGCATGGATTTGCTGCAGATGGGGACATCTCGCCTTCTCAGCTCCCCTTCTCAGAGCCCAGACCAGAGACTAACCTCAATACAAGGAGGAAATCACCACAGAACCACTGTGAGACCACATTCCAGTTGGGTAATGAGTTTATTTCCTCAGTTTCAAATCTGTCTTCTTTGTCAGGAAGGCAGAGTTGGTAGATGACCATGAAAGCAACAGGTAAGTATTGAAATTTCCTGCCGGTGGTTGATGAAACTGCAGTTGAGGGATGGGTTCAGGAAGCCAGGACAGGAATCTATGTGTCCTCCTGAAGACGGTTATCATAACGTGTAGGATTTATCATCAGTAATGAAGAGCATTCTTCCGCTGTTAGCTTCCCACGAGGCATCGTCTCATCGAAGTAATATGTGATCTTGTCCTTTAAGATTTCACAAGGGGGCTGGCCCCGTAGCCAGTGGTTAAGTTCGCGCACTCCGCTGCAGGCGGCCCAGTGTTTCGTTCGATCCTGGGCGCGGACATGGCATTGCTCATCAAACCACGCTGAGGCAGCGTCCCACATGCCACAACCAGAAGAACCCACAATGAAGAATATACAACTACGTACTGGCGGGCTTTGGGGGAGAAAAAGGAAAAAATAAAAAAATCTTTTTTAAAAAAAAAGATTTCACAAGGATTTTGTAGATACCCAGCTGGATTTACAAGTAGAAATTAAACCTCAATCACTTTTGCTGATTGGCGATGTGTCATCTTTTTAAAGAAATACACAATCTTTTCTTTTAAACATTTCAAGTACAAATGCTTATATGCAGCAGAAGCCATCTTACGCAGTACATATGTCAGCATCTCACTGATTAGAAATTTAGACAAAGTTGTTACGAGGCCATTCTCCATTTCACATGTCATTAATTTATCTTTTACGAGTTTCCATATCTTATCAGTGAGAAATGCAACCAGTCTATCCTCTAGAACTCTCGTGGCCTTGTCCTTGCTAAATGAAATAAGCAAATCCATGGGAAAAACGTACCAACTGTTTCCGTTGGCTGCAGTCGAAGTTATGACTTAATTCCTGTTGGGTCTGCCTCTTATATACTCTGCGCCTAGTCCCACAGAGGAAGTAGTCCTGGCCAATGAGGGTGTAGGGTGCCCTTAGAAGCACTTGCAATCCAAGGTTGCTTCCTGCCAACTGGAATTTAATTAGTAACGTCAGAGGAAATGATGCAACAGGACCCTCCCACAGCGCTGCGGGAGCATAGAGCCATTCATCTATGGGGCAGCACTTTACCACAGCTCATTATACAGGAGTGGAAATGGACAGTGTTTTCAAAAGCTTTTGTCTGTGAAGACGGAACATTTTGAAGTTGTTTTAAGACAGCGATAGACTGAATCAGTGTCCCCAAAGATATCTGTGGCCTCATCCATGTGCCCCGTGAAAGTTACATTATATGGTCAAGGGGCCTTTGCTTATGGGATAAAGTTATGGATCTTGATGTAGGAGATTATCCTGGATTATCCAGGTAAAATCTAAATGAAATCACAGGGGTCCCTATAAAGGGAGTGGAAAGAGAGTTTTGAGTCCGGAAGTAGAAGAGGATGGTGTGAGGATGGACCATGGGGAGAAAAGGCAGTGTGATGAGGAGTTATGGGGCAAGGCATGAGAACAGCCTGTAGCAGCTGGAAAAGGCAAGGGATCACACTGTCCCCAAGAGCCTCAGGAGGAGCCTGGCCCTGTAGACACTCTGATTTCAGCCCTGAGAAACCTTTTGGAGATTTCAGGACTGCAGACTGTGAGAGAATAAATCTGTGTTTTGAATCCATTAGGTTTGTGTAACGTGTCTCAGCCGCCATAGAATCCATCACAAATAATATTTACCCCAGGCAAAAACGTAAATTTCTAAAGACTTCAGCATTAAGACCTAAGTTATTTTCTCAAAGCTTCTTTTGATGCCAGGTAAACTACAATGTATTTTTATTTTTAATAAGAGGATCTGAGCATTACACGTCTGAGAAAAGAAAAATAAAGACTGCACAGCCTAGGAACTGTTATACTGGACAGGAGGAAACCTGAAAGCAACCCAGGGGGAAGTGTGTGTGAGCGTTGGGACCCTCTAATGAACTCTTCGGACACAACTCTGTGGCCAGGAATCAGAGCTTTGGGCGTCACTGGAGGTCCGCTGTGTGCCTGGAGGACAACCCCTGAGAAGATGGGCTGATGGGCAAGGAAGGTGAGGCTTATCAAAGCACAAGAGGCAAAGATTCCCAGGAAAGAAGATGAGTTCTGCATGTCCAGGGCTAATGTAGGCACAGGGCACTGCTGCCCAGGGCCAAAAGGGGAGGATCAGAAATACCATTAGGAAATCGTATTAGGGCTCTCCAGAGAAATAAAAAGTATGCCTTTATGTATGCGTGTGTGTGTGTGTGTGTGTGTGTCTGTTGGGGGGGGGCGTGTATAAAGAGATTTATTATAAGGAAGTGGCTCACACAAGACTCAGAAGTCCTGTAATGTGACATCCGCAAGCTGGAGACCCAGGAAGGCCAAAGTCCTGAGACAGGACAGCCAATGGTGTACGTTGTAGTCTGAGCGCAGGGAAAGACCCATGTCCCAGCTCAAGCTCTCAGGCAGAGAGGGTGAATTCTCCTTTCCCTCGACTTTGTGTTCAGTTCATGCCCTCACCGACTGGACAGTAGCCCCTGCCCCCACAAGGAGGGGCCGTCTGCTTTTCTCAGTCTACCAATTCAAAGGCTAACTCACCTGGAGACACCCTCCCAGAAACACCCAGATAATGTTATTGAAATAGCTGGCCACCTCATGGCCCAGTCCACTGGACACATCAAATTGCCATCACGGAAATCTAGCCCTCTTCTTGTTTAGAAAACCATTTCTCACTTTTGATGTAGCTACGGTTCTTTAGAAGAAAGTTCCTTCCAATGTTGACTTTAAAATCTTTGACTCTTTTGCGGCCACGGATACAATCAGATTTCCTGGTCAGTGGCATTATTTGGGTGATGAACTTTCTTCAGATATTCGTCTTTTGCCAGTGATCAGTATTTTGTGAGCCACAGCCATTTTCAGTCTTTTGTCCTCTACAGGTCGTGGCTTGATTTACTCTGATGATTCCCTGAAAGGAAACGGTGTGGTAAACGTCCAATCCTGCTGCATCTTTATAAAAATCAGGGCCAATCAAATGAGGCCCGCTCTGCTTTAGGGTCAAGAGAGTCTTCCTTGGAGATGATTTTTATCAGATCAAAAGGGAGGTGACCTTGGAAAGAAATGTGTTTCCATGGGTAAGTCCTGCAAACACAGCCTCTGAATGATCAGATTCTGGCCCGCTCTCTCTCTCTCAGCTATTTTTCACCGTTGATAAATCACAGAGAACTGATGGAGATGCAGACTGGATCCTGGCTGATAGAGACGTGGTGGCGTTCCCCTCCTCCCCGTGCAGAGGAATTCCTTTAGAACTGTAATTGCAGTCTGTATTGTAGACTGTTTCTCTACCCTTTTGAAATGTATGTAAGTCTGCTGAAAAGCCTCTTGCCAGTTTTAAGATCCAGGAAATGTGTTTCCCAAGGGCCTGGGCCAAAAACCTCTGCAGTGTCGTCCTCCTGGAAGATACTGGCCCTGCCTCCCAGTCTCTGAGGGAGGGCAGGAGCCTAACTTAGTCGGATCCCTCTACCAGGGTGTCAAACTACCTCCTGTGAGGATTTTATTAGAAAATGTACATTTCTTTTAACACAAGAGACCTATGGTTCCCACTACCCACGTTAAAAATCTCTCCAGCCTTTTGTTTTGGGGGTCGAGTTGAGTCTCTCCCCTATTGCACTGCTCTTGAATCAAGTCTTTCTGCTTCTTTAAGTTTGTCTGGAGCAATATTTGCTTTGACGTTGCCTACCTGTGGTTAGCTGATGCCGTCATCTTGCACACAGTGTTAACCCTCACCATATTTCCAAATCCTCCAATTTCTTTCCTTATCTCACTACAATCCACCAAATGAACATTTCCAAGTTTCCTCCGTGTCTTCTGACTTGGTATCCACAGCAGGAGATGACCTGACTGCCCAGATCCTTCTGGGTTCCCAGGTTGCCTCCTACCTGGCCAGTGCCCCCAGGATCTGAGATGTGCTGTGAGCTAAAGTCCAAGGACTTGAGAGAGACCTGGAAGGTACCCGATTGCGGTGGCCCTGACCCCACCAGTGTGCTCCTTCCACACACATTTTCGGCTCACCTTCAAAGAGCAAGATCACGCTGGTTTTTAAAGGTATCCTGTCATAAAACCCAACGACTCCAGTCTACGAGCAGATCCCTGGCACATCAGGCACTCACATGCCTACACTTGCTCACCCTGTCCGGGGCCACCCCCAACCACATGCTCAGACTGGACATCTTCATCTTCATTTCTTTGCTTTCTTTTTTGTTTTTACAACTTCGTATGCCTATTCGCAGAGTCCACAGAAAGAACCTGGGAAATTGTAGATAGACTCTATCCTCTGATTCTGTTTTCTTTCCTGCTCTTTTTGGCCTCTGGGGTTTTTGGCTGAATCCTTGGAGACCTGACAGTGAAGTGGAGTGTGGGTAAGCAGAGGTGGGCATCAAGGGGCGGTGTGGAGTATAGGGGAGGAAGACATTTCCTCTACCCGCTCTGGGTCCTTCCGGCTGGACACTGAATTAAATTCACGTGAGACAGAATAACAGGAGGAAATTAAACAAAGCTTTATACCATGTATACATGGGACAGGCTCAGGCAAACTGAGCAACTCACCAAAATGGGCTGAAGGCACCACCTTAAACATCATCTTCAGCTAAAGACAAAGGAGGATGTTGGGGGCGGAGGGGGTGTGGATCAGGGGAGAGTACCACACAAGTACAGTAAACAAGAGGCAGATTGAAGTCCTTGCCTTTGTCATTAAGAGTTTCTAGATAGAGGGTCATCCCCCCTTCTTCCTGGTACAGAGAGGGAGACACGTCTAAGGGCGGCGATTTCCTTTACAATGTAAATGTCTCTTACCAAAGGGTAAGTAAATTCTGCTTTCCGGAGTTGCTTTCCTGTCTGCAGTTTATTACAAGTGACCAGCCCCAAAGAATCCTCATGCCAAAGAGACATACCTCGGGGTGGCCAATTCCAGTCCCCCACAGCTTCCCAGGACTACTGCTGGTGTGGATAGCGTCAGGTCCCATAAGCTAGAAGCAGTGCATGAGACGGGATTCAGGAAGTTCACGGAGGGGGTGCTGGAGGGCATCTGGGAAATGCAGAGCAAAGGATCTAGCAAGGGTCAGGTCTGAGTGAGGACTGGCTGCACCTGACCACAGAGGCCCTGGAGCACGTGGTGCAGCCCAGAGTCAGCTCACGTTGGGCTCCAGAGCCCTGTGCCGGGCTCCTCCTGGCCGCTGGCTGCTTTGAGGAGTGGGTAGGGCGACCATCTGGAGAAGGGGCTGTGGCTTCGCTCATGTCAAATTCCTGCAGGAAAGGGCATCTGTGGGGATGCATGAGCAGCTTGGGGAACACAACGGAGCAGTGTACCAACAGCACTCAGTAAATTGTGGCAATCCTTTGAAAGAAAAAGATGAGATACTTTTGGAAAAATATCGGATACTGCGGAAATTACAAGTGGCCGTGAGGAGTGATAAGCAAGGATGGGGTTCCGCACAGAGGTGAGATGAGAGACTGGAAAGCCTCCAAAGTACAGTCAGGGTTAAATGGAGCCACTAAGGGAAGGGAAGAAGCCCTGGCGCCCCAAAGGGAAGTGTCTTTGAGGTGCCCCTTGTGGGCACCACTTAGAGTCAAGGAATCAAGGCCTTGGGGTGGAGAGCCCTTTGGGCTGAGTGTGTGTGTGCATATGTGTGTGTATATGTGTGCACGTGCATGTGACTGTGTGTCTACGATTGTATGTATGTGTATATGTGTGCATTTATATGTGTATGCGTGTGTGTCCACGTGTGTATATTTGTGTGTGCATATATGGGTGTGTGTATGAGGGTGTGTGTGTATGAGTGTGTGTGTGTATGTGTGTCTATGTGTATGTTGAGGGAGTTAGGTTGGGGGACACACAGACACAAATGTCCAGGGGCACAGGAGTCTGCAGGGACACTGGTGAACAGGCTGACAGGGGACAGGGCACAGGGAATATGCTGGAGAGGGAGACTCAAACCTCCGTGGGGCTAGAAATTCAGAGAATTAGCAGGGATTGGAGGCCAACGTGAGGACGCTGCAGAGACAGGAAGCCTGAGCTCAGAGTGTGGGCAGATTCGAAAAAGGAAGGGAGTCGAGAGCCGGGATGTCGACAGAAGTGGGTTCCTGAATGCCCGTGGGAGGAAGGGTGGCCAACGAAGGACCGGCTTGGGGTGGAGACTAGAGTCGTTGGACCCGGTTTCCAGAGCAAGGGCAGGGTTTCCAGTGTCCAGCTCCCACAAGGCTGAGACGTGCCCAGTTCCTCTCAAAGTCAGGCCCGGGTCAGGTGGTTTTGGAATCTTCAGTTGCGATGAAGGAAAACGAGTGTCCACCTCTGGGCTCCAAGGCGGCCTTCAGCCTGGCTTGCAAGTCAACCAGACACGGAGATTTGTGAGTAAGTGAAACTGACTGAGACCCGGAATGGAGGCGGGAAAGTAGCCTGGGCTTGAAGAGGGTGGCCGGGGAGGGGACGGAAGTCAGGAAGAACTTGGAGTGTGTGGAGCCCAGAAGAATCTAGAAACTGGGCAGAGCGGACGGGGAGGGGAGGGAGAGTGGGAGGACCTTGCTGTGTGCGGAGCCCAGTGGAATCTAGAAAATTCAGGGTGGGGGAAGGGAATCAAAAGCCAGGAACCCCTGGGGTGTGTGGAGCCCAGAAGAATCTAGAAGGGCTGGGCGGATGGAAGACGTGGGGCGAGGGAATGAAGGGAGGGGCCCCACCCTGGGGGTCTGGGGGGAATCTGGAGGTGAGGACTCTCTCTCAGGGGTTGGGATGACACACTTCTTCCTGCATGAAGAGGCCTGCATCGTGTCCCACGCTGTTTAACCCTCAGCCTAACCGGCCCCTCTAGGACAGCACAGAGGCTTGTTCAAGCCCACACCCTTTCCCCTCTGAGGTCTGTCCTTAACCTTCTGAGGGTCCCTCTGTGGGCAGAGCTTTCCCTTCCCTCTGACCCCACCGTAATTTGTGCCCTTGAAGACTTCCACCCCCATCAACCTGATCGGGGCCTGTTCTTTCTGCCGACTCATCATGGCGCCCTTTCCGCTTGGCTCAAATGTTGATTCCTCCCCTCAAACCAGGAAATGCCCTCTCTAAGCACCCCATCGTACTTACGGTGCCCGCCCTAAGGAGGCAGGAGCTTTTCCAAACCTCCTCAGGACTCAACTCCAAAATTTCACCTTTGAAACCTCCCCGTCTTCTAAACCCCGTCCAGGCTTACACCCCTCAGCCTCCTACCCCCACGGAGATGTCGTCCCTGCTGGGCAAGGGTTCCCTCCATGTCCGGACTGCTCCCCTGCTCAAAGCCCAGGCCAGAGACTCACCCTATCACGAGAAGGAAATCACCACAGAACCACCGAGCCCACATTCCAGTTGGGTACTACTTTATTTCCTCAGTTTCAGATCTGTCTTCTTTGTCAGGGAGGCAGTGCTGGTACCCCAATGAGGAGAGCAACAGTTAGGTATTGAAATTTCCTGCCAGTGGTTGATGAAACCGCAGTGGAGGAACGGGTTCAGGAAACCGGGACAGGAATCTGTGTGTCCTCCCAAAGACGGCTATCGTAACGTGGGATTTATCGGTAGTAATGAAGAACCTTCTTCCACTGTTAACTTCCCAGGAAGTATCCGTCTTATAAAACTAATATGTGATGTTGTCTTTTAAGATTTCCCGAAGGGAATGTAGCTACCCAGCTGGATTTAGAAGTAGCAATTAAACCACAATCACTTGCGCTGGTTGGCGACCGGTCGTCTTTTTAAAGAAATACATCATCTTCTTTTTTGAACATTTCACGTACACGTGGTTGTATGCCACAGAAGCTGTCTTGCCCAGCACATATGTCAGCATCTTATTGATTAGATATGTAGACGTTGGTGTTAAGAGCATCAGGGCCTGCTCCATTCCATATGTCATTAATTGATCTTTTATGTGAGAAATGCAACCACCGTGCCCTGTAGCATTTCCATGGCCTCCACCTTGCTCAACGAAACAGGTGAATCTATGGGACAAATGTAATTAGCGTTTCTGTTGGTTTTGGTCGTAGTTATGACCTCGCTCCTGGAGAGCGGCCTCTTCTACACTCTGCGCTCAGTCCCACAGAGGAAGTGGTCGTGGCCAGTGAGGGGTGGTGTGGTCTTCAGCACCACTTACCATAAAAGGTTACTTCCTGCCAGCTGGAAGGTAGGTGGTAACGTCAGAGGAAGTGATGCAACTGGACCCTCCCCCAGGGCTGGGGAGCAGAGAGCTGTTCACCTACAGGGGCGGCACTTCACCACAGCCCACTGTATGGGACTGGAAAGGGACAGCGTTTACAAAGCTTTTATCTATGAAGATGGAACTCTTTGAAATTGTTTCTAAATACCGTGATAGGTTGAGTAAGGGTCCCCAAAGAGATCCACGGCCTCATCCCTGTGACCCGTGAAAGTTACATTCTATGGTCCAGGGGCCTTTGCACTTGGGATAAAGTTATGAATCTTGATGTAGGAGATTATCCTGGATTATCCAGGTAGGATCTAAATGAAATCACGAGGGTCCCTATAAAGGGAGTGGACACACAGAGATTTGAGAACAGGAGAGGAAGAGGGTGACGTGAAGAGGGACCAGGGGGTGAAAATGCGTGTGACGAGGGCCACGAGCCAAGGCATGAGGACTGCCTGTAGCAGCTGTTAAAGGCAAGGGACCACACTGTCCCCAAGAGCCTCAGGAGGGAGCCCAGCCCTGCAGACACTCTGATTTCAGCCCTCGGAACCCTATTGGAGATTTCAGGACTGCAGGCTGTGAGAGAATAAATGTGCGTTGTGAATCCACTAGGTTTGTGTAACGTGTCCCAGCAGCCATAGAATCCATCACAAATAATATTTACCCCAGGCAAAAACGTAAATTTCTAAAGACTTCAGCATTCAGACCTAAGTTATTTTCTCAAAGCTTCTTTTGATGCCAGGTAAACTACAATGTATTTTTATTTTTAATAAGAGGATCTGAGCATTACACGTCTGAGAAAAGAAAAATAAAGACTGCACAGCCTAGGAACTGTTATACTGGACAGGAGGAAACCTGAAAGCAACCCAGGGGGAAGTGTGTGTGAGCGTTGGGACCCTCTAATGAACTCTTCGGACACAACTCTGTGGCCAGGAATCAGAGCTTTGGGCGTCACTGGAGGTCCGCTGTGTGCCTGGAGGACAACCCCTGAGAAGATGGGCTGATGGGCAAGGAAGGTGAGGCTTATCAAAGCACAAGAGGCAAAGATTCCCAGGAAAGAAGATGAGTTCTGCATGTCCAGGGCTAATGTAGGCACAGGGCACTGCTGCCCAGGGCCAAAAGGGGAGGATCAGAAATACCATTAGGAAATCGTATTAGGGCTCTCCAGAGAAATAAAAAGTATGCCTTTATGTATGCGTGTGTGTGTGTGTGTGTGTGTGTGTCTGTTGGGGGGGGGGCGTGTATAAAGAGATTTATTATAAGGAAGTGGCTCACACAAGACTCAGAAGTCCTGTAATGTGACATCCGCAAGCTGGAGACCCAGGAAGGCCAAAGTCCTGAGACAGGACAGCCAATGGTGTACGTTGTAGTCTGAGCGCAGGGAAAGACCCATGTCCCAGCTCAAGCTCTCAGGCAGAGAGGGTGAATTCTCCTTTCCCTCGACTTTGTGTTCAGTTCATGCCCTCACCGACTGGACAGTAGCCCCTGCCCCCACAAGGAGGGGCCGTCTGCTTTTCTCAGTCTACCAATTCAAAGGCTAACTCACCTGGAGACACCCTCCCAGAAACACCCAGATAATGTTATTGAAATAGCTGGCCACCTCATGGCCCAGTCCACTGGACACATCAAATTGCCATCACGGAAATCTAGCCCTCTTCTTGTTTAGAAAACCATTTCTCACTTTTGATGTAGCTACGGTTCTTTAGAAGAAAGTTCCTTCCAATGTTGACTTTAAAATCTTTGACTCTTTTGCGGCCACGGATACAATCAGATTTCCTGGTCAGTGGCATTATTTGGGTGATGAACTTTCTTCAGATATTAGTCTTTTGCCAGTGATCAGTATTTTGTGAGCCACAGCCATTTTCAGTCTTTTGTCCTCTACAGGTCGTGGCTTGATTTACTCTGATGATTCCCTGAAAGGAAACGGTGTGGTAAACGTCCAATCCTGCTGCATCTTTATAAAAATCAGGGCCAATCAAATGAGGCCCGCTCTGCTTTAGGGTCAAGAGAGTCTTCCTTGGAGATGATTTTTATCAGATCAAAAGGGAGGTGACCTTGGAAAGAAATGTGTTTCCATGGGTAAGTCCTGCAAACACAGCCTCTGAATGATCAGATTCTGGCCCGCTCTCTCTCTCTCAGCTATTTTTCACCGTTGATAAATCACAGAGAACTGATGGAGATGCAGACTGGATCCTGGCTGATAGAGACGTGGTGGCGTTCCCCTCCTCCCCGTGCAGAGGAATTCCTTTAGAACTGTAATTGCAGTCTGTATTGTAGACTGTTTCTCTACCCTTTTGAAATGTATGTAAGTCTGCTGAAAAGCCTCTTGCCAGTTTTAAGATCCAGGAAATGTGTTTCCCAAGGGCCTGGGCCAAAAACCTCTGCAGTGTCGTCCTCCTGGAAGATACTGGCCCTGCCTCCCAGTCTCTGAGGGAGGGCAGGAGCCTAACTTAGTCGGATCCCTCTACCAGGGTGTCAAACTACCTCCTGTGAGGATTTTATTAGAAAATGTACATTTCTTTTAACACAAGAGACCTATGGTTCCCACTACCCACGTGAAAAATCTCTCCAGCCTTTTGTTTTGGGGGTCGAGTTGAGTCTCTCCCCTATTGCACTGCTCTTGAATCAAGTCTTTCTGCTTCTTTAAGTTTGTCTGGAGCAATATTTGCTTTGACGTTGCCTACCTGTGGTTAGCTGATGCCGTCATCTTGCACACAGTGTTAACCCTCACCATATTTCCAAATCCTCCAATTTCTTTCCTTATCTCACTACAATCCACCAAATGAACATTTCCAAGTTTCCTCCGTGTCTTCTGACTTGGTATCCACAGCAGGAGATGACCTGACTGCCCAGATCCTTCTGGGTTCCCAGGTTGCCTCCTACCTGGCCAGTGCCCCCAGGATCTGAGATGTGCTGTGAGCTAAAGTCCAAGGACTTGAGAGAGACCTGGAAGGTACCCGATTGCGGCGGCCCTGACCCCACCAGTGTGCTCCTTCCACACACATTTTCGGCTCACCTTCAAAGAGCAAGATCACGCTGGTTTTTAAAGGTATCCTGTCATAAAACCCAACGACTCCAGTCTACGAGCAGATCCCTGGCACATCAGGCACTCACATGCCTACACTTGCTCACCCTGTCCGGGGCCACCCCCAACCACATGCTCAGACTGGACATCTTCATCTTCATTTCTTTGCTTTCGTTTTTGTTTTTACAACTTCGTATGCCTATTCGCAGAGTCCACAGAAAGAACCTGGGAAATTGTAGATAGACTCTATCCTCTGATTCTGTTTTCTTTCCTGCTCTTTTTGGCCTCTGGGGTTTTTGGCTGAATCCTTGGAGACCTGACAGTGAAGTGGAGTGTGGGTAAGCAGAGGTGGGCATCAAGGGGCGGTGTGGAGTATAGGGGAGGAAGACATTTCCTCTACCCGCTCTGGGTCCTTCCGGCTGGACACTGAATTAAATTCACGTGAGACAGAATAACAGGAGGAAATTAAACAAAGCTTTATACCGTGTATACATGGGACAGGCTCAGGCAAACTGAGCAACTCACCAAAATGGGCTGAAGGCACCACCTTAAACATCATCTTCAGCTAAAGACAAAGGAGGATGTTGGGGGCGGAGGGGGTGTGGATCAGGGGAGAGTACCACACAAGTACAGTAAACAAGAGGCAGATTGAAGTCCTTGCCTTTGTCATTAAGAGTTTCTAGATAGAGGGTCATCCCCCCTTCTTCCTGGTACAGAGAGGGAGACACGTCTAAGGGCGGCGATTTCCTTTACAATGTAAATGTCTCTTACCAAAGGGTAAGTAAATTCTGCTTTCCGGAGTTGCTTTCCTGTCTGCAGTTTATTACAAGTGACCAGCCCCAAAGAATCCTCATGCCAAAGAGACATACCTCGGGGTGGCCAATTCCAGTCCCCCACAGCTTCCCAGGACTACTGCTGGTGTGGATAGCGTCAGGTCCCATAAGCTAGAAGCAGTGCATGAGACGGGATTCAAGAAGTTCACGGAGGGGGTGCTGGAGGGCATCTGGGAAATGCAGAGCAAAGGATCTAGCAAGGGTCAGGTCTGAGTGAGGACTGGCTGCACCTGACCACAGAGGCCCTGGAGCACGTGGTGCAGCCCAGAGTCAGCTCACGTTGGGCTCCAGAGCCCTGTGCCGGGCTCCTCCTGGCCGCTGGCTGCTTTGAGGAGTGGGTAGGGCGACCATCTGGAGAAGGGGCTGTGGCTTCGCTCATGTCAAATTCCTGCAGGAAAGGGCATCTGTGGGGATGCATGAGCAGCTTGGGGAACACAACGGAGCAGTGTACCAACAGCACTCAGTAAATTGTGGCAATCCTTTGAAAGAAAAAGATGAGATACTTTTGGAAAAATATCGGATACTGCGGAAATTACAAGTGGCCGTGAGGAGTGATAAGCAAGGATGGGGTTCCGCACAGAGGTGAGATGAGAGACTGGAAAGCCTCCAAAGTACAGTCAGGGTTAAATGGAGCCACTAAGGGAAGGGAAGAAGCCCTGGCGCCCCAAAGGGAAGTGTCTTTGAGGTGCCCCTTGTGGGCACCACTTAGAGTCAAGGAATCAAGGCCTTGGGGTGGAGAGCCCTTTGGGCTGAGTGTGTGTGTGCATATGTGTGTGTATATGTGTGCACGTGCATGTGACTGTGTGTCTACGATTGTATGTATGTGTATATGTGTGCATTTATATGTGTATGCGTGTGTGTCCACGTGTGTATATTTGTGTGTGCATATATGGGTGTGTGTATGAGTGTGTGTGTGTATGAGTGTGTGTGTGTATGTGTGTCTATGTGTATGTTGAGGGAGTTAGGTTGGGGGACACACAGACACAAATGTCCAGGGGCACAGGAGTCTGCAGGGACACTGGTGAACAGGCTGACAGGGGACAGGGCACAGGGAATATGCTGGAGAGGGAGACTCAAACCTCCGTGGGGCTAGAAATTCAGAGAATTAGCAGGGATTGGAGGCCAACGTGAGGACGCTGCAGAGACAGGAAGCCTGAGCTCAGAGTGTGGGCAGATTCGAAAAAGGAAGGGAGTCGAGAGCCGGGATGTCGACAGAAGTGGGTTCCTGAATGCCCGTGGGAGGAAGGGTGGCCAACGAAGGACCGGCTTGGGGTGGAGACTAGAGTCGTTGGACCCGGTTTCCAGAGCAAGGGCAGGGTTTCCAGTGTCCAGCTCCCACAAGGCTGAGACGTGCCCAGTTCCTCTCAAAGTCAGGCCCGGGTCAGGTGGTTTTGGAATCTTCAGTTGCGATGAAGGAAAACGAGTGTCCACCTCTGGGCTCCAAGGCGGCCTTCAGCCTGGCTTGCAAGTCAACCAGACACGGAGATTTGTGAGTAAGTGAAACTGACTGAGACCCGGAATGGAGGCGGGAAAGTAGCCTGGGCTTGAAGAGGGTGGCCGGGGAGGGGACGGAAGTCAGGAAGAACTTGGAGTGTGTGGAGCCCAGAAGAATCTAGAAACTGGGCAGAGCGGACGGGGAGGGGAGGGAGAGTGGGAGGACCTTGCTGTGTGCGGAGCCCAGTGGAATCTAGAAAATTCAGGGTGGGGGAAGGGAATCAAAAGCCAGGAACCCCTGGGGTGTGTGGAGCCCAGAAGAATCTAGAAGGGCTGGGCGGATGGAAGACGTGGGGCGAGGGAATGAAGGGAGGGGCCCCACCCTGGGGGTCTGGGGGGAATCTGGAGGTGAGGACTCTCTCTCAGGGGTTGGGATGACACACTTCTTCCTGCATGAAGAGGCCTGCATCGTGTCCCACGCTGTTTAACCCTCAGCCTAACCGGCCCCTCTAGGACAGCACAGAGGCTTGTTCAAGCCCACACCCTTTCCCCTCTGAGGTCTGTCCTTAACCTTCTGAGGGTCCCTCTGTGGGCAGAGCTTTCCCTTCCCTCTGACCCCACCGTAATTTGTGCCCTTGAAGACTTCCACCCCCATCAACCTGATCGGGGCCTGTTCTTTCTGCCGACTCATCATGGCGCCCTTTCCGCTTGGCTCAAATGTTGATTCCTCCCCTCAAACCAGGAAATGCCCTCTCTAAGCACCCCATCGTACTTACGGTGCCCGCCCTAAGGAGGCAGGAGCTTTTCCAAACCTCCTCAGGACTCAACTCCAAAATTTCACCTTTGAAACCTCCCCGTCTTCTAAACCCCGTCCAGGCTTACACCCCTCAGCCTCCTACCCCCACGGAGATGTCGTCCCTGCTGGGCAAGGGTTCCCTCCATGTCCGGACTGCTCCCCTGCTCAAAGCCCAGGCCAGAGACTCACCCTATCACGAGAAGGAAATCACCACAGAACCACCGAGCCCACATTCCAGTTGGGTACTACTTTATTTCCTCAGTTTCAGATCTGTCTTCTTTGTCAGGGAGGCAGTGCTGGTACCCCAATGAGGAGAGCAACAGTTAGGTATTGAAATTTCCTGCCAGTGGTTGATGAAACCGCAGTGGAGGAACGGGTTCAGGAAACCGGGACAGGAATCTGTGTGTCCTCCCAAAGACGGCTATCGTAACGTGGGATTTATCGGTAGTAATGAAGAACCTTCTTCCACTGTTAACTTCCCAGGAAGTATCCGTCTTATAAAACTAATATGTGATGTTGTCTTTTAAGATTTCCCGAAGGGAATGTAGCTACCCAGCTGGATTTAGAAGTAGCAATTAAACCACAATCACTTGCGCTGGTTGGCGACCGGTCGTCTTTTTAAAGAAATACATCATCTTCTTTTTTGAACATTTCACGTACACGTGGTTGTATGCCACAGAAGCTGTCTTGCCCAGCACATATGTCAGCATCTTATTGATTAGATATGTAGACGTTGGTGTTAAGAGCATCAGGGCCTGCTCCATTCCATATGTCATTAATTGATCTTTTATGTGAGAAATGCAACCACCGTGCCCTGTAGCATTTCCATGGCCTCCACCTTGCTCAACGAAACAGGTGAATCTATGGGACAAATGTAATTAGCGTTTCTGTTGGTTTTGGTCGTAGTTATGACCTCGCTCCTGGAGAGCGGCCTCTTCTACACTCTGCGCTCAGTCCCACAGAGGAAGTGGTCGTGGCCAGTGAGGGGTGGTGTGGTCTTCAGCACCACTTACCATAAAAGGTTACTTCCTGCCAGCTGGAAGGTAGGTGGTAACGTCAGAGGAAGTGATGCAACTGGACCCTCCCCCAGGGCTGGGGAGCAGAGAGCTGTTCACCTACAGGGGCGGCACTTCACCACAGCCCACTGTATGGGACTGGAAAGGGACAGCGTTTACAAAGCTTTTATCTATGAAGATGGAACTCTTTGAAATTGTTTCTAAATACCGTGATAGGTTGAGTAAGGGTCCCCAAAGAGATCCACGGCCTCATCCCTGTGACCCGTGAAAGTTACATTCTATGGTCCAGGGGCCTTTGCACTTGGGATAAAGTTATGAATCTTGATGTAGGAGATTATCCTGGATTATCCAGGTAGGATCTAAATGAAATCACGAGGGTCCCTATAAAGGGAGTGGACACACAGAGATTTGAGAACAGGAGAGGAAGAGGGTGACGTGAAGAGGGACCAGGGGGTGAAAATGCGTGTGACGAGGGCCACGAGCCAAGGCATGAGGCCTGCCTGTAGCAGCTGTTAAAGGCAAGGGACCACACTGTCCCCAAGAGCCTCAGGAGGGAGCCCAGCCCTGCAGACACTCTGATTTCAGCCCTCGGAACCCTATTGGAGATTTCAGGACTGCAGGCTGTGAGAGAATAAATGTGCGTTGTGAATCCACTAGGTTTGTGTAACGTGTCCCAGCAGCCATAGAATCCATCACAAATAATATTTACCCCAGGCAAAAACGTAAATTTCTAAAGACTTCAGCATTAAGACCTAAGTTATTTTCTCAAAGCTTCTTTTGATGCCAGGTAAACTACAATGTATTTTTATTTTTAATAAGAGGATCTGAGCATTACACGTCTGAGAAAAGAAAAATAAAGACTGCACAGCCTAGGAACTGTTATACTGGACAGGAGGAAACCTGAAAGCAACCCAGGGGGAAGTGTGTGTGAGCGTTGGGACCCTCTAATGAACTCTTCGGACACAACTCTGTGGCCAGGAATCAGAGCTTTGGGCGTCACTGGAGGTCCGCTGTGTGCCTGGAGGACAACCCCTGAGAAGATGGGCTGATGGGCAAGGAAGGTGAGGCTTATCAAAGCACAAGAGGCAAAGATTCCCAGGAAAGAAGATGAGTTCTGCATGTCCAGGGCTAATGTAGGCACAGGGCACTGCTGCCCAGGGCCAAAAGGGGAGGATCAGAAATACCATTAGGAAATCGTATTAGGGCTCTCCAGAGAAATAAAAAGTATGCCTTTATGTATGCGTGTGTGTGTGTGTGTGTGTGTGTGTGTGTGTGTGTCTGTTGGGGGGGGGCGTGTATAAAGAGATTTATTATAAGGAAGTGGCTCACACAAGACTCAGAAGTCCTGTAATGTGACATCCGCAAGCTGGAGACCCAGGAAGGCCAAAGTCCTGAGACAGGACAGCCAATGGTGTACGTTGTAGTCTGAGCGCAGGGAAAGACCCATGTCCCAGCTCAAGCTCTCAGGCAGAGAGGGTGAATTCTCCTTTCCCTCGACTTTGTGTTCAGTTCATGCCCTCACCGACTGGACAGTAGCCCCTGCCCCCACAAGGAGGGGCCGTCTGCTTTTCTCAGTCTACCAATTCAAAGGCTAACTCACCTGGAGACACCCTCCCAGAAACACCCAGATAATGTTATTGAAATAGCTGGCCACCTCATGGCCCAGTCCACTGGACACATCAAATTGCCATCACGGAAATCTAGCCCTCTTCTTGTTTAGAAAACCATTTCTCACTTTTGATGTAGCTACGGTTCTTTAGAAGAAAGTTCCTTCCAATGTTGACTTTAAAATCTTTGACTCTTTTGCGGCCACGGATACAATCAGATTTCCTGGTCAGTGGCATTATTTGGGTGATGAACTTTCTTCAGATATTAGTCTTTTGCCAGTGATCAGTATTTTGTGAGCCACAGCCATTTTCAGTCTTTTGTCCTCTACAGGTCGTGGCTTGATTTACTCTGATGATTCCCTGAAAGGAAACGGTGTGGTAAACGTCCAATCCTGCTGCATCTTTATAAAAATCAGGGCCAATCAAATGAGGCCCGCTCTGCTTTAGGGTCAAGAGAGTCTTCCTTGGAGATGATTTTTATCAGATCAAAAGGGAGGTGACCTTGGAAAGAAATGTGTTTCCATGGGTAAGTCCTGCAAACACAGCCTCTGAATGATCAGATTCTGGCCCGCTCTCTCTCTCTCAGCTATTTTTCACCGTTGATAAATCACAGAGAACTGATGGAGATGCAGACTGGATCCTGGCTGATAGAGACGTGGTGGCGTTCCCCTCCTCCCCGTGCAGAGGAATTCCTTTAGAACTGTAATTGCAGTCTGTATTGTAGACTGTTTCTCTACCCTTTTGAAATGTATGTAAGTCTGCTGAAAAGCCTCTTGCCAGTTTTAAGATCCAGGAAATGTGTTTCCCAAGGGCCTGGGCCAAAAACCTCTGCAGTGTCGTCCTCCTGGAAGATACTGGCCCTGCCTCCCAGTCTCTGAGGGAGGGCAGGAGCCTAACTTAGTCGGATCCCTCTACCAGGGTGTCAAACTACCTCCTGTGAGGATTTTATTAGAAAATGTACATTTCTTTTAACACAAGAGACCTATGGTTCCCACTACCCACGTGAAAAATCTCTCCAGCCTTTTGTTTTGGGGGTCGAGTTGAGTCTCTCCCCTATTGCACTGCTCTTGAATCAAGTCTTTCTGCTTCTTTAAGTTTGTCTGGAGCAATATTTGCTTTGACGTTGCCTACCTGTGGTTAGCTGATGCCGTCATCTTGCACACAGTGTTAACCCTCACCATATTTCCAAATCCTCCAATTTCTTTCCTTATCTCACTACAATCCACCAAATGAACATTTCCAAGTTTCCTCCGTGTCTTCTGACTTGGTATCCACAGCAGGAGATGACCTGACTGCCCAGATCCTTCTGGGTTCCCAGGTTGCCTCCTACCTGGCCAGTGCCCCCAGGATCTGAGATGTGCTGTGAGCTAAAGTCCAAGGACTTGAGAGAGACCTGGAAGGTACCCGATTGCGGCGGCCCTGACCCCACCAGTGTGCTCCTTCCACACACATTTTCGGCTCACCTTCAAAGAGCAAGATCACGCTGGTTTTTAAAGGTATCCTGTCATAAAACCCAACGACTCCAGTCTACGAGCAGATCCCTGGCACATCAGGCACTCACATGCCTACACTTGCTCACCCTGTCCGGGGCCACCCCCAACCACATGCTCAGACTGGACATCTTCATCTTCATTTCTTTGCTTTCTTTTTTGTTTTTACAACTTCGTATGCCTATTCGCAGAGTCCACAGAAAGAACCTGGGAAATTGTAGATAGACTCTATCCTCTGATTCTGTTTTCTTTCCTGCTCTTTTTGGCCTCTGGGGTTTTTGGCTGAATCCTTGGAGACCTGACAGTGAAGTGGAGTGTGGGTAAGCAGAGGTGGGCATCAAGGGGCGGTGTGGAGTATAGGGGAGGAAGACATTTCCTCTACCCGCTCTGGGTCCTTCCGGCTGGACACTGAATTAAATTCACGTGAGACAGAATAACAGGAGGAAATTAAACAAAGCTTTATACCGTGTATACATGGGACAGGCTCAGGCAAACTGAGCAACTCACCAAAATGGCCGAAGGCACCACCTTAAACATCATCTTCAGCTAAAGACAAAGGAGGATGTTGGGGGCGGAGGGGGTGTGGATCAGGGGAGAGTACCACACAAGTACAGTAAACAAGAGGCAGATTGAAGTCCTTGCCTTTGTCATTAAGAGTTTCTAGATAGAGGGTCATCCCCCCTTCTTCCTGGTACAGAGAGGGAGACACGTCTAAGGGCGGCGATTTCCTTTACAATGTAAATGTCTCTTACCAAAGGGTAAGTAAATTCTGCTTTCCGGAGTTGCTTTCCTGTCTGCAGTTTATTACAAGTGACCAGCCCCAAAGAATCCTCATGCCAAAGAGACATACCTCGGGGTGGCCAATTCCAGTCCCCCACAGCTTCCCAGGACTACTGCTGGTGTGGATAGCGTCAGGTCCCATAAGCTAGAAGCAGTGCATGAGACGGGATTCAGGAAGTTCACGGAGGGGGTGCTGGAGGGCATCTGGGAAATGCAGAGCAAAGGATCTAGCAAGGGTCAGGTCTGAGTGAGGACTGGCTGCACCTGACCACAGAGGCCCTGGAGCACGTGGTGCAGCCCAGAGTCAGCTCACGTTGGGCTCCAGAGCCCTGTGCCGGGCTCCTCCTGGCCGCTGGCTGCTTTGAGGAGTGGGTAGGGCGACCATCTGGAGAAGGGGCTGTGGCTTCGCTCATGTCAAATTCCTGCAGGAAAGGGCATCTGTGGGGATGCATGAGCAGCTTGGGGAACACAACGGAGCAGTGTACCAACAGCACTCAGTAAATTGTGGCAATCCTTTGAAAGAAAAAGATGAGATACTTTTGGAAAAATATCGGATACTGCGGAAATTACAAGTGGCCGTGAGGAGTGATAAGCAAGGATGGGGTTCCGCACAGAGGTGAGATGAGAGACTGGAAAGCCTCCAAAGTACAGTCAGGGTTAAATGGAGCCACTAAGGGAAGGGAAGAAGCCCTGGCGCCCCAAAGGGAAGTGTCTTTGAGGTGCCCCTTGTGGGCACCACTTAGAGTCAAGGAATCAAGGCCTTGGGGTGGAGAGCCCTTTGGGCTGAGTGTGTGTGTGCATATGTGTGTGTATATGTGTGCACGTGCATGTGACTGTGTGTCTACGATTGTATGTATGTGTATATGTGTGCATTTATATGTGTATGCGTGTGTGTCCACGTGTGTATATTTGTGTGTGCATATATGGGTGTGTGTATGAGTGTGTGTGTGTATGAGTGTGTGTGTGTATGTGTGTCTATGTGTATGTTGAGGGAGTTAGGTTGGGGGACACACAGACACAAATGTCCAGGGGCACAGGAGTCTGCAGGGACACTGGTGAACAGGCTGACAGGGGACAGGGCACAGGGAATATGCTGGAGAGGGAGACTCAAACCTCCGTGGGGCTAGAAATTCAGAGAATTAGCAGGGATTGGAGGCCAACGTGAGGACGCTGCAGAGACAGGAAGCCTGAGCTCAGAGTGTGGGCAGATTCGAAAAAGGAAGGGAGTCGAGAGCCGGGATGTCGACAGAAGTGGGTTCCTGAATGCCCGTGGGAGGAAGGGTGGCCAACGAAGGACCGGCTTGGGGTGGAGACTAGAGTCGTTGGACCCGGTTTCCAGAGCAAGGGCAGGGTTTCCAGTGTCCAGCTCCCACAAGGCTGAGACGTGCCCAGTTCCTCTCAAAGTCAGGCCCGGGTCAGGTGGTTTTGGAATCTTCAGTTGCGATGAAGGAAAACGAGTGTCCACCTCTGGGCTCCAAGGCGGCCTTCAGCCTGGCTTGCAAGTCAACCAGACACGGAGATTTGTGAGTAAGTGAAACTGACTGAGACCCGGAATGGAGGCGGGAAAGTAGCCTGGGCTTGAAGAGGGTGGCCGGGGAGGGGACGGAAGTCAGGAAGAACTTGGAGTGTGTGGAGCCCAGAAGAATCTAGAAACTGGGCAGAGCGGACGGGGAGGGGAGGGAGAGTGGGAGGACCTTGCTGTGTGCGGAGCCCAGTGGAATCTAGAAAATTCAGGGTGGGGGAAGGGAATCAAAAGCCAGGAACCCCTGGGGTGTGTGGAGCCCAGAAGAATCTAGAAGGGCTGGGCGGATGGAAGACGTGGGGCGAGGGAATGAAGGGAGGGGCCCCACCCTGGGGGTCTGGGGGGAATCTGGAGGTGAGGACTCTCTCTCAGGGGTTGGGATGACACACTTCTTCCTGCATGAAGAGGCCTGCATCGTGTCCCACGCTGTTTAACCCTCAGCCTAACCGGCCCCTCTAGGACAGCACAGAGGCTTGTTCAAGCCCACACCCTTTCCCCTCTGAGGTCTGTCCTTAACCTTCTGAGGGTCCCTCTGTGGGCAGAGCTTTCCCTTCCCTCTGACCCCACCGTAATTTGTGCCCTTGAAGACTTCCACCCCCATCAACCTGATCGGGGCCTGTTCTTTCTGCCGACTCATCATGGCGCCCTTTCCGCTTGGCTCAAATGTTGATTCCTCCCCTCAAACCAGGAAATGCCCTCTCTAAGCACCCCATCGTACTTACGGTGCCCGCCCTAAGGAGGCAGGAGCTTTTCCAAACCTCCTCAGGACTCAACTCCAAAATTTCACCTTTGAAACCTCCCCGTCTTCTAAACCCCGTCCAGGCTTACACCCCTCAGCCTCCTACCCCCACGGAGATGTCGTCCCTGCTGGGCAAGGGTTCCCTCCATGTCCGGACTGCTCCCCTGCTCAAAGCCCAGGCCAGAGACTCACCCTATCACGAGAAGGAAATCACCACAGAACCACCGAGACCACATTCCAGTTGGGTACTACTTTATTTCCTCAGTTTCAGATCTGTCTTCTTTGTCAGGGAGGCAGTGCTGGTACCCCAATGAGGAGAGCAACAGTTAGGTATTGAAATTTCCTGCCAGTGGTTGATGAAACCGCAGTGGAGGAACGGGTTCAGGAAACCGGGACAGGAATCTGTGTGTCCTGTCATAAAACCCAACCATTGCAGTGTACAAGCACGTCCTTGGCACATCAGCCACTCACATGCCTACACTTGATCACCCTGTCTGGGGCCATCCCCAGCCACAGGCTCAGACTGGACATCTTCATCTTCATGTCTCTGCTTTCTTTTTTGTTTTTACAACTTCATATGCCTATTCTCAGAGTCCACAAAAAGATTCTGGGAAATTGTAGATAGAATCTATCCTCTAATTCTGTTTTCTTTCCTGCTCTTTTTGGCCTCTGGGGTTTTTGGCTGAATCCTTGGAGACCTGACAGTGAGGTTGAGTGTGGGTAAGTGAGTTGGGCATCAAGGGGTGGTGTGGAGTATAGGGAAGGAAGACCTTTCCTCTACCCGCTCTGCGTCCTTCTGGCTGGACATCAAATTAAATTCACATGAGACAGAATAACAGGAGAAAATTAAACAAAGCTTTATAACATGTATACATGGGAGAGGCTAGGCAAACCGAGCAACTCACCAAAATTGCTGAAGGCTCCACCTTCATCTTCAGCTAAAAACAAAGGAGGATGTTGGAGGTGGGGGGAGTCACTATGTGAGATTACCAGAAAAGCACAGTAAACATGGTTAAGGTTATTATGCAGATGTAAGTCGTTACTTTTCTCATCTGATAAGAGTTTCTAGAGATAAGGTCATCCCCCTTCTTCCTGATACAGAGAGGGAGACACCTTTACAGATGGAGATTTCTTTTACAAATGTAAATGTCTCTTAACAAAAAGCGTAAGTAAATTCTACTTTTCAGAGTTGCTTTCCTGAGTGCAATTTATTAAATGTAACCAGCCCCAAATAATCCTCATGCCAAAGAGACATATCTTGGGATGGCCAATTCTAGTCCCTCACAATAGGAATTGGGTCTGCAAAGAGTCTGAATGAGAAATAGTAAAGCCTGGTTAGGTTTTTGGGGTGTTAGGTGTGAGTTGAGATTAAGAGGATCTATTGGGGCCATGCAAGAGGCCTCTTTTTGGGAGACTCCAGGATGGGGCAAGGATTCTGAGTGGGTGGCAGACCTACATGTTGAGGGAGGAGCAAACTGGAGGTGGTGCAGTGAAGTAGAGTGCCATCCTTCCAGGCTTGTGTCGGTGTGACGGGTAAGACATAGGGTTAGGGAAAAGGGTAAGATTCTTGAAGACTCAGATTAGTGTCTTGACAATGGGACCAGCAGGAGTGCCAGATATACACACTGAAGGGGACATGGGTCAGGGGACAATGGGGAAAGGGAGATGAGCATCCAGTGGGGGCTAGGATTCTGGAGAGCGATGTGAGATTGGAGGACTGAGGACACCAGGAATGCAGAAGACCTCAGCTGAGGGCTTTTGGGGAATCAAGTCAGGAAGCGAGTTTAAGTGTGGGGTAGTCAGACCACAAAAGGGATCTGGAATGGGACCTGGGGGAAGGGGGGGGGGAAGGCAGGGCAATGGTGCAGTGATGTGGGCACTACGAGCCAAGGAGTCAAAAGAAAGATTTCATGGACTCTCAAGGTCTGGTTGTAGTGCTCCTTTATTCATAGAATACCAAGGAGTAGGATGGGGCCAGGACCCATGGGTAGTAAGAGCTGCAGGCATGGGGGCAGGACCCACAGGCAGTGATGCGGGGTTGGTGAGCCGAGGAGTCGAAAGAAAGATTTCTTAGACTCTTAAGATCTGGCAGTAGTGCTCTTTTATTTAGAGAATAGTGTGGAATAGCATGGGGACAGGACCCATGGGCAGTCAGAGCTTCTGCTGCCGCCGCTTCTGCTGCCCCTGCTGGCATGGGGACAGAGCCCATGGGCAGGCAGAGCTGCTGCTGCTGCCCCCGCCCCGCTGGCATGGGGACAGGACCCATGGGCAGGCAGAGCTGGTGCGTGGGGACAGGACCCACGAGCAGTCAGAGCTCCTGCTGCTGCCCCGAGTTGAGGGTTAGGACTAAATTTAAGGCATAGGTATGTGAGTCATCTCTTTATAAGACAAAGAATATGTAAAAAAGTTAAAATGGTATCAGTGCCCGTTTGGTCTGGCCATTTGGCGGTCCCACAACTTTTAGATAAGAATCAAACCGGATTGAGTAAATGGCAGAAGTCACCGCTTGAATTTTATCCTCGGCTAAAGACAAAGGAGGATTTTTCGGGGGGAGGGTCAGTTACATGAGGTTGCCAGACAGTAACCAACTTAAGTTCTTGCCTCTGGCATTGATTAAGAGCTTCTAGAGATAAGACCACCCCCCCTTCTTCCTGGCACAGAGAGGGAGGCATCTTCACAGATAGAGGTTTCCCTTAGAAATGTAAATGTTTCCCAACAAAGGGGCAAACAAATTCCACTCCTTGGAGCCTGAATCTCATCTGTAGTTTTAAAACTAACCAGCCTAAAAATCCTCATCATAAGCCATTTTAAAATTAAGCAGCCTAAAAATCCTCATCAGGCAGTAAAGAGCTACATGGGTTGAGGGTAGGGCTAAACTTATAAGGTATAGGTATGTGAGTTATTTCTTTACAAGACAAAGGAAAGATCATGTAAAAAAGTCATTAAAATGGTATCGGTGTAGGTGGGGTCTGGTTATTGGGTGGTCCTATAACTTTAGATAAAAGTCAGATCAGATCAGGTCAGGACAGCCTATGCTTCCAGGAGGATAATATAGATCAGTATGTAGGGCAGGACACCTTGGGGTTCTCGTTGGGGCAGCCTTGATCCTCATCAGCAGTGAGGACCAAATAGAGGGCCAGAGTTTTCTACTCTCTACTCCTGACCAGTTGAGACATGTGCAGGTTGCTCTCAAAGCCTGGGAGCACTGTGGAAAAGCCAGATCTCACCTTGTCCCCTGAGACCTACTTCAGCTGAGTCAACAAGTGAGCCATGTCCCAAGGGGATTTGTGTTTGAGTGAGTGAGCCTGAAAAGGAGCCTGGGGACAGGCAAGGGAGGGCAGATGTGAGAGTGGAGATGGGGGGCAGAATGAAGTTGGAGTGTGTGGAGCCTTTCCTTCTTTGTTGCCTAGTCAGAGTGAACTTCCCATGAATCCACAGGTGAGAGCTGTGTGATAGGTGTTAGTGAGGAGTGGTAGGTGCCATGATGATCTGGGCACCTGTCCTCATCTAATCCAGGGTGTACCACTTCCATTTGTGATGCATCTGCTCTCCTGACCTGGCCTTGTGTTGCTGGGTGTGATAGAACCCACATCATGATGAGGAGTTCTGACTCTCTGGTCACAATACATCCCATATGGCTCCTGAGGCATAGAAACAAGCCAGGAGCTGTTTTTCTATTGCATAGAAAGCAGGGCCTTCCCTGTAAACCTAGGAGTCTGCATGTAATTTTCTTATCAGGTCCTGCCAGAGGCTCCACAAAGCACCTCTCATCCTTCTAACATGGGTTGGATGAAGGTACATGTGCAGGAACTTGTCCTTTCCTCTGGAGGGTGTGTCCAGCATGCCCCAGACTATTGGAGCCCTAAAATCTTCATAGATGTAGCAGATCCCTGAATGGTCACAGATGTAGATGGCCCTACAGCCCATGGAATCTTCACAAATTGCTGATAACTAGAGCTGATCTTGTCACTAATGTCTTGTCATCAGTGATGCCATTTTCATGCATCATCAATATTAGCAAGTATCCACATCCATTCTTTAAGGCATTCAGGATATTTGCCATTTTTTGCTCAACTGGTCTCATTATCATGTTGTCATCAATATGACAGACAATATGTGATGTTCTGCAGAATGTCTAGATCCCCTTGGACTACGTTAGCAGAGAGTGAGAGACTGTCAATGTATACCATTGTTGGTCCCATGTAAATGTACACTGTTGCTAATACATCTTCCTAATGAGATTGGAAAAGAGTGAGTTTACCAGATCAAAAACTGCATACAACATACCTGAGGGTCTGCTCTAGTAAAGATACAACATCTGGCACAGCAGCTACAAGTGGGGCTACAACTTAGCGATGTTAGCAGGAGTCCCCTGGTATCTGCCATTATCCATCTGGACTTTGGAAATGCCAGACTGGTGAACTAAATGGGGATATGTTGGGACCATCTCCTGGTATCCTTCAGTCTTTGGGAGTGGCACTAATCCCTGCCATTTGCCCTGGGATTCAGTATCAGTTTTGTTGTGTTAAATTGTTGGAGTGGCATATAGAGATTTAGCTGTTTCCACTTTGTTTTTCCTACTGTAGTTTTCCACAGGGCAAGGAACCATAGGAGGATTTTCCCACTGCTAAGTACATTCATTTTTATTATACATCTGGAGCTGGGAAATGACCACTGGATGGGTCCATGAACTCAGTAGGTCCAGCATGAGACACATTTTGGTGAGAAATCGATTGATTTTCTGCCCCCCTTACACCATTACTCTAACAGGAGCCAGGGTTGTGCTGTGGGTCCCTGGGTATCATGTCCACTTGGGCTCCATGGCCAAGAGCTCTTGAATGTTGTAAGTGTCCCTCCTTTCCCAGTGTATGGTGACTCAAGTAAATCATGTAGGTCCCCTCTGAGATGGCCTGTGGAATCACAAGGGCGTCCAGTTGCCTTTGCGTTGCTGAGCGCTTCCATCAGTGTCTCCTGTGTTCAGCCCTGGCCCATGGAGGATGGCCACCACTAGGGTCCCAGTGATGCAGGTGCCCTTCAGCATCCTGTGCTCATTGGCTCTCCTCAGGATCCCAGCTGGCTGGTGGGTTTTCCCACTTATATAGGTGACTCATTCCAGCACACTCACTTATCTGAACCTTTGGTCCCTCACCTCACCTCTGCAGTTTGGGCATCTCTATTTCATGGAATGTGACATTCATTTATTCTAAGCTTCCAAGAGCTATCTTGCCATTGTACTAGACCTACCTCCTGGTGTCCTTGCCAAGGTGTTCAGTCCTGTGTGATGGTAGCATGTCCCATACTGACACACACTCCCTTATTCATCATCTCACAATCCTGGGTTCCTGGCTCCCCGGTCTGCTCTCCTGACCCTTGTGACTCATGTTAGCCAAATTCTGTAGTCCTTTGGGGTACAGTCCCTCTCTTGCCTTTCACAGACTCTACAGTGCCCCAGGCTGCTTATGCTGACATTGAGTCTGTGGGTCTGTTGACCAGGAGGGGTGTGGGGCAGCCTCAATGGAGAAGCCTTGTCTTGTAAGGCTCTTGTTTCCTTTGAAGGCTCTGAAGAATCATTCAGCAATGGGCGTCTTAGTTCCTATCTGCCACAATAAAGAAGCACACACTTAGCGACTTAGAACAAGCTTATTATCTTACTGTTCTGGTGGTCAGAAGTCTGGAATGAGTTTTAGGGGCTAAAATCAATATGTTGCCAGGCTGGGTTCTTTCTGGAGGTTCTTGGGGGAGAATCTGCTTGCTTCAGTTCTCCAGTTTAATTACATGGGCCCATTGGGACAATCCAGAGTAATCTCCCCATTTCAAGATCCTTAACTTCATCACATCTGTAAAGTCTCCTTTTATTCACAGAGACTGGGATTAGGATGTGGGCATCTTTGAGGGCCATTATTCTATCTACCACCGTGGCCTCTATTCTAAAAAATGGGGCAAGCCCCTTTTTCAGCCTGGAGGATTTAGGGAATCTGGGGTCAGGTTCCAAAGTGCACCTACTCAGGAGTAGGTCCCCCATCCCTAGTCTCAGAGTCTGCCTCCTCCGCTGGCGTAGGCATGAGCATTTCCCGGGGCTGAGCTCTCCCCTGCAGTTTTGTTCCTTATGCTTAAGTCACACCTGCCCTTTAGCTGCAGCAGACAGGGATCCCTTCAACTCTCACACTTTGCTTTCAATTGCTGAGGGATAGGTTTGAGCCTGTCCTTGTCTTTCCTTAATGCTCAGAGGCACTTGGTAGCTGCCGTGTGATTCCACACTCCTTGTCTTTACCATCCCCCAACATTTCTCAACCCAGAGACAGTGCACCAGCTGTGCACCCCTGTATCCACCCCAGCTCACTGCAGATGAACTGTTCAAGACCCCACAGCTAACACATACTGGAGACTGTCATCACCCCACCTCCAAGATGTGCGAGGTGCTCACTGCTGTACCATGATGAGTGATCCAACCCAGAAAGTACCCTTGGGGCTAGCGTCCTATGACCACTGCTGGTGTGTATGGTCTTAGGTCATGTTTCCTAGAAGAACATGAGATAGGATTCACGAGGCTCATGGAAGGAGTGCTGGAGGAGATCCAGGCTGCAGAGCAAGGAAGCTGGCAAGGGTCAGTTCTGTGTGGGGACCTGCTTCACCTGATCATGGGTGATCTGGAGCACATGGCACAACCCATAGTCAGCTCACCTTGGGCCCCAAGCCCTGCGCCAGGCTGTCCCTGCCTGCTGGCTATTCTCAGGTGTGGGTGTGGGACAACCATCTCAGGAAGGGACTTCCGCTCCACTGAGGGCAAATACCTGCAGTAAAGAGCATCTGTGGGGATGGATGAGCAGCTCAGAGAAGGAGTCTCAGTTGAGCACCAGCAGCATCTCCGCAGTGGTTCCCTCTTTTTATAGAAAAAGATCATATACTCAGGCTCTTGGAGTGTACATTTCAAGTGGTGGGAGGTGTGGAGTTTAGCACCTGATGATATCTCCAGAATTGATTTAAATGGGGAATTTTGGGTCTAAAGTACTTTAGTCCCTGAGCAATATACAGCACATGTAGACTCATTTTGACTTTTACAAAAATAGAAGGAAAATATGGGCTTTTTATTGTGAATAATTTCAAACATGAACTTACAGTCATATACCCACCATAGAGGTAAAACTGTCATAATTAGGGGGTGATACTTGCCATCCGTCTGTCTGTCTCTGTCTGTCTCTCTCTCTCTATCTATAATCTCACTGTCATCTATGTATCATCTATCCGTTTTTATATTTGCCTATATGTTAGTTTTTTTCGGAAACACTTCAAAATAAACTACAAGCATGACAACACTCTGGCCTTAATATTTCCACCTATCTCTCTTCAGAAGGTGACATTCCTCTGTGTAACCTCAGTTCCAATAGCAAAACTAACAGAATTGTAATTTCCTAGTTTCATCTAACATCTAGTCTATATTCAGACTTTCCCACTGGTTTTTGGTCATTTGTCACAGCAGCAATAGGAAACTAATACACTCACCTTGCTGAAAGACTATGTTAAAGATATATGCTAACATCTTTATTGAGATAAAATTCACATACCATACAACTTACCTGTACAAAGTGCAGAATTCGATCCTTTCAGTGTACTAGCAGACTTGTGAAACCATTGCTACCATTCAATTTTAGAACTTCTTCATATCCCCAAAGAAACCCCATACTACTTAGCCGTCACACCCCAGTCCTCTCTTATCCTCCAACCCCTGGCAACCACTAATCTACACTTTGTGTCTATAGATTTCCCTCCTCTGGTTTTTTCATATAAACGGAATGATACAATATGTGGCCTTTTATGTCTGGCTTCCTCCACTTAGAAGAATGCTTTCAAGTTTCATCTATGTTGTAACGTGTACGGTCCTCTTTTCCTTTTTATGGCTGAACAATATTCCACTGTATGGACATGTGATTTTTCGTTGATGCAGTCATCATTTGATGGATATTAGTGTTGTTTCCACATTTTTACTATTATGAATAATGTCCTATGTCCAAGTTATTGGGTCAATTGTTTTCATTTTTCTTGGGCATACATCTAAGGGTGGAAAAACTGGATCACATGATAACTGTATTTCTAACAGTTTGAGGAACTGCCAGACTGTTTTCCAAGGCAGCTGCATCATTCTACACTCGAACAACAGGGGGTGAGGGCTTCTATTTCCTGGATTCCTCTCCAACACTTGTTACTATCTGTCTTTGTGATTCTATCTCTACTAGTGGGTGTGCAGTAGTATCTCATTGTGGTTTTTATCTACATCTCACTGATGACTAATGATGTTGAGCATTTTTTCATGTACTTCTTGGCCTTTTGTGTATCTTCTCTGGCCATCTGTCTTTGCAGATCTTTTGTCCATTTTTTAAATTGAATTATTTCTCTTTTTTATTATCGTGTTGTGTGTGTTCTATGTATACTAGTTACGAGACCCTTATGAAGTATGTGATTAGCAAAAACCTTTTTCCCATTCTGTGGGTTATTTTTTCACATTCTTGATCAGGTCCTTTGAAGGACAAAAATTTTAAATTTTCATGAGGTCCAGTTTATCTATTTTCTCTTTTGTTTCCAAATGTATTTTATGACCCTTTTCTCTAGGCCAGGGTCTAAGCAAAGGTCCCACATTGCCAAGTGATATCAATCCTGAAAGCCTTGTTTTTTTAAAAGCTTGACTGTGGTTAGGACACAGTCTGGGGGTCTTTGGGGGTCCAGGTTGGGGTCGGTCTGGCAGTTTTCTCCTGGTATCTCTCTCTTGACCCACCACATCTTCTCTCTTCTGTAAACTGGAGGTGAAGCCTGGACTCAGTGGGATTCATTGCAGAGCTTCGGGGGAGCACCTCATGGGTAGTGTTCTAGACATCACCCCAAATCCCCTTAGGGACTGGACCTGAGGGCCAGGCTGCCTGTAGTGGGTTAAATGGGTCCCCCTTGAAAAGATGTGTCCACATCCTAAAACCCAGAACCTGTGAATATGACCCTGTTTGGGAAGTTTCTCTGCAGATAGAATTAAGGATCTCGAGATGAGATCATACTGTGTTATCTGGGTGAGTCCTAAATCTAGACAAATCTCCTTATAGGATACAGAAGAGGGGAAAGCACAGAAGAGATGGCCACATGAAATGGAGGCAGAGATTGGAGTGATGGAACCACAAGCCAAGGAACACTGACAGCCACCAGAAGCTGGAAGAGGAAAGGAACAGAAAATCTCCTAGAGCCTCTGGAGGGAACATGGTCCTGCTGATACTTTGATTTTGGATTTCTGGTCTCCAGAACCATCAGAGAATAACTTTGCCCTGTTTTAAGCCATGAAATGTGCGGTAATTTGTTGTGGCAGACACAAGAAACTAATGTACTGTCCCCTTTGAGGGCAAGGTGTCCACTCCCCAGTACAGAGATAGCTCTGTCTCCCCAGCATTAGCTCCAGAGTCCCTCAGATCCTGTGAGTCCTGAGGGGACACCTAAATGCCAGTGGATGTCACATGTCCAGCTCCACCCCCTTGACCACTGCTGCATTCTCCACACTGTTCCTGGCTGGAGCCCATTGTGTCATCTTGGTGCAGAAGGACAGTCACTTACACTCTCATCCCTCCTGCATTCAGACAAAGGCACCTCCTGTGCAAAAGGGCCTCCCTCACCCCTGGACCCTGGTCCCTGCTGGGAGGACAGGACCGAGGCTGGACACTTTTCCTGGAAACCCTGATTTTCAGGGTGAGGAGTTGATTACCATCACCTCTAATGGGGATAGGTTTTGCTGTCTCTCTTTGAGGATAATTATGGCTTTTTATATAATCATGTTTCATTTGTTCTTTTGGATGCCAAAATCATCAAATTTGGTCAGATTTTGTCAGAGCAAAATACCTACCTAACGGTTGTCAGAGCCCCAAATGTGAAATTTTCAAAAGAGAACCCTCTCATTGGGGATTTAAAGATAGTGAGGGCTTACCATTTCTGTAGGTTTTTTGTGGCTTGGATTAACGTGGAATTCACATGGGGGATGAACATATCCATCCGCCCTGAGAGGCAAGGCTGGCTTCATGGGTTGTCAATCTGTGCAGTCACCATCACTTGAAAGGCCTGTGCTAGTTATCCTCTGCTTTTGCCATCTTAAAATTCCTTTTTTTTTTTTTTAAATTGAGTTCATAATAGTTTATGTCATTGTGAAATTTCAGTTGTACATATATCTTGTCTGCCACCACACAAGTGCTCCCCTTACCCCCTGTGCCCACCTCCCACGCCCCTTTGAAATTCTTAATGAGTTTTGAACAAGGAGCCCTGCTTTTTCATTTTACATTGAGTCCTGCAATTGATGTAGCTGGGTCTGCCCCTGGGAGTGACCATATGGTCATAGGCTCCCTTTGGAAAAAGAAAGGTATGATGCCATCAGGAGATGCCATATGTCCTGTAGTCACCAGAGGTAGCACCATCGCGGGGTAATCTGGGGGGCAGTGAATGCAGGCATGTAGGAGTTTGGCTTTTTCTACCCTATTTGTGCTCATAGATCTCTAACTGCCTTCCGTCCCACTCTGCAACCCCAGCTTACAGAGGGAATGTTTTCCAACTCTGCTGTACTTCAGAGATTCAAATTTTTTGTCTCTACAATCTAAGGTGGGGGAGGCGGGCAGGGATCACAGCTAATTGGCTCAAATGTGGAAAGCATTACATAGACATAATAAAGTCCACACTGAATGTGGTCTTAGGAAAATAATCAAGAGATGGGATTGGAAGTGTGTATGCATTATGGTGACAGGGAAGAAAGCATCTGACTTCTTATCTTCCAAGAGGGAAGACCTTAGATAATGCCTGAAAGTGGAAAATCAGTAAGTAGCCTCTAAGCATGTTTGTCACAGATGACTTTGGTTCTCTCCTGAGGAGTTGCTGCTGTTTGGGGCAGATCTCAGTTTAGCCCAAACAGAAGCCAGGACCTTCCTGTGATCACTCTGAACAGAACACACAAAGACACAGGGCTTATCATGACCAAGGCCAGTTTTGTCACAAATCCAAGAAAGAGAACATCTAACAGGAGGGAGCCAGAACTGCTTTTGCTTACAGTGTGAATATCAGGAATAGAATAATAGTTTCATTTTTCTGGCTGCAGTGGGCAGTGTGACAAGTGGAAATCTCCTTGGGGTTGTAGGTTATTCACATCAAACAATATGCCCCCTCCAGGCAAGCCTTACACATCTGATTAAGATTCATGCAAGATGACCAAAGTTGTTGGGTCTTTCTCCGTATGACATATGGGGACTGACATGTTTTCTATATTTTTTTGACATCAGGAGCATGGAATCACAAAATCATAACTTTGCTCATAATCCAACATCATCACCAGTTCATAAATGGCCTTTCTTTCAAAAATTATTAGAACCAGGGTCTAGTTATAGCTTCCAGAAAGAACCACAAGGTCAGGATTGGAAATCTGGCTCATAAGGAAGCTCTGTCTTGGATGAACAAGCAAGGAAATCAGGACACTGTCACCACATTGGTTTCAGACAACAGCACCTCTGCTACCACTTGCACCAGCAAATTCTTCCCACTCTCAGCCACTTGGCACCCAACTCCTGCATGGTCCTGGGTGCCAAGAGAAGCACAACATTCTTCTCACAGGAACCACTTCCCTCTTCCACAATGTGAATCTGCTGTCAGAAATCCTGGGAACTGCTGTCTTCAGCTTCTGTCTTTCACATTTTTCCCAAGGGGGTTGGAAGACACTAAGTTGATCCAGCATATCAATCCTAGACCTCGTGGGACACATCTAATGTAACATGTCCACAACCAAGACCTTTATTCCCTCCACCTCCCAAACGGATTCTCCCAGAGTTTTCCTCTTCTCAGTCAAGATCAACTCTATCCTTCTTGGAGCTCAGGTTGGAAATTTTGGTGGTATTTTTGATGCTTCTCTTGCTCTTGCAGTAATGTCTAATCCATCAGCAAACCCTGAAATCTGTCTACCAGGTTCTTTCCTTTATCAAGCCTACATTCTCTCGTTGATTTGGCCAAGCATTCTTGGTTTTCCCAAATTCTCCCCCTAATTGTTCCTCAAGGAGTTATTTTTCTCTCAAAATCTCTACTGTCTGGTCTCTTAATTTCCCTCAAATCTTTCGGTTGTTAGTTTTATACAATTATCTCCAGAGTATTCCTCAATAACCCATTTCTTTCCCCCAAATATATTTTTTTCTCAAAACCACCCTTAACTAAACTCTTAAAGCCCCCAAACTCTTTGTTCAATTTCCCCTGCAAGTTTTCTCTTAGCCATCCCCAATTTCTTTTTGCTTTAACCAAATTCTTACAATAATTTTGCCCCAATCTTTATTTCTCCTCAAAATTCCTCTTTTGCTCCCAACCTCTTACTTTAATTTTCCCTAAATCCATTCCTTGATTTTACCCAATTCTTCCTAAATTCTCTCCATGAATATCACAAATTCTCCCTTAATTTTCCCCAGTTCCTCCCTTGGAACTCCCAAATTCACAGCTTGGTTCCTGCTCCACCATCCTCCATCATCCCTTTGAGTTTCCATTAATATGCCTAACTCTCCCACGAGTTTCCCTCACCCGTGTCCTTCGGTCTCCTCCCTCGGACCTGAAAGCCCAGTTTCTCCGCAATCCCACAAACACTCTTCCCTTGCCGGTTCCACTCGCCCGCCCAAGGACTCCCTGCGCCCCAAGTCAACACCTTTCCTCTGATTGGCTGGGAGGCCGTCTTTGGAACGCAGTCCCTGCTTCCCCATTGGTTCCTCTCTGCCAAGTCCCCGCCCCACTCCTCTCTCTCTCTCTCTCTCTCTCTCTCTCTCATTTAGCGACCGGCACCGCTACTTCTCGGCCCCCAAGGACCACACGTCTACACTCCCAGCGTGAGGCCCACCGGAAGTTATCTTGCTCCCTCTTGCTTCCTGCTCCCTGGGCGCCATGAGAAGCTCTGACAGCAGAGGCAGCAGAACGGACTTCAGTTTTGGGGACCCTGTGAACTCCGGTCACCTGCCGCCCCGGGCGCCGCCATCTTGCTAGGATTATGTAACCGGAAGGGGCTGGTCTTCTTCCACCTGCCCAGTTCAGGCTGTGACTTCTTTTCTTATGGCCACGCCCCCTCCCGCTTTCCAAGCCTCTCCTTAAAGGCGCCCGCACTTTTTATTCTTACGGATTGCTGGGAGCACCCTCTCAATAGGCTTTAAAATAGGGCTTCGCAGCCTTTCCTTGGGACATGGTGGGCGGTACTTCCTGTTAGAGGATCTTCCTTCCCTCTGAGTGTTCACAGTCCCCCTGAGTTTCCCTGTTGCTTCAGCTCTCCCGTCTCCCTGCTTAAAATGGGGAGGGAGGTGACTTAGAATCTGACTGCGTCATTCTCTAAGCCAGGGTGAGGGAAGGGAAAGATGGAGGGCGTTGGAGAAGTTAAGACTTCAGGATAAGAGACAGAGGTGAGATCTCAAGACTAGTAATGTGATTTCAATTTGGAGTTCAAGTCTATATCTCACTGTGAAGTTTCAATGTGAAGTCTTCTGGATAGGATTATTCATTCATTCATTCTGATGCGGGGTCGGTGAGCCGAGGAGTCGAAAGAAAGATTTCTTAGACTCTTAAGATCTGGCAGTAGTGCTCTTTTATTTAGAGAATAGTGTAGCATGGGGACAGGACCCATGGACAGTCAGAGCTTCTGCTGCTTGGGGACAGGACCCATGGGCAGAGATGCTGCTGGCATGGGGAGCTGCTGCTGCTGCTGCCGCCGCTGGCATGGAGACAGGACCCACGGGCAGGCAGAGCTGCTGCCTGCATGTTGCTGCTGCTCCTTCTGCTGCTGCTGGCATGGGGAGCTGCTGCTGCCGCCGCTAGCATGGGGACAGGACCCATGGGCAGTCAGAGCTGCTGCGTGGGGACAGGACCGACGGGCAGGAGGAGCCGCTGCTGCTGCTGCTTCTGCTGCAAAGTTGGGTGGAGAGTAAGGTTAAATTTAAGGCATAGGTATGTGAGTTATCTCTTTACAAGACAAAAAAAAAAAAAAGTTAAAATGGTACCAGTGCCGGTAGGGTCCAGCCATTGGGCGGTCCCACAACTTTTAGATAAGAATCAAACCGGATTGGGTAAATGGCAGAAGTCACCGCTTAAATATTATCCTCAGCCAAACACAAAAGAGGATTGGGGGGGGGGTCAGTTACATGAGGTTGCCAGACAGTAAACAACTTAAGTCCTTGCCTTCCCCATTAAGAGTTTCCAGAGATAAGGCCATCCCCCCTTCTTCCTGGGGCAGAGAGGGAGGCATGGAGATTTCCTTCACAAATGCAACTGTCTCTGATCAAAGGGCAAGCAAACTCTGCTCCTCGGAGCCTGCTTCTCATCTGCAGTTTTAAAATTAACCAGCCTAAAATCCTCATCAATTCCACAGGTATTTACTGAGCACCTACCACATGGGAGGAGCTTCTGGGTGCTGAAGTTACCATGGTGAACAGGACAGACCAAGTCCCTCTCTGAGGAAATCAACATTCTAAGCAGGGAGAGGATGGGTAAGAAACAAATGAATAAGCAAGATAATTTCAGATAGTGTTTGATAAGAGACAAATAAAAACAGGCAATATAATAGGGAGTGACTAGGCGGCAAGGTTATCAACAAAGGCTCTCTGAAGAGGTGCCGTTTAAGTGGAGGTGAAGGTAAGAGGGAGACAGCCATTCAAAGATCTGGGGGAAAAGTGATCCAGGCAGAGGTAACAGCCAGTGCAAAGGCCCAGAGGTGGGAACCAGCTTGCAGAGAGAGGTAGGAGACTGGGTCAGAGCAGTGGGCAGGAAGCTGACTGTGCTTTATTCCACTCACAGGGGCGTGTCATGATCTGATTGACGTTTTCTAAAGATCATCTCTGCCAGGTGGAGAACAGATCTTGGAGGGGAAGGGTGGAAGCAGGGCTGTAGCAAAGAGGCTACTGAAATAGTCTAGACAAGAGCTGAAAGGGGACAGGAGCAGGGACGGGGTGATGGAAATGGTGAGAAGTGCTCAGATTATGAGTCTGTTTTGAAGAGCATGCCAATAGCTCGAGAAACTAAAAGGATAGTCATGCCACTTATGGAGCTGGGGAAACTGGGAATGGAGCACGTTTGGAAGAGTAGGGGTAGGTAGGGGTACCCAAAATATCCACATCCTGATCCCTGTGAATATATTACTTATGTGGCAAAAGGTAGATGTGATTAAGTGAAGAACCTTGAGATGGGAAGGTTACCCTGGGTAATCGGGATGGGCCCAATGTAATCACAAAGGTCCTCTTAGATGAAGGCAGGAGGGTCAGTCAGTAGGAGACGTGATGAGAGGTGCAAGAGGTTGGAGTGATGCAAGGAAGGGGCTGTGAGCCAAGGAGTGCGGGTGGCCTCCAGAAGCTGAGAAAGGCTAGGAAATGGGTTCTACCCTAGAGCCTCTAGAACCCAGCCCTGTGGACCCACTTTAGACTTCTGACCTCTAGAACTGTAAGAGAATAACTTTGTGTTGTTTTAAGCCACTAAGTTTGTGACAATTTGTTACAGGAGCAGTGGGAAACTAATACAGCGTTGTAAGTCCCAACTCAGAGTTCTGTTTTGAGTATATTCACCTTGAGATGCCTGAGGCATACAGGTGGAGATGCCGAGTAGGGGTCTGGATCTCAGGAGGGAGGTCAAGGCTGGAGTCATAGACTTGGGAGCCATTGACATGTAGATGTAATTTGAATACCCTGAGCCTGAAAGACAGATTCTAGCAGAATGAGGCCCACAGTGTGTCCCAACCTTTCCCACAGCCGGGCCAATGCTGATAGTGATAATATCTGTGGGCAAGTGTGTGGTTGGCAGAATTGGCTGTTGGCAGTCTGCCTGCTGAGGCACCCCAGCTGAGGGACCATCCTCTTGGAAGCCACCATTGGCTGCTCAGGCACACTGGTTGGGAGGCCCTGGGATGGCCCAAGTGGAAAAGACAGGCAGGGACAAAGCCAGGGGTAAACTAGGGGCCAAATGAAGAGGAAGGCAGCGGAGAAGGCCAGGGAGGAGCAGTGGGAGTGACCGAGGAGAGGATGGGAAGAGATGAGGTCAGGCATCAGCAGACATCAGCACCCAGGAGTGGTCAGGCCTGAGAAGAGGCAGGGAGGGGTGGAGTTTGACCTCCACCTGAGGGGCTGTGGTCAGACCCTTGTGTGCAGAGTGGAGGTTATACTTCTATAGGAAAAGAGAAACACATGAGGCTGCTATTTCTCACAGAATGGACTTTGCGATGCTGTTCCCGCCTCCTCCCTGCCCTGCCCTTTCCTCCCTCCACCCTCTAGCTCCCCAGGGTACTGGGTAATGCTGGACCTGGCTAGTTTCTGCTCTTGGTTGCCACCGCTCAGAGACTATGGAGCTAAGGCAGGCGAGACTGCTGCCCCAGGGGCTGAGCCCACCTTCCCTGGCCTTGAAAGGATCCTTCTAGCAGGGAGGGCTGGGCAGACCCTAATGACCCTGGTAGTAGATGCTGAAGGTGACATGGAGAGCCTGCTGTGTATCTGGGAGGAGCTGGTGAGTGAGGGGTTTGGAGGGGCAAGAGATGAGGGGTGGGGAGAGAAAGAATGGATGAATGCATCAGAATGAGTGGAAATGGAAAGGGCCAGAGATTGAAAGACAGAAATTGAGAGACAGGAATAGAGAAATAGAGGGAGAGACAGATACAGAGAAAGAGATGGAGACAGAGACATAGAAAGAGCCGAAGACTGAGAGACAGGAATAGAGAGGGACAGAGACAGAGAGACCCAGAAAGAGAGAGAGAGAGAGAGATGGAAAGCAGAGATTGAGAGCAGCAGCAGAGACGGAGACTCAGATTAAATCTGAGAGACAGAGAGAGGTGGAGACAATCAAAGGCAGGAGCAGAGAAATAGAGACAGACAAAGAGACAGGGATATGGAAAGAAAGAGACAGAGACAGACAAGTGGAGACAGACAGATAATAAGAGGAGACATCATAAGAGAAACAAAGGGACTAAGACTCAGAGACACAGAGAGAGAGGTAGAGACAGTGAGGGACAATGAAATGGAGAGACAAAGACAGACAGAGACAGAGATCAAGAGACACTGGGAGAAGGAGGATGGCACTTATGGTCCAGGGACGCAGTGGGGACCCCACCCGGGTCCTCTGGATTGTTAAAGAAAAAATATTTATGACACCTTAAAAGATGGTAAGGTGATAGGTGTAGGGACCACAGCGATGGGATTTTGCAGTAGAAGAGAGAGAGAATGGGCTCAGCTCTAAATACAGCATGGGCAAGTGGGGATTTGTAGCCAAGGAGCAGGGTGGGGTCAGTGGATGGAAAATTCCTAAGAGGACACATCAGGGGTAAGGGGGTATTCTGGTAAAATGACCTAATGGGATTCTTGCTGGAGGCAGGCCAGGGTGATCAGACTTCAACTGGGGGATGGTGGAGGGTGAGGAACCTGAGCAGATTTGGAGGGTGATCAGATGGGGAGGATGGGGGGTTTCATGCTAGAACTGAATTTTACAAGGAAGTGTGCAGTGGGCCTAGGAGAAGGTTCAGGAGCCTGACTCAAGTTTGGTCAAGCAAAGAATCTTTGTCAGGACTTCAGCCAGGACCTGCTCTCATCCTGGTTCCAGAAGGGGGCACACTAACCCCTTGTCCTCTGTAGTGGGATGCCTATGACTCCCCCTCCCCACCTGCAGGGGAATCTCTGCCAAGTGGACATCTGGCTGCTGGGCCAGCTGTGCAGCCTGGGGCTGGAGATGGGGGCACTGCAGGAGGAAGTGGTTGCCTTCCTGGAAGAAGAGGAGAAAGAGCATCGAGGAAGAGGAGGAGGCCGAAGAGCCCAAAGGAAAGCAGGAGGAAGGACACATGGGGATCTCCTACCTTGGTCTTTCCCACTGCCTCCTCAAGTTTGAGATGACTATCTGAGGCTCTGCCAGCGTGCTTCTAATTGAGACGGGAATGAGATGCAAATTTATGCAAAGAAGAGGGGATGTGCAGGTCAAATCAAGTGAAATGTTGATTTGGAGCCCACATGTGTTCCTTGAACAAGTACTTTCTCTGAAGATGTCTGAGATGAGACTGAGGGGTTGGCCTGTGAGCTGTGGGCATGTTTGTGGGTGATCAGGGAGGTTTGTAGAGAAACTCTAGGTGTATTTGCAGAGGAGCCGCAGGTGTGTTGCAGAGGAGACGTGGGTCTCTGCAAATATGGTGGAGATGTGGGCAGAGGCTATTGTGCACCTGAGACGTGGCTAGCCCTATTGAGATGCTCCGTATGTGTGACATACACACCAAATTTCAAAGGCTTGGTATGATAAAGAGATTATCAAACATTTCAACAATCTTAAAAATTAATAACATATTGAAACGATAAATATTTTGACTATATTGGGATAAATAAAAATATTACTAAAATGCATTTCACCTGTTTACTTTTTAAAATTTTTACTGTGGTAAAACATATATAAGAAAAATCACCATTTTAACCATCTTTAAATGTCGAGTTCAGTGGTGTTGAGTAACATTCACATTGTTGTGCAACCATCGCCACCATCCTTCTCCAGCACTGTTTTCATCTTGCAAATTGAAACTGTCCCCATTAAACAACAAATCCCCATTCCCCTCCCCAGCAGCTGGCAGCCACCATTCTACTTTCTGTCTCTATGAATTGGACTGCTCCACAAACCTCATGTGATTGGGATCATATATCTGTCTTTTTGAGTCTGGCTTATTTCATTTAGCATAATGTCTTCAACGTTCATCCATGTTGCAGCATGAGTCAGAATTTCCCTCATTTTTTTAGCTGAATAATACCGTATTGCGTGTACCTAACTCGTTTTGTTTGTCCATTTATCTGACGGTGGGACAAAAGGTTTCCACCTTTGGGCTATTGTGAATGGCATTGCTATGAACAAGCGTGCAGAAATGTCTGTTCAAGTCCCTGCTTCAATTCTTTGGGTATATGCCCAGAAGTTGGATTTCTGGATCAAATGGTGATTCTATGTTTAATTTTTTGAGGAACAGCTTTACTGTTTTCCACAGCAGCTGTACCTTTCACATCCCCACCAACAATGCACAAGGGCTCCAATTTCTCTGTATCTTTTTACATTTTTAAATAACTACAAGAACATTTAAAGTTACATGTATAGCTCCCATTGTAGTTCTTTTTTTTTCTGCTTTATCTCCATAAATGAGTCCTGTTGCATTGCTGGTGGGAATGTAAAATGGTGCAGCTGCTGTGGAAAACAGGCCTGCCCTTCTGGAGCTCAGCCCAGCAGAGGGGAGAAACCCCTCACCCCACAGGGACAGCCAAGAAGACCAGGGCTGGGATGGGAGGCCCAGGAAGAGGGATCAGAGCTGGGATGGGGGAGACATGGGTGGCTGAGGGACTCAGATGAGGCAACAGGCCCAGCCTTAAAAATCAGGAAAGTGTTCTTAGAGGAGAACTGAAGGAATAAGTGCAAAAGAGCCTAGCAAGGAAAGAATGGAAAGAGTGTAACAAGGAGAAGACAGCACATGCAAATGGTCTAGTGACACGGTCCCTGCCTACTCAAAGTGTGGTCCATGGACCAGCAGTGTCAGCATTGCTGTAGCTATCCACTGCTCTGTAACAGACAACTCCAAACTCAGGTGTTTTAAAATGATGACAACATGTATTTTGCTCCTGAATCTGTGATCTGCAGGGATAGCTTGGCTCTGCTCCATGATGAGCTATTGAGCTTCGGCCAGAACCATCTGAAGGCACAATCACTCACATGTCTGCAGTTGATGCAGGCTGTTGGCTGGGGGCCTCTGGTCCTCCTCTGTTCCTCTATTGTGTCTCCATGTGATGAGACTGGGCTTCCACACAGCATGGTGGGTGGGTTCAAAAGGCAAATGTCCCAGAGAGAGATCCAGGCAGCAGCCCTATCAACTTGTAGGACCAGGTCTCGGGAGCCATGCAGTCACTCCCCCATGTTCCGTTTGTTGAGGCAATCCCAAAGTCCCACCCAGGTTCAAGGGAAGGGAAAATGGGGGCATGCAAGATTCTGGATGCTTGTGGCACAGGAAATATTGCTGCGGTAATTTTCAGAAAACACAAACTACCACGGTATCACTTAGGAGCTTGGTACCCATGCTGATTCCCAGGTCCCACTCGAGACCTACCGAATCAGAATCTGCATCTAATCAGATTCTCAGGAGATTCCTCTGCATATTTGGTTTGAGAAGCACTGTTCTAAGTCACACATATGGCACTGTTTTGAGCCACAAGGACCATTAGTTAAGTTTAGAAAGCGCCCTCTGGCTGCTGTGTGGAGGGGTGGATTAGAGGGGTCTAAAGTGGTGTTGTGGTACAAACACCAGAGAAAAAAATAGATAAATTAGAATTCTTCACAATTTAGCACTTTTGTTCATTAAAGCGTACTAGCAAAAGTAGAAAGATAACCCACAGAATGGGAAAACATTGGCAAAATTATATCCAATAAGGATCTAGTGTCCAGAATAAATAAAGAACTCTTCCAACTCAGCGATAAAAAGGCAAATAGTCTAATTAGAAAATGGTCAAAGGACTTGAACACAAATTTTTCCAAAGAAGATATACAAGCGACTAATAAGCACTTGAAAAGAGACTCACCATCATTAGACATTAGGCAAATGCAAATTAAAACCACAATGAGACACCACCCCACACTCAATAGATGGCTATAATCCAAAAGAAGGACAATCGAAAGTGTTGGTGAGAATGTGGAGAAACTGGAGTCCTGTTGCATTGCTGGTGGGAATGTAAAATGGTGCAGCTGCTGTGGAAAACAGGCTGGTACTTTCTCAAAAAAAAAAAAAATGATATGATCCAGCAATTCTACTCCTAGGTATCTACCCAAGAGAATTGAAAACATATGTCCACACAAAGACTTGTACACAAATGTTTATAGCAGCATTATTCAGAGTCACCAAAAAGTAGAAACAACCCAAATGTCCACAACTGAGGAATGGATAAACAAAATGTCCTGTATCCAGACAATTTAATATTATTCAGCCATAAGAAGGAATGCAGTACTGATCCATGCTACATTATGGATGAACCTTGAAAACATTATGCTAAGTGAAAGAAACCAGACAGACAAAGCCACATTGTATGATTTCATTTATATGAAATGTCCAGAGTAGGCAAATCCGTAGGGAAAGTAGATAAGTAGTTGCCTGGAGTTGGGGGGAGGTGGGAATGGGGAATGATTGCTTAATAGGTATGAGGTATTCTTTTTGACGTGATGAAAATGTTCTGGAATTAGATAGTGGTGATGGTTATACAATGTTGTAAATACACTATAAGCCGCTGAATTGTGCACTTTAAAATGGTGAATTTTATGGTTTGTGAATTGTATCTCAAAAAATAAAGTGTTGGTCAGTGGAGACACCTAAATGGGCTGAGATGGAGTTGGGCCAGGGGAGGGCTCTGGGGAGAAAAGGGGGGCCAGTTGGAAAGAGGCTCAGAAAGCAAGAGACAGGTGGTGGAGACTGCTGGACAGGGCTGTGGTGGGGAGGGGCACTGGCCTGGGGACCGGAGAGCAGGAACACAGACGAGGAGCAGGTTTGTGGCAAGATCACATGTGTGGTGCTGAGGCAGCTTGACTGCATGTGTGGAAGGTGTGGGAAGGCCCATTTCATGTGCGCACACACGTAGACATGTTAATGGAAGGTGTCTTCCATCACCCCGTGGGAGCAGGGCCAGTGAATCAGAGAGGCGGCGTATCTGCCTCAGCACAGGCTGTGTGTTTGGGGGTGGTCAGGCCCCTGCTGGCCCTCCATGCCGGACACCCTGAGTCCCTGGTCCCTCAACACTGCCACCACTTCAGTCTGAGAAAATATAGAAACCTCTGGTCCAGATCATGTTAAACATTCGGGATTATATAGGCTCATGGTCAGGGTTTGAGGGTCTCGGTCCCTAGATGTCAGAGGTCAGGGGACTGAGCACTTGGATTCCCATGGATCAGAGACCAGAAGACTGGGTTATTGGGTTCTAGTGGTCAGAGGTCGGAGACATGGGCACCTGGGTCCCTGTGGGTCAGAGGTCAAGGGACTGATGACCAGGTCCCTGTGGGCTCTGTGACTTCAGGCAAGTGACCAACTCTCCAAGCCTCAGTTTCTTCATGGGTAAGTATGGATGATTATGGAAGCTGCCTCTCAGGGCTGAGTGAAGATTCAAAGATAACTCATTGGGTGTGGTTGGCACAGTGCCCAGCAGTGAGACAGGGCTCAGAGAATGAGAGCTGGATGTCGAGGTGGACTATGAGGCTGGGAGCCTGAGCCCTTCTGTCCCAGGGCTCCACTTTTCATTCATTCCACAAACGTTTACTGGGCACTTGCTGTGTGTGAGGCACTGTTCAAATGCTGGTGATTCTGGGAAAACAATCAGAAAAGACAGCAATCACAGTAGCTAACTCTCACCAGCATGAACTGTGAGGACCCAGGCAGGAGGCTTCATATATCCCTGCAACTCAGCCCTCAGGAGGGTATCTCCTTATTGATCAGTATAATGAGCCTCACCATGGACTGTGGCGTCCCAAGATCGGCATCAGGGATAGGGGTCTAACCCGGTCTCTGAGTGCACCTCCCAGCTCTCTCTCCTCACCCTTCACAAGCACAGAACCTGGTATTGTGGCCACACCAAAGGCAGATCTGGACAGCCAGGCCCCGCCCTCATCAGCAGACGAACCTCCATTTAGTCCCCTCCCCCAGGATCCATCCCATCTCAGAGCCCTGCCAACCAGCATCTCTCCTCTCTCTGGCTCTAGGTCTGTGCTGTCCAGTATGGTAGCCACTCGCCATGTGTGATTACTGAGCCTTTGAAATGTGGCTGGTGTGAGTTGAGAGGTGCTGTAAGTGTAAAAAATGCACCAGATTTTAAAGACTAAGTATGAAAAAAGAATGGAAAAACTCATTATTTTTGTTGTTCATTACATATTGAAATGATAATGTTTTCGATACACTGGGTTAAATAAAATATACAGTTTAAATTATGTTCATCTTATTTTCATTATGGATATTAGAAAATTTAACAATATACCTGACCTGCATTATATTTTTATTGACTGCACACCTGCTGTGGTACCCTGTGTCCACCAGGTGGCGCAAACTCAGGCTGCAGCAAACCCACCAGCTTTGAGAGAGTGGACAGAGCAGAGATGGAACGCATCTTTGAGGTCCCTTGGAGAAGTAGGGTCTCATAGAGGGCATTGATACGTGCTGTTTCCACACAGAGGGCCACTGTGGGGAGACAAACTCCAAGATCTGGTGAGCAGGAGACAGGCAGTATGGTCAGGCCCCTAAAGATAACCCTGTTGTAAGCCGTGGAACCTGTGAATGTTACCTTTTCTGACAAAAGGGACTTTGCAGATGTGATTAAATGAAAGATCTTGAGATGGGGAGACTCTGGTGGATTATCCGGGTGAGCCCTAAATGGAATCCCAAGTGTCCTTATAAGACAGTGACAGAGAGAGATGTCACACACAGAGGGAAAAGGTAGGAAAGCTGTGATGTGGGGGCCACAAGCCAAGGAACTGGGGTGGCCTCTAGAAGCTAGAGAAGGTAAGGAAACAGTTTCTCCCTGGAAGCCTCCAGAAGGAACACAGCCAACATCCAACACCTTGATTTTAGACTTCTTACTTCCCAAAACTGTCAGAGAATAAATTAGTGTTGTTTTAAGCCACTAAGTTTGTGGCGATTTGCTGTGGCAGCCACAGGAAATGACTGCAGGCAGGGAAAGACACAGAAGCATAATTTCTTTCTTATGTGAAAATATAATTTAAGCTCTAACAAAAATGCAAGCAAGATCCAGTCTTGATGAGGTTGTGGGGCAACTAGATCTGTCACACAATTGGTGGGGGTGTAAATTGGTACAACTGCTTTGGAAAGCCTTCTGGAAATATTTATTACACTGAACATATATGCACCCTATGACCAGCAATTCTGCTCCCGGGTATATACTTAAGAGAAAGACATACGTGTGTTCACAAAACACGGGCACTGGAATATTCAAAGAAGACCAATCTTAATAGCCCCCAACTAGAAATTACCCAAATACCCAGGAGCAGTAGAATGGTGCAGCAATTTAAAAGTATGCCAGCAAATTCTTTGCCACATCTCTCATTCAGAGGTGGGGTCTGTGTGCTGTCTCCTTGAATCTGGGTTGGCTTGTGACTTCTAAAACTAACAGAATATGGGGAAAGTGACACAATATGACTTCTGAGGCTAGGTCATAAAGGATATGAGTTGCCATGTAGGAGATCCGACTACTTCACGACTGCTATGCTTGAGAGGTAATGTGTAGGTGCTCAGGTCAACAGTCCCAGCTGAGCCCAGCCTTCCAACCATACTCATCGAGGTCCCAGCCACATGAGTGAAGAAGCCATCTCAGATATAGGTTTTTTGGCCCCCCTGTTCCAATCCTAACCATTCGCTTCATCCCAGCTTAGTTCTCAAACATCGTGGAACAGAGAGAAGCCACTTCAGTTGTGCCCTATTAGAATCCTGACTCACAGAATCCATGACCACTGTGTTCCATTAAGTTTGAGGGTTTGTTACATAGCAATAGATAACCATAAAAAAAGATAAATAAATTGTGGGTTGGAGATTGGACTGGTGGTTACCATTGGGGAAGGGGAGAGGGAGGAGGGCAAGAGGGATGATTAGGCTCACATGTGAGGGGGTGCACTATAATTAGTGTTCGGGTGGTGAACATGATGTAATGTAGACGGAATTCGAAATATGATGTACATCCGAAAAAAATAAAAATTAAAAAAAATAAAATGACTAAACCTTAAAAAAAATAAATTGTGGGATATTTGCACAATGGAATACTATGCAGCAATGAAAATGAACTAGCTACAACCTCATGCAGCACCATTGAATGTAAAGAAGTGCAATGTTAGCTTTGTGTCTTTTCCATGACTCTGTTTACCCCTGATAGAGTTCTTTGTGAATTGTCTTTCCCTCAGCCAACTAGAATGTAAAACTTTGGAAAGTAGGAAACTGGTTTGTTTACTGCTGTATCCATGACACCTAGACCAGGGCCTGGCATGCAGTAGGTGCTTACTAAAGATTATACTGAATAAATGGCTTGTGTGCTCAGGGGAGTTCTCTTGAACTGAGACCATTAAGGCTGAGACCTGAATGAGGAATGAGAGTGTGATGGGTAAATTTATGTGTCAATTTGACTGAACCACAGGGTACGTGGGTGTATTAGTCATCTCAGGCTGCCATAACAAAATATCAAGGTGCTGCTGGATTTTGAGGTGAGACTTTGGGAGGCAACTAGAGTTAGATGAGGTCATGAAGTGGGACCCGTATAATGGGGTTAGTTTTCTTATAAGGGATCTCTCTCTCTCTCTCTCTCCTTGCATGCATACACCAAGGAAAGGCCATTTGAGCACACAACCAAAGGGAGCCTTCTACAAGCCAGGAAGAAAACTCTCATTGGGAGCCAAATGGGCCAGCATCTTGATCTTGGAATTCTCAGCCTCCAAACTGTGAGAAAATAAGTTTCTGCTGTTGAAACCACCCAGTGTATGGTATGTCGTTATGGCAGTCTGAGCTGAGTAATATAGATTTTGCACCAAAAGTGGTTCTAGAGCAACAGAATATTAGGCATGAATTTTCTGAGTTGGTTCTGGGTTTCTGGAAATAGGCTCTCTAATCTGATCAGATTTAACGATGATGATGACTTTATTTCCAGTAGTGAAGAGAGCACTGATAGTCCATGGCATGATCTGGCAGCAGAGATACACAGTGCCTCTCCTCTGGATACCCTTCATCCACCATTTATAAGACATAAGGAGCTAAGTGACTGTGTATTTGATACTTTCCAACATTTCTGGAAAAATAGAAGATGTAATGAGATTGGCTGGTGGCTTCTAACATCGCTGGGTGAAGTGGTGGAAGAAAAGGAGTTCATGGATTTGAACTCCCAGCTCAAGTACCACAAAAATGACCTGAAAGCTTCTGTGTGTGTCCTGAACGAGACTCTTATCTCCTATGGCCACAGGTGGGGCTGAGGTTGCTGAAAATCGAATATAGAATCTCATCCTGTGACTGACTGAATCCCAGCCACCCTGGGTGTTTACTGTTAAAGTGAGGGTGTTGATTGGGAAAGAACGGGATCCTGTAAGTTGGAATGGAGACATGTGGAAGATCAAGAGGAAGTGGGGGCACTGAGCCCCTAAAATCTGATGAGTCTTCCTTGCCAGTGGAAGAGGGCTTCCACCGCCAATGGAAGTGGCCTCTCTACCCACATCTGAGGGGTTCAAGCCTGCGTTGCCTGAGGAAATGGTATTGGAGTTCCCTGAGGCGGTTGTCATGGAAGACAATGCTTATTCTCCTCAGGACCCACTCCTCACCACCCTTCTTTGCTTCTACACCTAGAACTAGCCTCAAGCCCCAGCAGGTCCCTAAAGATGAGGTACAAAGTGTGACCCATGAGGAGGTGCACTACACTCCAAAGGGAAGAGTTGAGTTTTATAGTTTATACAGACAGAAATCTGAGACACATGTGTAGGAATGGACACTAAGGATGTGATATAATGGTGGAAGGAAAGTAAAGTTGGATCAGGTTAAATTTATTGATATGGGCTCACTAAGCAGGGATTCTGTATTTAATGTTACAGCTCAGGGAGTTAGAAAGGGTTTTAACAGTTTTGTTGGTTGTGTTGACACAAGTAACCAATAATCAACCTGTAGATTAAAAATGGGTTGAGTTTATTAAATAAGCCAGTCTGAGGTCTATAGCCCAGGAGCTCAGTCTCCGTCAGGGAAGAAAGCATCCTGGAGAAGCAAGGTGAACAGCTTGGTTAGATAGCATTTTGAAACATACATCAAACATGACAGGAATACTTCTTTTTCCATTTTACTGCAGTCACAGGGCGTTTTGCTGCATACACAGTGTCAATCTGATTCTGGTTTCTGGGAAGGAATGCTTATCTATAGGAAATGCTGATGTGGGAGGGAAGCATTCATCCCTGTCTTTAAAGCCAGCATTCTTTGCTTTGGGATACTGTTTAATGTTTAAAGCAGATGTACAATGTGTGCTTGACAGGCCATATCAGGCCTTTCTGGAAAAGCAAGTTCAGGTTGAATCGGTTTTAAACCAAAATGGCTTTCTCATATACCTCAATATCTTAACTTTTCTTCTTAATTTTATTGCTTTCCATTTATTCCAGCAGCTAGTTGGATGAAACATGGACCAAAAGGTGGACCACAGTGAGCATATTAGAAATACTAGTTCTATCTAGATTTATGCAGATCTTTCTCAAGTTACGATGGGGTTACATCCTGATAAATCCATTATAAGATGAAAATATCATAAGTTAAAAATGCATTTAATACACCTAACCTACCAAATCATAGCTTAGCCTAGCCTACCTTAAACGTGCTCAGAACACTTCTGTTAGCCTGAAGTTGGGCAAAATCATCTAACAGAAAGCTTATTTTATAATAAAGTGTTGAATATCTCATGTACTTTACTGAATTTTGTATAGAAAGTGAAAAACAGAATGATTGAATGGGTACAGGATGGTTGTAAGTGTATCAGTTGTTTGCCCTTGTGATCATGAGGCTAAGTGGGAGCTGTGGTTTACTGTCACTGCCAAGCATCACTAGAGAGTAACTTCCAGTGTATCACTAGTCCAGAAAAAGATCAAAGTTCAAAGTACAGCTTTTATTGAATGTGTATCACTTTTGCACCAATGTAAAGTTGAAAAATCCTAAATTGAACATCATAAGTTGGCGACCATCTGTATAGAGGAAGAGATTCAGAGGCTTAGGGAGATTGGAATGTAAGAGAGGATTTATCACTTAACACCTACTCACAACACTGGGAGGGGCCATAAGACATATCTTTCACCATAACTTTGAGAAATCAATTTGAAAGGGAGCAGCAGCATCCTTGGAGAGTTCTGTGATTGCTCTTCTCTGTAGGTCAGGACTTACACTCACTGAGTTGGGAAACCTAAATTCAATGAGAGGAATTGGATCCTGGGGTGGCAGGGACAAGGGGCAGCACTAAACCACCAAAGGCAGGGTGGGCATGGTCACTGTAGTGGACAGCGGAGTCAAGGCAACAACCAGAATAGTCTGACTCTCAGACCTACGGCTTTGGCTAGTCAATCACGGTGTTTCTAGAGGTGAAATACATAGGAAGCCTGCTAAATTCTTATCTGATCTGTATAAGCAAGCAGAACAGTTCTAGGTCAAGTGAACAAAAGTCTTACCTGGATAGCAAAAAAAGAAAGTCATGGCCCCTCCATCAATTCCCAGACTTGAGCCAATTTAAAGACCCAGAACCCCTTGAATGAAGGGAAAGTTGGGTCCCCTTGAGGAAGGACCCTGCTACACTACCAAAAATGTATACTGTTAATCTTTCTCCCAGTCTTTCCCAAAGAGACCTATGGCCTTTTGTGAGGGTAACTCTGCCTTGGGAAGAAAGAAATAATCAGATCTTTTGGGGGCTACTGGACACTGGCTCTGAATTAATTCTAGGTGGAGTAATTCTAGGACTCCAAAGTCACTGTCGTCCAGCAATCAGAGTAGGGGCTTATTGGAGTTCAGGTGGTCAATGGAGTTTTAACTTAGGTTCATCTCACAGTGGGTCCAGTGGGTTCCTAAACCCATCCTATGGTTATTTTCCCAGTTCTGTAATACATAATTGGAATATATATACTCAACATCTGGCAGAATCCTCACATTGATTCCCTGCCCCACAGAGTAAGGGCTATTATGGTGGGAAAGGCCAAGTGGAAGCCACCGGAACTGCTTCTATATAGGAAAATAGTAATCCCAAAATACAGCATTCTTGGAAGGATTGCAGAGATTAGTGTCACCATGAAGGACTTGAAGGATGTAGGGATGGTGATTCTCACCACATCCCATTCAACTCTACTATCTGGGCTGTGCGGAAGACATACGTCTTGGAGAATGATAGCAGATTATCATGAGCTTAAGTAGGTGAAGGCTCGCATAGCAGCTGCTGTACCAGATGTCATTTCATAGCTCGAGCAAATCAACACACCCCCCGGTGCTCAGTATGCAGCTATTGATCTACACATGCCTTTTTCTCCATCTTTATTAATAAGACCCACAGGAATCAATTTGCTTTCAGCTGGCAAGGCCGGAAGTACACCTTTACTGTTTTGTCTCTGGGATATATCAACTCTCCAGACTGTGTCATAATTTAGTTCACAGGAATCTTGAGAGCCTTTCCCTTCCACACAGCATCACACTGGTCCATAACATTGATGACATTATGCTGATTTGACCTAGTGAGCAGAAGGCAGGAACTATTCTAGACTTATTGGTAGGATATTTTCATGTCAGAGGGTGAGAAATACATCTAACAAAAATTTAGGGTCCTGCTACCTCAGTGAAGTTGCTCAGTGCTGAGGGGCATATGGAGATATCTCTCCTAAGGTGAAGGATAAATTGTTGTGTCTGGTCCCTCCTACAAGCAAAAAAGAGACGTAATGCCCAGTTGGCCTCTTTGGATTGTGGAGGTAACATGTTCCTCATTCAGGTGTTTTACTTCAGCCTGTTAACCAAGTGAATTAAAAAGCTACTACTTTTGAGTGGGGCTCAGAACAAGAGAAGGCTCTGCAACAGGTCCAGGCTGCCATGCAGCTGCCCTGACACTTGGACCATATGATCCAGCAGACCCAATGGTGCTTGAAGTGTCAGTGCAGATAGAGATGCTGTTTGGAGCCTGTGGCTCTTCTAGGTGAATCATAGTGCAGGCCCTTAGGATTTTAGTGAAAAGCTCTGCCATCCTCCACAGATAACTACTCTCCTTTTGAGAAACAGCTCTTGGTCTCCTACTAGGCCTTAGTATAGACTGAATGCTTGACCATGGGCCACTCAAGCCATGCAACTGAGCTGCACATGCATTGGGGAAAAGTAAAGAGACAGACCTTCTGGAGGTTATTGGATACAGGCTCTGAACTGACACTAGTTCCATCATGAACTGGATCTTGTCTGACACATCAAGGTGTAAAGCTGGACGTGCACAGCAGCACTCCACCATCAAAGGGAAGTGGTAATAATAATATGTATTCAGTGATCCGGCCTGAGCAGGCCCTGAAGGCACTAGTAAGTTACATGAAGAAGGGGCTTAAATGCCATTGGTCCCGCATCTGCTACACTGAGTTGCCTACAGTCCGTTGATGGAGGAAGAGAAAACTAAGGCCTGGTTTACAGGTGTTTCTGTGTGATATGCAGGCACCATGTGAAAGTTGAGAGCTGCAGCACTACAGCCCCTCTCTGGGGCTTCCCTGAAGGACAGTGGTGAGGGGAAATTCTCTCAGTGGGCAGAACTTTGGGCAGTGCACCTGGTTGTGCAGTCTGCTTGGAAGGGGAAATGCCTATATGTGTGACTGTATACCGATTTTTGGGCTGTGGCCAATGGTTTGGCTGGATGGTTCCTTGGAAGGAATGTGACTGGAAAATTGGTGACAAGGAAATTTGGGGATAAGATATACAGATGGACCTCTCTGAATGGGCAAAAATATTTGTGTCCCATGTGAATGCTCACCAAAGGGTGACTTAGCAGAGGAGGATTTTGATAATCAAGTGGTAGGATGGCTAATTCTTTGCATACCAGTCAACCTCTTTCCCCAGCCACGCTTGTCTCGTCAAATGGGCTCATGAACAAAGTGGGGGGTACTCCGTCACACAGTTTTAATCAGGTGAGTAGAGCAATACACGTGGGAGGGAGTGGCCTCGTGTGTGTGTAACAGTCCAAGTAGAAGAAAGAGAGTCCCTCATGGGGGTGCTGCTTGGCGGAGGGCATCAGGGTCTGAGTAGGATCATGAGGACGTTCACACAGGGGTGATCCAGCACATGGAGTCAGAGCCAGGCCAGTAGAGAAAGGTATCCATTCAGGGGGCCCCTGATCACCACATCCCACTCAGGCCATAGAGGACTTACTGTACTTACCTACTTAAAACTGGGTGATGGAGCCCTAAGAGGTTCCCCCTTAGGTCACCTTGGTACATAGTCTGTGCCCACCATCATGTAACAGCATCCCTACCTCCTGTTGATTGCAGACAATGACTCCTGCCTGGAGGGACATTCCTCCCCTTGTCTGCTGGTTTCTTGGTTCAAAGAGCTCAGAGACTGGACAGCAGCCACAGCTTAAAGTTTAATGGATTTGTTGTTATATCTCATGGTGAAAGCATTTCTCCTCTGGGACCCAGATCCTCTACACTCACAGACCTAAAATTTATGAGGATGAGAAACATAAATTTTCCAAATGGTTACTGGGACTGAAGGTGAACGAGAGGTAAAAGTATTCTACACCCAATATCACCATGGATGGGGGAATTTCCTCCACAACAACCAAGCAATGCTCTAACACCAGGAGGATGTCCTACAATTCCACTCAATTCCAGCACTATCAACCTGGAAATAGCATCATATCCCAAGGGTTAAGGGCTCAGTCCTACAAGACTGTCTTCCACTCCCACTTCAGACACTAATCACAAGTCCAATTTGTCATCTGTGCTTCTGATGGACTGGCTATAGATCAGAGATTCTGATGACTCCCTTCTTGGGTTCAATTAATTTTCTAGAGTGGCTCACAGAACTCAGGAAACCCATTTAGTGACCAGATTACTGATTTATTGCAAAGGCTATTGTTACCATGCAAAATTGGGATTCTCTTGCCTGATGTGCATAAACAGCCAATTGATTATAACATCTGCCTTTGGGAAAAAAGATCAGCTTTATTCTGTGAGATCAATCTGCAGGGAGGCAGGGGGCATGTGCCATCAGATCTGTCTCCCTGATTCAGGATTTGGGGCAAAATTTAAGAGGTTAGGGAGAACATGCTTGCATGTGGAAATACTGCCATAACAGGCTTTGATTGGTGGACTCCAAGCATTTATGGTAAGGTTTTAAATATTTATGACAGAGTTCTAGACATTTATGATGAGGTTCTATACTCTTATGATAGGGTTCTAAACATTTATGATGTAGTGGGGAAGGAATGTTAACACCGGATCTTCCTGAATGAGGGACTCCTTGCTTCTGAAGAGTTCGACTTTCAAGTTCCTGTCATGTCTCAGTCCTTTGGTTCTGTGGGGAGGAGGATCTTTGGTTCTGCAGTCATTTCAGGTTAAGATTTCTTCTTCTGCACATTCTCTGGCTATGTGACTTTTCCCATTTTCTGAAAGACTATTCTTTTATTCCATTAAAAATTTTTTTCTTTGTGGACTAAATAGTTTATAACATTGTGAAATTTCAGTTGTCCATTAATATTTGTCAAACACTGTATAAATGTGCCCCTGCACCCCTTGTACCCACCCTCCCCCCTGCCCTCTAGTAACCACTAAATTGTTCTCTTTGTCCATAAGTTTGTTTATATTCCACATATGAGTGAAATCATATAGTGTTTGTCTTTCTCTGTTTGGCTTATTTAGCTTAACATGGTGTCCTCAAGGACCATCCACATGGTTGTGAATGGGACGATTATGTCTTTTTTATGGCTGAGTAGTATTCCATTATATATATATATATATATATATATATATATATATATATACACACATACATATGTATATATATGTATATATCTATCTATCTATCTCACATCTTCCTTATCCAGTCATCAGTTCTTGGGCACTTGGGTTACTTCCACATCTTGGCTATTGTGAATAATGCTGCAATGAACGTAAGAGTGCATAAGTCTCTTTGTATTGTTGATTTCAAGTTCTTTGGATAAATACCCAGTAGTGGGATAGCTGGGTCATATGGTAATTCTATTTTAAGTTTTTTGAGAAATCTCCGTACTGTTTTCCAAAGTGGCTGCCCCAGTTTGCATTCCCACCAGCAGTGGATGAGGGTTCGCTTTTCTCTACAACCTCTCCAACATTTGTTATTTTTTGTCTTGTGATTATAGCCATTCTAGCAGGCATAAGATGATATCTAAGTGCAGTTTTGATTTGCATCTCCCTGATGATTAGAGATATTGAGCATCTTTTCATGTACCTACTGGCCATCTGTATATCTTCTTTGGAAAAATGTCTGTTCATATCCTCTGCCCACTTTTTGATTGGGTTGTTCATTTTTTTGTAGTTCAGTTGTGTGAGCTCTTTATATATTATGGAGATTAACCCCTTATTGGATATATGATTTGCAAATATTTTCCTCCCAGTTGGTGAGTTGTTTTTTCATTTTGATCTTGGTTTCCTTTGCCTTCTAGAAGCTCTTTAGTCTGATGAAGTCCCACTTGTTTATTTTTTCTTTTGTTTCCCTTGTCTGAATGGACATCATATTTGTAAAGATACTTTTAATGCTGATGTCAATGAGTATACTGTCTATATTTTCTTCCAGAAGTTTTGTTGTTTCTGGTCTTACTTTTAAGTCATTGGTCCATTTTGAGCTTATTTTTGTGTATGGAGAAAGATAATGATCTATTTTCATTCTCTTGCATGTGGCTGTCCAGTTTTCCCAGCACCATTTATTGAAGAAACTTTCTTTTCTCCATTGTAGGTTCTTGGCTCCTTTGTTAAAGATTAGTTGTCTGTATGTGTGCTGTTTTATTTCTGGGCTTTCAATTCTGTTCCATTGATCTGTGCACCTGTTTTTGTACCGGTACCATGCTGTTTTGATTACTGTACCTTTGTAATATGTTTTGAAGTCAGGGATTGTGATGCCACCACCTTTGTTCTTGTTTCTCAGGATTGCTTTGGCTATTTTGGGTCTTTTTTGTCCCATATGGAATTTTGAGATTCTTTGTTCTATTTCTATGAAGAATGTCATTGGGATTCTGATTGGGATTGCATTGAATCTGTAGATTGCTTTGGGTAGTATGGACATTTTAGCTATGTTTATTCTTCCAATCCATGAGCATGGAATCTCTTTCCATCTCTTTATGTCATTATCAATTTCTTTCAGTAAAGTCTTATAGTTTTCATCATATAAGTCCTTCACCTCCTTGGTTAAATTTATTCCTAGGTACTTTATTCTTTTATGTGTAGTTGCAAATGGAATTGTATTCTTGAGTTCTCTTTCTGTAAGTTTGTTATTGGAGTATAGAAAAGCAACTGATTTTTGTAAGTTGATTCTGTACCCTGCAACTTTACTGTAGTTGTTAATTATTTCTGCTAGTTTTCCCATGGATTTTTTGGGGTCTTCTATATATGAGATCATGCCATCTGCAGACAGCGAGAGTTTCACTTCTTCACTCCCTATTTGGATTCCTTTTATTCCTTTCTCTTGCCTAATTGCTCTGGCCAAAACCTCCAGTACTATGTTGAATAAGAGTGGTGATAGTGATGAGCCAGCCCCGTGGTGCAGCGGTTAAGTTCGCAAGTTCCACTTCTTGGTGGCCTGGGGTTCGCTGGTTCGGATCCCGGCTGCGGACATGGCATCGCTTGGCCTGCCATGCTGTGGTAGGAGTCCCACACATAAAGTAGAGGAAGATGGGCACGGATGTTAGCTCAGGGCCAGGCTTCCTCAGCAAAAAGAGGAGGACTGGCAGTAGTTAGCTCAGGAGTAAACTTCCTCAAAAAAAAAAAAAAACAAAAAAACAAAAAAAAGAGTGGTGATAGTGAGCATCCTCATCTTGTTCCTGTTCTCAGGGAGATAGCTTTCAGTTTTTGCCCATTGAGTATGATGTTGGCTGTGTGTTTGTCATATGCGGCCTTTATTATGTTGAGGTAATTTCCTTTTGTGCCCATTTTGTTCAGAGTTTTTATCATAAATGCTGTTGTATCTTGTCAAATGCTTTCTCTGCATCTATTGAGATGATCATGTGGTTTTTATTCCTCAGTTTGTTGATGTGGTGTATCACATTGATTGATTTGCGGATGTTGAACCATCTCTGTGTCCCTGGTATGAATCCCACTTGATCATGAAGTATGGTCCTTTTGATGAATTGCTGTATTCTGGTTGCCAAAATTTTGTTGAGAATTTTTGCATCTGTGTTCATCAGCAATATCGGCCTGTAGTTCTCCTTTTTCGTGCTGTCCTTGTCAGGTTTTGGTATCAGCATGATGTTGGCCTTGTAGAATGTGTTAGGAAGTGTTCCATCCTCCCTAATTTTTTGGAATAGCTTGAAAAGGATAGGTATTAAATCCTCTCTGAAAGTTTGGTAGAATTCCCCAGGAAAGCCATCTGGTCCTGGGGTTTTATTCTTTGGGATGCTTTTGATTGCTGTTTCAATCTCTTTCCTTGTGATTGGTCTGTTCAAATTGTCTGCTTCTTCTTGAGTGAGTTTTGGGAGATTGTAGGAGTACAAGAATTTATCCATTTCTTCTAGGTTATCCATTTTGCTGACATATAGTTTTTCGTAGTGTTCTCTTATAATCCGTTGTATTTCTGCGGAGTTGTTATTACTCCTCTTTCATTTCTGATTTCGTCTATTTGAGCTTTCTCTCTTTTTTTCTTTGTAAGTCTGGCTAGGGGTTTGTCAGTTTTATTTATCTTCTCAAAGAACAAGCTCTTTGTTTCATTCATCCTTTCTACTGCCTTTTTTGTTTCAATAACATTTATTTCTGCTCTGATTTTTATTATTTCTCTCCTTCTGCTGACTTTGGGCTTTGTTTGTTCTTTCTCTAATTCAGTTAGGTGTAGTTTGAGATTGCTGATTTGGGATTTTTCTTGTTTGTTAAGATGTGCCTGAATTGTGATGAATTTTCCTCTTAATACAGCTTTTGCCTCATCCCATATGAGTTGGTATGGCATGTTATCATTTTCATTTGTCTCCAGGCATTTTTTGATTTCTTCTTTAATTTCTTCAATGAGCCATTGCTTGTTCAATAGCATATTGTTTAGTTTCCACATCCTTGTGCCTTTCTCAGCTTTTTTCATGTAATTAATTTCTAGCTTATAGAATTATGATCAGAGAAGATGCTTTTTATTATTTCAATTTTTAAAAAAATTTGTAGAGGCTTGCCTTGTTTCCCAACATATGGTCTATCCTTGAGGATGGTCCATGCACACTTGAGAAGAATGTGTATTCTGCTGTTTTTGGATGGAGTGTTCTATAAATGTCTATTAAGTCCAGCTGTTTTAGCTTTTCGTTTAGCTCCACTGTTTCTTTGTTGATTTTCTGTCTGGATGATCTGTCCATTGATGTGAATGGGGTGTTGAGGTCCCCTACTATTATTGTGTTATTTTTGATATCTTCTTTTAGGTTTGTTAGTAGTTGCTTTATGAACTTTGGTGCTCCTGTGTTGGGTGCATAGATATTTATAAGCATTATTTCTTCTTGATGAAGTGTCCATTTGATCATTATGTATTGTCTCTCTTTACCTGCCTCATCTTGAAGTCTGTTTTGTCTGATATAAGTATTGTCACACCTTTGTTTGCTATTAGCTTGGAGTATTGTCTTCCACCCCTTCACTCTGAACTTGTGTTTGTCCTTGGAGCTGAGGTGTGTTTCCTGGAGGCAACAAATTGGATCTTGTTCTTTAATCCATTTTGCCACTCTGTGTCTTTTTATTGGAGAGTTCAATCCATTTACATTGAGGGTGATTATTGATGCATGAGGGCTGTCATTCTGTTGCTCATTTTCTAGTTTTCCTGTGTTTGCTTTGTTTCTTGTCCTGTGTGTTTTAGCCTACCCATTGACTTCTGCAATTTCTTATGCTGGGTTTCTTAGGTTTTTCCTTTTTTATGTTTTGTGTCTCTGTTCTGTTTTTTAGTTTAGTGGCTACCCTGAAGTTTGTATTCAGAATCTCGTGTATAACATAGTCTATTTTCTGGTGGTCTCTTACTTCCTTAGCCTAGACTGTTTCAGTTCCTTTCCTCCTCCCTTCCTAAATTACTATTTTCATCTCTTATTCCAACTTGTGTTGTGAGTTTGTGGTCAGAGTGGTAAGATTGTCTTTGCTTTGGTGATTTCCTTCCCTTTATCCTAATGCTATAGTTGAATATTTGCTATCCTATTCAGATTCTATCTATTTGTCTCCCTACTCTGTGTTTTGTGACCCCTTACTCCCTTTTTTTCTTTTTTCAGGTATGAGAGCCTTCTTGAGGATTTCTTGTAGTGGAGGTCTTGTGACTACAAAGTCCCTTAGCTTTGTTTGTCTGGAAAAGATTTAATTTCTCCCTCATATCTGAAGGATATTTTTGCTGGATAGAGTATTCTTGGCTGGAGATTTTTATCCTTTAATGTTTTGAATATGTCACTCCAATCTCTCTTAGCTTGTAAGGTTTCTGTAGAGAAATCTGCTCAAAGTCTGATGGGGGTTCCTTTGTAGGTTATTTTCCTCTGCCTTGCTGCCCTGAGTATTCTTTCTTTGTCATTCATTTTTGCCAGTTTTACTACTATATGCCTCGCAGTAAGTCTCTTTACATTGACAAATCTAGAGATCTGAAAGCTTCCTGCACACACATTTCTCTCTCAATCCCTAGATTTGCGAATTTCTCTTCTATTATTTCATTGAGTACAATTTCTGCTCCATTTTCCTTTTCCATGCCCTCAGGAATTCCAATGATTCTTAAGTTGCATTTTCTCATTGAGTCAGCTATTTCTCTGAGATTTTCTTTGTTTTTTTTTAAATTCTTAGTTCTCTTTCTTCCTCTATCTGGAGCCGTTCAGCCTGTCTACCTTTGATTATGCTGATTTGCTTCTCTATGATGTCTATACGGGCATTCAGGGAATCCGTATTCTGTTTTATCTGACCCATTGTATTTTTCATCTCTAGTATTTGTAATTGATTCTTCTTTACAATTTCAATCTCTTTTGTGAAGTAACTCCAGAACTCATTGACTTGTTTCTCTATGTTTCCCTTTACCTCATTGACTATTTTGATGATAGCTATTTTGAACTCATCTTCACTTAGTTTACCCATTTCCAAGCCCTCAGGACCTACTTCTGTATTTGTATTTTTTCCTTTTGCACTGGAGCTTTTATAAATTGCTGGATGGTAGAGGAGCGGTTTTTGCGCATGATGCTATTATTAAGTTGCAGTTACAGCCTGTTGCCACTAGATGGGGGACGAGAACCTTGCATTCTGAACCTCTGCCTTCAGCTGCGATGGTGGCAGGCAGCGTGGGTTGAGGGAGGAGGGGCACTTTCACTCATGCTGACCTGGATTGGATCAGCTCTTGCTTTCTGGTCTCCCAGGGCCCTGGCTTGCTGGGGTTCCCCCACGTGAATGCTTTCCCCTGTTAGAGGGTTTCCACTGCACCAGCGGTGGGAGTCCTGGATGATCCCTGGACATGCGGCCCCTCCCCTGCTTCTTCCCGCACCTGTGGCAGCAATCCCAGTCTCTAGGGGAGAGAGCAAAGTTCTCTCTTACCCCATTCCAGCTTCTCCGAGGGCGGCTCCAGTCTCTCCACCTTCCATGGTTTGGCTGCTGTGGGTCTCTGACGATTTCTGTTGTTAGGATTTTTTCTTTTTGGTTGGACAGCAGTTGCTCTTTTTGGTTATAATTTGGAGGGGAGAGAGTCTCGGGTGAGCAAACGCTGCCATGTTGCTGATGTCACCTCATGGCCTTTATTATTTTGAGGTAATTTCCCTCTATGCCCATTTTGTTAAGAGTAATTTTATCATAAATGGCTGTTGGATCTTGTCAAATGCTTTCTCTGCATCTATTGAGATGATCATGTGGTTTTTATTCCTCAGTTTGTTGATGTGGTGTATCATGTTGATTGATTTGTGGTTGTTGAACCATCTCTGTGCCCCTGGTATGAATCCCACTTGATCATGATGTATGATTCTTTTGCTATATTGCTGTATTTGGGTTGCCAAAGTTTTGTTGAGAATTTTTGCATCTATGTTCATCAGTGATATTGCCTATAGTTCTCTTTTTTTGTGTTGTCCTTGTCAGGCTTTGGTATCAGCGTGATGTTGGCCTTGTAGAATGTTTTAGGAAGTGTTCCATCTTCCCTAATTTTTTGGAATAGCTTGAAAAAGATAGATGTTAAATCCTCTCTGAAAGTTTGGTAGAATTCCCCAGGAAAGCCATCTGGTCCTGGGATTTTATTCTTTGGGATGCTTTTGATTGCTGTTTCAATCTCTTTCTTTGTGATTGGTCTATTCGGATTGTCTGTTTCTTCTTGACTCAGCTTTGGGAGGTTGTAAGAGTCTAAGAGTTTATCCATTTCCTCTAGATTACCCATTTTGTTGGTATATAGTTTTTCATACTGTTCTCTTATAATCTGTTGTGTTTCTGCAGAGTCTGTTGTTATTTCTCCTTTTTCATTTCTGGTTTTGTTTATTTGAGCTTTCTCTCTTTTTTTCTTTGTAAGTCTGACTAGGGGTTTGTCAATTTTATTTATCTTCTCAAAGAACCAGCTCTTCATTTCACTGATCCTTTCTACCACCTTTTTTGTTTCAATAGCATTTATTTCTTCTTTGATTTGTATTATTTCTCTCTGTCTGCTGACTTTGGGCTTTGTTTGTTCTTCTTTTTCTAATTCAGTTAAGTGTAATATGAAATTGCTTATTTGGGATTTTTCTTGTTTATTAAGGTGTGCTTTACTGTGATGAATTTCCCTCTTAATATGGCTTTTGCTGCAGCCCATATGGGTTGGTATGGTATGTTTTCATTTTCATTTATCTCCAGATATTTTTGATTTCTCCTTTAGTTTTTCCCTTTTTATTTTTTCCCTTTTTCTCCCCAAAGCCCCCCAGTACATAGTTGTATATTCTTAGTTGTGGGTCCTTCCAGTTGTGGCATGTGGGATGCCGCCTCAGCGTGGCTTGATGAGCAGTGCCATGTCCACGCCCAGGATTCAAACCAACGAAACACTGGGCCGCCTGCAGCGGAGTGTGTGAACTTAACCACCACTTAACCATCAAACTTAACCATGGGGCCAGCCCCTCCTTTAATTTCTTCAATGATCCATTGCTTGTTCAATGGCATGTTGTTTAATCTCCACATCTTTGTCCCTTTCTCAGCTTTTTTCTTGTATTTAATTTCTAGCTTTATAGCATTATGATCAGAAAAGATGCTTGTTGTTATTTCAATTTTTAAAAATTTATAGAGGCTTGCTTTTTTCCCCAACATATGGTCTATCTTTGGGAATGTTCCGTGTGCACTTGAGAAGAATGTATGTTCTGCTGTTTTTGGATGGACTGTTCTATATATGTGTATTAAGTTCAGCTGGTTTAGCTTTTCATTTAATTCCACTGTTTCCTTGGGGTGTTGAGGTCCTCTACTATTATTGTGTTATTTTTAATACCTTCTTTTATGTTTGTTAATGGTTGCTTTATGAACTTTGGTGCTCCTGTGTTGGGTGCATAGATATTTATAAGTGTTACTTCTTCTTGATGGAGTGTCCCTTTGATCCTTATATACTGCCCCTCTTTGTCTCTCTTTAGCTGTCTTATCTTGAAATCTACTTTGTCTGATATAAGTGTTGCGACACCTGCTTTCTTCTGTTTGCCATTAGCTTGGAGTATCATTTTACACCCCTTCACTCTGAGCCTTTGTTTGTCATTGGAGCTGAGATGTGTTTCCTGGAGGCAGCAAATAGTTGGGTCTTGTTTTTCAATCCACCTCGCTACTCTGTGTCTTTTTATTGGAGAATTCAATCCATTTATGTTTAGGGTGATTATTGATGTATGAGGACTTAATGCTGTCATTATATCACTTGTTTTCCAGTTTTCCTGCATTTCCTTTGTTTCTCGTCCTGTGTGTTTTCATCTACCCATTGAATTATGCAGTTTTTTTATGATGTGTTTATTTGTTTTTTCTTTATTTATTTTGTGTGTCTCTGTTCTGCTTTTTAGTTTAGTGGCTACCCTGAAGTTTGTAGTCAGAATCTCGTGTATAAGATAGTCCATTTTCTGATGGCCTCTTATTTCCTTAGTCTAAACTGATTTAGACTTTCCTCCTCCCCTCTTAAGTTGTTTTTCTCATATCTTATTCCAATTTGTGTTGTGAGTTTGTGGTTAAAGTGACAAGATTGTCTTTGTTTTTGGTGTTTTCCTTCCCTCTAGCCTAATGCTATAGTTTAATATTTGCTATCCTATTCTGATTCTAACTATTTATCTCCTTACTCTGTGTTTTGTGATCCCTTTCTCCCTTTTTTCTTTTTTCAGGTATGAGGGCCTTCTTGAGGATTTCTTATGGGGCGGGTCTCATGGCTATGAAGTCCCTTAGCTTTTGTTTGTCTGGGAAAGACTTAATTTCTCCCTTATATCTGAAGGATATTTTTGCTGGATAGAGTATTCTTCGCTGACCATTCTTGTCTTTAAAAATTTTGCATATGTCATTCCATTCTCTCCTAGCTTGTAAGGTTTCTTCAGAGAAATCTGTTGAAGCCTGATAGGGGTTCCTTTGTAGGTTATTTTCTTCTGCTTTGCTGCCCTGAGTATTCTTTCTTTGTCATTCATTTTTGCCAGTTTTACTATTATATGCCTTGCAGTAGGTCTCTTTACATTGACAAATGTAGGAGATCTGGAAGCTTCCTCCACACATATTTCCCTCTTTTTCACTAAATTTGGGAAATTCTCTGCTATTATTTCTTTGAACACGCTTTCTGCTCCATTCTCCTTCTCTTCACCTTATTGAATACCTGTAATTCTTATGTTGCACTTCCTCATTGAGTAGGATATTTCTTGGAGACTTTCTTCATTTCTTTTTAGTCTTAGTTCTCTCTTCTCCTCTGTCTGGATCATTTCAACATGTCTATCTTCAGTTATGGCTGATTCGCTCCTCTATGATGTCCACACGAGCATTCAGGGAATCCATATTTTGTTTTATCTCTTCCATCTCTAATATTTCTGATTGATTCTTCTGTATAGTTTCAATATCTTTTGTGAAGTAGCTCCTGAACTCGTTGAATTGTTTCTCTATATTGTCTTTTACCTCGTTGAGTTTTTTGATGATAGCTGTTTTGAATTTATTGTCATTTAGTGTACATATTTATGTGTGCTCAGGACTGAGTTCTGGGTGCTTGTCATTTTCTCTCTGGTCTGGAGATTTGATGAAATGTCTGATATTGCAAGGTCGGGTCTTTCTTTCCGACATTATTTGGTTGCAGTTACAGCCTATCGCCACCAGGTGGGAGTCAAGAGCCACATATTCTGAGCCCTCCGCCTTCAGCTGAGATGGGGTGGAACCCATCACGGGAGGGGCACTTTCTCCAGCGTGCTGTCTATGATTTCTCAACCAGCTCTCACCATCTGGTCTCCTGGGGTTGTGGCTTGATGAAGTCATGCCAAGCAAAAGCTTTTGCCCTGTTAGAGGGCTTCCCTCTAGGCTGCAAGGGCCCTAGGGAATCCTGGGTGACCCCACAGATGCCCAACTCCTCCCCTTCTCCTTCCCTCTCGGATCCTCCCACAGCAGTGATCACAGTCTTTTACGGGAGGGAGGAAAGTTCTCTCTCACTCCATTCCAGCTCCTCTGAGGCGGGGCTTCAGCCTCTCTGCCCTCTATCGTGTGGCTGTTTGTTTCTCTGAGGTTTTTGTGTTCTTAGGATATCTTCTATTGGAGTATGGTTGCCCCTTTTTGTTGTATGTAGGAGGGGAGAGAGTCCTGGGCCTGTTCACTCTGCCATGATGTTGACCTCACTCCCACGCTCTATCTTTACCATTTCCCACATTTCTCAAACCCAGAGACAGTGTACCAGCTGTGCACCTCTGTGCCCATCCCAGCTCACCACAGGGTAATTGTCTTGAGGCCTCACAGCTGACACATGCCTGGGACTATAGGCACCCCATCTCCCAGCTGTGTGAGGTGCTCACTGCCATCTTTGGTCAGTGATCCAACCCGGAATCTACCTCTGGAGTCAGCTTCCTAGGACCACTTCTGGTGTGGATGGTCTCATGGGTCATGTTTCCTAGAAGCAGAGCATGAGAGGGGATTCAAGAAGTCCATTGAGGGGATGCTGGGATGGATCAAGGCAGGGCAGAGCAAGGTAGCTGACAAAGGTCAGGTCTGAGTGGGGACCTGCTGCACCTGACCACAGGGGCTCTGGAGCACATGATGAAGCCGAGTCACCTCACATTGGGCTCTAGAGCCCTGTACCAGGGTGTCCCTAGCTGCTAGTTGCTCTCAGAATTTGGTGGGGGTCAACTGCCTAGGGAAGAGACTGTGGCCCCACTGAGGTCAAATCTCCACAGGAGAGGCATCTTTGGGGGGGGGCGGTGAATGAACAACTTGGGGAACAGGAACTGAGCAGTGAACCAAAAGCATTCAGTACATTGTGTAAATACTTTTAAAGAAAAAAGGTACCTTGGAAATTAGAGGTGGCAGTGAGGAGTGATAAGCAAGGATGGGGTTATGGACAGAGGTGAGATGAGAGACTATAATGGCTCCAAAGCCCAGTCAGGGTTAAACAGAGTCACTAAGGGAAGGGAAGAACCCCAGGACTCCCACTTCAAATAGAAGTGGCTTCCAGGGATGGGCCTCGTGTTGGCACCACATAGAGTCAAGGAATCAGGGCCTTGTGATGGAGATCACTTTGGTCTGTATGTGTGTTATATGTGTGTGTATGTATATGAGTGATTATGTCTAACTGTGTATTTGAGTGTATGTATGTGTGTGTGTGCATTTATATGTGATTGTGTGTATATGTGTATATATGAGTTTATGTATGTGTGTATATGTGTCCATATGTACATTTGTATGTGTGCACATGCATGTGAGTGATTGTGTATATACGAGTTTATGCAAATGCATATGAGTGTGTGTGTGTTGAGAGAATTAGACTAGGGGACACACAGATGCAAATCTCCAGGGGTGCAGGAGTCTGCAGAGACACCTGATGAACAGGTTGACAGGGCACAGGGAAAATGGTGGAGAGGGAAATTCCAATCCCCATGGGGTTAGAAATCCAGAGAATGAACTGGAGGATGAGTCAGGATCCCACATAGACAGAAGGCCTGAGCTGAGGGTGTGGACCAATTTGAAAAAGGAATGGCATTCAGCACTGGAGTGTCAACAGAAGCTGTTTCCTGAATACCTGTTGGGGGAAGGGTAGCCAACAAAGGACAGGCTTGGGGTGGGGACCAGGGATGTTGGACACAGTTTTGAGAGTGAAGGCTGGGTTTCCAGTGTCTTACTCCACCAGGCTGAGATGTTCCAGTTCCTCTTGTAGAGGAGGAAGAGCTATTCTTTTATCCTCTAGGTCCTTGTGGCTGGTTTAAGAATTAAATTGACACAAGACAGAACAACAGCAGAAAATGAAAGTTTAATAACATATGTATGTGGGAGAAACTCAGGAAAACTAAGTAACTCGCCAAAATGACCAAAGCCACCACTTTAAATACTACCTACAGCTAAATACAAAGGAGGATACAGGGGATAGTGGTTTGGGACTTCAAAGGAGAGGAAGACAATTTACACGGAGATGGAAAAGCAAATGTTTGATAAATATTTACTGGGCCATCTATAGAGAATGTGACCCAAGAGAGAGAACTTTGATAAAAATGAGCTTAACAAGGATCCTCCTAGTCTATCAGGTCTAGAGTTATCTAAGGTGATGGGCTATCTTGGGACAGGCCTTGTATCTTACATTCTTTTAGGCAGTTAGGGGGAAAGTCAAAGTTTCTTTCAGAGTCTTTTATCTTTAAAAGTGATCAAGCCGAAAAAGGCACACTTTGGGGTGGCCAGTTCTGATCATCCACAGTCCCACCTTTGAAACTTTAAGAAGTTTCATAGTCCAGAAGCTGAGTTGGTAGATTGCTCCATCTCACTAAACATGTCTCTTAGTCCTTTTCTTTTTTGGTGAATAAGATTGGCCCAGAGCTAACATCTGTTGCCAATCTTCCTCTTTTTGCTTGAGGAAAATTGTTGCTGAGCTAACATCTGTGCCAATACTCCTCTATTTGTATGTGGGATGCCACCACAGCATGGCTTGATAGGTCTGTGCCTGGGATCTGAAACCACAAATCCTGAGCCACCAAAGTGGAGCACATGAATTTAACCACTATGCCACAGGGCTGACCCTTCTTAGTCTTGATAATAGATCAGTTCAGTTACTTGAAATTTATTTCAGGAGATGGAGATGCACATGGGCTCCCAAAGTTAGTTCTATATTGTGTAAGCAGGCAAGCAAGCAAGCAAGCAGATATTTAATAAGAAGCGTTTGCACAGAAACCTAAATAAAAAACAAAATTAATGGTTGGAGCAAATTACAAACGAGTTTCTGAGCCCAGGGGACATCCAGTCATGAAGATTTCTAGACGTCAAGGAGGAAGGATCTTTTGCAGGTTGAAATGCCTCTGTTGAAATGTCATTTGGTGTTCAGTTATCTTTTGAGAGGCTCACACAACAACAGGCATGAAGATTATCTAAACCTGGGCTATGGTGATGATCTCTCTTAAGTATGTATCAAGTTGTCCTTCAGTTTTCAGGGCTTCAGGATCAAGGGTGGCATCAGTTCTGAATGATTCCAAATGAAAATGATGAAAAAAATGGAAAGTGTTAGTTTGGAGATTTGTAGCCGGATATTTCAGGAGACTGAAAGAACTCCATATCCAGTCCATTTTATAGGTAGAAAACAAAAACTTCAAAAACAATTAACAGAAATAGAACCTAACATCCACAATGGTGTATTATAGTCTCTATTGAAACATAATTTTTCTCCTTAAAATCACATATGTTTTTACCAAAGATAGCCAAATTAAGACTTTTTTTTTGCAAAATAAGTCTAGTTTCAATAAAATTGGCCCAATTATTTATGTAAGTACAGCAAGAATAGCAATTGATCATATAAGCTCCTTTAAGTCTGCTTTGCTGGAACTTCTCATAAGGAATCTCAGACTGAACTTTAAAAACCTCTCAAGGCCAAGAAAAGCCAAGGACTTGTCATCAGACTCTTCCAGCAGTAGCTATAGATTTGGGTGGATTCCTCTCTTCTCAAGGTGCCCCAAATTTCCTGAGTTTCTTTGCACCTACCAGGAAAGTGACCTTCTTTACTCATCCAGTACGGTTGCTTGGAGCCCTTTAAGCAAGCTATCAGGCCAAGGTTTCCAAGTGGCTTTATTTCATAAAGTCAATTATTGTTCCTTAAAGCTGTTTTGGTTATGTCCAAGTTTATGCATGTTTGTCTCAAGTACGGCATTCCAGTCAAAGCCTTGGTAATAAAGCCAATGTTTCCAATTATGTCCTTTTATACGGAGAACAGATTCTTATAGGCCTTATGCAAATATATAGCCAACTATATACCAATGAGAATAAGAATAATCACTCACTAAGAGTTTCCAAATTTAGAGAGATCACGTAGGGAGAAAAAGAAAAAAGTTTCAATTCTGCTTACAAAGGTATAATTTACCAAATTGTTACAAGTCATAGCTGGCTTATGAGAAAAGAGAAAGAGTTTTACTTAAATATGAAAAAAATTATTAAAAAATGAGCAATATCTCCAACAAAATGACATAAAAATTATAATTATCTTATAAGTTCATTCAGTCTCAGGTAATCAAGTCTTGCTTGATCTTGAGCTTTTTTGCACTTTCATGAAGTCATCAGTTTCTCCATTAGAGTTCTGTAGTTTCTGAACCAGTTCAACTTTCTGATCTGAAAGTTTGTCAGAAGATTGTCTTCTTGAGTAAGTTTCAAAGTCCTTTCCATGAATCTCTCTGAAGATGAAAGATATTTGCAAAAACAGAGTAAAACAAAACTGTCTGTAAATGACAAAACAATTCAAAATGGCAATGGACAAAGAAATTTGGTTATTTTTGTGACCTAGAACACTTTAAGATAATAATTAGAATGATGACTGCTAACCAGGATAAATCAGCATTTTAGGAATGTTATCTAATTTTTAAAACACTTACAGAAACATTTACCCACAGCATAGCCTAGATCCCTAGGAAACCATGCTTAGCTATCCATTTAAACATGGTGACCATGAAAGTTTTTCAGGCAAGTGCAGAAAATCAAACAGGTGTAGGAAACATCTTAGCCACTTGGTGTGATTCAAGACCTGATCAAAACAATACTGGAAATTTATTTTGATAAGACATCAAAATCTTTCCTAATCTCTTTCCCCAGAAAAGAAGAAAAGTTTAAGCAAATGATCCTTTTAACTGAGGGAAAAAACCAAAATCTAATTTGGCAACAGCTTCTCTTTGATATGACAGCTCATTGACTTAGCTCAATTCATTTCAATATTAGCCAATTTGATCACGCACCAAACTCTTTTCTTCGAGTTTCTTCCCCCATACATTCTAGAACCTTCTTTTTACATTAAGAATTTGTCCTAGGGCTTCTTTCCTTTTTTTGGACCCATTTATCTTTCTTAACAAAACCAACAAAAATATTTCCATTCCTTAAGTCTTCTTGACTGAAAACATTCATCTTACTTTCCTTAGAGCACAAAGATGTCTTCCTTCTTAATTTTTAGTAGCTTCAATCACATCTATTCCTTAGAAGTCTCAGCCTTTACAGACTTTGTTTTCAGTAAAAACTAAGAAGGAAGCAATTATAAACTGTCCTTTCCTCTAGCATTCTGCGGCTTTGCAAATTTATAAATATATTTATAATTTCCAGAAACATACGACTTCATAGTACAATCTTCTGAGAAAAATGCAAGGCATGTTTCCTAATAGACCCAAACCTCTTTTGTTTCTCTGTCCGAATAAGCCTGAAGTAGTTAAACCTCTATCTAATAACTACTGTCTAATATTTTATCTAAATTGGAAATGATCTAGAGATTCAATAAATTTCTATCATTTGACTGAATTTAACAAAACTCGAAGGTTTCAAGTAACCAAATGTTTTGAAGTTTGGTACATACACCAGAACACCTAATTACTGTTAGAAAGCTCACCCAAAACTTTCATCTTACTTATATCTATTTAGTTTACTTGTTTCCAATAATTGTTTCAATTCCCTACAAAAACTTTGAGACAACAGACAGAATCAATTATCATTCTAAGCTCTTATTTTGCTGACAAATTTGTAAGAGGGATAATGTGAGCTTATTTGGCTAAGAAAGGCTGCATGTCTGCATCATGTCCAAAACTCTGAGGAGGACATGCCTATTTTAATGAAACCAAGAAACTTAATCTTTCATTGACCAAAGATCCTTTTATATCATGTTAACTTGAAAGATATTTGGGTTAGTTTTCATTATGTTTAGAAATAATTTATCAAAGTGTTTACTTTAAATCAATTAAATAGAGCTCCTTTAGAAATGATACCATCTGGAGGTAAACTATTACACATATGTGACATCCATTTAGACATATATACGCAAAGACTCCATGGCTATTATTTTCAAACCTCAGAACAATGTACAATACCCTTAAAAGTCTACACGAAGTGTTTAACAAAGGCCCTCTTTCCACATGCACCATTCAACTCTAGACCACTTTACCCGGGGAAGGGGGTGTTGGTGTTGGTGGTGTTGGTAGTGGTGGTGGTGGTGTAGCTTTTATTAGCATCTGTAAGATCAGGAGATGGAGCTCCGACTCCAAATTTGGTTCAGTTTTGCAGGTTAGTCATTATTTCTTTGTATTTCCTTTTTAATTCGTTCTTTTCATAGGTACTAAGAAAACAATTATGACAAGATTTCTAAAAGTTTTTCCAACTTAGAAGTTTTTCCAACTTAAATGATCCATCATTTGGCCATTGATGAGTAGGATCTTAATAGCAATTCAAACCAATGAGCCTTTTATGGCTTCCCCATGGACACAAGAAGCATAGAAGGGGGGATGGGGAGAGGGGCGTAAAGGGGAGAAAATGAAGAGATGGGCACCACTCTGAAGGAATGGGGGTGACTTTATCGAGGTGAAGAATCTCACTCAGGGGTTGAGACAGCTTGTCCACAGTTTCCCTTCTGCCTGCACAAAGTGACCTCCACCCTATCCTGAGCTGTTGAAACACCCAGCCTAACCAGCCTCTCTCGGACAGCAGAGAGGCATGTTCAAGTCCACACTCTTCTCCCTTCAAGGTCTGTTCCTCTACTTCTGACCAAACCTCCATGCTCAAAGTGTCCACTCCCTCTGTCCCACCGTGGTTTTTCCCTTGAAGACTTCCATCCCAAGCAACATGCTTGGGGCCTGTTCATTCCACTGACTCATCATGGCACCATTTCTCCTCAGGTTCCATTTTCAGTCTTCCTGTCAAACCAGGAAATGCCTTCTCCAAGCAACCCATCTTAATTACGGGGCCTGTGCCTGCTCCGCATACTGAGGCAGTAGATTTTCAATGCCTCCTCAAGACTCCACTCCAGAACTTTACCTTTAAAACCTTCCCATCCTCTAAAGCCCATCCAGGCTCACACCCATCAAATGTTGGTGTTGACAAGGTCGACCGAGAATGAGGCAGTGTACCACTGGAGCCATGCCACCCAGAGCCAACATCAGAGTCATCTTCAGCAGAAACGTAGCCATGTGTTCGAACAACCATATCGACCATGTCTCTTGATGTGTTGTGAATGCCTCTGTGAGATACATTTTCCCCTTCTGCACCAGGAAGGTAGCCACGAGGTCCACCATGAATTTGGTGGCTCTGTGTTTTAGGAAGGCAATCATGGCGTTGTCGGAGAGCACAGTGAGTGTGGCGGTTTGCTTCAGTCCCGGCGAGGACGCTGGAGGCTCTGAGAGTGGGGCTTTTCTTGAGGTCCCAGGTGGGTGGGGGTCAGTGGGTGGGCTCATGCTCAGCACCCCTCGCCTCAGCTGCAACGTGAAAAAAAACTGTCAAGCTCCTGGCTTATGGGCTCTGGCCGGCAGGCTCCAACCCTCCAGCCCACTCCACACTCGATTTCTGGCTGACTCACACAGCACAGCGACTTGTGGGCAAGGCCCAGCACAAAATTTAAACCGTTCCTATGTACGATTTACTGCTAGGAGCACGACTTCTGCAGATTTGACAGAGCAGAGTGCCCTCAGTCCCAGCTGATCGCATCTCGCTTGAGCTTGAGCTTCTTTTGCGGTTTCCTGAAGTAGTCAGTCACTGAAATAGAGTTCTGCACTTTCTCAAACAGTTCAACTTTCTGATCTGAAAGTTGGTCAGAAGCCTGTCCTCTGGAGTCAGTTTCAAAGTCCTTTCTGTGACCCTCTCTGAAGATGAAAGAGACTTGCAAAAACAGAGTCAAACCAAACTGTCTGTAAAGGGCAAAGGATTTCAAAATGGCAATGGACAAAGAAATTTGGTTATTTTTGTGACCAAGAACACTTTCAGATCATAATTAGAACGATGAGTGCTAACCAGGATAAATCAGCATTTTAGGAATGTTATCTACTTTTTAAAACACTTATAGAAACATTTACCCACAGCATAACCTAGATCCCTAGGAAACCATGCTTAGCTATGCATGGAAACATGGTGACCATGAAAGTTTTTCAGGCAAGTGCAGAAAATCAAACGGGTGTATGAAACATCTTAGCCACTTGGTGTGATTCAAGACCTCATCAAAACAATACTGGAAATTTATTTTGATAAGACATCAAAATGTTTCCTAATTACTTTCCCCAGAAAAGAAGAAAAGTTTAAGCAAATGATCCTTTTAAGAGAGGGCAAAAACCAAAATCTAATTTGGCAACAGCTTCCCTTTGATAGGAAAGCTCATTGATTTCGTTCAGTTCATTTCCATATGAGCCAATTTGATCATGCACCAAAAACTTTTCTTCGAGTTTCTTCCCCCAGACACTCTAGATGCTTTTTTTGACATGAAAAATTTGTCCTAGGGCTTCTTTCCTTTTTTAGGACCCATTTATCTTTCTTACCAAAACCAACAAAAATATTTCCATTCCTTAAATCTTCTCCACTGAAAACATACACCTCGCTTTCCTTAGAGCACAAAGATGTCTTGCTTCTTGATTTTGAGTAGCTTTAATCACATCTCTTCCTTCGAAGTCTCAGCCTTTACAGACCTTGTTTTCAGTAAAAACCAAGAAGGAAGCAATTATAAACGGTCCTTTCCACTAGCATTCTGTGGCCTTGCAAATGTATAAATACCATTATAATTTCCAGAAACATACTGCTTCATGGTACAATCTTCTGATACAAATGCAAGACATGTTTCTTAATAGACCCAAACCTCTTTTGGTTTCTGTGTCCAAATAAGCCCAAAGTAGCTAAACCTCTATCTAAGAATTACTGTCTAATACTTTATCTTATTTGCTAATGATCTAGAGATTCAATAAATTTCTATCATTCAAGTGAATTTAACAAAACATGAAGGTGTAAAGTAACCAAAGGTTAAGTTCGGTCCATACACCAGAACGCCCAATTGTTGTTCAAAAGTTCCCCCAACACTTTCCTCTTACTGATATCTATTTCGTTGACTTGTTTGCAATAATTGAGGGCCTCTGCCAGGAGCTCAATTGAGTCCACGGCAGCCCTGGAAGGCCGGTTTCCACTGTGTTTCCGGCTGACTCACACAGCACAGCGACTTGTGGGCAAGGCCCAGCACGAAATTTAAATCGTTCCTGTTTATGATTTACTTCTAGGAGCCCGACTTCTGCAGATTTGAGAGAGCAGAGTGCCTTCAGTCCCAGCTGATCACTTGCTTGAGCTTGAGCTTCTTTTGCGGTTTCCTGAAGTAGTCAGTCTCTGCATTAGAGTTCTGCACTTTCTCAACCAGCTCAACTTTATGATCTGAAAGTTGGTCAGAAGCCTGTCTTCTAGAGTCAATTTCAAAGTCCTTTCTGTGACTCTCTCTGAAGACGAAAGAGACTTGCAGAAACAGAGTCAAACCAAACAGTCTGTAAAGGGCAAAGGATTTCAAAATGGCAATGGACAAAGAAATTTGGTTATTTTTGTGACTTAGAACACTTGAAGATAACAATTAGAATGATGAGTGCTAACCAGGATAAATCAGCATTTTAGGAATGTTACCAAATTTTTAAAACCCTTCTAGAAACATTTACCCACAGCATATCCTAGATCCCTAGGAAACCATGCTTAGCCATCCATGGAAACACGGTGACCATGAAAGTTTTTCAGGCAAGTGCAGAAAATCAAATGGGTGTGTGAAACATCTTAGCCACTTGGTGTGATTCAAGACCTCATCAAAACAATACTGGAAATTTATTTTGATAAGGCATCAAAATCTTTCCTAATCTCTTTCCCCAGAGAAGAAGAAAAGTTTAAGAAAATGATCCTTTTAAGAGAGGGCAGAAACCAAAATCTAATTTAGCAACAGCTTCCCTTTGATAGGAAAGCTCATTGACTTGGTTCAACTACTTTTCAACATCAGCCATTTGGATCATGCACAAAACTGTTTTCTTTGAGTTTCTTCCCCCATCACTCTAGAAGCTTCTTTTGACATGAAAAATTTGTCCTAGGGCTTCTTTCCTTTTTTAGGACCCATTTATCTTTCTTACCAAAACCAAGAAAAATATTTCCATTCCTTAAGTCTTCTTGACTGAAAGCATACACCTTACTTTCCTCAGAGCACAAAGATGTCTTACTTCTTGATTTTGAGTAGCTTTAATCACATCTCTTCCTTCGAAGTCTCAGCCTTTACAGACCTTGTTTTCAGTAAAAACCAAGAAGGAAGCAATTATAAACGGTCCTTTCCACTGCCATTCTGTGGCTTTGCAAATTTATAAATATATTTATAATTTCCAGAAACATACTGCTTCATGGTACAATCTTCTGATACAAATGCAAGACATGTTTCTTAATAGACCCAAACCTCTTTTGGTTTCTCTGTCCAAATAAGCCCAAAGTAGCTAAAACTGTGTCTAAGAACTAATGTCTAATATATTATCTTATTTGGAAATGATGTAGAGATACAATAAATTTCTATCATTTGACTGAAGTTAACAAAACTCAAATGTTTCAAGTAAGCAAAGGTTTTGAAGTTCGGTCCATACACCAGAACACTTAATTGTTCTTCCAAAGTTCACCGAGCGCTTTCCTCTTACTGATATCTATTTCATTGACTTGTTTGCGATAATTGAGGGCCTCTGCCAGGAGCTCGATTGAGCCCATGGCAGCCCAGGAAAGCCGGTTTCCACTGTGTTTCCAGTTGACTCACACAGCACAGCGACTTGGGGGCAAGGCCCAGCACAAAATTTAAATCGTTCCTACGTACGAGTTACTGCTAGGAGCACGACTTCTGCAGATTTGACAGAGCAGAGTGCCCTCAGTCCCAGCTGATCACATCTCGCTTGAGCTTGAGCTTCTTTTGCACTTTCCTGAAGTAGTCAGTCTCTGCATTAGAGTTCTGCACTTTCTCAAACAGTTCAACTTTCTGATCTGAAAGTTGGTCAGAAGCCGGTCTGCTAGAGTCAGCTTCAAAGTCCTTTCCGGGACTCTCTCTGAAGATGTAGAGACTTGCAAAAACAGAGTCAAACCAAACTGTCTGTAAATGACAAGGATTTCAAAATGGCAATGGACAAAGAAATTTGGTTATTTTTGTGACCAAGAACACTTTCAGATCATAATTAGAATGATGAGTGCTAACCAGGATAAATCAGCATTTTAGGAATGTTATCTACTTTTTAAAACACTTATAGAAACATTTACCCACAGCATAACCTAGATCCCTAGGAAACCATGCTTAGCTATCCATGGAAACATGGTGACCATGAAAGTTTTTCAGGCAAGTGCAGAAAATCAAATGGGTGTATGAAACATCTTAGCCACTTGGTGTGGTTCAAGACCTCATCAAAACAATACTGGAAATTTATTTTGAAAAGGCATCAAAATCTTTCCTAATCTCTTTCCCCAGAAAAGAAGAAAAGTTTAAGCAAATGGTCCTTTTAAGAGAGGGCAAAAACCAAAATCTAATTTGGCAACAGCTTCCCTTCGATAGGAAAGCTCCTTGACTTCGTTCAGTTCATTTCCATAGTAGCCAATTGGATCATGCACGAAACTGTTTTCTTGGAGTTTCTTCCCCCATACACTCTAGAAGCTTCTTTTGACATGAAAAATTTGTCCTAGGGCTTCTTTCCTTTTTTAGGACCCATTTATCTTTCTTACCAAAACCAACAAAAATATTTCCATTCCTTAAATCTTCTCCACTGAAAACATACACCTTACTTTCCTTAGAGCACAAAGATGTCTTTCTTCTTGATTTTGAGTAGCTTTAATCACATCTCTTCCTTCGAAGTCTCAGCCTTTACAGACCTTGTTTTCAGTAAAAACCAAGAAGGAAGCAATTATAAACGGTCCTTTCCACTAGCATTCTGTGGCCTTGCAAATGTATAAATACCATTATAATTTCCAGAAACATACTACTTCATGGTACAATCTTCAGATAAAAATGCAAGACATGTTTCCCAACAGACCCAAACCTCTTTTGGTTTCTGTGTCCAAATAAGCCCAAAGTAGCTAAACCTCTATCTAAGAATTACTGTCTAATATATTATCTTATTTGGAAATGATCTAGAGATTCAATAAATTTCTATCATTTGACTGAATTTAACAAAACTCGAAGGTTTCAAGGAACCAAAGGTTTCGAAGTTCAGTGCATACACCATAACAGCTAATTGTTGTTAAAAAGTTCACCCAACATTTCCATCTTACTGATAGGTATTTCGTTGACTTGTTTGCAATAATTGAGGGCCTCTGTCAGGAGCTCGACTGAGCCCAAGGCAGCCATGGAAGGCCGGTTTCCACTGTGTGGTTCCTGGACTTTGAGAAGAGACGTTGGTGTGGTGCTGGGCAAAGAGGGTGTGGTGCCCGGCGACAGGAGCCACAGGGAAGCGCTCTGAGTAGCCTTCCGTGTGGGCGAACGTGGAAATGCGCTCCTGAAAATCTTCGGAACCGACACCCTTGATTCTCTCTAAGCTGCTGCTTCTAGACGGGAAGGCAGTGTCTTTTTGAGTTTGAGCCGCGTGCCCAGAGCACTAGGTGTGTGCTGAAAGCAAAGCCAAGAAGCTGAGGTTTGCAGAGTTGAGAGAGGAGCGACGAAGTGAGTGAAGCAGGAAGTTGCCCCGAGCCCGGGGAGTGGGGGAAGTGGCTGTGTGAGAGGGGCCCCAGGGTGGCTGGCAGGCGGCGGGCCGGCAGAGGCCGGCAGTGCCAAGGCTTGGGCTGGAGTGGAGACGCAGCTGGGGCTGGGGTCGAGGGCCCTGAGAAGCCGGTGTGTCGGGCCCGGAGGGCAGTGTGTGCGGAGGCGGGGCCTGAGCACAGCCCAGGTGGCAGAGCTTCCCAGGGCTGGTGAGTGGAGTGCGGGCTGGAGGTGGGGTTGGGGAGATGGGGGCCGGAGCCCAGGGCCGCGCGTGCCGCTCTTTCGCTCGGAGACGGTGCTCGGCAAATCTTGCCGCCTGTGGGCAGCCGGCAGCCCAATGGGGCGATGCCCTGACTCCCTGCGGGGCCGGAGCCCCAGCGGCACCTCTGCCCGGAATGGGGCTAAGGCTGGCCGGCGATGGACGTCTCTTTTCTTTTGGTTTTTGAGTTTTGGGTTCCCTTTGTGATTTGGCTGTGATTGTTCAGGCGGCTGAGAGCTGAGCCGCAGCGGGTCTGGCTCCATGTCCAGGGCCGGAGGGCTCGTGCACGCGCCCAGCTCGGAGGGCAGGATGAGGCGCTGTGCCCATGGCCGAGACCCTGCGGAGCCCGTGATCTCAGTGGAGAAGCTTTCTTAAGCCGCGAGGGATTTGCTTTTCTGCCTTCGTTGATTTTCCTTTGGAAACAACTGGTGCTAGTCCCACCCTTTTCCCCTCGCACCCCCGCCCCTCCCCTCGTACTCAGAAGGAACCGCCACATATCCTGTCTTTTTCAGCCCCGGGGACGGGGACGGGGACGCAATGGCTCTCTCCTTCTTGCACTTTGGAAGGCGACGTCCCAGAGTTGGGCTCTTTCCAGAATAGGTCATTTCGCTGGCAGCAGAACATGGGTGAAGGTAAGAGAAAAGCATCTGATCTTTGAAGACACTGACGATGTGCCACTTGACCCAGGACCCAGATCCCCACCCACAGGGGCCCTGGAGGCAGTCCCCCAAGGGCTAGGTGCACAGAGCCACCCTCCTGACTTAGGAGGGCCAGAGAAAAGTGTGTCTGCCCCCACGGATCCCAGGCCCAGATTCTGTCTTTCGGCATCCTTTGGGTGCTTTGCAACGACTCGCTGGTGTCCGTGATGAAGGAGGAAAGCCAAGTCTTCTCCGTTTGGAGAGATCTGTGTTTCTCGCCTGTTGTGCGCTGCGATTGTGTTCTCGCGGCGTGAAGTCTTCAGGCTTGGCCAGTTTTGCAGCCACAGAGACGAAGCGAAGTGGTGTGCTTGTCAGTGGCATGAGTTGGGTCAGCAAGTCTCATGGGCCCTTTCACTTGGGAGCTGATCGTTCCTAAGGGAAGCACAGCCGTCAGGCATGCCCTGGCATCTGGAGATTTGTTGCTGGATTAGTGGCGGTGCTTCCCCGAGGGCGCTCATGTGCCAGCCATGGGCCAAGGTGCTCCATCTCCCACGCAAGAGACTGTCTCAGAGAGCGGTGGCCAAGGACGTTGCCTGGGTCCTCGTGGGCACAGGCTTCTCATGACACGGCTTCAGTGACTTGGACGTGGTCCCAGGGCAGCGGGGCTGCATTTCCGATGGGGACGTGAGAGCGCTCCCCAGAGATGGAGCACAAGCAGACGCCATTCCACAGCACCGAAGGAGCTGGGGAGGGACGATGATGGGTTTTCTTCTGGCGACGCGGACACTTTCCTTTGTATTTTCTGGAGAGAAGACTCCCTTTCTCCTTTGGCTTGTGCCGTTCCGCACCCATCCCCAGTGAGTAGACTCTCCTTCTGTAAGTCCCAATAAAACACGGATTTGTTTTCTCCCTGTCTGCTTCCACCTGAAGGATTCCTAAAGCCTTGTTGAGTCTTCCTATCTTGAGGGCAATGGAGTTCTTTGCCTAGGATCAGGAAGACTCTGTCCTCCCCGTTCACAGGATCAAATGGGCAAGGCTGGGGCTAGAAGCAGGGGATCCAACGTCCCAGTGTCCCAGTCGTGCCTCCCGCCCACCCCACAGGTTGAGAGAGGAGCAGATCCTGGGAAGGAGCGAAGTTTGCCTGGATGGGCCTTGTGCGGCTCTGGGGAAGAGAGGATGTCACTCAAAGTTCCCGAGGCTGCGGGGGAGTCCTGATGTCTAAGCTTCCTCGGATGAGGAGGGTATTTCAATTCCCGTCCAGAGGTTCCTCAGGCAAGCTGCGGGAGAGGCCTGCGTGTGGTGAAGCGGCGAGGGTTAGATGGGGAGAGGATGTGGCGGGGGACCCGGAGAGTGGACACAGGGAGGGACCGGAGGGTGTGGGGAGAGCTGAGAGGTCGAGGTGGAGGTGACCCTGGGGTGGGCTTCAAGGGAGGAAGGGAGGACAGTGTGCGTCTGGGGGGAGACTGGCGGTGGCGGGAGCGGGGGCGGGCTTCCCAGCCCAGGAGGGTTGTGAGAGCCCAGCCGGGGCAAAGGGTGGTGAGTGAAGCTGGCGAGCGGGTAGGGCTGGGAAGGGGGTCGAGGGAAGGCTGAGCGAGGCCCAGGCTTTTGCAGAGTCCCGCTGCCCCTGCCGGGGCTGAGCCCCAAGCGGTTGGCTCCCAGGGCATGGTGTGGGTCCGATCACTTCAGCATAGTCCCCCTGGCCGAGCTGGAGACAAAGCCACACATAGTCCTGGCCTCCTCGGCCCAGGCCTCCTCCGGCCCCGCCAGCACATTCCCAAGTGGGATGCTCCAAGGCTCTGGGCCCACGTGAAGGAGAAGGAGGCCCCTGGGAGGAGCTGAGCGGTTGCACGCGGGCAGGGAGGTGAGGAGGGCACAGGGTGCGCGGCAGGGAATGCAGGGCCGGCTTGAGCCCAAAGGGTGCCGGAGGAGACACGCAGAGGAGGGCTGAGGGTCGAGGCCCGTGCCCTGGATGCCTGGTGGTCCGCTCCCAGGTGTGGGGGGCCTGTCAGGCTTGACAGCGTTTGGCCCCCACTTTTCTTTCCTTCCCTTCCCTAGAACAGAGCCTCCATGCAAGCCTGTGCTGTGGCAAGCGTCCAGCCGCAGCCCGTGGAGTCCGCATTCTTTCCACTAGAGGGCGGTCAGCTGTGAAAGCACCTGGGATCCCGAGAGGGGGCCTGAGAGGCAGGGGTGGAGATGTGGCCCGAGGGACGGAGAGTCTCCTGGCCTCCGGGAGCCTTGAGCATACTGCTCTTCCAGCTGCCTGAGCAGGTACCCACAGGGTTTCGGAGACCTCCTGACAGCAGGTGTGGGCCCAAGGGAGCCAAAGGATCTCCTGAGGAGAGTCTTGTTGGAGAAGACACTGGGTAGGCTTGGCACTGTTGCCGCAGAGCTGGCCATCAACCTCCTGGGTTTGGGCCCAGGAGGGAGGTTCCAGGAGAAGCCCCTCGGAGGCTGCCCCTTTCCAGATGAGCCCCCAGGAGCCCCCGAGTTCCACACACGGGGTGAGTGGGTTGGCGAGCCGGCGCTCTCCGGCCCCGCGCGCGCGCAGGTCGCCCTTTCCTGATCCAGGGCCTTCTGCTCACTCCCGCAGCTTCCTCACGACTACCGGCCCCCACCTCCCCCAAAGTGGGTTTCTCCGGAGGGATTCTCTGAAGCCGATTTCTGCTCGCCCCTCCTCTGTCCCACCATTGAGGCTGCTGACTCGGGCCTGGTCCTGTTTTGGATGGCTCCCCTGCAAGCGGGAAATGCGGCTACCCACCCTCTGCCCCGTCGTGGGCCCAGCAGCCACCGACCGAGCCTTTGCCCTGTGCAGACGGGAGGTTCTCACGGTCCTCTTGGGACCCTTCGCGTCAGCATTTCAGCCTTGGGAGCGCCCCACCCCCATCTGAGGGAACCCGGTCCAGGCTGCCGACCCTCGGCACCTCTGTCCCCGTTGCAGATCTCTCGCCCCATCAGCAGGGTGTTGTGCACCTTGAGAAGCCCCCCCAGTGCTTATGGTGCCGGCCACCGGGCTTGAGCTCTGCTCTGAGGGCCACCAACCCAGAACCTCGCAGGAAGGTCTCCACTCCTTTGGAAAAGACTGTGTTTATTTTCACAGTCGACCCAAGGCCGACGACGTGATGGGGCCGGCGGGCCGGCCGGCCGGCAGGCAGGCGGGCTCATGTTCAGCACCCCTCCCCTCAGCTGCAACGTCAACAGAAACTGTCAGGCTCCTGGCCTATGGGCTCTGGCCGGCATGCTCCGCCCCATCCCCAGGCCCCTCCCCGCTCGGTTTCGGGCTGACTCACACAGCACAGCGACTTGGGGGCAAGGCCCAGCAGGAAATTTAAATCGTTCCTGTGTACGATTTACTGCTAGGAGTACGACTTCTGCAGATTTGAGGGAGCAGACTTCCTTCAGTCCCACGTGATCACATCTTGCTTGAGCTTGAGCTTCTTTTGCACTTTCCTGAAGTCCTCAGTCTCTGCATTAGAGTTCTGCACTTTCTCAACCAGTTCAACTTTCTCATCTGAAAGTTGGTCAGGAGCCTGTCTGCTAGAGTCAGTTTCAAAGTCCTTTCCGTGACCCTCTATGAAGATGAAAGAGACTTGCAGAAACAGAGTCAAACCAAACTGTCTGTAAAGGACAAAGGATTTCAAAATGGCAATGGACAAAGAAATTTGGTTATTTTTATGACCTAGAACACATCCAGATAACAATTAGAGTGATGAGTGCTAACCAGGATAAATCAGCATTTTAGGAATGCTATCTGATTTTTAAAACCCTTATAGAAACATTTACCCACAGCATAGCCTAGATCCCTAGGAAACCATGCTTAGCTATGCATGGAAACATGGTGACCATGAAAGTTTTTCAGGCAAGTGTAGAAAATCAAACGGGTGTATGAAACATCTTAGCCACTTGGTGTGATTCAATTCGTGATCAAAACAATACTGGAAATTTATTTTGATAAGGCATCAAAATCTTTCCTAATCTCTTTCCCCAGAAAAGAAGAAAAGTTTAAGCAAATGATCCTTTTAAGAGAGGGCAAAAACCAAAATCTAATTTGGCAACAGCTTCCCTTCGATATGAAAGTTCATTGACTTCGTTCAGTTCGTTTCCATAGTAGCCAATTTGATCATGCACAAAACTCTTTTCTTTGAGTTTTTTTCCCTCATACATTCTAGAACCTTCTTTTTACATTAAGAATTTGTCCTAGGGCTGCTTTCCTTTTTTAGGACCCATTTATCTTTCTTAACAAAACCAACAAAGACATTTCCATTCTTTAAATTTTCTTGCCTGAAAACATTCATCCTGCTTTCCTTAGCGCACAAAGATGTCTTCCTTCTCAATTTTGAGTAGCTTTAATCACATCTCTTCCTTAGAAGTCTCAGCCTTTACAGACCTTGTTTTCAGTAGAATCTAAGAAGGAAGCAATTATAAACTGTCCTTTCCATTAGCATTCTGTGGCTTTACAAATTTATAAATATATTTATAATTTCCAGAATCATACTACTTCCTAGTACACTCTTATGATAAAAATGTAAGACATCTTTACTAATAGACCCAAAGATCTTTTGGTTTCTCTGTCAAAATAAGCCTGAAGTAGATAAACCTCTGTCTAATAACTACTGTCTAATATTTTATCTTATTTGGAAATGATCTAGAGACTCAATAAATTTCTATCATTCAACTGAATTTAATAAAACTTGAAGGTGTCAAGTAACCAAAGGTTGTGAAGTTCGGTCCATACACCAGAACACCTAATTGTTGTTCAAAAGTTCACCCAGCCCTTTCCTCTTACTGATATCTATTTCGTTGACTTGTTTGCAATAATTGAGGGCTTCTGCCAGGAGCTCGATTGAGCCCACGGCAGCCCTGGAAAGCCGGTTTCCACTGTGTGGTTCCAGGACCTTGAGAAGAGACATTGGTGTAGTGCTGGGCAAAGATGGTGTGGTGCCCGGCGTCAGGAGCCACAGGGAAGCGCTCCGAGTAGCCTTCCATGCGGGCGAACATGGAAATGCGCCCTTGAAAACCTTGAGAGCCGAAACCCTTGCTTCTCTCCAAGCTGCTGCTTCTAGCGGGGAAGCCAGTGTCTTCGTGAGTTTGAGCCGCGGGCCCAGAGCGCTAGGGTGTGTGCTGAAAGCCAAGCCAAGAAGCTGAGGTTTGGAGAGTTGAGAGAGGAGCGACGAAGTGAGTGAAGCAGGAAGTTGCCCCGTGCCGGGGAGGGGGGGAAGTGGCTGTGTGAGAGGGGCCCCAGGGTGGCTGGCAGGCGGCGGGCCGGCAGAGGCCGGCAGTGCCAAGGCTTGGGCTGGAGTGGAGATGCAGCTGGGGCTGGCGTCGAGGGCCCTGAGAAGCCGGTGTGTCAGGCCCGGAGGGCAGTGTGTGCGGAGGCGGGGCCTGGGCAAAGCCCAGGTGGCAGAGCTTCCCAGGGCTGGTGAGTGGAGTGCGGGCTGGAGGTGGGGTTGGGGAGATGGGGGCCGGAGCCCAGGGCCGCGCGTGCCGCTCTTTCGCTCGGAGACGGTGCTCGGCAAATCTTGCCGCCTGTGGGCAGCCGGCAGCCCAATGGGGCGATGCCCTGACTCCCTGCGGGGCCGGAGCCCCAGCGGCACCTCTGCCCGGAATGGGGCTAAGGCTGGCCGGCGATGGACGTCTCTTTTCTTTTGGTTTTTGAGTTTTGGGTTCCCTTTGTGATTTGGCTGTGATTGTTCAGGCGGCTGAGAGCTGAGCCGCAGCGGGTCTGGCTCCATGTCCAGGGCCGGAGGGCTCGTGCACGCGCCCAGCTCGGAGGGCAGGATGAGGCGCTGTGCCCATGGCCGAGACCCTGCGGAGCCCGTGATCTCAGTGGAGAAGCCTTCTTAAGCCGCGATCGATTTGCTTTTCTGCCTTCATTGATTATCATTTGGAAACAAGTGGTGCCGCTGTAATGGAAGAATTGGGGACAGACCCTTCCAGCCACTGGCTGAATCGAGGCCAGGAAAGCGATCTTTCTCTCCCAGAGAGGGAGACATCTTGCCTGCTGGCTTGCTCCCGATTCAGGGGACCACCATGACAAGTGATGCTTTCGGGGCTGCCTTCTTCGTTGGCAGAACCCAGGGCACATTGGCGGTGCAAAGTTCGAGCGAGAGTCAGGTGGTGCACCACCAGAGCCATGCGGCCCAGAGCCAACATCAGAATCATCTTCAGCAGAAACGTAGCCATCTGTTCGAACAACCATATCGACCACATGTCGATGAATGCCTCTGTGAGATACGTTTTCCCCTTCTGCACGAGGAAGGTAGCCACAAGGTCCACCATGAATTCGGTGGCTCTGTGTTTTAGGAAGGCAATCATGGCGTTGTCGGAGAGCACAGTGAGTGTGGCGGTTTGCTTCAGTCCCGGCGAGGACGCTGGAGGCTCTGAGAGTGGGGCTTTTGTTGAGGTCCCAGGTGGGCGTGGGGTCGGTGGGTGGGCTTGTGCTCAGCACCCCTCCCCTCAGCTGCAACATCAACAGAAGCTGTCAGGCTTCTGGCCTCTGTGCTCTGGCCGGCAGGTTCCCCCACACCTGCCCCCTCCCTGCTCGGTTTCTGGCTGACTCACACCGCAGAGCAACTTGTGGGCAAGGCCAAGTAGGAAATTTAAGCCGCTCGTATATTCGATTTACTGCTAGGAGCCCGACTTCTTCAGATTTGAGAGAGCAGAGTGCCTTCAGTCCCACGTGATCACATCTTGCCTGAGCTTGAGCTTCTTTTGCGGTTTCCTGAAGTCTTCAGTCTCTGCATTAGAGTTCTGCACTTTCTCAACCAGCTCAACTTTATGATCAGAAAGTTGGTCAGAAGCCTGTCTTCTAGAGTCAATTTCAAAGTCCTTTCTGTGACCCTCTCTGAAGACGAAAGAGACTTGCAGAAACAGAGTCAAACCAAACTGTCTGTAAAGGACAAAGGATTTCAAAATGGCAATGGACAAAGAAATTTGGTTATTTTTGTGACCCAGAACACTTTCAGATAACAATTAGAGTGATGAGTGCTAACCAGGATAAATCAGCATTTTAGGAATGTTACCGAATTTTTAAAACCCTTCTAGAAACATTTACCCGCAGCATAGCCTAGATCCCTAGGAAACCATGCTTAGCTATGCATTGAAACACGGTGACCATGAAAGATTTTCAGGCAAGTGCAGAAAATCAAACGGGTGTATGAAACATCTTAGCCACTTGGTGTGATTCAAGACCTCATCAAAACAATACTGGAAATTTATTTTGATAAGACATCAAAATCTTTCCTAATCTCTTTCCCCAGAAAAGAAGAAAAGTTTAAGCAAATGATCCTTTTAAGAGAGGGCAAAAACCAAGATCTAATTTAGCAACAGCTTCCCTTTGATAGGAAAGCTCATTGACTTGGTTCAACTACTTTTCAACATCAGCCATTTGGATCATGCACAAAACTGTTTTCTTTGAGTTTCTTCCCCCATCACTCTAGAAGCTTCTTTTGACATGAAAAATTTGTCCTGGGGCTTCTTTCCTTTTTTAGGACCCATTTATCTTTCTTACCAAAACCAACAAAAATATTTCCATTCCTTAAGTCTTCTTGACTGAAAGCAGACACCTTACTTTCCTTAGAGCACAAAGATGTCTTGCTTCTTGATTTTGAGTAGCTTTAATCACATCTCTTCCTTCGAAGTCTCAGCCTTTACAGACCTTGTTTTCAGTAAAAACCAAGAAGGAAGCAATTATAAACGGTCCTTTCCACTGCCATTCTGTGGCTTTGCAAATTTATAAATATATTTATAATTTCCAGAAACATACTGCTTCACGGTACAATCTTCAGATAAAAATGCAAGACATGTTTCCCAACAGACCCAAACCTCTTTTGGTTTCTGTGTCCAAATAAGCCCAAAGTAGCTAAACCTCTATCTAAGAATTACTGTCTAATATATTATCTTATTTGGAAATGATCTAGAGATTCAATAAATTTCTATCATTTGACTGAATTTAACAAAACTCGAAGGTTTCAAGGAACCAAAGGTTTTGAAGTTCAGTGCATACACCAGAACAGCTAATTGTTGTTAAAAAGTTCACCCAACATTTCCATCTTACTGATAGGTATTTCGTTGACTTGTTTGCAATAATTGAGGGCCTCTGTCAGGAGCTCGACTGAGCCCAAGGCAGCCATGGAAGGCCGGTTTCCACTGTGTGGTTCCTGGACTTTGAGAAGAGACGTTGGTGTGGTGCTGGGCAAAGAGGGTGTGGTGCCCGGCGACAGGAGCCACAGGGAAGCGCTCTGAGTAGCCTTCCGTGTGGGCGAACGTGGAAATGCGCTCCTGAAAATCTTCAGAACCGACACCCTTGATTCTCTCTAAGCTGCTGCTTCTAGACGGGAAGGCAGTGTCTTTTTGAGTTTGAGCCGCGGGCCCAGAGCACTAGGTGTGTGCTGAAAGCAAAGCCAAGAAGCTGATGTTTGCAGAGTTGAGAGAGGAGCGACAAGTGAGTGAAGCAGGAAGTTGCCCCCAGCCCGGGGAGTGGGGGAAGTGGCTGTGTGAGAGGGGCCCCAGGGTGGCTGGCAGGCGGCGGGCTGGCAGAGGCCGGCAGTGCCAAGGCTTGGGCTGGAGTGGAGACGCAGCTGGGGCTGGGGTCGAGGGCCCTGAGAAGCCAGTGTGTCGGGCCCGGAGGGCAGTGTGTGTGGAGGCGGGGCCTGGGCAAAGCCCAGGGGGCCGAGCTTCCCAGGGCTGGTGAGTGGAGTGCGGGCTGGAGGTGGGGTTGGGGAGATGGGGGCCGGAGCCCAGGTCCGTGTGTGCCACTGGCGCTGCTCGCAGAAGGTGCTTGGCAAATCTTGCTGCCTATCCGCCGAATGGGGCGATGCCCTGACTCCCTGAGGGGCCGGAGCCCCAGAGGCCGCTCTGCCCTGAATGTGCTAAGACCAGCGATGGATCTCTCTTTTCCTTTGGCTTTTGTGTTTTGGATTGCATGTGTGAGTTTTGTGTGATTCCTCTGGGGCCCTTGAATTGAGCTGCAGTTTTTGTGGCTCCATTTCCACGCTGTGGTAGCTGTAACACCTACACAACTGGATGGCCAGATCAAGCAGTCTTCCCCGTGCAAAGACTTTGAGGATGCTACCTTGTCAGTGCAGAAGCTTTTTAAACCAAGAGGGATTTGCTTTTATCTATTCATGTATTATAAGTTTGAAGCAGTTGGTGTGGGTAACACACTTACTCAATTCCATGTCCCCCCATACTGAGAATGAACTGCAAATACTGTGTCTTTTTCCTACACAGGGATACAATAGTACTCTTGTTTTTCCAATTTTGAATCCGACATAACACAGTTGGGCTCTTTAAAGAAAAGGCCTTTCCACTGCTGGCTGGACATCGGTTACTGTGAGTAGTATGGAAAGTTCCCTGGTTTTTCCAGACACTGAGGATCGGGAATTTTATCTGAGACCTGGATGCCAGCAAACAGGGACTCTGGAGGAAATCTGCCGAGGCTTAGATGCCCAGAACCACCCTTCTGCCTTAGGAGGCCCAGAGAAAAGTGTGTGTACCCCCAAGAATCCCAGGCCCAGATTCTATCTTTTCTGCATCTTTCCTGTGCTTTGCAAGGACTTTCTCCCGTCCGTGATGATTTGTGAAAACAAAATCTTCTCATTTTGGAGATTCCTAAGATTCTCCACTGTTGTGTTCCTTCTAGTATCAACTCTTAAGCCCGGCCTGTTTTGCGCCCACAGAGATGAGCCAATGTCCTTATCAGTGGCATGATTCAGGCAAACTCCTCTCTTGAGATCTTTCACTTGTGACCTCATCTTTCTTACGTGAACTGCAGCTATTGGGCGTCCCCTGGCATCTGCATATTTGTTCTTTGTTTAGCTGTGGTGCTTCCCTGAAAGGGCTTGTGCTCCAACCATGTGCTGGAATACCCCATCTTCCACCCAAGAAATGGTCTCAGAGTCCCGTGGACCAGGTGTTTTCTGGATCCTCTTGTGCACTGGCTTCCATATCCTCTTATCTGTCTACTAGTGACCCTTGCTCTAACACTGTTGTCATTCCACCTACATTTTCACCTCATCTTTAAGGAACAAGATCACATAGATTTTTAAAAGATATTCTGTCATAAAATCCAGCAACTCCAATGGACTCACAGGGCCCTGCCATGTCAGCCACCCTCCCTTCTGCAATTGACCACCCTTTTTGGAGCCCTCCTCAGTCTTGGGCTCAGGCTAGACATCTCTGTGCTCATTTCTTTGCTTTCTTTATTGTTTTTGCAAACGCTGCTTGCCTTTTCTAAGGAGAGTCCAGAGACAGAACCTGGGAAATGGTAAATAGAATCTGTCCACTGGTTCTGTGTCCTTTCCTGCTCCTTTTGGCCTCTGGGGTATTTGGGCGAACCCTCGGAGTCCTGATGGTGAGGTGGAGTGTGGGTAAGCAGAGGTGGGTGTTGAGGGCTGGGATCTGTGCAGAGTCCAGATGAGAAACAATGAATCTGGAATGGGGCTTAGGGGCGTTAAGTGTGATTTGGTATGAATAGGGTGTTGCAAGAGGGCTCTTTTGGGAGGTTCCAGGATAGGGCTGAAGATTCTGAGTGAAAGGTTGACCTGCTTGTTGAGGGGGGAGCACCCACACCTGGTGCAGTGAAGTTGGAGGTACCATCCTTCCCATGATGCTGAGATGTAGAATTTGGGGGAAGGATAAGATTCTTGAAGACTCAGATCAGTGCCTGGACACTGGGGATGAGGTACAAGAGGTACAGGGTGACAGCGGACATGGGACAGGAGAAAAAGGGGAGAGGTAGATGAGCATTCAGTTGAGGGCCAGGATTTTGGAGAGTGATAAAGAATTGAAGACAGTGGACACCATGAACACAGAAGACTGGTGCTGAGGGCATTTGGAGAATCAAGTTAAGAAGGGAGTTTGACCACAGGGTAGTCAGACTAGAAAAGGGATCTGGGATGGAACCTGGGGAAAGGTAGCGAATGCAGGGCAGTGTTGAGGGTGAGAACCAAATTAAGGACAAGAGTTTTCCAGTCTCGAGTTCGGATCCACTTGAGACATGGAGGTTCAGCTTGCTAAGGGAGCTGTTGCTATTTCCTGGATGAAAAAACTGGGAAATCAAGTCACTGCTGCCACATTGGTCTTGGGCCATAGCACCTGTGCACAAGCTTGGGACCCAGCGTCTCCATGGGTCAGGTCCTGGATGCCAGGAGAGGCACAACGTTCCTCTCACAAGAACCACTTCCCTCTTGCACATCTCACATGTGTGAATCTTTTGTCAGAGATTCTGGGTATTGCTGTCTTCAGTTCTTCAGGCTTTTGTGTGTTTTTCAAGGGGGTTGGATGAGAATGAGTTAAGTCAATCTGGGGTGCCTATCCTGGACATCAAGTGGAACCTCCAATGTAACATGTCCACAATCAAGACCTTTGTTCCCCTACCTCCCAACCTGATCCTCCCAGAGTCTTCCTCTTCTCAGTCAAGTTCAATTCCATCCTCCAGGGGCTCAGGTCAGAAATCTTGGTGGAATCCTTGATGCCTCTGTTGCTCTCCCACTAATCTCTAATCCACTGGCAATCTGCCTTTAAAATATCAATAGAATCCAAACTTTCAGGTCCAAACCACCACCACTCCTACATGGAGTTATTGTAATAGTCTCTTAATGGGTCTTCCTGCTGCCTCCTTCTCCCCGCTTCCCTTGTATCTATCTCCTCACAGTAGGATCTCTGCATCCTCAGAGATGAATTCCTTTAAAATCTAAGTTGGGTTATCCTTTTTCTGCTCAAGGCCCTCCTGTCACTCACATTTCAATCACATCAAAATCCAGTGTCCTCACCGCAGCCCACAGGCCCAGATCAGTGCTAGTCACAGTGCTGGTCCACAATGAGACAGGGAGTTTCCACTGGAAGGTCAATCCACCCAGTGCTTTGGTCAAGTCTTGCAATGAGAAAAATGTCAGCTGAAATAAATAAACAGGGCACTTAGTGATGTGGTTGGTCTACTTTTGGCCCAAGCTCCTCGGCTCCTTGCAGATCACCCTTTCAGTAGCATTGTCTAGTACAATCTGGTCCCTGCTTAGACTCATATGTCGTCATCCTCATCCTATCTGTTGTGGTCACAGTGGCTTCCTGACTGTCAAACATGCCAAGAAGCTCCTGCCCCAGGGCCTTTGCACTGGGTGCTCCCTCTCCCTGGAATAATCTTCCTCCAGAGACATGCATGACTCACCTTCTAGTCTGTTAAGTCCCACTCAAATGTCACCTTGTCATGGGGGATTTCCTGATCATCTTACATAAAATAGAAAGACCCCCCCACCACACACACACAACCCAACCACTCCCTGTCACATTCACCCACTTTATTTTCTTTTAGAGGACTTATCACCATCTGAAATACTGCTTATTTATCTTGATTACCTCTCCCTCTACACTAGAACATCAGCTTCCCAAGGCTGATAACCCTCTGTTAGGTTCCCTGTTGTGTCCCCTACAACCACTATAAGCCTGCACAGAATATGTGCTCAGTGTTCAGAAAATGGATTAACTCACCTGTGAATAATTGCATGTTGGGAATTGAGTGCAGTCACTTCAATTTCACTGTCTGTAAAATGTGGATGATTCCAGCCCTGTCAACATGTAGACATCATGGAAGGATGGGCCTCAGTCCTGATACCTCTTACTATGTAACAAAATATCCCAAACTCAAAGTCGCTCCACCTCTGAAATGATGAGGGCCCTGAAAACTTTGTAAACTCTGGTCGTGATAAGAAATGATTAGCTCGTGCACAGGGGAGACAGAGTAACCAAAATCTTGGGTGTATTTCTCTACAGACGGAACATTGGGGGTCCCTGTGGAGGGTCCACCTTCCTGACTTTTCATGCCTCTGTGATGACCCTTAGAGAAACACACTGTTCTCGTGCTGCTTTTACAGAGAGAAACCAGAGACTCACACTGGTGTTGTCACTTAATCAGACCCATGTGAAACAGTGAGACTAGTCTCTCTCATCTGCACACTTGTACACACACATACACACACACAATGATTATTAGACACATGGATTACTGTCTAGCTGGTTTTTACTGAACATTATGTCTCTGAGATACATCCAACTTGACATGTCTGGTCACCAGCCAGGGCTCAGCCACAAGAAGCACATCTAGGCAGCAGCAGAGCCTGACCCTTGACCTGAGACTCAGCATGGAAAGTATGGATGGAAAAGGCCCCCAGGCTATTAGCCTACTGGCATGCGGGACTTAGGAGAGTACAGGAGAATGTCAGTGCCCCCAGGGCAGGAACAGAGGAAAGAAGATCCTGCTGGCAGCTCCTCATCCACCAGGATTCAGGCCCAGGGGTGTTCTCTTGGAATCAAACCATAACACATGCCATTTATTTGGGCAGCTCCTCTCTTCCAAGATTTAAGTCAGGGACTATGAATATTTTAAAGTTAATTCACTCACAACCTGGCAGCCATATATTTATCCTACTTCATTGATGGAAAACTGAGGCACAGGGAAGTGCACTCAATGAACCAGGGTCACAGAGACCATGAGCAGCAGATAAGACACATGTGGTCTGCCTGCAGCCACAACGCCACCCTCTCCTTCACCTGGGGGCCTTATTAGGTGTCTGTAGACCCCAAGCCCAGCTGTCAGTTCAGATCATTTCTTCTTATGTTTCCCCAACTCAGGGGGAGAGATTCTGGTCTGGGGAGTAACAGCAAGTGGAGAATTCATGCGAGCTTACTCTAGACTAAATTACCTGCGTCAACAGTCAGTCAGCGCAGGGAATGTCCAGTCCTCCCCCTCAGGTGGCTGATCCAATCTCACTGCACTGAAGTTGAAATCATTTATTTGTCTCCTGATGTGTTGGGGTCACTTGCACTGGAATGTATAGGAAAGGACTTTGCCATCTCACTCCCAACTCTACACCTGCAGCCAGCACAGGGCCCACGTGTAATGAACACTCAATTGCTTTCGAAGAATGGGAAGGAATGAATAAATAATCCAAATTCTCTTGAGAGACTGGAACTGGATGCAGAGTCCTGGGAATTCTGGGCACCCTGCATAGGTTCTTGACTGTCCAGGGACTCAGGCCTATGTCTCAGGTCTTTTACTGCTCTCTAGGGAAATATTGCTTCCTATAATTGGTCTGAGACCCCGGGGTATTAATCATAATTTTCCCATATGGAAGAATTTTAACTTCTCAAATTTCTTTCAAATAACCACCAGACACAGTTGGTCCATGGGGGCCAGATTTGCAGCAAGTTCAGTCTCCCCCCTTTCCATCACTCACCCCTTCTGCGTTTGCACATGTCCAGTCCTGCCCGCAGCAGAGACAGAAGAGACATTAAAGACCAAGGGCAGAGATCAGGTTCTGCTGCCAAAGCCAGGCAGCTCCTGCCTGTCCTCTCACTCTTTTCCGGATCATTCTTTGAACTCCCTTTATCGTTTATTGAGTCACTGGCTCGTGTCAGTTACAGTCACCTGGGAGGATGTGATCCACATCTTTGCCCTGAGGCCTGAGTGCTCACCTGACTGCCGCACTTGTTCCTGGTGTTCGTGTGTTATTTATGCTCAAACCACAGACCTACCTTACCCATCTGTAGGAGAATCTTGCAAATGGTGCTTCAGAGAAAACACACCTCACTGGGTGATGGAGGTGTGCGCAGTGGGAAGGAGTCAGCCCTGGTTGGCCAGGCAGTCAGCTGGTCAGTGAAGAACCAGAAGAGGCATGGAGGGTGGGATTAGGGGGCCAGTGGCCTCTGATTCTCCTCCTCTGTCTTTTCTTTTTTTTTTCATTTTTTTATTGAGTTATTGATAGATTACAATCTTGTGAAATTTCAGTTGTACATTAATGTTTGTCAGTCATGTTGTAGGTGCACCACTTCACCTTTTGTGCCCACCCCCCACCCCACCTTTCCCCTGGTATCCACTAAAGTATTCTTAGTCCACATTTTTAAATTCCTCATATGAGTGGAGTCATACACAGATTATCCTTCTCTAGCTGGCTTATTTCACTTAACATAATTCCCTCAAGGTCCATCCATGTCATGGCAAATGGAATGATTTTGTTCTGTTTTGCAGCTGAGTAGTATTCCATTGTATATATGTACCACATCTTCTTTATCCATTTGTCTGTTGATGGGCACTTAGGTTGCTTCCATGTCTTGGCTATTGTAAATAATGCTGCAATGAACATTGGGGTGCATAGGACTTTTGGGATTGCTGACTTCAAGCTCTTTGGATAAATACCCAGTAGTGGGATAGCTGGATCATATGGTAGTTCTATTTTTAATTTTTTTGAGGAATCTCCATACTGTTTTCCATAGTGGCTGCACCAGTTTGCATTCCCACCAGCAGTGCATGAGGGTTCCTTTTTCTCCACAACCTCTCCAACATTTGTTACTATTAGTTTTAGATATTTTTGTCATTCTAATGGGTGTAAGGTGATATCTTAGTGTAGTTTTGATTTGCATTTCCCTGATGATCAGCGATGATGAGCATCTTTTCATGTGCCTATTGGCCATCCGCATATCTTCTTTGGAGAAATGTCTGTTCATGTCTCCAGCCCCTTTTTTGATTGGGTTGTTTGATTTTTTGTTGTTGAGTTGTGAGCCTCCTCTGTCTTTTCAAAACCAGAATCTGCTAACATATTGAGACTTGAGAAAGTCTGTGCTTTCTCCCAGACATAGAGCAGGTGGCCTTACCTTCTCTGAGAGCTCAGATCCTCAGGCATCTGTCTTGAGATTCACAAACATGCCCTGTTCTTTTAAGGACTTGGGTTGGCTGAGAGGTGAAAGATGCCAACTCTGAATTGCCCACTTTTCAATCAGGTTAGTTTTGTTGTTGTGTTTAGGTGTTCTTTGTATATTCTGGATATCGATCCCTTATTAATATATAATTTGCAAAGTATTTTCTCCCATTCCACAGGTCACCGTTCACTCTGTTGATTGCGTTCTTTAATGAACTGAATTTTTTCCTTTTGATGAAGTCCAGTTTATCTATTTTTTCCTTGTGTTCTTAGCGTTATATTCAAGAAATCACTGCCAAATCCAACGTCATGAAGCTTTCTCCCTATATTTTCTTCTAAGAGTTTTATAGTTTTAGGTTTTACTTTAGGATTTGATCCATTTTGAGTTAATTTTTGTATATGGTGGAAGACAATGGTCCAACCTCATTCTTCTGCATGTGGATATCCAGGTTTCCAACACTTTTGTTGAAAAGACTGTCCTTTCTCCGCTGAATGGTCTTGACTCCCTTGTCAAAATCATCTCATCACATAATTGAGGCTTTATTTCTGATCCCTATTGCGTTCCATGGTCTATATGTCTGCCTTTGTGCCAGTGTCACACTATTTTGATTCTTTAGCTCTGTGGTAAGTTTTGAAATCAGGAAGTGTGAGTCCTCCGTTTTTGTTCTCCTTTTTAAAGATTGTTTTAACTATTTGGGGTCCTTAGAATTTGAGGTTGGACTTTTCTATTTCCGCAAAAATTTCATTTTGATTTTGATAAGGATTATATGAAATATGTAAGTAGTTCGTTGTATATTGACATCTTAACAATATTAATTTTTCCAAATCATGAACATAGATGTCTCTCCATTTATTTGTGTCTTCTTTAATTTCTTTCAGAATATTTGGTAGTTTTCAGAGTACACATCTTTGACCTCCTTGGTTAAGGTTATTCGTAAGTATTTTATACCTTTTGATGCTATTGTAAATGGAATTTTTTTCTTAATTTCTTTTTTGGATTGTTCATTGTTATTGTATATAAATGTTACTGATTTTGAGTGTTGATTTTGTTTCCTGCAATTTTACTGAATTTGTTTGTTAGTTCTAACATTTTTTTGGGTATGGAATCTTTAGGATTTTCTACTTATAAGATTATGTCTTCTGCTAAAAGAGACCATTTTTCTTCTTTCTTTCCGATTTGGATGACTTTTGTTTCTCCTTGCCTAATTGTTCTGGCTAGGACTCCTGTACTTTTGAACAGAAGTGGTGTAAATAGCATCCTTGTCTTGTTTATGATCTTAAAGGAAAGTTTTCTGTGTTTCCCTTTGAGTATGATGTTAGCTGTAGGTTTTTCATTTGTGCCCTTTGTCCTTTGTAGTTTCCTTCTGTTCCTAACAGTGCCTGTCTTTTGTTAAAACCCTAACCACTTCTCTCTAGAGATTTCCTTCACTGTGATATTCAATCCACAGGCCAGGAAGTAAAAATCCTCTTCAGAGTGAGAAATTCTTTAGATTAGAAGTTCACCAGGTCTTAAGGTTGTGAAGCCTGGTGAGGTCATCCTCATTCCCTAATAAGTTATTTAACAAGAAGTAAATGTGTACTCACTTTATGTAATGTTCCCTTGGCCCCAGAGATGGGCAGAGCTGGCAAGCCTGCTTTCTTCAACACACCCAGAAGTGTATATAGGGAATGTGGCCTGATATTTTCTGAAGTCAAGGAAAGTTCTAGGAAGAAAATCAACGACAGTTCATGAGAAAAAAATTCCACCTGATGATGAGGTCATATGACATATGGGATGACAAAAGGTTCCTGGTGCTGATATTACAGAGATGTCCTGGGGGACTGATAGGAGGTTATCCTGGGATGATATAGGGGTGAAAGGGGGAGGTGGTGCCCTGTCCTTACAGATCACCACCTGAACAAAGGCACTCATCCTTCTGCAGGGGTCAGGGCCATCCTCTGTGTCATCTTTACAGAGTGCCTTGAAATTTCTGAAGAATGAACATGGCCCCAGAACCCAGGCCCACTCTTAATAATTCACCTCCTCTGTTTTTCCACAGACCCAGTGGCAATGCCCTCCATCTGAGTCACTATAATACATAAGGACCCCAGTCACCGAACATCAGGACCCTGTGGTCCTGACCTGCCTCACACATGACACGGGGATCTCCACCCAGTGATTCTTCAATGACCAGGTTCTATGGCTCATGGAGAGGATGAAGCTGTCCCAGGACAACAGCAACCTCACCATAGACCCCATCAGGAGGAAGGATGCTGGTGTGATTATCACTGAGAGGCCTCCAACTGGATCAGTTCCAGCAGAAGTGACATCCTCAAGCTTGATGTAAAATATGAGTCTTGGCCTCTGGTTCTCTTCTCTTCCTCTATGTTAAACTTTGAAGATATTTTTTTTCTTATCTGTAAAATGATGAATCACTTTTCAAGTAGAGTTGTAATAGTCAATGATGAAGGTGTAAATTCTATAGAAGACTTGCATTAGGTCAATAAATGCTCAACAATGTGAGCTGACTTTGTCATTATTGTTGGCTTAAGGTCACATTCCACTCCAGATACCACCTCTTGTTGGTCACAGTTGCACCATCTCCACTGTGGAAGGATGGGCAGTGGTTGGGCGATGAGGGGTGGGAGCCCATGATAAGCTCTCAGGAATCACAGCTCTACCCCTCCTCCAGGGGGAGGCATGGACTGCACTTCAGCTGTGACCCAGACAAGGGGAATAGACAGGAGGACATCCATGTGTGTAGTAACACCGATCTTTTTCTTCCCATTTGATTCCTCTCAAAGAATTCCTAACATCTTCCTGAGTATTCTTATTTTCACGGCAATAGAGTTATTTGTGTAGGTACAGTACGACTCAGTCCTCCTTGTTACTAGGATATCATTGGAAACCTTGCTGGTTTCTGAATCAAATGCCCTAGTTGAGAATGATGCCCCTGGGATGAGATATGACCCACACTTTAAGGAGCTAAGGTTGACTTGATGGGTATTTTGGGGATCTCGAGAAGAGAAGACGTCACTCAAAGCTGTAGAGACTAGCAGGTGAGTCCTGATGTCTAGGCTTCCTAATGTGAAGAGGCTGTTAAAAGTCCCATCCGAGGTTCCTTAGGAAACCCTGCATCAGAGGAATGTGTGGTGAGTGTGCAATCCTGCTGCAGCTGTGTAAATAATCAGGCCAAATCCAGTGAGAGCAGCCTTATTTTAGGATCAAGAACAGTCTTCCTCAGAGATGATCTTTGTTCAAAAGGAGAAGTGACTATTGGAGAAATGTATTTCCACGGAAAAGTCCAGCAAGCACAACCTTCTGATGATTAGATCCTGCCCTGTTCATTGTCTCTCTGCTGTTTTGCACCTCTGTATAAATTGCAGGGAACTGATGGAGATGCAGACTGAGTCTTGGCTGATAGAGATGGAATTGTGTTTCCCTCCCTCTGTGCAGAAAGCAGTTTTGTCATGATCTAGAGAGCTGATGTTCCCTCAGACCCACTAAACTTTAGACCTTCTTGATGGTAGGCCCTTGGCCTCCATTTTCTTAGAGCATTTCCCTTAGAAATGTAATTGAAATCTGTAGTTGCAGATTCTTTCTCTGCCCTTTTGAAATGTACATAAATCTCCTTAAAATTTTCCTGCCAGTTTTAGGATCCAGGGAATGTCTTTCTCAAGGGTCTGTGCCTATCTCTTTGAAATGTAATCCTCCTGGAAGACCTTTCCCCAACCTCTCAGTCTTTGAGCAGGGGCAGGCAACTAACCTGGGTGCGTCCCTTTACAACCAGGGTGTAAAACTACCTCTTGTCAGAATTTTAGGAGAAGGTTTACTTTTATTTTGAGTGAGGCTGATTAGCAAACACAAGTGGCCTACAATTCCCTATGCCCACTCTTGAAATCTCTCCAGCCTTTTGTTTTAGGGGTTGAGTTCAGTCTCTCCTCTATTGCACTGGTCTTGAATAAAGTCTTTCTGCCTCTTTAACTTTGGTGCAATTTTTATTTTGACCTTACCTGCCTGTAATTAGCTGATCTTGTCATCTTGCACACACTGTCAATCCTCACCATATTTTCAAATCCTCTTATTTCTTTTCTTACCTGGCTATTATCCTCCAAACGAACATTTCAGTTTTCCTCCTGCCCTTCTGACTTGGCCTCCACAGCAGGAGATGACCTGCCAGCTCAGATCTTTCTGGGGTCTCTAGTTGCCGCCTACTGAGTCTTTGTCCCCAGGATCTGAGAAGCTCTGTGAGCTAAAATCCAAGGACTTGAGAGAGACATGGAGGTTACCCCAATGCAGCAGCCCTGAACCCGACAGTGTCCTCATTTCACACACATTTTCACCTCACCTTCAAGGGACAGGATCATACAGATTTTTAAATATATTTTTTCATAAAATCCGACAACTGTGGTGGACAAGCAGGTCCTTGCTATGTCAGCCACCCCCACGTCCACACAGGACCACTCTGTCCAATTTACACCCCAGCCTTGGGCTCAGGTCAGACATCTTTGTCTTCATTTCTTTTTTTGTCAATTATTTTTACAAACTCCATGTGCCTATTCTAAGGAGAGTCCACAAACAGAACCTGGGAAATGGTAAATAGAATCTGTACTCTGGTCCTGTATCCTTTCCTTCTCCTTTTGGCCTCTGGGGTATTTGGCTGAATCCTTGGGGACCCAGCAGTGAGATGGAGAGTAGGTAAGCAGAGGTGGGCATTGAGGGGTAGCGGGGAGGGGTGAGATCTGCATAGAGTTTGATGAGAAATAGTAAAGCCTGGGTGGGGCTTAGGGGTGTTGGGTACGAATTAGGATTAAAAGGATCTAGTGGGGCCATGCAGAAGGGCTCTTTTTGGGGAGCTCCAGGATGGGGTAAGAATTCTGAGTGGAGGACAGACCTACATGTTGAGGGAGGAGCAACTGAAGCTAGTGCAGTGAAGTTGGGGGTGCCATCCTTCTAGACATTGATCTTCATGAGCAATGAGACATAGAGTTAGAGGAAGAGGGTAAGATTCTTGAGGACTTTGATTTGTGCCCTGACACTGGGAACAAGAAGGAGTTCCACATGTACAGGCTGAAGGGGATACAGGACAGGGGACAAGCGGGAGAGGGAGGTGAGCATCCAATGGAGTCTAGGAGTTTGGAGAATGATGAAGTTATGGATGACAGTGGACATCATGAATGCGAAAGAGTTGAGCTGAGGGCATTTGGGAAATCAAGTCAGGAAGTGAGTTTGGGCATGGGGTAGTCAGACTAGAAAAAGGATCTGGGATGAAGCCTGGTGGAAGGCAAGGCAGGAGTGGCAGTGAGGACCAAATTGAGGGCCAGACTTTTCTAGTCTACAGTTCTGATCAGTTGAGACATGTGCAGGTTGCTCTCAAAGCCTGGGAGCACTGTGGAAAAGCCAGATCTCACTTTTGTCCCCTGAGACCTACTTCAGCTGAGTCAACAAGTGAGCCATGTCCCCAGGGGATTTGTGTGTGAGTGAGTGAGCCTGAAAAGGAGCCTGGGGACAGGCAAGGGAGGGCAGATGTGAGAGTAGAGATGGGGGGCAGAATGAAGTTGGAGTGTGTGGAGCCTTTCCTTCTTTGTTGCCTAGTCAGAGTGAACTTCCTATGAGTCCACAGGTGAGAGCTGTGTGACAGGTGTCAGTGAGGAGTGGTAGGTGCCATGATGGTAAGGGCACCTGTCCTTCTCTAATCCAGGACATACCACTTCCATTTGTGGTGCATCTGCTCTCTCGACCTGACCTTATGTTGGTGGGTGTGATAGAACCCAGGTCATGATGAGGAGTTCCGGCAGCCTGGTCACATTACATCCCATATTCAGACAGTGTAACTCCCCTGAGATCTAGGAGGAGGTCAGGAGCTGTTTTTCTATTGCTACAGAAGGCATGGCTTTGCTCAGAACCCTAGGAGTCTGTATGGAATTTCTTATTAGGTCCTGCCAGGGGCTCCACAAAGCAGTTTTCATTCTTTTAACATGGGTTGGATGCAGGTACATGTGCAGGAACTTGCCCTTTCCTCTGGAGGCGTGCCCAACATGCCCCAGAGTATTGGAGCCTTAAAAGATTCATAGTTGTATCAGATCATTGAATGATCACAGGTGTGGATGGCCCTACAGCCCACGGAACTCTCACATTTTGCTTAAATTGTTGATTACTAGAGTTGACCCTGTCTCTGATGTCATTGTCAACACTGATATAATTGTCTTTGGTCATCAATATCAGCAGGCGTCCGCTTCTACCCTTTGGAGCATTATCTGTCTTAATAAGGCATTCAGTTAATTTGCCATTTCTTGTTCATCATTAGAAGGAAAGCTTCTAGTTCTCACCATTAAGTATGATATCAGTTGAAGGTCTGAAGGCTTTTTATGACTTCAGTTGACATGGAATTTACTTGGAGGATGAACACATCCATTTGCTTTGCTTGGCAGCCTTGGCATTGTGGGCTCACAATGTGTACCACCATTTAGAAGACCTTGTACTAGGTTTAATGCTCTGCTTTTGCCATCTTGAAATTCTTCATGGTTTTTGAACAAGGAGCCCTGAGTTTCACTTTGCACTGAGTCCTGCAATTTATGTAGCTGGTTCTGCCCCTGGGAGTGACCATGAGTGCATGAGCTCCCTTGGGGAAAAAAAGTTTGACCCATTGGGAGGTGCACTTTGAAATTTGGCCACCAGAGGGTGGCACCCCCACGGGGTAACCTGGAGGGCTGTGAAGACAGACGTAGAGGAGTTTGGCTTTTTCTACTCTATTTGTGTCATTATGTGTCTCTAACTGCCCCCTGCCACCTCCCACCTCTGTAGCTCATGAAGGAAATGTTTTCCAGGCCTGATGTACTTCAGAGATTCAAATTTTGGTCTCCACATCCAAGGGGGAAAAGAAGAAATCACAGCTAGTTGTCTCAAATGTGAATAGTATTAAATAGACATCATAACATCCACACTGAACGTTGGTCTTAGGAAAAAATAGGAGAGGTAGTGATGTGTTGTGATGATGAGGAAGAAAGGAGCTGACCTTAGATAATGCCCGAAAGTGAAAATCAGTAAGTAGCCTCAGAGCATGTTATTCAGAGATGCCTTTGGTTCCATCCAGAGGAGCTGCTGCTGTTTGCGGTAGATCTCCTCAGTGTGGCCCAGGCAGGAAAAGCCAGGACCTTCCTGTGGTCACTGTGAACAGAACACACAGAGACAGTGGGCTTATCGCGGCCAAGTCCAGTGTTGGCATAAATCCAAGAAAGAGAACATCCAACAGGAGGGAGCCAGGACTAGTTTTGCTCACAGTGTGAATATCAGGAACTGAATAGTAATTTCATTGTTCTGGCTGCAATGCCCTACATGAAAAGTTTAAATCTTGGGGTTGTAGGTCATTCACATCAAACAGTATGCTTTTCTGGGAAATCTTTGTACACCTGATTAAGATCCTTCCTAGAAGCCGAAACGACTTAGGTCTTTGTCCACATAACATACGATGAGGACTGACATATTTTCTCTGTTTGTTTTTTTGACATCAGGAGTATAGAATTGAAAAATTATAATCCTTGGCTCGTGACACAGTATCATCACCAGTCCATACATGACCTGCCTTCCTTTTTAAAAGAGGTATTATTTATTCAACTTAATTTTACTTTTTATTTACATTGCTGAAACCAGGCTCTGGTTACAGCTTCGTGAAGACCTCCAAAGGCAGGACTGGAGGTTCATCTCACTAAGGAAGCTCTCTCTACTTCCCGGATGAAAAACCTGGGAAATCAACACCTATGCTGGTGCTACAGCACCTCTGCACCCTCTTGGTAGAGACAAGCTAGGGACCCACTGGCTCCATGGCCCTGAGTGCTGGGATAAGCTCCACCTGCATCTCACAAGAACCGCTTCCCTCCTCCAAACATGAAACTGCTGTCAGAAATTCTGGGAACTTCTGTCCTCAGCTTCCAAGCCTTTTGTTTCTTTTTCAAGAGTTTGGATTGGAAGGCAGCTATGCTCACCACTATACCACCAACGCCTCAACAGTTTGGATTGAATGAGTTAAATCAATTCAGGATGTCTATCCTGGATGTCATGGGGCACCTCCAGCATTAAAAGTCCACAACCAAGAACTTTATTCTCCCATCTCCCAACCTGACATTCCCAGAGTCTTCCTCTTCTCAGTCAAGGTCAACTCCACTCTTCCACAGGCTCATGTTGGAAATCTTGGCATTATCTTTGATGCTTCTGTTGCTCTCACACTAATGTCTAATCCACACGCAAAGCCTGCAATCCATCTACAGAATATAATATAGAATCCAAACACTCATGTCCAAACCACCACCACTCCTACATGGAGTTATTGCAATAGTCTCCTAATGAGTCTTACTGCTGCTTCCTTGTCTCCTCTTCCGTTACGTCTGTCTTCATACAGTAAGATCTCTGAATCCTCAGAGATGAATCCTTTTAAAGCCCAGATCATGTCATTCTTTTTCTGCCCAAAGCCCTCCTGTCACTCACATCTCAATCACACCAAATTCCAACATCCTCACCACAGCCCACAGGCCCAGGTTAGCGCTTCTCACAGTGCCGGTCTGCACCAAGACAGAGAGTATTCACTGGAAGGTCAATCAACTCAGTGCTTTGGCTGAGAAATTCTTGCAATGAAGAAAACGTCAGCTGAAATAAACAGGGCACTTAGCGATGTGGCTGGTCTACTTTCTGGCCCAATCTCCTTGGCTCCTTACAGACGACCCATTGAGTAGCACTGTCCTGTACAATCTCATCCCTGCCTACACTCTCATGTCGTCCTCTTCATCCTATCTGTGGTGGTTACAGTGGCTTCCTGACCCTCGAGCATGTCAAGCAAGCTCCTGTTCTAGGGTCTTTGCACTGGCTGTTCTGTCTCGCTGGAATAATCTTCCTCCAGAGACATGCATGACCTGTCCTCCCTTCCTTTGGGTCCCAATCAAATTTCACCTTGTCAAGGGGGATTTCCTGCCCATTCATATAAAATAGAAAGAGCACCCCTACCCAGCCACTTCCTCTCTCCTTCACCCACTTTATTTTCCTTTAGAGGACTTATCACCATCTGAAATGACTGCTTAATTATTTATCTTGATTGCCTCTCCCTGTTCACCAGGACATCAGCTCCCTGAGGCCAGTGACTGCCTGTTAGTTTCATTTTTATGTCCCCTACAACCACGATAAGTCTGGGATGTGTGCTTGGTGTTCAGAAAATGGATTAATTTACCTGTGAATAACTGCACACTGGGAGGTGAAGTGCAGTCACTTCAGTTTCACTGTCTGCAAAATATGAATGATTCCAGCCCTGTAATCATGTAGGAATCACGGAAGGATGGGCCTCATATCTGATATCTGTTATTATGTACCAAAATCCCCCAAACTTAAAATTCTCCATGTCTGAAATGGTGAGGGACCTGAAATCTTTATAAACTCCAATCACGATAAGAGATGGTAAATTTGTGCACAGGACAGACAGAGGAACCAAAATCGTGGGTGAAGTTCTCTGCAGCAGGAACACTGCAGGCCCTGTGGAGGGCCCACCTTCCGGGCTTTTCATGCCTTTCCTCTTGTCATCTCTGTGATGACCCTGAGAGAGTCACACAGTTGTCATGCTGCTTTTACAGAGAGAAAAGAGAGACACTGGTGTTGTCACTTAGCCACATCTGTGTGAAACAATGAGTCTGGCCTCTGTCTAATCTGCATGTGCGCACACACACACACACACACACATACACTACATATATTGGACTCATGGATTGGTGTGTGGGTTCTTTTTTCTGAACACTGTGTCTCTGAGATACACCCAGGTTGCCATGTATGGTCATATTTCTCTCATTGTCATCACTACCAGATTTTTACACTTCTTCAGGAAATGGCACATTTATTACAGGCAGGATCATTGACAGTCTACAGGACATGATCTGGATATTTTGAAAGTAAAAGGTCTTCACACTTTTAAAAGCATATTATACTTTTCAAAGGGCAATATCTTTACTGCTAATAAGGAGTTATGATCATATTCTTTTCTATAAGGGCAAGCTCATTACTCTTAAATACCTTGGTATTTTATTTTTAAAGAGATATGATTCTTCTGTCTGTTAAGGGTCACATAGTCTTATTTTAATAGATATCTTCATTAATTAAAAAGGGCAATATAATTTATCTAAAATAGGTCTTTATATTTTTGATGAAAATATTATTTATATTAAAGATAAGGTCATTATATGTTTAAAGACGATTATGAAACAAAACCATGAACCTTACTTTACAAGTTAATTAGACAGTGTGAGAAGTTCTTACCACATAGGCAAAACTTAGCAAGATGTAACAGCTAACATGTGGGTAACCACACAAGTCAGAACCTAGTTTGTTGCCAGCTTCAGAAGTGTCTCTGGATCCAGTCCTGGCCACAAGCTCCTCCCTTGAACCTAGAAGTGACAGCTCCCTGAATTCATGGTCATTCTCGTTATTCCCTTCACAGTTTTCCCAGCTACACCTGAACTGAGAGATTGGGATTAGAGTTTCTCTTCTGGAACTTCCATTAACACACAGCATACTCCAACTGTCAGCTTATCTTGAATCTTTTTCTCCCTTTAAGGTTGTAAGTTTCAAGTCTATTGCAGTAAGGAGGGGTCATTCCTTTTTCCCCCCTAACTTTATTTTTTATTGTGGTAAAATACACCTATATAAAATTTATCCTTTTAGCCATTTTTCAGTGCACAATTCTTTGGCATTAAGTATATTTGCAATGTTGTGGGACAATAAACACTATCTATTTCCAGATGTGATTTTGTCTTTTAAACATTTCAGGATGATCTTGGTGCGTAGATACTTTGCTCAACTTGTAAGCAGTGATCAAATCACAATCATTGCCATTTGTTTGCAACACATCATCTTTTAAAAAAAGGATATTGTTTTTAAATATTTCATGACCAACTGGTTATACAGAACTGGAGCCATCTTGCCCACTACGTGTATAGGCAGCCTCTTGATTAGGAGTTAGACATCTGGTTTAAGAACAGCATTGACTATTTTTTTTAGCCATATCATTAGTCTGTCAAAGAAGTCCTAATCTCATCCATGAGAAATGCAGCCATGATATCCATATGAAGTTCCATGGCCTTGTCCTTTGTACATGAAATAATTGAATTCTGGGAAAACACACTGAGTCTGTCTTTCTGCTTCAGTTCCAGTTATGACCTTATCCCTTGAGTGTTGGCCTTGAAAGAAGTAAAGAATATGACCTCTGCCCATCTCACACAACAGAGGTGCTGTTGTCCCATGAGCCTGTGCCACAGAGCCCAGCACCATGGGCCATTCAAGGTCATTGCCCTCTAACCACACTGGCAGATATGACACCTAACAGTGCAAATGTCTAGGGGGTGAGAAGCAGCAGGGACCCTCCCACAGTGAGGGCTGAGGCAGCATAAAGAGGTACAAATAGGGACACAGCACTTTATCATGATCAAGTAAACGGATTTTGAAAAGGATGGTTTTTGGCAAAAGCTTTTCTAAATTCTGAACACTTTGAAGTTCTCTTTATACTTCGAAGACTGCATAGTGGCCACCAAAGTATCCAGAGGCTCATCCCTGGAAGCTGTGATTGCCCCTTTATACAGCACAAGGGACTTTGCAGATGTGATGAAGTTAAGGATCTTGAGTGGGGGAGAATATTTTCGATCATCCTAAATGGAACCCCAGGGTCCTTCTAAGTGATGGGCAGAAGGCCAGAGTGAGAAGAGATGTCAGGATGGAAAGAGATGGAAGAAAGGCTTGTGATGCTGCCATCATGCAAGGAATGAGGACAGTCTCCAGAAGCTGGAAGTCAAGGAAAGGATTCTCCCCTGGAGCCTCCAGAGAGAATAACAACCCGCAGACAGCTTGATGTCGGCCCAGTGAACCCAGTGCACTTATGAGAAACTAACGCAAACACCAATAACAACATCAGAAAGTACACATTCCTACATGTTTCTGCATGGAGAAAGAGACTGTCCTTTCAAAGTTTCTATCTACAGCAGGCACACAACAGTATATTTATTTTTAAGCTATAGGGTCTGAGCAGTCACTTCAGATAAAATAAAATAAAGACTCTGAGGCACAAATAGTGTCAGGGGCAGTTCAAGGATTAGAGGGAAGCTCAGAACCAACCCAGAGGAAGTGGGCCCTCTGATTACCTGTCAGTGCCACTCAGAGCAGGGCTCAAGGCCTGGGGAATGAATGGATTCCAGTGAGTACCCAGGAGGGAAGCCCCTCAGACAAGGGACTGGCTAAGAGGGAGACAGAATCCAGTGGGGACCGAGAGTCTAGGGTGAAGAGGAGTTAGTGGCATTCAGATACAACTAAAGAGGAAGCTGAAGCTGAGTGTTTGACTATGAACTGAGGGGCAGTGACCAGGAGAGGGTTCTGGACTCCAGCCTGGGAGAGGAAGGACGAGAAATGCAAGTCAAAACTATAGTGAGATACACCCTCACTCCTATTAGGATGGTTACTATCAAAAAAAATGGAAAATGGCAACTATTTGCAGGAATGTGGAGAAATAGGAACCTTACATATTTCTGGTAGGAATGTAAAATGGTACAGCTGCTGTGGAAAACAATACAAACATTCCTCAAAAAATTAAGCATAGAAATATGATTTAATCCAGCAATTTCATTTCTGGGTACATATGTGAAAAAGATTTGAAAGCAGGAACTCAAAGAGAGTTTTGTACACCCGTGTTCATAGCAGCAGTATCCACAATAGCTAAAATGTAAAAGCAACCCAAGTGTCCATCAATGGATGAATTGATAAGCCAATGGTGGTAGATCCATTCAATGGAATATTATTCAGCCTTCAAAAGGAAAGTCTTTCTACAATATGCTACAATGTGAATTAACCTTGAGGACATTAGGCTAAGTGAAATAATCCAGTCACAAAGGACAAATACTGTATGATTCCACTTATATGAGGTTCTTAGTCAAAATCACAGAGACAGAAAGTGTAATGGTGGAGGGCTGAGGGAGAGGAGGATGGGGAGTTGTCGTCTAATAGTTTTATTTCAGTTTTACAAGGTGACATGAGTTATGGGGATGGGTTGTGGTGACAGTTGCACAACAATGTGAATGTATTTAATATGACAAACTGTGCATTTAAAAATAAAGATGGTAAATTTTGTGTTACATGTACTTTACCACAATAATAAAAAGAAGAAAAAAGAAACCGTATCCATTAAGGTGAATCCCAATGGTACCCTTTAATACAGAATGAAGACAGTCCCAAGTGCACCGTCTGGCTCTCTTGGGGATAAGGAAAGTGAATTTCTGAGAATCAGTTGCTTGGGTCCCCTCCTAGTGACTTTGTAGCTCTCACAGGCCCTAAGTGGGTTCCCTAAGTGGGGCTTTTTCCTGGGAAGAAGTAAATCAAAGGAGGCATTTTTGTGCCTTTTGAAAAACATTCTCTTTGCCTTAACCATCTGTTAATGTCCTGGGTAACCCTCCCCCACCCTCATCTTCTGCCGCTGACTACATGCTTCACCATTAGGAGACAGATTCAGTTTAGTGTCTTCAAAAAAGGCAAGTTTTTCTTAAGCACAATGGGAAATTTAATGGCCATGCTGGGATACTGACTTGGGAAGTCCCCAACCCAGCCCACCTCACATGTCTCCCTCCTCACCCTCTGTCCTCATCCATGCCTTGTTTTACAGCTTAGACTCTTCAGCTCTCTTGAATCCTTTGAACTGTCCCCTTCCCGACTCCGACCTCTTCCACCCCTCCCTCCACGCCTGCCAGACCTTTCCCCTCCTGCATTGACCCCTCAACTCCCATAGTCATTGGAGCTTGGGGCCTCCTCCCCCATCATGGACTCGGGAGAGGCTCAGAGACCTCAAGAGCAACTGCCTGAGGCTGAAACAGGCTGATGGAAACAGGAAATGAACCCACAAACCATCCACACTTTGTACTTATCACGCCCAGAGCATCACCTGTTGAGGCAGGAAGTTCTCAAAGGCACCAAAGTGCTTAACACCAAATTTCTCCCCTAAAAATCTGATTTAGGGGCCCTCCTGGTGGCATGGTGACTAAGTTTGGCACACTCCACTTTGGTGACCCTGGTTCATGAGTTCAGAACCTGGGGGTGGACATCTACCACTCATGAAGCCATGCTGTGGAGGTGACCCACATACAAAATAGAGGAAGATAGGTACAGATGTTAGATCAGGGCCACTCTTACTCAAGGAAAAAGAGGAAGACTGGCAACAGGTGTTAGTTCAGGGCCAATCTTCCTCAAGAAAAAAATCTTTGTTTACTTATACTAAAAAACACATAACATTAAATTTACCATCATGAACCATTAACCAATGGTTCAGTAGTGTATATGTATTCTTGTGCAACAGATCTCTCACTTTTTCACCTTGCAAAACTGAAAATCTATACCCGTTGAACAACTCGCCATTTCCTCATCCCCCCAGCCTCTGACAACAATCATTCTTATTTCTGTTTCTGTAAATGTGACTGCCTCAGACAGCCCATGCAGGTGGAAACATACGATATTGTCTTTCACGACTGGCTTATTTCACTCAGCATAAAGTACAGAATGTCCTTCTTTTCAATGCTGCATAATATTCTATCATGTGGATATACCACATTTTCTTTTTTCATTCCTCTGTCTATGGACATTTGGGTTGCTTCCATTTCTTGGCTATTGTGGGAAATCCTGCAGGAAAATGGATATGCAAATATCTCTTCCAAATCCTGATTTCAATTATTTTGGAAATAAAACTAGAGCGAGTTTGCTGGGTCATACTCACAATAACTCTATTTCTGCACCATCTTACATTTCTACCAACAGTGCTCAAGGGTTCCAATTTCTCTACATCCTCACCAACACAAGATGTTTTCTGTTTGTTTGTTTGGCCATCCTAATGGGTATGAGGTGATATCCCATTGTTGTTTTGTTTGGCATTTCTCTAATGATTAGTGATGCTGAGCATCTTTTCATTAGCTTGTTGGTCATTCATATATCTTTTTTTGAGAAATGTCTCTTCAAGAGTTTTGACCATTTTTTAATTGGGTATTTTTGTATTATATCGCTGTTGAATAATAAGGTTTATTTACATATTTAGATATTAATCCCTTAATAGATATATGACTTGAAAATACCTTTTCCTATTCTGCAGCTTCCCTTTACACTCAGTTGATTGTTTCTTTTGATGAACAATCATTTTTAAGCTTGATGTAGCCTGATTTGTCTATTTTGCTTTTGTTCCCTGAGCTTTTGGGGTTATATCTAAGACATCATTGCCAAATCCAAAGTCGTGAGCTTTCTCCCTGTGTTTTCTTCTGTGAAGGTTATAGTTTTGGGTCTTTCTTTTAGATCTTTAATCTATTCTGAGTTAGTTTTTGTATATTGTATAAGTTAAGGTGTAAGTTATTTTGTATATGTGTTTTGTATATGGTGTAAGTTCATTCTTTTGCATGTGGATGCCCAGCTTTTCCAACACGTTTTGTTGAAGAGACTGTCTTTTCCCCATTCAGTGGTCTTGGCCCTCTTTTCAAAGACCATTTGACCGTATACAGGAGGGTTTGTTTCTTGGTTCTCTCTTCTGTTCCATTAGTATATATGCCTGTTTTTATACCAGGACCACGCTATTTTTGCTTTGTATTTATTATTTTAACTTTGTATTGTGTTTTGAAATCAGGAAGTACAAGCCTCCAACAGTTCTCTTTTTCAAGATTTTTTGGCTCCTCAAGGTCCCTTGAGATACCATATGAACTTGAGGATGATTTTTTCCCATTTCTGTAAAATAAGCCTTGGGATTTTAAATGGGCTTGCATTTAATCTGTAGATCACCTTGGGTAGTGTGGACATTTTAAAATTTTAAGTCTTCCAATCCATGGTTCTGTTGATGAGGATGGATTTTCAAAAAAGCATTGCCCTGGTTCTCTTTCCTGAAATCTCCTTGAACTCAACCTTCTGAGGGGTTCACTCACCTCTCCCACCAAACTCTGAGATGAGCTGAGGTGGGGAGAGGACAAGGGCTCCAAGCCTTCAGATCTGGGAATTGTGTGAGGAGATTAAGCAGCTAGACCCTTACCCTGCTCCTTTCATGTTTTTCTTTCTTATTTAACTATCTGTAAATCCCATGAGTAATTCTCATTCTGTAGTTCATCCTCTTTCTTCTGCAAAGTCAAGCTCAACTCAAGCAATCTTGCCCAGTAGAAATAAGAACTTCCTTCAATAGAAGAGTAGACATCTGTTTTAAGAATGTTGGTGACTCCTTCATTGGACATGTCGCTAATTTGTGTGTCAGAAATGTTCATAATTCATCAATGAAGGATGTAGCCAAATTAGAAATTCTAAGGCTTTGTCTTTCATAAATGAACTAAATGAACATGTGGAAGACATAATGACCGTATCTGTCAGCTTCAGTTCCAGGAATGACTTCAGACCTGGAAAGTCTGCCTCTTTTAGAATCACAGAGCTGCCTGAGCTTGCCCCACTCCCAGAGGAAATGCTCCTCATCAAGGAACAAGTGCACCAGTGCCAGCCCACTTTTCATTCCAATGTCACCAGTATAGAACCGTATTGTAAGGAAGAAAGCCTGACTATACAAATATCCAAGAGGATGTGAAGAAATGAGACCCTCCTATAGGTCTAGGGGCATGAAGAGGTACAACTGTGGGGACAAAATTTTACCACGATCAAGTACACAGGACTGGAACAGGATAGTTTTTTAAAGCTTTCTAAAATATGAAGATAAGATATACTGAACTTCTTCTAATACTGTAGTAGGGCTAATAATTGGCCCCAAAGATATCTTGAGTTTTATCAATGGAACCCAGCGGTGTTACATTCCCCAGCAAAAGATACTTGGCCCATGTGATGAAGTTATAAGCGGTGAGATGGAAAGATTACTCAGGATTATTGGGGTAGTCCATCTATGTAACATCAAGTGTTCTCTTGAGAGAGAGAGAGGCAGAGGGAGCTTGGACTACAGAAGGAAAAGAGCAGGTTTGGCCATGGGAGCAGAGGAGGGAATGCATATGTAATGGAGGATCATGAGCCAAGAATGACAGCTTTCAGAACCTGGAAAAGGCAAGAACACAGATTCTTCCAGGGTCCAAGGAAGGAGCAGGATCCTGCAGACAGACACCTCAATTCTAGGACAGTGAAACCTATTGTGGGATTCTGGCCTCCAGGACTGAGAGAATTTGGAAACAGGCTGGATGTTTTGTCCACTCAGATGTACTTTGGTGGCCCCCAGGTGACCCCTGCTGTCTCCTTAGTCCCTTGTCTGAAATTTCCTCCATGACCTAAATAGGACAGCACATCAGGCAATGAACACCATTAAAGGTCTCCTCTTTAACACTGGGGGGACACTGAGCAAATGATGTGTGTGGTAAACAACCAACAACTTGATAGAGGCCTGGAAGGGCCCCTCACCACTAACATTGTTCCAATTCCACAGGCGTTTTCTCTTCACATGTGAGGCAGCAGATCACACAGATTTTTCAAAGATCTTCTGTCAGGACAACAGCATTCTGTGGGGTATAAGGACTCCTTAAAAAGGCAGCAGGTGGGAGGAACAGGCTGCAGCAGACAAACTAATGTCACTCCCCTTAGGGGCCTGCAAGGCTTTCACTGCCCTGTCTTTGCTGGTATTCTCCAGGGGCATTCATGTCTTCACCTCTTTGCTTTCTTTGCTGTTTTCACAAACTCAGCAGCCTGTCCAAAGGAGAGTCCACAAACAAGATTTTGGGAATTGGGAAATAGAGTCTACCCTCTGGATTCTCTTTGGTTTTGTCTGCTCTCGTTGGCCTCTGAGCATTGGGCTGAATCCTAAAGAGGCTTGTGTGCCAGGCAGAGCTTGGAAACAAAAAGGCAGCAAGGGATAGCATGGAGGGATGGGGTTCTGGCAGAGTGGGGATGGAGAATTGAAAGGACCAGGCAAGAAGGGAGGAGAGGAAGGGTATGGGGTGTACTCATGGTTTAGGGTGAAGAGAATGTAGGAGGAATAGGGAGTGGGTCTTCAGGGTGATGCTGAGGACTCCAAATGTGGGAAGAGTTACTGGAGCTGAGGGGGTGGTGAAGATGAGGGAGTCATTCTTCCAGACCTGGGTGTGGTCTTGAGAGGAGGGATGGAGTTTGGAGGAAATAATAAGATACTTGAAGACTCAGATTACTGCCCTTGAGACTTGGACCAAACACTACACTTGAAGAATCCTTGGCAGAGTGAGCAGTCATAAGGGTGAAAAAAGAAGTAAAATGTGAAGAAACCAGAGGACAACTGATGGCGTCAGAAGTGGTCCAGAGACTCCACGAGGCATGAGAAGAGATTGCCAGTTTCTTTAGTGCAGGAGTCTCTGACAGGGATTTATCTAATGGGATTGCTGTTGATTTTAATTTAGAAGTAAAATATGTAAATGAAGAATTCTGCCATCAGAACCCAAAAAGGACCAAAAGATGTTGGACTTATGTGTCCTTAATAAATGAAATGTATCAAATGAATTCCTCGGAGGAGGATGTCATCACGTAAACATCATATCTGTGCTCCTGGAGGAAGGCAGATGCATTTAAGATCTTGTCTGCATAGATAGTGTGGGGTGGCCTATCTTTGAGGTGTCCCATGGGTAGCCTGGAAAGGTGTGTTGTATTCCTTTGGAGGTGGAGGCAGTCTACAGTTGAGAAACAGTGGCATAGTCACTGAATGGAACATGTTAGCCAAATCGATAGGAGCAAAATATTTGCTGCTTGTTGATTGAGTAGAATTGGTATTTTTAATTGTATTGGATATGGGGTCCAAGGGCCCTAGGGATGGAACCACAGTATTGAGGTTTCAGTAGTCTGTCATGAGGCACTCTTTATTAATTCCAGGTGTAAGAACAGGCAAGGGGCCGGCTCCGTGGCCGAGTGGTTAAGTTCACGTGCTCTGCTGCCGCGGCCCAGGGTTTGGATCCTGGGCACAGACATGGCACTGCTCGTCAGGCCACGTTGAGGCGGCGTCCCACATCCCACAACTAGAAGGACCTGCAACTAAGATATACAACTATGTTCCGGGTGGGGGGGGGGGTGGTGTTGGGAAATAAAGCAGAAAAAAAAAAAAAGGTTGGCAACAGTTGTTAGCCCAGGTGCCAATCTTTAAAAAAAAAAAAAAAAAAAAGAACAGGCAAGATTGCCTGTCAAATACAGAAAGAGTGAGGATAATTACCACTTTTGTAATGAGGCTTTTGTATAAATTTTTTATCCTTGAGGGCCCTCTTTTAGTTTACATTGTGCTGTATCAATTCTTTTAACCTGGGGGCTTTGTGATGTCCCTTTTTATAAAACCAATTTACAATCACCAAAAATTCACTTTAATTTTCATATTCATTCTGTTAGAGTGTCTATGCTCAACATGGGATATTTTAGGACCAAGGGTACTATGACTGGAAAATTTAGATGAAGCTACAGCTAAAGTGAGGCATTACTATTATTCCTCTATTTTTTATGCGGTTGCCTTTCTAAGATTACAGGGGGTATAATGCTTAAATTCGGTGAGATCTTCAGGTATAACTATAATTTGAGCTGCAGTACTGATTAAGTCTGTGAAGTGTTGTCACTTGGTGCATTTTAGCAAATTCTCAAGTGCATTTATTTTTTTTAATTTTTTAAATTATTTTTTTAAAGATTTTATTTTTTCCTTTTTCTCCCCCAAACCCCCTGGTACATAGTTGTATATTCCTAGTTGTGGGTCCTTCCAGTTGTGGCATATGGGATGCTGCCTCAGTGTGGTTTGATGAGCAGTGTCATGTCCGCGCCCAGGATTCGAACCAACAAAACTCTGGGCCGCCTGCAGCGGAGCGCGCGAACTGAACCACTCGGTCACGGGGCCGGCCCCTCAAGTGCATTTAGAACTTACATTGTAGAGGCACAAAAGCCAGTCGGCACCCTTTTTGAACTGTGTATTCTATGAATTCTTTCATATATAAATCTAGACTAGAAATACTGGACTTTCAATTGGATCAAATTATGAAACTTTGGTTTCAAATAGTTGTACGTTATGTATACATATACACAAATTACCTATTTACATTAAAATATTTTATTTATGTACATAATTTTTTAAATTAGCTTTTATTTTCTCCCCATGTATCTAGGGTTATTTTTTTTCTTTTTCACTCTCTTTTTTCCCTTTGTATTTTCTGTTTTGTTGTGTTTTAGGCTTTTTGCAGCTTCAAACAGAGGCTTTTGTTGTAGTTGTTCCTGTCTCGAACAGAGTGGAGGCAAAGGGGGTGGAGGAAAGGCCGGGTGATCTGTCTGCAGTATCCTCAGTCCTTCCCTCCCTGCTCTCTTTTTTTCTTCAATGCAATGTTTTAGAAGGGCTTGTGTCTCTGGAAGGCTAAACTTTTTTTCTTCTTTTTTGTTTACAAGCTCCAAGAATACAGAAAGTAAGAAAATATAGTTAATATAAATAACCCTGTGACAAATGGATACCAATGGACAAATACAGAATCTAAGACAACACAGTAGAACCTGACTGCCTTTGAGAGCAGTAATGGAGACACAGATATGAACTATATCTTACTGTACACACAAACGAAGTGCTCCTGGCCAATGAGCTCATGCCACATGCCTAGCACTAAAGGGAGGGAGGTACCTGGACCCAGCAGGAGGTTGTGACTCTGTGGGAGAAGTCCTCAGATTAACTGTTCAGACATTAATCAGATTCCCTGGGAGTTAATCCTGTCCCACTGTGCACCTGGTGGGCAGCCCCAGTAAGAAAATCTCTCAGACCATGGACTGCAGGAGATGCTGGGGATTAGAGAGACACAAGCTGCAGAGACTCCCTGGGAAAGGAAAGATCATTTCCATCAGCCCAGGGAGGGTCAGTTCAGCATGGAGCAGAAAGGGAGCAGTGCCCAGGGAGAGGCGTGAGTTTCAAAAATCCTGCTAAGAAATCCAGTTGCTTAATGTGAATCCAGACAATACTGTTGGCTTTCCATGTTCAGAGAGTCTCAGAGTACTGTCTATCTGTTATGGTGCTAATGTGATTGATTTTCTGAGGGGCAGCTGCTCTGGTTCCATTTCCTGAGATTCCTCACCTCTTGGACCTGGGATTATGTGAGGAAATTAATCAAGGAGACTCTTTTCTGACTACTGTAAAGTTTTCTTCCCCTTTGGCTTAATCATTGTCATCATCATTGGCAATCTCATTCTTCTCTCGCCGACTATGTTCTTCACCAGTATGGCATCAATTCAGTGCAATATCTCAGAAAAATGCAAACTTTTCCTAAAGACAGTTGGGAGTTTCACTTGCTACTATAGGTAATTTGGGAACTTCCAAGACCTCTCTCTTCCTATCCACACCTGATATGGAATGAATGTTTGAGTCACCCCCGAATTCATATGTTGAAATCCTAATCACCAATGTGTATTTGGAGGTGGGACCTTTGGGAGGTGATAGGTCATGAGAGTGGAGCCCTCATGAATGGGGCTCATGCTCTTATAAAGAGACCCCAGAGAGTTCCCTCACTCTTTGCTCCACTTGAAGACACAGCAAGAAGATGGCCATCTATGAAATAGGAAGTAGGTCCTTAGCAGACACTGAATCTGCTTGTGCCTTGATCTTGGACTCTCCAGCCTCCAGAGCTGTGAGAAATAAATTTTGCTGTTTAGGCCACCCAGTCCTTAGTATTCTGTTACAGCAGCCCAAATGGACTAAGGCATCCCCTGTTTCTCCTTTTTTACACCTTGGGTCTTTCCGTCAGCTCCACTGGATCCTTTGCTCTTTTCCCGTTCAACATCTGTTCCTCTTCCACTCCTGTCTCCCTTTATCCACCTCTCCCAAACTTTTCCCTTCCTATTCCTGCTCCTCAACATGCTATAGTCACTGGGACTTCAGGTCTTCTTTTCCAAAGCGGGCTCTCAAGGGGCTTAGGGGCCCCAAGAGCTGCCTGAGGCTAAAGAAGCTCATGGGAAACGGGCTGGATGTTTTTTCCATTTGGATGAGCTTTGGAGACACCCAGATGGCCACCTGGTCTCTCCTGGGCCCCTACCTGACATTTCATCCACAGCCTCAATAGGATGACACATCGTGGCAAAGGACATCCTGAAAGGGACTTGTACTCAAACATTGGTGGGAATTCCTCAGGTCTCATACTGACCGGGTGACCTCAACTTGTCCCATCTGCCAGAAACACAGTCCTGGTAAGAATGTTCAGATGGAGCAAGGAGAAGCACCCTTCTTTCCTACAAAGCAGTGAGTTGAAGTTTTAGAATTAAAGCCATAAGCTCTCTCTTTGTGTCTGTCTGTATGTTTATGTAGGTATGTATGTGAAGTATGTTCCCACCTTCAAGTGGTGTTACTGAATTAGATTATAAAATACTTTCAGGGAGGTCTGGCTATGGGATCTAGAGAAAAATAATTGAATATTTCTCAAGTGGTGTAAATTAAGTAAAGTGAATGTATTCTGATGAAACTTTAGTTCAACAGTAATTATGTCTCTGCAGTATGTCACATCACCTTGATGATAATGTTCAATATCTTTTGGTGACTTCAAATGCTGTTCTATGCTAAATTAAGATAGTTATTAGCTATCCATTAAATACCTAGACCAGTCTTAAGTAAGTTAACACACTGAAATATGAATTACCAGGGATAATTTTCAGGCTATAAATATTTTTGTGTGTGGTAGTGAATGTGTTCATTCTTTCACGATGAGAATGCATACTGGAAGGACTTCTATGCTATAGTCGTATTTGGGATGCATATACACATGCTCTGCTGCAAAATTCTGGGGCATTTCAGACAGTTCACAATGACCCACCTCCTAGTTTTCTCTGTTAAGTAGACATTCCTGTGGTTAATATTATAACTCATTCATGAATGAGACACTAGTAGGAGAAAATATGACAGGGAACAATAGAGTATGGAAGATACTCAGGATGAGATTTTGCTGAAGGAAAAGAGAGTAGTTTGGTCCTAACATGAAATAATGGATTATTCCAGAATGAGGAAGAGGAGAGTATAGGAAAAAACCTGAATGGATATAGACAGCGGCAAAAGGTTCGCAAAAGTGAATTTTTTTTTAAATTTTTTTTTAAAAGATTTTATTTTTTTCCTCTTTCTCCCCAAAGCCCCCCCGGTACATAGTTGTATATTCTTCGTTGTGGGTCCTTCTAGTTGTGGTATGTGGGACGCTGCCTCAGCGTGGTTTGATGAGCAGTGTCATGTCCGCGCCCAGGATTCGAACCAACGAAACACTGGGTCACCTGCAGCGGAGCGCGCGAACTTAACCGCTCGGCCACGGAGCCAGCCCCCGCAAAAGTGAATTTTGTTTGTCCTGGTCATAGTTGGCCCAGACTTGATGGGTTTATGTATAAGAATTTGTTTGAAGGGGGCTTTGGTAATCAATATTTCACTAATGTAAAACTAGAATTTGGTTTTCTCTCTGTTAAAAGGACAAAATTTTCCTGGATTACTAGTTTGCTCTTACTGAGAGGTTTTAAACATTTTGCTCTGCCTTCTCTTTAATCTCCCTAGAAGGTGAGATGCTGCATCTTGTCAGGGTAGTTCTCTGTGCTGTCTGTTGACTTTGTCACAGCCTTGATTTTTAAGAAATCTATTCTTCTTGCTCTCGAAAGGGTTAAGTTCTTACATCGTGTTCCTTCCAATGTTGACTCTTTAAAATCTTTTCCTGTTTTCTATGCCACTTAATCAACCACATTTCCCTGTCAGTTGAATTATTTTGGTAATTAATGGTCAGCAGATTTTTCACTTTTGAAAGTATTTTTTCTTTAAGATTGGCACCTGAGCTAACATCTGTTGCCAATCTTTTTTCCCCCCTTCTTCTCGACTATATAGTACATAGTTGTGTATTCTAGTTGTATGTCCTTCTGGTTGTGCTATGTGGGATTCTGTCTCAGCATGGCTTGATGAGTGGTACTAGGTCTGTGCCCAGGATCCAAACTGACGAAGCCCTGGGCTGTCAAAGTGGAGTGCAGAAACTTAACCACTCCGCCATGGGGCTGGCCCCTGAAAATGTTAAATAAATTAATCACAGGCATTTTAAAAGTCTTGATAGTTTTTTATTTTACTGTGTTTTTCTGAGAACAAGAGTGCCCCTTCTACCACCCAAGAGGACTGTCTCAGAGATCCGTGGACAAGGGCTTTGCTAGGTCAGCATGGGCTCAGGCGTCTGTTGACATCCCTTCCATGACTTCGAGATCATTCTGGTGGACCAGGTCAGTATTTCCGATGTGAGCATGAGACTGCTCACCAAAGCTGGAGTGGAACCAGAATGGATTCCACAGCAATGAAGTAACTGGTGAAGGATGACTATGGGCTGTGTTTGGAGTATCGGTTATACTCAAATGTTCTATTTTCTGGAGAGAAGGAAGCCGTTTCTCTTTTCTCTTAAGCTATCTCTAACTTATTTAACATGTGGAATCTGATGTAGACACGTAAAATTTGTGAAGCCATCACACCACATCAGAACATTTTCATTTATTCCTCAGTCAATGACTAGATGTGGATAATTGCTGATAAATTTAAACAAACAGCGTGGGTTGGTGCCCATTTCTCTTATTTATAACTCACAGGGCCAAGTTGACACAGGTAAAAGAATTGGAGACCAATAAAATCCAAGCATTCCTTATATCTTCGAAGCAACAGAACTGATTGTCTATTTTTTAATCAAAAACCTTTACAGATGTAGACAAACAAACAGAGTGAAGAGAAAGCTGGACTCTAAATGCCAACTAGGAAATAGAAATGACATGACAGAGAATCACCACCTGGCAACCATCATGGTAGTAACTACTTTAGGTGAGAATATCGACAGATGTAGCTCAAAGTGGGTCAAAGTCTGAGGAGGGACAGGATGTTCACAGAGCACAGTCTGTAAAGATCTCTCCCAAAATACATGTTAATTCTTTATGATTATTAAGTACTAAGTACTTAAGACATTGTTAATTACATTTATGGTGCAAAGACCTGGCAGATAACATCTCAACCAAATTGCAATGGAACAAATAAATTTTATGTGTCTTTTGATGCAATAGAGAAAATACAGCATCACTTCCATGGCATTAATGCCAAGAATAAATAAACTAATTCACTCCATGAGGAAATAATAGACAAACCCAACTGGGGGATATTTAACAAAATATTTTCTGGGAGCTCTTTAAAAAAGTCAGTGTCATAAAACAAAAACAGACTGAGATCCAGAGACATGACACCTCAATGCAGCATGCCAGCCTCAACCTGGTCCTGGAACAGTAAGGAAGGGGAAAAGGAATTTGTTCTCTTTAGTTTTTCTTTTAGTTTTGTTTAATTTGTGCTACAAAAGTATTATTTGAACAATTGGCAAGATCTGAAGGAAGTCTTTGGATTAGATTGTAATATCCTGTCAGTGTTCATTTCCTGTTATTGATGGATTTACTAGGGATAAAGAGAATGTAAGAGAATGTCCTGGTCGTTAGAAAACACATACTGAAGAATTTAAACCAAAAGGACAACATCAGTATACACAGACATTGTTTTAATCCAACTGACCACAATCAAGGTACTTTTTCCATTCAGATTTTACAGCAGCAGGCACGAATCCCTTTCTTTTAAACCAAGAGCAATTGAGAAATAAAATTTATCCAAAAATCTTTATCTAGAAGGAAATGAGCAACAAATTTGTTTCAGGTCCCTCCCTTCTTCTCAGTGTTAAGGCACTTCATTCTAGAGACACAAGTGTTGATAATGGATGACTGAGGAATGTGTTTAAATTTTGATGACAAGTGACCTTCTAGGATGTGCCCATGGATGTGGCTCTTGGACACCTCTCAGAGACACCTATGTAGAGACATGATAGTGGAGAACCATGAGAAGCTTCTCTCAGTAGCTCAGGGAAATGTTCTGAATTCTCATGCAGCCCATTGTGGTGGGTCTTATTTCCTCAAGTAACTGGGTCTGTGAGGTTCTGGAAGTGCCAATAAAGGTCATAAAGACCCAAGTTCATAACTTTTGGGTCTAAAATTCAGGGACTAAAGTGTCTGAAACAACACCTCATAGATAAAGAAACATTCTATTTTACACTTGGGTAAAAGACTTTGGATCTTAAAGCTGTAAAGGAGTAGTTGTAAAGGGGTGGGTTCCTTCTGAAGCCTTATATGTCTTTCAGAGATTTCAAAGATCATATGTGGCTAATACTAAACTAGGGATAATTGTGTCTCTTGGATGGTTTTCCAAGCTGCTATGGCTTTTCCTATTCTCAGAGATTAACCCTTTAAAGCAGATATTATACTCCAATTGGAGCCAGAATCGCTTTGCATGATGGGGAGAGAATCCTCCCAAGATGCATGTCTAGGGGAGAACGTGCAGCTGAGAGTCCTGGCAGGTGACCCTTCAGTTCATCACTGTCAAAGGTGAGAGCCACTGCCCACATGTGGCTACTGAGCACTTGAAGTGGGGAGAGTCTAAGTTGGCCTGTGTTGAAGTGTAAAACACACACCAGATTCTAAAGACTTAGAATGAAAAAAGACTGTAAAATGTCTCATTAACAATTTTATATTGGTTACATTTTGTAATAATAATATTTTGGGGAAAAATACAATAAAATTAAATGAAGTCCATCTGTTTACTTTTACTTTTTAAGTGTAGTGTATTAGTTTGCTACGGCTGTCATAGCAAAGTCCTACAAACCAGGTGACTTAGAACAAACAAAAATTTATTGTCTTAAGTCCTGTAGGCTGGAAGTCTGAGATCAAGGTATCAACAGGGTTGGTGTCTTCTTATGGCTGTGAGGAAATATCTGTCACTCTCAGAAAGTCAATCAATCAAAAACAAATACACATACCCTTCAGTGACTTTGTACCACATTCAGACTAAAGCACAGACTCTTTCACGTGGCCCCAAGTCCTGCAGGATCTGCCCCCTCATGCTTCAGGCACACTGGCCTCTTGCAGTTTGGGGGAATGTGGATGTGGGTGTGGGCAGGGAGGGTGGGTCTCCAGGTCCTTTCATTCCTTGGACTACATCCCCATTTCCATTGATTTTGTCGTAAGGTCATGAAGACTAAAATCTCCTGAGCATTTTCTCCAGGAAGACTCCCTTTGGTGTAGCTATTTGTACATGCCAGCCCTGCTAGGATCATTTGCCGTGCCTGGTCCAACAGCTTTAATGACTGGGTCCCAATTTTAGCTCAAAACATATGTGAGCTGTTGATCCATCTGCCCCAAACAGTGATGGAATCTGTGATACATGCTTATCTGAAGTCCCCATGTAGGATAATTGCAAATAGTAACTGAACTATGATCCCTTTCTGCTATTTTTTTAAGGGAGGTTCAAAACCACAGGTAATATTTTTATCTCCTAAGCTTCCAGGTAAACCTACATAATTGATTACATAATTGCTTGAGTATTTTGGTTTAGTTTTATAGATTAGGATAAGGAGACACAATGTGCAATTCTCTGTAACCTACAATATGGCAAAGATCTGTCCTACTGGTGGAATCTTTCAAATTATACTCTAGGGAAATGTTTCTCATGTTCTCAGCGTTCTAAGAATTACTTGGGGTGCTTTTTGAGAATGGAAATCCTTGGACTCCCTGTTCTTATGGCCAAGCCTGGGATAAGTGGGGCTAGGGTAGGAATATGCTCTTCTTCTGGTGGGAGGAGCTGCAAGGTCCAGGTAAAGGGCATCAAGGTGTCATTCTAACATTGGGAAGATGGGAAGATTAAGAAGAGTGATCCAATCTGTGACATGAACCCTTGTTTATTAGATGTAGGAGACCTAAGAATGAATCCTTGCGTTTAAAATGAATATTAGTTAAATGACTCTCAAATTCCCTCACCTTGAGATTTCACATGTGTGTGTGGGCCCATTACGCTGACGCGCGTGCATGCGCATGAACACACACACACACACACACACACTTACTCACCCCTCAGCGAATTCATAGGATCGTGGGCTACAGCAGGCAGGAATCAGGAGCAGAGCAGGTAGACCAAATGAGCCACAGGATGGCCCTGGGGCAGTCAGCTCAGAGGCTGTCCTGAGGGTTGACATGGGACTGGGGGTGAAGGCTGGTGCCTCAGAGGAGTAGGGGGTCTGTAGAGAGGAGAGAGGACATCAGGGAGCTGGGTACTGATGTCCAGGGAGGAAGGCTCACTATTCCCAACAAAGAATACATCTCTCTGCAGCAGTTGTGCATACAGAGGGTCCCTGGGCCAGGCTTCCACTGCCTCAGCCTCAACACCAGCCTTGCTACAGGGAGCAGAATTCACAGTCTGTGCCTCTGATGGGTAGGATTGAGGTTGAAGATTTCACCAAGGGAAACCTATAATTTGAAACCCAAAAACCTAGCCTATGAAGTAAGAAAATATCCATGCTTTCTCTGTTAAGCTCTCAGGGCAGTAGCGCCCACATCTAAATTAACAGGAAGTTCAGTCATTCTCTTGGTTCTTCCTCCACAGGTCCACTTGCAGACACACAGGGTGGCCCACAATTGTCCCGTGATCTCTCATTTGTCCAGCTGCTGCCACCTCCTGGCAGATGAAGGATAATCAGGATGATGGAGCCTGAGATCCTTGTTCCACAGCTGACCAGGAAGGCAAGATGTGGCCTCCAGACTGGTGGCAACCGGGGGCAATGATCCTTCTGAAGATCTGTGGGTATGGGGAAAGTTAGGCAGTCAAAGAGAGGTGCCCAATTGTGATGGGGACAGAGAGCTGGTGTAGGACTTCTTCAGTTCTTCAGGGAACAGAACCGAGGGGCCTCAGCCTGAAGCATCACAGTTACTGATAAAACTAAAATAGTTATTTATTTTTCCTTAAAATAGCATCCGGTGCGTTATATTCATTTTCGCAGTGATGTAAGAGTGTCCTTCTGTCAACAAGCTGTCTACAATTTTATGGCCTGGTAGAAAGGACTCCCCTTTTCCCTTTAAATCTCAAATACAAAATTAGAGGTGGCTCCTGGGGGCTATCCCAGATTCCACTGCCTGTGACCAGCAGCAGGAGGAGCTGATGTCAGAGTTCCCATCATCCTCAAGACAGTGGAGGCACCCTGGGGTTTCCTTTCACCCTGATGTCCCTGTGTCCCTGGGACACTGATGGGCAGGTGTGAGGCCCACAGCCAGAAAGTCCAAAGCTGTCTTTGTGGCTCCATTCTAATCATCACCAGAACCCTGTGCTTTTGCCTCCACTGCTTCCAGTGACATCAGGATGTTCTGGAAGATGACTACATGCTGGAAAGCACTGGCTCCATGCTCATCTCTCATGAGCAGCTCCTGGGTGCACCTGGACCCTGCAACCACCCTCCAAGTGGCCACCAGACAGACCTTCCAATTCCTGCAGCTGGCGGTCCCTGAGGCTTGGATGCACTTTCCCACAAGACACCTCCATCTCATCACCAGGCACTTCTCTCAGATGCTGAGAGCATCACGTGGGTGGAGGGTTCTGTTGGCTTGGCACCTAAGAGCGCCAAGACCCCTGTGCCAGGGTGGCAGTGCTGAGGCCTCAGGCAGTGCCAGGATGAGAGACAGAAGTTTGACAAGGAACTTGCAGTGAGAGCAGGAGGCAGACCCTGGGTGCAGGCTACTGCAATTAATCTCTGATGAGAGATGAGGACATCGGGTTCCTTCCTTGTGCCCATGGGGCTCTGAACAGAAGCCTTCACTCCAACCACAATGTCTGCGAGCATAAGACCTATGCCAGGCCAGATATCAAGCCATCCCTATCTGTACGCAGTAACAGATGCTTAACAAACAGTGTTAAATGGATGAGAGAAACCACACATGGGAAGACTGTCACCACCATGTGACACTTGTGGGTCAGAACATTTTCCATGTAGACACAGGGGCACTGGTATCAGCACTGGAGGAGGTCAGCAAGTACCCACAGCTGTCTCAGGCTCCGCATCCCTTGCAGAGGTAGGGAGGGAGGACAGGGGCCTCCTAACAGAGAGAGGCTGGATCCCCATTCATCCTGGAAAAATCACGCCCCCACCCCATCTCTACCTTGTGAGTGACTTCTCTCCCCAGAGGCCCTGGGCCAGGAGACTGTGCCCTTCCTCTTCTGACAGAGACCTGACCTGACACAAACCCTGGCTACTCTATGCAGGTAAAGTTACCACTAGGGGAGGTTGGCGACCTGCCCTGGTCACAAAGGAAATCAGGGGGTGACTCCTTGTCGCCAAGGTCCCTGTTATGTGGGGACACCTGGCTGTGGTACCCTGAAGACATCTCACCAGCCCATGGAGTCAGGAGGAACAAGGGAGAGTTTCCCATCCAGGATGGGACAAGGAAACCTGGAGGTGTGTTTGCTTCCATTTCAGAGGGACTGAGGGTCCCATGGGGACTTCCACTCTCCTAACAGACTAACTCATGGGATCCCCTGGCTGAGTCCCCACCTGGAGCTGCTCCAGCTTCTGGCCCCCTTGAGGAGATCGAGAACAGATGGCAGACAGGGACACAGTGGACTCAGATGCAATGCCCCAGTGTTGTGATGGGGGAAACACAAGCCATTCAGGGGCCCAGCCCTACAGGCTTTGAGACTTTCCAGGGGGAATTGCGACCACAAGAGACCACTCACTGGTCCCTTCCTTTGAACCTTGGGGGCAGAGAGTTCATCCTGAGGTAGCACATCCACCAAGCAGCACAGGGCACTCGATCAGGAGTTCACTGGACAATACCTGTCCTCCCCCTGGGCTAACACTGCACTGGGATGGAGTTGGGCAGCCTGGGACCCACAGTGACAGAAGTGGCCAAGAGGCTTCTCAGCCTGGAGGTCAGACCCCGCCTCTGTCCAGGGCTCAGGGCCAACTCACACCCTCTGGAGTCAGTATCCCAGGTGCAGTCCCTGTCATTGGCTGCAGGTCTCCTCATGCCCTCTGGAGGGCAACATTTGGACATACAGACCACTCGCTGGGAATTCACTGCTGAATATGGCTTTCTCTAGGGAGGTGGAGATGGAGGCGGGTTTCTATCCCTCTGTCCAAAAGATCCTTCCAGGCCCTCCTACATGCATGCTCTGTTCCACCTGCCCCTTCTCAGGGCCTCAGAACAGCCTGTCAGAGGTCCCTGTGCAGCATCCCACTCCCTGTCTGGCACCACCCATGGGGAAGGCAGGGTGACCTCAAGAAAGTCAGCCAGACAGAGGACAGAGGTCTCCAAGAAGTTCAGGGAGTGCATGGACAGGCTCAGAGCCACAGCTCAGCCAACACATATGGAGAGGGAGGGTCTTCCTGAAACCATCCATTGAGGACCAGGGACCTCACAGCCATCTGACCTCCCACCACCGTGATCCTCTCACCCAGGAAACACAGGAAACCTCCGCCTTCACACCCAGGAACTACAGTCTCTGTTCCTGTAAACAGAGGCCAGGCTGGTGACAGATGGAGAGCAGGTCCCCTCACCAGCCATCACTCAGCTTGCCCCTTTCTCACCTGCAGAGTCATCTCTGTGACCTTCCTGTTGGGAGTAAATCCAACCTTCCCAGAGCATTGGAACAGACTTGGAAGACCCTGGTGCCCAGCTGAATTTCTGTGTCACAAATGGAAATAATCCCCCAGGTTTGGGGACTCCTGGGTCTCTGTGTGGTGCTGACAGACCCCAAGGCCAGGACACGGCAGAGACCAATGCTGGAGTTGGCAAGTCATCCTCTCAGGGGACAGAGATCCCCATCATCCTTGTTATTGAAAGTGTGCTCCTCAGGCCTGTATGATCAGCATCACCTGAGAGCTTGTTAGGTGCAGACTCTCGGGTCCACCCCATACCTGCTCAGTCAGAATCTACATTTTAGCAGGATCTTCAGACTCTCCCTGTGCACAGGAGGAGAGAGGCTGCTCCATCCCTCACATCATGGGGTCTCAGCCTGCCAGGCATCTATGCTACCAGGGAAGCTGCTAAAGTAGCCTTTCTAAGGTGTCACCTGGGCATTCACCATCTTCATCAAGTTCCACAGGTGATACTGATGCACAGTGGCGGTGACGTCCCTATGACAAGAGTTCCTGCTGTAGCCCCCAGGCTCCAGCTCTGAAGTGAAAAGCCAGATGGAGATGACTGAGGGGAAGGGTGTGCACTGGGACCCAGAGCTGTGGGGACTGCCCAGGACAAGACGTCCTGGGATTGTGCTTTCCCAAACAAGGTTGCGTGTGTGCGTGTGTGTGTGTACACGTGTCTATAGGGATAAGAATCACTGCTGAGGAAGGCAGAGGATTCAGCAGTTCCCAGGGAACAAAATATACATAGATGGGAGAGAGAAAGAAGGGGATGAGGGAGGCAGGAATGAGGGGACAGAGAGGGAGGGTCCTTGGCAGAGACCCTGCCCCTGGCCCATGTGAGTTGGTGAGGACTCCTGCCCATGGAGGAGGATCAGCACAGAGGGAGGAAGGACAGCAGCACCAGTGAGCATTTCTGGAGCCTAAGTTCTCACGGAGGGAGGGACAGAGCAGGCAGAAGACACCACGGAGTCTCCTTTACTCCTTGCCTTCAGAGGGCATGTCCCCTGGAAGGGGCACCTGCTGACAGGTGAGAGGGGATGATTCTCTGAGGGTGGGTGGGAGGTGGAACAACATAGACTGGCTGTGGTTTCCTGGGGAAGACATGGCTCTGAGAAGGGACAGAGGACTTCTATTTGGAACTGAGGTGTAAGGACATGGGAGCAGAGTAGGATGAAGTGTGAGTACTCAGGAACAGGAAATTCTCAGTGAACTGGAATTGGTGAGTGGCAGGAAAACCTCAATTACTGTGCATTTCCCAAGTTATTCACCACTGAGTACTGAATTTTGAAAAATGATGATAATAACTTACGTGAGGTGACAACAAAAAATCACCTTTACCTGGGGCACTAACCATCCTTACCCACCACCATCAGATATTGACAGATAAACACTAGGATGTGGACGGTCCTGGGAACATTCATTCATTCATCCACAGGAGTCTGCAGCCTCTTCCAGGCACTGCAGGTACAACAAGATCAGAAAAGCCTCTGCCCTCAGTGCTCACATTCCGTGGGTAGGAGGGAAGATGAGCAAGGAGATCAAGAAAGTGATGTCAGTGACTGACAAGTGCCGTGAAGGAAACAGAGCAGGGAAAGGTCTGACATTGAAGGCCCATGGTCTTTTGAGCAGGTACTCAGGGAAGTCATCTCCCAAGGATGCCCCTGAGAGTGAGCAGGACACTGAAGGCATGGAGGGAGTGAGCTGGGCAGACACCTGGGGAAGAGTATTGAGAACAGATAAAATAAGTTGAGAGGGGCTGAAGTAATGGTGCTCATGCTGCTGACCTTGACTAGTAAGAGACACAGACATACACACTCCAACTCTTAGAGATGAAGAAATTTTCTCAGGACCCAGGGCCTCATGTTTCCAACCCAATACATAGGCTCTCAAAGCAAATAATCAGTAACCAATCTGTAGATTAGAGAGACATTGAAGGAACTAATGTGGGGACTAACCCAAAGGTGTCCGCTTCCCCAGGGAAGAAGACAGTCCAGGGAAATATTGTTTACAGCATGGTTAGATACCATTTCAGAACAAACGACATATATCCAGTATGACAGGAGCACAATTTTTTTTCAAAGCCACAAGGAGATGTTTAGCACGTACACAGCAGGTCAACTTGAAATTGGTTCTCTTGGAAGAAATGCTATCAACAAAGAGGTACTGGCATTGGAGTCAGAAAGGGAGCCACTCACCCCTATCTTTAAAGAATTCATTGTTTCCTTTGGAAAATATTTGAAGCAGATGTGCAATGTGTGGGCAGAGACGCATAAGTCAGGCCTCTCTGGGACAAACAAGGTTTACTCTGAATCAAATTTAAACCAGAATGGCCTCCCATATCCGTCAATATGTGAAAACTTATTATTCTTATTTTTTTTTCAACAAGGTCCAGATATTGATTGATCTCTCTCTCTCTTCCATCCTAGTCTCGCTCTTAACCATCTGGAACCCACCCACCCACCACTGACCAACACACTGTTGAATCGGTGCCCCCAACACTGTTGTAGGGACAGATGCTATTCTTGTCACCAATCTGCCTGAGAGTCTTTTAGGCTATGCCTGGTGCCAAGGGGACAGAGTAGAGCCCAAACTTGAAATTCTATCATATGTACTATACACATCGGAAATAACCCTAGGGCCTGGATACAATAGTTGAGAGAAAATATACCCTGATGGAGCCCTGCTGTACCAGAATGCCACCCAGGAGGACACAAGATACTACACCCTACAAATCTTAAAGAGAACTTTGTCAAATGAAGTAGGAAGTGAACAGCTCCACGGACATTGTGAGTGATTCCTCTCTGACCTCTCGGTGTCAGTTGGCTGAATTCTACTTCACACACACAGGATGGACAGGCCTGGATGGTGCCTACATCCCGCTCTGCACTTTGGCCCCCATTGGGATTTGAGCATTTAGGGCAGGATATACACAGTGGAGACAAACTTTAAAAGAATGGAATTCTTTTCCTGGAACCAAGACCCTGAAGATGTTCTCTGCAGAGAGAAGGACCAGATGATGAGAGTAACTCAGCAGAGGGTGATCAATCTCAGTCCATTCCCTTGGGACAATCCCCAGGACCATGGCCCTAAGAAAGACCCTGCAGGGCTCAGTCAGGGCCTGGATGAGGGGCCCCCTGGGATCCTCACAGAGATTCTCAGCTCAGGAATGCACTGCCCAGACCCCTGTGGGATTCCGACTCCAGTCCCCCTGGGGAGACCGTGCCAGTGTTGGCTTTTGGCTTCTTGGCAAAGGCTGACAGGGAGCAATAATTTCCTGGCTTCCTGAGTCCCAAGTCTCCTGAGCTGTTCACCTGTTAGGGCTCAGCCCCAAGAGCCACATCTGGGCAGAAGTGAAGCCCGGATCTTCCCCTGAGACTCAGAGTGGAGAGCACAGATGGACAAGGTCCCCAGTCATTAACTGATGGCCCTGAGGGACTTAGGGGACTCCAAAAGAAGGTCAGTGTCCCCAGGGGAGGAACGGAGGAGAGAAGATGCTGCTGGCAGCTCCTCACACAACATGGAGCAGGCCCAGGGGCATTCTCTCTCAGAATCAAACAGGAATAGATTCCATTTATTTGGACAGCTCCTCTCTGGAAAGATTTAAGTCAGGCACTATGAATATTTTAAGGTTAATTCACTGACAACCTGACAGTCAAATATTTAACCTACTTCATTGAGGGGAAATGGAGGCAAAGGAAGATAAAGTCATTGAACCAGGGAAACACAGAGCAAGAGCAGCAGACACGAGGACTGTCTTCAGCCCCAGCCCCAGCCTCTCTTCCCCTCAGGGTCCTTTTTAGCTGTCTGTGGACTCCAAGACCAGTTGCCACTTCAGATCCTCTCTTCTTAAGTGTTCCCAGTTCAGAGGGAGAGATTCTGGTCTTGGGAGTGAGAGCAAGTGGAGAAATCATGTGTGTTCACTCTAGAACTAAATTCCCTGTATCAACAATCAGAGTCAGTGCAGGGTATGTCCAGTCCGCTCCCTCAGCTGCCCAATCCACACCTTCCTGCACTGGATTTGATGTCACTTATTTGTTTCCCGATCTGTTGGTGTCACTCCCACTGGAGTACAAAGGAAAGACTTTGCCATCTCACTCCCCACTCTACACCTGCAGCCAGCACAGAGCCCATGTGCAACAAACTCAATTGCTTTAGATGGAGGAAGGAATGAACAGTGAATGAATGAGTGAATGAAAGATCCAAAGTCTCTTCAGAAACCTGAACCAGGATGCAGAGTCCTTGGACTTCTGGCCACACAGGCTAGCTTCTCTGAGCCTCCAGGGGCTGAGGCCTATGTCTCAGGTCTTTTACTGTTTTACTTAGTGTTTTTTAGAGAAATATTCCTTCCCACAATTGGTGATACCCTGGGGTATTAATCACAATTTTCCCATATGGGAGAATTTTAACTTCTCCTCACATTTCTCTCTCACAACCACCAAACACAAATGGCCCATGAGGACCAGACTTGCAGCAAGTTCAGACTCCCTGCTTTCAATCAGTCACCCCTTCTGCATTTGTGCTTGTCCTCATCTGCCCTGAGAAGAGACAGAAGAGTCCTTAAAGACAAAAAACAAAGGGCAGGTTTGACTGCCAAAGCCAGGAAGCTCCTGCCTGTCACCTCACTCCCTTTCTGGATCATTCCTTGGACTCTCTCTATCATTAACTGGATCACTGGCTCATGTCAGTTACAGTCACCTGGGAAGATCTGATCCACGTCTTTGCCCTGAGCCCTGAGTACTCTCCTGACTGCCCCACTTGGCTCCTCGTCCTCATGTGTTATTTATGCTCAAATTCCAAATCCATCATTACCTGTCTCTAGGACAACCTTGACAATGGTCCCTCAAAGAAAAAAATACCTCTTTGGGTGATTGAGATGTGTGCAGTGGGAAGGAATAATCCCTGGTGTCCAGGCAGTCAGCTGGCCAGTGAAGAACCAGGAGAGGCATGGAGGGAGGGCTTGGGGGGATGGGGTCTCTGATTCTCCTCCTCTGTCTTTTCAAAACCAAACTCTGCTAGCATATTGATACTTGAGAAATCTGTGCTTTCTCCCAGACATAGAGCAGGTGGCCTTACTTTATGTAAGTGCTTTGATCCTAGTGCATTTGTCTTGAGATACACAAGACTGCCTTATTCTTTTAAAGATGTAGGTGGCCTGCGAATTGAGAATTGATAACTCTAATTGAAGATGCCTAGGAAGGATCAGGGTACCACACAGGGCAATGTTCTCTCTGTTCCCTGCACCATAGATTACTCACACCTGTCATCACAAGCAACAACTCCACCCCATGGAGCATAAGGACCCTGTATTGTTCATGTGAACGTGGGACTCAGAACACACCTTCAAGTGCTCAATCAACAGTCAGAGCCTGGAAGTAACAGGTCATATATTCTGTGTAAAATTCTTTGAATAATTGCCCCACCATTTTCCACAGTGGCTGTGCTAACTTCCCTTCCTGCAAACAAAGAGCAAGTGTTCCACTTTCTCCATATCTTTCCTAGCACATGTTGTCTTCTGGTTTTTTGAAGGTAGCCGTTCTTAGATATGAGGGGGTATCTGATTATAATTTAGATTTGCATTTCCCTTATGATTAGTGATGCTGAGCAATTTTTCATGTGCTTATTGGCCATTTGTTTATCTTCTTTTGACAAATGTCTAGTAAAATACTTTGCCCATTTTTCAACCAGGTTATTTCATGTTGTTGTTTCTGAGTTTAGGAATTTTTTGTATACTCTGGATATTGACCCCTGATTGATACATATTTGCTAATTATTTTGACTCATTTCTGAGGTGAACTTTCACTGTGTTGATTGGGTCCTCTAATGAATTGAACTATTTATTTTGACAAAGTCTACTTTATCTATTTTTTCTTTTTTCCCTTGTGTTTTTAGTATCATAGTCAATAAATCACTACCAAATCCAAAGTTATGAAGCTATCCCTCTATATTTTCCTCTAAAAGTTTTATGGTTTTAGGTCTAACTTTAGGATCTGATCCACTTTGAGTTAATTTTTGTAAACGGTGTAAGACAATGGCCCAACTTCATAATTCTGCATGTAGCTATCCAGTTTTCCAACACTGTTTGTTGAAAAGACTGTCATTTCCCCATTGAATGGTCTTGTCTCCCTTGTCAAAATCATCTGGTCACATCACCAAGCCTTTATTTCTGGATGTCTGTCGTATTCCATGATCTATGTCTGTCTTTATGCCCGTGCCACACCATTTTGATTCTTTAGCCCTGTGGTGAGTTTTGAAATCAGGAAGTGGGAGTCTTCCAAGTTTATTTGTTTAAGATCTTTTAAGATTGTTTTACTATTCAGAGTCCAAAGAATGTGAGGTTGGATTTTTCTCTTTCTTCAAAAATTTCATTTGTATTTTGATAAGGATTATATGAAATTTGTAGTCAGTTTGGGGTATATTATCATCTTAACAATATTAGTTCTTCCAATTCAGGAACATAGATGTGTTTCCATTTATTTGTGTCTTCTTTAATTACTTTCAGAATGTTTGGTAGTTTTCAATGTGCACATCTTTTACCTCCTTTGTTACATTTATTCCTAAGTATTTTATTCTTTTTGATGCTATTGTAAATGGAATTTTCTTAATTTTTCTGGAATGTTCATTATTATTCTATATAAGTGAAAGGGATTTTGAATGTTGAATTTGTCTCCTGCAATTTTGCTGAATTGCTTTTTTAGCTTTAAGAGTTTTTTTGTGTGTGGGTAGTATCTTTACAGTTTTCGATGTATAAGATTATGTCTGATGTAAAAGTGATCTTTTTCTACTTTCTTTCCAATATGGGTGCCTTATATTTCTTCTTCTTGCTTAATTGTTGTGGCTAGGATTCCTGTACTATGTTGAATAGAAGTGATGAAGGCAGCATCCTTGTCTTGTTCATGATCTTAGAGGAAAGTATTCAGTGTTTCACAATTGAGTATGATGTTTAGCTGTCAGCTTTTCATTTATGACCTTTGTCATATTAGGTAGCTTCCTTCTATTCCTAACAGTGCCTTTCTTTATTAACATTTTAACCACTTCTCTCTAGAGATTTCACTCAGTGTGACATGCAATCCAGAGATCTGGAAATAAAGGTCATGTCAGATTGAGAAATCCTTTAGATTATAAATTCTTCAAGTCCTAAAGTTGTGAAGACTGTGCAGGGCCATCCTAATTCCCTAATAAGTTACTTAGCAAGAAGTAAATGCCTTCCCAGTTTATGAAAGCTTCCCTTGGCTCCAGACATGGACAGGGCTGGCAAGTCTGCCTTCTCCAACACACACGGAAGTGTTTATAGGGAATGGGGTCTGATCACAGTCAAAGAAAGGTCTAGGAAAAAATCAATGGACGTTCATGAGAGAAAAATTACACATGATGATGCGGTTGTAGGACATGTGGGATGAGAAGATTTTTGTGCTGATACTACAGAGATGCCCAAGAGCACAGGTAAGGGGTCACTCTGATTTTACCTGGGGATCAAATGAGTGGTGCAGCCCTATTCTTACAGATCACTACCTGAACAAAGAGATTCATCATTCTGCAGGGCTCTGGCCATCCTCTTAGTCACTTTTGCAGAGCTCACTTGGGACCCATGAGTGGCAGAGATCCCTAAGGAAGGAGCGTGGCCCCAGGCCACAGGCCCACTCTGAGTCTGACACCTCTTCTGTTTCTCCGCAGAGCCAGTGTTAAAGCCCTCCCTCTGAATCAGCATAGAACATAAGTTCTCCAGTCACAGAACATAAGGACTCCGTGGTCTTGGCCTGTCTCACAAATGACACTGGGATCTCCTTCCAGTGATTTTTCATTGACCAGAGTCTGTGGCCCACAGAGAGGATGAAGCTGTCCCAGTATAAGAGAGATGTCACCATAGACCCTGTCTTGAGGGAGGATGCTGGGGATTACCAGTGTGAGAACTTCAATCTGGTTAGTTTCAGCAAAAGTGCCCTCTTCCAGCTTAACGTGAAATATGAGTTTGACACTGTGGCTGTCTTACCCTGCTCTATGTCGTTAAACTCTGAGCAGACTTTTTCTTTATCTGTATAACGATGTTTCTCATGCAATCTTAAGTAGAGTTGTTGTAACTAGTTAGTGATGAAAGTGGAAAGTCCTTAGAAGACTAAACTGAGTGATAAGAAGCACAGTAAAGTGGACTGACATCGTCATTATCATTTGCTCAAGGTCACATTCCACTCTAGATCCCGTCTTTTGGTCTCAGTTGCACCATTTCAACGGGAATGACAGGCAATGTTTGTGCAATGAGGAGTGGGGGCCCAAGATAAGCTCTCAGGAATCAGAGCTCTATTCCTCTTCCAGGAGGAGTTATAGATGACACCCAGACTGTGATGCAGACACTGGGATTAGACCAGAGGACACCCATAGGGATAACAGCACTCATCTTTTTCTCCCCATCTGATATCTCCTGAAGAATGCCTAAAGTCTTATGGAGAATTCCTATTTTCATGGCAATAGTTATTTGTGTAAGTTCAGTAAGACTCAGTCCTCCTTGTTACTATGATATCACTGGAAATATTGGTGGTATATCCGTGGCTTTCAGTCAAATTTCCTACTTGAAAATGATGTCCACAGGATCAGATAGGACCTCACACTTTCAGGAGCTAAGGTTGACTTGATGGGAGTTTTGGGGATCTGGAGAAGAGAGGATGTCACTCAAAGCTGGAGAGACTGCAGGTGAGTCCTGATGTCTGGGCTTCCTAATATCAAGAGACTGTTAAAACTCCCATCTGAGGTTCCTTAGGAAAGCCTGCATCAGAGGAAACTAGTGATGACTGTGCAATCCCACAACACCTGTGTAAATAATCAGGCCAAATGGAACGAGAGCAGCCTTGTTTTAGCATCAAGAATGTTCTTCCTCAGAGATGATCTTGGATCAAAATGCAAGTGACTGTCACAGAAATGTTCTGTCTCATGGAAAAGTCCAGCAAGCACAGCCTTCTGAGGATCGGATTGTGGCCCTGTTCACTGACTCTCAGCTATTTGGCACTTCTTTGTATATTGCGGCGAACTGATGGAGATGCAGACTGAGTCTTGGCTGATAGAGATGTCCTTGTGTCTGCCTCCCACGGGGCAGAAAGCAGTTTGTCATGACCTAGAGGCCTGATGTTCCCCTCAGACTCACTCAACTTTAGACATTTCTTCATGACTATAGGCCCCTGGCCTCCATTTTCTTAGAGCATTTACTTTAGAAATATAATTACAGTCTGTAATTGCAGATTCTTTCTCTACCCTTTTGAAATGCATATAAGTCTACATAGAATTTTCTTGCCAGGTTTAGGATCCAGGGAATGTCTTTGGCAATGGCCTGGGCCCAACTCTTTGAAATGTAACCCTCCTGGCAGATACAGCCATTACCTTCCAGTCTCTGAGGGAGGACAGGAGCCTAACTTCAGTGGGTCCCTTTACAATCAGGATTTAAATTTACTTCCTGTCAAGAATTTATGGGAAGTTTTACTTTTCTTTTGAGTAAGGCTGATCAGCAAACACAAGTCACCTACACAGCCATTGTCCCCAGGACCTGAGAAGCATTGTGAGCTAATATCCAATGACTTGAGAGAGATATGGAAGGCACCCCACCACAGTGGCCCTCACCTCCACAGTGTCCTCATTCCACACATTTCCACTTCACATTTAAGGGACAAGGTCACATAGATATCTAAATTTATTCTATCATAAAACCCAACAACTCCAGTGGACAAACAGGACATCCCTCGTTAGCCACCCAAACACCAACACTGGACCACCCTGTATAGGGCCCTCTCCAGCCTTGGTCTCGGGCCAGGGATTTGTGTCAACCTTCTTTGCTCTTGAAATCTATTTGCTCTTGAAATCTCTCCAGCCTTTTGTTTCAGGGCTTGAGGTCAGTTTCTCTCCCTTATTTCGTTGGCCTTGAATAAAGTCTTTCTGCCTCTTTAACTTCATCTGCTGCAATTTTTACTTTGACATTACCTATGTGTAAATAGCTGATCCTGTCATCTTACACACAATGTCATTCCTTACCATGTTTTTATCCAATTTCTTTCCTTATTTCACTATAATCCTCCAAAAGAACATTTCCAACTTTCTTCCCTCCCTTCTGACTTGGCATCCACAGCAGGAGATGATCTGACTGCCCAGAGCCTTGAGGGGTCCCAGGTTGCCTCCTACACAGCCATTGTCCCCAGGACCTGAGAAGCATTGTGAGCTAATATCCAATGACTTGAGAGAGATATGGAAGGCACCCCACCACAGTGGCCCTCACCTCCACAGTGTCCTCATTCCACACATTTCCACTTCACATTTAAGGGACAAGGTCACATAGATATCTAAATTTATTCTATCATAAAACCCAACAACTCCAGTGGACAAACAGGACATCCCTCGTTAGCCACCCAAACACCAACACTGGACCACCCTGTATAGGGCCCTCTCCAGCCTTGGTCTCGGGCCAGGGATTTGTGTCAACCTTCTTTGCTTTTTGGATGTTTTCTATAATCTCCACATGCTTGTTTTGGGGGAGTCCACAAATAGATCCTGGGAAATGGTAAATAGAATCTGTCTTCTGGTTCTGTGTCCTTTCCTGCTCCATTTGGCCTCTGGGGTATTTGGCTGAATCCTTGGAGCTGCTGCAGTGAGGAGGAGTGTGGGTAAGCAGAGGTGGGCGTTGAGGGGTCATGTGGAGGGATAGAGTCTTTGCAGAATCCAGGTGTGAAATACTAAATCCTGGGTGGGTTTTTGGGGTGTTAGGTGTGATTTGAGATCACGTGGGGACTTGAGGAAGGGCTTTTATTGGCTCTTTATTGGGTCTCATGGTAGGGTGAGGATTCTGAATGAGTGCCTGACCTACCTGAAGAAGGGTGAGCATCTGCAACTGCTGCATTGTAGTTTCGCGTGCCCTCCTTTCAGACTTCGATGGGCATGAGAGATGAAACACAGAATTGGAGGAAGAATAAGATTCTTGAAGACTCAGACTGGTTTCCTGACATGGGGGTCAAGAGGGAGCACCAGATGTATAGTCTGAAGGGGACATGGGACAGGGGAAACAGTGGAGCTGGAGATGAGCATCCAGTGGGTTCTAGGAGTCTGGAGACCAATGAAGGACTGGAGGACAGAGGACACCACGAATGCAGAAGACTTGAGTTGAGAGGATTTGGGGAATCAAGTCAGGAAATGAGTTGGACCATGGGGTAGTCAGACTGGAAAAGGGATCAGGGATAGATCCTGGGGGAGGGTGGGGAATGCAGGGCAGGGAAGGCAGTGAGGAGTAAATAGAAGACCAGACTCCAGTTCTGACCAATTGAGAAATGTGCGGGTTGCTCTCAAAGCCTGGGGGCAGTGTGGAAAAGGGAGATCCCACCCTTGTACCCTGAGCCCTACTTCAGGTGAGTCAACAAGTTAGCCATGCCCCCAGGAGATTTGTGTGTGAGTGAGTAAGGCTGAATAGGAGCCTGGCGACAGGCAGAGGAGGGCAGATATGGGGTTGAGTATCGAGGGCAGAATGAAGCTGGAGTGTGTGCAGGCTTTCTCTTCTTTATTCATTAGTCAGTGTGAACTTCCCCTGAGTTCACAGGTGAAAGCTGTGTGACAGGTGTCAGTGAGAGATGGTAGGTGTCATGATCATCTCGACACCTGTCCTCCTCTAATCCAGTTTGTACCACTTCCATTTATGATGCATCTACTCTCCCCATAGGAACTTCTTTTGGTGGGTGTGACAGAATCCAGGTCATGATGAGAAGTTCTGGCTCCCTAATCATGTTACATCCGTGTTCAGATGTTCCATCTCTCCTGAGGCCTAGGAGCAGATCAGAAGCTCTTTTTCTAATGTTGTAGAAGGCATGGTCTTGCTTAGAACCCTAGGATTCTGTATGGAATTCTCTAATTAGATCCTGCCAGAGGCTCCACAAAGCACCTTTCATCCTTGTAGTGTGGTTTGGATGGAGGTACGTGTGCAAGAAATTGTCCTTTCCTCTGGAGGTGTGTCCAGCATGTGCCAGACTATTGGAACCCTAACACCTTCATTGTTGTAGCAGGTCAATGAATGATCACAGATGTGGATGTTCCTACAGCCCATGGAACTCTCCCATTTTGCTTAGATTGTTGATTACCAGAGCTGATGCTGTCCCTGTCAACAATGACAATGACAACACTGATTTTCTTCTGTCATCAGTATCAGCAGGCATGTACTTCCACTCTTTGGAGCGCATGTGTCTTGCTAAGGCATTCAGAATACTTGCTATTTCTTGTCCATCATTAGCAGGAAATCTTCTAGCTCTCACCATTCAGTGTGATGTTAGAGGTAGGTCTGTAGGTTTTTGATGATTTGAGTCGATGTGAAATTGACTGGGAGGATGAACTCATCCATTTTCTCTGCTAGGTGGGGCCGGCTTTCTGAGCTCGCAATGAGTGCAATCACTTAGAAGGGCCTGGTGTAGGTTTCATGCTCTGCTTTCATCATCTTGACATTCTTCATGATTTTGAACAGATAGCCCTGATTTTCACTTTACAAAGAGTCATGCAGTTTATGTAGCTGGTTGTGGCCCTGGGAGTAACCATGGGTGCTTGGAATCCCTTTAGAAAGAAAAGGTTCAACTCTGTTTGGAGGTGCACTTTCACATTTGTCCATGAGAAGGCAGCAAGACCACAAGATAAACTGGAGGGTTGTGAAGAGAGATGAGGAAGAATTTGGCTTTTTCTATGCTTGTTGTGTCATTATATGTCTCCAGCTGTCCCTACGCTCACCCCCGTTTCTTTTGCACACAGAGGAAAGGCTCTCCAGTTCTGGTGGACTTCAGAGATTCAAATTCTGGACTCCACATCCAATGGGGGAAAAAGAAATAGCATTTAGTGATTTGAATAGCCTTAAATAGCATTAAATAGAAGTCATGTCCACACGGACTGTTATTGGGGAACACTGAAGTGATAGGGATGGGAAGGGGGTGCATTATGGTGATAGGGAAGAAAGGAGTTGAGTCCTCATCTTCCAAGAGAGAAGACCTTAGATGCCCAGAAGTGAAAATCAGTAAGTAGCCTCAGAGCATGTTATTCAGAGATGACTTTGGTTCTGTCCAGAGGAGCTGCTGCTGTGTGGGGCAGATCTCCTCAGGGTGGCCCAGACAGGAGAAGCCAGGACCTTCCTGTGATCACTCTGAACAGAACACACAGAGACCCTGGGCTTATCATGGCCAAGTCCAGTGTTGTCACAAATACAAGAAAGAGAACATCCAACAGGTGGAAGACCGGATTGGTTTTGCTCACAGTGTGAATATCAGGAATAGAATAATAATTTCATCATTCCAGCTACAGTGGGCTGTGTGACAAGTTAAAATAATCTTGAGTTTGAAGGTCATCCACTTCAAAAAAGATATGTCCCCTCTGGGCAAGCCTCACACAGCTGATTAAGAGTCTTTCTGGAAGCTCTAACATGCTGGGTCTTGGTCCATATGACATATGATGAGGACTGACTTTTTCTCTCTGTTTGTTTTTTTGACATCAGAGCCAATGGCATGAAAAAATCATAACCTTTGATTCATGACCCAGTATCATCACCAGTCCATAAATGACCTGTCTTCCTTTTTTAGAGAACTGTTACTTATTTAACTTTACTTTTACTTTTGACATATATTAGGAAGCAGATTCAAGTGGCAGTTTCTAGAAAGATCCTTAAAATCAGGACTGGAGATTCACCTTGCTAAAGAAGCTCTCTCTACTTCCTGGAAGAAAAAACTGGGAAATCAGGATGCTGTGCTGGTCTTGGGCCACAGCACCACTGCAGTTTATCAGTAGAGACAAGCTTCAGACTGACTGGCTCTATGGCCCTGAGTGCTAGGATAGGCTCCAGCTGCATTTCGCAAGAACCACTTCATTCTTTCACATCTCACGCATGTGATTCTTTGGTCAGAGATTCCAGGAATTTCTCAGGCATTCATGTATTTATCAAGGGGCTTGGACGATAATTAGTTGAGTCAATCTGGTGTTTCAATCCTGGATGTGATGAGTCACCTCCAATGTTATGTGTCCACAACCAAGACCTTTATTCCTCCACCTCCCAACCTGATCCTGCCAGAGTCCTCATCTTTGGGGTGAAGGTCAACTTCATCCTGGTAAAATGAATGAGGGAAACCACACAACAGAAGCCTGTTACCATCTTATGACACCTGAGGGTCAGAGCACATTCAGTGTAGACATAAGGGCACTGGCATCAGCATGAGAGGAGGCCAGCAAGTGCCTGTGGGTGTCCCAGAGATGGGCTTTTACCCCTGGTACAGTCAGGAGGGAGGACAGGGCCTTCCTAACAGTGAGAGGTTGGATCCCCATTTGTCTCAGAAAATCACACCGTGTCCTCATCTCTACCTTGTGAGTGACTTCTCCTTAGAGGGCCTGGGCATCATGATAGCCTGTGTCCTTCCCCTTCTCACAGAGACCTGCCCTGACACAAAACGTGGATTGTCCACCCCAGGTAAAGTTACCACCAGGGAAATCAGAGCCCCACTTGGATCACAAAGGAATTCGTGGGTGACTCCCTGTTCCCAGGGTCCCTGGTCTGTAGGGACACATGGCTGTGGTCCCCTAAAGACATCTCACCAGCCCAAGGTGTCTAGCTGAACAAGGGAATCCACCCCCCCAACCCCGGGAGAAGACAGGAATTGAAAGAGATGTGTTCTTCCATCTCACAGAGGCAGACGGTTGCACAGGGGCCTCCCCTCCTGTAACAGAGCAACCCACGGAATCTGCTGCTGGGTCTCCATACGGAGCTGCTCCAGGTCCTGGGCCCTGTACGGAGAACTAGAAAAGACTAAAGGCAGGGACAAAATGACTTGGATGCAAGGGCCAGGCCTTGAGACTATCCAGCATTGCCTTGAGACCTCAAGCGATCACTCACTGGGCCCTTCCTTTGAAACTTGAGCATCAAAGAGCTCCTCCCGAGGCAGCACATCCAATAATCAGTACAGGGCACTGGATCAGGAGTCCAGTGGACAATGCCTGTGCTATCCCTGGGCTCATCCTGCACTGGGATAGGATCAGGCTACCTGGGGACCCACAGTGACCAGGACACAGGATGATGGGACCCTTCAGGCTGGAGTTCAGAGCCCACCTCTGTCCAAGGCTCAGGGCCAGTTCACATCCTCTGGAGCCAGGTCAGCATCCCTGGTGCAGCTCCTGACATGGACTCATGCCTGCTCATGGCCTCCAGGGGGTGAAATTGGGACACATGGACAATTAGCAGGAAATTAACACCTGAATGTTGCTTTGGCTCAGGAGATAGAGAAAGAAACTGATTTTCATCCTTTGATTCAACAGATCCTTCTGGGCCCCTCATATGTGCTTGCTCTTCTGCCTGTCCCTTCTAAGAGCCTCAGAGCACCCTGCTTTGTCAGGGGTCCCTGTAGAGCTCTCTACTCCTGCCTGTCCTATGCTTGGGGAAGGCAGGTGACCACAGGAATGTCAGTCAGGCAGAGGACAGAGGCCCCCAGGAAAGTCTAGGAGCACAGGCTGTGAGTCACAATTCAGCCAACACACACAAAGCGGGCCTCCCTAAAACAGTCTCCTTAGGACCACGAAGACCACAACCACCTGCCCTCCCACCACCATGGTCCTCTCACCCAGGACATGCAGGAAATCTTCCTCTACACATCTGGTACTGCAGTTCCTTCTGAGAAACCTATACTCGGTGTTTGTCCCTGAAAGCAGAGCCAGGTTGGTGACATCAGAAATGGGGGGCAGGTCCCCTCACCAGTCATTACTCAACTTGACCTTTCCTCACCCCCAGAGTCATCTCTGTGATCTTCCTGCTGGGAGTAAATACAACCTTCCCAGAGTATTTGAGGACACTGCAAAGACCCTGGTACCCAGCTAGGTTTTTTTGTCGCAAACAGAAATAATTCCCTAGGTTTGGGGAATCCTCGGTGTCTGTGAGTGAGGTGTTGACAGACCCAAGGACAGGACACAGCAGTGGACAATGCTGGTGGAAGGCAGGTCATCTTCTCAGGGGACATGGGTTCCCATCAGCCTTGCTGTTGAAAGTGTGCTCCACAGGCAGGTGTGATCAGCATCACTTGATAGCTTGTTAGATGCAGACTCTCGGGTCAACATCAAATGTGCTGGGTAAGAATCTGCATTTTATTAGAAAATTCTGACTCTGAACAGGAGAAGGGGAGAGACCACTCCATCCTCCAAAAATGGTGCTCAGTCTGGCTAAGTACCCACAAACATGCACGGCTGCTAAAGTAGCACTTCTATTGTATCATCTGGACATTCCCAATCTTTATCAAGTTCCTCAGCTGATTCCAATACACAATGGTGCTGACATCCCTGTAACAAGAGTTCCTGGTGGAGCCTCTTGGCTCCTCTTCTTAAGGGAGAAGGAAGAAGGGGATGAGAGAGAAGAGTGACTATGCACGCTGACCTGATGCTACGGGACAGCCCGGGACATGACGCCTTGGATTTGTGCTTATCCAAACAAGGATGTATGTGTGTGTGTGGTGGGGTGGTGGTGGTGGTTGGGACTCCCTGTTGAAGACGGCAGAGGAATCAGCGGTTCCCAGGAACCAGGAATACAGATAGAAGGGCAAGAGAAACAAAGGACAAGGGAATAAGGAATGAGAGGAAGGAGCAGGAGTGTCCTTGACAGAGACTCCACCCCTGCCCTCATGACCTGGCAAAGCACTCCTGCCCAAGAGGAGGCTCAGGACAGAGGGAGGAAGCACAGCAGAGCTGACACCTGGTGGGCAGCAGTGCTTCCGAGCTTCTCTGGAGCCCAGGCTCTTCTCACAGAGGGAGGGACAGAGCAGGCAGCAGCCACCATGCAATCCCTTTCAGCCCCTGCCCACAGAGGGTATGTTCCCTGGAAAGGGCTCCTGCTGGCAGGTAAGAGGGGATGATACCCTGAGAGTGGGTAGAGATGGGAGGATAGAGACGGCTGTGGTCTCTTAAGGAGGACAGGGGTTGGAGAGGGGCTAGAAGACTTCTGTTTGGACGTGATAGGAGAGGACATGGGAGCAGAGTAAGATGGGTGGAGGGGGCTCAGCAACAGGTCAATTTCATGATCTGGAAGTGGTGAGGGCCAGGAATATCTCAATTGCTCTACCTTTCCAAGTTAGTTATCACGGATCAATAATTTTTGAAAATAGATTACAATATTAATAATTTATTTGAGGATGACACCATTAAAAACTTAACTAGGGGCACTAAACATTGCCCTTCCCCATCACTAGAAATTGGCAAATAAATACCAGGATGGGGGAGCCCTCAGAAGACTTGTTCTTTCATCCACAGGTGTTCCCAGTCTTTTCCAGGCACAAGGGGTACGACAAGATCAGCAGATCCCTGCCCTCAGGAGCTCACATTCTGTGGGGATGAGGAGAGATATGCAAAGACATCTAGAATGTGAGGTCAGGGACTGACATTGTCATGAAGGGAAGAGAGCAGGGAGAGGTGAGAAAGTGAAGATGGAGGGTCTTCAGAACAGATGGTCAGGGAAGGCATCTCCCAAGGACACCTCTGAAGTTGCAGGGTGCTGAGGGCAGTGATGGAGTGAGCCAGGCAGACCTCTGGACAAGAGGATTGGGAACAAAGGAAATAAGCTCAGAGGGGCTGAAGAAATGGTACATGCTGATGACCTTGACCAGTAGAGAAACACACACACACACACACACACACACACTACAAGTCTAAGAGAAGAAGAAACTTTCTCAAGACACAGGGCCTCATCTTTGCATCCCAATCCACAAGTCTAAATATTGATTGATCTCTCTTTCTTCCCTCCTAGTCTCACTCTTAAGCTTCTGGAACCTGCCAACCACTGCCCAAATCACTGTTGAATCGTTGCCACCCAATGCTGCTGAAGGACAGAATGTTATTCTAGTTGTCCAAAATCTGCCCAGGAATCTTCTAGGCTATAACTGGTTTAAAGGGGACAGACCAAGTCCCAAAACCGAAATTGCACATTATGATATAGACAGAAAAACATTGATCCCAGGGCTTGCATTCACTGGCCGAGAGACAATATGCCCCTATGGATCCCTGCTGTTAGCGAATGTCACCATGGAGTACGCAGGAAACTACACGGTGTTTGTCATAAAGAGACGTCTGCAATATGAAGTAGCAATTGCACAGCTCCACGTACACAGTGAGTGACTCCTCTCTGATCTCTGGGTGTTGGATGGGGTGAATTCTACTTCACACAGAGAATTTACTGGCCTGGACTGTGCCTAAATACCCCTCTGCATTATGTCCCATGCTGGGATTTGAGCATTTAGTGCAGGACACAAACAGGGGAGATGAACTTCAAAAGACGGGAATTCATTTTTGGGAATCAGACTGTTCAAACTTTCCCTGTGGAGATAAGGACCAGTCTGATGGGAATAACCCAGCAGAAGGAGATCAGTATTGGTCCAGCCCTCTGGCTCCTCCCTGAAACTATCACACTGAGAAAGATCCTGCAGGGCTTGAGGATCCCTGGGATCCTCACAGAAAAGTCCAGCCGTGGACAACCCTGCTCAGAACCCTGTCCCAGGCTCCCGACTCCAGTGACTCTGGGGAACCTGTGGCAGGGTTGGATTTTGGTATCCTGGGCAGGGCCAACTGGGAGCAATGATTTCCTGGCAGCCTGACTTCCAAAGCCCCTGAGCTTGTTACCATCCAGGTCTCAGCCCCAAGAGCCACATTTAAGCAGGGGCAGCGCCTGACTCTTGACCTGAGACTCAGCATGGATAGCAGAGAGGGACAAGGCCCCCAGGCCATTAACCAACTGCTCTGTGGAATTTAGGACACTACAAGGGAAAGTCAGTCTCCCCAGGGGAGGAACAGAAGAGGGAAGATGCTGTTGACAGCTCATCCATCAGGGATCAGGCCCAGTGGCATTGTGTCTCCGAATCAAACAATAACAGATGCCATTTATTTGGGCAGCTCCTCCCTAGGAAGATTTAGTTCAGCTCCAGAGATGTTTTGAAGGTTAATTCATTGACCGCCTGGTAGTCAAACTTTTATTCTACTTCATTGAGGGGAAACTGAGGCACAGGGAGATGAAAGTAACTGGAACAGGGTCACACAGACCATGAGTCACATGACGTCTGTCTGCAGCCATAGCTCCATCCTCTCCTCCACTGGGGGACCTAATTAGGTGTCTGTGGACCCCGAGACCAGCTGTTGGTTCAGATCCTTCCTTTTTCATTGTCTGCAGCTCAGAGGGAGAGATTCTGCTCTGGGGAGTGACAGCAAATGGAAATTTCACCCCAGTTTACTCTAGAACCAAATTACCTGATCAAGAATCAGAGTCACTGCACGGAATGCCCAGGCTGCCCCCTCAGGTGGCCGATCCAAACTCCCTGCACTGGACTTGAAATCGCTTATTTGTTTCCTAATGTGTTGGGGTCACTGCCACTGGAGGATAAGGAAAGGACTTTGTAGTCTCTCCGCTCTACATCTGCAGCCAGCCCGGGCCCAGGTGTAACCAATTCTCAATTGCTTTTGATGAGGGTGAAGGAATAAATGGTAAATGAAGGAATGAATAATCCAAATTTTCTGCAGAGATTGGAATCTGGATGCAGAGTCCTTGGACTTTTGTCCACAGAGGATAGATTCTCTCACCTTGCAAGGGTTGAGACCTATGTCTCAGGTCTTTTACTGCTCTCTAGAGAAAGATTCCTTCCCGCAGTTGGGCTGAGAGCCCAGGGTATTGATCAAAACTTTCACATATGCAGGAATTTTAACTTCTGCTCAAATTTCTATCTCATAACCATGAAATGTCAGAGGGTCTGTGAGGGCCAGATCTGCAGGAAGTTCAGAGACAGAAGAGACATTATAGACCACGGGCTGAGATCAAACTCTGCTGACAAAGCCAGGCAGCACCTGACTGTCCCCTCATTCTTTTCTAGATCATTCTTTGGATTCTCTGTATTATTTATTGGGTCACTGGCTCATGGCAGTTACAGTCACCAGGGAAGATCTGATCCACGTCTTTGCCATGAGGCCTGAGTAGTCACCTGACTGCTTTGCTTGCTCCTGGTCCTATGTGTTATTTACTCTCAAACCACAGAGCCACCCTTATCCATCTCTAGGAGAATCTTGAGTATGGTGCCCCCAAGAAAACACACCTCACTGGGTGAAGGAGAAGTTGTAGTGGGAAGGAATCATCATTGGTTGGTCAGGCAATCAGCTGGTCAGTGAAGAACCAGGAGAGGAATGGAGGGTGGTATTGAGGGCCCGGTGGTCTCTGATTCTCCTCCTCTGTCTTTTCAAAACCCAACGCTGCTAACGTATTGACACTTGAAAAAGTCTGTGCTTTCTCCCAGACATAGAGCAGGTGGCCTTACATTCTCTGAGAGCTCAGATCCTCAGGCATTTTTTGTGAGGTCCATAAACGTGCCTTATTCTTTGAAGGACTCAGGTTGGCTGAGTGGTGAGAGATGTCAACTCTCATTTGCTCATTTTTCAGTCACATCATTTGGTTTTCTTGTTGTTGTTGTGTTTAGCAGTTCTTTCTATACTCTGGATATTGACCCCTTATTGATACGCAAATAGCTAATTATTTTCTCCCATTGCGTAGGACACTTCCACTGTGTTGATTGTGTCCTTTACTGAACTGAAGGTTTCATTTTGACAAAGTCCAATTTATGTAGTTTTTCTTTTTGTTTCCTGTGTTCTTAGTGTCATAGTCAGGAAATCACTGCCAAATCCAATGTCAGGAAGGTTTCCCCCTATATTTTCTTCTCAGAGTTTTATAGTTTTAGGTCTCGTGTTAGGATTTGATCCATTTTGAGTTAAGGTTTGTATATGGTGTAAGGCAGCAGTCCAACCTCATTCTTCTGCTTGTGGAGATCCAAGTTTCCAAACTGTTTGTTGAAAAGACTGTCCTTTCTGCATTGGATGGTCTTGGCACCCTGGTCAAAATCACTGGATCACAGGGCAGAGGATTTTTTTCTGGATCTCTATTGTCTTCGAGAGCCTTACGTCTCTCTTCTTGTCACTGCCACCCTATTTTGATTCTTTAGTTCACTGGAAAGTTTTGAAATCAGGAAGTGTGACTCCTCACGTATTGTTCTCTTGTATAAAGATTATTTAACTAGCCCCTTGGATTTGAACTTAGATGTTTCTATTACTACAAAAATTGCATTTGAACTATGATAAGGATTATATGAAATTTGTATATAGTTTGGGGTATATTGGCATCTTAACAATATTAACCCTTCCTTTCCATGAACATGGACGTCTTTCCTTTATTTGTGTCTTATTGAATTTCTTTCCGAATGTTTGGTAGTTTTCAGTGTGCACATCTTTCACCTTCTCAGAAAAGTGTATTCCTAAGTATTTTATGCTTTTTGATGTACTTGTAATTGGAATTGTTTTCTTCATTTCTTTTTTGGACTGTTCATTGTTATTGTATATAAATGTAGCTGATTTTGAATGTTGATTTTGTTTCCTGCAACTTTGCTGAATTTGTTTATTCGTTCAACAGTTTTTTTTTTCTGTATGTGTGGTTGTAATTTTTAAGGTTTTCTACATATAAGATTATGTCTTCTGGTAAATAGATCATTTTTCTCCTCCTTTCCAATTTTGATGCCTTCTATTTCTTCTTCTTGCCTCATTGGTGTGGCTAGGACTCCTGTACTATGTTGAACGAGTGGTGAAAGTAGCATCCTTTTCTTTTTCATCATCTGAGAGGACAGATTTCTGTGTATCACCTTTGAGTATGAGTATGATGTTAGCTGTAGACTTTTTACTTCTGACTGTTATCATCTTGAGTAGTTTCCATCTCTTCCTAACAGTCCCTGTCTTTTCTTAAAACCCTAACAACTTCTCTCTAGAGAGTTTCTTCCCTGTGGTATTCACTTCACAGGCCAGGAAGTAGAAGTCCTCCTTAGAGTGAGAAATCCTTTTGATCAGAAGCTCTCCAGGTCCTTATTGTGAAGATTGGGCAGGGCCATCCTCATTGTCTAATAAATTATTTAACAATCAGGTAATGCCTTCCAACTTTATGTAACATTCTCTTGGACCCAGACATGGACAGAGCTGGCAAGACTGCCTACTCCAATACACCCAGAAGTGTCTATAGGGAAGGTGGCCTGATCTTTTATGAAGTCAAAGAAAGTTTTTGGAAAAATCAATCACATCTCGAGAGAGAAAAATTCCTCCTGGTGATGACATCATAGAATCCATTGGATGAGAATAGGTTCCTGGTGCTGATCCTACAGAGATGTCCAGGGGGACCCACCAGGGTCATCCTGCGATGATATAGGAATCAAACGGGGAGGTGGTGCCCCCTTATTACAGATCATCACTTGAACAAAGGCACTCATCCTTCTGCAGGGGTCAGGGCCATCCTCTGGGTCACCTACACAGAGTGGCTGAGATCTCTGAGGAAAGAGCATTGCCCCATGCCCCAGGCCCACTCTCTGTAACTCATCTCCACTGTTTCTCTACAGAGCCAGTGCCAAAGCCCTCCACTGGAATCGTCAAAAGACGTAAACACAGCAGATACATCACATAAGGAGCCTGTGGTCCTGACCAGCCTCACAAATGACTCTGGGATCTCCATCCTGTGGTTCGTCCATGACCAGAGTCTGCAGCTCACAGAGAGAATGACACTATCCCAGGACAATAGAACCATCACCATACCCCCCATTGGGAGGGAAGATGCCAAGCTTATCATGTGATGTCTCCAACCCAGTAAACTCCAGCAAAAGTGACCTCCTCATGCTGGATGTGAAATATGAGTCTGACCCTCTGGCTCTCTTACCCTTGTCTATCTTATTAAACTCTGAAAAGATTTTTTTTTCCTAATCTGTAAGATGATGATTCTGAAGCACTTTTCAGTAGAGTTGTTGTAATAGTCAATTATCAAGGTGGAAATTCCTTAGAAGACTTGCATTCAATCAATAAATGCTCAACAATCTTATCTGACTTTGTCATTATGTTGGCTTGGGGTCACTTTCCAGTCCAGATCCTAGGTCTTGTTGGTCTCAGTTATACCATCTCCACAGTGGAATGCCAGGCAGTGCTTGTGCAATGAGAGGTGAGAGCCCACAATAAGCTCTCAGGGTGAGGTAAGGATTCTGAGCACTGGGCAGACATATATGTTGAAGGAAGAACAACTGGAGCTGTTGCAGTGAAGTTGGGGTGCCATCCTTCCAGATATGGAGGGACATGAGGGGTGAGACATAGGACTGGGGGAAAAGGATTATTTTCTTGGAGACTGATTAGTGCCCTGACACAGAACAAGATGGACTGTCAGACATGCAGGGTGAAGGGGACATGGGACAGAGTACAACGGGGTGAGGGAGATGAGTACCCAGTGGGGTCTAGGAGTCTGGGGAACAATGAAGGATTGGACAACAGTGGACACCATGGATGCAGAATACTTGAGATGAGGGCATTTGGGAAATGAAGTCAAAAAGTGAGTTTGCGCATGGCTAGTCAGATTAGAAAAGAGATCTGGAAAGAAGCCCGGGGGAAAGTGGGGAAGGCAAGACAGGAGTGGTAGTAGGGAGCAAATAGAGGGCCACCCTTTTCCAGTCTCCAGTTCTGACCAGGTGAGACATATTCAGGTTGCTCTTAAAGGCTGGGAGCACTTAGAAAAGCCAGATGCCACCCTTGTCCCCTGAGACCTACTTCAGTTTAGTGAACAAGTAAGCCATGTCCCCAGGGGATTTGTGTATGAGTGAGTGAGCATCAATAGGAGCCTGGCACAGGGAGGGGAGGAGAGATATGGGGGTGAGGATTGAGGACAGAATGAAGTTGGAGTCTTTGGAGCCTTTTCCTTCTTTGCTGACTAGTCACAGTGAAGTTCGCACAAGTCCACAGGTGAGAGCTCTGTCACAGTTGTCAGTGAGGAGTCTTTGGTGCCATGAAGGTATGGGCACCTGTCCTTCTCTAATCCAAGAGGCACCACTTCCATTGTTGATCCACCTGCTCTCCCAACCTGATTTATGTCGGTGGGTGTGATAGAAGCCAGATCATGATGAGGAGTTCTGGCTCCCTGGTCACATTCTTCCCATGTTCTGACACTCTAACTCTCCCAAGATCTAGGAGGAGTTCAGGAGATGTTTTTCTATTGCTGCAGAAGGCATGGCATTGTTCCCAAACCCTAGAAGCCTGCATGGAATTCTCCCCTAAGATCCTACCAGAGGCTCCATAAGCACCTTTCACCCTTCTAATGTGGGTTGGATGGAGGTAAATGTGCAGGAACTTGTGCTTTTCCTCGGAGGGCTGTCCAGCATGCCAGAGACTACTGGAGCCTTGAAACCTTCCCAATTGAAGCAGATCAATGAATGGTCACAGATGTGGATGACCCTACAGCCCACAGAACTCTCACACTTTGCTTAAGTTGTTGATTACTAGAGCTGACCCTGTCTCTGATGTCATTGTCAATCCTGATGTCATTTTCTTTGGTCATCAACTTCCTCTGGCATCCACTTCCACCCTTTGGTGCATATCTGTCTTACTAAGAGATTCAGAATACTTGCCATTTCTTGTTCTTCATTAGCAGGAATGCTTCTAGTTCTCAACATTGAGAATGATATGAGTTGTAGGTCTGCAGGATTTTTATGACTTGAGTTGATGTGGAATTGACTTGGAGGATGAACACATCTATTTGCTTTGCTAGGTATGGCTGGCTCGTGGGCTCACAATGTATCCTACTAATAAGTAGGCCCTGTCTTAGGTTTAATGCTTTGCTTTTGCTGTTTTGAAATTTTTCATTATTTTTGAACAAGGAGTTTTGATTTTCAAGTCCAGTGTTGTCACAAATCAAAGAAAGAGAACATCCAATAAGAGGGAGCCAGGACTGGCTTTGTTCACAGTGTGAATATCCAGAAGAGATAGTTTCATTGTTCTGGATACAATTCACTGTACAACCAATATTAATCTCCTTGTGGTTGTAGGTCATTCACATCAAAACCATATGCCCCTCTGGGAAAGCCTTGCACACCTGATTAAGATCCTTCCTGGTAGCCTGGCTATCTTAGATCTTTGTCCATATGACATGATGGGGACTCACTTGTTTTCTCTGTTTGTTTATTTGACATCAGGCGCATAGAATTGAAAAATCATAATCCTTGGCTCACAACCCAGTAGCATCACCAGTCCATACACAACCTGCTTTCCTTTATAGAGAGGTATTCGTTATTTATCTTAATTTTATTTATTTATGTACTTTTTTTGAGGAAGATTAGCCCTGAGCTAACTACTGCCCGTCCTCATTTTTGCTGAGGAAGCCTGTCCCTGAGCTAACATCCATACCCATCTTCCTCAACTTTATATGTGGGATGCCTGCCACAGCATGGTATGCCAAGTGGTGCCATGTCCACATCCAGGATCTGGGCCGGCGAACTCCAGGTTGCAGAGAAGCGGAATGTGCGCACTTAACCGCTGCACCACCGGGCCGGCCCCACACCTTGATTTTATTTTGACTTACATATTTGAAACCTGTAGTTGCAGCTTCCAGAAGATCTCCAAGTGCCGGACTGGAGGTTCAGCTCACTAAGGAGACTCTCTCCACTTCCTGGATGAAAAATCTTGGAAAACAAGACCTTGTGCTGGTGTGTCTGCACCCTCTTGGTAGAGACAAGCTGGGGACCAACTGGCTGTATGGCCCTGAGTGCCAGGATAGCCTCCAAGTGCATCTCACAAGAACCACTTTCCTCTTCCAAACATGAATCTGCTGTCAGAGCTTCTGGGAAATTCTGTCCTCAGCTTCCCAGGCTTTCATTTATGTTTCAGGATTTATAACGAATGAGTTGCGAATCTGTGATGTCTATCCTGGATCTCAAAGGGCATCACCAATGTAACACGTCCACAACCGAGACCTTTATTACCCCACCACCCAACCAGACCTTCCCAGAGTCTTTCTCTTTTCAGTGAAGGTCAAGTTCCCTGGGCTCAGTTTGAAAATCTTGCCATTATCCTTGATGGTTCTGTTACTCTCTCCCTAATCTTTAATCCATATGCAAACCCTGCCATCCACTCCAGAATATGAATAGAATCCAAACGCTCAGGTCCAAAACACCACCACTCATGCATTGGGTTATTGTAATAGTCTCCTAATGGGTCTTCCTACTGCCTCCTTGTTCCCCCTTCCCTTACCCTTGTCTCCTTACAGTAAGATCTCTGAATCCACAAAGATGAATTTCTTTAAAGCCCAGATCAGGTTATTCTTTACCTGCTCAAAGCCCTCCTCTTGCCCACATCTCGATCACATCAAAATCCAACATCCTCACCAAGGCCCACAGGCCCAGGTTAGGGCTCCTCAAAGTGCTGGTCTGCACCAAGTCAGGGAGTTTCCACTGAAAGTTCCATCACTTCTGTGCTTGGGTCGAGAAAGTTTTACAATGAAGAATGTGTCAGCTGAAATAAACAGGGCACTTAGCCCTGTGTTTGGTCTACTTTCTGGCCCAAACTCCTTGGCTCCTTGCAGATCATCCTTTGAGTAGCAACATCCTGTACAATGTGGCCCCTGACTAGGTTCTCTTGTCATCTTCTTCATGCTGTCTGTGGTCTTCACCATGTCTTCCTGACCCTCAAGGAAATTCCTGCCCCAGGGTCGCTTCACTGGCTATTCTCTCTCTTTGGAATAATCTTCCTCCAGAGATATGCATGACCAGCCCTCCCTTCCTGCAGGTGCCACTCAAACCTTGTCATTGTGAATTTCCTGACCATCTCATATAAGATAGAAAGACCTCCATCAACCCAGCCGCTACTTGTTTCCTCCACTCGCATTATTTTCCTTTAGAGGAATTACCATCACCTGAAATACTGCTCAGTTTATCTTGATTTCCTCTCCCTCTTCAGCAGAACATCTGCTCCCTGAGACCGGTGACTGGCTGTCAGGTTCACTTTAGTGTTCCCTGCAACCACTATAAGCCTGGGCAGAACATGTGCTTGTTGTTCAAAAAATGGGTTAATGCACATGTGAATAATTGCACACTGGGAATTGAATGCAGTCACTTCAACATCGTTGTTGGTAAAATATGGATGATTCTGGCCCTGTCAACATGCAGGAGCCATGGAGGAATGGGCCTCATTCCTGATATCTGTTATTATGTACCAAAACACCCCAAACTTAAAATTGCTCAATGTCTGAAATGATGAGGGACCTGAAGTCTTGATATACTCCAGTCATGATAAGAGATGATAAATTTGTGCACAGGAGAGGCAGAAGAATAAAATCTTGGGCAAAGCTTTCTGCAGGAAGAACACTGGTGTCTCTGTGGAGGGTCCACGCTTCCAGCTTTTCGTGCCTTTCCTCCCAGCATCTCTGTGATGACCCTGAAGGAGTCACACTGTTCTCATGCTGCTTTTACAGAGAGCAAACAGAGACACTGGTGTTCTCATTTAGCTCCATCTATGAGATGCAGTGAGTCCAGTCTCTCGGTTATCTGCAGACGCACACACTACATATATTAGACCCATGGATTAGTGTCTGGGTTCATTTTACTGAACGTTGTGTCTCTGAGATATAGCTACATTGATGTGTGTGGTCACATTTCTCTGATTGTCATCACTCTCAGATTTTGACACTTCCGTAGGAAATGACACAATTATCATTATACAGGTAAGATCATTGAATGTCTGCGAGAAATGTTCTGGAAGTTTTGAAAGGAAAAGGTTCTCACACTTTTAAAAGCACATTATACTTTTCAAAGGGTAATATCTTTACTGTTAATAAGGGGTAATGCTTATTTCCTTTTCCTTAAGGACAAGCTCATTACTCTTAAATACCTGGATGTTGTATTTTGAAAGAGATATGAATCTTCTGTTTTTTGAAAGGCCATATAAGCTTATTTTATACATGACTTCATTAATTACAAAGGGTGATATACTATCATTTATCCAAAGTGGGTCATTACATCTTGTAAAAAATATTATTTGTATTAAAGATAAAGCTGTTATATGCTTAAAGACAAGATGATTATGAAATATAACCATGAACTTTACTTTATAGGTAGTTTACTTAGAAAGTATGAGAAAGTTTATACCACATAGGCAAAAATTAGCAATGTAGACTGGGTAACACCTGGGTAACCACTCAAGTCGGGAAGGAGTTCATTGTCAGCTTCAGAACGGCCTCAGGGTCCGGTCCTGGCCACAAGCTCCTCCCTTGAACCTAGAAGTGACAGTTCCCTGAATTCATGGTCTTTGCCATTATTTCCTTCACAGTTTTCCTTGCTACACCTGAATCTACACATCAGGGTTTAGAGTTTGACTTCTTGAACTTGCATGAACACACATCACACTCCAACTCTCCCCCTGGAGAGCCGGCCTTGAAAGAAGTAAAGGATATGACCTCTCCCCATCTCACACAGCAGAGATGCTGCTGTCCAATAAGGCTGTGCCACAGCACCCAGCACCATGGGCCATCCACAGTCACCACCTCCAAGCAGACTGGCAGGTGTGACACCAACAGTGCAAATGTCCAGGAGGTGAGAGGCAGCAGGGACCCTCCCACAATGAGGGCTGGAACAGCATAAAGAGGTACAAAGAAGGAGATAGCACTTTACCATGATCAAGTAAACAGGTTTTGAAAAGGATAGCTTTGCAAAAGCTTTTAATATAAACTCTGAGCCTTTTGAGGTTCTTTTGATACTTGGTAGGCTGAGTAATGGCCACCAAGGTATCCAGAGTCTCACCCCTGGAAGCTGTGATTGTCCCTTAATATGACATAAGGGACTCTGCAGATGTGATGAAGTTAAGGATATTGAGTGGGGGAGAATATTCTCTATCATACTAAATGGAATCCGAGGGTCCTTCTAACAGACCGGCAGAAAGCCCAGAGTAGGAGAGATATGAGAATGCAAACAGAAGGAAGAATGGCTTGTGATGCTGCCATGATGAAAGGAAAGAGGACAGCCTTGGAAGATGGAAGTCAAGGAAAGGATTCTCCCCTGGTGCACCAGAGAGAGCAGCAACCCACAGACAGCTTGATATCCGTCCAGGGAACCCAGTGCGCTCATGGGAAACTAACACAAACACCACTAACAGCATCACAAAGTACACATTCCTACATGTTTCTGCATGGAGACAGAGACTGATCTTTCAATGCTTCTATATACAGGAGGCACAAAACAGTATTTTCATTTTTAAGCAATAGGGTCTGAGCAGTCACTTCAGAGAAAATAAAAATATAGTCTCTGAGGCACAAAGAGTGTCAGATGTAGTTCAAGCATCAGGGGGAAACTGAGAAACAATCCAGAGGAAGTGGGCCCTCTGATTACCTGTCATTGCCGCCTCAGAGCAGGGTTCTAGGACCAAGGTATGAATGGATTCCAATGAGTACCTGGAAGGGTTGCCACTAGGGGTTGTGGATCAGTGAAGGCAGGGGGAAGTGGTGGACAATGTAATGGGCAAGGGGCAGCCTGTAGTGGGAGGGGGTCTGTGTCCACAAAGGAGGTGGACAGAGGGAGATGCAGACACCACAGGTGAGCAGGGGGACCAGAAGAGCAGATACACGCATAATAAGGGACAAGGGACTGGCTGAGAGAGAGACAGAATCCAGTGGAGACCAGGAACCCAGGAGTTGTGGGCATTCAGATACAACCGAGGAGGAAGCTGAAGCTGAGTGTTTGACTATGAACTCAGGGGCAGTGACCAGGAGAGGGTTCTGGACTCCAGCCTGGGAGGGGAAGGACAGGAAATGCAAATGAAAAATACAGTGAGGTACCCCCTCATAAACATTATGATGACTACTATAAAAAAAATAGAAAATAGCCACTATTGGTGGGAATGTAGAGAAATAGGAACCCTTGTGTATTGTTGGTGGGAGTGTGAAATGGTACAGCTGCTGTGGAAAACAATACAATTGTTCCTAAAGAAATTAAACATAGAAATATAATACGGTCCAGAAATTTCACTTCTGGGTATATACACTGGAAAGTTTTGAAAGCAGGAACTCAAAGAGACGTTCGTAAAGCCGTGTTCATGGCAGCATTATTCACAATATCTAAAATGTAAACCCATCCAGGTGTCCCTTGATGGATGAATGGACAGGCCAAAGGTGGTAGATTCATTCAAAGGAATACTATTCAGGCTTAAAAAGGAAAATAATTTTGTCATATGTTACAATGTGAATGAACCTTGAGGACATTAAGCTAAGTGAAATAATGCAGTCACAAAAAGACAAAAACTGTATGAGTCCACTTATATGAGGTACTAAGTCAAAATAATAGAGACAGAAAGTGTAATAGTGGGAGGATGGGGGAGGGGAGGATGAGGAGTTATTGTTTAACAGTTTTGTTTCAATTTTACAGGTGAAATGAGGTATGGAGATGGATTGTGGTGATGGTTTCACAACAATGTGAATGTTTTTAACGCCATGAAACTGTGCATTTAACAAGAGTTAAGGTGGCAAATTTTATGTTACATGTATTTTAGCACAATAATAAAAAGGAAAAAGAAAGAAATCATGTATCTTAATGTGAATCCCAATGATATTCTTGAATACAGGATGGAGACAGTCCCATCACACCATCTGGCTCTCTTCAGGCTGAGGATTGTGGGTTTCTGAGAAACAGTTGCGACTGTCACTGACTACGTGCTTCTCTGTTAGGGCACAGACACAGTTTAATCTCTTAAGAAAAGGCAAATGTTTCTTAGACACAATGGGAAATTCAATGGCCACACTGGGGGACTGAGTTGGGAACTACTCAACACAGCTCACCTCACATGTCTCTCTTCTCTTCATCCTTCATCCTCATTCATCCCATGTTTTACACCTTAGACTCTTCAGCTCTCTTGAATCCTTTGATCTGTCCCCTTCCACGCTCCTACCTCCTCCACCCCTCTCTCCATCCCTTCCAGAACATTTCTCTCCAACCTTGGGTGCTCAACTCCCATAGTCGTTGGAGCTTTGGGTCTCTTCCCCCATCATGGGCTCCTGAGACACTCAGAGACCCCAACGGCAACCACCTGAGGCTGAAACAGGCTAATTGGAAACAGGAAATGAACCCACACACCACACACTCTTTGTATTCATCATACCCAGAGCATCACCTGTTGAGGCAAGAAGTTCTCAAAAGCCCCAAAGTTCTTAATCCCAAATTTCACCCTTAAAAATACTTTATTTAGTGTCCAGCCCAGTGGCATAGTGGTTAAATTTGGCATACTCCACTTTGGTTGCCCAGGTTCATGAGTTTAGATCCTGGGAGCAGGCCTACAGCACTCATCAAGCCATGCTGTGGAGGTGGCCCACATATTTAAAAAAAAGAAGTTGGGCACAGGTCTTATCACAGGGACACTCTTCCTCAAGGAAAAAGAGGAAGATTGGCAACAGGTGTTACTTCAGGGCCAAGCTCCCTCAAGAAAAAACTCTGTATTTACTTATACTAAAAATCTCATAATGTTAAATTTACCGTCATGAACCATTAACCAGTCTACAGTTTGGTAATGTATATATATTCTTGTGAAACAGATCTCTAGCACTTTTTCACCTTGAAAAACTGAAAATCTATACTCATTGAACAGCTCTCCATTTCCTTTTCCAAGCAGTCTCTGACAACCACCATTCCTCTTTCTGTTTCTACAAATGTCACTGCTTCAGATACCCCATGTAAGTGGAAATACATGATATTGTCTTTTCACTACTGGCATAGTTCACTCAGCATAAAGTCCAGGATGTCCTTCTTTTAAAGGCTGAATAATATTTCATCGTGTTGATATACAACATTTGCTTTTTTCATTTCTCTGTCTATGGCCATTTGGGTTGCTTCCATTTCTTGGCTATTGTGGAAAATGCTGTAACAAAAATGGATGTGAAAATATCTCTTCCAAATCCTGCTTTCGATTTTCTTGCAAATGAAACTAGAGTGAGTTTGCTGGACCAGATGGTAAATTTTTTTCTTTACCTTTCTACATTTCCACCAACAGTGCTCAAGGGTTCCAGTTTCTCTACATCCTCACCAACACAAGACATTTTCTGTTTGTTTGTTTGGTGGTGGCCATCCTAATGGGTATGAGGTGATATCCCACTGGTGTTTTGATTGGTATTTCTCTAATTATTAGTGATGTTGAGCATCTTTTCAAAAGCTTGTTGTCCATTCATCCATCTTCTTTGGAGAAATGTCTCTTCAAGTGTTTCAACCGCTTTCCAATTGGGTGCTTCTGTATTTTTATTGCTGTTGAATTGTAGGGTTTCTGTATATATTTAAACATTAACCCCTTAATAGATATATGATTTGCAAATACCTTTTGTTATTCTGTAGGTTCCCTTTCCACTGAATTGATTGTTTCTTTTGATGGCAAATAGCTTTTAAGCTTGGTGTAGCCCCATTTGTCTATTTTGCTTTTGTTCTCTGAGCTTTTGGGGCCATGTCTAAGACATCATTGCCAAATCCATTTTCATGAGCTTCCTCCCTGTGTTTTCTTCCATGATTGTTATAATTTTGGGTCTTAGTTTTAGATCTGTAATCTCTGCTGAGTTAATTTTTGTATATGGTGTAAGTTAAGCATCTGCCTTCATTCTTTTGCATGTGGCTATCCAGTTGTCCTAACACCTTTTGTTGAAGAGACTGTCTTTTCCCCATTGAGTGGTCTGGGCAGTCTTCTCAAAGACTATCTGATCATATACAGGAAGGTTTATTTCTGGGCTCTCTATTTCATTCTGTTGGTATATATGCCAGTCTTTATGCCAGGACAACACTATTCTTAACGTAGATTTTTAACGTGTTTTCAAATCAGGACGTGCAGGACTCCAAGTGTGCTCCCTTTCAAGATCTTTTGGCTCCTCAGGGTCCCTTGAGGTACCAAATAAACTTGAGGATGATTTTTTCCTATTTCTGTAAAATATGCCATTGGGATTTTAAATTGGATTGCATTTAGTCTATAGATCACTTTGGGTAGTGTGGACATTTTAAAATCCTAATTCTTCCAATCCATGGTTCTGTTGCTAATGGGGATGGATTTTCAAAGAAGTAGTTGCTCTGATTCCCTTTCTTGCAATCTCTTCAAAGTCAACCCTCTAAGAGTTCACTCACCTCTCACACCTCACTCTGAGATGAGCTGAGGTGAGGACAGGACAGGGGTTCCAAGACTTCAGATCTGAGGAGTGTATGAGAACGTTAAGCAGCTGGACCATTTCCCTGCTCCGTTCATTGTTTTCTCTCTGATTTAACTATCTATAATTTCCATGAACAACTCTCATTCTGTCATTCATCCTCTCTTTCTTCTGCGAATGCAAGCTCAACAGAAGCAATCTTTCCCAGAAGAAATAAGAAACTACTTCAATAGAAGAGTAGACATCTGCTTTAAGAATGTTGGTGACTGGTTCATTGGACACGTCACTAATCTTTGTGTCAGAAATTTTCATAATTCATCAAGGTGTAGCCAAATTTTCCATTAGAAATTTTAAAACTTTGTCTTTCATACATGAAATAACTGAATATGTGGAAGACATAATGACCCCGTCTGTTAGCATTAGTACCAGAAATGACTTCAGACCCAGAGTGTCTGCCTCTGTTTGAATCACGGAGCTTCCTTGAGCTTGCCCCTCACCCAGAGGAAGCGCTCCTGGCCAAGGAGCCAGTGCACTAGTGTCCGCTCTATTTTCCTTCCAATGTCACCACCCTGCACCTGGATTGTCAGGATGGAAGCCTGACTGTACAAACGTACATGAAGGCTCAAGCAATGGGACCCTCCTATAGGGCTGGGGGACTTGAGGAGGAAAAGTGTGTGTACAAAAGTTTACCACATTCAAGTACACAGGGCTAAAACAGGACAGATTGTTAAAGCTTCCCAATACATGGAGATAAGACATTCTATACTTCTTTTATTATTGTAGTAGGGCTCATGATTGCCCCCAAAGATATCTTGAGTTTTATCCCTGTGGCCTGTGGATGTTGCATTCCCCTGCAAAAGATACTTTGCCAATGTGTTGAAGCTATAGATGGTGAGATGGAAAGATAACTCTGGATCATCGGGGTGGTCCCTCCTTGTAACCTCCAGGGTTCTTGTGAGAAAGAGAAGCAGAGGGAGACTGGACTACAGAAAGACAAATGCAGGTATGACCATGGGAACAGAGGAGGGAAAGCATTTGTGTTGGGGGATCATGAGCCAAGAACGACAGCTTCCAGAACCTGGAAAGGCAAGAAAACAGATTCTCCCATAGTCTGAAGAGGGAGCAGCATCCTGCAGACAGACACTGATTCTAGCACAGTGAAACCTTTTCTGGGGTTCTGGCTTCCAGGATTGAAAGAATCTGAAAACAGGCTGGATGCTTTGTCCATTCAGATGCGCTTTGGAGGCATCCAAGTGACACCTTGCTCTCTCCTTACCCCTTGTCTGAAATTTCCTCCATGGCCTAAATAGGACAGCACATCAGGCAAATAACATCTGTAAAGGTCTCCTCTATGACATTGGGGAGACACTGAGCAAGTCAAGTGTGTGGTAAATAATCAACAACTTGATCGAGACCCAGAAGGGCCCCTCACCATCATTGTTCCAATTCCCCAGAGAGTTTCACTTCACATGTGAAGAAGTAGATCACAGAGGTTTTTCAAAGATATTCTGTTATAAAACCACGACATTCTGTGAGGTATGAGGAGTCCATAAAAAGGCAGCAGGTGGGAGGACTGGGCTCTAGAAGACAAAAAGATGCCACCCTCTTGAGGGCTCACCAATGTCCTCATTGTCCTATTATTGCTGGCACCCTCCACGAGCATTCCTGTCTTCATGTCTTTGCTTTCTTTGCTGTTTTCACAAACTCAGTGTGCATGTCTGAAGAGAGTCCACAAATAGGATCTTGAGAATTAGAAATAGAGGCTTAGAATTAGAATTAGAATAGAAATAGAAAACCGTCTGTTTTCTCTTGGGTTGTGTCTGTTCTTCTTGGCCTTTGAGCATTGGGCTGAATCCTAGAGAGAACTGTGGGCCTGGCAGAGCTTGGAAACAAGAAGGCAGCAGGGGGTGGCATGGAATGATGGGGCACTGGCAGAGTGGGGATGGTGGAGTGTAAGGATCAGTGAAGGAGGGAGCAGAAGAAAGGTATGGTGTGTAGTCATGGTTTAGGTTGAAGAGAATGTAGGAGAGATAGGGAGGAGAAGAGAGTCTTCAGAGAGAAGCTGAGGACTCCAAATTCAGGGACAGTTCCTGGAGCTTGGCATTGTGGTGAAGATGAGGGAGTCATTCTTCTGAACTTTGGTGTGGTCTTGAGAAGTGGGATGGAGTTTTGAGGAAAAAATACGACACTTGAAGACTCTGATGAGTGCCCTTAACAGAGGGACAAAACACTACATTTGAGGAATCCATAGGAGGGTGAGCAGTCATAAAGATGCAAACAAAAGTATAATGTTGAAAAACCAGGGGAGGAGAATGTGTCCCTCACGAGAGACAGAGGAAGAGACAGGCAGACACATTTCTCCAAGGGAACAGACGCCCATGGATTAGGACAGGGTGGCACAGGTGAAGGGCTCATCATGGACTCTGGGAAATGGGCCCTGGATGACGGGGAGACTAGAGTCCAGTGGGGACCAGAGTCTAAGGAGAAGGAGAATTAAAGGCATGGGCCCCATGTGGGGCAGAAGGCTGGAATGGAGGCTAGGAGGCAATTCCAGGGAAGGAGAGATTCAGAATTCGTGGTTTCAGATCAGAAGAAGGTTCTGAACTCTGATGTGGGGAAATGGTGGGAATGAAGGTCAGACTGAGGCAGAGGAGTAGTCAGAGATCATGGTTTCCAGAGTGGTGGCCAGGGTTTTCTGGTGTCCATCTCTGACTAGGTTGAGACGTTGTAGCTTGTTGCTTAAGCTGGGTCTGAGTGGAGTAGTTTCAGCATAGCCAGGGAATAATTTAAAAATCCAAAATGTCAGCTCCCTGTTCCTCAGTACATCTTCTCCTCAGCCTGTAAGGTAGCAAGCTCCCCAAAGAATTGTGTGTATGTGCACAAGAAGGAGGCACTGAGTAGAGTGTGAGAGCAGCCTGGCCGGAGGGAAAGATGAGGAGGCGCTGTATTGGGATGCCAGGTAGATGGGGTAGAGGGCAGGATGTTCTTGGAGCTTGGTGAGCCAAAGGAGTGAGGAAACGGTGAGGATGGGGACGTGGAACGCTAGATGACAGGGACTGACTTTGGGGAGGTTGTACCTCTCCAGGGGTCAGCTGTTTGCAGTTTTACAGTATAATGAGCTGTTTAAATTTCCAATACACATACCTGATTCTTATGTTGTTTTCCCAAAAGGCTTCATCTGATGGTAAACCAACTGGGATTTGAAAACTGTGCGTTCAAAGCAAGATGCATAGATTAGTCCAGTTTTTAAGACTTAATCATCAGGGCCTTGCAGCGCAGCCACCTGAGAAAGTACAGACAATATTTTAAACAGGGGTAGAGCCGGGCATCCCAGGTCCAGCAAGCAAAATGATGATATCAGGAAGCCTCTGGAAGGTTTCCCTGTGAGCTTTCCCTCTCCTGCCTTATCTTGCATGCTGTCATGTCTATTCTGGGCCAGTTCCTACACAGGACTCTACAGTATAATGGGCTGTTTAAATTGTCCACTAAACACACCTGTTTCTTACATTCTTTTCCCAAAGGTCTTGATTTGGTGTTAAAACAGCTGGGATTTGAAAACTCTGAATTCAAAAGAAGATGCACAGATCAGTCGAGTTTTCAAGACTTTTAACCAGCAGGGGCTTGCAGCGCAGCCACCTGAGAAAGTGCAGACAATATTTTAAGCAGGGGTGGATCTGGGCCTCCCAGGTCTCAGTGATCAAAATGATGACATCACGAAGCCTCTGGAAGGTTTCCCTGTGAACTTCCATTCCCCCACTTTATCCTCCAGCCTGCCATTTCTACCCTGGTCCAATTCCTACACCTCCCCCCATGTCAGGTACAGCCCCTCAGACCACCCACAGTGGGACTCAGCCTCCCTGGAGATTCCTACTGAAGGAGGAGTTTCTCAAAGCCACTCAGGACTGTGAACACCACAGTTTTGGGCTTTGGGCTTCTCCACACCCATTCTCTGAACCAAATCCAGGCTCAAGCCCCTGGGCAGGCCACCACAGTCCCCAGAGAGATCTCCTCCCCAGTCCCATCCAGGGCACCATCCAGTTGACTTACCCCTCTTGAGGGCCCAGGGCAGAGAACCTGGGATGGACCACAGACAGATCTCACCAAAGAAATAGGCCATAGACAGCATTTATTTTACTAAATGACAAATCTGTCTTCTTAGATAAATGGATTTTGCAAAATGATGAAAGCATCTATTAAGTTGATCGTGTGAATTTTATCTTGTTAATGTTGAAATATACTGATCATGCCTGAAATTCATATAATGTTTTAAACCCCTGCTAGCCCAATAGAGAAAATGATGGAAGCAGGTCACTCATTAAAACAACCCAAAACTTGATAAAGAAATAATTTCTTGTAGAAATATTTCCAGTAACTGATAGCTTTCACGTGTGATGGTAATCCAATTGATAATTTCTGTAGTGATTTGTCAAGGAAGGCAAAACACGGTACCTTCACCATTTATACACATTTTCCACGTGTGTTTATAATTTTTTCCTTAAACCATATTTGCACATATTGGTTCACAATGCTTCTTCTTCTTAAAGAAATATGTGATATTTTTTGTGGGGTTAACCACAAACAGGTTTTCAATAGCAGCTTCAACCTTTCTCATCCCCCACATAAGAGTATTCTCAGTTGCAGACATGCACATCGATTTATTAAACATCAGTAACTCCTTTAGATACATTACTCGTTCCACTGGTAAAAACATCCTCATCTTATCCAGGAGAAATGTCATCATGATGCGTACTAGAATTTCCATGGGTATGCCTTTTATAAATGAAATGATCACATCCTTGGAAAACCTAATGAATATGTCCTTCAGTCTTTGCTATGACTTCGGACCTGATGCCAGGGTCTTAATTTATAAAGGTGACAGAGTGAAAATACAGAGAGGCCAATGCCATTAATAAAAGCTTTAAACTTAGTCACTGTTTCCCTAGACAACAGGGGTTGCTGCTCACCATGCAAGGACCCAGGAGAAGCACCAGGTTTGGGGAAGGTTGCGGAAGATCATTGAGAGGGGAGGGCCTAAGTGAGAGTTCTTATTGGGGTTTTGAGTAGAAACTCCATGGTGGGGCAGAAAGAACAGTTTAATATTGTCTAAAGGAATCATCCTGGAGGCTTGGAGCTGTAGAGGTGGTCTCTGGTTGCCTGAGAGCTGGCCCTGAAACAGATAAGGGCAGGGGATACATAACTTTGGTGTGTAAGAGTTAGAGAAGGAGGTAGTAGTATCACAATAAGCTGGAAAAATAACATTGCATTTTTTAAGTTACAAAATACATAGATGTTAATTTTAGGCAGTTGAGACAATAAAGTTTTATAAAGACAAAAAAAGATGAAGAGGTAGTTGTCTAGCATCTGAGAGGCCTGTCCCCAAGTAAGATGTTTGCTATCTTTAGGAATTGGCTCATCCTGGGAGGGGCAGTGTATCCCAGGGTTTGTAAGGCCCCAAAATGTCACAGCTTCAAGAATACAGAAAGTTAGAAAGCATAATTAATAAATTTGCCCTGGGATGAGTGGATGCCAAATAGACCAATTCAGAACCTACGACAACATGGAAAAATGGGGCTTCTGGCTATTTGGTAAAATTTTAGGAAGACTCTGGAGAGATGGTAATGGAGATTTCTAGAGTATAGGAAAAGGCAGTGGGGAGTCTATGCCCCTGGGGTGAACAGTAATCTGTATTAACTTTAGGATAGCACAACTGGGCACCTCTACCAGATTCCCTTCAGGCATGTGACTGTAGGGTGAATGTTTGGGTAGAGAGCCAGGAAGACAACCAGGTGAAGGGCTAAGCAGACAGTGACTCCAAAACATAATAGAATCTCTAACACCAAAATAAGCAAAGCAATGAATGTCCAGGGTCCAATTTGCGGCTTGGGAGAGCCATCCATGTGTGTCACTGGGGTGGAGCTTTTATGCCCTGATTGAAGGGGTTTCTGGCACAGGGTGTCAAGTCATCTCCAATGGCAAGGTGTTGGGCCAGGATTATGTCATCTGGGCTGTGTGACTGGGGTGTCCCCTCCAGGTGAGTATCCACTGGGATTCTGTGGGTCTCAGCATTTGCCATGTTTTGTGGAAACCACATCTCACTTGGAGGGTTTGGGCTTCTGGATTGTAAGCAGTGAAAGCAGGCAGGCTAGGCAGAATGAGATCAGCAGTCACCGGTTGGGGAGCAGCCACACTTGATAGATCTTTTGTTTTTGCTTTTTGGTGGAAGTTTAGTTTCCAGTGAGTCCCATCTCACATGAGCAACTGGCTGGTCTATGGGACCGTCTATGGTTAACAGGTCACAGGAGAGTATGGCCTTCAACCTGGCCTCTAGCCCTCTTAGGATGGGGGCAAGATGGAAAATGTATAAGGATAAGTCAAGGCCTGGGGCAAGAAAGAGACCCACCCAGGGCTTTATTTGCCAGATTGGAATTTTAAAAGCAGTTGTTTGAAGAGACCATTATGTCTATTAATTAAACCAGTTATCAGGACCTATCAAGGCCAGAAAGTTCTATTGAATGGGTCTTTCCAGAGCCAGCTTCCTATATTTTGAGAAGTGAAATGTGAATCTTAGTTGCTGCCAGTAATATTTGTAGCATCAAAGGAAATAAAGAATGTCTGGCAAAGCCCTGTATCATGGTCTTAGTAGATGTGGAGATGTGTGATTTTTAAGTATATTCTGAGTATCAGTGAGCCAGGAGTTTCCCAGCATGCTCTATCCCAGAGGGGGCAATTGTTAAGTAATGGCCCAGTGGTTTATAATAAAGATGAAGATGGACCATTTGTTGACTAGGGCATCCAGTGCTAAGACAACTGCCTGAAGCTTTCCCAAACATGGTTATGTTGGGATCCCAGCTTTTATCTGGGATGCGCTGGCTAAGTGATAGACAGCAACAACATTCCACTAAGCTCCATCACAAAGGTGGTGCAGTGCCATCCACATGGTCTATGATCTCCACCTACTGTTCACTCAGTTCATCTCAAGGGGCTCCCATGGTAGCCTAGGGGTTTGTGAGAGGGGTGACCTCACTTGATATCTGACAAGAGACTGAGGACAGAGGAAGCCACTCCCTCCCACAGGTGGAATATGACAAGGAGCCCAGGTTTGGCTCCATCCTGACTTAAGGAGGCCTTGATAGCCATGCCAAGATTGTCGGGTGCTTTTCCATGGCTCAAAGCATAATGGGCAGCTGGAGTTGGAGGATCATAGGCTCAGAGTCTGTATGAGCCTTGGTTTCCAGGAAAGCCCAGCTGGAGGCCAGTCATTTGTTGTTTCAATGGTTTACAGTCCAAGACTGAGAAGGGCAACGTCTTGCATCAGAGGCCCTTGGACCACTGATGGCATCAGAAGTGGTCCAGAGACTCCAGGAGGCATGAGAAGAGATTGCGAAAATTTCCTTAGTGCAGGAGTCTCAGATAGCACTAATGAGATTGCTTGCTGAGTTTAATTTGGAAGCAAAACTTGTAAATAGAGAATGCAGCCATCAGAACCTAAAAAGCAGTAAAAGATGTTGGATTTACGTGTCCTCAATAAATGAAATGTGTCAAATGAATCTCCTTGGAGGAGGATGTCATCAGGTAACATCATATTTGTGCTCCTGGAGGAAAGTGGATGCATTTAAGATCTTGTCTGCATAGATAGGGCGGGATGGCCTGTCATTAAGGTGTCCCATGGGTAGCCTGGAAATGGTGCGGTGTATTCCTTTGGAGGTGGAGTCAATTTGTAGTTGAGAAGCTATGACATAGGCGCTGAGTGGAACATAGCCAAATCTACAGGAGAAGAGTATTTTCTGCTTGTTGAATGAGTAGAATTGGTAATCTTAATTAAATTGCATATTGAGTCTGGGGTCCTTAGGAATAGAACCAAAGTACTGAGGTTGTAGTAATCTACCAAGAGGCAACTTTTATTTTTTCGAGGTGTAAGAACAGGCAAGATCAAGCTGTCAAATGGAAAAGGAATGGGGATAATCACCGTTTTTGTAGTGAGGTTTTAATATAAATTTTTATCTTTGATGGTACTGTTTTAGTTTACATTGCACCCTATTAACTATTTTAACCTGGGGTTTTGTCGCATCCCTTTTTATAAAACCGATTTATAAGCACCAAAAGTTTATTTCAATTTTAATATTCACCATGTTAGAGTGTCTATGTCCAATATGGTATATTTTAGGACTAAGTTTATTATGACTGTGGAAAATTTTGATGAGGCTGCATTTAAAGTGAGACATTACTATTATTCTTCTATTTTATGTGTGGTTACCTTTCTAAGAATATAAGGGGCACAACGATTAAATTTGGTGAGATCTCCAGACATAATGATAATCTGAGCTCCAATATTGATTAAGTCTGTGAAGTGTTGTCGATTGGTGCATAATAGCAAACGGTTACATGAATTGTGAAACTAGGTTATAGAGGCACAAAAGTCAGTCTGTACCCTTTTATAACTTTGTGTTCTATGAATTCTTTCATATATAAATCTAGAATAGAAATATTGGACTTTCAGTTGGATCAAATTATGAAACTTTGTTTTCATTTAGTTGTACACAATATATACATATACACAAATTACGCATTTACATTAAAATATTTTATTTGTATACATTATTTAATTTTAATTTTCTCCCTCTGTAGCTAAGCTTTTTTTTCTCTTACACCCCCTTTTATCCCTTGGTATTCTTTTGTTTTGTTTTGTTTTAGGCTTTTTGCGGCTTCAAACATAGTTGTTGGTTGTGCTTGTTCCTGTCTCCAGCAGATTAGAGGCAGAGGGAGTGAAGGAAAGGCCGGTGCTCTGTCTGTAGTAACCTCAGTCCTTCCCTCCCCACCCTCTTTTTTTCTTAAATATAATGTTTTAGAATGGCTTGTGTGTCTGGGAGGTTAAACATTTCTTCTTCTTTTTTTGTTTATAAGTATCAAAAATACAGAAAGTAAGAAAATATAGTTGATATAAATGATGCTGTGATAAATGGATGCCAATGGAAAAATACAGAATCTAAGACAACATATTAGAATCTGATTGACTTTGAGAAGAGTAATGGAGACAATGTTCTGACTTGTATTTTATTCCACACACAAAGGAAGTGCTCCTCACTAATGAGCCTGTGCCACATGCCAAGCACTAAAGGCGAGGATGTACCTGGACCCAGCAGGAGGTAGTGATGCTGTGGGAGAGGCCCTCAGGTTAACTATTCAGGAACTAGTCAGATTCACTGGGTGTTAAGCCAGGTCTATTGTGCACCTGCAAGGCAGGCCCTGGTGAAAAAAACCTCCCAGACCATGGGCTGCAGGAGGTGCTTGGGATTAGAGAGATACAAGCTGCAGAGATTCCCTGGGAAAGGAAATCTAGTACCATCTATCTGTTTTGGTGCTAATGTAGTTGATTTTCTGAATGGGCAGCCGTTCTGGTTCTATTTCCTGGGATCCTGCACCTCTTGGACCCAGGATTATGTGAGGAAATTGATCAAGGGGATTCTTTCCTATTTTCTTCCTCTTTGGCTTAATGATTTGTGATTATCATGGGCAATCTCATACTCCTTCCTCTTCTCCTGCTGACTATATTCTTCACCAGTATAGCATGGATTCAGTGCTATAGCTTCAGAAAATTGCAAAGTTTTCCTAAAGACAGTTGAGAATTTCAATGATTATTTTAGGCAACTTGGGAACTTCTGAGTCCTCTGTCTTCCCATCCACCCCGATGTGGAATGAATTTTTTTTTCCACAGAAAATTCATATGATGAAATCCTAATCACCAATGATGGTATACCAATGATGGTATTTGTAGGTGGGGTCTTTGGGAGTGAAGCCATCATGAATGGGGTTAGTGCCCTTATAAAGAGATCTTATAAAGTTCCTTCACCTTTCCTCTACATGAGGGCACAGCAAGAAGATGGCCATCTATGAGACAGGAAGAAGGTCCTTAGCAGACACTGAATCTGATGGTGGCTTGATCTTGGAATTCCCAGCCTCCTGAGCTGTGAGAAATAAATTTTGCTCTTTAAGCCCCCAAGTCCGAGGTATTCTGTTACAGCAGCCTAAATGGTCTAAGACATTCCCTGTTCCTCCTTCGTCCTTTTTCCCACATGAGGCCTTCCATCAGCTCCCTGGGATCCTTTGCTCTGTCTCTCTTCAAGGTCTGTCCCTCCTCCACTCTTGTCTCTTCTATCCACCCCTCCCAAACTTCTTCATTCCTACTCCTGTCCCTCAAAATGCTATAGTTACTGCAACTGCAAGTCTTCTCCCCCAAAGTGGGCTCTCAACGACATCAGCAACCACAAGAAGTGCCTGAGGATGAAGAAGCTCCTAGGAAACAGGCTGGGTGTTTTAGCCACATGCATGTGCTTTGGAGACACTCAGATGGCCTCCTGGTCTCTCCCAGGTCCCTACCTAAAATTTCATCCACAACCTCCATTGAATGACACATCATGGCAAAGGACATCCTGAAAGGGACTTCTGCTTATTATTGCTGGCAAGTCTTCATGTCTCATACTGAGCAGGTGACGACAACTTGCCCCATCTGTCAGAAACACAGTCCTGGTGAGAGTGGTCAGATGGAGCAAGGAGAAGCACCTCTTCCTTACAAACTAGTGAGGTGAAAGTTTAGAATTGAAGGGAAAATCTCCCACTTTGTGTCTGTAGGTTTATGTAGGTATGTATGTGAAATGTCTTCCCACCTTCAAGTGGTGTTACTAAATTAGATTATAAACTCCCTTCAGGGAGGTCCAGCTGTGGGCTCTAGAGAAAAATAGTCGAATATTTCTAAAATGCCATAAATTAAGGGAAGCAAATGTATTCCAATGAAACTTTATTTCAACAGTAATTATATCTCTGTAGTTTGTCATCTGACCTTGAAGATAATCTTCAATATCTTTTGGTGACTTCAAATACTATCCTATGCTAAATTAAGATAATTATTAGCTATTCATGACAGATCTAGATGAATCTTAAGTAAGTTAACAATCTGAAATATGAATTAACAGGGATAAGTTTCAGAGTATAAATGTTTTTGCATGTGTTAGTGAATGTGTTCATTGTGTCGCAATGATAATGCGTACAGGAAGGACTTCTATGGTTATAATCATATCTGGGAGGCATATACATATGCTCTGCTGCAAAATGCTGGAGCATGACAGACAGTTCACCATGATCCACCTTCTAGTTTTCTCTGTGAAGTAGACATTCCTGTGGTTAAGATTATAACCCATCCATGAATGAGACTCTAGTAGGAGAAAATATGAAAGAAAACAATAGAGTATGGAAGATACGCAGGATGCGTTTTTGTTCAGGAAAAAGAGAGTAGTTTGTTCCTAACATGAAATGATGGGTTGTTTCTGAATGAGTAAGAGGAGAGTGTAGGAGAAAACCTGAATGGATATAAACAGTGGCAAAAGGTTCACAGAAAGTGAATTTTGTTTGTCCTGGTCACAGCTGGCCCTGATTTGATGAGTTTATGTATAAGAATTTGTTTGTGTATAAGAATTTGTTGAAGGGGGCTTTGGTGAAGAGTATTGTACCAATATAAAACTAGAGTTTGGTTTTCTCTCGGGTAAGAGGACAAAATTTCCCTGGATTAGAAGTTGGCTCTCATTGAGAGGTTTTAAACATTTTGCTCTGCTTTCTCTTTAATTTCCCTAGAAGGTGAGATGCTGTGTCTTGTCAGAATAGTTCTCTGTATGATATGTGGACTTTGTCACATCCTTGATTTTTAAGAAATCAATTCTTCTCACCATCAAAAGGGTTAAGTTCTTACATCATTTTCCTTCGAACATTGACTCTTTAGACTCTTTTTCTCTTTGCTGTGCCACTTAATCAACCACATATCCCTGTCAGTTACATTATTTTGGTAATGAACCATCGTCACATTTTTGACTTTTGAAATTTTAAATAAGTTAATCACAGCCATTTTAAGAGTCTTGCTAGTTTTTCATTTTACTGTGTTTCTCTGACAGCCAGAGTGCCCATCTACTGTGCAAGAGGACTGTCTCAGAGATCTCTGGACAAGGGCTTTGCCAGGTCCTCATGGAAACAGGCTTCTGAAGGCATCCCTTCTATGACTTTGAGATCCTTCTGGTAGACCAGGTCAGTACTTCAGGAGGAGGCACGAGACTGCTCACCCATGTTGGAACTGGACAAGATTGGGTTCCACAGCAATGAAGGAATTGGTGCAGGATGACTATGGGGCTGTGTTTGGAGTATTGGTTATACTTGAATGTTCTATTTTCTGGAGAGATGGAAGCCTTTTCTCTTAAGTTAACTATAACACACAACATATAGCATCTGATCTAGACACTTAACATTTGTGAAGCCAATCATGCCAGACCAGAACATTTTCATTTATTTTTCAGCTAACGACTAGAGTGGATAATTGTTGATAAAATTAAACAAAGAGAATGGGGTGGTGCCCACTTCTCTTGTTTTTAACCCACAGGGCCAGGTTGACACAGGTGAAAAATTAAGACCAATAAAACCCAAGCATTCCCAAATCTGTAAAGCAGCAGGATAGATTATCTGTTTTTTAATCAAAAAACCTTTACAGATGAAGACAAACAGAGTGAAGAGAAAGCTGGACTATACAGTGAAATGACAACTAGGAAATAAAGAAGACACGACATAATAGAGAATCACCACTGACAACCATCATGGTAGTAACTGCTTTAGGTGAGAACATTGATGGATTTTGTTCCTGTGGGTAAAAGTCTGAGGAGGCACAGGAAGTTCACACAACCCAGTCTCTAAATATCTCCCCCAAAACACGTGTTAATGTTTTATGCTTATTGAGTACTAAGTACAGAATACTTGTTAATTACAATTATGGCTCAAAGATATGGTAGATACCATCTAAACCAAATAATAATGGGATAAATAAATTTTAGATGTCTCTTGATACAATAGAGAAAATATAGGATCACTTCTGTTACATTTATGCCAAAAACACATAAACTAATTCTCTTCATGAGGAAATAATAGACACACCCAACTGGGGGATACTTAACAAAATCTTGTCTGGGAGCTCTCCAAAAAAGTCAATGTCGTGAAACAAAAACAGAGATCGATAGACCTGACACCTGAATGCCACATGCCAGCCTCCACTTGGTCCAGCAACAGTAAGGAAAGGGAAAAGCACTTTGTTTTCTTTTGTTTTTAAAACTTTTTCCACAAAACTATTACTTGAAGAATTAGCAAAATTTGAAGGGAGTCTTTGGATTAGATTGTAATATCATGTCACTGTTCATTTCCTGTTATTGATAGATTTACTGGAGTTATGTAAGAAAAAGTCCTAGTCATAAGACAATGCACACTGAAGAATTTAAACCAAAAGGACAACATCAGTACACACAGAACATTGTTTTAATCCAACTGACCGCAATCAAGGTAGTTTTTCCCTTCAGATTTTTTTTTTTAAAAGATTGGTGCCTGAGCTAACAACTGTTGTCAATTTTTTTTTTTTTCTTCCTGCTTTTTCTCCCCAAGTCCTCTCAGTACATAGTTGTATATTCTAGTTGTGGGTCTTTCTAGTTGTGGTATGTGAGATGCCGCCTCAGTGTGGCCTGATGAGCGGTGCCACGTCCGTGCCCAGGATCCGAACCACTGAAACTCTGGGCTGCAGAAGCAAAGTGCATGAACTTAACCACTGGGCCACAGGGCCAGTCTCTCCATTCAGATTTTAAAGCAGCAGGTGTGGAACCCTTTGTTTTGAACCAAAAGCAACTTAGAAATATGATTTTTAAAAACTCCTTATCTGGAAGGAAATGATCAACACATTTTATTTCAGGTCCCTTCTCTCTTCTCAGTGCTTATGCTCTTCATCTTAGAGATGTAAGTTTTGATGATGGATGACCGAGGAATGTGCTTAAATTTTGGGGACAAGTGGCCCTCAAGAATATGGCCATGGATGTGGCTCCTGGACACCTCTCAGAGAAACCTCTATAGAGACTTGATACTGCAGAACCATGAGAATCTTCTCTCAGTAGCTCAGGGCAATGTTCCAAATTCTCTTGCAGCCCATTATGATGGGTCTTCATTTCCTCAAGTTTCAGAGTCTGTGGGGTTCTGGAAGTGCCAATACAGCTCATAAAGTCCCAAGCTCATAAAGTCTGAGTATGAAATTCAGAGACTAGAGTGTCTGAAACAATACCACATAGAGAAAGAGACATTCTTTTTCACAGTTGGGTAAAAGACTTTAGATTTTAAAGTTGTAAAGGAGTAGTTGTAAAGGGGTGGGTTCCTTCTGAAGCCTTGTGTCTTTGAGAGATTTCAAAGATCATATGTGGCTAATACTAAATTAGAGGGTAATTGTGTCTCCTTCATGTTTTTCCAAGCCCTTACTGCTTTCCCTATTCTCCGGGATTAAGTCTTTAAAGCAGATATTATATTCCAATTGCAGAAAGAACAGCTTTGCATGATGGAGTGAGAATCCTCCCAAGATGCTTGTCTAGGCGAGAACGTGCAGGTGAGAGTTCTGGCAGGCTTCCCTTCATTTCATCACTGTCCAATATGCGAGCCACTCTCTGCAAGAGGCTACTGAGCAAATGAAATGGGGAGAGTCCCAGTTGACCTCTGTTGTTGTGTAAAACACACAGCAGATTTCAAAGACTTAGAATGAAAAAAAGACCAAAATATCTCATTAATAATTTTATGTTGATTACATGTTTAAATTATAATACAAGGACAACTTAAAAGATAATAAAATGAAATGAATTTCACCTGTTCATTTTCGCTTTTTAAGCGTAGTGTCTTAGTTTGCTACTTTTTAAGTATAGTGTCTTAGTTCAAGTGTACTTCACTAGCTGGCATAGCAAAGTCCCACAAACCAGATGACTTAGAACAAACAGAAACATACTGTCTTACAGTCCTTGAGGCTGGAAGTCTGAGATCAAAGTATCGACAGCATTGGTTCCTTCTGAAGCCTGTGAAGAAATGTCTGTCACTCTCATAAAATCAATCAATCAAACAACAAATAAACAAACCCTTCTGTGACTTCCTACTACATTCAGTCCAAAGCAAAGTTTCCTTCAGGTGACCCTCAAGGCCCTGTAGGATCTGACCCCCATACTTCAGGCACGCTAGCCTCTCTCAGTTTTGGGAGACGTGAGTGTGGCTGTGAGTAGGGAGGGTGGGTCTCTAGATCCTTCCATTCCTTGGACTACATCCCCATTTCCATGAATTTTGTCGTAAGGTCTTGTAGACTAAATCTCCTGAGCATTTTCTGCAGGAAGCGTCCCTTTGGTGTAGCTATTTGTACGTGGCAGCCCTGCTAGGATTATTTGCAATGCCTGGTCCAACAGCTTTAAGGACTGGGTCTCCATTTTAGTCAAAAACATAGTGAGCTGTTCATCCATCTGCCACAAATAGTGACGGAGTCTGTGATACATGCTTCTCTGAAGTCCCCACTGTGGGAGAATGGAGAATAGAAACTTAACTATGATCCTTTTCTGCTATTTTTGGAGTGCTGTTCAAAGCCACAGGTAATATTTTTATTCCATAAGATCCAGGTACTCCTACATAATTGCTTACATAATTGCTTGAGTATTTTGGTTTAGTATTATAGACTAGGACAAGGGGCCCCAATTGGCAAATCTCTGTAACCTACCATATGGCAACGATCAGTCTGACTGGTGGAATCTCTCAAATTATACTCCAGGGAAATGTTTCTCATGTTCTCAGTGTTGTTTAGAATTACCCTGGCTGCTTTTTGAGAATGGAGATCCCTGGACTCCATGTTCTTATGGCCAAGCCTGAGATAAATAGGGCTGGGGTGGGGATATGTTCTTCTTCTTCTCGAGAGAAGCTGCAAGGTGCAGGTAAAGGGCCTTAAGGTGAAGTTCTAACATGGGAGAGACAGGAAGATTAAGAAGAATGATCCAATCTATGACATGACCCCTCGTTTACTGGATGTGGGAGACCTAACCATGACTCCCTGCATTTAAAATAAATATTTGTTAAATGATTCTCAAATTTTCTAACCTTGAGATTTCATGTTTGTGCAGGCGCCCATCACACACACAATGACACACGTACACACACACTCAGACACCCCTCAGGGACATTACAGGATCGTGGACTACACCAGTCAGGCATCAAGAGCAGAACAGGTACAGTGAATGACCCACAGGGTGTCCCTGGGGAAATCAGCTCAGAGGCTGTCCTGAGGGTTGAAATGGGACTAGGGGTCACAGCAGGTGTCTCAGAGGCATAAGGGGTCTTCAGGGAGGAGGGAGGACATCAGGGAGCTGGATAGTGATGTCAAGGGAGGAAGGCTCACTATTCCCAACAGAGAACACATCTCTCTACAACAGCTGTGCATACAGAGGATGCCCTTGGCCAGGCTTCCGGTACCTCAGCCTGAACACCAACCCTGATACAAGGTGCAGAATTTTCAGTCTGTGTTTCAAATGGGTGAGATTGAGATTGACAGTGACATCAAGGGGAATCTATAATTCCAAACTCAAAAGCCTGGCCTATGAAGTGAGAAAATATCCGTGCTTCCTCTATTAAATTCCCAAGGTAGCACTGCTGTCATCTAAATTAGCTGCAAGTTCAGTCATTCCCTGGGCTCCTCCTCCGCAGATCCTCTTGCAGACACATAGGGTGGCCCACAATTGTCCCTTCATCTCTGATTTGTTCAGTTGCTGCCACCTCCTCACAGATGACAGATAATTAGGATGATGGAGACTGAAAGCCTCATCCCATAGGTGACCGGGAAGAAAGGCCTTGGCATCCAGACTGGTGAGGACAGGGGGGTAATGACCATTCTGAAGATCTGGGGGTATTGGTAAAGGCAAGCAGTCAAACAGAGCTACCCAAGTGTGATGGGGACAGAGAGTTGATGTAGGACTGGGTCAGGAACTAGAACAGAGGGGCCTCAGCCAGAAGCACTGAACTGGGAAGTTCTTGAATGTTTGCAGGGAAAAGGCTGGATTCCCCAGAGGAAATGACTCAGCTGCAGCAACTGAGTGGGCTGTGCGCTCCTGTCTGCTCATCATCTACCACTCATTCCTACAGCAGTAGCAGTCTCTCCTCACATCCACCTGCCCAAACTCATTGTGCCCCTTCACTGTCCAACTCCACCTGAAGGGACTCTGGGGTTTCTTTCCTGCACTGCAGGGAGGGGGAGGGAAGGCTGAGTTCACCAAAAAACAGACCAGCAATGGTGTCCTGAGAGGTGGGGTAGGCAGACCCCAGGACCTGAGTCGTGATCTGGAGTTGATGGTGAAGCCCAGAAACTAACAGCTCCCTCAGGCCTTGACAGAACTGTTCCACGCTGAATGACACCTCCCTGATTCTTCCCAGTAGGAAGGCTCTTGAAATACCTGAGAGGGCCAGTCTCCTACTCTGGAAGGTACAGCCTGGAATATTCCACAGCAGCACTGCCAGGGCCCACATGCACAGATCCTAACTGACAGAACCTTCAGGGCCACAGGCTCATAGTCATTTTCCCCAGTGCCCACACTTGTGCATGGGCACGTTGGCCCTGAGTGTCTAGTGTCATTGTCTACTGTGCTTGGAATCATCTCCCTCCCCAGTGGCTTGGGCCCTGGCATTGGTTCCAGGTCACCAGTCCAGGAGGCCACATCCTCCGATGGGAGATTCCTCCCTGGGGTCCCTGATGTCTTTCCCAGGAGTTTCATCCAGAGCAAATGTAAGGCAGATTTGCGGGCTGGGTGTTGTGGCAGTAGAAAAATTTGCATTAGTCTCAGGTGATGGAAAAGGTCCACAGGAGTGCAAGGAGGAGCATGAGTGCCCTGTAGTGATCGTTTCTGCTGGAAGAAGAGCAAAAGGGCCAGGAGAGCCGAGAGATTTGGGCTGACCTTGCATAAAGGGCACAGTCAGGTTCCAAAGGAGGCATGTGTAGGGGTGATTACCTTATGGCTGCCTGTAGTTTACCAGCTGGAAGACTGGTTTTTCAAAGCGTGTAACTCCAAGTCAAAATAGCACCACTGGGTTGTAATGCAGTCAGATGAGGGACATACTATAGACATTGGGATGAAAAAATACATGACAACAAATCTCTATTCTATGTCATTAGACAGTCTGCTCTGTTGCTCTTACCACTGTGGCTTAGCAATGAAAGTAAAGTCATGTCTATCATTAGGAAAACATGGCATATGAAGTAGAAAATTATCTCATAGGTGTTTCTCTTTATTTTCGGAATCATATACCTGGGCATCATTCCTTAAGTAGGAATCTACTTCCAATAAATGAGTTTTCTCTGAGACTGGCCAGTGTCAGGGCCTCAATCCCAGCCCCATGGGCTGACAGCACCCTGCCACCCAACTTGGCTCCCCTCTCTGTAGCACAGGAGCCTTTTATGCTCCCTCATCTTGAGGAGAGGGGTTCTTTTTACTGTTCTCACCATTCACCCATTCACTCATACGCTGGTCAGAAACTCTTGCCCATCTTGGATTTGATACTTCAATTACTGACCTCTGTTTTTGTCCTTCATGTATCTGAACATTGTGACAGGATGTGCCTCTACTCTTCATTTTCTGGAGAAATTTCTCAAAAACAGTTGCCTTCATCAACCTTCAACAGACCTCCACTTAGTGCCATCATCATTACCCAGAAGGACTTGGACACGTTGTTTGGTAGTTAGATGCATTCCAGCTCTTAGGGGGAAATCTGACTCTCTCCACAGGGATGACCAGTAGAAATGGACAAAGAGCAATTGCATTAGTGTTCACAGAAGATCTATAGGAACACATGAAAGCTTAAAATCATAGGAAAATCCATGTAAAATCCACATTCCTGTTCTAAAACATGGATCCTGGTCAGCTTTCACCATTTCTGTAAGAGAGAAACTACAAAAAGTGACATTATCAATGAACTAGAGAATGAAATATGCATCACAGTTACTGATAAAACTAAAATCGTTACTTGTTTCCTTAAAGAGCATCCAGTGCATTTTATTCATTTGCACAGTGATGCAGGTGCGCCCTTCTGTCAACATGCTTTCTACAGTTTTGTGACCTGGTAGAAACGGTTCTCCTTTTCCCTTGAAATCTCAAGTACAAAATTAGAGGTGGCTACTGGGTGTTCACCCAGAACCTTCTGCCTGTGACCAGCAGCAGGAGGAGCTATCTTGCAGTTCTATGGTCCGCAAGACGGTGGAGGCACCCTGGGCTGTCCTTGCACCCTGATGTTCCCGTGTCCCTGGGATGCTGATGGGCAGGCGTGGGGCTCACAGCCAGAAAGTTGCAAGCTGTCTTTGCGGCTCCTTCCCAACCATCACCAGAACCCTGTGCTCTTCGCCTCCAACTGCTTCCAGTGACACTGGGAAGTTCTGGAAGCTGTATGCCTACTGGAAAACACTGAATCCCTGCTCATCTCTCATGAGCAGCTCTTGGGAGCACCTGGACCCTGGAGCCACCCTCCAAGATTCCACCAGAGAGACCTTCCAGTTCCTTCAGGTGGTGGTCCCTGAGAATTGGATGCCCTTTCCCACAAGGCACCTCGATCTCATCAGCAGGCCTTTCTCTCAGTTGCAGGGAACATCACATGGGTGGAGAGTTTGGCTAGCTTGACACCTAAGAGCCTGTCTTCTCAGCCAGGGAGACAGTGCTGAGGCCTCAGGCAGTGCCAGGATGAGAGAAAGAGGTTTGACAAGGTAAGTGCTGTGAGAGCAGGAGGCAGAGCCAGGGCACCAGCCACTACAATTAATCTCTGATGAGAGATGAGGACAACACAAGGTTCCTTCCTTGTGTCTAGGGGACTCTAAACAGAAGTGTCCACTCCAGCCAAATATCTGTGAAGATGATACCTGAGCCAGGCCAGATATGCAGCCATCCCTGTCTGTATGCAGTAACAGATGCTTAACCAACAGTGTTAAATGGATGAAGGAAACCATACATGGGAAGCCTGTCACTCCCTTGTGACACTTGTGGGTCACAGTATGTTTTGTGGAGACACAGGGGCACTGCCATCAGCATGGGAGGAGGCCAGCAAGTGCCCATGGGTGTCTCAGAGATTGGACTGTACCCCTTGCAGAGTCAGGAGGGAAGACCCTGACCTCTTAACAGAGAGGGGTCATTTACCATTCATCAAAGAAAATCACACTCCTTCCCCATCTCTACCTTGTGAGTAAGTTCTCCTCTCCCCAGAAGCCCTGGGCCAGGAAGGTGTGTCCTTCCTCTTCTCACAGAGACCTGACCTGATACAAACTCTGGCTACTCTGTGAAGGAAAATTTACAACCAAGGGAGTTTGGAGCCTCAGAGTTTGGATCACAAAGAAGTCATGGGGTGACGCCTCATCCCCAAGCTCCCTGGTTTGTGGGGACACTTGGCTGTGGTCCCCTGAAGACATCTCACCAGCCCATGGAGTCAGGGGGAAGGAGGAGAATTTCTCATCCAGCATGGGACGGGAGAACCTGGAGGTGTGTTTGCTTCCATCCCAGAGGTGCTGAGGGTTCCACGGGGGCCTTCCCTTCTCTAACAGAGGAACCCATGGGATCCCCTGGCTCAGTCTCTATGTGGAGCAGTTCCAATTCCAGGGCCCTGTTAGGGTATGTAGAACAGAAGACAGACAAGGACACAGATGACTCAGAAGTAATGCCCCATTGCTGTGATGGGAGAAACACAGGCCATTCTGGGGACCATCCCTCCAGGCCTTAAGACATCCTAGCATGCCTTGAGACCTAAAAGGACCACTCACTGGATGTTTCCTTTGAAGCTTGGAGGCAGAGAGCTCCTCCTGAGGCAGCACATCCACCAGGCAGCCCAGGACACTGGATCAGGAGTCCATTGGACAATGCCTGTCTTCTCCCTGGGCTCACCCTGCATTGGGATGGAGTAGGGCAGCCTGGGGCCCACAGAGAACAGAACCATGGCTGACAGGTGTCTCAGCATTAAGGTCAGAGCCCACCTCTGTCCAGGGCTCAGGGCTGACTCACACCCTCTGGAACATGGTCAATATCCCTGGTGCAGTCCCTGTCATTGGCTGCAGGTCTCCTCATGCCTTTCAGGGGGCAGCATTTGCAGACACAGACCATGTAGGGAATCAACACATGAATGTGGCTTTCTGTAATGAGGTGGAGAAGGAGGCTGATTTCTCTCTCTCTCCAACAGGTCCTTCTGAGCCCCTCCTACATGCCTGCTCTGTTCCACCTGCCCCTTCTCAGGGCCTCAGAACACCCTGCTCTGTCAGAGGTCCCTGTGCAGCTCCCCACTCCCTGCCTGGCACCACCCATGGGGAAGGCAGGGTGACCACAAGAAAGTCAGTCAGGCAGAGGACAGAGGCCCTTAGGATGTCCAGGGAGCACATGGACAGGCTCTGAACCACAACTCAGCCAACACACATGGAGAGGGAGGGTCTTCTTGAAACCGTCCAATGAGGACCAGGGATCCCACAGTCACCTGATTTCCCATCAACATGATCTTCTCACCCAGGAAACATAGGAAACCTCCCCCCTCACACCCAGGGACTGTACCTCCTTCTGAGATGCCTTTACTTGGTCTCCGTCCCCTGAAGCAGAGTCCAGGCTGGTGACACTGGAGATAGAGGGCAGGTCCCCTCACCAGTCATCATTCAGTTTGCCCCTTTCTTACCACCAGAGCCACCTCAGTGACCTTCCTGCTGGGAGCAAATCCAACCTTAACAGAGCATCTGAGGACACTGGGTAGACCCTGGTGCCCAGCTGAGTTTCTGTGTCACAGATAAAAATAATCCTCCAGGTTTGGGGACTCCTGGGTCTCTGTGTGGTGCTGACAGACCCCAAGGCCAGGACATAGCAGAAACCAATGCTGGAGTTGGCAAGTCATATTCTCAGGGGATGAGACTCCCCATCAGCCTTAAAATTGAAAGTGTGCTCCTCAGGCCAGTGTATCAGCATCACATGAGACTGTTAGGTGCAGACTCTTGGGTCCACCCCACACCTTCTGGGTCAGAAGCTGCATTTTAGCAGGATCTGCAGACCCTCCCTGTGCACAAGAGAAGGAAAGAATCTGTCCCATTCCTCATATCATGGGGTCTCAGCCTGCGAGGCAACCATGTTACCAGGGCAGCTGCTAAAGTAGCCCTTCTAAGGTGTCACTTGGGCACTCACAATCTTAATCAAGTTCCACCTGTGATAGGGATGCACAGTGGGGGTGACAACCTTGTGACTACAGTTCCTGATGCGGCTCCCAGGCTCCTGCTCTGAAGTGAAAAGCCAGGTGAAGATGACAAAGGGGAAGGATGACGGTGCACTGGGACGCAGAGCTGTGGGCACTGACCAGGACAAAACTTCCTTGGCGTGTGCTTGTTCAAAAAGTGGCACAGATGTGTGTGTGCGTGCGTGTGTTTGTGTGCGCTTGCATGTATGGGGATGAGAAGCACTGCTGAAGAAGGCAGAGGATTCAGCAGGTTTCAGGGGACAGAAATATAGATAAAAGGGCAAAGAGATAGAAGGGGATGAAGGAGGGAGGAATGAAGGGACAGGGAGGGAGGGTCCTTGGCAGAGACCCTGCCCCTGGCCCATGTGAGTTGGTGAGGACTCCTGCCCGTGGAGGAGGATCAGCACAGAGAGAGGAAGGACAGAAGTGCTGACCTGTTGGGGCAGAAGTGCTTGTCAGCATTTCTGGACCCAAAGCTTTTCTCACAGAAGGAGAGACAGAACAAGCAGCAGACACTGTGGAGCCCCCTTTACACCTCCCCTGCAGAGGGCATGTCCCCTGGAAGGGGCACCTGCTGACAGGTGAGAGGGGATGATTCCCTGAGAGTGGGTGGGAGGTGGGAGAACAGAGACTGGCTGTGGTTTCCTGGGGAGGACAGGGTTCTGCGTGGGGAGAGAGCACTTCTGTTTGGAACTGAGGGGGAAGCGCATGGGAGCAGAATAGGATGAAGTGTGAGTACTCAGGAACAGGAATTTCTCAGTGAACTGGAATTGGTGACAGGTAGGAAAACCTCAGTTACTGTTCATTTCCCAAGTTATTCATCACTGATTATTGAATTTTGAAAAACGATGATAATTTATGTGAGGTGACAACAAAAAATCACCTGAACCTGGGCACTAACCATCCTTACCCACCACCAACAGATATTGACAAATAAGCACTAGGATGTGGAGGGTCCTGAGAACATTCATTCATTCATCCACCGGTGTCTACAGCCGGTGTCTATATAGGGCAATGGGGGTACAAGATCAGACAAGCCTCTTCTCTCAGAGCTCACATTCCATGGGTAGGAGGACAGATAATCAAAGATATCTAGAAAGTGATGTCAGTGACTGACAAGTGCCGTGAAGGGAACAGAGCAGAGAAAGGTCAGAAATTGAAGGCCCATGGTCTTTCGAGCAGGTACTCAGGGAAGTTATCTCCCAAGGATGCCCCTGAGAGTGAGCAGGGCACTGAGGGCAGAGAGGGAGTGAGCTGGGCAGACACCTGGGGAAGAGTATTGGAAACAGAGGAAATAAGTTCAGAGGGGCTGAATTAATGGTGGTCATGATGCTGACCTTGATCAGAAGGAGACACAGACATACACACTCCAAGTCTTAGAGATGAAAAATCTTGCTAGCACCCGTGGCCTCGTGTTTCCAACCCAATACATAGGCTCTTAAAGCAAATAATCAACAACCAATCTATAGCTCAGAGAGAGATTTCAGGAGCTAATGTAAGAACTAACGCAAAGGTGTTCGCTTCCCCAGAGTAGAAAACAATCCAGGGAAACATTGTTTACAGCATGGTTATATACTATTTCAGGACAAAGACCAAATATCAAGTATGATAGGAGCACAATTTGTTTTCAAAGACACAAGGAGATGTTTAGCACATACGCAGCAGGTCCACTTTCACTTCATTCTTTTGGAAGAAAGATTGTCATCAAAGTACTGGTATTGGAGTCAGAAAGGGAGCCACTCACCCCAATCTTTAAAGAGTGAATTCTTTCCTTTGGAAAGTATTTGAAGCACATGTGCAATGTGTGGGCAGAGACGCATAAGTTTGGCAGCTCTGGGAAAAACAAGGTTTACCCTGAAGCAGATTTAAACCAGAATGGCCTCTCATATCCCTCAATACTTGAAAAATCTTTATTCTTATTCTTCTCAACAAGGTCCGGATATTGATTGCTCTCTCTCTCTTCCATCCTTGTCTCACTCTTAACCGTCTGGAACCCACCCACCCCCCACTGCCCAACTCACTACTGAATCGGTGCCACCCAACGCTCTTGCAGGGAAGGATGCTATTCTTGTCACCAATCTGTCTGAGAATCTTTTAGGCTATGTCTTGTACTAAGCGGACAGAGTAGAGCCCAAACTTCAAATTCCATCATACGTAGTGGACACATAAGAAATAACCCCAGGACCTAGATACAATAGTTTAGAGAAAATATACCCTGTTGGAGCCCTGTTGTTTTAGAATGACACCCAGGAGGACACAGGATACTATACCTTACAAGTCTTAAAGAGAACTGTGCCATACGAAGTAGGAACTGAACAGCTCCATGTACACTATCAGTGATTCCTCTCTGCCCTCTGGGTGTCAGTTGGCTGAATTCTACTTCACACACACAGGATGGACAGGCCTGGATGGTGCCTACATCCCACTCTGTACTATGTCACACATTGGGATTTGAGCATTTAGTGCAGGATACACACAGTGGAGACAAACTTTAAAAGAATGGAATTCTTTTCCTGGAAGCAAGGCCCTGATATTCTCTGCGGAGAGAAGGACCAGACGATGAGAGTAACTCAGCAGAAGGTGATCAATCTCAGCCCAGCCTCTTCGGAAAATTCCGGGGCCATGGCCCTGAGAAAGACCCTGCAGGGCTCAGTCAGAGCCTGAATGAGGGGTCCCCTGGGATCCTCACAGAGATTCTCAGCTCAGGAAGGCCTTGCCCAGACCCCTGTGGGATCCCAACTCCAGTCCCCCTGGGGAGACCGTGCCAGTGTTGGCTTTTGGCCTCCTGGCAAGGGCTGAAAGAGAGCAATAATTTCCTGGCTTCCTGAGTCCCAAGTCTCCTGAGCTGTTCACCTGTTAGGGCTCAGCCCCAAGAGCCACATCTGGGCTGTGGTGGAGCTCGGACCTTCACCTGAGACCCAGGGTGGAGACCACAGATGGACAAGATCCCCTGGCCATTAGTTGACTGCCCTGAGAGACTTAGGAGACTCCAGAGGAAGGTCAGTGTCCCCAGGGGAGGCACAGAGGAGAGAAGATGCTGTTGGCACCTCCTCATCCACCAGGGATTAGGCCCAGGGGCATTCTCTCTCAGAATCAAACAGGAATGGTTGCCATTTATTTGGGCAGCTTCTCTCTGGCAAGGTTTAAGTCAGGCACTCTGAATACTTTAAGGTTAATCCACTGAGAACCTGGCAGTCAAATATTTATCCTACTTCATTGAGGGAAAACAGAGGCAAAGGAAGATAAAGTCATTGAACCAGGGTAACACAGAGCAAGAGCAGCAGACACGAGGATGGTCTGCGGCCACAGCCCCATCCACTCTTCCACCCTGGGGTCTTATTAGGTGTCTGTGGACTCCAAGACCAACTGCCAGCTCAGATCCTCTCTACTTATGTGTCTCCAGTTCAAAGGGAGAGATTCTGGTCTTGGGAGTGAGAGCAAGTGGAGAAATCATGTGTGTTCACTCTAGAACTAAATTCCCTGCATCAACAATCAGAGTCAGTGCAGGGAACGTCCAGGCCGCTCCCTCAGCTGCCCAATCCACACCTCCCTGCACTGGACTTGATGTCACTTATTTGTTTCCTGATCTGTTGGTGTCACTCCCACTGGAGTACAAAGGAAAGACTTTGCCGTCTCACTCCCCACTCTATACCTGCAGCCAGCACAGAGCCCACATGCAACAAACTCTCAATTGCTTTAGATGGAGGAAAGAATGAACAGTGAGTGAATGAATGAGTGATCCAAAATCTCTTCGGAGACTGGAAACTGGATGCAGAGTCCTTGGAATTTGGCCACACAGGACAGGTTCTCTTACCCTCCAGGGGCTGAGGCCCATGTCTCAGGTCTTTAATGCTCTGAGAAATATTCCTTCCTGCAATTGGTCTGAGAACCTGGGGTGTTAATCACAATTTTCCCATATAGAAGAATTTTAACTTCTCCTCAAATTTGTATCTCACAACCACCAAACACAAGTGGTCCATGAGGGCCATATTTGCAGAAAGTTTAGGCTGTCTGCTTTCATCTGTCACCCCTTCCTCATTTGTACATGTCCACATGTATAATAATCTATATTTTCTTTTTTCTCTGTGTTTTTAATGTCATAGTCAAGAAATAAATCATTGCCAAATCGCAAGTTATGAAGCTTTCCCTCTATATTTTCCTCTAATTATTATTATTCTATATAATATATACATTATGAATATATATAAAATAATCCATTATTATTCTATATAAGTGGGAGTGATTTTGAGTGTTGAATTTGTCTCCTGCAATTTTGATGAATTTATTAGCTGTAACAGTTTTTTTTGTGTGTGTAGGTGGAATCTTTACAGTTTTTGACATATAAGATTACGTCTTATGTAAAAGTGATCTTTCTCTACTTTCTTTCCAATATGGGTGCCTTATATTTCTTCTTCTTGCCTAATTATTGTAGCTAAAACTGTACTATCTTGAATAGAAGTGGTGAAAGCAGCATCTTTGTCTTGTTCGTAATCTTAGAGGAAAGTATTCAGTGTTTCACCATTGAGAATGATATTAGCTGTCGGTTTTTCACTTATAACCTTTGTCATCTTAGTTTGTTTCCTTCTATTCCTAACAGAGCCTTTTTTTATTAAAACTTTAACCACTTTTCTCTAGAGATTTCGTTCAGTGTGACATGCAATCCAGAGGTCTGGAAATAAAGGTCAAGTCAGATTGAGAAATCCTTTAGATTATAAGCTCTTCAAGTCCTAAGGTTGTAAAGACTGGGCAGGGCCATCCTCATTCCATAATAAGTTATTTAACAAGAAGTAAATGCCTTCTCAGTTTATGAAAGGTTTCCTTGGCTCCAGACATGGACAGGGCTGGCAAGTCTGCCTTCTCCGACGTGCACAGAAGTGTTTACAGGGAATGTGGTCTGATCCCTTCTGAAGTCAAAGAAAGGTCTAGGAAAAAGTCAATGGAAGTTCACGATAGAAAAATTACATGTGATAGTGAGGTTGCAAGACCTGTGGGATGAGAAGAGGATTCTAGTGCTGATACTACACAGATGTCCAGGAGCACAGGTAAGCGGCCAACCTGACGTTACCTGGAGATCAGAATGGGTGGTGCAGCCCTCTTCTTACAGATCATTACCTGAACAAAGAGACTAATTGTTCTGTAGGGATCAGGACCATCCTCTGTGTCACATTTTCAGAGCTCACTGGAGTCCCATGAATGGCGGAGATCTCTGAGGAATGAACATGGCCCCAGGCCACCCTGAGTCAGACACCTCCTCTGTTTCTCCACAGAGCCAGTGTCAAAGCCCTCCATCTGAGTCAGCATAGGACATAAGTTCCCCAGTCACAGAACATAAGGACCCCGTGGTCCTGACCTGTCTCACAAATTACGCCGGTATCTCCATCCAGTGATTCTTCATTGACCAGAGTCTATGGCTCATGGAGAGGATGAAGCTGTCCCAGTACACAGCACCCTCATCATAGACCCGGTCAGGAGGGAGGATGCCAGGGATTATCACTGTGATATCTTCAACCTGGTGGAAAGTCCTTAGACAACTTGCGTTGAGCAAATAGAAGCTTGGAAAAGTGAACATACATTGTTATTATCAATGACTCAAGGTCACATTCCACTCCAGATCCCATCTCTTGGTCTCTGTTTAACCATCTCAACAGTGGAAGGACGGGCAGTGTTTGTGCAATGAGGAGTGGGGGTGCAAGATAAGCTCTCAGGAATCACAGCTCTATTCCTTTTCCCTGGGGAACTATAGATGGCACCTGGACTGTGATGCAGACAATGGGAATAGACCAGAGGACACCCATAGGGATAACAACACTCATCTTTTTCTCCCTTTCTGATTTCTCCTGAACTTTTTCTAAAGTCTTCTTCAGCATTCTTATCTTCATGGCAATAGCTATTTGTGTAAGTTCAGTAAGACTCAGCCCTGCTTCTTACTAGGATATCATTGGAAACATTGATGGTATAACCATGGTTTTGAGTCAAATTTCCTACTTTAAAATGATGTCCACAGGATCAGATAGGACCTCACACTTTAAGGAGCTAAGGTTGACTTGATGGGAGTTTTGGGGATCTGGAGAAGAGAGGGTGACACTCAAAGCTAGAGAGACTGCAGGTGAGTCCTGATGTCTGGGCTCCTAATATCAAGAGGCTGTTCAAAGTCCCATCTGAGCTTCCTTAGGAAAACTGTCCTCAGAGGAAACTATTGGTGACTGTGCAATCCCACAACACCTGTGTAAATCATCAGGCCAAATGGAACGAGAGCAGCCTTGTTTTAGCATCAAGAATGTTCTTCCTCAGAGATGATCTTGGATCAAAATGCAAGTGACTGTCACAGAAATGTTCTGTCTCATGGAAAAGTCCAGCAAGCACAACCTTCTAATGATCCGATTCTGGCCCTGTTCACTGTCTCTCAGTTATTTGGCACCTCATTATAAATTGCAGGGAACTGATGGAGATGCAGACTGAGTCTTGGCTGATAGAGATGTCCTTGTGTCTGCCTCCCATGGGGCAGAAAGCAGTTTGTCATGACCTAGAGGCCTGATGTTCCCCTCAGACTCACTCAACTTTAGACATTTCTTCATGACTATAGGCCCTTGGTCTCCATTTTCTTAGAGCATTTCCTTTAGAAATATAATTACAATCTGTAATTGCAGATTCTTTCTCTGCCCTTTTGAAATGTATATAGGTCTCCATAGAATTTTCTTGCCAGGTTTAGGATCCAGGGACTGTCTTTCCCAAGGGCCTGGGCCCAACCCTTTGAAATGTAACCCTCCTGGCAGATACAGCCGCTACCTCCCAGTCTTTGAGGGAGGGCAGGAGCCTACCCTCAGTGGGTCCCTTTACAACCAGGATTTAAATATACCTCCTGTCAAGAATTTATGAGAAGTTTTACTTCTTATTTGAGAAAGGCTTATTAGCAAACACAAATCACCTCTAGTTCCCTCTACTTGCTCTTGAAATCTCTCCAGCCTTTTGTTTCAGGGTCAGTCTCTCTCCCTTATTTCGTTGGTCTTGAATAAAGTCTTTCTGCCTCTTTAACTTCATCTGGTGCAGCTTTTACTTTGACATTACCCATGTGTAAATAGCTGATTCTGTCATCTTACACACAATGTCAATCCTTACCATATTTTCAAGTCATGCTATTTCTTTTCGTATTTCTCTATAATCCTCCAAAAGAACATTTCCAATTTTCCACCCTCCCTTCTGACTTGACATTCACAGCAGGAGATGGCCTGACTGGCCAGAACCTTCAGGGGTCTCAGGTTGCTTCCTGCCCAGTCATTGTCCCCAGGACCTGAGAAGAATTGTGAGTTAATGTCCAATGACTTGAGGGAGATATGGAAGGCATCCCCACCACAGCAGCCCTCACCTCCACAGGGTCCTCATTCCACACATTACCACCTCACTTTTAAGGAACAAAGTCACATAGATATTTAAAGTTATTCTGTCATAAAACCCGACAACTCCAAGACAAACAGGATTTTCCTCCTTAGCAACCCAAACACCAGCACTGAACCATCCTGTATAGGGCCCTCTCCAGCCTTGGTCTCAGGCCAGGCATTTGTGTCCTCATTTCTTTGCTTTCTTGGATGTTTTCTATAAACCCCACATGCTTGTTTTTGGGAGTCCACAAACAGATCCTGGAAAGTGGTAAATAGAATCTGTCCTCTGGTTCTACATCATTTCCTTCTCCTTTTGGCCTCTGGGGTATTTGGCTGAATCCTTGGAACCCCACAGTGAGGTGGAGTGTGGGTAAGCAGAGGTGGGCATTGAGGGGTCATGTGGAGGGATGGAGTCTTTGCAGAATCAAGATGTGAAATAGTAAACCCTGGGTGGGGTTTTGGGGTGTTAGGTGTGATTTGGTATTTCATGGGGACTTGCAGATGGGCTCTTTATTGAGGGTCCCATGGTAGGGTGAGGATTCTGAATGTGCGCCTGATCTAACCGTTGAAGGGTGAGCACCTAGAGCTGCTGCATTGTAGGTTGGGGTGCCATCCTTCCTGACTTTGATGAGCATGAGGGTGAAACATAGAATTGAGGGAAGAATATGATTCTTGAAGACTCAGATTGGTTTCCTGACATTGGGGTCAAGAGGCAGCACCAGATGTCCAGGCAGAAGGGGATAAGGGACAGAGGAAAAGGAGGAGAGGGAGATGAGCATCCAGTGGGTTCCAGGAGTCTGGAGAGCAATGAAGGACTGGAGAACACAGGAAATAGTGAATGCAGACCTGAGCTGAGAGGATGTGGGGAATCAAGTCAGGAAATGTGCTGGAGCATGTGGTAGTCAGACTGGAAAAGGTTTCAGGGATAGATCCTGGGGGAAGTTGGGGAATGTAGGGGAGGGAAGGCAGTGAGGAGCAAATAGAGGGCCAGACTTTTCCAGTCTCCAGTTCTGACCAGTTGATAAATGTGCAGATTGCTGTCAAAGCCTGGGGGCAGTGTGGAAAAGGGAGATCTCACCCTCGTACCCTGAGCCCTACTTCAGGTGAGTCACAAGTTGGCCATGCCCCATGGGATGTTTGTGAGTGAGTAACACTGAATAGGAGCCTGGGGACAGGCACGGGAGGGCAGATATGGGGTTTGGGATTGAGGGCAGAATGAAGTTGGAATGTTTGCAGCCTTTTTCTTCTTTATTCACTAGTCAGTGTGAACTTCCCAGGGTACACAGGTGAGCTGTGTGGCAGGTGTCAGTGAGGGGTGGTAGGTGTCATGATCATCTGGACACCTGTCCTCCTCTAATCTAGGATGTACCACTTCCATTTATGATGCATCTGCTCTCCCCATATGAACTTATGTTAGTGGGTGTGATAGAACCTAGGTCATGATGAGGAGTTCTGGCTCCCTGGTCACATTACATCCCATGTTCAGATGTTCCATCTCTCCTGAGGCCTAGGAGCAGATCAGAAGCTCTTTTTCTAATGTTGTAGAAGGCATGGTCTTGCTCAGAACCCTAGGAGTCTGCGTGGAATTCTCTAATTAGATCCTGCCAGAGGCTCTACAAAGCACCTTTCATCCTTCTAACATGGGTTGGATTGAGGTATGTTTGAAGGAAGTTGTCCTTTCCTCTGGAGGGCGTGTCCAGCATGCACCAGACTATTGGAGTCCAAAAACTTTTGTAGTTGTAGCAGGTCAATGAATGGTCACAGATGTGGATAGTCCTACCGCCATTGGAACTCTCACACTTGGCTTAAATTGGCGACTACCAGAGCTGATCCTGTCACTGATGTCATTGTCAACACTGACAATGACAACACTGATTGTCTTCTATCAACAATATCAGCAGACATCTACTTCCACTCTTTGGAGCACGTGTCGTACTAAAGCATAAAGAATACTTGCTATTTCTTGTTCATAATTAGCAGGAGATCTTCTAGTTCTCATCATTCAGTATGATATTTTCTGTGGGTTTGTAGGCTTTTTATGGTTTGAGTTGACTTGGAATTGACTTGGAGGATGAATTCATCCGTTTTCTCTGCTAGCCAGGGCTGGCTTTCTGGGTTCACAATGTATGCAATGAGTGCAATGACTTAGAATGGCCTGGTGTACGTTTAATGCTCCACTTTCACCATCTTGACATTCTTCATGATTTTGAACAAATAGCCCTGATTTTCACTTTACACGGAGTCATGCAGTTTATGTAGCAAGTGACCATGGGTGCATGGAACCCCTTCAGAAAAAAAAGGTTTGACCCTATTTGTAGGTGCACTTCCACATTTGGCCATGAGAGGCTGGCACCACCACAGGATAAACTGGAGGGTTGTGAAGAGAGATGAGGAGGAATTTGGCTTTTTCTACTCTTGTTGTGTCATTATATGTCCCTAGCTGTCCCTGCGCCCACTCCCAGATCTTTAACACGTAGAGGGAAGGTTCTCCAGGCATGAAGGGCTGCAGAGATTCAGATTCTGGACTCCACATCCAATGGGGGACAAAAGAAATCACATAGTGATTTGAATAGCATTAAACAGGATTATATAGAAGTAATGTCCACACTGACTGTTGGTCTTAGGGAAACACTGAAGCAATGGCGATGGAAAGGAGGTGTCTTATGATAATGGGGAAGAAAGGAGTTGAGTCCTTATCTTCCAAGAGCAAAGACCTTAGATACTGCCTGGAAGTGAAAATCAGTAAGTAGCCTCAGAGCATGTTGTTCAGAGATGACTTTGGTTCCACCCAGAGGAGGTGCTGCTGTTTGGGGCAGATTTCCTCATTGTGGTCCAGACAGGAGAAGCCAAACCTTCCTGTGATCACTCTGAACAGAACATTCAGAGACCCTGGAGTTATCATGGCCAAGTCCAGTGTTGTCACAAATACAAGAAAGAGAACATCCAACAGGTGGGAGACAGGACTGGTTTTGCTCACAGTGTGAATATCAGGAACAGAATAACAATTTCATTATTCCAGCTACAGTGGGCTGTGTGACAAGTTAGACTATTCTTGGGTTTGAAGGTCATCCCCTTCAAAAATATATGCCCCCTCTGGGCAAGCCTCACACACCTGATTAAGAGTCTTCCAGGAAGCTGTAACATCCTAGGTCTTTGTCAATATGACATATGATGAGGACTGACTTTTTCCTCTCTGTTTGTTTTTTTGACATCAGGGGCATGGGATTAAAAAAATCATAATCTTCAAATCATGACCCATCACCAGTCCATAAATGACCTGTCTTCCTTTTTTAGAGAACTGTTACTTATTTAAATTTATTCTTATTTCTTTCTTATATATTAGGAAGCAGATTCAAGTGGCAGTTTCTAGAAAGATCCTCAAAATCAGGACTGGAGATTCACCTTGCTAAAGAAGCTCTCTCTACTTCCTGGAAGAAAAAACTGGGAAATCAAGATGGTGCGCTGCTCTTGGGCCACAGCACCACTGCAGTTTATCAGTAGAGACAAGCTTCAGACTGACTGGCTCTATGGCCCTGAGAGCTAGGATAGGCTCCAGCTGCATTTCGCAAGAACCACTTCATTCTTCCACATCTCACGTATGTGAATCTCTGGTCAGAGACTCCAGGAATTTCTCAGGCTTTCACATATTTTTCAAGGGTTTAGAAGGATAATTAGTTGAGCCAATCTGGAATTTCAATCCTGGATGTGATGGGTCACCTCCAATGTTACATGTCCACAACCAAGACCTTTATTCCTATACCTCCCAACCCGATCCTCCAAGAGTCCTCATTTTTGGAGTGAAGGTCAACTGCATCCTGGTATAATGGGTGAGGCAAACCACACAAGAGAAGCCTGTTACTACTCTGTGACACCTGGGTGTCAGAGCACACTCAATGTAGGCACAAGGACACTTGAATCACATGAGAGGAGGCCAAGTGCCTGTGGCTGGTCCTTTACCCTTGGTAGAGTCACAAGGGAGGACAGAGGCCTCCTAACAGTGGGAGGTTGGATCACCACTTGTCCCAGAGAATCACACCCTCTCCCTATCTCTACCTTTTGAGTGACTTCTCCATAGCCTGTGTCCTTCCCCTTCTCACAGAGACTGGAATTGACACAAAATGTGGATTCTCCACCCCAGGTAAAGTTACTACCAGGGAAGTAAGAGCCCAATCCTGATCACAAAGGAAGTCATGGGTGAGTCCCTGTCCCCAGGGTCCCTTGTCTGTAGGGACACATGGCTGTGGTCCCCTGAAGACATCTCACCAGCCCAAACTATATAACTTAACAAGGTAATTTGCCACCCAGAAGAGGATAGGCACTGCAAGACACGTCTCTTTCCACCTCTGAGGGGCTGAGGGTTGCACAGGGGCCTCCCCTCCTATAACAGAGGAACCCATGGAATTCATTGCTGGGTCTTCACATGGAGCTGCTCCAGGCCCTGGCCTCTGTGGGGAGAGCTAGAGAAGACTAAAGGCAGGGAAGAAATGACTCAGATGCAATGTCCCAGGCCTTGAGACTACCCAGGGTGCCTTGAGACCTCAAGACATAACTCACTGGGTACTTCCTTTGAAACTTCAGCATCAAAGAGCTCCTCCCAAGGCAGCACATACACTAATTCGTACAGGACACTGGATCGGGAGTCCACTGGACAATGCCTGTCCTCCTCCTGAGCTCATCCTGCACTGGGATAGAGTCGGGCAGCCTGGAAACCTGCAGTGACCAGGAGAAAGGCTGATGGGACCCTGCAGTCTGGAGGTCAGAGCCCACCTCGGTCCAGGGCTCAGGGCCAGCTCACACCCTCTGGAGCCAGGTCAGCATCCCTGATGCAGCCCCTGACATGGGCTCATGCCTGCTCATGGCCTCCAGGGGGTGAAATTGGGACACACGGACAATTAGCAGGAAATTAACACCTGAATGTTTCTTTCACTCAGGAGGTAGAGAAGGAAACTGATTTTCCTTCCTTGATTCACCAGATCCTTCTGGGCCCATCATATGTGTCTGCTCTGTTCTTCCTGCCCCTTCTGAGGCCATCAGAGCACCCGGCTTTGACAGCGGTCCCTGTAGAGCTCTCTACTCCCTGCCTGTTTTATGCTTGGGGAAGGCAGGTGACCACAGGAATGTCAGCCAAGCAGAGGCCCCCAGGAAAGTCTAGAAGCACAGGAACAGGCTGTAAGCCACAGTTCAGCCAACACACACAGAGCAGGCCTCCCTAAAACAGTCTCCGTAGGACCAGGAAGCCCACAACCACCTGCCCTCCCACCACCATGGTCCTCTTGACCAGGACATGCAGGAAAGCTTCCCCTTCACATCCAGTACTGCAGCTCCTTCTGGGAAACCTATACTGGGCATTTTTCACTGAGCAGAGGCCATGCTGGTGACACCAGAGATGGAAGGTCATTCCCCTCGCCAGTCATTGCTCAGCTTGACCTTTCCTCACCCCCAGAGTCATCTCTGTGATCTTCCTGCTGAGAGTAAATACAAGCTTCCCAGAGTATTTGAGGACACTGCAAAGACCCTGGTACCCAGCTAGGTTTCTTTGTCACAAACAGAAGTAATTCCCTATGTTTGGGGAATCCTCGGTGTCTGTGAGTGAAGTGCTGACAGACCTAAGGACAGGACACAGCAGTGGCCAATGCTGGGGGGAAGACAGGTCATCTTCTCAGGGGACAGAGTTTCCCACCACCCTTGCTATTGAAAATGTGCTCCACAGGCCAGTGTGATCAGCATCACCTGAGAGCTTATTAGATGTAAACTCTCAGGTTAACTCCACACCTGCCTGCTAAGAATCTGAATTGTGTTAGATAATTGTGACTCTGAACAGGAGAAGGGGACAGACTGTCCTACCCCCCTGAAGTTGAATACCCACAAACCTGGACAGCTGCTAAAGTAGCATTTCTAAGGTGTCACCTGGACAATCACAATCTTTATCAAGTTCCTCAGGTGATTCCAATGCATTATGGGGGTGACACCCCTCGACCAAGAGTTCCTGCTGTAGCCTCTGAGCTCCACCTCTTAAGGGAAAAGGAAGAAGGGGATGAGAGAGAGGAAGAGTGACTATGAGTCCTGACCTGATGCTATGGAGACAGCCCAGGACATGATGCCCTAGATTTGTGCTTGTCCAAACAAGGATGTGTGTTTTTGTGGTGTGGTGGGGGTGGTGGTTTGGAAAATCCCTGTTGAAGAAGGCATAGGAGTCAGCAGTTCCCAGGAAACAGGAATACAGATAGAAGGGCAAGAGAAACAGGGGACAAGGGAAGCAGGAATGAGGGGACGGAGTAGGAGTGTCCTGGGAAGAGACTCCACCCCTGCCCTCATGACCTGGCAAAGCACTCCTGCCCCAAAAGGAGGCACAGTACAGAGGGAGGAGGCACAGCAGAGCTGATGCCGGTGGGCAGCAGTACTTCTGAGCTTCTCTGGAGCCCAAGCTCTTCACACAAAGGGAGGAACAGAGCAGGCAGCAGACACCATGCAATCCCTCTCAGCCCCTGCCCATAGACAGAATGTCCCCTGGCAAGGGCTCTTGCTGGCAGGTAAGAGGGGATTATTCCCTGAGAGTGGTATGGAGATGGGAGGACAGAGACTGTTGGGTTCTCCTAAGTGGAACAAGGCTTGGAGAGGGGCTAGAAGAGTTCTGTTTGGACATGATGGGAGAGGACACAGGAGCAGAGTAAGATTGTGCGGGGGGGGGGGGGGGGGGGCTGGATGAGGGGGTGGGATTCAGCAACAGATCAATTTCATGATCTGGAAGTGGTGAGGGGCAGGAATATCTCAATTACTCTACCATTCTAAGTTAGTTATTACAGACCAATAATTTTTGAAAATTGATGGTAATAATTTATTTGAGGATGACACCATTAAATACTTAACTAGGCTCACTAAACACTGTCCTTCCCTACTACCCTTAGAAATAGGCAAATTAATACCAGGATGTTGAGGGCCCTGGGAACACTTATTCATTCATCCACAGGGATTTGCAGTCTTTTCTTGGCATGAGGGGAACAACAAGATCAGACAAGTCCCTGCCTTCAGGAGCTGACATTCTTTGGGGATGAGGAGAGATAATCGAGAGATCTAGAATGTGATGTCAGGGACTGACAATGTCATGAAGGGAAGAGAGCAGGGAAAGGTGAGAAAGTGAAGATGGAGGGTCTTCAGAACAGATGGTCAGGGAAGGCATCTCCCAAGGACACCCCTGAAAGCAAGCAGGGTGCTGAGGGCAGTGAAGGAGTGAGCCAGGCAGACATCTGGGTAAGAGTATTGGGAACAGAGGAAATAAGTTCACAGGGGCTGAAGTAATGGTGCACACTGGTGAACTTGACCAGTAGACACACACACACACACACACACACTCCGAGTCTAAGAGAAGAAGAAACGTCCTCAGGACACAGGGCTTCATCTTTCCATCCCAATAAATAAATCAAAATATTGATTGATCTCTCTCTCTTCCTCCTAGTCTCAATCTTAACCTTCTGGAACTCGCTCACCACTGCCAAAGTCACTATTGTATCGGTGCCGCCCGAAGTTACTCCAGGAGAGAATGTTACTCTAGTTGTCCAAAATCTACCTAGGAATGTTATAGGCTATACCTGGTACAAAGGCTATGGACCAGCTCGCAAACAAAAAATTGCATATTATGATACAAACAGAAAAGTAATGACCCCAGGGCCTGCATTCACTGGTCGAGAGACAGTATACCCCAATGGATCCATGCTGTTTCAGAAAGTCACCGTGGAGTACACAGGAAACTACACGGTGTTTGTCATAAAGAGACGTCTGCGATATGAAGTAGCAATTGGACAGCTCCACGTATACTGGAGTGAGTGACTCCTCTCTGATCTCTGGGTGTTGGATGGGGTGAATTCTACTTCACACAGAGAACTTACTGGCCTGGACTGTGCCTAAATATCCCTCTGCATTATGTCCCACGTTGGGATTTGAGCATTTAGTGCAGGACACAAACAGGGGAGATGAACTTCAAAAGACGGGAATTCATTTTTGGGAATCAGACTGTTCAGACTTTCCCTGTGGAGATAAGGACCAGTCTGATGGGAATAACCCAGCAGAAGGAGATCAGTCTTGGTCCAGCCCTCTGGCTCCTCCCTGAGACCATCACACTGAGAAAGATCCTGCAGGGCTTGAGGATCCCTGGGATCCTCACAGAGAAGTCCAGCCACGGACAACTCTACCCAGAGCCCTGTCCCAGGTTCCCGACTCCAGTGACTCTGGGGAGCCTGCGGCAGGGTTGGATTTTGGTATCCTGGGCAGGGCCAAGTGGGAGCAATGATTTCCTGGCAGCCTGACTTCCAAAGCCCCTGAGCTTGTTACCATCCAGGTCACAGCCCCGAGAGCCACATTTAAGCAGGAGCAGCGCCTGAACCTTGACCTGAGATTCAGCATGGAGAGCACAGAGGGACAAGGCCCCCAGGTCATTAGCCAACTGCCTTGGGGAATTTAGGACACTACAAGGAAGAGTCAGTGTCCCCAGGGGAAGAACAGAGCTGGGAAGATGCTGCTGGCAGCTCCTTATTTGCCAGGAATCAGGATTAGTAGCACTGTCTGTCGGAATCAAACAATAACGGATGCCATTTATTTGGGCAGCTCCTCTCTAGGAAGATTTAGTTTAGCTCCAGAGATGTTTTTAAGGTTAATTCATTGACCGCCTGGTAGTCAAACCTTTATTCTACTTCATTGAGGGGAAAGTGAGGTACAGGGAGATAAAAGTAAGTGAAACAGGGTCATACAGATCAGGAGTCACATGGGGTCTTTGTACAGCCACAGCACCGTCCTCTCCTCCACTGGGGGATGTTATTAGGTGTCTGTGGACCCCGAGACCAGCTGTGGGTTCAGATCCTTCCTTTTTAGGTGGCTCTAGCTCAGAGGGAGAGATTCTGGTCTGGGGAGTGACAGCAAGTAGAAATTTAATCCAAGTTCAGTCTAGAACCAAATTACCTAATCAAGAATCAGAGCCAGTGCAGGGAATGCCCAGGCCGCCCCCTCAGGTGTCTGGTCCAAGCTCCCTGCACTGGACTTGAAATCACTTATTTGTTTCCTGATGTGTTGGGGTCACTCCCACTGGAAGATAAGGAAAGGACTTTGTAGTCTCATTCTCTGCTCTACATCTGCAGCCAGCCCGGGGCCCAGATGTAACTAATTCTCAATTGCTTTCGATGAAGGGTGAAGGAATAAATGGTAAATGAAGGAAAGAATAATCTAAATTTTCTGCAGAGACTGGAATCTGGATGCAGAGTCCTTGGACTTTTGTCCACAGAGGATAGATTCTCTCACCTTGCAAGGGCTGAGGCCTATGTCTCAGGTCTTTTACTGCTGTCTAGAGAAAGATTCCTTCCTGCAGTTGGGCTGAGAGCCCAGGGTATTAATCATAACTTTCACATATGCAAGAATTTTAACTTCTGCTCAAATTTCTATCTCATAACCAATAAACACAGAGGGTTCGTGAGGGCCAGATCTGCAGGAAGATCAGAGACAGAAGAGACATTAAAGACCACGGGCAGAGATCAGGTTCTGCTGCCAAAGCCAGGTAGCATCTGACTGTCCCCTCATTCTTTTCTGGAGCATTTTTTTTGATTCTCTGTATTATTTATTGGGTCACTGCCTCATGGTAGTTACAGTCACCTGGGAAGATCTGATCAACATCCTTGCCTCAAGTCCTGAATACTCACCTGACTGCTTTACTTGCTCCTGGTCCTATGTGTTATTTACTCTCAAACCACAGAGCCACCCTTATCCATCTCTAGGAGAACCTTGAATATGGTGCCTCCAAGAAAACACACCTCACTGGGTGAAGGAGAAGTTGTAGTGGGAAGGAATCATCCTTGGTTGGTCAGGCAATCAGCTGGTCAGTGAAGAACCAGGAGAGGAATGGAGGGTGGTATTGGGTGGCCGATTGTCTCTGATTCTACTCTTTTGTCTTTTCAAAACCAAACCCTGCTAACATATTGACACGTGAGAAATCTGTGCTTTCTCCCAGACATAGAGCAGGTGGCCTTACATTCTCTGAGAGCTCAGATCCTCAGGCATTTTTTGTGAGGTCCACAAATGTGCCTTATTCTTTGAAGGACTCAGGTTGGCTGAGTGGTGAGAGATGCCAACTCTCATTTGCTGATATTTCAATAACATCATTTGGTTTTCTTGTTGTTGTTGTGTTTAGCAGTTTTTTTCTATACTCTGGATATTGACCCCTTATTGATATATAAGTAGCTAATTATTTTCTCCCATTGCATAGGACACTTTTACTGTGTTGATTGTGTCTTTTAATGAACTGAAGGCTTTCATTTTGACAAAGTCCAATTTATCTAGTTTTCTCTTTTGTTTCTTATGTTCTCAGTGTCATATTAAAGAAATCACTGCCAAATCCAATGTCAGGAAGCTTTCTCCCTATATTTTCTTCTCAGAGTTTTATAGTTTTAGGTATCATTTTAGGGTTTGATCCATTTTGATTTCAGTTTCGTATATGGTGTAAGGCAGCAGTCCAATCTCCTTCTTCTGCTTGTGGAGATCCAAGTTTCTAAACTGTTTGTTGAAAAGACTGTTCTTTCTGCATTGGATGTTCTTGGCATCTTGCTCAAAATCACTCGATCACATGATAGAGGATTTCTTTCTGGATCTCTGTTGTATTTGAGACCCTATATGTCTGTCTTAATGTCACTGCCACCCTATTTGATTCTTTAGCTCTCTGGAAAGTTTTGAAGTCAGGAAGTGTGAGTCCTCCAATTTTGTTCTCCTTTATAAAGATTGTTTTAACTATTTGGGTCCCCTTGTATTTGAGGTTAGATTTTCTATTACTGCAAAGATTTCATTTGATTTTTGATAAGGATTATATGAAATATGTATATAGTTTGGTGTATATTGCCATCTTAACAATATTAATCCTTCCCTTCCATGAACATGGATGTCTTTCCATTATTTGTGTCTTCTTTAAGTTCTTTCAGAACGTTTGGTAGTTCTCAGTGTGCACATCTTTCACCTCCTTGGATAAGTTTATTCCTAAGTATTTCATAGGTTTTGATGCTATTTAAAGTTAAACTGTTTTCTTCATTTCTTTTTTGGATTGTTCATTGTTATTGCATATAAATGTAATGATTTTGAATGTTGATTTTGTTTCCTGCAACTTTGCTGAATTTGCGTATTAGTTCAACAGTTTTTTTGTGTGTATATGTGTGTCATTTTTAGGGTTTTCTACATATAAGATTATGTCTTCTGGTATATAGATCATTTCCCTCCTCCTTTCCAATTTTGATGCCTTTTATTTCTTCTTCTTGCCTCATTGTTGTGGGTAGGACTCCTGCACTATGTTGAATGAGTGGTGAAAGTAGCATCCTTTTCTTGTTCATGATCTGAGGGGAAACACTTCTGTGTTTCACCTTTGAGTATGATGTTAGCTGTAGACTTTTTACTTATGACTGTTGTCATCTTGAGTAGTTTCCATCTCTTCCTAAAAGTCCTTGTCTTTTCTTAAAACCCTAACCACTGCTCTCTAGAATGCTTCTTCACTGTGGTTCACTTCACAGGCCAGGAATTAGAAGCCCTCCTCAGAGTGACAAATCCTTTCGATTAGAAGCTCTCCTGGTCCTAAGGTTGTGAAGATTGGGCAGGTCCATCCTCATTCCCTAATAAATTATTTAACAATAAGGAAATGCCTTCTAACTTTATGCAACATTCTTTTGGACCCAGAGGTTGACACACCTGGCAAGATTGCCTACTCCAATACACACAGAAGGGTACATAGGGGGTGTGGCCTGATCTCTTCTGAACTCAAAGAAATACATTGGAAAAATCAATCAAATTTCATGAGAGAAAAATTCGTCCTGGTCATGATGTCATAGGATCCATTGGAAGAGAATAGGTTCCTGGTGCTGATACTACAGAGATGTCCAGGGGGACCGATCACAGTCATCCTGTGATGATATAGGAATCAAAAGGGGAGATGGTGCCCCCTTCTTACAGATCATCACTTGAACAAAGGCACTCATCCTTCTGCAGGGGTCAGGGCCATCCTTTGGGTCACCTATACAGAGTGGCTGAGATCTCTGAGGAAAGAGCATTGCCCCATGCCCCAGGCCCACTCTCTGTAACTCATCTCTTCTGTTTCTCCACAGAGCCTGTGTCAAAGCCCTCCATTAGAGTCACGATAATACATAAAAATACCAGATAAGAAGCTTGTTGTCCTGACAGCTGCACAAATGACTCTGAGATCTCCATCCTTGGTTCTTCCATGACCAGAGTCTGCAGCTCACAGAAAGGAAGACACTATCCAAGGACAATAGAACCATCACCATACACCCCATTGGGAGGGAGGATGCCAAGCTTATCAGTGTGATGTCTGCAACCCAGTCAGCTCCAGCCAAAGTGACCTCCTCATGCTGCATGTGAAATATGAGTCTGACCTTCTGGCTCTCTTACCCTCCTCTAGCTTATTAAACTCTGAAAAGATTTTTGTCTTACCTGTAAGATGATGATTCTGAGGCACTTCTCAGTAGAGTTGTTGTAATAGTCAATTATGAAGGTGGAAATTCCTTAGTAGACTTGCATTCAATCAATAAATGCTCAACAATCTTAACTGACTTTGTCATTATGTTGGCTTGAGGTCACTTTCCACTCCAGATCCTAGGTCCTCTTGGTCTGAGTTACACCATCTCCACAGTGGAATGTCAGGCAGTGCTTGTGCCTGTGGGAGCCCATAATAAGCTCTCAGGAATCACAGCTCTATCCCTCCACCAGGGGAGGTAAGGATGGCATCTGGATGATGTTATTGAGCACATGATTGGACAGGGGATATCCATGTGGGTATCAATACTGATCTTTTTCTCCCCATCTGATTCCTCTCAAAGTATTCCTAACGTCTTCCTGAGTATCCTTATTTTCATGGCAATAGCGTTATTTGTGTAAGTACAGTATGACTCTGTCCTCCTTGTTACTAGGATATCATTGGAAAAATTCCTAGTAGAATCTCTGCTCTGACTCAAATGTCCTAGTAGAAAATGATGCCCATATGATCAGATATGACCCACACTTTAATGAGCAAGGTTCACGTGATGGGTGTTTTGGGGATCTGGAGAAGAGAAGACATCACTCAAAGCTATAGAGACTGCAGGTGAGTTCTGATGTCTAAGGTTCTTAATATCAAGAAGCTGTTAAAAGTGCCGTCTGAGGTTCCTTAGGAAATACTGCATCAGAGGAAACTATGTGGTGAGTGTGCAACTCCATAACACCTGTGCAATTAATCAGGGCAAATGGAGTAAGAGCAGCCTTGCTTTATGATCAAGAACACTCTTCTTTGAGGTGATCCTGGTTCATGATTTAGGATTAAGAGCATGTAGTGGGGCCATATAGGGAGGCTCCTTTTGGAGCGCTCCAGGATAACATGAGGATTCTGAGTGCAGGGCAGACATATATGTTGAAGGAGGAACAACTGGAGCTGTTGCAGGAAAGTTGGGGTGCCGTCCTTCCAGATATGGAGGGACATGAGGGGTGAGACATAGGATTGAGGGGAAAGAAGAATACTCTTGGAGACTCTGATTAGTGCACTCACACAGAACAAGATGGAGTGCCATATGCACAGTCTGAAGGGACATGGGACAAAGGACAAGTGGGAGAGGGAAATGAGCATCCAGTGGAGTCTAGGAGTCTGGAGAGTAATGAAGGATTGGACAACAGTGGACACCATGGATGCAGAAGACTTGAGATGAGGGCATTTAGGAAATGAAGCGGAAAGTGAGTTTGTGCATGGGTAGTCAGACTAGAAAAGGGATCTGGGATGAAGCCTGGGGGAAAGTGTGGAAGACAAGGCAGGGGTGACAGTGGGGAGCAAATTCAGGGCCAGCCTTTTCCAGTCTCTGGTTCTGACCAGGTGAGTCATATTCAGATTGCTCTTAAAGGCTGGGAGCACTTAGAAAAGCCAGATGCCACCTTTGTCCCCTGAGCCCACTTCAGTTGAGTCAACAAGTGAGCCATGTCCCCAGGGGATTTTTGTGTGAGTGAGTAAGCATGAATAGGAGCCTGGGGACACCCAGGGGAGGGCATATTTGGGGGTGATGTTTGAGGTGAGAATGAAGTTGGAATGTATGCAGTCTTTTCCTTCTTTGCTGACTAGTCAGACTGACCTTCACTCTAGTGCATAGATGAGAACTATGTCACAGTTGTCAGTGAAGAGTGGTCGGTGCCATGAAGGTATAGGTACCTGTCCATTTTTGATACATCTTCTCTCCCCACCTGGCTTTATGTCGGTGGGTGTGATAGAACCCAGATCATGATGAGGAGTTCTGGCTCCCTGGTCACATTCTTCACATGTTCTGACACTCTAACTCTTCCAAGACCTAGGAGGAGGTCAGGAGATGTTTTTCTATTGCTTCATAAGGCATGGAATTGTTCCAAAACTCTAGGAGTCTGCATAGAATTCTCACCTAAGGTCCTGCCAGAGGCTCCACAAGCACATTTCACCCTTCTAATGTGTGCTGGATGGAGGTAAATGTGCAAGAACTTGTCCTGTTCCCCAGAGGGTTGTCCAGCATGCCAGAGACTATTGGAACCTAAAACCTTCCTAGTTGTAGCAGATCAATGAATGGTCGCACATGTGTGTACCCTTACAGCCCATGGAACTCTCTCACACTTGACCCTATTTCTGATGTCATGGTCAACACTGATGTCATTTTCTTTGTCATCAATTTCCTTTGGCATCCACTACTACCCTTTGGTGCATATCTGTCTTACTAAGGCATTCAGAATATTTGCCATTTCTTGTTTGTCATTAGCAGGAAAGCTTCTAGTTTTCACCATTAAGCATGATATGATTTGTAGGTCTGCAGGGTTTTTATGAGTTGAGTTGATATGGAATTGACTTGGAGGATGAACACATTTGCTTTGCTAGGTAGGGCTGGCTTCATGGGCTCTGTGTACATACACTCTACTCAGTGATGTATACTATCAATGAGTAGGCCCTATGGTAGGTTTAATGCTCTGCTTTTGTCATCTTGAAACTTTTCATTATTTTTGGACAAGGAGCCATGATTTTGAATTTATACTGAGTCCTACAATTTATGTATCTGATTCTGACCCCGGGAGTGACAATGGGTGGATGGGCTCCCTTGGGAAAACAGTTTGATCCTATTGGGATGGGCACTTTGAGGTTTGGCCGCCAGAGAGTGGCACCTTCACAAAGTAACCTGGAAGGCTGTGAAGAGAGATGTGGAGTTTGTTTTTTTATACTCTATTTATGTCATTATGTGTCTCTAACTGCCCACAGCCACCCCTCACATCCGTAGCTCATAGAGGAAATGTACTCCATGCCTGACGTACTTCAGAGATTCTAATTTTGGACTCCCCATCCAAGGCTGAAATGAAGAAATCACACTTAGTTGGCTCAAATACGAATAGCATTAAAGAGACATCATAAAGTCCACACTGAGTTTTGGTGTTAGGAAAAAATGGGAGAGATGGGAGTGGGAAAGGAGTCTGTTATGGTAATGATGGAAGAAAGTAGCTGAATCCTCGTCTTTCAAGAGGGAAGACCTTAGATAATGCCTGAAAGTGAAAAACCAGCAAGTAGCCTCAGAGCATGTTACTCAAAGATGACTTTAGTTCCATCAAGAGGAGCTGCTGCTGTTTGGCACACATCTCAGTTTGGCCCAGACAGGAGAAGCCAGGACCTTCCTGCAATCACTCTGAACAGAACACACAGAGACACTGGGCTTATCACGGCCAAGTCCAGTGTTGTCACAAATCAAAGAAAGAGAGCATCCAATAAGAGGGAGGCAGGACTTGTTTTGCTCACAGTGTGAATATCAGAAAAGAATCATAATTTCATCTTTCTGGCTACAATTCACTGTACTACCAGTATTAATCTCCTTGGGGCTATAGGTCATTCACATCAGAACCATATGCCCCTCTGGGAAAGCCTTACACACTTGATTAAGATCCTTCCTGGTTGCCCAACCATCTTAGGTTTTTGTCCATATGACATAATGGGGACTCATTTTTTTTCTCTGTTTGCTTTTTTGACATCAGGAGCATAGAATTGAAAAATCATAATCCTTTGCTCACAATCCAGTATCACCACCTGTCCACTCATGACCTGCCTCCCTTTTTTAGAGAGGTATTCATTATTTATCTTAATTTTATTTTGACTTATATATTTAGAAACTCTAGTTGCAGCTTCCAGAAGATCTCCGAGGGCAGGATTGGAGGTTCAGCTCACTACGGGAGCTCTCTGTACTTCCTGGATGAAAAACCTGGGAAATCAAGACACTGTGCTGGTGCCACAGCACCTCTGCACCCTCTTGGTAGAGACAAGCTAGAGGCTAACTGGCTGTACATCCCTGAGTGCCAGGATAGCCTCCAAGTGCATCTCACAAGAACCGCTTTCCTGTTCCAAACATGAATCTGCTGTGAGAGATTCTGGGAACTTCTTTCCTCAACCTCCCAGGCATTCAGGAATGTGGAGAGATAGGAACCCTTGTGTATTGTTGATGGGAATGTAAAATGGTACAGCTCCTGTGGAAAATAATACAATTGTTTCTCAAAAAATTAAACATCGGAAATATGATATGGCCCAGAAATTGCACTTCTGGGTATATATACTGGATAGTTTTGAGAGCAGGAACTCAAAGAGTTGTTTGTAAACCCATATTCATGGCAGCATCATTCACAATATCTAAAATGTAAAAGCAACTCAAGTGTCCCTCGATGGATGACTGGATAGGCCAAAGGTGGTAGGTCCATTCAATGGAATATTATTCAGCCTTAAAATGGATAATAATTCTGCAATATGCTACAATGTGAATTAACCTTGAGGACATTAGGCTAAGTGAAATAATCCAGTCACAAAAAGACAAATACTGTATGATTCCACTTATATGAGGTACTTAGTCAAAATCATAGAGATAAAAAGTGTAATAGTGGGGGGATGGGGGAGGGGAGGATGAGGAGGAGTTGTCACCTGTTAAGGCAGGAAGTTCTCAAAAGCCCAAAAATCCTTAATCTCAAACTTCCCCTTTGAAAAAACTTTATTTAGGGGCCAACCTGGTGGCATAGTGCATAAATTTGACACACTCCACTTCGGCTGCCCGAGTTCATGAGTTTAGTTCCTGGGAGCAGACCTACACCACTCATCAAACCATGCTGTGGAGGTGCTCACATGTAAAATAGAGGGATTTAGGCACAGGTGTTTGCTCAGGGCCACTCTTCCTCAAGGGAAAAAATTCTGTATTTACTTATACTAAAAACACATAATGTTAAATTTACCATCATGAACCATTAACCAGTCTACAGATCAGTATTGTGTATGTATTCTTGTGCAACAAATCTCTCACTCTTTTTCACCTTGCAAAATTGAAAATCTATACCGAGTGAACAACTCTCCATTTCCTCCTCCTGTCAGCCTCTGACAGCTACCATTCTTCTTTCTGTTTCTGTAATGTGACTGCTTCAGATACCCCATGTAAGTGGAAATTTACGATATTGTCTTTCACAAGTGGCTTATTTCAGTCAGCATAAAGTCAAGGATGTCTTTCTTTTTAATGCTGAATAATATTTCATTGTATAGATAGACCACATGTTCTTTTTTCATTCCTCTGTCTACAGACATTTGGGTGGCTTCCATTTCTGGGCTTTTGTGGAAAATGCTGTAATGAAAATGAACGTGCAAATATCTCTTCCAATTCCTGCTTTCATTTTTTTTGCAAATGAAACTAGATGGAGTTTGCTGGACCGTATGGTAAGTCTATTTCTATATAATTCTATATTTCCACCAACAGTGCTCAAGGGTTCCAATTTCTCTATATCCTTGCCAACACGAGATATCTTGTGTTTGTTTGTTTCTTTTTTTGGTACTGGCCATCCTAATGGGTATGAGGTAATATCCCGTGTTGTTTAGATTGGCACTTCTTTAGTGATTAGTGATGTTGAGCATCTTTTCATAAGCGTGATGTCCATTCATACATCTTCTTTGGGGAAATGCCTCTTCAAGTGTTTCAACTATTTTTCAATTGGGAACTTTTGTATTTTACTGCCATTGAATTGTAGGCTTTCTTTATCTGTTTAGATATTAATCCCTTAATAGATATATGATTTGAAAATACCTTTTGCTACTCTTTAGGTTCCCTTTTCACTCAGTTGATTGTTTCTTTTGATGGCCAATGCATTTTAAGCTTGGTGTAGCCCTTTTTGTCTATTTTGCTTTTGTTTTCTGAGCTTTTGGGGCCATATCTAAGACATTATTGCCAAATCCATTTTCATGAGCTTTCTCCCTGTGTTTTCCTCTGTGATTGTTATAATTTTAGGTCTTAGTTTTATATCTTTAATATCTTCTGAGTTAATTTTTGTATATGATGTAAGTTAAGGGTCTGCCTTCATTCTTTTGCATTTGGATATCCAGTTGTCCCAAGAGCTTTTGTTAAACAGACTGTCTTCTCCCCACTGAGTGGTCTGGGCAGTCTTATCAAAGACCATCTGATCATATACAGGAGGGTTTATTTCTTGGCTCTCTATTTCATTCCCTGGGTATATATGCCAGTCTTTATGCCAGGACTACACTATTCTTAATGTAGCTTTTCAATGTGTTTTGAAATCAGGAAGTGCAGGACTCCCACTGTTCTACTTTTCAAGATATTTTGGCTCTTCAGGACCCCTTGAGATACCATATAAACCTGAGGATAATTTTTTCCTATTTCTATAAATATGCCATTGAGATTTTACGTTGGATTGCATTTAATCTATAGATCACTTTTGGTAGTGTGTACATCTTAAAATCTTAAGTCTTCCCATCTATGGGTCTATTGTTAATGGTGATGGATTTTCAAAGAAGCCATTGCTCTGGTCCTCTTTGTTGTAACCTCCTTGAACTCAACCTTTCAAGGGTTCACCCTCTTCTCCCATCATACTCTGAGATGAGCTGAGGTGAAGACAGGACAGGTGTTCCAAGACTTCAGATCTGGGGAGTATGTGAGGAGATTAAGCAGCTGAACCCTTTCCCTATTCTTTTCATTTTTTCTTTCTGATTTAGCTATCTGTAAATGCCATGAGAAACTCTCATTTTGTAATTCATGCTCTCTTTCTTTTGCCAACTGTAGCTCAACCGAAGTAATCTTGCCCAGTAGAAATAAGAAACTCCTTCAATAGAAGAGTAGACACCTGTTTTAATAATGCTGGTGACTGGTTCATTGGACATGTCACTAATTTGTGTGTCAGAAATATTCATAACTCATCAATGAAAAGTGTAGTCAAATTTTCCCTTAGAAATTTTAAAACTTTGTCTTTCATAAATTAAATAACTGAATATGTGGAAGACATAATGACCATTTCTGCTGCCATTAGCCCCAGAAATGACTTCAGACCTGGTGAGTCTGCCTCTTTATGAATCACACAGTGGCCTTGAGCTTGCCCCGCCCCCAGAGGAAGTGCTTCTGGTCAAGGAGCCAGTGCACTGTTGTCAGCATTATTTTCCTTCCAGTGTCACCACTCTCCAACCAGATTGTCAGGAAGGAAACCTGATCATACAAATGTGCCTGAAGGTTCAAGCAATGGGATCCTCCTAAATGGCTGTGGCACTTGAGAATGAAAAACTGTGGGGACAAAATTTTACCACATACAGGTACACAGGACTGGAACAGGTTAGATATTTCAAGCTTCCCAAAATATGAAAAGACAGTCTATACTTCTTTTAATGCTGTAGTAGTTCTAATAATTGCCCCAAAGATATTTTGAGTTTTATCCCTGGAGCCTGTGGATGTTACATTCCCCTGCAAAAGGTACTTTGCCAATGTGATGAAATAGTAGATGGTGAGATGGAAAGATAATTCTCGATTATTGGGATGGTCCCTCCGTGTAACCTCCACTGTTGTGATGAGAGAGAGAAGCAGAGGGAGACTCAACTACAGAAGAAAAAGAGCAGATATGACCATGGGAGAAGAGGAGGGAAAGCATTTGGGATAGGGGATCATGACCCAAGAATGACAGCTTCCAGAACCTGGAAAAGACAAGAAAACAGATTCTCCCAGGGTCCAAGGAATAAGCAGGGTCCTGTACACAGACACCTCTATTCTAGCACAGTGAAACCTATTGTTGGATTATGGCTTCCAGGATTGAGCTAAATTGGAAACAGGGTGAATGTTTTGCCCACTCAGATGTGCTTTGCAGACACCCAGGTGACCCCCTGCTCTCTCCTTCGTCCCTTGTCTGAGGTTTCCTCTGTGGCCTAAATAAGACAGCACATCAGACAAAAACATCTGTAAAGGTCCCCTCTGGGACATTGCGGAGACACTGAGCTAGTGATGTGTGTGGGAAATAAGCAACAACTTGATTGAGACCCAGAACGGCCCCTCACCATCAACATTGTTCCGATTCCACAGACTTTTACACCTCACATGTGAGGAAGAAGATCACAGAGATTTTTCAAAGATATTCTGTTATAGAACCACGGCATTCTGTGGGGTATGAGGAGTCCTTAAAGAGGCAGCAGGTATGAGGACTGGGCTCTAGCAGACAAACAAATGCCACCCTCTATAGTGTCTCATTGCCCTGTTTTCACTGGCACCCTCAAGGGGCTTTCATGCCCTCATCTCTTTACTTTCTTTGCTGTTTTCACAAACTCCTTGTGCATGTCCAAAGGAGAGTCCACAAAGAGTATCTTGGAAGCAGGGAAATAGAGCCTACCCTCTGTGTTCTCTTGGATTTTGTCTGCTCTGCTTGGCCTCTGAGAATTAGGCTGAATCCTAGCGAGACCTGTGGCCCAGGCAGAGCTTAGAAACCAGAAGGCAGCAAAGGGTGGCATGGAATGATGGGACCTTGGCAGAGTGGGGATAGGGAATTGTAAGGACCAGGGAAGGAGGGAGGAGAGGAAGACTATGGCGTGTACTCATGGTTTAGGGTGAAGAGAATGTAGGAGGAATAGGGAGGGGGAGAGGGTCTTCAGGGAGAGGCTGAGAACTCCAAATTGAGGGAGAGTTCCTGGAGCTTGGGGTGGTGGTGAAGATGAGGGAGTCATTCTCCCAAACTTGGGTATGATCTTGAAAAGTGGAATTGAGTTTTGAGGAAAAATGAGACACTTGAAGACTCAGACAAGTGCCCTTGATACCAGGACCAAACACTACATTTGAGGAATCCATGGCAGGGTGACCAGTCATGAGGATGAAAACAAAAGTAAAATGTTGAGAAACAAGAGAAAGGAGAGTGTTTCCCTCAAGAGAAGTAGAGGGTGAGATAGGCAGACACATTTCTCCAGGGGCACAGAAGCCCATGAGTTAGGACAGGGTGGCCCAGGTGAAGAGGCAATCATGGACCCTGGGAAAAGGGCCCTGGATGAGAGGGAGATTAGAGTCCAGTGGGGACCAGAGTCTAAGGAGAAGGAGAATTGGAAGGCATGGGCCCTGTGTGGGGCAGAACACTGGAATGGAGGTCAGGAGGCAATTCCAGGAAAGGAGAGAGTCAGAGTTTGTGGCTTCAGATCAGAAGAGGATTCTGAACTCTGACCCGGGACAACGGTGGGAATGAGGGTCAGACTGAGGCAGGGGAGTAGAATCCAAGATCATGGTTTCCAGGGTGGCGGCCAGGGTTTTCTGGTGTCCATCTCTGACTAGGTTGAGATGGTGTAGCTTGTTGCTCAAGCTGGGTCTGAGTGGAGTAGTTTCAGCATAGCCAGATAGTAATCATAAAATCCAAAACGTCACCTCCCTATACCTTAATACGTCTTCTCCTGAGCCTGTAAGGTAGCAAGCTCCCCAAGGAATTCTCTGTAAGTGCAAAAGAATGAGCACCAAGTAGAGTCTGAGTGCAGCCTGGCAGGAGGGAAAGAAGGATTTGTGGTGTGGTGGGGTGCCATAGATGTTAACATTAGGCAATTGAGACAATAAAGTATTATAAAGATTAAAAAAAGATGAAGAGGTAGTTGTCTAGCAGATGAGAGTCCTGCCACCAAGTAAGCTGTTTACTATCTTTAGGAATTGGCTCATCCTGGGAGAAGCAGTGTCTCCCAGTGTCTGTAAGGCCCCCAACTGTCACAGCTTCAAGAATACAGAAAGTTAGAAAACATAATGAATAAATTTGCCCTGGGATGAAAGGATGCCAAATAGACCAATTCAGAACTTAAGACAACACAGAAAAATGGGGCTTCTGCCTGTTTGGCAAAATTTTATGGAGACTTTAGAGAGATTGTAATGGAGATTTCTCAAGAGTAGGAAAAGGCAGTGGGGATTCTATGCCCCTCGGGTGGGCAGTAATCTGTATTAATTTTAGAATAGTACAAGTGAGCACCTCTACCAGATTCCCTTCAGGCATGTGACTATATGGTGGATGTTCAAGCAGGGAGCCAGCAGGACACCCAGGTGAAGGGTTAAGCAAATGGTGACTCAGAAACATAACAGAGTCCCTAACACCGAAAGAAACAAAACAATGAATGCCCTGGGTCCAATTTGTGGCTTGGGAGAGGCATCCGTGGGTGTTGCTGGGTGGAGCTCTTATGCCCGGACTGAAGAGGTCTCTTGCGAGGTGGTCAAGTCATCTCCAATGACGAGGTGTTGGGCATCCATGGGTGTCACTGGGGTGGAGCTTTTATGCCAAGACAGAAGGGGTCTCTGGCGAGGGATGTCAGGTCATCTCCAATGGTGAGGTGTTGGGCTGGGACTATGCCATCTGGGATGTGTGACTGGGGTGGCCTCTCCTAGTGAGTATCCACTGGGGTTCTGAGAGTCTCAGTATCTGCCACGTTTCACTGAAACCGCAGGTAACTTGAAGGGTTTGAGCATCTGGAGTATAAGCAGTGAAAGCAGCAAGCCCAGGGGGAATGAGACCAGCAGTCACTGTATTGGGAGCAGCTGCACTTGAGAGGTCTTCTGTTGTTTTGATGGTGTACAGCCCAAGGCTGAGAAGGGCAGTGTCTTGTATCGGAGGTACTTGGACAACTGAAGTCATCGGAAATGGTCCAGAGACTCCAGGAGGCATGAGAAGAGATTGCCAAAATTTCTTTAGTGCAGGAGACTCTGAAAGCACAAATGGGATTGCCCGTTGCTTTTAATTTGGAAGTAAAACTTATAAATAAAGAATGTTGCCATCAGAACCCAAGAAGCAGTAAAAGATGTTGGACTTATGTGTCCTTAATAAATGAAATGTGTCAAATGAATCTCCTTGGAGGAGGATGTCATCAGGTAACACCATATCTGTGGTCCTGGAGGAAGGTGGATGCGTTTAAGATCTTGATTGCATAGATAGTTTGGGATGTGCTATCATCAAAATGCCCCATGAGTAGTCTGGAAAGGGTGTGTTGTCTTCCTCTGGAGGTGGAGGCAGTCTGAAGTTGACAACCTGTGACATAGGCACTTAATGGAACAGATAAGCCAAATCGAGAATAGTGGAGTATTTTCTGATTGTTGAATAAGTAGAATTGGTAGTTTTAATTATATTAGATATTGTGTCTGGAGGCCCTAGGAATAAAACCGTAGTATTGAGGTTGTAGTAATACACCAGGGGGCACCCTTTATTTTTTCAAAGTGTAAGAACAGGCAAGATCAGGCTGTCAAATGGAGAAGGAATGGGGATAATCACCCCTTTTGTAATGAGGTTTTTATATAAACTTTTATCTTTGAGGGCTCTGTTTTAGCTTACATTGCACCATATCAAGTAGTTTAACCTGGGGGTTTTGTGATGTCCATTTTATAAAATCAATTTATAAGCACCAAATATGTATTTTAATATTCATTATGTTAGAGTGTCTATGCCCAATCAATATGGGATATTTTAGGACCAAGGTTACTGTGACTGTGGAAAATTTACATGAGGCTATAAAGTGAGACATTACTATTATTCTTCTATTTTATGTGTGGTTACCTTTCTAACTGCATAGGGAATACAATGCTTACCTTTGGTGAGATTTCCGGGTATAACTATAATCTCAGGTCCAGTATTGATTAAGTCTGTGAAGTGTTGTCAACTGGTGCATAATAGCAAATGCTTCCATGAATTTAGAAACTAGGTTGTAAAGGCACAAAAGCCAGTCTGTACCCTTTTATAACTGCGTGTTCTATGAATTTCTTTCATTTATAAACCTAAAGTAGAAGTATTGGATTTTCAACTAGATGAAATTATGAAACTTTGTTTTCATTTAGTTGTTCACAGTATATACATATACACAAATTACCTATTTACATTTAAATATTTTATCTGTATACATTATTTATTTAATTAGCTTTAATTTTCTCCCCATGTATATAGGGTTTTTATCTTTTCACACCCTTTTATCACTTGATATTGCTTTGTTTTGTTGTGTTTTAGGCTTTTTGCAGCTTCAGACAGAGGTTTTGGTTGTGACTGTTTCTGTCTCCAGCAGATTAGAGGCGGAGGGTGTGGAGGAAGGGCAGGTGCTCTGTCTGCAGTATTATCATTCTTTCCCATCTCACCCTCATTTTTTTTCTTAAACACCGTGTTTTAGAATGGCTCGTGTGGCTGGAAGGCTAAACTTTTTTTCTTCTTTTTTGTTTAGAAGCATCAAGAATAAAGAAACTAAGAAAATACGGTTAATATAAATGACCCTGTGACAAATGGATGCCAATAGACAAACACAGACTCTAAGACAACATATTAGAACCTGCTTGCCTTTGAGAGAAGTAATTGAGATAAGCTTGTGACTTGTATTTTACTCCACACACAAAGGAAGTGCTCTTGGTCAATGAGCCTATACCAGATGCCCAACATTAAAAGGAGGGAGGTACCTGGACACAGTCGGAGGTGGTGACTCTGTGGGAGGTGTGCTCAGATGAACTGTTCAGGCACTGGTCAGACTCACTGGCTGTTAATCCAGGTCCATCATGCACGTGGAAGGGCCCCAGTAAGAAAATCTCTCAGACCATGGGCTGCAGGAGGTGCTTGGGATTACAGTCACACAAGCTGCGGGGATTCCCTGGGAAAGGAAATCTAGAACCATCTATCTGTTTTGGTGCTAATGGAGTTGATTTTCTGAGGGACAGCTGCTCTGGTTCCATTTACCGGGATCCCACACCTCCTGAACCTGGGATTATGTGAAGAAATTAATCAAGGGGACTCTTTCCTATCTCCTTTAAAGTTTTTCTTCCCCTTTGGTTTAATCATGTCATTATCATGGGCAACTCTCATTCTCCTTCCTCTTCTCCTGCTGACTATGTTCTTCACCAGTATGGCATGGATTCAGTGAAATATCTTCAGAAAAATGCAAACTTTTCCTAGAAACAATTGACAATTTCAACCACTACTGTAGGCAACTTGGGAACTTCCAAGTTCTCTCTCTTGCTGTCCACCCCTATATGGAATGAATGCTTGTGTCTGCCCAAAATTCTTATGTTTAAATCCTAATCACAAATGATAGTATACAAATGATGGCATTTGGAGGAGGGGCCTTTTGGAGGTGATAGGTCATGAGAGTGGAGCCCTCATGAATGGGGTTAGTGCCCTTATAAAGAAACCCCGGAGAGCTCCCTCATTCCTTGCTCCACATGAAGGCAGAGAAGAAAGCCGTCAATGAAACAGGAAGAAAGTCCTTAGGAGAAACCGAATCTCTTGGTGCCGTGATCTTGGACTTCCCTGCCTCCAGAGCTGTGAGAAATAAATTTTGCTGTTTAAGCCACTCAGTCCAAGGTATCCTGTTATGGCAGCCTAAATGGACTACAACATCCCCTGTTCCTCCTTCCTCCTTTTCCTGACGCGAAGTCTTCCCATCAGCTCTCTAGGATCCTTTGCTCTGTCCTCCGTCAACACCTGTCCCTCCTCCACTCCTCCCTCCCTCTATCCACCCCTCCCAAACTTCTTCCTTCTTACCTCTGCCCCTCAACATGCTATAGTCACTGTGACTTCAGGCCTTCTCCTCCAAAGTGGGCTCTCAAGGTGCTCAGGTACCGCAAGACCTGCCTGAGGATGAAGAAGCTCATTGGAAACAGGCTGGATGTTTTATCCACATGAGTTTGCTTTGGAGACACTCAGATGGCTGCTTGGTCTCTCCCACGTGCCTACCTGAAATTTCATCCACAACATCAATAGGATGACAGATCATGGCAAAGGACATCCTGAAAGGGACTCCTGCTCAAAGATTGCTGGGAACTCTCCAGGCCTTATACAGAGAAGGTGATCTCAACTTGCTGTACACCTCAGAAACACAGTCCTGGCAAGAGTGGTGAGATGAGCCAAGGAGAAGAACCCCTCTTTCTTACAAACCGGTGAGTGAAAATTTTATAATTGAAGCCAAAAGCTGTGTCTTTGTGTCTTTCTGTATGTTTATGTAGGTGTGTATGTGAAATATTGTCCCACCTTCAAGTTGTGTTACTAAATTAGATTATAAAATTCCTTCAGGGAGGTCTAGCTGTGGGCTCTACAGAAACATAGTTGAATATTTCTAAGGTTCTATCAATTAAGGGAAGCAAATGTATTCTGACGAAACTTTATTTCAACAGTAATTATATCTCTGTAGTATGTCATACCACCTTGAAGATAATGTTCAATATCTTTTGGTGACTTTAAATGCTATCCTATGCTAAATTGCGATAATTGTTAGCTACTCATGACATACGTAGATGAATCTTAAGTAACTTAACACACTGACATATGAATTACCAGGGATAAATTTCAGGGTATAAATATTTTTGTGTGAGTTAGTGAATGCCTTCATTCTTTCATGATGAGAATGCATACTGGAAGGACTTCTATGGTTATAATGATATGGGGGATGCATCTACGTATGCTCTGCTGCAAAATGCTGGGGCATGATAGAAAGTTCACAACGATCTGGCTTCTGGTTTCCTCCGTGAAGTAGACGTTCCTGTGGTTAAGATTGTAACTGTCCATGAATGAGACTCTAGTAGAGAAAATATAGAGAACAAGACTATGGAAGATACACAGGATGACATTTTGTTAAGGGAAAAGAGAGTCATTTGGTCTTAACATGAAATGATGGATTGTTCCTGAATGAGGAAGAGGAGAGTGTAGAATGAAACCTGAATGGATATGGACAGTGGCAAAAGGTTCACAGAAAGTGAACTTTGTTTGTCCTGGTCATGGCTGGCCTAGATTTGATGGATTTATGTGTAAGAATTTGTTGAAACGGGGCTTTGCTGACCAATATGGTATTAACATAAAACTAGAATTTAGTTTTCTCTCTGGTAACAGGACAAAATTTCCCTGGATTAGAAGTTGGCTCTTACTGAGAGGTTTTAAACATTTAAACATAATCTCCCTAGAAGGTGAGATGCTGTATCTTGTCAGAATACTTCTCTGTGCGATATGTGGACTTTGTCACAGCCTTGATTTTTAAGAAATCAATTCCTCTCACCCTCAAAAGCGTTAAGTTCTTACATCATTTTCCTTCGAACATTGACTCTTTAGCCTCTTTTCCTCTTTGCTGTGCCACTTAATCAACCCCCATATCCCTGTCAGTTGAGATCAAGGTATCAACAATGTTGGTTCCTTCTGAGGGCTGTGAAGAAATATTTGTCACTTTCAGAAAAGCAATTAATCAAACAACAAATAAAAAACTCTTCTGTGACTTCCTACCACACTCAGACTAAAGCACAGACTCCTTCAGGTGGCCCCCAAAGCCTGCAGGATCTGACCTCATGCTTTAGGCATACTGGCCTCTCCCAGTTTTGGGGAGTGGGTGTAGGTGTGAGTAAGAAGGGTGGGTCTCCAGATCCTTTCATTCCTTAGACTACATCCTCACTTCCATTAATTTTGTTGTAAAGTCATTAAGACTAAAATCTCCTCAGCATTTTCTCCAGGAAGACTACCTGTGGTGTAACTATTTATACATAGCAGCCCTCCTAGGATCATTTGCAGTGCCTGGTCCAACAACTTTAAGGACTGGGTCCAAATTTTAGTCCACAATGTATGTGAGCTGTTGACCCCTCTGCCACAAACAGTGATGGAGTTTGTGATACGTGCTTCTCTGAAGTCCTTAAGTGGGAGAAGGGAGATAGTGAACTATGATCCTTTTCTGCTATTTTTGGAGTGAGGTTCCAAGCCACAGGTAATATTTTTATCTCCTAAGATCCAGGTACTCCTACATAATTGATTACATCATTACTTGAATATTTTGATTTAGTTTTATAGAGTAGGATAAGGGGACACAATTGGCAAATCTCTGTAAGCTACCATACGGCAACGATCTGTCCGACTGCTGGAATCTCTCAAATTATACTCTAGGGAAATGTTTCTCATGTTCTCAGTGTTGGTGAGAATTGCCTGGGCTGCTTTTTGAGAATGGAGATCCCTGGACACCCTGTTCTTATGGCCAAGCCTGAGATAAATGGGGCTGGAGTGGGGATATGTTCTTCTTCTTGAGGAAGAAGCTGCAAGGTGCAGGTAAAGGACATCAAGGCGTCATTCTAACATTGGGAAGACAGGAAGATTAAGAAGAGTGATCCAATCTCTGACACGAATGCTCGTTTACTGGATGTAGGAGACCTAACTGTGAATCATTGCATTTAAAATAAATATTTGTTAAATGACTCTCAAATTCCTTCACCTTGAGATTTAACATGTATGCAGGGTCTGATCACACGCGCGCGCGCACACACACACACACACACTCACATACTCAGATACCCCTCAGGGAACTTACGGGATCGTGGACTGCACCAGGCAGGCATTGGGAGCAGAGCAGGTACAGTGAATGACCTAGAGGATGTCCCTGGGGCAGTCAGCTGAGAGGCTGTCCTGAGGGTTGAAATGGGACTGGGGAATGAAGGCAGGTGCCTCAGAGTTGTAAGGGGTCTGCATGGAGGAGGGAGGACATCAGGGAGCTGGGTACTGATGTTCAGGGAAGAAGGCTCGCCATTCCAACAGAGAATACATCTCTCTGCAGCAGCTGTGCTTGCAGAGAGTCCCTGGGCCAGGCTGCCAGTGCCTCAGCCCCAACGCAAATGCTGCTACAGGCTGCAGAATTTTCAGTCTCTGTCCCAAATGGGTGGGACTGAGGTTGACGGTGACATGAAGGGGAACCTATAATTCCAAACACAAAAGCCTGACCTATGAAGTAAGAAAATATCCATGCTTCCTCTATTAAATTCCCAAGGCAGCACTGCCCACATCTAAATTAACAGAATGTTCAGTTGTTTCCTTGGTTCCTCCCCAACAGGTCCACTTGCTGAAACACAAGATGGCCCACAATTGTCCCTTCATCTATCATTTGTTCAACTGCTGTCACCTCCTGGAAGATGATGGATAATCAGGATGATGGAGCCTGAGAGCCTCATTCCACAATTGACCAGGAAGGAAGGACTTGGCATCTAAACTGATGGGGACAGGAGAGTAATGACCATTCTGAAGACCTGGGAGTACTGGGAAACTTAGGCAATCAAAGAGAGCTACCAAAGTGTGATGGGGACAGAGAGCTGATGGAGGACTGGGCCAAGAAATGGAACTGAGGGACCTCAGCCAGAAGTACTGAACTGAAAGTTCTTGAATGGTTGCAGGGAAGGCTGGATCCTCCAGAAGAAATGACTCAGCTGCAGCAGCTCAGTGGGGCTGGGCTATCCTGTCTGCCCACCATCTACCACTCATCCCTTTGGGAATAATGGCCTCTCTTCACATCCACCTGCCCAAACTCATTGTGCCTCTTCACTGTCCGACTCCACATGAAGGGACTCTGGGGTTTCTTTCCTGCACTGCAGTGAAGGGGAGGGGAGGCTGAGTTCCCCACATACGGCCCATCAATTGTGTCCTGAGAGTTGGGCTCAGGCATGATCTCACTCTCCCCAGGTCCTGGATCTTTATCTGGAGTTGATGGTGAAGCCCAGACACTAAGAGCTCCCTCAGGCCTGGAGAGAACTGTGCCACAGTGCATGATATCTCCCCTGATTCTTCTCAGTAGGAAGGCTCTTGAAAAACTTGGGGGACCAGCCTCCTGCTGTGGAAGACTCTGTCTGGAATATTTCACAGCAGCCTCACCAAGACTCACATGAACAACTCCTAAGTGACAGGACCTTCAGGGTCACAGGTTTATAGTCAATTTTCCCAGTGCCCACACCTGGGCACGGGCACCTGGGCCCTGAGCGTCCAGCTTCTCTGTCTACTGTGCTTGGAATCATCTCCTTCCTCAGTGACTTGGGCCCTGGGGTTGTTCCAGGTCACCAGTCTAGGCAGCCACATCCTCCAATGGGAGGTTTCAACATGGGGTCCCTGATGTCTTTCTCAGGAGCTTCATCCAGAGCAAATCTAAGGCATATCTGAGTGCTGGTGGTTGTCTCAATAGCAACACTTGAATTGGTCTCAGGTGATGGAAAATGGCCACAGGAGTGCAAGGAGGAGTGTGAGTGATCTCTAGTGGATTGTTTCTGCTGGAAGAAGAGCAAAAATGGGACAGGAGATCTGCGAGATTTGGGCTGCCCTTGGACAAAGGGCACATTCAGGTTCCAAAGGTGGCGTATTTAGGGGTGATTAACTTATGACCCCCCTGTAGTTTACCAGCTGGAAGACTGTGTTTTTTCAAAGGGTGTAATCGTAAATCAGAATGATACCACTGGGTTATACTACAAAGTCAGATGAGGGAAATACTATAGACATTGGGATGAAAAAAATACACGATAATAAATTTATGTTCCGTCTAATTAGACAGTCTACTTTGATGCTTTTACCATCTTAATAGGTGGCTTAGCAATGAATGTAAAATCATGTCTATCATTAGGAAAACATATATTAAGTAGAAAATTATATCATAGGAATGTCTCCTTATTTTCAGAATCATATACTTGGGAATCATTCCTTAAATATGAATCTACTCCCAATAAATGGAATTTGTCAGAGACTGGCCAGTGTCAGGGCCTCAATCCCAGCCCCATGGGCTGACAGCACCTTGTCCCCCAGCTCGGCCCCACCCTCTGTAGCACAGGAGCCTTTTATGCTCCATAATTTTGGGAGGGTCTTGTTAGTGTCCTCACCATTCACCCATCCACTCTCACACTGGGGAGAAACTCTTGTCCATCTTGGGATTGACAGAAAAACTACTGAACTCTACTTCTGTCTTTCATCCATCCCAACTTTGTGACAGGTCCAAGAGGTGACTTCTACTCTTCATTTTCATGGGAAATTTCTCAAAACAGTTGCCTTCATCAACCTTGAACAGACCTCTACTTGAGTGCCATCATCATCATTCAGAAGGATTTGAACACTCATTTTAGTAGTTAGTGCTTTCCAACTCTTAGGGAGAAATGTGACGCTCTCCACAGGGATGACCAGGAAAAATGGACAAGGAGAAATTCCATTAGTGTTCACAGAAGATCTATAGAAACACATGAAAGCTTTAAATCGTAGGAGAGTCCACATAAAATCCATATTATTCTACTAAAATATATATCCTGGCTGGCTTTCACCATTTCCATAAGAGATAATCTACAAAAGTGACATTAACAATGTACTAGAGAATAAAACATGCATCATAGTTACTGATAAAACAAAATAGTTATTTGTTTCTCCTTAAAAAAGGATCCACTGCATTATGTTCATTTTCACAATGATATGAGTGCCTTCTGTAAACATGGTTTTCACAGTTTTGTGACCTGGTAGAAGTGACTACCCTTTTCCCTTTAAATCTCAAACACAAAATTAGAGGTGGCTCCTGGGGGCTCTCCCAGATCCCTCCACCTGCAACCAGCAGCAGGAGGAGCTGATGTCAGAGTTCCCATTGTTCTCAGGACAGCAGAGGCACCCTGGGCTGTCCCTGTACCCTGATGCTCTTGTGTCCCTGGGATGCTGATGAGCAGGTGTGGGGCCTATAGCCAGAAAGTCCCAAATTATATTTGTAGCTCCATCCAAACCATCACCACAGCTCTGTGCTCTTCACCTCCAATTGTGTCTAGTCACATCAGGAAGTTATGGAAGCTGAATACCTACTGGAAAGCACTGGCTCCATGCTCATCTCTCATGAGCAGCTCCTGGGTGCACCTGGACCCTGCAACCACCATACAAAATGCCACCAGACAGACACTCCAGTTCCCGTAGTTGTTGGTCCTCGAGGCTTAGATGCCCTTTCCCACAAGATACCTCAATCTCATTACCAGGCCCTTCTCTCAGATGGCGGAAACATCACATAGGTTGAGGATTTGGTTGACTTAGCACCTAAGAGCATCAACACCCCTGTGCCAGGGAGGCAGTGCTGATGCCTCAGGCAGTGCCAGGATGAGAGACAGAGGTTTGACAAGGAACATGCAGTGAGAGAGGAGGCAGAACCAGGGTGCGGACCACTGCAATTAATCTCTGATGAGAGATGATGACATCAGGTTCCTTCCTTGTGCCCAGTGGACTCTGAATAGAAGCCTCCACTCAAATATCTGTGAGGATGAGACTTGGGCCAGACCAGATATCCAGACATTCTTGTCTGTATGCAGTAGCAGAGGCTTAGTAAATCCTGTTAAATGGATGAGGGAAACCATTCACAGGAAGCCTGTCATCTTCATGTGACACTTGTGGGTCAGAACATGTTTCATAGAGGCACAAGCTCATGGCTATCAGCAGGAGAGGAGGCCAGCAAGTGCCTATGGGTGTCTTGTGATGGGACTGTACCCCTTGTAGAGTCAGGAGGGATGACAGGGAGCTCCTAACAGAGAGGGGTCTTTGCACATTTATCCCAGAAAATCTCACTCCATCCCCATCTCTACCTTGTGAGTAACTTCTCCTCTCCCAAGACTCCCTGGTCCAGAAGCCTGTGGCCTTCCTCTTCTCACAGAGAGCTGACATGACACAAACTCTGGATACACTGCACAGGTAAAGTTACCACTAGGCGAGGTTGGAGCCCTACCCTGATTACAAAGGATGTCATGGCATGTCTTCTCATCCCCAAGGTCGTTGGTATTTGGGGACACCTAGTTGTGGCCCCCTGAAGACATCTCACCAGCCCATGGAATCAGGAAGAACAAGGGAGAATTTCCAATCCAGGATGGGACAGGAGAACCTGGACGTATGTTTTCTTCAATCTCAGAGGGGCTGAGGGTCCTTCTGGGGCCTTCTCTGCTCTAGCAGAGGAACCCACAGGATCCCCTAGCTGAGTCTCCATGTGGAGCTGTTCCAGTTCCTGGGCCCTGTGAGGATATCTGCAACAGATGACAGACAGTGACACAGATGACTCAGATACAATGGACCAGTGCTGTGATGGGAGAAACACAGGCCATTCTGAGGACCAGCCCTCCAGGTCTTGAGACATCTAGCATTCCTTGAGACCTCAAGAGACCACTCACTGGGTCTGTCCTTTGAACTTTGGAGGCAGAGAGCTCCTCCTGAGGCAGCACATCCACCAGGCAGCACAGGACACTGCAATAGGAGTCTGCTGGATAAAGCCTGTCCTCTCCCTGGGCTCATCCTGCACTGGGATCATGTTAGGCCGACTGAGACCCATAGTGACAGGACCCTGGCTGACAGGCCCCTATGCCGGGAGGTCAGAGCCCACCCCTGTCCAGGGCTCATATCCTCTGGAACACGGTTAGTATCCCTGGTGCAGTCCCTGTCGTTGGCTCTAAGTCTTCTCATGCCCTCTGAGGGGCGACATTTGGACACACAGACTAGTAGGAAACTGATGAATGTGGCTTTCCCAAAGGAGATGAAGAAGGGGCCTGATTTCCATCCCTTGATTCAACAGATCCTTCTAGGCCCCTGCTACTTGCCTTCTGTGTTCTGCCTGCCCCTTCTGAGGGCCTCAGAGCATCCTGCTCTGTCAGAGGCCCCTGTAGAGCTCCCAACTCCAAGCCTGGTACCACCCATGGGGAAGGCAGGGTGACCATAATAAAGCCAGCCAGGCAGAAGACTGAAGCCCACAGGAAGGTCAGGGGGCACAGGGACAGGCTCCGAGCCACAGCTCAAGAAACACTCATGCAGAGGGAGGGTCTCCCTGAAACCTTCCCCTGAAGACCAGGGAGCCCACAGCCACCAGGCCTCCTAGCACCATGATCCCCTCACCCAGGACATGCAGGAAACCTCCTTCTTCATGCCCAGGAGCTGCAGCTCCTTCTGAGATACCTGTACTGGGTCTTTGTCCCTGGAAACAGAGGCCTGGCTTATGACACTGGAGATGGAGGACAGGTCCCCTCACCAGAAATCACTGAGGTTGTCCCTTTCTCACCCCCAGAGTCATCTCAGTGACCTTCCTGATGGGGTAAATCCAACCTTCCCAGAGCATTTGAGCACACTGAGAAGACCTCGGTTCCCTGCTGCTTTTCTATGTCACATACAGAACTAATCCCCCGTGTTTGGGGACTCCTGGGTATCTGTGTGGTGCTGACAGACACCAAGGACAGGACACAGCAGAGATCAATGCTGGAGTGGGCAAGTCATCCTCTCAGGGGACAGGGGTCCCCATCAGCCTTGCTATTGAAAGTGCTGCGCAGGCCAGTGTGATCAGCATCACATGAGACTGTGTTAGGTGCAGACTCTTGGGTCCACCCCACACTGCTGGATCAGAATCTGTATTTTAGCAGGATCTGCAGACCCTCACTGTGCACAGGAGAAGGAGAGAGTTTGCCCCACCTGTTACATCATGGGGTCTCAGCCTCCAAGGCATCCATGTTAACAGGGCAGCTGCTAAAGTAGCCTTTCTAAAGTGTCCCCTGGACATTCATAATCTTTATCATATTATACAGATGATTCTGATGGACGGTGGGGATCACATCCCTGTGACAAGCGTTCCTGTTGTAGCCCCCAGTTTCCTTCCCTGAAGGGAAAAGCTGGATGGGGATGAGTGAGGAGAAGGGTGACTGTGCACTGGGACCCAGAGCTGTGGGGACTGCCCAGGACAAGACTGCCTTGGTTTGTGCTTGTCCATAAAAGGGCAAGTGTATCTGTGTGTCTGTGTGCACATGTGTGTATGGGGATGAGAATCACGGCTGAAGAAGGCAGAAGATTCAGCAGTTCCCAGGGAACAGAAACATACATGGAAGGGAAAGAGAAAGAAGGGGATGAGGGAGGCAGGAATGAAGGGACAGAGATGGAAGGTCCTTGGCAGAGACCCTCCTCCTGGCCCATGTGACTTGGTGAGGACTCCTGCCCACGGAGGAGGCTCAGCACTCAGGAAAGAAAGACAGCAGTGCTGATCTGTTGGGACAGAAGTGCTTGTGACCATTTTTGGAACCAAAGTTATTCTCACAGAGGGAGGGAGAGAGGAGACCACAGACACCATGGAGACCCCTTCACCCTCTGCTTGCAGAGGTCACATCCATTGGCAGGGGCTCCTGCTGGCAGGTTAGAGGGATGATGCCCTGAGGGTGGGTGGGAGGTGGGAGAACGGAGACTGACTGTGGTTTCCTGGGGAGGACAGGGCTCTGAGAGGGACAGAGGACTTCTGTTTGGACCTGAGGTGCGAGGACATGGGAGCAGAGTGGGATGAGGGGCAAGAATTCAGGAATAGGAAATTCTCAGTGAACTGGAATTGATGAGGAGCAGGAAAACCTCAATTTCTCTGTTCATTTCCCAAATTATTCATCACTGAGTACTGAATTTTGAAAAGTGATGACAATTTAAGTGAGGTGACAGCAAAAAAACACCTTAACCTGGGGCACTAAACATTGTCCTTACCCAACACCATCAGATATTGACAAACACTAGGACGTGGAGGGCCCTGGGAGCACTCATTCATTCATCCACAGGTTTTTCCAGCCTGTTCCAGGCACTAGGGTACAAGAGTAGACAAGTCCCTGCCCTCAGAGCTCACATTCCATGGGTAGGAGGACAGATTAGCAAAGAGATCTAGAATGTGATGTCAGGGGAGGACAAGTGCCATGAAGGGAATAGAGCAGGTAAAGGTCAGAAAGTGAAGGCCAAGGGACTTTGGAGCAGATAGTCAGGGAAGACAACTCCCAAGGATGCCCCTGAGCATGAGCAGGGCACTAAGGGCAGAGAGGGAGTGAACTGGGCAGACATCTAGGGAAGAGTATTGGGAACAGATGAAAAAAGTTCAGAGGGGCTAAAGTATCGGTGATCATGCTGCTGACCTTGACCACTAGGAGACACAGACACATACACATGTTCTCCAAGTCAGAGAGATGATGAAACCTTCTCAGAACCCAGGGCCTCATCTTTCCATTCCAATACATAGGTGGTCAAAGCAAATAATAAATAACCAATATACAGATTAGAGAGAGATTTAACAAGCTAATGTGAGGACTGACCTGAAGGTGTTCGATTCCCCAGGGAAGAAAGCACTCCAGGGAAGCATGGTTTACAGCGTGGTTATATATCATTTCAGAATGAAGAACATATATCAAGTATGACAGGAGCACAATTTTCTTCAAAGTCACAATGTGATGTTTAGCATGTACACAGCGAGTAAACTTGACCTTGGTTCTCTTGGAAGAAAGATTATTATCAAAGAAGTACTGGTATTGGAGTCAGATAAGGGAGACACTCACCCCTATCTTTATAGAGTGCATTCTTTCCTTTGGAAAATGTTTGAAGCAGATGTGCAATGCATGGGCAGAGGGCCATAAGTCAGGCTGCTATGGGAAAAACAAGTTTTACTCTGAATCAGATTTAAACCAGAATGGCTTCCCCATATACCTCAATATGTGAAAAATTATTATTATTATCACTATTTTTAACAAGGCCCAAATATTGATCTCTCTCTCTCTCTTTTCCACCCTAGTCTCACTCTTAACCATCTGGAACTGGTCCACCACTGCCTGGCTCACTATTGAATCAGTGCCCCCGATGCTGTTGTAGGGAAGGATGCTATTCTCCTTGTCACCAAACTCCCTGAGAATCTTTTAGGCTATGTGTGGTAGAAAGGAAACATATTAGAGCCCAAACTTCAAATTCTATCATATGTAATAGACACATCAGAAATAACCCCAGGGCCTGGATATAATGGTCAAGAGAAAATATAGCCTGATGGTTGCCTGCTATTCCAGAACATCAGCCAGAAGGACACAGGATACTACACCCTGTAAGTCTTAAAGAGAACTTTGCCATGTGAACTAGGAACTGGACAGCTCCACATATATCATTTAGTGATTCCTCTCTGACCTCTGGGTGTTGGGTGGGGTGAATTCTACTTCACACACACAGGATTGACAGGCCTGGACTGTGCCTATATCCCCCTCTGCATTCCATCACATGTTGGGATTAGAGCATTTAGTGCAGGATACACACAGTGGAGACACACTTTAGAAGGTTGGAATTTGTTTCCTGGAACCAAGACGCTGCAGATATTCCTTGTAGAGAGGAGGACCAGAGGATAAGAGTAACTCTGCAGAAGGAGATCAATCTTAGCCCAGCCCCTTGGGACAATCCTCAGGAACATGGCCCCAAGAAAGACCCTGCAGGGCTCAGTCAAGGCCTGGATGAAGGGCCCCCTGGGATCCTCAGAGAGAAGCTCAGTTCAGGAAGCCCATGCCCAGACCCCTGTCCCAGGGCTCCTCAAACCAGTGTCCCTGGGAAGCCTATGTCAGGGTTGGGTTTTGTACTCCTGGGCAGGGCTGACAGGGAGCAATTATTTCCTGGCTTCTTGAGGCTCCTGAGCTGGTCACCAAACAGGGCTCAGCCCCAAGAGCCACGTCTGGGCAGGGGTGAAGCCTGGTCCTTCACCTGAGACTCAGCATGGAGAGCACAGACTGACAAGGTCCCAGGGCCATTAGCCAACTGCTATGGGAGACTCAGGAGATTCCAGAGGAAGATCAGCGTCCCCATGGAAGGAACAGAGGATAGAGGATGCTGCTCGCAGTTCCTCATTCACGAGGGATCAGGCCCAGGGGCATTCTTTCTCAGAGTCAAACAGCAACAGATGCCATTTATTTGGTCAGCTCCTCTCTGGCAAGATTTAAGTCAGGTACTGTGATTAATTTGAGGTGAATTCACTGACAACCTGGCAGTCAAATATTTATCCTACTTCATTTAGGGGAAATTGAGGCAAAGAGAGGTAAAGTGACCGAACCAGGGTAACTCAGACCATGCTTGGCAGACAGAAGGACTGTCTGCAGGCACGGTCTCATCTTCTCCTCCCTCCTGGGGCCTTATCAGGTATCTATGGACTCCAAGACCAGCTGCCAGTTCAGATCCTTTCTTCTTAGGTGTCCCCAGTTCAGAGGAAGAGATTGTGGTCTCGGTTGTGAGAGCAAGTGGAGAATTCATTGGTGTTTACTCTAGAACTACATTATCCACATCAACAATCAGAGTCAGTTCAGGGAATGTCCAGGCTGACTCCTCAGGCGGCTGATCCACACCTCCTTGCACTGGACTTGAAATCACTTTTTTGTTTCCTGATGTGTTGGTGTCCCTCCCACTGGAGTATAAAGGAAAGATTTTGTCATCTCACTCCTCACTCTACACCTGCCGTCAGCAGCTGGCCCATGTGTAACAAACTCTCAATTGCTTTTGATGGAGGAAGGAATGAACAGTGAATTAATGAATGAATAAATGATCCAAAATCTCTTCACAGACCTGAAACTGGATGCAGAGTCCTCGGACTTCTGACCACAAAAGAGAGGTTCTCTCATCCTCCAGGCCCTGAGGCCTATGTCTCAGGTCTTTTACTGCTCTCTAGAGAAATACTCCTTCCCACAATTGGTCTGAGACACTGGAGTATGCATCATAATGTTCCCATGTAGGAGAATTTTAACTTCTCAAATTTCTATCTCATAACCACCAAACACAGATGGTCCATGAGTGCCAGATTTGCAGCAAATTCAGACTCCCTTCTTCCCATCACTCACTCCTTCTATATTTGCACACGTCCACTCCTGCCCTCAGCAGAGACAGAAGAGACATGAAAGACCAAGGACAGAGATCAGGTTCTGCTGCCAGCCAGGCAGCTCCTGCCTGTCTCCTCACTCCTTTTCTGAATCATTCCTTGGATTCTATCATATTTTTGGGCACTGGTTCATGTCAGTTACAGTCACCTGGGAAGATCTGATCCATGTCTTTGCCCTGACTCCTGAGTACTCACCTGACTGCCACACTTGCTCCTGGTTCTTATGTGTTTTTTACACTTGAACTCCAAATCCATCATTACCCATCTCTAGGAGAACCTTAAAAATGGTGCCTCAGATAAAGGATACCTTGCTGGGTGATGGAGGTGTGTGCAGTGTGAAGAAATCATCCGTGGTTGGCCAAGCAGTCAGCTGGTCAGTGAAGAACCAGAAGTATGGATGGCAGGGTTGGAGGGATGGTGGTCTCTAATTCTCCTCTTGTGTCTTTTCAAAACCAAACCCTGTTAACATATTGATACTTGGGAAATCTGTGCTTTCTCCCAGACGGCCTTATATTTTCTGAGTCCTCTGATCCTCATGCATTTATCTTGAGATTGACAAACCTGCCTTGGTTTCTCAGGTTAGCTGAGAAGTGAGAGATGCCAACTCTGATTGAAGATTCTGGGGAGAAATAAAGGTAGTGCATAGGGTGATGTTCTCTCTGTGACCTGCACAGTGGAGTTATCCACACCTGTGATCACAAGCAACAACTACAACCCGGTGAAGCAGAAAGACCCTGTAGTGTTAATGTGAACCTGAGACTCAGAAGACTACATTTGGACAATCAACATTCAAAGCCTAGGAATAACAGGTTGTATGGTACTCTGTGTAATATTTTTTGAGTAATTGCCATACCATTTTCCACAGTGGCTGTGCTATTTTACCTTCCTGCCAACAATGAATCAGTGTTCCAATTTCTCCATAACTTGCCAGCACTTTTTGCTTTCTGTTTTGTTGATAGTAGGCATTCTAATAGATATGAGGTGGTATCTGATTATAGTTTAGATTTGCATTTCCCTAATGATTAGTGATGTTAAGCATTTTTTCATGTGCTTATTGTCCATTTATTTATCTTCTTTGGAGAAATGTCTGTTCAAATGCTTTGCCCTTGTTCCAATCAGGTTATTTTTGTTTTTTTTTGTTTGTTTTTGAATTTAGGAGTTTTTTGTATACTCTGGATATTGACCCCTTATTGATATATAATTTGCAAATCATTTTCTTCCATTCCATAGGCCACCTTTCACTCTGTTGACTGTGTCTCTAATGAACTGACATGTTTATGTTGACAAAGTCCAATTTATCTATTTTTATTTTTTCCTGTGTTCTTAGTGTCATAGTCAAGAAATCATTGCCAAGTTACGAAGATCCCTCCCCCCCCCCCATACTTTCCTCTAAGAGTTTTATAGCTTTAGATCTTACTTTAGGATCTGACCCATTTTGAGTTAATTTCTGTATATGGTGCAAGTCAAGGGTCCAACTTCATCCTTCTGCATATCCAGTTTTCCAAGTCTATCTGTTGAAAAGACTGTCCTTTCTCCATTAAATGGTCTTGTGTCCCTTGTCAAAATCATCTGATCACAATATTGAGGCTTCATTTCTCGATCTCTATTGTAGTGCATGATCTACGTCTGTCTTTATGCCTGTGCCACGATCTTCTGATTCTTTAGCTCTGTGGTAAGTTTTGAAATCAGGAAGTGTGAGTCCTCCAATTTTTTTCTCCTTTTTCGAGATTGTTTTACTATTCAGAGTCAATTGAATTTGGGCTTAGATTTTTCTCTTTCTGTACAAATTTCGCTTGTATTTTGATAAGGATTATATGAAATATGTAGATAGTTTGGGGTGTATTATCATTTTAACAATATTAATTGTTCCAATTCAGGAACATGGATGTCTTTCCATTGATTCATGTCTTCTTTAATTTCTTTCAGAACATTTGGTAGTTTTCAACGTACACATCTTTTACTACCTTGGTTAAGTTTATTCCTAAGTATTTTATTCTTTCTGAAGCTATTGTAAATTAAGAAAAAAATTTCTTAATTTTTTTGGAATTTTCATTATTATTTTATATGTGTAAGTGATTTTTGAGTGTTGATTTTGTCTCCTGCAATTTTGCTGAATTTCTTTATTAGTTTAACAGTTTTTTTTTTTGTGTGTGTGGAATCTTTAGGGTTTTCTACATGTAAGATTATGTCTTATGTAAAAGTGATCTTTTTTCTACTTTCTTTCCAATTTGGATGCTTTTCATTTCTTCTTCTTGCCTAATTGTGGCTAGGACTTCCATACTATGTTGAACAGAAGTGGTGAAAGCAACATCCTTGTCTTGTTCATGATCTTAGAGGAAAATATTCAGTGTTTCACCATTGAGTATGATGGTAGCTGTTGGCTTTTTACATATGACCTTTCTCATACTAACTAGTTTCCATCTATTCCTAGCAGTGCCATTCTTTTGTTAAAAACTGTAACCACTTCTCTCTAGAGATTTTCTTCAGTGTAATAGTCAATCCAGAGACCTAGAAATAAAAGCCCTGTTGAGATTGTGAAATCCTTTAGATTAGAAGTTCTTCAAGTCCTAAGGTTATGAAGACTTGACAGGGCCATCCTCATTCCTGAATCAATTATTTAACAAGAAGTTAATGCCTTCCCAGTTTATGAAAGCTTCCCTTGGCCCAGGACATGGACAGGGCTGGCAAGCCTGCCTTCTCCAACACAAACGGTAGTGTATATTTAACTTGATCTCTTCTGAAGTCAAAGAAAGTTCTAGGAAAAAATAAATGGAAGTTCATGAGAGAAAAATTCCACTTGATGATGAAGTTGTAGGACATGTGGGATGAGGAGAGGATTCCGGTGCTGATACTACAGAGATGTTCAGGGGCACAGGTAAGAGGCCACCCTGATGTGACCATGGGATCAAAATGGGTGATGCAGCCCTCTCCTTACAAATTGACACCTGAACAAAGACACTCATCATGCTGCAGAGTTGAGGGCCATCCTCTGAGTCACTTTTACTGAGGTCGCTGGGTCCCCGTGAGTGGCTCAGATCTCTGAGGAAGGAGCATGGCCATGACCCCAGGTCCACTCTCAGTTAGTCACTTCCTCTGTTTCTCCCAGTTCCGGTGTCAAAGCCCTCAACCTGGGTCAGCATAGGACATAAGGACCCCAGTCGCTGAACATAAGGACCCTGTAGTCCTGACTTGCCTCACAAATGACACCAGGATCTCCCTCCAGTGATTCTTCATTGACCAGAGTCTGTGGCTCACAGAGAAGATGAAGCTGTCCCAAGACAACAGCACCCTCACCATAGACCCTGTCAGGAGGGAGGATGCCGGGGATTATCAGTGTGAGGTCTCCTACTTGGTCAGTTCCAGTAAAAGTGACCTCCTGAGGCTCATTGTCAAATATGAGTTTGGCCCTGTGGCTCTCCTACACTCCTCTATGTTATTAACTCTTTGTAGAGTTTTTTTCTTATCTGTAACATGATGGTTCTCATGCACTTTTAAAATAGAGTTGTTGTGAATAGTCAATGATGAACGTGGGAAGTACTTAGAAGACTTGCATTGAGTTAAGAAAAGCTGAGAAAAGTGAACTGACATTGTCATTATTGTTGGCTTAAGGTCACATTCCAGATCCAAGCTCTTGTTCTCAGTTGCACCATCTCCACAGTGGAAGGATGGGCGGTGGTTGTGCAATGAGGGGTGGGAGCCCATGATAAAGTCTCAGGAATCACAGCTCTCTCCTTCCTCCAGGGGGGAGTATAGATGCCACCTGGACTGAGATACGGGACTCTGAAAAATATACAGGAGGACACCCATGGGGGTAACAACACTGGTCTTTTTCTCCCCATCTGATTTCTCCTGAAAATTCCTAAAGTCTTCTTGAGCATTCTTATTTTCATGGCAACAGTTATTTGTATAGGTTCAGTAAGACTGAGTCCTCCTTGTTACTAGGATATGATTGGGAGCATTGATCATATAACCATGGTTTTGAATCAAATCTCCTAGTTGAAATGATGTCCATGGGATAAGATAAGGCCCCACGTTTCAAGAAGCTAAGGTTGACTTGGGTATTTTGGGGATCTGGAGAAGAAAGGATGCCACTCAAAACTATAGAGACTGCAGGTGAGTCCTGATGTCTAGGCTTCCTAATGCGAAGAGGCTGTTAAAAGTCCCGTCTGAGATTCCTTAGGAAAACCTGCAACAGAGGAAACTGTGTGGTGAGTGTGCAATCCCACTGAACCTGGTTAAATAATCAAGCCACAATGAGTGAGAGCACCCATGTTTTAGGATCAAGAACACTCTTCCTTGGAGATGAACTTTGACAAAAATGGAAGTGACTGTTGGAGAAATGTTGTGTTTCCATGGAAAAGTCCAGCAAGCACAGCCTTCAGATCAGATTCTGGTCCTGTTCACTGTCTCTCAGTTGTTTTGTACCTGTTTATAAATTGCAGGGAACTGACGGAGAAGCCAACTGAGTCTTGGCTTCTGGAGATCTCCTTGTGTTTCCTTCCTGCTATGCAGAAAGCAGCTTTGTCATGTCCTGGAGTCCTCATGTCCTCTTTTGACTCACTAAACTTTAGACCCTTCTTGCTGACTATAGGCCCCTGGTTTCTATTTTCTTAGAGCATTTCCTTTAGAGATGTAATTCCAGATTCTTTCTCTGCCATTTTGAAATGTATATAAGATTCTGTAGAATTTTCTTGCCGGTTTTAGGATCCAGGGAAGGTCTTTCCCAAGGGTCTAGCCCCATCCCTGTGAAAAGTAGCCGTCCTGGAAGATCTTGCCTTTACTTCCCAGTCTCTCAGGGAGGGCAGGGGCCTAACTTGGATCAGTTCTTTTAGAACCAGGATTTAAATCTACCTCCTGTCAAGAATTTATGAGAAGATTTACTTCTCTTTTGAGTAAGTCTGATTAGCAAACACAAGTGGCCTACAATTCCCTCTACTTGCTCTTAAAACCTCTGCAGTCTTTTGTTCCAGGGGTTGAGTTCAGCCTCTCTCTTCTATTGCTTTGGTCTTGGATGAAGACTTTCAGACTCTTTATCTTTGTCTGCTGCAATTTTTTACTTGACATTACCTATCTCTAATTAGCTGGTCCTGTCATCTTACACACAGTGTCAATCCTTACCATATTTTCAAATCATCCAATTTATTTCCTCACTTCATTATAACCCTCCAAAAGAACATTTCCAATTTGTCTCCTGCCCTCTAACTTGACATCCACAGCAGGAGATGGTCTGACTGCCCAGAACCCTCTGGGGTCTCAGGTTGCCTGCCACCCAGCCATGGTCCCCTGGACCTGAGACGTACTGTGAGCTAACATCCAATGACTTGAAGGCACTCCACCACAGTGGCCCTCATTGCCACAGTCTCCCCATTCCACACGTATTTTCACCTTCTCTTTAAAGAAGAAGATCACACAGATTTTTAAAGATATTCTCCCATAAAACCCAACAACTCAGGTGGACAAACAAGACTTTTCCTCATTAGGCACCAGAACAACACCACTAAACCACCCTGTTAGGGCCCTCTCCAGCCTTGGTCTTAGGCCAGACATGTGTATCCTCATTTCTTTGCTTTTTGGTGGTTTCCTATAAACTCCGCATGACTATTTTTGGAGATTCCACACACAGAACCTGGGAAATAGTAAATAGAATCTATCCCCTGGTTCTGTGTCCTTTCCTGCTCCTTTTGGCCTCTGGAGAATTTGGCTGAATCCTTGGAGCCTATTAAGTGAGGTGGAGTGTGGGTTAGCAGAGGTGGGCGTTGAGGGGTCATGTGGAGGGATTGAGTCTTTGCAGAGTCCAGGTCTGAAATAGTAAATCCTGGTGGGGTTTTGGGGTTTTGGGGTGTTCAGTGTGATTTGGGATCTAGCAGGGACTTTCAGAAGAGCTCCTTATTGGGTGGTCCCATGGTAGGGTGAGGATTCTGAATGAGAGGCTGGCCTACCTGTTGACGGGAGAGCACTTGAGCTGCTGCATTGAAGTTGGGCGTGTCATCCTTCCAGATTTGGATGGGCCTGATAGGTGAAACACAGAATTGGGGGAAGAATAACATTCTTGAAGGCTCATAATTGGTGTGCTGACACTGGGGGCAAGAGTGAGCACCTGATGTACAGGCTGAAGGGGACATGGGACAGGAGTAAAGGGGTAGAGGGAGATGAGCATCCAGTGGGTTCTAGGAGTCTAGAGAGCAGTGAAGGACTGTAGGATGGAGGACACCATGAATGCCGAAAACATGTGCTGACGGCATTTGGAGAATTGAGGAATGAATGGAATTTGATCATGGATTAGTCAGAATAGAAAAGGAATCTGGGATAGGACCTGGGGGAAGGTGGGACATGAAGGGCAGGGTAGCGGTAAGGACCAAATAGAGGGCCAGACTTTTCCAGTCTCCGGCTTTGACCAGTTGAGACATGTACAGTTTGCTCTCAAAGTCTGTGATCACTGAGGAAGAGCCAGATCTCACCTTGTACCTCGAGAACTACTTCACCTGAGTCAACAAGTTAGTCATGCCCCCAGGGGTTTGTGTGTGAATGAGTAAGGCAGAATAGGAGCCTGGGGACAGGCTGTGGGGGGCAGACGTAGGGGAGGGGATTGTGGGCAGAATGAAGTTGGAGTGTATTGATTCTTTTCCTTCTTTATCTACTAGTCAGAGTGAACTTTCCCTGAGTCCACAAGTTATGGTTGTGTGACAGCTGTCAATGATGGGTGGTAGATGTCATGATAGTCTGGGGACATGTCCTCCTCTAATAGAGGATGTGCCACTTCCATTTGTGATGTGTCTGCTCTTCCAATATGACCTTATGTTTGTGGGTATGATAGAAGCCATATCATGATGAGGAGTTCTGGCTCCCTGGTCACATTAAATCCCATGTTCAGACTCTCCATCATTCCTGAGGACTAGGAACAGGTCAGGAGCTGTTTTTCTAATGTTGTAGAAGGCATGACTTTGCTCAGAACCCTAGGAATTTGCATGGAATTCTGTTACTAGGTCCTGCCAGAGGCTCCACAAAGCACCTTTCACCCTTCTAACATGGTTTAGATGGAGGTACTTGTGCATGAACTTGTTCTTTCCTCTGGACTGCGTGTCCAGCACGTCTCAGACTATTGGAGCCCTAAAACCTTCATAGTTGTAGTAGATGAAGGAACAGTCACAGATGTGGATGGCCCTACAGCACATGGAACTCTCACATTTGGCTTAAATTGTTGATTACTAGAGCTGATCCTGCCACTGAAGTCATTGTCAACACAGACGTCATTGTCTTCTATCATCAACTTCAGCAGGCATTTGCTTCCACTCTTGGGACCGCACGTGTCTTACTAAGGCATGCAGAACACTTGTTATCTCCTGTTCATCATCAGCAGGAAATCTTCTAGTTCTCTCCATGCAGTATGATATTAGCTGTAGGCCTGTAGGTTTTTTATGACTTGAGTTGATGTAGAATTGTCTTGGAAGATGAACTCATCCATTTGCTCTGCTAGGCAGGGCTGGCTTCCTGGGCTTGCAATGTGTGCTATCACTTAGAAGCACCTGGGGTAAGATTAATGCTCTGCTTTCACCATCTTGGCGTTCTTCATGATTTTTTGACAAGAAGCCCTGATTTTCACTTTACACTCAGTCCTCCAACTTATGTAGCTGGTTCTGCCCCTGGGAGTGACCATGGGGGCATGAAATCCCTTTATAAATAAAAGATTTGATCCTACTCGGAGGTGAATTTTGAAATTTGGCCACTAGAGGGTGGCACCAACACAGAGTAAACTGGAGGCTAGTGAAGAAAGAGGAGGAGGAATTTGGCCTTTTCTACTCTTTTTGTGTCATTATACATCTCTAACAGCCCCCAACCTCATCCCCAACCTCTGTAGCTCACAGAGGAAAGGTTACCCAGGCCTGATGGACTTCAGAGATTCAAATTTTGTACTCCACATCCAATGGGGGGAAAATAAATCACAGTTAGTTCATCCAAATTTGAATAGCATTAAATAGAAGTAAAATCCACACTGAATGTTGGTCTTAGGGAAACACTGGAGATATTGGGATGGGAAGGGGTTGTGTTATGGTGATGAGGATGAAAGGAGCTAAGTCCCCATCTTCCAGACGAATGACCTTAGATAGTGGCTGAAAGTGAAAACCAGCAAGTTCCCTCAGAGCACGTTATTCAGAGATGACTTTGATTCTGTCCAGTGGAACTGTTGCTGTTTGGGGCAGATCTCCTCAGTGTGGCCCAAGCAGGAGAAGCCAGGACCTTCCTGTGATCACTCTGAACAGAACACAAAGAGACACTGGGTTTATCATGGCCAACTCCAGTACTGTCACAAATACAAGAAAGAGAACATACAATAGCTGGGAGCCAGGACTGGTTTTGCTCACAGTATGAATATCAGGAATAGAATAATAATTTCATTGTTCCAGCTGCAGTGGGCTGCATGACAACAAGTTAGAATATTCTTGGGGTTGAAGTTCATCCACTTCAAAAAGATATGCTCCCTCTTGGCAAGCCTCACACATCTGATTAAGATTCTTCCAAGAAACCCAAACACCTTAGGTCTTTGTCCCTATGACATAAGATGAGACTGACTTGTTCTCTCTGCTTTTGTTTTTTTTGACATCAGGGGCATGGAATTAAAAAATTATAATCCTCAATTCATGACCCAGTTTCATTACCAGTCTATAAATGGCATGCTTTCCTTTTTTAGAGAACTATTACTTATTTAACTTTATTTTTATTTTTTACTTATATATTAGGAAGTAGACTCAAGTTGCAGCTTCCAGAAAGATCTCCAAAAGCAGGACTGGAGATTCAGCTTGCTTAAGAAGCTCTCTCTACATTTAGGATGAAAAAACTGGGAAATCAAGATGCTGTGCTGGTCCTGGGCCACAGCACCTCTGCCGTCTCTCGGTAGAGACAAGATTGGGACCCACTGGCTCCATGGCCCTGAGTGGCAGGATAGTCTCCATCTGCATCTTACAAGAACCACTTCCTTCTTCTACATCTCATGTGTGTGAATCTTTTGTCAGAGATTCCAGGAATTTATCAGACTTTGATGGGTTTTTCAAGGGGATTAGAAGAGAATTAGTTGAGTCAATCAAGTGTGACTATCCTGGATTTCATGGGTCACCTCCAATATCACATGTCCACAGCCAAGACCTAAAGGGTCTTCCCCCACTTCTCAATCTGATCCTCCCAGAGTCCTCCTCTTCTCAGTCAGGATCAACTCTATCCTCCCAGGGGCTCAGGTAAAAAATCTTGGTGATATGTTTGATGCTTCTCTTGCTCTCCTGCTAATCTGTAATCCACATTCAAACCCTCTACTCCATCTACAGAATATAAATAGAATCCAAACACTCAGGTCCAAACAACTCCTAAATGGGGTTATTGCAATAGTCTCCTAACTGATCTTCCTGCCGCCTCCTTGTTCCCGCTTCCCTTCTATCTATCTCCTCACAGTAGGATCTCTGAATCCTCAGAGATGAATTCTTTTAAAACCTAAATCAGGTCATCCTTGTAGTGCTTGAAGCCCTCCTGTCACTCAAATATCAACGTCCTCATCATCCCACCAACCCAAATTAGTGATACTCACAGTACTGGTCTGCAACAAGACAGGGAGTTTCCACCAGCAGGTCAAACAACTCAGTGCTTTCATGAAGAATGTCTTGCAATGGAGGAAATATCAGCTGAAATAAACAGGGCCCTTAGTAATGTTCTTGGATTACTTTCTGGTCCAAGCTCCTTGGCTCCTTGCAGATCACCGTTTGGGTAACACTGTCCTGTACAAACTAGTGCCTGCCTACACTCTCAGATCACCCTCTTTATCCCATCTATTGTGGCCATAGTAGCTTCTTGACCCTCAAACAGACCAAGTAAGCTTCTGACACAGGGCCTTTGCATAGGCTGTTCCTTCTCCCTTGAATAATCTTCCTTCAGTGACCTACATGACGCTCCTTCCCTTCCCATCAAGTCTTGCACAATGTCTTCTTGTCATGGAGGTTTTCCTGACCACCTTGTATTAAATAGAAAGATCTTGCCAACCCAGCCACTCTCTATCTACTTCACTCACTTCATTTTCCATTGGAGGACTTGTCGCCATCTGAAGTACTGTTTATTTCTTTATTTGCATTGAACCTCTCTTCACCAGAACACCAGCTCCCTGAGACCAGTGACCATCTGTTAGGTTCATTTTTGTGCCCTGTACAATGACTGTAAGCCTGCACAGAATGTGTGCTAACTTTTCAGAAAATACATTAACTCATCTGTGAATAATTGCACACTGGGAATTGAGTGCATTCACTTCAATTTCACTGTCTGTAAATGTGGATGATTCCAGCCCTGTAAATGTGTAGGAATCATGTAAGGATGGACCTCAGTCCTGATATCTGTTACTAAGTACAAAACACTCCAAACTGAAAATAGCTCAACATTTGAAATTATGAGGGACCTGAAAACTTTATCATGATGAGAGATGCTAAATTTGTGCACAGGGGAGACAAAATCTTGGGTGAAGTTCTCTGTAAGAGGAACATGGGGTTCCCTGTGGAGTGTCTACCTTCTTGGCTTTTTATGCCTTTCCTCACATCATCCCTGTAATGACCCTGAGAGAGTCACATTGTTCTCATGCTCCTTTTACAGAAGGAAAACATAGACTCAGAATGGTGCTGTGATTTAAATACACCCATGAGAAACGGTGAGACTATTCCCTCTGTTATCTGCTCACACACACAAACACTACTTATATTAGACCCGTGGATTAGTGTCTGGCTTCTTTTTACTGAACATTATGTCTCTGAGATACAACCAAGTTGGCGTTTGAGGTCATATTTCTCTCATTGTCATTACTGCAAGGGTGTTGCACTTCCTCAGGATGACACATTTATTACAGATAGGATCATTGAATGTCTACAGGACATGACCTGGATATTTTGAAAGGAGGTCCCATCTTCTGTTGGGAAAGGCCCATTCTGGAATATTCCACATCAGCCCAGCCAAGGTCCAGGTGCACAGATCCTAAGTGACAGGGCCTTCAGGACCACAGGTTCATGGCCACTTCCCCCAGGGCAGGGGCATCTGGGTCCTGACTATCCAGCCTTCACTGACCGTCTGCCTGGAACCATCTCCCTCCCCAACGATTGGGCCCAGGGATTGTTTCCAGGTAGCCCGTCCAGGCTGCCACATCCTCCAATGGGAGGTTCCACCATGGGGTATCTGATGTCTGTCCGAGCAGCTTCACCCAGAGTAAATCTAAGGAGCATTTGAAGGCTGGGTGTTGAGGCAGTAAAAACACTTGCATTGGTCTCAGGTGATGGAAAAACGTCCACAGGAGCTGACGGAGGAGCATGAGAGCCCTCTAGTGGATGGTTCCTGCTAGGAGAAGTGCAAACGGGGGCCAGGAGAGTGGGCCATGTACTAGGACTAAGGTCAAGTTCAGGTTCAGAAGGAGGCATATTTAGGGGTGATTAACTGGCTGCCTGTAGCTCACCAGCTGGAAGACTGTGGTTTTGCAAAAGGTGTAACCACGAGTCACAATGACAGCACCAGCTTACACTGCAAAGTCACATCAGGGAAATACTGTAGATGTTGAGATGAAAAAATACGTGATAAGAAATATATATGCAACATCATTACATAGACTGCTCAGAAGTTCTTACCATCTTAAGAGGTGTCTTAGCAATAAATGCAAAGTAATTCTATTATCAGGAGAAATATATTATTAAGAAGAAAATTATATCATAGGAGTTTCTCTTTATTTTCAGAATCATATACCTTGCATCATTCCTTAGGTGCAAATCTACACCCCAAAAATGGACATAGTTGGTGACTGTACAGTGTCAGGGTCTCATTGCCAGCACCTGTGGACTGACAGCACCGTACCCCCCAACCTGGGGCCCCTCTGTGTAGCACAGGAGCCTTTGATGCTCCCTCCTTAGGGGGAGGGGAGTCTTTTTAGTGTCCTCACCATTCACCTGCCCACTCTACAGTCTAGGCGAACTCTCTTGTCCGTCTTGGATTTGATACTTAAATTATCCATCTCTGTTTCTGTCCTTCATTCATCCCAACATTGTGACAGGTGTAGGGGGTACGTTCTGGTCTTAGGGAGAAATGTGTCTGTCTCCAGAGGAAAGACCTGAAGAAATGGACAAAGAGAAATCACATTAGAGTTCACAGAAGATCTACAGGAATGCATGAAAGCTAAAACTCCTGAGAGTCCACATAAAATCCACTTTCCTGTGCTGATTAGTGGATGCTGGTCGGCTTTTGCCGTTTCCTTAAGAGAGAAACTACAAACGCGATGTTAACCGTGAACTAGAGAATAAAACATGCATCACAGTTATCAATAGAACTAAAATATTTATTTTTCCATAAAAGAGTATCCAGTGCATTATGTTCACAATGATATAAGATGCCCTTCTGTCAACAGGCTATCTACAATTTTGTGATCTAGTAGAAATGACTCTTTTTCCCTTTAAACCTCCAATAAAAAATTAGAGGTGGCTCCTGTGGCCTCTCCCAGATCCTACGTCTTGCGCCCAGCAGCAGGAAAAACCGAGGATCATGCTCCTCTTGTCCTCAAGTCTGTGGGGACACCCTGGACTGTCCCTGCACCCAGTGTCCCCATGTCCACTGGGCACTGATGGGCAGGTGCTTGGCTTGCCACCAGAGAGTCCCCCATTCTCTTTGTGGCTCCATCTCAACCAACACCAGAACCCTGCACTCTTCCCCTCTGGTTGTGTCACGGACATCAAGAAGTTCCGGAAACCAAATACTTACTGGAAAGCACTGGGCCAGCTCTCAGGCCTCAGGGGCAGCTCCTGGGTAGGCCTACACCTTGTGACCACTCACCAGGATAATGCCAGATGGACCCACCAGCCCCTCAGGTAGTGTTCCCTTAGGCTTGGAGGTGCTTTCCTACCAGGTGGCCCTGATCCCATCATAAGGCCCTTGTCTCCAATGTCAGTTTCACATGGGGTGGAGGGTTTGGGCAGCTTGGTGCCCAGAGCTCCCAGACCCCTGTGCCAGGGAGGTGGTGCTGAGGCCTCAGGTGGTGCCAGGATGGGAGAGGGAAGTTTAACAAGGAACAGGCAGTGAGAGCATAAGGCAGAGCCAGGGAGCTGGCCACTAGGATTAATCCCTTCCTTGTGCCCAGGGGGCACTCTGAACAGAAGCCTCCTCTCCAGAGGCAGTGTCTTCGAGGATGAGACCTAAACCAGACCAGATATCCAGGTGTCCCTGTCTGCACCCAGTAAGAGATGCTTAATAAATACTGGTAGAATGGATGAGGGAAACTACACAACAGAAGCCTGTTACCGTTCTGTGACATCTTGGGATCAGAGCACATTCCACGTAGACGCAAGGACACTGGTAGCAGCATGAGAGGAGGCCAGCAAGTGCCTGTGGCTGCCTCAGGGATTGGGCTTTACCCCTGGTAGAGTCATGAGGGAGGACAGGGTTCTCGTAACAGTCAGGTGTTGCAGCCTCTTTTGTCTCAGAAAATCACACCCCCTCCCCATCCCTACCTTGTGAGTGACTTCTCTCCCCAGAGGGCCTGGGCTGATAGCCTGTGTCCTTCCTCTTCTCACAGAGACCTGGCCTGACACAGACTTTACCTCCACCCCAGGTAAAGTTACCACCAGGGAAGTGAGAGCTGAACCCTGATCACAAAGGAAGTCAGAGGTGACTCCCTGTCCCCAGGGTACCTGGTCTGTAGGGACACAAAGCTGTGGTCCCCTAAAGACATCTCATCAGCCCAAGGTGTCCGGGGGACAAGGGGAATTTCCCATCCAGGATAGGACAGGAAATGCAGGACATGTGTGCTTCCATCTCAGAGGGGCTGAGGGTCCCACAGGGGGCTCCCCTCCTGTGACAGAGGATCCTGCAGGATTCCTAGGCTGAGTCTCCACATGCAGCAGCTCCAGGTCCTGGGTCCTGTGGGGAGAACTAGAGAAGACAACAGACAGGGACAAAATGACTCAGATGCAGTTGCCCAGTGCTGTGATAGGGGAAACACACGCCATTCTGGGGACCCTTCCTCCAAGCCTTGAGACTACTACTTGAGACCTCAAGAGACCACTCACTGAGCCCTTCCTTTGAAGCCTCAGGGTGAGAGACCTCCTCTTCACGCAGCATATCCACTAGTTAGCACAGGACACTGGATCAGAAGTCCACTGGACAATGCCTATCCTCTCCTTGGGCTCATCCTGCACTGGGATAGAGTTGGACAAAGTGGACACACAGTGAGCAGGATGCAGGCTGATGGGACCCTACAGTGTGGAGTTCAGAGCCCACTTCTGTCCAGGGCTCAGGGCCAGCTCAAACCCTCTGGAACCAGGTCAGCATCCCTGGTGCAGACCCTGACATGGGCTGCGGGTCCCCTCATGACCTCCAGGGGGTGAAGTTGGGACACACAGACAATTAGCGGGAAATTAAAATTAACACATGAATGTGGCTTTGGCTCAGGAAGTGGAGAAGGAATCTGATTTCCATCCCTTGGTTGAAGAGATCCTTAAGGGCCCCTCATATGTGCCTGCTCTGTTCTGCCTGCCCCTTCTAAGGGCCTCAGAGGATCCTACTCTGTCAGGGGTCCCTGTAGAGCTCCCGACCCTCTCCTTGGCTTACCCTTGGAGAAGGCAGGTGACCAAAGGATAGTCAGACTGATAGAGGACAGAAGCCCCCAGGATAGCCTTGGAGGACAGGGACAGGCTCTGAGCCACAGTTCAGCCGATACACACAGAGAGGGCCTCCCTGAAACACGCCCCTGAGGAGCAGGGAGCCCACAGCCACAGGACCTACGACCACCATGGTCCTCTCACCCAGGACATGTGGGAAATCTTCCCCTTCACATGCAGGACTACAGCTCCTTCTCAGACACATATACTTGGTGTTTGTTGCCATCATCCTGGCTGGTGACACCAGAGATAGAGGATGAGTCCCCTTACCAGTCATTGCTCAGCTTGTCCTTTTCTCACCACCAGAGTCATCTCTGTGACCTTCCTGCTGGGAGCAAATCCAACCTTCCCAGAGCATTTGAGGACACTGGGAAGACCCCGATGCCCAGCTGGGTTTCTGTGTCACAAACAGAAATAATCCCCCAGGTTTGGGGAGTCCTCGGTCTCTGTGGGCTGCTGGCAGACCCAAGGACAGGACACAGGGGTCCCCGTCAGCCTTGGTATTGAAAGCGTGCTCCACAGGCCAGTGTGATCAGCATCACCTGAGAGCTTCTTAAACGCAGACTCTTGAATCCACCCCACCACTACTGGGTCAGAATCTGCATTTTATTAGAAAATTCTGACTCAGAACGGGAGAAGGGGAGGGGCTTCCCCACTCCGCAAAATGGTGTTCAGCCTGGCTGGGTACCACGAACCTGGGCAGCTGCTAAAGCAGTATTTTTAAGGTGTCACCTGGACATTCACAGTCTTTACCAAGATCCTCAGGTGATGCTAATGCACAGCGGGGGTGACATTCCTGTGACAAGAGTTCAGAGACTGGTGTAGCCTCTGGGCTCCTCCTCTTACAGGAAAAGCAAGAAGCAGATGAGAGAGAGGGAGGGTGATTATGAAACCTGACCCGGGGCTATGGGGTCAGCCCAGGACACGATGCCCCAGACTGGTGCTTGCCCAAACAAGAATATGTGTGTGTGTGTGTGTGTGTGTGTGTCTGTGTGTGTCTGTGTATATGTGTGTGTGTGTGTGTGTGTGTGGTTGAAACTCACTGCTGAAGAAGGGAGGGGAATCAGCAGTTCCCAGAAAACAGAAATAAAGATAAGAGGGAAAGAAAAGCTAGGGACAAGGGAGGCAGGAATGAGGTGAGGCGGGAGGAGGGTCCTGGGCAGAGACTCCACCCCTGCCCACGTGACCTGGCAAAGCACTCCTGCCCCAGGAGGAGGCTCAGCACGGAGGGAGGAAGCACAGCAGAGCTGACGCCCGGTGGGCAGCAGTGCTTCCGAGCGTCTCTGGAGCCCAAGCTCTTCTCACAGATGGAAGGACAGAGCAGGCAGCAGACACCATGCAGTCACCCTCAGGCCCTGCTCACAGAGGATGTGTCCCTTGGCAGGCGCTCCTCTTGGCAGGTGAGAGGGGATGATTCCCTGAGGGTGGGCTGGAGATGCAAGGACGGAGACTGGCTGGCGATTCCTGGAAGGGACAGGGCTTGGAGAGGGGATGGAAGGCTTCTGTTTGGACATGAGGGGAGAAGACACAGGAGCAGAGCAAAATGGGGGAGGGGACACAGCAAAAGGAAAATTTCATAATCTGGAAGTGGTGAAGGGCAGGAATATCCCCATTGTTCTACCTTTCCAAGTTAGTTATCACTAACCTATAATTTTTGAAAATTGATAATAATAATAATTTCTTTGAGGATGACACCAGAAAAACCTTAACTAGGAACCCCTGCCATTGTCCTTCCCCACTACCCTTAGAAATTGGCAAATAAGCACCAGGACATGGAGGGCCCTGGGCACACGCATTCATTCATCCACAGGTTTTTGCATCCTGTTCCAGGCACTGGGGGAAAAACAAGATCAGAATGGTCCCTGCCCTCAGGAGCTCACATTCTCTGGGGATGAGGAGAGAGAAGCGAGAGATCTAGAATGTGAGGTCAGGGACTGACATTGTCATGAAGGGAACAGAGCAGGGAAAGGTCAGAAAATGAAGATGGAGGGTCTTTAGAGCAGGTGGTCAGGGAAGGCATCTCCCAAGGACACCCATAAAAGTAAGCAGGGTGCTGAGGACAGTGAGGGAATGAGCCAGGAATACCTGGGGAAGAGTATTGGAAACAGAGGAAATATGTTCAGAAGGGCTGAAGTAACGGTGGTCATGCTGCTGACCTTGACCAGTAGGAGATGTACATACACACATACTCCAAATCCAAGAGAAGAAGAAACATGCTCAGGACGCAGGGCCTCATCTTTCCATCCCAATACATAGATCCAAATATTGATTGATCTCTCTCTCTTTCCTCCTAGTCTCAATCTTAGCCTTCTGGAACCTGCCCACCACTGTCCAGTTCACTATTGAGTCGGTGCTGAACAATGTTACTGAAGGAAAGGATGTTCTTCTACTTGTCCACAATCTGACTGGGAATATTCTAGGCTATATGTGGTTCAAAGGGAATGGAGCACGTCCACATAAACAAATTAAGTTTTATGATGTAGACACAAAAGCATTTTCCACAGGGCCTCTAGCCACAGGTCGAGAGACAATGTACCCCAATGGATCCCTGCTGTTCCAGAATGTCACGACGGAGTACGCAGGAAACTACACACTACTTGTCCTAAAAAGATCCTTGATATATGAAGTAGGAACTGGACAAGTCCATGTATACAGTGAGTGATTCCTGTCTGATCTCTGGGTGTTGGGTGGGGTGAATTCTACTTCACACGCAGAATTGACAGGCCTGAACTGTGCCTATGTCTCCCTCTGCATTATGTCCCATGCTGGGATTTGAGCATTTAATGCAGGACACAAACAGTGGAGATACACTTCAAAAGACTGTAACTCCTTTCTGGGAATCCAGATAACTGTAGACTTTCTCTAGGAAGAGAAAGATCAGTGTGATGGGAGTAACCCAGCAGGAGGAGATCAATCTTAGTCCAGCCCCTTGGGACCCTCCCTGGGATCATGACCCTGAGAAAGGTCCTGCAGGGCTTAAGGATCCCTGGGATCCTCACAGAGAAGCCCAGCCCAGGAAACCCCTGCCCAGACCCCTGTCCCAGGCCTCCTGGCTCCAGTGACCCTGAGGACCAAGCATCAGGGTTGGACTTTGGACTCCTGGGCAGGGCCGACTGGAACAATGATTTCCTCGCTGCCCGAGTTCCAAAGCCCCTGATCTGGTCACCAGCCAGGGCTCAGCCCCAAGAGCCACATCTGAGCAAGGGCACAGCCTGATACTTGACCTGAGACTCAGCATGGATAGCACAGAGGAACAAGGCACCCAGGCCACTAACCAACTGCCCTGGAGGACTGAGGAGACTACAGTGGAAAGTCAGTGTCCCCAGGGGAGGAACAGAGGAGAGATGATGCTGCTGGCAGCTCCTCATCCACCTGGAATCAGGCCAAGTGGCATTGTCTCTTGGAATCAAACAATAACAGATGCCGTTTATTTTGACAGCTCCTCTTCAGCAAGATTTAGTTCAGTGCCTGAGATGTTTTTAAGGTGAAGTCATTGAAAACCTGGTAGTCAAACATTTATTCTACTTCAGTGAGGGGAAACTGAGGCACAGGGATTTGAAAGTCACTGAAACAGGGTCACACAGACTAGGAATCACATGAGGTCTGTCTGCAGCCACAGCCTCATCCTCTCCTCCACCTGGGAGCCTTATTAGGTGTCTGCAGACCCTGAGACCATCTGTGGGGTTCAGATCCTTCCTTTTTAGGTGTCTGCAGCTCAGAGGGAGAGATTCTGGTCTGGGAAGTGACAGCAAATGGAAATTTCATCCAAGTTTACTATAGAACTAAATTACCTGCATCAACAATCAGAGTCAGTGCAGGGAATGCCCAGGCCGCCCCCTCAGGTGGCTGATTCAATCTCCCTGCACTGGATTTGAAATTGATGAGGATTTTTAGGCTGGTTAGTTTTAAAACTACAGATGAGATTCAGGCTCCAAGGAGTGGAATTTGTTTGCCCCTTTGTTGGGAAACATTTACATTTCTAAGGGAAACCTCTATCTGTGAAGATGCCTCCCTCTCTGTGCCAGGAAGAAGGGGGATGGTCTTATCTCTAGAAGCTCTTAATCAATGCCAGAGGCAAGAACTTAAGTTGGTTACTGTCTGGCAACCTCATGTAACTGCCCCCCCCCCCCCCACACACACACAAATCCTCCTTTGTCTTTAGCTGAGGATAAAATTCAAGCGGTGACTTCTGTCATTTACTCAATCCGGTTTAATTCTTATCTAAAAGTTGTGGGACCACCAAATGGCCAGATCATAAGGGCACTGATACCATTTTCACTTTTTTACATATTCTTTGTCTTGTAAAGAGATAACTCACATACCTATGCCTTAAATTTAGCCTTACTCTCCACCCAAGTTGGCAGCAGCAGCAGAGGCAGCAGAAGTGGCAGCAGCAACATGCCGGCAGCAGCTCTGCCTGCCCATGGGTCCTGTCCCCATGCCAGCGGCGGCAGCAGCAGCTCCCCATGCCAGCAGCATCTCTGACTGCCCGTGGGTCCTGTCCCCACGCAGCAGCCTGACTGCCCATGGGTCCTGTCCCCATGCTATTCTATTCTCTAAATAAAAGAGCACTACTGCCAGATCTTAAGAGTCTAAGAAATCTTTCTTTGGACTCCTCGGCTCACCGACCCTGCATCAAAATCACTTATTTGTTTCCTGATGTTTTGAGGTCAGTCCCACTGGAGTATAATGGAAAGGACTTTGTAGTCTCACTCCCCACCTAAACCTGCAGCCAGCCCAGGGCCCACATGTAACTGACTCTCAATTACTTTTTTTTTCCTTTGTTTTTGCAGAAGATTAGCCTTGAGCTAACATCTACTTCCAATCCTCCTCTTTTTGCTGAGTAAGATTGGCCCTAAGCTAACATCTATGCCCATATTCCTCTATTTTTTATGTGGAATGCCTGCCACAGGATGACTTGATAAGTGGTAGGTAGGTCAGTGCCTGGTATCAGAGAGAACCTCGGGCCGCCGAAGCAGATCATGCAAACTTAACTACTGCACCACTGGGCCGGCCCCCTAACTCTCAATTGAGTTTGATAAGGGATGGAGGAATGAAAGGTGAATGAATGAGTGAATAATCCAGTTTTCTTCAGAGACTGGAACCTGGATGCAGAGTCCTTAGACTTCTGACCACACAGGAGCAGGTCTTTGAATCTCCAGGGACTGAGGCCTATGTCTCAGGGCTTTTACTGCTCTCTAGAAAAATATTCCTCCCCGCAATTGGTCTGAGACCCTGGGGTATTAATCATAATTGTGGCATAAGGAAGAATTTTAAGTTCTCGTCAAATTTCTATCTCCAACCCATGAAACACAGATGGTCCATAAAGGCCAGATTTGCAGCAAGTTCAGAGACGGAAGAGACATTAAAGACCAAGGGCAGAGATCAGGTTCCTCTGCCAAAGCCAGGAAGCTCCTGCCTGGCCCCTCACCCTTTTCTGGATCATTCTTTGGGTTCTCTGTATCATTTAGGGTCACTAACTCATGTAAATTACAGTCACCTGGGAGGATGTGATCCATATCTTTGCCCTGAGGCCTGAATACTCACCTGACTGCCTCACTTACTCCTGGTGCTCATGTGTTGTTTATGGTCAAACCACAGACCCACCCTTATCCACCTCTAGGAGAACCTTGAAAATGGTGCCTCTGAGAAAACACACCTCAGTCGGTGATGGAGAGGTGTGCAGTGGGAAGGAATCATCATTGGTTGGCCAGGCAATCAGTTGGTCAGTGAAGAACCAGGAGAGGCATGGAGGATGTAATTGGGACCCAGTGGTCTCTGATTCTCCTCCTCTGTCTTTCAAAACCAAACCCCGCTAACATATTGACACTTGAGAAAGTCAATGGTTTCTCCCAGACGTAGAGCAGGTGACTTTACACTCTCTGAGAGCTCAGAGCCCAATGCATTTGTCATGAGATACACAAACGTGCCTTGCTCTTTTAAGGACTCTGGCTGAGTGGTGAGAGATGCCAACTCTGATTTGCCTATTTTTCAATCAGGTCATTTGGTTTTGTTGTTGTGTTTAGCAGTTCTTTGTATACTCTGCATATGGACCCCTTATTGACATATAATTTGCAAGTTATTTTCTCCCCTTGCACAGGACACTTTCACTCTGTTGATTGTGTCTTTTAAAGAACAGAAGGTTATCATTTTGACAAAGTCCAATTTATCCCGTTTTTCCTTTTTTTGCTTGTGTTCTTAGTGTCATATTCAAGAAATCACTACCAAATCCAATGTTAATAAGCTTTCCCCCTATGTTTTCTTCTGAGTTTTAGGTCTTACTTTAGGATTTGATCCATTTTGAGCTAAGTTTTGTATATGGTGTAAGGCAGCAGTCCAGTCTCATTCTTCTGAAGGTGGAGATCCAGTTTTCCAAACTGTTAGTTGAAAAGATTGTCCTTTGTGCATTGGATGGTCTTGGCATCCTTGTTAAAAATCATCCAATCGCATATTCGAGGATTTATGTCTGGATCTTTATTGTATTCCACGGTCTATATGTCTGTCTTTATGTCAGTGCCACACATTTTTGATTCTTTAGCTCTGTGGTAAGTTTTGAAGTCAGGAAGTGTGAATGCTCCAATTTTGTTCTCCTTTATAAAGATTGCTTTAACTATTTGGGGTTCTTTGAATTTTAGGTTAGGTTTTTCTATCCCTGCAAAAATTTCATTTTATTTTGTTAAGGATTATATGAAATATGTAGATAGTTTGGGGTATGTTGGCATTTTACCAGTATTACTTCTTCCCTTCCATGAACACGGATGTCTCTCCATTATTTGTGTCTTCTTTAAATTCTTTCAGACCATTTGGTAGTTTTCCATGTGCACATGTTTCACCTCCTTGGTTAAGTTTATTCCTAATTATTTTATACTTTTTGATGCTATTCTAAATGGAATTTTTTTCATTTCTTTTTTGGATCGTTCATTGTTATTGTATATAAATGTAATAGATATTGAGTCTTAATTTTGTTTCCTGCAACTTTGCTTAGTTTATTAGTTCTAATAAATTTTTTTTCTGTGTTTGTGTATGTGTGTGCATATAATCTTTAAGGTTTTCTACATATAAGATTATATCTTCTGGAAAAAGAGGTCATTTTTCTCCTCCTTTCCAATTTGCATGCCTTTTATTTCTTCTTCTTGCCTCATTGTTGTGGCTAGGTCTCCTGTTTATGTTGAATAGAGGTAGTGAAAGCAGCATCCTTGTCTTGTTCATGATCTCAGAGGAAAGCTTTCTGTGATTCACCATTGAGTATGGTGTTAGCTATAGCTTCTCATTTATGACTGTTATTATCTTGAGTAATTTCTATCTATTCCTAACAGTCTCTGTCTTTTGTTAAAACTCTAGCTACTTCTCTCTAGAGATTTTCTTCCCTGTGACATTCAATCCATAGGCCAGGAAGTAGAAGTCCTATTCAAAATGAGAAATCCTTTAGATTAGAAGCTCTCCAGGTCCTAAGGTTGTGAAGATTGAGCAGGGCCATCCTCATTCTCTAATAAATTATTTAAAGAGCAGTAAATGCCTTCCAAATTTATCTAACATTTTCTTGGCCCCAGAGATAGACAAAGCTAGCAAGATTGCCTCCTCCAATAAACACAGAATTGTATATAGGGAATGTAGCCTGTTCTTTTCTGAAGTCAAAGAAAGTTCTAGGAAAAAACAAATTAAAGTTCAGGACAGAAAAATTCTACCTGGTGATGAGCTCATAGGACCTGTTGAATGAGAAGAATTTCCTGGTGCTGATACTGCAGAGATGTCCAGGGGGCCTGATCAGGGGTCATCCATGGGTGATATATGGATGAAAAGGGGAGATGGTGCCCCCTCCTTATGGATCATCACCTGAACCAAAACACTTATCCTTCTGCAAGGGTCAGGGCCATCACTGGGTCACCTTTACAGAGTGGCTGAGATTTCTGAGGAAGGAGTGTGACCCCAGGCCCCAAGCCAACTCTAAGTCAATCATCTACTCTATTTCTCCACAGATCCAGGGTCAAATACCTCCATTGGAATAACTGTAATACATAAAGACCCCAGTTACAGAGCCTAAGGAACCTGTGGTCCTCACGTGCCTCACAAATTATACTGGGATCTCCATCCAGTGGTTCTTCAAAGACCCATGTCTGCAGCTCACAGAGAGGATGACACTATCACAGGACAACAGCAGCATCACCTCACACCCCATTGGGAGGGAGGATGCCAGGGTTATAAGTGTAAGGTCTCCAACTTGGTCAGCTCCAGCAAGAGTGACCTCCTCATGCTGGATGTGAAATATGAGTCTGGCTCTCTTATCCTCCTCTATCTTATTAAACTCTAGAAAGAATTTTTTTCTCTTGCCTGTAAAATGATGATCCTGAGGCACTTTTCCAGTAGAGTTGTTGTAATAGTCAATGATTAAAGTGGAAATTCCTTAGAAGACTTGCATTCAGTCAATAAATGTTCAACAATGTGAACTGACTTTGTCATTATTGTTGGCTTAAGGTCACTTTCCACTCCAGAACCCAGCTCTTGTTGGTCTCAGTTGCACCATCTCTACAGTGGAATGCCAGGCAGTGGTTGTGCAATGAGGGGTGGGAACCCATGATAAGGTCTTAGCAATCACAGCTCTATCCCTCCTCCAGGGGGAGGAATGGATGGCACCTGGACTGTGTCATGGAAAACAGGAATAGACAGGAGGACATTCATGTGGGTATCAACACTGATCTTTTTCTCCCCATCTGATTCCTCTCAAAGAATTCCTAAAGTCTTCCTGAGTATCCTTATTTTCATGGCAATAGAGTTATTTGTGTGTGTACAGTATGACTCTGTTCTCCTTGTTACTAGGATGTTATTGGAAAACTTGCTGGTAGAATCACTGCTCTGACTCAAAATGTCCTAATGGAAAATGATGCCCATGGGATCAGATATGACCCTTACTTTAATGAACAAGATTGACTTGTTGAGTATTTTGGGGATCTGGAGAACAGAAGATGTCACTCAAAGCTATAGGGATGACAGGTGAGTCCTGATGTCCAGGCTTCTTAATGTCAAGAAGCTGTTAAAAGTCCCATCTGAGGTTCCTTAGGAAACCCTGCATCAGAGGAAACTATGTGGTGAGTGTGCAATCCCATAGCAACTGTGCAAATAGTCAGGCCAAATGGAGTGAGAGCAGCCTTGTTTTAGGATCAAGAACAGTCTTCCTTGGTGATGATCTTTGTTCAAAAGGAAGGTGACTGTTGGAGAACTGTTGTGTTTCCGAGGAAAAGTCCAGCAAGCACAGCCTTCTGATGGGATTCTACCCATGTTCAGTGTCTCTCAGCTATTTTGCACCTCTGTATAAATTGCAGGGAACCGATGGAGGTGTAGACTGAGTCTTGGCTGATAGAGATGGAGTTGTGTTTCCCTCTCACTGTGCAGAAAGCGCTTTGCCATGACCCAGAGACTCGATGTTCCCCTCAGACTCACTCAACTTTATCGAGTTCTTCCTGACTCTAGGCCTCTGGCCTCCATTTTCTTAGAGCATTGCCTTTGGAAATGTAATTGAAATCTGTAAATGCAGATTCTTTCTCTGCCTTTTTGAAATGTATATAATATCTCTTTGAAATTCTCTTGCCAGTTTTAGGATCCAGTGAATGACTTTCTCAAGGGCCTGTGCCCATCCCTTGAAATGTAATCCTCCTGGAAGATACTGCCACTAGCTCCTAGTCTGAGCAAGGGCAGAAGATTAACTACCTTCTGTCAGAATTTTAGGAGACATTTTACTTTTCTTTTTAGTAAAGCTGATTAGCAAACACAAGTGCCTATTATTCCCTCTACCTGCTTTAAAAATCTCTGCAGCCTTTTATTTCAGGGGTTGAGATAAATTTCTCTCCCCTATTGCCCTGGTCTTGAATAAAGTCTTTCTGCCTCTTTAACTTTGGTACAAATTTTACTTTGACATTAACTGCCTGTAAATGATGTCATCTTGCACACAGTGTCAATCCTCACCATTTTTTCAAATCCTCTAATTTCTTTTCTTATCTGGCTACAACCCTCAAGATGGTCATTTCCAATTTTCATCCCTCTCTTCTCATTTGCCATTCACAGCAGGAGATGATCTGACTACATAGATCTTTCTAGGGTACCAAGTTGCCTCCTCTACAACCTTTGTCACCAGGATATGAGAATAATTATGAACTAAATGTACATGAATTGAGAGACACCTGGACCTCACCCCCCTTGCGGCTGCCCTGACTATAACAGTGTCCTTATTCCACACACACTTTCACCTCATCTTCAAGGAACAAGATTATGTAGATATTTAAAGATATCTTGTCATAAAAGCCAACAACTACAGTAGACAAGCAGATACTGGCCACATCACCAAACCCCATGTCCACACAGGAGCATGCTGTCCTGGGCCCTTGTCAGTCTCAGGCTCAGGCCAAACATCTGTGTCTTCGTTTCTTTGCTTTCTTCATTGCTTTTACAAACTCCATGTGGCTATTGTAAGGAGAGTCCACAAACAGAACCTGGGAAATGGTAAATAGAACCTGTCCTTTGGTTCTGTGTCCTTTCCTCTCCTTTTGGCCTCTGGGGTATTTGGCTGAATCCTTGGAGACCTGGCAGTGAGGTGGAGTGTAAGCGGAGGAGGGCATTGAGGGGTGGCAGGGACGAGTGGTGTCTGCACAGAGTATGGGTGAGAAATAGTGAAGCCTGTGTGGGGTTCAGGGGCGTTAGGTATGATTTAGGATTAAGAGGATCTAGTGGGGCCATGCAGGAGGGCTCTTTTTGAGGGGTTCCAGGATGGGGTATGGATTCTGAGTACAGGAAAGACCTATATGTTGAGGGAGGAACAACTTGAGCTGTTTCAGTGAAGTTGGGGTGCCATCATTCTAGACATGGAGGTACGTGAGGGATGAGACATAGGCTTAGTGAAAAAGGATAAGATTCTTGGAATTCTGATTAGTGCCCAGACACTTTGAACAAAGCAGGGTGCGAGATATATAAGCTGAATGGGACATGGGACAGGGGACAAGAGGGAGATGAGCATCCAGTGGGGTCTAGGAGTCTAGAGAGCAATGAAGGCATGGACAACAGTGCATAAGCATGAATGCAGAAAGCTTGAGCTCAGGGCATTTGGAAAATCAAGTCAGGAAGTGAGTTTGTTCGTTGGGTAGTCAGACTAGAAAAGGAATCTTGGATGAAGCCTGGGGAAAGGTGGAGAAGGCAGGGCAGGGGTGGCAGTAGGAACCAAACGGAGGGCCAGATTTTTCCAGTCTCCAGTTCTGACCAGGTGAGACATGTGCAGGTTCCTCTCAAAGCCTGGGAGCACTGTAGAAAAACCAGATCTCACTCTTGTACCTTGAGACCTTCTTCAGCAGAGTCAACAAGTGAACCACGTCCCCAGGGGGTGTGTGAGTAAGCGAGCATGAATAGGAGCCCAGGGAAAGGCAGGGGAGGGCAGATGTTGGGGTGAGGACTTGGGGCAGAATGAATTTGGAGTGTGTGGATCCTTTTCCTTTTTTGTTGACTAGTGAGTCTACAGGTGAGAGTTGTGTGACAGGTGTCAGTGAGGAGTGCTAGGTGCCGTGACAGTATGGGCACCTGTCCTTCTCTAATCCAGGACATAGCACTTCCATTTGTGATGCATCTGTTCTCCCCACCTGGCCTAACATTAGTGGATGTGCAGAACCCATGTCATGATGAGGAGTTCTGGCTCCCTGGTCATATTCTTCCCATATTCTGACACTCTAACTATCCCAATACCTAAGGGGAGGTCAGGAACTGTTTTTCTTTTGCTATAGAAGGTATGGCTTGGCTTCAGAAACCTAAGAGTCTGCATGGAATTATCTTATTAGGACCTTCCAGAGGCTCCACAAATCACCTTTAATCCTTGTAGCATGAGTTGGATGGAGGCACATGTGCAGAATCTTGTTCTTTCCTCTAGTGGATGTATCCAGCATGCTCCAAACTATCGGAGCCTTAGAAACTTCATAAGTGTAGCAGATCAATGAGTTGTCATGGATGCAGATGGCCCTACAGCCCGTGGAATTCCTCCAACTGGCTTAAGTTGTTGATTACTAGAGCTGACCCTGTCTCTGATTTCATTGTCAACACTAATGTCATTGTCTTTGGTTACCAATACCAGCAGACATCCACTTCCACCCTTTGGAGCATATCTGTCTTAATAAGGCATTCAGAATGCTTGCCGTTTCCTGTTCATCATTAGCAGGAAATCTTCTAGTTCTCACCATTAAGTAGGATATGAGTTCTAGGTCTGTAGGTTTTGTATGACTTGAGTTTGGCATGGAATTGACTTGGAGGATGAACGCATCCATTTGCTTTGCTAGGTGGGCTGGCTTTGTGGGCTCACAAGGTGTACTATCACTTAGTAGGCCCTATTGCAGGTTTAATGCTCTGCTTTTGTCCTCTTGAAATTCTTCATGATTTCTGAACAAGGAGCCCTGATTTTCACTTTACACTGAGTCCCGCAACTCATGTAGCTGGTTCTGCCCCTGGGAGTGACCATGGGTGGATGGGCTCCCTTGGGAAAAACAGTTTGACCCTATTGGGAGATTCACTTTGAAATTTGGCCACTAGAGGGTGGCACCCCTGCAGGGTAACCTGGAGAGGTGTGAAGAGAGATATAGAGGAGGTTGGCTTTTTCTACTCAATTTGTGTCATTAAATGACTCTAACTGCCCCCGTCAACCTTTACCTCTGTAGCTCACAGAGGGAAGGTTCTCCAGGCCTGACATACTTCAGAGATTCAAATTTTGGACTCTGCATCCAAGGGAGAAAAGAAGAACTCACAGCTAGCTCTCTCAAAGGAATAGCGTTAAACAGAAATCATAAAGTCCACACTGAGTGTTGGTCTTAATAAAAACCTGGAGAGATGGAGATTGGAATGGGGTATGTTACGGTGATGGGGAAGAAAGTAGCTGAGTCCTCATCTTCCAAGATGGATGACCTCGGATAATGCCTGAAAGTGAAAAATCAGTAAGTAGCCTCAGAGCATATTATTCAGAGATGGCTTTGTTTCCATCCAGAGGAGCTTCTGTTCTTTGGGACAGATCTTCTCAGTGTGGCCCAGACAGGATAAGCCAGGGCCTTCCTGTGATCACTCTGAAAAGTGACTGTGAAACTGGGCTTATCATGGCCAAGTTCAGTGTTGTCACAAATAGAAGAAAGAGAAAATCTAATAGGAGGTAGCCAAGATTGGTTTAGTTCACAGTGTGACTATCACAAACAGAATAATAATTTCATTGTTCTGGCTACAATGTGTTGCACAAGTTTAAATCTCCTTGGGGTAGTACGTCATTCACATCAAAAATATGACCCTCTTGGGAAGCTTACATACCTAATTAAGATCCTTCCTCGTAGCCCAAATGTCTTAGGTCTTTGTCCATATGACATATGATGGGGACTGACTTGTTTTCTCTGTTTGTTTTTTTGACATCAGGAGCACAGAATTGAACAGTTGTAATCCTTGGCTCATGACCCAGTATCATTGCCAATCCGTACATGACCTTCCTTCCTTGTTCAGATAAGTATTAGTTATTTAACTTAACTGTATTTTTAGTTGTCTATTTGGAAACTCTATTTGCAGCTTCCAGAAGATCTCCAAGGGCACGACTGGAGGTTCAGCTCACTCAGGAAGCTCTCTCTACTTCCTGGATGAAAAACCATAGAAATCAAGACCTTGTTCTGTTGCCACAGTACCTCTGCACCATCTTGGTAGAGACAAGCTAGGGACCCACTGGCTCAATGGTACTGAGTGCTGGGACAGACTCCACCTTCAGCTGAAAAGAACTACCTCTCTCTTCCAATCATGAATCTGCTGTCAGAGCTTCTGGGAAATTCTGTCCTCAGCTTCCTAGGCTTTCATTTGTTTTCCAAGGGTTTGGAATGAATGAGTTGCCAATCTGTGGTGTCTATCCTCGATCCCATAGGGTACCACCAATATAACATATCCATAACCATGACCTTTATTTCCCCGCCTCCCAACCTGACCTTCCCACAGTCTTCTTATCAGTTTAGGTCAACACGATCCTTCCAGGGACTCAGGTTGGAAGTCTTGTCATTATCTTTGATGCTTCTATTGCTCTCTCACTAATCTTTAATCCACACACAAACTCTGAAATCCATCTACAGAATATAAATAGAAACCAAGTAGGTCCAAACCACCACCATTCATACATAGAGTTATTGTAATATTCACCTAATGGGTCTTCTTGCTGCTTCCTTGTCCCCCTTCACTTATATCTGTCTCCTTACAGTAAGATTCCTGAATCTTTAAAGATGAATTCTTCTAGCCCAGATCAGGTCATCCTTTTTGTGTTTAAAGCCCTGTTGTCACTCACATCTCAATCACAGCAAAATCCAACATCCTCAGCACAGCCCACAGGCCCAGGTTAGGGCTCCTCAAAGTACTGGTCTGCACCAAGACAAGGTGTTTCCTCTGGAAGGTCAATCAGCTCAGTGTTTTGGTCCAGAAAATCTTGCAATGAAGGAAATGTCAGCTGAAATACAAAGGGCACTTAAGCAATGTGGTTGGTCTACTTTCTGGCCAAAACTCCTTGTCTCCTTGCAGATCACCCTTTAGTAACACTGTCCTGCACAAACAGGTCCCTGCCTACACTCTCATGTCATCCTCTGTATCACATCTGTGGTGGTCACAGTGGATTCCTGACCCTCAAACATGCCAAGTAATCTCCTGTCCCAGAGTCTTTGCACTGGCTGTTTCCTCTCCCTGGAATAATCTTCCTCCAGAGACATGCATGACATGCCTTCCTTTCCTTCAGGTCACACTCAAATATTACCTTGTCAAGGGTGATTTCCTGACCATTTCATATAAAATAGAAAGACACTCCCCAACCCAGCATGCCTTGGGTGCTCAACTTCCATAGTGATTGCAGCTTGGGGCCTCTTCCCCCATCATGGGCTCTTGAGAGGCTCAGAGACCCCAGGGTCAACTGCCTGAGGCTGAAACAGGCTGATTGGAAACACGAAATGAATGCACAAACTACCTACACTTTGTAATTATCATGCCTAGAGTATCACTTGTTGAGCCAGGAAGTTCTCAAAGGCCCCAAAGTTCTTACCTACACATTTCACCCTTAAAAATCTTCATTTAGGGGTCAGTCTGGTGGCATAGTGGTAAAGTTTGGCATACTCCAATTTGGTGGCCCAGGTTCACAAGTTTAGATCCCAGGAGCAGACCTGCACCACCCGTCAATACATGCTGTGGTGGTGACCCAAATGCAAAATAGAGGAACATAGGCACAGGTGTTATCTCATGGCCACTCTTCCTTAAGGAAAGAGAGGAAGATTGGCAACAGGTGTTAGTTGAAGGCCAATCTTCCTTGAGGAAAAAAAGTCTTTATTTATTTATAGTAAAAAACACATAATGTTAAATTTACTGTCATGAACCATTAACCAGTGTACAGTTCAGTGGTGTATATGTATTCTTGGAAACAGATTTCTTGTGCTTTTTCACCTTGCAAAACTGAAAATCTGTACCCATGGACCAATTCTCCATTTCCTCCTCCTTGCAGCCTCTGACAACCACCATTCTTCTTTCTGTTTCTATAAATGTGACTGCCTCAGATACCCCATGCAGGTGGAAACATACAATATTGTCTTTCACGACTGGCTTATTTCACTCAGCATAAAATGCAGGATGTCCTTCTTTTTAAGCTTGAATAATACTTCATTGTATAGATAGACCACGTTTTCTTTTTTCACTCCTCTGTCTACAGACATTTGGTTTGCTTCCATTTCTCAGCTATTGTGGAAAATGCTGCAATGAAAATGCATGTGCAAATACCTCTTCCGAATCCTGCTTTCAATTTTTTTTGAAATGAAACTACAGAGAGTTTGCTGTATCATATGGTAAGTCTATTTCTGCACCATTTTACGTTTCTACCAACAGTGCTCAAGGGTTCCAATTTCTCAACATTCTGGCCAACACGAGATGTTTTCTGTTTGTTTGTTTGACAGTGGCCATCCTATTTGCTATGAGGTGATATCCCACTGTTGTTTTGATTGACATTTCTCTAAGGATTAGTGATGTAGAGCATCTTTTCATAAACCTGTTGGCCATTCATGTATCTCTTTTGGAGAAATGACTCTTCAAGGGTTCTACCATCTTTTAATAGGGTATTTTTGTATTTTATTGCTGTTGAATTGTAGGCTTTCTTTATATATTTAGATATTAACCCCTTAATAGATATATGATTTGCAAATAACTTTTGTTGTTTTGCAGGTTCCCTTTTCACTGAGTTGATTGTTTCTTTTGATGGCCAATAGTTTTCAAGCTTTATGTAGCCACATTTGTCTATTTTGATTTTGTTCCCTGAGCTTTTGGGGTCATACCTAAGACATCATGGCCAATTCCAATGACATGAGCTTTCTCCCTGTGTTTTCTTATGTGATTGTTATAATTATGGGTCTTTTAGATCTTTAATCTATTCTGAGTTAATTTTCGTGTATAGTGTAAATTAAGGGTCTGCCTTTATTCTTTTGCATATGCATATCCAGTTGTCCCAACACCTTTTATGGAAGAGACTGTCCTTTTCCCATTGAATGGTCTTGGCACTCTTCTCAAAGACCATTTGGTCATATACAGGAAGGTTTATTTCTGGCCTCTCTCTTCCATTCCATTGGTATACATGCCCGTCTTTATGCCAGGACCACACTATTTTTACTGTAGCTTTGTAATATCTTTTGAAATCAGGAAATTCATGCCTCCAACTATGCTGTTTTTCAAGATTTTTTGGCTCCTTGGGGTCCCTTGAGATACCGTATAAACTTAGGATGATTTTTTCCTATTTTTGTAAACTACACCTTTAGGATTTTAAATTGGATTACACTTAATATGCAGATTATTTTGGGTAGTGTGGACATTTTAAAATCTTGTCTGACAATCCATGGTTCTGTTGCTAATGAGGATGGATTTTCCAGGAAGCAGTTGCTCTGGTTCCCTTTCTTGCAATCTCTTTGAACTTAACCCTCCAATGAGTTTGCTCACCTCTCCCACCTGACTCTGAGATGAGCTGAGGTTTGGATAGGACATGCGTTGCAAAGCTTCAGATGTGGGGCGTATGTGAGGAGATTAAGCAGATGCACCCTTTCCCTGCTCCTTTCATTCTTTCTGTCTGGTTTAATTATCTGTAAATCCCATGAGTAATTCTCATTCAGTACTTTATCCTCTCTTTCTCCTGCCAACTCAAGCTCTCTTGAAGCAATCTTGCCCAGTAGAAATAAGAACTTCCTTCAATAGAAGAGTAGACATCTGTTTTAAGAATGCTGATGACTAGTTCATTGAACATGTTGCTAATTTGTGTCTCAGAAATATTCATAATTCGTCAATGAAGAGTGTAGCCAAATTTTCCTTTAGAAATTCTAAAGCATTGTCTGTTATAAAGCAACATTACCCCAATAAAGAAAATGATGGAAACAGGTCACTGATTAAAAAAACAAAATTCATTGATAAAAACAAGTGCCTTCTCGCAGAAATATTTTCAGTAACAAATATTTTCCAAGTGTGATGGTAATTCAATTGATAATTTCTGTTGTGATTTGTCAAGGAAGGCAAAAAACATGGTACATTCACCACTAATGCACATTTTCCATATGCGTTTGTAGTTTTTCCTGAAGACATATTTGTACATATTGGTTCACAGAGCTTTTTTTCTTCATGAAGAAATATGTGATAATTTTCACAGGGTTAACCACAAATAGGTTATCATTAGCAGCTACAATCTTTCTCCTTCCACACATAAGAATATTCTCAGTTGCAGACACGTACATCGATTTTATAAATGTGGGTCACTCCTTTAGATACATTACTATTTCCACTGGTAAAAAAAAATGATCATCTTATCCATGAGAAATGTTTCCATGATATGCACTAGAAATTCCATGGGTAGGCCTTTTATAAATGAAATTATCACGTCCTTAGAAAACCTAATGAATATCTCCTTCTGCCTTTGCTATGACTTCAGACCTGGTGCCTGGGTCTTAATTTACCAATGTGACAGAATGGCAAAAAAGAGAGGCCAATGCCATTGAAAAAAAAGTTTAAGCTTACTCACAGTAACCTAGACAGGAGAGGTGCTGCACACCATGCAAGGGCCCAGGAGAAGCACCAGGTTTGGGGAAGGGAAGGTTGTGGAAGATCATTGAGAGGGGAGGGCTGAAGCCAGAGCTCTTATTGTGGTTTTGGGGCAGAGCAAACAGGTTAAAATTGTCTAATTCAATAATTCTGCAGGCTTGGATGTATAGGTGTGTCTCTGGTTGCCTGGGACCTAGCGCTGGGACAGTTAAGGGCAGGGGAAACATTAGTTTGTGTGTGATAGTTAGATAAGAAAGTTGTGTCTCAATAACACTGGTAAAGTAATAACATTTGAACTTTTTAGTTATAAAGAAATAGATGTTAATTTTAAGCAATTGAGACAATAAAGTTTTATAAAGACTAAAAGAATGATAAGGACATAGTTGTCTAATATATGAGAGGCCTGCCTCCAAGTAAGCTGTTTATTGTCTTTAGGAATTGGCTCAACATGGGAAGGGCAGCGTCTCCCAGGGTCTGTAAGGCCCCCAAATGTCAAGGATTTAAGAATATAGAAAGTTAGAAAACATAGTTAATAAATTGGTCCTGGGAAGAATGGATGCCAAAGAGTCCAATTCAGAACCTAAGACAACACAGAACAATGAGGCCTGTGGACATTTGGCAAAATTTTAGGGAGACCTTGGAGAGGTGATAATAGAGATTTCCAGAGAGTAGGAAAAGGCACTGGGGAGTAGGTGTCCCCTGGGTTGAGCACTAATCTGTATTAATTTTTAGAATAGCACAAGTGGGCACCTTTACCAGACTGCTTTCAGGCATGTGACTGTAGGGTGGATGTTTGGGCATGGAGCAAGGAGGACACCTGGATGAAGGGCTAAGCAGACAGTGACTCAGAAACATAATAGCATTCCTAACACAAAAGGAGGCAAAGCAATGAATGTCCAGGGTCCAATTTGTGCCTTGGGTGAGGCATCCATGGGTGTCACTGGGGAGCTTTTATGCCCAGACTGATAGGGTCTCTGGTGAGGCGGGGTCAAGTCATCTCCAATGTTGAGGTGTTGGGCTGTGAATATGTCATCTGGGATGCGTGACTGGGGTGTCCTCTCCAAGTGAGTATCCACTGGGGTTGCTCTGGATCTCAGCATTTGCTATATTTTGTTAAAACTATGGCTCACTTGGAGGGTTTGGGCATCTGGATTGTGAGCAGTGAAAGAAGCCAGTCCAGGGGGAATGAGACCAGCAGTCACAGGATGGGGAGCAGCTGCACTTGACAGGTGTTTTTTTGTTTGTTTGTTTTTTAGTGGACATTTAGGTTCAAATGAGTCCTGTCTCACATGAGCTACTGCCTGGCCTGTGGGGCCATCTATGGTTAATGGGTCACAGGAGAATATGGCCTTCAATCTGGCCTCTAGCCTTGTTAGGATGGGGGCAAGATGGAAAATTCATAAAGATAGATAAGGCCTGAGGCAGGAAAGAGACCCACCCAGGGGTTTATTTGCCAGATTAGAATTTTAAAAGGAGTTGTTGGAGGAGATCATTATGTCTCATAATTAAACCAGTTATTTGAGACCTATCAAGGACAGAAAGTTCTATTGAATGTCTCTTTCAAGAACCAAGTTTTGTATATTTTGAGAAGTGAAATGTGTGTCTTGGTTACTGCCAGTAACATCTGTAGCATCAAAGGAAATAAAGAATGTCTTGCGAGGCCTTGTGTTGTGACCTTAGTAGATGTGGAGATGTGTGATTTTAAAGTATATTTTGGGTATCTGTGAGGCAGGAGATTCCCATAGTCCTGTATCCTAGAGTGGACAATTTTTACATAATGGCCCAATGGTTTATTTATTTAATATTTATTTAATATTTGTTGGCCAAGGCATCCAGTGCTAAGACCACTGCCTGAAGCTTGGCCAAGCATGGTGTTGCTGAGATCTCATTATTTATTTGGGACACCCTGCCTCAGGAATGGAAAACAGCAACATTCCACTGAGCTCCATCACATATGGTAGTGTAGTCCCATCCGCAGGGTCTATGATCTCCCACTACTGTTCACTCAATTCATCCCAAGGGGCCCCCATGGCAGCCTAGGGGTCTGTAGGAGGGGTGAAGTCCCTTGATATCTGACAAGAGACTGAGGACATAGGAAGCTACTCCCACAGGTGGAATATGTCAAGAGTCCCAGGTTTGGCTCCATCCTGTCTTAAGGTGGTCTCAGTAGCCATGCCAAGCTTGTAGGGTGCTGTTCCGTGGCCCAAATCATAATGGGCACCTGGGGATGGAGGGTCACAGGCTCAGGGTCTGTAAGAGCCTTGGCTTCGAGGGAAGCCAAGCTAGTATCTAGTTATTTGTTGTTTCAATGATGTACAGCTCAAGGCTGAGAAGGGCAGTGTCTTGCATCAGTGGCCCTTGGACAACTGATGGCATTAGACGTGGTCCAGAGACTCCAGGAGGCATGAGAAGAGATTGTCAAAATTTCTTTAGTGCAGGAGTCTCTGACAGGACTAATGGGATTGCCTGTTGATTTTAATTTGGAAGTAAAATTTGTAAATGAAGAATGTTGATATCAGAACCTGAAAAAGAGTAAAAGATGTTGGACTTTTGTGTCTTTAATAAATGGAATGTCTCAAACGAATCTCCTAGGAGGAGGATGTCATCAGGTAACACCATATCTGTGCTCCTGGAGGAAGCTGGATGCATTTGAGTTCTTGTCTGCATAGATAGTGTGGGATGCCCTATCACTGATGTGCCCATGAGTAGCCTGGAAAAGGTACATTGTATTCCTTTGGAGGTGGAGGTAGTCTGCGATTGAGAAGATGTGACATAGGCACTGAATGGAATACATAAGCCAAATTGATAAGAGCAGAATATTTTCAGCTTGTTGAATGAGTAGAATTGGTAATTTTAATTATGTTAGATTTTGGGTCTGGGGGCCCTATGGATGGAAGCACAGTATTGCGGTTGTAGTAATCCACCAGGAGGCATCCTTTATTTTTTCCAGGTGTAAGAACAGACAAAATCAGACAGTCAAAGAGAGAAGGATGAGGATAATCACCCCTTTTGTAATGAGGTTTTTATATAAATTTTTATCTTTGATGGTCCTGTTTAAGTTTACGTTGTACCATATTAACTAGTTTACTATGGTGTCCTTTTTATAAAACCAATTTATAAGCACCAAAAACTTACTTTAATTTTAATAGTCATTATGTTAGTGTGTCTATGCCCAAGATGAGGCTACAGTTAAAGTGAGTCATTACTATGATTCCTCTATTGTATATGTGGTTACCTTTCTAAGATTATAAGGAGGTACAATGATTAAATTTGGTGAGATCCCCAGGACAACTATAATCTGAGCTCCAGGATTGATTAAGTCTGTGAAGAGATGTCAGTTTGTGCATTTTAGCCGATTCTCACATGAATTTAGAAGCTATGTTGTAGAGCCCAAAAGCCAATCTGTGCTCTTTTATTACTGTGTTCTATGAATTCTTTAACATAGAAATCTAGAATAGAAATATTGGATTTTGAATTGGATCAAATTATGAAACTTTGTTTTCATTTAGCTGTACTTTATATATACATATCCTAAAATTATCTATTTGCATTAAAATATTTTATTTGTACATATAATTTATTTAATTAGGCTTTATTTTCTCCCTGTTTATAGGGGTTTTTCCTTTCCACTCTCTTTTTTCCCTTTGTATTGTTTTGGTTTGTCTTGTTGTGTTTTAGGCAGTTTCCGGCTTCAAACCGAGGTTTTGGTTGTGCTTGTTCCTGTCTCCAGCAGGTTAGAGGCAGAGGGAGTGGAGGAAGGGCCGGTGCTCTGTCTGCAGTATCATCGCTCCTTTCCTCTACCACCAAATTTTTTTTCTTAATACAACGTTTTAAAATGGCTTGTGTATCTGGGAGGCTAACCTTTTTTTCCTCATTTTGTTTATGAGCATCAAGAATACAGAAAGTAAGAAAATATAGTTGATATAAATGACCCTGTGACAAATGGATGCCAATGGACAAATACAGAATCTAAAACAACATAGTAGAACCTGATTGCTATTGAGAGAAGTAATGCAGACAAGGTTATGCTTTGTATTTTACTCCGCACACAAAGGAAGTGCTCCTGGCCAATAAGCCTATATCAGATGGCCAGCACTAAAGGGAGGGAGGTTCCTGGACCCAGTGGGAGCTGGTGACTCTGTGGGAGTGGCCCTCACATGAACTGTTCAGGCACCAGTCAGATTCACTGGGTGTTAATCCAGGCCCACTGTGCACGTGGAAGGCAGGCCCTGGTAAGAAAAACTCTTAGACCATTGGCTGCAGGAGGTGCTGGGCATTAGAGAGACACAAGCTGCAGAGATTCTTGGGAAAAGAAATCTAGTAGAATCTATCTGTTTTCATGCTAATGTGGTTGATTTTCTGAGGGGCAGCTGCTCTGGTTCCATTTCCTGGGATCCCACACCTCTTGGACCTGGGACTATGTGAGGAAAATAATCAAGGGGACTCTTTCCTGGCTCCTTTGAAGTTTTTCTTCCCCTTTGGCTTAATCATTTGTCTTTATCATGGGCAGTCTCATTCTCTTTCCTCTTCTCCTGCTGACTATGTTCTTCACCAGGATGGCATGGATTTAGTGCAATATCTTCAGAAAAATGCAAACTTTTCCTAAAACAATTGGGAATTTCAATGGCTACTGTAGGCAACTTGAGAAATTCCAAGACGTCTCTCTTCCTATCCACTCCTGATATGGAATGAATGTTTGTGTCCTCCCAAAATTCATATGTTGAAATCCTAATCACCAATGTGATGGTATTTGGAGGTCGGGCCGTTGGGAAGTGATAGATAATGAGAGTGGAGCCCTCATGAATGGGGTTAGTGCCCTTATAAAGAGGCCCCGGAGAGCTCCCTCACCTTTTTCTTCATATGAAGACACAGCAAGAATATGGCCATCTGTGAAACAGAAAGAAGGTCCTCACCAGACAATGAATCTGCTGGTGCTTTGATCTTGGACTTTCTAGCCTCCAGAGCTGTGAGAAATAAATTTTGCTGTTTAAGCCACACAGTCCAAGGTATTCTGTTACAGCAGCCCAATGGATTAAGACACCCCCTGTTCCTCCTCCCTCCTTTCTCACACCTTAGGCCTTTCCATCACCTCCCTGGGATCCTTTGATCTGTCGTTCTTCAACATCAGTTCCTCCTCCAGTCCTGTCTCCCTCTATCCACTCTTCCCAAACTTCTCCCTTCCTACCCTTGCCCCTCAACATGCTATAGTCACTGGGAGGCCAGACCTTCACCCCAAAGTGGGCTCTCAAGGGACTCAGGGACCCCAAGAGTTGCCTGAGGCTGAAGAAGCTCATTGCAAACAGGCTGTATGTTTTCTCCCCTAAGATGTCCTTTGGAGACACTCAGATGGCTGCCTGTTTCTCTCCTGGGCCCCTACCTGAAATTTCATCCACAATCTCAATAGGATGACGCATCATGACAAAGGGCACCCTGAAAGGGGCTCCTGCTCAAATATAGCTGGGAACTCTTCAGGTCTCCTACTGAGCAGGTGACCTCCACTTGTGCTGTCAGCCAGAAACACAGTCTTGGTAAGAGTGTCCAGATCAAGCAAGGAGACGCACTCTTCTTTCCTATAAACCAGTGAGTTGAAATTTAAGAAATGAAACTGTAATCTCTCTCTTTGTGTCTGTCTATATGTTTACGTTGGTATGTATGTGAAATATTTTCACACTTTCAAGTGGTGTTAGTAAATTAGATTATAAAATGCCTTCAAGGAGGTCTAGCTGTGGCCTTTAGAGAAAAATAATTGAATATTTCTAAAATGCCCATAAGTTAAGGGAAGTGAATGTATTTTGATGAAACGTTATTTTATCAGTAATTATACCTCTTTCGTATGTCATTTCACCTTGAAGACAATGATCAATGTTTTGGTGACTTCAAATGCTATCCTTTGCTAAATTAAGATAATTATTAGCTATTTATTAAATGCCTAGATCAATCTTAAGTAAGTTAACACACTGAAATATTAATTACCAAGGATTATCTTTAGGCTGTAGATATTTTTGCATGTGTTAGTGAATGTGTTCATCCCTTCACAATGAGAATGTATGCTGGGAGGACTTCTATGGTTATAGCCACATGTGGGACGTATATACACAAGCTTTCCTGCAAATGCTGGGGCCTGGCAGACAGTCCCCAGTAAACCGCCTCCTAGTTTTCTCCAAGAAGTAGACATTTCTGTGGTTAAGTTTATAAACTGTGCATGAATGAGACTCTAATAGGAGAAAATAGGACAGAAAACAATAGAGGTACACAGGATGTGATTTTGTTAAGGAAAAGGAAAGTATTTTGGTCCTAATATAAATTACGGATTGCTCCTAAATGAGGAAGAAGAGAATGTAGGGCAAAACATGAATGGACATAGACAGTGGCAAAAGGTTCACAGAAAGTGAGTTTTATTTGTCCTGGTCATAGCTGGCCAAGATTTGATGGATTTATACATAAGAATTTGTTTAAAGGGGGCTTTGGTGACCAATATTATAGTACGGATATAAAACTAGAATTTGGTTTTCTCTCTGTTAAGAGGACAAAATTTCCCTGGATTACTAGTTGGCTCTTATGGACAGGTTTTAAACATTTTTCTCTGGTGTCTCATTAATCTCCCTGGAAGGTGAAATGCTGTGTCTTGTCAGAATAGTTCTCTGTGCGATATGTTGGCTTTGTCACACCCTTGATTTTTAAGAAATCAATTTTTCTCGCCTTCAAAAGGGTTAATTTCTTACATCATGTATTTTCCAATGTTGACTGTTTAAAATCTTTCCTGTTTGGTATGGCACTTAATCAACCACATTTCTTTGTCAGTTGCATTATTTTGGTAATGGACCATCATCAGACTTTTCACTTTTGAAAATTTTAAATGTCAATCACAGCCACTTTAAGAGTCTCGATAGTTTTTTATTTTACTGTGTTTCTCTGAGAGCCAGAGTGCCCCATCTCCCACCCAAGAGGACTGTCTCAGAGATCCGTGGTCAAGAGCTTTGATAGATCGTCATGGGCACAGGCTTCTGAGGACATCTCTTCCATGACTTGGAGATCCTTCCAGTGGACCAGGTCAGTATTTCAGATGTGGGCATGAGACTGCTCACTCAGCACAGAGTGGAACCAGAATGGATTCCACAGCAATGAATAAACTGGTAAAGTATGCCCATGGGCTGTGTTTGGAGTATTGGTCATACTAGAATGTTCTATTTTCTGCAGAGAAGGGAGCCCTTTCTCTTTTCTCTTCAGCTAACTATAACTCATTTACAGTACAGGGTTTGATCTAGACACTTAAAATTTGTGAAGCCAATCATGCCAGATCAGAACATTTTCATTTATTTTTCAGCCAATGACTAGATGTGGATAATTGTTGATAAAGTTAAACAAAAAATGTGGGTTGGTGTCTATTTCTCTCTTATTTTTAACCCACAGGGCCACACTGACACAGATAAAAAAAAATTAAGACCAAGAGAATCCAAGAATTCCTTATATCTGTAAAGCAACAAGACAGATTGTCTGTTTTTTAATCAACAAAACTTTACAGATGGAGAAAAACAGAGTGAAGAGAAAGCTGGACTCTACAATGAAATGCCAACTAGGAAATGCATAAGAAATGACAAAATAGAGAATCACACCTGACAACCATCATGGTAGTGAGTGCGTTAGGTGAGAACATTGATGGACATTGCTCCAGTGGTTGAAAGTCTGAAGAGGGACAGGAGGTTCACAGAGCACAGTCTCTAAATAGCTCCCCCAAAATACACGTTAATGCTTTACGCTTACTAAGTGCTAAGTACAGAAGATGTATTAATTATATTTATGGTGACAAAACCTAACAGATATCATCTCAAGTAAATTATAATGGGATAATTAAATTTTATGTGCCTCTGGATATAATAGAGAAAACACGTCCTTACTTCTGTGGAATGTCTGCCAAAAGTACATAAAGTCTTCTCATGAGGAAATAGTAGACAACCTAACTGGAGGATATTTAACAAAATCTTGCCTTGCACCTCTTCAAAAAAGTCAGTGCGATGAAACAAAAACAGACTGAGAGCCAGAGATCTGACACCTCAACGCAGCATGCCAGCCTGGACCTAGTTCTGGGACCGTAAGGGAAGGGAAAAGGAATTGGTTTTCTTCAGTTATTTTTAATTTTGTTTAATTCTCACTATAAAAATATTACTTGAACAATTGGAAAAATCTGAAGGGAGTCTTTGGATTAGATTGTAGTATCGTGTCAGTGTTCATTTCCTTTTATTGATGCATTTACTAGGGATATGTAAGAGATTGTCATAGTCATTAGAAAATACACACTGAAGAATTTAAACCAAAAGGAAAACATCAGTACACACAGAATATTGTTTTAATCCAACTGAACACAATCAGAGTACTTTTCCCTTCAGATTTTACAGCAACAAGCATAGACCCCTTTCTTTTAAACCAAAAGCAGCTGAAAAATGCAATTTTCCCAAAAATCTTTATCCAGAAGGAAATGATCAACACATTTTGTTTCAGGGTCCTCCTCTCTCCTCAGTGCTCATGCACGTCATCCTAGAGATGTAAGTGTTGATGACAGATGACTGAGGAATGTGCTTAAATTTGGGAGAGAAGTGGCCTCCAAGGATGTAGCCATGGACGTGGCTCCTGGACATCTCTCAGAAACCTATGTAGAGACTGGAGTGTGGAGAACCACGAGAACCTTCTCTCAGTAGCTCAGGGCAATGTTCTGAATTCTCATGCAGCCCATTGTGGTGGGTCTTCATTTCCTCAACTTTCAGAGCCTTTGCATTCTGGAAGTGCCAATAAAGGTCATAAAGACCCAAGCTCATAAAGTTTGGGTGTAAAATTCAGGGACTAGAGTGTCTGAAACCATAACACATAGAGAAAGAGACATTCTTTTTCACACTTGGGTAAAAGACTTTGGATTTTAAAGTTGTAAAGGAGTAGTTGTAAAGGGGTGGTTTCTTTTGAAGCCTTATATGACTTTGAGAGATTTTAAAGCTCATGTGTGGTTAGTACTAAACTAGGGAGTAATTGTGTCTCCTGCACTTTTTTCCAAGCCCTTACGGCTTTCCCCTTCCCTGGGGTTAACATTTTAAAGCAGATAATATATTCCATTGGAGCCAGAACAGCTTTGCATGATGGAGAGAGAATCCTCCCAAGATGCATGTCTAGGTGAGAACCTGCAGCTGAGAGTCCTGGCAGGTAACTCTTTGGGTCATCACAGTCCAAGGTGTGAGCCAGGCACTGTCCACATATGGCTACTGAGCACATGAAATGGGGGGGGTCCCACTTGGCTGTGCTGAAGTACAAAACACACACCAGATTTCAAGGACTTAGAATGAAACAAAGAGTGTGAAACATCTCAATAATAATTTTATTTTGATTACACGTAGAAACTGTAATATTTTGGATAAAGTAAAATATAATAAATTTACATTAAATTCATCTGTTTGCTTTTACTTTTTAATTGTACTGTATTGGTTTGCTAAGGCTGGCATAGCAAAGTCCCACAAACCAGGTGACTTACAACAATCAGAAATTTCTCGTCTTACAGTCCTGGAGGCAGGAAATCTGAGATCAAGGTATCAACAGGGTTGGTGACTTCTGAGGGCTGTGAGGAAATATCTGTCTCTCTGAGAAAAGCAATCAATCAAACAGCACATATACAAACCCTTCAGTGACTTCCTACCACACTCAGACTAAAGCACAGACTCCTTCATGTGGCCCCCAAGGCCTGCAGGATCTGCCCCACCACATGCTCCAGGCATACTGGCCACTCCCAGTTTTGGGGGATGTGGGTATAGCTGTGAGTAGGAAGAGAGGGTCTCCAGATCCCTTCACTCCATGCACTAGATCCCTGTTTCCATTAATTTTGTAAGGTCATGAAGACTAAAATCTCCTGAGCATTTTCTCCAGGAAGACTCCTTCTGGTATAGCTGTTTATCACATGCCAGCCCTGCTAGGATCATCTGCAGTGCCCGGTCCAACTGCTTGAAGGACTGGGTCCCAATTTTAGTCCAAAACATATATTGACTCTTGATCTATCTGTCCCAAAGAGTGATGGAGTCTGTGATCCATGCTTGTCTGAAGTCCCCGTGCGAGAGAATTGAGAATAATAAATTAATCGGATGCTTTTCTGCTATTTATTGAGGGAGGTTCCAAGGTGCAGGTAATAATTTTATTTCCTAAGTTTCCAGGTACCGTTAAATAATTGATTACATAATTGCTTGTGTATTTTGTTTTTGTTTTATAGATTAGGATAAAGGGACTGAATTTGCAAATGTCTGTCACGTTCAATGTGGCGACAATCTGTCCTACTGGTGGAATCTCTCCAATTAGACTCTAGGGAAATGTTTCTCCTGTTCTCAGTGTTGTGAGAATTACTTGGGGTGCTTTCTGAGAATGGAAATCCCCAAGCTTCATGTTCTTATGGCCAAGCCTGAGATAAATGGCACTGTGGTGAGAATATGCTCTTCTTCTGGTGGGAGGGGCTGGTAAAGGGCATCAAGGTGTCATTCTAACATTAGGCAAACAGGAAGATTAAGAAGAGTGATCCAGTCTATGATATGGACCATCGTTAATTGGATGTAAGAGAACTAACCATGCATCCTTCCATTTAAAATAAATATTTGTTAAATGACTCTCAAATTCCCTCATTTTGAGATTTCACATGTGTGCAGGGCCCATCACACACACGTGCACATGCACATACCCACACAGAGACACAGACCGCAGGGAACTTACAGGATCATGGAGTGCACCAGGCAGGCATCAGAAGCAGAACAGGTAGAGAGAATGAACCTCAGGATGTGCCGGCGGCAGTCAGCTCAGAGGTGGTCCTGAGGGTTGACATGGGACCGTGGGGAACGCAGGTGCCTAACAGGAGTAGGAGTTCTGCAGGGAGGAGGGAGGACATCAGGGAGCTGGATACGGATGCCCAGGAAGGAAGGCTCACTATTCCCAACAGAGAACACATCTCTCTGCAGCAGCTGTGCATACAGAGGGTCCCCAGGCCAGGCTTCTATTGCCTGAGGCCCAACATCCATCCTTCTATAGGGTGCAGAATTCGCAGTCTGTGCTCCAAAAGGGTGAGATCGAAGTTGATGGTGACATCACGTGGAAGCTGTAATTCTAAACACAAAAGCCTGCCCTATGTAATAAGATAGTACCCATGCATTCTCTATTAAGTTCCCAGGGCAGCACTGCCACATCTAAATTAGCAGGGAGTTCAGTCATTCTCTGGGTTCCCCCCTCACAGGTCCACTTGCTGACACACAGGGTTGCCCACAATTGTCCCTTCTTCTCTCATTTGTTCAGCTGCTGCCACCTCCTGGCCGATGATGGATAATCAGGATGATGGACCCTGAGAAGCTCATCCCACAGCTGACCAGGAAAGGAGGACTTGGCATCCAGAATGGTGGGAACAGGGGAGTATTGACAATTCTCAAGATCTGGGGGTATTGGGAAAGTTAGGCCGTCAAACAGAGCTACTCAAGTGTGATGGGGACAGAGAGTTGATGAAGGACTGGGTCAGGAAAGAGAACTGAGGGGTCTCAGCCAGAAGCACTGAACTGGGATGTTCTTGAATGTTGGCAGGGAAAAGGCTGGATTCTCCAGAGGAGACTGACTCAGCTTCAGCAGTTCAGTGGGCTGTGCACTCCTGTCTCCTCACCATCTACTACTCATCCCTCCAGGAGTTATAGCCTCTCCTCACATCCACATGCCCAAACTCATTGTGCCCCTTCACTGTCCAACTCTGCATGAAGGGACTCTGGTCTTCCTTTCCTGCCCTGCAGGGAGAGAGAGGGGAGGCTGAGCTCCCCACAGACAACCCAGCAGTGGTGTCCTGAGAGTTGGGGTCAGGCAGGACCTCAATCTCCCCAGGTCCTGGGTACTTACCTGGAGTTGATGGTGAAGCCCAGACACTTAGGCCTGGACAGAACTATGCCACAGTGAATGACCTCTCTCCCAATTCTTCCTAGTAGGAAGGCTCTGGAAATATCTGGGAGGACCAGTCTTCTCCTGTGGAAGGCCCAGTCTGAAATATTCTCCAGTAGCCCTGCCAAGGCTCATGTGCAGAAATCCCAAGTGACAGGACCTTCAGGGCCACAGGCTCATAGTCATTTTCCCCGGTGCCCACACCTTGGTACCAGCATCTGGGCCCTGAGCATCTGGCTTTCACTGCCCACTGTGCCTGGAACCATCACCCTCCCTGATGACTTGGGCCCGGGGGTTGCCTCCAGGTCACCCGTCCAGGCAGACATATACTCCAATGAGAGGTTCCTCTATGGGATCCATGATCTCTGTCCCAGGAGCTTCATACAGAGCAAATCTAAGGGGTATTTGAGCGCTGATGGTTGAGGGAGTAGAAATACTTCATTGGTCTCACGTGGTGGAAAAGTTCCACAGGAGCTCAAAGAGGAGTGTGAGTGCCCTCTAGTGGATTGTTTCTGCTGGAAGAAGACCAAAAAGGGGCCAGGAGAGCTGAGAGATTTGGGCTGACCTTGCACAAAGGGCACATTCAGGTTCCGAAGGAGGCATATTTAGGGGTGATTGACTTATGGCTGCCTGCAGTTCGCCAGCTTGAACACTGTAGTTTTTCAAAGAGTGTATCCAGAAGTCAAAATGACATCACTGGGTTATACTGCAAGCTCAGATGAGGGAAATACTATAGATACTGGCATGAAAAATAGATGATAACAAATCTATGTGGAATGTCATTAGACAGTCTACTCTGATGCTCTTGCCCTCTTAACAGGTGGCTTAGCTATGAATGTAAAGTCATGTCCATCATTACAAAAATATATTAAGAGGAAAATTTTATCATAGGAATTTCTCTTTATTTTCACAATTATATACCTGGGCATTATTTGTTAAGTATGAATCTACTCCCAATAAATGTAGACTCACCGGTGCCGGGGCCTCAATTCCAGTCCCATGAGCTAACAGCACCCTGTCCCCAACTTGGGTCCCTTCACTGAAGCACAGGAGCCTTTGATACTCCCTCATTTGGGGAGATCTTGTAAGTGTCTTCCGCATTCACCCATCCACTCTCACACTCTGGGCAGAATCTCTTTTTCCTCTTGGATTTGATACTTAAATTACTGACCACCATTTCTGTCCTTCATCCATCCCATGGTTATGACAAGTCCAAGAGATGCCTTCTACTCTTATCTTTAGGGGAAAGTTCTCAAAAACTGCTGCCATCATCCACCTTGAACAGACCTCCACTTGAGTGCCATCATCATCACCTAGAAGGATTTTGACACTTTTTTTGTTATTTAGATGGTTTTCAATACTCAGGGAGAAATGTGATGTTCTCTAGAGGGATTACCAGTAGAAATGGAGAAAGAGAAATTCCATCAGTGTTCACAGAAGATCTCTAGGAACACATGGATGCTTAAAATCCTAGTAGGGTCCACATAAAATCCACATTCCTCTGCTAAAACATGGGTCCTGATCGTCTTTCCCCATTTCCTTAAGACTAAACTACAAAAAGTGACATTAACAATGACATAGAAAATAAAACATGCCTCACAGTTACTGATAAAACTAAAAGAGTTATTTGTTTTTCCTTAAAAGAGCATCCACTGCATTATGTTAATTTTCACAGTGATGGAAGAGTGCCTTCTGTCAACTGGTTATCTACAATTTTGTGAAGGGATAGAAATGACTCCCCTTTTCCCTTGAAATCTCAAATACAAAATTAGAGGTGGCTCCTGGGGGCTCTCCCAGATCCCACTACCTACAATCAGCAGCAGGAGAAGATGACGCCAGAGTTCCCACGGTCCTCAGGACAGTGGAGGCACCCTGGGCTGTCCTTGCAACATGATGCCCCCACGTCCCTGGGGTGCTGATGGGCATGTGTGGGGCCCACAGCCAGAAAATTCCACACTATCTTTGTAGCTCCATCCCAACCATCACCTGAACCTTGTGCTCTTTGCCTCCAACTGCTTCTAGTCACATCAGAGAATTCTGGAAGCCGAATACCTACTGGAAAGCACTGAATCCACGCTCATCTCTCATGAGCAGTTCCTGGGTGCACATGGACCCTGCAACTACTGTCCAAAATGCCACCAAACAGACACTAGAGTTCCTGCAGCTGGCACACCCTGCGGCTTGGATGCACTTTCCCACAAGATACCTAGATCTCATCACCAGGCCCTTCTCTCCGATGCTGGGAGCATCACGTGGATGGAGGGTTTGGTTGGCTTGGCATCTAAGAGTGTCCAAACCCCTGTGCCAGGGAGGTATTGCTGATGCCTCAGGCACTGCCAGCATGAGAGACAGAGGTTTGACAAGGAACATGCAGTGAGAGCAGGAGACAGAGCCAGGGTGTGGGCCACCACAATTAATTTCAGATGAGAGAGAAGGACATCAGTTTCCTTCCTTGTGCCCAGGGGACTCTGAACAGAAGTGTCCACTCCAGCCACAATGACTGCGAAGAAGAGACCTGAGCCAGGCCAGATATACAGCGATTGCTTCCTGAATGCAGTAACAGATACTTAATAAACACTGTTAAATGGATGACATAAACCATACACAGGAAGCCTGCCACCCCCTTGTGACACTTGCAGGTCGGAGCAGGTTTCATGGAGACACAGGGGCACTGGCATCAGCGTGGGAGGAGACCAGCAAGTGCCTAGGGCTGTCTCAGAGATGGGACTGTGCCTCTTATAGAGTCAGGAGGGAGGACAGGGACCTCCTAATGAAGGGGGATAATTCCATTCATGCCAGAAAATCACACCCCCTCCCCATCTCTACCTTGTGAGTAACTTCTTCTCTCCCCAGAGGGCCTAGGGCAGGAGGCTGTGTCCTTCTTCTCTGAGACCTGACACAACTCTAGATACTCTACATATGTAAAGTTACCACTAGGTTGGACCTCTACCCTCATCAAGAAGGAATTCATGGGGTGATTTCCGGTCCCCAAGTTCCCAGGCATGTGGGGACATCTGGCTCTGGTGACCCGCAGACATCTCACCAGCCCATGGCATCCAGGGGAACTGGAGAATGTGGAGGTGTATTCGCTTCCATCTCAGAGGGGCTGAGGGTCCCACGGGGCCCTCCCCTCCCCTGATAGAGGAACCCACAGGATCCCCAGACTGAGTCTTCATGTGGAGCTGTTCCAGTTCCTGGGCCCTGTGAGGATATCTATGACAGATGACAGACAGGGACACAGATGACTCAGATGCAGTGGCCTAGTGCTGTGATGGGAGAAACACAGGCCATTCTGAGGATGATCCCTCCAGGTGTTGAGACATCCTAGGGTGCCTGGAGACCTCAAGAGACCAATCACTAGGCCTTTTCTTTGAACCTTGGAGGCAGAGAGTTCCTCCTGAGGCAGGACATCCACCAGGCAGCACAGGACACTGGATGAGGAGTCCACTGCACGATGTCTGTCCTCTCCCTGGGCTCACTGTGCACTGGGATGGTGTTGGGCAGCCTGGGGACCCACAGAGAACAGGACCCTGGCTGACAGGCCTCTCCCCGTGGAGGTCAGAGCCCACCTCTGTCCAGGGCTCAGGGCCAGCTCCAACCCTGTGAAGCCTGGTCAGTATCCCTGGTGCAGCCCCTGTCATTGGATGCAAGTCTCCTCGTGTCCTCTGGGGGGTGACATTTGGACACACAGACCACTTGCAGGAAATTAACTCATGAATGTGGTTTTCTCTAAAGAGGTGGAGGAGGAGGCTGATTTCTCTCCCGCTGTCCAAGAGATCCTTCTGGGCACCTCCTAAATGCCTGCTCTGTTCCACTTGCCCTTTCTAAGGGCCTCAGAGTACCCTGCCCTGTCAGGGGTCCCTGTGTTGTTCCCTACTCCCTGCCTGGCACCATCCATGGGGAAGGTAGGGTGACCACAAGAAAGCCATCCAGGCCGAGGACTGAAGCCCCCAGGATGGTCAGGGAGCACAGGGACAGGCTCGGAGCCACAGCTCAGGACACACTCATGGAGAGGGAGGGTCTCCCTGAAACCTTCCCCTGAGGACAAGGACCACAGTCACCTGACCACACAGCATCATGATCCTCTCACCGAGGCAACACAGGAAACCTCCCCCCTCACACCGAGAAACTGCAGCTCCTTCTGAGACACCCGTACTGTGTCTCTGTCCCTGGAAGCAGAGGCCTGTCTGGTAACACTGGAGATGGAGGGCAGGTCCACTCATCAGTCACCACTCAACTTGCCCCTTTCTTACTGCTAGAGCCACCTCAGTGACCTTCCTGCTGGGAGCAAATCCAACCTTCCCAGAGCATTTGAGGACACTGGGAAGACTCTGGTGTCCTGCTGAATTTTTGTGTCACAAAAGGAGTTAATCCCCCAGGTTTGGGGGCTCCTGGGTCTGTGTAGGGTGCTGACAGACCTCAAGGCCAGGACACAGTAGAGACCAATGCTGGAGTGAGCAAGTCATCCTCTCAGGGCACAGGGTTCTCCATCAGCTTTGCTACTGAAAGTGTGCTCCACAGGCCAGTGTGATCAGCATCACCTGAAAGTGTGTTAGCTGCAGACTCTTGGGGCCACTCCACACCTGCTGGGTCAGAATCTGCATTTTAGCAGGATCTGCAGAACCTCACTAAACACAGGAGGAGGAGAGACGCTGTCCCATCCCTCATATCACGGGGTCTCAGCTTGCCAGGCATCCATGCTACCAGGGAAGCCACTACAGTAGCCTTTCTAAGGTGTGGCCTGGATATTCACAATCTTTATCAAGTTTCACAGGTGATTCTTATGCAGGGAGGGGGTGACATCCCTGTGAGAAGGGTTCCTGATGTAGCCCCCAGGCTCCTGCTCTGAAGGGAAAAGCTAGGTAGGGAAGAACGAGGGGAAGGGTGACTGTGCACTGGGGCCCAGACCTGTGAGGACTGACCAGGACGAGACTTACTAGATTGTGCTTGTCCAAAAAAAGTGCAAGTGCAGTGTATGTGTGTGTGTGTCCATGTGTATAGGGATGAGAATCACGGCTGAAGATCCCAAAGATTCAGCAGTTCCCAGGGAACAGAAATATACACAGAAGGGAAATAGAAAGAAGGGGATGAGGGGGGAAGGAATGAGGGGACAGAGAGGGAGAGTCCTTGGCAGAGACCCTGCCCCTGGCCCACGTGACTAGGTGAGGACTCCTACCCAGGGAGGAGGCTCAGCACAGAGTGGGGAAGAACAGCAGAGTTGACCTGTGGGGGCAGAAGTGCTTGTGAGCATTTCTGGAGCCAAAGTTCTTCCCACAGAGGGAGGGACAGAGCAGGCAGCAGACACCATGGAGCCCCTTTCAGCCCCTGTCTGGAGAGGGTACATCCCCTGGTGGGGGCTCCTGCTGGCAAGTGAGAGGGATGAATCCCAGAGGGTGGGTGGGAGATGGGTGAGCAGACACTGGCTATGGCTTTCTGGGGAGGACAGGGCTCTGAGAGGGGATGGAATGCTTCTGTTTGTACCTGAGGGCAGAGGACATGGGAGCAGAGCAGGATGAGGGGCAAGGAAACAGGAAATTCACAGTGAAGTAGAATTGGTGAGGGGCAGGAAAACCTCAATTACTGTTCATTTCCCAAGTTATTCATCACTGAGTATTGAAACTGATGATAATAATTTATGTGAGGTGACAACAAAAACTACCTTAACTAGGAGCACTAAACATCGTCCTTGCCTACCACCATCATATATTGACAAATAAACACTAGGACGTGGAGGGCCCTGGAAAAACTCATTCCTTCATCCACAGTATGTGCAAGCTGTTTCAGGCACTGGGCTACAAGAGAAGACAGTCCCTGCCCTCAGGTACTCACATTCCATGGGTAGGAGGACAGATAAGCAAAGAGATCTAGAATATGATGTCAGTGACTGACAAGTGCCATAAAGGGAATAGAGCAGAGAAAGGTCAGAAAGTGAAGGCCAAGGGTCTTTGGAGCAGGTAGTAGGGAAAGTCGTCCCCAAGGATGCCCCTGAGTGTGAGCAGGGCACTGAGGGCAGTGAGGGAGTGAGCTGGGCAGACATCTAAGGAAGAGTATTAGGAACAGAAGAAATAAGTTCAGAGAGGCTGAAGTAATGGTGGTCATGCTGCTGACCTTGACCAGTTGGAGACACAGACACACACACTCCCAGTCTAAGAGATGAAATCTTCTCAGGACCCAGGGCTTTATATTTCCATCTGAATAGAAAGTCTGTCAAAGCCAATGTTCAATAACCAATCTACAGATTAGAGGGATATTTACTGGGCTAATGTGAGGATGAACCCGAAGGTGTTTGCTTCCCCAGGGAAGAAAGCATTCCAGGGAAGCGTGGTTTACAGTCTGGTTACATACCATTTCAGAACAAACAACATACATCAAGTATGACAGCACCATTGTTTTTCAAAGTCCCAAGGAGATATTTAGCATGTACACAGCAGATCAACTTCAACTTGGTTCTCTTGGAAGAAAGATTATCATCAAGAAGTGCTGGTATTAGCGTCATAAAAGGGAGATACTAATCCCTATCTTTAAAGAGTGCATTCTTTGCTTCAGAAAATGTTTGAAGTGATGTGCACTGTGTGGGAAGAGGGCCATAAGTCAGGCTGCTCTGGGAAAAACAAGGTTTACACTGAATCAGATTTAAACCAGAATGGCATCCCCATATACCTCAATATGTGAAAAGTTCTTATCATTCTTCTTATTTTCAACAAGGTCCAAATATTGATTGATCTCCGTCTCTTCCCTCTTAGTCACACTCTTAAACTTCTGGAAGCCACCCACCGCTGCTCAACACACTATTGAATCAGTACCCCCCAACGCTGTTGTAGGGAAGGATGCTATTCTCTTTGTCACCAATCTGCCTGAGAATCTTTTAGGCTATGTCTGGTACACAGGGGACAGAGTAGAGCCCAAACTCCAAATTCTATCGTATGTAATAGACTCATCAGAAATAACCCCATGGCCTAGATACAATGGTCAAGAGAAAATATACCCTGATGGGTCCCTGCTGTTCCAGAATGCCACCCAGGAGGACACAGGATACTACATCCTACAAGTCTTAAAGAGAACTTTGCCATATGAAGTAGGAACTGGACAGCTCCATGTATACCCTGAGTGATTTGTCTCTGACCTCCGTGTGTTGGGTCTGGAGAATTCTACTTTACATAGGGTTGACAGGCCTAGACTGTGCCTACATCCACCTCTGCATTATGTCCCCTGTTGTGATTTGAGCACTTAATGCAGGATACACACAGTGGAGACAAACTTTAAAACGTTGGAATTCCTTGCCTGGAACCAAGACCCTGCAGATATTCCCTGCAGAGAGCAGGACCAGAGGATGAGAGTAACCCAGCAGGAGGTGATCCATCTCAACCCAGCCCCTTTGGAAAATCCCTGGGCACATGGTCTTGAGAAAGACTCTGCAGGGCTCAGTAATAGCCTGGAGGAGGGCCCCCCTGGGATCTTCACAGAGAATCTCAGCTCAGGAAGCCCCTGCTCAGACCCCTGTCCCAGGGCTTCTGAATCCAGTGACCATCGAGAGCCTGTGCTAGTGTTGGTTTTGGCCTCCTGGGAAGAGCTGACGGGGAGCAATAATTTCCTGACTTCCTGAGTCCCAAGGCTCCTGAGTTGGTCACCTGCCAATGCCCAGCCCCAAGAACCACATCTGGGCAGGGGTGGTTCCTGGACCTTCACCTGATACTCAGCGTGGCGAGCACAGATGAACAAGGTCCCCAGGCCATTAACTGACTGCCCTAGGAGACTTAGCGGACTCTGGAGGAAAGTTACTGTCCCCAGGGGAGGAACATAGGAGAGAAGAAGCTGCTGGTGGCTCTTCATCCACCAGGATCAGGCACAGAGGCATTCTCTCTCAGAATCAAACAGTAACAGATGCCCTTTATTTGGCAGCTCCTCTCTGGCAAGATTTAAGTCAGGCACTATAAGTATTTTAAGGTTAATTCACTGACAAGCTGGTAGTCAAATATTTATCCTACTTCATTGAGGAGAAACTGAGGCAAAGGAAGATAAAGTCATTGAATTGTGGTAACACAGCCCAAGGGCGGCAGACAAGAGGACTGTCTGTAGCCACAACCCCGTCATCTCCTCCACCCAGGGGCCTTAACAGGTGTCTGTGGACTCCAAGACAAGCTGCCAGTTCAGATCCTTTCTTATTAGGTGTCCCCAGGTGAGAGTGAGAGATCCGGGTCTGGAGAGTGAGAGCAAGCTGAGAATTCATCCGTATTTACCCTAGAACTGAACTACCTCCATCAACAATCAGAGTGAGTGCAGGGAATGTCCAGGCTGCCCCCTGAGCTGCCCAAACCACACCTCCCTGCATGGGAATTGATATCACTTATTTGTTTCCTGATGTGTTGGTGTCACTCCCACTGGAGGATAAAGGAAAGGCTTTGCCATCTCACTCCCTACTCTACCTGTGCAGCCAGCACAGAGCCCATATGCAATAAACTCTCAATTGCTTTAGATGGAGGAAGGAATGAACGGTGAATGAATGAATGAATGGTCAAAAATCTCTGCGGAGACCTGAACTTAGATGCCCATTCCTTGGACTTCTGTCTGCACAAGACAGATTCTCTTGCCCTCCAGGGGCTGAGGCCTATGTCTCAGGTCTTTTCCTGTTTTTTAGAGAAATATTACTTCCCACAATTGATCTGAGACCCTGGGGTATTAATCACAATTTTCCCTTCTGGAATGATTTTAACTTCTCGTCCAATTTCTATCTCATAACCACCAAACACAGATTGTCCATGAGGACCCAGATTTGCAGCAATTTCAGGCTTCCTCCTTTCATCTGTCACCCCTTCTGCATTTGAACATGTCTATACCTGCCCTCAACAGAGATGGAAGAGACATTGAAGACCAAGAGTAGAGATCAGTTTCTGATGCCAAACCTGAACAACTCCTGCCTGTACCCTCACTCCCTTTCTGGATCATTCTTTAAAGTTTATCATTTATTTGGTCACTGGCTCATGTCAGTTACAGAAACCTGGGAGGATCTGATGCAGATCTTTGCCCTGAGCCCTGAGCACTCACCTGACTGCCACACTTGCTCCTGGTCCTCATGGGTTATTTATGCTCAAATTCCAGATCCATCATTACCCATCTCTAGGAGAACCTTGAAAATGTTCCCTCAGACAAAAAGCACCTCGCTGGGTTATGGAGGTTTGTGCAGTGGGAAGGAATCATCGGAGGTTTGCGAGGCAGTCAGCTAGTCAGTGAAGAACAAGGAGAGGCATGGAGGGAGGGTTCGGGGGGATGGGGTCTCTGATTCTCCTCCTCTGTCTTTCAAAACCAAACCATGCTAATGTATTGACACTTGAGAAAGTCTGTGCTTTCTCCCAGGCATAGAGCAGGTGGTCTTCAATTATCTGAGTGCTCTGATCCTCATGCATTTGTCCTGAGACACACAGCACTGCTTTATTCCTTTAAAGATTTGGGTTGACTGAGAATTGAGAAAGGCCAAGTCTAATTGCGGATGCCTGGAAAGGATCAAAGTATCACACAGGGCAACATTCTCTCTGTTACCTGCACAGTAGATTACCCACATCTGTTATCACAAGCAACAACTCCACCCCATGGAGCACAAGGACCCTGTAGTGTTAACGTGAACCTGAGACTCAGAACACCACCCACAGGTGGTCAATCAACAGTCAGAGCCTGGAACTAGTAGGTATATACTGTGTAAAATGTTTTGAATAATTGCCATACATTTTCCATAGTGGCTGTGCCATTTTCCTTTCCTGCCAACAATGAGCAAGTGTTCCAATTTCTCCGTATCTCCCCAGTACTTGTTGTTGTCTGTTGTTTTGATAGTAGCCATTCTAATAGATATGAGGGGGTATTTGATTATAGTTTAGATTTGCATTTCCCTAATAATTAGTGACATTGAGCATTTTTTCATGTGTTTATTGCTTGTTTGTTTATCTTTCGAGAAGTGTCTATTCAAATGCTTTGCCCATTTTTCAATCAGGTTATTTGGTTTTGTTGTTTTTGATTTTAGGAGTGTTTTGTATAATCTGGATATTGACCCCCTCATTGACATGTATTTGTGCATTATTTCCTCTCATTCCATAGGTCATCTTTCACTCTGTTGATTGTGTCCTCTAATAAACTGAACTATTTATTTTGACAAAGTCCAATTTATCTAGTTTTTCCTTTTGTTGCCTGTGTTCTTAGTGTCATATGAAAAAAAAATCACTGGCAAATAAAATGTCATGAAACTTTCCCCATATATTTTCTTCTAAGAGTTTTATAGTTTTAGGTCTTACTGCAGGGTCTGATCCATTTTGAGTTAATTATCGTATACAGTGCAAGGCAATGGTCCGGCTTCATACTTCTGCATGTGGATGTCCAGTTTTCCAAAACTGTTTCTTGAAAAGACTGTCAGTGAGGGGCAGTAGTTGTCATGATAGTCTGGACACCTATCCTCCTCTAATCCAGGATGTACCACTCCCATTTATGATGCATCTGCTGTCCCCATCTGACCTTATGGTGGTGGGTGTGATCGAACACAGGTCGTGATGAGGGGTTCTGGCTCCCTGGTCACATTACATACCATGTTCAGATGTTCCATCTCTCCTGAGGCCTAGTAACATGTCAGGAGCTGTTTTTCTAATGTTGTAGAAACTATGACCTTGCTCAGAACTCTAGGAGTCTGCATGGAATTCTCCACAAAGCACCTTTCACCCTTCTAACATGGGTTGGAAGGAGGTACATGTTCAGGAACTTGTCCTTTCCTCTGGAGGGTGTGGCCAGCATGTGCCAGACTATTGGAGCCCTAAAACCTTCAAAGTTGTAGCAGATCAATGAATGGTCACAGATGTGGATGGCCCTACAGGCCATGGAAGTTTCAACTTGGCTTAAATTGTTGATTACCAGAGCAGACCATGTCATTGATGTCATTGTCAACACTGACTTCATTGTCTTCTATCATCAATATCAGCAGGCATATACTTCTACTCTTTGGAGCACAGGTTTCTTACTAAGGCATTCAGAACACTTGCTATTTCTTGTTCATCATTAGCTGGAAATCTTCTAGTCCTCACCATTCAGTATGACATTAGCTGTAAGTCTGTAGGGTTTTTATGACTTGAGTTTGGCGTAGAATGGACTTGGAGGATGAACTCATCCACTTTCTCTGCTAGGCAGGGCTGGCTTCCTGGGATCACAATGCGTACAATCACTTAGAAGGGCCTGGGGTAGGTTTAATGCTCTGCTTTCACTATCTTGATGTTCTTAATTATTTTGAATAAGAAGCCCTGATTTTCACTTGACACAGAGTCATGTGGTTTATGTAGCTGGTTCTGCCCCTGGGAGTGAGCATGGGTGCATGGAATGCCTTTAGGAAAACAAGGTTTGACCCTAATAGGAGGTGCACTTTCAAAGTTGGCCATGAGAGGGCAGCAGGATGAACTAGCTGGTTGTGAAAAGAGATGAGGAGGAATTTGGCTTTTTCTACTTTTTTTGTGTCATTATATGTCTCTAACTGTCCCCCACTCCCACCCCTTTAGCTCACAGAAGGAAGGTTCTCCAGGCCTGATGGACTTCAGAGATTCAAATTCTGGACTCCACATACAATGAGGGAAAAAAAAGAAATCACAGTTAGTGTTTGGAATAGCATTAAATAGCATTAAATAATAGTAAAGTCCACACTGAATGTTGGTCTTAGGGAAACAATGAAGAGATCAGGATGGGAAGGGGGTGTGTTATGGTGATGGGAAAGAAAGGAGCTGAGTCCTCATCTTCCTAGAGGGAAGACTTTAGTTCAGGCCTGGAAGTGAAAATCAGTAGGAAACCTCAGAGCATGTTATTCAGAGGTGACTTTGGTTCTGTCCAGAGGAGCTGCTGCTGTTTGGAGATCTGCCATCTCCTCAGTGTGGCCCAGACAGGAGAAGCCAAACCTTCCCGTGATCACTCTGAACAGAACATGCGGAGACACTGGGTTTATCATGACCAAGTCCAGTGTTGTCACAAATGCAAGAAAGAGAACATCCAACAGGTGGCAGCCAGGACTGGTTATGCTCACAGTGTAAATATCAGGAATAGAATAATAATTTCATTGTTCCAGCTTCAGTGAGTTGCATGACAACAAATTAGAATATTCTTGGGGTTGAAGGCCATCCAATTCAAAAAGATATGTCCCATGTGGGCAAGTCTTACCCACCTGATTAAGATTCTTCCAAGCCCAAACATCCTAGGTCTTTGTTCATGTGACCTATGATGAGGACTGACTTGTTCTCTCTGTTTGATTTTTTGACATCAGGGGAATGGCATGAAAAAATCATAATCTCAGTTCATGACCCAGTATGACCACCACTCCATAGATGGCCTGCCTTCCTTTTTTAGAGAACTATTATTTATTTAAATTTATTTTTATTTTTTACTTATATATTAGGAATCAGACTCAAGTTGCACCTTCCAGAAAGATCTCCAAAAGCAGGACTAGACATTCAGCTTGCTAAAGAAGCTCTCCTTACTTCCTGGATGACAAAACTGTGAAATCAAGATGCTGTGCCCATCTTGGGCCACAGAACCTTTGCAGTCTCTCAGGAGAGCAAAACTTGGGACCCACTGGCTCCATGGCCCTGAGTGCTGGGATAGGCTCCACAAGCATCTTACAAGAGCTACTTCGTTTTTCCACATCTCACGTGTGAGAATCTTTTGTCAGAGATTCCAGGAATTTCTCAGGCTTTCATCTATTTTTGAAGGAGATTGGAAGAGAAGTAGTTGAGTCAATCTGGGGTGTCAATCCTGGATGTCATGGGTCACCTCCAATGTTACATTTCCACAGCCAAGACTTTTATTCCTCCACCTCCCAATCTGATCCTCCAGGAGTCCTTGTCCTCTCAGTCAAGGTCAACTCCATCCTGGCAAAATGGATGTGGGAAACCACACAACAGAAGCCTGTTACCCTCCTGTGACAACTGGGGTCAGAGAACATTCAATGTAGACAAAAGGCCACTGGCATCAGCATCAGAGGAGGCCAGCAAGTACCCATGGCTGTCGCAGGGGTGGGACTTTAACCCTCGTAAAGTCAGGAGGGAGGACGGGGCCTTCTAACAGTGAGGGGTTGGATCCCCATTTGTCCCAGAAAATCACACCTTCTCTCCATGTCTACCTTGTGAGTGACTTCTCTCCCCAGAGGGCCTGGGCTGATAGCCTGTGTCCTTCCTTTTCTCACAGAGACCTGACCTGACACAAACTGTGGATTCTCCACCCGAGGTAAAGTTACCACCAGGAAAGTCAGAGCCCAACCCTGATCACAAAAGAAGTTAGGGATGACTCCCTGCCCCCAGGGTCCCTGGTATGGAGGGACACATGTTTATGGTCCCCTGAAGACATATCACCAGCCCAAGGTGTCCATAGGACAAAGAGAATTTCCCATCCAGGATAGGACAGGAAATGCAGGACACATGTGCTTCCATCTCATTGTGGCTTACTGTCCCACAGGGGCCTCCCCTGCTGTAATAGAGGAATCCATAGAATCCCCGGGCTGAGTCTCCACATGGAGATGCTCCAGGTCCCAGGCCCTGAGGGGAGAACTGGAGAAGACTACAGACAGGGACAAAATGACTCAGATGCAATGCCCCAGTGCTGTGATAGGGGAAACACAAGCCATTCTGAATACTGGCCCTCCAGGCACTGAGACATCCCAGGCGGACTTGAGACCTCAAGAGACCACTCACTGCACCTTTCCTTTGAAGGTTGGGGGCAGAGAGCACCTCTTGTGTCAGCATATTTACCAGGCAGCACAGGACACTTGATCAGGAGTCCACTGGACAATGCCTGTCTTCTCCCCGGGCTCACCCTGCACTGGGATGGAGTTGGGTAGCATGGAATGCACAGTGAAAGGACCCTGGCTGACAGGCCCCTCAGCCTGCAGGTCAGAGCCCACCTCTGTCCAGGGCTCAGGACCAGCTCATACCCTTGAAGCCTGGTCAGTATCCCTGGTGCAGGCCCTGTTATTGGCTGCAGGTCTCCTCATGTCCTCTGTGGGGTGAAATTTGGACACACAGACCACTTGCAGGAAATTAACTCATGAATGTGGCTTTCTCTAAGGAGGTGGAGAAGGAGGAAGATTTCTATCCCACTGTCCAACAGATCCTTCTGGGACCTCCTAGGTGCCTGCTCTGTTCCACTTGCCCCTTCTAAGGGCCTCAGAACACCCTGTCTTGTCAGAGGTCCCTGTGCAGCTTCTCATTCCCTGCCTGGCACCACCCATGAGAAAGGCAGGGTGACCACAAAAAAGTCAGCCAGGCAGAGGACAGAGGCCCCCAGGATGGTGAGGGAGCACAGGGACAGGCTCAGAGCTACAGCTCAGCCAACAGACATGAAGAGGGAGGGTCTCCCTGAAACCTTCCCCTGAGGACCAGGGAGCCCACAGTCACCTGACCACCCACCACCACAATCATCTCACCCAGGAAACACTAAAAACCTCCCCCTTCACACTCAGGAACTACAGCTCCTTCTGAGACATCTGTACTGGGTCTCTGTGCCTGGAAGCAGAGGCCAGGCTTGTGGTGACATTGGAGATGGAAGGCAGGTCCCCTCACCAGTCATCACTCAGTTTGCCCCTTTCTCAGCCCCTGTCATCTCTGGGACCTTCCTGTTGGGAGTAAATCCAACCTTCCCAGAGCATCTGAGGACACTGGCAAGACCCTGGCACCCAGCTGAATTTCTGTGTCACAAATAGAAATAATCTCCCAGGTTTGGGGACTCCTGGGTCTCTGTGTGGTGCTAACAGACCCCAAGGCCAGGACACAGCAGACACCAATGCTGGAGTTGGCAAGTCATCCTCTCAGGGGACAGGGTTCTCCATCAGCTTTGCTATGGAAAGTGTTCCGCAGGCCAGTGTGCCCAGCATCACCTGAGAGCGTATTAGGTGCAGACTCTCGGTTCCATCCCACTCCTGCCAGGTCAAAATCTACATTTTAGCAGGATCTGCAGAGCCTCCCTGTGCACAGGAGAGGGAGAGATGCTGTCCCATCCCTCACATAATGGGGTCTCAGCCTGCCAGGCATCCATGCTACCAGGGAAGCTGCTAAAGTGGCCTTTCTAAGGTGTCCTCTGGACATTCACAATCTTTATCAAGTTCCACAGGTGATTCTGATGCACAGTGGGGGTGACAGCCTTGTGAAGAAGAGTTCCTGATGTAGCCCCCGGGCTCCTGCTCTGAAGGGAAAAGCCAGACGGGGATGAATGAGGGAAAGGGTGAGTGTGAGCTGGGACCCAGAGCTGTGGGGACTGCCCAGGACAAGACTGCCTAGGTTTGTGCTTGTGCAAAAAAGGGCATGTGTGTGTGTGTATCCATCTGTGTGTATAGGGATGAGAATACCTGCTGAAGAAGGCAGAGCATTCAGCTGTCTCCAGGGAACAGAAATCTACATGGAAGGGAAAGAGAAAGAAGGGGATGAGGGTGGCAGGAATGAGGGACAGAGAGGCAGGGTCTTTGGCAGAGAATCCCCCCACCCCAGTGCATGTGATTTGGTGAGTACTCCTGCCCACGGAAGAAGCTCAGCACAGAGGGAGGAAGGACAGCAGAGAAGGACAGTAGTGCTTGTGAGCATTTCTGGAGCCAAAGCTCTTCTCATGTAGAGTGGGACAGAGTAGGATACAGACATATGGAAGCCCCCTCACCCCTTGTCTGCAGAGGGCATGTCCCCTGTCAGGGACTCCTGCTGACAAGAGAGAGGGATGATTCCCTGACGGGAGGTGGGAGGTGGGAAAATAGAGACTGGCTGTGGTCTCCTGGGGAGGACACAGCTGTGAAAGGGGACAGAGCACTTCTGTTTGGAACTGAGGGGATGGACAAGGGGGCAGAGTAAGATGAGGGATGAGGGCTCGGGAGCAGGAAATTCTCAGTGAACTGGAATTGGTGAGGGGCAGGAAAGCCTCAGTTACTGCTCATTTCCCAAGTTAGTCATCACTGAGTATTGAATTTTGAAAACTGATGATGATGATAACTTATGTGAGGTGACATCACATAAACACCTTAACCAGGAGCACGAAACATTGTCCTTACCCACCACCATCAAATATTGGCAAATAAACACTAGGACGTTGAGGGCCCTGTGGATACTCGTTCATTCATCCACAGGTTTTTCCAGCCTGCTCCAGACTCTGAGGGTACAGGATTAGACAAATCTCTGATGTCAGTAACTCACATTCCAAGTGTAGGGGGGCAGATAAGCAAACAGATCTAGAATGTGACGTGAGGGACTGACAAGTGTCATGTGGGCAACAGAGAAGGGAAAGGTCAGAAAGTGAGGGCTGAGGGCTTTTAGAGTAGGAGGTCAGGGAAAGTATCTCCCAAAGATGCCCCTGAGTGTGAGCAGGGTGCTGAGGGCAGGGAGGGAGTGAGCCAGGCAGACACCTGGGAAGCGTATCGGGAAAAGAGGAAATAACAAGTTCAGAGGGGCTGAAGGAATAGTTTTCATGTTGCAGGTCTAAGAGATGAAGACACCTGTTCAGGACCCAAGGCCTCATCTTTCCATCCAAATACATAGGTTGTCAAAGCAAATAGTCAATAACCAATCTACAGATTAGAGAAATACTTAAAAAGCTTACGTGAGGACTGACCCGAAGGTGTTTGCTTCCACTGGGAAGAAAGCACTCCAGGGAAGCATGGTTTCCAGCATGGTTATATACCATTTCAGAACAAAGGACATATATCAACTGCCACAGGAGTACAATATTTTTCAAAGTCACAAGGACATGTTTCGCATGCACACAGCAGGTGAACTTGTCCTTGTTTCTCTTGGAGGAAAGCTTATCGTCAAAGAATTACTGGGATTGGAATCAGAAAAGGGAGACACTCATCCCTATCTTTAGAGAGTGCATTCTTTCCTTTGGAAAATGTTTGAAGCAGACGTGCAACGCAAGGGCAGAGGGCCGTGACTCAGGCTGCTCTGGGAAAAATACATTTTACTTTGAACCAGGTTTAAACCAGAATGGCCTCCCCATACAGCTCAATAAGGGAAATCTTAGCATCCTTATTATTTTCAATAAGATCCAAATATTGATTGATCTCTCTCTCTTCCCTCCTAGTCACGCTCGTAACCTTCTGGAAGCCACCCACCCACCACTGCCCATCTTAATATTGAATTGGTGCCACCCAACACTGTTGTAGGGAAGGATGCTATTCTCCTCGTCACCGATCTGCCTGAGAATCTTGTAGGCTATGTCTGGTACAAAGGGGACAGGGTACAGCCCAAACTTGAAATTCTATCATATGTAATAGACACATCAGAAATATTCTAGGGCCTGGATACAATGGTCGAGAGAAAACACAACCTGATGGATCCCTGCTGTTTCAGAACACCACCCAGGAGGACACAGGATACCACACCCTACAAGGCTTAAAGAGAACTTTGTTATATGAAGTAGGAACAAGACAGCTCCACATACATCATGAGTCATTCCTCTCTGACCGCTGGGTATCAGTTGGGGTGAATTCTACTTCACACAAACAGGACTGACGGGCCTGCACTGTGCCTACATCCCCCTCTGCATCCCATCCCCTGTTGGGATTTGAGCATTTAGTGCAGGATACACACAGTGGAGACAAACCTCACAAGACTGGAATTCCTATCCTGGAACCGAGCCCCTGTAGTTATTCCCTGCAGAGAGTAGGACCTGGTGATGAGAGTAACTCAGTAGAAGGTGGTCAATGTCAGTGCAGCCCTTCAGGACAATCCCCGGGAACATGGCCCTGGGAAAGACCCTGCGGGGTTTGGTCAGGGCCTGAGATGAGGAGCCTCCTGGGTGCTCACAGAGAATCTCAACTCAGAAAGTCCCTGCCCAGACCACTGGCCCAGGGCTCCTGACCCCAGTGACCCTGGAAAGCCTGTGCCAGTGTTGGGTTTAGGCCTTCTGGAAAGGGCTGACAGGGGGCAATGATTGCCTGGCTTCCTGAGTCCCAATTCTCCTGAGCTGGTCACCTGCCAAGGCTCAGCCCCATGAGCCACATCTGGGCAGGGGTGGAGTCTGGTCATTCACCTGAGACTCAGCATAGAGAGTACAGATGGACAAGGTCCCCAGGCCTTTAACTGACTTCCCTGGGAAACTTCGAGAATACAGTGGAAGGTCAGTATCTCCAGGGGAGGAACAGAGGAGAGAAAATGCTGCTGGCAGCTTCTCATCCACCAGGCATCAGGCCCAGGGGCATTCTCTCTCTGAATCAAACAATAGCAGATGTCATTTATTTGAGCAGCTCCTCTCTGGGAAGATTTAAGTCAGGTACTAGGAATATTTTAAGGTTAATTCACTGGCAACCTGGAAGGCAAATGTTTATCCAATTCACTGAGGAGAAACTGAGGCAAAGGGAGATAAAGTCACTGAACCAGGATAACACAGAACATGAGCGACAGACACGAGGACTGTCTTCAGCCACAGCCCCATCCTCTCCTCAACCGGGAGCCTTCTTAGGTATCTGTGGACCCCACGACCACCTGCCAGTTCAGGTCCTCTCTTCTTAGGTGTCTCCAGTTCAGAGGGAAAGATTCTGATCTTGGGAGTGGAAGCAAGTGGAGAATTTTTCCCCGTTTACTCTAGAACTAAATTCCCTGCATCCGTAACCACAGTCAGTGCAGGGAATGTCCAGGCCACCCCGTTAAGTGTCTGATCCAACCTCCCTGCACTGGACTTGAAATCACTAGTTTCCTTATGTGTTGGTGTCACTCGCAGTGGCATATAAAGGAAAGACTTTGCCATCTCAGTCCCCACTGTATACCTGAAGTCAGCAGCTGGCCTATGTGTAACAAACTTTAATGGCTTTTGATGGAGGGAGGAAGGAATGGTGAGTGAATGAACGAATGGTCCAAAATCTCTTCAGAAACTGGAAGCTGGATGCAGAAACCTTGGACTTGTGGCCACACAGGACAGGTTCTCTTACCTTCCAGGCCCTGAGGCCCATGTCTCCGGTCTTTTACTGCTCCCTAGAGAAATACTCCTTCCCACAATTGGTCTGAGACACTGGAGTATGCATCATAATGTTCCCATATGGAAGAATTTTAACTTTTCTTCAAGTTTCTCTCTCCTAACCAACAAACATAGATGGTCCATGAGAGCTAGATTTGTAGCAAGTTCAGACTCCCCGCTTTCCATCATTCAATGCTTCCTCATTTGTACACGTCCACAGCTGCCCTCAGCAGAGAGAGGAGAGACCTTAAAGACCAAAGATAAAGATCAGGTTCTGCTGCCAAAGCCAGGCAGCTCCTGCCTGTCACCTCACTCCCTTTCTGGATCATTCCTTGGACTCTCTCTATCATTTACTGGACCACTGGCTCATGCAGTTGCAGTTACCTGGGAAGATCTGATCCACATCTTTGCCCTGAGCCCTGAGTACCCACCCGACTGCCACACTTGCTCCTGGTCCTCACGTGTTATTTACACTCGAACGCCAGATCCTTCATTACCCATCTCTAGGAGAACCTTGAAAACGGGCCCTCAGAGAAAAAACACGTCACTGGGTGATGGAGGTGTGTGCAGTGGGAAGGAATCAGCCCTGACTGGCCAGGCAGTCAGCTGGTCAGTGAAGAACCAGGAGAGTCATGGAGGGAGGGCTTGGGGGGATGGTGGTCTCTGATCCTCTTCCTCTTTCTTTGCAATCTCAAACCCTGCTAACATATTGACACTTGAGAAATCCGTGCTTTCTCCCAGATGTAGAGTAGGTGGCCTTAGGTTCTCTGAGTGCCCTGATCCTCATGCATTTGTCTTGAGATCTACAAACCTGCCTTGTTCTTTTAAGGACTTGTGTTGGCTGAGAATTGAGAAATGCCAACTCTAAATGAAGATGTCTGAGAGGAATCAGGGTACCACACAGGGCAAAGTTCTCTCTGTCACCTGCACAGTAGATAATCTACTTATCTACTTATCACAAAGCAAGAACTCCAGCCCAGTGGAGCACAAGGACCCTGTGGTGTTCATGTGAACCTGGGACTCAGAACACCACCTTTACGTGATCAATCAACAGTCAGAGCCTGGAAGTAATAGGGGTTATGGGATTCTGTGTAAAATCTTTTGGAATCATTACTATATCATTTTGCACAGTGGCTGTGCAATTTTCCCTTCCTGCCAACAATGAACGAGGGTTCCAATTTCTCCATATCTTCCCCAGCACTTGTTTTCTGTTTTGTCTATAGTAGCCATTCTAATATATATGAGGGGGTATCTGATTAAAGTTTTGAATTTCATTTCTCTAATGATTACTGATGTTGAGCTGTTTTCCCTATATTTAGTGGTCATTTGTTTATCTTCTTTGGAGAAATGTCTATTCAAATGCTTTGCCCATTTTTCAATCAGGCTATGTGGTTTTGTTGTTTTTGAGTTTAGGAGTTTTTTCTATACTCTGGATATTGACACCTTATTGATATGTAATTTACATATCATGTTCTCCCATTGCACAGGTCCCCTTTCACTCTGTCGATTGTAACCTCTTGAACTATTTATTTTGACAAGTTCCAATTTATTTATTTTTAATTTTTTTCCCTGTGTTCTTAGTGTCATAGTCAAGAAATCATTGCCAATTCCAAAGTTATGAAGCTTTGCCCATATTTTCCTATAAGAGTTTCATAGCTTTGGGTCTTACTTTAGGATCTTATCCATTTTGAGTTAATTTTTGTAGATGGTGCAAGGTGATGGTTCAATTTCATTCTTTCACATGTGGATATCTTGTTTTCCAAAATCATCTGATCACATTATTGAGGTTTTATTCCCGGATCACTATTGTATCCCATAGCATAAATGCCTCTCTTTATACCACAAAACAGTGCCACACTATTTTGATTCTTTAACTCTGTGCTAAGTTTTGAAATCAGGAAGTGTGAGTCCCACAATTTTGCTCTCCTTTTTAAAGACTGTTTTATGATTCAGGGTCTACTGAATTTGAGGTTGGATTTTTCTATTTCTGCAAAAATTTCTTTTGAATTTTGATAAAGATTAAACGAAACATGCAGCTAGTTTGGGGTATATTGTCATCTTAACAATATTGATTCTTCCAATTCAGAATATGGAAGTCTTTCCATTTCTTTGTGTTTTCTTTAGTTTTTTCCTGAACGTTGGTAGTTTTCAAGGTACACATCTTTTACCTCCTAGATTAAGAATATTCCTAAGTATTTTATACTTTTGGATGTTGTTGTAGATGCAATTGTTTTCTTAAATGTTTTTGGAATGTTTATTGTTATTTTATGTAAGTGTAAGTGATTTTGAGTGTTGATTTTGTGTCTTGCAATTTTGCTGAATTTCTTTACTGGTTTTAACAGTTTATTTTTTTTGTGTGTGTGTGTGTGTAATCTTTAGTGTTTTCTACATAGAAGATTATGTTTTATCATAAAAATGATCATTTTTGTATTTTTTTTCCAATTTTGGTGACTTTTACTTCTTCTTCTTGCCTAATTCTTGTGGCTAGGACTTCTGTACTATGCTGAACAGAAATGATGAAAGCAGCATCCTTGTCTCGTTCATGACCTTAGAGGAAAGCATTCAAGGTTTCACCATTGAGTATGATGTCACCTGTTGGCTTTTCATTTATGACCTTTGTCATCTTAAATAGTTTCCTTCTATTTCCTCCTAGTGCCTTTCTTTTGTTAAAAACTGCAACCACTTCTCTCTAGAGATTTCCTTCAGGGGGATATTCAATCCAGAGCCCTGGAAATAAAGTCCTGTCAGATTGAGACATCCTTTAGATTAGAATCTCTTCATGTCCGAAAGTTGTCAAGACTGGGCAGGGCCATCCTCATCCCCGAATCAATTATTTACCAAGAAGTGAATGCCTTCCCAGTGTATGAAAGGTTCTGCATAGGGCTGGCAAGCTTGCCTCCCCCACAGACATAGAATTATATAGGGCAAGTGGCCTTCTCTTTTCAGAGGTCAAAGAAAGTTCCAGGAAAAAATTGATGGAAGTTCATGAGAGAAAAATTACACATGATGATGAGGTTGTAGGACACATGGGATGAGAAGAGGATTCTGGTGCTGATACTACAGAGATGTCCAGGGGCACAGGTCAGGGACCAACTTCTTGTGACCTGGGGATCAAAAGGGGTGGTGCAGCCTTATCCTTATAGGTTGTCACCTGATCAAAGACACTCATCATTCTGCAGCGGTGAGTGCCATCCTCTGAGTCACTTTTTCAGAGCTCACTGGGTCCCTGTGAGGGGCTGAGATCTCTGAGGAAGGAGAGTGGTCCCAGGCCCCAGGCCCCCTTTCAGTGAGTCACCTCCTCTGTTTCTCTCAGAGCCAGTGTCAAGGCCCTCCACCTTAGTCAGCATAGGACATAAGGACCCCAATCACAGAACATACACATCCCGTGCTCCTGACCTGCCTCACACATGAGACCAGGATCTCCATCCAGCGGTTCTTCAATGACCAGAGTCTGCAGTCCACAGAGCAGATGAAGCTGTCCCAGGACCACAGCACCCTCACCACACACCCCATCGGGAGGGAAGATTCTGGTGGTTGTAGTTGTGAGGTCTCCAACCTAGTCAGTTCCAGCAAAAGTGACCTCCCCTGCCTGCATGTGAAATATGAGTTTGGCCCTCTGGCTCTCTTACCTTCCTACATGTTATTAAACTCTGGATAGATGTTTTATTTCTTATCTGTCAAATGATAGTTCTCATGAACTTTTGAAGTAGAGCTGTTGTAATAGGCAAGGACAAAGGTGGAAACTCCTTAGAAGATTTGCATTGAGTCAATCAATGCTCAACAATGTGAACTATCATTATTGTTGGCTTGAGGTCACTTTCCACTCCAGATCCCAGCTCTTGTTGCCCTCAGTTGCACCATCTCCACAGTGGAAGGACGGTCAGCGGTTGTGCAATGAGGGTTGGGAACCCATGATAAGCTCTCAGGAACCAGAGCTCTCTCCCTCCCCCAGGGGGAGGCATGGATGGCACCTGAACTCTGATGCAGACACTGGGGACACAAGGGGACACAGATGGGGGTAGCAACACTGATCTTTTTCTCCTCATCTGATTCCTTCTGAAGAATTCCTAAAGTCTTCTTGAGCATTCTTATTTTCATGGCAACTGTTATTTGTGTAGGTGCAGTAAGACTCTGTCCTCCTTGTTACTAGGATATCATTGGAAACATTGCTGGTACAACCACAGCTTTGAATCAAATTTCCTAGTTGAAAATGACGTCCATAGGATCAGGTAGGACCCCACATTTTAAGAAGCTAAGGTTGACTTGATGGATATTTTTGGGCTCTGGAGAAGACAGGGTGTCACTCAAAGCTGAAGAGACTGCAGATGAGTCCTGATGTCTAGGCTTCCTAATGTCAAGAGGCCATTAAAAGTCCCATCGGACGTTCCTTAGGAAAATCGCATCAGAGGAAACTGTGTCGTGAGTGTGCAAGCCCCCTGCACCTGTGTAAACAATCAGGCAAAACTGAGTGAGAGTAGCCTTGTTTAGGATCAAGAACACTCTTCATTGTAGATGAAGTTTGATCAAAATGGGAGTGACTTTGCAGAAATGTTGCGTTTGCATGCAAAATTCCAGCAAGCACAGCCTTCTGATGATCAGCTTCCAGCCCTGTTCACTGTCTCTCAGCTATTTTGCACCTCTTTATAAATTGCAAGGAAGTTATGGAGATGCAGATTGGGTCTTGGCTGATAGAGATGTCCTTGTGTTTGCCTCCCACTGTGCAGTAAGCAGTTTTGTAGTGACCTAGAGGCCTAATGTTCCCTCAGACTCACTAAACTTTAGACAGCTCTTCCTCACTGTAAACTCTTGCCTCCATTTTCCTAGAGCATTTCCTTTGAAATATCATTGCAATTTTTCATTGCAGATACTTTCTCTGCCCTTTTGAAGTATATTTAAGTCTCCTTAGACTTTTCTTGCAAGTTTTAGGACCCAGGGACTCTCTTTCTCAAGGACCTGGTCCCATCCCTTTGAAATGGAATCCTCCTAGAAGATCCTGCCCCTACTTCCCAGTGTCTGAAAGAGGGCGGCAGCCTAACTTTAGTGGGTCCCTTTAAAATCAGCTTTAAAATCTGCCTCCTATCAACAATTGATGAGAAGTTTCATTTCTCCTTTGAGTAAGGCTGATTAGAATACAGAAGTGGCCTCCAATTCCCTCTACCTGCTCTTAAAAAGTCTTCAGCCTTTAGTTTCAAGGTTGAATTCATTCTTTCTCCCCTATTGTACTGATCTTGAATGAAGTATTTCTACCTCTTTAACTTTGGTGCAACTTTTACTTTGACATCACCTGCCTGTCTGTAGTTGATCCTGTCATTTGTCACACAGTGTTAAACCTCACCATATTTTCAAATTATCAAATTTCTTTCCTTATCTGTCTATAGTCCTCCAAAAGAGCATTTCCTATTTTCCTCCCTCCCTTCTGATTTGGCATTCACAGCAGGAGATGACCTCACCGCACAGAAGTTCCAGGTTATCTCCTCCCTGGCCATTGTCCTCAGGACTTGAGAAGCACTGTGAGCTCAACGCCAATGACTTGAGAGAGATCTGGGAGGACTGTGGTAGGTGTAAGCATCTGCTTTTGCCATCTTGAAATTCTGAATGTGTTTTGAACAAAGAGCCCTGCATTATCACTTTACATTGACTCCTACAATTGGTGTAGCTGGTTCTGTCCCTGGAAGTGACCACTAGTTGATGGACTCCTTTTGGGGGGGAAAAAGTATGATGTCATCAGGAGTTGTAGTATGTCCTGTAGCCACTAGTGCAGCACCACCGCATGGTAACCTGGGGTCTGTGAACACAGGCCTGTAGGAGTCTGGCTTTTTCTATTCTACTTGTGCCCTCATAGGCCTCTAACAGCCCCACCTCCCAACCCCAGCTTCCAGAGGGAATGATTTCCAGCCCTGAGTACTTCAGAGATTCAAATTTTTGACTCTACAATCCAAGCAGGGGGGCGAATCACAGCGAATTGGCTCAAATGTGAATAGCAGCAGTCTTAGCAAAATACTTAAACTACAGGGATTGGAAGTGTGTGTGTGTGTGTGTGTGTGTGTGTGTATGTGTGTGTGTGTGTTATGGTGATGAGGAAGAAAGCAGTAGAGTTGTCATCCTCCAAGAGGGCAGACTTTTGATAATTCCTGAAAGTGAAAAATCAGTAACTAGCCTCAGAGCATGTTATTCGGAGATGACTTTGGTTCCATCCAGAGGAGTTGATGTTGTTTGGGGCAGGTCTCCTCAGGGTGGCCCAGACAGGAGAAGCCAGGACCTTCCTGTGATCACTCTGAACAGAACACACAGAGACACATGGCTTATCATGGCCAAGTCCAGTATTGGCATAAATACAAGAAAGAGAACATCCAACAGGAGGGAGCCAGGACTGGTTTTGTTCGCAGCATGAACATCAGGAATAGAATAATTATTTCATTTTTCTGGGTGCAGTGGGCTGCATGACAAGAAGTGAAAATCTCCTTGGAGTTGTAGGTCATTCACTTCAAAACAATCTCCTCCCCTCCCGGGCAAGCCTTACACACCGGATTAAGTTTTGGCTAAGAAGTCCCAAGTTCTTAGGTCTTTGTCTGTATGACATACAGAGACTGACATGTTTTCTCTATTTTTTTGACATCAGGAGCAAGGAATTTCAAAGTCACAACCTTGTTCATGAGCCAATATCATCACCAGTTCATACATGGCTTTCTTCCTTTTAAAAAGTATTATTTTATTTTCTTATTTATTTGGGACCAAGCTCTACTTAGAGTTTTCAGAAAGAACCCCAAGGACAGGACTGGAAATCTGGCTCACTAAGGAAGCTCTGTCTTGGATGAACAACCAAGGAAATCAGGAGGCTGCTGCCATGTTGGTTTCAGACAACAGAACCTTTGCTGCAATTGGCAGCAGCAAATGCTTTCCCACTCTTGGCTTCTTGGGACCCAATACCCGCATGGTCCTGAGTGCCGGGTGAAGCACAACATTCATCTCACAAGAACCACTTCCCTTGTCCACAATGTAAATCTGCTCTCAGAGATTCCAAGAATTGCTGTCTTCAGCTTCTCAGTCTTCCATGTGTTTTTTAAGGGAGTCGGAAGGGAATAAGTTGATCTATGTTACCAACCCTAAACCTCATGGGACATCTCGATCATAACAGCTCCACAACCGAGATCTTTACTCCCCCCACCTCCCAACCTGATCCTTCCTGAGTCTTCCTCTTCTCAGTCAAGGTCAAATCCATCCTTCCAGGATCTCAGGTGAGAAATCTGCATGGTATTTTTGATGCCTCTCTTGCTCGCCCACTAATCCACCAGCAATCTTTGCAATCTTTCTACCAAGTTCTTCCTTAATCAACCTAAATTCTCTCTTTGATGTGACCAAGGATTCTTGGTTTTCCTAAATTCTCCCCCTAATGTTTCCTCAGGCCATTATTTTTCTCTCAAAATCTCTATTATCTGACATCTTATATCCCACATTTTATTCCCTTAATTTTATCCAATTATCTCCAGCGTCTTCTTGAATAACTCATTTCTTTCCCCAAATATCATTTTAATTTTTCTCCAAACCACCACTAACTTACCTCTTAAAGCCTCCAAATTCTTCGTTCAATTTCCCTCCAAGTTTTCACTTATCCTGCACCAATTTCTTTCTGCTTTAACCAAATTCTTCTGATAATTGTGCCCAAATCCTTATTTCCCTCAAAATTCCTCTTAAGCTCCAAAACTCTTATTTTGATTTTCCTTAAATGCATTCCTTGATTTTACTCAATTCTTCCTCAATTCTCTCCACCAATATCGCAAATTCCCCCCTTAATTTCTCCCAGGTCATTCCCTCAGAATCCAATTTCACCTCTTGGTTGCTGTTCCACCATCCTCAGTCAGCCCTTTGGTTTTCCATCAGAATTCCTAACTCTCCCACGAGTTTCCCTCTCTTGGATCCTTGAAGCCCAGTTTCTCAGCCAATCCCTCCAAACCCTTTTCCCTTGCAGATCCCACTCTCGCCTGCCCATCGATTCCCTGTGCCCTCAGTCGGATCCCTCCCTCCGAGTGGCTGGTGTGCCATCTTCCTCTCCACTCCCTCCCTCTCTAAAACCCCACACTCACCTGCACTGCTCCTTCCCAGTCCTCCAGGGCCACATATCTACACTCCCAGGGCTAGGCACAGCTGGCTAGGCCTCCTGCTCCCTCTTGGTTCCTGCTCCCTGGGCGCCGACAGAGGCCCTGAGTGCAGAGGTAGCAAGTGACTTCAATTTGGGGGACCCTAGGATGTCAGGTGACCTACCCCCTTGGTCGCCGCCATATTGTTTGGATTACTTAACTGGAAGGGGGGGGTCCTCTTCATCTTCTGCCCACCTGATTTAGGCTTTCTTTTCTTATGGCCATGCCCCCTCCTTTTTCCAAGCCTCCTCTTGAAGGTGCAAGCACTTTTTACTCTTCTCAGGTTTAGGGATTGCTGGGAGCGCCCTCTCCATGGGCCTTAAAATGGGACTCTGCAGGCTTTCCATAGGAGAGGGTGGGTTATGCTTCTGTTAGAGGGCCTTCGTTCCCTCTGACTGCACTCACAGTCTCCCTGAGCTTCCCTCAGCCATTCAGAGATCTGGGGGAAAAGTGTTCCGGGCAAAGGTAACAGTTAGTGAAAAGGCCCAGAGGTGACAACCAGCTTGAGGAGAAAGGTAGGAGACTGTGTCAGAGAGGTGGGCAAGAAACTGCTTTATTCCATTTGTAGGGGCCTGTCATGATCTGATTTCTCTTTTCTAAAGATCATTTCTGCCAGGTGGAGAATAGATCTTGGAGAACAAGGGTGGCAGCAGGGGGCAGCAAAGAGGCTAGTGAAATAGTCTAGACAAGAGCTGAATGGGGACAGGAGCAGGACCAAGGCTATGGAAATGGTGAGAAGTACTCAGATTATGAGTCTATTTGGAAGATCAAGCCAATAGCTTGAGAAACTCAAAGGATAGTGATGCCACTATGGAGCTTGGGAAACTGGGAATGGAGCAGGTTTGGAAGAGCAGATGTGGTAGGCTAAATAGTGTCCACTCCCAAAATAGCCACATCCTGATCCCTGGAACCTGTGAATATGTTACTGTCAACTGAAATAGTCTAGGTAAAGGTTAAATGGAGGAATTCTTTCAACAATCAAAGTGAGGACCTCAAGTCCTGGGGAACAGTCCAGCAGGGTATTCTAAGGAACTGCTCTGAGATCTACAGATCTGAGTTCAATTTATAGCCTTTTTTTAACCTTTTTTTTTTTTTTTTTACTTTTTATTAAGATTATGATAGTTTACAACCTTGTGAAATTTCAGTTGTACATTACTGTCAGTCATGTTGTAGGTGCACCCCTGCACCCTTTGTGCCCACCCCCACCCCCTTTCCCCTGGTAACCACCAATCATTTCTCTTTGTCTACATATTTAACTTCCACAAACGAGTGGAGTCATACAAAGTTTGACTTTCTCTATCTGGCTTATTTCACTTAACATAATACCCTCAAGGTCCATCCGTGTTGTTGTGAATGGGATGATTTTATCCTTTTTTATGGCTGAGTAGTATTCCATTTTATATGTATACCATATCTTCTTTATCCAATCATCAGTTGATGGGCACTTAGGTTGCTTCCACATCTTAGCTGTTGTGAATAATGCTGCGATGAACATAGGGGTGCATGGGACTTTTGGAATTGCTGATTTAAAGTTCTTTGGATAGATACCCACTAGTGGGATGGCTGGGTCAAATGGTATTTCTATTTTTAATTTTTTGAGAAATCTCCATACTGTTTTCCATAGTGGCTGCACCAGTTTGCATTCCCACCAACAATGTATGAGGGTTCCTTTTTCTCCACAACTTCTCCAACATTTGTCACATTTGTTTTGTTTATATTTGCCATTCTAACAGGTGTAAGGTGATATCTTAGTGTAGTTTTGATTTGCATTTCCCTGATGATTAATGATGATGAGCATCTTTTCATGTGTCTATTGGCCATCTGTATGTCTTCTTTGTAGAAATGTCTATTCATGTCCCCTCCCATTTTTTGATTGAGTTGTTTGATTTTTTGTTGTTGAGCTGTGTGAGTTCTTTATATATCATGGAGATTAACCCTTTGTGAGATATATAACTTGTAAATATTTTTTCCCAATTAGTGGGTTGTTTTCTTGTTTCAATCCTATTTTCCCGTGCCTTGAAGAAGTTTTTTAGTCTGATGAAGTCCCATTTGTTTATTCTTTCTATTGTTTCCCTTGTCTGAGAAGACATGGTGTCCGAAAAGATCCTTTTGATACTGATGTCAAAGAGTATACTGCGTATGCTTTCTACTAGAAGCCTTACGGTTTCAGGTCTAATCTTTAGGTCTTTGACCCATTTTGAGTTTATTTTTGTGAATGGTGAAAAAGAGTGGTCAATTTTCATTCTTTTACATGTGGCTTTCCAGTTTTCCCCACACCATTTGTTGAAGAGACTTTCTTTTCTCCATTGTAGGCCCTCAGCTCCTTTGTCAAAGATTAGCTGTCTGCAGATGTCTGGTCTTATTTATGGGCTTTCAATTCTGTTCCAATGATCTGTGCACCTGTTTTTGTACCAGTACCATGCTGTTTGGATTACTGTAGCTTTGTAGTATGTTTTGAAGTCAGGAATTGTGATGCCTCCAGCTTTGTTCGTTCTTCTCAGGGTTGCCTTAGTAATTTGGGGTCTTTTTTTCGCCCCATATGAATTTTAGGATTGTTTGTTCTGTTTCTGTAAAGAATGTCATTGGGATTCTGATTGGGATGGCGTTGAATCTGTTGATTGCTTTAGGTAGTATGGACATTTTAACTATGTTTATTCTTCCAATCCATGTGCATGGAATGCCTTCCCATCTCTCTATGTTGTCATCAATTTCTTTCAGGAAAGTCTTGTAGTTTTCGTTGTATAGGTCTTTGACTTCCTTGGTTAAATTTACCCCAAAGTATTTTATTCTTTTTGTTGCAATTGTGAATGGGATTGTGTTCTTGAGATCTTTTTCTGTTAGTTTGTTGTTAGCATATAGAAATGCTACTGATTTATGTATGTTGATTTTATACCCTGCTACTTTGCTGTAGTTGTTGACTATTTCTAACAGTTTTTCAATGGATTCTCTGGGGTTTTCTGTATATAAGATCATGTTGTCTGCAAACAGCGAGAGTTTCACTTCTTCATTGCCTATTTGGATTCCTTTTATTTCTTTTTCCTGCCAAATTGCTCTGGCCAAAACCTCCTGTACTATGTTGAATAAGAATGGTGAGAATGGACATCCTTGTCTTGTTCCTGTCCTCAGAGGGATGGCTTTCAGTTTTTGTCCATTGAGTATGATGTTGGCTGTGGGTTTGTCATATACGGCCTTTATTATGTTGAGGTACTTCCTTCTATACCCATTTTATTGACAGTTTTTCTCATAAATGGATGTTGGATCTTGTGGAATGCATTCTCTGCATCTATTGAGATGATCATGTGATTTTTGCTTCTTCTTTTGTTAATGTAGTGTATCACGTTGATTGACTTTTAGATGTTGAACCATCCCTGTGTTCCTGATATGAATCCCACTTGATCATGGTGTGTAATCTTTTTAATGTATTGCTGTATTCGGTTTGCCAAAATTTTGTTGAGGATTTTTGCATCTATGTTCATCAGTAATATTGGCCTTTAGTTTTCCTTCTGTGTGTTGTCCTTGTCCAGTTTTGGGATCTGGGTGATGTTGGCTTCATAGAATGTGTTAGGACGTGCTCCATCTTCCTCAATTTTCTCGAATAGTTTGAGAAGGATAGATATTAAGTCTTCTTTAAATGTTTGGTGGAATTCTCCAGAGAAGCTGTATGGTCCTGGACTTTTATTTTGGGGGAGGTTTTTGATTACTGTTTTGATTTCTTTACTTGTGATCGGTCTATTCAGATTCTCTATTTCTTCCTGCTTCAGTTTTGGGAGGTTGTAAGAGTCTAAGAATTTATCCATTTCTTCTAGGTTGTCCAATTCGTTGGCATAGAGTTTTTCATAGTATTCTCTTATGATCTTTTGTATTTCTGTGGTATCCATTGTGATTCCTCCTCTCTTATTTCTAATTTTATTTATTTGAATCTTCTCTCTTTTTTTCTTAGTGGGCATGGCTAAGGGTTTGTCAATTTTGTTTGTTTTCTCAAAGAACCAACTCTTTGTTCCATTGATCCTTTCTACTGTCTTTTTTGTTTCAATTTCATTTATTTCTTCTCTACTTTTTATCATTTCCTTCCTTCTGCTGACTTTGGGCTTTGTTTGTTATTCTTTTTTTAATTCTGTTAGGGGTCATTTGGGATTGCTTATCTGAGCTTTTCTTGTTTATTGAGGTGAGCCTTAATGCAATGAATTTACCTCTTAGGACCGCTTTGCTCCATCCCAAATTGGTTGGTATGAAGTGTTTTCATTTTCATTTGTCTCCAGATAATATTTGATTTCTTCTTTAATTTCTTCAATGATCCACTGTTTGTTCAGTAGCATGTTGTTTAGTCACCACATTTTTGCCCCTTTCCCAGCTTTATTCTGGTAGTTGATTTCTAGTTTCATAGCATTATGGTCAGAATAGGTGCTTGGTATTATTTCAACCCTCTTGAATTTGTGGAGGCTTGCTTTGTTTCCCAACATATGATGTATCCTTGAGAATGTTCCATGCACACTTGAGAAGAATGTGTAACCTGCTGTTTTGGGATGGAGTGTTCTATATATAAGTCCGACTGGTCTAGTTGTTCATTTAATTCTATAATTTCCTTGTTGACTTTCTGTCTGGATGATCTGTCCATTGGTGTTAGTGGGGTGTTTGGTCCCCTACTGTTATTGTATTGTTGTTAATATCTCCTTTTAGTTTTGTTAATAGTTGTTTTGCATACTTTGTTGCTCCAGTGTTGGGTGCATATATATTTATAAGTGTTATGTCTTCTTGGTGGAATGTCCCTTTTATCATTATAAACTGCCCCTCTTTGTCTCTCTTTATCTGTTTTGCTTTTAAGTCCACTTTGTCTGCTCTAAGAATGGTGACACCTGTTTTCTTATTTTCATTATTAGCTTGGAGTATCATCTTCCATCCCTTCACCCTGAGTCTGTGTTTGTCTTTGGGGCTGAGGTGTGTTTAGTGGAGGCAGCATATTGTTGGGTCTTGTTGTTTAATCCATCCTGCTACTCTGTGTCTTTTTATTGGAGAGTTCCATTGACATTTAGAGTGATTATTGAAGTGTGGTGGGGGAGCATAATGCTGCCATTCTATCAGTTGTTTTCCAGTTCTCTTGCATTTCTTTTGTTTCTCTACCCATAATTTTTGGACTACCAATTCAGGTAGGTAGTTTTCTATATTGGCTTTCTTATTATTTGTAATTTGTGTCTTTATTCTTGATATTTGTTTAGTGGTTACCATGTGGCTTGTATAAAACATCTCATAGATGAGATAGTCCATTTCCTGATAGCCTCTTATTACCTTAAATTAAGCCATTTCATCCCTTTCCTCTTCCCCTTATAGGTTGTTATTGTCAGATTTTTTTTTCTTCTTGTGTTGTGAGTTTGCGGTTAAAATGACAAGATTATATTTATTCTTGGTGTTTCCCTTCCTTTTATCTTTAATGTTATACTTAGCCTTTGCTCACCTGTTCTGATGTAGAGCTGCAACTTTCTGATTTTGTCTTTTCACTTATCTCCTTTGCTCTGGCTTTTGTAACTCATTTCTTTTTTTTTTTGTTTTTTCAGGTATGAGGATCTTCCTTAGCATTTCTTGTAGGGGAGGTCTTGAGGCGATGAACTCCCTTAATTTTGTTTATCTAGGAAAGTTTTTATTTCTCCATCCTATTTGAAGGATATTTTCGCTGGGTAGAGTATTCTTGGCTGCAAGTTTTTGTCCTTCAGAGTTTTGAATATGTCATTCCACTCTCTTCTAGCCAGTAAGGTATCTGCTGAGAAATCTGCAGTCAGCCATATGGGCGTTCCTTTGTAGGTTATTTTCTTCTGCCTTGCTGCCCTTAGTATTTTCTCTCTGTCATTGACTTTTGCTAGCTTCACTGCTATATTCCTTGGGGTTGGTCTTCTTCCATTGATAAAGTTTGCATATCTATTAGCTTCTGTCACCTGGAGTTCCATTTCTCTCCCCAGATTTGGGAAGTTCTCAGCCATTATTTGTTTGAACAGGCTTTCTGCCCCCTTCTCCTTCTCTTCCCCCCTCTGTGCTACCTATAATCCTTATGTTGCATTTCCTAATTGAGTCAAATATTTCTCAGAGAGTTTCTTCATTTCTTTTTAGTCTTAGTTCTCTCTCCTCCTCTATCTGCAGCATTTCTATATTCCTATCTTCCAAATTGCTAATTCTGTCTTCCATGTTATTGACCCTACTGTTCAGTGACTCCAGATTTTTCTTAATCTCCTCCATTGTATTCTTCGTCTCCAACATTTCTGATTCATACTTCTTTATAGTGTCAAGCTCTTTTGTGACATCGCTCCTGAACTCAATGAGTTGTCTATCTGTATTCTCTTTTATCTCATTGAGTCTTTTAATGATGGCTATTTTGAATTCATTGTCACTTAGGTTATAGATTTCAGTGTCTTGGGGATTGTTTTCTGGGTACTTGTCATTTTCCTTCTGTTCTGGAGATATAATATATTTTTTCATACTGCTTGATGGCGTTGATTTGTTCCTCCGCAAATGGATAGAGTTTAGTTACTGCTTCCACTTGCTTCTGCTATGGGGGTGGGGGGGCAGCAGCTGTGTAATCTGCACTGATCATGATCTCTGTCAGCTGTTGCTGATGAGATGTGGGCACCTCCTTGTGATCACAGTGGCCCTGTGGGGTATCCTGTCAGCTGTGGGGAAAATTGCAAGGGGGCCTTGGGTTGCTGGTGCCTACTGTCACAGACCGCTTAGACATGCTCCCTCCTTAGGGTCTGCCACGGTGTTATGGGCTTTCACAGCGGCCAGGAGCAGGTTCACCTAGACTCGCAACTCTGCCACCATCAGGGTCTGCAAGAACTCACTTGTCCACTATGGGCTGTAGCAGAGCTATGGGTATTTACAGCAGTCGGTGGTTAGCTCACCCAACTGTGCTACATCTGCCCCAGGGCCTTCCAGTCTTCTGATTTCTGGGTGGGGACTTTCCACTAATGCTGTGCAGAGGATTTCCCTGTGGTTGCTGTAGGACCATGGATTTTCCCCCTGGACCATGGAGAAGTCTCACTGGGACTCCAACTTGCCACTGCCCACTCACAAGGTCTCTCTGGCTCTCCCTTGCAGCCTCAGGGCCACAGAAGGACTTTAAGTGTTAGAGGCAGCTGGCGAGTTGCTGCTCGGTATGGGTATCTGTTGCCCCAGGGCCTCCCCATGTTCTGAATGCTGGGAAGGGCTTCTCCCCTAATGCCGAGTAGAGGCTTTCCCTGTGGCTGCTGTGGGACTTTGGATTTCCCCCTGAACCATGGAGCACACTTGCTGGGACTCCAGCAGTCCACCACCTACTAACACAATCTTCTGGGTCTCCCTTGCCCCCTCGGTGCCATAGCCGGACTTTGAGTGTTAGAGGTGGCTGGCAGGTTGTTCCTCGCACCTGGCGCAAGTTGCCCCAGGCACTCCCAGCATTCTGAATGGAGGTTTTATCTGCAGCTGCTGTGGAGCCGTGGATTTTCCCCCTGGGGTATGGATCAATCACGGGCAGCTTAAGTAGGGCTGTAGTACCCTGTTTCCACCATCGGGCAGCCCATGTGCTTGGATGGCCTCCCATGGTGCTGTGGCAATGCTATGAGTGTGTCAGACTTTAGAAAGTCACTTGCAGGTACTAAGCTGTCTGGCAGTGGGAGAGTTTTCACCTTTCTCCACCTCCTCCCAGGGGGAAGTCTGTCCACCTTGCAATGTGTAGAAGGACAGGTCTCTCAGGAGTCCTGAGATGGTGTGTGGATATCATTAGTTGACTGGTGAATGTCCAACTAGTTGTAGTTCGAAGTGGGAGTGAAAAAGGAAACTGCTCACTCTGCCATGTTGCTGACGTCACCTCAAATTATATTGCAGTGTAGGTGTGGAAAAGGGCTGACATGTCTAATACACATATACTTCAAAGACAACATGAACCAGAACAGTTTGGTTATGCATCAAACAGTGCTTGTAATGTTGGTGTTATCTGTATGTGGAGAGAGGCAAGGACCAGGGTCATTAATTTTCCCCTCAATCTCTAAGAAATGCAACTGAGAATTGTGAAAGTGAGGAATGCTTTATCATTTCCTGTTGTTTATCTCTCCAGCTGGTGTCTTCAGTGGAGAGGTATAGGGTTGCAAAGTCATTCTAACACAGGCTTAAGGTGGCCTGCATGTCTGCTGCAGAGCACAGCATGGATTTTTGTATGGAGTTTAAGCCTGTGCAGCTCACTTCCTAGATTTGCCTGTTAGAGCAGGAAGAGGTGTCCCAAAAGTTTGTTTACATTACTTTTGATGGTAAAAGGAAGACGTGATTAAGTGAAGAATCTTGAGATGGGGAGATTATCCTGCATAATCAGGGTGGGCCCAATGTAATCACAAGGGTCCTCTTAGTTGGGGGCAAGAGGGTCAGACAGTAGGAGACATGATGAGAGGTGCAAGAAGTTGGATGATGCAAAGAAGGGGCTGTGAACCAAGGAGTGGAGGCAGCTTCCAGCTGGGAAAGCCTAGGAAATGGATTCTCCCCTAGAGTCTCTAGAAGGAACCCAGCACTCTGGACCCACTTTAGACTTCTGACATCTGGAACTATAAGATAATCACCTTGTGTTGTTTTATGCTTCTATGTTTAGCATAATTTGTAATAGCAGCTACTGGAACCTAATACAGTGGTGTAGGTCCCAACACAGAGTTTTGTTTTGAGTATATTCAACTTGAGATGCCTGAGACATCCAGGTGGAGATGCTGAGTAGGGTTCTGGAGCTCAGGAGGGAGGTCAGGCCTGGAGTAATAGACTTGGGAGCCATTGACATACAGATGGAATTTGAATGCCTGGGCCTGAAAGAGGGACTCTAGCAGAGTGAGGCCTGTAGTGCATCTCACCATTTTACCTAGCTGGGCCAAAACTGATAGTGATTCTATCTGTGGACGCGTCTGTAGTCAGCAGAATTGGCTGTCCCCCTGTTGTCCAGCAGCTTGGACACTGAGGCACCCTAGCTGAAGGATTGTCTCCTTGGAAGCCACTCTTGGCTTATCAGAGAGAGTAGTTGGGAGACCTTGGGATGGCTTGAATGAAGAAGACAGGCAAAGACCAAGCCAGGGGTCTAGCAGGGGCAAAGTGGAGAAGAAGGCAGCAGAGGAGGCTGAGGAGGAACAGTGGGAGGAACCAAGGAGAGGGCAGGATGAGATGAGGCCAGGCATTCACAGACATCAGCACCCAGGAGGGGTCAGGCCTGAGAAGAGGCAGAGAGGAGTAGAGTTTGACCTCCACCAGTTGGGCTGTAGTTGGAACGTTGTGAGCAGAGTTGAGGTTAGACTTCAAAGGAAAGAAGAAACACATGAGGCTACTGACTCTCACTGAAGAATGGACTTTGGGATGGTATCCCCACTCCAACCCCCATCCCGCCCTTTCCTTACCCCAACATTCAGCTTGCCAGGGGACTGGGTCACTCTGGACCTTGCTACTTCCTACTACTGGAAGCCACTGCTCAGAGACTATGGAGCTGCGGAGGCAGCTGAGGCGGGCCAGACTTGTGCCCATGGGGCAGGGCCCACCTCCCCCATCCCTGAGAGGGATCCTCCTAGCAGGAAGTGCTGGCAAGACCTTCATGACACCAGGGGTAGACACTGAAGTTGCCGGGGAGTCTGCTCTGGATCTTGGAGGAGCTGGTGAGTGAGGGGTTTGGAAGGGCAAGAGATGAGGGGTAGAGAGAGAGAGAGAATGGAGTCATGAACAGGATTGAAGGGAAATAGAAAGGGCCAGAGTTTGAAAGCCCAACATGGAGAGAAAGGAATAGAGAAATAGAGGCAGAGACAGACACAGAGAAAGAGACAGAAAAAGACAAAGATATAGAAAGACCCAAAGAATGAGAGACAGTAATAGAGAAGGACAGAGACAGAAAGACTGAGAGAGAGAGAGACAGAGATGAAAAGCAGAGATTGGTTCCCACAGCAGAGACAGAGAGAGATTAAATCTGAGAGACCGAGAGACATGGAGACAATCAAAGGCAGGGGCAGAGAAATCGAGACAGACAGAAAGACAGAGAGTCAGACACAGACAGAAAGCGACAAGTGGAGACAGAGAGACAGATAGGTAACAAGAGAGGGAGACATCATACGAGAGATGAAGAGTTTAAGCCTCAGAGACACACACAGAGAGAGTTAGAGACAGTGAGGGACAATGAAATGGAGAGACAAAGAGAGAGACAGAGGCAGAGATCAAGAGAAACTGGGAAAAGCAGGATGGCAGTTAGGATCCAGGGACACAGTAGGGACCCCACCCACGTGCTGTGGGCCTGGATTGTTCAAGAAAAACATGTTTATGACACCTTTAAAGATGGTGAGGCCATAGGTGTAGGGATCACTTCAATGGGATTTGGTGGTAGAATACAGAGAATGGGCTCAGCTCTGAAGACAGCATGGGAAGATGGGGATTTATAGCCAAGGAGCAGGGTGAGGTCAGTGAATAGAAAATTACTAATAGGACACATCCTGGATAAGGAGATTCTGGCTAAGCCAACCTGACAGGATTCTTGCTGGACGCAGGCCAGGGTGATGAGACATCACCCAGGGGATGGTGGAGGGTGAGGAACCTGATCATATATGGAGGGTGATAATCTGCGGAGGATGGAGGATTCTTGCTAAAACTGGATGTTACAAGGAAGTGCACAGATGGGCCCAGGAGAAGGTTCAGGAGCCTGACTCAAGTTTGGCAAAGCAAAGAATATTTGTCAGGACTTGAGCCGTGACATGCCCCCACCCAGGTTGCGGAGGGGTGCACCCTGACCCCTTGTCCTGTGGGGTGGGATACCCATGACACCCCCTTCCCACAGGAAGGGCAACCTCCACCAATCGGATGTTCAGATACTGGGCCAACTGTGCAGCCTGAGGCTGGAGATGCGGGCTCTGTGGGAGGAGCCAGGCACCTCCTTGGAAGAAGAAGAGGAGGAGGATGAAGAGCCAGAGGGGAAGCTGGAAGAAGGGCACCTGGGTATCTCCTTCCCAGCCAAGTGCCAGCACCTCTCTAAATTTGAGATGACTATCTGAGGCCCTGCCAATGTGTTTCTTATCGACACAGGAATGAGATGCAAATTTAGGCAAAGAAGACTGGGGATTTGCAGGTCAAATCAACTCCAAATGTTGGATCTGTGAAGCTGTCTGAGATGAGGTTGAAGGGTTGGCCTGTGTGCTGTGGGGGTGTTTGCAGGTGATGTGGGAGCTTTGCAGGGAAACTCTAGGGATTCTTGCAGAGGAGCTGCAAGTGTGTTGCAATGGAGATATGTCTCTGTGAAGATGATGGAGATGTGGGCAGATGGCTATTGAGCACCTGAGACTTGGCTAGTCCTTTTTGAGGTGCTGTGTAAGTGTAACATGGACACGGGAGGAGAAGCATTATCAGATAAATGATAACAACCCTACCTACGTTATAATGTGTGGGTAAATATTATTAGCACAAGTGTTTTAAAAATATATATAACATTCCAAAAATTCTGACCTGTCCTAGTTGTCAGTCATAAGTCTACTTCTTATTTCCAAGTGTCGTACGTCACAGAAACAGCCAAGTGTCTTTGTCCCTTGCTACTGTGGCATGTTTTGTCATTTGCAGTTTTACTATACTGTGTTTTTGCAAATATGTTCCATCTTCAGAGAGTTTCATGGGAAGGACTCTGACACTTGTTCTAGAATGCAGTTTTCTGCTAAAGTTTCAGAATATGAGACTGAGCCGAGTCCGAAATTAGAGAACTCTAAGGGAGAAACTGATGGCCTCATGAAACTGCAAACAAGAACTCAGAAATTGATTACATGGGACTCAATAAATTAATGAGGATGATTCTCAGTTTTAGGACTTTTCAATTGAAATGTTGCTGATTTTTCATGTTCTGTTTTTCCAGGTTTAAGGGAAGCTCTTTCTCTTTGCTCTCAAGGAACTGTGACTTGTCACAATTTGTAAGCAGAATTGAGACATTTGTCTTCTACTCCTGTCTGATCCCTCCAGAACTTGAAAACTTTTGATGAGTATTCTTATATTCCCGACGATAGAGTTATTTGCATAAGCTCAATAAAAATCTGTTCTCCTTATAAAATGACACAACTGGAGACAGTGGTTATGTTACCACAGCTTTGAGTGGAATGTCCTATTTGAGAACAATGGGCATAAAGTCAGATATGACCAAACAGCTTTGAGGAACGAGGATTGTCTTTGTGGAACAAATAAGCTACTGGGAACTATTGGCCTGGTCCCTTGCTTACAGGGTTCCAAGCAACCTTCCCAGGTAAGTAAAAATGGTCACTTCCCCAGCAGGTCCAAGATCCTCAGGATATTTGGGGGAACTTGAGAAGAGAGGAATTCACCGAAATCTATAGGTATTTCAGGCAGAGTCTCATGACAAGTTCTTGGCTTGACTTTCTTGGCCTAATGTAGGCCTAGCATTGCAGTTATTGGTTATTCTGTGCGGCAAGTCAACCAACCTGTGCTGGTGTTCAGTAACATGAGCATGGACAGATCAGTCATTAGTCCATTGAGACATCTTCCTTAAAGAGAAAGAGTGAGCAGGATTACACGAAGTGGTCCTGAATTATGAACGAGATGTCAGAGATGGTTCATTCCTAGAAACCCCTTCATGTTATGTGCCTGGAGCAAGAATAGGGACAGATTTGTGGCTGGGTTGCTGGTTACACAAAGCTTGGTGATTAAGTAATGTCTATTGGTTATGATATACACATTGGCTGGAAATTATTTGACTTCTCGTGGTACGTCTGAGCAATAATCCTGTGTCCTTTGTAATATCAATCATGTAAAGCCTTTCTGAATATCTGTGGGGTGTGGTAATTTATGTACCACAGACCATTAGATGTATTGTATAAGATCAATAGTTTAGTGCACACGCTTATACGCACGGGGTAGAAAATGCCCCTTTATGCATATTCTCTACTATGTTTGATAAGGCATTTGCACATACTAATGTATGTGGGGGATCACTGAATGCACACCGTACATAGCAGTAAGGTAATTTGCAATATATTTTCAATACTAACATAGCACAAGGTAATAACGTTTCACCGTTCCTCTATAAGATTTTGAGGAGTAGTTTAAGGAGAATTTCAGCTTTGGGTGCTAGTGGTGGAGGTGGAACTTCTTCCTTGCGTCTTGGGGAAAAGCGTCATTCTCCTTTTCCCGTTGACAAGACCAGGGCAATAAATATGATACAGAGACTCTTTTTTTTCCTTCTTCTTTTTGGAGGAAGATTAGCCCTGCGCTAACATCTGCCACCAATCCTCCTCTTTTGGCTGAGGAAGTGTGGCCCAGAGCTAACATCCGTGCCCATCTTCCTCTACTTGATATGTGGGACACCTGCCACAGCATGGCTTGACAAGGGGTGCATAGGTCTACACCCGGGATCTGGAGCAGTGAACCCCGGGCTGCCAAAGTGGAATTTGCAAACTTAAGCACTGCACCACCAGGCTGGCCCTGCAAGATGGTTCTTTTGGACGTTAGTCAGGCATCTTCCCTCTTGCTGGCCAGCTCTAATAATATGCCCCTTCTCTGCCACCATCTTGCCTCTTGGTTATTGGCTGCTGCCTCCCAGCAAGCAGATCATGCCCTTTGTGCAGTAACTCCCTTCCCACTGTGCCCACCATAATTTTCCCTTGAAGATCTGCCCCTGCCAACCAGCTGGAGGGCTTTTCCTTCTGCTGACTCAAGATGTCGCCAGGTCTCAGAGCTCCCCATTCTAGTGGTCCCCTAAAACAAGGAAGTGCCGTCTCCAAGCCCCTCTTCATACTTACAGTGCCTGCCTCTGTAACCCGTCCTGAGGCAGGAGCTTTTCAATGCCTCCTCAGGACTCAGCTCCAGAAGTTTACCTTTGAAACCATTGTAGCCCCCAACCCCCCTCCAGGCTCACAATTCTCAGCCTCCTGCCCTGATGCAAGTTTCCTCCCTGCAGGGCAAGGCTTTGCTCCAGATGGGCACCGCTGCCCTACTGAGAGCCCACACCAGAGACTCACCCCAACAGGAGAAAGAAATCCCCAAAGAACCACCATGAGACTCCATTCCAGCTTGATCATACTTTATTTCCTCAGTTTCAAATCCTTCTTTGTCACAGAGGCATCTTTTATTGTCAGGGAGGCAGAGTTGGTAGATGATAATGAAAGCAAGACCAACATCTCAAAATTTCCTGCCAGTGGTTGATGAAACTATGAGGTTCAGAAAGCCAAGACAGAAATGTGTGCGTCCTCCTGAAGGTGGCTCTCATAACGTGGGGGATTTATAATTAGTAGTGAAGCACATTGTCTGTTGTTAACTTCTCACAAGGCATCATCTTATGAAAGGGCAGTGATGTGGTCTTTTCTGATTTCATGATGGGCTGGCCCCAAGGTGCAGCACTTAAGTTCCCACATTCCGCTTCTCGGTGGCCTGAGGTGGCCATTTGGGATCCCGGGTGCGGACATGGTACCCTTTGGTGACAAGCCATGCTGTGGTAGGAGTCCCACGTATACAGTAGAGGAAGATGGGCAGGGATGTTAGCTCAGGGCAGGTCTTCAGCTCAGGTCTAATCTTTGATGAACAACAACAAAAAAGATTTCACGACGATATTGCAGTATACAGCTGGATGTATAAGTAGAAATTAGGGCACAGTCTCTTGTGCTGCTTGGCGATGCATCATCTTTTTAAAGAAATCTGTGATCCTGCTCTTGAAACATTTCTCATGCAAAACTGCTCATATGCAACTGAAGCCATCTTGCCCAGTACATACATCAGCATCTCATTGTTTTGAAATTTAGATAAAGGTGTTAAGAGAGTCAGGACCTTCTCCATTGCATATGTCATTAATCAGTCTTGTATGAGGTTCCAGATCACATCAGTGACAAATGAGACCAGTATTCGTTTTAGAATTCTCATGGTCATCTCCTTAGTAAATGAAACCATTGAATTCATAGCAAGAAGGTTCCAAGTGTTCCTGTTGGTTTCTGCTGAAGCAATGACTTCGTTCCTGGAGACCTGGCCTCATATATACTCTACCATTACCCCTTTAACAAGGGTATCGTGCTGGGTGAAAGGCACAAATGTACCCCTTTAGACCTAATAACCTTAAGTTTGGGACCTTGGGTGTGGCCCAGTATATTCAAGATAAGATCAAACTTTTGTATCTTGGGAGGCCAAGGCATTTCACGACCACAGCTGAGTCACAGTTTCCTCCTAAATACCAATGGCTTGCTTAAACAGAGTTATGTGTGAGTGCAACTGAAAATGAAGAAGTTAAAAAATCTTCCCTGGGCTAAATGATGAGCAGAAAAAACCCTTTGACTTCAAGTTTGCTAACTGCAGCTGTGGATCTTCAGCATAGTCAATTGTTGGTCTAAATTAACCTCGTCTTTCTGGATCTGTGTTGAGGATTATTTTAGGCTGGTTACTTTTAAAAACTGCAGATGGGAAGGAGGCTCTGAGGAGCAGAAATTACTTACCCTTTGTTAAGAGATATTTACATTGTAAAGGAAGACTCCATCTGTAAAAGCGTCTCCCTCTCTGCACCAGGAAGAAGAGGGGATGACCCTATCTCTAGAAACTCTTAATCAATGCCAAAGGCAGGGACTTAAATCTGCATCTTGTTTTCTGTACTTGTGTGGTAATCTCTCATGATCAAGTCCCCCTCCACCTCCACCATCCTCCTTTGTCTTTAGCAAAAAATAATATTTAAGGTTGTGGCTTCAGCCATTTACTTAATCAGGTTTGATTCTTATCTAAAAGTTATAGGACCACCAGTAACCAGACGCCCCCCTGCACTGATACCATTTTCAGAACTTTTTTTTTTTACATATTCTTCCCTTTGTCTTGTAAAGAGAGAACTCACATACCTATGCCTTCAATTTAGCCCTACCCTCAACCCATGTTTTGCAGCATCTCTTTACTGCCCATGGGTCCTGTCCCCATGCTATTCCACACTATTCTCTAATTAAAAGAGCACTACTGCCAGACCTCGAGAGTCCAAGAAATCTTTCTTTTGACTCCTTGGCTCGTCAAGCCAGCATCATTTCTGGTGGCCTGTACGGGGATCTTGCTTCATTGGCTTGTGAGCTCCAGTTCTGGTAAGTTCCCTTTTTTCCTTGTGCCTTTCTCTTTTTTGAAGACGGATGTAAAATCACTTCTCCATTGGGAACTTTCTTGGACAGCTCTATGAATCTACGTTTGCTGCCCATGCCTACTCTATGGTGCAAATCATGGCATTCAGCTTGAAGAGAATCAGTACCTTCAGCCTGAGGGTGATGAAGAAAGAATTAATCCATTCCTTCCTAATCCTATCTCTAATAGATAAATTTTAGATGGGCACGGGTCGACCACTTAAGTCATTAGGATGCTCACCAATCTCCAAGACTCCCGTGGAAGGTTTCTTTTCCTAAGGCTGGATTGGCATCCCTCCCTCTGGCTCCTGACCACACTCCAAACCACGGGAAGGTCCCCATCAGGACTCCGGTTCAAGGCAAGTACCAAACTCTAAACTTTGGTTGAGTATGGGAACCCCTTCTTGGGACAATGGCTCCAGGATGCAATTGGGTAGAATGTCCCCCAGACCGGCAGAAAATTCCTCACTGTCTTTCTCTATCCTTTTATCTCAGGGAGCATTCACCAGGTACTTATTACTGCCAAGCATAATAGGGAAGATATACAAGGGATGCAATGCAGGGGGACGCCCTCGGCATCCCTTGCTATAGGAAACCCATCATGGGGGATTTCAAGGTAATGGATCCTTTTCTCTCATGGACCATACACCAGGAACCTCTTACTGCCAGGCATATTACGGAAGGTATACAAGGGATGCAATGCCAGGGGACACCTCCATCACCCCTTGCTATAGGAATCCCACAGGAGGAACAACGGGTAGCATCCTCCCCTAGATTCAGGGGGGATTTTTTGAGGTAATGAACCCTTTTCTTTCATCTCTCTTCTTTTGCCTTTTTGCTTCTTAGGACCAGGGGAGCTTCTAATTCCATTCTGAAGGACTCACCTTTGGATTGCCTTTTAAATAACTGGGCAAGATTGGATCTACAAGATATAAAGGAAAATAGACTTATCTTTTACTGTAACACTGTTTGGCCTCAATATAATCTGAATGAGGAAAAATGGCCCATGAATAGCACCCTAAATTTTAATACTATTTTTCAACTAGACTTATGTTGCCGCCACCTGGGAAAGTGCTCTGAAATCCCTTCTAGTCAAGCATTCATGGCCCTATATCAAGATCCTGAACTCAGAGCCATTTGTTGCATCTGTCTAGCTTCCCCAACTAAAGTAGAAAACCCTATCCCTGATATATTACATGATGACTGCCTCGTTAGACCTATTCCTAAGGCCCCTGCAGCTCCTTCTGAATTAACCTCTCCCAAGGACTCAAAGACCAAAATACCCCCTCACTCTGAGAAGGAACCTAAAATGGAGTCCTCAATCCCCATAAGTCCTGCAGGTCATATGAAGAGTGGGACCTCTTATAATCTTGGACATTTCCTTCTCCGTGAGGTAGCAAATGGGGAAATGGGGACTGTTCGAGTCCATGTGCCATTTTCAATGTCTGACACGGCTCAACTTAAGACTCAACTGGGTAGATATTCAGAAAATCCTTCCCAATTTATTGATGGCTTTCAACAGCTCATCATGATGTTTGAATTGACCTGGCAGGATATTTATATTGTCCTTACTCGTTGCTGCACTACAGATGAAAGAAATCCTATTTGGGTGGGAGCACGTGAATTTGCAGATGAATGACATACTAGAGACAGACATAAATATCCAGTAGGAGGCACTGTGGTGCCAGATACACAACGCAATTATAGGGATGAAGAAGGTCAAGGACAACAGAATCACGTGGTTACTTGTTTAATAGAGGGAATGAAGAAGGGATTTGCAAAGCCAGTCCATTTTGACAGACTCCGGAAAATAACTCAGGGAACAGATGAAAACCCTGCCCTTTTTCAAGGGAGATTAGCCAGAGCTATTTGAAAATACACTAAACTAGATCCGACTTCTCCAGAAGGGATTATTATTCTAAACACGCACTTCATTAGTCAATCTGCCCCAAACATAAACGCCAAAAATTGGCTAAATTGGCCTTGGGTCCTCCAGCACCTGGACAGAGACTTTCAGAGGTTGCTATTCAGGTGTTCAGTGATCAGAACTTGACTCTTAAACAGCGTAAGGACAGAAGGGCAAAGTTATAGGGTAAGGTCCAGGCTCACATTTTAGCAACCACCATTGCAGATATGCCACAGAGACAGGCTAACCAGGGGCCCAAGTCTCAAACTACCAATGCCAGAGGCTCGGGTAAGTCCCCTTGTTCCCAGTGACATCAATTTGGACACTGGAGCAAAAAGTGCCTAAGAAAGCATCTTCCTCCTGGGCCTTGTCCTCTCTGCAAGCTAGAGGGACATTAGAAGCATGATTGTCCTTACCTCCAGAGTGAGGAGGGGTCATGAACCCACTTCCCTTCCCAGAGATGTGATCTTGAAGACTCCACCTGAAGGGGCCCAGAGGCCAGTCCGGCTCCCATTACCATCGAACAGACTGAACCCTGAGTTACTCTGGTTGTGGAAGGGAATCAAACCAATTTTCTTATCGATATGGGAGCCACTTACTCTGTACTTGTTTGCCACTCTGGCTCAACTCGTAAGTCCCATCCAAAAATTGTCAGAATAGAGGGTGACTCGTCCTTTATCTTGGCAATATCGGACTCAGGTGTTTTCCCATACTTTCCTACTCCTACCTACTTGTCCTACTCCCATATTAGGGCAAGACTTGATGAAAAAATTAGGGAGCCAATTTATTCTAACACGTGAGGAGGACGGCTTGTTTGTTACACTCTCTCCAAGCTCTGTTGTTCCCCAGATATCCTCTAATATTCCACTGCATAGATGGGAAACAGTTGATCCACAGATTTGGGACTGCTCCCTTCCAGGAAAACATCTAACAGCACAGCCAGTCTCTATGACCCTGCAGGACCCTTCTCTTGTAACCCATAAGAAGCAAGACCCTTTAAAGCCAGAGGCAGTTGAAGGATTACAACCCCTTATATTAAAATTCCTCAGTCTTGGCCTCCTTAAATGATGTCAATCTCCCTCAAATACTCCTATCTTGCCTGTAAAGAAGCCAAATGGAGATTCTCATTTGGTCCAGGACCTCCACGTAATTGATGAGGCCACTGTTCCTATCCACCCCATTGTGCCTAACCCATATACTATACTTTCCCAGATCCCAAAAAACTCTAATTGGTTTACAGTCCTGGACTTAAAGGATGCTTTCCTTTATATTCCTCTTGATGAAACTTCCCAACCTTTATTTGTCTTTGAATGGAAGTTTCCTAATGAAGCTCTTCCTATCCAGTTGACGTGGACAGTCCTCCCTCAAGGTTTTTGAGATAGCCCCCACTTGTTTGGAAGTGCCCTAGGCAACGATCTGCAGGATGTCCAACTTCCTGTCGGTGGTTTAATACAATATGTTGATGATATTCTTATTTGTAGTCCCACAAAGGACAGTTCTGACCAAAATACTGTCCTTGTCCTTAATTCCTTAGCCCCACGGAGATATTGAGTGTCCTCATAAAAGGCACAAATCTCACAACAGCACGTGTCCTATTTGGGCTATGATTTAACCCCAGGACACTGTGAACTTTCTAATAAATAGGAAAAAGCCTGTCCTCAAAATTGGATCACCAAAGACAAAAAACAACTTTGCACTTTCCTGGGCATTGCAAGATTCTGTCATTTACAGCTTCCTCAGTTCAGGGTAATAGCAAAGCCTTTATATGAGGCAACCAGAGATCCTGATACGGAACCTCTGGAGTGGGCACCAAAGGAAGACAAGGCCTTTCAGTCGACTCAACAGCAATTGTCTTCTGCACCAGGCCTGGCTCTGCCTAATGTCAACAAGCCTTTTACTCTTTATGGTATTGAAAAGCAGGGCCAGGCCATCGGTACCCTCACCCAAAGACTAGGCCCAGAGAGCCGAGTTGTTGGATATTTCTCAAAGATTCTAGACTCAGTGGCTTTGGGATGACCAGCCTGCTTATGGGCTCTAGCAGCTACATCTCTGTTAGATGAGGAGGCCTCTTAATTAGCTGTGGGACAACCTTTAACAGTCATGACTCCTCATCAGGTATAAGCCGTGTCACAAACTAAGGGACATCAATGGATGACTGGAGGACGTCTAACTAAATATCAGGCCATCCTCCTAGACACCCCTGGTATCATCCTTAAGATTTGTCAAACAATTAATCCAGCAGAGCTTATGCCCGGTCCTGACTACCCAGTCCAGGATTTGGAGCATGCGTGCTCTGAAGTCATAGAACAAGTGTACTCTAGCAGGTCTGACCTGCTGGATTCCCCCATAGAGAATGCAGATGACAGCTGGTTTATAGACGGCACTAGCTTCATAGAACAGGGCATATGCAAGTCAGGCCATGCCATAGTAAATGCCTTGCATGTCATTGAGGCACAGGCCCTTCCAGCCAATACGTGTGCCCAAAAGGCTGAACTCATTGCTCTTACCTGAGCACTTCACCTGGTGAAGGATATGGTTATTAATATTTACACTGACTCAAAATATGCCTTCTTGGTCCTCCATGCACATGGGGTCATATGGAAGGAAAGGGGTCTACTCAATACAAAGAACTCCTCTATCAAACACTGAGCAGAGATTTTGGCTCTTTTAAACTCTGTTCTTCTTCCAAAGCAAGTGGTGTGGTCCATTGCTGGGGGCATCAGAACGATTTATCCCTTGAGAGCAAGGGTAATAACTTTGATGACCAGCAAGATAAATGGGAAGCTAAACAATGCCATCTTTTCAGCTTACTCCCCATTCCCCCTGTTCTGGGCCTTATCAGTTCTACTTATACAACTCAAGAAATAACCCTGCCTCAAGAAAAGGAATATGCCCAGGATACAAAACAGTCTTGGCTAATTAATGACCAGGGGAAAATGTTCATACCTAAAAGCCTTCAATGGAAATTAGTTAATGGAATTCATCAGGCTACACAATTTGGCCAACAATCATTGACTCAGCTACTTTCTAAATCCTTCGTGGCCATACTTTCCAGGCCACCATTAGACAGGTCTGCCGCTCTAGTGCCACTTGTGCTCAAGCAAATACAGCGGGGGCAGCTAAACCACCCCCTCTGTTATAGACTATACAACAATGGGGTACTTATCCAGGGGAAAATTGGAAATGAGATTTTACCCAAATGCCGCTATATCATGGCCATAAACATCTTTTGGTATTTGCTGATACCTTTACAAGCTGGATGTAGGGCTTACATTGTCAAAGTGAACACGCAATCAAACTAACAAAGGCCCATTTAAGGAAGATTATTGCACGCTTTCACTCGCTAAAAGCCTTACAGAGTGATAAGGGTCTCTATTTCACAGTTCAGATAACACAACAGGTCTCTTCAGGTTTACAAGACAAATACTATTTGCATTCAGCTTGGAATCCACAATCCAGTGGGAAAGTAGAGAAGGTCAACAATAATCTAAAATGAGATCTCCCCAAGTTAGGTCATGAAACTCAGGAAATGTGGACAACACACTTATCTATGGGCCTCCTACAGATGAGAACTGCCCCTAAGAGCAGTTTAGGCTTAAGCCCTTAGGAAATCCTGTACGGAAGGCCCCTTCTATCCTTCGATATGGTATCAGACTCTGACTACCACCAAGTAGGTCTATGTTCTATGGAGGCTGGTCTTGTGAGAAAGGAACTGAGTGACAATATTGATAATCATTGACCTAAGCGAGAAAGATTGTCAGCTGATATACCTTGCCAGGTGAAACCTGGAGATGTAGTCTATTGAAAAGCTTGGAAAACACATTTTGATGGGGTAGACACAGAGTGGAAAGGAACTTAGCAAGACATTCTAAGCACCAGCACAATTGGGAGATTAAAACATCCTACTCCTTGGACTACTGTTTGCCGAAGAAAACTTAGGAGATTTTCCAAGGATGGACCTAACTTCACTTCTCCATTGGGAACTTTCTAGATGGCTGGATGAATCAACGTTTGCTGCCCATGGCTACTCTATGGGGCAAATCACGGCATTCAGCTCGAAGAGAATCAGTACCTTAAGCCTGACGGTGATGGAGAATGAATTAATCCATGCCTTCCTAGTCCTATCTCTAATAGGCACGTTTTTACACGGGCACGGGTCGACCACTGAAGTCACTAGGACGGTCGCCAACCTCCAAGACTCCCGTGGAAGGTTTCTTTTCCTAAGTCTGGCTTGGGACCCCTCCCTCTGGCTCCTGACCACGCTCCAAACCGCAGGAAGGTCCCGTTTGGGGCTGTGGTTCAAGGAAAGTACCAAGCTCGAGCCTTTGGTCGAGTATGGGAACCCCTTCTTGGGAGAATGGCTCCAGGATGCAACTGGGTAGAACGTCCCCCAGACCGGTGGACAATTCCTCACTGTTTCTCTCTGTCCCTTCATCTCGGGGACCGCTCAGCAGGCACCTACTACCGCCGAGCATAATAGGGAAGATGGACAAGGGATGTGATGCAGGCGGAAGCCGTCCACATCCCTTGCTCTGGGAACCCCGTCAGGGGCGATTTGCAGGCAATGGATCTGGAGACTCAGGAAACGTGGGTTACACGCTTCCCCGTGGGCCCCACACGGATGAGAGCTGCCCCTCAGAGCAGTTTAGGGTTGAGCCCTTGGGAGATCCTGAACGGGAGGCCCCTCCTAGCCACCGATATGCCATCAGGCTCTGATTACCACCAAGTAGGTCAATACTCCATGGAGGCTGGTGTCGTGCCAAAGGAGCTGAGTGATTATGTTGCTACTCATTGACCTAAGCCGGAACCATTGTCGGCTGCTATACCTTGCCAGGTGAACCCTGGAGATGTGGCCTCAGGAAAAGATTGGCAAACGCATTCCGATGGGGTGGGCCCCAAGAGGCAAAGACCTTAGCAAGTCATTCTAAGCTCTCCCTCAGCGGTAAGCTTACAACATCCTACTCAGAGAAACTCAATGACGCTTAGGTTTATTGAGAAACATGTTTTGTTCATGCTGAGCAATTTTGTATGAGAAAACATCTATTTGTAGAAAGCCTGTACACAAGGAAAGGAACATGTATGTTTTCAGTAATGACCATAGAAACAATGCAGAAGCTTTTCTTTGTTTTGTTAAGATGAATTTCTCCTCGAGTGGTAGGAAAGAAAAAAGAAAAGAAGCGTGGGACACATGCCGACTGTAAAAAGTAAGTGACAGTAGTTTTGGGGGAGTAAAACCCTGAGGAGTTTTGCACATGGTCGAGTTGGCTAAGAATGAAATGAAGGTAATTAAATAAATAAGTGTCAATATCAAAAGTAAGCTGGTGCAAAATTAGAACTTGGCTTTCTCTCTTCAAATGATCATTCTCTTGAGATTTTGGTCTGCTCTTGATAAAGAAGACGGAAGTCTCTATATTAAGGGTTCTTTCGTTTCGTTTCTTTCTTTCTTTTTTTTTTTTTTACTACTTCTGTTGTCACCTTGATTGAATGGATAACGAAGCATCATTTCCTATTTGACCAAGTGTTTTAAAACTTTTGGATACTTTTGATGAAATTCCCCCTAAGTAAAGGTCTTTCTTTTGACCTCAGAGAGGAAACTGAGAGTTTCCAATAAGCCCTGGACCTCCCCAAAGAATTCGCTCTCTCTTTCTAGAAAGAGGAAGATATTAAACTAATTAAAGTTATTTGGTGTATTAAATTACAGGAGAAGAATTATCAGATAAATGATAACAACCCTTCCTACGTTATCACGTGTGGGTAAATATTAATAGCACAAGTGTTTTAAAAATATGTGTAACATTCCAAAAATTCTGACCTGTCCTAGTTGTCAGTCATAAGTCTACTCCTTATTTCCAAGTGCCGTACATCACAGAAATAGCCAGGTGTCTTTGTCCCTTGCTACTGTTGCATGTTTTGTCATTTACAGTTTGATTATAGTCTGTTTTTGCAAAGATGTTCCATCTTCAGGGAGTTTCTTGGGAAGGACTCTGACACTTGTTCTAGAATGCAGGTTTCTGCTAAACATTCAGATTATGTGACTGAGCTGTGTCCGAAATTAGAGAACTCTAAGGGAGAAACTGATGGCCTCATGAAACTGTGAACAAGAACTCAGAAACTGACTACACGGGACGCAATAAGTTAATGAGGATGATTCTCATTTTGAGGACTTTTCACTTGAACTGTTGCTGATTTTTTCATGTTTTGTTTTTCCAGATTTAAGGGAAGCTCTTTCTCTTTGCTCTCAAGGAACTGTGACTTATCACAATTTGTAAGCAGAATTGAGACATTTGTCTCTTACCCCTGTCTGATCCCTCCAGAACTTGAAAACTATTGATGAGTATTCTTATTTTCACAATGATAGCGTTATTTGCATAAGCTCAATAAAAATCTATTCTCCTTATAAAATGACACAACTGGAGACAGTGGTTATGTTACCACGGCTTTGAGTGGAATGTCCTATTTGAGCACAACGGGTATAAACTCAGATACGACCAAACAGCTTTGTGGAACGAGGATTGTCTTTGTGGAACAAATAAGCTACTGGGAACTATTGGCCTGGTCCCTTGCTTACAGGGTTCCAAGCAACCTTCCCAGGTAAGTAAAAATGGTCACTTCCCCAGCAGGTCCAAGATCCTCAGGATATTTGGAGGAACTTGAGAAGAGAGGAATTCACCCAAATCTATAGGTATTTCAGGCAGAGTCTCATGACAAGTCCTTGGCTTGACTTTCTTGGCCTAGCATAAGCCTAGTGTTGCAGTTATTGGTTATCCTGCGCAGCGAGTCAACAACCCTGTGTTGGTGTTCAGTAACATGAGCTTGGACTGATCAGTCACTAGTCCATTGAGACATCTCCCTTAAAGAGAAAGAGTGAGCAGGATTACACGAAGTGGTCCTGAATTATGAACGAGATGTCAGAGATGGTTCATTCCTAGAAACCCCTTCATGTTATGTGCCTGGAGCAAGAACAGGGACAGATTTGTGGCCGGGTTGCTGGGTACACAAAGCTAGGTGATTAAGTAACGTCTATTGGTTATAATATACACATTGGCTGGAAATTATTTGACTTCTTGTGGTATGTCTGGCCAATAATCCTATGTCCTTTGTAATATCAATCATGCATAGCCTTTCTGAATATCTGTGGGGTGTGGTAATTTATGTACCACAGACCATTATATGTATTACGTAAGATCAATACTTTAGTGCACACGCTTATACGCATGGGGTAGAAAATTCCCCTTTATGCATATTCTCTACTATGTTTGATAAGGCATTTGTACATACTAATGCACGTGGAGGATCACTGAATGCACACCGTACATAGCGGTAAGGTAATTTGCAATATATTTTCGATACTAACATAGCACAAGCTAATAATGTTTCACCGTTCCTCTACAAGATTTTAAGGAGTAGTTTAAGGAGAATTTCAGCTTTGGGTGCTAGTGGTGGAGGTGGAACTTCTTCCTTGCATCTTGGGGAAAAGCATCATTCTCCCTTTCCGGTTGACAAGACCAGGGCAGTAAATATGCTACAGAGACTCTTTTTTTTCTTCTTCTTTTTGGAGGAAGATTAGCCCTGCACTAACCTCCGCCACCAAGCCTCCTCTTTTTGCTGAGGAAGTCTGGCCCCGAGCTATCATCCGTGCCCATCTTCCTCTACTTGATATGTGGGACGCCTGCCACAGCATGGCTTGACAAGGGGTGTGTAGGTCCGCACCCGGGATCTGGAGCAGTGAACCCCGGGCTGCCAAAGTGGAACTTGCAAACTTAAGCACTGCACCACCAGGCTGGCCCTGCGAGATGGTCCTTTTGGACATTAGTGAGCCATCTTCCCTCTTGCTGGCCAGCTCTAATAATATGCCCCTTCTCTGCCACCATCTTGCCTCTTGGTTATTGCCTTCTGCCTCCCAGCGAGCAGATCGTGCCCTTTGTGCAGTAACACCCTTCCCTCCATGCCCACCACAATTTTCCCTTGAAGATCTGCCCCCGCCAACCAGCTGAGGGGCTTTCCCTTCTGCTGACTCATCATGGTGCCTGGTCTCGGAGCTCCCCATTCTGGTGGTCCCCTAAAACAAGGAAGTGCCGTCTCCAAGCCCCTCTTCATACTTATGGTGCCTGCCTCTGTACCCCATCCTGAGGCGGGAGCTTTTCGATGCCTCCTCACACTCAGCTCCAGAATTTCACCTTTGAACCCGTTGTAGCCCCCGACCCCCATCCAGGCTCACACTTCTCAGCCTCCTGCCCTGATACAAATTTCCTCCCTGCAGGGCATGGGTTTGCTCCGGATGGGCACCGCTGCCCTGCTCAGAGCCCAGGCCAGAGACTCACCCCAACGGGAGAAGGAAATCCCCAAAGAACCACCATGAGACTCCATTCCAGCTCGATCATACTTTATTTGCTCAGTTTCAAATCCTTCTTTGTCACAGAGGCGTCTTTTATTGTTAGGGAGGCAGAGTTGGTAGATGATAATGAAAGCAAGACCAACATCTCAAAGTTTCCTGCCAGTGGTTGATGAAACTGTGAGGTTCAGGAAGCCAAGACAGAAAGGTGTGTGTCCTCCTGAAGGTGGCTCTCATAACGTGGGGGATTTATAATTAGTAGTGAAGCACATTGTCTGCTGGTAACTTCCCACAAGGCCTCATCTTATGAAAGGGCAGTGATGTGGTCTTTTCTGCTTTCATGATGGGCCGGCCCCGTGGTGCAGCACTTAAGTTCCCATGTTCCGCTTCTCAGCGGCCTGGGGTGGCCATTTGGGATCCCCGGTGCGGACATGGTGCCCCTTGATGGAAAGCCGTGCTGTGGTAGGAGTCCCACGTATACAGTAGAGGAAGATGGGCAGGGATGTTAGTTCAGGGCAGGTCTTCAGCTCAGGTCTAATCTTTCACAAACAAACAAACAAACAAAAAGCAAGATTTCACGATTATATTGCAGGGTACAGCTGGATGTAGAAGTAGGAATTAAGGCACAGTCTCTTGTGCTGCTTGGCGAGGCATCACCTTTTTAAAGAAATCTGTGATCCTGCTCTTGAAACATTTCCCATGCAACTGGTTAGACGCAGCTGAAGCCATCTTGCCCAGTGCGTACATCAGCATCTCGTTGATTAGCAATTTAGACAAATGTGTCTAGAGAATAAGGACCTTCTCCATTCCATATGTCTTTATTCAATCTTGTATGAGGTTCCAGATCACATCATTGACAAATGCTTCCAGTATTCGTTTTAGAATTCTCATTGTCATATCCTTAGTAAATGAAGCAATTGAATTCATAGCAAGAAGGTTCCCAGTGTTACTTTTTGTTTCTTCTGAAGCAATGACTTCATTACTGGAGACCTGGCTTCTTATATACCCTGCCATTACTCCTTTAACAAAGGAACAGTGCTGGATGAAAGTGGCAAATGTACCCCTTTAGTCCCAATAAACTTAAGTTTGGGACTTTGGGTCTGGCCCACTATATTGAAGATAAGATCAAACTTTTGTATCTTGGGAGGCCAAGGCATTTCATGACCACAGCTGAGTCACAGTTTGCTCCTAAATACCAATGGCTTGCTTAAACAGAGTTATGTGTGAGTGCAACTGAAAATGAAGAAGTTAAAATATCTTCCCTGGGCTAAATGATGAGCAAAGAAAACCCATTGACATCATCTTTGCTAACTGCAGCTGTGGCTCTTCATCATAATCAATTGTTTGTCTAAAGTAACCATATCTTTCTGGCTCTGTGATGAGGATTATTTTAGGCTGGTTACTTTTAAAAACTGCAGATGGGAAAGAGGCTCTGAGGAGTAGAATTTACTTACCCTTTGTTAAGAGATATTTACATTTTAAAGGAAGACGCCATCTGTAAATATGTCTCCCTCTCTGCACCAGGAACAAGAGAGGATGACCTATCTCTAGAAACTCTTAATCAAGGCCAAAGACAGGGACTTAAATCTGAATTTTGTTTTCCGCACTTGTGTGGTAATCTCTCATTATCAAATCCCCCTCCATCATCCCCTTTTGTCTTTAGCTAAAATCAATATTTAAGGTGATGGCTACAGCCATTTACTTAATCAGGTTTGATTCTTATCTAAAAGTTATAGGACTACCCAGTAACCAGACCCCACCTGCACTGATACCATTTTAACAACTTTATTTTTGGATAATCCACCTTTGTCTTGTAAAGACACAACTCACATACCTACTCCTTCAATTTAGCCCTCCTCTCAACCAGTGTCTGGCTGCAGGTCTTTACCACCCATGGGTCCCATCCCCATGCTATTCCACACTATTCTCTAAAGAAAAGAGCACTACTGCCGGACCTCAAGAGCCCGAGAAATCTTTCTCTAGGCTCTTCGGCTTGCCGAGCCCACATTGCTTTGGCTGGCCCGTACAGGGATCTTACTTCATTGGCTTGTGAGCTCAAGCTGTGGTAGGTGCCCTTTTTCCCTGGTGCCTTTCTCTTGGCTGAGGACGGATGTAAATTCACTTCTCCATAGGGAACTCTCTTGGACGGCTGGATGAATCCACGTTTGCTGCCCATGGCTACTCTATGGGGCAAATCATGGCATTCAGCTCGAAGAGAATCAGTACATTATGCCTGAGGATGATGGAGAATGAATTAATCCATGCATTCCTAATCCTATCTCTAATAAGTACATTTTTACATGGCCACGGGTCGACCACTTAAGTCATTAGGACGGTCGCCAACCTCCAACACTCCCGTGGAAGATTTCTTTTCCTAAGGCTGCTTGGCATCCCTCCCTCTGGCTCCTGACTGCAGTCCGAACCATGGGAAGGTCCCCATCAGGACTCCAGTTCAAGGAAAGTACCAAACTCGAGCCTTTGGTCGAGTATGGGAACCCCTTCTTGGGACAATGGCTCCAGGATGCAATTGGGTAGAATGTCCCCCAGATAGGCTGAAAAGTCCTCACTGTTTCTCTCTATCCTTTCATCTCTGGGACCACTCTGCAGGCACCTACTACTTCCGAGCATAATAGGGAAGATAGACAAGCGATGTGATGCAGGGGATGCCGTCCACATCCCCTGCTTTAGGAACCCCATCAGGGGCGATTTGCAGGTAATGGATCTCAAGACTCAGGAAACGCGGATTACACGCTTCCCTATGTGCCCCCTAGGATGAGAACTGCCCCTCAGAGCAGTTTAGGGTTCAGCCCTTAGGAGATCCTGTTAAGAAGGCCCCTTCTAGCCACCAATATGCTATTGGACTCTGATTATCACCAAGTAAGCCGATACTCCATAGAGGCCGGTCTCGTGCGAGAGGAACTGAATGACTATGTTGATAATCATTGACCTAAGCCGGAACCATTGTCTGCTGCTATACCTTGCCAGGTGAACCCTGGAGATGTGGTCTGTTGAAAAGATTCGAAAACACATTCCAATGGGATAGGCCCCAACTAGAAAGGACCTTATCTGGTCATCCTAAGCACCCCCACAGCTGTAAGATTATAGCATCCTACTCCTGGGACTCCTGTTTCCCAAAGTAAACTTAGGATTACTTTTCAGGACAAGGCTGATCCCGATCCTGCCTGTGAACCGGACTCCTCTTGTTCCTGTGAAGAGACCGGTGATTACACAACACTTCTTAGAACAAAAGGAACCCCACAAGGGGCTACCCAGTAAACAGACCCCACCTGCACTGATACCATTTTCACAACTTTTTAAAATTTTTTTACATCTTCTTTCCTTTGTGTGGTAAAGAGAGAACTCACATACCTACGCCTTCAATTTAGCCCTCCCCTCAACTGGTGTCTGGCCACAGCTCTTTACTGCCCATGGGTCCCATCCACATGCTATTCCACAGTATTTCTATGTAAAAGAGACAAGGCTGATCCAGATGCTGCTTCTCAACCGGGCTACCCCGTGCCCAAACCTGTGATTTCAATCTACTTTTTTGAACAAAATTTCCCCTTTCTTCATTACTTTCCTCTTGCCTCCTCTGGTAATGGCAGGCAATTCTTTTTAAAATAGTCTCAACATTATGCCAAGCTCCGTCACCATACCACGTGTTGTGCTTTTGGACTCTTTCCTCTGTCTATTACCTCTGGCCACCCCTGATGTGTCTCTCCCCACCATGTTACTGATTGGCTTGCAATGCTTCTCTTCACTATGCAGTACATTTCTATCTCTTCTCCTTTTCCTGTTTCATCTATTACTAACCATAATGTCTCCTTGTGGCCATCTCTCTCTCATAGCTGGGAGTTCCATGGCCACAATCAAATCATTTCCTTCAACACTACTGCCCAAATACTAAGTAGATTTGCCTTGTCACAGGTGGATCTTAAACAAAAAGTTCCATAGGTAAAGTCCTCAACCTATCAATAAACACAAGATGGGCTCTATCAAACTTGGGACGAAAATATTGGGCTTACCCCTATTAGTGGTCAACTCAGTCAAAAGGCCACTCTATGTTGGGAACAAACCAATCACACCTGTGATACAACACCTGATCGCATCCGATCTCTGGGAAAAAGTCCCCGTTACATGTGTTCTCATATCATATCCTTAAAATATACTGATTGGTTTAAGACTGACTGGGATAGGAGGCCTAGAGTACGTTGGTTCGCCCCTACTGGCACTCAGCAGTTATGTGTCTTCAACTTATGGCCCTGGCTACCCCCTGGATTGATTGGACGATGCACCCTAGGCTTCATCTGGATGCAAGGTAGAACTACATTGACTATATCTCCTCTTGCTAATCTACCCAACCTACAACTGCGCTGGACCCACTCTGTCTTCCACTGGTTTGACCACCTTGCCTCAATTTTCCTTCCCCAATTAGGAATCGAAAGTGTCATCTGGCACATGGAGGCTCTAAACTAATTCACTATGAAGGCATTAAATGATACACTGCATAGCCTTTCACTGCTTGATTTAGAAGCATCCCAAATGCGTAAGGCAGTCCTCCAAAAGTGAATGGCACTGGATGTCTTGACAGCAGCACAGGGGGGAACCTGTGCCATTACAAAAACCGAATGTTGTGTCTACATTCCTTACTACCATCAAAATATGTCTGGCTTCCTGTCTGATATGAGCCACCAAATTAAATCCATGTCTGACCCTACCCTATCTCTAAATGATTGGTTGAACTCTTTGTCAGGACCAGGTTTCTGGACTACTATCAAAACCTTATTCATTGGGTTCATCATATTGCTTTTATTTCTTCTTATAATTTGTCATCTATTTCATTGTTTGTCTTCCGCACGTCAACAAAGTTTCACCTCCTGGACCACCTCTCGTCAAAAGATTCTCTTGTCTCCAGAGGACCTGTATACCTCGTCAGCCTTCAACTCCATGGGTGCAGCCTTCTGGTCCATTGGACCTCCTACCTGTACCTATGGCCCCATTTAGGGACAGCTCTACGACCTTGTACAGCCGGAAGTAGTTACAGAAGGCTGACCATCGTCCACATCCCCAAAAGATTTTGGGGCCAAGTGGGTTCGGGGGTGAGTTTATGATGAGGATTGTTTTAGGCTGGTTACATTGAAAAACTGCAGTTGGGAAGGAGGCTCTGAGGAGTAGAATTTACTTACCCTTTGTTAAGTGATATTTACATTGTAAGGGAAATCTCCATCTGTAAAGATGTCTCCATCTTTCTACCAGGGAGAAGGGGTATGACCTTCTCTCTAGAAACTCTTAATCAACGCAAAAGGCAAGGACTTCAATCTGGATCTTGTTTCCTGTACTTCTTGGTAATCTCCCATGATCGACTCCTCCTCCCCCTCCAACATCCTCCTTTGTCTTTAGCTAAAAATAATATTTAATGTGGTGTCTTCAGCTAATTAGTTAATCTGGTCTGATTCTCATCTAAAAGTTATAGGACCACCCAATAACCAGTTCTCACCTGCACTGATAACATCTTCACAGCATTTTTTTTTTTTGCATATTCTTTCCTTTGTCTTGTAAAGAGAAAACTCACATACTTATGCCTTAAATTTAGCCCTACCCTCAACCCGTGTTTGCAGCAGCTCTTTACTGTCCATTGGTCCTGTCCCCATGCTGTTCCACACTATTCTATAGATAAAAGAGCACTACTGCCAGACCTCGAGTGCCTGAGAAATCTTCTGACTCCTTAGCTCGCCAAGCCCACATCATCAGGACTTTGTCCTTCCTGGGTCTCCACCTTGCAGATGTCACTTTACAAGACTTCTCAATCTTCACAATTGTGAGCCACTTCCTTATAAGTAAACTCTTTATATATACATACACACACACATACACTCACACACATACACACACTTTGTGTTTTTGGAGAACCTAATGAAATTTCTTAACAATATTTCCTACCCTCCCATTCTGTCCCTGTGCAGTAGTGCCCTGCCACTGCAGACAGACTCAGTAGCCCTGGACATGCTGAAGTGACCTTCCTTTCCCAGGAATCTTCGCAGATTGCACCTGGAAAAGCCCCAGCTTCTTTGCCCATCAGACCATCTTCCCAGGGGTTGTCGTCCATGGACACACTCAACCTCAATCAATGCCCAAAATATCTGATTTCTGGCCTTGGAGATGTGTCTAAAGAGTTCATCGAAGGGTCCCCTCCCTCACAGACACTTCCTTTAGGGTTGGTTTCAGGTTTCTTCCCATCCAGTCATGAAATACTGTTTAACAGTTCCTAGGCTGTACAGTCTTCATTTTTCTTGGCTCAGAAGTGTAATGCTCTTGCCCTGTTGTTAAAAATAAAAATACATACTGTTGTTTACCTCGTATCAAAAGAAGCTTTGAAAAAGTAAAGAATTTAGGTCTTAATGCTGTAGTCTTTAGAAATTTACATTTTTGCCTAAGGTAAATATTATTTGTGATAGATTTTATGGCTGCTGTGACAATTTACAATGAACTTAGTGGATTCACAACACAGATTTATTCTCTAAGAGTCTGTGGTCCCAAAATCTCCAATTGGTTTCTCAGGGCTGAAATCAGAGTGTTCGTCGGGCTGTGCACCCTCCAGAGGCTCTTAGAGACAATCTGATCTCTTGCCTTTTCCAGCTCCTACAGGCTGCCCTCACTCCTTGGCTCATGGCCCTTCATCACATCACCTTTTCTCCCCCTTGTCCATCCTCAAATCATGCTCTTCCTCTTCTGTACTCAAAGTTCTCTCTGTCCACTCCCCTTAGAAGGACCCTTGTGATTTCATTTAGATCCTACCTGGATAATCCAGGATAATCTCCCCCATGTCAAAATCCTTGACTTCATCCCATGTGCAAAGGTCCCTTGATCATATAATGTAACTCTCACAGGTCACAAGGATTAGGCCATGGATATCTTTGGGAATGCTTATTCAGCCTATCACAATATTAAAACAACTTCAATATGTTCCATCTTCATAGATAAAAGCCTTTGAAAGCACTGTCCATTTCCATTCCTGTGTACTGGATCATGGTGAAGTGCTGCCCCTGTTGGTGAAAGGCTCCACGCTCCCCAAGTGCTGTGGGAGGGTCTACTTCCAGTGGGAGGAAGTAGCCTTGGGTTGCAAGTGATAATGAGTACCCTGCCACACCCACATTGGCCAGGACCACTTCCTCTGTAAGACTGTGTCCAGAATATATAAGAGGCTCCCTCTCCAGGTATGAAGTCATAACTATAACTGAAATCAATGGAAACACTGATTACATTTTTCCTATAGATTCACTTTTTTCATTTAGCAAGGAGGAGGCCATGGGAATGCTACAGGGTAGCATGGTTTAATTTCTCATGGATGTAATATGGAAACTCGTAAAAAATAATTTAATGACATATGGAATGGAGCAGGTCCTAATACTCTTAACACCAATGTCTATATACCTAATTGATGGGATGCTGACAAATGTATTAGGCAAGACAGCTTCAGTTGCGTTCAACCAGTTGGACATGAAATGTTTAAAAAATGAGATTGCACATTGCTCTAAAAAGATGATGTGTCGCCAACCAGCACAAGTAATTGAGGTATAATTTCTACTTTTAAATCCAGATGGGCAGTTACAAAATCCTTGTGAAATCTTAAAAGAAAACATTACATATTTGTTTTATAACATGGATGCCTCCTGGGAAGTTAACTGCAGGAGATTGCAATTATACAACTAATTATAAATCCTGCACCTTACGGTAATCATCTTCAGGAGGAAACATAGATTACTGTCCTGGCTTCTTGAACCTATTCCTCAACTGCAGTTTCATCGACCACTGGCAGGAAATTTCGATGCTTAATTATTGCTTTCATTGTGATTGTACCAACACTGCCTCCCAAACAAAGAAGACAGAATTGAAACAGGAAACAAAGTATTACCCAACTGGAATGTGGTCTCATGGTGGCTCTGTGGTGATTTCCTTCACATGTTAGGGTAAGTGCCAAGCCTGGGCTCTGAGCAGGAGAGCACTCTGGATGTGAAGGGAACACATGCCCAGTGGGAGGACATCTTCATGGGTGCAGGAGGCTGAGGGGTGTGAGCCTGGATTTAGGGGATGGGGAGGTGTCAAAGGTGAAATTCTGGAGTTGAGTCCTGAGGAGGCGTTGAAAACCTCTTGCCTCCATATGGGGAGCAAGGACAGGCCATAAATACCAATGCTGTACTCGGAGAGGGCATTTCTTGGTTTGAGAGGAGGAATACAAATTGGAGCTGAGGAGAAATGGTGCCATGATGAGTCAGCAGGATGATCATACCCCAAGGAGGTGATGGGAGCAGAACTCTTCAAGGAACAAATTATGGTGGGGACAGAGGGAAGGAGAAACTCTACTTACAGAGGGGATAGACTTCATAGGGGGAAGAGTGTAGGCTTGAACAAGCCTCTTTACTGTCCTAGAGGGGCCAGTTAGGCTGAGGGTTTTAAATAGCCCGGATATGATAGAGGTCTTTTCATGCAGGAAGAAGTGAAACTGTGTAAAACTCGTCCCAATCCCTGAAAGAAAGTCCTCACCTCCAGATTCACACCAATCCTCTAGGATGGTCCTCTTCTCTTCATTCCCTCCCCCTACATCTTCCCCCTCCCTCCCTTTTCTAGATTCCCTCCCCCCACCCCGAATTTTCTAGATTCTTCTGGGCTCTGCACACTCCAAGGTCTTCCTCCCCTCCACTCCCTCCTCATCCTCAATCCCATTTCTAGATTCTTATGGGCTCCACATACTCCAAGGTCTTCCTGCCCTCTATCCACTTCTGCTCTCCCTTCTATGAGGCCAAGCTCCTTGTCAGCCTCCACTTGGGATCTCTGTCAGTTTCAACTATTCACAAATCTCAGCATCTTGTTAACTTGCAAGCTGGGCTGAAGGCCATCTTAGAGCCCGGAAGTGGACATTCCCTTTCCTATTGCACAACTGGAGATTCCACAATCACTTGACCCAGACTTGGCTTTGGGAGGAACTGGGCATGTCTCATCCTGGTGGGAGCTGGGCACTGGAAACTCTGCTCTCACTTTAGAAACTGTGCCCAATATCTCTAGTCCCCATCCCAAGCCCATCTTTCATTGGCCAACCTTCCCACAACTGGTGTTCAGGAACCCACTTCTTATTAGTTTTGTTTCTCTATAGAGCCCAGACTAATAAACCAGAGAGAAAAGGAGGAAAAGACCTGAGCATGTTCACAGGGAGAAGCTCAGTATGTGCATTTGAGCCGAAATGGACAAAGGCTTCAATACAGTCCTACTCAAGTGCGAATTTGATATATAGTCGTGAGGGGGAATTGGTCTTCAGCAACCCCAGTGCTTGCACAATGGTTAATGAATGTGGTACAGATGGAAGCTATGCATGGGGCCCACAGCATGAGCTCCTTCTTTCCAAGCTGGTAGAGCTACTGTCACCACTGCATACCTAATTTTCCAGCAACAGAGACCAACACTGAGCCAGCAATATGGCATCAACCTTCAAGATGACCAATCAGCTGCTTGGTGTCAAGGTAATTGCCTCAGATCTCTCCCATCCTGCAAAGAGCAATGTGTCATGCCTGATTGAGATGTATTTGGATATGGATTTGCCCTTATTGCCTGACATTCATTAGCCAGCACCATCATTTGAGTCTCACAGAGTATCAGACCTACTGGTGTGGGACCATGACCAAAAGCACCTTGGGCCAAGGGACACACTTGACAGAAAGGGAAGGTGTAGTAGGCACAAAATTGCAGGATCCACTGGTCCTATCACATACAGGTCACCAGCAGCTGACAGTATGACAGAGTATTTGAATACCCTCCTAAAGATGCAGCTGAGGCACCATCTTGGAGATGAGGCCCCATGAGAATGGAACACTATCTTTCAGGATGTGGTATATACTTTGGATCAATGGCTATTATATGGTGCTGTGTCCCCAAAAGGCGGAACTCATGGGCCTAGGAACAAAGGGGTGGAAATAGAAGTGTTCCCTCTTGCACTTTTGTTATTTATAAAAACAATTTTTTTCATTTAGATGATCAAAATATATTTCTCGTATACATTTGGTCTTTGTCCACAGTTCCTGGCTCACAGCTCCCCTGAATTTCCTGAGCAGTAAGAGCAATGGAAGCATCTTTTGTCATAATATTTGGCGTCTTACCCTCAGTTCTTGAAAACACTGCAGAGTCATAAAGGTGATAGGGGTGTCTTGTTATTCATAACAAGCCCCTTTACACTAATGAGGTGAATTTGGAAAGCACATAAGGATGGGGGCTGGTTGCCAGGGTAATCAACTATGAATAGAGGGGTGAGACTTTCAGCCTCATCCCCTGATTTCAGGGATGGGAGAGATGCTGGAGTTTGAATCAGTCACCAATATCCAACCACGTAATCAATCATGTGTATGTAATGAAGCCTCCATAATCACCCATAAGGAGGGGATTCAGAGAACTTCTAGGTTGAGGGGCCAGAACGCTTCCATGTGCCACCATACTGGGGCCCAACCATCACAAGGACAAACTCTCCTTTGTTCAGGACCTCTCCATGTCTATCTTTTGATCTGACTGTTGATTTGAATTCTTTCATATTGTAACTGAGGGCCCTGTAAGACCAGTTCAACTGACCTCATCTCTTAGGCACAGAGTGATTAAGAATGGCCTTTCAGAAAATGTGCAAAATCACATAGCCAGAGCATGCAGAGAAGAGGAAATATTGACCAGAAATGTTGAGGTAATTTCCTTCTATCCCCATTTTGTTAAGAGTTTTTATCATAAATGGCTGTTGGATCTTGTCAAATGCTTTCTCTGCATCTATCGAGATGATCATGTGATTTTTATTCTTCATTTTGTTAATGTTGTGTATCACATTGATTGATTTGCGATTGTTGAACCATCCCTGTGTCCCTGGTATAAATCCTACTTGATCATGATGTATGATCTTTTTGATGTATTGCTGTATTCAGGTTGCCAAAATTTTGTTGAGAATTTTGGCACCCATGTTCATCAGCGATGTTGGCCTGTAGTTTTCCTTTTTTGTGTTGTCCTTGTCAGGCTTTGGTAACAGTGATATTGGCCTCATAGAGTGTGTTAGGAAGCATTCCATCTTCCGTAATTTTTTGGAACAGCTTGAGCACTATAGGCATTAAATCTTCTCCAAAAGTTTGGTAGAATTCTCCAGGGAAGTCCTCTGATTATGGGCTTGTATTTTGGGGGATGCTTTTGATTACTGTTTCAATATCTTTACTTGTGATTGGTCTATTCAGATTGTCTATTTCTTCTTGATTCAGCTTTGGAAGGTTGTAAGAGTCTAAGAATTTATCCATTTCTTCTAGATTGCTGAGTTTGTTGGTGTATAGCTTTTTGCAGTATTCTCTTATAATCCTTTGTAGTTCTGTGGTATCCATTGTTATTTCCTCTCTCTCATTTCTAATTTCATGTATCTGAGCTTTCTCTCTTTTTTTCTTTGTAAGTCTGACTAGGGCTTTATCAATTTTGTGTATCTTTTCAGAGAACCAGCTCTTTGTTTCATTGATCCTTTCTTAATGCATCTTTTGTTTCAATTGCGTTTATTTCTGCTCTGATTTGTATTATTTCTCTCCCTCTGCTGACTTTGGGCTTTGTTTGTTCGTCTTTTCCTAATTCAGTTAGGTGTAATTTGAGATTGCTTATTTTCTATTTTTCTTGCTTTTTGAGGTGAGCCTGTATTGCGATGAATTTCTCTTAGTACCGCTTTTGCAGCATCCAATATGAGTTGGTATGGTATGTTTTTATCTTCATTTTCTCCTGATATTTTTTTTTGATTACTCCTTTAATTTCTTCAGTGATCCACTGGTTGTTCAACAGCATGTTGTTTAGTCTCCACATCTTTGTCCCTTTCTCAGCCTTTTTCTTGTTATTAATTTCTAGTTTCATAACATTGTTATCAGAAAAGGTGCTTGTTATTATTTCAATCTTCTTAAGTTTATTGAGGTTTGCCTTGTTTCCCAACATATATTGTATCCTTGAAAATGCTTCATGTGCACTTTAGAAGAATGTGTATTCTGCTGTTTTTTTTTTTTTTTTTAATCTGGTGTTCTATATTTGTCTACTAAGCCTGACTGGTCTAGCTTTTCACTTAATTCCACTATTTCCTTGTTGATTTTCTGTCCGGATGATCTATCCATTGATGTGAGTGGAGTGTTAAGACACCCTACTATTATTGTGTTATTATTAATGTCTCCTTTTAGGTTTTTAATAGTTGCTGTATATACTTTGATTCTCCTGTTTTGGATGCGTTGATATTTATGTTATGTCTTCTTGGTGGAGTGTCCCTTTGATCATTATATACTGCTCCTCTTTGTCTCTCTTTACTTGTCTTATCTTGAAGTCTACTTTGTCTGTTATAAGGATTGTGACACCTACTTTCTTTTGTTTGCCATTAGCTTGGGGTGTCATCTTCCATCCCTTCACTTTGAGCCCTGTGTTTGTCATTGGAGCTGACATGAGTTTCCTGGAGTTAGCATGTTGTTGGGTCTTGTTCTTTAATCTATCTCGCCACTCTGCATCTTTTTATTGTAGAAGTCTATCCACATTTAGAGTGATTATTGGTATATGAGGGCTGAATGTTACCTTTTTATCACTCATTTTCTGGTTCTCCTGCACTTCCGTTGTTTCTCATCCTGTGTATTTTCATCTACCAATTGAGTTATGTAGTTTTTATGTTGTGTTTCTTTGTTTTCTCCTTGTTTATTATTTGTGTCTCTGTTCTGCTTTTTTCTTTAGTGGTTACCATGAGTTTTGGATTAAAAATCTCGTAGATAAGATAACCCATTTTCTGATTGTCTCTTATTTCCTTAGACTAAACCGATTCAGGCCCTCTCCTCTTCACCTCCTAATTTGTTTTTCTCACATCTTGTCCCAACATGTGTTGTGAGTTTGTAGTTAGAATGACAAGATTATCTTTGTTTTTGGTGTTTTCCTTCCCTTTATCTTTAATGCTATACTTGAGTATTTGCTAACCTGTTCTGATGTATAGCTACAATTTTCTGATTTTGTCTACATGTTTATCCACTTACTCCTTATTTTGTAACTCCTTCCTTCCCTCTTTTTTTTTTCAGGCATGAGGGCCTTATTGAGGATTTCTTCTAGGGGGGTCTTGTGGCTACAAACTCCCTTAGCTTTTGCTTATCTTGGAAAATTTTTATTTCTCCATCCTATCTGAAGGATATTTTCACTGGATAGAATATTCTTGGCTGAAAGTTTTTTTCCTTCAAATATTTGAATATCTCATTCCAGTCTCTCCAACCTATAATGTTTTTGCAGAGAAATCCACTGAAAGACTGATAGGGGTTCCTTTGTAGGTTATTTCCTTCTGCTGTGCTGTGCTTAGTATTTTTTGTTTGTCATTCACTTTTGCCAGTTTCACTACTATATGCCTTGCTTTAGGTCTTTTTACATTGATATGTTTAGGTAATCTGATAGCCTTTTCCACATGGATTTCCATCTCTTTCCCCATGTTTGGGAAGTTCTCTGCTATTATTTCTTTGAACAGGCTTTCTGCTCCATTCTCCTCTTCTCTCTTGAATACCTATAATTCTTATGTTTCATTTCCTAATTGAGTCAGATATTTCTTGGAGACTTTTGTTTCTTTTTAGTCTTAGTTCTCTCTCCTCCTCTTTCTAGAGCATTTTGGTAGGTCTATCCTTGATTATGCTGATTTGCTCCTCTAGGATATCTACTCGAGCATTCAGGGAGTTGTTATTTTGTTTTATCTCATCAATTGTGTCATTAGTCTCCAATATTTCTGATTGATTCTTCTTTAGAGTTCCAATATCTTTTGTGAAGTAGCTCCTAAACTCATTGAATTGTTTCTCTACATTCTCTTTTAACTCATTGAGTTTTTTGATGATAGCTACTTTGAATTCCCTGTCATTAAGATTACATATTTCTGATTACTGGGTACTTGTCATTTTCTCTTTAGTCTGGAGATTTACTATAGTTTTTGACACTGCAAGAGGATGTGGCTTTGTTCTTTCACACCCTGGTATTATTTGGTCACAGTTACCACCTATCACCAGCGGATGGGTGTCAAGAGTCACATATTCTGAGCCCTCTACGTTCTGCCAGGATTCTAGATACTGGAGCTGATGCTGGGGGGGAGGGGCACTTTATTCTCCATGCTGTCATGGGCTTATGCACTGCTCTTGCTCTCGGCTCTCCTGGGGTGTTGGATTGATGAGGTCACTCCCCATGATAGCTTCCACTCCAGTGGCTGCGAGGAACCTCAGGGATCTTTGATGTTCTCTCAAATGGGCATCCCCTCCCCTGTTCCTTCCCTCTTGCAGGCTGTGCAGCCCTGGATGGCAGCCTTTTGGGGAGGGAGTGAAGCTTTCTTTTACCCAATTCCACCTCCTCTGAGGAGGACTCAAGCCTCTCCACCCTCTGACATGTGGCTGCGTGTGTCTCTCAGATGTCTTTTGTGTAGTGTAGATGTCCTCTGTTGGAGTATGAATGTATTTTTCATTATATCATGGAGCGGAGAGATCACCAGGAGAACTCTCTCTGCCATCATGCTGATGTCACTCCCTCCAGTGCTGTGTTTTCTGAACACACGTACATCTTCCTCTTAAGTATAATCCCAAGAGTGTGATTGTTGGTCATAGGGTGCATATATGTTCAGTGTAATAGGCAATTCCAGAAGGCTTTCCAAAGAAGTTGTATCAATTTACACTCCCACCACTCATGTGACAGTTCTAGTTGCTCCACATCCTCATCAAGTCTGGATATTACTTATATTTTTCTTTGAGCTTAAATTATATTTTAATATAAGAAAGTAATGATGTTTCTGTGTCTTTCCCTGCCTGTATTCCTTTCCCGTGACTACCACAGAAAACTACCACAAACTTAGTGTCTTAAAACCACATAAATTATTCTCTACAGTTTTGGAAGTGAGGAGTCCAAAATCAAGCTTTTGCCAAGGCTATATGCCTTCTGGATCCTTCATGGGAGACACTGCTTCCTCACCTTTTCCAGCTTCCAGAAGCTACCCCAATTCCTTCCTTGTGGCCTCACATTAAAGCATTCCCATCTATTGCTTCTGTGGTCACATCTCTCTGTCTCGCTATCTTATAAGGACACGTGATTCCATTTAGGGTTCACTCAGGTAATGCACCATAGTCTCCCTATCTCAAGATCTTTGATCTTAATCAATTCTACAAAGTCCCTTTGTCATAAAAGTTAACCATTTCAGGTTCCAGGAATTACAACATGGATATCTTTGGGGGTCTGAATACACTGCCTGTCTCCTGCTCATCTTATCTTGGAGTTTCTTACCCCACAGTGGCCTCTTGTGTGGGAACAACATGTCTCAATGCCCTCTATGAGACCTTAATTCTTCAAGGAGCCTCACATATGGGTCCACTCTCTGTTCTGTCGAGTCTCTCCCATAGCTGGTGGGGCTGCAGCAGTCTGTCCTGTCTTGGTAACACCTGGTGGACTCAGCATGCCACTGCAGGTGTGCAGCCAATAAAAATATAATGCAAGTCAGGTATGTAACTTTTAAATTTTCTAATAGCCATATTGGAAAAAGATGAACAGAATTTCAACAATATATTTTATTTAACTGTATGTATCCAAAATATTATCATTTCAACATGTAATGAACAACAAAAATAATGAGTTTTTTCATTCTTTTTTCACACTTCATCTTTAAAGTCTGGTTTGCATTTTACACTTACAGCACTTCTCAATTCACACCAGCCACATTTCAGGGGCTCAGTAGTCACATGTGGTGAGTCAGTACCATACTAGACAGCACAGACCTAGAGGAAGACTGAGAGGCAGAGAGAGGGGAGACTGGGTGTGAGGTGACATGGGATGGAGCCTCAGCGAGGGGACTAAAGGGGAGTCGGCCTGCACATGAGAGCAGGGCCTAGCTGTCCAGAACTGCCTTTGGTGTGGCCACATTCCCAAGTTTGTGCTTGGGAATTGTGAATAGAGGGGGTGGAGATGTGCACTCAGAGACCCAGTTAGAGCCCTATCCCTGATGCTGATGTTGGGGAGCCACAGCCTTTGGTGAAGCTAATTGTATTCACCTGTAAGATGATGCCCTCTTGATGGTGGATTGCCCTCAGGCATATGAAACCCCCGTCAGGGCTCTGCACGGTTCATGCTGCTGAGAGTTAGCTACTGTGATTTCTGTATTTTCCCCTTGTCTTGTCTTCCCAGAATCCCCATCACTTGAACAGTGCCTCACACATGGCAAGTGCCCAGTAATTGTTTGTAGAATGAATGAAAAGTAGAGCACTGGGACAGAGAGCCCCAGGCCCCCAGCCTTGTACTCAAACTTACCATCCAGCTGTCATTTTCTGAGTCCTGTCTGCCTGCTGGGCACTGTGCCAACCACTCCCAATGAGTTATCTTTGAATCTTCACACAGCCGTGAGGGGCAGGTACCACAACCATCTGGATTTTCCCATGCACAAACTGAAGTTTTGAGAGATGGTCAGTTGCCTAAGGTCACAGAGCCCATAGGGACCAAGCCATCAGTCCCTTGACCTCTGACCCACAGGGCCCCAGGTGTCCAGACCTCTGACCTCTGACCCAATGGGACCCAATCACTAAGTCTTTTGGCCTCCAACCCATGGGAACCAAAGTGTCTAGTCGCCTGATCACTGAGCTCTAGGGACCTAGACCCTCAAAAGCTGGCCATGAGCCTAAATAATCCCAAATGTCTGAATTCGGCTGGACCAGAGGTTTCTATATTTTATCAGAGTTGAGGGACCAGGAACTCAGGGGGTCTGGCATGGAGGGCCAGCAGATTCCTGACTCCACCCCAAACACACAGCCTCTACTGAGGCAGATGGGCCACTTCTCAGATTCTCTGACCCTGCTCTCATTAGAAAATGAAAGAAACCTTCTATTAACATATCCATGTGTGTGCACACATGAAATGGGCCTTCTCATGCCTCCCACATGTGGAGACAAGCTGCCTCAAACCACACCTGTGATCTTCTCACAAAACGCACTTCTTGTCTGTGTCCCTGGACTACAGTCCCCAGACCTAAGCCCCTTCTCACCACAACCCAGTCCAGTAGTTTCCACCACCTATCTCTTGCCTCCTGAGCCTCTTTCCAATGGGCCCTCCTTCCCTCCCCAGAGCCCTGCCCTGGACCAGCCTTGTCCCTGCCGATCTGGGTCTCTCCACTGACTAACACTTTATTTTTTGAGATATAATTCACACACCATTAAATTCACCCCTTTACAGTACACAACTCAGTAGTATATAGTAAATTCACAACATTGTATAATTATCACCACTATCTAATTTCAGAACATTTTCATCACCTCAAAAACAAAATCTTGAACCCATTAAGCAATTATTTCCTATTTCCTCCTTCCTCCAACCCCAAGCAACTGCTAATCCACTTTCCCTACAGATTTGCCTACTCTGGACATTTCACGTAAGTGAAATCATACAACATGCGGCCTTCTGTGACTAACTTCTTTCACTTATTATAATGTTTTAAAGGTTCATCCATATTGTAGCATAAATCACTATTTCATTTTATGGATGAATAATATCCCATTGTCTGAATACATGACATTTTGTTTATCCATTCCCCAGCTGTGGACATCTGAGTTGTTTCTATTTTTTGGTGATTATGAATAATGATGCTATAAACACTTGTGTACAAGTCTTTGTGTGGACATATGTTTTTAATTCTCTTAGATATATACCTAGGAGCAGAATTGCTTGTTTATATGCTAACTCTATGTTTAACTGTTTGAGAGAAATTACCAGACTGTTTTCCAGAGCAGCTTCCCTATTTTACATTCCCACCAGCAATGCAACAGGGTTCCAATTTTTCCACATTCTCACCACCACTTATCATTTCTTTTTTTTGGTTTGTCGCCATCCTATTGGGTGTCAAGTGTATCTCACTGTGGTTTTAATTTCCATTTCCCCAGTGACTAATGGTGTTGAGCCTCTTTTCATGTGCTTACTAGCCACTTGGATACCTTCTTTGGAGACATTTCTATACGAGTCCTTTGACCATTTTTAAATTAGATTTATTGTCTTTTTACTGCTGAATTATGAGTATGTTATATATTCTGGACACTAGATCCTTATTGGATATATTTTTGCAACTGTTTTCCCCTTTTGTGTGTTATGTTTTTACTTTTGATAGTATGCTTTGATGCACAAAAGTACTGAATGTGATTAGTTCCAATTTATCTATTTTTTTCTTTGGTTGCTTGTATCAAAGTAGCCCTTTAGACCCTGCTAATCCACCCTCCACACAGTAGCCAGAGGGAGCTTTCTAAACTTAATTGATGTCCTCTCCTGTTCAAAACAGCCCTATATGTGTGACTTAGAACAGTGCTTCTCAAATAAAATATGCCAAGGAAGCCTCTGAGAATCTGATTAATGAAGATTCTGATTTGGTAGGTCTAGGGTGGAACCTGGGAATCCACATGTCTATGAAGCTTCCAGGAGATGCTGGTGCAGTGCGTGTTTTCCAAAAATGACCACAGCAATATTTCCTGTCCAACATGCTTCCAGAATCTTGCACTCACTACCCCACAAAGAAGTGAAGCCCATTTCCCCTTCCCTTGAACCTGGTGGGACTTTGGGATAGCCTCAACAAATGGAACATGGGATAGTGACTGCATGACTTCTGAAGCCTGGTCCTACAAGGCAATATGGTTTATGCCTGGCTCTCTGTGGAATTTTGCCTTTGGAATTCACCCACTATGCTATGTGAAAGCTTAATCTAGCCACATGGAGAAACAATACAAAGAGCAACAGAGGACCCAGCCAACAGCCAGTGTCAACTGCCAGGTGTACGAGTGAATGTGCTTTTGGATTATTCTAGATGATGCCTAATAAATCACTGTTGAGCAGAGATGAGCTATCTCTGCAGATTGCAGTTTTTAGAGCAAAATACATTGTCATTGTTTTGAAACAACTGGGTTTAGAGTTGTCTGTTACGCAGCAGTAGACATAGCTATAGCAATATTGACACTGCTGCTCTATGGACCACAGTTTGAGTAGCCAGGGGCTGGTTCACTACATAATTTGCATGTGATGTCTTTTCTTTGTTACTCTCTTTCCATTCTTTATCTTTGCTTGGCTTATTTGTACTTATTCCTTCAGTTCTCCTTTAAGAACACTTTACTGATGTTTCAATTTTGGCCTGTTGCCTAATCTGAGTCCCCTCAACCCCTTGTGCCTCACTTACTCCAGCCCTGATCTCTCTTCATGGGCTCCCCCATCCCAGCAATGGTCATCTTTGTTGTCCCTGTGTGGTGAGGGTTTTTCCCACATCAGCTGGTCTGAGCTCTAGGAAGTCAGGCCTGGTGCTGACTTGGTCATTTCTGGATGTAGCTCAGTCAATGTGATGCTCAGAATGGTAACAGTGGGGCTGGCCTAATCCACCCCAACTCCCTGAGTGTCTCCCCTGAGTGTGACCCCTGGCTGTGGGTCAGAGCAACTCCTTCCCAAACATCAGGGGTCACCCACAATGCTGTCTTTGCCCCTTCCAATCTATCATTAGTGCCTAATGCCTCCAAGAATGACCCAGACCCTTTGTCCACAGACCCCCACTCCTCAGACCTCATGACTTCCACAGCTTGGATGTAGCTGCCAAGAGATCCCATACTGCCCCCAGCCTCTTTCTATAGTGCACAGAGAGGGAGAGGGAGCTCTGCTCATTTGCATGCTCTTGGAGGGTGTTTATTCTTCCACTGGGGCTGTGGTTGGACTCCCAGTTCTCTCCAGCACCTCCACAGCAGAGGTCTCAGCATCTGCAGACCTGGCTAAGGTTGGCAAAGGATGGCCAGTGTAGGGATGGAGTCTGAGCCCCTAAGCCCCCTCACACACACACGTAGACATGGGGGACTCCACTGGACAAAAAGCAGGAGGTTGTTTTTAAGGAGGAAATCCCCACAGACATGGATTCAGCACCTCTTCTGACAACATCTCACTTCTCTGGGAACATCTTCACTCCCAACTAGAAAGTGTTTTGACAAGGAATTGCGAAAATGTCAGTGTGTGTTTGTCCTCACTGGCATTAATGGTTTTATGAATGTCTGAGTGTCTCCCCTGAAGAGATGTCTCTCCTCAGGCTGGACTTTCCACCTTCTCACTTTGGCAACTTTTCTGCAAACGTGGACTTGGGCAATAGTTCCATGTACAGCCATTTCTCCTCTGCTGCTGTCCGCATTACCTGCCTGTTTCCTGCAGGGGGAGCTTTGACACATTTGCAACACATCTGGGAATCTATGAATCCTCACTGCTCACCGGCTCACACACACATTCTATTTTCAAACATCTGAAATAGTGCTGTGTGATAGAAATACAATGGGAGCTACATGTGTAATTTTAAGTTTTCTATCAGTCATGTTTAAAAATGTAAAAATAAACAGATGAATAAACACAAGAAAAGATACTAAACATTACTTATCATTACAGAAGTGCAAATCCAAAGCACAATGAGATACCACCTCACACCCATTAGGAGGGAGAAAAAAGAAAAGAAGTGTTGGCAAAGATGTGGAGAAGTTGGAAAACTTAAGCATTGCTGGTAGGAATGTCAAATGGTACAACCTGTGTGGAACATACTATGATGGTTCCTCAAAATAGTAAACAGAACTACCACACAATCCAGCAATCTTCCTTCTGAACATACACCCCAAATAATTGAAAGCAGGGACTTGAACAGATATTTGTACATTCTTTTCCATAGTAGCCATTCCTCACAATAGCCAAAAAGTGGAAACTCAAATGCCCATCAACAGATAAATGGATAAACAAATTGTGGTGGGTACATACAATGGGATATTATTCAGCCTTAAAAAGGAAGGAAATTCTGACACACGGTGCAATATGGATGAACGTTGAAAACATTATTCTAAGTGAAACAAGCCAGTCTCAAAAAAGACAAATACATTGTATATATATATACCATATCCAGTTATACACTATATCACTCCAGTTCCTAGAGTATCAAATTCATACAGACAGCAAGTAGAACGGTGGTTGCCAGGCGCTGGGGGAGGGGGAATGGAGAGTTTTATTTAACAGGGACAATTTAAGTTTTGCAAGATGAAGAGTTCTGGAGATGGGTGTTGGTGATGGTTGCACAACAGCATGTGTGTACTTAAAACTAATGAACTGTACACTTAATGAAGGTTAAAATGGTAAAATTTATGTGACATATATTTACCACAATAAAAAATTTAAAAATGAACAGGCAAAGTTAGTTTAGTCAGATTTTTATTTATCCAAATATACTCAAAATATTATTTCAATATGTAATTAATTAAGGTTATTGAAATGTCTTATATTCTTTCTATCATACTAAGCCTTTGAAATTTGGCATGCATGTTACACATACAGCACGCCTGAATTCGGTGCTCTAAATCCACATTTCTAGTGGATTTAGGGAAAATTAAACTAAGGGATTGGGAGCGTAAGAGGAATTTTGGATGAAAATAAGGATCTGGAAAAAATTATCAGAAGATTTGCTAGCAGTAAAAAGAAATTGGGGCTGACTTTGAAGGGGAAATTTAAGGAAGAGTTTGGGGGACTTAAGAGGTAAGTTAAGGATGCTTTTGAGAGAAATTAAGATTATATTTGGGGGAACCCTGCACTGGGTTATGCAGGAAGACTCCGTGGATAGTCTATCAAAATTAAGGGAATAATTTGTGGGAAATTAAGAGGCCAGATAACAAAGATTTTGAGAGAAAAATAACAGTTTGAAGAAAAATTATGAGGAGTCTTTGGTAAAACCAAGAATGCTCAGCCAAATAAAAGAGAGAATTTAGGATTGAATAAAGGAAGAAGTTGACAGACTGTAGGGTTTGCTGATGGATTAGACATTAGCACAAGAGCAAGAGAGGCATCAAAATACCACTAAGATTTCTGACCTGAGCTCCTGGAAGGATGGAGTTGATTTTGACTGAGAAGAGGATGACTCTGGGCAGATCACGTTGGGAGGTGAGGGGAATAAAGGACATGTTGGCTGTGGAATGTTATATTGGATGTACCCCATGATGTCTAGTATTGATACTCTAGATCGACTTATTCTCTTCCAACTCCCTTGAAAAACACATGGAAGTCTGAGATGCTGAAGACAGTGATTCCTGGAATCTCTGACAGAAGATTCACGTTGTAGATAGGGACGTGGTTCTTGTGAGATGAATGCTGTGCTTCTCCTGGTGCTCAGGATGATGAAGGTGTTGGGTCACAAGTGGCTGAGAGTGGGAAAGCATTTGCTGCTGCTAATTGTAGCAGAGGTTAGCTGTGGTCCAAAACCAAATATGTTAGCAGCATTCTGATTTTCCTCGTTGTTCATCTAAGACAGAGCTTCCTTAATGAGCCAGATTTCCAGATCTTTCCTTGAAGTTCTTTCTGGGAGCTTTAACTAGGGCCTGGTTCCAAATAAATAAGAAAGTAGAAAGGCCAATTATGAACTAGTAATGATATTGGGCCATGAACAAGGTTATGATTTTGTAACTCCATACTCCTGATGTCAAAGAAAGACAGAAAACATGACAGTCACCATATGTCATATGGACAAAGACCTAAGAAATTTGGGCTTCTTGGAAGAATCTTTTTTTAAAAATTTTTTATTGAGTTTATGATAGTTTACAATCTTGTGAAATTTCAGTTGTGCATTATTGGTTGTCAGTCGTGTTGTAGGTGCACCACTTCACCTTTTGTGCCCACCCTCAACTCCCCCTTTTGCCCGGCAGCCACTAATCTGTTCTTTGTCCACATGTTTAAATTCCTCATATGAGTGGAGTCATACAGAGACTGTCCTTCTCTGTCTGGGTTATTTCACTTAACATAATTCCCTCAAGATCCATTCATGTTGTTGTGAATGGGACGATTTTATTCTTTTTATGGCTGAGTAGTATTCCATTGTATATATATGTACCATCTCTTTATCCAATCATCAGTTGATGGGCACTTAGGTTGCTTCCATGTCTTGGCTATTGTAAACAATGTTGCAATGAACATTGGGTGCATGGGACTTTTGGAATGACTTCAGGCTCCTTGGATAGATACTCAGTAGTGGGATGGCTGGGTCATATGGTATTTCTATTTTTAATTTTTTGAGAAACCTCCATACTGTTTTCCATAGCGGCTGCACCAGTTTGCATTCCCACCAGCAGTGTATGCAGGTTCCTTTTTCTCCACAACCTCTCCATCATTTGTTACTTTTTGTTTTGGTTATTTTTGCCATTCTAATGGGTGTAAGGTGATATCTTAGTGCAGTTTTGATTTGCATTTCCCTGATGATCAGCGATGATGAATATCTTTTCATGTGCCTATTGGCTATCCATGTATCTTCTTTGGAGAAATGTCTGTCACGTTTCCTGCCCATTTTTTGATGGGGTTGTTTGAATTTTTGTTGTTGAGTTGTGTGAGTTCTTATATATTATGGAGATTAACCCTTTGTTGGATATATGACTTGAAAATATTTTTTCCCAGTTGGTGGGTTGTTATTTTGTTCAATCCTGTTTTCCATTGCCTTGAAGAAGCTCTTTAGTCTGATGAAGTCCCATTTGTTTATTCTTTCTATTGTTTCCCTTGTCTGAGAAGACATGGTATCCAAAAAGATCCTTTTAATACTGATGTCAAAGAGTGTACTACCTACATTTTCTTCTAGAAGCCTTATGGTTTCAGTTCTTACCTTTAGGTCTATGATCCATTTTGAGTTTCTTTTTGTGAATGGTGAAAAAGAATGGTCAATTTTCATGCTCTTACATGTGGCTTTCCAGTTTTCCCAGCACCATTTGTTGAAGAGACTTTCTTTTCTCCATTGTAGGCCCTCAGCTCCTTTGTCGAAGATTAGCTGTCCATAGATGTGTGGTTTTATTTCTGGGCTTTCAATTCTGTTCCATTGATCCGTGCACCTGTTTTTGTACCAGTACCATGCTGTTTGGATTACTGTAGCTTTGTAGTATGTTTTGAAGTCAGGGATCGTGATGCCTCCAGCTTTGTTCTTTTTTCTCAATATTGCTTTAGAAATTCAGGGTCTTTTGTTGCCCCATATGAATTTGAGGATTCTTTGTTCTATTTCTGTAAAGAATGTCGTTGGGATTGTGGTTGGGATTGAGTTGAACGTGTAGATTGCTTTATGTAGTACGGACATTTTAACTATGTTTATTCTTCCAATCTGTGTACATGGAATATCTTTCCACCTCTTTATGTCCTCATCCATTTCTTTCAGGAAAGCCTTGTAGTTTTTGTTGTGTGGGTCTTTCACTTCCTTAGTTAAATTCACCCTGAGTTATTTTATTCTTGTTACAATTGTGAATGGTATTGTGTTCTTGAGTTCTTTTTGTGTTAGTTCATTATTAGAGTATAGAAATGCTACTGATTTATGTAAGTTGATTTTATACCCTGCAACTTTGCTGTAGCTGTTGATTACTTCTGAAAGTTTTCCAATGGATTCTTTGGGGTTTTCTATATATAAGATCATATCATCAGCAAACAGGGAGATTTTCACTTCTTCCCTCCCTATTTGGATTACTTTTATTCCTTTTTCTTGTCTAATTTCTCCAGCCAAAACCTCCAGTACTATGTTGAATAAGAGTAGTGATAGAGGGCATCCTTGTCTCATTCCTGTTTTCAGAAGGATGGCACTCAGTTTTTGCCCATTGAGTATGATGTTGGCTGTGGGTTTGTCATATATGGCCTTTATTATGTTGAGGTACTTTCCTTCTATCCCCATTTTGTTCAGAGTTTTTATCATACATGGCTGTTGGATCTTGTCAAATGCTTTCACTGCATCTATTGAGATGATCATGTGGTTTTTATTCCTGAATTTGTTGATGTGGTGTATCACGTTGATAGATTTGTGGATGTTGAACCATCCCTGTGTCCCTGGTATGAATCCCCACTTGATCGGGATGTATGATCCTCTTGATGAATTGCTGAATTCGGGTTGCCAAAATTTTGTTGAGAATTTTTGCATCTATGTTCACCAGCGATATTGGTCTGTCCTCCTCCTTGTTCATGCAGTCCTTGTCAGGCTTTGGTATCAGCATGATGTTGGCCTCGTAGAAAGTGTTAGGAAGTGTTCCATCCTCCATAATTTTTGGAATAGCTTGAAACGTATAGGTGTTAAATCCTCTCTGAAAGTTTGATAGAATTCTCCAGGAAAGCCGTCTGGTCCTGGTGTTTTATTCTTTGGGATGCTTTTGATTGCTGTTGCAATCTCTGTGCTTGTGATTGCTGTGTTCAGATTGTCTGCTTCTTCTTGACTTAGCTTTGGGAGATTGTAAGAGTCTAAGAATTTATCCATTTCGTCTGGGTTACCCATTTTGTTGGCATATAGTTTTTCGTAGTATTCTCTTATAATCCATTGTATTTCTGTGGAGTCTGTTGTTATTTCTCCTCTTTCATTTCTGATTATGTTTATTTGAGCTTTTTCCCTTTTTTTCTTTGTAAGTCTGGCTAAGAGTTTGTCAATTTTATTTATCTTCTCAAAGAACAAGCTCTTTGTTTCATTGATCCTTTCTACTGCCTTTTTTGTTTCAATAGCATTTATTTCTGCTTTGATTTTTATTATTTCTCTCCTTCTGCTGACTTTGGGCTTTGTTTGTTCTTCCATCTCTAACTCAGTTAGGTGTAGTTTGAGATTGCTTATTTCTTGTGTGTTTAAGGTGTGCCTGTATTGTGATGAATTTCCCTCTTAATACAGCTTTTGCTGTATCCCATAGAGTTGGTATGGCATGTTATCATTTTCACTTGTCTCCAGATATTTTTTGATTTCTCCTTTAATTTCTTCAATGATCCATTGCTTGTTCAATAGCATAGTGTTTATTCTCTACATCTTTGTCCATTTCTCAGCTTTTTTCTTGTAATTAATGTCTAGCTTTATAGCATTATGATCGGAGAAGATGTTTGTTATTATTTAAATTTTTTAAAATTTATAGAGGCTTGGCCTGTTTCCCAACATATGGTATATTCTGGAGAATGTTCCATGTGCACTTGAGAAAAATGTGTATTCTCTTGTTTTTGGAGGAAGTGTTCTATATATGTCTATTAAGTCCAGCTGTTTTAGCTTTTCATTTAATTCCACTGTTTCCTTGTTGATTTTCTGTCTGGATGATCTGTCCAATGATGTGAGTGGGGTTTTGAGGTCCCCTACTATTATTGTGTTGTTTTTGATATCTTCTTTTGGGTTTGTTAATAGCTGCTTTATGAACTTTGGTGCTCTTGTGTTGGGTGCATAGATATTTATAACATTATTTCTTCTTGATGAAGTGTCCCTTTGATCATTATATGTTGACCCTCTATGTCTCTGTTTACCTCCCTTATCCTGAAATCTACCTTGTCTGATGTAAGTATTGCAACACTTGCTTTCTTTTGTTTGCCACTAGCTTGGAGTATTGTCTTCCACCCCTTCACTCTGAGCCTTTGTTTGTTATTGGAGCTGAGGTGTGTTTCCCTGGGGCAACAAATTGTTGGATCTTGTTCTTTAATCCATCTTGCTACTCTTTGTCTTTTTATTGGAGAATTCAGTCCCTTTACAATGAGGGTGATTATTGTTGCATGAGGGCTTAATGCTATCATTCTGTTGCTCCTTTTCCAGTTTTTCTGCATTTCCTTTGTTTCTCATCTTTTGTGTTTTGGCCTACCCATTGATATCTGCGGTTTCTTATGCTGGGTTTCTTAGTTTTTTCCTTGTTTATTTTTTGTGTCTCCGTTCTGTTTTTCAGTTTAGTGGATACCCTGAAGTTTGTATTCAGAATCTTGTGCATAACATAGTCCATTTTCTCGTGGCCTCTTATTTCCTTAGCCTAAACCGACTCAGTCCCTTGCCTCCTCCCCTCCTAAGTGATTATTTTCATCCCTTATTCCAACTTGTGTTGTGAGTTTGTGGTTAGAGTGATAAGACTGTCTTTGTTTTGGGTGTGGTGTTTTCCTTCCCTTTATCTTAATGCTATAGTTGAATATTTGGTATCTTATTCTGATCCTATCAGTCACCTGACTCTGTGTTTTGTGATCCCTTTCTCCTTTTTTTTTTCTTTTTTCAAGTGTGAGGGCCTTCTTCAGGATTTCTTGTAGTGGGGGTCTCATGGCTACGAAGTCCCTTAGCTTTTGTTAGTCTGGGAAAGATTTCTCCCTCATATCTGAAGGATGTTTTTGCTGGATAGAGTATTCTTGGCTGAAGATTATTATCCTTTAAAGTTTTAAATATGTCATTCCAATCTCTCCTAGCTTGTAAGGTTTCTGCAGAGAAATCTGCTGAAAGTCTGATAGGGGTTCCTTTTTAGGTTATTTTCTTCAGCCTTGCTGCCCTGAGTATTCGTTTTCTCTGTCATTCACTTTTTCCAGTTTTACTACTATATGCTTTGCAGTAGGTCTTTTTACATTGACATGTCTAGGAGATCTGAAAGCTTCCTCCATACACATTTCTCTCTCATTCCCTAGATTTGGTAAGTTCTCTGCTATTATTTCTTTGAGCACGTTTTCTGCTCCATTCTCCTTTTCTTCACTTTCACATATACCAATAATTCTTAAGTTGCACTTCCTCATTGAGTCGGCTATTTCTCTGAGATTTTCTTCATTTCTTTTTAACCTTAGTTCTCTCTCTTCCTCTGTCTGGAGCCATTCAACTTGTCTATCTTTGATTATGCTAATTTGTTCCTCTATGGTGTCCACATGGGGATTCAGGGAACCCGTATTCAAGTCCTCAGAATGTAATTCTGTGTTTTTATTGTTTTCCTTCTGGTCTGGAGGTTTTATAAATTGCTGGATGGTAGAGGAACGGTTTTTGCACATAGTGATATTATTCAGTTACAGTTACAGCCTGTCACTGTTAGATGGGGGTCGGGAGCTGTGTATTCTGAGCCCTCCACCTTCAGCTGAGATGGTGCAGCACAGCTGTGTTTTGGGGGGGGCAGTTTCTCTTGTGTGCAGGCACGGGTTTCTGGATCAGCTCTCACTCTCTGATTTCTTGGGGCTTTGGCTTGATGGGGACCCCCATGTGAAAGCTTTTGGCCCCTTACAGCTTCTGTCTAGACTGAAGGGTGCTAGGGAGTCCTGGGAGATCCCCTAGACGTGCAACCTCTCCCCAACTCCTTCCCTCAAGGAGCCTCCCATGGCCGTGATCCTGATCTTTAGAGGAGAGAGCAAAGATCTCTCTTATCCCATTCCAGCTTCACCAAGGGGGGATTCAGCCTCTCCACCCTCTGTCATTTGGCTGCTGTGGGTCTCTGGGGATTCCTATGCTATTAGGATATTTTCTGTTGGAATGTTGTTGCTCCTTTTTGTTGTATGTTGGAGAGGAGAGAGTCCTGGGTGAGTGCACTTGGCCACGATGCTGACATCACTACCTTGGAGGAATCTTAATGAGGTATGTCAAGCTTGCCCAGAGGGGCAATATTGCTTTGATGTGAATGATTTACAACCCCAAGGGGATTTTAAGTTGTTGTCATGCAGCCTATTGCAGCTGTAACAATGAAAGTATTATTCTATTCCTGATATTCACTCTGTGAGCAAAACTTATTCTGGCTCCTTCCTGTTGCATGTTCTTTTTCTTGTATCTGTGCCAATATTGGACTTGGCTGTGATAAGCCCAGTGTCTCTGTTTTCTGTTCAGAGTGATCACAGGAAGGTTTGGCTTCTCATGTCTAGACCACAATGAGATCTGCCCCAAACAGTTGCAGCTCCTCTGGATGGAAACAAAGTCATCTCTGAATAACATACTCTGAGGCTACTTACTTATTTTTCACTTTCAGGAATTATCTAAGGTCTTCCCTCTTGAAAGATGGGGTCTCAGCTCCTTTCTTCCCCATCACCATAACATATCTCCTCTTTCCATTCCCATCTCTCCAGTGTTTTCTTAAGACCAACATTCAGTGTGGACTTTATCATGTCTATTTAATGCTATTCACATTTGAGCCAACTAGTTGTGATCCCTGCTGCCCCCACGCCCATCTTGGATTGTAGAGTAACAAATTTGAATATCTGACATATTCAGGGCTGGAAAACATTCCCTCTGTATGCTGGGGTTGGGAGGTAGGGAAGCTGGAGACCTACGAGATGCAAACCAAGTAGAAAAAGCCAAACTCCTACAGGCATGTATTCACAGCCCCCTCAGGTTACTTTGTAGCGGTGCTGTCTTCTGGTGGCTGCAGGATGTACTGCAGCTCCTGATGGGTCATTCTTTTTTTTCCCAAAGGGAGACCATCAACCCATTGTCCTTCCCAGGGGAAGAACCAGCTACATAAATTGCAAGACTCAGTGTAAAGTGAAAATGCAGGGCTCCTTGTCCAAAACTCATTAAGAGTTCCAAAATGGCAAAAGCAAAGTATTACACCTACCACTGGCCCTTCTAAGTGACTGTGACTGAAAAGACTGAAGCCTCTGTAGCCAGCCATGCCTCGCAGGGCAGATGGATGTGATGATCATCCTCCATGTGAATTCTATGCTAACCCAAGCCACAAATAACCTACACAAATGGTGAGCCCTGATTGTCTTTAAATCCCAAATGAAAGGGTTCTTTCTTTTGAAAATTTCACATTTTGAACTCTGACAATTATTAGGCAAATATACTGCTCTAACCAAAACTGTGACTAAATTTGAGATGATTTTAGCATCAAAGACAATAAGTGAAACACATTGATTATATGAAAAGCCATAATTATCCTCAAAGATAGACAGCAAAAACTATCCCCTAGACTATCCACATTGGAGGTGAAAGTAATCAACTCTTCACCCTGAATGTTGAGAATTCCAGGATAAATGTCCAGCCTAGGTCCTGTCCTCCCAGAAGTGGCCAGAGGCACCTGGGGTGAGGGAAACACCTTTGCATAGGAAGTGTTTTTGTCTGAATGCAGGATGGATGAGAGAGTGAGTGACTGTCCTTGTGCACCCAGATGACACAATGGGCTCAGGCCAGGAACAAAGTAGGGGATGCAACAGTAGTTGTGGTGGTGGAGCTGTGGATGTGACATATGCAGGCATTTAGGTGTCCCCTCAGGGATCCACAGGATCTGATGGATGATGGAGCTAATACTGGAGAGACAAAGCTGTCTCTGTCTGTAATGTTGGATGGACTCCTCTCCCTTGAAGGGGACTGTGCATTAGTTTCTTGTGGCTGCCATTACAAATTACCACACACTTGGTGGCTTAAAAGAGGATAAAGTTTTCTCTGGCAATTCTAAGGCAAGAAATCCAAAATCAAAGTATTAGCAGAATCACGTTCCCTCCAGGAGCTCCAGTAGAGATTAAGTTCCTTTCTTGTTCCAGCTTCAGGTGCTTGTTGGCACTCCTTGGCTTGTGGCTGCATCACCCCAATCCCTGCCTCCATCTTCACCTGGTCTTCTTCTCTGTGTTTTCTCCTCTTCTATTTCTTATAAGGAGACATCAGTTGATTTAGGACTCACCCAGATAACCCACATGATCTCCTCTCAAGATCTTTAATTATATCTCCAGACAAAATTTTTCCAAATAAGGTCACATTACAAGTTCTAGGGTTTGGGCATGGATCTATCTACATTGGGACCCCATTCCATCCATTATGGGAAGCCTGAGCCTCTAGTTCAGTGCCTGATGGGATTTTGGTGGATGTCTAGAATACTGCCCATGAGGTGTCCCCTAAAAACTCTACAATGAGCTCCACTGAGTCTAGGGTTCACCTCCAGCTTACAGAAATGAGAGGATGTGGAGGAACAGAGAGATAAGCCTGCAAAAAGCTGCAAGACAGAACCAGGTTTGGACCCCCAAAGACCACCAGCATAGGATCCACACACAGGAAAGGTTTTAGAAAAAAAGGGCTTTCCAGATTAGTAACACATGCAGTGGGGGACCTTAGCTTAGATCTTGGATAGAGAAAAGTAAAATAAAATACATTTTGGAAGAAAAGAGAAAATCAAATAGATAAACTGGACCACACAAAAATTTAAGGATCTCATCAAGAAAGTGAAAACAATAACCCACAGAATGGGAAAAAGTTTAGCCAACCACAAATCTGATAAGGGACTTGTATCTAGTATATATAGAAAAAACATGCACTATTCAATAATAAAAAGTATAAATAATTCAATTAAAAATGGACAAGGGAGCTGAATAGACAGATGGACAAAGAAGATACACAAATGGACAAGGAGTACATGAATAAATGTTCAACATCATTAGTCATCAGTGAAATGTAGATGAAAACCTCAGTGAGATACCACTGCGCACCCACTAGTAGAGCTAGAAACACAAAGACAGATAATAACAAGTGTGGAGAGTAAATGGAAACCCTCACCCACTGTTGTGGGAGTGTAGAATGATGCAGCTGCCTTGGAAAACAGTATGGCAGTTCATCAAACTGTTAGATATACTGTTACCATATGAGCCAGTTTTTCTGCCCTTAGGTATATGCCCAAGAGAAATGAAAAAAATTATCCCTAATAACTTGGACAGAGCACATTATTCACAATAGCTGAAAAGTGGAAACAACACAATTATCCATCAATTGATGAATGGGTAAACAAAAGTGGTATATAGATAAGGTGGAATATTATTTAGCCATAAAAAGGAGTAGAGAACTATACATGTTTCAACGTAGATGAACCTTGAAAGGATTCTGCTAAGTAGAGGACGCCAGGTACAAAAGGCCACATATTGTATCATTCCATTTATATGAAGAAAACAGAATAGGAAATCCATAGAGACAGAGTGTAGATTAGTGGTTGCCAGGGGTTGGAGGGAATGGGGAGAACGGGGTGCGACTGCTAAGTAGTAAGGAGTTACTTTGGGGATTTTGGAAATATTCTAAAATTGAATGGTAGTGATGGTTTCAGAACTCTGTGAAAATACTGAAAGGATTGAAGCAGACACCTTGCATGAGTGAATTGTATGGTATGTGAATTCTACCTCAATAAAGATGTTAACGTATATATTTCACATAGTCTTTAAGCAAGGTGAGTGTATTAGTTTTCTATTGCTGCTGTAACAAATGACCACAAACCAGTGTGAAAGTCTGAAAATAGACTGGGTGATAGATGAAATAAAGGAATTACAATTCTGTTAGTTTGCTAATGGAGTTGTGGTTACACAGAGGAATGTCATCTTCTGAAGACAGGCAGGTGGAAGTATTTTGGATGCAGCACTGAGATTCCTGTAATGTATTTTGAAGTGTTCCAGAAAACAACTAAATATAGGGGAATATAAAAATAGATAGACAAACATGACAAATAGGGCACCCAAATTATGACAATTTTATGTCTGTGGTGGGTATATGACTGCTAGAATATTATTTCTAAGCGTATGTTTGAAATTTGTCATAATAAAAAGTCACTAGTTTCCCACTATTTATATGAAGATCAAAATCAGGCAGACATGTGGTGTGTACTGCTCAGAGATTAAACCACACTGAATCTAAAATTGTCAATTTAAATAAATTCTGGAGGTATCATCAGGTGCTAAACTCCACGCCTCCCACCTCATGAAGTGTAAACACCCCAAGAGTTAGAGTATCTGATGTTTTTCTTTAAAAAGATGTAAGCACTGTGAAGATGATGTTGGTGCTCAGCTGGGACCTTTCTCTGAGCTCCTGATTCACCCCCACGGATGTCCTCTTCAGCAGAGATTTGACCTCAGTGGAGTCACAGTCCCTTCCCCAGGAAGTTGCCCCAACCCACTCCTGACAGCAGCCAGCAGCCAGGGACAGCCTGGCACATGGCTCTGGAGTCAAATGTGAGGTGACTCTGAGCTGTACTTTGTCTTCCAGAGCCCCCGTGGTCAGGTGCATTAGGTCCCCACTCAGAAATGACCCTTGCTAGCTTCCTTGCTCTGTGCTGCCCAGATCCCCTGAAGCCTGTCCTCCATGAACCTCTGGAATCCTGTATCATGCTATGCTTCTAGGAAACATGACCCAACACCATCCACACCAACAGCGATCCTAGGAAGCTGGCTCTAAGGGTAGATTCTGGGTGGAGTGATGACACTCCCTGCTGAACATCAGTTGTGGGACCTCTGACGTTTCACTTGTGGTGAGCTGGGGTGGTACAGGGGTGCACAGCTTGTGCACTGCCGCTGGGCTTGAGAAATGTGAGGAATGGTAAAGATAAGGATTGTGGAATCAGATGGCTACTTGCAAGTGCCTCTGAGTATTGAAGAGAGGCAAGGGCAGGCTCAGACCTATCCCTCAAAAACGAAAAGCAAAGTATGAGAGTTGAAGTGATCCCTAACTCTTGCAGCCAAAGGGAAGGCAGAGTTGAAGACCAGATACAGGATTTAAGTGTAAGGAGAAAAACTTTGGTGGAGCTCCCTGACTTGGTCTCTCCCTTTACTGGTTCCAAATTGTATCCTTTTCCTATAATAAAATGTAATCATAAGTATAGCACTTTCCAGACTTCTATTTCTCATTCTAGCAAAATATCAAACCTGAAGGGGTGGTGGAAATGCCCAACCAAGTTGGTCAGAAATGTAGGTGGCCTGGGACCCAAAAGCAGGGCTAGTGTGTGAGGTGATGGTAGTCTTATGAAGGAATTTGCTCTTAATCAGTGGGATCTGTGCTAATTCCAGTGGTTAGTGTCAGAATTGAATTGCACCACAGTAGTGCAGTGGGGTAAGGGACTAAAACCTTCAGAGAAGTAGACATGCTGGGACAGGTCTCCTATGTAAGTCGGAAAGACATTGGTCAAATTTCCAAACCTCGGGAAGGCTGGTGAGAATAGCACTGGTGAAAGGGACATCAGCATCACTGAGGTGCAAGTGGAGGCCATCCTCCACAGGTCAGGGTTTAATACAGAAGTTGCTGTTGCAGAGCTGGGCTCCATAGTAGCAATGGGGACAATAGGATCTGGGAATGGCAGAAACCAGCACTGAGCCATCAGAAGCAAGGTGGGTGTAATTACCACCATAAGCTGCAATATCAGAGTGCAGACAGATCTGATGAGATCTAGGAAATGACTCCTAGACATGCTGTCCTTAAGGACCAGGGATATGAATGGCCAGCAAGGGTGGCACTATTTAGACATAATCAAGAGATGAAGAATGGAGGAACAGAAGGCGGAGGTCAGTTGCCCCAATAAAAAGTCATGATCTTTGCCCAGTGAAGATCTCAAAAGTCCTCGAAACCAGGTTCTTTTGACTTCATGGGGAGGGTCCCCCCAACACCAAGGCAAGTGTCACCCAGAGAATCTATCCAAAGAATGATTAATCTGAAAAATACTATACATCACAATTATATTACGAATATTCTTAATCATAACCTTCACTGCCACAGAATTAATCCTATTCTACATCTTATTTGAAGCAACATTAGTCCCAACTCTAATCATTATTCCTTGATGATGAAATCAGACAGAACGACGCAATGTAGGACTCTGTTTCTTATTTTATACACTAGTAGGATCACTCCCACTTCTTGTTTTGCTAATCTTCGTCGAGACCCTTAGAGGTTCCCTAAATTTCCTAATAATTCATTTCTGAGTCCAAACATTGCCCCACTCTTGATCCAATATTTTCCTCTGCTTGGCATGTTTAATAGCATTCATAGTAAAAATACCTCTTTTTGTCCTACACCTCTGATGACCAAAAGTACATACAGAAGCCCCCATCTGACTCCATAATATTTGTGGCTGGGCAACTTTAAACAGGTGGCTATGGGCCATTAGGAATCACAAGACTACTAAATTCATCAACAAATTGCATGTCACACCCTTTCCTTGTATTATCTTTATGAGGAATAATCATAACCAGCTCCATCTGTTTATGCCCAAAAAACTTAACATCAGCAGTTCCATATTCCCATCAGCCACATAGCACTATAATCATATCTGTTCTTATTCCAAAACCAGGGAGTTATGTAGAGGACACAGCCTGATAATGACCCACAATATCATCTTCTCAGTACTATTCTGCCTGCAAATTCAAACTATGAATGAGTTCACAGCCAAACTATAATCCTAGCTCACAGATTACCAACACTCCTCCCACTCATAGCAGTGTGATGATCACCAGTAAGCCTTACCAACTTAGCTTTACCCCCCACAATAAATCTCATTTGGGAACTATTTGTGATAAGATCATTGTCCTCTCAGGCTAACAGGATTACCATTCAAATAGGAGTGAATATTATCCTTACCAAACTCTATTCCCTTTATATACTAATCATGGCACAATGAGGCAAATACTCATATCACATTAATAATGTGAAACCATCATTTACACAAGAAAATTCCCCCATAATTTTATACTTACTACCCCTTTTACTCTTATCACTTAATCCCAAAATAATTTGGAAACATAATCTAAATAAAATTTAATAAAAATATTAGATTGTTAATCTAATAGTAGAAGCTTAAAACTTCTTATTTACTAAAAAAGTATGCAAGAACTGATAATGCATGCCTCCATATATAACAATAAGGCTTTTTCTAACTTTTACAGTTAATAAAAATAAAAGTAATTGGTTGGTCTTAGAAACTAAAAAATTGGTAAATCTACATAAACATATTCTCTTCTTTTGTACTAGTTTTACTATTTATACCAACTCTACCAATTATAATAACCAATCCTAGCATCCACAAAAATGACCTATCTCCATATTACATAAAACTATAATTTCATATGCCTTCAGTTCCAGTCTAATTCCCACAATATTTGGTTACTCAGACCAAGATATAATTACTTCAAACTAGCACTGAATGCCTATCCAAACACTCAAATTTTCATTTAGCTTTAAAGTTGACTATTTTTCAACAACATTTATATCAGTAGCACTTTTTGTGACATGAACAATTACAGAATTTTCAATATGATATATACATTTAGACCCCCAAATTAACTTCTTGTTCAAGTACTTATATCCCTTATAACTATATTAATTTTAGTTGCCACCAAAAACCTCTTCCAACTTTTCATAGGATGAGGAGGGGTGGGAATTATATCATTTCTATTAATTTGATGGTGACTTGGCCGATCAGATGCAACACTGTTGCCCTCCAAGCAGTCCTATAAAATCTCATTGGAGATACTGGATTCATTATATCAATAGCGTGATTCCTATTTAACATACTCGTGAGACTTCCAACAAACCTTTATATTCAACCTCAGTCATATTAACCTTCAATTAACTGGACTTCTTTCAGCTGCAACTAGCAAATCCACCCAACTTGACCTCTACTCATGACTCCCTTAACTGTAGAAGGTCACCCACCCACCTCAGCCCTACTTCATTCAAGCACGATAATGTAACAGTGTCTTGTTACTAATTTGATTTTATTCACTAATAGAATATGTTAAAACCGTTCAAACATGAACACTGCGTAGGAGCCATCACATCATTCACAGCAGTTTGTGCCCTTACCCAAATAATATAAAAATAATCATTACTTTCTCCGCCTCAAGCCAACTAGGCCCAATATTATCAACTATAAGCATTAACCGACCATATTTAGCATATCAGAAATAATCTTCTAAAATGAAGAGTCTCAGGGCCACCCCAGTGGCGCAGCAGTTAAGTGCACATGTTCCACTTCAGCGGCCCAGGGATCGCTGGTTCAGATCCTAGCTGCTGACATGGCACCACTTCACAAGCCATGCTGTGGTAGGCATCCCACATATAAAGTAGAGGATGGGTGTGAATGTTAGCTCAGGGCCAGCCTTCCTCAGCAAAAAGAGGAGGATTGGTAGTGGATGTTAGCTCAGGGCTAATCTTCCTCAAACTATTCAAAGACAGCACCCCATTGTGAGCAATTTTGGAGCCTCTCTTTTAGGGACGACGCTTAAGTTGAACTCGAAACAGAGGTTCCCCAGAATGGCCATTATAATTTCAAATTATCTCATAAGTTTACTTATTTTTATTTGCTTATAGTTAGATCAGGAATTTCTGGGCAGTTGAAGTAGTGAAGCTTCCTATGGGAGGAAGAGGTGCAGCATATTCAGCTTTGTTTCACTATCAGGGTCACTGGTGTAGTTGTCATTTTCCAATCTGGCATTTTTTGAATTTATTTCATTATAAAGAAACAGTAAGGTATTCCTGATTTTACTTAGAAACCTCAGAAAACTTAAAATAAGATTTCCATTGGTTGTTTAATTTTACAGCTCGCTTTTTCCAATTGCATATGCCAATATACCATTTTGGGTAATCTGAAATTACCCCATTTTGGCCATTTTAATGTGACATCTTCTTTAGCATGTTTCACAAACATTGCCTGAAGGGTGGATGCATACGTTCCTACAATTTCAGGCAGAAGTAACCCTCCCTAGTGTGACCCAATGCTTATCCCCATCAAATAATCTATAAGACAATAAGGCAAAAGAGATGCCATGATTTCATATAAAGCCCATTTAAATATACTAATTTTCTTTAAAAGTTTTGTCTTAATTTTATCAACTCTTATGCCTCTAGTCATAGTTTCCATTGGGATTCTCTCGATAAGTTTCAGTCTTGTAATATTGTGTAAGGAAAGCATTCCCAGACAGACATAACCTCCTTTCCCAAAAAACACTCAGGGAAAGGTAACATGACCTCTTTACATAATATTAGCTTAAACATTTTAATCTTTATGATCTTACTAACCTTAGCAACCTGTTGCCCAAGTGATTGTTGGTTGGGTTTCTCATTGTGATTTCCACCTTGTAGTTTTTAAAAATCTTTTCATACTGGGTGAAGAGACTGGCCATGTTTTTGGTCCTTCAGAGTTGGGGTATGAGAAGGGGGCCCTTTAGTTGACACAACCTTAAGCAGTGTTTATTAAAAACTTTTTTTAACCCATTAATATCTGGTTTATTTATCCCTTTTTTAACTCAGCAGGTAGCTTTTCCATTCTTTTATTTGCAGGGGAAGATTTGCCCTAACCTAACATCTGTTGCCAATCTTCCTCCTTTTTTCTTTGCCTTGGCAAAGCCCCAGTACATGGTTGTGTATAGTTTTAATTTCTTCTGGTTCCTCTGTATGAGCCACTAAAACAGCATGGCTACTGACAGATGAGTACTGTAGTTCCATTCACAGGAATGGAGCCTGGGCCAATGAAGCAGAGCATGCCAAACTTTAACCAGTAGGCCACCTGGGCTGGCTCTCCCATTTTTCTTTTTAATAAGTAGCTAAAGATTTTTCAACCTTCTGAGATGAGTCCTGTGACTCTTCCCTTTGTTTTTCCCACATTCAGTATTTGTTTGTTTTACCCCACTGTCTTATTTTCAATATTTTTAAGATCCTCTTTAAAGATTTCTGCCTTGTTGAGAAAGGCCTTTATTTTTCTTGTAGTTTCTTTCTATTCTTTTGTTAAATTGTTTTCATTACCATCTGTAACATCATGACAGGAAGCTGAGAGCCAAAATTTGGTTAAATTTCATCTCTTTCTTCTTAAGAGGTTTATAACTGAAAACATTCCCATTTTTCAATGCATAGCCCAGAGGGTTCCCACTGGGAATCAAATCCAAATTTCCCATTATGGTACCACCCATACACACATATTATATGTATTCATATATATCCACGCTACCATCAAAACAGATGGAGTCAAGAGTTAGTCCTTTCAAAAACTTAGGAGTCTCCCCCAACAAAATCCAGTAAGCTGGAACAAAATTCCTGAAACAGAGACAAACCAGCTACAGATTAACATATACACATGCACACGCAAGCAACAAAACAGTGGAGCTTGGAGTTCCCCTCTGAGTGAGATCTCTAGTCCTTTCAACAAATTGGAAACCCCCACAGTAAATCCCAGTCACGTGGAAGGAAACCTCTGAAGCAGAGGCAAACAAATGAAAGGAAAAATGAGACTCAGTCAGTTTTCACGAGGCAACTCAACAAAGACAAGTGGGGCCCAGAGTTTTCTCTCTGAGCAAGATCTCTAGTCCTTGCAACAAAATTGGAGCTCCCCAAACAAACTCCAGTAGCCTGGCTCAAAACCCCTGAAAAAAAGGGAAACAAATGAAAGGGAAAATAAGACTTGGTCAGTTTGAATGAGGAAACTCCAGAAAAGGACATCTGTGCCAAACCAGAAGAAGAACAGACAAGGGAAGTGAGGCTGGAGCCGAGGGCACCAGAAAACTGCCTTCAGTGTCTCGGATTCATTCTAATGGAACTGAGAACTTAATCTCCCAAAACGTCCAAAAGACCATCTTAGGCCCCACCTCCCACCCCAGCTCCTGCAACACAAATGCCCAGCACACCAGGATTTGTGGGATATAATCCATACAGTCATCTTGTCTACAACAGCTACAGGCTGAGAGGGAACCCAGGCACCAACAGTCAGGTCAGATGCAAGGTACTGAGGACAGTGCCTAGGGCAATCACCCAGTCAGCTGCTAGACTCCTTCCCAGGAAATCCCAGTTGGCTCAGGGCCACAGAGTTGTGGGCAAAGAGCCTCCTGACTGGCTCACCAAGTTCTTTGCTAAAACAAAAAAAGGTTCGTTTACCCACTGCACAGGAGAGCAAATAACTGGAACGTCAGGCTTGTGTCAAGGAAAGAGGTTGATTGTCAAAGTCAACCAGGCAAGGAGATGAGAGTTAAAGCTCAAAAGGGAAAAATGGAGGGGTTTCGATCTGGGATTTTAAGTAGGGGAGGAGGAGCATGTGCTGGGGGTTTAGGCAGGGGTGGGGGAGCATGTAGCCTTGGTGGTTGGTGCCTTCCCACCAGCCAGTGTTTGCCCTTGAAGACTGACTTTCTTTTCCCTGGATTGTCTGGAATTTCCTGGTTAGTTTTCATCTTCAGCCTGTGTTTGGCCTTGTGACGTTGAATCTGCACATCAGGACCTTGAATTCCTGGGAAAGACAACACACTCACATACTATGGAAGGACAGAGAGACCTGGTTACTTTAGACCGACAATTGATTATGCTGAGGATGCACAGCTACAGTTAGCAAAGCTGACTGCAAAGTTTCCTTTTTACTCTTCTTTTAGCCCAGTCAAGATGTTTTAACTTCTTCATTCTCAGTTTCACTCACACATAACTCTGTGTATGCCATGGACATTTAGGAGGAAACTGCGACTCAGCTATGGTCGTCAAAAGCCTCGACATAGCCAGGGCACAGGAAGCTGATCTTAATTTGAATATTATTTGCCAGGCATTCCACTTGGTGAGCCTGAGCCAGGATGGGGGTCAGGGGTTGCCAAGGTTTCAAAGGCAACAATATTCTTGGTGTGCTTAGCAATCTATTAGCTGTTAGTCCAGCCCTTTTTGAGTAACCCATGACACCCTTTTCAGCCAGGAGTACTTCCTCTGTGGAACTGGGCAGAGTATATAAGAGGCCAAGTCTTCAGCAGAAACCAACAGAAACATTTGGAACCTTTTGGCCATGAATTCATTTACTTTGTTTACTAAGGACAAGACCATGAGCATTCTAAAAGCAAGCGTGATTGCATTTATCGCTGATAAGATCTGGAAACTCATACAAGATAAATTAATGACACATGGAATGGAGAAGTTCCTGACTGTCTTAACACCTTTGTCTAAATTTCTAATCAGTGAAATGCTGATGTGTGTGCTGGGCAAGATAGCTACGGTTGCGTATAACCAGTTGCATGTGAAATGTGTCAAAAGTAGGATCACATATTTCTTTAAAAAGATGATGCATCGCCAACCAGCACAAGTGATTGTGGTTTAATTTCCACTTAGAAATCCAGCTGTACAGCTACAAAACACTCATGAAATCTTTTTTTTTTTTTTTTTTTTGAGGAAGATTCGCCCTGAGCTAATTACTTCCAATCCTCCTCCTTTTGCTGAGGAAGACTGGCCCTGAGCTAACATCCGTGCCCATCTTCCTCTACTTTATACATCGGCCTCCTACCACAGCATGGCTTTTGGCCAAGCAGTACCATGTATGCACCCGGGATCCCAACTGGCCAACCCTGGGCCGCTGAGAAGTGGAACGTGTCAACTTCAGCGCTGCACCAGTGGGCTGGCCCATCATGAAATCTTAAAAGACCACATCACTGTCCTTTCACAAGTTGATGCCTTGAGGGAAGTTAACAGCAGAGAATGTGCTTCATTACTAATTATAAATCCCCCACGTTCTGAACGCCACCTTCAGGAGGACACACACCTTTCTGTCTTGGCTTCCTGAACCTCACAGTTTCATCAACCACTGGCAGGAATTTGTGAGATGTTGGTTTTGCTTTCATTATCATCTACCAACTCTGCCTCCCTGACAATAAAAGACGCCTCTGTGACAAAGAAGGGTTTGAAAGTGAGGAAATAAAAACTATCCAGCTGGAATGGAGTCTCATGGTGGTTCTTTGGGGATTTCCTTCTCCTGTTGGGGTGGGTCTCTGGCCTGGGCTCTGAACGGTGCAGCGGTGCCCATCTGGAGCAAACACTTGCCCTTCTGGGAGGAAATTTGTAGCAGGGCAGGAGGCTGAGAAGTGTGAGCCTGGATGGGGGTCCGGGCTGCAAAGGTTTCAAAGGTGGAATTCTGGAGCTGAGTCCTGAGGAGGCATTGAAAAGCTCCTACCTCAGGATGGGGTACAGAGGCAGGCACCATAAGTATGAAGAGGGGCTTGGAGATGGCACTTCCTTGTTTTAGGGGACCACTAGAATGGGGAGCTCTGAGACCTGGCGCCATGATGACTCAACAGAATGAAGAGCCCCTCAGCTGGTTGGCAGGGGCAGATTTTCAAGGGAAAATTATGGTGGGCACAGAGGGAAGGGTGTTACAGCACAAAGGGCACCATCTGCTCATTGGGAGGCAAATGCCAATAATCAAGAGGCAAGAAGGTGGTAGCGAAAGGGCATATTATTAGAGCTTGCTAGCAAGAGGGAAGACGGCTCACTAATGTCCCAAAGAACCATCTCGCAGGGCCAGCCTGGTGGTGCAGTGGTTAAGTTTGCAAGTTCCACATTGGTGGCCCAGGGTTCACTGCTTCAGATCCCGGGTGTGGACCTATGCACCCCTCGTCAAGCCATGCTGTGGCAGGCGTCCCACATATCAAGTAGAGGAAGATGGGCACGGATGTTAGCCCTGCGCCAGACTTCCTCAGCCGAGAGAGGAGGATTGGTGGCGCAAGTCAGCACAGGGCTAATCTTCCTCCAAAAAGAGGAAGAAGGAAAAAAGAGTCTCTATAGTATATTTATTGCCCTGGTCTTGTCAACCAGAAAAGGAGAATGATACTTCTCCACAAGACACAAGGAAGAAGTTCCACATCCACCCTTATCAGCAAAAGCTGAAATTCTCCTTAAACTACTGCTTAAAATCTTGTAGATGAACAGTGAAACATTATTACCTTGTGCTACGTTAGTATTGAAAATATATTTCAAATTACCTTACCACTATGTACGGTGTGCATTCCGTGATCCTCCACATGCAGTAGTATGTATAAATGCCTTATCAAACATAGTAGAGAATATGCATAAAGGGGCATTATCTACCCCATGTGTATAAGAGTGAACACGAGACTATTGATCTTACATAATACATATTATGGTTTATGGTACATAAATTTCCATACCCAACAGATATTCAGAAAGGCTATACACGATTGATATTACATAGGGCATATGATTATTGGTCCGACATACCACAATAAGTCAAATAATTTCCAGCCAATGTGTATCTCATAACCAATAGATGCTACTTAATCACCAAGCTCTGAGTAACCAACAACCGAGCCACAAATCTGTCCCTATTCTTGCTGCAGGCACAAAACATGAAGGGGTTTCTAGTAATGAACTCTCTCTGACATCTGGTTCTTAATTCAGGATCGTTTCATGTAATCCTGCTCACTCTTTCTCTTTAAGGGAGATGTCTCAATGGACTAACCACTGATAAGTCCATGCTCATGTTACTGAATACAAACACAGTTTTGTTGACTCGCTGCACAGGATAACCAATAACTGCAACACTAGGCTTATGTTAGCCCAAGAAAGTCAAGCCAAGGACTTGTCATGAGACTCTGCCTGCAATACCTATAGATTTGGGTGAATTCCTATCTTCTCAAGGTCCCCCAAATAGCCTGAGTTTCTCAGACCTGCTGGGGAAGTGACCTTTTTTACTTACCTGGGAAGGTTGCTTGGAACCCTGTAAGCAAGGGACCAGGCCAATATTTCCCAGTAGCTTATTTGTTCCACAAAGACAATCCTTGTCCCTCAAAGCTGTTTGGTCATATCTGAGTTTATGCCTGTTGTTCTCAAATAGGACATTCCACTCAAGGCCGTGGTAATATAACCACTGTCTCCAGTTGTGTCATTTTATAAGGAGGATAGATTTTTATTGAACTTATGCAAATAACTGTATTGTCGAGAATATAAGAATACTCATCAAGAATTTTCAAGTTCTGCAGGGATCAGACAGGGGTACAAGATAAATGTCTCAATTCTGCTTACAAATTGTGATAAGTCACAGTTCCTTGAGAGCAAAGAGAAAGAGCTTCCCTTAAATCTGGAAAAACAAAACGTGAAAAAATCAGCAATATTTCAAGTGAAAAGTCATAAAAATGAGAATCATCCTCATTAGTTTATTTTAGTTTCATGTACTCAATTTCTGAGTTCTTGTTCACAGTTTCATGAGGCCATCAATTTCTCTATTAGCGTTCTCTGATTTCTTACTCAGCTCAGTTTCATAATCTGAAAGCTTATCAGAAACCTGCATTCTAGAAGAAGTGTCAGAGTCCTTCGCATGAAACTCTCTGAAGATGGAACATATTTGCAAAAACAGACTATAATCAAACTGCAAATGACAAAACATGCAACAGTAGCAATGGACAAAGACACTTGGCTATTTCTGTGTTGTACGACACTTGGAAATAATAACAAGACCTATGACTGACAACTAGGACAGGTCAGAATTTTTGGAATGTTACATATATATTTTAAACACTTGTACCAATAATCTTTACTCACACATTATAACATAGGAAGGGTTGTTATCATTTATCCGATAATGCTTCCCCTGTAATTTAATACACCAAATTAGTTTAATATCTTCCTCTTTCTAGAAAGAGAGAGCAAATTCTTTGAGGAGTTACAGGGCTGATTGGAAACTCTCAGTTCCCTTTTTGAGGTCAAAAGAAAGACCTTAACTTAGGGGGAATTTCATCAAAAATATCTAAAAGTTTTAAAACACTTGGTCAAATAAGAAACAATGCTTTGTTATCCATCTAGTCAAGGTGACAACAGAAGCAGTAAACAAAACAAAACAAAACAAAACAAAACAACTAAAGAACCCTTAATATAGAAACTTGTCTTCTTTATCAAGAGCAGAGAAAAGCTCAAGAGAATTATCAATTGAAGAGAGAAAGCTAAGTTCTAATTTTGCACCAGCTAACTTTGGATACTGACACTTGTTTATTTAATTACCTTCATTTCAATCTTAGCCAACTTGACCATGTGCAAAGCTCCTCAGCTTTCTACTCCCCCAAAACTTCTGTCACTTACTTTTTGCCGTCAGAATCTGTCCCATGTTTCTTTTCTTTTTTCTTTGCTAGTACTTGAGGACAAATTTATCCTAACAAAACAAAGAAAAATTTCTGTATTGTTTCTACCTTCTTTGCTGAAAACATAAATTTTCCTTTCCTTGTATAAAGGCTTTCTAGAAATAGGTGCTTTCTCATAGGAAATTTCTTGGCATGCACAAAAGATGTTTCTCAATAAACCTAAGCATCTTTGAGTTTCTCTGAGATAAGAAACCAAGGGCACACAAGTCTATGCTTACTAATCGATTTCTAATATTTGATCTCATGTGGAAATGACCTAGATACTCAACGAATTTTTATCATTTAACTTGGTTTGGCAAAACTCTTAAGTTTTAAGTTATCAGAAAGATTTTGGAACCTGTTTTTCAAGCATCTATATCATAAAACATGATTATTCCACACAAGAACTCTTATCTATTTTTATCTATCTAAATTATCTGTTCCCAAGAAGAATGTTTTGATTACTCTCAAAGACGTCATGTTACGTTAACAATTGGCCAACATTTTAAGTTATTTTACGCATATACGTGTGACATGAAACTGTTGGACATCATCTTAAGTTATTTTAAGTAAATACACCATAACACATAATTATTGTTCAAAAGTATCTCCCAAAACATTCATCCTTTTCACATCTATTTAGTTTACTTGTTCCCAACATTTCTATTTAGATGGCCTACAAAACCCTGGTGAGACATCTCTCAAAGTCAGCTATTTTTCTGAGTTACATTTGCTGACAAATTTTGTAACAGAGATAACATGTTTGCATCATATCCCATGTTGGTAACTCTGAGAACATGTTATTTTAATCAAGACAGCAAATTAAACAAGCTTTCCTTTACCAGAGATCATCTTATATCATGTTGACTTGAAAGACATCTGGGCTAGGTTCTATTACATTTAGAAATTATTTGCATCAGCAGTTACGTCAAGCGTCTCCCCAAACAAACTCTGGTAACCTGGAACAAAATTCCTGAAACAGAGACAAATCAGCTACAGCTTCACATATACACATGCACACGCAAGCAACAAAACAGTGGAGCTTGGAGTTCCCCTCTGAGTGAGATCTCTAGTCCTTTCAACAAATTGGAAACCCCCACAGTAAATCCCAGTCACGTGGAAGGAAACCTCTGAAGCAGAGGCAAACAAATGAAAGGAAAAATGAGACTCAGTCAGTTTTCACAAGGCAACTCAAGAAAAACAATTGCAGATATCAGGTTTTGCTTCCAAAGCTGAGGAGCTTCTGTCTGTCCTGTCACTCTTTTCTGGATCATTCCTTAGACTCTATTGATTATTGGGTCACTGCATCCTGTCAGTCAAAATCACCTGGAAGGTTCTGATCCACATCTTTGCCCTGAGGCCTGATTACTCTCCCGATTGTTGTACTTGCTCCTGGTTCTCAGGTACTACTTTTGCTCAAAGCAGACCCATCATTACCCATCTATAGGAGAACATTGAAAATGGTGCCCCAGAGAAAATACAACTCTCTAGGTGATGGGGGTGTCTACAGTGGGAAGGATTCATCCCTGTTTAGCCAGGCAGTCAACTGGTTAGTGAAGACCCATAAGAGGGCTGGAGGGTGAAGTGGGGGTTGTGTGTGTCTCTCCCCTGTCCTGTGTCTTTTCATGACCAAATCCTGCTAACATATTGATATTTGAGAAAGTCTGTGCTTTCTCCCAGACATGGCACGGGTACCCTTACTTTCACTGAGTGCTCTGATCCTCATGAATATGTCTTGAGATACACAAGCCTGTCTTATTCTTTTAAGGACTCGGGTTGAATGAGAGGTGAGAGATGCCAACTCTGAGTGAAGATGCATGGGAGAAATCAAGGTACCACACAAGGCAATGTTCTGTGTTAACAACCTGCACAGAAGAGTTACCTACAGCCATCATCACAATCAGCAACTTCAACCCAGTGGAGCACAAGGGCCCTGTATTGTTAATGTGAACCTGAGATTCAGAACACCACCTACATGTTGTCAATCAACAGTCAGAGCCTGGATATAATAGGTCACATTGCATTCTGTGTAAAATTTTTTGAATAATCACAATACTGTTATCCACAGTGACAGTAGCCATTCTAATAGATATGAAAGGTTATGCTATTGTAGTTTTGATTTGCATTTCCCCAAGGATTAATAATGTTGAGCATCTTTTCATGTGCTTATTGGCTATTTGTACATTTTCTATGGGGCAACATATATTCAAGAGCTTTGCCCATTTTTCTATCAGGTCATTTGGTTTTGTTCTTATTGAGTTTAGGAGTTGTATGTTCTGGATATTGACCCCTTATTGATATGTAATTTGCAAATTATTTTCTCCCATTTCATAGGTGACCTTTCGCTCTATTGATTGTGTCTTTTGATGAATTGGAGTTTTGTTTTTTATTTTTAACAAAGTCCAATTTGTCTGTTTTTTCTTTTCTTTTTCTTTGCTTGTGTTCTTAGGGTCAAATTAAAGAAATCATTGCCAAATATAATGTCACGAAGATTTTCCCCTACGTTTTCTTCTAAGAGTTTTATAGTTTTAGGTCTTACCCTTAGAGTTTGATCCATTTTGAGTTAATTTGTGTACATGATGTAAGACATTGGTCCAACTTCATTCTTCTGCATGGAATTATCGTTTTCCAAAATTGTTTGCTGAAACAACTGTCCTTTCTCCATTGAATCGTCTGGGCTCCCTTGTCAAAATCATCTGATCACATAATCGAGGCTTTATTTCTGGATCTCTATTGTATTCTATGGCCTATATGTATCTTTTTATGTCAGTGCCGCACTATTTTGATTCTTCAGCTCTATGGTAAGTTTTCAAATCAGGATGTGGGAATCCTCCAATTTTATTCTCTTTTTTAAAGATTGTTTTAACTATTCAGGTTCCCTTGAGTTTTTGGTTGGATTTGTCTATTTCTGCAAAAACTTCACTGAGATTTTGATAAGGATTGTATAAAATGTGTAGATAGTTGGGGGTATAATGGCATCTTAACAATATTAATTCTTCCCATCCATAAACATGGATGCCTTTCCATTTCTTTGTGTCTTCTTTCATTACTTTCAGAATGTTTGATAGTTTTCTGTATACACATCTTTCACCTCCTTAAGTTTATTCCTAAGTATTTTATTCTTTTTTATGCTATTGGAAATGGAATTGTTTTCCTAATTTCCTTTCTGGACTGTTTATTGTTATTGTATATAAACATAAACATATTTTGAATGTTGATTTTGTTTCCTGCAATTTTGTGGAATTTGTATATTAGATCTAACAGTTCTTTTGTGTCCAGATGGAATTTTTAGAGTTTTCTACATATAAGATTTTGTCTTCTGCTAAAAGAGATAATTCTTCTTCTTCCTTTCCAATTTGGATGCCTTTTATTTCTTCTTGCCTCATTGTTCTGCCTAGTACTCCTAGTACTATGTTAAATAGAAGTGGCGAAAGCAGCATTCTTGTCTTGTTCATGATCATAGAGGAAAATTTCAGTATTTCACCATTGAGTAACATGCCAGCTTCAGGCATTTCAGTTATGACCTTTGTCATATTGAGTAGTTTCCTTATATTCTTAACAGTCCATGTCTTTTCTCTAACCACTTCTCTCTAGAGATTTCCTTCACTGTGATATTCAGTCCACAGGCCAAGAAGTAAAAGTCATATTCAGAGTAAAAAATTCTTTATATTATATGTTCTCCAGGTCCTAAGGTTGTGAAGCCTGGTGTGGCCATCTTCACTCCCTAATAAATTATTTAACAAGAAGTAAATGCATTCTCACTTTATGTAATGTCCCCTTGGCCCCAGAGACAGACAGGGCTGGCAAGCCTGCCTTCCCAAACACATGTAAGACTCTATAGTGAATGTGGCCTGATCTTATTGACATCAAAGAAAGTTCTAGGAAAAAGATCAGTAAAAGTTCATGAGAGAAAAATTCAACCTGATGATGAGTTTGTAGGACACATGGGATGAGTAGCAGTTCCTGGTGCTGATACTACAGAGATATACTGTGGAACTCATCAGGGGTACCCTTGGGGTTATCTGGGGATCAACGTGGGAGGTACAGCCATCTCCTTACAGATTTTCATCTGAACAAAGACACTCATCCTTCTGCAGGAATCAAGGCCATCCTCTGAGTCACTATTTTAGAGCTCACTGGGGCCCCGTGAGTGGCTGTGATCTTTGAGGAAGGAGAATGGCCCCAGATCCCAGGCCCACTCTGTCAGTCACCTCCTCTGTTTCTCTACAGAGTCAGTGGCACAGCTCTCCAACCAAGCTAGCAACACCACAGTCACAGAACACAAGGATGCCGTGGTCCTGACCTGCCTCACAAATGACACTGGGATCTCCATCCAGTGGTTCTTCAGTAATCAGAGTCTATGGCTCACAGAGAGACTGAAGCTGTCCCATGACAACAGCACTCTCATTATAGACCCTGTCAGAAGGGAGGATGCTGGGGATCATCAGTGTGAAGTCTCCAACCTGGTCAGTTCCAGCAAAATTGACCTCTGAGGCTGGATGTGAAATATGAGTCAGGCCCTCTGGATCTCTTCTCATCCTCTGTTACTAATCTCTGAACAGATTGTTTGTCTTATCTGTAGAATGAGGGTTCTGATACACTTTTAAAGTAGAGTTGTTGTAATAGTCAATGATGAAGGTGGCAATTCCTTAGAAGACTTGCATTAAGTCAATAAATCTTCACGAATGTGAACTGGTTTTGTCATTATTGTTGGCTCAATGCCAAATTCCACCCCAGATTTAAGCTCTTGTTGGTCTCAGTTCCACCATCTCCACGGTAGAAGGATGAGAAGTGGTTGTGCAGTGAGAGGTGGGAGCCCATGATAAGCTCTCAGGAATCCCAGTTCTACGCCTCCTCCAAGTGGAGGCGTGGACGACGCCTGGACTGTGACACAGACATCAGGAATAGTCAGGAGCACATCCATGTGAGTATCAACACTGATCATTTTCCCCCTGACTGATTCCTCTCAAAGAATTCCTAGAGTCTTCCAGAATTTTTTGTGTCAATAGAGTATTTTTGTGTCGATAGAGTTTTTTGTGTAGGTTCAGTAAGACTCTGTATTCCTTGTAACTAGGATATCATTGGAAACCTTTCTGATAGAACCACAGCTCTAAATTGAATGTCCTAGTTGAGAATGATGCCCATGGGATCAGATATGACCCACACTTTAAGAAGCTAAGGTTGACGTGATGAGGATTTGGGGATCTGAAGAAAAGAAGATGTCACGCAAAGTTATAGAGACTGCAGGTGAGTCCTGATGTCTAGGCTTCTTAATATCAAGGGGCTGTTAAAAGTCCCACCTGAGGTTCCTTAGGAAACCCTGCATCAGAGGAAACTATGTAGTGAGTACAATCCCACCACAACTGTGTAAATAATCAGGCCAAATTGAATGAGAGAAGCCTTGTTTCAGGATGAAGAACACATTTCCTTGGAGATGATCTTTGTTCAAAAGGAAAGTGACTGTCAGAGAAATGTTGTGTTTCCATGGAAAAGTCCAGCAAGCAGAGCCTTCTGATAAGATTCTGGCCCTGTTCACTGTCTCTCAGCTATTTTGCACCTCTTTATAAATTGCAGGGAACTGATGGAGATGCAGACTGGATCTTGGCTGATTGAGATGTGTTTACGTTTTCTCTCCCTCTGTGCAGAAAACAGTCTTATCATGAGCTAGAGGCCTAATATTCCCCTCAGATTCCCTAAACTTTAGACAGTTCTTCCTGACTATAGGCCTCCTGCCTCCATTTTCTCAGAGAATTTCCTTTAGAAATGTAATCGCAATCTGTACTTGTAGGTTCTTTCTCTGCCCTTTTGAAATGTATATAAATCTCCTTAAAATTTTCTTGCCAGTTTTAAGATCCAATTAATCTCTTTTTAAAGGGCCTGTGCCCAACCCTTTGAAATGCAATTCTCCTGGAAGATCCTGCCCCTACTTCTCAGTCTCTGAGGGAGGGCAGGAGACTAACTTGGGTGGTTCCCTTTACAGCCAGGATGTAAAGCAACCTCCTGTCACAATTTTATGAGGTTTACTTTTCTTTATAGTAAGGCTGATTATCAAAACACAAGTGCCTACATTGCCCTCTACCTACTTTCAACATCTCTGCAGCCTTTTGTTCCAGGAGCTGAGTTCAGTCTCTCCTCTATCACACTGGTGTTGAATAAAGTCTTTCTGCCTCGTTAACTTTGGTACTGTATGCAGAAGAGAAACAGCCAAGGGCTGGACCACGGGGCTCCGGGAACTGGAAGAAGGCTGGAGCAACCGATGGCATGGCAATCATACTCCTTACTCACTTTGATCGAGAGACAGTGGGAGGGGTGCCCACAACAGCTCCCCTTGTCGCCGCTTTTTTACAACTACTGCACAAAAGTGGCAGACAGCCAACAAACTATGTTTACATTGTGCAGGTTACGTAGACGTTTACATACATGGTTGGCGCATGTGTTGTCCTGCAGCGGACATGCTGAGTCACATCTGCCTGGAAGCTGCTCTGGCCTGATTGCCCACAGTACCTCCATCTACCTTCAGGTGCACGTTTTATTTTGACATTGCCTGCCTGTAATTAGCTGATCCTGTCATCTTGCACACAGTGTCAATCCTCACCATATTTTCAAATCCCCCAGTGTCTTTCCTTATCTGTGTATTATCTTCCAAAAGAACATTTCCAATTTTCTGGCCTCTTTCTGACTTGGTGTCCAGAGAAGGAGATGACCTGACTCGTAGATCCTTTTGGTGTCCCATCTTGCCTCATGCTGAACCTTTGTCACTGGGATCTGAGAAGCACTGTGAGCTAAATTCCAAGGACTTGTGAGAGACATTTAATGCACCTTACTGCGGTGGCCTGACCTCAACTTTGTCCTCATTCACACTCGTTTTTCACTACCTTCAAAGAACAAGTTCACACAGATATTTAAAGATAATTTGTCATAAAACCCAACAACTCCAGTGGACAAGCAGGTCCTTGCTACATTAGTCACTTTGACGTCCATGCAGGACCACCCTGTCCAAGGTCCTCTCCAGCCTTGGGCTCGGGCCAGACATCTGCATCTTCATTTCTCTGTGTTTTTCATTGTTTTTACAAACTCCATGTGCCTATTCTAAGGAAAGTCCAAAAACAGAACCTGGGAAATAGTAAATAGAATCTATCTTCAGTTTCTGTATCCTTTCCTTCTCCTTTTGGCCTCTGGGGTATTTGGCTGAATCCTTGGAGACCCAGCAGTGATAGGGAGAATGGGTAAGCAGAGGTGGGCACTGAGGTGCTGTCAGGAGGGGTGGGTCTGCACAGAGTCTGGATGAGAAATAGCAAAGCCTGGGTGGTGTTTAGGGTTGTTACGCATGATTTGTGATTAAAATTATCCATTGGGGCCTTGTAGGAGGGCTATTTTTGGGGGTTTGAGGATTCTGATGGCAGGACAGACCTTCATGTTAAGGGAGGAGCAATTGGAGCTGGTGCAATGAAGTTGTGGGTGCCATCATTCCAGATGCAGATGGGTGTGAGGGGTGAGACATAGCAGTGGGGGGAAATGATAAGATTCTCAGGACTGTGACTAGTGTCCTGACATTGAGAACAAGACAGAGCACCATGTGAACAGGCTGAAGGGGACATGGGATGGGGACAAGGGGGAGAGGGAGATGAGCATCCAGTGACCAGAGTTTTCCAGTCCCCAGTTCTAACTAGTTGAAGCATGTGCAGGTTGCTCTCAAAGGCTGGGAACACTGTGGAAAAGCCAGATCTTACCCTTGTACCCTGAGACCTGTATCAGTTGAGTCAACAAGTGAGCCACGATCCCAGGAGATTTGTGTGTGATTGAGAAAGCCTGAAAAGGAGCCTGGGGACAGGCAAGTGAGGACAGATGTGGGGGTCGGGATTGGAGGCAGAGTGAAGATGGAGTGTGTGGAGACTTTTCATTCTTTGTTGACTAGTCAGAGTGAACTTCCTATGAGTGTACAAGTGAGAGTTGTGTGGCAGGTGTCAGTGAGGAGTGGAAGGTGCCGTGACAGCCTGGGCACCTGTCATCCTCTGATACAGGGCATACCACTTCCATTTGTGATGCCTCTGTTCTCCCTACTTGATCTTATGCTGTTGGGTGTGATAGAACCCAGGTCAGGATGAGGAATTCTGGCTCCCTGGCATATTACATCCCATGTTCAGACACTTCACTTCTCCTGATACCTAGAGGCAGGTCAGGAGCTGTTTTTCTATTACTGCAGAAGGCATGGCCTTGCTCAGAACCCTAAGAGTCTGAATAGAATTCTCTCATTAAGTCATGCTAGAGGCTCCACAAATCACCTTTCATTCTTCTAACTTGGATTGGATGGAGGTACATGTGCAGGAACTTGTCCTTTCCTCTGGAGAGAGTGTCTACAATGCCCCAGACTATTGGAGCCCTAAAACCTTCATAGCTGTAGCAGATCAATGAATGGTCACAGATGTGAATGGCCCTACAGGCCCTAGAACTCTCACACTCTGCTTAAATTGTTGATTGTTAGAGCTGACCCTGTACTGATGTCATTGTCAACACTGATGCAATTGTCTTTGATCACCCAGAACAGGAGGCATCCACTTCCACCCTTTGGATTACATGTGTCTTTCTAAGGCTTTCAGAATCCTTGACATTTCTTGTTCAACAGTAGCAGGAACGTTTCTAGTTCTCATCAAGTATAATATGAGTTGTAGGTCTCTAGGTTTCTTACGACTTGTGTTGATGTGGAATTGACTTGGAGGATGAACACATGCATTTGCTTTGATAGGCAGTGTCAGCTTCATGGGCTCCTAATGTGTATTATTGCTTAGAGGGGCCTGGGGTAGATTTAATGCTGTGCTTTGCCATCTTGAAATTCTTAATGATTTTTGAACAAGGACTCCTGATTTCCACTTTACACTGAGTTTTGAAATTTTTGTAGCTGGTTCTGCCCCTAGGAGTGACCATAGGTGCTAGACTTCCTTGGGAAAAATTATTTGACATTTTTGAGTGGTGCACTTGAAAATGTGGCCACCAGATGGTGGCACCACTGCTGGGTAACCTGGAGGGTTGTAAAGAAAGATGTAAGAGTTTGGCCTTTTCCACTCTATTTGTGTTATTATATGTCTCTAACTTTACACCCCACTCCACCCCCTACTCCTGCCAACCCTCTCATCTGTAGTTTACAGAAGGAAAGTTCTCCAGGCCTTACGTACTTCAGAGATTCAAATTTTGGACTCCACAGCCAAAGTAGAAATGAAGAAATCACAGCCAGATGGCTCAAATGTGAGTAGCATTAAATAGACATCATAAATTCCACACTGAGTGTTGGTCTTAGAAAAATATTGGAGAGATAGTGATGGGAAGGGGAGTGTTATGGTGATGGGGAAGAAAGGAGATGAGTCCTCATCTTCCAAGATGGATGACCTTAGATAATGACTGAAAGTGAAAAATCAGTAAGTAGCCTCAGAGCATGTTATTCAGAGATGACTTTGGTTAAAAACAGAGGAGCTGCTGCTGCTGTTTGAGGAAGATCTCCTCTGTGGCCCAGAGAGGAAAAGCCAGGACTTTCCTGTTATCACTCTGAACAGAACACACAGAGACACTTGGCTTATCATGGCCAAATCCAGTGTTGTCACAAATACAAGAAAGAGAACATCCAACAGGAGCTAACCGGGGCTGGTTTTATTCACAGTGTGAATGTCAGTAACAGAATAATAATTTCATTTTTCCAGCAACAATGTGCTGCCCTACAAGCTTAAATCTCCTCGGGTTTGTAGGTCATTCACATCAAAACAATATGCCCTCTCTGGGCAAACCTTACACACCTGATTTAGATCCTTCCTAGAAGACCAAATGTCTTAGGTCTTTGATAATATGACATATGATGTAGACTGACTTGTTCTATCTGTTTGATGTTTTGACATCTGGAGAATAGAATTGAAAAGTTATAATCCTTGATTCATGACCCAGTATCATCAGTGGTCCATAGAAGGCCTGTCTTTCTTTTTTAGAAAACTATTACTTATTTAACTTAATGTTAGTTTTTACTTATATATTTGGAATCAGGCTCTAGTTGCAGCTTCCAGAAGATCTCCAAGGGTAAGACTGGAGGTTCAGCTTAGTGAGGAAGTTCTTCCTACTTCCTGGATGAAAAAACTGGGAAATCACGAACCTGTGCTGGTGCCACAGCACCTCTGCAGACTTTTGGTAGAGACAAGCTAGGGATTCACTGGCTCCATGGCCCTGAGTGCGGGTATAGGCTCCACCTGCATCTCACAAGAAACACTTCCTTTTTTCCAAACATGAATCTACTGTCAGAGATTCTGAGAACTGCCGTCCTCAGGTTCTCAGGCTTTCATTTGTTTCTCAAAAGTTTGGAATGGATAGTTAAGTCAATCTGGGGTGTCTATCCTGGATGTCATAGGGCACATCCAATGAAACAGGTCCACAACCAAGACATCTGTTCCTCTGCCTCACAACCTCATCCACCTAGAGTCTTCCTCTGTTCAGTCAAGACTAACTCCATCCTTCCAGGGGCTCAGGTTGGAAATCTTGGAATTGTCCTTGATGCCTCTGTTGCTCTCCCACTAATATCTAATGCACATGAAAACCCTGGAATTCAGCCACAGAATATGAGTAGAATCCAAACACTCAGGTCCAAACCACCACCACTGCTACATGAGGTTATTGTAATAGTCTCCTAACTGGTCTTCCTGCCTCCTCCTTGTCCCCATCTCCATTATATCTGTCTCTTCACAGTAAGATCTCTGAATCCTCACAGACGAATTCTTTTAAAGCCCAGATAAGGTCATCCTTTTTCTGCTCAAAGCCCCCCTGTCACTCACATCTCAATCACACCAAAATCCCATGTCCTCACCACAGCCCACAGGCCCAGGTTAGTGCTACTTAAAGTGCTGGTCTGCAGCAAGACAGGAAATATCCACCAGAAGGACAATCAACTCAGTGTTTTGTGGAGAAAGTCTTGCAATGAAGAAAATGTCACCTCAAATCAACAAGACACTTAGTGATATGGTTGGTCTACTTTCTGATTCAAGCTCCTTGGATCTTTGCAGATCACTCTTTGAGTAGCACTGTCCTGTACAAACTGGTCCCTGCCTACACTGTAATGTTGTCCTCCTCATCCCATCTGTTGTGGTTGCAGTAGCTTCCTGACCCTCAAACATGCCAAGCAAGCTCCTACCCCAGGGCCTTTGTACTGGCTGTTCCCTCTTCCTGGAATAATCTTCCTCTGGAGACATGCCTGGTCCCTCTCTCCCTTCCTTCATCTCCTGCTCAAATATCACCTTGTCAAGGGGGATTTCTTGACCATCTCATATAAAATAGAAAGACTCCCCAACCCAGCCACTCCCTATCTCTTTCACTCACTTTATTTTCCTTTAGAAGACTTATTGCCATCTGAAATACTGCTTTTTTATTTACCTTGTTTTCCCCTCCCTCTTCACTAGAACCTCAGCTGCCTCAGTTCAGTGACTGTCAGGTTCACTTTTGTGTTCCTTATAATCCTGGGCAGAATGTGTTCTCAGTGCTCAGAAAATAGATTAACTTACCTGTGAATAATTGCACACTGGGAATAAATTTCACTCTCTAAAATCTGGATGATTCCTGCCCTGTCAACATGTTGGAATCATGGAAGGATGGGCCTTCTTCCTCATATCTGTAACTATGTCACAAAACACCCCAAACTTAACATTGCTCCATGTCTGAAATGGTGAGGGATCCGGAATCTTTATAAACTTCAGTCATGATGAGAGATGATACCTTTGTGACAGGAGACACAGAGAAACCAAAATCTTGGGTGAAGTTCTCTGCAGGAGGAACACTGGGGTCCCTGTGGAGGGTCCACCCTCCTGGCTTTTCATGCCTTTCGTCATGCCATCTCTGTGATGACCCTGAGAGAGTCACACTGTTCTCATCCTGCTTTTACAGGGAGAAAACAGAGACTGACACTGGTCTTGTCACTTAACCACATCCATGTGAAACAGAAGGACTAGTCTCTCTCTTATCTACACACACACTCATAAAACATATATTAGACCCATAGGTTAGTTTCTGGCTTCTTTGTACTGAGCATTGTGTTTCAGAGATACACCCAGGTTGGCATGTGTGGTCATATTTCTCTCATTGTCATACTATTACGCTTCTTAAGGAAATAACACGTAACCTTAAATTACATTGTAAAGGTAGGATTATTGAATGTCTACAGGGCATGATCAGGATATTTTGAAAGGGAAAAGTCATCATACTTTTAAGGGCATGTTATACATTTCACAGGAGAGTATCTTTACTGCTAATAAGGAGATATGATCATTTCATTTTCTAGAAGGACCAGCTCATTACTCGTAAAAACTTGGGTATTCTGTTTTTAAAGAGATGTGATTCTTCTATCTTTTGAAAGGGCCGTATAACATTATTTTAATAGATGACTTCATTAATTATAAAGGGCAATATGATATCATTTATCTAAAATAGATCATTTTATTTTTGCAAAAATATTATTTGTTTTAAAAATAATGCAATTATCTGTTTAAAGACAAAATGATTATGGACCAAAACCATGAACATTACTTTATAAGTTATTTTATTTAAAAAGTATGAGAAAGATCATACCACATAGGCAAAAATTAGCAAAATATAACAACTAACACCTGGGTAATCACCCAAGTCAGGAATTAGTTCACTGACAGCTTCAGAAGCACCTCTGGGTCCAGTCCTGGCCACAAGCTTCTCCCTTGAACCTAGAAGTGACAGTTCCCTGAATTCATGGTCATTCCCATTATTTCCTTCACAGTTTTCCCAACTACACCTGAATCTACAAATTGTGATTAAAATTTGTGTTCTTGAACTGCCATTAACACACATCACACTCCAACTGCCAACTTATCTTGAATACTTTACTCTCTACTAGGTTTTAAGTTTCAAGGCTATTGAAGTAAGAAAGGATCATTCCTCTTTTTCCTCCTAACTTTATTTTTTATTGTGTTAAAATACTCATAAATAAAATTTGCAATTGAATCATTTTTCAGTGTGCAATTCATTGGCATTGAGTGTACTCAAAATGTTGTAGAGCCATAAATAGTATCTATTTCCACATGAGATTTTGTCTTTTAAACATTTCAAGATGATCTTGGTGTGTAGACAGTTTGCTCAGTTTTTGAGCAATAATCAAACCACAATCAGTGCTGTTTGTTTGAAAACATCATCTTACAAAGATATTATTTTTAAACATCTCATGACCAACTGGTTATAAGAACTGGAACTATCTTGCCCACTACAAATATTGGCAGCCTCTGAATTTGAAATTAGACATCTGGTTTAAGAATGGCATTGACTATTTCTTCTGCCCCTATCATTAGTCTGTTAGAGAAGTCATTATCTCATCCACAAGATGTACAGCCATGGTTTCTACTAGAACCACCCTAGCCTTGTGCTTTGCACATGAAATAATCTAATGGTTGGAAAACACATTGTGTCTTCCTGCTTCAGTCCCAGTTATGACTTCATCCCTGTAGAGTCAGCCATGAAAGAAGTAAAGGATATGTTTTCTGCCCATCCCACACAGCAGAGATCCTGCTGTTTAAAAAACCTGTGTTACAGTGCCCAGCACCATGGGTCATCCACAGTCACCACCCTCCATCCAGACCAACAGGTGTGACACAAACAGTGAAAATGTCCAGGGGTGAGAGACAGCAGAGACCCTCCCATAGTGATTGTTGAGGCAGCTTAAAGAGGTACTAATAAGGAGACAGCATTTTACCACAATCAAGTAAACGGGGTTAGAAAAGTTTTTGCAAAAGCTTGTAATATAAATTCTGAACATTTAAAAATTCTCTTGTGTATTTGGTAGGTTGAATAATGACTGCCAAAAGTATCTAGAGACTCATATACAAAACCTGTGATTGTCTCTTTATATGGCAAAACCGACTGTGCAGATGTGATGAAGTTAAGGATCTGAGATGAGGAGAATATTCTGGATCATCCTACATGGAATCCCATCGTTCTCCTAAGAGACAGGCAGAAGGACTGAGTGAGAAGAGATGTCAGGATGAAAGCAGGGAGAGGAAAGGCTTGTGATGCTGCCATGATGCAAGGAATGAGGACAGTCTCTTGAAGTTGGAAGTCAAGGAAAGGACTTTCTCCCAGAGCCTCCAGAGAGAGCAGCGACTTGCAGACACCTTGATGTCGGCCTAGCGAACCCAGTGCATTCATGGGAAACTAATACAAATGCCAATAGCAACATCAGAAAGTACAAATTCTTACATGTTTTTTCACAAAGACAGAGACTGCTCTTTCAAAGCTTCTATCTACAGCAGGCACACAACAGTATTTTCATTTTTAAGCTTTAGAGTCTGAGCCGTCACTTCAGATAAAGTAATAATAAAGACTCTGTGGCACAAAGTGTCAGGTATAGTTCAAGGTTGGAGGAAGCTCAGAATCAACCCAGTGGAAATGGGCCCTCTGGTTACTGTCATTGCCACTCAGAGCAGGGCTACAGGCCTGAGGCCTGAATGGATTCCAGCTAGTACCTGGGAGGGCAGCCCCTGGGGGTGTGGACAGGTGAAGGCAGGGAGAGGTAGTGGGTAAGATGCAGGCTGTAGGAGAAAGGATCTGCCAGAGTGTGGAGAAATTGGAACCCTTGTGTGTTGTTGGCAGGAATAAAACATGGTACAGCTGCTGTGAAAAACAATATAGTGATTCCTCAAAAACTTAAATGTAGAAAGATGATATGATCCAGCACGTTTGCTTCTGTGTATGTATACTGAAAAGAATTGAATGCAGAAAATCAAAGAGATATTTTTAAACCCATGTTCATAGCAGCTTTATCCATAGTATTTATCATGTAAAAGCAACCCAATTATCCATTGATGGATGAAGGGATAGGCCAAAGGTAGTAAATCTATTCAAAGGAATATTATTCAGCCTTAAAAAAGAAAAGTTATTCTGCAATGTGGAGCAGAGTGGATTAACCTTGAGTGCATTAAGCTAAGTAAAAAAAAAATCCAGTCACAAAAAGACAAATACTGTATGATTCCACTTGTTTGAGGGACTTAGCCAAAATCATAGAGACAGAAAGCATAACGGGGGTTGACAGGGGCTAAGGGAGGGAAAGATGGGGAGTTATTGTTTAAATTTTTTTTTTTTCAGTTTTACAAGGTGAAATGAGTCATGGGGATGGGTTGTGGTGATGGTTTCACCATGTGAATGTATTTGATACCAAAAAACTTTGCATTTCAAAAGAGTTATGATGGTAAATTTTATGTTATGTGTATTTTACCACAATAATAAAAAGAAAAAAAGAAAGAAACCATATCTTTTAATGTGAATCCCAATGGTACCCTTGAATACAGAGTGAAGAAAGTCCAAAGTGCACCATCTGGCTCTCTTGGGGCTAAGATAGGTGGATTTCCAAGAAGCAGTTGTCCTGGTCCCCTCCCTGTGACTTTGCAGTGCTCACAGGCCCTGAGTGGGTTCCCTCAATGTCCTAATCTGAGGCTTGTTCCTGGGAGGAAATTAATAAAGGGAGACATATTTTGTGCCTTTTGCAAAAATTCTCTCTGCTTTAACCATCTGTTAATGTCCTGGGTAACCCTCCTCCTCCGTCCTGTTCTGCTACTGACTACACGTTTCACCATGAGGGCACAGGCTCAACTGAATGTCCTTAGAAAAGGCAAATGTTTCTTAAACAGAAGGAGAACTTCAATAGCCGCACTGGGGGACTGACTTTGGCTATCCCCAACCCAGCTTGTCTCGGATGTCTCCTTCCTCCTCATCCCTTCTCCTCATTTATCCTTCATTTTACATCTCAGACTCTTCAGCTGTCTTGAATCCTTTGATCTGTCCCCCTCCACACTCCTACCTCCTCCACCTCTCCCTTCCAGCCTTGGCCCCTCAACCCCCATAGTTATTGGAACTGGGGCCTCCTTCCCCATCATGGGCTCTTGAGAGGCTCAAAGACTGCAAGAACAACAGCCTGAGGCTGAAATAGGCTGGTAGAAAACAGGAAATGAACCCACAAACCACTCACATTTTGTACAAGAGCTTCATCTATTGAGGCACGAGGTTCTCAAAGGACCCAAGGTTCTTAACCACAAACTTCTCTCTTAAAAAAGGGTTTATTTAATTACAGTAAAAAACATAATATTAAATTACCATCATGAACTATTAACCAGTATACAGTTCAGTAGTGTATATATATTCTTGTGCAACAGATCTCTAGCACTTTTTCATCATACAAAACTGAAAACCTCTACCCACTGAAAAATTTCCATTTCCTCCTCCCCTCAGCCTCTGATAACTACCATTCTTCTTTCTGTTTCTACAAATGTGACTGCTTCAGATACCTCATGTAAGGAAACATGTAGTATTTGTCTTTTTGTGACTGGCTTATTTCACTCAGCATAAAGGGCAGGATGTCCTTCTTAAGGCTGAATAATATTTCATTTCATGGATATACCACATTTCTTTTTTCATTCCTCTGTCTGTGGACATTTGGATTACTTCTATTTCTTGACTGCTGTGGAAAATGCTGCAATGAAAATGGATGCGCAAGTATCTCTCCAAAGTCTTGCCTTCAATTCTTCTGGCTGTGAAACTAGAAGTTAGTTCGCTCTATCATATGGTAAGTCTATTTATGCAACATTTTGCATTTCTACGAGCAGTGCTCAAGGGTTCTAATTTCTCCACATTCTTGCAAACACTGTTTCCTGTTTTCTTTTCTTTTCTTTTTTTGGTAGTGGCCGTAATAATAGGTATGAAGTTATAGCGCATTGTTGTCTTGATTTGTATTTCTCTAGTGATTAGTGATGTTGAGCATCTTTTCATAAGCTTGCTGATATTTTATATAATTTCCTTGGAGACATATCTATTCGTGTGTTTTGACCTTTTTCAATAGTTTATTTTAGGGTTTTTTTGTTGTTAAATTGTAGGGTTTCTTTATATATTCTAGATATTAATCCTTTAACCTGTTTGTGATTTGCAAATACATTTTCCCACTTTTTATCTTCCCTTTTCTCTCAGTGGAATGTTTCTTTTGATGGCCAATAGTTTTTAAGCTGGTGGCGGTACCATTTTCTATTTTGTTTTTGTTCCCTGAGCTTGAGTTGTCATATCTAAACATCATTGCCAATTCAAAAGTCATGAGTTTTCTCCCTGTGCTTTTTTTTCTTTCTGTGAGCATTATAGTTTGGGGTCTTAAGTTTAGATCTTTATCCAATCTAAGTTAGTTTTTGTATATGGTATAAGGTAAGGGTCTACCTTCACTCTTTTGCATGTGGATATCCAGTTTTCCCCCAATACCTTCTGTTAAAGAGACTGTTCTTTCTACATTGAGTGGTCTGGGCACTCTTCTCAAACCATTATATCATGCACAGTAGAGTTTATTTCTTGCCTTTCTATTCCTTTTCATTGGACTATATGTCTGTATTTTTGCCAGTACAACACTATTTTTACCATAGCTTTGTACTGTGTTTTGAAATCAGGACGTGCAAGCCTCCAACTTTATTCTTTTTTGAGATTTTTTGGCTCTTTGGTGTCTTTTGAGACCCCTTTGAACTGGAGGATGATTTATTTCTATTTCTGTAAAACATGCCATTGGAATTTTACAGTGGATTGCATTGAATACATAGATCACTTTGGGTAGTCGAACATTTTCATAATCTTAAGTCCTCCAATACGTGATTCTGTTGCTAATGAGAATGGATTTTCAAAGAAGCAGTTTTTCTGGTCACCTTCCCTGCAATCTGCTTGAACTTAACCTTCCAAGGGGGTTCACTCTCCTCTCCCACCTGACTCTGGAATGATTTGAAATGAGGACAGGACAGGGCTTCCAAGGCTTCAGAGCCAGGCTTTGTGTGAAGAGATTAAACAGCTGGATACTTTCCCTGTTCCTGTCATTTTTTTAATTCACTCTGGGTTTAACTATCTGTCAATCCTACAGGTAATTCTCATTCTGTAGTTCATCCTCTCTTTTCTTCTTCCAACTGCAGCTCAACTGAAGCAATCTTGCCCAGTAGAAATAACAATCTCCTTCAATAGAAAAGTAGCAATGGGATCCTCCTATAGGGCTGGGGAGCATGAGAAGGTACAACTGCGGGGACAGCACTTTACCACCATCAAGTATACAGGACTGGAACAGGATAGTTTTCAAAACCTTTTTAAAATATGAAGGTAAGACATTCTGAAGTTCTAGGGTTAATAATTGTCCCCAAAGATATCCTGAGTTTTATCCTTGGAAACTGTGGATGTTACATTCCCCAACAGAAGACACTTTACACGTGTGAGAAAGTTACAGATGGTGAGATGGAAAGATTGCTTTGGATTATCTGGGTGGTATCCCTACATAATCTCTAGTGTTTTCTTGAGAGAGAGTGAGGTCAGAGGGAGTCTGGACCACAGAAGGAGGAGAGCAGTTGTGACCATGGAAACAGGGGAAGGAACGCTCTTGTGAGGGGAGACCATGAATCAAGGACGAGGACAGCCTCCAGAAGCAGGAAAAGGCAAGAGGACAGATTCATCCAGAGTCCAAGGAGCAAGCAGGGTCCTGCAGACCTACATCTTGATTCCAGCACAGTGAAATCCATTTTGAGATTCTGGCCTCCAGGGCTGTTAGAGAATTTGGAAACAGGTTGGATGTTTTGTCCACTGAGACGTGTTTTGGAGGCACCCTCCCAAATAACACCCTGTTCTCTCCCTGATCCCTTGTCTGAAATTTCCTCTGTGGCTTCCATAGGATGGCACGTCAGGCAAAGGACATCTTTAAAGCCCTCCTCAGTGACGTTGGGGGGCATTGAGGAAATGATGTGCTTCATACATCACAAACAACTTGATAGAGACCTGGAACACCCCCCACCACCAATATTCACTGATGTTTTCACTTCACATGTGAGGGAGAAGATCACACAGATTTTTCAAAGATATTCTATCACAGGACTGCAGCAGTGTGTGAGGTATAAGGACCCATTTAAAAGACAGTAGGTGGGAGGGCAGGGCTCTAGCAGACAAGAAGATGCTGTCCTGGTCAGGGGACCCCAAGGCCCTCACTGTCCTGTGATCACCTGTGCCCTCCATGGGTATCCACTTCAGGGCAGACATTCATGTCCTCATCTCTTTGCTTTCTTTGTTATTTTCACAAACTCAGTGCCCGTCCAAAAGAAAGTCCGCAAACATGATAGTGGTAAATGGGAAGTAGAGTCTACCATCTGGGTTCTGTTGGTTTTCAACCACTCAGATTGGCCTCTAAGCATTGGGCTGAATCCTAGAGAGATCTGTGGGCCAGATGGAGCATGAAATCAGAGAGCAGGAAGTGGAGGCTTGGAGGGATGGGGTCCTGGCACAGTGGGGATAGGAAATTGTAAAGATCAGGGTATGGGGCTGGCCCAGTGGTAAAGCGGGTAAGTATGCACGTATTGATTAAGTCCGTGAAGTTTTGTCAGTTGGTGCATTAAGGTAAATGCTTCCATGAATTTAGAACCTATGTTGTAGGGGCAAAAGGCAGTTGCCGCACTTTTCTCACTGTGTGTTCTATAAATTCTTTCATATATAAATCTAGAATAGAAATACTGGATTTTCAATTTAATCCAATTATGAGATTTTGTTTTCATTTAGTTGTACATTATATACATACACAAATGATCTATTTATATTAAAATACTATACATGTATACAGTATTCAGTTAGGGTTTTTTCTCCCCCTGTATCTAGGTGTGGTTTTTTTTCCTTTTTTGTTCTTTTTCCCTTGTATTGTTTTGTTGTGTCTTCGGCTTTTTGCAGCTTCAAGCAGAGGATTTGGTTGTGACTGTTTCCGTCTCCAGCAGATTAGAGGCGGAGGGGGTGGAGGAAGGGCTGGCGCTCTGTCTGTAGTATCGTCACTTATTGCCACCACAACAGCCCTTTACCTTAAGAAAAATTTGAAAGATTGGCACCTGAGCTAACATCTGTTGCCAATCTTCTTTTTGTTTTTGTTTTTCCTTCTTCTCCCCGAAGTCCCCCCAGTATGTAGTCGCCCGTCTTAGCTGTGAACACCTCTGGTTGTGCTGGGTGGGACGCTGCCTCAGCATGGCCTGATGAGCCTTTCCCGTGGCCACGCCCAGGATCCAAGCCAGAGAAACCCAGGGCCACCAAAGCAGAGCTCGCGAGAACTTCACCACTCAGTCACCAGGCCTGCCCCCAGCTGCTTTTTTTTCTTACACCAAATGTTTTAGAAGAGCTTATGCCCCTGGGAAGCTAACTTTTATTTCTTCCTTTTTGTTTATAAGCATCAAGAGTACAGAAAGTAAGAAAATGTAGCTAATGTAAATGACCCTGTGACAAATGGAAACCACCGGACAAATACAGAATCGAGGAGGACGCAGCAGAACCTGACTGTCTTTGAGAGCAGTAATGGAGACACGGGTGTGACTCACGTCCTACTCCACACACAAAGGAAGTGCTCCTGGCCAATGAATCTGTGCCACGTGCCCAGCACTAAAAGAAGGGAGGTCCCTGGGCCCAGCAGGAGTGGACTGACTCTCAGAGGGACACTCAGATGAACTGTTCAGTCACTAGTCAGATTAACTGAGTGTTAATCCAGGCCCCTTGTGCACCTGGAGAGCAGGGCCTGGGGAGAAAATCTCTCAGTCCATGGGCTGCAGGAGATGCTTGGGAGGAGAGAGGCACAAGCCGCAGAGAGCCCAGGGGAAAGGAAAGATCCTTTTCACCAGTGCAGGGAGGGTCAGTTCAGCATGGAGCAGGAGGAGAGCAGTGCCCAGGGCTTGGTGTGAGTTTCAAAAATCACGTTAAGAAATCTCATGCTTTAGTGTGAATCCAGACACTATCGTTGGCTTTCCACATTCAGAGAGTCTCAGAGTGCCATCTGTCTGTTTGGGTGCTAACGTGGTGGGTTTTCTGAGGGGCAGCTGCTCTGGTTCCATTTCCTGCCATCCCTCACCTCTTGGGCCTGGGGATTACCTGAGGAAATTCGTCAAGGGGATCCTTTCCTGGTTCCTGGAAAGTCTTTTTCCCCTTTTTGGTATAATCATTGGTCCTTATCATGGGCAACTCTCATTCTCCTTCCTCTTCTCCTGACGAATACGTCCTTCCCCAGGAGGGCACCAATTCAGTGCAATATCTTCAGAAAAAGGCACATCTTTTTCCTAAAGACAATTGGGCATTTTAATGGCCACCGTAAACAAGCTGGGAACTTCCAAGATCTCTCTTCCTGGGGCCGGCCGGGCGGCGCAGCGGTGAAGTGAGCACGTTCTGCTTCTCAGCGGCCCGGGGTTCACCGGTTCCCATCCCGGGTGCAGACATGGCACCGCTTGGCAAAAGCCACGCTGTGGAAGGTGTCCCACATATAAAGTGGAGGAGGATGGGCACGCACGTTAGCTCAGGGCCAGCCTTCCTCAGCAAAGAGAGGAGGCCTGGCAGCAGTTGGGGGAGGGCTAATCTTCCTCAGACAAACAAACAAAAGAAGACCAAGGTAGGAGGGAAGAGTAGAATTGAAGAGGGTGTGTTCCCGGTTGAGGGTAAAGAAAACGGAGGACCGGGAAAGGGGAGTGAGTCTTCAAGGAGAAGCTGAGGATTCCAGGTCGGGGGAGAGTCACTGGAGCTGAGGGGGTGAAGATGAGGCAGACATTCTTCCAGATTTGGCTGTGGTCTTGAGAGAAGGGATGGGGTGTGGAGGAAAAAATAAGCTATCTGAAGGCTCAGATGACTGCCTTTCGCAGTGGGAAGAAACACTTCCTTTGGGGGATCCACGGCATGGTGAGCGGTGCGAAGGACGCAAAAAAGGGAAAACGCCAAGAAAGCAGAGAGAGGAGAGTGTGTCCGTGGAAAGAAGTAGACGAGGGACAGGCAGACACATAGCTCTAGGGGCACAGCAGCTCGTGTTTCATGAGAGGGATGGTGCCAGGGGAAGGGCCCAGTGGGGGCCTTGGGAGAGCGGCCCTGGGCAGAGGGAGATTAGAATCCACTGGGGACTGGAGCATGGGCAGCAAGGAAGATGGAAAGGCGTGGGGACCATGGGTGGGGCGAAGGGTGGAACAGAGGCCAGGAGGCGAGTGCAGGGAAGGTGGGAGTCTGAGCAGACGTTTCAGATCAGAAGAAGGTTCAGAATGAACTTCAGCCCGGAGGAAGGTGGTTCTGAGGGGTGAGCTGAGGGAAGAGGGAGCTAGAGTCAGGGATTGCGATTTCCAGAATGAGGGCCAGGATTCTCCAGGCTCCAGCTCCGACCAGGATGGGACAGTGCAGTTCGTTGCCTGCGTGGGGTCTGAGTGGGGCAGTTGAAGCCTCACTGGGGGTGCCTTTCAAAGGCCAAATTGTGCCTCCCTGGTCCCCCAAGATCTCTTCTCAGGAGGCTGCAAGGTGTAAGTGCACAAGAGGGAAGCACTGAGTAGAGGCCGAGGAGCAGCCTGGGAGGAGGGAAGGAAGGGAAATGGAGTGTTAGGGTCCAGGTGGGTGGGGGTAGAGGGTAGCATGTCCTTGGCACAGGCTGAACCCAAGGGAGCGGGAAAGGGTGAGTGTGGGGATGCTGGAGCCCGGATAACCGGAGGGATGTCGTGGGAGTGATACCTACCCAGTGCTCAGCTATTAGCACAGCTTTATCTCTTCCTATATGGAAGGAACTCTGCAGTAGAATGAGCTGTGTAAATTGTCCAATAAACACGCTTGTCGATTACACCGTCTTCCCCAAAGGTTTGGTGTTATGTTAAACCCACTGGGATTCCAAAATTGTGCCTTCAGAGGAACATTCATAGGTCAGTCCAGTTCTGGACTTTTTACCAGAAGGGGCGTGTGGCTTCAGCTCTTCCAGCCACCTGAGAAGGTGGCCACAATATTTGAAGGGATGGACCTGGAGCCGCCGGGTCCCATTGAGCAAACCGATCACATCAGGAAGCCTCTGGAAGGTTCCTCTGTGAACTTTCATTCCCCCGCTTTATCCTCCAGGTGACCATTTCTACTCTGGTACAATTCTGACACCTCCCTCAGGTCAGGAATTGCCCCTCAGACCACCCGCAGTATGGACTCAGCCTCCCTGGAGAGTTTCCCCCCCCGAGATAGGAGATTCTCCCAGTGAGACAGGAGATTCTCAAAGCCGCTCAGGACTCTGCGCTCCATGGTTTTAGCCTGTGGGCCTCCCCTCCTCCATTCTCTGGACCCAAACCAGCTTCAAGTCCCTGGACAGGCTGCGCCCGTCTCCAGACAGGTCCCCTCCCCACCCCCATCCGGGGCTGCATCCTGTTGACCAGCCCCACTTGAGGGTCCAGGCCAGAGACCCTGGGCTGGACCCCAGACAGACCTCCCCACAAACAGGCCGTAGACCACGTACCATTTAATAATGCTTTATTTTATGCGCTTTCAAATCCTCCTTCTTAGTCCAAAAAGCAGATCTGACAAAACGATGGAAGCAACGAACGAGATAATTATGTAATTTTTACTGTATTCTTTGTATATAATGATTAAACGTGAAATGTATATAATTGTGGAAAGCAATTGGAAAAGAAATCTCGTCGATAAGCGATATTTTCCAATTCCGGATGCTTTCCATTCTCGATCCTAATTCAATTGATAATTTCCGTTATGGTCAAGAAGGAGTAAACTTGGCGTCCGTTTAGAATTTTTCCTTAAACCACATTTTCATATTTGGGTTCATGAAGCTTCTTCTTCTTAGAGAAATATGTGGGGATTTTTACAGGGTTAGCCACAAACAGGTTTTCAATAGCAGCCGCAAGCTTTCTCATTCCACACACAAAAAGATGCTCAGTTGTGGACATGCACATTGATTTCAGGAACGTCGGTAACTGCATTAGATACGTTATCAATCCCACAGGTAAAAATAGCGTCATGTTATTCGTGAGAGTCGTCACCATGAAATGCGCCAGAAATTCCATACACATGCCTTTTACAAACGGAATGATCGCATCCATGGAATACATAATGACTATCTCCTTCAGTCTCGGCTATGGCTTTAGACCGGGTTCCTGGTCTTAATTTGTAAAGGTGACAGAGTGGCAAACAGAGAGGCCGATGGTGTTAAAAAGCAAAAAACAAAAAAGTTTAAACTTACTCACTATTCCCCGGGACGGGAGAGGCACCGCACACTACGCAGGGACTCAGGGGAAGCACTGGGTTTGGAGAAGCTTCTGGAAGATCCTTGAGAGGGGAGGGCCTAAGGCGGAGCCTTTCTTGTGGTTTCCGGTGAAAGCTTTATGGCGGGGCCGAGCAAACAGTTTAATATTGTCTGATTTGAATCATCCTGGAGGCTTGGAGTTCTAAGGGTGGGCTCTAGTTGCCTGGCACCCAACCCTGGCACAGTGAAGGGCAGGAGAAATACGAGTTTGGTGTGGGAGAGCTGGAAAAGGAGGTAGGCGTATTTCAATCAAGCTGGGAAAATAACATTTGATTTTTGTAATGATCAAAGAAATAGACATTCATTTTAGACAATTGAGACAATAAAGTTTTATAAATACAAAAAAGGATAAGGAGGTAGTTCTCTAGCATGCAGGAGGCCTGCCCCCGAGTCAGCTGTTTACTGTCTTTAGGAATTGGCTTGTCCTGGGAGAGGCAGTGTCTCCCGGGATCTGAAGGGCTCCCAAATGGCACAGCTTCAAGGATACGGAAAGTGAGAAAAGAGAGTCAATCGGCCCTGGGATGAATGGATGCCAGATAGACCAGTTCAGAACCGAAGACAACACAAACACTGTGTAGTGGGACCGTTGCCTATTTGGCGTGATTTTAGGGAGACTTGGGAGAGTCGATCACGGCGATTTCTAGAGGGCAGAAAAAGGCCCTGGGGAGTAGGCGTCCCCTGGGGTGAGCAGTGATCTCTCTTAACTTTTAGAATAGGACAAGCGGGCACCTCCACCCGATTCCCTTCAGGCATCTGACTGTAGGCTGGACATTCGGTCGGGGAGCAAGCAGGACACCAAGATGAAGGGCTAAGCAGTGACTCAGAAACATCATCAAATGCCTAAGACCCAAGCAAGCAGGAGTCTCTGATGGCACTAACAGGATTGCCTGTTGATCTTAGTTGGGAAGTAAAATTTGTAAATGAAGAATGTTGCCATGAGAACCCAAAAAGGACTCAAAGATGTTGGGCTTATCTGTCTTTTTTTTCTTTTTTTTTTTTTTTAAGCTTGGCACCTGAGCCAACATCTAACATCTGTTGCCAACCGGCTTTCTTTTTCTTTTCTTCTCCGCCAAAGCCCCTAGGACATGGCTGTATATTCTAGTTGAAAGTGGCTCTGGTTGTGCTAGGTGGGACACCACCTCAGACAGCCTGATGAGCAGTGCCGTGTCCGTGCCCAGAATCCGAACTGGTGAAACCCCAGGCTCCTGAGGTGGAACGTGTGAACTTAACCACTCGGCCACGGTGCCGGCCCCCTAGGTGTCCTTAAGAAAGGAAATGTGTCAAATGAATCTTCTTGGAGGAGGGTTTCGTCGTGTGACATCATACCTGTGCTCCTGGAGGAGGAAGGTGGATGCAGTTAAGATCTTGTCTGCATAGATAGCGTGGATGGCTCATCACGGACGTGCCCCCTGGGGAGTCTGGAGAAGGTGTCTTGTGTTCCTTTGGAGGTGGACGCAGTGTGCAGTTGAGAGGCTGTGACACAGGCACTGAGCAGAACATCTTCTCCTAATCTATAAGAGCAAAATATTTGCTGGTTGTGGATTCAGTAGAATCAGTCATTTCCATCATATTGGCTATTGGTTCTGGGGCCCTGTGGACGCAATCACAATGTTAAGGTTGTAGTCATCCACCATGAGGCACTCGTTTTTTCCAGATTTAACAGCAGGCGAGATTAGGCTGTCAGAGGGAGAAGGAGTGGAGAGAATCACCCATTTTGTAATGAAGCAGTCACATCAATTTTTCTCCTTGAGGGCCTGTTTTCGTTCACATTGTGCCGTCTTAACTACTTTAACCTGGAGGGTTCGTGGGTCCCTTATCATCAAAGTAATTTCTAAGCACCAAACATTTGCTTTAATTTTCGTATTCCGTGTGTCAGAAGGTCTAAGCCCAATAGGGGGTATTTTAGGACCACGGGTATTGTGACTGTGGGAAATTTAGACTAGGCTACAGGTAGAGGAGACATACCTTTTATTCCTCTGTATTGTATGTGGCTACCTTTGGAAAATTATGGGAGGCACAGTGCTTACATTGGGCGAGGTCCCCAGGGAGCACTATAATCTGAGCTCCAGTATTGATTAAATCCAGGAAATTTTGTCCGTTGGTGCATTTTGGCAAATGCTCCCATGAATTGAGAACCTCGGTTGTAGGGACAAAAGCCCGTCGGCGCCCTTTTCTAACTGTGTGTTCTAGAAATTCATTCATATGTGAATCTAGAATAGAAATATTGGGCTTTCAATTTAATCCCATTATGAGATTTTGTTTTCACTTAGTTGTAGGTCATATATACATACACACAAATGATCTATTTACATTAAAATTTAAATGTATACATTGTTTAGTAAGGTTCTTTTCTCCCCCTGTATCTAGGTGTTTTTTTCTTCTTCTTCTGTGTTCTTTTTCCTTTGTATTGTTTTGTTTTGTTGTGCCTTCGGCCTTTTGCAGCTTCAAGCAGAGGCTTTGGTTGTGACTGATTCTGTCTCCAGCAGATTAGAGGCGGAGGGGGTGGAGGAAGGGCTGGCGCTCTGTCTGTAGGATCCTCACTTCTTCCCTCCCCAACAGCCCTTTATCTTAAAAAAGATTTGAAAGATTGGCACCTGAGCTAACATCTGTTGCCAATCTTCTTTTTGTTTTTGTTTTTCCTTCTTCTCCCCGAAGTCCCCCCAGTATGTAGTCGCCCGTCTTAGCTGTGAACACCTCTGGTTGTGCTGGGTGGGACGCTGCCTCAGCATGGCCTGATGAGCCTTTCCCGTGGCCACGCCCAGGATCCAAGCCAGAGAAACCCAGGGCCACCAAAGCAGAGCTCGTGAGAAATTCACCACTCAGTCACCAGGCCTGCCCCCAGCTGCTTTTTTTTCTTACACCAAATGTTTTAGAAGAGCTTATGCCCCTGGGAAGCTAACTTTTATTTCTTCCTTTTTGTTTATAAGCATCAAGAGTACAGAAAGTAAGAAAATGTAGCTAATGTAAATGACCCTGGGACAAATGGAAACCACCGGACAAATACAGAATCGAGGAGGACGCAGCAGAACCTGACTGTCTTTGAGAGCAGTAATGGAGACACGGGTGTGACTCACGTCCTACTCCACACACAAAGGAAGTGCTCCTGGCCAATGAATCTGTGCCACGTGCCCAGCACTAAAAGAAGGGAGGTCCCTGGGCCCAGCAGGAGTGGACTGACTCTCAGAGGGACACTCAGATGAACTGTTCAGTCACTAGTCAGATTAACTGAGTGTTAATCCAGGCCCCTTGTGCACCTGGAGAGCAGGGCCTGGGGAGAAAATCTCTCAGTCCATGGGCTGCAGGAGATGCTTGGGAGGAGAGAGGCACAAGCCGCAGAGAGCCCAGGGGAAAGGAAAGATCCTTTTCACCAGTGCAGGGAGGGTCAGTTCAGCATGGAGCAGGAGGAGAGCAGTGCCCAGGGCTTGGTGTGAGTTTCAAATATCACGTTAAGAAATCTCATCCTTTACTGTGAATCCAGATAGCATTGTTGGCTTTCCACATTCAGAGAGTCTCAGAGTGCCATCTGTCTGTTTGGGTGCTAACGTGGTGGGTTTTCTGAGGGGCAGCTGCTCTGGATCCATTTTCTGGCATCCCTCACCTCTTGGACCTGGGGATTACCTGAGGAAATTCGTCAAGGGGATTCTTTCCTGGTTCCTGGAAAGTCTTTTTCCCCTTTTCGATATAATCATTGGTCCTTATCATGGGCAACTCTCATTCTCCTTCCTCTTCTCCTGCCGAATATGTTCTTCACCAGGATGGCATCAATTCAGTGCAATATCTTCAGAAAAAGGCACATTTTTTCCTAAAGACAATTGGGAATTTTAATGGCCGCTCTAAACAACTTGGGAACTTCCAAGATCTCTCTTCCCTTCACCCCCTGTCATGGAATGAATGTTTGCGTTCCCCCAAAATTTGTATGTTGAAATTTTAATCAACAACGTGATGGTATTAGGAGGTGGAGACTCTGAGAGGTGATAGGTGATATCAGTGGAGCCCTTGTGAACATTAGTGCCCTTATAAAGAGACCCCAGACATCTCTCTCACTGTTTCCTCCATGTGTGTCCTCCTGGACTAGGAAGAATATTCTCACCAGACATTGAATCATCCAGTGTCTTTATCTTGGACTTCCCAGTCTCCAGAGCTATGACAAGTAAATTTTGTTGTTTAAGCCACCACAGTCCATGGTATTTTATTACAGCAGCCTAAATGGACTGAGGCACTCCCTGTTCCTTCCTCCTTTTTTACACCTTGGGCCTCCCTGTCAGCTTCCTTGGATCCTTTGATCTGTCCCCCTTCAACACCTGTCCCTCCTCCACTCCCCTCTCCCTCTATCCATCCCTCCCAATCCTTTCCCTTCCTACTCCTACCCATCAATGCATTGTGGTCACTGGCACTTCAGGCCTCCTTCCCCAAAGTGGGCTCTCAAGGGACTAAAGGACCCCAAGAGCTGACCTGAAGCTAAAAAGCTCATTGGAAACAGGCTGGATGTTTTATCCACTTAAATGTGCTTTGGGGACACCCAGATGGCTGCAGGTCTCTCCCAGGACCCTAGCCTGAAATTTCATCACTGCAAAGGGTATGTGAAAGGGCCTCCTGCTCAAATATTGGTGGGAACCCTTCAGATATCATACTATGCAGGTGACTTCAACTTGCCCCATCTGCCAGAAACACAGTCCTGGTAAGAGTGTCCATACGGACCAAGGAGAGGCACCCCTCTTTCTTACAAACCAGTAGTTGAAGTTTTAGAATTGAAGGCAAAGGCTCTCTCTTCTTGTCTATCTGCGTGTTTATGAAGGTATGTATATATAATATTTTCCCACCTTCAAGTGGTGTTACTAAGTTAGATTATAAAATCCCTTGTGGGCTGGCCCTGTAGCTGAGTGGCTAAATTCACGTGCTCCGCTTTGGCAACCTGAGGTTCATCATTTCAGATGCTAGTCATGGACGTATGCACTGTTCGTCAAGCCATTCTGTGGTGGCATCCCACATAGAAGAACTAGAATGACTCACAACTAGGATGTACAACTGTGTACTGGGCCCATGTATTTGGGAGAAAAAAAAATAAACACCCTTCAGGGAGGTCTAGTTGAGGGCTCTAGAGCAAAATAATTGAATATTTCTAACATGCCCATACATTAATGAAAGTAAATTTATTCTGATGAAACTTTATTTCAACATTAATTATATCTTTGTAGTATGCCACTTTGAAGATAATTTTCAGTATCTTTCTGTTACTTCAAACATTATGCTATGCTAAATTAATTATTGGATATTCATTAAATACCTAGATCATAAGTAAGTTAACATACTGAAATAATTACCAACCATAATTTTCAAGGTATACATAAGCTTGCATGTGCTATTGAATGTGTTGATTCTGTCACATTGACAGTGTCACTAGAAGCACTTCTGTGGTTATAACCATATGTGAAATGTGTATACATATGCTCTGCTGCAAAATGTTGGGGCATGACAGACAGTTCACAATAATCCACCTCCTCATTTTCTCTGTGAAATACATGTTTCTGTGGTTAAGATTATAATCCATTCATGTAAATGAGACTCTAGTAGGAGAAAATACGACAGAGAACAATACAGGATGGGAAATATGCAAGATGAGATTTTGTTAAGAAAAAAGAGAGTAGTTTGATCCTACATGAAATGGTGGATTATTCCAGAATGAGGAGGAGGAGAGTGTAGGACAAAACCTGAATGGATATAGATGGTGGCAAAGGTTCAAAGACAGTGGATTTTGTTTGTCCTGGTCATAGCTGGCCCAGATTTGATGGGTTTATGCAAAATAATTTTCCTAAAGGGAACTTTAGTGACTAATATTGTACTGATATTGAGATAGAATTTGTTTTTCTCTGTTAAGAGGAATAAATTTTCCTGGTTTACTGGTTAGCTCTTAACAAGAGGTTTTAAAAAGTTTCCTCTGCCTTCTCTTTAATCTGCCTAGAGGATGAGATTGAGTCTTGTCAGAATAGTTCTCTGTGCTCTATGCTGACCTTACAATATCTTTGATTTTTAAGAAACCAAGTCTTCTCACCTTTGAAAAGATTAAGTCTTTACATCATTTTCCTTCCAATGTTGACTCTTCAAATGGTTTACTCTTTTGTATGCCACTTAACCACGTTTCCCTGTCAGTTGCATTATTTTGGTAATGAACCACCATCAGATTTTTCACTTTGAAAATTTTCAGTGATAAATTACATCCAATTCAAGCATCTTGATAGTTTTTTGCTTTACTGTGATATCTCTGAAAGCAGTCAGCTACAGGCCAGAGGGCCCCATCTTCCACCAAAGAGGGCCATCTGAGATGCCGCTGGGCAAGGGCTTTGCTAGGTTCTCATGGGCACAGGCTTCTGATGGCACCCCTTCCGTGACTTTGAGATCCTCCCAGTGACCAGGTCAATATTTCAGATGTGGACATGAGACTGCTCACCCAAGATGGAGTGGAACCAGAAGAGATTCCACAGCACTGAAGGAACTGGTGAAGGAGGATTACAGGTTGTGTTTGAAGTGATGCTTCTAATTGAATGTTCTATTTTCTGGAGAAAAGGAAGCCTTTCTCTTAAGCTCTCAATAACTCATGAAACATATAGAGTCTTATTTAGACACTTAAAACTTGTGAAGTCATCTGTGCAAGATTGGAACATTTTCATTTTTTAAGCCAATGACTACATGTGGGAAATTGATGATAAATTTAAACAAACAGGGTGGGTTGGTGTCCATTTCTCTTATTTTTAAGCAGCAGGGCCAAGCTGACACAGGTAAAAATTTAAGACCAATAAAATCCAAGCATTCCTTATATATGTAAAGTGACAGGACAGACTGCTTTTTTAATCAGTAAACTTTTATAGATATAGACAAACAAACAAAGCAAAGAGAAAGCTGGACTCTACAGTGAAATGTCAACTAGTAAATACAGAGGAAATGGCATCATTTGAGAATCACCACCTGACAGTCATCATGGTGGTAACTGGTTAATGTGACAATATTGATGGATGTTGCTCCGTTGGTTGAAAGTCTGAGGAAGGGAGGCTCACATGACACAGTCTCCAAATATCTCCCCCAAAATACACGGTAATGCTTTATTTTTATTGAGTACTAAGTAAGGAAAACATTAATTACACTTATGGTGCAGAGACTTGGCAGATAATATCTCAACGAAATGATAAGGGATAAATAACTTTCACATGCTTCTTGATAGAGAAAATGCAGCATTACTTCAGTGATATTTCTGCTCAAAATACATAAACTGATTCTCTTCATGTGGAAATAATGGACACACTCAAACTGAGTGATGTTCAGCAAAATTTCAGCTGGGAGCTCTTCAAAAAAGTCAACGTCATGAAACAAAAACAGAATGGGATCCAGAGACCTGACACCTAAATGCAGGATGCCAGCCTGGACCTGATCCTGGGACAGTAAAGAAAGAGAGAAAAAGGAATTTGTTTTTTTTAGTTTAGTTTCATTTTGTTTAATTTTTCCTATGGAAATATTATTTGAATAATTTGTAAAATTTGAAAGGAGTCTTTGGATTGAATTGTATTATTTTATTGATGGGCTTATTGGGGTTGTGTAAGAGAATGTTCTAGTTATCGTAAAATGCATGCTCACGAGTTTAAAACAAAAGGACCACATCAGTACATACAAAACATTGTTTTAATACAACTGAGCACAATCAGGGTATTGTTCCTCCTGAGATTTTAAAGCAACAGGCACAGACTCCTTTGTTTTTTTTTTTAAACCAAAGGCACATGAGAAATACTATTTTCCAAAAAATCTTTATCCAGAAGGACATGACCAACACATTTTCTTTCAGGTCACGCCTCTATTCTCGGTGCTTATGTACTTCATCCCAGAGACAGAGGAGTTGATGATAGGTGACTGAGGAATGTGGTTATAATTGTAGGGACCAGTGGCCCTCAAGGATGTGGCCATGGATGTAGCTCCAGAACCCCTGTCAGAGAAATTGTATAGAGACATGATGGTACAGAACTGCAAGAACCTTCTCTCAGTAGCTCAGGGCAATGTTCCAAATTCTCATGCAGCCCATTGTACCGAATCTTTATCTCCTCAGGTGTCAGAGGCTGTGGGGTTCTGGAAGTGCCCATAAAGCTCACAAAAACCCAAGCTCATAAAGTTTGGGTCTAAAATTCAGGTACCAGAGTGTCTGAAACCCTACCCAACAGAGAAAAAAAGAGACATTCTTTTTCACACTTGGGTAAAAGACTTTGATTTTTAAAGTTGTAAAGGGGTAGTTGCACTGGGTTCCTTCCAAAGCCTTATCTTCTCTGTCTTTGAGAGATTTCAAAGACCATGTAGGGCTAATACTAAATTAGGGGGTAATTTTGTCTTCTGCATATTTTTTCCAAGCCCTTATGGCTTTCCCCATTCTCAGAGATTAACACTTTAAAGCAGATGCTTTATTCCAATTGGAGCCAGAACAGCTTTGCATGATGGAGAGACAATCCTCCCAAGATGCATGTGTAGGTGAGAACCTGCAGCTGAGAGTGCTGACAGGTAACCCTGCAGTTCATCACTGTCCAAGGCAGGAGCCACTGCCCACCTGTGTCTACTGAGCACATGAAATGGGGCAAGTTCAAGTTGCCAATTGCTGTAAGTATAAAGCACACGTCAGATTTCATAGATTTAGAATGAAAAAAAACCTATAAACTATCTCATATATAATTTTATATTGATTACATATTGAAATTATACTATTTTGGATTAAATAAAATAAAAGTTATCTATTTACTTTTACCTTTTAAGAGTAGTTAATAGTTTGTAATAATTTGCTACAGCTGCCATAACAGAGTCCCACAAACCAGGTGGCTTAGAACAAACAGAAATTTATTTTCTAACAGTCCTGGAGGCTAGAAGTCTGAGATCAGGATGTCCACAGGGTTGGTTCCTTCTGAGGGCTGTGAATAAAGACCCCTCACTCCTAGGGAAAAAAAGATCAGTCAAACAACAAATAAACTCTTCAGTGCTTCTGACAACACTTAGAGCAAAGCACAGACTCCTTCATGTTGCCCCCAAGGCCTTGCATGATCTGGCCCCCAGGCTTCAGGCACACTGGCTGCTCTCAGTTTTTAAGGGATGTGGGTGTGGGTGTGGGTGTGAACAGGGAGGGTGGGTCTCCAGATTCTTTCATTCCTTGGACAAGATCACTTCTCCATTAATTATGCTGTAAGGTCTTGAACATCAAAATCTCCTGACCATTTTCTCCAGGAAGGCTACATTTTGTGTAGCTATTTACACATGCCAGTCCTGCTAGGATAATTTGCAGTCTTCCTTCCAACAGCTTTAGGGACTTAGTCCTAACTTTAGTCCAAAACACAGGTGAACTGTTGATCTCTCTGCCCTAAACAGTGGTGGAGTCTGTGATTCATGCTTGTCTGAAGTCCTCAGCAAGGGACAACGGAGAATAGTAGCTTAACTATGATCCTTTTCTGCTATTTTTTCAGAGCCTCAGGTAACATTTTTATCTCCTAAGATTCCAGGTACTTCTATATAATTGATTACATACTTGCTTGGGTATTTTGATTTAGTTTTATAGATTAGGATAACGAGGCACAATTTGCTAATCTCTATAACCTACAATATGGCAATGATCTGCCCTACTGGTGGAATCTCTGAATCATACTATTTAGGGAAATATTCCTCATATTCTCAGTTGTTCTTGAGAATTATCTGGGGTGCTTTTTGAGAATGGAGGTCCCTGGACTCCGTGTTCTTATGGTGAAGTCTGAGATATTGGTACTGTTGTGGGGATATGCTCTCCTTCTAGTGGGAGGAACTGCAAGGTACAGGTAAAGGGCATGGATGTGTCATTCTAACATCTGGAAGACAGGAAGATTAAGAAGAGTGATCCAACCTATGACATTTATTAGATGTAGAAGTCCTCGTTTATTAGATGTTGAAATACTAACCACAAATTCTTACATTTAAAATAAATGTTTGTTAAATGATTCTCAAATTCCCTCACCTTGAGATTTCATGTGGGTGCAGGGGCCCATCACACACATGCAATCGCATGCGCGCGCACACACACACACACACACACACACACATTCTATCAGGAACCTACCGGATCCTAGACTGCAAAAGGCAGGCTTCAGGAGGAGGGCAAAGAGAGTGGTGACCCACAAAATGTCCCTGGGACAGTCAGCTCAGTGACTGCCCTTAGGACTGAAATGAGGCTGAGGGTGGGGGGATATGTCTCAGAGGAGTAGGATGCTGCAAGGAGTGAGGAGGGCACCAGCGCGGAAGGTACACTATTCCCAACAGAGAACATATCTCTGCAGCAGCTGCTCTTACAGAGGGTCCCAGGGCCAGGCTGCCAGTGCCTTGGCCCCAACACCAGCCCTTCTCCAGAGTGTGAAATTTGCAGAATTTTCAGCCTGTGCCTCAAATAGGTGGGATTGAGGTTGACCTTGACTTCAGGGAAAGCTATAATTCCAAACTCAAAAGCCTGTCCTACAAAATAAGCAAACACACATTCTCTATTAAGTTCCCAGCGCACACAATACCTACATCTAAATTAGCAGGAAGTTCAGTTATTTCCTGAGTCCTCCCCCACAGGTGCACTTGCAGACACGCAGGGTAGTTCACAATAGTCTCCGCATCTCTCCTTTGTTCTGCTGCCACCTGCTGGCAGATGATTGATAATCAGGATGATGGACCCTGAGAACCTGGTTCCTCAGCTGACCAGGAAGGCAGGACTCAGCCTCCAGACTGGTGGGAACAGGGGAACACTGACGGTTCTGAAGACCTGGTGGTATCATGGAAGTTGGGCTGTCAAACAGAACTCCCCAAATGTGACAGGGACAGAGAGTTGATCTAGGACTGGGTTGGGGAACAGAAATGAGGGGCCTCAGTCAGAAGCACTGAACTGGGAAGTTCTTAAGTGTTTGCAGGGAAAGCCTGGATTCTCCAGAGGAAATGATGCAGTTGCAGCATTTCAGAGGGCTGTGTGCCCTTCTTTACTCACCATCTGACTCTCCTCCCTGGAGTAACGGCCTCTCCTCACATTCACCTGCCCAAACTCACCTGTGCTCCTTCATTGTCCAACACTGTATGAAGGGACTCTGGAGTCCCTTTCCTGCACTGAAGGGATTGGGGAGGGGAGGCTGAGTTCTCACAGACAGCCCAGCAACAGTGTCCTGAGAGGTGCAGTTGAGCAGGACCTCACACTCCCCATGTCTTGGGTTCTGATCTGGAGTTGATGGCAAAGCCAAGACACTACTTGTTCCCTCAGGCCCTGAGAGAAGCTGTGCCACAGTGAATGACACATCCCTCCTGATTCCTCCCAGTAGGAAGGTTCTTGAAATAACCGGAAGGACCCATCTCCTATTGCAAAAGGCCCAGTCTGCAGTATTCCACAGCAACACAGCCAAGGCCCAGGTGCACAGACCCTAAGTGACAGGGCCTCCAGAAGCACAGGGTCAAAGTCATTTTCCCCAGTGCCCATGTCCAGGCAGGGGCATCTGGGCCCTGATTGTCCAGCCTTCACTGCCCACTGTGCCTGGAACCATCCGCCTCCCCAAAGACTTGGGCCCCGGGGGTGGTTCCAGGTCACCAGTGCATGCTGTCACCTCCTCCAATGGGAGGTTCCTCCTGGAGTCCCTGATGTCTGTCCCAGAAGCATCACTTACAGCAAATCTAAAGAGCATTTGATGGCTGGGCATTGTGGCAGGAAAAGCACTTGTATTATGCTCAGGTGTTGGAAGAGGTCCCCAAGAGCTCAAGGAGGAGTGTGAGTGCCCGCTAGTAGATGGTTCCTGCTGAAAGAAGAGCAAAAAAGGGCCAGGCTAGCGGACCTCGGACTTTGGACTAAGGGCAAGTTCAGGTTCAGAAGGAGGAATATTAAGGGGTGATTAACTTATGTCTGCCTGTAGCTCCCCAGCTGGAAGACTGGTTTTTCAAAGGGTGTCACCACAAGTCAGAATGACACCACTGAGTTTTACTGCAAAGTTAAATGAGAGAAATACTATAGACATTGAGATGAAAAAATACACAATAACAAATTTATGTGCGATATCATTAGACAGTCTAGTCTGATGTTCTTACCTTCTTAAAAGGAGTCTTAGCAATGAATGTAAAGTCATTCTATCATTAGGAAAAATATCTTTATAAGAATAAAATTATGTCAAAGGAGTTTCTCTTTATTTCCAGAATTATATATTTTGGCATCATTCCTTATGTGTGAGTTTACACCCCAAAAATGACTTAGTTGATGCCTTTCCAGTGTCAGAGTCTCATTCCCAGCACCTGTGTGCTGACAGCATCTTGCCCCCCAAACCAGGGCCCCTCTCTGGAGCCTTTCATGTTCCCTCATTATGGGAGAAGAGGGTCTTTTTAATGTCCTCAACATCCACCCATCTGCCTGCACACTCGGGGCTTAATCTCTTGCCCATCTTGGATTTGATACTTAAATTACCTACCTCTATTTCTGTCATAATCCATCCCAACATTGTTAAAGTCTCAAGAGGGGTCTTCTGTTCTTGAATTTGAAGGAAATGTTTGCAAAATCGATTGCCTTCACCTACCCTGAACACTCCTCCATTTGAGTGCCATCATCATTACCCAGAAAAACTTGGATACATTTTTTAGGAAGCCAAATGTGTTCCAACTCTTAGCGGAAACTGTGACTCTCTCCACAGGGATGACCCGTAGAAATGGACAAAGAGAAATTGCACTGGTGTTCACAGAAGATCTATGGGAGTGCATGAAAGTTTAAAATCATAGGAGAGTCCACATAGAATCCACATTCCTGTGCTGAAACATGGATCCTGTCGGCTTTCACCATTTCCATAAGAGGTAAACCTCAAAAGTCACGTTAACAATGAACTAGAGATTAAGACATATATCACAGTTACTGAGAAAATGGTAATAGTTGTTTTTCCTTAAAAGAGCATCCCATTGCTTTAGGATTATTTTCACAATGATATAAGAGGGCCCTTCTGTCAACAGGCTATATACAATTTTGGGACCTGGTAGAAATGACTCCCCTTTTGGCTTTAAATCTCAAATACAAAAGAAGAGGTGGCTCCTGGGCCCCTTCCCAAATCCCACTGCCTGAGACCAGCAGCAGGACAAGCGGAGGCTCAAGCTCCCCTGGTCCTCAAGATAGCAGGGGTGCCCCGAAACTGTCCTTGTACCCTGATGTCCCTGTTTCCCTGGGGCACTGATGAGCAGGTGTGGGGCCACAGCCAGAAAGCCCCTTGCTCTCTGTGTGTCTCCATCCCAACCATCACCAGAACTCTTCTCTCTTTGCCTCCAGCTGCTTCCAAGAACATCTGAAAGTTCTGGAAAGTAAATACCTACAGGAAAGGCTGACTCTGTGCTCAGCTCTCATGGGCAGCTCCTTGGTGCACGCTGACCCTGTGACCACCCGCCAAGATGTAACCAGACAGACACTCCAGTTCCTGAAGGTGGCAGTCCCCATGGCCGGGTGAGCTTTCCCACAAGATAACTTGATCCCACCATCTGGTCCTTGCCAACGACAGGAGCATCACATGGGCAAGAGGCTTTGGTCAGCTTGGCACTGAGAGCTTTGAGACCCTGGTGCCAGGGAGGCAGTACTGATGCCTCAAGCAGTGACCGGATGGGAGATGGAGATTTGACAAGGAAGCTGCAGTGAAAGCAGGAGGTGGAACCAAGGTGCAGGCCAGCAGGGTTAACCCCTGATGAGAGATGAGGACACCAGGTTCCTTTCATGTGCCCAGGAGGGACTCAGAACAGAAGCCTCCACTCCAGTCACAATGTCTACCAGGATGATATGTGAGCCATGCCAGACATCTAGCTATTCCTGTCTGCACCCAGTAACATATGCTTAATAAACACTGTTAAATGGATGAGGAAACCCACACAACAGAAGTGTGTCATCATCATGTGACATTTCAGGGTCAGAGCATGTTCTGTGTAGACACAGCAGCACATGCATCAGCATAGGAGGAGGCCAGCAATTGCCTGTGTCTGTGCCGAGGATGAGCCTTTACACCCTGCAGACTCGGGAGGGAGGACAGGGGACACCTAACAGTAAGGGTTGGATCTCCATACATCCCCCAAAATCACACCACCTCCCCATCTCTACCTTGTGAGTGACTTCTCTCCCCAGGGGTCCTGGGTCAACAGCCTGCATCTTTCCTCTTTTCACAGAGACCTGATCTGACACAAAATATGTATTCTCCACCACAGGTTGAATGAACATGAGGGGAGATCAGAACCCTACCCTGATCACAAAGGTAATCAAGGATGAGCCTCTGTCCCCAGGGTCTCTGGTCTGTGGGGACACTGGCTGTAGTCCCCTGAAGACATCTCACCACCCCAGGCATCCCAGTGAACAAGAGAAACTTCCCTTTCAGGATGGGACAGGAGAACCAGGATCTGTGTTTACTTCCATCTCAGAGGGGCTGAGGGTCACACAGAGGCCTCCCTTCCCTAACAGAGGAACCCACAGGATCCCCTGTCTGAGTCTCCATGTGGAGTTGCTCCAGGCCCTGGGCCCTGTGAGGAGATCTAGAGCAGATGACATACAGGGACACACATGACTTGAATGTCATGGCCCAGTGCTATGACAGGGGAAACACAGGCCATTCTGGGGACCAATCTCCCAGGCCTTGAGACCACACAGGGTGCCTTGAGACCTCAAGAGACCACTCAATGGGCCTTCCCCCCCATCTTTTTTTTTGGAAGATCATCCTGAGCTAACATCCACTGCCAATCCTCTACTTTTCTGCTGAGGGACATTGGACTTGAGCTACCATCTGCGCCCATCTTCCTCTATATGTGGGGTGCTAGCTACAGCATGGCTTGATAAGCAGTGCATAGGTCTGGACTAGGGATCCAAACCTGCAAACCCGGGGCTACTGAAGGAGAGCATGCAAACCTAACCACTGTGCCACTGGGCCTTGCCTTTGAGCCTCAGGGTCATAGAGTTCCTCCTGAGGCAGCACATCCACCAGGCAGCACAGGACTCTGGATCAGGAGTCTATTGGGCAATACCTGTCCTCTCCCTGGGCTTACACTGCACTGGGATGGAGTCAGGCAGCCTGGGACCTGAAGTGACAGGGACCTGGCTAATGGGCCCCTCAGCTTGGAGGTCAGAGCTCACCTCTGTCCAGGGCTCAGGGCCAGCTCACACCCTCTGGAGACTGGTCAGTATCCCTGGTGCAGACCCTGACCCTGACGTTGGCTGCAGGTCTCCTCATGCCCTCTGGCGTGGATGTCATTGACCCACAGATAACATACAGGAAATTAAACATGAACGTGGCTTTGGCTAAGGAGGTGGAGAAGGAGCCTGATTTCCATCCCTTTGTCCAATAGATACTTCTGGGACCCTTGTACATTCTCCTCTGTCCTGCCTGCCCTTTTAAGTGCATCAGGACACCATGCTCTCTCAGGAGTCCCTCTGCAGCTCCCCACTCCCTGCCCAGCATCACCCAAGAGGAAGGGAGGGTGACCATAGGAAAGTCAGCCAGTCAGAGGACAGAGGCCCCCAGGATGGTCAGAGAGCATGTGAACAGACTCTAGGCAACAACTTAGCCAACACACGCAGAGAGGGAGGGTCCCCCTGAAAGATGCCCCCTAGGACCAGGGAAGCTACAGATGACTGGCCTCCCACCACCACTGTCCATTCACCCATGGCATGCAGGAAACCTCTCCCTTCACACCCTGGAGCTGCAAATACTGAGACACCTGTACTGGATGTCTGTCCCTGAAAGCAGAGGCCGGGATGGTGACACCAGACATTGAGCACAGGTCCCCTCACCAGTCATCACTCAGCTTGCCCCATTCTCACCCCCAGAGACATCTCTGTGACCTTCCTGTTGGGAGTAAATCCAACCTTCGTAGAGCCTTTGAGGACACTGAGAAGACTCTGGTACCCAGCTGGGTTTTTGTGTCATAAATGGAATAATCCCCTGAGTTAGGGGACTCCTGGGTCTCAGTGTGGTGCTGATAGACCCAAGGCCAGGACACAGCAGAGGGAAATGCTGGGGTGGATGGGTCATCCTCTCAGGGGACAGGGGTCCCCATCAGCCTTGCTATTGAAAGTGTACTCCACAGGCCTGTGTGATTAGCATCACCTGACAGCTTCTCAGATGCAGACACTCAGATCCATACCACACCTGCTGGTTCAATACCTGCATCTTATCAGGATCTGCAGACACTCCCTGTACACAGGAGGGGAGAGCCTGCCTTACCCTTCACAGCTTGGGTTCTCAGCCTGGCCAGGCATCCATGTTACCAGAACAGCTGCTAAAGCAACATTTCTAAGGTGTCATCTGGACATTCACAATTTTTATCAAGTTCCACAGGTGATTCCGATGCACAATGGGGGTGAAAACCCTGTGACAAGAGTTCCTGGTGTAGCCCCCAGTGTCCTGCTCTGAAGGGAAAGACAGAGGGGATGAGAAAGGAGGAGGGTGACTATGCACTCATAATTGGAGCTGTGGGGACAGCCCAGGAAAAGATACCTCAGCCTTCCGCTTGTCAGTCAAGGGTGTGAGTGTTGGGGTGAGGCTGTGTCCGTGTCTGTGCCTGTGTGTATAGGGAAGAGAATCACTGCTGAAGAAGGCAGAGACCTCAGCAGTCCACATGGGAAAGAAATATAGGTAGAAGGGAAAGACGAAGAAGGGGTAAAGGAAGGCAGGAATGAGGGGAGGGAGAAAGAGACTTATGACCCAGCAAAGCACTTCTGCCCCAGAAGGAGGCACAGCACAAAGGGAGAAAAGACAGGAGAGCTGAGGCATCTGGACGGAAAAACTTGTGCGCATTTCTGGAGCCCAAGCTGTTCACTCAGAGGGAGGGACAGAGAAGGCAGCAGACACCATGGAACCCACCTCAGTCCCTGCCCACAGAGGGTATGTACTCTGGCAAGGGCTCCTGCTGGCAGGTAAGAGGGGACTGTTCCTTGAGTGTGGGCAGGGGATGGGAGATCAGAGACTGGCTGAGTCTCCTGGGGAGGACAAGGATCTGAGAGGGGACAGGATAATTCTCTTTGAACGTGAGGAAAGAAGACATGGGAGTGGAGTAGGATGTGGGGAGAAGGCTCAGTGACAGGAATATCAAAGTGAACTGGAATTGGTGAGGAGCAGGAAAACCTCAATTACACTTGGTTTCCCAAGTTATTCATCACTGAGAACTTAATTTTTGAGAATAGATGATGATAATTTATGTGAGATGACACCAAAAATCTTAAACAGGCTCTAAACACTGCCCTTACCTACCACCCTCAGATATTGACAAATAAACACTAGGACTTGGGGGACCCTGTGAACGCTTTCATTCACCCACAAGGATTTGCAGCTTGTTGCAGGCATTGGGGGTACAACAAGATCAGACAAGTCCCTGCCCTCAGAAGCTCATGTTATTTGGGGAGAACAGATAAGCAAAAAGATCTAGAATATTATGTCAGGGACTGACAAGTGTCATGCAGGGAACAGAGAAGGGAAAGGTCAGAAAGTGAAGGCCAAGGGTCTTTAGAGAAGGAGGTCAGGGAAGGCATCTCCCAAGGATGCCCCTGAGAGTGAGCAGGGTGCTGAGGGCAGGGAGGGAGTGAGCTGGGCAGACACCTGGGGAAGAGTATTGGGAACAGAGGAAATAAGTTCAGAGGAGCTTGAAGTAATGGTGGACATGCTGCTGACCTTGATCAGTAGGAGACATCACACACACACATGCCCACACACACGCTCCAAACATAAGAGATGAAGGGAACTGCTCAGGATCCAGGGCCTTATCTTTCCATTTCAATACACAGCAAATGATCAATAACCAATGTATAGATTATGTAGATGCTTAATAAGCTAATGTGAGGACTAACCTGGAGGCGTCCTGTTCCTCATGGAAGAAAGCACTCCAGGGAAGCATGGTTTACAGCGTGGTTATATACCATTTCAGAACAAAGAACACATATCAAGTATGACAGGAATACAATTTTTTTTCAAAGTCACAAGGGCACGTTATGCCATGATTTAACACATATAGAGCAAGTCAGGCCATCTTGTCCTTGGTTCTCTTGGAAGAAAACTTATTGTCAAAGAAGTACTGGTATTGGAGTTAGAGAAAGGGAGACATTTATGCTTATCTTTTATTTTCCTTCTTTGGTGAGGAAAATTGGCCCTGAGCTAACATCTGTTGCCAATGTTTTCTTTTTTCTTGAGGAAGATTGTCCCTGAGTTAACATCTGTGCCAATCTTCCTCTACATTGTATATAGGGCACTGCCACAGCATGGTTTGATAATTGGAGTGTAGGTCTGCAACCTGAATCCAAACCTACGAACCCTGGGCCGCCAAAGCAGAGCACACAAGCTTAATCACTACACCACCGGACCAGCCCCTCATGCTTATCTTTAAAGAGTGCATTCTTTGCTTTGAAAAATGTTTGAAGCAGATGTATAATGCATGTGCAGTGGCCGAAGAGTCAGGCTGCTCTGGGATAAATAAGTTGTGCTCTGAATCACATTTAAACCAGAATGGCTTCCCCATGTACCTCAATATGTGAAAACTTCTTATTATTCTTATTGTTTTCAATAAGGTCAAATATTGATCGATCTCTCTCTCTTCCCTCCTAGTCTCACTCTTAACTGTCTGGAACCTGACGACCACTGCCCAACTCATTGTTGTATCAGTGCCTCTCAATGCTGTGGTATGGATGGATGCTATTCTCCTTGTCACCAATCTGCCTGAGCATCTTTTAGTCTATGGTTGGTACAAAGGGGACAGAGTGGAACCCAAACATCAAATTGCATTGTGTGTAATAGACAGAAATTACCCCAGGGACTGTATCCAGTGGTCCAGAGACAATATACCCTGATGGATCTCTGCTGTTCCTCAACACTACCCAGCAAGACACGCGATACTAGACCCTACAAGTTGTAAAGAGAATTTTGCTGATTGAAGTAGGAACTGGACAGCTCCATGTATACAGTGAGTGATTCCTCTCTGACCTCTGGGTAATGGGTGGGGTGAATTCTACTTCTCGCACACAGGATTGACAGGCCTGGACTGTGCCTGCATCATCCTCTGCATTATGTCCCCTGTTGGGGACATAAGGAAGTGTTCCCTTCTTAAATTTTTTAAATTATTTGAGAGAGTTGGTTGGGGATTATCTCTAACTTGAAGATTTGTTAAAACTCACCCATAAAGACATCAGGGTCTGGCACTGTTTTGTTGGCAGAGGGAATGAGTGGCTCTCACTTTAATTTCATCAATGGTTATTGACCTATCATTTAAGAAGGGAGCAGTTCCTAACTCATTTTATGAGGCTGATATAGCTTGATCACCAAAGCCAGAGAAGAAAATTATGGACCAATTTCACCTACAAATATACATGCAAAATCAAATTAAATATTTGTGAACCAAATTCAGAATTAATAATGACAATCAATTAAAGTTATCATGACCAAGTAGGGTTTATATCAGGAATGCAAGTATCTTGTAATATCAGGATGTAATTCTCCACATCAGTAGACTAAAGGAGAAAAGTACTTGTTTTCTCAATAGATTTAGTAAAATTGTTAGTGTTTAGAAAAATCAGTCAATTTAGTAAAATCAACTTTAATTTTATTAATGGTTGTTGACCTATCATATTATCCATTTTTCTTGAGTCACTTTTGCTGACATGTTTATCTAGGTAATTGTCCATTTAATCTCAGTTTTAAAACAGATTCTCACAGCTTTTGAGCTTGTCTGATGAATTGTAAAATCTCCTTGTATCTCCCTGTATGCCCTCTTTAAATTTTTATCAACATATCAATGATTCCCTTTCTCTCTCTAAGTTTGTGAAGGGGACAGGGTGGAGGGAAACTCCTAAAAAAGACAGTCTCCATAAACAGACTTTAGTCATGCTCCTCTGAGCCCTCTGTTCTACCAAGACTGACTTGGGCTTCTGACTCCGTTCTTGTAGAGTCTAGATGTAACAAGAATCCTAAGTCAGTGTAACCAGGATCCCCCATGCTCCATATCTGATCACCCGCCATTTCTGACCAAATTCTTCATCCCTTCCCATCCCCCAGGTAATATCTGTACCCTGGCCAACCTTCAGGAAGAAGCCTGTAACATCACTTTAGGAACAGTTACTCTACCCTCTTGGCAACTTCCTACCCACTGACCATCCGACTCTGCTCCTTGGTTATAAATCGCTAATTGTCTTTGTTGATTTGGTGTTGAGTCCAATCTCTCTCTCCTACTGAAAAACCCCTCTGTTGTACTTCCACTGAATAAAGTGTGCCTTACCATCTTTACCAGGTATCAGAATAATTTTTCTTTAACACATGCAAACAAATAATTACAATAAGGTTGAAGAGTGCTATAAAAGGACATAAAAGGGGTTATAGGGTTACAGGGGAATCAATTAATCACATATTAGGGACTTGTAATGGTCCAAGAATTTGGAAAATATTAAGAATATTGATAATATTCAGGTTTGGTGTAAGAGAGTTGGGAAGAGGCACTGTTAAACACTGTTAAGAACAAGTTGACTGAGGACATTTGGGGCAGTTCAAAAGCAGTCAGTTATAACACGCACATGTCCTGTAATTGAGCAAATGTACTTCTAGACAATACCTAGACAGAAATGCACAAGTGCACTGTTAAATAGCCATGGGGGACCCTTGCAGCACCATTTGAATGACCACAAAATACCAATGGTGTTTGAGTCCCAAGAGACAGTGAATAATTTAGCAATTTTGTTGATGTATGGCGAGGCTGTCCTGTTCTCCAGTTTGGGCTGGAGGTGTTGCTGCTAACCCCAAACTCAAGGCTTTGCACTATTTAAGGTGCTATCCTGATGTCTAACTTGTGAATCTGTTAGTACCTATATTTTGTTGCAAATTCCAGAACCCAGCACCAGCTGACTTTGGTGAACAGAGGGCCATGGTAGCTCATGTAACTGGAAGTCCAGCTACAAACTGGGCTTGGCTATTACTTTGTCTAGAGCTCCAACAACTTCACTGTATCTCCTGACAGTAGGGGAGATGGTGGTTCAAAGTTAAGAAAAAAATTGGTGCTGAGAATTGGCAATGTGGAGACAGAGGATGAACATATAGCAAATTTTGACTTTGGACTCTTCAAACCCTACCTCATTTTGTTTCACGCCCCTCTTCTATTCTCAGTGCTCATGCACCTCATCCTAGAGACATAGATGTTGATGATGGATGCCTGAGGAATATACTTACAAATTTAGGGACTGGTGGCCTTCAAGGATGTGGCCATGTGTTTGGATCCTGGACGCCTCTCAGAGAAACCTGTATAAAGACATCATGCTGAAGAACCAAAAGAACCTTCTCTAATTAGCTCAGGGCAATGTTCCAAATTCTCATGCAGCCCTTTGTCAGAGGCTGTGGGGTTCTGGAAGTTCCATAAAGCTTACAAAGACCAAATCTCATAAAATTTGGATCTGAAACTCAGGGACTAGCGTGTCTGAAACCTTACCACATAGAGAAAGAAAAATTCTTTTTTACACTTGGGTAAAAAACTTTGATCTTGAAGTTGTAAAGGGGTAGTTTCACTGGGTTCCTTCTGAAGCCTTATCTTATCTGTCTTTGAGAAATTTCAAAGATCTTGTGTGGCTAATAAAGTTTGGGGGTCATTTTGTCTCTTATGTGTTTTTCCAAGCCCTTATGGCCTTCCCCAATCTCAGGGATTAACCCTTTAAAGCAAATATCATATTCCAAATGGAGCCAGAACAGCTTTGCATGATGGAGAGAATCCTCCCAAGATGCATGTCTAGGTGAGAACCTGCAGCTGAGAGTTCTGACAGGTAACCGATCAGTTCATCACTGTCCAAGATGTGAGCCACTGCCCACAGGTGGCTACTGAGCACTTGAAATGGGGTGAGTCCAAGGTGACATGTACGGTAAGTGAAAAACATACACTGTATTTCAAATAGTAAGAATGAAAAAAAGTGTAAAATATCTCCTTAATAATTTTACCTTGATACATGTTGAAACCATGATATTTTGGTTAAATTAAGATAAACTAAATCGATATGTTTATTTTTACTTTTGAAGTGTAGTGTATTAGTTTGATATGCCTGCCATAACAAAGTCCCACAAACCAGGTGGCTTAGAACAAACAGGAATTTGTTGTCTTGCAGTCCTAGAGGCTAGAAGTCTGAGATCAGGGTGTTGACAGGGTGGGTTCTTTCTGTATTTCTATTTTTAGTTATTTTTTTTGTGGTAACATTGGTTTATAACAGTATATAAATTTCATGTGTATATCATCATATATTTTTATTTCTGTGTAGGTTACATCATGTTCACCACCCAAAGGCTAATTACTATCCATCACCACACACATGTACCTAATAACCCCTTTCACCCTCCTCCCTATCCCCTTCCCCTCTGGTAACGACCAATCTCATCTCTGTTTCTATGTATTTGTTTGTCATTGTTTTATCTTCTACGTATGAGTGAGATCATACTGTATTTATTTTCTCCTTCTGACTTATTTCACTTAGCAGAATACCCTTGAATTCCACCCATGCTGTCACAAATGGATGGATTTCATCATTTATTATGGCTGAGTAGTATTCCAACATGTGTATATACCACATCTTCTCTACCCTTTCATCCCTTGATAGGCACTTACGTTTTTTCCAAGTCTTGGCTATTGTGAATAGTGCTGTAATGAACATAGAGGTGCATGCATCTTTATGCACTCGTGCTTTCAAGTTCTTTGGATGAACACCCAGCAGTGGAATAGCTGCATCATATGGTAGATCTATTCTTAAGTTTTTGAGGAATTTACATACTGTTTTCCATAGTGGCTGCACCAGTTTGCACTCCCGCCAGCAGAGTACGAGAGTTCCCTTCTCTCTGTATCATGTCCAATACTTATTGTTTCCTGTCTTGTTAATTATAATCATTCTGATGGGAGTGAAGTGATATCTCATTGTAGTTTTGATTTGCATTTCCCTGATAGTTAATGATGTTGAACATCTTTTCAGATGCCTGTTGGCCATCTGTATACCTTCCTCAGAGAAATGTCTGCTCAGATCTTTTTCCCATTTTTTAATTGGGTTGTTAGTTTTTTTGGTTGTTGAGATGTATGAGTTCTTTGTATATTTGGGATATTAACCCCTTATCAGATATATGGTTTGCAAATATCTTCTCCCAATTCTTACGCTGTCTTTTCATCTTGTTGATGATTTCCTTTGCTGTGCAGAAGAATTTTAGTTTGATGTAGTCTCATTTGTTTATTTTTTCCATTGTTTCCTTTGCCAAGTGAGATATGGTACTTGAAAATGTGTTGCTAAGACTGATACTGAAGAATATACTGCCTATGTTTTATTCTAGAAGTTTAATGATTCCAGATTTTAGATTCAAGTCTTTAATCCATTTTAAGTTTTTGTGTATGGTGTAAGATAATCGTCTACTTTCATTCTTTTGCATGTGGCTGTCCAGTTTTCCCAGCACCATTTATTGAAGAGACATTTGTTTCTCCATTGTATGTTCTTGGCTCCCTTGTGGAAAATTTGCTATATAGATATTTGGTTTTATTTCTGGCCTCTTGATTCTGTACCATTGATCTGTGTGTCTGATTTTGTGCCAGTACCATGCTGTTTTGGTTACTATAGCTTTGTAGTATATTTTGAAGTCAGGGAGTGTGATACCTCCAGCTTTGTCCTTTCTTTTTCCCTCAGAGTTTCTTTCACTATTGGGAGTCTTTTGCTGTTCCATATAAATTTTAGGATTCTTTATTCTGTTTCTGTGAAAAATGTTGTTGGAACTTTGATAGGGATTTCCTGGAATCTGTAGATTGCTTTGGGAAGTATGGACATTTTAACTATGTTAATTCTTCCAAACCAAGCATGGAATATCTTTCCATTTCTTTGTGTCTTTTTCTTTCTTTCAACAATATTTTAAAGTTTTAAGTGTACATATCTTTCACCTCTTTGGTTGTGTTTATTCCTAGATATTTTATTCTTTTTGTTGCAATTGTAAATGGGATTGTATTCTTAATTTATCTTTCTGCTACTTTGTCATTAGTGTATAGAAATACAACTGATTATCGTATGTTGATTTTGTATCCTGCAACTTGACCATATTCATTTTTCATTTCTAAAATTTTTAGTGGATTCTTTAGGGTTTTCTATATATAAAATTATGCCATCTGCAAATAGTGACTGTTTTGCCTCTTCCTTTCCAATTTGCATCCCTCTAATTTCTTTTTCTTGTCTTATTGCTCTGGCTAAGACTTCCAAGACCATGTTAACAAGAGTGGTGAAAGTGAGCATCCTTGTCTGCTTCGTCTTCTTAGAGGGATAGTTTTCAGTTTTCCTCCATTGAGAATGACATTTGCTGTGGGTTTGTCATAGATAACCTTCATTGTGTTGAAGTACTTCCCTTCTATATCCATTTTATTCAGAAATTTTATCATAAATGGATACTGCATCTTGTTAAACACTTTCTCTGCATCTATTGAGATGATTGTGTGGTTTTCATTCTTCATTTTGTTAATATGGTGTATCACGCTGAATGATTTGCAGATGTTCAACCATCCCTACATCCCTGGAATAAATCCCACTTGATCATGGTGTAAGATCTTTTCAATGTATTTTTCTATTCAATTTGCTAGTATTTTGTTGAGGATTTTTGCATCCATGTTCATCAGTGATATTGGCCTGTAATTTTCTTTTTTGTGATGTCCTTGTCTGGTTTTGGTATCAGGATAATGTTGGCTTTGTAGAATGAGTTAGGAAGCTACCCCTCCTCTTCAAATTTTTGGAAGAGTTTAAGAGGGATAGATATTAATCTATCTATCTTCTTTAAATGTTTGGTAGAATTTACCAAGGAAGTCACCTGATCCTGCACTTTTATTTTTGGGGAGGTTTCTGATTACTATTTCGATCTCCTTATTGGTGATTGGTCTATTCAAATTATCTGTTGCTTCTTGATTCTGTTTTGAAAGGTTGTATGAGTCTAAGAATTTATCCATTTCTTCTAGATTATCCCATTTGTTGGCATATAACTTTTCATAGTATTCTCTTATAATCTGTTGTATTTCTGCAGTTTCCATAGTAATTATCCTCTTTCATTTCTGATTTTACTTATTTGAGCCTTCTCTTTTCTTCTTGGTGACTTAAGCTAAAGATTTGTCAATTTTGTTTATCTTTTCAAAGAACCAGCTCTTGGTTTCATTGATTTTTCCATTTTTCAAGTATCTATTTCATTTATTTCTGCTCTGATTTTTATTACTTCCTTCCTTCTACTGATTTGTGGCTTCGTTTGTTCTTCTTTTTCCAGTTCATTTAGGTGTACCGTTAGATTGTTTATTTGGGTTTTTCTTGTTTGTTGAGGTAGGCCTGAATTGTTATAAACTTCCCTCTTAGAACAACTTTTGCTGTATCCCATAGATATTGAGTTGTCATATTTTCATTTTCATTTGTCTCCAGGTATGTTTTGTTTTCTCCTTTGATTTCTTCATTGACCCAATCGGTGTTGAGTAGCATTTTGTTTAATCTCCAAATTTTTGTGGCTTTTCTGATGTCCTTGCTGTAGTGGATTTCCAGTTTCATAACTTTGTGGTCAGAAAAGATGCTTGGTATTATTTCTATTTTCTTAAATTTATTGAGACTTGTTTTGTGGCCTAATATGTGGGCTATCCTGGAGAATGTTCCATGTGCTTTTGAGAAGAATGTGTATCCTGAGGTTTTTGGATGGATTTTTTTATATATATATCTACTAAATCCTGCTGGTCTAATGTGTTGTTTAAGGCCAATCTTTCCTGGTTGATCTTCTGTTAGGATGATCTATCCATTGGTGTAAGTGGAGTGTTAAAGTCCCCTACTATCATTATGTTACTGTCTATTTCTCCCTTTATGTCTATTAATAATTGCTTTATATATTTAGGTGCTCCTATGTTGGGTACATAGATATTTAAAAGTGTTATATCCTCTTGTTGGATTGTTCCCTTTATCATTATGTAGTGCCCTTCTTTGTCTCTTGTTATAATTTTGTTTTAAAATCTATTTTTTCTGATATAAGTATTGCTACCCTAGCTTTCTTTTCTTTGCCATTTGCATGGAGTATCTTTTTCCATCCTTTCACTTTCAGTTTGTGAGTGTCTTTAGGTCTGACGTATCTCATACCTCCACTTGTTTGCAGCATATATATGAGTCTTGTTTTTTGATCCAATCGGCCACCCTATGCCTTTTGATTTGGTCATTTAGTCCATTGATATTTAAAGTAGCTATTGATAAGTGATTATGGCTATTTTGTTGCTTTTTTATGGGTGTCTTAGTAGTTCTTCTCTGTTCCTTTCTTCTTCTCTTGTTCTCTTCCTTTGTAGTTTGATGGCTTTCTTTAGTATTATGTTTGGGTTCCTTTCTCTTAATTTTTTGTGTATTTATTATATGTTTCTAGTTTGTAATTACTATGAGGTTCAAATATAATAACATATGTATATAGCAATCAATATTGAATTGATGGTCTCTTTAGTTTGACCTCTTTCTCAAAACTCTACTCTTTTGTTCCTCTCCTCCCATATTTTAAGTTTTTGATATCGTATCTAATCTCTTATTTTGTGTGTGTGTCCATTAAACTTTTATCACTGAAATAGAAAATTTTAGTACTTTTGTCTTTTGACCTCCATATCATCTTCATAGGTGGTTGATCTGTTACCCTTACTGTATTTTTGCCTTTACCAGTGATTTTGTCACCTTTTTTGGGATAATTTTCTTATTCCGATTTGTGGTCTTCTCTTTCACACTTAAATAAGTCCCTTTCGAATTTCTTGTAAAACTGGGTTCTTGATGAAAAACTCCTTTAATTTTTGTCTGGGAAACTCTTTATCTCTCCTTCCATTCTGAATGATAACCTTGCTGGGTAGAGTATTCTTGGCTGTAGGTTTTTTCCTTTCAGCACTTTGAATATATCCTGCCACTCCCTTCTAGCCTATAAGGTTTCAGCTGAAAACCCAGCTGATAGCCTTATGGAGTTTCCCTTGTTTATCACTTGTTACCTTTCCCTTGTGGCTTTTAGGATTCTCCCTTTATCTTTAATTTTAGACATTTTAATTATAATGTGTTTTGGTGTGGGCCTCTTTGAGTTCATCTTGTTTGTTGCTCTCTGTACTTCCTGTACTTGGATGTCTGTTTCCTTCCTTAGGTTAGGAAAGTTTTCAGCTATTATTTCTTCAAATAGATTATCTGCCCCTTTGTCTTCCTCTTGTCTTTCTGGGACACGTGTAACACAAATGTTAGTGCATTTGATGTTGTCCCAGAGTTCCCATAGGCTGCTCTCATTCTTTTTAATTCCTTTTTGCTTTTGTCTGTTAAGCTTGGGTGATTTCCTCTAGTCTTTTGTTCAGCTCACTGATCTGTTCTTCTCTATCATTTACTATGCTATTGGTTGCTATTTTTTTAATTTAAAATTTGCTATAGGTGGCTATTTCCTCTACAGAAAGGAATTTCTGCCACTTAAATCTCAGTCAGGACTGTCCCTTGTTGCAGGGGTTCTTTTTATCCAGTTTTAAGTTTTCTTTCAGAGGTAATTGTTCTAAGAATAGTTGTAACTTAGTTATGTTCATGGGAGGAGTTGAATTCAGAGTCTGTCTATTCTGCCGTCTTGACCAGGATTGCTTCTTTCTGAGGGCTGTGAAGACACATCTGTCACTCTTAGAAAACAAATCAATCAAACAACAAATACACAAACTCTTCAGTGACTTCCTACCACACTCAGATTAAAGCACTGATTGCTTCATGTGACCCCCAAGGCCCTGAACAATATGCCCCCCACCCCCCGCAAGCTTCAGGCCCAATGGCAACTCCCAGTTTTGAAGGGATGTAGCTGTGGATGTGAGTAGGGAGAGTGGGTCTCCAGGTCCTTTCATTCCTTGGACTAGATCCTTATTTCCATTAAGTTTGTTGTAAGATCATGAAGTCTAATATCTCCAGAGCATTTTCTCCAGGAAAACTCCCTTTGGTGTAGCTATCTATACATGTCAGTACTGCTAGAATCATTTGCAGTGCCTATTCCAACAGCTTTAGGGGCTGGGTCCTAACTTTAGTCCAAAACTCCAGCGAGGTGTTGCTCTATCTGCCATAAACAGTGCCAGAGTCTGTGATACATCCTTATCTGAAGTCCATGTGTGAGAGAATGGAGAATAGTAACTTAACAATGATTGTTTTCTGCTATTTTTTGAGGGGGTTCAGAACCTCAGGTAATAATTTTTATCTCCTAAACTTCCAGATACTTCTCCATAATTGATTACATATTTGCTTGAGTATTGTGGTTCAGTTTTGTAGATTAGGAAAAGGAGACCCACTTTGAAAATCTCTGTAATATGGCAATGATCTGTCCCACTGGTGGAATCTCTCAAAATATGCTATTTAGGGAAATGTTTCTCATATTCTTAGTGTTCTTGAGAATTATCTGGGGTGCTTTTTGGCAATTGAGATATTTGGACTCCATGCTCTTACTGCTAAGCCTGAAATAAATAGAGCCGGGATGGGGATATGCTCTCCTTCTAGTGGGAGGAGCTGCAAGGTGCAGGCAACGGGCATGGATGTGTCATTCTAACATCTGGAAGACAGGAAGATTAAGAAGAGTGATCCAGGGGCTGGCCCAGTGGCGCAGTGGTTAAGTTCGTACATTCCGCTTCTCGGTGGCACAGGGTTCGCCGGTTCAGATCCCAGGTGTGGACACGGCACCACTTGGTAGAAGCCATGCTGTTGTAGGAATCCCGTGTATAAAGTAGAAGAAGATGGGCATAGATGTTGGCTCAGGGCCAGGCTTCCTCAGCAAAAAGAGGAGGATTGGCAGTAGTTAGCTCAGGGCTAATCTTCCTCAAAAAAAAGAAAAGAAGAGTGATCTAAGCTGCTATATGAACTCACGTTTACTAGGTGTAGCAGTTGTAACCATGAATCCATTTATTTAAAATAAACATTTGTTAAATGACAATCATATTCTCTCACTTTGAGATTTCATGTGTGTGCAAGGGGCCATCGCACACACACACCACATACACACACCCACAACCACATACACATCCCTCAGAAAACCTACAAGATCCTGGACTGCACCAGGCAGCCATAAGAAGCAGAGCTAAGAGAGCAAGTGACTCCCATGATGTCCCTGGGGCAGTCAGCTCAGGGACTGTTATGAGGGCTGAAATTAGGCTGAAGGTGGGGGGATATGTCTCAAAGTGGTGGGGTGCTGCAGGGATCAGGGAGGGCACCAGGGAGCAAGCCCACTATTTCCAACAAAGAAAACATCTCTCTGCAGCAGCTGCACATAGAGAGGATCCCTGGGCCAGACTACCAGTGCCTTGGCCTCAACACCAACCCTGCTCCAGGGTGTGTAATTTGCAGTCTTTGAATAAAATGGGTGGCATTGAGGTTGATGATGACATCAAGGGAAATCTATAACTCCAAACTCAAAAGCCTACCCCCCAAAATAAGAATATAACCATGCGTTCTGTATTAAGACTCCAGGGCACACTCTGCCCACATCTAAATTAGCAGATAGTTCAGTCATTTTCTGGGTTCCTCCCCTGCAAGTCAACTTACACACAGTGTGGCTCACAATTACCCCTGTATCTCTCCTTTGTTCAGCTGCTGCCACCTCCTGGTAGATGATTGATAATCAGGACCATGGATTCCGAGAGCCTGGTCCCACAGTTGACAGGGAGGCAGGACTAAGCCTCCAGACTGGTGGGGAGAGGGGGATAAAAGTACCATTCTGACGACCTGGGGATATTTGGAAAGTTGGGCAATGAAACAGCTGCCCAAGTGTGACGGGGAGAGAGAATTGATGGAGGAATGGGTCAGGGAACAGAACTGAGGGGCCTCAGCCAAAAGCATTGAAGTGGGAAGTTCCTGATTGTTTGCAGATAAAAAGCTAGATTCTCCAGAGGAACTGACTCAGCTACAGAAGCTCAGTGGGCTGTGCATTCCTGTCTGTCCATCACCTGCCGCTCTTACATGAAGTAGTAATGGCCTGCCCTCATGCCCACCTGCCCAAACTCTCCTGTGCCCCTTCACTGTCCAAATCTACATGAAGAGACTCTGGGGTCCCTTCCCCACCCTCAGGGATGAGGAGGGGAGGCCGAATTCCTCACAAGGAGCCCAGCAATGGTGTCCTGAGAAGTGAGGTTGGGCATAACTTCACTTGCCCCATGTCCTGCATCCTGATCTGGAGTTGATGGTGAAGCTGGGAAGCCCCCTGCACCCTCAGGCCCTGAGAGAAAATTTGCCACAGCAAATCACATCTCTCCTGATTCTTCCCAGTAGGAAGCTTCTTGATATACCTGGGATATACACATCTCCTGCTGTGCAAGTCCCAGTCTGGAATATTTCACAGCAGTCCAGCCAAGGTCCAGGTGAAAAAATTCTAAGTGAAGGGGCCTTCAAAGCCATAGGGTCATGGCCATGTCCCCCAGGGCAGGGGCATCTGAGCCCTGAATGCCCAGCATTCACTGCACAATGTGCCTGGAAGCATCTCCCTCCCCAACAACTTGGGCCCAGGTATTAGTTCCAGGTTACCAGTCCAGGCTGCCACATTCTTCAATGGGAAGTTCCTCCATGGGGTCCCTGATGTCTGTCCCAGGAGCTTCATCCAGAACCAATCTAAAGAGTATTTGAGGGCTCGGTGTTATGGCAGTGAAAAACACTTGCATTGATCTCAGGTGATGGAAACTGTAGACAGGAGCTCACTGAGGAGCATGAGTGTCCTCTAGTGGATGATTCCTGCTGAAAGAAGTGCAAAAAGTTGCCAGGAGAGTGGACCTTGGACTAAGGACAAGTTCAACTTTACAAGGAGGAATATTTAGGGGTGATTTATGGCTGCCTGTAGCTCACCAGCTGGAAGACTGTAGTTTTCCAAAGAGTGTAACCACAATTCAAAATGACACCACTGGGTTATACTGCAAAGTCAGATGAGGGAAATTCTTTAGATGTTGAGATGAAAAAATACATGATAACAAATCTCTACGTGAAGTAGATAGTCTACTCTGAAGTTGTTAACATCTTAAGAGGCCTCTTAGCAATGAATTCAAAGTCAATCTATCACTTGGAAAAACATCTTATTAAGAAGAAAGTTATGTCATAGAAGTTCCTCTTTATTTTCAGAATCATATACCTGGACACCATTCTTTAAGTATGAATCTACATCCCAAAAATGAACTTAATTGGTGACCGTCCAGTGTCGGGGTCTCATTTGCAGCACCTGTGGACTGACAATGCCCAGCCTCCCAACGTGGGGCACCTCTCTGAAGCGTAAGAGCCTTTGATGCTCCCTCATTAGGGGGAAGGGAGTCTTTTTAGTATCCTCACCATTCACTCATCAAGTCTCACACTCTGGGCAGAAAATGTTGCCCGTCTTGGATTAGGTATTTAGATTACCGACCTTTATTTCTTGCCTTCATCCATCTGAACATTGTGACAGGCACAGAAGGTACCTTATGGTATTTATTTTGAGGGAAAAGTACTCAAAAACAGTTGGTCTCATCCACTGTGAACTGATCTCCACTTGAGTGCCATCATCATTACCCAGAAGGACCTTTACACTTTCTTTTTTGTTATCAGGTGATTTCCAAGTCTTAGGGGGAAATTTGGCTCTCTCCACAGTGATGACCAGTAGAAATAGACAAAGACAAATTGCATTAGTGTTCACAGAAGATCTACAGGAATGCATGAAAGCTTAAAATCCTAGAAGCATCCACATAAAATCCATATTCCTGTGCTAAAACATGGGTCCTGGCTGGCTTTCACCGTTTCCTTAAGAGATAAACTAAAAAAGTGATATTAACAATGAACTGGAGAATAACATATTCACCACAATTATTGATAAAACTAAAACACTCATTTGTTTTTCCTTAAAAGAGCATCCAGTGCTTTATGTTCATTTTCACAATGATGTATGACTGCCCTTCTGTAAACAGACTATCTACAATTTTGTGACTAGTAGAAATGACTTCCCTTCTCCCCTTTAAACCTCAAATACAAAACTAGAGGCAGCTCCTGGTTCCTCTCCCATATCCCAACACCTATGACAGCAGTAGGAGGAACCAAGGCTCCCACTCCACTGATCCTCAACACAGCAGGGGTCCCCTGGGCTGTCCATGTACACTGATGTCCCCATGTCCACTGGTGCTGATGAGCAGATGCAGCAAGAGAGTCCTGTGCTCTGTTTGTCACTCCATCCCAACCATCCTCAGAACTCTGTGCTCTTCTCCTCTGGTTGTCTTCATGGAAATCAGGAAATTCTGGAAATTGAATACCTAATGGAAAGTACTGAGCCAGCCTCAGCTCTCAGGGGCAGTTCTGGGAATGCTCAGACCCCTTGGTGAGGCTACTCACCAAGATACTGCCAGACGGACCCGCCAGTCCCTCAGGCGGCAATCCCATAAGCTTGGAGGTGCTTTCCTACCAGGTGGCCCTGATCCCATCACCTAGCCCTTCTCTCCAATGCCCAGAGAATCACACAGGGGAGAGGCTTCGGTCCTCTCAGCACCCAGAGTTTCGAGACCCCTGTGCCAGGGAGGTGGTGCTGAGGCTTGTCATTGCCCAGATGGGAGTGGGAGGTTTGCCAAGAAAGAGGCAGTGAGAGCAGGAGGTGGAGCTAGGGAGTTCGCCACAAAGGTTAATCCTTGATGAGAGATGGGGTGGTCTCTACCTTCTGCCTAGGGAGGGACTCTGAACAGAAGCCTCTACTCTAGAGGCAATGTCTTCAAGGATGAAATAAAAAGCCAGACCAGATATCTGACCATGCCTGTAACAGATGCTTAATAAACATTCATTAAATGGATGAGGGAAACCACACAACAGAAGCCTGCCACTCTCATGTGACACTAGAGCATCAGAGCATGTTCCATGTAGACACAGAGGCACTGATATCAGCATGGAATGAGGCCAGCAAGTGCCCATGGTTGTCCTGGAGATAGACCTTTACCCCTTGTAGAGTCAGAAGGGAGGTTAGGGGCCTCCCAACAGTGAGGGGTTGGATCCCAATTTGTCCTAGAAAATCATACCTCTACCTTGTGAGTGACTTCTCTCACCACAGGGTCTGGGCTGGCAGCCTGTGTCCCTCCCCTTCTAACAGATACCTGCCCTGACACAAACTCTGGAAACTCTACCCCAAGTAAAGTTACCACTAGAAGAGGTCAGAATCCTGTCTTGATCATAAAGGAACTCAGGGGTGACTCCCTGTCCCCAGGGCACCTGGTCTGTGGGGCCACCTGCCTGTGGTCCCCTCAAGACATGTCACTAGCCCAAGGTGTCCAAGGTAACAAGGAGAATTTACCATTCAGGATAGGACAGGAAATGCAGGATGTGTTTGCTTTCATCTCAGAGGGGCTGAGGTCCCACAGAGCAGATGACAGACAGGGACAAAATGACTCAGATGCAATGTCCAAATGCTTTAATGGGTAAAATACAGGCCCTTCTAGGGACCATCCCTCCAGACCTTGAGACTACCCAGGGTGCATTGATAACTCAAGAGACAAGTCTCTGGGCCCTTCCTTTGAAACCTTGGAGTCAGAGAGCTCCTCCTGAGATAGCACATCCACTAATCAGTAGAGGACACTGGGTCAGGAGTTCACTGGACAATGCCTGCCCTCTCTCTGGGATCATCTTGCACTGGGATAGAGTAGGGAAGCCTGGGGATCTTCAGTGACAAGGACACAGACTGTTGGGACACTGCAGTCTGGAGGCCAGAGCCCACCTCTGTCCAGGGCTCAGGGCCAGCTCACACCCACTAGAGCCTGGTCAGCATCCCTGATGCAGCACCTGACACTGACTGTAGGTCTCCTCCTGCCCTCCAGGGGGTGACATCAGGACACGCAAACAACACACAGGAAATTAATACATCACGTGGCTTTGGCTAAGGAGGTGGATAAGGAAACTGATTTCCATCCCTTGGTCCAACAGATCCTTCTGGGCCCCTCATATGTGCCTGCTCTGCCCTACCTGCCCCTTCTAAGGGCCTCAGAGCACCCTGCTCTGTCAGGCATCCCTGTGCAGCTGCCTATTCCCACCTGGCCCAACCACGGGGAAGGTGGGTGACCACAAGAAACTCAGCCTGACAAGGGACTGAGGCTCCCAGGATGTTCAGGGAGGCCATAGAAAGTCTCTGAAGCACACCTCAGCCATCACATATGGAAAGGGAGGGTCTCCCTGAAACATTCCCCCCAGGACCAGGAAGCCCACTGTTCCCTGACCTCCCACTACCATGGACTCTCCCCCAGGAAACACTGGAAACCTCCCCCTTCACACCTTGGACTGAAGCTCCATCTGAGACACCCATACTTGGTGTCTGTCTCTGAAAGCAGAGGGCAGGCTGATGAAACCAGAGATAGAGGGTGGGTCCCTTCACCAGTCATCACTCAGCTTGCCCCTTTCTCACCTTCAGAGTCATCTCTGTGACCTTCTTGTGTCACAAACAGAAATATTCCCTGGGGTGGTGGGAATCCTGGGTCTCTGTGGGGTGCTGACAGACCCAAGGAAAGGACCCAGGAGAGGCCATTGCTGGGAGGGTGGATCACCTTCTCAGGGGACAAGCTATTGTCCCTTGCTGTTGAAAGTGTGCTCCACAGGCAAGTGTGATCAGCATCACCTGAGTGCTTATTAGATGCAGAGTCTCGAGGCCACTGCACACCTGCTGGGTCAAAATCTGCATTTTATTAGAACCTTTTGACTCTGAACAGGATAAGGGGAGAGGCTGCCCCACTTCCACAAAATGAGGGCTCAACCTGGCTGGGCATCCGCAAACCTGAGCAGCTGCTAAAGTAGCATTTCTAAGGTGTTACCTGAACATTCACAATCTTTATCAACTTCCACCATTTATTCCAATGCACAGAGGGGGTGACATCCCTGTGACAAGAGTTCCTGGTCTAGCCTCTGGTTTCTCCTCTGAAGGGAAAAGCCAGAGGATGAGAGAGAGAGAAGGTGACTGTGCACCCCAACCCAGATATGTGGGGACAGCCCAGGGTATGACACCTCAGACTTGTTTTTGCCCAAATAAGGGTGTCTCTGTGTGTATGTGTGCATGTGTGTGTGTGTGTGTGTGTGTGTGTGTGTGTGTGGTGGGGAATCACTGCTGAAGAAGGCAGAGGAGTCAGAAGTTCCCTGGGAATAGAAATATAGATAGAAGGGAAAGAGAAAGAAGAGGAAAAGGGAGACAGGATTCATGGGAGGGAAGAAGAGGGTCCTCACCAGAGATGCCAGCCTGGCCCGCGTGACCCAGCAAGGTGCTTCTGCCCAGGAGGAGGCCAAGCACAGAGGGACAAATGACAGGAGAGCTGACACCTAGTGAGCAGTGGCACTTGTGAGCATATCTGGAGCAGAAGCTCTTCCCCTCATAGGAGGGACAGAGTAGACAGCAGCCACCATGCAATCCCCCTCAGCGCCTGTCTACAGAAAAGCATGGGTGATAGGCTTCAGCAACAGGAAAATTTCATGGAGTCAGGAGGCCTGGGACAGGATGTCGGGGGAGGGGTGCAGAAGTCTCTCAATTGATGTACCTTTCCAAGTTAGTTATCACTGACCAATAATTTTTGAAAATTGATAATAATTTAAGGATGGCAGTGTAAATAAACTTAACTAGGGACACTAAATATTATCCTTTTTCGCCATCCTTAGGAATTGGCAAATAAACACCAGGATGTGGAGGACTCTCCACAGGTGTTTGCAGCCTGTTCCAGGCACTGGGGGAACAACAATTTCAGACGAGTCCCCTCCCTCAGGAGCTCACATTCTGTGGGGATGAGGAGAGATAAGCAAAGAGATCTAGAATGTGATGTCAGGGACTGACATTGTCATGAGGGGAACAGAGCAGGGAAAGTGAAGACAGAGGGCATTAGAGCAGGTGGCAGGGAGTCAGGGAATGCATCTCCCAAGGATGCCCCTGAGAGTGAGCAGGGTGCTGAGGGCAGGGAGGGAGTGACCAGGCAGATGCCTGTGGAAGAGTATTGGGAACAGAGGAACTAACAAGATGAGAGTGACTGAAGTAATGGTGGTCATGCTGCTGACCCTGACCCGTAGGAGACACAAACACAAGCACACATACTCCAAGGCTACGAGATGAAGAAACTTGCTCAGAACCCAGTGCCTCATCTTTCAAACTCAATAGATGAGTCCAAATGTTCATTGATCTCTCTCTCTTCCCTCCTAGTCTCACTTTTAACCTTCTGGAACCCCTCCACTACTGGCCCAGTCAGTATTGAATCAGTGCCCACCAATGCTGCTGAAGGAAAGGATGTTCTCCTAGTTGTCCACAATCTGCCTGGGAATCTTCTAGGCTGTGTCTGGTACAAAGGACATAGAGTAGATCCTGATCAATGAATTGTATTTTATGAAATAGACACACAAGAATTTAGCCCAGGGCTTGCACTCAGTGGTTGACAGACAATATACCCTGATCAATCCCTGCTATTCCAGAATGTCACCCAAGATTACACAGGATACTACACCTAAAAAGTCATACAGAAAAATTTTTAGGGTGAAGTAGGGTTTGAACAGCTCCACGTATACCTTGAATGATTTCTCTCTGACCTTTGGGTGTCTGACAGGATGAATTCTACTTCACTCACAGGATTGACAGGCCTGAACTATGTGTAAATCCACCTCTGCATTACATCCCACGTTGGGCATTGTTAGTGCAGGACACAAACAGTGGAGATGAACTTCAAAAATTGGAATTCCTTTCTTGGAATCCAGACCCTGCAGATGTTCCCTGCAGAGAGAAGGACCAGTCTGACGGGAGAAACTTGGCGGAAGGAGATCAGTCTCAGTGTAGCTCCATGGGCCCCTCCCTGGGGCCGTTATCCTGAAAAAGATCCTGCAAGTCTTGAGGATACCTGGGATCCTCACAGAGAAGCCTGTCCTAGGAAACCCCTGCCCAGATCCTGGTCCCAAAGCTCCTAACTCCAGTGACCCAGGCAAGCATACTCCGTGGTTGGATTTTGGTCTCCTGGGCAGCACTGACTGGAAGAAGTGATTTCCTGGCTGCCCAATTCCTGAAGTTCCTGAGCTGGCCACCAGCCAGGACTCAGTCCCAAGAGCCACATCTGGGCAGGGGCAGAGCCTGATGCTTGACCTGATACTTGGAATGGAGAGCACAGATGGACAAGGACCTGAGGGCATTAGCCACCTGCCCTGGGGGACTTAGGAGACTACATAGGAAAGTCATTGTCCCCAGGGGAGGAACAGAGGAGAGAAGATAATGCTATCAGCTCCTTGTCCTCCAGGGATCAGGCCCGGGGTCATTCTCTCTTGGAACTAAACAATAAGATATACCATTTATATGGGTATTTCCTCTCTAGCAAGATTCAGGTCAGGTATGTGAATTTTTTAATGTTAATTTACCAAGAACCTGGCAGTCAAATATTTATCTTACTTCATGGACGGGAAACTTAGGCACAGAGAGATTAAAGTCACTGAAACAGAGTCACATAGACCATGAGTAGTATATCAGTTACATGAGGTCTGTCTGCAGCCATAGCCCCATCATCTCCCCAACCTGGGGGCCTTATTACATGTCTGTGGGCCCCAAGACCAGCTGTTAGTCCAGATCCTTTCTTCTTATGTGTCTGCAGCTCAGAGGGAGAGATTCTTGTCTGGGGAGTGACAACCAATTGAGAATTCATCAAAGTTTACTCTAGAGCTAAATAACCTGCATGAACAATCAGAGTCAGTGCAGGGAATGTCCAGGCTTCCCTGTCAGGTGGCCAATCAAAGCTCCCTCACTGGGGGAGGGGAAACCTTTTAGTGTCCTCACCATTCACCTGTCCACTCTCAACTCTGGGCAGAATCTCTCATCCATCTAGGATTTGATACTTAAATTACTGACCTGTATTTCTGGCCTTCCTCCATCTCAACATTGAGACAGGTCCAAAAGGTGACTTCTGCTCATGTTTTGAGGGAAAAGTTCTGAAAAACAGCTGCTTTCACTCACCTTCAACAGACCTGCCCTTGAGTGCCATGATCACCACCCAAAAGGATTTGGACACTGTTTTTTTGCAGTTAGATGCTTTCCAACTCTTAGGGATAAATGTGGCTGTCTCCATGGGGATGACCAGTAGAGATGGAAAAGGAGAAATTGCGTTCCCAGAGATCTATAAGAAGGCATGAAAGCTTAAAATCCTCTGAAAGACCACATAAAATCCACATTCCTGTTCCGAAACATCGGTCCTGTTTGGCTTTCATCATTTCCTTAAGACATAATTAGAAAAAGTGACATTAATAATGAATTAGATGAATAAAACATACATCACAGTTACTCATAAAACTAAAATAGTTATTTGTTTTTCCTCTCAAAGAGCATCCAGTGTATTATGTTCATTTTCACAATGATGTAAGCGTGATCTTCTGTCAATAGGCTATCTACAATTTTGTGAGCTGGTAGAGATGACACTCCTTTTCTCTTTAAATCTCAAATACAAAACTAGAGGAGGTCCCTGGACGCTCTCCCACATCCAACCGTCTGGGATCAGCAGCAGGAGGGGCTGAGCCAATATCCCCTGGTCCTCAAAACAGAAGAGGTGCCCTGGGCTGTCCCTGTGCCCTGATGTTCCAGTGTCCCTGAAGCACAGATGAGAGGATGTGGGACCCACAGAGAGTCCCATGCTCTCTTTGTGGCTCTATCCTAACTAACATCAGAACTCTGAGCACTTTGCCTCTGCAGTGTCCGCAGACAGCTTGAAGTTGTAGAAACTGAATGCCTACTTGAGAGCACTGGCCCCATGCTCAGTTCTCATGGGAAACTCCTGCGTACACCCAGACCATGCAACCATCTGCCAAGATGCCCTGAGACAGACACACAAGTCCTGGCAGGTAGGGGTCACTAAGGCTTGAAGGCACTTTCCCACGAGGTGGCCCAGATCCCATTACCTGGCCCTTCTCTTAGATGCTGGGAGAGTCATGTGAGGTGGTGGGTTTGGTCAGCTGCTCACTGAGAGCATCCAGACCTTGGTGCCAGGGAGGCAGTGCTGGGCTTTCAGGCAGTGCCAGGATGGGAGATGGAGGTTTGACAGGGAACATGCAGTGACATCAGGAGCCATAGGCAGGTTGTGGGCCACCGGGATTAATCTCTGAGAGAGGAGGACATCAGGACCTTTCCTTGTATCCAGAGGGGACTCTGAACAGAAGCTTCCACTTTAGAGGCAACGTCTTCAAGGATGAGACATAAACCAGGCTGGATATCCAGCCATCCCTGTCTGCATCCAGTAACAGATACATAATAAACACTCACTAAGGGGATGAGGGAAACAGCACAACAGAAGCCTGTCATCCTCATGTGACACCTGGGGGTCAGAACATGTTCTGTGTAGACACAGGGGCACTGACATCAGCATGAGAGGAGGCCAACAAATTCTCATGGCTGTCCCAGGGATTGGTCTTCACACTTTTTAGAGTCAGGAAGGAGGACAGGGACCTCCTAACAGTGAAGGGTCAGATCCTGATTCATCCGAGAAAAATCACACCCCCTCTCCATCTCTACTTTGTGAATGATTTCTCCTCTCCCCCGTGGCCTGGGCCAGAAACCTATGTACTTCCTATTCTCACAGAGAACTGATCTTGTACAAAATCTGGATTCTCCATTCCAGAATAAGTTACCTCCAGGGAAGTCATAGCCCTACTCTGATCACAAAGGAAGTCACAGGGTGACACCCCTTCCCCAGGGTTCCTGGTCTGTGGGGACACCTAGCTGTGCACCCATGAATATATCTCACCAGCCAAAAGTGTTGGATGAACAAAGGGAATTTCCCATGCAGGATGGGACAGGGAAACCAGGATATGTTTGCTTCTATCTCAAAGGGGCTGAGGGTTCCACAGGGGCCTCTCCTCCTGAAAGAAAGGAATCCACAGGATCCCCTTTCTGAGTCTCCACATGGAGCTAGTCCACATCATGGGCTCTGCGAGGAGATCCAGAGCAGATGACAGACAGAGACAAAATGACTCTGATGCAATGCCCTAATGTTGCAATAGGAGAAACACAGCCCATTGTGGGGACCAGCACCCCAGGCCCTGAGATGTCAAGAGATCACTCACTGGGCCTTCCTTTTGAAAGCTTGGGGTAAGAGACCTCCTCCTGAAGCAGCACATCCATGAGGCAACACAAGACACTGGGTCAGGAATCCACTGGACATTGCCTGTCCTTTTCCTGGACTGCCCCTAAACTGAGATGGACTCAGGTAGCCCGAGACTTGCAGTGACAGAACCTGTGCTGACAGGCCCCTGCAGCCTAGAGGCCAGAGACCACCTCTGCCCAAGGCTCAGGGCAGGTTCACATCCTATGTAGCCTTGTCAGCATCCCTTGTTCAGCCCCTGACATTGGCTGTGGGTCTCCTCAAGCCCTCCAGGGAGCAAAATTCAGACTCACAGACGAGTTGTAGGAAAATAACTCATAAATATGGCTTTGGCTAAGGGGGTGAAAAAGGAGCCTGATTTCCATCCCGCGGTCCAACAGACCCTTCTGAGTCCTTCCTACCTGCCTGGAATATCCTGCTCACTCCTCTAAGGTCCTCAGACCACCCTACTCTGTCAGGGATCCCACCCATAAGAAAGGCGGGGTGACCACAGGAAGATCAGCCAGGCAGAGGACAGAGGCCCCCAGGATGGTCAGGGAGCACATGGACAGGCTTTGAGCCACAGCTCAGCCAACACACATGGAGAAGGGGGTGGTCTCCCTGAAAACTTCCCCTGAGGACCAGGGAGCCCACAGCTACCCAACCTCCAACCACCATTATCATCTCACGCAGGACATGCAGGAAACCTCCCCATTCACATCCAGGAACTGGAGCTACTTCTGAGACACCCATATTTGGTGACCATAACTGGAAGCAAAGGCCAGGCTTGTGACACTAAAAGATGTAGGGTGAGTCACCTCACCAGTCATCACTTAGCTTGCCCCTTTCTCATCCCCAGAGTCACCTCTGTGACCTTCCTGCTGGAGTAAATCTAACCTTCCCAGAGCATTTGAAGACACTGGGGACACCCTGGTGCCCAACTGGGTTTCTGCGTCACAAACAGAAATAATACCCCAGATTTGAGGACCCCGGGTCTCTGTATAGTGCTGACAGACCCTAAGGCCAGGATATAGCAGAGGCTAATGCCGGGGGGAGGGTTGCTTGTCCACTGAGGGGACAGAGATCCCCATCAACCTTGCTATTGAAAGTGCCTTCCACAGGCCAGTGTGATCAGCATCATCTGAGAGCTTGTTAGATGCAGACTCTCAGGCCCACCTCACACCTGCAGGGTCAGAATCTGCATCTTAACAGAATCTTCTGAGTCTGAACAGGAAAACGGGAGAAGCAGCTCAACCCCAACAAGTGGGGGCTCAACCTGGCAAGATATCCACAATCCTGGGCAGCTGCTAAAGTGGCATTTCTAAGGTGTCACCTGGAAAGTCACAATCTTTATAAAGTTCCAAAGGTGATTCCAATGCACAGAGCCAGTGACATCCTTTTGACAAGAGTCTCTGGTAGCCCCCAGGCTCCTACTCTGAAGGGAAAAGCCAGAGGGGAGGAGAGAGAGGGAGGGTGACTATGCACTTTGATCAAGAGCTGTGGGACAGCCCAGGACACAATGGCCAGACTTTCGCTTGTCCAAACAAGAGTTTATGCATGTGTGTGTGTCTGCGTGTGGCAGGGACTCACTATTGAAGAAGGCAGAGGAGTCAGCAGTTCGGAAATATAGATAGAAGGGAAAGAGAAGAAGAGGAACAAGGGAGGCAGGAGTGAGAAGAGGGAGGAGCAAGGTCCTTGGCAGAGGCCCCGCCCTGGCCCATGTGACCCGCCAAATTGCTCCTGCCCCAGAAGCAGGCCTAGCACAGAGGAGGGGAGGACAGCAGAGTTGACCCCTTGGGAGCAGCAGCACTCGTGAGTTTTCTGGAGCCCAAGCTCTTCTCACAGAGGGGAGGACAGAGCAAACAGCAGCCACCATGCAATCATCCTCAACTCCTGCCCACAGAGGGTGTGTCACCTGGCAGGGGCGCCTGCTGGCAGGTGAGAGGGGAGGATTCCCTGAGGGTGGGCTGCAGATGGGAGAACACAGACTGCTGGGGTCTCCTAGGGAGGAGAGGACTCTGGGAGGGGATAGAGGACTTCTGTTTGGAGCTGAAGGGGGAAGACATGGGAGCAGAGTAGGATGTAGGAATGGGAGGGGGGCGTCAGCAACAGGAAAATTTCATGATCTGGAAGTGGTGAGGGGCAGGAATATCTCAGTTTCTCTACCTTTCCAAGTTATTTATCACTGACCAATATTTTTTGAAAATTGATGATAATTTATTTGAGGATGATACCAGAAAAAAACTTAACTAGGGATGCTTAACATTGTCCTTACACACTACCCTTTAGAAATCGACAAATAAACACCAGGATGTGGAGGGCCCTGGGGACACTCATTCATTCATCCACACGTGTTTGCAGCCTGTTCAAGCTACCGGAGGTACAACAAGATCAGACAGGTCCCTGCCCTCAGGAACTTACATTCTGTGGGGATGAGGAGAGATAAGCAGAGATCTAGAATGTGAGGTCAGGGACTGACATTGTCATGAAGAGAACAGAACAGGGAAAGTTCAGAAAGTAAAAATAGAGGGTCTTTAGAGCAGGAGTTCAGAGAAGGCATCTCCCAAGGATGCCCCTGAGAGTGAGCAGGGCACTGTGGGCAGTTGGGAAGTGAGCCAGGCAGACATCTGGGGAAGACTATTGAGAACAAGGGAAATAACAAGTTCAGAGGGGCGGAAGCAATGAAGTCATGCTGCTGAACTTGATCAGCTGGAGACACACACATGCACTCCAAGTCTAAGAGATGAAGAGACCTGCTCAGGACCCAGTGCCTCATCTTTCCATCTCAATACATAGGTTCAAATGTTGATTAATCTCTCTCTCTTCCCTCCTAGTCCTGCTCCTAACCTTCTGGAACCTGCACATCGCTGCTCAACTCACCGTTGGATCAGTCCCACCCAATGGTATCCAAGGCAAGGATATTCTTCTCCTTGTTTCCAATCTGCCTGCCAATCGTTTAGGCTATGTTTGGTACAAAGGGGACAGAGTAGAGCCCAAACTTCAAATTGTATCATATATAATAAACACATCAGAAATTACCCCAGGGACTGTGTACAGTGGTCGAGAGAAAATCTATGCTGATGGATCTCTGCTGTTCCACAACGCCACCCCGGGGGACACAGGATATTACACCCTTCAAGTCATAAAGAAAACTTTGCTAACTGAAGTAGGAACTGGACAGCTCCACGTATATAGTGAGTGATTCCTCTCTGACCTCTGGGCATTGGGTGGGGTGAATTCTACTTCACACACAGATTGACAGGCCGGGACTGTGCCTACATTCCCCCCTGCATGGCATCCCATGTTGGGAATTGAGCATTTAGTTCAGGACACACACAGTTGAGGTAAAGCTCAAAATATTGGAGTTCCTTTCGTGGAATCTGGACCCTGAAGACATCCTTGCAGAGAGAAGGACTAGTTTGATGGGAGTAACTTAGTACAAGGACATGAGTCTCAGTCCAGCCACCTGGGCCCCTCCCTCAGGGGGCAATGACCCTAGGAAAGATCCTGCAAGGCCTGAGTATCCCTGGAATCCTCACAGAGCTCAGCCCAGGAAGCTCTTGCCCAATCCCTTGCCCCAGGGCTCCTGATTCTACTCACCTTGGGTAGCCTGTGCCAGGGTTGGGTTTTGGCCTCCTTGGCATGACTGACTGGGAGCAATGATTCCTTGGCTGCCTGAGTCCCAAGGCTCCTGAGCTGTTCACCAGCCAGGGCTCAGCCCCAAGAGCCACACGTGGGCAGGGACAGAGCCTGATCCTTCATGTGGGACTCAGCATGGATAGTACAGAGGGAAAACGTCCCCAGGCCATTAGCCAATAGCCCTGGGGGACTTAAGATATTAAAGGGGAAAGTCAGTGCCCCACTGGAGAGAAGATGCTGCTGGCATCTCCTCATCCACCGAGGATCAAGCCCAGAGTCATTCTCTCAGGATCAAACAACAACAGATGACATTTATTTGGGCAGCTTCTGTCTACCAAGATTTGTCTGGCACTATGAATTTTTAAGGTTAATTCACTGACAACCTGGCAGCCATATATTTATCCTACTTCATTGATAGGAAATTGAGGCACAGGGAGGTATATTCAATGAACCAGGGCCACACAGACTATGAGAGGCAGATCAGTCACATGAGGTCTGTCCGCAGCCACAGCTCCATCCTCTCCTCCATCTGTGGGCCTTATCAGGTGTTTTTGACCCCAAGACCAGCTGTCACTTCAGATCCTTTCTTCTTAGGTGTTCCCAGCTCAGAGGGAGAGATTCTGGTCCAGGAAGTGAAAGCTAGTGGAGATTTCATCCAAGTTTACTTTAGAACAAAATTACCTGCATCAACATTTAGATTCAGTGCGGGGAATGCCCAAGCAGCCCTCTGAAGTGGCCAATCCACAACTCCATGCACTGGACTTGAAATCACTTATTTGTTTCCTGATGTGTTGGTGTCACTCCCACTGGGGTATAAATGAAAGGACTTGGCCATCTCACTCCCCACTCTATACCTGCAGCCAGCACAGGGCCTAGGTGTAACGAACTCTCAATTGTTTTTGATGAAGGAGGAAGAAATGAGTGGTGAATGAATGAATGAATAATCCAAATTCTCTTCAGACACTAGAACCTTGATGCAGAGTACTTGGAATTCAGGTCACATGAGACAGCCTCTCTGACCATCCAGGGGCTGAGGCCCATGTCAGACCTTTTATTGCTCTTGAGAGAAATATTCCTTCCTGCAATTAATGTGAGACCCCATAATATTAACCATAATTTTCTCATTTGGAATAATTAAGCATCTCCTCAAATTTTTATCCCATAACCACCAAACACAGATGGTCCATGAGGGCCAGATTTGCAGCAAGTTGAGGCTTACCACTTTCCAACAGTCACCCCTTCTGCATTTGCACATGTCCACACCTGCCCTCAGCAGAGACAGAAGAGACATTTAAGACTAAGGGCAGAGATCAGGTTCTTCTGGCATCCTGCCTGTCCCCCTCAGTCTTCTCCTGATCATATCTTGGACTTTCTGTGTCATTTATTGGGTAACTGGCTCATGTCAGTCACAATTACCTGGGAAGATCTGATCCACATCTTCGCCCTGAGGCCTGAGTTCTCACCTGACTGCTCAGCTTGTTCCTAGTCCTCACGCATTACTGATGCTCAAACCCCAGATCCAACATTACCCATTTCTAGGAGGACCTTAAAATGGTGCCTCAGACAAAATGCACCTCACTGGGTGATGGAGGTGTGTGCAGTGGGAAGGAATCACCCTTGGTTGGCCAGGCAGTCAGCTGGTCATGGAAGAACCAGGAGAGGAATGAAGGACAAGACTGTGGCAGAGGGAGTCTCTGACTCTCCCCCTGTGTCTTTTCAAGACCAAATCCTGCTAACACGTTGACACTTCAGAAAGTCTGTGCATTCTCCCAGGCATAGAGCAGGTGACCTTACATTCTCTGAGTGCTCTGATCCTCATACATTTGTCTCGAGATACACAAACCTGTCTTGCTCTTATAAGGACTCAGGTTGTCTGAGAGGTGAAAGAAGCCAGCTCTGAGCTGTGCATTTTTCAATCAAATTATTTGATTTTGTGGTTGTTGAGTTTAGGCACTATTTGTATGTTCTAGATACTGATGCCTTATTAATACATAATTTGCAAATAATTTTCTCCTATTCCATAGGACACTTTCACTATGTTGTTTGTTTCCTTTAATGAACTGAAGTTGCCTCATTTTGACAAAGTCCAGTTTATCTATTGTTTTTCCCATTTTGTTCTGTGTTCTTAGTGTCATATTCAAGAAATCATTGCCAAATGCAGTGTCATGATTTCCTCCTATATTTTCTACCTAGAATTTTATAGTTTTAGGTCTTACTTTAGGATTGGATCCATTTTGTGTTAATTTTTGTATATTGTGGAAGGCAATGGTCTGAGTTCACTCTTCTGCATGTTGATATCCAGTTTTCCAACACTAATTGTTGAAAAGACTGTCCTTTCTCCATTGAATCATCTTGGCTCCTTGCTTGAAATCATCTGATCACATAGTCTAGGCTTTATTTCTGGATCTCTGTTGTATTCCATGGCCTATAAGCCTGTCTTTATACCAGTGCCACACTATTTTGATTCTCCATATCTGCAGTAATTTTTGAAATTGGGAAGTGTGAGTCGTTCAATTTTGTTCTCCTTTTTAAATATTGTTTCAAATGTTCAGTGTTCCTTGAATATTAACTTGGATTTTTCTATTTCTGCAAAAATTTCATTGGGTTTTTGGCTAGGGATTGTATCAAATATGTAGATAGTTTGGCATATATTGACATCTTAACAAAAATAATTCTTCCCATCCATGAACATGGATGTCTTTCCATTATTTGTGTCTTCTTTAATTTGTCTCAGAATGTTTGGTAGTTTTCAGCATAGATATCTTTTACCACCATGGTTAAGTTTATCCCTAAGAATTTTATTCTTCTTGATGCTATTGTAAATGGAATTGTTTAATTCATTTCCTTTTGGATTGTTCATTGTTATTATACATAAATGTAAGTGATTTTGAGTGTTGATTTTGTCTCCTGCAACTTTGCTGAATTTGTTTATTAATTATAACAGTGTTTTTGTGTGTGTAGGTGAAATCTTTAGGGTTTTCTACATATAAGAATATGTCTTCTGCTAAAAGAGACAATTTTGTTTCTTTCTTTCCAATTTAGATGCCTTTTATTTTTTCTTCTCGCCTCACTGTTCTTGCTAGGACTCCTCTACTGTGCTGAATAGTTATGGTGAAAGCAGGATCTTTGTCTCGTTCATGATCTTAGAGGAAAGTTTTGAGTGTTTCACCATTGAGTATAATGTTAGCTGTGGGCTTTTCATGTATAATACTTGTCATATTGAGTAATTTCCATCTAATACTAACAGTCCCTGTCTTTTGTTAAAACCCTAACCATTTCTCTCTAGAGATTTCCTTCACTTTCATATTCAATCCAAAGGCCAGGAAGTAAAAGTCCTCTTCAGAGAGGGAAATCCTTTAGCTTAGAAGCTCTTCAGGTCCTACGTTTGTGAAGCCTGGACAGTTCTATCCTCATTCCCTATTAAATTATTTAACAAGAAGAAAATGCCTTCCTACTTTATGTAACATTCCCTTGGCCCTAGAGATGGACAGGGCTGTCAAGCTTGCCTTCCTCAAATAATAGACGTGTACATAGGGAATGTGGCCTGATCTTTTCTGAAGTCAAAGGAAGTTCTAGGAAAAGATCAGTGCAAGTTCATGACGGAAAAATTCTACCTTATGATGAAGTTGTACAACGCGTGGGATGAGATGAGGGTCCTTGTGCTGATACTACAGAGATGTCCAGCGGGACTGATCGGGGTCAACCTGAGGTGATCTAGAGATCAAAGGGAGAAATGCAGCCCTTTCCTTAAAGACCATCTGCTGAACAAAGACACTTGTTCTACAGTGGGGGTCTGGTGCATCCTCTGGGTCACCATTACAGAGTGGCTGAGATCTCTGAGGAAGGAGCTTGGCCCAGGCCTCATGCCCACTCTCAGTCAGTCACCTCCTCTGTTTCTCCACAGAGCCAGTGTCAAAGCCCTCCATCCGAGTCAGCATAGGACATAAGGACCCCAATCAAGGAAAATAAGGACCCCATGGTCCTCACCTGCTTCACAAACAACACCAGGATCTCCATCCAGTGGTTCTTCAATGACCAAAGTCTGCTGCTCACTGAGAGGATGAAGCTGTCCCAGGACAACAGCACCCTCACCATAGACTCCCACAGAAGGGGCAATACTTGGGATTATCAGTGTGAGTTCTCCAACCTGATCAGTTCCAGTAAAGGTTACCTCCTCAGCTGGATGTGAAATATGAGTCTGGCCCTCTGGCTCTTACCCTCTTCTATGTTATTAAACTCTGAAAAGATTTTTTTTCTTATCTGTAAAATGATGGTTCTGATGCTATTTTTCATTAGAGTTGTTATGAATAGTCAATTAAAAAGATGAAAATTCCTTAGAAGATTTGCATTGAGTCAATAAATGCTCAACAATGTGAATTGACATTGTCATTATTGTTTGTTTAAGGTCACATTCAACTCCAGATCCCAGCTATTGTTGTCCTCAGTTGCACCATATCCACAATCAAAGGATGGGCAGTGGCTTTGCAACGAGGGGTGGGAGCCCATGATAAGCTCTCAGGAATCTCACCTCTATTCCTCATCCAGGGGAAGGAGTAGATGACACCTGGACTGTGACACGGACAATTGGAATAGACAAGAGCACATTCATGTGGGTGGTAACACTGATCTTTTCCTCCCCATCTCATTCCTCTCAAAGAATTCCTAAAGTCTTCTTGAGTACCATTATTTTCATGGCAATAGAGTTATTTGCATAGTTTCAGGAAGACTCTATCCTCCTTGTTACTAGAATATCATTGGAAATATTGCTGGGACAACCACAACTTTTATTCAAATGTCCTAGCTGAGAATGACGCCCATGGGTTCAGGTATGACCTACAGTTTAAGGAGCTAAGGTTCACTTCATCGGTATTTTGGGAATCTGGGGAAGAGAGGACATCACTCAAATCTATAAAGGCTGCAGATGAGTCCTGATGTCTAGGCTTCCTAACATCAAGAGGCTGTTAAAAGTCCCATCTGAGTTTCCCTAGGAAAACCTCATCAGAGGAAACTATGTGGCGAGTGCAATCTTGCTGCACCTGTGTAAATAATCAGGAAAAATTGAGTGAGAGCAGCCTTGTTTTGGGATCAAGAACACTCTCCCTTGGAGATGATTTTTATCCAAAAGGGAAGTGATTGTTGGAGAAATGTGTTTCTATGGAAAAGTCCAGCAAGCACAGGTTTCTGATGATCAGATTCTGGCCCTGTTCATTGCCTCTCAGCTATATTGCACCTCTTTATAAATTTCGGGGAGCTGATGGAGATGCAGATTGGGTCTTGGCTGATAGAAATGTGATTGTGTTTCCCTCCCTCTATGCAGAGAGCAGTTTTGTCATGACCTAGAGGCCTAATGTTCCCTCAGACTCACTCAACTTTAGACAGTTCTTCTTGACTGTAGGCCCCTGACCTCCATTTTCTCAGAGCATTTTCTTAAGAATTCTAATTGCAATCTGTCATTGCAGATTCTTTCTCTTCCCTTTTGAAATGTATATAAGTCCCCTTAAAATTTTCTTGCATTTTAGGATCCAGGGAGTTTCTTTCTCAAGGACCTTGGCCCATCCCTTTGAAATGCAATCCTCCTGGATGATCCTGGCCCTGCCTCCCAGACTCTGAGGGAGGGCAGGAGCCTAACTTCAATGGGTCCCTTTACAACTAGGGTGTAAAACTACCTCCTGCTCGGGATTTTAGGAGAAGTTTTACTTTTCTACTAAGTCTGATTAGGAAACACAAGTGGTCTACAATTCCCTATACCCAATCTTAAAATCTCTCCAGCCTTTTGTTTTAGGGGTTTAGTTCAGTTTCTCTTTACCTATTCCACTGGTCTTGACTAAGTCTTTCTGCCTCTTTAACTTTGTTCAGTTTAACTTTTACTTTGACGTTACCTACCTGTAATTAGCTGATCCTGTCATCTTGCTCACAATGTCAGTGCTCACCATATTTTCAAATCCTTGGATTTCTTTCCTTTTCTGGCTCTTACCTCCAAATGAACATTTCCAATTTCCTCCCTCCTTGCTTTCTTGGTGTCCACAGCAGGAGATGATCTGACTGCCCAGATGCTTCTGGGATCCCAGGTTGCCTCCTACCTGGCCTTTGTCCTTTGCATCTGAGAAGCACTGTAAGCTAAAGTTCAGTGACTTGACAGAGACATGGAAGGTGCCCCTCTGAAGTAACCCTGACCTCAACAGTGTCCTCATTCCACACACATTTTCACCTTACCTTCAAGGAACAGTATCATGCAAATTTTTAAAGATATTTTGTCATAAAACTCAACAACTCCAGTGGACAAGCAGGTCCCTGCCATGTCAGCCACCCATGTGTCCACACACGACCATTCTATTGGGGGCCCTCCTCAGCCTCAGGCTCAGGCCAGATTTCTGTGTCCTCATTCTTTGCTTTCTTTCTTATTTTCACAAACTCCACTTGCCTATTCTAAGAAGGATCCAAAAACAGAACTTGGAAAATGGTAAATTGAATCTATCCTCTGGTTATGTCTCCTTTTCTGCTCGTTTTGGGCTCTGGGGTATTTGGTTGAGTCCTTAGAGATCCAGTCGTGAGTGTGGGAAAACCAAGGTGGTGTGGAGATATGGGATCTGTACAGAGTCTGAATGAGAAATAGTAAACCCCAGGTGGGTTTTGGGGTGTTATGCATGACTTGGGATCTAGTGGGGCATTGCAATGGGCTCTTTTGGGGGTGCTCCAGATGGGGCTGAGAATTCTGAGTGAGAGATTGACAACCCTGTTGAGGGAAGAGCAACTGGAAGTGGTGCAGTGAAGTTGGGGGGGGGGTCATCCTTACAGGCTTGGGTGGGTGTGAGGGGCGAGACATAGAGTTGGGGGAAATGATTGGATTCTTGAAAACTTAGATTAGTTCCCTGACATTGGGGACAAGAGGGAGCATGTAATGTACAGGCTGAAGGTGACATATTACAGGAGACAAAGGGGAGAGAGAGATGAGCATCAAGTAGGGGCTAGGAAATTAGAGAGGAATGAGTAATTGGAGGATGGAGGACACCATGAACACAGAAGATTTGAGCTGAGGGCATTTTGGGAATCAAGTCAGGAAGAAAGTTTGAGCATGGGGTAGCCAGACTGGAAAAGGGATCTGGGATGGAGCCTTGGCAAAGGTGGAGAATGCAAGACAGGGGTGGCAGTGAGGATCAAATTGAGGGCCAGAGTTTTCCAGTCTCCAGTGCTAACCAGTTGTGACAGCTGCAGGTTGTTCTTAAAGCCTGGGAGTGCTGTAGAAATGCCAGCTCTAACATGTGTACCCAGAGACCTACTTCAGCTGAGTCAGCAAGTTAGCCATGTTCCCAGGGGATTTCTGTGTGAGTGAGTAAGGCTGAATATGAGCCTGGGGAGAGACATGGCAGGGTAAATATGGGGATGGGCATTGGGGCCAGAATGAAGTTGGAGTGTGTGGAGACTTTTCCTTCTTTCTTGACTAGTTAGAGTGAACTTCCCATGTGTGACAGGTGTCAGTGAGGAGTGGTAGGTCCTATGATAGACTGGGCACCTGTCCTCATCAACTCCAGTTATGTACCTCTTCTGTTTGTGATGCCTCAGCTCTCCCTACAGGATCTTATGTTGGTGGATTTGATAGAACCCAGGTCACGATGAGGAGTCCTGCTTCCCTGGTCACATTCCATCCCATGTTCAAACAGTCTGTCTCTCCTGAGGACTAGGAGCAGGTCAGGAGCTCTTTTTCTATTGATGTAGAATGCGTAGCTTTGCTCAGAACCCACGAGTCTGCATGGACCTCTCTTATTAGGCCCTGCCAAAAGCTCCACAAAGCACCTTTCCTTCTTCTAACATGGATTGGTTGGAGGTACACAAACAGTAACATTTTCTCTACTCTTCAGAGTATGTCCAGTATGCCCCAGACTAATGAAGCCCTAAGACCTTCATAGATGTAGCAGATCCCTGAAGGGTCCCAGATTTGGATGACCCTACAGTCCATGGAACTCTCATAGTTTGATTAAATTATTGATTACTAGAGCTGATCCTGTCACTGATGTCATTGTCAACACTGATGTCATTGTGTTCTATCATCAATATCAGCTAGTATCCTCTTCCACTCTATGGAGCCCACATGTCATACTAAGGCATTCAGAATACTTGCTATTTCTTGTTCATCTTTAGTGGGAAAGCTTCTATTTCTCACCTTTAGGTATGATATGAGCTGTAGGTTTATAGGTTTTTTTATGACTTGAGTTTGGCTTATAATTGACTTGGAGGATGAATACATCCATTTTCTCTGCTAGGCAGGGTGAGCTTTGGGGGCTCACAATCTGTGCAATCACTTAGAAGGGCCTGTGGTAGGTTTAACACTCTGATTTCCCCATATTGAAGTTCTTTCTTTTTTTTTTAAGATTGGCACCTGAGCTAACACCTGTTCCCAATCTTCCTTTTTTTTCTTCTTCTTCTCCCCAAAGCCCCCCAGTGCATAGTTGTATATTCTAGTTGTGCGTCCTTCCAGTTGTTGCATGTGGGACACCGCCTCAACATGGCTTCATGAGAGATGCCATGTCTGCACCCAGGATCCGAACTGGCAAAACCCTGGGCCGCCGAAGCAGAGATTGTGAACTTAATCACTCAGCCACAGGGCCAGCCCAGCCATCTTGAAATTCTTAATGGTTTTGAACAAAGGGTCCCTATTTTCACTTGACACTGACTCCTCCAGTTTACGTAGCTAGTTCTGCCCCTGGGAGTGACCATGGGTGGGTGGGCTCCCTTTTGAAAAGAAAAGGTGGACCCTAAGGGAGGTGCACTTTAAAATTTGGCCCCCAGGGGGCAGCACCAACACAGGGTAACCTGGAGGGTGTGAAGAGAGATGTGGAGAAGTTTGCCTTTTTCTACTCTGTGTCATTATAAGTCTCTAACTGCCCCCTCCCCTGCCATCCCCCACCTCTGTAGTTCACAGACGGAAGGTTCTCCAGGTCTGATGTACTTCAGAGATCCAAATTTTGGACTCCACAATCCAAGAGGGGGAAGGAAAGAAGAAATCATGGCTTGTTGGCTCAAATATGAAGAGCATTAAAGAAACATAATAAAGTCCACACTGAATATTGGTCTTAGGAAAACACTTGAGAGATGGGGATAGGAAGGACATGTGTTATGGTGATAAGGAAGAAAGGAGCTGGGTCCTCATCTTCCAGGAGGGATGAACTTAGATAACATCTGAAAGTGAATATCAGTAAGTAGCCTCACAGCATGTTATTCAGAGATGACTTTGGTTCCAAGCAGAGAAACTGCTGCTGTTTGGGGCAGATCTCCTCAGTGTGGCCCAGACAGGAGAAGCCAGGACCTTCCTGTGATCACTCTGAACAGAACATCTCAAGACTCTGGGTTTACCATGGCCAAGTCCAGTGTTGTCACAAAACTGAACAGAAAGAGAACATCCAACAGGAGGGAGCCAGCACTGGTTTTGGTCACAGTGTGAATATCAGGAACAGAACAATAATTTCATTGTTCCAGCTGCAGTGGGAAGTGTGACAAATGAAAATCTCCTTGGGATTGTAGGTCATTCACATCAAAACAATGTGCCTCTCTGGGCAAGCCTTACACAGTTGATTGAGAATCATCCAAGGTGACCAAATGTCTTAGGTCTTTGTCCATATGACATATGATGAGAACTGACTTGTTCTCTCAGTTTGTCTCTTTCACATCGGGAACATAGAATTGAAAAATTAGTTGGTTCATGATCCAGTATCATGACCAGTCCATACTTGGCCTGCTTTCCTTTTTTAGAGAGGTATTACTCATTTAACTTATTTTTATTTTTTACCTTTATATTTGGAATCAGACTTTAGTTACAGCTTCCAGAAGATCTCCAAAGGCAGAACTGGAGGTTTGGCTCACCAAGGGATCTGTTGCTCCTTCCTGGATGAAAACACTGGGGAATCAAGTCACTGTTGCCATGTTAGTGTCAGGCCGCAGCACCTCTGCAGCATCTCTGTAGGCACAAACGTGGGACCCATTGGCTTAGTGGCCCTGAGTGCCAGGAGAGGCTCCAACTGCATCTCACAAAGACCACTTCCCTCTTCCACAGCATCAATCAGCTGTCAAAGATTCCAGGAAATACTGTCTCTAGCTTCTCAGGCTTTCGTGTGCTTTTCAAAGGGGTTGGAAGAGAATGAGTTAAGTCAATCTGGGGTATCTATTCTGGACATCACTGGGAACCGCCAATGTAACATGTTCACAATCAAGACCTTTATTCCCCCACATCCCAACCTGATCCTCCCAGAGTCTTCCTCTTCTCAGTCAAGGTCAACTCCATTCTTCCAGGGGCTCAGGTTGGAAATCTTGATGTTGTCCTTGATGCGTCTTTTGCTCTCCCACTAATCTCTAATCCACATGCAAACTCTGCAATCCATCTACAGAATATAAATAGAATCCAGACACAGAGGTCCAAACCACCAGCACTCTTACAAGGAGTTATTGTAATAGTCTCCTAATGGGTTTTCCCGCTGCTTCCTTGTCCCCTCTTCCCTAATATCTGACTCCTCACAGTCAGATCTCTGAATCCTCAAAGATGAATTCTTTTAAAGCCAGACTCAGGTCATCCTTTCTCTGCTCAAAACCCTCCTGTCACTCACATCTCTATCACATCAAAATGCAACATTCTCACCACAGCTCACAGGCCCAGGTTAGTGCTACTCAAAGTGCTGGTCTTCAGAAGACAAGGAGTTTCTACTGGAAGGTCAATCAGCTCAGCGTTTTGGTGGAGAAAGATTTGCAGTGAAGAAAATATCAGCTGAAAAAAACAGGAGTACTTAATGATGTGCTTGGTCTACTTTCTGGCCCAAGATCCTTGGTTTCTTGCAGATCATTCTTTGGGTAGCACGGTCCTATACAACCTGGTCCCTCCCTACACTCTCATGTCATCCTCCGCATCCCATCTATTGTGGTTACAGTGGCTTCCTGACCCTCAAATGTTCCAAGTAAGCTTCTTCCTGGAGGTCCTTGCACTGGCTGTTCCCTCTCCCTGGAGGAATTTTCCTGCAGTGAGTGTATGTCCCCTCCCTCCCTTCCTTAAGGTCCTACTCAAATGTCACCTTATCATGGGGGATTTCCTGGCCATCTCATATAGAATAGAAAGACCCTCCAACACAGCCACTCCCTCTCTGCTTCATCCACCTTATTTTCTTTTAGAGGACTTATCACCATCTGAAGTATTCCTTATTTCTTTATCTTGATGGCCTCTCCCTCTTCACTAGGACATTAGCTCCCTGAGGCCAGTGACTGTCTTCAGGGTCATTTTTGTGACTCCTACAACCACTGTAATTCTGTGCAGAATGTGTGCTCAGTGTTCAGAAAATGGATTAACTCACCTGTGAATAATTGCACTCTGGGAATTGAGTGCAGTCACTTCAATTTCACTGTCTGTAAAATGTGGATGATTCCAGCCCTGTCAACATGTAGGAATCGTGGAAGGATTGACCTAAGCCCTGATATCTGTTACTATGCAACAAATAACCCAAACTTAAAGCTGAACCACGTCTGAAATGATGAGTTACCTGAAAACTTTATAAACCCCTGTCGTGATGAGAGATTATAAATTTGTGCACAGGAGAGACAGAGGAACCAGAATCTTGAGTGAAGTCCTCTTTAGGAAGAACACTGGGGGTCCCTTTGGAGCGTCCACCCTCCTGGCTTTTCATGCCTTTCATCATTTCATTTCTGTGATGATGCTGAGTCATACTGTCCTCATCCCGCATTTACAGAGAGAAAACGGAGACTCAGAATGGTGTTTTCACTTAGCCACATTCATGTGAAACAGCAAGACTATTCCCTGTCTTATCTGCACACACATATGTGCTACATATGCTGGACGTATGGATTGGTTTCTGGCTTCTTCTTGCGGAACAGTGTGTCTCTAAGATTCATCCAAGTTGACATATGCGGCCTTGTTTCTCTCATTATCATTGCTGAAAGATTTGTGTACTTCCTCAGAAAATGACACATTTATTACAGGCAAGATCGTTGAATGTCTACAGGACATGGTCTGGATATTTTGAAAGGAAAAGATCATCACAGTTTTAAAAGCATATTATACTTTCCAAAGGGCAATATCTTTACTATTAATAAGGGAATATGATCATTCATTTTCTATAAGGATAAGCTCATTACTTTTTTAAAAAACTGGGTATTGTATTTTTAAAGAGATATGATTCTTCTGTCTTTGAAAAGTGTCATATAATCATTTTAATAGATGACTTCATTAGTTATAAAAGGCAATATAATATTATTTATCTAAAATGGGTCATTGTATTTTTACAAAAGTATTTATATTAAATATAAGGCAATTATATGTTTAAAGACAAGATGATTATGAAACAAAATCATGGGCATTTCTTTATAAGATATTTTGTTTAGAAAGCATGAGAAGTTTATATCATATGGGCAGAAATTAGCAAAACACAACAGCTAACACCTGGGTAACCACTCAAGTCAGAAACTAGTTCATGGCCAGCTTCACAAGTGCCTCTGGGTCCAGTCCTGGCCACAAGCTCCTCCCTTGAACCTAGAAGTGATGATTCCCTGAATCCACGGTCATTCCTGTTATTTCCTTCACAGTCTTCCCAGCTACACCTGAATCTACAGATTGTGTTAGACTTTGTCTTCTTGAACTTCCATTAACACACATCACGCTCCAACTGCCAACTTCTCTTGAATCTTTTAGTCTCTATTAGGTTGGAAGTATCAAATCTATTGCGTTAAGGAGGGGACATTCCTTTTTTTCCCCCTTAACTTTATTTTTTACTGTGGTAAAAGTACACATAAATAATGTTAACCATTTTTCAGTGTACAATTCACTGGCTTCAAGTGCATTTACAATGTTGTAGAATGGTAAACTTTCTCTCTTTCCAGATGTGATTTGATCTTTTAAACATGCCAGGACGATCTTGGTGTGTAGACAATATGCTCAGTTTGTAAGCAGTAAAAAAACCATAATCGTTGCTGTTGGTTTATCTTTTTAAAAAATGATTATGTTTTTAAACATGTCACAACCTGCTGGTTATATAACTGGAGCCATCTTGCTCACTACAAGTGCAGGCAACTTCTCAATTAGAAATTAGACACTTAGTTTAAGAATAGCATTTATTATATCATTGGCCATATCATTAGTCTGTTAGAGATGCCCTTATCTCACCCATGAGAAACACAGCTATAATATCCACTGGAACTGCCATGGCCTTGTCTTTTGCATATGAAATAATTGCATGCTATGAAAACGCAATGAGTGTGTCCTTCTGCTTCAGTCCTGGTTATGACTTCATCCCTGGAACGTCAGCCATGAAATAAGTAAAGGATATGACCTCTGTTCATCACATGCAAAAGAGATGCTCCTGTCCAAAGAGCCTGTGCCACAGCACCCAGCACTCTGAGCCACCCAGTCAGCAACCTCCAACCGGAATAACAGGTGGGACTCCAACAGTGCAAATGTCCTGGAAGTGAGAGGCAGCAGAGATGCTCTCACAGTGAGTGCTGGGGCAGTATAACATGGTACGAGCAAGGAACAGCATTTTATTATTATCAAATAAACAGGTTTTGAAAAGCATGGTTTTGGGGCTGGCCCCGTGACCGAGTGGTTAAGTTCACATGCTCTGTTGCAGGCGGTCCAGTGTTTCATTGGTTCGAATCCTGGGCATGGACATGGCACTGCTCATCAAACCATGCTGAGGCAGTGTCCCACATGCCACAACTAGAAGGACCCACAATGAAGAATATACAACTGTGTACCGGGGGTCTTTGGGGAGAGAAAGGAAAATAAATAAATAAGATCTTTTAAAAAAAAAAAGAAAAGCATGGTTTTTGGGAAAGCTTTTTAATATACATTCTGAACATTTTGAACTTCTTTTTATACTTGGTAGGTAGATTAATGGCCACCAAATATATCCAGAGTCTCATCTCTGGAATCTGAGATTGTCCCTTTATATGGCACAAGGGACTTTGCAGGTGTGATGAAGTTAAGGATCTGAATTGAAGAGAATATTCTGGATCATCCTATATGGAACCCCAGGGTCCTTCTAAGAGACAGGCAGAAGGCCAGAGTGAGACGAGATGTCAGAATGGAAGCAGGAGGAGGAGAAACCTTTGATGCTGCCATGATGCAAGGAATGAGGACAGTCTCTGGAACCTGGAAGTCAAGGAATATCCTCCTCCGGAGCCTCCAGGGATAGCAGCAACCCATAGACACCTTGATGTTGACCCAGCGAACCCAGTGCATTCATGGGAAGCTACTACAAATGGCAATAAGGACATCAGAAAGTGCACATGCCTACATGTTTCCACACAGAGGCAAAAACTGCTCTTTCAAAGCTTCTATCTACAACAGGCACACAACAGTATTTTCATTTTTAAGCAAGAGAGTCTGAGCAACCCACTTCAGATAAAACAAAAATAAAGACTGAGGCACAGAGAGTGCCAGGTGTACCTCGAGAATGGGAGTGCTCAGAACCAACCCAGGGGAAGTGGGTCCTCTGATTACCTGTCAGTGCCACACAGAGAAGGGCTCCATGCCTTGGGAATGAATGAATTCCAGTGAGTATCTGGGAGGGTAGCACACTGTGGGTGCAGACAGGGGAAGGCAGTGGGAAGTAGTGGGTGAAGGGTGGCCTGTAGGGGGTGAGGGGTGTGTCCCCAAGGGAGATAGAGGAGGGAGGCATAGGTACTATGGGTTAGGAGGGGGCATGAGATAAGCAGACCCACACAGAATAAGGGATGAGGGACAGGCCCGATGGAGACAGAATCTAGAGGGACCTGGGAGTCCAGTGCAAGCGAGGAGGGTTTGGGGGCCTGTGGCTACCAGGGAGGCAGAGTTTGGAGCTGAGGGCTTGACCAGGAGCACAGGGAGGCACCAGGAGAGTGTGGTCCCAGTGACCAAAAAGATGACATCAGCAAGCCTCTGGAAGCTTTCCTATGTGTGCTTTCATTCTCCCACTTTATCCTCTAGGCTTCCTTTTCTACTCTGGGCCCATCCCTACACCTCCCCTCAGGTCAGATACTGCTCCCCTAAGACCACCCACCATGAGACTCAGGCTCTCTGGAGAGTCTCCTCCTGAGACAGGAGGTTCTCCAAGACCCTCAGGACTCTGAACTCCACAGTTTTACCCTTAGAGCCTCTCCTCCCCCATTCTCTGAACCAGATCCAGGCTCAAGGCCCTGGGCAGGCTGACCCAGTCCCCAGAGTGGTCTCCTTCCCACCCCCATCCAGGGTTCCGTCCTGTTGACCCATCCCCTTGAGGGTCCAGAGCAGAGACCCTGGGCTTGACCTCAAACAGACCTCACCACAGAAAGGGCCATAGACCACATTCTATTTAATAATGCTTTCTTTTACTCAGTGTCAAATCCGTCCTCTTAAGCAAGCAGATTTGATAAAATGGTAAAGGCAGATTGCTGATTAAATAAAACACAAAACTGGCAGATAAAAAAGCAACTTCTTGAGGAAATATTTTCAATAACAGATATTTTCAGTTTGTGATGATAATTCCATTGATAATTTCAATTGTGAATCATTTAGGAGGCAAAATATGGTACATTTATGCATTGTACAAATTTTCCATATACTTTTCAGATTCTTTTCTTAACTCGTGTGTAACATTAGCTCTTAAACTATAATTGTACGAATTGGTTCTTGAAGCTTATTCTTCTTAAATTAATATGTGATATTTTGTGCAGAGTTAACCACAAATGGGTTTTCAATAACAGTGGCAATTTTTTTCATTATAAACATAAGAATATTTTCAGTTGTAGATATGCACATCTGTTTTATGAACATCATTAATGACCTGTTATTAACATCGTTCTTGAGATAGGTTAATTTCTCATGTGAAAATAACATCATCTTATCCAGGAGAAAGGTCTCAATGATATACTTTACAAATCACATAAATATGCTTTTTATAAATGAAATTATCAAATCCTTGGAAAACATAATAAGGCCAATGCTATTAAAAAAATGTTTAAACATACTCACAGCTCCTCTAGATAGGAGGGACACCGCACACCATACAGGGACCCAGCTGAAAGACCAGGTTTAGGGAAAGTTGTGGAAGATCATTGGGAGGGGAGGAACTAGTCAGAGGTTGTATTTTGCTTTCCAAGAAAGGTGTCATTGCGGGGCAGAGCAAACAGTTTAATATTGTCTAATTGCATCATCCTGGAGGCTTGGAGTTACAGGGAGTCTCTAGTTTCCTGGGACTCGACCCCTGGACAATTGAGGGCAGGGGAAATTGTGTGGCTTGGTGTGTGAGAGTCAGAAAAGCAGGTAGTTGTATCACAATAAAGCTGGAAAAATAATAACATCTGATTTTAATTATTAAAAAAGATCATAATTTTAAACAATTGAGACCATAAAGTTTTAAAAAGATAAAAGAAGATAGAGAGCGTGGGGGATCAAAATTGGCCACCCAAAATTGCATCTCTTTGGCAGGAGAATTATTTTGGGTTGGCTACTTTTAAAAACTGCAGACATTGGAGAAGCCCTGAAAAGTCGAATTTAAACTTTTGTAAGAGACATTTAGATCTGTAAGGGAAATCTCCATCTGTAAATGTATCTCCCTCTCTGTACCATGAAGAAGGGGGTATGACTTCATCTCTAGACATTCTTATCATTGCAGAAGGCAAGGACGTAAATCTGCATAATAACCTTACTCTTGTTTACTGTGCTTTTCTGGTAATTTCCCATAATTGACTCCCCCCCCATCCTCAACAGCCTCCTTTGTCTTTGGCTGAAGATGGCATTTAAGATGACAGCCTCTGCCATTTTGCCAAGTTGCTCAGTTTTCCTGAGTCTCTCCTATGTATATATGTTATAAAGCTCTGTTTGATTTTCTCCTGTTATTCTGTCTCATGTCAATTTAATTCACAGCCTGACCAGGAGGACCTAGAGTGGGCAGAGGAAATGTCTTCCTCCACTCCAGTTTGCCAACCATTAAGGGACAGGATAAAACTTCATTGGCTGGATGCTGCTTGCTCCTAGACTGCTGCAACTGAGAGATCCTGGATCCCTGACAGAGCTGGAAGCGGGTAAGAATTCTTACCATGTGAGTCTCCCAGATCTCTAACTGTGGGGTCCAATGGAAGACAGAGTGGTGACTTTTTTTTCCTTTCTATATTTAGATTATCAGGAGAAAAATTTGGTGAAGCTAGTTTCTTGGACTTAGTGATTGTGGGATTTGGTTGAGTGCTCATTGGTTGTAAGTTCTTTTCCTCCCAGAGATAGTATTGTTCCTTGTCTCTTTTTTTGTGATTTATTGTAAGATGCAGGCATCTCTATGAGTCTGTTGTCTGGGAATATGCACATGAGATGAAAGCTGTTGCTATCGGCATCTTGGAAGCCAAAGAGGCCACAAATTTGGTGGATGCAGGTCGAGCAGATAAGAGCCATTAGGGCGCTCACACCTCAAGAAGTCTCCTGTGAAAGGATGAGTTGGTCACGGAATGGGGTAGCTGACACAGGTCCCGCCACCAACTTCAAGAAAATGCCCGTGAAATGATGAGGTACTCTCTAAAGAACACATCATCCTCAACCCCATGGCACCTCCCACGTAGGTATCTGTCTCCAGGAGATCCCAGGCTTAGCTAAAGCTGTTGATATACATATTAGATGAGGTTTTTCCTTTTGCCTTTTTCTGTGTCTTGAGAGCTTGGCTTTGTGACCTTTCTGGTCTCCACCATGGGAGGGTGTATGTACCAGCATGCATCTTGGGAGCCAGTCAAATAGACTGAGGTTCTGGGACAGACTCTCTTTGTCCAGCTGAATCAGCTCTAAGGGGGTTTCATTATAAGGGGCCCTGACTGCTTTCACAAGGGGCTTTTGTGATCTCAACATTCATTGCTCGCTTTGCAATGAAGGCCTTTACTTTCTCAGACTATTTTTGGGAGTTAACTTTCTGGATCTCTTTTGGGGATGCCTTCTGCATCCATGGTTAAGCTTATTAGTATGAGTCACTGTTAAGATCCTGTTTGTCATTGTGGCCAGATGATGGATTATTTAAATTAGAAAAACTTCTAAATTGGAAAAATAATTGTGAGAAGTCTCATCATAATTTTTATTGGTACCTATAAAAGGGCTCAATTAAAAAGGAAATGTCAATTATGTTAAGTGAGATAAGCCAGATAGAGAAAGACAATCTCTGTATGGTTCTGTCCTGAGGAGCTGCTGCTGTGTGGGGCAGATCTCCTCAGAGTGGCCCAGACAGGAGAAGCCAGGGCCTTCCTGTGACAACTCTGAACAGAACACACAGAGACAGTGGGCTTATCATGGCCAAGACCAGTGTTGTCACAAATACAAGAAATAGAATGTCTAACTGGAGGGAGCCAGGACTGGTTTGCTCACAGCATGAATGTCACAAACAGAATAATAATTTCAGTGTTCTGGAATCAATGCACTGCATGATAAGTTTAAATCTCCTTGGGGTTGTAGGTCATTCACATCAAAACAATCTGCCACATCCAGGCAATCCTTACACACCTGATTAAGATTCTACCTAGAAGTCCAAACATCTTATGTCTTTGCCCATATGACGTATGATGGGGACTGACATTTTTGGATTTTTAGATATTGAAAGCGTAGAATTGAAAAGTCATAATCCTTGGTTCTTGACCCATTGTCATCAACAGTCCATATATGGCCCGCCTTTCATTTTTAAGAGATATTCTTTAATTAACTTAATTTTATTTTTCACTTATTTGTTTGGAATCAGGCTCTAGTTGCAGCTTCCAGATCTTCAAGGGCAGGACTGGAGGATCCCCTCACTAAGGAAGCTCTCCCTACTTCCTGGATGAAAAAACTGGGAAATCAAGAACCCGTACTGGTGCCAGAGAACCTCTGCAGGCTCTTGGTAGAGATAAGCTAGGGACACACTGGCTCCATGGCCCTGAGTGCTGGGACAGGCTCCACCTGCAGCTCACAAGAGCAACTTCCCTCTTCCAAACAGGAATCTGCTGTCAGAAATTCTTGGGACTGCTGTCCTCAGCTTCTTAGGATTTCATTTGTTTTTCAAGGATTTGGAATGAGCAAATTAAGTCAACCTGGGGCGTCTATTGTGAAGGTCATGGGGCACCTCCAACATAACAGATCTGCAGCCAAGACCTTTAATCCCCCACCTCCCAAAATGAGCCTAACAGAGTTGTCCTCTTCTCAGTCAAGTTCAACTTCATCCTTCCAGTGGCTCGGGTTGGAAACCTTGGCATTATCCTTGATGCTTCTGTTGCTCTCACTCTAATCTCTTTTTTTTAAAAGATTGGCACCTGAGCTAACAACTGTTGCCAATCTTTTTTTTTTTCTGCTTTATCTCCCCAACCCCCCTGGACATAGTTGTATATCCTAGTTGCAGGTCCTTCTAGTTGTGGCACGTGGGACACCACTTCAACATGGCCTGACGAACAGTACCATGTCCGCGCCCAGGATCCGAACCCTGGGCCGCTGCAGCGGAGCGCACAAACTTAACCACTCAGCCACGGAGCCGGCCCCTCTCACTCTAATCTCTAATCCACATGCAAACCCTGGAGTCCATCTAGAGAATATAAACAGAATCCAAACACTCAGGTCCAAACCCCACCACTCTTACATAGCATTAGTGTAATAGTCTCCTAATTGGTCTTCCAGCTGCCTGCTTGTCCCTCTTACCTTGTAACTGTCTCCTCACAGTAGGAACTCTGAATCCTCAGAGATAAATTATTTTAAAACCTAAGTCAGGTCATCCTTTTTCTCCTCAAAGCCCTCCTGTCACTCACATATCAATCACACCCAAATCCCATGTCCTCACCACAGCCCACAGGCCAAGGTTAGTGCTACTCACAGTGCTGGCCTGCAACAAGATAGGAAATTTCCACTGGATGGTCAGTCAACTCAGTTGTTTGGTCAAGCAATTCTTGCAATGAAGACAATGTCAGGTGGAATTAACAGGGCACTTAGCAATGTGCTTCATCTACTTTCTGGCCCACGCTCCTGGGCTCCCTGCAGATCACCCTTTGAGTAGCACGGTCCTATGAAAACTGGGCCCTGCCTACACTCTCATGTCATCCTCCTCATCCCATCTGTTGTGGTTACAGTGGCTTCCCAACTCTCAAACATTCAAGCACTTCCGTTAACACATATCACACTCCAATTGCCAACTTATCTTGAACATTTCACTGTTAGGTTATAAGTTTCAAGCCCATTGCAGTAAGGAGGGGTCATACCTTTTTTTCTCTACCTTTATTTTTTATTGTAGTAAAATACATATAAGTAAAAATGGCCATTTTAACCATTTTTCAGCACAGAATTCATTGGCATTAAATATATTCACAATGTTGTGTAACCCTTAACACTATTTCCAGATGTGATTTTGTCTTTTAAACATTTCAGGATGATCTTGGGCTGTGGATAACTTGCTCAGTTTGGAAGCAGTAATCAAACCACAATCATTGCTGTTGGTTTTCAACACATGAGCTTTAAAAAAAAATGACAATATTTTTTAACATTTCACAACCAACAGGTTATGAGAACCGGAGCCATCTTGCCCACTACAAATACAGGCAGCCTGTTGATTAGAAATTAGAGATCTGGTTTAAGAACAGCATGGACTATTTCTTTTGCCATATCATTAGTCTGTTAGAGAAGTCCTTATCTCATCCATGAGAAATGCAACCACAATTTCCACTAGAACTGCTACAGCCTTGTCCTTTACACATGACATAACCAAATTTTTTGGAAAATACACTGAGTGTGTCTTTCTACTTCAGTCCCAGTTATGACTTCATCCCTGGGGAGTCAGACATGAAAGAAGTAAAGGATATGATATCTGCTCATCTCACACAGCAGAAGTGCTGTTATCCAATGAGTTTGTGGCAAGGCGCCCAGCACCATGGGCCATCCACAGGCACCACCTCCAACCAGGCTAGCAGGTGTGACACCAACAGTGCAAATGTTTGGGGGTGAGAGGCAGCAGGGACTTTCCCACAGTGAGTACTGGGGTAGCGTAAAGAGGTACAAATAAGGAGACAGCACTTTACCACAATCAAGCAAACAGGTTTTGAAAAGGATGGTTTCTGAAAAAGCTTTTTAATATAAATTCTGAACATTTTGAAGTTCTTTTCATACTTTGTAGGCTGAATAATGGCTGCCAAAGGTATCCAGAGTCTCATTCCTGGAACCTGTGATTGTCACTTGCTATGGCAAAAGGGACTTTGCAAATATGATGAATTTAAGGATCTGAGATGGTGAGAATATTCTGGATCATCCTAAATGGAATCCCAGGGTACTTCTAAAAGATGGGCAGAAAGCCTGAGTAAGAAGAGATGTCAGGATAGAAGCAGGGGGAGGAAAGGCATGTGACGCTGCCATGATGCAAGAAATGAGGGCAGTCTCCTGCAGCTAGAAGTCAAGAGAATGCTTCTCCCTCAGAGCCTCCAGGGAGAGCAGAGACCTGAAGACGCCTTGATGTTGGCCCAGGGAACCAAGTGCATTCATGGAAACTGATACAAATGCCAATAACGACATCAGAAAGTACACATTCCTACATGTTTCTGCAGAGTCTGCTCTTTCAATGCTTCTGTCTACAGCAGGTACACAACAGTGTTTTCATTTTTAAGCAATAGAGTCTGAGCAGTCTCTTCATATAAAATAAAAATAAAGACTCTGAGCACAAAGAGTGTCAGGTGTAGTTCAAAGATGGGGAGGAAGCTAAGAACCAACCCAGAGAAAGTGGGCCCTCTGATTACCTGTCAGTGTCACTCAGAGCAGGGCTCAAGGCCTGGGGTGTGAATGGATTCCATTGAGTACCTGGGAAGGCAGCCCCTTGGGGGTGTGCCCAGGTGATGGCAGGGGGAGGTGCAGGACAAGCTGTTAGGCAAGGAGTGGCCTGTAGGGGGTGGGGGTCTATGTCCACAATGGAGGTGGACAGAGGGAGTTTCAGACACCACAGGGGAAGAGTGGGCACCAGATATGCAGACACACACATGGAACAAAGGACAGGGGAGAGGCCAAGAGGGAGACAGAATCCAGTGAGTATCAGAAGTTCAGAGCGAAGAGGGGTTGGGTTAATTCAGATGCCACAGATGGGAAAGCTGAAGCTGAGTGCTTGACTGTGAACTTGGGGGCAGCTACCAGGAGAGGATCTGGACTCCAGCCAGGGAGGGGGAGGGACAGGAAATGCAAGACAAAACCACAGTGAGATAGCCCCTCCTGCCCATTAGGATGGCTACTATCAAAAAAACCAGAAAATAGCAATTATTGGCAGGAATGTGGAGAAATTGAAACCCTTATCTATTGTCAGTGTGAATGCCAAATGGTACAGTTGCAGTGAAAAACAATATGATCATTTCTCGAAAACTTAAATGTAAAAATATGATATGATGCATCCATTTCTCTTCTGGGTATATATACTGAAAAGATTTTAAAGCAAGATCTCAAAGAGATGCTCGTACCCCCATGTTCATAGCAGCATTATTCACAATAGCTAAAATGTAAAAGCAACCCAAGTGTCCATCAATGGATGAATGGATAAGCCAAAGGTGGTAGATCCAGTGAATCGAATATTATTCAGCCTTGAAAAGGTAAACACTTCTGCAACATGCTACAACATGCATTAACATTGAGGACATTAGGTTAAGTGGATTAATACAGTCACAAAAAGACAAATACTGTAGGACCGCACTTGGATGAGGTAGTTAGTCAAAAGAGACAGAAAGTATATTGGTAGGGGCTGGGGGAGGGGAGCATGGAGAATTATTGTTTAATAGTTTTGTTTCAGTTTTGCAAGGTGAAATGAGTTATGGGGATGGATTGTGGTGATGCTTGCCCAACAATGTGAATGTAGTTAACACCATGAAACTGTGTATTTAAAAATAGTTAAGATGGTAAATTTTATGTTGCATGTATTTTACAATAATAATAAAAAGAAAAAGGAAAGAAATCTTCTCTCTTAATGTGAATCCCAATGGTACCCTTGAATAGAGAACGAAGACAGTCCCAAGTGCACCATCTGGCTCTCTTGGGACAAAGGATGGTGGATTTCTGAGAAGCCGTTGCTCTGGACCCCTCCCTGAGACTTTGCAGCTCTCACAGGCCCTGAGCAGGTTCACTCAATGCCCCCCTGGGGCTTGTTCCTTGTGGGGAGGTAATCAAGGGAGACACTTTTGTGCCTTTGGAACAATGTTCTCTTTGCCTTAACCATCTGTTAATGTCCTGGGTAACCCTCCTCCTCGCTCCTCTTCTAACACTGACTAGGTGCTTCACCATTAGGACACGGATTCAGTGTAATGCCTTTAAAAAAGGCAAATCTTTCTTAAACACAATGGCAAGTTCAATGGCCACACTGGGGGACTGACCTGGCAAATCCCCAACCCAGCTCACCTCACATGTCTCCCTCCTTCTCATCCCCTGTCCTCAACTGTCCTTTGTTATACACCGTAGACTCTTTGGCTCTCTTGAATCCTTTGATCGGGCCCTCATACACTCCTCTGTCCTCCAACCCTCTCTCCACCCCTACCAGAACTTTCCCTTCCCACCTTGGCCCCTTGACTCCCATAGTAATTTCAGCTTGGGGCCTCCTCCCCCATCATGGGCTCTTGAGAGGCTCACAGACCCCCAAGAGCAACCTCCTGAGGCTGAAACAGGTTGATTGTAAACAGGAAATAAACCCACAAACCACCCACACTTTGTACTTATCACATCTAAAGTATCACTTCTTGAGGCCGGAGGTTCTCAAAGGCCCCAAGCTGCTTAACCGCAAATTTCTTCCTTAAAAAAATATTTAATTATAGTAAAAAACACAAAGCATTAAGTTTTTTATTATTTAGATTTTATTTTTCCTTTTTCTGCCAAAGTCCCTTGGTACATAGTTGTGTATTTTCAGTTGTGGTCCTTCTAGTGGTGGCATGTGGGATGCCGCCTCAGCATGGCTTGATGAGCGGTGCCATGTCCGCACCCAGGATTCAAACCTGAGAAACCCTGGGCCGCCAAAGCAGAGTGTGTGCACTTAACAACTGGGCCACAGGGCTGGCCCCAGTTTTTTTTGATGCAGATTAGCCCTGAGCTAACTGCTGACAATCTTCCTCTTTTTGCTGAGGAAGGCTGGCCCTGAGCTAACATCCATGCCCATCTCTCTCTACTTTATATGTGGGATGCCCACCACAGCATGGCTTGCCAAGCGGTGCTGCCATGTCCACCCCCGGGATCCGAACCAGCAAACCCCAGGCCATCGAAGCGGAATGTGTGAACTTAACCGCTGCACCACTGGGCCGGCCCCACAAAGCACTAAGTTTACTGTCATGAACTGTTAACAAGTGTACAGCTCAGTACTGTATATAGATTCTTGTGGTACAAGAGATCTCTATCACTTTTTCTTCAGTAAACTTGAAAATCTATAACCATCAAACAACTCCCCATTTCCTCCTACCCCCAGCCACTAACGGCCACCATTCTTCTTTCTGTTTCTATAAATCTCACTGCTACAGATACCCCATATAAGTGGAAATGTACAGTACTTATCTTTTTGTGACTGGCTTATTCCCCTCAGCATAAAGTCCAGGCTGTCCTTCTTTTTAAGGCTGAATAATGTTGCATTGCGTGGATATACCACATTTTGTTTACCATTCCTCTGTTGATGGACATTTGAGTTGCTTCCCTTTCTTGGCTACTGTGCAAAATGCTGCAATGAAAATGGATGTGCAAATTTCTCTTCCAAATCCTACTTTCAATTCTTTTGCATATGAACCTAGAGGGAGTTTGCTGGATCATATTGTAAGTCTATTTCTGCACCACATTACCTTTCCACCAACAGAGCTCAAGGGTTCCCATTTCTTCATATCCTTGCCAACAGGTTGTTTTCTGTTTTGTTTTGTTTTTTCTTTTTGATAGTGGCCAGTCTAAGGGGTATGAGATGATATCTATCCTGTTGTTGTTTTGATTTTAATTTCTCTAGTGATTACTGATGAGCATTATTCCATAAGCTTGTTGGCCATTCAAATATCTTCTTTGGAGAAATATCTATCCATATGTTTTGACCATTTTTTAATTGAGTAGTGTGTTTTTTGTTGTTGTTGAATGTACAATTTCTCTATGTATTCTAGATATTAGTCTCTTAGCAGATTTATGATTTGAAAATACTTTTTCCCATTCTTTACCTTCCCTTTTTGATAAGTTCTTTGTTTCTTTTGATGGCCAAAAGTTTTTAAGCTTGATGTAGTCCCATTTGTATATTTTGCTTTTGTCCCCTGAGATTTCGGTGTCATACTTAACACATCCATGCAAAATCCAATGTCATGAGCTTTCTCTCTGTGTTTTCTTTGGTGAATGTTATAGTTCTGGGTCTTACATTTCAATCTTTACTCCATTTTGCCTTAGTTTTTGTATACGCTATAAAATAAGGGTCTACATTCATTGCTTTGCATGTGGACATCAAATTATTCCAACACCTTTTGTTGCAGAGACTGCTCTTTACCCACTGACTGGTCTTGTCACTCTTCTTGAAGACCATTTGACCATACACAGGAGGGTGCATTTCTGGGCTCACTATTCCATTCCAGTAGTCTATATGAGTGTCTTTATGCCAACACTACACTATTTTTACCATAGCAATGTAACATGTTTTGAAATCAGGTAGTGCAAGCCTCCAACTCTGCTTTTTTTCAACATTTTTTGGCTCCTCAGGGTCCCTTGACATACGATATGAACTTAAAGATAGCTTTTTCTATTTCTGTAAAATATGCCATTGGAATTTTAAATGGCACCTCTTTGCTTTCTTTGTTGTTTTTGCAAACTCATTCTGCCTCTCCAAAGGAGCACCCACAAAAAGGATACTGGGAAATGGAAATAGAGACTACCCTCTGGGTTCTATTGGGTTTTGTCCACTCAGATTGGTCTCTGAGCATTGAGATGAATCCTAGAGAGACCTGTGGGCCAGGTGGAGCTTGGAAACCAGAGCACAGTGAGGGTGGCATCGATGGATACACTTCTGGCAGTGTGGGGATGGGGAATTTTAAGGCCAGGGAAGGAAGGAGAAGAAGAAGATATGGGGTGTAGTCATGATTTAGGGCAAAGAGAATGTAGGAGGAATAGGTAGAAGAAGCAGGTCTTGAGGAAAAGGGTGAGGACTCAGAATGGGGGGAGAGGAGACGAATGAGAGAGATAAGGGAGCCATTATCCACATGTGTGGATGCTTTTGAGTGAAAAGACGTGGTTTTGTGGGACGAATAAAATACTTGAAGATTCAGATGAATGCCTTTGAGACTGGAATCAAAACTTCATTTGAGAAATCCAATGCAGGGTGAACAGTCATAAGGATGAAAAAAAAAAGAGTAAAATATCACGAAACCATAGAGAGAAGAGTGTGTCCCTAAAAGAGGTTAGGGTGGGATAAGTAGACATATGTCTGCAGAGGTGCAGAAAAATTTAGTTTCAGATGGGGGGGCCCAGGAGAAGGGGACAACAGGGATTCTGGGAGAGGTGCCATGGGGAAGAGGGATATTAGAGTCCAGAAGGGACCAGAGTCTAAGGAGCAAGGCAAATTGGAGGGCATAGGGTCCACTTGGGGCAGAAGGCTGGAGCAGAGGCAAGAGGGGATTCCAGGGAAGGAGGGAGGGAGGCAGAGAGCTGGAGTCAGAATGGAAGAAGGTGCTGACATCCCACCTGGAGGAAGGGTGGGAATGGAGCGGGGGCAGAAGGCGAGGGGAGCTCTGGACAGAGATCTCAGTTTGCAGCGTGAGGGCCAGGGTCTCCCGTGTGGGCTCTGAGCAGGGTGAGGCAGCGCACCTTGTCGTCCAAGCGGGATCCAACTGCAGCAGTGTCAGCTTCACCGGGGAGTGACCTCCAAAAGCAGAATGTCACCTCCCTAGTCCCCCAAGACCTCTTCTCCTGAGCCTCCAATGGAGGAAGCTCCCCAGGGAATTAGGTGCAAGGGCCTGAGAAGGACGCACCAAGTAGAGGCTGCGGAGCAGCCTGGAAGGAGGGAAGGAAGGGCAGGTGGGCGTGGGGGTGCCAGGTGGAAGGGGTAGAGGGCAGGGTGTCCTTGGACGTCGAGGAGCCCAAGGGGGTGAGGACAGGGCTGAGGGCGGGGACCTGGAACCCTAGATGACTGGGGCAGACTTTGGGGGCAGGGTGCCTCTCGAAGGCTCAGAGCTCCTTGCCCAGTTGGATTTCTTTCATCCCTCAAAGGAACACCACAGTTTAATGAGCTGTTTCAATTGTGCAATCCCCATGCCTGTTGATTACAGGGTTTTCCCAAAAGGCTTGGTTTGGGGTTGGGATTCCAAACTTCTGCCTTCAAAGGAACAGGCCCAGATCAGTCCGGGTCAGAGGACTTTTCACCAGCAGGGGCTCGCAGCGCAGCCACCTGAGAAGACGTGGACAACATTTGAAGAGGGGCTGGATCTGGGCCTCCAGGGTGTCAGTGACCAAGCAGATGACATCAGGAAGCCTCTAGAAGGTTTCCCCATGCACTGTCATTTCCCCGCTTTCTCCTCCCGGCTGCCATTGCTTCTCTGGTCCAAGTCCTACACCCCTCCTTGGGTCAGATACTGCCCCTCAGACCACCCACCATGAGACTCAGCCTCCTTAGAGAGTGGCCTACTGAGGCAGGAGGTTCTCCCAGGCCCTCAGGACTCTGAGCTGCACTTGTAGCCTCTGGGCCTCCCCTCCCCGCTTCCCTGAACCACATCCAGACTCAAGCCCCTGGGCAGGCCGCCCTAGGCTCCAGAGAGGTCTCCACCCTACGCCCGACCAGGACTCTGTTCCACTGACCCACCCTCCTGGAGGGCCCAGAGCAGAGACCCTGGCCCTGAGCCCACACAGACCTCAGCACACAAAGAGGCCAGACACCGCATTCCATTTAAGAACACTTTATTTGACTCACTTTCAAATCGATTTTCATAAAAAAGCAGATTCGCAAAGAATGATCAAAGCAGATCGTCGACTTAAAGTGAAAAAAAGTTCTGGTAGATAAAAATCAACTTCTTGTGGTCATATTTCCAATAACAGATATTTTCAATTGGTGCTGATCATCCAATTGATCATTTCAATTCCCACTCATCGAGGAAGGCAAAACAGGGTACGTTTATGCATTGTACCAATTTTCCATATCAGTTTAACTCATTTCTCTTAAATCAAGGTTAGGATAGTTTTCTTAAGTCGTGTTGATCATTTCTTAAATCAAGTTTAATATAACTTTCTTAAATCAAGTTTCCAATAGTTTTCTTAAGTTGTGTTGATCGTTTCTTAAATCAAATTTCACATCTGTTTTTTAAATCAAGTTTCACATAGTTTTCATAGTCAAGTTTCACATTGTTTTCTTACACCATATTTGTATGAATTGTTTCATGAGGCTGCTGCTTCTGAAAGAAACATGTCATAGTTTTTAGAGGGTTAGCCACAAACGGGTTTTCAGCAACAGCGGCAATCTTTGCCGTTATATATACAAGCAGTTTCTGAGTTGCAGACCGGCACATCGGCTTTAGGAACATCATTATCTCGTTCTTTCGATAAGTTAATTTCTCTGGTAAACATTGCATCATCTTATCTAGGACAAATGTTTCTATCATGTGCTCTATAAAGTGCCTAATTATGCTTTTTAGAAAAGAAATGATCGAATCCTTGGAAATCATAATGAGGTCAACGCTACTTACAAAAGGTTGAGACTTACTCACCACTCCTTCAGCCAGCAGGGAGAGGTGCTACCCAGCAGGCAGGGACCCAGGTGAAGCCCCAGGCCAGGGGAAGGTTGTGAGAGAAGATTGAGAGGGGAGGGCCTGAGACAGAGCCTTTATTGGGGTTTCCAGGAAGGGCTCCGTGGTGGGGCGGAGCAAACAGTTGAAAGTTGTCCAATCGGAATCGTACTGGAGGGGGGAGCTAGAGGGGCTGTGTCTGGTGGCCTGGGATCTGGCCCTGGGACAATTCAGGGCAGGGAAAAGACTGGCTTGGCTTAGGAGCCTTGGAAAAGGAGATAGTAGTATTTCAAGAAAGCTGCAAAAATCATCTTGGATTTTCATGATAAGAAATGTTCTTTTGAAGCCCTGGAGGCCACAAGGTTCCAAAAGATTTTAAAAAGAGAAAGAAACAGTTGTCTATCACCAGAAAGGCCAGCCCCCAAGACAACTGTTCACCGGCTTTAGGAACTGGCTAGTCCTGGCATGGGCAGTCTCTCCCAGAGGCTGGAAGGCCCCCAAGTGTCACAGCTTCCAGAATACCAAAAGGAAAGCCTCAAGTTCCTCAAATTGGCCGTGGGGGAATGGATGCCCAAGACTACATGTTGCTGTAGGAACACTCACCACTACAGCACTCTGGATGGTTTCATGTTATTACAGAATTTTTGCAGGCTTTCCGGGCAAACGTGGAGTAGGTTGACACATCTCTTGCAAAAGCCACTTGGAATTCACCCGTTTGCTGGGAGATTAGAGCCGATGTCTCAGTAACTCTTCGATGAAGCAGACTGAGAAATCAGTGAGGACACAGAACACTGGAACAAGGCAAGAAACTGGATCCAGAGACCTATGCAGATTTCATGTTGTAATCCATTATTTCAAGCAAACCTCGAACACAGATGAATATTTGCCCCATACCAGACCATAGTGCCACTTGTAGCAAATATGCCAAGACTGAGGGTTCTGGGAACACTGGGGAGTTAAGTTAGAAAAGAGAATGGAAGGAAAAGCAGAGAAGCACCATCGTTTTGAAATCAAGCCTTTAAAAACAAAAAAAACACTCACGCATTGAAGGCAAATGAGGATGGAAATAGGAAAACATGGATAACTGAAAGTGAAAGCACTTTATGGAAAGCTCAAAAGAAGCAGGGGAAGTGACTTGTGGGCAAATGGAAAGTGCAAAAGTGCTTCAAGTGAAAAAGCGGAGAAGGGTGGTTGTCAGCCAGCTACCAGGACACTTTGAAAAGTAAGACAAAGAACAAAACGCGCAAGAAAAAGGAAAGTGAAGTGAAAAGCCAAACGCTCAGAAGATGGTTCCTAGGAGAGGCTGGCCTCCGCCCAGCAGGCTAGGGGAGCAGAACAAAGAGAGCAAGGGCCTTCAGGAAGTCCCTGGGGCAGTCAGCTCCCAGACTGCTGTGAGAGTTGGGATGGGGCTGGGGACAGGGGCAGGTGCCTCAGAGGGATGGGGGTGCTCCCGGTAGGAGTGAGGAGCCCAGGGAGCTGGCTGCTGCTGAGCAGGCGGGCTCAGTCTTCCCAACGGAGCACTCCGTCTCTCCGCAGCAGCCACAAGTGCAGAGCGTCCCTGTGCTGGGCCGCCCGCGCCTGGGCCTCGGCACCGGCCGGGCGCCCTTCAGGGTGCAGCATTTGCAGTCTGCATCCCAAATGAGTGGGATTCCGGGGGGGACAGTGACCGCAAGGGGAACCTCCAATTCCCAACTCCAGTGCCTGCCCTGCCAACTTAGAAAAGACCTGTGCATTCTCTCTGAAGTCCCCAGGGCACACACTGCCCACACCCAATGGAGCAGGAAGTTCAGTCATTGCCAGGGTTCCTCCCCCACAGGACCACCTGCAGACACAAGGGTGGCTCCCAGCTGGCCCTGCATGTCTCCTTCCTGCACCTGTTGCCACCTCCCGGCAGAGGATCCATCCTCAGGACCCTGGAGCCGCAGAGCAGGGCCCCTTAGCTGACAAGGAAGGCAGAAGTCGGCCTACACATTGATGGGGAAAGGGGAGCACTGAGCATTCTGAAGACCTAGGGGTTCAGGGGAAGTTGGGCCGTCCAGCACTGCTACCCCAGTGGGATGGGGACAGAGAAGTGATGGAGCACTCGGTCAGGGAACAGAACTGAGAGGCCTCAGCCTGAAGCCTCTGAATTGGGAAGAACTTGAAGCTCTGGGGGCAGGGGGGGAAGGCAGGACCCTCCAGAGGAAATGACTGAGCTGCAGCAGCCGAGAGGGCTGCGTGCTCCTGCCTGCCCTCCATCTCCTTCTCCTCCCTCCAGGAGTGAGGAGAGGGTGATTGGAGTCCAGTAGGGACCAGAGTCTAAGGAGCAAGGCGAATTGGAGGGCATAGGGGTCCACTTGGGGCAGAAGGCTGGAGCGGAGGCAAGAGGGGATTCCAGGGAAGGAGGGAGGGAGGCAGAGAGCTGGGGCTCAGAATGGAAGAAGGTGCTGACATCCCACCTGGAGGAGGGGTGGGAATGGAGAGGGGGCTGAAGGCGGGGGCGGTGGGGGGAGCTCTGGTCAGGGATCTCAGTTTCCAGCGTGAGGGCCAGGGTCTCCCGTGTGGGCTCTGAGCAGGGTGAGGCAGCGCACCTTGTCGTCCAAGCGGGATCCGAGTGCAGCAGTGTCAGCCTCACCGGGGAGTGACCTCAAAAAGCAGAATGTCACCTCCCTAGTCCCCCAAGACCTCTTCTCCTGAGCCTCCAACGGAGGAAGCTCCCCAGGGAATTAGGTGCAAGGGCCTGAGAAGGACGCACCAAGTAGAGGCTGCGGAGCAGCCTGGAAGGAGGGAAGGAAGGGCAGGTGGGCGTGGGGGTGCCAGGTGGAAGGGGTGGAGGGCAGGATGTCCTTGGACGTCGCGGAGCCCAAGGAGGTGAGGACAGGGCTGAGGGCGGGGACCTGGAACCCTAGATGACTGGGGCAGACTTTGGGGGCGGGGTGCCTCTCGAAAGCTCAGAGCTCTTTGCCCGGTCGGATGTCTTTCACCCCTCAGAGGAACACCACAGTCTAAGGAGCCGTTTCAATTGTTCAGTCCCCGTGCCTGTTGATTACTTGGTTTTGCCAGAAGGCTCGGTTGGGTGTTGGCATCCCAAACTTCTGCCTTCAAAGGAACAGGCCCAGATCAGTCCGGGTCGGAGGACTTTTCGCCAGCGGGGGCTCGCAGCGCAGCCACCTGAGAAGACGTGGACAACATTTGACGAAGGGCTGGATCTGGGCCTCCGGGGTGTCAGCGACCAAGCAGTTGACATCAGGGCGCCTCCGGAAGGTTTCCCCGTGCACTGTCATTTCCCCGCTTTCTCCTCCCGGCTGCCATTTGTCCCCTGGTCCAATTCCCAGCCCCCTCCTCGGGTCAGATACTGCCCCTCAGACCACCCACCATGAGACTCAGCCTCCCTGGAGAGTGGCCTACTGAGGCAGGAGGTTCTCCCAGGCCCTCAGGACTCTGAGCTGCACTTGTAGCCTCTGGGCCTCCCCTCCCCCGTTCCCTGAACCACATCCAGACTCAAGCCCCTGGGCAGGCCGCCCTAGGCCCCAGAGAGGTCTCCACCCCACGCCTGACCAGGACTCTGTTCCACTGACCCACCCTCCTGGAGGGCCCAGAGCAGAGACCCTGGCTTGGAGCCCACACAGACCTCAGCACACAAAGAGGCCAGACACCGCATTCCATTTAAGAACACTTTATTTGGCTCACTTTCAAATCATTCTTCTCAAAACAGCTGGAGCGAACAAAACGATCAAAGCAAATCGCCAACTTAAAACACAGCGAAGAAAACTTCTGGTAGATAAAAAATCAACTTCTTGCGGTCATCTTTCCAGTAACAGCAATATTATATTACATTATATATATATATTACGTGATACATATGTGTGTGTGTGTATATATATATATATATATATATAGTACATGTTATATAATATATATTACATTATATATTTAATATATATCTTATCTTACATCATATATATAATATATATCTTAGATATAGAGAATATCATATAATATTACAGTAACAGTAATATTTTCTGTTTGCGCTGATCATTCCATCGATCGTTTCAACTGTCAGTCCTGGAGGAAGGCCCAACAGGCTCCGTTTCCACATGGTCGGAGTCTTCCACATCAGTCGAACTGGTTTCTCTTAAATCAAGTTTCACATAGTTTTCTGAAGTCGTGTCGATCGTTTCTTAAATCAACTTTCACATCTGTTTCTTAAATCAAGCTTCACAGAGTTTTCTGAAGTCCTGTCGATCGTTTCCTAAATCAAGTTTCACTTCTGCTTCTTAAATCAAGTTTCACTTCTGTTTCTTAAATCAAGTTTCACATCTGTTTCTGACACCAAGTTTCACATTGTTTTCTTACACCATGTATGCATGAATTGGGTTCCGAGGCTGCTGCTTCTGAAAGAAACATGTCATAGTTTTTAGAGGGTTAGACACAAACGGGTTTTCAGTAACAGCGGCGATCTTGGCCGTTACATGTACAAGCAGTTTCTGAGCTGCAGACCGGCACATCGGTTTTAGGAACATCCTGATCGCGTTCTTTGGAGCAGTTAATCTCTTTGGTAAACATCGCATCATCGTATCTAGGAGAAACGTTGCCATGAAGCGCTCTAGAGAGTCCCTAACGATGCTTTTTAGAAAAGAGATGATGGAATCCTTGGAAATCATAATGAGGCCAACGCTACTTAAAAAATGTTGAAAGCTACTCACCGCTCCTTCGGTCGGGAGAGGCGCCACGCAGCAGGCAGGGACCCAGGAGAAGCCGCAGGCCTGGGGAGGGTTGGCGGAGAAGAGTGAGAGGGGAGGGCCTGAGACAGAGCCTTTATTGGGGTTTCCAGGAAGGGCTCCGTGGTGGGGCGGAGCAAACAGTTGAAAGTTGTCCAATCGGAATCGTCCTGGAGGGGGGAGCTAGAGGGGCGGTGTCTGGTGGCCTGGGATCTGGCCCTGGGACAATTCAGGGCAGGGAAAAGACTGGCTTGGCTTAGGAGCCTTGGAAAAGGAGCTAGTAGTATCTCAAGAAAGCTGCCCAAATCCCCTTGGATTTGCCTGCTAGGAAATGTTCATTTGAAGCCACGGAGGCCACAAAGGCTCCCAAACATTTGAAAACGAGAAAGAAGAAGTTGTCTAGCACCAGAAAGGCCAGCCCCCAAGACAGCCGTTCACCGTCTTTAGGAACTGGCCAGTCCCGGCAGGGGCAGTCTCTCCCAGGGGACGGAAGGCCCCCCCCGAGTGTCACAGCTCCCAGAATACCCAAAGGAAACCCTCGAGTTCCTCGAATTGGCCCTGGGGGAATGGATGCCCACGACAACATGTTGCTGTAGGAACAGTCACTACACGACTCCGGATGGTTTCATGTGATCACAGAAATTGGGCAGGCTTTCCGGGCAAACGTGGACTAGGTTGACACATCTCTTGAAAAAGCCACTTGGAATTCACCCGTTTGCTGGGAGATTAGAGCCGAAGTCTCAGTGACTCTTCGGTGAAGCAGGCCGAGAAATCAGTGAGGACACGCAACACTGGAACAAGGCAAGAAACTGGATCGAGAGACCTAGGCAGATGTCGTATTGTAATCCATTCTTTCAAGACAACCTGGAACATAGACGAATGTTTGCCCCATAGCAGTCCAGAGTGCCCACTGCAGCAAAGACGCCAAGATGGAGTGTTCTGGGAACACTGGAGTGTTAACTTAGAAGACGGAGCGGAAGGAAAAGCAGAGAGACACCATCTCTGTGGAATCAAGCCTTTTTTATTTTTTTTTTAAACACTCACGCCCTGAAGGAGAAATGAGAATGGAAATTGGAAAACGTGGATAAGTGACAGTGTAAGCACTTTCTGGAAAGCTCCCAAGAAGCAGGGGAAGTGGGACTTGTGGGCAAATGGGAAGGGCAAAAGTGCTTCAAGTGAAAAAGCGGAGAAGGGTGGCTGTCAGCGAGCCACCTAGCCACTTTTAAAAGTAAGACAAAGAACAAAACGCGCAAGAAAAAGGAAAGTGAAGTGAAAAGCCAAACGCTCAGAAGATGATGCCTATGAGATGCTGGCCTCCGCCCAGCAGGCTTCGGGAGCAGAGCAAAGAGAGCAAGGGCCTTCAGGAAGTCCCTGGGGCAGTCAGCTCCCAGACTGCTGTGAGAGTTGGGATGGGGCTGGGGACAGGGGCAGGTGCCTCAGAGGGATGGGGGTGCTCCCGGTAGGAGTGAGGAGCCCAGGGAGCTGGCTGCTGCTGAGCAGGCGGGCTCAGTCTTCCCAACGGAGCACTCCGTCTCTCCGCAGCAGCCACAAGTGCAGAGCGTCCCTGTGCTGGGCCGCCCGCGCCTGGGCCTCGGCACCGGCCGGGCGCCCTTCAGGGTGCAGCATTTGCAGTCTGCATCCCAAATGAGTGGGATTCCGGGGGGGACAGTGACCGCAAGGGGAACCTCCAATTCCCAACTCCAGTGCCTGCCCTGCCAACTTAGAAAAGACCTGTGCATTCTCTCTGAAGTCCCCAGGGCACACACTGCCCACACCCAATGGAGCAGGAAGTTCAGTCATTGCCAGGGTTCCTCCCCCACAGGACCACCTGCAGACACAAGGGTGGCTCCCAGCTGGCCCTGCATGTCTCCTTCCTGCACCTGTTGCCACCTCCCGGCAGAGGATCCATCCTCAGGACCCTGGAGCCGCAGAGCAGGGCCCCTTAGCTGACAAGGAAGGCAGAAGTCGGCCTACACATTGATGGGGAAAGGGGAGCACTGAGCATTCTGAAGACCTAGGGGTTCAGGGGAAGTTGGGCCGTCCAGCACTGCTACCCCAGTGGGATGGGGACAGAGAAGTGATGGAGCACTCGGTCAGGGAACAGAACTGAGAGGCCTCAGCCTGAAGCCTCTGAATTGGGAAGAACTTGAAGCTCTGGGGGCAGGGGGGGAAGGCAGGACCCTCCAGAGGAAATGACTGAGCTGCAGCAGCCGAGAGGGCTGCGTGCTCCTGCCTGCCCTCCATCTCCTTCTCCTCCCTCCAGGAGTGAGGAGAGGGTGATTGGAGTCCAGTAGGGACCAGAGTCTAAGGAGCAAGGCGAATTGGAGGGCATAGGGGTCCACTTGGGGCAGAAGGCTGGAGCGGAGGCAAGAGGGGATTCCAGGGAAGGAGGGAGGGAGGCAGAGAGCTGGGGCTCAGAATGGAAGAAGGTGCTGACATCCCACCTGGAGGAGGGGTGGGAATGGAGAGGGGGCTGAAGGCGGGGGCGGTGGGGGGAGCTCTGGTCAGGGATCTCAGTTTCCAGCGTGAGGGCCAGGGTCTCCCGTGTGGGCTCTGAGCAGGGTGAGGCAGCGCACCTTGTCGTCCAAGCGGGATCCGAGTGCAGCAGTGTCAGCCTCACCGGGGAGTGACCTCAAAAAGCAGAATGTCACCTCCCTAGTCCCCCAAGACCTCTTCTCCTGAGCCTCCAACGGAGGAAGCTCCCCAGGGAATTAGGTGCAAGGGCCTGAGAAGGACGCACCAAGTAGAGGCTGCGGAGCAGCCTGGAAGGAGGGAAGGAAGGGCAGGTGGGCGTGGGGGTGCCAGGTGGAAGGGGTGGAGGGCAGGATGTCCTTGGACGTCGCGGAGCCCAAGGAGGTGAGGACAGGGCTGAGGGCGGGGACCTGGAACCCTAGATGACTGGGGCAGACTTTGGGGGCGGGGTGCCTCTCGAAAGCTCAGAGCTCTTTGCCCGGTCGGATGTCTTTCACCCCTCAGAGGAACACCACAGTCTAAGGAGCCGTTTCAATTGTTCAGTCCCCGTGCCTGTTGATTACTTGGTTTTGCCAGAAGGCTCGGTTGGGTGTTGGCATCCCAAACTTCTGCCTTCAAAGGAACAGGCCCAGATCAGTCCGGGTCGGAGGACTTTTCGCCAGCGGGGGCTCGCAGCGCAGCCACCTGAGAAGACGTGGACAACATTTGACGAAGGGCTGGATCTGGGCCTCCGGGGTGTCAGCGACCAAGCAGTTGACATCAGGGCGCCTCCGGAAGGTTTCCCCGTGCACTGTCATTTCCCCGCTTTCTCCTCCCGGCTGCCATTTGTCCCCTGGTCCAATTCCCAGCCCCCTCCTCGGGTCAGATACTGCCCCTCAGACCACCCACCATGAGACTCAGCCTCCCTGGAGAGTGGCCTACTGAGGCAGGAGGTTCTCCCAGGCCCTCAGGACTCTGAGCTGCACTTGTAGCCTCTGGGCCTCCCCTCCCCCGTTCCCTGAACCACATCCAGACTCAAGCCCCTGGGCAGGCCGCCCTAGGCCCCAGAGAGGTCTCCACCCCACGCCTGACCAGGACTCTGTTCCACTGACCCACCCTCCTGGAGGGCCCAGAGCAGAGACCCTGGCTTGGAGCCCACACAGACCTCAGCACACAAAGAGGCCAGACACCGCATTCCATTTAAGAACACTTTATTTGGCTCACTTTCAAATCATTCTTCTCAAAACAGCTGGAGCGAACAAAACGATCAAAGCAAATCGCCAACTTAAAACACAGCGAAGAAAACTTCTGGTAGATAAAAAATCAACTTCTTGCGGTCATCTTTCCAGTAACAGCAATATTATATTACATTATATATATATATTACGTGATACATATGTGTGTGTGTGTATATATATATATATATATATATAGTACATGTTATATAATATATATTACATTATATATTTAATATATATCTTATCTTACATCATATATATAATATATATCTTAGATATAGAGAATATCATATAATATTACAGTAACAGTAATATTTTCTGTTTGCGCTGATCATTCCATCGATCGTTTCAACTGTCAGTCCTGGAGGAAGGCCCAACAGGCTCCGTTTCCACATGGTCGGAGTCTTCCACATCAGTCGAACTGGTTTCTCTTAAATCAAGTTTCACATAGTTTTCTGAAGTCGTGTCGATCGTTTCTTAAATCAACTTTCACATCTGTTTCTTAAATCAAGCTTCACAGAGTTTTCTGAAGTCCTGTCGATCGTTTCCTAAATCAAGTTTCACTTCTGCTTCTTAAATCAAGTTTCACTTCTGTTTCTTAAATCAAGTTTCACATCTGTTTCTGACACCAAGTTTCACATTGTTTTCTTACACCATGTATGCATGAATTGGGTCCCGAGGCTGCTGCTTCTGAAAGAAACATGTCATAGTTTTTAGAGGGTTAGACACAAACGGGTTTTCAGTAACAGCGGCGATCTTGGCCGTTACATGTACAAGCAGTTTCTGAGCTGCAGACCGGCACATCGGTTTTAGGAACATCCTGATCGCGTTCTTTGGAGCAGTTAATCTCTTTGGTAAACATCGCATCATCGTATCTAGGAGAAACGTTGCCATGAAGCGCTCTAGAGAGTCCCTAACGATGCTTTTTAGAAAAGAGATGATGGAATCCTTGGAAATCATAATGAGGCCAACGCTACTTAAAAAATGTTGAAAGCTACTCACCGCTCCTTCGGTCGGGAGAGGCGCCACGCAGCAGGCAGGGACCCAGGAGAAGCCGCAGGCCTGGGGAGGGTTGGCGGAGAAGAGTGAGAGGGGAGGGCCTGAGACAGAGCCTTTATTGGGGTTTCCAGGAAGGGCTCCGTGGTGGGGCGGAGCAAACAGTTGAAAGTTGTCCAATCGGAATCGTCCTGGAGGGGGGAGCTAGAGGGGCGGTGTCTGGTGGCCTGGGATCTGGCCCTGGGACAATTCAGGGCAGGGAAAAGACTGGCTTGGCTTAGGAGCCTTGGAAAAGGAGCTAGTAGTATCTCAAGAAAGCTGCCCAAATCCCCTTGGATTTGCCTGCTAGGAAATGTTCATTTGAAGCCACGGAGGCCACAAAGGCTCCCAAACATTTGAAAACGAGAAAGAAGAAGTTGTCTAGCACCAGAAAGGCCAGCCCCCAAGACAGCCGTTCACCGTCTTTAGGAACTGGCCAGTCCCGGCAGGGGCAGTCTCTCCCAGGGGACGGAAGGCCCCCCCCCGAGTGTCACAGCTCCCAGAATACCCAAAGGAAACCCTCGAGTTCCTCGAATTGGCCCTGGGGGAATGGATGCCCACGACAACATGTTGCTGTAGGAACAGTCACTACACGACTCCGGATGGTTTCATGTGATCACAGAAATTGGGCAGGCTTTCCGGGCAAACGTGGACTAGGTTGACACATCTCTTGAAAAAGCCACTTGGAATTCACCCGTTTGCTGGGAGATTAGAGCCGAAGTCTCAGTGACTCTTCGGTGAAGCAGGCCGAGAAATCAGTGAGGACACGCAACACTGGAACAAGGCAAGAAACTGGATCGAGAGACCTAGGCAGATGTCGTATTGTAATCCATTCTTTCAAGACAACCTGGAACATAGACGAATGTTTGCCCCATAGCAGTCCAGAGTGCCCACTGCAGCAAAGACGCCAAGATGGAGTGTTCTGGGAACACTGGAGTGTTAACTTAGAAGACGGAGCGGAAGGAAAAGCAGAGAGACACCATCTCTGTGGAATCAAGCCTTTTTTATTTTTTTTTTAAACACTCACGCCCTGAAGGAGAAATGAGAATGGAAATTGGAAAACGTGGATAAGTGACAGTGTAAGCACTTTCTGGAAAGCTCCCAAGAAGCAGGGGAAGTGGGACTTGTGGGCAAATGGGAAGGGCAAAAGTGCTTCAAGTGAAAAAGCGGAGAAGGGTGGCTGTCAGCGAGCCACCTAGCCACTTTTAAAAGTAAGACAAAGAACAAAACGCGCAAGAAAAAGGAAAGTGAAGTGAAAAGCCAAACGCTCAGAAGATGATGCCTATGAGATGCTGGCCTCCGCCCAGCAGGCTTCGGGAGCAGAGCAAAGAGAGCAAGGGCCTTCAGGAAGTCCCTGGGGCAGTCAGCTCCCAGACTGCTGTGAGAGTTGGGATGGGGCTGGGGACAGGGGCAGGTGCCTCAGAGGGATGGGGGTGCTCCCGGTAGGAGTGAGGAGCCCAGGGAGCTGGCTGCTGCTGAGCAGGCGGGCTCAGTCTTCCCAACGGAGCACTCCGTCTCTCCGCAGCAGCCACAAGTGCAGAGCGTCCCTGTGCTGGGCCGCCCGCGCCTGGGCCTCGGCACCGGCCGGGCGCCCTTCAGGGTGCAGCATTTGCAGTCTGCATCCCAAATGAGTGGGATTCCGGGGGGGACAGTGACCGCAAGGGGAACCTCCAATTCCCAACTCCAGTGCCTGCCCTGCCAACTTAGAAAAGACCTGTGCATTCTCTCTGAAGTCCCCAGGGCACACACTGCCCACACCCAATGGAGCAGGAAGTTCAGTCATTGCCAGGGTTCCTCCCCCACAGGACCACCTGCAGACACAAGGGTGGCTCCCAGCTGGCCCTGCATGTCTCCTTCCTGCACCTGTTGCCACCTCCCGGCAGAGGATCCATCCTCAGGACCCTGGAGCCGCAGAGCAGGGCCCCTTAGCTGACAAGGAAGGCAGAAGTCGGCCTACACATTGATGGGGAAAGGGGAGCACTGAGCATTCTGAAGACCTAGGGGTTCAGGGGAAGTTGGGCCGTCCAGCACTGCTACCCCAGTGGGATGGGGACAGAGAAGTGATGGAGCACTCGGTCAGGGAACAGAACTGAGAGGCCTCAGCCTGAAGCCTCTGAATTGGGAAGAACTTGAAGCTCTGGGGGCAGGGGGGGAAGGCAGGACCCTCCAGAGGAAATGACTGAGCTGCAGCAGCCGAGAGGGCTGCGTGCTCCTGCCTGCCCTCCATCTCCTTCTCCTCCCTCCAGGAGTGAGGAGAGGGTGATTGGAGTCCAGTAGGGACCAGAGTCTAAGGAGCAAGGCGAATTGGAGGGCATAGGGGTCCACTTGGGGCAGAAGGCTGGAGCGGAGGCAAGAGGGGATTCCAGGGAAGGAGGGAGGGAGGCAGAGAGCTGGGGCTCAGAATGGAAGAAGGTGCTGACATCCCACCTGGAGGAGGGGTGGGAATGGAGAGGGGGCTGAAGGCGGGGGCGGTGGGGGGAGCTCTGGTCAGGGATCTCAGTTTCCAGCGTGAGGGCCAGGGTCTCCCGTGTGGGCTCTGAGCAGGGTGAGGCAGCGCACCTTGTCGTCCAAGCGGGATCCGAGTGCAGCAGTGTCAGCCTCACCGGGGAGTGATCTCAAAAAGCAGAATGTCACCTCCCTAGTCCCCCAAGACCTCTTCTCCTGAGCCTCCAACGGAGGAAGCTCCCCAGGGAATTAGGTGCAAGGGCCTGAGAAGGACGCACCAAGTAGAGGCTGCGGAGCAGCCTGGAAGGAGGGAAGGAAGGGCAGGTGGGCGTCGGGGTGCCAGGTGGAAGGGGTGGAGGGCAGGATGTCCTTGGACGTCGCGGAGCCCAAGGAGGTGAGGACAGGGCTGAGGGCGGGGACCTGGAACCCTAGATGACTGGGGCAGACTTTGGGGGCGGGGTGCCTCTCGAAAGCTCAGAGCTCTTTGCCCGGTCGGATGTCTTTCACCCCTCAGAGGAACACCACAGTCTAAGGAGCTGTTTCAATTGTTCAGTCCCCGTGCCTGTTGATTACTTGGTTTTGCCAGAAGGCTCGGTTGGGTGTTGGCATCCCAAACTTCTGCCTTCAAAGGAACAGGCCCAGATCAGTCCGGGTCGGAGGACTTTTCGCCAGCGGGGGCTCGCAGCGCAGCCACCTGAGAAGACGTGGACAACATTTGACGAAGGGCTGGATCTGGGCCTCCGGGGTGTCAGCGACCAAGCAGTTGACATCAGGGCGCCTCCGGAAGGTTTCCCCGTGCACTGTCATTTCCCCGCTTTCTCCTCCCGGCTGCCATTTGTCCCCTGGTCCAATTCCCAGCCCCCTCCTCGGGTCAGATACTGCCCCTCAGACCACCCACCATGAGACTCAGCCTCCCTGGAGAGTGGCCTACTGAGGCAGGAGGTTCTCCCAGGCCCTCAGGACTCTGAGCTGCACTTGTAGCCTCTGGGCCTCCCCTCCCCCGTTCCCTGAACCACATCCAGACTCAAGCCCCTGGGCAGGCCGCCCTAGGCCCCAGAGAGGTCTCCACCCCACGCCTGACCAGGACTCTGTTCCACTGACCCACCCTCCTGGAGGGCCCAGAGCAGAGACCCTGGCTTGGAGCCCACACAGACCTCAGCACACAAAGAGGCCAGACACCGCATTCCATTTAAGAACACTTTATTTGGCTCACTTTCAAATCATTCTTCTCAAAACAGCTGGAGCGAACAAAACGATCAAAGCAAATCGCCAACTTAAAACACAGCGAAGAAAACTTCTGGTAGATAAAAAATCAACTTCTTGCGGTCATCTTTCCAGTAACAGCAATATTATATTACATTATATATATATATTACGTGATACATATGTGTGTGTGTGTATATATATATATATATATATATAGTACATGTTATATAATATATATTACATTATATATTTAATATATATCTTATCTTACATCATATATATAATATATATCTTAGATATAGAGAATATCATATAATATTACAGTAACAGTAATATTTTCTGTTTGCGCTGATCATTCCATCGATCGTTTCAACTGTCAGTCCTGGAGGAAGGCCCAACAGGCTCCGTTTCCACATGGTCGGAGTCTTCCACATCAGTCGAACTGGTTTCTCTTAAATCAAGTTTCACATAGTTTTCTGAAGTCGTGTCGATCGTTTCTTAAATCAACTTTCACATCTGTTTCTTAAATCAAGCTTCACAGAGTTTTCTGAAGTCCTGTCGATCGTTTCCTAAATCAAGTTTCACTTCTGCTTCTTAAATCAAGTTTCACTTCTGTTTCTTAAATCAAGTTTCACATCTGTTTCTGACACCAAGTTTCACATTGTTTTCTTACACCATGTATGCATGAATTGGGTCCCGAGGCTGCTGCTTCTGAAAGAAACATGTCATAGTTTTTAGAGGGTTAGACACAAACGGGTTTTCAGTAACAGCGGCGATCTTGGCCGTTACATGTACAAGCAGTTTCTGAGCTGCAGACCGGCACATCGGTTTTAGGAACATCCTGATCGCGTTCTTTGGAGCAGTTAATCTCTTTGGTAAACATCGCATCATCGTATCTAGGAGAAACGTTGCCATGAAGCGCTCTAGAGAGTCCCTAACGATGCTTTTTAGAAAAGAGATGATGGAATCCTTGGAAATCATAATGAGGCCAACGCTACTTAAAAAATGTTGAAAGCTACTCACCGCTCCTTCGGTCGGGAGAGGCGCCACGCAGCAGGCAGGGACCCAGGAGAAGCCGCAGGCCTGGGGAGGGTTGGCGGAGAAGAGTGAGAGGGGAGGGCCTGAGACAGAGCCTTTATTGGGGTTTCCAGGAAGGGCTCCGTGGTGGGGCGGAGCAAACAGTTGAAAGTTGTCCAATCGGAATCGTCCTGGAGGGGGGAGCTAGAGGGGCGGTGTCTGGTGGCCTGGGATCTGGCCCTGGGACAATTCAGGGCAGGGAAAAGACTGGCTTGGCTTAGGAGCCTTGGAAAAGGAGCTAGTAGTATCTCAAGAAAGCTGCCCAAATCCCCTTGGATTTGCCTGCTAGGAAATGTTCATTTGAAGCCACGGAGGCCACAAAGGCTCCCAAACATTTGAAAACGAGAAAGAAGAAGTTGTCTAGCACCAGAAAGGCCAGCCCCCAAGACAGCCGTTCACCGTCTTTAGGAACTGGCCAGTCCCGGCAGGGGCAGTCTCTCCCAGGGGACGGAAGGCCCCCCCCCGAGTGTCACAGCTCCCAGAATACCCAAAGGAAACCCTCGAGTTCCTCGAATTGGCCCTGGGGGAATGGATGCCCACGACAACATGTTGCTGTAGGAACAGTCACTACACGACTCCGGATGGTTTCATGTGATCACAGAAATTGGGCAGGCTTTCCGGGCAAACGTGGACTAGGTTGACACATCTCTTGAAAAAGCCACTTGGAATTCACCCGTTTGCTGGGAGATTAGAGCCGAAGTCTCAGTGACTCTTCGGTGAAGCAGGCCGAGAAATCAGTGAGGACACGCAACACTGGAACAAGGCAGGAAACTGGATCGAGAGACCTAGGCAGATGTCGTATTGTAATCCATTCTTTCAAGACAACCTGGAACATAGACGAATGTTTGCCCCATAGCAGTCCAGAGTGCCCACTGCAGCAAAGACGCCAAGATGGAGTGTTCTGGGAACACTGGAGTGTTAACTTAGAAGACGGAGCGGAAGGAAAAGCAGAGAGACACCATCTCTGTGGAATCAAGCCTTTTTTATTTTTTTTTTAAACACTCACGCCCTGAAGGAGAAATGAGAATGGAAATTGGAAAACGTGGATAAGTGACAGTGTAAGCACTTTCTGGAAAGCTCCCAAGAAGCAGGGGAAGTGGGACTTGTGGGCAAATGGGAAGGGCAAAAGTGCTTCAAGTGAAAAAGCGGAGAAGGGTGGCTGTCAGCGAGCCACCTAGCCACTTTTAAAAGTAAGACAAAGAACAAAACGCGCAAGAAAAAGGAAAGTGAAGTGAAAAGCCAAACGCTCAGAAGATGATGCCTATGAGATGCTGGCCTCCGCCCAGCAGGCTTCGGGAGCAGAGCAAAGAGAGCAAGGGCCTTCAGGAAGTCCCTGGGGCAGTCAGCTCCCAGACTGCTGTGAGAGTTGGGATGGGGCTGGGGACAGGGGCAGGTGCCTCAGAGGGATGGGGGTGCTCCCGGTAGGAGTGAGGAGCCCAGGGAGCTGGCTGCTGCTGAGCAGGCGGGCTCAGTCTTCCCAACGGAGCACTCCGTCTCTCCGCAGCAGCCACAAGTGCAGAGCGTCCCTGTGCTGGGCCGCCCGCGCCTGGGCCTCGGCACCGGCCGGGCGCCCTTCAGGGTGCAGCATTTGCAGTCTGCATCCCAAATGAGTGGGATTCCGGGGGGGACAGTGACCGCAAGGGGAACCTCCAATTCCCAACTCCAGTGCCTGCCCTGCCAACTTAGAAAAGACCTGTGCATTCTCTCTGAAGTCCCCAGGGCACACACTGCCCACACCCAATGGAGCAGGAAGTTCAGTCATTGCCAGGGTTCCTCCCCCACAGGACCACCTGCAGACACAAGGGTGGCTCCCAGCTGGCCCTGCATGTCTCCTTCCTGCACCTGTTGCCACCTCCCGGCAGAGGATCCATCCTCAGGACCCTGGAGCCGCAGAGCAGGGCCCCTTAGCTGACAAGGAAGGCAGAAGTCGGCCTACACATTGATGGGGAAAGGGGAGCACTGAGCATTCTGAAGACCTAGGGGTTCAGGGGAAGTTGGGCCGTCCAGCACTGCTACCCCAGTGGGATGGGGACAGAGAAGTGATGGAGCACTCGGTCAGGGAACAGAACTGAGAGGCCTCAGCCTGAAGCCTCTGAATTGGGAAGAACTTGAAGCTCTGGGGGCAGGGGGGGAAGGCAGGACCCTCCAGAGGAAATGACTGAGCTGCAGCAGCCGAGAGGGCTGCGTGCTCCTGCCTGCCCTCCATCTCCTTCTCCTCCCTCCAGGAGTGAGGAGAGGGTGATTGGAGTCCAGTAGGGACCAGAGTCTAAGGAGCAAGGCGAATTGGAGGGCATAGGGGTCCACTTGGGGCAGAAGGCTGGAGCGGAGGCAAGAGGGGATTCCAGGGAAGGAGGGAGGGAGGCAGAGAGCTGGGGCTCAGAATGGAAGAAGGTGCTGACATCCCACCTGGAGGAGGGGTGGGAATGGAGAGGGGGCTGAAGGCGGGGGCGGTGGGGGGAGCTCTGGTCAGGGATCTCAGTTTCCAGCGTGAGGGCCAGGGTCTCCCGTGTGGGCTCTGAGCAGGGTGAGGCAGCGCACCTTGTCGTCCAAGCGGGATCCGAGTGCAGCAGTGTCAGCCTCACCGGGGAGTGACCTCAAAAAGCAGACTGTCACCTCCCTAGTCCCCCAAGACCTCTTCTCCTGAGCCTCCAACGGAGGAAGCGCCCCAGGGAATTAGGTGCAAGGGCCTGTGAAGGACGCACCAAGTAGAGGCTGCGGAGCAGCCTGGAAGGAGGGAAGGAAGGGCAGGTGGGCGTGGGGGTGCCAGGTGGAAGGGGTGGAGGGCAGGATGTCCTTGGACGTCGCGGAGCCCAAGGAGGTGAGGACAGGGCTGAGGGCGGGGACCTGGAACCCTAGATGACTGGGGCAGACTTTGGGGGCGGGGTGCCTCTCGAAAGCTCAGAGCTCTTTGCCCGGTCGGATGTCTTTCACCCCTCAGAGGAACACCACAGTCTAAGGAGCCGTTTCAATTGTTCAGTCCCCGTGCCTGTTGATTACTTGGTTTTGCCAGAAGGCTCGGTTGGGTGTTGGCATCCCAAACTTCTGCCTTCAAAGGAACAGGCCCAGATCAGTCCGGGTCGGAGGACTTTTCGCCAGCGGGGGCTCGCAGCGCAGCCACCTGAGAAGACGTGGACAACATTTGACGAAGGGCTGGATCTGGGCCTCCGGGGTGTCAGCGACCAAGCAGTTGACATCAGGGCGCCTCCGGAAGGTTTCCCCGTGCACTGTCACTTCCCCGCTTTCTCCTCCCGGCTGCCATTTGTCCCCTGGTCCAATTCCTAGCCCCCTCCTCGGGTCAGATACTGCCCCTCAGACCACCCACCATGAGACTCAGCCTCCCTGGAGAGTGGCCTACTGAGGCAGGAGGTTCTCCCAGGCCCTCAGGACTCTGAGCTGCACTTGTAGCCTCTGGGCCTCCCCTCCCCCGTTCCCTGAACCACATCCAGACTCAAGCCCCTGGGCAGGCCGCCCTAGGCCCCAGAGAGGTCTCCACCCCACGCCCGACCAGGACTCTGTTCCACTGACCCACCCTCCTGGAGGGCCCAGAGCAGAGACCCTGGCTTGGAGCCCACACAGACCTCAGCACACAAAGAGGCCAGACACCGCATTCCATTTAAGAACACTTTATTTGGCTCACTTTCAAATCATTCTTCTCAAAACAGCTGGAGCGAACAAAACGATCAAAGCAAATCGCCAACTTAAAACACAGCGAAGAAAACTTCTGGTAGATAAAAAATCAACTTCTTGCGGTCATCTTTCCAGTAACAGCAATATTATATTACATTATATATATATATTACGTGATACATATGTGTGTGTGTGTATATATATATATATATAGTACATGTTATATAATATATATTACATTATATATTTAATATATATCTTATCTTACATCATATATATAATATATATCTTAGATATAGAGAATATCATATAATATTACAGTAACAGTAATATTTTCTGTTTGCGCTGATCATTCCATCGATCGTTTCAACTGTCAGTCCTGGAGGAAGGCCCAACAGGCTCCGTTTCCACATGGTCGGAGTCTTCCACATCAGTCGAACTGGTTTCTCTTAAATCAAGTTTCACATAGTTTTCTGAAGTCGTGTCGATCGTTTCTTAAATCAACTTTCACATCTGTTTCTTAAATCAAGCTTCACAGAGTTTTCTGAAGTCCTGTCGATCGTTTCCTAAATCAAGTTTCACTTCTGCTTCTTAAATCAAGTTTCACTTCTGTTTCTTAAATCAAGTTTCACATCTGTTTCTGACACCAAGTTTCACATTGTTTTCTTACACCATGTATGCATGAATTGGGTCCCGAGGCTGCTGCTTCTGAAAGAAACATGTCATAGTTTTTAGAGGGTTAGACACAAACGGGTTTTCAGTAACAGCGGCGATCTTGGCCGTTACATGTACAAGCAGTTTCTGAGCTGCAGACCGGCACATCGGTTTTAGGAACATCCTGATCGCGTTCTTTGGAGCAGTTAATCTCTTTGGTAAACATCGCATCATCGTATCTAGGAGAAACGTTGCCATGAAGCGCTCTAGAGAGTCCCTAACGATGCTTTTTAGAAAAGAGATGATGGAATCCTTGGAAATCATAATGAGGCCAACGCTACTTAAAAAATGTTGAAAGCTACTCACCGCTCCTTCGGTCGGGAGAGGCGCCACGCAGCAGGCAGGGACCCAGGAGAAGCCGCAGGCCTGGGGAGGGTTGGCGGAGAAGAGTGAGAGGGGAGGGCCTGAGACAGAGCCTTTATTGGGGTTTCCAGGAAGGGCTCCGTGGTGGGGCGGAGCAAACAGTTGAAAGTTGTCCAATCGGAATCGTCCTGGAGGGGGGAGCTAGAGGGGCGGTGTCTGGTGGCCTGGGATCTGGCCCTGGGACAATTCAGGGCAGGGAAAAGACTGGCTTGGCTTAGGAGCCTTGGAAAAGGAGCTAGTAGTATCTCAAGAAAGCTGCCCAAATCCCCTTGGATTTGCCTGCTAGGAAATGTTCATTTGAAGCCACGGAGGCCACAAAGGCTCCCAAACATTTGAAAACGAGAAAGAAGAAGTTGTCTAGCACCAGAAAGGCCAGCCCCCAAGACAGCCGTTCACCGTCTTTAGGAACTGGCCAGTCCCGGCAGGGGCAGTCTCTCCCAGGGGACGGAAGGCCCCCCCCGAGTGTCACAGCTCCCAGAATACCCAAAGGAAACCCTCGAGTTCCTCGAATTGGCCCTGGGGGAATGGATGCCCACGACAACATGTTGCTGTAGGAACAGTCACTACACGACTCCGGATGGTTTCATGTGATCACAGAAATTGGGCAGGCTTTCCGGGCAAACGTGGACTAGGTTGACACATCTCTTGAAAAAGCCACTTGGAATTCACCCGTTTGCTGGGAGATTAGAGCCGAAGTCTCAGTGACTCTTCGGTGAAGCAGGCCGAGAAATCAGTGAGGACACGCAACACTGGAACAAGGCAAGAAACTGGATCGAGAGACCTAGGCAGATGTCGTATTGTAATCCATTCTTTCAAGACAACCTGGAACATAGACGAATGTTTGCCCCATAGCAGTCCAGAGTGCCCACTGCAGCAAAGACGCCAAGATGGAGTGTTCTGGGAACACTGGAGTGTTAACTTAGAAGACGGAGCGGAAGGAAAAGCAGAGAGACACCATCTCTGTGGAATCAAGCCTTTTTTATTTTTTTTTTAAACACTCACGCCCTGAAGGAGAAATGAGAATGGAAATTGGAAAACGTGGATAAGTGACAGTGTAAGCACTTTCTGGAAAGCTCCCAAGAAGCAGGGGAAGTGGGACTTGTGGGCAAATGGGAAGGGCAAAAGTGCTTCAAGTGAAAAAGCGGAGAAGGGTGGCTGTCAGCGAGCCACCTAGCCACTTTTAAAAGTAAGACAAAGAACAAAACGCGCAAGAAAAAGGAAAGTGAAGTGAAAAGCCAAACGCTCAGAAGATGATGCCTATGAGATGCTGGCCTCCGCCCAGCAGGCTTCGGGAGCAGAGCAAAGAGAGCAAGGGCCTTCAGGAAGTCCCTGGGGCAGTCAGCTCCCAGACTGCTGTGAGAGTTGGGATGGGGCTGGGGACAGGGGCAGGTGCCTCAGAGGGATGGGGGTGCTCCCGGTAGGAGTGAGGAGCCCAGGGAGCTGGCTGCTGCTGAGCAGGCGGGCTCAGTCTTCCCAACGGAGCACTCCGTCTCTCCGCAGCAGCCACAAGTGCAGAGCGTCCCTGTGCTGGGCCGCCCGCGCCTGGGCCTCGGCACCGGCCGGGCGCCCTTCAGGGTGCAGCATTTGCAGTCTGCATCCCAAATGAGTGGGATTCCGGGGGGGACAGTGACCGCAAGGGGAACCTCCAATTCCCAACTCCAGTGCCTGCCCTGCCAACTTAGAAAAGACCTGTGCATTCTCTCTGAAGTCCCCAGGGCACACACTGCCCACACCCAATGGAGCAGGAAGTTCAGTCATTGCCAGGGTTCCTCCCCCACAGGACCACCTGCAGACACAAGGGTGGCTCCCAGCTGGCCCTGCATGTCTCCTTCCTGCACCTGTTGCCACCTCCCGGCAGAGGATCCATCCTCAGGACCCTGGAGCCGCAGAGCAGGGCCCCTTAGCTGACAAGGAAGGCAGAAGTCGGCCTACACATTGATGGGGAAAGGGGAGCACTGAGCATTCTGAAGACCTAGGGGTTCAGGGGAAGTTGGGCCGTCCAGCACTGCTACCCCAGTGGGATGGGGACAGAGAAGTGATGGAGCACTCGGTCAGGGAACAGAACTGAGAGGCCTCAGCCTGAAGCCTCTGAATTGGGAAGAACTTGAAGCTCTGGGGGCAGGGGGGGAAGGCAGGACCCTCCAGAGGAAATGACTGAGCTGCAGCAGCCGAGAGGGCTGCGTGCTCCTGCCTGCCCTCCATCTCCTTCTCCTCCCTCCAGGAGTGAGGAGAGGGTGATTGGAGTCCAGTAGGGACCAGAGTCTAAGGAGCAAGGCGAATTGGAGGGCATAGGGGTCCACTTGGGGCAGAAGGCTGGAGCGGAGGCAAGAGGGGATTCCAGGGAAGGAGGGAGGGAGGCAGAGAGCTGGGGCTCAGAATGGAAGAAGGTGCTGACATCCCACCTGGAGGAGGGGTGGGAATGGAGAGGGGGCTGAAGGCGGGGGCGGTGGGGGGAGCTCTGGTCAGGGATCTCAGTTTCCAGCGTGAGGGCCAGGGTCTCCCGTGTGGGCTCTGAGCAGGGTGAGGCAGCGCACCTTGTCGTCCAAGCGGGATCCGAGTGCAGCAGTGTCAGCCTCACCGGGGAGTGACCTCAAAAAGCAGAATGTCACCTCCCTAGTCCCCCAAGACCTCTTCTCCTGAGCCTCCAACGGAGGAAGCTCCCCAGGGAATTAGGTGCAAGGGCCTGAGAAGGACGCACCAAGTAGAGGCTGCGGAGCAGCCTGGAAGGAGGGAAGGAAGGGCAGGTGGGCGTGGGGGTGCCAGGTGGAAGGGGTGGAGGGCAGGATGTCCTTGGACGTCGCGGAGCCCAAGGAGGTGAGGACAGGGCTGAGGGCGGGGACCTGGAACCCTAGATGACTGGGGCAGACTTTGGGGGCGGGGTGCCTCTCGAAAGCTCAGAGCTCTTTGCCCGGTCGGATGTCTTTCACCCCTCAGAGGAACACCACAGTCTAAGGAGCTGTTTCAATTGTTCAGTCCCCGTGCCTGTTGATTACTTGGTTTTGCCAGAAGGCTCGGTTGGGTGTTGGCATCCCAAACTTCTGCCTTCAAAGGAACAGGCCCAGATCAGTCCGGGTCGGAGGACTTTTCGCCAGCGGGGGCTCGCAGCGCAGCCACCTGAGAAGACGTGGACAACATTTGACGAAGGGCTGGATCTGGGCCTCCGGGGTGTCAGCGACCAAGCAGTTGACATCAGGGCGCCTCCGGAAGGTTTCCCCGTGCACTGTCACTTCCCCGCTTTCTCCTCCCGGCTGCCATTTGTCCCCTGGTCCAATTCCTAGCCCCCTCCTCGGGTCAGATACTGCCCCTCAGACCACCCACCATGAGACTCAGCCTCCCTGGAGAGTGGCCTACTGAGGCAGGAGGTTCTCCCAGGCCCTCAGGACTCTGAGCTGCACTTGTAGCCTCTGGGCCTCCCCTCCCCCGTTCCCTGAACCACATCCAGACTCAAGCCCCTGGGCAGGCCGCCCTAGGCCCCAGAGAGGTCTCCACCCCACGCCCGACCAGGACTCTGTTCCACTGACCCACCCTCCTGGAGGGCCCAGAGCAGAGACCCTGGCTTGGAGCCCACACAGACCTCAGCACACAAAGAGGCCAGACACCGCATTCCATTTAAGAACACTTTATTTGGCTCACTTTCAAATCATTCTTCTCAAAACAGCTGGAGCGAACAAAACGATCAAAGCAAATCGCCAACTTAAAACACAGCGAAGAAAACTTCTGGTAGATAAAAAATCAACTTCTTGCGGTCATCTTTCCAGTAACAGCAATATTATATTACATTATATATATATATTACGTGATACATATGTGTGTGTGTGTATATATATATATATATATAGTACATGTTATATAATATATATTACATTATATATTTAATATATATCTTATCTTACATCATATATATAATATATATCTTAGATATAGAGAGTATCATATAATATTACAGTAACAGTAATATTTTCTGTTTGCGCTGATCATTCCATCGATCGTTTCAACTGTCAGTCCTGGAGGAAGGCCAAACAGGCTCCGTTTCCACATGGTCGGAGTCTTCCACATCAGTCGAACTGGTTTCTCTTAAATCAAGTTTCACATAGTTTTCTGAAGTCGTGTCGATCGTTTCTTAAATCAACTTTCACATCTGTTTCTTAAATCAAGCTTCACAGAGTTTTCTGAAGTCCTGTCGATCGTTTCCTAAATCAAGTTTCACTTCTGCTTCTTAAATCAAGTTTCACTTCTGTTTCTTAAATCAAGTTTCACATCTGTTTCTGACACCAAGTTTCACATTGTTTTCTTACACCATGTATGCATGAATTGGGTCCCGAGGCTGCTGCTTCTGAAAGAAACATGTCATAGTTTTTAGAGGGTTAGAGACAAACGGGTTTTCAGTAACAGCGGCGATCTTGGCCGTTACATGTACAAGCAGTTTCTGAGCTGCAGACCGGCACATCGGTTTTAGGAACATCCTGATCGCGTTCTTTGGAGCAGTTAATCTCTTTGGTAAACATCGCATCATCGTATCTAGGAGAAACGTTGCCATGAAGCGCTCTAGAGAGTCCCTAACGATGCTTTTTAGAAAAGAGATGATGGAATCCTTGGAAATCATAATGAGGCCAACGCTACTTAAAAAATGTTGAAAGCTACTCACCGCTCCTTCGGTCGGGAGAGGCGCCACGCAGCAGGCAGGGACCCAGGAGAAGCCGCAGGCCTGGGGAGGGTTGGCGGAGAAGAGTGAGAGGGGAGGGCCTGAGACAGAGCCTTTATTGGGGTTTCCAGGAAGGGCTCCGTGGTGGGGCGGAGCAAACAGTTGAAAGTTGTCCAATCGGAATCGTCCTGGAGGGGGGAGCTAGAGGGGCGGTGTCTGGTGGCCTGGGATCTGGCCCTGGGACAATTCAGGGCAGGGAAAAGACTGGCTTGGCTTAGGAGCCTTGGAAAAGGAGCTAGTAGTATCTCAAGAAAGCTGCCCAAATCCCCTTGGATTTGCCTGCTAGGAAATGTTCATTTGAAGCCACGGAGGCCACAAAGGCTCCCAAACATTTGAAAACGAGAAAGAAGAAGTTGTCTAGCACCAGAAAGGCCAGCCCCCAAGACAGCCGTTCACCGTCTTTAGGAACTGGCCAGTCCCGGCAGGGGCAGTCTCTCCCAGGGGACGGAAGGCCCCCCCCCGAGTGTCACAGCTCCCAGAATACCCAAAGGAAACCCTCGAGTTCCTCGAATTGGCCCTGGGGGAATGGATGCCCACGACAACATGTTGCTGTAGGAACAGTCACTACACGACTCCGGATGGTTTCATGTGATCACAGAAATTGGGCAGGCTTTCCGGGCAAACGTGGACTAGGTTGACACATCTCTTGAAAAAGCCACTTGGAATTCACCCGTTTGCTGGGAGATTAGAGCCGAAGTCTCAGTGACTCTTCGGTGAAGCAGGCCGAGAAATCAGTGAGGACACGCAACACTGGAACAAGGCAAGAAACTGGATCGAGAGACCTAGGCAGATGTCGTATTGTAATCCATTCTTTCAAGACAACCTGGAACATAGACAAATGTTTGCCCCATAGCAGTCCAGAGTGCCCACTGCAGCAAAGACGCCAAGATGGAGTGTTCTGGGAACACTGGAGTGTTAACTTAGAAGACGGAGCGGAAGGAAAAGCAGAGAGACACCATCTCTGTGGAATCAAGCCTTTTTTATTTTTTTTTTAAACACTCACGCCCTGAAGGAGAAATGAGAATGGAAATTGGAAAACGTGGATAAGTGACAGTGTAAGCACTTTCTGGAAAGCTCCCAAGAAGCAGGGGAAGTGGGACTTGTGGGCAAATGGGAAGGGCAAAAGTGCTTCAAGTGAAAAAGCGGAGAAGGGTGGCTGTCAGCGAGCCACCTAGCCACTTTTAAAAGTAAGACAAAGAACAAAACGCGCAAGAAAAAGGAAAGTGAAGTGAAAAGCCAAACGCTCAGAAGATGATGCCTATGAGATGCTGGCCTCCGCCCAGCAGGCTTCGGGAGCAGAGCAAAGAGAGCAAGGGCCTTCAGGAAGTCCCTGGGGCAGTCAGCTCCCAGACTGCTGTGAGAGTTGGGATGGGGCTGGGGACAGGGGCAGGTGCCTCAGAGGGATGGGGGTGCTCCCGGTAGGAGTGAGGAGCCCAGGGAGCTGGCTGCTGCTGAGCAGGCGGGCTCAGTCTTCCCAACGGAGCACTCCGTCTCTCCGCAGCAGCCACAAGTGCAGAGCGTCCCTGTGCTGGGCCGCCCGCGCCTGGGCCTCGGCACCGGCCGGGCGCCCTTCAGGGTGCAGCATTTGCAGTCTGCATCCCAAATGAGTGGGATTCCGGGGGGGACAGTGACCGCAAGGGGAACCTCCAATTCCCAACTCCAGTGCCTGCCCTGCCAACTTAGAAAAGACCTGTGCATTCTCTCTGAAGTCCCCAGGGCACACACTGCCCACACCCAATGGAGCAGGAAGTTCAGTCATTGCCAGGGTTCCTCCCCCACAGGACCACCTGCAGACACAAGGGTGGCTCCCAGCTGGCCCTGCATGTCTCCTTCCTGCACCTGTTGCCACCTCCCGGCAGAGGATCCATCCTCAGGACCCTGGAGCCGCAGAGCAGGGCCCCTTAGCTGACAAGGAAGGCAGAAGTCGGCCTACACATTGATGGGGAAAGGGGAGCACTGAGCATTCTGAAGACCTAGGGGTTCAGGGGAAGTTGGGCCGTCCAGCACTGCTACCCCAGTGGGATGGGGACAGAGAAGTGATGGAGCACTCGGTCAGGGAACAGAACTGAGAGGCCTCAGCCTGAAGCCTCTGAATTGGGAAGAACTTGAAGCTCTGGGGGCAGGGGGGGAAGGCAGGACCCTCCAGAGGAAATGACTGAGCTGCAGCAGCCGAGAGGGCTGCGTGCTCCTGCCTGCCCTCCATCTCCTTCTCCTCCCTCCAGGAGTGAGGAGAGGGTGATTGGAGTCCAGTAGGGACCAGAGTCTAAGGAGCAAGGCGAATTGGAGGGCATAGGGGTCCACTTGGGGCAGAAGGCTGGAGCGGAGGCAAGAGGGGATTCCAGGGAAGGAGGGAGGGAGGCAGAGAGCTGGGGCTCAGAATGGAAGAAGGTGCTGACATCCCACCTGGAGGAGGGGTGGGAATGGAGAGGGGGCTGAAGGCGGGGGCGGTGGGGGGAGCTCTGGTCAGGGATCTCAGTTTCCAGCGTGAGGGCCAGGGTCTCCCGTGTGGGCTCTGAGCAGGGTGAGGCAGCGCACCTTGTCGTCCAAGCGGGATCCGAGTGCAGCAGTGTCAGCCTCACCGGGGAGTGACCTCAAAAAGCAGAATGTCACCTCCCTAGTCCCCCAAGACCTCTTCTCCTGAGCCTCCAACGGAGGAAGCTCCCCAGGGAATTAGGTGCAAGGGCCTGAGAAGGACGCACCAAGTAGAGGCTGCGGAGCAGCCTGGAAGGAGGGAAGGAAGGGCAGGTGGGCGTGGGGGTGCCAGGTGGAAGGGGTGGAGGGCAGGATGTCCTTGGACGTCGCGGAGCCCAAGGAGGTGAGGACAGGGCTGAGGGCGGGGACCTGGAACCCTAGATGACTGGGGCAGACTTTGGGGGCGGGGTGCCTCTCGAAAGCTCAGAGCTCTTTGCCCGGTCGGATGTCTTTCACCCCTCAGAGGAACACCACAGTCTAAGGAGCTGTTTCAATTGTTCAGTCCCCGTGCCTGTTGATTACTTGGTTTTGCCAGAAGGCTCGGTTGGGTGTTGGCATCCCAAACTTCTGCCTTCAAAGGAACAGGCCCAGATCAGTCCGGGTCGGAGGACTTTTCGCCAGCGGGGGCTCGCAGCGCAGCCACCTGAGAAGACGTGGACAACATTTGACGAAGGGCTGGATCTGGGCCTCCGGGGTGTCAGCGACCAAGCAGTTGACATCAGGGCGCCTCCGGAAGGTTTCCCCGTGCACTGTCATTTCCCCGCTTTCTCCTCCCGGCTGCCATTTGTCCCCTGGTCCAATTCCCAGCCCCCTCCTCGGGTCAGATACTGCCCCTCAGACCACCCACCATGAGACTCAGCCTCCCTGGAGAGTGGCCTACTGAGGCAGGAGGTTCTCCCAGGCCCTCAGGACTCTGAGCTGCACTTGTAGCCTCTGGGCCTCCCCTCCCCCGTTCCCTGAACCACATCCAGACTCAAGCCCCTGGGCAGGCCGCCCTAGGCCCCAGAGAGGTCTCCACCCCACGCCTGACCAGGACTCTGTTCCACTGACCCACCCTCCTGGAGGGCCCAGAGCAGAGACCCTGGCTTGGAGCCCACACAGACCTCAGCACACAAAGAGGCCAGACACCGCATTCCATTTAAGAACACTTTATTTGGCTCACTTTCAAATCATTCTTCTCAAAACAGCTGGAGCGAACAAAACGATCAAAGCAAATCGCCAACTTAAAACACAGCGAAGAAAACTTCTGGTAGATAAAAAATCAACTTCTTGCGGTCATCTTTCCAGTAACAGCAATATTATATTACATTATATATATATATTACGTGATACATATGTGTGTGTGTGTATATATATATATATATATATATAGTACATGTTATATAATATATATTACATTATATATTTAATATATATCTTATCTTACATCATATATATAATATATATCTTAGATATAGAGAATATCATATAATATTACAGTAACAGTAATATTTTCTGTTTGCGCTGATCATTCCATCGATCGTTTCAACTGTCAGTCCTGGAGGAAGGCCCAACAGGCTCCGTTTCCACATGGTCGGAGTCTTCCACATCAGTCGAACTGGTTTCTCTTAAATCAAGTTTCACATAGTTTTCTGAAGTCGTGTCGATCGTTTCTTAAATCAACTTTCACATCTGTTTCTTAAATCAAGCTTCACAGAGTTTTCTGAAGTCCTGTCGATCGTTTCCTAAATCAAGTTTCACTTCTGCTTCTTAAATCAAGTTTCACTTCTGTTTCTTAAATCAAGTTTCACATCTGTTTCTGACACCAAGTTTCACATTGTTTTCTTACACCATGTATGCATGAATTGGGTCCCGAGGCTGCTGCTTCTGAAAGAAACATGTCATAGTTTTTAGAGCGTTAGACACAAACGGGTTTTCAGTAACAGCGGCGATCTTGGCCGTTACATGTACAAGCAGTTTCTGAGCTGCAGACCGGCACATCGGTTTTAGGAACATCCTGATCGCGTTCTTTGGAGCAGTTAATCTCTTTGGTAAACATCGCATCATCGTATCTAGGAGAAACGTTGCCATGAAGCGCTCTAGAGAGTCCCTAACGATGCTTTTTAGAAAAGAGATGATGGAATCCTTGGAAATCATAATGAGGCCAACGCTACTTAAAAAATGTTGAAAGCTACTCACCGCTCCTTCGGTCGGGAGAGGCGCCACGCAGCAGGCAGGGACCCAGGAGAAGCCGCAGGCCTGGGGAGGGTTGGCGGAGAAGAGTGAGAGGGGAGGGCCTGAGACAGAGCCTTTATTGGGGTTTCCAGGAAGGGCTCCGTGGTGGGGCGGAGCAAACAGTTGAAAGTTGTCCAATCGGAATCGTCCTGGAGGGGGGAGCTAGAGGGGCGGTGTCTGGTGGCCTGGGATCTGGCCCTGGGACAATTCAGGGCAGGGAAAAGACTGGCTTGGCTTAGGAGCCTTGGAAAAGGAGCTAGTAGTATCTCAAGAAAGCTGCCCAAATCCCCTTGGATTTGCCTGCTAGGAAATGTTCATTTGAAGCCACGGAGGCCACAAAGGCTCCCAAACATTTGAAAACGAGAAAGAAGAAGTTGTCTAGCACCAGAAAGGCCAGCCCCCAAGACAGCCGTTCACCGTCTTTAGGAACTGGCCAGTCCCGGCAGGGGCAGTCTCTCCCAGGGGACGGAAGGCCCCCCCCCGAGTGTCACAGCTCCCAGAATACCCAAAGGAAACCCTCGAGTTCCTCGAATTGGCCCTGGGGGAATGGATGCCCACGACAACATGTTGCTGTAGGAACAGTCACTACACGACTCCGGATGGTTTCATGTGATCACAGAAATTGGGCAGGCTTTCCGGGCAAACGTGGACTAGGTTGACACATCTCTTGAAAAAGCCACTTGGAATTCACCCGTTTGCTGGGAGATTAGAGCCGAAGTCTCAGTGACTCTTCGGTGAAGCAGGCCGAGAAATCAGTGAGGACACGCAACACTGGAACAAGGCAAGAAACTGGATCGAGAGACCTAGGCAGATGTCGTATTGTAATCCATTCTTTCAAGACAACCTGGAACATAGACGAATGTTTGCCCCATAGCAGTCCAGAGTGCCCACTGCAGCAAAGACGCCAAGATGGAGTGTTCTGGGAACACTGGAGTGTTAACTTAGAAGACGGAGCGGAAGGAAAAGCAGAGAGACACCATCTCTGTGGAATCAAGCCTTTTTTATTTTTTTTTTAAACACTCACGCCCTGAAGGAGAAATGAGAATGGAAATTGGAAAACGTGGATAAGTGACAGTGTAAGCACTTTCTGGAAAGCTCCCAAGAAGCAGGGGAAGTGGGACTTGTGGGCAAATGGGAAGGGCAAAAGTGCTTCAAGTGAAAAAGCGGAGAAGGGTGGCTGTCAGCGAGCCACCTAGCCACTTTTAAAAGTAAGACAAAGAACAAAACGCGCAAGAAAAAGGAAAGTGAAGTGAAAAGCCAAACGCTCAGAAGATGATGCCTATGAGATGCTGGCCTCCGCCCAGCAGGCTTCGGGAGCAGAGCAAAGAGAGCAAGGGCCTTCAGGAAGTCCCTGGGGCAGTCAGCTCCCAGACTGCTGTGAGAGTTGGGATGGGGCTGGGGACAGGGGCAGGTGCCTCAGAGGGATGGGGGTGCTCCCGGTAGGAGTGAGGAGCCCAGGGAGCTGGCTGCTGCTGAGCAGGCGGGCTCAGTCTTCCCAACGGAGCACTCCGTCTCTCCGCAGCAGCCACAAGTGCAGAGCGTCCCTGTGCTGGGCCGCCCGCGCCTGGGCCTCGGCACCGGCCGGGCGCCCTTCAGGGTGCAGCATTTGCAGTCTGCATCCCAAATGAGTGGGATTCCGGGGGGGACAGTGACCGCAAGGGGAACCTCCAATTCCCAACTCCAGTGCCTGCCCTGCCAACTTAGAAAAGACCTGTGCATTCTCTCTGAAGTCCCCAGGGCACACACTGCCCACACCCAATGGAGCAGGAAGTTCAGTCATTGCCAGGGTTCCTCCCCCACAGGACCACCTGCAGACACAAGGGTGGCTCCCAGCTGGCCCTGCATGTCTCCTTCCTGCACCTGTTGCCACCTCCCGGCAGAGGATCCATCCTCAGGACCCTGGAGCCGCAGAGCAGGGCCCCTTAGCTGACAAGGAAGGCAGAAGTCGGCCTACACATTGATGGGGAAAGGGGAGCACTGAGCATTCTGAAGACCTAGGGGTTCAGGGGAAGTTGGGCCGTCCAGCACTGCTACCCCAGTGGGATGGGGACAGAGAAGTGATGGAGCACTCGGTCAGGGAACAGAACTGAGAGGCCTCAGCCTGAAGCCTCTGAATTGGGAAGAACTTGAAGCTCTGGGGGCAGGGGGGGAAGGCAGGACCCTCCAGAGGAAATGACTGAGCTGCAGCAGCCGAGAGGGCTGCGTGCTCCTGCCTGCCCTCCATCTCCTTCTCCTCCCTCCAGGAGTGAGGAGAGGGTGATTGGAGTCCAGTAGGGACCAGAGTCTAAGGAGCAAGGCGAATTGGAGGGCATAGGGGTCCACTTGGGGCAGAAGGCTGGAGCGGAGGCAAGAGGGGATTCCAGGGAAGGAGGGAGGGAGGCAGAGAGCTGGGGCTCAGAATGGAAGAAGGTGCTGACATCCCACCTGGAGGAGGGGTGGGAATGGAGAGGGGGCTGAAGGCGGGGGCGGTGGGGGGAGCTCTGGTCAGGGATCTCAGTTTCCAGCGTGAGGGCCAGGGTCTCCCGTGTGGGCTCTGAGCAGGGTGAGGCAGCGCACCTTGTCGTCCAAGCGGGATCCGAGTGCAGCAGTGTCAGCCTCACCGGGGAGTGACCTCAAAAAGCAGAATGTCACCTCCCTAGTCCCCCAAGACCTCTTCTCCTGAGCCTCCAACGGAGGAAGCTCCCCAGGGAATTAGGTGCAAGGGCCTGAGAAGGACGCACCAAGTAGAGGCTGCGGAGCAGCCTGGAAGGAGGGAAGGAAGGGCAGGTGGGCGTGGGGGTGCCAGGTGGAAGGGGTGGAGGGCAGGATGTCCTTGGACGTCGCGGAGCCCAAGGAGGTGAGGACAGGGCTGAGGGCGGGGACCTGGAACCCTAGATGACTGGGGCAGACTTTGGGGGCGGGGTGCCTCTCGAAAGCTCAGAGCTCTTTGCCCGGTCGGATGTCTTTCACCCCTCAGAGGAACACCACAGTCTAAGGAGCTGTTTCAATTGTTCAGTCCCCGTGCCTGTTGATTACTTGGTTTTGCCAGAAGGCTCGGTTGGGTGTTGGCATCCCAAACTTCTGCCTTCAAAGGAACAGGCCCAGATCAGTCCGGGTCGGAGGACTTTTCGCCAGCGGGGGCTCGCAGCGCAGCCACCTGAGAAGACGTGGACAACATTTGACGAAGGGCTGGATCTGGGCCTCCGGGGTGTCAGCGACCAAGCAGTTGACATCAGGGCGCCTCCGGAAGGTTTCCCCGTGCACTGTCATTTCCCCGCTTTCTCCTCCCGGCTGCCATTTGTCCCCTGGTCCAATTCCCAGCCCCCTCCTCGGGTCAGATACTGCCCCTCAGACCACCCACCATGAGACTCAGCCTCCCTGGAGAGTGGCCTACTGAGGCAGGAGGTTCTCCCAGGCCCTCAGGACTCTGAGCTGCACTTGTAGCCTCTGGGCCTCCCCTCCCCCGTTCCCTGAACCACATCCAGACTCAAGCCCCTGGGCAGGCCGCCCTAGGCCCCAGAGAGGTCTCCACCCCACGCCTGACCAGGACTCTGTTCCACTGACCCACCCTCCTGGAGGGCCCAGAGCAGAGACCCTGGCTTGGAGCCCACACAGACCTCAGCACACAAAGAGGCCAGACACCGCATTCCATTTAAGAACACTTTATTTGGCTCACTTTCAAATCATTCTTCTCAAAACAGCTGGAGCGAACAAAACGATCAAAGCAAATCGCCAACTTAAAACACAGCGAAGAAAACTTCTGGTAGATAAAAAATCAACTTCTTGCGGTCATCTTTCCAGTAACAGCAATATTATATTACATTATATATATATATTACGTGATACATATGTGTGTGTGTGTATATATATATATATATATATATAGTACATGTTATATAATATATATTACATTATATATTTAATATATATCTTATCTTACATCATATATATAATATATATCTTAGATATAGAGAATATCATATAATATTACAGTAACAGTAATATTTTCTGTTTGCGCTGATCATTCCATCGATCGTTTCAACTGTCAGTCCTGGAGGAAGGCCCAACAGGCTCCGTTTCCACATGGTCGGAGTCTTCCACATCAGTCGAACTGGTTTCTCTTAAATCAAGTTTCACATAGTTTTCTGAAGTCGTGTCGATCGTTTCTTAAATCAACTTTCACATCTGTTTCTTAAATCAAGCTTCACAGAGTTTTCTGAAGTCCTGTCGATCGTTTCCTAAATCAAGTTTCACTTCTGCTTCTTAAATCAAGTTTCACTTCTGTTTCTTAAATCAAGTTTCACATCTGTTTCTGACACCAAGTTTCACATTGTTTTCTTACACCATGTATGCATGAATTGGGTCCCGAGGCTGCTGCTTCTGAAAGAAACATGTCATAGTTTTTAGAGCGTTAGACACAAACGGGTTTTCAGTAACAGCGGCGATCTTGGCCGTTACATGTACAAGCAGTTTCTGAGCTGCAGACCGGCACATCGGTTTTAGGAACATCCTGATCGCGTTCTTTGGAGCAGTTAATCTCTTTGGTAAACATCGCATCATCGTATCTAGGAGAAACGTTGCCATGAAGCGCTCTAGAGAGTCCCTAACGATGCTTTTTAGAAAAGAGATGATGGAATCCTTGGAAATCATAATGAGGCCAACGCTACTTAAAAAATGTTGAAAGCTACTCACCGCTCCTTCGGTCGGGAGAGGCGCCACGCAGCAGGCAGGGACCCAGGAGAAGCCGCAGGCCTGGGGAGGGTTGGCGGAGAAGAGTGAGAGGGGAGGGCCTGAGACAGAGCCTTTATTGGGGTTTCCAGGAAGGGCTCCGTGGTGGGGCGGAGCAAACAGTTGAAAGTTGTCCAATCGGAATCGTCCTGGAGGGGGGAGCTAGAGGGGCGGTGTCTGGTGGCCTGGGATCTGGCCCTGGGACAATTCAGGGCAGGGAAAAGACTGGCTTGGCTTAGGAGCCTTGGAAAAGGAGCTAGTAGTATCTCAAGAAAGCTGCCCAAATCCCCTTGGATTTGCCTGCTAGGAAATGTTCATTTGAAGCCACGGAGGCCACAAAGGCTCCCAAACATTTGAAAACGAGAAAGAAGAAGTTGTCTAGCACCAGAAAGGCCAGCCCCCAAGACAGCCGTTCACCGTCTTTAGGAACTGGCCAGTCCCGGCAGGGGCAGTCTCTCCCAGGGGACGGAAGGCCCCCCCCGAGTGTCACAGCTCCCAGAATACCCAAAGGAAACCCTCGAGTTCCTCGAATTGGCCCTGGGGGAATGGATGCCCACGACAACATGTTGCTGTAGGAACAGTCACTACACGACTCCGGATGGTTTCATGTGATCACAGAAATTGGGCAGGCTTTCCGGGCAAACGTGGACTAGGTTGACACATCTCTTGAAAAAGCCACTTGGAATTCACCCGTTTGCTGGGAGATTAGAGCCGAAGTCTCAGTGACTCTTCGGTGAAGCAGGCCGAGAAATCAGTGAGGACACGCAACACTGGAACAAGGCAAGAAACTGGATCGAGAGACCTAGGCAGATGTCGTATTGTAATCCATTCTTTCAAGACAACCTGGAACATAGACGAATGTTTGCCCCATAGCAGTCCAGAGTGCCCACTGCAGCAAAGACGCCAAGATGGAGTGTTCTGGGAACACTGGAGTGTTAACTTAGAAGACGGAGCGGAAGGAAAAGCAGAGAGACACCATCTCTGTGGAATCAAGCCTTTTTTATTTTTTTTTTAAACACTCACGCCCTGAAGGAGAAATGAGAATGGAAATTGGAAAACGTGGATAAGTGACAGTGTAAGCACTTTCTGGAAAGCTCCCAAGAAGCAGGGGAAGTGGGACTTGTGGGCAAATGGGAAGGGCAAAAGTGCTTCAAGTGAAAAAGCGGAGAAGGGTGGCTGTCAGCGAGCCACCTAGCCACTTTTAAAAGTAAGACAAAGAACAAAACGCGCAAGAAAAAGGAAAGTGAAGTGAAAAGCCAAACGCTCAGAAGATGATGCCTATGAGATGCTGGCCTCCGCCCAGCAGGCTTCGGGAGCAGAGCAAAGAGAGCAAGGGCCTTCAGGAAGTCCCTGGGGCAGTCAGCTCCCAGACTGCTGTGAGAGTTGGGATGGGGCTGGGGACAGGGGCAGGTGCCTCAGAGGGATGGGGGTGCTCCCGGTAGGAGTGAGGAGCCCAGGGAGCTGGCTGCTGCTGAGCAGGCGGGCTCAGTCTTCCCAACGGAGCACTCCGTCTCTCCGCAGCAGCCACAAGTGCAGAGCGTCCCTGTGCTGGGCCGCCCGCGCCTGGGCCTCGGCACCGGCCGGGCGCCCTTCAGGGTGCAGCATTTGCAGTCTGCATCCCAAATGAGTGGGATTCCGGGGGGGACAGTGACCGCAAGGGGAACCTCCAATTCCCAACTCCAGTGCCTGCCCTGCCAACTTAGAAAAGACCTGTGCATTCTCTCTGAAGTCCCCAGGGCACACACTGCCCACACCCAATGGAGCAGGAAGTTCAGTCATTGCCAGGGTTCCTCCCCCACAGGACCACCTGCAGACACAAGGGTGGCTCCCAGCTGGCCCTGCATGTCTCCTTCCTGCACCTGTTGCCACCTCCCGGCAGAGGATCCATCCTCAGGACCCTGGAGCCGCAGAGCAGGGCCCCTTAGCTGACAAGGAAGGCAGAAGTCGGCCTACACATTGATGGGGAAAGGGGAGCACTGAGCATTCTGAAGACCTAGGGGTTCAGGGGAAGTTGGGCCGTCCAGCACTGCTACCCCAGTGGGATGGGGACAGAGAAGTGATGGAGCACTCGGTCAGGGAACAGAACTGAGAGGCCTCAGCCTGAAGCCTCTGAATTGGGAAGAACTTGAAGCTCTGGGGGCAGGGGGGGAAGGCAGGACCCTCCAGAGGAAATGACTGAGCTGCAGGAGCCGAGAGGGCTGCGTGCTCCTGCCTGCCCTCCATCTCCTTCTCCTCCCTCCAGGAGTGAGGAGAGGGTGATTGGAGTCCAGTAGGGACCAGAGTCTAAGGAGCAAGGCGAATTGGAGGGCATAGGGGTCCACTTGGGGCAGAAGGCTGGAGCGGAGGCAAGAGGGGATTCCAGGGAAGGAGGGAGGGAGGCAGAGAGCTGGGGCTCAGAATGGAAGAAGGTGCTGACATCCCACCTGGAGGAGGGGTGGGAATGGAGAGGGGGCTGAAGGCGGGGGCGGTGGGGGGAGCTCTGGTCAGGGATCTCAGTTTCCAGCGTGAGGGCCAGGGTCTCCCGTGTGGGCTCTGAGCAGGGTGAGGCAGCGCACCTTGTCGTCCAAGCGGGATCCGAGTGCAGCAGTGTCAGCCTCACCGGGGAGTGACCTCAAAAAGCAGACTGTCACCTCCCTAGTCCCCAAGACCTCTTCTCCTGAGCCTCCAACGGAGGAAGCGCCCCAGGGAATTAGGTGCAAGGGCCTGTGAAGGACGCACCAAGTAGAGGCTGCGGAGCAGCCTGGAAGGAGGGAAGGAAGGGCAGGTGGGCGTGGGGGTGCCAGGTGGAAGGGGTGGAGGGCAGGATGTCCTTGGACGTCGCGGAGCCCAAGGAGGTGAGGACAGGGCTGAGGGCGGGGACCTGGAACCCTAGATGACTGGGGCAGACTTTGGGGGCGGGGTGCCTCTCGAAAGCTCAGAGCTCTTTGCCCGGTCGGATGTCTTTCACCCCTCAGAGGAACACCACAGTCTAAGGAGCTGTTTCAATTGTTCAGTCCCCGTGCCTGTTGATTACTTGGTTTTGCCAGAAGGCTCGGTTGGGTGTTGGCATCCCAAACTTCTGCCTTCAAAGGAACAGGCCCAGATCAGTCCGGGTCGGAGGACTTTTCGCCAGCGGGGGCTCGCAGCGCAGCCACCTGAGAAGACGTGGACAACATTTGACGAAGGGCTGGATCTGGGCCTCCGGGGTGTCAGCGACCAAGCAGTTGACATCAGGGCGCCTCCGGAAGGTTTCCCCGTGCACTGTCATTTCCCCGCTTTCTCCTCCCGGCTGCCATTTGTCCCCTGGTCCAATTCCCAGCCCCCTCCTCGGGTCAGATACTGCCCCTCAGACCACCCACCATGAGACTCAGCCTCCCTGGAGAGTGGCCTACTGAGGCAGGAGGTTCTCCCAGGCCCTCAGGACTCTGAGCTGCACTTGTAGCCTCTGGGCCTCCCCTCCCCCGTTCCCTGAACCACATCCAGACTCAAGCCCCTGGGCAGGCCGCCCTAGGCCCCAGAGAGGTCTCCACCCCACGCCTGACCAGGACTCTGTTCCACTGACCCACCCTCCTGGAGGGCCCAGAGCAGAGACCCTGGCTTGGAGCCCACACAGACCTCAGCACACAAAGAGGCCAGACACCGCATTCCATTTAAGAACACTTTATTTGGCTCACTTTCAAATCATTCTTCTCAAAACAGCTGGAGCGAACAAAACGATCAAAGCAAATCGCCAACTTAAAACACAGCGAAGAAAACTTCTGGTAGATAAAAAATCAACTTCTTGCGGTCATCTTTCCAGTAACAGCAATATTATATTACATTATATATATATATTACGTGATACATATGTGTGTGTGTGTATATATATATATATATATATATAGTACATGTTATATAATATATATTACATTATATATTTAATATATATCTTATCTTACATCATATATATAATATATATCTTAGATATAGAGAATATCATATAATATTACAGTAACAGTAATATTTTCTGTTTGCGCTGATCATTCCATCGATCGTTTCAACTGTCAGTCCTGGAGGAAGGCCCAACAGGCTCCGTTTCCACATGGTCGGAGTCTTCCACATCAGTCGAACTGGTTTCTCTTAAATCAAGTTTCACATAGTTTTCTGAAGTCGTGTCGATCGTTTCTTAAATCAACTTTCACATCTGTTTCTTAAATCAAGCTTCACAGAGTTTTCTGAAGTCCTGTCGATCGTTTCCTAAATCAAGTTTCACTTCTGCTTCTTAAATCAAGTTTCACTTCTGTTTCTTAAATCAAGTTTCACATCTGTTTCTGACACCAAGTTTCACATTGTTTTCTTACACCATGTATGCATGAATTGGGTCCCGAGGCTGCTGCTTCTGAAAGAAACATGTCATAGTTTTTAGAGCGTTAGACACAAACGGGTTTTCAGTAACAGCGGCGATCTTGGCCGTTACATGTACAAGCAGTTTCTGAGCTGCAGACCGGCACATCGGTTTTAGGAACATCCTGATCGCGTTCTTTCGAGCAGTTAATCTCTTTGGTAAACATCGCATCATCGTATCTAGGAGAAACGTTGCCATGAAGCGCTCTAGAGAGTCCCTAACGATGCTTTTTAGAAAAGAGATGATGGAATCCTTGGAAATCATAATGAGGCCAACGCTACTTAAAAAATGTTGAAAGCTACTCACCGCTCCTTCGGTCGGGAGAGGCGCCACGCAGCAGGCAGGGACCCAGGAGAAGCCGCAGGCCTGGGGAGGGTTGGCGGAGAAGAGTGAGAGGGGAGGGCCTGAGACAGAGCCTTTATTGGGGTTTCCAGGAAGGGCTCCGTGGTGGGGCGGAGCAAACAGTTGAAAGTTGTCCAATCGGAATCGTCCTGGAGGGGGGAGCTAGAGGGGCGGTGTCTGGTGGCCTGGGATCTGGCCCTGGGACAATTCAGGGCAGGGAAAAGACTGGCTTGGCTTAGGAGCCTTGGAAAAGGAGCTAGTAGTATCTCAAGAAAGCTGCCCAAATCCCCTTGGATTTGCCTGCTAGGAAATGTTCATTTGAAGCCACGGAGGCCACAAAGGCTCCCAAACATTTGAAAACGAGAAAGAAGAAGTTGTCTAGCACCAGAAAGGCCAGCCCCCAAGACAGCCGTTCACCGTTTTTAGGAACTGGCCAGTCCCGGCAGGGGCAGTCTCTCCCAGGGGACGGAAGGCCCCCCCCCGAGTGTCACAGCTCCCAGAATACCCAAAGGAAACCCTCGAGTTCCTCGAATTGGCCCTGGGGGAATGGATGCCCACGACAACATGTTGCTGTAGGAACAGTCACTACACGACTCCGGATGGTTTCATGTGATCACAGAAATTGGGCAGGCTTTCCGGGCAAACGTGGACTAGGTTGACACATCTCTTGAAAAAGCCACTTGGAATTCACCCGTTTGCTGGGAGATTAGAGCCGAAGTCTCAGTGACTCTTCGGTGAAGCAGGCCGAGAAATCAGTGAGGACACGCAACACTGGAACAAGGCAAGAAACTGGATCGAGAGACCTAGGCAGATGTCGTATTGTAATCCATTCTTTCAAGACAACCTGGAACATAGACGAATGTTTGCCCCATAGCAGTCCAGAGTGCCCACTGCAGCAAAGACGCCAAGATGGAGTGTTCTGGGAACACTGGAGTGTTAACTTAGAAGACGGAGCGGAAGGAAAAGCAGAGAGACACCATCTCTGTGGAATCAAGCCTTTTTTATTTTTTTTTTAAACACTCACGCCCTGAAGGAGAAATGAGAATGGAAATTGGAAAACGTGGATAAGTGACAGTGTAAGCACTTTCTGGAAAGCTCCCAAGAAGCAGGGGAAGTGGGACTTGTGGGCAAATGGGAAGGGCAAAAGTGCTTCAAGTGAAAAAGCGGAGAAGGGTGGCTGTCAGCGAGCCACCTAGCCACTTTTAAAAGTAAGACAAAGAACAAAACGCGCAAGAAAAAGGAAAGTGAAGTGAAAAGCCAAACGCTCAGAAGATGATGCCTATGAGATGCTGGCCTCCGCCCAGCAGGCTTCGGGAGCAGAGCAAAGAGAGCAAGGGCCTTCAGGAAGTCCCTGGGGCAGTCAGCTCCCAGACTGCTGTGAGAGTTGGGATGGGGCTGGGGACAGGGGCAGGTGCCTCAGAGGGATGGGGGTGCTCCCGGTAGGAGTGAGGAGCCCAGGGAGCTGGCTGCTGCTGAGCAGGCGGGCTCAGTCTTCCCAACGGAGCACTCCGTCTCTCCGCAGCAGCCACAAGTGCAGAGCGTCCCTGTGCTGGGCCGCCCGCGCCTGGGCCTCGGCACCGGCCGGGCGCCCTTCAGGGTGCAGCATTTGCAGTCTGCATCCCAAATGAGTGGGATTCCGGGGGGGACAGTGACCGCAAGGGGAACCTCCAATTCCCAACTCCAGTGCCTGCCCTGCCAACTTAGAAAAGACCTGTGCATTCTCTCTGAAGTCCCCAGGGCACACACTGCCCACACCCAATGGAGCAGGAAGTTCAGTCATTGCCAGGGTTCCTCCCCCACAGGACCACCTGCAGACACAAGGGTGGCTCCCAGCTGGCCCTGCATGTCTCCTTCCTGCACCTGTTGCCACCTCCCGGCAGAGGATCCATCCTCAGGACCCTGGAGCCGCAGAGCAGGGCCCCTTAGCTGACAAGGAAGGCAGAAGTCGGCCTACACATTGATGGGGAAAGGGGAGCACTGAGCATTCTGAAGACCTAGGGGTTCAGGGGAAGTTGGGCCGTCCAGCACTGCTACCCCAGTGGGATGGGGACAGAGAAGTGATGGAGCACTCGGTCAGGGAACAGAACTGAGAGGCCTCAGCCTGAAGCCTCTGAATTGGGAAGAACTTGAAGCTCTGGGGGCAGGGGGGGAAGGCAGGACCCTCCAGAGGAAATGACTGAGCTGCAGCAGCCGAGAGGGCTGCGTGCTCCTGCCTGCCCTCCATCTCCTTCTCCTCCCTCCAGGAGTGAGGAGAGGGTGATTGGAGTCCAGTAGGGACCAGAGTCTAAGGAGCAAGGCGAATTGGAGGGCATAGGGGTCCACTTGGGGCAGAAGGCTGGAGCGGAGGCAAGAGGGGATTCCAGGGAAGGAGGGAGGCAGGCAGAGAGCTGGGGCTCAGAATGGAAGAAGGTGCTGACATCCCACCTGGAGGAGGGGTGGGAATGGAGAGGGGGCTGAAGGCGGGGGCGGTGGGGGGAGCTCTGGTCAGGGATCTCAGTTTCCAGCGTGAGGGCCAGGGTCTCCCGTGTGGGCTCTGAGCAGGGTGAGGCAGCGCACCTTGTCGTCCAAGCGGGATCCGAGTGCAGCAGTGTCAGCCTCACCGGGGAGTGACCTCAAAAAGCAGAATGTCACCTCCCTAGTCCCCCAAGACCTCTTCTCCTGAGCCTCCAACGGAGGAAGCTCCCCAGGGAATTAGGTGCAAGGGCCTGAGAAGGACGCACCAAGTAGAGGCTGCGGAGCAGCCTGGAAGGAGGGAAGGAAGGGCAGGTGGGCGTGGGGGTGCCAGGTGGAAGGGGTGGAGGGCAGGATGTCCTTGGACGTCGCGGAGCCCAAGGAGGTGAGGACAGGGCTGAGGGCGGGGACCTGGAACCCTAGATGACTGGGGCAGACTTTGGGGGCGGGGTGCCTCTCGAAAGCTCAGAGCTCTTTGCCCGGTCGGATGTCTTTCACCCCTCAGAGGAACACCACAGTCTAAGGAGCTGTTTCAATTGTTCAGTCCCCGTGCCTGTTGATTACTTGGTTTTGCCAGAAGGCTCGGTTGGGTGTTGGCATCCCAAACTTCTGCCTTCAAAGGAACAGGCCCAGATCAGTCCGGGTCGGAGGACTTTTCGCCAGCGGGGGCTCGCAGCGCAGCCACCTGAGAAGACGTGGACAACATTTGACGAAGGGCTGGATCTGGGCCTCCGGGGTGTCAGCGACCAAGCAGTTGACATCAGGGCGCCTCCGGAAGGTTTCCCCGTGCACTGTCATTTCCCCGCTTTCTCCTCCCGGCTGCCATTTGTCCCCTGGTCCAATTCCCAGCCCCCTCCTCGGGTCAGATACTGCCCCTCAGACCACCCACCATGAGACTCAGCCTCCCTGGAGAGTGGCCTACTGAGGCAGGAGGTTCTCCCAGGCCCTCAGGACTCTGAGCTGCACTTGTAGCCTCTGGGCCTCCCCTCCCCCGTTCCCTGAACCACATCCAGACTCAAGCCCCTGGGCAGGCCGCCCTAGGCCCCAGAGAGGTCTCCACCCCACGCCTGACCAGGACTCTGTTCCACTGACCCACCCTCCTGGAGGGCCCAGAGCAGAGACCCTGGCTTGGAGCCCACACAGACCTCAGCACACAAAGAGGCCAGACACCGCATTCCATTTAAGAACACTTTATTTGGCTCACTTTCAAATCATTCTTCTCAAAACAGCTGGAGCGAACAAAACGATCAAAGCAAATCGCCAACTTAAAACACAGCGAAGAAAACTTCTGGTAGATAAAAAATCAACTTCTTGCGGTCATCTTTCCAGTAACAGCAATATTATATTACATTATATATATATATTACGTGATACATATGTGTGTGTGTGTATATATATATATATATATATATAGTACATGTTATATAATATATATTACATTATATATTTAATATATATCTTATCTTACATCATATATATAATATATATCTTAGATATAGAGAATATCATATAATATTACAGTAACAGTAATATTTTCTGTTTGCGCTGATCATTCCATCGATCGTTTCAACTGTCAGTCCTGGAGGAAGGCCCAACAGGCTCCGTTTCCACATGGTCGGAGTCTTCCACATCAGTCGAACTGGTTTCTCTTAAATCAAGTTTCACATAGTTTTCTGAAGTCGTGTCGATCGTTTCTTAAATCAACTTTCACATCTGTTTCTTAAATCAAGCTTCACAGAGTTTTCTGAAGTCCTGTCGATCGTTTCCTAAATCAAGTTTCACTTCTGCTTCTTAAATCAAGTTTCACTTCTGTTTCTTAAATCAAGTTTCACATCTGTTTCTGACACCAAGTTTCACATTGTTTTCTTACACCATGTATGCATGAATTGGGTCCCGAGGCTGCTGCTTCTGAAAGAAACATGTCATAGTTTTTAGAGCGTTAGACACAAACGGGTTTTCAGTAACAGCGGCGATCTTGGCCGTTACATGTACAAGCAGTTTCTGAGCTGCAGACCGGCACATCGGTTTTAGGAACATCCTGATCGCGTTCTTTCGAGCAGTTAATCTCTTTGGTAAACATCGCATCATCGTATCTAGGAGAAACGTTGCCATGAAGCGCTCTAGAGAGTCCCTAACGATGCTTTTTAGAAAAGAGATGATGGAATCCTTGGAAATCATAATGAGGCCAACGCTACTTAAAAAATGTTGAAAGCTACTCACCGCTCCTTCGGTCGGGAGAGGCGCCACGCAGCAGGCAGGGACCCAGGAGAAGCCGCAGGCCTGGGGAGGGTTGGCGGAGAAGAGTGAGAGGGGAGGGCCTGAGACAGAGCCTTTATTGGGGTTTCCAGGAAGGGCTCCGTGGTGGGGCGGAGCAAACAGTTGAAAGTTGTCCAATCGGAATCGTCCTGGAGGGGGGAGCTAGAGGGGCGGTGTCTGGTGGCCTGGGATCTGGCCCTGGGACAATTCAGGGCAGGGAAAAGACTGGCTTGGCTTAGGAGCCTTGGAAAAGGAGCTAGTAGTATCTCAAGAAAGCTGCCCAAATCCCCTTGGATTTGCCTGCTAGGAAATGTTCATTTGAAGCCACGGAGGCCACAAAGGCTCCCAAACATTTGAAAACGAGAAAGAAGAAGTTGTCTAGCACCAGAAAGGCCAGCCCCCAAGACAGCCGTTCACCGTCTTTAGGAACTGGCCAGTCCCGGCAGGGGCAGTCTCTCCCAGGGGACGGAAGGCCCCCCCCCGAGTGTCACAGCTCCCAGAATACCCAAAGGAAACCCTCGAGTTCCTCGAATTGGCCCTGGGGGAATGGATGCCCACGACAACATGTTGCTGTAGGAACAGTCACTACACGACTCCGGATGGTTTCATGTGATCACAGAAATTGGGCAGGCTTTCCGGGCAAACGTGGACTAGGTTGACACATCTCTTGAAAAAGCCACTTGGAATTCACCCGTTTGCTGGGAGATTAGAGCCGAAGTCTCAGTGACTCTTCGGTGAAGCAGGCCGAGAAATCAGTGAGGACACGCAACACTGGAACAAGGCAAGAAACTGGATCGAGAGACCTAGGCAGATGTCGTATTGTAATCCATTCTTTCAAGACAACCTGGAACATAGACGAATGTTTGCCCCATAGCAGTCCAGAGTGCCCACTGCAGCAAAGACGCCAAGATGGAGTGTTCTGGGAACACTGGAGTGTTAACTTAGAAGACGGAGCGGAAGGAAAAGCAGAGAGACACCATCTCTGTGGAATCAAGCCTTTTTTATTTTTTTTTTAAACACTCACGCCCTGAAGGAGAAATGAGAATGGAAATTGGAAAACGTGGATAAGTGACAGTGTAAGCACTTTCTGGAAAGCTCCCAAGAAGCAGGGGAAGTGGGACTTGTGGGCAAATGGGAAGGGCAAAAGTGCTTCAAGTGAAAAAGCGGAGAAGGGTGGCTGTCAGCGAGCCACCTAGCCACTTTTAAAAGTAAGACAAAGAACAAAACGCGCAAGAAAAAGGAAAGTGAAGTGAAAAGCCAAACGCTCAGAAGATGATGCCTATGAGATGCTGGCCTCCGCCCAGCAGGCTTCGGGAGCAGAGCAAAGAGAGCAAGGGCCTTCAGGAAGTCCCTGGGGCAGTCAGCTCCCAGACTGCTGTGAGAGTTGGGATGGGGCTGGGGACAGGGGCAGGTGCCTCAGAGGGATGGGGGTGCTCCCGGTAGGAGTGAGGAGCCCAGGGAGCTGGCTGCTGCTGAGCAGGCGGGCTCAGTCTTCCCAACGGAGCACTCCGTCTCTCCGCAGCAGCCACAAGTGCAGAGCGTCCCTGTGCTGGGCCGCCCGCGCCTGGGCCTCGGCACCGGCCGGGCGCCCTTCAGGGTGCAGCATTTGCAGTCTGCATCCCAAATGAGTGGGATTCCGGGGGGGACAGTGACCGCAAGGGGAACCTCCAATTCCCAACTCCAGTGCCTGCCCTGCCAACTTAGAAAAGACCTGTGCATTCTCTCTGAAGTCCCCAGGGCACACACTGCCCACACCCAATGGAGCAGGAAGTTCAGTCATTGCCAGGGTTCCTCCCCCACAGGACCACCTGCAGACACAAGGGTGGCTCCCAGCTGGCCCTGCATGTCTCCTTCCTGCACCTGTTGCCACCTCCCGGCAGAGGATCCATCCTCAGGACCCTGGAGCCGCAGAGCAGGGCCCCTTAGCTGACAAGGAAGGCAGAAGTCGGCCTACACATTGATGGGGAAAGGGGAGCACTGAGCATTCTGAAGACCTAGGGGTTCAGGGGAAGTTGGGCCGTCCAGCACTGCTACCCCAGTGGGATGGGGACAGAGAAGTGATGGAGCACTCGGTCAGGGAACAGAACTGAGAGGCCTCAGCCTGAAGCCTCTGAATTGGGAAGAACTTGAAGCTCTGGGGGCAGGGGGGGAAGGCAGGACCCTCCAGAGGAAATGACTGAGCTGCAGGAGCCGAGAGGGCTGCGTGCTCCTGCCTGCCCTCCATCTCCTTCTCCTCCCTCCAGGAGTGAGGAGAGGGTGATTGGAGTCCAGTAGGGACCAGAGTCTAAGGAGCAAGGCGAATTGGAGGGCATAGGGGTCCACTTGGGGCAGAAGGCTGGAGCGGAGGCAAGAGGGGATTCCAGGGAAGGAGGGAGGGAGGCAGAGAGCTGGGGCTCAGAATGGAAGAAGGTGCTGACATCCCACCTGGAGGAGGGGTGGGAATGGAGAGGGGGCTGAAGGCGGGGGCGGTGGGGGGAGCTCTGGTCAGGGATCTCAGTTTCCAGCGTGAGGGCCAGGGTCTCCCGTGTGGGCTCTGAGCAGGGTGAGGCAGCGCACCTTGTCGTCCAAGCGGGATCCGAGTGCAGCAGTGTCAGCCTCACCGGGGAGTGACCTCAAAAAGCAGACTGTCACCTCCCTAGTCCCCCAAGACCTCTTCTCCTGAGCCTCCAACGGAGGAAGCGCCCCAGGGAATTAGGTGCAAGGGCCTGTGAAGGACGCACCAAGTAGAGGCTGCGGAGCAGCCTGGAAGGAGGGAAGGAAGGGCAGGTGGGCGTGGGGGTGCCAGGTGGAAGGGGTGGAGGGCAGGATGTCCTTGGACGTCGCGGAGCCCAAGGAGGTGAGGACAGGGCTGAGGGCGGGGACCTGGAACCCTAGATGACTGGGGCAGACTTTGGGGGCGGGGTGCCTCTCGAAAGCTCAGAGCTCTTTGCCCGGTCGGATGTCTTTCACCCCTCAGAGGAACACCACAGTCTAAGGAGCTGTTTCAATTGTTCAGTCCCCGTGCCTGTTGATTACTTGGTTTTGCCAGAAGGCTCGGTTGGGTGTTGGCATCCCAAACTTCTGCCTTCAAAGGAACAGGCCCAGATCAGTCCGGGTCGGAGGACTTTTCGCCAGCGGGGGCTCGCAGCGCAGCCACCTGAGAAGACGTGGACAACATTTGACGAAGGGCTGGATCTGGGCCTCCGGGGTGTCAGCGACCAAGCAGTTGACATCAGGGCGCCTCCGGAAGGTTTCCCCGTGCACTGTCATTTCCCCGCTTTCTCCTCCCGGCTGCCATTTGTCCCCTGGTCCAATTCCCAGCCCCCTCCTCGGGTCAGATACTGCCCCTCAGACCACCCACCATGAGACTCAGCCTCCCTGGAGAGTGGCCTACTGAGGCAGGAGGTTCTCCCAGGCCCTCAGGACTCTGAGCTGCACTTGTAGCCTCTGGGCCTCCCCTCCCCCGTTCCCTGAACCACATCCAGACTCAAGCCCCTGGGCAGGCCGCCCTAGGCCCCAGAGAGGTCTCCACCCCACGCCTGACCAGGACTCTGTTCCACTGACCCACCCTCCTGGAGGGCCCAGAGCAGAGACCCTGGCTTGGAGCCCACACAGACCTCAGCACACAAAGAGGCCAGACACCGCATTCCATTTAAGAACACTTTATTTGGCTCACTTTCAAATCATTCTTCTCAAAACAGCTGGAGCGAACAAAACGATCAAAGCAAATCGCCAACTTAAAACACAGCGAAGAAAACTTCTGGTAGATAAAAAATCAACTTCTTGCGGTCATCTTTCCAGTAACAGCAATATTATATTACATTATATATATATATTACGTGATACATATGTGTGTGTGTGTATATATATATATATATATATATAGTACATGTTATATAATATATATTACATTATATATTTAATATATATCTTATCTTACATCATATATATAATATATATCTTAGATATAGAGAATATCATATAATATTACAGTAACAGTAATATTTTCTGTTTGCGCTGATCATTCCATCGATCGTTTCAACTGTCAGTCCTGGAGGAAGGCCCAACAGGCTCCGTTTCCACATGGTCGGAGTCTTCCACATCAGTCGAACTGGTTTCTCTTAAATCAAGTTTCACATAGTTTTCTGAAGTCGTGTCGATCGTTTCTTAAATCAACTTTCACATCTGTTTCTTAAATCAAGCTTCACAGAGTTTTCTGAAGTCCTGTCGATCGTTTCCTAAATCAAGTTTCACTTCTGCTTCTTAAATCAAGTTTCACTTCTGTTTCTTAAATCAAGTTTCACATCTGTTTCTGACACCAAGTTTCACATTGTTTTCTTACACCATGTATGCATGAATTGGGTCCCGAGGCTGCTGCTTCTGAAAGAAACATGTCATAGTTTTTAGAGCGTTAGACACAAACGGGTTTTCAGTAACAGCGGCGATCTTGGCCGTTACATGTACAAGCAGTTTCTGAGCTGCAGACCGGCACATCGGTTTTAGGAACATCCTGATCGCGTTCTTTCGAGCAGTTAATCTCTTTGGTAAACATCGCATCATCGTATCTAGGAGAAACGTTGCCATGAAGCGCTCTAGAGAGTCCCTAACGATGCTTTTTAGAAAAGAGATGATGGAATCCTTGGAAATCATAATGAGGCCAACGCTACTTAAAAAATGTTGAAAGCTACTCACCGCTCCTTCGGTCGGGAGAGGCGCCACGCAGCAGGCAGGGACCCAGGAGAAGCCGCAGGCCTGGGGAGGGTTGGCGGAGAAGAGTGAGAGGGGAGGGCCTGAGACAGAGCCTTTATTGGGGTTTCCAGGAAGGGCTCCGTGGTGGGGCGGAGCAAACAGTTGAAAGTTGTCCAATCGGAATCGTCCTGGAGGGGGGAGCTAGAGGGGCGGTGTCTGGTGGCCTGGGATCTGGCCCTGGGACAATTCAGGGCAGGGAAAAGACTGGCTTGGCTTAGGAGCCTTGGAAAAGGAGCTAGTAGTATCTCAAGAAAGCTGCCCAAATCCCCTTGGATTTGCCTGCTAGGAAATGTTCATTTGAAGCCACGGAGGCCACAAAGGCTCCCAAACATTTGAAAACGAGAAAGAAGAAGTTGTCTAGCACCAGAAAGGCCAGCCCCCAAGACAGCCGTTCACCGTTTTTAGGAACTGGCCAGTCCCGGCAGGGGCAGTCTCTCCCAGGGGACGGAAGGCCCCCCCCCGAGTGTCACAGCTCCCAGAATACCCAAAGGAAACCCTCGAGTTCCTCGAATTGGCCCTGGGGGAATGGATGCCCACGACAACATGTTGCTGTAGGAACAGTCACTACACGACTCCGGATGGTTTCATGTGATCACAGAAATTGGGCAGGCTTTCCGGGCAAACGTGGACTAGGTTGACACATCTCTTGAAAAAGCCACTTGGAATTCACCCGTTTGCTGGGAGATTAGAGCCGAAGTCTCAGTGACTCTTCGGTGAAGCAGGCCGAGAAATCAGTGAGGACACGCAACACTGGAACAAGGCAAGAAACTGGATCGAGAGACCTAGGCAGATGTCGTATTGTAATCCATTCTTTCAAGACAACCTGGAACATAGACGAATGTTTGCCCCATAGCAGTCCAGAGTGCCCACTGCAGCAAAGACGCCAAGATGGAGTGTTCTGGGAACACTGGAGTGTTAACTTAGAAGACGGAGCGGAAGGAAAAGCAGAGAGACACCATCTCTGTGGAATCAAGCCTTTTTTATTTTTTTTTTAAACACTCACGCCCTGAAGGAGAAATGAGAATGGAAATTGGAAAACGTGGATAAGTGACAGTGTAAGCACTTTCTGGAAAGCTCCCAAGAAGCAGGGGAAGTGGGACTTGTGGGCAAATGGGAAGGGCAAAAGTGCTTCAAGTGAAAAAGCGGAGAAGGGTGGCTGTCAGCGAGCCACCTAGCCACTTTTAAAAGTAAGACAAAGAACAAAACGCGCAAGAAAAAGGAAAGTGAAGTGAAAAGCCAAACGCTCAGAAGATGATGCCTATGAGATGCTGGCCTCCGCCCAGCAGGCTTCGGGAGCAGAGCAAAGAGAGCAAGGGCCTTCAGGAAGTCCCTGGGGCAGTCAGCTCCCAGACTGCTGTGAGAGTTGGGATGGGGCTGGGGACAGGGGCAGGTGCCTCAGAGGGATGGGGGTGCTCCCGGTAGGAGTGAGGAGCCCAGGGAGCTGGCTGCTGCTGAGCAGGCGGGCTCAGTCTTCCCAACGGAGCACTCCGTCTCTCCGCAGCAGCCACAAGTGCAGAGCGTCCCTGTGCTGGGCCGCCCGCGCCTGGGCCTCGGCACCGGCCGGGCGCCCTTCAGGGTGCAGCATTTGCAGTCTGCATCCCAAATGAGTGGGATTCCGGGGGGGACAGTGACCGCAAGGGGAACCTCCAATTCCCAACTCCAGTGCCTGCCCTGCCAACTTAGAAAAGACCTGTGCATTCTCTCTGAAGTCCCCAGGGCACACACTGCCCACACCCAATGGAGCAGGAAGTTCAGTCATTGCCAGGGTTCCTCCCCCACAGGACCACCTGCAGACACAAGGGTGGCTCCCAGCTGGCCCTGCATGTCTCCTTCCTGCACCTGTTGCCACCTCCCGGCAGAGGATCCATCCTCAGGACCCTGGAGCCGCAGAGCAGGGCCCCTTAGCTGACAAGGAAGGCAGAAGTCGGCCTACACATTGATGGGGAAAGGGGAGCACTGAGCATTCTGAAGACCTAGGGGTTCAGGGGAAGTTGGGCCGTCCAGCACTGCTACCCCAGTGGGATGGGGACAGAGAAGTGATGGAGCACTCGGTCAGGGAACAGAACTGAGAGGCCTCAGCCTGAAGCCTCTGAATTGGGAAGAACTTGAAGCTCTGGGGGCAGGGGGGGAAGGCAGGACCCTCCAGAGGAAATGACTGAGCTGCAGGAGCCGAGAGGGCTGCGTGCTCCTGCCTGCCCTCCATCTCCTTCTCCTCCCTCCAGGAGTGAGGAGAGGGTGATTGGAGTCCAGTAGGGACCAGAGTCTAAGGAGCAAGGCGAATTGGAGGGCATAGGGGTCCACTTGGGGCAGAAGGCTGGAGCGGAGGCAAGAGGGGATTCCAGGGAAGGAGGGAGGGAGGCAGAGAGCTGGGGCTCAGAATGGAAGAAGGTGCTGACATCCCACCTGGAGGAGGGGTGGGAATGGAGAGGGGGCTGAAGGCGGGGGCGGTGGGGGGAGCTCTGGTCAGGGATCTCAGTTTCCAGCGTGAGGGCCAGGGTCTCCCGTGTGGGCTCTGAGCAGGGTGAGGCAGCGCACCTTGTCGTCCAAGCGGGATCCGAGTGCAGCAGTGTCAGCCTCACCGGGGAGTGACCTCAAAAAGCAGACTGTCACCTCCCTAGTCCCCCAAGACCTCTTCTCCTGAGCCTCCAACGGAGGAAGCGCCCCAGGGAATTAGGTGCAAGGGCCTGTGAAGGACGCACCAAGTAGAGGCTGCGGAGCAGCCTGGAAGGAGGGAAGGAAGGGCAGGTGGGCGTGGGGGTGCCAGGTGGAAGGGGTGGAGGGCAGGATGTCCTTGGACGTCGCGGAGCCCAAGGAGGTGAGGACAGGGCTGAGGGCGGGGACCTGGAACCCTAGATGACTGGGGCAGACTTTGGGGGCGGGGTGCCTCTCGAAAGCTCAGAGCTCTTTGCCCGGTCGGATGTCTTTCACCCCTCAGAGGAACACCACAGTCTAAGGAGCTGTTTCAATTGTTCAGTCCCCGTGCCTGTTGATTACTTGGTTTTGCCAGAAGGCTCGGTTGGGTGTTGGCATCCCAAACTTCTGCCTTCAAAGGAACAGGCCCAGATCAGTCCGGGTCGGAGGACTTTTCGCCAGCGGGGGCTCGCAGCGCAGCCACCTGAGAAGACGTGGACAACATTTGACGAAGGGCTGGATCTGGGCCTCCGGGGTGTCAGCGACCAAGCAGTTGACATCAGGGCGCCTCCGGAAGGTTTCCCCGTGCACTGTCATTTCCCCGCTTTCTCCTCCCGGCTGCCATTTGTCCCCTGGTCCAATTCCCAGCCCCCTCCTCGGGTCAGATACTGCCCCTCAGACCACCCACCATGAGACTCAGCCTCCCTGGAGAGTGGCCTACTGAGGCAGGAGGTTCTCCCAGGCCCTCAGGACTCTGAGCTGCACTTGTAGCCTCTGGGCCTCCCCTCCCCCGTTCCCTGAACCACATCCAGACTCAAGCCCCTGGGCAGGCCGCCCTAGGCCCCAGAGAGGTCTCCACCCCACGCCTGACCAGGACTCTGTTCCACTGACCCACCCTCCTGGAGGGCCCAGAGCAGAGACCCTGGCTTGGAGCCCACACAGACCTCAGCACACAAAGAGGCCAGACACCGCATTCCATTTAAGAACACTTTATTTGGCTCACTTTCAAATCATTCTTCTCAAAACAGCTGGAGCGAACAAAACGATCAAAGCAAATCGCCAACTTAAAACACAGCGAAGAAAACTTCTGGTAGATAAAAAATCAACTTCTTGCGGTCATCTTTCCAGTAACAGCAATATTATATTACATTATATATATATATTACGTGATACATATGTGTGTGTGTGTATATATATATATATATATATATAGTACATGTTATATAATATATATTACATTATATATTTAATATATATCTTATCTTACATCATATATATAATATATATCTTAGATATAGAGAATATCATATAATATTACAGTAACAGTAATATTTTCTGTTTGCGCTGATCATTCCATCGATCGTTTCAACTGTCAGTCCTGGAGGAAGGCCCAACAGGCTCCGTTTCCACATGGTCGGAGTCTTCCACATCAGTCGAACTGGTTTCTCTTAAATCAAGTTTCACATAGTTTTCTGAAGTCGTGTCGATCGTTTCTTAAATCAACTTTCACATCTGTTTCTTAAATCAAGCTTCACAGAGTTTTCTGAAGTCCTGTCGATCGTTTCCTAAATCAAGTTTCACTTCTGCTTCTTAAATCAAGTTTCACTTCTGTTTCTTAAATCAAGTTTCACATCTGTTTCTGACACCAAGTTTCACATTGTTTTCTTACACCATGTATGCATGAATTGGGTCCCGAGGCTGCTGCTTCTGAAAGAAACATGTCATAGTTTTTAGAGCGTTAGACACAAACGGGTTTTCAGTAACAGCGGCGATCTTGGCCGTTACATGTACAAGCAGTTTCTGAGCTGCAGACCGGCACATCGGTTTTAGGAACATCCTGATCGCGTTCTTTCGAGCAGTTAATCTCTTTGGTAAACATCGCATCATCGTATCTAGGAGAAACGTTGCCATGAAGCGCTCTAGAGAGTCCCTAACGATGCTTTTTAGAAAAGAGATGATGGAATCCTTGGAAATCATAATGAGGCCAACGCTACTTAAAAAATGTTGAAAGCTACTCACCGCTCCTTCGGTCGGGAGAGGCGCCACGCAGCAGGCAGGGACCCAGGAGAAGCCGCAGGCCTGGGGAGGGTTGGCGGAGAAGAGTGAGAGGGGAGGGCCTGAGACAGAGCCTTTATTGGGGTTTCCAGGAAGGGCTCCGTGGTGGGGCGGAGCAAACAGTTGAAAGTTGTCCAATCGGAATCGTCCTGGAGGGGGGAGCTAGAGGGGCGGTGTCTGGTGGCCTGGGATCTGGCCCTGGGACAATTCAGGGCAGGGAAAAGACTGGCTTGGCTTAGGAGCCTTGGAAAAGGAGCTAGTAGTATCTCAAGAAAGCTGCCCAAATCCCCTTGGATTTGCCTGCTAGGAAATGTTCATTTGAAGCCACGGAGGCCACAAAGGCTCCCAAACATTTGAAAACGAGAAAGAAGAAGTTGTCTAGCACCAGAAAGGCCAGCCCCCAAGACAGCCGTTCACCGTTTTTAGGAACTGGCCAGTCCCGGCAGGGGCAGTCTCTCCCAGGGGACGGAAGGCCCCCCCCCGAGTGTCACAGCTCCCAGAATACCCAAAGGAAACCCTCGAGTTCCTCGAATTGGCCCTGGGGGAATGGATGCCCACGACAACATGTTGCTGTAGGAACAGTCACTACACGACTCCGGATGGTTTCATGTGATCACAGAAATTGGGCAGGCTTTCCGGGCAAACGTGGACTAGGTTGACACATCTCTTGAAAAAGCCACTTGGAATTCACCCGTTTGCTGGGAGATTAGAGCCGAAGTCTCAGTGACTCTTCGGTGAAGCAGGCCGAGAAATCAGTGAGGACACGCAACACTGGAACAAGGCAAGAAACTGGATCGAGAGACCTAGGCAGATGTCGTATTGTAATCCATTCTTTCAAGACAACCTGGAACATAGACGAATGTTTGCCCCATAGCAGTCCAGAGTGCCCACTGCAGCAAAGACGCCAAGATGGAGTGTTCTGGGAACACTGGAGTGTTAACTTAGAAGACGGAGCGGAAGGAAAAGCAGAGAGACACCATCTCTGTGGAATCAAGCCTTTTTTATTTTTTTTTTAAACACTCACGCCCTGAAGGAGAAATGAGAATGGAAATTGGAAAACGTGGATAAGTGACAGTGTAAGCACTTTCTGGAAAGCTCCCAAGAAGCAGGGGAAGTGGGACTTGTGGGCAAATGGGAAGGGCAAAAGTGCTTCAAGTGAAAAAGCGGAGAAGGGTGGCTGTCAGCGAGCCACCTAGCCACTTTTAAAAGTAAGACAAAGAACAAAACGCGCAAGAAAAAGGAAAGTGAAGTGAAAAGCCAAACGCTCAGAAGATGATGCCTATGAGATGCTGGCCTCCGCCCAGCAGGCTTCGGGAGCAGAGCAAAGAGAGCAAGGGCCTTCAGGAAGTCCCTGGGGCAGTCAGCTCCCAGACTGCTGTGAGAGTTGGGATGGGGCTGGGGACAGGGGCAGGTGCCTCAGAGGGATGGGGGTGCTCCCGGTAGGAGTGAGGAGCCCAGGGAGCTGGCTGCTGCTGAGCAGGCGGGCTCAGTCTTCCCAACGGAGCACTCCGTCTCTCCGCAGCAGCCACAAGTGCAGAGCGTCCCTGTGCTGGGCCGCCCGCGCCTGGGCCTCGGCACCGGCCGGGCGCCCTTCAGGGTGCAGCATTTGCAGTCTGCATCCCAAATGAGTGGGATTCCGGGGGGGACAGTGACCGCAAGGGGAACCTCCAATTCCCAACTCCAGTGCCTGCCCTGCCAACTTAGAAAAGACCTGTGCATTCTCTCTGAAGTCCCCAGGGCACACACTGCCCACACCCAATGGAGCAGGAAGTTCAGTCATTGCCAGGGTTCCTCCCCCACAGGACCACCTGCAGACACAAGGGTGGCTCCCAGCTGGCCCTGCATGTCTCCTTCCTGCACCTGTTGCCACCTCCCGGCAGAGGATCCATCCTCAGGACCCTGGAGCCGCAGAGCAGGGCCCCTTAGCTGACAAGGAAGGCAGAAGTCGGCCTACACATTGATGGGGAAAGGGGAGCACTGAGCATTCTGAAGACCTAGGGGTTCAGGGGAAGTTGGGCCGTCCAGCACTGCTACCCCAGTGGGATGGGGACAGAGAAGTGATGGAGCACTCGGTCAGGGAACAGAACTGAGAGGCCTCAGCCTGAAGCCTCTGAATTGGGAAGAACTTGAAGCTCTGGGGGCAGGGGGGGAAGGCAGGACCCTCCAGAGGAAATGACTGAGCTGCAGCAGCCGAGAGGGCTGCGTGCTCCTGCCTGCCCTCCATCTCCTTCTCCTCCCTCCAGGAGTGAGGAGAGGGTGATTGGAGTCCAGTAGGGACCAGAGTCTAAGGAGCAAGGCGAATTGGAGGGCATAGGGGTCCACTTGGGGCAGAAGGCTGGAGCGGAGGCAAGAGGGGATTCCAGGGAAGGAGGGAGGCAGGCAGAGAGCTGGGGCTCAGAATGGAAGAAGGTGCTGACATCCCACCTGGAGGAGGGGTGGGAATGGAGAGGGGGCTGAAGGCGGGGGCGGTGGGGGGAGCTCTGGTCAGGGATCTCAGTTTCCAGCGTGAGGGCCAGGGTCTCCCGTGTGGGCTCTGAGCAGGGTGAGGCAGCGCACCTTGTCGTCCAAGCGGGATCCGAGTGCAGCAGTGTCAGCCTCACCGGGGAGTGACCTCAAAAAGCAGAATGTCACCTCCCTAGTCCCCCAAGACCTCTTCTCCTGAGCCTCCAACGGAGGAAGCTCCCCAGGGAATTAGGTGCAAGGGCCTGAGAAGGACGCACCAAGTAGAGGCTGCGGAGCAGCCTGGAAGGAGGGAAGGAAGGGCAGGTGGGCGTGGGGGTGCCAGGTGGAAGGGGTGGAGGGCAGGATGTCCTTGGACGTCGCGGAGCCCAAGGAGGTGAGGACAGGGCTGAGGGCGGGGACCTGGAACCCTAGATGACTGGGGCAGACTTTGGGGGCGGGGTGCCTCTCGAAAGCTCAGAGCTCTTTGCCCGGTCGGATGTCTTTCACCCCTCAGAGGAACACCACAGTCTAAGGAGCTGTTTCAATTGTTCAGTCCCCGTGCCTGTTGATTACTTGGTTTTGCCAGAAGGCTCGGTTGGGTGTTGGCATCCCAAACTTCTGCCTTCAAAGGAACAGGCCCAGATCAGTCCGGGTCGGAGGACTTTTCGCCAGCGGGGGCTCGCAGCGCAGCCACCTGAGAAGACGTGGACAACATTTGACGAAGGGCTGGATCTGGGCCTCCGGGGTGTCAGCGACCAAGCAGTTGACATCAGGGCGCCTCCGGAAGGTTTCCCCGTGCACTGTCATTTCCCCGCTTTCTCCTCCCGGCTGCCATTTGTCCCCTGGTCCAATTCCCAGCCCCCTCCTCGGGTCAGATACTGCCCCTCAGACCACCCACCATGAGACTCAGCCTCCCTGGAGAGTGGCCTACTGAGGCAGGAGGTTCTCCCAGGCCCTCAGGACTCTGAGCTGCACTTGTAGCCTCTGGGCCTCCCCTCCCCCGTTCCCTGAACCACATCCAGACTCAAGCCCCTGGGCAGGCCGCCCTAGGCCCCAGAGAGGTCTCCACCCCACGCCTGACCAGGACTCTGTTCCACTGACCCACCCTCCTGGAGGGCCCAGAGCAGAGACCCTGGCTTGGAGCCCACACAGACCTCAGCACACAAAGAGGCCAGACACCGCATTCCATTTAAGAACACTTTATTTGGCTCACTTTCAAATCATTCTTCTCAAAACAGCTGGAGCGAACAAAACGATCAAAGCAAATCGCCAACTTAAAACACAGCGAAGAAAACTTCTGGTAGATAAAAAATCAACTTCTTGCGGTCATCTTTCCAGTAACAGCAATATTATATTACATTATATATATATATTACGTGATACATAACAGCGGCGATCTTGGCCGTTACATGTACAAGCAGTTTCTGAGCTGCAGACCGGCACATCGGTTTTAGGAACATCCTGATCGCGTTCTTTCGAGCAGTTAATCTCTTTGGTAAACATCGCATCATCGTATCTAGGAGAAACGTTGCCATGAAGCGCTCTAGAGAGTCCCTAACGATGCTTTTTAGAAAAGAGATGATGGAATCCTTGGAAATCATAATGAGGCCAACGCTACTTAAAAAATGTTGAAAGCTACTCACCGCTCCTTCGGTCGGGAGAGGCGCCACGCAGCAGGCAGGGACCCAGGAGAAGCCGCAGGCCTGGGGAGGGTTGGCGGAGAAGAGTGAGAGGGGAGGGCCTGAGACAGAGCCTTTATTGGGGTTTCCAGGAAGGGCTCCGTGGTGGGGCGGAGCAAACAGTTGAAAGTTGTCCAATCGGAATCGTCCTGGAGGGGGGAGCTAGAGGGGCGGTGTCTGGTGGCCTGGGATCTGGCCCTGGGACAATTCAGGGCAGGGAAAAGACTGGCTTGGCTTAGGAGCCTTGGAAAAGGAGCTAGTAGTATCTCAAGAAAGCTGCCCAAATCCCCTTGGATTTGCCTGCTAGGAAATGTTCATTTGAAGCCACGGAGGCCACAAAGGCTCCCAAACATTTGAAAACGAGAAAGAAGAAGTTGTCTAGCACCAGAAAGGCCAGCCCCCAAGACAGCCGTTCACCGTCTTTAGGAACTGGCCAGTCCCGGCAGGGGCAGTCTCTCCCAGGGGACGGAAGGCCCCCCCCCGAGTGTCACAGCTCCCAGAATACCCAAAGGAAACCCTCGAGTTCCTCGAATTGGCCCTGGGGGAATGGATGCCCACGACAACATGTTGCTGTAGGAACAGTCACTACACGACTCCGGATGGTTTCATGTGATCACAGAAATTGGGCAGGCTTTCCGGGCAAACGTGGACTAGGTTGACACATCTCTTGAAAAAGCCACTTGGAATTCACCCGTTTGCTGGGAGATTAGAGCCGAAGTCTCAGTGACTCTTCGGTGAAGCAGGCCGAGAAATCAGTGAGGACACGCAACACTGGAACAAGGCAAGAAACTGGATCGAGAGACCTAGGCAGATGTCGTATTGTAATCCATTCTTTCAAGACAACCTGGAACATAGACGAATGTTTGCCCCATAGCAGTCCAGAGTGCCCACTGCAGCAAAGACGCCAAGATGGAGTGTTCTGGGAACACTGGAGTGTTAACTTAGAAGACGGAGCGGAAGGAAAAGCAGAGAGACACCATCTCTGTGGAATCAAGCCTTTTTTATTTTTTTTTTAAACACTCACGCCCTGAAGGAGAAATGAGAATGGAAATTGGAAAACGTGGATAAGTGACAGTGTAAGCACTTTCTGGAAAGCTCCCAAGAAGCAGGGGAAGTGGGACTTGTGGGCAAATGGGAAGGGCAAAAGTGCTTCAAGTGAAAAAGCGGAGAAGGGTGGCTGTCAGCGAGCCACCTAGCCACTTTTAAAAGTAAGACAAAGAACAAAACGCGCAAGAAAAAGGAAAGTGAAGTGAAAAGCCAAACGCTCAGAAGATGATGCCTATGAGATGCTGGCCTCCGCCCAGCAGGCTTCGGGAGCAGAGCAAAGAGAGCAAGGGCCTTCAGGAAGTCCCTGGGGCAGTCAGCTCCCAGACTGCTGTGAGAGTTGGGATGGGGCTGGGGACAGGGGCAGGTGCCTCAGAGGGATGGGGGTGCTCCCGGTAGGAGTGAGGAGCCCAGGGAGCTGGCTGCTGCTGAGCAGGCGGGCTCAGTCTTCCCAACGGAGCACTCCGTCTCTCCGCAGCAGCCACAAGTGCAGAGCGTCCCTGTGCTGGGCCGCCCGCGCCTGGGCCTCGGCACCGGCCGGGCGCCCTTCAGGGTGCAGCATTTGCAGTCTGCATCCCAAATGAGTGGGATTCCGGGGGGGACAGTGACCGCAAGGGGAACCTCCAATTCCCAACTCCAGTGCCTGCCCTGCCAACTTAGAAAAGACCTGTGCATTCTCTCTGAAGTCCCCAGGGCACACACTGCCCACACCCAATGGAGCAGGAAGTTCAGTCATTGCCAGGGTTCCTCCCCCACAGGACCACCTGCAGACACAAGGGTGGCTCCCAGCTGGCCCTGCATGTCTCCTTCCTGCACCTGTTGCCACCTCCCGGCAGAGGATCCATCCTCAGGACCCTGGAGCCGCAGAGCAGGGCCCCTTAGCTGACAAGGAAGGCAGAAGTCGGCCTACACATTGATGGGGAAAGGGGAGCACTGAGCATTCTGAAGACCTAGGGGTTCAGGGGAAGTTGGGCCGTCCAGCACTGCTACCCCAGTGGGATGGGGACAGAGAAGTGATGGAGCACTCGGTCAGGGAACAGAACTGAGAGGCCTCAGCCTGAAGCCTCTGAATTGGGAAGAACTTGAAGCTCTGGGGGCAGGGGGGGAAGGCAGGACCCTCCAGAGGAAATGACTGAGCTGCAGCAGCCGAGAGGGCTGCGTGCTCCTGCCTGCCCTCCATCTCCTTCTCCTCCCTCCAGGAGTGAGGAGAGGGTGATTGGAGTCCAGTAGGGACCAGAGTCTAAGGAGCAAGGCGAATTGGAGGGCATAGGGGTCCACTTGGGGCAGAAGGCTGGAGCGGAGGCAAGAGGGGATTCCAGGGAAGGAGGGAGGGAGGCAGAGAGCTGGGGCTCAGAATGGAAGAAGGTGCTGACATCCCACCTGGAGGAGGGGTGGGAATGGAGAGGGGGCTGAAGGCGGGGGCGGTGGGGGGAGCTCTGGTCAGGGATCTCAGTTTCCAGCGTGAGGGCCAGGGTCTCCCGTGTGGGCTCTGAGCAGGGTGAGGCAGCGCACCTTGTCGTCCAAGCGGGATCCGAGTGCAGCAGTGTCAGCCTCACCGGGGAGTGACCTCAAAAAGCAGAATGTCACCTCCCTAGTCCCCCAAGACCTCTTCTCCTGAGCCTCCAACGGAGGAAGCTCCCCAGGGAATTAGGTGCAAGGGCCTGAGAAGGACGCACCAAGTAGAGGCTGCGGAGCAGCCTGGAAGGAGGGAAGGAAGGGCAGGTGGGCGTGGGGGTGCCAGGTGGAAGGGGTGGAGGGCAGGATGTCCTTGGACGTCGCGGAGCCCAAGGAGGTGAGGACAGGGCTGAGGGCGGGGACCTGGAACCCTAGATGACTGGGGCAGACTTTGGGGGCGGGGTGCCTCTCGAAAGCTCAGAGCTCTTTGCCCGGTCGGATGTCTTTCACCCCTCAGAGGAACACCACAGTCTAAGGAGCTGTTTCAATTGTTCAGTCCCCGTGCCTGTTGATTACTTGGTTTTGCCAGAAGGCTCGGTTGGGTGTTGGCATCCCAAACTTCTGCCTTCAAAGGAACAGGCCCAGATCAGTCCGGGTCGGAGGACTTTTCGCCAGCGGGGGCTCGCAGCGCAGCCACCTGAGAAGACGTGGACAACATTTGACGAAGGGCTGGATCTGGGCCTCCGGGGTGTCAGCGACCAAGCAGTTGACATCAGGGCGCCTCCGGAAGGTTTCCCCGTGCACTGTCATTTCCCCGCTTTCTCCTCCCGGCTGCCATTTGTCCCCTGGTCCAATTCCCAGCCCCCTCCTCGGGTCAGATACTGCCCCTCAGACCACCCACCATGAGACTCAGCCTCCCTGGAGAGTGGCCTACTGAGGCAGGAGGTTCTCCCAGGCCCTCAGGACTCTGAGCTGCACTTGTAGCCTCTGGGCCTCCCCTCCCCCGTTCCCTGAACCACATCCAGACTCAAGCCCCTGGGCAGGCCGCCCTAGGCCCCAGAGAGGTCTCCACCCCACGCCTGACCAGGACTCTGTTCCACTGACCCACCCTCCTGGAGGGCCCAGAGCAGAGACCCTGGCTTGGAGCCCACACAGACCTCAGCACACAAAGAGGCCAGACACCGCATTCCATTTAAGAACACTTTATTTGGCTCACTTTCAAATCATTCTTCTCAAAACAGCTGGAGCGAACAAAACGATCAAAGCAAATCGCCAACTTAAAACACAGCGAAGAAAACTTCTGGTAGATAAAAAATCAACTTCTTGCGGTCATCTTTCCAGTAACAGCAATATTATATTACATTATATATATATATTACGTGATACATATGTGTGTGTGTGTATATATATATATATATATATATAGTACATGTTATATAATATATATTACATTATATATTTAATATATATCTTATCTTACATCATATATATAATATATATCTTAGATATAGAGAATATCATATAATATTACAGTAACAGTAATATTTTCTGTTTGCGCTGATCATTCCATCGATCGTTTCAACTGTCAGTCCTGGAGGAAGGCCAAACAGGCTCCGTTTCCACATGGTCGGAGTCTTCCACATCAGTCGAACTGGTTTCTCTTAAATCAAGTTTCACATAGTTTTCTGAAGTCGTGTCGATCGTTTCTTAAATCAACTTTCACATCTGTTTCTTAAATCAAGCTTCACAGAGTTTTCTGAAGTCCTGTCGATCGTTTCCTAAATCAAGTTTCACTTCTGCTTCTTAAATCAAGTTTCACTTCTGTTTCTTAAATCAAGTTTCACATCTGTTTCTGACACCAAGTTTCACATTGTTTTCTTACACCATGTATGCATGAATTGGGTTCCGAGGCTGCTGCTTCTGAAAGAAACATGTCATAGTTTTTAGAGGGTTAGACACAAACGGGTTTTCAGTAACAGCGGCGATCTTGGCCGTTACATGTACAAGCAGTTTCTGAGCTGCAGACCGGCACATCGGTTTTAGGAACATCCTGATCGCGTTCTTTCGAGCAGTTAATCTCTTTGGTAAACATCGCATCATCGTATCTAGGAGAAACGTTGCCATGAAGCGCTCTAGAGAGTCCCTAACGATGCTTTTTAGAAAAGAGATGATGGAATCCTTGGAAATCATAATGAGGCCAACGCTACTTAAAAAATGTTGAAAGCTACTCACCGCTCCTTCGGTCGGGAGAGGCGCCACGCAGCAGGCAGGGACCCAGGAGAAGCCGCAGGCCTGGGGAGGGTTGGCGGAGAAGAGTGAGAGGGGAGGGCCTGAGACAGAGCCTTTATTGGGGTTTCCAGGAAGGGCTCCGTGGTGGGGCGGAGCAAACAGTTGAAAGTTGTCCAATCGGAATCGTCCTGGAGGGGGGAGCTAGAGGGGCGGTGTCTGGTGGCCTGGGATCTGGCCCTGGGACAATTCAGGGCAGGGAAAAGACTGGCTTGGCTTAGGAGCCTTGGAAAAGGAGCTAGTAGTATCTCAAGAAAGCTGCCCAAATCCCCTTGGATTTGCCTGCTAGGAAATGTTCATTTGAAGCCACGGAGGCCACAAAGGCTCCCAAACATTTGAAAACGAGAAAGAAGAAGTTGTCTAGCACCAGAAAGGCCAGCCCCCAAGACAGCCGTTCACCGTCTTTAGGAACTGGCCAGTCCCGGCAGGGGCAGTCTCTCCCAGGGGACGGAAGGCCCCCCCCGAGTGTCACAGCTCCCAGAATACCCAAAGGAAACCCTCGAGTTCCTCGAATTGGCCCTGGGGGAATGGATGCCCACGACAACATGTTGCTGTAGGAACAGTCACTACACGACTCCGGATGGTTTCATGTGATCACAGAAATTGGGCAGGCTTTCCGGGCAAACGTGGACTAGGTTGACACATCTCTTGAAAAAGCCACTTGGAATTCACCCGTTTGCTGGGAGATTAGAGCCGAAGTCTCAGTGACTCTTCGGTGAAGCAGGCCGAGAAATCAGTGAGGACACGCAACACTGGAACAAGGCAAGAAACTGGATCGAGAGACCTAGGCAGATGTCGTATTGTAATCCATTCTTTCAAGACAACCTGGAACATAGACGAATGTTTGCCCCATAGCAGTCCAGAGTGCCCACTGCAGCAAAGACGCCAAGATGGAGTGTTCTGGGAACACTGGAGTGTTAACTTAGAAGACGGAGCGGAAGGAAAAGCAGAGAGACACCATCTCTGTGGAATCAAGCCTTTTTTATTTTTTTTTTAAACACTCACGCCCTGAAGGAGAAATGAGAATGGAAATTGGAAAACGTGGATAAGTGACAGTGTAAGCACTTTCTGGAAAGCTCCCAAGAAGCAGGGGAAGTGGGACTTGTGGGCAAATGGGAAGGGCAAAAGTGCTTCAAGTGAAAAAGCGGAGAAGGGTGGCTGTCAGCGAGCCACCTAGCCACTTTTAAAAGTAAGACAAAGAACAAAACGCGCAAGAAAAAGGAAAGTGAAGTGAAAAGCCAAACGCTCAGAAGATGATGCCTATGAGATGCTGGCCTCCGCCCAGCAGGCTTCGGGAGCAGAGCAAAGAGAGCAAGGGCCTTCAGGAAGTCCCTGGGGCAGTCAGCTCCCAGACTGCTGTGAGAGTTGGGATGGGGCTGGGGACAGGGGCAGGTGCCTCAGAGGGATGGGGGTGCTCCCGGTAGGAGTGAGGAGCCCAGGGAGCTGGCTGCTGCTGAGCAGGCGGGCTCAGTCTTCCCAACGGAGCACTCCGTCTCTCCGCAGCAGCCACAAGTGCAGAGCGTCCCTGTGCTGGGCCGCCCGCGCCTGGGCCTCGGCACCGGCCGGGCGCCCTTCAGGGTGCAGCATTTGCAGTCTGCATCCCAAATGAGTGGGATTCCGGGGGGGACAGTGACCGCAAGGGGAACCTCCAATTCCCAACTCCAGTGCCTGCCCTGCCAACTTAGAAAAGACCTGTGCATTCTCTCTGAAGTCCCCAGGGCACACACTGCCCACACCCAATGGAGCAGGAAGTTCAGTCATTGCCAGGGTTCCTCCCCCACAGGACCACCTGCAGACACAAGGGTGGCTCCCAGCTGGCCCTGCATGTCTCCTTCCTGCACCTGTTGCCACCTCCCGGCAGAGGATCCATCCTCAGGACCCTGGAGCCGCAGAGCAGGGCCCCTTAGCTGACAAGGAAGGCAGAAGTCGGCCTACACATTGATGGGGAAAGGGGAGCACTGAGCATTCTGAAGACCTAGGGGTTCAGGGGAAGTTGGGCCGTCCAGCACTGCTACCCCAGTGGGATGGGGACAGAGAAGTGATGGAGCACTCGGTCAGGGAACAGAACTGAGAGGCCTCAGCCTGAAGCCTCTGAATTGGGAAGAACTTGAAGCTCTGGGGGCAGGGGGGGAAGGCAGGACCCTCCAGAGGAAATGACTGAGCTGCAGCAGCCGAGAGGGCTGCGTGCTCCTGCCTGCCCTCCATCTCCTTCTCCTCCCTCCAGGAGTGAGGAGAGGGTGATTGGAGTCCAGTAGGGACCAGAGTCTAAGGAGCAAGGCGAATTGGAGGGCATAGGGGTCCACTTGGGGCAGAAGGCTGGAGCGGAGGCAAGAGGGGATTCCAGGGAAGGAGGGAGGGAGGCAGAGAGCTGGGGCTCAGAATGGAAGAAGGTGCTGACATCCCACCTGGAGGAGGGGTGGGAATGGAGAGGGGGCTGAAGGCGGGGGCGGTGGGGGGAGCTCTGGTCAGGGATCTCAGTTTCCAGCGTGAGGGCCAGGGTCTCCCGTGTGGGCTCTGAGCAGGGTGAGGCAGCGCACCTTGTCGTCCAAGCGGGATCCGAGTGCAGCAGTGTCAGCCTCACCGGGGAGTGACCTCAAAAAGCAGAATGTCACCTCCCTAGTCCCCCAAGACCTCTTCTCCTGAGCCTCCAACGGAGGAAGCTCCCCAGGGAATTAGGTGCAAGGGCCTGAGAAGGACGCACCAAGTAGAGGCTGCGGAGCAGCCTGGAAGGAGGGAAGGAAGGGCAGGTGGGCGTGGGGGTGCCAGGTGGAAGGGGTGGAGGGCAGGATGTCCTTGGACGTCGCGGAGCCCAAGGAGGTGAGGACAGGGCTGAGGGCGGGGACCTGGAACCCTAGATGACTGGGGCAGACTTTGGGGGCGGGGTGCCTCTCGAAAGCTCAGAGCTCTTTGCCCGGTCGGATGTCTTTCACCCCTCAGAGGAACACCACAGTCTAAGGAGCTGTTTCAATTGTTCAGTCCCCGTGCCTGTTGATTACTTGGTTTTGCCAGAAGGCTCGGTTGGGTGTTGGCATCCCAAACTTCTGCCTTCAAAGGAACAGGCCCAGATCAGTCCGGGTCGGAGGACTTTTCGCCAGCGGGGGCTCGCAGCGCAGCCACCTGAGAAGACGTGGACAACATTTGACGAAGGGCTGGATCTGGGCCTCCGGGGTGTCAGCGACCAAGCAGTTGACATCAGGGCGCCTCCGGAAGGTTTCCCCGTGCACTGTCATTTCCCCGCTTTCTCCTCCCGGCTGCCATTTGTCCCCTGGTCCAATTCCCAGCCCCCTCCTCGGGTCAGATACTGCCCCTCAGACCACCCACCATGAGACTCAGCCTCCCTGGAGAGTGGCCTACTGAGGCAGGAGGTTCTCCCAGGCCCTCAGGACTCTGAGCTGCACTTGTAGCCTCTGGGCCTCCCCTCCCCCGTTCCCTGAACCACATCCAGACTCAAGCCCCTGGGCAGGCCGCCCTAGGCCCCAGAGAGGTCTCCACCCCACGCCTGACCAGGACTCTGTTCCACTGACCCACCCTCCTGGAGGGCCCAGAGCAGAGACCCTGGCTTGGAGCCCACACAGACCTCAGCACACAAAGAGGCCAGACACCGCATTCCATTTAAGAACACTTTATTTGGCTCACTTTCAAATCATTCTTCTCAAAACAGCTGGAGCGAACAAAACGATCAAAGCAAATCGCCAACTTAAAACACAGCGAAGAAAACTTCTGGTAGATAAAAAATCAACTTCTTGCGGTCATCTTTCCAGTAACAGCAATATTATATTACATTATATATATATATTACGTGATACATATGTGTGTGTGTGTATATATATATATATATATAGTACATGTTATATAATATATATTACATTATATATTTAATATATATCTTATCTTACATCATATATATAATATATATCTTAGATATAGAGAATATCATATAATATTACAGTAACAGTAATATTTTCTGTTTGCGCTGATCATTCCATCGATCGTTTCAACTGTCAGTCCTGGAGGAAGGCCCAACAGGCTCCGTTTCCACATGGTCGGAGTCTTCCACATCAGTCGAACTGGTTTCTCTTAAATCAAGTTTCACATAGTTTTCTGAAGTCGTGTCGATCGTTTCTTAAATCAACTTTCACATCTGTTTCTTAAATCAAGCTTCACAGAGTTTTCTGAAGTCCTGTCGATCGTTTCCTAAATCAAGTTTCACTTCTGCTTCTTAAATCAAGTTTCACATCTGTTTCTGACACCAAGTTTCACATTGTTTTCTTACACCATGTATGCATGAATTGGGTCCCGAGGCTGCTGCTTCTGAAAGAAACATGTCATAGTTTTTAGAGCGTTAGACACAAACGGGTTTTCAGTAACAGCGGCGATCTTGGCCGTTACATGTACAAGCAGTTTCTGAGCTGCAGACCGGCACATCGGTTTTAGGAACATCCTGATCGCGTTCTTTCGAGCAGTTAATCTCTTTGGTAAACATCGCATCATCGTATCTAGGAGAAACGTTGCCATGAAGCGCTCGAGAGTCCCTAACGATGCTTTTTAGAAAAGAGATGATGGAATCCTTGGAAATCATAATGAGGCCAACGCTACTTAAAAAATGTTGAAAGCTACTCACCGCTCCTTCGGTCGGGAGAGGCGCCACGCAGCAGGCAGGGACCCAGGAGAAGCCGCAGGCCTGGGGAGGGTTGGCGGAGAAGAGTGAGAGGGGAGGGCCTGAGACAGAGCCTTTATTGGGGTTTCCAGGAAGGGCTCCGTGGTGGGGCGGAGCAAACAGTTGAAAGTTGTCCAATCGGAATCGTCCTGGAGGGGGGAGCTAGAGGGGCGGTGTCTGGTGGCCTGGGATCTGGCCCTGGGACAATTCAGGGCAGGGAAAAGACTGGCTTGGCTTAGGAGCCTTGGAAAAGGAGCTAGTAGTATCTCAAGAAAGCTGCCCAAATCCCCTTGGATTTGCCTGCTAGGAAATGTTCATTTGAAGCCACGGAGGCCACAAAGGCTCCCAAACATTTGAAAACGAGAAAGAAGAAGTTGTCTAGCACCAGAAAGGCCAGCCCCCAAGACAGCCGTTCACCGTCTTTAGGAACTGGCCAGTCCCGGCAGGGGCAGTCTCTCCCAGGGGACGGAAGGCCCCCCCCCGAGTGTCACAGCTCCCAGAATACCCAAAGGAAACCCTCGAGTTCCTCGAATTGGCCCTGGGGGAATGGATGCCCACGACAACATGTTGCTGTAGGAACAGTCACTACACGACTCCGGATGGTTTCATGTGATCACAGAAATTGGGCAGGCTTTCCGGGCAAACGTGGACTAGGTTGACACATCTCTTGAAAAAGCCACTTGGAATTCACCCGTTTGCTGGGAGATTAGAGCCGAAGTCTCAGTGACTCTTCGGTGAAGCAGGCCGAGAAATCAGTGAGGACACGCAACACTGGAACAAGGCAAGAAACTGGATCGAGAGACCTAGGCAGATGTCGTATTGTAATCCATTCTTTCAAGACAACCTGGAACATAGACGAATGTTTGCCCCATAGCAGTCCAGAGTGCCCACTGCAGCAAAGACGCCAAGATGGAGTGTTCTGGGAACACTGGAGTGTTAACTTAGAAGACGGAGCGGAAGGAAAAGCAGAGAGACACCATCTCTGTGGAATCAAGCCTTTTTTATTTTTTTTTTAAACACTCACGCCCTGAAGGAGAAATGAGAATGGAAATTGGAAAACGTGGATAAGTGACAGTGTAAGCACTTTCTGGAAAGCTCCCAAGAAGCAGGGGAAGTGGGACTTGTGGGCAAATGGGAAGGGCAAAAGTGCTTCAAGTGAAAAAGCGGGGAAGGGTGGCTGTCAGCGAGCCACCTAGCCACTTTTAAAAGTAAGACAAAGAACAAAACGCGCAAGAAAAAGGAAAGTGAAGTGAAAAGCCAAACGCTCAGAAGATGATGCCTATGAGATGCTGGCCTCCGCCCAGCAGGCTTCGGGAGCAGAGCAAAGAGAGCAAGGGCCTTCAGGAAGTCCCTGGGGCAGTCAGCTCCCAGACTGCTGTGAGAGTTGGGATGGGGCTGGGGACAGGGGCAGGTGCCTCAGAGGGATGGGGGTGCTCCCGGTAGGAGTGAGGAGCCCAGGGAGCTGGCTGCTGCTGAGCAGGCGGGCTCAGTCTTCCCAACGGAGCACTCCGTCTCTCCGCAGCAGCCACAAGTGCAGAGCGTCCCTGTGCTGGGCCGCCCGCGCCTGGGCCTCGGCACCGGCCGGGCGCCCTTCAGGGTGCAGCATTTGCAGTCTGCATCCCAAATGAGTGGGATTCCGGGGGGGACAGTGACCGCAAGGGGAACCTCCAATTCCCAACTCCAGTGCCTGCCCTGCCAACTTAGAAAAGACCTGTGCATTCTCTCTGAAGTCCCCAGGGCACACACTGCCCACACCCAATGGAGCAGGAAGTTCAGTCATTGCCAGGGTTCCTCCCCCACAGGACCACCTGCAGACACAAGGGTGGCTCCCAGCTGGCCCTGCATGTCTCCTTCCTGCACCTGTTGCCACCTCCCGGCAGAGGATCCATCCTCAGGACCCTGGAGCCGCAGAGCAGGGCCCCTTAGCTGACAAGGAAGGCAGAAGTCGGCCTACACATTGATGGGGAAAGGGGAGCACTGAGCATTCTGAAGACCTAGGGGTTCAGGGGAAGTTGGGCCGTCCAGCACTGCTACCCCAGTGGGATGGGGACAGAGAAGTGATGGAGCACTCGGTCAGGGAACAGAACTGAGAGGCCTCAGCCTGAAGCCTCTGAATTGGGAAGAACTTGAAGCTCTGGGGGCAGGGGGGGAAGGCAGGACCCTCCAGAGGAAATGACTGAGCTGCAGCAGCCGAGAGGGCTGCGTGCTCCTGCCTGCCCTCCATCTCCTTCTCCTCCCTCCAGGAGTGAGGAGAGGGTGATTGGAGTCCAGTAGGGACCAGAGTCTAAGGAGCAAGGCGAATTGGAGGGCATAGGGGTCCACTTGGGGCAGAAGGCTGGAGCGGAGGCAAGAGGGGATTCCAGGGAAGGAGGGAGGGAGGCAGAGAGCTGGGGCTCAGAATGGAAGAAGGTGCTGACATCCCACCTGGAGGAGGGGTGGGAATGGAGAGGGGGCTGAAGGCGGGGGCGGTGGGGGGAGCTCTGGTCAGGGATCTCAGTTTCCAGCGTGAGGGCCAGGGTCTCCCGTGTGGGCTCTGAGCAGGGTGAGGCAGCGCACCTTGTCGTCCAAGCGGGATCCGAGTGCAGCAGTGTCAGCCTCACCGGGGAGTGACCTCAAAAAGCAGAATGTCACCTCCCTAGTCCCCCAAGACCTCTTCTCCTGAGCCTCCAACGGAGGAAGCTCCCCAGGGAATTAGGTGCAAGGGCCTGAGAAGGACGCACCAAGTAGAGGCTGCGGAGCAGCCTGGAAGGAGGGAAGGAAGGGCAGGTGGGCGTGGGGGTGCCAGGTGGAAGGGGTGGAGGGCAGGATGTCCTTGGACGTCGCGGAGCCCAAGGAGGTGAGGACAGGGCTGAGGGCGGGGACCTGGAACCCTAGATGACTGGGGCAGACTTTGGGGGCGGGGTGCCTCTCGAAAGCTCAGAGCTCTTTGCCCGGTCGGATGTCTTTCACCCCTCAGAGGAACACCACAGTCTAAGGAGCTGTTTCAATTGTTCAGTCCCCGTGCCTGTTGATTACTTGGTTTTGCCAGAAGGCTCGGTTGGGTGTTGGCATCCCAAACTTCTGCCTTCAAAGGAACAGGCCCAGATCAGTCCGGGTCGGAGGACTTTTCGCCAGCGGGGGCTCGCAGCGCAGCCACCTGAGAAGACGTGGACAACATTTGACGAAGGGCTGGATCTGGGCCTCCGGGGTGTCAGCGACCAAGCAGTTGACATCAGGGCGCCTCCGGAAGGTTTCCCCGTGCACTGTCATTTCCCCGCTTTCTCCTCCCGGCTGCCATTTGTCCCCTGGTCCAATTCCCAGCCCCCTCCTCGGGTCAGATACTGCCCCTCAGACCACCCACCATGAGACTCAGCCTCCCTGGAGAGTGGCCTACTGAGGCAGGAGGTTCTCCCAGGCCCTCAGGACTCTGAGCTGCACTTGTAGCCTCTGGGCCTCCCCTCCCCCGTTCCCTGAACCACATCCAGACTCAAGCCCCTGGGCAGGCCGCCCTAGGCCCCAGAGAGGTCTCCACCCCACGCCTGACCAGGACTCTGTTCCACTGACCCACCCTCCTGGAGGGCCCAGAGCAGAGACCCTGGCTTGGAGCCCACACAGACCTCAGCACACAAAGAGGCCAGACACCGCATTCCATTTAAGAACACTTTATTTGGCTCACTTTCAAATCATTCTTCTCAAAACAGCTGGAGCGAACAAAACGATCAAAGCAAATCGCCAACTTAAAACACAGCGAAGAAAACTTCTGGTAGATAAAAAATCAACTTCTTGCGGTCATCTTTCCAGTAACAGCAATATTATATTACATTATATATATATATTACGTGATACATATGTGTGTGTGTGTATATATATATATATATATATATATAGTACATGTTATATAATATATATTACATTATATATTTAATATATATCTTATCTTACATCATATATATAATATATATCTTAGATATAGAGAATATCATATAATATTACAGTAACAGTAATATTTTCTGTTTGCGCTGATCATTCCATCGATCGTTTCAACTGTCAGTCCTGGAGGAAGGCCAAACAGGCTCCGTTTCCACATGGTCGGAGTCTTCCACATCAGTCGAACTGGTTTCTCTTAAATCAAGTTTCACATAGTTTTCTGAAGTCGTGTCGATCGTTTCTTAAATCAACTTTCACATCTGTTTCTTAAATCAAGCTTCACAGAGTTTTCTGAAGTCCTGTCGATCGTTTCCTAAATCAAGTTTCACTTCTGCTTCTTAAATCAAGTTTCACTTCTGTTTCTTAAATCAAGTTTCACATCTGTTTCTGACACCAAGTTTCACATTGTTTTCTTACACCATGTATGCATGAATTGGGTCCCGAGGCTGCTGCTTCTGAAAGAAACATGTCATAGTTTTTAGAGGGTTAGACACAAACGGGTTTTCAGTAACAGCGGCGATCTTGGCCGTTACATGTACAAGCAGTTTCTGAGCTGCAGACCGGCACATCGGTTTTAGGAACATCCTGATCGCGTTCTTTCGAGCAGTTAATCTCTTTGGTAAACATCGCATCATCGTATCTAGGAGAAACGTTGCCATGAAGCGCTCTAGAGAGTCCCTAACGATGCTTTTTAGAAAAGAGATGATGGAATCCTTGGAAATCATAATGAGGCCAACGCTACTTAAAAAATGTTGAAAGCTACTCACCGCTCCTTCGGTCGGGAGAGGCGCCACGCAGCAGGCAGGGACCCAGGAGAAGCCGCAGGCCTGGGGAGGGTTGGCGGAGAAGAGTGAGAGGGGAGGGCCTGAGACAGAGCCTTTATTGGGGTTTCCAGGAAGGGCTCCGTGGTGGGGCGGAGCAAACAGTTGAAAGTTGTCCAATCGGAATCGTCCTGGAGGGGGGAGCTAGAGGGGCGGTGTCTGGTGGCCTGGGATCTGGCCCTGGGACAATTCAGGGCAGGGAAAAGACTGGCTTGGCTTAGGAGCCTTGGAAAAGGAGCTAGTAGTATCTCAAGAAAGCTGCCCAAATCCCCTTGGATTTGCCTGCTAGGAAATGTTCATTTGAAGCCACGGAGGCCACAAAGGCTCCCAAACATTTGAAAACGAGAAAGAAGAAGTTGTCTAGCACCAGAAAGGCCAGCCCCCAAGACAGCCGTTCACCGTCTTTAGGAACTGGCCAGTCCCGGCAGGGGCAGTCTCTCCCAGGGGACGGAAGGCCCCCCCCCGAGTGTCACAGCTCCCAGAATACCCAAAGGAAACCCTCGAGTTCCTCGAATTGGCCCTGGGGGAATGGATGCCCACGACAACATGTTGCTGTAGGAACAGTCACTACACGACTCCGGATGGTTTCATGTGATCACAGAAATTGGGCAGGCTTTCCGGGCAAACGTGGACTAGGTTGACACATCTCTTGAAAAAGCCACTTGGAATTCACCCGTTTGCTGGGAGATTAGAGCCGAAGTCTCAGTGACTCTTCGGTGAAGCAGGCCGAGAAATCAGTGAGGACACGCAACACTGGAACAAGGCAAGAAACTGGATCGAGAGACCTAGGCAGATGTCGTATTGTAATCCATTCTTTCAAGACAACCTGGAACATAGACGAATGTTTGCCCCATAGCAGTCCAGAGTGCCCACTGCAGCAAAGACGCCAAGATGGAGTGTTCTGGGAACACTGGAGTGTTAACTTAGAAGACGGAGCGGAAGGAAAAGCAGAGAGACACCATCTCTGTGGAATCAAGCCTTTTTTATTTTTTTTTTAAACACTCACGCCCTGAAGGAGAAATGAGAATGGAAATTGGAAAACGTGGATAAGTGACAGTGTAAGCACTTTCTGGAAAGCTCCCAAGAAGCAGGGGAAGTGGGACTTGTGGGCAAATGGGAAGGGCAAAAGTGCTTCAAGTGAAAAAGCGGAGAAGGGTGGCTGTCAGCGAGCCACCTAGCCACTTTTAAAAGTAAGACAAAGAACAAAACGCGCAAGAAAAAGGAAAGTGAAGTGAAAAGCCAAACGCTCAGAAGATGATGCCTATGAGATGCTGGCCTCCGCCCAGCAGGCTTCGGGAGCAGAGCAAAGAGAGCAAGGGCCTTCAGGAAGTCCCTGGGGCAGTCAGCTCCCAGACTGCTGTGAGAGTTGGGATGGGGCTGGGGACAGGGGCAGGTGCCTCAGAGGGATGGGGGTGCTCCCGGTAGGAGTGAGGAGCCCAGGGAGCTGGCTGCTGCTGAGCAGGCGGGCTCAGTCTTCCCAACGGAGCACTCCGTCTCTCCGCAGCAGCCACAAGTGCAGAGCGTCCCTGTGCTGGGCCGCCCGCGCCTGGGCCTCGGCACCGGCCAGGCGCCCTTCAGGGTGCAGCATTTGCAGTCTGCATCCCAAATGAGTGGGATTCCGGGGGGACAGTGACCGCAAGGGGAACCTCCAATTCCCAACTCCAGTGCCTGCCCTGCCAACTTAGAAAAGACCTGTGCATTCTCTCTGAAGTCCCCAGGGCACACACTGCCCACACCCAATGGAGCAGGAAGTTCAGTCATTGCCAGGGTTCCTCCCCCACAGGACCACCTGCAGACACAAGGGTGGCTCCCAGCTGGCCCTGCATGTCTCCTTCCTGCACCTGTTGCCACCTCCCGGCAGAGGATCCATCCTCAGGACCCTGGAGCCGCAGAGCAGGGCCCCTTAGCTGACAAGGAAGGCAGAAGTCGGCCTACACATTGATGGGGAAAGGGGAGCACTGAGCATTCTGAAGACCTAGGGGTTCAGGGGAAGTTGGGCCGTCCAGCACTGCTACCCCAGTGGGATGGGGACAGAGAAGTGATGGAGCACTCGGTCAGGGAACAGAACTGAGAGGCCTCAGCCTGAAGCCTCTGAATTGGGAAGAACTTGAAGCTCTGGGGGCAGGGGGGGAAGGCAGGACCCTCCAGAGGAAATGACTGAGCTGCAGCAGCCGAGAGGGCTGCGTGCTCCTGCCTGCCCTCCATCTCCTGCTCCTCCCTCCAGGAGTGAGGAGAGGGTGATTGGAGTCCAGTAGGGACCAGAGTCTAAGGAGCAAGGTGAATTGGAGGGCATAGGGGTCCACTTGGGGCAGAAGGCTGGAGCGGAGGCAAGAGGGGATTCCAGGGAAGGAGGGAGGGAGGCAGAGAGCTGGGGCTCAGAATGGAAGAAGGTGCTGACATCCCACCTGGAGGAGGGGTGGGAATGGAGAGGGGGCTGAAGGCGGGGGCGGTGGGGGGAGCTCTGGTCAGGGATCTCAGTTTCCAGCGTGAGGGCCAGGGTCTCCCGTGTGGGCTCAGAGCAGGGTGAGGCAGCGCACCTTGTCGTCCAAGCGGGATCCGAGTGCAGCAGTGTCAGCCTCACCGGGGAGTGACCTCAAAAAGCAGAATGTCACCTCCCTAGTCCCCCAAGACCTCTTCTCCTGAGCCTCCAACGGAGGAAGCTCCCCAGGGAATTAGGTGCAAGGGCCTGAGAAGGACGCACCAAGTAGAGGCTGCGGAGCAGCCTGGAAGGAGGGAAGGAAGGGCAGGTGGGCGTGGGGGTGCCAGGTGGAAGGGGTGGAGGGCAGGATGTCCTTGGACGTCGCGGAGCCCAAGGAGGTGAGGACAGGGCTGAGGGCGGGGACCTGGAACCCTAGATGACTGGGGCAGACTTTGGGGGCGGGGTGCCTCTCGAAAGCTCAGAGCTCTTTGCCCGGTCGGATGTCTTTCACCCCTCAGAGGAACACCACAGTCTAAGGAGCTGTTTCAATTGTTCAGTCCCCGTGCCTGTTGATTACTTGCTTTTGCCAGAAGGCTCGGTTGGGTGTTGGCATCCCTAACTTCTGCCTTCAAAGGAACAGGCCCAGATCAGTCCGGGTCGGAGGACTTTTCGCCAGCGGGGGCTCGCAGCGCAGCCACCTGAGAAGACGTGGACAACATTTGACGAAGGGCTGGATCTGGGCCTCCGGGGTGTCAGCGACCAAGCAGTTGACATCAGGGCGCCTCCGGAAGGTTTCCCCGTGCACTGTCATTTCCCCGCTTTCTCCTCCCGGCTGCCATTTGTCCCCTGGTCCAATTCCCAGCCCCCTCCTTGGGTCAGATACTGCCCCTCAGACCACCCACCATGAGACTCAGCCTCCCTGGAGAGTGGCCTACTGAGGCAGGAGGTTCTCCCAGGCCCTCAGAACTCTGAGCTGCACTTGTAGCCTCTGGGCCTCCCCTCCCCCGTTCCCTGAACCACATCCAGACTCAAGCCCCTGGGCAGGCCGCCCTAGGCCCCAGAGAGGTCTCCACCCCACGCCTGACCAGGACTCTGTTCCACTGACCCACCCTCCTGGAGGGCCCAGAGCAGAGACCCTGGCTTGGAGCCCACACAGACCTCAGCACACAAAGAGGCCAGACACCGCATTCCATTTAAGAACACTTTATTTGGCTCACTTTCAAATCATTCTTCTCAAAACAGCTGGAGCGAACAAAACGATCAAAGCAAATCGCCAACTTAAAACACAGCGAAGAAAACTTCTGGTAGATAAAAAATCAACTTCTTGCGGTCATCTTTCCAGTAACAGCAATATTATATTACATTATATATATATATTACGTGATACATATGTGTGTGTGTGTATATATATATATATATATATAGTACATGTTATATAATATATATTACATTATATATTTAATATATATCTTATCTTACATCATATATATAATATATATCTTAGATATAGAGAATATCATATAATATTACAGTAACAGTAATATTTTCTGTTTGCGCCGATCATTCCATCGATCGTTTCAACTGTCAGTCCTGGAGGAAGGCCAAACAGGCTCCGTTTCCACATGGTCGGAGTCTTCCACATCAGTCGAACTGGTTTCTCTTAAATCAAGTTTCACATAGTTTTCTGAAGTCGTGTCGATCGTTTCTTAAATCAACTTTCACATCTGTTTCTTAAATCAAGCTTCACAGAGTTTTCTGAAGTCCTGTCGATCGTTTCCTAAATCAAGTTTCACTTCTGCTTCTTAAATCAAGTTTCACTTCTGTTTCTTAAATCAAGTTTCACATCTGTTTCTGACACCAAGTTTCACATTGTTTTCTTACACCATGTATGCATGAATTGGGTCCCGAGGCTGCTGCTTCTGAAAGAAACATGTCATAGTTTTTAGAGGGTTAGACACAAACGGGTTTTCAGTAACAGCGGCGATCTTGGCCGTTACATGTACAAGCAGTTTCTGAGCTGCAGACCGGCACATCGGTTTTAGGAACATCCTGATCGCGTTCTTTCGAGCAGTTAATCTCTTTGGTAAACATCGCATCATCGTATCTAGGAGAAACGTTGCCATGAAGCGCTCGAGAGTCCCTAACGATGCTTTTTAGAAAAGAGATGATGGAATCCTTGGAAATCATAATGAGGCCAACGCTACTTAAAAAATGTTGAAAGCTACTCACCGCTCCTTCGGTCGGGAGAGGCGCCACGCAGCAGGCAGGGACCCAGGAGAAGCCGCAGGCCTGGGGAGGGTTGGCGGAGAAGAGTGAGAGGGGAGGGCCTGAGACAGAGCCTTTATTGGGGTTTCCAGGAAGGGCTCCGTGGTGGGGCGGAGCAAACAGTTGAAAGTTGTCCAATCGGAATCGTCCTGGAGGGGGGAGCTAGAGGGGCGGTGTCTGGTGGCCTGGGATCTGGCCCTGGGACAATTCAGGGCAGGGAAAAGACTGGCTTGGCTTAGGAGCCTTGGAAAAGGAGCTAGTAGTATCTCAAGAAAGCTGCCCAAATCCCCTTGGATTTGCCTGCTAGGAAATGTTCATTTGAAGCCACGGAGGCCACAAAGGCTCCCAAACATTTGAAAACGAGAAAGAAGAAGTTGTCTAGCACCAGAAAGGCCAGCCCCCAAGACAGCCGTTCACCGTCTTTAGGAACTGGCCAGTCCCGGCAGGGGCAGTCTCTCCCAGGGGACGGAAGGCCCCCCCCGAGTGTCACAGCTCCCAGAATACCCAAAGGAAACCCTCGAGTTCCTCGAATTGGCCCTGGGGGAATGGATGCCCACGACAACATGTTGCTGTAGGAACAGTCACTACACGACTCCGGATGGTTTCATGTGATCACAGAAATTGGGCAGGCTTTCCGGGCAAACGTGGACTAGGTTGACACATCTCTTGAAAAAGCCACTTGGAATTCACCCGTTTGCTGGGAGATTAGAGCCGAAGTCTCAGTGACTCTTCGGTGAAGCAGGCCGAGAAATCAGTGAGGACACGCAACACTGGAACAAGGCAAGAAACTGGATCGAGAGACCTAGGCAGATGTCGTATTGTAATCCATTCTTTCAAGACAACCTGGAACATAGACGAATGTTTGCCCCATAGCAGTCCAGAGTGCCCACTGCAGCAAAGACGCCAAGATGGAGTGTTCTGGGAACACTGGAGTGTTAACTTAGAAGACGGAGCGGAAGGAAAAGCAGAGAGACACCATCTCTGTGGAATCAAGCCTTTTTTATTTTTTTTTTAAACACTCACGCCCTGAAGGAGAAATGAGAATGGAAATTGGAAAACGTGGATAAGTGACAGTGTAAGCACTTTCTGGAAAGCTCCCAAGAAGCAGGGGAAGTGGGACTTGTGGGCAAATGGGAAGGGCAAAAGTGCTTCAAGTGAAAAAGCGGAGAAGGGTGGCTGTCAGCGAGCCACCTAGCCACTTTTAAAAGTAAGACAAAGAACAAAACGCGCAAGAAAAAGGAAAGTGAAGTGAAAAGCCAAACGCTCAGAAGATGATGCCTATGAGATGCTGGCCTCCGCCCAGCAGGCTTCGGGAGCAGAGCAAAGAGAGCAAGGGCCTTCAGGAAGTCCCTGGGGCAGTCAGCTCCCAGACTGCTGTGAGAGTTGGGATGGGGCTGGGGACAGGGGCAGGTGCCTCAGAGGGATGGGGGTGCTCCCGGTAGGAGTGAGGAGCCCAGGGAGCTGGCTGCTGCTGAGCAGGCGGGCTCAGTCTTCCCAACGGAGCACTCCGTCTCTCCGCAGCAGCCACAAGTGCAGAGCGTCCCTGTGCTGGGCCGCCCGCGCCTGGGCCTCGGCACCGGCCGGGCGCCCTTCAGGGTGCAGCATTTGCAGTCTGCATCCCAAATGAGTGGGATTCCGGGGGGACAGTGACCGCAAGGGGAACCTCCAATTCCCAACTCCAGTGCCTGCCCTGCCAACTTAGAAAAGACCTGTGCATTCTCTCTGAAGTCCCCAGGGCACACACTGCCCACACCCAATGGAGCAGGAAGTTCAGTCATTGCCAGGGTTCCTCCCCCACAGGACCACCTGCAGACACAAGGGTGGCTCCCAGCTGGCCCTGCATGTCTCCTTCCTGCACCTGTTGCCACCTCCCGGCAGAGGATCCATCCTCAGGACCCTGGAGCCGCAGAGCAGGGCCCCTTAGCTGACAAGGAAGGCAGAAGTCGGCCTACACATTGATGGGGAAAGGGGAGCACTGAGCATTCTGAAGACCTAGGGGTTCAGGGGAAGTTGGGCCGTCCAGCACTGCTACCCCAGTGGGATGGGGACAGAGAAGTGATGGAGCACTCGGTCAGGGAACAGAACTGAGAGGCCTCAGCCTGAAGCCTCTGAATTGGGAAGAACTTGAAGCTCTGGGGGCAGGGGGGGAAGGCAGGACCCTCCAGAGGAAATGACTGAGCTGCAGCAGCCGAGAGGGCTGCGTGCTCCTGCCTGCCCTCCATCTCCTTCTCCTCCCTCCAGGAGTGAGGAGAGGGTGATTGGAGTCCAGTAGGGACCAGAGTCTAAGGAGCAAGGCGAATTGGAGGGCATAGGGGTCCACTTGGGGCAGAAGGCTGGAGCGGAGGCAAGAGGGGATTCCAGGGAAGGAGGGAGGGAGGCAGAGAGCTGGGGCTCAGAATGGAAGAAGGTGCTGACATCCCACCTGGAGGAGGGGTGGGAATGGAGAGGGGGCTGAAGGCGGGGGCGGTGGGGGGAGCTCTGGTCAGGGATCTCAGTTTCCAGCGTGAGGGCCAGGGTCTCCCGTGTGGGCTCTGAGCAGGGTGAGGCAGCGCACCTTGTCGTCCAAGCGGGATCCGAGTGCAGCAGTGTCAGCCTCACCGGGGAGTGACCTCAAAAAGCAGAATGTCACCTCCCTAGTCCCCCAAGACCTCTTCTCCTGAGCCTCCAACGGAGGAAGCTCCCCAGGGAATTAGGTGCAAGGGCCTGAGAAGGACGCACCAAGTAGAGGCTGCGGAGCAGCCTGGAAGGAGGGAAGGAAGGGCAGGTGGGCGTGGGGGTGCCAGGTGGAAGGGGTGGAGGGCAGGATGTCCTTGGACGTCGCGGAGCCCAAGGAGGTGAGGACAGGGCTGAGGGCGGGGACCTGGAACCCTAGATGACTGGGGCAGACTTTGGGGGCGGGGTGCCTCTCGAAAGCTCAGAGCTCTTTGCCCGGTCGGATGTCTTTCACCCCTCAGAGGAACACCACAGTCTAAGGAGCCGTTTCAATTGTTCAGTCCCCGTGCCTGTTGATTACTTGGTTTTGCCAGAAGGCTCGGTTGGGTGTTGGCATCCCAAACTTCTGCCTTCAAAGGAACAGGCCCAGATCAGTCCGGGTCGGAGGACTTTTCGCCAGCGGGGGCTCGCAGCGCAGCCACCTGAGAAGACGTGGACAACATTTGACGAAGGGCTGGATCTGGGCCTCCGGGGTGTCAGCGACCAAGCAGTTGACATCAGGGCGCCTCCGGAAGGTTTCCCCGTGCACTGTCATTTCCCCGCTTTCTCCTCCCGGCTGCCATTTGTCCCCTGGTCCAATTCCCAGCCCCCTCCTCGGGTCAGATACTGCCCCTCAGACCACCCACCATGAGACTCAGCCTCCCTGGAGAGTGGCCTACTGAGGCAGGAGGTTCTCCCAGGCCCTCAGGACTCTGAGCTGCACTTGTAGCCTCTGGGCCTCCCCTCCCCCGTTCCCTGAACCACATCCAGACTCAAGCCCCTGGGCAGGCCGCCCTAGGCCCCAGAGAGGTCTCCACCCCACGCCTGACCAGGACTCTGTTCCACTGACCCACCCTCCTGGAGGGCCCAGAGCAGAGACCCTGGCTTGGAGCCCACACAGACCTCAGCACACAAAGAGGCCAGACACCGCATTCCATTTAAGAACACTTTATTTGGCTCACTTTCAAATCATTCTTCTCAAAACAGCTGGAGCGAACAAAACGATCAAAGCAAATCGCCAACTTAAAACACAGCGAAGAAAACTTCTGGTAGATAAAAAATCAACTTCTTGCGGTCATCTTTCCAGTAACAGCAATATTATATTACATTATATATATATATTACGTGATACATATGTGTGTGTGTGTATATATATATATATATATATAGTACATGTTATATTATATATTACATTATATATTTAATATATATCTTATCTTATATCATATATATAATATATATCTTAGATATAGAGAATATCATATAATATTACAGTAACAGTAATATTTTCTGTTTGCGCTGATCATTCCATCGATCGTTTCAACTGTCAGTCCTGGAGGAAGGCCCAACAGGCTCCGTTTCCACATGGTCGGAGTCTTCCACATCAGTCGAACTGGTTTCTCTTAAATCAAGTTTCACATAGTTTTCTGAAGTCGTGTCGATCGTTTCTTAAATCAACTTTCACATCTGTTTCTTAAATCAAGCTTCACAGAGTTTTCTGAAGTCCTGTCGATCGTTTCCTAAATCAAGTTTCACTTCTGCTTCTTAAATCAAGTTTCACTTCTGTTTCTTAAATCAAGTTTCACATCTGTTTCTGACACCAAGTTTCACATTGTTTTCTTACACCATGTATGCATGAATTGGGTCCCGAGGCTGCTGCTTCTGAAAGAAACATGTCATAGTTTTTAGAGCGTTAGACACAAACGGGTTTTCAGTAACAGCGGCGATCTTGGCCGTTACATGTACAAGCAGTTTCTGAGCTGCAGACCGGCACATCGGTTTTAGGAACATCCTGATCGCGTTCTTTCGAGCAGTTAATCTCTTTGGTAAACATCGCATCATCGTATCTAGGAGAAACGTTGCCATGAAGCGCTCTAGAGAGTCCCTAACGATGCTTTTTAGAAAAGAGATGATGGAATCCTTGGAAATCATAATGAGGCCAACGCTACTTAAAAAATGTTGAAAGCTACTCACCGCTCCTTCGGTCGGGAGAGGCGCCACGCAGCAGGCAGGGACCCAGGAGAAGCCGCAGGCCTGGGGAGGGTTGGCGGAGAAGAGTGAGAGGGGAGGGCCTGAGACAGAGCCTTTATTGGGGTTTCCAGGAAGGGCTCCGTGGTGGGGCGGAGCAAACAGTTGAAAGTTGTCCAATCGGAATCGTCCTGGAGGGGGGAGCTAGAGGGGCGGTGTCTGGTGGCCTGGGATCTGGCCCTGGGACAATTCAGGGCAGGGAAAAGACTGGCTTGGCTTAGGAGCCTTGGAAAAGGAGCTAGTAGTATCTCAAGAAAGCTGCCCAAATCCCCTTGGATTTGCCTGCTAGGAAATGTTCATTTGAAGCCACGGAGGCCACAAAGGCTCCCAAACATTTGAAAACGAGAAAGAAGAAGTTGTCTAGCACCAGAAAGGCCAGCCCCCAAGACAGCCGTTCACCGTCTTTAGGAACTGGCCAGTCCCGGCAGGGGCAGTCTCTCCCAGGGGACGGAAGGCCCCCCCCGAGTGTCACAGCTCCCAGAATACCCAAAGGAAACCCTCGAGTTCCTCGAATTGGCCCTGGGGGAATGGATGCCCACGACAACATGTTGCTGTAGGAACAGTCACTACACGACTCCGGATGGTTTCATGTGATCACAGAAATTGGGCAGGCTTTCCGGGCAAACGTGGACTAGGTTGACACATCTCTTGAAAAAGCCACTTGGAATTCACCCGTTTGCTGGGAGATTAGAGCCGAAGTCTCAGTGACTCTTCGGTGAAGCAGGCCGAGAAATCAGTGAGGACACGCAACACTGGAACAAGGCAAGAAACTGGATCGAGAGACCTAGGCAGATGTCGTATTGTAATCCATTCTTTCAAGACAACCTGGAACATAGACGAATGTTTGCCCCATAGCAGTCCAGAGTGCCCACTGCAGCAAAGACGCCAAGATGGAGTGTTCTGGGAACACTGGAGTGTTAACTTAGAAGACGGAGCGGAAGGAAAAGCAGAGAGACACCATCTCTGTGGAATCAAGCCTTTTTTATTTTTTTTTTAAACACTCACGCCCTGAAGGAGAAATGAGAATGGAAATTGGAAAACGTGGATAAGTGACAGTGTAAGCACTTTCTGGAAAGCTCCCAAGAAGCAGGGGAAGTGGGACTTGTGGGCAAATGGGAAGGGCAAAAGTGCTTCAAGTGAAAAAGCGGAGAAGGGTGGCTGTCAGCGAGCCACCTAGCCACTTTTAAAAGTAAGACAAAGAACAAAACGCGCAAGAAAAAGGAAAGTGAAGTGAAAAGCCAAACGCTCAGAAGATGATGCCTATGAGATGCTGGCCTCCGCCCAGCAGGCTTCGGGAGCAGAGCAAAGAGAGCAAGGGCCTTCAGGAAGTCCCTGGGGCAGTCAGCTCCCAGACTGCTGTGAGAGTTGGGATGGGGCTGGGGACAGGGGCAGGTGCCTCAGAGGGATGGGGGTGCTCCCGGTAGGAGTGAGGAGCCCAGGGAGCTGGCTGCTGCTGAGCAGGCGGGCTCAGTCTTCCCAACGGAGCACTCCGTCTCTCCGCAGCAGCCACAAGTGCAGAGCGTCCCTGTGCTGGGCCGCCCGCGCCTGGGCCTCGGCACCGGCCGGGCGCCCTTCAGGGTGCAGCATTTGCAGTCTGCATCCCAAATGAGTGGGATTCCGGGGGGGACAGTGACCGCAAGGGGAACCTCCAATTCCCAACTCCAGTGCCTGCCCTGCCAACTTAGAAAAGACCTGTGCATTCTCTCTGAAGTCCCCAGGGCACACACTGCCCACACCCAATGGAGCAGGAAGTTCAGTCATTGCCAGGGTTCCTCCCCCACAGGACCACCTGCAGACACAAGGGTGGCTCCCAGCTGGCCCTGCATGTCTCCTTCCTGCACCTGTTGCCACCTCCCGGCAGAGGATCCATCCTCAGGACCCTGGAGCCGCAGAGCAGGGCCCCTTAGCTGACAAGGAAGGCAGAAGTCGGCCTACACATTGATGGGGAAAGGGGAGCACTGAGCATTCTGAAGACCTAGGGGTTCAGGGGAAGTTGGGCCGTCCAGCACTGCTACCCCAGTGGGATGGGGACAGAGAAGTGATGGAGCACTCGGTCAGGGAACAGAACTGAGAGGCCTCAGCCTGAAGCCTCTGAATTGGGAAGAACTTGAAGCTCTGGGGGCAGGGGGGGAAGGCAGGACCCTCCAGAGGAAATGACTGAGCTGCAGCAGCCGAGAGGGCTGCGTGCTCCTGCCTGCCCTCCATCTCCTTCTCCTCCCTCCAGGAGTGAGGAGAGGGTGATTGGAGTCCAGTAGGGACCAGAGTCTAAGGAGCAAGGCGAATTGGAGGGCATAGGGGTCCACTTGGGGCAGAAGGCTGGAGCGGAGGCAAGAGGGGATTCCAGGGAAGGAGGGAGGGAGGCAGAGAGCTGGGGCTCAGAATGGAAGAAGGTGCTGACATCCCACCTGGAGGAGGGGTGGGAATGGAGAGGGGGCTGAAGGCGGGGGCGGTGGGGGGAGCTCTGGTCAGGGATCTCAGTTTCCAGCGTGAGGGCCAGGGTCTCCCGTGTGGGCTCTGAGCAGGGTGAGGCAGCGCACCTTGTCGTCCAAGCGGGATCCGAGTGCAGCAGTGTCAGCCTCACCGGGGAGTGACCTCAAAAAGCAGAATGTCACCTCCCTAGTCCCCCAAGACCTCTTCTCCTGAGCCTCCAACGGAGGAAGCTCCCCAGGGAATTAGGTGCAAGGGCCTGAGAAGGACGCACCAAGTAGAGGCTGCGGAGCAGCCTGGAAGGAGGGAAGGAAGGGCAGGTGGGCGTGGGGGTGCCAGGTGGAAGGGGTGGAGGGCAGGATGTCCTTGGACGTCGCGGAGCCCAAGGAGGTGAGGACAGGGCTGAGGGCGGGGACCTGGAACCCTAGATGACTGGGGCAGACTTTGGGGGCGGGGTGCCTCTCGAAAGCTCAGAGCTCTTTGCCCGGTCGGATGTCTTTCACCCCTCAGAGGAACACCACAGTCTAAGGAGCCGTTTCAATTGTTCAGTCCCCGTGCCTGTTGATTACTTGGTTTTGCCAGAAGGCTCGGTTGGGTGTTGGCATCCCAAACTTCTGCCTTCAAAGGAACAGGCCCAGATCAGTCCGGGTCGGAGGACTTTTCGCCAGCGGGGGCTCGCAGCGCAGCCACCTGAGAAGACGTGGACAACATTTGACGAAGGGCTGGATCTGGGCCTCCGGGGTGTCAGCGACCAAGCAGTTGACATCAGGGCGCCTCCGGAAGGTTTCCCCGTGCACTGTCATTTCCCCGCTTTCTCCTCCCGGCTGCCATTTGTCCCCTGGTCCAATTCCCAGCCCCCTCCTCGGGTCAGATACTGCCCCTCAGACCACCCACCATGAGACTCAGCCTCCCTGGAGAGTGGCCTACTGAGGCAGGAGGTTCTCCCAGGCCCTCAGGACTCTGAGCTGCACTTGTAGCCTCTGGGCCTCCCCTCCCCCGTTCCCTGAACCACATCCAGACTCAAGCCCCTGGGCAGGCCGCCCTAGGCCCCAGAGAGGTCTCCACCCCACGCCTGACCAGGACTCTGTTCCACTGACCCACCCTCCTGGAGGGCCCAGAGCAGAGACCCTGGCTTGGAGCCCACACAGACCTCAGCACACAAAGAGGCCAGACACCGCATTCCATTTAAGAACACTTTATTTGGCTCACTTTCAAATCATTCTTCTCAAAACAGCTGGAGCGAACAAAACGATCAAAGCAAATCGCCAACTTAAAACACAGCGAAGAAAACTTCTGGTAGATAAAAAATCAACTTCTTGCGGTCATCTTTCCAGTAACAGCAATATTATATTACATTATATATATATATTACGTGATACATATGTGTGTGTGTGTATATATATATATATATATAGTACATGTTATATAATATATATTACATTATATATTTAATATATATCTTATCTTATATCATATATATAATATATATCTTAGATATAGAGAATATCATATAATATTACAGTAACAGTAATATTTTCTGTTTGCGCTGATCATTCCATCGATCGTTTCAACTGTCAGTCCTGGAGGAAGGCCCAACAGGCTCCGTTTCCACATGGTCGGAGTCTTCCACATCAGTCGAACTGGTTTCTCTTAAATCAAGTTTCACATAGTTTTCTGAAGTCGTGTCGATCGTTTCTTAAATCAACTTTCACATCTGTTTCTTAAATCAAGCTTCACAGAGTTTTCTGAAGTCCTGTCGATCGTTTCCTAAATCAAGTTTCACTTCTGCTTCTTAAATCAAGTTTCACTTCTGTTTCTTAAATCAAGTTTCACATCTGTTTCTGACACCAAGTTTCACATTGTTTTCTTACACCATGTATGCATGAATTGGGTCCCGAGGCTGCTGCTTCTGAAAGAAACATGTCATAGTTTTTAGAGCGTTAGACACAAACGGGTTTTCAGTAACAGCGGCGATCTTGGCCGTTACATGTACAAGCAGTTTCTGAGCTGCAGACCGGCACATCGGTTTTAGGAACATCCTGATCGCATTCTTTCGAGCAGTTAATCTCTTTGGTAAACATCGCATCATCGTATCTAGGAGAAACGTTGCCATGAAGCGCTCTAGAGAGTCCCTAACGATGCTTTTTAGAAAAGAGATGATGGAATCCTTGGAAATCATAATGAGGCCAACGCTACTTAAAAAATGTTGAAAGCTACTCACCGCTCCTTCGGTCGGGAGAGGCGCCACGCAGCAGGCAGGGACCCAGGAGAAGCCGCAGGCCTGGGGAGGGTTGGCGGAGAAGAGTGAGAGGGGAGGGCCTGAGACAGAGCCTTTATTGGGGTTTCCAGGAAGGGCTCCGTGGTGGGGCGGAGCAAACAGTTGAAAGTTGTCCAATCGGAATCGTCCTGGAGGGGGGAGCTAGAGGGGCGGTGTCTGGTGGCCTGGGATCTGGCCCTGGGACAATTCAGGGCAGGGAAAAGACTGGCTTGGCTTAGGAGCCTTGGAAAAGGAGCTAGTAGTATCTCAAGAAAGCTGCCCAAATCCCCTTGGATTTGCCTGCTAGGAAATGTTCATTTGAAGCCACGGAGGCCACAAAGGCTCCCAAACATTTGAAAACGAGAAAGAAGAAGTTGTCTAGCACCAGAAAGGCCAGCCCCCAAGACAGCCGTTCACCGTCTTTAGGAACTGGCCAGTCCCGGCAGGGGCAGTCTCTCCCAGGGGACGGAAGGCCCCCCCCGAGTGTCACAGCTCCCAGAATACCCAAAGGAAACCCTCGAGTTCCTCGAATTGGCCCTGGGGGAATGGATGCCCACGACAACATGTTGCTGTAGGAACAGTCACTACACGACTCCGGATGGTTTCATGTGATCACAGAAATTGGGCAGGCTTTCCGGGCAAACGTGGACTAGGTTGACACATCTCTTGAAAAAGCCACTTGGAATTCACCCGTTTGCTGGGAGATTAGAGCCGAAGTCTCAGTGACTCTTCGGTGAAGCAGGCCGAGAAATCAGTGAGGACACGCAACACTGGAACAAGGCAAGAAACTGGATCGAGAGACCTAGGCAGATGTCGTATTGTAATCCATTCTTTCAAGACAACCTGGAACATAGACGAATGTTTGCCCCATAGCAGTCCAGAGTGCCCACTGCAGCAAAGACGCCAAGATGGAGTGTTCTGGGAACACTGGAGTGTTAACTTAGAAGACGGAGCGGAAGGAAAAGCAGAGAGACACCATCTCTGTGGAATCAAGCCTTTTTTATTTTTTTTTTAAACACTCACGCCCTGAAGGAGAAATGAGAATGGAAATTGGAAAACGTGGATAAGTGACAGTGTAAGCACTTTCTGGAAAGCTCCCAAGAAGCAGGGGAAGTGGGACTTGTGGGCAAATGGGAAGGGCAAAAGTGCTTCAAGTGAAAAAGCGGAGAAGGGTGGCTGTCAGCGAGCCACCTAGCCACTTTTAAAAGTAAGACAAAGAACAAAACGCGCAAGAAAAAGGAAAGTGAAGTGAAAAGCCAAACGCTCAGAAGATGATGCCTATGAGATGCTGGCCTCCGCCCAGCAGGCTTCGGGAGCAGAGCAAAGAGAGCAAGGGCCTTCAGGAAGTCCCTGGGGCAGTCAGCTCCCAGACTGCTGTGAGAGTTGGGATGGGGCTGGGGACAGGGGCAGGTGCCTCAGAGGGATGGGGGTGCTCCCGGTAGGAGTGAGGAGCCCAGGGAGCTGGCTGCTGCTGAGCAGGCGGGCTCAGTCTTCCCAACGGAGCACTCCGTCTCTCCGCAGCAGCCACAAGTGCAGAGCGTCCCTGTGCTGGGCCGCCCGCGCCTGGGCCTCGGCACCGGCCGGGCGCCCTTCAGGGTGCAGCATTTGCAGTCTGCATCCCAAATGAGTGGGATTCCGGGGGGGACAGTGACCGCAAGGGGAACCTCCAATTCCCAACTCCAGTGCCTGCCCTGCCAACTTAGAAAAGACCTGTGCATTCTCTCTGAAGTCCCCAGGGCACACACTGCCCACACCCAATGGAGCAGGAAGTTCAGTCATTGCCAGGGTTCCTCCCCCACAGGACCACCTGCAGACACAAGGGTGGCTCCCAGCTGGCCCTGCATGTCTCCTTCCTGCACCTGTTGCCACCTCCCGGCAGAGGATCCATCCTCAGGACCCTGGAGCTGCAGAGCAGGGCCCCTTAGCTGACAAGGAAGGCAGAAGTCGGCCTACACATTGATGGGGAAAGGGGAGCACTGAGCATTCTGAAGACCTAGGGGTTCAGGGGAAGTTGGGCCGTCCAGCACTGCTACCCCAGTGGGATGGGGACAGAGAAGTGATGGAGCACTCGGTCAGGGAACAGAACTGAGAGGCCTCAGCCTGAAGCCTCTGAATTGGGAAGAACTTGAAGCTCTGGGGGCAGGGGGGGAAGGCAGGACCCTCCAGAGGAAATGACTGAGCTGCAGCAGCCGAGAGGGCTGCGTGCTCCTGCCTGCCCTCCATCTCCTTCTCCTCCCTCCAGGAGTGAGGAGAGGGTGATTGGAGTCCAGTAGGGACCAGAGTCTAAGGAGCAAGGCGAATTGGAGGGCATAGGGGTCCACTTGGGGCAGAAGGCTGGAGCGGAGGCAAGAGGGGATTCCAGGGAAGGAGGGAGGGAGGCAGAGAGCTGGGGCTCAGAATGGAAGAAGGTGCTGACATCCCACCTGGAGGAGGGGTGGGAATGGAGAGGGGGCTGAAGGCGGGGGCGGTGGGGGGAGCTCTGGTCAGGGATCTCAGTTTCCAGCGTGAGGGCCAGGGTCTCCCGTGTGGGCTCTGAGCAGGGTGAGGCAGCGCACCTTGTCGTCCAAGCGGGATCCGAGTGCAGCAGTGTCAGCCTCACCGGGGAGTGACCTCAAAAAGCAGAATGTCACCTCCCTAGTCCCCCAAGACCTCTTCTCCTGAGCCTCCAACGGAGGAAGCTCCCCAGGGAATTAGGTGCAAGGGCCTGAGAAGGACGCACCAAGTAGAGGCTGCGGAGCAGCCTGGAAGGAGGGAAGGAAGGGCAGGTGGGCGTGGGGGTGCCAGGTGGAAGGGGTGGAGGGCAGGATGTCCTTGGACGTCGCGGAGCCCAAGGAGGTGAGGACAGGGCTGAGGGCGGGGACCTGGAACCCTAGATGACTGGGGCAGACTTTGGGGGCGGGGTGCCTCTCGAAAGCTCAGAGCTCTTTGCCCGGTCGGATGTCTTTCACCCCTCAGAGGAACACCACAGTCTAAGGAGCCGTTTCAATTGTTCAGTCCCCGTGCCTGTTGATTACTTGGTTTTGCCAGAAGGCTCCGTTGGGTGTTGGCATCCCAAACTTCTGCCTTCAAAGGAACAGGCCCAGATCAGTCCGGGTCGGAGGACTTTTCGCCAGCGGGGGCTCGCAGCGCAGCCACCTGAGAAGACGTGGACAACATTTGACGAAGGGCTGGATCTGGGCCTCCGGGGTGTCAGCGACCAAGCAGTTGACATCAGGGCGCCTCCGGAAGGTTTCCCCGTGCACTGTCACTTCCCCGCTTTCTCCTCCCGGCTGCCATTTGTCCCCTGGTCCAATTCCTAGCCCCCTCCTCGGGTCAGATACTGCCCCTCAGACCACCCACCATGAGACTCAGCCTCCCTGGAGAGTGGCCTACTGAGGCAGGAGGTTCTCCCAGGCCCTCAGGACTCTGAGCTGCACTTGTAGCCTCTGGGCCTCCCCTCCCCCGTTCCCTGAACCACATCCAGACTCAAGCCCCTGGGCAGGCCGCCCTAGGCCCCAGAGAGGTCTCCACCCCACGCCTGACCAGGACTCTGTTCCACTGACCCACCCTCCTGGAGGGCCCAGAGCAGAGACCCTGGCTTGGAGCCCACACAGACCTCAGCACACAAAGAGGCCAGACACCGCATTCCATTTAAGAACACTTTATTTGGCTCACTTTCAAATCATTCTTCTCAAAACAGCTGGAGCGAACAAAACGATCAAAGCAAATCGCCAACTTAAAACACAGCGAAGAAAACTTCTGGTAGATAAAAAATCAACTTCTTGCGGTCATCTTTCCAGTAACAGCAATATTATATTACATTATATATATATATTACGTGATACATATGTGTGTGTGTGTATATATATATATATATATATATAGTACATGTTATATAATATATATTACATTATATATTTAATATATATCTTATCTTACATCATATATATAATATATATCTTAGATATAGAGAATATCATATAATATTACAGTAACAGTAATATTTTCTGTTTGCGCTGATCATTCCATCGATCGTTTCAACTGTCAGTCCTGGAGGAAGGCCCAACAGGCTCCGTTTCCACATGGTCGGAGTCTTCCACATCAGTCGAACTGGTTTCTCTTAAATCAAGTTTCACATAGTTTTCTGAAGTCGTGTCGATCGTTTCTTAAATCAACTTTCACATCTGTTTCTTAAATCAAGCTTCACAGAGTTTTCTGAAGTCCTGTCGATCGTTTCCTAAATCAAGTTTCACTTCTGCTTCTTAAATCAAGTTTCACTTCTGTTTCTTAAATCAAGTTTCACATCTGTTTCTGACACCAAGTTTCACATTGTTTTCTTACACCATGTATGCATGAATTGGGTCCCGAGGCTGCTGCTTCTGAAAGAAACATGTCATAGTTTTTAGAGCGTTAGACACAAACGGGTTTTCAGTAACAGCGGCGATCTTGGCCGTTACATGTACAAGCAGTTTCTGAGCTGCAGACCGGCACATCGGTTTTAGGAACATCCTGATCGCGTTCTTTCGAGCAGTTAATCTCTTTGGTAAACATCGCATCATCGTATCTAGGAGAAACGTTGCCATGAAGCGCTCTAGAGAGTCCCTAACGATGCTTTTTAGAAAAGAGATGATGGAATCCTTGGAAATCATAATGAGGCCAACGCTACTTAAAAAATGTTGAAAGCTACTCACCGCTCCTTCGGTCGGGAGAGGCGCCACGCAGCAGGCAGGGACCCAGGAGAAGCCGCAGGCCTGGGGAGGGTTGGCGGAGAAGAGTGAGAGGGGAGGGCCTGAGACAGAGCCTTTATTGGGGTTTCCAGGAAGGGCTCCGTGGTGGGGCGGAGCAAACAGTTGAAAGTTGTCCAATCGGAATCGTCCTGGAGGGGGGAGCTAGAGGGGCGGTGTCTGGTGGCCTGGGATCTGGCCCTGGGACAATTCAGGGCAGGGAAAAGACTGGCTTGGCTTAGGAGCCTTGGAAAAGGAGCTAGTAGTATCTCAAGAAAGCTGCCCAAATCCCCTTGGATTTGCCTGCTAGGAAATGTTCATTTGAAGCCACGGAGGCCACAAAGGCTCCCAAACATTTGAAAACGAGAAAGAAGAAGTTGTCTAGCACCAGAAAGGCCAGCCCCCAAGACAGCCGTTCACCGTCTTTAGGAACTGGCCAGTCCCGGCAGGGGCAGTCTCTCCCAGGGGACGGAAGGCCCCCCCCCGAGTGTCACAGCTCCCAGAATACCCAAAGGAAACCCTCGAGTTCCTCGAATTGGCCCTGGGGGAATGGATGCCCACGACAACATGTTGCTGTAGGAACAGTCACTACACGACTCCGGATGGTTTCATGTGATCACAGAAATTGGGCAGGCTTTCCGGGCAAACGTGGACTAGGTTGACACATCTCTTGAAAAAGCCACTTGGAATTCACCCGTTTGCTGGGAGATTAGAGCCGAAGTCTCAGTGACTCTTCGGTGAAGCAGGCCGAGAAATCAGTGAGGACACGCAACACTGGAACAAGGCAAGAAACTGGATCGAGAGACCTAGGCAGATGTCGTATTGTAATCCATTCTTTCAAGACAACCTGGAACATAGACGAATGTTTGCCCCATAGCAGTCCAGAGTGCCCACTGCAGCAAAGACGCCAAGATGGAGTGTTCTGGGAACACTGGAGTGTTAACTTAGAAGACGGAGCGGAAGGAAAAGCAGAGAGACACCATCTCTGTGGAATCAAGCCTTTTTTATTTTTTTTTTAAACACTCACGCCCTGAAGGAGAAATGAGAATGGAAATTGGAAAACGTGGATAAGTGACAGTGTAAGCACTTTCTGGAAAGCTCCCAAGAAGCAGGGGAAGTGGGACTTGTGGGCAAATGGGAAGGGCAAAAGTGCTTCAAGTGAAAAAGCGGAGAAGGGTGGCTGTCAGCGAGCCACCTAGCCACTTTTAAAAGTAAGACAAAGAACAAAACGCGCAAGAAAAAGGAAAGTGAAGTGAAAAGCCAAACGCTCAGAAGATGATGCCTATGAGATGCTGGCCTCCGCCCAGCAGGCTTCGGGAGCAGAGCAAAGAGAGCAAGGGCCTTCAGGAAGTCCCTGGGGCAGTCAGCTCCCAGACTGCTGTGAGAGTTGGGATGGGGCTGGGGACAGGGGCAGGTGCCTCAGAGGGATGGGGGTGCTCCCGGTAGGAGTGAGGAGCCCAGGGAGCTGGCTGCTGCTGAGCAGGCGGGCTCAGTCTTCCCAACGGAGCACTCCGTCTCTCCGCAGCAGCCACAAGTGCAGAGCGTCCCTGTGCTGGGCCGCCCGCGCCTGGGCCTCGGCACCGGCCGGGCGCCCTTCAGGGTGCAGCATTTGCAGTCTGCATCCCAAATGAGTGGGATTCCGGGGGGGACAGTGACCGCAAGGGGAACCTCCAATTCCCAACTCCAGTGCCTGCCCTGCCAACTTAGAAAAGACCTGTGCATTCTCTCTGAAGTCCCCAGGGCACACACTGCCCACACCCAATGGAGCAGGAAGTTCAGTCATTGCCAGGGTTCCTCCCCCACAGGACCACCTGCAGACACAAGGGTGGCTCCCAGCTGGCCCTGCATGTCTCCTTCCTGCACCTGTTGCCACCTCCCGGCAGAGGATCCATCCTCAGGACCCTGGAGCCGCAGAGCAGGGCCCCTTAGCTGACAAGGAAGGCAGAAGTCGGCCTACACATTGATGGGGAAAGGGGAGCACTGAGCATTCTGAAGACCTAGGGGTTCAGGGGAAGTTGGGCCGTCCAGCACTGCTACCCCAGTGGGATGGGGACAGAGAAGTGATGGAGCACTCGGTCAGGGAACAGAACTGAGAGGCCTCAGCCTGAAGCCTCTGAATTGGGAAGAACTTGAAGCTCTGGGGGCAGGGGGGGAAGGCAGGACCCTCCAGAGGAAATGACTGAGCTGCAGCAGCCGAGAGGGCTGCGTGCTCCTGCCTGCCCTCCATCTCCTTCTCCTCCCTCCAGGAGTGAGGAGAGGGTGATTGGAGTCCAGTAGGGACCAGAGTCTAAGGAGCAAGGCGAATTGGAGGGCATAGGGGTCCACTTGGGGCAGAAGGCTGGAGCGGAGGCAAGAGGGGATTCCAGGGAAGGAGGGAGGGAGGCAGAGAGCTGGGGCTCAGAATGGAAGAAGGTGCTGACATCCCACCTGGAGGAGGGGTGGGAATGGAGAGGGGGCTGAAGGCGGGGGCGGTGGGGGGAGCTCTGGTCAGGGATCTCAGTTTCCAGCGTGAGGGCCAGGGTCTCCCGTGTGGGCTCTGAGCAGGGTGAGGCAGCGCACCTTGTCGTCCAAGCGGGATCCGAGTGCAGCAGTGTCAGCCTCACCGGGGAGTGACCTCAAAAAGCAGACTGTCACCTCCCTAGTCCCCCAAGACCTCTTCTCCTGAGCCTCCAACGGAGGAAGCGCCCCAGGGAATTAGGTGCAAGGGCCTGTGAAGGACGCACCAAGTAGAGGCTGCGGAGCAGCCTGGAAGGAGGGAAGGAAGGGCAGGTGGGCGTGGGGGTGCCAGGTGGAAGGGGTGGAGGGCAGGATGTCCTTGGACGTCGCGGAGCCCAAGGAGGTGAGGACAGGGCTGAGGGCGGGGACCTGGAACCCTAGATGACTGGGGCAGACTTTGGGGGCGGGGTGCCTCTCGAAAGCTCAGAGCTCTTTGCCCGGTCGGATGTCTTTCACCCCTCAGAGGAACACCACAGTCTAAGGAGCTGTTTCAATTGTTCAGTCCCCGTGCCTGTTGATTACTTGGTTTTGCCAGAAGGCTCGGTTGGGTGTTGGCATCCCAAACTTCTGCCTTCAAAGGAACAGGCCCAGATCAGTCCGGGTCGGAGGACTTTTCGCCAGCGGGGGCTCGCAGCGCAGCCACCTGAGAAGACGTGGACAACATTTGACGAAGGGCTGGATCTGGGCCTCCGGGGTGTCAGCGACCAAGCAGTTGACATCAGGGCGCCTCCGGAAGGTTTCCCCGTGCACTGTCATTTCCCCGCTTTCTCCTCCCGGCTGCCATTTGTCCCCTGGTCCAATTCCTAGCCCCCTCCTCGGGTCAGATACTGCCCCTCAGACCACCCACCATGAGACTCAGCCTCCCTGGAGAGTGGCCTACTGAGGCAGGAGGTTCTCCCAGGCCCTCAGGACTCTGAGCTGCACTTGTAGCCTCTGGGCCTCCCCTCCCCCGTTCCCTGAACCACATCCAGACTCAAGCCCCTGGGCAGGCCGCCCTAGGCCCCAGAGAGGTCTCCACCCCACGCCCGACCAGGACTCTGTTCCACTGACCCACCCTCCTGGAGGGCCCAGAGCAGAGACCCTGGCTTGGAGCCCACACAGACCTCAGCACACAAAGAGGCCAGACACCGCATTCCATTTAAGAACACTTTATTTGGCTCACTTTCAAATCATTCTTCTCAAAACAGCTGGAGCGAACAAAACGATCAAAGCAAATCGCCAACTTAAAACACAGCGAAGAAAACTTCTGGTAGATAAAAAATCAACTTCTTGCGGTCATCTTTCCAGTAACAGCAATATTATATTACATTATATATATATATTACGTGATACATATGTGTGTGTGTGTATATATATATATATATATATAGTACATGTTATATAATATATATTACATTATATATTTAATATATATCTTATCTTACATCATATATATAATATATATCTTAGATATAGAGAGTATCATATAATATTACAGTAACAGTAATATTTTCTGTTTGCGCTGATCATTCCATCGATCGTTTCAACTGTCAGTCCTGGAGGAAGGCCAAACAGGCTCCGTTTCCACATGGTCGGAGTCTTCCACATCAGTCGAACTGGTTTCTCTTAAATCAAGTTTCACATAGTTTTCTGAAGTCGTGTCGATCGTTTCTTAAATCAACTTTCACATCTGTTTCTTAAATCAAGCTTCACAGAGTTTTCTGAAGTCCTGTCGATCGTTTCCTAAATCAAGTTTCACTTCTGCTTCTTAAATCAAGTTTCACTTCTGTTTCTTAAATCAAGTTTCACATCTGTTTCTGACACCAAGTTTCACATTGTTTTCTTACACCATGTATGCATGAATTGGGTCCCGAGGCTGCTGCTTCTGAAAGAAACATGTCATAGTTTTTAGAGGGTTAGACACAAACGGGTTTTCAGTAACAGCGGCGATCTTGGCCGTTACATGTACAAGCAGTTTCTGAGCTGCAGACCGGCACATCGGTTTTAGGAACATCCTGATCGCGTTCTTTGGAGCAGTTAATCTCTTTGGTAAACATCGCATCATCGTATCTAGGAGAAACGTTGCCATGAAGCGCTCTAGAGAGTCCCTAACGATGCTTTTTAGAAAAGAGATGATGGAATCCTTGGAAATCATAATGAGGCCAACGCTACTTAAAAAATGTTGAAAGCTACTCACCGCTCCTTCGGTCGGGAGAGGCGCCACGCAGCAGGCAGGGACCCAGGAGAAGCCGCAGGCCTGGGGAGGGTTGGCGGAGAAGAGTGAGAGGGGAGGGCCTGAGACAGAGCCTTTATTGGGGTTTCCAGGAAGGGCTCCGTGGTGGGGCGGAGCAAACAGTTGAAAGTTGTCCAATCGGAATCGTCCTGGAGGGGGGAGCTAGAGGGGCGGTGTCTGGTGGCCTGGGATCTGGCCCTGGGACAATTCAGGGCAGGGAAAAGACTGGCTTGGCTTAGGAGCCTTGGAAAAGGAGCTAGTAGTATCTCAAGAAAGCTGCCCAAATCCCCTTGGATTTGCCTGCTAGGAAATGTTCATTTGAAGCCACGGAGGCCACAAAGGCTCCCAAACATTTGAAAACGAGAAAGAAGAAGTTGTCTAGCACCAGAAAGGCCAGCCCCCAAGACAGCCGTTCACCGTCTTTAGGAACTGGCCAGTCCCGGCAGGGGCAGTCTCTCCCAGGGGACGGAAGGCCCCCCCCGAGTGTCACAGCTCCCAGAATACCCAAAGGAAACCCTCGAGTTCCTCGAATTGGCCCTGGGGGAATGGATGCCCACGACAACATGTTGCTGTAGGAACAGTCACTACACGACTCCGGATGGTTTCATGTGATCACAGAAATTGGGCAGGCTTTCCGGGCAAACGTGGACTAGGTTGACACATCTCTTGAAAAAGCCACTTGGAATTCACCCGTTTGCTGGGAGATTAGAGCCGAAGTCTCAGTGACTCTTCGGTGAAGCAGGCCGAGAAATCAGTGAGGACACGCAACACTGGAACAAGGCAAGAAACTGGATCGAGAGACCTAGGCAGATGTCGTATTGTAATCCATTCTTTCAAGACAACCTGGAACATAGACGAATGTTTGCCCCATAGCAGTCCAGAGTGCCCACTGCAGCAAAGACGCCAAGATGGAGTGTTCTGGGAACACTGGAGTGTTAACTTAGAAGACGGAGCGGAAGGAAAAGCAGAGAGACACCATCTCTGTGGAATCAAGCCTTTTTTATTTTTTTTTTAAACACTCACGCCCTGAAGGAGAAATGAGAATGGAAATTGGAAAACGTGGATAAGTGACAGTGTAAGCACTTTCTGGAAAGCTCCCAAGAAGCAGGGGAAGTGGGACTTGTGGGCAAATGGGAAGGGCAAAAGTGCTTCAAGTGAAAAAGCGGAGAAGGGTGGCTGTCAGCGAGCCACCTAGCCACTTTTAAAAGTAAGACAAAGAACAAAACGCGCAAGAAAAAGGAAAGTGAAGTGAAAAGCCAAACGCTCAGAAGATGATGCCTATGAGATGCTGGCCTCCGCCCAGCAGGCTTCGGGAGCAGAGCAAAGAGAGCAAGGGCCTTCAGGAAGTCCCTGGGGCAGTCAGCTCCCAGACTGCTGTGAGAGTTGGGATGGGGCTGGGGACAGGGGCAGGTGCCTCAGAGGGATGGGGGTGCTCCCGGTAGGAGTGAGGAGCCCAGGGAGCTGGCTGCTGCTGAGCAGGCGGGCTCAGTCTTCCCAACGGAGCACTCCGTCTCTCCGCAGCAGCCACAAGTGCAGAGCGTCCCTGTGCTGGGCCGCCCGCGCCTGGGCCTCGGCACCGGCCGGGCGCCCTTCAGGGTGCAGCATTTGCAGTCTGCATCCCAAATGAGTGGGATTCCGGGGGGGACAGTGACCGCAAGGGGAACCTCCAATTCCCAACTCCAGTGCCTGCCCTGCCAACTTAGAAAAGACCTGTGCATTCTCTCTGAAGTCCCCAGGGCACACACTGCCCACACCCAATGGAGCAGGAAGTTCAGTCATTGCCAGGGTTCCTCCCCCACAGGACCACCTGCAGACACAAGGGTGGCTCCCAGCTGGCCCTGCATGTCTCCTTCCTGCACCTGTTGCCACCTCCCGGCAGAGGATCCATCCTCAGGACCCTGGAGCCGCAGAGCAGGGCCCCTTAGCTGACAAGGAAGGCAGAAGTCGGCCTACACATTGATGGGGAAAGGGGAGCACTGAGCATTCTGAAGACCTAGGGGTTCAGGGGAAGTTGGGCCGTCCAGCACTGCTACCCCAGTGGGATGGGGACAGAGAAGTGATGGAGCACTCGGTCAGGGAACAGAACTGAGAGGCCTCAGCCTGAAGCCTCTGAATTGGGAAGAACTTGAAGCTCTGGGGGCAGGGGGGGAAGGCAGGACCCTCCAGAGGAAATGACTGAGCTGCAGCAGCCGAGAGGGCTGCGTGCTCCTGCCTGCCCTCCATCTCCTTCTCCTCCCTCCAGGAGTGAGGAGAGGGTGATTGGAGTCCAGTAGGGACCAGAGTCTAAGGAGCAAGGCGAATTGGAGGGCATAGGGGTCCACTTGGGGCAGAAGGCTGGAGCGGAGGCAAGAGGGGATTCCAGGGAAGGAGGGAGGGAGGCAGAGAGCTGGGGCTCAGAATGGAAGAAGGTGCTGACATCCCACCTGGAGGAGGGGTGGGAATGGAGAGGGGGCTGAAGGCGGGGGCGGTGGGGGGAGCTCTGGTCAGGGATCTCAGTTTCCAGCGTGAGGGCCAGGGTCTCCCGTGTGGGCTCTGAGCAGGGTGAGGCAGCGCACCTTGTCGTCCAAGCGGGATCCGAGTGCAGCAGTGTCAGCCTCACCGGGGAGTGACCTCAAAAAGCAGAATGTCACCTCCCTAGTCCCCCAAGACCTCTTCTCCTGAGCCTCCAACGGAGGAAGCTCCCCAGGGAATTAGGTGCAAGGGCCTGAGAAGGACGCACCAAGTAGAGGCTGCGGAGCAGCCTGGAAGGAGGGAAGGAAGGGCAGGTGGGCGTGGGGGTGCCAGGTGGAAGGGGTGGAGGGCAGGATGTCCTTGGACGTCGCGGAGCCCAAGGAGGTGAGGACAGGGCTGAGGGCGGGGACCTGGAACCCTAGATGACTGGGGCAGACTTTGGGGGCGGGGTGCCTCTCGAAAGCTCAGAGCTCTTTGCCCGGTCGGATGTCTTTCACCCCTCAGAGGAACACCACAGTCTAAGGAGCCGTTTCAATTGTTCAGTCCCCGTGCCTGTTGATTACTTGGTTTTGCCAGAAGGCTCGGTTGGGTGTTGGCATCCCAAACTTCTGCCTTCAAAGGAACAGGCCCAGATCAGTCCGGGTCGGAGGACTTTTCGCCAGCGGGGGCTCGCAGCGCAGCCACCTGAGAAGACGTGGACAACATTTGACGAAGGGCTGGATCTGGGCCTCCGGGGTGTCAGCGACCAAGCAGTTGACATCAGGGCGCCTCCGGAAGGTTTCCCCGTGCACTGTCATTTCCCCGCTTTCTCCTCCCGGCTGCCATTTGTCCCCTGGTCCAATTCCCAGCCCCCTCCTCGGGTCAGATACTGCCCCTCAGACCACCCACCATGAGACTCAGCCTCCCTGGAGAGTGGCCTACTGAGGCAGGAGGTTCTCCCAGGCCCTCAGGACTCTGAGCTGCACTTGTAGCCTCTGGGCCTCCCCTCCCCCGTTCCCTGAACCACATCCAGACTCAAGCCCCTGGGCAGGCCGCCCTAGGCCCCAGAGAGGTCTCCACCCCACGCCCGACCAGGACTCTGTTCCACTGACCCACCCTCCTGGAGGGCCCAGAGCAGAGACCCTGGCTTGGAGCCCACACAGACCTCAGCACACAAAGAGGCCAGACACCGCATTCCATTTAAGAACACTTTATTTGGCTCACTTTCAAATCATTCTTCTCAAAACAGCTGGAGCGAACAAAACGATCAAAGCAAATCGCCAACTTAAAACACAGCGAAGAAAACTTCTGGTAGATAAAAAATCAACTTCTTGCGGTCATCTTTCCAGTAACAGCAATATTATATTACATTATATATATATATTACGTGATACATATGTGTGTGTGTATATATATATATATATATATATAGTACATGTTATATAATATATATTACATTATATATTTAATATATATCTTATCTTACATCATATATATAATATATATCTTAGATATAGAGAATATCATATAATATTACAGTAACAGTAATATTTTCTGTTTGCGCTGATCATTCCATTGATCGTTTCAACTGTCAGTCCTGGAGGAAGGCCCAACAGGCTCCGTTTCCACATGGTCGGAGTCTTCCACATCAGTCGAACTGGTTTCTCTTAAATCAAGTTTCACATAGTTTTCTGAAGTCGTGTCGATCGTTTCTTAAATCAACTTTCACATCTGTTTCTTAAATCAAGCTTCACAGAGTTTTCTGAAGTCCTGTCGATCGTTTCCTAAATCAAGTTTCACTTCTGCTTCTTAAATCAAGTTTCACTTCTGTTTCTTAAATCAAGTTTCACATCTGTTTCTGACACCAAGTTTCACATTGTTTTCTTACACCATGTATGCATGAATTGGGTCCCGAGGCTGCTGCTTCTGAAAGAAACATGTCATAGTTTTTAGAGCGTTAGACACAAACGGGTTTTCAGTAACAGCGGCGATCTTGGCCGTTACATGTACAAGCAGTTTCTGAGCTGCAGACCGGCACATCGGTTTTAGGAACATCCTGATCGCGTTCTTTGGAGCAGTTAATCTCTTTGGTAAACATCGCATCATCGTATCTAGGAGAAACGTTGCCATGAAGCGCTCTAGAGAGTCCCTAACGATGCTTTTTAGAAAAGAGATGATGGAATCCTTGGAAATCATAATGAGGCCAACGCTACTTAAAAAATGTTGAAAGCTACTCACCGCTCCTTCGGTCGGGAGAGGCGCCACGCAGCAGGCAGGGACCCAGGAGAAGCCGCAGGCCTGGGGAGGGTTGGCGGAGAAGAGTGAGAGGGGAGGGCCTGAGACAGAGCCTTTATTGGGGTTTCCAGGAAGGGCTCCGTGGTGGGGCGGAGCAAACAGTTGAAAGTTGTCCAATCGGAATCGTCCTGGAGGGGGGAGCTAGAGGGGCGGTGTCTGGTGGCCTGGGATCTGGCCCTGGGACAATTCAGGGCAGGGAAAAGACTGGCTTGGCTTAGGAGCCTTGGAAAAGGAGCTAGTAGTATCTCAAGAAAGCTGCCCAAATCCCCTTGGATTTGCCTGCTAGGAAATGTTCATTTGAAGCCACGGAGGCCACAAAGGCTCCCAAACATTTGAAAACGAGAAAGAAGAAGTTGTCTAGCACCAGAAAGGCCAGCCCCCAAGACAGCCGTTCACCGTCTTTAGGAACTGGCCAGTCCCGGCAGGGGCAGTCTCTCCCAGGGGACGGAAGGCCCCCCCCCGAGTGTCACAGCTCCCAGAATACCCAAAGGAAACCCTCGAGTTCCTCGAATTGGCCCTGGGGGAATGGATGCCCACGACAACATGTTGCTGTAGGAACAGTCACTACACGACTCCGGATGGTTTCATGTGATCACAGAAATTGGGCAGGCTTTCCGGGCAAACGTGGACTAGGTTGACACATCTCTTGAAAAAGCCACTTGGAATTCACCCGTTTGCTGGGAGATTAGAGCCGAAGTCTCAGTGACTCTTCGGTGAAGCAGGCCGAGAAATCAGTGAGGACACGCAACACTGGAACAAGGCAAGAAACTGGATCGAGAGACCTAGGCAGATGTCGTATTGTAATCCATTCTTTCAAGACAACCTGGAACATAGACGAATGTTTGCCCCATAGCAGTCCAGAGTGCCCACTGCAGCAAAGACGCCAAGATGGAGTGTTCTGGGAACACTGGAGTGTTAACTTAGAAGACGGAGCGGAAGGAAAAGCAGAGAGACACCATCTCTGTGGAATCAAGCCTTTTTTATTTTTTTTTTAAACACTCACGCCCTGAAGGAGAAATGAGAATGGAAATTGGAAAACGTGGATAAGTGACAGTGTAAGCACTTTCTGGAAAGCTCCCAAGAAGCAGGGGAAGTGGGACTTGTGGGCAAATGGGAAGGGCAAAAGTGCTTCAAGTGAAAAAGCGGAGAAGGGTGGCTGTCAGCGAGCCACCTAGCCACTTTTAAAAGTAAGACAAAGAACAAAACGCGCAAGAAAAAGGAAAGTGAAGTGAAAAGCCAAACGCTCAGAAGATGATGCCTATGAGATGCTGGCCTCCGCCCAGCAGGCTTCGGGAGCAGAGCAAAGAGAGCAAGGGCCTTCAGGAAGTCCCTGGGGCAGTCAGCTCCCAGACTGCTGTGAGAGTTGGGATGGGGCTGGGGACAGGGGCAGGTGCCTCAGAGGGATGGGGGTGCTCCCGGTAGGAGTGAGGAGCCCAGGGAGCTGGCTGCTGCTGAGCAGGCGGGCTCAGTCTTCCCAACGGAGCACTCCGTCTCTCCGCAGCAGCCACAAGTGCAGAGCGTCCCTGTGCTGGGCCGCCCGCGCCTGGGCCTCGGCACCGGCCGGGCGCCCTTCAGGGTGCAGCATTTGCAGTCTGCATCCCAAATGAGTGGGATTCCGGGGGGGACAGTGACCGCAAGGGGAACCTCCAATTCCCAACTCCAGTGCCTGCCCTGCCAACTTAGAAAAGACCTGTGCATTCTCTCTGAAGTCCCCAGGGCACACACTGCCCACACCCAATGGAGCAGGAAGTTCAGTCATTGCCAGGGTTCCTCCCCCACAGGACCACCTGCAGACACAAGGGTGGCTCCCAGCTGGCCCTGCATGTCTCCTTCCTGCACCTGTTGCCACCTCCCGGCAGAGGATCCATCCTCAGGACCCTGGAGCCGCAGAGCAGGGCCCCTTAGCTGACAAGGAAGGCAGAAGTCGGCCTACACATTGATGGGGAAAGGGGAGCACTGAGCATTCTGAAGACCTAGGGGTTCAGGGGAAGTTGGGCCGTCCAGCACTGCTACCCCAGTGGGATGGGGACAGAGAAGTGATGGAGCACTCGGTCAGGGAACAGAACTGAGAGGCCTCAGCCTGAAGCCTCTGAATTGGGAAGAACTTGAAGCTCTGGGGGCAGGGGGGGAAGGCAGGACCCTCCAGAGGAAATGACTGAGCTGCAGCAGCCGAGAGGGCTGCGTGCTCCTGCCTGCCCTCCATCTCCTTCTCCTCCCTCCAGGAGTGAGGAGAGGGTGATTGGAGTCCAGTAGGGACCAGAGTCTAAGGAGCAAGGCGAATTGGAGGGCATAGGGGTCCACTTGGGGCAGAAGGCTGGAGCGGAGGCAAGAGGGGATTCCAGGGAAGGAGGGAGGGAGGCAGAGAGCTGGGGCTCAGAATGGAAGAAGGTGCTGACATCCCACCTGGAGGAGGGGTGGGAATGGAGAGGGGGCTGAAGGCGGGGGCGGTGGGGGGAGCTCTGGTCAGGGATCTCAGTTTCCAGCGTGAGGGCCAGGGTCTCCCGTGTGGGCTCTGAGCAGGGTGAGGCAGCGCACCTTGTCGTCCAAGCGGGATCCGAGTGCAGCAGTGTCAGCCTCACCGGGGAGTGACCTCAAAAAGCAGAATGTCACCTCCCTAGTCCCCCAAGACCTCTTCTCCTGAGCCTCCAACGGAGGAAGCTCCCCAGGGAATTAGGTGCAAGGGCCTGAGAAGGACGCACCAAGTAGAGGCTGCGGAGCAGCCTGGAAGGAGGGAAGGAAGGGCAGGTGGGCGTGGGGGTGCCAGGTGGAAGGGGTGGAGGGCAGGATGTCCTTGGACGTCGCGGAGCCCAAGGAGGTGAGGACAGGGCTGAGGGCGGGGACCTGGAACCCTAGATGACTGGGGCAGACTTTGGGGGCGGGGTGCCTCTCGAAAGCTCAGAGCTCTTTGCCCGGTCGGATGTCTTTCACCCCTCAGAGGAACACCACAGTCTAAGGAGCCGTTTCAATTGTTCAGTCCCCGTGCCTGTTGATTACTTGGTTTTGCCAGAAGGCTCGGTTGGGTGTTGGCATCCCAAACTTCTGCCTTCAAAGGAACAGGCCCAGATCAGTCCGGGTCGGAGGACTTTTCGCCAGCGGGGGCTCGCAGCGCAGCCACCTGAGAAGACGTGGACAACATTTGACGAAGGGCTGGATCTGGGCCTCCGGGGTGTCAGCGACCAAGCAGTTGACATCAGGGCGCCTCCGGAAGGTTTCCCCGTGCACTGTCATTTCCCTGCTTTCTCCTCCCGGCTGCCATTTGTCCCCTGGTCCAATTCCCAGCCCCCTCCTCGGGTCAGATACTGCCCCTCAGACCACCCACCATGAGACTCAGCCTCCCTGGAGAGTGGCCTACTGAGGCAGGAGGTTCTCCCAGGCCCTCAGGACTCTGAGCTGCACTTGTAGCCTCTGGGCCTCCCCTCCCCCGTTCCCTGAACCACATCCAGACTCAAGCCCCTGGGCAGGCTGCCCTAGGCCCCAGAGAGGTCTCCACCCCACGCCTGACCAGGACTCTGTTCCACTGACCCACCCTCCTGGAGGGCCCAGAGCAGAGACCCTGGCTTGGAGCCCACACAGACCTCAGCACACAAAGAGGCCAGACACCGCATTCCATTTAAGAACACTTTATTTGGCTCACTTTCAAATCATTCTTCTCAAAACAGCTGGAGCGAACAAAACGATCAAAGCAAATCGCCAACTTAAAACACAGCGAAGAAAACTTCTGGTAGATAAAAAATCAACTTCTTGCGGTCATCTTTCCAGTAACAGCAATATTATATTACATTATATATATATATTACGTGATACATATGTGTGTGTGTGTATATATATATATATATATATAGTACATGTTATATAATATATATTACATTATATATTTAATATATATCTTATCTTACATCATATATATAATATATATCTTAGATATAGAGAATATCATATAATATTACAGTAACAGTAATATTTTCTGTTTGCGCCGATCATTCCATCGATCGTTTCAACTGTCAGTCCTGGAGGAAGGCCAAACAGGCTCCGTTTCCACATGGTCGGAGTCTTCCACATCAGTCGAACTGGTTTCTCTTAAATCAAGTTTCACATAGTTTTCTGAAGTCGTGTCGATCGTTTCTTAAATCAACTTTCACATCTGTTTCTTAAATCAAGCTTCACAGAGTTTTCTGAAGTCCTGTCGATCGTTTCCTAAATCAAGTTTCACTTCTGCTTCTTAAATCAAGTTTCACTTCTGTTTCTTAAATCAAGTTTCACATCTGTTTCTGACACCAAGTTTCACATTGTTTTCTTACACCATGTATGCATGAATTGGGTCCCGAGGCTGCTGCTTCTGAAAGAAACATGTCATAGTTTTTAGAGGGTTAGACACAAACGGGTTTTCAGTAACAGCGGCGATCTTGGCCGTTACATGTACAAGCAGTTTCTGAGCTGCAGACCGGCACATCGGTTTTAGGAACATCCTGATCGCGTTCTTTCGAGCAGTTAATCTCTTTGGTAAACATCGCATCATCGTATCTAGGAGAAACGTTGCCATGAAGCGCTCTAGAGAGTCCCTAACGATGCTTTTTAGAAAAGAGATGATGGAATCCTTGGAAATCATAATGAGGCCAACGCTACTTAAAAAATGTTGAAAGCTACTCACCGCTCCTTCGGTCGGGAGAGGCGCCACGCAGCAGGCAGGGACCCAGGAGAAGCCGCAGGCCTGGGGAGGGTTGGCGGAGAAGAGTGAGAGGGGAGGGCCTGAGACAGAGCCTTTATTGGGGTTTCCAGGAAGGGCTCCGTGGTGGGGCGGAGCAAACAGTTGAAAGTTGTCCAATCGGAATCGTCCTGGAGGGGGGAGCTAGAGGGGCGGTGTCTGGTGGCCTGGGATCTGGCCCTGGGACAATTCAGGGCAGGGAAAAGACTGGCTTGGCTTAGGAGCCTTGGAAAAGGAGCTAGTAGTATCTCAAGAAAGCTGCCCAAATCCCCTTGGATTTGCCTGCTAGGAAATGTTCATTTGAAGCCACGGAGGCCACAAAGGCTCCCAAACATTTGAAAACGAGAAAGAAGAAGTTGTCTAGCACCAGAAAGGCCAGCCCCCAAGACAGCCGTTCACCGTCTTTAGGAACTGGCCAGTCCCGGCAGGGGCAGTCTCTCCCAGGGGACGGAAGGCCCCCCCCCGAGTGTCACAGCTCCCAGAATACCCAAAGGAAACCCTCGAGTTCCTCGAATTGGCCCTGGGGGAATGGATGCCCACGACAACATGTTGCTGTAGGAACAGTCACTACACGACTCCGGATGGTTTCATGTGATCACAGAAATTGGGCAGGCTTTCCGGGCAAACGTGGACTAGGTTGACACATCTCTTGAAAAAGCCACTTGGAATTCACCCGTTTGCTGGGAGATTAGAGCCGAAGTCTCAGTGACTCTTCGGTGAAGCAGGCCGAGAAATCAGTGAGGACACGCAACACTGGAACAAGGCAAGAAACTGGATCGAGAGACCTAGGCAGATGTCGTATTGTAATCCATTCTTTCAAGACAACCTGGAACATAGACGAATGTTTGCCCCATAGCAGTCCAGAGTGCCCACTGCAGCAAAGACGCCAAGATGGAGTGTTCTGGGAACACTGGAGTGTTAACTTAGAAGACGGAGCGGAAGGAAAAGCAGAGAGACACCATCTCTGTGGAATCAAGCCTTTTTTATTTTTTTTTTAAACACTCACGCCCTGAAGGAGAAATGAGAATGGAAATTGGAAAACGTGGATAAGTGACAGTGTAAGCACTTTCTGGAAAGCTCCCAAGAAGCAGGGGAAGTGGGACTTGTGGGCAAATGGGAAGGGCAAAAGTGCTTCAAGTGAAAAAGCGGAGAAGGGTGGCTGTCAGCGAGCCACCTAGCCACTTTTAAAAGTAAGACAAAGAACAAAACGCGCAAGAAAAAGGAAAGTGAAGTGAAAAGCCAAACGCTCAGAAGATGATGCCTATGAGATGCTGGCCTCCGCCCAGCAGGCTTCGGGAGCAGAGCAAAGAGAGCAAGGGCCTTCAGGAAGTCCCTGGGGCAGTCAGCTCCCAGACTGCTGTGAGAGTTGGGATGGGGCTGGGGACAGGGGCAGGTGCCTCAGAGGGATGGGGGTGCTCCCGGTAGGAGTGAGGAGCCCAGGGAGCTGGCTGCTGCTGAGCAGGCGGGCTCAGTCTTCCCAACGGAGCACTCCGTCTCTCCGCAGCAGCCACAAGTGCAGAGCGTCCCTGTGCTGGGCCGCCCGCGCCTGGGCCTCGGCACCGGCCGGGCGCCCTTCAGGGTGCAGCATTTGCAGTCTGCATCCCAAATGAGTGGGATTCCGGGGGGGACAGTGACCGCAAGGGGAACCTCCAATTCCCAACTCCAGTGCCTGCCCTGCCAACTTAGAAAAGACCTGTGCATTCTCTCTGAAGTCCCCAGGGCACACACTGCCCACACCCAATGGAGCAGGAAGTTCAGTCATTGCCAGGGTTCCTCCCCCACAGGACCACCTGCAGACACAAGGGTGGCTCCCAGCTGGCCCTGCATGTCTCCTTCCTGCACCTGTTGCCACCTCCCGGCAGAGGATCCATCCTCAGGACCCTGGAGCCGCAGAGCAGGGCCCCTTAGCTGACAAGGAAGGCAGAAGTCGGCCTACACATTGATGGGGAAAGGGGAGCACTGAGCATTCTGAAGACCTAGGGGTTCAGGGGAAGTTGGGCCGTCCAGCACTGCTACCCCAGTGGGATGGGGACAGAGAAGTGATGGAGCACTCGGTCAGGGAACAGAACTGAGAGGCCTCAGCCTGAAGCCTCTGAATTGGGAAGAACTTGAAGCTCTGGGGGCAGGGGGGGAAGGCAGGACCCTCCAGAGGAAATGACTGAGCTGCAGGAGCCGAGAGGGCTGCGTGCTCCTGCCTTCCCTCCATCTCCTGCTCCTCCCTCCAGGAGTGAGGAGAGGGTGATTGGAGTCCAGTAGGGACCAGAGTCTAAGGAGCAAGGCGAATTGGAGGGCATAGGGGTCCACTTGGGGCAGAAGGCTGGAGCGGAGGCAAGAGGGGATTCCAGGGAAGGAGGGAGGGAGGCAGAGAGCTGGGGCTCAGAATGGAAGAAGGTGCTGACATCCCACCTGGAGGAGGGGTGGGAATGGAGAGGGGGCTGAAGGCGGGGGCGGTGGGGGGAGCTCTGGTCAGGGATCTCAGTTTCCAGCGTGAGGGCCAGGGTCTCCCGTGTGGGCTCTGAGCAGGGTGAGGCAGCGCACCTTGTCGTCCAAGCAGGATCCGAGTGCAGCAGTGTCAGCCTCACCGGGGAGTGACCTCAAAAAGCAGAATGTCACCTCCCTAGTCCCCCAAGACCTCTTCTCCTGAGCCTCCAACGGAGGAAGCTCCCCAGGGAATTAGGTGCAAGGGCCTGTGAAGGACGCACCAAGTAGAGGCTGCGGAGCAGCCTGGAAGGAGGGAAGGAAGGGCAGGTGGGCGTGGGGGTGCCAGGTGGAAGGGGTAGAGGGCAGGATGTCCTTGGACGTCGCGGAGCCCAAGGAGGTGAGGACAGGGCTGAGGGCGGGGACCTGGAACCCTAGATGACTGGGGCAGACTTTGGGGGCGGGGTGCCTCTCGAAAGCTCAGAGCTCTTTGCCCGGTCGGATGTCTTTCACCCCTCAGAGGAACACCACAGTCTAAGGAGCTGTTTCAATTGTTCAGTCCCCGTGCCTGTTGATTACTTGGTTTTGCCAGAAGGCTCGGTTGGGTGTTGGCATCCCAAACTTCTGCCTTCAAAGGAACAGGCCCAGATCAGTCCGGGTCGGAGGACTTTTCGCCAGCGGGGGCTCGCAGCGCAGCCACCTGAGAAGACGTGGACAACATTTGACGAAGGGCTGGATCTGGGCCTCCGGGGTGTCAGCGACCAAGCAGTTGACATCAGGGCACCTCCGGAAGGTTTCCCCGTGCACTGTCATTTCCCTGCTTTCTCTTCCCGGCTGCCATTTGTCCCCTGGTCCAATTCCTAGCCCCCTCCTCGGGTCAGATACTGCCCCTCAGACCACCCACCATGAGACTCAGCCTCCCTGGAGAGTGGCCTACTGAGGCAGGAGGTTCTCCCAGGCCCTCAGGACTCTGAGCTGCACTTGTAGCCTCTGGGCCTCCCCTCCCCGGTTCCCTGAACCACATCCAGACTCAAGCCCCTGGGCAGGCCGCCCTAGGCCCCAGAGAGGTCTCCACCCCACGCCTGACCAGGACTCTGTTCCACTGACCCACCCTCCTGGAGGGCCCAGAGCAGAGACCCTGGCTTGGAGCCCACACAGACCTCAGCACACAAAGAGGCCAGACACCGCATTCCATTTAAGAACACTTTATTTGGCTCACTTTCAAATCATTCTTCTCAAAACAGCTGGAGCGAACAAAACGATCAAAGCAAATCGCCAACTTAAAACACAGCGAAGAAAACTTCTGGTAGATAAAAAATCAACTTCTTGCGGTCATCTTTCCAGTAACAGCAATATTATATTACATTATATATATATATTACGTGATACATATGTGTGTGTGTGTATATATATATATATAGTACATGTTATATAATATATATTACATTATATATTTAATATATATCTTATCTTACATCATATATATAATATATATCTTAGATATAGAGAATATCATATAATATTACAGTAACAGTAATATTTTCTGTTTGCGCTGATCATTCCATCGATCGTTTCAACTGTCAGTCCTGGAGGAAGGCCAAACAGGCTCCGTTTCCACATGGTCGGAGTCTTCCACATCAGTCGAACTGGTTTCTCTTAAATCAAGTTTCACATAGTTTTCTGAAGTCGTGTCGATCGTTTCTTAAATCAACTTTCACATCTGTTTCTTAAATCAAGCTTCACAGAGTTTTCTGAAGTCCTGTCGATCGTTTCCTAAATCAAGTTTCACTTCTGCTTCTTAAATCAAGTTTCACTTCTGTTTCTTAAATCAAGTTTCACATCTGTTTCTGACACCAAGTTTCACATTGTTTTCTTACACCATGTATGCATGAATTGGGTCCCGAGGCTGCTGCTTCTGAAAGAAACATGTCATAGTTTTTAGAGGGTTAGACACAAACGGGTTTTCAGTAACAGCGGCGATCTTGGCCGTTACATGTACAAGCAGTTTCTGAGCTGCAGACCGGCACATCGGTTTTAGGAACATCCTGATCGCGTTCTTTGGAGCAGTTAATCTCTTTGGTAAACATCGCATCATCGTATCTAGGAGAAACGTTGCCATGAAGCGCTCTAGAGAGTCCCTAACGATGCTTTTTAGAAAAGAGATGATGGAATCCTTGGAAATCATAATGAGGCCAACGCTACTTAAAAAATGTTGAAAGCTACTCACCGCTCCTTCGGTCGGGAGAGGCGCCACGCAGCAGGCAGGGACCCAGGAGAAGCCGCAGGCCTGGGGAGGGTTGGCGGAGAAGAGTGAGAGGGGAGGGCCTGAGACAGAGCCTTTATTGGGGTTTCCAGGAAGGGCTCCGTGGTGGGGCGGAGCAAACAGTTGAAAGTTGTCCAATCGGAATCGTCCTGGAGGGGGGAGCTAGAGGGGCGGTGTCTGGTGGCCTGGGATCTGGCCCTGGGACAATTCAGGGCAGGGAAAAGACTGGCTTGGCTTAGGAGCCTTGGAAAAGGAGCTAGTAGTATCTCAAGAAAGCTGCCCAAATCCCCTTGGATTTGCCTGCTAGGAAATGTTCATTTGAAGCCACGGAGGCCACAAAGGCTCCCAAACATTTGAAAACGAGAAAGAAGAAGTTGTCTAGCACCAGAAAGGCCAGCCCCCAAGACAGCCGTTCACCGTCTTTAGGAACTGGCCAGTCCCGGCAGGGGCAGTCTCTCCCAGGGGACGGAAGGCCCCCCCCCCGAGTGTCACAGCTCCCAGAATACCCAAAGGAAACCCTCGAGTTCCTCGAATTGGCCCTGGGGGAATGGATGCCCACGACAACATGTTGCTGTAGGAACAGTCACTACACGACTCCGGATGGTTTCATGTGATCACAGAAATTGGGCAGGCTTTCCGGGCAAACGTGGACTAGGTTGACACATCTCTTGAAAAAGCCACTTGGAATTCACCCGTTTGCTGGGAGATTAGAGCCGAAGTCTCAGTGACTCTTCGGTGAAGCAGGCCGAGAAATCAGTGAGGACACGCAACACTGGAACAAGGCAAGAAACTGGATCGAGAGACCTAGGCAGATGTCGTATTGTAATCCATTCTTTCAAGACAACCTGGAACATAGACGAATGTTTGCCCCATAGCAGTCCAGAGTGCCCACTGCAGCAAAGACGCCAAGATGGAGTGTTCTGGGAACACTGGAGTGTTAACTTAGAAGACGGAGCGGAAGGAAAAGCAGAGAGACACCATCTCTGTGGAATCAAGCCTTTTTTATTTTTTTTTTAAACACTCACGCCCTGAAGGAGAAATGAGAATGGAAATTGGAAAACGTGGATAAGTGACAGTGTAAGCACTTTCTGGAAAGCTCCCAAGAAGCAGGGGAAGTGGGACTTGTGGGCAAATGGGAAGGGCAAAAGTGCTTCAAGTGAAAAAGCGGAGAAGGGTGGCTGTCAGCGAGCCACCTAGCCACTTTTAAAAGTAAGACAAAGAACAAAACGCGCAAGAAAAAGGAAAGTGAAGTGAAAAGCCAAACGCTCAGAAGATGATGCCTATGAGATGCTGGCCTCCGCCCAGCAGGCTTCGGGAGCAGAGCAAAGAGAGCAAGGGCCTTCAGGAAGTCCCTGGGGCAGTCAGCTCCCAGACTGCTGTGAGAGTTGGGATGGGGCTGGGGACAGGGGCAGGTGCCTCAGAGGGATGGGGGTGCTCCCGGTAGGAGTGAGGAGCCCAGGGAGCTGGCTGCTGCTGAGCAGGCGGGCTCAGTCTTCCCAACGGAGCACTCCGTCTCTCCGCAGCAGCCACAAGTGCAGAGCGTCCCTGTGCTGGGCCGCCCGCGCCTGGGCCTCGGCACCGGCCGGGCGCCCTTCAGGGTGCAGCATTTGCAGTCTGCATCCCAAATGAGTGGGATTCCGGGGGGGACAGTGACCGCAAGGGGAACCTCCAATTCCCAACTCCAGTGCCTGCCCTGCCAACTTAGAAAAGACCTGTGCATTCTCTCTGAAGTCCCCAGGGCACACACTGCCCACACCCAATGGAGCAGGAAGTTCAGTCATTGCCAGGGTTCCTCCCCCACAGGACCACCTGCAGACACAAGGGTGGCTCCCAGCTGGCCCTGCATGTCTCCTTCCTGCACCTGTTGCCACCTCCCGGCAGAGGATCCATCCTCAGGACCCTGGAGCCGCAGAGCAGGGCCCCTTAGCTGACAAGGAAGGCAGAAGTCGGCCTACACATTGATGGGGAAAGGGGAGCACTGAGCATTCTGAAGACCTAGGGGTTCAGGGGAAGTTGGGCCGTCCAGCACTGCTACCCCAGTGGGATGGGGACAGAGAAGTGATGGAGCACTCGGTCAGGGAACAGAACTGAGAGGCCTCAGCCTGAAGCCTCTGAATTGGGAAGAACTTGAAGCTCTGGGGGCAGGGGGGGAAGGCAGGACCCTCCAGAGGAAATGACTGAGCTGCAGGAGCCGAGAGGGCTGCGTGCTCCTGCCTGCCCTCCATCTCCTTCTCCTCCCTCCAGGAGTGAGGAGAGGGTGATTGGAGTCCAGTAGGGACCAGAGTCTAAGGAGCAAGGCGAATTGGAGGGCATAGGGGTCCACTTGGGGCAGAAGGCTGGAGCGGAGGCAAGAGGGGATTCCAGGGAAGGAGGGAGGGAGGCAGAGAGCTGGGGCTCAGAATGGAAGAAGGTGCTGACATCCCACCTGGAGGAGGGGTGGGAATGGAGAGGGGGCTGAAGGCGGGGGCGGTGGGGGGAGCTCTGGTCAGGGATCTCAGTTTCCAGCGTGAGGGCCAGGGTCTCCCGTGTGGGCTCTGAGCAGGGTGAGGCAGCGCACCTTGTCGTCCAAGCGGGATCCGAGTGCAGCAGTGTCAGCCTCACCGGGGAGTGACCTCAAAAAGCAGACTGTCACCTCCCTAGTCCCCCAAGACCTCTTCTCCTGAGCCTCCAACGGAGGAAGCGCCCCAGGGAATTAGGTGCAAGGGCCTGTGAAGGACGCACCAAGTAGAGGCTGCGGAGCAGCCTGGAAGGAGGGAAGGAAGGGCAGGTGGGCGTGGGGGTGCCAGGTGGAAGGGGTGGAGGGCAGGATGTCCTTGGACGTCGCGGAGCCCAAGGAGGTGAGGACAGGGCTGAGGGCGGGGACCTGGAACCCTAGATGACTGGGGCAGACTTTGGGGGCGGGGTGCCTCTCGAAAGCTCAGAGCTCTTTGCCCGGTCGGATGTCTTTCACCCCTCAGAGGAACACCACAGTCTAAGGAGCTGTTTCAATTGTTCAGTCCCCGTGCCTGTTGATTACTTGGTTTTGCCAGAAGGCTCGGTTGGGTGTTGGCATCCCAAACTTCTGCCTTCAAAGGAACAGGCCCAGATCAGTCCGGGTCGGAGGACTTTTCGCCAGCGGGGGCTCGCAGCGCAGCCACCTGAGAAGACGTGGACAACATTTGACGAAGGGCTGGATCTGGGCCTCCGGGGTGTCAGCGACCAAGCAGTTGACATCAGGGCGCCTCCGGAAGGTTTCCCCGTGCACTGTCACTTCCCCGCTTTCTCCTCCCGGCTGCCATTTGTCCCCTGGTCCAATTCCTAGCCCCCTCCTCGGGTCAGATACTGCCCCTCAGACCACCCACCATGAGACTCAGCCTCCCTGGAGAGTGGCCTACTGAGGCAGGAGGTTCTCCCAGGCCCTCAGGACTCTGAGCTGCACTTGTAGCCTCTGGGCCTCCCCTCCCCCGTTCCCTGAACCACATCCAGACTCAAGCCCCTGGGCAGGCCGCCCTAGGCCCCAGAGAGGTCTCCACCCCACGCCCGACCAGGACTCTGTTCCACTGACCCACCCTCCTGGAGGGCCCAGAGCAGAGACCCTGGCTTGGAGCCCACACAGACCTCAGCACACAAAGAGGCCAGACACCGCATTCCATTTAAGAACACTTTATTTGGCTCACTTTCAAATCATTCTTCTCAAAACAGCTGGAGCGAACAAAACGATCAAAGCAAATCGCCAACTTAAAACACAGCGAAGAAAACTTCTGGTAGATAAAAAATCAACTTCTTGCGGTCATCTTTCCAGTAACAGCAATATTATATTACATTATATATATATATTACGTGATACATATGTGTGTGTGTGTATATATATATATATATATAGTACATGTTATATAATATATATTACATTATATATTTAATATATATCTTATCTTACATCATATATATAATATATATCTTAGATATAGAGAGTATCATATAATATTACAGTAACAGTAATATTTTCTGTTTGCGCTGATCATTCCATCGATCGTTTCAACTGTCAGTCCTGGAGGAAGGCCAAACAGGCTCCGTTTCCACATGGTCGGAGTCTTCCACATCAGTCGAACTGGTTTCTCTTAAATCAAGTTTCACATAGTTTTCTGAAGTCGTGTCGATCGTTTCTTAAATCAACTTTCACATCTGTTTCTTAAATCAAGCTTCACAGAGTTTTCTGAAGTCCTGTCGATCGTTTCCTAAATCAAGTTTCACTTCTGCTTCTTAAATCAAGTTTCACTTCTGTTTCTTAAATCAAGTTTCACATCTGTTTCTGACACCAAGTTTCACATTGTTTTCTTACACCATGTATGCATGAATTGGGTCCCGAGGCTGCTGCTTCTGAAAGAAACATGTCATAGTTTTTAGAGGGTTAGACACAAACGGGTTTTCAGTAACAGCGGCGATCTTGGCCGTTACATGTACAAGCAGTTTCTGAGCTGCAGACCGGCACATCGGTTTTAGGAACATCCTGATCGCGTTCTTTGGAGCAGTTAATCTCTTTGGTAAACATCGCATCATCGTATCTAGGAGAAACGTTGCCATGAAGCGCTCTAGAGAGTCCCTAACGATGCTTTTTAGAAAAGAGATGATGGAATCCTTGGAAATCATAATGAGGCCAACGCTACTTAAAAAATGTTGAAAGCTACTCACCGCTCCTTCGGTCGGGAGAGGCGCCACGCAGCAGGCAGGGACCCAGGAGAAGCCGCAGGCCTGGGGAGGGTTGGCGGAGAAGAGTGAGAGGGGAGGGCCTGAGACAGAGCCTTTATTGGGGTTTCCAGGAAGGGCTCCGTGGTGGGGCGGAGCAAACAGTTGAAAGTTGTCCAATCGGAATCGTCCTGGAGGGGGGAGCTAGAGGGGCGGTGTCTGGTGGCCTGGGATCTGGCCCTGGGACAATTCAGGGCAGGGAAAAGACTGGCTTGGCTTAGGAGCCTTGGAAAAGGAGCTAGTAGTATCTCAAGAAAGCTGCCCAAATCCCCTTGGATTTGCCTGCTAGGAAATGTTCATTTGAAGCCACGGAGGCCACAAAGGCTCCCAAACATTTGAAAACGAGAAAGAAGAAGTTGTCTAGCACCAGAAAGGCCAGCCCCCAAGACAGCCGTTCACCGTCTTTAGGAACTGGCCAGTCCCGGCAGGGGCAGTCTCTCCCAGGGGACGGAAGGCCCCCCCCCGAGTGTCACAGCTCCCAGAATACCCAAAGGAAACCCTCGAGTTCCTCGAATTGGCCCTGGGGGAATGGATGCCCACGACAACATGTTGCTGTAGGAACAGTCACTACACGACTCCGGATGGTTTCATGTGATCACAGAAATTGGGCAGGCTTTCCGGGCAAACGTGGACTAGGTTGACACATCTCTTGAAAAAGCCACTTGGAATTCACCCGTTTGCTGGGAGATTAGAGCCGAAGTCTCAGTGACTCTTCGGTGAAGCAGGCCGAGAAATCAGTGAGGACACGCAACACTGGAACAAGGCAAGAAACTGGATCGAGAGACCTAGGCAGATGTCGTATTGTAATCCATTCTTTCAAGACAACCTGGAACATAGACGAATGTTTGCCCCATAGCAGTCCAGAGTGCCCACTGCAGCAAAGACGCCAAGATGGAGTGTTCTGGGAACACTGGAGTGTTAACTTAGAAGACGGAGCGGAAGGAAAAGCAGAGAGACACCATCTCTGTGGAATCAAGCCTTTTTTATTTTTTTTTTAAACACTCACGCCCTGAAGGAGAAATGAGAATGGAAATTGGAAAACGTGGATAAGTGACAGTGTAAGCACTTTCTGGAAAGCTCCCAAGAAGCAGGGGAAGTGGGACTTGTGGGCAAATGGGAAGGGCAAAAGTGCTTCAAGTGAAAAAGCGGAGAAGGGTGGCTGTCAGCGAGCCACCTAGCCACTTTTAAAAGTAAGACAAAGAACAAAACGCGCAAGAAAAAGGAAAGTGAAGTGAAAAGCCAAACGCTCAGAAGATGATGCCTATGAGATGCTGGCCTCCGCCCAGCAGGCTTCGGGAGCAGAGCAAAGAGAGCAAGGGCCTTCAGGAAGTCCCTGGGGCAGTCAGCTCCCAGACTGCTGTGAGAGTTGGGATGGGGCTGGGGACAGGGGCAGGTGCCTCAGAGGGATGGGGGTGCTCCCGGTAGGAGTGAGGAGCCCAGGGAGCTGGCTGCTGCTGAGCAGGCGGGCTCAGTCTTCCCAACGGAGCACTCCGTCTCTCCGCAGCAGCCACAAGTGCAGAGCGTCCCTGTGCTGGGCCGCCCGCGCCTGGGCCTCGGCACCGGCCGGGCGCCCTTCAGGGTGCAGCATTTGCAGTCTGCATCCCAAATGAGTGGGATTCCGGGGGGGACAGTGACCGCAAGGGGAACCTCCAATTCCCAACTCCAGTGCCTGCCCTGCCAACTTAGAAAAGACCTGTGCATTCTCTCTGAAGTCCCCAGGGCACACACTGCCCACACCCAATGGAGCAGGAAGTTCAGTCATTGCCAGGGTTCCTCCCCCACAGGACCACCTGCAGACACAAGGGTGGCTCCCAGCTGGCCCTGCATGTCTCCTTCCTGCACCTGTTGCCACCTCCCGGCAGAGGATCCATCCTCAGGACCCTGGAGCCGCAGAGCAGGGCCCCTTAGCTGACAAGGAAGGCAGAAGTCGGCCTACACATTGATGGGGAAAGGGGAGCACTGAGCATTCTGAAGACCTAGGGGTTCAGGGGAAGTTGGGCCGTCCAGCACTGCTACCCCAGTGGGATGGGGACAGAGAAGTGATGGAGCACTCGGTCAGGGAACAGAACTGAGAGGCCTCAGCCTGAAGCCTCTGAATTGGGAAGAACTTGAAGCTCTGGGGGCAGGGGGGGAAGGCAGGACCCTCCAGAGGAAATGACTGAGCTGCAGGAGCCGAGAGGGCTGCGTGCTCCTGCCTGCCCTCCATCTCCTTCTCCTCCCTCCAGGAGTGAGGAGAGGGTGATTGGAGTCCAGTAGGGACCAGAGTCTAAGGAGCAAGGCGAATTGGAGGGCATAGGGGTCCACTTGGGGCAGAAGGCTGGAGCGGAGGCAAGAGGGGATTCCAGGGAAGGAGGGAGGGAGGCAGAGAGCTGGGGCTCAGAATGGAAGAAGGTGCTGACATCCCACCTGGAGGAGGGGTGGGAATGGAGAGGGGGCTGAAGGCGGGGGCGGTGGGGGGAGCTCTGGTCAGGGATCTCAGTTTCCAGCGTGAGGGCCAGGGTCTCCCGTGTGGGCTCTGAGCAGGGTGAGGCAGCGCACCTTGTCGTCCAAGCGGGATCCGAGTGCAGCAGTGTCAGCCTCACCGGGGAGTGACCTCAAAAAGCAGACTGTCACCTCCCTAGTCCCCCAAGACCTCTTCTCCTGAGCCTCCAACGGAGGAAGCGCCCCAGGGAATTAGGTGCAAGGGCCTGTGAAGGACGCACCAAGTAGAGGCTGCGGAGCAGCCTGGAAGGAGGGAAGGAAGGGCAGGTGGGCGTGGGGGTGCCAGGTGGAAGGGGTGGAGGGCAGGATGTCCTTGGACGTCGCGGAGCCCAAGGAGGTGAGGACAGGGCTGAGGGCGGGGACCTGGAACCCTAGATGACTGGGGCAGACTTTGGGGGCGGGGTGCCTCTCGAAAGCTCAGAGCTCTTTGCCCGGTCGGATGTCTTTCACCCCTCAGAGGAACACCACAGTCTAAGGAGCTGTTTCAATTGTTCAGTCCCCGTGCCTGTTGATTACTTGGTTTTGCCAGAAGGCTCGGTTGGGTGTTGGCATCCCAAACTTCTGCCTTCAAAGGAACAGGCCCAGATCAGTCCGGGTCGGAGGACTTTTCGCCAGCGGGGGCTCGCAGCGCAGCCACCTGAGAAGACGTGGACAACATTTGACGAAGGGCTGGATCTGGGCCTCCGGGGTGTCAGCGACCAAGCAGTTGACATCAGGGCGCCTCCGGAAGGTTTCCCCGTGCACTGTCATTTCCCTGCTTTCTCTTCCCGGCTGCCATTTGTCCCCTGGTCCAATTCCTAGCCCCCTCCTCGGGTCAGATACTGCCCCTCAGACCACCCACCATGAGACTCAGCCTCCCTGGAGAGTGGCCTACTGAGGCAGGAGGTTCTCCCAGGCCCTCAGGACTCTGAGCTGCACTTGTAGCCTCTGGGCCTCCCCTCCCCCGTTCCCTGAACCACATCCAGACTCAAGCCCCTGGGCAGGCCGCCCTAGGCCCCAGAGAGGTCTCCACCCCACGCCTGACCAGGACTCTGTTCCACTGACCCACCCTCCTGGAGGGCCCAGAGCAGAGACCCTGGCTTGGAGCCCACACAGACCTCAGCACACAAAGAGGCCAGACACCGCATTCCATTTAAGAACACTTTATTTGGCTCACTTTGAAATCGATCTTCTTCAAACAGCAGAAGCAAAAAAAAACGATCAAAGCAGATCGTCGACTTAAAAAAAAAGAAGAATAACTTTTGGTAGATAAAAAATCTACTTCTTGCGGTCATATTTCCAATGACAGTAATATTATATTACACTATATTATATATATTACGTGATATATATGTATATATGATACATATTACATTATACATATACACCGACAAGGTGTACAGATCCTCTGGAGAGGAGACAATCATTTGATGAGATGTTGTCCAGGAGGCGAAACTTTGTTGGCATGCGGAAGACAATGAAATAGACAACAAATTATAATAAGAAATACAAGCAAGATGATTAACCCAATGAATAAGGTTTTGATAGTATTCCAGAAACCTGGTCCTGACCAAGAGTTCAACCAATCGTTTAGAGATGGGGTAGTGTCAGACATGGACTTAATTTGGTGATTCATATCAGATAGGAAGCCAGAGATATTTTGATTATATATGCTATAATATATATTTAATGATGGGGGGTCGGTGAGCTGAGGATTCGAAAGAAAGTTTTCTTGGACTCTCAAGATGTGGCGGCTGTGCTCTTTATTTAGAGAATAATGTGGAATAGCATGGGGACAGGACCCATGGGCAGTCAGAGCTGCTGCTGCCAGCATGGGGTTAGGATGCATGGGCCGTCAGAGCTGCCTCGTGGTGACAGGGCCCATGGGCCGGGGGAGCTGCTGCTGCTGCTGCTGCTGCTGCCCGGCTACTGCTGCAAACATGGGTGGAGAGTAAGGCTAAATTTAAGGGATAGGTATGTGACCCTTCTCTTTACAAGACAAAGGAAAGAACATGTAAAAAAGTTACAATGGCGTCAGTGCAGGTGGGATCTGGCCAGTGGGTGGTCCCACAGCTTTTAGACAAGAATCAAATCGGATTAAGTAAAGGCCAGAAGTCACCACCCTAAATCAGTTACATGAGGTTGCCAAACAGTAACCAACTTAAGTTCTTGCCTTTGGCATTGTTGAAGAGCTTCCAGCGACAAGGTCATCTCCCTTCTTCCTGGCACAGAGAGGGAGGCAACCCCACAGATGGAGGTTTCTCCTACAAATGTAAGTGCCTCCCAACAAAGGGCTAGCAAATTCCACTCCTCGGAGCCTGCTTCTCGTCTGCAGTTTTAAAACTAACCAGCCTAAATTCCTCATCATAAACCCCCCCGAACCATTTGGCCCCGAAATCTTTTGGGGATCTGGACGATGGTCAGTCTTCTGTAACTACTTCCGGCTGTACAAGGTCATAGAGCTGTCCCTAAATGGGGCCATAGGTACAGGTAGGAGGTTCAGTGGACCGGAAGGTTGTGGAGTCCAAGGCCGACAAGGTGTACAGATCCTCTGGAGAGGAGACAGTCATTTGATGAGAGGTAGTCCAGGAGGCGAAACTTTGTTGGCATGCGGAAGACAAACAATGAAATAGACAACAAATTATAATAAGAAATACAAGCAAGATGATGAACCCAATGAATAAGGTTGTGATAGTAGTCCAGAAACCTGGTCCTGACCAAGAGTTCAACCAATCGTTTAGAGATGGGGTAGTGTCAGACATGGACTTAATTTGGTGATTCATATCAGATAGGAAGCCAGAGATATTTTGATGGTAATCAGGAATATAAACACAACATTCAGTTTTTATAATGGCACAAGTGCCCCCCCGTGCTGCTGTCAAGACATCCAGTGCCATTCAGTTTTGGAGGACTGCCTTATGCATTTGGGATACTTCTAAATCGAGCAGCGAAAGGCTATGTTGTGTATCATTTAATGCTTTCATAGTAAATTTGTTTAGAGCTTCCATGCGCCAGATGACACTTTCGATTCCTAATTGGGGAAGGAAAATTCAGGCAAGGTGGTCATATCAGTGGAAGACAGAGCGGGTCCAATGCTGTTGCAGGTTGGGTAGGCTAGCAGGAGGATCATCCAATCCATCCAGGTGGCAGCCAAGGCCATAAGTTGGAGCCACATAACCACTGAGTGCCATTAAGGGCTAACCAATGTACGCTGGGCCGTCTATCCCAGTCAGTCCGAAACCAATCAGTATTTAAGGCTATGATATGAGAACACACATAACGGGGAATTTTTCCCATAGGTCGGGTGCTATTAGGCCATGTATCACAGGTGTGATTGGTTTGTTCCCAACATCGAGTGGCCTTTTGACTGAGTTGACCTCTAGTAGGAGTGAGCCAAATATATTCGTCCCAAATTTGATATAGTCCATCCTGTGTGTATTGATAAGTTGGGGACTTTACCTTTGGAACCTTTTGTTTATGATCCACCTGTGACAAGGCAAATCTAGTTAGTATTTGGGCAGTAGTATTGAAGGAAAAGGTTTGATTGTGGCCAGGGAACACCCAGGTGTCAGAGATGGATAGCCACAAGGAGACATTATGATTAGTAACAGATGAATCTTGTAGAAGAAAAGAGCTAGAATCTAACATCCATGAATGTGTACTACGGCTTCTACTGAAACATAATTTTTTTCTCTCTAAAATCACCTCATTTTTACAAAAGATAGCCAAATTTAAGTGTAGTTTCAATAAAACTTTGTCCAATTATTTACATAAGTGCAGCAAGAATGGCAATTGATTGTACAGTCTTTTTAAATCTGCTTTGCTGGAATCTTTTTATGAGGAATCTCAGATTGAACTGTAAAGGCCTCTCGAGGCCAGAAAAGCCAAGCCACGGACTTGCCGTCAGATTTTGCCTGCAGTACCTACAGGATTGGGTGGACTCCTCTCTTCTCGAGGTCCCCCAAAACATTTTGAGGTTCCTTGCACCTGCCAGACAAGCAAGCTTCCTTACTTACCGGGTAAGATTGCCAGAATCTCTGTAAACAAGGTACCAGGCCCATGTTTCCAAGTGGCTTTAGTTCCACAAAGTCCAATCTTTGTTCCTGAAAAGCTGTCTTGTCATATCTGAACCTATATGTTTCTCTCAAATATGACATTCCAGTCAAAGCCTTGGTAATATAACCAATGTATCCTGTTATAAGGAGAACAGATTCTTATTGGACTTATGCAAATATTGCCACAAAATAACCATACTCACTCACAAAGGGTTTCCAAATTCCAGAGGGATCAGGTAGGGAGAAAAAGATAAAGGTTTCAGTTTTGCTCATAAAGGTATAATTTCACCAAATTGCTATAAGTCATAGTTAGCATAAGAGAAAAGAAAAAGATTTCTTTAAATATGAGAAAACAAAACACATCAAAAACAATATTTCAAAGTGATAAAAATTATAATCATCCTCATCAGTTCACAGTCCCGTATAATTGATTATTGAGCTTAATCTTCTGTTAGCAGATCTATGATCTTTAGATTCTCTGTTAGAATTCTGTAATTTCTTACCCAGTTCAGTTTTACAATCTGAAAGTTTATCAGAAACCTGTAGTTTAGAATCTTGTGTCAGAATCCTTTCCAGGAATTTCTCTGAAGACAAAACATATTTGCAAAAGCAAAAAGCATCACAGTAAAACAGCAACTATCTGCAAATGGACAAAGGACTCAAAAGGGCATTGACAAAGAAACTTGACTACTTCTGTGACATACACCACTTCAAGATAGCAATGGGAATTACAACCAATAACCAGGACAGATCAAAATTTTAGGAATGCTATATAATTTTAAGACATCTATATCAATAACATTTACCCACATAATACCACCTAAGAAAGCTTATCATTGCTTATTCGACAATGCTTCCCATGTAGTGTAATAGACCAAATAAGCCTAATTAGTTTAGTATTTTTCTCCTTATAGGAAGAGAGAGTAAATTTCTTTGAGAAGTCTCAGGGACCCCTAAAAATCCCTGGAAGATCCTCTTCCTTCTACCAGGTTAAAAGAAAACCTTCATTCAGGATTTGGATTTTTTTTTTTTTGATGGGAAGCTTGCCAAAAATACCAAAAGACTTTAAAACACTTGTTCAAACAATGCTCACTGTGAAACAATGCTCAGGTATTCATTCAAAGTGATAACAGAAAGAGTCAAAAATCTTAAGAGTGACCTCAGTCATTATTTTAACAAAACAGATTTGTCTTTTAGGTAGACTTACTCAAAGGAACCCCTTTTATAACCTCTTTATCAAGAGCAGAACAAAAGTTCAGGAAAATTATCTCGAGAGAAAAACCAAATTTTAATTTCTGCACCAGCTTATTATTAAAACTCATTTACTTAGTTGGATTTACGTTAATCTACTTGACCAGGTAGAAAACTCCTTTCAGAATTTCTCCTTCACAAACCTTTTACAAGTTTCTTTTTGCCTTCAGAATTTGTCCCAAAGTCTTTCTTTTTTCCTTTCTATTACGTTAGGATTTATCTTTATCTTTCTTAACCCAACAAAAATACCTCCATTCTTTATACCCTCTTTACTGAAAACATACATTTTAACTTTCCTTGAATACAGAGCTGTTTTCCTTATTAAATTTCCAGTAGCTTTAATTATATATGTTAATGAGAACTTTTAACCCTTAACAGACCCTAGTAAACACTAAAAAGCTAAGCAATTACGAATTGTCTTTTATATAATTTCAGAAACATGTCGCTTTACAGTAAAACACAAGGCATACTTTTTAATAGGCCCAAACACTTTTAGCCTCTTTACAATAAGAAGCCAAAAGTAGATAACTTATATATGTTTAGCAATAATGTTTCAGTGTTCCATCCAATCCAAAAATGACCCAGATACTCAGATTTTTATCATTGAACTTAACTTGGCAAAACTCAAGATTGTTACCAAAAAGAATTTCGAAGCTGTTTTTTTTTTCCAAATATACAGACCATAAAACAGTTATTGTACTCGCTTTTATCTATTTAAACCGTTTGTTTCCAACAATTATGTTTGGATTACCTATGAAAATGTCATGAGACATTAGACAAAACTGGTCATCATTTAAAGCCATTATTTTGCTGGCGAATGTAACAGACAACATGAACTTATTTGACCAGTAAACCCAGGCTGCATGCCTGCATCATATGCAAATACTGACAACTCTGACAAGAAGACTATTTTCAATCAAACCAACAAACTTAAACAAGCTTTCATTTACCAAAGGTTAAGTCACATCACGTTAACTTTGAAAGACATTGGATTAATTTCCACTACATTTGGAATTTATGTAAGCACTTACTTTAAGCCAATTAAACAGAGCTCTTGATTTCTCAGAAACTGGGTTGTAACTCAAATTACATTCCAGGTTGATCTACCTGTCCAACTGCATCACAAAGGCACAGAGAAACCCCTCAAATTTTCTCCCAGATGGAGTTAGAATGCATCCGCAGGGTGGGTCTCTGGGGAGGCTTAGGGGCCTTCCCCGTGGCGGTAAAGCCAGTGTCTGACAGACAGCAGCTGGAGAAAGGGTGCAGAGGCCGATTGCGGGTGTGCAGAGGCCAATTGTGGGTGTTGACATAGTTATAAGATTTAGTCAAGTCCCGCTCAGCCTGGGCACTTTGTCTCCGAGCCAGCACAGTTGAGGTAGGGAAGCAGGAGGAAAGGCCTGGAACTGGCTGGAGGCTGGGGCTCCCAGCCCCAGGGTTGAGCGTTAAATCCCTGGCAAAAGGCTTATTTTTTCAATTTTACAGAAGGTCAATGTTCTGCTCAGGTCCAGCCTGAACTTAACCTCGACTTGGTGACAACAAAGAAAGGAAAAGAAGAGATCAAACCTCGCCCTCATGGCCTCTTCCAGAGGGTTATCAAGATAAGAGTCACACAACAGTTCCCGTGCTGGGGCACACTATCCCAGCAGGACAGTTCACAGAATAAATTGCAGGTCTCCTACCCTCATAGCCAACTCAGTAGGTGACCGTCAATGACTCAACTGTCAAGAGAGGGCACCTCACTTAGGGTTGCTGGGGTCATCAGGCCCGGAAACCCAAAGTTGGGGCTCCCAGGGGTGGAGACTTTGACTCTTTAAAGATTTCTTTGTTTCCCAGTTGCAAAGCTCAAAAGGAGATGAAAATGGCCATTGTAACTCTAAGAGAGAAGAAAGAAATGGGTCCATTACTTTGAAAATCCCCCCTGAACCTAGGGCAGTGTCCTGCCATTGTTCCTCCTGTGGGGTTCCTATAGCAAGGGGTGATGGCGGCGTCCCCTGGGATTGCATCCCTTGTATACCTTCCCTGTTATGCCTGGCAGTAACAGGTGCCTGGTGAATGGTTCCCGAGAGAAAAGGAGAACTTTAAGAGAGATGAAAGAAAAGGAGCCATTACCTTGAAAATCCCCCCCACTGGGGTTCCTGTAGCAAGGGATGATGGGGGCATCCCTTGAAGATCTTCCCTATTCTGCCTGGCAGTAATAGGTGCCTGGTGAATGGTCCCCAGGATAAAGGATAGATAAAAACAGTGAGGAATTTTCCGCCAGTCTGGGGGACATTCTATCCAATTGCATCCTGGAGCCATTCGCCCAAGAAGGGGTTCCCATACTCAACCAAAGGTTAGAGTTTGGTACTTTCCTTGAACTGGAGCCCCGATTGGGACTTTCCCACAGTTCGGAGTGTGGTCAGGTGCCAGAGGGAGGGATACCAATCCAGCCTTAGGAAAAGAAACCTTCCACAGGAGTCTTGGCGTTTGGCGACCGTCCTTATGACTTAAGTGGTCGACCCGTGCCCACGTAAAATTTATATATTAGATATAGAGTCAGGAAGGAATGGATTAATTCATTCTCCATCACCCTGAGGCTTAAAGTACTGATTATCTTCAAGCTGAATGCCACAGTTTGCCCCATAGAGTAGCCGTGGGCAGCAAACGTGGATTCATACAGCCATCTAAGAAAGTTCCTGATGGAGAAGAGAATTTAGATTCATCCTCAAAAAGAGAAAGGCACAAGGAAAAAAGGGCACTTGCCAGAATTGAGCTCACAAGCCAATGAAACAAGCTCCCCGAACGGGCCACCAGAAATGATGCGGGGTCAGTGAGCCGAGGAGTCGAAAGAAAGATTTCTTGGACTCTCAAGATGTGGCGGCAGTGCTCTTTTATTTAGAGAATAGTGTGGAATAGCATGGGGACAGGACCCATGGGCAGTCAGAGCTGCTGCGTGGGGACAGGGCCCACGGGCAGGAGGAGCTGCTGCTGCTGCCCGGCTACTGCTGCAAACATGGGTGGAGAGTAAGGCTAAATTTAAGGGATAGGTATGTGACCCATCTCTTTACATGACAAAGGAAAGAACATGTAAAAAAGTTACAATGGCATCAGTGCAGGTGGGATCTGGCCATTGGGTGGTCCCACAGCTTTTAGACAAGAATCAAATCGGATTAAGTAAAGGCCAGAAGCCACCACCCTAAATCAGGTACATGAGTTTGCCATACAGTAACCACCTTAAATTCTTGTCTTTGGCATGATGAAGAGCTTCCAGCGACAAGGTCATCTCCCTTCTTCCTGGCACAGAGAGGGAGGCAACCCCACAGATGGTGGTTTCCCCTACAAATGTCAATGACTCCCAACAAAAGGCGAGCAAACTCCGTTCCTTGGAGCCTGCTACTCATCTGCAGTTTTAAAATTAACCAGCCTGAAATCCTCATCATTTAATATATAACTTATATTATATTATATAGATAATATATAAAATATTATATAATATTACAATAACAGTAATATTTTCCATTTGTGCTGATCATTCCATTGATCGTTTCAATTGTCAGTCCTCGAGGAAGGCCAAACAGGCTCCGTTTCCACATGGTCAGAGTCTTCCACATCAGTCAAACTGGTTTTTCTTAAATCAAGTTTTACATAGTTTTCTGAAGTCGTGTCGATCGTTTCATAAATCAAGTTTCACATCTGTTTCCTAAATCAAGTTTCACTTCTGTTTCTTAAATCAAGTTTCTCTTCTGTTTCTTAATTCAAGTTTCGCATATCTTTCTTTTTTTTTTTTTTAAGATTTTATTTTTTTCCTTTTTCTCCCTAAAGCCCCCCTGGTACATAGCTGTACATTCTTCGTTGTGGGCTCTTCCAGCTGTGGCATGTGGGACGCTGCCCCAGCGTGGTTTGATGAGCAGTGCCATGTCTGCGCCCAGGACTCGAACCAGCAAAACACTGCAGGAGAGTGCATGAACTCAACCACTCAGCCACGGGGCCAGCCCCTCACATAGCTTTCTTAAGTCCTGTTGATTGTTTCTTAAATCAAGTTTACATAGATCTCATAAGTCGTGCTGATCGTTTCGTAAATCAAGTTTCACATCTGTTTCTGAAACGAAGTTTCACATAGTTTTCTTAAGTCGTGTTGATCGTTTCTTAAATCGTTTCATGTCTGTTTCTTAAATCAAGTTTCACATTGTTTTCTTACACCATATTTCTATGAATGGTGTCCTGAGGCTGCTGCTTCTGAAACAAATATTTCACAGTTTCTAGAGGGGTAGCCACAAACGGGTTTTCAGTAGCAGCGGCGATCTTTGCCATTATATATTCAAGCAGTTTCTCAATTGCAGACTGGAACATCGGTGTTAGCAACGTCCTGATCTCCTTCATTCGAGAAGTTAATCTCTTTGGTAAACATTGCATCATCGTATCTAGGAGAAACGCTGCTATGAAGTGCTCTAGAAAGTGCATCATTATGCTTTTTAGAAAAGAAATGATGGAATCCTTGGAAATCATGATGAGGCCAACGCTACTTAAAAAATGTTGAAAGCTACTCACCGCTCCTTCGGTCGGGAGAGGCACCACGCAGCAGGCAGGGACCCAGGAGAAGGAACAAGCCTGGGGCGGGGAGGGAGAGAAGACGGAGAGCGGAGAGCCTGAGACAGAGCCTTTATTGGGGTTTCCAGGAAGGGCTCCATGATGGGGCGGAGCAAACAGTTGAAAGTTGTTAAACTGGAATAGTCCTGGAGTGGGGAGCTAGAGGGGCGGTGTCTGGTGGCCTGGCATCTGGCCCTGGGACAATTCAGGGCAGGGAAAAGACTGGCTTGGCTTAGGAGCCTTGGAAAAGGAGCTAGTAGTATCTCAAGAAAGCTGCCCAGCTCCCCTTGGATTTGCCTGCTAGGAAATGTTCATTTGAAGCCACGGAGGCCACAAAGGCTCCCAAACATTTGAGAACGAGAAAGAAGAAGTTGTCTAGCACCAGAAAGGCCAGCCCCCAAGACAGCCGTTCACCGTCTTTAGGAACTGGCCAGTCCCGGCAGGGGCAGTCTCTCCCAGGGGCTGGAAGGCCCCCGAGTGTCACAGCTCCCAGAATACCCAAAGGAAACCCTCGAGTTCCTCGAATTGGCCCTGGGGGAATGGATGCCCACGACAACAGGTTACTGTAGGAACAGTCACTACACAACTCCGGAGGGTTTCATGTTATAACAGAAGTTTTGCAGGCTTTCCAGGCAAATGTGGAGTAGGTTGACACATCTCTTGTAAAAGCCACTTGGAATTCACCCATTTGCTGGGAGATTAGAGCCGAAGTCTCAGTAACTCTTCGGTGAAGCAGGCCGAGAAATCAGTGAGGACACGGAACACTGGAACAAGGCAAGAGACTGGATCGAGAGACCTATGTAGATCTCGTATTGTAATGCATTCTTTCAAGACAACCTGGAACATAGACGAATGTTTGCCCCATAGCAGTCCAGAGTGCCCACTGCAGCAAAGACGCCAAGATGGAGTATTCTGGGAACACGGGAGTTGGAACTTAGAAAAGGAGCAGAAGGAAAAGCAGAGAGCCACCATCTCTTTGGAATCAAGCCTTTTTTAAAAAACAGACGCATTGAAGGAGAAATGAGAACGGAAATTGGAAAACATGGATAACTGACAGTGAAGGCACTTTATGGAAAGCTCCCAAGAAGCAGGGGAAGTGGGACTTGTGGGCAAATGGAAAGTGCAAAAGTGCTTCAAGTGATAAAGTGGAGAAGGGTGGTTGTTCAGTGAGCTACCTAGCCCCTTGTAAAAGTAAGACAAAGAACAAAACGCAAAAGAAAAAGGAAAATGAAGTGAAAAGCCAAAGGCTCAGAAGATGGTTCCTATGAGATGCTGGCCTCCGCCCAGCAGGCTTGGGGAGCAGAGCAAAGAGAGCAAGGGCCTTCAGGAAGTCCCTGGGGCAGTCAGCTCTGAGACTGCTGTGAGAGTTGGGATGGGGCTGGGGACAGGGGCAGGTGCCTCAGAGGGATGGGGGTGCTCCCGGTAGGAGTGAGGAGCCCAGGGAGCTGGCTGCTGCTGAGCAGGCGGGCTCAGTCTTCCCAACCGAGAACTCTGTCTCTCCACAGCAGCCACAAGTGCAGAGCGTCCCTGTGCTGGGCCGCCAGCGCCTCAGCCTACACACCAGCCATGCAGCCTTCATTGCAAAATTTGCAGTCTGCATCCTAAATGAGTGGGATTTCGGGAGACAGTGACCTCAAGGGGAACCTCTAATTCCCAACTCCAATGCCTGTCCTGCCAACAAGAAAAGACCTATGCATTCTCTCTGAAGTCCCCAGGGCACACACTGCCCACACCCAATGGAGCAGGAAGTTCAGTCATTGCCAGGGTTCCTCCCGGACAGGACCACCTGTAGACACAAGGGTGGCTCCCAGTTGGCCCTGCGTGTCTCCTTCCTGCACCTGTTGCCACCTCCCGGCAGAGCATCCATCCTCAGGACCCTGGAGCCGCAGAGCAGGGCCCCTTAGCTGACAAGGAAGGCAGAAGTCGGCCTACACATTGATGGGGAAAGGGGAGCACTGAGCATTCCGAAGACCTAGGGGTTCAGGGGAAGTTGGGCCGTCCAGCACTGCTACCCCAGTGGGATGGGGACAGAGAAGTGATGGAGCACTCAGTCAGGGAACAGAACTGAGAGGCCTCAGCCTGAAGCACTGAATTGGGAAGAACTTGAAGCTCTGGGGGCAGGGGGGGAAGGCAGGACCCTCCAGAGGAAATGACTGAGCTGCAGCAGCTGAGAGGGCTGTGTGCTCCTGCCTGCCCTCCATCTCCTTCTCCTCCCTCCAGGAGTGAGGAGAGGGTGATTGGAGTCCAGTAGGGACCAGAGTCTAAGGAGCAAGGCGAATTGGAGGGCATAGGGGTCCACTTGGGGCAGAAGGCTGGAGCGGAGGCAAGAGGGGATTCCAGGGAAGGAGGGAGGGAGGCAGAGAGCTGGGGCTCAGAATGGAAGAAGGTGCTGACATCCCACCTGGAGGAGGGGTGGGAATGGAGAGGGGGCTGAAGGCGGGGGCGGTGGGGGGAGCTCTGGTCAGGGATCTCAGTTTGCAGCATGAGGGCCAGGGTCTCCCGTGTGGGCTCTGAGCAGGGTGAGGCAGCGCACCTTGTCGTCCAAGCGGGATCCGAGTGCAGCAGTGTCAGCCTCACCGGGGAGTGACCTCAAAAAGCAGAATGTCACCTCCCTAGTCCCCCAAGACCTCTTCTCCTGAGCCTCCAACGGAGCAAGCTCCCCAGGGAATTCGGTGCAAGGGCCTGAGAAGGACACACCAAGAAGAGGCTGCGGAGCAGCCTGGAAGGAGGGAAGGAAGGGCATGTGGGTGTTGGTGTGCCAGGTGGAAGGGGTGGAGGGCAGGATGTCCTTGGACCTCGCGGAGCCCAAGGAGGTGATGACAGGGGTGAGGGCGGAGACCAGCAACCCTACATGACTGGGGCAGATTTTGGGGTCGGGGTGCCTCTCAAGGCTCAGAGCTCTTTGCCCAGTTAGATTTCTTTCATCCCTCAAAGGAACACCACAGTCTAACGAGCTGTTTCAATTGTTCAGTCCCCGTGCCTGTTGATTACTTGGTTTTGCCAAAAGGCTCGGTTGGGTGTTGGCATTCCAAACTTCTGTCTTCAAAGGAACAGGCTCAGATCAGTCCGGTTCAGAGGACTTTTCACCAGCAGGGGCTCGCAGCGCAGCCACCTGAGAAGACGTGGACAACATTTGAAGAAGAGCTCGATCTGGGCCTCTGGGGTGTCAGTGACCAAGCAGATGACATTAGGAAGCCTCTGCAAGGTTTCCCTGTGCACTGTCATGTCCTTGCTTTCTCCTCCCGTCTGCCATTTCTCCCCTGGTCCAATTCCTAGCCCCCTCCTCGGGTCAGATACTGCCCCTCAGACCACCCACCATGAGACTCAGCCTCCCTGGAGAGTGGCCAACTGAGGCAGCAGGTTCTCCCAGGCCCTCAGGACTCTGAGCTGCACTTGTAGCCTCTGGGCCTCCCCTCCCCCGTTCCCTGAACCACATCCAGACTCAAGCCCCTGGGCAGGCCGCCCTAGGCCCCAGAGAGGTCTCCACCCCACGCCTGACCAGGACTCTGTTCCACTGACCCACCCTCCTGGAGGGCCCAGAGCAGAGACCCTGGCTTGGAGCCCACACAGACCTCAGCACACAAAGAGGCCAGACACCGCATTCCATTTAAGAACACTTTATTTGGCTCACTTTCAAATCGGTCTTCTTAAAACAGCAGAAGCGAAAGAAAACGATCAAAGCAGATCGCCGACTTAAAAACAAAAGAAGCCGAAATTACCAACTCCTCCCTCTCTCTTTCATTCAACCGATATTGTGACAGGTCCAAGACATGCCTTCTACTCTTGAATTTGAGGTAAGTGTTTTGAAAAACACTTGCCTTGGGGGTGGTCTCCGTGGCTGCGTGGTTAAGTTCACACATCCCACTTCAGTGGGCTAGGATTCAACAGTTCATAATCTGGGCACAGACCTTTGCACTCTTCCTCAAGCCATGCTGTGGTGGCATCCCATGTTGAGGAACTAGAATGACCTACAGCTAGGATATACCACTATGTACTGGGGGGTTTGGGGAGAGAAAAAAATGACCCACCTTGAACAGACCTCCACTTGAGTGCCCTCATCATTGCCTGGAAGGATTTGGACACTCTTTTGCGTCAGATGCTTTCCAACACTTGGGGGGAAATGTGACAACACTCTCCACAGGCATGACCAGTAGAAATGGACAGAGAAATTGCGTTAGTGTTCACAGAAGATCTATAGGAACACATGAAATGTTAAAATCATAGAAGAGTCCACATAAAATTCACATTCCTGTGCTGAAACATGGATGCTGGTGACTGTCACCATTTCCTTAAGAAAAAACTACAGAAGTGACTTTAACAATGAGCTAGAGAACAAAACATACCTCAAAGTTACTAATAAAACTAAAATGGTTATTTGCTTTTCCTTAAAAGAGCATCCAGTGCGTATGTTCATTTTCACAATGATGTAAGCGTGCCCTTCCGTCAACAGGCTATCTACAATTTTGTGATCTGATAGAAACAGCTCCCCTTTTCACTTTAAATCTCAAACACAAAACTAGAAGTAGCTCCTAGGACCTCTCCCAGATCCTACTGCCTGTGACCAGGAGCAGGAAGAGCTGAGGCTCGAGGTCCCCTGGCCCTCAAGACAGTCAGGGTGCCCTCGCCTGTCCCTGCTCCCTGATGTCTCCAAAGGTGGTGGTCCCTGAGGTCCCTTCAAGAGGTCCCATGAGACACCCCAATCCCATCACCTGATCTTCCTCTCTGATGCCAGGTGCATCATGTGGGGCGGAGGGTTTGGTAGGCTCAGCAGCAAGATGTACCAGACCCTTGTGCCAGGAAAGTGGTGCTATTGCCTTGGGTGGTGCCAGGATGGGAGACAGAGGTTTCAAGGGGAACTGGCAGTGAGAGAGGGAGGTGAAACTGGGGCATGGGCCACCAGGATTAATTTCTGATAAGACATGAGGACATCAGGTCTCTTCCTTGTGCCCAAGGGAGACTCTGAACAGAACCCTCCACTCCAGGGACAATGTCTGCAAGGATGAGACCTAAGCCAGGCCGCATATCCAGCCATCCCTGTCTGTACTCAGTAACAGATGCTTAATAAGCACTCATTAAATTTATGAGGGAAACCACACAACAGAAGCCTGTCACCCTCATGCAATATCTGGGAGTCAGAACACCATCCATGTAGATACAGGGACACTTGCATTAGCAATGAGAAGAGGCCAGCAAGTGCCCATGGTTGTCCCAGGGATGGGCCTTTATCCTATGTAGAGTCAGGAGAGAAGACAGGGGCCTCCTAACAGTGAGGTGTCGGATTCCCATTCATCCCAAAAAATCACATCCCCTGCCCATCTAACCTTGTGAGAGACTTCTCTCCCCTGAGGTCCTGGGCCAGCAGCTTGTGTCCTTCTTCCTCTCACAGAGACCTGAGCTGATAGAAAATCTGGATTTTCTACCCCAGATGGGGCTACTACCAAGCAAGGTTGGAGCCCTACCTTGATCACAAAGTCATTACGAGGTGACTCCACAACCCCAGGGTCCCTGGTCTGCGTAGACACATGGCTGTGGTCTCCTGAAGACGTCTCACCAGCCCAGGATGTTAAGGGGAAGAAGGGAAATTCCCCATCCAGGATGGCACAGTGGAACCAAGATCTGTGTTTGCTTCCAACTCAGAGGGGCTGAGGATCCCAGCAGGGCCTCCCCTCCTCTAACAGAGTAACCCATAACACCTCTTGGCTGAGTCTCCACATGGAGCTGCTCCAGGTCTTTGGCCTTGTGGGGAGGCATAGAACAGATGACAGACTAAGATACAGACGACTGACGCAACACCCTAATCCTGTGATGGGAGAAACACAGGCCATTCTGGGGACTTGAGACCTCAGGACTTGAGACCTCCCAGGTGCCTTGAGATCAAAAGAGACCACTCACTGGGTCTTTCCTTTGAATTTCAGGGGCTGAGAGTTCCTCCTGAGGCAGCACATCTACCAGGCAACACAGGACCCTGGATCACAAGTCCACTGAACATGCCCTGTACTCTGCCTGGACTCATCCTGCACTAGGATTGAGTCGGGTAGACTGGGGACCAGCAGTGATAAGATCCTGGCTGACAGGATGCTCAGTCTGGAGGTCAGAGCCCACCTCTGCCCAGGGCCTAGGATCAGCTCACACCCTCTGGAGCCTGGTCAGCATCCCTGGTGAAGCTTGGGACATTGACTTCAGTTCTCCTTATGCCATCCATGGGGCAACATTGGGGCACACAGACAATACAGAGGAATTTAACATATGAATGCGGCTTTCGCTAAGGAGGTAGAGAAGTAGCCTGATTTCCTTCCCTTGGATGGAAATCCAAAGGACTCAGACCCTTCTGAGTCCTTCCTACCTGCCTGTCTGTCCTGCCTGCCCCTTCTAAAGGCTTCAGAGCACACTGATTTTCAGGGGTCTCTGTGAAACTCCGCAATCCCTGCCTGGCACCACCCATGGGGAAGGCAGAGTGACCACTCTGAGGTACAGAGAATGTCAGTTGTAGCTCAAGGATAAGTGGAAGCTCAAAACCAACCCAGAAGAAGTGGGCCCTCTAATTACTTGTAAGTTCCACTCAGAGAGGAGCTCAAGGCCTGTGGCATGAGTGGATTCCACTGGGTACATGGGAGGGTTGCCCTTAGGGGGTGTGGACCAGTGAAAGTAGCTCAGCTCTGGATGATGGTGGAGGAGGTGCAGCATGTAGGGTTTGGGTGTGTGGGTGTCCCCAAGGGAGGTGGACAAAGGAAGGTGCAGAGGCCATGGGTGAGAAGAGCATGCCAGGTGAGCAGATCCACACAGAACAACAGGCAAGGGATGCCGAGAGGGAGAAAGAATCAAGTGGGGACTGGGAGTCCAGGGTGAGGAGGGGTTGGGGGTGTCTGGAAATCTGGGAAGCTGAGCTGGAGCTGAGTGCTTAACCGTGAAGTGGGGAAGGGTGGGGCAGTGGACCAGGAGAGGGCTCAGGATGACAGCCTGGGAGGAGGAAGGACAGCGGGTGTGGTGGGGGACAGGGAGGAGAGACCAGGTTTGCAGAGTGAGATCAGGGGTTCCAATGTCCAGCTCTGATCAGGTGAGGTGTGTATAGCTGGGTCTCAAAGTGGGTCTGGGATTGGATGCCAAAAACTGAGAAAAGGGGGGAACAACCGGAGGATTGAGGATGAACTTGGAAGGAGGGTAACACTCCAGGGTCAGAGCTATTTCCACCCAGTTTTCCTTGCTTGCTGGATAGGACATACTTTTTCCACCAATGATTGGTTTGATGTAATCCTAATAGAATCAGGATCCTAATTGTGTATGAAGCCAAGAGGTACAAATTAGTCCAGGGTTTGGACTCGACTCCCTCAGGAGCATGGAGCGCTCTCCTCTTCCAGCACAAAGCAAGGCCCTGAGGATATTTTCAGAGGATGGGGTGAACTGGCAGTGGCTTCAAGAGAGCAAAAGGACCTTCAGGACCAGTTCCCTCTGTTTTTGTCTAAAGTGACAGCGCTTCTTATTGTTCCTGTAAAGGTTGGTGTTTCCATGCTATGTTTGGAATGAGGAAGCTAATGAGCCACAGCAGTGCAGGCTGCACGTTTCCAGGTCAGCCCAGGAGATGTGTCTCCACTGGGCAGTGGTTCCTCTCACACACTGTCCCCCTCATAACTCTCTTGATCCCTGCAGGAGCTCCTTCCTCTGTGGCTTCAGATCCATCACCACCCTGCACTCCCACCCATGGTTACCCCTGCAAGGCTGGTAGCTCAGACTACTTTCAGGTAGTGACACAGGGCATTAGCAAAACACAAACTGCAAAGATTCCCAGGGAGAGAGAAAGTCAGTGCCAGTGTGTGCACCATGGGGCCCAGGGCCCAGGGCTGTGTGTGAGTTTCAGGATTCAGAAACTATGTTGGGAAAGCATGTCTCTTAGGGAAATGCACATCAAAGCTACAGTGAGATATCACCTCACATCCATTATGAAGGCTACCATCAAAAAAACCCCCAGAAAATAACAAGTGTTGGCAGGAATGTGGAGAAAGTGGAACACTTGTGTACTGTTGGTGGGAATGTAAAATGGTACAGCTGTTGTGGAAAACAGTATAATTGGTTCTCTAAGAATTAAAAATAGAAATATGATATGAGCAAGCAATTTCACTTCTGGGAATATATGCTAAAAAGAATTGAAAACAGGAACTCAAAGAGATATTTGTACCTCCATGTTCCTGGAGCTTTACTCGCAGGAACTAAAACAAGAAAGCAAGCCATGTGTCCATCGATGGATGAATGGATAAGCCAAAGGTGGTAGATCTGTGTGATGAAATGGTATTCCGCCTTAAAAAAGAAAGTAATTCTGCAAGATACTACAACATGGATTAACTTTAGGACATTAGTCTAAGTGAAATAATCCAGTCTCAAAAAGACACATACTATATGATTCCACTTGTGTGAGGTACTCCATCAAAATGATAGAGACGAAAAGTGTAATGGTTTATTCTCAGGGGCTGGGGGAGGGGAGGATGAGGAGTTACTGTTTAATAGTTTGTTTCAGCTTCACAAGGTGAAAGAGTTACGGAGATGGATGGTGGTAATGATTGCACAACGATGTGAATGTATTTAATACCATGAAACTGCACACTTAAAAATAATTAGGATGGTAAATTTTATGTTACATGTATTTTATCACAATAATAAGAAGGAAAAGGAGAAATCATGTCTCTTAATGTGAATCCCAAAGGTACCCTTGCATACAGAATGAAGATAGTCCCAAATGCATCCTCTGGCTATCTTGGAGAAAAAGATGGCAGATCTCTGAGAAGCAGTTGCTCTGGTCTCCTCCCTGTGACTTTGCAGCTCTCATTTGCTGCCCTAATCTGGGGCTTGTTCCTGGGATGAAGTTAAACAAGGGAGACAGTTTTGTGCCCCTTGAAAAATGTTTTCTTTGCTTTAACCATCTGTTAATGTCCTGGGTAACTCTCCTTCCTCCTCTTCTGCCCCGGAGTACATGCTTCACCATTAGGGAACAGATTGAATTTAATGTTTTCAGAAAAGGCAAACATTTCTTAAACACAAAGGGAACTTCATATGGGCACACTGGAGGACTGATTTGGGAACTCCCAATCCAGCTCATCTCAGACATCTCCCTCCTCCTCATCCCCTGTCCTCATTCATCCCTTGTTTTACACCTTAGACCCTTCAGCTCTCCGGAATCTTTTGATCTGCCCCCCTCTACATTCTTACATCCTCAACCCCTCTCTCCACTCCTGCCCAACATTTCCCCTCCCACCTTGGCCCCTCAACTCTTATAGTCTTGATCTTGGGGACTCCTCCCCCATTCTGGGCTCTTGAGAGGCTCAGAGACCCCAAGAGAAACTACCTGAGGCGGAAACAGGATGATTGGAGAGAGAAAATGCACCCATGAACCACTCTCACTTCATATTCATCACACCAAGAGCATGATGTGCTGAGGAAGGAGGTTCTCAAAGGCCCGAGGGTTCTTAACAACAAATTTCTCCCTTAAAAAGGATCTTTATTTAATTATAGTAAGAAACACACAACATTAAATTTACCATCATCAACCAGTATACAGTTCTGTAGTGTACATATATTCTTGTTGTGCAATAGATCTCTAGCACTTTTTCACCTTGCAAAACTGAAAATCCATACCCACTGAACAACTCCCTAATTCCTCCTCCTCTTATCTTCTGACAACCAACACTCTTCTTTCTGTTTCCATAAATTTGACTGCTTCAGATACCTCCTATAAGTAGAAGCATACAGTATTTGTCTTTTTGTAACTGCCTTATTTCACTCAGCATAAAGTTCAGGATGTCCTTCTTTTCAAGACTGAATAGTATTCAATTGTATGTTCATACCACATTTTCTTTTTTCATTCCTCTGGCTAGGGTCATTTGGGTTGCTTCCACTTCTTGGTTATTGTGGAAAATGCTGCACTGAAAATGTGTATGCAAATGTCTCTTCAAAATCCTGCTTTCAATTCTTTGGGACATAAAACTAGAAGTGAGTTTGCTGAAACACAGGTAAGTTGATTTCCGCATCATTTTACAATTCCACCAACAGTGCTCAAGAGTTCCAATATCTCCACAACCTCATCAACAAAAGTTGTTTTCTGTATTGATAGTGGCCATCCTAATAGGTGTGAGGTAGTCTCGCATTGTTTTGTTGATTTGCATTTCTCTAATGATTAGTGATGTTGAGCATTTTTTCATAAGCTTGTTGGCCATTCATATATCTCCTTTGGAGAATTTCTTTTCTTGTGTTTTGACCATTTTATATTTGGACAGTTTTGTCACTGTTGTTGAATTGTAGATTTTCTTTATTATATTTCAGATGTCAACTCATTAACAGATGTATGATTTGCAAATACTTTTCCCTGTTCTGTGTGTTCCCTTTTCACTCAGTTGATTGCTTCTTCTGATAACCAATTTTTTTTTTCTTTATTTTGAGGAAGATTAGCCCTGAGCTAACTACTGCCAGTCCTCCTCTTTTTCCTGAAGAAGCCTGGCCCTGAGCTAACATCCGTGCCCATCTTCCTCTACTTTATATGTGGGATGCCTACCATAGCATGGCGTGCCAAGCAGTGCCATGTCCACACCTGGGATCCGAACCAGCAAACCCTGGGCCACTGAGAAGCAGAACATGTGCATTTAACCACTGCACCACTGGGCCAGACCCTGACCAATGGTTTTTAAGCTTGCTTTAGTCCTATTTTTCTATTTTGCTTTTGTTCCCTGAGTTGTTGGGGTCATACATAAGACATCATTGCCAAATCCAATGTCATGAGCTTTCTCCCTGTGTTTTCTCCTGTGAATGTTCTAGTTTTGAGTATACATAAGACATCATTGCCAAATCCAATGTCATGAGCTTTCTCCCTGTGTTTTCTCCTGTGAATGTTCTAGTTTTGAGTCTTACATTAGATATTTAATCCATTCTGAGTTAATTTTTGCATGTGGTATACGATAAGGGTCCACTTTTATTGTCTTGCATGTGGATATCCAATTTTCATAACATCTTTTGTTGAAGAGACTGTCCTTTCCCCATTGAGTGGTCTTGACACTCTTCTTGAAGACCACTTGACCATATACAGGAGGGTTTATTTCTGAGCTCTCTATTCTATTCCATTGGTCTATATGTCTGTCTTTATACCAGTACCACACTGCTGTAAAGTAGCTTTTTACTGTAGCTTTGTAATGCATTTTGAAATCAGTAAGTGCAAGCCTCCAACTTTACTCTTTTTCAAGATTATTTGGCTCCTCAGGGTCCCTTGAGATACCATATGAACTTGAGGATGACTTTTTTCTGTTTATTCAAAATATGCCATTGGGATTTTAATATGGATTGCATTGACTCTGTAGATCACTTTGGGTAGTGTGGACGTTTTAGCAATCTTAAATCTTCCAATCCATGGTTCTGTTTCTAATGGTGATGGGTTTTCAAAGAAGCAGTTGCTCTGGTTCCCTTTCCTGTAATCACCTTGAACTCAATCTTCTGAGGGGGTTCACTTACCTCTTCAACCCCGTTTTGGGATGATCTGAGGTGAGGACAGGACAGGGGTTCCAAGGCTTCATATCCAGGGATGATGTGAGGAGATTAAACAGCTGGACCCTTTCCCTGCTCCTTTCATTTTTTTTCTCTCTGGTTTAACTATCTGTCACTCCAATTTGAAATTCTCATTCTGTAGTTTGTCCTCTCTTTTCTTCTGCCAACTCAAACTTACTGGATCAATCTTGCCCATAGAAATAAGAACCTCCTTCAATAAAAGAGGATACAACTGTTTGAAGAATATTGGTGACTGGTTCATTGGACATATCACTAATTTGTGTGTCAGAAATATTCATAATTTATCTGAGTCATAGCCAAATTGTCCATTAGAAATTCTAAAGCTTTGTTTTTCATAAATTAAATGACTGAATTTCTGGAAAACATAATGAACATGCCTGCTAGCTTCATTCACAGAAATGACTTCAGAACCAGAGTATTTGTCTCTTTCAGAATCACAGAGCTGCCTCAAGCTTGCACCACACCCAGAGGAAGTGCTTCTGGCCAAGGACCAAGCGCACAATGTCACCACCCTTCAACCAGATTGTCATGAAGAATGCATGACCATGAAAATATCCAACAGTGTAGGAAGCAATGGCAACCTCCTATAAGGCTGGAGGCATGAGGAGGTACAACAGAGGGGACGACTCTTTACCATGATCAAGTACACAGGACTGGAGCAGGATGATTTTATAAAGCTTTTTAAAATATGATGATAAGACATTTGGAAGTTTTTTTAAGATGATAGTAGGGCTAATAATTGCCCCCAAAGATATCCTAAGTTTGTTTTTTCTTTTTTGAGGAAGACTGGCCCTGAGCTAACATCTGTGCCCATTTTCCTCTACGTTATATGTGGGACTCCTGCCTGACAAGCAGTGTGTAGGTCTGCACCCAGGATCCGAATCAGCAAACCCCGGGCTGCAGAGCAGAATGTGCAAACTTAACTGCTGCACCGCCGGGCTGGCCCAAAGATATCCTAAGTTTTATCCATGGAAACTGCGAATGTTACCTTCCCTGGCAAAAGATACTTTGTGCATGTGATGAAGTTATACATCATGAGATGGAAAGATTGCTCTGTCTTATCTGAGTGGTCTCTCTACATAACCCTTAGTATTCTCTTGACAGCGAGAGGCAGAGGGAACTTGGACTACAGAAGGAAAAGAGCAGGTCTGACCACAGATGCAGGGAGAGGGAAAGCGTATGTAACGGGAACAATGAGCCAAGGATGAGGACAGCCTCCAGAAGATGGAAAGGACAAGAAGACAGATTCCCTGAGAGTCTGAAGAGAAAGCAGGGTCCTGCAGACAGACTCCTCAATTCCAGCATGGTGAAATCTGTTTTGGGATTCTGGCCTCCAGGACTGTTAGAGAATTTGGAAACAGGCTGGATGTTTTGCCCACTCAGATGTGCTTTGGAGGCACCCAGATTTCCCACTGTTCACTCCTTAGTCCCTTGTCTGACAGTTACTCCATGGTCTCCATGGGATGGCACATCAGGCAAAGGACATCTTTAAAGGTCTGCTCACTGATGTTGGGGGGAATCTTGAGCAAATGATGTGTGTGGTAAATAACCAATGTCTTGATAGAGACTTGAGAGGACCCCCCACCACCAACATTGTTCCAATTCCTCAGACATTTTCACCTCACATGTGAGGGAGCAGATCACACAGATTTGCCAAAGATGTTCTGTCACAGGATCTTGGCATTGTGTGGCATATAAGGATGCCTGAAAAAGGCAGTGGGTGAGAGGGCCAAGTTCTAGCAGACAAACAGATGCTGCCCTGGTCAGAGGTCCCCAAGGCCCTCACTGCCTGTGATTGCCAGTAAACTCCAGGGGTATCCACCTGAGGCTGGACATTCTTGTCCTCATCTCTTTGCTTTTGTTTTTGTTTCCAGAAACTCAGTGTGCCTGTCCAAAGGAGAGTCCACAAACAAGATACTGGGAAATGGGAAATAGTCTACCCTCAGGGTTCTGTTGTGTTTTGTCTGCTCAGGTTGGCCTCTAAACCCTAGACAGATATGTGGGCCAGGCAGAGCATGGAAACCAAAGGGCAGGGAGGGGTAGCATGGAGGGATGGGGTCCTGGCAGAGTGGTATGGGAAATTTTAATGACTGGGTGGGGAGGGAAGAAAGGAAGGTCATGATATGTAGTCATGGTTTAGGGTGAAGAGAATGTAGGAGGACTGGGGAGAGGGCACAGGTCTTCAGGGAGAGGTTCAGGACTCTGAATTTGGGGGACAGTCATTGGAGCTGAGGGGGTGTTAAGATGTGGGCGCCATTCTTCCAGACTTGGATGTGGTCCTGAGAGGAAGGATGGGGTTTGGAGGAAAGAAATAGATGCTTAGAGACTCAGATGAGTGCCCTTGACAATGGGATCAAACACTTTATTTGGGGAATCCATGGCAGGCTAAGCAGTCAGAAGGATGAGAAAAAAGTAAAACGTCAAGAAGCTGGAGGGAAAATGCACACTGAAGAATTAAAACCAGAAGGACCACATCACTATGCACAAAACATTGTTTTAATCCAACTGACCACAATCAGGGTGTTTTTTTTCTCCTCAGATTTTAAATTAACAGGCGTGGACCTCTTTCTTTTAAACCAAAACCACCTGGGAAATACAATTTTTCCAAAATGATCAGCACATTTTGTTTCAGGTCCCTCCTCTCTTTTCAATGCTCATGCACTTCATCCTAGAGCCATAAGTGTTGACGATAGATGACTGAGGGATGTGCTTAAATTTAGGGGACCAGTGGTCTTCAAGGATATGGCCACAGATGTGGCTCCTGGATGCTTCTCAAAGAAACCTACATAGAGACATGATGCCAGAGAACCACAGCAACCTTCTTTCAGTAGCTCAGGGCAATGTTCTGAATTCTCATGCAGCCCATTGTGGTGGGTCTTCCTTTCCTCAAGTTTCAGAGTCTGTGAGGTTCTGGAAGTGCCAATAAAGCTCATAAAGACCCAAACTCATAAAGTTTGGGTTTAAAATTCAGACACCAGCATGCCAGTGCCTGAAACCCTGCCACATAGAGAATGAAACACTGTTTTTCACACTTGGGTAAAAGACTTTGCATTGTAAAGTTGTAAAGAGGTAGTTGTAAAGGGATGGGTTCCTTCTGAAGCCTTATCTATCTTTGACAGATTTCGAAGATCACGTGTGGCTAATCCTAAATTTGGGTGTAATTGTGTCTCCTGCATGTTTTTCCAAGCCCTTATGGCCTTCCTCATTCTCAGGGAGTCACTATTTAGAGCAGATGTTATATTCCAATTGGAGCCAGAGCAGCTTTGCATGATGGAGAGAGAATCCTCCCAAGATGCTTGCCTATGTGAGAGTTCTGACAGGTAACCCTTCAGTTCATCACTGTCCAAGGCAGGAGCCGCTGCCCACATGTGGCTACTCAGCACTTGACACGGGGAGAGTCCACGTTGACATGTCCTGAAGTGTAAAAGACATACCAGATTTCAAACACTTAGAATGACAAAAGCGTGTAAAATATCTCATTAATAACTTTATATTGATTACATGTTGAAGTTCTAATATTTTCAATAAAATAAAACAATAAAATAAAATTAAGTTCATCTATTGACTATTACTTTTTAAGCGTAGTGTATTAGTTTATATGACTGGCATAACAAAGTCCCACAAACCAGGTGGCTCAAAAAAACCCAGAGATTTATTGTCTTATAGTTCTGGAGGCTGGAAGTCTGGAATCAAGATGTTGACTCGATCGGTTCCTTCTGAGGGCTGTGAGGGTAAATTTGTCACTCTCAGAAAATCAATCAATCAAACAGCAAATACAAAAACACTTCAGTGACTCCCTACCACACTCAGACTACGGCACAGACTCCTTCATGTGGCCCCCAAGGCACTACAGGATCTGCACCCCAGGCTTCAGGCACACTGGACCCCCCCAGTTTTGAGGGGATGTGGGTGTGAGTGTGAGTGGGGAGGGTGGGTCTCCAGGTCTTTTCATTCCTTGGACTAGATCTCAATTTCCATAATTTTGTTGAGGATCATGAAGACTAAAATCTCTGGAGGGTTTTCTCCTGAGAGACTCCCTTTGGTGTAGCTGTTTATACACACCAGCCCTGCTAAGTTCATTTGCAGTGCCCGTTCCAACAGCTTGAAAGACTGAGTCCTAACTTTAGCCCAAAACAGAGGTGAGGTATTGATCCATTTGCCCCAAACAGTAATGCAGTCTGTGATTCACGCTTGTCTGAAGTCCTCATTGTGAGAGGATGGAGAATAATAATTTAACTATGATCACTTTCTGCTATTTTTTGAGGGAGGTCCAGAGCCACAGGTAATATTTTTATCTCCTAAGAATATGAGTACTTGTACATAATTGATTACATAATTGCGTGAGTATTTTGGCTTAGTTTTGTAGATTAGGATAAGGGTACACAATTCGCAAATCTCTGTAACCTTAAATATAGAAACGATCTGTCCTACTGGTGGAATTTCTCAAATTATGCTATCTAGGGAAATGTTTCTCATATTCTCAGTGTTCTTGAGAATAACCTGGGGTGCTTTTTGAGAATGGAGATCCCTGGACTCCATGTTCTTATAGCCAGGGCTGAGGTAAATGGGGCTGTTGTGGGGATCTGCTCTCCTTCTAGCGGGAGGAGCTTCAAGGTGCAGGTAAAGTGCATGGACGTGTTGTTTTAACATGGGGAAGACAGGAAGATTAAGAAGAGTCATCCAATCTGTGATATGAACTCTCATTTATTAGATGCAGAAGGCCTAACCATGAGTCCTTGCATTTAAAATAAATATTTGTTAAATGACAATCAAATTCTCTCACCTTGAGATTTCAGATGTTTGCAGGGCCCGTCTCTCTCATACACACACATCAACACACACACTCCTCAGGGAACTTACGGGATCCTGGGCTGCACCAGGCAGGCATCATAAGCAGAGCAAAAAGAGAAAACGACCCTCAGCATGGGCCTGGGGCAATCAGCTTAGAGGCTGTCCTGAGGGTTGAGACAGGACTGGGGGTGAAGGCAGGTGCCTTAGAGGGGTAGGGGGTCTTCTGGGATGAGGGAGGACATCAGGGAGCCTGTTACTGTTATCCAGGGAGGAAGGCTCACTAATTCCAACAGAGAACACATCTCTCTGCAGCAGCTGTGAATACAGAGGGTCCCAGGGCTGGTCTTTCAGTTCCTCAGCTCCAACAACAACCCTGCTTCAGGGTGCGTAATTTGCAGTCTGTGCCCCAAATGGGTGGTATTGTGGTTGAAGGTGACATCAAAGGAAACCTATAATTCCAAACTCAAAAGCCCGTCCTATGAAATAAGAAAATATCTATACATTCTTTATTAAGTTCCCAGGGCAGCACTACGCACATCTAAATTAGCGGGAAGCTCAGTCATTCCCTGGGTTCCTCCCCAACAGGTCCCCTTACAGACACATAGGATGGCTCATAATTGTCCCTGCATGTCCTGTTTGCTCAGCTGCTGCCACCTCCTGACAGATGATTAATAATCAGGAGAATGGAGCCTGAGAGCCTTGTCCTCCCGTTGAGCGGGGAGGCAAGGTATGGCATCCACACCAGTGGCGAGAGGGGGACACTGAACATTCTGAAGACCTTGGGGTATTGAGAAAGTTGGGCAGTCAAACAGAGTTGTCCAAGTGGGATGGGGATAGAGAGTTGATGTAGGACTGGGACAGGGAACAGAATGTAGGGGCCTCAGTTTGAAGTACTGACCTGGGAAGGTCTTGAAACTTTTCAGGGAAAAGGCTAGATTCTCGAGAGGAAATGACTCAGCTGCAGGAGCTGAGTGGACTGTGTGCTCCTGTCTGCCCATCTACCACTCATCACTCCATGAGTAATGGCCTATCCTCATGCTCACCTGTCCAAACGCCCCTGTGTCCCTTCGTTGTCCAACTCTACCTGAAGGGACTCTGGGGTCCCTTTACTGCACCGAAGAGAGGAAGAAGGGAGGCCGAGTGCTGTACAGACAGCCCAGCAATGGTGTCCTGAGAGGTGGGGTCAGGAAGGACCTCACACTCCCTACATGCCGGGTTCTGATCTGGAATTGATGGTGAAGCGGGGACACCAAATGCTCCCTCAGTCTTCAAGAGAAGTGTGCCACAGTGAATGACTCATATCTCCTGATCCTCTCCATAGGTAGGCTCTTGAAAAACGTGGGACGACCAGTTTCCTGCTGTGGAAGGCCCAGTCTGGAATATTCCTCAGCAGCCCTGCCAGGGCCCACGTGCTCTAATCCTAAGTGATAGTGATACCGACCCTGATATCAGTTTCCCCACAGTAAATCCAGCATATATGGGGTCAAAACCAAAACACTCATTCCCTGCTTACTCTCTGGCTTCCTGGCTCCAGAATCCACTATCCTCCATGCAGACAGACACCGTCAAGGACAAACACCTGGACTACCTCTTCCCCCAAAGAGATACGGGCTGGTGGGAAAGCTGCTGACCAGCAAGGTCACGGGCTCCCTCCTCTCATCAAGTAGTCTCAAGGCCAAAGACAGGCTGGTGGGAAAGCTCCGAGCAGCAAGGCCATATGCTCCCCCTCCCCAACCTAAAACCCCAAATAAAAACCCTTCCTTATAGCTTTTCGGGGAGTTTGGGATTTCAGCGTTAGCTGCGCTCTCTCCTTGCTCAGTGCTGTGCAAAAGTAAAATTCCTACTTTCTTCCACCACACCTGGTGTCAGAGATTGGCTTGCTGCACAACGGGTGAGCGACCTCACTTCAGATTCGGTAACAATAGGACCTCAGATCCACAGGCTTATGGCCATTTTCCCCAGTGCCCACACCTGGGCAGGGGCATCTGGGCCCTGAGTGTCCACTCTTTGCTGCCCACTGCTCCTGGTGCCATCCCTCTCCCCAATGACTTGTGCCCTGGGATTTGTTCCAGGTCACCAATCCATGCTGCCATGTCCTCCAACGGGAAGTTCCTTCCTGGGGTCCCTGATGTCTGTCCCAGGAGCTTCACCCAGAGCAAATCTAAGGGGTATTTGAGGGCTGGGAGTTGTGGCAGTAAAAAACATTTGCATTGGTCTCAGGAGATGGGAAAAGTCCACATGAGCTCAAGGAGGATCACGAGTGCCCTCTAGTGGATGATTTGTGCTGAAAGGAGAGACAAAAGAGGCCAGGAAAGCTGAGAGATCAGGGTTGAACTTGGACTAAGGGCACATTCACGTTCAGAAGGAAGCATGTTTAGTGGTGAGTAACTTACAGCCTCCTGTAATTCACCTTATGGACGTTTGTTGTTTTTGAAAGGGTGTAACCACAGTCAGAATGACACCACTGGGTTATACTGCAAAGTCTGGTGAGGGAAATACTATAGACATTGGAATGAAAAAACACATGATAACAAATCTTTATGCAATGTCATTAGATATTCTACTCTGATGCTGTTACTATAGTAAGAGACAGATTAGCAATGAATGTAAAGTCACGGCTATCATTAGGGAAATGTATTTTATTAAATAGAAAATTATATCATAGGAGTTTCTCTTTATTTTCAAAATCATATGCCTTGGCATCCTTCCTTAAGTATGATTCTACACCCCAAAAATAGACCTTTCAGAAATTGGCCAGTGTCAGACCTCAATCCCAGCCCTGAGGGCTGACAGCACCCTGCCCTGACCCTGGGGCCCCTCTCTGAAGCACAGGGGCCTTTGGTGCTCTCTCATTGGGGAAGAGGAGTCTTTTTAATGTCATCACCATTCGCTCTTCCACGCTTACACTCTAGGCAGAATTTTTTGCCTATCTTGGATTTGATACTTCAATTACTGATCTCTATTTCTGTCCTTCAACAATTCCAACACTGTGACAGGTCCAAGAGGTGGCTTCTATCTTCATTTTGAAAGAAAATTTCTCAAAAAGAGTTACCTTCACCCACTTTGAACAGACTTCCACTTGAGTGCCATCATCATCACCCAGAAGGATTTGGCCACTTTTTTGGTATCAAATGCTTTCCAACTCCTACGGGGAAATGTGACTCTCTCCACAAAGATGACCAATAGAAATGGACAAAGAGAAATGGCATTTATGTTCATGAAAGTTCTATATGAAGGTAGGGACGCTTACAATTCTATTAGAGTCCACATAACATCCACATTCCTATGCTGAAACATGGGTCTTGTTCGGTTTTCACCATTCCCTTAAGAGATAAACTACAAAAAGCAACATTAACAATGAGCTGGAGAATAACACGTACATCACAGTTACCAATAAAACTAAAATAGTTGTTTTCCTTAAAAGAGCATCCAGTGCATTAGGTTCATTTTCATAATGATGTAAGAGGGCCCTTCTGTCAAAAGGCTATCTACAATTTTGTGACCTGGTAGGAATTACTCCCCTTTCCCTTTAAACCTCAAATACAAAACTAGAGGTGGCTCCTCGGCCCTCTCCCAGATCCCATTCCTTGCTACCAGCAGCAGGATAAGCCAATGCCAGACTTCCCCTGCTCCTCAAGATGGCAGAGGTGCCCTGGGCTGTCTGTGAACCCTGACGTCCCTGTGTTCCATGGGCACTGATGGGCAGGTGCAAGGCCCATGGTCAGAGAGTCCCAAGTTCTCTTTGTGGCTCCATCTCCACCGTTACCAGTACCCTCTGCCTCCAGCTGCCTCCAGGGACATTGGTAAGTTCTGGAAGCCAAATACCTGCTGTAAAGCACTGACTCTGTGCTCTGTTCTCATGGGCAGCTCCTGGATATGCCCAGACCCTGAAACTACCCTCTAAGATGCCACCAGACAGGCCTTGTAGTCCATGCAGGTGATGGTCCCCGATTCCTGGAGATACTTTCCCACCAGGTACCTCAATTTCATCACCAGGCCCTTCTCTCATCTTCCGGGAGCATCATATGGGGAGATGGTTTGGTTGGCTTGGCATCCAAGGCCGTCCATACCCTGGGCCAGGGAGGCAGTGCTGAAGCCTCAGCTAGTGTCAAGATGGGGGATGGGAGTTTGACTAGGAACCTGCAGTTAGAGCGAGAGGCGGAGCCAGGGTGCAGGCCACCAGGATTAATCTCTTATGAGAGCTGAGGAATTTAAGTTCCTTCTTTGGGCCCAGGGGAGATTCTGAAGAGAAGCCTCTGCTCCAGTGACAATATATGCAATGATGAGACCTGAGCCAGGCCAGATATCTAGCTGTTCCTGCCTGTAGAGAAGAACAGATGCTTGATAAACACTGTTAAATGGATGAGGGAAACCATACAATGGAAGCCTGTCACCCCTGTGTGACACTTGCAGGTCAGAGTGTGTTCCATGTAGACACGGAGGCAACTGGCACCAGCATGGGAGGAGGCCAGCAAGCACACATGACTGTCTCAGAGATGAGAGTCTACCCCTTGTAGAGTCAGGAGGGATGACATGGGCCTCCTAACAGGGATCAGATCCTCATTCATCTCAGAAAATCACAGCTCCTTCCCATTTCTACCTTGTGAGTGACTTCTCTCCCTAGAGATCCTGGGCCAGGAACCTGTGTCCTTCCTATTCTCATGGAAACTTGAGCTGACACAAACTTTGGATACTCTACCCAGGTAAAGTTACCACCAGAGGGGGCTGGAGCCCTACCCTGATCACAAACGAAGTAAGGGGGTGACTCCTTGTCCCCAAGGTCCCTGGTCTGTGGGGACACCTGGTCGTGGTCCCTTGAAGACTTCTCACCAGCCCATGGAGTCAGGGGAACAAGGGACAATTTCCCATCCACAATGGGACAGGAGAACCTGGATGTGTTTTTGCTTCGATCTCAGAGGGGCTGAGGGTCTCATGGGGGCCTCCCCTCCCTAACAGAGGAACCCATAGGATCCCCTGGCTGAGTCTCCAAGTGGAGCTCCTCCAGCTCCTGGACCCTGTGAGAACTAGAGCAGATGACACACAGGGACACAGATGACTTGGATGCAACACTCCAGTGCTGTGATGGGAGAAATATAGGCCATTCCTGGAACCAGACCCTAGGACTTGAGACCTCCCAGGGTGCCTTGAGATCTCAAGAGACCACTCACTGGGCCTTTCCTTTGAACCTTAGGTGAAAAGAGCTCCTCCTGAGTCAGCACATCTACCAGGCAGCACAGGACACTGGATCAGGAGGCCATTGGACATAGCCTGTTATCTCCCTGGGCTCATCCTGCACTGGGATGGAGCTGGGCAACCTTGGACTCACAGTAACAGGAGTCTGGCTGACAGGTCCCACAGCCTGGGGATCAGAGCCCACCTCTGTCCAGGGCTCAGGGTCAATTCACACCCTCTGGAGCCTGGTCAGCGTCCCTGGTACAGCCCTATGACATTAGAGGCAGGTCTCCTCAAGGCCTCTGGGGGGCGACTTTGGGATGCACAGACAACTTGCAGAGAATTAACTCATGAATGTGGCTTTGGCTAAGGAGGTGAAGGAGCCTGATTTCCATGTCTCTGTCCAACAGATCCTTCTGGTCCCATACTATGTGCCTGCTCTGTCCCACCAGCCATTTCTAAGGGCCTCAGAGTACCCTGCTCTGTCAGAGGTCCCTGTGCAGCTCCCCACTCCCTGCCTGGCCTCACTCTTTGGGAAGTCGGGCTGATCACAAGAAAATCAGCCAGAAAGAGAACAGAGGCCCCCAGCATGGTCAGGGAGCACATGGACAGGCTCGGAGCCACAGCTCAGGGAACACACATGGAAAGGGAGGGTCTCCCTGAAACCTTCCTCCAAGGACCAGTGACTGCACAGTTACCTGACATCCCACCACTACAGTCCTCTCACACAGGACAGGCAGGACACATGCTCTTCAAACCCAGGAACTGCAGCTCCTTCTTAGACACACATTCTGGTTCTCTGTCCCTGGAAGCAGGTGATGCTAGAGATGGAGCGCATGTCCTCTCACCAGTCATCACTCAGCCTGCCCCTTTCTCACCCCCAGAGTCATCTCCATGGCCTTCCTGCTGGGAATAAAACCAACCTTCCCAGAGCATTTGAGGACACCGGGAAAACTCTGGTGCCCAGCTGGGCTTCTGTTTCAGAAATGAAAATAATCCTCTGGATTTGGGGACTCCTGGGTCTCTGTGTGGTGATGACAGAGCCCAAGGGATGACACAGCAGAGACCAATGCTGGAGTTGGCAAGTCATCATCTCAGGGGACAGGGGTCCCCATCAACCTTGTTATTGAAAATGTGCTCTACAGGCCAGTGTGATCAGCATCACCTGAAAGCTTGTTAGCTGCAGATTCTTGGGTCCACCCCACACCTGCTCAGTCAGAAGCTACATTTTTAACAGCATCTGCAGACCCTTTCTGTGCACAGGAGATAGGGAGAGGCTGCCCTACCCCTCACGTCATAGGGTCTCAGCCTGCCAGGCATTCATGTTACCAGGGCAGCTGCTAAAATAGCCTTTCTAAGGTGTCCCCTGGACAATCACAATCTTTATCGAATTCCACAAGTGATTCTGATGCCCAGTGGCAGTGAAATCGCTGTGACAAGCATTCCTGATAAAGCCCCCAGGCTCTTCTTCTGAAGGGGATGAGAGAGGGGAGAGTGACTCTACCCTGGGACCCAGAAATGTGTGCACTTCCCAGGACAAGACTTTCTAGGCTTGCGCTTGTCCAAACAAGTGTGTTTGTGTGTGTGTGTGTGTGTGTGTGTGTGTGTAGGGATGAGAATCATTACTGAATGAGAAGAATGGAGAGGATTTAGCAGTTCCCAGGGAACAGAAATATACATAGAAGGGGATGCGTGAAGTAGGAATGAAGGGACAAAGAGAGAAAGTTCTTGGCAGAAGACCCACTCCTAGCCCAGGTGGCATGGCAAGGACTCCTGCCAAGGGAGGAGGCTCAGCACAGAGGAAGGAGGGACAGCAGAGCTGACCTGTTATGACAGCAGTGCTTATGAGCATCTCTGTAGCCAAAGTTCTTCTCACAGAGGGAGGGACGGAGAAAGCAGCAGACACCATGGAGTCCCCTTTAGCCCCTGCCCACAGAGGTCATGTCCCCTGGCAGTGGGTCTTGCTGGCATGTGAGAGATGATTCCCTGAGTGTGGGTGGGAGATGAGAGAATGGAGAATGGCTGGGGTTTCCTGAAGAGGACAGGGCTCTGAGAGGGGACAGAGAACTCCTGTTTGGGACTGATGGGGAAGGACATGGGAGCGGAGTAGGATGAAGGGTGAGGGCTCAGGAACAAGAAATTCTCAGTGAATTGGAAAACCTCCATTACTGTTCATTTCCCAAGTTATTCGTCACTGAGTATTGAATTTTGAAAATGGACGATTATAATAATTTATGTGAGGTGACATAAAAAAAATAAACAACCAGGAGCACTAAAAATTGTCCTTACCCACCACCCTCACATATTGACAAATAAACACCAGGAAGTGGAGGGCCCTAAGAAAGCTCATTCATTCATCCACAGGTGTTTGCAGCCTGTTCCAGGCATTGGGGGTACAACAAGATCAGAGAAGTCTCTGCCCTTAGGAGCTCACGTGGGTGGGTGGAAAGCTAAGCAAAGACATCTAGAATGTGATGTCAGGGACTGACAAGTGCCATGAAGAGAACAGAGCAGGGAAAAGTCAGAACATGCAGATGGAGGGTCTTTAGAGCAGATGATCAGAGAAGGCATCTCCCAAGGATGCCCCCGAGAGTGAGTAGGGCTCTGAGGGCAGGGAGAGGTGAGCCGGGTAGATACCTGGGAAGAGTATTGGGAACAGAGGAAATAACAAGTTCAGAGGGGCTGAAGTAATGGTGGTCTTGCTGCTGACCTTGAGCTGTAGGAGACATACACACACAAGCATGCGCCAAGTCTAAGAGATGAAGAAACCTGCTCAGGACTCAGGGCTTCATATTTCCATCCCAATACATAGGTTGTCAAAGCAAATAATCAATAACCAACCTACAGATTAGAGAGACATTTAACAAGCTAATGTGAGGACTAACTCGAAGGCTGTTCGCTTCCCCAGGGTAGAAAGCACTCTGGGGAAGCGTGTTTCACAGCATGGTTATTCACCACTTCAGAACAAAGAACACAGATCAAGTAGGACGGGAATACAATTCTTTTTTTAAAGTCCCAATGTGATGTTTAGCACGTACACAGCAGGTCAACCTGTCTTTGGTTCTCTTGGAAGAAAGCTTATCATCAAAGAAGTGCTGGTATTGGAGTCAGATAACAGAGACGCTCATCCCTATCTTTAAAGAGTGCATTCTTTGCTTTGAAAAATGTTTGAAGCAGGTGTACACTATGTGGGCAGAGGGCCATAAGTCAGGCTGCTCTGGGAAAAACAAAGTTTACTTTGAATCAGATTTAAGCCAGAATGTCTTCCCCATACACCTCAATAAGGAAAACCTTCTTATTAGTCTTATTATTTTCAACAAGGTCCAAATATTGATTGATCTCTCTCTGTTCCCTGGTAGTCTCACTCTTAACTATCTGGGACCCACCCACCACTGCCCTACTCATTATTGAATCAGTGCCAACCGATGCTGTTGAAGGAAAGGATGTTCTTCTACTTGTCACTGCTCTGCCCGGGAATCTTTTCAGCTATGTCTAAGTGGACAGAGCACACCCCAAATTTCAAGATCTGTCATATATAATAGGTACATCAGAAATTATGCCAGGGCCTGGATACAATAGACAAGAGAAAATATACCTCGATGGGTCCCTGCTGTTCCAGAATGCCACCCAGGAGGACACAGGATACTACACCCTACAAGTCTTAAAGAGAACTTTGCCATAGAAAGTAGGAATTGTCCACCTCCATGGATACCATGAGTGATTGCTCTCTGACCTCTGGGTGTTGGGTGGGGTGAATTCTACACACCCAGGATGGACAAGCCTGGACTGTTCCTACATCCCCCTCTGCATTACGTTCCCTGTTTGGATAGCGCAGGATACACACAGAGTGGAGATAAACTTTAAAAGATTGGATTTCCTTTCCTGGAAACAAGACCCTGCAGATATTCCCTGCAGAGAGCAGGACTGGATGATGAGAGTAACTCAGCAGAAGGTGATCCATCTCAGCCCAGCCTCTTGCGACAATCCCCCTGGGAACACGGCCCTGAAAAAGACCCTGCAGGGCTCAGTCAGGGCCTGGATGAAGGGCTCCCTGGGATTCTCGCAGAGAAGCTCAGCTCAGGAAGCCCCTGCCCAGACCCCTGTCTCAGGGCTCCTGACCCCAGTGACCCTCGGAAGCCTGTGTAAAGGTTGAGTTTTGGCCTCCTGGGCAGGGCGGACTGGGAGCAAGGATTTCCTGGCTGCCTGAGTCCTGAGGCTCCTGAGCTGGACACCAGCCAGGGCTCAGCCCCAAGAGCCACATCTGGGCAGGGGCAGAACCTAGTTCTTCATGTGAGGCTCAACATGGGGAGCACAGATGGACAAGGTCCCTACGCCATTAACTGACTGCCCTGGGGGACCTAGGAGACCCCAGAGGAAGGTCAGTGTTCCCAGGGGAGACACAGAGCAGAGAAGATACTGCTGGCAGCTCCTCGTCCACCAGGGATCAGGCCCAGGGAAATTCTTTCTCAGAATCAAACAATAACATATGCGATTTCTTTGGGCAGCTCCTCTCTGACAAGATTTAAGTCAGGTACTGTGAATGTTTTAAGGTTAATTCACTGACAACTTGGTAGTCAAATATTTATCCTATTCCATTGAGGGGAAACTGAGGCACAGGGAGATTAAAGTCACTAAACCATGGTAACACAGACCATGACCATCAGACACAAGGACTGTCTGCAGCCACAGTCCCATTCCCTCCTCCACCTGGGGGAAGGCGTAGGTGTCTGTGGACCTCAAGACCAGCTGCCAGTTCAGATCCTTTCTTATGAGGTGTCCCTAGTTCAGAGGGAGAGACTCTGGTTTGCAGAGTGAGAACAAGTGGAGAATTCATCCCTCTTTATTCTAGAACTAAATTACCTGCTTCGTCAACAAGAGTTAATGCAGAGAATGTCCAGGTCACCCCCTGATGTGGCTGATCCACTGCTCCCTGCCCTGAACTTGATATCACTTATTTGTTTCCTCATGTGTTGGTGTCCCTCCCACTGGAGTATAAAGGAAAGACTTTGCCATCTCACTCTCCACTCTACACCTGCAGCCAGCACAAGGCCCACATGTAACGAACTCTCAATTGCTTTTGGTAGAGGAAGGAATGAATGATGAAGTGATGAATTAATGAATGATCCAAAAGTCTCCTCAGAGACTGGAACCTGGATGTGGAGTCCTTGGACTTCTTGCCACATAATCATATTCTCTTACTCTCCATGGGCTGAAGCTTATGTCTCAAGCCTTTTACTGGTCTCTAGAGAAATATTCCTTCCCACAACTGTTCTGAGATCCTGGGGTGTTAATCATCATTTTTCCATCTGGAAGAATCTTAACCTATCCTCCAATTTCTCTCTCATAACCACAAAACACAGATGGTCCATGAGGGCCAGGTTTGCAGGAGGTTCAGGCTCCCCCCTTTCCATCAGTCACCGCTTCTGCATTTGTGCACGTCCACACCTGCCCTCAGCAGAGACAGAAGAGACATGAAAGACCAAAGACAGAGATCAGGTTCTGCTGCCAAAGCCAGGCAGCTCCCGCCTGTCTCATTCCTTTTCTGGATCATTCCTTGGACTCTCTCTGTCATTTATTGGGTCACTGGCTCATGTCAGTTACTGTCACCTAGATCAGATGTACATCTTTACCCTGGGCCCTGAGTACTTACCTGACTGCCATGCTTGCTCCTGGTGTTATTTTACTCAAACTCCAAATCTGGCATTACCCATCTCTAGGAGAACCTTGAAAATAGTGCCTTAGAGAAAATACATCTCATTAGGTGATGGAGGTGTGCCCAGTGGGAAGGAGTCAGCCCTGGTTCTCCAGGCAGTGAGATGGTCAGTAAAGTACAAGGAGATGCAGAGAGGGTGGGTTTAGGGGGTATGATGGCCTCTGAGTCTCCTCCTCTATTTTTTCCAAACTCTGCTAACATATTGACATTTGAGAAAGTCCGTGCATTCTCCTAGACATAGAGCGTGCATCCTTACACTCTCTGAGTGCTCTGATCCTCATGCATTTGTCTTCGTATACACAAACCTGTCTTATTCGTTTATGGACCCGAGTTGGCTGAGAGGTGAGAGATGACAACTCTGATTTAAGGTTCCTGGGAGGATCAAGGTACCACACAGGGCACTGCTCTCTCTGTGACCTGAAGAGCAGATTTGCCCACACCTGTCATCACAAGCAACAACTCTAACCCTGTGAAGCACCAGGACCCTGCAGTGTTAATGTGAACCTGAGACTCAGAACGCCACCTACATGTGGTAAATCAACAGTCAGAACCTGGAAGTAATAGGTCATGTGGTATTTTGTATAAAATTTTTCAAATAATCGCCATACCCTTTTCCACAGTAGCTGTGCCATTTGACCTTCCTGCCAACAATGCACAAGGGTTCCAATTTCTCCATATCTTCCCCACAACTTGTTTTTTTTTCTGCTTTTTTGTTAGTAGCCATTTGAATAGATATGAGGGGGTATCTGATTACAGTTTTGATTTGCGTTTCCCTAATGATTAGTGATGTTGAGCATTTTTTTTCATGTTTTTATTGGCCGTCTGTGTATCTTCTTATGATAGAGCAATGTCTATTCAAGTGCTTTGCCCGTTTTTCATTCAGGTTATTTGGTTTTGTTGTCATTGCTGAGTTTAGGATTTGTTTGTATACTCTCCGTGTTGACCCTTTATTGATATATTATTTCCAAATTATTTTCTCCAATTCCATAGGTCACATTTCACTCTGTTGATTGTGTTCTCTTGAACTGAAATCTTTTATTCTGACAAAGTCCATGTTATCTATTTCTTCTTTTTTTTTCTGTCTTCTTAGTTTCATAGTGAAGAAGTCATTGCCAAATCCAATGATATAAAGCTTACCCACTCTATTTTATGCTAAGAGTTTTATAGTTTTAGGTCTTACTTTAGGATCTGATAAATTTTGAGTTAATTTTTGTATACAGTGGAAGGCAATGGTCCAGCTTCATACTTCTGCATGTGGATATCCAGTTTTGCACCACTGTTTGCTGAAAAGACTGTCCTTTCTGCATTGAATGGTCTTGACACCCTTGTCAAAATCATCTGATCACGTTATTGAGATTTCTTTCTGAGTCTCTATTGTATTCCATGATCTATGTCTATATTTATGTCAGTGCCACATTATTTTGATTCTTTAGCTCTGTGGTAAGTTTTGAAATCAGGAAGTGTGAGTCTTACAATTTTGTTCTCCTTTATAAAGATTATTTTAACTATTCTGGGTCCATTGAATTGTAGGTTGGATTCTTCTATTTCTGCAACAATTTCATTGAGATTTTGATAGAGATTATATGATATATACATAGTTTGGGTTAATTGTCTTTGTAACAATATTAATTCTTCCAATTAATGAACACGAGTGTCTTTGCTTCTGTGTCTTCTTTAATTTCTTTCGGAACATGTGGTAGTTTTAAGTGTACACATCTTTCACCTCCTTGGCTAAGTCTGTGCCTAAGTATTTCATTAATGGAATTGTTTTCTTAATTTTTTTTGATTGTTCACTGTTATTCTATAAAAATATAAGTGATTTTGAGTGTTGATTTTTGTCTCCTGCAACTTTACTGAATTTCTTATTAGTTCTAACAGTTCTAGTGTGTATGGGTGGAACCTTTAGGGTTTTCTATACCTAAAGGTTACGTCTTACTTAAAAGTGATCCTTTTTGTACATTCTTTCCAATTTGGATGCCTTTTATTTCTTCTTCTTTCCTAATTGTTGTGGCTAGGATTTCTGTACTATGTTGAACAGAAACAGCGAAAGCAGTCTCCTTGTCTTATTCATGATCTTAGAGTAAGTATTCAGTGTTTCATCAGTGAGTGTGATGTTAGCTATGGGCTTTTCTTTTATGACCTTTGTCATATTGAGTAGGTTCCTTCTATTCTTAAGAGTGCTTGTCTTTTGTTAAAAACTGTAACCATGTCTTTCTTGAAATTTCATTCAGTATGATGTAAAATCCAGAGACCTGGAAATAAAAGTCCTGTTTAGATTGAGAAATCCTTTAGAACAGAAGCTCTTCAAGTCCAAAGGTTCTGAAGACTGGTCAGGGCCATCTTCATTCCCCAATAACTTATTTAACAAGATGTAAATGCCTTCCCAGTTTCTGAAACTTTCACTTAGCCCCAGACATGGACAGGGCTGGCAAGCCTGCCTTCCCCAACACACATGGAAGTGTATATAGTGAACGTGCCCTGATCTCTTCTGAAGTCAAAGAAAGTTCTAGGAAAAAAATCAATGTAAGTTCATGAGAGAAAAATTCCACTTGATAATGAGGTTGTAGGACATGTGGGATGAGAAGAGGATTCTGGTGTTGATACTGCAGACACATCCAAGGGGACACATCAGGGGACACCTCGATGTGATCTGGGGATCAAAAGGCGTGGTGAAGCCCTCTCCTTACAGATCATCACCTGAACAAAGAGACTCATCCTGCTGCAGGGAGTCAGGACTATCCTCTGGTTCACCTTTACAGAGCTCACTGGGGCCCCATGAGTGGCTGAGATCTCTGAGGAAGGAGTGTGGCTTTGGGCCCAAGGCCCACTCTCAGTCAGTCATCTCCTCTGTTTCTCCACAGAGCCAGTGTCAAAGCCCTCCATCTGAGTCAGCAGAGGACATAAGGACCCCAGTCACAGAACATAAGGACCCTGTGGTCCTGACCTGCCTCACAAATGACACCAGGATCTCCATCCAATGAATCTTGATTGACCAGAGTCTATGGCTCACAGCGAGCATGAAGCTGTCCCAGGACAATAGCATGCTCAACACAGATGCCCTCAGGAGGGAGGATGCTGGGGATTATCAGTATGAGATCTTCAACCTGGTCAGTTCCAGCAAACGTGACTTCCTCAGGCTCGATGTGAATTATGAGTCAGGCCCTCTGGCTCTTTTACCCTACTGTATGTTATTAAACTCTGAGTAGATTTTTTTTTCTTATCTGTAAAATGATGGTTCTCATGCACTTTTTAAGTAGAGTTCTTGTGAACAGTCAGTGATGACAGTGGAAAGTCCTTAGAGGACTTGCACTGGGTCAAGAAAAGCTCAGAAAAGTGAACTGACTTTGTCATTATTGTTGGCTTAAGGTCACATTCCACTCCAGATCCCAGCTCTTGTTCTTCTCAGTTGCGCCATCTCCACAGTAGAAGGATGGTCAGAAGTTGTGCAAGGAGAGGTGGGAGCCCATGATAAGCTCTCAGGAATCACAGCTCTATCCCTCCTCCAGGGAGAGGCGTAGATGGTGCCCGGACTGTGATGCAGACACTGGGAATAGAGAAGACACTGATGTGGGTAAAACACTGATCTTTTTTTCCCTGTCTGATTTCTCGTGAAGAATTCCTAAAGTCTTCTTGAGTATTCTTATTTTCATGGCAACAGTTATTTGTGTAGGTTCAGTAAGACTCTGTCCTCCTTGTTACTAGGATATCATTGGAAACTGATGGTACAATCACATCTTAGAATCTAATTTCCTAATTAAAAATGACGTCCATGTGATCAGATAGAACCCCGCACTTTAAGGAGCTAAAGCTGACTTGATGGGTATTTTGGGAATTTGCAGAAGAGAGGATGTCACTCAAAGCTATAGAGACTGCAGGTGAGTCCTGATGTCCAGGCTTCCTAACGTCAAGCGGCTGTTAAAAGTCCCATCTGAGCTTCCTTAGGAAAACCCGCATCAGAGGAAACTGTGTGGTGAGTGTGCCATCCCACTGCACCTGAGTAAATAATCAAGCCAAATCAAGTGAGAGCAGCTTTGTTTTAGGATCAAGAAGACTCTTCTTCAGAGATGATCTTTGATCAAAAGAGAAGTGACTGGGGCTGGCCCCCTGGCCGAGTGGTTAAGTTCACGTGCTCCACTTCGGCAACCCAGGGTTTCACTGGTTCAGATGCTGGGTGCAGACCTAGTCCCGCTCATCAGGTCATGCTGAGGTAGCATCCCACATAGAAGAACTAGAAGGACCTGACTACAATATACAACTATGTACTGTGGGGATTTGGAGAGGAGAATGAAAAAATATCTGTTGGCAATAGATGTTAGTTCAGGGCTAATCTTTAAAAAGAGAAGAGACTGTCAAAGAAACATTGTTTTCATGGAAAAATCCAAAAAACACAGCCTTCTGATGATCAGATTCTGGCCCTGTTCACTGTCTCTCAGCTATTTTGCACCTCTTTATAAACTAAAGGGAACTGATGGAGATTCCGGCTGGATCTTGGCTGGTAGAGATGGACTTGTGTTTCCCCCCTCCTGTGCAGAAAGCAGTTTTGTTTTGATCTAGAGGCCTGACATTCCCCTCAGACTCACTCAACTTTAGACAGTTCTTCCTGACTGTAGGCCTTTGGCCTCCATTTTCTTAGAGCGTTTCCTTTAGAAATGTAATTACTCTCTGTAATTGCAGATTCTTTTTCTTCCCTTTTGAAATGTTTGAAATTCCCTTTTGAACCTTAGAATTTTCTTCTCAGTTTTAGGATTCAGGGAATGTCTTTCTCAAGGGTCTGGGCCCATCCCTTTGAAATGTAGTCCTCCTGGAAGATCCTGCCCCTGCCTCCTGGTCTCTGAGGGAGGGCAGGAGCCTAATTTCAGTGGGTCCCTTTACAGCCAGGATTTAAATATACCTTCTGTCAAGAATTTATGAGAAGTTTTACTTTTCTGTTGCGTAAATCTGATTAAGAAACACAAGTGGCATATAATTCCCTCTACCTGCTCCTAGAATCTTGCAGCCTCTTGTTTCAGGGGTTGAGTTCAGTCTTTCTTCCCTATTGTACTGGTCTTGAATAAAGTCTTTTTGCCTCTTTAAATTTGTTTGGTGCAGTCTTTACTTTGATATTACCTACTTGTATTTAGCTGATCCTGTCATCTTGCACATAGTGTCAATCCTCACCATATTTTCAAATAAGCCAATTTCTTTCGTTATCTGACTACGATCTTCCAAATGAACATTTCCAGTTTTCCTTCCTCCCTTCTGAATTGGCATCCACAGCAGGAGATGGGCTGACTTCCCAGAACTATCTAGGGTCCCAGGTTGCCTCCTACCAAGCCATTGTCCCAGGATGTGAGAAACAATGTGAGCAAAAGTCCAACAACTCGAGAGAGATATGGAAGGTGCCCCAGTGCAGTGGCCCTGGCTGCAACAGTGTCCTCATTCCACACACATTTTCACCTCACCTTTGAGTAACAAAATCACACAGATTTTTAAAGATATTCTGTCATAAAACCCAACAACTCCAGTGGACAAACAGGACTTTTCCACATCAGATATCCAAACACCAGCACTGGCCCATCCTATATAGGGCCTCTCCAGCCTTGGTCTCAAACCAGACTTCTGTGTCCTCATTTCATTGCTTTTTAGTTGTTTTTTTTTTTTCATAAACTCCATGTACCTATTCTTCAGGGAGTCCACAAACAGAAGCTTGGAAATAGTAGGTATAATCTGTCCTCTGGTTCTCGGTCCTTTCCTGCTCCTTTTGGCCTCTAGGGTATTTTGCTGAATCCTTCAAGTGAGTTGGGGTGTGGATAAACAAAGGTGGGCATTGAAGGATGGTGTGGAGGGATGGGGAATGTACAGAGTCTGTGTGTGAAACGGTAAATCATGGGTGGAGTTTTGGGGTGTTAGGCATGATCTGGGATCTAGTGGAGACATGCAGGAGGGCTGTTTATTGGGTGGTCCAATGGTAAGGTGAGGATTCTGAATGAGAGGCTGATCTAACTGTTGAAGAAGGAGCACCCAAAGCTGATGCATTGAAGTTGGAGGTGCCATCCTTCCAGACTTACATGGACATAAGGAATGAAAAATAGGTTTGAGGAAAGAATAAGATTCTTGAAGACTCAGGTTGGTGCCCTGATGTTGGAGACAACAGGGAGTGCCAGATGTACAGGCTGAAGGGGACATGGGACAGGGGACCAGGGGGAGAGGGAAAAGAGCATCCAGTGGTGGCTAGGAGTCTGGAGAGGGGTGAAAGATTGGAAGGTGGAGGACAACATGAGTGCAGAAGACTTGACCTAAGGGCATTTGGGGAATAAAGTCAGGAAGGGAGTTTGAGCATGGAGTAGTCTGACTAGAAAAGGGACCTGGGATGGTAACTGGTGAAAAGCAGTGAATGCAGGCCAGCGGGGAAAGTCAGAACCAAATAGAGGGCTGGAGTTTTCTCTCCAGTGCCGACTAGTTGAGACATGTGCAGGTTGCTCTCAAAGCCTGGGAGCACTGCAGAAAGACAGATCTCACCCTTGTACACTGAGACCTACTTCAAGTGAGTCAACAAGTTAGATGTGTCCCCAGGGGATTTGTGTGTGAGTGAGTAAGGCTTAATAGGAGTCTGGGACAGGCAGGGGAGGACAAATGTCAGGGTGGGTATTGGGGGCAGAATGAAGTTGGAGTGTGTGGAGTCTTTTTCTTCTTTGTTGACTAGTCAGAGTGAACTTCCTGTGAGTCCACAGGTGAGAGATGTGTGACAGGTGTCAGTGAGGACTAGTAGGTGCCATGAAGGGCTGGGCACCTGTCCTTGACTAATCTAGGATGTTCCACTTTCACTTGAGATGCATCTGCTCTCCCCACCTGATCTTATATGGGTGGATGTGATAGAATCCAGGTCATAATGAGGATTTCTGGCTCCTTGTTCACGTTAGAGCCTATGTTTCGACAGTCTCTCCTGAGACCTAGAATCAGGTCAAGAGCTCTTTTCCTATTGTTGTAGAAGGCCTGGCCTTGCTCAGAACCCTAGGAGTCTGCATGGAATCCTCTCATTAGGTCCTGCCAGAGGCTCCAGAAAGCATCTTTCATCCCTCTAACATGCATCAGATGGAGGTACATGTGTAGGAACTTGTCCTTTCCTCTGGAAGGTGTGTCCAGCATGTCCCAGACGATCAGAGCCCTAAAACCTCCATAGACGTAGCAGATCAATGAAAGGTCACAGACGTAGATGGACCTACAGTCCACGGAACTCCCACACTTTGTTTAAATTGTTGATTACTAGAGCTGACCCTGTCACTGATGTCATTGTCAAGAATGATGTCATTGTCTTTGATCATCAATATCAGCAGGCATCTAATTCCATCTTTTGGAGCACAGGCATCTTACTGAGGCATTCAGAATACTCACTATTTCTTGTTCATCATTAGCAGGAAAGCTTCTAGTTTTCACCATTAAATGTGATATTAGCTGTAGGTCTGTAGGTTTCTTATGACTTGAGTTTGGAGTGGAATTGACTTGGAGGATGAACTCAACCATTCGCTCTGCTAGGCAAGGCCAGCTTCATGGGGTGTCAAACTGTGCAGTCACTTAGAAGGGCCTGTGGTAGGTTTAATGCTCTGCTTTTGCCGTCTTGAAATTCTTCATGATTTTTGAACAAGGAGCCCTGATTTTCACTCTACACAGTGTCCTCCAATTTATGTAGTTTGTTCTGCCCCTGGGAGTGACCACGGGTAGAGGAGCTCCCTTTGGAAGAAAAAAATTATCCTTTTGGGAGGTGCACTTTGAACTTTGGCCACCAGAGGACGGTACCACCACAGCATAACCGGGAGGGTTGCGAAGTGATATGTGGAGTTTGGCTTTTTCTACTTCATTTTTGTCAGTATAAATCTCCAACTGCACCCTCTGCCACACCCCACTTCTGGAGCTCACAGAGGGAAGGTTATCCGCACTTGATATACTTCAGAAATTCAAATTTTGAACTCCACATGCAAGGGGGAAAAAAGAAATTAGAGCTAGTTGGCTCAAATGTGAATAGAATAAAGTAGGCACAATAAAGTCCACAGTGATGCTGGGCTTAGGAAAATACTGCAGACATGGCACTGGGAAGGAAGATGTTAAGACAATGAAGAAGGAAGGAGCTGAGTCCCCAGCTTCCAAGAGAGGTGACCTTAGATAATGCCTGAAAGTGAAAAATCAGTAAGGAGCCTTAGAGCATGTTATTCGGAGATGACTTTGGTTCCGTCCAGAGGAGCTGCTGCTGTTTGGGGTAGATCTTCTCAGTGTGGCCCAGACAGCAGAAGCCAGGACCTTCCTGTGATCACTCTGAACAGATGATAGAGACACAGGGTTTATCATAGCCCAGTCCAGTGTTGTCACAAATACAAGAAAGAGAACATCCGAGAGCAGGGAGCCAGGACTCATTTTGCTCACAGTGTGAATTTCTGGAATGAATAGTAATTTCATGCTTCTGGCTGTAGTGGGCTACTTGACAAGTTTAAATCTTATTGTGGTTGTAGGTCATTTACATCAAAACTATGTGCCCCCTCTGGGCAAGATTTACACACCTGATTAAGATTCTTACAAGGACCAATCCTCTTACGTCTCTGTCAATTTGACTTATAATGAGGACTGACTTGTTCTATCTGTTTGTTTTTTTGATGTCAGGAGCACAGAATTGAAAAATTATAATCCTTGTTTCATGACCCGGTATCATCACCAGTCAATACATGACCTCCCTTCCTTTTTTACAGAACGGCTACTTTTTAACTTAATTTTACTTTTTACTTATATGTTTGGAATCCGCCTCCAGTTACAGCTTCACAGAGATCTCCAAGGGCAGGACTGGAGGTTCAGCTCACTATGGAAGCTGCTGCTACTTCCTGGATGAAGAAACTGGGAAATCAAACCCTGTGCTGGTGCCACAGCACCTCTGCAGTTTCTCAGTAGAGACAAGCTGGGGACCCACTGGCTCCATGGCCCTGAGTGCTGGGATAGGCTCCACCTGCATCTCACAAGAACCACTTCCCTCTTCCAAACATGAATCTGCTGTCAGAGATTCTAGGAACTTCTGTCTTCAGCCTCTGGTCTTTCATGTGTTTTCAAGGGGATTGGAAGAGAAAGAGTTTAGTCAATCTGGGGTATCTCTCCTGGACATCATGGGGAACCTCCAACATAATCTCTCTTCAACCAAGACCCTTATTCCCCCTACCTCCCACCTTGATCTTCCCAAAATATTCCTCTTCTCAGTTAAGGTCAACTCCATCCTCCCAGGGGCTCACGATAGAAATCTTAGCATGACCCTTGATGCCTCACACTAATCTCTAATCGACATGCAAGACCTGCAATCCATCTACAGAATATAAACAGAATCCAAACACTCAGGTCCAAACCACCACCACTGGTACATGGGATCATTGTAATAGTCTCCTAACTGGTTTTTCTGCCACCTCCATACCCCACCTTCCCTTATATATATCTCCTCAGTGTAGGATCTCTGAATCCTGAGAGATGAACTCATTTAAAACCTAAGTGGAGTCATCCTTTTTTCTGCTCAAAGCCCTCCTGTCACTCACATCTCAATCTCACCAAAATCCAGTCTCCTCAGCACAGTCCACAGGCCCAGATAAGTGGTTCTCAAAGTGCTGGTCTGCAGCAAGACAGAGTTTCCAACTGGAGATCAATCAACTCCATGCTTTGGTGGAGAAAGTCTTGCAATGAAGAAAATGTCAGTTGGAATATACAAGGCACTTACTGATGTGGTTGGTCTACTTGGGCCCTGCCAATCACCTTTTCTGTAGCACTGTCCTGTACAAGCTGGTCCCTGTCTACACTCTTATGTCATCCTCCTCAGCCCATCTTTTGCATTCACAGGGGCTTCCTAACCTTGAAACATGCTAAACAATCTCCTTCCCAAGGGCCTTTGCACTGACTGTTCCCTCTCCTTAGAATAATCTCCCTTCAGAGATCTACATGATCCCTCACTCTCTTCTTTCAGGTCTTGCTCACATATCACCTCATTATGGAGTGTTTTCCTTACCATCTCATATAAAATAGACCTCACGCTGACACACTCACTCCATATCTCCTTCACCTTGTTTTATTTTCCATTAGAGGACTTTAGATGACAGAAATACTGCTTGTTTATTTACTTTTTTCCGGTTATGTTTAGGTACAATTGACATGTAACATTGTATTAGTCCAAGGTGTACAACATAATGATTTGTTATATGTATATATTATGAAATGATTACAATAAGTTTAGTTAAGAACCATCACCTCATGTAGCTCCACATTTTTTTCTTGTGACAGCACTTTTAAGATCTACTCTCTTAGCAACTTTCAAATGTACAACACGATATTGTTAACTGTAGTCACCATGTGTACATTACATCCCCAGGACCTATTTATCACATAACTCAAAGTTTTTACCTTCTGACCACCTTCACCCATTTCACCTACCCCACACCCTCACCTCAGGCAACCAACAATCTGTTCTCTGTACCTATGAGTTCAATTTTTTTTTAAGGTTCCACATATAAGTGAGATCATACAGTATTTGTCTTTGTCTGACATCTCACTTAGCACAATTCCCTCAAGGTCCATCTGTGTTGTCATAATGGCAAGATCTCCTTCCTTCTTATGGCTGAATAATAATATTCCATTGTATATAGTGCCATATTTTTATTGTTACCTCAATAAAAAAGAAAAGCATTATATAAATTTCAGGTGTACATGACTATATTTCGACTTCCATATAGACTGCACTGTGTTCACCACCAAAAGTCTAGCTGACATCCATCACGATACACATGTCCCTTTACTCCTTTTGCTCTCCCCCAACACCCGTTCCCACTATGGAACCCACCATTCTGTATCTATGTGCTAGAAACACTTTTTTGTCTATGTGTCTGTTTATCTCCCACATATGAATAAAGGCTTATGGTAATTGTCTTCCTCTATCTGACTTACATTGCTTAGCATAATACCTTCAAGGCCCATCCATGTTGTTGCAAATGGGAAGATTTTATCTTTTTTATGGCTGAGTAGTATTCCATTTTATATATATACTGCATTTTGTTTATACAATTGTCTGTTTATGGACACTTGAGGTTAAGTCTTGGCTATTGTGAATAATGCTGCAATGAACATAGAGGTTCATATAGCTTTTTGAATTAGTGTTTTCATTTTATTTCTATAAATACTCTGAAGTGAAGTAGCTAGATCATACAGTAGTTCTATTCTTAATTTTTTGAGGAATATCATCCTGTTTTCTATGGTGGCTGTGCCAGGTTGCATTCCCACCAGCAGTATATGAGTGTTCCCTTTCCTACATATCCTGACCAGCATTTTTTTATCATTTAAAAAAATTGATAGACTTTATTTATTCATTCATTCATTCATTCATTCCTTTATTTTGTTAATGTCATTGTTGTTGAGAAAGATTCACCCTGGGCTAACATCTGTGCCAATCCTCCTCTACTTTGTATGTCAGTCATCTCCACAGCATGACCAACAATGAGTTGTGTAGATCTGCGCTCAGGAACTGAACCCAGCCTGCTGAAGCAGAGCACACGAAACTTAACTACTAGGCCATGGGGCCAGCCCCATGATAGACTTTATTTTTTAAAGCAGATTCGGATTTACAGAAAAGTTAAGCAGCAGAGTTCCCATACATGAACTCTCACACACACACTTTCCCCTATTATTAACATGTTGCATTAGCGTGGCACATTTGTGACTTGATGAACCAATTAACACACTATTATTAACTAAAATCCATTTACATTAGAGTTCACTCTTTATGCTCTACAGTTCTATGGGTTTTGCCAAATGCATAATGCCATATGTACACCATTACAGTCTCATACAGAATAATTTTACCAAAAACCTAAAAACCCTATGTGCTCTGCTTATTCATCCTCCCACCCCCCCTAGCTCCTGGGAATCACTGATATTTTTACTATCTTTATCACTTTCCCTTTTCCAGAATGTCCTATAGTTGGAATCGAGCGACTGGAACAAACAGAAATTTATTGCCTTACTATCCTGGAGGCTGGATGTCTGAAATTAGGGTATGGACAAGGTCAGTTCCTTCTGAGGGTTCTGAGGAAACATCCCTCACTCCTAGAAAACAAATAAAACAACAACTACACAAACTCTTCAGTGACTTCCTGCCACACTAAGACTAAAGCACAGACTCCTTCGTGTGGCCCACAATGCACTGCATGATCTGTACCCCAGGCTTCATGCACACTGGCTGCTCCCAGTTTTGAGAAGATGCGAGTGTGGGTGTGAGTAGGGAGGGTGGGTCCTCAGGTCCTTTCACTCCTTGCACTATATCCCTGTTTCCATTAATTTTGTTGTAAGGTCTTGAAGACTGAAATCTCCTAAGCATTTTCCCCAGGACCACTCCCTTTGGTGTAGCTACTTGTACATGCCTGCCCTGCTGTGATCATTTGCAGTACCTGTTCCATGAGCTTTAAGGATTGGGTCCTAACTTCAGACCAAAACACATGTGAGCTGTTGATCCAGCTGCCCCAAATAGTGATGGAGTCTGTGATACATGCTTTTCTGAAGTCCCCAGTGTGGGAGAATGGGGAATAGTCACTTAACTATGACCTTTTTCTGCTATTTTTTGAGAGAGTTCAGAGCCTCAGGTAATATTTTAATCTTCTAAGATTCCCAGTACTTCTACAAAATTGATTACATAATTGTTTGAATATTTGATTAATTTTATAGATTATGATAAGGAGATCCAATATTCAAATTTCCTGTAACATACAATTTGGCATGTGGTATGATCTGTCCTACTGGTGGAATCTCTCAAATTATACTATTTAGGGAAATGTTTCTCATATTCTCAGTGTTCTTGAGAATTACCTGGGGTGCTTTTTGAGAATGCAGGTTCCTGGACTCCATATTCTTATGGCCAAGAATAACATAAATGTGGCTGTTGTGGGGATATGCTCTCCTTCTAGTGCAAGGAGCTGCAAGTTGCAGACAAAGGGCATGGATGTGTCATTATAACATCAGGAAGACAGGAAGATTAAGAAGAGTTACCCAATCTATGACATGAACCCTCATTTATTAGATGTAGAAGTCCTAAGCATGAATCTTTGCATTTAAAATAAATATTTGTTAAGTGACTCTCAAATTCCTTCACTTTGAGATTTCTTGTGTATGCAAGGGCCTGTCACACACACAACCACACACACACTGTGTCATGACATTCCTAAGGAATTCAAAAGAACAAAGTTATCAACTTATAGCACCTGGAAGGGGCCATAAAATCTACAGAGAATGTCTGGGTTAGTTAATCAGAAGTCATTCAAAGTTACAGTATAGTTTCTTTTCTACAATGTAGCTTCCGATATGTCAACCTTGAGTTGAGGCAGGAGCATGTGGACCCCAAGACCAATTGTCAGTTCAGATCCTTTCTTCTTAGGTGTCTGCAGCTCAGAGGGAGTGATCCTTGTAGTGACAGCAAATGGAGAATTCATACAAGTTTACTCTAGAAATAAATTACCTGCATCAACAATGAGAGTCACCACAGGGAATGCCTCAGCCACCCTCTCAGGTGGTCAATCCAACCTCCCTGCACTGGACTTGAAATCACTTGTTTCCTGATGTGTTGGTGTCCCTCCCACTGGAGTATAAGGGAAGAACTTTGCCATCTCACTCCCCACTCTACACCTGCAGCCAGCACAGGGCCCAATTTTAATGAACTCTCAATTGCTTTTGATGAAGGAAGAAGGAAGAGATGGTGAATGAATGAATGAATGAATGATCTTAAATCTCATCAGAGACCAGAACTTGGATGCAAGTTCCTTGGAATTCTGGACACACAGGACAGGTTCTCTGACCCTCCAGGTGCTGAGCCCTGTCCCAGATCTTTTACTGCTCTCTGGAAATATTCCTTCCCACAATCCATGTAAGACCCTGGGGTATTAATCATAATTTTCCCATCTGGAAGAATTTTAATTTCTCCTCAAATTTCTATCACATAACCACCAAACACAGATGGTACATGGAGCCCAGATTTGCAGCAATTTCAGGCTCCCCTCTTTCCATCAGTCATTCTTCTACATTTGTACATGTCCACAGCTGCCCGGAGCAGAGACAGAAGAGACATTAAAGACCAAGGGCAGAGATCAGGTTCTGCTGCCAAAGCCAGGCAGTTCGTGACTGTACTACTCACTCCTTTCTGGTTCATTCCTTGTACTCTATCATTTATTGGGCCACTGCCTCATGTCAATCACAATCATGTGGGAAGTTATGATCCGCATCTTTTCCCTGAGGCCTGAGTATTCACCTGACATCCATGCTTGCTCCTGGTCCTCCTGTGTCACTTATGTTCAAACTGCAGACTCATCGTTACTCATCTTTAGGAGAACCATGAAAATGTCACCTCAGAGAAAACATACCTCTCTAGGTGATGGAGGTATGGACGCTGGAAAGGAGTCATCCCTGTTTGGTCAGGCAATCAAATGATCAGTGGAGACCCAATAGAGGTGTGGCAGGTTGGGTGTGTGGTGTATGTCTCTATCCTCTTTCCTGTGTCTTTTCAAGATCAAACCCTGCTAACATATCGATACTTGAGAAAGTCTGTGCTTTCTCCCAGACATAGAGCAGGTGGCCTTACTTTCTCTGACTGCCCTGATTCTCATGCATTAGTCTTGAGATACACAAACCTACCTTATTCTTTTAATAACTCAGGTTAGCTGAGAGGTGAGAGATGCCAACTCTGATTGAAGATGCCTGATAGGAATCAAGGTATCACACAGACCAATGTTCTCTGTTCACTGCACAAAGGAGTTACACACAGCCATCATCACAATCAACAACTCTAACCCTGTGGAGCACAGAAACTCTATAGTGTTAATGAGAACCTAAGACTCAGAACACCACCTACATGTGGTCAATAAACAGTCAGAGCCTGAATGTAATAGGTCATGTGATATTCTGCGTAAAATTTTTTGAAAATCATCATACTGTTTTCCACAGTGATTACACCATTTTAACTTCTTGCCAACAACACACAGTGTTCCAATTTCTCCACATCCCTTCCAACACTTGTTGCTTTCTGTTTTGTTGGTAGCAGTCATTCTTATAGATATGAAGGGTTATGTCATTGTAGTTTTGATTTGCATTTTCCTAATGATTAGTAATGTTGAGCATCTTTTCATGGGCTTATTGGTCATTTGTATATTTTCTGTGGAGAAATGTCTACTCAAGTGCTTTGCCAATTTTTCAATCAAGTAATTTGGTTTTGTTGTTGTTGTTGAGTTTAGGAGTTCTTTGTATACTCTGGATATTAACCTCTTAATGATATGTAATTTGCCAATTATTTTCTCCCATTCCATAGGTGACCTTTCACTATGTTGATTGTGCCTTTTGATGAACTTAAATTTTTATTTATTTTTTGCAAAGTCCAATTTATCTGTTTTTTTCTTCTTTTTGCCTGTGTTCTTAGTGTCATATTCAAGAAATCATTGCCAAATCCAATGTGTGAAGCATTCCCCTATATTTTCTTCTAAGTGTTTTATAGTTTTAGGTCTTACTCTTAGGGTTTCATCTGTTTTGAGTTAATTTTTGTATATGATGTAAGGCAGTGGTCCAACTTCATTCTTCTGCATGTGGATATCCACTTTTCCAGCACTGTTTGTTGAAAAGACTGTCCTTTCTCCATTGAATGATTTTGGCTCCCTTGCCAAAACCATCAGATTATATTATTGAGGCTTTATTTCTGGATGTCTATTCTGTTCTGTGATCTATATCTCTGTCTTTATGTTAGTGCCACACTATTTTGATTCTTTGGCTCTGTGGTAAGTTTGAAATCAAGAAGTGTGGGCCCTCCAATTGTGTTCTTTTGTAAGATTGTTTTAGCTATTTGGGGTCCATTGAGATTCCATATGAATTTTAGAACAGATTTTTCTATTTCTGCCAAAATATCATTGGGATTTTGATAAGGATTGTTTCAAATATATAGATAATTTAGAGTATTTTGGCATCTTAACAATATCAATTCTTCCTATCCATGAACATGTATATCTTTCCGTTTATCTGTGTCTTCTTTAATTTCTTTCAGAATATTTGGTAGTTTTCAGTATAGACATCTTTTATCTCCTTCATTAAATTTATTCCTGTGTTTTATTCTTTTTGGTAGTTTTGTAAATAAAATTGCTTTCATAATTTCTTTTTTGGATTGTTCATCGTTATTTTATATAAATGCAACTGATTTTGAGTGTTGATTTTGTCTCCTGCAACTTTGCTGAATTTGTTTATTAGTTCTAACAGTTTTTATTCTGCATGCATGGGATCTTTAGGGTTTTCTACACATAAGATTATGTCTTTCGCTAAAAGAAATCATTTTTCTTCTTCCTTTCTAGTTTGGATGCTTTTTATTTCTTCTCTTGCCTAATTGTTGTGGTCAGGACTCCCGTACTATCTGTAATAGAAATGATGAAAGCAGCATCCTTGTCTTGTTCATGATCTTAGACAAAAGTTTTCAGTGTTTCATCAATGAGTATGATGCTAGCTGTGGGCTTTTCATTCATGAACTTTGTCACACTGAGTAGTTTCATTCTGTTCCCAACAGTGCCTGTCTTTTGTTAAAACCATAACCACTTCTCTCTAGAGATTTCCTTCAGAGAGATTTTCAGTTAACAGGCCAGGAAGAAAAATTCCTCTTCAGAGTGAGGAATCCTTTAGATTAGAAGCTCTTCAAGTCCTAAGGTTGTGAACAATGGGTGAGGCCATCCTCAATCCCTAATAAATTATTTAATAAGAAGTAAATGCCTTCCCATTTTATATAAAGTTCCCTTAACTCCAGAAATTAACAGGGCTGTTAAGCTTGATTTCCCCAAAACACACACAAGTGTACATAGTGAATGTGGGCTGGTCTTTTTTAAGTTCTATGAAAAATTCAATGAAAGTTCATAAGGGAAAATTCTACCCCATGATGAGGTCATAGGTCAGGTGGGATGAGATGAGGTTCCTGGCCCCAATACAACAGAGATGTCTGATGGGACCAATCAGCATTCACCCCGAGGTGGTCCTGGATTCAAAGGGGGAGAGGTAGCCCTCTCCTTACAAATCATCACCCGAACAAAGACGTTCATCCTTCTGTAGGAGTTTGTGCCATCCTCTGGGTCACATTTACAGAGATCACTGGGGCCCCATGAGTGGCTGAGTTCTCTGAAGAAGGAGCATGTCCCCAGGCTCACTCTCAGTCAGTCATCTCTTCTGTATCTCCACAGAGCCAGTGATAGAGCCCTCCATTGGAATCACCATAATACATAAGGACCCCAGTCACAGAACATAAAGACCCTGTGGTCCTGACCTACCTCACAAATGACACTGGGATCTCCATCCTGTGGTTCCTCGATGACCAGAGTCTACAGCTCACAGTGAGGATGAAGTTGTCCCAGGACAACAGCACCCTCATCATGCATTCAATCAGGATGGAGGATGCTGGGGATTATAGTGTGAGGTCTTTAGTCAGTTCCAGCAAAAGTGACCTCCTCATGCTGAATGTGAAATGAGTCTGGCCTTATGGCTCTCTTCTCTTCCTCTTTGCTATTAAACTCTGAATAGACTTTTTCCTAATCTGTAAAATGATGATTCTGATGCAGTTTTTAAGTAGAGTTGTTGTGAATAGTTAACGATGAAGGTGGAAATCCCTTAGAAGGCTTGCACTGAGTCAATGAATTCTCAGAAACATGAACTGGCATTGTCATTATTGTTGCCTTAAAGTCACATTCCACTCCAGATCCTAGCTTTTGTTGATCTCATTTGCACCATCTCCACAGTGGAAGGATGGGCAGTGGTTGTGCAATGAAGGGTGGGAGCCTATGATAAGGTCTCAGGAATGTCAGCTCTACCCCTCCCCCAGGGGGATGTGTGATGGCACCTGGACTGTGATAGCGACACCAGGAATAGACAAGAGGACACTCATGCTGATAGCAACACTGATCTTTTTCTACCCATCTGATTCCTCTGGAAGAATTCCGAAAGTGTTCTTGAGTATTCTTATTTTCATGACAATAGAATTATTAGCGTGGGTTCAGTAAGACTGAAACACCTTGTTACTAGGATATCATTGGAAACTCTGGCGGCACTACCGCCTCTCTGATTCGAATGTCCTAGTTGAGAATGATACCCATGGGATCAGAAAGGACCTCACATTTTAAGGAGTTAAGTTTCACTTGATATGTATTTGAAGGATCTGGAGAAGAGAGGATGCCACTCAAAGCTGTAGAGACTGCAGGTGAGTCCTGCTGTCTAGGTTTCCTAATGCTAAGAGGCTGTTAAAAGACACATCTGGGGTTCCTTAGCAAAACCTGCATCAGCCACAATATGTGATGAGTGTGCAATCCTGCTATGCCCTTGTAAATAGGCTAAATCAAGTGAGAGCAGCCTTGTTTCAGCATCAAGAACACTATTCCTTAGAGATGATCTTTGATCAAAAGGGAAGTGACTGTTGGAGAAATGTTGTGTGTCCACAGAAAAGTCCAGCAAGCACAGCTGTCTGAGGATCAGATTCTGGCCCTGTTCACTGTTTCTCAGCTATTTTGCACCTCTTTATAAATTGCAGGGAACTGACAAAAATGCAGACTGGGTCTTGGTTGATAGAAACATGATTGTGTTTCCCTCCCACTGTGCAGAAAGAGATTTTGTTATGACCTAGAGGCCTGATGCTCCCCTCAGACTCACTAAACTTTAGACAGTTCTTCCTGACTGTAGGCCCCTGGCCTCCATTTTCTTAAGGCATTTCCTTTAGAAACGTAATTGCAATCTGTAATTGTAGATTCTTTCTTTGCCTTTTGAAATGTGTTTAACTCTCCTTAGATGTTTCTTTCCATATTTAGGATCCACGGAATATCTTTCTCAATGACCAGGGCCCATCCCTTTGAAATGCAGTCCTCCTGGAAGATCTTGCCCCTGCCTTCCAGTCTCTGAGGGAAGGCAGGAGCCTGACTTCAGTGGGTCCCTTTATAAGCAGGATGGAAAACTGCCTACTGTCAGGATTTTATGAGAAGTTTTACTTTTCTTTTGAATAAGGCTGATTAACAAACAGAAGTGGCCTATAATTCCCTTTCTCTGCTCTTGAAATCTCTCTAGCCTTTGGTTTCACGGGTCTAGTTCAGTCTCTCCCCTATTGCACTGATCTTGAGTAAAGCCTTTCTAACTCTTTAACATTGTCTGGTGCAATTTTTACTTTGATGTTGCTTACCTGCAGTTAGCTGATTCTGTCATCTTTCACACAGTGCCAATCCTTAACATATTTTCAAATCCTCCAACTTCTTTCCTTATCTAGCTATAATCTTCTAAATCAACATTTCCAATTTTCCTCCCTCCCTTTTGACTTGGAATCCACAGCAGGTGATGACCTGACTGCCCAGAACCCTCTGGGTTCCAAGGTTGGTTCCTGCCCTGCCCTTGTCCTCAGAATCAGAGAAACACTGTGAGCTAAACTCCAATTACTTGATGGAGACCTGGAAGCACTTCAGTACAGCAACTCTGACCCCAAAAGTCTCCTCATTCCACACACATTTTCACCTCACTTTCAAGGAGCAGGATCACACAGATTTTTAAAGATATTTTGTCATAAAACTCTACAACTGCAGTGGACAAGCAGGTTCCTGCCATGTTAGCCAACCCCACATCTGCACAGGACCACCCTGTCCAGGGCCCTCCCCAGCCTCAGGCTCAGGCCAGACATCTGTGTCTTCATTTCTTTGCTTTCTTTTTTGTTTTAACAAAATCCACATACCTATTCTAAAGAAAGTTTACAAACAGAACCTGGGAAGTGGTAAATAGAATCTATCCTCTGGTTGCGTCTCTTTTTGGCCTTGGGGGTATTTGGCTGAGTCCATGGAGACCCAGTGGTTAGATAGAGTGTCGGTGAGCAGAGGTGGGCATTGAGGGGTCATATGAGGGATGGGGCCTGTGCAGTGAGCAGATGAGAAATAGTAAATTCTGGGTCAGGCTTTCAGTTGCAAGTGTGATTTGAGATCTAGTGGGGCCATGCAGGAGGGCTCTTTTGGGTGGTCCATAGGGTGATGATTCTGAATGAGAAGGTGACCTACCTATTGAAGGAGGAGCAACTGGAGCTGGTACAGGGACGTTGAGGGTGCTATCCTTTCAGAAATGTATGGAGGTGAGGAGAGAGACTTATACTTTGGAGAAAAAGGACAAGATTCTTGAAGACTCAGAATAGTGTCCTGACACTGGGGACAAGAGGGAGTGTCAGATGTACAGGATGAAGGGTACATCGGAAGAGGACAAGGCGGAGAGGGAGATGAGCAACCTCTGGGAGCTAGGAGTCTGGAGCGTGATGAAGGATTGGACAACGGAGGACACCATGAGTGAAGAACATTTCAGCTGAGGGTTTTTGGAGAATCAAGTCAGGAAAGGAGTTTGAATGCAGAGTTGTCAGACTAGAAAAATGACCTGGGATGGAGCCTGTGTGAAGGTGGTGAACACAGGGTGGGGGAGGCAGTTAGGACCAAATTGACAGCCAGAGTTTTCCAGTCTCTAGTTCTGACCACTTGAGACATGTGCGGGTTGCTCTCAAAGCCTGGGAGCACTGTAGAAAAGCCAGTCTCACCCTCATACTCTGAGACCTACTTCAGCTGAGTCAACAATTTAGCCGTGTGCCCAGGGGATGTGTGTATGAGTGAGTAAGACTGAATAGGAGCCTGAGGACAGGAAAAGGAGGGCAAATGCATGTGAGAGATTGGGGGCAGAATGAAGTTGGAGTGTGTGGAGGCTTTTCCTTCTTTGTTGACTAGTCAGAGTGAACTTTCTGTGAGTCCCCAGGTGAGAGCTGTGTGACAGGTGTCAGTGAGGAATGGAAGGTGCCATGACAGTCTGGGCACCTGTCCCCGTCTAATCCAGGACATACCACTTCCATTTGTGATGCCTCTGCTCTCCCCATCTGACCTTATGTTGGTGGGTGAGATAGAACCCAGGTCATGATGAGGAGTTCTGGCTTCCTGGTCACATTACATTCCATTTTCTGACTCTCCATCTCTCCCAAGACCTAGGATCAGGTCAGGAGCTCTTTTTCTGTTGCTGTAGAGGGCAAGGCTTTGCTCAGAACCTTAGAAGTCTGCCTAGAATTATTTTATTAGGTTCTGCCAGAGTCTCCAAAAAGCATCTTTCATCCTTCTAATGTAGGTTGGATACATTTACATGTGTAGGAACTTGTCTTTCCTCTGGAGGGTGTGTCCAGTATGCCCCAGACCATTGGAGGCCTAAAACCTTCATAGATGCAGCAGATCCCTGAGTGGTCACAGATGTGGATGCCCCTACAGCCTATGGACCTCTCACACTTGGCTTAAATTGTTGATTACTAGAGCTGACCCTGTCACTGATGTAATTGTCAACACTGATGTCATTGCCTTCTATCATCAATATCAACAGGCATCTACTTCACCTTTTGGAGTATACATGTCTTACTAGGGCATTCAGAATACTTGCTACTTCTTGCTCATCACTAGCAGGAAATCTTCTAGTTCCTACCATTTAGTAGGGTAGCAGCGTAGGTCTGTAGGGTTTTTATGACCTCAGTTTGGCGTGGAATTGACTTGGAGGATGAACTCACCCATTTTCTCTGCTAGGCAGTGCTGGCTTCATGGGCTTGCGATCTGTGCACTCACTGAGAAAGCCCTAGGGTATGTTTAATGCTCTGCTTTTGCCGACTGGAAATTCTTCATGATTTATGAACAAGGAGCCCTGATTTTCAGTTTACATTGAGTCCTGCAATTTATGTAGTTGGTTCTGCCCCTGGGAATGAACTTGGGTTGATGAGCTCCCTTTGCAAAAGTGCACCTTGTAGGAAGGTGCACTTTGAAATTTGGCCATCAGAGTGTGGCACCACCACAGGGTAACCTGGAAGGTTGTGAGGAGACATGTAGAGGAGTTTGGCTTTTTATAGTCCATTTATGTCAGTATGTGTCTCTAATTGCCCCTCCCTGACTTCTGAAGCTCATAGATGCAAAGTTCACCAGGCCTGATATATTTTAGAGTTTCAAATTTTGGACTCCACAACTCAAGGGGAAAAACAAAGAAATCACAGCTAGGTGGCTCAAATGTGAATAGCATTAAATAGACACAGTAAACTCCACAATGAATGTTGGTCTTTGGGAAACACTGGAGAGACGGGGATGGGAAGGGGTGTGTTATGGTGATGGGGATGAAAGGAGCTGAGTCTTCATCTTCCAAGAGGGATGACCTTAGATAATTCCTAAAAGTGAAAATCAGTAAGTAGCCTCAGAGCATGTTATTCAGAGAGGACTTTGGTTCCACCCAGAGGAGCTGCTGCTGTTTGGGGCAAATCTCCTCAGTGTGGCCCAAACAGGAGAAGCCAGGACCTTCCTGTGGTCACTCTGAACAGAACATGCAGAGACAGTGGGTTTATCATGGCCAAGCCCTGTGTTGAGAGAAATGCAAGAAAGAGAACATCCAGCCAGAGGGAGCCAGGACTGGTTTTGTTCATAGTGTAAATATGAGGAATAGAATAATAATTTCATTGTTCTGGTTGCAGTGGGCTATGTGACAACAAGTTAAAATATTCTTAGTATTTAAGGTCATCCGCATCAAAAAGATGTGAACCCTCTGGGCTAGACACACACCTTATCAAGATTCTTCTAAGAAGCCCAAACTTCTAAGGTCTTTGCTCATATGACATATGGTAGGGACTGATGTGTTCTCTCTGTTTGCTTTTTTTTGACATTAGGAGCATGGAATTAAGAAATCATAATTCTTAATTCATGATCCAGTATCATTACTAGTCAACAAATGACCAATGACCTGTCTTTCTTTTTTAGAGAACTATTACTTATTTAACTTAATTTTTATTTTTTACTTATATGTTAGGAAGTAGACTCAAGTTGCTGCTTCCAGAAGGATCTTCAAAAGCAAGACTGGAGATTCAACTTGCTAAAGAAACTTTCCTAACTTCTTGGAAGAAAAAACTGGGAAATCAAGATGCTGTTCTGGTCTTGGACCACAGCACCTCTGAAGCTTCTTGGTAGAGAGAAGCTTGGGACCCACTGGTCCGTGGCACCGGGTGCCAGGATAGGCCCCACCTGCATTTCACAAGCACCGCTTCCCTCTTCCACAGCATGAACCTGTTGTCAGAGATTCCAGGAACTGCTGTCTTCAGCTTCTCACGCTTTCGTATATTTTCAAGGGGATTGGAAGATAATGAGTTAAGTCAATCTGCAATATCTCTCCTGGACATCATGGGGCACCTCCAAGGTTATGTGTCCACAACCAAGACCTTTATTCCTTCACCTTCAAACCTGATCCTCCCAGAATCTCCCTATCCTCAGTCAAAGCCAACTTCATACTCCCAGGGGCTCAGGTTGGAAATCTTGGTGTTATCTTTGATGCCTCTCTTGCTCTCCCCCTAATCTTTAATTCACATGCAAACCTTGCAATCCATCTACAGAGTATAAATAGAATCCAAACACTCAGGTTCAAATCATCATGACTCATATATGGGGTTGTTGTAATAGTCTCCTAACTGGCTTCCTGCCACCTCCTTGTCCCCCCTTCCCTTGTATCTGTCTGCTCCAAGTAAGATCTCTGACTCCTCAGTGATGAATTATTTTAAAATCTAAGCCAGGTCATCTTTTTTTCTGCTCAAAGCCCTCCAGTTACTCACATCTCAATCACACCAAAATCCAACATGCTCACCACAGCCCACAGGCCCAGATTAGTGGTACTCAACGTTCTGGTCTGCAACAAGACAAGGAGTTTCCACTGGAAGGTCAATCAACTCAGTGCTTTGGTGGAGAAAGTCTCACAATGAAGGAAATATTAGCTGAAATTTATTTAGCAGGGTATTTAGTGATGTGGCTGATCTGCATTCTGGTCCAAGCTCCTTGGCCACTTGTAGATCACCCTTTAAGTAGAACTATCCTGTGCAGTCTTGTCCCTGCCTACACTCTCATGTCATTCTCCTCATCCCATCTGTTATTGAAACAGTGGCATCCTGACCTTCAAACATGCAAAGCAAGCTTCTGCACCAGGGCCTTTGCACTGGCTGTTCCCTCTCCCTGGAAAAATTGTCCTCCAGTGACCTGCAGGATCCCTCCTTCCCTTCAGGTCTTACTCAAATATCACTTTGTCATGGAGGATTTCCTGACCCTCTTACATAAAATAAAAAGACACCCCCCAACCCAGCCACTCTCTATCTCCTTCACCCACCTTTCTTTCCTTCAGAGCTCTTATCGCCATCTGAACTACTGCTTATTTCTTTGTCTTGATTGCCTTTCCCTCTTCATTGGAAAATCAGCTCCCCAAGGCCAGTGATGCTCTGTCAGGTTCACATTTTTGTCCCCTACAATCACTAGAGGACTGCATAGAATATGTGCTCAGTGTTCAGAAAATGGATTAACTCACCAGTGAATAATTGCACACTGGGAATTGAGTGCAGTCACTTCAGTGTCACTGTCTGTAAAGTGTGGATGATTCCAACCCTGTCAACATGTAGAAATCATGGAAGGATGGGACTCATTCTTGATATCTGTTACTATGTAAGAAAATGCCCCAAATTTAAAATTGCACCACGTCTGAAATGATGAGGGACCTGAAAACTTTATAAATTCTGTCATGATTAGAAATGCTAAATTTGTGCACAAGAGAGACAGAAGAATCAAAATCTTGGGTGAAGTTCTCTGCAAAAGGAAGACTTGGGTCCCTCCCTAGGGACCATGCACCCTAGTGGCTTTTCATGACCTTCCTCATGTCATCTCTGTGATGATCCTAAGAGAGTCTGTTCTTGTGAACACTGTTCTCATGCTGCTTTTACAGAGAGAAAACAGAGACTTACACTGGTGTTGTCACTTAACCATGCTCATGTGGAAACAGTGAGACTAGTGTCTCTCTTATGCACACACACACACATAGATTAGATCCATGGATTAGAATCTGGCTTGTTTTTACTGAACATTGTGACTCTGAGGCACATCAAAGTTGACGTGTGTGGCACTCTTTTTCTCATTGTCTTCACCACGAGATTTTTACACTTCCTCAGGAAATGACACATAGAATTAAATTACATTTATTAAAGGTAGGATTACTGCATGTCTACAGGACATGATCTGGATGTTTTGAAAGGAAAAGATCATTACACTTTTAAAAGCATATTATACTTTTAAGGGCAATATCTTTACTGTTAATAAAGAGGTATGATCATTTCATTTTCATGAAATGTTCATAAGGACAATCTCATTACTCTTAACAAAACTGGGTATTGTATTTTTACAGAGGTATTATTCTTCTATCTTTTGAAAGGAGTATATAACTTTATTTTAATAGATGATTTCATTAATTATAAGGGGCAATAAAATATTATTTATCTAAAATTGACCATTATATTTCTGTAAAAATGTTTGTATTAAAGATAAGGCAATTATATGTTTAAAGACAAGATGATTATGAAACAAAACCATGAACGTTTCCCTATAAGCTAGTTTATTCAGAAACTTCATACCAGGGCCGGCCTGGTGGCGCAGCGGTTAAGTGCACACGTTTCTCTTCTTGTTGGCCCAGGCTTTGCCAGTTCGGATCCTGGGTGCACACATGGCACCACTTGGCAAAAGCCATGCTGTGGCAGGCACCCCACATATAAAGTAGAGGAAGATGGGCATGGATGTTAGCTCAGAGCCAGTCTTCCTTAGCAAAAAGAGGAGGATTGGCAGTAGTTAGCTCAGGGCTAATCTTCCTCAAAACAAAACAAAAAAAAAGTTTTTCCCATACAGGCATAAATTAGCAAAATACAGCACCTAACACCTGGGTAACTACCCAAGTCTGTAACTAGTACATTGCCAGCTTCTGAAGCACCTCTGGGTCCAGTCCTGGCCAGAAGCTCTTCCCTTGAACCTAGAAGTGGCAATTCCCTGAGTTCATGATCATTCCCATTATTTTCTTCACAGTTTTCACAACTACATCTGAATCGAGAGATTGGGTTAGCGTTTATCTTTTCAAACTTCCATTAACGTACATCACCCTCCAACTGACAACTTTTCTTGAATCTTTTGCTCTCTATTAGGTTGTAAATATCAAGTTTATTGCAGCAAACAGGGATGCCATTCCTTTTTTTCCCCCCTTAACTTTATTTTAAACTGTGGTAAAATATGTATTAGTAAAATTTGTTATTTTAATCATTTTTCAGCATACAACTCATTGGCATCAAGTACATCGTCAATGTCATGGAACCATAAACACTATGTGTTTCCAGATGCAATTTGTCTTTTAAACATCTCAGGATGATTTTGGTGCCTTTTGAAAAATGTTCTCTAGCCTTAACCATCTGTTCATGTCCTGGGTCACTCCTCCTCCCTCCTCCTCTGCTGCTGACTACATGCTCACCTTTAGGAAACTGAGGCAGTTTAATGTCTTCAGAAAAGGCAAACGTTTCTTAAATATAAGGGGAATGTCAAGGGTCAAACTGAGGGACTGACTTGGGAACTCCCCAACCTCGTTCATCTCAGATGTCCCCCTCTTCTTCATCCCTTGTCCTTGTTTGTCCTTTGTTTTATACCTTAGACTCTTCAGCTCTCTTGAATCTTTGATCTGTCCCCCTCCACATTCCTACATCCTCAACCCCTCTCTTCACCCCTACCAGACCTTTCCCCTCCCACCTTGGCCACTCACTTCCCATAGCCATTGGAGCTTTGGGCCTCCTCCCCCATCTTGGGCTCTTGAGAGGTTCAGAGACCCAAAGAGCAACCGCCTGAGGCTGAAATAGCTGATTGGAAACAGGAAATGAATGCATAAATCACTCACACTTTGTACTTATCATGCCCAAGGTATCACCTCTTGAGGCAGGATGTTTTCACAGTCCCCAGGGTTCTTAACCTCAAATTTCTCCCTTAAAAAAATCTTTATTTAATTGTAGTAAAAAACATATAACATTAAATTTACCATCATGAACCATTAACCAGTGTACAGTTCAGTACGGTACATATATTCTTGTTCAATAGACCCACAGCAGTTTTTCATCTTGCAAAACTGAAAATCCATATCCATTGAACAACTTTCCATTTCCTCCTCTCCCCAACCTCTGAAAACCACCGTTCTTCTTTCTGTTTATATAAATATGACTGTTTCAGATACTTCAAACAAGTGGAAACGTACAATATTCATCTTCTTGTAATTGGCTTGTTTCACTCAGCATAAAGTCCAGGAAGTCCTTCTTCTTAAGGCTGAATAATATTCCATTGTATGGATATACCACATTTTCTTTTTTCATTCCTCTGTCTGTGGATGTTTGGGATGCTTCCATTTCTTGGCTATTGCAGAAAATTCTCCAATGAAAATGGATTTGCAAATATCTATTAAAAATCCTGCTTTCAATACTTTGGGATATTAAACTAGAAGTGACTTTGCTGAATCGTGTGGTAAGTCTATTTCTGCACCATTTCACATTTCCACCAACAGTGCTCAAGGGTTCCAATCTCTCCACATCCTCACCAACACAAGTTGTTTTCTCTTTTGTTTTGTTTTGTTTTGATAGTGGTCATCCTAATGGATATGAGGTGATATTCCACTGTCGTTTTGGTTATTTGTGCTTCTCTAATGATTACTGATGTTGAGCATCATTTCACAAGTTCTTGTCCATCCATATATCTTCTTTGGAGAAATGTCTTCAAGTGTTTGGATCATTTTTTAATTGGGTATTTTTTAAAATTTTATTGCTGTTGATTTTGTAGGGTTTCTTTATATATTAGCCCCTTAGTAGATATATAACTTGCAAATACTTTTCCCAATTTTGTAGGCTCCCTTTTCACTCAATTGATTGTTTCTTCTGATGGGCAATAGTTTTTAAGCTTGATGTTAGTCTCATTTGTCTATTTTTCTTTAGTTCCCTGAGCTTTTGGGGTCATACCTAAGACACCATTGCCAAATCCAATGTCATGAGCTTTCTCCCTGTGTTTTCTTCTGTGAATGTTATAGTTTGGGGTCTTACTTTTAGATCTTTAATCAATTCTGAGTTAATTTTTGTATGGTATAAGTTAATTTTGCATGTGGATATCCAATTTTCCCAAGACCTTTGGTTGAAGAGATGATTCTTTCCCCACTGGGTGGTCTTGGCACTCTTCTAAAAGACCACTTGACCATGTACAGGAGGATTTATTTCTAGACTCTTTATTCCATTCCATTGGTCTATATGTCTGTCCTTATGTCCGTGCCACTCTATTTTTACTATAGCTTTGTAATGTGTTTTGAAATCAGGATGTGCAAGCCTCCAATTTTGTACTTTTTCCAAGATTTTTTGGCTCCTTAGGGTCCTTTGAGATACCATATGACCTTGAGGATGATTTTTTTTCTATTTCTGAAAAATATGCCATCGAGCTTTTAATATGGATTGCATTAAATATGTAGATCACTTTGGGTAGTGTAGACATGGTAACAGTCTTAAGTTTTCCAATCCTTGGTTCTGTTGCTAATGAGGATAGTTTTTCAAAGAAGCAGTTGCTCTGGTTCCCTTTTCTGCAGTCTCCTTGAACTCAACCCTCCAAAGGCTTCACTCACCTTCCCCACTCCACTCTCAGATGACCTGAGGTGAGGTCAACGCAGAGGTTCCAAGGCTTCAGTGCCAGGGACTGTGTGAGATCATTAACCAAGCTGGACCCTTTCCCTCCTCCTTTCATTTTTTTTCTCTGATTTAACTATCTGTCAATCCCACTGATAATTCTCATTCTGTATTTCATCCTCTTTTCTTTGGACACCTCAAGCTCAACTGGAGCAATCTTGCCCAGTAGAAAAAAGAACCTCTTTCAGGAGAAGAGTAGACATCTGTTTTAAGAATGTTGGTGACTGGTTCATTGGACATGTCACTAATTTGTGTGTCAGAAATATTTGTAATTCATCCCTGAGAGATGTAGCCAAACTGTTCATCAGAAATTCTAAGTTTTGTCTTTCATAAATGAAATAACAGAATCCCTGGAAGACTTAATGAGCATGTCTGTTAGCTTGTCCCAGGATGACTTCAGGCCAGGAGTCTGCCTCTTCTAGATTCACAGAGCTGCTTTAAGCTGGCCCCACATCCGGAGGAAGTGCTCCTTGTCAAGGAGCCAGCGCATCGGTTCCAGCCCTATTTTCATTCCAACGTTACCATCCTCCGGCCAGATTGTCAGGAAGGATCCTCACCGTGAAAATGTCCAAAGGGGTGTAAAGCAACTGGACCCTCCTATAGGGCTCAGGAGCATGAGGAGGTACAACTGTGGTGACATTTTACCACAATCAAGCACACAAGACTGGAACAGGATAGTTTCATAATGCTTCTGAAAATATGAAGATAAGACACTCTGAAGTTCTTTTAATACTGTGTAGGGCTGAAAACTGCCCCCAAAGATATCTTGAGTTTCATCCCGGGGACCTGTGAATGTTACATTCCCTGCCAAGACACTTTGCCCATGTGATCAGTTATAGATCATGAGATGAAAGATGACTCTAGATTATTGGGATTGTCCCTCCGTGTAACCCCAAGTGTTCTTACTAGAGAAAGAGAGGCAGAGGGAGCCTGAACTACAGAAGGAGAAGAGCAGATGTCTCTTTGGGAGCAGGGGAGGGAAGGTATATGTGATGGGGGACCATGAGCCAAGAATTATAGCTTCCAGAAGCTGGAAAAGGCAAGAAAACAGATCCTCCCAGGGCCCAAGGGTGGAGCAGGGTCCTGCAGAAAGGCACCTTGGTTCCAGCACAGTGAAACTCATTTTCGCATTTTGGCCTCCAGGACAGAATTTGGAAACAGGCTGGATGTTTTGCCCACTCAGATGTGCTTTGGAAGAACACAGATGATCCCCTGCTTCTCCTTAGTCTCTTGTCTGAAATTTCCTCCATGGCCTCCATAGGATAGCACACCAGGCACAGGACATCTTGAAAGATCTCCTCACTGACATTGAGGGAAGACTGAACAAACGATGTGTGTGGTAAAAACCAGTGACTTGATAGAGACCCAGAAGTGCCCTTTACCACCAACATTGTTCCAATTCCACAGACATTTTCGCTTTGCATGTGAGGGAGAAGATCACATGGATTTTTCAAAGATATTCTGTCATAGAACCATAGCATCTCATGGGTTACAAGGACTCCTTGAAAAGGCAGTGGGGGGCCAGCCCAGTGGCACAGCAGTTAAGTTCGCATGCTCCACTTCGGCAGCCCAGCGTTCGTCGGTCCAGATCCCGGGTGAAGACACAGCATCACTCATCAAGCCATGCTGTGGCAGGCGTCTCACATATAAAGTAGAGGAAGATGTCACAGATGTTAGCTTAGGGCCTGTCTTCCTCAGCAAAAAGAGGAGGATTGACAGAAGATGCTAGCTCAGGGCTGATCTTCCTCAAAAAAAAAAAAACAAAAAGGCAATGGGTGTGAGAGCCAGGCTGTATCAGACAAACAGATGCTGCCCTGGTCATGGGCCCCTAAGGCCCTCACTGCCCTGTCATCGCTGGCACCCTCTGCGGGCATTCATGTCTTCATCTCTTTGCTTTCTATGCTATTTTCACAAACTCAGTGTGCTTATCTAAAAGATACCCCACAAACAGGATCCTGGCAATTGGGAAATAGATCTACCCTCTGGGTTCTTTTGGGCTTTGTCCACTTAAGTTGGCCTCTGAGAAGTGGGCTGAATGATAGAGAGAGCTGCCAGCCAAGAGGAGATTGCAAACCAGAAGGTAGGGAGGAGAACATTGGTGGGATGGGGTCCTAGAAGAGTTGGAATGGGGAATTGTAAGGATCAGGGGAGGAAGGAGGGAAGAAGGGTATGGGGTGTAGTCATGGTTTATGGTGAAGAGAATGTAGGAGGACTAGGGAGGGGCAGTGAGTCTTCAGGGAGAGGCTGAGGACTCCAAATAGGTGGAGAGTACTGGAGCTGGGGGTATGGGTAACATGAGGGAGCCATTCTTCCAGACTTGGATGTGGCCTTGAGAGATGGGATGTGGTTTGGAGGAAAGAATAAGATAGTTGAAGACTCACATGAATGCCCTTGACACTGAGACCAAAGGCTTCGTTTGAGGAATCCATGGTGGTGTGAGCAGTCATAAGGATGAAAAAAAAGTACAGCTTGGAGCTATAGAGGTGGTCTCTAGTTGCCTGGGACACTTAAGAGCAGGGAAAATATTGATATCATGTGTGAGATATAGATAATGAGGTAGTTTTATCTCAATAAGTCTGGGAAAATAATATTTTATTTTTTTAATTATAAAAGAAATAGATGCTAATTTTAGATAATTGAAACAATAAAGTTTTATAAAGATAGAAAAAGATAAGGAGGTAGTTGTCTGGCATATGAGAGGCCTGCACAACTAAGCTGTTCATCGTCTTTAGGAACTGACAAGTCCTGGGAGGGGCAGTCTCTCTCAGGATCTGTAAGGTCCCCAAATATCACAGCTTCGAGAATACAGAAAGTAAGGAAATATAGTTAGTAAATTGTCCCTGGGATGAATGGATGTGAAATAGAACAATACAGAACCTAAGACAACACAGAACAATGGGGCCCATGGCTATTTGGCATAAGTTTAGGGAGACTTCGGAGAGATGATAATGGAGATTTCCACGAATAGGAAAAGGCACTGGGGAGAAAGTGCCCCCTGGGGCAAGCAGTAATCTCTAATAACTTTTAAAATAGTGCAAGTGGTAACCTCTGCCAGATTCCCTTCAGACATGTGACTGTAGGGTGGACATTCAGGCAGGGAGCAAGGAGGAGATCAGGATGAAAGGCTAAGCAGTAACTCAGAAACATAATAGGATCCCTTACACCAAAAGAAGCAAAGCAATGAATGTCCCAGGTCCAATTTGTGTCTTAGGAAAAGTATCAATGGGTGTCACTGGTGTGGAGATTTTGTGCCCAGACTGTGTCTTCGGAGCAGCGGGTCAAGTCACCTCCAATGGATGATGTCATCTGGGATGTGTGACTTGGGTCTCCTCTCCAAGTGAGTATCCACTGGGGTTGCTGTGGGTCCAGCATTTGCTGTGTTTCATTGAAACCATGGCTCACGTGGAGGGTGTGGGCATCTAGATTATAAGCAGTGAGAGCAGCCAGGCCAGTGGGAATGAGACCAGCAGTCACTGGATGGGGAGCAGCTGCACTTGATAGGTCTTTCGTTTTTGTTTTTTGGTGGAAGTCTAGGTTCAAATGAGTCCTATCTCACTGAGTGACTGCCTGGCCTGTGGGGTCATCTATGGTTATTTGGTCACAGTAGAGCATGGCCTTCAATCTGGCCTCTAGCCCTCTTGGGATAGAGGCAAGATGGAAAATTTATAAAAATAAGTCAAGGCCTGGGGCAAGAAAGGAACCCACCCAGGGCTTTATTTGAAAGTTCAGAATTTTAGAGGGAGATGTTTGAAGAGACCCTTCTATCTCTTAATTAAACCAGTTATCTTGGACCTAACAGGGACAGAAAGTTCTACTGAGTGTTTCTTTCAGGAGCCCAGCATTGCATATTTTGAGAAGTAAAATCTGTGTCTTGGTTACTGCCAGTAATGTCTGGAGAATCAAAGGAAATAAAAATATGTCTGGCAAGACCTTGTGTTGTGGCCTTAGTAGATGTGGAGATGTGTGATTTTTAAGTATATATTGGGTATCTGTGAGGCAGGAGAGCCCCAGAGTCCTGCATGCTAAAGGGGGAAAATTTTAGATAATGACCCAATGGTTTATGATAAATGTGAAGACGGACCATTTGTTGGCCAGGGAATCCAGTGCTAAGACCACTGCCTGAAGCTTGGCAAAGCGTAGTGATGCTGGAATACCATTATTTATCTTGGACACCTGGCTAAGGGATGGAAAGTAGCAATATTCTACTGAGCTGCATCACGCATGGTGGTGTAGTGCCATGTACATGATCTATGATCTCCCACCATTGTTCACTCAATTCATCCTAAGGGTTTCCCCTGCTAGCCTAGGGGTATGGAGGAGGGGTGACGTCCTTTAATATCTGACAAGGATCTGAGGACAGAGAAAGCCACTCCCTCTCACAGGTGGTATATTCCAGAGGGCCTGGGTTTGGCTTCATCCTGTCTTAAGGAGGTCTCTGTAGCCATGCCAAGCTTGCAGAGTGCTATTCCATGGCCCAAAGCATAATGGGCAGCTGGGGACAAAAGGTCACAGGCTCAGGGCCTTGGTTTCCAGGAAGGCCCAGCTGGTAGCCAGGCATTTGTTGTTTCAAAAGTGTACAACCTACAGCTGAGAAAGGCAGTGTCTTGTATCAGAAGCCCTTAGGCAATTGATGGCATCAGAAGTGGTCCAGAGACTCCAGGAGCCATGAGAAGAGGTTGCCAAAGTTTCTTCAGGACAGGCAACTCTGAGGGCACTAATGGGATTGTTTGTTAATTTTAATTTGGAAGTAGAATTTCTAAGTGAAGCATATTGCCATCAGAACTCAAAAAGGACTAAAGACATTGGACTTTTGTGTCCTTAATGAATGAAATGTGTCGAGTGAATCTCATTGGAGGAGGATGTCATCAGGTAACATCATATCTGTGCTCCTGGAGGAAGGTGGATGCATTTAGGCTCTTGCCTGCGTAGATAGTGTGGGATAGGCTATCATCGAGGTGTCCCATGGATAGCAAGGAAAGGGTGTGTTGCATTCCTTTGGAGGCGGAGTCAGTCTGCAGTTGAGAAGCTGTGACACAGGCACTGAATGGAACTTGTTCACTCCATCTATGAGAGAAAAATGATTGCTGGTTGTTTATTGAGTGGAATTAGTAGTTTTAATAATATTGGATATTAGGTCTGGGGGCCCTGTGGATGGAACTACACTTTTGAGGTTCTAGTAATCTATGATGAGACATCCTTTATTTTTTCCAGGTTCAAGAACAGGCAAGATTGGGCTGTCAAATGGGGAAGGAATGGTGATAATCAACTCTCTTGTAATGAGGTTTTTATATCAATTTTTATCCTCAAGTTTCTGGTTTTAGTTTATTTGTGCCATATTAACTATTTCACCCTGGGGAGTTTGTGGGGTTCCTTTTTATAAAACCAGTTTATAAGCACCAAAAACTAAATTTTAATATTCATTATGTCTATGCCCAATGTGGGATATTTTAGGACCATGGGTACTAAGACTATGGGAAATTTAGATGAGGCTGCAGTTAAAGTGAGAATACCCATTATTCCTCAATTTTATGTGTGATTACCTTCCTAAGATTATAGGGGGTACAATGCTTAAATTTGGTGAGATCCCCAGGTATAACTATAATCTGAGCTCCAGCATTGATTAAGTCCATGAAGTTTTGTTGCTTGGTACATTTTAGCAAATGCTCACGAGAATTTAGAACCTATGATATAGAGGCACAAAAGCCAGTTGGCGTCATTTTTGAACTCTGTGTTCGATGAATTCTTTCTTATATAAATCGGGAATTGAAATATTGAATTTTTAATTAGATCAAATTATGAAACTTTGTTTTCATATAGCTGTACATTATACATATATAGAAATTATCTATTTACATTAAAATATTATGTATGTATACATAATTTATTCAATTAGTTTTTATTTTCTTCCCTGGTATCTCGGGTTTTTTTCTCTTTTTCACTCTCTTTTTGCCTTTGTATTGTTTTATTTTGTTGTGTCTGAGGCTTTTTGCAGCTTCAAGCAGAGGTTTCGGTTGTGACTGTTTCTGACTCCAGCAGATTGGAGGCAGAGCGAGTGGAGGAAGGGCTGGTGCTCTGTCTGCAATATCTTCAGTCCTTCCCTCCCATCCTCTTTTTTTAAATGCTTTAGAATGGCTTGTGTCTCTGTGAGGCTAAACTGTTTTTCTTACTTTTTGTTTATAAGCCTCAAGAATATAGAATAGTAAGAAAATATAGTTAATACAAATGACCCTGTGACAAATGGATGCCAATGGACAAATAAAGAATCTAAGACAACACAGTAGAATCTGACTGCCTTTGAGAACAGTAATGGAGACAAGGATATGAATTATATCTCCACACACAACGTAAGTGCTTCTGGCCAAGGAACCTGTGCCACATGCCCAGCACCAAAGGGAGGGATGTACCTGGACCCAGCAGGAGGGAATGACTCTGTGTGACAGACACTCAGATTGTCTGTTCAGTCACTGGTCAGATTCATTGAGTGCTAATCCAGGTCCATTGTTCTCCTGGAGGGCAGGCCCTGGTTAGAAAATCTCTCAGACCATGGACTGCAGGAGATGATGGGGATTAGAGAGACATAAACTGCAGAGATTCCCCGGCAAAGGGAAAGATCAGTTCCACCAGCCCAGGGAGGGTCAGTTCAGAATGGGGTAGGAAGGGACCAGTGCCCAGGGAGAGGTGTAAATTCCAAAAATCCTGCTAAGAAATCCTGTCCTTTAATGCGAATTCAGACAATAAGGTTGGCTTTCCATGTTCAGAGAGTTTCAGAGTACCACATATGTGTTTTGGTGCTAACGTGGTTGATTTTCTGAGAGGCAGCTGCTTTGACTCCATTTCCTAGCATCCCTCACCTCTTGGACCTGGGGATTATGTGAAGAAATTAATCAAGGGAACTCTTTCCTGGCTCCTTCAAAATTGTTTTCCCCTTTGGCTTACTCGTTTGTCAATATCATGGTCAAGTTTCATTCTCCTTCCTCTTCTCCTGCTGACTATGTTCTTCACCAGTATGGTATCAATTCAGAGCAATATCTTCAGAAAAAAAGCAAATTGTTCCTAAAAACCATTGTGAATTTCAATGGTCACCATTGGCAACTTGGGAACTTCCAAGACCTCTCTGTTGCCATTATGGAATGAATGTTTGTGCCCCCCAAAATTCATGCTTTGAAATCCTAATCACAAATGTGACAGTATTAGGAGGTGGGGACTTTGGGAGGTCATGAGAATGGAGCCCTCATTATTGGGATTAGTGCTGTTATAGAGACTCCAGACATCTCCCTCCCGCTTTCCTCCACTTGCGCACACAGCAAAAAGATAGCCATCTATGAAGCAAGTATAAGGTCCTCACCAGACACTAAATTTGCTGGTGCCTTGATCTTGGACTTCCCAGGCTCTAGAACCATGAGAAACAAATTTTGCTGTTTAAGCCACTTAGTGCATGATATTCTATTACAGCCGCGTAAATGGGCTAAGAAACTCTTGCTCCTCCTTCTTCACACCTTAGGCCTTCCTATCGTCTCCCTTGGATCCTTTGACCTGTCCCCCTTCAACACTTGCCCCTCTTCTACTCTTCTTTCCCTCTATCCACCCCCTCAAACCTTTCCCCACCTACTTCTGCCCCTTCAATGCACTATAGTCACTGGGACTTCAGGTCTGCTCCTCCAAAGTGGGCTCTCAAGGGTCTCAGGGACCCCAAGAGCTGCCTGACGCTGAAAAACTCATGGGAAACAGGCTGGATGTTTTATCCAGTTGGATGTGCTTTGGAGACAGCCAGATGGCCACTTGGTCTCTCCCAGGCCCCCACCTGAAATTTCATCCACAACCCCTATAGGATGACACATCATGGCAAAGGACATCCTGAAGGGGTCTCCTGCTCAAGTATTGGTGGGACACTTCAGGCCTCATACTGAGCAGGTGACCTCAACTTGCCCCATCTGCCAAAAACACAGTCCCAGTAAGAGTGTCCAGATGGAGCAAGGAGAAGCACCCCTCTTTCCTACAAACCAGTGAGTTGAAGTTTTAGAATTGAAGTCATATGCTTTGACTTTGTGTCTGTCTCTATGTTTATGTAGATATGCATGTGAAATATTTTCACACCTTCAAGTCGTGTTACTAATTTAGATTATAAAACCCCTTCAGGGAGGTCTAGTTGAGGGTTCTAGAGAAAAATAATTGAATATTTCTAAAATGCCCATAAATTAAGGAAAGTGAATTTATTCTACCGATGCTTTATTTCCACAGTAATTACATCTTTGTTGTATGTCACCTTGAAGATAATTTGCAATATATTTTGGTAACTTCCAACGTTATCCTATGCTAAATTAAGTTAATTATTGGCTATTAATTAAATACCTAGATCAATCCTAAGTAAGTTAACACACTGAAATATTAGTTACCAGGGATAATTTTCAGTCTATGAATATTTTTGTGTGTATTAGTGAATGTGTTCATCCTGTGACATTGGGAATGTTACTGGAAGGACTTCTATGGTTATAACCATATGTGGATGTACATGCATATGGTCCACTGCAAAATGCTGTGCCATAACAGACAGGTCACGATGAGTCACCTCCCAGTTTTCTCTGTGAAGTAGACATTTCTGTGGTTAAGATTATAATGCGTCCATGAATGAAACTCTAGTAGGAGAAAATATGAAAGAGAACAATAGAGTATGAAAGATATGTAGGATGAGATTTTAAGGAAAAAGAGAGTAGTTTGGTCCTAATATGAGATGACGGGTTCTTCCAGAATGAGAAAGAGAAGAGTGTACAACAAAACCTGAACAGATATAGACAACAGCAAAAAGTTTAGAGTGAATTTTCTTTGCCCTGGTCATAGCTGGCCCAGATCTAATGGGTTTATGTAGAAGAATTGTTTTAAATGGGGCTTTGAGGACCAATATTATATTAATATAAAGCTAGAATTTGGTTTTCTCTCTGTTAAGAGGACAAAATTTCCCTGGATTACTAGTTGCCTCTTACTGAGAGATTTTAAAAAGCTTCCTCTGCCTTATTTTTTATCTCCCTAGGTGAGATTCTGTGTCTTGTCAGAGGGGTTTTGTGTGCTATATATTGACTTTATCACATCCTTGATTTTTAAGATATCAATACTTCTCATCCTTGAAAAGGTTAAGTTCTCAGATCATATCCCTTCCAAAGTTCAATTTTAAAATCTTTTGAATGTTTTCCATGACACTTAGTCAACAACATTTCTCTGTAAGTTGAATTATTTTAGTAACGAACCCACATCAGGTTTTTGACTTTTTTTTCCTCCCCAAACCCCAGTACATAATTGTATATCCTAGTTGTAGGTCATTCTAGTTCTTCTGTGTGGGACACTGCCTCAGCATGGCCTGATGAGTGGTGTGCACGTCCATGCCCCGCATCCAAACTGGCAAACTCCAGGCTACCAAAGCAGAAACATGAACCTAACCACTCGGCCATGGGGCTGGCCCAGGTTTTTCACTTTTGAAAATTTTAAGTAAGTTAATCACAGCCATTTTAATTGTCTTGACACGTTTTTTTGGGTTTTTTGTTTGTTTGTTTGTTTTGTTTTCACATTGTCTTTCTCCGAGAGCCAGAGTGCCCCTCTGCCACCAGAGAGGACTGTCTCGGAGACCTGTGAACAAGGGCTTTTCTAGGTCCTCATGGGCAAAGGCTTCTGATGACATCCCCTCCATGACTTCGAGATCCTCCCAGAGGAGCAGTTCAGCATTTCAGATGTGGGAATGAGATTACTCACTCAAGATGGAGTGGAACCAGAATGAATTCTATAGCAACGAATGAACTGGTGAAGGATGACTATGGGCTGTGTTTGGAGTATTGCTTCTACTCGAATGTTCTATTTTCTGGAGAGAAGGAAGCCCTTTCTATTTTCTCTTAAGCAATCTATAACTTATTAAAAGTCTACAGTCTTATCTAGACACTCAAAATTTGTGAAGCCAATCATGCCAGATCAGAACATTTTCATTTATTTTTCCGCCAGTGACTAAATGTGGATAATTGTTGATAAATTTAAACAAACAGGGTAGGTTGGTACCCATTTATCTTATTTTCAATCCACTGGTCCAAGTTGACACAGGTAAAAAAAAAAAAACTTAATCCCAATGAAATCCAAGCATTCCTTATATCAGTAAAGCAACAGGACAGATCGTCTGCTTTTTTTAGTAAACAAACATTTATAGATATAGACAAACAAACAGAGTGAAGAGAAAGCTGGACTCCACAGTGAAACGCCAACTATAAGTATAGAAGAAATGACATAATAGAGAATCACCACTGACAAACATCATGGCAGTAACTGCTTTAGGTGAGAATGTCAATGGATGTTGCTCCAGTGGGTGAAAGTCTGAGGAGGGACAGGAAGTTCACAGAGCACAGTCTCTAAACATCTCCTCCAAAATACATGTTAATGCTTAATACTTCTCAAGTACTAAGTACAGAAGACATTAATTACGTTTATGGTGCAGAGACCTGGTAGATACCAATTCAACGAAATGATAATGGGATAAATAAATTTTATGCTCTCTTGGTATAATAGGGAACAGAGCATCAATTCTGAGGCATTTCCACCAAAAATACATAAACTGATTCTATTCATGAGGAAATAATAGACAAACTCAAAGTGAGTAGTGTTCAGCAAAAACTTGTCTGGGAGCTCTTCAAAAACATCAATGCCATGAAACAAAAGCAGACTGAGATCCAAGACCTGACAACTCAGTACAGCATGCCAGGCTGGACCTGGTCCTGAAACAGGAAGGAAAGGGAGAAGGAATTTGTTTTAGGTTTTTTTAGTTTTGTTTCATTTTTGATTTAAAAATATTATTTGAGGGGCTGACTCAGTGGCACAGCGGTTAAGTTCACATGTTCTGCTTTGAGGGCCTGGTGTTCGCAGGTTCGGATCCCGGGTGTGGACCTGCGCACGACTTGTCAAGCCATGCTGTGGCAGGCATCCCACATATAAAGTAGTGGAAGATGGGCATGAATGTTAGCTCACGGACAGTCTGCCTCAGTAAAGAGAGGACAATTGGCAGCAGATGTTAGCTCAGGGCTAATCTTCCACAAAAAAGAGAAAAAGAAAAAGAAAAAGAAATAAAAATATATTATTTGAAAAAATGGCAAAATTTGAAGAGAGTCCTTAGATTAAATGGTAATATTATGTCATTGTCCATTTCCTGTTATTGAGGGGTTTATTGTGGTTATGCAGAAGAATGTCCTAGTAATTAGAAAATGCACACTGAAGAATTTAAACCAAAGAGACAACATCAGTACACACAAAACATTATTTTAATCCAACTGAACACAATCAGCATACTTTTCTCCTGAAGATTTTAAAGCAACAGGCACAGACCCCTTTCTTTTAAACCAAAAGCAGCTGAGAAATATAATTTTCCCAAAATTCTTTATCCAGAAGGAAATGATCAATACATTTTGTTTCAGGTCCCTCCTCTATTATCAGTGCTCAAGAACTTTATCTAGGAGGCATAGGTGTTGATGATAGGTGACTTATGAATGGGCTTAAATTTGCGAGAGCCATGGCCTTCAAGGATGTGGCCATGGATGTGGATCCTGAAACCCTCTCAGAAAAACTTATATAAAGACATGATGCTGGAGAACCACGAGAACTTTCTGTCAGTAGCTCAGTATAATGTTGCAAATTCTGTGGTGGGTCTTTCTCTCCTCAGGTGTCAGATGCTATGGGTTCCTGAAAGCGCCAGAAAGGTCATAAAGGCTCAAGCTCATAAAATTGGATCTAAAATTCAGGGACCAGAGTGTCTGAAACCCTACAACATAGAGAAAGAAAGAGACATTCTTTTTCACACTTGGGTAAAAGACTTTGGATTTTAAAGTTATAAAGGCTTATGGCTTTCCCAATTCTCTGGGATTAACCCTTTAAAGCAGATATTATGTTCCAATTAGAGCCAGAACAGGTTTGCAAGATGAAGAAAGTATCTTCCCAAGATGCATGTTTAGATGAAATACCTCATTAATAAATTTATATTGATTAAATATCAAAAGTATATCATTTGGGATAAAATAAAAGATAACTAAATTAAATTAAATTAAGTTCATCTGTTTATTCTTACTTTTTAAGTGTAGTGTATTAGTTTGCTATGGCTGCCATGACAAAGTCCCACAAACCAAGTGACTTAGAACAAAAGGAAATTTTTTATCTTACAGTCCTGGATACTGAAGTCTGAGATCAAGCTGTCAACAAGGTTGGTTCCTTCTGAGGGCTGTGAGGAAACATCTGTCACTATCAGAAAACAAATCAAACAGCAAATACAAAAACCCTTCAGTGACTTCCTACCACACTCAGACTACGGCACAAACTCCTTCCTGTGGCCCCAAAGGCCCTGCATGACCTGCCCCCATGCTTCATGCACACCGGCCATTTCTGGTTTTGAGGGGATGCTGGTGTGGGTGTGGGTGAATAGGGAGGGTGGGTCTCCAGGTCCTTTCATTCACTGGACTAGATCCAAATTTCCATTAATTTTTTTGCAAGATCATGAAGACTAAAATCTTCTGAGTACCTTTTCCAGGAAGACTCCCTTTGGTGTAGCTATTTATACATGCCAGTCTTGCCATCATCATTTGCAGTGCTTGTTCCAACAGCTTTAAGGGCTGGGTCCTAACTTTAGTCCAAAATGCAGGTGAGTTGTTGATCTGGCTGCCCAAACAGTGATGGAGTCTGTTATACATGCTGGTCTGAAGTGCCCAGTGTGGGAGAATGGGGAAGAGTAACTTCCCAATTATTGTTTTCTGCTATTTTTTGAGAGAGGTTTAGAGCCACAGGTAATATTTTTATCTCTAAGACTCCTGGTACTCCTACATAACTGATTATATAATTTCTTGAGTATTTTGGTTTAGTTTTATAGATTAGGATAAGGAGACACCATTTGCAAATCTCTGTAACCTACAATATGGCAGCAATCTCTTATGGAATCTCGCAAATTACACTATTTAGGGAAATGTTTCTCATATTCTCAGATTTCTTGAGGATTATCTGGGGAGCTTTTTGAAAATCCCTGGACTCAATGTGCTTATGGGCGAGCCTGAGATAAATGGGGCTGGGGTGGGATTTCGTCTCCTTCTAGTGAGAAGAGCTGCAATGTGTAGGTAAAGGGCATGAATGTGTCATTCTAACATCAGGAAACAGGAAGATTAAGAGTGATCCAATCTGCAACATGAGCCCTCATTTATTAGACGTAGAAGTCCTAACTATGAATCTTTTCATTTAAAATAAATACTTGTGACATGACAATCAAATTCTCTCACCTTGAGATTTCACATTGTGTAGAGGCCCATCATACACACACACCTCAGGGAACCTACAGGATCTCAGACAGCACCAGGCAGCATCAGGAGCAGAGCAAGGAGTGCAAATGACCCACAGGATGTCCCTGGGGCGTTCAGCTCAGAGGCTGTCCTGAAGGTTGACATGAGACTGGGGGTGAAGGCTGGGGCCTCAGATGGGTAGAAGGTCTGTGGAGTGGAGAAAGGACATCAGGGAGATGAGTACTAATGTCCAGGGAGGGCGGCTCACTATTCCCAACAGAGAACACATCTCTCTGAAGGAGCTGTGCATAAAGAGGGTCCCGGCCCAGGCTGCCAGTGCCTCAGCCCCAAGGCCAACTCTGCTTTAGGGTGGGATATTTTCAGTCTGTGACCAAAATGGGTGGGATTGAAGTTGAGGATGACATCAAGGGATTCCTATAATTCCAGACACAAAAGCCTGTCCTAAGAAATAAGAAAATATCCATGCATTCTCTATTAAGTTCCAGGGCCCGCACTGCCCACATATAAATTAGCAGGAAGCTCAGTCATTTCCTCAGTTCCTCCCTGACACATCCACTTGCGGACACACAGGGTGGCTCACATTTGTCCCTGCCTCTCTCCTTTGTTCAGCTGCTGCCACAGCCTGGCAGATGATTGATAATCACGGTGATAGAGCCCGAGAGCCAGGTCCCATAGCTGGCCAGGGAGGCAGGATATGGCCTCCAGACTGCTGGGGAGAGGGGGCCATAACCATTCTGAAGATCTGGGTGTACTGAGAAATTTGGGCACTCAAACAGAGCTACTCAAGTGTGATGGGAACAGAGAGTTGATGTAGGACTGGCTCAGGGAACAGAACAGAGGGGCCTCAGCCGGAAGCACTGAACTGGGAAGTTCTTTAATCTTTGCAGGGAAAAGGCTGGATTTCCAGAGGAAATGACTCAGCTTCAGCAGCTGTAATGGCTGGGCACTCCTGTCTGTCCACCATCTATCCCTCCTCCCTGCAGGAGTAACAGCCTCTCCTCACTTCCACCTGCCCAAAAGCACCTGTGCCCCTTTATTGTCCAACCCTACATGAGGGAACTCTGGGGTCCGTTTCCTTCACTGCAGGGAGAGGAGGCCAATTTACCCACAGACAGCCCAGCAATGGTGCCCTGAGAGTTGGAGTTGGACAGGGCCTCACACTTCCAGTGTCCTGGGTCCTGATTTGGAGTTGATGGTGAAGCCGAGACACCACCTGCTCCCTCAGGCCCTGAAAGAAGCTGTGCCACAGTGAATGACATTGTGGGGGACTGGAATTGGCCACCCCAAGATACGTCTCTTTGGCATGAGGATTACTTTTGGCTGATTACTTTTAAAAACTGCAGACAGGAAAGAAGCTCTGAAAAGTAGAATTTACTTATGCTTTGTTAAGAGACATTTACATTGTAAAGGAAATCTCCATCTGTAAAGGTGTCTACCTCTCTGTACCAGGAAGGAGGGATGACCTTATCTCTAGAAACTCTTATCAATGTGGAAGGCAAGGACTCAAGTCTGCATAATAACCTAACTCTTGTTTACTGTACTTGTGTGGTAATCTCCCCTGATCGACTCCTCCCACCCTCATATCCACCTTTGTCTTTAGCTGAAGGTGATATTTAAAGTGGTGGCTTCAGCCACTTTGGCGAGTTACTCAGGTTGCCTGAGCCTCCCCCATGTAAACATGTTATAAAGCTTTGTTTAACTTTCTCCTGTTATTCTGTCTCATGTGAATTTAATTTGTTCTCCGGCCAGAAGAACCCACAGCAGTTAGAGGAAATGTCTTCCTCCCCTACAAGATTTCTTCTGATTCTTCCCAGTAGAAAAACTCTTGAAATACCTGGGAGGACCAGTATCCTACTGTGGAAGGCCCAGTCTGGAATATTCCACAGCAGCCTTGCCAAGGCCTGTGTGCACAAATCCTAAGTGATACAGCCTTCATAGCCACAAGTTCATGGCTGTTGCCCCCAGTGCCCACACCTGGGCATGGGTATCTGGGCCCTGAGAGTCCAGCCTTCACTGCCAACTGTGCTTAGAATCATCCATCTCTCCAGTGTCTAGGGCCCTGGGGTTGGTTCCAAGTCACCAGTCCATGCTGCCGCAATCTCCAATGGGAAGGTCTTCCCTGGGGCCCCTGATGTCTGTCCCAGGGGCTTCACCCAGAGCAAATCTAAGAAGTATTTGAAGGCTGGGAGCTGTGGCAGTAAAAAACATTTGTGTTTGTCTCAGGTGATGGAAAAATGTCCATAGGAGCTCAAGGAGGTGCACGAGTGCCCTCTAGTGGACTGTACCTGCTGGAAGAAGAGCAAAAAGGGGCCAGGGGAGCTAAGAGATTAGGGCTGAACTTGGACAAAGGGCACATTCAGGTTCAAAAGGAGGCATATTTAGGGGTGATTAACTTATGGCTGCCTGTAGTTCACCATCTGGAAGACTGGGGTTTTTTCAAAGGGTGTAACCACAAGTCAGAATGACACACTGGGTTGTACCGCAAAGTCAGATGAGGGAGATACTATAGACATTGAAATGAAAAACTACGTGATGATAAATCTATATGCCATGTCGTTAGACAGTCTAGTCTGATGCTCTTACTATCTTAAGAAATGGCTTAGCAATGAATGCAAAGTCATGTCTATCATTATTAAGAATAAAATTATATCATAGAAGTTTTCTCTTTCTTCAGAACCACATACTTTGGCATCATTCCTTAAGAATGATTTTACACTCAAAAAGTGGATTTTGTCAGAGACTGGCCAATGTCAGGGCCTCAATACCAGCTCCGTGGACTGACAGCACCCTGCCACACAACCCAGGATCCACTCTAAATAAGCGCTTTTGATGATCCCTCATTGTGTGTGAATGTGGGGTCCTTTTTAGTGTTCTTGCCATTCACCCATCTGCTCTCACTCTAGGCAGAATCTATTGTCCACTCTTGGATTTGATACTTAAATTACTGACCTCTATTTCTGTCCTTCTTCCATCCCTCCATCCCAACATTGTGATAGGTCCAAGAGGTGCCTTTTACTCTTCATTTTGAGCGAAGAGTTCTCAAAAACACTTCCCTTCACCTACCTTGAACAGACCTCCACTTGACTGCCATCATCATCACTCAGAAGCATTGGGACACTTTTTTGGTTGTCAGATGCTTTCCAACAACTTGGGGGAAATGTGACTCTCTCCACAGAGATGACCAATAGAAATGGACAAAAATAAATCATGCTAAAACATGAAACATGGTCAGCTTTCACCATTTCCTTAAGTGATAAACTACAAAATCTGACATTAATACTGAACTAGAGAATAAAACATGCATCACAGTTAGTGATAAAAGTAAAACAGTTATTTATGTTTCCTTAAAAGAGCATCCAGTGCATTAGGTTCATTTTCACAATGATGTAAGAGTGTCCTTCTGTCAATAGGCTATCTACAATTTTGTGACCTGGTGGAAATGACTCCACTTTTTCCCTTTAAATGTCAAATACAAAACTAGAGGTTGCTCCTGGGCCCTCTCCCAGATCCTACGACCTGCAACCAGCAGCAGGACAAGCTAATGCCAGAGCTCCCCTGATCCTCAAGACAGCAGAGGTGGCTTGGGCTGTCCTTGTATCCTGATGTCCCCACGTCCCCAAGGAAATGATAAGCAGGTGCAAGGCCCATGGCCAGATAGTCCCAAGCTCTCATTGTGGCTCCATCTGAACCATCACCAGAACCCTGTGCTCTTTACCTCCAGCTGCTTCCGGGGACATGAGGAAATTCCAGAAGCCAAACACCTGGTGGAAAGCACTGACTCAATGCTCATCTCTCATGAGCAGTTCCTGGGTGTACCTGGACCCTGCAACTACCCTCCAAGATGTCACCAGACAGACCCACCAGTCCCCACAGGTGGTGGGCCCCAAGGCTTGCAGGTACTTCCCCACAAGACACTTTGATCTCATCACCTGGCCCTTCTCTCAGATGCCAGGAGCATCACATGGGTGGAGGGTTTGGTTGGCTTGGCACCCAAGAATATCCAGATTCCTGTGCCAGGGAGGCGGTGCTGAGGCCTCAGGAAGAGCTAGGATGAGAGACAGAGGTTTGATGAGGAACCTGCAGTGAGAGCCAGAGGCAGAGGCAGAGGCAGGGTACAGGCCACCACAAATAATCTCTGATGATAGATAGGCACATTGGGTCCCTTTCTTGGGCCCATGGGGGACTCTGAACAGAATCCTCCATTCCAGCCACAATGTCTGTGAGGTTGAGACCTGAGCCAGGCCAGATACCTAGCCATCCCTGTCTGTATGCAGTAACAGATGCTTAACAAACACTGTTAAATAGATGAGGGAAACCACATGAGCAGCTTGTTACCCCCATGTGACACTTGCGGGTCTGAGCATGTCCCATGTAGACACAGGGGCATTGGCATCAACATGAGAGGAGGCAAGCAAGCACACACGGCTGTCTCAGAGATGGGACTTTGCCCCTTGTAGAGTCAGGAGGGTGACCGGGAACTCCTAACAGAGAGGCATCATTCCCCATTCAGCCCAGAAATTCACAACTCCTCCCCATCTCTACTTTATGAATGAATTCTCTTCTCCCCAGAGGCCCTCAGCCAGCAGCCTGTGTCCTTCTTCTCCTAACAGAGACCTGACTTGACACAAACTCTGGATACTCTGTTCAGCTAAAGTTACCACCAGAGGAAGATGGAGCCCTACTCCGATCACAAAGGAAGTCAGGGGGTGACTCCCTGTCCCCAAGGCCCATGGTCTGTGGGGACACCTGGTTGTAGTTCCCTGAAGACATCTCACTAGCCCATAGAGGCAGGTAAAACAAGGGAGAATTTCCCATCCAGGATGGGACAGGAGAACCTGGATCGGTGTTTGCTTCCACCTCTGAGGGGATAAGGGTCACACGGGGCCTCTCCTCCCTAACAGAGAAACCCATTGGCTCCCCTGGTTGAGTCTCTATGTGGAGCTGCTCCAGGTTCTGGGACTTGTGAGAACTAGAGCAGATGACAACAGGGACACAGATAACTCAGATGCAACACCCCAGTGTTGTGATGGGAGAAACACAGGCCATTCTGGGGACTAGCCCTTCAGGCCTTGAGATATCCTAGGGTGCATTGAAACCTCAAGAGATGACTCACCGGGTCTTTCTTTTGAACCTTGGGGGCAGAGAGCTCTTCCTAAGGCAGCACATTCACCAGGCAGCACAAGACACTGGATCAGTAATCCACTGGACAATGTCTGTCCTCTCGCTGGGTTCACCCTGCCCTGGGATGGAGCTGGGAAGCCTGGGACCCACAGTGACAGGACCCTGGCAGACAGGTCTCTCAGCCTGGAGGTCAGAGCCCACCTCTGTTCAGGGCTCAGGGCCAGTTCACACCCTCTGAAGCCTGATCAGTATCCCTGGTACACCCCCTGACATTGGCTGCAGGTCTCCTCATGCCCTTTGGGGAGTGACATTGGGACACACAGACAACTGGCAGGGAATTAACTCATGAATATGGCTTTAGCTAAGGAGGTAGAGAAGGAGCCTGATTTCCATCCCTCTGTCCAACAGGTCCTTCTGGTCTTGTCCTAACTGGTCCCTGCCTGGTCTCTCCCACATTCCCCTTCTAAGTGCCACAGAGCACTCTGCTCTGTCAGAGGGCCCTGTGCAGCTCTCCACTCCCTGCCTGGCACCACCCATGGGGAAGGCAGGGTGACCACAAGAAAGTCAGCCAGGCAGACGACAGGGGGGCCCAAAATAGTCAGGGGGCACATGGACAGGCTCTGAGCCACAGCTCAGCCAACAGACATGGAGAGGGATGGTCTCCCGAAACCTTTCCCCAAGGACCAGGGAGCCCACCGCCACCTGACCTACCACCACAACTGTCCTTTCACCCAGGACATGCAGGAAACCTACCCCTTCACACCCAGGAACTTCAGCTCTTTCTTAGACACCCATACTGGGTCTCTGTCCCTAGAAGCAGAGTCCAGGCTGTTGACACCGGAGATGAAGGGCAGGTCCCCTCAGCGATCATCACTCAGCTTGCCCCTTTTTTACCCCAAGAGTCATCTCTGTGACCTTCCTGGTGGGAATAAGTCCAACCTTCCCAGAGCACTTGAGGACACTGGGAAGACTCTGGTACCCAGATGGGTTTCTGGGTCACAAACACAAATAATCCTCCAGGTTTGAGGACTCCTGGGTCTCTGTTTGGTGCTGACAGACCCCAAGGCCAGGACACAGCAGAGACCAATGCTGGGGTGGGTGGTTCATCCTCCTAGGGGACAGGGTTCTCCCTCAGCCTTGCCATTGAAAGTGTACTCTGCAGGCCAGTGTGATCAGCATCATCTGAGAGCTTGTTAGATGCACACTCTCAAGTCCACCCCTCCCCTGCCAGGTCAGAATCTGCATTTTAGCAGGATCTGCAGACCCTCCTTGTGCACAAGAAAAGGGGATAAGCTGCCCCACCCCTCACATCATGGAGTCTCAGCCTGCCAGGCATCCACGTTATCAGGGAAGCTGCTAAATTAGCCTTTCTAAAGTGTCGCTTGGACATTCACCATCTTTATTAACTTACACAGGTGATTCTGATTCACAGTGGGGGTGAACTCCCTGTGGCAAGAGTTCCTCATGTAGCCCCTGGGCTCCTGCTCTGAAGGTAAAAGCCTGACAGGGATTAGAGTAGGGAGGGTGACTGTGCACTGGGACCCTGTGGGGACTGCCCAGGACGAGACTCCCTAGGCTTCTGCTTGTCCAAACAAGGGTGTGTGTGTGTGTGTGTGTGTGTGTGTGTGTGTGTGTAAATGGATGAGAATCACTGCTAAAGAAGGCAGAGGATTCAGCAGTTACCAGGGAACAGAAATGTAGTTAGAAGAGAAAGAGAAAGAAGGGGATGAGGGAGGCGGGGATGAGGGGACAGAAAGGGAGGATCCTTGGCAGAGGCCCCGCCCCTAACCCATGTGACTTGGTAGGACTTCTGCCCAGGGAGAAGGCCCAGTGCAGGGGAAGGAAGGACAGCAGAGTTGACCTGTTTGGGCAACAGTGCTTGTGAGCATTTCTGGAGTCAAACTTCTTCTCACAGAGGAAGTGACAAAGCAGGCAGCAGACACCATGGAGACTCCTTCAGCCTCTGTCCACAGAGGTCATGTCCCCTGTCAAGGACTCCTGCTGGCAGGTGAGAGGGGATGATACCCTGAGGGTGGGTGGGAGATGGGAGAACAGAGACTGGCTGGGGTCTCCTGGGGAGGACAGGGCTCTGAGAGGGGACAGAGGACCTCTGTTTGGACCTGAGGAGGGAGGACATGGAAGCAGAGTAGGATGAGGGGGAGAGGGCTCAGAAACAGGAAATTCTCAGTGAATTGGAATTGGTGAAGCGCAGTAAAACCTCTGTTACTGTTTATTTCCCAACTTATTCATCAATAAGTTTTGAACTTTAAAAACTGATGAAAATAATAATTTATGTGAGGAGACGCAAAAACAACAATAAAAAACATAATCAGGAGCACTACACATTGTCCTTGCCTACCACCTTCAGATATTGACAAATAAATACTAGGAAGTGGAGGGCTCTGGGAAAACTCATTCATTCATCCACAGGTTTTTGCAGCCTCTTCCAGGCACTGAGGGAACAACAAGATCAGACAAGTCCCTGCCCTCAGGAGCTCACATTCCTTGGGTAGGAGGACAGATAAGCAAAGAGATCTAGAATGTGATGTTAGGATATGACCAGTGTCATGAAGGGAACAGACCAGGGAAAGGTCATAAAGTGAAGACGGAAGTCTTTAGAGCAGTTTGTCAGGGAAGGCATCTCCCAAGGATGCTCCTGAGAGGGATCAGGGCTCAAGGGCAGTGAGGGAGTGAGCCAAGCAGACACCTGGGGAGAGTATTAGGAAGAGAGGTAATACCAAGTTCAAAGGGGCTGCAGTAATGGCAGTCAGGCTGCTCACCTTGACCAGCAAGAGACACACAGACACATGAACGTGCACCAAGTCTAAGAGATGAAGACACCTGCTTGGGACCCAGGGACTCATCTTTCCATCACAATACGTAGGTGGTCAAAACAAATAATCAATAACCAATCTGCAGATTAGAGAGATATTTAACAAGCCTATGTGAGGACTAACCTGAAGGTGTTCGATTCCCCAGGGAAGAAAACACTCCAGGGAACCATGGTTTACAGCATGGTTATATACCATTTCAGAACAAAGAACATATATCAAGTATGACAGGAGAACATTTTTTTTAAGTCACAAGGAGATGTTTAGCACGTACGCAGCAGGTCAACATGTCCTTGGTTCTCTTGGAAGAAAGATTATCATCAAAGAGGTACTGGTATCGGAGTCATAAAAGGGAGACACTCATCACTGTCTTTACAGAGTGCATTCTTTGCTTTGGAAAATGTTTGAAGCAGATGTGCAGTGCATGGGCAGAGGGTCATAAGTCAGGCTGCTCTGGGAAAAACAAGTTTTACTCAGAATCAGATTTAAACCAGAATAGCTTCCCCATATACCTCAATATGTGAAAACTTATTATTATTATTAATTTCAACAAGGTCTAAACATTGATTGATCTCTCTCTCTTCCCTCCTAGTCTTACTCTCAACCATCTGGAACCCACCCACCACTGCTGGATTCAACATTGAATCAGTGCCATCCAAAGCTGTTGTAGGGACCGATGTTATTCTCCTTGTCACCAATCTGCCTCAAAATCTTTCCGCCTATATGTGGTATAAAGGTGACAGAGTAGAACCCAAACTTCACATTCTATCATATGCAATACATACATCAAAAATTACTTCAGGGCCTGGATACAATGGTCGACAGAAAATATACGCTGATGGATCCTTGCTGTTCCAGAATGCCACCCAGGAGGACACAGGATATTACACCCTAGAAGTTGTAAAAAGAAATTTCCTAATTGATATGGGACTTGGACAGCTCCACATATACAGTGAGTGATTCCTCTCTGACCTCTGGGTGTTGGGATGGGTGAATTCTACTTCACACACACAAGATTGACAGACCTGGCCTGTGCGTACATTCCCCTCTGCATTATGTCCCCTGTGTGGATTTCAGCATTTAGTGCAGGATATACACAGTGGAGACAAACATTAAAATAGTGGATTTCCTTTCCTAGGATCCAGACCCTGCAGCTATTCCCTGCAGAGAAAACAAACAGATGATGAGAGTAACTTAGTAGAAGGAGATCAATCTCAGTCTGGCCCCGTGGGACAATCCCTGGGATCATGGCCCTGAGAAAGACCCTGCAGGGCTCTGTCAGGGCCCTGCTGAGAGGCTTCCTGGGATTCTCACAGAGAAGCCCAGCTCAGGAAGACCTTGCCCAGACACCTGTCCCAGGGCTCCTGACTCCAATGACCGTGGGGAGCCTGTGCCAGGGTTGGGTTTTGGCTTCATGGGCAAAGCTGACTGGGAGAAATGATTTCCTGGCTGCCTGAGTCCCAAGGCTTCTGAGATGGTCACCAGCCAGGGCTGAGCCCTAAGAGCCACATCTGGGCAGGGGCAGAACCTGATCCTTCACCTGAAACTCAGCATGGAGAGCACAGATGGACAAGGTCCCTAGGCCATTAGCTGACATCCCTGGAGGACTTAGGACACTCCAGAGTAAGGTCAATGCCCCCAGCAGAGGACCAGAGGAGAGAAGATGCTGCTGGCAGCTCTTCATCCATCAGGGATCAGGCCCAGGGGAATTATCTCTTGTAATCAAACAATAACAGATGCCATTCATAGGGGAAGCTCCTCTCTGGCAAGATTTAAGTCAGGGACTATGAATATTTAAAGGTCATTCACTGACAACCTGTCGGTCAAATATTTATCCTACTTCATTGAGGAGAAATGAGGCAAAGGGAGATAAAGTCCCTGAACCAAGGTAAAATAGATCATGAGCAGCAGACAGGAGGACTGTCTGCAGCCACTGTCCCATCCTCTGCTTCAACAGGGGCCGTGTTAGGTGTTTGTGGACCTCAAGACCAACTGTCATTCCATATCCTTTCTTCTTAGTTGTCCCCAGCTCAGAGGGAGAGAGTCTGGTCTGGGGAGTGAGAGCAAATGGAGAATTCATGCAAGTTTACTCTAGAACTAAATTACCTGCATCAACCATCAAAGTCAGTGCAGGAATGTCTAGGCTGCCGTCTCAGGTGGCTGACCCAACCTCCCTGCACTGGAATTGAAATCAGTTACTTTCTTGATGTGTTGGTGTCACTCCCACTGGAGGATAAGGGAAAGACATTGACATCTCACTCCGCACTATTCACCTGCAGCCAGCACCTGGCCCATGTGTAACAAACTCTCATTTGCTTCAGATGGAGGAAGGAATGAATGGTGAATAAATGAATGAATGAATAAATGAATGATGCAAAATCTCTTCAGAGACTGGAACCTGGATGCAGAGTCCTGGAACTTCTGGCCACACAGGACAGGTTGCCTTACCCTCCAGGGGCTGAGGCCCATGGTCAAGTCTTTTACTGCTCTCTAGAGAAATAGGCCTTCCTGAAATTGGTCTGAGAGCCTGGAGTATTAATCATAACTTCCCATATAGAAGAATTTTAACTTCTCATCAAATTCCTATCACATAATCACCAAACACAAATGGTCTATGAGGGCCATATTTGCAGCAAGTTCAAGCTCCCCGCTTTCCATCAGTCACTCTTCTGCATTTTCATATGTCCACACCTGCCCTCAGCAGAGACAGAAAAGACCTTAAAGACTGAGGACAGAGATCAGGTTCTGCTGCCAAAGCCAGGAAGCTCCTTCCTGTCCCCTCACTCTTTTCTGGATAATTCCTTGGACTCTATCATTTATTGGGTCACTGGCTCATGTCAATTACAGTCACCTAGATCAGATCCACATCTTTTCCCTGATCCCTGAGTACCCACCTGACTGCCATGCTTGCTCCTGGTCCTCATGTGTTATTTGTACTAAAACTCCAAATCCATCATTACCCATCTCTAGGAGAACCTTGAAAATGGTGCCTCAGAGAACACACAGCTTACTGAGTGATGGAGGTGTGCGCAGTGAGAAGGAATGGCCACGCAGTCAGATGGACACTGAAGTACAAGGAAACGCGTGGAGGGTTGGTTGGGGTGTTCTGGTGGTCTCTGATTCTCCTCCTCCATCTTTTCTAAACTCTGCTAACATATTGACACTTGAGAAAGTCCGTGCTTTCTCCCAGACATAGAGCATGCAGCCTTACACTCTCTGAGCGCTCTGATCTTCATGCATTTGTCTTCATATACACAAACCTACCTTACTCTTTTATGGATTTGGGTTGGCTGAGATGTAAGAGATGCCAACTTTGATTGAAGATTCCTGGGAGGATTCGCGGTATCATACAGGGTAATGGTCTCTCTGTTAATCTGCACAGCAGATTTACCCAGACTTGTCATCACAAGCAACAACCCCAACCCCGTGGAGCATAAGGACCCTGTAGTGTTAATGAGAACTTGAGACTCAGAACACCACCTACATGTGGTCAATCAACAGTCAGATCCTGGAAGTAATAGGTCATATGGTATTCTGTATAAAAGTTTTTGAATAATTGCCATACCAATTTCCACAGTAGCTGTGTCATTTTACCTCCCTGCCAACAACGCACAAGGCTTGCAATTTCTCCATATCTTCCCCAGAACTTGTTTTTTGTTTTTTTGATAGTAGCCATTCTAATAGATATGAGGGATTATCTGATTACAGTTTTTATTTGTATTTCCCTTATGATTAGTAATGTTGAGCATTTTTTCATGTGCTTATTGGCCATTTGTATTTCTTCTTTGGAAAAATGTTTATTCAAGTGCTTTGCCTATTTTTCATTCAGGTTATTTGGTTTGTTGTTGAGTTTAGGAGTTCTTTGTATATTCTGGATATTGACCCTTTATTGATATATAATTTACAAATTATTTTCCCCCATTTCACAGGTCATATTTCAGTCTTTTGATTGTATCTTTTAATGAACTGAAATTTTTCTATTTTGACAAAGTCCAAGTTACCTATTTTTTCTTTTTTTTGCCTATTTTATATGTCATAATCAAGAAATCATTGTCAAGTCCAATCTCAAAGCTTTCCCCCTACATTTTCTTCTAAGAGTTTTAGGTCTTACTTCAGGATTTGATCCGTTTTGAGTTAATTTTTGTGTATGGTGGAAGGCAATGATTCAGCTTCATTCTTCTGCGTGTGGATATCCAGTTTTCTAAGAACATTAGTGTCCTTTCTCCATTGAATGATCTTGGCTCCCTTGTCAAAATCATCTGATCATATAATCAAGGCTTTATTTCTGGATCTCTATTGTATTCCATGATCTAGGTTTGTCTTTATGTCAGTGCCACACTGTTTTACTTATTTAGTCCTGGTGGTTAGTTTTGAAACCAGAAAGTGAGAGTCCTCCAATTTTGTTCTCCTTCTAAAGACTGTTTTAACTATTCAGGGTCTCTTGAATTTTAGGTTAGGTTTTTCTATTTCTGCAAAAATTTCATTGGGATTTTGATAGGGATTAGATAAAATATGTAGATAGTTAGGAGTATTTTGGCATCTTAACAACACTGATTCTTCCCATCCATGAACATGGATATCTTTCCATTATTTGTGTGTTCTGTAAGTTCCTTCAGAATATTTGGTGGTTTTCACTGTACACATGTTTCACCTCCCTGGTTAAGTTTATTCCTCACTATTTTATCTTTTTGATGCTATTGTAAATAGAAGTGTCTTAGTTTTTTTTTGGATTATTCATTTTTATTCTTTAAAAATGTAAGTGATTTTGAGTGTTCATTTGTCTCCTGTAATTTTACTGAATTACTTTATTAGTTCTAACAATTTTTGTGTGGGGGGTAAAAGCTTTAGGGTTTTCAACATATAAGAGTATGCCTTCTGCTAAAAGAGATCATTTTTTTCTTTCTTTCCAATTTGGATGCCTTTTATTTCTTCTTCTTGCCTCATTTTTCTGGCTAAGACCCATCTACTATGTAGAACAGACGTACTGAAAACAGCATCCTTTCTTATTCATGATCTTAGAGAAAAGTTTTCTGTGTTTCACCGAGTTTGATGTTAGCTATGGGCTTTTCATTTATGATCTTTGTCATATTGAGTAGTTTCGTTCTCTTCCTAACAGTGCCTGTCTTTTGATAAAACTGTAACTACTTTTGTTTAGAGATTTCCTTCACTGTGATATTCAATCTACAGACCTGGAAATTAATGTCCAGTTCAGATTGAGAAATCCTTTAAATTAGAAGCTTTTCAGGTCCCAAGGTTGTGAAGACTGGCCGGGGCCATCCCCAGTCCCTAATAAATTATTTAACAAGAATAAAATACCTTCTCATTTTATGTAACATTCCCTTGGCCCCAGAGATGGACAGAGCTGGCGAGCCTACCTTTCCCAACACAAACGGAAGTGCATATAGTGAATGTGGCCTGTTCTTTTCTGAAGTCAAAGAAAGTTCTAGGAATAATCCGTGAAAGCTATGAGAGAAAAGTTCCACTTGATAATGAGGTTGTATAACATGTGGGATGAGAAGAGGATTCTGGACCTGAAACTATAGAGATGTCCAGGGGGACAGTTCAGGGGTAACCCTGGGGTAATCTGGGGATCAAAGGGGTGGTGTGGCCATCTCCTTATACATCATCACCTGAACAAAGACACTCATTGTTCTGCAGGTGTCAGGGCCATCCTTTGGACCATCTTTACAGAGCTTACTGGCGCTCCATAAGTGGCTGAGATCTCTAAGTGAGGAGCATGGCCCCAGGGCCCAGGCCCACACTCAGTCTGTCACTTCCTCTCTTTCTCCACAGAGCCAGTGTAAAAGCCCTCCATCTGAGTCAGCATAGGACATAAGGACCCCAGTCACAGAACATAAGGACCTTGTGGTCCTGACCTGCCTCACAAATGTTACCGGGATCTCCATCCAGTGATTCTCCAATGACCAGAGTTTAGAGCTCACAGAGAAGATGAAGCTGTGCCAGGACAACAGCACCCTCACCACACACATCATCAGGAAGGAGGAAGCTGGGGGTTACCAGTGTGAAGCGTCAAACCTTGTAGGGTCCTGCAAAAGTGACCTCCACAGACTGGATGTAAAATATGAGTCTGACCCTGTGGCTCTCTTACCCTTCTCTATGTTATCAACTCGAATAAATTTTTTTTCTTATCTATAAAATATCATTTCTAATGTGCTTTTTAAGTAGAGTTGTTGTGAATAATTGATGATGAAGATGGAAAGTCCTTAGAAGACTTGCATTGAGTCCATAAATGCTCAGAAATGTGCACTGACGTTGTCATTATTGTTGGCTTAAGGTCACATTCCACTCCAGATCCCAGCTCTTGTTGGTCTCAGTTGTACCATCTCCACAGTGAAAGGGCGGGCAGTGGCTGTGCAACAAGTGCTGGGAGCCCATGATAAGCCCTCAGGAATCACGGCTCTATCCCTCCTCCAGGGAGAGGTGTGGATGGCACCTGGACTGTGACAGGGACAACAGGAATTGATAGGAGGTAAACATTGCAGGTACAACATTGATCTTTTACTCTCTTTCTGATTCCTCCAAAGAATTCCTAACATCTTCTCAGGTATTCTTATTTTCATGACAATACATTTATTTATGTAGATTCAGTAAGACTCTGCCATCCTTGTTATTAGAATATCATTGGAAACCTTGATGGTACAACCACTTCTTTTACTAGTTGAGAGTGATGCCCATGGGATGAGATATGACCCCACATTTTAAGGAGCTTAGGATGCCTCGATGGGTATTTTGGAGATCTGGAGAAAAGAGGACATCGCTCAAAGCCATAGAGACTGCAGGTGAGTACTGATGTCCAGGCTTCTTAATGTCAAAAGGCTGTTAAAATCCCCATATGAGGTTCCTTAGGAAAACCGGATTAGAAGAAACTGTGGTGAGTCTGCAATCCCACTGCACCTATGTAAATAATCAGGTCAAATTGAGCGAGAGCAGTCATGTTTTAGGATCAAGAACACTCTTTCTTGGAGATGATCTTTGATGAAAAGGGAAGCACCTGTTAGAGAAATGTTTTATTTCCATGGAAAACCTCAGCAAACACAGCCTTCTGATGATCAGATTCTGGCCCCATTCACTGTCTGCTGTTTTGCACCTCTTTATAAGTTGCAGGGAACTGATGGAGATGCAGACTGGGTCTTGCCTGATAGAGATGTAGTTGCTTTTCCCTCCTACTGTGCAGAAAGCAGTTTTCTTATGAACTAGAGGCCTAATGTTCCCCTCAGATCACTAAACTTCAGACAGTTCTTCCTGACAGTAGGCCCCCGGCCTCCATTTTCTTAGAACATTTCCTTTAGAAATGTAACTGCAATCCATAATTTCAGATTCTTCCTCTGCCCTTTTGAAATATATATATGTCTCCTTAAAATTTTCTTGCCAATTTTAGATTTCAAGGAATGTCTTTCTCAAGAGCCTGGGCCCATCCTTTTGAAATATAACCCTCCTGGAAGATCTTCCTCCTACCTCCCAATCTGTGGGCAAGGGCAGGAGCCTAACGTCAGTTGGTCCTTTTACAATCAGGATGTAAAATTACAGGAATTATGAGAACTTTTACTCTTCTTTTCAGTAAGGCTGATTAGCAAACACAAATGGCCTCAACTTTCCTCTACCTGATCTTAACACCTCTGCAGCCTTTCATTTCAGGGATTGAGTTCAACCTCTCTTCCTCTGTTGCATTAGTCTTGAATAAAGTCTCTCTGCCTCTTTAACTTTATCTGGCACAAATTTTACTTTGACATTACCTACCTGTAATTAGCTGATCCTGTCATCCTGCACACAGTGTCAATCCTTATCATGTTTTCAAATCCTCAAATTTCTTTCCTTATCTGGCTACAATCCTCCAAATGAACATTTCCAAACTTTATGACCTCCCTCCTTTATGACTTGGCATCCACAGCAGATGACCCTATTGCCCAAAACCTTCTGTGGTCCCAGTTTGGCTTCTACCTGGCCTTTGTCCCCAAGATCTGGGAAGTATTGTGAGGTAACATCCAATGGCTTGATAGAGACAAGGAAGGAGACTCACCACACTGGTTGTAACTCCAACAGTGTCCTCATTCCACACACCTTTTCATCTTGTCTTCAAGGGAAAAGATCATGAAGATTTCTAAAGATATTCTGTCTTTTAAAATGCAACACCTCCAGTAGACAAGCAGGTCCTGCCAGATCAGTGACACCCACATCCACACAGGACCATCCTGTCTGGGGTCCTCTCCAGCCTCGGGCTCAGGCCAGACATCTATGTCCTCATTTCCTTGCTTTCTTTGTTATTTTTACAAACTCCACGTGCCTATTATAAGGAGAGTCCACAGACAAAACCTGGGAAATGCTAAATAGAATCTACATTCTGGTTCTGTTTCTTTTCCTGCTCATTTTTGTGTCTGGGCTATTTGGCTGTATCCTTGGAGACCAATGGTGGTGTGGACTGTGGGTAAGCAGAGATGGACATAGAGGGGTTGCATGGAGGCATGGGGTGTACATAGAATCTGTATGAGAAGCAGTAACACGTGCATGGGGTTTTGGGGTATTAGGCATGATCTGGGATCTAGTGGGACCACGCAAGAGGGATATTTTGGGCACCCTAGGATAGGGTGAGTTTTCAGAATGAGAGGCTGTTCTACCTTTTTGGGGGAAGCAACTGGAGCTGGTGCAGTGAAGTTGAGGGTGCCATCCTTCCCAACTTGGATGAGTGTGAGGGGTGAGACATAGGGTTGGGGAAAAGGATAAGATTTCTTGAAGACTCAGATTCATGCCCTCATACTGGGGACAAGAGGGACTGTCAGATGTACAGGCTGAAGGAGACATGAGACAGAGGAGAATGGAGAGAGGGAGCTGAGCATCCAGTGGGGGCTAAGAATTTGGAATGTGATGAAAGATTAGAGGACATAGGACACCATGAGCACAGAAGACTTGTGCTAAGGGCATCTGGGGAATCAGATCAAGAAGGGAGTTTGACCACGAGGTAGTCAGACTAGAAAAGGGATCTGGAATGGAGCCTGGGGGAAGGTGATAAAAAGCAGGGCCAGGGTGGCAGTGAGGACGAAATTGAGAGCCAGAGTTTTCTCGTCTCCTGTTATGACTTGTTGAGACATGTTCAGGTTGCTCTCAAAGCCTGGGAGCACTGTAGAAAAGCCATATCTCATCCTTGTACACTGAGACCTGCTTCAGCTGAGTCAACAAGTGAGCCATGTCCTCAGGGGATTTGTGTGTGTGTAAGGATAAATGGGAGCCTGGGGATAGGTAAGGGACTGGCAGATATGAGGGTATGGATTGGGGGCAGAATGAAGTTGGAGTGTGTAGAGACTTTTCCTCTTTGTTGACTAATCAGAGTGAACTTCCTGTGAGCCAATAGGTGAGAGCTGGTGACAGGTGTCAGTGAGGAGTGCCATGATGGTCTGGGTACTTGTCCTCATCTAATCCAGTGTGTACCACTTCCATTTCTGATGCATCTGCTCTCCCCACCTGACCTTATGTTGTTGGTTGTGATAGAACCCAGGTCATGATGAAGCATTCTGCTTTCTGGTCACATTATGTCCCATGTTCACACACTCTGTCTCTCCTGAGACCTAGGAGCATGTCATGAGCTCCTTTTATGTTGCTATAAAAGGCATTGCCTTGCTCCAGAACCCTAGGAATCTACATGGAATTATCTTAGTAGCTTCTATCAGAGGCTTCACAAAACAGCTTTCATCCATCTAACGTGGGCTGGATGGAGGTACACATGCAGGAACTTGTCCTTTACTCTGGAGAGTGTACCCAGCATGCCCCAGAATACTGGAGCCCTAAAACTTTCCCATATGTAGCAGATCCCTGAATGGTCACAGATGTGGATGGCCCTACACCCCATGGAACTCTCATACTTTGCTTAAAGCATTGATTACTAGAGCTTATTCCATCATTGATGTCATTGTCTGTGACTATCAATATCAGCAGGCAACCACTTCCACCTTTGGAGCACAAGTGTCACATTAAGGCATTCAGAATACTTGCTATTTCTTGTTCATCATTAGCAGGAAAGCTTATAGTTCTCAACATTCAGTACAATATTAGCTGTAGGTCTGTACATTTTTTATGACGAGTTTGGCATGGAATTGACTTGGAGGATGAAAATATCCATTTACTCTCCTAGGCAGATCCACCCTCGTGGGCTCACAATCTGTTCAGTCACTTAGAAGGGCCTGTGGTAGGGTTAATGTTATTTTTGACATCTTGAAATTCTTCATGATTTTTGAACAAGGTGCCCTGATTTTCACAATACATTGACTCCTGCGATTTATGAAGCTCGTTCTGCCTCTGGGAGTGACCATGTGTGGACTGGCTCCCTTTGGGAAAAAAAAGCTTGATACCATTGACTGGTGTACTTTGAAATTTTGCCACCAGATGGAAGTACTACCACAGGGTAACCTGGAAGGTTGGGAAGAGAGACGTGGAGGAATTTGGCTTTTTCTACTCTATTTGTGTCATGAGATGTCTCTAAATGTCCCCTGCCACCTCACACCTCTGTAGCTCGCAGAGGGAAGATTCTCCAGACATGATGTGCTTCAGAGATTCAAGTTTTGGACTCCACTATCCAAGGGGAAACAAAGAAATCACAGCTAACTGGCTCAAATGTGAATAGCATTAAGTAGACAATTAAGTCCACAGTGAATGTTGCCTTTGGAAAACCCTGGAGAGAGGTGGATGGGAAGGGAGTATGCTATAGTGACGAGGAAGAAAGGAGCTGAGTCCTCATCTTCCAGGAGGGATGACCTTAGATAATGCCTGAAATTGAAAAATCAGTAAGTAGCCTCAGAGCATGTTATTCAGAGATGGCTTTGGCTCCATTCAGAGGAGTTGATATTGTTTGGGGTAGATCTCCTCAGTGTGGCCCAGACAGGAGAAGCCAGGACCTTTCTGTGATCATTTTGAACAGAACACAGAGAGACACAGAGGTCATCACAGCCAAATCCAGTGTTGTCATAAGTACAAGAAAGAGAACATCCAAGAGGAGGGAGCCAGGACTAGTTTTGCTCACAGTGTGAATATCAGGAACAGAATAATAATTTCATCGTTTGGTTGCAGTGGGCTAACAACAAGTTAAAATCTCCTTGGGGTTGTAGGTCATTCACATCAAAACAATATGGCCCCTCTGGACAAGCCTTACACACCTGATTAAGATTCTTCCAAGAAGCCCAAAAGTCTTAGGTCTTCATCCTTATGACACATGGTGAGGACTGGCACTGGCATGTTCTCTCTATTTTTTTTTTTTTTTTACATCAGGAGCACAGAATTGAAAAATTAGAATCCTTGGTTCATGACCCACTGTCATCATCAGTCCATAAATTCCATGCCTTCATTTATTTTTTAGAGAACTACTACTTATTTAACAATTTTATTTTTACTTATCTATTTGGAATCAGACTCTAGTTACAGCTTCCAGAAGATCTCCAAAGGCAAGATTGGAGGGTTGGCTCACTAAGGAAGCTCTCTCTACTTCCTGGCTAAAAAAACTGGGAAATCAAAACCCTGTGCTGGTGCGACAGAACCTATGCAGTGTCTCTGGTAGAGACAAGCCTGCTACCCACTGGTTCCATTGCCCTGAGCTCTGGGAGATGCTCCACCTGCATCTCACAAGAACCACTTTCCTCTACCACAATGTGATCTGCTGTCAGAGATTCCAGGAGCTGCTGTCCTCAGCTTATGAGGCGGTCATGTGTTTTTGAAAAAGATTTGAAGAGTTGAATCAAAAGGGTTGAAAAAGAATGTGTTAAGTCAATCTGGAGTGTCTATCATGGTTATCATGGGGCATCTCCAAAATAACATGTCCACAAACAAGATCTTTATTCCCCCACTGCCCAACCTGATCCTCCCAGAGTATTCCTCTTCTCAGTCAGGGTCAACTCCATCCTTCCCGGGGCTCAGGTAGAAAATCTTGGCATTATCCTTGATGCCTCTATTGCTCTCACACTAATCTCTAACCCACATACAAATTCTACAGTCCACCTACAGAATGTAAATCGAATCCAAACACTCAGGTCCAAACCACTACCTCCCTTATATGGGGTTATTGTGATAGTCTCCTACGTAGTCTTCCTGCTGCCTCCTTGTCCCACCTTCTCTTATCTATCTCCTCACAGTAGAATTTCTGAATCCTCAGAGATGAATTCTTTTAAAGCCCAAAGAGATTATCCTTTTTCTGATCTAAGCCCTCCTGTTGCTCACATTTCAATAATACAAAAATCTAATGTCCTCACCACAGCAGATAAGCCCAGCTTAGTGCTACTCACAGTGCTGATTGGCAACTAGACAGGGAGTTTCCACCAGAAGGTCAACTAACTCAGTGCTTTGGTGGAGAAAGTCTTGCAATGAAGAAAGTGTCGGCTGAAATAAACAGAGAACTTAGTAATGTAGTTGGTCTACTTTATGGCCCAAGCTCTTGGCTCCTTCTCCTTGCAGATCACCCTTTGAGGAGCACTGTCCTGCACAACCTAGTCCCTGCCTACACTCTCATGTCATCCTCGTCATCCCATCTGTTGTGGTCACAGTGGCTTCCTGACCCTCAAACATGCCAAGCAAGCTCTTGCCCGAGGGCCTTTTCACTGGCTGCTCCCTCTCCCTAAATAATCTTCCCCCAGAGACATTCACGACCCTCTCTCTCTTATTTTAGCCCCCTCTCAAATGTCACCTTGCTAAGGGGTTTTCCACTATGTAAAATAGAAAGACTTCCCAACCCAGCCACTTCCTGTCACATCCACTCACTTTATTTTCCTTTAGAGGACTTACCGCCATCTGTACTACGGCTTATTAACTTACCTTGATTGCCTCTCCTTCACTAAAACATCAGCTCCCCAAGGCCAGTGACTGCCTCTCATATTTAATTTTGTGTCCCCTACAGCCACTATAAACCTGTACAGAATGTGTTTGTTGTTCAGAAAAAGGATTGACTCATCTGTGATCAACTGTATGCTGTGAATTGAGTGCAGTCACTTCAATTTCACCGTCTGTAAAATGTGATGATTCCAGCCCTGTCGTCTTGTAGGAATCATGCAGGATGTGCCTAATTCCTGATATCTGTTACTCTGTAACAAAACATCCCAAACTTAAAATTGCTCCATGTCTGACGCGATGAGGGACCTGTAAACTTTATAAACTCCAGTCATGATAAGAGATGATAAATTTGTGCACAGGAGAGACAGAGGAATCAAATCTGGGTAATGTTCTCTGCAAGAGGAACACCAGGGTCCCTGTGGAGGGTCCACCCTCCTGGCTTTCTATGCCTTTCCTCACATCATCTCTGTGGCAACCCTGAGAGAGGCACACAGTTCTCATGGTGCTTTTACAGAGAGGAAATAGAGACTTACAGTAGTGTTGTCACATAACTGTGACCTTGTGAAACAGTGAGACTAGTCTTTCCCTTATCTGCACAAACACACACACATTAAAATATGTTAGACCCATGGATTAGCGTCTGGCCTCTTTTCACTGAATATCGTGTCTCTGAGATACACCCAAGTTGACGTGCGTGGTCTTATATCTCACATTGTCATTACTACAAGGTTTTTACACTTTCTCATGAAACTGATTAAAGGCAGAATTTGTTAAAGGTAGGATCATTGAGTGTCTATGGGACATGATCTGGATTTTTTGAAAGGAAAATGTCATCATACTTTTAAAAGCATGCTATACTTTTCAAAGGTCAATATCTTTACTGTTAATAAGGAGATATGTTCATTTCAATTTCGATAAGGGCAATCTCATTACTCTTAAAAAACTGAGTGTTTTGGCGCCACCTGGTGGCGCAGCGGTTAAATTCACACGTTCTGCTTCGGCGCCCCAGGGTTCACCGGTTCTGATCCTGGTTGCAGACATGGCATTACTGGTCAAGCCATGCTGTAGCAGGCATCCCACATATAATGTAGAGGAAGACGGGCACGGATGTTAGCTCAGGGCCAGTCTTCCTCAACAAAAAGAAGAGGATTGGCAGCTAATCTTCCTCAAAAAAATAAAATTAAAAAACTGAGTGTTGTATTTTTAAGGAGCTAGGATTATTCTATCTTTTGAAAGGGCCATATAATCTAATTTCAATAGATGCCTTCATTAATTAGAAGGAGCAATATAGTGTCATTTACCTAAAATTTATGAATATATTTTTGTAAAACTATTATTTGTATTAAAGATAGGGCAGTTATATGTTTAAAGACAAGATGATTATGAAACAAAACCATGAACATTACCTTATAAGCTAGTTTATTTAGAAAGTATGAGAAAGTTCATACCAGATAAGCATAAATTAGCAAAATATAACAGCTAACACCTGAGTAACCACCCAAGTCAGGAACTAGTTCATTGTCAGCTTCAGAAGTGCCTCTGGGTCCAGTCCTGGCCACAAGCTCCTACCTTGAACCTAGAAGTGACGATTCCTGAATTCATGGTCATTCCCATTATTTCCCTCACAGTTTTCCCAACTACACAAGAATCTAGAGATTGGCATTAGGGTTTGTCTTCTCAAACTTCCATTAACCAGTATCACACTCCAACTGCCAGGTTCTCTTGAATCTTTTATTCTCTATTAGGTTGTAAGTTTCAAGCCTATTGCAGTAAAGAGGGCCCGTTCCCCTTTTTTCTCTTAACTTTATTTTTATTGTGGTAAAATAACATAAATAAAGTATGCCATTTTGACCATTTTGCAGTGTATAATTCATTGGCATTAAGTACATTCACAATGTTGTGGAACCAGAAATATTACTTCCAGATGTGCTTTTGTCTTTTAAACATTTCAAGTTGTTTCATTTGTGTAGCTACTGTGCTCATTTTGTAAGTAGTAATTAAACCACAATCATTGCTTTTGGTTTGCGACTCATCATCTTGAAAAAAAAGTGATACAGCTTTTAACGTTGTTTTTTTTTTTTTTTGGAGGAAGATTAGCCCTGAGCTAACTGCTGCCAGTCCTCCTCTCTTTGCTGAGGAAGACTGGCCCTGAGCTAACATCCTTGCCCATCTTCCTCCACTTTATATGTGGGACACCTACCACAGCATGGTGTGCCAAGCAGTGCTATGTCCGCACCCAGGATCCAAACCGGCAAACCCCGGGCCACCGAAGCGGAACGTGCGCACTTAACTGCTGTGCCACTGAGCCAGCCCCCAGCTTTTAAAGTTTTGATGACAAACTGGTTATACAGAACTGGAGCCATCATGCCCACTACAGATACAGGCAGCCTCTCAACTAGAAATTAAACATCTGGTTTATGAACAGCATTGACTATTTCCTTGGCCACATCATTAGTCTGTTAGAGTTGTTGAATTGTAGGGCTTCTTTATATATTCTAGATATTAACCCCTTAACACATTTATGATTTACAAATACATTTTTCCATTTCATAGGTTCCTTTTTCACTCAGTTGATTGCTTCCTTTAATGACCAATAGTTTTTAAGCTTGATGTAATCCCACTTCTCTATTTTGCTTTTGTTCCCTGAGCTTTTGGGGTCATACTTAAGACATCATTGCCAAATCCAATGTCAGGAGCTTTCTCCCTGTGTTTTCTTCTGTGAATGTAATAGTTTTGGGTCTTATATTTAGACATTAATCCAATCTGAGTTAATTTTTGTACATGGTGTAAGCTAAGGGTCCAACTTCCTTATGTTGCATGTGGATATCCAACATTCCCAACACTTTTTGTTGAACAGTCTCACCTTTCCCAGTTGAGTGGTCTTGGCACTCTTCTCAAAGACCATATACAGTAGAGTTTATTTCTGGGCTCTCTATTCTGTTCCCTGGGTCTAAATTTCTTTCTTTACGCCAGCACCACACCATATTTACTGTAGCTTTGTAAAGTGTTTTGAATTTAGGAAGTGAAAGCCCCCAACTTTGCTCTTTTTCCATATTCTTTGGCTCCTCAGGGTTCCTGGAGATACCATATGAACTTGATGATGATTTTTTTCCCTTTCTGCAAAATATGCCACTTTGATTTTAATATGGATTGCATTAAATATGTAGATCACATTGGGTAGCATAGACATTTTAACAATCTTAAGTCTTCCAATTCTTGGTTCTGTTGTTACCGAGGATGGATTTTCAAAGAGGCAGTTGCTCTGGTTCTCTTTCCTGCAATCTTCCTGAACTCAACCCTCTGGGAGAGTTCACTTACCTCTCCCACCTCATTCTGAGATGACCTAAGGTGAGGACAAGACTGGGGTTCCAAGACTTCAGGTCCCGGGATTGTGTGACGAGGTTAAGCAGTTGGACCTTTTCCCTAATCATTTCATTTTTTTTATCTCTGGTTTAACTATCTATCAATCCTGTGGGTAATGCTCATTCTGTATTTCATCCTCTTTTCTTCTGCCAGTTCAAGCTCAACTGGAGCAATCTTGTGCAGTAAAAATAAGAACCTCCTTCAATAGAAGAGGAGATACCTGTTTAAGAATGTTGGTGAATGGTTCGTTGGACATGTCACTAATTTGTGTATGAGAAATATTCATAATTAATCCATGAGATATGTAGCCAAATTGTCCAGCAGAAATTCTAAAGCTTTATCTTTCATAAATGAAATAACTGAATCACTGGGGGACATAATGAGGGTGTCTGTTAACTTCAGTCCTAGGAATAACTTCAGGCCTGGAGAGTCTGACTCTTCCAGAACCACAGAGCTGCCTTGAGCTTGCATCAGAGGCCTTTGGACAACTGATGGCATCAGAAGTGGTCCAGAGACTCCAGGAAGCATAAAAAGAGGTTGCCAAAGTTTCTTTAGTGCAGGAGTCTCTGACAGAACTAATGGGACTGCTTGTTGATTTTAATTTGGAAGTAAAGTTTATAAATGAGGAATATTGCCATCAGAACCCAAAAGGGGGAGTTGGTGTCAACATGGCAGCATAGGCAGACTCTGAACTCACTTCCTGACACACACAACAAATTTACAACTACTCCTGGAACAATTACCCCTGAGAAAGAACTGAAAAGTGGATAGAAAGAACCCCACAACAAGGGACAGTGCTGACTGAGGTGGAAGAGGCAGAAATTCATTTCTGTAGAGAAAAGATCTACCTTCACAAGCAGTGGTGCTTCACGGCCTCCCAGGAGCAATCCTAATGTACACTGCCTTCCCTGGCATCTGAGTTGGAGAATATTACCACTATAAGCAGCTTTAGGACTCAATATAACCAAGACAAGTGTCATAATATCTCGTTTCTCTGGTTACTAACAACAGTGGGGAATACCCCGAGAGAAGCTATGGGACATAAGGGAAAAAAAAATCTGGCTCTTAAAGGGCCCATGCACAAATTTACCCATTTCAGAATGCAAGTAAGACCACTAGAAAGAAAGGTGCACAGTCCTTTAGCAGAAAGAGACTCACTTGATAGGACCTGGGCACATCTTAGTGAAAGGTGAGACCTCCCCAGGGACTGAGACATTGGTGGCAGCCCTTATTATGATCTAGTACAGGTGTGCTGACACTGATGCTGGCAGATGCCATTGGAGTTCTTCCCCTGGCCTGTTAGCCCAAGGTCTGCCCCACCCACTAGAGCACCAATTTAATCCACTCAGCCAGGGAAGGCAGCCCACCACTGGTCCCATGCAAGAGAAAGCCCTTGGGCAACTTTTCAGCCTGCACAGATGGGGTGTGTGGATGTTCTGCAGCCAGGTGAGTGGGTCCCTCTCTGCAGGGCAGAGTGTGTGTGAGGAGCAGGTGGAGTGTGTGGGGCATTGGTGGAGTGTGTGGGACCTCTGTAATGGGGTGTCTGGGTCCACTTAAGGTGGTTGGGGTGCAGGCACAGGGAAAGACTGAGTCGACAGTGTGTGTGGCCCTGTAGGTAGTGGGGCCTGTCAGCTGCAGAAGACTTGTGCTTCTCAAACGCCACATAGGGGATTGGCCCCACACTCCAAAGCTTGAAACAATTGCATATTCCTGTGCCTAGGGTAATCCCCATGCGGCTACAGTACAGAGAAATATGACAAAGGCCTTGCAGGCTGGAGGCCTACAGCAGTTGTAAGCCCCTGAGCCTAGCAACCAGCCACACTGGGGGCCAACTCACTTAACAGAAAAACTGCAACAGGAATGTGCTATTAGACCTTGCCGCCAACTGTGCTGGAGCTGCCCATGCTCAATAAAGTGACTGAAGTTCCATAGCAGCCACATGCAGCTAAGCATTACAACCAGCTGACCAGGAGGACAGCCTGGCCTCCCTGGGCACCTGAAGGAAGAGCAACCCTGCCACAACAGAAGGACACACATAGCCCACACAGGGGTCACTCCTGGAACATTTGGAACTGGTGACAAGAGGGAAGCACAATGCTGGGCCTCATAAGTCATCTCTTACATAAGGCCACCTCTCCAAGATCAGGAGATGTGGTTAACCTACCTAATACATAGATATACACACAGAGAAAGACTCAAAATGAGGAGGCAAAGGAATATATTTCAAGTAAGGGAACAGGACAAAACCCCAGAAAAAAAAACAAATGAAACAGAAATAAACAATCTACCTGACAAACAGTTCCAACAAAAAGTCATAAGGATACTCACTGATCTTGGGAGAAGAATGAATGAACTCAGTAAGAACTTCAACAAAGAACTGAAAAATATGAGAAAGAACCAATCAGAAATGAAGAATGCAATATTGGAAATGAAAAATTCACTAGCAGGCCTCAATAGAAGAGTAGATGACACAACAGAAGGGATCATCATGAGGCAACCTGTATTTTTTCCAGGTTTAAGAATACAAAAAATTGAGCTGTCAAATGGAGAAGGAGTGTAGATAATCACTCCTTTTGTAATGAGGTTCTTATATAAATTTTTATCCTTGAAGTCCCTGTTTAAGTTTACGTGCGAAATATTAACTATTTACCAGAAGGGTCTGTGGTGTCCCTTTTTATTACATCAATTTATAACCACCAAAAATTTACTTTAATTTTAATATTCATTATATTAGAGTGTGTATGTCCAATATGGGATATTTTAGGACCAGGGGTACTATGAATGTGGGAAATTTAGACAAGGCCACAATTAATGTGTGACAGACCTATTATTCCTCTATTTTCTATGTGGTTACCTTTCTAGAGATTAGAGGGGATACAATGCTTAAATTTGGTGAGATTCCCAGGTATAACTAAAATTTGAGCTACAGTATTAATTAATTCCATGATGTTTTATCAATTGGTGCATTTTAGGAAATGTTCACATGAATTTAGAACCTATGATTGAGAGGCACAAAAGCCAGTCAGTGCCCTTCTTTAACTTTGTGTGATATAAATTCTTTCATATATAAATCTAGTTTGGAAATGTTGGATTTCCAATTGGATCAAATTATGGAACTTTGTTTTCATTTAGTTGTACATTATATATACATATACGCAAATTATCTAGTATCAAGTTACCTTAAACTATCATATATGTTTATGTATATATTATTTAATTAGCTCTGCTTTTGTCCTCTGTAATTAGAGCGTTTTTTTTTCTTTTTCATTCTCATTTTCCCTTTGTTTTTTTGTGTTGTTTGTTGTGTTTTAGGCTTTTTGCAACTTGAAACAGAGGTTTTGGTTGTGGCTGTTCCTGTCTCCAGCAGAGTAGAGACGGAGGGGGTGAAGGAAGGGCTGGTGCTCTGTCTGCAGTATCATCAGTCCTTCCCTCCCCACCCCCCTTCTATTTGTTGAACAAATCTTTTAGAAGGTGTCTCTTGGAAGCTAAGCTTTTTTTCTTCTTTTCTGTTTATAAATATCAAGAATACAGAGAGTAAGGGGCCAGCCTACTGGTGCAACGGTTAAGTTTGTATGTTCCACTTCGGCGGCCTGGAATTCACCAGTTTGGATCCCAGCTGCAGACCTATGCACTGCTTGGCAATCCATGCTGTGGCAGGCATCCCACATATAAAGTAGAGGAAGATTGGCATGGATGTTAGTTCAGGGCCAGTCTTCCTCAGAAAAACAGGAGGATTGGTGGTAGATGTTAGCTTAGGATTAATCTTCCTCAAAAAAAAAAAAAAAGAAAAGAAAGAAAGAAGAATACAGAGAGTAAGAAAATATAGTTACTATAAATGGCCCTAGGATGAATGGATGCCAAGTGGATGAATACAGAACCTAAGACAACACAGTAGAACCCGACTGCTTTTGAGAGAAGCAGTGGACACAAGAATATGACTTATATCTTACTCCAAACACAGAGGAAATATCCTGGCCAATGAGCCTGTGCCACATGCCCAGCACTAAAGGGAGAGATCTACCTGGACCCAGCAGGAGGTGGTGACTCTGTGGGAGGGATCTCAGTTTAACTGTTCCCGCACTAGTCAGATTCAATGTGTGTTAACCCAGGTCCGGTGTGCACTTGGAGGGCAGGTCCTGGTAAGTAGGTCTCTCAGACCATGGACTGCAGGATATGGTGTGGATTAGAGAGACAAAGCTGCAGACGTTCCTGGGGAAGGGGAAGATCAGCTCCAGCAGCCCAGGGTGGGTCAGTTCAGCACGGAGCAGAAGTGGAGCTGTGCCCAGGGTTAGGTGTGAGTTTCAAAAATTGTCTTAAGAAATCCAGTCACTTAATGTGAATGCTTACAAAACTGTTGGCTTTCTGTGTTCAGAGAGTCTCAGAGCACCATCTGTCGATTTCGGTGCTAATGTGGTTGATTTTCTGAAAGGCAGCTGCCCTGGTTCCGTTTCTTGGGATCCCTCACCTCTTGGAACTGGGGATTGCACGAGGACATTAATCAAAGGGACCCTTCCCTGTTTCCTTTAAAGCTTTTTCTGCTTTGGCTTAATCATTTGTCAATATCATGGGCAACTCTCCTTCCTCTTCTCCTGCTGACTATGCTCTTCACCAGTAAGGCATCAATTCAGAGCAATATCTTCAGAAAATGCAAACTTTTCCTAAAGACAGTTGGGAATTTCAATGACCTCTCTAGGCAAGTTGGGAAGTTCCAAGACGTCTCTCTTCCCCTCACCCCTTGATATGGAAGGAATGTTTGTGTCTCCCCCAAATTCGTATTATGAAATCCTAATCACCAATGTGATGGTATTAGGAGGTTGAGACTTTGAGAGGTGATATGTCAGGATAGCGGAGCCCTCATGAATAAAGTTAGTGCCCTTATAAAGAGACCCCAGAGAGCTCCCTCACTCTTTCCTCCATGTGAGGACACAGCAAGAAGATGGACATCTATGAACCAGAAAGTGGGTACCCACCAGACACTGAATCTGCTGGTGCCTTGATCTTGGACTTCCCAGCCTCCAGAGCTGTGATAAATAAATTTTGCTACTTAAGCCACCCAGTCCATGGTATTCTATTACAGCAGCCCAAATGTCTTAAGATACCCAATGTTCCTCCTTGCTCCTTTTTTCCACCTTAGGCCTTCCTGTCAGCTCCCTTGGATGTTTTGATTTGTCCTCCTTCAACACCTGTCCCTCCTGTCCTCCTTTCTCCCTCTATGGACCTCTCCCCAAACTTTCCCTTTGTAGTCCTGCCCCTCAATATGCTATATTCTTTGGGACTTCAGGCCTTCTACCCAAAAGTGGGCTCTCAAGGGTCTCAGGGACCCCAAGAGCTGACCTGAGGCTGAAAAAGCTTATGGGAAACATGCTGAATGTTTTACCTAGTTGGATGCCCTTTGGAGACATTCAGATGGCTGCCTGGTCTCTCCCAGGCCCCTAACCTCAAATTTCATCCACAACCTCAAGGCAAAGGGCATCCTGAAAGGGCCTCCTCCTCAAATATTGGTGGGGACTCTTCCGGCCTCATAACAGAGCAGGTGACCTCAACTTTCCCCATCTGCCAGAAACACAGTCTTGGTAATAGTGTCTAGAAGGAGCAAGGAGAAGTTCCCATCTTTTCTATAAACCAGTAAGTTGAAGTTTTAGTATTGAAGCCTTAAGCTCTCTCTTTGTGTCTGTATGTTTATAGGTGTGTATTGTAACATTTTCCCACCTTCAAGTGGTGTTACTAAATTAGATTATAAAATCCCTTCAGGGAGGTCTAGTTGAGGGCTCTAGAGAAAAACAATTGAATATATCTAAAATACCCATAAATTAAGGAAAGTTAATATATTCTGCTGACACTTTATTACCATAGCAATTAAATCTTTGTAGTATGTCACCTTGAAAACAATTTTCAATGTCTTTTGGTAACTTCAAACCTAATCTCATGTTAATTTAATTATTGGCTATCCATTCACTAATTACCTAGATTAATCCTAAGTAAGTTAACACACTGAAATATTAATTACCAGGCATAATTTTCAAAGTATAAATATCTTTGTGTGCATGTAATGAGTGTGTTCATTCTGTCACACTGAGAATGTTACTGGAAGGACTTCTATGGTTATAACCATATGTGGATGTATATGCATATGGTCCACTGCAAAATGCTAGAACATGATGGACAGTTCACAAAGATCCACCTCCTAGTTTTCTCTGTGAAGTAGACATTTCTGTGCTTAAGATTATAACCTGTCCATGTGAATGAGACTCTAGTAGGAGAAAATATGACAGGAAACAATATAGGATGGAAGATATGCAGGATATTTTGTTAAGGAATAAGATAGCAGTTTTGTCCTAACATGAAATGATGGGTTGTTTCAGAATGAGGAAGACAAGAGTGTAGGACAAAACCTGGATGAATATAGACAGTGGCAAAAGGCTCACAGACAGTGAATTTTATTGTCCTGGTCACTGCTGGCCCATATTTGTTTTCGTATGAGAATTTTTTAAAGGGAGATTTGGTAGTCAATATTCTACTAATATAAAACTAGAATTTGGTTTACTCCTTGTTAAAAGGATAAAATTTTCCTAGATTACTGGTGGACTCTTATTACCCTGAACTAACATCTGTGCCAATCTTCCTCTATTTTGTAGGTGGGGCACTGCCACAGCATGACTACTGATGAGTGGTGGAGGTCCATGCCGTGTAACCAAATCCAGGCCACTGAAGAAGAGTACACCTAACTTAACCATGAGGCCATGAGTCCAGCCCCTCTGCTTTCTTTTAAATCTTCCTAGAAGGCAAGATCCTGTGTCTTGTCAGAGTAGTTCTCTGTGCTGTATGTTGCCTTTCTCATGTCATTAATTCTTAAGAAACCAAGTCTTCTCAGCTTTGAAAAGTTTTAGTTCTTACTTCATGTTCCTTCCAATGTTGACTCTTAAAATATTTACTATTTTGTATGCCACTTAGTCAACCATATTTTCCTGTCACTTGCGTTATCTTGATAATGAATGGTCATCAGATTGTTCATTTTTGAAGTTTTTCAATAAGTTAATTACAGACATTTTAAGTATCCTGATAGTTTTTTATTTTACTATGTTTCCTCTGAAAGCAGTCAGCTATAAGCCAGACCACCCCTTCTTCCTCCAAAGAGAACTGTCTCAGACACCTGTGGAGAACAACTTTGCTGGGTCCACATGGCAGAGACTTCTGATGACATCCCTTCAGTGCCTTTGAAATACTCCCAGTGGACCAGTTCAGTATTTCAGATATGAGCATGAGACTGCTCACCCAAGATGGAGCAGAACCAGAATGGATTCCACAGCACTGAAGGAACTGATAAAGGATGATTACAGGCTATGTTTGGAGTATTGCTTGTACTCGAATGTTTTATTTTCTGGAGAGAAGGAAGCCCTCTCTCTTTTCTCTTAAACTATCTATAACTCATTAAACATACAGAGTCTGATCTAGACACTTATAATTTATAAAGTCAATCATGCCAGATCAGGACATTTTTATTTATTTTTAAGCCAATGACGAGATGTGGATAATTGTTGATAAATTTAAATAAACAGGGTGGGTTGATGCCTATTTCTCTTATTTTAAACCAGCAGGACCAAGTTGGCACATTAAATAAAATTAAGCTAATAAAAACCAAGCATTCCTTATATCTGTAAAGCAACAGGACAGACTGTCTGTTTCTTTAATCAATCAGCCTTTACAGATGTAGACATACAAAAAGAGTGAAGAGAAAGCTGGACTCTACAGTCAAATGCCAACTAGTAAACATAGAGGAAATGGCACAATTAGTGAATGACCACCAGACAATCATCATGGTAGTAACTCATTTAGGTGAGAACTTCGATGGATGTTGCTTCAGTGGGTGAAAATCTGAGTAGGGACAGGTTGTTCACGTAACATGCTCTCTAAATATCTCCCCCAAAATACATGTTAATGCTTAATACTTATTAAGTACTAAGTACGGAAGACTTATTAATTACATTTATGGTGCAGAGACATGGCAGATCTCAATCAAACGATAATGGGATAAATAAATTCTGTGCATCTCTTGATAAAATAGAGAAAATAAGTATCACTTCTGTGGCATTTCTGCCAAAAATATATAAACTGATTCTCTTCACGAGGAAATAACAAACAAATCCAACTGAGGGATATTTAACAAAATCTTGGCTGGGAACTCTTCACAAATGTCAATGTCATGAAACCAATGCAGACTGAGATCTAGAGACTTGACACCTAAATGCAGCATGCCAGCCTCTATCTGTTCCTAGGACAGTAAGGAAAGAGAGAAAAAGGAATTTGCTTTCTTTAGTCCTACAAGTCAGAGAGAAAAATTTCCACAGTGATGGAGTACCTGGACAGTTCCATGTCTAGAGTCAATGTGAATCCTCCCCTAATCAGGGGGCTGATTAGGGAGCTTCAAGGGAAAGTGAACAGGTGAAATTCTATGAACATTCAGAAGAGAAAATGCATGAGATGAATCCATACCCCATGGCATTAGACAATCCACTCAGACATTCTTCCCAACTTAAAAGGCATCTTAGCTGTGAATGGAAATTCATTTCTATCATTAGGAAGAAATGTCTTAATTAGAGGAAAATTTTACCATAGGAACTTCTCTTTATTTTCAATATCAATGACCAGTGTGAAGGGAGTAACTCAGCCGAAGATCAGTCTCAGGCTAGTCCCCTGGCCCCTCCATGGGACCATTGCCCCAAGATAGATCTTCAAGGACTTGGTCTGATCCTAGTGTTAAGGGCCCCCTGGGACACTCACAAAGAAGTTCAGCCCTGATAAGCCTATGTCCAGAGCTATGTCCCAGGGTTCCTGACTCCAGTGACCCTGGGGAACCTGTTCCAGGGTTGAGTTTTAGACTCCTGGTCAGGACTGAGCAGCAGCAATGATTTCTTGTCTGAGCTGATGAAAATGGTCCCCAGGAGCTCAAGGAGGAGTATGAGTGCCCTCTAATGGGTTGTTCCTTCTAGAAGAAGAATAAAAGGGGCCTAGAGAGCCGACTGTGGATCTAGATCAAAGGGTATGTTCAAATTCTCAAGGACAGAACTGAAGATGCAATATGAGGGGGGCTTGGTGTGGTAGGACAGTAGGGAGAAATAGGAAAGAGCCGGGTGAGGGGATGCCTCCTGGGAAAGCTGGAGGAAGAGGACACAGGAGGGATCTCAATCTCACCATTGACACATGGGGCTGATAATTCTTGTTGGGAACTGTTGGGCATTGAAGGATATTTAGCACCCTCTGGGGCTCTACTTACTAAATAATAGTTGGACTCCCTCCTCTCAGTTGTGACAACCAAGAATGACCAGATATGGCCAAATGTTACCTTGAACATAAAATCACCCTTAATTGATATGTGAAGAGGGGTAGAAACTGACATCCTCAATATCTTTCTAATGGCTTTAAATTGATCAGTAATTTTATTTACCAGAAGAAGGCATGCTTAGAGATGATGATCTATGCCTGCCTGTATTTCAGAGCAAGAAGGGTGTGGGTTTTCCAAAGGTCTGTAACAACAAACAAGAATGGCACCTGCTGGGCTGTACTCCAAGTAGGAGGTGTGAAATTCTATGAACATTCAGAAGAGAAAATGCATGAGATGAATCCATACCCCATGGCATTAGACAATCCACTCAGACATTCTTCCCAACTTAAAAGGCATCTTAGCTATGAATGGAAATTCATTTCTATCATTAGGAAGAAATGTCTTAATTAGAGGAAAATTTTACCATAGGAACTTCTCTTTATTTTCAATATCATGTACCTTGAGACCATTTATTAAATAAGAATCTACCCAAAAAAGGACTTTGTCAGAGACTGTCCAGTGTTGGGATCTCGTTCCCAGCCCCTGTGGACTAAAAGTTCCTTGCCCTCAATGCTGGGCCCCTCTCTGAGCACAGGAGACTTTGATGCTCCTTCATTAGGAGGGTCTTTTTAGTGTCCTCACCATTCACCCCTCCATTCTCATGCTCTGGGGAGAATCTGTTGTCCATCTTAGATTTGACACTTACATGACTGACCTCTATTTCTATCCTTCATCCATCCTAACATTGTGACAGGTCTAAGAGGTGCCTTATGCTCGTGCTTTTGAGAGAAAAGTTCTCAAGAACAGTTGCCTTCACCCACCTTGAACAGATCTCAACCTTTAGCGCCATCATCATTACCCAGAAGGATTTGGACACTATTTTTTTTGTAGTCAGATGCCTTCCAACCAGTAGGGGGAAATGTGAGTCTGTACTATTCTTTGTACAGCGATGGTCAGTAGAAATGGATAAAGAGAAATTGCATTGATGTTCACTGAGAAGATGATCTCTGAGAATGCATAAAGGCTTAAAAGTATGGGAGAGTCCACATAAAATCCACATTGCTGGTGCCAAAACATAAATTGTGGACAGCTTTCACTATTGCCTTAAGAGCTGAATTGCAAAAAATGACATTAACAATTGTTCTAAAGAGAAGAAAACATGCATAACAGTTACTGATAAAACTAAGCGAGTTATTTTTCCTTAAACAAGTGCTTGAGTTCATTATGTTCATTTTACATTAACGAAAGAGACAGTACTCCAGTGAGTGTGCTATCCACAATATTCACGACCTGATAGAAATTATTATCCTTTCTCCCTTTAAATGTCAAATACAAGACTAGAGGGGCTGGCCCCATGGCCGAGTAGTTAAGTTCATGCGCTCCGCTGCAGGCGGCCCAGTGTTTCATTGGTTTGAATCCTGGGCGCGGACATGGCACTGCTCAGCCAACCACGCTGAGGCAGCATCCCACATGCCACAACTAGAAGGACCCACAACAAAGAATATACAACTATGTACTGGGGGGCTTTGGGGAGAAAAAGGAAGAAAATAATAAAAAAACAAAATCTTTAAAAAAAAAACAAGACTAGAGGAAGCTCCTGGGTCCCTTTCTCCAGATCCAACCACATGCACCTAGCTTCTCTGGTTCTCAAGACAACAAAGGTTACTCTCCTGGCTGCTATCTCAAGACTTCCACTTTGTCGCGTGTCCACACGGTGCTGGCCTGGAGGGTCCCGAACACCATCCTATACCTGCGATACCAAAGGTCACCAGAACACTGCGTGCCTCACTTGGACTGCATGTGAGAAATTGGGGAGCTTCTAGAAGTTGAATCCCTGCTCTCAGGCACCCACCCCACTGCCAGATCCTCCAGGGCAGCTGCCTGCACACACCAGAGCCAGCACCAAGCCCAGCAGCACCCACCGTGAGCACAGGTCCCGCCTGAACCCCGCGACCACCTACCAAGATGCAGCCAGACTGGGACCTGCCAGTCCCCACAGGTGGTGTTCATCTAGGCTTCGAGGCATTTTCTCAAAAAGTGGCCCTGATTCCAATACTCGGCCCTTCTTTCCAACATTAGGTGAGTTACACAAGTCACAGGATTTGGTTTGCTAGGCATTGGAGAGTGGTATGGGGCCCAGGGACCTCAAGATCATGCTTCTGAGTGCAGAGGGGCCCATCCATATCCCAACACAGGTACCCAGCTCTGCAAGGCCTCCACCATAGAGGAGTGCCAAGACCCTAGTACCTGGGAGACAGTGCTGAGGCCTCAGGCACTAAAAGAAGGAGGCCAAGATTTAATGAGAAACTGCTTCTCTTTGGGATCCAAGCAGCGAGAGCAGGAGATGGAGCCAGGGTGAGATTAAGCCCCGGATGAGAGAAAGGATGGCCCCTTCCATGTGCCTAGGCAGGAACTCTGAAAAAATCCCCCACTTCTGTCTGGGAGGATGAGACAGAACCTGATATCCAGCCATCCCTGTCTGCTGACCCCCTGCTTCAGAGGCAGCACCAGCCCAGGGCCCAAATCCTCAGCTGGGTGAGGTCTCCAACTCCAGGATCTCAGGCTTTACCCCAGTCTAAGCAAAGGACACCAGGGGGACCTATTTTTCACTGATGACACCCATCTCAGGAGTCCCCAAAAAGTGGAGGACCTCTAGGCACCTCTGGAGGCTCAAGTCCCAACTGCTTTCATCCTGCTGGGCCCTGTATCTCACTGACATGAGTCACTGACCACTTCAGGCCACATCCACCAGGTCCCACTTATAGGGCTGTAAAGCTCCCAACCCCCTGTTCATCTCCTGTGGAGTCCAACAGGCAAAGAATTTTATTTGGAACGATGAGACCCCAATTCCCCACCATTCTGCTCTCCACCTCCTGCAGACACCCTGGTCCCCCCCATATTGAATCAACTTTGGGGCCCCACCAACAGAAGATTGGGGGCCCCTTGTAGTCTCAGACCAGTCACAGCTCTCCCTCCCCATGCCTCTCAATACCTCACCCTCCACATTTGCCAACCACAAGGGCATCACACTCTCAAGAAGCAGCCTGTATTCCTGTCATCCCCACCCCAATTCAGACCTCAGCTACCTCATCTTCTTCCACTATTGTGATTCAAGCAGCCCAAGATTTCTAGCTCAGCCCTCAAGGAGGTAATGGTCACCATGCTGGCTCCTGGCCCCTCTCTTCCAAGAAGCTGGAGTCCCAAGACCATTGAGGACCCAGGAGGTGGCCAGGCAGGATCCCATTGGACATGAACTATTCTGCTCTCCACACTGGAGAAACACTGTTTCTGTCAAAACCTTTGCCTCCTTCCTGTCTGCCCACTCCTTCCTACCTTCTGCCCAGGCAGCACACTTGCCAGGAAGGCAGGCTTCCTTCTCCGCCTCCTCGACTTGCCCAGTGTGTAGATATGGATTTGTTCTCATATAAACTATTAAGAAGCTGCTTTATTATCATGAAGATTACCATATTCTTTCTTGATAAAACTCATATTAGGAAGATGTTTGTCTGCAGAAGGACTTTCAACTTTGGAACTACTCACATTTTGGACCAGATCACTCTTGATTGTAAGGGATTGCCCTGTGCATTGCAAGATTTTTAGTAATATCCTTCACCTGTAACCAGTAGGTACAATAGTTCACCCAGAGTTCTGAAGCGAAAAATACCTCCAAACTCTGCCAAATATCTCTGGGAGGAAAATTCAATACAGTTGGGAACCACTGAACTATGCTAAATGTTTTTTAAAGGCTAAATCTAAAAGAAGACGATGACTAATGAAAAAAATGAGAGATAGACATTAGGTGTGGCACAATGCCATTTAAGTAAATACAAAATTATATTTGCAGCATAAAAGAGAAAATCAAAAGTCAGGTAAGAGGTCCTTTGGACACTTTGCATGTTCTGTTCTTTGCATCCAAAGCATCTTTAAATACTGTTCAGACATCAATCTCATGGTTTTCCCTCCTATAGAGTCAGAAAATACAGTTGTAAACAAAGCTACGTCACTTCTCTCATGGAGCTCACTTTCTAAAAGATGTGGAGACAGAATATAAACAAATGACTAAATATATACTGTGTCACTTGAGGATATGGGCTGTAAAGAAAAATGAAGTCAATTGATTCATTTCTTCTGAGGAGCTAACATTGGCATTTGGCTGGGAAATTCCTTGTTATGTGGGACAGTCCTGAGCCTCTTACCACATTTATTATCTCTCATCCACACACTCTTGGTTCTGGAAAACCTATCAACTCAATGATAGAGCCAAAATAATCCCCGCCACACACACACACACACACAGATTTCCAAATGCTCTCTGAGTGAGGGGCAGTACCATCCCCAGCTGAGAAAAACTTCTAAATCTTTAAAATTTATTTCCAGGATTTTTTGCCTTCTCTGTAGGGAGTAGGGGGCTGATTAGGGAGCTTCAAGGGAAAGTGAACAGGTCTGTGACCCACCAAGGATCACCTGGAAAGGATCCAAATAAAGAGGACCCTTCCCATTATTTGCTCTATTTCTGCTCATGGGAATTTTCTCTTAGCAGAAATTCACCTGAAACTCTGGGTCCATTCTTTCCTGGGGCACACAGGGAAAATATTATGTCTAAATTATCCAAAACGCCATCCCTATTTTCTGGAGAACAGAAGTTCTGGTGGCAGAATGTGGGTGGGGAAAATATTAACAGGAAACAAATGAGATTCACAAGAGCCATGGTCCAGCCAGAAGAGCTCCGGGCTGACCTCACACCATGGACAGCTCCCAGCCACTTTCCATTTGCTCAGGCAGGGAGAGACAGGATAACAGAAAATGGGGCCAGCTGATGTCCACAGAAATATAAGCAAGGGAGGAGCAACCATAAGCAGTTGACTCATTATGGGTATAACTCCTTCTTGCCCCCTCCCCTAGTGTCTTGAGCTTTCCTGCCCTCTTCAGCCCAGGAGCTGGGGGAAAGACACACCTAAAAGCCATCAACTCTTCCAAAAAGCCACTATGTTTTTCATCTCACTTTCCCCCATGAGCTCCCTCTCACCTGCCCCTTGTCATCCCATTTCCACATACACTGCCCCTCATAATTCTTGGTCTGTCTAGATTTGCTCCTACCTCCCTGTATCAAACATGGACCCCACCTGGGATGACCTCTCCCCTTTCTCCATAAACCTACTCTTTCCCCCTTCTTTACAGTCAATCTCACTGGCCATCTTGCCACCAGGTCTTCCCAGCCTCCACCGGTGGACACAATGTTTCCCCTCTGAACTCTCTCCTCTGACTCTTCTCCTTTGCTGTGACCACATATTCAGAAGCAGTTATCTGTGCTCATGTCATGTGTCCTATGAATCCCTGAGTTCCAAAGGGAGAGGCAGGATGAGCCTAGTTGTGGTTCTTGATGGCCCCATCTCTCCTACACAAGGGCCAGAAACAGGAAAATGACTATAGTTTTTCAGAGAATGAATACAGGAAAGAAAGATGGATAACTGAGTGACACTTGCTTCTGCTCCCACATGGTTACTACTGGAATGTTGCAGACATGAAGAAATTGACATTCTCATACGTTTCAAGTGGTGCATTTGTGCCAGTTTTATACAAGGTAATATGTAGTTTCCTCTTCTAAATTTATTGCTTCTTTTTAGATAAAATTCACATAAGCTAAAATCCACCATTGTAACCATTTTGAAGTGTGAGACCAGGGGAATGTGGCCCATTCAGTCCTACCAGAGTTCTACTGTGCTGCAGGATAGACCCAGGATGGTGAGAGTCCTATTCTGAGTGTCCCTGCAGGCAAGACGTCAGAGCCCACCTCTGGCCAGGGGTCGCTCTCCAGAACACTAATCTGAACCCTAGTCAGATACCTGGTCCCAAGCCTGAGAGAGTATGGGTCCCCTTCTGTCCACCAGAGGGTGACATTGGGACACAAAAAAGTGTCTGTCTCACACACAGCCACACACTCCACACAGCACACAACACACACAGAGAACTGCTAGACTCACTTGACCCATAGATGTCCTCAAGTACCTGAGCATGGAGTCAAAGACGAGAGTGAACACCATCCTTAGACAAAATGATAGACATGCCTTTGATCCTGTCTCCAGGAGAAGTGACTTCCTGTCCCATTATGCACCTCCCAGGGAGAGCTGTGCTGAGGAGACACAGGTCCCATCTGATGGGGTAGAGGTGAGTCTCCTATAAGTGGAAACACTGCCGAGTTCCTTCTCCCTGCTCCTCCCCCACACATGGACCTGCCCAAGAAGTCTCAGCACCATTTTCCCTGCTGGAACCATCATGGGCATCATGACTGGGGTCCAGGCTGAGCTGGCTCTCACACAGAATGCTTTGGTTTCTTCTGTTCTCAGAAACCTGTGGGTGTATTGGGGCCCTTCTTCAGCCTAGGCTCCCCTCTGTCTCCCTCCTCCTCTGCTTATGGGGAGACAGAGGCAGTTATGCATGGGCTCAGCAACATGTATGTCCAGTCACCAAGACCAACCTAGCTATGGCCACTGCTAAGTGCCCATCTACCAGCTCAGAGACCAACACTGGGCCCCCAATATGGCAGCATTTCCTAGGGTAACCAGCCAGATACCTAGTACAGGCTGATTACTTTGGACCACTTCTGTTATAGAAGAGACAGCATTTTGTTCTTATTGGAACAGGCACTTACTCTGGACTCTGGATGCAGATTTGCCTTCCCTGCACACAATGTTTCTGCCAAAACTACCATTAGTGGACTCACAGAATTCCCTATTCTCCATCATGGTATTCCACACAGGATTGCTTCTAATCAAGGGACTCACTTCAAAGCAAATGAAATGCAGCAATGGGCCAATGCTCATGGAGTCCACCAATCTTAGCATCCTGAAGCAGCTGGCTTGATAGAAAAGTGGAATGGCCTTTTGGAAATTCACTTACAGGACCAGCTAGGTGCCAATACCTTGCAGGGCTGGGGGAATGTACTCCAGTATATGCTCTGAATCAGTGTCCAAGATGTGGTGCTGTTTCTCCCAAACCCAGGATTCTCGGGTCAGGGAATCAAGGGTTGAAATGGGAGTGACACCACTCTCTATACCTCTAGTGATCCACTAGCAAAATTTCTGCTTTCTGTCCCCATGACATTATGGGCTGCTTGCCTAGAGTCTGGGTTCCAAAGATAGAAATGCTTCTACCAAGAGACAATAATGATTCCATTGACACGTCAGGATTCCTCACTCTCCTGCTACCCAGAAAGTGGAGAACCTTGGAGAGCGCCAACTTCAGCTTCCTCCTTCTTCCCTCACAGGAGTCAGGGGTCAGAACATATTAGAGGCTAGTGAGGCCCAGAGAGTGTGAGGGGGCAGCAAGTACAAAAGCAGCTGCGTGGAACAGGAGCAGGTGAGGCTTCTGGCTGAGGTTGTCCACAGAGGCCCAGGGAGAAGGTGGTACAAGAAAAGAACCCTGGGAATGGGGAGAGATACAGAGAAATAAAACAGGCACTGTGAGGGTCCAGCTGAGGTGCTGTGTGGGACTGTGTGTGTGAAGCAATCTCGGGACCAGGGCTTCTCCATTTACAGCTGATATGGACAGACAGTGCCTACAACAAATGTGGATCAATGTGGACTTAACAGTTGAGAGTTAAGCCATGGGCACAGAGCACACATTAGGCCCAGGTCCTGACAAACAGGTGAGGAAGCAGCTCCCATCTCACCTGACCCAGGGACACAGAGTGGTGTGTGGTCCTGTGTGTCCCCAGAATCAGGGCTCCTGTTTGGGCACCAGGACCTGAGAGTAGGAAGGGAAGTTGACTTGTCCATCCTCCCCCCTCTGCTCCCATGACACAGACCTTCCCCTCCTGATACACCTGGTGTATCTGCTCTTCCTCCTTCCCAGAGAACCACAAGCCAGTGCTCCAACCACACACATCACTCCACCCAGGGGCATGCATGATGTAACTTATGGAGACGAATACAAATAGATATACACTCTTTGGAATCTGAGTTTGGCGACATGTCACTGAGGGAAGAGGCAGGCCCAATGCACTTACAGCAACAGAGATTGGGACTCACAGAGCGAGAATATGATGGAGTATTAACATGATATGTGACCCATGTAAAATGTCTACAGTTTGATGTTTGAATAAACACACAGAGCTGCATGGCATGGGGCCTCTGCCTCTACATTTCCCTCCTTTTCCACCAGAGAGCAGCAGAGCTGCTCCACAGCCTGAAGCCTCCCCAGGGGGCTGCTGACCTCCCTCAGAATCACCCACAGTCCAGCAGGCTCTGTCCCTCACCAGCCTCACTCAGTCCACCGTCCTCCTCGCTCTCCAAGTTCCACACACTGGATTCTGTCAGCCCCTCCATCCAGCCAGGTGTCTGACTCCTAAATGCTGGTCCCTCCATAGGCAGCTCTTCCCTCCACATGCTTTGTCCTTCATGGTGAGAACATCCATTCACACTTCAGGTCTCAGCCAAAAGATCATTTTCTCAGGGGTGGTCTCAGTGATCCCCAGACCACTAGAGACTCCACTACATGCTCTGGATGCACCAGACACTTTCTCTTCAGGGCCCTTCTCTCAATTACAATTAACTGCTTAGTTCCATGATTTTCTCTGATTGCCTGTCTCCTAGTCACAAGGTAAACTCTATGAAACCAGGGTCCGCATGTTGCCTGTTCTCTGTGGAGTTTCCAGGACCCAGACCAAGGCTTGACACATCATAGATGCTCAGTAAACACTCATTAAATAGACAAATGAAATCACACAAGAGAAGCCTGTCATCCCTGTGTGACACCTGGGAGTCAGAACACATTCCATGTAGACATGGGGGCACCGGCATCATCATGGTAGGAGTCCAACAGAGCTTTCCTAGAGATGGACCTTTCCCTTCTGGAATCAGGAGGGAGGACAGGGCCCTCCTAACAGTGAGGGGTCAGATCCTCATTCACTCCCACTCTACCTCGTGAGGGACTTCTCTCCCTGGAAAGCCTGAGCCAGCAGCCTGTGTCCTTCCTCTTCTCACAGAGACCTGACCTGGTACAAACTCTGAATTTTAAACATCTTGTGGACTTACCACCATGAGAGGAGGGAGCCCCACCTTGACTTCAAAAGAATCATGGGACAACTCCCCACCTCCAGGGTCCCTGGTCTGTGGGGACACCTGGCTGTGATCCTGTGAAAGCATCTCACCAGCTCAAGGCAACTCAGGGAATGAGAGGAACTTCCCATCCAGGATAGAATAGGAGAAAGGGATCTGCATTTGCTTCCATCTCAGAGGGGCTGATGTTCCCATGGGTGCCTTCTCTTTCCTAACAGAGGAATCCACAGAATCCCCTGTCTGAGTCTTTATGTGGGGCTGCTCCAGCTCCTCGGCCCTGTGAGGAAGCTTAGAGCAAATGACAGACAGAGACACAGATGACTAGATGCAACACACCAATGCTGTGATGGAGGAAACAGGACATTCTGGAGTCCAGCCCCCAGGCCGATGTCCTCTCCCAAAAGCTTCAAGACACACCCCACCAAACCCACTCTTTAAATCTCAGGGACAGAAAGCTCATCCTGAGACAGCACATCCCCTGGGGGACAGTTCTTCTGGCACTAGATCAAGAATCCTTTCCTCTCCCTGGGCTCACCCTGCACTGAGATGGAGTCAGGCAGCCTGGGATCCTCAAAGCACAGGACCCAAACTTACCAGCCTCTCAGCCTAGAGATCAGAGCCCACCTCTGTTCACGGCTCAGGGTCCCTTCACACCCTCTGAAGCCTGGTCAGCATCCCTGGTGCAGCCTCTGACATTGGCCACAGGTCTCATCATGCCCTCCAGGGGGCAACATTGGGACATACAGACAACACACGGGAAGTTAACACATGAACCTGGCTTTGGCTGAGCAGGTGAAGGAGCCAGATTCTCAAACCTCCTTCTAACATACCCTTCTGGGCCCCTGCTACATGTCTGCTCTGTCTCACCTGCCCCTTTTGAGGGCCTCAGAGATCCTGCTCTGTCAGGGGTCCCTGTGCATGTCCCCACTTCCTGCCTGGCACCATTTGTGGGAAAGATGGAGTGACCACAGGAAAGTCAGCCAGACAGAAGACAGAAGTCCCCAGGATGGCCAGGTCACATGGGCAAGCTCTGAGCCACAGATCAGCCAACAGACATGGAGGGGATGGTAGTCTCCCTGAAACCTTACCCCAAAGACCAACGAGCCCACAGTCACCTGACCTCCCACCCCCACTGTCCTCTCATTCAGGACACACAGGAAACCTCCCCCTTCACACTCAGGAACTGCAGCTCCTGAGACACCTGTACTGGGTCCCTGTCCCTGAAAGTAGAGGCCAGGCTGGTGACACCTGGAGATGGAAGCCTGGTCCCCTCACCAGTCATCACTCAGCTTGCCCGTTTCTCAGCCCCAGAGTCATCTCTGTGACCTTGTGGCTGGGAGTAAATCCCACCTTCCCAGAGCATTTGAGGACACTGAGAAGACCCTGGTGGCCAGCTGGGTTTCTGTGTCACAAACAGAAATAATCAGCATGGGTTTGGAGACTCCTGGGTCTCTGTGTGGTGCTGTCAGACCCAAACCAGGACACAAATAGGCCGATGCTGGGGGAAGGGTGGGTCATACTCTCAGGGGACAGGGGTCCCCATCAGCCTTGCTAATGAAAGTGTGCTCCATTATCAGCATCATCTGAAAACTTGTTAGATGCAGACTCTTGAGTCCACCCCATAGCTGGTGAGTGAGAATCTGCATTTCAATAGAATCTTCTGACTCTGAACAGGAGAAGAACAGAGGCTGCTCCACCCCCATAAAATGGGGTCTCAGCCAGGCTGGATATCCTTAAACCTGGGGAGTTGCTAAAGTAGCATTTCTGTTGTGTCACCAAGGCATTCACAATCTTTATGAAGTTCCACAGGTGATTCTGACACAGAGCAGGCATGGCATCCCTGTGACAAGAGTTCCTGACGTAGCCCCAGAATGCCTACTCTAAAGGGAAAAGTCAAATGTGAAACAGAAGGGTCTGCAGGGGAAACTGACTGTGTGCCCTCACCCAGACTTGTGGGGACTGCCCAGGACACCAATGCCCCAGGCTTCTGCCTGTGTGAACAACAGTGGGAGTGCCTGTGTGTGTGTGTGGGGCGGATCATAGATAGAATGTATGAGGCCTCTGCTGTTCCCAGGGAATAAAATGTGGACAGAAAGGAAAGGGAAAGGAGGGGACAAGGAAAGGTGGAACAAGAGGAAGAGAGGGAGGGCTCTGGACAGAGACCCCGCCCACAGTGCCTGTGACCAAGCTAATCCCTCCTGCCTCTGGAGGAGGCTCAGCACAGAAGGAGGAAGGACAGCAGAGCTGAAGTATTTGGACAGCAGCGCTTGTGAGCATTTCTGGAGCCCAAGCTCTTCTCACAGAGGAAAGGACAGAGCAGGCAGCAGACAGCATGGAGCACCCGTCAGCCCCTGCCCACAGAGGGCACTTCCCCTGGCAGGGGCTCCTGCTGGCAGGTAAGAGGGGATGATTCCCTGAGGGTGGGTGGGAGATGGGAGAACAAAGACTGGCTGGGGTCTCTTAGGGAGGACAGGACTCTGAGAGGGGACAGAGGACTTCTGTGCGGATCTGAGGGGAGAGGACACACAGGAGCAGAGTAGGATGGGGAATAGGGCTCAGCAACAGGAAATTCTTAGCGAACTGAAATTGGTGAGGGGCAGGAAAACCTCAATTGCTGCATTTTTTTCAAGTTACATTGGAAATAAGATTACTATATCAGAGTGACACTTCAGAAAATAAAATAACCAGGAGCAATTAATGTTTTCCTTACTAATAAACCTCATAAATTTACAAATAAACACCAGGATGTGGAGGGCCCTGGAAATATTCATTCATCCACAGGTGTTTGCAGTCTATTCCAGGCACTGGGGTCACAAGATCAGACAAGTCCCTGCCTTGACGGAGCTCACCTTCTATGGGGAGGAAGACAAATGAGCAAAGAGATCTAGAATGTGATCTCAGGGATTGACATTGTCAGGCAGGGAACAGACAAGGGAAAGGTCAGAAAGTGAAGACAGAGGGTCTTCAGAGCAGGAGGTCAGGGAAGGCATCTCCCAAGTTTGCCCTTGACAGTGAGCAGGGTCCTGAGGGCAGTGAGGGAGTGAGCCAGGCAGACACCTGGGGAAGAGCATTGGGAACAGAGGAAATAAATTCAGAGGGGCTGGAGTAATGGTGGCGAAGGTGCTGACTTTGACCAGTAGACACACACACACACACACTCCCACACAGTCCAAGTCTAAGAGATGAAGAGACCTGCTCAGGACTCAGTGCCTCATTTTTCCATCCCAATATGTAGGTCCAAATATTCATTGATCTCTCTCTCTCTCTATTCCTTCCTAGTCTCTCTCACAACTTTCTGGAACCAGCCCACTGCCGCTCAACTCACTATTGAATCGGTGCCGACCAATGCTGTCCAAGGGAAGGATGTTCTTTTGCTTGTCCACAATCTGCCTGGGAATCTTAGAGCCTATGGCTGGTACAAAGGGGACAGAGTAGATCCCGATCAACAAATTGTGTCATATGTAATAAACACACTACAAACTACCCCAGGGCCTCTATACAGTGGTCGAGAGACAATATACTCCAATGGATCCCTGCTGTTCCAGAATGTCACCCAGGAGGACACAGGATACTACACTCTACAAGTCTTCAAGGCAAATTTCCAAACTGAAGTAGGACTTGGACACCTGCAAGTATACCGTAAGTGAGTCCTCTCTGACCTCTGGGTGTTGGGTGGGGTGAATTCTACTTCGCACCCACAGGATTGACAGGCCTGCACTCTGCCTACATCCTCCTCTGCATCATGTCTCATGTTGAGGTTTGAGCATTTAGTGCAGGGCACACACAGTGGAGACAAACTTCAAAAGATCAGAAGACTCTTCCAGAATCCTGCCCCCTGCAGACATTCCCCGCAGAGAGCAGGGCCAATCTGAAAGGAGTAACTCAGCAGAGGGAGAACAGTTGCAGGATAGCCTCCTGGGCTCTTCCTCATGAACCCTACCCTGAAGAAGACCCTGCAGGGCTTGGTCAGGGCCAGGCCTGTGGGACCCCCTGGGATCCTCACAGAGAAGCTCAAACCTGGGAAGCCCCTGCCCAGATCCCGGCCCCAGGCCTCCTGACTCCAGTCACCCTGGGGAGACTGTGCCAGGGTTAAATTTTGGCCTCCTGGGCAGGTCTGACTGGGAGCAATGATTTCCTGGCTGTCCACATCCTGAGGCTCCTGAGCTAATCAACCAGCCAGGGCTCAGCCCTAAGAGCCACATTCGGGCAGGGGCTGATCCTGATCCTTTACCTGAGACTTGGCATGGACAGTACAGATTGACGAAGTCCCCAGATCATTAGCTAACTACCCTGGGGGTATGGTCACTATCCCCAGGGAGGAAAAGAGGAAAGGAGATGCTCCTGGCAGCTCCTTATCCACCAGCAATCAGGCCCAGGGAGCTCTCTCTCTTGAACACTGTTTATTTGGGCAGCTCCTCCATACTAAGCTTTAGGTCAGGTATTTGGGGATGTCTTAAGGTTAATTCACAGACAATATGATAATCCTGAGACCATTTACCATTTACCTGATTTTATTCAGGGAAACTGGGGCACAGGGAGACACAATCCAACCTCCCTGCGCTGGACTTCATATCACTTATTTGATGTGTTGGTGTCACTTCCACTGGAGTGTAAGGAAAAAGACTTTGCTATCTCGCTCTCCACTCTATACCTGCAACCAGCACAGGTTCCAACAACTCAATTGATCTTTCATGAAGCAGGGAATGAATGAATGGTGAATGAATGAATGAATGACCTATAGTCTCTTCACAGTCTGAAAGCTGGATGCAGAATCCTAGGACGTTATGGATATCCTCGTTCCCTGTCTCTCCAGGGGCTGAGACCCCTGTTCCATCCCTCTGACTACCAGGTGCTAGGGCCACTTTGAGAGGAGAGTTTCATGACTGTGGGGCTGCTCAGGCATGGGAGGGTTTTCGGGGCTGTTCTGGTTCTGCCCCTGGGGCAGGAGTGGGGTCTTTATACCTAGGGTCTTTGAAGTTACTTGTAACCCCCACTGCTCAGAGCCCTGGACATTTCTGGCCCTCTGAGCTCTTTATGTGTCCCTCATCTTCCTCCTCCTTCATTCTACTGGAGGCCACACCTGCTCTGCACAGCTTCCTCTACTCTTAAGCCTTCCCCAAATTCTCCTGTTAGCACCTGTGGACAGGCCCACCCTCTTGGGCAATAGTAAAGGACACAGAAATCAGTGGGAACAGCAGCCCCTTGATGCTCTATCATGAGCCGGTACCCTAGGTCATGAGGAGAATAAGCCTTCATTGTGCCCCGATCCAGGGCTCTTTCCCTCCATAATGCCAACAAGTGGAGCATGCCATGTGACAGGGATGTGTGACACCTTGATCTACTCTCTACATGACTCAACCAAGGAGTCATAGGCAGAAGGACAGGTCTACAGTCACCCAAAGCTCACAGGCTCATTTCATCCATTTGACTCCTAATTCACATCCTCATCCTAGTGAGGATCCCATTCCTCCAGTGGTTCCTGACACTTTCCCAAGGCGGAGCTGACCAGATCCTGCACTGTCTGACTTGTTTACTGCCCATTTTACACACATGGGCCTTCATGATGACACCATTGCTATAGGGTGGGATGCTCTCAGATGGTGAGATCCACCAGGCACTGTCCTTTCACTTAGATGCTGCCCAATTTGGGTGAATTTTACCAAGCTTGTGTTTCTTGAATTCAAAAGAAAGCCAAATGCAAGCATTTTGCCTTCTTCCCATTTTACCTCATTGTCCATATAAATTGGTGATGGGGACTACTTTCCTAAATTTACTAACATAAGACATATGGTTTTGACTAATTTGGTAGCATTCTTCCCTTTGGATAATGGAGACACCTCAGACTTGCCTCCTGATCAATTCTGTCCTCAAAGCAAGACTCATGTGTCTCTCTCTACCCAGGGAGCCACTGATTTCAAACCCGCTTTAGCATCTTCCTTTGATCATAATGTGATCCTGGTTGGATTGCAGAATTTGGTCTATGATCTTTAGTGCTCTCTAGAGAGATATTCCTCCAGAAACTGGTCTTAGATCTTTGGGGCATTAATATTAATTTTCAAGACAGAAACAATTTAACTTCTCCTCAGATTTTTGTCTCATAACTGTGTTTATAAATGATCCATGAGGACTAGATTTCCCTCCCTTTCCACTGGTCACTCCTTCTGCATTTTAAAACATCCACTTAGATTTCAGGAAAGGTCAACATGGTCCTCACTGCCCTCTGCAGCAGGAGAAAAGACTTTAAAGACCAAGGGCACAGGACATGGCTTTGCTGCCAAACTCACCCAGCTCCCGCCTGCCCCCTCCCCCGACTCTTTTCAGCATCATTTCTAGTCTTAACTTTTTTCTGCCCTTTATGGAGTCACTGTCTCATGCCAGTCACCATGGAACAACTGGGCAGACCTGCCCCACTTCATGGCGCTGCAGCCTACGTACTGAACTGACCTCTGGGCTTGCCCCTGATCTCCCAGTACAGTGCTTCTGCTCAAATACACATTTCCAGTCTATGCTGCTCAGTCCCCCCCTCGGTTTAAGAACTATAGGAAGACCCATCGTTACCCATCTCTAGGATAACCCTGGAAAGCAAGGCCTCAGGGAAGACACATCTAGGCTGGGCAGTGTAGGTCTGTGTAATAGAAAGGGCCTCAGCACCTAAGATTTCCAGGTGAGGACCCCAAGTTTAGTTAGACTGCCAGCTGGTCAGTGAAGAGCTGGGAAAAGTGCAGGGTGGTCTCTGACTCCCTGTCCTGTGTCTTTCCATGACCAATCCTGATGCATATTTGACTTGGGAAAGTCTGTGTTTTCTCCCAGACATAGAGTGGGTGGCCTTGTATTCTCTGAGCACTCAGATCCTTATGCGTTTGTCTTAAGATAAACAGACCTGCCTTGTTCTTTTAAGGACTTGGGTTGGCTGAGAGGTGAGAGATGCCAACTCTGATTGAAGATGACTTTGGAGGAATCAAAGGTACCACACAGGTTAATATTCTCTCTGTTATCTGTGCAGTGGAGTTAACCAAACCCAACATCACATGCAACAACTCCAACCCTGTGGAGCATGAGGACCCTGTAGTGTTAACATGTGAACCTGAGACTCAGAACACCACCTACCGGTGGTTGATCAACAATCAGAGCCTCCTGGACAGCACCTGGCTGGAGCTGTCCCTGGACAACAGGACTCTCACTTTACTTCATATCACAAGAAATGACACAGGACCCTATGAGTGTGAAACCTGGAACCCAGCGAGTGCTCGTCGCAGTGACCCATTCTACCTCAACATTCTCTGTGAGTAATTTCTGTCAGTACCTAGCCCAGGTTGTCCGCCCAAATCCACACTACCAGAGGCCAGGCCATAGCCATCCCTCACAGGTCCAAGTAGACAGACCCTCACCCCTGGACACCAGGCTGGCCATGGCTTCCTGTATCCGGCAAATCTGGGCACGCCCAGCCTTGAGCCAAGACTAGGAGGGGACAGGCTGCTTCTGCTGTAAAAGTCTCAGGGTCAACAACTTGTGATGGGAGAAACAGGTTAATGTCTCAGACTCAGGATGAGTGAACACAGAGAGGTCATGTTTGGGAGTTTTTAAAACAAGGCTGTGACCCTGCTCAGAAGGATACTGTGGCCCTTGTACAGACCAGAAGCTTCCCCTTCCCTCTGATTACATCACAAGTTGCTTTATTCTGTTTGCTCCAGATGGCCCGGATGCCCCCACCATTTCCCCTGCAGACTCCTATTACCATCCAGGGGCAAACCTCAGCCTCTCCTGCCATGCGGCCTCTAACCCACCTGCACAGTATTCTTGGCTTATCAATGGGAGGCCCCTCCAATCCACACAGGAGCTCTTTATCCCAAACATCAGTGCAAATGATAGTGGATCCTATACCTGCCTTGTCCATAACTCTGTCACCGGCCTCAATAGGACCACAGTCAAGACCATCACAGTCTCTGGTAAGTGGCTCCCTGGACCATCAGCACCAGGCTCTGGGGTAGAGGCCTGTCTGGTTTTCAGAAAAGAACCTGGAGGAAGTTATTTCCCAACCTGTGTGCATGGGCACAAGCAAATCCCAAATCTGTGCCTGAAACCTCCCCCTACATCTCTGCAGACCCTTTGTCCCCTTGCTCTCTGATTTCCCAGGGCAGATGTGGGTCCAGCCTGGAATGTGGTGAGGGGGTTCTGTCAGCCCTACATACAGTGGAGGGGGCTTCACAGAGGGAGAAGGAAGAAGGTCCTTCTGCTCCTGGCTCACTTTATGACTGACTGCTCTGATACCACCTATGATGGGGTAGGGACATGGAGAGAAGGCACATGGGCAGCCCGTCCTCAATCTGGCCAAATTGTGCCACCCATTGACACCAGAGCCCTTCTCAAGCCAGTTATAGGAAATAGAGTGAACCTCAGTGCAGACTCCTCTGAGCTTCGCCATACTTCTGAAGTCAACAGCTGTATGATGCCTTGTGACACCAGCACATATGTATACCAAAGGAGAACAGGGAATGACGGTCCACACTTGGAAAAATGGGTAGATTCATCCATGAATCCCCTTCATGGGATGGAAGGAGAAAATGCCAAAAAGTTTATAGTTTACAGAGAGGGCTAAGGGTACCAGTCTTTTATTAAAACTGTGACCACTTCTCTCTAGAGATTTCGTTCTCTGTGATATTCAATCCACAAGCCAGGAAGTAAAGGTCCTATTCAGATTGAGAAATCCTTTAGAATGGAACTTCTCCAGGTCCTAAGGGCATGAAGACTGGCTGTGCCATGCTCATTCTCTAAGAAATTGTTTAACCGAAAGGAAACACTTTCCCTTCTCTAGGTAAACCTAATATACTAGAGAGGGGGACTGATCATTCATATTCACAGAAAGCTCTAGCAAAGGGTCACACAAAAGCCAATTGGAGGAAAATTTCACCTGATGATGAGGATTCTGGACATGTGGTCTGAAAAAAGGTTTCTGTTGCTGATACTATGGAGATGTCACAAGGAACCAGTCTAGGGTCATCCTGGGGTAAGCTGGGGATCAAAGTGTAGGTGCAGCCCTCTCCTTACAGATCAAAATCTGAACAAAGACACTTACCATTCCGTGGGGCCTCAGTGCCTTCCTCCTGGTCACTTTTACACAGATCACTGGGACCTGTGAGTGGCTGAAATCTCTGAGAAAGGAGCATGGCCACAGGTCCACTCTCAGTCAGTCACCTCCTCTGTTTCTCCAGAGCCAGTGGCACAGCCCTCCATCCGAGCCAGCAACACCACAGTCACAGAACAGAAGGATGCCGTGGTCCTGACCTGCCTCACAAGTGACACTGGAATCTCCACCCAGTGGTTCTTCAATAACCAGCATCTAGGGCTCACAGAGAGGATGAAGCTGTCCCGGGACAACAGCACCCTCACCATAGACCCAGTCAAGAGGGATGATGCTGGGGATTATCAGTGTGAGGTCTCCAATCTAGTCAGTTCCAGAAAAAGCGACATCCTCAGGCTGTATGTGAAATGTAAGTGACCACTTTCCCCATCCTACATCTTCCTGGGAGGATGGATGACTCTATCAACATTGTCCAAAATGGATAGAAGTCACAGGGGGCACAATATCAACCAAGAGACCACTACAGTAAACAGAATGGCAAAGTGGGTGAGATCTCAGTCTCTAAATCAAATGCACTGTTTCTTATCCTGGGTCTGCCATTTACTGTGTGACCTTGCACTAGATTCCTTTTTTTTTTCCTGTTACCACTTTTTAAAGTGGTAAAATAAACATAAAATTTAACGTTTTAATAATTTTTAAGTGTACACTTCAGTGGTATTTGTACAATCATGTTGTTGTGCAACCATCACCACTATCCATTTCCAAAGATTTTAATCTCACCGTACTAAAACTCTGCACCCAACAAACAATAACTCCTCATTCCGTACCTTTAACTCCCGGTAACCACCATTCTACTTTCCGTCTCTATGAATTTGACTCTTCTAGGTACCTCGTATAAGTAGAATCAGACAATATTTTCCCTTTTTTGTCTGGCTTATTTCACTTCACACAAATGTCTTCAAGGTTCCACTCATGTTGTATCATATATCAGAGTTCCTTTTTAAGGCTAAATAATATTCTTTTCTATGTATATGTCAGATTTTGTTTATCATTCATCTATCTCTGAACTTCTGGGTTGTTTCTACCTTCTGGTTGTTTGTGAATAATGCTGCTATAAACTTGGGTATATACATATCTGCTCAAATCTCTGCTTTCAGTTCTTTGGTGTATATTCCCAGAAGTGGAATTGTTGGATCAAATGGCAATCCTGTGTTCAATTTTTTGATGAATGACCATATCATTTTCCACAGTGGCTTCACCATTTTACATTCCTATCAGCAATGCACAGAAGTTCGTTTTTCCACCTCCTTGCCAAAACTTGTTGCTTTGTTTTTGGGATTTTTAATAATACCGATCTTACAGAGTGTGAGGTGGTATCTCATTCTGGTTTTGACTTGTGTCTCCCTAATGATTAATGATGTGGAGCATCTTTTCATGTGCTTATTGATCACTTACATATCTTCTTTGGAGAATTTTATATTCACTTCCTCTACCCATTTTTAAATTTTTTTTGTTGTTTTGTTGAGTTATGATTATTCTTTATATATTTCGGATATTAATCCCTTGTCAGATATACAATTTGCCAATTATTTCTCCCATTCTAAGGGTAGTCTTTTCACTCTGTTGAAAATGTTCTTTGATGCACAGAAGTTTTTAATTTTGATGAAGTCCAATTTATCTATTTTTTTCTTTGCTGCCTATGCTTTTGGTTTCTTATCCAAGAAATCATTGCCAAATTGAATGTCATGAAGCATTCACCCTATGTTTTCTTCTAAGAGTTTTACTGTTTCAGCTCTTTCATTTAGGTCTTTGATCCACTGTAAGTTAATTTTCTTATATGGTGTTAGATAAGGGTTCAACTTCATTCTTTTGCATGGATATACAGTTTTCCTAATACCATTTGCTTTAAAGACTGTCTTTTCCCCTTTAAATGGTATTCATACTCTTGTCAAAAATCAAATGACCACATTTGCAAGGGTTTCTTTCTGGGTTTTTTATTCCATTGGTCTTTATATCCATCTTTATGCTAGTAACACACTGTTTTGATTACTATAGCTTTGTAGTAACTTTGACATCAGGAAGTGTGAGTCCTTCAACTTGTTCTTTTTTTTCCACATTGTTTTGGCTATTTGGGGGCTCTAGAAATTCCATGTGAATTTTAGGATGGATTTTTCTATTCCCACAAAAAATAAAGGTCATTGTGATTTCTATAGGAAGTGCATTAAATGTGTAGATCACTTTGGGTAGTATTGTCATCTTAACAATAGTGTCTTCCAGTCCATGAAGACGGAATGCTTTTCCATTTATTTATGTCTTCCTTAATTGCTTTCAGCAGTGTTTTTGTAGTTTTTCAGTGGTAAGTTAATTCCTAGGTATTTATTCTTTTTGATGCTATTGCAAATAAAATTCTCTTAATTTCCTTTTCAAATTGTTCATCGTTCACATGCATTTACATATTGATATTTACATATTGATGTAGTATCCTGCAGCTTGGCTGAATTTGTTTGTTAGTTCCAAAAGTTTTTTGTGGGATCTTTAGAGTTTTGTACATATAAACTCATATCATCTGCAAACAGAGATAATTTTATTTCCTTTCCAATTTGGATGTCTTTTATCTCATTCTTGCCTAATTTTTGGCTAAGACTTCCAACATTATTTTGAATAGAAGTGGAAAAAGCAGGCATCCATGACTTGTTCCTGATCTTAGAGCAAAAACTTAAGTCTTTCACCATTGAATATGATGTTAGCTGTGGGCTTTTTATATACGGCTTATATTATTATGTTGACTTAGTTTCCTTCTATTCCTAGCGTGAGTGTTTTTATCATGAAAGAATGTTGATTTTGTCAAATGCTTTCACTGATTCAATCTCCTTACTAATTATATGTCTATTCATATTTCTATTTCTTTAGGATTCCATCTTTGTAGGTTTTATGTTTCTAGGAATTTGTCCATTTCTCTAGGTTATCCAATGTGTTGGCATACAATTATTCATAGTACTCTTAAAATTCTTATTTTTCTGTAGCATTGGTAGTAATAGCCCCACTTTCATTCCTGATTTTAGAACTCTGAATCTTCTCTCTTTTTTTTCTTAGTAAATCTAGTTACAGGTTTGTCAATTCTGTTGATCTTTTTTTAAAAAACAGCTTTTAGTTTATTTGATTTTCTCTATTGCTTTTCCATTTTCTACTTCATTTATCTCCACTCTAATCTTTATCATTTCCTTCTTTTTTCTAGCTTGGGTTTAGCTTGTTCTTCTTTTCTAGTTCCTTGAGTTGTAAAGTTAGCTTGTTGATTTGAGATCTTTCTTCTTTTTTAACGTAAGCATTTACAATTATAAATTTCTTGCACAAGATTATTAACTTTTCTAAGCCTCAGTGCTCTACTGAAAATTGCAATAAGAGTACAGTCCACCTTCTGTATCTGCAGGTTCCACATCTATGATTTAACTGACTGCGGATCCAAAGGCCTACTATGGTTGTGTCTATACTGAACAAGTGCAGACTTTTATTTCTTGTCATCATTCCCTAAACAATACAGTATAACAACTATTTATATAGAATTTACATTGTATTAGCTATCATAAGTGATCTAGAGATGATTTAAAGATGTGTGAATATTATATGCAAATACTATGCCATTTTATGTAAGGGACATGAACATTTGCAGATTCTGGCATTGGCAGAAGGTCGTGGAATCAATCCACCATGGATACTGAGGGATGACTGTATCTGCTTCATGGTATTATTTTAAAGATTTAATGTAATAATCTCTAGCAAAGTACCACACACAGAGGAAATGTTCCATAAGTGTTAGCTGCTATTATTACTACAATTACCATTTGCCTCTATGAAATTAGGAAGCCCTAAGGTCAAGGACTACCTGACTCTAGATCCACCTTTTACTAGATATGACTTTGGATAAGTTTTTCTACCACTGTAAGACTCAGTTTTTTCATCTGTAAAATGGAAATAATGTCTATCTGACAGGGTTATTATATGAGTTAAATGATGAGTTATTATATGAGTTAAATGACAGTTATATGTATATGTTATATATACATATAAATTATATAGCATATTGCCTGGCACATAGTAAGTACCTCATAATAATTGCTAACATTAGCGTTAATCATCAGTCTTGAGTTGAGTTGTGAGGGCAACAGAAATAGAAAAGAAGAAATACATGCAAAAGGAAATATATATTGAGGGGTGGGGAAGGTATAACACAAAAATCCCCCTGGGACATAGTTCATGACTACTAAATATAGGAGATAGAAAAAGGAGTTGAGTGCAGTTTCATGTCTGGTATGTTAGTTTTCATTTTGAGATGCATCCAAGATGATATTAGACATACAAGATATTTATTGGAGAAAATGCTTGTGAAGAAAAGTGGGGCAGGAGTGGAAGGAGCCTGGGAGATTCCTCAGATCATGACACAGATCTGATCCCTGTGAAGGAGAAAGAGATGGAAGGAAGCTTTAGCTAGCAGTGCAGTTCTAAGAGGGTGTCTACAAGGCTTAGAAGGAGTCCTTGAACGAGTCACCCATCAAAGAAAAGTTGTTTCTCACAGAATTGGGATTTCTTTCATATTCCTGCTGGCAAACTGTGGGAAGCATGGTCTTGTGCATTGAATGGTGATGGTGAATGGAGATGGTGAATTCAGAGTGCACTAGCCCAGGCCGTCTGTCAATTAAGTCGCCACTACAAGAGACCTGAGAGGCACATATTCATGGCTGCCACAGCTGGTACACAGAAAAAGATGCAACCATGAAAAGGTGGAAAGTTATAACACACAAAAAGAGCCATCAGCCTTTCTCACATTTCCAGAGTTTTCAAAAATATCTGAGTGCAGAAAGACCAGGATGGAATTGAGGCAAGTCTGACCACCAACTTAGAAATACAGTGACAGAAAAGATCCTCAAGGACATAGTTGGCTAATCACCTCACAGCAACCTTCCCACAGAAAATTTATCCCTTGAAGGAACAAGTAGAGACTAACCCATGTGTAGAATTGTTTCCCAGGGTAACTCCACTGTAATATAATGTCACCTTCACTTATTCTTCTCTTTTCTTTCCATGACAGATGCTCCAACACCAGGAAATTCTGCTGGCCTCTCGGCTGGGGTCATTGACAGCATCATGGTTGGAGTCCTGGCTGGGGTAACTCTGGCAGCTCCGCTTCACTTTCTTTATATCTGAAAGATTTGAGGGTATGTTGGCTGTTCTTAGTATTTTGCTTTCTTCAGGGTGAACCGCCATGCTTGGGAGAGGGAAGGAGACTTCAACTCTGTCTTTGGGACTGAATCTGCTCCTCCTCCTTCCTAAACCTCTGCTCTTTGGCACTAATTCCTGTGGGAATCTTCTTCCCTGGTTTTCATGCTTCCTATACCTCACTGTTGGTTGGGCATGAGTATTCCCCTCTCCATCTGGTTTGGAGGGGCAGATCCACTTATGTTCCTCTGCTCCCAGTCAGGGAAGCCAAGGTCCAAGAAGGAAAACAAAGGAGGAAATTAAAGGAGGGGCAGGAGAAAGGGAGTCCTGTGCTCCAGGGACCGTAGCAGCAGGAAGGGAGGAGGGATAAGACAGGACGAGAACTCTAGAAAAGCAGAAACAACCAAAGACCTCCTGGGCAATAAAGTGAGAAAAAACACCATCTAGCTATGACTGAGGAAAGGTGTCGGGGTAGAAGTAGGCTCTGAGGTAGTTGACAAAGAGTGGACTTAAATGTGCACATCCAACAAACAGGAAAGGAGTAAATACTGGAAGGAATCGTGGGTAGACTGATGAAGGAGGACTTGAGAGGAAAGGCAATGCCTACTGCGATATAAATGAACACTGAGGAGTCCTGAGGACTCCTTACATTACATTGTAAGGACTGCCTACAGTGTCCTTCCTCATTCAGGGAACAAAGAGCCAATGCTCGAGAGTAGCAGTCACAGTGTCTGATATTTATTTAGGGCAAGTGACCAGCACGATCTCACAGAGCACAAACCTTCAGCCTCCAACCACAATATGTAAAACCACTTGCCTAGTGAGAGCTGCTATGTTCTACCACCTGCCCCACCCTAGCAGGGAATCCTAGATTCCCAAACTACTCCCTACCATGGGAATTTTTACATGGGATCTCCACCTTCCAACCTTAAGTTGGCATAGGTCCTCACACCCTTCCTAACCACAAAAGGTTCCCCTGAGACACAGCCCCTGGAGAGATGCTCACTCTACCTAGGCCAGGCAGGCCTGAGTAAGAGGGACTTGTTTCCAGGAGCCATTTCCTCATCTATCTCCTTCATCCTCCTGCCTCTTTATAGATGTAGATGTTCTCCTTTATGGGACTCGCCCTTTCTTGTGATGCTCTGGATGCTGTGGGCCTCAATGCCCCTCCTTGCCACTGAAGCCTGTGGCTGAGAAACGTATCAGGGAAAAAAATCAAGGTCTTATGACAGGGAAAAAGTCTTCAGAAGTGGATTGAGGCCTCCTCTCTCGCTACTCCTGCCCCTCCTCTGGTACTAATGCCCTGCTTCTAGGCCACACACTCTGAGGGAAGCCAATTCCTTAAGTGATCATGGGCTACCCCCAAATCCACCCTCCCACCACCTGGCACATGTCTCCTCCTTCAGCTAGAAATCACAACAGCTTAGGAACACCCTCATTCTAAGGCCATAAGCCAGCTTTGCATTTCCATGGGTAACTCTTCTTTTGCTTCCCCAGGTCAGGGCCACTCTGACAACTCCCCTAACAAGGTAAGCACAGCCAGTTTCACTGGCTCAGTTTCTCATGGAACTATCTCGGTATAGAATGGGTTATTCTTGAAGACACCAATGTGAGACAAGGTTTGGGTCAAAGTTCTTCAATGCAGCAGCAAACAAAGAAGGGTTGGTAATGACTCTCATTGAAAGCATGTGGACTGTTTTTCTTTCCCCCCGTCTCATGACACAGCTTTTTTTTTTTTTTACATGTTTAGAATTTTTTTTCCGGATGTACATCGTAGTATATTTTGAATTCTGTGTAGATTACATCACATTCACCACCCGACAACTAATTATAGTCCATCCCCTCACATGTGAGCTTAATCACCCCTTTTGCCCTCCCTCCTCCCCCCTTCCCCTGTGGTAACCAACAATCCAATCTCCAATGCTACGTGTTTGTTTGTTGTTGTTTTTATTCTCTACTTATGAGTGAGATCATATGGTATTTGACTTTCTCCCTCTGACTTATTTTACTCATCATAATACCCTCAAGGTCCATTCATGTTGTCACAAATGGCCGGATTTCATCATTTCTTATGGCTGAGTAGTAGTCCATCTTCTTTATCCATTCGTCCCTTGATGGGCACCTAGTTTGCTTCCAAGTCTTGGCTATTGTGTATAATGCTGCAATGAACATAGCGGTGCAAGTATCTTTATGCCTTTTTTGTTTTCAAGTTCTTTGGATAAATACCCAGCAGTGGGATAGCTGGATCATAGGGTAGATCTATCCTTAATTTTCTGAGGATACTCCATACTGCTTTCCATAGTGGCTGCACCAGTTTGCATTCCCACCAGCAGTGTACAAGGGTTCTCTTCTCTCCACATCCTCTCCAAAATTTGTTGTTTCCTGTCTTGTTAATTATAGCCATTCTGACCGGAGTGAAGTGATACCTCATTGTAGTTTTGATTTGCATTTCCCTGATAGCTAATTATCCCCACCCTGTGTTTGAATCCTGGCTCAGACTCTTCATAGCTCTGTGACCTTGGACAAGTAGCTTAACTTTTCTGATCCTCAGCTCTGTCCTCTGTAAAATGGATATGCTCTCTACTTCAAAGAGAAGCTGAAGGAATTCAATGAGATACAAATGTGTAGCACCCAGCACAGTGCCCAACACAAGGAAGGCCTCAATCATTCTCCCTCCTCTACCTTCAGGCTGACTCTGCCTGTACTGTCAAAGGATAATTTCCATTCCAGTGGGTCTGTGGTCTTATTTCCTTATAATAATTTTACTAAATTTTTCTCATCTTAACCTTTCAATAGCATATGCATATATAATGAAAAGTGCTTAAATCATAAGTATATTTTAACAGTGTATGAATTTTCACAAGTTGAACATACCCATGTAAGCAGCACCCAAATCAAGACACAAAACATGTCGTCCCCCGACAAAAACCCCTCCAGTTACTTCCCTCCATAGAGAAAACCACTATCCTGCCTTCCAATGTACTAGATTAGTTTTGCCTGTTTATGCTTTTACATAAATGAAAGACACAGCATATCCTTATATGTGTCTGGCTTCTTTCATTCAAAGTTGTTTTGTGAGATTCATCCATAACATTGTATGCATTTGTAGTGTGTTCACTCTCATTGTTATGTCATCATATTCCATTGTACCAACATCATAATCTGTCTCTTTCAATGATCATTCACAGGATGTTAGCAAGCAGAGATAATGAGTGATAAAAGCCCTTCTCCAAAGTTAAAAGTTTCAAAGTGGTGATAGCACGTGGTGCTGAATCACACTAGACCAGGTGAGGGCCTGACCTATGACACTGATTTAACTGACCACTGTTCATGCCTTTCAGATGGATGCAGTTGCATTTTCTTCCCTGAACTTCAATGTCCAGGAATCAAGGAAACCAACTTCAGCCTCCCCACCCCATCAGCCATGGAAACAGTTTATTCAGACATGAAACAGAAGTACTGCAACCTGCCCTGTTCGCTGCACTGCTGACTTACTCCAAGCTTCTCATTCTCATCACTGGAAGGATCCCTTTACCCTCAGGGAAAAGGGGAAGAAGCCCACCCATTCCTCCCCACTCCGTTTAACTTCCAAATGAGGAGCCTCCGGGGTGCCTGGTCACAGCCCCTCCCTTCAGTGTCAATAAATGAAAAGGTGCATCCGGGAGTCTGTAGGAAACCCAACCTTCCTAGTCTTTGAAATTTGGCAAAGCAGACTTTCGAAGAGAGTTGCCAGAACCTGCCACTCCTCCTCCTCTCCTGACCTAGACTTGTTTTAAATTTACCTATTCAGAGCATACTCATTTCTTCCCACTGCAGTCTGGCCATATAGGAGTCTTGAATTTGCCAATAACCTTGAGAATTATGTCCTTATCCACTGAAATGCATGTGCCAGAAAAGAATAAACAAAAAGTAAAAGTAAAAGCTTCTCCCATCTCTCCAAGCCCAGGGTGAATACATCAGACACAGGAAAAGAAATATGTAACCAATTCTGGACTGGGAAATTCTACACATTTGTCTACTGTCGGGGTTGTCCACCTATCGGATGAGGCCTAAACACCTTGCTGCTTAGCTAGAATACCACCTAAGCTCCTTGGCAAGCCTGTCTTCAGAGAACCCACTAAAAGCAACTAGGAAAACTGTTTTCCAAGGTCCATAGGTGAGTCCTAATGGAAAATACGAAAAAAAAAAAAATGCAGGTTTTAATCACTTCATGGTCTTTATTCAAGTCAATGCCCACAGAAGGAGGGTTATGGATTTAGGGAGGAGTCAGCTGTTCACAGAGACAACCTGCTGGGAATTTGGGAAAGGAATAGAGAGCTACCCTTCAGAGATTATTTAAATGATTGTTAAAGAATGCTCAATGTTGGATATTGGGTTTTTTCCTTTTTCTCTGAGATATTCTGCCATTTTATTTTTTGTAACTGCTTATTTATGTGAGAGGGGTTATTTTTACTTAGCTTAGCTGTGTAAGTCAATCTGATTGCTTTAGATAAAAGAAGTCACCAAAACTTATCAAGATCACTTGGCCAGGAGCTCCTCAAGGCTCTTGTCTCAGAGGCTCCAAACAGAAAAGAAAAAGAAGCCGTTTTCCTCATTCGTGGCTAGAAATGTATCTAACTCAGTTTCCAGGCATCTCAGGCCAATCACCAGTCACCATTGTACCCAATGTATCTGCCTGTTCATGTTCTGTCTGTCTGCCCCACTTGCTGTCTCAGGAAACCTTGGCCCCTGCTAAGGTGCATTTGGTCCTCTAGAAGTGGGAGAACCTTGAAGGGAACAGCACCACTCATGCCACTGGCATTGTTTGCAACCTAGAAAGCTTCACTGGTGCTGATGCCCTTTAGGACACAAGGGAATATTACCACTGGGCCCTCAGCTTCTCGAACAGCCTCTGAAATTTGTTTTCTCCCATGGGGTGTATGAGTCCCAATGTGTCTTAGGACAAAAGGAAGGGAAGGAGAAAGAGAGGCAAATGCACTTCCCACCCAGCCTCCTTCTACACAGATGGAATCTCTTTGGGGCTGTTGAGAGAAAGGTTTTATTTGATACTGATTACTTGATCTCATGCTGTGTCTAAGAGACTCCTCAAAGAAGGTTAGTTGGGAGTTCTCTGTACTCAGGTACCTCTTTCAGGGTTTTCTAACCCTGACACACACTGTATGGACTTCTCCTCATCCACACTATTCTGTTATTTTATTTTGCCTGGCTACAGCTACTTCTGAATTATTTGTAAAATGTGCTCTATATTTATAATAAAAAGTATATATCAGACGTCAACGTGCTGCTTCATTTGTCAGTACCACTTTAGACAATGTCTTCTTTACAGGCAGAAGAAAGAGAAGTTGCTTAACTGGGCATCAGAGTAAGTCTCTTTCTAAGTCTACAGATATTTGATCTAGTGATCAGAGAATTAGCTACATTCATTTGCACACCTCCTAATGAAGTGTGTCTATATAGAACCAACAGGCCACAGGTCCAAACTTCCTGGAGGAAAATGCTTTTCTTGGTCCCAGAAAGAAGATGATTTCATGAGTAAAAGATCTCCCAGCCTCTTTCTTAGGGACAAAGAACATTCCCACACAGGGGGCTCCAGTGAATCAGATGCAGCAATACAGCTTTCCCTCACAAGAGCCTCCACAGGTTCAGTCATATAAAAATCTCTCCAGCACCTTCTATCTTCCTCATCCCCGTTCCTTTGTTCTACCCCCTCAGAGGGTCAGATCTCTTCTGCTCTGAATAACTGTCATTTATTAATTCCACTAAGTATTAACCAATTATCTCATTTCCATCACTTCTAAGCAATTGAAACATGTTTTCTTTCCACTTACTTATCATCTCATTACTCTGGGGCCTCTGCATTAGCGCCTCCAGACCCAAGACCGCTGGAAGCAGCATAAAATCAGTATCCATCTCTTCACCAAATTCAAAGGTATTTTCACTGTCCTCACATTGTTCACTTTAACAACATCTAAGGCCACAGATAACTTTTTCCTTCATGGACGCTCTCCTCCTCCCATCCCCACCGACGCACTGCACCCCCACACCAGATTTAGTTCTCAGACTCTGCTTGTCTCCCTCCACCACCCTCTTTGCACAGTTCAAGGACCTCTCTGCACGTGCCTCCTACATCTCTATCTCTAGACACTGCTACTTCCCAGAACTCATGAAAATCACGTCCAAATACCTTCAGCCCATGCTATTTTGTTTCTCAGATTCAATACATCATCAAAGCCTGTTGATCCTTTTTTAACATCTCTCAGTTGCATCATTCTCTCCATTCCCATTAACCTAAATAACCCAGGCTCTCAACAACTCTGCTGCTGGAAGTACAGCTTGACTTCTTGTCTCTGGACTCTCTATTGAAATCTTCCTTGCATACCGCTGCCTCATTACCTTCTTAAAAACTGGTTCACTCTCCTACTCAGAATCCACAGTGGCCTACCCTGACCAACCACATAATGTCACCTTTCTTCCTCTTTACTAACATTTCTTACTTTCTTTACCGCTGCTCTGTAGTATAATTCCTCCATTCTAATTAGATCTGTCTCCTTATCCATCCCTGCCCCTCCACCGCACATACACATAATTGTGCCTGAGATGATATGACTGAGAACAAACTGAACAGGGTAATGTTTTCCCTGTTCTCTCACAGATGGTCATCATAAGCAACAATTTTGACCCCAGGGAGGATGAGGACCCTGTAGCACTAATACGTGAACCTGAGATTCAGGACACAACCTGCCTGTGATTGAGAATCTTTTCCTGATGACAAGTTCCAGTTTTCATGAAATCCTGTTCAGGATCTACTGTGCTTCGAGTCTCAGTGTTAGACACCATGAAAAAGACAGAAATGAGAAAGACAGGGTGCTTATCCCAGGGACCATAAAGCCTAAGACAGGAGATACGACATGAAAAGTTATTATAATACAAAGATAGAAAGGGATAAATGCCACAAGAGAAGGCAGAGAAATTCAAGGGGAAATATGGCTACAGGTTATAATGACTGGGAAAATTTTAAAGCAATACTCAGGCACCACCCACAGATCATGATATAATTGGTGTGGGTTAGAACCCAGGCAATGGTAATTTTTTTAAGCTTCCCAGATACTTTTTTTTTTTATTAATGTTATGATAGATTACAACCTTGTGAGGTTTCAGTTGTACATTATTGTTAGTCATGCTGTGGGTACACCACTTCCCCCTTTGTGCCCTCCCCCCAACCCCCCTTTTCCCTGGTAACCACCGATCAGATCTCCTTGTCAATATGTTAACTTCCACCTATGAGTGGAGTCATATAGAGTTCGTCTTTCTCTGACTGGCTTATTTCGCTTAACATAATACCCTCGAGGTCCATCCACATTGCTGCGAATGGGCCAATTTTGTCTTTTTATATGGCTGAGTAGTATTCCATTGTGTATATATACCATATCTTCTTTATCCAATCATCAGTTTCTGGGCATGTAGGTTGGTTCCACGTCTTGGCTATTGTAAATAATGCTGCGATGAACATAGGGGTGCAATGGACTCTTGGGAGTTCTGATTTCAGGTTCTTAGGATAGATACCCAGTAATGGGATGGCTGGGTCATAGGGTATTTCTATTTTTAACTTTTTGAGAAATCTCCATACTGTTTTCCATAGTGGCTGTACCAGTTTGCACTCCCACCAACAGTGTATGAGGGTTCTTTTTTCTCCACAACCTCTCCAACATTTGTCGCTCTTGGTTTTGGATGTTTTTGCCAATCTAACGGGTGTAAGGTGACATCTTAGTGTAGTTTTGATTTGCATTTTGCTGATGATTAGCGATGATGAACATCTTTTCATGTGTCTATTGGCCATATTTATATCTTCTTTTGAGAAATGTCTGTTCATGTCCTCTGCCCATTTTTTGATCGGGTTGTTTGTTTTTTTGTTGTTAAGCCATGTGAGTTCTTTGTATATTATGGAGATTAACCCTTTGTCGGATAAGTGGCTTGTAAATATTTTTTCCCAATTAGTGAGCTGTTTTTTTGTTTCAATCCTGTTTTCCCTTGCCTTGAAGAAGCTCTTTAGTCTGATGAAGTCCCATTTGTTTATTCTTTCTATTGTTTCCCTCAACTGAGGAGTTACAGTGTCCGAAAAGATTCTTTTGAAACTGATGTCAAAGAGTGTACTGCCTATATTCTCTTCTAGAAGACTTATTGTCTCAGGCCTAATCTTTAGGTCTTTGATCCATTTTGAGTTTATTTTGGTGTGTGGTGAAAAAGAATGGTCAATTTTCAATCTTTTGCATGTGGCTGTCCAGTTTTCCCAGCACCATTTGTTGAAGAGACTTTCTTTTCTCCATTGTAGGCCCTCTGCTCCTTTGTCGAAGATTAGCTGTCCATAGATGTGTGGTTTTATTTCTGGGCTTTCAATTCTGTTCCATTGATCTGTGCACCTGTTTTTGTACCAGTACCATGCTGTTTTGATTACTGTAGCTTTGTAGTATGTTTTGAAATCGGGGATTGTGATTCCACCGGCTTTGTTTTTTTTGCTCAGGATTGCTTTAGCAATTTGCGGTCTTTTGTTGCCCCATATGAATTTTAGGATTCTTTGTTCAATTTCTGTGAAGAATGTTCCTTCCCAGATACTTTTAATGCATAGCCAGGATGGAGAACTTCTACTGTAAAAGGTAGAACTTGAGCCAAAAATCAGTGGTTTTTACCCAGAATTATGAATCAGAATTACCTAGAAAGCTTTTTGAACATATATGATAAGCCTATAAACCATCCCAGAAGAAGCTGATACAGTATGTCTGGAGTGAGACTTGGGCTTGCATATTTTGGAAAACTCCCAGGTGATTCTCATATATATTTTATGTTAGGAAACACTGACCCAAAACAGGGTGGAATGAAAAACTGGGAAGTTGGGAGAACATTCCAAGAGATGGGCATGAGATGAAAACTCTATTCTGCAAGGCACACAGAAGTACTCAAAAAGAAATTATTGGCAAATAGCTAAACTGTAAAATACCAAGTGTTGTGAGAATGGGAAACAAGTGGGATTCTTATACATCACTGGTGGAAATATAAACTGGCACAACTACTCTGGAAAAGAGTTTGGCATTTTCAGATAAAGTTTATACATTGCAGTGATCCCACCTTAGGTATTTACCCAAGAGAAATGAAAATAGATATCCACATAAAGAATAATAGAGAAATGTTCATAGCAGCATTATTCACAGTAGCCAAAAAGGGGGAACAACTCAAATATTCCTCAACATGTGAATGGATAAATAGATTGTGGTATATCCATACAATGGAATACTAATCAGTAATAAAAAAAAAAAAAGGCACAAACTACAGCTAAAATAAGATGGATCACTCTCCAAAACATCATGCTGTGCAATAGAAGCCAGACACAAAGCAACATTTAGGATATGATGATATAATGCCATTTAAATGAAGTTCAAGCATAGGCAATAGTAATTAATAGTGTTAGAACTTCCTATCGGGGGTGGAATTAACTGCAATGGTGCACAAGGGAGCTTTTGGGGCTGACGGAAATGTTCTACATGTCTATGCAGGTAGTGATTTGGTGTACACATTTACCAAGAAACAAATTGTACACTCAAGATCTGTATGCATTTCAATGTGTTTTAATTTTCTCTCCATTTTTAAAAATAAAATACGCAAAGGAACAACTAATTCAATCTATCAGGTACAAAGGACCTGTATTTTCTATTTTTGTAAATCAAACTACCACAAGTTTAGTGGCTTAAAACAACAGCCAATTACCAGCTCAGAGAATTCAGTTCCTTGAAGTCATAAAACTGAGGTCCCCAGTGTCCCGCTAGGGACCAATATCTGCTACTGCAAAATGTTCTCAGGTCCCAGCCACAAGGTTCCCTCCATCTCAGCAATGGAGAACATCCCTTAAACCAAATCCCTCTCACGGTCCTAATCTCTCAGAATTCTCTTCTGAAACCAAATGGAAAAAAACTATCTACTTTTTAGGGGTTTGTGTGATTGGATTAATCCCACTCAGATAATCTCTTTTTTTATGAACTCAAAGTCAATTGCTTTGTAACCCTAGCGACATATGCAAAATCCCTTTTACCACATAACATAACATGATCACAGGCATGGTATCTCATCATATTCACAGTCTGGGATTAGAGGTAAGATCTGGGGCACCATCTTAGAATTCTGTCTGCCACAGCACCATATGAAAGTTGTTCATGCTGTCAAGGAACACCTTCATCATCCCTGTTCTGAAGAAATAGCAAAAAAGGCAAATATTGTCAGTCCAAACTCCAAGTGAGATAACAAGGGCTAAGGACAAAACAAGAGACAAGAAAGCAAGGGCTCACGTCCTTCTAGCCTGTGACTGTCTGAGCCATATTCACTCACTTCCTTCAAACCTTTAGTAAGGTTCACAGGCACTGATGGTAGCTAGCACCTCAGTTAATCCTTAACTAAAGTTATAGGAAACCCAAAGCCATCTGAAGAAACCAAGCACAAATGACAGGAAGGCAACACTAATCCAGCCATGAGATTTTATAGATTCATGATGAGTCATTCATTCAACGTACATTTGAGGATTTACTGTATGTCAATCATTAAGCCAGGAGCTGAGGAGAACATGCTGATTAAAAAGTAAAGCCCTTCTTTGGATCTTTATTCAAACAACTCAACTGTAAAAAAAAAAAAAAAAAAACAACTGTGGAGGAGAGGGCCAGCTCTGGTTGCTTAGTGGTTAATTTTGGCTTGCTCCACATTGGCAGCCTGGGTTGGGTTCCCAAGCATGGACCTATACCACTTCTTAGTGGCCATACTGTGGTGGCAGCCCACATACAACAAGAGGAAGATTGGTAATTCACCCTGTTAGCCCAGGGTGAATCTTCCTCTGCAAAAAAAAAAAAAAAAATGGGGGGAGGGGGAGAAAAAGAAGAAATAGAGGAATAAAGAAAAACAGGAAGGGAAAAATTATGAGATAATTGCAGAAGTTTAAACATCAAATATTTTATCATATCGAGGAAGTGTTAATTTTTAGTGTGATAACGTTAATATGGCTATGTTTTTTAAAGATCCCTGATATTTTTAGTAATGCAACTTAAATATTTACAGATGAAATGATTTGATGCCTAGGATTTGCTTCAAAATACTGCAGGTTTGGAAAGGAGGGTAGAGATGAAACAAGATTGGCCAGGAAATAATCGCTGAAGCTGCGGGATGAGTACATGCTGATTCATTATATCATTAACTTACCTTTTGCACATATTTGACATTTTCCAGAAAATGAAAAAGTCCTTGCTCTCCAGAAGCTTCTGACAAAAGGAGTCAGATATTCCAACAAATAGAAGACTATGTAGTTAAACAAAATAAGCACAAAGTGCTGCTCAAGCTCCAAGCACAGTGACTGCCCCAGGGAAGGCGAGAGTCAGAGAAGATGTCACAGGAGCCTCCCTCCATGGCCAGCGTCTTTAAGGAAGAGTGTCCCCAGCACGAGGGCAGCCCAGCGGTACCAAGTCACGCAGATGCGCAGCGGCAGAGCTTCCGCACACTCTCCGGATGACTTACAAGAGGCCATGTTACCTGAGAGCACCTGTTCCAGAGCCAGACCACCTGCACTGGAGTTCCTGCTCCTGAATCCCCACCGTGACACTTCGGGCAAGCTATTTGTAATGTCTCTGGGCCTCAGATTCTTTGCCTAGAAAATGCAGATTATAACAATACCTACTCCACAGGGTGTTGTCAGGAGTCAATGAGTTAACCTGGATATAAAACACCCAGAAGACAGCGGGTGAGCAATAAATGTTGGCTGTTAGTAGTGGCAGCATTATCCCAGCCCACAATGCCACACATTTTTAAAATCTCATCTAATTCCTATTTATCACTTATCTTCTCTTTGTTAGACTGTACAAGAGTAAAGTAGAGACTGTGTCATACTTATCTCTGTATCCCCAGAACCTAGCCTAAGGCCATGCCTACAATAGGCACTGATCAGGCAACTTTTCCTTCAGGCAGCAGCGGAGGGACCGCCAGAAGCCTCTGTTAAGCCCTTTGCAAGTCCCCTATGGATTATACCCTCAATTTCTACAATTCTTTGGCTTACTTGACCTTGCTTCCTTGTTTCTACCTCCTCTCTTACTCTGCTCCAGAGACGTGCATTCACTCACTAATGGTGATCTCTGGCTCCATCTCTGGTAGGTGTTCCAATGTCTCCTTTCTCTCTCTCCCCACAGCTATATTATCTAAACAGCCTCTACACCATTCATTATGTGATTAACAAAGGGTTAAGGGAGCTGAATTTCTAGGCGATTGGCCTCATACTTATTTATGAGAAGTAGAATCCTCTGGAAAAGAGAAAAGTAGATAAGATGCTATCCAGGAAATAAAGTTTTCAAAACTAGTCTTACCTTTGAGGAATCCTGTAGACATATTTGTACAATCAGCTAGCATCTCACTGGGGTTTGGGGGGGGTTCAGAAATGCTGGGGAGGAGAAGGAGTCATGATGGGCAGGGAGCCAATCTTTATGTTAATTTTTGCTTTGCAATCTTCAAGGTTTCTTTTCCCCCCACTAGTAAACATCCTCATTTCCCTCCCAGAGCAGAGACTCAGAGAGGAAGAGAATATGAGGATCCAGAGCCCGAGAATTGAGAAAATGCAAGAGCACAGACAGCTAGACTCTAAAGATGAAGTCGGAAGGTCAGGTACAGATCTCTCTCAAGTCACAACTCTCTGTACAAAGTGCCCTCTACCCTGAGCAGGGATGTGGGGCTGGAACATGATCCTGGCTTCCCAAGAGCGGGAATTTCTGATAGAACATTAACTCCCCAGGAACAAAAGGAAATGGAGCCCTGGGAAGTACCTCTCCCTACCCATTCTCCCCAAGTTTCCTCTGAGAGGAGGACGGTTCAAAGCTATGATCCTAGCCCTAGGATTTGATGGTTCTTTTCTGTAAAAAACCTGGAGGAGAGGAACACAAGGCAGAAATGGGTGATTGGAGAGAACACACTAAAAAGAGCAGCTTCGGCATGCTTTGTTTAAAGTCATAGTCCTGTGGAGCATGCCGATCTCCCTTCACTGCTGGGCTCTCTATGACTACCAGACTTGCCCCATACTTGAAGCCCCATCTGAACCCAGAACTCTTCTTGCTTGGGGACTACAGCAAGAAAGGAAAAGGGGAACTTGGAACAGGAAGACAAATAAATACAAACAGAGCAGCAGCCTCCCTGAAATACTAAGTATGATTACAAGGAAGTAAAACTGGTCTGCTTGTAGGGCTCAGATTGGTTTTGAGAACGACTCTCAAGATAAGTGACCAAAATATTTTGAGTAATGACAGAACTTTTGGAATAAATGTAGAGGCACCCAGAACAACCACTTTTTGGTACCCATATTTACCTGGATATGATATACTTGTAAAAGGAATCCTGTAACTCACATGGGTCTCATAATTTTATGTCTTAACTTATATAGGACATAGGAACAGTTTGATGTGACCAGGAGTTTAAGCAGAATGGGAAGATCAGGAAAAAAACAGGAGTGTATCTGGTGGCAGAGATATGTGGAGAAGAGCCAAAGGGAAGGGTAAGACAAAAGGAACAATAAATTCCTATCATAAACGCAGAGATGGATGCAATAAGTTAACTGTTACTCTTATCAGCTAATATACCCATTCATCCAACTGCAGCTTTCCTGGCTACCTCCGTCACCCAGCCTTTTATGGTCCAGGGGTGGGGTGGAAGGGAGGGGAAATGTGCAGAAACAGACGCCAAATTCTCCCACTTCCATTTAAACCCAAGAAGGGCTTTATTATCCTACACAGGAGAATTATACTTTGCATATTCACTGGCTACTTTACATTAGACATAAAAATTTGATTGATGTCAGTTCTTCAAAGAACCAGCTACACAAATTGCTTACCATTAATTAACAAATTAAAGAGGAAGAGCTATTAGTGCTTACGTGTTTGTGAGCTTATTCTCTAAAGTAACCTCTGTTCTTAAGAATCCTAAGGCCTCCATATGACCTAGCAATTCCACTCCCAGGTATATACTCAAGAGAAATGAAAATGTACATTCACACAAGAACTTGTACACAAATGTTCATTGGCAGCATTATATGTAACAGCCAAAATTTGGAAACAACCCAAATGTCCATCAACTGATGAATGGATAAACAAAATGAAGTTTACAATGGAATATCATTTGGCAGTAAAAAGAAATAATGTACTGATACATGATATAACATGGATGAATCTTGAAAACATTATGCTAAGTGAAAGAAACCACTCACAAAGACCACACATTAAATGATTCCATTCATATGAAATACCCAGAACAGGCAAATTCATAGAGACGAAAACTAGATTCATGGTTTCCAGGGGATGGAGGGAGGAGACAGGGGGAGGGATTGGAATGAAGTGTAATTGCTAATGGGTATGGGGTTTCTTACTGGAGTGATGAAAATATTCTAAAATTAATTGTGGTGAAGTTTACACAATTCTGTCAGTACGGTAAAAACCATTGAATTATACACTGGATGAATTGTGTGGTATATGAATTATAGCTCAATAAAGCTGTTGTAAAAAAAAAAAAAAAGAACCTTAAGGGCTGGATAAGGGCTATATCAGCTGGCTGGAGTTTAGATTTAGCTATAGTATTCCATAAGCTCATTAAGACCCATAGCTGGCTTGTAAAACACCAAAAATCTAAACATTTGCTTTAACCTTTTAAAAAAACTGACATCAATCCCTTGACCTTATTTCTGCTGTCTCTTTGCCAGCTCTTTACCACTTCTTCAATTGGCCTAACGAAAAATATGTCCAAAGTAACTAAGATAAATCATTCATTGATAACATAAATATTTACTGAGCATCTATTATGTGACAGGTACTTTTCTAGGCTCCAGAAATTGAACAATGAAACAAGGAGAACCTGCCTACAAGATGTTTACAGCACATTCACCAGGCATTCTCAGGAGAGCATGGTAATTGCTACAAAAGGGGTGAGCACTGGATACTGCAGAATCACAATCTGGGGTTGGTGTGTTAGTGTAGCATTACAGGAGAAGTCATGATTGAAGCAAGGCCAGAAGGAGGTCAAAAATTAACAAATAAAGAGGCATGAAATGAGTGTTCTAGGGCAGACAGAGTAAGTACAAAGTCACAGACATTATAGAGAGCCGGGGCATTTAAGGAATTAAAGTAGTTTGGTGTGACTGGAGCATAAATTGCAAGAACTGGTGTGAGATGAGCAGCAGGACTGGCACAAATGAAGCTGGAGAAGACTGAGGTCTTTTAAATTTGTAACATGACAAAAAACTTGGGAGCCATGCCAATGAGATCAAAGTGCATACTGGGGCAATAGAGAATGATAAAATCACTTTAATAATGGAAAAAGATCAGCATTTTATTTTCTAAGACTGCCCTAGTTGCACTGTGGACCATGAATTAGAGGGGACATGGAATTACACTGAAGACAAGGAAGGGAGTCAGAGAGAAGACCATTCCAGTGATCTAGAGAAGGAAATGATGGTGGCCTGAATCAGAGTATGAGTAAGGTTGGAAAAAGGAGTGGACAGGTTAGAGAGACATTTACGATGCAGTGTTGTCATAACTCAGTGACTGACTAGATGAGAAAATGACAAAGGGAGGACTCAAGGATGTAGCCAGGTTTCTGTGGGGACCAGCCAAGAAAAATATACATTTTTTAAAGAATCAGGTTTTGAGATAAGATAAGGTCAGTTTTAAACATGTTGTATATTCAAAAGTGGATACCCAGCAGACAGTTGAAATATACGACTCAAGAAAGAGTGAAGATAACTGAACTCACAGAGGGCCCAGTGAGTACACATAGAGAGAGAAGAGGGGGCCGGCCCAGTGGCACAGCGGTTAAGTTCTCATGTTCTGCTTCAGCGGCCCAGGGTTCACAGGTTCGGATCCCGGGTGCCGATATGGCACCGCTTGGCACACCATGTTGTGGTAGGTGTCCCACACATAAAGTAGAGTAAGATGGGCATGGATGTTAGCTCAGGGCCAGTCTTCCTCAGCAAAAAGAGGAGGATTGGCAGCAGTTAGCTCAGGGCTAATCTTCCTCAAAAAAAAGAAAGAAAGAAAGAAAGAAAAAGAAAGAGAAGAGGGCATAGGACAGAACTCTAAAGACCACTGACACTTATGGGATGTGCAGATCAGAGGAGGTGGCCAAACTGAAAAGGAACAGCCAGATTGGTGGGAAGCCACAGAGTGAGGGCCACGGCAGCAGCTCCAGAATGAACAGTGGTCAACAGAGGGGAGTGCCTGTGATATCAGGTTAAAAAAAAGCTGAGAAGGGTTTATTGTATTTGGGGACGATTTCACCATTGGAGACCTTGGTTAGAGCAGTTTCATTTGCAGGACAGGAGGAAAACATCAACTCCACGATCCTGAGGAGTAGATGGGAGATAAGTACAAGGAGATGGTGATGAAAAACAATTCTTTTAAGAAGTTTCTCTATTTAAAAGGATGAGAGTGATACAGTGGAAGGCAGCAAGAGAAATAGGTTCTAAAAAGGGATTTTTTTTAGTATGAGAAATATCTAAATACATTCCAATTTTAAAATAGATGCAGGGAGTTTGTAGTTTTCTCTTATATCATGATTTTTCCCATAAATTCCCCCTCCTTCCCACAGGACACCTGGAGGGAAGATCTATCCTATCATATGCTAGGTGCTAAGTACTTTAAGCTGGAGCAGCTTCACTGCAGACTTGACTTTTCAACACCTTCTCAAACAGGAAGCCTCTAATACCTCATTAAAATCTGCTCTCATACCCAGTCTTTTCTCCATTTACGGCCGCACATGATATAAAACTACTGATTTTCTCATCATCTTTAAAACAGTCTCTATTCTTCTAAAACGGGCCTTTTAAAATCATAAGTATTTGCTAACTTACAAAGATCCAAGGCAAACATGCAAATAGTGCTTCCTTCTCTCTTCTTGTATCAGCAGTAGAATCTCCATTGCTACCTCAGCGGGAGTGCTTATTTGATGTTGTTTTTAGAGGAGCTGTGGTTTCAGAGGTGGAAAGGGGAAGAATCTGTCAAGGCAGTAAGTGCATAGGAGGTGCTGACCCTAAGACTGACCCCAGGAAGGCGATCCTGCCTGCCCATTGGGCAATTACTCAGAGATAGCACCCCCACTCTGCCTAAAATTCTCACCCCACTTTATTAAACTACTTGATATTTCATCCAATTCATTTAGCAAATGATTTGGAGAACGTTAGAGAACTTTCAACAGTACATGAATCACTCGAACAGTCCGACTGCTTTTCCCCACCACCTGCCTCCAATCTACCACACTGAGTTGGGAGCTTTGATGGAGTGCGGTTGGGAAGAGGACTCAAAAGCAAAGAAAATTTGGGCCTAGGTCAGGGATTACAGTGGAGAGCTAATGGAAGCATCAAAGCCCTTTGTGCCTGAAATCTTGGAAAAAGGAGAAGAGCACAGATGAAAAGCTATTGAAGGTAAGCACCATTTTTAAAGTGTGCCCCATGTTAATCCAGCGCCAAGAAAGGTAGACAAAATTCTTTCCTTTTCTCTAGAATATTTCTAAAATCCAGACCCTAAGTGTATTAGTCAGGGTTCTCCAGGGAAACAGAACCAACAGTTCAGATATATATCTAGATATAGATACAAAGACACATAGATAGATAGATTGATAGATATAAAGAGAGAGACTTATAAAGAATTGGCTCACATGATGATAGAGGCTGACAAGTCCCAATCTGCAGGGTGAGTCAGAAAGCTAGAGACTCAGGAGAGCCAATGATGTAGTTCCAGTCTGAAGGCCAGCAGGCTCAAGACCCAGGGGAGCCAAAGTTTCAGTTCAAGCCTGAAGGTACATGTGACAAGAAACAGAGCCAGGCTGATAGTCCCTCCTCTGAAGCCCACATGTGGGTTTCCCTGGGCCTCCTTAGCTTCCTGGCATTAACCCTCACCCTGTGCCAATTTAGGTAGCAGCCCTACTCTGTTCCACAAGTAGCTTATCTGGGAGCCCTGACAAAATGGGTAAGACATCAGGAAATGAACAGCCAGACTCCTCTGAAGCAGAGCCAGAAAAGCGATTCTAGAGCAAGTGGCTCTCTGGGAGGGGGACCCTCCCTATGGCCACCCAGTTTCAGAACCTGTGTTTTCCTTATGGGGCTTGTCAGGCAACTTTGGGATGGCAGGGACAACTTTTGCCAAGAAGCTCTGTCCTACAGAGTGAGGGTGGAGGAAGCCCTGACACTGTGCAAACCCCTAGGTCAGCAGGAGGACCCGAGACTCTCCTGCCTTGTCGTGACCCAGGGCCACATCTTCCACACACCCACATGGAAGCAGGCTTCTCAGCTCTGGTGGTAACAGCTACCATTTACTCAGTGCCTACTGTGTGCCAAGCACTATACCTGGTGCTTCAAATATTTATCTCAATTAATTCTTGTTAACATTCAGTGAACTACACAGTCTACTGCAGTAGTTAAGGATACAGCCTCTGGGGTCAGACGGTCCAAGTTCAGGATCACAGCTCCACCACTTACAAATTACATTAACTTGGGCCTGCTGAATAACTTCTCCGTGCCTCAGTTTCCTCATCTGAAAGATGACAACTACATTAGTACTTAATTCCTAGAAATGTATGAGGATTAACTGAATTAATAAGTTTAAAGTGCTCGACACATGTTGGTACTATTATAACTATTATGTAGGCATCATCTCCACTTTACAGATGTAGCAACTGAGTCTTAGAGAGCTTACGTCACTCACAAAGATCACACCGTTAATAAAGGACAAAACGAGAATTTAAATCCAGGTCTGTTCCACCCAACTCCAAAGGCACATGGACACCTGACACATCCCAGTGCTTGAGACCTCTCTCTGTCTCTGTCTCTCTCTAACTCTGCCTTTCTCTCTCACTAAACTGTACTTAGGCAGCACCTGGGCTGGTGCAAAAGCTACGATAGGACCCAGGCTAGAAGTAAGTTCCCAGGGTCATCCTGGAGAAGTAGAAATGTGCAGGGCCCAGAGCCAACCCTAAGAATGTCAGGACTGGAAAAATGTCCCTCACTCTGCCACCAGTGCTTTTGCACAAATAACATCCAGCTAAAATGAATATCAAAGGCAGTGTTGAGGGGGAAAAGAAGTCACAAAAGGACATCAGGAAGCCTTAGCAGAATGGATTTTCAATAGAGGGGTGGGGTCCCACCCCAGTTGACTTAGTGCCTCCACATGGCAGAGGGGATGCCATAAGGCAGAGGAGATGTGGTACAGCAGAGAGGCTACAGTACAGTGGAGGGGTATGAGCTTAGTACTTGAACCTTAGAAAAAATTTGGCACCAGTTGGTCTGAGCATTTTTGCACATCTTTCTTTCTGCCCCACCCTTAGCTACTGTCCAATTTCCTGGTCTGAACAGAGGGAAGTAATTGCAGTTCCCTAGAGACAATTCCACAAGACAATTTCACAACTCCACAGGCCTCAAATTGCCCTGCTTGTTACTGCCAATGTTCTTAAGAGTAGCTAACAAATCCTGTTTCCAGTCCCTCAAGGAAATACACTCAATCTCCATCTCTGGGAGTGCTGGAGGGCATGCTCTCATAGCTTGAGGAGTTGAGAGATGAGCTGAGGGACCATCAGAGCTGCCATCCTCACCACACTACCCACCACAACATTCCCTAAGGAGCCCAGTTTCCTACTTCCCATGGTCCCTGTGCACCTGAAAAGGAGAGTCAGAAAGTGCAAGGGCTGGACCCCGGCCCCACTCTCCTCCATCAGCCACTCTAGTATCTCTCCTTGCCCATGTGGTTCTGAGTGTTCCAAAGGCTATTAGTGAGATACAGCTGGGTACTGAGGGAATTAGGACCAGAAAGCCTTGTTCAAGAAAAAACAAACTCCTGAGGATAGGGACTGAATATAATTTATCTTTGAAAATTCAGCAACTGGCCCTTGGTAGGTAGGTGACAGTATCAGTGAAATTAAATTGTTTTTAAAGGTCAGAATGCCTAAATACTGGATAGAAACAAGACACAAATTTGACCTGTTTCCTGCTTGTCAATGTGTCTCTAACCTTCTCAGAACAGGATGACACCTCTGCCACAGAAGCGCTCAAATCCTCTGGGTCCTACTCACAAACCCAAGGGTGGTGATGGCCAAACAATCAACACCTAATTTCTGAGAACTGACCTCAGACTGTTTGGAAGGTCTAGTGTTTCATCCTCCACCTGCCCACACCTTCATACATTACACACCCAAAAATAAAACAAGGTGAATTTCAGACCAGATTAAGGAAATTTCTAACACCTTTTCAATAAGCGATCTGACAACACAAGTTACCAGTTGATTGTGCAACAGCGGAAACATAAATAGAGAACCCCAGCCCTGAATTACTTCCTCTTAGCATCAACTGCCATTGACCACACACTCTGATCCACATGCACACACCCAGCTACAGGTAATACACTCAACACGTGCATAGCACCCACTCTAAAGTCTTAAGTAGCAGCAACATACAAGACATTAGGACACCACATGGGTTCACATATGTTATGCCAGCCCCCAGACAATATTAAGAATATAACCCCACCCCACCCTTCACCATATATGAATGCTGGGAGCTAGAGCATGCACATGTGTCTCTCTGTGCCCTGTGTGTTCTCTCAGGCTCTATGAGGAAAGAGGAAAACATGAAGCAGAGACCCCGAAGGCTATGAGAGTTTCCTGCTATTTGTTTCAGGGACCCACAGGCAGGAAACAGCCAGGAAAGTTATCAAACACTCATAATCCACTCCAGAAACTGAATGTGATGCTCACGGGTAGGTTGTGGAGGAGGGGGGAGAACAGGGAGGGAAGTCCCATCAAACCAAAACATGAGAAGTCTGTGCGATGGCAGGGAATCTACCAAGCAGGTCCCCCTTCCCCAGGGCCAAGGGGGCCCCAGGCTCCAGAGACTCTCCTCACTGCACCCACACTGGACATCTTCAGGCCACTGAAACACAGAGCTGTGCAAGAGGAGACACAAACGGAACTCACTACCTGCTCATTTGGGGGAAGGCAGGCACATGAGACAGAAATAAAGAAGAAGCATCCAGGGTTCTGCCACACCTGTCCCCGCCTCCCTGTCACTAATCACAGAAGCAGAACTTGAGAGCAAGAAGGAACATGCACGATGATCCCACCCAAATCCAACAATTTTCAGATAAGAAAACTCAAGCGCAGAGTGAGCGAGTGACTTTCCTGAGGTAATGAAGGAAGCTGGTAGCTTAGCTGACATGGAACCAGCTCTCCTCACTCCCAGCCCAGGGCCCTCCCCACACCTCTGGACCTCCCCAAGGCCACGGTGTGTGAACAGCCCAAAAAGTGAGCTGCATAAAACTCACTGTTGTGCTCACTCAAGGCAGAGAGTGTAAGTGGATCAGCCCTGCAAACTTGCTAGTGGACGAGAGAAAGATTCACATTTCCTCCTGTTTATCAGCATCACCTGGCTCCGAGCTCTTAGGGAGATTAACCCGCCATTTCACGAAAGACGTGGACATGTGCAGACCACCACTGTGGGTGAAAGGATTTCCACTTCACACCCCAGGCTGCAACTCCACTCTCTCCACAACTGCTCTCAGCATGAAGCAGCTAAACTTCATGGAAAGCTCCCCCTCCACGTGAGAGCCTGGCTGGGCTTGAGAGGAACCACAGAGCAACTGCTCCTCTCCCAGGGTGCATCCCCCACTGAGCACCAAACCACACCATGTTCCCCTGCCTTCCCCTGTTTCTCCCCGACCCAGGTGGTAAGCCACGCAGGGCACAGGCCGAGAAGTGAATCCCACCCCTGAGGGGGAGTGGGCAGGGTGAGGTTCTAGAGGGGAAAGAAGCAAATGAAGGGAAAATGTGAATAAAAGATACTCTCAAAATGCCTCCTCCAGCATTAACGTCAGCATGACTTCACCCACTCTCAGAATGGAATGCCCCCCTCCAATAGCCCAGAGAAAGAAAGCAGCATAGACTATAATGTCAATTTCAGAAGGACAAGACCCAAACTGCAGGGGACTAGAGAAGCCAAGATTCCATTGCCTTCTAGAACCCAGATACCAGCCCCAACTCAGTAAGTCTCAAATATCAGTGTTTGAGAAATTCTGCTTTCAGTTGGTCCAAGGTGAGACCTATAGATCTCAATTTTTGACACATCTCAGATAATTCTGATACAGATGGTCTGAGGACCACTCTACGAGAAGTCCTACCATATCATTTTCCCACTGGACTGCTGAGAGGTTAAGAGCACCTGCTATGGAGTCCCCCAGGTGGCCTGGCTGCAAATTCTGGCTCTAACACACGAGCTACAAGGCCCCAGGTGAATGACTACACCTTAGTCCCCTCATCTGTAACATGGGGCTAATAAAGGCACCCACCACATGTGCTGTTGTGAGGATCAAATGAAGTAATCTAGTTATTTAAAGCATTTAGCACACTGCCTGGCATGCAGTAAGCACATAGTATTTGTTGGCTATAACTTTTTCTCTTAGTACACACCTAGTTGCACTAGTTGTCAATTGTATGATTAGTAAGCACACCATGCTTTTTGGTTATCTATATTTTTATTTTGCAATGTGTACATATAAAACTCATTATTCCCAGGAAATTGACAGGTCCAGTACTTTCTAAGCTACAGGGAGCCTTCCAAGGAGATTTCTAACCTAGTAGCCTAGCTATTAGCTTAATCCTTCTAAGTTACTTCTTCCACTTTGCCATCCTACTCTTACTTTTAATCTTTCTGCCCCATGGACACAGTGTTCTCAACAAAACCTTAAATTTACATTGTGCTTTTACATTTTATAATGAATGTTAAAGTGTTTTATAGGATGTGTTTTGATTGCCTGCTTTTCTCTATTATATTTTCCATAAGTCCTTCCTTCCCTTTAGGCAGTTAATAAGTGACCCCCAGGCTAAGAATGTCTCTCTGGGCCAAAACCCTAAAAAGTCACTCTAATCAGCAGAGAAAATGTTGCAGAAGAGTACAACTCAGCCTTGTGGCTTGTGATGAGGAGACCAGGCTGAGCAGTACCCTACAGGCACAGACTCTGGGCTCGCCCCCTCTTCTCCATCTCGGCCTCCACCATTCACCCACGCCAGCCCCAGTCGCCTTGTGGAGCTTCTCCCCAATGTCCATACACTATTTCCACCCAGAGAGTGCACAGGCATCATATCTAAACATTCAATGCTGATTGAGCATCTTAGTCCCTAGCCAACCAATCCCTCATCATTATCTCAGGGCTAATGACGTCTGATCCATCCAAAAGCCCAAACTAAACACAGCTCCAAATCATCTTCAGGACTCCTCCTCAATATCCCCTCCTCTCTGGTCACTCACCAAGGCCTGCCAATTCTTCAAATGGCTCTCCTGTCCCCTGTTCTCCATGCCCTCTGACTGCCCAGTTCAGATCTCAGACTCTCGTGTGGACTTTCCACAGCCACAGTTCTCCCAATAAACCAGCTGCCAGGGTGCATGTCCCAAAAGTCAGATCTGACCAGGTCACTTCTCACTTAAAGCCTCAGGTAGATTCCCACTCACAAGAGTCCAGACTCCTTAGTAGTCAAGACTTTCACAATTTGGCAGGACCCCACCCTTCCTGCTACCAAAGAGAGCTCCCAAATAAGACCAAGACAAAAATATCCACCCACTCCACTCTAGCCTAAAAGGCCACCCAACTGGGTACATAATACCTGGCAGTTGGTCCCCTCTCATACAGACATTAGTAAAATTTATTGTATCTGATGGTGGGTCCTTGGGCCCTGAAGGGATGATACAAATTTCAATGAGGAATAGGAAAGACAATGCATGGCCAGGGCATTCAAGCTGTAGGGCTTGGGTTCCTCTAGTCAAAACTCCTCATTGTGCAGCAGGCAAAGCTAAGGCCTAGAGAAACAAATCTACTCTTCAAGGTCAGACTCAGTGACCAGCACCAGGACCCAAGTGTCTTGATCCACCATTGTGCTTCTTCTGCCAACAGGCCTAGATGACTCCCCCAAGCACAACTGGGATTCTCACAACCTTCCCCTTTCCCAATTCACAACTCAAGACCCTCTATCCCAACCACAAGCCTGCAGATTCCAAGATGACCTGGAAGGGACAGAACAGGAAGTCTTCCGCTTTGGCACAAGTTCAGGGTGAAACTCCTGAGGCCAAACAGAAGGGCCTTTGACTATAGAAAAAAATAGGCCCATTGTCTTGGTGGGTGGAACCAAACCATAGCAGGAGCAAAGAAACCAGTTTCGTGCCCAGGGATCAGGACTTGGACCTAAAATACCAGGGTGGAGAGGGGGAAGGGAGAAAGGAATTCATACTATAAGAAAATAGAGGTAATTACAACAGTTCTTACTCACCCCTGTTTTTGTTGTTATTTTTTTTCCCCTCACATAGTATTCTACAAGGCCTCTGAGTATCCCAGGATTTAGGAAGGCCAGGAAAAGGCCTGGCTTCCTAGCATTTGGAGGAATCAAGAGGATATTTAGATGGCTCCATTATGAGACTATTAGTAGAGAAAGGAGCCACTCTATCCTTTCTCTAATTGCTGGTGAAAGAAAAAACAAAAATCAAAAAAACTAAGAGCTACACATCCACCCCTTGACAGAGGAAAGTAACAATCCCCCAAAATACAGGGGCCTATTTGGAGACCAGGGCCCTGCCCACCTCAGTCCTGCAAGAACTGAGAGGAGGGAAAAAGCAGAAAAGCCTGAGCCTTAAACAACAAATATTTCAAGAGCACATTCCCCTCAGTCACCAAGTCTGAAAATACTTGACATGATTCTGAGTTGCCAGAATGTCTTGGTTCACCCCATAAAAGTTCTCTGACCATATTCCTTGATGCCTAGAGATTCATTCCTTTTGGTTTGATCCAGTGAAGTGGTGAACCATTTAGATTGAAGGACAAAGTCTCATGCTTACCCTCAAGACAAAGTCTATCATTTCTCCCTTCCTGCCCTTGCACAAGCTGTTCCTCTACCTGTAACACTCTTCCTTCTCCTGCCCTTGCCCTTAGCAAACTCAAATGGCACGCTCTCAAAGATCTTGAAGGGGCTCTCAAGGGCAAATGAATGGTTCCTTCACTGCACTCCCACAGTACATTGAACATGCCTCTATTTATAACATCACGAAGTAATGGTACTTAATTTTTTAATTTTTGAAAATTAAGATAAAGTAAGAAAAAGAAAATATCACACATATTCCATTTTTCACCTATAATCTAGACATATCATTGTTTAACATTCTGGCATATTTTTTCTCGTCTCTTTTTCTGGGTGGTAGACCATAAGCTCCTGGAATACAAAGACTATATACATTTTTTCCTCCAGTTTTTACAGTTCTGGAGGTCATATGTCCAAAATAGTTCTCATGGGGCTAAAATCAAGGTGTCGGCATGATGGTATGCCTTCTGGAGGTTCAAGAAGCAAATTGCTTCCTTACCTGATCCAGTTTCTAGAGGCCACCCGCACTCCTTAGTTCACAGCCCCCTTCCATCTTCAAAGCCAGTGAGGGCTGGTGGAGTCTTTCTCATGCAGCATCATTCTGACTCTGACTCTCCTGCCTCCCCCTTTCACTTATAAGGGCCCTTGAGATTATATTGGGCTCCCTGGGATCATCCGGGATACTCTTACCATCTCAAGATCCTTAACATCATCCCATCTGCAAAGTCCCTGCTGCCATATCAAGTAACATTCACAGGTTCCAGGGATCAGGATGTGGACATTTTGGGGAGGCCATTATTCTGCCTGCCACAAGCACCTTTTCTAAACTGTACCCACAACAAAAATTTTCTTTGCCTTCTTCCTCTTTCACTTGTCTTCTGATAGAAAGGCAAGAGCACAAGCTTTGAGGTGAAATACACTAGTTCTGTGATTAAGTGCCTGGATGTCCCTGGACCCGTCACTTCACCTCCCTTAGCCTCTTTTTTCTTACCTGTAACAGAAGTTAACTCTTATTGCATTAGGAAATGACTGGAAAAGTGTAAGTTAAGATACATAAGATTACACACAGTGCCTGGTAGGTGATAAGGCCTCAGTAACAATCCTTTCCTTTTGCTGTCCCATTTTCTCCCACTCTTGCCCATTTTCTCCTTCTCCTTTCTCTTCAGTGACTTAGTCTAACCTCAGTCTAACCATTTAGCAAAGAAGGCCATGCTACCCGTCTCTTGTGATTCTGCTTCAATGCTTCTTGGGATGGAGGCTGATATCTACTCAAGGCAGCACACTGTATTTATATGGAGAGCTCTATTTTTTTTAAGAAAACCCTTTTATGTTCACTTAAAATTTATATACTTCTTCATAAGGTAGTCACGCCAATTCCAATTCTACCCTGTTATTTTATACATTTGTTTCCTTATTTCATCCTTCTTCAGTATTTCTTTTTACACCTTATAAGTAAGAATAGTACAAAGAGAAAAACAATGCCCAGGCCACGATAGGGAATTCCTTTAGCAAGATGAATGCTATTTGCAAGACATCCTCTCAAGCCTGTTTCTAGGTTTCAGCAAAACCATTTAGCTCTAGAACACATTCCCAGACCCCCAGGGACAATAACTGTGAGAGAAGCCACACACCCTCTGAGTATTTCTGCCTTGGATTAAGACATTTTCCAGAATGTTCTTCATAAGCTACTGCTACCCAATCCTTCCACTCCTGGAAGTTAAACCTCCCCTATCATCTTCATCTCCAGCTGGCCTGCCAGGACACTGCCCAGAAAATACCTTCCTACCCTATGACCAGAGTGGCACCTTCGCCTACTCTCAGAATTAGAATAGCTCATACTTATTCAGCACTCACTATGTGCCAGGCACTAACCTAGGGGCTTTATATGTAGCAACGATCTTCACAGAAAAAAATCCTGTGAGTGAGATCATCCTTATTTTTACAGGTTAAAAAACTGAGAGAGAGAATTAAAGTAATTTACCCAACATCGTACAAATTCATAATTTATCCTCATCTCCCACCTAAATAAATGTTAATAATTTAATCTGGGCAGAGGACACCCTAAGATTTCTGAGGTCTCCTGAACAAAATCCACCTTCCAGAATGATGTTCACTGTATTGTCAACTATTTGCACAGCCATTCTCTGGCCATAAAAGGGGTGCACTAGGAAAAGAAACTGTAATGAGAAGGAAGCAGGAAGAAGGAGAGTCCTTGCAATGGTCACAAAGAGGAGGAAATTCCAAACACAGACACAGTCATAAGACACACGCAGAGTTTGTGGCCTTTGAACAATGGCAGCCCCACCTGTCTCTTTCCAGGGCTGTTGGCATCTGACTTCCTTCTCAGCCTGCCCCTCCTGGCCTTGTTTTCTGAGACCAACTAGAGGCCTGGGCCTGGGGCCAAACCAGAGCACCCAGCACTGAGCTATGTGGGTGGAGGGAGCAGAGAAGGGTGTAAAGTGCTCAGCTCACTGGGGTCCTGACTCACCTAGTACACATCAATTGGGCAGGGAATGGATTAGAAAAGGGCTGCTCTGCAGGACTCATGGTTTAAGGAGTCATACTTCCTCAAAGATGTCTGACTGAGAGTAAAATAGTTGGATGGGGCAGGCAGCACAGCTTTCTCCCATTTAGACCCCCATTGTCGCTCCCTCTGCTTCCATTGTGTTACACTCCTCTGTCTATAGGTCACGTATTTACTGATTTGGGTTCCAGGAAAAGTATCTCATCTGAGTTCCTTAAAGCCCCAAGCATTCAGTTCAGTTCAAGTATATCTGTCATTAGTGATGACCAGACACAAATATCTTTTAAAGGCTCTGCAGGAAATTTTGGCAAGAGTCTTTGTACCACCCACAACCCATCTGGGGACCACGGAACTACAAACAGGAGGATGAAAACCTCTGTATGCTGGGGACTTTTATGTTTGCACCTCATCTAATGCTCACAGTGACCCTTTCAAGTATGTACTATCATTCTTATTTTGCAAATGAGAAACCAAACTCCAAGAAGTCAATTAACTTGTCCCTTATCCCTGAACTGGGAAAAGATGGAACCAGGATTCAGACTGACATATTTCTGAATCTAAAGCTCATGTTTTCATTTTACAACATCCTATGTACCAGAATTCAAAGAACTGCAAGATGACTACTTCTAACAGAAAGGCTTCAGTGAAGAGACAGGACCTGAAACGGGTCTTAGAATGAAGAATAATTCAGGAGGCTGAGCAAGACGGCAGAGGTATTATAGAAAGAAGGAAAAGAATTGGAATGAATTCAGACATGAGAAAGTAAAATGCAGGTTCAGGTCTTACTACAGATCAAGGGAGCAGACTGGGGCCACGCTACAGGGTTTTTGAATGGCAGCCTAAGGAATCTGAGCTTCATCCTGCAGGTGACAGCAGGCACTGGAACGCTTTGAGAAGGTCAGGAACAGGATGAAACAGCATTTTCAGGAAGATTACTTTGACAGTATTAGGCAAGATGACTTAGGAAAGTGGTTCTCAACTCTGGCAACTCACTAATTAGCTGGAAGCTTCTTTCTTTTCTTGTTTTTTTTTAAACATTGGCACCTGAGCTAACAACTGTTGCCAATCTTCTTTTTTTTCCCTACTATTTCTCCCCAAATCCCCCCAGTATATAGTTGTATATTTTAGTTGTGGGTCCTTCTAGCTGTGGCATGTGGGACGCCACCTCAGCATGGCCTGATGAGTGGTGCCACGTCCGCGCCCAGAATTTGAACCAGTGAAACCCTGGGTCACTGAAGCAGTGCGTGAGAACTTCACCACTCGGCCATGTGGCCGGCCCCTCTTTGCTTTTTTTAACTTTTCATTTTAACACAATTTCAGACATTCAAAAATGTTCCAAAAATAGTCGAAGTTTCCATATACCTTTCACTCAAATTCCCAAAATGTTAGTGCCATGGATAACCTCAGTACAATCCTCAAAATAAATAAATTATCATTGATAGAATACAGTGAAATAATCTATAGATTTCATTCAAATTCCATCAACCTTCCCACTAATGTCCTTTGTCTAAACTGGCATCCAATCTAGGATTATACAACACATTTGGTTGTTTTGTCTCCTCAGTCTCTTTAATCAGGGCCACTTCCTGAGAATTTATTTTACCTACATGACCTTAATATTTTTAAGAGTATTGGCCAGTTGTTTTGTAGAATGACTTTCAGTTTGGGCTTATCTAATATTTCCTCATGATTAAATTTAGGTTACATACTATTGGCAAAAAGACCACAGAAGAGATGCTGTGCCTTCTCAGTCCATCATATCAGGCCCATGGTATTGATCTCTCTCCTTACTGGTGATGTTCATTTTGAAAACTTGGCTAAGCTTTATCCACTGTAAAATGACGGTTTTATGTGGAAGCTTTTGTAAACTACCAATGCCTGGGCCACACCAGAGACCAACCAAATTGGATGCTCTGAGGATGATGCACAGGTATTGGTAGGTTTTGAACGCACTGCAGGTGATTGTAACCAGCAACCAGGGTTGGAAACCATCAGCTTAGACCATGAAGATTAGAATCCTAGAAATCAGCAAGGAAGTCATTCCTTGGGCCTCTCTTTTTAAAAGAATAGCGAGTTCCAGGCACAGATAAATATATCTGGACTTTAGCATGAACCCATGGTCAAGGAAAAGGAAAAGCCAAAAATCCCCTCATTGAGAAAGTGATGCGTGAGCAGACTGTTGTCCAATAAGAGGAGAAGGCAGGATGTTCAGTGAAGTGTTCAGCCCTCCTGGTCTATTTTCTCTCCAGACCTCAGGGAAACTGCGGTAAAAGCACATACCATAAAATTTTATTGTCATAAGCCTGACCTGAGCTACTAATTGCCACTGAGGGAGGGAATTATGGATCCTGTGATATAAATATGCCACCGCACAGGCAAACATGAACATTTCCGGGTATGTTTGATTGAATAATTCACAGAATCTAGGTCAGGGGTACATGAACGGCCTTAAACAACTTTGCCCTCCTGATTTGGTCTTTTGTCCTTAATCCCTTCCTGAAGTAGGAGAGCAAGGACCCTGTTGTAAACTTCATGAAATAGGAAATTGTACACATCTCCTGTCACCAGGTTGTTGAAGCAATGATACTGGGCTCAACTTCCTTAGTGTTATTATCTTGGAGTTTCCATAAAGAGATTTCATCAACGCCTCCCTTGGAAGGGCCATCTAATAACAAGCAAAAAGAAACACCAATTTAACCAAAATCTGGAGGCGGGAAGGACCCCAATGAGAACTAGCTCAAAAGTATTCACAAACCACCAGGATCTGGTGTTGCTGCTGCAGGGGAAGCTGCTGCTAGTCAATAAGTGACAAAAGAGAAGGCAGCTCCAACACCCAGGAAGTACTTAGTAAGAAGTAACTCAATTATCCTTCAGTTGTTACACATCCAATTATCCCTCAAGCCTCTCTAGGTGGTCTCACTGACAGAGCTGGCACATAACTAAATGCTGACACATGAGTGAAATAATTTATAGAATTGTGGGATCAACTAGGTCAGGAATGGCTGGGAAATGTTTCAGGAAAGAGGCGGGATTCAGGTTACGCCTTTGAATGGTTAAGTCTTAGGGAAACAGAGAAAAGGGGAAACACAAGCACAGGGAACCAGGTGTCAGACACCACTGTAGATGCTAGTTTTGAAAGAGATTTCAGGAATGAGAGTGGGTTTGCGTATGTTATTTTATTTACTCCTCTCAACCACTGTATGGGCTTATTTCAGAGGAGGATGGTGATCCTCAGAAAGTGAAGTAACTTACCAAGGTCGGTGGTGGATCTGGGATTAGAAAGTAGCTACATCCAACTCCAAAGCCCACGCCAATACCACTACCACTGAGAGAGGACTGAACACAGTATGTTTAGGGATCAGGAAGGGTCAGGGACGGCTATAGCAGAAACACAGGGTTAAGAAACTGATAAGTTAGGTAAGCTTGCTAAAGTGGGACGATGTGTTATGCAGTCATGAAAACTAGACAGACACATTTGATCTTGGGCTTGTGGTTACAGAAGAGCCACTGGAGGTCTTGAGTAAGGGAGTCACCAAAGTGAAGCCTTTGAGCAAAGACCAAAGGGGATGGGCGTGAAAATGGCAGTTCTGGGTTCCTAAGCTGCACAGATGCCACTAACAAGAGTAAAGGGGGCCACGCGATATAGTAGTGTGAGATCTGGACTAACAGTCAGAAGCTTGGGTTTAAATATAAAAGGCTACATGATAAAGTCGTGGCTATGTGAGGCAACCCACATTCTTTCTCTGGACTTCAGTTCCTCTTCATCCATAAATGAGGTGAAGTGAGACTTAATCTCTAAATGACCTCTAAAGCTTTGCTAATCAAAGTGTGGTCCACTAACCAGCAGCAAGGCATCATCTAAAAGCTTATGAGAAATGCAGAATCTCAGGCCCCACCAGAAGAATGACATCTGTATTTAAACAAGATCCTCAGTTGATCCGTAAGTGCAATAAAGTTTGAGACACCTCTCTAAAGTGTTCAGACTCACTTCAATTCTGTCACTTCACAGGAAAAAATAAAAACAAAACACAGAATGTTTGCCTTTTCACTTCATCTTTGCCCTTTTCCTAATCTTAACCCCCCCTCTCAGACTTGCCCACATCCAGATAGAGAGAGGTCTTGGGAACACCAGAGGGGCAGCGCTGCCTCCTATGGCCATGATCAGTAAATGCTCCTAATCTTACCACTCTCACCAGTAAAAAAGGGGGAGGGTTAGCAGAGGGGGTGAAGTCCAAGTCACAGATTAGATAAGAGAATCACCACCAACCACAATGACTGGAAGTAACTGTCACACACAGCTCAGCCTACATGATAATGTCATATTTCAAAGGGAAGTTTTTATAATACCGAACATAATGGTATTAGTGGTCTTAGTGTGAAACCTGGGCTCCAAGCCAACCTCTTCCCTTGTAACCTTCAAAAAATTTACCGTGACAGTTATTTTCAGACCTGCAGTCCCTGCTGGAACTCTGCCAGTAAACTTGCAGTTTTCCAAGGAAACTGACTTCACTGTGTCAGTTGTTTCCCCTCCTGAGCCAAAATGGGTCTGATGCATACTCACCAATCCTAGTCCTACTCTGCGTAGGCACTGAAATAAGTTTAAGACTTTTTCACACATCAGACCTTCAAACATTTGTGAACCACCATGTGCCACTCTGATCTCCCCTCAGCCATTTCCCAAATGACATATTCTGAAGCCCCAGCACCCTCTTTCACTTTCCAGTGGGCAAGTGAAGTGTGTCAGCCACAGGGGAAACTGAATTCTAGGAGTGCTCTAACCAGAGCAGCAGAGCCACAGGACCACCTGCTTCTCCATCCTGGGCGCTACACCTATACGGAGAACATCTGCTCATTTGAGGATACTGCTCTTCCCACTTGTGCTGCTGCTCGGGCCTCCCATACCTGTGTGGGTGTATACTTTTTATTCAGTTTTAATTTTTAAGAAATATTTATTGAAGGCTGCTATATCCTCTGCACTGGAGAGACAAAGATGAATCAGACCTGGTCCCCACCCTCACTGAGCTCTAGGTTGTGGGGGAATTCAACGCAAAGCCACCCCATTACAGTTCAGTGAGGAACAACATGATAGAAGTAAATACAGACTATTTTGGCCCATCTCACCAACCCTGTGAAAATCTTCCACTCTTGGTTTTCTGGGTGCAGTTTTCCTCATTTCAAGCTCAAAGTTTTAAAAAAGAGGGGTTGGCTCCGTGGCCGAGTGGTTAAGTTCACGTGCTCTGCTTCGGCAGCCCAGGGTTTCGCCAGTTCGAATCCTGGGCACGGACATGGCACCGCTCATCAAGCCACGCTGAGGCGGCGTCCCACATGCCGCAACTAGAAGGATTCACAATTAAAAATATGCAACTATGTACCAGGGGGCTTTGGGAGGAAAAATAAAATCTTAAAAAAAAAAAAAGAGAGAGAGAGAATGCAAATGTCCCGATGGTCCTTTTGCAGTCATGTTGAATTGGGCATTTCCTTCTGGCTAACCCAAGGTGTTGGAGGCTCCCATTTCATTCTGCATATCCTCTCTCTATTAGCACTCACCACATGTGCACATGCAGCAGCTAGGCAGCTGCACACTAACAGAAATTCTAGCAAGTCAGGAAACTTGCCTTTTACTCCTGTGGTTTTGACCCTAACTGACTGTGTGATGTTTATCAAATCATAAGACTTCCCTGTGCTTTAATTTCCACTTCTGTAAAAGAAAGAATTTGGATTAGATCTCCATGGGTCTATGTGTATAGTGAGAGCTCCTCAGAGACAGCATCACCCCTTACTCCTCTCAGGAGCCACCACCTGGCAAATACCAGTCACACCTTAGCTTCTCAAATCTTCACTGAATGCATGTATGAATAAATGCTTATTAGAGCAACATGAATCATGCAATTGATCAACTAATATTTCTGAATGTCTGCTAAGTACACAGTAGTCTTGGGAGACCAAATAACTGTGGCAGAACAATATTTTCTCCCCACTTTGCCCTTACCTCCTTCCCAGAGTGGGGTCTCTGTAAGTCAGAAGGACTGTTGGCACAAATAATTTTCTAGAGGTAGGCTCTAAATAGTTGTCAACATTAACAAGAGAAAAGTCTGTTTGTCTTAGGGATGTTTTATATCAATGGACCTAAGGGACCCAAAGACCCCTCGCATGGTACTCTGGACCTGACACCCCACCTCAAGTCCATGGAGGGAAAAACCAGACAAAGTAAACCAACTGAGAGTTGGGACCTAAGGAAAGCAAGGGAGTAAACAGACTGCGGCACCTGGAGAAGGTCTGAGGAGGAGCTCCCTGATCCTGAGCAGCCTCAGAGGGGACTGATGGCAACTCAATGGGAAAAGTAAAGCACTTCCACCAGGTTCCATATGTATGTGTGTTCATTTATTAGTAAAATCTTTCTGGTAAAGGAATGCACTTCCACATGCTTTCTAACACATCAGGCATAGTTAAAGTATTATAAAAATATCATTCCATTCAACAAACATTCACAGAGTTCTCCCAAAGTGCCAGGCCCTACGCAAGTTTAGGAACACAAAAATGAACAAAAACCAGCCCCTGCCCTCAAAGATTCCCCCCAGTTAGCTCCATGCTCCTTCTCTGCACAGCCCTCTCATCTGCCCTCCACGAACCCAAACCTACCCCACCGGCGAGTCCCAGCCCCTTTCATTGAGCCAGAGACCCTTGAGCTACTCTGAGTGCACAGTGAACTCCTGCCACTTCTCAAATTTGGTTCCACTTATATCTCCAGATTTTATGAAAGATATGTCATCTTCCTAGTTACTCTTGAGCTTCCTGAGGTCAGAGACCATTGTTAGAATTTTCCAGAGAGAAGCCACATCAGTGGTTTGTATCAAACCAAGCCCAAGCCTTCAACCTGAGGACGATCTCGACTGCCCAGCACAGTGCCTGGCCCCCTGCGTGCTTTATAAAACTTGTGGTAGCAAAGTCTACAATCACCTCCCAACCAGACAACAGGCAGGGATAACGTGAAAATTGAGAGGGTAAGAAGGATCAAACAAAAATCAAAAAGGGCATGATTCATGCCTTGTCTCTTCTCCCCTCTTAGGTGAAACAAAGTCACACCACCTGTTCTCACTCCTGCCTGCAGGCTGCTGGGGAGGACCTCCTTGTTAACTGCTCCCTTGGTCCCCAAAAATATTACGCAGCGCTCAAGCCCACCTCTCCTCTTTCTTTGAGCTCATTTCCTAAAGTCTCTGGACTGGGAGCCAGGTTTAGTGAGTGCTGATGTTCTGTAACCTACATGTTCACTCCAAGTCATATTACCTCCTTCTTTTGCTTTGGGCTGTTTCCAAACAAGGTCTGGAGCCAAGAGCCCCAGCACCCTGGGCAAACACCTAAAGGGTTCCTTCCCTCCTGTGGTTCCTGTGGACCTGAAGCCCTGGAGGTCTTCCACCAACCCAGTTCCCTGTCCTTTAGGCTGGAGCAACTAAGACGCAGCCACCTTCCTGACGAACAAGAAGGAGGACTTGTGCGGCCCACTGCTCCAGGGGCAGTGTTTTGGGCAAGAGAGAACAGCCTCTCCTCCTTGATCCTCTCTGATTCCCACCTCGTGTGGCCACAGAATTGGAGGAAATTTTCAACAGTGAGGACATGGCCACTTCCCAAAGAACAGCATTACTATTGCCAATACCCTGCCAAGGATGGGAACGGGGAGGACAGAAAGGAAACAGACCAGGTAATCTTCTCTTCTGCCAGATATTAAGCTAGAAAGCATCACTAAAAGACATAAGGAAATCCAAACAAGCAAAAAGGTTTGGGGAAGAAACCGTAACACATTGGGAAGTAGGGAAGTGGGAAGGAGGAGGGGAGGGAACAAGCATTGCTGCCAGGTTATCAGTCACCTTCTTATGTTCTTAAGAATGCTTCATTTCTGTTGTTTGGCCGGTTTTACCTCCCAGATTCCTGTAAAGCACATGGTCCAACCTGGGACCTAACAAGGCCAGCGTCACTCTACTGTTCTCCCCTCTAATGGGAAGACTGGCCTGGGATTAAACACTAGCCTAGGATTAAAGCACAGACTACCAAGCCAAGTACGGAGACCTGAGCCGTCCCCAGCAGTGGGCAGCCTCAACCCAGGAACCTTCCACACCCTCTTCAAGTGACTTAGAGCAGCACCAACAGTCACCGTGAAAGTTCTAGTCTCTTCCCTCCTCCTATTGCTGCCCCAAATGCTGATGTCTGTGGTATCTAGCAGCCCAAATCCAGGTAAATAAGATTAATTTTCTCTACAGGTGAACAAGGAGGGAGAACATATGGCAAAAAACATGCATTGAAATGTAGCCCCTTTGAGCTACAGGGATTTGGGGCAAGTTAGCTTCTCTCAGTGCTTGTTTCCTCATTTACAAAATGGAAAAAACTGTACTTACATCAAAGAGTGTTGTGAGAGTTAAGTGAGGGAGTGTATATGAAAATGCCTGAAACTGTAGCTGGCAAAAAAATAAAATAAGATAAAATACTGGCTCAACAAAGATTTGCTCCTTTACCTTCCCCCCAATCACTTTTCCAGAAAAGTAATGAATTTCCCCGAGGCCAATCTTCGTGGTGGTGGTGTAAAGGTGAGAAGGACAGCCAGCCCCATGGCAGAGTGCTTGGGTTCACGCACTCCGCTTTGGCAGTCCAGGTTTTCGTTGGTTCAGATCCTTAGCGTGGACCTTGCACTGGTTATCAGGCCATGCTGGCGTGGCATCCCACATAGTACAAATAGAAAGACCTGCAACTAGAACATACAACTAAGTACTGGGGTGGGGGAGCTTTGGGGAGAAGGAGGAGGAGGAGGAGGAGGAGGAGGAGAAGGAGAAGAAGAGGAAAAGATGTTGAAGGCAATGGTACCATGGTACCTTCATCGGAGATAAAGAAGCCCTTGCTTATATTCCTTATGATGTGCCAGACATGCCACCAACAATTTTTAATGCTATTTAATGACGAAATAGCTAACTAGAAAAATCCTATGACTAGATAATATCTATATTTGAAGTTTTAGCCATACTGAGCTCAGTTGTAACAGCTCACCTTTAGGGAAACAGACCTTGGGTTAGGGGTGTCGAATGGGCTCCAGTTTCACTGCAGCTCAAGTGGCCCAGCCCTGAGCAGAACAACCATGCAGAAGAGAGCTCTTCCCCATGCATGTTTCTGCTTGACAGAACCATCTCCCCAAGGGCTACTTTGAGGTGAAACAGCTTTGTTTCCCACTCAGCATCAATTCAGTGCTTAAAATCAGAAGTTCACTGTACTCCACCTCAATTTCAAACTTCTCTTTCCCTTTAGAGAGAGCTCTCTAGAAGCTGCTGGACCCCACAGCCCTAGGGCCTAGACCACCTTTCTGGAAGGGAATGATTTTCCACTACTATGGCAGGCACCACTGCTAGAGTCCTCAGCCTGGATTCAAAGCTCTAGCCACAATCTGCCTTTCCAGTCCACCCCCTCCACTCACTAACCAGTGCTCTATGCTGCACCTAAACTGGACTGTCGCTGTTCCCTGAGCAGGTCTTGTGCTTTCCCACCAGGTCTACATTGTTCATACACCCAGCTCAAAACCCAACTTCTCCCCACAGCCTCCCTTGATCCCTCCCATGACCAAATGTGAGCTCTCCCTCCTGTGAACGTGCACAGCCCTAAATTGACTCTCTCTCTGCACTTATCACATTCTGCCTAACACTGAAGTTGTTGCTGTGCTTCTCCAACCTCCACCCCCTGCCCTTCTACTCTGTAACCTCCTTGGTGGCACAATATAGTGTATTGTTTCCATATCCGTCACATTATCCAGCACAGCACTCAGTAAATATTTGCTAAGCGAAAGAATAAATCCTCAGGTTTCTAAGTTCAAAATGTTTCCCTTGGAAACCTCTACACCTGGGTTTAATAGTAGCTCTATTGACATTTGGGGCTGAATAATTCTTTGTTGTAGGGTGCTGTTCTGCACATGGTAAGATGTTTAGCAGCATCCGTGTGTCCTTTACCACTGGGTGCCTATAACAGCCTGTTCACACACACCCCCGGACACACACAGTTAGGAGAGCCAAAAATACGTCCAGAATTGCCAGATGTCCCCTGAAGGGGGAAACCACTCCCCCACTGACAACCACTGCTCTATGTCAATAGTTCTCAAACCTGGCTACAGGTTTAGACTTACCTAGACCTTTAGACTGAGCCTTGAATGAGGGGAACTGAGATCCAGATCCTGGCTCAGCCTCTTTGCAATCCTGGAGAAGATGCTTAACTTTTTGGAGCCTCAGTTTTATCATCTTAAAATGAATAAAATGCCACTTAGCACATAGCATTGTTGTGGAGATTAAATGATCCATAATGTGCACCTAGTAAGGCTTCAATACATGGACTGAGTAGAATTTCTAAGTAGCTCCTAGAGCGTAAGAGCAGTGGACTGGGGAAAGCTCGCTGAACTGCCAGGTGGCACGATTACAAACCAAATTGGATCTGAGGTGCTGCCTCAAATCTTGCAACACCGAGAAGTATGGCTAAAGAAAATGACATCCCCCACCTACCTGCCCAAAAGAAAATCTGATCTAGCTTTTTTTTTTTAAAGATTGGCACCTGAGCTAACATCTGTTGCCAATCTTTTTTATTTTTTTAATCTTCCTTCTTCTTCTCCCCAAAGTCCCCCAGTACATAGTTGCGTATTCTAGTTGTGAGTGCCTCTGGTTGTGCCATAGGGGATGCCACCTCAGCAAGGCCTGACAAGAAGTGCCACGTCCACCCCCAGGGTCTGAACCGGCGAAACTCCGGGTCGATGAAGCGGAGTGCCCGAACTTAACCACTTGGCCATGGGGCTGGCCTGCCTGATCTAGTATCTCTTAAAATAACTACACACTTGTTCAATATGCTTTTCACAAGAGAGAGGGGATAATTAGATGAGAGGATATGAGAATTTTAGGAAATAAAATACTTATATTAATAGATTTCTCCTTACTTATAACATTACTTGATGTGGTCTCGGCAAGCCAAATAGTCTAAAGAAAGATTTCTTGGACTCTCAAGGTCTGGCTGTAGTGCTCCTTTATTCAGAGAACAGCACGGGGACAGGACCCATGGGCAATGAAGAGCTGCAAGCACGGGGACAGGACCCATGGGCAGTGAAGAGCTTCAATGAGTTGAGGGTAGGGCTAAATTTACAAGGCATAGGTATGTGAGTTATTTCTTTACAAGACAAAGGAAAGATCATGTAAAAAAGTCGTTAAAATGGTATCAGTGCAGGTGGAGTCTGGTTATTGGGGGTTCCTATAACTTTGGATACGAGTCAGGTCAAATCAACTCAGGACAGCCTATACTTCCCGGAGGATGATATAGGTCGGTATGCAGGGCAGGACACCTTGGCTTCCCTCCCTGGGGCAGCCTTGGTCCTCATCATTACTTATTAATTATAAAATTACTTATAATAATAGCTGACATGTGTTAAGCTACCCTACGTGGCAGACATTGTTTTAGGCATTTCACACATATTACCTCATTCTGCCCTCAGAGAAATCTAATACATATTTTTATTTTTAACTTTTCATTTTTAAGACTTAAAAAATGTGATGGGGGCTGGCCTGGTTGCTTAGTGGTTAACTTCTCACACTCCGCTTCCGCGGTCTGGGGATTGCTGGTTGGGATCCTGAGTGCAGATCTACACACCACTTGTCAAGCCATGCTGTGAAAGGCATCCTACATATAAAATAGAGGAAGATGGGTGCAGATGTTGGCTCAGGGCCAATCTTCCTCAGCAAAAAGAGGAAGAATGGAGGCAGATGTTAGTTCAGGGCTAATCTTCCTCAAAAAAAAAAAAAACTATGATATAATCAGAGTTCCAATATATCCTTCATTCAGCTTTTTTTTTTCAAATAAGATCTTACATAACCATAATGCGATTATCAAAAACAGGAAGTTAGCACTGATACAATACTATTAACTAACATACAAGTATTCAAATTTAGATAATTATCACATTAATGTCCTTTTCTGGTCCAGAATCCCGTCCAGGATCCTACACTGAATAAAGTTATCATGTCTCCTTGGTCTCCTCCAATCTAGGGTAGTTTCTCAGCCTTCCTTGTCTTTCATCACCTTGACACTTTTGAAGAGTGCTGGTCAGTTATTTTGTAAAATGTCCCTCAATTTGGGTTTGTCTGATGTTTCCTCATGATTAAGTTCAGATAATGCATTTTTGGCAAAAATACCACAGAAGTGATGTGTGCCTTCTCGGTGCATCCCATCAGAGGACCCATGATATCAATAACTCTCATTACCAGTGATGTTAACTTTGAACACGTGGTTAAGTGTTGTCTGCCAGGTTTCTCTACTGTGAAGATAGTGGGTTTTTTTTTTTTTTTTTTTGGATATCTGCTTAACCATTAAAGAATACAATCTCTTAAAATAAGAATGCATACTTCCCCTCTTCAGCCTTATTGGAAGGCCCTATTTTTAATGCCCAGATTAGTCCCTTTCCAGACACCAGGGTCATGTTGACCTGTTAATTTGCAGCTAAATACCTCTTTGAAACTTTGATGAAAATCTATCCTGGGTGTGTTTAATGCGTGTTCTTTGTTCTAAAAGTTATGAATGTACTGAAAACCATGCTTCCCAGGCATGCTTTCTAAGGCCTTCCTGGGTTATAATCCTTACTCTGGGTCAAGTAAAACTCACCTTATTTCTCTTATCTATAGAATTTTTATTGGTTATTTTGCCTCAACAGGAAGCACAGAGGAGAGTGGTGCCACATACCAGGGCACAGTGCCTGTGGCCCTTCTGTGCTGTCAGCCTAAACCCTGGGCTTCTATCTCTTGGCCTCAGGTGCCCCTCCCTCCCAAAATGGCCCTTAGTCTCTCCTGTCCCACCACCACCCTCCTTGCTTCTGACCTCCAGCCTTGCAAGCTTCCCCAGGGCTTCCTGATCTCTGGGCCTCTCCATGTCCTAAGTCGGCCTGATCCTCTGACCACTGTCCTCCAGATGGGTCCAAATCCTTCCCTCAGTCTGCCAGTCCCTAAAATTGCAGTTGGCTAGACCTCGGGCTTGGGACTCCCAAGCCCCAGGTCTGAGAGCCCAGGGCTCCTGGCCCAGAGCTCGAGTTCCTCCCTGCCAGGCGTGACCAAGCCCCTCCTTCAAACCAGGCTCCACAGGCGAACGGATATGCCTCGCAGGGGACAGTGCAGGCGGGAACCTCTGCTTCACCGTGTCCCTTCGGGCAGCAGACTACGGAGTACAGGTGCCAGATGGCATCATGGCAGCCTACCTGGCCATAATGCTGCAGTCTACCGCCTCTCCTTCCCGCCTCCTGAGCCTCGTGGACCCCCTGCTGCCCCTCAGAGTGCTCTCCAAGTGTGTCAGCGCCCATGCTGGTAAGGCCACACCCACAGAGCTGGGGGCCTGGCGGTGCTTGGATGCCTGGGTCCTGCAGGAACAGGGGCTACAGCCCAGTCTCCTGGGTCTGAGGGAGGAGGGGCTGAGGAGAGGAATCTGAGATCCTACTGAAGCGATCAGATATTCTTGGGTCCCTGGGGGCACAGATACCTGAAGTTCTGGGTGTTGAGAAGGGGCCCAGAAAGAGAAGAGACCAACTCAGGCCACATACATTCCACAGGTAGGGAGACAGAGGACCACTTCGACTCAGACCAGAAGGAGCTGGGCATGATGGGGCTGGTGGGGAGGGACACAGCCCTGTTCTTCTGAGACTTGTGCTTGAGCACCTCCTCATGGCTCAACTCCTTCCTGGAGCTGAAAAGGTACAAGTCCCACATGAACTTGGTGCCCACAGCAGGTTAATGAAGCCCTCCCCTCATGCACCTGTCCAGGGTGGCCAGAAAGGACAGCCTGGCACACCAGAAGTCCTGCAGGAGTATAGGGCCCATGGCCTGGGCACTCAGGGAAGCAGAGATCACCTTCCTGGTTCTGCCCCTTGTCCATCCCTGGACCCTACCACAAAGACTTGATTTTCCACCACTGTCCACATCTGGAAACCCCAGGAGTTCTGGTCCCCCAGGCCATCTCAGAGTCCTGGGAACTATAGGATTTAGCTTTTCAAACAACCTGTCCCAGAAAGGCACCCTGGGAAATAACTCAGAAGTCTTGCCACATGTCATGATTTTCAGTCCCAAAAGCACCACTTAAATCCCTTGGGCCCTCAGGTAGGAGTCCAGCGGTTCTAGATTCTTTCCAGACTTTCAACATAGGCCTGTGGGGGTCATACCCCAGTCCAGGGGCTGGCCTACGAGCCTGGGGTGGGGAGATCAGCAGACCGGACAGCCCTCAGGAAGTGGAGGAGATTCCCAGCCTTGGGTGGGTGGCAGGACCCTCAGGCAGCTAAAATTCGCACCCCTTCAGGGATCCATTTTTCCCCCCATTTTTCAACATTTTAAGAATTTTAAAGCACAGCCAACTCACCTTAATTTCTACCTCTAGCAAATCAGCACTATTTTTTGTGTAATAAGAATTGTATATTCGAAAGTAGATGCAGTTCATATTATTCAGAAAATTATTCAAGTTGAATATGGTTTATTTTAAATTAATTTTTTAATTGTAGGATATTGAAATGGAGGAAGGATTTGAATTTTGGGTAGATGGGACATTGAGCAGTGGGGTTTTCCTTGTTAAGGAGTCAAGTGAATCCCTAGAGGCACACGTGTCAGTCTAGCTCCTTACAGCTCCTTACTCACTGGTTGCTGGGTGACATGGGCAGGTAATGGTATCTCTGAGCCTTACTTTGCTCCTCTGTGAAATGGGTGCAATAAGAGTACCTGCCTCATAAGGCTGTTGTAAGGAGTGCATGCACCTCCTTGTGTCAAGCACCCAGCACAATACCTGGCACACAGTAGATGCTCTTGGAAGATGCCAGCACCCCTGGCAGGCTGTGCCCTGTGACTCTAGTCAACAGTTCTGTCCCAGTGACCCTCTGGGTCATGGTGCACTTCTACAGTTCTTCTCATATCACCTTGCATTTTGCCTTCATGGATTTATAAAGACAAGTGAGAAAACTGAAAAATGTAGGGTCTTGGCCCTAGTGGTAAGCAGCAGGCGTCTGAAAAAATTAATTTATATCCCAACTGAGCAAGAAGAACAGCTTTGCATGATGGGGAGAGAATCCTCCCAAGATGCATGTCTAGGTGAGAACATGAGCTGAGAGTTCTGGCAGGTGACCCTTCAGTTCATCACTGTCCTAGGTGGGAGCCGCTGCCCACGTGTGGCTACTGAGCACTTGAAATGGGGCGAGTCCGAGTGGACATGTGCTGAAGTGTAAAACACATACCAGGTTCCAAAGACTAGTAATGAGAAAAAGAGTGTAAATATCTCATTAATAATTTTATTTGTCACATATTGAAATTATAATATTTTAAATAAAACAAAATAAAGTCATCTGTTTACTTTACTTTTTAAGTGTAGTGTATTAGTTTGCTACAGCTGCCATAACAATATCACACAAACTGAGTGTCTTAAAACAAAGAGGAATTTATTGTCTTACAGTCCTGGAGGCTGAAAGTCTGAGATCAAGTGTTAACAGGGTCGGTTGTGAGGAATCATCTGTTCCAGGCCTCTCTCCTGGCTTCTGTGGTGTTCCTTGGTTTCTGGCAGCATAAACATGGCATTCTCCCTGAGTCTCTGTCTCTGTGTCCAAATTTCCTGTTTATATAAAGACACCAGTCATACTGGTTAGGGCCTCCTAGTGACGTCATCTTAACCAATCACATCTGCAGTGACTGTTTCCAAACAATATCACTTTGTGAGGTACTGGGGTTAGGACCACAATATATGAATTTGGGGAGGGAGGGACACAATTCAACCCATAACATGGCTACTAGGAAACTTAAAATTGCACATGTAGCTTGCCTTATGTTTCTAGTGGACAGAGCTGGCCTATGTGATCAGTGAAACAGTGATGCCTGTTGACCTGGACTGGCTGAGGCTGTTGGAAAGTGCATATTCATGCATTCCACAGGCACTTATGAGGATTTATTACTTGATTCAGCACTAGAGGTCGAGCATAGGATACTTAGCTGAAACCTCGCTCCCCCTCCAGGCACTTGTAGTTGACTGAGGGAGGTAGAAAACAGTTAATAGCAGCACAAATATTTAATTGCAAAGTAGGCTAAGAGCTGTGACAGACAAGTACAGGAGTGACAGTGTGGAACTTTACCTGTGCCCTGTGCTCCTGGAAAACAGCGATGGTTAGGAACTGGCCCAACCTTCTATGTTCCAGAAACAGATTACTGCCAGGAAGCTCCCTTTCCCATATGACTTAGATAAGACTCGTGATGGCCCCTGTTCACCTATGACAAGGCCAGATACAGACCCCCAAATTCCCATTCTCTGTATCATGAGTGAGCTCTGGTCTCAGTCACAGAGCAGCGGGAGCCATGAAGAGAGCTAGGCAGAAGAGCACCTTTGTCTGACTGACATTTTCAGACGATCAGGTTGTACCTCCTACTTCAACTCTCTTTTCACTTTATCAGTCTCTAAGGTCTCAAGGAAAGTCTTCAGTGGTCAATGTCGGTGAGATTGTGGACGAATGTGTGCTTGGATGTACACTGTGTGCCTAAACCTTGCTACACACAGGCTTTTTAGCTAACAGTTTGTGAGGACTCTCATTTTTCCATGTGCTCCAGACACTTTTAAGCCCTTTACACACATTATCTTATTTAATTTTACAACAATTCTATGAACTAGATACTACTAATACATTCATTTTGAAGAGGAGAAGTTAATTTGGCAAAAGGCTCACAGAAGCGAGGGATAGAGTGGAGACTCAAAGCTAGATGCGATCTGAGTCTGAGTCCATAAAAATCTACATTTCCTCAAGTTATTTATTTATAGTATGTCTGATTTTCTTGACTAGACCCTAAATTACTAGAGGGCGGAAGCTGAATGTTATTTGGACTTGAATCCTCAGCATGTGGTAGACGGTTATGGTACAGGAACTTCAGCCTGGTGGATGTTTAGGATTTGAACCCTCCAAGAGAAATGAGGAGGACCTTTCTGGTTATGGGAGGAGCATGAGCTGAGGCCTGGAGTTGGAAGTGGGTGTGGCACATGGGAATGGGGAGGTGGGCAGAGCAGAGACTGGCCTGAGTGGAGGAGTGGATGCTTGTTGGTGCTGGTGAAAGACACACTTGAATGTGCTGTGGGTAACCCGTGTAGTGGTACGCACACCCAAAAGAGGACATGTGAGTTTTATGCTGTAGCCACTGGGGACAGGGACATTGATGGCAGCAAAGGTGAGGAGTTAAGAAAAGAAACTAGAGGCCGGCCTGGTGAAGTAGTGGTTACGTTCATGTGCTCCACCGCAGCAGCCTGGGGTTTGCCGGTTCAGATCATGGGAGCGGACCTAGCACTGCTCCTTAAGCCATGCTGAGACAGCATCCCACACAGAGGAACTAGAAGGACCTGTGAATAGGATATACAACTATGTGCTGGGTCTTTGGGGAGAAAAACAAAAAGAGAAAGATTGGCAACAGATGTTAGCTCAGGGCCAAACTTCCTCACCAAAAAAAAAAGCATACCTTAAAAAAAAGTAAAAGAAGCTAGAGCTTGGCAGTCTGATTCCAATGTTAGAAAACTTCAGCTTAAGAAAAGAAAAGAGAAAGCAATCTTAGCACCTGTTTACTAGCAAGTGTCACACTGGGTCTTCCTCTGTACAGGGCCACTCTCATTATCAAGCCCTGAGGGGTGTGTTAGGATGCCAGGGTCAGGGAGCTTTTGTAGCTTGTCTGGTTTCATGGAGGTTGAAAGCATCAATGACAGAATTGGAGTACACATCTTCATGACTACAAAGGGCATGTTCTTTTCAATGCATCATGCTGCCTTTGTTGGTGTTGTTAAAGGCCAGGCTTCTGGGAACCACGGGAAATTATAAAAAAGTCTATTATATTGGTGTTTAAAAGTGAAAAGACCAGGGAAATAGGTTAGAGAGACTGAAAAAAATTATCCCATCTTTGTGGGGAGGGCAAGGAAGGCCTCCCTAGAACAAACGTCCAGAATATTTCAGCTGTCTAATAGGCATCTCAGTAGTTTATGTCCAAATGGGGCTCTTGATTTTTTTAACCCCTCAATTTGTTTTTCCCTAGTGTTTCTCATATCATAAGATGGTACCACTGTCTCCCCACATCAATCAAGGCAAAAGCTTGATAAAGAGCAGGTAAGGCCTTGCATTCTTTTATTTTTTTTTGAGGAAGATTAGCCCTGAGCTAACATCTGCTGCCAATCCTCTTTTTGCTGAGAAAGAGTGGCCCTGAGCTAACAGCTGTACCCAACTTCCTCTACTTTATATGTGGGACGCCCACCACAGCATGGCTTGCCAAGAGGTGCCATGTCCGCACCCGGGATCTGAACTGACGAACCCCGGGCAGCAGAAGTGGAACGTGCGAGCGTAACCGCTGTGCTGGGACTTGCATTCTTGATGCACCTGACAAGTGGGTGCAGGGACACTCGGGGCTGTGATGGATGCCTTTCCAGCACCTGGGGCCTGCTGAAGTTTGCCCTGAGAGTTCTTCTGATTGCTTGAATATCAGACAACCAATCAGTGAGTATAGTTTCAATGATAGAAGGAGGTGCCTGTGTCCTCTGTTAGCTGTCCCATTGCCTACTCAAATTAATCCCTACCTTATAAGTCTGAAGAGTTCAAGGCCCAGGTCAACATTGTAAGACTCACGTCACTCTGGATGGGCAGCACCCAAGGCCTGCAAGATCTCCCTCCCAGGCTTCAGGCCCACTGGCCACTCCCAGTTTTGAAGGGATGTGGGTGTGGCTGTGAGCAGAGAGGGCGGGTCTCCAGGTCCTTTCATTCCTTGGACTGGACCCCAGTTTCCATTAATTTTGTTGTAAGGTCACGAAGATTAAAATCACCCGAGCATTTTCTCCAGGAAGACTCCCTTTGGAGTAGCTATTTATACCTGCCTGCCCTGCTAGGATCATCTGCAGTGCCCGTTCCAACAGCTTTAGGACTGGGTCCTAACTTTAGTCCAAAACACAGGTGAGCTGTTGATCCAGCTGCCCCGAACAGTTACTTGCTTGTCTGAAGTTCCCAGTGTGGGAGAATGAAGATAGTAACTTAATTCTGATCCTTTTCTGCTATTTTTTGAGGGAGGTTCAGAGCTGCAGGTAATATTTTTCTCTCTTAAGATTCCACATACTTCTAAGTAATTGATGACATGATTGCTTGAGTATTTTGATTTAGTTTTATAGATTAGGATAAGGAAACCCAATTTGTAAATCTCCTGTAACCTACAATATGGCAACAATCTCTTCTACTGGTGCAATTTCTCAAATTATACTGTTTAGGGAAATGATTCTCATGTTCTTGGTGTTCTTGAGAATTACCTGGGGTGTCTTTTGAGACGGCAATTTCTGGATTCCATGTTCTTATGGCCAAGCCTGAGATAAATGGGTCTGGGGTGGGGATATGCTTTCCTTCTAGTGGGAGGAGCTGCAAGGTGCAGGCAAAGGGCATGGGTGTGTCTTTCTAACATCAGGAAGACAAGAAGATTAAGAAGAGTGATCCAAGCTGCAACATGAACCCCTGTTTGTTAGATGTAGAAGTCCTATGCATGAATCAGTGCATTTAAAATAAATATTTGGTAAATGACTCTCAATTCCCTTGCCCTTGAGATTTCACATGTGTGTAGGGGCCCATCTCTCTCTCTCACACACACTCACGCACACGTCTCTCAGGGAATCTTCAGTGTCCTGGACTGCACTAGGCAGGCTTCAGGAGAAGAGCAAAGAGAGCAAATGACCTTGATGATGTCCTCAGGGCACTCAGCTCAGAGAGTGCTATGAGGCCTGAGGCAGGGCTGAGGACAGGTGCAGGTGGCTCAGAGGGGTGGGGGGGCCTGCTGGGAGGAGTGAGGGCACCAGGGAGCTGGGTACTATGTCCAGGAGGGCTCACTATTTCCAACAGAGAACACATCTCTTTGCAGCAGCTGTGCATACAGAGGGTCCCCAGGCCAGGCTGCCAGTGCCTCAGCTCAAGACCAATCCTGCTCCAGGGTGTGGAATTTGCAGTCTGTACCCAAAATGGGTGGGATCAAGGTTGACGATGACATCAAGGGAAATCTATAATTCCAAACTCAAAAGCCTGTCCACAAAATAAGAAAATACCCACGCATTCTCTATTAAGTCCCCAGGGCACACACTACCCACATCTAAATCAGCAGGAATGCCAGTCATTTCCTGGGTTCCTCCCCAACAGGTCCACCTGCAGACACACAGGGTGGCTCACAACTATCTCCACATCTCTCCTTTGTTCAGCTGCCGCCACCTCCTGGCAGATGATTGATAATCAGGGTGATGGAGCCTGAGAGCCTGGTCCCCCAGCTGACCAGGAAGACGGGACTCAGCCTCAGATTGTTGGGAACAAGACAGCAAGGACCATTCTGAAGACCTAGGGGTATCGGGGAAGTTGGACATTCAAACAGAGCTGCCCAAGTGTAATGGGAACAGAGAGATATTGTAGGACTGGGTCAGGGAACAGAATTGAGGGGCCTTGGCCGGAAGCTCTGAACTGGGAAGTTCTTGAATGTTTGCAGGGAGAAGGCTGGATTCTCCAGAGGAAATGATTCCACTGAAGTACCTCAATGGGCTGTGTGCTCCTGTCTGCCAACCCTCTACTTCTCTGACTTCCAGGAATAACGGCCTCTCCTCACATCCACCTGCCCAAACTCACCTGTGCCCCTTTATTGTCCAACTCTACATGAAGGGACTCTGAGGTCCCTTTCCTGAACTGCAGGGACAGGGAGGGGAGGCTGAGTTCCCCACAGACAGCCCAACAATGGTGTCCTGAGGGGTGGGGTCAAGCAGAACCTCACACTCCCCATGTCCTGGGTCCTGATCAGGAGTTGAGGGTGAAGCCTGGACACCACCTACTCCCTCAGGTCCTCAGAGAAACTGTGCCACAGCGAATGACACAACTCTCCTGATTCTTCCCAGTAGAAAGTTTCCAGAAATACTTGGGGAGACTCATCTCTTGCTGTGAATATTCCACAACAGCCCAGCCAAGGTCCAGGTGCACAGATCTTAAGTAACAGGGCCTTCAGGGCTGCAGGCTCATGGCCATTTCCCCCAGTGCCCACACCTTAGCAGGGGCATCTGGGCCCTGAGTGTCCAGCCTTCACTGCTCACTGTACGTGGAACCATCCTTCTCCCCACTGACATAGGCCCTGGGTTTGGTTCCAGGTCACTGGTCCATGCTTCCACATCCTCCAATGGGATGTTCCTCCCTGGGGTCCCCGATGTCTGTCCCAGGAGCTTCACTCAGAGCAAACTGAAACAGTATATGAAAGCTAGGGCTTGTGGCAGTAAAAACACTTGCATTTGTCTCAGGTGATAGGAAAGGGCCCCAAGAGCTCAAGGAGGAGTGTGAGTGCCCTCTAGTGGATGGTTCCTGCTGGAAGAAGAGCAAAAGGGCCAGGAGAAGTGAGAGATTAGGGCTGACCTTGGACAAAGGACATGGCAGGTTCAGAAGGCGGCATATTTAGGGGTGATTAACTTATGGCTGTGTGTGGTTCATCGGCTGGAAGACTCCGGTTTTTCAAAGGGTGTAACCACAAGTCAGAATGACACCACTGGGTTACACTTCAAAGTCAGACGAGGGAAATATTATAGACACTGAAATGAAAAAATACATGATAACAAATCTATATGCAATGTCATTAAGCAGTCTACTCTGATATTCTTATCACCTTAAGAGGCATCTTAGCAATGAATGCCAAGTCATCCTATCATTAGGAAAAAATATCTTACTAAGAAGAAAATTTTATCGTAGAAGTTTATTTTCAGAATCATATACTTTGGAATCATTCATGAAGTGTGAATCTCCACCCCAAAAATGGACTTTGTCAGAGACTGGTAAGTGTCAGGGTTTCATTCCCAGTACCTGTGAGCTGATAGAACTCTACCCCCAACCCAGGGCTTCTCTCAGGAGCACAGGAGTCTTTGATGGTCCCTCATTAGGGGGAGGAGGGCCTTTTTAGTGTCCTCACCGTTCCCCCATCCACTCTCACACTCTGGGCAAGATCTGTTGTCCTTCTTGGATGTGATATTTAAATTACTGACCTCTATTTCTGTCCTTCATCCATCCCAACATTGTGAGAGGTGCAGGAGGTGCCTTCTGATCTTGATTTTGCATGAAAAGTTCTCAAAAACAGTCGCCTTCACCCACCTTGAACAGACATCCACTTGAGTGCCATCATCATCACCCAGAAGGATTTGGACACTTTTTTTGGTATCAGATTATTTCCAACTCTTTTTTTTTTTTTCAGGGAGAAATGTGACTCTCTCCACATGGATGACCAATAGAAATGGACAAAGAGTTTTTTTTTTCTTGGAGCAAAATGGTGGGGTGAGCTGACCCAGGATTCTCTCCCCTCCAAAATACAACAAAAGATTGGAAGAACTGAATTTCAGAGAACAAAAATAATGCCAGCTCGTTAGAGACCTACAATACCAAGAAGGCAGAGATCATAAACTTTGCTTACACCTTCGGAGGCGCTGGAACGGTAGGAGAGAACATCGCTCCCTCCCCTAGAGTCTGCCATCGCTGCGGTGCTGGTCGGGAAGGAGCAGGGGAGGGGCTGCACGACCGGGGGATCATCCAGGACTCCTGCCGCTGATTCAGTGGAGACCCGCTGATGGGGGGAAAGCTTCCGTCCGCGGGGACCCCATAAATCAAGGGCTTTGGGAGACCAGAGAACAGAACTGATCTGAACCCAGACCAGCGCGTGTGAGTAACAGCCACTCCCCTCCCAGCAAAGCCAGTGGGCGCAGCCATCTTGCCCCAAGGCGGAGAGCTAACATGCCGCTCTCAACCCCCATCTAGTGGCGACAGGCTGTAACTGCAACTGAATTCTACCACCATGAGAAAAAACCGCTCCTCTACCATCCAGTAATTTATAAAAGCCCCAGACCAGAAGGAAAACAATAAAAACACAGAATTAAGTCCTGAGGACTTGGAATTAGGTAAACTAAGTGATAATGAATTCAGAGCAGCTATAATAAAAAAACTCAATGAGGTAGAGAGAAAGATAGAGAAACAAGTTGAGTTCTGGAGTTACTTCACAAAAGAGATTGAAATCATAAAGAAGAATCAAACAGAATTACTTGAGATGAAAAACACAATGGACCAGATAAAACAGAATACGGATTCCCTGAATGCCCGTGTAGACAACATAGAGGAGAAAATTAGCATAATCGAGGACAGACAGGCTGAATGGCACCAGACAGAGGAAGAAAGACAACTAAGAATTTAAAAAAATGAGGAAAATCTCCGAGAGATAATAGATTCAATGAGGAGTAAGAACATAAGGATCATAGGAATTCCCGAGAATATGGAAAAGGAAAATGGAGCAGAAAGTGTGCTTAACGAAATTATTGAAGAGAACTTCCCAAATCTAGGGATCAACGGAGAAATGTGTGTAGAGGAGGGTTTTAGATCTCCTAGATTTGTCAATGTTAAAAGAGCTACCCCAAGGCACACAGTAGTAAAGTTGGCAAATAGGAATGATAAGGAGAGAATACTCAGGGAAGTAAGGGAAAAAAAGAGAATAACCTATAAAGGAGCCCCTATCAGACTGTCAGCGGATTTCTCTACAGAAACCCTACAAGCTAGGAGAGAATGGAGTGATATATTCAAAGCTTTAAAGGATAAAAGCCTTCAGCCAAGAATACTCTATCCAGCAAGAATTTCCTTCAGATATGAGGGAGAAATTAAATATTTTCCAGACAAACAAAAGTTAAGGGAATTTGTAACTAAAAGCCCTCCATTACAAGAAATCCTCAAGAAGTCTCTCATACTTGAAAAAAGAAAAAAGGGAGAAAGGGGACACAATCCACAGACTAGGGAGACCGATGGATAGAACCAGAACAGGATAGCAAATGTTCAATTATAGCATTAGGGTAAAGGTAAGGAAACTACCAAAACAAGGACGATCTTAGCACTCTAACTACAAATGAATAAGACGAGTTGGAATAAAAAATGAAAATAACTATTTAGGAGGGGAAGAGCAAAGGGTCTAAATCAGTATTGGTCAAGTAGGTAAGAGACCACCAGAGAATAGACTATATTATACATGAGATTCTAAATACAAACTTCAAGGTAGACACTAAAATAAAGTACAGAACAGAGTCACAAATCATAAATAAGGAAAAATCTAAGAAACCCAGCATAAGAAATTGCAGTATTAAATGGGTAGGATAAAGCACACAGGAAAAGAAACACAGGAAAACAAGATAATGAGCAACAGATTAACAGCATTAAGTCCACATGCATCAATAATCACTCTCAATGTGAACGGATTGAACTCTCCAATAAAAAGACACAGAGTGGCAAAATGGATTAAAGAACAAGATCCAACAATTTGTTGCCTCCAGGAAACACACCTCAGCCCCAAGGACAAACACAGACTCAGGGTGAAGGGGTGGAGGACAATGCTTCAAGCAAATAGCAAGGAAAAAAAGGCAGGTGTTGCAATTCTCATATCAGACCAAGTGGATTTCAAAATAAGACAGATAAAGAGAGACACAGAGGGACAATATATAATGATCAAAGGGACACTTCATCAAGAAGAAATAATGCTTATAAATATCTATGCACCCAACACAGGAGCACCAAGATTCATAAAGCAACTATTAACAGACCTAAAGGAAGATGTTAAAAACAACACAATAATAGTAGGGGACCTCAACACCCCACTCACATCAATGGATAGATCATCCAGACAGAAAATCAACAAGGAAATAGTGGAGCTAAATGAAAAACTAAAACAATTGGACTTAATAGACATATATAGATCACTCCACCCAAAAGAGCTGAATACACATTCTTCTCAAGTGCACATGGAACACTCTCAAGGATAGACCATATGTTGGGAAACAAGGCAAGCCTCTACAAATTTAAAAAAATTGAAATAATCACAAGCATCTTCTCAGATCATAGTGCTATAAGGCTAGAAATTAATTACAAGAAAAAAGCTGAGAAAGGCACACAGATGTGGAGACTAAACAGCACACTACTGAACAAGCAATGGATCATTGAAGAAATTAAAGAAGAAATAAAAAAATACCTGGAAACAAATGAAAATGATAGCATGCCATACCAACTCATATGGGATACAGCAAAAGCTGTATTAAGAGGAAAATTCATCGCAATACAGGCACATCTTAACAAACAAGAAAAATCCCAATAAGCAACCTTAAAGCACACTTAACTGAACTAGAGAAAAAAGAACAAATGAAGCCCAAAGTCAGCAGAAGGAGACAAATAATAAAAATCAGAGCAGAAATAAATACTATTGAAACGAAAAAGGCAGTAGAAAGGATTAATGAGACAAAGAGCTGGTTTTTTGAGAAGATAAATAAAATTGACAAACCACTAGCCAGACTTACAAAGAAAAAAAGGGAGAAAGTTCAAATAAACAAAATCAGAAATGAGCGAGGAGAAATAACAACAGACTCTGCAGAAATACAACAGATTATAAGAGAATACTACAAAAAACTATATGCCAACAGAATGGGTAACCTAGAGGAAATGGATAAATTCTTGGACTCCTACAATCTCCCAAAGCTCACTTAATAAGAGGCAGACAATTTGAACAGACCAATCACAAGGAAAGAGATTGAAACAGCAATCAAAAACATCCCAAAGAATAAAACCCCAGGACCAGATGGCTTTCCTGGGGAATTCTACCAAACTTTCAGAGAGGATTTAATACCTATCCTTTTCAAGCTATTCCAAAAAATTAGGGAAGATGGAACACTTCCTAACACATTCTATGAGGCCAACATCACGCTGATACCAAAACCTGACAAGGACACCACGAAAAAAGAGAACTACAGGCCAATATCACTGATGAACATAGATGCAAAAATTCTAAACAAAATTTTGGCAACCAGAATTGAGCAATTCATCAAAAGAATCATACATCAGGATCAGGTGGGATTCATACCAGGGACACAGGGATGGTTCAACATCCGCAAATTAATCAACGTGATACACCACATCAACAAACTGAGGAATAAAAACCACATGATCATCTCAATAGATGCAGAGAAGGCATTTGACAAGATCCAACAGCCATTTATGAGAAAAACTCTGAACAAAATGGGCATAGAAGGAAACTACCTCAACATAATAAAGGCCATATACGACAAACCCATAGCCAACATCATACTCAATGGGCAAAAACTGAACCCCATCCCCCTGAAAACAGGAACGAGACAAGGATGCCCTCTATCACCACTCTTATTTAACACAGTACTGGAGGTCCTGGCCAGAGCAATCAGGCAAGAAAAAGGAATAAAAGGAATCCAAATAGGGAGGGAAGAAGTGAAACTCTTGCTGTTTGCAGATGACATGATCTTATATATAGAAAACCCCAAAGAATCCATTGGAAAACTGTTAGAAGTAATCAACAACTACAGCAAAGTTGCAGGGTATAAAATCAATTTGCATAAATCAGTAGCATTTCTATACTCCAGTAATGAACCAACAGAAAAAGAACTCAAGAATACAACACCATTCACAATCGCAACAAAAAGAATAAAATACCTTGGGGTAAATTTAACTAAGGAAGTTAAGGACCTATATAATGAAAATTACAAGGCCTTTCTGAGAGAATTGGATGACGACATAAGGAGATGGAAAGACATTCCATGTACATGGATTGGAAGAATAAACATAGTTAAAATGTCCGTTCTACCTAAAGCAATCTACAGATTCAACGCCATCCCAATCAGAATCCCAATGACATTCTTTACAGAATTAGAACAAAGAATCCTAAAATTCATATGGGGCAACAAAAGACCCCGAATTGCTAAAGCAATCCTGAGCAAAAAAAACAAAACAGGAGGCATCACAATCCCTGACTTCAAAACATACTACAAAGCTACAGTAATCAAAACAGCATGGTACTGGTACAAAAACAGGTGCACAGATCAATGGAACAGAATTGAAAGCCCAGAAATAAAACCACACATGTATGGACAGCTTATCTTTGACAAAGGAGCTGAGGGCATACAATGGAGAAAAGAAAGTCTTTTCAACAAATGGTGCTGGGAAAACTGGAAAGCCACATGTAAAAGAATGAAAATTGACCATTCTTTTTCACCATTCACCAAAATAAACTCAAAATGGATTAAAGACCTAAAGGTGAGACCTGAAACCATAAGGCTTCTGGAAGAAAACGTAGGCAGTACACTCTTTGACATCAGCATTAAAAGGATCTTTTCGGACACCATGCCTTCTCAGAGAAGGGAAACAATAGAAAGAATAAACAAATGAGACTTCATCAGATTAAAGAGCTTCTTCAAGGCAAATGAAAGCAGGATTGAAACAAAAAAACAACCCACTAACTGGGAAAAAATATTTGCAAGTCATATATCTGACAAAGGCTTAATATCCATAATATATAAAGAACTCTCGCAACTCAACAACAAAACATCAAACAACCCAATCAAAAAAATGGGTTGGAGACATGAACAGACATTTCTCCAAAGAAGATATACGGATGGCCAATAGGCACATGAAAAGATGCTCATCATCGCTGATCATCAGGGAAATGCAAATCAAAACTATACTAAGATATCACCTTACACCCGTTAGAATGACAAAAATATCTAAAACTAATAGCAACAAATGTTGGAGAGGTTGCAGAGAAAAAGGAACCCTCATACACTGCTGGTGGGAATGCAAACTGGTGCAGCCACTATGGAAAACAGTATGGAGATTCCTCAAAAAATTAAAAATAGAACTACCATACGATCCAGCCATCCCACTACTGGGTATTTATCCAAAGAGCCTGAAGTCAGCAATCCCAAAAGTCCTGTGCACCCCAATGTTTATTGCAGCACTGTTTACAATAGCCAAGACGTGGAAGCAACCTAAGTGTCCAGGAACAGACGAATGGATAAAGAAGATGTGGTACATATATACAATGGAATACTACTCAGCTGCAAAACAGAACAAAATCATTCCATTTGCAATAACATGGATGGACCTTGAGAGAATTACGTTAAGTGAAATAAGCCAGCGAGAGGAAGATAATCTGTGTATGACTCCACTCATATGAGGAATTTAAAACTATGGACCAAGAACAGTTTAGTGGATACCAGGGGAAAGGTGGGGTGGGGGGTGGGCACAAAGGGTGAAGTGGTGCACCTACAACATGACTGACAAACATTAATGTACAATTGAAATTTCACAAGATTGTAACCTATCAATAACTCAATAAAAAAAAAAGAAATGGACAAAGAGAAGTTGGATTAGTGTTCACAGAAGAGCTGTATCAATGCATGAAAGCTAAAATCATAAGAGAGTCCACATAAAGTCCACATTCCTGCGCTAAAACATGGATCCTGGTCGGCTTTCACCATTTCCTTAGGAGATGAACTACAAAAGTAATATTAACAGTGAAGTAGAAGAATAAAACACCACAGTTATTGACAAAACTAAAATAGCTATCTGTTTTTCCTTAAAAGAGCAACTGAGTGCATTATGTTCATTTTCACAATTATTTAAGAGTGCCCTTCTGCCAATATCCTATCTACAATTTTGTGACCTGGTAGAAATGACTCCCCCTTTCCCTTTAAATCTCAAATAGGAAACCAGAGGCAGCTCCTGGCTTTCACCATTTCCTCAAGATACAAAACTACAAAAGTGACATTAATAATGAACTAGAGAACAAAATGTGCATCACAGTTACTGATAAAACTAAAATAGTTATTCCTTTTTCCTTAAAAGAGCATCTAGTGAATTATGTTCATTTTCACAATGATGTAAGAGTGTCCTTCTGTCAACAGGCTTTCTACAATTTTGTGACCTGGTAGAAATGACTCCCCCTTTTCCCTTTAAACCACAAATACCAAACTACAGGTGGCTCCCAGGCCCTCTCCCAGATCCTACTGCCTGTGACCAGTAGCAGAACAAGCCAAGGCTCCAGGTCCTCAAAACAGCGGCTTGACCCCAGGCTGACACTGTGCCCTGATGTCTCCATGTTGGTGGGGCACTGATGGGTGGGTACAAGGCCCCTAGCCACAGAGTCCTGCACTCTCCTTGTGGCTCCATCCCAACCATCCCCAGAACCCTGCACTCTTTGCCTCTGCTGCATCCTCCAACACCAGGAAGTTCTGGAAGCTGAATACCTACTGGAAAGCATTGACCCCATGCTCAGCTCTCAGGGCCAGCTCCTGGGTGCGTCTGGACCCCATGACCACCCTCCAAGATGCTGCCATAGAGATGTGGAAGTCCCTGAAGTGGTGGCCCTGTAGCCTTAGAGGTGCTTTTCTACATGGCTGCCCTGATCCCATCACCTGCCCGTTCTCTCAGACACCAGAAACGTCACGTGTGGTGGACGGAGTGCTGGGCTCTGCATCCCAAGTGTCTCGACCTGTGTTCCAGGGGGGCAGTGCTGAGGCCTCAGTTAGTGCCAGGATGGGAGACAGAGGTTTGACAAGGAACCAGTTGGGACAGCAGGAGGCAGAGTCAAGGCATGGGCCACCAGGATTAATCTCTTATGAGATGGGGTGGTACTTTCCTTGTGTCCAGGGGGACTCTGAACAGAAGCCTCCACTCTAGAGGCAATGTCTTTGAGATGAGACCTAAGCTAGGACATATATCCAGCTTCACCCAGTAACAGATGCTTAATAAACACTGTTAAATGGGTGAGGGAAGACACACAACAGAAGCCTGTCACCCTCCTGTGACACCTGGGGATCAGAGAATGTTCTGTGTAGACAGAGGGGCACTGGCACAGCATGGGAAGAAGCCAGTGAGTGCCTCTTGCTGTCCTGGCTACAGGCGTTTACCCCTTGTAAAGTCAGAGGGACACAGGGGCCTCCTAACAGTGAAGGGTCAGATCCCCTTCCATCCCAGAAAAACACATCCCCTCCTCATCTCTCCCTTCTGAGTGACTTCTCTCCCTCGAGGGCCTGGGCCAGCAGCCTGTATCCTTCCTCTTCTCACAGAGACCTGATCTGGCCCAAACTCTGGATTCTCCACCCCAGGTAAAGAAACCACCAGGGAAGTTGAGCCCTACCCTGATCACAAAGGAAATCAGGGGGGACTCCCATCCCCAGGGTCCCTGGTCTGTGAGGACACCTGGAAGTGGACCCTTGAAGACATCTCACCAGCCCAAGGCATCCAGGGGAACAAGAGGAAAATCCCATTTAGGATGAGACAGGCAAACCAGCATACGCTTACTTCCCTCTCAGAGGGGCTGGAGGTCCCACAGAGTCCTCTCCTTCTGTAGGAAAAGAACCCACCGGATCTCCTGGTTGAGTCTCCATGTGGAGCTGCTCCAGCTCTTGGACTCTGTGGGGCGACCTCGAGCAGATGACAGACAGGAACAAAATGACTCAGATACAATGTCCCAGGGCTGTGATGGGAGAAACACAGGTCATTCTAGGCACCAGCCCCCAGGCCTTAGACTTCCCAGGGTCCTTGAGACCTCAAGAGACCACTCACTTGGCCCTTCCTTTGAAATCTTGGGTCAGAGAGCTCCTTCTGAGGCAAACCATCCACCAGGCAGCACAGGACATCAGATCAGGAGTCCACTGGACAATGTCTGTCCTCTCCCTGGGCTCACTCTGCACTAGGATGGAGTTGGGCAGCCTGGGGACCCACAGTGACCAAAGAGACAGGCTGATGAGATCCTGCAGCCTGGAAGTCAGAGCTCACATCAGTCCAGGGCTCAGGGCCAACTCACACCCTCTGAAGCCTGGTCAGCATCCCTGGAGCAGTCCCTGACATTGGCCGCAAAACTCCTCAGGCACTCTAGGGGGCGACATCAGTACACACAGATAAGATGGAGGAAACAACACATTAATGTGGCTTTGGTTGAGGAGGCAGACAAGGAGCCTGATTTCCATCGCTTGGTCCAACAGATCCTTCTGGGCCCCTCCTACATGTCTACTCTGTCCCACCTACTCCTTCTAATGGTAGCAGAGCACCCTGCTCTGTCAGGGATCCCTGTGCAGCTCCCTACACCTTGTCTGGAGCCACTCATGGGGAAGGTGGATTGACCACGGGAAAATCAGCCAGGCAGAGGACAGAGGCCCCCAAGATGGTGAGGGGGCACATGGACAGACTCTGAGCCACAGCTCAGCCAACACACGTGGAGAGTGAGGGTCTCCTTGAAACCTTTCCCCAGAAGACCAGGGAGTCCACAGCCACCTGGACCTCCCGCCACCACCATCCCCTCACTCAGAACATGCAGGAAACCTCCCCCTTCAAACCAGGGACTGCAGCTCCTTCTTAGACACTGGTACTGGGCATCTGTTCCTGAAAGCAGAGGCCAGGCTGGTGACACCCAGAGATGGAGGGTGGGTCCTCTCACGAGGCATCAGTCAGCTTGCCCCTTTCTCACTCCCAGAGTCATCTCTGTGACCTTCCTGCTTGGAGTAAATCGAAACTTCCCAGAGCATTTGGGGACACTGGCAAGAATCTGGTGCTCAGCTGGATTTCTGTATCACAAGTGGAAATAATCCCCCAGGTTTGGTGACTCCTGGGTCTCTGTGGGGTGCTAACAGACCCAAGGACAGGACACAGCAGAGGCCAATGCCGGGTGAGGGTGGTCATCCACTCAAGGGATAGGGGTCCTCATCAGCCTTGCTATTGAAAGTGTTTTCTGAAGGCCAGTGTGATCAGCATCACCTGAGAGCTTGTTAGATGCAGACTCAGGTCCACCACACACCTGCCGGGTCAGAATCTGCATTTTATTAGAATCTTCTGACTCTGAAGAGAGGAAGGAGAGAGGCTGCCCTACTCCCCAAAAATGGGAGCTCAACCAGGCTGGGTATCCACACATCCAGGAGGCTGCTAAAGTAGCATTTCTAAGGTGTCACCTGGACATTCACAATCTTTATAAAGTTCTACAGGTTATTTCAAGGCACAGCAGGGGTGACACCCATGTGACAAGAGTTCCTGGTGTGCCCTCTGGGCTCGTGCTCTGGAGGGAAAACTCATAGGGAGTGAGAGAGATGGAGGGTGACTCTGCACCAGAACCCAGATCTGTGGGCCCACGACGTGATGCCCCAGACTTGCGCTTGCCCAAACAAGAGTGTGTGTATGGGTGTGTGTGGTGGTGAATTACTGCTGAAGAAGGCAGAGGATTCAGCAGTTCCCAGGGAATAGAAATAGTGACAGAAGAGAAAGAGAAAGAAGGGACAAGGTGGGCAGGAATGAGGGGAGGGAGGAGGAGGGTCCTGGGCAGAGAGCCTGCCCCCGGCCCACGTGACCCAGCAAGGTGCTTCCTCCCTAGGAGGAGGCTCAACACAGAGGGAGGAAGGACAGCAGAGCAGGAACCTTGGGAGCAGCAGGCCTTGTGAGCATTTCTGGAACAGAAGCTCTTCTCACAGAGGGAGGGACAGAGCAGGTGGTAGACACCATGCAATCCCCCTCAGCCCCTGCCCACAGAGGGCATGTACCCTGGCAGGGGCTCCTGCTGGCAGGTGAGAGGGGAGGATTCCCTGAGAGTGGGCTGGAGTTGATAGTTCTGGGTTCTCCTCGGGAGGACAGGGCTCTGAGAGAGGACAGAGGACTTCTGTTTGCACCTGAGGGGAGAGGACGTGGGGGAGGAAGGGGGAAGGGGACTCAGAAACAGGAAAATCTCATGGTCTGGAAGTGGTGAGGGCCAGGAAAGCCTCAATTGCTATACCTTTCCATATTACTTATCACTCACCCAATAAGTTTTGAAAATTGATGATAATAATAATAATTTATTTGAGGATGACAGCAGAAACAAATTAACTAAGGACACTAAACATTTCCCTTACTCATCACCCTTAGAAATTGGCAAATAAACCCCAGGATTTGGAGGGCCCTGGGCACACTCATTCATTCATCCACAGGTGTTTGCAGCCTGTTCCAGGCACTGGGGGAACAACAAGATCAGACAACTCCCTGCCCTCAGGAGCTCACACTCCGTGGGGATGAGGAGAGAGAAGCAAAGAGATCTAGAATGTGATGTCAGGGACTGACATCGTCATGAAGGGAACAGAACAGGGAAAGGTCAGAAAGTGAAGACAGAGGGTGTTTAGAGCAGGTGGTCAGGGAAGCCATCTCCCAAGGATGCTCCTGAGAGTGAGCAGGGCGCTGAGGGCAGGGAGGGAGTGAGCCAGGCAGACACCTGGGGAAGAGTAATGGGAACAGAGGAAATAACAAGATCAGAGGGGCTGAAGTAATGGCGGTCATGCTGCTGACCTTGACCAGTAGGAGACACACACGCACATACATACACACACACACACACTCTCACACACACACACACACACTTCAAGTCTAAGAGAAGAAAAGACCTGCTCAGGACCCAGGGCCTCATCTTTCCATCCCAATACATAGGTCCAAATATTGATTGATCTCTCTCTCTTCCCTCCTAGTCTCACTCTTAACCTTCTGGAACCCACCCGCCACTGCCCAACTCACTACTGAATTGGTGCCAACCAATGCTGCTGAAGGAAAAAATGTTCTTCTACTTGTCCACAATCTGCCTGGGAATCTTCTAGGCTATGTACAAAGAGCATGGAGTAGATCCTAATCAACAAGTTGTGTTTTATGAAACAGACCCACAAGAATTTACCCCAGGGCCTGTATACAGTGTTCAAATGACAATATACCCCAATGGATCCATGCTGTTCCAGAATGTCACCAAGGAGTACAGAAGACACTACACCTTACAAGTCATACAGAAAATTTTTTACAGTGAGCTAGGAGTTGGACAGCCCCATGTATACCATGAGTTATTGCTCTCTGACCTGTGGGTGTTGGGTGGGCTGAATTCTACTTCACACACAGGATTGACAGGCCTGAATTAAACCTACATCCCCCTCCGCATTATGTCCCATGTTGGGATTTGACCATTTAGTGCAGAACACACAGTGGAGACAGACTTTAAAAGACTGGAATTCCTTCCTGGGAATACAGACCTTGAAGACATTCCCCGCAGAGAGAAGGACTAAGTTGATAGGAGTAACACAGCAGAGATCTGTCTCAGTCCAGCTCTCTGGGCCCCTCCCCTCAGTGCCATCATCCTGAGAAAGATCCTGCAGGGCTTGAAGATCCCCAGATCCTCACAGAGAAGCCCAGCCCAGGAAGCCCCTGCCCAGACCCCTGTCCCAGGGCTCCTGACTCCAGTGACCCTGAGGACCCTGTTCCAGGGATGGATTTTGGCCACCTGGGCAGGCCCGACTGGGAGCAATGATTTCCTGGCTACCCGAGTCCCCAGGCTCCTGAGCTGGTCACCAGCAAGGGCTCAGTTCCAAGAGCCACGTCTGTGCAGGGTCAGAGCCTGACCCATGACCTGAGACTCAGCATGGAAAGCACAGATGGACAAGGTCCCACAGCCATTAACCACTGCCCTGGGGACTTTAGGAGACTCCAGAGGAAGGTCAGTGCCCCCAGAGGAGGAACAAAAGAGAGAAGATGCTACTGGCAGCTCCTCATCCACCAGGGATCAGGCCCAGGGGCATTCTCTCTTGGAATCAAATAACAGATGTCATTTATTTGGGCAGCTCCTCTCTACCAAGATTTAAGTCAGGTGTCATGAACATTTTAAGGTTAATTCACTGACAAACTGCCAGCCAAATATGTATCCTCCTTCACTGAGGGGAATCTGAGGCACAGGGAGATGCAGTCACTGAATCAGAGTCGCATAGACCATGAGGGGCAGATCAGTCACACAAGGTCTGTCTGGAGCCACAGCCCCCTCCTCTCCTCCACCCGGGGGCCTTATTAGGTGTCTGTGGACACCAAGACCAGCTGCCAGTTCAGATCCTTTCTTCTTAGGCATCCCCAGTCATAGGGAGAGATCCTGGTCTGGGGAGTGAGAGCAAGTGGAGAATTCATCCGTGTTTATTCTAGAACTAAATCACTTGCATAAACAACCAGAGTCAGTGCAGGAAATCTCCAGGCCACCCCCTCAGGTGACCGACCCAACCTCACTGCACTGGACTTGAAGTCACCTATTTACTTCCTGATGTGTTGGGGTCACTCCCACTGGAGTGTAAAGGAAAGACTTTGCCATCTCACTCCCCATTCTACACCTGCAGCCAGCACAGGGCCCACGTGATACCAGCTCTCAATTGCTTTTGATGAAGGAAAGAGTGGTTAATGAATGAATGAATAATCCAAATTCTCTTCAGACACTGGAACCCGAGTGCAGAGTCCTTGGAATTCTGGCCACACAGGACAGGTTCTCTGACCCTTCAGGAGCTGAGGCCTATGTCTCAGAATTTTTACTGCTCTCTAGGGAAATATTCCTTCCCGTTAGTGGTCTGAGGCCCTGGGGCATTAATCATAATTTTCACATATAGAAGAATTTTAACTTCTCCTCACATTTCTGTCTCATAACCACAAACACAGATGGTCCATGAGGCCAGATCTGCAGCAGGTTCAGGCTCCCCCCTTTCCATCAGTCACCCCTTCTGCATTTGCACATGCCCATACTTGCCCTCAGCAGAGAGAGAAGAGACATTAAAGACCAAGGGCAGAGATCAGGTTCTGCTGCCAAAGCCAGGCAGCTCCTTCCTTCCCCCTCACTTTCCTCTGGATCATTCTTTGGACTCTATCATTTATTGGGTCACTGGCTCATGTCAGTTACAGTCACCTGGGAAGATTTAATCCACATCTTTGCCCCGAGGCCTGAGTACCCACCTGACTTCTCTGCTTGCTCCTGGTCCTCATGTGTTATTTATGCTCAAACCCCAGACCCACCATTACCCATCTCTAGGAGAACCTTGGAAATGGTGCCTCAGAGAAAACACACCTCGCTGGATGATGGAGGTGTGCACAGTGGGAAGGAATCAGCCCTGGCTGGCCTGGCAGTCAGCTGGTCAGTGAAGAACCAGGAGAGGCATGGAGGGTGGTATTGAGGGGCTGATGGTCTCTAATTCTCCTCCTCCGTCTTTTCAAGATCAAACCCTGCTGACATATTGACACTTGAGAAAGTCTGTGCTTTCTCCTGGACAAGAACCGGCGGCCTTACATCCTCTGAGCACTCTGATCCTCACGCCCTTGTCTTGAGATACACAAACCTACCTTATTCTTTCAAGGACTCAAGTTGGCTGAGTGAGAGATGCCAACTTTGATTTGCTCCTTTTTCAATCAGATTATTTGGTTTTGTTGTTCTTGTTGAGTTTAGGAGTTCTTTGTATATTCTGAATATTAATCCCTTACTGTTATATAATTTGCAAATTATTTTCTCCCATTTCTTAGATCACCTTTTACTCTTTGACTGTGTCCTTCAATGAACTGAGGTTTTTCATTTTGATGAAGCACAATTTATCTATTTTCTCCTTTTTTGCCTCTTGTCTTAGTTTCATATTCAAGAAATGATTGCCAAATCCAATATCATGAAGGTTTCTCCCTATATTTTCTTCTGAGTTTTATAGTTTTAGGTCTTACTTTAGGATTTGAACCATTTTGAGTTAATTTTTGTATATGGCATAAGGCAATGGTCCAGCTTCATTCTTCTGCATGTGGATATCGAGTTTTCCAACACTGTTTGTGGAAAATACTGTCCTGGGGGCTGCCCCTGGGGCTGAGTGGTTATGTTTGTGCACTCCACTTCAGCAGCCCAGAGTTTCACTGGTTTGGATCCTGAGCGCAGACATGGCATCTCTCATCAAGCCGTGCCGAGGCAGTATTCCACATAGCACAACCAGAGGCACTCACAACTAGAATATACAACTAGGTACCATGGGGATTTGGGGAGAAAAAGAAGAAAAAAATAAGAAGATTGGCAACAGATGTTAGCTCAGGAGACAATCTTTTTGTTTTTTGAGGAAGATTAGCCCTGAGCTAACATCTGCTGCCAGTCCTCCTCTTTTTGCTGAGGAGGACTGGCCCTGAGCTAACATCTGTGCCCATCTTCCTCTACTTTATATGTGGGATGCGTGCCACAGCATGGCTTGCCAAGCAGTGCCACGTCCACACCCGGGATGCGAACTGGCAAACCCTGGGCCACCAAAGTGGAATGTGCATACTTAACCGCTGCACCACCAGGCCAGCCCCTATCTATCTTTTTTTCTACTTGCCTATATGTTATGATTTTCTGGAACATTTTGAAATAAATTACAAGCATCACAACACTCTGTCCTAAATACTTCTACCTGCCTGTCTTCAGAAGGTGACATTCCTCTGTGTAGCCACAATTCCATCAGTGAAACTAACAGAATTCTAATTCTCTAGTATCCTCTAATGCTCAGTCCATTTTGAGACTTTCCCACTGGTTTGCGGTCACTTGTTAGAGCAGCGATAGGAAACTAATACACCTACCCTGCTGAAAGACTATGTTAATGATATATGTTAAGATCTTTATGGAGATAGAATTCACATACCATACAATTTACTCATACAAAGTGCACAATACAATCCTTTCAGTGTATTCACAGAGTTGTGAAACCATCATTACCATTTAATTTTAAAACATTTTCATAACTCCCAAAGAAACCCCATACTACTTAGCAGTCACACCCCAGTCCTCCCATACCCTCCAACCTCTGGCAACCACTAATCTACACTTTGTCTCTGTGGATTTCCCTATTCTGTTTTTTTCATATTATTTTCTTCTTCTTTTTTTTTTTTTTTTTTTTGAGGAAGATTAGCCCTGAGCTAACATCTGCTGCCAATCCTCCTCTTTTTGCTGAGGAGGACTGGCCCTGAGCTAACATCCATGCCCATCTTCCTCTACTTTATATGTGGGATGCATGCCACAGCATAGCTTGCCAAGCAGTGCCATGTCTGCACCTGGGATCCGAAGTGGCGAACCCTGGGCCGCCGAAGTGTAATGTGCAAACTTAACCACTGCGCCACTGGGCCAGCCCCCCTCTTCTGTGCACAAATTTCTCTCAGTCCCACTCTTACAGAGATCCTTGTGATTCTATTTAGATCCTACCTGGATAATCCAGGATAATCCCGCCACATCAAGATGCTTGACTTTATCACATGTGCAAAGGTCCCTTGACCATATGATGTAATTTTCACTGGTCACAGGGATTAGGCTATAGATATCTTTGGGGACACTTATTCTGCCTATCACAGTATTTAAAAAAACTTCAAAATGTTCCATCTTCATAGATAAAAGCTTTTGAAAAACTGTCCATTTCCATTCTTGTGTACTGCATCATGGGCTGTATGCTCCCCCAACGCTGTGGGAAGGTCCTGTTGCATCACTTCTTCAAAATTACTGCCTAAGTTCTAGCTGGCAGGAAGAAAACGTGGATTATGAGTGGTGCTGAGGATGCCACCCCACGCTCATTGCCCAGGACCACCTCCTCTGTGTAACATACACAGAGTATAGCAGAGTATATAAGAAGCCTACTCTCCCGGATGAAGTCATAACTTCGACTGAAACCAACAGAAACACTTGGTACATTTTCACCATGGATTCACTTATTTCATTTAGCAAAGATGATGCCATGAAAATTCTAGGGAGTAGAGTGGTTCCATTTCTCACTGATGAAATATGAAAATTCATAAAAGATAAATTAATGACACATGGAATGGAGCAGGCCCTGGTTCTCTTAGCACCTTTGTCTACATTTCTAATCAATAATATATACTGAGAAAGACGGCTTCTGTTGCATACAACCAGTTGTATGTGAAATGTTTAAAAAACAAGATCGCATATTTCTCTAAAAATATGATGCATCTCCAACAAGCACAAGTGATTGTGGTTTAATTTCTACTTCTAAATCCAGTTGGGTATCTACAAAATCCTTGTGAAATTTTAAAACACAACATCACAAATTACTTTTATAAGATGATGCCTCGTTGGAAGTTAACAGCAGAGAATGTGCTTCATTACTGATGATAAATCCTGCACGTTATGATAACCATCTTCAGGAGGACACACAGATTCCTGTCCTGGATTCCTGAACCCATTCCTCAACTGCAGTTTCATCAACCACTGCCATGAAATTTTGATACTTAAATTTTGCTTTCATCATTTTCTACCAACTCTGCCTCTCTGACAAAGAAGAAGCCTTCTGGACAAAGAGGACACCTCCCTAAGAAAGACCACACCTCCCTGGCAAAGAAGATGGATTTGAAACTGAGGAAATAAAGTATAACCCTGCTAGAATGAGGTCTCAGGTTGTTTCTCTGGTGATTTCCTTCTCGTGTTGGAGTGAGTCTCTTGCCTGGGCTCTGAGCTTGTGAGCATTCCCCATCTGGAGTGAACCCATGCCCAGCAGGAAGAACATCTCCATGGGGGCTGGAAGCTGAAGGGGTGTGAGCCTGGATGAGGTTTTGATGATGGAGAGATTTCAAAGGTGAAATTCTGGAGTTGAGTCCTGAGGAGGCATTGAAAACCTCCTGTCTCCATAAGTGGTGGAGCACCATAAGTACCATGGGGTGCTTGGAGAGGGCAGTTCCTGGTTTGAGGGGAGGAAGAAAAATGGGAGCCAAGGAGAAATGGTGCCATAATGAGTGGGCAGAATGAACAGACCCTAAGTCGGTTGACTGGGGGTGGAAATCTTTAAGGGACAAATTATGGTGGACACAGAAGGATGGGGATGCTCTGAGCTTGGAGGGACTCTAAGAAGTATAAGGACAGACTTCAGAGGGGGAAGGGTGTGGACTTGAACAATCTCTGCTGTCCTAGGGGGGCTGGTTAGGCTGAGGGGTTAAACAGTGAGGGATAAGATGGAGGCTTCCTTGTGCAGGAAGAAGTGAAACAGTGTACAAGTCATCTCAACCTTGAGAGACAGTCATCACCTCCAGAGTCACCCCCAATCCTCTAGGGTGGTGCCCCTCTCTTCACATCCTCCCTGTTGCCCCCTCCCCTTCCCCATTTTATAGATTCTTCTGGGCCCCACACACTCTGAAGTCTTTCTGAGCTACATCTCCTTCCCCTGCCCACTCCCTGCACCTAGGCTACTTTTCAGCCTCCACTTGGGGGCTCAGTCAGTTTCACTTACTCATAAATCCTGGCCTCTTGTTAACTTGAAAACTGTGCTGAAGGACATCTTGGAGCCTGGAGGTGGACACTGATAAATAAATGACAAGCAATAGGATATATTGGAGCATATGGAGAAGACATCTGGTGTAAAACTAATTCGGCCTGCAGTTGCTTTTCCAAAAAAGCCTGGCATGGCCACTGAGCATGCATTGTATATCTACTTTAAGTGTTTACTATGTGCCAAAGACAAGAACAATGCCCTTATAGATAAGAATGTAACTTCCCCCACATCAGCATTTCCTTAAGGATAAGTATTGTGGGGGACTGGAATTGGCCACCCCAAGATATGTCTCTTTGGCATGAGGATTATTTGGGGCTGATTACTTTTAATAAACTGCAGACAGGAAAGCAACTGAAAAGTAGAATTTACTTACCCTGTGTAAGAGACATTTACATTGTAAAGGAAATCTCCATCTGTAAAGTTGTCTCCCTCTCTGTACCAGGAAGAAGGGGGGATTGACCTTATCTCTAGAAACTCCTATCAATACAGAATGCAAGGACTTAACTCTGCATAATAATCTTATTCCTGTTTATTGTGCTTGCCTGGTAACTTCCTGTAGCTGACTCCCCTCCACCCCCAACATCCTCCTTTGTCTTTAGCTGAATATGTTATTTAAGGTGATGGCTTCGGCCATTTTGGCGAGTTGCTCAGCTTGCCTGAGCCTCTCCCATGTATACATGTTATAAAGCTTTGTTTAATTTTCCCCTGTTATTCTGTTTCATGTGAATTTAATTCGTTCTCTGGCCAGAAGAACCCACAGCAGGTAGAGGAAATGTCTTCCTCCCCTACAGTATCTCTCCCTAAACTAAGGATTGATTGCTGGTCTGCTGCGCTCACCCTGTTACCACCCAGCTTGAGACCACAGATCTGCTACCTGCTGTGTTCATCAATTGCTGTGTGAAATGCTGTGGCAGCAAATCAATCTCATGACTATTGTAAAAGAGACATTCCAATCGTATGTGAAACATGCTTTTTGACAGTATATAACTACTCTGTACACCCCTACTTCTTTGGAGTGCTCTGTTCCTTTGTGAAAGGACTCTCCCTGGCTATATGATCCTCAGATCTGGCTCACAATGAACTCACCCCAATTTTGATTTATAGATTGGTTACAGATTATTTGCATTGACAACATTCACTTTCCTATCTAGTATCCAGAGATTCTACAAACACCTGACCCTGACCCAGCTTTGAGAGGAACTGGAACATCTCAGTCTGGTGGGAGTTGGACACTGGAAACCCAGCCCTCACTCTTGAAACTGCATCTGGCATCTCTAGTCCCCAACCCAAGCCTGTCCTTCACTAACCACCCTTCCCGCTACTGGCATTCAAGAACCCACTTCTGAGGGCACTCCAGCACTTAACTCCCTTCCTTTTTCAAATCAGCCCACTGTCTCCTTGGGGTCCCATGTCATCCTCCAGTCCCTGCTCATTCTCTGGGTTTCTATCCCCATAAGATCTGAATCTCCCTCTCCACCATATTCTCTGTGCCCTGTCCCCTGTTGGCCTGTTCATCAGGTGTCCCTGAAGACTCCTGCACCCCTGGAGATTTATGTCTGTGTGTCCCCCACTCTAACTACCTCAAAACACACAGACTCTCATATATACACACATACACGTGTATATGCATTTACACACACTCACATATGCACACACACATATACACACATGCATGCATGTTATATACATGGACACACATATAAATGGACACATGCACACACACACACTCAGCCCAAAGGGCTCTCCACCACAAAGCCTTGATTCCCTGGTTCTAAGTAGTGCCTACAAGAGGCCCATGCCTGAAAGCTACTTCCTTTTGAAAGAAGGTGTGGGCTTCTTCCTTCCCTTAGTCACTCTGCTTAACCCTGACTGTGCTTTGAAGTCTTTCCAGTCTCTCATCTCACTTCTGCCCAGAACCCCATCCTTGCTTATCACTCCTCACTGTCACTTCTAATTTCCAAAGTATCTGATATTTTTCTTTAAAAGTATTTGCACATTTAGTGAATACTTTTGGTTCACTGCTCAGTTCCTGTTCCCCAAGCTGCTCATTCACCTCTGCAGCTGGCCTCTTCTACAGAAATTTGTCCTCATTAGAGCCACAGTTCTTTCATGAGGTAGTTGCCTCCATGCACTCCTGAGAGCAGCCAGCATTCAGGGACAGCATGGCAAAGGGCTCTGGAGCCCAACATGAGGCAACTCTGGGCTGCACTGTGTCCTCCAGAGCCCCCACGGTCAGCTTCAGCGGATCGCCACTCAGACCTGACCCTTGCTAGCTTCCTTGCTCCATACTGTCTGGATTCCTTCCAGCATCCCCTCCATGAACCTCTTGAATCCCATCTCCTGCTCTGCTTCTAGTAAACATGACCCAAGACTATCCACACCAGCAGTGGTCCTAGGAACTGGTCTTAAGGGTATATTCTTAAGTGATTGGATCACTCACCACAGATGACAGTGAGCACCACACACAGCTGGAGATGAGGTGCCAACAATTTCTGGCATGTGTCAGATGTGTAATAAGAATGGATATACTTATTAATTGGGAGAATCCTGATGAGGTTCTTGACCTGTGGGTAAAAGCTAGTATAGTAGGAAAAACAAAGTGGAAACCTCTTTATTTACACTCCCCCCACAACAATATAATAAATCAAAACCAATATCACATCCCAGGGCAAATGGCAGGGAGTAGGGCCACCCTGAAAGGCTGAAGGATACTGGGGTGATGGTCTCATCATGTCCCCACTTAGTTCACCAGTCTGGCATCTCCAAAGTCCAGATGGATAATGGCAGATAACAGGGGACTCTTGTCAACATCACCAAGTTGTAGCCCCAACTGTACCTGCTGTACCAGATGTTGTATCTTTACTTGTTTAGTTAATAACTGTAGCCTTTCCCCTTACCTGGGTACTGGAACTGGATTTCCAAACTCTCCCTAGCCCTCCCACAACAGAGCTCCCAGCACCTGCAGACCTGGCTAAGGCTGGCAAAAGAGAACCCGTTTGGGGATGGAGCCTGAATCCCCAAGCCCCCCTGCACCCCTCAGACTTGGGGGACTCCCCGGGACAGGAAGCAGCAGGTTGTTTTTAAGGAGGAAATCCCCACAGACAGAGATTCAGCACCTCTTCTGCTAACATCTCACTTCTGTGGGAACATGCTTACTCTCCCAACTAGAAAATGTTGTGATGAAGAATTGCAAAAATGTCAGCATGTGTTTGTCCTCACTGGGACTCTCCACCTGGTGACTTGGGCATCTTTTCTGCAAACATAGACCCGGGCAAGAGTTCCAAGTGCAGCCCTGATTCTCCTTTGCTGCCATCTGCAGTACCAGCCTGTCTCCTACAGGTGGAGCTATGACCCATTTGCAAAACATCTGGGAACATCTATAAACCACTGCTCACCTGCTCACACCCACATTCCACTCTCAAACATCTGAAATAGTGCTGTGCAATAGAAATACAATGGGAGCTATACACATAATTTTAAATTTTCTAGCACTCACATCAAAAATTGTAACAAGAAACAGATGAATAAGCACGTGAAAAGATGCTCAAAAATATAAATCACTAAGGAAATGAAAAAACCACAAGATACCACCTCACACCCATTAGGATGGGAAAATAAGGGGGGAAAAAGAAAAGAAGTATTCACACAGATATGGAGAAATTGGAACCATTGCACATTGCTGGTGGGGATATCAAATGGTACAGACCCAATGGAAAACAGTACGGTTGTCCTCAAAAACTTAAACTTAGAATTACCATACGATCTGGCAATCTCATTTCTGGGTGTATACCCAGAAGAACTGAAAGCAGGGACTTGAACAGGTATTTGTACACCTCTGTTCACAGCAGCATTATTCACAATAGCTAAAAAGTGGAAACCCAAGTGCCCGTTGAGAGATTAATGGATTAACAAAACATGGTAGGTACATACAATGGGGTATTATTCAGCCTCAAAAAGGAAGGAAATTCTAACACATGGTACAACATGGATGAACCTTGAAGTCATTATGTTAAGTGAAATAAGCCAGACTCAAAAAGACAAATGCTGTATGATTCCAGTTACATGAGGTTCCTAGAGTATCAAATTCATAGAGATACAAAGTAGAATGGTGGTTGCCTGGGGCTGGGGAAGGGAATGGGAAGTTGTTGTTTAATGGGGACAATTTCTCTTTTGCAAGATGAAAAGAGTTCTGGAGATGAATGGCGGTGATGGTTGCACAAAAATGTGAATGTACTTAACACAACTGAACTCTACAGTTAAAGATGGTTAAAATGGTGAATTTTACGTTATATATATTTTGCCACAATAAAAAAAAGTTAAAGGGGATGGCCCAGTGGCATAGCAGTTAAGTTTGCATGATCCATTTTTGCTGCCTGGGGTTCACAAGTTCAGATCCTAGTTGCAGCCCTACACACTGCTCATGGAGCCATGCTGTGCCAAGTGTCCCACATATAAAATAGAGGAAGATGGGCACAGATGTTAGCTCAGGGCCAATCTTACTTAGCAAAAAGAGGAGGATTGGCAGAAGATGTTAGCTCATGCTAATCTTTCTCACACACACACACAAAAATTAAAAAATAAACAGGTGAAGTCAGTTTTAGTAATATTTTTATTATCCCAATATACTCAAAATATTACTTCAATATGTAATTAATTAAGATTATTGAAATGTTTTATGTTCTTTTTATCATACTAAGCCTTTGAAATTTGGTATGTATGCTACACTTACAGAGCACTGAAATTAGAGCTAGCCACATCTCTGATGAATTTATGGAAAATTAAAGTAAGAGGTTGGGAGCTTGAGAGGAGTTTAGAGAGAAAATAAAGTTTTGGTCAAAATTGTCAGAACACTTTGGTTAAAGCAGAAAGAAACTGGGGCAGGCTAAGGGAAAACTTTGAAGGGAAATTGAAGGAAGAGTTTGGGGGCTTTCAGAGTTAACGGTGGTTTGGAGAGAAATTAAGATTATATTTGGGGGAAAGAAATGTGTTCTTCGGGAAGAGTCTGGGGATAATTGGATAAAATTAAGGGAACAATTTGTGGGAAATTAAGAGGTCAGATAGTAGACGTTTGGAGAAAAATAAGGGGGAGAATTTGGGAAAACCAATAATGCTTGGCCAAATCAAAGAGAGAATTTAGGATTGATTAAGGGAAGAACTTGGATGGATTGCAGAGTTTGCTAATCGATTAGATAGTACTCTGAGAGCAAGAGAGGCATCAAAAATACCACCAAGATTTCTGACTGAGCTCCTGGAAGGAGGGAGTTGACCTTGACCCAGAACAGGAAGACTCTGGGAGGATCAGGTTGGGAGGCGGGGGGAATAAAGGTCTTGGCTGTAGAGCTAGATGGACTCATTCTCTTCTAATCCTCTTGAAAAACACATGAAAGCTCAAGAAGCTGAAGATGGAAATTCCCAGAATCTCTGACAGCAGATTCACATTGTGGAAGAGGGAAATGGTTCTTGTGAGATGAATGCTGTGCTTCTCTTGGCACCCAGGACCATTAAAGTGTTGGGTCCCAAATGGCTGAGAATGGGAAAGCATTTCCTGTTGCAAATCATAGCAGAGGTGCTGGGTCCAAAGCCAATATGTCAGCAGCATTCTGATTTCTCTGGTTATTCATCCAGGACAGAGCTTCTTAGCGAGCCAGATTCCCAGTCCTGTCCTTAGGGTTCTTTCTGGAAGCTTTAACTAGAGCCTGATTCCAAATAAAATAATACCTTTTAAAAAGGAAGAAAGGTTGTTTATGAACTGGTGATGATATTGGGTCATGAACAAGGTTATGGTTTTGTAATTCCATGCTTCTGATGCCAAAACAAACAAACAAACAAACATGTCAGTCCACGCATGTTACAGGGACAAAGAACCTAAGATGTTTGGACTTTTGGGATGATTCTTAATTGGGCGTGTAAGGGCTGCCCAGAGGGGGCATACTGTTTTGATGTGAATGACTACAACCCTAAGGAGATTTTAACCTGTTTTCATGGAGCCCACTGCATCCAGAACAATGAAATTATTATTCTATGCCTGATATTCACACTGAACAAAACCAGTTCTGGCTCCCTCCTGTTGGATGTTCTCTTTCTTATATTTGTGACAACACTGGACTTGGCCATGATAAGCCCTGTGTTTCTGTGTTCTGTTCACAGTGACCACAGGAAGGTCCTGGCTTCTCCTGTCTGGGCCACACTGAGGAGATCTACCCCAAACAGGAGCAGCTCCTCTGGATGGAACCAAAGTCATCTCTGAAAAACCTGCTCTGAGGCTACTTACTGATTTTTCACTTTCAGGAATTATCTAAGGTCTCCCCTCTTAGAAGATGAGGACTCAGCTCCTTTCTTCCTCATCACTGTAACACATACACTCTTCTCATCCCTGTATCTCCAGTATTTTCCTAAAACCACCGTTTGGCGTGGACTTTATTACGTCTATTGAACGCTATTCACATTTGAGTCAATTAGCTGTGATCCCTGCCCCTCCTCCCCTACCTTAGATTGTAGAGTGACAAATTTGAATTCCTGCAGTATACAGGGGCTGGAAAACATTCGCTCTGTAACCTTGGGGTGGAAGATGGGGCAGTTAGAGACCTATGAGGACACAGAGTAGAAAAAGCCAAATTTCTACATGCATGTATTCACAGCCTCCAAAGTGACCCTGTGCTGGCGCCACCATCTGGTGGCTGCAGGATGTATTGCAGCTCGAAATGGCATCATGGCTTTCTTTTTCCAAAGACAGACCATCAACCCCTGGTCACTCCCAGGTGCAGAACCAGCTACATAAATTGCAGGATTCAACGTAAAGTGAAAATGCAGGGCTCCTCATTCAAAAATCATTAAGAATTTCAAGATGGCAAAAGCAGAGGATTACACCTAGCACAAGCCCTTCTAAGTGACTGTGACCGACCAGACTGACAGCCCATGAAGTCAGCCCTGCGTCTCCGCAGATGGATGTGATCATCCTCCACGTGAATGCCACATCAACTCAAGCCATACAGAACCTACAGAAACGGTGAGCCGTCATTGTCTTTAAAATCCCCAGTGACAGGGTTCTCTTTCTTTTGAAAATTTCACGTCTTGGGATCTGATGATTATTAGGTAGGTATTTTGCTCTGACCAAGTCTGTGACCAAATTTGAGATGATTTTGGCATCAAAAAGAATAAGTGAAACATATTGATTATATAAAAAGCCATAATTATCCTCAAAGAGAGACAGCAAAATCTATCCCCTAATCTACCTCCATTGGAGGTGACAGGAATCAACTCCTCACCCTGAAAGTTAAGGCTTCCAGGACAAGTGTCCAGCCTGGGTGCTGTCCTTCCCACAAGGACTGGGGTATAAGGATGAGAGAAATCCCTTTGCACAGGAGGTGCCTGTGTATGAATGCAGGAGGGACGAGAGAGTGAGTGACTGTCCTTGTGCATCCAAACACCACCACAGACTCAGGCCAGGAACAGGGTGGGGTGTGCAGCAGTGGTCGGGAGTGGTGTTGGGCATGTGACATCCACAGGCACTTATATGTTCCCTCAGGGACCCACAGGATCTGAGGGGCTATGGAGTTAATGCTAGGGAGAAAGAGCTCTCTCTGTTTGCACTGGGGGATAGATTCCTCATTGTCAAGAAGGACAGTGCATTAGTTTCTTGTGGCTGCCATAACAAATTACAGCACATTTGGTGTCTTAAAACATAAGAAAGTTATTCTCTGACAGTTTTAGAGACCATAAATCCAAAATCAAAGTATCAGCAGGACCACATTCCTTCCAGAGGCTCTAGGAGAGATTCTGCTCCTTTCCTCTTCCACTTTTGGTGGCTGTCAGCATTCCTTGGCTTGTGGTTGCATCACTCCAGTCTCTGCCTCCGTTTAACATGGCCTTCTCCTCTGTGTCTTCTTCTCTTCTATTTCTTATAAGGACACATCATTAGATTTAGGACTCACCCAGATAACCCAATATGATCTCATCTCCAGATCCTTAACTTAATTGTATCTACAAAGAAACTTTTTCCAAACAAAGTCACATTCACAGGTTCTGGGTTTTAGGACATGGACCCATCTTTTTGGGAGCCCCCATTCAACCTACTACAGGCAGCCTGACCCTCTGGTCCAGTTCCTGATGGGATTTTGAGTGATATCTAGAGCTGCACCCATGGGAGGCTCCCCCTAAACTCTGCAATGAGCCCCACTGAGGCTAACTTTCACCTCCAGTTTATAGAAGTGAGGGGACATGAAAGGGCAAGAGAGAGACCCTAGGAGAAACTACTAGACAGATCCAGACTTGGACCCCCAAAGCCTGAGCCCTAAACAGAATCAAGGTTTCAGGAAAAAAAAGGCTTTCTAGATTAATACCACATGCAATGTGGGGCTTTTGCTTAGACTCTGGCGTAGACAAAAGTGGAATAAAATACATTTGGGAACAAAAAAGAAAATAGATAACTAGACCTCACCAAAATTTAAAACTTGTGTGCTTCAAAGGACCTCATCAAGAAAGTGAAAAAGTAACCTACAGAATGGGAAAAAGCTTTTGCCAACCACATATCTGATAAGGGACTCATATCTAGAATATATAGAAAGAAAATGCACAACTCAATAATAAAAAAGAAGAATTCAATTAAAAAATGAACAAAGTATTTGAAGAGAGAGATGGCCAAAAAGATATGCAAATGTCCAAGAAGTACATGAAAAAATGCTCAACATCATTAGTCATCAGTGAGATGTAGATAAAAATCACAATGAGGGCCCGGCCTGGTGGCATAGCGGTTAAGTGAGCACGTTCTGCTTCAGCAGCCAGGGGTTTGCCGGTTCAGATCTTGGGTGTGGACATGGCACCGCTTGACAAGCCATGCTGTGGTAGGCGTCCCACGTATAAAGTAGAGGAAGATGGGCATGGATGTTAGCTCAGGGTCAGTCTTCCTCAGCAAAAAGAGGAGGATTGGCAGTGGATGTTAGCTCAAGGCTAATCTTCCTAAAAATAATAATGATAAGAAGAGGAAAATGATGATGTCAGGATGGGTCAGGGGGAGAAAAGACAATGTGATGGGGGGCCACAAGCCTAGGCATGAGGACATCTTGTAGCAGCTGGAAAAGGCAAGGGATCAGATTGTGCCCAAGAGCCTCAGGAAGGAGCCCAGCCCTGAAGACACTCTGGTTTTGGCCGCAAGAAACTTATTGGAAATTTCAGGACCACTGACTGTTAGAGAATAAATCTATGTTGTAAGTCAACTAAGCTTGTGGTAACTTTTCACAGCAGCCATAGATTCTATCACAAATAATATTTACATCAGTCATTGCCATCACAGATATCAAATACTTTTATTGTTTAAAAAACAAAACTTTTCACTTTTGAAAGTAATTGAAGGCAAATTACCTCCAATGTTGACTTTTAAAATCATTGACTCTTTTGCAACCACAGATACAATCAAATTTCCTTGTCAGTGCATTATTTGGGTAATGAACTTTCTTCAGACGTTAATCTTTTGCAAATGTATTTTGTGAACCACAGCCATTTTAAGTCTTCTGTCCTCTACAGGTCATGGGTAGATTTACCCCAATGGTTCCCCGAGAGTGTCTCTCAGTCAGGCACAAGCCAGAGTTCCCCATCATCCACCAAAGAGGACTGTCTCAGAGACCGGTGGACAGGGGATTTGTCAGGTCCTCCACAGCACAGGCTTCTGATGGCATCACTTCGGTGACTCTGACATCCTCCAAGGAGACTGGGTCCATATGCACATGGGACCATGAGGATGGGGTTTGTTTGGAACTCGGTGATACTTTAATGTTCTATTTCTAGAATAAAGAAACTCATTTTCTTTCTCTTAAGCTATCACCAATTCATAACAACTCTGTAGACTCTCCTTTGTAAGCACAAATGAAACATTATTCTTTGTTTCTTTGATTCCTTTGAAAGGATTCCTAAAGTCTTCTTGAGGATTTTATTTTCAGGACAATAGTGTTATTGCATAGGTACAGTAAGACTCTGTCCATCTTGTACTAGGAATTAATTGGAAAAATTGGTGGAACAATCATGGCTCTGACTCAAATGTCCTGGTTGAGAATGATGCCCATGGGATCAGATAGGACCCCACATTTTAGGGAGCTCAGGTTGACTGAAGGGGTATTTGGGGACCTTGAGGAGAGAGGATGTCACCCAAAGCTATGGAGAGGTTTCCCAATCTCAAGAGACTTTACAAAGTTCAATCTGAGAAAACTAAGGGAAACTTCCAGCAAAGGAAACTATGTGGGAAATGCACAATCTTGCTGCACCTATAAAAAAATCAGGCCAAACATAATCAGGCCAGCCATGTTGTAGGGTCAAGAGTAATCTTCCTTGGAGATGATTTCTTATCAAATCAAAAGGGAGATGACCATAGAAAGAAATGTTGTGTTTCCATGGAAAACCTCAGCAAGCACAGCCTTCTGAGGATCAGATTCTGCCCCTGTTCACTGTCTCTCAGCTATTTTGCACCTCTTTATAAATTGCAAGGAACTGATAGAGATGCGGACTGGATCTTGGCTGATAGAGATGTAGTTATGTTTCCCTTCTGCTGCAGAGAAAGTAGTTTTGTTTTGACCTAGAGGCCTGATGTTCCCCTCAGACTCACTCAACTTCAGACAGTTCTTCCTCACTGTAGGATTCTGGCCTCCATTTTCTTAGAGAAGTGCCATTAGAGATGTAATTGCTCTCTGTAATTGCAGATTCTTTCTCTGCCCTTTTGAAACGTATGTAAGTTTCCTTAGAATTTTCTTGCCAGTTTGAGGATCCAGAGAATGTCTTTCTTAAGGGCCTGGGCCCAACCCTTTGAAACGTAATCCTTCTGGAAGATACGGACACTACCTCCCAGTCTCTGAGGGAGGGCAGGAGCCTAACTTCAGTGAGTCCCTTTACAACCAAGATGTAAACCTACTTCCTGTCAGGATGTTAGGAGAAGTTTTACTTTTCTATTGTGCAAGGCTAATTAGGAAACAAAAGTGCCTGCAATTTCCTCTACCTACTTTTAAAATCTCTCCAGCCTTTTGTTTTGGGGGTTGAGTTCAGTCTCTCTTCTATTGCACTGAGCTTGAATAAAGTCTTTCTCCCTCTTTAACTTTGTCTGGTACAATTTTTACTTTAACATCACCTACGTGTAATTAGCTGATTTTCATCTTTCACTCAGTGTCAATCCTCACCACATTTTCAAGTCCTACAATTTCTTTCCTTATCTGGCTACAATCCTCCAAATGAACATTTCCAATTTCCCTCCCTCCCTTCTGACTTGGTGTCCACAACAGGAGAGGATCTGACTGCCCAGAACCTTCTGGGGTCCCAGGTTGCCTGCTATCCAGCCTTTTTCCCCAGAATCTGAGAACTGTGAGCTAAAGTCCAATCTCCCAGTAGAGACCTGGAAGGCACCCCATCACAATGGCCCTAACCCCATGGTGTCCTCATTCCACACACATTTTCACCTCACCTTCAAGGAACAAGATCATGCTGATTTTTAAAGATATTCTGTCATAAAACCCAAGAACTCTAGTGGACAAGCAGATCCCTGCCGCATCAAGAACTCCTACAGCCGCACTGGACCACCCTGTCTGCCTGGTCACATTATGTCACATGTTCAGATGCTCTATCTGTCCTAAGCCCTAGGAAAGGTCAGGAGCTGCCTTTTCTAATGTTGTAAAAGTCATGGCCTTGCTCAGAACCCTAGGAGTCTCCATGGAATTCTCTCATTAGTTTCTGCCAGAGGCTCCACAAAACACCTTTCATCCTTCTAACGTGGATTGGATGGAGGTACATGTGCAGGAACTTCTCCTTTCCTCTTGAGGGTATGTCTAGCATGCTGCAGACTTTTGGAGCCCTAAATCCTTCATAGTTGTAGCAGATCCCTGAGTGGTAACAGATGTGGATGGCCCTACAGCCCACAGAATTCTCATACTTTGGCTTAAAGTTTTGATAACTAGAGCTGATCCTGTCAATGACGTCTTTGTCAACACTGATGTCATTGTCTTCCATGATCAATATTAGCAGGCATCCACTTCCACCCTTTGGAGCACAAGTGTCTTACTAAGGCAATCAGAATACTGGCCATTTCTTGTTCATCATTAGCGGGAAGCTGCTAGTTCTCACTGTTAAGTATGATATGAGCTGTAGGTCTGTAGGTTTTTCATGGCTTGAGGTTGGCATAGAATTGACTTGGAGGATGAACATATCCATTTGCTATGCCAGGCTGGGCTGCCCTTGTGGGCTCACAGTCTGTAAAGTCACTTAGAAGGGCCTGAAGTAGCTTTAATGTTCTGCTTTTGACATCTTTAAATTCTTTACAATTTTTGTAAAAGAAGCCCTGATTTACACTTAATGCTGAGTCCTGCTATTTATGTAGCTGGTTCTGCCCCTGGGAGTGACCATGGGTGGAAGGGCTCCCTTTGGAAAAAAACAAGTTTGACTCTGTTGGAAGGTGCACTTTCAAACATGGCCACCAGAGGTTGGCACCACCACAGGGTAACCTGGAGGGCTGTGAAGAGAGATGAGGATGAATTTGGCTCTGTTTGTGTCATTATAAGTCTCTAACTTCCTCCTGCCACCCCCTAAATTTGTAGCTCACAGAAGGAAGTTACTCCAGACCTGATGTACTTTAGAGATTCAAATTTTGGACTCCACATCCAACGGGAAAAAAAGGAAATCACAGCTACTTCACTCAAATATGAGTAGCATTAAATAGACAAAAATGTTCACACTGAATCTTGGTCTTAGGAAAACACTAGTGAGTTGGGATGGGAAGGGGGTGTGTTATGGTGATGGGGAAGAAAGGAGCTGAGTCTTCATCTTTCAAGAAGGAAGACCTTAGATAATGCCTGAAAGTGAAAAATCAGTAAGTATCCTCAGAGCATGTTATTCAGAGAGGACTTTGGTTCCATCTGGAGGAACTGCTGCTGTTTGGCCCAGATCTCCTCAATGTGGCCCAGACGGGAGAAGCCAGGACCTTCCTGTGATCACTCTGAACGGGAAATATGGAGACACTGGGCTTATCATAGCCAAGTCCAGTGTTGTCACAAATCCAAGAAAGAGAACATCCAACAGGTGGGAGCCAGAACTGGTTTTGCTCACAGTGTGAATATCAGCAACAAAATAATAATTTCATTGTTCTGATTACCATGGGCTGCACAATAGATTCAAATCTCTTGGGGTTGTAGATTTCACATAAAAACAATACACCCCTCTGGGTAAGCCTTACACACCTGATTAAGATCATTCCAAGAAGCCCAAGTGTCTTAGGTGTTTGTCCACATGACATATTATGGGGACTGACTTGTTTTATCTGTTTTTTTAATTTACGTCAGGAGCAGAGAACCAAAAAATTATAATCTTTGCGTGACCCAGTGAAATCACCAGTCTGTAAATGGTGTGCCTTCCGTTTTTAGAGAGGCGTTACTTATTTAACTTAATTTTATTTTTTACTTACATATTTGGAATCAGGATCTAGTTACAGCTTCCAGAATATCTCCAAGGGCAAGACTGGGGGTTTAGCTTACTAAGGAAACTCTTCCTACTTCTGGGATGAAAAAAAATGTGGAATCAAGACCTTGTACCACTGCCACAGCACCTCTGCAGTGTCTCAGTAAAGACAAGCTAGGGACCCACTGACTCCACCCGCATATCACATATATATACCGCATATAACAAGGATTACTTCCCTCTTCAAAACATAAATCTGCTGTCAGAGGTTCTGGGAAATGCTGTCTTCAGCTTCTTAGAATTTATTGTGTTTTTCAAAGGGGTTGGAAGAAAATGAGTTGTCAATGTGGAGTATCTATCCTGGATGTCATGGGGCACCTCCAACATAATATATCCACAACCAAGAACCTTTACTTCCCCACCTCCCAACCTGATCCTTGCAGAGTCTTCCTCTTCTCAGACAAGGTCAGCTCCATCCTTCTAGGGGCTCAGGTTGGATATCTTGGTGTTATCATTGATGCCTCTGTTCCTCTCCAACTAATCTCTAAACCACCTGCAAACCCTGCAATCCATCTACAGAATATAAATAGAATCCAGACACTCAGGTCCAAACCACCACCACTCCTACATGGGGTTATTGTGATAGTCTCCTAACTGGTCTTCCTGCTGCCTCCTTATCCCTCCTTCCCTTATATCTTTCTCCTCACAGTAGGATCTCTGAATTCTCAGAGATGAATTCTTTTAAAGCCCAAATCAGGTCACCATTTTTCTGGTTAAGGCCCTCCTGTCACTCACATCTCAATCACACCAAAATGCAATGTTTTCATCACAGCCCACAGGCCCACGTTAGTGCCACTCAAAGTGCTGTTCTGCAACAAGACAGATTTCACCAGGAGGTTGATCAACTCAGTGCTTTGGTGGAGAAAGTCTTGCAAAGAAGAAAGTGTCAGCTGAAATAAACAGGCACTTAGTAATGTGACCGATCTACTGTCTGGCCCAACCTCCTCTCCTCAGCTCCTTGCAGACCACCTTTGAGTAGCACTGTCCTGTACAACCTAGTCCCTGCCTACACTCTCATGTCACCCTCCTCATTCTATCTGTTTCAGTCACAGTGGCTTCCTAACACTCAAACATGCCAAGCAAGCTCCTGCCCCAGGGCCTTTGCACTGGCTGTTCCTTCTCCCTGGAATATTCTTCCTCCAGAGAACTTCATGACCCCTCCCTCCCTTTCTAAATGTACTGCTCAAATGTCACCTTGTCATGGAGGATTTCCTGACAATCCTATATAAAATAAAAAGACCCCCCTCCCCCAAACCCAGCCACTCCCTGCCATATTCACTCACTTTATTTTCCTTTAGAGGACCTACTACCACCTGAACTACTGCTTTTTTATCTTGATTGCCTCTCCCTCTTCACTAGAACATCAACTCCCCAAGGCCAGCAACTGTCAGATTCACTTTTGTGTCCCCTACAACCACTCTAAGCCTGGGCAGAATGTGTACTTGGTGTTCAGAAAACAGATTAACTCACCTGTGACTATGTGCATGCTGAGAATTAAGTGCAGTCACTTCAATTTCATTGTCTGTAAAACGTGGAGAATTCCAGCCCTGACAACAGGTAGGAATGATGTAAGGATGGGCCTCATTCCTGATATCTGTTACTATGTAACTAACCACCCTAAACTTAAAATTGTTCCAAGGGGGCTGGCCCTGTGGCCAGGTGGTTATGTTTGCATGCTTCACTTGAGGCCTAGGGTTTCACTGGTTCAGATCCTGGGCATGGACCTAGCATAGCTCATCAAGCCATGTTGAAGGAGCATCCCACGTAGCAGAACTAGAAGGGATCTAGAACTAGAATATACAACTATGTATTGGGAGGCTTCGGGGAGAATAAGAAAAAAAAAGGATTGGCAAAAGATGTTAGCTCAGGGCCAATGTTAAAAAAAAAAAAAAAAAAAAACACTGCTCCACGTTTGAAATAATGAGAGACCTAAAAATTTTATAAACCCCATCATGGTGAGAGATGATAAGTTTGAGCACAGGGGAGACAGAGGAACCCAAATCTTGGGTGAATTTCTCTGCAGGAGGAACACTGGGGTCCCTGTGGAGTGGTCTACCCTCCTGGCTTTTCATGCCTGTCCTCCCATCATCTCTGTGATGATCCTGAGAGAGTCACACTGTCCTCATGCTGCTTTTACAGAGAGAAAACAAAGACTCAGGCTGATGTTGTCACTTAATGTGACATGTGTCCATGTGAAACAGTAAGACTGTTCTCTGTCTTATCTGTGCACACACACACACACACACACACACACTCTATGTATGTTAGACACATGGATTAGTGTCTGGCTTCTTTTTACTGAACATTGTGCCTCTGAGATATAGCCAAGTTGGCATGTGTGGTCATAGTTCCCTCATTGTCATCACTGTAAGATTTTTACACTTCCTTAGGAAATGACACATTTATTACTGGCAGGGTCATTGAAAGTCTAAAGGACATGATCTGGATATTTTGAAAGGAAAAGGTCATTATACTTTTAAAAAGACATTATACTTTTCAAAGGGTAGTATCTTTACAGTTATTAAAGAGATCTGATCATTTCATTTTCTATAAGGATAACCTCATTACACTTAAAAAGCTAGAGATTGTATTTTTAAAGAGATATAATTATTCTGTCTTCTCAAGGGACCGTATAATCTTATTTAAATGATGACTTTATTAATTATAAGGGACAATATAATGTCATTTATTTAAAATAGGTCAATATATTTTTGTAAAAATATTATTTGTATTAAAGATAAGGCAATTATATGTTTAAAGACAAGATGATTATGAAAAAACACATTAACATTACTTTATAAGCTACTTTATTTAAAAAGTATAAGAACGTGGGGCTGGCCCCGTGGCCGAGTGGTTAAGTTCGCGCGCTCCGCTGCAGGCGGCCCAGTGTTTCGTTGGTTCGAATCCTGGGCGCGGACATGGCACTGCTCGTCAGACCACGCTGGGGCAGCGTTCCACATACCACAACTAGAAGAACCCACAACGAAGAATATACAACTATGTACCGGGGGGCTTTGGGGAGAAAAAGGAAATAATAAAATCTTAAAAAAAAAAAAAAATCTCCTAAAAAAAAAAAAAAGTATGAGAACGTTCATACCATATAGGTGTAAATTAGTAAAACATAACAGCTAACACCTGGGTAGCCATTCAAGTCAGGAACTTGTTCATTGCCAGCTTCAGAAGTGCCTCTGGGTCCAGTCCTGGCCACAAGCTCCTCCCTGGAACCTGGAAGTGATGGTTCCTGAATTCATCATCATTCCCATTATTTCCTTCACAGTTTTACCAACTACCCCTGAATTGAGAGAATGGGGTTAGTCCTTGTCTTCTCAGACTTCCAATATGCACATCAAACTCCAACTGCCAACTTCTCTAATCTTTTACTCTCTATTAGGTCGTAAGTATCAAGCTATTGCAGTAAGGAGGGGTCATTCCTTTGTTATCTTTAACTTTATTTTTTATTGTGGTAAAATACACGTGAATAAAATTTGAAATTTTAACCATTTTTCAGAGTACAATTCATTGGCATCAATTACATTCACAATGTTGTGAAGCCATAGACACTATCTATTTCCAGATGTGATTTTGTCTTTTAAACGTTTAGGGCGATCTTGGTGTGTAGATACTTTGCTCAATTTGTAAGCGGTAAAAATCCACAATCATTGCTGTTGGCTTGCAACACATCATCTTGAAAAAAAGAGTGGTAGAGTTTTTAAACATTTCATGACCAACTGGTTATATAACTGAAGCCATCTTGCACACTAAAAGTATAGGCAGCCTTACACATTTGGTTTAAGAACAGTATGGACCATTTCTTTGGCCACATCAGTGGTGTGTTAGAGATGCCCTTATCTCATCCATGAGAAATGCAACCATGTTATCCACTAGAACTGCTATGGCCTTTGCACATGAAATAATCAAATACTTGGAAAACACACTGTGTGTGACTTTCTGCTTCATTCCCAGTTATGACGTCATCCCTGGAGAAGTCAGCCATGAAAGAAGTGAAGGATATGACCTCTGCTCATCCCACGCAGCAGAGGTGCTCCTGGACAATGAGCCTGTGCCACAGCGCCCATCACCATGAGCCATCTATGATTGCTGCTCTCCAACCAGACTGGCAGGTGTGACGCCAACATTGCAAATGTCCAGGGGGTGAAAGGCAGCAGGGACTCTCCCACAGTGAGGGCTGGCACAGCATAAACAGGTACAAATAAGGAGACAGCACTTTACTGTGATCACGTAAAGAGGTTTTGAAAAGGATGGTTTTTGCAAAGGTTTTTAATATAAATTCCGAACATTTTGATGTTCTTTTGACACATCATAGGCTAACTAATGGCCACCAAAGGCACCCAACATCTCATCCCCAGAACCTGTGATTGTCCCTTTATATGGCACAAGGGAATCTGCAGATGCGATGAAGTTAAGGATCTTGAGATGGAAAGAATATTCTGGATTATCCTAAATGGAATCCCAGAGACCTTCTGATACTGACCCTGATATCAGTTTCCCTACATTAAAGCCAGCGTATACGGGGTTAAAACCAAAACACTCATTCCCTGCTTACTCCCTGGCTCCCTGGCTCCAGAATCCACTTTCCTCCATGGAGACAGACACCACCAAGGACAAGCACCTGGATTCACTATGTCCTCCCTACAAAGAGATACAGGCTGGTGGGAAAGCTCAGACCAGTAAGGCCATATGGTGCCCCCCTCCCCTACCTAAAACTCCAAATAAAAACCCTTCCTTTAAGCTTTTCGAGGAGTTTGGGATTTCAGTGTTAGCTGCCCTCTCTCCTTGCTCAGCACTGTGCAATAATAAAATTCCTACTTTCTTCCACTACACCCTGTGTCAGAGATTGGCTTGCTGTGCAATGGGTGAGTGAACTCCCTTCAGGTTCGGTATTACTTCTAAGAGACAGATAGAAAGCCTGAGGAAGAAGATAAGTCAGGACTGAAGCAGGAGGAGGAAAAGTGTTTGATGATACTGTGATACGAAGAATGAGGACAGTCCCCAGAAGCTGGAAGACAAGGAAAGGATTCTCCCCTAGAGCCTCCAGAGAGAGCAGCAACCTACAGTCTCCTTGAAGTTGGTCCAGCAAACCCAGATGAGCAGATGCATCCAAAAAGAGACTAGGGATAGACCAAGAGGGAGACAGAATCCAGCAGGAACTGGAAGTCCAAGAGGAAGGATAGGATGGGGACATCTAGATACCACAGAGGCAGAGGCTGGAGCTGAGGGCTTGACCATGAGTGTGTGACAGATACCAGTAGAGTGTTCCAACACCAGCCTGGGAGTGGGAAATATGATGGGTGGGAAGTGGCACCAGGATGGAGGGACAAGGTTTGCAGAGAGAGGCCAGGGTTTCCAAAGTCCAACTCTGACCAGGTGAGATGGGAGGAGCTGGATCTCAAAGTAGGGTCTGAAGTCAGGGTCTGAAAATACACAAAAGAGGGGGAACACCCAGAGGATTGAGGATGAACTTGGAGTGAGGGGAACTCTCCAGGGTCATAGCTATTTCCACACAGTTTTCCTTCTTCATATGTTAAAGAGCTCTACAGTGTAATGAGCTGTTTCAAACACTAATCAAAACTTGCCTGTTAGGAAGTATTTTTTCCACCAACTGCTGGTTTGATGTTAAACCTACTAGGATTCAGAATCCTAATTTTGTATGAAGTCAATGGGCATAAATTGATCCAGTTTTCAGACTTGTCTCCCTAAGGAGCATGGAGTTCTCTCCTCTTACAGCACAAAACAAGGTGCTGAGGATATTTCCAGAGGACAGGGATGATCTAGCAGTGGCTCCAAGAGAGCAAAAGGACCTTCAGGACTGGTTCCCCCTGTTTTTGTTTAAAGTGACAGGGTTTCTCATTGTTGCTGTAGAAGTTGGTGTTTACATGCTTTGTTTGGAATGAGGAGACTAAAGAACCAGAGCAAGGCAGGCCACACATTTCCAGTCAGCCCAGGAGGCATGTCCCCATTGGGCAGTGGTTTCTTTCACACCCTTTTCCCTCACACCTCCTTTGACCATGCAGGGGCTCCTTCCTCTATGACTTCAGATCCAGCACCACCCTGCACCCCCACCTATGTGTACCTGGCAGGGCAGCCTCTGCAAGGCTTGTCACCCAAACCACTGGAAGGTGGTGATTCTGGGCATTAGTGGGACACGATCTGCAAAGACTCCCAGGGAAAGGGAAGGTCAGTTCAACATGCTGAGGGCAGGTAAGTCCAGCATGGGGACATGGCCCAGGGCCATGTGTGAGGTTCAGAAACTGTGGTGACAAGTCATGTCTCTTGGGGAAATACAAATCAAAAGTACAATGAGATACCACCTCATATCCATTAGAATGGCTATTATCAAAAAAAGAGAAAACAACAAGTGTTGGCGAGACTGTGAAGAAATTGGAACACTTGTGCACTGTTGGTGGGAATGTAAAATGGTACAGCTTTGTGGAAAACAGTATGGTGGTTCCTCAAGAAGTTAAACATAGAATTGCCATGTGATCCAGGAATTTCACTTCTGGGTATATACACCAAAAAGAATTGAAAGCAGGAACTCTAAGAGAGATTGTACATCCATGTTCATAGAGCACTATTCAAAATGACTAAAATGTGAAAGCAATCTAAGTGTCCAATGATGGATGAATGGATAAGCCAAATGTGGTAGATCCATTCAATAGAGTATTATTCAGCCTTAAAAAGGAAAGAAATTCTGCAATATGCTACAATGTGGCTTAACCTTGAGGACATTATGCCACAAGTGAAATAGTCCAGTCACAAAACGACAAATGCTCTTTGATTCCACTTTTATGAGGTACTTTGTCAAAACTGTAGAGACAGAAGGTGTAATGGTGTTTGCCAGGGGCTGGGGGAGGGGTGGATATGGAGCTGTTTAATAATTTTGTTTCTCTTTTACAAGGTAAAAAGAGTTATGGGGATGGATGATTATGATGGTTGCCCAACAATGTGCTTGTATTTAATACCATGAAAGTGTACATTTAAAAGTGGTTAAGATGGTAAATGTTATTATACGAGCATTTGATGACAAAAAGGAAAAGAAAAAATAAAGAAATATTGTCTCTTAATGTGAATCCCAATGATACCCTTGAATACAGAATGAAATGCACCATCTGGCTTTCTTGGGGTTATGGATGGTGAATTTCCAAGAAGCAGTTGTTCTGGTCCCCTCCCTGTGACTTTGCAGATCTCACAGGCCCTGAGTGGGTTCCCTCATTGCCATAAAGTGGGGCTTCTTCCTGGGAGGAAGTTAGTCAAGTGAGACATATTTTGTGCTCTTTTAAACATGTTCTCTTTGCCTTAACCACCTATTAATGTCACGGGTAACCCTCCTCCTCCGTCCTCTTCTGCCCCTGACTAAATGCTCACCATTAGGGCACTGAATCAGTTTAATGTCTTCAGAAAAGGCAAACATTTTTTAAACACAAAGGTCTTGAGAGGAGGGATGAGGTTTGGAGGAAAGGATAAGATACTTGAAGACTCAGATGAGTGCCCTCGACACTGGGACAAAACTCTTCATTTGGGAAATCCATGGCAGGGTGAGCAGTCATAAGGATGAAAAAAAAGTAAAATGTCAAGAAACCTGAAGGTGGAGAGTGACTCCCTCAAGAGAGGTAGAGGGAGGGACAGGCGGACACATATCTCCAGGGCTCAGAAGCCTGCAGTTTAGGGACAGGATGGCCCAGGGGAAGGGGCTGATGGGGACCCTAGGAGAGGGGCCCTCAGCAGAAGGAGATTAGAGTCCAGTGGGGGACCAGAATCTATGGAGTTAGGAGGGATTGGAGGGCATGGTGACCCCGCAGATCCAGAAGGTTGGGGATGAGGCCAGGAGGCATTCTAGGAAGGGAGGGAGTCAGAGCTTGTCAGATTGAAATAGGGTTCTGCGGTCCAGCTTGGGGGAAGGGTGGGAAATGAATGGCAGGCTGAGGCTGAGTTAGAGTCAGCGATGACAGTTTCCAGAATGAGTGCCAGGGTTTTCCAGTGTCCAGCTCTGACCATGAGATGATGTAGCTGCTTGCCCAAGTGGGGCCTGGGTCAGGCAGTTTCAGTATCACCAGGGAGCACCCTAAACAAGCAAAGTGTCACCTCTCTAGTCCGCCAAGACCTCTTCTCATGAACCTCCAATGTAGCAAGCTCCCCAGGGAATTTTGTTTAAGTAGGAGGCACCAAGTAGATTCTGAGGAGCAGCCTAGTGGTGGGAGGGAAGGAAAGGTTGTGGGGTGTTGGGGTGCTGGGTCGAGGGGGTAGATAGCAGGATGTCCTTGGAGCATGCTGAGCCCAAGGGAGTGAGGAAAGGGCTTAGGGTGGGGACCCAGGACCCTACATAACTGGGGCAGGCACGGCAGGAGGGGTACCTCTCCAGAGGTCAGCTATGTGCATAATTTTATTTCTTCATATATCAAAGCACCTCTACAGTACAATGAGCTATTTAAATTGTCCAAAAGAAGTGCCTGTTCATTACATTGTTTTCCCAAAAGGTTTAGTGTCATATTAAACCAAATGGGATTCAAAAACTGTGCATTCAAAGGCAGATGCATAGATCATTCCTGTTTCAAGACCTTTAACCAGCAGGAGCTTGGAGGGCAGGGCTCTTCCAGCTGACTGAGAAGGTACTGACAATATTTTAAGAAGGAAGGATCTGGGCCTCCAGTGTCCCAATGACCAAAAAGATGACATCAGGAAGCTTTTGGAAGGTTTCCCTGTATGTTTTCATTTCCTCATTTTATCCTCCAGGCTGCCATGTCTACCCTGGTCCTGATTCCTACACCTCTCCTCAGGTCATATACTGCCCCTCAGACCACCCACCATGAGACTCAGCCTCCCTGGAGAGTGTCCTACTGAGGCAGGAGGTTCTCAAAGCCAATCAGGACTCCGAACTCCACAGTTTTAGCCTTTGGGCCTCCCCTCCCCTATTCTCTGAACCAGATCCAAGCTCAAGCCCCCTGGCAGGCCTCCCCAGTCCCCAGGGAGATCTCCTCCCACCTCAATCCAGGGCTCTGTGCCATTGTTACTCCCCTCTTGAGGGTCCAGGACAGAGACTCTGGGCTGAACCCCAGACAGACCTCACCTCAGAAACAGGCCATAGGCTGCATTCCATTATTTTAATTTTTTTTATTTTCCTTTTTATTGAGGTAGCATTGGTTTATAACATTATATAAATTTCAGGTGTACATCATTATATTCTGGTTTCCGTGTAGATTACATCATGTTTACCACCCAAACACTAATTACAATCTACCACCACACGCATGTGACTAATCATCCCTTTTGCCCTCCCCCCTCCCCACTTCCCCTCTGGTAACCACCAATCCAATCTCTGTCCATGTATTTGTTTGTTGTTGTTTTTATCTTCTATTTATGAGTGACATTATACACTATTTGACTTTCTTCCTCTGACTTATTTCACTTAGCATAATACCCTTCAGGTCCATCCATGTTATCACAAATGGCAAGAGTTCATCATTTCTTATGGCTGAGTAGTAGTTCATTGTGTATATTTACCACATCTTCTTTATCCATTCATCCCTTAATGGGCACATAGGTTGCTTTCAAGTCTTGGCTATTGTGAATAATGCTGCAGTGAACATAGGGGAGCCTATATCTTTATGCATTCATGTTTTCATGTTCTTTAGATAAATACCCAGCAGTGGAGTACCAGGATTGTACGGTAGTTCTATACTGTTTTCCATAGTGGCTGCCCCAGTTTGCACTCCCATCGGCAGTGTATAAGAGTTCCCTTTTCTCCACATCCTCTCCAACACTGCATTCTATTTAAGAATATTTTATTTTACTCGGTTTCAAATCGGTCTTATTAGGCAGGCAAGCAGATTTGATAAAATGATGAAGCAAATCACTGGTTTAAAAAAAAAAACCTCAACAAAAAAGTGCCTCCTTGCAAAAATATTTCCAATAACAGATGTTTTCCATTTGTGATGATATCAATTAATAATTTTTGCTTCTTTGAGGAAAGCAAAACAGTACATTCACCAGTTATACTCATTTTCCATATGTGTTTATAATTTTTTCCTTAAACTTTATTTGCACAGTTTGGTTCATGGAGCTTCTTAAACTTAAAGAAATATGTGATAATTTTTATGGGGTTAACCACAAACAGGTTTTCTATAGCAGACACAATCTTTCTCATTCCACACATAAGAATATTTTCAGTTGCAGACATGCATATCTATTTTATGAATATTGGTAACTCCTTTAGATATGTTATTAATTCCACTGGTGAAAATAGTATCATCTTATCTATTAGAAATGTCACCATGATATGCACTAGAAATTCCATGGGTATGCCTTTCATAGACAAAATTATCACATCCTTGGAAAACATAATGAATACCTCCTTCAGTCTCAACTATGACTTCAGACCTGGTGCCTGGGTCTTAATTTATAAAGGTGACAGAGTGGCAAGACAGAGAGGCCAATGACATTTAAAAAGAAGTTTAAACTTATTCACCATTCCCCTAGACAGGATAGGTGCTGCATACCATGCAGGGACCCAGGAGAAGCACCAAGTTGGGTGAAGTTTGCAAAAGATCATTGAGAGGGGAGGGCCTAAGCCAGAGTCCTGGTTTCCAGTAAAGGGTCCACAGCAGGGCAGAGCAAACAGTTTAATATTGTCTAACGGAATCATCCTGGAGGCTTGGAGCTATAGGGGTGGTCTCTAGTTGCCTGGGACCCGGCCCTGGGACAGCGAAGGGCAGGGGAAATACTGATTTGGCATATGAGAGTTAGATAAGGAGGTAGTTTTATCTCAGTAAAGCTGGAAAAGTAATAGAATTTGATTTTTTAATTATAAAAAGGTAGATGTTAATTTTAGACAATTGAGACAAAAGTATTATAAAGATAAAAAAAGATGAGGAGGTAGTGGTCTAGCATTTGAGAGGCCTGCCCCCAAATAATAAATAAATACTACTTTTTAATTTTAAATCAACAGGCCCAAATCATTACACTTAATATATACATTTTATATATATAATTATTATTATATATATTATATATAATATATATATATAATACCTGTGTGACAGACAAATGGCAAATAATAGGATCTATTGGAGTATATGAGGAAGCCATTTGGTGTAAACCTAATTTGGTCTGACCTTGTTTTTCCAAAAGGGCCTGATGTGGCCATTGAGTATGTATTGTATGTCTACTTTAAGCATTTGCCAAGACCCGAAAACAAGAACAAACAGCCTTAAGATAAAGATGGAACTTCTCTCAACATTGACATTTCCATAAGGACCAACAAAGTGAAGGAAGCATTTAAAGTCATGGAAAAGGTTTATATATTTTGTCTTGTTAGAATTACAGTGCCAAAAACTGACTATATATTTTCACAATGAAATAGCTTTGAAGAGAAATTAATTGAGCAGAAAAAGAATTTGTTTTTATCAAAAACACGTCTGAAAACACTCGGGCACACAAGAATCCTTGAATACACCATTTATTAGGACTTATTCATGGGATCATACCTGGAGCCAGACCAAATATCAGGGGTTTCTCATTTAGGAAGAGAGAGTGAGTGGATGGGGTTGAAGGGAGAAACTTGCAGTCTCCACCATGTGACAACCATCCCTTACAGAATCAAGTGCCCTGAAGCCCCAACCCCAACAACATCCTAAAGTGTCTCCAAATGGCTCTGGGCACTGGGGATGATGGACACTCTCTGAGAGCAAAGGTACGGGGACTTGGGTTGATTTAAATCCAGGGACAGAAGAGCTAGAACCCAGAAGGTCCCAGAGCTTGGGATCTGTGCTCACAAGGTTTCCCAATGGTTCAGAGGTGTGGCTGTTCCCTCTGAATATGTAGATTCTGGGGAGAAAGGGCCTCCTGTGATGAGACTGGGGTCCCCTCTCATGCACTCTGGTGTCCCCTTTCACAGTCACAGCTCCCTAATCTCACTCTCCAGTCCCTACCCACCCTATACACTTCCGGGTTCCATGCAGAGGGCCTCTCCTGGTCTCAGTCTGCTCCTTCCCACCCTGGCATATCAGTCTCTCTGGGCAGTCAGCAGTCCCCTCTGCTTGCTGAGCTCCTGACTGACTGGCTGTGATAGGGACAGGATAGGAGTGGGGGCTGCCTGTGGTCCTCAGGGTCCCTAAGGGTCTCTGCCGAAGAGCTCAGAGATCTTCCTAAGAAGGGAGGGCCCAGGGAGGAGTTACAAGGCTGACTGCACTTTGTGCTTCATAGAACTTTAGGTTTCTTCTCTAAGACAAACAGGCCCAAACTTTGTGGACTTATTTTCATCAGCTCCCACCCAGGTTCCTGCCCCATCTGCCTAACCACAAATGAACATTTCCTGTTTCGAGTCCCTGTCATTGCAATGGTTGATGCAGCTTGTTAAGTTTCAAGAAACCCCCTAGCCATTTTTTCTTTTAGCCATGCCCCTCCTCTTTCCAGTCACTTAACACATGGTCTCTGCATACAAAACCTTTGCTCACCTACCCAGTCCCTGAGACGTTGCTGCCTCAGGCTTTGTGTGTCTCCCCTATTGCAGTCTACACTGTGTGACAACCATCCCCTATGGAATCAAGTCCCTATTTATAAAGTCTTTCCTGACTTATGCTTGGACTTGCTCAGACTTGTTTTTTTTTTGTTTGTTTTGACAGACTTCACCTCTCTGGGTCACTACTACATCCTCAGTGCCGGAAATAACGCTTTCTACATAGCAGATGTTCAATAAATATTTGATGCATAAATGAACGGGTAGAACACAAGCTGGTGCATATACATAGAATTAGACTTTTCCTTTCTTCCTCCTGCCCGCTTTAGAAGAAGATATGATACTGTATATATTATTTTACAATTTGATTTTTTTCCACTATAGAATTTGCCTTGGGCTCTCTTCTGCATCAATTTGTGGAGACCTACCTCATTTGGTGTCAGCTGATCTACAGCCTCTAGTTTTTGTGAGGACAGGATGAGTCCAGGGACCGAGCTGCTGCCTGTGGCCCTTCCAGTGCTGTGCGTCTGGAATGGAAGCCCTCTGATGAGCATACGTTCTCTCCCTCACCCACCTTTTTTTTAATTCCCCTTGCATCTCTGCCTTCCTAGCTCCCTGGCCATCCCTCAAACAAGAGAGAACATGTGATCAATTACAAGTGAATGGAATTCTTTACTCTCCTGAAAAGCCATCTAGTTTATCAAGAGGTGATCCAGCTCTCTTCCTTTTTAGGGGGAAGAGGACAGGAAATGAAGAGTTTTCAGTGCTGGTACATTAATTTAGTCACGACATTTGATCCTCCTAATTGTGTTAAGATATTTCCTACTATCCTCATATTAGAGACATGAAAATGGGCTCTGGGCAAAAGAGATGTTGCGTATTGTGGGGGAAATAGCAAATGAGAGAGGCAGGTCTGAGTCCTGCACAATCTCCAAAAACCATGTCAAGAGTTGTATCCAGGGACCCAAGCCCAATCCTCTACCTCCAGGGCACTGGGTCTGTCCTGCTAGAGGAAGAACTATGCAGGAAATGTGCCCTTTTTTTACAAGTCCTTTTTCCCATGTTACTCTTTGACCTTTACAGCTATTACATGCTCGGTGTTAAGCTAGGTACTGTGGAAGGCAAAAGCAAAACCAAATACAATTTTAAGTCATGAGCCACACGCAAAATTTAAAACTTCTCTAAAGCAGTCACCACAAATAAAATTAAAAGGTGAAAGTCAAGCCACGTAAGCATGTTTTATAACTACCTATCATACTACCCTTAAAATATAAAAAGCCCTTCCATATTTATAAGGAAAAATAAATGCCACCTGTAGAAAAATTAACAAAAGACATAAGGCACTTCATAAATGAAGAACAAATACCTAATGATCATATGCAAAGATTCTTATCCTCAATAATAGACAATTAATTACAATTTAAACTATGTACCTTAAACTACATGTATATTTTTAGTATCTATTACTTATAATATATAAAAATTAATTCTTTTTTTTTTAACCCATCAGATTGCCAAAAATTGGAGTGCTTAAGATCATTGTAGGCTCTGAAGCCAGTCTGCCAGGATTCAAATCCCTTCTTGGCCACTAAATAACTGGGTGAAAATGACAATCATTTACCTTCTCTGTGCAGTTTACTTATCTGCAAAATGGGGGTGACGGTATTGCTAACCTTATAGGATTATTCTGATGATTACAGTTCATAAGTGGAAAATCGTTAGCGATCACTGAAATGGTTGATAGTTTCTAGGATTAAACATGAAAAGAGAATCCTTTCTAATGTTCTTGAGGAAAGTATGTCATAAACTTTTGCAGGAGAAATATGCTAATACATTATCCAAATTTAAAATGTGTTCATTCTTTGGAAAATTCCCATTTTTACAAAGTTAATCTATAGAAATGGTAAGACAAATGTGTAAAGATCTATGTCAAAGCATGTTCCTAATGGTATTTTTTAGAAAAAGAATGTGGAAACAATTTATGTCCGTCATTTGTTTTTTCTAGTATGTTTTATCCATTTAGTGTAATACTCTACAGCCATCAAATGGGTATCTTTAAGATGAGGGAGAATTAAGACTTTTTGATGTGGAGAGATGTCATGTATAATAATACATATATTTTTTCCTTTTAATTATGAAACATTTCATAATACATAAAATATAACATTCCTCTGTTTGCTCATCTCCAAGACTTAACAGATGTGAACATTTTAGAAATTTGCTTCACATCTCTCTTTTTAAGAAAAGAGGCAAAATGTTACATAAAATTGAACACCCCCACCCCCTTCCTTTTTCCCAAGAAGCAATCACCATCCTGCAGGGAAGGGTCTTACCCCATGCATGTCTGGATACTTTTTACATATTTTTGTATTCATCAATAATACATAGTTTAATATTTTTAAATATACGTAAATGGGCCATAAGCTAAGTATTTTTATAACAAGCTATAAAAAAAACCTCCACTCTTTAGCACATGTATCCTGGTGGTTGTATGTAAATCTCCGTCATTTTAAGTGCTGGGTAGGATTCCACTGTAGCAATAAACCACAGTTCATTCCCCTACTGAAAGGCAGTAAGTTGAAACCACATTTTGCTATAACAACAAGACTTGCATACCCTTGAACATGTCTTCTTACACACAGGTCAGAGTTTATCCAGGGGATATATTAATATCCGAAAGTGGAGTAGCTGGCGCTAGGGCAAGGGCATCTTAAATGATAATAGATGTTGCCAGAATGCTCCTTGGAGTGGTTATACTAATTCACACGTTCACCATGAAAATGTCAGAATTTGTTTTCCAGATTCTCACCACACTTGGTTATTTAATAAGTGAAACAAAAACCAGGGAAATTGATTAGAGAGTTTGAAAGAAATTAGCCCATCTTTATGGGTAGGGCAAGTAAGGACTCCACAGAACAAGCATTCAGAATATTTCAGCTCTCTGATAGGCATCTTAATGTTTGATGTCCAAATGAATCTCTTGATTTTTTTAAACTCCCAATTTGCTTTTCCCTAGTGTTCTCCATATGATAGATGGTAACACTATCTCCCCACATCAGCCAAGCCAAAAGCTTGATAAAGAGCATATAGGGCCTTGCAGTCTTTTTTTTTTTTTTTAAGATTTTATTTTTCCTTCATTCCCCCAAAGTCCCCTGGTACATAGTTGTATATATTTTTAGTTGTGGGTCCTTCTAGTTGTGGCATGTGGGATGCTGCCTCAGCATGGCTTGGTGAGCAGTGCTAGGTCCACGCCCTGGATCCAAACCTGCAAAACCCTGGGCTGCCAAATCAAGCAGGCAAATTTAACCACTCGGCCATGGGGCCAGCCCCAGGCCTTGCATTCTTGACACACCTGACAAGTGGGTGCAGGGAGACTGGGGGCCCTTGATGGATGCCTTTCCAGCACCCTGGGACCTGCAGAACTTTGCCCTAGGAGTTCTGATAGCTTGAATATCAGGCAACCAATCAGTGGGTATAGATTCAATGATAGCAGAGGGTGCAAGAAACTGTTGGAGTAACAATTATTTTGTTGAAAAATGAGAGTTCCAAGTGAAGAAGTACAGTGAATTTAACTCATATTCACCAGAGGTGAGAGAAATAGAACAATTGCTCTATTTACGGTGTTAAATGTGAGTTAGTTGACAGGAAAATCCAAACTTTTAAAGTTTGCTTCAGTATAGACAAATGAGAACCATAGTCAGAAGTAAGGCAGCTGCTTGTCCATTACCAAATGACTCTTTTGTCCAGATGATACTTCTTGACTCTTTTTTCATCATATGCTGAAAAGCACGTCATTGCACAAGGCCATGATGTCACTAGAAACCTACACAAAACTGTGTCTCTCTGGAAGAACTTCTTAAACTCACGATCTCGGATATTGACAAAGTTAGGTGGGTGCCCCATAGGTCTGATGTATTCAAAATCTGAACGCCAGAAATTTTTCTGGTATGCTAGTCACAGAAAAAGCTTACTGATGTTCCTTAGGCAATGGCATCGTTCCTGTAATTTTTTTCCTTTACATCATCATAGGAGCTCCACAGTGAGGCTGAGGGTTCCTTAGAACATGGCTGGTCCCGGGGCTCCACAGAGGAGCAGCCGTCGACTCCGAGAGTTGAAAGTGTGTGTGCCGGGAGGTGCACAGTCACAGGCTTTCAAGAAACACCCTGTGCATATTTCTGCGGTTTGTGTTACTGTTCATGGTTGTGTGGGGAGAAGCAGCATCTGAGGGAAGAAAGGAAGCCAAGTCTTTTGAGTAAAGAGGTGTTTGCTTCTGCCAGTACCCTGGTGATGGTGGGCTTTTATTTGGTTTTGTCTTTTAATATATTCAAGCTGCATGAGGAAAAGAAACAAAAGGTACTCAGGACAAAATGTAGTTTGAATCACTCTTATTCTACTTGGGCCAGTAAAGTGCAGATGTGCAATTAATCACAATTTTTTTTTTTAAAGATTTTATTTTTTCCTTTTTCTCCCCAAAGCCCCCCAGTACATAGTTGTATATTCTTTGTTGTGGGTCCTTCTAGTTGTGGCATGTGGGACGCTGCCTCAGCGTGGCTTGATGAGCAGTGCCATGTCCGCGCCCAGGATTCGAACCAACGAAACACTGGGCCACTTGCAGCAGAGCGCACGAACTTAACCACTCGGCCACGGGGCCAGCCCCCAATTAATCACAATTTAACACAGAAAACAAGGGAGATGGGAGGATGCAACTGATTGGTAATGATCCAGTCAGTGACTCTGCGACTCTAGCTGTAATGTGCAGGACAGTGCTGGCTACCAGCAGGGCAGCCGGGAAAATACATGACAGGCTACAGCCCAGAAAGGCACTGGTTGAGGTCAGATCTCAGGCCTGTGTGCTCTGTCAGCTGTTCCATTGCCCACTGAAGTTCCTCTCTGTCTTATAATTCTGAAGACATCAAGGCCAAGGTCAACATTGTAAGAATCATGTCACTCTGGATGGACTGCACTCACCGCTCCTCTCTGGCCTCTCATATAAGCTGGGACCATTCTTAACCAGTCAAACCATTCACTCTCAGCTATCTGAACTGCACATAATTTAAAAGTTTAATTCTGGTCTCCACACAGGCTTACACTGCATACGTCTCATTCTGTTAAATTCTTTTCCATAGTTACCCCTCCATTTCTCATATTTCTCTACTGTTCTCCTCTCCACTACTACCAGGTATCCACACCACCATTTTCTACTCGGATCTGGCAATGTCTACCCAGTCTTCTAGTGCATTAAGTTGCCATTGCTGCTTGTAACAAATCACCACAAACTTCGTGGCTTAAATCAATGCAAATTTATTATCTTACACTTCTGTAGATCAGAAGCCTAACATAGACATATCCATAGGGGTAATCCAAGACAATCTCCCTATTTAAAGGCCAGACGATTAGCAACCTTAATTCTATCTGCAACCTTAATACCCCATTGTCATGTCAAGTAACATATTCACAGATTCTGGGGACTAGGATTGGACATTTTGGAGGTCACTCCTCTGCCCATCATCCCAGCTCCCATTCTGCCCTCTTTCTGGTGCATTCTCCATCCAGTAAGCAGAGTGATGTCATTATAATAACATCACATCATTAGATCATACGACTCCTAAAAAACAAATCAATCAAACAACAAACAAACTAACCCTTCAGTGACTTCCTACCACACTCAGATTAAAGCACAGACTCTTTCATGTGGCCCCCAAGGCCCTGCACCAAATGCCCCCCACCAGGCTCCATGTACATTGGCCACTCTCAGTTTTGAGGGGATGTGGGTGTGGCTGTGAGCAGGGAGGGTGGGTCTCCAGGTCTTTTCATTCCTTGGACCAGATCCCCATTTCTATTAATTTTGTTGTAAGGTCATGAAGACTAAAATCTCCTGAGCATTTTCTCTAGGAAGACTCCCTTTGGAGTAGCTATTTATATCTGCCTGCCCTGCTATGATCAACTGCAGTACCTGTTCCAACAGCTTTAGGACTGGGTCCTAACTGGAGTCTAAAACACAGGTAAGCTGCTGATCCCTTTGCCCCAAACAGTGATATAGACTGTGATACATGCTTGTCTGAGGTCCCCAGTGTGGGAGAATGGGGAATAGTAATTTAACTATGATTCTTTTCTGCTATTTTTTGAGGGAGTTCAGAGTAACAGGTAATATTTTTATCTCCTAATATTCCAGGTACTTCTACATAATTGATTACATGATTGCTTGAGTATTTTGGTTTAGTTTTATAGATTAGGATAAGGAGATCCAATTTGCAACTCTCCTATAACCTATAACCAATATGGCAATAATTTGTCCTACTGGTGGAATATCTCAAATTATACTCTTTAGGGAAATGTTTCTTATATTCTCAGTGTTTTTGAGAATTACCTGGGGTGCTTTTTGATGTGGATTAAGGCTGCCCCAGCTAGAGAAGCCCAAGGTGACCTGGCCTACATGCCAAACTACATGACCTGGTGGATTTTTTTATGGTATAAATTAGGGCTGCCCCAGGGAGAGAAGCCCAGAGCATCCTCACCTACATGCCGATCTATATGGCCAGATTCGTATCTAAACATTATATGACCGCACAATAACCAGACCCCATCTGCACTGAAATCATTTAATGACTTTTTACATCATCTTTTCTTTTTCCAGTAAAAATAAGTCACGTACCCATGCCTTATAAAATTAGCCCTAACCCTCAACTCAGGGCAGCAGCAGGAGCTCTGAGTGCCCATGGGTCCTGTTCACATGCAGCAGCAGGAGCTCTGACTGCCCATGGGTCCTGTCCCCATGCTATTCCACACTATTCTCTAAATAAAGAGAGCACTACTGCCAGATCTTGAGAGTCCAAGAAATCTTTCTTTCGACTCCTCGGCTCACCGACCCCGCATCACTTTTTGAGAATGGAGATCCCTGGGCTCTGTGTTCTTATGGCCAAGCCTGAGATAAATGGGGCTAGGGTGGAGATATGCTCTCTTACTAGTAGAAGGAGCTGGAAGGAGCAAGAAAAGAGCATGGATGTGTCATTATAATGTGAGGAAGACAGGAAGATGAAGAAGAGTGATCCAATCTATGACATGAGCCCATGTTTATTAGATGTAGAAGTTCTAACCATGAATCCTTGCATTTAAAATAAATACTTGTTAAATAACTCTCAAATTCCCTCACCTTGAGATTTTACATGTATGCAGGGGCCCACCACACACACACACACACATGCACACACACACACACGCACACTCAGGGAACCTACAGGATCCTGGACTGCACCAGGCAGGCATCAAAAACAGAGTAAAGAGAGTGAGGACCCATGCGATGTCCCTGGGACAGTCAGCTCAGAGACTGCTGTGAGGGTTAAAAGGAGGCTGAGGGTGGGATATGTCTCAGAGGAGTGGGGTGATGCAGGGAGCAGGGAGGGCACCAGGAGGAAGGTGCACTATTCCCAACAGAGAACACATTTCTCTGCAGCAACTGCACATACAGAGGGTGCCCAGGCCAGGCTGACAATGCCTCGGCCCAACACCAACCCTGCTCCAGGATGCAGAATTTGAAGTCTGTGCTCCAAATGGTTGGGATTGAGGTTGACAGTGACATTAAGGGAAACCTAAAATTCCAAACTCAGAAGCCTGTCCTACAAAATAAAGAAAGTCCCCAGGGCACACACTGCCCACATCTAAATTAGTAGGAAGTTCAGTCATTTCCTGGGTTCCTCCCCTACAGGTCCACTTGCAGTCACACAGGGTGGCTCACAAATATCTATGCATCTCTCATCTTTTCAGCTGCTGCCACATCCTGGCAGATGATTGAAAATCAGGATGATAGAGCCTGAGAGCCTGGTCCAGCTCATCAGGAAGGCAGGACTTCGCCTCCAGACTTATGGAGACAGGAGGCACTGACCATCTGAAGACCTGGGGGTATTGGGAAAGTGGGCAGTCACATAGAGCTGCACAAGTGTGATATGGACAGAGTTGAGGAAGGACTGGGTCAGAGAATGGAAGTGAGGGACCTCAGCCAGAAGCACTGAACTAGAAAGTTCTTGAATGTTTGCAGGTAAAATGCTGGATTCTCCAGAGGAAATAACTCAGCTGCAGCAGCTCAAGGGTTTGCATGCTCCTGTCTGCCCACCATCTACCACTCTGACCTCCAGGAGTAATGACCCATCTCTATCTGTGGAAGGCCCAATCTGGAATAATCCACAGCAGCCCAGGCAAGGCCCATGTCCACAGAGCCTAAGTGACAGGGCCTTCAGGGCCACAGGCTCATGGACATTTGCCTCAGTGTCCACACCTGGGCAGGGGCATCTGGGCCCTGAGTGTCCATCTTTTACTGTCCTCTGTGCTAGCCCCCTCTCCAAAATGACTTAGGCTCTGGTATCAGTTCCAGATCACTAGTCCAGGCTGATACCTCCTCCAAGGGGAGGTTCCTCTCTGGGGCCCCTGATGTCTCCCAGGAGCTTCACCCAGAGTAAATCTAAAGAGCGTTTGAGGCCTGGGGTTGTAGCAGTAAGAACAGTTGCATTGGTCTCAGGTGATGGAAAAGGTCCACAAGGCCTCAAGGCGGAGGAGGAGTGCCCTCCAATGGATGGTTCCCACTGGAAGAAGAGCAAAATGGGGCCAGGAGAGCTGAGAGATTAGGGCTGACCTTGGAGAAATGGTGCATTCAGGTTCAGAAGGAGGCATATTTAGGGGTAATTAACTTATAGCTGTCTGTAGCTCACCAGCTAGAAGACTGTGGTTTTTCAAAGGGTGTAACCACAAATCAGAACGACACCACTGGGTTATACTGCAAAGTCAGATGAGGGAAATACTATAGACATTGAGATGAAAAAAGACATGACAAATCTATATGCAACATCATTAGACAGTCTACTCTGATGTTCTTATCATCTTAAGAGGCACCTTAGCAATCAATGCAAAGTAATTCTATCATTAGGAAAAAATATCTTATTACGAAGAAAATTGTATCATAGGAGTTTCTCTTTATTTTCAGGATCATATACCTTGCATCATTCCTTAAGCATGAATCTACACCCGAAAAATGGACTTCGTCAGAGACTGGCAAGTGTCAGGGTCTCATTCCTAGCACCTGTGGGTTGACTGTGCCCTGCTCTCCCAACCCAGGACCCCTCTTTGAATCACAGGAGCCTTTGATGCTCCCCCATTAGAGGCAGGAGGTCTTTTCAGTGTCCTCACCCCTCCAGTCTCACACTCGGGGCAGAGTCTATTGTCCATCTTGGATTTGATACTTAAATTATTTATCTCTAGTTCTGTTCTTCATCCATCCCAACATTGTAACAGGTCCAACAGGTGCCTCCTGCTTGTGATTTTGAGGGAAAAGTTCTCAAAAACACTTGCCCGTACCCACTTAGAACAGACCTCCATTTGAGTGCCATCATCACTACCCAGAAGGATTTGGACACTATTTTTTGGTATCAGATGCTTTCCAACTCTTAGGGGGAAATGTGACTCTCTCCACAGGGATAACCAGCAGAAATGGACAAGGAGAAATCGCATTAGTGTTCACAGAAGACCTATAGAAATTCATGGAAGTTTAAAATTATAGGAGAGTCCACGTACAATCCACATTCCTGTGCTGAAAAAATGGATTCTTGTGGCTTTCACCATTTCCTTAAAAGCTAAACTATAAAAGTTACATTAACAATGAGCTAGAGAATAAAACGTACATCACAGTTGCTGATAAAACTAAAATAGTTATTTCTTTTTCCATAAAAGGGAATTCCAGTGCATTATGTTCATGTTCACAATGATGTAAGAGTGCCCTTCTGTCAATAGCCTACCTACAATTACTGACCTGGCAAAAAATGACTTCCCCTTTCCCTTTAAATCTGAAATAAAAAAGTAGAGGTGGTTCCTGGGACCTCTCCCAGATCCTACCACCTGTGACCAGCAGCAGGAGAGTCCAGACTCAAGGTCCTCTGATCTTTAAGACAGCAAGGGTGGCCCGGGCTGTCCCTGTGCTCTGATGTCCCCAAGTCCCTAGAGTGCTGATGGGTGGGTGTGGGACCCAAGGCCAGAGAGTTCCAATCTTTCTTCACGGCTCCATCTCAAATATCACCATAGCCCTATGCTCTTTGCCCCTGGCATCCACAGACATTGGGAAGTTCTGGAAGCTGAATTCCTACTGGAAAGCAATGACCCCCTCCTGAGATCTCAGGGCAGCTCCTGTGCATGCCTGGACCCTGTGACCACCCGTCAAGATATCACAGCACTGACCTGCCAGTCTGTGCAGTTGGCATTCCCAAGGCTTGAAGGCACTTGCCCAGGCACCACTCTGATCCCATCACCTGGCCCTCCTCTCTGATGCAGGGAGTGTCACATGAGGAGGAGGGTTTGGTGGGCTCAGCACCTAGTATATCCAGACCGCTGTTCCAGGGAGCTGATGCTGAGTCCAAGGCAGTGCCAAGATGGGAGACTGAGGTTTGACAAGGAACCTGCAGTGAGACCAAGAGGTGGAAACAATGCCTGGGCCACCATGATTAATCCCTGATGAGAGATGAGAACATAGGGTCCCTTCCTTGTGCCCAGGCAGGGACTCTGAACAGAAGCCTCCACTCCAGCCACAATGTCTGTGAGGATGAGAAACAAGCCAAGTCAGATATCTAGCCATCCCTGTCTGCACCTAGTAAGAGATGCTTAATAAACACTGTTAAATGGATGAGGGGAACCGCACAACAGAAGCCTGTCACCCCCATGTGACACCTGGGGGTCAGAGCACATTCCCTATAGACACAAGGACACTGATATCGCATGGGAGGAAGCCAACAAGTGCCCACGGCTATCCCAGAGATGGAACTGTACTCCTTGTAGAGTCAGGAGGGAGGACAGGGACCTCCTAACAGTCAGGGGTCAGATATCCATTCATCCCAGAAAATCACACTCCCTCCCCATCTCAACCTTGTGAGTGACTTCTCTCCCCAGAGGGCCTGGGCCAGGAGCCTGTGTGCCTCCTCTTCTCACAGAGACCTGACCTGACACAAACTCTGGATACTCCACCCCAGGTAAAGTTACCACCAGAAAAATCAAAGCCCTACCCCGATCACAAAGGAAGTCATGGCTGACTCCCCATCCCCAGGGTTCCTGGTCTGTGGAGACACCTGGCTGCCAACACACGAAGACATCTCACTAGCCCAAAGTGTCAGGTGGAACAAGGGGAATTCCCCATCTAGTTGGGACAGGAAAACCAGGATGTGTTTGCTTCCATCTCAGAGGGGCTGAGGGTCCACAGGGGCCTCCCCTCCTGTAACAGAGGAACCTATGGAATCCCCTGGCTGACTCTCCATGTGGAACTGCTCCAGATCCTGGGCCCTGTGGGGAGACTTGGAGCAGATGACAGACAGGAGCACAGATGACTCAGATAGAATGCCCCACTGCTGAGATCTCAGCCCCCTAGGTCTTGAGACCCTTCACGCTGTCTTGAGCCCTCAGTAGACCACTCACTGGGCATTTTCTTTGGAACCTCAGGGGCAGAGAGCTCCTCCTGAGGGAGCACATCCACCAGGCAGCACAGAACACTGGATTAGGTATCCACTGGACAATTCCTGTCCTCTCCCTGGACTCGACCTGCACTGGGATGGAGTTGGGCAGCCTGGGGACCCTCAGTGACAGAACCTGGGCTGAAGGGTCCCTCAGCCTGGAGATCAGAGCTCACCTCTGTCAGGGCTCAAGGCCAGCTCATACCTCCTAGAGCCTGATCAGCAGCCCTGGTGCAGATCCTAACATTGGCTGCAGGTCTTTTCATGCCCTCCAGGGGACAATATCAGATCACACAGGAAATTAGCAGGAAATTAACACAGGAATGTGGCTTTGGCTAAGGAAGTGGAGAAGGAGGCTGATTTCCATCCTTAGGTCCAACAGATCCTTCTGGGTTCCTCCTATGTACCTGCTCTATCCTGCCTGCCCCTTCTAAGGATGTCAGAGCACTCTGCTGTGTCAGAGGGTCCAGTGCAGCTCCCCATTCCCTGCCTGGTGCCATCCATGAGGAAGGTGGGGTGACCACAGGGAAGGTAGCCAGGCAAAGGACAGAGGCCCCCAGGATGGTCAGGGAGCACATGGACAGGCTCTGAGCCAGAGCTCAGCCAACACACATGGAGAGGGAGGGTCTCCCTGAAACCTTCCCCAGAGGACCAGGGAACTCACAGCCACCTGACATCCCACCACAACCATCACATTACCCAGGACATGCAGGAAACCTTCCCTGTCACACCCGGGAACTGAAGCTTCTGAGACACTGGTACTGGGTCTCTGTCTCTGAAAGCAGAGGCCAGAATGGTGACACCCAGAGACAGAGGGCTGGTCCCCTCACCAATCATCACTCAGCTTGCCCCTTTCTCACCCCCGGAGTCATCTCTGTGACCTTGTGGCTGGGAGTAAATCCAAACTTCCCAGAGCATTTGAGGACACTGAGAAGACCCTGGTGGCCAGCTGGGTTTCTGTGTCACAAACAGAAATAATCCCCTGGCTTTGGAGACCCCTGGGTCTCTGTGTGGTGCGGACAGATCCAAGGCCAGGACACAGCAGAGGTCAATGCTGGGAGCAGGAGGCATCATCCTCTCAGGGGACAAGGTCCCCATCAGACTTGCTATTAAAAGTGTGCTCCACAGGCCAATGTGATCAGCGTCACCTGAGAGCTTGTGAGGTGCAGACTGTGGGGTCCACCCTGCATCTGTGGTGTCAGAACCTTCATTTTAACAGAATCTCTTGACTCTGAACTGGTGAAGGGGAGAGGCAGCCCCACCCTCACAAAATGGAGTCTTAACCTGGCTGCCTATCCACAAACCTGGGCAGCTGCTAAGGTAGCATTTCTCAGTTGTCACCTAGGCATTCACAATCTTTAGACAGTTCCATCGGTGATTCTGACACAGAGCAGGGGTGACGTCCCTGTGACAAGAGTTCCTGATGTAGTCCCAGACCTCCTGCTCTGAAGGGAAAAGTCAAATGTGAAAGTGAAAGAGCTGTAGGGGAGACCGACTGTGCACCGTGACCCAGAGTTCTGGAGACCGCCCAGGACACCAATGCCCCAGGCTTGTGATTGTCCAAATAAGGGTGTGTGTGTGTGTGTGTGTGTGTGTGTGTATGGGGGTCTCAGCTAAAGAGGGAGAGGCGTCTGCAGTTCTAGGAGAAGTAAAATGTTGACAGAAAGGAAAAAGGAAGGAGAAGACAATGGAGGTAGGAATAAAGGGAGAGAAGGGGAGGGCCCTGGGCAGAGATCCCACCCCTGGTGCATGTGACCCAGTGAGGCACTCCTGCCCCAGGAGGAGAGTCAGCACAGAGGGAGGAAGGACAGCAGAGTTTACTCATCGGGACAGCAGTGCTTATGAGACTTTCTGGAGCCCAAGCTCTTCTCACAGAGGGAGGGACAGAGCAGGCAGCAGACACCATGGTGCCCCCCTCAGCCCCTGCCCACAGAGGGCCTGTCCCCTGGCAGGGGGTTCTGCTGGCAGGTGAGAGGGGATGTTTCTCTGAGGGTGGCCCAGAGGTTGGGAGAACAGAGACTGCTGCAGTCTCCTCGGGAGGATGGGGCTCTGAGTGAGGACAGAGGACTTCTGCTTGGACCTGAGGGGACACGACACAGGAGCAGGGGAAGATGGGGGGAGGGGACTGAGGAACAGGAAATTCTCATGATCTGGAAGTGGTGAGGGACAGGAATATCTTAATCGATGTATGTTTTTCAAGTTACATTTTGAAAAATAAGACAATAACTATATCAGAGTAACACTTCAGAAAAAAAACATAACTCGGGGCACTAAACATTGTCCTTCTTCACAAAGCTCAGAAATCAGCAAAGAAACACCAGATGTAGAGAGCCCTGGGAAAACTCAGTCATGCTTCCGCAGGTGTTTGCAGCCTGTTCCAGGCACCAGGGGTACAACAAGATCAGAGAACTCCCTGCCCTCACAGAGCTCATGTTCTATGGGGAGGAAGACAGACAAGCAAAGAGATCTAGAATGTGATGTCAGGGACTCACAAGTGTCATGAAGGAAACAGAGCAGGGAAAGATTGAAAGGAAAGACAGAGGGTCCTTAGAGCACCTCAGGGAAGGCACCTCCCAAGGATGCCCTGAGAGTGAGCAGGGGGCTGAGGACAGTTGGGGAGTGAGCCAGGCAGACATCTGGGAGGAGTATTGGGAACAGAGGAAATAAGTTCAGAGGGACTGAAGTAATGGTGGTCATGCTCCTGACCTTGACCAGTAGGAGACACGAACACATGTACATGCACACACACATACACACACACACACTCCAAGTCTAAGAGATGAAGAGTCCTGCTCAGGACCCAGGGCCTCATCTTTCCTTCCCAATACATAGGTCCAAATATTGATTGATTTCTCTCTCTTCCCTCCTAGTCTCACTCTTAACCTGGATCCTGCCCACCACTGCCCAACTCACTATTGAATCGGTGCCATCCAATGCTGTCCAAGGGAAGGATGTTCTTTTGCTTGTCCACAATCTGCCTGGGAATCTTGGAGCCTATGGCTGGTACAAAGGGGACAGAGTAGATCCCGATCAACAAATTGTGTCCTATGTAATAAACACACTACAAACTACCCCAGGGCCTCTATACAGTGGTCGAGAGACAATATACTCCAATGGATCCTTGCTGTTCCAGAATGTCACCCAGGAGGACACAGGATACTACACCCTACAAGTCTTCAAGGCAAATTTCCAAACTGAAGTAGGAATGGGACAGCTCCGCATATACCGTGAGTGATTCCTCTCTGACCTCTGGGTTTCAGGTGGGATGAATTTTACTTCCCACACACAGGACTGACAGGCCTGACTGTGCCTACACCCCCCTCTGCATTATGTCCTGTGTTGAGGTTTAAGTTTTTAGTGTAAATGACACACAGTGGAGACAAACACCATAAGATCAGAATTCCTTTTCTGGATTCCAGCCTCCACAGACATTGTTGCAGAGAGAAGGACTAATCTGACGGGAATAACTCAGCAGAGGGAGATCAGTGTCAGTCCAGCCCCCTGGGCCCCTCCCTGTGAACATGACCCTGTAGGGCTTGGCCAAAGCTTGGCCTGTGGGGGCCCCTGGAATTCTCACAGGGAAGCTCAGCCCTGGGAAGCCCCTGCCCAGACACCTGTCCCAGGGCTTCTGACTCCAGTGACCCTGGGGAGCCTGTACCAGAGCTAGATTTTGACCTCCTGGGCAGGGTTGACTGGGAGGAATGACTTCCTGGCTGTCCAAGGCCTGAGGCTTTTGAGCTGGTCACCAGCCAGGGCTCATCCCTAAGAGCCACATCTGGGCAGAGGCAGAGCCTGGTCTTTCACTTGAGACTTGGCTTGGAGAGCACAGATGGACAAGGTCCCCAGGCCATTAGCCATGTGCCCTGGAGGCATAGGGGACTCTAAATAATGGTCAGTATCCCCAGGGAGGAACAGAGCATAGAAAATGCTCCTGGTAGCTCCTCATCCACAAGGGATCAGGCCCAGGGAGCTATCTCTGACGAATGCAAATAATATGGAGTTGCCTTTATTTGGCAGCTTCTCCATAGTAAGCTTTAGGTCAGGTATTTGGGGATGTTTTAAGGTTAACTCACAGATGACACGGTAATCCAGAGACAATTTACCCACTTTTATTTAGGGGAAACTGAGGCACAGGGAGATACGGTCATTGAATTAGGGTCACAGACCATGAACAGCAGATCAGAGTCACAAGATCTTTCTGCAGCCAGAATCCTGACCTCTCCACCACCCCAGGGGCCTTATTAAGCATCTATAGATCGCAAGACCAGCCGTTGGATCAGATGCTTTCTTCTTAGGGATCCACAGCTCAAGGTAGATTTTCTGGTCTGGGGAGTGACAGCAAATAGAAAATCAATCTGTTTTTACTTGAGAACTAAATTACCTTCATCAACAATCAGAGTCAGTGACAGGAATGTTCAGGCCTCCCCCTCAGGTGATCAATCCTTACTCTGCCTGCGCTGGACTTGATATGACTTGTTTCCTGATATATTGGTGTCACTCTCACTGGAGTATAAAGGAAAGGACTTTCCTTTCTCACTCCTCACTCTACACCTGCAGTCAGCACAGGTCCCAACTACTCAACTGCTCTTTCATGAAGGAGGCAAGGAATGAATGGTGAATGAATGAATGAATGATCAATAATCTCTTCAAAGACTGGAACCTGGATGCAGAATCCTTGAAGGTTATGGTGATACCTGATCCCTGTCTCCCCAGGGGCTGAAACCCAAGTTCCATCCCTCTGACCACTAGTCCCTAAGGCCTCTCTGAAAGCAGAGTATCATGATGACTGTGGGGCTGCTCAGCATGGGAGAGTTCTCAGGGCTGTTCTGGTCCTGCCCCTGAGGCGGCCACAGGCTCTTGGTCTGTGGGGTCTTTGAAGTCACTTATAGACCACACTGCTCACAACCTTAGATGTTACTGGCTCTCGTAGTTCCTTCCACGTCCCTCATCTTCCTCTCGCTTCATTCCAGCTGGGACTGCCACTGCTCTGCACAGCTTCCTCCACTCTTAAGCCTTCCATGGATTCTTCCACTAACACCTGTCATCAGGCCCACCTTCCCGGGAAATACTAAAGGACACAGAAATCAGTGGGAGCAGCAGCCCCTTGAGACTCCAGCACTAGCTAATTTCCCCAGGTCACCAAGAGAACAAGCTTCTGCTGTGACCCCATCCAAGGCTCTTTCCCTTCATGATGCCAATATGTGGAACATGCTACATGACAGGGATGTGTGACTCTTCAATCTACTCTCTACGTGACTCAACCAGAGACTCAAAGGCAGAAGGACAGGTCTGCAGACCCCAAAAGCTCACAGGCTCATTTCACCTCTTTGACTCCTGACTCACATCCTCATCCTGGTGAGGCTCCCATCATCCAGTAGTTCCTGAGACCTTCCCAAGGTGGGGTTGCCAGACCCTGCACTGTCTGACTGGTTTACTATTTCGCACACATAGGTCTTCATGATGACGCCTTTACCACAGGGTGGGTAGATGCTGAGATCCACCACCCACTGTGGTTTCACGTAGATTCTTCCCAATTTGGATGAATTCGATCAAACTTGTGTTTCCTGAAGTTGAAATAAAACTACATGCAAATGTTGGACTTTCTTCCAATTTAGCCTGATAGTCCATAGAAACTGTTGATGGGGACCTCTATCTTAAATTTACCACATATCCTTTTAAGTAATTTGGTAGCATTCTTCCCTTTATATTAAGACTTGCACCCTGATTAATTCTGTCCTTTTAACAGTGTCTCTCTCTACCCAGGGAGACAGTGATTTCAAACCCACTTTAGCATCCTCCTTTGATCATAATGTGATGCTGGTTGGACTGCAGAGCTTGCCCTATGACATTTAGTGCTTTCTAGAGAGACATTCCTCCACAAACTGGTTTTAGATCTTTGGGGCATTAATACTCATTTTCAATATAGAAACCAATTAACTTCTCAGATTTCTGTCTGAAAACTGTGTTTACAAATGGTCCATGAGAGCTAGATTCTCCAGCGCCACCCCCCCCACCCCCCCGCCCCGCCTTCCACTGGTCACCCCTTCTGCATTTCAAAACATCCACTTGCATTTCAGGAAAGAGGAACATGTATTTCACTGCCCTCTGCCATGGGAGAAGAGACTTTAAAGACCAAGGGCAGAGTACATAGCTCTGTTGCCCAAGCCAGCCAGCTCCTGCCTGAACTCCTCATTCTTTTCTGGATCATTTCTAGTCTTAAATCTGCTCTACCCTTTATGAAGTCACTGTCTCATGCCAGTCACCATGGAACACCTGGGCAGCCTGCCCCAATTCATGGCCCTGCAACCTGAGTACTGAATTGAACTCTGGGTTTGTTCCTGCTCTCCTTATATAGTATTTCTGCTCAAATACCCAGTTCCAGGCTATGCTCCTCAGTCTTCTCTGGGCTTAAGAACTGTAGAAATTCCCATCATTATCCATCTCTAGGATAATCTTGGAAAGCAAGGCCTCAGGGAAAACACATCTAGGCTGGGCAATGTAGGTCTCTGCAATAGAAAGGGCCTCAGCACCCACACTTTCAGGGTGAGGACCCCAAGGTTAGTGAGACAGTTAGTTGGTCAGTGAAGAACTAGAAGAAGCACTGAGTGGTCTCTGACTCCCTGTCCTGTGTCTTCCCATGACCAATCCTGATGCATATTTGACTTGGGAATGTCTCTGCTTTCTCCCAGATGTAAAACAGGCAGCCTGACACTCTCTGAGTGCTCAGATCCTCATGCATTTGCCTTGAGATACCTGCCTTATTCTTTTAAGGACCTGGGTTGGCTGAGAGGTGAGAGATGCCAACTCTGATTGAAGATGACTTTGGAGGAATCAAAGGTACCACACAGGTTATTCTCTCTGTTATCTGTGCAGCGGAGTTAACCAAACCCAACATCGCATGCAACAACTCCAACCCCGTGGAGCACAGGGACCCTGTAGTGTTAACATGTGAACCTGAGACTCAGAACACCACCTACCGGTGGTCGATCAACAATCAGAACCTCCCGGACAGCACCTGGCTGAAGCTATCCTCGGACAACAGGACTCTCACTTTATTCAACATCACAAGGAATGACACTGGACCCTATGAGTGTGAAACCCAGAACCCAGTGAGTGCCCATCGCAGTGACCCATTCTACCTCAATGTTCTCTGTGAGTAACTTCTGTCCCTACCTGACCCAGGCTGCCTGCCCAAATCCACACTGCCAGAGGCAAGGCCACATCCAACCTTCTCAGGTCCAAGTACACAGACCCTCATCCCTGGACCCCCAGGCTGGCCATGACTTCCAGTCTCAGGTAAACCTGGGCAGGCCAAGCCTTAAGCCAAGACTAGGAAGGGACAGCCTGCTCCTGCCTTTAGAGGCTCAGGGCCAGCAACCCACGATAGGAGAAACAGGTTAATGTCTCAGACTCAGGACGAGTGAACACTGAGGGGCCAGGATTGGGACTTTTTAAAAATAGGTTGTGACCCTGCTCAGAAGGATACTGTGGCCCTTCAACAGATCAGGAGCTTCTCCTTCCCCATGATTACATCACATGTGGCTTTATTTTGTTTGCTCCAGATGGCCCGGATGCCCCCACCATTTCCCCCTCAGACTCCTATTACCAGCAAGGGGCAAACCTCAGCCTCTCCTGCTATGCAGCCTCTAACCCACCTGCACAGTATTCTTGGCTTATCAACGGGAGGCCCCAGCAATTCACACAGGAGCTCTTTATCCCCAACATCAGTGCGAATGATAGTGGATCCTACACCTGCCTCGTCCATAACTCTGACACTGGCCTCAGTAGGACCACAGTCAAGACCATCACAGTCTCTGGTAAGTGGCTCCCTGGACCATCAGCACCAGGCTCTGAGGTGGAGTCTCTCTGGTGTTCAGAAGAAGAAGTTGTTTCCTATCCTCTGTCCATGGACAGAAGCAAATCCCAAATCTGTCCTTAAACCCTCCCACTACATCTCTGAAGATCCTTCACCCCCTTGCTCTGATTCCCCAGGGCAGGAGTGGGTCTAGCCTGAAACATGGGGAGGGGGTTCTGTCAGCCCCAGAAAGTCCCATACAGTGAAGGGGGCTTCACAGAGGGAGAGGAAAGGAGGTCGTTCTGCTCCTGGCTCACCACATGACTGACTCTGCTCTGATGCCATCTGTGTGGGACACGGGCATGTAGAGAAGGTACATGGGGGGCCTGACCTCAGTGGCCAAATTGTGCCACCCACTGACACCACAGTCTTTCTCCGGCCAGGCTGCAGTAAAATGGGAAAAGAGCAAACCTTGGTTCAGACTCCTCTGAACTGTCCTGTCTCTGAAGTCACCAGCTGTATGAGGCTGTGTGACACCAGCACATATGCATACCAAAGGAGAACAGTGAATAATGGGACACACTTGGAAAAATAGGTAGGTTCATTCATGAAGTCCCTTCATGGGACAGACTGGCAGTGCCAAAAAGTTTATAGTTTATAGAGAGGGCTAAGAGTACCAGCCTTTTGTTAAAAGTGTGACCACTTCTCTCTTGAGAGTCCCCTCTCTTTGATAGTCAGTCCACAGGCCAGGAAGTAAAAGTCCTATTCATGTTGAGAAACCGTTTCGATTGGAACTCCTCCAGGTCCTAAGGTCATGAATACTGGCTGGGCCATTCTCATCCTCTGATAAATTATTTAACAAAAAGGAAACGCCTTCCCTTCTCTGTTTAAAGCTACCACACTAGAGAGGGGGACTGATCATTCATAAATTCACAGAAAGCTCTAGCAAATGGTCACACAAAATCCAATGGGAAAATAAATTCCAGCTGATGATAGGATGCTGGACACAGGGGCTGAGAGAGTTTCCTGGTGCTCATGCTATGGAGATGTCCAGGAGAACCAGTCAGAGGTCATCCTGGTGTGACCTGGGGAACAAAGGAGGAGGAGCAGCTCTCTCCTTACAGATCATCACCAGAAAAAGGACCACTGTCCTTCTGCAGGGGTCTGGGCCATCCATCCCATGAGTCACCTTTACAGAGCTCACTGTGGGATCTGAGAACCGGCTCAGATCTCTGAGAAAGGAGTGAGGTCCCAGGCTCCAGGCCCACTGTCAATCAGTCACCTCCCGTTTCTCCACAGAGCCAGTGGCACAGCCCTCCATCCGAGCCAGCAACACCACAGTCACAGAACAGAAGGACATCGTGGTCCTGACCTGCCTCACTAGTGACACTGGGATCTCCATCCAGTGGTTCTTCAATAACCAGATTCTAGGGCTCACAGAGAGGATGGAGCTGTCCCAGGACAACAGCACCCTCACCATAGACCCCATCAGGAGGGAGGATGCGGGGGATTATCAGTGTGAGGTCTCCAACCCGGTCAGTTCCAGCAAAAGTGACATCCTCACGCTGGATGTGAAATGTAAGTGACCACTTGCCCCTATCCTACATCTTTCTGGGAGGATGACTCTAGCAGTGGTGTGCAAAATGGATACAAGTCATAGAAGACAGAGTATCCATCGAGAGACTATTACAGCAAACAGTATGGCAAAGTAGTTAAGAGCTCAGTCTCTGAATCGAATATATTAAGTTTCTTCTCCTGGGTCTGGCATTTACTGTGTGACCTTGCACTAGATTCTTTTTTCTCTCTTATCATTTTTTAATGAGGTAAATGTACATAACATTTACCATTTTAACCATTTTTAAGTGTATAGTTCAGTGTCCTTAGCACAATCGTATTGTTGTGCTACCATCACAACTATCCATTTTCAAAACTTTTTCATCTTACCATAGTCAAACTCTGTACCCAATGAACAACTCCCAATTTCCTACTTCAACCCCTGGTAACCACCATTCTGCTTTCTGTCTCTATGAATTTGACTATTCTACATACCTCGTATAATTGGCTTCAGATGATATTTGTCCTTTTGTGTCTGTTTTTTGGCAGTTAGCATAAATGTCTTCAAGGTGCCACCCATATTTTAGCATATATCAGAATGTCATTCCTTTTTAAGGCTGAATAATATTCCCTTCTTTGTATATATCCCATTTTGTTTATCATTAATATATACATGAACTTTTGGGTTGCTTCCACCTTTTGGCTGTTCTGAATAATGCTGCTATGAACATGGGTGTGCAAATATCTGTTCAAATCCCTGCTTTCAGTTCTTTGGGCATATATCCAAAAGTGGAATTGCTGGATCAAATGGTAATTCTCTGTTCAATTTTTTGATGAACTGTCATACCTTTTCCCACAGTGGCTACACCATTTTACAGTCCCACCAACAATACTCAGAAGTCCCAATTTCTCCATATCCTTGCCAACGCTTGTTTCCTGTTTTGCTTTTTTCTACAACAGCCATCCTAATGGATGTGAGGTGGTATCTCATTGTGGTTTTGTTTTGCATTTCCCTAATGATTAGTGATGCTGAGCATGTTGTCATGTGCCTATTGGCCATTTGTGCATCTTCTTTCAAGAAATGACTGTTCAAGTCCTTTGCCCATTTTTTGATTGGGTTTTTGTTTTTATTAAGTTGTAGTTCTCCATATATTCTAGATGTTAGTCCCTTATAAGATATACTATTTGCAAATATTTTCTCCCACTCTGTGGATGTCTTCTTACTTTGTTGATAGCATTCTCTGATGCACAAAATATTTTAATCTTGCTGAAGACCAATTTATCTATTTTTTCTTTTGTTGCCTGTGCCTTTGGTTTCATGTCCACGAAATCACTGCCAAATCCAAAGTCATGAAGCTTTCACCCTATATTCTCTTCTAAGACTTTTTATAGTTTTAGGTCTTACATTTAGGTCTTTGATCCATTTTGAGTTAATTTTTTGTATGTGGCGTTAATTAAGGGTTAAATATCATTCTTTTGCATGGATGTCTAGTTTTTCCAACACCATTTGTTGAAGACTGTCTTTTTCCCATTGGATGGTCTTTGCACCCCTGTCAAAAATCATTTGACGATATACGCAGGAGCTTATTTCTGGGCTCTCTATTCCATCGGTCTATATGTCTGTCTTCATGCAGGTACCAGACCATTTTGATTACCATAGCTTTGTAGTAAATTTTGAAATCAGGACTTGAAATCAGAAATTGTGAGTCCTCCAATATTGTTCTTTTTCAAGATTGTTTTAGATATTTGTGGTCCCTTGAAATTCCAAATGAATTTTAGGAAGGATTTTTCTATTCCTGCAAAAAAATAATGTCATTGGGATTTTGATGGGGATTGTATTGTATCTGTAGATGACTTTGGGTAATATCATCTTAACAATATTGTCTTCTAATGCATGAACAGGGAATGTCCTTCCATTTATTTATGTCTTTTTTTCTTTCAGCAATGTTTTGTAATTTCCAATGTACAAGTCTTTCACCTCCTTGGTTAAATTCATTCCTAAGTATTTTTTGCTTTGATGCTATTGCAAAAGGAATTGTTTTCTTAATTTCCTTTTCAGATTTTTTTGTTGTTAGTGTTCAGAAATACAACTGGTCTTTATTTTGATTTAGTTTCCTGCAACTTTGCTGTTTTCGTTTATTAGTTCTAACTCTTTGGGGGGATCGTCAGTGTTTCACATGTAAGTTTATGTCATCTGTGAACAAAGATAATCTTACTTCTTCTTACCAATATGGATGCATTTCTATTGCTTTCTCTTGGCTAATCGCTCTGGCTAGGACTTCCAGTACTATTTTGAATAGAAATCACAAAAGCAGGCATCCTAGTCTTGTTTTTAATCGTAGAACAAAAACTTTCCGTCTTTTACCATTGAAGATAATGTTAGCTGTGGGTCTTTCATCTATGGCCTTTATTATGTTGAGGTGGTTTCCTTTTATTCCTAATTTGAGTCTTCTTCTCATGATAGGATGTTGAATTTTGTTGAATGCTTTTGCTAATTCAGCCTGTTACTAGTTAAAATCTATTCAAATTTTCTGTTTCTTCATGATTTCATGGTAGCTTTTGTGTTTCTTCATCTAGGTTATCCAATTTGTTGGCATATAATTATTCTTTTAACTCTTAAAATTCGTATTATCTATAGAATTGATAGTAATTTCCCCGCTTTCATTTCTTTTAGTAATTCCGATTGTATTTTAGTAATTTGAATCATTTCTTTTTTTCTTAGTCTATCTAGTCAAAAGTTTGTCAATTTTGTTAACCATTTTTGTAGAAATTTTGGTTTTACTGATTTTCTCTGTTTTTCCATTCTCTACTTATTTATCTCCACTATAATCTTTATTATTTCCTTCCTTACGTTAGCTTTGGGTTTACCCTGTCCTTCTTTTTCTAGTTCTTTACATGTAAAGTTAAGTAGTTGATTTGAGATCTTTCTTCTTCTTTATGTAAGCATTTACAATTACAAATTTCTTGAACAAGATTCCTAACTTCTCTGAGTCTCATAAACCTCAACTGAAAATTGCAATAACAGTACCTGCTTCATGGTATTGTTTTAAAGATTTAATGTGATAGTCAATTAAACCCTTTCGAAAATGCCACACACAGAGGAAATGTTCCACAAGTGTTAGCTGCTATTATTACTACTATTGTCATAGACTCTATAAAGTCAGTAAGTTCTAGGGTCAAATCTCACATCCACATTTCACTAGCCATAAGAAAGTGGGTAAATTTTTCACCATTGTAACCCTCAGTTTTTCCATCCGTAAAATGAAAATAATGTCTATTTGACTGGGTTATTAAATGAATCAAATTGAGATATATATAAAGATATATATAAAGTATATATATAGCACAGAGCCTGGCACATAGTAAGTACTCCATAACAGTAGTTAACATTAATATTAATCATCAGCATTGAGTTGACTGGTGAATGCAAAGAAGTGAAAAAGAAGAAACAGATGCAAAAGGTGTTATATATTGGAGGGCATTACAGAAAAAAAACATTAAGACATGGTTACTGACTCAATATAGGAAAGGAAAAAAAGGAGTTGAGTACAAAGTTTCAAGCCTAGTGTGTTAGTTTTCATCTTCTATTATGCAGCCAAGATGAAATTAGACATACAAGAAATTTATTGGAGAAAATGCCTGTGAAGGAAAGTGGGGCAGGAGTGGGAAGAGCATGGGCGATTCCTCAAACCATGGTGCAGATCTGATCCCTGTTAAGCAGAAGAAAAGGAAGGCAGCTTTAGCTTGCAATGCAGCACTAAGAGAGTGTCCATAAGGCTGACAGGGAGTTCTTGAGCTATAGACACCCATCAGAGGAAAGTTGTTTCTCACAGACTTGGGATTGCTTTCATATTCCTGCTGGGAGCCTAGGGGAAGCATGGTCTCTGTGTAGTGAATGGTGATGGTGAATGGAGATGGTGAATTCAGAGTGCACTAGCCCAGGCCTTCCATCAATTAAGTCCCCACCACAAGAGACCTGAGAGGCACATATTCATGGCTGCCATGCTTGGTACACAGAAAAAGATGTAACCATGAAAAGGTGGGAAGTTACAACACACAAAAAGAGCCATCAGCCTTTCTCACTTTTCCAAAGCCTTCAAAAATTTCAATGCAGAAAGGCCAGGATGGAATTGAGGCAAGCCTGACCACCAACTTAGAAATACAGTGACAGGGGCCGGCCGGGTGGCGCAGCAGTTAAGTGCACACGTTCCACTTCAGCTGCCCGGGGTTCGCCAGTTCGGATCCTGGGTGCGGGCATGGCACTGTTTGGCAAGCCATGCTGTGGTAGGCGTTCCACATGTAGAGTAGAGGAAGATGGGCACAGATGTTAGCTTAGGGCCGGTATTCCTCAGCAAAAAGAGGAGGATTGGCAGCAGTTAGCTCAGGGCTAATCTTCCTCAAAAAAAAAGAAAGAAAGAAAAGAAATACGGTGAAAGAAAAAATTTGCAAGGATATAGTCAGCTAATTACCTCACTGCAAGCTTTCCACAAAAAATGTATTCCTTGAAGGAACAAGTAGAGATTACTCCATATTGAGCGTTATTTCCCAGGGCACCCCCCCACTGTAAAACAATGTCACCTTCATTCATTCTCTTTTCTTTCCATGACAGATGATCCAACACTAGGAAGTTCTGGACTCTCAGCTGGGGCTATTGGTGGCATCGTGATTGGAGTGCTGGCCGGGGTCGCTCTGATAGCAGCCCTGGTCTACTTTCTGTACATCAGAAAGACTTCAGGGTATGATGGTTTTTCTTAGTGTTTCACTTTTCTAAGGTGAACGACCATGCTTGGGAGAGGGAAAGAGACTTCAACTCTGTCTCTGGGCCTGGATCTGCTCCTCCTTCTTCCTAAACCTCTGCTTCTCGCACTAATTACTATGGGTTTCTTCTTCCCTGGTCTTTAGGATTCCTCTATGTCACTGTCTGCTGGATATGGTTATTCCTATCCACACCTGGCTTAGAGGGGGCAGTTCCAATTATGTTCCTCTGTTCCCCAGTCAGGGAAGCCAAAGTTCAAGAAGGAAAACAAATGAGGAAATGAAAGGAGGGGCAAGATAAAGGGAATCCTGTGCTCTGGGAACCATAGCAGCAGGAAGGAGGGAGGGATAAGACAGGAAGAGAACCTAAGAAAAAGCAGAAACAAACAAAGGCCTCTTGGACAATAAAGAAAGTGAGAAAACATAATAGCATCTACCTACAAAAGGGGAAAGGTGTCAGGGTAGAAGTAGGCTCAGAAGCAGTTGATAGATAATGGACCTAAATGTGCACACCCAGCAAACAGGAAAGGAGTAAACACTAGAAGGAATCAAGGGTAGACTGTGGAAGGAGCCCCTGAGGGGAAAGGCAGTACCCACCATGGTATAGATGAACACTGAGGAGCCCTAATGAGTTATCTGTTGACAGTCTCCTTCCTCACTCAAGGAGCAAAGATCCTCTGCTTGGGAATAGCAGTCACAGTGTCTGATATTTATTTAGGGCAAGTGACCAGCGTGATCTCACAGAGCACAAAACCTCAGCCTCCAACCACAGTAAGTAAAGCCACTCCCCCAGTGAGAACTGTTGTGTTCTACCACGTGCCCTCACACAGCAGTGAATTCTGAATTCCCAAACCACTCCCTACCTTCTGAATTTTTAGAGGGGATCTCCATTTCCCAAACTTAAGTTGGCACAGGTGCTCACAACCTTCCTAGACACAAAAGATTCCCTGAGAGAAGGCTCCAGGAGAGACGCTCACTCCACTTAGGCTAGGCAGGACTGAGTAAGATGGACATGTTTCCAGGAGCCATTTCCTCATCCATACTCCTTTCCCTCCTGCCTCTTTATGGATGTGGGCATTCTCCTTTGGTGAGAGGTTCCCTGTCTTGTGGTGCTCTGGGTGCTGTGGGCCTCAGTGCCCCTCCTTGCCACTGAAGCTCATTGCTGAGAAACATATCAGGGAAAAAATCAAGCCCTTGTGGCCTGAAGAAATCTTCAGAAGTGGATGGAGGTCTCCTCTGGCTCTACTCCTGGCCCTCCTCTGGTACTAATGCCCTGGCTCTGGATCACACACTCTGAGGGAAGCCAATTCCTTAAGTGATCATGTGCCACCTCCCCTACTCCACCCTCCCAACACCTGCCATCTCCTTAAGCTAGAAATCACAACAGCTTAGGAACACCATTGTTCTAAGGACACAAGTCAGCTTTGTATTTCTATTGGTTGGTAACTCTTCTTTTGCTTTCCCAGGTCAGGGCCACTCTGACAATTCTCCTAACAAGGTAAGCAGGGCCAGTTTCACTGGTTCACTTTCTCATGGAAATATCCCAGTGAAGAATGGGTTATTCTTGAAAATACTAATGTGAGACCAGGTTTGGACCAAAGTTCCTCAATGCAGCAGCAAACAAAGAAGTGTTGGTAACAACTCCCATGAGTCTACCTCATTGCAAACATGTGGACTTTGGAATTATCCCTATCCTGTGTTTGAATCCTGGCTGAGACTCTTAGTAGCTCTGTGTCCTTGGACAAATAGCTTAACCTTTCTGATTCTCGGCTTTGTCATCTCAGAATGGGCATGCTGCCTACTTCAAAGAAGAGGTGAAGGAATTCAATGACATACAAATGTACAGCACCCAGCACAGTGCCCAACACAAGGAAGGCCTCAGTCATTCTCCCTCCTCTACCTTCAGGCTGACTCTGCTCTTACTCTCAAAGGATAATTTCCCTTCTATTGGGTCTGAGGTCTTAGTTCCTTTACTTTATAATACTTTTACCAAGTTTTATTCATCTTATCCTTTCAACAGTGTGCACATATATACTGAAAAGTGCTTAAATAATAAGTATATTTTAACAATGTATGAATTTTCACAAGTAGAACATACTCACGTAAGCAGCACCAAAATCAAGAAAACATGTCATCCCCTAAAAAAAACCTGCAGTTACTTCCCTGCAAAGAGAAATCACTATGCTGACTTCCAATGCACTAGATTTGTTTTGCCTGTTTATGCTTTTACATAAATGAAAGACACAGCATATCCTTATATGTGTCTGCTTTCTTTCATTCAAACTTATTTTGTGAGATTCACCCATACTGTTGTACGTATTTGTAGTGTGTTCATTCTCATAGCTGTAATCATCATATTCCATTATATGAATACCATAATCTTTCTCTTCCAATGATCATTCATAGGATGTTAGCAAGCAGAGATAATGGTTGATAAAAGCCCTTCTCCAAAGCTAAAAGTTTCAAAGTGGTGATAGCAGGTGGTACTGAATCACACTAGACCAGGTGAGGGCCTGACCTATGACACTGATTTAACTGACCGCTGCTCATGCCTTTCAGGTTGAAGAAATTACATATTCTTCCTTGACCTTCAAAGCCCAGGAACCAAGGAAACCAACTTCAGCCTCCCTCCTTCCATCAGCCACAGAAACAGTTTATTCAGAAGTAAAAAAGAAGTAATGCAACCTGCCCTGTTCGCTGCACTGCTGACTTACTCCAAGCTTCTCATCCTCATCACAGGAAGGATCCCTTTACCCTCAAAGAATAAGTGAAGAAGACTCCCCCTCCCCCCTTAATTCTCAAATGAAGCACCTCCAGGCTGCCCAGTCAGAGCCCCTCACTTCAGTGTCAATACGTGAAAAGGTACATCCAGGAGTCTGTAGGAAACCCAATCTTCCTAGTCTTTGAAATTTGGCAAAGCAGACTTTCAGAGAGAGTTGCCAGAACCTGCCACTCCTCCTCCTCTCCTGACCTAGACTTGTTTTAAAATTACCTAGTCAGAGCACACTCACCTTCCTACCCCAGACTAGTCTAACTTGAATTTGCCATAACCTTTCAAGTTTTGTCCTTATCCACTGAAATGCACATGCCAAAAAAGAACAGAGAAAAAGTAAAAGTAAAAGTTTCTACTGTTTTTCCAAAGCCCACAGTGAACCCATCAGACACAGGGAAACAAATATATAACCAATTCTGAACTGAGAAGTTCTACACTTTTGTCCAAAACAGGGTTGTCTACCTGTAGCACCAGGGCCTAAGAACATTGCTGCTTAGCTGGAAAATCACCTAGGCCCTTTGGCAAGGCTGTCTTCAGAGAACCCACTAGAAGCAACTAGGAAAATTATTTGCCAAGGTCCATAGGAGATTCCTAATGGAAAATGCAAAAAAAAATTCTCAGATGTTTTAATTACTTTATGGGCTTTATTCAAGTAAATGTCCAAAGAAGAAGGGTTATGGAATTAGTAGTAGTCAGCTGTTAACAGAGACAATCTGCTGGGAATTTTGGAAAGGAATCAGAGGGCTACTCTTCAAATATCGTTTAAAGAACTGTTGAAGAATGCACAATTTACAGAATTGAGTTTTTCCTCTATAGTCTCAGACATTCTGCCATTTCATTTTTTGTAACTGCTTATCTATGAGAGAGGGGTTATTTTCACTTAGCTTAGCTGTGTAAGCCAATCTGACTGCCTCAGGTGAAAGAAGCCACCAAAACCCCTCAAGTCCCCTTGGCCAGGAGCTCCTCAAGGTTTTTATGTCAGGGGCTCCAAACAGAAAAGAAGCTGTTTTCCTCATTCATGGCTGGAAATGGATCTAACTCAGTTTCCAGGCATCTCAGGCAAATCAGCAGACACCGTTCTACCCCATGAATCTGTCTGTGCATGTTCTGTCTGTCTGCCCCACTCTCTTTCTCAGGAAATCATGGCCCCTCCTAAGAAGCATTTGGTCCTTGAGAAGTGGGAGTGCCCTGAAGGGAACATTCGCACTCAGACTGTTGGCATTGTTTGCAACCTAGAAAGCTGCACTGGTGCTGACGCTCCTTAGGACACAAGGGGAGGGTTATAACTGGGCCCTAGGTTTCTTGAACAGTCTGTGAAATCTATTTTATCCCATGGAGTCTATGAGTCCCAATATGTCTTAGGATAAAAGGAAGGGCAAGAGAAGGTAGGGCAAAAATACTTCCCACCCAGCCTTTTTCTACAAAGATGGAATCTTTTCGGGGCTGTTGAAAGGTCTTATTTGACACTGATTACTTATCTCAGGCTGTATCTAAGAGACACGTCAAAGAAAATTAGCTGAGAGTGCTTCGTACTCAAGTATCTCTTTCAGGGATTCCTAACCCTGACACAGACTGCATAGACTTCCACTTATTCATGCTATTCTGTGTTATTTAATTTTGCCTGGCTGCAGCCACTTGTGAATTATTTATAAAATGTACTCTATATTTATAATAAATATTACATATCAGAGATCAGCATGCTGCTTCATAGTTGATACCACTTTAGACAATGTCTTCTTTACAGGTAGAAGAAAAAGAACTTGCTTAACTGGGCATCAGAGTAAGTCTCTTTCTAAGTCTACAGATATTTGACCTAGCGTCGGAGAATTAGCTACATTCATCTGCACATCTGCTAACAAAGTGGGTCTATCTAGAACCAACAGGCCACAGCTCCAACCTGCCTGAAGGAAATTGCCTGTCTTCCTCCCAGAAAGAAGATGATTTCATGAGTAAAGATCTCTCAGCCTCTTTCTTAGGGACAAATAACCCCTCCCGCACAGTAGGCTCCAGTGAATCAGATGCAGCAACACAGCTTTCCCTCACAAGAGTCTCCACAGGTTCAGTCATATAAAAATCTCTCCAGCACCTTCTATCTTCCTGTCCCCAGTTCCTTTGTTCTGCCCTCTCAGAGGATCAGATGTCTTCTGACATGAATAACCTTCATTTATTAATTCCACTAAGTATTAAACTATTACCACATTTCCTTCACTTACAAGCAATTGAAACATGTGTGCCGTCTTTCCCCTTCCTCATCACCTCATTTCTCCGGGCCCTCTTCATTAGTGCCTCCAGACCCAAGACCGCTGTAAGTAGAATAAAATCAGTATCCATCTCTTGGCCAAACTCAAAGGTATTTTCACCGTCTTCACATTGTTCACTTTCACAACAACTAAGAGCACAGACAACCTTTTCCTTCTTGGACGCTCTCCTCCTCCCATCCCTACTGATGCACAGCACCCCCACTCCAGATTTAATTCTCAGACCCTGCTTGTCTCCCTCCACCACCCTATTCCCACAGCTCGATGACCTCTCGGCAGGTGCCTCCTGCATCTCTGTCTCTAGCCCCTGCTACTTCCCAGAACACCTGACACTCAAATCCAAATACCTTGCCTGTTTGTTTCCCAGATTCAATGCATCATCAAAACACATTGATTCTTTTTTAACATCTCTCAGTTGCGTTCGTCTCTCCATTCCCGTAAACCTTAATAACCCAGGCCCTCAACAACTCTGCTGCTGGAAATACAGCTTGACTGTTTGTCTCTGGACTCTCTACTGAAATCTTCCTTGCATACTGCTGCCTCATTACCTTCCTAAAAACTGGTTCACTCTCCTACTCAAGAATCTACAGTGGTCAATCCTTGCCTACCAGATAAGTTCACATTTCTTCCTCTTTACTAACATTTCTTACTTTCTTTACCACCACTCTCTAGTATAATTCCTCCATTCTAATTAGATCTTTCTCCTTACCCATTGCTGCCCCTCCACCACTTATACACATATAATTCTTAGGGCCAATGATAGACCTGAAAACAAAAACCAAACAGGGCAATGTTCTCCCTGTTCTCTAACAGAGGAGTTACCTACACTGGTCATCACAATCAAAAACTCAATCCCCAGGGGAGAACAGGGACCCAGTAGCATTAACATGTGAACCTAAGACTCAGGATACAACCTACCTGTGATTGAGAATCTTTTCCTGATGACCAGTTCCTGTATTCATGGAATCCTATTGAGTACCTGCTGTGCTACAAGTCTCAGCGTTAGACTCCAGGAAGGATACAGAAAGAAGAAAGTCAGGGTCTCTACCCCAGGGAACATAAAGCCTGAGACAGGAGATAAGACATGAAAAATTATTATAATACAAACATAGAAAGGGGTAAATGCCACAAGAGAAGACAAGAGAAATCCAGTGGGAAATAGGCTACACATTAGAATGACTGGGAAAACTTTAAAAACTACTCATACTCAGTCCCACCCACTGATCCCAATTTAATTGGCGTGAGGTGGAACCCAGACATTGGTAATTTTTTAAAGCTTCCCAGACACTTTTTATGTGTAGCCAGGATGGAGAACTTCCACTATAGTAGGTAGGATTTAATCCTAAAAGTAGTGGTTTTAGCTAGGAGCATGAACCAGAATTACCTATAGAACTTTTTCAACATACATAATAAGCCTAAAACCATCCCAGAAGAAGCTGATACAGTATGTCTGGAATGAGACTTGGACTTGTATATTTTGAAAAACTCCCAGGTGATTCTCACATATATTTTATGTTAGGCAACAGTGACCTAAAACAGGGAGGAATGAAAAACTGGGGAGTTAGAAGAATATTCCATGAGATGGGCATGAAATGAATAATGTATTCTGCAAGGCACAGAGAAGTACTCAAAAGTAAATTATTGGCAAATAGCTAAACTTTAAAAGTTGATGATTCCAAGTCTTGTGAGAATGGGAAAAAAGTGGCATTCTTATATATTGCTGGGGGAAATATAAAATGGCACAACCACTCTGGAAAAGAGTTTGCTATTTTCATGTAAAGTTAAATATACTTATACAGTGCAGCAATCCCACTCCTAGGTATTTACCCAAGAGAAATGAAAATAGATATCCACACAAAGAGTTATACACCAATGTTCATAGCAGCATTATTTGTAGTAGCCAAAAGGGAGAAACAACTAAAACATCCCCCAACATGTGAATGGATAAACAGATTGTGGTATATCTATACAGTGGAATACTAGTTAGCAATACAAAGGGCACAAACTAGTGCTAAAACATGATGGATTACTCTTCAAAACATTACGCTGTGCAAAAGAAGCCAGACACAAAGGAGTACATACAATATGATGACATTTAAATGACCTTTAAGAAGAGGCAATAGTAATTAATGGCATTAGAATTCACGATAATGGATGGAATTAAGTGAAAAGGTACACAAGGGAGCTTTTTGGGCTGACGAAAAATTTCTACATCTCAACGCAGGTGGTGATTACATGGGTGTATACATTTACCAAAAACCAAATTTTACACTTAAAATCCACAGGCATTTTAACGTATTTTAATTTTATCTCAATTTTTAAAAATAAAATAAACAAAGAAGAAGCTAATTTAACCTATCAGGTACAAAGTACTTGTATTTTCTATTTTTGCCAAACAATTTATCACAAATTTAGTGGATTAAAATAAAAACCATTTATTAGCTCAGAGAATTCAGTTCCTTGAAGTTATAAGACTGAGGTCCCCATTGTCCTGCTAGGTACTGCCTAAGCTACTAGAGGACATCCTCATGTCCCAGCCACTAAGGCCCCTCCAACTTGGCAATGGAGAACATCCCTTAATCCCTCTCACATTTCTAATCGAATTTCCTTTCTCAGACCAGCTGGAAAAAAATGTCTGCTTTTAAAGGGCTTGTGTGATTAGATTAAACAACTCAGATCATGTCTTTTTGTAAAACTCGAAGTCAACTGCCAAGCAACCCTAGTTACATCAGCAAAATCCCTTTTGCCACTTAAGGTAACATAATCACAGGCACAATATCTCATCATATTCACAGTCCAGGATTAGGGGTAAATCTTGGGGTACCATCTTAGAACTCTGCCTACCACAGCACCATATAAAGCTGTTCATGCTCTCAAGGAGCTCCTTCAGGGTCCTCTTCTGAAGAAATAGCAAAAAACCAAACAGGGTCAGTCCAAACTCAAAGTGAGATAACAAGAAGTTAAGGACAAAATACAGAGACAAGAAAGCAAGGGTCTGTGTCCTTCTAGCCTGTAAATGTCTGAGTCACAGATACACTCATTACCCTCCAACCTTTAGCAATGTTCACAGGCACTGATGGTAGCTGGCATCTCAGTTAATCCCTAACTAAAGTTATCAGAAACCCAAAGCAATCCCAAGAAACCAACCACAAATGACAGGAAGGCTACACTAATCCAACCAGGACACTTTACAGATTTCTGATGATTCATTCATTCACACACATTTAGTGAGGATTTACCATATGTCAAGCACTAAGCCAGTGCTGAGGAGAACATGCAGATTAAAAAATAAAGCCATTACTTGGATCTTTATTCAAACAACTCTTTAAGAAAAAGCATAGGAGGGACAAAGAAAGAAAAACAGGAATAAGTAAAAACAAGAAGAGAAGGGAAAAAATTATGAGACAATTGCAGAAATTTAAACATTAAATATTTTATGATATTGAGGAAGTATTAATTTTTAGTGTGACAATGGCATTGTGGTTATGTTTTATACAGAGCCCCGATATTTTAGTAACACAATTGAAATATTTACAGATAAAATGATTTGAAGTCTGGGATATGCTTCAAAATACTCCAAGTCTGGACAGGGCCTAAAGATGAAACAAGATCGGCCATGAAGTAATTGCTGAAGCTGCAGAATGAGTACATGTAGATTCATTATATCTTTAGGTTAACTTCTGAACATGTTTGAAATATTCTAAGAAAAAATAAGTTCTTTCTCTCCAGAAGCTTCCAACACAAGGGATCAGATATTCCAACAAATAGAATACTATGTGCTTAAATAAAATAAACAGAAAGTGCTGCTCAACTTCCAAGGACAGCAACTGCCATGGGGTTGCAGGAGTCAGAGAAGATGTCAAAGGAGCAGCCTCCCTTGACCAGGGTCTTTAAGGAAGAGTGTCCCAGGCACGAGGGCAGCCCAGTGCTACACAGTCATGCAGATGGGCAGTGGCAGAGCTTCCACACACTCTCTGGGTGATTTACAAGAGGCCATGTTACCTGAGAGCACCTGTTCCAGAGCCAGACCACCTGTGCCGGAGTTCCTGCTCCTGAATCCCCACTGTGACACTTCGGGCAAGCTATTTGTAATGTCTCTGGGCCTCAGATTCTTTGCCTAGAAAATGAAGATTATAACAATACATACTTCACAGGGTGTTTTCAGAAGTCGATGAGTTAATCCGGGTATAAAACACTTAGAAGACAGTGGGTGAGCAATAAATGTTAGCTGTTAGTAGCGGCAGCAGTATCCCAGCCACTTCTTTGAGGAAATACTCGACATATTTGTACAATCAGCTAACACCTCACTGGGGTTTTGGGGGGTTCAGAAACTACTGGGGAGGAGAGGGAGGCATGATGGGTAGGGAGCCCATCTTTATGTTAATTTTTGCTTTGCAAACTTCAGGCTTTCTTTTTTGCCCCACTGGTAAACATCCTCATTCTCCCCTCAGAGCAGAGACTCAGAGAGAAAGAGAATGTGATGATCCAGAACCTGAGAACTGAAAAGATACAAGATCACAGATGGCTAGACCATAAAGATGAAGTAGGAAGGTCAGCTGCAGATCTCTCTTGAATCACAACTCTCTGTACAAAGTGCCCTGTGCCCTGAGCAGTGATGTGGGGCTGGAACATGATCCTGGTCTCCCCAAGAGCAGGAATTGCTGGTTGAACATTAACTACCCAGCAGCAGAAGGAAATGGAGCCTTCTGAAGTGCCTCTCCCTACCTGTTCTCCCCAAGTTTCCTCTGTGAGGAGGACAGTTCAAGGCTATGTCCACAGCCCTAGGATTTGATGGTTCTTTTCTGTAAAAAAGGTGGGAGAGCGGATCACAAAGCAGAAATGGGGCACTGGAGAGAACACACTAAAAAGAGCAGCTTTGGCAGGCTTTGTGTAAAGTCAAAGTCCTGTGGAGCAGGCTGATCTCCCTTCACTGCTGGGTTCTCTATGACCACCAGCCTTGCCCCATACTTGGAGCCCCATTTGAACTCAGCACTCTTTTTGCTTGGGGACTAGAGCAAAAAAGGAAATGGGGAATTTGACCAGGAAGACGAATAAATACAAGCAGAGTGGCAGGCTGCCTGAAATACTAAGTGTGATTACAAGGAAGTGAAACTGGTCTTCTTGTAGGGCTCACACTGGTTTTAAGAACAACTCTACATGATAAGTGACCAAAATATTTTGAGTAATGACAGAAGTTTTGGAATAAATGTAGAGCCACCCAGGACAACTACTTTTGGGTACCCATATTTACCTGGATATGATATACTTTAAAGAGGAATCCTATAACTCATGTGAGTCCTATAACTTTATTGACTCAAATTATATAGGACTGAGGAATAGTTTGATATGACCAGGAATTTGAGCAGAAAGGGAAGAACAGGAAAAAAACAGGAGTGTATATGGTGGCAGAGATGTGTAGAGAAGAGAAATAATAGCCAAAGAGAAGAGTAATAAAAGGAACAATAAACCCCTATCATAAACACAAAGATGGAAGCAGTGAGTTAATTGTGGCTCAAATCAGCTAATAAGCCAACTCCTCCAAAAGAAGCTTTCCTGGCTACCTCCTTCTGCCATCTCTGTGTGGTCCAGGGGTGGGGTGGAATGGAAATGGAAACGTGCAGAAACAGACACTAAAATCTCCCACTTCTATTTAACCCCAAGAAGGGCTTATTATCCTACACAGGAGAATTAGACATTGTACATTTTCTATTTTACATTAGGCAGAGAAATTTGATTAATGTCAATTCTTCAAAGAACCAGTTGTACAACTTGCCTATCACTAAATTGACAAAAGAGCAAGAGCTATTGGTGCTTATGTGTTTGTGAGCTTATTCTCTAAAGCAACCTCAGTTCTTAAGAATCCTTAGGCCTCCATATGACCCACCAATTCCACTCCCAGATATAAACCCTAGATAAATGAAAACATATGTCCACACAAGAACTTGTACACAAATGTTCACAAGCAGCATTATTTGTAACAGCCAAAAAGTGGAAACCACCCAGATGTCCATTAACTGATGAATGGATAAACAAACTGGGTATACAATGGAATATGATTTGGCAATGAAAAGAAATAAAATACTGATACACGATACAATATGGATGAATCTAGAAAACATTATGTTAAGTGAAAGAAGCCAGTCACAAAAAACACATATTGTGTGATTCCACTTATATGAAATATCCAGCATAGGCAAATTCATAGAGACAAAAGTAGATTAAATAGCTTCATGGTTTCCAGAGGACGGAGGGAAGAGACAGGGGGAGGGATTGGAATGAAGAGTAATTGCTAATCGGTGTGGGGTTTCTTGTTGGAGTGATGAAAATGATCTAAAGTGGTGATGGCTGCACAATTCTGTGAATATACTAAAAACAACTGAATTATACACTTTAAATGGATGAATTTTATGATACATGAATTATAGCTCAATAAAGCTGTTATTTAAAAAGAAGAATCTTAAGGCCTGGGTAAGGGCTATGCCAGCTGGCTGCAGTTTATATTTAGCTATAGTATTCCATAAACCCATTAAGACCTATAGCCAGCTTGTAAAATAGCAAAAATCTGAACTTTGGCTTTAATTTTTTTAAAAAACTGACACCAAGGCCTTGATCCCATTTCTGCTCTCCCCATGCCATCTCTGCACCAGTTCTTCAATTGGTTTAATGAGAAATGCGTCCAAAGTTATCTATGATGAATCATTGGTTGATAACAGAAATATTTACTGAGCATCTATTATGTGACAGAAACTTTTCTAGGCCCCAGGAATGCAACAATGAGACACGGAGGCCCTGCCTACAAGATGCTTACAGTACATTCACCAGGTGGTCTCAGGAGAGCATAATAAGTGCTATAAAAGGGGTGAGCACTGGGAACTGCAGGATCATAAACTGGGGTTGGTATGTTAGTGTAGGATTACAGAAGAAGTAATGTTTAAACCAAGGCCTGAAGGATAACTAAAACTGGCAAGAAAATAAAGAGGCAGGACAACAGTGTTCTAGGCAGACCAAGTAAGTACAAAGTCCCTGACGATATAGAGAGCAGGGGCATTTAAGGAAGTAATCTAGTTTGGTGTGACTAGAGCAGAAAGTGCAAGAACTGGGGTGGGGTGAGGGGCAGGGATGGCACAAATGAAGCTGGAGAAGACTGAGGTCTTTTAAATTTGTAACATGACAAAAAACTTGGGAGCTGCACTGAAAAGAACGAAGTGCATCCTGGAGCAATAGAAAATGATTAAAGGACTTTAATAATGGAAAAAGATATGCTCAGAATTTTATTTTCTAAAAAAACTCTAGCTACACCATGGACCATGAATTAGAAGGGGAATGGAATTAGACTGGAGGCAAGGAGGGGAGTCAGAGAGAAGACCTTTGCCGTGATCTAGAGAAGGAAAAGGTGGTTGCTGAATTACTGGTGTGAGTAAGGTTGGAAAAATGATTGGACAGGTTAGAGAGATATTTAAGTGGCAGCATTGTCATAACTCAGCGACTGACTAGATGAGAGAATGACAAAGGGAGGACTCAAGGATGTGGCCAGGTTTCTGGCAGAGATCACTGTGGGTACTAGCCACTATAAATGTACATATTTTAAAGAATCAGGTTTGGGGTAAGGGAAGTTCAGTGTTGGACATGTTGATTATTCAAAAGCAGATATCCAATACAAGTTGAGATATATGACTCAACAGAAGGTAATTATAACTGAACTCACAGAGGGACCAACAAGTATACATAGAAAGAGAAGAGGGCATAAGACAGAACTCTAAAGACCACTGACACTTATGGGATGTGCAGATCAGAGCAGCTGGCCAAACTGAAAAGGAACGGCCAGATTGGTGGGAAGCCACAGAGTGAGGGCCACGGCAGCAGCTCCAGAGTCAAGCAGTGGTCAACAGTGGCGAGTGCTTGTGACATCAGGTAAAGCAAAGCTGAGAAGGGTTTGTTGTATTTGGGGATGTCTTCACCATTGGAGACCTTGGTTAGAGAGTTTTAATTGCACAACAGGAAGAAAAAGTCAACTCCTTGATGCTGAGGAGTAGATGGGAGATAAGTAAATGGGGACAGTGACTAAAGACAACTCTATAAAGAAGTTTGTTTATTAAAAAAGAAGAGAGTGATATCATGGAAGTCAACAAGAGAAAAAAGGTTCAGAATTGGTTTTTTCGGTAAAAATATAAGAAAGATCTAAATATATTTAAATATTAAAATAGATACAGGGAGTTTATAGTTTTATATTACATTCATAACCTTACCTCTAAATTCCCCCTTCTTCTCACAGGAGACCCGGAGGGAAGATCTATCCTATAATATGTTAGATGCTAAGTATTTTAAGCCAGAGCAGCTTCACCGCAGACTTGACTTACTAACGTCTTCTCAAACAGGAAGCCTCTAGTACCTCATTAGAATCTGCTCTCCTACCAGGTCTTTTCCCTATTTGTGGCCACACATAATATAAAACTACTGATTTTCTCATCTTTTAAAATAGTCTATATTCTTCTAAAATGGAACTTTTAAAACTATAAGTATTTGCTAATTATAAAGATCCAATGGAGATATGCAAATGGTTGCTGTCTCTCTTCCTGTATTGGCAGTAGAATCTCCATTGCTACCTCAGCGGGAGTGCTTATTTGATATTGTTTTTAGAGGAGCTGTGGTTTCAGAGATAGAAAAGGGAAGAATCTGTCAAAGTAGTAAGTGCATAGGAGGTGCTGAACCTGAGACTGACTCCCAGAAAGGCGATCCTACCTGCCCATTGGGTAATTACTCAAAGATAGCACCTTCACTCTGCCTAAAATTCTCACCCCACTTTATTAAACTACTTGATATTTCACCCAATTCATTTAGCAAATGATTCTGTGAACGGTAGAGAACTTTCAACTATACACAAATCACTTGAACAGTCAGACTGCTTTTCCCCGCTACGTAACTCCCATCTACCACCCTGAGTTGGGAGATTCAATGGGGTGGAGTTGGGAAGAGGACTCAAAAGCAAGGAATATGTGGGCTTTAAGTGAGGAACAGGGTGGACCTAGGTCAGATATTACAGTGGAGGGCTAGTGGAAGCATCGAAGTCCTATGTGCCTGAAATCTTGGAAAAGGGAAAAGACTTCAGATGAAAAGTATTCAGGAGATGAAAAGCTATCAAAGGTAGGCATCGTTTTAAAAGGGTGCCTCATGTTAATTCAGTTGCAGGAAAGGCAAAATAGAACTTTTCCTTTCTCTAGAGTATTTACAACATCCAGACCCTAAGTATATTAGTCAGGGTTCTCCAGGGAAACAGAAGCAAAAAGATGGATATATATCTAGATATAGAGATAGATAGATAAATAGATATAAAGAAAGACATTTATAAGGAATTGGCTCACATGATGATAGAGGTTGGGAAGTCCCAATCTGCAGCGTGAGTGAGAAAGCTAGGGATACAAGACAGCCAATGGTATAGTTCCAGTCTGAAGGCCAGCAGGCTCAAGACCCAGGGGAGCCAAAGTTTCAGTTCAACTCTGAAGGCAGGAAAAAGCAGATGCCCCAGCTTGAAGACCTTCATGCAGGAGGAATTCTCTCTTAGTCAGAGTAAGGTCAAGCTTTTTGTTCTATTCGAGTCTTCAGTGAGGATGAGGTCCAGCCACATCAGGAAGGGCAATCTGTTTTACTCAGTCTACTGATTTAAATATTAATCTCATCTAAAAACAGCCTCACAAAAACACCGAGAAAACTCTTTGACCAAACATCTAGGCACCCCATGGCCCAGTCAAGTTGACACATAAAATTAACCATCACACTAAGTTAGTAATACAGTTCAGTCACATCATCCATTCAACATTTACAAGGCCCTGGGCTATGGAATACATATAGTTAAATTATTTATATATGATAACCCATATATAATTCTGGTAGGGTAGTATGAAGTACCATGAGGGGGTCTAAAAGTTGACATGTTTGGGGTAGGGAGAGACTATTTCTTCGACAGGGTCTCAGGGAAAGAGTGTAGCATTTCAGCAGGACATTGAAGGATGATGATAGTGGCATAAAGGAAAAGGACATTCCTAATGAAGGAAAGAAACAAAAGACAAAGAATTAGGAAAATGTGGAGTGTCGTCTTGTTCAACTGCAGTTTAAAGTGCAGGAGGAGTAAGGAAAGTCATTTTTCTAATGGTAGCTGGTAAAGGGAACCCAGAGCTTCCCAATCTCCATAATACGACGTTCCAAGAATCTACAACCTTTGCCCCAAGGCTTTCTGAAATTGTTTCAGTTCAACTGCTAAATATTTCTGGGAAGTAACTTACTTCCCATTCTGCTAACTTCTGCCATTTTAGAGTTCTCTCCTTCTCAGGCATTAGATACGCCCAGTTACCCCTATTAGGCTACAGATTTAAAAGCTTTCTTAAGGGAAATCATCACCTAATCAATCTTTACATGATATTTCATGAAACATATTTCAAGTCCAAAACAACGAATTTCAAATTCATGAACCAAAACTAGCATCACCTACTATGTATCACGCACTGTGAAAAGTCCTGGGAATACAAAGTAAATCAAAATACATTTTCTGCCCTAAAGGAATCCACTGTCTACTTTGAAACAGACTCATCATAAGATGGAGAATGTCTTTGGAGAAATCTTGAGAAGGCCATGCAAAATATATCTTCAAGGTTAGCTCTAACCTGGAAACAATTTTGCCTGGTTTGTGACCTCAGGAAAAAGGGTACACACCTTACTTTCAAATCAGTGCTTAGTGGCTGCTAGCACAAGACAAAGCATGGGAGCTAACCAACAGGTACCAGGCACTTCCAAGTATCAGGCTTGTGTTAGGCTTGGGAGATACAAAGAGGAGTGAGATATATAAGAAGCACTTCTCAAATGTCTCCCATTCACCAGGTACTATGGCAGGTACTAGAGACATGGACCCTAAAGATGGAAAGGAGTATCCTGGAGAATAAGGAAGCAGCAATCACAGCTAACTCAACTTATGCTGTCCCTGGGGTTTCCCTAGCTAAATTGCCCAAGTTTTAGCTCATCTTCCCTCAGCTCATCTATTCCATTTGTTCTCCACTTTGATAGTCAGAGTGCTCTCCCTAAAACACAAATCTGATCATGTCAATTCCCTGCCTAAAATCTAGATGCCACCTCCATCACCTTGAGGATAAAATCCAAACTTCTTTTCCCAGCATGCCAGGCTCTTCATAATCTCTTCCCTGCTTATTTCTAACCCCCATCCCTCTATACTCTCTGTTACAACATACTCAGCTACTTGCAGTATCCTGAATATAGGTAATCCCTCACATCACTGACTTTAGATGTGTTATTGCCTCTGCCTGGAAGGCCCTTCCCTCAATTTTTACTTCTCCTTTAGAATTTAGCTCTTGGAAAGAAAACAAAAGAAAAGAAAAAGTCTTCTCTGACTGGCCTCAACACTTCCACCCTCATCCCAGGATGAGTTAGGAGACCCTCCTCTGTGCTCCTGTAACATCCACCTGTCCCTCAATCACAACATTTGTTATTCTGATCTGTAATTGTCTATTTATTTGACTGTTTCTCTCATAAGTCTATGAGCTCCATAAGGATCACACAAAGGGGTTCCTGGACCAGATTCCAAGTTTGTGTGGAGGGTTCACCACACCAACAAGCTGTTCTCAGATGCCAGCAGAGTGTCTGAAACTTCAACTCAATTCTGACAGTACCTATTCAGAGATAGTATCAGATTCCACATGATGAGAGCTCAGTCTTATAAGATTTCCCCTCTCCCCATTCAGACACCAGCCACAAGTCCCAGGTTGTTAACTGTGCTTCTGAGAAACCAGCTACAATCTGGAGGTGCCAACAAGCCCCTCCAACTCAGGAGGCCAATCTCAAGTCAACGTTATTACCTGTACGTTTGACTAACTGGCTATAAATCATAGGTTCCCACGAGTCCCTCCTCAGGTTTGATTAATTTGCTAGAACAGCTGACAGAACTCAAGGAAACACCTACTTACATTTACCAGTTTATTAAAGGATATGATAAGTGATAAAGATGAACATTCAGATGACAGAGATGAGTAGGGCAAGGTATGAGGGAAAGGGCGCAAGGCTTCCATGCCTCTCCAGGCAGGCCACTCTCTCGGCACCTCTATGTGTTCACCAACCTGGAAGCTCTCCAAAAAAATGCTCAACTAGCTGTCCTTGGGTTTTTATGGAGGCTTCATTACATAGGCGTGATTGACTAAGTCATTGGCCATTGGCTGTTGATTCAACATCAAGCCCCTGTCACCTCCCCAAAAATCAGGGGGTGGGACCAAAAGTTCCAATCCTCTGATCACATGGCTGGTTCTTCTGGCAACTAGCTCCCACCTTGGGTGGGGTCCAAAAGTCACCTTCATTAATATAAACAAGAAATGCCAAGAGTTTTGGAAGTTGTGAGCCAGGAACTGTGGACCAAGACCACATATATATATGAGAAATTTATATTTGGTCATTTAGATGTATTTCTCATAAATCACAATCACAATCACTAAAATCTTTACTTTCTATTCCCATTAGTATACCCAGTGCCTACTTTAAGGCTTAGTATCTAGTAGGCATTCAAGAAACTAAGTACCTACTAAGGGAATGAATGAATGAATGAATGAAAAGTTACCAGAATCCATGTGTGAGACACATGGAAAAGTCTTCAGTTTAATAAATATTTATTTGGTACCTATAATGTAAGTAGTATCTTGCCAGACACTTTAAAAATCAGAAACAAAGATTTAGTTTCTATCCTTAAGTTGCTTTCAGAGGAGCATGAGAAATTGAATATGTACTAAGATAAAGAACAAGGTGTAATAACAGTGCAATAGGTACTATTAAAGTTATAAAAAGGGCTATGGGGCAGCCATGGCCACCACCACCTACTTTATAGGGTTGCTCTTCCAACCACCCTAGTTAAGCTGACTAGGTTGGAACGAATCTTTTCTACCTAGCTCAGCCAAGACTGACTAATTTTCCAGTGGGAACTAACAACAAGAACAAGAAAAGAAAAATACATAGAATTTTTTTTGAAAAGGCAGAAATTTTCGAACAAAGACAACAGAAGCCTAACAAGAGAGTTCTCACTGGATATCACATGCTTAGGTCTGAACTTCCTTGGATGACAGATCCAGGCTCCTCAGGACCCTAAACAGCATTCCGAGTCTGGCCTGACTTACTTTTCACTCTCTTTCACTAAACCTGGGCAAAACTGGAGGTAAGCAGATCCTGACCAATGGGAGAGCAGAGCCATTCTCTTTCTGCCCTCTAGGCTCCTCTCCTGATCTGTAGCCTGACCTGAGCACACCCAGCAGCAGCCTCCTTTGCCCTACCTAGAGAACACTCCAATTCTGAGACCCTGGAATTTCTTCTGCTGCCTGAAACTCACCTCCTCTCTATCTTTTTCTTTTAAACCTTTCTGAAATATATGCCTTACCCTGATCTTTGTCAAGTTGACACATAAAATTAGCCATCACACTAAGATGGTTCTACCCTTTGGGGTATCTTCATATTTTTCACCAAGGGCAACATCTGGGCCAGGCTGCAATGGCAGGTTTCTGCTTCCTGAGGTCTTCCTCATGTCCATTCTGGCCAAAATGATAGAAAATAGGTTCTTTTCCCATTTCAAAATCCCTTACCCAGACTCATATAATGTCAATGGAAGCACAGATAATTCTAATAAGTTTTGGGAAAACAATTTGGCAGTATTTATCACGAACCCAAGTAACTCCTTTCACCAAATTATCTATTCACTTTAATAAATCTAGCCCAGGAAATAACAAGAAATGCAAACTGAACTTAATGAAAAACATGTTTATTGTAGCAATATTTAAAAGAATAAAAAATTGGAAATAACCCAGATGTCCAATAGAGAAATTATTGTTACTAATTTTTCACTAATATAATGTTAAACAGCCATCTTCTAAATGTTTGTAAAAATTTTAATAATATGAAAACATTCATAACAAATGAAAAAATCAGTTTACAAAGTTATATACATAGTGTTATCTCAATAAGCAGAAAAATGGGCCAAAGAAAATCTAAATATAGCCACGTTTCCAGGTGGTGCCATTAAGGGAATCTTTTCTTCTACTCTACAAAATTTCTATAATAAGCATGTATTGCTTTTACAATCAGCAAAAATATTTTTTTAAATATATGCCCTTTAGTGGACCTCAAATTAGTGGAGTACCTGATGCATATTAGGCACTTGATAAATATGTGTTGAATTAATTAATTAATAGAGGAAGAGAGCTCCCATTTGATGTCTGAGGAACATGAAGCAGAGGAAGTTAACTGCACTGACAATGAGGACGCCTAGATCTGAGAGACCCTGAGAAATTAAGGCCTCTCCTCATCCATAAAACGGAGGGAGCCCCTGCCTAACCTCCCTCAGGAGACTGGTGAGAAGCAAATGAGACAATGCCTGTGAAACTACTTTGTAAATTGGAAATCTCTACACAACGTAAAAATGTAAAGATGGACAATAAGGAACTCCTGTTATTTTTGCTCTTTTCGGTTTACTGCAGAACAGGAATGATATACACCTGAAGCCCACCGAATAATCTCTCCTTTCCTGGAACAGCTGACCAATTTCCCCACTTCTTCTCCAGGTGCCCCAAGAACGGGTGTCTCCTGGCGAGGAATCTTGCAGAACTCAAATTATTATAGATTTATAACATCAAAGTCCCTAAAACATACAGGAAAGACCTTCCCCACCCACACCTGGAGTCTCTAACAAGCGGCAGAAAGAAGCTTCATGCTTGACATTGCACTGGCTTCCTAAATACTCCCTCTGCCTCCAGTTTCTCCCTTCCAACCAATTCTGCACTTTCTCATCAAAATAATCTCCTCTATCACAGAATCACAGACTCCTTAGCTACAGAAACTCCTTTATAATCACATGGTCCAAACTCCCTACTTTAAAGATGAGGGATATAAGATCCAGAGAGGTTAAAAGAATAAGTGACTGAATCAAGGTCATAATATTAATGCCATTTCTCTCCTCAAAAATCTTCAGATAAACACCAATCTTTTTAGTGTGGCATTCAAAGCCCTCACAACAAAACCAACCTACCTATTGAACCTCATCTCCCTCTAGTCTCCCCCATAAACCATTTGTTCCAACCCAACCAGTTTCTTCTCCGTCTCCTGAACTTATGCTGCTTGGCCTCACCTTGGATGTTTTCCTGGAATGCCCCTCCACCTTCCTCTCCAACCGTTGCACATTCTCAAGGGGCACCTGTTCAGGAAGCCCGCTCTGGCCAGTTTAGCCCATAGGGCAGCTCTCTCACCTCTGAACTCCCAAAGCTCTCACTGTCCATTACACCTGCTGACCTGTGTTATAGAACATGCGATCCTGATGCTGTGAACTATGTTTACCTGTCATACTGCCTCTCTCCACACCCAGACTATAACCGCCTTAAAGATGAAGGATTATATTTTCTATTTCCCCACATCCCCCACTGCACCCACGCGTGACTGACAACATTTACTGAGCACCTATGGCATGTAAGTTGCTGTTCTAAGTGATTCATGTATGTTATTTCACTTGATCCTCACAATTTTGTCACAGATGAGAAAACTGAAGCTAAGAGAAGATGAATAAATGGTCAAAGTCAAACAACTAAAAAGTGGCAGAGACATCATGGGAATCCACGTCCCTCAGCCTCCAAAAGCCTTCAGCCATAAGCCACGCTGCCTCTAGCCCAGTCAGCGCCTGGTGTGGGGCAGGTGTGCCGGAACCTCACTGCTGACCGAGCCATTCCCCAGGCCAGGTGGAGAGCCAAAGTACACATGACAGGGAAACAGAGCCAGCTTGATACTCCCTCCTCAGAAGCCCACATGTGGGTTTTCCTGGGTCCTTGTAGGGTCTCCTTAGCTTCCTGGCATTAACCCTTCACCCTGTGCCAATTTAGGCAGCAGCCCCACTCTGTTCCACAGGTAGCTTATCTGGGAGCCCTGACCAAATGGGCAAGACATCAGGAAATGAAAATCCAAATTCCTCTGAAGCAGAATCAAAAAGCGATTCTTGAGCAACTGGCTCCCTGGAAGGGAGCCCCTCCCTGTGAAAATCTGGTTACAGTTTCTGTGTTTTCCTTTTGGGGCCTGTCAGGAAACTTTGGGATGACAGGGACAAGACTTTTGCCAACAAACCCTGTAGTACAGAACTAGGTTGGAGGAAGCCCTGACACTGTGCAAACCCCCAGGTCGGCAGGAGAACCCTTATCTCTCCTGCCTCACCCTGACCCAGGGCCACATCTTCCTCATGCCCACGTGGAAGCAGGCTTCTCAGCTCTGGTGGTAACAGCTACCATTTACTCAGTGCCTACTGTGTGCCAACCTCTATACCCAGTGCTTCAAATTTTATCTCAATTAAGCCCTTGTTAACATTCTGTGAACTACACAGTCTACTGCAGTAGTTAAGGACGCAGGTTGTGGGGTTGCACTGTCCAAGTTCACAATCCCAGCTCTATCACTTACAAGTTACATTAATTTGGGCCTGCTAAATAACTTCTCTGTGTCCCAGCTTCCTCATCCGAAAAATGACAAATATGTTAGTACTTAATTCCTAGAAATGTATGAGGATTAACTGAATTAATATGTGTAAAGTGCTCAATACATGTTAGCTAGTATTATAACTATTATGTAGACATCATCTCCATTTTATAGATGTAGCAATGAAGCTTAGAGAGCTTACATCACTCACCAAGGTCAAACAGCTAATAAAAGAAAAGCAAAGATTTAAATCCAGATCTGCTCTACTTGATTCCAAAGGCACATGGACACCTGACACATCCCACTGCTTGAGACCTCTCTCTGTCTCTCCTCTCTCTATCTCTGTCTCCCTCTATCTCTATCTTTCTCTTGCTAACAGTGCTTAGCGAGCAGCTGGGCTGGTGAAGAGCCACAACAGGACCCATATTAGAATTAAGTTCCCAGGGTCATCCTGGAGAAGTAGAAATGTGCAGGGGCCAGAGCCAACCCTAAGAACATGGGGTCTGGAAAAACTTCACTCAACCGCCCCCAAATCATTTTACACAAGTGGCATCAGGCTAAAATGATTATCAAAGGCAATACTGAAGGAGAAAAGAAGTCACAAAAGGGCAACACAAAGCCTTAGTAGAATGGGTTTTCAACAGAGAGGGGGTGTCCCACCCCAGCTGACTTACCGCCTCAGTATGATAGAGGGGACACAATATAGTAGAGTGGGTACGGTATCTAGAGGGGATACCATATGGTAGAGGGGATACCATACAGTAGAGGGATAGAAAAATTTTGGCACCAGTTGGTTTGAGCATTTCTAGCCATCTTTCTCTCTGCCTCACCCTCAGCTACTGCTCAATCTCCTGGTCTCAAGTGAGTAAAGTAAGTGCAATTCCCTAGAGACAATTCCCCAAGGCCTCAAATTGACCTACCTTCTCACTGCTAATGTTCTTAAGAGTAGCTAACAAATCCTGTTTCCAGTCCCTCAAGGAAATACACTCAATCTCTATCTCTGGGAGTGCTGGAGGGCACGCTGTCATAGCCTGAGCAGCTGAGAAATGAGCTGAGGGATGATCAGAGATGCCATCCCCACCATATCACATACCACAGCATTCCTTAAGGAGCTCAGTTTCCTACTTCCCATGGTCCCTGTGCTCCTGAAAAGGAGAGACAGAAAATGCAAGGGCTGGACCCCTGCCTCACTCTCCTCCATCATTCCGGCATCTCACCTCACCTGTCTGGTTCTGAGAGTCCAAAGGCTATGAGTGATAAAGAGTTGGGTACTGAGGGAATTAGGCCCAGAAAGCCTTGTTCAGGAGAAGACCAACCATTAGCTCCTTAGGATAGTGACTGAATTTCATTTATCTTTGAAAATTCAGTACGTGGCCCTTGATAGGTAGGTGACAGTATCAGTGAAATTAAATTGTTTTTAAAGGTCAGAATGCCTAAATATTGGATTGAAATAAGCCACAAATCTGACCCATTTCCAGCTTGTCAACTTGGCTCTAATCTTCCCAGAACAGGATGATACCTCTGCTATAGAAGCTCTCAAATCCCCTGGGTGCTACTCACAAATACAAGGTGTGGTGATGGCTAAACAATCAACACCTAATTTATGTCAACTGACCTCAGACTGTTCGGGAAGTTCTGGTGTTCATCCTCCACCTCCCCATACCCTCACACATTGTATACACACCCAAGGATAAAACAAGGTGAATTGCAGACCAGATTAAGGAAATTTCCAACATCTTTTTAATCAGCCCTCTGACAACACAAGTTACCAGTACATTGCGCAAAAGCAGAAACATAAAGAGAGCAAACCTATCTCCTGAATTACTTCCTCTCAACATCAACTGCCATTTACCACACACTCTGACCCACATGCACACACGCAGGCACATGTAATACTATTTTGCACATTCATAGCACCCACTGTAAACGCTTAATTGGCAGCTACATACAAGATATTAAGATGCCACACGGGCTCATGTATCTGTTATGCTGGCCCTCAGACAATATTAAGAATATAACCCCACCCCACCCTTCACCATATATGAATGCTGGGAGCTACAGCATACATTTGTGTCTCTCTGTGCCCTGTGTGTTCTGTTAGGCTCAATGGGTAATGAAGAAGAGATGAAGCAGAGACTCTGAAGTTTATGAGAATTTTCTGGTATCTGTTTCAGGGACCCACAGGCAGGAAATAGGAAAGTTATCGAAAAAATCATAACCCACTCCGGAAATGTTCATGATGCTCAGGGGTAGATTGTGGAAGAGGGGGGAGAACAGGGAGGGAAGTCCCATCAAACCAAATCATGAGAAATCTGTGCAATGGCAGGGAACCTACCAAGCAGGCCGTCCTTCCCCAGGGCCCAGGGGGCCCCGGGCTCCAGAGACTCTCTTCACCACACCCACAGTGGGCATCTTCAGGCCACTGAAACACAGAGCTGTGCAAGAGGAGGCACAAACAAAACCAACTGCCTGCTCATTTGGGGGAAGGCAGGCACATGAGACAGAAATAAAGAAGAAGCATCCAGGGCTCTGCCACACCTGCCCCCGCCTCCCTGCTGCTAATCACAGAAGCAGAACTTGAGAGCAAGAAGGAACATGCACGATGATCCCACCCAAATCCAACAATTTTCAGATAAGAAAACTCAAGTGCAGAGTGAGGGAGTGACTTTCCCAAGGTAACAAAGGAAACTGATAACTTAGCTGATACGGAACCAGCTCGCTTCACTCTCAGCCCAGGGTCCTCCCCACACCTCTGGATCTCCCCAAGGCCACAGTGTGTGAACAGCCCCAAAATTGAACCATGTAAAACTCTCCATTTTCCTCACTCAAGGTAGAGAGTGTAAGTGGATCAGCCCTGCAAACTTGCTAGTGGATGAGAGAAAGATTCACATTTCCTCCTGTTTATCAGCATCACCTGGTTCCGAGCCCTTAGGGAGATTAACCCTCCATTTCTGAAATGATGAGGACATGTGCAGACCACCGCTGTGGGTGACAGGGTTTCCACTTTATATCCCAGACTGCAACTCCACTCTCGCCACCACTGCTCTCAGTATGAAGCAGTTAAACTTCATGGAAAGTTCCCCCTCCACATGAGAGCCTGGCTGGGCTTGAGAGGAACCACAGGGCAACTGCTCCTCTTCCAGGGCACATCCCCCACTAAGCACCAAACCACACCATGTTCCCCTGTCCTCCTCTGTCTCTGTCTCACCCAGGTGGTAAGCTACCCAGGTGTCAAGCAGAGAAGTGAAACCCACCCCTGAGTGGGAGTGGGTGGGGTGAGGTTAAAAACGGGAGAGAAGCAAATGAAGGGTGAAAGGAAAATGTAAATAAAAGATACTGCCTCAAAATACCCCTTCCAGCATAACATCTGCATGACTTCATCCATTCTCGGAGTGGAATGCACCCTCCAACACCCCAGAGAAACAAAGAAACATAGACTACAATTTCACTTTCAGAAGGACAAGACCCAAACTGCAGGGGACTAGAGAAGCCAAGATTCCAGTGCCTTCCAGAACCCAGACACCCAGCCCCAACTCAGTAAGTCTCAAATATCAGTGTTTGAGAAATTCTGCTTTCAGTTGGTCCAAGGTGAGACCTAAGATCTCAATTTTTAACAATCATCTCAGATAATTCTGATACAGATGATCTGAGAACCACTCTACGAGAAGTCCTACTATATCACTTCCCCACTGGACTGCTGAGAGGTTAAGAGCACCCGCTATGGAGTCCCCCAGGCAGTCTGGCTGCAAATTCTGGCTCTAACTCATGAACTGCAAGGCCCAGCACGAATGACTACCTTAGTCCCCTCATCTGTAACATACTAATAAAAGCACCTACTGCCTGTGCTCTTGTAAGGATCAAATGAGATAATCCAGTTATTTAAAATATTTAGCATACTGCCTGGCATGTAGTAAACACATGGTATTTGTTGGCTATAACTTGTTCTATTACTACCCACTTAGTTGTTCTAGTTGTCAGTTGTACAATAATTAGTAAATACACTATGTTTTTCGGCTATTAGTGTTTTATGTTGCAATATGTACATATAAAACTCATTACTCCCAGGAAATTGACAGGTCAAGTAATTTTTAAGCTACAAGGAGCCTTCCAAGGAGATTTCCAGCCTAGCAGCCTAGCTATTAGCTTAATCCTTCTAAATTACTTCTTCTCCTTTGCCCTCCTAGTCTCACCTTTTCCCTTTCTGCCCCATGGACTTGGTGTTCTCAACAAAACTTTAAATTTACATTGTGCTTTTAAGTTTTATAACGAGTGTTAAAGTGTTTTATAGGATGTGGTTTGATTGCCTGCTTTTCTCTATTATCTTTTCCAAAAGTCCTTTCTTTCTTTTAGGCAATTAATATGTGACTCCCACGCTAAGAATATCTGTCTGGGACAAAACCTTGCAAAGTCACTCTGATCAACAGAGAAAATGCTGAAGGAGAGTAGAACCCAGCCTTGTAGCTTATGAAAAGGAGACCAGGCTGAGCAGTACCCCCCAGGCACAGACTCTGAGCTCATTCCCTCTTCTCCATCTCAGCCTCCACTGCTTACTTGCTCTAAACCCAGTCTCCTTCTAGAGCTTCTCCCCAGTGCCCATATAGTATTTCCACCTAGACAGTCCCTAGTCATAGTATCTAAACATCCAAAGCTGAGTTTAGCATCTCACCCCCTAGCCAACCAATACTTCATCCTTATCTCAGGGCTAATGACATCTGATCCACCCAAGAGCTCAAACTGAAAACAGCTCTGAATCATCTTCTGGCCTCCTCCTTACCACTCCCTCCTCTCTGGTCACTCACCAAGGCCCGTCAATTCTTCAAATGGCTCTCCTGTCCCCTGTTCTCCATGTCCTCTGACCTCCCAGTTCAGATCTCAGACTCTCATGCGGACTCTCCTCTTCCACAGTTCTCCCAATAAATCAGCTGTCAGAGTGCATGTCCCAAAACACAGGTCTGACCAGGTCACTTTCCACTTAATGCCTCTGGTAGATCCCCACTCACAAGAGTCCCCCCACTCCTTAGGCTAATCGTCAAGACTTTCACAAGTTGGTAGGACCCCATCCTTCCTGCTACCAAAGAGAGCTCCAGTATAAAACGAGGCCAAAAGTAGCCACCCACTCCACTCTAGCCTAAAAGGCCAGCCAACTGGATACATGATACCTGGCAGTTGGTCCCCTCTCATACAGACTTTAACCAAATTTATTGTATCTTTGTGGTGGATCCTTGGGCTCTGAAGGGATGATACAGACTTCAGTGAGGAAGAGGAAAGACAATGCACGGCCAGGGCATTCAAGCTGTAGGGCTTGAGTTCCTCTAGTCAAATCTCCCCATTGTGCGGCAGGCAAAACTAAGGCCTAGAGAAATAAGTCTCCTCATTCAAGGTCAGAGCTCAGTCACCAGCACCAGGACCCAGATGTCCTAGCCCATAAATCTGCTTCTTCTGCCAACAGGCCTAGAAGACTTTCCTGAGCACAACTGTCTGGGGTCCCCAAAAGCTTCCCGTTTCCATGGTCACAACTTAGGACCCCTATGCCACCCACAAGCCTGCAGATTCCAAGATGACCTGGAAGGGACAGAACAGGAAGTCTTGAGCTTTGGCACAAGTTCAGGTGAAACTCCTGGGCCCGAACACAAAGGGCCTTTGACTGTAGAAAAAAGTAGGCCCATTGTCTTGTGGGTGGAACCAAATCATAGCAGGAGCAAGGAAACCAGCTTTGTACCCAGAGATCAGGACTTGGCCCTAAAATCCCAGCATGGAGCGGAGGAAGGGAGAAAGGAACACACACTTTAATAGAGGCAGTTAAGTAACAACAGTTCTTACTTACCCCTGTTTTTTCTCTTTTATTGTTATTGGCTTTTTTCCCTCACAGAGCACTCTGCGTGGCCTCTGAGTCCCCAGGGATCTAGGAGGGCCAGGAAAAGGTCTGGCTTTCTAGAGGGCAGAGGAATCAAGATGAGATTTAGATGGCTCTATTATGAGATGATTAGTAGAGAAAGGAGCCACATTATCATTTCCCCAATTGCTGGTGAAAGAAACAAAAACAAAAACAACTAAAAGAGCTACACATCCACCCCTCAACAAACAAAACAAACTCTCCTGCAAAATACAGGGGCCTATTTGGGGATGTGGACCCTCGCCACTTCAGAGGTGCAAGAAACAAGAGGAGGGAAAAGTAGAAGAGCCTGAGCCTTAAACAACAAATATTTCAAAACGAGCACATTCTCCACAGCTACCAAGTCCAAAGCTACTTTATATGTTTCTGAGTTGCCAGAATGTCTTGTTTCCCCCCAATAAAAGGTCTCTGACCATATTCCTTGGTGCCTAGAGGTGCATTCCTGAAGTGATGGACCATTTAGATTGAAGGACAAAGTCTCACGCTTCCCCTCAGGACAAAGTCTATCATTTCTCCTCTCCTTCCCTTGCACAAGCTGTACCACTACCTGCAACATCCTTCCTTCTCCTGCCCTTCCCCTTATCAAACTCAAATGGCATGCTCTTCTGGAGATCTTGAAGGAGCTCCCAAAGGCAAATGAATGGTTCCTTCTCTGTGCTCCCACAGTACATTGAACATACCTTTATTTATAACATCATGAAATAATTATATTTAATATTTTTATTTTGGAAAATTAGGATAAAATATGAGCAAGAAAATACCACCCATATTCCATTTTCCCCCTATAATCTAGATTTAACCATTGTTTAACATTTTGGCATGTATTTTCCAGTCTCTTTTTCTGTGTTGCAGACTGACCTTGCAGAATGCAAAGACTATATACTTTCTTTTTCCAGTTGTTATAGTTCTGGAGGTCAGAAGTCCAAAATGGGTTTCACTGGGCAAAATCAAGGCATCAGTAGGATGGTATTCCTTCTGGAGGTTCAAAGAGAAAATAACTTTCTCATCTGATCTAGTTTTTAGAGGCCACCTACATTCCTTGGATCACAGCCCCTTTCCATCTTCAAAGACAGTGAGGGCTGGTGAAGTCTTTCTCATGCAGTATCATTCTTCACTTATCAGGGCCCTTGAGGTTACATGTGGCCCGCCTGGATCATCTGGAGTACCCTTATCATCTCAAGATCCTTAACATCATCACATCTACAAAGTTCCTTTTCGCATGTAAAGTAACATTCACAGGTTCCAGGGGTTAGGATGTGGACATTTTGGGGAGGCCAGTACTCTGCCCACCACAGGTACACTTTCTAAACTTTACCCACAACAAAAAATTACTTTGTCTTCCTTCTTTTTCATTTTTCTTCTGATATGGAGGCAAGAGCACAAGCTTTGAGGTGAAACACACTAGCTCTGTCATTAATTGGCTGGATGACCCTGACTGAGTCACTTCACCTCCCTTAGACTCCTTTACTCAGCTGTAACACAGGTTAACTCTCACTGCATTAGGAAATGACAGTAAAAGAGTACATTAAGACACATAAGGCAGTAAACTTAGTGCTGGTATGTGATGAGCCCTCAGTAAACACTCTTTGCAATCCTTTCCTTTTGCCATCCCATTTTCTCTCACTCTTGCCCATCTTCTCCTTCACCTCCTTTCTCTTCAGTGACTTAGTCCAACCTCAGTCTAACCATTTAGCAAAGAAGGCCATACGATCCATCTCTTATGATTCTGCTTCAATACTTTTTAGGATGGAGCCTAATATCTACTTAAGGCAGCCCGCTATATTTATATGGAAAGGTCTGTTTCTTTAAAAAAAAAAGTCCTTTATGTTCACTTAAAACTTATAAATACTTCCTCATAGACATGCCAGTCCTAATTTTGCCCTGTTAATTTATACATTCATTAACTTGTTTCATCCTTCTTCAGTCTTTTTCTTTACACCTTATAAATAAGGACAGCACAGAGACAAAAGTAATGCCCATGCCACAATAGGGAATTCCTTTAGCAAGATGAATGCTATTTGAAAGACATCTCCTGAAATCCATCTCTAGGCCTGGCTTTCAGCAAAACCATTTAATTCTAGAACACATTCCCAGACCCCCAGGGACAATAACTGTGACAGAAGCCACACAACGTCTGAGTATTTCTGCTTTGGATTAAGACATTTTCCAGAATATTGTTCATAAGCTACTGCTATCCAACCCTTCCCCTCTACACTCTTCATTTTTATCTCCAGCTAGCCTACCAGGACCCCAGCTAGAAAATGCCTCTCCATGCTAGAAGACCAGGGTGGCACACAGTTACTCAGAACTCAGTATGTGCCAGGCACTATCCTTGGGGCTTCATATTATAGCTACAACCTTCACAAAAAAATCCCATGAGAGATATCATCCCTATTTTCACAGATTAAAAAAAACTGAGTCAGGGGCCGGCCCAGTGGCTGAATGGTTAAGTTTGCGCGCTCCGCTTCAGTGACCCAGGGTTTTGCCGATTCAGATCCTGGGCACGGACGTGGCACTGCTCATCAGGCCATGCTGAGGCAGCATCCCACATGCCACGACTAGCAGGACCCATAACTAAAATATACAACTATGTACTAGGGGGATTTTGGAAGGAAAAGCAATAAAAAAAAAAACCGAGTCAGAGAAGTTAAGTAATTTACCCAACATCACCCAACTTATAATTTAACCTCATCTCCCACCCATATACATGTTAATAAGTTAATCTTGTCAAGGACACCCTAAGATTTCTAAGCTCTCCTGAATAAAATCCACCTTCCAGAATGATGTTTGCCACCTCCATTTTCAAGACTCAACCGTCAGCATTTTCTTTTCTGTCTTGCCCTTCACTTACGCACCTCTTCCCTGACACTACACGCACAATTACACATCCCTTCATAAAAGTTCAATGTCTTTGGGGAAGAAACAGAGTCAGATACCTGGTCCCCATGAATAGTCATTTTTACTGAATTGTCAACTATTTGCACAGCCATTCTCTGGCCATAAAAATGGTGAACTAAGGAAAGATAGGGTAATGAGAAGGAAGCAGGAGGGAGAGTTCCTGCATTGGTCACTAAGGGGAGGAGACTCCAAATGCAGAAACAGTCATAAAACACACCCAGATCGTGTGGCCTTTGAACAATGGCAGCCCCACCTGTTTCTTTCCATGCCTATTGGCATCTGACTTCCTTCTCACCCTACTCTTTCCGGCCTTGTTTTCTCAGACCAACTAGAGGCCTGGGCCTGGGACCAAACCAGAGCACCCTGCACTGAGCTGTGTGGGTGGAGGGAGCAGAGAAGCGAGTAAAGTGTTCAGTTCATAGGGGACCTGACTCACCTGTGTCCATATCACTTGGGCAGGGAATGGATTATAAAAGGGCTGCTATGCAAGACTCATGGTTTAAGGAGTTTTACTAGGGAGTCACACTTCCTTAATGCTGTCTGAGAGGAAAGGGGTGGATGTGGGAAGCTTCACAGCTTTCTCCCATTTAGATACCCATTGTCCCTCCCTCTCCCTCTGTGGGGTTATGTTCCTCTATCCAGAGATCACTTATTTACTAAGTTGGGTCCCAGGAAAAAAATCGCGGTTGAATTCCTTTAAGCCCAAGCACTCAATTCAGTTCAAGAGTGTCTCTCATCTTAGTGATGACCAGACACAAACATCTTTTAAAAGCTTTGCAAGAAATTTTTTTTTTCAATTTTATTTTTTTTCCTTTTTCTCCCCAAAGCCCCCTGGTACATAGTTGTATATTCTTCGTTGTGGGTCCTTCTAGTTGTGGTATGTGGGACACTGCCTCAGCGTGGTCTGACGAGCAGTGCCATGTCCGCGCCCAGGATTCGAACCAATGAAACACTGGGCCGCCTGCAGTGGAGCGCGTGAACTTAATCACTCGGCCACGGGGCAGGAAATTTTGACAAAAGCCTTTGTACCACCCACAATCCCTCTGGGCACCACTGTGCTACACACAATAGGATGGAACATACTGTGTGCTGGGGACCTTTATGTTTGCACCTCATCTAACGATCACCATGATCCTTTGACATCAGGACTATTCTCCCTGTTTTGCAAATGAGAAACCAAAACCAAGAGGTTAATTAATGTGTCCCTTATCCAAGAACTAGGAAAAGATGGAACCAGGATTCAGACTCATATAGTTTTGAATCTAGAGCTCATGTTTTCACTCCACACCATCCCACTGACTAGAATTCAAAGATTGGAAAGATGGCTGCTTCTAACAGAAATGCTTATAAAAGTCTTGAGTGAAGAGACAGGATCTGAATGGGACTTACAATGAAGAATAATTCAGGAGGCTGAGCAAGAGGGCAAGGGTATTATAGAAAGAAGGAAAAGAACTAGAATCAATTCAGACATGAGAAAGTAAAATGCAGGTTAAGGTCTTACTGTGTAGATCAAGGGAGCCGACTGAGACCATGATACAGGGTTTTTGAATGGCAGCCTAAGGAAAGTGAACTTCATCCTGCAGATGACAGCAGTCACTGGAATGCTTTCAGAAGTTCAGGAACAGGACAATACAGCATTTTCAGGAAGATTACTCTGGAAATTACCAGGCAAGATGACTTAAGGAAGTGGTTCTCAACTCCGGAAACTAATTACCTGGAAGTTTCTTGCTTTTCTTTGCTTTTCTTTTTTTAACTTTTCCTTTAACATAATTTCAGACATTCAAAAATGTTCCAAAAGTAGTCAAAATTCCAATATACCCTTCACTCAACTTCCCCAAATATTAGTGTTGTAGATAACCTCAGTACAATTATCAAAATCAATAAATTATCATTGATAGAATACAGTGAACATTATCTACAGATCTCATTCAAATTTTATCAGCCTTCCCACTAATGTCCTTTGTCTAAACTAGGATCTAATCTAGGATCATACTTTGCATTTAGTTGTTTTATCTCCTTAGTCTCTTTAATGTGGGCCAGTTCCTCAGACTTCCTTTTACATTCATGACCTTAATATTTTTGAAGAGAATAGGCCAGTTATTTTCTAGAATGACCCTCAGTTTGGGCTTATCTAATATTTCCTCATGATTAAACTTAGGATATGAACTTTTGGCAAGAATACCACAGAAATGAGGCTATGCCTAGTCAGTCCATCATATCAGGTCCGTCATATCAATATCTTTCCTTACTGGAGATGTTAACTTTGAACACTTCACTAAGATTTCTCCACTATAAACTGAATATTTTATGTGGAAGCTTTTTAAAACTACAAATACCTGGGCCATACCATAGACCAAAGAATTCACACTTTCTTGGGATAAGGCACAATCATTAGTAGGTTTTGAATGTGCTGCAGGTGACTCTAACCAGATCCAGGGTTGGAAGCAACCATCTTAGAAAGTGAAGATTAGAATCCTGGAAATCAGCAAGGAAGCCAGTCCTTGGGCCTCTCTTTTTAAAATAGCAGCCAGTTCCAGGCACAGATAAACATATCTGGACTTTAGCATGGACCCATGGTAGGGAAAAGGAAAGGCCAAAAATCCCCTCATTGAGAAACTCACGAGTGAGTAGACTGCTGTCCAATAAGAAGAGAAGGCAGGACACTCAGTGAAGTGCCCAGCCCTCCTGGTCTACTTTCTCTCCAGACATCAGAGAAACCTTTGCTCCAGTAAAAACACACACCATAAAATTTTACTGTCATAAGCCTGATATGAGCTCCTAATTGCCACTGAGGGAGGGAATTATGGATCATGTGATATAAATATACCACCACACAGGCAAACACAAACACTTCCGGGTACAGCTGAATCAATAATTCACAGAATCTAGGTCAGAGGTACATAACATGCCTTAAACAACCTTGCCCTTGCCACTTGGTCTTTTGCGCTTAATCTTTTGTGAAATAAGAAAGTACGGACACTGTTTTAAATTTCATGAAATAGGAAAGTGTACACAACTCCTGTCACCAGACTGTTGAAGCAATTAATACCCTGCTCAACTTCTTTAGTGTTATTATCTTGGGGTTTCCATAAAGAGATTTCAGCAACCCCATCCTTGAAGGGGCTGTCTGATAAAATGTAAAGGAAACACAAATTTAACAAAAATCCAGAGGCAGGAAGGACACTGAGGAGAGCTAGCCCTAAAGTATCCAAAAACTAGCAGGATCTGGTGCTGCTGGTGCAGGAGGAGCCACTGCTGGTCAATAAGTGACAAAAGAGAAGGCAGCTCAAACACCTAGGGAGTACTAACAAAGACTTAACTCAACTACCTCTCAATTACTACACAGTCAATTATCCCTCAAGCCTCTCTAAGGGATTTCACTGACAGAGCTGGCACATAATTAAGTGCTAACACATGGGTGAAATAATTTATAGAAGGGTGGGATCAACTAGGTCAGGAATGGCTGGGAAAGGGTTCAGGAAACAGGTGGGATTCAGTTTAGCATTTGAATGCTTAAGTCTTAGGGAAACAGAAACAAGGAGAAACACAAACACAGGGAACCAGGTGTCAGACACCACTGTAGATGCTAGTTTTGAAGGAGATTTCAGGAATGAGAGTGGGTTTGCGTATGTTACTTTATTTACTCCTCTCAACCACTGTATGGGCTTATTTCAAAGGAGGATGGTGATCCTCAGAAAGTGAAGTAACTTACCAAGGTCGGTGGTGGATCTGGGATTAGAAAGTAGCTACATCCAACTCCAAAGCCCACGCCAATACCGCTACCACTGAGAGAGGACTGAACACAGTATGTTCAGGGCAGAGGAAGGGGCAGGGACGGCTACAGCAGAAAGACAGGGTTAAGACACAGGGCAGTTAGGTAAGCTTGCTAACATGGGACCTTGTGTTGTACAGCCATGAAAACTAGACAGAGACATTTGAACTTGGTCTTCTGGTTACAGAAGAGCCACTGAAAGTTTTGAGTAAGGGAGAAACCAAAGTGAAGACTGAGCAAAGACCAATGGGATTGAGGTGAAAATGGGAGTTCTGGGTTCCTAAGCTAATGAGATGCCACTAACAACGGTAAAGGGAGCCACACAGTATAATGAAGTGAGAAATGGACTAAGAGTCAGAAGCTTGGGTTTAAATGCAAAAAGTTATGTGATAAAGTCATGGATATGACAGACAAGTCACATTCTCTCTCTGGACTCCAGTTTCTCTTCATCCACAAATCGGGTGAAGTGAAAATTAATCTCTAAATGACCTCTAAAGTTTTCTTACTTCAAGTGTGGTCCACCAACCAGCAGCAAGTCATCACCAAAAAGCTTATGAGAAATTCAAAATCAGGCCCCACCAGAGAATCAGATCTGTAGTTAAACAAGATCCTCAGGTGATCGGTAAGTGCGTTAAAGTTTGAGACACTTTTCTAAAATGTTCAGACTCACCTCAACTCTGTCACTTCACAGGAAAAAGGAAAAACAAAACACAAATGTCTCCCTTCTCACTTCATCTGTACTCTTCCTAATCCTAACTTCTCTCAGATTTGCCCTCTTCGGGGTAGAGGTCTTAGGAACATCGGTGGGGCAACGCTGCCTCTTTGTGGTCATGATCAGTAAATGCACTTAATCTTAGCACACTCCGTAATGAAGGTGGGGTAGGATTGGCAGAGGGGGTAAAGTCCAAATCAGATTAGATAAGAGACTCACAACCAACCACGATGACTGGAAATAAATGTCAGACAGAGCTCAGCCTGCGTCATCATGTCACATTTCAAAGGGCAGTTTTTATAATACCTAATAAAATGTGGTCTTAGTGTGAAACCTGGGCTCCAGGCCTCAACGTGCCCTTACAACCTTCAAAAAAACGCACTGTGACAGTTATTTTCAGACCTCCAGGCCCTGCTGGAACTCTGCCAGTAAACTTGCAGTTTTCCAAGGAAACTAACTTTACTGTGTCAGCTGTTTCTCCTCCTGAGTCAAAATGGGTCTGATGCATACTCACCAGTCTTAGTCCTACTCTGCATAGGCACTGAAATAAGTTTAATACCTTTTCACACAACAGACCTTCAAAGACTTGTGAACAACAACCATGTACCCCTGGATCTTCTCTCAGCCATTTCCAAAATGACGTGTTTTGAAGTCCCTGCACCCCCCTATCATTTTACAGTGGGCAAGTGAAGTGTGTCAACCACAGGGGAAACTGAATTCTGGGAGTGTTCTAACTAGAGCAGCAGAGCCACAGGACCACCCGCTTCCCCGTTCTGGGCACTATACCTATATACAGAAAGCCAAAGGCCACTCAGCTGATTTGAGGTTACTGCTCTTCCTACTTGTGCTGCTGCTCAGGCCTCCCATGCTTGTGTAGGTGTATATTTTCTTTTAGTTTTATTTTTTAAGAAATATATATTAGAGTCTGCTATCTAATATGCACCTGAGAGACAAAGATGAATCAGACATGGTCCCCGCCCTCACTGAGCTCTGGGTTATGCAGGGAACCCAATTCTAAGCCAGACATTACAGTTCAGTGAGAAACACCTTGATATAGGTGAACTCAGACTTTTGTGGACCATCTCATCAACCCCATGAAAATCTTCCGCTCTTGGTTTTCTGGGCAGTTTTCCTCATTTCAAGCTCAAAGTTTTAAAAAAAGACAAAAGAAAAAATTTTTAATGTCCAGATGATCCTTTTGCAGTCATGGTTGAATTGGGCATTTCCTTCTGGCTAACCCAAGGTGTTGGAGGCTCCCACTTCATTCTTTATGTCCTCTCTCTCCTATTAGCACTCACCGCATGTGCACATACAGCAGCCAGGTAGCTGCACACTGACAGAAATTCTATCAAGTCAGGAAACTTGAGTTTTAGTCCTGTGGCTTTGAGGCTAACTGACAGTGTGATGTTGAACAAATCATATAACTTCCCTGCGCTGTAATTTCTACTTCCGTAAAATCGGGCAGTTGGACTAGATTTCCATGGGTCTATGTCTATAGTGAGAGCTTATCAGAGACACAATCCCCCCTTAATCCTCTTGGCAACCACCACCTGGCAAATATCAGGCACACATTAGGTGCTCAAATGTTCACTGAATGTGAGTACAAGTAAATGATGCTTATTAGAGCAACATGAATCACGGAATTGATTGACAAATATTTCTGAATGTCTGCTAAGTACACTATAGAGTGGGAAGACCAAATAGCTGTGGCAGAATAATATTTTCTCCCCACTTTCCCCTTACCTCTTTCCCAGCAGAGGGTTTTTGTAAGTCAGAGAGACTGTGCTGGCACAAATAATGTTCTGGAAGTGGGCTCTAAGTAGTTGACAATATTAACAAGAGGAAAGTCTGTTTGTCTTGGGAGTGTTTTATATCAATGGACTTGAGAGACCCAAAGCCCCCTCCCATGGTACATAGGACCCAACACCCCACCCCAAGTCTATGGAGGGAAACACCAGACAGAGTAAACTGATGGGGAGAGGGGACTTGGGGAGAGCAGAGGAGTAAACAGACTGGGACACCTGGAGGAAGGTCTGAGGAGGAGCTCCCTGATCATGAGCAGCCTCAGAGGGGACTGATGGCAACTCAGTGTGAAAAGCAAAGCACCCCCATAAGCTTCTATGTGTATGTGTGATCATTTATCAGTAAAATCTTCTTTCTGGTAACAGACTGCACTTTCACATGCTTTCTAACACTTCAGGCCTAGTTAAAGTGTTATAAAAATGTCATTCCGTTCAACAAGCATTTATAGAGTACTCACAAAGTGCCAGGCCCTGCACAAGTTCAGGAAAACAAAAATGAACAAAACCCAGCTCTTCTTCTCTGCACTGCCCTCCTCTGTGCCCTCCGCCAACCCAAACCTACCCCACCTTTGAGTCCCAGCAGAAATTCCACTGACCCAGAGTCTTTAGAGCTACTCTGAGGGCACAGTGAACTCCCACTGATACTGGCTCTACAAAAGGTTGACATAAGGGAAGCCATATTGTAGAAAGGAAACCATATTGTAACTTTAAATGACCTCTGACTAACTAGCCCAGACATGCTCTGCAGATTTTGTGGTCCCTCCCGGCTGCTTTAAGATGATAACTTTTGTTCTTTTGAGTTCCTTAGGAATGTGATGACCCCCAGGCAGAGAGCCTATGCTGATAGCCATCATCAATGACACCGGCAAGATCAGGGTATAAGGCAGCTGCTCCATTCCCTGATGCATATCTAGTAAAACAAAGGACTACCAGGAAATGGGACCAGATGTCTGCCCCAACCAGAGACCAGCTATCTCCCCCACCCAGAGACTGGCCCCATATATAACTGGCCTGTAGTCTTTGTTATGTGAGATGGTTCTTTTGGACATGAGTCAGCCATCTTCCCTCTTGCTAGCAAGCTGTAATAAAGTCCCTTCTCTCCTACCACTTTGCCTCCTGACTATTGGCATGTCTTGCAGTGAGGAGATAACCCCACCTTGGGCGGTAACACCACCACTTATGAAATTTGGTTCCACTTATATCTTGAGATTTTATGAAGGGTATGTAATCTACCTAGTTACTCTTGAGCTTTCTGAGGACAGATACCATTGTTAGAATTTTCCAGAGAGAAGTCACACCAGTGGTTTATATAAGACCAAGCTCAGATCAAACTCAAGCCTTCAACTCGAGGACAATCTCCACTGCCAAACACAATGCCTGGCCCAGTGTTTTATAAATCTTCTGTAGCAAAGTCTAGAATCACCTTTCCAATGTGTCAACAGGCAGGGATAATCTGAAAATCAAGAGGGTAAGAATGATCAAACAAAAAATCAAAAAGGGTGTGAGTCATGCCTTGCCTATTCCCACTTCTAGGGTCAAAGTCACACCACCTGTTCTCATTCCTGGCTGGAGGGTGCGGGTGAGGACTTCCTGGTTAACCATCCTTTCAGTCCCCACAAATTTCACCCAGCACTCAAGCTCACCTCTCCTATTTTGTTGAGCACTTTTCCTAAAGTCTCTGGAACAGGAGTAGAGTTGAGTAAGTGCTGCTGTTCTGCAACCTTAATGTTCACTACAAGTCATAGTACCTCCTTCTTTTGCCTTGGACTGTTTCCAAACAAGGTCTGGAGCCAAAAGCCCCAGCAGGCTGGGCAAACAGCCTAAAAGGCTCCATCCTTCCTGTGGTTCCTATTTCTGAAACCCTGTTTCTTGGATCTGAAGCCCTGGGGGTCTTCCATCAACCTGCTCCCCTCTCCTTTAGGCTGGAGCAACTAAGCCACAGCCACCTTCCTGACGAATAACAAGAAGGCCTGTTGTAACCCAGTGCTCCAGGGGCAGTGTTTTGGGCAAGAGAGAATAGCCTCTCCTCCTTGATCTCTCTGCTTCCCACTTCATGTGGACACAGAATTGGAGGAAATTGTCAACAGAGTGAGAACAGGCTCACTTCCAATGCAAGAATATTACTGTTACTGATACTGTGCCAAGGAGGGGAGTGGGGACGACAGAGTGGAAACAGACCATGTCATCCTCTCTTCCGCCAATGCTTATACTCACTTTCTGGCCAGGTATTAAGGTAGACGGTGTCACTACAAGGTACAAGGAAATTCAAATGCGCAAAAAGACTTGGGGAAGAAATCATAACACATTGCGGGGTAGGGAGGCTGGATGGGAGGGAACAAGTATTACTGCCAGGTTATTAGTCACCTTCTTATGTTCTTAAGAATGCTTTATTTCTGTTATTTGGCCAGTTGCACCTCCCAGAGTCCTGTAAAGCACATGGTCCAACCCGTTACCTAACAAGGCCAATGACATTTTGCTGATCTCCACTCTAATGGGAACACTGGCCTGGCATTAAAACGCAAGCACAGACTGCCCAGCCAAGTACCGAGGCCTTGGCCATCCCTATAAGTCAGCAGCCTTGAACTGTAAACCTTCCACACCCTCTTCAAGTGACTTAGAGCAGCACCAACTGTCACCATGAAAGCTCTAGTCTCTTCCCTCCTTCTATTGCCGCCACTAACGCTGACATAGGTGGTCGCCAGCAGCCCAAATCCAGGTAAGTAAGATTAATTTTCTATAAAGGGGAATAAGGAGGGAGAAAATGTGACAAAAAACATGCATTGAAATGTAGCCCCTTTTAGCTACAGGGATTTGGAGCAAGTTATCCTCTCTCAGTGCTCATTTCCTCATTTACAAAATGGAGAAAACTGTACTTACGTCAAAGAGTGTTGTGAGAGTTAAATGAGACAGTGTATATAAAAATGTTGGAAACTGTAGCTGGCAAAAAATAAAATAAAATAAAATACTGGCTCAACAAAGATTTGCTCTCCTACCTTCCCCCTAATCCCTTTTCCAGAAAAGTAATGAATCTCCTCAAGGCCAACCTTGGTTGTGGTGGTGTAAAGGTGTGGAAAGCAATTATACCTTCCTAGAAGATAAAGAAGTCCTTGCTTATATTCTTTATAGCACACCAGACATGCCACTAACAATTTTTAATGCTATTTATTGATAAAGTAATATCTAGAAAAATCCTGGTTTTCCATATTTGAAGCTTTAGCCATACCAAGCTCAGTTCTAACACCTCCTCTTTTGGGAAGCAGAACTTTGATTGTTGGTTCTGAATCGGCTCCAGTTTCACTACAGTTCAAGTGGCCCAGCCCTTAGCAGAACAACCATGCAGAAGAGAGCTCATCCCCATGTATGTTTCTGCTTGACAGAACCAGCTCCCTAAAGGCTACTTTGAGGTGAAACGGCTTTGTTACATACTGAGCATCAACTCCGTGCTTAAAATCAGAAGTTCACTGTACTCCACCCCAATTTCAAACTTCCTCTCCCTTGTAGAGAGAGCTCTCTGGAAGCTGCTGGGCCCCATAGCCCTAGTGCCTAGACCAACCTTCTGGAAGGGAAGGCTTTTCTATCACTATGACAGACACCAAGACTAGAGTCCTCAGCCTGGATTCAAAGCTCTAACCACAATCTGGCTTTCCAGTCCACTCCCCTCCACCACTAACCAATGTTCTATGCTGCACCTAAACCAGACTGTTTATGTTCCCTAAACAGGTCTTGTGCTTTCCTACCAGCTCTACTTTGTTCATACACGCAGCTCAAAACCACCTCCCCCCACAACCTCTCTTGATTCCTCCCATGATCGGATGTGAGTGCTTCCTCCTGTGAGTGTTCTTAGCCTTAATTTGACTCTCTCTCTGAACTTAGCATATTCGGCCTTAGACTGAAGGTGTTGCTGTGCCTCTCCTGCCTCCACCCCCTGCCCTTCTACACTGTAATCTCCTTGGTGGCACAATATACTGTATTGCTTCCATATCCCTCACATTATCCAGCACAGCGCTCAGTAAATATTTGCTAGGTGAAAGAATAAATCCTCAAGTTTCTAAGTTCAAAATGTTGCCCTTGGAAAACTCTACACCTGGGTTTAATAGCAGCTCTACTGACATTCGAGGATGGATAATTCTTTGTTGTAGGGTGGTTTTCTGTGTATTGTAAGATGTTTAGCAGCATCTGCATGGCCTCTACTGACTGGATGCCAACAGAAGGCTCTCTATGCCCTCCCCCTTAGTTAAGAGAGCTCCAGACGTTGCCAAATGTCCCCTGGAGGGGGAAACCACTCTCCTGTTGACAATCACTGCTCTACATCAATAGTTCTCAAACCTGGACCTTTAGACTCAGCCTTGAAGTCAGGGGAACCTAGATCTAAATCCTGGCTCTGCCTCTTACTTTGCAACCCTGGAGAAGTTGCTTAACTTATGGGAGCCTCAGTTTTATCCTCTTAAAATGAATAAAACACCAGTTAGTACATAGAATTGTTGTGAAGACAAAATGATCTATCATGTGCACCTAGTAGGGCTTCAACAAATGAACGGAGTAGAATTTCTAAGTAGCTCCTAGAGAACAAGGACAATGACCTGGGGAAAGCTCACTGTGCCACCAGGTAGCATAATTACTAACCACATTGGATGAGAGTTGCCCACTCAATTCTTGCAACATCCACTAAATCTGTCTAGAGGAAATGACACCCCCCACCTATCTGCTAAAAATAAAACCTGATCTAACTTTCTCTCTTAAAATAACTATGTACATGCTCAATATGCTTTTCACAGAAGAGAGGGGAAAAAATAGATTACAATATGTGATAATGTTAGGAAATAAATTACTTCTAATAATACATTACTCCTTACTTTTAATATTACTTATTAATTATAAAATTTCTTATAATAACAGATAACATGTGTTGAGCAAACCTATGTGGCAGGCATTGTTCTAAACACTTCATACTTATTACCTCATTCTGTCCTCACTGAAATCTAACGTATTTTTTAACTTGTCATTTTACAGACTTAAAAAATACTGTAAACGTGGGGCTGGCCCCGTGGCCGAGTGGTTAAGTTCGCGCGCTCCGCTGCAGGCGGCCCAGTGTTTCGTTAGTTCGAATCCTGGGCGCGGACATGGCACTGCTCATCGGACCACACTGAGGCAGCGTCCCACATGCCACAACTAGAAGAACCCACAACGAAGAATACACAACTATGTACCGGGGGGCTTTGGGGAGAAAAAGGAAAAAATAAAATCTTTAAAAAAAAAAAAAATACTGTAAACGTAATCAGAGTTTCAATGCATCCTTCATTCAGTTTTCTTCAAATAATATCTTACATGACCATACTACTATTATCAAAACCAAGAAATTAGCATTGAAATAATACTATTAACTAATGTACAAGTATTCAAATTTTGCTAATCATCCCACTAATGTCCTTTTTCTGGTCCAGAATCCAATCCAGGATCCTACACTGAATAAAGTTATCTTGTCTCCTTGGTCTCCTCCAATCTAACGTAGTTCCCCAGCCTTCTTTGTCTTTCATGACCTTGACACTTTTGAAGAGTACTTGTCAGTTATTTTGTGCAATGTCCCTCAATTTGGGTTTGTCTGATGTTTCCTCATGATTAAGTTCAGATAATGCATTTTTGGCAAAAATACCACGCAAGTACATGTGCCTTCTTGGTGCATCCCATCAGAAGGCCCACGATATCAATAATTCTTATTACCAGTGATGTTAACTTTGAACACTTGGTTAAGGGAGTGTCGGCCAGGTTTCTCTACTGTAAAGTTACTATTTTTCCCATTGTAACCAATAAGAATCTTGTGGACAGATACTCTGAGATGATGTGAATAACCTGTTTCTTCTCATCACAATTTTGTCCATTAATTTTTAAAGCCCATTGATGATTCTTGCCTACAACAAGCGTTACTGCGGTGCTGGCCAAATGGTGATTTTCTGTTTACATCATTCCTTCTACATTAATTCCACTATACTATAAGAGCTGTTCCTCCTCTCCCAATTATTTATTTATTCAATTATTTATTTATATAAGTAAAGATTCATAAATCTTTGTGGATTATTATCCATTACTATCATTATTTATTATGTTACCCATATTGTCTCAAAATTGGCCATGGATAGCTCCTTCAAGTTCTGTCTTTTTCACATATCATTTGCTTTGCAAATGCTGACTTTCTGACACCACAAGATGTTCCAGACTCATCTTGGATGAAATTTCCTGCCCCGGCTCTGGAATCAGCCATTTCTCCAAGGACCCCTGGTTCCTTACATGGGAGAATGGTATTCACAAACCATGACACTAGGTATAAACCATTGCTACTAGGTGCTATTCCTTCCAGGCCCTCTAGTGGACAGAGCTAGAAACAGACGCATGCATACACACACTAATGTGCTATTAGCCCTGTCTTACAAATTAGGTAAATGAGGCACAGAAAAGTTAAGCAACTTGTCCAAAATCACAAAGCTAATATGTAGTGGAACTGAGAAGTCAAAATAATGATGGATCTACCACAAATCCTCATAAGTGGAACTAACTTCTTTACACACATAAGTCAGCAGAAAGCAATAAGCCTAGCATTCCAGCATAGACTCTCTCTTTGGGAAAAAACTAGAAGTCCATGAAAATAACCACAATAACCATCATGTACTGAACACTTACTTGGGCACTGAGCACTGGGCACACACAGTAGCTCATTTACTCCTAACTCTGCAAGGTGGATACTATTATCCTCCTTTCAAAAATCAGAGAACCGAGACCAAAGAAGCTAAGTCACTTGTGCAAGACTTACAGAGTTCAGAGAGAGAACAATAGTTGATCCCAGTTCTCTCTGGATATAAAGTCCATGCTTATTCCACTGTTTCATTATTTTCCAAGTTTCATTTTAGGTAGAACACAAATTAGCTTTTACTTTAATAATTCTATGTTTATTTGAGTGCATGTTAGAAAAAAATCAAAGAATATATCAAACTTGTAATCTCACAGATAATATTGCATAGGAAGAATCTGTTTTGTAAATTTAATTTAAAGAAAAGGTATGAAGTAAATAATAGTAGAAGCGATACAAGATATAGCAAAAATAATAAAGGTGGCCCATATATGTCTGAGAATTGAGAGACACTGGACTATAGTAATGTGCAGCTTCATTGTCAGAGCTGCACAAAGAAAAACATACTGAGAATCTTGGACCTGTGTTTTAGCTCCAGATGTGTCACCATTACCTTTGTGAACTTGGGCATTTCATTCCTTCTCCCTGGGGCTCAGTTTCCTCATTGGAAAAAAAAAGTGATAGTGATTTAATTAATTGGAACAACCCTTTAAAAGTAATTTGGTAAGGATATCAAGAGACGTAAAGCTATTCTTAATTCTCAACCCACTAATTCCACTTTGGGAATCTTGACGAAGACAATCCAACATTTGGGAAACAGTTGCAATGTGGAGCACATATACTTGCTGGGAGTGTTATGCAGTCATTAAAAATGTTATGAAGATGACATAGCAACATGACTATAAAGTGAACAAAAATTTGTGGGGCTGGCCCGGTGGTGCAGTAGGTAAGTTCACATGCTCTGCTTCGGTGGCGCGGGGTTTACCAGTTCGAATCTGGTGTGCAGACCTCCACACAGCTTGGCAGCCATGCTGTGGCAGGCATCCCAAATATAAAGTAGAGGAAGATGGGGATGGATGTTAGCTCAGGGCCAGTCTTTCCCAGCAAAAAGAGGAGGATTGGAGGCAGATGTTAGCTCAGGGATAATCTTCCTTAAAAAACAAAAGAAATTTGTTCACATGCCATGCTTATTATCATATACAGAACATCATATGCTGGAAACATACTAAAATACCAAGAGTTAGTAAGGGTAAAGATTTCTTTATTTGTACTTTCCAAATTTTCTCTAATATAACTATATTACATTTAGAATGAAAAAACTTATCTATGAAGGGATTCAACTAAATAATCTCCAAGATTCCTTCTGGCTCTAATGTTCTGTGGCTTTCCTCTGGAACCAGGAGTAGAGGTCAGGTGAGAGTGAACTATTAGAACACTTGGGATGGCAGGGGCTACGGATGCCTGTTTAGATTACTTTAACAGCACTCAAAACAGCACATGAGAACATTTGGAAACTAGCTCTCAGGGAAATGATGCAACACCCCCATCTGTGTGGCAGAAAAGGCATGAGTCTGGGAAATAGGAGACCTGGATTGAACCAGATGATCTCTGAGGGCCCTCTCTAGACAACTTGTCCAAACGTTTACTGAATAAACATTTACCAAGTGCCTACCATGGATCAGGAAGCATGTAGCTGAATGACTACTGAGCCACTGATTCAGGGTCTAATGAGGGAGAAAGAGCTTTAGTTTGCTAGGGCTGCCATAACAAAATACCACAGACTGGGTGGCTTAAACAACAGAAATTTATTTTCTCACAGTTCCAGAGGCCAGAAGTCCACAATCAAATATCAGCAAGTTTGGTTTCTTCCGAGGCCTCTCTTCCTGGCTTGCAGATCGCCACCTACTTGCTATAACTTCACATGATGTTTCCTCTGTGCACGTACATCCCTGGCATTCCAGTGTCTCTTTGTGTTTCCAAATTTCTTCTTCTTATAGGGACTCCAGTCAGATTGGGTCAGGGCCCACCATAATGGCCTCATTTTAACTCTATCACATCTTCAAAGGCTCTGTCTCCAAATACATTCATTCTGAAGTACTGGGGGTTAGGGCTTCAACATGAATTTTGCGGGGACAAATTCAGCCCACAACAGGTGTCAAACAACAAACTCTAACTGTGCAATAATAGAGCTGCATTCAAACACCGTGAGGAACCATGTGAAGGCTGACGGGGAATATCAGAACTACTACACAGAGGAAGCATCAGCTGGGCCCAGTTCTAGCTCCAGAATCTCAAGTCTATAAACCATCATCCTCAATTTCCATAAAATATTTTAAGTATCCCCAAATGGGCATAAGACAGCATCAGGTGATAAGACAGACTTGAATAGAGGCCAACAGAGGAATGGATTTGTTCCAGAGGAACAAAGGTAAATACCATCCTCGTATGCTTGAACTAGGATTATGGATTCGAATACAGCAAACTTGGAGGTCAGTGAAGACTCTGACTAGTTTATGGGATAATCTGCTCCTTTCTCTCATCTCTTAAGCCATGAGGATTTTAATGTGTGTTTTACCGGAGATGGGGAAGTAAGGTCTTGATCGATCCCCACCTTTTGTCCTCTCTTCCATCCAGAAGCCATTCTGTCTCCATCCACCTCCAGCTGAGCATTTCTCTAGGCTGGATTTAAACCTCATTCCTATTCCATTTAAAATACTCCTCTCTTAAAGTAGCCCAGATCTCCGAGCACAAAAAGGAAGAGAAATGGAACTGTACTGACTTAGGTAGCACAATGTTAGGTGACAATTTCTGTTGGTTCCTTCCCTTTTCATCGCCTAGAAGTGACCAATTTCCTTCCAACAGTGGTTGCCAGAGGCCCCAGGGACCAATGCCAGGCTTCTGGGAGGCAGGATCCTGGCAGGCTGCCAAGAATGTGAGTGCAAAGGTCAGTAACTCAGCATCAACCACAGCAATGCACCATCATGATCCCAACTCTCTCCCTTGAGTCCCTCTGAGACCGGTGCAGATGTTAACTGAGCTGACCTCACCCATTCCCTTCTCCACCAGCCCACTACATGCAGCACCAATGCTTGTTTTCTTCCAGAGTCACAGGCAAGAGCAGGACTCCTCCAAGGTCCCAGGGAGAGCTGGCTGAATCTCTGGCTGCCCTCTCCCCCTGACCCTTTTCCCCAAGAACTCAGGGCTGCTTTCCAACAGCTTCTTGGATCTGATTCTCAAACTTATTATACTCATAGGTAAGACTGAACTCAGGCGAAATGCCTTTCTTAAGGTAATGCATCCACTAAAAGGCAGACACCTAGGTCTTATTCCTCATTTTTTGGTCTCCTTAATGATATCCTGATGCCCCCTCCAAACCTGCCACAAAATTCTTGCCAATATAGCTCAGGCAAAACAACTCAGAAGTGCTGGGGAGCATATAACTGGATACCTCCACTGATCTGTGTTGACCCTTTTCCTCATCCCTCTGCAGTAGGAAACAGGAAAAAGAAGGCAGGAAGATGTTAAGTAAAACCCTGCTCTACTCTTGACTCTCAAACATATTAACCTGCCATCTTGTTGGGTATTCCACCGGAGGCCTTGGGCCCAAGAAAGTGGGTCTGTGGGCGCCTGCAGGAAAGAATCCAAGTGAGAGTCACAGAATAAAGTACAAAACAGTTTTATTAAACAATTAAGGAAGACTTAGGTAAAGGAAAGGGACAGGCTACAGAGAGCCTGGGCTGTGACAGAAAGCAGAGTAGCCTCAAGCTGGGTCGAGGGGGATTCTTTAAGGGGTTCTGGATGGGGAAAGTGGTCACCGCAGCTGGGGATTGGACCTTGGGATGCATGATCAGTTGGCTGATTGGTCCTGGAGCTGCATGTTCAATTTGTGGTCCCTCTGCAAACTGAGTGGTTTGCAGCAGGCATGGACAGGTTGCTGAATTGCTCCATTCGCAGGATGTGTAGTAAACTACAGGTGGATGTGGCTTGATGTATGTGTAGACTTGTTTAACCTAGGGGTCCACCTAGTCCACCAAGATGCCTGTCTCAAACCCTCTGGTCTAACCAATAACCCTGTTATTTTAGATTGGTTCCTGAGAGCCCCTAAGAGAAAACTCATGACAATACCTGGGCTGCCACAGAAGCAGTGTCCCCGTGATAATTTCAAAGTCAATGTGAAGAAAACCAGTAAGTTTCAAAAGAAAGACCTTTCTTAAAGCAAAGTCCCTCTGTGAAATCAACCAAGGATAAAGCAGGGGTTAAGAATAGACAAGAGAGGTGAAATGAAGACCAGGATAAGCACATATCTCAGCCCCTCCTACTCAATGTCAACTTGTGGGGAAATAAGAAGAGGAATAAAAGCAGGACATAATTCTCCTCATACTAGAAAATATTAAACAAATTCTTAGATTTAAAACCCCATTGATTCTCAAAATGGAGAGAGATGGAGCTGGTGGAGACCTGGTCATTGACCTCTGAAGATGACACCAGTGTCAGCGTCAAACAGATTTTGATTCCTCCCTAGTCTAGCAGTTTTTAAAGGTCATAAAAAGGAAATTGGTTGGGGCTGGCTCCATAGCCAAGTGGTTAAATTTCCCCATCTTCTGCTTTGGTGGCTCTGGTTTACGGGTTCACATCCCAAGCATGAACCTACTCAACTCACTGGCCATGCTGTGCGGGTGTCCCACATACAAAAAATAGAGAGGGATTGGCACAGATGTTAGCTCAGGGCTAATCTTCCTCAAGCAAAAAAAAAAAAAAAGAGGAGAATTGGCAAGGGATATTACCTCAGGGCTAAGCCTCCAGAAAAAAAAAATAACAGTAATACAAAAAGGAAATTGGCAAATATTAAACTGATTAATATTATATTATCAAGAATGGTGTAAACTAGAATCTTTATCACTGTTGATGGAAATAAAATACAATTTGGCAGTACTTATCAAAAACTTAAATGTGTGTACTGTTTAACCCAGTAATCTCACTTCAGGAAATCTCTAGGATAGAATACTAGCATGGATACTCAAAGATATGTGTACAAGAATACTAATTATAGCAATATTTGTATTGAAAAATAAATGGAGATAAAATGTGTTCCTCAAAAGCAAATTGGGAAATTGTGCAGTTTTCAAAAACAAGGAGGTAAATCATTAAGTGTTGATCACAAAGTTATCCACAATATATCAAGTGAAAAAAAGATGCAGAGACTCCTACTTCACACTTTTCATGAAAATAAATTTCAGGTGGATTAAAGATTAAATTTAAAAGATAAATTTATATGGGAATATAAGAGAATATATTCATGACCTTGGGGAGCAAAAATATTTCTTAAATAAAATACAAAAGTAAAAAGCCACAAAAGAAAAGATTAATAAATCTGACTTCATTGAAGTTAAGAAATTTTGGTCATCGAAAGAATAAAATGACAGTATAAAAGTAGGAGATGATATCTGCAACATATATAACTGACAAAGGATTAATATTGAGAATACAGAAAGAATTCCTACAGACCAATGAAAAAAAGGCAGGCAACACAACAAATAGGCAAAAGACTTCAATAGGCACTTCGGAGACAAGGAAATCCAAGTAGCTAATCAACATATGAAATGGTACTCAATCTTACTAGCAAGTGGGAAAATGCAAATTAAAACCAAACAGATAACACTCTACATCATCAGATTGGCAAAAATGTTAAAGTCTGATAATACCAAGTGTTGACAAGAGTAGGAGAGAGAAACTCTCATATCCTGCTAATGAGAGTGTAAATTGGTAAATCACTTTGAAAAAGTGCTGGCAGTTATCTAGTAAAGTTTAAGTGCTGTGACTAACCAACACCTTCCTTAGGTATATACTCAAAAGGAATGCAGGCTTATATACACCAGGAGATGTGTAAAAATTTCATAGCAGCATTGCTCATTAACTACCCCAAACTGAAAACTGAGCAATGAATGAACAAATGGTGGTACATTCGAATATTATACATAATATATATATGCTATTCCAGAAGGTCACCCAGAAAGATACAGGATACTACACCCTACAAGCTTTGGAGAGAAATTTGCAAAGTGAGTTAGGAACTGGACAACTCCGTGTATACTGTGAGTGACTCTTCTTTGACCTCTGGGTGTTGGGTGGGGTGAATTTTACTTCACACACACAGGATTGACACGCCTGAACTATGCCTACACCCACCTCTGCATTATGTCTCATGTTGGGGTTTGAGCATTTAGTGCAGGACACACACAGTGGAGACAAACATCAAAAGATCAGAATTCACTTCCCTCAATGCACCCCATGTAAACATTCCCTGAAGAGAGAAGGACCACTCTAGACTGATGGGAGTAACTCAGCAGATGGAGATTAGTCTCAGCCCAGCACCCTGTGCCCCTCCATGGGACTATGACCTTGAGAAAGACCCTGCAGGGCTTGGTCAGGGCCTGGTCTGAGAGGCCCTCTCGGATTCTCACAGCAAAGCTCAGCCCAGGAAGCCTTTGTCTAGACCACTGTCCCAGAGTTCCTGACTCCAGTGATCCTGAGGAGCCTATGCCAGGGTTGGGTTTTGGCCTCCTGGGCAGGGCTGACTGGTAGCAATGATTTCCCAGATGCCCAAGTCCCAAAGTTCCTGAGCTGGTCACCAGCCAGGCCTCAGCCCCAAGAACCACATCTTGGCAGGGACAGAGCCTGATCCTTCACCTGAGACTCAGCATGGAGAGCACAGATGGACAAGGTCTCCAAGCCATTAGCCAACTACTCTAGGGGACTTAGGATCTCCAGAAAAGGTCACTGTCCCCAGGAGAGAAATGGGAGAATAGATGCTCCTGGGAGTGCCTCATGCACCAAGGATCAGACCAAGGGAGCCCTCTCTCTTGGATGAAATAATAACAGATACTGTTTTGGAAGCATCTCCTCAATACCAAGCTTTAAGTCAGGTATTTCAGGATTTTCTAAGGTTAACTCAGCATGGGGAACCTGAGATCATTTACCATTTCTCTGATTTTATTTAGGGAAAACTGAGGCACAGGCACTGTACCAGGGCCCCACAGACCATGGGTGGCAGACCAGAGTCACTCAAGGTTGTCTGTAGCCATAGTCCCATCCTCCCCTCCACCTAGGGGAACTTAATAAGGCATCTGTGGACCCTGAGAGCAGCTGTTGGGACAGGCCCTTTCTTAGTTTTCCCCAGCTCAGAGGGAAAGATTCTAGCCTGGGGGAGTGGGAGCAAACGGAGAATTAATCTGTGTTTACTCTAGAACAAAATTACCTGTATCAACAATCAGAGACAATGCTAGGAATGCCCAGGCCACCCCTTCTGGTGGCCGATCCACACCTCCCTGCACTGGACTTGAAATCACTTGTTTCCTGATGGGTTGGTGTCACTTCCACTGGAAGATAAAGGAAAGCACTTTGCCTTTTCCCTTCCCACTCTACACCTGCTGACAGCACATATTGACACTTGAGAAAATCTGTGCTTTCCCTCGGACACAGAAGAGGTGGCCTTACATTCTCTGCATGCTCAAATCCTCATGCATTTGTCTTGAGATACACAAGCCTGCCATATTCTTTTAAAGACAGACTGTCTGGGAGCTGAGAGATGCCAACACTGACTGAAGATTCTTGGGAGGAATAAAGATACTATACAGGGCAATTTTCTCTATTACCTGCACAGAAGAGTTACCCACACCTGTCATCACAACCAGCAACTCCAACCCCATGGAGCACGAGGACCCTGTAGTGTTACTGTGAACCTAAGACTCAGAAGACCACCTATGTGTGGTCAATCAGTAGTCACAGCCTGAAAGTAATAGGTCACGTTTTTGAAAAAAATTTTATTTTCAAAATTTTTTGAATAATCACCATACCATTTCCCACAGTAACCGCATCATTTTACCTTCCTGTCAACAATGAACAAGGGTTCCAATTTTTTCATATCCTCTCCAGCACCTGCTATTTTCTGGGTTTTTTGATAGTAGCCTTCTAATAGATAGGAGGGGTTATATCACTGTAGTGTTAAGTGCTTTGCCCATTTTTCAATTTGCCATTTTTCAAACAAAAATTCATATTCAATTTCAGTATTTGGTGTTATTGTTGAGTTTAGGAGTTCCTTGTGTATTCTGCATATTAACCCTCTATTTACATATAATTTGCAAACTATTTTCTCCCATTCCATAGGACACCTTTCACTCTGTCGATTGTGTCCTTTGATGAACTGAAGATTTTTATTTTGACAAAGTCCAATTTATCTATTTTTTCTTTGTGTTTGCATGCATTCCTAGTGTCATATTAAAGAAATCACTGCCAAATCCAATGTCATGAAGCTTTCTCCCTATATTTTCTTCGATGAGTTTTATAGTTTTAGGGCTCACTTTAGGATATGATCCATTTTGAGTTAATTTTTGTATATGGTGGAAGGCAATGGTCCAGCTTCTTTCTCCTGCATGTGGATATCCAGTTTTCCAACACCATTTGTTGAAAAGACTGTCCTTTCTCCCATGAGTGGTCTTGGCTCCCTTATCGAAATCATCTGGTCATATACTTGAGGCTTTATTTCTGCATCTCTATTGTATTCTATGATCTTTATGTCTGTATTTATGCCCGTGCCACACTATTTTGATTCTTTAGCTTTGTGGTAAGTCTTGAAATCAGGAAGTGTGAGCCCTCAAATTTTTCTCCTTTTTCAAGATTGTTTTAACTATTTGGGGTCCTTTAAGATTTCATATGAATTTTAGGTTGGATTTTTCTATTTCACAAAAACAGCCATTTGGATTTTGATAGGGATTTTATCCTATACATAGACAGTTTGGGGTATATTTGCATCTTAACAATACTAATTCTTCCCACCCATGAACATGGATGTCTTTCCATTATTTGTGTCATCTTTAATTTTTTTCACAAGATTTGGTAGTTTTCAGCGTGTACATCTTTTATTTCCTTGGTTAAGTTTATTCCTAAGTATTTTATTCTTTTTTTTTTTTAAAGATTGGCACCTGAGCTAACAACTGTTGCCAATCTTCTTTTGTTTCCCCTTCTTCTTCTTCTCCCCAAAGCCCCCAGTACATAGTTGTATATCCTAGTTGGGAGTGCTTCTGGTTGTGGCATGTGGGATGCCGCCTCAACATGGCCTGATGAGTGGTGCCATGTCTGCACCCAGGATCCGCACCTGCAAAATCCTGAGCCAATGAAGCAGAGCGTGTGAACTTAACCACTCAGCCACGGTGCCAGCCCCAGTATTTTATTCGTTTTGATGCTATTGTAAATGGAATTGTTTTCTTAATTTCCTTTTTGGATTATTATTGTATATAAATGTAACTGATTTTGAGCATTGATTTCATCTTTTGCAACTTTGCTGAATTTATTAGTTCTAACAGTTTTTGTGTGTGTGTGTGTGTGTGTGTGAAATCTCTAGGATTTTCTGCATATAAGAGTATGTCTTCTGCTAAAAGACATAACTTTTCTTCTTCCTGTCCAGTTTGGAGGCCTTTTATTTCTTCTTCTTGCCTAATTGTTCTGGCTAGAGCTCCTATACTATGTTGAATAGAAGTAGTGAGAGCAGCATCCTGGTCTTGTTCATGATCTTAGAGGACAATTTTCTGTGTTTCATGATTGAGTATGATGTTAGCTGTGGGCTTTTCATTTATGCCCTTTGTCGTATTGAGTAGTTTCCTTCTGTTCCTAACAGTGCCTGTCTTTTGTTAAAACTGTAACACTTCCCTCTAGAGATTTCCTTCACATAATATTTAAACCATGGACCTGGAAGTAAAAGTCCTCTTCAGAGTGAGAAATCCTTTAGATTGGAAACTCTTCAATTTCTTTTATTTATTTATTTTTAATTGCAGTAACATTGGATTATAACATTATATAGCTTTCGGATGTACATCATAATATATTTTGAATTCTGTGTAGATTACATTATGTTCACCACTCAAAAACTAATTATAGTCCATCCCCTCACATGTGAGCCTAATCACCCCTTTTGCCCTCCCCCCTTCCCCTAGGGTAACCCACCAATCCAATCTCCATTGCTATGTGTTTGTTTGTCGTCGTTTTTATCTTCTACTTATGAGTGAGATCATACGGTATCTGACTTTCTCCCTCTGACTTATTTCACTCAGCATAATACCCTCAAGGTCCATCCATTTTGTCACAAATGGCCGGATTTCATCATTTCTTATGGCTGAGTAGTATTCCATTGTGTATAAATATCACATCTTCTTTATCCATTCATCCCTTATGGGCACCTAGGTTGCTTCCAAGTCAAAGACTGAGCAGGGATGTCCTCATTCCCTAATAAATAATATTTAATAAGAAGTAAATCCATTCTCACTTTATATAAAGTTCCCTTGGCCCCAGGGACAGAGCTGGCAAGTCTGCCATCCCAAACACATATGAAAGTGTATATAGCAAATGGGACCTGATCTTTTTTGTATTCAAAGACAGTTCTAGAAAATGGTCAATGAAAGTTCATGGGAGAAAAATTCAAACCTTGATGAGGTCGTAGCACATGTGGGATGAGAAGTGGTTCCTGGTGTTGATACTACAAAGATGTCCAGGAGGACTGGTCAGGGATCATTCTGGCGTGATATGGGGGTCAAATAGAAAGAGGCAGCCTTCTCCTTACAGATCTTCACCTGAACAAAGACACTTGACCTCCTGCTGAGGGTCAGGGCTATCTTCTGGGTCACCTTTACAGAATTCACTATGGCCCTGTGAGTGGCTAAGATCTCTGAGGAAGGAGCATGGCTCCAGGCCCCAGGCTGACTCAGAGTCAGTGACCTCCTCTGTTTCTCCACAGACCCAGTGGCACAGCCCTCCTCCCAAGTCAGCAATGCAACAGTCACAGAACACAAGGACACCATGGTCCTGACCTGCTTCACAAATGACACTGGTATTTCCATCCAGTGATTCTTCAGTGACCAGAGTCTGTGGCTCACAGAGAAGATGAAGCTGTCCCAGGACAACAGCACCCTCACCATAGACCCCTTCAGGAGGGAGGATGCTGGGGATTTTCAGTGTGAGGTCTCCAACGCAATCAGTTCCAGTAAAAGTGACCCCATCAGGGTGACTGCAAAATATGAGTCACCCTCTTCCCCTCCTATATATTGTTGAATTCTAAATAGAGATTTTTTTTTCTGATCTGTAAAATGATGGTTATGATGTACTTTATAGAAGTGTGAATAGGCAATGGTAAAAGGTGGAATAATTGAGCCAATAAATGTTCAAAAATGTGAACTGACATTGTCAGTTCTTTTACTTGTCCACAAGCTGCCTGAGAATCTTGTGGGGTATGGCTGGTACAAAGGCATGTAATAGACACACAACAAATTACCCCAGGGCCTGGTCACAATGATCAAGAGACAATATACCCCAATGGTTCCAAGCTGTTCCAGAACGTCACTCATGAGGATGCAGGATGCTATACCCTACAAATCATAAAGAAAAATTTTCACAGTGAAGTAGGTATTGGACAACTCTGCATATACCATGAGTGATTCCTCTCTGACCTCTGAGTGCTGGGTGGGTTGAATCCTACTTCTCACACACAGGAGTGACAGGTCTGACCTGTGCCTACAACCCCCTCTGCATTACATCTTATGTTGGAGTTTGAGCACTTGTTGCAGGACACACACAGTGGAGACAAATTGCAAAAGATTGGAATTCCTTTCCTGGAATCTGGATCCTGAAGACATTCCCCAAAGAGAGAAGGACCAGTCTGAGGGGAGTAACTCAAGAGAAGGAGATCAGTCTCAGTCCAGCCCCCTGGGCCCCTCCATGGGCCTATGACCTTGAGAAAGACCCTGCAGGGCTTGGTCAGGGACTGGCCTGAGTGGTCCCCTGGAATCCTCGCAGAAAAGCTCAGCCCAGGGAAGCCCCACCCTAGACCCTGTCCCAGGGCCTCTGACTCCAGTGACCAGGGCTGACTGGGAGCAATGATTTCCCAGCTGCCCAACTTTTGAGGTCCTGTGCTGGTTTCCAGCCAGAGCTCAGCCTCAAGAGCCACATCTGGAAAGAGGGGGAGCCTGCTCCTTCACCTGAGATTTGGCAGGGAAAGCACAGATGTACAAGGTCCATAGGCCACTATCCAACTGCCCTGGGGGCATAAGGGACTCCAGAGGATGGTCAGCATCCCCAGGGAGGAATGGAGGACAGAAGATGCTGCTGGCAGTTCCTCATCCACCAGGGATCAGTCCCAGGGAGATCTCTCATGAACACAAATAATAGTAGTTCCCTTCTATTTTGGCAGCTCCTCCATATTAAGTTTTAGGTCAGGTATTTGGGATGTTTTAAGGTCAATTTATAGACAACATGGTAACTCAGAAACCAGAGACCATTTATTTGATTTTATCCAGAGGAAACTGAGGCACAGGGAGATACAGTCATTGAATCAGGGTCACACAGCCCATGAGCAGCAGATCAGAGTCATGGCAAGATCCCAATGCAACTACAGCCCCAATCTCTCCACCACACAGGGGCCTTATTAGGCATCTATGGACCCCAAGACCAGCCATTTGATCTAATTCTTTCCTCTTAGGGACCCACAGCTCAAGGTAGATTTTCTGGTCTGGGGAGTGAGAGCAAATGAAGAATTTATCTGTTTTTATTGAAGAACCAAATTACCTACCTCAACAACCAGAGTCAGTGCCAGGAATGTTCAGGCCTCTCCTTGAGGTGGCCAATCGACACCTTCCTGCACTGGACTTGAAATCACTTATGTGTTTCCTGATGTGTTGGTGTCACTCCCACTGGAGTACAAAAGAAAGGACTTTGCCATCTCACTCCTCACTCTATACCTGCAACCAGCACAGGTCCCAGTAACTCAATTGCTCTTTCATGAAGGAGGGAATGAATGAATGCTGAATGAATGAATGAATGAATGACCCCTAATCTCCTCTGTGACTGGAACCTGGATGCAGAGTCCTAGGAGGTTATGGCAACACCTGTTCCCCGTCTCTCCAGGGGCAGAGATCCACGTTCCATCCCTCTGACCACCAGCCCCTAAGGCCTCTCTGAGAGGAGAGTATCATGATGACTGTGCAGCTGCTCAGCATGGGAAGGTTTTCAGGGCTACATTGGTCCTGCCCCTGGGGCAACCATGGGCTCTTGGTCTCTGGGGTCTTTGAAGTCACTTGTAACCCCCACTGCTCACAGCTTAGGATGTTACTGGCTCTCTCTGCTCTTTCCATGTCCCTCATCTTCCTCCTCCTTCATTCCAGCTGCGACTGCCCCCCGCTCTGCAGAGCTCACTCCACCTTCAAGGCTTCCCTAGATTCTCCTGCTAACACCTGTGGTCAGGCCCACCCTCCCAGGCAATAGTAAAGGACACAGAAACCAATGGGAGCAGCAGCCCCTTGAGCCTCCCTCATGAGTCAGATTTCCTGGGTCACCAGAAGAAGGAGCTTCTGCTGTGCCCCCTTCCAGGGCTCTTTCCTTCCATGATGCCAACAAGTGAACCATGTCACATGACAGGGATGTTTGACCCCTAGATCTACTCACTACATGACTCAACCAGAGACTCAAAGACAGAACAACAGGTCTGTAGTGGCCAAAAGCTCACAGGGTCATTTCACCCCTTTGAATCCTGACTCACATCCTCATCCTTATGAGGCTCCTGGTCTCCAGTGGTTCCTGAGACGTTCCCAAGTTGCTGGCCAGACCCTGTTCCGTCTAACTGGTTTACTGTCTATTTCACACACACGGGTCCTCACGATTACACCTTTACCATAGGGTGGGATGCTTTCAACTGGTGAGATCCTTAGACGCTGCCTAGTTTGGATGAATTTGATCAAATTTCTGTTTCCTGAAGTCAAAAGAAAGCCACGTGCAAGTGTTACATCTTCTTCACATTTTATCTGACTGTCCATACAAATTGGTGACAGAGACCTTTTGCCTAAATTTACTAACACAACATTTTGTGTAATTTCATAGCATTCCTCCCTTTATATAACACAGACACCTCAGACTTTCCCCTTGAGCAATTCTCTCCTCTTAACAGGACTCTCTCTACCCAGGAAGTCACTGATTTCAGACCTACTTTGGCATTTTCGTTGATCATAATGTGATCCTGCTTGGACTGCAGAACTTGGTCAATGACCTTTAGTGCTCTCTAGAGAGATATTCCTCCAGAAATTGGTCTTAGGTCTTTGTGCATTAATTTTCAATTTAGCAATAATTTGACTTCTCCTCAGGTTTCTGTCTCATAACTGTGTTTACAAATGGTCCATGAAGGCTAGATTCCCCCCTTTCCACCGGTCACCTCTTCTGCATTTGAAAATATCCAGTAGTGTATCAGGAAAGATCAACATGGTCCTCACTGCCCTCTGCAGTGGGAGAAGAGACTTTAAAAACTAAGGGCACAGCACATGGTTCTGCTGCCAAAGCCAGCCAGCTCCTGCCTGTCCCCCTCACTCTTTTCTGGATCACTTCTAATCTTAACTGCTCTATCCTTTAAGGAGTCACTGTCTCATGTCAGTCACCATGGAACACCTGGGCAGACCTGCCCCACTTCATGGCCCTCCAGCCTGGGTACTGAACTTACCTCTTGGCTTGTGCCTGATCTCGCCATATACAGTTTTGCTCAAATACTCAATTCCAGGCTATGCTGCTCAGTCCTCTCTGGGTTTAAGAACTACAAGAAGGCCCTTCATTATCCATCTTTACAACAGCCCTGGAAATCAAGGCGTCAGGGAAAACACAACTAGGCTGGGCGATGTGTAGGTCTGTGTAATTGAAAGGGCCTCAGCACCTGCACTTTCCAGGTGAGGACCCCAAGGTTGGTCAGACATTTAACAGGTCAGTGAAGAACCAGGAGAAGCTCTTGGTGGTCTCTGACTCCCAGTCCTATGTCTTTCCATGACTAACCCTGATGCTTATTTAACTTGGGAAGTCTGTGTTTTCTCCCAGACATAGAGCAGGCAGCCTTACATTCTCTGAGCACTCAGATCCTCATGCATTTGTCTTGAGATACACAGACCTACCATATTCTTTTAAGGACTCAGGTTGGCTGAGAAGTGAGAGATACCAACTCTGATTGAAGATGCCTTTGGAGGAATCAAAGATACTGCACAGGGCAATCTTCTCTCTGTTACCTGCATAGCAGATTTACCCACATCCATCATCACGAGCAACGACTGCAACCCCGTGGAGCACGAGGACACTGTAGTGTTAGCATGTGAACCTGATACTCAGGACACCAGCAAAATGTGGTTGATCAACAATCAGAGCCTCCCTGACAGTGCCAGGCTTCAGTTGTCCCTGGACAACAGGACTTTCACTTTACTCCATGTCACAAGGAATGAAACAGGACTCTATGAGTGTGAAACCTGGAACCCAATGAGTGTCTATTGCAGTGACCCATTCTTCTTGAATGTTCTGTGTGAGTAACTTCTGTCCCTATCTGGCCCTGACAGGTGGCCCAAATCCACACTTCCAGAGGCCAGGCCACATCCATCCCTCTCCAATCCAAGTACATGGACTGTCACCCCTGGACACCCAGGCGGGCCATGCCTTCTTGTGCCAGGCCAATCTGGGTAGGTGCAGCCTTGAGCCAACACTAGGAAAAGATAGGCTGCTCCTGTCTTGATAGGCTGGGGGTCAACAACAGAAGGAGCAGTGCCAAAAAGTTTACAGTTTATGGAGAGGGCTAAGAAAGCACCAGCCTTTTGTTAAAACTGACCACTTGAGAGATTTCCTTCTGTGCGATATTCAATCCACAGGCTAGGAAGTAAAAGTCCTATTCATACTTAGAAATCCTTTAGATTGGAACTTCTCCAGGTTCTAAGGTCATGAAGACTGGCTGGGGTGTGCTTATTGTCTAATAAATTATTTAATAAAAAGGAAACACCTTCCTTTCTCTATATATAGCTACCATACTAAAGAAGAGGACTGATCATTCATTAAGTCACAGAAAGCTCTAGCAAAGGGTCATACAAAAGCCAATGGGAGAAAAATTCCATCTGATGATGAGGACACTGGACATGTGGCCTGAGAAGAGGTCCCTGGTACTCTGATACTATGGAGATATCCAGGGGAACCATTCTGAGATTATCTGGGGGTGATCTAGAGATCAAAGGGGAAGGTATAGCCCTCCCCTACAGATTGTCACTGGAACAAAGACACTGTAACTTTTGCAGGGGTCAGGGCCATCGTCTCAGTCGCTGTTACAGAACTCACTGTAGTATCTGAGAGCTGGTTGAGATCTCTGAGGAAGGAGTATGGCCCCAAGCCCCAGGCTTACTCTCAGTCAGTCATCTCCTCTGTTTCTCCACACGCCCAGTAGCACAGCCCTTGTCAACACTCATTTGTTTTTAATATATATATATATATAATAGCCATCCTAGTGGGTGTGAGGTGGTATCTCATTGTGGTTTTGATTTATATTTTCCTAATGATTAGTGATGCTGAACATATTTTCATGTGCTTATTGGCCATCTGCATATCTTCTTTTGAAACGTCTGTTCAAGCTCTGTCTATTTTTTGATTGCTTTTGTTGTTGTTGTTGAGTTGTAGTTCTCTATGTATTCTGGATGTTAATCCCTTATCAGATATATGATTCATAAATATTTCATCCCACTACATGAGCTGTTTTTTTACTTTGTTGATAGTGTTCTTTGATACACAAAAGATTTTAATTTTGCTGAAGTTCAATTTATCTATTTTTTTCTGTTGACTATGCCTTTGCTTTCACATCCAAGAAATCATTGCCAAATCCAAAGTCATAAGGCGTTCACCCAATGTTTTCTCCTAAGACTTTTTATAGTTTTAGCTCTCACGTTTATGTTTTTGATCCATTTTGAGTTAATCTTTTGTATGTGGAGTTAAGTGAGGGTTCAATTTCATTCTTTTGAATGGATATCTAGTTTTCCCAGCACCATTTGCTGAAAAGACTGTCTTTTCCCCATTGAATGGTCTTGGCACCCCTGTCAAAAACCATTAGATGATATATGTGAGGGTTTATTTCTGGCTCTGTATTCTATTCCATTGGTCTTTATGTCTGTCTTTATGCTAGTACCACACTATTTTGATTACCATACCTTTGTAGTAAATTTTGAAATCAGGAAGCATGAGTCCTCCAGGTTTGTTCTTTTTCAAGATTATTTTGGACATTTGAGTCCCTTGAAATTCCACATGAACTTTAGGATGGACTTTTCTATTTCTGCAAAAAAAAAAAAATGTCATTGGGACTTTGATAGGGATTGCGTTTACTCTGTCAATAACTTTGGGTATTTTCATCATCTTAACAATATTAAGTCTTCTAATCCATGAACACAGAATGTCTTTCCATTTATTTATCTTTTTTTCCTTTCAGCAATATTTTGTAGCTTTTCAGTATACACGTCTTTCACCTCCTTGTTAACTCCTAAGTACTTTATTCTTTTTGGTGTTATTGTAAATGGAATTCTCTCTTAATTTCCTATTCAGATTGTTCGTTATTAGTCTATACAAACACAACCGATTGTTGTATGTTGATTTTGTATCCTGCAACTTTACTGAATTCATTTCTTAGTTCTAACAGTTTTTATAGAATCTTTATGGTTTTATATACATATGTTTATGCCATCTGCAAAGAGACGTAATTGTATTTCCTTTTCAATTTGGAAGCACTGTTTCTTTTTTTGTTTTTTTTTTAAGATTTTATTTTTTTCCTTTTTCTCCCCAAAGTCCCCCAGTACATAGTTGTATATTCTTCGTTGTGGGTCCTTCTAGTTGTGGCATGTGGGATGCTGCCTCAGCGTGGTTTGATGAGCAGTGCCATGCCCGCGCCCAGGATTGAACCAACGAAACACTGGGCCACCTGCAGCGGAGCACGCGAACTTAACCACTCGGCCACGGGGCCAGCCTCTAGAAGCATTGTTTCTTTTTCCGGCCTAATTGTTCTGGATTTCTGGACTATGTTGAATAGGGGTGGTCAAAACAGCATCCTCTTCTTTCTCCTGATCTTAGATGAAAAGCTTTCAGTGTTTCACCACATATGTTAGCTGAGGGCCTTTCATATAAGGCCATGATTATGTTGCAGTTGTTTTCTTCTATTCCTGACTGCCAGTATTTTGTTAAATCGGTAACCAGTTCTCTAGAGATTTCACTTACCATGACAGTCATTCCGAAGACCTGGAGGTAGAAGTCCTCTTCAAAGTGAGAAATCCTTTAGTTTGAAACTCTTCAATACCTAAGGTTATGAAGACTAAGTGGAGCCATCTTTATTTAACAAGAAGTAAATGTCTTCTCTGCTATATAAAATTCCCTTGGCCCCAGAGACGGGCAGAGTTGGCAAGCCTGCCTTCCTCAAGATACATGGAAGTGTATTTACAGAATAGGATCTGATCTTTTTAAAGTCAAAGAAAGTTCTAGAAAAAATTCAATGAAAGTTCATGAGAGAAAATCTGCACTTGATGATGAGGATGCTGGACACATGACCTGAGAAGATGTTCCTAGTGCTGATACCATGGAGATGTCCAGGGTAACTGCTCAAGCTAATCCCAGGTGATCTGGGGGTTATAGAGGAAGTGCAGCCCTCTCTTTACAGATTGTCACCTGAATAAAGAATTGCAACCTTGTTCACAGAATCACAGCCGTACTCTGGGTTACCTTTACTGAGTTCACTGGGGCTCTGTGAGTGGCTGAGATGTCTGAGGAAGGACTGTGGCCCCAGACCCCAGGCCCATTCTCAGTCAGTCACCTCCACTGTTTCTCCACACACCCAGCTGCACAGTAACAGAAAATAAGGACACCATGGTCCTGACCAGCCTCATAAATGATACCGGGATCCATCCAATGATTCTTCAATAACTAGAGTCTGTGGTTCACAGAGAGGATGAAGCTGTCCCAAGACAATAGCACCTTCACCACAGACTCTGTCAGGAGGGAGGATGCCAAGGATTATCAGTGTGAGGCCTCCAACGTGGTCAGTCCCCACAAAAGCAACCTCCTCAGGCTGGATGTGAAATGTAAGTGATCACTTGCCCCCATCCTATATCTTCCTGGGAAGATGACTCTATCAATATTGTACAAAATGGATAGAAGTCACAGGGGGGAGAATATCAATCAAGAGCCCATTTACAGTAAACAAAATGGCAAAGTGGTTAAGAGCTCAGTCTCTGAATCAAATATATTAGGTTTCTTATCCTGGTTCTGGCATTTACTTGTGATCTTGCACAAGACTGTTTTTTTTTTCTGTACTGATTTTAATGTGGTAAAATATACATAAGATTTACCATTTTTAAGTGTACAGTTCTGTGGCATTAAGTACATTCATATTGTTGTGCAATCATTACCACTATCCATCCAGAACTTTTTCATCTTATCATACTAAAACTCTGTACCCATTAAAGAATAACTTCTTACTTGCCCACCCCAATCTCTGGCAACCACCATTATACTCTTTTTCTCTATAAATTTGATTATTCTAGATACTTTGAATAAGCTGAATCAAATGATATTTGTCCTTTTGAGTCTGACTTATTTCACTTAGCATATAATGTCTTCAGTGTTCCATCCATGGTGTATCATATATCAGAATTTCATTCCTTTTTAAGGCTGCATTATATTCCCAGTATATATATATGACATTTTATTTATCAGTCATCAGTCCATGAACTTGCGTGTTATTTCCATCTTTTGACTATTGTGAATAATGCTGCTATGACTATGGGTGTACAAATATCTGTTCAAATGTTTGCTTTCAATTCTTTTGCTTATAAACCCAGAAATGGAATTGCCTGATCAAATAACAATTCTTTGTTAAATTTTTTTATGAATTGCCATACTATTTTCCAAAGTGGCTGCACCATTTAACATTCCCACCAGCAAAGTGTAAAAGTTCCAATTTTTCCACATCCTTGTCCATGCTTATTGTTTTCTGTTTGTTTGTTTTTTTATAATAGCAATCCTAATGGGTGTGAAGTGGAATCTCATTGTGGTTTTGATTTGCATTTCCCTTAAGGTTAGTGATACTGAGCATCTTTTCACGTGGTTATTAACCATTTGTATATCTTTGGAGAAATGTCTATTCAGTTCCTCTGCCCATTTTTAAATTGGGCTTTTTTGTTGTTGTTTTGTTGATGTGTAATAGTTCTTTATATAGTCTGAATATCAATCCCTTATCAGATATATGATTTGCAAATTATTTCTCCCATTCTATGGGTCATCTTTTCACTTTGTTGGTAGTGTCCCTTGCAGCACAAAAGTTTTTAATTTTTAAGTCCAATTTATCTATTTTGTCTTTGTTGTCTGTGCTTTTGGCTTCCTAATCAAGAAATCATTGCCAAGCCGAATGTCATGAAGCTTTCACTCTATGTTTTCTTCTAAGAGCTTTATGGTTTTAGCTCTCACATTTACGCCTTTGATACATTGTGAGTTGATTTTTTATTTACTGTTAGGTGAGCATTCACCTTCATTCTTTTGCATGGATATACTGTTTACTCAATACCATTTGTTGAAAAAGACTGTCCTTTCCCCATTGAATGGTCTTCATAGCCTTGTCAAAAATCATGTGACCATATATGTGAGGGTTTATTTCTAGGCTGTCTATTACATTGGTCTTTATGCTAGTATCACACACTTTTGATTACTGAGGCTTTTCAGGAAATTTTGAAATCAGGAAGTGTGAGTCCTCCAGTTTGTTCTTTTTCCAGATTGTTTTGACTATTCGGGGCCTCCTGAAATTCCATATAGATTTTAGGATGGATTTGTTATTTCTGCAAAAAAAGGTCATTGGGGTTTTGCTATGGATTGCAGTGAATGTGTAGATCATTTGGGGTCATATTGTCATCTTAACAATATTAAGTCTTCCAATTCATGAACACAGAATGCTTTTCCATTTATTTATGTTTTCTTTAGTTGCTTTCAGTAGTGTTTTGTAGTTTTTTTCAGTGTATAAGCTTTCATCTCCTTAAATTAACTCGTAGATATTTTATTCTTTTTGATGCTATTGTAAATAAACTTTTCTTAATTTCTGTCGTGAATTGTTCATTGTTCGTGTAGAGAAACACAACTGACCTTTACGTATTGATTTAGTCTCCTGCAGCTTTGCTGAATTTCTTTATTAGTTCTAACAGTTTTTTGTGAGATCTTTAGGGTTTTCTACATATATGATCATATTATCTGCAAACAGAGATGATTTTACTTCTTCTTTTCCAATTTGGATGCCTTTTATTTCTCTTTCTTGGCTAATTGTTGGCTAGGATTTTCAATACTATTTTAAATAGCAAAAGCAGGCATCCTTGTCTTATTCCTGATATTAGAAGAAAATCTTAAGGTCTTTCATCATTGAGTATGTTAGCTGTGTGTTTTTGACACATGGCTTGTATCATGTTGAGGTAGTTTCCTTCTATTCCTAGCTTGAATGATTTTATCATGAAAGAATGTTGAATTTTGTCAAATGCTTTTTCTGATTTAATCTCCTTACTAATTATAGGTCTATTCATATTTTCTATTTCTTTATGATTCCATCTTGGTAGGTTTTGTGTTTCTAAAAATTGCCAATTTATCTAAGTTATCCAACTTGTTGGCATACAATTATTCATAGCACTCTTAAAATTCTTACTATTTCTGTAGAATTCGTAACAATGTTTCCACTTTCATTCCTGATTTTAGTGATTTGAATCTTCTCTTTGTTTCTTAGTCAATCTAGTTAAAGCTTTGTCAATTTTGTTAATCTTTTTTGAAAAATCAACTTTTGATTTTGTTTTTCCATGGTCTACTTTATTTATCTCCAATGTAATCTTTATTATTTCCTTCCTTATGCTAGCTTTGGGCTTAGCTTGTTCTTCTTTTCTAGTTCCTTAAGTTGTAAAATTAGGTTGTTTATTTGGAATCTTTCTTCTTTTTTAATGTAAGCAATTACAGTTAGAAATTTCTTGCACAAGATTCTTAACTTCATTGAGCATCAGCCAATCAACTGAAAATCACAATAAGAGTACACTTGGCCCTCGACAGGCACAGGGTCTGCATCCATGTGGTCAACCAACATGGACTGAAAGCCCTACTATAATTGCATCTAAGATAAATACATGCAGACTCTTTTTTTCTTGTTATTATTCCCTAAACAATACAGTATAAGAACTATTTACATAACATTTACACTGTATTGGGTATTATAAGTAATCTAGAGATGATTTAAAGTAAACAGAAGGATATGCAAATATTATGCCATTTTATATAAGGGACTTGAGTATCTGTGGATTTGGGTATCCACAGGGGTCCTGGAACCAATCCCCCATGGATACTGAGCAATGACTGTACCTGCTTCATGGAATTGTTGTAAAATTTTAATGTAATATCCAATTAAAACTTTAGGAAAATGCCACACAAAAGGAAATGTTCTATAAGTGATAGCTGCTATTAATTACTACTATTATCATTAGCCTCTATGAAATCAAGCAGTCACAAATTTAAGGACTACCTCATTCTACATCCACCATTTACTAGAAATATGACTTTGGGTAAGTTCTTTCACCACCGTAAGCCTCAATTTTTTCATCTGTAAAATGGAAATAATGTCTATCTGACAGGGTTATTATATGAATAAAATGAGATATATGAAAAGTATATAGCACAGAGCCTGGCACATGGTAAAAGCTTTATAACAATCGCTAACATTAGCATTAATCATCAGTCTTGAGTTGAGTTGTGAGGGAAACAGAAATAGAAAAGAAGAAACAGATGCAAAATGTGATATATATTTGGGGAAGGGGAGGTATAACACAAAAAAAAACCCACTGGGACATGGTTACTGATTAAATATAGGAGAGAAGAAAAGGAGTTGACTGCAAAGTTTCAAGTGTGGTATGTTAGATTTCATCCTGAGACGCAGTCAAGACGGGATTAGACACACAATATATTTATTGGGGAAAATGCCTGTGAAGGAAAGTGGAGTGGAAGGAGCTTGGGAGATTCCTCAGACCATGACGCAGATCTGACCTTATGAAGGAGAAAGAGAAGGAAGGAAGCTTTAGCTTGCAATTCAGTTCTAAGAGAGTGTCTACAAGGCTGACAGGGAGTCCTTGAGCGAAAGTCACCCATCAGAGGAAAGTTGTTTCTCCCAGAACTGGGATTGCTTTCATATCCCTGCTGGGAGCTTGTGGAAAGCACGGTCTCTGTGCAGTGAATGGTGGTGGAGAGTATGATGGCATTTCTTAGTGTTTCACTTTCTCCAAGGCTAACCGCCATGCTTGTGAGAGGGAAGGAGACTTCAACTCTGTCTCTGGGCCTGCATCTCCTCCTCCTACTTCCTAAACCCCTGCTTCTCAGCACTAATTCCTGAAGGTCTCATCTTCCCTAGTCTTCAGGCTTCCTATACCCCAATGTCTATTGGACATGGTTATTCCTATCCTCCTCTGGTTTAGAGGGGGCAGATCCAACTATGTTCCTCTGTCCCTTAGTCAGGGAAGCCAAGGTCCAAGAAGGAAAACAAATGAGGAAAGGAAAGGAGGGGCAGGAAAAAGCAAGTTGTGTGCTCTCTCAGTCATAGGAGGAGGAGGGATGGATAAGATGGGAAGAGAACCTAAGAAAAAACAGAAACAATGGCTTCTTAGGCAATAAATAAAGTTAGAAAGAAAATACCATCTACCTAGAAAAGGGGAAAGGTGTCAGGATAGAAGGAGGCTCAGAAGCAGTTGATAAAGAATGGACCTAAATGTGCACACCCAGCAAACAGGAAAGGAGTAAACACCAGAAGGAATTAAGGGTAGACTGAGGAAGGAGGCCCTGAGAGGAAAGACAGTACCAATCATGTTGGAAATGAACATTGAGGAGCCCCGAGGAATTATCTGCTGACAGTGTCCTTCCTCATTCAAGGAGCAAAGATCCCATGCTTGGGAATAGCAGTCACAGTGTCTGATATTTATACAGGGTATGTGACCAGTGCAATCTCACAGAACACAAACCATCAGCCTCCAAACACAGTAAGTAAAGCCACAGTTACCTAGTGAGAGCTGGTGGGTTCCACCACATACCCTGTCCTAGCAGGGAATCTTGGATTCCCAAACCACTCCCTACCTCCTGAATTTTCAGAGGGGATCTCCATTTTCAACCTCAAGTTAATATATGTCCTCACACCCTTCCTAGCCACAGAAGATTCCACTGAGACACAGCCCCAGGTGAGATGCTCATTCTGCCTAGGTCAGGCAGGACTGAGTAAGATGGACATGTTTCTAGGAGCCATTTTGTCATCCTTCCTCCTTCACCCTTGTACCTCTTTATGGATGAGGGCAGTCTCCTTTGGTGAGACTTTCCCTGTCGTATGGTGCTCTGGGTGCTGTGGGCCTCAATGTCCCTCCTTGCCGCTGAAGCTTGCTGCTGAGAAACACATCAGTTAAAAACTCAAGGCCTTATGACATGGCAAAAGTCTTCAGAAGCGGGTGGAGGTCTCCTCTGGCTCTACCCCTGTCCCTCCTCTGGTACTAATGCCCTGGGTTTGGACCACACACTCTGAGGGAAGCCAATTCTTAAGTGATCATGGGCCACTCTCCACCCTACCCTCCCATCACCTACCACCTCCTTCAGCTAGAAATCACAATGGCTTAGGAACACCATCATTCTAAGGCCATAAGTCAGCTTTGCATTTCCATGGGTTGGCAACTCTTCTTTTGCTTCCCCAGGTCAAGGCCACACTGACAACAATCATAACAAGGTAAGCACAGTCAGTCTCACTGGATCACATGCTCATGGAAATATCTCTATGAAGAATAGGTTATTCTCGAAGACACCAATGTGAGACCAGGTTTGAGTCAAACCTCCTCAATATAGCAGCAAAGAAGTATGGGTAATGACTCCCATGAGTCTCCCTCATTGCAAGCATGTGGACTTTGGAATTATCCCCACTCTGTGTTTGAATCCTGGCTGAGACCCTTCACAGTTCTGTGACCTTGGACAAGTAGCTTAACTTTTCTGATCCTCAGCTGTGTCATCTGTAAAGTGGATATGCTGTCTGATTCAAAGAAAAGCTGAAGGAATTCAATAAGATACAAATGTATAGCACCCAGCACAGTTCCCAACACAAGGAAGGGCTCAGTCATTCTCTCTCCTCTACCTTCAGTCTGACTCTGCTCGTACTGTCAAAGGATAATTTCCATTCTAGTGGGTCTGAGGTCTTAGTTCCTTTATAATAATTTTACCAAATTTTTCTCATCTTATCCTTTCAATAGCATACACATATATAATGAAAAGTGCTTAAATCATAAGTATATTTTAAGAATGTATGAATTTTCACAAGTTGAACGTACCGATGTAAGGAGCACCGAAATCAAGAAACAAAACATGTCATCCCCCGACAAAAACCCCTCCAGCTACTTCCCTTCGAAGAGTAACCACTATCCTGACTTCCAGTGCACTAGATTAGTTTTGCCTGTTTATGCTATTTCATAAATGACAGACACAGCATATCCATATATGTGTCTGGCTTCTTTCATTCACACTTGTTTTGTGAGATTCATCCATATTGTTGTATGCATTTGTAGTGTGTTCATTCTCATTATTGCATCATCATATTCCATTGTACTAACATCATAATCTCTCTCTTCCAATGATCATTGGATGTTAGCAAGCAGAGACAATGGGTGATAAAAGCTCTTCTCCAAAGCTAAAAGTTTCAAAGTGGTGATAGCAGGTGGTACTGAATCACACTGGACCAGGTGAGGGCCTGACCTATGACACTGATTTAACTGACCGATGCTCAAGTCTTTCAGATGGATGAAGCTGCATTTTCTTCCCTGAACTTCAATGTCCTGGAATCAAAGAAACCAACTTCAGCCTCCTCAGCTCCATCAGCCATAGAAACAGTTTCTTCAGAAGTAAAAAAGAAGTAACGCAACCTGCCCTGTTTGCTGCACTGCTGACTTACTCCAAGCTTGTCATCCCCATCACTGGAAGGATCCCTTTACCTTTAGGGAAGAGAGGAAGAAGCCTCCCGCCGACCCCTTAACTTCAAAGTGAGGCACCTCCAGCCTGCCAGGTCATAGCCCCTCCCTTCAGTGTCAATAAATGAAAAGCTACATCCAGGAGTCTGTAGGTAACCCAACCTTCCCAGTCTTTGAATATTTGGCAAAGCAGACTTTGGGAGAGAGTTGCCAGAACCTCCCATCTCTCCCCTTCTCCTGACCTAGACTTGTTTTAAACTTATCTATTAAATGCACACTCACCTTCCTGCTCCAGTCATGTCCTACAGGAGACTATGATGAATTTGCCGTAAGCTTTAGAGATACTTCCTTATCCACTGAAATGCACGTGCCAGAAAAGAACAGAGAAAAAGCACAAGCTTATACTGCATCACTTCTTCAATTGGTTTAATGAGAAGCGTGTCTAAAGTAACTACAATAAATAATTCACGGATATCACAAATGTTTACTGAGAATCTATTATGTGACAGGTACTTTTATAGGCCCCAGGAATTCAAAAACGAGACACAGAGGCCATGCCTAGAAGACACTTACAGTACATTCACCAGGCATTCTCAGGAAAGCATTATAAGTGCTACAAGAGGGGTGAACGCTGGGAACTGCAGGATCATAATCTGGGGTTGGTGTGTCATCATAGGATTACAGAAGAGGTAATGGTTGAACCAAGGCCTGAGGGATAACTAAAACTGACAGGAAAATAAAGAGGTATGACAGGGGTGTTCTACGCAGACAGACTAAGCACAAATTCCCAGATGCTATGGAGAGCAGAGGAGGTCTTGTGAATTTGTTAACACAACACAAATTTGGGAGCCATGCTGAAGAGACCAAAGTGCACCCTGGGGGCAATAAGGAACAATTAAAGGACTTTAATAATGGAAAAAGATATGATCAGAATATTGTTTTCTAAGACCACTCTATATGCACTGTGGAGCATGAATTAGATAGGGCATGAAATTATACTGGAGGCAAAGAGGGGAGTCAGAGAGAAGACCCTTACAGTGACCTAGAGAAGGAAATGATGGTGGGGAATCTCAACTGAATTCTTTAAAGCCCCAAGCAGTCAATTCAGTTCAAGAGTGTCTGTCATCTTAGTGATGACCAGACACAAATATCTTTTAAAGGTTCTGCAGGAAATTTTGACAAGAGCCTTTGCACCACCCACAATCCCTCTGGGGACCACGCAGCTACAACAAGAATAGGACAGAACATGCTGTGTGCTGGGGACCTTTATTTTTCCACCTCGCTTAATGCTCACAGTGACCCTTTGACATTGCAACTATTATCCCTATTTTGCAAATGAGAAATCAAAACTCCAAGAAGTCAATTAACTTGCCCTTTTTCCAAGGACAAGGGAAAAAATGGAACCAGGATTCAGACTCACATAGTTCTGAATCTAAAGCTTATGTTTTCACTCTACACCATCCTACCTGCTACAATTCAAAGAATGGAAAGATGGCTGCTTCTAACAGAAATATTCATAAAAGGCTTCAGGGAAGAGACAGGATGTGAAATGGGCCTTAGAATGAAGAATAATTCGGAGGCTGAGCAAAAAGGCAGGGGTATTATAGAAACAAGGAAAAGAATTAGAGTCAATTCACACATGAGAAAGTAAAATGCAGGTTCAGGTCTTATTATGTAGATCAAGGGAGCAGATTGGGGCCATGCTACAGGGTATTTCAATGGCAGCCTAAGGAAAATGAACTTCATCCTATAGATAGGAGTCACTAGAATGCTTTGAGAAGGTTAGCAACAGGGCAAAACAGCATTTTCAGGAAGATTACTCTGACAGTATTAGGCAAGATGACTTAAGAAAGTGGTTCTCAACTGTGGCAACTCATTAATTCCCTGGAAGTTTCTTTCTCTTCTTTGCTTTTCTTTTTATAACTTTTCATTTTAACATAATTTCAGACATTCAGAAATGTTCCAAAAATAGTCAAACTCGCATATACCCTTCACTCAACTCCTGTAAATATTAATGCTACAGACAACATCAGTACAATTGTCAAAATCAATAAATTATCATTGATAGAATACAATGAAGTAATCTACAGATCTTATTCAAATTTTATCGACCTTGCCTCTAATAGTCTTTGAACTAGGATCAAATTTAGGATCGCACTATACATTTAGTGGTTTTGTCTCCTCAGTATCTTTAATCAGGATCAGTTCATAATTCTTTTACCTTCATGACTTAATATTTTTAAAGAGTATCGGCCAGTTACTTTTTAGAATGAGCCTCAGTTTGGGCTTATCTAATATTTCCTCATGATTAAACTTAGGTTATGCCCTTTTGCCAAGAATACCACAGAAGGGATGCTGTGCCTTCTCAGTCCATCATATCAGGCCCATGATATCCATATCTCTCCTTACTGGTGATGTTACCTTTGAACATGTAGCTAAGGTTTCTCCACTGTAAAATGACTATTTTATGTGGAAGCTTTTTTAAACTACCAATGCCTGGGCCACACCATAGGCCAATCAAATCAGACACTCTGGGGATGAGGCACAGGCACTAGTAGGTTTTAAATATGATGCACATGATTATAACCAGAATCTAGGGTTGGAAAGCACCAGCTTAGACAATGAAAATTAGAATCCCAGAAATTAGCAAGGAAGTCATTCCTTGGCCCTCTCTTTTTAAAAGAACAGCCAGTTCCAGGCACAGATAAATATATCTGGACTTTAACATGGACCCATGGTAGGGAAAAGGAAAGGCCAAAGTCCCCTGATTGAGACAGTGATGGGTGAGTAAACTGCTGTCCAATAAGAGGAGAAGGCAAGATATCCAGTGAAGTGTCCAGCCCTCCTGGTCTATTTTCTCTCCAGACCTCACAGAAACGTTTGCTGCAGTGAAAGTACACACCATATAATTTTACTGTCATAAGCCTGACATGAGTCCCAATTGCCACTGAGGGATGGAATTATGGATCAGGCGATATAAATATACCACCACACAAGCAAACACAAACATTTTCAGGGATGGGTGAATGAATATTTCACAGAATCTGAGTCAGAAGTACGGGACCTCCCTTAAACAACCTTGCCCTCCCCATTTGGTCTTTTGTTCTTAATCTCTTCTGAAGTAAGAAAGTAAGGACCCTGTTGTAAACTTCATGAATTAGGAAAGTGTACACATCTCTCACCAGGCTGTTGAAGCAATGATACTGTGCTCAACTTCCTTAGGGTTATTACCTTGGAGTTTCCATAAAGAGATTTCATCAACACCTCCCTGAGAGGGTCCATCTGATAACACACAAAGAGAAACACCAATGTAACCAAAATCTGGAGGCAAGAAAGACCCTGATGAGAAGTAGCCCTAATATATTCACGAACCACCAGGATCTGGTGCCACTGGTGCAGTAAGAGTCGCTGCTAGTCAATAAGTCACAAAAGAGAAGGCAGCCTAAACATTCAGGGAGTACTAACAAAGAAGTAACTCAATTATCCCTTAATTATTATACAGCCAGTTATCCCTCAAGCCTCTCTAAGGGATCTCACTGAGGGAGCTGGCACATTAATTAAATGCTAACACATAGGTGAAACAATTTATAGAAGGGTGGGATCAACTAGGTCAGGTTGACTGGGAAAGGTTTCAGGAAAGAGACAGGATTCAGGTTAGGTCTTTGAATGGTTAAGTCTCAGGGAAACAGAGACAAGGAGAAACACATGAACAGGGAACCAGGTATCAGGCACCACTATAGATGCTAGTTTTGAAGAGGATTTCAGGAATGAGAGTGGGTTTACATATATTATTTTATTTACTCCTCTCAACCACCATATGGGGTTATTTCAGAGGAGGATGATGATCCTCAGAAAGGTGAAGTAACTTGCCAAGGTTGGTGGTGGATTTGGGATTAGAAAGTAGCTATGTCTGATTGCAAAGCCCATGCCAATAGCACTACCACTGAGAGAGGAATGAAGAGAGTATCTTTAGGGAACATGAAGGGGCAGGGACGGCTACAGCAGAAAGATAGGGTTTAGAAACAGGGCAGTTAGGTAAGCTTGCTAAAGTGGGACCTTGTATTGTACAGTCATGAAAACTAGACAGACACATTTGAATTTTGTTTGTGGTTACAGAAGAGCTACTGAAGGTTTTGAGTAAGGGGATAACCTAAGTGATGCCTTTGAGTAAAGACCAAAGAGTATGTTGATGAAAATGGGAGTTCTAGGTTCCTAAGCTAGAGATGCCACTAACAACAATAAATGGGGTCACACAATATAGTGAAGTGAGAACTGGACAAAGAGGGAGAATCTTGGGTTTAAATGTAAAAAGTTATGTGACAAAGTCATGGCTACGTAAGGCAAGTGACACTCTCTCTGGACTTCAATTTCTCTTCATCCATAAATCGGGTGGATTGAGGCTTACTCTCTCAATGACCTCTAAAGATTCTCTACTCAAAGTGTGGTCCACCAACCAGCAGCAAGGCATCATCCAAACGCTTATGAGAAATGCAGAATCTCAGGCCCCACCAGAAGAATGACATCTATATTTAAACAAGATCCTCAGGTGATCTGTAAGTGCAATAAAGTTTGAGATATTCTAAATGTTAACTCACCTCAACTCTGTCACTTCACAGGAAAAAAATAAAAACAAAACACAAACTGCTTTCCTTTTCAGTTCATCTGTGCCATTTTCCTAATGCTAAGCTCCCCTCTCAGACTTGCCCACATCAGGATAGAGGTGCTTGGAACACTAGAGGGGCAGCGCTGCCTCCTTGTGGCCATGATCAGTAAATGCACTTAATCTCACCACTCTCACCAGCCAAGGATGGGGAAGGTTGGCAGAGGGGATGAAGTCCAACTCATAGATTAGATAAGAGAATCACAACCATCCACAATGACCAGAAGTAACTGTTACACAGAGCTCAGCCTGCATCATAACGTCACATTTCAAAACGCAGTTTTTATAATGCCTAATAAAATGTGGTCTTGGTGGGAAACCTGGTCTGCAAGCCAAGCTCTGCCCTTGTAACCTTCAAAAAAACTCACTGTGACAGTTATTTTCAGACATCCAGCCCCTGCTGGAACTCTGCCAGTAAACTTGCAGTTTTCCAAGGAAACTTACTTTACTGTGTCAGTTGTTTCCCCTCCTGAGCCAAAATGGGTCTGATGCATACTCACCAATCCTAGTCCTACTCTGTGTAGGCATTGAAATAAGTTTAATACCGTTTCACACAACATACACACACTGGAGACACAAAGATGAATTAGACCTAGTCCCTTCCCTCATTCAGCTCTAGGTTATGGGGAGAACCCATTCAAAACTAGACATTACAGTTCAATGAGGAACAGATTGATAGAGGTAAACACAGCCTTTTGTGGCCCATCTCATAAATTCCATGAAAATCTTCCACTCTCAGCTTTCTGGGCTCAGTTTTTCTCATTTCAAGCTCAAACTGGAAATAAAACCACAAATGTCCAGATGGTCCTTTTGCAGTCATGGTTGGATTGGGCATTTCCTTCTGGCTAACCCAAGGTGTTGGAGGCTCCCACTTCATTCTGAACGTCCCCTCTCCCCTATTAGTGCTCACCACATGTGCACATGCAGCAGCCAAGCAGGTGCACACCAACAGAAATTCTAGCAAGTCAGAAATCTTGAGTTTTGGTCCTTTGGCTTTGAGGCTAACTGGCTGCATGATGTTGAACAAATCATATAATTTCCCTGAGCTTTAATTTCCACTCCTACAAAATGAAGGAGTTGGATTAGATCTCCATGGGTCTATGTCTATAGTGAAAGCTCCTCAGAGACAGCATCACCCCTTACTCCTCTCAGGAGCCACCACCTGGCAAATAGCAGGCTCACATTAGGTACTCAATTGTTCACCAAATGCATGTATGGATAAATGACGATTATTAGAGCAACACAAATCATGGAATCAATCGACAAACATTTATGAATGTCTGCTAAGTACACTGTAGAGTGAGGAGATCAAATAGGTGTGGTAGAAAGGTAATTTCTCCCCACTTTCCGGTTACCTCCTTCTCAGAGGGGAGCCTTAGAAAGTCAGAGAGACTGTCTTGGCACAAATAATGTTGTCAAGGTGGGCCATAGTAGTTGTTGTTATTAACAAAAGGAAAGTCTGCTTGTCTTAGGGGTGTTTTATATCAATGGACCTGAGGGACCCAAAGCCCCTCCAATGGTACACAGGACCCAACACCCCTCCACAAGTCCACAGAAGGGAAAATGAGACAGAGTGAACTGACAGGGAGCCAGGACCCAGGGAGAGCAGAGGAGTAAGCAGACTGGCAGACCTGGAGGAAGGTCTGAGTAGGAGCTCCCTGATCCTGAGCAGCCTCAGAGGGAACTGATGGCAACTCAGCGTGAAAAGCAAAGCATCCCCATAAGCTTCCATGTGTATGTGTGATCATTTATCAGTAAAATCTTCTTTCTGGTAACAGACTGCACTTTCACATGCTTTCTTACATATCAGGCCTAGTTAAGGTGTTACAAAAATGTCATTCCATTCAAAAACATTTACAGAGTACTCCCAAATTGTCAGGCCCCACATAAGCTCAGGAACACGAAAATGAACAAACCCAGCCCCTGCCCTCAAAGATTCCCCCCCAACTAGCTCCATGCTCCTTCTCTGCACTGCCCTCCAACAACCCAAACCTACCCATCCTTGAGTCCCAGCCCAAATTCCACTGACCCAGAGTCCCCTGAGCTACTCTGAGGCCACAGTGAACTCCCATCACTTATGAAATTTGGTTCCGCTTATATCTTGAGATTTTATGAAGGGTTTGTCATCTTCCTAGTTACTTTTGAGACTCCTGAGGAGAGAGACCATTGCTAGAATTTTCCAGAGAGAAGCCACATCAGTGGTTTGTATCAGATCAAGCTTGGATCAAGCCCAAGTCATCCACTTGAGGACAATCTGAACTGCCCAGCACAGTACCCGGCCCCCTGCAGTGCTTGATAAACCTTGTGGTAGCAATGTCTGTAATCACCACTCCAACATGTCAACAGGCAAGAATAATCTGAAAATTGAGAGGGTAAGAGTGATCAAACAAAAATCAAAACAGGTGTGACTCTTCCCTCCTCTGAGGTGAAACAAAGTCATACCACCCATTCTCACCCCTGCCTGGGGTTGCTGGGGGGGACTTCCTTGTTAACCATCCCCTCAGTCCCCAACCTCCACCCAGCACTTAAGCCCACCTCTCCTCTTCCTCTGAGCATATTTCCTAAAGTCTCTGGAGTAGTAGTCAGGTTTAATAAGTGCTAATGTTCTGTAACCTACACGTTCACTCCAAGTCATATTACCTCCTTCTTTTGCCCTGGGCTGTTTCCAAACAAGGTCTAGAACCAAGAGCCCCAGCACCCTGGGCAAACACCCTGAAGGGTTCCTTCCTTCCTGTGGTTCCTGTTTCTCAAACCTTATTTCATGGACCTGAAGCCTTGGTGGTCTTCTACCAACCCAATTCCCTGTCCTTTAGGCTGGAGCAACTAAGCCACAGCCACCTTCCTGATGAAGAACAAGGAGGCCTGGTGCGACCCACTGCTCCAGGGGCAATGTTTTGGGCAAGAGAGAACAGCCTCTCCTCCTTTATCCTCTCTGATTCCCACCTCATGTGGCCACAGAATTGGAGGAAACTGTCAACAGAGTGAGGACAGGGCCACTTCCCAAATAACACTACTATTGTCGATATCATGCCAAGGATGGGAGCAGGAAGGACAGAGGAGAAACAGACCATGTCATCCTCTCTTCTGCCAACCCCTATACTCACTTTCCTCCCAGATATTAAGCTAGAAGGCATTGAGGCAAGGTATAAGGAAATTCAAATGAGCAAAAAGACTTGGGGAAGAAATCATAACACATTGGAGGGTAGTGAGGCAGGAAGGAGGAGGGGAAGGAACAAATATTGCTGCCAGGTTATTAGTCACCTTCTTATGTTCTTAAGAATGCTTCATTTCTGTTGTTTGGCCAGTTTCGCCTTCCAGGTTCCTGTAAAGCACAGGGTTCAACCTGTTACCTAACAAGTCCAACGACACTTTGCTGTTCTCCCCTCTAAAGGGAACACTGGCCTGGGATTAAAGCACAGACCGCCAAGCCAAGTATCAAGGTCTGAGCCGTCCCAAGAAGTGGGCAGCCTCCAACTGGGAACCTTCCACACCCTCTTCAAGTGAGTTAGAGCAGCACCAACAGTCACCATGAAAGTTCTAATCTCTTCCCTTCTTCTGTTGCTGCCCCTAATGCTGATGTCTGTGGTCTCTAGCATTCCAAATCCAGGTAAGTGAGATTAATTTCCTATAAAGGGGAACAAGGGGGGAGAAAATATGGCAAAACAGAAAAGGTGACAAAAAACATGCATTGAAATGTAGCCCCTTTCAGCTACAGGGATTTGGGGCAAGTTAGCCTATCTCAGTGCCCATTTTCTCATTTGTAAAAAAGAGAAAACTGTGTTTCAAAGAATGTTATGAGAGTTAAATGAGATAATGTATATGACAATGTCTGAAACTGTTGCTGGCAAAAAAAGAAAATAAAATACTGGCTCAACAAAGATTTGCTCCATTACCTTTACCCCAATTCCCTTTCCAGCAGAGCAATGAGTTTCCCCCAGGCCAGTCTTAGTTTTGGTGGTGTAAAGGTGTTGAAGGCAATGGTACATTCGTAGAAGATAAGGAAGTACTTGCTTATATTCTTTATAGTGCACCAGACATGCCACCAACAATTTTTAATACTATTTAATGATTAAATAACTAACTAGAAAAATCCCATCAGCAGATAACATTCATATTTGAAGCATTAACCATACCGAGCTCAGTTCTAACAGCTCACCTTTTGGGAAGTAGACCTTTGGTTAGGGGTGCCGAACGGGCTCCAGTTTCACTACAGCTCAAGTGGCACAGCCTTTAGCAGAACAACCACGCAGAAGAAAGCTCATCTTCACGTATATTTCTACTCAGAAAAATAATCTCCACAAGGGCTACTTTAAGGTGAAATAGCTTTGTTAGACATTAAGCATCAATTCAGTCCTTAAAATCAAGAAGTTCACCATACTACATGCCAATATCGAACTTTCCTCCCTTACAGAGAGAGCTCTCTGGAAGCCACTGGGCCCCATAGCCCTAGAGCCTAGACTAACCTTCTGGAAAGGAAGGCTTTTCCATCTCTATGACAGACACTAAATCTGAAGTCCTCAGTTTGGAATCAAAGCTCTAACCACAATCTACCTTTCCAGCCCACCCCCTCCACTCACGGACCAATGGTTCCGCCACACCTAAACCACACTGTTGGCTGTTCCCTGAACAGTCTTGTGCTTTCCTGCTAGCTCTACTTTGTTCATACACCCAGCTCAAAATCACCTCCTCCCCAGAGCCTCCGTTGATTTGTTCCACGACCAGATGTGAGCTCTCTCTCCTGTGAACATGCTTAGTCCTAACTTGACTCTCTCTCTCTGCACTTATCATATTCTGCCTAACACTGAAATTGCTGCTGTGCCTCTCCTGCCTCCACTCCCTGCCCCTCTACACTGGAATCTCCTTGGTGGCACAGTCTGATGTATTGTTTCCAGATCCCTCTCATTATCGAGCATAGCACTCAGTTAATATTTTCTAAGTAAAAGAATAAATCCTCTGGTTACTAAGTTCAAAATGCTCCCCTTGGAAAACTCTACACCCGGGATTGATAGCAGCTCTGTTGACATTTATGGTTGGCTAATTCTTTGCTTGTGGTGTTGTTCTGTGCATTGTAAGATGTTTAGCAGCATATGTGTGGCCTCTACCCACTGGATGCCAATAGCATCCTCTCCATGCCTCCCCCCAGCCCCCCAGTTAGGAGAGCCAAAAATACCTCAAGACATTGCCAGATATCCCCTGGAGCAGGAAACCACTCCCCCTGCTCTACATCTCTCTAAACCACCGCTCTATATCAATAGTTCTCGAACCTGGCTATGTGTTTAGACTTACCTAGGCCTTTACACCCAGCCTTGAAGTCAAGGGAACTGAGATCCAGATCCTGGCTCAGCCTCTTTGCAATCCTGGGGAAAATGCTTAACTTTTTGGAGCCTCAGTTTTATCATCTTAAAATGAATAAAATGCCACTTAGCACATAGAATTCTTGTGAAGATTAAATGATCTATAATGTAGACATAGTCAGGCTTCAATAAATGGACTGAGCAGAATTTCTAAGTAGCTCCTAGAGCACAAGGGCAATGAACTGGGGAAAGCTCACTGTGCCACCAGGTGGTGTGATTACAAACCACATCGGATTCACAGTGCTGGCTCAATTTTCACAACACCTGAGGAAGTCTGGCTAGAGGAAATGACATGCTCCACCCACCCCCTAAAAATAATATCTGATCTAAATTTATCTCTTAAAATAACTACATACATGCTCAGTATGCTTGTCATAGGACAGAGGGGAAAAATAGATGAGAATATGTGGGAAAATTAGGAAATAAATTACTTATAATAATAGATTACTCCTTACTTATAATATCACTTATTAATTATAAAATTACTTATAATAATAGCTGATATATGTTAGGCTATCCTATGTGGCAGGCATTGGACTAAGCACATCACACATATTACCTCATTCTGACCTCACTGAAATCTAACGTATTTTTTCTTTTTGAGGAAGATTAGCCCTGAGCTAACTACTGCCAAACCTCCTCTTTTTGCTGAGGAAGACTGGCCCTGAGCTAACATCCATGCCCATCTTCCTCTACTTTATATATGGGACGTCTACCAAGCATGACTTGCCAAGCAGTGCCATGTCCGCGCCCGGGATCCAAACAGGCGAACCCCGGGCCGCCGAAGCAGAACGTGTGCACTTAACCATTGTGCCACCAGGCTGGCCCCTTAATGTGTTTTTGTTTTATTCATTACTTTTCATTTTACAGACTTAAAAAATATTGTAAACGTAATCAGAGTTTCAATGCATCCTTCATTCAGTTTTTTCAAATAACATCTTACATAACCTTAATACAATTATCAAAACCAGGAAATTAGCATTGATGTAATACTACTAACTAATGTACAAGTATTCAAATTTTGCTAATCACTCCATTAATGTCTTTCTTCCTGGCTCAGAATCCGACCCAGAATCCTACAATGAATAAAGTTATCAAGCCTCTTTAGGCTCCTCCAATCTAGGGTAGTTTCTCAGCCTTCCTTGTCTTTATGACCATGACACTTTCGAAGAGTACTGGTCAGTTATTTTGTAGAATGTCCCTCAATTTGTGTTTGTCTGATGTTTCCTCATGATTAAGTTCAGATAATGCATTTTTGGCAAAAATATCACAGAAATGATGTGTGCCTTCTCGGAGCATCCCATCAGAAGGTCCATGATATCAATAACTCTCATTACTGGTGATGTTAACTTTGAACACTTGGTTAAGAGGGTGTCAGCCATGTTTCTCTACTGTAAAGTTACTATTTTTCCCATTGTAACCAATAAGAATCTTGTGGACAGATACTCTGAGATGATGCGAATAGCCTGTTTCTTCTCATCATAATTTTGTCCATTAATTTTTAAAGCCCATTGATGATTCTTGCCTACAACAAGTGTTACTGTGGTGCTGGCCAAATGGTGATTTTCTGTTTACATCATTCCTTCTACACTTATTAATCTCACTATACTATAAGAAAGAGCTGTTCCTTCTCTTCCATTTATTTATTCAATTATTTATTTATATAAGTAAAGATTCATAAATCTTTGTGGATTATTATCCATTACTATCATTATTTATTATGTTGCCCATATTGTCTCAAAATTGGCCATGGAGAGCTCCTTCAAGTTGGCTTCTGTCTTTTTCACATATTATTTGCTTTGCAAATGCTGACTTTCTGACACCACAAGATGTTCCAGACTCATCTTGGATGAAATTTCCTGCCCCGGCTCTGGAATCAGCCATTTCTCCAAGGACCCCTGGTTCCTTACATGGGAGAATGGTATTCACAAACCATGACACTAGGTATGGCCCATTGCTACTAGGTGCTAGTCCTTCTAGGCCCTCTAGTGGACAGAGCTAGAAACAGATGCATGCATACACACACTAATGTGCTATTAGCCCTGTCTTACAAATTAGGTAAATGAGGCACAGAAAAGTTAAGCAACTTGTCCAAAATCACAAAGCTAATATGTAGTGGAACTGAGAAGTCAAAATAACGATGGATCTACCGTAAATCCTCATAAGTGGAACTAACTTCTTTACACATGTAAGTCAGCAGCAAGCAACAAGCCTAGCATTCCAGCATAGACTCTCTCTTTGGGAAAAAACTAGAAGTCCATGAAAACAACCACAATAACCATCATGTACTGAACACTTACTTGGGCACTGAGCACTGGGCACACACAGTAACTCATTTACTCCTAACTCTGCAAGGTGGATATTATTATCCCCCTTTCAAAAATCAGAGAACCAAGACCAAAGAAGCTAAGTGACTTATCCAAGACTACAGAGCTCAATGAGAGAACAATAGTTGATCCCAGTTCTCTCTGGATATAAAGTCCATGCTTATTCCACTGTATCATTATTTTCCAAGTTTGATTTTAGGTAGAACATAAATTAGCATTTATTTTAATACATGTTAGAAAAAAATCTAAGCATATACCAAACCCATAACCTCACAGATAATATCGCATAGGATGAGGCTGTTTTGTAAATTAAATTTATTTAAAGAAAAAGTATGAAGTAAATAATAGTAAAGGTGGTACAAGCTAAAGCAAAAATCATACATGTCTGAGGGTTGGGAGACATTAGACTGTAGTAACGTGCAGCTTCATTGTCAGTTACACCATGAAATTAGGGTTATCAGAGCTGCAGAAAAAAAAACAGACTAAGAATCTTGGACCTGGGTTTAGGTCCAGCTGTGTCACCATCACCTTTGTGAATTTGGGCATTTCATTTGCTCTCTCTGGGCCTCAGTTTCATCATGTGAAATAAAAAGAGATAGTGAATTAATTAATTGGTACTACCTTTCTAAAATCAATTTGGTAATAATATCAAGAAACACAAGGCTGTTCTTAACTTTTGACCCACTAATTCCACTTTGGGAATCTTGACGAAGACAATTAATCCAACATTTGGAATACAGTTACAAGCACAAAGAAATTTATCAAGATCCTAAAAAATCTAAATATTCAGCAATGGGAGAACAATTAAATAACGTAGAGCACATATACTTGTTGGGAGTGTTATGCAATCATTTAAAATGTCTATTATGAAGACAATATAGCAACATGCTTACTATAAAGTAAACAGAAAGAAATCTGCTCACATGCTATTGTTATCACCATATACAGAAAACCATATGCAGGAAACATGGCAAAATACCAACAGTTGGTAAGAATAAAGACTTCTTTATTAGTCCTTTCCAAATTTTCTCTAATATAATTACATTTAGAATGAAAAAAACTTCTCTATGAAGGGATTCAGCTAAATAATCTCCAAGATTCCTTCTGGCTCTAATGTCCTGTGGCTTTCCTCTGGAACTAGGCGCACAGGTCAGGTGAGAGAAAACTATTAGAAAAGTTGGGATGGCAGGGGCTACGGATGCCTGTTTAAATTATTTTAACAGCACTCAAAACAGCACATGAGAACATTTGGAAACCAGCACTTTGAGAAATGATGCAACACCCCCATCTGTGTGACAGAAAGGGCACGAGTCTGGGAAATAGGAGACCTGGACTGAACCAGATGATCTCTGAGGGCCCTCTCTAGACAACTTGTCCAAACGCTTACTGAATGAACATTTACCAAGTGCCTACCATGGGTTGGGAACCATGTAGCTGAATTACTACTGAGCCACTGATTCAGAGTCTAAAGAGGGAGAAAGATTTTTCGTTTGCTAGGGCTGCCATAACAAAATACCACAGACTGGGTAGCTTAAACAAAAGAAATTTATTTTTTAACAGTTCTGGAGGCCAGAAGTCCAAGATCAAACTGCTGGCAAGCTTGGTTTCTTCTGAGGCCTCTCTCCTTGGCTTGTAGATGCCCCTACTTGCTATACTGTCACATGGTCTTTTCTCTGTTCATGTACATCCCTGATGTCCCTGGTGTCTCTTTGTGTGTCCAAATATCTTCTTCTTAAGAGGACTACAGTCACATTGGGAGAGGGCCAACCAAAATGGCCTCATTGTAACTCAATCACCTCTTTAAAGCCCATGTCTCCAAATACAGTCATTCTGAGGTACTGGGGGTTAGGCCATCAACACGAATTTTGGGAGGACACAATTCAGTCCACAACAGATTTTACGCAACAAACTATAACTGTGCAATAATACAGGTACATTCAAATGAGAAGAGGAACCATGTGAAGGCTGACAGAAAGTATGAGAAACTATTAGGCAAAGAAAGCATCACCTGGGCCCAGTTCTAGCTCCAGAATCTCAAGTCTATAAACCATCATCTTTGATTGTCATAAAATACTTTAGGTATCACAAAATGGGAAGAAGATAGCATCAGGTGATAAGACAGACTTGAATAGAGACAAAAAGAGGAATGGATTTGTTCCAGAGGAACAAAGGTAAATACCATCCTCTTATACTTGAACTGGGATTATGGATTCAAATACAGCAAACTTGGAGGTCAGGTAAAAATCCTGACAGGTTTATGGGATAATGTGCTCCTTGCTCTCATTCCTTAAGTCATGAAGATTTTAAAGTGTGTGTGAGTGGGGAGTGGGAAGGTGTAAAGTCTTGATTGACCCCAACCTTTTGTCCTCTCTTCCACCTAAAGCTATTCTTTATCCATCTACCTCCAGTTAAGCTTTTCTCTAGGCCAGATTTAAACCTCAATTCCTTATCCATTTAAAATACTCCTCTCTTGAAGTACCCCAGGTCCCTGAGCAAAAATGGAAGAGAAATGGAACTGCACTGACTTAGTAACACAATGCTGGGGGACCACTTCTGTTGGCCATTTCCTTTTCCAGTGCCTAGAAGTGACCTTTTTCCTTCTGACAGGGGTTGCCAGACGTCACAGGGACCAACACCAGGCTTCTGGGAGGTGGCTCAAGGCCGATGGCCAAGAATGTGAGTGCAAAGGTCAGTAACTCAGCATCAACCACAGCAATGCACCATCATGATCCCAACTCTCTCCCTTGAGTCCCCCCGAGACCAGTGCAGATGTTATCTGAGCTCATTTCACCCATTCCCTTCTCTAACAGCCCACCACATGCAGCACCAATGCTTGCTTTCTTCCTGAGTCTCAGGCAAGAGCTGGACTCCTCCAAGTTCAGGGGAGAGCTGAGTGAATCTCTGGCTGCCCTCTCCCCCTGACCCTTTTCCCCAAGAACTCAGGACTGCCTTCCAAAAGCTTCCAAGATCTTATTCTCAACCTTATTTTACTCAAAATAAGAAATCAGAGAGGCAAAATGGCTTACCTGTGGTACTGCAGCCACTAAAGGCAGACACCCAGATCTTATTCCTCATTTTCTGGTCTCCCTAATGATATCCTGATGCCCCCTCCAAAGCTGCCACGAAATTCTTGCCAATACAGCTCAGGCAAAACAACTCAGAAGTCCTGGGGCTAATATAACTGGATACCTCTAATGCTGTGTCTATCCTTTTCCCCATCCCACTGCAGTACGAAACAGGAACTGAAAAGAAAGGAAGATGGCAAGTAAAGCCTTGCCCTACACCCTACTCTTAAACTTATTAACCCTACCATCTAAGCAGCAACCTTGTTATTTCAGATTGGTTCCTGAGAGCCCCTAAAAGAAAACCCATGACAGTGCCTGGACTGCCACAGAAGCGGTGTCCCTGCGATCATTTCAAGGGCAATGTGAAGAAAACCAGTAAGTTTCAAAAGAATGACCTTCCTCAAACCCTCTGGGTATCGACCAGGGATGAAGCAGGGGTTGAGAATAAACAGAGGTGAAATAAAGACCAGGATTAACTCACATCTCAGCCCTTTCTACTCAGTGTCAACTTGTTGGGAAACAGGAAGAGGAAGAAAAGCAGGACAAGATTCTCTTAATACCAGAAAGGGTTAAACAAATTCTTAGACTTTAGAACCGCATTGCTTATTAAAGTGGAGGAAGATGGGCTGTGGGGGACCTGGTAATTGATCTCTGAAGATGACATGAGTGTCAGCATCAAACAGAATTTGATTCCCCTCTAGACTACCAATTTTTAAATGTCATAAAAAGTAAATTGGAAAATGTTAATCTGATTGATATTATGATATTATCAAGAATGGGATAAATCAGGATCCCCATCATTACTGATGGAAGTAAAATACAATTTGGTAGTACTTATCAAAAATTTAAATGTGTGTACCTTTTCACCCAGTAATCTCACTTCAAGAAATCTCTAGTATGTAATATTTGCATGGGTACTCAAAGATATGAGTATAAGAATATGAATTATACCAATATTTGCATCAACAAATAAATGAAAATAAAAATTGTTCATCAAAAGCAAACTGGGGGACCGGCCCAGTGGTGCAGCGATTAAGTTTGCACATTCTGCTTCGGCAGCCCCAGGCTCACAGGTTCGGATCCCGGGTGCAGACCTATGCATTGCTTGTCAAGCCATGCTGTGGCAGGAGTCGCTCATAAAATAGAGGAAGATGGGCACAGCTCTTAGCTCAGGGCCACCCTTCCTCAGCAAAAAAGAGGAGGATTGGAGGCAAATGTTAGCTCAGGGCTAAACTTCCTTAAAAAAAAAAAAAGCAAATTGTGCAATTGTGCAGTTGTCAAAAACAATGAGGTAAATCATTATGTGTTGATCAGAAAGATATCCACAACATAGTAAATGAAAAAAAGATGCAGAACCACTACTTCATACTCTTCATGAAAATAAATTCCAGGATTAAAGATCTAAATTTAAAAGATAAACTTATAAGGGAATATAGGAGAATATATTCATGACTTTAGGAAAGATTCCTTAAATAAGATACAAAAAGTAAAAGCCCTAAAAGAAAAGATTAATAAATCTGACTTCATTGAAATTAAGAAATTTTGGTCATCAAAAGAATCAAATGACAATCTAAAAGTAGGAGATGATATCTGCCACATATATAACTGACAAAGGATTAATATTCAGAATATAGAAAGAATTCCTAGGCAGGCAGGCAACACAACAGACAAATAGGCAAAAGACTTAAATATATTTTGGAAACAAGGAAATCCAAACAGCTCATAAACATAGGAAATGGCACTCAACCTTACTAGTAAGTGGGAAAATGCAAATTAAAATCAAACAAATATCACTAGATAGCATCAGAGTGGCAAAAATGTTAAAGTCTGACAATACCAAGTATTGACAAAGAGCAGAACAGAGAAATTCTCATATCCTGGTAATGGGAGGGTAAATCACTTGGAAAAAGTGCTGGCAGTTATCTGCTAAGGTTTGAGCTTTGTGACCAAGCAACTCCACTCTCAGGTATATACTCCAAAGCAATGCAGCCTTATATGCACCAGGAGACATGTACAAAAATTGCATAGCAGCATTGCTCATAACTACCCCACACTGAAAACTTTCCAGTGAATAAATGAATGGTGGTGCATTCAAATATTGTATATCAGGGAGAATGAACAAACACATAAAAATGTAAACGAATCTTTCAAACATAACGTTGAGGAAAAAAAAACAAGATACAAGAAAATAGCTATAGTGTGATTTCATAAAGTTCAAAAACAGGCAAAATTTAACTAACATATTTAGAAATACATAAGTGAGTGGTAAAACAATAAAGAAATGAAAGTAAATTCTTATTATAAGAGTCAAGACTACCTCTGTGAGGGGGAGAGGGAGGACAGAAATCAGAAAAGGAGTCTAGGGTCCAGCCCCCAGGCCAAGTGGTTAAGTTCCCGCATTTCACTTCAGGGTCCAGGGTTTCACGGGTTTGGATCCTGGACATGGACATGGCACCACTCATCAAACCATGCTGAGGCAGAGCCTCACATAGCGCAACCAGAAGCACCTACAACTGGAATATACAACTATGTACTGGGGAGCTTTGGGGAGAAGGAAAAAAATTAATTCATTAAAAAAATTTAAAAAAAATAAGATTGGCAACAGATGTTAGTTCAGGTGCCAATCTTAAGAAAAGGAGGCAATATTCTATTTCCAGGCCTGGGTACCAGTTTCATGAATATCTGTCTCATAACTATTTATTGAACTGCATATATGAGTTTTTATGGACCTCTATAGACATATCATTTTTGCAATAATAAAAGATTTGTTAAAGGTGCAGAGCAAAGCAGTATGTATAGTATAATCTCATTTTTGCTTTTTAAAGTAAACCATTACATTTACATATAAAAGATATGGAAGACTATGGAGTAAAATATTAATAGTAGTTAACTCTAGAGAATGGAGAGTGGAGGTTGGAGTAAGGGATCATCCTTTCACTTTTTACTGGATATATTTTTTATTTTAATTTTTTCCATGGCACAAGTATTACTACTAAAATTTTAAAAGCTCTCATAAAAGTTAAATTCTTAAAATGTTTTTAACACTAGTCTCTCCCCTTTATTTTCACCCTAGGGCACCGAGGGCACCACAGGGAGCCAAACAAGCACTCCAGAGCCTGCCAGCAATTTCTCAAACAGTGTCAGCTAGCAAGCCTTGCTCTGCCTTTGTAGGAGCTCTGAGAGCCCACTCTCCCAACAAAACACTCTCAGTCAAGGGACAGTGAGTGCACCTGGAGGATGCTCATTTCCCACCTCAAGCTCCCCCTCCCTGTCTCCACTCCAGTGGTCTCAGGAAGCATTTTCCCAAGGTTATTGCTCCCTCTAGTGCCTTCTGCTCTCCTCAGTCTTTTCCCATGCCCTCCCTTTACCCAGGCTTAAGCTTAATTACCTGAAAAAAAAAAAACCCAGGAAACCCCAGTTTCCTAGCTGGTCCCACCAACCAGGCAAGTAGCACACAGAGGTCAATAAATATTTTTAAATGTAATAGGTTAAACTCATTTCTTTCAAATGGGGTCTGGCAACTCACATTCAATCCAGATGATCCACTGTTCACTCCAAACCCCACCCAGATTCTACACCCACTTCTTCCCACCACCACTCTCACTCTTTCCCTCCACTGCCCAACTTTTCACTCTTTTACTCATTCAACAAAACTTTCCGGGGTAAGAGCTAGGTGGGGCAATGAAAGTAGGTATAGCAATGATTCAGACATGCTCTTATATAAAATGGAGGAAGACTAGCACAAATGTTAGCTCAGAGCTAATCTCCCTCAAGCAAGAAAGGAGGAATATTGGCAACAGATGTTAGGTCAGGGCTAATATCTTCATCAGCAAAAAAAAAAAAAGAAAAGAAAACACAGATTTAAAAAACAACCTGGCACAATTTCCTAGCATGTACAATGCCTTTAGTCTTTATTATTGTCATCATCATCATCATTACTGGTCATTGTACTCTGTGAACTTCCAATGTAGTACAGATGACATATATGCCGAACCACATCAAGACTAGAGAGATGCTGTGTTAAGATCTCAAATGACATTTAAAAGCGCTTCAAGCTGTAAAAATGGGAAGACAGTATTTTTTTTAACATAACAGTGAAATGATAAAAGCAATAATATAAGGAAATTAAACTGGTAACCATTTGAAAGAACGAGTAAAGAAGAAAAGTTTACTACAATAGTATAGAGACTGCTTCTCTATTGGGCCCTTTCCTCAAATATCAGAAAGGGACAAAAAAAAGGAACGCTCATCCAGAATCTGGCTTCTGTCATCCCAGATGAAACAGAGGACTAAGTTAGGATGCTTGCCTTAGGAGAAAAAACATTTTAACTGAGTGGTGAGTGGGGTGGGGCCCTATTTATGATACAAGAAAACAAGCCCCTCCCCTCTGGTAGGACAGTGCTGGGCACACAGCCTCCTGTTCCTAATCCCTCCTCCCACAGCAGGAGGCACAGAAGTGCAGCACCTGGCACAGGAGTGGGGGCCAGCAGTGGTCGGCCCACTTGCCAACTGCCTTCAAAAGGAAGACCAGGGATGTCAGGATGAAGGAGTGGAACCCAAAGGGAGATGCCATCATGAGGAATCAATGAGGCATCTGAGACAAGGGAGGCATGAAGGAGGAGGGGCAGCAGAATGAAGCCCGAGAGATCAACATCTCCTGTGAGGGAAATAACAACAGTGGAGCCAGGTTCTAAGTCCAAATCTAGGCTTGCCGGGGAACTTGAGCCACATTAGACACCAATCACCCAGCCAGAGCCTGGGCCAGAAAAGGCACCCACAGCCCAGCCAGCATCTAAGACTTAGCAGGGACCCAACACCCAACAGGAGCCTGCTTCACAGCAAATGCCCTTCACTCAGCAGGACCCCCTTGTTGAACATGAAGCTGAATCCCAGCAGGAACCTAGAACCCAACAAAAATCTGCTTTGCAGCAGGAATTTCTTGCCGCACAGGAGCCTGCACCACAGCAATCACCTCCCACCCAAAGGGTGCCCTTCATTCAACAGAAAGCTGCCTTGCAGCGGAGACCTGGGCCAGGAACAGAATCTAGAAGTCAATAGGAACCACACTTGAGAGAGGGATGTGCAGCCCAGACAGGATCTGGCCCAGGAGAGCCACCTCTAGCTCAGCGAGAAGCTGGATCAACACCTTCAGCCCAGCCTAGACATGGACCCCAAAATGGACCACCTGCCCAGATTGGATCTATGTCCCAAGAGACACCAGGAGCGTCAGACCCTACAGCCCAGCCAACAGCTCCAGTGCAGGGAGCCAAAACAAATCCCAGCAGGGATCTTTGACAGAGTGGGGATTTCTATCAGAACTGCACCAACTGTCCTCACAGCGACCAGCCTCAGGGTGGAAGACACGCTTTGAGTGGGTCACAGATCCGGACTCAGAATCAGATTAGGGGTCTCTTTTAGGGACCGATTCGCCATCCATGAGGGTGGGACAGTACAGTGGCCCAGTAAATGAAGCTCGCCTTCAAGGGGAAGTCTGGTTATGGAGTGATGTCAAGATGTGGTGGGACATCAGCACCTGAGAAGAACAGCCCCAGCAAGAAGCACAGACACTACCGACACACGAGTGAGTGTGAGCCTGGGGGACAGGGAGCCTCCCAGGACAGTCATTCATTCAGTCAGGGGTACTAAGGACCACCGGTATGTCAGTTAGCCCGGGTGATCCCTCCACAGTCCTGCCAGACAAAGAGCCCCAGCCCCAGTGACGGATGAGGAAGCTGAGGCCTAGAGAAGAGAAGGCTGTGCCTGAGGCCGGGCAGTGAGGAAGCGGCCCAGCCAGGATCCAAGCCAGGGTGGGACTTCTTCCCCTGCACCAGGCTGCCCCCCACGGAGGATTGGGGTGCAATCACACAGAAGTGGGCAAGGGCTCCGGGCTGGGGGCCAGGAAACCAGGGAAGCTGCCCTCCTGCCAGTATCCACCCACCCGTCCCCAAACCACCCAGCACAGCCCTGTGCAGACACCGCCACAGGCACTGGCGACACAGGCTGACGCGGACCCTTACCCTCGGGGGTTCCGTCCTGACTTAGGATCCTGAGCTCCCAGGAAGACACCGCTCCCCGGCCAGGCTGCCCCCCAGGGGAGTCGCAGGCCAGCCAGGCCTCATGGCCTTGGGGCTGTTCTCAGGAAGGGAGCCTGCGAGAGGGGCTGTGGGGTCCGCCAAAGTCCGGGCAAGGTCGGGGCTGGATGGAGGGGGCAGCGGAGGGGGGGACGGGCCAGGACTCGGCGGCCGCCAGCTCTCCCTCCCCTCCTCCGAAGAGGGCAGGGGCCCGGCGGTGCAGGCTCGGCTCCTGCTCAGGCCCCGACCCTCCTTCCCTGGGCTCAGAAGCCCGCCATGCAGAAGGCAGGCGCGCAAGTTCCATCCGCGGACAGAGAGGTCCCTCGTTGAAGCGGCCTGAGGGCAAACAGGGCAGCCCAGTCGGGCGAGTCCACAGGCCGCCACGCTGCTCTCGCCGAGGCCTGTCCTCCCGGAAGGGCTGCGTCTCCCAGGGCGGAGAAGTCGGAACGGGAGTCTCTCAGGGCTGCTCGCCAGCTTTGGGAGGGCGAGGGTGGGGGTCGGGAGGGAAAGAGGGTCCCAGGTCTGCTTTTTCCGGCGGTGACGATGAAGAGCTGTTTCTTCAGGCCTCCAGAACCCAGACTCAAGGCACGTCGTCTCCACAGCGCTGCCAGAGACCAAGCCACTTCCCCTCAGGCACCTGAGCCGCAGTTGACTGTATGCGCATGCGCGAGCCTGGAGCCTGCCCTTGTCTCCCGCCTTTTCCCAGGCATGCGCCCCTCCCTCTACCGCCTGTACTTCGCGCAGCGGTCCTGTGGCTTGGGATTAGTGCGCAGGCGCTGACCATTCTCCCCTTCCCTTCCATTCTTGCTCAGGGGAGAGGGTGTGGAAAAGAATCCAGAGAAAGAGCAGTAGCAGAACTAGGACACAAAGTGCAGGGGAGAAGGCGGGTTTCCTCCTCCCAGGGCTTGCAGGCAGAGCCCTGCCTCCAGTGCTTCTGTCCTGCCCTGGCTTTGAATTGCTCCAGGACCTAGCCCTCCCAGCCTCCTGCGCCCCACCACTGCCCACAAGTAGGGGCCCATTGGCGCCCCTGCTCTCTGCTTGCAGCGGGCAGGCAGGGACTTGTTCCACAAAATCCCTTTGTGGTGAAACGGGTAAACAGTTAGTCATTGATGATTAAGTAGCCAGTAACTAAACATTGTTTTTTCTTTTTCGCAATTACTGATTATAGCTTTTAGTTTTTCACCAGCCCATTGTTATCTGTGCTGCTTAGGCAATATGCTATCTGACTCCCACAAGGTTCATACAGATAACATCTCCCCAGTGCTGGGGTCACCATGGTAATGAGTGTTTGAGCTGTTTTTCAGGAATTAGAACCCTTTGTCCACATCTGGCCAGTTTAGACCACCAACCCATCCGTGGCTGCACAGATGCCCAACAAATGACCTTTTGACATCAAGAGGCTAAAAACTCCACCCTCAGATCACGTTAATGCCACCATTTTGTGAACATGTGTCATAGGAAGAGGCACGATTTGACTATGCTTGTACAGATCATCAATTACCTCACCTCTCCTCACCTGCAATCATCCATCTTCACATTTCAGACCACCTTGCCCCATACCCCATAAATATCCCTGAGTCCTCATTTTTGGTGAGGTGGATTTAAGGCTCTTCTTCCGTTTCTTCACTTGGCTACCTTGTGATTAAAACCCTTTCTCTGCTGCAATCTCCTTCTCTTGGTGTGTGGCTTTCTGGGAGATGGGCAAAAGTGAACCTGGTTCCGTAACAATAGGAAGATGAGTGGGAAGGTGAGGCTGAGAGCCAACACAACACGTGAGAATATCGACGCTTCCCTACTGGGGTGATCCCTGTGAGACTCCCCAGTAGTCCTGCCAGAAGGACACTTTTTTCTGCCTCCAGGGAAGCATTTTTGCTGGTCTCTAGCCCTTTAATGTGTGTGAGGGGGCATGGCCAGGTCATAGGCCCTAGTGGTTGGAGGCAGGCCACCAGCAGTGGAGTGAGGCCAGGATTGCTCAGAGGGTGGGACCTAGAGAGGAGGGAGCCCAGGATTTGGTGATGTGGGGTGCCGGTGGTGGAGTGTAGCAAGGACTGGCCCTCAGGGAGGAGGCCTGGTAGCTGAAATTGGCCCCCGCACTGGGACTGCAGAGTTGATGGAGTCAGCCAGGGAGACCAGGCCTGATGGGGCCACTTGGGCCCCTGCCTCAAGCTGGAGTAGGTAAGGAGCAAGGAGCATGAGTAGCCCCCTCCCCAGGACCCACTCCCAGATGCCCTCCCACTCTCGCTGCTCACATCTGCCCAGCCTTTTGTCTCTCTAAGCACATCTGCTGTGTGGGATGAAGCCCAGGCAGGCCACCCCAGCATCAGCCACCTCCTTGTTCCTCACCCCCAGGAGAGTGAGGAGCTCAGCAGCCTGGTGAAGTCAGAGGGTCCACACAGCCTGGAGCTGTGGCCACACCCCAGCAGGCAGCCAGCTCTAGTAGTCCCTGGTAGCGCACATCTAGGGTGGTGGCTTCATGGCCCAGACCTCCAAATCCCACGAGCCCTACCTCAAGAGCTGGGCCCAGGAGCTGGGTGCCCCCGTCCTCTCCATCGACTACTCCTCGGCCCCCAAGGCCCCCTTTCCCCACTCGCTGGAGGAGTGCTTCTATGCCTACTGCTGGGCCATCAAGCACTGAGCCCTCCTTGGTGAGCACCGGCCCCTCACTGCCACCAGCTTCCCCTCCCTGCCCCAGCCTGCTTCAGTCCCCACCTGGTACTTCAGGGGTAGTGAGCCATCTAGTGGCTCAAGACTCAGTCTCCCACCAAAGCCACCCCTTCTATCTCCTACCACCCAGCCCTCTGCCACCTGTTCACCCCCCAGCCCCCACCTAACTCCTCCATCTCTGCCTCAGCACCTTCTCTGGCTGCCCTACGGCTCACCTGACCTTCCATCTCAACCACTCCTGTAACTGAAAGTTTGGTCTCTGAACCTAATGCCAATCCAAATAATGAGAATGGAGTCTTGAGTGGAAAGGAGAAGGTTTATTTTGCCAGGCAGAGGGAGCAAAGCAAGGGCTAGTGCCTCAAGAATTGCTAGCTGCCCATTAAGAAACAGGTAATTTTTATTTGGAGTTTTGGGTAGGGGAGGAGGTGCATGTAGCCTTCCTGTCTGGTATTTTCCCACCAGCCTGCGTTTGCCCTTGAGAGGCTGCTTGCAGGGAGGGGATAGATAAGGAATTCTACAGGTGGCTGTCCTTGGTGAATTCCTCTGGGAAGCTTCAGTTTCTTGATATTCTCTGGACATTGGCTTTTCTGTAAAAGAACTTCAAGGACCTGTGATTAGCTACAACTTTAGTGGGAGTCTAGCTTGAGGCTACCTGGGCTTTAACAGTTTGTAACTTTTATTGGGTTGTAAAGCTCAGAGAGTCAAAGGTTAAGGAGACAGATATTTACATGAGTGTAACAAAAGAAGCAGTGAACCAGATGAATGCTTTTGGTTTTAACCCCATATATGATGGGTTCAATGTAGAGGGACCAACATCAGGGCAGGTATTAAGAGCCTGTAACACTTCCTCCTTCTGCCTCCTCCTTCCCTACTCCAGCCCTGATGCTCCATCCCCTCCAACTCCCCATCTACCCTGACCTTTTATTTCCTCCTCTTGTTTCTCCAACACTGCTGTCCTGCACTGGCCTATGATCTAGCCTATTCTTCCAGCTCCTCTGACCTCCCACTTCTGACATCTTGGGAGGCACAGAGCAGGGTGGGGCCACACCCCTCGGCACAGGGCCTGTGGCCCTTTAATGCTGTCAGCCTAAGCCCTGTCCTTCTATCTCCTGGCCAGGAAGGCACCTCCCTCCTGAAACAGCCCTTGATCTGTTGTTTCCCTTGCTTCTGACCTCCAGCCTCCCAAGCTTCCCTAGAACTACCTGATCTCTGGGCCTCTCCATGTCCGAAGTCAGCCCAATCCTCTGGCCACTGTCCTCCTAATGGATCCAAATCCTTCCCTCAGTTTACCCAGTCTCTAAAATTGCAGTTGGCTAGACCTTGGGGTTGGGGCCCTAGACCCCACCTCTGAGAGCCCAGGGTGCCTAGCCCAGAGGTCAAGATTCTCCCTGCCACACGTGACTAAGCCCCTTTCCAAATCAGGCTCAACAGTTGAGCAGATATTCTTCACAGGGAACAGCGCAGGCAGCAACCTCTGCTTCACTGTGTCCCTTCAGGCAGCAGCCTATGGAGTGGGGATGCCAGGTGGCATCATGGGAGCCTACCTGGCCACAATGCTGCAGTCCACAGCCTCTCCCATCAGCCTTCTGAGCCTCATGGACCCCCTGCTGCCCCTCAGTGTGCTCTCAAAGTGTGTCAGCGCCTATGCTGGTAAGGCCACACCCACAGAGCTGGGGGCCTGGTGGTGCTTGGATGCCTGGATCCTGCAGGGACAGGGGCTACAGGCCAGTCTCCTGGATCTGAGGGAGGAGGGGCTGAGAAAAGGAATCTGAGATCCTACTGAAGCGATTAGATATTGTTGGGTCCTTGGGGTCACAGATGCCTGAAGTTCTAGATGTTGAGAAGAGGCCTAGAAAGAAAAGAGACCAACTCAGCCCCACATAACTCCACAGATAGGGAGACAGAGGACCACTCTGACTCAGACCAGAAGGTGCTGGTCATGACGGGGCTGGTGCAGTGGGACACAGCTCTGCTCTTCTGAGACCTGCACCTGAGCACCTCCTCATAGCTCAACTCCTTCCTGAAGCCAAGTAGACACAATTCCTACACCAACTTGGGACCCGTGACAGGTGAGTGGAGACCTCACTTCACACACCCATCCAAGGTGGCCATGAGGGACAGCCTGGCACACCAAAAGTCCTAGGGGAGGATAGAGGCCATGGCCTGGGCATAGAGGGAAGCAGAGATCACCTTCCAGGTTCTGCCCTGTATGCATCCCTGGTCCCTACCACAAAGCCTTGATTTCCAAATCTGGAAACTCTCAGACTTCTGGTCCCCCAGGTCATCTCGGAGCCCCAGGACCTGTAGGATTTAGCTTTCCAAACAGCCTCTCCCAGAAAGGCACCCTGGAAAATGACTCAGAAGACCTACCACGTGTCATGATTTTCAGTCCCAAAAGTGACGCTGAAATCCGTTGGGCCCTCAGGTGGGAATCCAGCCCTCCTAGATTCTTTCTAGACTTTTAACTGAGGTCTGTGGGGGTAATACCCCACTCCAGGGGCTGGCCTAGGAACCTGGGGTGGGGAAATCAGCAGACTGGACAGCCCTCAAGAAGTGGAGGAGATTCCCAGTCTTGGGTGGGTGGCAGGACCCTCAGGCAACCGAAAATCACTTCCATTCAGGGATCCATTTTGTTCCCACCATTTTTTAACATTTTAAAGATTTTAAAGCACAACTAACACATGAAAGTTATTCCAATTGGATATGTTTTATTTTAAATTGTTTTTAATTTTACAGTATTTAAATGGATGCAAACAAATATACACAAAAACAATTAAAAGTGATTTGAATTTTAGGCACGTGGACGATTAAGCAGTGGGGTTTTCCTTGTAGGATAAGGTGACAAGTGAGCCCCTAGAGGCACACATGTCACTCTAGCTCCTTATGGTACCAGGTACTCACTGGGTGCTGGGTGACATGGGCAAGTAACAGTATCTGTGAGCCTTGCTTTGCTCCTCTGTGAAATAGGTACACTAAGAGTACCTGCCTCATAAGGTTGTTGTAAGGACCGCATGCATCTTTGTGTCAAGCACCCAGCACAATACCTGGCACACAGTAGCTGCTCTTAGAAGATTCTGGCACCCCTGGCAGGCTGTACCCTGTGATTCTAGTCAACAATTCTGTTCCAGTGACCCTCTGGGTCATGGTGCACTTATGCAGTTCTTCTCATATAACCTTGCATTTTGCCTCCATGGATTTATAAAGACACCGAGATTTGGAGGTGCTTTCCCAGGAGGCAGCCCTGATCCCATCACCTGGCCCTTCTCTCCAACACCAGGAGGGTCACATGAGACAGAGGGTTTGGTCAGCTCAGTACCTGACAGTGTCCAGACCCCAGTGCCAGAGAGGCAGTGCTGAGGCCTCAGGCAGTGCCAGGATGGGAGGCAGAGGTTTGACAGGAACTGGAAATGAGAGCAGGAGGCAGATCCAGAGAGCAGGCCACCACAATTAATCCCTGATGAGACATGGAGACATCGGATCCCTTCCTTGTGCCCAAGTGGGGACTCTGAACAGTAGCCTGCACTCCAGCGACAATGTCTGTAAGGAGCAGACCTAAGCCAGGCCAGGTATCCAGCCATCCCTGTCTGCACCCAGTAACAGATGCTTAATAAACATGTCAAATAAATTTCTCAAATGGTTGAGGAAACCACACAATGGAAGCCCTTCACTCCTGTATGACACCTGGAGGTCACAGCACATTCCATGTACACACAGGGGTATTGGCATCAGCATGGGAGGCCTGTGGCTATCCCGGGGAGAGGCCTTTACCCCTTGTTGAGTCAGGAGGGAGGACAGGGGCCTCCTAACAGTGAGGGGTTCGATCCCCATTCATCCAGAAAATCCCACCCCCTTCCCATGTCTACCTTGTGAGGGACTTCTCTCCCTGGACGGCCTGGGCTGATAGCCTGTGTTCTTCCTCTTCTCACAGAGACCTGACCTGACACAAACTCTGGATTCTCCACCCCAGGTAAAGTTACCCTAAGGGGAGGAGGGAGCCCCACTCTGACCTCAGAGTAATCAGGGGGTGACTTCTCACCTCAAGGGTCTCAAGTCTGTGGGGACACTAGTTGTAGTCCCCTGAAGACATCTCACCAGCCCAAGGCAGCAGAGTGAACAAGGGAAACTTCCAATGCAGGATGGGATAGGAGAACCAGGACCTGTGTTTGCTTCCATGTCAAAGGGGCTGAGGGTCCCATGGAGCCTCCCCTCTCCTAACAGAGGAACCCACAGGATCCCCTGTCTGAGTCTTCATGTGGAACTGATCTAGGTCCTGGGCCCTGTGGAAAGGCCTAGAGGAGATGACAGACAGGGACACAGATGACTCGGATGCCATGCCCCAGTGCTGTGATTGGGGAAACACAGGTCATTCTGGGGACCAGCCCTTCACTCTCTCTTGAAAGCCTCAAGAGACCCCTCACCCTTCCTTTGAAACCACCAGAACAGAGAGCTTCTCCGGAGGCAGCACATCAACCAGGCAGCACAGGACACTGGATTAGGAGTCCACTGGACAATGCCTGTCCTTTCCCTGGGCTCACCCTACACTGGGATGGAGTTGGGCAGCCTCGCAACCAGCAGTGACCAGGACCTAGGCTTAGAGGACCTTCAGCCTGGAGATCAGAACTCATGTCTGTCCAGGGCCCAGTGCCAGTGCACACCTTCTAGAGCCTGGTCAGCATCCTTGGTGCAGCCCCTGACACTGGCAGCATTCCCTTTGGGGGGCGAAATTGGGACACACAGAAAATTAACTCATGAACCTGACTTTGGCTAAGGAGGTGAAGAAGGAGCCTGACTTCTATCCCTTGCTCAGGAAGACCCTTCTGGGTCCTTCCTATCCGTTCCTTCTAAGGGCCTCAGAGCACCCTGATCTGTCAGGGGTCTGTGTGCATCTCCCCACTCCCTGCCTGGTACCACCCATGGGGAAGGCAGAATGACCACAGGAAAGTCAGCCAGTCAGAGGACAGGGGCCCCCAGGATGATCAGGGAGCAAATAGACAGGCTCTGAGCCACACCTCAACCAACATGCTTGGGTGGGGGGGTCTCCCTGAAACTTTCCCCCAAGGATCAGGGAGCCCACAGCCACCTGATCTCCCACCACCACTGTCCTCTCACCCAGGACACATGGGAAACCTCTACCTTCACACCCGAGAATTGCAGCTCCTGTGACACCCTATATTGAGTGTCTATCCCTGAAAGCAGAGGCCAGGCTGGAGACACTGGAGATAGAGGGTGGGTACCCTCACTGGTCATCACTCAGCTTGCCCCTTTCTCATGCCCAGAGTCATCTCTGCGATCTTCCTGCCAGGAGTAAATCCAGCATTCCCAGAGCATTTGAGGACACTGGGAACATCCTGGTGCCCAGCTGGATTTCTGTGTCCCAAGAGAAAATAATCCCCTGAGTTTGGGACTCCTGGTTCTCTATGTGGTACTGACAGAACCCAAGGCCAGGACACAGGATACAATAGAGGTCAATGCTGGGATGGGTGGGTCATCCTCTCAGGGGACAGGGGTCCCCATTAGCCTTCGTATTGAAAATATATTCCACAGGCCAGTGTGATCAGCATCACCTGAGAGCTTGTTAGATGCAGACTTTCAGGTCCACCCCACACTTGCCAAGTCAGAATTTGCGTCTTAACAGGATCTGCAGAAATCTAGCCACCCTGGGTCTATACTCCAGCACAGTAGAACTCTGGAAGGACTGGATGGGCCACATTCCCATGGGCTCACACTTCAAAATGGTAAATTTTAGGTATGTGAATTTTTTCTCAAGACAAAAAATTTAGGAGAGGAACCTACACATTACCTTTGTATAAAAATGGCACCAATGCACCACTGCAAGTGTATGTGAATGTCCATTTCTTCACACTCACAGCACTCCCATATTAATTATGCGGGAGCAGAAGCAGGTGTCACCCAGTTATCCGTCTTGCTTTCTTTTATTCATTCTCTGAACACGTATAGCCATTTTCCTGTTTGAGGCCCTTGTGGAGGAGCAATGGGGCCATTGAGAACCACGTCAAAAGTTTGGAATTCCTTTCCCCCAATCCAGACTCTGCAGACATTCCCTGCAGAGAGAAGGACCAGTCTGATGGGAGTAACTCAGCAGAGGGAGATGAGTTTCAGTCCAGCCCCCTGGGCCCCTCCATGGGACCATGACCCTGAGAAAGATCCTTCAGTGCTCAGTCGAGGCCTGGCCTAAGGGGCCCCCTGGGATCCTCAAAGAGAAGCTCAGCCTGGGAAGCCTCTGCCCAGACCCCGGTCCCAGGGATCCTGACTCCAGTAACGCTGGGGAGTCCGTGCCAGAAGTGGATTTTGGCCTCCTGGATGGAGCTGTCTTGGAGCAACAGTTTCCCAGCTGCCCGAGTCCCCAGGCTCCTGAGCTGGTCACCAGCCAGGGCTCAGTCCTAAGTTCCACATCTGGGCAGGGGCAGAGCCTGATCCTTCAACCGAGACTCAGGATGGAGAGCACAGATGGACAAGGTTGCCAGGCCATTAGCTGACTGCCCTGGAGGACGTAGGGCACTCAAGAGTAAGGTCAGTGCCCCTAGCAGAGGAAGAGGAGAGAAGATGCTACTGGCAGCTCCTCATCCACCAGGGATCAGGCCTAGGGGCATTGTCTCTCGGAATCAAACAGTAACAGATGCCATTTATTCAGGCAGCTCTGCTCCACCAAGATTTAGGTCAGCTACTATGAATATTTTAAGGTTAATTCACTGACAATCTGGCAGCCAAATATTTATTCTACTTCATTGAGGGGAAACTGAGGCACAGGGAGATAGTCACTGAATCAGAGTCACACAGACCATGAGTGACAGATCAGAGTCCTGCAACTTCTGTTGCAGCCACAGCCCCATACTCTCCTCCATACAGGGGCCTTATCAGCATCTATGGATCCCACAACCAGCTCTGAGATAGATCCTTTCTTGCTAGGCATCCCCAGCTCAGAGAGAGAGATTGTGGTCTGGGGACTGAGAGAAATTAGAGAATTCATCTGGATTTACTCTAGAACTAAACTACCTGCATCAGCAATCAGAGTCAGCACAGGGAATGTCCAGGCTATCCCCTAGGTCCACACCTCCCTACACTGGACTTGATATCATTTATTTGTTTCCTGATGTATTTTTCTCACTCCCACTGGAGTAGAAAGGAAAGGACTTTGCTTTCTTACTTCCCACTCTACACCTGCATCCAGCACAGGGCCCACATGTAATAAAATCCCAATTGACTTTGATGGAGGGAAGGAGTGAATGGTGAAAGAATAACAAATGACTTATAGTCTTTTCAGAGACTGGAATCTGGGTGCAGAGTCCTAGGAAGTTCTGGACACACCTGTCCCCTGTCTGTCTCTTAGTGGTTGAGACCCATGTTCCATTCTCTGACCACCAACCCTTAAGGCCACTCTGAGAAGACACTCTCATGATGACTGTGAGGCTGCTCAGCCATGGGAGGGTTTTCAAAGCTGTTCTAGTCCCCTGGGGCAGCCATGGGCTCTTGGGCTCTTAGGTCTTTGAAGTCGCTTGTAACCCCCACTGCTTATGGCCTTGGATATTTCTTCCTCTCACTGCCCCTTCCATGTCCCTCATCTTCCTCCCACTTCATTCCAGCTGGAACTTCCTCTGCTCTGCACAGCTCCCTCCACCCTCAAGCCTTCCCCAGATTCTCCTGTTGACACCTGTGGACGGGCCCACCCTCCTGGGCAATAGTAAAGGACACAGAAATCAGTGGGAGCAGCAGCCCCTTGAGCTCTACCATGAGCCAGTTCCCCAAGTCACCAGGAGAAAGAGCTTCTGCTCCTATCCAGGGCTCTTTTCCTCCATGATCAACAAATGGAATGTGCCATGTGTCAGGGATGTGTGACCCCTTGGTCTACTCTCTACATGACTCAACCAGGGAGTCAAAGGCAGAAGGACAGGTCTGCAGTCCCCAAAAGCTCACAGGCTACTTCACCCCTTTGACTCCTGACTCACATCCTCATCCTGGTGAGGCCGCTGTTCCTCCAGTGGTTCCTGAGACCTTCCCAAAGTGGGGCTGGCTAGACCCTGCACTGTCTGACTGGTTTACTGCCTATTTCACACGCGTGGGTCCTCAAGATGACACCTTTACCACAGGGTGGGATGCTCACAGACGGTGAGATCCACCAGCCACCGTCCTTTCACTTAGATGCTGCTCAATTTGGACATATTTGATAAAACTCTAGTTGTCTTTCCTGAGGTCAAAGGAAAGACAAAAGCATGCCACTTGCCTGTGTGGGGGTTCCTCCTCATTTGCCTCCCGAACCATAGAAACTGGTGACAGGGACTCTCTTTCCTAAATTTACTGACATAACATATATCATTTCTACTAACTTGGTATAATTCTGCCCTTTAGATAAAAGAAACACCTCAGACTTAACTTCACCAATTCTGTCCTCTTACCAGGACTCACATGTCCCTCTCTACTCAGAGAGTCACCGATTTCAAGCCCATTTTAGCATTTTCCTTTGATCATAATGTGATTCTTTTTGTGTTTCAGAGCAAGCCTGTGGCCTTACAGTGTTCTCAAGAACCCAACTGCTATTCTAGCAAATTGGTATTAGATCTTTAGGCCATCAGTAATAATTTTCACATACGGAAGAAATTTAATCTCTCCACAAATTTGTCTCATATCCTCAAACACAGATGGTCCATTAGAACCAATATTCAACAAATTCATGCCACCCACTTTCTTCCTGTCACCTTCTGCATTTGCAAGCATCCACATTTATTTCAGGGAAGATCAACATGGTCTTCACTGCCCTCAGCAAAGAGAAGGTGACATTAAAAGGCAAAGCACATGGTTCTGCTGCCAAACCCAGCCAGCTCCTGCCTGTCCCCCTCACTCTTTTCTAGTTCATTCCTTGGACTCATGTTCTGACATTTATGGGATCACTGGCTCATGTCAGTGATTGTCACCTGGGCAGAACTGCCCCACCTCAAGGCCTGAGTACAGTCATACCTCATTTTATTGCACTTCACTTTACTGCACTTTGCAGATATTGCAGTTTTTACAGATTGAAGATTTGTGGCAACACTGTGTCAAGGAAGTCTATCAGTACCATTTTTCCAACAGCATGTGCTCACTTCGTGTGTCTGTGTCACATTTAGGTTATTCTTGCAATATTTCAAACTTTTTCATTATTGTTTTATTTTTTTTGGTGATCTTGTGATCTTTGATGCTACTGTTGTAATTGTTTTGGGGCACCACTAACTGTGCCCATATAAGATGGTGAACATAACCCATAAATGTTGTGTGTTCTGACTGCTCCACGAACCACCTGTTCCCTTGTCTCTCTCCCTCTCCTTGGGACTCCCTAGACCCTCAGATACAACAGTGTTGAAATTAGGCCAATTAATAAACCTACAATGGCCTCAAAGTGTTCAAGTGAATAAAAAAGTCACACGTCTCTCACTTTAAATCAAAAGCTAGAAAAGATTAAGCTTAGTGAGGAAGGCACGGCAAAAGCCAAGACTGGCCAAAAGCTAGGGCTCTTGTACCAACATTTAGCCGGTTTGTGAATACAAAGGAAAAGTTCTTGAAGGAAATTAAAAGCAGTCTTCCAGTAAAGACACAAATGATAAGAAAAAGAAACAGCTTTATTGCTGATATGGAGAAAGTTTTAGTGTCTGGATAGATCAAACTAGCCTTCTCATAAGCCAAAGCCTTCTCGTAATCCAGATAAAGGCCCTAACTCCTTTCAAATCTAAGGTGGCTGAGGGGTAAGGAAGCTGCAGAAGAAAGGTTTGAAGCTAGCAGAAGCTGGTTCATGAGATTTAAGGAAAGAAGCCATCTCCTTAACATAAAAGTGCAAGGTGAAGCTGCAAGTGGTGATGTAGAAACTGCAGTGAGTTATCAGAAGATCTAGCTGAGATAACTAATGAAGGTGGCCACAGCAAACAGTGTATTTTTAATGTAGATGAAACAGCCTTATATTGGAAGAAGATGCCATCTAGGACTTGATAGCTAGAGAGAAGTCAATGCCTGGCTTCAAAGCTTCAAAGGACAGGCTGACTCTTATTAGGGCCTAATGCAGCTGCTGACTTTAAGTTGAGATCAGTGCTCATTTGCCATTCCAAAAATCCTACAGCCCTCAAGAATTATGCTAAATCTACTTTCCCTGTGCACTATAAATGGGAGAACAAAGCCTGGACGACAGCACATCTGTTTACAACACGGTTTACTGAATATTTTCAGCGCATTGTTGAGATCTACTGCTTAGAAAAAAAGAATCCTTTCAAAATATTACTGCTCGTTGACAATGCACCTGGTCACTCAAGAGCTCTGATGATGTACAATAAGATTAATATCGTTTTTGTATCTATTAATATCCATTCTGAAGCCCATGGTCAAGGAGTAATTTTGACCTTCAAGTCTTATTATTTAAGAAATACATTTTGTGGGGCTGGCCTGGTGGCATAGTGGTTAAGTTTGCATGCTCCACTTCAGCCCTAGGGTTTGCAGATTCAGATCCTGGGTGCAGACCTATGCACCACTCATCACATGATGCTGTTTCAGCGTCCCACTCATAAAATAGAGGAAGATTGCCACAGATGTTACCTCAGTGACAGTCTTCCTCAAGGACCCATCTTCCTCACCAAAAAGAAGAAGAAGAGGAAGAAGTTTAGGAAGAAGAAGAGGAGGAAGAGGTGGAGGAGGAAGAGGAGAAGAACAAGAACAAGAACCAGAAATACATTTTGTGAGGCTATAGCTAACACAGATAGTGACTCCTCTTATGGATCTGGGAAAAGTAACTGAAAATCTTCTGCAAAGGATTCACCATTCTAGATGTCATTAAGAACATTCATGATTCATGGGAAAAGGTCAAAATATCAACATTAACAGGAGTTTGGAAGAAGCTGATTCCAACCCTCATGGATGATTTGAGGGGTTCAAGACTTCAGTGGAGTAATTAACTGCAGTTGTGATGGAAATAGCAAGAGAACTAGATTTAGAAGTGGAGCCTGAGGGGCCAGCCCCATGGCACAGTGGTTAAGTGCATACATTCCGCTTTGTCGGCCCGGGGTTTACCGGTTCGGATCCCGAGTGTGGACATGGCACCGCTTGGCAAGCCATGCTGTGGTAGGCGTCCCACATACAAAGTAGAGGAAGATGGGCATGGATGTTAGCTCAGGGCCAGTCTTCCTCAGCAAAAGGAGGAGGATTGGCAGTAGTTAGATCAGGGCTAATCTTCCTCAAAATAAAAAGGAGTGGAGCCTGAAGATGTGACTGAATTGCTGCAATCTCATGATAAAAGTTTAATACATGAGGGGTTGCTTTTTATGGATGAGCAAAGAAAGTGGTTTCTTGAGATGGAATCTACTCCTGGTGAAGATGCTGTGAAGGTTGTTGAAACGACAACAAAAAATTTGAATGTTACATAAATTTAGTTGATAAAGCAGCAGCAAGGTTTGAGAGGATTGACTCAATTTGAAAGAAGTTCTACTGTGGGTAAAATGGTATCAAACAGTATCACACGCTACAAAGAAATCGCCCATGAAAGGAAGAGTCAATTGATGTGGCAAACTTCATAGTTGTCTTATTTTAAGAAATTGCCTGGGCCAGCCTGGTGTGTAGTGATTAAGTTCATGCACTCTGCTTCTGTGGCCTGGTGTTCACAGGTTTGGATCCCGGGTATGGACCTAGCACTGCTCGTCAGGCCACATTGTGGCAGCATCCCACGTAAAATAGAGGAAGATTGCCGCAGATGTTAGGGCCATTCTTCCTCACAAAAAGATAAGAAAGAAATTTCCACAGCCACCCTGACCTTCAGCAACCACCACCATCATCAATCAGCAGCCATCAGCACTGAAGCAAGCCCTTCTATCAGCAAAAAGATTGCAACATGATGAAGGCTCAGATAATAGTTAGCATTTTTAGCAATAAAATATTTTAAATTAAGGTATGTATGTTGTTTTTTTAGACATAATGCTATTGTACACTTAATAGACTACAGTATAGTATAAACATACTTTTACTTGTACTTGGAAACCAAAACATTTGTGGGACTTGCTTTATTGTGATATCTGCTTTATTGCAGTGGTCTGGAATGGAACCTACAATATCTCCAGGGGATGCATGTACTCACCTGACTGCCAGACTTGCTCCTGGTCCACCATGTGTTATTTGTGCTCAAATGCCCAGTCCCCTCCCCTCTGATTACAGCACATGTGGCTTTATTCTGTTTGCTCCAGATGGCCTGGATGCCCCGCCATTTCTCCCTCAGACTCTTATTACCATCCAGGGGCAAACTTCAGCTTCTCCTGCCACACAACCTCTAACCTGCCCACACAGTATTCTTGACTTATCAATCAGAGGCCTCAGCAATCCATACAGGAGCCCTTTATCCTCAACTATACTATGTAATAGCAGATCCTATATTCTGTCACCACCCAGGGTAGGACCACAGCCAAAAGACCACAGCCTCTGGCAAGCGGTCTCTGGAGCATAGGGACTGAGCCTGGGGTGAAGATCTCTCTGATTTTCTCAAAAGAGCCTGGAAGTAGTTATTTACCAGCCTGTATGCCAAAAGACAGTGCCCAAAAGTATACCATTTATAGGAGGACCAAGTGTACAGCCTTTTGTTAGACCATAACCACTTCTCTCTCAAAATTTCCTTCACCATGATATTAAATCCACGGGCCAGGAATAAAAGATTTCTTCAGAGTAAGAAATCATTTAAATTGGAAACTCTCTAAGGCCATGAAGACTAACTAGGCCATCCTGATTCCCTAATACACTACTTAACAAAAAGTAAATACCTTCTCTACTTATGTAAAGCTGTCCTGGCCCCACAGGTGGACAGGGCTTGCAGGCTTAATTTCCCCCAAACACATGGAAGTGTATATAATGAGCAGGGCTTGATCCTTTATAATGGCACAGGAAGTTCTAGGAAAAGGCCATATAAAAATCTATGGGACAAAAATTCTACCTGATGATGAGGTTGTTGGACATGTATACTGAGAAGAGGTTCCTGGTGCTGACAATGCAGAGATGTCCAGGGGGACCAGTCAGGGGTCATCCTGGGGTGATCTGGAAATCAGAGAGGATGTGCCGTTCTCTTTACAGATAGTCACTTGAACAAAGATACACAACATTGTGCAGGGGTCAAGGTCATGCTCTGGGTGACCTTTATAGTACTCACAGTGGACCTTGACCTGGATGAGATCTCTGAGGAAGGAGCACGGCCCCAGGACCCCCACTCCCAGTTAGTCACCTCCTCTGTTTTTCCAGGCTCAGTGGCGCAGCCCTTCATCTGAGCCAGCAACACCACAGTCATAGAATATAAGGACGCCATGGTCCTTCCCTGTCTTACAAATGGCACTGGAATCTCCATCTAGTAGTTCCTCAATGACCAGAGTCTGTGACTCATGGAGAGGATGAAGCAGTCCTGGGACCACAGCACCCTCACCACAGACCCTGTCAAGAGAGAGAATACCAGGGATTATCAGTGTGTGGTCTCCAACTGGGTCAGTCCCAGCAAAAATGATCATGTCTGACTAGCTGAGAAGTATCGGTCCACATCCTATTCCATGACTTATTAAACTCTAAATCAAATTTTTCTTACATTTTAAGCAATGGTTATGATGCACTTACTCTACAGAATATGTGAATTCTTAATTAAATGAAGGTAGAAAGTCCATAGAGGACTTTATTGAGTCAGTATGTGCTCAAAAATGTGAACTGACATTGTCAGTATTGTTGGCTTAAGGTCATATTCAACTTCAGACCCCACCGCTTGTCAGTCCCAGAGGCATCATCACCAAAGTGGGGATGACACAATGTCCCTCAGAAGATGCACAGTAGTTATGTGTGATGAGAGGTGGGAGCACTGAGCACCATACCCTGCACAAGATAAACTCTCAGGATGGAATATTCTATATGGGTCTGTTAGGTCTCATTGGTTTATATTGTTGTCCTCTATTTATAGTGTTAAAGTCCTCTATTTCCTTATTGATTTTCTATGTGGCTGTTCGATCCATTATCAAAAGTGTGGTTTTGAAGTCTCCAACTATTATTGTAGAACTATTTCTCCCTTTAATTCTGTCCATTTTTGCTACATCTATTTTGGTACTGTGTTGTTAGGTGCATATATGTTCATAAGTGTTTTATCTTTTCGGTGAACTGAACCTTTTGACAATATATAAGTTCTTTCATGGTCTCCTGTAACCTTTTTGATAAAGATTATTTAAAACTCCCCACATGGCAGACAGCTGCATCTAGAGGGTGGCCCTGAGGGACTGAGAGCCTGCTCCAGCCTCTCAGGGAATCTCTCTGTCCCTGAGAGTCAAGCCACTGTCTTGCCTAGAATAGGGGGGAACCTTTCATAATTAACTTCTCCCCCTCAGTGCCTGACCTTGAAACAGACCCATCACCCAGCCTGAAGCACCCCCTGAGCACAGCATCCTGTTCCCCAAGCTCTAGGTGAACACTCCAGGCAGCAGGACTGAGCCATGCCCTGGGCTACTCTCCCTGCTTCTCCAGACTGAACCCCATGCCTGGTGTCCTTCCCTGCAAAGCAAATGCTCCTCCCGAGGGAAAGTTGGGCATGAAGACCAATCTCCCAGGGTAGAACCCAACACCTGAGGGTTCCTCCATCTGTCTGTAAACCCCAGGGGAAGAGAAAAGACTGGGGCCCTCACAGTCATTCTCATCTTCCTCTTTCCCATAAATACCCCATTCACAGAGGTAACTCTGATCCCACACACCCAGGCCTGCCCTTCCCAGGGGCTCAGGTCCACTTCATCCAGTGTCCCTGCGGGTCGCTCACTCAAACCACTGAAGATACCCAGTTTAAGTGTCATCTGGGTACCCAGGGGGCCTCCCCTGCCTTTCATGGAGACAGACATCACCTCCCATCCCACATCTGAGTAGTCACCAGCATCCTCTGTGCCCTGTTGTGCACCCCGTCTCTGTCCTGGGTCACTCTCATAATCTCTCCTGGACACAGACACAGCTCCTGCCAGTTAGAGTTGAGGATCTGCCCTTCCATAAGTCCTTCACACTCTGACCACATGAACCTGCTTGGCACAATCTGACACTCCCCGCACGAGGGCCTTATGCTCTGGGTGCTTGGATACCAAGGTCTCTTTCATTTAGACCTCAAAACAATGACAACCACAACAGCTATGACACCTTCAGTCAAGGCATAAGTCTGAAGAAAGTCACTGGGAGAAACACGTGCAGCTCTGCATGTCTGAGGTTTAGGTGTGCAGGGGTGTCCTCATCCCTTTTCTCCCTCCATGGGGTCAGTGGATACCACAGGCTACCTCAGAACACCATCTCCTTCCCCAAGATCTATGCTGGCCCCCTACATGGTAAGGTACTGGATGGTACAGATACTAGAACAACCCACCACCTGGCTACCGCTCCAGACCCCAGCCCTCTTCATATCTATAATGGGGAAAAACGTACACACCTCTGCTCATCAATCCAGTCCCCAAGTTCAATCCCAAGTTCAAAGTTGTACCCAGGATGAACTCCTTGCTGTTCTTGGTCATGCAGGTAGGTTCCAGCCTTTTGTTTTGCCTGAGATGCCCTCCTTCCCCTTCTCTATCAGCCTAACCCTACCTGTCCTCCTGCCTTAACACCAAATTCATTAGCCACTTTCTCCCCTCAGTCTTCCCTGAGCTGGCACATGGATGTGATGACCTCTCCTAGAACACCCACTACTCACTACTTGGCCTTGGGTGGTTATGTCAGGTTCTTCAGGACTTAACTGTGCTCAGGCATACCACTTGTAGAATCAAGATTCCTGGAGGGACCAGCAGAAGGAGCTGTTCAGGGGAATCTCAGAGCCCCCTGGCATCTGGTCTACCACAGAGGTATCGCTAAAAGCATTTAGTGAAAAGATAAATGGGTGGATGGTTAAAAGGATAAATGAGGGATGGTGTGTGGACAGAGATGGACATATGGACACTTGAAATTTCTCCTCACAGGATTATTCCAAGAAAGGTGAGGATATCAAAAACATTTTCATATACTCCTGATAGGATTGCAGTTTAGTACAGACAACAATGTTGGCCTCGTGTTGTTTAATATGCACACATGCTGACCAGTACCCCAGTCCTAAGAGCCTACCTGAGCTTTGTCCTGTCTCTACCGAATCCAGCAACCAGCCCTCAGCCTGGCATAGGGTGATTCATAAATATGTGCTGAATGAATGAGCTCCTGGATAATACTCCACATGGGGCAAAGAGATGTGTGGGTGAGGGTATTCACTCCAGAATCGATGGTCAATATGAAAAGTGGGAAACAGCCTCAAATTCATCATCAGGGGTGTGGATAAACACATCTGGACTTCTGATTCCATCTGGCTCTGCCCCACTGCTCTGACGTCATTGGGGCGAGGAGGAGAGGAGGGAATGAAGCCTAGTCTGCCTGAACACTCTGGCTCAGGGAGGACACACAGACATTGCTCCTCCCTACGCCTACTTGCAGGCACTCCTGCTTGGCTCCAGGGCCATGCAAGTTGTAACTAGATCCCCCTGGGTAGACAGAATTTGGCCTTGTATTAGAGCACACATCTTAAGGTGGATGAAATCTTGTTGGGGTAGATAAGAGAAGATCCAGGATGAGAGAGATTGAAAATTTAAGAGTGGGACATGAGTCAGCATTAAAATTATCTGTAAACACCCGAAAAATGCTTGAGATGTCTCAATAAAAACTATTTGATGCATCAGACTTTTCCTGCTACACTTTATTCCTTGTCCACCAGAGAGTGGCAGAGCTACTCCACAGACTCGAGCCTCCCCAGGGGGCTGCTGACCTCCCTCAGCATCACCCACAGCCCAGCAGGGTCTGACCCTCACCAGCCTCACTCAGTCAATTATTCTTCTCGCTCTCTAAGCTCCCCAAACTGGACGCTGTCAGTCCCTCCATCCAGCCAGGCATCTGCCACCTGAAGGCTGGTCCCTCCCTCCACACCCTCTGTCCTTCATGGGGTGAACATCCACTCATGCTTCAGGTCTTAGCCAAAAGATCACTTCTTCAAGGATGTTCTTGGTGATCCCCAGACCACTTGAGACTCCATTACATGCTACGGATGCACCAGACACTCCCTTCAGGGCTTTTCTCTGGATTAGAATTAACTCCTTAGTTTCATGATTTTCTCTGAGGGCCTGTCTCCCCATCACAAGGTAAACTCCATGGTCAGGGCCCTATGGGTGTCCTGTTCTCTGTGGAGTTCCCAGGGCCAATACCAGGCCCTGACACATCACAGATGCTCAGTAAATACTCATCAGATGGATGAAGGAAAACACACAGTGGAAGCCCATCACTCCCCTGCATGCTCTGTGTAGGCACAGTGATACTGCCATCAGCATGGGAGGAGGCCAGCAAGAGCCTGAAGCTGTCTCAGATATGGACCTATACCCCTTGTACAGCCAAGAGGGAGGGCAGGGGTCTTCTAACAGTGAGGAGTCAGATCCTCATTCATTCCCAGAAAATTATACCCCTCCCTATCTCTGCCTTGTGAGTGACTTCTCTTCCTGGAGGGCCTGAGCCAGCAACCTGTGTCCTTCCCCTTCTTGCAGAGACCTGACCTGGTACAAACTCTGAATTGTCAACATCAGGTGGACTTACCACCAGGAGAGGAGGGAGCCCCACCCTGACCTCAAAAGAATCAGGCGACAACTACCCACATCCATGGCCCCTGGTCAATGGGGACAGCTGGCTGTGGTCTCCTGAAGACATACCACCAGCTCAAGGCATCTTGGGGAATGAGAGGAACTTCCCATCCAGGATAGAACAGGAGAACCAGGATCTGCATTTGCTCCATCTCAGAGGGGCTGTGGGTTCCATGGGGGCCTCCCCTCTCCTAACAGAGGAACCCATTGGATCCCATGTCTGAGTCTCCAGCTCCTGGGCCCTCTGAGGAGGCCTTGAGAATATGACAGACAGAGACACAGAAGACTTGAGGTAATACCCCAGTGTTGTGATGGAGGAAACAGGACATTCTGGGATCCAGCCCCCAGGCCAGTGTCCTCTCCTGAAAGGTTCAATAGATACCCTGCCAAGCCCACCTTTTAAATCTTAGAGACAGAAAGCCCATCCTAAGACAGCACATCCCCCAGGGGTAGTTCTTCTGACACTAGACAAGGAATCCTGTGGACAAAACCTTTCCTCTCCCTGGGCTCACCCTGCAGTTGATGGAGTCAGGCAGTCTGGGATCCCCAAAGCACAGGACGCAAACTTACTAGCCTCTCAGCCTAGAGGTCAGAGCCCACCTCTGTCCAGGGTTTAGGATCCCCTCACATCCTCTGGAGCCTGGTCAGCATCCCTGGTGCAGCCCATGACATTGGCCACAGGTCTCTTCATACCTTCTAGGGGTGGGGGGCATTGGGGGGCATTGTGACACAGAGACAATACACAGGAAATTAACACATGAACCTGGCTTTGGCCAAGGAGGGGAAGAAGGAAACTGATTTCCAAACATCCCTCTAACAGACCCTTCTGGGCCCCTCCTATGTGCCTGCTCTGTCCCACCTGTCACTTCTAAGAGCCTCAGAGCACCCTGCTCTGTCAGAGGTCCCTGTGCAGCTCCCCACTCCCTGCCTGGTACCACCCATGGGAAAGGTGGAAGGACCACAGGAAAGTTAGCCAGGCAGAGGGCAGAGTCCCCCAGGACAGTCAGGGAGCACATGGGCAGGCTATGAGCCACAGCTGAGCAAACAGACATGGAGACGGTGGTGGTCTCCCTGAAGCCTTCCCCTGAGGACCAAGGAGCCCACAGCCACCTGACCTCCCACCACCACCGCCTTCTCATCCAGAACACACAGGAAACCTCCCCCTTCACACTTGGGAACTGCTGCTTCTCAAACACCAGTACTAGGTGTCTGTCCCTGAAAGCAGAGGCCAGGCTGGTGACACCTAGAGAGGGAAGGCTGGTCCCCTTACCAGTCATCACTTAGTTTGTCCCGTTCTCACCCCCAGAGTCATCTCTATGACCTTGTGGCTGGGAAGAAATCCAATCTTCCCAGAGCATTTGGTGCCAGCTGGGTTTCTGTGTCACAAACAGAAATAATACCCCTGGGGTTTGGAGCTCCCTGAGTTCTGTGTGGTGGTGACAGACACAAAGGATAGGACACAGCAGAGGCCAATGCTTGGATTGAGTGGGTCACCCTCTCAGGGTTCGGGTTCCCCATCAGTCTTGCTATTGAAAGTGTTCTCTGCAGGCCAATGTGATCAGCAGCACCTGAGAGCTTGTTAGATGCACACACTCGGGTCCACCCAACACATGCTGGGTCAGAATCTGCATTTTAACAGAATCTTGAGACTCTGAACAGGAGAAGGAAAGAGGCTACCCTAACCCCACAAAATGGAGCCTCAGCCTGACTGGGTAGCCACAAACCTGGGCAGCAGCTAAAGTAGCATTTCTATTATGCCATCTAGGCATTCACAATCTTCATAAAGTTCTATAGGTGATTCTGACACAGAGCAGGGTTGACATCCCTGCGACAAGAGTTCTTGATGTAGCCCCAGACCTCCTGCTCTGAAGGGGAAAGTCAAGTGTGAAAGAGAAAGGGCTGCAGTGGAGACTGACCCTGGACAGAAAGGAAAGGAGAAAGAGGGGACGAGGGAGACTGGAATGAGAGGAGAGAGAGGGAGGGACCTGGACAGAGACTCTGTCACAGGCTCCTGCCCTGGGAAAAGGCTCGGTGCAGTGGGAGGAAGGACTACAGAGCTGAAGCATCTGGACAGCAGCGCTTGTGAGCATTTCTGGAGCCCAAGCACTTCTCACAGAAGGAGGGACAGAGCAGGCAGCAGACAGCATGGAGCACCCCTCTGCCCCCTCCCACCGGGGGTATGTCTCCTGGCAGGGGCTCCTGCTGGCAAGTAAGATGGGATGATTCCCCAAGGGTGGGCAGGAGGTGGGAGAACAGAGGCTGGTTGGGGTCTCCTGGAGAGGATAGGGCTCTGAGAGGGGAGAGAGGACTTCTGTTTGGACCTGAGGAGAGAGGACATGGGAGCAGAGTAGGATGGGGGAGGGGCTTAGCAACAGGAAATTCTTAGTGAACTGGAATTGGTGAGAGGCAGGAGAACATCAATCGCTGTATTTTTTCCAAGTTACATTTTGAAAATAAGATAACTATATGAGACTGAAACTTCAGAAAAAAAATAGCCAGGGTCACTAAACTTTGTTCTTACTAATAAACCTCAGGAATTGACAAATAAATACCAAGATGTGGAAGGCCCTGGGAACACTCATTCATTCACCCACAGGTATTTGCAGCTTGTTCCAGGCACTGGGGGGACAACAAGATCAGACCAATCCCTGCCTGGACTGAGCTCATATACCACGTGGAGGAAGACAGACAAGCAAAGAGATCTAGAATGTGATATCAGTGACTGACAAGTGTCATGGAGGGAACAGAGAAGGGAAAGGTCAGAAAGTGAAGACAGAGGATCTTTAGAGCAGGTGGTCATGGAAAGCATCTCCAAAGGATGCGCCTGAGCGTGAGCAGGGCACTAAGTGCAGGGAAGGAGTGAGCTAGGCAGACACCTGGGGAAGAAGATTGGGAACAGAGGAAATAACAAGTTCAGAGGGGCTGAAGTAATGGTCGTGCTTCTGACCTTGACAAGTAGGAGAAACACACACACGTATGCACACAATCCAAGTCTAAGAGATGAAGAGACCTGCTAAGGACCCAGGGCCTCATCTTTCCATCCCAATACATAGGTCCAAATATTAATTAATCTCTCTCTCTCTTCCTTCCTAGTCTCACTCTTAACGTTCTGGAACCCATCTACCAGTGCCCAACTCACTATTGAATTGGTGCTGTCCAATGCTGATGAAGGAAAGGATGTTATTCTCCTTGTCCACAATCTGTCTTGGAATCTTGAAGGCTATGTCTGGTACAAAGCAGACAGAGTAAAGCCCAATCAACAAATTGCATCATGTGTGATAAACACACAAGAAATTACTCCAGGGCCTGTATACAGTGGGTAAGAGGCAATACACTCCAATGGATCCCTGCTGTTCCAGAAGTTCACCCAGAGGACACAGGATACTACACCCTACAAGTCGTAAAGAAAATTTCTAAGGGAAGTAGGAATTGGGCAGGTCCAAGTAGTGTGAGTGATTCCTCTCTGACTCTGGGTGTTGGATGGGGTGAATTCTACTTCACACACATGAGATTGACAGGCCTGCACTATGCCTACATCCCCCTCTGCATTATGTCTCATGTTAAGGTTTGAGTATTTAGTGGAGGCCACGCACAGTGGAGACAAACTTCAAAAGATCAGAATTCCCTTCCCAGAATCCAGCCCCTGCAGACAGTCCCCACAGAGAGACAGACCAATCTGATGAAGATAACTCAAAAGAGGGAGATCATTCTCAGGCCATCCCCTTTGGCTCCTCCCATGAACATGACCCTGGGGAAGACATTGCACAGCTCAGACAGGGCCTGGCCTGACGGGCCCCCGGGGACCCTCATAAAGAAGCTCAGCCTGGAAAGCTCCTACCTAGACCCCTGTCGCAGGGCTCCTGACTACAGTGATCCTGCAGAACCTGAGCCAGGGTTAGATTTTGGCCTCTTGGGCAGGGCTGACTGGGAGAAATGATTTTCTAGATGCCCAAGTCCTGAGGCTCCTGAGTTGGTCACCAGCCAGGGCTTGGCCCTAAGAGCCACATCTGGACAGGAGTGGAAGCTGATCCTTCACCGGAAACTTGGCATGAAGAACACAGATGGACAATGTCCTCAGGTCATTAGCCAACTGTCCTGGGGTACAGTGGACTCCAGAGGATGGTTACCATCCCTAGAGAGGAACAGAGGACAGAAGATGCTCCTGGCAGATCCTCATTCACCAGGGATGAGGCCCAGGGGACTCTCCCTTAAATGCCATTTATTTGGGCAGCTCCTCCATATTAATCTTTAAGTGAGGTATTTGAGGATGTTTTAAGGTTAATTCACAGACAACATGGTAATCCAGAGACCATTTACATTTACCGGAATTATTAAGGGGAAACTGAGGCACAGGGAAATACAGACATTGAATCAGGGTCACACACACCATGAACAGCAGATCAGAGTCACAGCAAGATTGTTGTGCAGCCACAGCCCAAACCTATCCACCACCCCTGGGGTCTTATCGGGTATCTATGGATCCCAAGACCAGCCATTGGATCAGATTCTTTCTTCTTAGGGATCCACAGCTCAAGATAGATTTTCTGCTCTGGGGAGTGACAGTAAATGGAGAATCAATCCGTTTTCACTCAAGAACTAAATTACTTTCATCAACAATTAGTCAGTGCAGGGAATGTCCAGGCTACCACCTCAGGTGGCCAATCCAACCTCCCTACACTGGATTTGAAATCATTTGTTTCCTGATGTGTTGGTGTCACTCCCACTGGAGTATAAAGGAAAGGACTTTGCTTTCTTACTCCTCACTCTACACCTGCAACCAGCCCAGGCCCCAAGAATTCAGTTGCTCTTTCCTAAAGGAGGGAAGGAATGAATGGTGAATGAATGAATGAATGATCCCTAATCTCTTCACAGACTGGAACCTGGATGCAGAATCCTAGGAGGTTATGACCGCACTTGTTCTCTGTCTCTCCAGGGACTGAGACCCATGCTCCAACCCTCCCTCTAACTACCAGCCCTTAAGGCCACTCTGAGAGAAGAGTCTCATGTTGACGCTTAGGCTTCTCAGGCATAGGAGGGTTTCCAGGGCTCTTCTGGCCCTGCCCCTGGGGCAGCCATGGGCTCTTGGTGCCTGGTGTCTTTGAAGTCACTTGTAACCCCCAATGCTTGTGATCTTGGATGTTTCTGGCTCTCTCTGCTCCTTCCATATCTCTCGTCTTCCTCCTCCTTCATTGCAGGTGGGACTGTCACAGCTTCCTACACTCTTAGGCCTTTTCCGAATTCTCTCTCTAGCACCTGTGGCCAGGCCCACCCTCCCGGGCAATAGGAAAGGACACAAAAATCAGTGGGAGCAGCAGCCCTTTGAGGTTCCATCAAAAACTAGTTTCCCCAGGTGACCAGGAGAAGGAGTTTCCATTGCGCCCCCATCCAGGGCTCTTTCCCTCCATAATGCCAACAAGTGGAATATGCCATGTGTCAGGGATGTGTGACCCCTTGATCTACTCTCTACATGACTCAACCAAGGAGTCAAAGGTAGAAGGACAGGTCTGCAGTCCCCAAAAGCTCACAGGCTCATTTCACCCCTTTGATTCCTGCCTTATATCCTCATCCAGTGAGGCTCCTGTTCCTCCAGTGGTTCCTGAGACCTTCCCAAAGTGGGGCTGGCCAGACCCTGCACCATCTGACTGGTTTACTGTCTGTTTCACACACATAGGTCCTCGTGATGACACCTTTACCATATGGTGGGATGCTCACAGATCGTGACATCCACCAGCCACTGGCCTTTCACTTAGATGCTGCCCAATTTGGATGAATTTGCGTTTCGAGGTTGAAAGAAAACCACATGCAAGCATTGCACCTTCTTCCCGTTTTATCTGACTGTCCATATAAATGGGTGATGGGGACCTCTTTCCTAAATTTACTAACATAAGACGTATCATTTCAACTAATTTGGTAGACTTCCTCCCTTTATATAACAGACACCTCAGATTTGCCCCCTGATCAATTCTATCCTCACAACAGGACTCATATGTCTCTCTCTACCTAGGGAGCCACTGATTTCAAAGCCACTTGAGCATCTTCCTTTCATCATTATGTGATCCTGCTTGGACTGCAGAACTTGGTCTATGATCTTTAGTGCTCTCTAGAGAGATATTCCTCCAGAAACTGGTCTTAGATCTTTGGGGCATTAGTATCAACTTTCAATATGGAAACAATTTTACTTCTCCTCAGATTTCTGTCTCATAACTGTGTTCACAAATGGTCCAGGAGGGCTAGATTCCCTCCCCCTATCCACCGGTCACTCCTTCTGCATTTGAAATAATCCACTTGTATTTTAGGAAAAATCAATATGGCCCTCATTGCCCTCTGCAGTGGAAGAAGAGGATTTAAAGATAAAAGGAAGAGCAGATGGTTCCACTGCCAAAGCCAGCCAGCTCCCACCTGCCCCCCTCACTCTTTTCTGCATCATCTCTAATCTTAACTCTGCTCTACTCTTTATGGAGTCAGCCTCATGCCAATCACCATGGAACGCCTGGGCAGACTTCATGGCCCTGCAGCCTGAGTGCTGAGCTGACCTCCAGGCTTTCTCCTGAACTCCCTGAACCTCACTCTGCCTAGGCCAGGCAGGCCTGCATAACATGGATGTGTTTCCAGGAGCCACTTCTTCATCCTTCCTCCTTCCTCCTACTGCCTCTTTATGGACGTGGGTGAGATTTTCCCAGTCTTGTGGTGCTCTCTGTGGTAAGGGCCTCAATGCCCCTCCCTGCTACTGAAGCCTGTTGCTGAAAAACAGAGAATCAGGGAAAAAATCAAGGCCTTGTAGCCTAGAAGAAATTTTCAGAAGTGGATGGAGGCCTCCTCTGGCTCTACTCCTGCCCCTCCTCTGGTACTAATGCCCTGGGTCTGGACCACAGACTAGGAGGGAAGCCAATTCCTTAAGTGATCATGGGTCACCTCCCCACTCCACCCTCCCACCACCAGCCACCTCCTTCAGCTAGAAATCACAACAGCTTAGGAACATCATTATTCTAAGGCCATATGTCAGCTATGTATTTCCATGACTTGGGAACTCTTCATTTGCTTCCCCAGGTCAGGGCCGCTCTGACAACTCCCTTAACAAGGTAAACACAGCTAGTTTCACTGGCTCAGTTTCTCATGGAGGTATGTCTGTATAGAACGGGTTACTCTTGAAGACATAATGTGAGACCAGGTTTGGGTCAAAGTTCCTCAATGCAGGAGCAAACAAAGAATTTTTCATAATGACTCCTATGAGCCTACCTCATTACATGCATGAGAACTTTGGAATTATGTCCATCCTATGTTTGAATGCTGGCTGAGACTCTTACTAGCTCTGTGACCTCAGACAAGTAGCTTAACCTTTCTGATCCTCAGCTTTGTCATCCGTAAATGGGCATGCTGCCTACTTCAAAGAGAAGTTGAGGGAATTCAATGAAATACAAAGATAAAGCACCCAAGACAGTACCCAACACAAGGAATACCTGGATCATTCTCCCTCTTCTACCTTCTTCTGATTCGGCTCTTAATGTCAAAGGATAATTTCCATTCTAAGGGGTCTTAGGCCTTAGTTCCTTTACTTTATAATAATTTTATCAATTTTTTCTCATCTTAACATTTTAATAGCATACAGATACATACAGAAAAGTGTTTGAGTCATAAGTATATTTTAACCATTATGAATTTTCATAAGTTGAACATACCCGTGTAAGCTGCACCAAAATCAAGACACAAAACATGTCATCCTCCCCTCAAAAATCCCTCCAGTTACTTCCCTCCAAAGAATAACCACTATCCTGACTGCCAATGTACTAGATTGGTTTTGTCTGTTCATGCTCTTACGTAAATGAACGACACAGTATATCCTTATATGTGTCTTGTTTCTTTCATTCAAATTTATTTTGCAAGATTCATCCATATTTTTCTATGACTTTATAGTGTATTCATTCTCGTTGCTGTATTATTGTATTCTGTCATACGAATGCCATAACCTCTCTCTTCCGATGACCATCCACAGGATGTCAGCAAGCAGAGATAATGGGCGATAAAAGCCCTCCTCCAAAGCTAAAAATTTCAAAGTGGTGATAGCACGTGGTACTGAATCACACTAGACCAGGTGAGGGCCTGACCTATGACACTGATTTAACTGACCGATGCTCAAGCCTTTCAGATGAATGAAGTTACATATTCTTCCCTGAACTTCAATGACCAGGAATCGAAGAAACCAACTTCAGCCTCCCCAACCCCATCAGCCACAGAAACAATTTAATCAGAAGTAAAAGAGAAGTAACATATCCTTCCCTGTTCACTGCACTGCTGACTTACTCCAAGCTTCTCATCCTCACCTCTGGAAGGATCCCTTTACCCTCAAGGAGAAGGGGAAGAAGCTCTTCCCCCCCATTATCTTCCAAATCAGTCATGTCCAGGCGACTTGTCACAGCCCCTCCCTTCACTGTCAGTACATGAAAAGGTACATCTGGAGTCTGTATGAAAGCCAACATTCCTGGTCTTTGAAATTTGGCAAAACAGAACTTAGGAGAGAGTAGCCAGAATCCACCCCGCTCTCCTGATCTAAACTTGTTTGAAACTTACCTATTCAGAGCACACTCACCTTCCCACCCTAGTCCTGTCCTTTAGGAGTCTAACTTGACTTGCCATAACCTTGAGAGATTATCCTTTCGGCTGAAATGCATGTTCTGGGAAAGAACAGAGAAAAAGTAAAAGTAAAAGCTTCTCCTGTCTCTCTAAAGCCCAGGTTGAACCCATGAGACACAGGAAAGCAAATATATAACCAATTCTGAACTTGGAAATTCTACACCTTTGTCCACTGTCAGTGTAGTCTACTTGTAGGACCGAGACCTAAGCACCTTTCTGCTTAGCTGGAATACTACCTAAGCCCTTTGGCAAGCCTGTCTTCAGAGAACCCACTACAAGCAGCAAGGAGAACTATCTGCCAAGGTCCACAGTTGAGTCCTAATCGAAAATGCCAAAAAAAAAAAAAAAAATACATGCATGTTTTAATCACTTTATGGGCTTTATTCAAGTAAATGTCCACAGAAGGAGGGGTTGCAGCTTTAGGGAATAGCCAGCTGTTAACAGAGACAACCTGCTGGGAATCTGGGAAAGGAATCAGAGAGCTACCCCTCAGAGATTATTTAAATAATTGTTAAAGAATGCACTTTGGGATATTAGATGTTTTCCCTTTTCTCTGAGACATTCTGCCGTTTTAATTTTTGTAACTGCTTATTTACGTGAGGGGGTTATTTTTATTTAGCTTAGCTGTGTAAGCCAATCTGACTGCCTTAGGTTAAAGAAGCCACCAAAACCCCTCAAGTCCCCTTGGCCAGGAGCTCCTCAAGGCTTTTATGTCAGGGGCTCCAAACAGAAAAGAAGAAGCAGCCGTTTTCCTCATTCATGGCTAGAAATGGATCTACCTCAGTTTCCAGGCATCTCAGGCAAGTCACCAGCCATCATTCTATCCTATGAATCTGCCTGTGTATGTTCTGTCAGCCCTACTCACTTTCTCAGGAAACTTTGGCCCCTGATAAGGTGCATTAGGTCCTTGAGAAGCGAGAATGCCTGAAGGAAACACTGTCACTCATGCCATTGGCATTGCTTACAACCTAGAAAACTGCACTGGCGCTGATGCTCCTTAGGACAGAGGGGAATATTATAGCAGGTTCCTAGCCTTCTTGAAGAGCCTCTGAAATCTGTTTTCTCTCATGGGGTCTATGGGTCCCATTGTGACTTAGGATAAAAGGAAGGGCAGGACAAGGAGGGGCAAGTGCACTTCCCACCCAGCCTCTTCTACACAGATGGAATCTCTTTGCGGCTACTCAAGCACCTCTTTCAGGGTTTTCTAACCCTGATACAGACTGTATAAACGTCTCCTCATCCACGCTGTCCTGTAGTATTTAATTTTACTTGGCTACGGCCACTTTTGAATTATCTGTAAAATGTGCTCTATATTTGTAATAAAAATTATATATCAGACATCAACATGCTGCTTCATTGTTGATATCACTTTAGACAATGTCTTCTTTACAGGCAGAAGAAAGAGAACTTGCTTAACTGGGCATCAGAGTAAGTCTCTTTCTAAGTCTACAGATATTTGATCTAGTGATCAGAGAATTAGCTAAACTCACTTGCTAACAAAGTGGGTCTATCTAGAACCAACAGGCCACAGCTCCAACCCGCCTGGAAGAAACTGCCTGTCTTTCTCCCACAAAGAAGATGATTTCATGAGTAAAGACCTCGCAGCCTCTTTCTTAGAGACAAATAACCCCTCCCACACGGGGGGCTCCAGTGAATCAGATGCAGCAACACAACTTTCCCTCACAAGAGTCTCCACAGGTTCAGTCATATAGAAATCTCTCTAGCACCTTCTATCTTCCTTGTCCCCAGTTCCTTTGTTCTGCCTCCTCAGAAGGTCAGATCTCTTCTGTCCTGAATAACCTTCATTTATTAATTCCACTGAGTATTAACCTGTTATCTCATTTCCTTCACTTCCAAGCAATTGAAACATATGTGCTGTGTTTCCCCTTCCTCATCACCTCATTTCCTCAGGGGCTCTGCCATACTGCCTCCAGACCCAAGACTGCTGGAAGCAGCATAAAATCAGTATCCATCTCTTGGCCAAACTCAAAAGTGTTTTCACTGTCCTCACAATTTTCACTTTTATAACATCTAAGACCACAGATAACCTTTTCCTTCTTGGATGCCCTCCTCCTCCCATCCCCACCGATGCACTGCACCCCCACACCAGATTTAGTTCTCAGACCCTGCTTGTCTCCCTCCACCACCCTCTTTCCACAGTTCAATCACCTCTCTGCACGTGCCTCCTACATCTCTATCTCTAGCCCCAAATACTTCCCAGAACTCAGGACACATCCAAATACCTTCATCCCTTGCTCTTTTGTTTCCCAGATTCAATACATCATCAAAGCCTGTTGATTCTTTTCTATCATCTCTCAGTTGCATTGTTCTCTCCATTCCCATAAACCTTAATAACCCAGGCCTCAACAACTCTGCTGCTGGAAGTACAACTTGACTTCTCATCTCTGTCTCTCTCCTGAAATCTTCCTTGTATACTAGTCTCTCATTACCTTGCTAAAAACTGGTTCACTCTCCTACTTAAGAATCTACGATAGCTAACCCTGGCCAACAAGATAAGTTCACATTTCTTCCTCTTTACTAACATTTCTTACTTTCTTTACCACTACTCTCTAGTATAATTCCTCCATTCTAATTAGATGTCTCCTTACCCATCCCTGCCTCTCCACCCCATATATACATGTAATTCTCTTTTAAAGATTTTATTTTTCCTTTTTCTTCCCAAAGCCCCCTGGTACATAGTTGTGTATTTTTAGTTGTGGGTCCTTCTAGTTGTGGCATATGGGATGCCACCTCAGTATGGCTTGATGAGCGGTGCCATGTATGCGCAGAGGATGCGAACTGGCGAAACCCTGGGCCACTGAAGTGGAGCTCGACCTTAACCACTCGGCAATGGGGCCAGCCCCTAAACATGTAATTCTTAGTCCCAATGATATGCCTGAAAACAAACACCAAACAGGGCAATGTTCTCCCTGTTCTCTCACAGAGGAGTTACCCACCCTGGTCATCACAAGCAACAACTCTGACCCCGGGAAGAATGAGGACCTTGTAGCACTAACATATGAACCTGAGACACAGGACACAACCTAGCTGTGATTGAGAATCTTTTCCTGATGACCAGTTCCTGTGCTCATGAAATCCTATTGAGCACCTACTGTACCTCAAGTCTCAGTGTTAGACTCCAAGAAAGATACAGAAATGAGAAAGGCAGTGTCCCTACCTCAGGGGACATAAAGCCTACGACAGCAAATAAGGCATGAAAAGTTATCATAATGCAAAGATAGAAAGGGATAAATGCCACAAGAGAAGACAGAAGAATCCAATGGGAAGGAAATATGGCTACACATTAGAATGACTGGGAAAAATTTTAAAACAACTAATACTCAGGTCCCACCAAGAGATCCCAATTTAATTGATGTGGAGTGGAACCCAGACATTGGTAATTTTTTAAAGCTTACCAGATACTTTTAATGTGTAGCCAGGATGGAGAACTGCTTAATGGCCTCGTCTCAATGTCCCATCACTTCTACACAAGGCCTGAAACAGGAAAATGGCTGTAAGTGTTCATAGGGGTCTAGATTCATACTTAAGGAATGATGCAAATGTATATGATTCTGAAAATAAAGAGAAACTCCCTCGATATAATTTTCTTCTTAAGAAAATATTTTTCCCAATGATAGAATGACTTCACATTCATTGCTAAGCTGCCTCTTAAGATGGTAAGATCATCAGAGTAGACCGTCTAATGACATTGCATATAGATTTATCATGTATTTTTCCTTTTCAATGTCCACAAAATTTTGATCATCTGACTTTGCAATATAACCCAGTGGTGCCATTGTGACTTGTGGTTACACCCTTTAGAAAACTAGTGTTCCAGCTGGTGAGCCACAGGCAGCCATAAGTTACTCATCCCTAAATATACCTCCTTCTGAACCTCAACATGCACTTGGTCCAAGGTCAGCTCTAATCTCTCAGCTCTCCTGGCCCCTTTTGCTCTTCTTCCAGCAGGAACCATCCACTAGAGGGCACTCATGCTTCTCCTGAGCGTCTGTGGATTTTTCCATCACCTGAGACCAATGCAACTATTCTTACTGCCACAAGCCCCAGCCCTCATATACTCTTTAGATTTGCTCTGGGTAAAGCTCCTGGGACAGAGATCAGGGACCCAAGGGAGATGTCTCCCATTGGAGGAGGTGGCAGCCTGGACTGGTGACCTTGAACCAACCCCAAGAGCAAGTCATTTTGGAAAAGGATGGTTCCAGGCATAACGGACACTGAAGACTGGACACTCAGGGCTAAGATGACCCTGCCCAGGTGTAGACACTGGAGGAAACGATTGTGAGCCTGTGACCCTGAAGGCCCTGTCATTTAGGATCTGTGCACATGCGCCTTGGCTGGGATGCTGTGGAATATTCCAGACTGGGCGTTTCACAGCAAGAGATGGGCCCCCCCAGGTATTTCAAGAAACTTCCTAACGGGAAGAATTAGGAGAGATGTCATTCACTGTGGCACAACTTCTTTCAGGGCCTGAGGGAGCAGGTGGTGTCAGGGATTCACCATCAACTCCAGATCAGGATACAGGTTGTTGGGAATGTGAAGTCCTGCCAGACCCCACCTCTCAGGACAGCATTGCTGGGCTGTCAGTGGGAACTCAGCCTCCCCTCCCCCTCCATGCAGTGCAGGAAAGGGACCCCTGAGTCCATTCATGTACAATTGGACAGTGAAGGGACACAGGTGAGTTTGGATATGGGGACAAGAAGAGAGGCTGTTACTCCTAGAGGGAAGAGGGGTGGATGGTGGGCAGACAGTTCACAGCCCTCTGAGCTGCTGCAGTTAAGTCATTTCCTCTGGAGAATCCAGCCTTTTCCCTGCAAAGGTTCAAGAACTTCCCAGTTCAGTGCTTCAGACTGAGGCCCCTCCATTCTGTTTTCCAACCTAGTCCTACATCAACTCTGTGTCCCCGTCAAACTTGGGTAGCTCTGTTTGAATGTCCAAGTTTCCCCAGGTCTTCAGATTGGTCACTACCCTCAACCCCACCAGTCTGGAGGCCAAGTCCTGCCTTCCTGGTCAGCTGTGGGACCAGGCTCTCAAGCTACATCATCCTGATTATCAATCATCTGTCAGGAGGTGTCAGCAGCTGTACAAAGGAGAGATGTAGGGACAATTGTGAGCGACCCTGTGTGTCTGCAAGTGGACCTGTGGGCGAGGAACCCAGGAAATGACTGAACTTCCTGCTAACTTAGATGTGAGCTGTTTGTACCCTGGGGACTTAGAGAATGCATGGGCATTTTCCTATTTTGTAGGACAGGCTTTTGAGTTTGGAATTACTGGTTTCCCTTGATATCAGCATCAACCTCAATCCCACCCACTTGGGGCCCACACTGCAAATTCTTCACCCTAGAGCAGGGTTGGTGGTGGGGCCAAGGCACTGGCAGCCTGGCCCGGGGACCCTCTGTATGCACAGCTGCTGCAGACAGGTGTTCTCTGTTGGGAATAGTTTGCCTTCCTGGATATTAGTACCCAGCTCTCTGACGCCCTCACTCCTCCCAGCAGGTCCCCCACCCCTCAGAGGCACCTGCCTCTGTAGTTAGCCCCATCTCAGCCCTCATAGTTGTCACTGAGCTGACTGCCCCAAGGACAGCATGAGAGTCATTTGCTCTCTTTGCTCTGCTCCTGATGCCTGCCTAGTGCTGTCCAGAATCCTGTATGTAGGTTCCCTGAGGGATGTGTGTATGTGCTTGTGTGTGTGTGTGTGTGTGTGTGTGTGATGGTCCCCTGCACACACACGAAATCTCAAGGTGAGGGAATTTAAATATAATTGAACAAATATTTACTTATTTTAAATTCATGATTAGGACTTCTACATCTAATAAACAAGAGTTCACGTCATAGTCTGGATCATTTGTCTTAATCTTCCTGTCTTCCCAATGTTAGAGTGACACATCCATGCCTTTTGCCTGCACCTTGCAGCTTCTGCCACTAGAAGGAGAGCATATCCCCACCCCAGCCCCGTTTTTCTCAGGCTTGGCCATAAGAACATGGAATCCAGTGATCTCCATTCTAAAAAGGCACCCCTGGTAATTCTCAAGAGCAGTAGAGAATATGAGAAACATTTCCCTAAATAGTATAACTTGAGAAATTCCACCAGTAGGACGGATTGTTGCCATATGGTAGGTTACAGGAGATCTGCAAATTGGGTCTCCTTATCCTAATCTATAAAATGAAACCAAAACATTCAAGCAATCATGTCATCAATTATGTAGAAGCACCTGGAATCTTAGGAGATAAAAACACTACCTGTGGCTCTGGACCTTCCTCAAAAAATAGCAGAAAAGGATTATAGTTAAGTTACTATTCTCCATTCTCCCACATGGGAACATCAAACAAGCACATATCACAGAGTCCGTCACTTTTTGGATCAGATGGATCAACAGCTCACCTGTGTTTTGGACTAAAGTTAGGACCCAGTCCTTAAAGTGGTTGGAATGGGTACCACAAAAGATCATAGCTGGGCCGGCTTGTATAAATAGCTACACTAGGGGGTCTTCCTGGAGAAAATGCTCAGGAGATTTTAGTCTTCATGACCTTACAACAAAATTAATGGAAATGGAGATCTAGTCTAAGGAATGAAAGGACCTGGAGACCCACCCTCCCTACTCACAGCCACACCCACATCCCCTCAAAACGAGGAGTGGTCAGTGTGCCTGAGCCTGGGGGGAAGATCATGCAGGGCCTTGGGTGCCATCCATCCAGAGTGACATGAGTCTTACAATATTGACCTGCACCTTTGGGTCTTCAGACTTATAAGGCAGGGATGAATTTGAGTGGGCAATGGGACAGCCAACAGAGGACACAGGCCTGAGATCTGACTTGAACCAGTACCTTACTGGGCTGCAGTCTCTCATGCTGTTTCCTGGCTGCCCTGCTGGTGGCCAGCACTGTCCTGCACTTTACAGCTAAAGAACCGCAGAGTCATTGGCTGGGTCATTATTAACCCGTTGAATCCTCCCATCTCCCTTGTTTTCTGTGTTAAATTGTGATCAATTGCATGTCTGAACTTTACTGGCCCAAGTAGAATGAAAGTGATTCAAGCTACACTTTGACCTGAGTACCCTTTGTTTCCTTTTCTTGTGCAGCTTGAATATATTAAAAAACAAAACCAAATAAAAACCCACCATCACTACGGTACTGGCAGAAGCAAACACCCCTTTACTCAAAAGACTTACCCTCCCTTCTTCCCTGAGACGCTATTTCTCCTCACACAACCATGAACAGTAATACAAACCACAGAAATAGGCACAGGGTGTTTCTTGAAAGCCTGTGACTATTGACAAATAAAAATGGCAAGCAATAGGATATATTGGAGTATATGAGGAAGCCATTTGGTATAAACCTAATTCGGCCTGACTTCTTTTGTGTTCCTCCTAAAGGGCCTGACTGACTATTGAGCACGCATTGCATATCTGCTTAGACATTTCCTATGGCCAGAACAAAGGCCCTTGTGATAAAGATGCAACTTCCCCCCACATTAGCATTTTTCCTTAGGCTAGGAACTGATTGCTGCACTCACCTCCCAGCTCACCTGTGACCACCCAGCTGGAGACAACAGACTGCCACCCTGCTGTGTTCACAGAGACAGAAGACCTACCTGCTATTTCCATCAATCGCTGTGCCAACAGAGCAGTCTCGCGACTATTGTAAAAGGGACATTTCAATCCTATGTGAAACATCCTCTTTGAGGGTATATAACCACCCTTATACCCCCACTTCTTTGGAGTGCTCTGTTCCTTTGTGGAAAGACTCTCCCGGGTTATAATCCTCAGATTTAAGCTCAGAATAAACTCACCCAAAATTTTCATTTATAGATTGGTTATGGATTATTTTCGTCGACACTATGCACCTCTCAGCACACACACTTCCAACTCAGAGAGTCAATGCCTGCTACTCCGTGGAGCCCCAGGGCCAGCCACATCCAAGGGAACCCTCATCTTCACAGGTCCTTTGCTGATGTAAAGGAAAAAAATGACAGGAATGCCACGGCCTAAGGAACATTCTAAGTTTTGTCTGGTGACCAGCATACCAGAAAAACTTGCTAGGTTCAGATTTCTAAAACATCATACCTACAGGGCACCTGCCTAACTTTGTCAATATCTGAGATCACAAGTTTAAGAGGTTCTTGCAGACAGACACAATTTATTATAGGTTTCAAGTCACATCATTGGCTTGTGTAATGACATGCTTTTCAGCAGATGATGAAAAAAGAGTCTAGAAGTATCATCTGGACAAAGAGTCATTTTGGCAATGGACAAGCAGCTGTCTTATTTCTGACTATGATTTTCAGTTTGTCTGTTCTGAAGCACACTTTATAAGTTTGGATTTTCCAGTCAACTCACATTTAACACCATAAATAGAACACCTGTCCTATTTTCCTCACCTCTGGTGAATGTGAGTTAAATTCACTGTACTTCTTCACCCAGAACTCCCATTTTTCATCGAAATAAATAATTGTTACACTGACAGTTTCGTGCACCCCCTGCTAAACTTGAAACTATACCCACTGATTGGTTGTCCGATATTCACGCAATCAGAAGAACTCCCCCGGCAAACTTTAGCAGGCCCCAGGGTTCTGGAAAGGCATCCATCAAGGGCCCCAAGTGTCCCTGCACCCACTTGTCAGGTGCATCAAGAACATGATGGAGTTCAGGGCAGCCTGCCCCAAGATGTGCCACTCTGGTATGCAGATTATTTCCAGCTGAAGACAAGAAAGGCTCAGAAGACTCAGGAAGAACATTCCACCTTCCCCTGCCTAACTGCTTAAAAGAAATTTAAAATAAAGGCCTGTCCCCAGGACAAGCCTTCACCATAGATAATTCTGGGTATCAGTAGACTGGGAGGATCCATGCTAAACTCACTCTTATCCAAGTTCTATTTACCAAACATTTGCTTTTCCATTTCTATGTGAATTGCCTTCCTCCCCTTTGAAGCCCCAAATCACTATCCCCAACATCCTCCTTGTCTGTAGCTGAAGATACTTAAACAGGCAGCCTCGGCCAATTGGCTGAGTTACTCAGTTTCTCCTGAGTTTCTCCCACGTATGCATGCTATTAAACTTTGATTTTCTCCTGCTAACCTGCCTTTTTAGTTATTTGACCAGCCATAAGAACCTTAAGGAAAAGGGAGAATTCTCCCACTTCCACAACAGTTTTGGTATAGTTGGCAGGATCTCCACTGGCTGGCAAGTTGCCTTCTCTGACTGGAAGAAGTGTTTCCTCCCTGGGACCAGTGCAGAGGAGGAGATCCTGGGTCGCCTGATGAAGGCTGGCAAAAGGAAAGATTCCTTACCATGTCAGCCTCCTGGAATCTCTATCCATGGGGTCTGGTGGAAGCAAGTGGTGAGAATTTTTTCTCTTTCTAAATTTAGATTAGCAGGAGAAAGTATTTGGGAAATTAGTTTCTTGTGTGACTCTGATAAATTTGGTAGAGTACACTTGGCTTTATTGATCCATTTCCTCCCAGAGATAGCCACTCTGTGTTTTTCTTTTGGCTCTGTCTCTTGTGTCATGTGTCATAAGAAGGATATACTATAGGGTAGGATGCAGGCATAGACCCTGTAAGCCTGCTGTCCGGGCCAGCCCCACAGGCTGGTGAGTTTGTGTTCTCATCAGACTGGCATCTAACTAGACAAACTTTGCTGTGGGTTAATATGCACATGAAATGAAAGCTATTGCTAAGGGCATCTTGGAAGCCAAAAAGGCCCCAACTTTAGTGGGCATGGGTCAGGCAGTTAAGAGCCATTATGATGCTCGCCACCTCAAGAAGTCTCCCATGGAAGGATAAGCTGGTCACGGAAGTGGGTAGGTGACACAGGGCCCCCGACAACTTCAAGAAAAGGTCTGTGCAATGATGAGGTACTCTGCAATCATACACAATGCCCAACCCCATGGCACCTCCCTCCCAGGTATTCTTCTGGCTCCAAGAGACCCAAGGTTTAGCTAAAGCTGTCACTGTGCATATAAGAAAAAAACCAGATGAAGTTTTTCCTTCTGTCTTGTTCTGTGTCCTCAGAATTTGGCTTCTTGAACAGTGAGAATATCCTCCTTGGTCTCCACCATATGGAAGGTACATTTACCCAGGCGCACTTTAGTGGCCAGTCAAATAGACTAGGGTTCTGAGCTCTTTCTCTCTCTGTCTGGTTATGCCAAGCTCTCAGGGAAGTTTGTCATAAAGTGCCCACTCCATAAGGGCCTTTGTCATCTCAACCTTCGTTTCTTCATAGTGCTGGAAAAACCCCATTCCAGTAGCACCTAACCAGTGTCACAGATTAGCAGGTCTGTGACTGGAGGCATCCCACTCTCTCGTGGGAGACTCGAGACACCGTTTGCACTACGCCATTCTTACCACCTGTGCAATGAAAGTCTTTCCTTTCTCTGACTATTTCTGGGAGTGAACTTTTGGATCATGGGGGCTACATAGTCTGTACTCTCTCCAGGGACGCCTCTTGCATCCATGGTAAAGATTTATTCTAAGCCTGGAAACTTACCTCCAGGTCTTTCCTTAAAAAGGCTTATTGGGTTGAGTCACTATTGGAATAAATATACAAATGGAGATGCTACTTGTCAATGGCCAAATGATGAATCTTTTGAATTGGAAAAACTTCTATATTTGAAAAATATTGTAGAGAGCTCTCATAACAAGCAGCTGTCTTATTGGTATTTATGGGAAGATCAAATTGAAAAGAAAACCCCCAAAAATATAATGGCTAGCCTTAAGGAATCTCTTAATAAATTGAAAGAACAGAAGTTAGACAGAGCAAAGATTAAAAAGCAAATTCAATGAAAATGCCCCTTCTCCTCCCTCCTACGCTTCCCTATATCCCCAGGTCCCTGGCCCTGATTCCCCAGAAGATCTGTTGGATCTCTGGGCCCCTAGTTCAAACCCTCCCCCTCAGGACTTAGCTCCTCAGCCAGCTCCTCAGCCAGTTCCCTTAGATCCCAAAACTCCAACTTCTCCAAAGGGCATTCAGCTGCCTGTTTTAACTTCTTCTCTCTAGAAGACTTACAGGGGGCACTCAGGCCTCACCTCCAAGCGGGAGGCATACAGGTTACTTGTGTAATTGCTGAAAGCCAGGAAGTGAATTTAGTAGAAGTGGCCAGGAAAAGCAGAAGGGTTCTCTTTGCTGTCCCTTACAACTCCTCCTACTTTCCAGGGCTCTGTAATCAGGCTCTGCCAGCTTCAGGGGTTTCTATGCAGTGTCCATTGCGGATGTATCCTGGACCTCCAGTGCAGAGAATTCATGTCCCCTGGACAGAAGTCAATCTATTGAATTCTAAAACTCTCCTGCCTCCATTGTCAGAAGACCCTATTAAGTTTAGAGAGGAATTAAAAAGATTAGTGGCCATTCATGACCCCACCCTCAGAGATCTTGACTGGCTGCTAAGGGGCGTTCTTCCAGCCCATGATTACCGCTGTAGTTATCAGAAATGCCAGATGATCCCCTGGAGAAATCTGTTCGAAGGATTTATCTCTACCTGTCACCTCTGATTCTATTCAAGCTGTTGGAGTTTCTGGGCAGCCTATTTCAGTACCCATATCTCAGCCCACTCCAGTATCTTTAAGCCCCCTTACCACTCATCATGCCTTTCTGGTCTCTGACTGTTCACCAGCAAACCTCTTTGGCAGAGATTTGGTACGTAAATTTAATGCCACTATAAATTATAATGAAAAAGCTGTTTCTATCTCCTTGCCTTCTGACCAAATGTCAAGTCTCCTACTTTCCTTGCTAGAAACTGAAGAGGATGAGTCTTTAAAAAATGTCCCAATTAGTCTCTGGGCTACACATGCAAATGAGGTAGGATCATTGCTTAGTGCAGAACCCGTGCACATTGCTTGGAAAAAGAATAAACCATTTCCATCAGTAGCCCAATACCCGCTCTCCAGAGATGCAGAGCAAGGACTCGAACCCATAATAGACTCCCTTTTGCAACAGGGTGGACTAGTTTTTACTTCCTCACCCTGTAACACTCCAATCTTGCCAGTAAAAAAAGAAGGCAAATTCGACTCAGAAGGGAACCAAATCTATAGATTTGTACAAGACCTCAGAGCCATAAACTCTTTTGTAATTTGTCAGCATCCTGTAGTCCCCAATCCAGCTGTCATCCTGACCTCAATTCCTGCTGCTGCCGCCTGGTGTACAGTCAGTCACTGACCTCTGCTCAGCTTTCTTTTCAATCCCATTGTACCCTGACTGACAACTTCTTTTGGCATTTACATTTAAAGGGAGACAATTAACATGGACCTGCATACCTCAGGGATATTGTGAGTACCCCTCAATTATTTTCCCAAGTCCTTAAAGCTGACTTGGATTCTGTAGCCTTTACTCAAGGCTCCACTCTTGTTCAATATGTGGATGACTTTCTACTCTGCAACCCAACTAAGAAGGAAGTCCTTACAGACTCCCTCGTTCTCCTGAAGGCATTAGCTGAATGGGGCCGTAAAACCTCCACATCTCAACTTCAGTGTGTGCAAACAACTGTTACCTACTTAGGGCATGAGATATCTCAAGGCATTCAAAAGCTAACCCCCAAATGCCTTCAGTCAATTTTGTCCATCCCTCTCCCCAAAATGAAAAAACAGTTACATAAATTTCTAGGGGCAGCTGGTTATTGCCACCAATGGATTCCTAATTTTGCAGCCCTTGCTAAACCCCTATCTGCTCTTCTCCCAGATATCACTCCAGAGCCTATTCCCTGGCCGTCAGAGGCATTAACCTTCTTTGAAGCCTTAAATTAGCTTTGTCCACACCTCCAGCTCTTGGCTTACCTAATTTTGGCAAACCTTTTCATCTATACTGTCATGAAAATAATGGAATTCCTGCAGGTATTCTAGGACAATCTTTTGCCTCTCAAATACATCCTATAGCATATTTCTCATGCCAACTAGACTCTGTGGCATCAGGTATGCCCCCATGCTTATGTGCAGTGGCTGAAGCTGCCACCTTGATTGACAAAGCCAGTACTTTGATGATGAGGATCAAGGCTGCCCCAGGGAGAGACGCCCAAGGCATCCTGCCCTACACACCGATCATCCTCTAGCAAGCATAGGATGTCCTGACATGATCCGACCTCATTCCTATCCAAAGTTATAGGGCCACCCAATAATCAGACCCCACCTGCACTGATACCATTTTAATGATTTTTTTCATGATCTTTCCTTTGTCTTGTAAAGAAATAACTCATATACCCATGCCTTATAAATTTAGCCCTACCCTCAACCCATTGCAGCTCTTTACTGCCCATGGGTCCTGTCCCCACGCTACTCCATGCTATTCTCTGAATAAAGGAGCAGTACTACCAGACCTTGAGAGTCCAAGAAATCTTTCTTTTGACTCCTCGACTCACCGAGCCTACATCATTTAATATTAGGCTCTCCCATTCATTTCTATGTTCCCCATGCTGTGTCTACTATTTTGCAAGTACATAAGACCCAATACATCTCTACATGGCAACAGACTACCCATGAGCAGGCTCTTTTAACCAACCCTTTCACCAACATCATTGTTACACTTTAAATACAGCTACTTTACTGCCTCTCCCTGATGATGAAGAGCCCTGCTCCATTCCACACGATTGCCTTACAACTATAGAAATGGTCTCAAAGCCACAGGAGGATCTCTCAGACATCCCTTTAGACAATCCAGACTTACTTCCCTTTTGTGATGGCTCCTATAAGTGCAATTTCCAGGAAAACATAATAACTGGTTATGCCACAGTTTCTCGACATGAAATGCTTGAAGCTTATTCTCTGCCCACTGTAAAATTAGCCTAAGCTGCTAAACTCATAGCTCTTACTAGAGCTTGCATGTTAGGAAAAGGAAAAATGCCACTATTTACACAGACTCCAGATATGTTTTTGGAGTCTGCCATGCTCTTGGCACAATTTGGAAATCCCGTGGATTCTTAACTTCTGCAGGAACTCCTATTGCTAATGGATGTTTAATAGCAGGCTTACTACAAGCTATTCACCCACCTTCTAAAATTGCCATTGTTCATTGCTCAGCTCATACTAAAGAGACTGATGTCATATCTTTCGGAAATGACAGGGCTGACAGAGCTGCTAAAGATGCAGCTCACAAGGGACCCCCTTATCCTTTTTCCACCCTAAATGCCAGCCAAATTGCAAGCCTGGGTTCCTTTGCTCATACGATTGTGCCACATAAACATGCCAGTCGGGAAATCATGGAGAATCCGCTTGTGTATCACAACTCCAAGTTCTTTTCAGCATTGAGTCTTATTCTCCAGCCTTGGAGATTATGAGTTGGAAAAGGTGATCTTAAATCTCTCCATGGTGATGGAACAAGAGTTCAACACCACCATGCAAACTTTGAAAACACTCCAGTCAGAGATTAGCAGCCTAGCCTCTGTGGTCCTCCAAAATTGACATGCCCTGGATACACTGAATGCCCAGCAAGGAGGAGCCTGTGCAGTCATCGGTGAAAAGCATTGCTTTTATGTGAATCAAACTGTCACCAGCTCAACTTTTTATATGTGAAACTTCCAGGGAAGTTTCAGAGGAGGGAACTGATGGGGTTCAGGGCAGGCCACCCCAAGATGCGCCACTCTGGTATGCGGATTATTTCGAGCTGAAGACAGTAAAAACTCAGAAGACTCAGGAAGAATATTCCACCTTCCCCTGCCTAAGTGCTTAAAAGAAATTTAAAATAAAGGCCTGTCCCCAGGACAAGCCTTCACCATAGATAACTCTGGGTATCAGTAGACTGGGAGGATCCTTGCTAAGCCCACTCTTATCCAAGTTCTATTTACCAAACATTTGCTTTTCCATTTTCATGTGAGTTGCCTTCCTCCCCTTTGAAGCCCCAAATCACTACCCCAAATATCTTCCTTGTCTGTAGCTGAAGATACTTAAACAGGCAGACTTGGCTAGATGGCTGGGCTACTCAGTTTTTCCTGAGTTTCTCCCATGTACACATGCTATTAAACTTTGTTTGATTTTCTCCTGCTAACCTGCCTTTTTAGTTATTTGAGTAGCCATAAGAACCTTAAGGAAGAGGGTGGGAATGCCCCCACTTCCCCAACAAATGCAAGGCCCTATCTACTCTTTATCAAGCTTTTGGCTTATCAGCACAGGGGGATAGTGGTACCATCTTATGATATGGGGAACACTAGGGAAAAACATACTGGGGAAACAAAAAAAAATCAAGACCCCCCATTTGGACATAAACCATTGAGATGCCTATTAGACAGCTGAAATATTCTGGACACTTGTTCTATGGAGGCCTTATTTTCCCTGCCCACAAAGATGGGCTTATTTCTTTTAATGTCTCTAACCTATTTTCCTGGTCTTTTGTTTCACTTTTAAACGCCAATACAACAGACTTATTTAAAATTTCTCTTGGTTTCCAGAAGCCTGGACTTTAACAGCACCAACAAAGGGAGCGTGTTGCATTGAAAAGAACATGCCCTTTGTAGTCAGGAAGATATGTACTCCAATTCTGTCATCGATGCTTTCAACCTCCATGAAATCAGACAAGCTACAAAAGCTCCTTGACCCTGGCATCCTAACATGCCCCTCAGGGCTTGACAACTGAGAATGGCCCTGTGCAGAACAGGACCCAGTTTACTGACACTTGGTAGTAAACAGGTGCTAAGATCGCTTTCCCTTTTCTTCTCTTAAGATGAAGCTTTCTAACAGTGGAATCAGACTGCCATCCCCTAGTTTCCCTTCTTAACTCCTCACCTCTGCTGCCATCAATGTCCCTGTCCCCGATGGCTACAGCATAAAACTCACAAGTCCTCTTCTAGGTATGCAGACCACTACCCCAGGTACCTACAATGCATTCAAGCCTGTCTTCCATCAGCGCCAACAAGCATCCACTGCTCCACTCAGGCAAGTCTCTGCTCTGCCCACCTCCCCAGTCCCATGTGCCATCCCCACTTCCAACTCTAGGCCTCAGCTCATGCTCCTCCCACAACCAGAACTCTTCTCATTTCTCTTGGAGGGTTCGAGTACTAAATATCCACTAGGCTGAAGTTCATGTACCATAACCGTCTACCTCATGCTTGGGATTCAAATCCAAATAATACTCAGCTCCTGTCCTCTAAGAATTTAGGGTCTAGTCAAGAAAAACAGACATAATGTAAATAAATAACTTGAAGAATTGTAGGTTTTATAGACTCAGACTCAGAATGCATCTAGCTGTGAGTCTCCGCCCTATCCCTCACTTTTGTGGGCCCTTTGCCAAATTAACTTCTCCTCTTCAAAATGAATGTATTAATAGTATCTACTTTAAAGAGTTGTTGTAAAAATTAAATAAGATAATGTGTGTAAAGGGCTTAGCACAGTGTCCGGAAGATATGAAAAACTGAGAGTACTCACAAAATGTTAGCTAAAAAGCCTGGGTGTAGCAAGGCTTAGGCACACAGGGTATCAGTACATCCAAGCACACATTCGTCTACAATCTCACCGACACTGACCGCTGCTGACTCGCCCTGAGACCTTAAAGACTGAGAAGTGGAAAGAGAGTTGAAGTAGGAGATACAACGTGATCATCTCAAAACGTAAGTCAGACAAATGTGTTCTTCTGCCTAGCTCTCTTCATGGCTCCCACTGCTCTGTGACTGAGATCAGAGCTCACTCAAGAGACAGAGAATGGGAATTTGGGGGTCAGTGTCTGGCCTTGTCATAGGTGAAGTCGTTTCCCAAACATAGAAGAGTAGGCGAGTTCCTAACCATCACTGGTTTCCAGGAGCACAGGGCGGAGGTAGAGTTCCACACTGTCACACCTGTACTTGTCTGTCACAGACAAGTGATTGTGGATCACTTGTCTGCACTTTGCTACTAAATATTTGTGTGGTTATTGACTGTTTTCTGCCTCCCTCAGTCAACTGCAAGTGCCTGGAGGGGGAGCGAGGTTTCGGCTAAGTATCCCATGCTCGACCTCTAGTGCTGAATCAGGTAATAAATCCTCATAAGTGCCCGTGGAATGCATGAATATGCACTTCCCAACAGCCTCAGCCAGTCCAGGTCAACAGGCATCGCTGTTTCACTGATCACATAGGCCAGCTCTGTCCGCTCAAAATATAAAGGAAGTTGTATGTGCAATTTTAAGTTTCCTAGTAGCTATGTTATGGGTTGAATTGTGTCCCTCCCTCCCCAAATTCCTATATTGTAGCCCTAACCCCAGTACCTCAGAAAGTGATATTATTTGGAAATAGAGTCATTGCAGATGTGATTGGTTAAGATGATGTCACTAGGAGGCCCTAACCAGTATGACTGCTGTCCTCATACAAAGGGGAAATTGGGACACAGAGACAGAGACCCAGGGAGAATGCCATGTGAAGATTGGAGTCACGAGGCCAGAAACCAGGGAACACCACAGAAGCCAGGAGAGAGGCCTGGGACAGATGTTTCCTCACAACCGTCCCTGATGAGACCTTTATCTCAGACATCCAGCCTCCAGGACTGTAAGACAATAAATTCCTGTTTGTTCTAAGCCACCCAGTTTGTAGGACTTTGTAATGGCAGCTGCAGAAAACTAATAGACTACACTTAAAAAGTAAAAATAAACAAATGAATTTTATTTTACTTAATCCAAAATATTGTCATTTCAATATGTAACCAATATAAAATTATTAATGAGATATTTTACACTCCTCTTTTCATTCTAAGTCTTTGAAATCCAGTGTGTGTTTTACACTTCAGCACATGTCAACTTGGACTTGCCCCATTTTAAGCGCTCAGCAGCCACATGTGGGCAGTGGCTCCCACCTTGCACAGTGATGAACTTAAGTGTTAACTGTCAGAACTCTCAGCTGCAGGTTCTCACCTGGCCACGCATCTTTCCATACTGCAAAGCTGTTCTTCTTGCTCCAGTTGGGATATAAATTAACTTTTTCAGACCCCTGCTGTTTACCACTAGGGCCAGGACCCTACCTTTTTCAGTTTTTTCACTTGTCTTTATAAATCCATGAAGACAAAATGCAAGGTGATATGAGAAGAACTGCAGAAGTGCACCATGACCCACAGGGTCACTTGAACAGAATTGTTGACTAGAGTCACAGGGCACAGCCTGCCAGGGGTGCTGGCATCTTCCAAGAGCACCTACTTTGTGCCAGATATTGTGCTGGGTGCTTGACCCAAAGAGGTGCATGCGGTCCTTACAACAGCCTTAAGAGGCAGGTACTCTTAGTGTACCTATTTCACAGAGGAGCAAAGCAAGGCTCACAGATACTGTTATTTGCCCATGTCACCCAGCAACCAGTGAGTACCTGGTACCATAAGGAGGTAGACTGACGTGTGTGCTTTTAGGGGCTCATTTGTCACCTCATCCTACAAGGAAAACCCCAGAGCTCAATGTTTCACATGCCTAAAATTCAAATCTTTTTTAATTGTGTCAGTGCGTATTTATTTGCATCCATTTAAATAACCTAAAATGAAAAACTTAATTTAAAATAAAACATATCAAATTGGAATAATTTTCTGAATCATAGGAACTGCATCCAGTTTTGAATATACAATTCCTATTACTCAGCAAATAGTGTTGATTTGCTAGAGATAGAAAATGAGTTGGTTGCACTTTAAAATTCCTAAAATGTTAAAAAATGGGGGGAAAAAATATATCCCTGGAGGAGTGTGATTTTCAGCTGCCTGAGGGTCCTGCCACCCCCGCAAGGCTGGGAATCTCGTCCATTTCCTGAGGTCTGTCCAGCCTGCTGATCTCCCCATTGCAGGCTCCTAGGCCAGTCCCTGGAGGGCTGTATTACCCCCACATGTCTGTTAAAAGTCTGGAAATAATCTAGGAGGGCTGGACTCCCACCTGAGGGCCCGAGGGATTTGAGTGGTGCTTTGGGGACTGAAAATTCAGATATGTGGCAGGCCTTCTTAGTCATTTCCCAGTTTGCCTTTCTGGGAGAGGCTGTTTGGAAAGCTAAATCCTATAGTTTCTTGGACTCCGAGATGACCTGGGGCACCAGAAGTCCTGAGGTTTCCAGGTGTGGACAGGGTGGCAAATCAAGGCTTTGTGGTAGGAACCAGGGATAGATATAGGGTAGAGCCCGGTAGGTGATCTCTGCTTCCCTGAGTGCCCCAGCCACAGCTCCTATTCTCCCCCAGGACTTCTGGTGTGCCAGGCTGTCCCTCCTGGTCAGTCTGGATGGGTACATGAGGGGAGTGCTTCACTTACCTGCCATGAGCATTGAGCTCCTGTGAGACCTGTGCCTTCCCAGCTCCCGGAAAGAGTTGAGCCATGAGGAGGTGCCCAGGTTCAGGTCTCGGAAGAGCGGAGCTGTGTCCGCCGCACCAGCCCCATCATGCCCTGTGCCTTCTGGTTCGAGTCAGAGTGGTCCTCTGTCTTCCCACCTGTGGAGTGTATGTGGGGGGCTGAATTGGTCTCTTTTCTTTCTGGGGCCCTTCTCAACGCCCAGAACATCAAGCATCTGTGCCCCCAGGGACCAAAGAATATCTGCTCAGTTCAGTAGGAACAAGGAGTCTCAGATTCCTCTCCTCAGCCCCTCCTCCCTCAGACCCAGGAGACTGGGCTGTAGCCCCTGTCCCTGCTGGACCCAGGCATCCAAGCACCGCCAGGCCCCCAGCTCTGTGGGTGTGGGCCTTACCACCACAGGCACTGACACATTTGAAGAGCACGCTGAGGGGCAGCAGGGGGTCCATGAGTCTCAGAAGTTGGGAGGGAGATGTGGTGGACCACAGCATTGTAGCAGAGTAGGTTGCCATGATGCCATATGGCACCCACAGCCCATAGGCACATGGTGAAGCAGAGGTTCCCTCCTGCACTGTCCCCGGTGAGGCATATTCCCTAACCTAGTGGGCCTGGTTTGGAGGGGCCCACACCTGGCAGGGAGGAACTGGAACTCTGGGCCAGGAGCCCTGGGATCTCAGAGGTGGGGTGTGGGGCCCCAACCCCAAGGTCTAGCCAACTGCAATTTTAGAGACTGGGCAAACTGAGGAAAGGATTTGGACCCATCTGGAGGACAGTGGTCGGAGGATCAGGCTGACTTAGGACATGGAGAGGCCTGGAGATCGGGAAGCTCTGGGGAAGCTTGGGAGGTTGGAAATCAGAAGCAAGGAGGATGGGTGGTGGGAAAGGAGAGACTAAGGGCCATTTCAGAAGGCCAGGCATCTGAGGCCAGGAGATGGCAGGCCAGGGTTCAGGCTGACAGCACTGAAGGGCCACAGGCCCTGTGCCCTGGGGTGTGGCCCCACCCTGCTCTGTGCCTCCCAAGATGTCGGGAGTCAGAGGTCAGAGGAGCTAGAAGAATGGGCTGGAGCTGGGCCAGTGCAGACAGCAGGGATGGAGAAACACGAGGAGGAAAGACAAGGTCAGAGGAGATGGAGAGGTGGAGGGGATGGAGCATCAGGGCTGGAGTGGGGGAGCAGGAGGCAGAGGAGGAAGTGGTTGAGATGGAAGGTCGGGTGAGCAGTGGGGCAGTGGGAGAAAGCGCTGAGGTGGGGGGTGGGGGACAAATAGATGGCAGAGGGCTGGGTGGTAGGAAATGGAAGGGGAGGCTGGGGTGCAAGGCTGAGGCTTTAGCCACTAGATAGCTCATTCCCCCTGCCTGATGGGGTAGGGGCTTAAGCAGGCTGGGGCAGCAAGCCGGAGCGGGTTTCAGTGAGGGGCTGGCGTTCACCAAGAAGGGTGCAGTGCTGGAAGGCCCAGCAGTATGCATAGAAGCACTCCTCCAGAGACGGCGGAAGGGGGCCTCGGGGGCCAGAGAGTAGTGGATGGAGAGGATACCAGCTCTTGAGGTAGGGCTCATGGGAATTGGAGGTCTAGGCCATGAAGCCACAGCCATGGATGTGCACCTCCAAGGACCGCGAGCGGGACGCCTGCTAGGGGCATAGCCGAAGCTCTAGGCTCCGCGGACCCTCAGACTTCCTCAGTCTGACCCAGGCTGCTGAGCTCTTCGCTGTCCTGGGGGTGGGGGACGAGGAGGCAGGTTGAGGTTGGGGCGGCCTGCCTGGACATCACCCCACACAGCGGATGTGCTCAGAGAGACAGGATGAGGGGCGGGTGTGAGCAGAGAGAGGCGGGAGGGCGTCTAGTGGGGAGTCCTGGGGAGGGGGGCTGCCTGTTCTCCTCAGTTCCCTACCTGCTCCCGGCTGAGGCGGGTCCGGTTTCCCTGACGAACTGCCTCACCTATCCGTGGTCCCTGCGCGGGGCCAACTCCAGCCTCCAGGCCCCGCCCCGAGGGCCAATCCCTGCTACACTCCACCGCCAGGCCCCCATATCACTCAATCCTGGGCTCGCTCCTCTCTGGGTCCCGCCCCCTGAGCAATCTGGGCCTCACTCCACCGCCGGGCCCCGCCCCCAACCGTTAGGTCCTACGGCCTGGCCACGCCCCCTCACATGCATTAAAGGGCCCCAGACCAAAAAAATACAGCCCGGGAGGCGGCGAAAACTGTCCTTCAGGCAAACTAGCGGGAAGTCTCGAGGGGGTTACCCCAGAAGGGTAGCCTAGACGTTCCCACGTGCTGACGCTCAGCATCGCATTCCCACTCACCTTCCCGGGAAGAGATTCTTTACAAAGCCACCCGAACTGCCAGAAGGATCCAGAGAGCAAAGATATTCCAAAGGAAAAGGGCGAGGCGGGGCGCCAACACTGGAGGCGTGGCGCTCTGCCTGCGAGCCTTCGGAGGAGGAAGCCCCGCCTTCTCCCGCACGTTATCTCTTAGTTTTCCTATAAGAGTTTCCCTGGGTTCTTTGCGCTCTCGCTCTCCCCTCTCCAGGAGATGAAAGGGTGGGGAAAGAATGATCGGCGCCTGCGCACTAGCCCGGAGCCTCAACCTGGTCAGCTGAGGAGGCCTGGAGGAGGGAAAGGCACGTGCCTGGGAAAGGCGGACAGAGATGATGTTCGTGGTCCGCGCATGCGCACACAGTCAACTGCGTCTTGGGCGCCGGCAGAGGTGGTTTGGTCTGTGGCGGCGCTGTGGAGAGGGCGTCCCTAGACGCTGGGTTCTGGAGGCCTAGAGAAATAGCTCTTCATCGTCACCGCCGGAAAAAGCCAAACTGGGACCCTCTTTCCCTCCTGACCCTCCTCCCCGCCCTCGCAAAGCCGGCGAGCAGCCCTGAGAGACTCCCGTTCTGACTTCTCCTCCGCCCTGGGAGACGCAGCCCTTCCGGGAGGACAGGCCTCCGCGAGAGCAGCATGGCGGCCTGCGGACTCGCCCGACTGGGCTGCCCTGTTTGCCCTCAGGCCGCTTCAACGAGGGACCCCTCTGTCCGCGGATGGAACTTGCGCGCCTGCCTTCTGCGTGGCGGGCTTCTGAGCCCAGGGAAGGAGGGTCGGGGCCTGAGCAGGAGCTGAGCCTGCACCGGCGGGCCCCTGCCCGCTTCGGAGGAGGGGAGGGAGAGCTGGCGGCCGCCGAGTCCTGGCCCGTCCCCCCCTCCGCTGCCCCCTCCATCCAGCCCCGACCTTGCCCGGACTTTGGCGGACCCCACAGCCCCTCTCGCAGGCTCCCTTCCTGAGAACAGCCCCAAGGCCATGAGGCCTGGCTGGCCTGCGACTCCCCTGGGGGGCAGCCTGGCCGGGGAGCGGTGTCTTCCTGGGAGCTCAGGATCCTAAGTCAGGACGGAACCCCCGAGGGTAAGGGTCCGCGTCAGCCTGTGTCGCCAGTGCCTGTGGCGGTGTCCGCACAGGGCTGTGCTGGGTGGTTTGGGGACGGGTGGGTGAATACTGGCAGGAGGGCAGCTTCCCTGGTTTCCTGGCCCCCAGCCCAGAGCCCTTGCCCACTTCTGTGTGATTGCCCCCCAATCCTCCGTGGGGGGCAGCCTGGTGCAGGGGAAGAAGTCCCACCCTGGCTTCGGTCCTGGCTGGGCCGCTCCCTCAGTGCCCGGCCTCAGGCACAGCCTTCTCTTCTCTAGGCGTCAGCTTCCTCATCCATCGATGGGGCTGGGGCTCTTTGTCTGGCAGGACTGGGGAGGGATCACCTGAGCTAACATACTGGAGGTCCCTAACTTAATGAATGACTGTCCTGGGAGGCTCCCTGTCCCCCAGGCTCAGACTCACCCGTGTCTCCATAGTGTCTGTGATTCTGGCTGAGGCTGTTCTTCCTGTGTGCTGATGTCCCACCATATCCTGACATCACTCCATAACCAGGCTTCCCCTTGAAAGCCAGCTTCATTCCCTGGGCCACTGTCCTACCCCTCATAGCTGGCAAGTCAATGCCTAACGGAGACCCCAAGTCTAATTTTGAGACTGGATCTGTGACCTACTCAAAACATGTCTTCCCCTCTGAAGCCGGCTGCTGTGAGATTAGTTGGTGCAGTTCTGATAGAAATCTCCACTCCATCAAAGATGCCTGCTGGGGTCTGGCTCCCTGGGCTGGAGCTGTTGGCTGGCTTGTGGGTCTGACTGTCCTAGTCTCTCTTGGGACATAAATCCAATCTTGACCGGTGGTCCATTTTGGGGTCTAGGTCTAGGCTGGGCTGAAGGTGTTGATCCAGCTTCTCGCTGAGCTAGAGGTGGCTCTCCTGGGCCAGGTCCTGGCTGGGCTGCACATCCCTCTCTCAAGTGTGGTTCCTATTAACTTCTAGATTCTATGCCTGGCCCACGCCTGTGCTGCAAGGCAGCTTCCTGTTGAGTAAAGGGCACACTTTGGGTGGGAGGTGATTGCTGTGGTGCAGGCTCCTGTGGAGCAAGAAATTCCTGCAGCAAAGCAGATTTTTGTTGGGTTCTAGGCTCCTGCTGGATTATAATGTGATGAGGATTATTTTGGGCTGGTTACTTTTAAAAACTGCAGACGGGAAGGAGGCTCTGAGGAGTAGAATTTACTTACCCTTTGTTAGGAGACATTTACATTGTAAAGGAGATCTCCATCTGTAAAGGTGGCTCCCTCTCTGTACCAGGAAGAAGGGGAGATGACCTTATCTCTAGAAACTCTTAATCAATGCCAAAGGCAAGGACCTAAATCTGCATCTGGTTTACTATACTTGTGTGGTCATCTCCCATGATAGGCTCCTCCTCCACCCTCAACATCCTCCTTTGTCTTTAGCTAAAAATAATATTTAAGGTGCTGGCTTCAGCCATTTACTTAATCTGGTTTGATTCTTATCTAAAAATTATGGGACCACCCAGTAACCAGACCCCACCTGCACTGATACCATTTTAACAACGTTTTTTTTACATATTCTTTCCTTTGTCTTGTAAAGAGATAACTCACATACCTATGCCTTAAATTTGGCCCTACCCTCAACCCACGTTTGCAGCAGCTCTTTACTGCCCATGGGTCCTGTGTCCATGCTATTCCACACTATTGGCTAAATAGAAGAGCACTACTGCCAGACCTTGACAGTCCAAGAAATCTTTCTTTTGACTCCTCGGCTCGCTGACCCCGCATCATAATGCACAAATATTCATGAGTCTTTACTTCTGCAAATAAATAATTAAGTAAATAAGTAAATAGGAGAGAAGGAGCAGCTCTTTCTTAGAGTAGAATCCCAACTAATAAATATAGAAGGAATGATACAAATAGAAAATCACCATTTGGCGAACACTATAGTAATACTTGTAGGCAAGAATCATCAATGGATCTTAAAAATTAATGGGCAAAAGTATGATGAGAGGAAACAGGCTATTTGCATAGTCTCAGAGTCTCTCTCCAGAAGATCCTTACTAATTACAATGGGAAAAGTAGTAACTTTACAGTAGAGAAACCTGGCTGACACTCCCTTAACCAAGTGTTAAAAGTTAACATCACCAGTAATGAGAGTAATCACTATCAAGGGCCATCTGATGGGATGCACTGAGAAGGCACACATCACTTCTGCAGTATTTTTGCCAAAAATGCATAATCTGAGCTTAATCCTGAGGAAACATCAGACAAACCCACATTGAGCGACATTCCACAAAATAACTGACCAGCACTGTACAAAAGTGTCAAGGTGATGAAAGACAAGAAGGCTGAGAAACTACCCTAGATTGGAGGAGACCAAGGAGACGTGATAACTTTATTGAGTGTCCGATCCCAGGATGGATTCTGGACCATGAAAAGGACATTAATGGGATGATTGACAAAATTTGAATATTTGTACATTAGTTAATAGCCTTGCATCAAGCTAATTTCCTGGTTTTGATAACTGTATTATGGCTATGTAGGATATTTAAAAAATATTCTACAGTTATTTGAAAAAAACTGAATGAAGGATATATTGGATTCTGATTACTTTTACATTTTTTAAGTTTGAAAAATAAAAATAAAAAATATGTTAAATTTCTTTGAGGACAGAATGAGGTGATATGCATGAAGTGCTTAGAATAATGCCTGCAACGTAGGATAACTTAACACATGTCAGGTATTATCAAAAGTAATTTTATAATTAATAAGTAATATTACAAGTCAGGAGCAATCTATTACTATAAGTAATTTATTTCCTAACATTCTCTTATATTCTCATCTATTTTCCCCCTCTCTTCTGTGAAAGGCATATTGGGCATGTATGTAGTTATTTTAAGAGATAAAGTTAGATCAGATTTTATTTTGGGGGGTAGGTGAGGAGTGTCATTTCCTCTACCCAGACTTCATCAGGTATTGCAGGAATTAGGCTGGCACCTCAGATCCAATGTGGTTTGTAATCGCACCACCTGGTGGCACATGGAGCTTTCCCCAGTCCATTGCCCTTGTGCTCTAGGAGCTACTTAGAAATTCTGCTCAGTCCATTTATTGAGGCCTTACTAGGTGCACATTATAGATCATTTAATCTTCACACAATTCTGTATGCTAAGTAGTATTTTATTCATATTCAGATGATAAAACTGAGGCTCTGAAAAGTTAAGCAACTTGTCCAGGGTTACAAAGTAAGAGGCAGAGCCAGGATTTGGATCTCAGTTCCCCTGACTTCAAGGCTGAGTCTAAACATCTAGGTAAGTCTAAGTGGGTAGCCAGGTTTGAGAACTATTGATATAGAGCAGTGGTTCTCAATGGGGAGTGGTTTCCTCCTGTAGGGGACGTTTGGCAATGTCTGGAGGTATTTTTCACCCTCTTAACTGGGGGTCAGGAGGGTGTATGTGCAAAGGCTGCTATTGGCATCCAGTGGGTGGGAGACACGCGGATGCTGCTAAACATATTACCATGCACAGAACAGCACCCTACAACAAAAAATTCCCCAGCCCCAAATGTCAATAGAGGTGCTATCAAACCTGATTGTAGAGTTTTCCAAGGGCTCTACATTTTCAAAATTTTGAACTTAGAAACCTGAGGATTTATTCTTTCACTTAGCACACGTTTTCTGAGTCCTGTACTGGATAGTATCGGGGATATGGAAAAAATACACCAGATTGTGAGACCAAGGAGACTACAGTGTAGAAGGGCAGGGAGTGGAGTTAGGAGAGGCGCGGCACCACCTTCAGTCTAAGGCAGAATATGCGAAGTGCAGACAGAGTCAAGTTAGGACTAAGCACTTTCACAGGAGGAAGAGCTCGCATCTGGTCATGGGAGGAATCAAGGGAGGCTGTGAGGAGGAGGTGATTTTTGAGCTGGGTATATGAACAAAATAGAGCTGGTGGGAGAGCATAAGACCTGTTCAGGGAGCAGCCAACGGTCTGGTTTAAGTGGAACATAGAATATTGGTTAGTGAGTGGTGAGGGTGGACTGGAAAGGCAGATTGTGGTTAGAGCTTTGAATTCAGGCTGAGGACTCTAGCCTGGTGTCTGTCATGGTGATGGAAAAGCCTTCCCTTCCAGAAGGGTTTTCTAGGCCCTAGGGCTGTGGGACCCAGCAGCTTCCAGAGAGCTCTCTCTACAGGGAAGGAGTGGAGTATGGTGAACTTCTGTTTTAAGCCTCGAGTTGATGCTGAGTATGTAACAAAGCTGTTTCACCTCAAAGTATCTCTTGTGGAGATGGTTCTGTCAAGTAGAAACATACATGGGGATGAGCTCTCTTCTGCATGGTTGTTCTGCTAAGGGCTGGGCCACTTGAGCTGTAGTAAAACTGGAGCCCATTTGGCACCCCTAACCAAAGGTCTGCTTTCCAAATGGTGAGCTGTTAAAACTGAGCTTGATATGACTAAATCTTCAAATATGGAAAACTAGGATTTTTATACTTCTTACTTTATCAATAAATAGCATTAAAAATTGTTGGTGGCGTGTCTGGTGCACTATAAGGAATAAAAGCAAGGACTTCCATATCTTTTATGAAGGTACCATTGCCTTCAATAGCTTTACACCGCCACCATCAAGGTTGGCCTGCGGGAAACTCATTACTCTTCTGGAAAATGTATTGGGGGAAAGTAAGGGAGCAAATCTTTGTTGAGCCAGTATTTTACTTCTTGCCAGCTACGGTTTCTGGCCTTTTCATTTACACTATCTCATTTTTTCTTGTCTCACAACATTCTTGGATGTAAGTACAGTCTTCCCCTTTTTGTAAATGAGGAAATTAGCACTGAGATAAGCTAACACTTCAAATCCCTGTAGCTAAAAGTGAGCCCCTAAATGTGAGACGGCAAAGTGATACTGGCCTTGTTAGGTAACAGGTTGAACCCTGTGCTTTATGGGAATCTGGGAGGTGAAATTGGCCAAACAACAGAGGTGAAGCATTCTTAAGAACGTAAGAAGGTGACTGATAGCCTGGCAGCAATACTTGTTCCCTCCCCTCCTCCTTCCCACCTCTGTACCCTCCAATGTGTTATGATTTCTTCCCCAAATCTTTTTGCACCTCTGAGTTTCCTTATACCATTTAGTGATGCCTTCTATGTTAATATCTGGCAGGAAAGTCAGTATAAGTGTTGGCAGAAGAGAGGGTGACATGGTCTGTTTCTCCTCTGTCCTTCCCACTCCCATCCTTGGCACGGTATCAGCACTATTAGTGTTGTTGTTTGGGAAGTGGTCCTGTCCTCACTCTGTTGACAATTTCCTCCAATTCTGTGGCCACATGAGGTGGGAAGCAGAGGGGAACAAGGAAGAGAGGCTATTCTCTCTTGCCCAAAACACTGCTGCTATAGCAGTAGGAGACAAAAGCCTCCTTGTTCTTCTTCAGGAAAGTGGCTGTGGCTTAGTTGCTCCAGCCTAAAGGAGAGAGAACTGGATTAGTGCAGGATCTCCAGGGGCCTCAGCTCTAAGAGGACTCCAGACTCAGGAACCACAGGAAGGAAGGAGCCTTTAGGGTGTTTGCCCAGGCTGCTGGGGTCCTTGGCTCCAGACCTTGTTTGGAAACAGCCCAGGGCAAAAGAAGGAGGTAACACGACTTGGAGTAAACATTAAGGTTACAAAACATCAGCACTCACTAAACCTGGCTCCTAGTCCAGAGACTTTAGGAAACAAGCTCAAAGAAAGAGGAGAGGTAGGCTTGAGTGCTGGGTAGTACTTGTGGGGACCGAGGGGATGGTTAACAAGGAGGTCCTCCCCAACAGCTGGCAGGCTGAAGTGAGAACAGGTGATGTGACTTTTTTTCACCTACCATTGGGGAAGAGGCAAGGCATGAGTCACGCTCTTTTTGATTTTTGTTTGATGCTTGTTACCCTCTCGATTTTCATGCTGTCCCTGCCTGTTGACATGTTGGAGAGGTGATTGTAGACTTTGCTACCACAACGTTTGTAAAGCATGCAGGGGGCCAGGCACTGTGCTGGACAGTGGAGATTGTCCTCGAGTTGAAGGCTTGGGCTTGGTCTGATACAAACCACTGATGGGGCTTCTCTCTGGAAAATTCTATCAGTGGTCTCTGTCCTTATGAGGCTCTGGAGTAACTAGGGAGATGACGTACTCTTCAGAAAATTTGCAGATATAAGTGGAACCAAATTTCAGAAGTGGCAGGAGTTCACTGTGCACTCAGAGTAGCTCAAGGGTCTCTGGGTTAGTTGAACTTGGGCTGGGACTCGAGGGTGGGCTAGGTTTGGGTTGTTGGAGGGCAGAGAGAAGGGCAGTGCAGAGAAGGAGCATGGAGCTCATTGTGGGGATCTCTGAGGGCAGGCCTGGTTTTTGCTCATTTTCGAGTTTCTGAACTTACATATGGCCTTGCACTTGGGAGTACTCTATAAATTTTTGTTGAATGGAATGACACTTTTGTAACACTGTAACTAGGCCTGATGTGTTAGAAAGCATGTGAAATTTCAGTCCTTTAGCAGAAAGAAGATTTTACTGAGAAATGATCACGCATACACATGGAACCTGATGGGGCTGCTTTACTTTTCCCATTGAGTTGCCGTCAGTCCCCTCCGAGGCTGCTCAGGCTCAGGGAGCTCCTCCTCAGACCTTCCTCCAGGTGCCCCAGTCTGTTTACTCCTCTGCTCTCCCCAGGTCCCAGCTTCCTGTCAGTTCACTCTGTCTGGTGTTCCCCTCCATGGACTTGGGGTGTGGTGTCAGTTCCTCTGTACCATAGGAGGGGCTTTGGGTCCCTCAGGTCCATTGATATAAAACACCCCCAAGACAAACAGACTTTTCTCTTCTTAGTATTGACAATTATTAGAGCCCACTTCTAGAGCATTATTTGTGCCAGCACAGTCTCTCTGACTTTCAAAGGCCCCTCTCTGGGAAAGAGGTAAGGGGAAAGTGGGGAGAAAATATTATTCTTCCACAGTAATTTGGTTTCCCCACTCTACAGTGTACTTAGCAGACATTCAGAAATATGTGTTGTCAAGTTTCTCTAATAATCATCGTTTACTCATTCATGCATTCAGTGAACATTTGAGCACCTCAGGTGAGCCTGGATATTTGCCAGGTGGTGGCTCCTGAGAGGAGTAAGGGGTGATGCTGTCTCTGAGGAGCTCTCCCTGTACACATAGACCCATGGAGATCTAATCCACCTGCTCCATTTTACAGAAGTGGAAATTACAGCACAGGGAAGTTACACGATTTGTTCAACATCACACAGTCAGTTAGCCTCAAAGCCACCGGACTAAAACTCAAGTTTCCTGACTTGCTAGAATTTCTGTTAGTGTGCAGCTGCCTGGCTGCTGCATGTGCACAAGTGGCGAGTGCTAATAGGAGAGAGAGGACATGCAGAATGAAGTAGGACCCTCCAACACTTTGGATTGCCAGAAGGAAATGTCCAATCTAACAATGACTGCAAAAGGGACCATCTGGACAATTGCATTATTTCTCCCTCACTCTCTCTCTTTTTTTTTTCTTCACTTTGAACTTGAAATGAGGGAAACTGAGCTGAGAAAACCAAGAGTGGAAGATTTTCACTGGGTTGATGAGATGGGCCAAAGTATTTAACTCTGTCAAGGTGTTTCTCACTAAACTGTGATGGGGTGGCTTTGAATTGGGTTCCCTGCCAGACCCTAGAGCACAGTGAGAACAAGGACCAGGTCTGATTCATCTTTGTGTCTCCAGTGCATAGAACATAGCAGGCTCTAATAACTATTTATTAAAAAGTTACTAAATAAAAAGTATACACCCACACAGGTATGGGAGGCCCGAGCAGCAGCACAAGTGGGAAGAGCAGTATCCTCAAATGAGCAGATGTTCTCCGTATAGGTGTGCGCCCAGGATGGAGAAGCAGGTGGTCCTGTGGCTCTGCTGCTCTGGTTAGAGCACTCCTAGAATTCAGTTTCCCCTGTGGCTGACACACTTCACTTGCCTACAGGAAAGTGACAGGAGGGTTCAGGGACTTCAGAATGTGTCATTTGGGAAATGGCTGAGGGAAGATGGCAGGGACGCATGGTGGTGGTTCACAAGTGTTTGAAAATCTGTTGGGTAAGAAGGTATTAAACTTATTTCAGTGCCTACGCAGAGTAGGACTAGGATTGGTGAGTACGCATCAGACCCATTTTGACTCAGGAGCAGAAAGAACTGACAATAAAGTTAGTTTCCCTGTAAAACTGCAAGTTTACTGGCAGAGTTCCAGCAGGGGCTGGATGTCTGAAAATAACTGTCACAGTGAGTTTTTTTTTAAGGTTCCAAGGGCAGAGCTTGTCCAGGAGTCCAGGTTTCACCCTAAGACCACAGTTTATTAGGCATTATAAAAACTGCCCTTTGAAATGTGACATTATGATGCTGAGCTCTGTCTGACAGTTACATCTGGCCATTCTGAGTGGCTGTGATTCTCTTATCTAATCTGTGACTTGGACTTCACCCCCTCTGCCAACCATTCCCCTCCACTACTGGTGAGAGCAGTTAAGATTAGGTGCATTTACTGATCACCACCACAAGGAGGTAACGCTGCCTCACTGGGCTTCCTAAGACCTCTACCTGGATGTGGGCAAGTCTGCGAGGAGAGGTTAGGATTAGGAAAAGCGCACAGATGAAGTGAAAAGGGAAACATTTTGTCTTTTGTTTTTGGTTTTTCCCATGATGTGACAAAGTTGAGGTGAGTCTGAAACCATTGCATTTAAGAATTGGAACTCCCTATAGACAGCTGTCTCAAACTTTAATGCACTTACAGATCACCTAAGGATCTTGTTTAAATACAGATCTGATTCTTCTAGTGGCACCTGGGATTCTGCATTTCTCAGAAGCTTATGGAGGATGCCTATACTGCTGGTTGGTGGACCACACTTTGAGTAGTGAAGCTTTAGAGCTCATGTAGAGATTAATTCTCACTTTATCTGATTTATGGATGGAGATAAACTGAATTCCAGAGAGAGAATGTAACTTGCATGACGTAGCCATGACTCTATTGCATAACTTTTTGCATTTATACTCCAGCTTCTGATTCTGAGTCCAATTCTCACTCCACTATATTGTGTGCCCCTCTTTACAGTTGTTAATGGCATCTCTGTAGCTTAGCAACCCAGGATACCCATTTTCACCCCCATCCTCTTTGATCTTTCCTCAAAGGCATCACTTTGGTTACTCCCTGACTCAAAACCTCCAGCGGCTCTTCTGTAATCACAAGACCAAGTTCAAATGTCTCTGTCTAATTTTCATGGCTGTACAACACAAGGTCCCATGTTAGCAAGCTTACCTGACTGCACTGTGTCTTAACCCTGTGTTTCTGCTGTAGCATCCCTGCCCCTTCCTGTTCCCTAAACATGCTGTGTTCAGTCCTCTCTCAGTGGTAGTGGTATTGGCGTGGGCTTTGGAGTTACGCATAGCTACTTTCTAATCCCAAATCCACCACTGACCTTGGCAAGTTACTTCACTTTCTGAGGATCTGCACCCTCTTCTGAAATAGCCTCATATGGTGCTTGATAAGAATAAGTAAAATGAACAGATGCAAACCCACTCTCATTCCTGAAATCTCCTTCAAAACTAGCATCTATAGTGGTGTCTGATACCTGGTTCCCTGTGCTTGTGTTTCTCCTTGTCTCTGTTTCCCTAAGACTTAACCATTCAAAGGCCTAACCTGAATCCCGCCTCTTTCCTGAAACCTTTCCCAGCCATTCCTGCCCTATTTGATCTCACTTTTCTATAAATTATTTCACCCATGTGTTAGTATTTAATTATGTGCCAGCCCTGTCAGTGAGACCCCATAGAGAGGCTTGAGGGATAATTGACTGTGTAATAACTGAGGGATAATTGGGTTAATTCTTTGTTAGTACTCCCTGGGTCTTGGAGCTGCCTTCTCTTTTGTCGCTTATCAACTAGCAGCAGCTCCTCCTGCACCAGCAGCACCAGATCCTGGTAGTTTGTGGATACTTGAGGGCTAGTTCTCATCAGGGTCTTTCCTGCCTCTGGATTTTGGTTAAATTTGTGTTTCCCTTTGCATGTTATCAGATAGCGCTTCCAAGGGACGTGTTGATGAGATCTCTATGGAAACTCCAAGATAATAACACTAGGGACGTTGAGCACACTATTCGCTTCAACAGCCTGGTGACAAGAGATGTGTACACTTTGCTGTTTCTTGAAATTTACAACTTACTGTTACTTCAGAAGAGATTAAGAGCAAAAGTGCAAGTGGGGAGGGCAAGGTTGTTTAAGGCGGATCAAACGTCTGACCTAGCTTCTATGATTCGTTCATTCAACCGTACCTGAAAATGTTCATCTTCGCCTGTGTGGTGGCATGTTTATATCGCATGATCCATAATTCCCCACTTAGTAGCAATTAGTAGCTCAGGTCAGCCTTACGAAGTAAAATTATATGATTGTGCTTTTACTGGAGCAAAGGTTTCTCTGAGGTCTGGGGAGAAAATAGACCAGGAGGGCTGAACGTTGCACTGAGTGTTGGGCCTTCTTTTTTATTGGACTGCAGTCTACTCACTCATCACTTTCTCCATCAGGAGATTGTGGGCCTTTTCTTTCCCCTGTCATGGGTCTATGCCAAAGTCCAGATATAATTATCTTTGTCTGGAACTTGCTGGGGTTTTTTTCGGTGTAATATTCGCCCTACCCTAACATCTTCACCAATATTCCTCCTTTTTCTTCCCCTTGCAAAACACCCGTACATAGCTGTGTGCATAGTTTTTAGTTCTATATGAGCTGCCACCACAGCATGTCTACTGACAGATAAGAGATGTGGTCCCATGCCTGGGAAGCGAACCCAGGCCGCTGAAGTGGAGCATGCCGAACTTTAACTGCCAGGCCTTCAAGGTTGGCTCCTGGCTGTTCTTTTAAAGAGCGAGGGCCATGAAATGTCTTCCTTGCTAATTTCCAGGATACTTATGTTCATTTGATAAGCTAGTAGTTTCCAGCCCTATATGGTGGTTAGAATCATCTGCAGTGTATTCAAATCTACCAATGCCTGTGCCTCATACCCAGAGAGTCTGATTTGATGGATCTAAGATGTGCCCCAGGTATTGGTATTTTAAAAAGCTTCCAGGTAAAATAATAATTTTACAGTGGAGAAACTTTAGCCAATCGTTCAAAGTTAACGTCACCAGTAAGGGGATATGTCAATATCATGAGCCTGATATGATGAACTGAGAAGACACAGCATCCCTTCTGTGGTATTCTTGCCAAAAGTGTGTAACATACGTTTAATCATGAGGAAATATTAGCTAAGTCAAAACTGAGGGTCTTACTACAAAATAACTGGCCAATACTCCTCAAAAATATTAAGGTCATGAAGGTAAAAGGAATTCTGAGCTACTGGCCCAATTAAACAGACTGAGGAGACAAAACAACCAAATGTGTTGTTTGGAGCCTAGTTTAGACAAAGTACATTAGTGGAAATGTTGATGGAACTTGAATAAAATCTGTAGATTAGTTCATTGTTTTCTGTCAATGATAGTTTATTGATTTTGATAATTCTATTGAGGTTTTCTACAGCATTAATATTGGGGAAAGTTGAGTGAAGGGAATATGAGAACTTTGACTATTTTTGGAACATTTTTGAACGTCTGAAGTTATGTTAAAATGAAAAACTAAAAAAAGAAAAGATAGAAGCTTCCAGGTAATTAATGAGTTGCCAGAGTTGGGAACCACGTCTGTAAGTCATCTTGCCCAATGCTGTCAAAGTAATCTTCCTGAAAATATTTTGTCCTGTTCCTGACCTTCTCAAAGCATTCCAGTGACTCCTATCTTTTGCAGGATGAAGCTCAAATTCCTTACGCTGCCAGTCAAAGACCGTGTAGCACAGCCCCAATCCAGTCCCTTGATCTGTGCAGTAAGACCTGAACCTGCATTTCCTCTCCTGTCTGAATTGATTCCAATTACTTTCCTTCTTTCTATAATACTCTTACTGTCTTGTTCATCCTCCTGAATTGCTCTACATTTTAAGGTCCATTTCAGATCCTGTCTCTTCATTGAAGCTTTGTATGAGCATTTCTGTTAGAAGCCATCATCTTTCCATTCTTTGAATTCAGGTATGTATGATGGTGTGGAGTGAAAACATGAGCTTTAGATTTAGAACTACGTGAGTCTGAATCCTGGTTCCATCTTTTCCCAGTTCTTGGATAAGGGACAAATTAATTGACTTCTTGCAGTTTTAGTTTCTCCTTTGCAAAATAGGCATGATAGTACCTACTTCAAAGGGTCATTGTGAACATTAGATGAGGCGCAGCACACGGTACTTTTTGTCCCCTTGTGTGTAGCTCACTGGTTCCCAGAGGGATTGTGGGTGGTGCAAAGGCTCTTGTTAAAATTTCCTGCAAAGCTTTTGAAAGATATTTGTGCCTGGTCATCACTAAGATGACAGACGCTCTCGAACTGAATTGAGTGCTTGGGGCTTTAAGGAATTCAACTGAGATTTTTTCCTGGAACCAAATTTAATAAATAAGTGGCCTAAAGACAGAGGGATGTAACCCAACAGAGGGAGAGGGAGGGACAATGGGTGTCTAAGTAGGAGAAAGCTGTGATGCCCCCCACACCCATCCCTTTGCTCTCAGTCAGACAGCATGGAGGAAGTATGATTCCCTAGTGAAACTCTTTAAACCGTGAGTCCTGCAGAGCAGCCCTTCACTAATCCATTCCCTGCTCAAGTGATATGGACATAGGTATGTCAGGTCCCGACTGAGCTGAAAACTTTACTCCTCTCTCTGCTCCCTCCATCCACACAGCTCTGTGCCTGGTGCTTTGGTTTGGCACCAGGACCAGACCTCTAGTTGGTCTAAGAGGACAAAGCTGGGAGGGGCAGGCTGAGAAGGAAGTCAGATGCCAACAGCCACAGAAAGAGACAGGTGAGCCTACAATTGTTCAAAGGCCACAAATTCTGGGTGTGTCTCAAGACTGTTTCTGTGTTTGGAATTTCCACCCCTTTGTGACCATCACAGGGACTCTCCCTCCTCCTGTTTCCTTTTCATTACACTATCTTTCCTTAGTGCACCACTTTGATGGCCAGAGAATGGTTGTGCAAATAGTTGATGATTCAGTAAAATGACTTTTCATGGGGACTGGGAACCTGACCCTGTTTCTTCCCCAAAGAGGCTGAGGTTCATAAAAGCAAGCTTTTTTGAAGGGATGTGAAATTCATAAGGGACCTGACTAACCTGTGTGCATATCACTTGGGCAATGTGGTGTCAGGGAACAGGTGCGTAAGTGAGGGGAAATACAGAAAAGAAAATGCTGACCATTTGTCAAGTCCTGAAAACGAGGAGGCAAACATCATTCTGGAAGGTGGATTTTATTCAGGAGACCTCAGGAATCTTAGGGTGCCCTCTGCCCATATTATTAACATTTATTTGGGTGGCAGATGAGGATAAATTATGGAGTTGTGCATTGTTGGGTAAATTACTTTTCTCTCTCTGTTTTTTTAGTCTGTGAAAATGGGGATATCACTCATAGGATTTTTTTGTCAAGATTGTAGCTACATATAAATCCCCTAGGAATAGTGCCAGGCACATAGTGAGTGCTGAGTAAGTGTGAGCTTTTATAATTCTAGGACTAGGCAAAGACAAAGACAGGACAAAGAAACTTAGGTTTAGGGTATGTAATTATTGAGAAATTTGAGCAGAGTTTCAGCTTCAGGTAGTAAATTAGTAAAAATAACAATATTTATTTATACAGGCTTCCTGGCCCTGAATTCTCTAGCTCTCGTCATAAAGAGGGTACCTTTCACATGGGAAATTTGTTTCCTGCTTTCAAGGGGAACAAAGTTTCAGGTGGGTCAAAATTTCACGTTAAGTTAAACAAGTAACTTTAATTCAAAATAATCAATGTGCTATTGTGGGATATTTTAAAGCAGCCTGCCCTGGGCCTCAACAACTCCCTCCTCTGAAACTTCCTTGGAAGTTTCACATATTAAAAGTTGAGCTGGTAGATCATTCCATTATTTCACTGAATTAATCTTTTATTCTTAAAAGTAGTTCAGTTCAGTTAAACAGTTGTGTCTCATTTCAGGAGGTGAGTATGGCAGGTGGGTTCCCAAAGTTAGATCTATGGTGCAAGCCATCAGATATTAATAAGGGACATTTGTATGGAAACAAAGGAGAACAAAGGTTAATGTTTGGAGAAAACTATAAACCAGTTTCTGTGCTTAGGTGGTAGCCAATGAAGACAATTTCTAGATGTCAGGGTTGAAGCATCCTTTGCAGTTTGAAATATCTCTGATGATTTCACTGAGTGTTCAGGTAAACTTTATGAGTAGCTTACACAGCAACAGGCATGAAGATTTTCTAAACATGAGCTATTATGATGATCTCTCAAATTTATATCAAGTTGTTCAGTTTCAGTTTGCAGAGCTTCAGGGAAAAGAGCTGCAGTATTTCTCAATGACTCCAAGTCAAAAGAGAGAAGACTTAGAAATGTTAGTTTGGAGAATTGTAGCCAGATACTGGAGGAAACTAGAAGAATTTAAGATCCTGTCCAATATTTAGGTAAATAACAAAACTTCAAAGAAAATTAACAGTGCTGAAATCTGATATCCACAATTGTGCTATAGTTTATACTGAAATATAATTTTCTCTAAAATCATTCATTTTTTTACCAAAGATAGTCAAGTTAAGTCTACTTTGCAAAATAAATCTGGATTCCATATACTTGGCTTAGTTATTTACATAAGTACAGCAAGAATAGCAATTGACCATACAGTCTCTTTTAAATTTTATTTCCTGGAATTTTTCATGAGGAATCTTCAGATTGAACTTTTAATGACCTCTTTTTTTTTTTTTTAAAGATTGGCACCTGGGCTAACAACTGTTGCCAATCTTCTTTTTTTTTTTCTGCTTTATCTCCCCAAACCCCCCCTGTACACAGTTGTATATCCTAGTTGCAGGTCCTTCTAGTTGTGGGATGTGGGACACCACCTCAACGTGGCCTCACGAGCGGTGCCATGTCGGCGCCCAGGATCCGAACCCTGGGCCGCCACAGCAGAGTGCATGAACTTTACCACTCGGCCATGGAGCCGGCCCCTAATAACCTCTTAAGATTAAGAAACCAAGTCAAATATTTGCCCTCAGATTCCACCTGCAATACCTATAGATTTGGATGGATTCCTCTCTGCTTGAGATTCCTGCACCTGCCAAGAAGTGATCTTCTTTACTCACCTGGTTAAGCTGTCAGGAACCCTGTAAGTGGCTACCAGGCTGTTTTTCCAAGGAGCTTTATTGGCTTCATAAAGTCAACCTTAGTTCCTTAAAGCTGTTTGGTCAAAACTGAGTTTATACATGTCTCTCTCAAACATGACATTTTAGTCAAAGCTTTGGTAACATAACCAATGTTTCCAATTGTGTCCTGTTACAAAGAGTACAGTTTCTTATTGAACTTATACAAGTAAATATATTGTCATGAAAGTAAGAATACTCACTGAGAGCTTCTGATCCTGGAGGGACCAGTAAGGGAGGAAAAGTAATTGTTTAAGTTCTGCTTATAAAGATATAATTCACCAAATTGCTGTAAGTCATAGCTTAACAGAAAAGAAAGAAAATATTGTCTTAAATCTGGAAAAACAATAGATTAAAACAGTAATATTTGAGACAAAAGCCATAAAAATTATAATCATCCTCATCTGTTCATGTAGTTGTGTAATTAGTTATTTTTCTGCTTGAATCCAGTTTTCCATTTGTTCTCCTGAGGTTGCCTGGTGATTGAGGGTGATAGGAACAGTGATAATTCTAAGAAGTTTGCAAGGTTTTGTTAAGGCTCATATTATTTACCCAGTGAAGTGTCTGTCTTGATCACTGGAGATTGTGGGATGTACACCCCAAGTGGGAAACGTATTTCCTAACAGCTTCTTGTTCACCATGAGGGCATCAGCTTTGGAGAAAGGTAAGGCATTAATCCATGTGGAAACCATACACACAACAGGAAGAACATATTGTTAACCCATACAAGTGGCAGTTGAATGAAGTCCCTCGGCAGGTGCTCAAAGAACATAGAGGGAGGAGTTCTGAGGCCTCTCGGGGCTAAAATAGTTTTTCCTATGGTGAGTGAAAGAATACAAAAACTGAATAATGAGGTTTTCGAGGGAGCCAGGAAGAACCAAGCAGCCACATTGGATTTCTCATAGCCCCAACATTTAGTTTAATTTACAGCTATTGTTCACTCATCTTAATTTCTCTGATTAAGGAGCAGACTGTTACCATGTTACAAGGACATTAGGATGGTGAAAAGTCTGGCAATAAATTTTTCAGAAGCAGGATAGACTTCATCCACATATACCACAGTCTTTATAGATTCTATTGCTGCTGCCTTTGTATGAAAGCTAGGACATTTCCCTATACTCAGATTCAGTCCTTTCAGTGTGAGCCTCAATTTTGATGATAGACAACATTTTATACCAGGACATATCAGACTTCCAGGAATTTCACACGATTTCTGAAACTCTCCTAACTACAGACACAACACAAAGAAGACTTAATGATACTTCTTATTTAGCAATGCTTCCCATGTAATTTAACATATCAAATAAGCCTAATTGGTTTAACATCTCTCTTTTTATAAGGAAGCAGAATAAATCCCTTGAAGTGTTCCAGGGGCCCTCTGGAAACTTCCAAGTTAGTTGAGGTCAAAAGACTCCATTTAGAATTTGATTTGGGGAAGTTTGTCAGAAATATCGAAAGGGTTTTAAAACACTGGTCAAATAGGATCATAGGTCACTGTGAAACAATACTTAACCAAAGTGATAATAAAAGATTTTAAAGACAAATACAGAAGGTTACATAGCTGTTAGCAAAACTTAGTTCTTACTATTGAGAAGCGTCAGTTCTTCAGTAATCAAAGATCTAGTAAAGCACAGAAAATTATGTTGAGAAAACATGAAATCTCTGCTTTCCTTTCATAATCTCATGTCAGGAACAGACCAATATTCCAAGTAAACTTTGTTCTTTTAAAAGATGAAAAGAAAATTGCTTCAGTAGTCCATAATACTATAAATATTAAAACTTATTTTTACAACTCTTATAATAACAATTTAATTTGAGCTAACTTGACCACACAAGGTAAGATTTTCTTTCTCTTTTTCTTTCTTCCTCACTTTCTAGTTAATTTATCCTTTTAACAGAGAGAGAACTAAATCTTAATTTTGTACCTGCTTACTTTTGATGTTAAAACTCATTCACTTAATTACATTCATTCCAATCCTTTTCCAAGGTTTCCTTTTCCATAAACCTTCTATAACTTTCTATTTCCATTTTAGTTTCTCCCTTGTTCTCTTTTTCATTCAGAAATATCCAGCTTTATTTTGGGAGAGAATTATTATTTTTTTCTTTCAACAAAAATGCAACTTCATGCCGCATACTTTTCTTAACAAAAATGTACATCTTATTTTCCTTGTATACAGAGATTTTTCCCTGTTATTTTCAGTAGCTTTAATTACATATATTAATTAGAATTCCTGACCCTTAGAAACCTTAATTCCTAATGAAAACTAAGAAGTAATTGTGAATTGTCTTTTGCATTAGCATCCCATGCATTGGCAGGTTTATAAGTGCTTTTGTGACTTCTAGAAGCGTACTTTCTCATTGAAAACTTCTCAGTGTGGCATAAGACTTGTTTACTGATAGTCCCAGATATTTTTAGTGTGTAAAAGGGAGCAAAATGTAGATAGAGCTATCTCCAGTAATTAGTGTTTTACTATTTTATCTTATCTGGAAATGAAAGATATTCAATGAAATCCCCATCATATAATTTAATTTAGCAAAACTCTGAAGTTTCAAGTTACCAAATAGATTTGAGGAAACTATGGTTAAGTACATGTATCATAAAATATAATTATTGCACAAAAAATTCTTATTTTATTAACATCTACATAATTCATTTGTTCTGAACAGTCATACTTAGATTATTCATGAAAATTTCTTGAGACGTTAAAGCAGTTAGCCATTATCTTGTTATGTTTTTCTTACTGACAAATTTTATAACAGAGATAACATAAATTTATTTGACTAATAACCCAGGTAGAATAAAGTTGCATGTCTACATTATATTTAATGCTGATAATTCTGAAGACATGCCTATTTTAATTAAGCTAACAAAATACAACAAGGTTTTATTTACCAAAGCTCCTTTTGAAATAGTTTTGATAATGACACCCAGAGATAGAAAAATAATATACCTATAATGTACATACATACAGAGAGAAACAGACACAGAGCTCTTACAGCTTTTATTTTAAAACTTCAACCATGAATCAGGCACAGTACAAAACTCACTAGTTTATAAATAATTGTGTCTCTAGTAGGTGGAACAAGTTATGCTTACCTGCTTGAAAACATTTTTTGTTAGTATTTGTGGAGACGAAGACTTTTAGGATTTATGTTTGTCTTAGACAAGAAATCTTAAGGAATTGCGTTTTGGGCAAGACAGTCTTTCTAGCAGTTTGCATTTTAAAATGGCCAATTTTCTTTACCTTCAGGCTTTACTGACTGAGCTAGCCAGGCTCAGTTTCATGCAACTGTGGGCTGTTATCTCCTGGGGTGTTTATATTCCAAAGACATAGTAAAATTTACAACTTCAAAGGACAGAGAGAAAAAATGCAAGTTTTTTCCTCTAGGAGTTTCAGAGTTATTGCTTTTTAAACTTTTCCTGCTTTTCTTAAGTGCAGGGCAATTGCACTTTCAATGTCCTGATTTTGATTTTTTTTTACTATAGCCAATTTAAAGGATCTATCATCTGGCCATTGACAAGTAGGATCTTAATAGTGACTCAAACCAAAAAGTTTTTATATGGCTTAACCAGAGACACAAAGTGTCCCCAAAGCAGAGTGCAAAGGATGCAGTCCTCATAAGATCCATAAAGTCTACTCCCAAGGGGCACAGGTGATAAGGATGGTGTAGTGAAAACAATGTCTCTAGTCTCCCATGGGAACATGGGATGTCTCCAGTCACAAACCCACTAGTTTGTGACACCAGGCAGGTGCTACTGGAACGGGATTTTTAAAGCACTAACAAGCAATGAAGTTTCAGATGAAAAAGCCCCTTATGGATCGAAACCCTCTATAACAAACTCCCCTGAGAGCTGGCATAGTCAGACAAAGACAGTGCTGTTTGTGCCTTTGTGTCTTAGAACCCCGGTCTGTTCAATCGGCCACCAGGTCAATTGACACTCTAGACTCTCTAGACTCAACGCTCAACACTCTAGAAATGCACCTTCAGATGACAGAGGCCAGAGGAAATCTTTCCATTGGTCACAAAGCCAAGCTCTCAGGAAGCAGAACAAGATGGAAGGAAAAACCTCATCCTGTTTGTACATAGAGGACCCACAGCAAAGTTTGTCTAAATAGATGCCAGTCTGGTGAGAACCATAAAACTCAACAATCTGTGAGGCTGACTCAAACAGTAGGCTTGGAAAGGCCCTGTACCTGCTGTCCTGCCCTGTGGTTCCTCCTCCTTATAAAAAATGTCACAACGGAGACAAAGGAAAACAATGACCATCTCTCAGAGGGAAGGATCAACAAAAGTCAAAAGTACTCATCCAAATTTACCAGAGTTGCTGGGCCCTAAGGAACTAATTCCTCAAATATTTTCTGCTAGTCTAAATTCAGAGAGAGACAAAAAAAAGAAAGCCTCACCACTTATCCATTAGACCCTGCAGACAGAGGTCTGGGAGGCCGATGTGGTAAGAAAGCTGACCTTTTTGCCACCTTCTGTGTCATATGTCCCAGGGTCTCTTAGATGCAGCAGTGACAGAAAAAGCAGTTTCCCAGCTGGTGGTTCTCCTGGCTGGCTCCTCAAAGCTGTCAGGGAGGGGGAAATTACCCCCTTTACATGTTGAGTTCTTATGGCTGGACTAATAATAAAATTAAAACAAGCCTAGATTAACAGGAGAAAAACCAGTTTGATACATTTGCATTGGAGATCAAGGAAAAAATGACGCTCAGAGAATGGACAAAGCAGGCAGTTTATATATCTTTTTATACAGAGACATAATATATTTGTGAGGATTTGACAGGACAAAGAATCTTGGGTTTGGGGTGCAAAATTATTGAGGATTTGAGCAGAGTTTGGCTTGAGGTAGGAAATTAGTAAAAGTAGTAAGGTTTATTTATACAGGCTTCCTGGCCCTGAATGCCCTAGCTCTCATGATAAGGATATATCTATCTCCTGTTACAGGGAGAGCATCTTTCACACGGGAGGTTTATTTCCTACTTTTAAGGGGAACAGAGAAGGGGGAAAACTTTATGTCAAACAAGTAACTTTAATTCAAAATAACCAACATGCCACTTTGGGATATTTTGGGGTGGCCTTCCCTGGGCCCCAGTAGGAGTCCATTCAACATCTCTGGGAGAGCGTGTCATTTGAGTTTGCTAAGGGCAAGGGGAGAAGGAAGGATGTTGAAGGTAGAGGGCTGGCAAGGGCAGGAAGGGAGAAGCGATAGACTTTGTCTTGAGGGGAAGCATGAGACTTTGTCCTTCAGTCTAAATGGTCCATCACTTCAGTGAGTCAGACCCAAAGGGATGAATCTCTAAGCTTCCAGGAATTTGGCCAGTGACGTTTTATGGGGTGAACCAAGACATTCTGGCTTATCAAGTAGCTTTAGATTTCGTGGCTGAGGAGAATGTGCTTGTTGTGAAATTTTTGTTATTTAAGGCTTACTCTTTTCTGCTTTTCCTTCTTTTCATTTCCTGCAGTACTGAGGTGGGAAGGGCCCCGGTCCCCAAATAGGTCCCCTATATTTTGCAATAAATTTTGTTTCCTTTGTTGAGGGATGGATGTATAGCTCTGAGTTTTTCTGTTTTTTGTTTTTTCTTTGACCACCAATTAGGGAAGGGATAGAGATGCTCCTTTCTCATAATGGAGCCATCTAAATCTCATCTTGATTCCTCCACCTCCAGGGAGCCACACCTTTTCCTGGCCCTCCTAGATCCTGGGGCACTCAGAGGCCATGCAGAGCAATATGTGAGGGGATAAAACCAATAGCAACAAAAAACAAAAACCAGGGGTGAGTAGGAACTGTTGTAATTACCTCTATTTCCTTAAAGTATGTGTTCCTTTCTCCCTTCCCCTAATCCACCCAGATATTTTAGGGCTGAGTCCTGACCTCTGGGTACAAATCTGGTTTCCTTGTACCTGCTATGGTTTGGTTCCACCCACCAAAACAATAGGCCTATTTTTTTCTGTAGTCAAAAGCCCTCGTGTTTGGCCCCAGGAGTTTCACCCTGAACTTGTGCCAAAGCCCACAACTTCCTGTTCTGTTCCTTCCAGGTCATCTTGGAATCTGCAGGCTTGTGGGTGGGGTAGGGGGTCCTGAGTTGTGATCAAGGAAAGGGGAAGGTTGTGGGAATCCCAGACAGTTGTGCTTGGTAGAGTCTTCTAGGCCTGTTGTCAGAAGAAGCACAATTGTGGGCCAGGACACCTGGGTCCTGGTGCTGGTGACTGAGCTTTCACCTGGAATGAGTAGATTTGTTTCTCTAGGCCTTAGCTTTGCCTGCTGCACAAGGAGGAGATCTGACTACATGAACTCAAGCCCTACAGCTTGAATGCCCTGGCCATGCATTGTCTTTCCTCTTCCTCATGGAAATCTTTATCATCCCTTCATGGCCCAAGGATGCAGCATCAGATACAGTAAACTTGACTAATGTCTGTAAGAGAGAGGACTAACTCCCAGGTACCATGTACCCAGTTGGCTGGCCTTTTAGGCTACAGTGGAGAGGGTGGGTACTTTTGGCCTGGTGTTATTTTGGAGCTCTCTTTAGTAGCAGGAGAGGTGGGGTCCTGCCAAATTGTGAAAATCTTGACTGCCAGCTTAAGGAGTCTGGACTCTTGTGAGTGGTGATCTTCCAGAGGCATTAAGTGGGAAGTGACCTGGTCAGACCTGTGTTTTGGGACATGTACTCTGACAGCTGGTTTGCTGGGAGAACTGTGGATGTGTAAAGTTCACATGAGAGTCTGAGATCTGAACTGGGAGGTCAGAGGGCATGGAGAGCAGGGGACAGGAGAGCCATTTGAAGAATTGGCGGGCCTTGGTGAGTGACTGGAGAGGAAGGGGTGGTGAGGAGGAGGCCTGAAGATGATTCAGAGCTGCGTTTAGTTTGGGTTTTTGGGCGGATCAGATGTCATTAGCCCTGAGATAAGGATGAGGGATTGCTTGGTTAGGGACTGAGATGCTAAGCTCAACTTTGGATTTTTATATATGACAACTGTGGACTCTCCAGGTGAAAATACTGTATGGGCATTGGGGAGAAGCTCTAGAAGGAGGCTGGGACTGGTGCAAGTAAGTGGTGGCACAGGCGAAGATAGAGAAGAGGGAGAGAACCCAGAGTCTGTGCCTGTGGGATGCTGCTCAGCCTGGTGTCCTCATCACAAGCCACAGGGCTGAATCCTAGTCTTCATCAACCTTTTCTCTATTGATCAGAGTGACTTTTCAGGTTTTTGGCGTAAATGTATATTCTTAGCCTGGGGCTCACTTATTAATTGCCTAAAGGAAAGGAAGGACTTTTGGAGTAAATAATAGAGAAGAACATGCAAACAAAACACATCCTATGATACACTTTAATACTCATTATAAAGCATAAAAGCACAATCTGAGTTTCAAGTTTTGTTGAGAACGCTGTATCCACAGGGCAGAAAGGGAAAGGTTGAGACAAAGGACAAAGGGGAAGAAGTAAGTTAGAAGGATTAAGCTAATAGCTAGTCTACTAGGTCTAGAAATCTCCTTGGCAGGCTCCCTATAGGTTAAAAATTACCTGTTAATTTCTTGGGAGTAATATGTTTTATATGTACACTTTGCAACATAAAATACTAATAGCCAAAAAACATGGTGTACTTACTAATTATCGTACAGCTGACTAGTGCAACAGTGTGTACTAATAGAACAAGTAATAGCCAACAAATACTGTGTGCTTACTATGTGCCAGGCAGTGTGCTAAACGCTTTAAATAACTAGACTACCTCATTTGATTCTCACCATAGCACATGCACTGGGTGCTTTTATTAGTCCCATGTTACAGATGAGGGGGCTAAGGTGTCATCCTTTGCCCAGGGCCTTGCAGTTCATGAGTTAGAACAAGAATTTGCAGCCAGGCTGCCTGGGGGACTCCATAGCAGGTGCTCTTAACCTCTCAGCAGTCCAGTGGGGAAGTGATAAGGTAAGACTTCTCATAGAGTGGTTCTAAGACCATCTGTATGAGAATTATCTGGAATGTTTGTTAAAAATTGAGATTTTAGGTCTCACGTTGGACCAAATAAAAGCAGAATTTCTCAAACACTGATATTTGAGATTTACTGAGTTGGGGCTGGGTGTCTTGGTTCTGGAAGGCAATGGGACTCTTGGCTTCTCTGGTCACCTGCAGTTTGGGCCTTGTCCCTCTGTATAGTTGACAATGTAGTCTATGCTGCTTTCTTTCTCTGGGCTATTGGAGGAGTGCATTCCATTCCGAGAATGGGTGAAATCACACTGATGTTAATGCTGGAGGAGGTATTTTGACACAATGTCTTGCATTCACATTTTCCTTTCACCCTTCCTTTGCTTCTCTCTTCTTTATACCCTCTTCCCTCGCACTCCCCCTCAGGGGTGGGTTTCACTTCTCTGCCTGTGCCCTGGGTGGGACAGAGATGGGAGAGGTCAAGGGAACACGGTGTGGTTCGCTGCTCAGTGGGGGATGTGCCCTGGGAGAGGAGGAGTTGCCCTGTGGTTCCTCTCAGGCCCAGCCAGGCTCTCATGTGGAGGGGGAGCTTCCTATGAAGTTTAGCTGCTTCATGCTGAGAGCGTGATGAGGAGAGTGGAGTTGCAGCCTGGGATGTGAAGTGGAAATCCTGTCACCCACAGCAGTGGTCTGCACATGTCCCCATCTTTTCAAAAATAGAAGGTTAATCTCCCTAAGGACTCGGAGCCAGGCAATGCAGGTAAACAGGCGAAAACGTGAACTTTCTCTCATCCACGAGCAGGTTTGCAGGGCTGATCCAGTTTCGATTTCTACCTTGAGTGAAGACAACAGTGAGTTTTATACACTTCACATCTTCGGCTCTTCACACACTGTGGCCTTGGGGAGTTCCAGGGGTGCGGGACAAACCTGAGGAGAGCTGGTTCTGTGTCAGCTAAGCTACCAATTTCCTTCGTTACCTTGGGAAAGTCACTCACTCACTCGGCACTTGAGTTTTCTTATCTGAAAATTGTTGGATTTGGGTGATGTAATTTTGCATGTTCCTTCTTGCTCTCGAGGTATGATTCTGTGATTAGTAGCAGGGAGGCGGGGGCAGGTGTGACAGAGCCCTGAATGCTGCTTCTTTATTTCTGTCTCATGTGCCTGCCTTCCCCCAAATGAGCAGGCAGTGAGTTCTGTTGGTGCCTCCTCTTGCACAGCTCTGTGTTTCAGTGGCCTGAAGATGCCCACTGTGGGTGCGGTGAGGAGAGTCTCTGGAGCCTGGGGCCCCCTTGGCCCTGGGGAAGGAGGGCCTGCTTGGTAGGTCTCCTGTCATCACACAGACTTCTCATGTTTTGGTTTGATGGGACTTCCCTCCCTGTTCTCCCCCCTCCTCCACAACCTACCCCTGAGCATCACATTCAGTTTCTGGAGTGGATTATGAGTGTTTGATAACTTTCCTGGCTGCTTCCTGCCTGTGGGTCCCTGAAACAAACAGCAGGGAATTCTCATAGCCATCAGGGTCTCTGCTTCATGTTTTCCTCTTTCCCTATAGAGCCTGGCAGAACACACAGGGCTCCAGTTCCAGAGAGACACATGTGCATGCTCTAGCTCCCAGCATTCCCATATGGTGAAGGGTAGGGTAGGGTTATATTCTTAATTGTCTTGGAGTCAGCATAACACATATGTGAACCCATGTGGTGTCCTAATGTTTTGTATGTTGCTGCCACTTAAGAGTTTAGAGTGGGTGCTATGCACGTGTTGAGTGTATTACCTGTGCCTGGGTGTGTGCATGTGGGTCAGAGTATGCGGTCAATGGCAGTTGATGCTGAGAGGAAGTAATTCAGGGGCTGGGGTTGCTCTCTTTGTGTGTCTGCTTTTGCGCAATGTACTGGTAACTTGTGTTGTCAAAGAGCTGATTTAAAAGATGTTAGAAATTTCCTTAATCTGGTCTGAAATTCACCTTGTTTTATTCTTGGATTTGTAAAGTATGAGAGTGTGGGGAGATGGAGGATGAAACACCAGACCTGCCTGAACAGTCTGAGGTCAGTTCTCAGAAATAGATGTTGATTGTTTAGCTATCACCACCCTGGATTTGTGAGTAGGACCCAGAGGATGTGAGAGCTTCTGTGGCAGAGGTATCATCCTGTTTTGAGAAGATTAGAGACATGTTGACAAACAGGAAACAGATCAAATTTGTGACTTGTTTCTATCCAATATCTAGGCATTCTAAGCATTAAAAACAATTTAATTTCACTGTTATCGTCACCTGCCTACCAAGGGTGGGTGTGCTGAATTTTCAAAGATAAATGAAATTCAATCCCTATCCTCAGCAGCTAATAGTTGGTCTTTTCTTGAACAAGGCTTTCTGGACCTAATTCCCTCAGTACCCAACTCGATCTCACTAGTAGCCTTTGGGACTCTCAGAACCAGACAGGTGAGGTGAGATGCTGGAGCGGCTGATGGAGGAGAGTGGGGCAGGAGTCCAGCCCTTGCACTTTCTGACTCTCCTATTCAGAAGGACAGTGACCATGGGAAAAGGAACCTGGGCTCCTTAGGGAGTGCTGTGGTAGGTAGTGTGGTGGGGATGGCAACTCTGTTCATCCCTCAACTTATCTCCTGGCTCAAGTTATGAGAGCGTGCCCTCCAGCACTCCCAGAGATGGAGAAGGAGTGTATTTCCTTGAGGGACTGGAAACAGGATTTGTTAGCTACTCTTAAGAACATTAGCAGTGACAGGCAGGGCAATTTGAGGCCTTGTGGAATTGTCTCTAGGGAACTGGAGTTACTTTACTATGTTCAGACCGGGAAGTTGGGCATTAGCTAAGGGTAGGGCAGAGAGAAAGATGTGCAAAAACGCTCAGACCAACAGGTGACAATTTTTTCTATGGCACTTGTACTAAGCCCATATCCCCTCTACTATATGGTATCCCCTCTACCATATTGAAGCGCTAAGTCAACTGGGGCAGGACTCCCACCTCTGTTGAAAACTCACTTCTCCTAAGGCTTCATGATGCCCTTTTTTGACTTTTTTCCCCCTTCACTACTGCCTTTGATATTCCTTATAGCCTGATGTCACTTGAGTAAAATGAGTGGGGGTAGGGTGAGTTAAATTTTTCCAGACCCCACATTCTTAGGGTTGGCTCTGGGCCCTGCACATTTCTACTTCTCCAGGATGACCCTGGGAACTTAATTCTAACCTGTGTACTATTGTAGCTCCTCACCAGCCCAGCTTCTCCCTAAGTACAGTTCAGCAAGAGAGAAAGACAGAGACAGAGACAGACAGAGACAGAGAAAGGGGAGACAGAGAGATGTTTCAAGCACTGGATGTGTCAGGTGTCCATGTGTCTTTGGAGTCAGGTAGACCAGAACTGGATTCATTCATTCATTCATTTATTTTATTTTATTTTTTTTGAGGAAGACCAGCCCTGAGCTAACATCTGCTGTCAATCCTCCTCTTTTTGCTGAGAAAGATTGGCCCTGAGCTAACATCCATGCCCATCTTCCTCTACTTTATATGTGGGACACCTACCACAGCATGGCGTGCCAAGCGGTGCCATGTCCGCACCCAGGATCCAAACCGGCAAACCCCGGGCTGCCGAGAAGCGGAACGTGCGAACTTAACCACGGCACCACCGGGCCTCAGTTGTTTCTAAAATTTTCTCAGTCATTCTAAGTGTAGCAATGTTTCCTAATGGATGTCTCTCTGCTTTCCCTTGTGGTATCTACCCCTTTCTATCTTTGTATTATAATAGTTTCTCATGTCTTATCTCCTGTCTTAGGCTTTAGGTTCCTTGATAGGGACCCTGCCTTTCTCATTTCTGTATCTTTCATGGAGTCTAACACTGAGACTTGTAGCACAGTAGGTGATTAATAGGACTTCATGTACACATCATGAGGAAAAGATTCTCAATCACAGGTACATTGTGTCTGGTGTCTCAGGTTCACACATTAACGCTACAGGGTCCTCCCCGCTGGGGTCAGACTTGTTGCTTGTGATGACTGGTGTGGGTAACTCCTCTATGAGAGAACATTGCTGTGTTTGGTGTTTGTTTTCAGGCATGTCATTGGGACTAAGAATTGTATGTGAATATGGGGTAGAGGAGCAGGAAGGGGTAAGGAGACAGATATAATTAGAACGGAGGAATTATACTGGAGAGTAGTGGTAACAAAAGTGAGAAATATTAGTAAAGAGGAAGAAATGTGAACTTATCTGGTTGGCCAGGGTAGGCCACTGTGGATTCTGAGTAGGAGAGTGAACCAGGTTTTAGGAAGGTAATGAGACAGCGGTATGCAAGGAAGATTTCAGTAGAGAGTCCAGAGACAAGAAGTCAAGCTGTACTTCCAGCAGCAGAGTTGTTGAGGGCCTGAGTTATTTAGGTTTGTGGGAATGGGAGAACAACACAATTGAGAGATGTTAAAAAAGAATCAACAGGCTCTGATGATGTATTGAATCTGGGAAACAAAAGAGCCAGGGCTGAGGAAATAGTGTTGTCACTGAGAAAAATCAGTGAGTTCTGAGTCAAAGCTGGTTTAAATAAGGAGTAATTTCATAAGATATTTGAAAGTGGGTGTGATGAGTTCTCGGAAGTGGCAGGGACTAGAGATAGAGATGCAGGAGGCATCTGCAGAGAGGTCACTGACCCAAGGAAAGAGGGTACTGGAGGGTTTCAGTCAGGGTCTGAGAACTAACTCTGGTGTGGGGGTGCAGTGTGTCAGTGGGGATGGGAGGAGGAGAGCGTCCAAGAAGGAAGAAGTTGTTTGTGGTCTTGGATGTTTTAAGAGTGAACAATGTGAGGATGGTGAATATACCTTTGAATTTGGCCAAAGATGGATACTGATTTTATGCTGCTTTCAGTAGCCTTGGGTCTGGCAGAGGCCCCTGAGGAATGAGGTGATGAGGAAGGAGAAACACAGCACACGTGTTTCCAGGCTTGGAAGTGAAGGAAATGAGATAACAGGTTACTACTTAGTGAAATTAATAAATGACAGTTATTCAGGTCAGAAGAGATCTGACCCTCTGAGGGGGCAGAACAAAGGAACTGGGGACAAGGAAGATAGAAGGTGCTAGAGAGATTTCTATGTGATTGAAACTGTGGAGACACTTGTGAATGAAAGCTGTATTGCTGCATCTGATTCACTGGAGCCACCCATGTGGGAAGTGTTATTTGTCCCTAAGAAAGAGGCTGGGAGATCTTTTCCTCATGAAATCATCTTCTTTGTGGGAGGAAGACAGGTAGTTTCTTCCAGACAGGTTGGAGATGTGGCCTGTTGATTCTAGAAAGACCCACTTTGTTAGCAGGTGTGCAAATGAATGTAGCTAATTCTCTGATCACTAGATCAAATATCTGTAGACTTAGAAATAGGCTTACTCTGATGCCCAGTTAAGCAAGTTCTCTTTCTTCTGCCCGTAAAGAAGACATTGTCTAAAGCAGTATTGACAATGAAGCAGCATGTTGACGTCTGATATATAATTTTTATTATAAATATAGAGCAGATTTTACAAATAATTCCAAAATAGCCTTAGCCAGGCAAAATTAAACAACACAGAATAGTGTGGATGAGAGGAAGTCCATACAGTGTGTGTCAGGGTTAGAAAACCCTGAAAGAGGTACTGAGCACAGAGAACTCCCAAATAACCCTCTTTGAGGGGGTCTCTTAGACACAGCATGAGATCAAGTAATAAATATTGAGTAAAACCTTTCTCTCAACAGCCCCAAAGAGGTTCCATCTGTGCAGAAGAAGGCTGGGTGGGAAGTGCATTTGCCTCTCCTTGTCCTGCCCTTCCTTTTATCCTAAGACACATTGGGACTCATAGACCCCATGGGGGAAAACGAATTTCACAGGGTCTTCAAGAAGCCTAGGGCCCAGTGATAATATTCCCCTTGTGTCCTAAGGGGCATCAACACCAGTGCAGCTTTCTAGGTTGTAAATGATGCCAATGGCATGAGTGACAGTGTTCCCTTCAAGCACTCCCACTTCACAGGACCAAATGCACCTTAGCAGGGGCCAAAGTTTCCTGAGAAAGTGAGTAGGGCTGACAGAACATACACAGGCAGATACATGGGGTAGAATGGAGGCTGGTGATTGGCCTGAGATGCCTGGAAACTGAGTTAGATCCATTTCTAGCCATGAATGAGGAAAATGGCTTCTTCTTCTTTTCTGTTTGGAGCCCCTGACATAAAAGCCTTGAGGAGCTCCTGGCCAAGGGGACTTGAGGAGTTTTGGTGGCTTCTTTCATCTAAGGCAGTCAGATTGACTTACACAGCTAAGCTAAGTAAAAATAACCCCTCTCACATAAATAAGCAGTTACAAAAATTAAATGGCAGAATGTCTCAGACTATAGAGAAAAAACCCAATTCTGTAAATTGTGCATTTTTAACACTTATTTAAATAATATCTGAAGGGTAGCTCTCTGATTCCTTTCCCAGATTCCCAGCAAGTTGTCTCTGTTACCAGCTGACTCCTCCCTAAAGCCGTAACCTCCCCTTCTGTGGGCATTTACTTGAATAAAGCCCTTAAAGTGATTGAAAGTTGCATGCATTTTTTTTTTCATTTTCCATTAGGACTCACCTGTGAAACTGGAAAAATAATTTTTCTAGTTGCTTCTAGTGAGTTCTCTGAAGACAGGCAAGCCATGGGCTTATGTGGTATTCCAGCTAAGCAGCAAGGTTCTTAGGCCCTGGTCCTATGGGTAGACAATGCTGCAGTGGACAAATGTGTAGAATTTTTTCTTAGTTCAGAATTGGTTATATATTTCTTTTCCTGTGTCTCATGGGCTCACCCTGGGCTTTGTAGACACAGGAGAAGTTTTTACTTTTACTTTTTCTCTATTCCTTTCTGGCACATGCATTTCAGTAGATAACGACATATGTCTCAGGGTTATGGCAAATTCAAGTTAGACAGGACTGGGACGGGGAGGTTATTGTGCTCTGAATAGTTAAGTTTAAAACTAGTTTAGGTCAGGAGAGGGGGAGGGGAGGGATGTTCTGGCAACTTTCTCTCATGGTATGCTTTGCCTAAGTTCAAGGATTGGAAAGACTGGGTTTCCTACAGACTCCTAGCCTTACCTTTTCATGTATTGACACTGAAGGGAGGGGCTGTGACTGGGCAGCTTGGAGGTGCCTCATTTGGAAGTTGTGGGGTGGAGGAAGAAGCTTCTTTTCCTTGAGGGTAAAGCTATCCTTCCAGTGATGGGGATGAGAAAATTGGAATGTCATCAGGGCAGCAAACAGGGCAGGTTGCAGTACTTCTTTTTTACTTCTGAATAAACTGTTTCTGTAGCTGATGAGGGTGGGGAGGCTAAAGTTGGTTTCTTTGATTCCTGGGCATTGAAGTTCAGGGAAGAAAATGCCACTTCATCGATCTGAAAGGCATGAGCAGCAGTCAGTTAAATCAGTGTCATAGGTCAGGCCCTCACCTGGTCTAGTGTGATTCAGTACCACGTGCTATCACCACTTTGAAATTTTTAGCTTTTGAGAAGGGCTTTTATCAACCATTATCTTTGCTTGCTAACATCCTGTTGAGTGATCACTAGAAGCGAGAGATTATGGTATTTATACAATGGAATATGATGATACAGCAATGAGAATGAGCACACTACCAGTGCATACAACAATATGACTGAATCTCACAAAACAAGTCTGAATGAAAGGAGCCAGACACATATAAGGATATACTGTGTCTTTCATTTATGTAAGAACATAAACAGGCAAAACTAATCTAGTGCATTAGAAGTCAAGATAGTGGTTACTCTTTGGAAGGAAGTAAGTGGAGGGTTTTTGGGGGACAGGATTTTGTTTCTTGATTTTGGTGCTGCTTACATGGGTATGTTTAACTTGGGGAAATTCATACAGTGTTAAACTATATTTATGATTCAAGCACATTTCAGGGTATATATGTAAGTACTTGATAAGATGGGAAAAATTTGGTAAAATTAGTATAAATTAAAGAAACGAAGGCCACAGACCCACTGGAATGGAAATTATCCTTTGACAGTAAGAGCAGAGTCAGCCTGAAGGTAGAGGAGGGAGAATGACTGAGGCCTTCTTTGTGTTGGGCACCGTGCTGGGTGCTGTACATTTGTATCTCATTGAATTCCTTCAGCTTCTCTTCGAAGTAGGCAGCATGCCCATGTGTTAGATGACAAAATGAGGATCTGAAACGTTAAGCTACTTGTCCAAGATCACAGAGCTACTAACAGTCTCAGCAAGGATTCAAACACAGGATGGTGGTAATTCCAAAGAGCTGTGCTTGCAATGAGGTAGACTCATGGGAGTTGTTACCAACCCTTCTTTGTTTGCTGCTACATCGAGGAACTTTGACCCAAACCTGGTCTCACATTGGTGTCTTCAAGTATAACCCATTCTAAACAGAGGTATTTCCATGAGAAAGTGAAACAGTGAAACTGGGTGTGCTTACCTTGATAAGGGGGTTGTCAGAGTGGCCCTGACCCAGGGAAGCAAAAGAAGAGTTACCAACTCATGGAAATACAAAGCTGACTTATGTTCTTAGAACAATGGTGTTCCTAAGATGTGATTTCTCCCTGAAGGAGGTGGCAGGTGGTGGGAAGGTGGAGTGGGGAGGTGGCCCATGATCACTTAAGGAATTGGCTTCCCTCAGAGTCTGTAGTCCAGACCCAGGGCATTAGTACCAGAGGAGCAGCAAGAGTAGAGCCAGAGGATGCCTCCATCCAGTTCTGAAGATTTTTTTCAGGTCATAAGACCTTGATTTTTTTCCCTGATGTGTTTCTCAGCAACAGGCTTCAGTGGCAAGGCAGGGCATTGAGCCCACAGCTCCCAGAGCACCACAAGACAGGGAAAGTCTCACCAAAAGAGAATGCCCACATCTATAAATGGGCAGGAGGGGGAAGCAGGAGGATGAGGAAGTGGCTCCTGGAAACAGGTCTATCTTCCTCAGACCTATGTGGCTTAAGCAGAGTGACCATCTCTCCTGGGGCTATATCTCAGGGGAATCTGTTGTGGCTAGGAAGGGTGTGAGGACCTATGCCAACTTAATGTTGGGGAGTGGAGATCCCCTCTAAAAGTTCAGAAGGTAGGGAGTGGTTTGGGAATCCAGGATTCCCTGCTAGGGCAGGGCACGTGGTGGAACACACCAGCTCTCAGAGGTGAGTGGCTTTACTTACTGTGGTTGGAGGCTGAGGGTTTGTGCTCTGTGAGATTGCACTGGCCACTTGACCTATATAAATATTAGACACTGGAACTGCTATTCCTAAGCATAGGATCTTTGCTCCTTGAGTGAGGAAGGACACTGCCAGCTGATAATTCTTTGGGGCTCTTCAGTGTTCATTTATATCATGGTGGATACTGCCTTTCCTCTCAGGGCCTCCTTCCTCAGTCTACTCATGATTCTGTCCCTCTCAGGTCTCTTGTGGTGGGGACTTAATTGACAGAAGGCCTGGGCTAGTGCACTCTGAATTCACCGTCTCCATTCACCCTCACCATTCAATGCACGGTGACCACCCTTCCCACAGGCTCCCAGCAGGGATATGAAAGCAATCCCAAATCTGTGAGAAACGATTTTCCCCTGATGGGTGACTTGAGCTCAAGGACTCCCTGTCAGCCTTGTAGACGCTCTCTTAGAGCTGCACTGCAAACTAAAGCTTCCTTCCTTCTCTTTCTCCTTCACAGGGATCATGCATCATGGTCTGTCTGTGGTTTGTGGAATCCCCCAGGCTCCTCCCACTCCTGCCCCACTATCCTTTACAGGCATTTTCCCCAATAAATGAATTGTATGTCTGATCCCCTCTTGGCTGCATCTCAGGAGGAAAACTAACATAGAAGACATGAAACTTTGCATTCAACTCCTTTTTTCTCTCCTATGTTTAGTCAGTAACCATGTCCCAGTGGTTTTTTGTGTTATACCTCCCCTCTACCTATTGTATTTTTCCTTTTGCATCTGTTTCTTCTTTTCTATTCCTGTTGTCAACTCAAGACTGATGATTAATGCTAATGTTAGCAAGTACTACGAGGTACTGTGACAGCCTTTAGCTATATAATTTACATATATATCATTTGATTCATATAATAGAGCTGTCAGATAGACATTGTTTCCATTTTACAGATGAGAAAACATAAGTTTACAGTGGTGAAAAAACTTACCTAAATTCGTATTTCTAGTAAATGGTAGATCTAGAGTCAAGTAATCCTTGACCCTAGGACTTCCTGAGTTCATAGAAGCTAATGATAATAGAGTAATAATAGCAGCTAATACTTATGGAACATTTCCTCTGAAAATGGCACTTTGCTAAAAGTTTAATTGATTATTACATTAAATCTTCAAAAAAATATCATTAAGCAGGTACAGTCATCTCTCTTTATCCATGGGGGATTGATTCAGGAGCCCCTGTGGATTACCATAATCCATAGATGCTCTAGTCCATTATATAGAATGGTGTAGTTTTTGCATATAACCCACACACATCCTCCCATATACTTTAAATCATCTCTACGTCACTTATAATACTTCATACAATGTAAATGCTATATAAATAGAAGTCTACACACGTTCAGTATAGATGCAACCATAGTAGGTCTTTCAATCTGCAATTGGTTGAATCATGGATATAGAAGCTGTGGATACGGAGGTCAACTGTACTCATTGCAATTTTCAGTTGAGCACTGAGGCTCAGACAAGTTAAGAATCTTGTGCAAGAAATTTATAAATGTAAATGCTTCCGTTAAAAAGGAAGAAAGATCTCATATCAACAACTTAACTTTATAACCTAAGGAACTAGAAAAGAAGAACAAACTAAGTCCAAAGCTAGCAGAAGGAAGGAAATAATAAAGATTAGAGTGGAGATAAGTAATATAGAAAGTGGAAAAACAATAGAGAAAATCAACAAAACCAAAAGTTGGATTTTCAAAAAAGATTAATAGAATTGACTAGCCTATAACTAGATTGACTAAGAAAAAGAGAGAGAAGATTCAAATTACTAACATCAGAAATGAAAGTGGAGACATTACTACCAATTCTACAGGAAATAATTTTAAGAGTCCCAGGAATTGTTATATGCCATCAAATTGGATAACCTAGATAAATGGACAAATTCCTAGAAACACAAACCCTTCCAAGATGGAATCCTAAAGAAATAGAAAATATGAATGGTCCTATAATTAGTAAGGAGATTGAATCAGTAAAAGCATTTGACAAAATTCAATGTTCTTTCATGATAAAAACACTCAAACTAGGAATAGAGGGAAACTAAGTCAACATAATGCAAGTCATATATAAAAAACCCACACCTAACATCATAGTCAGTGGTGAAAGACAAAGTTTTTGCTCTAAGATCAAGGACAAGTCATGGATGCCTGATTTTACCACTTCTATTCAAAATAGTATTGGAAGTCCTAGCCAACAATTAGGCAATAAAAAGAAATAAAAGTCATCTAAATTGGAAATGAGAATTAAAATGATCTGTTTGTAGATGATACGTCCTTATATTTAGAAAACACTAAAGTTCCCACAAAAAACTCTTAGAACTAACAAATTCAGCAAAGCTGCAGGATACTGCATCAACACGTAAAAAATCAGTTGTGTTTCTATAAGTGAGTAATGAACAATTTGAAAAGGAAACTAAGAAAATTTTATTTACAGTAGCATCAAAAAGAATAAATACTTAGGAATTAACTTAACCAGGGAGTTGAAAGATTTACACTCTGAAAAAGTACAAAAACACTGCTGAAAGTAATTAAAGAAGACATAAATGGAAAGGCATTCCATGTTCATGGATTATAAGACTTAATATTGTTAAGATGACAATACTATCCAAAATAATCTACACATTCAATGCAATCTTTATCAAAATCCCAATGACCTTTTTTAGCAGAAATAGGAAAATCCATCCTAAAATTCCTATGGAATTTCAAGAGCCCCAAATAGACAATCTGGAAAAAGAAGAAGAAGTTGGCCAACTCACACTTCCTGATTTCAAAAATTGCTACAAAACTACAGTAATCTGGGGCCAGCCCCGTGGCTGAGTGTTTAAGTTTGCGTGCTCTGCTGCACCGGCCCAGGGTTTTGCCGGTTCAAATCCTGGGCACGGACATGGCACCACTCGTCAGGCCATGTTGAGGCAGCGTCCCACATGCCACAACTAGAAGGATCTGAAACTAAGATATACAACTATGTACCAGGGGGATTTGGGGAGATAAAGCAGAAAAAAAAAACCCACAAAACTACAGGAATCAAAACAGTATGGTACTAGCATAAACACAGACATATTGACCAGTGGAATACAAAACCTGGAAATAAACCTTTACAAATAAGGTCAGATGATTTTTGACAAGGGTGTGAAGATCATTCAATGGGGAGAGGACAGTCTTTTCAACAAATGGTACTGGGAAAACTGTATATCCATGCAAAATAATGAAGTTGAAAGCTTATCTAACACTATGCACAAAAAGTTAACTGACAATGCTTCAAAAGACCTAAATGTGAAAGCTAAAACTATAAAATGCTTAGACAGAAAACAGAGAGTGAGTGCTTCATGACATCTAATTTGGCAATGATTTCTTGGATAGGAAACCAAAAGCACAGGCAACAAAGAAAAAATAGATAAATTGGACTGTATGAAAATTTAAAAATTTGTGCAGCAAAGAACACTTTCAGCAAAGTGAAAAGACAACCCACAGAATGGGAGAAATCATTGGCAAATCATATATCTGACAAGGGATTAATATCCAAAATATATAAAGAACAACTACAACTCAACAAAACAACAAAAAACAACCCAGTATAAAAGTGGGCAGAGGAAGCAAATACGCATTTCTCCAAAGAAGGTTTACAAATGGCCAATAATCAATGAAAAGATGCTCAGCATCACTAATCATTAGGGAAATACAAATTAAAACCACAATGAGATACCATTTTTCTCCACCCATTTTTTTTTTTTCAATGAGGAGGATTCACCCTGAGCTGATATCCATTACTAATCTTCCTCTTTTTTTGCTTGAGGAAGACTAGCCCTGAGCTAACATCTGTGCCAATCTTCCTCTATTTTGTATGTGGGATGCCTCCAAAGCATGGCTGTTGAGTGGAGTACGTCCACGGCCAGGATCTGAACCCACAAACCCAGGTCGCTGAAGCAGAGCACCTGGAACTCTAACCATTCGGCCATAGGGCCAGCCCCCTCCCATTGCCTTGTGTGTGACCCTTTGCTAGAGCTCTCTGTGACTTTATGAATGGTCAGGCCTGCTCTTTAGTATGGTAACTTTAAACAGAGAAGAGAAGGCATTTCTTTTGTTAAATACTTTATTAGATAATGAGCATGGCCCAGCCAGTCTTCATGCCCTTAGGACCTGGAAAAGTTCCAATCTAAAGGATTTCACAATCTGAATAGCACTTTTACTTCCTGGCCTGTGTACTGAATCACAGAGAAGGAAATCTCTAGAGAGAATTGGTCATACTTTTAACAGTCTGGCACTCTTAGCCCTCTTTGTAAACTATAAGCTTTTGGGCACTGCTCCTTCTGTCCTGTGAAGGGTCTTCGTGGAAGAATCTGCCTGTCTTTCCAGTGTGAACCATAATTCACTGTTTCCCTTTGTTATACATATGTGTTGGTGCCACACAGTGTCATATAATTGGTGACTTCAGAGCCAGGACACAACTCAGAGGAGTCTGCACCAAGGCTTACTCTTTTCCCATTTTCCTGCAGCCTGGACTGAAAAAGGATCTGATGTCGATTTGGCCAAATTGAGGACAGGCCACCCCTGTACCTTCTCTACACGCCCCTGTCCCACCACAGGTAGCATCAGAGCAGACTCAGTCGTAAGGCGAGCCTGGAGCAGAATGATCTTCTTCCTTCTCCCGCCGTGAAGCCCCCTGCACTGTATGGGACTTTCTGGGAGTGAGAGAACCCCCTCCCCATATTCCAGGCTGGACCCGCATCTTCCCTGGGAAATCAGAGAGCAAGGGAAAGAAGGGTCTGCGGATGTAGTTGTGAGGGTTCAGGGATACTTATGGGATTGCTTGTGTCCATGGAAACAGGATAGGAAATAACTTCCTGCAGGCTCTTTTCTGAAAACCAGACATTTCCACCTCAGAGCCTGTTGTCGATGGTCCAGGGAGCCACTTACCAGAGACTGTGATAGTCTTGACTGTGGTCCTATTGAGGCCAGTGACAGAGTTATGGACGAGGCAGGTATAGGATCCACTATCATTTGCACTGATGTTGGGGATAAAGAGCTCCTGTGTGGATTGCTGGGGCCTCCCATTGATAAGCCAAGAATACCGTGCAGGTGGGTTAGAGGCCGCATGGCAGGAGAGGCTGAGCTTTGCCCCTGGATGGTAATAGGAGTCTGAGGGGGAAATGGTGGGGGCATCCGGGCCATCTGGAGCAAACAGAATAAAGCCACATGTGATATAATCAGAGAGAAGGGGACTCTCCTAGTCTGTACAAAGGCCATTGTATCCTACTGAGCTGGGTCACAACCTGTTTTAAAAACTCCCAACCTTGACCCTTCTGTGTTCACTCATACTGAGTCTGAGACATTAACCTGTTTCTCCCATCACAGATTGCTGGTCCTGAGCACCTCAAGACAGGAGCAGCCCATCCCTTCCTAGTCTTGGCTCAAGGCTGGGCCTGCCCAGATTTGTCTGAGACAGCAAGTCATGGCCATACTGGTGTCCAGGGGTGAGGGTTTGTCTACATGGACCTGAGAGGGACAGATGTAGCTTGGCCTCTGGCAGTGTTTTTGGGTGGACAGCCTGGGTCAGCAAGGGACAGAAGTTACTCACAGAGAACATTGAGGTAGAATGGGTCACTGCGACGAGCACTCACTGGGTTCCAGGTTTCACACTCATAGGGTCCTGTGTCATTCCTTGTGACATGGAGTAAAGTGAGAGTCCTGTTGTCTGGGGACAGCTTCAGCCAGGCGCTGTCCGGGAGGCTCTGATTGTTGATCAACCACAGGTAGGTGGTGTTCTGAGTCTCAGGTTCACATGTTAACACTATAGGGTCCCTGTGCTCCACGGGGTTGGAGCTGTTGCATGTGATGTTGGGTTTGGTTAACTCCGCTGCACAGATAACAGAGAGAATATTACTTGGTGTGGCACCTTTGATTCCTCCAAAGTCATCTTCAATCAGAGTTGGCATTTCTCACCTCTCAGTCAACCCAAGTCCTTAAAGGAATAAGGCAGGTCTGTGCATTCCAAGGCAAATGCATAAGGATCTGTGTGCTCAGAGAAAGTAAGCCTGCCTGCTCTGTCTGGGAGAAGTCAAATAAGCATCAGGGTTAGTCATGAAAAGAAACAGGACTGGGAGTCAGAGACCACCCAGGGCTTCTCATGGCTCTTCACTAACCAGCTAACTTCTGACCAAACTTGGGGTCTTCCCCTGGAAAGTGTGGGTGCTGAGGCCCTTTCTATTACACAGACCTACATCACTTAGCATAGATGTGTTTTTCCTGAGGCCTTGTTTTCCAGGATTATCCTAGAGATGGGTAATGATGGGCCTTCCTATAGTTCTTAAGCCAAAAGGGGCCTGAGCAGCGAAGCCTATAACTGGGTATTCAAGCAGAATTACTAAATGGGGAGATCAGGAGAAAGCCCAGAAGTCAGTTCAGCGCTCACGCTGCAGGACCATGAAGTAGGGCAGGTCTGCCCAGGTGTTCCACGGTGACTGGCATGAGGCAGTGATGTCATAAAGAGTAGAGCAGAGTTAAGACAAGAAATGATCCAGAAAAGTGTGAGTGGGACAGGCAGGGGCTGGCTGGCTTTGGCAGCAGAGCCATCTGCTCTGCCCTTTATCTTTAAAGCCTCTTCTCCCACTTGAGAGGGTAGTGAGTACCGTGTTGATCTTTCCTGAAATACAAGTGGATGTTTTCAAGTGCAGAAAGGGTATCCAGTGGAAAGGGAGGGAGAATCTAGCCCTCATGGACCATTTGTAAACACAATTATGAGACAGAAATCTGAGAAGTAAAATTGTTTCCATATTGAAAATGAATATTAATGCCCCAAAGATCTAAGACCAGTTTCTGGAGGGATCTCTCTCTAGCAAGCACTAAAGGTCATAGACCAAGTTCTGCAGTCCAACCAGGATCACATAATACTCAAAGGAAGATGCTAAAGTTGCTTTGAAATCAGTGGCTTCCTGGGTAGAGTCCTGTTAAGAGGACAGAATTGATCAGGGGGATGGTCTGAGGTGTTTCTGTTATATAAAGGGAGGAATGCTACCAAATTAGTCAAAATGATATGTGTTATGTTAGTAAATTGAGGAAATAGGTCCTTGTCACCAATTTATAAGGACAGTCATGCAAAATGGAAAGAAGGTCTAATGCTTGTATGTGGTTGTCTTTTGACCTCAGGCAACGTAAGTTTGATCAAATTCATCCAAATTGGTCAGCCTCTAAGTGAAAGGATAGTACCTGGTGGATCTCACCATCTGAGAGCATCCTGCCGTGTGGTAAAAGTGTCATCATGAGGACCTATGTGTGTGAAACAGGAAATAAACCAGTCAGATGGTGCAGGGTCTGGCCAGCCCCACCTTGGAAAGTTCTCAGGAACCACTGGAAGAATGGGATCCTCACCAGGATGAGGATGTGAGTAAGGAGTCAAAGGGGTGAAATGAACCTGTGAGCTTTTGGGGACTGCAGACCTGTCCTTCTGCCTTTGAATCCCTGGTTGAATCATGTAGAGAGTAGATTGAGAAGTCACATGTCCCCGTCACGTTACATTCCACTTGTTGACATCATGGAGGGAAAGGGCCCTGGATGGTGACACAGTGGAAGCTCATTCTTCTGGTGACCTGGGGAAATTAGCTCATGATGGAACCTCAAGGGGCTGCTGCTCCCACTGATTTCTGTGTCCTTTACCATTGCCCTGGAGGGAGAGCCTGACCACAAGTGTCAGTGGGAGAATCCAGGGAGGCTTAAGAGCGGGGGAAGCTGTGCAGAACAGGGACAGCTGGAATGAATGGGGAGGAAGATGAAGGATGTGGGAGGAGCAAAGAGAGCCAGAAACATCCAAGGTTGTGAGCAGTGGGGGTTACAAGTGACTTCCAAGTCCCAAGTCACCAAGAGCCTTTTGTTGCCCTAGGGACAGGGCCAGAACAGCCTTAAAAACCCTGCCATGGCTGAGCAGCCCCACAGTCATGAGACTCTTCTCTCAGAGTGGCCTTAGGGGCTGGTGGTCAGAGGAATGTAACAAGGGTCTCAGCCTCCGGAGTGACAGAGAACAAGTGTGGCCATAACCTCCTAGGGTCCTGCATCCAAGTTCCAGTCTGTGAAGAGATTAGGGATCATTCATTTACATTTCATTCCTTGCCTCCCTCATGAAAGAGCAATTGAGTTGTTGGGACCTATGATGGTTGCAGGTGTAGAGTGGGGAAGTAAGAAAGCAAAGTCCTTTCCTTTATACTCCAGTGGGGGTGATACCAGCACATCAGGAAACAAATAAATGATATCAAGTCCATTTCAGGGAGCTGTGGATCAGCCACCAGAATGGGAGGCCTGGACATCTCTGCACTGACTCTGATCGTTGATGAAGATAATTTGGTTCTTGAGTAAAATCAGACTAATTCTCCATTTACTGTCACTATACAAACCAGAAAATCTACCTAGAGCTGTGGATGCTTGAGAAGAAAGGATCTGATCCAATGGCTGGTCTTGGGGTCCATAAGTGCTTGATAAGGCCCCAGGGTGGTGCAGAGGTCGGGGCTGTGATTGCACAAAGATCTTCCCATGACTCTAATCTACTGTTCACGGTCTGTGTGACCATGATTCAGGGACTGTGTCTCTCTGTGCCTCAGTTTCCCCTAAATAAAATGAAGTAAATGGCCTCTCAGTTACCAAGTTGTCTGAATTAACCTTAAAATATCCTCAAATACCTGACCTAAAGCTTAGTATGTAAGAGCTGCCCAAATAAACGGCGTTCAAGAGACAGAGAGCTGCTTGGGCCTGATTCTAGGTACATGAGGAGCTGCCAGGAGCATCTTCTGTCCTCTGTTCCTCCCTGGGGATGGCGACCATCTTGTAGAGTCCTGTATGTCCTAGCACAGTTGGCTAACGGCCTGGGGACCTTCTCCATCTGTCCTATCCATGCCAAGTGTCAGGCGAAGGATCAGACTCTGCCCCTGCCCAGATGTGGCTCTTAAGGCCAAGCCCTGGCTGGTGACCAGCTCAGGAACTTCGGGACTTGGGCAGCCAGGAAATCATTGCTCCCAGTCAGCCCTGCCCAGGAGGCTAAAATCTAACCCTGGCACAGGCACCCCAGGGTCACTGGAGTCACGATACCTGGGACAGGGGTCTGGGCAGAGGTTTCCCAGGGCTGAGCTTCTCTCTGAGGATCCAAGGGGGCCCCTCAGGCCAGGCTCTGATCAAGCTGTGCAGGACCTTCCTTAGGGTCATGTTCACGGGGAGGGGCCCAGGGAGCTGGACTGAGACTGACCTCCCTCTGCTGAGTTACTCCGGTCAGACTGTCCTTCTCTCTGCAACAATGTCTGCCGGGGCTGGATTCTGAGAAGGGTATTCTGATCTTATGATGTTTGTCTCTACTGTGTGTGCCCTGCACTAAATGCTCAAACCTCAGCATGAGACATAATACAGAAGGGGATGTAGGCACAGTCCCGGCCTGCTAATCCCATGTGTGTAAAGTAGAATTCACCCCACCCAACTCCCAGAAATCTGAGAGAGACCACTCACGGTATACGTGGAGCTGTCCAGTTCCTAGTTCACTTTGAAAATTTATCTTTATGACTTGTAGGGTGTAGTATCCTGTGTCCTCCTGGGTGACATTCTGGAACAGCAGTGATCCATTGGGGAATATTATCTCTTGACCATTGTTTACAGGCCCTGGTGTCATTTCTTGTGTGTCTATCACATATGATGCAATTTGTTGATTGGAATCTATTTCCCCTTTGAACCAGCCATAGCCTAGGAGATTCCCAGGCAGATTGTATACAACTAGAAGAACTTCCTTCCCTTCAGCAGCATCGGTCGGCACCGATTCAATAGTGAGTTGGGCAGTGGTGGGCGGGTTCCAGAAGCTTATGAGTGAGACTAGGAGGGAAGAGAGAGTGAGATCAATCAATATTTGGACGTACATATTGGGATAGAAAGATGAGGCTGTAGGTCCTGAGAAGTTCTCTTCATCTGCTAGACTTGGGGCGTGTGTGTGCGTGTGTATGTGTGTGTCTCCTATTGGTCAAGGTCAGCAGCATGATCACCATTACTTCAGCCCCTTTGAACTTGTTATTTCCTCTGTTCCCCGTGCTCTTCCCCAGGTGTCTACCTGATTTACTCCCTCACTGCCTTCAGAGCCCTGCTTGCTCTCAGGAGTATCCTTGGGAGACGCCTTCCCTACCACCTGCTCTAAAGACCCCTGTCTTCACTTTCTGACCATTCCCTGCTCTGTTCCCTTCATGACAATGTCAGTCCCTAACATCACATTCTAGATCTCTTTGCTTATCTCTCCTCATACCCACATAATGTGAGCTCCTGAGGATAGGGACTTGTCTGATCTTGTTGTGATCCAGTGCTTGGAACAGGCTGCAAACACCTGTGGATGAATGAATATTTCCAGGGCCCTCCACATCCTGGTGTTTATTTTTCAATTTCTGAGGTTTATTAGTAAGGACAATGTTTAGTGCCTATGGTTATTTTTTTTCTGAATTGTCACTCTGATACAGTCATCTTATTTTCATAATGTAACTTGAAAACAATACAGCAATTGAGTTTTTCCTGCTCCTGACGAATTCCAGCTCACTAAGCTTTTCCTGTTGCTGAGTCCACAGCCCCCATCCTACTCTGCTCCTGTATGTCCCCTCCCCTCAGGTCCAAGCAGAAGTCCTCTGTCCCCTCTCAGAGTCCTGTTCTCCCCCAGGAGACTCCAGTCAGTCTCTGTTCTCCCATCTCCCACCCACCCTCAGGGTATCATCCCCTCTCACCTGCCAGCAGAAGCCCCTGCCAGGGGATGTGCCCTCTGTGAGGAGGGGCTGAGGGGGGCTCCATGGTGTCTGCTGCCTGTTCTGTCCCTCCCTCTGTGAGAAGAGCTTGGGATCCCAAAATGCTCACAAGCCCTGCTGTCCAGGTGCTTCAGCTCTGCTGTCCTTCCTTCCTCTGCGCTGAGCCTCCTCCAGGGGCAGGAGTCTTTAGCTGGGTCACATGCGCTGGAGGCGGTCTCTCTGCTCAGGACCCTCCCTCTCTCTCATCTCATTCCAGCCTCCCGCTTCTCCTCCTTCCCCTTTCCTTTCTGTCTACATTTTGGTTCCCTGGGAATTGTGGAGGCCTCTCTGCCTTTAGCTGTGATTCCTCCTACACACACACACACACACACACACACACCCTTGTTTGAACAAGCACAAGCCTGGGCATTGGTGTCCTTGGCGATCCCAACTCTGAGTCAGGATGCACAGTCAGGCTCTCCTGAAGCCTTTTCTCTTTCACGTTTGACTTTTTCCTTCAGAGCAGGACTACTGCAGCTACATCAGGAACTCTTGTCACAAGGATGTCACCCCTGCTGGGTTCCAGAATCACCTGCGGAACTTTAAAATGATTGTCAACACCCGGCTAACACCTTAAAAATGCTACTTCAGCTGCTGCCCAGGTTTGTGGATACCCAGCCAGGCTGAGACTCCATTTTGTAGGCGAGGGGTAGCTTCTCTCTTTCTCCTGTTCAGAGTCAGAAGATTCTGTTAAGATGCAGATTCTGACCCGGCAGGTGTGGGGTGGACCCGAAAGTCTGTATCTTACAAGCTCTCAAGTGATGCTGATCACACTGGCCTGTGGAGCACACTTTCAACAACAAGGCTGATGGGAATCCCTGTCCCCTGAGAGGATGACCCACCCTTCCCGCAACATTGGCCTCTACTGTGTCCTGGCTTTGGGTCTGTCAGCACCACACAGAGACCCAGGGATCTCCAAACCCAGGGGATTATTTCTATTTGCGACACAGAAACGCAGCCTGGCACTAGGGTTTTCGCATGTCCTCAAATATACTGGGAAGGTGGGATTTACTCCCAGGAGAAAGGTCAGAGAGATGACTCTGTGGGTGAGAAAGGGGCAAGCTGAGTGCTGACTCGTGAGGGGACCCGCCCTCCATCTCTGAGTTTCAGCAGCCCGGCCTCTGCTTTCTGGGACAGAGACCCAGTACTGTTGTCTTAGGAGCTGCAGTTCCGAAGTGTGAAGGGGAAGGTTTCCTGCATGTCCTAGGTGAGAGGATAGTGGGGGTGGGAGGTCAGTGGCTGTGGGCAACCTGGTCCTTGGGGGAACTTTTCAGGGAGATACTCCCTCTCCGTGGGTGTTGGCTGAGCTGTGGCTGAGAGCCTGTCCCTGTGCTCCCTGACCATCCTGGGGCCTCTGTCCTCTGCCTGGCTGACTTCCTGGGAAAGCACCCCCCAAGTCCAGATGACCACCACGGGTGTGGACTGGCGGGTCCTAGTCCGACCGCAACTTGGCAGGTGGTCCAGGTGTGACCCATACTCTTAGCCAGTGCGCTGGATGCAGTGCAGGCTCAGGTCGGGTGTGCACATGCAGGGGCCCTGGAGGAGCAGGTGGTGGGGTGCATTCTTGCAGGCAGGGATTTGGCTTCCAGAGGCTCCCCAAGTTCCACTGGGATCCTACTGAAGTGCACAGGGTTCTGGTGATGTTTGGCATGGTGGCTGTAGGAGGGTGCCCTGGGCCCTCCAGGCTGATGTCACGTGGACATGCGACAAAGCAGATGTCTGGAGCTAGCAGCCAGGAGAGCAACCTCCACTATCTTGAGAACCAGGGAAGGCCTCTGCTCTTCCTGGGGCTGGTTGCGGGTGGTTGGGTCTGGGAAAAGGTTCAGGAGCTGCCTCTAGTGTTGTATTTGAGATTCAAAGGAAGAAAGGATAATACTTTCTACCAGGTCACGAAAATGATAGATAGGCAGCTGCTTCAGGATGGTAGGGAACACATACTGACCAAAAGGCCTTCCCTTTCTAGGTAGTAGGAATGAGGATAATGTCCTGGAATGGTCTTTTAAGGACAAAGAAATCAACCCAACAATAGGGGAAGCACAAATAAGCCCTGTTTGTAGTTGGAAAGGGCGTATATAACTACAGCTGAAGCAGGATTGAGAAGCCCTTAAAAATCTTCATGGCAATACAGTTGATAATTTAGACAAAATTGACAGCCTTCTTGGAAAGTTAGAAATAACAAAAACTAACTCAAGAAGAAATAGGAAACCTGACCTGTACCATAACCGTTAAAGGAAATTTAGTTTATAGTTAAAATATTTCCATATAAACATACATTCTCATATACACCCACTCATGCACACACATATACGTATCTGCACACACTTGTGCACACTCACAAAAAACACAGATATGCATATTTCTTGGAGGAAAAAATATGAATTTAGGCCCTAACTCACACCATACAGTAATCTTTTAAAAATTGATAAAATGTATTAAAATTAGAATTTCTGTTTTTCAAAAGGCCCAATTCTCTCTCTCCTGCATATATAAGTTCTATAATGGTGTTTATGTATCTATATGACACGAAGCCATATCCAAAGTGCATAACAACATCCTAGAGAAGCAATAAGAAAAAGACTGGCGATCCAATTTTTTTTTTGCGGAAGATTAGCCATGAGCTAACATCTGCTGCTAATCGTCTTTTTTGCTGAAGAAGACTGGCCCTGAGCTAACCTCTGTGCCCATCTTCCTCTACTTTATATGTGGGACATCTGCCACAGCATGGCTTGCCAAGTGGTATGTAGGTCCGCACCTGGGATCTGAACTGGTGAACCCCAGGCCGCCAAAGTGGAGATGCGAACTCAACTGCTGCGCCACAGGGCTGGCCCCTCCAACTTTTTAAAATGGCTAAAAACATTAAGACACTAAACAGTAAAGCATGTGTAAATGGCCAATAAGCACATGTAAAGCTGAATTTGCTTTATAGTTTATTGGGGAAATGCAAATAAAAACCATTATAAAATATAATTTCAACCACACAAGAACGGCTAAAATTAAAAGGACTGACAATACTGAGAGCTGGAACATCTGACCGTGTAAACATTGCTGGTGTGAATATAACTTTGTTAAACTGTTTGGCAAGGCAAACTAACATTTATATTATTTTAGAAGGTGTTCCGGCAAATACAATGGTATCTACTCCAAGGAAGTGTGTTAGACGCACCAAAATACACATGTAAGAATATTGACTCACATGTGAGGGGGTGGACTATAATTAGTTTTTGGGTGGTGAACATGATGTAATCTACACAGAATTTGGAATATATTATGATGTACATCCAAAAGCTATATAATGTTATAATCCAATGTTACTGCAATTAAAAAAAATAGAAAAAAATTTTTAAAAAAGAATATTGATATCAGTATTATTCAGAATAGCCAAAATCACAATCCAAATGTTGAACAGCACAGTGGATAAATATCCTGGAGTAGTCAAACAAAGGAATATTACACGACATGGAAAAGGAATGGGTTACTGCTGCACACAACCATGAGGGTAAATCTACACGCACAGACAAATGAAAGTGGTCAAATGCAGAAGAGCAAAAAAAGAATGATTCTACTTGTGTAAAGCTCTGGAAGGCAAATCTATCTCCTGGTGCTAGAGGTCAGAATGGAGATGTTGTCGAAGGTCCTAAGAGCCTGGAGGAGCATGAGAGCATTTCCTAGTGTGGGCAAAGTTCTCTACCTTGGTCTGGGTGTTCATTTTCATGGGCTCACACATATGCAGAAATTCATTGCAACGTTCATGGTACTTTACAAAGGAGTGTCAAATGCCTCGAGGTTAAACAAAAAAGCAATATCCACAAAGCAACTAAAGATCATTCCACCCTTAACACAATTCTTACAGAGAATAGGAAAAACAAAGGACAGTCATTAACTCATTTTATGTGGCAGTGTAACCCTCATTTCAGAACCAGACCAGCAAAGAAAGAGAAAGAAAAAGTGCAGGCCCTTCTCATGAACAGAGATGAAAAATCCCTAAACAGAATGCTACCAAAATGAACCAGAAATTACCATCTTGAGTTTGTTCCCTCGGAGTGCAAGCTGGGTTTAATGGTCAAAAATCAACCATTGCCTTTTGCCACCTTAACAGATTAACTAGAAAATAATTTATAATGACGAGAAGAGAGGCAAAATGGTCTTTGATGAAATTCCACATCCACTCAGATTTGGACAATACAGAAACCAATGGCAAACTCTGAGCAGAGGGGAGCTCTCAGCCTGATGACAGTGTCTGCAAACCTGGAGCAGGCACCATGCTTCCTGGAGAATCACTGACAGCATCACTCTTGTCAAGGTGAGGCAAGGCTGGCTGTGTTCGCTGCCTGGACTCCAAGCCCCTGGACCTCAGCCCTCCTACAGAGGCTCTCCCTTGGCCACACCCACGGGGACAGCTCAAGGGCAGGGGCAGAGCCACAGTCAGGGCTGGTGAGCAGAAGTCCTGCTAGGGTCAGAGCATCCTGAATAGACCTGTGCCTGAGGGAGAGCAGCTCCCTTGAATGGGAGAACCAGGCTTATGGCTCCAGCCTCAGACTGCGGATGGGAGGAGCCAGTGCCCTGGGCCTTTCCTAGAGGTGACTCTGAATGACCTCAGGTCTGGGACACACAGCAGGTTTCCTCACTGCACCAGAGATAAAGGGGCCACCTGGAGACACTGTTCTTGTGGCAGATAAGAAGAAAACAAGGAAAACATGCCAGGCCTATTGAGTGTCCCAGAACTGACCCAGATCTACACCTGCAGTCCATCAGCCTGAGCGAGTGGTACAGCTAAGCAAGAGATAACGGGGGAATGGGGATAGGCATGCTCTTTTTCTAGTGGTAGAAATTTCAAGGTCACAAACAGAGGATGTGGATGTATAATTCTACTAGAGAGAGGGCAGGGACAGTTAAAAGGAGTGATCCAATCCTATAGGGCCATGGGCTCAGTCATTTCTCCCAGTGCCCACACATAGGGTGGGGGCTTTTGGGCCCTGAATCCCAGCCTTCAGTGCCCACTGTGCCTGGAACCAACCCCTCTCCCCAGTGACTTGGGCCCTGAGGTTGGTTCCAGGCCACCTGTCCATGCTGCCACATCCTCCAATGGGAGGTTCCTCCCTGGGGTCCTTGATGTCTGTCTCAGGAGCTTCACCTGCTGCAAATCTAGAGTATTTGGGGGCTAGGGGTTGTGGCCTTAAAAACACTTGCATTGGTCTCAGGTGATGGAAAAAGTCCCCAGGAGCTCAAGGAGGAGTGTGAGCGCCCTCTAGTGGATCGTTCCTGCGGGAAGAAGAGCAAAAAGGGGCGAGAAGAGCTGAGAGATTAGGACTGACCTTGGATTCAGGGCATGTTCAGGTTCACAAGGACTGGAAATGAACATGCAAGATGAAGGGAGTCTGGAGGTGGGGGCAATGTCAGGAGAGATGGGAAAGAGCAGGGTGAGAGGATGCCTCCTTGGAAAGCTGGGGGAAGGGCACACAGTAGGGCTTTCACTCTTACCACTGACATTGGGGCTGGTAGTTCTTGCTTGTTTGGGGCTGTCTTGTGGCCTGTAGGATGATTAGCACCATCCCAGGCCTCTACCCACTAGATGTAAGTAGAACTCTCTATCCCCTAATATAAAGAACATTTTCTCCAGACATTGCTATATGTTCTGGGGAAAAGGGAGAGAAGGTGGTACAATAGATGGTACAATAAACCTTGGTTGAGAACCACCGATCTCCACTAATCTCTCATATCAAAAACCAAATGAAACCCCACACCTCTTGATGGGTGAATAAGTTAAGAAACAGACATCTTTGTTATCTAGTAAAAATTTGTTTTAATGAATCTAAAGTTGATTTATCAGTGGAAGGCGTATTTAGAGGTGATTAACTTATGGCAGCCTGTACGTCACCAGCTGGAAGTCTGTGGTTTCAAAGGGTGTAACCTCAAGTCAGAATAACACTATAGAGTTCTACTGCAAAGGGGAAAATTCTATAGACATTGAAAAGAAAGAGTATGTGATAAATCTATATGCAATGTCATTGGACAGTCCACTCTGATGTTCTTGCCATCTTAAGAGGCATCTCAGCAATGAACACAAAGTCATGTCTATAATGAGGAAAAAATATTATATTAAGAAGAAAATTATATCATGTGAGTTTCTCTTTACTTTCAGAATCATATACCTTGGCATCATTCCTTAAGTATGAATCTACACCCAAAAAATCGACTTCGTCGGAGACTGTCCAGTGTTGGGGTCTCATTTCCAGCAAATGTGGGCTGACAGTGCCCTGCCTCCCAACCTGGGGGCCCTCTCTGAAGCACAGGAGCCTTTGATGCTCCCTCATTAGGGAGAGGGGGACCTTTTTAGTGTCCTCACCATTCACACGTCCACTCTCACAATCGGGGCAGAATCTCTTGTCTGTCTTGGATTTGATACTGACATTACTGACCTCTATTTCTGTCCTTCATCCATACAACGTTGTGACAGGCCCAGGAGGTGCCTTCTGCTCTGTGATTTTGAGGGAAAAGTTCTCAAAAACACTTGCCTTTTCTCACTTTGAACAGACCTCCACTTGAGTGCCACCATCATTACCCAGAAGGATTTGGACACTTTTTTTGGTGTCAGATGCTTTCCTACTCTTAGGGGGACGCATGACTCTCTCCACAGGGAGGACCAGTAGAAATGGACAAATAGAAATCACATTAATGTTCACAGAATATCTGTAGGAATGCATAAAAGCTTAAAATCCTAGGAGAGTCCAGGTAAAATCCACATTCCTGTGCTGAAACTTTGATCCTGCTTGGCTTTCATTTTTTCCTTAAGAGAAAAATTACAAAAAGTGACATTAATAATGAACTAGAAGAATAAAACATGCATCACCGTTATTGAAACTAAATTACTTCTTGTCCTTAAAAGACCATTCCAGGTCATTATCCTCATTCTTACCATGTAGAAAGGGAAGGCCTTTTGGTCAGTAAGTGTTCCCCACTATGCTGAAGCAGCTGGTTATATATAATTTTCATGACCTTGTAGAAAGCATTTTCCTTTCTTCCTTTGAATCTCAAATACAAGACTAGCGGCAGCTCCTGAACCCTCTCCCAGATCTAACCACCTGCAACCAGCCCCGGGAAGAGCAGAGGTCTGAGCTTCCCTGGTTCTCAAGACGGTGGAGGTTGCTCTCCTGGCTGCTAGCTCAAGACGTCTGCTTTGTTGAGTGTCATGGGGCATCAGCCTGGAAAGCCCCTAGCACCCTCCTACATCAGTGATGTCACCAGAACCCTGCACACCTCACTAGGGCTCCACCAGAACTTGGGGAGCCTCAGGAAGCCCATCCTGCTTAAAGGCACCCACCATACCACCTATTCCTCCAGGACCGCTGCCTGTGAAAACCTGACCCTAGCCCACACTGCATCCGTGCACCCACCGCGAGCACAGGTCCCACCTGGACCACCTGCCAAGATGCAGTCAGACTGGGACCCACCAGTCCCTGCACATGTTGGTCATCTGGGTTTGGAGACACTTTCTCATGAGGGGACCCTGATTCCAAACCCGGTCCTCTTCTCCATTTCCAGGAGAGTTACCTGAGGCTTGGAGTTTGGTCTGCTCAGCGCTGGAGAGTAGTGTGGGACCCAGGGACCTCAAAGTCACTCTTCTGAGCACAGAGGGAGCTATACATGTCCCTGCAGCAGCTACACAGATCTGCAAGCTCTCCAACATCTGAGGAGCACGCAGACCCCACTACCAGGGAGACGGTGCTGAGCCCTCAGGCAATGAGAAAGGGAGACTGAGGTTTGACAAGGAATTGATCTTCTTTGAGAGCCAGGCAGTGAGAGCGCGAGGCAGAATTAGGGTGAGATTAAGCCCCAGATGAGAAATGGGGTCGTCCCTTCCTTGTGCCCAGCCAGGCCTCTGAACAAAAGCCTTTGCTCCTGTCTGGAGGATGAGACAAAGCCAGGTATCCAACTGTCCCTGTCTGCTGACCCCCTACTGCAGGGTGATGAAAATAAGAAGTTTTCACGTACTGAAGTATATGAAGAATCCATTCTGGTTTAAATGCGTTTCAGCCTAGAACTTGTTTTTCCTAGAGCAGCCTGACTTATGGCTCACCACATATGCACTGTGCATCTGCTTCAAACATTTTCCCCAAGCAAAGAATGCTCTCTTTAAAGATAGGGATGAATGTTTCTCTTCCTCTGATGCCAATATCAGTAATTCTTTGAAGATAAGCTTTTCTTCCCAGAGAACCAAGGTCAGGTTGACCTCCTGTGTACCTGCTAAACTGCAGCAAAACATCTCCTTGTGACTTTGGGGGGAAAAAAATTGTACTCCCATCATGCTTGGTGTATGTTCTTTGTTCTGAAATGGGATATAACCACTCTGCAAACCACACTTCTCTGGAGTGCTGTCTTCCCTGGTGGAGATTGCACTTCTGTGCTCGTCCTCAGCTTGGCTCGGATAAATATCACTTCTTCTTGCTTAACTGTAGATTGATTATTGATTATTTGCATTGACAAGGGACAGCTCCAGCCCAGGGCCCAAATCCTCAGTTGGGTGAGGACTCTAACACCAGGGCCTTGGGTCTTAACTCAGTCTAAAGCAGAGGCCAACAGGGGGTCCCATTTTCCACTGAGGACACCCACCTAATAGCTCCCCAAAAAAGTCAGGGCCCTCCAGGCACCTCTGTTTATTCAAGTTCCATCTGCTTTCACCCTGCTGAGCCCTGCATCTCACTGACAGGCCTGCCAAGCTCCGAGACCCCAGTCCACCTCCTGTGGGGCCCACCAAGCAAAGGATTTTGTTTGAAATGCTGAGATCCCAACTCCCCACCATCCTGCTCTGCACTTCCTGTGGACACTGTGCTACCCCCATATTGAATCCATGTTGGGACTCTACCAACAGAAGATTGGGGTCCCTTTTACTCCCAGACCAGTCATAGCTTCAGCATATCCTAGCCCTGCCCTCCCCACCCCTCTCAATACCTCAGGCCCCACCTTTGTCAACCCAAGGGCATCACACCCACAAGAAGTGGCCTGTGTCCTTGCCGCCCCCCACTCCAACTCAGACCTCAGCTGCCTCAGCTTCTTCCACTTCTGTGATTTGAGCACCCCCAGATTTCTGGCTCAGCCATCAAGGAAGTAGTGGTCACCATGGCTCTGCTGGTCCCTCTCTTCCAAGAAGCTGGAGGCCCAAGGCCTCTATGGGAAGCCAGGAGCAGGCCAGGCAGGATCCCTTTGGACATGAACTATCCTGTTCTCCACTCTGGAGAGACACTGCTCCTATCAAATCCCTTGTCTCCCCCATGCCCGCCCACTCCTTCCTGCCTCCTCCCCAGGGAGCAGACTTGCCAGGAAGGCAGGCTTCCTTCCCCACCTCCCCCAATTGCCCAGTTTGTAGATATATATTTGTTCTCATGTAAGATGTTAAGAGGCTGTTTGATTATCGTGGCCATTGCCATATTCTTTCTTGTTAAAACTCATATAGGAGACGTTTGTCTGCAGAAGGATTTTCAACTTTGGAAGTACTCACATTTTGGACCAGATCATTCTTGGTTGTAGAAGATTGCCCCGTGCATTTCAGGATTTGTAGCAACATCCCTGGCCTCAATCCAGGAGGTACCAATAGTTCACCCACAGTTCTGACAACCAAAAAATACCTCCAGACATTGCAAAATATCTCTGGGAGGAAAACTCAATCAGTTGAGAACCACTGAACTAAACCTAAATCTTTTTTAAAAGCTAAATCTAAATTAAGATAATAATTAATGAAAAAAATGAGAGGTAGATCTTATATGTGGTGCAATGCCATTTATTGTTTAAAATTTTTATTAACTTTTTAAAATTGTGGTAACATTGGTTTATAACATTGTAGAAATTTCAGATGTACATCATGATATTTTGAGTCCTGTGTACATTACATCATGTTCACCACACAAAGACCAATTAAAATATGTCACCAAACACATGTGCCTAATCACCCCTTTTACCCTCCTCCCTCCCCAGGAGAAGTGGCATCATGTCCTAGTGTGCACCACCCAGGGAGAGCTGTGCTGAGGAATACATTCCAAACAAGGGAACAGGACCAAACCCCAGAAAAAAGACTAAATGAAACAGAAATAAGTGACCTACCCAACATAGAATTCAAACAAAATCTCATAAGAATGCTCACAGATATTGGGAGAAGACCGGATGAACACAGTGAGCTCATCAACAAAGAACTGGAAAATATAAAAAAGAACCAATCAGAAATGAAGAATACAATACTGGAAATGAAAAATTCACTAGAGGGACTCAATAGCAGTGTAGAGGATACAGAAAATGGATCAGTGAGCTAGACGAAAGACTAGAGGTAATCACCCAAGCTGAACAGAAAAAAGAATTAGCCAGAATGAGAGCAGTCTAAGAGAAACCTAGGACAATATCAAGTGCACTAACATTCGTATTATAGGTGTCCCAGAAGGAGAAGAGAGACACAAAGAGGCAGAAAATTTATTTGAAGAAATAGTAGCTGAAAATTTTCCTAACCTAAGGAAGGAAACAGACATCTAAGTACAGTAAGCACAGAGAGCTCCAAACGAGATAAGCCCAAAGAGGCCCACACCAAGACATGTTATAATTAAAGTGTCCAAAATTAAAGATAAAGAGAGAATCCTAAAAGAAGCAAGAGAAAGGCAACAAGTGACATACAAAGGAAAGCCCTTAAGACCAGCAGCAGACTTCTCAGCTGAAACCCTACAGGCGAGAAGAGAATGGCATGATGTATTTAAAGTGCTAAAAGGAAAAAACCTACAGCCAAGAATACTCTATCCATCAAGGTTGTCATTCAGAATGGAAGGAGAGATAAAGAGCTTCCCAGACAAACAAAAATTAAAGGAGTTTATCCCCAGTAAACCAGTTGTATAAGAAATGCTGAAGGGACTTATGTAAGTGGGAAAGTGATGACCACAAATAGGGATAAGAAAATTATCAAAAAATAAAAAAAAAAAAAACAGGCTGGGGCTGGCCCTGTGGCACACCAGCTAAGTGCGCATGTTCCATTTTGGTGGCCTTGGGTTCACCGGTTCGAATCCCAGGTGCAGACATGGCACTGCTTGGCAAGCCATGCTGTGGCAGGCATCCCACATGTAAACTAGAGGAAGATGGGCACGGATTGTGGCTCAGGGCCAGCCTTCCTTGGCAAAAAGAGGAGGGTTGGCAGCAGTTAGCTCAGGGCTAATCTTCCTCAAAAAAAAAAAAAAACAGGCAATAAAATCACTGATAAAGGCAAAAATATAGTAAAGGTAGCAGATAAGCCACCTGTGAAGATACTATGAAGGTTAAAAGACAAAAGTGCTAAAATTAACTGTTTCGATGATAAGAAAGTAATGGATAGACACACACAAAACAAGAGATTAGATTTGCTTTTAAAAACATAAAATGTGGGAGGAGGGGAGTGAAAAAGTAGAGCTTTTAGAAAGAGCTCAAGCTAAAGAGTCTATCAACTCAATATAGACTGTTATATACATAGAATATTATATAGGATCCTCATGGTAATCACAAATCAGAAATCTATAATAAGCAAGAAAATAAGTCAGACAAAAGAAATCAAACATATCACTAAAGAAAGCCATCAAACCACGAGAAGAGAGCAAGTGAAAAAGAAAGGAACAGAAAAAACGCCCAGAAAAAAAGTAACAAAGTGGCAATAAATACATATTTATCAATACCTACTTTAAATGTCAATGGACTAAAGGCTCCAGTCAAAAAGCATAGGGTGGCCAGTTGGATAAAAAAACAAGACCCATATATATGCCACATACCAGAGACACACCAGACCTAAAGACACTCACAAACTGAAAGTTAAACGATGGAAAAAGATGTTCCATGCAAATGGCAAAGAAAAGGAAGTGGGAGTAGCAATACTTATATCAGACCAAATAGACTTTAAAATGAAAATTATAACAAGTGACTAAGAAGGGCACTACATAATGATAAAGGGAACGATCCAACAAGAAGATATAACACTTGTAAATATCTATGCACCCAACATAAGAGCACCTAAATATATAAAGCAATTATTAACAGACAGAAAAGGAGAAATAGACAGTAACACAATAATAATAGGGGACTTTAACACTCCACTTACACCAATGGATAGATCATGCAAACAGAAGAGCAACAAGGAAACAGTGGACTTAAATGACCTACTTGACCAGATGGAATTAGTGGATAAACATAGAACACTCCATCCAAAAACCACAGAATACACATGGAACATTCTGCAGGATTGGTCACATAGCAGGCCACAAAACAAGTCTCAATAAATTTAAGAAGATCAAAATAATACCATGCATCTTTTCTGACCGCAAAGGTATGAAACTAGAAATCAACTACGGGAAGAAAACCAGAAAAGCCACAAAAATGTGGAGGTTAAACAAAGTGCTACTGAACAACAATTGGGTCAATGAAGAAATCAAAGGAGAAATTTAAAAATTTCTGGAAACAAATGAAAATGAAAACATGACATGCCAAAATCTGTGGGATACAGCAAAAGTGGTTCTAAGAGGGAAGTTTATAGTAATTCAGGCCTACCTCAACAAAGAAGAAAAATCCCAAATAAACAATCTAACAGCACATCTAAAGGTACTGGAAAAAGAAAGCCCCAAATCAGCAGAAGGAAGGAAATAATAAAATCAGAGCAGAAATAAACAAAACAGAGACTAAAAAACAATAGAAAAAATTAATGAAACCAAGAGCTGGTTCCTTGAAAAGATAAACAAAATCAACAAACTCTTAGCTAGACTCACCAAGAAAAAAACAGAGAAGGCTCAAATAAATAAAATCAGAAATGAAAGAGGAGAAATCACAATGGACGCCTCAGAAATACAAAAGATTATAAGAGAACACTATGAAAAGCTATGTGCCAACAAATTGGATAATCTAGAAGAAATGGATAAATTCTTAGAAACATATAACCTTCCAAAACTGGACCAAGAAGAAGTAGAGAATTTGAATAGACCAATCACCAGTAGGGAGATCAAAGCAGCAATCAAAAACCTGCCAAAAAATAAAAGTCCAGGAACAGATGGCTTCCTTGGTGAATTCTGCCAAACATTCAAAGAAGACTTAATACCTATCCTTCTCAAACTCTTCCAAAAAATTGAAGAGGGGAGGCTTCCTAACTCATTCTACGAAGCCAACATCATCCTGATACCAAAACCAGACAAAGACAACACAAAAAAATGAAAATTACAGGCCAATATCACTGATGAGCATTGATGCAAAAATCCTCAACAAAACTAGCAAATCGAACACAACAATACACTAAAAAGATCATACATCATGATCAAGTGAGTTTTGTTCTAGGAATGCAGGGATGGTTCAACATCCACAAGTCTATCAATGTGATACACCACATTAACAGAATGAAAAATAAAAATCACATGATCATCTCAATAGATGCAGGGAAAGCATTTGACAAGATACAGCATCTATTTATGATAAAAACTCTAAATAAAATGGGTATAGAAGGAAAGTACCTCAACATAATAAAAGCCATATATGACAAACCCACAGCAAATATCATTCTCAATGAAGGAAAACTGAAAGCTATTGTTGTAAGAACAGGAACCAGACACAGATGCCCACTGTCACCACTCTTATTTAACATAGTATTGGAAGTCCTAGCCAGAACAATCAGGCAAGAAAAAAAAATAAAAGGGATCCATATTGGAAAAGAAGAAGTGAAACTGTCACTCTTTGCAGACGACATGATTTCATATCTAGAAAACCCTAAAGAATCCACTAAAAAACTTTTAGAAATAATAAATCAATACAGTCAAGTCGCAGGATACAAAATCAACATACAAAAATCGGCTGTGTTTCTACACACTAACAACGAAGTAGCAGGAAGATAAATTAAGAATACAATCCCATTTACAATTGCAACCAAAAGAATAAAATACCTAGGAATATACTTAACCAAAGAGGTGTATGATCTGTACACTGAAAACCATAGAACATTGTTCTAAGAAATTGAAGACACAAAGAAATGGAAAGATATTCCATGCTCTTAGATTGGAAGAATTAACATAGTTAAAATGTCCATACCTCCTAAAGCAATCTATAGATTCAACGCAATCCCTATCAAAGTTCCAACAACATTTTTTACAGAAATAGAACAAAGAATCCTAAAATTTATACGGAACAACAAAAGAACCAGAATAGCCAAAGGAATCCTGAGAAAAAAGAACAAAGCTGGAGGTATCACAATCCCTGACTTCAAAACATACTACACAGCTACAGTAATCAAAACAGCATGGTACTGGTACAAAAACAGGTGCACTGATCAATGGAACAGAATTGAAAGCCCAGAAATAAAACCACACATCTATGGACGGCTAATCTTCGAGAAAAGAGCTGAGGGCATACAGTGGAGAAAAGAAAGTCTTTTCAACAAATGGTGCTGGGAAAACTGGAAAGCCACATGTAAAGAATGAAAATTGACCATTCTTTTTCACCATTCACCAAAGTAAACTCAAAATGGATCAAAGACCTAAATCTGAGACCTGAAACCATAGGCTTCTAGAAGAAAATGTAGGCAGTACACTCTTTGACATCAGTATTAAAAGGATCTTTTTGGACACCATGTCTTCTCAGAGAAGGGAAACAATAGAAAGAATAAACAAATGGGACTTCATCAGACTAAAGAGCTTCCTCGAGGCAAGGGAAAACAGGATTGAAACAAAAACAACCCACTAACTGGGAAAAAATATTTGCAAGTAATACATCAAACAAAGGCTTAATATCCATAATATATAAAGAACTCACACAACTCAACAACAAAAAATTAAACAACCCGATCAAAAAATGGGCAGGACACATGAACAGACGTTTCTCCAAAGAAGATATATGGATGGCCAATAGGCACAGGAAAAGATGCTCATCATCGCTGATCATCAGGGAAATGCAAATCAAAACTACACTAAGATATCACCTTACACTCATTAGAATGACAAAAATAACTAAAACAAATGGTAACAAATGTTGGAGAGGTTATGGAGAAAAAGGAACCCTCATACACTGCTGGTGGGAATGCAAACTGATGCAGCCACTATTGAAAACAGTACGGAGATTCCTCAAAAAATTAAAACTAGAAATACCATACGATCCAGCTACCCCACTACTGGGTATCTATCCAAAGAGCTTGAAGTCAGCAATTCCAAAAGTCCTATGCACCCCAATGTTCATTGCAGCATTATTTACAATAGCCAAGACGTGGAAGCAACCTAAGTGCCCATCAACAGATGATTGGATAAAGACCTGGTATATATATATATAATGGACTACTACTCAGCCATAAAAAAGAACAAAATCGTCCCATTTGCAACAACAGGGATGGACCTTGAGGGATTTATGTTAAGTGAAATAAGCCAGATAGAGAAGGACAATCTCTGTATGACTCCACTCATATGAGGAATTTAAACATGTGGACAAACAGAACAGATTAGTGGCTACCAGGAAAAAGGGCGGGGGGTGAGGAGTGGGTACAAAGGGTGAAGGGTTGCACCTACAACATGACTGACAGACAATAATGTACAACTGAAATTTCACAAGATTGTAACCTATCATTAACTCAATAAAATTTTTTTTTTTAAAAATGCTAAACTTTTTTTTTTAAAGCAATTTGGTAAATGATATCAAGAAACACAAAGCTGTTCTTAACTATTGACCCACTAGTTCCACTTTGGGAATCTTGCCCAAGACAATTAATCCAACATTTGGAAAACAGTTATGAGCACAAAGAACTTATCAATATCCAAAAGTAAAACAATTTAAATATTCAGCAATGAGAGAACAGTTAAATAACATGGAGCACATATACTTGCTGAGAGTGTTACAAAGTCATTATGAATCTCTGTTATGAAGACAACAAAGCAACAAGCTTATTATAAAGTGAACAAAAAGAAATTTGCTCACATGCTATGGTTATCACTATATACAGAAAATCATATGCAAGAAACACCCCAAAACACCAACACGTGGTAAGAGCAAACATATCTTTACTTGTACTTTCAAAATTTTCTGTAATATATTTATACTATATTTATAATGAAAGAAAACTTCTTAACAAAGGGATTCAACTACGTAATCTCCAAGATCCCTTCTGGCTCTAACATTCTGTGGCTTTCCTCTGGAGCCAGGAGTAGAGGTCAGGTGAGAGTGAACTATTAGAACACTTGGGATGGCAGGGGCTACGGATGCCTGTTTACATTACTTTAACAGCTCTCAAAACAGCACATGAGACCATTTGGAAACTAGCACTCAGGGAAATGATGCAACACCCTCCATCTGTGTGGCAGAAAGGGCACAAGTCTGGGAAATAGGAGATCGGACTGAACCAGATGATCTCTGAGGGCCCTCTCTAGACAACTTGTCCAAACGCTTACTGAACGAACATTTACCAAGTGCCTACCATGGGTCAGGAAGCATGTAGCTGAATGCATAGTGAGCCACTGATTCAGAGTCTAATGATGGAGATTTTTCGTTTGCTAGGGCTGCCATAACAAAACACCACAGACTGGTGGCTTAAACAACAGAAATGTACTTTCTCACAGTTCTGGAGGCCAGAAGTCCCAGAACAAAGTGTCGGGAAATTTGGTTTCTTCTGAGGCCTCTCTCCTTGGCTTGCAGATGGCCCCTTCTTGCTATACGCTCACATGGTCTTTTCTCTGTGCACGTACCTCCCTGGTGTCCCTGGTGTCTCTTTGTGTGTCCAAATCTCTTCTTCTTATAAGGACTCCAGTCAGACTGGGTCAGGGCCCACAATAACAGCCTCATTTTAACTCAATCACCTCTTTAAAGGCCCTGTCTCCAAATACTGTCTTTCTGAGGTACTAGGGGTTAGGGCTTCAACATGAATTCTGGGGGAACACAATTCAGTCCACAACAGATTTCAGGTGACAAACTATATGTACAAGCGTGCAATAATGGAGCTGCATTTAAATACAATGAGGAACCATGTGAAGGCTGACAGGAAATATCAGAAACTACTACACAGAGGAAGCATCATCTGGGGCCAGTTCTACCTCTAGAATCTCAAGTCTAAGACTCGCAATGGTCTCATGTTCACCTATGACAAGGCCAGGCACAGACCTAATTCCCATTCTCTGTATCATGAGTGAGCTCTGGTCTCATTCACAGAGCAGTGGGAGCCATGAAGAGAGCTAGGCAGAAGAACACATTTGTCTGACTTAAATTTGGGGATAATCATGGTGCATCTCCTACTTCCACTTTCTTTCCACTTATCAGACTCTAAGGTCTCAGGGAGAGTCTTCAGTGGTCAATGGCAGTGAGATTGTGGACGAATGTGTGCTTGGATGTACTGACACTCTGTACCTAAACCTTGCTACACGCAGGCTTTTTAGCTATTTTTTTAGTGCTCTCATTTTTCATGTTTTCCAGACAATGTGCTAAGCCTTTTACACATATTATCTGATTTAACTTTTACAACTCCATAAAATAAATACTATTAGTGCATTCATCTTTAAGAGGAGAAGCTAATTTGGCAAAAGGCCCATACAAGCAAAGGATAGAGAAGAGACTCAAAGCTAGATGAGTTCTGAGTCTGAGGCCATAAAACCTACAGTTCTTCATGCTATTTATTTACAGTATGTCTGCATTTCTTGACTATACCCTAAATTCATGGAGGGCAGGAGCTGGGTACTATTTGGATTTGAATCCCAAGCATGAGGTAGACGGTTATGGTACATGAACTTCAGCCTGGTGGATATTTAGGATTCAAACCCTCCAAGAGAGATAAGGAGAATAGTTCTAGTTATGGGAGGAGCATGAGCTGAGGCCTAGAGTTGGAAGTGGGCGTGGCACATGGGACTGGGGAGGTGGACAGAGCAGAGACTGGCCTGAGTGGAGCAGTGGTTGCTTGTTGGAGCTGGTGGAAGACAGGCTTGAATGTGATGGGGGTACCCCATGTAGCGGTCTGCATACCCAGAAGAGGACATGTGATTTTTATGCTGTAGCCACTGGGGGACAGGGACATTGATGGCAGCAGAGGTGAGGAGTTAAGAAGAGACACTAGAGGACGGTAGTCTGATTCTGCTGTTAGAAAGCTTCAGCTTAAGAGAAGAAAAGGAAAAGTGATCTTAGCACCTGTTTACTAGCAAGTGTCACACTGGGTCCCCTTCTATACAGGGCCACTGAGAGAGTTATCAAGCCCTGAGGGAAGTGTTAGGATCCCAGGGTCAGGGAGCTTTTGGAGTTTGTCTAATTTCATGGAGGTTGAAAGCATCAGTGACAGAATTGGAGTACACATCTTCCTGACTACGAAGGGCATGTTCTTTTCAATGCAACATGCTCCCTTTGTTGGTGCTGTTAAAGGCCAGGCTTCTGGGAACCAAGAGAAATTATAAATAAGTCTGTTATATTGGTGTTTAAAAGTGAAATGAAAGACTGGGGAAACAACAGATTAGAGAGATTAAAAGAAATAAGCCCATCTTTGTGGGCAGGGCAAGTGAGGCCTCCATAGAACAACTGTCCAGAATATTTCAGCTGTCTAATAGGCATCTCAACGGTTTATGTCCAAATTGGGGTCTTGTTTTTTTTGTTCCCCCAATATGTTTTTCCCTAGTGTTCTCCATATCATAAGATGGTACCACTATCCCCCCATGTTAATCAAGCTAAAAGCTTGATAGAGAGCAGGTAGGGCCTTGCATTCTTGATGCACCTGACAAGTGGGTGCAGGGACGCTCGGGGCCCATGATGGATGCCTTTCCAGCACCCTGGGGCCTGCTGAAGGTTGCCCCAGGAGTTCTTCTGGTTGCTTGAATATCAGACAACCAATCAGTGGGTAGAGTTTCAAGGAAAGCAGAGGGTGCAAGAAACTGTTGTAGTAACAATTATTTTGATGAAAAATGGGAATTCTGGGTGAAGAAGTACTGTGAATTTAACTCATATTCACCCGAGGTAAGGAAAATAGGACGGTTGTTCTATTTATGGTGTAAATATGAGTTTGTTGACTGGAAAATCCAAACTTACAAAGTTTGCTTCAGAACACACAAACTGAAAGTCACGGTCAGAAAGAAGGCAGCTGCTTGTCCATTACCAAAATGACACTTTTGTCCGTATGATACTTCTAGATTCTTCTGTCATCATCTGCTGAAAAGCATGTCATTACACAGCCAACGATGTCACCAGAAACCTATATGAAGTCGCATCTGTCTGGAAAAACTTTTTCAGATCGTGATCTAGGATACTGACAAAGTTAGGTAGCTGCCCTGTAGGTCTGGTGTTTTATAAATCTGAACCCAACAAGTTTTTCTGGTATGCTTGTCACCAGATATAACTTATGATGTTCCTTTGGCCATGGCATCATTCCTGTCATTTTTTTCCTTTATGTCACCATAGGACTTCCACAGTGAGGCTTAGGGCTCCCCAGAACATGGCTGGTTCTGGGGCTCCACAGAGGAGCAGCCATCGACTCCATGAGTTGGAAGTGTGTGTACTGGGAGGTGCATAGTCAGAAAAGAAAGACGCTGTACGTATTTCCATGGTTTGTGTTACTGTTCTTGGCTGTGTGGGGGAGAAACAGTGTCTGAGGGAAGAAGGGAGGGTAAGTCTTTTGAGTAAAGGGACATTTTATTCTGCCTGGTGATGGTAGCTTTTTATTTGATTTTGTCTTTTAATATATTCAAGCTGCACAAGGAAAAGAAACAAGAGGTACTCAGAACAAAATGTAGTTTTAAACACTTTCATTCTACTTGGAACAGAAAATTTCAGACTTGCAATTAATCACAATTTAACACAGAAAACAAGGGAGATGGGAGGATGCAACTGGTTAATAAATACCCAGCCAGTGACTGCGACTCTTTAGCTGTAACGTGCAGGATAGTGCTGGCCACCAGCAGGGCATCCAGGAAACAGTGTGAAAGGCTGTGGCCGCGGAAGCTACTAGTTGAGGTCAGATCTCAGGCCTGTGTTCGTGGTTGGCTGTCCCATTACCCACTCAAATTTATCCTTGCCTTATAAGTCTGAAGACCTCAAGGCCCAGGTCAACACTGCAAGAATCCTGTCAGTCTGGATGGACTGCACCCCAGGCTCCAGGCACACTGGTCACTCTCAGTTGTGAAGGGATGTGGGTGTGGGTGTGGCTGTGAGCAGGGGGTGGTCTCCAGGTCCTTTCATTCCTTGGGCTAGATCCCCATTTCTATTAATTTTGTTGTAAGGTCATGCAGACTAAAATCACCAGAGCGTTTTCTCCAGGAAGATTCCCTTTGTTCTAGCTATTTATACAAGCCTGCCCTGCTGGGATCGTCTGCAGTGCCCATTCCCACAGCTTTAAGGACTGGGTCCTAACTTTAGTCCAAACCACAGGTGAGCTGTTCATCCAGCTGCCCCAAACAGTGATGGAGACTGTGATACTTGCTTGTCTGAAGTCCTCAGTGTGGGAGAATGAAGATAGTAACTTAACTATGATCCTTTTCTGCTATTTTTTGAGGGAGGTCCAGAGCCGCAGGTAATACTTTTATCTCCCAAGAGTTCAGGTACTTCTACATAAGTAATTATGTGATTCCTTGAGTGTTTTGGTTTAGTTTTATAGATTAGGACAAGGAGACCCAATCTGCAAATATCCTGTAACCCACAATATGGCAACAATCTGTCCTACTGGTAGAATCTCTCAAATTATACTATTTAGGGAAATGTTTCTCACATTCTCAGTGTTCTTGAGAATTATCTCAGGTGCCTTTTGAGAGTATAGATCCCTGGATTCCATGCTCTTATGGCCAAGGCTTAGCAAAACGGAGCTTGGATGGGGATATGCTCTCCTTCTAGTGGGAGAAGCTGCAAGGTGCTGGCCAAGGGCATGAATGTGTCATTCTGACATTGAGAAAACAGGAAGTTTAAGAAGAGTGATCCAGTCTACGACCTGAACCCTCGTTTATTAGATGTAGAAGTCCTAACCATGAAGTTAAAATAAATAATTGTTAAGTGACAATCAAATTCCCTCATCTTGAGATTTCACGTGTGTGCAGGGGCCTATCTCTCTCTCACACACACACACACACACATCCTTCAGGGAACCTAAAGGATCCTGGACAGAACCAGGCAGGCATCAGGAGCAGAGCAAAGAGAGAAAATGACCCTCATGATATCCCTGTGGCAGTCAGCTCAGAGACTTCTCTGAGGGCTGACATGGGGCTACAGACAATGGCAAATGCCTCAGAGGGGTGGGAGGCCTGCTGGGGGGAGTGAGGGCACCAGGGAGCTGGGTTTTGATGTCCAGGAAGGCTCACTATTCCCAACAGAGAACACATCTCTCTGCAGCAGCTGGGCATACAGCGGGGCCCTGGGCCGGGCCACCAGTTCCTTGGCCCTAACATCAACCCTACTCCAGTGTGTGGAATTTGTACTGTGTGCCCAAAATGGGTAGGAGTGAGGTTGGCAGTGATGTCAACGGAAACCAATAATTCCAAACTCAGAAGGCTGTCCCCCAAATTAAGTACCCACGCATTCTCTATTAAGTCCCCAGGGCACACACTGCCCACATCTAAATCAGCAGGAAGTTCAGTCATTTCCTGGGTTCCTCCCCCACAGGTCCACTTGCAATCACACAGGGTGGCTCACAATTGTCCCTGCATCTCTCCTTAGTTCAGCTGCTGCCACCTCTTGACATATGATTGACAATCAGGATGATGAAGCCGGAGAGCCTGGTCTGGCAGCTGAGCAGGAAGGCAGGATGCAGCCTCCAGACTGGTGGGAATGGGTGGGGGGTCAGTGACCATTCTGAAGACCTGGGGGTATTGGGAAAGTTGGGCAGTCAAACAGAGCTGCCTAAGTGTGATGGGGACAGAGATTTGATGTAGGACTGGGACAGGGAACAGAACTGAGGGGCCTCAGCCAGAAGCACTGAACTAGGATGTTATTGAACTGTTGCAGGGAAAAGGCTGTTTTCGACAGAGGCAATGACTCAGCTGCAGCAGCTCAGCGGGCTGGGCACTCCTGTCTGCCCACCATCTACCGCTCCGACCTCCAGGATTAACAGCCTCTCCTCATGTCCACCTGCCCAACTCACCTGTGCCCCTTTACTGTCCAACTCTACATGAAGGGGTCTACTCTGGGGTCCCTTTCCTGTAGTTCAGGGGAGAGGAGGGGAGGCCAAGTTCCCCAGAAACAGCCCAGCAATGGTGTCCCGAGAGGTGGGGTTGGGAAGGACCTCACACCCCCCATGTCCTGGGTCTGGATCTGGAGTTGATGGTGAATCCCTGACATCACCTGCTCCCTCAGGCCCTAAGAGAAGCTGTGCCACAGTGAATGACATCTCTTCTGATTCTTCCCAGAGGAAGGTTCTTGAAATACCTGGGAGGACCCATCTCTTGCTGTGGAAGGCCCAGTTCAGAATAGTCCACAGCAGCCCAGCCAAGGCCCATGTGCACAGATCCTAATTGGCAGGGCCTTCAGGGTCACAGGCTCACAATCATTTCCCCAAGTGCCCAAGCCTGGGGAGGGGCTGCTGGGCCCTGAGTGTCCAGCCATCAGTGTGCATTATGCCTGGAACCATCCCTCTCCAAAATGACTTGCTCCTAGGTTTGGTTCTAGGTCACCAGTCCAGGCTGCCACCGCCTCCAGTGGGAGCGTCCTCCCTGGGGTTCCCCAGGTCTGTCCCAGGAGCTTCACCCAAAGTAAATCTAAAGAGTATTTGAGGGCTGGGGGTTGTGGCAGTAAGAGCAGTTGCATCGATCTCAGGTGACAGAAAAGGTCCACAGGAGCTCAAGGAAGAGTGTGAGTGCCCTCTAGTGGATGGTTCGAGCTGGAAGAAGAGTAAAAGGGGGCCAGGAGAGCTGAGAGATTAGGGCTGACCTTGGACTAACTAACGTGCTCAGGTTCAGAAAGAGGTATATTTAGGGGTGATTAACTTATAGCTGCCTGTAGCTCATCAGCTAGAAGACTGTGGTTTTCCCAAGAGTGTAACCACAAGTGAGAATGGCACCACAGGGTCATACTGCAAAGTCAGATGAGGGAAATACTATGGACGGCGAGATGAAAAAATACATACAAATATGCAATGTCATTAGACAGTCTACTCTGATGTTCTTACCATCTTAAGAGTCAGCTTATCAATGAATGCAAAGTAATTTCTATCATTAGGAAAAAACATCGTATTAAGAAGAAAATTATATCATAGGAGTTTCTCTTTATTTTCAGAATCAGATACCTTGGCATCAATCCTTAAGCATGAAATCTACACCAAAAAATAAACTTGGTCTGAGACTAGCCAGTGTTGGAGTCTCATTCCCAGAAAATGTGTACTGACAGCATCCTACACCCCCAACTGGGGGCCCTCTCTGAAGCACAGGAGACGTTCATGCTCCCTCATTAGGGAGAGGGGGATCTTTTTAGTGTTCTCACCATTCACCCGCCCTCTCTCACATTCTGGGCAGACTCTCATGTCCACTCTTGGATGTTATATTTAAATTACTGACCTCTATTTCTCTCCTTCATCCATCCCAGAATTGGAAGTGCCTTCTGCTCATGATTTTTAGGAAAAAGTTCTGAAAAACAGTTGTGTTCACCCACCTTGAACAGACTTCCACTGGAGTGCCATCATTATTACCCAGAAGGATTTTGACACTTTTTTTTTGGTTGTGAGATGCTTTCCAACTTTCAGGGGTAAATGTGACCTTTCTCCACAGGGATGACTAGTAGAAATGGACAAAGAGCAATCACATTAGTGTTCACAGAGAAGGTGATGTATATGGATGCACAAAAGCTTAAAACCCGAGGAGAGTCCACATAAAATGCACATTCCTGTGCTGAAACATGGATCCTGGCTGGCTTTCACCATTTCCTTAAGAAGTAAACTACAAAAAGTGACATTAATAATGAACTAGAAGAATAAATCATGCATCACAGTTACTGATAAAACTAAGCTGTCTCTTGGTCCTTAAAAGAGCATTCCAGTGCATTATCGTTTTCACCATGTCAAAGGGAATGCCTTTCGGTCAGTATGTGTTCCCCACCATCCTGAGGCAGCTGGCTATCTGTAATTTTTGTGACCTTGTAGAAATTATCCTTTCTTCCTTTACATCTCAAATACAAGACTAGAGGCAGCTCCTGAACCCTCTCCCAGATCCAACCACCTGTGACCAGCTGCAGAGAGCAGAGCCCTGAGCTTCCCTGGTTCTCCAGCGAGCAGAGGTTGCTCTCTGTGCTGCCTCTGTGCTCAAGACATCTGTTTTGTTGTGTGCCCACTGGGCACCAGCCTGGAGGGTCCCAAGCACCATCTTATAGCTGCAATGCCAAATGTCACCAGAACCCTGCATACCTCACTCAGGCCACATCCAAACTTGGGGAGCTTCTGGAAGCTGAATCCCTGCTCTGAGGCAACCACCCCTCCACCCACTCCTCCAGGGCCACTGCCTATGTGGGCCTGAGATTGCCCTGTGCCCAGCGTACCCACCGTGAGCCTGGGTCGCACCCAGACCCCGTGACCACCCACCGAGTTGGCGAGACTGCAACCTGCCAGTCCCTTCATGAGGTGGTCATCTGGGCTTGGAGGTACTTTGCCAGGTGGGAGCCCTGATTCAAATACCCAGCTGTCTTCTCCATTTGGAGGAGAGTTGCCTGAGTCGTAGGGTTGGTCTGCTGGGTACTGGAGAGCGGTGTGGGGCCCGAGGACCTCAAAATCGCTCTCCTGAGTGCAGATCGCTCTTCTGTATCCCTGCAGAGGTACCCAGCTCTTCATGGCACCCACCGGGCTCAAAGAAACACCCAGACCCCAGTAGCAGGGAGACAATGCTGAGCCCTCAGGCAATGAGAAAGGGAGACCGAGGGTTGATAAAGAACTACTTTTCTTTGAGAGCAAGGCAGTGAGAGCAGGAGATAGAACAAGGGAGACATTAAGCCCCAGATGAGAAATGAGACTGTCCCTTCCTTGTGCCCAGGTGAGAACTCTGAACAGAAGCCTCTACTTCCCCGTAGGATGAGACAGAGCCAGATATCCAGCTGTCCATGTCTGCTGACCCCCTGTTGTAGGGACAGCACCAGCCTAGGACCCAAAACCTCATCTGGGTGAGGACTCCAACTCCATGGCTCTTTCTATAGCAGAGGCCACCAGAGGGGCCCATTTTCCACTGAGGACACCCACCTGTTTGGTCCCCCAACAAGACTTGAGGCCCTCCAAGCCCCTTGGAGACTCAAGTCCCAATTGCTTTCACCATGCTGGGCCCTGCATCTCACTGACATGGGTCACTGACCACCACAGGCCACCTCCACCAGCTCACACTGACAGGGCTGCCAAGCTCCCAGATCCCCTGTCCTTCTCCTGTGGAGTCCACCAGGCAAAGAATTTTGTTTGGAATGATAAGATCCAAGTCCTGACCATCCTGCTCTGCACATCCTGCAGACACCCTTGTCCTCCCATATTGAAACATGTTGAGGCCCCACCAACAGAAGATGGGGGCTCCTTATAGTCTCAGGCCAGTCACAGCTGCAGCCCCTCCCAGGCTCCGCCCTCCCTACCCCTCTCAATACTTCAGCCTCCTTCTTGGCAAACCCAAGGGCATCATATACACAAGAAGTAGACTGTGTCCCTGTCACTCTCACCCTAATTCTGACCTCAGCTGCCTCCGCTTCTTTCACTTCTGTGAATCGAGCACCCCCTGACTTCTGGGATGACTACCAGCCATCAAGGAGGTAGTGTTTGCTATGGGGGCTCCTGGTCCCTCTCTTCCAAGATGCTGGAGGCCCAAGACCTCTGTGGGGACCCAGGAGGAGGCCAGGCAGGATCCCTTTGGAAAGGAACTATCCTGCTCTACACAATAGAGAGACGCTGCTCCTATCAAATCCCTTCTCTCCCCGCTGTCTGCCCACTCCTTCCTGCCTTCTCCCTGGGGAGCAGACTTGCTGGGAAGGCAGGCTTCCTTCCCCACCTCCCGCATTTTCCCAGTTTGTAGATATGGACTTTGCCTCATATAAAATATTAAGAGGCTGCTTTGTTATCATGGAAATTGTCATATTCTTTCATGTTGAAACTCATATGGGAAGATGTTTGTCTGCAGAAGGATTTCCAACTTTACTCATATTTTGGACCAGATCATTCTTGGTTGTAGGGGATTGTCCTGTGCATGGCAAGATTTTTAGCAGCATCCCTGGCCTCAATCCAGTAGGTACCAATAGCTCACCCAGAGTTCTGACAAACAAAAAATATCTCCAGACATTGAAAAATATCTCTGGGAGGAAAACTCAATACAGTTGAGAACCACTGAACTAGATTAAATATTTTTGTAAAGGCTAAATCTAAAAGAAGATAATGAGGAATGAAAACAATAAGAGACACACCTAATATATGGCCCAATGCCATTTAAATAAACAGGAAATTATATTTGGGGCACAATAGAAAAGATCAAAAACCAGGCAAGAAGTCCTTTGAACACTTTGCATGTTCTGTTATTTGCATCCGAAGGATCTTTAAATACTGTTCAGTCATGAATCTCATGGTTTTCCGTGGTTAAAGGGCCAGCAAATACAGCTGTAAATAAAGCTGGGTCACTTCTTTCATGGAGCTCACTTTCTAAAAGGTGTAGAAACAGAAGATCAACAAGTAAATAAATGCATACTTGTCAGATGAGGATATGGGCTATAAAGAAAAATAAAATCAATTGATTCATTTCTTCTGAGGAGCTGCGATTTGGGCGGGAAATTCCTTGATATGTGGGATGGTCTCAAGCCTCTAACCATATTTGTTATCTCTCACCTCCACAGTCTTAGTTCTGGAAAGCCTATCAAGTGAATGATAGAGCCAAAATACCACCCCAAACACAAACACATATCCGAATGCTCTCTGAGTGGAGGGCAGTGCCATCCACAGCTGAGAAAAACTTCTAAATCTTTAATGTTCATTTCCAGGCTTTTTTGTCTTCTCCTTAGGAAGTAGGCGCTGAGTAGGGGGATTCCAAGGAAAGTAAACATGTCTGTGACCCACTGGGGATCACCTGGAAAGGATCTGAATAAAGAGGACCCTTCCCCTCGCTTGCTCCTTTTTGACTCATGGGAATTCTCTCTTAGCAGAAATTCACCTGAAACTCCGGGTCCGTTCATTCCTGGAGCACACAGGCAAAATATTATGTCTAAATTATCTCAACCTCCATCCCTATTTCCTGGGAAAGATGAGTTGAGGTGGTGGGATGTGATGGGGACAATATTAACAGGAAATGAGATTCACAAGTGCACCCACTCAGCCAGAAGAGCGCTGAGCTGCCGTCAGACCATGGACAGCTCCCAGCCTCTTTCCCTTTGCAAACGCAGGTAGGGACAGGAAAACAGAAAATGGGGCCAGCTGATGTCCACACAAATATGAGCAAGGAGGGAGCAACCATAGGTGATGGACTCATCATGGGTGGAACCTCTTCTCAGCTCCATCCCCCAGTGCCTTAAGCTCTCCTGCCCTCTTCAGCCCAGGCTCTGGAGAAAAGACACCCATAAAAGCCATCAACACTTCCAACAAGCCACCATCTGTTTCCCCTCACCTTCCCCCATGAGCTCCCTCTACCTGCTCCCTGTCATCCCATTTCTACATACACTGCCTCTCATAACTCTTGGTCCATCAAGACGTGCTCATGACTCCCTACATTCCACATGCTCCCTGCCTGTGATGCCCTCTCCCCTTTCTCCATGAACATGCTGCTTCTCATTCTTTACAGCCAACCTCATTGGCCATCTTGCCACAAGGTCATCCCAAACTACACCAGTGGATACAACGGGCCCTCTCTGAACTCTCTCCTCTGACTCTTCCCTTTTGTGCTGTTACAACATGTTCAGAAGCAGTTAGCATAGATAACTCAAGTGTCCTATGGATCACTGAGTCCCCATTGTGATTAGTTGTGGTTCTCAATAGCCCCATCACAAATACACAAGGGCCAGAAACAGGAAAATGGCTATAGGTTTTCAGAGAATGAATAAAGGAAAGAGGTGGATAACGGGGTGACACCTGCTTCTTCTCCCACATAGTTACTACAGGGGTGCTGCAGACGTGAAGAAATGAACATTCACATATACTCCCAGAGGTCATTGGTGCCAGTTTTATACAAGTTAATGTGTAGATTCCGCTCCTAAATTTTTTGTTTCTTTTGAGATAAAATTCACATAAGGAAAAATTCGTCATTTTAACCATTTTGAAGTGTGGATTCAGGGGGATGTGGCCTATCTGGTCCTACCAGAGTTCTACTGTGCTGCAAGATAGACCCAGAGTGGTGAGAGTCCCGTACTAGCTGTCCCTGTGGGCTAGAGATTGGAGCCCATCTCTCCCCAGGGTTTGGTGTCCAGAGCACTAATCTGAACCCTGGTCAGATGCCTTGTCCCAAGCCTGATAGAGGGCACAGGTCCCCCCATGTCCACCACAGGGTGACGCTGGGACATGAAAGTGTTTCTGTCTCACACAGAGCTACATACAGCACACAGCACGCACACAGAACTGCTAGACTCCTTTGACTCACAAATGTCTTCAAGTATATTGAGCATGGAGTCAAGGAGGAGAGTGACCACCATCCTTAGACAAAATGATAGACATGCCTTTGCTAGAAAAATTATACTGTCCCAGGAGAAATGACATCATGTTCCAGTGTGCACCACCCAGAGAGAGCTGTGCTGAGTGGATATGAGTCCCATCTGATGGGGTAGAGGTGAGTCTCCTATAAGTGGAAACACTACAGAGTTCCTTCTCCCTGCTCTTTCCCAACACATGAGCCTGCCCAAGGAGCCTCAGCACTTTTTCCCTGCTGCAACCATCGTGGGCATCACAACTGGGGTCCAGAGTGGGCTGACTTTCACAGGGAACCCTTCAGTATCTTCTGTTCCCAGAAACCTGTGGGGTAATGGGGCCCTTCTTCAGACCAACCTCCCCTCTCTCTCCCCCCTCTTCTGCTTGGGGGGAGGCAGAGGGCCTCCTCCCCTCAGCAAATGATTCTTTCTTCTCCTCTCCATCTCTCATTTCCCTTCCACGACATTCTCCTGCACTCATCTTAGAGGATAACTTTTCCATAGGCCTTTGACCAAGGCAACCCCATACACCAAGAACTCCCCCCAACTCCATTCTGTGAGCCCAGGAAGCAGCTAGGAATTAGGGTTCCAAGAACACCTGCTTCCTCTATTGCCTACCTCCTTGCACTGGTATCTCTGTCACCTAAGCCCAAGTTCCCTTCAAGTCCAAAGCCTCAGCTCAAATGACCTCACACTCCCCCAAAGGTATAGACCATTCCCAAGGAAACAGATACCCCCAGAGAAAGGACTCTCCAGACTGACCAGAAGGCCATGTCCATGGGCAATTCCTCAGCTGGCTCATTACCCTCAGCCACTCTTGGAGCACCTGGGTGTCTGTTTGGGTTATTCCACTCTCCTCTGGGGTTCCACGGGCTGGGACACCTCAAGGTCTCCTCAGAGAAAAATACCTCCCAGTCCTCCCCACTCAACTCACCAGGTCACTACTAAGTTTTACATCTAAATCTGTCTATCCAACAGAACTGTGAAGTCTCTGCATCAGAGAATAGACCATTTACTCAGGGGCAGAAGAAAAGATACAAAGCTTAGCGAGATTGGAATGTTGGTGTGGATTTATCACTTAAGACTTGCTCATCTACTCTGGGAGAGTCCAGAGGACACACTTTTCACCATGACTGTGAGGTATGAGTTTGTAAGGGAGCCCCGGCACCCTTTAAGAGCTCTGTGATGGCTCTTACCTGTAGGTCAGAAATTACAGTGGGAACTGCTGCCACTGAATTGGGAAACCTAGTGCAATGGGCATAACTGGATGACAAGGTAGCAGGGCCAAGAGCTGGCACTTCTTCGCCAAAGGCAAGGTGAGCCATCATCAGCATATTGGACAGCAGAGCCAAAGCAGCAAACAGAATAGTCTGACTCACAGAGACGAATGGCATTTTCTAGTTGATGATGGTGTTGCTAGAAATAAAATTGATGAGAAATCTGCTAAATTCTTACTAGATATGTATAAGCAGCAGAATTCTAAGTCAAGTGAACAAAAGTTGAACTTGAGTTATAGAAACAGAGTGTTATGGCCCCTCAATCAATTCCCAGATGTGGTTTAACTACTTGAGCAAATTAACATATCTCCTGGTACCTAGTATGTAGCTATCAATCTGGAAAACACATTTTCTCCACACCTGTCAGTAACGACCCACTGGAAGCAGTTTGCTTTCAGCTGGCAAGACCAGCAATACATCCTCATCATCCTATTTCAGGGGTCTACTAACTCTCCCGCCTGTGTCATAATTTAGTTCACAAAAATCTTGATAGCCTTTCCCTTCCACAAGATATCACACTGGTCCATTACAATGAGGACATCATGGTGATTGGGCCCTGTGAGCAAGAAGTAGCAACTCTAGACTTATTGTTAAAACATTTGCATGTCAGAACATGGAGGAAAAACTTTACAAAAATTCAGGGGCATGCTACCGCAGTGAAATTTCTAAGGGTCCAGGGGTGAGGGGCATTTGAGACATCTCTGCTAAGGTGAAGAATAAGTTGTTCTCTCTAGGCCTCTGGATTTTAAGTTAACATATTCCTTATTTGGGTGTGCTACCCTGCCCCATTTACCAGGTAACACAAAAAGCTACTCGTTTTAAGTGGTACCCAGGATAAGAGAAGGCACTGCAACAGGTCCAGGCTCTGTGAAAGCCGCTCTGCCATTTGGGTCATATAATCCAGCAGATCCAATGGTCTCTGAGGTGTCAGTGACAGATAGGGTTGGTGTTTGGAGCCTTTGGCAGTCCCACATAAGTGAATCACAGGGCAGGCCCTTAGGAGTTTGGAGCAAAGCCTTGCTATCCTCTGAGAATACCTACTTTCTTTTGAAAAACAGCCTTTGGCTTGCTACTGGGCCTTACTAAAGACTGAGTGCTTGACCATGGGCCACCCAATTATCATGCAACCTGAGCTCATGTGCATTGGCGAAAAAGAAATAATCAGACATTTTGGAGGTTACTGGACAAGGGCTCTCAACTGACTAGTTTCGTCATGAACCGGTTATTGTCTGACACATCAAGCCATAAAGCTGGGAGTGCACAGCAGCACTCCATCATCAAATGGAAGTGGTATATACATGACCCGACCTGAGCTGACCCTGAAGGCACAAGTAAGTTATGTGAAGAAGTTCCCCAAATGTCCATGGCCTCACTTCTGCTACACTGTCTTCTCTCTCCCAGTCACACCTATGGGGAGTTCCCTACAACCAGTTGATGGAGGAAGAGAAGACTCAGACCTGGTTTACAGTTGGTTCTGTGGGATAGGCAGTGACCATGTGAAAGTGGACAGCTGCAGCACTACAGCCCCTCTCGGGGACTCCCCTGAAGGACAGTGGTGAAGGGAAATCCTCTCAGCGGGCAGAACGTCAGGCAGTGAACCTGGTTGTCCATTTTGCTTGGAAGTAGAAATGGCCAGAGGTGTGATTATATGCCGATTCAAGGGCTGTGGCCAAAGATTTGGGTGAAAGGTCAGGAACTTCGAAAGAACATGATTGGAAAACTGGTGACAAGGTGGTCTGGGAAAGAAGTATTTGAACAAACCTCTCTGAATCCTGATCAAGTGGATAGGATGAGCCATTCTGTGGAAACCAGTCAGCCTCTTTGCCCACTGACTCCTGTCATCACCACTGGGCTCATGAAAAAGTAGCCAGGCAGGGATGGACATTATGCATGGGCTCAGCAACGTCTCCTTCCGGTCACCAAGGCCAACCTAGCTATAGCCACCACTGAGTGCCCAATATTCCAGCCCAGAGACAAATACTGGACCCCGGATATGGCACCATTCTCCAGGGTGATCAGCCAGCTGCCTGATGCAGGCTGTTACATTGGACCACTTCTGTTATGGGAGAGGCAGCGTTTTGTTCTTATTGGAATAGGCACTTACTCTGGACACAGATTTGCCTTCCCTGTACACAATGCTTCTGCCAAAACTACCATTCATGAGCACCCAGAATGCCTTATCCTCCATCATGATATTCCATACAACATTGCTTCTAATCAAGGGACTCTCTTCATAGCAAGTGAAATGCAGCAATGGGCCCATCCTCATGGAAGCCACCACTCTTACCATCCGGAAGCAGCTGGCTTGATAGAAAAGTGGAATGGCCTTTTAGAAACTCAGTTACAGCACCAGCTAGGTGGCAATACCTTGCAGGGCTGGGGGAACGTACTCCAGTATATGCTCTGAATCAGTGTCCAAAATGTGGTGCTGTTTCTCCCATACCCAGGATTCTCAGGTCAGGGAATCAAGGGGTGAAAATGGGAGTGACACCACTCTCTGTGCCTGTAGAAATCCACTAGCAAAATTTCTACTCCCTGTCTACATGACATTATGCTCTACTGGCTTAGAGGTCTTAGTTCCAAAGAGAGGAATGCTTCCACCAGGAGACACAATAATGATTCCACTGACACATCAGGATTCCTCACTCTCAAGCTACCCCAAAATTGCAGGCCCTTGGAAAGCATCAATCTCAGCTTCCTCTTTCTTCCATCATAGGGGTCAGGGGTCAGAACAAATGAAAGGCTAGTGAGGCCCAGAGAGTGTGAGGGGGCACAAAGCACTGGGAGCTGGATTGGGAGCTGGTGAGACTACTGGCTGAGGCTGTCCACAGAGGCCCAGGGAGAAAGTGGTACAAGAAAGAAACCCCAGGAATGGGGAGGGAAGAAGAGAAATAAAACAGGCACTGCGAGGGTCCAGCCTAGGTGCTGTGTGGGACTGCGTGTGTGAAACCATCTCAGGACCAGGGCTTCTCCATTCACCGCTGATATGGACAGACAGTACCTACAACAACCCTGGATCAATGTTCACTTAACAGTTGAGAGTTAAACCATGGGCACAGGGCGCACCCAGGTTCTGATAAATAGGAGAGGAAGCAGCTCCCATCTCACCTCATCCAAGGACACAGAGGGGTGTGCAGTGCTGTGTGTTCCTCGAATCAGGGTTCCTGTTTGGGCACCAGGCCATGCGAGTGAGAAGGGAAGTTGACTTGTCCATCCTTCTTTCTCTGCTCCCCAGCACAGACCTTCCCCTCCTGACACACCTAGTTCTGTGCTCCTCCTACTTCCACAGAACCACCAGCACTCCAACCACACATCACTCCACCCAGCAGTATGCATAGTATAACCTATGGATACAAACACAGATATATTTTCCTGGGAATCTGACTTTGGTGACATGTCACTGAGGGAAGAGGCAGGGCCAATGTACTTACAACAACAGAGATTGGGACTCATCGAACAGGAATATGATGGAGCATTAATGTGATATGTGACCCATGTAAAATGTCTATGGATTGCTGTTGAATAAACACACAGAGCTGCATGGCATGGGGCCTCTGCCTCTACATTTCCCTCCTCATCCAGCAGAGGGCAGCAGAGCTACGCAGCAGCCTGGAGCATTCCCAGAGCGCTGCTGACCTCCTTCACCATCACCCAAAACCCAGCATGCTCTGCCCCTCACCACCCTCACTCAGTCCACTGTCCTCCTCGCTCTTCAAGCTCCACACACTGGACTCTGTCAGCCTCTCCATCCAGTCAGGCATCTGCTCCCTTAAAGTCTGGTCTTTCTGTAGGCAGCTCTTCCCTCCATGTCCTTCGTCCTTCACTGGGTAAACTACTCACACTTCAGGTCTCAGCCAAAAGGTCACTTTCTCAGGGGTGCTCTCAGTGATCCCCAGACCACCTGAGACTCCATTACATGCTGTGGATGCCCACACACTTTCCTCTCACAGTCCTTCTCTTGATTACAATTAACTCCTTAATTCCATGGTTTTCTCTGAGTGTCTATCTCCCTGTCACAAGGTAAACTCCATGACACCAGGGCCCACATGTGTCCTCTTCTCTGTGGAATTCCCAGGGCCCAGACAAAGGCCTGACACATCACAGATGCTCATAAAATACTCATGAAATAGATGAAGGAAACCACACAACAGAAGCCTGTCGTCCCTGTGTGACACCCAGTGGTCAGAGCAGATTCTGTGTAGACACAGGGGGACTAGCACCAGCATGGGAGGAGGCCAGCAGGTTTGTCTCATGGATGGGCCTTTCCTCTTATAGAGTCAGGAGCGAGGACAGGGCCCTCCTAACAGTGAGGGGTCAAATCCCTATTCACTCCCAGAAAATCACACCCCCTCCCCATATCTACCTCATGAGGGACTTCTCTCCCTGGAGGGCCTGAGCCAGTAGCCTGTGTCCTTCCTCCTCTCACAGAGACCTGACCTGGTACAAATTCTGAATTCTCAACATGAAGTGGACTTACCACCAGGAGAGGAGGGAGCTCCACCTTAACCTCAAAAGAATCAGGAGATGACTCCCCTAATCCAGGGTCCCTAGTCTGTAGGGAAACCTGGCTGTGGTCCCATGAAGGCACCTCACCAGCTAAAGGTATCCTGAGGAATGAGGAGAACTTCCCATCCAGGATAGAACAGGAGAACCAGGATCTGCATTTGCTTGCACCTCAGAGAGGCTGACGGTCCCATGGGGTCCTCTCCTCTCCTAACAGTGGAACCCATGACATCCCCTGGCTGAGACTTCACATGGAGCTGCTCCAGCTCCAGAGCCCCGTGGGGAGGCCTAGAGCAGATGACACACAGGGTCACAGTTGACTTGATGCAACACCCCAGTGCTGTGATGGAGGAAACAGGACAATCGGTGGTCCAGCCCCCAGGCTGGTGTCGTCTCCCAAAAGATTCAAGTCATACCCCACCAAGCCCACTCTTTAAATCTCAGGAACAGAGAGCTCACCCTGAGACAGTACATCCCCCGGGGAACAGTTCTTCTGACACTACATCAGGAATCCTTTGGACAACACCTGTCTTCTCCCTGGGCTCATCCTTCACTGAGATGGAGTCAGTCAGCCTGGGATCCCCAAAGCCCAGGACCCAAACTAACCAGCCTCTCAACCTACAGGTCATAGCCCACCGCTGTCCAGGGCTCAGGATCAGCTCAGACCCTCTGGAGCCTGGTCAGCATCCCTGGTGCAGCCCCTGACATTGGACGCAGGTCTCCTCATGCCCTCCAGGGGGCGACCTTGGGACACAGAGACAACACACAAGAAATTAACACATGAATGTGGCTTTTGCTGAGGAGGTGGAGAAGAAGCCTGATTTGCATCCCTCCCTTTGACAGACTCTTCAGGTCCCCTCAGACATGCCTGTTCTGTCTTGCCCATGCTATCTAGGGACTTGGAATACCCTGCCCTGTCAGAGGTCCCTGTGCAGGACCCCTTTCACTGCCTGGCACCACCCATAGGGAAGGCAGGAGACCACAAGAAAGTCAGCCAGGCAGAGGACAGAGGTCAGGATGGTCAGGGAGCACATGAACAGACTCTGAGCCACAGCTCAGCCAAGAGACATTGAAAGGGAGTGGTCTCCCTGAAGCCTTCCCTGAGGACCAAGAAGCCCACAGCCACCTGACCTCCCACCACCACCATCGTCTCACCCAGGATATGTAGGAAACCTGCCCCTTCACTCCTGAGAACTGTAGCTCCTGAGACACCAGGTACTGGCTCTCTGTCCCTGGAAGCGAAGGCCAGGCTGGTGACACCAGAGACAGAGGGCAGGTCCCCTCACCAGTCATCACTCAGCTTGCCCCTTTCTCACTCCGAGAGTCATCTCTGTGACTTTCCCGTTGAGAGTAAAGCCAACCTTCCCAGAGCATTTGAGGACAGGGGGAAGACCCTGGTGCCCAGCTGGGTTTCTCTGTGAAATAATAAGAGAAATAATCCCCAGGGTTTGGAAACCTCTGCGGTTCTGTGTGGTGCTGACAGACACTGAAGCCATAACACAGCCAAGAAAATGCTGGGGCTGGGCGCCTACTGGGTCAGAATCTGCATTTTAACAGAATCATCTGACTCTGAACAGGAGAATGGGAGAGGCTGCCCCACCCTTACAAAACGGGGTCTCAGACTGGCTGGGTATCCACAAACCTGGGCAGCTGCTAAAGTAGCATTTCTAAGGTGTCACCTAGGCATTCACAATCTTGACAAAGCTCCACAGGTGATTCTGACACAGAGCAGGGGTGACATTACTGTGACAAGAGTTCCTGATGTAGCCCCAGAACTCCTGCTCTGAAGGGAAAAGTCAAATGTGAAAGACAAAGGGCTGCAGTGGAGACTGACTATGATCCCTGACCCAGGGTTGTGGGGACTGCCCAGAACACCAAAGCCCAGGTTTACGCTTCTCCAAATAAGGGTGTGTGTGTGTGTGTGTGTGTGTGTGTGTGTGTGTGTGTGTGTGTGTTTGGGGGGAATCACAGCAAAAGAGAGAGAGGCCTCCACAGTTCCAGGGAATCAAAATGTAGACAGATAGGAAAGGGGAAGGAGGGGCCTAGGGAGGCTGGAATGAGAGGAAGAGAGGGAGGGACCTGAGCAGAGACCCCACCCCCAGTCCATGTGACCCTCCTAGGTACTCCTGCCCCTGGAGGAGGCTCAGCACAGAGGGAGGAAGGACAGTAGAGCTGAAGCATCTGGACAGGAGTGCTTGTGAGCATTTCTGGAGCCCAAGCTCTTCTCAAAGAGGGAGGAGCCAAGCAGGCAGCAGATACAATGGAGTGCCCATCAGTCCCTGGCTTCAGAGGGCACATCCCCTGGCAGGGGCTTCTGCTGGCAGGTAAGAGGGGATGATGCCCTGAGGGTGAGTATGGGAGAACAGACTGGCTGGGGTCTCCTGGGGAGGACGGAGCTCTGAGAGGGGACAGAGGACTTCTGTTTGAACCTGAGGGGAGGGGACATGGGAGCAGAATAGGACGAGTAGAGGGAGCTGAGCAACAGGAAAATCTTATTGAACTGGAATTAGTGAGGGGCAGGAAAACTTCAATTGTTATATTTTTTTGAAGTTACAGTTTGAAAATAAGCTAACTATATCAGAGTGACACTTCCTTAAAAAACAGAATCAGGGGCACTAAGCATTGTCCTTACCAATAAACCTCATAAAGTAACAATGATATGGAGGGCCCTGGGAACACTCATTCGTTCACCCACAGGTGTTTGCAACCTGTTTCAGGGACTAGGGGAACAAGATCAGACAAGTCCCTGCCTTGATGAAGCTCACATTCTACGAGGAGGAAGACAGACAAGCAAAGAAATCTGAATGTGATTTCAGGGACTGACAAGTGTCATGCAATGAACAGACCAGGGAAAGGTCAGAAAGGGAAGTCAAAGGGTCTTCAGAGCAAGCGGTCAGGGAAGGCATCTCCCAAGGATGGCCCTGAGAGTGAGCAGGGCACTGAGGGCAGTGAGGAAGTGAGCCAGGCAGACACCTGGGGAAGACTAATGGAAACTAAAAGAAATAACAAGTTCAGAGGGGCTGAAGTAATGGTGGTGATGCTGGTGACCTTGACCAGTAGGAGACACAAGAATACATACACACAAACTCCAAGTCTAAGAGATGAAGAGACCCGTTCAGGACCCAGGTCCTCATTTTTTCCATCCCAATACATAAGTCCAAATATTGACTGATTGCTCTCTCTCTCTCTTCCTTCCTAGTCTCACTCTTAACCTTCTGGAACCCACCAACCATTGCCCAAATCATTATTGAATCGGTGCCGACCAATGCTGTTGAAGGAAAGGATGTTCTTCTACTTGTCCATAATCTGCCTGAGAATCTTTTAGGCTACGTCTGGTACAAAGGGGAAGGAATAGACCCCAATCAACAAATTGTAATATATGTGATAGACTACCAAGAAAATTTCCCAGGGCCTCTATATAGTGGTCGAGAGACAACATACAACAATGGATCCCTGCTGTTCCAGAAAGTGACCCAGGACGACACAGGATACTACACCCTAGAAGCCATAAACCAAAATTATGAAAGTGCATTGGGAAGTATACAGCTCCGTGTACACAGTGAGTGATTCCTCTCTGACATCTGGGTGTTGGGTGGAGTGAATTCTGCTTCACACACAGGATTGACAGGCCCGGCCTGTGCCTACATCCCCCTCATTATGTCTGGGCAGGGATGACTGGGAGCAATGATTTCCTGGCTTCCCAAGTCCCAAGGCTTTTGAACTGGTCACCAGCTAAAGCTCAGCCCCAAGAGCCACATCTGGGCAGGGGCAGAGTCAGATCCATCACCTGAGGCTTAGCATGGCGAGCACAGATGGATAACGTCCCCAGGCCATTAGCCAACTGCCCTGGGAGCACAGGGGCCTCCAAAACTCAAAGAGTTTTATAGTTTTATAGTTTTAGCTCACTCATTTAGGTCTTTGATCCATTGTGAGTTAATTTTTTGTGTAAGATATTAGATGAGTTTGACTTCATTCTTTTGCTTTGATATACAGTTTCCCAAGACAGTTTGTTTTAAACACTGCCCTTTCCCCATTGAGTGGTCTTCACATCCCTGTCAAAAGTCATCTGACCATATTTGCAAGGATTTTTTACTGGCTTTTCTATCCCATTGGTCAATATGTCTGTCTTTACACTGGAACAACACTGTTTTGATTTCTGAAGTTTGTAGTAATTCTTGAAAACAGGAAGTGTGAATCCTCCAACATTTTCCAGATTGTTTTGGCTATTTGGTGTCTCTTGAAATTCCATATGAATTTTAAGATGGATTTTTCTATTTCTTCCAAAAGATGTCATTGGGATTTTGATAAGGATTACACTGAATGTAGAGATCACTTTGGGTAGTATTGTCATCTTAATTACATTGTATTCCAATCCACAAACATGGAATACCTTTCCATTTGTTTTTGCCTTCTTTAATCCTTTTCAGCAGTGTTTTTGTAGTTTTTCAGTGTATAAGTCTTTCACCTCCCTTGTTAAGTTGATTCCTAGGTGTTTATTCCTTTCGATGCTAGTGGTAATAAAATTTTCCTAATTTCCTCTTCAGATTGTTCGTTGTTTGTGTATAGAAGCACAACTGATTTTATACATTGATTTAGTATCCCGCAGCTTTGCTGAATTTCCTTATTAGTCCTAACAGTGTTTTGTGGGATCTTTAGGGTTATATGTCATATATGACATATAAGGTCATATCATCTGCAAACAGAGATAATTTCACTTCTCCTATCCAACGTGGATGCTTTTTATTTATTTTTCTTGACTAATTGTTTGCTAGGACTTCCAATACTATTTTGAATAGTAATAGCAAAAGCAGGCATTCGTGACTTGTTCCTGATCTTAGAGCAAAAACTTAAAGTCTTTCACCATTGACTATGATTTTAGCTGTGGGTTTTTTATAGATGGCTTGTATTATGCTGACTTAGTTTCCCTCTATTCCTAGTCTGAGTGTTTTTATCATGAAAAAACGTTGAATTTTGTCAAATGCTTTTACTGATTCAATCTCCTTACTAATTATAGGTCTGTTGATATTTTCTATTTCTTTATGATTTTAGCTTTGTAGGTTTTGTGTTTCATAGAATTTGTCCATTTATTTAGCTTATCCAACTTGTTCACATTCAATTATTCATAGTACTCTTAAAATTCTTATTTTTCTGTAGAATTGCTAATAATGTCTCCACTTTCATTCCTGATTTCAGTAATTTGAGTCTTCTCTCTTACTTACTTAGTCAATCTAGCTGTAGGTTTGTCAATTTTATTCATCTTTTTGAAAAATCAACTTTCGGTTTTCTTGATTTTCTCTATTGTTTTTCAATTCTCTACTTCATTTATCTCCACTCTAACCTTTATTATTTCCTTCTTTCAGCTAGCTTTCGGCCTAGTTTGTCCTTCTTTTCTACTTCCGTAAGTTCTAAAGTTAGGTTGTTAATTCAAGATCTGTCTTCTTTTTTAAGGTATTTACATTATATTATAAATTTCATATATAAATTCACAATATTACATATATTACAAATATAATGTACATACATTAAATTGTAAATTTCTTTCACAAGATTCTTAACTTCTCTGAGCCTCAGCGCTCAACAGAAAATTGCAGTAAGAGTACAATCGGCCCTCCATAACTGCAGTTCTGCATCCACAGATTCAATCAATCGAGGATCGAAAGGCCTACTATGGTTTCAGCTATACTGAACATTTACAGACTTTTGTTTCTTGTCATTATTCTATAACAATGTGGTATAAGAATGATTTACATAGCATTCACATTGTATGAGGTATTATAAGTAATCTAGAGATGCTTTAAAGTATATGGGAGGATGTGTGTAAGTTATGCTCAAATACTACACCATTTTATGTAAGGAATTTGAGCATCCATAGATTTTGGTGTCCGTGGAGTGTGGTGGAGGGTGGAGTCCTAGAATCAGTCCCCCATGGATACTGAGGGATGATTGTACCTGCTTCATGGTATTATATTAAAGATTTAAGGTAAGATTCAATGAAACCTTTAGTAAAATGCCACACACAGCGGAAATGTTCCCTAAGGGTTAGTTGCTATTATTATTACTATTATCACTAGCCTCTCTGAAATCAGGAAGTCTTAGAGTCAAGGAGTACCTGACTCTCGATCCAGATTTTACTAGAAATCTGACTTTGGGTAGGTTTATTCACCACTGTATCCCTGAGTTTTTTCATCTGTAAAATGGAAATAATGTCTATCTGACAGCTTTATTACATGAATCAAATGAGATATATGTAAATTATATAGCATAGAGCCTGGCACAGGACCTCATAATAATTGCTAACATTAGCGTTAATCATCAGTCTTAAATGGACTGGTGAGGGCAACAGAAATACAAAAGAAGAAACAGATGGAAAAGGAAATATATATTGGGGGAAGGGGAAGTATAACACAAAAAACCACTGGGACAAGGTTTTTGACTAAATATAGGAGAGGAAAAAAGGAGATGAGTGCAAAGTTTCATGTCTGGTTTGTTACTTTTCCCCCAAAATCACAGGCAAGATGGCATTAGACATACAAGACATTTATTGGGGGAAATGCCTGTAAAGGAAAATAGAGCAGGAGTGGGAGAAGCCTGGGAGATTCCTCAGACCACGGTGCAGATCTGATCCCTGTGAAGGAGAAAGAGAAGGAAGGAAGCTTTAGCTTTCAGTGCAGCTCTAAGAGAGCGTCTACAAGGCTGACAGGGAGTCCTTGAGCTCAAGTCACCCATCAGAGGAAAGTCATTTCTCACAGAATTGGGATTACTTTCATATCCCAGCTGGGAGCCTGTAGGAAGGGTGGTCACTGTTAGTTGAACGGCATTGGTGAATGGAGACGGTGAATTCAGAGTGCGCTAGCCCAGGCCTTCTGTCAATTAAGTCCCCACCACAAGAGACCCGAGAGGCACATTTACAGAGCTGCCACACCTGGTACACAGAGAAAGATGCACCCACAGAAAGGTGGAAAATAACAACATAAAAAAAGAGTCATGAGCCTTTTTCACATTTCCAGAGCCTTCAAAAATTTCTCAGGGCAGAAAGACCAGGGGGAAATTGAGGCCAGCGTGACTGCCAACTGAGAAATACAATGAGAGCAAAAATTTGCAAGGACATAGTCAGCTATCACCTCACAGCAACTTTCCAACAGGAAATTTATTCCTTGAAGGAACAAGTAGAGACTACTCAACGTTGAGAGTTGTTTCCCAGGGCACCCCCACTGTAAAATAATGTCACCTTGACACATTCTTCTCTTTTCTTTCCATGACAGATGATTCAACAACAACACCAAGACCAACACCAACACCAACACCAAGACCAACACCAACACCAAGACCAACACCAACACCAACACCAACACCAAGACCAACACCAACACCAACACCAACACCAACACCAACACCAGGAAATTCTGCTGGCCTCTCAGCTGGGGTCATTGACAGAATCGTGGTCGGAGTCCTGGCCGGGGTAGCTCTGATAGCTCCGGTGTACTTTCTACATATCTGAAACATTGGACGGTATGATGGCCATTCTTAGTGTTTCACTTTCTCCAAGGCAAAGTGCCATGCTTGGGAGAGGGAAGGAGACTTCAACTCTGTCTCTGGGCCTGAATCTGCTCCTCCTCCCTAAACTCCTGCTTCTCAGCACTAATTCCTCTGGGTTTCTTCTTCCCTAGTCTTCAGGCTCCCTCTAAACTGCTGTCTGTTGGACATGGTTATTCCCATCCCCACCTGGTTTAAAGGGGACAGACTGAATTCTATTCCTCTGCTCCCCAGTCAGGGAAGCCAAGGTCCAAGAAGGAAAACAAATGAGGAAATGAAAGGAGGGGCAGGAGAAAGGGAGTCATGTGCTCTGTTGGCATAGCAACAGGAAGGATGGATAAGACAGGAAGAGAACCTAAGAAAATCAGAAACAACCAAAGGCCTCTCAGGCAATAAAGAGTGAGAAAAAAATAGCATCTACCTTCAAAAGGGGAAAGGTGTGAGGGTAGAAGTAGGGTCACAATCAATTGATAAAGAATGGACTTAAATGTGCACATCCAGCAAACAGGAAAGGAATAAACACTAGAAGGAATTAAGGGTAGACTGTGGAAGGAGGTCCTGAGTGGAAAGGCAGTACCTGCCATGGTATAAATTAACATTGAGGAGCCCCAAGGAATTATCTGCTCACTGTGTCCTTCCTCACACAAGGAGCAAAGATCCTATGCTTGGGAATAGCAGTCAAAGAGTCTGATATTTATTTAGGGAAAGTGTCTAGTGTGATCTCACAGAGCATAAACCCTCAGTCTCCAACCACAGTAAGTAAAGCCACTCACCCAGTGACAGCTGGTGTGTTCCACCATGTGCCCTAAACTAGCAGGGAATCCTGGACTCCCAAACCATTGCCTACCATCTGAATTTTTAGAAGGGATCTCCACTTCCCAACCTTAAGTTGGCATAGGTCCTCACCCCCTTCCTAGCCACAACAGATTCCCCTGAGACACAGCTCCAGGAGAGATGCTCACTCTGCCTAGGCCAGGTAGGTCTGAGTAAGATGCACATGTTCCCAGGAGACATTTCCTCATACTTCGTCCTTCCCCTCCCGCCTCTTTATGGATGTGGGCATTCTCCTTTAGGGAGACTTTCCCTGTCTTGCTCTGCTCTTGGCACTGTGGGCCACAGTGCCACTCCTTGCCACTGAAGCCTGTGGCTGAGAAACACATCAGGGAACAAATCAAGGCCTTGTAGCCTGGAAAAGATCTTCAGAAGTGGATGAAGGCCTCCTCTGGCTCTACTCCTGCCCCTCCTCTGGTACGAATGCCCTGGGTCTGGACCACAGACTCTGAGGGAAGCCAATTCCTTAAGTGATCATGGGTCACCTCCCCACTCCACCCTCCCACCACCAGCCACCTCCTTCAGCTAGAAATCACAACAGCTTAGGAACACCCTCATTCTAAGGCCATAAGTCAGCTTTGCATTTTCATCCATGGGTAACTCTTCTTTTGCTTCCCCAGGTCAGGGCCACTCTGACAACTCCCCTGACAAGGTAAGAACAACACGTTTCACTGGTTCATGTTCTCCTGGAAATATCTCTGTATAGAATGGGTTATTCTTGAAGACACCAATGTGAGACCAGGTTTGGGTCAAAGTTCCTCAATGCAGCAGCAAACAAAGAAGTGCTAGCAATGACTCCCATGAGTCTACCTCATTGCAAACATGTGGACTTTGGAATTATCTCCATCCTATGTTTGAATGCTGGTTGAGACTCATACTAGCTCTGTGACCTTGGACAAGTAGTTTAAACTTTCTGATCCTCAGCTTTGTCATCTTTAATGGGCATGCTGCCTACTTCAAAGAGGAAGTGAAGGAATTCAATGAGATACAAATGTACAGCACCCAGCACAGGGCACAACACAAGGAAGGCCTCAACCTTCCAATGCACTAGATTAGTTTTGCCTGTTTATGCTCTTACATAAATGAACAACACAGCGTATCCTTATATGTTTCTGGCTTCTTTCATTCAAATTTGTTTTGTGAGATTCGTCCATATTGTATGCGTTTGTAATGTGTTCATTCTCGTTGCTATATCATCGTATTCTGTTGTACAAATACCAAAATCTCTCTCTTCCAATGATCATTCAGAGGATGTTAGCAAGCAGGAATAATGGGTGATAAAAGCCATCTCCAAAGCTAAAAATTTGAAAGTCGTGATAGCACGTGGTACTGAATCACACTAGAACAGGTGAGGGCCTGACCTATGACACTGATTTAACTGACCACTGCTCATGCCTTTCAGATGGATGAAGCTGCATATTCTTCCCTGAATTTCAATGTCCAGGAATCAAAGAAACCAACTTCAGCCTCCCCACACCCACCAGCCACAGAAACAGTTTATTCAGAAATAAAAAAGAAGTAATGCAACCTGCCCTGTTTCCTGCACTGCTGACTTACTCCAAGCTTCTCATCCCCGTCACTGGAAGGATCCCTTTACCCTCAGAGAAAAGGGGAAGAAGACTAGTCCCCCACTTAACTTCCAAATGAGGCGCCTCCAGGCTGCCTGGTCACAGCCCCTCTCTTCAGTGTCAATATATGAAAAAGTTCACACAGGCGACTGTAGGAAACCCACCCTTCCTAGTCTTTGAAATTTGGCAAAGCAAACCTTGGGGGACAGTTGGCAGAAACTCTCTTCTCTCCCCCCTCCTGATCTAGACTTGTTTTAAACTTACCCATTGACAGTACACTCACCTCCCCATCCCAGTCCTGTCTTATCTTAGTCTAACTTGAATTTGCCATAACCTTCAGAGATATGTCCTTGTCCACTGAAATGCATGTGCCAGAAAAGAACAGAGAAGAAGTAAAAGTAAAAGTTTCTCCTGTCTCTCCAAAGCCCAGGGTGAGCCCATGAGACACAGGAAAAGAAATATATAACCAATTCTGAACTGGGAAATCCTACACCATAGTCCACTGTCAGACCTGTCTACACGTAAGACCAGGGCTTAAGCACCTTGCTGCTTAGTTGGAATACCACCTAAGCCCTTTGGCAAGCCTGTCTTCCCAAAACTCACTAGAAGCAACTAGGAAAAGTATTTGCCAAGGTCTTTAGGCGAGTCTTAATGGAAAATACACAAAAAAGCATGCATTTTTTAATCAATCTGTGGGCTTCGTTCAGGTAAATGCCCACAGAAGGAGAGGTTACAGATTTAGGGAGTAGTTAGCTGTTTACGGAGATAATCTGGGAATTTGGGAAAGGAATCAGAGAGCTACCCTTCAGAGATTATTTAAATGATTGTTAAAGAATGCACAATTTGGGATATTGGGTTTTCCCTTTTCTCTGAGACATTCTGCCATTTTAATTTTTGTAACTGCTTATTTACGTGAGGGGGTTGTTTTTATTTAGCTTAGCTGTGTAAGCCAATCTGACTGCCTTAGGTGAAAGAGGCCACAAAAACCCCTCAAGTCCCCTTGGCCAGGAGCTCCTCAAGGCTTTTATGTCAGGGGCTCCAAACAGAAAAGAAGAAGCTGTTTTCCTCATTCATGGCTAGAAATGGATCTAACACAGTTTCCAGGCATCTCGGGCCAATCACCAGCCTCCATTCTACCCCGTGTATCTGCCTGTGCATGTCTGTCTGCCTCACTCCCTTTCTCAGGAAACCTTGGCCCCTGCTAAGGTGCATTTGGTCCTTGTAAAGTGGGAGTGCCTTGAAGGGAATGCTGTGACTCATGCCATTGGCATTGCTTACAACCTAGAAAGCTGCACTGGTGCTGATGCTCCTTAGGACACACGGGAATATTATCACTGGGCCCTAGGCTTCTCGAACAGCCTCTGAAATTTGTTTTCTCTCATGGGGTCTATGAGTCCCAATGTGTCTCAGGATAAAAGGAAGGGCAGGACAAGAAGAGGCAAATGCACTTCCCACCCAGCCTTCTACTACACAGATGGAACCTCTTTGGGGCTGTTGAGAAGAAGGTTTTATTCGATACTGATTACTGAATCTCATGCTGTGTCTAAGAGAGCCCTCAGAGAGGGTTAGATAGGAGTTCTCTGTGCTCAGGTACCTCTTTCAGAATTTTCTAACTCTGACACACACTGTATAGACGTCCCTTCATCCACACTATTCTGTGTTATTTAATTTTGCTTAGCTAAGGTTACTTTGAGATTATTTGTAAATGTGCTCTATATTTATAATAAAAATTATGTATCAGACATCAATGTGCTGCCTCACAGTTGATACTGCTTTAGACAATGACTTCTTTACAGTCAGAAGAAAGAGAAATTGCTTAACTGGGGGTCAGAGTAAGCCTATTTCTAAGTCTACAGATATTATATCTAATGATCAGAGAATTAGCTAAATTCATTTGCACACCTGCTAACAAAGAGGGTCTATCGAGAACCCACAGACCACAGCTTCAACTTACCTGAAAAAAAAATGCCTGTTTTCCTCCCAGTAAGAAGAGATTTAATGAGGAAGATTTCAACCAGCCTCTTTCTTAGGGACAAATAACCCTTCCCACACGGGGGCTCCAGTGTATCAGATGCAGCAATACAGCTTTCCCTCACAAGAGTCTCCACAGATACAGCCATATAAAACACGAAGATTAAAAGATAAAGCCCTTATTTGTATCTTTATTCAAATAACTCTACTGTAAAAAAAAAAAAAAAGGTGTCGGGGGGACAAAGGAAGAAATCAAGTAAAATTGAAGGGAAGGTAAAACATTATGAGATTATTGCAGAAATTTGAACATTGAATATTTTATGATATTAAAGAAGTATTCGTTTTTAGTGTGATAATGGTATTGCGGTTATATTTTCTAAAGAGCCCTGACATTTTAGTAATACAACTGAAATGTTTACACATGAAATGATTTGATGTCTGGGATTTGCTTCAGGATACCCCAGGTTTGGAGATGAGGGTATAGCTGAAACAAGATTGGCCGTGAAATAATTGCTGAAGCTGTGGGATGAGTACATGAAGATTCATTATATCATTAGCTGAACTTTTGCACTTGTTTGAAATTTTCCAGGAAAAGAAAAGTCCTTGTTATCCAGAAGCTTCTAACAGAAGGAGTCATATGTTCCAACAAATAGAATATTATGTAGCTAAACAAAATAAACACAAAGTACTGATCAAGCTCCCTAAACAGCGACTGCCCTGGGGTAGGCAGAAGGAGTCAGGGAAGATGTCAAAGGAGCATCCTTCCTTGACCAGCATCTTTAAGGAAGAGTGTCTCAGGCACAAGGGCAGCCCAGTGGTACAAAGTCATGCAGATGGGCAGCGGCAGAGCTTCCGCACACTCTCCGGATGACTTACAAGAGGCCATGTTACTTGAGAGCACCTGTTCCAGAGCCAGACCACCTGCACTGGAGTTCCTGCTCCTGAATCCCCACTGTGACACGTCAGGCAAGCTATTTGTAATGTCTCTGGGCCTCAGATTCTTTGCCTAGAAAATGAAGATTATAACAATACCTACTCCACAGGGTGTTGTCAGGAGTCAATGAGTTAATCCAGGTATAAAACACCTAGAAAGACAGTGGGTGAGCAATAAATATTGGCTGTTAGTAGTGGCGGCAGTATCCCAGCCCACAATACCACACATTTTGAAAATCTCATCTAATTCTTATTAGTCACTTATCTTCTCTTTGTTAAACTGTACATGTGTAAAGCAGGGACAGTGTCTTACTTATCTCTGTATCCCCAGAACCTAGCCTAAGGCCATTTCATAATAGACACTGATCAGGCAACTCTTCTTTCAGGCAGCAGGGGAGGGACCACCAGAATCCTCTGTCTAGTCCATCACGATTCCCCTATGGATTATACCCTCAACTCCTACAATTCTTTGGCTTCCGTTAGCTTCCTTCCCTGTTTCCACCTCCTCTCTCACTCTGCTCCAGAGATGTGTATTCACTAATGGTGCTCTCTGGCCCCGTCCCTGGCAGTTACTCCAATGCCTCCTTTCCCTCTCTCCCCACAGCTATGTTATCTAAACAGCCTCTGCATCACTTATTCTGAGATTAACAAAGGGTGAAGGGAGGCTGAATTCTAGAGCATTGTCCTCATACCTATTTTTGAGAAGTAGAATCCTCCAGAAGAAAGAAAAGCAGATAAAACGAGAACCAGAACATAAAGCTTTCAAACATAGCTGCATCTTTGAGGGAACCCTACAGACATACTTGTACAATCAGCTAGCATCTTGCTGGGGTTTTAGGGGTTCAGAAACTGCTGGGGAGGAGAGAGAGGCCTGATGAGCATGGAGCCCAGCTTTATGTTAACTTTTGCTTTACAAACTTCTGGGTTTCTTTTTCCCCCAACTAGTAAACATCCTCATTTTCCCTCAGAGCAGAGTCTCAGAGAGGAAGAGAATATGAACATCCAGAGCCTGAGAAGGGAGAAGATACAGGACCACACACCGCTAGACTCTAAAGATGAAGTAGGAGGGTCAGCTGCAGATCTCTCTCGAATCACAACTCTCTGTACAAAGTCCTGTGACCCGAGCAGTGATGTGGGGCTGGAACATCATCCTCATCTCCCCAAGAGTGGGAATTGCTGGTAGAACACTAACTAACTCCCCAGGAACAGAAGGAAATGGAGCCCCTGAAGTACCTCTCCCCACCCGTTCTCCCCAAGTTTCCTCTGACAGGTGGACAGTTCAAGGCTATGTCCCCAACACTAGCATTTAATGATTCTTTTCTGTAAAAAGAAAAGGTGAGGGAGGAGATCACAAGGCTGAAATGGCACACTGGAGAGAATATACTAAAGAGAGCAGCTTAAACATGATTTGCTTAAAGTCAAAGTCCTGTGGAGCATGCTGATCTCCCTTCACTGCTGGGCTCTCTATGACCAGCAGCCTTGCCCCATACTTGAAGCCCCATCTGAACCCAGAACTCTTCTTGCTTAGGGACTACAGCAAGAAAGGAAAAGGGAAACTGGACACAGGAAGGCAAATACATGCATGCAGGGTGGCAGGCTCACTGAAATACTAAGTGTGGTTATGCCGAAGTGAGACTGGTCTTCTTGTTGGGCTCAGACTGGTTTTGAGAGCAACCCTACATGGTAAGTGACCAAAATATTTTGAGTAATGACAGAACTTTTGGAGTGTAGAGCTACCCAGGACAACTAGTTTGCAGGTGTCCATATTTACCTGGATACGATACACTTGTAAAAGGAATCCTATAACTCACAAGAGTCTCATAACTTTATTGTCTGAACTTACAACGGACCACGGAACAGTTTGATATGACCAGGAGTTTGAGCAGAAGGGGAAAAGCAGGAAAAAAGCATGAGTGTATATTGCAGCAGAGACGTGGAGAAGAGAAAAGAAGAGCCAAAGAAAAGAGCAATACAAAAGAAACAATAAATCCCTATCATAAAGACAGAGATGGGAGCAGTGAGCTAATTGTGGCTCAAATAAGTGAATAGGCCAACTCTCCCAGTTGAAGTGTTTCCTGGGTAACTTCACTGTCAGCCAGCCCTGTATGGCCCAGGGGTGGGGTGGAGTGGGAATGGAAATGGGCAGAAACAGACACTAAATTCTCCCACTTCCATTTAAACCAAGAAAGCTTTATTATCCTACACAGGAGAATCAGACTTTGCACATTCTTTGGTACTTTATATTAGACAGAGAAATTTGATTAAAGTCAGTTCTTCAAAGAACCAGCTGCACAACTTGTCTATCACTAATTAGCAAGTTAAAGAGCAAGAACTATTATTGCTTCTTTGTTTGTGAGCTAATTCTCTAAAGCAACGTCTGTACTTAAGAATCCTAAGGCCTCCATATGACCCAGCAATTCCACCCCAAGTTATATAACCAAGACAAATAAAAACATACGTCTACACAGGAACTTGTACTGATACTTGATACAATATGGACGTATCTTGGAAACATTATGCTAAGTGAAAGAAGCCAGTCACAAAGACTACATAAGGTATGATTCCATTTAGATGAAATATTCAGAACAGGCAAATTCATAGACACAAAAAGTAGATTAGTGGTTTCCAGAGGATGGAGGGAGGAGATGCAAGGGAGGGACCGTGATGAAGAGTGATTGCTAATGGGCATGGGGCTCCTTGTTGGGGTGATGAAAATGTTCTAAAATTAGTTACGGTGATGGCTGCACATTTCTGTGAATATACTAAAAACCATTGAATTTTGCACTTTAAATGAATGATTGTGTGGTATATGAATTATAGCTCAATAAAGCTGTTATAAAAAAAAAGAATCTTAAGGCCTGGATAAGGGCTATGTCAGCTGGCTGGAGTTTAGATTCAGCTATACTATCCCATAAGCCCATTAAGACCCACAGCTGGCTTGTAAAATGGCAAAAATCTGAACTTTTGCTTTAATTTTTTTTAAAAGACTGACAGCAAGGCCTTGACCTAATTTCTGGCTCTCTCCCTACAAGCTCTGCAGCACTTGCTGAATCGGTTTAATGAGAAATGTACCCAAAGTAACTACAGTAAATCATTCACTGATACTACAAATATTTACTGAGCATCCATTATGTGACACGTACTTCTCCAGGCCAAAGGAATTCAACAATAAAACAAGGAGGCCTCGCCTACGAGATGCTTACAGTACATTCACCAGGTCTCAGGAGAACATGGTAAGTGTTACAAAAGTGATGAGCACTGGATACTGCCGAATCACAATCTGGGGTTGGTATGTGGGTGTAGGATTACAGAAGAAGTAATGTTTGAACCCTGGCCTGAAGGGTGGCTAAAACTGACAGGAAAATAAAGAGGCATGACAGGAGTGTTCCAGGCAGACAGAGTAAGAGCAAACTCCCCGACACTATAGAAAGCAGGGACATTTAAGGAGTTAAAGTAGTTTGGTGTGACTGGAGCATTAAGTGCAAGAACTGGGGTGGGATGAGGGGCAGGACTGGCACTGATGAAGCTGGAGAAGACTGCGGTCTTTTAAGTTTGTAACATGACAAAGAACTTGGGAAGGGACTATGCTGAAAATATGCTGAAGAGGCCAAAGTGCATACTGGGGGCAATAGAGAACAATTAAAGTACTTTAATAATGGAAAATGATATGATCGGAATTTTGTTTTCTAAGACCACTCTAGCTGCACTGTGGATCATGAATTAGAGGGGGCGTGGAATTACACTGGAGGCAAGGAGGGGAGTCAGAGAGAAGACCATTGCAGTGATCTAGAGAAGGAAATGATAGTGGCCTGAATTAGCAGTGTGAGTAAGGTTGGAAAAAGCTGTAGACAGGTTAGAAAAATGTTTAGGAGGCAGCATTGTCAAGACTCAGTAACTGACTAGATGAGGGAATGACAAAGGAGGGACTCAAGAATGGTGGCCAGGTTTCTGGCAGAGGTCACTGTGGGTACCAGCCATGAAGTCTTTTTTAAAGAATCCAGTTTGGAGGTAGGATAAGTTCAGTTTTGGACATGCTGCATATTCAAAAACAGATATCCAATAGACAGTTAACATACACAACACAAGAGAGGACGATTACAACTAAAGCTACAGAAGGCCCAGTGAGCAGACATAGAAAGAGAAGAGGGCATAAGACAGAACTCTAAAGACCACTGACGCTTATGGGATGTGCAGATCAGAGGAGGTGGCCAAACTGAAAAGGAACAGCCAGATTGGTGGGAAGTCACAGAGTGAGGGCCACAGCAGCAGCTCCAGAATGAACTGGCAAGTGCCTGTGACATCAGGTAAAACAAAGGTGAGAAGGTTTTATTGTATTTGGGGATGACTTCACCACTGGAGACCTTGGTTACAGCAGTTTTGATTACACAATGAAGGCAGAAAAAAATAATCTCCGTGATGCTATGGAGTAGATGGGAGATAAGTGAAAGAAGATGTTAACTAAAAACAACTCTTTTAAGAAGTTTGCCTATTAAAAAGGAAGAGAGTGGTAGAGTGGAAGGCAGCAAGAGAAATAAGCTTCAAAATGGGATTTTTTAAAAATATGAGAAAGATCCAAGTATATCTAAACATTAAAATAGATGTAGGGAATTTGTAGTTTTTTATTATAATCATGATCATTCCCCTAAATTACCCCCTCCTTCTCATAGGAATGCTGGAAGGAAGATCTATCCTATAATATGCTAGGTGCTAAGTATTCTAAGCTAGAGCAGCTTCACGGCAGACTTGACTTACCAACATCTTCCCAAACAAGATGCCTCCAAAACCTCATTAAAATCTGCTCTCTTACTGGGTCTTTTCTCTATTTATGGCCACACATCATGTAAAACTACTGATTTTCTCATCATCTTTATAATGATCTCTATTCTTCAGAAATGGGCCCTTTAAAACCATAAGTATTTGCTAACTTACAAAGATCCAGTGGAGACATACAAATGGTTGCCCTCTGTCTCTCTTCTTGTGTCAGCAGTACAATCTCCATTGGTGTGGGAGTGCTTATCTGATTTTTTTTTTTTTGAGGAAGATTAGCCCCGAGCTAACATCTGCTGCCAATCCTCCTTTTTTTTTGCTGAGGAAGACTGGCCCTGAGCTAACATCCGTGCCCATCTTCCTCTACTTTATATGTGGGACATCTACCACTGCATGGCTTGCCAAGCTGTGCCATGTCTACACCCAGGATCCGAAACGGTGAACCCCAGGCCGCCGAAGTGGAACGTGTGTACTTAGCTGCTGTGCCACCGGGCCGGCCCCTGATGTTGTTTTTAGAGGAGCTGGAGTTTCAGAGATGGAAAGGGAAGAATCTGTCCAAGGAGTAAGTGCAGAGGAGGTGCTGACCCTAGGACTGACTCCCAAGAAGGCGATCCGGCCTGCCCATTGGGCAATTACTGAAAGACAACACCCTCATTCTGCCTAAAATTTTCACCCCGCTTTATTAAACTACTTGATATCTCATCCAATTCATTTAGAAAGGATTCTGAGAAGGTTAGAGAGCTTTCAACTGTACATGAGTCACTTGAACAGTGACACTGCTTCCCCCCACCACCTGCCTCCAATCTACCACACCGAGTTGGGAGCTTTGATGGGGTCGGGGTGGAATGAGGACTCAAAAGCAAGGAAAATTTTAGCCTTAAGTGAGGAACAGGGTGGGCCTAGGTCAGGTATTACAGTGGAGGGCTAATGGAAGCATCGAAGTCCTATGTGCCTGAAATCTTGGAAAAGGGAGAAGAGCTCAGATGAAAAGGTATCAAAAGTAAGCATCATTTTTAAAGTATGTCTCATGTTAATCCAGTTCTAGGAAAGTTTGATAAAACTCTTTTCCTTTCTCTTGAATATTTCTAAAATCCAGACCCTAAATGTTTTAGTCAGGGTTCTCCATGGAAACAGAACCAATAGGATGGATAAATATCTAGATATGGATATAAAGATAGGTAGATACATAGATAGATATAAAGAATGAGATTTACAAGGAATTGGTTCATGTGATTATAGAGGCTGACAAGTCCCAACCTGCAGGGTGAGTCAGAAAGCTAGAGACCAAGGAGAGCCAATGGTGTAGTTCCAGACTGAAGGCCAGCAGGCTCAAGACCCAGGGGAGCCAATGTTTCAGTTCAGGTTGAAGAGGAGACAAAGAAGATGTCCCAATTGGAAGGCAGCGAGCAGGAGAAATTCTCTCTTACTCAGAGGAAGGAAAACCATTTGCTCTATTCAAGCCTTCAACTGACTGGATGAGGTCTACCCACATTCCCACGTTAACAAGAACAATCTGCTGTACTCAGTCTACTGCTTTAAATGCTAATCTCATCCAAAACACCCTCACAAAAACACTCAGAATAAAGTTTTACCGAATGTCTGGGGACTCTATGGCCTAGTCAAGTTGACGCATAAAATTAACCGTCACACTAAGTTAGTAATACAGTTCAGCCACATTGTTCATTCAACACTTAAAGGCCCTGTACTATGGAATACACATAGCTAAATTACTGATGCATGATAACCCATATATAGTTCCAGTAGATAGCATTGAGTACCACGAGGGGATCTAAAGGTTGAGATGTTTGAGGTGGGGAGAGACTATTTCTTCCACAGGGTTCCTTGGAAACAGTGTAGCATTTCAGCAGGGTATTGAAGGATGACAATAACAGCATAAAGGAGGAGAACAGTCCTAATAAAGAAAAGAAACAAAAAGACAAAGAGTCAGGAAAACATGGCGAGTCATCTAATTCAACTGTAGCTTAAAATGTAAGAGGAAAAAGGAAAGTTACTTATAGAATGGTAGGTGATAAATGGAACCCAGAGCTTCCCAAACTCCATAATAGGACTTTCTAAGAACCTACAACCTGTGGCCCAGATCTTTCTGAAACTGTTTCAATTCAACTACTAAATATTTCTGAGACGTAACTTCCCATTCTGGCAATTTCTCCCATCTCAGAGTTCCTCTCCTTCTCAGGCCTTAGATATGCCCAGTCACCCCTGTTGGGTTATAGATTTAAAAGGCTTCTTAGGGGAAATCAGTACTTAATCAATCTTTACAACATATTTCATGAAACATATTTCAAGTCGAAAACAATGAATTTCAAATTCATGAAACAAACATTTAGCATCACCCACTATGTATCATGTACTGTGAAAAGTCCTGGGAATACACAAATTAATAAAAATATGTTTCCCACCCTAAAGGAACCTACTGTCTACTTGGGAACAAATACTCATCACAAGATGGAGAGAGTCCTTTGGAGAAATCTTGAGAAGTCATGCAAAATATATCTTCAAGGTCAGGTCTAACCTGGAAAGTAATTTTGCCTGGTTTGTGACGACAGGGAAAAGAGTACCCACCTTACTTTCAAGTCAGAGCTCAGTGGCTGCTAGTGCAAGCCACAGCAGGGAACCTAACAGTTACCATGCACCTCCGAGCCTCAGGCTTGTGTTAGGCTTGGGAGATACAAAGAGGAGTGAGATATCTAAGAAGCACTTCTTAAATGCCTCCTGTTCACCAGGTTCTATGGCAGGTACTAGAGATATGGTTCCTAAACATGGGAAGGAGTATCCTAGAGAAGGACACAGCAATCACAGCTAACTCAACCTATCTTGTTCCTGGGGTTTTCCTCACTAAACTGCCCCAGTTTTAGCTCATCTTCTTACTCACTGATACAATGTATTCTGAACTTTGATAGTCAAGAGTGATCTCCCTAAAATACATATCTGATCATGTCAATTCCCTGCCTAAAACCTAGATGCCACTCTCCATCATGAGGATAAAATCCAAACTTCTTCACCCAGCATGCCAGGCTCTTCATAATCTGTTCCCTGCTTATTTCTAACCCCCATCCCTCTGTACTCCTGTTACAACATACTCAGCTACTTGAGTTCCCTGAGTATAGGTAATTCCTCATATCACTGATGTGTTATTGCCTCTGCCTGGAAGGCCCTTCCCTCAATTTTTGCTTCTCCTTTAGAATTCAGCTCTTGAAAAGAAAAGAAAAGAAAAAAGCCTTCTCTGAATTGTCTGGACACTTCCTCCCTCGTCCCAGGATGAGTTAGGACACCCTCCTCTGTGCTCCTATAACACCCATCTGTCCCTCACTCACAGCACTTGTCATTCTGTTCTGCAATGAGCTCCTTAAGGGTCACTAAAACCCTTACTATTTATTCCCATTAGTAACACCCAGTGCCTAATATAATGCTTAGTGCATAGTAGGCATTCAGGAAACTAAATACTTATTAAGGGATGGATGAAGGAATGAATAAAAGACAAGTATCAAGCACTTAGCGGAATCCCTGTGTGAGACAACTCTTCAATTTAATCAATCTTTATTGAGCATCTATAATGTAAATATTGTCTTGCAGATACTTTAAAAATTGGAAACAAAGATTCAGTTTTTATCATTAAATTGTTTTCATAGGAGCATGAGAAATTAGATATGTACTCAAATAAAGAACAAGGCATAATGACAACACGATAAATATTAAAGTTATAAAAAGGGCTATGGGACAGCCAATGGCCGCCACCACCTACTTTCTAGAGTTTCTCTTCCAACCACCCTAGTTATGCTGGCTAGGTTGGAATGAATATTTTCCACTTAGTTCAGCCAAGATTGATTAATTTCCCAGTAGGAACTAACAACAACAAGAAAAGAAAAAATACAAATGAATTTTTTTAAAAGACAGACAGTTGTAATCAAGGATAACTGAAGCCTAACCAGAAAATCCTCACTGGATACCACGTGCCTAGGTCTGAACTTGCTTGAACAACACATCCAGCTCCTCGGGCCCCTAACCGGCTTCCCAAGGGTCTGACCTGACCTACTTTTCACTCCCTTTCACTAAACCCTGGGCAATGCTGGATGTAAGCAGATCCTGACCACTGGGAGAGGAGAGCCCTTCTCTTTCTGCCCTCTGGGCTCCCCTCCTGACCTTTACCCTGACCTGAGCACAGCTAGCAGTAGCCTCCTTTGCACTACATAGAGAACACTCCAATTCTGAGACTATAGAATTTCTTCTCCTTCCTGAAACTCACCTTTAATCTGTCTTTAAAAAACAAAACAAACAAATAAAAAACCTCTCTGGAAAATATAACCTAGCCTGATCTTTGTCAAGATGGTTCTATCCTTTAGGGTATTTTAATATTTTCCACCAAGGGCAACATTTGGGCCAGGCTCCAATAGCAGATTCCATCTTCCTGAAATCTTCCTCATTTCCACCCTTGCCAAAACAATAGAAAACAGGTTCTCTTCCCATTTCAAAATCCCAAATTATATAATGCCTATAGAAGTACAGATAATTCTAAAAAGTTTTAGGAAAATAATTTGGCAATATTTATCAAGAGCCCAAGTAACTCCTTTGACCAAATTCTCTATTCACTTTTAGAAATATAGCCCAGGAAATAACTAGAAATGCAATATAAACTTAATACAAAAACATATTTATCAAGCTAAATTTAAAAGAGGGAAAAATTGGAAATAACTTAGACATCCAATAATAGAGAAATTATTGTTATGAATTATCCATTAATATAATGTTATATGATCATTTTGTAAATGTTAAAATTTTAATAATAGGAAAAAATTCATAGCAAGTGAAAAAAATCAGCGTACAAAGTTGTATACATAGTATGATCTCAATAAGTAGAAAAATTGGCCAAAAAAACTGTAAAATGGGGCTGGCCCTGTGGTCTAGTGGTTGAGTTAGGCGCCCTCCGCTTCAGTGGCCTGGGTTCAGTTCCAAAGGATGGACCTACAGCATTCATCAGCCATGCTGTGGCTGTGACCCACATACAATATAGAGGGAGATTGGCAAAGATGTTAGCTCAGGGTGAATGTTCCTCAGCAAAAAAAAAAAAAAAAAAAAAAACCTAAACATATCTATGTCTCAGGTGGTGCAATTAGAGGAATTTTTTTCTCTACTTTACAAAATTTCTTTAATGAGCATACATTGCTTTTACAATAAGCAAAAAAAATTTTCTTCAATATATGTCCTCTGTGGGCCTCAAATTAGTGGAGTACTTGATGGCTATCAGGTACTTAATAAATACGTGTGGAATTAACTAATTAATGGAACAAGTGAGCTCCTATTTATTGTCTGAGGAACACGAAGCAGAGAAACATAAGTGCACTTAGAAAGAGACCTAGATTTGAGAGACTGAGAAATTATGGCCTCTCCTCCTCCATAAAATGTGGGAGCACCTGGCTAACCTCCCTCAGGAGACTGGTGAGAAGAAAGTGAGATAACGCCTGCGAAACGATTTTGTAAACTGGAAAGCTCTACCCATCTAAAGATGAACAATAACGAATTCCTGTTATTTTTTCTCTTCTCGGTTTACTGCAGAACAGGAATGATACACATCTGAAATCCACCGAATAATCACTCCTTTCCTGGAACAGTTGACCAATTTCCCCACTTCTCCAGGTGCCCCAAGGGTGGGTGTCTCCTGGGGAGGAATCTTGAAGAACTCAAATTGTTATAGATCTATAACGTCAAAGACCCTAAAACATACAGGAAAGACCTTGCCCACCTACACCTGGAGTCTCTAACAAGCGGCAGAAAGAAGCTTCATGCCTGACATTGCACTGGCTTCCTAAGTACACCCTCTGCCTCCAGTTTCTCTCTTCCAACCAGTTCTGCACTTTATCATCAAAATAATCTCCTCTATCACAGAACCACAGACTCCTTAGCTAGAGAAATTCCTTTATAATCACATGGTCCAAACTCTTTACTTCAAAGATGAGGGATCTAAGGCCCAGAGAGGTTAAAAGATTTAGTGACTGAATCAAGGTCATAATATTAATGGCACGTCCTTCCTCAAAAATCTTCCAAACATAAATCACAAACTCCTTAGCGAGGCATTTGAAGCTCTTCACAACAGCCCCAACCTATCTACTGAACCTCATCTCTCTCTAGTCTCCCCCAAAAAGCACTGGTTCCAACCCAACCAGTTTCTTCTCTATCTCCTGAACTTATGCTGCTTGGCCTCATCTGGGTGTTTTCCTGGAATGCCCCTCCACCTTCCTCTCCAACCTTTGCACATTCACAAGGGACACCTGTTCAGGAAGACCTCTCTGGCCAGCTTAGCCCATGGGGCAGCTCTCTGACCTCTGAACTCCCAGAGCTCTCAGTGCCCATTACACCTGCTGACCTGTGTTATAGAACATGCAGTTCTGACATTGTGATCTATGTTTACCTGTCTTGCTGCCTCTCACCCCACCCAGAATATAAACTCCTTCAATATGAGGGATTGTATTTTCCATTTTTCCACATCCCCCACTGCACCCACCCATGACTGACAACATTCACTGAGCACGTATGGTACTTAAGTTTCTGTTTTAGTTGCTTTGTGTATGTTATTTCACTTGATCCTCACAATTTTCTCACAAATGAGAAAATCGACGATCAGGGAAGATGAATAAATGGCCAAGGTCACAGAACTAAAAAGTGGCAGAGCCATGATGGTAATCCAGGCCAGGGCTCTCAGCCTCCAAAAGGCTTCAGCCACAAGCCATGCTGCCTCTAGCCCTGCCAGCACCTGGCATGGGGCAGGTGTGCTAAAAGTGCTCACTGATGACTGAGCTGTTCCCAGGGCTAGGTGGAGAGGTTCACATGGCAGGGAAACAGAGCCAGCTTATACTGCCTCCTCTGAAGCCCACATCTGGGTTTCCCTGAGTCCCTGCAGGGTCTCCTTAGCTTCCTGGCATTAACTCATCAACCTCTGCCAATTTAGGCAGCAACCCCACTCTGTTACCCACTCTGGCTTATCTGGGTGCCCTGACCAAATGGGTAAGACATCAGGAAACAAAAAGCCAGATTTCTCTGAAGCAGAGTCAGAAAAGTGATTCTTAAGCAACCGGCTCAACTGGGAGAGAGCCCCTCACTATGGCCACCCAGTTTCAGCTCCTGTGTTTTCCTTTTGGGACCTGTCAGGCAACTTTGGGATGGCAGGGACAAGACTTTTGCCAACAAGCTCAGTCCTACAGAGCTAGATTGGAAGAAGCCCTGACGCTGTGCAAACCCCCAGGTCGGCAGAAGGACCTGTGTCTCTCCTGCCTCACCCTGACCCGGGGCCACATCTTCCACATGCTCACATGGAAGTAGGCTTCTCAGCTCTGGTGGTAAAAGCTACTATTTACTCAGTGTCTACTGTATGCCAAGCACTATGTGCAGTGTTTTAAATGTTTATCTCAATAACTTCCTGTTAACATTCTGTTAACCTTGAAGGGGAAAAGAAGTCACAAAAGGGCATCATGAAGCCTTAGCAGAATGGGTTTTCAAGAGAGAGGTGGAGTCCCACAACAATTGACTTAGTGCCTCAGTATGGTGGAGGGGATACCATACGGCAGAAGGGATATGGTACAGTAGAAGGGATACCATATGGTAGAAGATACACCACACAGCAGAGGGGATACCATACGGCAGAAGTGATATTGTATGGCAGAGAGGATACTGTATGACAGGGACAATACGAGCTTATTATAGGGCCTTAGAAGAAGTTTGGCACCGTTGGTCTGACCATTTTTGAGCATCTTTGTCGCTGCCCCACCCTTAGCTACTGCCCAACCTCCTGGTCTGAACAGAGTGAAGTAACCGCAGTTCCCCAGAGACAATTCCACAAGGCCTCAAATTGCCCAGCTTTCTCACTGCTAATGTTCTTAAGATTAACTAACAAATCCTGTTTCCAGTCCCTCAAGGAAATACACTCAATCTCCATCTCTGGGAATGCTGGAGGGCATGCTCTCATAGCTTGAGAGGCCAAGAGATGAGCTGAGAGACCATCAGAGCTGCCATCCTCACCACACTATCTACCACAGCATTCCCTAAAGAGCCCAGTTTCCTACTTCCCACGGTCCCTGTGCTTGTGAGAAGGAGAGTCAGAAAGTGCAAGGGCTCCTCCATCAGCTGCTCCAGCATCTCACCTCACCTGTCTGGTTCTGAGTCCCAAAGGCTACTAGTGAGACAGAGTTGGGTACTGAGGTAAGTAGGCCCAGAAAACCTTGTCCAAGAAAAAAAACAGCTATTAGCTCCTGAGAATAGAGACTGAATTTCATTTATCTTTGAAAACTCAGCACCTGGCCCTTGGTAGGCAGGTGACAGTATCAGTGAAATTAAATTGTTTTAAACATCAGAATGCCTAAATATTGGAGAGAAACAAGCCACAAATTTGACCTCTTTCTGCTTGTCAACATGTCTCTAATCTCCCCAGAATAGGACAATATCTCCGCCACAGAAGCTCTCAAATCCTCTGGGTCCTACTCACAATTCCAAGGGTGGTGATGGCCAAACAATCAACAGCTAATTGCTGAGAACTGACCTCGGACTGTTCAGGAAGGTCTGATGTTTCATCCTCCCCTCACCACACCCTCACATATTACACACCCAAGAATAAAACAAGGTGAATTTCAGACCAGATTAAGGAAATTTCTAACATCTTTTAAATCAGTCCTCTGATAACAAAAGTTACTATCACATTGCACAAAAACAAAACATAAAGAGAGCAAATCCAGCCCCTGAATTACTTCCTGTCAGTATCAATTGTCATTGACTGCACACTCTGATCCACATGCACACACCCAGGCACAGGTAATACACTCATGCACATGCATAGCAACCACTCTAAACTCTTAAGTGGCAGCCACATACAAGACATTAGGACACCATATGGGTTCACATATCTCTTATGCCAGCCACCAGGCAATAATAAGAATATAACCACAACACACTCTTCACCATATATGAATGCTGGGAGCTACAGCATGCACATGTGTCTCTCTGTGCCCTGTGTGGTCTCTCAGGCTCTCTGGGGAAAGAGGAAAACATGAAGCAGAGACCCTGATGGCTATGAGAATTTTCTGCTGTTTGTTTCAGGGACCCACAGGCAGGAAACAACCAGGAAAGTTATCAAAAAATCATGGTCCACTCTGGAAACAAACTGTCATGCTCAAGGGTAGGTTGTGGAGGAGGTGAGAGAACAGGGAGGGAAGTCTGATCATAACAAAATATAAGTCTGTGTGATGGCAGGGAACCTACCAAGCAGGCCCTCCTTCCCCAGGGCCCAGGGGGACCCGGGCTCCAGAGACTCTCCTCATCACACCCACAGTGGGCATCTTCAGGCCACTGAAACACAGAGCTGTGCAAGATGAGGCACAAACACAACTCACAACTGATTCATTTTAGGGAGGGAAGGCACATGAGACCAAAATAAAAGCATTCAGGACTAAGTCCAAACTCCTCCTTCTTCCCTGCTACTAATCATACAATCAGAACTTGAGAGCAAGAAGGAACACACAAGATTATCTCACCCAAATCCAACAATTTTCAGATAAGAAAACTCAAGTGCCGAGTGAGTGAGTGACTTTCCCATGGTAATGAAGGAAACTGGTAGCTTAGCTGACACAGAACCAGCTCTCCTCACTCCCAGCCCAGGGCCCTCCCTGCACCTATGGATCTCCCCAAGGCCACAGTGTCTAAACAGCCCAAAAAGTGAACTGTGTAAAACTTGCCGTTGTCTTCACTCAAGGTAGAGAGTGTAAGTGGATCAGCCCTGCAAACTTGCTAGTGGATGACAGAAAGATTCACATTTCCTCCTGTTTATCGGCATCCCCTGGCTCCAAGCCCTTAGGAAGATTCACCCTCCATTTGTGAAAAGATGGGGACATGTGTAGACCACTGCTGTGGGTGACGGGATTTCCACTTCACATCCCAGACTGCAACTCCACTCTCCCCACCACTGCTCTCAGCATGAGGCAGCTAAATTTCATGGAAAGCTCCCCATCCACATGAGAGCCCAGCTGGGCCTGAGAGGAACCACAGGGCAACTGCTCCTCTCCCAGGGTGCGTTCCCCATTGAGCACCAAACCACACTGTGTTCCCTTGTTCTCCCCTGTCTCTGTCCCATGCAGGTGGTAAGACACCCAGGGCACAGGCGGAGAAGTGAAACCCACCCCTGTGAGAGAGTGGGTGGGGAGAGGGAATATAAGGGAGAGAAGCAAATGAAGGGGGAAAGGAAAATGTGAATAAAAGATACTATCTCAAATGCCCCCCCAGCATTAACATCAGCATGATTTCACCAATTCTCAGAATGGAATACACCCCTCCAATTGCCCAGATAAAGAAAGTAGCAATAGATTATATTGTCAACTTCATAGACGGACAAGACTCAAACTGCAAGTGACTGGAGAAGCCAAGATTCTGTTGCCTTCCAGAACCCAGACACCCAGCCCCAACTCAGTACTTCTCGAATATCGGAGTTTGAGAAATTCTGCTTTCAGTTGGTCCAAGGTGAGACTTATTGATCTCAATTTTTAGCAAACATCCCATAGAATTCTGATACAGATGGTCTGAGGACCACTCTATGAGAATTCCTACCATATCACTTTCCAACTGGACTGCTGAGAGGTTAAGAGCACCTGCTATGGAGTCCTCCAGGCAGCCTGGCTGCAAATTCTGGCTCTAACGCACTAGCTGCAAGGCCCTAGGTGAATGAATACACCTTAGCCCCCTCATCTGCAACCTAGGACTAATAAAAGCACCCACCACATGTGCTGCTGTGAGGACCAAATGAGAAAACATAGTTATTTAAAGTGTTTAGCACACTACCTGGCACGTAGTAAGCACACAGTATTTGTTGGCTATAACTTGGTCTGTTACTACACATTTAGTTGCACTAGTTGTCAGTTGTGTGATAAATAGTAAGCACACCATGCTGTTTGGCCATTATATTTTTATGATGCTATGTGTACATATAAAACTCATTACTCCCAAGAAATTGACAGGTCAAGTAACTTTTAAGCTACAGGGAGCCTTCCAAGGAGATTTTTAGACCTAGGATCCTAGCTATTAGCTTAATCCTTCTAAGTTACTTCTTCTTTGCCCTCCTAGTCTCACCCTTTCCCTTGGACATGGCGTTTTCAACAAAACTTTAAAGTTACATTGTGCTTTTATGTTTTACAATGAGTGTTAAAGTGTTTTATAAAATGTGTTTTGATGGCCTACTCTTCTCTTTTAATTTCTCCATAAGTCCTTCCTTCCCTTTAGGCAATTTATACGTGACCCCCAGGCTAAGAATATCTATCTCTGCCAAAACCCTGAAAAGTCAGTCTGATCAAGAGAGGCAAGGTTGAAGAAGAGTAGAATGCAGCCCTGTGGCTTGTGACAAGGACACCAGGCTGAGTGGTACCCCACAGGCTCAGACTCTGGGCTCACTCCTCTTCTCCATCTCAGCCTCCACCACTCACTCGCACCAGCCCAAGCCTTCTTCTAGAGCTTCTTCCCAATGCCCATACACTATTCCCACTTGGAGAGTCCACAGCCATCATATGTAAACATATCCCAAGCTGAGTTTAGCATCTCAGTCCCTAGCCAACCAATCTCTCATCCTTATCTCAGGGCTAATGACGTCTGATCCACCCGAAAACCCAAACTAAAGACAGCTCCAAATCATCTTCTAGCCTCCTCTTCACCACCCCCTCCTCTCTGGTCACTCACCAAGGCCTGCCAATTTTTCAAGTGGCTCTCCTGTCCCCTGTTCTCCATGCCTTCTGACCTCCCAGTTCAGATCTCAGACTCTCATGTGGACTCTCCACAGACACAGTTTTCCCAACAAATTAGCTTCCAGGGTGTGTGTCCCAAAACACAGATCTGACCAGGTCACTTCCCACTTAAAGCCTTGGGCAGATCCCCACTCATGAGAGTCCAGACTCCTGAGGCTGGTCATCAAGACTTTCCCAATTTGGCAAGACCACACCCCTCCTGCTACCAAAGAGGGCCCCAAAATAACACCAGGCCAAATATATCCACCTAATCTACTGTAGCCTAAATGCTCAACCAACTGGGTACGTGACACCTCGTAGTTGGTCCCCTCTTGTGAAGACATTAGTCAAATTTATTGTATGTGACGATGGATCCTTGGGCCCTGAAGGGATGATACAGATTTCCAATGAGGAAGAGGAAAGACAATGCATGGCTAAGGCATTCAAGCTAGGGCTTGAGTTCATCTATCAAAACTCCTCCTTGTGCAGCAGGCAAAGCTAAGGCCTAGAAAAATAAATCCACCTATTAAAGGTCAAAGCTTCGGCACCAGCACAAGGACCCAGGTGTCCTGGCCCACAATTCTGCTTCTTCTGCCAACAGGCCTAGAAGACTCTACCAAGCACAACTGTCTGAGATTCCCACAACCTTTCCCTTTCCCTGATCACAACTCAAGACCCCCTACCCCACCCACAAACCTGCAGATTCAAAGATTACCTGGAAGGAAAAAAAAACAGGAAAGCTCGAGCTTTGGCACAAGTTCAGGGTGAAAATCCTGGGGCCAAACACAAGGAACTTTGATGATAATAAAAAATAGGCCCATTGTCCTGGTGGGTAGAACCAAACCATATCAGGAGCAAGGAAACCAGCTTTGTGCCTAGAGATGAGGACTTGGTCCTAAAATCTCAGGATGGAGATGGGGAAAGGAGAAAGGAACACATACATTAAGAAATCGAGGCCATTATGACAGTTCCTACTCATCCCTCGTTATTGTGTTTTGTTGTTATTGGTTTTTTTTCTTCACATAGTGTTCTTCATGGCCTCTGAGTGCCCCAGGATCAAGGAGGACCAGAAAAAGTCCTGGCTCCCAAGAGGGTGTGGGAATCAAGATAAGATTTAGGTGACTCCATTATGAGGTGACTGGTAGAGAAAGGAGCCACTCTATCCTTCCCCTAGTTGCTCGTGAAAGAAAAAAGAAAAAACTCAGAGCTACACATCCATCCCTCAACAAAGGAAACAAACTCTCCTGCAAAATACAGGGGACTGATTTGGGCACTGGGGCCCTGTCCACCTCAGTGCTGCAAGAAACAAGAGGAGGGGAAAACCCTGAGCATTAAACAACAAATATTTCGTGACAAGTACATTCTCCTCAGCTACCAAGTCCAAAGCTACTTGATATATTTCTGAGTTGCCAGAATGTCTTGGTTCACCTCATAAAAAGTCTCTGACTATATTCCTTGACGCCCAGAGATTCATTCCTTTGGGTGTGATCCATTGAAGTGATGGATCATTTAGACTGAAGGACAAAGTCTCATGTTTACCCTCAGGAAGTAGTCCATTGTTATTCCTTTCCTACCCTTGCACAAGCTGTTCCACTACCTGTACCATCTTTCCTTCTCCTGCCCTTGCCCTTAGAAAATTTAAATTGTGTGCCCTCCTAGAGATCTCGAAGGGGCTCCTTTTGGGGCCCAGGGCAGCCACCTCAAAACATCCCACAGTGGCATGTTGATTATTTTGAATTAAAGTTACCTGTTTATATAAAAATTGGACCCTCCTCTCTCAGTTCCCCTTAAAGGCAGAAAATAAATCTCCCATGTGAAGGATGCTCCCCATGTTCCTGGAGATAAATATATCCTTCTTACGAGAACTAGCCAATTCAGGGCCAGGAAGCCTGTGTAAATAAATCCCATTGCTTTTGCTAATTTACTACCTCAAGCCACAAATCTGCTCAAATCCTCACTAATTATGTACCCTAAAACTGTTTCTTTTTCTTGTCAAATCTTCACAAATGTTTTGTGTCTTTATGTAAAAATATATATAAACCACCTACTTTGTTCACTCTGTGAGAATCATTTTTTCTATGATCTCCCACACAAGTGTATTAAATTGGTTTTTCTCCTGTTACTCTGGTCTTCTTTCAATTTTATTTTTAGTCCAAGCATAGGAACTCAAGACATGTAGAGGGGAGAATTTCCGTATCCCTGACAATTTTGGAGAGCCAGCCAGGAGAACCAACAGCTCAGAAACTGATTTTTCCCTGTCACTGTTGCATCTAAGAGATCCTAGGATGTGTGAAACAGAAGACTTCTTACCATGTCAGTCTCCCGGAACTCTGTTTCCAGAGTCTGATGGGTATGAAAGTGGTGAAAGTTTCTTTTTTTTTTTTTTTTTGTCTCTCTCTAAATTCAGATTAGCAGAAAATATTTGTGAAATTAGTTTCTTTGGGCCCAGTGACTCTGAGAAATTTGGGTGCATACTCTTGATTTTTGTTGAACTTTTCCTCCCAGAGAAGGTCATTGCTTTCCTTTGTCTTTGTTTTGTCATTTTTTATAAGGATGAAGAACCATAGGACAGGACAGCGGGTATAGGCCCTTTATAAGTCTCCTGTTCAAGTGAGTCTCACAGACTGTTGAGTTTTATGGTTCTCAGCAGACTGGCATCTATTTAGACAAACTTTGATGTGGGATCTCTAAGTAAAAACAGGATGCAATTTTTCTTTCCATCTTGTTCTATGTCCTGAGAGCTTGGCTGTGTGACCAGTGAAAATATTTTCTCATCAATCATGGTTTCCATCATCCAGAAGGTGCACTACTGGAGTGTACCTGGTGATCAGTCAAATAGACTGGAGTTCTGAGACATGACGTTACAAATAGCTTTTTCTTTGTTTGGCAGTGCCAGCTCTCAGGGCGGTTTGTCATAAGGGCTTCCAGTCCACAAGGGGCTTTTGTCATATTTATCTTCATTGTTAGTGTAGTAAAAGTCCCATTCTAGTAGTTTGTGCCTGGTGTCACAAACTAGTGAGTTTCTAACTGGAGGCATCCCACATTCCTGTGGGAGACTGGAGACATCATTTTCACTACAAAATCCTTATCACATTTGCAATGAAGGCTTTGCTTTCTTAGATTGTACTTAGGGAATAACCTTTCTGGATGTTGTGATCCTTTACACTCTTGTTTGAGGACAACTTGTGTCTTTGGTTAAGCCGTATGAAAACTTATTGGTGTCAGCCGCTACTAAGATCCTACTTGTCAATGGCCAGATGATGTATCCTTTACATTGGCTATACTAGAAAAATGTCAAAATCGGGACATTGAAATTACAATTGTCCTGCACTTAATTAAGAAAACCAGGAAAAATTTAAAAACCAATTACTCTGAAACTCTTAGGAAAAAATCTTGCAATTTTTTTCTCTTTGTGCTTTGAAATTGTCACTTTTACTGTGTTTTTGGAACATAAACCCCTCAGGATATAACAGCTGATAATTGCCTGAGACTGAGCGTGGCTAGCTCAGTTGTTAAAGCCTGAGGTTAAAGAAAAGAAAAAGAAAGAAAATTGGCCATTTTAAATGCAGACTGCAGGCCAGCCCTGGGGGCCTGATGGTTTAAATTCAGTGCACTTTACTTCAGCAGCCTGGGTTCCAGTCCTGGACGTGGGCCTACACCACTCATCTGTCAGTGGCCATGCTGTGGTGGTGGCCCACATAAAAAAAGAGGAAGATTGGCAGCAGATGTTACCTCAGGGTGAATCTTCCTCAGAAAAATTAATTAATTAATTAATTTAATTAAATACGAACTCTTAGAAAGGCTCTTTTCCCAAAAATCTCATTCCTTAAGATTACCTGTCTAGGGAAAATGTAAATCTTAAAAGGCTCTTCTCCACAAATTTAAACAAAAAAGCCTTTAAGCAGGTAATCTTAAATTGTTCCATCTGTTAGAGACACAATTATTTATAAACTAGTGATTTTTTTATTGTAATTGATTCATGGCTGAAGTTTAAAATAAAAGCTGTAAGACCTCTGTTTGTGTCTCTCTGTATATATTATAGATTTGGTATTTTTCTACCTCTGGGTGGTGTTATCAAAATTAAATCTAAAATAGTTCTATTTAACTGACTTAAAGTAAGCACTTGTTAAATTATTTCTAAATTTAATAGAAACTAACCCAAATGTTTCCCATGTTAGCATTATATAAAACAATCATTGGTAAATAAATGCTGTTTAACTTTGTTGGTTTCATTAAAATGGCATCAGTTCAGAGCTATCAGCATTGGATATAATGCAGACATGCAACTTTTATTCTACCTGGATTATTAGTCAAATATTGTTATGTTACCTCTGATACAAAACTAGTCAGCAAGAAAAAAACAACTTAAGATAATGGCTAATTCATGTCTCATGAAATATTTATGAATAATCTAAGCATGATTGTTAAGAACAAATCAATTATATAGATAACAAAATGTGAATGTTTTGGTGTAATAATTTTTTTATGGTATGTGTACTTAAAAATAGCTTCCTGAAATCTATTTGGTAACTTGAAACTTTATAGTTTTGCTAATTAAATTAGATGACGAGAAATTCATTCAGTATCCATATCATTTCCAGATAAGGTAAAATAGTAAAAAATTAATTGCTGAACATAGCTCTATGTACTTTTGGCTTCCTTTTACACAGGATTAAAAATATTTGGGTCTATCAGTAAACACGTCATGTGTCATGCTGAGAAATTTTAGATGAGACAGCACATGTTTCTAGAAATCATAAAATGCATTTATATAAGTCTGCCAATGCACAGAATCCTAATGTAAAAGACAGTTCACAATTTTTTACTTCTTATTTTTCATTAGAAATTAAGGTTTCTAAGGGTTAAGAATTCTAATTATTTTATGTAGTTAAAATTATTCAAAATAATAGGGGAAAGATCTCTGTATGTGAGGAAAATAAGATGTATGGTTTTTGGTAAGAAAAAGTAGGTGGCATGGAGATGCAATTTTGTTGAAAGAAAAAAGTAATTTTGTCACAAAATAAAGCTGGGTATTCCTGAATGAAAAAGAGAAAGAGGAACAAACTAAAATGGAAATAGAAAGCTATAGAAGGTTCATGGAAAAGGAAACTTTGGAAAGAGATTGGAATGAATGTAATTAAGTGAGTGAGTTTTAACATCAAAAATAAGAGACTATAAAATTAAAATTTGGTTTTCTCTCCATGTTAAAAAGATAAATTAACTAGAAAGTGAGGAAGAGACTGACGTTAGCATCATGGCAGAGTGAGTTGTTCCCTGTGTCTCTTCCCTCTAAGATACTACTAAACAGACATTCCTTAACCAACAGAGGATTCCCTACACAGCACAACAGCATGCCTGAGAGATCCACATCCTTATACATCTGAAGGTGGGTGGACTGGATCCCCAGGAAGCTGTGGAATTAGCTGAACAGATCCTTCTTCTTCCCTGTTAGCAGTGATCCAGGTCGTGGGTAATCACACAGTGGTGGGTGCGACTGTGTGGAGGCAGGGGCAGCCTAGCCTGTGTGTGAATGCTTTCAGGGTGGTAGCCTTGCCCTTGGGAGCTCCCACAATGCCATGGTGGCCCCACTTGTGGGCACACTCTGCAGCACATGGTGGCAGCTCAGCCCATGTGAATGAACCCCAGAACCAAGCACAGCAGCTCAGCCAAACCAGCCATGACTGCAGAGCTAGCCTGCACATGAAAGGCAGCACCCTGCCTACTGCAACACCTCAGTGAGTCCCTGCTGAATGCAGTGGTCCCACCTGCTCTAGAGTAACCCACTGCCAGAACACAGAGGTCAAGCATGTATACACATTTATGATCTGCTAAGCAGCTGCAGCCAGCCCATGAAGATGCAGAGAAGCCCTACCTAAGCAACTTCCAGTAGATGGGGTGGGATCAGAAAACACAGCTCCAGAGCCAGCTCGGATGGCCTTGTGGTGAAAGTTCAGCACACTCTGATTTGGCAGCATGGATTTGGTTCCCAGGTGAGGAACCACTCTACTCATGGGTCAGTAGCCACAGTGTTGCAGCAACTTACATAGAAGAACCAGGAGAACTTACAACCATACACAACTATGTACTGCGGCTTTGGGGTGGGGGGAGAAGAAAGGAGGAAGAAAAGAGGAAGAAGTTAGCTTAGGGTGAATATTCCCCAGCAAAAAATAATTAAAGAAATAAAGTAAACACAGCTCCTGCTCCCCCCATCAGCAGTGGCAGGTGAAATCTGCAACCTGATACTACTACAAATGTGCTGGCAAAGGATCAATTCCGCAAACACCTTGATGAACGACAGTAACATTTCAGAGCAGAAGGAAAATTACAATTCTCCAGAAACAAACCCTGAACTCACAGAAATTTACAGTCTGAATAGCAAATGATTCAAAATAGTTGTCATAAAGAAACTCAATGAGTTATAAGAAAACTCCAAAAGACAGTTCAATGATCTCAGGATTAAAATTAATGAGCAGAAGGAATAATTCACCAAAGAGATTGAAGCTGTAAAAATAAATGATACAGAAATTCTGGATATGAAGATCACAATCAATGAGGTGAAAAATAATCTAGAAACCATAAAAAATAGAGCTGACATTATGGAGGACAGAATTAGTGAATTAGAGGATGGAAATATAGAAATGCTTCAGGTAGAGGAGGAGAGAGAACTAAGATTTTTTTAAAAATAAAGAAATTCTTAGAGAAATACCCAATTCAATTAGGAAATGCAATAAAAGGATTATAGGTATTGCAGAGGGAGAAGAGAGGAAAACAGGAGCAGAGTACTTTTTAAAGAAATAATAACTGTGAACTTCCGAAATCTGGGGAAAGAGTTGGACTTAAGAGTACAGTAAGACAACAGAACTCCCAAATACATCAATACAAAAAGTCCTTCTCCAAGGCATATATTAAAACTGGCAAAAGTCAATGACAAATGAAAAATATTAAGGGAAGCAAGGCAGAATAAAATAACTACAAAAGAATCCCTTTCAGGCTTTCAGTGGATTTCTCCCAGAAACCTAACAGGCTAGGAAAGAAAAGAATGATATATTCAAAATACTGAAAGACAATAACTTTCAGTGAAGAATACTCTATCCAATGAAACTATCCTTCAGATACAATGGAGTAAAAAAGCTTTCCCAGATAAACAAAAGCTGAGGGAGTTCATCACCACTAGGCCTGCCTTACAAGAAGCATTGGAAGGAGCCCTCCCATCTGAAATGAAAAAGCAAAGGTTTACAAAACCTTGAGCAAAGAGATAAATAGGCAGATAAAATCAGAAAATTGCAGCTTTATATCAGAACAGGTTTGTAATCAATTATAACACAAAAGATAAAGAGAAGGAAAGCATCAAAAATAACTATAAACACTTCAATTTAGTCATAAACTCACAACACGGAAAAGAATAATTTGTGAAAACAATAACTCAGAAGGCAAGGACAGGGAAGGAAGCTCTTAGGCTAATGGAGATAAGAGGGAATCAGAAAATGGACTATCTCATCTATGAGATCCTTTATACAAACCTCATGGTAACTGCTAAAGAAAATATCAAAGCAGAGCCACAAATACTAAATAAACAAAAAACTGAGAAAATAATAACAGAAAACCACCAAACTGAAATGGTAGTCAGAAAAAAAGGGCAAATAATTACCAGAAATAAAGAACAACTGGAAAACAAGAGATAAAATGGCAATATTTAGCCCCCATACATCAATACGCACTCTAAATGTAAGTGGATAGAATTCTGCAATCAAAAGACACAGAGTGACTGGATGGATTAAAAAACAAGACCCAACAATATGTTGCCTCCAGGAAACACATCTCAGGTCTAAAGAGAAATTTAGGCTCAAAATGAAGGGATGGAAGATGACACTCCAGGCAAATGGCAAGCAAAATAAAGTAAGTGTTGCCATACTTATATGAGACAAAGCAGACTTTAAGATAAAAAAGATAACGAGAGACAAAGAAGGACAGTGTATAATGATAAAAGGGATATTCCACCAAGAGGATGTAATATGTAAATATATATGTACCTAAAAAAAAGAACACCAAAATACATAAAGGACTATGAACAGACCTAAAGGGAGAAACTGACAGCAACACAATGATAGTAGTAGACCTCAACACTTCAGTTACATCAATGGATAGATCATCCAGACAGAAAGTCAAAAGAAACAGTGGTCTTACTTGGAACACTAGACAAGATGGACCTAATAGTCATATATGGAACATTCTATCCAACATCAGCAGGATATACATTCTTCTGAAATGCACATGGAACATTCTCAAAGATCCACCATATGTTGGGAAACAAGGCAAGCTTTGATAAATTTAAGAAGATTGAAATCATATCAAGCATCTTTCCTGACCACAATGCTATGAAACTAGAAATCAATTACAAGAAAAAACTAGGAAAGCCACACATATGTCAAGACTAAACAACATGCTACCAAAAAACCATTGGATCAATGAAGCAATCACAAGAGAAATAAAAAATTACCTGGAAACAAATGAAAATGAAAACACAATCCCAAATCGTATGGAATGCAGAAAAAGCAGTACAAGAGGGCAATTTAGAGCAAAATTCAGGCCTACCTCAATAAAAAAGAAAAATCTCAAATAAGCAATCTAAAACAACACCTAATAGAACTAGGAAAACAAGAACAAAGGAAGCCCAAAGTCAGAAGAAGGAGGGAAACAATAAAAATTAGAGCAGAGATAAATGAAACAGAGACTAAAAAAAAGATAGAAAGCATCAGTGAAACTAACAGCTGTTTCTTTGAGAAGATAAAATTGACAAACCCTTTGCCAGACTCACTAAGAAAAAAAATGTAAGGAGGCTCAAATAAATAAAATTAGAAATGAACGAGGAGAAATTACAGCAGATACCACAGAAATACAAATGATTATAAGAGAATACTACGAAAAACTAAATGTCAACAAAAGGATAACCTAGAAGAAATATATAAATGGTGAGACCCATACAACCTCATAAAACTGAATCAAGAAAAAATATAGATGCTAAATAGACCAATCACAAGTAAAGAGATTGAAACAGTAACCAAAATCCTCTCAAAAGAAATGAAAGTCCAGGACCAGATGGCTTCTATGGAGAATTCTAGCAAACACTCAAAGGAGATTTAATACTTAGCTTTCTTAAACTATTCCAAAAACTTGAAGAGGATGGAACAATTTGTAACTCATTCTATGAGGTCAACATCACCCTGATACCAAAAATAGACAAGGACAACACAAAGAAGGAAAATTAAAGGCCAATATCTCTGAAGAACATAGATGCAAAAATCCTCAACAGAATGTTAGCAAATTGAATACAGCAATACAATAAACGATTGTACACTATGATAAAGTGGGATTTATGACAGGGATGCAGGTATGGTTCAATATCCACAAATCAATCAATGGGATATTCCACATTAACAAAGTGAGCAATAAAAACCACATGATCCTCTGAATAGACGTAGAGAAAGCATTTGACAACATCCAACATCCATTTGTGATAAAAACGCTCAATAAAATGGATATAGAAGGAAAGTACTTCAACATAACTAAGGCCATATAGGACAAATCCAGAGTGAGCATCATACTTAGTGAAAAACTGAAAACCATCACTCTGAGGACAGAAACAAGAAAGAGTTTCCACTATTTCCACTCCTATTCAACATTCTTCTAGAGATTTTGGCCAGACCAATTATACAGGAAAAAGAAATAAAATGCATCCAACCTGGAAATAAAGAAGAAAAACTCACACTGTTTGTGGACAACATGATTCTACATATGGAAAACCCTAAAGAATCCACCAGAAAAGCATTAGAAACAATCAACAACTACAGCAAAGTTGCAGTAAAGAAAATCAACTTAAAGAAATCAGTTGCATTTCTATATGCTACTAATGAAATAGCAGAAAGAGAACACAAGGATACAATCAGATTTACAATCACAACAAACAGAAGAAAATATCTAGGAATAAATTTAACCAGGTGGTGAAAGACCTGGACACTGAAAACTATGAAACATTATTCAAAGAAATCGAAGAAGACATAAAGAAATGGAAAGATATCCCATGCTCATGGATTAGGAGAATTAACATAGTTAAAATGTCCATCTTACCAAAAGCAATCTACAGATTCAATGCAATCCCAATCAGAATCACAATGATGGGACCAGCCTGGTGGTGCAGCAGTTAATGGCATACGTTCTGCTTCAGTGGCCTGGGGCTCACCAGTTAGAATCCCGGGTGCGGACATGGCACCGCTTGGCAAAATCCATGCTGTGGTAGGCGTCCCAGATACAAAGTAGAGGAAGACGGGCATGGATGTTAGCTCAGGGCCAGTCTTCCTCAGCAAAAAGAGGAGGATTGTCAGTAGCTAGCTCAGGGCTAATCTTCCTAAAAAAAAAAAAAAGAAAGAAAAAAGAAAAAATAATAATCATAAAGCCATTCTTCAAGGAAACAGAGCAAAGAATCCTAAAATTTATATGGAAGAACAGAGGACTACGAAAAGCCAAGCAAATGCTGAGGGAAAAAAAAAAACCTGGAGGCATCACAATTCCTGGCTTCAAAATATACTACAAAGCTATAGTAATCAAAACAGAATTGAAAGACCAGAAATAAAATGATACATCTATGGACAGCTAGTTTTCTACAAAGGAGCCAGGAACACACAATACAGAAAGCAGAGTCTCTTCAACAAATAGTGTTGGGAAAACAGGACAGACACAGGCAAAAGAATGAAAGTAGACCATTATCTTACATCAGACTAAAAAATTAGCTCAAAATGAATTAAGACTTGAAAGTAATATATGAAACCATAAAATACCTAGAAGAAAATATACACAGTACACTCTTTGACATAGGCCTTAGAAACATCTTTTCAGATACTATGTCTCCTCGGGAAAGGGAAACAAAAGAAAAAATAAACAAATGGCACTTCACTAGACTAAAGAGATTCTGCAAGGCAAAGGAAACCAGGAAGAAAGTGAAAAGACTACACACTAACTGGGATAAAAATCTTTGCAAATCATAGATCTGACAAGGAGTTAATCTCCAAAATATATAAAGAACACACACAGCCCAACAACCAAAATCAAACAACCTCATCAAACACTGAGCAGATGACACGAACAGACATTTTCCCAAAGAACATATACAGATGGCAAATAGAAACGTGAAAAGATGTTCAACATCACTAATAATCAGGGAAATGCAAATCAAACTACAATGAGAGATCACCTTACACCTGCCAGAATGGCTATAATTACCAAGATAAAAAATAACAAATGTTGGATAGGATGTGGGAAAAAGAGAACCCTCATACACTGCTAGTGGTAATGCAAACCAGTGCAGATACTATGGTAAAAAATACGGAGATTCTAAAAAAGTTTAAACTAGAAATATCATATGGTCCCGCTATCCCACTACTGGATATTTATCCAAAGAACTTGAAATCAACAATCCAGAGAGATTGATGCATCCCCTTTGTTCATTGCAGCACTATTCATAGTAGCCAAGAAGCCCATCAACTGATGAATGGATAGAGAAGATGTGGTATATATATACACAATGGAATACTACTCAGCCATATTCAAAGACAATGCCGTCCCATTCACAACATGGATGAACCCTTGAGGGTATTATGTTAATCAAAATAAGCCAGACAAAGACAAACACCACAACATTTCACTCAGATACTGAAGATGAACAAACACATGGACAAAGAGAACAGATTAGTGCTTACCAGAAAGGAAGGGGGTGTGGGGCACAAGGGGTAAAGTGGCACATGTGTATGATAACAGGTAAAAACTAGACTATTGGTGGTGAGCACGATGCAGTCTATACAGAAACTGATATATAATAATGAACACCTGAAATTATGCAGTGTTATAAACAGTATGACCTCGATAAAATAAATTTTAAATAAAGGAGAGAGTGTGGAAGAAAGCAAAAGAGAAATAAAACCTTACTTTCTGTGGGCATTAGCTAAAATTAAATCGTCATTATAAGAGTTTTAAAAATATGCTTTAACATCAATAGTGTTTTACGTAAAACTGAAAAAATTTTCTTTTCATCTTTTAAAAGAACAAAGTTTTCTTGGAATATTGGTCTGATTCTGTTAACAGATTATGAAAGGAAACCAAAGATTTTATGTTTTATCAAAATAATTTTCTGTGCTTTATTAGATCTTTGATTACTTAAGGAAACTGAATCTTCTCAATAGTAAGAGCTAAGTTTTGCTAACAGCTATGTAACCTTCTGCATTTGCCTTTAAAATCTTTTATCACCACTTTGGTTAAATGAATAACTAGGTATTGTTCCACGGTGTAACTACGTATTATTTCACAGTGACCTATGATCTTATTTGACCATTGTTTCAACCCCTTTTTATTTTTCTTTTTGTTTTATTGAGGTCATAATAGTTTAGAACATTGTAAAATTTCACTTGTACATTATTATTTGTTACTCACCATACATATGTGCCCTTATGACTCCCCAACCCCCTTCTGATCTGGTAACCACTAATCTCTGCTGTTTTTTTAAAATTTTTTATTGTGGTCTAAATAGTTTATAATATTGTGAAATTTACAATTTCATTACATTAATATTTGTCAAACACCATATAAATGTACGCCTGCATCCGTGTGCCCACCCTCCCCCTCTTCCCCCTGGTAACCACTAAATTGTTCTCTTTGTCCGTAAGTTTGTTTATCTTCCACATATGAGTGACAGCATGCAGTTTGTCTTTCTCTGTCTGACTTATTTCATTTAACATGATGTCCTCAAGGTCCACCCATGTGGTTGTGAATGGGACAATTACGTCTTTTTATGGCTGAGTAGTATTCCATTGTATAAATATACAACTTCTTCTTTACCTAATCATCAGTTGTTGGGCACTTGTGTTGCTTCCATGTTTTGGCTACTGTGACTAGTGCTTCAATGACCATAGGGGTGCATAAGTCTCTTTGTATTGTCGATTTCAAGTTCTTTGGATAAATACCCAGTAGTGGGATAGCTGGGTCACATGGTAATTCTATTTTTAATTTTTGAGAAGTCTACACACTGTTTTCCAGAGTGGCTGCACCAGTTTGCATTCCCACCAGCAGTGTATGAGGGTTCTCTTTTCTCAACATCCTCTCCAACATTTGCTATTTTTTGTCCTGGTGATTATAGCCATTCTAATGGGTGAAGGATGATATCTAAGTGTTGTTTTGATTTACATCTCCTTGATGATTAGTGATGTTGAGCATCTTTTCATGTACCTATTGGCCATCTGTATATCTTCTTTGGAAAAATGTCTGTTCATATCTTCTGCCTACTTTTTGATTGGGTTGTTTATTTGTTTGTAGTTCAGTTGTGTGAGCTCTTTATATATTACGGAGATTAACCTCTTATCAAATATGTGATTTGCATATATTTTCTCCCAGTTGGTGGGTTGTTTTGCATTTTCATGGTTTCCTTTGCTTTCCAGAAGTTCTTTAGTCTGGTGAAGTCCCACTTGTTTATTTTTTCTTTTGTTTTCCTTGTCTGAGTGGACATAATCTTTGTAAAGATCCTTTTAAGGCTGATGTCAAAGACTGTACTTCCTATATTTTCCTCCAGAACTTTTATAGTTTCAGGTCTTACCTTCAAGTCTTTGATCCATTTTGAGTCTATTTTTGTGTTTGGGGAAAGATAATGATCTACTTTCATTATTTTGCATGTGGCCGTCCAGTTTTCCCAGAACCATTTATCCATTGTATGTTCTTTGCTCCTTTGTCAAAGATTAGCTGTCCATAGATGTGTGGTTTCCTTTCTGGGATTTCAATTCTTATCTATTGATCTATTTGTCTGGTTTTGTGCTAGTACCATGCTGTTTTGATTACTATAGGGTTGTAGTATGTTTTGAACTCAGGGATTGTGATGCCTCCAGCTTTGTTCTTTTTTCTCAAGATTTCTTTGGCTATTTGGGGTCTTTTGTTGTTGCATATAAATTTGTGGTCTCTTTGTTCTATTTCTGTGAAGAATGTCATTGGGATTTTGATTGGGATTGCACTGAATCTATAGATTGCTCCTAGGTAGTATGAACATTTTAACTATGTTTATTCTTCTGACCCATGAACATGGAATATCTATCCATTTCTTCATGTCTTCTTCAGTTTGCTTCAATAATGTCTTATAGTTTTCAGTGTACAGGTCTTTCAACTCTTTGGTTAAGTTTATTCCTGGGTATTTTGTTCTCTTTGTTGTGATTGCAAATGGGATTGTATTCTTGATTTCTCTTTCTGCTGCTTTATTGTTAGTGTATAGGGATGCAACTGATTTTTTAAATTGATTTGTTACCCTGAAACTTTGCTGTAGTTTTTATTTGTAATAGTTTTCTGATGGATTCTTTAGGGTTTTCTATGTATAAAATCATATCATCTGCAAAGAGTGAGAGTTTCACTTCTTAAGTGCCTATTTTTGATTGCTTTATTTCTTTTTCCTGCCAAACTGCTCAGGCCAAAACCTCTAGTACCATGCTGAATAAGAGTAGTGAGAGAGGGCACTCTTGTCTTGTTCCTGTTCTCAGCGGGATGGCTTTCAGTTTTTCCCCATTGAGTATGATGCTGGTAGTGGGTTTGTCATATATGGTCTTTATTATGTTGAAGTATTTTCCTTCCATACCCATTTTATTGAGAGTTTTTATCATGAATGGACGTTGGATCTTGTCAAATGATTTCTCTGCTTCTATAGAAATGATTATGTGGGTTTCCTTCCTCCTTTTGTTAATATGGTGTGTCACGTTGACTGATTTGTAGATATTGAACCACCCCTGTGTCCCTGGTATGAATCCAACTTCATAATGGTGTATGAACTTTTTAATGTATTGCTATATTTGGTTTGCCAATATTTGGTTGAGGATTTTTGCATCTAGGTTCATTAGTGATATTGGCCTGTAATTTTCCTTCTTTGTGTTGTCCTTGTCTGTTTTTGGGATCAGGATGATTTTGGCCTTGTAGAATGTGTTAGGAATATTTCTTTCTCAAATTTTGATATAGTTTGAGAAGAATAGGTAATAAATTGTCTTTGAATGTTCGGTAGAATTCTCCCAAAAAGCCATCTGGTCCTGGACTTTTATTTGGGGGGAGGTTTTTGATTACTGTTTTGATCTCTTTACTTGTGATTGGTCTATTCAGATTCTCTGTTTCTTCTTGATTCAGTTTAGGGAGGTTTTAAGAGTCTAAGAATTTGTCTATTTCTTCTAGATTGTCCAGTTGGTTGGCATACAGCTTTTCATAGTATTACCTTATAATCTATTGTATTTCTGTGGTATCTGTTATAATTTCTCCTCTTTCATTTCTAATTTTATTTATATCATCCTTCTCTCTTTTTTTCTTAGTGAGTCTGGCTAAGGGTTTGTCAATTTTGTTTATCCTCTCAAAGAAACAGCTCCTTGCTTCATTGATCTTTTTTCAAGTCTTTTGTTTCAGTTTCATTTAATTCTCCTCTAATTTTCATTATTTCCCTCCTTCTGCTGAGTTTGGGCTTGGCTTGTTCTTCTTTTTCTAATTCTGTTAGGTGTAGTGTAAGATTGTTTATTTGAGCTGTTTCTTGTTTGTTAACGTGGGCCTGTACTGCTATGCATTTCCGTCTTAGGACCACTTTTGCTGCATCCCATAAGTGTTGGTATGGTGTGTTTTTGTTCTCCTTTTTCTCCAAATATTTTTTTATTTCTCCCTTTATTTCTTTAATGACCCATTGCTTGTTCAGTAGCATGATCTTTGGTCTCCACATTTTTGTTCCTTTTACAGCTTTTTTCTTGTAATTGATTTCTAGTTTCATGGCATTATGTTCAGAATAGATAGTAGATATGATTTCAATCTTCTTAAATTTTTTGATGTTTGAGTTGTTTCCCAATATATGGTCTATTCTTGAGAATGTTCCATGTGCACTTGAGAAGAACGTATATTCTGCTTTTTTGGGGTAGAGTGCTACATTTTATATATATATATATATTAGAGAAAGAGAGTGCTATATTATATATATAAATATATATATTATAGAGAGAGAGTACTATATTATATATATATAATATATAGGAATAAGGATAAGGAATATAGGAATAATAATAGGAAAAAGAAATAAAGGAATCAAAATAGGCACTTAAGAAGTGAAACTCTCACTCTTTGCAGATGATATGATTTTATACATTAACATCTGGTCTAGTTTTTCGTTTAAGTCCACTATCTCCTTGTTGACTTTTTGTCCAGATGTTCTATTCATTGATGTAAGTGGGGTGTTGATGTCCCCTATTATTACTGTGTTCTCATTGATATCTCCTTTCGGATTTCTTAATAGTTGCTTTATGTAATTTGGTGCTCCTGTGATCAGTGCATACACGTTTACAAGTGTTACACCTTCTTGGTGGAGAGCCTCTTTTATCATTATATACTGCCCCTCTATGTCTCTCTTTACCAGTTTTATCTTGAAGTATGCTTTGCCTTATATAAGTATGGCAACAGCTGCTTTCTTTTCTTTGCCATTAGTTTGGAGGATTATCTTCCATCCCTTGCCTCTGAGCCTATGTTTATCTCTAGGGTTGAGATGTCTTTCCTGGAGACAGCATATTGTTGGGTTCGGTTTTTAATACATCCAGTAACACTCTGTCTTTTGATTGGAGAATTCCATCCATTTACACTTACAGTGATTATTGATATATGAGGGCTTTAACACTGCCATTTTATCACTTTTTTCTGGTTTCTCTGTATTTTCCTTCTTTCTCATCCCATGTGTTTCTGACGTGTCACTTCCGTTTGGTGTTTCTCTATGATGTTTTTCTTGATTTTCTCTTTATTTCTCGTGTGAGTCTATGTTCTGATTTTTTGTTTAGTGGTTATCATAAAGTTTGTATAAAAGATCACGTAGATGAGATACTCCATTATCTCATGGTCTCTTATTTCCTTACTCTAAGCAGGTTACATCCCTTTCCTATTCCCCATCTAAGTTACTGTTGTCACAACTTATTACATTTTGTCTTGTCAGTTTGTGATCAAAGTGAAGTGATATAGTGTTTTCCATACTTTCCTTCCCTTTATCTTTACAATTATAATTGTTTATTAACCTGTTCTGATACAGAGCTGCAATTTTCTCATTTTGTCTTTTCTATTTATCTCCTTGCTTGATGTTTTGTTAACTCTTTCTTTTTCTTTTCAGGTACGAAGGCCTTCTTGATCATTCTTTGTGTGGGGACTCTTGTGGCAATGAACTCCCACAGCTTTTGCTTATCTGGGGAAATTTTTCTTTCTCCATCATATCTGAAGGATATTTTCGCAGCATGGAGCATTCTTGGCTGAAAGATTTTCTCTTTCAGAATTTGGAATATATCATTCCACTCTCCTAGCCTGTAAGTTTTCTGATGAAAAATCTGCTGAAAGCCTGATAGGGGTTCCATTGTAGGTTATTTTATTCTGCCTTGCTGCCCTTCATATTTTTTCTTAGTCATTGACTTTTGCCAGTTTCACTAATATATGCCCTGGAGAAGGTCTTTTTACATTGATTAAATTAGGAGTTCTATTAGCTTTGTACACATGTAAGTCCAGCTCCGTCCACATGTTTTGGAAGTTCTCAGCTATTATTTCTTTGAACACGCTCTCTGCTCCTATCCCCTCTCTTCTCCCTCTGTAATACCTATGGTCCTTATGTTGTGTTTCCTAATCAAGGTGGATATTCTAGGGAAATTTCTTCATTTCCATTTAGTCTTACTTCTCTCCCCTCCTCCCTCTGCAGCATTTCTATATTTCAGTCCTCTAAATTACTCATTATCTAGTCCATAATGTCAGCTCTATTTTTTAAGGACTCCAGATTTTCCTTTATGTCCAACATTCTGTTTTTCATCTCCAACATTTCTGACTGGTGTTTTTTATACTTTCAATCTCTTGTGAAGTATTCCCTCTGTTCATTAATTTTCTTCCTGAGATGATTAAACTGTCTTTCAGAGTTTTCTTGGAACTCATTTAGTTTACTTATGACAGCTATCTTGAATCCTCTTTCATTTAGATTGTAAATTTTTGTGACTTCAGGATTGATTTCTGGGTACTTGTCATGTTCCTTCTGGTCTTGAGTGTTAATATACCTCCTCATGCTAGTTGATGGGGTGGACTTTTGCTATCACATAGTGGTAGCATCTGGTGGCAGTTCCCACCTGCCAGCACTGCCAGGGGTAAGAGCTGTGTCTTCTGAGTCCTCTACCACCCATGGCAGATGTGTCCGTTCGTTGGAAGTTTTGCCAACAGGGCCTATGCGTGTTTGCCCAGTGCTGCTGCTTTACACATGTATGTGCAGGCATTCTGGCAGGGATCTCCTGTTCTGTCTTACTGGGTGAGCTGGTGCGCCTGCTGGGAGGTGGGTAGAGGTGCTTCCTATTGTGTGTGTAATCCCACACCCCTGCTCTGCACTAACTGTCTGTTGGCTTGGTCTGCTCAGCTTGGTGTGGAATATCCTGCAACTCCTTACCTGCCTTGGTGTGGAGCATTCCTATAGGCTGGGGGCAACTCAAAGAGTGCAAGCATTCCCATGGATGGCTGCCCTTTCCACCCTCTCCATTTAGTGTCCTGCAATCACTGCCAGTGAGATCCCATGCCCTATATCACTGCTGTTCAGAGAGTGAGAGGAAATCTCCCTACCACCTTCCACTGGCTCCCAGGTGTATCCAGCAACCCCACTTTAGACTTATGGCTTTGTGAATCTCTCAGATGTCTATTGGGTTGTGTGAATGTCCTCTGTGGGTTCATGAATGTCACTTTCATTGCAAGGGGAGAGACTGAGGGAAGAATAGACTCCTCACACATGAGGCTGATGTCACTCTTGGTCTAACCCTTTTGATATTTTTGACAGTCTTCCTAAAAGCAAATTCTAAATAAAATCTTTTAATCTCAACTAACTTTGATGTTTTTAGAGGACCCCTGGAACATTTCAAAGACTTTATTTTGTTTCCTTATAAAAAGAGAGATGTTAAACTAATTAGGATTATTTGATATGTTAAATTACATGGGAAGCTCTGTCAAATAAGAAGTAACATTAAGCCTTCCTTATGTTGTACCTGTATATGTTAGAAGAGTTCCACAAATAGTGTGAAATTTCTGAAAGTCTGACATGCCCTAGTATAAAATGTTGTCTATCATCAAAATTGAGGGCCACACTAAAAGGACTGAATCTGAGTGCAGGGAAATGCCCTAGCTGACTTTTATGAAAGGCAGCCACAACAGAATCTTTCAAGACTGTGGTACATGTGGTTGAAGTCTATTCTGCTTCTTAAAACAAGGATTCCTCATTGCCAGACTTTTCACCATCCTGATGACCTTGTAACATGGCAACAGTCTGCTCCTGAATCAGAGAAATTAAGACGAGTAAATGAAGGCTGTGAATTAAACAAAGAGTCAGAGCCATGGGAAACCCAAGACGACTGCTTAATTCTTCCTGGCTCCCAGGAAAACCTCATTTTTCGGTTTTTTTATACCTTCACTCAAAATAGGAAAAAGGATTTTCTCCCTAGAGGTCTCAGAACTTCACCCTCTGGCTTCTTTGAACACCTGCAGCTGGACTTCATTCAACTGCCTCTCAGTATGGGTTAATAATAATTTCCTGTTGTTGTATATATGTTTTCCAAATGGGTTAAAGCCTTTCCTTACCTCAAAGCTGATGCCTTCACAGTGACAAAGAAACTGTTAGAAAATATGTTTCCCAGCTAGGGTGTACCTCCCACAAACTCCAGTAGTCAAGGCACACACTTCACTGGGCAAATAATATAAGCCTTAACAAAAACCTTGCAAACTTCTGGGAATCATCACTGTACCTATCACCCTCAATCACCAGGCAAAGTCAAGAGACATAATGGAAAACTGGATTCAATGTTTCTTTGTCAATTGTCATTTTTAAGTTTTTTGTCATTTTCAGACAGTTGTTTTTACTCTACTTTTACAAATGCTTTCATCTTTAGATAGTCATGGAAAGTAATCTCATGCATTCTAAAATACAGGCTTCTGACAAACTTTCAGTTTATAAAACTGAACTGGGTAGGAAATTGCAAAACTCTAATGGAGAATCTGATGACCACATAAAACTGCTAAAAGAAGACTCAGCAAAAATCCTTTACACAGGACTGAGTGAAGAGATGAGAATGATTATAACTTTTACGACTTTATTATTTTTGCAATATTAGTGATTTTTAAATGCTTTATTTTCAGATTTAAGAAAACCTTTTTCTCTTTTTTCTTAAGCTAACTATGACTGATAGCAACTTGTTAAATTATACCTTTGTAAAAAAAATTTAAACATTTATCTTTTTCTTCCTACTTGATCCATCCAGAATTTGGAAACTCACAGTATTATTATTTTCATGGCAATATAGTTATTCTCATAAGTTCACTAAGAATCTGTCCTCCTTATAACAGGACACAATTGGAAACATTGGTTATTTTACCAAAGCTTTTAATATGATGTCATGTTTGAGAGAAACAGGCATTGAGTCAGATATGACCAGACAGCTTTTGAGAAAGAAAGATTGGACATTATGGAACAAAGCCACTTGGAAATGTTGGCTTGGTACCTTATTTACAGGGTTCCCAGCAACATTACTGGGTAAGTAATGAAGGTCACTTACTGGCAGGTGCCTGGAACCTTGAAATATTTGGGGGAACTCGAGAAGAGAAAAATTCACCCAAATCTGTAGGTATTACAGGCTTTGTCTGGCATCAAGAGGCTTTTGAAGTTCAATCTGGAATTCCTTATAAAAAATTCTAGCAAAGCAAGTTTAAAAGAGCCTATATGATCAATTGCTATTCTTCCTGTACTTATGTAAATGATCGGGCCTATTTATTGAAACTACACCTACTTTGCAAACCAATCAGTCTTAATTTGGCTATCTTTGGTAAGAATGAGGGTGATTTTAGAGAGAAAGACTATTTTTCAGTAAAAACCATAATACACATCTTTGGATATTAGATCCTAGTTCTGTCACTTGTCTTTGAGGTTTTTGTTTTCTACTTGTAAACTGGACTGGATCCTGAATTCTTCTAGTCTCATGAAGTATCTGACTACAAATATCCAAGCTAACATTTTCAATTTTTTCCCCACAAACTTTATTTGAAACCATTGAGAACTTAAACCACCCTTGTTCCTAAAGCCCTGCAAATGAAGCCAGACAACTTGATATAAACTTAAGAGAGATCACCACGATAGAATTCCCGTTGCTGTGTAAGTCACTCAAAAGGATACCTGAACACTTAATGACATCATCAGAGACATTTTAAGCTGCAAAAGATGCTTCCACACTGACATCTAGAAATCTTAACTGGCTGTCCCAGAACTCAGAAACTGGTTTATAATTTGCTCCAACCATTAACCTTGGTTTTCATCTTATTTCCATAGAAATACTTCTTATCAAATACCTGATTGCTTGCTTCCACAATATAGCCTAACTTTGGGCCCCACCTGAATCACCACCTTCTAAAATGAATTTAACCAAACTGATCTGTTATCAGGACTAAGAAATGTGTTCAATGATATGGAACAATCTACCACTCAGCTTCTGGCCCATGAAGCTTCTTTAAGTTTCAAAGGATTATGAAAATTTTTAAAGTTTCAAAGGCAGGACTGTGGGGGGTCAGAATTGGCCACACTACAACATGTCTCTTTGGCATGAGGATTATTTTGGGCTGGTTACTTTTAAAAGCTGCAGACATGGGAGAAGTCCTGAAAAGTAGTATTTGTCCTTTGTAAGAGATGTTTACATTTCTGAGGGAAATCTCCATCTGTAAAGGAATCTCACTCTCTGTACCAGGAAGAAGGGGGGATTACCATATCTCTAGAAACTCTTATCAATGCAGAAAGCAAGGACTTAAGTCTGCATAATAAGCTTACTCATCTTTACTGTGCTTTTCTGGTAATCTCCCATAACTTACTGCCCCCAGACCAAATATCCTCCTTTGTCTTTACCTGAAGATAGTATTTAAGGTAACAGCCTCCACCATTTTGATGAGTTGTACAGTTTCTTGGGTTTCTCCCATGTATACATGTTACAAAATTTTGTTTGATTTTCTCCTGTTATTCTGTCTCATGTGAATTTAATTCATAGCCCAGCCAGAAGGACACAGAGGCTAGAGGATTTGTCTTCTTCCCCTACACGCTCTTGTTCAGCCTCCTGAATTATTCTTCATTCTAAGACCCATTTCAGATCCTGTCTCTTCATTGAAGCCTTTTATGAATATTTTCTTAGAAGCAGTCATCTCTCAATTCTTTGATTTCTAATATGTAGGATGGTGTGGCATGAGAACATGAGCTTTAGATTCAGAAATATGTGAGTCTGGATCCTGGTTCCATCTTTTCCCAGTTCTTGGACAAGGGTCAAGTTAATTGACTTCCTGGAGTTTTGGTTTCTCGTTTGCAAAATAGGGATAGTAAACCCAATGTCAAAGAGTCATTGTGAGCATTAGGTGAGGTGCAAATAGCAAGGTTCCAAGCAGACTGTAAGTTCTATTCTCTTCTTGTGAGTAGTTCAGTGGTACTTAGAGGGATTGTTGGTGATGTGAAGGTTCTTGTTCAAATTTACTGCAGAGCCTTTAAAAGATATTTGTGTCTGGTCATCACTAAGATGACAGACACTCTCGAACTGAATTGAGTGCTTGGGGCTTTAAGGAATTCAACAGATCCCCCCAAAACCAACTCAGTAAATAAGTGACCTATGGATAGAGGAATGTAACCCAACAGAGGGAGAAGGAGGGACAGACTAATGCCTAAATGGAGAAAGCTGTGATGCCCCCCACATCCAACCCTTTGCTGTCAGACAGCATTGAGGAAGTGTGACTCATTAAACCGTGAGTCCTGCAGAGCAGCCCTTCACTAATCCATTCCCTGCGCAAATGATACATACACAGGTGAGTCAGGTCCCCTATAAGCTGAACACTTTACTCCCTTCTCTGCTCCCTCCACCCACAAAACTCAATGCTGGGTGATCTTGTTTGGGCCCAGGCCATTAATTGGTCTAAGAAGACAAGGCCAGGAAGGGGCAGGCTCAGAAAGAAGTAGGATACCAACAGGCATGGAAAGAGATAGGTGGGGCTGCCATTATTAAAAGGCCGAAAACTCTGGGTGTGCCTTGTGACTGTTTCTGCATTTGGAGTCTCCTCCCCTTTGTGACCATTGTAGGAACTCTCCTTCCTTAGTGTTACACTTTATTTAAATAGTTCACTCTTTTTATGGCTAGAGAATAGCTTTTCAAATAGCTGACAATTAAGTAAAAATGACTTTTCATGAGAACAAGGAACCTGAACTGTGTTTCTTCTCTAAAGAGATAGAAGTTCATAAAAGCAAGCTTTTATGGAGGGATGTGCAATTGTGAGTGGTGTCAGGGAACAGATGATACAGAACACCTTAATCTCAAGTTTGTGTGCCTGATGCACAGTAAGCCAAACACTGAGACATCAGTACTTGGAGATGGAGAAAGATTTATTTGAATTTCCTAAGACAAGAAGGCAGTTGCATGGGTTCTCTCAAATCTGATTTAACAAGAGAAGAAAGTAGGGGGTTTCATAAAGCTAAGGGGTTTGATATTGAGGAGTTTTGGAGAAAGAAAGGGGTAATCCATGTTTGTTTCACTCCCAATAAGCCCCTGGGCAATCTGACTTCTGGGCTACAAGGGCAGCTGGGGGCTTGTTATCTGTTGATCCTTGAAGGCATCCTCTTTCTTCTGTAAAACAAGCTCACCAATCCTTGAGACCCTTGAGTTACCCTTCAGGTTTGACAGGAAAATATAAAATTGACAAGATTAACTTCTTTTTATAACGAGGTCCAAGGGTAATCTTAGTGAATATTTACAGTAACCCTCAGGTATCCAGCTTCACAGTTGCCTAAGTGAAGGGCAAGATGGAAAACAAAATGCTGACTGTTTGGCAAGTTCTGAAAATGGAGGAAGCAAACATCATTCTGAAAGGCGATTTTATTCAAGAGACCTCAGAACTCTTAGGATGTCCTCTGCCCAGTTTAAATTATTAACATTTATTTAGGAAGGAGATGAGGCAAAATTATGGAGTTGTGCGATGTTGAGCAAATTACTTAACTTCTTTGTCAGTTTTTTTAATCCATAAAAATGGGGATGATATCATTTATGGGATTCTTTGGTGAAGACTGTAGCTACATGTACAGCCCCTAGGATACTGCCTGACACATCGTAAGTGCTGAGTAAGTGTGAGCGATTGTAAATCTGGGGCTAGGCAAAGGTGAGCCCTGGTCATCAGGGTGGTGAGGCATTTTCTAGGTAGTGGCCTGGCAGGCCAGCTGGAGATGAAAATGATAGGGGGAGGCTTAACTTCCAGGAATGGAAGGATTTGTAGCAGTAACTTATGAACAATATTCTGGAAAATGTCTTAATCCAAGGCAGAAATACTCAGAGGGTGTGTGGCTTCTGTCACAATTATTGTCCCTGGGGGTCTGGGAATGTGTTCTAGAGTTCAATGGTTTTGCTGAAGGCCAGGCCGAGAAACAGGCTTCAGGAAATGTCTTCCAAATAGCATTCATCTTGCTAATTCATCTTGTTAATAGGATTCCCTATTGTGGCCTGGGCATTACTTTTGTCTCTGTACTTTCTTTATTTGTAAGATGTAAAGAGAAAGGCTGAAGAAGGATGAACTAAGGAAATGAATGTATAAAATAAGAGGGCAGAATTGGAACTGGCTTGTCTAAGTTTTGAGGAAGTATATATAAGTTTTAAGTGAACATAAAAGGACTGTTTTTGAAAAGCAACAGACCTCTCCATGTAACTACAGTGTGCTGCCTTATGTGGATATCAGGCTCTGTCCCAAGAAGCACTGAAGCAGAATCACAGGAGATGTGTAGCATGGCCTTCTTTGCTAAATGGTTACACTGAGGTTAGACTAAGTCGCTAAAGAAAAAGTAGGTGAAGGAGAAAATGGGCAAGAGTGAGAGAAAATGGGATGACAGAAGGAAGAATTGAAAGAATGTTTACTGAGGGCTCATCACATACCAGGCACTGTGTCATACCATACGCATCTTTTTTTTTGAGGTGAGATTGCTTTATAGCATTATATAAATTTCAGGTGTACATCATCATATTTCAATTTCTGTGTGGATTACATCCTGTTCACCACCCAAAGACTAATTAACATCAATCACCATACACATGTGACTAATAACCCCTTTCACCCTCCTCTCTCTCCTATTCCCCACTGGTAACCACCAACCCAATCTCTATTTGTTTGTTTTTTGTGCTTATCTTCCATTTATGAATGAGATCATACAGTATTTGACCTTTTCCCTCTGACTTATTTTGCTGAGCATAATACCCTGAAGGTCCACCCATGTTGTTGCAAATGTAAAGATTTCATCTTTTTTTATGGATGGGTACTATTCCATTGTGTACATGTACCACATCTTCTTATCCATTCATTTCTTGATGGACACCCAAGTTGTTTCCATGTCTTGGCTAGTGTGAATAATGCCACAATGAACATGGGACGAACATATCTTTACGCACTTGTGTTTTCATGTTCTTTGGATAAATTACCCAGCAGTGAAATAGCTAGATTGTATGGTAGTTCTATTCTTAATTTTTTGAGGAATCTCCATATTGTTTTCCATAGTGGCTGCACCAGTTTGCACTCCCCTCAGGAGTGTATGACAGTGACCTTTTCTCCACATCCTTTCCAACACTTCTTATTTCTTGTCTTGTTAATTATAGCGATCTGATGGACATGAGGTGATATCTCATTGTATTTTTGATTTGCATTTCCCTAATAATTAGTGATGTTGAACATCTTTTCATGTGCCTGTTGACCATCTGTATATATTCTTGGGAAAAATGTCTCTTCAGATCTTTTGCCCATTTTTAAATATATTTCAGATGTTAACCACTTAACCGGTATGTTGTTAGCAAGTATCTTCTCCCAATTGTTTGTCTTTTTGTTTTGTTTATTATTTCCTTTGCTGTGAAGGTTTTTAGTTTAATGTAGTCCCATTTGTTTATTTTTCTGTTGTTTCCCTTGCCCAGTCAGACTTTGTACTTGAAACTGTGCTGCTAAGACTGCTGTAGAAGAGCAAACTGCCTATGTTTTCTTCTAGAAGTTTCATGGTTTCAGGTCTTACATTCAAATCTTTAACTGATTTTGAGTTAATATTTGTGTATGGTGTAAGACAACGGTCTATTTTCATTCTTTTGCATGTGGCTCGCCAGTTTTCCCAACACCGCTTATTGAAGAGACTTTCCTTTCTCTGTTGTATGTTCTCAGCCCCCTTGTCGAAAATTAGCTGTCCATATATGTGTGGGTTTATTTCTGGGCTCTAGAGTCTGTTCCATCAACTTGTGTGTCTGTTTTTGTGCCAGTATCATGGTGTTTTGATTAGAATATCTTTGTAGTGTATTTTGAACTCAGGGAGTACGATACTTCCTGCTTTGTTCTTTTTTATCAAGATTGCTTTGGCTATTTGGGGTCTTTTGTTGTTCCATCTAAATTTTACTATTCTTTGTTCTATTTCTGTGAAAAATGTCATTGGAACTATGGTAGGGATTGCATTGAACCTGTAGATTACTTTAGGAATTAAGGACATTTTAATTCTGTTAATTTTTCCAATCAAAGATCACGGAATATCTTTCCATTTCTTTCTGTCTTTTTCACTTTCTTTCAACAATGTTTTATAGTCTTTAGCGTACAGGTCTGTCACCTCTTTGGTTAAATTTATTCTTAGGTATTTTACTCTTTTTGCTGCAATTGTGTTCTGGGGGATTAATAAAATGGGACTGTATCTTAATTTGTCTTTCTGCTACTTCATTGTTAATGTATAGAAATGCAACAGATTTTTTCACTTTGATTTTGTATGCTGCAACTTTATCATATTCATTTACTATTTCTAAAACTTTTTTGGTGGATTCTTTAAGGTATTTTGTATATAAAATCGTGTTACCTGCAAATAGTGACAGTTTCACTTCTTCCTTTCTAATCTGGATCCCTTTTATTTCTTTTCCTTACTTGATTGCTCTGGCTAGGACTTCCAATACTACGTTAAATATGAGTGGTGATAGTGGTCATCCTTGTCTGGTTCCTGTTCTTAGAGGGATAGCTTTCAGTTTCTATCCATTGAGAATGATATTAGCTGTGGGTTTGCAATATATAACCTTTATTATGTTGAAGTACTTTCCTTCTATACGCATTTTATTCATAGTTTTTCTGTGGTTTCTTTCTGAGGAAGAGTCGCCCTGAGCTAACATCTGTTGCCAATCTTCCTCTTTTTTTTTTTTTTTTTTGCTTGAGGAAGATTAGCTGTGAGCTAACATCTGCGCCAATCTTCCTTTATTTTTTGTATGTGGGTCACTGACACATCATGGCTGACAAGTGGCGTAAGTCAGCACCCAGAATCTGAACCCATGAAACTGAGCCACTGAAGTGGGGTGCACCAAACTTAACTACTATGCCAAAGGGCTGGCTCCTATACAGAATTTTTATCATAAATAGATGCTTATCTTGTCAAATGCTTTCTCTGCATCTATTGAGATGATCACGTGATGTTTATCTTCCAATTTGTTAATGTGGCATACAATGTTGATTGATTTATGGATATTGAACCACCCCTGTATCCCTGGAATAAATCCCACTTGATCTTGGTGGATGATCTTTTTAATGTACTACTGTAGTCGATTTGCAAGTACTTTGTTGAGGATTTTTGCATTGATGTTCATCAGTGATATTGGTCTGTAATTTTCTTTTTTGGTATTAAGTCACTTTAATGTCTTTAGTAATTCTATTATTTCTAAATCCTTCCACAAAAGGGCATTATATTTCTTCAGTTTATTGCAAATTTATCTCTAAAAAAACTCAGCCCTAATGTTGAAGATATTTTACAAATTTTTAATTATTAGCACTTTACTATAAAGCACAATGAAGGACATTTTATTTAAATAAAACAAGGATAGTATTTCACTGGGTCACATATCCAAGAGATTTTTTTCCATATCAACATACAATGGTGATATTTAGGGGCAAATTTGTAAACAAACGAACATTTTTTAAAAACGGTGAAAGCCATGTTTTTCTCAGGAATACTATTGTGCACATATATGTTATTTTACAACAGATACTAGTTTTCCAAGCTTCAGACGGCAAAATGTTAAGGTGTAAGTTTGGAGTTGTTCAGCTAGTTATTTCTTGTTGTCTGGAGAATCTGGCAGGGTGTAATGAGACCACCTTGTCACCACCACTTCTCTTCTCACAGGAGACGCCACTGTGATGGAACATCCATATCCTTAAGATGTAAGTCCTAGCCAAAAGCCTCCCACAAATCCACTGGATATCACAATGTTTTGTTTAACAAATTCTGTTGCTTCTTCAATTATCTTGTTGAATTCTGGTGCTGCTTTATTTGCTCATTTCTTAAATGTCTTTTTGCTTTGTTTACATCTTTTTCACCTCTCTTCCAGTCGATCTGCACATAGCCACTGAGACTGGCAATCTGAATGAGAAGAAAGCCACCGTCTACTGCAGTTGCTGCAAGCTTTTCAACCTTCTGGAACAAAAACCCCACACACCAGTCAGTCACTCCACCCATAATAATCTGAGTGGCTACTGAGTATTTTTTCTACCATAGGTTTGGAATTATAGACAAACACTCGATTCCACCAATGGTGTCTTCTTGCCTACTCACTTAAGTCCAACATTTCAGAAGAGTCATCATCAGTTTCATGTTCTTCAGGGAGGAGGGCTTCCGGGTCGCCATGATACCACTGGCAGCCTGCTCTGAAGGTGATCCCTGCCTGCCCTCCTCCATCAAATCCTTTAAGAACTGCTCTCGTGTAATTTTCTTTTTTTGTGTTGTCATTGTCTCATTTTGGTATCAGGGTAACGTTGGCCTCATAGAATGAGTTAGGAAGCTTCCCCTCCACTTCACTTTTTTGGAAGATTTGGAGAAGGACAGGTATTAAATGTCCTTTGAATATTTCATAGAATTCACCAAGGAAACCATCTGGTCCCGGATTTCGATTTTTGGAGTTTTTTGCTTACTCTTTCAATCTTCTCATTGGTGATTGATCTATTAAAATTCTTTATTTCTTCTTGATCCAGTTTTGGAAGTTTGTATGATCTTAAGAATTTATCCATTTCTTCTAGATTATCCAATTTGTTGGCATATACCTTTTCATAGTATTCTAATTTGTTGTATTTCTGAGGTCTCCATTGTAATTTCTCCTCCTTCTGATTTTATTTATTTGACCCTTCTCTCCTTTTTCTTGGTGGGTCTAGCTAAAGCTTTGTCAATTTTGTTTATCTTCTCAAAGAACCAGCTGGTAGTTTCACTGATCCTTTCTATTGTTTTTTCAGTCTCTATTTCATTTATTCCTGCTCTGATTTTTATTATTTCCTTTCTTCTACTGATTTTGGGGTTTGTTTGCTATTCTTTTTCCAATTCTTTTCGGTGCATTGTTAGATTGTTATTTGAGATTTTTCTTGTCTGTTGAGGTACGCCTGTATTGCTATAAACTCACCTCTTAGAACCACTTTTGCTCTTTCTAAAACCTTGTGGCATGTCATATTTTCATTTTCATTTGTCTCCAGGTAGGTTTTTGTTTTTGTTTTTGTTTTTGTTTCTGCTTTATCTCGCCAAATCACCCTGGTACATAGTTGTATATCTTAGCTGCATGTCCTTCTAATTGTGCCATGTGGGACGCCACCTCAATGCGGCCTGATGAGTGGTGCCATGTCCACACCCAGGATCTGAACCAGCGAAACCCTGGGCCGCTGCAGTGGAGCATGTGAACTTAACCACTTGGCCACAGGGCTGGCCCCTCCAGGTAGGTTTTGATTTCTCCCTTGACTTTTTTTTTTTTTTTGAGGAAGATTAGCCCCAAGCTAACATCTGCCATCAATCCTCCTCTTTTTGCTGAAGAAGACTGGCCCTGAGATAACATCCGTGCCCATCTTCCTCTATTTTATATGTGGGATACCTACCACAGCATGGCTTGCCAAGCAGTGCCATGTCTGCACTTGGGATCCGAACCAGTGAACTCTAGTCTGCTGAAGTGGAATGTGTGCATTTAACCGCTGCACCATCAGGCTGGCCCCTGATTTCTTTTTTTGACCAAATTATTGTTCAGTGTCATTTTGTTTAATCTCCACATATGTCTGACTTTACCAATTGTATTCCTACAGTTCATTTCTAGTTTCATACCACTGTGATCTGAAAAAATGCTTGGTAGTATTTCATTCATTTTAAATTTATTGTGACTTATTTTGTGGCCTAATATGTGATCTATCCTGGAGAATGTTCCATGTACATTCAAAAGTAATGTGTATTCTGTGGTTTTTGGATGGAATGTTCTGTATATATCTACTAAGTCCATTTGGTCTAATGTGTCATTTAAGGCCCATGTTTCAATAGTGATCTTCTCTTTGGATAAGCTATCCAGTGATGAAAGTGGAGTGGTAAAGTCCCTTACAATTATTGTGTTACTATGTCTCTTTTTATGTCTGTTAATAATTGCTTTATATATTTAGGTGTTCCTATGTTGGGTGCAGAGATATTTACAAGTGTTATGTCCTCTTCTTGGATTATTTCCTTTAACAGTACGTAGTGCCTTTCTTTGTCCCTTGTTACAGTTTTTGTTTAAAAGTCTATTTTTTCTGATATACTTATTGGTACCCCAGCTTTCTTTTTCATTGTCATTTGCATGGAATATCTTTTTCCATTCTTTCACTTTCATTTTCTGAGTATCTTTAGATCTGAAGTGTTTCTCTTGTATGCAGCATATATATATATATGTTATATATATATATATATATGTATATATATATATGGGTCTTGTATTTTTACCCAATCAGCCATCCAATGTCTTTTGACTGAAGCATTTAGTTGATTAACATTTAAAGTAGCTATTGATAAGTATGTACTTATTGCCATTTTGTTACTTTTTTCTGGGTGTTTTAGTAATTCTCTGTTTCTTTCTTCTTCTCTTGTTCTCTTCCATTGTGGTTTAATGGCTTTCTTCAGTATTACATTTTGGTTCCTTTATGTTACTTTTTTCATTTATTTGTTATAGGTTTCTGGTGTGTGATTACCGTGAGGTCCATATTTAATAATGTACTTATATAGCTATGTATATTATGTTCATGGTCTCTTACATTTGACCTCTTGCTAAAAACTCTACTCTTTTACTTCCTTCCTTCCACATTTTATGTTTTTGATATCATTTGTAACCTCTTTTTTGTGCATGTGTATGCATTATCCTCTTATCATGGAAATAGATAATTTGAGTATTTTTGTCTTTTAACATTCATATTAGTTTCATAGGTTGTTGATCTAGTACTTTTACTGTATATTCACCTTCACCACTGATTTTATTGGTCTTTTTTTGATAATTTTCTTATTCCTATTTGTGGTCATCTCTTTTCCACTTAAATCCCTTTAGCACTTCTCATGTGGTGGTTTCTTCAGGAAAACTTCCTTTCATTTTTGCTTGTCTGGAAAACTCTTTATCTCTCCTTCCATTCTGAATGATAACCTTGCCAGGCAGAGTATTCTTGGCTGTAGGTGCTTTCCTTTCAGCACTTCAAATATATCAAGCCACTCTATTCTACCCTGTAACCTTTCTGCTGAGTAGTCTGGTGATAGCCTCCAGGGTTTCCTCTGTATGAGACTTGTTTTCTTTCTCTTCCAGCTTTTAGAATTCTCTCTTTCTCTTAATTTTTGACATTTTAATTATAATGTGTCTTTTTGTGGGCCCCTTAGCGTTACCCCTTTTAGGTGCTCTCTGTGCTTCCTGTACCTGGATGTCTGTTTCTTTCCTTAGGTTAAGGAAAGTTTTCAGCTATTATATCTTCAAATAGATTCTATGCCCCTTTGTCTTTCTAGTCTCCTTTTGGGACACCTATAATATGGATGTTAGTGTGCTTGATGTTGTCCCAGAGTTCCCTTAGACTGTTCTCATTGTTTTTAATTCTTTTTTCTTTTATCTGTTCAGCTTGATTTCCTCTGGTCTTTCATCCAGCTCAGTGATCTTTTCTTTTGTAACATCTACTCTGCTATTGATTCCCTCTACTGAATTTTTCACTTCCAGTGTTATAGTCTCCATTTCTGATTGGTTCTTTTTATATTTTCCAATTCTTTTTTGAAGTTCTCACTTAATTCTTCCATTCTTCTCCCAAGATCTGTGAGCATCCTTATAACTATTAGTTTGTACTCTTCATACGATTGTTTACCTCTGCTTTGTTTAGTGCTTTTTTTGAGGATTTGTCCTGTTCTCTTATTTGGAAAATATGTGTTTGTCTCTTCATTGTGCCTCTTACTCTTTGTTTATATTTATGCATTAGGTAGATCAGCTAAATCTCCTGATCTTGGAGAGGTGGGCTTATGTAAATGATGCTTTATGAGACCCAGTAGTGTGCTTCCCTCTTGTCAGCAGTTTTACATGTTCCAGGAGTGTCCCCTGTGTGGGCTATGTGTGTTCTTCTGTTGTGGCAGCATTTCACTTGCTTCAAGGGCACAAGGAGGTTAGGGTGTTCCCCTAGTTGGCTGGTTGTAATGCTTAGCTGTGTATAGATTCTATTGTCACTTCACTTTATCAGGCATGAGAAGTACCAGCACAATTAGCTGAAAGGAGTAATAGCACATTCTTGTTGCAGTTTCTATGTTAAGTGAGTAGGCCCTCAGTGTGGCTTGTTGCTAGGCTCAGGGGCTTATAATTTCTTTAGGCCTCTGGCCTGCAAGGCTGTTGTCCGTTCTCTCAGGATTGAAGCTGGATGGTGCTGGCCCCAGGCATGGAAGCACACAATCTTTTCAGGCATTAGAAAGTGGAAACACTCCTCTAGGTGGCTGTTTGAGAAGCACAGGTTTGCAGCTGGCAAGCCCCACCACCTGCAGGCCCACACAACCCATCAATACATTCCTTCCCTGTGTGCACTACCCAAGACAATGAAGCAGACCTACTTTCCCCACTGCAGAGGCCCCTCTCACTCCACCAATGCAGTCCTGCCCCTTGCACACTCACTGACCCTCACGTATGCCTGGCATGACATAGGCAGACCCTCTTTCCCTGCTGCCGACATCCCTCACACCCTGCGTATATGTGTTCACAAGTTGCCCAAGGGCTTGATATTGAGTTGAGCCAGTCCCTAGGGTGGTCTGGCTGTACTGGCTGAGCTTGATTAAATCAGCACTCTAGTCAGTGGGAGAGACCCCTGCACTAACAGGCCAGGGCAAGAACTCCAATGGCATCTTTCAGTGTCTGTGTTGGTTGCCTGCAGTGGATCAAAATAATGGCTGCTGCCAATGTCTCAGTTCCTGGAGAGGTGGTCCCAGCCTGGGGAGGTCTCACCTCTCACTGAGATGTGCCCAGAGCCTATCAAATGAGTCTCTTTTCACCAAAGGAATGTATACCTTTCTTTCTGGTGATTTTAGGTTGCTTTCCAAAATGGGTGAATTTGTGCATGGGTCCCGTAAGAGGCTTTTCTTTCTCTTATGTCCAATAGCCCTTCTGGGGCTGTGCCCCATTTTTTTAACAGCCAGCAAAGGCAGATATTATGACACTTGTCTTGGTTGTACTGAGTTCAAATGCTGCTCATTTTGGCACAGTTCTCCTGCTCAGATCTCTTGCTCCTGCAGGGAACACTTTGTGCCTTAAGATTGCTCTCAGTCATGAAATGCCATGGCTTGAATGTGGCTTTTTCCATTCCAGAAATGTAGTTCTGACTCTTTCACCTAATTAAGCACTATCCCTTGTTGTGGGGCTCTTTTTATCCAGTTTTCAGTTCTCTCTAAGGGGTAATGGTTCCAAGGATATTTTTAAATTTCTTGTGTCAATTGGAGGAGGTTAGTTCAGAGTCCTCCTATGCCACCATCTTCCCAGCCAGCCTCATTTCTTTTGTATCTTAACTTATGGTTTTGCTGTCATTTCCAAATGAATTTTCCATCATTTGATTGAGCAAAACTTCAAAGTTTCAAATTACTAAAGAGATTTTGGAAGTTATTAAATACATGACATAAAATATAATTATTGATGAAAGTTTAAACTATCTCATTTACATCTAAATCATTTGTTCCCAATAATTGTGTTTATATTACCCATGAAAACTTCATGAGATATTAGACAAAATTAGCTATAATTCTTTTTTTTTTTCCTGAGGAAGATTAGCCCTGAGCTAACTGTTGCCAATCCTCCTCTTTTTGCTGTGGAAGACTGGCTCTTCCTCTACTTTATATGTGGAACACACAATGTATGTTTGACAGGTCATAAGTCAGGCTTTTGGTTTAAGTTGAATCAGTTTTGAACCTGAATAGTTACCCCATATATATCAACATGTGAAAATCTCTTGTCACATATCATGTTAACTTGAATTACATGTAAGTGCTTACTTTAAGTCAATTAAATACAGCTCTTAATTTTGGTCATACCATCCGGAGATAAAATATCACACATATATAACACACATATATATACACATAACCACACAGGTAGACACAGACAAAGATGTTAAATTTTTGTTATGAATCAGGTTAAATACAAAACTCACTAGTTTATGAGAAACATTTGTATTTCAAAGAATGGCTCTCAGATCCTAGAAAAGATGGGAGCAGAAAATCTGCATCATAAAGGCACACAGAAAGTAGTCAAGTTTTCCTGAAGATGGAGTTTCTGGGGCATATTTGCCTTAACAAGCAACGAAGGTTGAGATGACAAAGGCCCCTAATGAAAGCAATGGGGACCCCTTGTGACAAACTCCTCTGAAAGCCGACACAGCCAGATAAAGAGAGTGTCCTGGAATCCCAGTCTACTCGATTGGCCACCAAGATGCATGTGGTACATGCATCCTCCAGATGGCACAGACCAAAAAGTTCACAAAGCCAAGTTCCAAAGACACAGAACAATACAAAAGAAAAGCCTCATCTGATGCACACTAACAGCTTTATCTAAGCATTTGTTCTCTCACACCAAGTTAATACCCAGGAGAGAGGAGCTGCAGGGTTGGGGATCGTGTGTGCTTTAGAGAGTAACTTGTCACTGCACTGACATTTTCTTGAAGTTGGTGTGGAGACCTGTGTCATTTGCCCCATTCTGTGACCAACATATTACTTGATGATGGAGACTTCTTGAGGTAGTGAGTGCCCCAGTGGCTCTTAACAGCTTGACCTGTGTCCACCAAATTTTCAGTCTTTTTGGCTTCCAAGATGCCCTTAGCAAGTTTTTACCTCAAGTGCTTATTCCCAAACAATAGGCTTATAGAGATGCACATGTCTTATGATGAATGACAAAAAAAGACAGAGACAAAGAAAAATACTATCTCTTGGAGGAAAACAATCTACAACCAATGAGTACTCAACCAAATTTCCTAGAGTCACTGAGTCTAAGAAGCTAGTTTCACTAATATTTTCTCCTGCTAATCTAAATTTAGAAAAACAAAAAAACTCACTACTCTTGCTTCCATTGGACAATGCAGGCAGACATCCAGGAGACTGATGTGGTAAGAACTTTTACCTCCTGCTGACTCTTGTCAGGGGTCCCAGATCTTTCAGCCACAGTAGTCCAGGAGCGTTCAAGGTCTAGCCAGTGAAGTTTTATCTCATCCAAGCTGACAACTGTAGGGGAGGAAGACAAATCCTCTACCCTCTCGGTCCTTCTGGCTGGGCTATGAATTAAATTGACATGAGACAAAATAACAGGAGAAAATCAAACAAACCTTTGTAACATGTACACACAGGAGAAACCCAAGAAACTGGGTAACTCGCCAAAATGGCGGAGGCTGTTCCCTTAACTACTATCTTCACCTAAAGACAAAGGAAGATGTGGGGGTGGGGGAAGTCAGTTACAGGAGATTACCAGAAAAGCACAGTAAACAAGAGTAAGGTTATTATGCAGATTTAAGTCCTTGCCTTCCACATTAAGAGTTTCTAGGGATAAGGACATCCCCCTTCTTCCTGGTACAGAGAGGGAGATATCTTTACAGGTGGAGATTTCCCTCAGAAATGTGAATAAATATCTCTTTCAAAGGGTAAGTTCTACTTTTCAGAGCTTTTCCCATGTCAGCAGTTCTTAAAAGTAACCAGTCCAAAATAATCCTCATGCCAAAGAGACACATTATGGGGTGGTCAATTCTGATTCCCCACAAGGGTAAGGGTATTATAGAGAGAAGGAAAATAATTAGAACAAACCCAGACATCAGAGAGTAAAATGCAGGTTCAGGACTTACTACATAGATGAAGGGAACTATTGGGGCCATGCTACAGGGTCTTGGAATGGCAGCCTAAGGAATTTGAACTTCATCCTGAAGATGACAGCAGTCACTGGAACACTCTAGGAAGGTCAGGAACAGGACAAAAGAGCATTTTCAGGAAGATTCCTCTAAGAGTATTAGGCAAGATCACTTAGGGAATTGGTTCTCAACTCTGGCAACTCATAAATTACCTGGGAACTTCTGTCTTTTCTTCTTTTAACTTTTCATTTTAACCTAATTTCAGACATTCAAAATGTTCCAAAAATACTCAAAGTCCCCCTATACCCTTCGCTCAACTTCCTCAAACATTAATGCTGTAGATAACCTCAGTATCATTATCAAAATCAATGAATTATCATTGATAGAATACAATGAACTAATCTACAGATCTTGTTCAAATTTCATTGACCTCCCCACTAATGTCCTTTGTCTAAACTAGGATCCAATCCAGGACTGGACAATACATTTAGCTGTTGTTTTCTCCTCAGTCTCTTTAATGAGGGCCAGTTCTTCAGAATTTATCTTCAGGATCTTAATATTTTTGAAGAATGATGGCCACTTTGTAGAATGACCCTCAGTTTGGGCTTATCTAACATTTCCTCATGATTAAACTTAGGTGATGCACTTTTGCAAGAATACCACAGAAGGGATGCTGTGCCTTCTCAGTCCATCATATCAGGCCAATGATATCGATATCGCTCCTTACTGATGATGTTAACTTTGAACACTTGGCTAAGGTTTATCCACTGTAAAATGACTATTTTATGTGGAAGCTTTTTTAAACTACCAATGCCTGGGCCATACCATACACCAATCCAATCAGACTCTCTGAGGATAAGGCACGGGCATTGGTAGGTTTTAAACATGCTGCTGGTGATTCTAACCAGCAACCAGGGTTGGAAATCACCAGCTTAGACAATGAAGATTAGAATCCTGGAAATCAGTAAGGAAGCCCGTCCTTGGGTGTCTCTTTTTAAAAGAACAGCCATTGGAGGCACAGATAAATATATGCGGACATTAGCATGGACCCATGGTAGGGGAAATGAAAGACAAAAAATCCCCTCATTGAGAAAGCGATAGGTGAGTAGACTGCTGTCCAATAAGAAGAAAAGGCAGGACTCTCAGTGAAGTGTCCAGTCCTCTTGGTCTAATTTCTCTCCAGACCTCAGAGAAACCTTTGCTGCAGCAAAAGCACACACCATGTAATTTTACTGTCATAAACATGACCTGAGCTACTAATTGCCACTGAGGGAGGGAATTATGGATCATGTGATATAAATATACCACCACACATGCAAACGGGAACACTTTCAGGGATGGGTGAATGTAAATTCACAGAATCTAGGTCAGAGGTACATGACCTCCCATAAACAACCTTACCCTCCTCACTTAGTCTTTTGACCTTAATCTCTTTTGATGTAAGAGAGTAAGGACCCTGTTGTAAATTTCATGAAATAACAAAGTGTACACATCTCCTGTCACCAGGTTGTTGAAGTAATGATACTGTGGTAGACTTCCTTAGTGTTATTATCTTGGAGTTTCCACAAAGAGATTTCATCAACCCCTCCCTTTGGAAGGGTTATCTGATAACACGCAAAGGGAAACACCACAGGAAGGACCCTGATAAGAACTAGCCCTGAGGTATTCACAAACTACTAGGATCTGGTGTGGCTGGTGCAGGAGGAACTGCCAGTCAATAAGTGACAAAAGAGAAGGCAGCTCAAATACAAAGGGTGTACTAATAAAGAATTCACTCAATTATCCCTCAATTATTACACAGTCAATTATCCCTCAAGACTCTCTATGGGGTCTCACTGAGAGGGATGGCACATAATTAAATGCTAACACATGGGTGAAATAATTTACAGACAGATGGGATCAACTGGGTCAGGAATGGCTGGGAAAGGTTTCAGGAAAGAGGCGGGATGCAGGTTAGGCTTTTAAATGGTTGAGTCCTAGGGAAACAGAGACAAGAATAAACACAAGCACAGGGAACCAGGTATCAGGCACCACTGTAGAAGCTAGCTTTCAAAGGGACTTCAGGAATGAGAGTGGGTTTGCATACGTTATTTTATTTATTCTCTCAACCACCATAAGGGTTATTTCAGAGGAGGATGCTGATCATTCAAAAGGTGAAGTAACTTGGCAAAGTCAGTGGTGGATCTGGGATTAGAAAGTAGTGATGTCTAATTCCAATATCCATGCCAATACCACTACCACTGAGAGAGGACTGATCACAGTATGTCTGGTAAGAGGAAGGGGCAGGGATGGCTACAGCAGAAAGACAGGGTTAAGACACAGGGAAGTTAGGTAGGCTTGCTAACGTGGGACCTTGTGTTGTACAGCCATGAAAATTAGACAGAGACATTTGAACTCGGTCTTGTGGTTACGGAAGAGCCACTGAAAGTTTTGAGTAAGGGAGTCACCAATGTGAAACCTTTGAGCAAAGACCAATGGGACGGGGGTGAAAATGGGAGTTCTGGGTTCCTAAGCTAAAGAGATGCCACTAACAACAGTAAAGAGAGGCACACAATATAGTGGAGCAAGAACTGCACTAAGAGTCAGAAGCTTGAGTTTAAATGTAAAAAGTTACACAATAAAGTCATGGCTACATCAGGCAACCCATATTCTCTCTCTGGACTTCAGTTTCTCCTCATCCATAAATTGGGTGAAGTGAGACAATCTCTAAATGATCTCCAAACTTTGCTACTCAAAGTGTGGCTCCACCAAACAGCAACAAAGCATTGTCCAAAAGCTTATGAGAAGTTCAGAATCTCAGGCCCCACCAGAAGAATCAAATCTGTATTTAAACAAGATCCTCAAGTGATCCAGAAGTGCATCAAATTTTGAGACACTTCTCCAAATTGTTCTGACTCACCTCAACTCTGTCACTTCACAGGAAAAAACAAAAAACAAAACAGAACGTTTTCTTATTAACTTCATCTGTGCTCTTTTCCTAATCCTAACCTCTCCTCTCAGACTTGCCCACATCCAGATAGAGGTCTTAGGAAGACCAGTGGGGCAGCACTGTCTCCTGTGGCCAAGATCAGTAAATGCACCTAATCTTAACACTCCCACTAGTAAAGGAGCAGGTGGATTGGCAGAGGAGGTGAAGTCCAAGCCACAGTTAGATAAGAGAATCAAAACCACCCACAATGACCGGAAGTAACTGTCAGATAGAGCTCAGCCTGCATCATAATGTCACATTTCAAAGGGCAGTTTTTATAATACCTAATAAAATGTGGTATTAGTGTGAAACCTGGGCTCCAAGCAAAGCTCTGCCCTTTGTTGACACACATAATACACAACCAACCTATAAATCAATCTTGGGGTGAGCTTATTATGAGTCAGAGTGAGGATTATAACCTGGGAAGGCCTTAGAAGGTGTTCCAGAGAAGCCTAGGTTTCAGTACAGTCTTACATCTTTTTAGAACAAAGAACATACATTAAACACACCCAGGTTATATTTCCATCAAAATTTCAAAGGGGCATTCAGTTGAAAATTAGCAGTTCAACATGACCCTGATGTCAGGAAAGGGACTAATCTGGATGTTACCAACAGGATGTAGGAGGTGAAGCATCCATTCTTATCTTAAGAGATTGCATTCTTTACTTTAACGGATAAGCAGATGTACAATGTATGTTTAATAGGGCATAAGTCAGTCTTTTTAGTTCAAGCTTAATCAGTTTTGAACTCGAATAGTTACCCATATACCTCAATATGTGAAAATCTCTTGTCATCTTGTAACTTTCAAAAAAACACTGTGACAGTTATTTTCAGACATCCAGCCCCTGCTGGAACTCTGCCAGCAAACTTACAATTTTCCAAGGAAACTAACTTTACTGTATCAGTTCTTTTTCCTCCTGAGCCAAAATGGGTCTGATGCATACTCATCAAGCCTAGCCCTACTCTGCATAGGCATTGAAATAAGTTTAATACCTTTTCACACAACAGACATTCAAACACCATGCATCCCTGCCATCTTCCCTCAGCCACTTCCCAAATTACATATTCTGAAGTCCCTGCACCCTCCTGTCACTTTCGGGTGGGCAAGCGAAGTGTGTCAACCACAAGGGAAACTCTGAATTCTAGGTGTGTTCTAACCAGAGCAGCAGAGCCACAGGACCACCTGCTTCTCCATCCTGCGCGCTACACCTATATGGAAGAAGCCAAAGACCATTCAGCTGATTTGAGGATACTGCTTTCCCTACTTGTGATGCTGCTCAGGCATCCTATACGTGTGTAGGTGTTTACTTTTCACTCAGTTTTATTTTCAGTGTCTACAATCAATTTTATTTTAACATAATCTAAACACGTACTATTTAGAAAATACCCAGAAAAATTTACATATGAGAGTTGATGTTATTGCATTTGGATACAGCTAGCAAGTTCTTGCTGCTAGCATAGCCCAGGAAACAACACTGAGGATATCTATTATATTGGAATAGATGTTGTGGCGTTTGGCCCACAGATTGATGGCTCTCAGAGTTAACCTGAAGTTGTCAATATTTGGTACTAAATGTAGAATTTCATCAGTTACCCTGCAATCATTAAGACTTCTTATGCATCTTATATCTAAATTTGTAAGCATACTGTCATCTCTTAAGTCCAAGTCTTCTGGAATAGTCTGCAGTGCTCATCTTTCAAACAAAATATCAAACTCTGTCCCATCAAAACACAGTTTGATAACTGGTACAAATGCCTCTCCAACAGCTCTTAAATCTTTTACTTCTTCTTGTAATTTCAATTTATCATAGAATGAAGTGAAAAGTCACTTCGATCAGCATGTCTGGGTGCAACACACAACGCATCAATATCAGCACCTTTTGTATGTACTCCTAATCTGTAACATCCAAACTTAAAATTTTTCCTCCAAACTTTTCAATTACAGATTGTGGAAGATTCTTGCTGTCACTGATTTCTCGTATCCACTCTTTAACCAGGTTATTTAATTTTCCCCAAATTAAAACCCTGTGCTGCACTTCCTCTTCCTCTTCAAAAACCCCAAAAGCCTTCAGAGTCTCAATGCGTTTCTGTGTAAGCAGGCAGTCAGTCTCCTTGGGGGCTGATAGAAGAGATAATGCCATAATGCCTCTGTGGCAGCTGCGTTTGTTGTGATCCCTGCATTGTAACTGGAAATGGCATCGTCTCCTGTGCCAGCACCACCCAATCACTTCCCCTACCCCGACTCCCCACTCCTGCAACCACCACCACTGCCACTCTGGGCATATCCACTGAGGTGGGAGGGAGGAACCTGCCTCAGCCCTGGGTCCAACCCCACTCCCACGGACAATTCTGCCACTTTAAACTCAGTTTTATTTTTTAAGAAATATTTAATAGAGCCTGCTATGTCCTGTGCACTGGAGAGACAAAGATGAATCAGACCTGGTCCCTGTACTCACTGAGCTCTAGGTTATGGGGGGAACCTGATTCAAAGCCACCACATTACAGTTCAGTGAGGAACACCTCGATAGAGGTAAACACAGACTTTTTGGCCCATCTCATCAATCCTACGAAAATCTTCCACTCTTAGTTTTCTGGGCTCAGTTTTTCTCATTTCAAGCTCAAAGTGAAAAACAAAAAAAAATGTAAATGTCCAGATGGTCCTTTTTACAGTCACGGTTGGATTGGATATGTCCTTCTGGCTAACCCAAGGTGTCAGAGGCTCCCATTTCATTTTGAATGTCCTCTCTCTCCTATTAGCACTCACCACATGTGCACATGCAGCAGCCAGGCAGCTGCACACTAACAGAAATTCCAGCAAGTCAGGAAACTTGACTTTTAGTCCTGTAGCTTTGAGGCCAAGTGACTGTGTGATGTTGAACAAACCATATAACTTCCTGCACTTTCATTTCCACTTCTGCAAAAGAAAGCATTTGGATTAGATCTCCATGGGTCTACATGTATAGTAAGAGCTCCTCAGAAGCAGCATCACCTCTTACTCCTCTCAGGAACCACCACCTGGCAAATACCAGGCACACCTTAGGTGCTCCAATGTTCACTGAATGCATGTATGAATAAATGACAATTATTAGAGCAACATTAACCATGGAATCGATCAACAAATATTTCTGAACGACTGCTAAGTATGCTGCAGAGTAGGGAAACCAAATAACTGTGGCGGAATAGTATTTTCTCCCCACTTCCCTCTTGCCTCATTCCCAGACGGGGGTCTTTGTAAGTCAGAGAGACTGAGCTGGCACAAATAATGTTCTGGAAGTGGGCTGTAAGTAATTGTCAATATTAACAAGAGAAAATTCTGTTTGTCTTGGGGTTGTTTCATATCAATGGACGTGAGGGAGCCAAAGACCCCTCTCGTGTTACACAGGACCCGCCACCCAAACCCAAGTCCATGGAGGGAAAATCAGATAGAGTGAACTGACAGGCAGCTGGGATGTGTGCAAAGTAGAGGAGTAAACAGACTTGGGGACCTGGAAATTAGCATTGATCAATACTATTAACTAACGTACAAATATTCAAATTTAGCTAATCATCACATTAATGTCCTTATTCTGGTCCAGAATCCAATCCAGGATCCTACACTGAATAAAGTTATCATGTTTCCTTGGTCTCCTCCAATCTAGGGTAGTTTCTCAGCCTTCTTGTCTTTCCTGACCTTGACATTTTTGAAGAGTGCTGGTCAGTTATTTTGTAGAATGTCCCTCGATTTGGTTTTGTCTGATGTTTCCTTGTGATTAAGTTCAGATTATGCATTTTTGGCAAAAATATCACAGAAGTGAGGAGTGCCTTCTAGGTGCATCCCATCAGAATGCCTATGATACTGATAACTCTCATTACTGATGTTAACTGAACACTTGGTTAAGTGCTGTCTGCCAGGTTTCTCTACTGGAAAGTTACTATTTTTCCCATTGTAATTAATAAGTATCTTGTGGAGAGATACTCTGAGACTATGCAAATATCCTGCTTCTTCTCATCATACTTTTGTCTATTAATTCTTATAGTCCATTGATGATTCTTGCCTACAACAAGTATTACCATGGTATTAGCCAAACAGTGATTTTCTATTACCATCATTCCTTCTACATTTCTTAGCTGGGATTCTACCCTAAGAAAGAGCTGCTCCTTCTCTCCAATTTATTTATTCAATTATTTATTTATATAAGTAAAGACTCATGAATATTTGTGGATTATAAGCCATTGCTATTATTATTTATTATTTTGTTCATATTGTCCCCAAATCGGCCATTTAGAGCTCCTTGAAGTTGGCTTCTGTGTCTTCTTCATATACCATTTGTTTAGCAGTTCCTGACTGACACCACAAGATGTTTCAGGCTCATCTTGTACAAATTTCCTGCCCCGGGCCTGCAATCAGCCATTCTCCAAGGAGCCCTGGTTCCTTTCATGGGAGAATGGGATTCACAAACCATGGCCAATGGTACTGCCCATTGCACTAGGTGCTATTGCTTCTAGGCGCTCCAGTAGATAGAGCTAGGAAACAGACATAAGCATACAAATGCTAATGTGCTATTATTAGCCCCATTTTACAAATTAGGTAAATGAGGCACAGAAAAGTTAAGCAACTTGTTCAAAATCACAAAGCTAATATGTGGTGGAACTGGGAAGTTAAAATTATGATTGACCTACCACAAGTCTTAACAAGTGGGAAGTTTTACACAAACGAGTCAGGAGAAAGCAACAAGCTTAACTTTTCAGCACAGATTCTCTCCTGGGAAAAAACTACAAGTCTAGAAAAATAACCACAATAACTATCATGTACTGAAAACCTACTTGGGCACTGAGCACTAGGCACCCACAGTAGCTCATTTATTCCTAACTCTTCAAGGTAGATACTATTGTCCTCATTTTACAAATCAAAGAACCAAAGACCAAAGAAGCTAAGTGATGTGTCCAAGACTACAGAGTTAAGTGACAGAACAAGCAGTTGAGCCCAAGTCTGTCTGGATATAAAGTCCATTCTTCTCCCACTGGATCAGTATTTTCCAAATTTGATTTTAGGTAGAACATAAATTAGCTTTTACTTTAATATTTATAGGTTTATTTGAATGCATGTTAGAAAAAAATCTAAGCATATATCAAACTCGTAACCTCACAGATAATATTGCATAGGATGAGGCTGTTTGATCAACTACATTTATTTAAAGAAAAATTATGAAATAAATAAAAGTAGAAGTGATAAAAGCTATAGCAAAAAATATAAAGGTCATCCAGACATGTATGAGGGTTGAGACATTAGCCTATAGTAACATGCGGCTTCATTGTCAGTGACACCATGAAATTAGAGTTATCAGAGCTGCAGAAAGAAAAACAGGCTAACAATCTTGGACCCAAGTTTTAGCTCCAGATTTGTCACCATTACCTTTGGGAACCTGGGCATTTCTTTCGCTCTCTCTGGACCTCAGTTTACCCATCTGAAAAAATAGAGATAGTGATTTAGTTAATTACTACAACTCTTTTAAAAGCAATTTGGTAATGATATCAAGAAACACAAAGTTGTTCTTAACTTTTGACCCACTAATTCCACTTTGGGAATCTTGCCCAAGACAATTAGTACAACATTTGGAAAACAGTTACAAGCACAAAGAAATTTATCAATATCCCAAAATAAAGCAATCTAAATATTCAGCAATGAGAGAATACTTAAGTAATGTGAAGCACATATACTTGTTGGGAGTGTTACACAGTCATTACAAATCTCTGCTATGAAGACAACAAAGGAACATGCTTGTAAAGTGAACAGAGGCCGGCCCGGTGGTGTAGTGGTTAAGTTTGTGCACTTTCCTTCAGCGACTGGGAGTTCGCCGGTTTGGATCCCAGGCACGGACCTACGCACTGCTTATCAAGCCATGCTGTGGCAGGCATCCCACATATAAAGTAGAGGAAGACAGGCACGGATGTTAGCTCAGGGCTAATCTTCCTCAAAAAAAAGTTTAAAAAAAAAAGGCCCAGCCTGGTAGTGCAGCAGTTAATTTCGCACATTCCACTTCATCAGCCTGGGGTTCCCCGTTTTGGATACTGGGTGCGGACCTACACACCACTTGTCAAGCCAAGCTGTGGCAGGCATCCTACATATAAAGCAGAGGAAGTTGGGCATGGATGTTAGCTCGGGGCCAGTCTTCCTCAGCAAAAAAGAGGAAGATTGGCGGCAGATGTTAGCTCAGGGTTAATCTTCCTCAAAATAAATAAATACATAGATAAAGTGAACAAAAAGAAATTTGCTCACATGCTGTGGTTATCACTATATACAGAAAATCAAATGCAGGAACATGCCAAAATACAAACAGATAGTAAGAGTAAAGACTCCTTCATTTGTACTTTCCAAATTTTCTCTAATATAATTATACTACATTTAGAATGAAAAAAACATCTCAAGGCAGAGATTCAACTAAATAATCTGCAAGATTGCTTCTGGCTCTAATATTCTATGGCTTTCCTCTGGAGCTAGGAGTAGAGGTCAGATGAGAGTAAACTATTAGAACAGTTGGGATGGCAGGGGCTACGGATGCCTGTTTACATTACTTTAAGAGCACATGAGGACACTTGGAAACCAATACTCAGAGAAATAAATGCTCTATATGTACGACAGAAAGGGCACGAGTCTGGGAAATAGGAGACCTGGATTGAACCAGACGATCTCTGAGGGTCCTCTCTAGACAACTTGTCCAAACTATATGTATAACTGTACAATAATAGAGTTCCACTTAAATACAATGAGCAACTATGTGATGGCTGGTAGTAAATATCAGAAACTATTAAACAGAGGAAGCCTCATCTGGGCCCAGTACTAACTAGCTCCAGCTCTCAAGTCTATAAACCATCATGTTTGATTGTCACAAAAATATTTCAGGTATCACAAAATGGGAATCAGATAGCACAGGTGATAAGACAGACTTGAATAGAGGACAAAAGAGGAATGGATTTGTTCCAGGGGAACAAAGCTAAATATCATCCTCTTATACTTGAACTGAGATTATGGATTCAAAGACAGCAAACTTGGAGCTCAGGTGAAGATTCTGACTGGTTTATCGGATAATCTGCTCCCTGCTCTCATTTCTTAAGTCATGAAGATTTTAAAGTGTGTGTGAGTAGGGAGTGGGAGGATGTAAGGTCTTGATTACCCCCACCTTTTGTCCTCTCTTCCATCCTAAAGCCATTCTGTCTCCACTTATCTCCAGCTAAGCTTTTCTCTAGGCCCAATTTAAGCTTCAATTATTTATCCATTTAAAATACTCCTCTCTTGAAGTACCCCAGATCCATAAGCAAAAAAGGGAAGAGAAATGGAACTGCAATGACCTGAGTAGGCCAAAGTTGGCAGACCATTTCTGTTGGCCCCGTCCCTTTCCAGTGCTGGCAAGTGAACTGTTTCCTTCTGACAGCGGTCACCAGAGGCCACAGCAGTCAAGGCCAGGCTTCTGGGAGCTGGTTCCAGGCAGGTGGTCAAGAATGTGAGTGCAAAGGTCAGTAACTCAGCATCAACTACAGCAATGCACCATTATGATCCCAACCCTCTCCTTTGAGTCCCTCTGAGACCAGGTCAGATGTTATCTGAGTTGACCTTAGCCATTCTCCTCTCCATCAGCCCACCACATGCAGCACCAATGCTTGCTTTCTTCCTGAGACTCAGGCAAGAGCTGTACTCCTCCAAGGTGAGGGAAGACCTGGCTGAATCTCTAGCTGCCCCCTCCCCGTGACCCTTTTCTCCAAGAACTCAGGGCTGCCATCCAAAAGCTTCCTGGATCTTATTCTCAACCTTATTTTACTCAGAGATAGGACTGAAATCAGAGAGGCAAAATGGCCTACCTGAGGTAAAGCAGAACCTACAAGGCAGACACCTAGGTCTTATCCCTTATTTTCTGGTCTCCCTAATGATATCCTGATGCCCCCTCTAAACCTGCCACCAAATTATTACCAATACAGCTCAGGCAAAACAACTCAGAAGAAGTCCTAGGGCTCATATAACTGGATACCTCTATTGCTCTGTGTTGACCCCTTTCCCCACCCCACTGCAGTAGGAAACAATAACTGAAAGGAAATGAAGATGGCAAGAGGAGCCCTGCCCTATTCCCTACTCTTGAACATATTAACCCTCCCATCTAAGTAATACTTCCCTTATTTTAGATTGGCTCCTGAGAGCCCCTAAAAGAAAACCCATGACAGTGCTTGGACTGCCACAGAAGTAGTGTCCCTGTGATCATTTCAAGGGCAATGTGAAGAAAACCAGTAAGTTTCAAAATAATGACCTTCCTTTAACCAGAGTCCCTCTGTGGAACGAACTAGGGATGAATCAGGGGTTGAGAAGAGACAAGAGAGGTGAAATGAAGACCAGGATAAGCACACATGTCAGCCCCTGAGACTCAGTGTCAACTTGTGGGGGAATAGGAAAAGGAGAAACAGCAGGATCAAAATCTCCTAATACAAGAAAGGATTCATCAAATGTTTACATTTTAGAACTGCATTGCTCATCAAAGTGGAGGGAGATGGGGCTGTTGGGGACCTGGTCATTGATCTCTGAAGATGATGCAGTGTCAGGGTCAAACAGAATTTGATTCCTCCTTAGGCTAGCAGTCTTTAAATGTCATATAAAAAATAAATTGTCGGGGCTGGCCCCGTGGCCGAGTGGTTAAGTTCGCGCGCTCTGCTGCAGGCGGCCCAGTGTTTCATCGGTTCGAATCCTGGGCGCGGACATGGCACTGCTCGTCAGACCACGCTGAGGCAGCGTCCCACATGCCACAACTAGAGGAACCCACAACGAAGAATACACAACTATGTACCGGGGGGCTTTGGGGAGAAAAAGGAAAAAATAAAGTCTTAAAAAAATAAATAAATAAAATAAAATAAATTGTCAAATATTAAAGTGATTGATATGATATTATCAAGAATGGAATAAATCAGGATCCTTATCACTGTTGATGGAAGTAAAATACAATTTGAAAGTACCTATCAAAAATTTAAATGCGTGTACCTTTTAACCCAGTCGTCTCACTTCAAGAAATCTCTGGCATAAAATACTAGCATGGATACTCACAGATATACCCACAAGAATATTAATCATAGTTGTTTTTGTATTGACAAATAAATGGAAATAAAAAATGTTCATTCACAGCTAATTGGGCATGATGCAGTTGTCAGAAACAATGAGGTAAATCATTACGTGTTGATCAGAAAGATATCCACAACATATTCAGTGAAAAAAAGATAGAAACCACTTCTTCACCGTCTTCACAAAAATAAATTTCAAGTGGATTAAAGATCTAAATTTTAAAGATAAATTTATAAGGGAATACAGGCGAATATATTCATGACTTTGGAGTATGAAAGGATTTCCTAAATAAGATACAAAATGTATAAGCCATAAAAGAAAAGGTTAATAAACCTGACTTCATTAAAATTAAGCAATTTTGGTCTTCAAAAGAACAAAGTGACAACCAGAAGTAGGAGATGATATCTGCAATATGTATAACTGACAAAGGATTAATATGGAGAATATAGAAAGAAAGATCAATGAAAGGAATGCAGGCAACACAACAGACAAATAAATGAAAGACCATGAACAGGCACTTCTGAGATAAGGAAATCCAAATAACTAACAAACATATGAAATGGCACTCAACTTTACTAGTAAGCAGGAAAATGTGAATTAAACCCAAACAGATATCACTACAGATCATCAGATTGGCAAAAATTTTAAAGTCTGACAATACCAAATGTTGACAAAGAGTAGGACAGGGAAACACTCATACCTGCTAACGGGAGTGTAAATTGGTAAATCACTTTCAAAAAGTGATCTACTAAAGTTTAAGCTTTGTGACCAAGCAATTCCACTCTCAGGTATATACTCAAAAGCAACACAGGCTTATATACACCAGGAGACATGTACGAAAATTTCATGCCAACATTGCTCATAACTACCACAAACTGAAAATGGACCAATGAATAAACGAATGGTGTTGTATTCAAATATTGTTTATCAGTGTGAATGAGCAAACACCTAACAATGTAAATGAATCTTACAAACATAACCTTGAGTAAAAAAAAAAAAAAAGAACAAGACATGAGAGAATAGGAAAGTTTGATTTCATATACATAAAGATCAAAAACAGGTAAAATTAAACTAAATTATTTAGGAATACATAAGTAGGTGGTAACACAATAAAGAGAAAGTAAATGCTTAGTATAAAAGTGAAGATTACCTCACTGTGAGGTAGGGAGGGAGGATAGTGATGAGAAAAGGAGGGAAGTTGTTGGCAATATTCTATTTCTAAGTCTGGGTAGTAGTTTTATGAGTATCTGCTTTACAACTATCTATCGAACTGCACGCATGAGTTTTCATGGACCTCTACAGATATGTAATATTTTGCAATAATAAAAGATTTGTTAAAGGTGCAGAGCAAAGCAATAAGTATAGTAGAATCTCATTTTTGTTTTTTAAAGTAAACTATTATGTTTACATACAAAATGCTATGGAGGAGTATGTAGCAGCAAACTATTAACAGTGGTTAGCTCTGGGGAATGGGGAGTGGAGGTTGAGGAGGGGAAATGTCCTTTTACTTCTTACTGGATATATTTTTTATTTTAATTTGTCCCACTGGACAAGTCTTATAATTTTAAAAGCTCCCACAAAAACTAAATTTTTAAAACGTTTTTAACATTAATTTCTAGTCTTTATTTTCACGCTAGGGCACCAAAGTCACCACAGAAAGCTAAACAAGCGCTCCAGAGCCTGCCAGCAATTTCTCAAATGATGTCTGCTAGCAAGCTTTGCTCTGTCTTTGTAGGAGCTCTGAGAGCCCACTCTCCCAATGAAACATTCTCAGTCAAGAGGCAGTGAGGGCACCGGGAGGGTGCTGGTTTCCCACCTCAAGCTCCCCCTCCATGTTTCCATGCCAGTGGTCTCAAAAAGCATTTTCCTCAAGATTATTGCTCCCTCTAGTGCCTTCTTCTCTCCTCAGTCTTTCCTGTACCCTCCTCTTAACCCATGCTTAAGCTTAATTATCTGACAGAAACCAGGAAATCTCATTTTCTAGCTGGTTCCAACTGACCTAAAATACAACCAGGCAAATAGCAAACAGAAGTCAATAAATATTTTCAAGTGAAAATACTCCAAATCATTTCTTTCAAATGGGGTCTGGCAACTCAAACTCAATCCAGATGATCCACTTTACCCTGTTCACTCCAAACACTCCCCAGATTCCACACACACTTCTCCCCACCACCACCCTCATTCTCCCTCCCTCTACAGCCCAACTATTTATTCTTTTACTCATTCAACAAACTTTTCGGGGGTAAGAGCTAGGTGGGCCAAAGAAAGCAGGTATAGCAATGAATCAGACATGGTGTTATTAAAGATTATATAGGTTTAAAAAGACAATAACTGGCACAGTTGCCTAGCATGTAGAATGCCTTTAGTGTTTACGACTGTCATTACCATCATCATCATCATCATCATCAACGGTCACTGTACTCTGTGAGTTTCCAATGTAGTACAGAAGACATATATGCAGAACCATAGTTCAAGTCTAGAGAGATGGTGTGGAAGATATCAAATGCCATTTAAAAAGGCTTCAAGCTGTAAAAATGGGACGATGTCATTTTTCTAACATGGGAGTAAAATGATCAAAGCAATAATATGAGGAAATTAAACTGTCAATCATTTGAAAGAATGAATAAAAGTGAAAAGATTATTACAACAGTATAGAGACTGCCTCCACCTAGGACCCTTTCTTCAACATCAGAATGAGAGAAAAAAAAGTGGAACACTGATCCAGAATCTGGCTTCTGTCATCCCAGATGAAACAGAGGACTAAATTGGGGTGCTTGCTCTAGGAGAAAGAACATTTGTGAGCGGTGAGTGGAGCAGGGCCCCATTTATGACATAAGAGAACAAGCTCCTCCCCTCTGGAAGGAGAGTGCTGGACACACAGCCTCCTCCTGTTCCTAATCCCTCCTCCCACAGCAGGAGGCAAAGAGCTGCATCACTTGGCACAGGAGTTGGGGCCAGCAGTGTTCAGCCGTCTTGCGAACTGTCTTAAAAAGGAAGATCAGGGATGTCAGGATGAAGGAGTGGAACCCAAAGGGAGGTGCCATCATGGGGAACCAATGAGGGATCTGTGACAAAGGAGGTGTGAGGGAGGAGGGGAAGAAGGATGAAGCCTGAGAGGTCAACATCTCCTGTGAAGGAAATAACAATAGTGGAGACAGGTTCTAAGGCAGTATCTAGGCCTAGCTTGGAACCTGAGCCACACTGGACACTAATCAGCCAACCAGAGACTGGGCCAGAAAAGGAATCCACAGTCTAGCCAGCATCAAAGACATGGTAGGGACCCAACACCCAACGGGAGCCTGCTTCACAGCAAAGACCCCTCACTCAGCAGGAGCCCCTTGATGAACATGAAGCTGAATCCCAGCAGGAGCCTAGAACCCAACAAAAATGTGCTTTACAGCAGGAATTTCTTGCCCCACAGGAGCCTGCACCACAGCAATCACCTCCCACGCAAAGGGCACCCTTCACTCAACTGGAAGCTGCCTCTTAGCAGAGACCTGAGCCAGGAATAGAATCTAGAAGTCAATAGGAACCAGAGTTGAGAGAGGGGTGTGTAGCCCAGCCAGGAGTTGGCCCAGGAGAGCCATCTGTAGGCCAGCAAGAAGCTGGATCAACACCTCCAGCCCAGCCTAGACCTGGACCCCAAAATGGACCACCTGCCCAGATTGAATCGATGTCCCAGGAGAGACCAAGACAGTCAGACCCTACAGCCTAGCAAACAGCTTCAGCCCAGGGAGCCAAATCCCAGCAGGGATCTTTGATGGAGTGGGGATTTCTATCAGAATTGCACCAACTATCTTCTCAGCGACCAACTTCAGAGTTCAAGACATGTTTTGAGTGGGTCACAGACCCAGGCTCAGAATCAGATTAGGGGTCTCTGTTAGGGACCAATTCACCATCCACGAGAGGTGGGACAGTGGCCCAGGGAATGACGCTGGCCTTCAAGGGGAAGCTTGGTTATGGAGTGATGTCAGGATATGGTGGGACATCAGCACACAGGAAGAACAGCCCCAGCCAGAATCACAAACACTCCCAGGACACATGTGAGTCTGAGCCTAGGGGACCAGGAGATTCCCAGGACAGTCATTCATTGAGGCAGGGGTACTAAGGACCACCAGTATGTCATTTATCCCTCCACAGTCCCGCCAGACCAAGAGCCCCAGTCCCAATGATGGATGAGGAAGCCGAGGCCTAGAGAAGAGAAGGCTGTGGCCGAGGCCCAGCAGGGAGGGAGCGGCCCAGCCGGGGTCCAAGCCAGGGTCCAACTTCTTCCCCTGCACCAGGCTTCCTCTCAGGGAGGATTTGGGGGAAATCACACAGAAGTGGGCAAAGGCTCTGGGCCGGGGTCCAGGAAACCAGGGAAGCTGCCCTCCTGCCAGTATCCACCCATCCGTCCCCAAACCACCCAGCACAGCCCTGTGCAGACACCGCCACAGGCACTGGCGACACAGGCTGACGCGGACCCTTACCCTCGGGGGTTCCGTCCTGACTTAGGATCCTGAGCTCCCAGGAAGACACCGCTCCCCGGCCAGGCTGCCCCCCAGGGGAGTCGCAGGCCAGCCAGGCCTCATGGCCTTGGGGCTGTTCTCAGGAAGGGAGCCTGCGAGAGGGGCTGTGGGGTCCGCCAAAGTCCGGGCAAGGTCGGGGCTGGATGGAGGGGGCAGCGGAGGGGGGGACGGGCCAGGACTCGGCGGCCGCCAGCTCTCCCTCCCCTCCTCCAAAGCGGGCAGGGGCCCGGCGGTGCAGGCTCAGCTCCTGCTCAGGCCCCGACCCTCCTTCCCTGGGCTCAGAAGCCCGCCACGCAGAAGGCAGGCGCGCAAGTTCCATCCGCGGACAGAGGGGTCCCTTGTTGAAGCGGCCTGAGGGCAAACAGGGCAGCCCAGTCGGGCGAGTCCGCAGGCCGCCATGCTGCTCTCGCGGAGGCCTGTCCTCCCGGAAGGGCTGCGTCTCCCAGGGCGGAGGAGAAGTCGGAACTGGAGTCCCTCAGGGCTGCTCGCCAGCTTTGGGGTGAGGGTCAGGAGGAAAAGAGAGGGTCCCAGTTCTGCTTTTTCCGGCGCTGACGAAGAAGAGCCGTTTCTCTGGGCCTCCAGAACACAGTCTCCAGGGACGCCCCCTCCACAGCGCCGCCACAGACCAGTCCACTTCCCCTCAGGCGCCCAAGACGCTCTTGACTATGTGCGCATGCGCGAGCCTCCCGCGCCTCCTCTGTTTCCCGCCTTTTTGCTGGCAGGAGCCCCTCCCTCTGCCACTGCTCCTCCCTGCAGGCCGCTGGTGGCCTGGGGCTAGTCCTCAGGCACTGAACTTTCTCCCTTCCATCCCTTCCATTCTAGCGGAGACCGAGAGAGCCGAGAAAAGAACTCTGAGAAAGAGCAATGGGAGAACTAGGAGACAAAGGGCGGGGAGAATGCCGAGCTTCCTCCTCCACTGGTTCCCAGGCAGAGAGCCAGGCCTCCAGTGATGGCGCCCCACCCCTCCCCCTTAGAATTGCCCCACATCTAGGCTTCCCTGCTGGGGTGACCCCCTCGAGACTCCCCACTAGTCTGCCTGAGGGATGCTTTTCGCCACCTCCAGGTCTGCATTTTTGTTGGTTTGGGGACTTTTAATGCGTGTAAGGGGTCAGGGCCAGGTCATAGGTCCAAGTTGTTGGAAGTGAGTCCCTGCAGTGGAGTGAGGCCCGGATTGCTCAGGGGGCGAGACCCAGAGAGGAGCGAGCCCAGGACTGGGTGGTTTGGGGGCCTGGCGGTGGAGCGTAGCAAGGATTAGCCCTCAGGGCGGGGCCTGGCGGCTGGAATTGGCCCTCATGCGAGGATTGCAAAGAGTTCACCGGAGCCCAGCAGGGAAATGGGGCCCACCTCAGCCGGGAGCAGGTAAGGAACTGAGGAACTCGGGCAGCCCCCTCCCCTAGATCCACCCCCAGACACCCTCCTGCCTCTCACTGCTCACACCGGTCCCACCTCCTGTCTGTCTAAGCACATCCGCTGTGTGGGATGAGGCCCAGGCAGGTGGCCCAGCCTCACCCGCCTCCTCCTCCCTCACCCCCAGGACAGGGAGGACCTCAGCAGCCTGGTGAAGTCCGAGAGTCCGCGGATCCTGGCGCTGTGTTCACGCCCCCAGCAGGTACCCCGCTCATGGTGCCTGGAGGTGCACATCCAAGGCGACGGCTTTGGGGCCCAGACCTCCAAATCCCACTAGCCCTACCTCAAGAGCTGGGCCCAGGAGCTAGGCACCCCTGTCCTCTCCATCGGCTTCTTCCCAGCCCCCGGGGCCCCCTTCCCCTGCACGCTGGAGGAGTGCTGCTCTGCCTACTGCTGGGCCTTCAAGCACTGCGCCCTCCTCCTAGGTGAGCCCTGACCCCTCACTGCCACCTATTCCCCCTTCCTACCCCAGCCTGCTTCAGCCTCCACCCCATACTGCAGGGGGAGTGAGCCATCTAGTTACTCAGGCCTCAGTCTCTCACCGCAGCCTCCCTTTACCCCTCCTATACCACCCAGCACTCTGCCACCTGTTTGCGCCCAGCACCCCACCTCTGAGACCCAGGGCTCCTGGCCCAGAGCTCTAGTTCCTCCCTGCCAGGCATGACCAGTGGTGAGGGAAATAAAACAATTGTTCTATTTATGATGTTAAATATGAGTTAGTTGACTAGAAAAATGCAAACTTAAAAAGTTGGCTTCAGAACAAACCGAGAGTCATAGAAATAAGTCAGCTGCTTCTCCTTTACAAACTGACTCATGTCCAGATGATACTTGAAGACTCTTTTTTTCATCATTTGTTGAAAAGCATGTCATTACACAAGCCAGTGTTGCCACCAGAAGCCTATACTAAATTGCGTCTGTCTGGAAGAACTTAACAAAGGTAGGTGCCCTGTATGTCTAATGTTTTAGAAATCTGAACCCAACCAGTTTTTCTGGTATGCTGATCACCAGAGAAAACTTACGATGTTCCTTAGGCCATAGCATCATTCCTGTCATTTTTTTTCCTTTATGTCAGCAGAGGACCTCCACAGTGAGGCTGAGGGGTTCCCTAGGATGTGGCTGGTCCCAGGGCTACATGGAGTATCAGCCATTGACTCCGTGAGTTGGAAGTGTGTGTGGTGGGAGTTGCATAGACACAGGCTTCCAAGAAACACCCTGTAGGTATTTCCCTTCTTTATATTACTTTTCCTGTTTGTGTGGGGAGAAGTAGTGTCTGAGAGAAGAAGGGAGGGTAAGTCTTTTGAGTAAAGGGCCGTTTGCTTCTGCCAGTACCCTGGTGATGGTGAGTTTTTATTTGGTTTTGTCTGTAAATATATTCAAGCTGCATGACGAAAAGAAACAAAAGGTACTCAGGACAAAATGTAGTTTGAAACCTTTTCATTCTACTTGGGCCAGTAAAGTTCAGACATGCAATTAATCACAATTTAACACAGAAAACAAGGGAGATGGGAGGATGCAACTGGTTAGTGATGCCCCCACCAGTGACTGTGACTTTTTAGCTATAAAGTGCAGGACAGTGCTGGGCAGCAGGGAAGCCAGGAAACAGCATGACAGGCTGCAGCCCAGTAAGGTACTGGTTGAGGTCACATTGTAACCAAAGTTCAGTCTCTGAACCTGATGCCAATCCAAATAACGAGAACAGTCTCGAGTGGAAAAGGAAAGTCTTTACTGTGCCAGGCAAAGGGAGCAAAGCAAGGGCTCATGCCTCAAAAATTACTAGCTCCCCATTAAGAAATGGGCAGGGATTTTTATTCGAAGTTTTGAGGAGTGGGGGGTGGTGCATGTAGCCTTGCTGGCTGACGTTTCCCCTCTAGCCTGCGTCTGGCCTTGAGAGGCTGCTTGTAGAGAGGGTGGGTATGGTGAGATAGGAAGATTGCAGGTGGGCATCCTTGGCTGTCTTGTCTTCCTGATGGATGGTAGATTCTGGCGTCCAGGAGCCAAGGAGTTGAGATCTGGGAAGCCTCAGCTTTCTGATGTGCTTGAGACAGCAATTTCCCTGGTAGACTTCAAGGAGGCCTTATTAGCTAAAACTTTAGTGTGCCCCCAACTCCAGGCCACCTGGGCTTTAACATTTTGTAACTCCTATTTGGTTGTAGAGCTCAAGAAGTCAAAGGATAAGGGAACAGATATTTATATATGAGTGTAGCTAGAGAAGCCTAAAAGGGGGAGGTGTGTTTTACTTTTAACCCCATATAGGCTGGGTTCAATGTATGAGAACCAATATCAGTGTTGGTGTTAAGAGCCTGTAACAAGATCTCAGGCCTGTGTCCTCTGTTCCCTGTCCTGTTGCCCACTCAAATTAATCCATGCCTTGTAAGTCTGAAGACCTCAAGGCCCAGGTCCACATTGTAAAAATCCTGTCACTCTGAATGGACTGTACCCAAGGCCCTGCACAGTCTCTACCCCAGGCTTCAGGCACACTGGCTACTCCCAGTTTTGAAGGGATGTGGGTGTGGCTGTGAGCAGGGAGGGTGGGTCTCCAGGTCCTTTCATTCCTTGGACTGGATCCTCATTTCCATTGATTTTGTTGTAAAGTTGCAAAGACTAAAAATCACCCAAGCATTTTCTCCAGGAAGACTCCCTTTGTTCTAGTTATTTATACAAGCCAGCCCTGCTAGGATCACGCGCAGTGCCCGTTCCAACAGCTTTTAGGACTAAGTCCTAACTTTAGTCCAAAACACAGGTGATCTGTCGATCCAGCTGCCCCAAACAGCAACAGAGTTTGTGATACTTGCTTATCTTAAGTCCCCAGTGTGGGAGAATGGAGAATAGTAACTTAACTATGATCCTTTTCTGCTATTTTTTGAGGGAGGTCCAGAGCCGCAGGTAATATTTTTAAATCCTAAGATTCCAGGTACTTCTACATAAGTGATGACATGATTGCTTGAGTATTTTGGTTTAGTTTTATACATTAGGATAAGGAGACTCAATTTGCAAATCTCCTAAAACCTACAATATGGCAACAATATGCCCTACTAGTGGAATCTCTCAAATTATACTATTTATGAAAATGTTTCTCACATTCTGTGTTCCTGAGAATTACCTGGGTTGCTTTTTGAGAATGGAGATTGCTGGATTACATGTTTCTATAGCCAAGGCTGAGAAAAACAGGGCTAGGGTGGGGATATGTTCTCCTTATAGTGGGAGGACCTGCAAGGTGCAGGCAAAGGGCATAGATGTGTCATTTTAACATTGGGAAGACAGGAAGATTAAGACGAGTGATCCAATCTATGACATGAACCCTCATTTATTAGATACAGGAGTCCTAACCATAATCCTTACATTTAAAATAAATATTTGTTAAATGACTCTCAAATTTCCTCACCTTGAGATTTCACATGTGTGCAGGAGCACATCACACACACACACACACACACACACACACACACCCCTCAGGTAACCTAGAGAACCATGGACTGCAGCAGGCAGGCATCAGGAGCAGAGCAAAGAGAGCAAATGGCTTTCATGATGTCCCTGAGACAGTCATCTCATGGACTGCTCTGAGGGCTGAGATGGGGCAGGGGACAAGGGCAGGTGCCTCTGAGGGGTGAGGGACCTGCTGGGAGGAGTGAGGGCACCAGAGTGCTGGGTACTGATGTCTCAAAAGACTCACTACTCCCAACAGAGAGCACCTCTCTGCAGCAGCTGTGCATACAGAGGGTCCCCGGGCCAGGCTGCCAGTGCCTTGTCCCCACCACCAGCCCTGCTCCAGGATGCGGAATAGGCGATCTGTGCCCCAAATGGGTGGGATTGAGGTTGACGGTGATATCAAGGGAAATCTATAATTCCAAACTTAAATGCCTGTCCTACAAAATAAGAAAAGACCCATGCATTCTCTATTAAGACCTCGGGGCACACACTGCCCACATCTAAATTAGCAGGAAGTTCAGTTATGTCCCGGGTTCTTCTCTGACAGGTCCACTTGCATATGAATAGAATGGCTCACATTTGTCCCTGCATCTCTCCTTTGTTCAGCTGCTGCCACCTCCTGGCAGATGATTGATGATCAGGATGATGGAGCTTGATAGCCTGCTCCCACAGCTGATCAGTCTTGGCCTCCAGACTGGTGGGAAAAGAGAGGCACTGACCATTCTGAAGACCTAGGGGTATTGGGAAGGTTGGGCACTCAGAGCTGCCCAAGTGTGACAGGGACAGAAAGTTGATGTAGGACTGGATCAGGGGACAGAACTGAGGGGCCTCAGCCTGAAGCACTGAACTGGGAAGTTCTTGAACCTTTGCAGGGGAAAGCCTAGAATCTCCAGAGGCAATGAGTCAGCTGCAGTAGCTCAGAGAGCTGGGCAGTCCTGTCTGGTCACCATCTACTTCTCCTCCCTCCAGGAGTAACATCGTCTTCTCACCTCTGCCTCCCCAAACTCACCTCTGGCCCTTCACTGTCCAACTCTACATGAAGGGACTCTGGAGTCCCTTTCCTGCATTGCAGGGAGGAAGAAAGGAGGCCTATTTCCCACAGACAGCCCAGCAATGGTTTCCTGAGAGTTGGGGTAAGGCAAGACCTCACACTCCCCACGTCCAGCGTCCTCATCTGGAGTTGATGGTCAAACCCAGGTACCAGCTGTTCCCTCAGGCCCTGAGAGAATCTGTGACACAGTGAATGACATCTCTCCTGATTCTTCCCAGTAGGAAAGCTCTTGAAATACCTGAGAGGACCCATTTCTTGCTGTGGAAGGCTCAGTCTGGAATATTCCACAGCAGCTCAGCCAAGGCCCATGTGCACAGATTCTAAGTGGCAGGGCCTTCAGGGCACAGGCTCACAGTCATTTCCCCTAGTGCCTGTGCCTGGACAGGGGCTGCTGGGCCCTGAGTGTCCAGCCTTCAGTGCCTATTATGCCTGGAACCATCCCTCTCCAAAATGACTGGCTCCTGGGGTTGGTTCCAGGTCATCAGTCCAGGCTGCTACATCCTCCAATGGGAGATTCCTCCCTGGGGTCCCTGATGTCTGTCCCAGGAGCTTCACCCAGAACAAATCTAAAGAGTGTTTGAGGGCTGGGGGTTGTGGCAGTAAGAACACTTGCATTGGTCTCAGGCGATGGAAAAGGTCCACAGAAGCTCTGGAGGAGCGGGAGTGCCGTCTAGTGGATGGTTCCTGCTGGAAGAAGAGCAAAAGGGGCCAGGAGAGGTGCGAGATTAGGGCTGATGTTGGACTAAGGGCACATTCAGGTTCAGAAGGAGGCATCTTTACGAGAGATTAATTTATGGATGACTGTAGCTCACCAGCTGGAAGAATGGTTTTTCAAAGAGTGTAACCTCAAGTCGGAATGACACCACTAGGTTATACTGCAAGATCAGATGAGGGAAATACTACATGATAACAAATCTACACGAAATGTCATTAGACAATCTCCTCTGATGTTCTTACCACCTTAAGAGGCAGCTTAGCAATGAATTGAAAGACACTCTATCATTGAGAAAATATATCCTATTAAGAAGAAAATTATATCATCAGATTTTCTCTTTATTTTCAGAATCACATACCTTGGCATCATTCCTCAAGTGTGAATCTACACACTAAAAATGGACTTTTTCAGCGACTGGCTAGTGTTGGGGTCTCACTCCCAGAAAATGTGGGCTGACAGTACCCCCCCGCCAACCTTGGGGCCCTCTCTGAAGCACAGGAGCCCTTGATGCTCCCTCATTAGGGAGAGGATGTTCTTTTTAGTGTCCTCACCATTCACTCATCCACTCTCACACTCTGGGCAGCATCCTTATCCATCTTGGATTTGATACTTAATTCACTGATCTCTATTTCTGTCCTTCATTCATCCCAACATTGTGACAGACCCAGGAGTGCCTTCGACTCCGTGATTTTTGAGGGAAAAGTTCTCAAAAACACTTGCTTACACCCACTTTGAACAGACCTCCACTTGAGTTCCATCATCATTACCCACAAGGATTTGGACACTGTTTTTTGGTTGTCAGATGCTTTCCGACTCTTAGAGGCACGCGTGACTCTCTGCACAGGGATGACCAGTAGAAACGGACAAAGAGAAATCACATTAGTGTTCACAGAAGATCTATAGGAACTCATGAAAGCTTAAAATCACAGGAGAGTCCACATAAAATCCACATTCCTGTGCTGAAACATGGATGCTAGTGACTTTCACCATTTCCTTAAGAACCAAAGTACAAAAAGTGATATTAACAATGAACTGAAGAATAAAATATGCATCACAGTTACTGATAAAACTAAAATAGTTGTTTTTCCTTAAAATAGCATCAAGTGCATTATGTTCATTTTCACAATGGTGTAATTGTGGCTTCAGGCTATCTACAATTTCGTGACCTGGTAGAATTGACTCCTCTTTTCCCTTAAAATCTCAAATACAAAACTAGAAGGTGGCCCCTGGGCCATCTCCCAGATCCCACCGCCTGCGATGAGCAGCAAGACAAGCCGAGCTGAAGCTCCCCTGGTCCTCAAGACAGCCGGGGCCCCCTGGGCTGTCCCTGCACCCTGATGTCTCCACATCCACAGAGCCCTGATGGGTGAGTGCAGGGCCAGCAACTGGAGAGTCTCCCGCTCTCTTTGTGGCCCCATTCCAACCATCACCACAACCCTGCACTCTTAGCCTCCAGCCATGTACACAGACATCCAAAAGTTCTCCTGGGCAGTATGGGTCAGGACACTGGGGAAGGGGGCTGAGAAGAAGTTACACCCACGATGAGTCTACCGCATATGGTTTCTCCTTCCTTGCTCATATTTGTGTGCACATCAGCTGGCCCCATTTTCTGTTTTGTTATCCCTACCTGTGTTTGCAAAGGGCAAGAAGCTGGGAGCTGTCCATGGTGTGAGGGCAGCCCAGCGCTCTCCTGGCTGGGCAGAGGCTTTTGCGAATCTCATTGCTTCCTTTTAATACTGTCCCTGAAACATTCTGCCACCACAACTCCACTTTCCTAGGAAATAGGGTTGGGAGTTGGGATGATTTAGGCATAATGTTTTACCTGTGTGTCTCAGGAAAGAACGGACCCAGAGTTTCAGGTGAATTTCCGCTAAGAAAAAATTCCCATTAGCAGAAAAAGAGTAAATGAAAGGAAGCGTCCTCGTTATTCACATTTTTTACAGGTGATCCCCTCAGTCACAGACCTGTTCAATTTCCCAGGAAGCCCTCTACTCCCTAAGGAGAAGGCAAAAAATCCTGGAAATAAACGTTAAAAATTTAGACGTTTTTCTCAGCTGGGGATGGCACTGCCCTCTACTCAGAGAGAATTTGGAAATGGGAGGGGCATGTTTTTGCTCTGTCAGTGCCTTGATAAGCCTTCCAGAACTAAGAGTGTGGGGGTGAGAGATAATAAATGTGATTAGAGGCTCAGGACTGTCCCACACAACCTGGGGTTTCCCACCCAAATGCCAATTGCGGCTCCTCAGAAGAAATGAATCAGTTGATTTCATTTTTCTTTATAGACCATATCCTCAACTGACATAGTATATATTTATTTATTGGTTGGTCTTCTGTCTCCACATCTTTTAGAAAATGAGGTCCATGAGAGAATCGACCTAGCTTTTTTTAAAGCTTTATATTCTGACCTATAATGAGGAAAATCCATGAGATTCATGTTTGAACAGTATTTAAACATGCTTTGGATGCAAAGAACAGAACATGCAAAGTGTCCAAAGGACCTCTTACTTGGTTTCTGATCTTCTCTATTATGATGCAAATATAGTTTTTATTTATTTAAATGGCATTTTGCCACATATAAGGCTTATCTCATTTTTTTTCATTAGTTATTATCTTCTTTGAGATTTATCCTTTAAAAATATTTGGGCCTATTTCAGTGGTTGTCAACTTTATTGTATTTTCCTCCCAGCGATATTGGGAAATATCTGAAGGTGTGCTTTTGTTGTCAAAAATTATGGGTGAACTATTGGTACCTACTGGATTGAGGCCAGGGATGTTGCTACAAATCCTGAACACACAGGACAATCCCCTACAACCAAGAATGATCTGGTCCAAAACACGCGTAGCTTCAAAGTTGAAAATCCTTCTACAGACAAACATCTTCCTGTATGAGTTTTAATAAGAAAGAATATGGCAATTTCCATGATAATAAAGCAGCTTCTTAATATTTTATATGAGAAAAAAACCATATATAGAAACTGGGCAAATGGGGTAGGCAGAGAAGGAAGCCTGCCTTCCTGGCAAGTCTGTTCCCTGGGGGAGAAGGCAGGAAGGAGTGGGTGGGTACAAGGGAGAGAATGGATTTGATAGGAAGAGTGTCTCTCCAGTGTGGAAAGCAGGATAGCTCATGTCCAAAGGGATCCTGTCTGGCCTCCTCCTGGGTCCCCACAGATGCCTTGGGCCTCCAGCTTCTTGGAAGAGAGGGGCCAGGAGCCCAATGATGACCACTACCTCCTTGATGGTTGAGCCAGACATCTGGGGCTGCTTGATTCACAGAAGTGGAATAAGCTGAGGCAATTGATGTCTGAATTGGGGTGGGAGGTCAGGGCCACAGGCTGCTTCTTGTGGGTCTGATGCCTTTGGGTTTGCCAAGATGGGGGCTGAGGTATTGAGAGGGGTGGGGAGGGTGGGGCTTGGAGGTGCTGTAACTGTGACTGGTCTGGAACAAGCGGCCCCCAATCTTCTGTTGGTGGAGCCCCAACATGGATTCAGTATCGGGGGACAAGGGTGTCTGCAGGAGGTACAGAGCAGGATGGTCAGGACTTGTGATCTCATCTTTTCGAACAAAATCCTTTGCTTGGTGGGCTCCACAGGAGAAGGACAGGGGGTGTAGAAACTTTGCAGCACCTGGTGGAGGTGGTCTTGGTGATCAGTGACCCGTGTCAGTGAAATGCAGAGTCCAGCAGGGTGAAAGCAGCTAGGATTTGAGTCTCAGGGGTGCCTGGAGGGCTCTGACTTTTTGGGGGGAACAGTAGTTGAGTGGCCTCAGAGGAAAATGGGCCCCACTGGTGGATTCTGTTGAAGACTGAGGTAAGGCCCCAAGCCCCAGAGTTGGAGTCCTCACCGAGCTGAGGATTTGGGCCCTAGGCTGGTGTTGTCCCTTGTCAATGCAAATAATCAATAATCAATCTATAGTTAAGAAAGATAAAGTGATATTTCTCTATGCCAAGTTCAGGACTAGCCCAGAAGTTCAATCTCCACCAGGGAAGAAAGCACTCCAGACAAGCATGGTTTATGGCATGGTTATGTAACATTTCAGAACAAAGAACATAGACCAAGCATGACAGGAATACAATTTTTTTCCCCAAAGTCACAAGATGTTTTGCTGCAGTTTAGCAGATAAACAGCAGGTCAACTTGACCTTGGTTCTCTGGGAAGAAAAGTTTATCTTCAAAGAATTATTGATATTGGCATCAGAAGAAGGGAGACAGTCATACCTATCTTTAAAGAGTGCATTCTTTACATTGAGAAAATGTTTGAAGCAGGTGTATAGTGCACGTTTGGTGGGCTATAAGTCAGGCTGCTCTGGGAAAAACAGGTTTTAGGCTGAGTCAGATTTAAACCAGAATGGCTTCCTCAAATACTTCAGCAGGTGAAACCTTATTATTATTACTTTCATCACCCTGCAGCAGGGAGTCAGCAGACAGGGATGGCTGGATATCTGGCTCTGTCTCAACCTCCCACACAGGAGTGAAGCCTTCTGTTCAGAGGTCCATCAGGGCACAAGGAAGTGATCACCCCATTTCTCATGTGGGGCTTAATCACAGATGGCCAGTGCCCTGGCTCCACCTCCTGCTCTCACTGCCAGGCTCTCCAAGAAGAGCAGTTCTTTGTCAGTCCTCAGTCTCCCTTTCTCATTGCCTGAAGCCTCAGTCCAGTCTCCCAGGTACTGGGGTCTAGGCTCTCCTCCCACAGTGAAGACCTTGAAGAACTCGGTACCTATGTGGGAATATGGAGGTGCCCCTGTGACCTCAGAAGAGCAATCTTGAGGTCCCTGGGCCTCACACTGCTCTCCAGTGCAGAGTAGACCAAACACTATGCCTCATGTAACTCTCCCAGAAACAGAGGGGAGGGCTGGGTATTGGAATCCTGGCCCCCTCCTGGGAAAGCGCCTCCAAGCCCAAGTGACTACCACCACGTTCAGGGACTGCTGGTCCCAGTCAGGTCGCATCTTGGCAGGTAGTCACAGGGTCTGGGGGGGGAACCGTGTTCACGGTGGGTGCGCTGAGCCCAGTGTGGGCTTGGTCGTGCACAGACAGCCGTCCTGGAGGAGCAGGTGCTGGGATGGGTGTCTGTGAGCAGGGATTTGGCTGTCAGAATCTCCCCAAGTTCAAATGTGGCTGGAGTGAGGCACACAGGGTTCTGGTATGTTTGGCATCGAAGCTGTAAGATGGTGCTCAAAACCTTCCAGGCCGGTGCCCCAAAGACATGTGACAAGGTGGTTGTCTTGAGCGGAGAGGCAGCACAGAGAGCAACCTCTGCTGAGAAGAAGGGAAGCTCAGGCCTCTCCTTGTCCACAGCCATTTTCAGGTGGTTGGATCTAGGAAAAGAGCCAGGAGCTGCCACTAGTCTTGTATTTCAGATTTAAAGGAAGAAAGGATGATACTTTCTGCCAGGCCATGAATTTATAGACAGCCAGCAACTTCAGGATGGTGGGGAACACATACTACTGAAAGGCATTCCTTTTCTACATGGTAAGAATGAGGATAAGGCGCTTGGTTGCCCTTTTAACAACAAAGAAACAACTTAGTTTTATCAGTAACTGTGCTGCATGTTTTATTCTTCTATTAATGTCACTTTTGTAGTTTACCTCTTAAGGAAATGGTGAAAGCAAACAGGATCCATGGTTTAGCACAGGAATGAGAATTTTATGTGGATTCTCATAGGGTTTTAAGCTTTCATGCATTCATATAGATCACCATCTCGTTGAACACTAATGCAATTTCTCTTGATCCATTTCTACTAGTCAAACCTGTAGAGAGAGAGTCACATTTTTCCTTTAGAGTTGGAAAGCATCTGACTACTAAAAAAAGTGTCCAAATCCTTCTGGGTAATGATGATGCCATTCAAGTGGAGGTGTATTCAAATTGGCTGAATGTAACTGTGTCTAAGAACCTTTTCCTCAAAATCTCAAGCAGAAGGGACCTCCTTGGCCTGTCACAATGCTGGGATGGATGAAGGACAGAAATATAGGTCAGTAATTTAAATATCAAAACTAAGAGTGGACAAAAGATTCTGCCAAGAGTGTGAGAGTGGATGGATGAACGGTGAGAACACTAAAAAATCCCCCTTCCCCTAATGAGGGAGCATCAAAGGCCCCTGTACTTCAGAGAGGGGCCCTGGGTTAGGGGGCAGCACGCTGTCAGCCCACAGGTGCTGGGAATGAGACCCTGATACTGGCCAGTCTCTGACAAAGTCCAATTTTGGGTGTAGATTTGCACTTAAGGAATTGCGCCAAGGTACATGATTCTGAAAACAAAGAGAAATTCCTATGATTTAATTTTCTTCTTAATAAGACATTTTCCTAATGATAGAAATGACATTGCATTCATTGCTAAGCTGACTCTTAAGACGATAAGAACATCAGAGTAGACTGTCTAACGACATTGCATTTAGATTTATCATGTATTTTTTTCATCTCAGCATCTATATTATTTCCCTCATCTGACTTTGCAGTATAACCTAGTGGTGTCATTCTGACTTGTGCTTACACCCTTTGAAAACCATAGTCTTCCAGCTGGTGAGTATAGGCAGCCATAAGCTAATCACACCTAAATATGTCTCCTTCTCAACCCGAATGGGCCCTTTGTCCAAAGTCAGCCCTAATCTCTGAGCTCTCCTGGATGCTTTTTGCTCCTCTTCCAGCAGGAACAATCCACTACAGGGCACTCATACTCCCCCTTGAGCTCTTGGGGACCTTTCCATCACCTGAGATCAGTGCAAATGTTCTTACTGCCACAACTCTCAGCCCTTAAATACTCTTTAGATTGCTCTGGGTGAAGCTCCTGGGACAGATATCAGGGACCCCAGGGAAGAACCTCCCATCAGAGGATGTGGCAGCATGTACTGGTGACCTGGAACCAACCTTAGGCACAAGTCATTGGGGAGAGGGATGGTTCCAGGCACAGTGGGCAGGGAAGGCTGGATGCTCAGGGTCCAAATGCCCCCACCCTATGTGTGGGCACTGGAGGAAATGACTGTGAGTCCATGGCCCTAAAGGATTGGATCATTCCTCTTAACTGTCCCTGCCCTCCCCATAGTAGAATTACACATCTACATCCTTTGTTTGTGCATCAGGGGTGTAAATAAACGCCCCTGGACTTCTGATTCCATCTGGCTCTGCCCCACTGGTCTGACGTCATTAGGGTCAGGGGAGAGGAGGGAATGAACCCTAGTCTGCCTGGACACTCTGGCTCAGGGAGGACACAGGGACATTACTGCTCCCTTCTCCTACTTGCAGATGGTCCAGCTCAGCCCCAGGGCCGTAAACATTGTAACTAGATACCCCTAAAGTAGACAGAATTTGGCCTTCTATCAGAGCACAAATCTTAAGTTGGATGAAATCTTGTTGGGGTACATAAGAGATGTGGGATGAGAGCAATTGCAAATTTAAGAGTGGGACATGGTTCAATTTTTGTATTATTCGTAAACACCTAAAAATGCTTGAGATTTATGAATGTAAACTACTTGGCACAAAGACTTTTCCTTCTACACTTCTTCCTTGTCCACCAGAGGGCAGCAGAGCTACGCTACTCCACAGCCTGGAGCCTCCCCATTGGGCTGCTGACCTCTCTTAGCATCACCCAAAGCCCCATAGGGTCTGACCCTCACCAGCATCATTCAGTCTACTGTTATCCTCACTCTTCAAGCTCCCCATGCTGGACTCTGTCAGTCTCTCCATCCAAGCAAGTATTTGCCCACCTGAAGGCTGGTCCCCCTGCAGACAGCTCCTCAATCCACACTGTCTGTCTTTCATGGGGTGAATGTCTATTCATGCTTCAGGTCTTAGCCAAAAATCCACTTTTTCAGGGGCGCTCTGGTGATCCCCAGACCACTTGAGACTTCATTACGTGCTTTCCCTTCACTGTCCTTCTCTTGATTTGAATTAACTCCTTAGTTCCATGATTTTCTCTGAGTGTCTGTCTCCCAGTCACAAGGCAAACTCTGTGTCCAGAGCCCCATGTGTGTCCTGTTCTCTGTGGACTTCCCAGGGCCCATACCAGGACCTGATGTGTCATGGATGCTCAGTAAATACTTATCAGATGGATGAGGGAAACCACACGATGGAAGCCTGTCACCCCTGTGTGACACCTCGGGGTTAGGGCATGTTATATGTAGACACAGGGGCCCTGGCATCAGCATGGGAGGAGGCCAGCAAGTGCCCACAGCTGTCTCAGGGATGGGCCTATACCCCTTGTAGATTCAGGAGGGAGGGCTTGGCCCTCCCAACAGTGAGAGGTCGGATCCTCATTCATTCCCGGAAAATCATACCCCCTCCCCATCTCTACCTTGTAGGTGACTACTCTCCAAGGAGGGCCTGGGATGAAAGCCTGTGTCCTTCCTCTTTTCACAGAGACCTCACCTGGCACAAAATCTGGATTCTTAACCCCAAGTGTACTTAGCACTAGGAGAGAATCAGAGGCAACACCACATCCTGATAGTCCTTGGTGTGTGGGGATAGTTGGCTATGGTCCCCTGAAGACATCTCACCAGCCCAAGGCATTCCAGTGAATGAGGGAAACTCCCATGCAGATGGGACAGGAGAACCAGGATCTGTGTTTGCTTCCATCCCAGAAGGGTTGAAGGTCCCAGGGGGCCCCCCTCAAGTAACAGAGGAACCTACAGGATCCTATGGCTGAGTCTCCAGATGGAGCAGCTCCAGCTCCTGGTCCCTGTGAGGAGGTCTAAAGCAGATCACAGACAGGAACACAGATGACTCGGATGCAACACCCCAGTGCTATGATGGGAGAAACACAGGCCATTCTGGGGACCAGCCTCACAGGCCTTGAGACTTCCCAGTGTGCCTTGGGACCTCAAGAGATCAATCATTGGGCGCTTTCTTTGATACCTCAGGGACAGTGAGCTCCTCCTGAGACAGCACATCCACCAAGCAGCACAGAACACTGGATCAGGAGTCCACTGGACAATGCCTGTCCTCCTCCTGAGCTCATCCTGAGCTGTCATGGAGCTGGGCAGCCTGGGGACTGACAGTGACAGGAACCTGGCTCAAGGGTCCCTCAGCCTGGAGATCAGAACTCACCTGTGTCCAGGGCTCAGAGCCAGCTCACACGCTCTGGAGCCTGGTCAGCATCCCTGGTGCAGCCCCTGACGTTGGCTGCAGGTCTCCTCATGCCCTCCAGGAGGCGACATTGGGACACGGACACACAAACACACGCGCGTGCGCGCGCACACACACACACACACACACAATTAGCTAGAAAATAACACAGGAACTGGCTTTGACTAAGGAGGTGGAAAAGGAGCCTGATTTCCATCCCTCTGTTAAACAGACCCCAGACCCTTCTGGGTCCTGCCTTCCTTCCTATACTTTCCCACTCACCCCCCCTAGGGGCCTCAGAGCACCCTCTTCTCTCAGGTGTCCCTATGCGCCTCCTACTCCCTGCCAGGCACAACCCATGGGGAAGGAAGGATGACCACAGGAAACCCATACAGGCAGAGGATAGAGGCCCCAGGACATTCAGGGAGCACATACACAGACTCTGAGTTACCACTCAGCCAACACATGGAGAGGGAAGGTCTCCATGAAACCTTCCCCCGAGGACCAGATAGCCCATAGCCACCGAACCTCCCACCACCATCATCCTCACACCCAGGAGACACAAGATCCCCTTCATACCCGAGACCAGCAGCTCCTCCTGAGACACCAGACATTCATCCACAGATGTTTTCAGCTTGTTCCAGGCACTGGGGGTAAAATAATATCATACAAGTATCTGCCTTGGCGAAGGTCACATTCTATGGGAGAAAGACAGACAAGCAAGGGATATAGAATGTGATGTCAGGGACTGACAAGTGTCAGGAAGGTAACAGAGCAGAGAAAGTTCAGAAAGTGAAGACAGAGGGTCTTTAGAGCAGGTGGTCAGGGAAGGCATCTCCCAAGGATGCTCCTGAGAGTGATCAGGCCGCTGAGGGCAATGAGGGAGTGAGCCGGGCAGATGCCTGGGGAAGAGTAATGGGAACAGAGGAAATAAGTTCACAGGGGCTGAAAAAATGGTGGTCATGCTGCTGACCTTGACCAGTGGGAGACACACACACACATACACACACACAGACTCCAAGTCTAAGAGATGAAGAGACCGCCTCAGGACCCTAGGCCTCATCTTTCCTTCCCAATACATAGGTCCAAATATTGATCTCTCTCTCTTCCCTCCTAGGCTCACTCTTAACCTTCTGGAACCCACGCACCACTGCCAACTCACTGTTGAATCAGTGGAGTTCAATACTGCCAAAGGGAAGGATGTTCTACTTCTTCACGGTCTGAGAGAGAATCTCATAGGTTATCACTTTTTAAAGAGGACAGAGTAGCGTCGAAACACCACATTTCATTATACATAATAGACACACAAGGAATTAGCCCAGAGCCTGTATACAGTGGTCAAGAGATAAGATACCCCAACGGATCCCTGCTGTTCCAGAAGTTCACCCAGAAGGATTACAGGTTACCACACCCTACAAGTTATAAAGAAGAATTTTCACAGTGAAGTAGGAACTGGACGGCTCCACGTATACAGTGAGTGATTTCTCTCTGACCTCTGGATTTGGGTGGGGTGTATTCTACCTCACACACACAGGACTGACAGGCCTGCACTGTGCCTACATCCCCCTCTGCATTATGTCACATGTGGTTGGAGCATTTGGTGCAGAAGACACACAGTGGAGACAATCATTTGTTTCCTGATGTGTTGGTGTCACACCCACTGGAGTATAAAGGAAAGACTTTGCCTTCTCACTCCCGACTCTACACCTGCAGCCAGCACATAGTGACGCTTGAGAAAGTCTGTGCTTTAACCCAGATGTAGAGCAAGTGGCCTTATGTTCTCTGAGCGCTCTGATCCTCATGCATTTGTCTTCAGATACACAAACCTGCCTTATTCTTTTAAGGACTTGGGTTGGCTGAGAGGTGAGAGATGACAACTCTGATTGAAGATGCCTGGGAGGAATCAAGGTACCACACAGGGCAATGTTCTCTGTTACCGGCAATGTGGAGTTACCCACACCTGTCATTACAAGCATGAGGTCCCTGTAGTGTTAATGTGTACCTGAGACTCAGACCACCACCTACACATGGTCAACCAACAGTCAGAACCTGCAAGTAATAGGTCATATGGCATTCTTATGTAAAATTTTCATAATCACCATACCATTTTCCACAGTAGCCTCACCATTTTACCTTCCCTCCAACAATGCACAAGGATTCCAATTTCTCCACATCATCTCTAGCGCCTGTTTTTCTGTTTTTTTGACAATGGTCATTCTAATAGATCTGAGTGGGCATCTCACTGTAGTGTTGATTTGAATGTCTATTCAAGTGCTTTGCCCATTTTTCAATCAGGTTATTTGGTTTTGTTGTTGTTGTTGAGTTTAAGAGTTCTTTATGTATTCTGGATATTAACACCTTATTGATAAATAATTTGCAAGTTATTCTCTCCCATTCCATAGGTCACCTTTAACTCTGTTGATTGTGTCTTTTGACGAACAGAAGTTTTTTATTTTAACAAAGTCCAATTTATCTATCTTTTTTTGCCTGTTTTTACTGTCATATTCAAGAAATTGCCAAATCCAATGTCATGAGGCATTCTCTCATCTTTACCTCTAAGAGTCTTATATGTTTACATCTTATTTTAGGATTTTATCCATTTTGAGTTAATTTTTGTATATGGTGTAAGGCAATGGTCCAACATCATTCTTCTGCATGTGGATATCCAGTTTTCCAACACCATTTGTTGAAAAGACTAACCTTTCTCCATTGAATGGTCTTGGCTCCCTGGTTGAAATCATCTGATCCTATAATTGGGGCTTTATTTCTGGATATCTGTTGTTCCATGATCTATGTCTGTCTTTATGCCAGTGCCACACTATTTTGATTCTTTAGCTCTGTGGTAAGTTTTAAAATTGGGAAGTGAGATTCTTCCAACTTTGTTCTTCTTCTTCTTCTTCTTTTGAGGAAGATTAGCCCTGAGCTAACATCTCTGCCAATCCTCCTCTTTTTGCTGAGGAATACTGGCCGTGAGCTAACATCCATGCCCATCTTCCTCTGCTTTATATGTGGGACGCCTACCACAGCATGGTTTGCCAAGCAGTGCCATGTCTGCACCCGGGATCCGAACTGGCGAACCCCAGGCCGCCCAAGCCGAACCTGTGCACTTAACTGCTGTGCCACCGGGCTGGCCCCTTGTTCTTCTTTTTAAAGATTGTTTTAATTATTCAGGGTGCCTTGAGATTTCATATGAATTATAAGTTGGAGTTTTCTATTTCTGCAAAACTGTCATTGGTATTTTGATAGGTATTGTATTAAATATGTAGAGAGTTTGGGGTATATTGGCATCTTAACAATATTAATCCTGCCCATCCATGAACATAGATGTTTTCCATTTATTCCTGTCTTCTTTAGTTTCTTTCATCATGTTTGGTAGTTTTCAGTGTACACATCTTTTATCCCCTTGGTTATTTTGTGCCTAAACATTTTATTCTTTTTCATGCTGTTGTACTTGGAATTGTATTCTTAAATTCTTTTTTGAATTGTTCATTGTTACTATATATAAATGTAATTGATTTTGAGTGTTGATTTTGTTTCCTGCAACTTTGCTGAATTTTTTTATTAGTTCTAACAATCTTTTTTATGGGGTAGGAATCTTCATGGTTTTCTACAAATAAGATTATGTCTTCTGCTAAAAGCTAAATTTTTTCTTCCTTTCCAATTTCGATGACTTTTATTTCTCCTTCTTGCCTACTTTTTCCAGCTAGGACTCCTGGGCTATGTTGAATAAAAGTGGTGAAAGCAGCATCCTTGTCTTCTTCATGATCCTAGAGAAAAGTTTTCAGTGTTCCCCTTGGAGTATTATGTTAGCTGTGGGCTTTTCATTTATGACTTCTGTCATACTGAGTAGTTTCCTTCTATTCCTAACAGTACCTGTCTTTTGTTAAAACCGTATCCACTTCTCTCTAGAGATTTCCTTCCCTGTGATATTCAATCCACAGACCAAGAAGTAAAAGTCCTCTTCAGAGTGAGAAACCCTTTAGATTAGAAGCTCTCCAGGTCCTAAAGTTGTGAAGACTGGGGGAGCGGGGGGCATCCTCATTCTCTAAGAAATTAGTTAACAAGAAGTAAATGCATTTCTACTATATAGAACCATCCCTTAGCCCCAGAGATGGACAGGGCTGGCAAACCTGCCTTCCCAAACATATACCGAAGTGTATATAAGCAATGTGGCCTGATCTTTTTTGAAGTCAAAGAAAGTTCTAGGGAAAAATCAATGAAAGTTCATGAAAGAAAAATTTCATCTGATGATGATTTTGTAGGACTTGTGGGATGAAAAGAGTTTCCTCGTACTGAAACTACAGAGATATCCAAGGAGACTGGTCAAGGGTCAACCTGGGATGATATGGGATTCAAAGGAAGAGGGGCAGCCAGCTCCTTACAGAACCTGAACAAAGGCACGCAACCTCCTGCTGAGGGTCGGGGTCATTTTCTGGGTCACATTTACAGAACATACTATGGCCCTGTGAGTGGCTGAGATCTCTGAGGAAGGAGGGGGGCCCACTCTGTCAGTCACCTCTTCTGTTTCTCCAGAGAGCCAGTGGCACAGCCCTCCATCCAAGCCAGCAACACCACAGTCACAGAGCACCATGGTCCTGAAATGCCTCACAAACAACACTGGGATCTCCATCCACTGGTTCTTCAATAACCAGAGTCCGCAGCTCACAGAGAGGATGGAGCTGTCCCAGGACAGCAGCACCCTCACCATACACCCTGTCAGGAGGAAAGTTGCTGGGGATTATCACTGTGAGGTCTCCAACCCGGTCAGTTCCAGTAAAAGTGACCCCAACAGGCTGACTGTTATATATGAGTGACCCTCTTCCCCTCCTACATGTTGTTAAAATTTAAGTAGAATTTTTTTCTTAGCTGTAGGTTGATGGTCATGATGTACTTTATTTACAGAGCTGTTGTGAATAGGCAATGGGAAAAGGTGAAATATTTGAGTCAATAAATGTTCAAAAATGTGAACTGACATTGTCATTATTGTTGGCTCAAGGTCACATTCCACTCCAAATCCCAGCTCTTGTTGCTCTCAGTTGCATCATCTTCACAGTGGAAGGATGGGTAGCAGTCATAGGATGAGGGGTGGGAGCACATGATAAGCTGTTAGGAACCACAGTCCTATTCCTCCTCCAGGGGTAGGTGTGGATGGTGCCTGGATTCTGATATGAACAATGGGAACAGACTGGAGGACACCTACGTGGATAACACAAAGATTGACCCAATGCAATCTGCCAGCATTGTCCTGGTCAGAGGTGGGATAAGTGTTTGGAGAACACAGGCCTCAAGCTGAGACACTGGGACAAGGCGCACCCGCTGAGTGAAGAGACAGTCTCCAGGGTGGTTCCATCCATATCTACAGACCCCACCCCACCTGAGCCCACCTGGGTGGCATCTCCCTGAAGGCAGCATGTGAATCAGGGACACGAGTTTTCTGTAGGGAGAGGGAACTCCTGGACTCAGACCCAGCAATAGAAGGGTACATGCAGGCCAAGATTTCTCTCCACATGAGGTTCCACCATCACCTCAGAAAGATGCACTCAAGCACATCTATTCATGGGGAACACAAGCCCAGGCTGAATCACGCTAGAGGTGAGCCCCAAAGCCCTGAGACATCCCTCACCCTCCAGGCCTACACCAGCCCCTGTAGGCATTGTCCTCTTCAGCCAGCAACTTCCCAACCTCCAGGATCCAAGGAATGGCCTGCATCCCTCTCAGGGTCATCCCTGTGTCCAGGAATGCCTGTGGTTCCACATAGCCCATCTCCATATCCCAGGCCCTCAGTGCAGGGTGGGTGATGCCCCACAGACTGGCTGAGGGGGCTCACTCAGAGAACAGGACTGAGGACCTGCAGGAGAGGAGTACCCAATGTTCCTATCCACGCAGGTGACTGGCGAGTGAGATGTAAATCTATACCTGAAAAATGCACCTTGTCAGACACTGGCCAATGTTAGGGTCTCAATCCCAGCACCTACTGGCTGACAGCACCCTGCCCTCAAAGCTGGGGATCCTCCCTGAAGCACAGGAGACTTTGATGGTCCCTCATTAGGGGAGGAGGGTCTTTCTATTGTCCTCACCATTCACCCATCCACCTCTCACACTCTGGACAGATTCTCCTGTCCGTCTTGGATTTGATACTTAAATTAGTGACCTTTATTTCTGTCTTTCATCCATAAAACATGAACGCTTAAAACGCTATCAGAGCCCACAAAAAATCCACATTCCTGTACTGAAACACAAATCCTGGTCAGCTTTCACCATTTCCTTAAGACATAAACCAAAAAAGTGACATTAATAATGAACTAGGAGGATAAAACAGGCATCACAATTACTGATAAAACTAAGTTATCTCTTTGTCCTTAAAAGAGCATTCCAGTGCATTATCGTTTTCACCATGTCAAAGAGAATGCCTTTCGGTCAGTATGTGTTCTCCACCATCCTGAAGCAGCTGCCTATCTACAATTTTCATGACCTGGTAGAAATTATCCTTTCTTCCTTTACATCTCAAATACAAGACTAGAGGCAGCTCCTGAACCCTCTCCCAGAACAACCACCTGTGACCAGCTATGGAGAGCAGAGGCCTGAGTGTCCCTGGTTCTCCAGACAGCAGAGGTTGCTCTTTGCACTGCCTCTGATCTCAAGACATCTGCTTTGTCGCATATCCATGGGGCACCGGCACAAGAGTCCCAAGCACCATCCTACAGTTGCAATGCCCAACGTCACCAGAATCCTTCATGCTTCACTCAGGCCACATCCGAACTTGGGAAGTTTCTGGAAGCTGAATCCCTGCTTACAGGCACCCACCCCACCACTCGCTCCTTCAGGGCCGCTGTCTGTGTACATCCAAATCCACAAGGTGCCCAGTGTACCCACTGTGACCATAGGTCCCTCCCAGAGCCGCGACCACTCACCAAGATGCCCTGGGACTGGGACCCGCAACTACCCCCATGTGCTGGTCATCTGGGTTTGGAGGCACATTACCAGGCAGAGACTCTGATTCAAACACCTAGCCCTCTTCTGGTCCAGAAGAGTTACCTGAGGCGTATGTGTTTGGTCTGCTGGGCACTGGAGAGCGGTGTGGGGCTCTGGGAACTCAAGATTGCTCTTCTGAGTACAGAGGGGCCCTTTTCTATTCCCACATAGGTACCCACCTCTTCAGTTCCTCCAACATCAAGGAGAGCCCAGACCCCAGTACTAGGGGTTTTGTGCTGAGGCCTCAGGCAATGAGAAAAGGAGACCAAGGTTTGACAAAGAACTGCTCTTTGAGAGCAGGAGACAGAACTAGGGAGAACTTAAGCACCAGAGGAGAAATAGGATGGTCCCTTCCTTGTGCCCAAATGAGAACTCTGAATAGAAGCCTCTACTTCCGTGTAGGATGAGACAGAGCCACATATCCAACAGTCTCAGTCTGCTGACCCCTGCTGTAGGGTCAGCACCAGCCCAGGATCCAAACTTTCAGCTGGGTGACGACTCCGACTCCAGGGCCTTGGGCCTTACCTCTGTCAGTAGCAGGGGCCACCAGTGGGGCCCATTTTCCACTGAAGACACCCACCTAATGGGTACCCCTCTAAGAGCGGGGGTCCTCCAGGTCCCTTTGGAGACTCAAGTCTCAACTGCTTTCACCCTGTTGGGCCCTGAATCTCACCAACATGGGTCACTGAACACCTCAGACCACTTCCACTAGTCCCACGGACAGGACTGCCAAACTTCCAGAACTCCTGTCCTTCTCCTGTGGAGCCCACCAAGCAAAGAATTTTGTTTGCATGCAAGATAAGATCCCAAGTCCTGACCATCATGCTCTGCACCTCCTGCAGATACACTGGTCCCCCCATATCTAATCCACATTGTGGCCTGACCAACAAAGGATTGGGGGCCCCTTATAGTCCCAGATGAGACACAGCTGCAGAACCTCCCAGCCCTGCCCTCTCCACCCCTCTCAATACTTCAGCCTCAATTTTTGCCAAACCCAAGGGCATCATACCCACAAGAAGTAGCCTGTGTCCCTGTCACCCCTACTCCAATTCAGACCTCAGTTGCCTCAGCCTCTTCCACTTCTATGATTCAAGCGCACCTATATTTCTGGCTCAGCCATCAAGTTGGTAGTGGTCACCCTGGGTCTTCTGGTCCCTCTCTTCCAAGATGCTGGAGGCCCAAGACCTCTGTGGGGACCCAGGAGGAGGCCAGGCATGATCCCTTTGGACATGAACTATCCTGTTTTCCACACTGGAGAGACATTGCTCCTATCAAAACCCTTGTCTCCCCCTGCCTACCCACTCATTTTGCCTTCTCCCCAGGAAGCAGACTTGCGAGGAAGGCAGGCCTGCTTCCCCACTTCCCTCATTTGCCCAGTTTGTAGATATGGATTTCTTCTCACATAAAATATTAAGAGGTTGCTTTATTACAATGGAGATTGCCATATTCTTTCTTGTTAAAACTTGCATAGAAAGATGTTTGTCTGCAGAAGGATTTTCAACTTTGGAACTATATACATTTTGGACCAGATCATTCTTGGTTGTAGGGAATTGCCCTGTGCATTGCAGAATTTTTAGCAACATCACTAGCCTCAATTCAGTTGGTAACAATGGTTCACTCATAAGTCCTGAATAACAAAAAAATATCTCCAGACATTGAAAAATATCTCTGGAGGGAAAACTCAATAAAGCTGAGAACCCCTGATCTGGGCTAAGTATTGTTTTAAAGCTTAAATCCAAAAGAAGATAATGATGAATGAAAAAAATGAGAGAAAGACCTAATAAATGGGCCAATGCTGTTTAAATAAACACAAATTTATATGTGGGGCATAATAGAAAAGATCAGAAACTAGGTAAGAGGTCCGTGGGACGCTTTGCTTGTTCTGTTCTTTGCATCCAAAGCCTCTTTAAACACTGTTGAAACATGAATGTCATGGGTTTCCCTAATTATAAGTCAGAATATAGAGCTGTAAAAAAAGCTAAGTCACATCTCTCATGGAGCTCACTTTCTAAAAGGTGTGGAGACAGAAAATCAACAAGTAAATAAATATATACTATGTCAGTTGAGGAAATGGGCTATAAGGAAAAATAGAATCAATTGATTCATTTACTTTGAGGAGCTGCAATTGGCATTTGGGTGGGAAATTCTGTGTTATGTGAGACAGTCTCAAGGCTCTAACCACATTTATTACCTCTCACCCCTACATTCTTAGTTCTAGAAGGTCTATCAAGTCACTGATAGAGTCAAAATACCCCTCAAACACACATACACACACAGACACATGCACACATTTCCAAATGCTCGCTGCGGGGTAGGAGGGTGGTCGGTAGGGTCTAACCCAGTGGAGAAAAGCGTCTCAATATTTATTACTTATTTCCAGGCTATTTTGTCTTCTCCTTAGGGAGTAGGTGGCTGAGCAGCGGCCTTCCAAGACAAAGTGAACATGTCTGTGACCCACAGGGAATCACCTGGAAAGGATGTGAATAAAGAGAACCCTTCACCTCATTTGCTTTTTTTATGTTCATGAGAATTTTCTCTTAGCAGAAATTCACCTGAAACTCCAGGTCTGTTGTTTCCTGGGGTACGCAGGGAAAATGTCTAAAATTATCCCAACTCCCACCCCTATTTCCTGAGCAAGACCAGTTGAGGTGGCGGAATGTGGTGGGCATGATATTAACAGGAAACAATGAAATCACAAGAGACTCTGCCCAGCCAGGAAGCACTGGGCTGTCTCACACCATGGACAGTTCCCAGCCTCTTTCCCTTTGCGAACACAGGTAGGGTCAGGAAAACAGAAAACGGGACCAGCTGATGTCCACACAAATATGAGCAAGGAAGGAGTAATCATAGTTTATGGACTGACCGTGGGTGTAACTTCTTCTCATGCCCTCACCCAGTGTCCTGAGCCCTCCTATCCTCTTCAACTCAGGCTCTGGCAAAAAGACACCCATAAAACCCATCAACTCTTCCAAAATGCCACCATCTGTTTCTTTTCGCCTTCCCCTGTGAGCTTCCTCTCATTTGTTCCTTGTCATCCCATTTCCACATACACTGCCCCTCATTACTCCTGGCCCATCAAGAACTGCTCCTGCCTCCCTGTGTCCCACAAAGTCCCTGCCTGGGATGCCCTCTCCCTTTTCTCCATGAACCTGCTTCTTCGCCTTTTTTACAGTCAACCTCATTGGTCATCTTGCCACAAAGTCATCCCAACCTCCACTGTGGGCACAGTGGGCCCCCTTTGAACTCCCTTCTCTGTCTCTCTCCCTTTGTGCTCTGACAACATGCTCAGGAACAGTTACATGTGTCCTATGGATCCCTGAGTTCCCACTGTGATTAGTTGTGGCTCTCAATGGCCCCATTGCTCCTACACAAGGACCAGAAACAGGTAAATGTGTGTGGCTCTCAATGGCCCCATTGCTCCTACACAAGGACCAGAAACAGGTAAATAGGTGTTCAGAGAATGAATAAGGGTAAGAAAGTGGATAACTGGGTGACACTTGCTTCTGCTCCCACATAATTAATATGAGAATGCTGTGAACGTGAAGAAATGGGCATTCACATACACTCCCAGTGGTGCATTGGTGCCAGTTTATACAAGGTAATGTGTAGCTTCCTCTCCTAAATTTGTCTCTTTCGAGATAAAATTCACATAAGCTGAAATTCACCATTTTAACCATTTTGAACTGTGAAGCCAGGGGGACGTGGCCCATTCAGTCCTACCAGAGTTCAACTGTGCTGGAGGATAGACCCAGGGTAGTGAGAGTCCTGCACGGACTGTCCCTGTGGGCAAGAGGTCAGAGTCCATCTCTGGCCAGGGGTCAGCGTGCACAGCACTAAGTGAGCACTGGTCAGATGCCTGGTCCCAAGTCTGACAGAGGGTAAACATCCCCTCGTGTCTACCAGAGGGTGATAGCAGGACATGCAAAGATGTCTGTCTCACTCAGAGCCACACACACCACATACCACACACCAGACACACACTCAGGAATTGTTAGACTCACTTCACCCACAAATGTCCTCAAGTACCTCAAGCACAGAGTCAAGGAGGAGAGTGACCACCATCCTTACACAAAATGATAGATATGCCTTTGCTAGAAAAATTATCCAGTCCCCAGGAGAAGTGACATCGTGTCGCAGTGTGCATCACCCAGGGAGAGCTGTGCTGAGAAGACATCGGTCCCATCTGATGGGGTAGATGTGAGTCTCCTATAAGTAGAAACACTGCCGAGTTCCTTCTCCCTGCTCCTTCCCCACACAAGGACCTGCCCAAGGAACCTCAGCACCTTTTTCCCTGCTGGAACCTCATGGGCATCATGACTGGGGTCTAGGCTGGGCTGACCCTCACATGAAATCCTTCAGTGTCTTCTGTTCCCAGAAACCTGTGGGGTATTGGGGCCCTTCTTCAGACCAACCTCCCCTCTGTCTCTCTCCTCCTCTGTTGAGGGGAGGTAGAGGGCCTCCTCTCATCAGCAAGTGAGTCTCCCTTCTCATCCTCATCTGTCATTTCCATTCCATGACACTCTCCTGCACTCATCTAAGAGGATAACTTTTCCGCAAGCCTTTGACCAAGGCAACCCCAGACACACAGCACTTCCCCCAACTCCATCCTGTGAGCCCAGGGAGCAGCTGGGAGTTAGGGCTCCAAGGACATCCACCTGCTTCATAGCCTACCTCCTTACACTGGGATCTTTTCCACTTAGGCCTGAGTTCCCTTCAAGTCCAAAGCCTCAGCACAAAGGACCTCACACTCCCTCCAAGGCATAGAACATTCCCAAGGAAACAGACACCCTGAGAGACAGGACTCTCCCGAATGACCAGAAGGCCATGGCCATGGGAAATTCCACACCTGGCTCACTACCCTCAGCCACTCTAGGAGCCTGGGCCTCTGTGTGGGATATTCTCTCCCTCCTCTGGGGTTGCACAGGCTGGGACACCCCAAGGACTTCTCAGAGAAAAATACCTCCAAGTCCTCCCCACTCAACTCAGCAAGCCACTACTAAGTTTTACATCTGTGTCTGTATAACCTGCCAGAACCATGAAGTCTCTGCATCAGAGAATACCATTTACTCAGAGATAGAGGAAAAGATACAAAGCTTAGGGAAACTGGAATTTCGGTGTGGATTTATCATTTAAGACTTGCCCATCTGCTCTGTGAAAGTCCAGAGGACACACTTTCACCACGACTGTGAGATACAAGTTTGTAAGGGAGCCCCTGTATCCTTGAGTGGCTCTGTGATGGCTCTTATCTGTAGGTCAGAAATTAGAATGGGAACTGCTGCCACTGAATTGGGAAACCTAAACACAATGCGGGTAACTGTATCCTGAGGTAGCAGGGCCAAGAAACGGCACTTAATCACCAAGGCAAGGTGGACCATGGTCACCATAATAGACAGCAGAGTCAAAGCAGCAATCAGAATAGTCTGACTCACAGAGACCAATGGCATTAGCTAATTGATCATGGTGTTCCTAGAAATAAAATGGATGGGAAAGCTACTAAATTCTTACCTGATTGTATAAGCAGAAAAATTCCAGGTCAAGTGAACAAAAGTCAAACTTGAGTCATAGAAACAGAGTGTTACAGCCCCTCAATCAATTCCCATACTTGAGCTAGTTTACAGATTCAGAACTCCTTGAATAAAGGGGAGGCCATACCTCCTTGATGAAGGATCCCACTATATTGCCAAAATGTATACCGTCAATCTTTCTGCCAGCCTTCCACAGAGAGACCTATGACCTATTACCAGGGTGATTGTGCATTGAGGAAAAGGAAATAATCAGACTTCTGTGGATTGCTGGACACAGGCTCAGAACTGACACTAATTGCAGGAGACCCAAAATGTCACCGTGGCCCACCAGTCAAAGCTGGGGCTTATTGGAGGTCAAGTGGTCAATGGAGTTTCAGCTCCGAGTCATCTCATGGTGGGCCCAGTGGGTCCCCAAACACAGCTTGTAGTTATATGCCAAGTTTTGGGATGTATACTTGGGATAGATATACTCAACAGCTGGCAGAATCCCCACATTGGTTCCCTGATCTGTGGAGTGGGGCTATTATGATGGGAAATATCAAGTGGAAGCCACTAGATCTGCCTCTACCCAGGAAAACAGTAAGCCAATAGCAATACCACATTCCTGGAGGGACTACAGAGATTAGTGCCTCCACTGAGAACTTGAGGGATGCAGAGGTGGTCATTCCCATCACATCTCCATTCACTCCTACTATTTGGCAGAAGACAGATGGATCTTAGAGAATGACAGTGCATTGTTATAAGCTTAACCAGGTGACAACTCCCCTTGCAGCTGCTGTACCAGACGTGGTTTCTTTGCTTGAGCAAATTAACACATCCCCTGGTACCTAGTATGCAGCTATTAATCTGGCAAATACATTTTTCTCCAATCTGTCAGTAAAGACCCACCAGAAGCAGCTTGCTTTCAGCTGGAAAGACCAGAATACACCTTCACCATCCTATCTCAGAGGTCAACCAACTCTCAGCCTGTGTCATAATTTAGTTCACAAAGATCTTGATAGCCTTTCCCTTCCACAAGATATCACACTGGTCCATTACACTGATGACATCATGCTGATTGGGCCCAGTGAGAAAGAAGTAGCAACTCTAGACTTATTGGTAAGATATTTGTATGTCAAAACATGGGTGAAAAAATTGACAAAAATTCAGGTGCATGCTACTTCAGTGAAATTTCTAGGAGTCCAGGTGTGAAGGGCATATCTCTTCTAAGGTGAAGAATAAATTGTTGCATCTGGTCTCTCCTTTGACCTACAAGAGACACAATGCCTAGTGGGCCTCTTTGGATTTTGAGGCAACATATTCCTTATTTGGGTGTGCTACTCTGGCCTATTGACCAAGTGACCCAAAAAGCTACTAGTTTTAAATGGTACCCAGGATAAGAGAAGGTACTGCAACAGGTCCAGGCTCTGTGAAAGCTGCTCTGCCATTTGGGTCATATAATCCAGCAGCTCTAATTGTGCTTCAGGTGTTGGTGGCAGATAGGGTTGGTGTTTGGAGACTTTGGCAGGCCCACGTAAGTGAATCACAGGGCAGGCCCTTAGGATTTTGGAACAAAGCCTTGCTATCCTCTGAGGATACCTGCTCTCCCTTTCAGAAACAGCCTTTGGCTTGGTACTGGAACTTAGTAGAGACTGAACACTTGACTGTGGGACACTCAGTTATGGTGCAACCTGAGCTGCATATTCATTGGGAAAAAGGAAATAATCAGACCTTTTGGGGCTTACTGGACACAGGCTCTGAACTGACACTAGTTCCAAAATGAACCAGGTGTTGTCTGACACATTAAGCCATAAAGCTGGGAGTGCACAGCAGTACTCCATCATCAAATGGAAGGGGTATATACATGATCCAGCCTGAGCAGGCTCTGAAGGTACAAGCAGGTTACATGAAGAAGTGACCCAAATGCCCATGGCCCCACTTCTGCTACACTGTCTTCTCTCTCCCAGTTCCCTACAGCCAGTTGATGGAAGAAAAGAAGACTCAGGCCTGGTTTACAGATGGTTCTGTGGGATACACAGGCATCATGTGAAAGTGGACAGCTGCAGCACTACAGTCCCACTAGGGGACTCCCCTGAAGGACAGCGATGAAGGGAAATTTTCTCAGTGGGCAGAACCTCAGGCAGTGCACCTGGGTGATTATTTTGCTAGGAAGGAAAAATGGCCAGATGCGTGATTATATGCCAATTCATGGGCTGTGGCCAGTGATTTGGCTGGATGCTCAGGGACTTGGAAAGAACTTGATTGGAAAACTGGTGACAAGAAGATCTGGGGAAGGAGTATGTGGACAAACAACTCAGAATGCTCATCATTCACCTCAGCAGGAGAGGATTTTAAAATTAAGTAGATGGGAGGAGCTGCTCAGTGGACACCAGTCAGCCTCTTTCCCCACTCACTCCTGTCATTGCCTGGTGGCTCATGAACAAAGTAGCCATGGTGGCAGGGATGGAGGTTATGCATGGGCTCAGCAACATGGACTTCCACTCACCCAGGATGACCTAGCTATGGCCAGCGCTGAGTGCCCAGTCTTCTAGGTCAGAGACCAACACTGGGCCCCTGATAAGGCATCATTCCCCTAGGGTGATCAGCCAGCTACCTGGTGCAGGCTGATTACATTGGACCAGTTCTGTATGGTAGAGGCAGCATTTTGTTCTTATTGGAATAGGCACTTACTCTGGACACAGATTTGCCTTCCCCATACACAATGCTTCTGCCAAAACTACCATTCATGAACTCACAGAATTCCTTGTACTCCATCATGGTATTCCACACAGCATTGCTTCTAATCAAGGGACTCTATTCATAGCAAATGAAATGTAGCAATACCACCATTCTCATGGAATCCACCAGTCTTACCATCCTGAAGTAGAGGGCTTGATAGAAAAGTGGAATGGCCTTTTGGAAACTCACTTACAGCACCAACTAGGTGGCAGTACTTTGCAGGGCTGCAGTAATGTACTCCAGTATATGCTCTGAGTCTGTGTCCAATATGTGTTGCTGTTTCTGCCATTCCCAGGATTCTTGGGTCCAGGAATCAAGGAGTAAAAATGGGAGTGACACCACTCTCTATACCTATACACTAAAAAAATTTCTGCTTCCCGTCTACATGATATTATGCTCTACTGACTTAGAGGTCTTAGTTCCAAAGAGAAGAATGCTTCCACCAGGAGACACAATAATGATTCCATTGACACTTCAAGATTCCTCACTCTCAAGCTACCCACAAAGTGCAGAACCTTGGAGAGCACCAATCTCAGCTTCTCCCTCCTTTCCTCACAGAGGCCAGGGGTCAGAACAAATGAGAGGCTAGTGAGGCCCAGAGAGTGTGAGGGAGCAGCAAGCACAGAAGCAGATGCCTGGAATGGGAGCCAGTGAGGCTACTGGCTGAGGCTGTCCACAGGGGCCCAGGGAGAAGGTGGTACAAGAAAGAAACCCCAGGAATGGAGAGAGATGAAGAGAAACAAACAGGCACCATGAGGGTCGAGCTTGGCTGCTGTGTGGGACTGTGTGTGTGAAGCCATCTCAGGACCAGGCCTTCTCCATTCACAGCTGATATTGACAGAGATTGCCAACAACAATCCTGGATCAATGTGGACTCAACAGTTAAGAGTTAAGCCACGGGCACAGGGCGCACATTAGGCACAGGTCCTAATAAACAGGAGAGGAAGCAGCTCCCATCTCACTTGACCCAGGGACACAGAGGGGTGTGTGGTGCTGTGTGTTCCCAGAATCAGAGTTCTTATTTGGGCACCAGGCCCTGGGAGTGAGAGGGGAAGCTGACTTGGCCATCCTTCCCTTTCAACTCCCCTGACACAGACCTTCCCCTCCTGACATGCCTGGTTCCCTGTTCCTCCTTCTCCCCATAGAACCAACAGCCAGTCCTCCAACCAAAACTATCACTCCACCAAGGGGCATGCATGGTGTAACTTATGGAGACAAACACAAACTGATACACATTCCTAGGAATCTGAGTTTGGTGACATGCACTGTAGGAAGAGGCAAGGCCAATGAACTTACAGCAACAGACTGGGACTCAACAGAAAGGGAATATGCTGGAGTATTAACATGACATGTGACCCATATAAAATGTCTATGGATTGATGTTGAATAAACACACAGAGCTGCATGGCAGGGGGCCTCTGGTTTCTACACGTCCCTCTTCATCCAGCAGAGGGAGGGAGAGCTACTCAGCAGCCTGAAGCTTCCCCAGGGGGCTGCTGATCACCTTCAGCATCACCCACAGCCCAGCAGGATCTGTCCCTCACCAGCCTCACTCAGTCCACCGTCCTCCTCACGCTCCAAGCTCCACACACTGGACTCTGTCAGCCCCTCCCTCCAGCCGGGCATCTGTCCTCCTAAAGGCTGGTCCCTCTGTAGGCAGCTCTTCTCTCCACACCCTTCATCCTTCATGGGTTGAACATCCACTCACACTTCAGATCTCAGCCAAAAGGTCACTTTCTCAGGGCTGCTCTCAGTCATCCCCAGACCACCTGAGACTCCATTACATGCTCTGGATGCACCAGACATTGTCCCTTTGCAGCTCTTCTCTCGATTACAATTAACTCCTTAATTCATGATTTTCTCTGAGTACCTCTCTCCCCATCACAAGGTAAACTCTGATCCCGGGACCCACAAGTGCCCTGTTCTGTGGAGTTCCCAGGGCCCAGACCAAGGCCTGACACATCACAGATGCTCAGAAAATACTCATTAAATAGATGAAGGAAACAACACAACAAAAACTTGCCATCCTAGTGTGACACCTCGGGGTCAGAGCACATTCTGTGTAGACACAGGCAGACAGGCATCAGCATGGGAGAAGAGCAGCAGGGCTGTCTCAAGGATGGGCCTTTCCCCTTGTAAAGTCAGAAGGACAGGGGCCTCCTAAAAGTGAGGAGTCAAATCCCTATTCACTTCCAGAAAATCACATCCCCTCCCCATCTCCACCTCGTGAGTGACTTCTCTCCCAGGAGAGCCTGAGTCAGTGGCCTGTGTGTTTCCTCTTCTCACAGGGACTTGACATGGAACAAACTCTGACTTCTCAATATCAGGTAGACTTACCACAAGGAGAGAAGGAAGCACCACCCGAATTTCAAAAGAATCAGGGGATGACTCCCCATCTCCAGAATCCCTAGTCTGTAGGGACACCTTGTTGTGGTCCCATGAAGGCATCTCACCAGCTCAAGGTAACCTGGGCAATGAGAGGAACTTCCCATCCAGAACAGAACAGGAGAACCAGGATCTGAATTTGCTTGCCTCACAGAGGGACGGAGGGTCCCCTGGGGTCCACCCTCCTCCTAACAGAGGACTCCACAGGATCCCCTGTCTGAGTCTCCAGGTGGAGCTGCTCCAGCTCCTGGGCGTTGTGGGGAGGCCCAGAGCAGATGACACACAGGGACACAGTTGACTAGATGCAACACCCCAGCGCTGTGATGGAAGAAACGGGACATTCTGGGGTCCAGCCTCCAGGCCAGTGTCCTCCTCCAAAAGCTTCAAGACACATCCCTCCAAGCCCACTCTTTAAATCTCAGGAACAGAGAGCTCATCCTGAGATAGTACATCCCCCGGGAAACAGTTCTTCTGACACTAGATCAGGAAACCTGTTGACCAAACCTGTCTTCTCCCTGGGCTTACCCTGCACTGAGATGGAGTCAGGCAGCCTTGGATCCCCAAAGCACAGGACCCAAACTTACCAGCCTTTCAGCCTACAGTCAGAGCCCACCTCTGTCCTAGGGCTCAGATCAGCTCACACCCTCTGGAGCCTGGTCAGCATCCCTGGAGCAGCCCATGACATTGGACACAGGTCTCCTTATGCCCTCCAGGGGGCGACCTTGGGACACAGAAACAACACACAGGAAATAAGCACATGAACATGGCTTGGGCTGAGGGAGCGGAGAAGGAGCCTGATTTCATCCCTCCCTTTAACAGACATTTCTGGGCCCCTCAGACATGTCTGCTCTGTCCGGCCCACTCCTACTAGGGTCCTCCGAGTACCCTGCCCTGTCAGGAGCCCCTGTGCAGGTCCCCACTCCCTGCCTGGCACCACCCATGGGGAAGGCAGGTAAGCACAGGAAAGTCCGCCAGGCAAAGGACAGAGGACCCCAGGATGGTCAGGGAGCACATGGACAGAATCTGAGCAACAGCTCAGCCAACAGACTTGGAGAGGGGGTAGTCTCCCTGAAGCCTTTCCCAAGGACCAAGGATCCCACAGTCACCTGATCTCCCACCACCACCACCCTCTCACCCGGGACATGCAGGAAACCTCCCCCTTCAGACTCGAGAATCGCAGCTCCTGAGACACCAGGTACTGGTTGTCTGTCCTGGAATCAGAGGCCAGGCTGGTGACACCAGAGATAGAGAGAACGTCCTCTCTGTCTCTGGTGTCACCTCACCAGTCATCACTCAGCTTGCCCCTTTCTCACCCCTAGTCATCTCCGTGACCATCCCGTTGGGAGTAAATCCAACCTTCCCAGAGCATCTGAGGACACTGGGAAGACCCTGGTGCCCAGTTCAGTTTCTCTGTCAAAAGAGATAATCCTGTGGGTTTGGAAACCTCTGGGTCTCTGTGGGGTGCTGACAGACACCAAATGCAGGGCACAGCAAGGCCAATGCTGGGGTCAGGCGGGTTGTTCTCTCAGGACACAGGGGTCCCCATCAGCCTTGCTATTGAAAGTGTGCTCCAAAAGCCAACGTGATCAGCATCACCTGAGAGCTTGTTAGACGCAGACTCTTGAATCCACCCCACACCTGCTGGGTCAGAATCTGCATTTTAACAGAATCTCCTGACTCTGAACAGGAGAATGGGAGAGACTGTCCCACCCCCACAAAATGGGGTCTCAGCCTTCCTGGGTAGCCACAAACCTGGGCAGCTGCTAAAGTAGCATTTCTTTTGTCACCTAGGCATTCACAGTCCTTACAAATTTCCACAGGTGATTCTGACACAGAGCAGGGGTGACATCCTTGCAACAAGAGTTCCTGATGTAGCCCAAGAACTCCTGCTCTGAAGGGCTAAGTCAAATGTGAGAGAAAGGGCTGCAGTGGAGACTGACTATGCACCCTGAGCCAGAGTTGTGGGACTGCCTATGACACCAATACCCAGGTTTGTGTTTGTCCAAACAAGGGTGTGTGTGTGTGTGTGTGTGCTTGTGTGTGTGTGAGTGCATATATGGGAGGAATCACAGCTAAAAGAAGGAGAGGCCTCCACAGTTCCCAGGAGACTAAAATGTAGAAGGAGGAGACTAGGGAGGCTGGAATGAAAGGAGGAGAGGGAGGGACCCAGGCAGAGACAACACCCCCAGTGCATATGACCCGCTAGGCACCCCTGCCCTTGGAGGAGGCTCAGCACAGAGGGAGGAACGACAGCAGAGCTGAAGCATCTGGACAGAAGTGTTTGTGAGAGTTTCTGGAGCCCAAGCTCTTCTCACAGAGGGAGGGACAGAGCAGGCAGCAGACACCATGGAGCACCCATCAGCCCCTGCCCACAGAGGGCACATCCCCCGGCAGGGGCTTCTGCTGGCAGGTAAGAGGGGATGATTCCCTGGTGTGGGTGGGAGGATGGGAGAACAAAGACTGGCTCGGGTCTCCTGGGGAGGACGAGGCTCTGAGAGGAGACAGAGGACATCTGTTTGGACCTGAGGGGAGAGAACATGGGAGCTGAGTAGGATGACTGGAGAGGGCTCAGCAACAGGAAAATCTTAGTGAACTGGAATCGGTGAGGGGCAGGAAAACCTCACTTGCTGTATTTTTTTCAAGTTACATTTTGAAAATAAGATAACTATATCAGAGTGACACTTCCTTAAAAAACATAACCAGGGGCACTAAACATTGTCTTCACTAATAAACCTCAGAAATTAACAAATGAACACCACAACACGGAGGGCCCTGGGAACACTCATTCATTCATCCACAGGTGTGTGCAGTCTGTTCCAGGCACTGGGGGAACAACAAGATCAGACAAGTCCCTGCCCTCAGGAACTCACATTCTGTGGGGATGAGGAGAGAGAAGCAAAGAGATCTAGAATGTTATGTCAGGGACTAACAAGTGTCACGCAGGGTACAGAGCAGGGAAAGGTCAGAAAGTGAAGACAGGGGGTCTTTCAGTAGGTGGTAGGGAAGGCATCTCCCAAGGATGCCCCTGAGAGTGAGCAGGGCACTGAGGGCAGGGAGGGAGGGATCTAGGCAGACACCTGGGGGAAGACTAATGGGAACAGAGGAAATAAGTTCAGAGGGGCTGAAGTAACGGTGGTGATGCTGGTGACCTTGACCAGTGGGAGACACAAACAGGCACACACTCCAAGTCTAAGAGGTGAAGAGACCTGCTCAAGACCCACGGACACATCTTTCCATCCCAATACATAGGTCCAAATATTAATTGATCTCTCTCTCTTCCCTCCCAGTCTCACTATTAACCTTCTGGAACCCACCCACCACTGCCCAACTCACTATTGAATCGGTGCCGACAGATGCTCTTGAAGGAACGGATGTTCTTCTACTTGTCCACAATCTGCCTGAGAATCTTTTAGGCTATGTCTGGCTGAAAGGGGAAGGAATAGATCCCGATCAACAAATTGTAATATATGTGATAGAAACACAAGAAAATACCCCATGGCTTCTATATAGTGGTCGAGAGACAACATACCACAATGGATCTCTGCTGTTCCAGAACGTCACCCGGAATGACACAGGATACTACACCCTACAAGCCATAGACCAAGATTTTAACAATGCAGTGGGAACTGTACAGCTCCGCGTATACCGTGAGTGATTCCTCTCTGACCTCTGGGTGTTGGGTGGGGTGAATTCTACTTCACATACACAGTATTGGCAGGCCTGGACTGTGCCTACATCCCCCTCTGCATTATATCTCATGTTGGGGTTTGAGCATTTAGTGCAGGATATACACAGTGGACATGAACCTCAAAAGATCAGAATACCCTTCCCAGAACCCAGCCCTTACAGAAATTCCCTGCAGAGAGAAGGACCAGTCTGATGGGAGTAACTTAGCAGAGGGAGATCAGTCTCAGTCCAGTCCCATGGGCTCCTCCCTGTGAACATGACCCTGAGTAAGACCCTGCACAGCTCAGTCTGGGCCTAGCCTGATGGGCCCCCTGGGATTCTCATAGACAACTCAGCCCTGTGAAGCCTCTGCTCAGAACACTGTCCCAGGGCTCCTGACTCCAGTGACCCCGGGGAGCCTGTGCCAGGGTTAGATTTTGGCCTCCTGGGAAGGGATGACTGGGAGCAATGATTTCCTGGCTGCCCAAGTCACAAGACTCCTGAGCTGGTCACCAGCCAGGGCTCCGCCCTAAGAGCCACATCTGGGCAGGGGCAGAGACTGATCCTTCACCTGAGACTCAGCATGGAAAATACAGATGGATAAGGTCCCGAGGCCATTAACCAACTTCCCTCGAGATATAGGGCCCTCTAGAAGATGGTCACCACCCCCAGGAAGGAAGAGAGGATCGAAGATGCTCCTGGCAGCTCCTCATCCACCACGGATCAAGCCCAAGGAGCTCTCTCTCTTGAATGCCATTTATTTGGGGAGTTCATACATACTAAACTTTAGGTCAGGTATTTGGGGATGTTTTAAGGTTAGTTCACAGACAACATGGTAATCCAGAGACCATTTACCTGATTTTATTCAGGGGAAATTGAAGCACAGCGAGATACAGTCATTGAATCAGGGTCACACAGACCATCAGAGTCACAGCAAGATCTTTGCACAGCCACAGCCTCGACCTCTCCACCACCCCAGGGGCCTTATTAGGCATCTATGGACCCTAAGATCAGCTGTTGGATCAGATCTTCTCTTCTTAGGGATCCACAGCTCAAGGTAGATTTTATGATCTGGAGAGTGACAGGAAATGGAGATTTAACCTGTTTTTACCCAAGGACTAAATTACCTGCATCAACAATCAAAATTGGTGCCAGGAATGTTCAGGCCTCCCCCTCAGGTGGCCAATCCAACCTCCCTGCACAGGACTTGAAATCCCATATTTGTTTCCTGATGTGTCGGTGTCCCTCCCACTGGAGCATAAAGGAAAGGACTTTGCTGTCTCACTCCCCACTCTACACCTGCAACCAACACAGGTCCCGACCACTTAATTGCTCTTTCATGAAGGAGGGAAGGAATGAATGGTCAAGGAATGAATGAATGATCCATTGTCTCTTCGTAAACTGGAATCTGGAAGCAGAATACTAGGAGGTTATGACCACACTTGTTCCCTGTCTCTCCAGGGGCTGAGATCCATGTTCCAACCCTCTGACCACCAGCCCCTAAGGCCACTCTGAGAGGAGAGTTACATGACTGTGGGACTTCTCAACCATGGTAGGGTTTTCAAGGCCGTTCTAGTCCTGCCCCTGGGGAAGCCGTGGGCTTCGGGTGCCTGGGGTCTTTGAAGGCACTTGTAACCCCCATTGCTCACAGCCTTAGACATTTCCGGCTCTCTCTCTGCTCCTTCCATGTCCCTCATCTTCCTCTCCCTTCATTCCAGCTGGGACTGCTCCTGCTCTGCACAACTTCCTGCACTCTTTAGTCCTCCCCAGATTCTCCCGCTAATACCTGTGGTCAGGCGCACCCTCTGAGGCAATAGTAAAGAACACAGAAATCAGTGGGAAGGCAGCCCCTTGAAGCTCCATCACGAGCCAACTCCTCAGATCACCAGGAGAACAAGTTTCCACTGAGCCCCCATGCAGGGCTCTTTCCTTCCATGATGTCAAGTGGAACACACCACATAACAGGGTCGTGTGACCCCTCAATCTACTCTTTACATGACTCAACCAGGGAGACAAAGGCAGAAGGACAGGTCTGCAGTTCCCAAAAACTCATAAGCTCATTTCACCCCTTTGACTCCTGACTCACATCCTCATCCTGGTAAGGATCCTGTTCCTCCAGTGGTTCCTGAGAGCTTCCCAAGGTGGGGCTGGCCAGACCCTGCGCCATGTGACTGGTTTACTCCCCATTTGACACACATAGGTCCTCATGATGACACCTTTACCATAGGGTGGGATGCTCTTAGACGGTGAGATCCACCAGCCACTGTCCTTTCACTTAGATGCTGCCCAATTTGGATGAATTTGATCATCATGTTTCCTGAGGTTGAAAGAAAGCCACATGCAAGCATTGGACCGTCTTCCCATTTTGCCTGACTGTCCATATAAATGGATGACGGGGACCTCTTTCCTAAATTTACTAACATAACACATATCATTTCAACTAATTTGCTAACATTCCTTGCTTTATATAACATTGACTTGTCAGACCTGCCCCCAATCAATTCTGTCCTCATAACAAGACTTGCCAGGCTCTCTCTATCCAGGGAGCCACTGATTGATTTCAAATCCACTTTAGCATCTTCCTTTGATCAAAATGTGATCCTGGTTGGACTCCAGAACTTGTTCTATGATCTTTAGTGCTCTCTAGAGATATTCCTCCAGAAATTGGTCTTAGGGGCCCTAATATTAATTTTCAATATAGAAACAGTTTTACTTCTAAGATTTCTGTCCCATAACTGCGTTTACAAGTGGTCTATGAGGGCTAGATTCCCCTCCACTCACTTTCTACCAGTCATATCTTCTGCATTTGAAAACATCCACTTGTATTTCAGGAAAGATCAACATGGTCCTCACTGCCCTCTGCTGTGGGAGAAAAGACTTTAAAGACCAAGGGCAGAGCAGATGGCTCTGCTGCCAAAGCCAGCCAGCTCCTGTCTGTCCCCATCATTCTTTTCTGGATCATTTCTAGTCTTAACTCTGCTCTACCCTTTATGGAGTCACTGTCTCACGCCAGTCACCATGGAACACCCAGGCAGGCCTGCCCTACTTCATGGCCCTGCAGCCTGAGCGCTGAGCTGACCTCCAGGTCGCAGGTTGGCTGAGAGGTGAGAGATGCCAACTCTGAATGAAGGAGGCTGTAGAGGAGTCAAAGGTGCCACACAGGGTAATATTCTCTCTGTTATCTGTGCAGCGGAGTTAACCAAACCCAACATCACATGCAACAACTCCAACCCCGTGGAGCACAAGGACCCTGTAGTGTTAACATGTGAACCTGAGACTCAGAACACCACTTACCTGTGGTCTATCAACAATCAGAGCCTCCTGGATAGCACCTGGCTGAAGCTGTCTCCAGACAACAGGACTCTCACTTTACTCCATGTCACAATAAATGACACAGGACCCTATGAGTGTGAAACCTGGAACCCAGTGAGTGCCTGTCGCAGTGACCCATTCTACCTCAATGTTCTCTGTGAGTAACTTCTGTCCCTTCCTGACCCAGGCTGTCTGCCCAAATCCACACTGCCAGAGGCCAAGCTACACCTGTCCCTCTCAGGTTCAAGTAAACAGACTCTCACCCCTGGATACCAAGCTGGCCATGTATGAGGCAAATCTGGGAATGCCCAACCTTGAGCCAAGACTAGGAAGGGTGGGAGAAACAGGTTAATGTCTCAGACTCAGGATGAGTGAACACAGAGGGGTTATGGTTGGGAGTTTTTAAAACAAGGTGGTGACCTGGCTCAGAAGGATACTGTGGCACTTGTTCAGACCAGGAGCTTGCCCTTCCCTCTGATTACATCACATGTGGCTTTATTCTCTTTGCTACAGATGGTCCAGATGCCCAGATCATTTTGCCCTCAGACTCTTATTACCATCCAGGGGTAAACCTCAGCCTCTCTTGCCATACACCTCTAACCTGCCCACACAGTATTCTTAGCTTATCAGTGAGAGGCTCCAGCAATCCACACAGGAGCTCTTTATCCCCAACATCACTGCGAATGACAGTGGATCCTATACCTGCCTTGCCCATAACTCTGTCACTAGTCTCAATAAGACCACAGTCAAGACTATTACAGTCTCTGTTAAGTGACTCCCTGGCCCATCAGCACCAGGCTCTGGGGTGGAATTCTGTCTGGTGTCCAGAAAAGAGCCCCCAGGAAGTTATTTCTCACCGTGTATCCATGGACACAAGCAAATCCCAAATCTCTCCCTGAACCCTCCCACTACATCTCTGCAGACCATTCTTTGCCATGCTCTGATTTCCCAGGGCAGATGTGTGTCTAGCCTGGAATGTGGGGAGAGGGTTCTCTCAGCCCCAGAAAGCCCCACATAGTGGAGGTGGCTTCACAGAGGGAGAAAACAAAGGCCCTCCTGCTCTTGGCTCGCCTTATGACTGGCTCTGCTCTGATGCCATCTGTGGTGGGACAGGGCCATGTAGAGGAGGTACATGGGGGGTCTCTCCCCAAACTGGCCAAATTGTGCCACCCATTGATACCAGATCCTTTCTCAGGCCAGGATGCAGACAAATGGGAAAAGAGAGAGCCTCAGTGAAGACTCCTCTGAGCTGTGTCCTCGCTCTGAGGTCAACAGCTGTATGACACTATATGACACCAACACTTACATATACCAAAGGAGAACAGTGAATGATGGTGCACACTTGGAAAAATAGGTTGGTTCTTCCATGAAGTCCCTTCATGGGATGGAAGGAGCAGAGCCAAAAAGTTTATAGTTTATACAGAGAGCTAAGAGTACCACCTTTTTGTTAAAACTGTGACCACTTCTTTCTAGAGATTTCCTTCTCTCTGATATTTAATCCACAGGCCAGGAACTAAAAGTTCTATTCAGGCAGTGAAATCCTTTAGAATGGAACTTCTCCAGGTCCTAAGGTCATGAGGACTGGCTGGGCCATGCTCCTTATCTAATAAATTATTTAACAAAAAAATGCCTTCACTTCTCTATTTAAAGTTACCATACTAAAGAGCAAGCCTGATCACTCATAAAGTCACAGAAATATCTAGCAAAGGGTCACAAAAAACCCAACAGGAGAAAAATTCCACCTGCTGATGAGGAGGCTGGATACGTGGGCTGAGAAGAGGTTCCTGGTGCTGATACTTTGGAGATGTCCACGGGAAACAAGCTAGGGTCATCCTGGGGTGATCTGGGGGTCAGAGAGGAGGGGCAGCCCTCTCCCATTGGGAGGGAGGATGCCAGGGATTACCAGTGTGAGGTGTCCAACTTGATCAGTTCCAGAAAAAGGAACATCCTCAGACAATGTGAAATGTAAGTGACCACTTGCCCCATCCTGCATCTTCCTGGGAAGATGACTCCACCAATGTTGTGTGAAATGGATAGAAGTCACAGGGGGCAGAATATCAATCAAGAGACCATTGCAGTAAACAAAACAGCAAAGTAGTTAAGAGCTCAGTCTCTGAATCAAATATACTAAGTTTCTTATCATGGGTCTGGCATGTACTGTGTGACATTTCACCTGATTCTTTTTTTTTCTGTTACCATTTTTTCATGGTAAAATATTTTGTGGTAAAATGTTCACATGATTTACCATTTTAACCATCTTTAAGTGTACAGCTCAGTGGCATTAAATACATTCATATTGTTGTGAATGTATAGCATTACCACTATCCATGTAGAAATTTTCCATCTTATTGTAGTAAAACTCTGTACCCTTTAAACAATAACTCCCCACTTCCCCACCCCAATTCCTAGCAACCATCATTCTACTTTCTGTCTCCATGAATTTGACTATTCTTGGTACTTTGTGTAAGTGGAATCATACAGTATTTGTCCTTTCACGTCTGGCTTATGTCACTTAATGTCGTCAATGTCTCATCCATGTTGTAGCATATATCAGAATTTTATTCCTTTTTAAGGCTGAAAAATATTCCCTTGCATGTACATGTCACATTTTGTTCATCATTCATCCATCTGTGAACTTCTGGTTTGTTTCCACCCTTTGGTTTTTGTCAATAATGCTGCTGTGTCCATGAGTGTACAAATATCTGTTCAAATCTCTACTTTCAATTCGTTTGTATATATACCAGAAGTGGAATTGCTGGATCACGTGGCAATTCTTTGTTCACTTTTTGGATGAACTGCCATACTATTTTCCACCCTGGCTATACCATATTGCATTCCCACTAGCAATGCAGAAGTTCCAATTTTTCCACATCCTTACCTACACTTGTTTTCTTTGGGGTTTTTTTAAATAATAGCCATCCTAATGCAGGTAAGGTGGAATCTCATTGTGGTTTTCATTTGCATTTTTCTAATGATAAGTGATATGGAGCCTCTTTTCATGCGCTTATTAGTCCTTTGTATACCTTCTTTGGAGAAATGTCTATTCAGTTCCTCTGCTCATTTTTAAACTGGGTTTTTTTTAGTTGTTTTGTTGAGTTGTAATAGTTTATTATATATTTCTCATATTATTTCCTTGTCGCATATATGGTTTGCAAATTATTTCTCCTATTCTGTAGGTTGTCTTTTCACTTTTTTGAAAATGTTATTTGCTGCACAAAAGTTTTTAATTTTGGTGAAGTCCAATTTATCTATTTTTTCTTTGTTGCCTGTGCTTTTAGTTTCTTATCCAAGAAACCATTGCCAAATCAAATGTCATGAAGGTTTCACTCTATGTTTGGTTCTAAGATTTTTATAGTTTTAGCTCTCACATTTAGGTCTTTGATCCATTGTGAGTTAATTTTTTGTATATGGTGTTAGATAAGAGTTCAACCTCATTCTTTTATATGGATATACAGTTTTCCCAATACCATTTGTTTTAAACACTGTCCTTTCCCCATTGAATGGTCTTCATACCCTTGTCAAAAATCATCTGACCATATTTGGAAGGATTTATTTCTAGGTTTTCTATTTCATCAGTCTATATGTCTGTCTTTATGCTAGTACCACACTGTTCTGATTTCTGTAGCTTTGCAGTAATTTCTGGAATCAGGAAGTGTGACTCATCCAACTTCTTTTTCCAGACTGTTTTGGCTATTCAGAGTCTTTTGAAATTCCACATGAATTTTAGGATGGCTTTTTCTATTTCTGCTAAAAAAAAAGTCATTGAGATTTTAATAGCAATTGCACTGAATGTCATCACTTTGGGTAGTAGTGTCATCTTAACAACATTAAATATTCCAGTCAACAAGCATGGAATGTGTTTCTATTTATTTTTGCCTTCTTTTACTGCTCTCAGCAGTGTTTTTGTAGTTTTTCAGTCTAAGTCTTTCACCTCCCTGGTTAATTTAATTCCTAATTGTTTATTCCTTTTGATGCTATTAGAAATAAAATTTTCTTAATTTCCATTTCAAATTGTTCATTGTTTGTGTATAGAAACACAACTGATTTTTACACATTGATTCAGTATCCTGCACTTTGCTGAGTTTCCTTATTAGCTCTAATAGTTTTTTGCGGGATCTTTAGGGTTTTCTATGTATCAGGTCATATAATCTGCAAACAGAGATAATTTTACTTCTCCTTTCCAATTTGGATGACTTTTATTTCTTTTTCTTGACTAATTTTTGGCTAGGACTTCCAATACTATTTTGAGTAGACGTGGCAAAAGCAGGCATTTGTGACTTGTTCCTGATCTTAGAGCAAAAACTGAAAATCTTTCACCATCGACTATGATGGTAGCTGTGGTTTTTAATACATGCCTTGTATTATGCTGACTTAGTTTCCTTCTATTCCTAGTTGGAGTGTTTTTATCACGAAAGAATGTTGAATTTTGTCAAATGCTTTTACTGATTCAATCTCCTTACTAACTATAAGTCTATTCATATTTTCTATTTCCTTATGAGTCTATCTTTGTAGGTTTTATGTTCCATAGAATTTGTCCATTTATCTAGGTTATCCAACTTGCTGGCATACAATTATTCATAGTACTCTTTAAATTCTTATTTTTCTGTAGAGTTGGTAATAATGTCTCCACTTTCATTCCTGATTTCAGTAATTTGAATCTTCTCTATTATTTTCTTAGTCAATCTGGTTATGGGTTTTTCAACCATTCATTTTTTGAAAAATCAACTTTTGGTTTTATTGATTTTCTCTATTGTTTTTCCATTCTCCATTTCATTTATGCTCCACTCTAACCTTTATTATTTCCTTCCTTCAGTAAGCTTTTGGATTAGTTTGTTCTTCTTTTCTAGTTCCTTAAGTTGTAAAGTTAGGTTGTTAATTTGAAATCTTTCTTATTTTTTAGTGTAAGCATTTAAAATTATAAATTTCTTGCACAAGAGTCTTAACTTCTCTGAGACTCAGCACTCAACTAAAAATTGCAATAAGAGTACAGTCAGCCCTCTATATCCGCAGTTCTGCATCCACACCTTCAACCAACTGAGGATGGAAAGGCCTACTATGGCTGCATCTACACTGAACGTGTGCAGACTTTTATTTCTTGTCATTATCCCCTAAACAATATGGTATAATAACTATTTACATAGCATTTACATTTTATGAGGTATTATAAATAATCTAGAGATGATTTAAAGTATACGGTTCATGTATGTAGGTTATATGCAAATACTATGTCATTTTATAAAAGGGATTTGAGCATCCACAGATTTTGGTATTCATGATGGGTGAGTGGAGGGTGGAGTCCTGGAATCAGTCCCCCATGGATACCGAGGGATGACTGTACTTGTTTCATGGTATTGTTTTAAAGATTTAATGTAATATTCAATTAAACTTTTAGCAAAATGCCACACAAGAGGAAATGTTCCCTAAGTGTTAGCTGCTATTATTACTACTATTATCATTAGCCTCTATGAAATCAGGAAGTCCTAGAGTCAAGGACTACCTGATTCTAGATCCACCTTTTGCTAGAAATATGACTTTCAGTAACTTTCTTCACCACTGTAACCCTGAGTTTTTTCATCTGTAAAGTGGAAATAATGTCTATATGACAGCTTCATTACATGAGTCAAATGAGATATACGTAAATTATATAGCATAGAGCTTGGCACAGTACCTCATAATAATTACTAACATAAGCATTAATCATCAGTCTTGAGTTGACCGGTGAGGGCAACAGAAATAAAAAGAAGAAACAGATGCAAAAGGAAATGTATCGGTGGTTACCAGGGAAAAGGGGGTGTGGGGGGAGGGCACAGAGGGGGAAGTGGTGTACCCACAACATGAGTAACAAAAATGTACAACTGAAATCTCACAAGGTTGTAATCTATCATAACATTAATAAAAAAAAAAAAAAGGAAATGTATATTGGGAGAGAAGAAAGGTATAAGACAAAAAATCACTGGGACATGGTTACTGACTGAATATAGGAGAGAAAAAAAAGGGAATTTAGTGCAAAGTTTCATGTCTGGTTTGTTAGTTTTCATCCCGAATCACAGCCAAGATGGCATGAGACATACAAGCTATTTATTGGGTAAAATGCCTGTGAAGAAGAATAGAGCAGGAGTGGGAAGAGCCCAGGAGATTCCTCAGACCACAATGCAGACCACAATGCATGATCTCTGTGAAGGAGAAAGAGAAGGAAGGAAGCTTTAGCTTGCAGTGCATCTCCAAGAGAGTGTCTACATGGCTGATGGGTAGTCCTTAAGCTAAAGTCACCCATCAGAGGAAAAATCATTTCTCACAAAATTGGGATTGCTTTCATATCACTGTTGGGAAACTGTGGGAAGCATAGTCTCTGTGTGGTGAATGGTGATGGTGAATGGAGGCGGTGAATTCAGAGTGCACTAGCCCAGGTCATCTGTCAGTTAAGTCCCCATCACAAGAGACCTGAGAGGCACATACTCATGACTGCCACACCTGGTACACAGAGAAAGATGCAACCATGAAAAGGTGGGAAGTTATAACATACAAAAAGAGCCATCAGCCTTTCTCACATTTCCAGAGCCTTCAAAAATATCTGAGTTCAGAAAGATCAGGATGGAAGTGAGGCAAGTCTGACCACCAACTTAGAAATACAGTGAAAGAAAAACTGCAAGGACATAGTCAGCTAATCACCTCAAAGCAACCGTCCCACAGAAGACTGATTCCTTGAAGGTACAAGTAGAGACTAATCCATTTTGAGAGTTGTTTCCCAGGGCACCCTCACTGTAAAAAATATCAGCTTCAGCCATTCTTCTCTTTTCTTTCCATGACAGATGACCAAACATCTGCTGGCCTCTCAGCTGGGGCTGTTGGCGGCATCGTGGTTGGAGTCTTGGCTGGGGTAGCTCTGATAGCAGCACTGGTGTACAGTCGGTGTAGCAGAAAGGCTGAAGAGTATGATGTCCATTGTTAGTGTTTCACTTTCTACAAGGTGAACTGCCATGTTTAGGAGAGGGAAGGAGACTTCAACTCTGTCTCTGGGCCTGCATCTCCTCCTCCCTCCTAAACTTCTGCCTCTCTGCACTAGTTCCTGCAGGTCTCTTCCTCCCTGGTCTTCATGCTTCCTCTACCCCACTGTCTGTTGGCCATGGTTATTCCTAACCCTATCTAGTTTAGAGGGGGCAGATCAAACTATGTTCCTCTGCCCCCAGTCAGGGAAACCAAGGTCCAAGAAGGAAAACAAATGGGGAAATGAAAGGAGGGGCAGGAGAAACGGAGTCATGTGCTCTCTCAACCATAGCAGCAGGATGGATGGATAAGACAGGAAGAGAACCTAAGAAAAAGCAGAAACAACCAAAGGCATCTTGGGCAATAAATGAAGTGAGAAAAAAACAGCATCTGCCTATGAAAGGGGAAATGTGTCAGGGTAGAAGTAGGTTAGAGGAAGCTGAAAGAATGGACTCAAATGTGCACATCCAGCAAACAGGAAAGGAGTAAACACCAGAAGGAATCAAGGGTAGACTGAGGAAGGAGGCCCTGAGGGGAAAGGCAGTAACTACCATGGTATAAATGAACACAAGGAATTATCTGCTGACAGTGTCCTTCCTCATTCAAGGAGTAAAGCCCCTATGCTCAGGAATAGCAGTCACAGTGTCTGATATTGATTTAGGGCAAGTGACCAGCACAATCTCACAGAGCACAAGCCCTCAGCCTCCAACCTCAGTAAGTAAAGCCACTCACCCAGTGACAGCTGGTGTGTTCTACCATGTGCCCTAAACTAGCAGGGAATCCTGGATCCCTACACCCCTCACTACCTTCTGAATTTTGAGGGGATCTTCACTTCACAACCTTAAGTTGGCATAGGTCCTCACACCCTTCCTAGCCACAAAAGATTCCCCTGAGACACAGCCCCAGCAGAGATGCTCACTCTGCCTAGGACAGGCAGGCCTAAGATGGACATGCTTCCAGGAGCCATTTCCTCTTCCTTCCTCCTTCTGCCTCCTGCCTCTTTCTGCCTAATGCCTCTTTGGATGCAGGCATTGTCCTTTGGTGAGACTTTCCCTGTCTTGGGGTGCTCTGGGTGCTGTGGCCCGCAATGTCCCTCCTTTCAACTAAAGCCTGTTGATGAAAAACACATCAAGGAAAAGATCAAGGCCTTGTGGCCTGGAAAAAAAATTCAGAAGTGCATTGAGGCCTCCTCTGGCTCTACTCCTCCCCCTCCTCTGGTATTAATGCCCTGGATCTATATCACACTCTCTGAGGGGAGCTAATTCCTTAAGTGATCATAGGCCACCTCCCCACTCCACTTTCCCACCACCTGCCACCTCCTTCAGGGAGAAATCACAACATCTTAGGAACACCATCATTCTAAGGCCATAAGCCAGCTTTGCATTTCCATGGGTTAGTAACTCTTCTTTTGCTTCCCCAGGTCAGGGCTACTCTGACAATTCTCCTAACAAGGTTAGCACAGCCAATTTCACTTCTGTGCAGTTTCTCATGGAAATATCTCTGTATAGAATGGGTTATTCTTGAAGACACCAATGTGAGACCAGGTTTGGGTCAAATTTCCTTAATGTAGCAGCAAACAAAGGAATGTTGGTAATGACTCCCATGAGTCTACCTCATTACACACACGTGGACTTTAGAATTATCCCCACCCTGTGTTTGAATCCTGGCTGAGACTCTTAGTAGCTCTGTGACCTTGGACAAGTAGTTTAACCTTTCTGATCCTTGGCTTTGTCATCTCAGAATGGGCATTGCTGCCTACTTCAAAGAGGAGGTGAAGGAATTCGATGACATACAAATGTACAGCACCCAGCACAGTGCCCAACACAAGGAAGGCCTCAGTCATTCTCCCTCCTCTATCTTCAGTCTGACTCTGTTCTTACTGTTGGAGGATAATTTCCATGCTAATGGATCTGATGTCTTAGTTCCTTTACCTTAATTTTACCAAATTTTTCTCATCTTTACTTTTCAATAATGTACACATACTAAAAAGTGCTTAAATCATAAGTATATTTTAACAATATATGAATTTTGACAAGTTGAACATACTCATGTAAGCAGCACCAAAATCAAGAAACAAAACATGTCATCCTCCCCCCAAAAATTCCTCCAATTACTTCCCTCCAAAGAGTAACCACTATCCTGCCTTCCAGTGCACTAGATTAGTTTTGCCTATGTTCCTACATAAATGAAAGACACAGCATATCCTTATATTTGTCCGCTTCTTTCATTTAAACTTGTTTTGTGAGATTCATCCATATTGTTGTATGTATGTGTAGTGTGTTCATTCTCATAGCTGTAATCATTGTATTCCATTGTATGAATACCATAATCTTTCCCTCCAATGATCATTCACAGGATGTTAGCAAGCAGAAATAGTGGGTGATAAAAGCCATCCCCTAGCTAAAAGTCTCAAAGTGGTGATAGCATGTGGTACTGAATCACGCTACACCAGATGAAGGCCTGACCTATGAGACTCATTTAATTGACCGCTGCTCATGCCTTTCAGATGGATGTAGTTGCATATTCTTCCCTGAAATTCAACTCCCAGGAATCAAAGAAACAAACTTCAGCCTCCCCATCCCCATTAGCCATAGAAACAGTTTATTCAGAAGTTAAACAGAAGTACTGCAACCTGCCCTGTTCGCTGCACTGCTGACTTACTCCAAGCTTCTCATCCCCATCACTGGAAGGATCCCTTTACCCTCAAGGAAAAGAAGACGAAGCCTCTTCCCTGCCTCAACTTCCAAATGAGTCACCTCCAGGCTGCCCAGTCACAGCCCCTCCCTTCAGTGACAATACATGAAAAGGTACAGCCAGGAGTCTGTAGGAAACCCAACCTTCCCAGTCTTTGAAATTTGGCACAGCAGACCTTGGGAAAGAGTTGCCAGAACCTTCCTCCCCTCCCCATCTCTGGACCTAGACTTGTTTTAAACCTGCCCATTCAGAGCACACTCACCTTCCCACCCCAGTCCTGTCTTATCCGAGTCTAACAATAATTTACCACAAACTTGAGAGATATGTCCTCATCCCCTGAAATGCATGTGCCTGAAAAGAACACAGAAAAATTAAAAGTAAAAGTGTCTCCTGTCTCTCCAAAGTCCAGGGTAAACTCACCAGACACAGGAAAGCAAATATATAACCAATTCCAAACTGGAAATTTTTACACTTTTGTCCACTGTCAGGGTTGTCTACACGTAGCACCAGGGCCTAAGTACCTTGCTGCTTAGCTGGAATACCACATAACCCTTTGGCAAGCCTGTCTTCACAAACCAAATAGAAGCAACTAGGAAAATTATTTGCCAAGATACATAGGCAAGTCTTAATGGAAAATGCAAAAAAAAAAAAAAATGCACACATGTTTTAATCACTTTATGGGCTTTATTCAAGCAAATGCCCCCAGAAGGAGGGGTTACAACTTTAGGGAGGAGTCAGCTGTTAACAGAGACAACCTGCTGGGAATTTGGGAAAGGAATCAGAGAGCTACCCTTCAGAGACTGTTAAATGACTGTTAAAGAATGCACAATTTGGGGTGGTGGGTTTTTCCCTTTTCTCTGAGACATTCTGCCATTTAATTTTTCTACTTGTTTATTTATGTGAGAAGGGTTATTTTCACTTAGCTTAGCTGTGTGAGCCAATCTGACTGCCTTAGAAGAAAGAAACCACCAAAACCCCTCAAGTCCCCTTGGCCAGGAGCTCCTCAAGGCTTTTATGTCAGGGGCTCCAAATAGCAAAGGAGCAGCCATTTTCTTCATTCATGGCTAGAAATGGCTCTAACTCAGTTTCCAGGCATCTCAGGCCAATCACCAGCCACCATTCTATCCCATGTATCTGGCTGTGCATGTTCTGTCTGTCTGTCCCACTCATTTTCTCAGGAAAACTTGGCCCCTGCTAAGGTACATTTGGTTCTTGAGAAGTGGGAGCACCTTCAAGGGAACACTATCACTCATGCCATTGGCATTGTTTACAACCTAGAAAGCTGGACTGGTGCTGATGGTCCTTAAGACACAGGGGAATATTATAACAGAGTCCTCGGCTTCTTGAAGAGCATCTGAAATTTGTGTTCCCTCATGGGATCTATGAGTCCCAATGTGTCTCAGGATAAAAGGAAGGGCAAGAGAAGGAGGGGCAAGTGCACTTCCCACCTAGCGTTCTACTACACAGATGGAACCTCTTTAGGGCTGTTGAGGGGAAGGTTTTATTTGATACTGATTACTTGATCTCATGCTGTGCCTAAGAGGCCCCCTCAAAGAGGGTTAGTTGGGAGTTCTCTGTACTCAGGTACCTCTTTGAGAGTTTTCTAACCCTGACACACACTGTATAGACTTCTCCTTATCCATGCTACTCTGTGTTATTTAATTTTGCTTACCTAAGGCCACTTTGGAATTATTTGTAAATGTGCTCTATATTTATAATAAAAATTATTTATCAGACATCAACATGCTGCCTCACAGTTGATACTGCTTTAGACAATGACTTCTTTATAGGCAGAAGCAAGAGAAACTGCTTGACTGGGCGTCAGAGTAACCCTATTTCTAAGTCTACAGATATTTGATCTAGTGATCAGAGAATTAGTTAAATTCATGTGCACACCTGCTAACAAAGTGAGTCTATCTAGAACCAACAGGCCACAGCTCCTAGAAGAAAATAGCTGTTTTCCTCCTAGAAAGAAGATGATTTCATGAGGAAGATTTCAACCAGCCTCTTTCTTAGGGACAAATAACCTTCCCACACAGGTGGCTCCAGTGAATCAAATGCAGCATTACAGCTTTCACACATGAGAGTCTCCACAGGTTCAGTCATACAAAAATCTTCTAGTACCTTCTACCGGTCTCCAGTTCCTTCAGAGGGTCCGATCTCTTCTGACATGAATAAACTTCATTTATTAATTGCACTAAGCCTTAACCTATTATCTCATTTCCTTTACTTCCAAGCATTGAAACATATGTGCTGTCTTTCCCCTTCCTCATCTCCTCATTTCTCCTGGGCCTCTGCTGGAGTGCCTCCAGAACCAAGACTGCTAGAAGCAGCATAAAATCAGTATCTATCTCTTGGTCAAATTCAAAGGTATTTTCACAGTCCTCACATTGTTCACTTTTACAAGATCTAAGACCACAGACAACTTTTTCCTTCTTGGATGCCCTCCTCCTCCCATCCACAGCTGATGCACCACACCCCCACACCAGATTTAGTTCTCAGACCCAGCTTGTCTCCCTCCATCACCCTCTTTCCACAGTTCAATGACCTCTCTGCAGCTGCCTTCTACATCTCTATCTTTAGCCTCTACTACTTCCCAGAACTCATGACACTCACATCAGAATACCTTCAGCCCTTGCTCTTTTGTTTCCCAGATTCAATGCATCATCAAAACACATTGATTCTTTTTCAAAATCTCTCACTTGTGTTCTTCTCTCCATTCCCATAAACCTTAATAACCCAGGCCTCAACAACCCTGCTGTGAGAAGTACAGCTTGACTTCTTGTCTCTGTCTCTCTACTGAAATCTTGCTTGCATACTGCTGCCTCATTACCTTCCTAAAAACTGGTTCACTCTCCTACTTAAGAATCTATAGTGGCCTAACCCGGCCAACCAGATAGGTTCAAATTTATTCCTCTTTACTAACATTTCTTACTTTCTTTACCACTACTCTCTAGTATAATTCCTCCATTCTAATTAGATTTCTCTCCTTACCCATCCCTGCCCCTCCACCTCATATATATATATAATTCTTAGTGCCAATGACATGCCTGAAAACAAACACCAAACAAGGCAATGTTCTTCCTGTTCTCTCACAGAGGAGTTACCCACACCAGTCACCACAAGCAACAACTCTGACCCTGGGGAGGACAAGGACCCTGTAGCATTAACATGTGAACCTGAGACACAAAACACAACCTACCTGTGACTTAGAATCTTTTCCTGGTGACCAGTTCCTGTGTTCATAAAATCCTGTTGAAGACCTGCTGTGCCTCAAGTCTCAGTGTTGGATTCCAAAAAAGATACAGAAATGAGAAAGGCAGGGTCAATATCCCAGGGAACATAAGGCCTAAGACAGGAGATGAGACATGAAAAATGATTACAATACAAAGATAGAAAGGGATAAATGCCACAAGAGAAATCCAATGGAAAATATGGCTACACATTAGAATGAGTGGGAAATTTTTATAAACAATTGATACTCAGGCCCCACCCACAGATCCTGATTTAATTGGTGTGGGGTAGAACTCAGGCAATGGCAATTTCTTAAGCTTCCCAGATACTTTTAACATGTAGCCGGAATGGAGAATCTCTGCTATAATAGGTGTAACTTGAGCCTAAAAGCAGTCATTTTTAGCTAGGAGTATGAATCAGAATTACCTAAAAAATCTTTTCAACATACATAATAAGCCTATAAACCATTCCTGAAGAAGCTGATACAGTAGATCTGGAGTGAGATATGGGCTTGTATATTTTGCAAAACTCCCACATAATTCTCACATATATTTTATGTTAGGAAACACTGACCTGAAACAGGTAAGACTGAAAAACTGGGGAGTTGGAGAACATTCTATGAGATGGGCATGAGAGGAATATTTATTCTGCAAGGCCCAGAGAAGTACTCAAAAAAAATTATTGGCAAATAGCTTAACTTTAAAATACCAAGTACTGTGAGGAAGGGAAACAACTGATATTCTTACATATTGCTGATGGAAATATAAAATGGCACAACCTCTCTGGAAAAGAGTTTGGCATTTTCATATAAAGTTAAATATACTTATACAGTGCAGCAATCCCACTCCTAGGAATTTGACCAAGAGAAATGAATACAGATATCCACACAAAGAGTAATATATGAATGTTTACAATAACATTATTCACAGTAGCCGAGAAGGGGAAACAACCCAAATATCACTTAACATGTGAATGGATAAACAGATTGTGGTATATCCATACAATGGAATACTAATTAGCAATAAAAAGGGCACAAACTTCTGCTAAAACAAGATAGATTAATCTCCAAAACACTACGCTGTGCAAAAGAAGTCAGACACAAAGGAGCACATATGATATGATGCCATTTAAATGAAGTTCAAGAATAGGCAATAGTAATTAACGGTGTTAGAACTCACCATAGGGGTGGACTTCACTACAAAGGTGCACAAGGGCACTTTTTGGGCTGATGGAAATGTTCTATATCTCAGTGCAGGTGGTGATTACATGTGCGGACACACTTGCCAAAACACAAATCATAAACTTAAGATCTGTATGCATTTCTATGTATTTAAATTTCATCTCTATTTGTAAAAATAAAATAAGCAAAAGAGCAGCTAGTTCAATCTATCAGGTACAAAATACTCATTTATTAGCTCAGAGGAAGAATATCTCAGGCACAAGCCCAGCCCAGTGGTACAAAGTCACGCAGATGGGCAGTGGCAGAGCTCCCGCACACTCTCTGGATGACTTACAAGAGGCCATGTTACCTGAGAGCACCTGTTCCAGAGCCAGACCACCTGCACTGGAGTTCCTGCTCCTGAATCCCCACTGTGACACGTCAGGCAAGCTATTTGTAATGTCTCTGGGCCTCAGATTCTTTACCTATAAAACACAGATTATAACAATATATGCATCATGGGCCATTGTCAGGAGTCAATGAGTTAATCCAGGTGTAAAACACCTAGAAGACAGTGGGTGAGCAATAAATGTTGGCTGTTAGAAGTGGCAGCAGTACCCCAGCCCACAATACCGCACATTTTGCAAATCTCATCTAATTCCTATTAGTCACTGAACTTGTCTTTGTCAGACTGCACACTTGTAAAGTAGGGACTGTGTCTTACTTATCTCTGTATCCCCAGAACCTAGCCTAAGGCCATTTCATAATAGGCACTGATCAGTCAACTCTTCTTTCAGGCAGCAGGGGAGAGACCGCCAGAAGCCTCTGTCTAACTCCCTCGTGATTCTCCTATGGATTATACCCTGAATTCCCACAATATTTTGGCTTCTGTTAGCTTCCTTCTTTGTTTCCACCTCCTCTCTCACTCTGCTCCAGGGATGTGCATTCACTAATGGTCATCTCTGGCCCCGTCCCTGGCAGGTGTTCCAGTGCCTCCATTCTCTCTCCCCCCACAGCTATATTATCTAAACAGCCTCAGCATCACTTATTCTGAGATTAACAAAGAGTAAACGGAGGCTGAATTTCTAGAACATTGGCCTCATACTTGTGAAAGTAGAATCCTCTGGAAAAGAGAAAAGCAGATAAGATGGTAGCCAGAACATAAAGCCGTCAAAAAAAGCTGCACTTTTGAGGAATCTTGTAGACATATTTGTATAATTAGCTAGCATCTCACTGGGGTTGTGAGGGGTTCAGAAACTGCTGGGGAGGAGACGGAGGCATGATGGACAGGGAGCCCAGCTTTTTTTTAATGAACAATTATAAAGCAAAACTTTATTGGACCAGCACCCAGGTCAAGAAACAGAACTCCACCCTAGAAGACCACTGAGGCTCCTCCCAACAGTGCTTCCTCCTTTTGGCCATCCTGACTTCTACAATGGTCATTTTCTTCAAGTTTTTTTTTTTTTTTAATTTTGATTCTTTTTTTATTGCAGTAACAATGGTTTATAACATTATATAAAGTTCAGGTTTACATCATTATATATTTCAATTTCTGCATAGATTACAACATGTTCACCACCCAAAGACTTCTACTTATATAGCAATCTATATTGAGATGATGCTCTCTTTAGTTTGACCTCTTCCTAAAAGCTCTACTCTTTTACTCTCCTCCTCCAACATTTTATGTTTTTGATATTATATTTAACTTCTTATTTTGTGTATGTATCCATTATCTTCTTATCATTGAAATAGGTAATTTTAGTACTTTTGTCTTTTGACCTTCATATTCTCTTCATAGGTGGTTGATCTGCTACCTTTACTGTATTTTTGCCTTTGCCAGTGATTTTATTGTCTTTTTTTTGGATAATTTCCTTGTTCCTATTTGTGGTCTTCTCTTGCCCACTTAAATAAGTCCCTTTATCATTTCTTGTAAAACTGGTTTCTTGATGATAAACTCTTTTAATTTTTGCTTGCCTGGGAAATTCTTTCTCTCTCCTTCCATTCTGAATGATAACCTCGTGGGGTAGAGAATTCTTGGCTGTAGGTTTTTTCCTTTTGGCACTTTAAATATATCATGCCACTCCCTTCTCCTTTAAGGTTTAGGCTGAGAAGTCAGGTGATAGGCTTATGGGACTTCCTTTCTATGTCACTTGTTGTCTTTCTCTTGTGGCGTTTAGGATTCTCCATCTTTAATTTTGGACATTTTAATTATAATGTGTTTTGGTGTGGGCCTCTTTGGGTGTATCTTGTTTGGTGATCTCTCTGTTTCCTGTACTTGGATGTTTGTTTCCTTCTTTAGGTTAGGAAAGTTTTTGGTATCATTTCTTCAAATAGATTCTCTGAATCATTCCTTTTGGTATTTTCCAATTTTTAGTTGACATTCTCACTGTGTTCATCCATTCTTCTCCAAAGATCACTGACTTATGACTTTTTTGCTTTAAATCCTTATGACTTTTTCCTTTAACTCTTTGTCAGATAGATTGTTTATTTCTGTTTCATTTAGTTATTTTTCTGGGGTTTTGTCCTGTTCCCTTGCTTGGAATGTATTCCTTTGCCTCCTCATTTTGCCTCTTTCTCTGTGCTTCTATCTATGTACTAGGTGGGTCAGCTATGTCTCCTGATCTTGGAAAAGTGGCCTTGTGTAGGAGACACTTTTTGAGGCTTCCTTCTCACCACCAGTTCCAAATGTTCCAGGAGTGACCCTTGTGTGGGGTACATGTGTCCTTCTGTTGTGGCAGTGTTGCTCTTGCTTCAGGGGCACAGGGAGTCTAGACTGTCCCTCTGAACAGCTGGTTGTAGTGCTCAGCTGCATGTGCATGCTATGGACACTTCAGTCAATTTGTTGGGTTTGGGGAGCACCAGCACAGTTGGCCTCAAGGTCTAATAGCACATTCCTCTTGCAGTTTTTCTGTTAAGTGAGTTGGCTCCCAGCATAGCTGGTTGCTCGGCTCTGGGGCTTACAATTCCTGTGGGCCTCTGGCCTGCAAGGCTGTTGTCAGCTGTCTCAGGATTACAGCTGAGTGGGGCTGGGCCGAGGCATGGGAGTACCCAATTATTTCCGGCTTTGGAAGGCAATGCCAATCCCTATATGGCTGTTTGTACAGCACAGGTCTTCAGAGCCCAGCTTTATGTTAATTTTTGCTTTACAAACTTCAGAGAATCTTTTTCTCCCTGCTACTAAACATCCTCATTTTCCCCCAGAGCAGAGAGTAAGAGAGGAAGAAAATATGAAGATCCAGAGCCTGAGAACTGAGAAGACGTAAGATCATAGACAGCTAGACTCTAACGATGAGGTAGGAGGGTCAGCTACACATCTCTCTTGAATCTCTTGAATCACAACTCTCTGTACAAAGTGCCCTGTGCCCTGAGCAGTGATATGGGGCTTAAACATAATCCTCATCTCCCCAAGAGTTGGAATTGTTGGTAGAACATTAACTAACTCCCCAGGAACAGAAGGAAATGGAGCCCTCTGAAGTATCTCGCCCTACCCATTTTCTCCAAGTTTCCTCTGAGAGGTGGACAGTTCAAGGCTATGTCCCCAACCCTAGCATTTGATGGCTCTTTCAAATAAAAAAATGTGGAGGAGGAGGTCACAAGGCAGAAGTGGCACACTGGAGAGAACACACTAAAAAGAGCAGCTTAAGCATGATTTGTTCAAAGTCAGTCATGTGGAGCATGTGGATCTCCCTTCACTGCTGGGCTCTCTATGACCACCAGTCTCATGCCATACTTGGAGCCCCATCTGAACCCAGAGCTTTTCTTGCTTGGGGCCTACAGCAAAAGAGAAAAGGGGAACTGGGAACTGGAAGACAAATAAATACAAGCAGATTGGCAGGCTCTCTGAAATATTTAGTGTGATTGTAACTGACAAATAAATGGCAAGCAATAGGATATATTGGAGTATATGAGGAAGCCATTTGGTGTAAACTTAATTCAGCCTGACTTTATTTTTCCAAAAGGGCCTGGCATGGCCATTGAGCACGCATTGTATATCTGCTTTAAGCATTTGCTGTGTCCCAAAGACAAGAGCAAACGGCCTTAAGATAAAGACGCAGTGTCCCCAGTATTGGCATTTCCTTAAGGATAAGCATCTCTCCCTAGGCTAGGAACTGATTGCTGTGCTCACCTGTGACCACCCAGGTTGAGACAACAGACCTGATATCCTGCTGTGTCCACTAAGACAATAGACCTACTACCTGCTGTGTCCATCAATTGCCATTATGACAGAGCAGTATCATGACTATTGTAAAAGGGACATTGAAGTCACATGTGAAACATGCTCTTTAAGTTTATATAAACCCTTTGTACACCTCCACTTCTTTGGTGACCTTCCTTCCTCAGAGAATGAAGGCCCTGGGCTATATGGTCCTCACATTTGGCTCAGAATACACTCGCCCAAATTTTCATTTACAGATCAGTTATGGATTATTTGTATCAACATTTCTTGGTATAGTCATGGCAGGATTTCAGATAAACCCACCGGAGACCACCTGTAATATACACCAAACCAGCATTCCAGTACCAATAGGGGCCCCTTGAGGTCCCCAGATAACTGTATTCTTCAGGTTGTGAGTTCTCCTGAAACCTGGACCTCCTTATTTTAATTTGATTGTCCACGAGTTTATATGAGCTGGTTAAGGTCTTAAGACAAGGTGTCTTAAGGGAGTACCAGTATATGCCCTAGGTAAGAGAAACCTAGGAGGAATTCCTAGGAAAGAGGAAGCTAGGGAGAATTCCTAGGCCAGAGGAGCCTAGAGGGAACTGTGGAGTGAATAGGGAAGGCTGACCTTTTTAATTAGTCTTTAAGTTGGAAAGAATTGTGTTTATCAAGTCTGAACAAACTGCTTGATAGAGAAATGAGAGGCTGAATGTGTTTACCTCCCAAGAAAAGGGACACTGCTCCTCCCAGCCCAAAAGGCATGCTCAGGTGACTAAGGACCTCAGTAGGAGTGGTGTAGGATAAAATGCCTCATGACATGTAGTTGTTCCATAGGGAACTCCACTCTCACTCACATTAATTAATTACAGCTCATCTAAGGAAGTGCAATGGGCTGATCACTCATGCTCTGAGCCCCCACAACAGTTTTAGACTACCAGAGGGAGAAACCAAGGCACATAAGAGCATGTTTATGGCCTTTCTCTAGGGAGTAATTCTCACAAGAAGAACATTTTCTGATCCATTACATTGTCCTTAGAAGTTGTTCAGATTTTATATCAAAACAAAATTAAAATAAAAGTGGGAAATCGAGCTTACAAAAAAGCCCAATCAGTTCCCAAATGGGCAGCCTCTCCTCAGAACTCTGGTTGGTGTCATGCTGTCAGTGCAATTGCTTATCAAAGGGGGATATTCCCAGTCCAGATTCCTAAGGCCAAAATAAAGAATGAAAGAGAAAAAAAAACTGGGAAAACAAATTTTTGCCACCATGGTCTGCTACAAGAACACCTTAACCCAGAAATCTAAGGAAAATCTTTGTTGTATCTGTCTGTTGTTTATGTGTGTGTCTATATGTATGTTAAAAATGTGTGGTATTTTACCTGTGGATGGTACAATTTCTAAAGAGCTCTATTCAATTGACTTAAAGTAAGAGCTTACAAAAAATTTTTTCAAGGCAACTAACCCAAATGTCTTTCAAGTTTACGTGATATAAAGTAACTTTTGGTAAGTGAAAGCTTGTTTAAGTTTATTGGTTTGATTAAAACAGGCATGTCCTCATAACTGTCAGAATTGCATATGATACAGACATGCAGCCTTTTTTCTAACTTTATTGGTCAAATAAGGTGACATTATCTCTTACAAAACTGGTTAACAAAAATAATATCTTAAAATGATGGCTAATTTTGTCTAATGTCTCATCAAGTCTTGTAAGCAATCTAAATGATTATTGGGAACAAGTAAACTAAGCAGATGTGAAAAAGATGGCTGTTGGGTGAACTTTTAACAATAATTATATATTATGTTGTAAGTACTTAAAATAGCTTCCAAAATCTGTTTGGTAACTTGAAAATTTGAAGTTTTTCTAGTTTAATTTAAACGATAAGGATTCATTAAATATCTAGATCATCTCTAAATAAGACAGAGTGTTGGACTTAATTACTAAATATAAGTTTATCTACTTTTGGTTTCTTATTACAGAAAAACTAAAAGTTGTTGAAGTGTATTATTAGACATATCTTGCTATTAAAATATTCTACTATAAATTGTTTCTAAAAATTATTAAAAGTATTTATAAATTTGCCAAGCCACGAAATACTAAAGAAAATTTATAATTGCTTACTTCTTAATTTTTACTAAAAATTAAGTTTTATAAAGATTAAAAATTCTAATATATGTAATTAAAGCTACTATAAATTAAGGGAAATATATTTGTATTCAGAGTAAGATGTAAGTTTTCAATAAAGAAGATATAAAGGCTGGAAATATTTTTGGTTTTTTGGTTAAGAAAGATAAATTTGTCCTAAAGTACTAGGAGGAAAAAAAAGAAAGGCATGGGACAAATTCTGAATGTCAGAGAAAATGACTGAACGTTGTTGGAAGTAACACCCTGAGGAGTTTATGCATGGTCAAGTTGGCTAAGATTAAAATAAATTTAATTCAATGAATAAGGTTTCATATAAAAAGTAAGCTGGTCCAAAAATTAGAATTTGGCTTTCTCTCCTAAAAGGATAATTTTCTTAAACTCTTAGTCTGTTCTTGATAAAGAGGTTATAAAAGGTTTTTCTTTTGAGTAAGTTTACCTAAAGGACAGAAGATCTGTGTTTTGTTAAGATAATTTCCTATGTTCAAAAGGACTAAGTTCTCTCTATTAAGGTTTTTGACTATTTCTTTTGTCACTTTGGTTAAATATTATGAAGCATTGTTTCAGCGACCCTTGTTTCACAATAATAAGATCAACAATCCCTTGATCTTGTTTAAATAAGTGTTTTAAAATCTTTTGATATTTTTGACAAGCTCTCCATAATTCATTTCCAAAATAAGGTCTTCATTTGACATTCCTTGAGAATTTTCAGAGGGCTCCTGGGACTTCTCAAAGAAATTTGTTCTCTCTTCCTGTGGAAGGGGAGATATTAATTAGGCTTGTTTGGTATGCTAAATTGCATGGGAAGCATCATCAAGTAAGTGATGACAAACCCTCTTAGGTTCTATTGCAAAGGTAAGTATTATTCACTATTTTAACCCTGCTACCTTGCTCCCAACATGACAAGAGGAGAAGACCATGACTGCATTCTATTATTTAATTGGTTTACAAATGGGTCTTACTTAATAAGCAAGGATGTTATCAAGCTGAATATGCTGTCCAGCCTCAAGAATGCCTGCTACTGTCTATTAACTCTGCTAACCCAGTAAAATATTTCCTTCTCTAAGCTCAGGAAATCGCTATGGAAGAAAAATATATACATATAAAGGGGGCAACAAAAGGGAAAAGCAATACTTCTAGAAAATTTCTCTCACAGTAGCTCATATACCCTATACTTGTTGTGCTATATGACCAAAGTATAACCTAGGGAAAATACTTCATGAGTCATAAGGCCACTTTCCCCTTCCTAAGGGACCCTTTGAGGTATGACAATTGGGCTTTGTCCAAATGTCACCATCTCAAGGACAAATATATCTTGTAATGATCTGTATGTTCTCACATTGTGTTGAGGCCTTTCCTTGCAGAAGAGCAATGCCTTTAGATAAATAATTATTGAAAAGGATAGTTCTTGTTTGAGGAATTCCTACCGAGTTACAGAGTGACCAGAGAACTCATTTCACCAGACAATTAGTTAAATATATTTGTAATATTTGGCCAGTAAGGCAGCATTTCTACTATGCTTACCATCCCCAATCCTCAGGATTTATGGAAAGAACTAACAGCACAACCAAAACTCAATTGGCAAGCTTTCAGAAGTATTTACTCTCTCATGGCCAAAAGCTCCTCTGCTAGTGCTCCTTAATCTTAGATCTACACCTTTTGGTAAACATTAGCTGTCTCCTTTTGCAACAATAGGACAGCCTATGCAATCAGACGAAGAAATATGTGAACCAACTTTGCATAAGGGATATATTACATTGTTGTCAGGGTCTTATTGAGATGCTTAAAAGAAACGAAAGACTGGGAGCTGATTCTTTCACAGAGAACTCCCAGACCTTAAGGATTCATGGACTATAACCTGGATAATTTATTTATCAGAAGAGACATCAAATAAAAGACTCTTTGAAGCCTGTTGGAAAGGACCACACCAGGATGAGAAGACAGCATCTATTGTAGACAGCTGTCCCAAGACTCCGGACGAGGCCTGTATTCCCAACCTTATATTCCCTCATTTAAACCTTTATGCTTAAACTGTATACCTATTTTATAATTGTTCCATTTAAGTTTCCAAAATACTATTGTACTTAAAGAAAGTGATTGGTTTAGAACAGACTAGTCTTGAAGGCCAGGCATTTATCAAGCGGCTCATAATGGAACTGAATGGTTATGTGGAACAAATGTTTGGCCTTGGCTACTGCCTGGATGGCTAAAATGCTGCACCCTGAATTTCCTTTAAAAGCAGGGAAGGATTCACACTAAGCTGACACCTGTTGCCAATCTTCCTCTCTTTAAGGCCAGATTGGATCATTCAGTGTTCCACTGATATGACCTCCTAGTGACTATATTTGTTCCTTCTTTGGGGATAAAAGATGTCATTATTATATATGAAAGCCCTGACTAAATTTACTCAAGAAGCCCTTAATGATAGTCAAGCAGGAATAGCCTTATTAAATACTGAAATGTCTTTAATGAAAAAGTCAGTCCTTCAAAATAGAATGGCTTTAGATATTTTAACTCCATCCCAAAGTAGCACATACACAATCACTCAAACTGAATGCTGTGCTTTTATACGTGATTAATCTTCCAGTGTGTCATCTCTGCTAAAGCACATGAAGAAACAGATGAATGCCTTAAGCGATCCTACACCCAGTCTTGATTAATTTGGTTGGCTCCCTTCTGGTATTGGTTCCCTTTTTCAACCTGGATTGCACTTCCTATTTCTATTACTTCTTGGAATTATTGTACTAGTTATAATATTCAAACTAACTTTTGTTTTCTTTACTCACTGTTGTAAGACGGGCATGCAAACTAGAGTAATGTTTTCCTGGTGACTCGAGATTGTAAATCAATCTTATAACCCTGGACAAATTTCCTTTTCTAATAAAGACTGCATAGTCTAAAACTGTCACCTGTTACCACATAGCTCAAGACAACAGATCTGCTACCCTGCTGTGTCCAACAAGACAGTAGATCTACTACTTGCTGTGTCCATCAATTGCTGTGCCAACAGAGCAGTCTCGTGACTATTGTAAAAGGAACATTGCAGTCACATGTGAAACATGCTCTTTGAGGGTATATAAACACTCTGTACACCCCACTTCTTTGGTGCCCTTCCTTCCTCAGGGAATGAAGGCCCTGGGCTATATGGTCCTCACATTTGGCTCAGAATGAACTCGCTCCGATTTTCATTTATAGATTGGTTATGGATTTTTGCATTGACATAATGAAGTAAAAATGGTCTTCTTATAGGGCTTAGCCTTGTTTTGAGAGCAATCCTTCATGGTAAGTGACCCAAATATTTTGAGTAATGACAGAAGTTTTGGAATAAATGTAGAGCCACCCAGGACAACTACTTTTTAGGTGCCCATATTTATCTGGATATGATATACTTTTTTTTTTTTAAAGATTGGCACCTGAGCTAACAACTGTTGCTAATCTTTTTTTTTTTTTCTGCTTTATCTTCCCAAACCCCCCGTACATAGTTGTATATCTTAGTTGCAGGTCCTTCTAGTTGTGGGATGTGGGACGCCACCTCAACGTGGCCTAACAAGCGGTGCCATGTCCGTGCCCAGGATCCGAACCCTGGGCTGCCGCAGCAGAGCACATGAACTTAACCACTAGGCCACGGAGCCAGCCCCTGGACATGATATACTTTTAAAAGGAATCCTATAACTCCCATGAGTGCAAGAGCAGTAAGGAAAGTCATTTGTATAATGGTAGGTGGTAAAGGGAACCCAGAGCTCCCCAATCTCCATAATAGGACTTTCTAAGAATCTACAACCTGTGGCCCAGAACTATTCTGAAGTTGTTTTAGTTCCTGTGATAAACATTTCTGAGAAGTAACTTACTTCCCATTCTGCTAACTTCTCCCATTTCTTACAGTTCCTCTCTTTCTCAGGCCTTAGATATGCCCAGTTACTCTTGTTGGGCTATAGATTTAAGAGGCTTCTGAGGGGAAATCAGTACCTAATCAACCTCTACAACATATTTCATGAAATATATTTCATGTCCCAAACAATGAATTTCAAGTTCATGAAACAGGCATCTAGCATCACCTACTATATATCATGCACTGTGGAAAGTCCTGGGAATACAAAAATGAGTAAAAATATGTTTCCTACCCTAAAAGAACCCACTGCCTACTTGGGAACAAAGACTCATCATAAGATGGAGAATCTCTTTGGAGACATCTTGAGAAGGCCATGCAAAAATATCTTCCAGGTCATTCTAACCTGGAAAGCAATTTTGCTTGGTTTGTGACCACAGGAAAAAGGGTACCCACCTTACTTTCACATCAGTGCTCAATGGCTGCTAGCACAAGCCACAGGAGGAGAGCTAACCAACAGTACCACCAACCTCCAAGTATCAGGCTTGTGTTAGGCTTGGGAGATACAAAGAGGAGTGAGATATCTAAGAAGCACTTCTTAAATGCCTCCTGTTCACCAGGTGCTATGGCAGGTACTAGAGACATAGTCAGTAAACAGGGAAATGAATATCCTATAAAAGAAGGAAGCAGCAATCACAGCTAACTCAATGTATCCTGTTCCTGGGGTTTTCTTCACTAAATTGCCCCAATTTAAGCTCATCTTCCCCCTACTCTTTGAAAGAATTTGTTCCGCACTCTGATACTTAGAGTGAGCTCCCTAAAACACAAATCTAATCACGTCAATGCCCTGCCTAAAATCTAGATGTCGCTCTCCATCACCTTGAGGATAAAGTCCAAACATCTTTACCCATCATGCCAGGCTCTTCATAATCTGTTCCCTGCTTATTTCTAACCCCCATCCCTCTGTACTGTCTGTTACAACATACTCAGATACTTGCAGTTTTCTGAATATAGGTAATCCCCCACATCACTGACTTTACATGTGTTATTGCCTCTGCCTGGAAGGCCCTTCCCTAAATTTTCTGTCCTCATTTAGAATTTAGCTCTTAAAAGGAAACTAAAAGAAAAGAAAAAAGCCTTCACTGACTAGTCTCAGTACTTCCACCCTCATCCCAGGATGAGTTAGGACACCCTCCTCTGTGCTCCTATAACACCCATCTGTCCGTCAATCACAACACTTGTTATCCTGTTCTGAATTGAGCTCCTTAAGGATAACTAAAACCCTTACTATGTATTCCCATTAGTATACCCAGTGCCTAATATAATGCTTAGTGTCTAGTAGGCATTCAGGAAACTAAATACTTATTAAGGGATGGATTAATGAATGAATGACAAATATCAAGCACTTAGCAGAATCCCTGTGTGGGACAACTCTTCAATTTAATAAATCTTTATTGAACATCTATAATGTAAATATTGTCTTGCAGATACTTTAAAAATCAGGGATGAAGATTCAGTTTCTATCCTTAAGTTGCTTTCAGAGGAGCATGAGAAATTAAATATGTACTCAGATAAAGAACAAGGCATAATGACAATACAATAGGTGCTATTAAAGTTATAAAAAGGGCTAGCGGACGGCCATGGCCATCACCACCTGCTCTGTAGACTTGCTCCTCCAACTACCCTAGTTATGCCAGCTAGGTTGGAACAAATCTTTTCCTCTTAGTTCAGGCAAGGCTGACTAATTTTCCAGTAGCAACTAACAATAAGAACAAGAAAAGAAAAAATACAAAGAATTTTTTAAAAAGACAAAAATTTTCAACCAAGGATAACTAAAACCTAACCAGAGAATCCTCAGTGGATGCCATGTGTCTAGGTCTGAACTTCCATGGAAAATGGATCTGGCTCCATAGACCCCTAACCAGCTCCCCAAGGGTCTGGCCTGACTTACATTTCACTCTCTTTCACTAAACCCTGGGCAACACTGCATGTAAGCAGATCCTGACCACTGGGAGAGGAGAGCCATTCTTTTTCTGTCGTCTAGACTCACCTCATGACCTTTAGTATGACCTGAGCACATCCAGCAGCCTCCAGAGAACACTCCAATTTTGAGACCATGGAATTTCTTCTCCTGCCTGAAACTCACCTTTTTTCTTTTATTTAAAAAACTCTATGGAAAATATATCTTAGCCTGATCTTTATCGAGGATGGTTCTATCCTTTAGGGTATTTTAATATTTTTCACAACGGGCAACATCTAGGCTAGGCTCCAATGGCAGGTTCCATCTTCTCAATGTCTTCCTCCTGTCCACCCTTGCCAAAAACAATAGAGAACAGGTTCTTTTCTGATTTCAAAACCCTTTACCCCAACTTATACAATGCCTATTGAAGTATAGATAATTCTAACAAGTTTTGGGAAAACAATTTGGCAGCATTTATCAAGACCCCAAGTAACTCATTTGAACAAATTATCTATTCATTTCAGAAATATAGCCCAGGAACTAATTAGAAATGCAATACAGATTTAACACAAGAAGATGTTTATCACAGCAAAATTTAAGAGGAAAAAATTGGAAATAACTCAGATGTCCAATATTAGGGAAATTATTAAGTAAGTTATGAATTATCCATTAACATAATATGAAATGTTCACTTTCTGGATGTTTGTTAAAATTTTAATAATATGAAAAAGTTCCTAACAAGCAAAAAATCAATGTACAAAGTTATTTATATAGTATGATCTCAATAAGTAGAAAAACAGGCCAAAAAAAGTATAAACAGAGGCCAGCCCTGTGACTTAGTAGGTAAGGTCACTGGGCTCTGCTTCAGCCTCCCGGGTTTGTTTCCCAGGTATGGACCTACACCACTCAACAACCATGCTGTGTCAGTGACCCACATACAAAATAGAAGAAGATTGGCACAGATGTTATCTCAGGGGGAATATTCCTCAAGCAAAAAAAGGAAGATTGGCAACAGATGTTAGCTCAGGGCAAATCTTCCTCAGCAAAAAGGAAAAAAAAAAAGTCTAAAAATATCTGTCTCCAGGTGGTGCAATTAGAAGAATCTTTTCTTACACTTTACAAAATTTCTGTAATAAATATTTACTGTTTCTACAATCAGAAAAAAAAACTTTTCTCAAATATATGTCCTCTGTGGACCTCAAATTAGTGGAGTACTTGATGTATATTAGGTACTTAATAAATATGTGTTGAATTAATTAATTAATAGAAGAAGTGAGCTCGTATTTGTTCCCTGAGGAACAAGAAGCAGAGAAAGTTAACTGCACTGAGAATAGGAAGGCCTAGATTTGAGAGACCCTGAAAAATTATTGCCTCTCTGCACCCATAAAATGGAGGGAACACCTGGTTAACCTCCCTCAGCAGATTCTGGTGAGAAGTAAATGAGAGAATGCCTGTGAAACTATTTTGTAAATTGGAAATATCTACACAACATCTAAAGACAGACAATAAGAAACTCCTGTTATTTTTGCGCTTCTCAATTTATTGCAGAACAGGAATGATATACACCTGAAGCCCACTGAATAATCACTCCTTTCCAGAAACAGCTGACCAATTTCCCCATTTCTCCAGGTTCCCCAAGACTAGGTGTCTCCTGAGAAGGCATCTTGCAGAATTCAAATTGTTATAGAGTTATAACATCAAAGTCCATAAAACATACTGTAAAGACCTTCCCTACCCACACCCAGAGTCTCTTACAAGAGGCAGTAAGAAGCTTCATGCCTGACATTGCCCTGGCTTCCTAAATACTCCCTCTGCCTCTAATTTCTCCTTTCCAACCAATTCTGCACTTTATCATTAAAAAAACATCTTCCTCTATCATAGAATCACAGACTCCTTAGCTAGAGAAACTCCTTGATAATCACATGGTCCAAACTCCTTACTTTAAAGATGAGGCATCTAAGACCCAGAGAGGTTAAAAGAATAAGTGACTGAATCAAGGTCATAATATGAATGTCATTTCCTTCCTCAAAAATCTTCAGATAAAGCCGAAAATCTTTAGCGTGGCATTCAAAGCCCTTCACAACAGTTCCCACCTACCTATTGAAACTCTTCTCCCTCTAGTCTCCTCCACAAACCATTGGTTCCAATTCAACTGGCTTCTTCTCCATCCCCTGAACTTAAGCTGCTTGGCCTCATCTCAGATGCTTTCCTGGAATGCCCCTCCACCTTCCTCTCCAACCTTTGCACACTCACAAGGTGCACCTGTTCAGGAAGGCTTCTCTGACCAGCTTAACCCATAGAACAGCTCTCCTACCTCTGAACTCCCAAAGCTCTCACTGTCCATTACACCTGCTGACCTGTTATAGAACATGTGGTCCTGATGCTGTGATCTGTATCTTTACCTGTCTTACTGCCTCTCCCCCAACCCAGACTATAACCTCCTTAAATATAAGGGATTGTATTTTCTATTTCTCCACATCCTCCGCTGCACCCACTCCCCATGAATGACATTTACTGAGCACCTACAACATATAAGTTGCCGTTCTAAGTGCCTTATGCATGTTATTTCACTTAATCCTCACAATTTTCTCACAGATGAGAAAACTGAGGCTCAGAGAAGCTGAATAAATGGCCAAGGCCACACAACTAAAAAGTGGCAGACCCATGATGGGACACCACGTCCATCAGCCTTCAAAAGCCTTAAGCCATAAGCCATGCTGCCTCTAGCCCAGCCAGAGCCTGGTAGCAGGCAGGTGTGCCAGGACTACTTACTGTGACTGAGCCATTCCCAGGGCCAGGTGGAGAGCCAAGGTACACATGACAGGGAAACAGAGCCAGCCTGATACTCTCTCCTCTGAAGCCCACATCTGGGTTTCCCTGGGTCCCCGCAGGGTCTCCTTAGCTTCTTGGCATTAACCCTTCACCCTGTGCCAATTTAGGCAGCAGCCCCACTCTGTTCCACAGGTAGCTTATCTGGGAACCCTGACCAAATGGGTAAGACGTCAGGAAATGAAAAGCCAGATTCCTCTGAAGCAAAGTCAAAAAAGTGATTCTTGAGCAACTAGCTCGCTGGGAGGGGGACCCTCCCTGTGGCCACCCAGTTTCAGCTCCTGTGTTTTCCTTTCCAGGCCTGTCAGGCAACTTTGGGATGGCAGGGACAAGACTATTGCCAACAAGCCCTGTCCTACAGAACTAGGTTGGAGGAAGCCCTGATGCTGTGCAAACCCCCAGGTCGGTATGAGGACCCGTGACTCTCTTGCCTTGTCGTGACCCAGGATACATCTTCCACATGCCCACATGGAAGCAGGCTTCTCAGCTCTCAGGGTAGCAACTAACATTTACTCAGTGCCTACTGTGTGCCAACCACTATAGCTGGTGCTTCAAATGCTATTCTCAATTAATTCCTGTTATCATCTGTGAACTAGTCTAGTGCAGTAGTTAAGGAAAAAGGCTTTGGGGTCAGAGTGTCCAAGTTCAGACTCCCAGCTCCCCCACCTACAAATTACATTACTTGGGCCTGCTAAATAACCTCTCTGTGCCTCAGTTTCGTCATCTGAAAAATGATAGCTACAGTAGTACTTAATTCCTAGAAATGTATGAAGATTGAATTAATAAATTAATTAAATTAATTAAAAGTGCTCAATACAAGTTTGCTATTATTACAACTATCATGTGGACATCATCTCCATTTTACAGATGTAGCAACTGAGTCTTAGAGAGCTTACATCACTTGCCAATGTCACACAATTAATAAAGGATGAAGCAAGGATTTAAATCCATGACTCTCTACCTGACTCCAAAGGCACATAGACATCTGAAACATCTCAGGGCTTGACGCCTCTCTTTGTCTCTCTTCTCTCTGTCTCTGTCTCTCTCTATCTCTGTTTTCTCTCTCACTAAATGGTACTTAGGGAGCAGCTGGGCTGGTAAAGAGCCACAATATGACCCACATTAGAATTAAGTTCACAGGGTCATCCTGGAGAATTAGAAATGTGCAGGGCCCAGAGCCAACCCTAAGAACATGGGGTCTGGGAAAATTTCCCTCCCCTTACCCCCTCACAAGTGACATCAGGCTAAAATGAATACCAAAGGCAGTATTGAAGGAGGAAAGAAGGCACAAAAGGGCATCAAGAAGCCTTAGCAGAATGGGTTTTCAACAGAGAGGTTGAGTCCCACCCCATTTGACTTAGTGGTGGAGGGGACATCATATGGCATAGGGGATGTGAGCCTTGGTATGGGAGCCTTAGAAAAAAAATTGGCACAAGTTGGTCTGAGCATTTTTGAGCATCTTTGTCTCTGCCCCACCCTTAGCTACTGCCCAACCTCCTGGTCTGAACAAAGTCAAGTCACAGCAGTTCCCCAGAGATAATTCCACAGGGCCTCAAATTGCCCTGCTCTCTCACTGCTCACATTGTTAAGAGTAGATAACAAACCCTGTTTCTGGTCCCTCAAGGAAATACACTCAATCTCCATCTCTGGGAGTGCTGCAGGGCATGCTCTTGTAGCTTGAGGAACTAAGAGATGAGCTGATGGGCCATCAGAGCAGCCATCCTCACCACACTACCTACCACAGCATTCCCTAGGGAGCCCAGGTTCCTACTTCCCATGGTCCCTGTGCTCCTGAAAACGAGAGTCATAAAGTGCAAGGGCTGGACCCCTGCCCCACTCTCCTCCATCAACCATTCCAGCATCTCACCTCACCCGTCTGGTTCTTAGAGTCCCATAGGCTACTAGTAATACAGAGATGGATGCTGAGTGAATTAGGCCCAAAAAGCCTTGTTCAAGAAAATACCAACAATTAGCTCCTGAGGATAGAGACTGAATTTCATATATCTTTGAAAATTCAGCAACTGGCACTTGGCAGGTAGGTGACAGTATCAGTGAAATTACATCATTTTTAAAGGTCAGAATTCCTAAATATTGGATAGAAACAAGCCACAAATTTGACCTATTTCCTGCTTGTCAATGTGTCTCTAATCTTCCCAGAACACGATGATACCTCTGCCACAGAAGCTCTCAAATCCTCTGGGCCCTACTCACAAATCCAAGGGTGGTGACAGCTAAACAATCAACACCTAATTTCTGAGAACTGACCTCAGACTGTTTAGGAAGATCTAGTGTTTCACCTTCATCTCCCCACAGCCTCACACATTACACATGCAAGAATAAAACAAGGTGAATTTCAGACCAGGTTAAGGAAATTTCTAACATATTTTTAATCATCCCCCCGATAACACAAGTTACCAGTACATTGCACAAAAGCAGAAACGTAAATAAAGCAAACCCAGCCCCTGAATTACTTCCTCTCAGCATCAACTGCCATTGACTAGACACTCTGAATCACATACACGTCCATAGTACCAAAAGCAATATACAGATTCAAGGCAATCCAAACCAGAATTCCAATGACATTCTTCACAGAAATAAAACAAAGAATCCTAAAATCTATATGGAAGAACAAAATATCCCGAATAGTCAAGGAAATGCTGAGAAAAAGGAACAAAGTTGGAGGTATCAAACTCCCTGACTTCAACATATACTACAAAGCTATAGTAATCAAAACAGCATGATACCCACACAAAAGCAGACACACAGCTCAATGGAACGGAATTGAAAGCCCAGAAACAAAATCACACATCTATGGACAGCTAATTTTTGACAAAGGAGCCAAGAACATACAATTCAGAAAGTGAAGTGTCTTCAATAAATGGTGTAGGGAAAACTGGACAGTCACCTGCAAAAGAATGAAAATAGACCATAATCTTACACCATACACAAAAATTAACTGAAAATGGATCAAAGACTTGAAAGTAAGACCTGAAGCTATAAAACTCCTAGAAAAAAATATAGGCAGTACACTCTTTAGCATCAGTATTAGAAACATCCTTTCGAATACCATGTCTACTCGGGCAAGGGAAACAAAGGAAAAAGTAAGTGTAACTTCATCAAACTAAAGAGCTTCTGCAAGGCAAAAGAAATAAGGAACAAAATGAAAAGACAACCCACTAATTGGGAGAAAATATTTGCAAATCATATATCCCAGAAGGGGTTAATCTCCAAAATATGTAAAGAACTCATACGACCCAACAACAAAACTCAAACAACCTGATCAATAAATGGGCAGAGAAGATGAACAGACATTTAACCAAAGAAGATATACAGATGGCCAATAGGCACATGAAAAGATGTTCATCATCACAAATCATCAGGGAAATGCAAATCAAAACTACAATGAGATATCATCTTACACCTGTCAGAATGGCTGTAATCACTAAGACAAAAAGCAATAAATGTTGCAGAGGATACGGAGAAAAGAAGCCCTATACACTGCTGGTGAGAATGAAAACTGGTGCAGGCACTATGGAAAACAGTATGGAGATTTATCAAAAAATTAAAACTACACATACTGTATGACCCAGCTATGCCACTACTGGGTATTTATCCAAAGAACTTGAAATCAACAATCCAGAGAAACTGATGCTTCTCTATGGTTATTACAGCACTATTCACAATACCCAAGAAGTTGAAGCAACACAAGTTCCCACTGATTGATGAATGGATAGAGAAGATGCGGGGTACATATATATAGTGGAATACTACTCAGCCATAATAAAAGACAAAATTGTCCCATTTGCAACACCATGGGTGGACCTTAGAGTATTATGTTAAGCGAAATAAGCCAGACAGGGAGAGACAAACAGTGTTAGATTTCACATAAGTTGAAGATGAACAAACACATGGATAAAGAGAAGAGATTAATGGTTACCAGAAGGGAAGAGGGTGGGAGAGCACAAGGGGTAAAGGGGCACATGTGTATGGTGACAGACAAAAACTAGACTATTGATGGTGAGCACGATGACATCTATACAGAAGCTGATATATAACATACACCTGAAATTTCACAATGTTATGAACATTATGACCTCAATAAAATAATTTTTAAATAAGAAAGAAAGGAAAAAATAAAAAGAGAAAATCTTACCCTGTGTGGTCAAGTTAGCTAAAATTAAATTGTTATTATAAGAGCTTTAAAAATAAGCTTTAACACCAATAGCATATGATGTAAAACTGAAACAATTTTTTTTTCATCTCTTAAAGGAACAAAGTTTACTTGGATTACTGGTCTGCTCCTGACACGAGATTAGAAATTGAAAGTAAATATATTATGTTTCATCAAAATAATTTTCTGTGCTTTAATAGATCTTTGATTATTTCAGAAAACTGAATCTTCTCAATAGTAAGAGCTAAGTTTTGCTAACAGCTATGTAACCTTCTGCATTTGCCTTTAAAATCTTTTATTATTACTTTGGTTAAATGGATAACTAAGTATTGTTTCACAGTGTGACTAAGTATTGTTTCACAGTGACCTATGATCTTATTTGGCCAGTGTTTCAAACCCTTTCGATATTTTTTATTGATGTCATAATACTGTATAACATTATGAAATTTCAATTTTACATTATTATTTGTTAGTCACCAAACATATATGCCCTTTTACCCCTTATGCCCACCTCCCAACCCCTTTCCACTCTGGTAACCACTAATCTGTGCTCTTTATTCGTGTATTTCTTTATCTTCTACATATGAATGAAATTTTATGATGTTGTGTTTCTCTATCTGGGTTCTTTCACTTAACAAAATACCCTCAAAGTCCATCCATGGTGTTGTGAATGGGACGATTTTGTCTATTTCTAGGGTCAAGTAGTATTCCACTGTGTATATATATATGCCACATCTTCTCTATCCATTCATCAGTCAATGGGCAGTTGGGTTGCTTCTACTTCTTGGCTATTATGAATAGTTGAATCTCATTTTTGTTGTATCTAAGGGGGGAAGACTGAGGGAAGAGCTCACTCCACCATGATGATGATGTCACTCTCGGTCTAACCCTTTTGATGTTTTTGAAAATCTTCCCCAAATCAATTCTAAATAAAGTCTTTTGAGCTCAACTAACTTTTAAACTTTTAGGGGAACCCTGGAAAATTTCAAAGGATTTATTCTGTTTCCTTATAAAAAGAGGGATGTTAAACTAATCAGGCTTCTTCGATATGTTAAATTACACGGGAAGGTCTGTCCAATAAGAAGTAACATTAAGCCTTCCTTATGTTGTATCTCTACATGTTAGAAGAGTTTCTGAAACAGTGTGAAATTCCTGGAAGTCTGATATGTCCTGGTATAAAATGTTGTCTATCATCAAAATTAAGGCTCACATTTAAAGGACTGAATCTGAATCTAGGGAAATTCCTTAGGTGACTTTCATGCAAAGGCAGCCACAACAGAATCTATAAAGACTGTGGCACATGTGGTTGAAGTCTATTCTGCTTCTGAAAAAAAATGACTCCTTCTTGCCAGGCTTTTCGCCATCCTGATGTTCTGGTATCATGGCAGCAGTCTGCTCCTGAATCAGAGAAATTAAGATGAGTAAACAAAGGCTGTAAATTAAACAAAGAGTCAGAGCTATGGGAAACCCAAGACGACTGCTTGATTCTTCCTGGCTCCCTGGAAAATCTCATTTTTTGGTTTTTCTGTTCCTTCACTCAAAATAGGAAAAACTATCTTTTCCCTAGAGACCTCAAAACTCCTCCCTCTGGGTTCTTTGAGCACCTGCAGTTGGATGTCATTCAACTGCCTCTTAGTATGGGTTAACAATATGTTATTGCTGTTGTATACGTTTTCCAGATGGGTTGAAGCCTTCCCTTCCCTTACTGCAAAGCTGATGCCCTCACAGTGAACAAGAAACTGTTAGAAAATATGTTTCCCACTTGGGGTGTACCTCCCACGTGCCCCAGTGTTCAAGGCACTTCACTGGGCAAATAATACAAGCCATAACAAAAACCTTGCAAACTTCTTGGAATTATCACAGTCCCTAACACCTTCAATCATCAGGAAAGGTCAAGAGAACTAGTAGAAAACTGGATTAAAGCAGAAAAAGAATTAATTACATGGGACTACATGAACTGATGGGAATGATTATTATTTTTATGATTTTTGTCTGAAATATTACTATTTTAATCTTTTATTTTTATAGATTTAAGGGTACTTTTTTTCTTTTCTCTGAAGCTATGACTTACATCAATTTGAAGAACCACATCTTTACAAGCAGAACCAAAACCGTTTTTCTCTCTACCTGATCCCTCAAGACTTCAGAAGCTCTCAGCGAGTATTCTTACTTTCATGACAAGATATTTACTTGCATACATTCAATAAGAAATGTTTCTATTGTAACAGAAAACATAGGTTATATGACCAAGGCTGTGACTAAAGTGTCAGGTTTGAGAGAGACATGCATAAACTCAGTTTGACCCAACAGCTTTAAGGAACCAAGGTTGACTTTATGAAGCCAACAAAGCCCCTGGGAAAAACAGCCTGGTATGTACTTACAGGGTTCCTGACAGCTTATCCAGGTGAGTAAAGAAGGTCACTTCCTGGCAGATTTCAGGAATCTCAAGCAGAGAGGAATTCACCCAAAACTAGAAGCCTTGGCTTCTTAATCTCAAGAGTCTTCTTAGCCTTTTTAGCTATTAAAAGTTCAATCTGGAGATGCCTCATGAAAAATTCCCACAACGAAAATTTAAGAACGCCTATATGATCAATTGCTATTCTTGCTGTACTTACGTAAATAACTAAACCAAGTTTACTGACAGTAGATTTATTTCACAAAGAAGTCTTAATTTGTCTATCTTTGGTAAAAAAAAAAATTAGAGTGATTTTAGAGAGGAAAACTATGGTTCAGTAGAAACTATTACCAACACTTGTGGATATTAGATTTCTGTGCTGTTAATTTTCATTGAAGTACTATCATTTACCTAAACACTGGACTGGGTCCTAAATTCTTCTAGTTTCCTCCAATATACAGGTACAACTCTCCAAACTAACATTTCCAACTTTTGTCTCACTTTTGACTTGGAATCATTGAGAACTAAAGTGGCCCTTTTCCCTGAAGCCCTACAAACTGAGGCTGAGAAACTTGATATAAACTTGCAAGATCACCACAGTAGCTCAAGTTTAGGCAACCTTAATACCTGTTGCTATGTAAGCTACTGAGAAAGTTTACTTGAAGACCTAATGACATCATCAGAGACATTTCAACCTGCAAAAGACGCTGCAGCCTTGACATCTAGAAATCTTCTTGACTGGCTGCCACAGAAACACAGAAACTGGTTTATAACTTTCTCCAACCATTAAACTTTATTTTTCTTTGTTTCCATAGAAATGCCTCTTATTAAGTATCTGATTTCTGGCTCCATAGACCTAACTTTGGGAACCCACCTGTTATGCTCACCTCCTGAAATGAGACAGAACTATTTAACTCAACTAAACTATTTTCAAGACTAAAAGATTATTTCAATGAAATAATGGGACAATCTACCAGCTCAAGTTTTAATACCTGAAACTTCCAGGGAACTTTCAGAGGAGGGACATTTGGGGGCCCAAAACTCTTTGGGGCAGGCTGCTGCAAAATATCCCACAATGACATGTTGATTGTTTTGATTTAAAGTTACTTAAGTTCTGTGTTTAACTTAAAGTCTTGACCCTCCTGAAATTTTATTCCCCCTGAAAGCAGGAAATAAATCCCCCACGTGAAAGGTACCCTCCTTATCATGACAGCTGGAGAATTCAGGGATGGGAAGCTTGTATAACCAAGAATTGTTACTTTTACTAATTTACTACCTCAAGCCTAAACTCTGAACAAATTCCTTAGTAATCACATACCCCAAGCCTAAGTTTCTTTGTCCTGTCAAATCCTCACAAATTTATTGTCTCTTTGTGTAAAAAGATATATAAACTACCTGATTCGCTCACTCTCTGGGCACCCTTTTTCAATGATCTGCTGGCGAATGTGTTAAGCTGATTTTTTTTCCTGTTAGTTTGATCTTGTTTCAGTTTTCTTACTAGTCCAGCCATGTCAACTCAAGATGGGTAGTGGGGGAATTTCACACTCCCAAACGCTCCCACAGGCAAATGAATGGTTCCCTCTCTGGGTTCCCACAGTACACTGAACATACCTCTATTTATAACATCAGGAAATTTCTATACGATATTTATTTTTTTCTATTTAAAAATTAAGACAAAGTATGAAAAAGAAAATAGCTATTACCCAAATTCCATCTTCCAGCCGTATTCTAAGCTTAATCAGTATTTAACATTTTGGCATATTTCTTCCAGTCTCTCTTTCTGGGTGGCAGACTTGTAACCTCCTGGAATGCAAGGACTACATACTTTTTTTCCAATTTTTACAGCTCTTGAGGTCAGATGCCCAATATGGGTCTCAATGGGCTAAAATCAAGGTGTCAGCAGGATAATATTCTTTCTGGAGGTCCAAAGGACAAATTGCTTCCTTAGTTGACTCAGATTCTAGAGGTAACTTGCATTATTTGTTTCACATCCTTCTTCCATCCTGAAAGCCAGTGAGGGCTGGCGGAGTCTTTCTTGTGCAGCATCATTCTGACCCTGACTCTCCTGCCTCCCTCTTTCACTTATAAGGACCCTTGTGACTATATTGGGGTCCCTGGATCATCTGAGATACTCGTACCATCTCACGATCCTCAACATCATCCCATCTGCAAAGTCCCTGTTACCATATCAAGTAACATTCACAGGTTCCACGGATCAGAATGTGGATGTTTTGGGGAGGCCATTATTCTGCCTGCCACAGGTACCTTTTCTAAACTTTACCCACAAAAAAATTTGCTTTGTTTTCCTTCTATTTCACTTTATTCTGATACAGAGGCAAGAGCACAAGCTCTGAGGGTAAGCACACTAGCTCTGTCATTTACAAGCTGGATGACCCTGGACCAGTCACTTCACCTCTTTTAGCCTCTTTTTTCTCATCTGTAACACAGGTGAACTCTTACTGCTTTAGCAAATGACAGTAAAAGAATAAGTTAAGATACATAAAGTATGAGGATTGCTGGGAAGATGGTGACATGGGAGGACTCTCAACTCCCATCCTCCCGTTGACACAACAAATTTACAACTATCCTTGGAACAATTACCTTGGATAGAGAATAGAAAAGTTGATAAAAAGAACCTCCACAAAAATGGACAATGCTGACTGAGGTGCAAGAGGCAGAAATAACATTCTGGAGAAGAAAAAGCCACATTCTAGCCAAGGCGCTTCACAGCCAGGAGCAATCTTAAGATACAAAGCATCCTTTGGAGGAGTGGAGGGTCTGAGCAGGAGGGCTTTGCCACAATAAGAGCTTTGAATTCAGCACAACTGAGAAGAGTGTCATAATATATGTCTTTGCTACCTATTAACAATAATGGGAAATACTCACAGAAAAGCTACTGGACATAAGGGAAAGAAAAGCTTGCTCTTAAAGGACCCATGCAGAAATTCACCCATTTCAGAAAGGAATGTAAAATCACCAGAAAGAAATGTTCACAGTCTTTTGATGAAAAGACACTCACTCAATAGGCTTTGGGCACATCTCAGTGAGAGGGGAGAACTCCCCAGGATGGGACCTCCTCCCCAGTGACTGAGACATTAGCAGCAGCCATTATTGTGACCTAGTACAGGCGTGCTGACACAGACACTGGTAGATCCCATTAGAGTTTTTCCCCTGGCCTGTTAGTACAGGGGTCTGTCCCACCCACTGCAGCAGTGATTTAATCTGGCTCATCCAGGCAGCAAGACAACCCTAGGGGCTGGCCCTACCCAATATCAAGCCCTTGGGTAACTTGTGGGCCCACACAGGTGGGGTGTGTGGGACCCCTGCAGCAGGGGTAGTGGGTTCACATCTGTGAGGCACAGTGTGCAAGATGGGCAGGGCCTGTGCAAGGGGTGGGCCTGCATTGGCAGAGTGTGTGGGGCTTCTGCACTGGGGTGAGTGGATCCACTTCAGTGGGTTGGGGAGTGCACATGGGGCAGGACCACATTGATGGGATGTGGGCCTACAACCTGGTGGTGAGGTTTTTCAGCTGTAGATCTGTGATTCACAAACAGCCACATACAGGATTTGTCCCACCTCCAACACTGGAAACAATTGTGTGCTGTCATGCCTGGGGCCCAGTTACACTCCTAAGAGAACTGACAACAGCCTTGGAGGCCTGAGGCCTGCAGCAATTATAAACCACTGAGCCTAGCCACCAGCCACACTGGGGGCCTACTCACTTAACAGAAAAACTACAGCAGGAATGTGCTATTAGACTTTGCATCCAACTGTGCTGGTGCTCCCCACACCTGATAAAGTGACTAAAGAGACTACACCAGCTGCACAAAGCTGAGCATTACAACCAGCCAGTCAGAGGAACAGCCTAGACTCCCTGGGAACCTGGAGCAAGAGCAACCCTGCCACAACAGAAAGACACATATAGCCCACACAGGGAACACTCCAGGAACATTTGGAACTGGTGATGAGAGAGAGGCACACTGCTGAGCCTCACATGGCATCCCTTACATGAGGCCACCTCTCACATGAGGCCACCTCTCTAAGATCGGGAGATATAGCTGACCTGCCTAATACATAGATATAAGCACAGAGAAAGAGGCAAAATGAGGAGACAAAGAAATATGTTCCAACCAAGAGAACCAGCCAAATCCTCAGAAAAAGTACTAAACAAAACAGAGATAAACAATCTGATTAAGAGTACAAACTAATAATAGTCATAAGGATGTTCACAGGTCTTGGGAGAGGAATGGATGAACTCAGTAAGAACATCAACAAAGAATTGGAAGACTTAAAAAAGAACCAATCAGAAATTAAGAATACAATACTGGAAATGAAAAATTCACTACAGAGACTCAATAGCAGAGTATATGATACAGAAGAATGGATCAGTGAGCTGGATGAAAGACTAGAGTAAATAATCCAAGCTGAGCAGACAAAAGAAAAAAGAGTTAAAAAGAATGACAACAGTGAAAGGGAACTCTGGGACAACATCAAGCACAGTAACACCCACATTATATGTGCACCAGAAGGAGAAGAGAGAGACAAAGTGGTGGAGAATCTATCTGAAGAAATAATAGCTGAAAACTTTCATAACCTAAGGAAGGAAACAGACATCCAGGTACAGGAAGCACAGAGAGCACCAAACAAGATAAATGCAAAGAGGGCCACATAAAGACATGTTATAATTAAAATGTCAACAATTGAAGATAAAGAGAGAATCCTAAAAGCTGCAAGAGAAAGACAACAAGTTACATACAAAGGAAATCCCATAAGGCTATCACCTGACTTCTCCGCAGAAACCTCACAGGGTAGAAAAGAGTGGCATGATATATTTAAAGCACTGAAAGGAAAAAACTTACAGTCAAGAATACTGAATCCAACAATGTTATCATTCAGAATAGAAGGTGAAATAAAGTGTTTTCCAGACAAGTAAAAACTAGTGGAGTTGATCACGAAGAAACCAGTCTCACAAGAAATGCTAAAGGGATTTATTTAAGTGGAAAAGAGACGACCACAAATAGGAATAAAAAAATTATTTAAAAGAAAACAAACAATAAAATCACTGGTAAAGGCAAATATACAGCAAAAGTATCAGATCAACCATCTATGAAGCTAATATGAAAGCCAAAAGAGAAAAATACTAAAATTATCTATTTCCACGAAAAGAGGGTAATGAATACACATGCTCAAAAAAGAGGTTACATATGATATCAAAAACATAAAATGTGGGAGGAGAGAATAAAAGAGTAGAGCTAGGGGCCAGCCTGGTGGCACAGCAGTTAACTTCACATTCACTGCTACAGTGGCCCAGGGTTCGCCAGTTCAGATCCCTGGTGTGGACCTACGCACTGCTTATCAAGCCATGCTTTGGCAGGCATCCCACATATAAAATAGAGGAAGATAGACACAAATATTACCTCAGGGCCAATCTTCCTCAGCAAAAAGGATTGGTATCAAATGTTAGCTCAGGGCTAGGGCTGGCCCCGTGGCCGAGTGGTTAAGTTCGCGCGCTGTGCTGCAGGCGGCCCAGTGTTTCATTGGTTCAAATCCTGGGCACGGACATGGCACTGCTCATCAAACCATGCTGAGGCAGTGTCCCACATGCCACAACTAGAAGGACCCACGACGAAGAATATACAACTATGTACCGGGAGGCTTTGGGGAGAAAAAGGGAAAAAAAAAATAAAATCTTTAAAAAAAAATGTTAGCTCAGGGCTAATCTTCCTCAAAAAAAAAAAAAGAGTAGAGGTTTTAGCAAGAGGTCAAACTTAAGAGGACATCAACTTAAAATAGATTGCTATATACATACGTTATTATATATGAACTTCATGGTAATCACAAAGCAGAAACCTATAATAAATACACAAAAATTAAGAGAAAGGAACCCAAACATAATACTAAAGAAAGCCATCAAGCCACAAGGGAAAACAACAAGGGAAGAAGAAAGGAACAGAGAAGAACTACTAAAATATCCAGGGAAAAAAATGTAATAAAATGGCTCAAAGTATCCACTAATCAATAGTTAATTTAAATGTCAATCAATTACATATATATATATACACATACATATATATATGATGCATACAAGAGACACACTTCAGACCTAAAGATACTCAGAAACCAAAAGTGAAGGAATTTAAAAAGATACTCCATGCAAATGGCAATGAAAAGAAAGCTGGGGTGTCAATAATTATATCAGAAAAAAAAACTTTTACAAAAACTGCAACAGGAGTCAAAGAAGGGCACTACATAATGATAAAGGGAACAATACAACAAGAAGATATAACACTTGTAAATATCTCTGCACCCAACATAGAAGCGCCTAAATATACAAAAAAACTATTAACAGACATAAAAAGAGAAACAGACAGTAAAACAATAATGGTAGTGGACTTTAACACTCCAATTACATCAATAGATAGATCATCCAAACAGAAGATCAATAAGGAAACATTGGCCTTAAACGACACATTACCAAATGGACTTAGTAGATACATACAGAACATTCCGTCCAAAAACCACAGAATACACATTCCTCTCCAATGCACATGGAACATTCTCCAGGATAGATCACATATTAGGCCACAAAACAAGTCACAATAAATTTAAAATGGTTTAAATACTACCAAGCAGTTTTTTTCTGACCACAACAGTATGAAACAAGGAATCAACTACAGGAAGAAAATTGGAAAAGCCAGAAATATGTGCAGATTAAACAAAATTCTACTGAACAACAATTGGGCCAACAAAGACATCAAGGGAGAAATCAAAAAATACGTGGAGACAAAGAAAAATGAAAATACAACATGCGAAAATTTATGGGAAACAGCAAAAGTGGTTCTAAGAGGTAAGGTTTTAGCATTACAGGCCTACCTCAACAAACAAGAAAAATCTCAAATAAACAATCGAACAGTGCACCTAAAAGAACTTGAAAAAGAACAAAGCCCAAAATCAATGGAAGGAAGGAAATAATAAAAATCAGGGCAGAAGTAAATGAAATAGAGATTAAAAAAATAATACAAAGGATCAATGAAACTAACAGCTGGTTCTTGGAGAAGATAAACAAAATTGACAAACCTTTAGCTAGACCCACCAAGAAAAAGGAGAGAAGACTCAAATAAAGTCAGAAATGAAAGAGGAGAAATTAGAATGGACACCTCAGAAATATAAAAGATTATGAGAATACTATGAAAAGCAATATGCCAACAAATTGGATAATCTAGAAGTAATGGATAAATTCTTAGAATCATACAACCTTCCAAAACTGAATCAAGAAGAAATAGAGAATTTGAATAGATCAATCACTGATAAGATCAAAAGAGCAATCAAAACCCTCCGAAAAAATAAAAGTCCAAGACCAGATGTCTTCCCTGGTGATTTTTTACCAAACATTCAAAGGAGACTTAATATCTATCATTCTTAACCTCTTCCAAAAAATTGAAGAGGAGGGGAAGCTTCCTAACTCATTCTACAAGGCCAACATTACCCTGATACCAAAACAAGACAAAGACAACACAAAAAAAGAAAATTACACTAGAGCCGTTCTTAAAGGAGTTGGGAGAGGAGGGCAGGTAGGTGTCACCTTCAGAGCAGGCTGCCAGTGGTATCATGGTGACCCAGAAGCCCCCTCCCCAAAAAACATGAAAGTGATGATGATTCTTATGAAGTGTTGGATTTAAATGGGCAGGCAAGAAGATGCCATTGGTAGAATCAAGTGCTTGGCCACAGTTCCAGACCTATTGTAGAAAAAATTCTCAGTAGCCACTCAAATTATAGTGGGTGGAGTGACAGGCTGGTGTGCGGGATTTTTGTTCCAGAAAGTTGGGAAACTTCCAGAAACTGAAGCAGGTGGCGGCTTTCTTCTCCTTCAGATTGCCAGTCTGGCTATGTGCAGAGCTACTGGAAGAGAGTTGAAAAAGAATTAAACAAAGCAAAAAGACAAACTGAGAAATCAGCAAATAAGGCAGCACCAGAAATCAACAATATAATTGAGGAAGTAGCAGAATTTGTCAAACATAACATTGTGATATCCAGTGGATTTGTGGGAGGGGAGGCCTTCCATCTTAAGAATATGAATGTTCTATCACAGTGGAGTCTCCTGTGAGAAGAGAAGTGGTGGCGACAAGGTGGTCTCTCAGCATTACATGCTGGCAGATTCTCCAGGCAATGAGAAATAACTAGCTGGACAGGACCAAGCTTACAACTTTGCATTTTGCCATCTGAACCTTGGCAAACTAATATCTACTGTAAAACAACCTATATGATATGCATACCATAGTATTCCTCAGCAAAACATGGCTTTCAGTATTTTTTTTAATTTTCATTTGTTTAGAACTTAGCCTATGAAATATCACCATTGGAGGTAGATATGGATAAAAAAAATCTGTTGGATATATGCTCCAATGAAATACTATCCTCGTTTTATTTAAATAAGATGTTCTTCGTTGTGCTGTATGGTATAGTGCCAATAATGAAAAACTAAAATTAAAAAATTAGAAATATTATAGCTTCAACTTTAGGGCTGACTCTGTTTTTAAAGCTGTTTGCAATATACAGAAGAACTGTAATGCCCCTTTTGTGGAAGGATTTAAAAATAATAGAATTATTAAAGATATTAAACAGATTTAATACCAAAAAAGAGAATTACAGATCAATATCACTGATGAACATCAATGCAAAAATCCTCAACAAAATACTAGCAAATCAAATACAACAATACATTAAAAACATCATTCACCATGATCAGGCAGGATTTATTACAGGGATGCAGGGATGGTTCCACATCCATAAGTCAATCAATGGATATACAATATTTTTAAAAAATGAAAAATCACATGATCATCTCAGTAGATGTAAAGAAAGCATTTGACAAGATACAGTATCTATTTATGATAAAAACCCTGAATAGGGGCCAGCCCCTGGAACAGTGGTAAGTTTGACACACTCTACTACAGCAGCTCAGGTTTGTGGGTTCAGATCCTGGGCACTGACCTACTCTACTCATCAGCCATGCTGTGGCAGCGACCCACATACAAAAAATAGAGGAAGATTGGCACAGATGATAGCTCAGAGCTAATCTTCCTCAAGCAAAAATAAGTGGAAGATTGGCAACAGATGCTAGTTCAGAGGGAATCTTCATCAGCAAAAACAAATAAAAATAACTGAATAAAATGGGTATAGAAGGAAAGCATTTCAACATAATAAAGGCCATATATGACAAACTCACAGCCAATAAGATACTCAAATGGAGAAAAACTTAGCAATCCCTCTAAGAACAGGAACCAGACATGGATGCCCACATTCATCACTCTTATCTAACATAATAATGGAAGTCCTAGCCAGAGCAATCAGTCAAGAAAAAGAAATAAAGGGATCAAAATTGGAAAGGAAGAAGTGAAACTGTCACTATTTGCAGATGATGTGATTTTATATACAGAAAATCCTGAAGAATCCACAAAAAAGTTTTGGAATAATAAATGAATATGATAAAGTTGCAGCATACAAAATCAACAGACTAAAATAAATTGCATTTTTATACACTAACAATGAAGTAGCAGAAATAGAAATTAAGAATATAATCCCCGGGGCTGGCCCCGTGGCCGAGTGGTTAAGTTCGCGCGCTGCGCTGCAGGCAGCCCAGTGTTTCGTCGGTTCGAATCCTGGGCGCGGACATGGCACTGCTCGTCAGACCACGCTGAGGCAGCGTCCCACATGCCACAACTAGAGGAACCCACAATGAAGAATACACAACTATGTACCGGGGGGCTTTTGGGAGAAAAAGGAAAAAAAAATAAAATCTTTAAAAAAAAAAAAGAATATAATCCCAATGTATTACTCCCCCAGAATACAACTACAACAAAAATAATAAAACAACTAGTAATAAATTTAACCAAAGAGGTGACAAACCTGTACATGGAAAACTAGAAAAAGTTGTAGAAAGAAACTGAAGAAGACACAAATAAATGGAAAGTTATTCTGTGCACTTGGATTGGGAGAATTAACGTAGTTAAAATGTCCATAATTCCTAAAGCAATCTACAGATTCAATGCAATCCCTACCAAAGTTCCAATGATGTTTTTCATAGAAATAGAGCAAAGAATCTTAAAATTTATATGGAACAACAAAAGACCCCAAATAGCCAAGCAATTCTGAGAAAAAGGACAAATCTGGAGGTATCACACTTCCTGATTTCAAAATATACTACAAAGCTATTTTAATCAAAACAGCATGGTACTGGCACCAAAACAGACACATAGATCAATGGAACAGAATCAAGAGCCCAGAAATAAACTCTCACATCTATGGACAGTTAATTTTCAACAAGGGAGCCAAGAACACAGAACAGAGAAAGGAAAGTCTCTTCAGTAAATGGTGTTGGGGAAAACTGGAAAACCACATGCAAAAGAATGAAAGTAGACAATTATCTTATACCATACACAAAAAATAACTCAAATTGGATTAAAGACCTGAACGTAAGGCCTGAAACCATAAAACTTCTAGAAGAAAATATAGGCAGTACACTCTTCGACATCGGTCTTACTAGCATAATTTCAAGTACCATGTCTGACCAGGCAAGGAAAACAACAGAAACATTAAACAAAAGGTACTACATCAAACTAAAACGTTCACAGCAAAGGAAACTATCAACAAAACAAAAAGACAACCAAGCAATTGGGAGAAGATATTGGCTAATCATATATCTGTTCAGGGGTTAACATCCAAAATATATAAAGAACTCATACATCTTAACAACCCAATTAACAAATGGGCAAAATATCTGAACAGAAATTTCTCCAAAGAAGATACGCAGATGCCCAACAGCCACATGAAAAGATGTTCAATGTGACTAATTATTAAGGAAATGCAAATCAAAACTAAAATGAGATATCACCTCACATCCATCAGAATGGCTATAATTAACAAGACAAGATACAAGTGTTGGAGATGTGGAGAAGGGATAACTTTCAAAAACTGCTGGTGGGAGTGCAAAATGGCACAACCACTATGGAAAATAGTATAGAGATTCCTCAAAAAATTAAGAATACAACTACCATCCAATCCAGCTATTCCACTGCTGGGTATTAATCCAAATAACATGAAAACACGAATGCATAAAATATGTACACCTCTGTGTTCATTGTGGCATTATTAACAATAGCCAAGACTTGAAAGCAACCTACATGCCCATCAAGAGATGAATGGATAAAGAAGATACAGTGCGTATACACACTGGAATACTACTCATCCATAAAAAAACATGAAATCTTTCCATTTGCAACAACATTGATGGACTTTGAGGGTATAATGCTAAGTGAAATAAGTCAGAGGGAGACTGTCAAATACCATATGATCTCACTCATAAGTAGAAGATAAAAAGAATGACAAATGCATAGGAACAGAGATTGGAGTGGTGTTTACCAGGAGGGAAGGGAGGACGGGGGAAGGTGAAAGAGGCAATTAAGTATATGTGTGTGGTGATGGATTGTAATTAGTCTTTGGGTGGTGAACAAGATGTAACGCACAGAGAAATTGAAATATAATGATGCACACCTGAAATTTATATAATGTTATAAACCAATGTTATCTCAATAAAAAATGATACATAAGTAATTATACACAGTGCCTGGTATGTGATGGGCCCTCAGTAAACATTCCTTCAATCCCTTCCCTTTGCCATCCTATTTTCTCTCACTTCTGCCAATTTTCTCCTTTATCTCCTTTCTCTTCAGTGACTTCGTCTGAACTCAGTCTAACCATTTAGCAAAGAAGGCCATGCTACCCATCTCTTGTGATTCTGCTTCAATGCTTCTTGGCACGGAGCCTGATAGTCTACTCAAGGCAGTAGACTATATTTATATGGAGAGCTCTGTTGTTTTGTTTAAAAGTCATTTTATGTTCACTTAAAACTTATATAGACTTTCTTGTAACTTAGACCTGCCATTTCCAGTTCTGCCCTGTTATTTTATACATTCATTTCCTTATTTCATCTTTCTTCAGTCTTTCTCTTTACATCTTATAAATAAAGACAGTACAGAGACAAAAGTAATGCCCAAGCCACAATAGGTAATTCCTTTACCCAGATGAATGCTATTTGCAAGACATCCCCTGAAGCCTGTTTCTAGGTTTGGCTTTCAGCAAATCTAACTCTAGAACACATTTCCAGATCCCCAGGGACAATAACTGTGCCAGAAGCCACACAATCTGTGAGTAATTCTGCCTTGGAGTAAGACATTTTCCAGGATATTGTTCATAAGTTACTGGTACCCAATCTTTCCACTCCTGGAATTTAAGCCTCCCCTGTCATTTTCATCTCCAGTTGGCCTGCCAGGACACTGCCTAGAAAATGCCTGACCCTAGATGACCAGGGTGCACCATTGCATAGTCCGAGAATTATAAGTGTTTGCACTTACTCAGCACTCACTACGTGCCAGGCACTATCTGAGAGGTTTTATATGTAGCTACAGTCTTCATTAAAAAATACCACAAGTGATGTCATTTCCATTTTTATGGATTAAAAAAACTGAGGCAGAGAAGTTAAGTAATTTACCCAACATCACACAACTCCATAATTTTACCTCATCTCCCACCGAATAAATGTTAATAATTTAAATGGGGCAGAGGACACCCTAAGATTTCTGAGGTCTCCTGAATAAAATATAACCCTCCAGAATGATGTTTGCCTGCTCCATTGTCAGCACTCGACAGTCAGCATTTTGTTATCCACCTAGCCCTTCACTTAGGCACCTGTGAAGCTGAGTACCTGAGGGTTACTGTAAATATTCGATAAGATTACCTTTCGACCTTGTTATGAAAAGAAATTAATCTTGTCAACTTGCTATTTTCCTGTTTAACCTGAGGGGTAACTCAAGCTTCACAAGGATTTAAGAGCTTGTTTTAAGAAGAGAATGCCTTCAAGGATCACCAGATAACAGCCCCTAGCTTCCCTTGAAGCCCAGAAGTCAGATTGACCAGGGGCTTAATGAGAGTGAAAGAAAAATGGATTACCCCTGACAAGATATTTTCACATATTGAGGTATATGTGGTAACTATCTAAGTTCAAAACTGATTTGGCTTGAACTAAAAAGCCTTATTTATGGCCTATCAAACATGCATTGTACATCTGCATAATCACTGAGGTAAATAATGCACTCTCTTAAAATAAGAATGCATACTTCCCCTCCTACACCGTATTGGTAATACCCTGTTGGTAATGCCCAGATTAGTCACTTTCCCTGCATCAGGGTCATGTTGACCTGCTAATTTGAAACTGAATAGCTCTTTGAAATTTTGATGGAAATGTATCCTGGGTGTGTTTAATGTATCTTCTTTGTTCTAAAAAGATATGACTGTACTAAAACGCATGCTTCTCTGGAAGGTCTTGTAAGGCCTTCCTGGGTTATAATCCTCACTCTGGCTCATAATAAACTCACCCCAATTTTGATTTATAGGTTGTTTATGGATTGTTTGCACTTACACTCCTTTGTTTCTCCAAAACTCCCCATGCCACACCCCTTAGGTTTATAAAACACCCTGATTTCTTCTAATGTTAAGGTGGATTTGAGAGAACCCAAGCTCCCACCTCTGTCTTGGGAAATTCAAATAAATTTTTCTCCATCTCCAAGCAATGATGTCTGTGTTTGGCTTGGTGTGCATCAGGCAGACATACTGGAGATTAAGGGGTTTAGTATCACCTGTTCACTGACACCACTCACAATTGCACATCCCTTCATAAAAGCTTGCTTTTATGAATCTCAATCTCCTTTAGGAAGAAACATGGTCAGGTTCCCGTGTCCATTAAAAGTCACTTTTACTGAATTGTCAGCTATTCACACAGCCATTCTCTAGCCATAAAAAGGGTGCCCTAGGGAAAGGAACTGTAATGTGAAGGAATCAAGGGAGGAGGGAGAGTTCCTACAATGGTCACAATCAGGAGGAGACACCAAATGCAGAAACAGTCATAAGGCAAACCCAGAATTTATGGCCTTTGAACAATGGCAGCCCCACCTATCTCTTTCCATGCCTGTTGGCATCTGACATCCTTCTCAGCCTGCCCCTCCTGGCCTTGTCTTCTTAGACCAACTAGAGGCCTGGGCCTGGGGCCAAAGGAAAGTACCCAGCACTGAGCTGTGTGGGTGGAGGGAGCAGAGAATAAAGTGTTCAGCTCATAGGGGACCTGACTCACCGATGTACATATCACTTGTGCAGGGAATGGATTAGTGAAGGGCTGCTCTGCAGGACTCATTGTTTAAGGAGTCACACTTTCACAATACCGTCTGACTAGGAATTAAGGGTTTGGGAGGCATCACAGGTTTCTCCCATTTGTACATCCATTTGTCACTCCCTCTCCCTCTGTTGGGTTACATTCCTCTCTCCATAGGTCATTTATTTACTGAGTTGCATATGGGAAGATCTGTTGAATTCCTTAAAGCACCCAGCATTTAACTCAGTTCAAGAGTGTCTGTCATCTTAGTGATGAGCAGACACAAATATCTTTTAAAGGCTCTGCAGGAAATCTGAACAAGAACCTTTGCACCACCCACAATCCCTCTGGGGTTTGTGCTAAACACAAGAAGTGGACAGAAATTACTGTGTGCTGGAGACCTTTATGTTTGCACCTCACTTAATGCTCACAGTGACCCTTTGACATCAGGACTATTATTCCTATATTGCAAATGAGAAGCCAAAATTCCAATAAGTCAATTAACTTGTCCCTTATCCAAGAACTGGGAAAAGATGGAACCAGGACTTGGACTCTCATATTTATGAATCTAAAGCTCATGTTCTCACTCCACACCATCCTAGCTACTAGAAATCAAAGAATGGAAAGACGACTGCTTCTACTAGAAATATTCATAAAAGGCCTAAATTAAGAGATAGGACCTAAAATGGGTCTTAGAATGAAGAACAATTCAGGAGGCTGAACAAGAGGGTGTAAGGGAGAAAGACAAATCCCCTAGCCTCTGGGTCCTTCTGGCTGGGCTATGAATTAAATTCACATGAGACAAAATAACAGGAGAAAATCAAACAAAGCTTTGTAACTTGTATACATGAGAGAAACTCAAGAAACTGTACAACTCAACAAAATGGTGGAAGCTGTTTCCTTAAATACTATCTTCAGCTAAAAACAAAGGAGGATATTGAGGATGGGGGCAGTCGGTTATGGGAGATTATCACAAAAGTACAGGAAACAAGAGTAAGGTTTTTATGCATATTTAAGTCTTTGCCTTCCCCACTGTAAAGTGTTTCTAGAGATAAGGTCATCCCCCCCTTCTTCCTGGTACAGAGAGGGAGATGTCTTTGTTGGAGATCCAGATGGATATTTCCCTTAGAAATGTGAATTCTACTTTTCAGGGCTTCTCCTATGTCTGCAGTTTTTAAGAGTAACCAGCCAAAAATAATCCTCATGCCAGGGGCTGGCCCCGTGGCTGAGTGGTTAAGTTCGCGCGCTCCGCTGCAGGCGGCCCAGTGTTTCGTTGGTTCGAATCCTGGGCGCGGACATGGCACTGCTCATCAGACCATGCTGAGGCGGCGTCCCACATGCCACAACTAGAAGGACCCACAACGAAGAATATACAACTATGTACCGGGGGGCTTTGGGGAGAAAAAGGAAAAAATAAAATCTTTAAAAAAAAATAATAATAATAATCCTCATGCCAAAGAGACACATTTTAGAGTGGCCAATTCTGATCCTCCACAGTCCCACCTTTGAAACTTTAAGAAGTTTCATAGTCCAGAAGCTGAGTGGCAGATTGTTACATTTCATTGAACACATTTCTTAGTCCTGATAATAGATCAGTCCAGTTAAATTCATTTTATTAGGTGGTGATGCAGGTGGGCTCAAATTTAGGCCTATATTGTGAAAGCAAGAAATCAGGTATTTAATAAGAAGTATTTCTACAGAAACAAAAGAAAAACAAGGTTAATCATTGGAGCAAATTATAAATCAGTTTCTGAGTTCAGTGGACAGCTAGTTAAGAAGATTTCTAGATGTCAGTGTCGAAGCATCTCTTCCAGCTTAAAATGTCTCTGATGATATCATCAAGTGTTCAGATGTCCTTTTGAGTTGTTTACACAGCAACAGGAATGCTATCATGGTGATCTCTCTTAAGTTTATATCAAGTTGTCCAGCTTCAGTTTGCAGAGCTTTAGGGATAAGGGTGATTTCAGTTCACAATGATTTCAAATAAAAATGATGGGGAAAAAAATTGAAACCATTAGTTTGGAGATTTTTAGCAAGATATTTCAGGCGACTAGAAGAACTCAGTATCTAGTATCCAGTCTTGTTTACAAGTAGAAAACAAAAACCTCAAACACAATTAACAGATCTAGGATCTAATATCCACAAATGTGTATTATAGTTTTTACTGAAACATAATTTTTCTCTCTAAAATTACTCTCATTTTTACCAAAGATAGCCAAAATAAGACTGATTGGCTTGTAAAGTGAGTCTAGTTTCAATAAATTTGGCCCAATTATTTACATAAGTACAGCAAGAATAGCAATTGATCATATATGCTCTTTTAAGCCTGCTTTGCTGGAAATTTTCATAAGGAATCTCGGATTGAACTTTAAAGGCCTCTCAAGGCCAGGAAAGCCAAGAACTTTCAAACAAAGTGAGTAATATCTACAGATTTGGGTGAATTTTTCTCTTCTTGAGTTCCCTAAAATATTTCAAGGTTCCGGCAACTGCCAGATAATTGACCTTCCTTACTTACCCGGTAAGGTTGCTAGGAACCCTGTAAACAAGGTACCATGTCAACGTTTCCATGTGGCTTTATTCCATAAAGCCCAATCTTTGTTTCTGAAAAACTGTTTGGTTGTATCTGAGTCTGTGCCTGTTTCTCTCAAATACGACATTCTACTCAAAGCTTTTATAAGATAAATAATGTTTCCAATTGTGTCCTGTTTTAAGGTGAACAGATTCTTATTGAATTTATGAAAATAACTATATTTCCATGGAAATAACAATACTTACTTACTAAGAGTTTCAAAATTCTGGTGGAGTCAGGCAGGAAAAAAAAGATAAATTTTTCAATTTTGTTTAAAAAGTATAATTAACCAAATTGTTATAAGTCATAGTTAGTGTAAGAGAAAATAGAAAAAGATTTTCTTAAATCTGAAGAAAATCAAAACATTTAAAAGACCTGCAATATTTCAAGTGAAGTCATAAAAATTATAATCATCCTCATTAGTTCAGTCCTGTATAATCGATTTTTGAGTTTAATATTCTGTTAGCAGTTTTATGGGGTTATCAGTTTCTCTGTTAGAGTTCTGTAATTTCTTACACAGTTCAGTTTTATAATCTGAAAGTTTGTCAGAAACCTGTATTTTAGAATAAATGTCAGAATCCCTTACATGAATCTCTAAAGATGAAAACATTTGTAAAATAGAGTAAAACAAAACTGTTTGTAAATGACAAAAGACTTAAAAATAAGAACTGCCTGTAAGTGACAAAAGACTTGAAAATGACAATTAACAAAGCAATTTTGTTATTTATGTGCCATAAAACACTTTAAGGTAATAACTAGAAGTATAACTGATAACCAGGACAGATTAGAATTTTCCAGAATGTTACATAATTTTTAAAACACTTACATCAATAACATCTGCCCACACAATATCATAGGTCCCTATGAAGCAATGCTTAGTTACCTATTTATCCATGGTAACAGTTAAAGAATTTTAGGCAAATTCTAAAAATGAAATAGCTGTAAGAAAAACCTTACTACCTGTTATTAAAGACCTGACTAAAACAATATAGAAAATTTATTTTTGATAAAACACAAAAGCCCTACCTTTCTTGTAGAATAGTCAAAGAAAAAAACCTTTCATAATCATTTTACCAAGAGCAGACTAAAAGTTTAAGAAAATTATCCTTTTAAGAGAGGGGAAAAAGCAAATTCTAACTTTGCAACAGTTTACTTTTGATATTAAAACTCACTTAATTAAATTCATTTTAATCTTAGCCAACTTTACCATGTATAAAACTTTCTTTTAGAATTCTTCTTTTAAAAACCTTTTATAACTTTCTGTTTATGTTCAGAACTTGTCCCATGCCTTCTTTTTTTTCTTCTGGTACTTTAGGACAAATTTATCTTTCCTAACAAAACAAATAAAAATATTTCCATTCTTCATAACTTCCTTACTGAAAATATACATCTTCCTTTCCTTAAATACAAACATATTTTCCTTATTGACTTCTAGTAGCTTTAATCACATGTTGCGATTTTTAACCCTTATAAATCTTAATTTTTATGTAAAAACTAAGAAGTAAGCAATTATGAACTGTCTTTTATATTAGCATTCTATGGTTTGGCAAGGTTATAAATAGTTTTTATAATTTTAGAAACATGTTACTTTATAGTACAATATTTTAATAAAACACAAGCCATGTTTACCAATAGACTCAAACACCTTTTAGTTTCTCTGTAATATTACAAAAGTAGGTAAACTTATATTTAGTAATTAATGTCTAATATTTTATCTCATTTAGAAATAATGTAGATATTCAATGAATTTTCCAACATTTAATTGAGCAAAACTTCAGAGTTTCAATTTACTAAAGAGATTTTTGAAGTTATTAAACACATGTCATAAGATATAATTATTGCTAAAAGTTTAAACTCTTACCTCATTTGCATCATTTGTCCCCAGCAATTATGTTTAGATTACCCATGAAAACTTCATGAGACATTAAACAAAATTAACTACCATTCTAAGTTATGCTGACAAACTTGTAACAGGGATAATATGAGCTTTGTTAACTAGTGAACCAGGCTGCATATCTGCATCATATCCAATGCTGATAACTCAAGGTACATGTATATTTTAATCAAACAAACTTAAGCTTTCATTCACCAAAGGTTATTCCACATCATGTTAACTTGAAAGACATGTAAGCACTTAACTTTAAGTCAATTAAATAGAACTCTTAATTTTGACCACTTTATCTGGAGGTAAAATATCACACACATACAACATTCATATAGACGCAAGTAAACACATAGACACAGACAGAGATGTCAAATTTTTGTTATGAATCAGGTGCAATACAAAGCTCACTAGTTTAGGAGAAACATTTGTACTTCAAAGAATGGCTTTCAAGTCCTAGAGGAGATGGGAGCAGAAAATCTGCATCATAAAGGCACAGAGAAAGTAGTCAAGTTTTCTTCAAGATGGAGTTTCTGGGGCATATTTGCCTAATCTGTTTCTAATATCTTGATCTTCTGTCTCAGTCAATATCAAGGAGCATTATAAGGAACAGGGGAGGGTTTGAGCTTGTCAAAAGACGGGTGAATTTTGAACTGCTTTCTAGAGCTGTATCACCAGGCTTGCAGAAATTTGCAAGACAAAGACAGTTTCTTCTAGTCCCCCAAAGAACTGGACTATCTGACAAAAGACGCTGACCCATCCCTCTGGCTACACCCTTCCAATTCTTCTTTATATTAGGGAAATTTTTAATTTAATAGATGAATCAAAGATTTGTATGTTCTAAAACTTTCAGGACAATGTATCACACCTTTAAAGTCTACACAAAGCTTTTAACAACGGCCCTCTTTCTAAGTGTACAATTTAACCCCAGATAAATTTACCTTGGAGCGGGGAGCTTTTATTATCCTTTTTTATTAGTACCTCTATTCACCTGTAGATTTTTATCTCATATTGTGTGGGTTCAGGCAACCTTACTGACTTCCCTTTAGTAACTTTAATTAACACGTCTGAAGGGCAGATTTATATGTTGTCTTACAATCAGGCATGGGAAATATCCCTTTCCTAGTAAGACACATTGTCTATCTCCACAATACAATCAGGCAAAAAGATACAATCACTTCACATTAAGCCTATAAATATATCAGTTTTTCTACAAAGTTTTATTTGAATTCCATCAAATCTTAAACCTCTAATCATAGCTTTCAGTAGGACTTTATCAATAGATCTTGGTCTTATAATTTTAGATAGAGGAAGCATTCTCAGTCAGACATTTTAAAACATACTCAGGCACAGTTGATATAACCTCTTTATATAAAATCAGCTCAAACATTCCAGTCTTTATAAGCTTATCAACACTTACACTGTTACATTTTCTCAATTTAATTGTAACCTGAGTAAGGGTCTTAAAGCTACTCATTATTTTTCTTTTTGTATTTCCTTTTTAATGTGGGATTCTCAAAGATACCAATAAAAACTATGATGAGAGCTCTCATCAATTGTTTTGCCAATTTAGAAGTTTTTCAAACTTAATCCATTGTCTGGCCACATTCATGAGTAGGATCTTAACAGTGACACATACCAATAAGCTTAACCATGGATGAAATAGGCGCCCTCAAAAGAGATGCAGAAAGTTCGTTCCCCAAAATAGTCAAAGCAAAGGCCTTTACTGCACAATAAGCAATGAAGGTTGAGACGACCAAGGCCCCTTATGAAAACAACCGGGACCCCTTATGACAAAGTCCTCTGAGAGCTGACACAGCCAGACAAAAAGAGTGTGTCCCAGAAACCCAGTCTACTCAACTGGCCAACAAGACGCATGCTGGTACATGCATCCTCTGGATGGCAGAGACCAAAAATGTCCCAAAGCCAAGCTCTCAAGACACAGAAAAAGACAAAAGAAAAACCTCATCTGATGCACACTAACAGCTTTAGCTAAGCCTTGGGTATCTCAGGGCCAAATTAGTACCCAGGAGGGAGGAGCCACAGGCTTGGGGGTAATGTGTGCTTCACAGAGTACCCCATCGTTGTATGGACATTTTCTTGAAGTTGGTGGGGTGACCTGTGTCATTTACCCCATTCCATGACCACTTTTCCTTTCTCAGGAGAATTTTTGAGGTGGTGAGTGCTCTAATGACTCTTAACTGCCTATCATATTTGGCACATTTTTGGCTTCCAAGATGCCCTTAGAAACAGCTTTCACCCCATGTGCATATTCCCAGACAACAGGCTTATAGAGATGCCTGTGTCTTATGACAAATGACAAAAAAAAAGACAGAGACAAGGAAAAATACTAGCTCTGGGCGGAAAAGGATTTACAACAAATGAGTACTCAACAAAATATCTTGGAGTCACTGAGTCCAAGAAGCTAGCTTCACCAATATTTTCTCCTGCTAATATAAATCAAGAAAAGCAAAAGAAACTCACCACTCTTGCTTCCAATAGACCCTGCAGGCAGAGATCAAGGAGACTTACGTGGTAAAGACTCTTACCTTCTGCTGGCTCTTTTCAGGGGTCCAGGATTCTCAGCTGCAGTAGTCCTGGAGTGAGCAGTGTCCAGCCAGTGAAGTTTTATCCCATCCAAGTTGCCAAACTGTAGGGGAGGAAAACAAATCCTCTAGCCCTGTGGGTCTTTCTGACTGGGCTATGAATCAAATTCACATGAGACAGAATAACAGCAGAAAATCAAACAAAGGTTTGTAACATGTATACATGGGAGAAACTCAAGAAACTGGGTAATTCACCAAAATGGTGGAAGCTGTTCCCTTAAATGCTATCTTCAGCTAAAGACAAAGGAGGATGTTGAGGATGGGGGCAGTCACTTGTGGGAGATTACCAGAAAAGCAGAGGAAACAAGAATAAGATTATTATACAGACGTAAGTCCTTGCCTTCCACATTGACAACCGTTTCTAGAGATAAAATCATCCCTCTTCTTCCTGGTACAGAGAGGGAGACACCTTTACAGATGGAGATTTCCCTTAGAAATATAAACGTATCTTACAAAGGGTAAATTCTACTTTGCAGAGCTTCTCCCATGTCTGCAGTTTTTAAGGGTAACCAACCCAAAATAATCCTCATGCCAAAGAGATACATTTTGGGGTGGCAAATTCTGATCCTCTACACGGGCAAAGGTATTATAGAAAGAAGGAAAAGAATTAAAATCAATTAAGACATGAGAAAGAAAAATGCAGGTTCAGGTCTTACTACATAGATCAAGGGAACAGTTGGGGCTATGCTACAGGGTCGTTGAATGGAGGCCTCAGGAATTTGAACTTCATCCTGCAGATGATAGCAGTCACTGGAATGCTTTAAGAAGGTCAGGAACAGGACAAAACAGCATTTTCAGGAAGATTACCCTGAGAGTATTAGGCAAGATGACTTACGGAAGTGGTTTTCAACTCTGGCAACTCATTAAGTGCCTGAAAGCTTCTTTCTTTTCTTGTTCCAACTTTTCATTTTAACCTAATTTCAGACATTCAAAATGTTCCAAAAATAGGAAAAGTTCCCATGTACCCTTCACTCAATTTCCCCAAATATTACTGCTGTAGATAACCTCAGTATAATTATCAAAATAAATAAATTATCATTGATAGAATATGATGAACTAATCTATAGAACTTATTCAAATTTCATCAACGTTCCCACTAATGTCCTTTGTCTAAACTAGGATCCAACCCAGGATCACACAATACATTGTTGTTTTGTCTCCTCAGTCTCTTTAATAGGGGCCAGATCTTCAGAATTTCTTTTAATTTCATGATCTTAATATTTTTGAAGAGTATTGGCCATTTTGTAGAATGACTCTCAGTATGGGCTTATCTAATATTTCCTCTTGATTAAACTTAGGTTATGCACTTTTGGCAAGAATACCACAGAAGCGATGCTATGCCTTCTCAGTCCATCATATCAGGCCCACGGTATCTATATCTCTCCTTACTGGTGATGTTCAGTTTGAACACTTGGCTAAGCTTTCTCCACAGTAAAATGACTATTTTTTGTGGAAGATTTTTTAAACTACCAATGCCTGAGCCACACAATAGGCCAATCAAATCAGACTCTCTGGGGACAAACCACAAGAACTGACAGGTTTTTAATCCACCACAAGTGATTCTAACCACCAATCAGGGTTGGAAACCATTAGCTTAGATAATGAGGATTAGAATCCTGGAAATCAGCAAGGAAGCCAGACCTTGGGCCTCTCTTTTTAAGAGAATATCCAGTTCCAGACACAGATAAATATACCTGAACTTTAGCATGGACACCTGGTAGGGGAAAGGAAAGGCAAAAAAAAACCCTACTGAGACAGTGATGGGTGAGTAGACTGCTGTCCAATAAGAAGAGAAGGCAGGACTCTCAGTGAAGTGTCCAGTCCTCTTGGTCTAATTTCTCTCCAGACCTCAGAGAAACCTTTGCTGCAGCAAAAGCACACACCATATAATTTTATTGTCATCAGCCTGACCTGAGCTACTAATTTCCACTGAGGGAGAGAATTATGGATCATGTGATATAAACATACCACCACACATGCAAATACAAACACTTTTGGGGATGAGTGAATGAATAATTCACAGAGTCTACATCAGAGGTATGTGAACCTTAAACAACTTCACCCTATCCACTTGGACTTTTGCCCTTAATCTCTTCTGGAATAAGAGAGTAAGGATCCTGTTGTAAATTTCATGGAATAGCCAACTGTACACATCTCCTGTCACCAGATTGTTGAAGCAATGATACTGTGCTCAACTTCCTTAGTGTTATTATCTTGGAGTTTCCAAGAAGAGATTTCATCAATACCTCCCTTGGGAGGGCTATCTTATAACATGCAAAGGGAAACACCAATTTAACCAAAATCTGAGGGCAGGAAGGACCCTGACCAGAACTAGCCCTAAAGTATTCACAAACCACCAAGATCTGGTGCTGCTGGTGCAGGAGGAGCTGCTGCTAGTCAATATTTGACAAAGGAGAATGCAGCTCAAACACACACGGAGTACTAACAAAGAATTAACTCAATTATCCCTCAATTATTACACAGCCAATTATCTCTCAAGCCTCTCTATGGGGTCTCACTGAGAGGGGTGGCACATAATTAAATGCTAACACATGGATGAAATAATTTATAGAAGGGTGGGATCAACTGAGTCAGGAATGGCTGGGAAAGGTTTCAGGAAAGAGGCAGGATGCACGTTAGGCCTTTGAATGGTTAAGCCTTAGGGAAACGAAGACAAGGAGAAACACAATCACAGGGAACCAGGTATCAGGCACCACTGTAGATGTTAGTTTTAAAGGGGATTTCAGGAATGAGAGTGGGTTTCCATATGTTATTTTATCTATTCCTACCATATGGAGTTATATCAGAGGAGGATGATGATCCTTCAAAAGGTGAGGTAACTTGCCAAGGCCTGTGGTGGATCCGGGATTAGAAAGTAGCTATGTCCAACTCCAAAGCCCACAGCAATACCACTACCACTGAGAGAGGACTGAACACAGTATGTTTAAGGAACAGGAAGAGGCAGGGATGGCTACAGCAGAAAGACAGAGCTAAGACACAGGGCAATTAGGTAAGCTTGCTAACGTGGGACCATGTGTTGTACAGCCATGAAAATTAGACAGAGACATTTGAACTTGGTCTTCTGGTTACAGAAGAGCCACTGAAAGTTTTGAGTAAGAGAGTAATCAAAGTGAAGCCTTTGAGCAAAGACCAAAGGGGATGGGGGTGAAAATGGGAGTTCTGGGTTCCTAAGCTACAGAGATGCCACTAACAACAGTAAGGAGGGCCACAAATATAGTGGAGCAAGAACTGGACTAAGAGTCAGAAGCTTGGGTTTAAATGTAAAGTGCTACGCAATAAAGTCATGGCTACATCAGGCAAGTCACATTCTCTCTCTGGACTTCAGTTTCTCTTCATCTGTAAATTGGGTGAAGTGAGACAATCTCTCAACGACCTCTAACACTTTGCTACTCAAAGTGTGGTCCACCAACCAGCAGCAAGGAATCATCCAAAAGCTTATGAGAAGTTCAGAATCTCAGGCCCCACCAGAAGAATCAGATCTGTATTTAAACAAGATCCTCAGGTGATCTGTAAGTGCATTAAGTTTGAGACACTTCTCCAAATTGTTCAGACTCACCTCAACTCTGCCACTTCACAGGAAAAAACAAAAAGCACAGATTGTTTTCCTTTTCACTTCATCTGTGCCCTTTTCCTAATCCTAACCCCCACCCCCCAGACTTGCCTACATCCAGAGAGAGGTTTTAGGAACAACCGTGGGGTAGCGCTGCCTCCTGTGGCCATGATCAGTAAATGCACCTAATCTTACTGCTCTCACCAGTAAGGGCGGTGGGGGGGGCGGGGGGGTCAGCAGAGGGCGTGAAGTCCAAGTCACAGATTAGATAAGAGAATCACAACCACCCACAATGACTGGAAATAAATGTCAGATAGATCTCAGCCTGCATCATAATGTCGCATTTCAAAGGGCAGTTTTTATAACGCCTAATAAAATGTGGTCTTAGTGTGAAACCTGGGCTCCTGGACAAGCTCTGCCCTTGGAATCTTCAAAAATAACTCACTGTGACAGTTATTTTCAGACATCCAGCCCCTGCTGGAACTCTGCCAGTAAACTTTCAGTTTTCCAAAGAAGCTAACTTTACTATGTCAGTTCTTTCCCCTCCTGTGTCAAAATGGGTATGATGCATACTCATCAATCCTAATCCTACTCTGCGTAGGCACTGAAATAAGTTTAATACTTTTTCACACAACAGACCTTCAAACACTTGTGAACAACCACCATGCGCCCCTCCCATCCTCCCTCAGCCATTTCCCAAATGACACATTCTGAAGTCCCTGCACCCTCCTGTCACTTTCCAGTGGGCAAGTGAAGTGTGTCAACCACAGGGGAAACTCTGAATTCTGGGAGTGTTCTAACCAGAGCAGCAGAGCCACAGGACCACCCGCTTCTCCATTCCGGGCGCTACACCTATATGTAGAAAGCCAAAGGCCACTCAGCTGATTTGAGGTTACTGCTCTTCCTACTTGTGCCGCTGCTCCGGCCTCCCATACCTGTGTGGGTGTATAATTTTCATTCTGTTTTATTTTCAGTGTCTACAACCAATTTTATTTCATTTATTTTTTTTTTTAAGATTGGCACCTGGGCTAACAACTGTTGCCAATCCCTTTTTTTTTTTTCTGCTCTACTTCCCAAATCCGCCCCCCCCAACCCCCGCCCCGGTGCATAATTGTATATCTTAGTTGCAGGTCCTTCTAGTTGTGAGATGTGGGACGCCGCCTCAACGTGGCCTGACAAGCAGTGCCATGTCCGTGCCCAGGATCCGAACCCTGGGCTGCCACAGCAGAGCTCGCGAACTTAACCACTCGGCCACAGAGCTGGCCCCTCAATTTTATTTTAATATAATCTAAACACATGCCATTTACTAAATATCAAGAAAAACTTATGCACAAGAGTTGATGCTATTACATTTCGATAAAGTTGACAAATTCTTGCTGCTAGCATAGCCTAGGAAACACCACCGAGGAAACTTAGTGTATTGGAATAGATGTTGTGGCGTTTGGCCCACAGTTGGATAGCTCTCAGAGTTAACCTGAAGTCGTCAATGTTTGCTACTAGATGTAAAATTTCACTTGTTACCCTACAACTGTTAAGTCTTCTTATGCATCTTATATCTAAATTTGTAAGCAGACTGTCATCTCTTAAACCCATTTCTTCTGGAATAGTCTGCAGTGCTCATTTTGCAAACAAAATATCGATCTCTCTCGCATCAAAAGACAGTTTGATAACTGGTACAAACGTGCCTTCAACAGCTCTTAAATCTTTTACTTCTTCCTGTCATTTAAATTCATATGGAATGAGGTGAAAAAGTCACTCAATCAGTATGTCTTGGTGCAAAACACAACGCATCAATATCAGCACCTTTTGTATGTACTCCTAATCTTTTAGATCCAAACGTAAAAATCTTTCCTCCAACATTTTCAGTTATAGATTGTGGAAGATTCTTGCTTTCACTGATTTCTCGTATCCACTCTTTCACTAGGTTAATTTTCCCTAAATTAAAATCCTGCGCTGCAGTTCCTCTTCCTCCTCAAAAACCCCAAAGGGCTTCATAGTCTCAGTGAGTTTCTAAGCAGGCAGTCAGTCTCCTTGGGGGCTGCTAAGCTGAGAGGAGACGCAATGCCAGAACGCTTCTGTGGCGGCTGTGTTTGCGGCGATCCCTGCACTGTGACTGGAAAAGGCATGCCTCCTGCATAGGCACCGCCCAGTCACTTCCTCCACGCCGACTCCTCCCCCCAACCATCGCCACTGCCATCCTGGGCATGATCCACTGAGGTGGGAGGGAGGGGGGCCTGACTCAGCCCTGAGTCCACCCCACTCCTGTGCCCACTCCTGCCACTTTAAACTCAGTTTTATTTCTTAAGAAATATTTATTAAAACCTGCTATGTCCTATGCACTGGAGAGACAAAGGTGAATCAGACCTGGTCACTGCCCTCACTGAGCTCTGAGATATGGGGTCAATCCAATTCAAAGCCAGACTGTAACCAAAAATTTGGTCTCTGAACCGAATGCCAATCTAAATAATAAGCACAGAGTCTTGAGTGAAAAGGAGACTGCTTTACTTGCCAGGCGGAGAGAGCAAAGCAATGTCTAGTAACTCAAGAATTACTAGCTCCCCATTGAGAAATGGGTAGGGATTTTCATTTGGGGTTTTAGGTAGGGGAGGGGGGCATGTAGGCTTGTTGGCCAGCATTTTCCCACCAGTCTGCATTTGGCCTTGTGAGGCTACATGCAGGGCATGATAAGGGAATTCACAGAAGGGTCTTCTTGGCTGTGTGTCTCCCTGGCGGACAGTGGATTCTGGTACCAGGAAGCTCTGGGAAGTTTCAGTTTCTTGATATTCTCTGGACATTAGTTTCTCTGTAAAAGAACTTCAAGGACCCATGATTAGCCACAACTTTGGCAGGAGCCCAGCTTGAGGCCACAAGGCTTTAACAATTTGTAACTTCTATTCCATTGTAAAGCTCAGGGAGTCAAAGCTTAAAGAAACAGATATTTACGTATGAGTGTAACTAAAGAAGCAGGGAACAGGGATAAATGCTTTTGGTTTTAATTCCCTATCTGCTGGGTTCAACGTGGGGGATTGAAAATTAGGGCCAGTATTAAGAGCCTGTAACAAGACCCTTACAGTTCAGTGAGACACACCTCGATAGAGGCATACACAGACTTTTTTGGCCCATCTTATCAATCCCATTAAAATCTTCCACCTTAGTTTTCTGGGGCTCAGTTTTTCTCATTTCAAGCTCAAAGTGAAAAAGAAAAAAGCAAATGTCCAGGTGGTCCTTTTGCAATCATAGTTGGATCAGACATTTCCTTCTGGCTAACCCAAGATGTTGGAGAATCCCATTTCATTCTGAATGTCCTCTTTCTCCTATTAGCGCTCACCACATGTGCACACACAGCAGCCAGGCAGCTGCACACTAACAGAAATTCTAGAAAGTCAGGAAACTTGACTTTTGGTCCTGTGGCTTTGAGGCTAACTGACTGTGTGATGTTGAACAAATCATATGACTTCACGCACTTTCATTTCTGCTTCTGTAAAACAGAGCAGTTGGATTAGATCTCCATGGGTCTATGTGTATAGTGAGAGCTCCTCAGAGACAGCATCATCCCTTACTCCTCTCAGGAGCCACCACCTGGCAAATAGCAGGAACATCTTAGGCGCACAAATCTTCCGTGTATGAATAAATGAGGATTAGAACAACATGAACATGGAATCGATCAACAAATATTTCTGAATGTCTGGTAAGCACACTGTAGAGTGGGAAACCAAATAACTGTGGCAGAATAATATTTTCTCGCCACTTTCCCCTTACCTCCTTCCCAGCAGGAGGTCTTTCTAAGTCAGAGGGACTGTGCTAGCACAAATAATGATCTGGAAATGGGCTCTAAGTCATTGTCAATATTAACAAGAGAAAATTCTGTTTGTCTTGGGGTTGTTTCATATCAATGTACCTGAGGGACCCAAAGCCCCCTCCCATGGTACAAAGGACTCGATACCCTAACCCAACTCTATGGAGGGGAAGACCAGACAGAGTGATCTGATGGGGAGCTGTGACCTGGGGAGAGCAGAGGAGTAAACAGACTAGGGCACCTAGAGGAAGGTCTGAGGAGCTCCCTGATCCTGAGCAGCCTCGGAGGGGACTGATGGCAACTCAGTGGGAAAAGTAAAGCACCTCCCTCAGGTTCCATGTGTATGAGTGATCATTTATGAGTAAAATCTTCTTTCTGATAAAGGAATGCACTTTAACATGCTTTCTAACACATCAGGCCTGGTTAAAGTGTTACAAAAATGTCATTCCATTCAACAAGCATTTATAGAGTATTCCCAAAGTGCCAGGCCCTACATAAGCTCAGGAACACAAAAAGAACAAAAACCAGCCCCTGCCCTCAAAGATCACCCCCATTAGCTCCATGCTCCTTCTCTGCACTGCCCTCCTCTCTGCCCTCCACCAACCCAAACCTACCCCACCCTCGAGCCCCAGCCCAAGTTGCACTGACCCAGAGACCCTTGAGCAACAGATTCCACAGTGAACTCCTGTCACTTCTGAAATTTGATTCCACTTATATCTCGAGATTTTATGAAAGGTATGTTATCTTCCTAGTTCCTCTTGAGCCTCCTGAGGACAGAGATCATTATTAAGAGAAGCCACACCAGACCAAGCTCAGACAAAGCCCAAGCCTTCAATTTAAGGACAATGTCCACTGCTGAACACAGTCCCTGGACCCATGCAGTTATGAACCTTGTGGCAGCAAAGTCTACAATCACCTCCCCAACCTGACAACAGGCAGAGATAATGGGAAAATTGAGAGGGTAAGCAGGATCAAACAAAAATCAAAAAAGGTGTGGGGCCAGCCAGGTGGCACAGCAGTTAAGTTTGCACATTCTGCTTCTGCGGCCCAGGGTTCGTTGGTTCGGATCCCGGGTGCGGACACGGCACCACTCAGCAAGCCATGCTGTGGTAGGCGTCCCACATATAAAGTACAGGAAGATGGTCACGGATGTTAGCTCAGGGCCAATCTTCCTCAGCAAAAAGAGGAGGATTGGCAGCAGATGTTAGCTCAGGACTAATCTTCCTCAAAAAAAAAAAATCAAAAAAGGTGTGACTCATGCCTTGCCTCTTGCCTCCTCTAAGGTGAAATAAATTCATGCCACCTGTTCTCACTCCTGCCTGCGGGCTGCTGGGCAGACCTTGCTCATTAACCATTCCCTTGATCCCCACAAACATCACCCAGCACTCAAGCCCACCTCTCCTCTTTCTTTGAGCTCATTTCCTAAAGTCTCTGGACTAGGAGTCAGGTTTAGTGAGTGCTGATGTTCTGTAACCTACATGTTCACTCCAAGTCATATTACCTCCTTCTTTTGCCCTGGGCTGTTTCCAAACAAGGTCTGGAGCCAAGAGCCCCAGCAGGCTGGGCAAACACCTTAAAGGCTCCTTCCTTCCTGTGGTTCCTGCTTCTCAAACTCTGTTTCTTGGACCTGAAGCCCTGGAGATCTTCCACCAACAGTTTCCTGTCCTTTAGGCTGGAGCAACTAAGCCACAGCCGCCTTCCTCATGAAGAACAAGGAGGCCTGGTGTGACCCACGGCTCCAGGGGCAATGTTTTTGGCAAGAGAGAATAGCCTCTCCTCCTTGATCCTCTCTGCTTCTCACCTCATGTGGCCACAGAATTGGAGGAAATTGTCAACAGAGTGAGGACAGGGCCACTTCCCAAACAACAACACCACTATTGCTGATGTTGTGCCAAGGATCGGAGCAGGGAGGATAGCGTGGAAACAGACCATTTCATCCTCTCTTCTGCCAAGAATTTTACTCACTTTCCTGCCAGATATTAAGCTAGAAGGCGTCACTAAAAGACATAAGGAAATCCAGATGAGCAAAAAGCTTTGGGGAAGAAATCATAAAATCCTAGCAGGTAGGGAGGCAAGAAGAAGGAGAGGAGGGAACAAGTATTGCTGCCAGGATATCATCGCTTCGCTGTTCTCCCCTCTCCTGGGAACACGGGCCTGGGACTAAAGCACGGACCACCAAGCCAAGTACTAAGGCCTAAGCCATCCCAAGAGGTGGGCAGTCTTGAACTGGGAACATCTGCACATCCTTCAAGTAACTTAGAGCAGCACCAATAGTCACCATGAAAGTTCTAATCTCTTCCCTTCTGTTGCTGCCACTAATGCTGATGTCTGTGGTCTCTAGCACCCCAAATCCAGGTAAATCAGATTAATTTTCTATAAAGGGGAACAAAGAGGGAGAAAATAGGGCAAAAAACATGCATTGACATGTAGCCACTCAGCTACAAGGATTTGGGGCAAGTTAGCCTCTCAGTGCTCATTTCCTCACTTACAAATGGAGAAAACTGTACTGACATCAAAGAGTGTTGTGAGAGTTAAATGAGATACTGTATATGAAAATGCCTGAAAACGTAGCTGGTAAAAATAAAATAAAATAGAGTACTGGCTCAACAAAGATTTGCTTCCTTACCTTCCCACCCCACCCCCAATACTCCAGAAGATTAATGAATTTCCCCCAAGCCAACTTCAGTGGTGAAAGTGTAAAGCTATGGAAGGCAATCATACCTTTGTAGAAGATAGGGAAGTCCTTGCTTTTATTCCTTATACTGCACCAGACATGCCACCAACTATTTTTAATGCTATTTAATGATAAAGTAAGAACTGTAAAAATCCTAGTTCTCCATATTTGAAGCTTTAGCCATACCAACCTCAGTTTTAATAGCTTACCATTTGGAAAGCAGACCTTTGGTTAGGGGTGCCAAATGGGCTCCAGTTTCACTACAGCTCAAGTGGCCCAGCCCTTAGCGGAACAACCATGCAGAAGAGAGCTCATCCCCATGTATGTTTCTACTTGACAGAACCATCTCCACAAGGGCTATTGTGAGGTGAAACAGCTTTGTTACATACTCACCATCATCCCAGTGTTTAAAATCAGAAATTCACCATACTCCACCCCAATATCAAACCTCCTCTCCCTTGTAGAAAGAGCTCTCTGGAAGCTCCTGGGCCCCATAGCCCTACAGCTTAGACACTCTTCTGGAAAGGAAGGCTTTTCCATCACTATGACAGACACCAAGGATGGAGTCCTCAGACTGCATTCAAAGCTCTAGCCACAATCTGCCTTTCCAGTCCACCCCCTCCACTCACTAACCAATGCTCTATGCTGCACCTAGACCAGACTGTTTATTGGCTCTTCCCTGAACAGGTCTTGCACTTTCCTACCAGCTCTACTTTGGTCATACACCCAGCTCAAAACCACCTCCTCCCCACAGCCTTCCTTGATTCTTCCCATGACCAGATGTTAGCTCTCCCTCCTGTGGACATGCTTAGCCCTAAATTGACTCTCTCTCTGCACTTACCATATTCTGCCTTATACTAAAGGTGTTGCTGTGCCTCTCCTAACTTCATCCCCTGCCCTCCTACACTGTAAAATCCTTGATGGCACAATCTGATGTATTGTTTCCATATCCCTACATTACACAGCACAGAACTCAGTAAATATTTGCTAAGTGAAGGAATAAATCCTCAGGTTTCTAAGTTCAAAATGTCACCCTTGGCAAACTCTACACTCAGGTTTGATAGCAGCTCTATTGACATTTGGGGCTGGGTAATTCTTTGTTGTAGAGTGATTCTTTGTGGATTGTAAAATGTCTAGCAGCCTCTGCACGGCCTCTACCCACTGTATGCCAATAGCAGCCTCTCCACGCCCCACTCCCTCCCAATTAAGAGAGCCAAAAATATCTCCAGACATTGCTAAATGTGCCCTGGATGGGGAAACCACTCCCCCATTAAGAACCACTGCTCTACATCAATAGTTCTCAAACCAGGCTACACGTTTAGACTTACCTAGACCTTTAGACTCAGCCTTGAAGTCATGGGAACCTAGATCCAAATCCTGGCTCTGCCTCTTACTTTGCAATCCTGAACAAGTTGCTTAACTTTCTGGAGCCTCCATTTGATCCTCACAAAATGAATAAAATACCATTAGCACATAGAATTGTGAGGATTAAAAGATCTATAATGTGCACCTAGTAAGGCTTCAATAAATGGAGGGAGTAGAATTTCTAAGTAGCTTCTAGAGCACAACGACAATGGACTGGGGAAACCTCACTGTACTGCAAGGTGGCATGATTACCACATTGGATCCAAGCTGCCAGCTGACTTCTTGCAACATTGACAAAGTCTGGCTACAGGAAATGACACCCCCTACCACCCCCCAAATAGAAAATCTGATCTAGCTTTATCTCTTAAAATAACTACATACAGGGGCCAGCCCCGTGGTGTAGTGGTTAAGTTCAAAGCACTCAGCTTTGGTGGCTGGGGTTCATGGACGTGGACCTACACCACTCTTGAAGCCATGCTGTGGCAGTGACCCACATACAAAATAGATGAATGTTGGCACAAAAGTTAGTTCAGAGAGAATCTTCCTGATCAAAAAAATAAATAAAAATAAACTACAAACGTGCTCAGCATGCTTTTCACAGGAGACAGGGGAAAAATAGATGAGAATGTATGAGAATGTTAGGAAGTAAATTACTTATAATAGTAGATTACTCTTTGCTTATAATATTATTTGTTAATGATAAAATCACTTAGAAAAATAGGTGATGTGTTAAGATGTCCTATGTTACAGGCATTGATCTATGCACTTCACATATACATGTCATTCTGTCCTCACAGAAATCTATTTTTTATTTTTAAATTTTCATGATTCAGACTTTAAAGATGTTGTAATAATGAGTTCCAACATATCCTTCATTCAGTTTTTTTCAAATAACATCTTACATAACCATAATACAATTATCAAAACCAGGAAATTAGCATTGATCAATAATATTAACTAATGTACAAATATTCAAATTTAGCTAATCATCCCATTAATGTCCTTTCTCTGGTCCAGAATCCAATCCAGGGTCCTAAACTGAATAAAGTTATCTCATCTCCTTCATCTCCTCCAATTGAGGGTAGTTTCTCAGCCCTCCTTGTCTTTCATAACTTTGACACATTTGAAAAGTGCTGGTCAGCTATTTTGTATAATGTCCCTCAGTTTGGGTTTGTCTGATGTTTCCTCATGACTAAGTTCATATTATGAATTCTTGGCAAAAATACCACAGAAGTGATGTGCGCCTTCTCAGTGCATCCCATCAGAAGACCCATGTTATCCATAACTCTCATTACCAGTGATGTTAACTTTTAACACGTGGTTAAGTGTTGTCTGCCAGGTTTCTCTACTGGAAAGTTACTATTTTCCCATTGTAATTAATAATTATCTTGTGGAGAGATACTCTGAGACTATGCAAACAGCCTGTATCTTATAATCATAATGTTTGTCCATTAATTTTTAAAGTCCTTTGATGATTCTTGCCTACAACAAGTATTACTATGGTATTAGCCAAACAGTGATTTTCTATTTCCATCATTCCTTCTACATTTCTCAGTTGGGATTCTACAATAAGAAAGTGATACTCCTTCTCTCCCATTTACTTACTTATTCATTTATTTATTTATATAAGTAAAGATTCATGAATATTTGTGGATTATAATCCATTGCTATCATAATTTATTGTGTTGCTCATATTGTCCCAAATTGGCCATTTAGAGCTCCTTCAAGTTGGCTTCTGTGTCTTTTTGACATATCATTTGTTTAGCAGTTCCTGACTTTCTGACACCACAAGACATTCCAGGCTCATCTTGTACAAAATTTCCTGCCCCAGCCCTGGAATCAGCCATTCTTCAAGGATCCCTGATTCCTTTCATGGGAGGATGGTATTCACAAACTATGGCACTAAGTATTGCCCATTGTAGTACATGTTATTGATTCTATGGCCGCTAGTGGACAGAGCTGAGAAACAGATGTATGCACACACACGCTAATGTGCTATTATTAGCCCCATTTTACAAATTAGGTAAATAAGGCACAGAAAAGCTAAGCAACTTGTCCAAAATGACAAAGCTAATATGTAGTGGAAATGGGAAGTCAAAATAATGATAGATCTACCACAAGTCCTAACAAGTGGAAGTAATTTTTTTACACATACAAGTCGGCAGAAACCAACAAGCCTAACATTTCAGCAGAGACTCTCTCTTAGGCAAAAACTAGAAGTCTGCAAAAATAACCACAGTAACCATTAGGTACTGAATACTTACTGGGGAACTGAACACTGGGCACCCACAATAGTTCATTTATTCCTAACTCTGCAAGGTGGTTACTATTATCCTCATTTTACAAATCAGAGAACCAAAGACCAAAGAAGCTAAGTGATTTGTCCAAGACTACAGAGTTAAGTGACAGAACAAGCAGTTGAGCCCAAGTCTGTCTGGATATAAAGGCCATGCTTCTCCCACTGTATCTGTATTTTCCAAATTTTATTTTAGGTAGAACATAAATTAGCTTTTACTTTAATACTTCTAAGTTTATTTCAATGAATGTTAGGAAAAAATCTAAGCATATATCAAACCCATAATCTGACAGATAATATTGCATAGGATGAGGCTGTTTGGTCAATTAAATTTATTTAAAGAAAAAGTATGAAGTAAACAACAGTAGAAGTGGTACAAGCTATAGCAAAAATCATAAAGGCAATACCTACATGTCAGAGTGTTGGGTGACATTAGACTATAGTAACATGTAACTTCGTTCTCAGTTACACCATGAAGTTAGGGTTATCAGAGCTGCAGAAAGAAAAACAGACTAAGAATCTTGGACCCGGGTTTTAGCTCCAGACGTGTCACCATTACCTTTGTGAACTTGGGCATTTCATTTGCTCTCTCTGGCCTCAGTTTAACCATTTGAAAAAAAGATATAGTGATTTACTTAATTAGTACAACCCTTTTAAAAGCAATTTGGTAATGATATCAAGAAACACAAAGCTGTTCTTAACTTTAAAGACACTAATTCCACTTTGGGAATCTTGCCCAAGACAGTTAATCCAACATTTGGACAACAGTTACAAACACAAAGAAATTTATAAGTATCCCAAAATGAAACAACCAAAATATCCAGCAATGAGAGAACAGTTAAATAATGTGGAGCACATTTACTTCTTGGGAGTGTTACAAAGTTATTATAAATCTCTGTTATGAAGACAACAAAGCAACATGCTTATAAAGTGAACAAAAAGAAATTTTCTCACATGCTATGCTTATCACTATACACAGAAAATGATATGCAGGAAACATGCAAAAATACCAACAGTTGGTAAGAGTAAAGATTTCTTTATTGGTACTTTCCAAATTTTCTCTAATATAGTTATGCTACATTTAGAATAAAAAAAACTTCTCAATGAAGGGATTCAACTAAATTGTCTCTAAGATTCCTTCTGGCTCTAACTTTCTGTGGTTTTCCTCTGGAACTAGGAGTACAGATCAGGTGAGAGGGAACTATTAGAACACTTGGGATGGCAGGGGCTACGGATGCCTGTTTACATTACTTTAACAGCACTCAAAACAGCACATGAGAACATTTGAAAACCAGCTCTCAGGGAAATGATGCAACACCCCCATCTGTGTGACAGAAAGGGCACGAGTCTGGGAAATAGGAGACCTGGATTGAACCAGATGATCTCTGAGGGCCCTCTCTAGACAACTTGTCCAAACGCTTACCGAACAAACATTTACCTAGTGCCTACCTTGTGTTGGGAACCACGTAGCTGAATGATACTGAGCCACTGATTCAGAATCTAATGCTGGAGAAAGATTTTTAGTTTGCTAGGGCTGCCATAACAAAACACCACAGACTGGGTGGCTTAAACAACAGAAATGTACTTTCTCACAGTTCTGGAGGCCAAAAGTCCAAGATCAAAGTGTTGGCAAGTTTGGTTTCTTCTGAGGCCTCTCTCCTTGGCTTGCAGATGGCCCCTTCTTGCTATACGCTCACATGGTCTTTTCTCTGTGCACGTACATCCCTGGTGCCCCTGGTGCCTCTTTGTGTGTGCCAATATCTTCTTCTTATAGGGACTCCAGTCAGATCTGGTCAGGGCCCACCAAGATGGCTTCATTTTCACTCTATCACCTCTTCAAAGGCCCTGTCTCCAAAGACAGTCATTCTGAAGTACTAGGGGTTAGGGCTTCAACATGAATTCTTAGGGACATAATTCACTCCACAATAGAATCCAAGCAACAAACTTTTACTATAACTGCGCAACAATAGAGCTGAATTTAAATACAATGAGGAACTATCTGAAGGCAGTTAGGAAATATCAAAAACAACTACATAGAGGAAGCACCATCTGGGCCCAATTCTAGCTCCAGACTCTCAAGTCTATAAACCATCATCCTTGATTGTCACAAAAAATATTTCAGGTATCACAAAATGGGAATAAGATAGCATGGATGATAAGACAGACTTGAACAGAGGACAAAGGAGGAATGGATTTGTTCCAGAGGAACAAAGGTAAATAGCATCCTCTTATACTTGAAATGGGATTATGGATTCAAATACAGCAAACTTGGAGCTCAGGTGAAGATTCTGACTGGTTTATGGGACAATCCTTTCTTTCATTTCTTAAGTCACAAAGATTTTAAAGTGTGTGTGAGTGGGAGGTGGGTTGGGTGTAAGGTCTTGAATGACTCCCAACTTTTGTCCTCTCTTCCATCCAAAAGCCATTCTGCTTCCACCTACCTCCGGCTAAACTTCTCTCTAGGCCAGATTTAAACCTCAATTTCTTACCCATTTAAAATACTCCTCTCTTGAAGAACCCCAAATCCCTAGGTAAAAAAGGAAGAGAAATGGAACTGCATTGACCTAAGTAGCCCAAAGTTTGGGGATCATTTCTGTTTGCCCCTTCCCTTTCCAGAACCTGAAAGTGACCTGTTTCCTTCTGACAGGGCTCGCCAGAGGCCACAGGGACCAACGCCAGGCTTCTAGGAGGTGGCTCCAGGCAGGTGGTCAAGAATGTGAGTGCAAAGGCCAGTAACTCAGCATCAACCACAGCAAAGCACCATCATGAACTCAACTCTCTCCCTTGAGTCTCTCTGAGAGCAGTGCAGATGTCTGAGCTGAACTTACCCATTTCCCTCTCCACCAGGCCACCACATGTAACACCAATGCTTGTTTCCTTCCTAAGTCTCAGGCAAGAGCTAGACTCCTCCAAGGTCAGGGCAGAGCTGCCTGAATCTATGGCTGCCCCTTCCCCATGACCCTTTTCTCCAAGAACTCAGGATTGCTTTCCAAAAGCTTCCTGGATCTTATTCTCAACCTTATTTTACTCACAGGTAAGACCGAAATCAGAGAGGCAATATGGCTTACCCAAGGTAAAGCAGACACTAAAAAGCAGATGCTTAGGTCTTATTCCTCATTTTCCGGTCTCCCTAAGGATATTCTTACTCCCCCTGTAAACCTGCCACCAAATTCTTGCCAATACAGCTCAGGCAAAACAACTCAGAAGTCCTGGGGCTCATATAGCTGGATACCTCTACTACACTGTATTGACCCTCTTCCCCACCTCACTGCTGTAGGAAACAAGAACTGAAATATAGCATTTGAAGCCCTGCTGTAATTCCTACTCTCAAACATATTAACCCTCCCATCTAACTAATAATCCCATTATTTCAGATTGGTTCCAGAGAGCCCCTAAAAGAAAACTCATGACAGTGCCGGGGCTGCCACAGAAGCAGTGTCCCTGTGATCATTTCAAAGGCAATGTGAAGAAAACCAGAAAGTTTCAAAAGAATGACCTACCTTAAACCAGAGTCCCTCTGTGGAATCAACTAGAGATGAAGCAGGGGTTGAGCACAGACGAGAGGTGAAATGAAGACCAGGATGAGCACATATCTCAGCCCCTTCTACTCAATGTCAACTTGTGGGGAAATGGGAAGAGGAAGGAAAGCAGGACACAATTCTCCTGAAGGATATCAGAAAGGGTTAAGCAAATTCTTAGATTTTAGAGCCACATAGCTTATCAAAGTGGAGAGAGATGGGGACCTGATCATTGATATCTGAAGATGAAACCAGTGTCTGTGTGAAACAGAATTTGATTCTTTCCTAGTCCAGCAGTCTTTAAATGTCATATAAAAAGTAAATTGGCAGATGTTAAACTGATTTATATTGTGACATTATCAAGAATGCAATAAATCAGGATCCTTATCACTGTTGATGGAAGTAAAATACAATTCAGAGGTACCTATCAAAGATTTAAATGTGTGTACCTTTGAACCCAGTCGTCTCACTTCAAGCATGGATACTCACAGACATACCTACAAGAATATTCATTACAGTAGTATTTGTGTTGACAAATAAACAGAAATAAAAAATGTTCATCCATCTAAAACAAATTGGACAATGGTGCAGTTGTCAGAAACAATGAGGTAAATCATTACATGTTGATCAAAAAGATATCCACAACATATTAAGTGAAAAAGAGATAAAGAGATCCCTTCTTCACACTCTTCACAAAAATAAATTTCAAGAGGATTAAAGATCTAAATTTGAAAGATAAATGTATAAGGGAATATAGGAGAATATATTCATGACTTTGGGGTATGAAAGGATTTCTTAAATAAGATACAAAAAGGAAAATCCATAAAAGAAAAGACTAATAAATCTGACTTCATTGAAATTAAGAAATTTGGGTCATCAAAAGAATAAAATTATAATCTAAAAGTAGGAGATGATATCTCCAACATATATAACTGACAAAGGATTAATATGCAGAATATGGAAAAAATTTCTACAGATCAATTAAAGGCAGGCAGGTGACACAACAGACAAATAGGTAAAAGACTTGAATAGGCACTTCAGAGATGAGGAAATCCAAATAACTAATAAACATATTAAATTCCACTCAACCTTACTAGTAAGTGGGAAAATGTGAATTAAACCCAAACAGATATACTATACATCATCAGATTGGCAAAAATTTTAAAGTCTGACAATACCAAGTGTTGGCAAAGAGAAGGACAGAGAAACTCTCATATCCTGGGAATGGGAGTGTAGATTGGTAAATCACTTTGAAAAAGTGCTGGCAGTTATCTGCTAAGGTTTAAGGTCTGTGACCAAATAATTCCACTCTCAGGTATATACTCAAAAGCAACACAGACTTATGTATACCAGGAGACATGTACAAAAATTTCATACCAGCATTGCTCATAACTACCCCAAATTCAAAATGAACCAATGAGTAAATAAATGGTGGTGTATTCGAATATTGTTTATCAGTGAGAATGAACACATAACAATGTAAATGAATCTTACAAACATAACGTTGAGTAAAGAAGACCGAGACAAGAGAGAATAGCTCAAGTATGATTTCATATATGTAAACTTCAAAAGCAGGCAAAATTAAACTAAATTCCTTAGGAATACATAAGTAGGTGGTAAAACAATAAAGAAAAGAAAGTAAATGCTTACTATAAGAGTCAGGATTACCTCTGTGAGGGACGGAGGGAGGACAGTGATGAGAAAAGGAGGGGGATTTCTGGCAATATTCTATTTATAGGCCTGGGTAGTAGTTTCATGAATATCTGCTTTATAACTATTTACTGAACTGCACATATGAGTTTTTATGGACCTCTGTAGATGTACAATATTTTGCAATAATAAAAGATTTGTCAAAGGTGCAGAGCAAAGCAATAAGTACAGTAGAATCTCATTTTTGTTTTTTAAACTAAACTATTATGTTTGCATAGAAAAAGCTATGGAAGACTACGTAGCAGCAAACTATTAACAGTGGTTAGTTCTGGGGAATGGGGAGTGGAGGCTGAGGAGGGGAAATGTCCTTTTACTTCTTACTTGACATATTTTTTATTTTAACTTTTTTAACTGGACAGGACTTACTTTTATTATTTTAAAAGCTCTCATAAAAATTAAATTTTCTAAATGTTTTTAACACTAGTTTCTACACTTTATTTTCACCCTAGGGCACCAAAGACATCACAGGAAGCTAAACAAGCACTCCAGAGCCTGCCAGCAATTTCTCAAACGATGTCAGCTAGCAAGCCTTGCTCTGCCTTTGTAGGAGCTCTGAGAGCCCACTCTCCCAATGAAACATTCTCAGTCAAGAGGCAGTGAGCGCACCTAGAGGATGCTCTTCTCCCACCTCAAGCTCCCCCTCCCTGTCTCCACTCCAGGGATCTCAAAAGGCATTCTCCCAAGGTTATTGCTCCCTCTAGTGCCTCCTTCTCTCCTCAGTCTTTCCTGTGCCCTCCCCTTACCCAGGCTTAAGCTTAATTATCTGGAAGAAACCAGGAAACTCCCATTTCCCACCTGGTCCTAACTGACCTAAAATACAGCCAGGGAAGTAGCAAACAGAAGTCAATAAATATTCTCAAGTGAAAATACTCCAGATCATTTCTTTCAAATGGGGTCTGGCAATTCATACTCAATCCAGATGATCCACTTTGCCCTGTCCACTCCAAACCCCACCCAGATTCTACACACACTTCTCCCCACCACCACTCTCACTCTCTCCCCCTCTACAGCCCAACTATTTATTCTTTCACTCATTCAACAAACGTTTCAGGGGTAAGAGCTAGGTGGGCCAAAGAAAGCAGGTATAGCAATGAATCAGACATGGTCTTATTAAAGATAATATAGGTTTAAAAAAACAATAACTAGCACATTTTCCTAGATCGTAGAACGTCTTTAGTATTTACGATTATCATCATCATCATCATCATCATTATGGTCACTGTACTCTGTGAGTTTCCAATGTAGTATAGAAGACACATATGCAGAACCATCGTTCAAGGCTAGAGAGATGGTGTGGGAGATCTCAAATGCCATTTAAAAGGGCTTCAAGCTGTAAAACTTGGAAGATGTCATTTTTTTTAACATGGAAGTGAAATGATCAAAGCAACAATGTAAGGAAATTGAACTGGCAATCATTTGAAAGAATGAATAAAGAAGAAAAAATTATTACAACAATATAGAGACTGCCTCTCCCTCGGATCCACTCCTCAAATACCAAAGAAGAGAAAAAAAAAACACTGATCCAGAATCTGGCTTCTGTCATCCCAGACGAAACAGAGGACTAAGTTGGGATGCTTGCCTTAGGAGAAAAAAACATTTTGACTGAGTGGTGAGTGGGGCCGGGCCCCATTTATGACATAAGAGAACAAGCCCCTCCCCTCTGGCAGGAGAGTGCGGGACACACAGCCTCCTCCTGTTCTTAATCCCTCTTCCCACAGCAAGAGGCACAGAAGTGCATCACTTGGGACAGGAGTGGGTACCAGCAGTGGTTGGCCCACTTGCTAACTGCCTTATAAAGGAAGACCAGGGATGTCAGGATCAAGAAGTGGAACCCAAAGGGAGGTGCCATCATGAGGAACCAATGAGGGATCTGTGACAAGGGAAACATGAGGGAGGAGGGGCAGAAGGATGAAGTCTGGGAGATCAACATCTCCTGTGAGGGAAATAACAACAGTGGAGCCAGGTGCTAAGGCAGTACCTAGACCTGACTGGGAACCTGAGCCACAACAGACACCAATCACCCAGCCAGAGCCTGGGCCAGAAAAGGCACCCACAGCCCAGCCAGCATCTAAGACTCAGCAGGGACCCAATACCCAACAGGAGGCTGCCTCACAGCAAAGACCTCTCACTCAGCAGGAGCCCCTTGATGAACATGAAGCTGAATCCCACCAGGAACCTAGAACCCAACAAAAATCTGCTTTGCTGCAGGAATTTCTTGCCCCACAGGAGCCTGCACCACAGCAATCACCTCCCACCCAAATGGTAGCCTTCACTGAATAGGAAGCTGCCTCACAGCAGAGACCTGGGCCAGGAATAGAATCTAGAAGTCAACAGGAACCAGAATTGAGAGATGGACATGTAGCCCAGACAGAACCCAGCCTAGGAGAACCATCTAGCTCAGCAAGAAGCTAGATCAACACCTCCGGCCCCGCCTAGACCTGGACCCCGAAATGGATCACTTGCCCAGATTGGAACTATGTCCCAAGAGACACCAAGACAGTCAGACCCGATAGCCCAGCAAACAGCTCCAGCCCAGGGAGCCAAACCCCAGCAAGGATCTTTGACAGAGTGGGGATTTCTATCAGAATTGAACCAACTATCCTCTCAGCAATGGGCCTCAGAGTGGAAGACATGCTTTGAGTGGGTCACAGACCCAGACTCAGAATCAGATTTGGGGTCTCTGCTAGGGACCCATTAGCCAGCTGTGAGGGATGGGACACTGGCCCAGAGAACGAATCTGGCCTTCAAGGGGAAGCCTGGTTATGGACTGACGTCAGGATATGGTGGGACATCAGCACTCAGGAAGAACAGCCACAGCCAGAAGCACAGATGCTACCGAGACATGGCTGAGTGTGAGCCTGGGGGACAGGGAGACTCCCAGGACAGCCATTCATTCAGTCAGGGGTACTAAGGGCCACCAGTATATCATTTAGCCCAGGTGATCCCTCCCCAGTCCTGCCAGGCAAAGAGCCCCAGCCCCATCGATGGATGAGGAAGCTGAGGCCTAGAGAAGAGAAGGCTGAGCCCGAGGCAGGGCAGTGAGGGAGCGGCCCAGCCAGGATCCAAGGCAGGGTGGGACTTCTTCCTCTGCACCAGGCTGCCCCCCACAGAAGATTGGGGGCAAATCACACAGAAGTGGGAAAGGGCTCTGGGCAAGAGACCAGGAAACGGGGGAAGCTGCCCTCCTGCAAGCATTCACCCACCCGTCCCCAAATCACCGAGCACAGCCCTGTGCAGACACTGCCACAGGCACCAGCGACACCATGCTGACATGGACCCTTACCCTGGGGAGTTCCATCCCAACTTAGGATCCTGAGCTCCCAGGAAGACACCGCTCCCCCACAGGTTCCCCCGCCCCCACCCCCGCCCAGGAGAGTCGCAGGCCAGCCAGGCTCATGGCCTTGAGGGCGTTCTCAGGAAGGGAGCCTGCGAGAGGGACTGTGGGGTCCGCCAAAGTCCGGGCAAGGTCGGGGCTGGATGGAGGGGGCAGCGGAGGGGGGGACGGGCCAGGACTCGGCGGCCGCCAGCTCTCCCTCCCATCCTCCGAAGCGGGCAGGGGCCGGCGGTGCAGGCTCAGCTCCCGCTCAGGCCCCGACCCTCCTTCCCTGGGCTCAGAAGCCCGCCACGCAGAAGGCAGGCGCGCAAGTTCCATCCGCGGACAGAGGGGTCCCTTGTTGAAGCGGCCTGAGGGCAAACAGGGCAGCCCAGTCCAGAGGCCGAAGGCGCTGCAGTGCCGGTGAGTCGGCAGGCTGCCATGCTGCTCTCGCTGAGGTATGTCCCTCCCAGAAGGGCTGTGTCCCTCAGGGCGGAGGAGAAGACGGAAGGATATCTCACGGGTTGCTTGCCTGCTTTGCGAGGGCGGGGAGGAGAGTAGGGAGGGAAAGAGGGTCCCAGTTCTGCTTTTTCCGGCGATGACGATGAAGAGCTGCTTCTTCAGACCTCCAGAACCCAGTCTCCAGGGACGCCCTCTCCACAGCGCCGCCGCAGACCAGGCCGCTTCCCCTCACGCACCCGAGGCGCAGGTGACTGTGTGCGCATGCGCGAGCCTCGAGCCTTCTGTGTCTCCCGCCTTTTCCCAGGCACGCGGCCCTCCCACTACTGCGCCCCTCGCTGCAGGCCGGCTGGTGGCTTAGAGTTAGTGCGCAGGTGCTACGCTTTCTCCTTCCCCCTCCCTTCCATTCCAGGGGAGAGTGAGAGGGCAGCAAAAAGAACCCTGAGAAAGAGCAATAGGAGAACCAGGAGACAAAGGGCAGGGAGAAGGCGGGGCTTCCGCCTCCACTGGTTCCCAGGCAGACAGCCAGGCCTCCGGTGCTGGCACCCCGCGCCTCCCCCTTAGAATTGCCCCACTCTCCAGATCCCTCTGGCAGGCAAGGTTGCATTGTACGGAATCCGTTTGGTGGGAAGGTGAATGGGGATGTGAGGCTGAGTGCCAGCACGTGGGAACATCTAGGCTTCCCTACTAGGGTGACCCTCGCGAGACTCCCCACTAGTCTGCCTGAAGGACGCTTTTTGCCAACTCCAGGGCTGCATTTTTGTTGGTCTGGGGCCTTTTAATGCGTGTGAGGGGTAAAGGTCAGGCCATAGGCCCTAGCGGTTGGGGGCGGGGTCAGGCAGTGCAGTGAGGCCTGGATTGCTCAGGGGGGCGGGACCCAGAGAGGAGCGAAGCTCCAAGGACTGGGTGGTGTGGGGGCCTGGCGGTGGACTGTAGCAAGGATTGGTCCTCGGGGCGGGGCCTGGCGGCTGGAACTGGCCCACGGACAAGGACTGCGGAGAGGTGATGGAGTCCTCCAAGGAAACGAGGCCCGCCTCAGCCGGGAGCAGGTAGGGAACTGAGGAGCAGGGATAGCCCCCTCCCCCAAACGCCCTCTTGCCTCTTACTGCTCACACCGGTCCCGCCTCCTGTCTGTCGAAGCACATCCGCTGTGTGGGATGAGGCCCAAGCAGGCTGCCCCAGCTTCACCCGCCTTCTCCTCCCTCACACCCCAGGACAGTGAGGAGCTCAGCAGCCTGGTAAAGTCGGAGGGTCGCAGAGCCTGGCGCTGCGGCCACGCCCCCAACAGGCACCCCGCTCGCAGTCCCTGGAGGTGCACATCTAAGGCGTCGGCTTAGTGGCCCAGACCTCCAAATCCTAAGAGCCCTACATCAAGAGCTGGGCCCAGGAGCTGGGCGCCCCTGTGCTCTCCATCGCCTACTCTCTGGCCCCCCGGGGCCCCCTTCCCAGCGCGCTGGAGGAGTGCTTCTACGCCTACTGCTGGGCTGCCAAGCACTCCAGCCTCCTTGGTGAGCCCTGGCCCCTCACTCCCACCAGCTCCCCCTTCCTAACCCAGCCTGCTTCAGCCCCCACACCATACTGCAGGGGGAGTGAGGCATCTAGTGACTCAAGCCTTAGTATCTCACTACAGCCTCCCCTTACATCTCCTACCACCCAGCCCTCTGCCACCCGTTCGCTCCCCACTCACACCTCTATCTCTGCCTCAACACTTTCCCCAACTGCCCCACTGCTCACTGGACCTTCCATCTCCACCACTTCCTCCTCCTGCCTCCTGCTTTCTCACTCCAGCCCTGATGCTCCATCCCCTCCACCTCTCCATCTCCTCTGACCTTGTCATTCCTCCTCCTGTTTCTCCACCCCCTGCTGTCTTGCAGTGGCTCAACTCCAGTCCATTCATCCAGCTCCTCTGACCTCCAATTTCTGACATCTTGGGAGGCACAGAGCAGGGCAGGGCCACACCCCAGGGCACAGGGCTTGTGGCCCTTCAGTGCTGTTAGCCTGAACCCTGGCCTTCCATCTCCTGGCCTCAGATGCCCCTCCCTCCTGAAATAGCCCTTAGTCTCTCCTTTCCCACCACCCACCCTGCTTGCTTCTGACCTCCAGCCTCACAAGCTTCCCCAGAGCTTCCTGATCTCTGGACCCCTCCATGTCCCAAGTCAGCCTGATCCTCTGACCACTGTCCTCCAAACAGGTCCAAATGCTTGCCTCAGTTTACCAGTCTCTAAAAGTGCAGTTGGCTAGACCTTGGGCTTGGGCCACCACCCCCCACTCCCCACCCCTGAGAGCCCAGGGCTCGTGGCTCAGAGCTTGAGTTCCTCTCTGCCAGGCATGACCAGTGGTGAGGGAAATAGAACAATTGTTCCATTTATGATGTTAAATAGGAGTTAGTTGACTAGAAAATCCAAACTTAAAAAGTGTGCTTCAGAACAGAGTCATAGAAATAAGGCAGCTGCTTGTCCATTACCAAAATGACTCTTTCATCTAGATGATACTTCTAGACTCTTTTTTCATTATCTGTTGAAAAGCTTGTCATTACACAAGCAGTGATGTCACCAGAAGCCTATACTAAATTTTGTCTATCTGGAAGAACCTCTTAAACTCGTCATCTCAGATATTTACAAAGGTAGGTGCCCTGTACATCCAATGTTTTAGAAATCTGAACCCAACAAGTTCTTCTGGTCTGCTGGGCACCAGAGAAACCTTACAATGTTCCTTAAGCCATAGCATCATTCCTGTCATTTTTTCCCTTTACATCAGCACAGGCTCTCCAGTGAGGCTGGAGGGTTCCCTAGGACATGGGTCGTCCTGGGGCTCCACAGAATAGCAGCCATTGACTCCATGAGCTGGAAATGTGTGTGCTGGGAGGTACATAGTCATGGTCTTTAAAGAAACACCCTGTACATATTTCCCTTCTTTGTATTACTGTTCATAGTTGTGTGGGGAAAAGTAGTGCTTGAGGGAAGAAGGAAGGGTAAGTCTTTTGAGTAAGGTGTTTGCTTCTGCCAGTACCCTGGTGATGGTGGGTTTTTATTTGGTTTTGTCTTTTAATATATTCAAGCTGCATGAGGAAAAGAAACAAAAGGTACTCAGGACAAAATGTAGTTTGAATCACTTTCATTCTGCTCGGGCCAGTAAAGTTCAGACATGCAATTAATCACAATTTAACACAGATACAAGGGAGATGGTAAGATGCAATTGGTTACTAATGACCCTGCCAGTGACTGCAACTCCTTAGTTGTAATTTGCAGGGCAGTGCTGGCCACCAGCAGGGCATCCAGGAAACATGCCTCTGCCCTGCAGGCCTTGTCACTTAGGATCTGTGCACATGGGCCTTGGCTGAACTGCTATGTAATATTCCAGACTGGGCCTTCCACAGCAAGAGATGGGTCCTGTCAGGTATTTCAAGAGCCTTCCTATTGGTAAGAATCAGGAGAGATGTCATTCACTGTGGCACAGCTTCTCTCAGGGCCTGAGGGAGCAGGTGGTGTCTGGGATTCACCATCAACTCCAGATCAGGACCAAGGACATGGGGAGTGTGAGGTCCTGCCTGACCGCACCTCTCAGGACACCACTGCTGGGCTGTCTGTGGGAACTCGGCCTCCCTTCCCGCTCCCTGCAATGCAAGAAAGGGACCCCAGAGTCTCTTCATGGAGAGTTGGACAGTGAAGGGGCACAGGTGAATCTGGGGAGGTGGAAGTGAGGAGACGCTGTTATTCCTGGAGGGAGGAGGGGTAGATGGTGGGCAGACAGGAGTGCCCAGCCCCCTGAGCTACTGCAGCTGACTCATTGCCTCTGGAGAATCCAGGCTTTCCCCTGCAAAAGTTCAAGAACTTCCCAGTTCAGTGCTTCAGGCTGAGGCCCCTCACTTCTGTTTCCTCACCCAGTCCTGCATCAACTCTCTGTCCCCATCACACATGGGCAGCGCTGTTTGACTGCCCAACTTTCCCAATACCCCTAGGTCTTCAGAATGGTCAGTGCCCCCCTATTCCCACCAGTCTGGAGGCCAAGACTGGTCAGCTGTGGGAGCAGGCTATCAAGCTCCATCATCCTGATCATCAGTCTGTCAGGAAGTGGCAGCAGCTGAACAAAGGAGAGATGCAGGGACAATTGTGAGCCACCGTGTATGTCTGCAAGTGGACCTGTTGGGGAGGACCCAGTAAATAACTGAACCTCCTGCTAATATAGATGTGGGCAGTGTGTGCCTTGGGTCTTAATAGAGTATGCATGGATATTTTCTTAATTTGTAGGACAGGCTTTTGATTTTGGAATTATAGTTTCCCTTGATATCACCTCAATCCCACCCATTTGGGGCACAGATTGCAAATTCTGCACCCTGGAACAGGGTTGGTGGTGGGGCCAAGGCACTGGCACCCTGGCCCTGGAACTCTCTGTATGCACAGCTGCTGCAGAGAGGTGTTCTCTGTTGGGAGTAGTGGCCTTCCGAGACATCAGTACACATCTCTGGTGCCCTCACTCCTCCCAGCAGGCCCCTCACCCCTCAGAGGCACCTGCCCTTGTCCTCATCCCTACCTCAGCCTTCAGAGCAGTCTCTGAGCTGACTGCCCCAGGGACATCATGAGGGTCATTTGCTCTCTTTGCTCTGCTCCTGATGCCTGCCTGGTGCAGTGCATGGTCCTCTAGGTTCCCTGAGGGGTGTGTGTGTGTGATGCATTCCTGCACACACGTGAAATCTCAAGGTGATGGAATTTGAAAGTCATTTAACAAACGTTTATTTTAAATGCAAGAATTCATTGTTAGGACATATGTATTGAATAAACTAGTGTTCCTGTCATAGACTGGATCACTTGTCTTAATCTTCCTGTCTTCCCAATGTTAGAATGACACATCCAGGCCCTTTGCCTGCACCTTGCAGGTCCTCTCACTAGAAGGAAAGCATATCCCCTCACCAGCCCTGTTTTTCTCAACCTTGGCCATAAGAACCCGGAAACCAGCAATCTCCATTCTCCAAAGGCACCCCAGGTAATTCTCAAGGACACTGAGAATGTGAGAAACATTTCCCTAAATGGTATAATTTGAGAGGTTCCACCAGTAGGACAGATTTTTGCCATATTGTAGGTGACAGGAGATTTGCATATTGAGTCTCCTTATCCTAATCTATAAAACTAAACCAAAATACTCAAGCAGTCATGTTATCAATTATGTAGAAACAGCTGGAATCTTAGGAGATAAAAATATTACCTGCGGCTCTGGACCTCCCTCAAAAAATAGCAGAAAAGGATCATAGTCATTTCCCCCAGTACCCATGCCTGGACAGGGACCACTGGGCCCTGAGTGTCCAGCCTTTGGTGCCCAATATGCCTGGAACCATACCTCTCCAAAATGACTGGCTCCTGGGGTTGGTTCCAGGTCATCAGTCCAGGCTGCCATCCTCCTGGAGTCCCTGATGTCTGTCCTAGGAGCTTCACCCAGAGCAAATCTAAAGAGTGTTTGAGGGCTGGGGGTTGTGGCAGTAAGAACACTTGCATTGGTCTCAGGTGCTAGAAAAGGTCCACAGGAGCTCAAAGAGGAACATGAGTGCCCTCTAGTGGATGGTTCCTGCTGGAAGAAGAGGAAAAGAGGCCAAGACAGCTGAGAGATTAGGGGTGACCTTAGACTAAAGGCACGTTCAGGTTCAGAAGGACGAATATTTAGGGGTGATCAACTAACTTACGGCTGCCTGTAGCTAACCGTCTAGAAGACTGGTTTTTCAAAGAGTGTAACCACAAGTCAGAATGACACCACTGGGTTGTACTGCAGTCAGATGAGGGACATACTATAGACCCTGAGATGAAAAAATACATGATAACAAATCTATACTCAAGTCATTAGACGGTCTACTGTGATGGTCTTACCACCTTCAGAGGCACCTTAGCAATGAATGGAAAGTCATTCTATGATTGGGAAAAAATATCTTATTAAGAAGAAAATTATATCATTGGAGCTTCTCTTTATTTTCAGAATCATATATCTTGGCATCATTCCTTAAGTGTGAATCTATACCCAAAAATGTACTTTGTCAGAGACTGGCAATTGTTGGGGTCTCATTGCCAGCAAAAGAGGGCTGACTGGCCCCAACCGTGGGCCCCTCTCTGAAGCAGAGGAGCCTTTGATGCTCCCTCATTGGTGGGGCGGGGGGGTTCTTTTTAGTGTCCTCACGATTCAGCCTCACTCTCACACTCTGGGTAGAATCTCTTGTCTATCTTGGATTTGATACTTAAATTACCGACCTCTATTTCTGTGCTTCATCCATACAACATGTTGACAGACCCAGGAGTGCCTTCAGCTCTGTGATTTTTGAGGGAAAAGTTCTCAAAAATACTTGCCTTCACCTTCCTTGAACAGACCTCCACTTGAGTGCCATCATTATTACGCAGAAGGATTTAGACACTTTTATTGGTTGTGAGATGCTTTCCGACTCTGAGGGGGATGCGTGACTCTCTGCACAGGGATGACCAGTAGAAATGGACAAAGAGAAATCACATTAGTGTTCACAGAAGACCTATAGGAACTCATGAAAGCTTAAAATCACAGGAGACTGCACATAAAATCCACATTCCTGTGCTGATACGTGGATCCTGGTGACTTTTGCCATTTCCTTAAGAGCTAAAGTACAAAAAGTGATATTAATAATGAACTGGAGAGTAAGATATACCTCACCGCTACTGATAAAAGTAAAATAGTCGTTTTTCCTTAACAGAGCATCCAGTGCATTATGTTCATTTTCACAATGATGTAACTGTGACTATAGGCTATATACAATTTTGTGACCTGACAGAAATGGCTACACTTTTCCCTTTAAATCTCAAATACAAAACTAGAAGGTGGCTCCCAGACCTTCTCCCAGATCACACGGTCTGTGACGAGCAGCAAGATGAGTCGAGCCACAGCTCCCCTAGTCCTCAAGATACCCGGGGCACCCTGGGCTGTCCCTGCACCCTGATGTCTCCACATCCACAGGACCCTGATTGGTGAGTGCAGGGGCAGCAGATGGAGAGTCCCCCTCTCTCTTTGTGGCCCCATTCCAACCATCACCACAACCTTGCACTCTTCGCCTCTAGCCGTGTCCACAGACATCCCAAAGTTCTGGCAGAACAAAACCTACTAGAAAGCACTGACCCCATGCTCATCTGTCATGGGCACCTCCTGGGCGTGCCTGGACCCCATGACCACCCACCAACATGCCGCCAGATGGACTTGCCAGTCCTCGCAGGATCCCATCACCTGACCCTTCTCTCCCATGACAGGAGCATCAGGTGAGGTAGAAGGTTTGATTGGCTAGGCACTAAAAGTGTCCAGATTCCAGTGCCAGGGAGGTGGTGCTGAGGCCTCAGGTGGTGGCAAGATGGGAGATTGAGGCTTGAAAAGGAACAGGCAGTGAGAGCAGGAGGTGGAGCCAGGGTGTGGGCCACCATGATTAATCTATGATGGGAGATGATTTTGTGTGTGTGTGTGCCCAGGGGGCACTGTGAACAGGCTCCACTTAAGAGACAATGTCTGCGAGGATGAGAGGTAAGCCAAGCCAGATATCCAGCCATCCCTGTGTGTACCCCATAACAGATGCTTGATAGCAGTCATTAAATGGCTGAAGGAAACCACACGATGGAAGCCTGTCACCTCCTGTGACACATGGGAGTCATAACATGTTCAATGTAGACACAGGGACACCAGCAACAGCATGGGAGGAGGCCAGCAAGTGCTTGTGGCTGCCCCAGGGAGAGGCCTTTACCCTTGTAGAGTCAGGAGGGAGGACAGGGGCCTCCTAACAGTGAGGGTTTGGATCCCCATTCATTCCCAGAAAATCATACCTCCACCCCATCTCTACCTTGTGACTTCTCTCTGCAGAGGGCCTGGGCCAGCAGCCTGTGTCCTTCCTCTTCTCACAGAGATCTGACCTGACACAAAATCTGGATTTTCTACCCCACTTAAAATTACTATCAAAAGAGAAGGGAGTTCCACTGTGACCTTAAAGAAGAAGCATGGAGTGACTCCTTACCCCGATGTTCCCTAGTCTGTGGAGACACCTCACTATGGTCCCCTGATGACTTCTCACCAAGCCAAGGTATCCCAGTGAATGAGGGAAACTCCCCAGGCACGATGGGACAGGAGAACCAGGATCTGCATTTGCTTCCATCTCAGTGTGTCCCATGGGGGCCTCCCCTCCAACAAAGGAATTCCCAGGATCCCCTAGCTGACTCTCCACATGGAGCTGTTTCAGGTCCCTAGCCCTGTGGGGAGATCTAGAGCAGACGACAGAAGGGGACACAGATGACTTTGATGCAGCACACTCAGTTCCATGATGGGAGAAACACAGGCCATGCTGAAGATCAGTCTGCCAAGGCCAGTGCCCTCTCCCGAAAGCCTCAAGAGACCCCTCACGAGGCCTTTCTATTGCAAGCTCAGGAGCAGAGACCTCCTCCTGAGGCAGCACATCCACTAGGCAGCACAGAACACTGGATCAGGAGTCCACTGGACAATGCCTGTCCTCGCCCTGGGCTCACCTGCACTGGGATGGAGTCAGGCAGCCTGGGGACCTGCAGTGACCAAGGTACAGACTGACCAATCCCTATAACATGGAGGTCAGAACCCACATCTGTCCAGGTCTTAGGAACTGCTCACACCCTATGGAACCCAGGTAACATGACATGGGCCACAGGTCTCTTCGTGCCCTCCAGGGGATGACATTGGGACACACAGAGACAAGACACAGGAAATTAACACATAAATGTGACTTTGGATAAGAAGGTGCAGAAGGAGCCTGATTTCTATCCCTTACTCAAACCATCCCTTCTGAGTCCTGCCTACCTTCCTAGAATGTCTCACCCACTCTTCTAGGGCCTCGGGGCACCCTGCTACTTCAGGAGTCCCTGCAAAGCTCCACACTCCTTGCATAGTACCATCCGTGGGGAAGACAGGGTGACCACAGGAAACTGAGCCAGGCAGAGGACAGAGGCAGCCAGGATGGTGAAGGAGCACATGGATAGGCTCTGAGCCACAGCTGAACCAACAGACATGGAGGTGGGGGTCTCCCTGAAACCTTCCTCCAAGGACCAGGTAGCCCACCCACCAACACCATCCTCTCACCCAGGACATGCAGAAAACCTCCCCCTTCACACCCAGGACTGCAGCTCCTTCTGAGACACCTGTACTGGGTGTCTGTCCCAGAAAGCAGAGCCGAGGCTGATGACACCAGAAATGGAGAGTGGGTCACCTCACGAGTCATCACTCAGTTTGCCCCTTTCTCACCCCCAGAGTCATCTCTGTGACCTTTCTGCTGGGAGTAAGACAACCTTCTCCGAGCATTTGAGGACACTGGGAAGACCCTGGTTTCCAGCAGGTTTTCTGTGTCACAAACAGAAATAATCCCCTGGGTCTCTGTGTGCTGCTGACAGACTCCAAGGCCAGGACACAGCAGAAACCAATGCTGGGGTGGCTGAGTCATCCTCTCAGGGGGCAGGGGTCCCCATCAGCCTTGCTTTTGAAAGTGTGCTGCATAGGCCATTGTGATCAGCATCACCTGAGAGCTTGTTAGATGCAGACTCTGAGGTCCACCCCACACTTGCTGGGTCAGAATCTGTATTTTAAGTGGATCTCCAGGACTCTCATCACCCTGGGTCTATCCTGCAGCACAGTAGAACTCTGGTAGGACCCAATGGCGCATATTCCTTAGGCCCCACAGGTCAAAATGGTTAAAATGGTAAATTTTAGGTTATGTGACTTTTATCTCAAAACAAACAAAAAATTTAGGAGAGGAACCTACACATTACCTTATAGAAAACTGCACCAATGTGCAGCCCTGGGAGTGTATGTGGTCTATTTATTCATGCCCACAGCCTTCCCATAGTAATTATGTGGGGGGGAGAAGAGATGTCACCCAGTTATCCATCTTTCTTTCCTTTATTCATTCTCTGAGCAATTATAGCCATTTACTTGTTTCAGCCCCTTGTGTAGGAGCTATGTGGCCATTGAGAACCACAACAAGGCCTGTCCTGCCTGTCTCTCAGGTATGCAGGAATCTATAGGACACATCAAATGAGCATAGGTAACTGCTCCTGAACACGTTGTCACAGCACAAAGGGGAGGATTCAGAGGAGAGAGTTCAGAAGGAACTCATTGTGTCCACTGGTGGAGGTTGGGATGACCTTGTGGCAAACAGTCAATGAGGTTTGCTGCAAAGAAGGGGAAGAAGCAGGTTCATGGAGAAAGGAAAGAGGGCACCCCTGTGGGAGGCAGGAGCAATTCTTGATGGACCAAGAGTTGTGAGGTGCAGTGTATATGGAAATAGGATGACAAGGAGGAGGTGAGAGGGAGCTCATGGGGGAAGGTGAGCTGAAACAGATGGTGGCTGTTTGGAAGAGTTGATGTGTTTTATGGGTGTCTTTTCCCCACAGCCTGAGCTCAAGAGGGCAGGATGGGTCAGGACACTAGGGGAGGGAGCTGAAAAGAAGTTACACCCATGATAAGTCTACCACCTATGGTTGCTCCTTCCTTGTTCATATTTGTGTGCACATCAGCTGTCCCCATTTTCTGTTTTCCTGTCCCTACCTGTGTTTGCAAAGGGAAAGAGGCTGGGAGCTGTCCATGGTGTGAAGGCAGCCCAGCGCCCTCCTGGCTGGGCAGAGGCTTTTGCGAATCTCATTGTTTCCTTTTAATACTGTCCCCAATACATTCTGCCACCACAACTCCACTTTCCTAGGAAATAGGGTTGGGGGTTGGGATAATTTAGGCATAATGTTTTACCTGTGTGTCTCCGGAAAGAACGGACCCAGAGTTTCAGGTGAATTTCTGCTAAGAGAAAATTCCCATGAGCAGAAAAAGAGTAAATGAAGGGAAGGGTCCTCATTATTCACTTTTTTTACCGGTGGTCCCCTCAGTCACAGACCTGTTCAATTTCCCAGGAAGCCCCCTACTCCCTAAGGAGAAGGCAAAAAAAGCCTGGAAATAAACGTTAAAAATTTAGAAGTTTTTCTCAGCTGGGAATGGCACTGCCCCCACTCAGAGAGAATTTGGAAATGAGGGGGGACATATTTTTGCTCTACCAGTTACATGATAAGCCTTCCAGACCTAAGAGTGTAGGGATGATAAATGTGGTTAGAACCTGGAGACTGTCTCACATAACATGGAATTTCCCACCCAAATGCCAATTGCTGCTCCTCAGAAGAAATGAATGCAAAGATTTTATTTTTATTTACAGCGCACATCCTCAACTGACATAATATATATTTATTTACTTCCTGGGCTTCTGTCTCCACATGAGAGAAGTGACCTAGCTTTGTTAACAGCTGTATATTCTGACTCTTTAATGAGGGAAAACCATGAGATTCATGTTTGAACAGTATTTAAAGAGGCTTTGGATGCAAAGAACAAAATATGAAAAGTATCCAAGGACTTCTTACTTGGTTTTTTATCTTCTCCGTTATGACGCAAATATAATTTTGTATTTATTTAAATGGCATTGTGCCACATATAAGGCTTATCTCATTTTTTTCATTAGTTATCTTCTTTGAGATTTATCCTTTAAAAATATTTGGGTCTACTTTAGTGGTTGTCAAATTTATGGTATTTTCCTCCCAGAGATATTGGGAAATGTCTGAAGATGTGTTTTGGTTGTCAGAAATTATGGGTGAACTATTGGTACCTACTGGATTGAGGCCAGGGATGTTGCTACAAATCCTGAACACACAGGACAATCCCCTACAACCAAGAATGATCTGGTCCAAAACATGCATAGTTTCAAAGTTGAAAATCCTTCTGTAGACAAACATCGCGCTGTATGAGTTATAACAAGAAAGAATATGGTAATCTCCATGATAATAAAGCAGCCTCTTAATATTTTATATGAGAACAAACCCATATCTAAAAACTAGGCAAATGAGGGAGCTGGGGAAGGAAGACTGCCTTCCTGGAAAGTCTGCTTCCCTGGAGAGAAGGCAAGAAGGAGTGGGCAGGCACCAGGGAGAGAAGAGATTTGATAGGAGCAATGTTTCCCCAGTGTGGAAAGCAGGATAGTTCATGTCCAAAGGGATCCTGCCTGGCCTCCTCCTGGGTCCCCACAGAGGCCTTGGGCCTCCAGCTTCTTGGAAGAGAGGGGTCAGGAGCCCCAATGATGATCACTACCTCCTTGATGGCTGAGCCAGAAATCTGGGACTTCCTGATTCACAGAAGTGGAAGAATCTGAAGCAATTGAGGTCTTACGTGGGATAGGGGGTCAGGGCCACAGGCTACTTCTTGTGGGTGTGATGCTTTGGGGTTTGCCAAGATTGGGGCTGAGGTATTGAGGAGGGGAGGGGGGGACTGGGAGATGCTGCAGCTTGACTGGTCTGGGACTACAAGAGGCCCCCAATCTTCTGTTGGGGGGGCCCCTACATGGATTCAATATGGAGGGACAAGGATGTCTGCAGGAGGTTCAGAGCAGGATGGTCGGGACTTGGAATCTCATCTTTCCAAACAAAATTCTTTGCTTGGTGGGCTCCACAGGAGAAGGACAAGCATTGTAGAAACTTGGCAGCCCTGTCAGTGGGACATGGTGGAGGTGGCCTGTGGTGCTCAGTGACCTATGTCAGTGAAATGCGGAGTTCAGCAGGGTGAAAGCAACTAGGATTTGAGTCTCACGGGTGCCTGGAGAGGCCTGAATTTTGGGGGGACACAGTAGTTGAGTGTCCTCAGAGGAAAATGGGCCCCACTGGTGGATTCTGTTGTAGATTGAGGTAAGGCCCAAGGCCCTGGAGTTGGAGTCCTCACCCAGCTGAGGATTTGGGCCCTGGGCTGGTGTTGTCCCTTGTCAATGCAAATAATCAATAATCACTCTATAGTTAAGAAAAATAAGGTGATATTCATCTGAGCCAAGCTGTGGACTAGATCACAAGTCCAATCTCCACCAGAGAAGAAAGAAATCCAGAGAAGAATGGTTTATGACATGGTTATATCCCATTTCAGGACAAAGTACATACACCAAGCATGATGGGAATACAATTTTTTCCCCAAAGTCACAAGGAGATGTTTTGCTGCAGTTTAGCAGATAAACAGCAGGTCAACTTGACCTTGGTTCTCTGGAAAGAAAAGTTTATCTTCAAATAATTATTGATATTGGCATCAGAGGAAGGGAGACAGTCATCCCTATCTTTAAAGAGTGGATTCTTTGCTTTGAGAAAATGTTTGAAGCAGATGTATAGCGCACGTTTGGTGGGCTATAAGTCAGGCTGCTCTGGGAAAAACAAGTTTTAGGCTGAATCAGATTTAAACAAGAATGGCTTCCTCATATACGTCAGTATTTGAAACCTTATTACTTTCATCAACCTTCAGCAGGGGATGAGAAGACAGAGATGGTTGGATATCTGGCTCTGTCTCATCCTCCCAGACAGGATTCAAGGCTTCTGTTCAGAGGTCCGGCAGGGCACAAGGAAGTGACCACCCCATTTCTCACGTGGGGCTTAATCACAGATGGCCAGTGCCGCAGCTCCACCTCCTGTTCTCACTGCCAGGCTCTCCAAGAAGAGCAGTTCTTTGTCAATCCTCAGTCTCACTTTCTCATTGCCTGAAGCCTCAGTACAGTCTCCCAGGTACTGGGGTCTGGGCTCTCCTCCCACAGTGAAGGCCTTGAAGAGCTGGGTATCTATGTGGGAATATGGAGGTGCCCCTGTGACCTCAGAAGAGTGATCTTGAGGTCCCTGGGCTCCAGACTGCTCTCCAGTGCAGAATAGGCCAAACACTATGTCTCACGTAACTCTCCCAGAAACAGAGAGGAGGGCTGGTTATTGGAATCATGGCCCCCTCCTGGGAAAGCGCCTCCAAGCCCAGACAACCACCACATGCAGGGACTGTTGGTCCCAGTCAGGTTGCATCTTAGCAGGTGGTCACAGGGTCCGGGTGGGAACCATGCTCATGGTGGGTGCACTAAGCCCAATGTAGGCTTGGTCGTGCACAGACAGCCATCCTGGAGGAGCAGGCGGTGTGGTGGGTGTCTATGAGTAGGGATTTGGCTGTCAGAAGCTCCCCAAGTTCAAATGTGGCTGGAGTGAGGCACGCAGGGTTCTGGTACGTTTTGTATTGAGGCTGTAAGATGGTGCTCAGAACCCTCCAGGTCGGTGCCCCATAGACATGTGACAAGGTGGATGTCTTGAGCGGAGAGGCAGCACTGAGAGCAACCTTTGCTGAGAACCAGGGAAGCTCAGGCCTCTGTTTGTTCGGAGCTGGTCGGAGGTGATTGGATCTGGGAAAAGGGCCAGGAGCTGCAGCTAGTCTTGTATTTGAGATTTAAAGGAAGAAAGGCTTTCTACCAGGCAATGAATTTATAAATTATGAATTTATAAATATCCAGCCACTTCAGGATGGTGGGGAACACATACTACTGAAAGGCATTCCCTTTCTACATGGTAAGAATGAGGATAAGGCACTTGGATGCTCTTTTAAGGACAAGGAAACAACTAGTCTTAACAGTAACTGTGGTGCATGTGTTATTCTTGTAATTCATTATTAATGTCACTTTTGTAGTTTACTTCTTAAGGAAATGGTGAAAGCCAATCAGGATCCATGTTTAAGCACAAGAATGTGAATTTTATGTGGATTCTCGAGTTTTAAGCTTTCATGCTTTATGTGGATTCTCATAGGGTTTTAAGCTTTCATGCATTCATATAGATCACCATCTCTCTGAACACTAATGCAATTTCTCTTTATCCATTTCTACTGGTCAACCCTGTAGAGAGAGTGTCACATTTTTCCTTTAGAGTTGGAAAGCATCTGACTATCAAAAGAAGTGTCCAGATCCTTCTGGGTAATGATGCCACTCAAGAGGAGGTATGTTCAAGGTGGGTGAAGGTAACTGTCTCTGTCTCTCTTTTCCTCAAAATCTCAAGCAGAAGGCACCTCCTCTGCCTTTCAAAATGCTGGGATGGGCGCCGGCCCAGTGGTGCAACAGTTAAGTTTGCACGTTCCACTTTGGCGGCCCGGGGCTCGCCGGTTCGGATCCTGGGTGCTGACATGGCACTGCTGGGCAAGCCATGCTGTGGTAGGAGTCCCACATAGAAAGTAGAGGAAGATGGGCATGGATGTTAGCTCAGGGCTAGTCTTCCTCAGCAAAAAGAGGAGGACTGACGGCAGATGTTAGCTCACAGCTAATCTTGTTCAAAGAAAAAAAAATTCTGGGATTGATGAAGGACAGAAATATAAGTCGGTAATTTAAGTATCAAAACTAAGAGTGGACAAGAGATTCTGCCCAGAGTGTGAGAGTGGATGCATGAATGGTGAAGACGCTAAAAAATCACCCTTCCCCTAATGAGGGAGATTCAAAGGCTCCTGTGCTTCAGAGAGGGGCCCTGGGTTAGAGGGAAGCACACTGTCAGCCCACAGGAGCTGGGAATGAGACCCTGATACTGGCCGGTCTCTGACAAAGTCCAATTTTGGGTGTAGATTTGCACTTAAGGAATGATGCCAAGATATATGACTCTGAAAATAAGGAGAAATTCCTATGATTTAATTTCCTTCTTAATAAGATATTTTCCTAATGATAGAAATGACTTTGCATTGACTGCTGACTCTTAAGATGATAAGAACATCACACTAGACTGTCTAATGACATTGCATTTAGATTTGTTATCATGTGTTTTTTCATCTCAGTGTCTATAGTATTTCCCTCATCTGACTTTGCAGTATAACCCAGCGGTGTCATTCTGACATGTGGTTACACCCTTTGAAAACTATAGTCTTCCAGCTGGTGAGTTAGAGGCAGCCATAAGTTAACCACCCCTAAATATGCCTCCTTCTCAACCTGAATGAGCGCTTTGTCCAAACCCTAATCTCTCAGCTCTCCTGGACCCTTTTTGCTCTCTTCCAGTGGGAACAGTCCACTACAGGGCACTCACACTCCTCCTTGAGCTCTTTAGGACCTTTTCCATCACCTGAGACCAATGCAAGTGTTCTTACTACCACAACTCCTGCCCCTTAAATACCCTTTAGATTGCTCTGGGTGAAGCTCCTGGGACAGACTTCAGGGACTCCAGGGAAGAACCTCCCATTGGAGGATGCGGCAGCCTGGACGGGTGACCTGGAATCAACCTTAGGCCCAAGTCATTAGGGAGAGGGATGGTTGCAGGCACAATGGGCAGGGAAGGCTGGATGCTCAGGGTCCAAATGCCCCCGCCCTATGTGTGGGCACTGGAGGAAATGACTGTGAGTCCATGGCCCTAAAGGATTGGATCATTCCTCTTAACTGTCCCTGCCTTCCCCATAGAATTACACATCTACATCCTTTGTGCATCAGGGGTGTGAATAAACGCTCCTGGACTTCTGATTCCATCTGGCTCTGCCCCATTGGTCTGACGTCATTAGGGTCAGGGGAGAGGAGGGAATGAAGCCTAGTCTGCCTGAACACTCTGGCTCAGGGAGGACATAGGCTGTTACTCCTCTTTTCTCTTACTTGCAGATGCTCCAGCCCAGCCCCAGGGCCATAAGTGTTGTAAGTAGATACCCATAAAGCAGACAGAATTTGGCCTTCTATCAGAGCACAAATCTTAAGTTGGATGAAATCTTGTTGGGGTACATAAGAGATGTGGGATGAGAGCAATTGCAAATTTAAGAGTGGGACATGGTTCAATTTTTATATTATTGGTAAACACCTAAAAAATGCTTGAGATTTATGAATGTAAACTACTTAGCACAATGACCTTTCCTTCTACACTTCTTCCTTGTCCACCAGAGGATGGCAGAGCTACTTCACAACCTGGAGTCTCCCCATGAGGCTGCTGAGCTCCCTCAGCATCACCCAAAGCCCCGCAGGGTCAGACCCTCACCAGCATTATCTGGTCTACTGTTCTCCTCACTCTCCAAGCTCCCCATGCTGGACTCTGTCCGCACCTCCATCCAACCGAGTGTTTGCCCACCTGAAGGCTGATCCCTCTGCAGACAGCTCCTTAATCCACACTGTCTGTCTTTCATGGGGTGAATGTCTATTCATGCTTCAGGTCTTAGCCAAAAGGCCGCTTTTTCAGGGCTTCTCTGGTGATCCCCAGACCACTTGAGACTCCATTACATGCTTTCCCTTCACAGTCCTTCTCTTGATTAGAATTAACTCCTTAGTTCCATGATTTTCTCTGAGTGCCTGTCTCCCTGTCACAGGGCAAACTCTGTAGCCAGAGCCCCATGTCTTTTCTGTTCTCTGCGAACTTCCCAGGGCTCATACCAGGACCTGACATGTCATGGATGCTCAGTAAATACTCATCAGATGGATGAGGGAAACCTCACGATGGAATCCTGTCACCCGTGTGTGACTCCTGGGGGTTAGAGCATGTTCTGTGTAGACACAGGGGCCCTGGCATCAGCATGAGAGGAGGCCACCAAGTGCCCACAGCTGTCTCAGGGATGGGCCTATACCCCTTGTAGAGTCAGGAGAAGGGGGAGGGGCCTCCTAATAGCGAGGGGTTGGGTCCTCATTCATTCAAAGAAAATCACACCCTCTCCCCATCTCTACCTTGTAAGTGATTACTCTCCCAGGAGGGACTGGGCTGACAGACTGTGTCCTTCCTCTTCTCACAGAGACCTGATCTGGCACAAAATCTGGATTCTCAACCCCAAGTGGACTTACCACTAGGAGAGAATCAGAAGCAACACCCCATCCTGAGAGTCCTTCGTCTGTGAGGACAGCTAGCTATGGTCCCCTGAAGACATCTCACCAGCCCAAGGCATCCCAATGAATGAGGGAAACTTCCCATGCAGGATGGGATGGGAGAAGCAGGATGTGTGTTTGCTTCCATCTCAGAGGGGCTGAGAGTCCCATGGGGCCTCCCCCAAGTAACAGAGGAACCTACAGGATCCCCTGGCTGAGTCTCCAGATGGAGCAGCTCCAGCTCCTGGGCCCTGTGAGGAGGTCTAGAGAAGATGACAGACAGGAACACAGATGACTCAGATGCAACGCACCAGCACTATGACGAGAGAAACACAGGCCATTCTGGGGACCCACCCCACATGCCTTGAGACCTCCCAGGGTGCCTTGGGACCTCAAGAGACCAATTATTTGGCCCTTTCCTTGAAGCCTCAAGGGCAGTGAGCTCCTCCTGAGACAGCACATCCACCAAGCAGCACAGAACACTGGATCAGGAGTCCACTGGACAATGCCTGTCCTCCTCCTGAGCTCATCCTGAGCTGTCATGGAGCTGGGCAGCCTGGGGACTGACAGTGATACAGGACCCTGGATGAAGGACCCCTCAGCCTAGAGAACAGAACTCACCTGTGTCCAGGGCTCAGTGCCAGCTCACACCCTCTGGAGCCTGGTCAGCATCCGTGGTGCAGCCCCTGACGTTGGCTACAAATCTCCTCATGCCCTCCAGGGGGGTGACACTGGGACACACACACACAGACAATTTGCTGGAAATTAACACATGAACCTGGCTTTGACCAAGGACGTGGAAAAGGAACCTGATTTCCATCTCTCCGTTAAACAGACCCTTCTGGGTCCTTCTTTCCTTCCTATACTTTCCCACTCACCCCTTCTAGGGGCCTCAGAGCACCCTCCTCTTTCAGGTTCCCCTGTGCAGCTCCCCACTCCCTGCCTGGAACAACCCATGGGGAACGAAGGATGACCTCAGGAAAGTCAGATAGGCAGAGGATAGAGGCCCCAGGATGGGCAGAGAGCACACAGACAGGCTATGAGTCACCACTCAGCCAACACACAGAGAGGGAAGGTCTCCATGAAACCTTCCCCCGAGAACCAGATAGCCCATAGCCACCTGACCTCCCACCACCATCATCCTCTCACCCAGGAGACACAAGAACTTCCCCCTTCACACCCAGGACCAGCAGCTCTTCCTCAGGCACCAGACAATCTTTCATCCACAGGTGTTTACAGCCTGTTCCAGGCACAATGATATGACACAAGTATCTGCCTTGATGAGGGTCACATTCTATGGGGAAGAAGAGGGATAAGCAAAGGCATCTAGAATGTGATGTCAGGGACTGACAAGTGTCAGGAAGGTAACAGAGCAGGGAAAGGTCAGAAAGTGAAGACAAAGGCTCTTTAGAGCAAGTGGGCAGGGAAGGCATCTCCCAAGGATACCCCTGAGAGTGAGCAGAGTGCTGAAGGAAGTGAGGGAGTGAGCTGGGCTGATGCCTGGGGAAGAGTAATGGGAACAGTGGAAATAAATTCAGAGGGGCTGAAGTAATGGTTGTCATGCTGCTGACTTTGACGAGAAGGAGGCGCACACACAGACACACACTCCAAGTCTAAGAGATGAAAAGACCTCCTCAGGACCCTAGGCCTCATCTTTCCTTCCTAATACGTAGGTCCAAATATTGATTGATCTCTCTCTCTCTTGCCTCCTAGGCTGACTCTTAACCTTCTGGAACCTACCCACCAATGCCAACTCACTGTTGAATTGGTGCCTTCCAATACTGCCAAAGGGAAGGTTATTCTGCTTGTTCACAGTCTGACAGATAATCTCATAGGCTATATCTGGTTTAAAGGAGACACAGTAGAGTCCAAGCATCAAATTGCATTATATGTAATTGACACACAAGAAATTACCCCAGGGCCCGTATACAGTAGTCAAGAGATAAGATACCCCAATGGATCCCTGCTGTTCCAGAAGGTCTCCCAGAAGGATTACAGGTTACCACACCCTACAAGTTATAAAGAAGAATTTTCACAGTGAAGTAGGAACTGGACAGCTCCACGTATACAGTGAGTGATTTCTCTCTGACCTCTGGATTTGGGTGGGGTGTATTCTACCTCACACACACAGGACTGACAGGCCTGCACTGTGCCTACATCTCCCTCTGCATTATGTCACATGTGGTTGGAGCATTTGGTGCAGGACACACACAGTGGAGACAATCATTTATTTCCTGATATGTTGTGTCACACCCACTGGAGTATAAAGGAAGGATTTTGCCTTCTCACTCCCGACTCTACACCTGCAGCCAGCACATAGTGATGCTTGAGAAAGTCTGTGCTTTAACCCAGATGTAGAGCAAGTGGCCTTATGTTCTCTGAGTGCTCTGATCCTCATGCATTTGTCTTCAGATACACAAACCTGCCTTGTTCTTTTAAGGACTTGGGTTGGCTGAGAGGTGAGAGATGACAACTCTGATTGAAGATGCCTGGGAGGAATCAAGGTCCCACACAGGGCAATGTTCTCTGTTACCTGCATAGTACAGGTACCCACACCTGTACTATAAGCAGCAACTTCAATCCCATGGAGCATGAGGTCCCTGTAGTGTTAATGTGACCCTGAGACTCAGAACACCACCTACACATGGTCCATCAACAGTCAGAACCTGCAAGTAATGTCACATGGTATTCCTATGTAAAACTTTTTTCATAATCACCATACCATTTTCCACAGTAGCTGCACCATTTTACTTTCCCTCCAAAAATGCACAAGGGTTCCAATTTCCAGCACCTGTTGTTTTCTGTTTTTTTGACAGTGGTCATTCTAATAGATCTGAGTGAGTATCTCACTGTAGTGTTGATTTGAATGTCTATTCAAGTGCTTTGCCCATTTTTCAATCAGGTTATTTGGTTTTGTTGTTGTTGTTGAGTTTAGGAGTTCTTTGTGTATTCTGGATATTAACACCATATTGATAAATAATTTGCAAATTATTTTCTCCAATTCCATAGGTTACCTTTTACTCTTTTGATTGTGTCTTTTGATGAACAGAAGTTTTTTTATTTTAACAAAGTCCAATTTATCTATTCTTTTTTGCCTATGTTTACTGTCATATTCAAGAAATTGCCAAATACAATGTCATGAAACATTCCCCCCATATTTACCTCTAAGAGTCTTACAGTTTTACATCTTACTTTAGGATTTTATCCATTTTGAGTTAATTTTTCTATATGGTGTAAGGCAACGGTCCAACTTCATTCTTCTGCATGTGGATATTCATTTTTAACACCATTTGTTGAAAAGACTAACCTTTCTCCATTGAATCGTCTTGGCTCCCTGGTTGAAATCATCTGATCCTATAATTGAGGCTTTATTTCTGGTTCTCTGTTGTGTTCCATGATCAGTACTGTCTATCTGTCTTATGCCAGTGCCACACTATTTTGATTCTTTAGCTCTGTGGTAAGTTTTAAAATTGGAAGTGTGATTCCTCCAACTTTGTTCTTCATTTTAAAGGTTGTTTTAATTATTCAGAGTCCCTTGAGATTCCATATGAATTTTAGGTTGGAGTTTTCTATTTCTGGGAAAAAAAAAGTCATTGGGATTTTTATAAGGATTTTATTCAATATGTAGATAGTTTGGAGTATACTGGCATCTTAAAATTAATCCTTCCCATGCATGAACATGGGTGTTTTCATTTATTTCTGTCTGCTTTACTTTCTCTCAAAATGTTTGGTAGTTTTCAGTGTACACATCTTTTACCTCCTTGGTTATTTGATGCCTAAGTATTTTATTCTTTTTCATGCTGTTGTACTTGGAATTGTATTCTTAATTTCTTTTTGGGGTTGTTCATTGTTATTGCATATAAATGTAATTGATTTTGAGTGTTGATTTTGTTTCCTACAACTTTGCTGAATTTGTTTATTAGTTCTAACATTCTTTTTGTATGGGGAAGGAATCTTTATGGTTTCCACAAATAAGATTATATCTTCTAAAAGCTAATTTTTTTCTTCCTTTCCAATTTGGATGACTTTTATTTCTTCTTCTTGCCTAATTGTTTTGGCTAGGACTCCTGTACTATGTGGAATAGAAGTGGTGAAAGCAGCATCCTTATCTTCTTCATGATCCTAGAGAAAAGTTTTCAGTGTTTCCCCATTGAGTATTATGTTAGCTGTGGGCTTTTCATTTATTACTTTTGTTACATTGAGTAGTTTCCTTCTATTCCTAACAGTGCCTGTCTTTTGTTAAAACTGTAACCACTTCTCTCTAGAGAATTGCTTCCCTGTGATATTCAATCCACAAGCCAGGAAGTAAAAGTCTTCTTCAGAGTGAGAAATCCTTTAGATTAGAAGCTCTCCAGGTCCTAAGGTTGTGAAGACTGAATGGTGGGGCATCCTCCTTCCTTAACAAATTAGTTAACAAGAAGTAAATGACTTCCCACTATATGTAACCTTCCCTTGGCCCCAGAGATGGACACGGCTGGCAAGCCTGCCTTCTCCAACACATACAGAAGTGTATATAAGGAATGTGGCCTGATCCTTTTTGAAGCCAAAGAAAGTTCTGGGGGAAAATCAACGAAAGTTCATGAAAGAAAAATTTCATCTGATGATGACATTGTAGGGCATGTGGGATGAGAAGAGGTTCCTGGTGCTGAAATTACAGAGATGTCCATGGGGACTAATCAGGGGTCAACCTGGGATGATATGGCAGTCAAAGGGGGAGGTGCAGCCAGCTCCTTACAGACCATCACCTGAACAGAGACACTCGTCTTCCTACTGAGGGTCAGGACCATTTCTGGGTCACATTTACAGAACTCACTATGGCCCTGTGAGTGGCAGAGATCTCTGAGGAAGGAATGAGGCCCACTCTGTCAGTCACCCCTCTGTTTCTCTACAGACCCAGTGGCACAGCCCTCCATCCAAGCCAGCAACACCACAGTCACAGAACACCATGGTCCTGACATGCCTCACAAATGACACTGGGATCTCCATCCACTGATTCTTCAGTAACCAGAGGCCGCATCTCACAGAGAGGATGGAGCTGTCCCAGGACAGTAGCACCCTCACCATACACCCTGTCAGGAGGAAAGATGCTGGGGATTATCACTGTGAGGTCTCCAACCCGGTCAGTTCCAGTAAAAGTGACCCCAACAGGCTGACTGTTATATATGAGTGACCCTCTTCCCCTCCTACGTGTTATTAAACTGTAAATAGAATTTTTTCTTAGCTGTAAATTGATGGTCATGATGTACTTTATTTACAGAGCTGTTGTGAATAGGCAATGGGAAAAGGTGAAATATTTGAGTCAATAACTCTTCAAAAATGTGAACTGATATTGTCATTATTGTTGGCTCAAGGTCACATTCCACTCCAAATCCCAGCTCTTGTTGCCCTCAGTTGCATCATCTCCACAGTGGAAGGATGGGTAGCGGTCATGGGATGAGGGGTGGGAGCACATGATAAGCTGTTAGGAACCACAGTCCTATTCCTCCTCCAGGGGTAGGTGTGGATGGTGCCTGGACTCTGACATGGACAATGGGAACAGACTGGAGGACACCCATGTGGATGATAACACAGAGATGAAATGCAATTGACCCAATGCAATCTGCCTGCATTGTCCTGGTCAGAGGTGGGATAAGTGTTTGGAGAACACAGGCCTCAAGCTGAGACACTGAGACAAGGCGCACCCTCTGAGTGAAGAAACAGTCTCCAGGGTGGTTCCACCCACATCTACAGACCCCACCCCACCTCAGCCCACCTGGGTGGCATCTCCCTGAAGGCAGCGTGTGAATCAGGGACATGAGTCTTCTGTAGGGAGAGGGAACTCCTGGGCTCAGACCCAGCAATAGAGGGGTACCTGCAGGCCAAGATTTCTCTCCACATGAGGTTCCACTATAACCCCAGAAAGATGTACTCCAGCACATCTGCTCATGGGGAACATAAGCCCAGGGTGAATCATGCTAGAGGTGAGAGCCCCAAAGCACTGAGACATCCCCCACCCTCCATGCCTACACCAGCCCCTGTAGGTTCTGTCCTCTTCAGCCAGCAACTTCCCAGCCTCCAGGCTCCAAGGAATGGCCGTCATCCCTCTCTCAGGGTTGTCCCTAAGTCCAGGAATGCCTGTGGTTCCACCTGGCCCATTTACACATCCAAGGCCCTCAGTGCAGGGTGGGTGATGCCCTGTAGATTGAGGGGGCTCCCTCAGAGAAGAACAGGACTGAGGATCCGCAGGAGAGAAGTACCCAATGTTCCCATCCAGGCAGGTGACTGGCGAGTGAGATGTGAACCTATACCTGAAAATGGACTTTCTCGGAGACTGGCCAGTTTGGGATCTTATTCCCATCACCTATGGGCTAACGGCACCCTGCCCTCAAACCTGGGGCTCCTCCCTGAAGCATAGGAGCCCTGGATGGTCCCTCATTAGGGGAGGAGGGTCTTTCTGTTGTCCTCACCACTCACCTATCCACCTCTCACACTCTGGGCAGATTCTCTTGTCTATCTTGGATTTGATTCTTAAATTAGCAACCTTTATTTCTGTCCTTCATTCATAAAACATGAATGCTTAAAATGCTATGACAGTCCACATAAAATCCACATTCCTGTGCTGAAACATGAATCTTGGTTGGCTTTCACCATTTCCTTAAGAGGTAAACTAAGAAAGTGACATTAACAATGAACTAGAAGAATAAAACAGGCATCACAGTTACTGATAAAACTAAGTTATCTCTTTGTCCTTAAAAGAGCATTCCAGTGCATTATCGTTTTCACCATGTCAAATGGAATGCCTTTCGGTCAGTATGTGTTCTCCACCATCCTGAAGCAGCTGCCTATCTACAATTTTCATGACCTGGTAGAAATTATCCTTTCTTCCTTTACATCTCAAATACAAGACTAGAGGCAGCTCCTGAACCCTCTCCCAGATCCAACTACCTGTGACCAGCTGTGGAGAGCAGAGGCCTGAGTTTCCCTGGTTCTCAAGACAGCAGAGGTGCCCTCTGCACTGCCTCTGAGCTCAAGACATCCACTTTGTCACATATCCACAGGGTGCTGGCACGAGAGTCCCAAGCAGCATCCTACAGCTGTGATGCCCAGTGTCACCAGAATCCTGCATGACTCACTCAGGCCATGTCTGAATTTGGGGAGCTTCTGGAAGCTGAATGCTCACAGGCACCCACTCCTCCACCCTCTCCTTCAGAACCACTGTGTGTGAGCATTCAAGCCCACCCTGTGCCCAGTGCACCCAGGGTGAGCATAGGTCCCTCCCAGAGTCACGACCACCTGCCAAGATGCCCCAGTACTAGGACCCGCAACTTCCCCCACATGCTGGCCATCTGGGCTTGGAGGAAATTTATGAGGCAGGGGCCCTGATTCAAATACCTAGCCCTCTTCAGGTCTACAAGAGTTACCTGAGGTGTATGCATTTGGTCTACTGGGCACTGCAGAGAGGTTTGGGGCCCCAGGACCTCAAGATCACTCTTCTGAGTGCAGAGGGGCTCTTTTCTATTCCCACATAGGTACCCAGCACTTCAAGTCCTCCAACATCAAGGAGAGCCCAGACTCCAGTACTAGGGGCACTGTGCTGAGGCCTCAGACAATGAGGTTTGACAACGAGGTTTGACAAGGAACTGCTCTTTGAGAGCAGGGCAGTGAGAGCAGGAGACAGAACCAGGGCGAAATTAAGCCCTAAAAGAGAACCAGGATGGTCCCTTCCTTGTGCCAAGGTGAGAACTCTGAACAAAAGCCTCTATTTCTCTGGAAGATAAGACAGAGCCAGATATCCAACTGTCTCAGTCTGCTGAGCCCCTGCTGTAGGGACAGCACCAGCCCAAGATCCAAATCCTCAGCTGGAGGAGGACTCCAACTCCAGGGCCTTGGGCCCTACCTCTGCCTGTAGCTGGGGCCACCAGTGGGGCCCATTTTCCACTGAAGACACTCACCTGTTGGGTAACCCCTAAGAGTGGGGGTCCTCCAGGTACCTTTGGAGACTCAAATCCCAACTGCTTTCACACTGTTGGGCTCTTTGTCTCACCAACATGGGTCACTGAACACCTCAGGCCACTTCCACCAGTCCCATGGACAGGGCTGCCAAGCTGCCAGAAGCACTGTCCTTCTCCTGTGGAGCCAACTAAGCAAAGAATTTTGTTTGGAATGATAAGATCCCAAGTCCTGACCATCATGCTCTGCCCCTGCTGCAGATACACTTTTCCCCCTATATTGAATCCACGTTGCGGCCTGACCAACAGAAGATTGTGGGCCTCCTGTAGTCCCAGATGAGACAGGGCTACAAAACCTCCCAACCCTGCCCTCCCTACCCCTGTCAATACTTCAGCCTCCATTTTTGCCAAACCCAAGGGCATCATACTCACAAGAAGTAGCCTGTGTCCCTGTCACCCCCATTCCAACTCAGATCTCAGTTGCCTCAGCCTCTTCTACTTCTGTGATTCAAGTTGCCCCCAGGTTTCTGGCTCAGCCATCAAGGAGCCAGTGGCCACCATGGGTCTTCTGGCCCCTCTCTTCCAAAATTCTGGAGGCCCAAGGCTTCTGTGGGGATGCAGGAGGAGGCCAGGCAGGAACCCTTTGGACATGAACTGTCCTGCTTTCCACACTGGAGAGATATTGCTCCTATAAAAACCCTTGTCTCCCCCCTGCCCACCCACTCCTTCCTGGCTTCTCCCCAGGAAGCAGACTTGCCAGGAAGGCAGGCTTCCTTCTCTACCTCTCCCATTTGGCCAGTTTGTAGACATGGATTTGTTCTCACATAAAATATTCAGAGGCTGCTTTATTATCATGGAGATTGTCATATTCTTTCTTGTTAAAACTCATATAGGAAGATATTTATCTGCAAAAGGATTTTCAGCTATGGAACTATGCACATTTTGGACCAGATCATTCTTGGTTGTAGAGGATTGTCCTGTGCATTGCAGTATTTTACCAACATTGCTTGCCTCAATCCAATGGGTAACAATCGTTGACCCGTAAGTCCTGAACAACAACAAAAATATCTCCAGACATCGCCAAATATCTCTGGGAGGAAAACTCAATAAAGCTGATAACACTTGATCTAGGCTAAATATTGTTTTAAAGGTTAAATCCAAAAGAAGATAATGATGAACGAAAAACAAATGAGAGAAAGACCTAACATGTGGCCCAATGCCATTTAAATAAATACAAACTTATATGTGGGGTATAATAGAAAAGATCAGAAACCAGGTAAGAGGTCCATGGGACACTTTGCTTGTTCTCTTCTTTGCATCCAAAGCATCTTTAAATACTGTTCAAACATGAATCTCACGAGTTCCCATCATTATAGGTCAGAATATAAAGCTGTAAAAAAAAGTTAGGTCACACCTCTCATGGAGCTCACTTTCTAAAAGGTGTGGAGACAGAAGATCAGCAAGTAAATAAATATATACCATGTCAGTTGAGGACATGGGCTATAAGGAAAAATAAAATCAATTGATTCATTTCTTCTGAGGAGCCGCAATAGGCATTTGAGTGGGAAATTCCGTGTTGTGTGAGACAGTCTCGAGGCTCTCACCACATTTATCTCTCACATTCTTAGTCTTGAAAGGCCTATCAAGTCACTGATAGAGTCAAAATACTCCCTCAAATACACACACACAGACACATGCACACATTTCCAAATGTTCGTGGGGTGGGGAGAGCAGGTAGTGCCATACCTAGCTGAGAAAAACTTCTTAATCTTTATTACTTGTTTCCAGGCTATTTTGTCTTCTCCTTAGGGAGTAGGTGGCTGAGCAGCGGCCTTCCAAGACAAAGTGAACATGTCTGTGACCCACAGGGAATCACCTGGAAAGGATGTGAATAAAGAGGACCCTTCACCTCATGTGCTTTTTCTTATGCTCATGGGAATTTTCCCTTAGCAGAAATTCACCTGAAACTCCAGACCCATTGTTTCCTGGGGCACACAGGGAAGATATTATGTTTAAATTATTCCAACTCTCATCTCTATTTCCTGAGCAAGATCAGTTGAGGTGGTGGAATGTGGTAGGGATGATATTAACAGGAAACAATGAAATCACAAGAGCTCCTGAACAGCCAGGAGAGCGCTGGGCTGTCTTCATACCATGGACAGCTCCCAGCCTCTTTCTCTTTGCAAACACAGGTATGGACAGGAAAACAGAAAATGGGACCAGCTGATGTCCACACAAATATGAGCAAGGAAGGAGTAATCATAGTTTATGGACTCATCGTGGGCGTAACTTCTTCTCAGCCCCCTCCCCCAGTGTCCTGAGACCTCCTACCCACTTCAACTCAGGTTCTGGCAAAAAGACACCCATAAAACCCATCAACTCTTCCAAAATGCCACTGTCGGTTTTTCTGTCACCTTCCACCATAATCTTCCTCTCACTTACTCCTTGTCATCCCATTTCCACATACAATGCCCCTCATAACCCTTGGTCCATCAAGACTTGCTCCTGCCTCCCTGTATCGCACAATGTCCCCACTTGGGATGCCCTCTCCCCTTTCTCCATGAACTTGCTTTTTCCCCCTTTTTTTTTTTTTAAAGATGGATCTTCAGGTGACAGAAGCCAATAGATCTCCAAACTTTATCAACGCAAGAAGACCAACTCCACGGCATATAGTAGTGAAGCTAGCAAAAGTCAACGACAAGGAGAAAATATTAAGGACAGCCAGGCAAAAGAAACTAACCTACAAAGGAACCCCCATCAGGCTATCAGCAGATTTCTCAGCAGAAACTTTACAGGCTAGAAGAGAGTGGAATGATATATTCAAAAATTTGAAGGACAAAAATCTACAGCCGAGAATTCTCTACCCAGTGAAAATATCCTTCAAATACGATGGAGAAATAAAAACCTTCCCAGATAAACAAAAATTAAGGGAGTTCATTGCCACAAAACCTCCTCTTCAGGAAATCCTCAGGAAAACCCTCATTCCTGAAAAATCCAAAAAAGGAAAGGGGCTACAAAACCAAGAGCAGAGGAGATAAGTAGAAGGACAACAACAGAGAGTAGCAGCTCTACATCAGAACAGATTAAACCATGGGACGAGAAACAAAGGAAACTGAAGAAAACCAGAAAACAAGACACAAAATGGGAGTGGTAGGCCCCCACGTCTCAATAATCACTCTAAATGTAAATGGATTGAACTCCCCAATCAAAAGACACAGAGTGGCAGGATGGATCAAAGAACAAGATCCAACAATATGCTGCCTCCAGGAAACACACCTCAGCCCCAAAGACAAACACAGACTCAGAGTGAAGGGATGGAGAACAATACTCCAAGCTAATAATGAACAAAAGAAAGCAGGTGTCGCTATACTAATATCAGACAAGGTAGATTTCAAAGCAAAACAGATAAAGAAAGATAAAGAGGGACAGTATATAATGATAAAAGGGACTCTCCACCAAGAAGACATAACACTTATAAATATATACGCACCCAACACAGGAGCACCAAAATTTGTAAAGCAACTCTTAATAGAACTAAAAGAAGACATCAACAACAATACAATAATAGTAGGGGACCTCAACACACCATTAACACCAATGGACAGAACATCCAGACAGAAAATCAACAAGGAAATAATAGAATTAAATGAAAAATTAGACCAGATGGACTTAATAGATATATATAGAACACTTCATCCAAAAACAGCAGGTTACACATTCTTCTCAAGTGCACATGGAACATTCTCAAGGATTGACCATATTTTGGGAACCAAAGCAAACATCAATAAATACAAGAGAGTTGAAATAATATCAAGCATCTTTTCTGATCATAACGCTATTAAACTAGAAATCAGCTACAAGAAAAAAGCAGAGAAAGGTGCAAAAATGTGGAGACTAAACAACACGCTTCTCAACAAACAATGGATCATTGAAGAAATTAAAGAAGAAATCAAATATTATCTGGAGACAAATGAAAATGCAAACACAACATACCAAATCATTGGGGATGCAGCAAAAGCAGTCATAAGAGGGAAATTCATCGCAATACAGGCTCACCTCACTAAACAAGAAAAAGCTCACGTAAGCAACCTCAAACGACACCTAACGGAACTAGAAAAAGAAGAACAAACAAAGCCCAGAGTCAGTAGAAGGAGGGAAATAATAAAAATAAGAGCAGAAATAAACGATATTGAAACAAAAAAGACAATAGAAAGGATCAATGAAACAAAGAGTTGGTTCTTCGAAAGAATTAACAAAATTGACAAACCCCTAGCCAGACTCACCAAGAAAAGAAGAGAGAAAGCGCAAATTAATAAAATCAGGAATGACAGAGGAGAAATCACAACAGATACCAATGAAATACAAGAGATCATAAGAGAATACTATGAAAAACTATATGCCAACAAATTGAACAACTTGGAAGAAATGGACAAATTCCTAGACTCCTACAATCTCCCCAAACTGAATCAGGAAGAAATGGAGAATCTGAATAGACCAATCACAAGTAAGGAAATAGAAACGGTAATCAAAAACCTCCCCAAAAACAAGAGTCCAGGACCAGACGGCTTCTCTGGAGAATTCTACCAAACATTTAAAGAAGACTTAATACCTATTCTCCTCAAACTGTTCCAGAAAATTGAGAAAGATGGAGAACTCCCTAACACATTCTATGAAGCCAACATCACTCTGATCCCCAAACCTGACAAGGACAACACAAAGAAGGAGAACTACAGGCCGATATCACTGATGAACATAGATGCAAAAATCCTCAACAAAATTTTGGCAAACTGATTACAGCAATACATCAAAAAGATAATACACCATGATCAAGTGGGATTTATACCAGGGACACAGGGATGGTTCAACATCCGCAAGTCAATCAACGTGATACACTACATCAACAAAATGAAAAACAAAAACCACATGATCATCTCAATAGACGCAGAGAAAGCATTCGACAAGATCCAACACCCATTTATGATAAAAACCCTCAGTAAAATGGGTATAGAAGGAAAGTACCTCAACATAATAAAGGCCATATATGATAGACCCACAGCCAACATCATACTCAATGGACAAAAGCTGAAAGCCATCCCTCTGAGGACAGGAACAAGACAAGGGTGCCCACTTTCACCACTCCTATTCAACATAGTACTGGAGGTGCTGGCCAGAGCAATTCGGCAGGAAAAAAAAATAAAAGGAATCCAAATAGGTAACGAAGAAGTAAAACTCGCGTTGTTTGCAGACGACATGATCTTATACATAGAAAACCCCAAAGAATCCACAGAAAAACTATTAGAAATAATCAACAACTACAGCAAAGTAGCAGGGTATAAAATTAACGTGCATAAATCAGTAGCATTTCTATACACTAACAATAAACTAACAGAAAAAGAACTCAAGAACTCTATCCCATTCACAATCGCAACGAAAAGAATAAAATACCTTGAGATAAACTCAACCAAGGAAGTGAAGGATCTATACAATGAAAACTACAAGACTTTCTTGAAAGAAATAGGCGATGACATAAAGAGATGGAAAAACATTCCTTGCACATGGATTGGAAGAATAAACATAGTTAAAATGTCCATACTACCTAAAGCAATATACAGATTCAATGCTATCCCAATCAGAATCCCAAGAACATTCTTCACAGAAATTGAACAAACAATCCTAAAATTCATATGGGGGAACAAAAGACCACGAATTGCTAAAGCAATCCTGAGCAAGAAAAACAAAGCCGGCGGAATCACAATCCCCGATTTCAAAACATACTACAAAGCTACAGTGATCAAAACAGCATGGTACTGGTACAAAAACAGGTCCACAGATCAATGGAACAGAATTGAAAGCCCAGAGATAAAACCACACATCTATGGACAGCTAATCTTCGACAAAGGAGCAGAGGGCCTACAATGGAGAAAAGAAAGTCTCTTCAACAAATGGTGCTGGGAAAACTGGACAGCCACATGCAAAAGACTGAAAATCGACCATTCTTTTTCACCACACACCAAAATAAACTCAAAATGGATCAAAGACCTAAAGATTAGGCCTGAGACAATAAGTCTTTTGGAAGAGAATATAGGCAGTACACTTTTTGACATCAGTTTCAAAAGAATCTTTTCGGACACTGTAACTCCTCAGTTGAGGGAAACAATAGAAAGAATAAACAAATGGGACTTCATCAGACTAAAGAGCTTCTTCAAGGCAAGGGAAAACAGAATTGAAACAAAAAAACAGCTCACTAATTGGGAAAAAATATTTACAAGCCACTTATCCGACAAAGGGTTAATCTCCATAATATACAAAGAACTCACACTGCTTAACAACAAAAAAACAAACAACCCGATCAAAAAATGGGCAGTGGACATGAACAGACATTTCTCAAAAGAAGATAAGAATATAGCCAATAGACACATGAAAAGACGTTCATCATCGCTAATCATCAGGGAAATGCAAATCAAAACTACACTAAGATATCACCTTACCCCCGTTAGATTGGCAAAAACATCCAAAACCAAGAACGACAAATGTTGGAGAGGTTGTGGAGAAAGAGGAACCCTCATACACTGTTGGTGGGAATGCAAACTGGTACAGCCACTATGGAAAACAGTATGGAGATTTCTCAAAAAGTTAAAAATAGAAATACCCTATGACCCAGCCATCCCATTACTGGGTATCTATCCTAAGAACCTGATATCAGATATCTCAAGAGTCCGTTGCACCCCTATGTTCATCGCAGCATTATTTACAATAGCCAAGACGTGGAACCAGCCTACATGCCCAGAAACTGATGATTGGATAAAGAAGATGTGGTATATATACACAATGGAATACTACTCAGCCATAAAAAAAGACGAAATTGGCCCATTCACAACAATGTGGATGGACCTCGAGGGCATTATGTTAAGCGAAATAAGTCAGTCAGAGAAAGACGAACTCTATATGACTCCACTCATAGGTGGAAATTAGTATATTGAGAAGGAGATCTGATCGGTGGTTACCAGGGAAAAGGGGGGGTGGGGGGAGGGCACGGAGGGGGAAGTGGTGTACCCACAACATGACTAACAAAAATGTACAACTGAAATTTCACAAGCTTGTAATCCATCATAACATTAATAAAAAATAAAATAAAATAAAATAAAATAAAAAATAAAAAATAAAAGATTTTATTTTTTTCCTTTTTCTCCCCAAAGCCCCCCGGTACATAGCTGTATATTCTTCGTTGTGAGTCCTTCTAGTTGTGGTATGTGGGACGCTGCCTCAGCGTGGTTTGATGAGCAGTGCCATGTCCGCGCCCAGGATTCGAACCAACGAAACACTGGGCTGCCTGCAGCAGAGTGCGCGAACTTAACCACTCAGCCATGGGGCCAGCCCCTGCTTCTTCCCCTTTTTTACAGCCAACCTAATTGGACATTTTGTCACAAAGTCCCAACCTCCACCAGTGGACACAATGGGCCGCCTCTGAACTCCTTCCTCTGACTCTCTCCCTTTGTGCTGTGACAACACGCTCAGGAACAGTTACATGTGTCCTATGGATCCCTGAGTTCCCATTGTGATTAGTTGTGGCTCTCAGTGGCCCCATCACTCCTACACAAGGACCAGAAACAGGTAAATGGCTATACAGATGTTTAGAGAATGAATAAGGGAAAGAAAGTGGATAACTGGGTGACACTTCCTTCTGCTCCCATATAATTAATACGGGAGTGCTGTGAACGTGAAGAAATGGACATTCACATGCACTCCCAGTGGTGCATTGGTGCCGGTTTTATACAAGATAAGGTGTAGGTTCCTCTCCTAAATATATTGTTTCTTTTGAGATAAAATTCACATAAGCTAAAATTCACCATTTTGAAGTGTACAGCCAGGGGAATGTGGTCTATTCAGTCCTACCAGGGTTCTACTGTGCTGCAGGATAAACCCAGGGTAGTGAGAGTCCTACACTGACTGTCCCTGTGGGTGAGAGGTCAGAGTCCTTCTCTGGCCAGAGGTCGGTGACCAGAGCACTAATCTGAACTCTGGTCAGATGTCTGGTCCCAAGCCTGACAGAGGGTAAGCATCACCTCATGTCCACTAGAGGGCGACAGCAGAACACGCAAAGGTGTCTGTCTCACTCAGAGCCACACACACCACATACCACACACCAGACACACACTCAGGAATTGCTAGACTCACTTCACCCATAAATGTCCTCAAGTACCTCAAGCATGGAGCCAAGGAGGAGAGTGACCACCATCCTTACACAAAATGATAGATATGCCTTTGCTGGAAAAATAATCCCAGTCCCCAGGAGAATTGACATTGTTTCCCAGTGTGCACCACCCAGGCAGAGCTATGCTGAGAAGACATCGGTCCCATCTGATGGGGTAGAGGTGAGTCTCCTATAAGTAGAAACACTGCCGAGTTCCTTCTCCCTGCTCCTTCCCCACACAAGGACCTGCCCAAGGAACCTCAGCACCTTTTTCCCTGCTGGAACCATCATGGGCATCATGACTGGGGTCTAGGCTGGGCTGACCCTCACATGAAATCATTCAGTGTCTTCTGTTCCCATAAATCTGTGGGGTATTGGGGCCCTTCTTCAGACCAGGCTCCCCTCTGTCTCTTTCCTCTTCTACTTGAGGGGAGGCAGAGGGCCTCCTCTCATCAGCAAATGAGTCTCCCCTCTCATCCTCATCTGTCATTTCCCTTCCATGACGTTCTTCTGCACTCATCTAAGAGGATAACTTTTCCATAGACCTTTAACCAAGGCAACCCCAGACACCCAGCACTTCCCCCAAATCCATCCCGTGAGCCCAGGGAGCAGCTGGCAGTTAGGGCTCCAAGGACACCCAATTGCTCCATAGCCTACCTCCTTACACTGGGATTTTTTCCACTTAGGCCCGAGTTCCCTTCAAGTCCAAAGCCTCAGAACGAAGGACCTCACACTCCCCCTAAGGCAAGGAACATTCCCAAGGAAACAGACACCCCAAGAGATAGGACTCTCCAGACTGACCAGAAGGCCATGTCCATGGGCAATTCCTCAGCTGGCTCACTACCCTCAGCCACTCTAGGAGCCTGGGCCTCTGTGTGGGGTATTCTCTCCCTCTTCTGGGGTTCCATGACCTGAGACACCCCAAGGAATTCTCAGAGAAAAATACCTCCAAGTCCTCTCCACTCAACTCACCAGGTCACTACTAAGTTTTACATCTGTGTCTGTATAACCTGCCAGAACCATGAAGTCTCTGCATTATAGAACAGACCATTCACTCAGAAATAGAGGAAAAGATACAAAGCTTAGGGATATTGGAATGTTGGTGTGTATTTATCATTTAAGACTTGCCCATCAACTTTACGAGAGTCCTGAGGACACACTTTCACCATGACTGTGAGATACAAGTTTGTAAGGGAGCCCCAGTATCCTTGAGTGGCTCTGTGATGGCTCTTCTCTGTAGGTCAGAAATTAGAAGGGTAACTGCTGCCACTGAATTGGGAAACCTAAACACAATGGGGGTAACTGGTAGCAGGGCCAAGAAATGGCACTTAATCACCAAAGGCAAGGTGGACCATGGTCACTATACTGGACAGCAGAGTCAAAGCAGCAATCAGAATAGTCTGACTCACAGAGACCAATGGCATTAGCTAATTGATCATGGTGTTCCTAGAAATAAAATGGATGGGAAAGCTACTAAATTCTTACCTGATTGTACAAGCAGAAAAATTCTAGGTCAAGTGAACAAAAGTCAGACTTGAGTTATAGAAACAGTGTTACAGCCCCTCAATCAATTCCCAGACTTGAGCTAGTTTACAGACTCAGAACCATTTGAGTAATTGGGAGGCCAGATCTTCTTGATGAAGGATCCCACTATATTGCCAAAATGTATACTGCTAATCTTTCTCCCAGCCTTCCTTCAAGAGACCTATGGCCTTTTGCCAGGATGATTGTGCATTGAGGAGAAGGAAATAATCAGACTTCAGGGGACTGCTGGACACAGGCTCAGAACTGCCACTAATTGCAAGAGACCCAAAATGTCACGGTGGCCCACCAGTCAGAGTAGGGATTTATTGGAGGTCAGGATGTCAAAGGAGTTTCAGCTCAGAGTCATCTCACAGTAGGTCCAGTGGGTCCCCAAACACAGTCTGTAGTTGTATTCCAAGTTTTCGAATGTATGATTGGAATAGATATATTCAACAGCTGGCAGAATCCCCACGTTGGTTCCCTGATCTGTGGAGTGGGGCTATTATGATGGGAAATATCAAGCGGAAGCCACTAGATCTGCCTCTACCCAGGAAAACAGTAAGCCAATAGCAATACCACATTCCTGGAGGGACTACAGAGATTAGTGCCTCCACTGAGAACTTGAGGGATGCAGAGGTGGTGATTCCCATCACATCTCCATTCAATCCTACTATTTGGCAGAAGACAGATGGATCTTAGAGAATGACAGTGCATTGTCATAAGCTTAAACACATGACAACTCCTATTGAAGCTGCTGTACCAGATGTGGTTCCATTGCTTGAGCAAATTAACACATTCCCTGGTACCTAGTATGCAGCTATTAATCTGGCAAATACATTTTTCTCCAAACCTATTACTAAAGACCCACTGGAAGCAGTTTTCTTTCAGCTGGAAAGACCAGAATACACCTTCCTCATCCTATCTCAGAGGTCTACCAACTCTCCAGCCTGTGTCGTAATTTGGTTTGTAAAGATCTTGATAGCCTTTCCCTTCCACAAGACATCACACTGGTGATACCATGGCGATTGGACCCAGTGAGCAAGAAGTAGCCAGAACTCTAGACTCATAGGTAAGACATTTGCATGTCAGAATCTGGGAGAAAAATTGACAAAATTTCAGCGACAAGCTACCTCAGCGAAATTTCTAGGGGTCCAGGGATGAGGGGCATATCAAGATATCTCTTCTAAGGTGAAGAATAAATTGTTGCATCTGGTCTCTCCTTTGACCTACAAGAGACACAATGCCTAGTGGGCCTCTTTGGATTTTGAGGCAACATATTCCTTATTTGGGTGTGCTACTCTGGCCTATTTACCAAGTGACCCAAAAAGCTACTAGTTTTAAGTGATACCCAGGATAAGAGAAGGCACTGCAACAGGACCAGGCTCTGTGAAAGCTGCTCTGCCATTTGGGCCGTATAATTCAGCAGATCCAATTTAGCTTGAGGTGTCAGTGGCAGATAGGGTTGGTGTTTGGAGCCTTTGGCAGGCCCACATAAGTGAATCACAGGGCAGGTCCTTAGGATGTTGGAACAAAGCCTTGCTCTCCTCTCAAGATACCTACTCTCCTTTTGAGAATTAGCCTTTGGCTTGCTACTGGAACTTAGTAGAGACTGAGTGCTTGACCATGGGCCACCCAATTATCGTGCAACCTGAGCTGCATATTCATTGGGAAAAAGGAAATAATCAGACCTTTTGGGGCTTACTGGACACAGGCTCTGAACTGACACTAGTTCCAAAATGAACCAGGTGTTGTCTGACACATTAAGCCATAAAGCTGGGAGTGCACAGCAGTACTCCATCATCAAATGGAAGGGGTATATACATGATCCAGCCTGAGCAGGCTCTGAAGGTACAAGCAGGTTACATGAAGAAGTGGCCCAAATGCCCATGGCCCCACTTCTGCTACACTGTCTTCTCTCTCCCAGTTCCCTACAGCCAGTTGATGGAAGAAAAGATGACTGAGGCCTGGTTTACAGATGGTTCTGTGGGATACACAGGCATCATGTGAAAGTGGACAGCTGCAGCACTACAGTCCCACTAGGGGACTCCCCTGAAGGACAGCGATGAAGGGAAATTTTCTCAGTGGGCAGAACCTCAGGCAGTGCACCTGGGTGATTATTTTGCTAGGAAGGAAAAATGGCCAGGTGCGTGATTATATGCCAATTCATGGGCTGTGGCCAGTGATTTGGCTGGATGCTCAGGGACTTGGAAAGAACTTGATTGGAAAACTGGTGACAAGAAGATCTGGGGAAGGAGTATGTGGACAAACAACTCAGAATGCTCATCATTCACCTCAGCAGGAGAGGATTTTAAAATTAAGTAGATGGGAGGAGCTGCTCAGTGGACACCAGTCAGCCTCTTTCCCCACTCACTCCTGTCATTGCCTGGTGGCTCATGAACAAAGTAGCCATGGTGGCAGGGATGGAGGTTATGCATGGGCTCAGCAACATGGACTTCCACTCACCCAGGATGACCTAGCTATGGCCAGCGCTGAGTGCCCAGTCTTCTAGGTCAGAGACCAACACTGGGCCCCTGATAAGGCATCATTCCCCTAGGGTGATCAGCCAGCTACCTGGTGCAGGCTGATTACATTGGACCAGTTCTGTATGGTAGAGGCAGCATTTTGTTCTTATTGGAATAGGCACTTACTCTGGACACAGATTTGCCTTCCCCATACACAATGCTTCTGCCAAAACTACCATTCATGAACTCACAGAATTCCTTGTACTCCATCATGGTATTCCACACAGCATTGCTTCTAATCAAGGGACTCACTTCATAGCAAATGAAATGCAGCAATGGGCCCATTCTCATGGAATCCACCAGTCTTACCATCCTGAAGCAGCTGGCTTGATAGAAAAGTGGAATGGCCTTTCGGAAACTCACTTACAGCACCAGCTAGGTGGCAATACCTTGCAGGGCTGGGGGAACATACTCCAGCACATGCTCTGAAGCTGTGTCCAACATGTGGTGCTGTTTCTCCCATTCCCGGCATTCTCAGGTCCAGGAATCAAGGAGTGAAAATGAGAGTGACACCACTCTCTATACCTATACACTAGCAAAATTTCTGCTTCCCGTCTACATGACATTATGCTCTACTGGCTTAGAGGTCTTAGTTCCAAAAAGAGGAATGCCTCCACTGGGAGACACAATAATGATTCCATTGACACTTCAAGATTCCTCACGCTCAAGCTACCCACAAAGTGCAAAACCTTGGAGAGGGCCAATCTCAGCTTCCTCCTTCTTCCCTCACAGGGGTCAGAGGTCAGAACAAATGAGAGGCTAGTGAGGCCCAGAGAGTGTGAGGGAGCAGCAAGCACAGAAGCAGATGCCTGGAATGGGAGCCAGTGAGGCTACTGGCTGAGGCTGTCCACAGGGGCCCAGGGAGAAGGTGGTACAAGAAAGAAACCCCAGGAATGGAGAGACATGAAGAGAAACAAACAGGCACTGTGAGGGTCGAGCCTGGCTGCTGCGTGGGACTGTGTGTGTGAACCATCTCAGGACCAGGCCTTCTCCATTCACAGCTGATATTGACAGAGATTGCCAACAACAATCCCGGATCAATGTGGACTTAACAGTTAAGAGTTAAGCCATGGGCACAGGGCGCACATTAGGCACAGGTCCTAATAAACAGGAGAGGAAGCAGCTCCCACCTCACTTGACCCAGGGACACAGAGGGGTGTGTGGTGCTGTGTTCCCAGAATCAGTGTTCTTGTTTGGTCACCAGGCCCTGGGAGTGAGACGGGAAGCTGACTTGGCCATCCTTCTCTCTCAACTCCCCTAACACAGACCTTCCCCTCCTGACACACCTAGTTCTCTGTTCCTCCTTCTCCCCATAGAACCACCAGCCAGTGCTCCAACCACACACATCGCTTCACCCAGGGGCATGCATGGTTAACTAATGGAGACAAATACAAACTGATATATATTCCCACGATTCTGAGTTTGGTGACATGCACTGTGGGAAGAGGCAAGGCTAATGAACTTATGGCAACAGTAATTGGGACTCACAGAATGGAATATGAAGGAGTATTAACATGACATGTGACCCATGTAAAATGTCTATGGATTGACAGGCAGAGCTGCATGGCATGGGGCCTCTGCCTTCTACACTTCCCTCCTCATCCAGTAGAGGGAGGGAGAGCTACTCAGCATCCAGAAGCTTCCCCAGGGGGCTGCTGATCGCCTTCAGCATCACCCACAGCCCAGCAGGATCTGTCCCTCACCAGCTTCACTCAGCCCACTATCCTCCTCACGCTCCAAGCTCCACACACTGGACTCTGTCAGCCCCTCCATCCAGCCAGGTGTCTGCCCCGTGAAAGGCTGGTCCCTCTGTAGGCAGCTCTTCCCTCCACACCCTTCATCCTTCACTGGGTGAACATCCACTCACACTTCAGGTCTCAGCCAAAAGGTCACTTTCTCAGGGGTGCTCTCAGTCATCCCCAGACCACCTGAGACTCTATTACATGCTCTGGATGGAGCAGAAATTGTCCCTTTGCAGCCCTTCTCTCAAATACTTTTAACTCATTAATTCCATGATTTTCTCTGAGTACCTATCTCCCCATTACAAGGTAAACTCTGTGATCCCAGGATCCACATGTATCCTCTTCTCTGTGGAGTTCCCAGGGCTCAGACCAAGGCCTGACACATCACAGATGCTCAGAAAATACTCATTAAATAGATGAAGGAAACAACACAACAGAAGCCTGTCATCCCTGTGTGACACCTGGGGGTCAGAGCACATTCTGTATAGACACAAGGGGACTGGTATCAGCATGGGAGGAGGCCAACAGGGGTGTCTCAAGGATGGGCCTCTCCCCTTGTAAAGTCAGGAGGACAGGGGCCTCCTAAAAGTGAGGAGTCAAATCCCCATTCACTCCCAGAAAATCACACCCACTCCCCATCTCTACCTTGTGAGTGACTTCTCTCCCTGGAGAACCTGAGTCAGTGGCCTGTGTGTTTCCTCTTCTCACAGAGACTTGACATGTTACAAACTCTGAATTCTCAATATCAGGTAGACTTACCACGAGGAGAGGAGGGAGCACCACTCTAAGCTCAAAAGAATCAGGGGGTGACTCCCCATCTCCAGGATCCCTAGTCTGTAGGGACAGCTGGCTGTGGTCCCATGAAGGCATTTCACCAGCTCAAGGTAACCCGGGCAATGAGAGGAACTTCCCATCCAGGACAGAACAGGAGAACCAGGATCTGCATTTGCTTTTATCACAGAGGGGCGGAGGGTCCCATGGGGTCCTCCCCTCTCCTAACAGAGGACCCCACGGGATCCCCTGTCTCAGTCTCCAGGTGGAGCTGCTCCAGCTCCTGGGCCTTGGGGTGAGGCCTAGAGCAGATGACACACAGGGACACAGTTGACTAGATGCAACACCCCCGTGCTATGATGGAGGAAACAGGACATTCTGGGGTCCAGCCCCCAGGCCGGTGTCCTCTCCCAAAAGCTTCAAGACATACCCCACCAAGACATCTCAGGAACAGAGAGCTCATCCTGAGATAGTATATCCCCTGGGGAACAATTCTTCTGACACTAGATTAGGAAACCTGTGGATCAACTCTGTCCTCTCCCTGGGCTTTCCCTGCACTGAGATGGAATTAGGCAGCCTGGTATTCCCAAAGCACAGGACCCAAACTTACCAGCCTCTCAGCCTAGAGGTCAGAGCCCACCTCTGTCCAGGGCTCAGGGTCCGCTCACACCATCTGGACCCTGGTCAGCATCCCTGGTGCAGCCCCTGACATTGGACGCAGGTCTCCTCATGCCCTCCAGGGGGCGACCTTGGGACACAGAGACAACACACAGGAAATTAACACATGAATGTGGCTTTGGCTGAAGAGGTAGAGAAGGAGCCTGATTTCCATCCCTCCCTTTAACAGACATTTCTGGGCCCCTCAGACATGCCTGCTCTGTCTGGCCCACTCCTTCCAGGGTCCTCAGAGCACCCTGCCCTGTCAGGGGTCCCTGTGCAGGTCACCACTCCCTGCCTGGCACTACCCATGAGGAAGGCAGGTGAGCATAGGAAAGTCAGCCAGGCAGGGGACAGAGGCCCCCAGGATGGTCAGGGAGCACACGGACAGAATCTGAGCAACAACTCAGCCAACAGACATGGAGAGGGGTATGATCTCCCTGAAGCCTTCCTGGAGGACCATGGATCCCACAGCCAGCTGATCTCCCATGACCCCCGTCCTCTCACCTGGGACATGCAGGAAACCTCCCCCTTCAGACCTGAGAATTGCAGCTCCTGAGACACCAGGTACTGGTTGTCTGTCCTGGAATCAGAGGCCAGGCCGGTGTCACCTCACCAGTCATCACTCAGCTTGCCCCTTTCTCACCCCTAGTCATCTCTGTGACCATCCCGTTGGGAGTAAATCCAACCTTCCCAGAGCATCTGAGGACACTGGGAAGACCCTGGTGCCCAGTTCAGTTTCTCTGTCAAAAGAGATAATCCTCTGGGTTTGGAAACCTCTGAGCTTCTGTGGGGTGCTGAAAGACACCAAACCCAGGACACAGCCAGGCCAGTGCTGGGGCCAGGTGGGCTGTCCTCTGAGGACACAGGGGTCCCCATCAGCCTTGCTATTGAAAGTGCTCCACAGGCCAGTGTGATCAGCATCACCTGAGAGCTTGTTAGATGCAGACTCGGGTCTACTCCACACCTGCGGGTCAGAATCTGCATTTTAACAGAATCTCCTGACTCTGAACAGAAGAATGGGAGAGGCTGTCCCACCCCCACAAAATGGGGTCTCAGCCTTCCTGGGTAGCCACAAACCTGGGCAGCTGCTAAAGTAGCATTTCTTTTGTCACCTAGGCATTCACAGTCCTTACAAATTTCCACAGGTGATTCTGACACAGAGCAAGGGTGACATCCTTGTGACAGGAGTTCCTGATGTAGCCCAAGGACTCCTGCTCTGAAGGGATAAGTCAAATGTGAGAGAAAGGGCTGCAGTGGAGACTGACTATGCACCCTGAGCCAGAGTTGTGGGGACTACCCAGGACACCAATCCCCAGGTTTCTGTTTGTCCAAACAAGGGTGTGTGTGTGTGTGTGTGTGTGCGTGTGTGTGTATTTATGGGATGAATCACAACTAAACAAGGAGAGGCCTCCGCAGTTGCCAGGAAACCAAAATGTAGAAGGAGGACACTAGGGAGGCTGGAATGAAAGGAGGAGAGGGAGGGACCCAGGCAGAGACAACACCCCCAGTGCATATGACCCGTTAGGCATCCCTGCCCCTGGAGGAGGCTCAGCACAGAGGGAGGAACAACAGCAGAGCTGAAGCATCTGGACAGAAGTGTTTGTGAGAGTTTCTGGAGCCCAAGCTCTTCTCACAGAGGGAGGGACAGAGCAGGCAGCAGACACCATGGAGCACCCATCAGCCCCTGCCCACAGAGGGCACATCCCCCGGCAGGGGCTTCTGCTGGCAGGTAAGAGGGGATGATTCCCTGGTGTGGGTGGGAGGATGGGAGGACAGAGACCAGCTGGGGTCTCCTGGGGAGGACGAGGCTCTGAGAGGAGACAGAGGACATCTGTTTGGACCTGAGGGGAGGGAACATGGGAGGTGAGTAGGATGACTGGAGAGGGCTCGGCATCAGGAAAATCTTAGTGAACTGGAATTGGTGAGGGGCAGGAAAACCTCAGTTGCTGTATTTTTTCAGGTTACATTTTGAAAATAAGATAACTATGTCAGAGTGACACTTCCTAAAAAAACATAACCGGGGCACTAAACATTGTCTTCACTAATAAACCTCAGAAACTGACAAATAAACACCACAAAATGGAGGGCCCTGGGAACACTCATTCATACATCCACAGGTGTTTGCAGTCTGTTCCAGGCACTGGGGGAACAACAAGATCAGACAAGTCCCTGCCCTCAGGAACTCACATTCTGTGGGGATGAGGAGAGAGAAGCAAAGAGATCTAGAATGTTATGTCAGGGACTAACAAGTGTCACGCAGGGAACAGAGGAGGGAAAGGTCAGAAAGTGAAGACAGGGGGTCTTTCAGTAGGTGGTAGGGAAGGCATCTCCCAAGGATGCCCCTGAGAGTGAGCAGGGCACTGAGGGCAGGGAGGGAGGGAGCTAGGCAGACACCTGGGGGAAGACTAATGGGAACAGAGGAAATAAGTTCAGAGGGGCTGAAGTAACGGTGGTGATGCTGGTGACCTTGACCAGTGGGAGACACAAACAGGCACACACTCCAAGTCTAAGAGGTGAAGAGACCTGCTCAAGACCCACGGACACATCTTTCCATCCCAATACATAGGTCCAAATATTAATTGATCTCTCTCTCTTCCCTCCCAGTCTCACTATTAATCTTCTGGAACCCACCCACCACTGCCCAACTCACTATTGAATCGGTGCCGACAGATGCTCTTGAAGGAACGGATGTTCTTCTACTTGTCCACAATCTGCCTGAGAATCTTTTAGGCTATGTCTGGTTGAAAGGGGAAGGAATAGATCCCGATCAACAAATTGTAATATATGTGATAGAAACACAAGAAAATACCCCATGGCTTCTATATAGTGGTCGAGAGACAACATACCACAATGGATCTCTGCTGTTCCAGAACGTCACCCGGAATGACACAGGATACTACACCCTACAAGCCATAGACCAAGATTTTAACAATGCAGTGGGAACTGTACAGCTCCGCGTATACCGTGAGTGATTCCTCTCTGACCTCTGGGTGTTGGGTGGGGTGAATTCTACTTCACATACACAGTATTGGCAGGCCTGGACTGTGCCTACATCCCCCTCTGCATTATATCTCATGTTGGGGTTTGAGCATTTAGTGCAGGATATACACAGTGGACATGAACCTCAAAAGATCAGAATACCCTTCCCAGAACCCAGCCCTTACAGAAATTCCCTGCAGAGAGAAGGACCAGTCTGATGGGAGTAACTTAGCAGAGGGAGATCAGTCTCAGTCCAGTCCCATGGGCCCCTCCCCGTGAACATGACCCTAAGACCCTGCACAGCTCAGTCTGGGCCTAGCCTGATGGGCCCCCTGGGATTCTCATAGAGAAGCTCAGCCCCGTGAAGCCTCTGCTCAGAACGCTGTCTGAGGACTCCTGACTCCAGTGACCCCAGGGACCCTGTGCCAGGGTTAGACTTTGGCCTCCTGGGCAGGGATGACTGGGAGCAATGATTTCCTGGCTGCCCAAGTCAAGGCTCCTGAGCTGGACACCAGCCAAGGCTCGGCCCTAAGAGCCACATCTTCATCAGGGCAGAGCCTGATCCTTCACCTGAGACTTAGCATGGAGAGCATAGATTGATAAGGTCTCCAGGCCATTAGCCAACTGCCCTGGAGGTACAGGGACCTCCACAAGATGGTCACCACCCCCAGGAAGGAACAGAGAACCAAACATGCTCTGGGCAGCTCCTCATCCACCATGGATCAGGACCAAGGAGCTCTCTTGAATACCGTTTATTTGGGCAGATCATACATAGTAAGCTTTAGGTCAGGTATTTGGGGATGTTTTAAGATTAATTCTCAGACAACATGGCAATCCAGAGACCATTTACCTGATTTTATTCAGGGGAAACCGAGGCACAGTGACATACAGTCACTGAATCAGGGTCACGCAGACCATGAACAGCAGATCAGAGTCACAGCAAGATCTTTGCGCAGCCACAGCCTCGACCTCTCCACTACCCCAGGGGCCTTATTAGGCATCTATGGACTCTAAGATCAGTTGAGGGATCAGATCCTTTCTTTTTAGGGATCCACAGCTCAAGGTAGATTTTCTGGTCTGGAGAGTAACAGGAAATGGAGATTTAACCTGTTTTTACTCAAGGACTAAATTACCTGCATCAACAATCAAAATTGGTGCCAGGAATGTCCAGGCCTCCCCCTCAGGTGGCCAATCCAACCTCCCTGCACAGGACTTGAAATCCCATATTTGTTTCCTGATGTGTTGGTGTCCCTCCCACTGGAGCATAAAGGAAAGGACTTTGCTGTCTCACTGCCCACTCTACACCTGCAACTAGCACAGGTCCCAACAACTCAATTGCTCTTTCATGAAGGAGGGAGGGAGTGAATGGTCAAGGAATGAATGAACGATCCATTTTCTCTTCATAAACTGGAACCTGGAAGCAGAAGCCTAGGAGGTTATGACCACACTTGTTCCCTCTCTCTCTAGGGGCTGAGATCCATGTTCCAACCCTCTGACCACCAGCCCCTAAGGCCACTCTGAGAGGAGAGTTACATGACTGTGGGGCTTCTCAGCCATGGCAAGGTTTTCAAGGCTGTTCTAGTCCTGCCCCTGGGGAAGCCGTGGGCTTCGGGTGCCTGGAGTCTTTGAAGTCACTTGTAACCCCCATTGCTCACAGCCTTAGACATTTCCAGCTCTCTCTCTGCTCCTTCCATGTCCCTCATCTTCCTCTCCCTTCATTCCAGCTGGGACTGCTCCTGCTCTGCACAACTTCCTGCACTCTTTAGTCCTCCCCAGATTCTCCCGCTAATAGCTGTGGTCAGGCCCATCCTCTGAGGCAACAGTAAAGAACACAGAAATCAGTGGGAAGGCAGCCCCTTGAAGCTCCATCATGAGCCAACTCCTCAGATCACCAGGAGAACAAGTTTCCGCTGTGCCCCCATCCAGGGCTCTTTCCTTCCATGATGTCAAGTGGAACACACCACATAACAGGGTCGTGTGACCCCTCAATCTACTCGTTACATGACTCAACCAGGGAGTCAAAGGCAGAAGGACAGGTCTGCAGTGCCCAAAAACTCATAAGCTCATTTCACCCCTTTGACTCCTGACTCACATCCTCATCCTGGTAAGGATCCTGTTCCTCCAGTGGTTCCTGAGAGCTTCCCAAGGTGGGGCTGGCCAGACCCTGCACCATGTGACTGGTTTACTCCCCATTTGACACACATAGGTCCTCATGATGACACCTTTACCATAGGGTGGGATGCTCTTAGACGGTGAGATCCACCAGCCACTGTCCTTTCACTTAGATGCTGCCCAATTTGGATGAATTTGATCATCATGTTTCCTGAGGTTGAAAGAAAGCCACATGCAAGCATTGGACCGTCTTCCCATTTTGCCTGACTGTCCATATAAATGGATGACGGGGACCTCTTTCCTAAATTTACTAACATAACACATATCATTTCAACTAATTTGCTAACATTCCTTGCTTTATATAACATTGACTTGTCAGACCTGCCCTCAATCAATTCTGTCCTCGTAATAAGACTCGCCAGGCTCTCTCTATCCAGGGAGCCACTGATTGATTTCAAATCCACTTTAGCATCTTCCTTTGATCAAAATGTGACCCTGGTTGGACCTCAGAACTTGTTCTATGATCTTTAGTGCTCTCTAGAGATATTCCTCCAGAAACTGGTCTTAGATCTTTGGGGAATTAATATTAATTTTCAATATAGAAACAGTTTTACTTCTCCTCAGATTTCTGTGCCGTAACTGTGTTTACAAGTGTTCCATGAGGGCTAGATTCCCTCCACTCACTTTCTATCCGTCACCCCTTCTGCATTTGAAAATATCCACTTGTATTTCAGGAAAGATCAACATGGTCCTCACTGCCCTCTGCTGTGGGAGAAAAGACTTTAAAGACCAAGGGCAGAGCAGATGGCTCTGCTGCCAAAGCCAGCCAGCTCCTGTCTGTCCCCATCATTCTTTTCTGGATCATTTCTAGTCTTCACTCTGCTCTACCCTTTATGGAGTCACTGTCTCATGCCAGTCACCATGGAACACCCAGGCAGGCCTGTCCCACTTCATGGCCCTGCAGCCTGAGTGCTGAGCTGACCTCCAGGTTGCAGGTTGGCTGAGAGGTGAAGATGCCTTTGGAGGAATCAAAGGTGCCACACAGGGTAATATTCTCTCTGTTATCTGTGCAGCGGAGTTAACCAAACCCAACATCACATGCAACAACTCCAACCCCGTGGAGCACAAGGACCCTGTAGTGTTAACATGTGAACCTGAGACTCAGAACACCACTTACCTGTGGTCTATCAACAATCAGAGCCTCCCGGACAGCACCTGGCTGGAGCTATCCTCGGACAACAGGACTCTCACTTTACTCCGTGTCACAATGAATGACACAGGACCCTATGAGTGTGAAACCCGGAACCCAGTGAGTGCTCGTCGCAGTGACCCATTCTACCTCAATGTTCTCTGTGAGTAACTTCTGTCCCTACCTGACCCAGGCTGTCTGCCCAAATCCACACTGCCAGAGGCCAAGCTACATCCATCCCTCTCAGGTTCAAATAAACAGACCCTCAACCCTGGACACCAGGCTGGCCATGAATTCCCGTATGAGGCAAATCTCGGCATGCCCAGCCTTGAGCCAAGACTAGGATGGGTAGAAGAAACAGGTTAATGTCTCAGACTCAGGATGAGTGGACACAGAGGGGTCATGGTTGGGAGTTTTTAAATCAAGGTTGTGACCTGGCTCAGAAGGATACTATGGCACTTGTTCAGATCAGGAGCATGCCCCTCCCTCTGATTACATCACATGCGGCTTTATTCTCTTTGCTACAGATGCCCCAACCATTTTGCCCTCAGACTCTTATTACCATCCAGGGGCAAACTTCAGCCTCTCTTACCATACACCTCTAACCTGCCCACACAGTATTCTTGGCTTATTGATGAGATGCTCCAGCAATCCACACAGGAGCTCTTTATCACTGCGAATGACAGTGGATCCTATACCTGCCTTGCCCATAACTCTGTCACTAGTCTCAATAAGACCACAGTCAAGACTATTACAGTCTCTGTTAAGTGACTCCCTGGCCCATCAGCCCTGGGGTCTGGGGTGGAGTTCTGTCTGGACTTCAGAAAAGAGCCTCTAGGGAGTTATTTCCCATCCTGTGTCCGTGGACACAAGCAAACCCCAAATCTCTCCCTGAACCCTCCCACTTCATCTCTGTAGACCATTCTTTGCCATCCTCTGATTTCCCAGGGCAGATGTGTGTCTAGCCTGGAATGTGGGGAGAGGGTTCTCTCAGCCCCAGAAAGCCCCACATAGTGGAGGTGACTTCACAGAGGAAGAAAAAAAAAGGCCCTCCTGCTCTTGGCTCGCCTTATGACTGGTTCTGCTCTGATGCCATCTGTGGTGGGACAGGGCCATGTAGAGGAGGTACATGGGGGGTCTCTCACCAAACTGGCCAAATTGTGCCACCCATTGATACCAGATCCTTTCTCAGGCCAGGATGCAGACAAATGGGAAAAGAGAGAGCCTCAGTGAAGACTCCTCTGAGCTGTGTCCTCGCTCTGAGGTCAACAGCTGTATGACACTATATGACACCAACACTTACATATACCAAAGGAGAACAGTGAATGATGGTGCACACTTGGAAAAATAGGTTGGTTCTTCCATGAAGTCCCTTCATGGGATGGAAGGAGCAGAGCCAAAAAGTTTATAGTTTATACAGAGAGCTAAGAGTACCACCTTTTTGTTAAAACTGTGACCACTTCTTTCTAGAGATTTCCTTCTCTCTGATATTTAATCCACAGGCCAGGAGCTAAAAGTTCTATTCAGGCAGTGAAATCCTTTAGAATGGAACTTCTCCAGGTCCTAAGGTCATGAGGACTGGCTGGGCCATGCTCCTTATCTAATAAATTATTTAACAAAAAAATGCCTTCACTTCTCTATTTAAAGTTACCATACTAAAGAGCAAGCCTGATCACTCATAAAGTCACAGAAATATCTAGCAAAGGGTCACAAAAAACCCAACAGGAGAAAAATTCCACCTGCTGATGAGGAGGCTGGATACGTGGGCTGAGAAGAGGTTCCTGGTGCTGATACTTTGGAGATGTCCACGGGAAACAAGCTAGGGTCATCCCGGGGTGATCTGGGGGTCAGAGAGGAGGGGCAGCCCTCTCCCATTGGGAGGGAGGATGCCAGGGATTACCAGTGTGAGGTGTCCAACTTGATCAGTTCCAGAAAAAGGAACATCCTCAGACAATGTGAAATGTAAGTGACCACTTGCCCCATCCTGCATCTTCCTGGCAAGATGATTCCACCAATGTTGTGTGAAATGGATAGAAGTCACAGGGGGCAGAATATCAATCAAGAGACCATTGCAGTAAACAAAACAGCAAAGTAGTTAAGAGCTCAGTCTCTGAATCAAATATACTAAGTTTCTTATCATGGGTCTGGCATGTACTGTGTGACATTTCACCTGATTCTTTTTTTTTTCTGTTACCATTTTTTCATGGTAAAATATTTTGTGGTAAAATGTTCACATGATTTACCATTTTAACCATCTTTAAGTGTACAGCTCAGTGGCATTAAATACATTCATATTGTTGTGCCAGCATTACCACTATCCATGTAGAAATTTTCCATCTTATTGTAGTAAAACTCTGTACCCTTTAAACAATAACCCCCCACTTCCCCACCCCAATTCCTAGCAACCATCATTCTACTTTCTGTCTCCATGAATTTGATTATTCTTGGTACTTTGTATAAGTGGAATCATACAGTATTTGTCCTTTCACGTCTGGCTTTTGTCACTTAGCATAATGTCATCAGTGTCCCATACATATTGTAGCATATATCAGAATTTTTCTCCTTTTTAAGGCTGAAAAATATTCCCTTGCATGTACATGTCACATTTTGTTAATCTTTCATCCATCTGTGAACTTCTGCTTTGTTTCCACCTTTTGGTTGTTGCTAATAATGCTGCTATGACCATGGGTGTTCAAATATCTGTTCAAATCCTTACTTTCAATTCTTTTGCATATATACCAGAAGTGGAATTGCTGGATCAAATGGCAATTCTTTGCTCAATTTTCGGATGAACTGCCATACCATTTTCCACCATGGCTACACCATATTGCATTCCCACTAGCAGTGCAGAAGTTCCAATTTTTCACATCCTTGCTGTCCTGTTTTCTTTTGGGGGATTTTTAATAATAGCCATCCTAATGGGTATAAGGTGGAATCTCACTGTGGTTTTGATTTGCATTTCCCTAATGATTAGTGATATGGAGCATCTTTTCGAGTGCTTATTGGCCATTTGTATATCTTCTTTGGAGAAACGTCTATTCAGTTCCTTTGCCCATTTTTAAACTGGGTTGTTTTTTGTTGTTTTGTTGAGTTGTAATAGTTCTTTATATATTTTGCATGTTAATTCTTGTCAGATATAGGATTTGCAAATTATTTCTCCCATTCTGTTGGTTGTCTTTTCACTTTCCTGAAAATGTTCTTTGCTGCACAAAAGTTTTTAATTTTGATGAAGTCCAATTTATCTATTTTTTCTTTGTTGCCTGTGCTTTTAGTTTCTTATCCAAGAAATCACTGCCAAATTGAATGTCATGAAGCTTTCACTCTATGTTTTATTCTAAAGGTTTTGTAGTTTTAGCTCTCACATTTAGGTCTTTGATCCATTGTGAGTTAATTTTTTGTATATGGTGTTAGATAAGAGTTCAACCTCATTCTTTTGCCTGGATATAAAGTTTTCCCAATTCATTTGTTTTAAACATAGTCCTTTCTCCATTGAATGGTCTTCATAACCTTGTCAAAAATCATCTTACCATATTTTGAAGGATTTATTTCTAGATTTTCTATTCCATTGGTCTATATGTCTGTCTTTATGCTAGTACCACACTTTTGATTACTGTAGCTTTGTAGTAATTTCTGGAATCAGGAGAAGTGTGTCCTCCAACTTCTTCTTTTTCCAGATTGTTTTGGCTATTCAGAGTCTCTTGAAATTCCACGTGAATTTTAGGATGCATCTTTCTTTTTCTGCTAAAAAATGTCATTGGGATTTTGATAGCGATTGCACTGAGTGTGATCACTTTGGGTAGCATTGTCATCCTAACATTATTAAACCTTCCAATCCACAAACATGGAATGCCTTTCCATTTATTTTTGCCTTCTTTTACTGCTTTCAGCAGTGTTTTTGTAATTTTTCAGTTTTTAAATCTTTCACCTCCCTGGTTAAGTTGACTCCTAATTGTTTATTCCTTTTGATGCTATTGTAAATAAGATTTTCTTAATTTCCTTTTCAAATTGTTCATTGTTCGTGTATAGAAACACAACTGATTTTTACATGTTGATTAGTATCCTGGAGCTTTGCTGAATTTGTTTGTTCTAAAATTTTTTGTAGGATCTTTAGGATTTTCTACATATAAGCTCATACCATCTGCAAACAGAGATAATTTTACATCTCCTTTCCGATTTTGTTGTCTTTTCTTTCTTTTTCTTGACCAGTACTTCCAATACTATTTTGAATAGAAGTGGCCAAAGCAGGCATTCATGACTTGTTCCTGATCTTAGCAAAAACTTAAAAGTCTTTCACCATCGAGTATGATATTAGCTGTGGGTTTCTTATACACAGTTTGTATTATGCTGGCTTAGTTTCCTTCTATTCCTAGTTTGAGTGTTTTTTTCAGGAAAGAATGTTGAATTTTGTCAAATGCTTTTATTGATTCAATCTCCTCACAAATTATAGGTCTATTCATATTTTTTATGTCCTTATGATTCTATCTTTATAGGTTTTGAGTTTCATAGAATTTGTCCATTTATCTAGGTTGTCCAACTTGCTGGCATACAATTATTCATAGTAGTCTTGAAATTCTTATTTTTCTGTAGAATTGGTAGTAATGACTCCACTTTCATTCCCGATGTTAGTAATTTGAATCGTCTCTCATTTTCTTAATCTAGTTATAGGTTTGTCAATTTTGTTCATTTTTTTTGAAAAATCAAAAAGTTTTTTTGGTTTTATTGATTTTCTCTACTGTTTTTCCATTCTCTACTTTATTTATCTCCACTCTAATCTTTATTATTTCCTTCCTTCACCTAGCTTTTGGCTTAGTTTGTTCTTCTTTTCTAGTTCCTTAAGTTGTAAAGTTAGGTTGTTAATTTGAGATCTTTCCTCTTTTTTAGTGTAAGCATTTACAATTATAAATTTCTTGCACAAGATTCTTAACTTCTCTGAGACTTAGTGTTCAACTGAAAATTGCAATAAGAGTACAGTCGGCCCTCCACATCCACAGTTCTGTATCCACGGATTCAACCAACTGAGGATCAAAAGGCTTACTATAGTTGCATCTATACTGAACATATGCAGACTGTTATTTCTTGTCATTATTCTCTAAATAATACAGTATAAGAACTATTTACCTAGTATTTATATTATATGAGGTATTACAAGTGATCTAGAGATGATTTAAAGTATATGGGAGGATGTGCATAGGTTATACTCAAATACTACGCCATTTTATAAAAGGAATCTGAGCATCCACAGATTTTGGTATCCACGGTGGGGCAGAGGGTGGAATCCCGGAATCAGTCCCCCATGGATACTGAGGGATGATTGTACCTGTTTCATGGTATTGTTTTAAAGACTTAACGTAATATTCAATTAAACCTTCCTCAAAATGCCACATGCAGAGGATGTTTCATAAGTGTTAGCTGCTATTATTACTACTATTATCATTACTTCCTATGACATCAGGAAGTCCTAGAGTCAAGGACTACCTGATTCTAGATCCACCTTTTACTAGAAATATGACTTTGGATAAGTTTTTACACCACTGTAACTCTGGTTTTTTCATCTGTAAAATGGAAATAATGTCTATGTGATAGCTTTATTACATGAATCAAATGAGATATATGTAAATTATATAGCATAGAGCCTGGCACAGAACCTCATAATAATTGCTAACGTTAGCATTATTCATCAGTCTTGAGCTGAACGGTAGGCGGCAACAGAAACGAAAAAGAAGAAATACATGTGAAAGGAAATATATACTGAGGGGAGTGGAGGTATAACACAAAAAACCACTGGGACATGATTACTGACTAAATGTAGGAGAGAAAAAAAGTTGGGTGTAAAGTTTTCATCCTGAATTATAGCCAAGATAGGATGAGACATACAAGACCTTTATTGGTGAAAATGCCTGTAAAGGAAAATAGAGCAGTAGTAGGAGGATCCTAGGAGATTCCTCAGACCACAAAGCATGATCTCTGTGAAGGAGAAAGAGAAGGAAGGAAGCTTTAGCTTGCAGTGCAGTTCTAAGAGAGTGTCTAGAAGTCTGACAGGGAGTCCTTGAGCTAAAGTCACCCATCAGGGGAAAATCATTTTTCACACAACTGAGACTGCTTTCATACCCTGGCCTGGAGCCTGTGGGAAGGGTGGTCACTGTGCATTGAATGGTGATGGTGAACAGAGATGATGAATTCAGAGTGCACTAGCCCAGGCTTTCTGTCAATTAAGTCCCCACCACAAGAGACCTGAGAGGGAAAAATTCATGGCTGCCACACCTGGTACACAGAGAAAGATGCAACCATGAAAAGGTGGGAAGTTGTAACATACAAAAAGAGCCATCAGCCTTTCTCACATATCCAGAGCCTTCAAAAATATCTGAGTGCAGAAGGTCCAGGAGGGAATTGAGGCAAGTCTGACCACCAACTTAGAAATACAGTGAGAGAAAAAATTTGCAGGGACATAGCTGGCTAATCACCTCACAGCAACCTTCCCACAGAAAATGTATTCCTTGAAGGAACAAGCAGAGACTACTCCATGTTGAGAGATGTTTCCCAGCGTATGCCCACTGTAAAATAATGTCAGCTTCAGCCATTCTTCTCTTTTCTTTCCATGACAGATGATCCAACACAAAGAAATTCTGCTGGCCTCCCAGCTGGGGCCATTGGTGGCATCATGGTTGGAGTCCCAGCTGTGGTAGCTCTGATAGCGGTCCTGGTGTACTGCCTGTGTATGAGAAAGACTCGAGAGTATTATGGCCCTTTTTAGAGTTTTGCTTTCTCAAAGGTGAGCCACCATGATTGGGAGGGAGAAGGAGACTTCAACTTTCTCTCTGGGCCTGCATCTGCTCCTCCTCTTTCCTAAATTTCTGCTTCTCAGCACTAATTCCTGCAGCTCTCTTCTTCCCTGGTCTTCATGCTTCCTATACCCCGCTGTCTGTTGGACATGACTATACCAGTCCCCATCTGGTTTAGAGGGGGCAGATCCAATTATGTTGCTCTGCTCCAAGTCAGGGAAGCCAAGGTCCAAGAAGGAAAACAAATTAGGAAAGTAAAGGAGGGGCAGGAGAAAGCGAGTCATGTGCTCTGGGGACCATAGCAGCAGGAGAGACAGTTAAAAACAGGAAGAGAACCTAAGAAAAAGCAGAAACAACCAAAGGCCTCTTATGCAATAAATAAAGTGAGAAAAAAACAGCATCTACTTATGAAAGGAGAAAGGTGTCAGGGTAGAAATAGGCTCAGAAGCAGTTGATGAAGAATGGACCTAAATGTGCACATCCAGCAAACAGGAAAGGAGTAAACACTAGGTGGAATCATGGGTATACTGAGGAAGGAGGCCCTGAGTGGAAAGGCAGTACCCACCATGGTATAAATGAACATTGAGGAGTCCCCAGGAATTATCTGCTGACAGTGTCCTTCCTCATTCAAAGAAGAAAGATCCTATGCCTGGAAAAAGCAGTCATGGTGTCTAATATTTATTTAGGGCAAGTTACCAGCGTGATCTCACAGAGGACAAACCCTCAGCCTCCAAGCACAATAAGTAAAGCCATTCACCCAGTGAGAGCTGGTATGTTTCACCACATGCCCTGCCCCAGCAGGGAATCCTGGATCCCTAAACCACTCCTTACATTCCGACTTTTGAGGGGATCTCCACTTCACAACCTTAAGTTGGCATAGGTCCTCACACCCTTCCTAGCCATAACATATTCCCCTGACACATAGCTCCAGGAGAGATACTCACTCTGCCTAGGCCAGGCAGGCCTGAGTAAGATGCATATGTTCCCAGGAGTCATTTTCTCATCCTTCCTCCTTCTGCCTCCTGCCTCTTCACAGATGGAGGCATTGTCCTTTGGTGAGACTTTCCCTGTCTTGTGGTGCTCTGGGTGCTGTGGGCCTCAATGACCCTCCTTGACACTGAAGACTGTTTCTGAGAAACACATCAAGGAAAAAATCAAGGCATTGTGGCCTGGAAATCTTCAGAAGTGGACTGAGCCCTGCTCTAGCTCTACTCCTGCCCCTCCTCTGGTACTAATGCCCTGGATTTAGACCACACCCTCTGGGGGAAGTCAACTCCTTAAGTGATCATGGGCCACCTCCCCACTTTACCTTTCCACCACCTGCCACCTCCTTCAACTAGAAATCACAACAGCTTAGGAACACTATCGTTCTAAGGCCATAAGTCAGCTTTGCATTTCCATGGGTTGATAACTCTTCTTTTGCTTCCCCAGGTCAGGGCCACTCCGACAACTCCTCTAACAAGGTAAGCACAGACAATTTCACTGGTTCACTTTCTCATGGAAATATCTCTGTATAGAATGGGTTATTCTTGAAGACACCAACGTGAGACCAGGTTTGGGTCAAAGTTCCTCGATAGAGCAGCAAAGAAAGAAGTGTCGGTAATGACTCCCATGAGTCTACCTCATTGCAAGCATGTGGACTTTGGAATTATCCCCATGCTGTGTTTGAATCCTGGCTGAGACTCTTAGTAGCTCTGTGATCTTGGACAAGTAGCTTAACCTTTCTGATCCTCAGCTTTGTCATCTGTAAATGGGCATGCGAATACCACAATCTCTCTCTTCCAATGATCATTCAGAGGATGTTAGCAAGCAGAAATCATGGGTGATAAAAGCCCTTTCCAAAGCTAAAAATTTCAAAGTGGTGATAGCACATGGTACTGGATTCACACTAGACCAGGTGAGGGCCTGACCTATGACACTGATTTAACTGATCGATGCTCATGCCTTTCAGATGGATGTAGTTCTTCCCTGAACTTCAATGTCCAGGGATCAAAGAAATCAACTTCAGCCTCCCCACCCCCACCAGCCACAGAAACAGTTTATTCAGAAGCAAAACAGAAGTACTGCAACCTGCCCTGTTCGCTGCACTGCTGACTTACTCCAAGCTTCTCATCCTCATCACTGGAAGGATCCCTTTACCCTCAAGGAAAAGAGAAAGAAGCCTCTTCCCCCCCTCAACTTCCAAATGAGTCACCTCCAGGCTGCCCAGTCACAGCCCCTCCCTTCAGTGACAATACATGAAAAGGTACAGCCAGGAGTCTGTAGGAAACCCAACCTTCCTAGTCTTTGAAATTTGGCAAAGCAGACCTTAGGAAAGAGTTGCCAGAACCTCCCACCCCTCCCCCTCTCCTGACCTAGACTTGTTTTAAACCTGCCCATTCAGAGCACACTCACCTTCCTACCTTAGTCCTGTCTTATCCGAGTCTAACTTGAATTTGCCATAACCTTGAGAGATATGTCCTTGTCTGCTGAAATGCACGTGCCTGAAAAGAACAGAGGAAAAGGAAAAGGAAAAGCTTCTTCTATCCCTCTAAAGCCCAGGTTGAACCCACCAGACACAGGAAAGCAAATGTATAACCTGTTCTGAACTGGGAAATTCTACACCTTTATCCACTGCAAGGGTGTCTACGTGTAGGGCCAGGACCTAAGCACCTTGCTGCTTGGCTGGAATACCACCTAACCCTTTGGCAAGCCTGTCTTCAGAGAACTCACTAGAAGCAACTAGGAAAACTATTTGCCAAGGTCCATAGGCAAGTCTTAATGGAAAATGCAAAAAAAAAGGGACACACGTTTTAATCACTTTAAGAGCTTTATTTAAGTAAATGCCCACAGAAGGAGGGGTTACAACTTTAGGGAGGAGGCAAGTGTTACCAGAGACAATCTGCTGAGAATTTGGGAAAGAAATCAGAGAGCTACCCTTCAAATATTATTTAAATGATTGTTAAAGAATGCACAATTTGAGGTAGTGGGTTTTTCCCTGTTCTCTGAGACAATCTGCCATTTTAATTTTTGTAACTGCTTATTTATGTGAGGGGGTTATTTTTACTTAGCTTAGCTGTGTAAGCCAACCCGACTGCCTTAGGTTAAAGAAGCCACCAAAACCCCTCAAGTCCCCTTGACCAGGAGCTCCTCAAGGCTTTTATGTCAGGGGCTCCAAACAGAAAAGAAGAAGCTGTTTTCTTCATTCATGGCTAGAAATGGATCTAACTCAGTTTCCAGGCATCTCAGGCCAACCACCAGCCTCCATTGTACCCCATGTGTCTGCCTGTGCATGTCCTGTCTGTCTGCCCTACTCCTTTTCTCAGGAAACCTCGACCCCTGCCAAGGTGCATTTGGTCCTTGAGAAGTGGGAGCACCTTGAAGGGGACATTATCACTCCTGCCACTGGTATTGTTTATAATCTAGAAAGCTGAACTGGTGCTGACGCCCTTAGGACAGATGGGGAATATTATAACAGGATCTTAGGCATCTTGAACAGCCTCTGAAATTTCTTTCATCTCATGAGGTCTATGAGTCCCAATGTGTCTTAGGATAAAAGGAAGGCAAGAGAAGGAGGGGCAAGTGCACTTCCCACCCAGCCACCTTCTACACAGATGGAATCTCTTTGGGGCTGTTGAGAGGAAGGTTTTATTCAATACTAATTACTTGATGTCATGCTGTGTCTAAGAGACCCCTCAAAGTTAGGAGTTCTCTGTGCTCAGGTACCTCTTTCAGGGTTTTCTATCCCTGACACACACTGTATAGACTTCCCCTCATCCACGTTATTCTGTGTTATTTAATTTTGTTTAGCTAAGGCCACTTTGGAATTATTTGTAAATGTGCTCTATATTTATAATAAAAATTATTTATCAGACATCAACATGCTGCCTCACAGTTGATACTGCTTTAGACAATGACTTTTTTACAGTCAGAAGCAAGAGAAATGACTTAACTGGGCATCAGAGTAAGCCTATTTCTAAGTCTACAGATATTTGATCTAGTGATCGGAGAATTACCTAAATAAATTACCTAAATTACTTGCACACCTGCTAACAAAGTAGGTCTATCTAGAACGAACAGGCCACAGCTCCAACCTGCCTGAAAGAAAATGCCCATTTTTCTCCCACAAAGATAATTTCACGAGGAAGATTTCAACCAGCCTCTTCCTCAGGGACAAATAACCTTCCCACACAGGTGGCTCCGGTGAATCAAATGCAGTATTACAGCTTTCACACATGAGAGTCTCCACAGGTTCAGTCATATAAAAACCACTCTAGCACCATCTATCTTCCTTGTTCCAAGTTCCTTCAGAGGGTCAGATCTCTTCTGACATGAATAAACTTCATTTATTAATTCCACTAAGCATTAACCTATTATCTCATTTCCTTTACTTCCAAGAAATTGAAACATATGTGCTGTCTTTCCCCTTCCTCATCACCTCATTTCTCCTGGGCCTCTGCCGGAGTGCCTCCAGACCCAAGACTGCTAGAAGCAGCATAAAATCAGTATCCATCTCTTGGTGAAATTCAAAGATATTTTCACGGTCCTCACTTGTTCTCTTTTACAAGATCTAGGACCATAGACAACTTTTTCCTTCTTGGATGCCCTCCTCCTCCCATCCACAGCTGATGCACCGCACCCCCACACCAGATTTAGTTCTAGGACCCTGCTTGTCTCCCTCCATCACTCTGTTTCCACAGTTCAATGACCTCTCTGCAGGTGCCTCCTGCATCTCTATCTTTAGCCCCTACTACTTCCCAGAACTCATGACACTCACATCCAAACGCCCTCAGCCCTTGCTCTTTTGTTTCCCAGATTCAATACATCATCAAATCCTGTTGATTCTTTTTCAAAATCTCTCACTTGTGTTGTTCTCTCCATTCCCATAAACCTTAATAACCCAGGCCCTCAACAACTCTGCTGCTAGAAGTACAACTTGACTTCTTGTCTCTGTTTCTCTACAGATGTCTTCCTTGCATACTGCTGCCTCATTACCTTCCTAAAAACTGGTTCACTCTCCTACTTAAGAATCTATAGTTGCCTACCCTGGCCAACCAGATAAGTTCAAAACTTTTCCTCTTTACTAACATTTCTTACTTTCTTTACCACTACTCTCTAGTATAATTCCTCCATTCTAATTAGCTCTACCTCCTTACTCATCCCTGCCCCTCCACTCATATACACATGTAATTCTTAGTCCCTGTGATATCCCTGAAAACAAACACCAAACAGGGCAATGTTCTCCCCGTTCTCTCACAGAGGAGTTACCCACACAAGTCATCACAAGCAACAACTCCAACCCCCAGGAGGACAAGGACCCTGTAGCATTAACATGTGAACCTGAGACACAGAACACAACCTACCTGTGATTGAGAATCTTTTCCTGATGATCAGTTCCTGTGTTCACAAAATCCTGTTAAGGACCTACTGTGCCTCGAGTGTCAGTGTTAGACTCCATAAAAGATACAGAAATGAGAAAGGCAGGGTTCCTATCCCAGGGAACATAAAGCCTAAGACAGGAGGTAAGGCATGAAAAATTATTATAATACAAAGATAGAAAGAGATAAATGCCACAAGAGAAGACAGAGAAACCCAATGGGAAATATGGCTACACATTAGAATGACTGGTAAAATTTTAAAAACAACTGATACTCAGTCCCCATCCACAAATCCTGATTTAACTGGTGTGGGGTGGAACCCAGGCAACAGTAATTTTTTAAAGCATCCCAGATACTTTTAACATGTGGCCAAGATGAAGAACCTCTGCTATAATATGTGTGACTTGAGCCTACAAGCAATGGTTTTTAGCTAAAAGTATGAATCAGAACTACGTAGAGAACTTTTTCAACATACTTAATAAACCTATAAACCATGCCTGAAGAAGGTGATACAGTATGTCTGGAATGAGACTTGGGCTTGTAAATTTTGAAAATCTCCCAGGTGATTCTCACATATATTTCATGTTAGGAAACACTGACCTGAAACAGGTAGGATTGAAAAACTTGGGAGTTGGGGAACATTCTATGAGGTGGGCATGAGATGAATAATGTATTCTGCAAGGCACAGAGAAGTACTCAAAAAGGAATTATTGGCAAATAGCTTAACTTTAAAATACGAAGTATTGTGAGGATGGGAAACAACTGGTATTCTTACATATTGCTGATGGAAATATAAAATGGCACAACCTCTCTGGAAAAGACTTTGTCACTTTAATATAAAGTTAAATACACTTATACAGTGCAGCAATCCCACTCCTAGGTATTTATCCAAGAGAAATGAAAACAGATATCCACACAAAGAGTTATACACGAATGTTCACAGTAACATTACTCACAGTATTAAAAAATGGGAAACAACCCAAATATCCCTCAACATGTGAATGGATAAATAGATAGTGTTATATCCATAAAATGGAATACTAATTAGCAATAAAAAGGCACAACCTTCTGCTAAAATAACATAATTAATCTCCAAAACACTACGCTGTGCAAAAGAAGCCAGACACAAAGGAGCACATATGATATGATGCCATTTAAATGAAGTTCAAGAATAGGCAATAGTAATTAATGGTGTTAGAACTCACCATAGAGGGTGGCATTAACTACAAAGGTGCACAAGGGAGCTTTTTGGACTGATGGAAATGTTCTACATCTCAGTGCAGGTGGTGATTACATGGGCATACACATTTACCAAAAACCAAATTGTAAACTTAAGACCTGTATGCATTTCAATGTATTTTAATTTTATTTCAAGTTTTTAAAGTAAAATAAACAAAGGAGCAGCTAATTCAATCTATCAGGTACAAAACATCCATTTACTAGCTCAGAGAATTCAGTTCCTTGAAGTTATAAGACTGAGGTCCCCATCGTCCTTCTAGGGACGACTCTCAGCTACCAGTGGTTGCTCTTAGGTCCTAGCCACAAGGCCCACACCATCTCAGCAATGGAGAACATCCCTTAAATTGAATTCTCTCTTACACTTCTAATCTCTTAGATTTCCTTTCTGAAACGAGTTGGAAAATACTGTCTGATTTTTTTTTTTTTTTTGAGGAAGATTAGCCCTGAGCTAACATCTGCTACCAAGTCCTCCTATTTTTGCTGAGGAAGAATGGCCCTGAGCTAACATCCATGTCCATCTTCCTATACTTTGTATGTGGGACGCCCACCACAGCATGGCTTGCCAAGCATTACCATGTCCGCACCCAGGATCCAAACCGGCAAACCCCAGGCTGCCGAAGCGGAACATGCAAACTTAACTGCTGCCCCACCAGGCCAGCCCCATGCTGTCTGATTTTAAATGGCCTGTATGATTAGACTAATTGCACTCAGATAATCTCTCTTTTTGTTAAACTCAAAGTCAGCTGCTTAGTAACCCTAGTTACATATACAAAATCCCTTTTACCACATAACGTATCACAATCACAAGCATGATATCCCATCATATTCAGAGTCTGGAATGAGTGGTAAATTTTGGGGTACTATCTCAGAACTCTGCCTACCACAGCACCATATGAAGCTGTTCATGCCCTCAAGTCATTCCTTCAGGGTTCTGTTCTAAAGAAATAGCAAAAAAGCCAAACATGGCCAGTCCAAACTCAAACTGAGATAACAAGAGACTAAGGACAAAAAACAGAGACAAGAAAGCAACGGCCCATATTCTTCTAGCCTGTGAATGTCTGAGTCACAGATACACTCACTGCCCCCCAACCTTTAGTAATGATCACAGGCACTGATGGTAGCCAGCATCCCTGTTAATCCCTAACTAAAGCTGTCAGAAACCCAAAGCCATCCCAAGAAACCAACCACAAATGACAGGCCACACAATCCAACCAGGAGATTTTATAGATTCCTGAAGATTCATTCATTCAACACACATTAGTAAGGATTCACTATATGTCAAGCACTAAGCCAGGTGCTGAGGAGAAAATGCAGATTAAAAAGTAAAGCCCTTATTTGGATCTTTATTTGAAAAACTCTACTGTAAAAGAAAGGAATAAAGAAAGATGGGAAGGGAAGGTAAAAAATTATGAAATAATTGCAGAAATTTGAACATTGAATATTTTATAGATTGAGGAAGTATTAAATTTTAGTGTGATAGTGGTATTGCAGTTATGTTTTCTAAAGAGCCCTGATATTTTAGTAATACAACTGAAATATTTACAGATAAAATGATTTAACGTCTGGGATTTGCTTCAAAATACTCAGGTTTGGAGAGGAAAGTATAGATGAAATAAGATTGGCCATGAAATAATTGTTGAAGCTATGGGATGAGTACATGTAGATTGATTATATCATTAGCTGAACTTTTGCACGTGTTTGAAATTTCCCAGGAAAAGTCCTTGCTCTCCAGAAGCTTCTAACACAAGGAGTCAGATATTCCAACAAATAGAATACTACATAGTTAAAATAAACAGAAAGTGCTGGTCAAGCTCCAAGGACAGTGACTGCCCCAGGGTAGGCAGAAAGAGTCACGGAAGACGTCACAGGAGCATCCCCCCCTTGACCAGCATCTTTAAGGAAGAGTATCTCAGGCACAAGGGCAGCCCAGTGGTACAAAGTCATGCAGATGGGCAGCCACAGAGTTTCCGCATACTCTCTGGATGACTTACAAGAGGCCATGTTACCTAAGAGCATGTGTTCCAGAGCCAGACCACCTGTGCTGGAGTTCCTGCTGCTGAATCCCCACTGTGAGACTTCAGGCAAGCTATTTGCAATGTCTTTGGGCCTCAGGTTCTTTACCTATAAAACACAGATTATAACAATACGTATTCACGGGGTGTTGACAGGAGTCAAAGAGTTAATCCAGGTGTAAAACACTTAGAAAGACAGTGGGTAAGCAATAAATGTTAGCTGTTAGTAGTGGCAGCAGTATCCCAGCCCACAATACCACACATTTTGCAAACCTCATCTAATTCCTATTAGTCACTTATCTTCTCTTTGTCAGACTGCACACTTGTAAAGTAGGGACTGTGTCTTACTTATCTCTGTATCCCCAGAACCTAGCCTAAGGCCATGCTCATAATAGGCACTGATCAGGCAACTCTTCTTTCAGGCAGCAGGGGTGGGACCATCAAAAGCCTCTGTCTAGCGCCCTCATGATTCCCTTATGGACTATACCCTAAATTCCTACAATTCTATGGCTTCTGTTAGCTTCCTTCCTTGTTTCCACCTCCTCTCTCATTCTGCTCCAGAGATGTGCATTCACTAACGGTGCTCTCTGGCCCCGTCCCTGGCAGGTGTTCCAGTGCCTCCATTCTCTCTCCCCCCACAGCTATATTATCTAAACAGCCTCTGCATCACTTATTCTGAGATTAACAAAGAACGAAGGGAGGCTGAATTTCTAGACCATTGGCCTGATATTTGCGAGAAGCAGAATCCTCTGGAAAAGAGAAAAGCAGATAAGATGGTAGCCAGAACATAAAGCCATCAAACATAGCTGCACCTTTGAGGAAATCCCGTAACACATTTATACAATCAGCTAGCATCTTGCTGGGGTTTGGGGGGGTTCAGAAACTGCTGGGGAGGAGAGGGAGACATGATGAGCAGGGAGCCCAGCTTTTTTTTTTTAATGAACAATTATAAAGCAAACCTTTATTGGACCAGCACCCAGGTCAAGAAACAGAACTCCACCCTAGAAGACCACTGGGGCTCCCTCCCCGTGGTGCTTCCTCCTTTTGGCCTTCCTGACTTCTACAATGGTCATTTTCTTCATCTTTTTTTTTTTTTTTGATTCTTTTTTTATTGCAGTAACAGTGATTTATAACATTATATAAATTTCAGGTGTACATCATTATATATTTCGATTTCTGTGTAGATTACATCATGTTCACCACCCAAAGACTTCTAGGTATATAGCAATCTATATTGAGTTGATGCTTTCGTTAGTTTGACCTCTTTCTAAAAGCTCTACTCTTTTAATCCCCTCCTCTCACATTTTATGTTTTTGATATCATATCTAACTTCTTATTTTGTGTGTGTGTATTCATTACCCTCTTATCATTGAAATAAGTAATTTTAGTACTTTTGACTTTCATATTAGCTTCATAAGTGGCTGATCTGCTACCTTTACTGTATTTTTGCCTTTACCAGTGATTTTATTGCCTTTTTTTAAATAATTTTCTTATTCCTATTTGTGGTCTTCTCTTTCTCACTTAAATAAGTCCCTTTAGCATTTCTTGTAAAACTGGTTTCTTGGTGATAAACTCCTCCGATTTTTGCTTATCTCGGAAACTCTTTATCTCTCCTTCCATTCTGAATGATAACCTTGCTGGGTAGAGTATTCTTGGCTGTAGGACTTTTCTTTTCAGTACTTTAAATATATCATGCCATTCCCTTCTATCTTGTAAGGTTTCTGCTGAGAAGTCAGCTGATAGCCTTATAGGGTTTCCTTTGTATGTCACTTGTTGCCTTTCTCTTGCAACTTTTAGGATTCTCTCTTAATCTTTAATTTTGGGCATTTTAATTATAATGTGTCTTGGTGTGGGCCTCTTTGAGTTTATCTTGTTTGGTGTTCTCTGTGCTTCCTGTACTTGGAGGTCTGTTTCCTTCCTTAGGTTAGGAACGTTTTCAGCTATTATTTCTTCAAACAGATTCTCTGCCCCTTTGTCTCTCTTGTCTCCTTCTGGGACACCTATAATACAAATGCTAGTGTGCTTGATGTTGTCCCAGAGTTCCATTAGACTGTTCTTATTCTTTTTAATTCATTTTTCTTTTATCTGTTCAGCTTGGGTGATTTCCTCTAGTCTTTCGTCCAGCTCACCGATCCGTTCTTCTGTATCATCTACTCTGCTATTGAGTCCCTCTAGCAAATTTTTCACTTCCAGTATTGCATTCTTCATTTCTTATTGGTTCTTTTTTATATTTTCCACTTCTTTGTTGACATTCTCACTGTGTTCATCCATCCTTCTCCCAAGATCAGTGAGCATCCTTATGACTTTTTGCTTGAATTCTCTGTCATAGATTGTTTATTTCTGTTTCATTTAGTTCTTTTTCTGGGGCTTTGTCTTGTTCCCTTGCTTGGAACATATTCCTTTGCCTCTTCATTTTGCCTCTTTCTCTGTGCTTATATCTATGTATTAGGTGGGTCAGCCACATCTCCTGATCTTGAAGAAGTAGTCTTATGTAGGAGACACCTTTTGAGGTCCAGCAGTGTGCTTCCCTCTCATCACTAGTTCTGAATGTTCCAGGAGTGACCCCTGTGTGGACTACATGTGTCCTTCTGTTGTGGCAGGGTTGCTCCTGCTGCAGGGTTGCTCCTGCTGCAGGTGCCCAGGGAGTCTAGGCTGTCCCTCTGAGCAGGTGGTTGTAGTGCTCAGCTGCATGTGGCAGCTATGGACCCTTCAGTAAGTTTATCAGGTTTGGGGAGCCCCAGCACAGCTGGCTGCAAGGTCTAATAGCACATTCCTGCTGCAGTTTTTCTAAGTGAGTAGGCCCTAGCATGGTTGGTTACTTGGCTCAGGGGCTTATAACTGCTGTGGGCCTCCAGCCTGCAAGGCTGTTGTCAGCTCTCTCAGGATTACAGCTGAGTGGGGCTGGCCCCAGGCATGGGAGTACCCAATTGTTTCAGGCTTTGGAAGGTGGGGCTGATCCCCTATGTGGCTATCTGAGAGGCATAGGTCTTCATAGCCCAGCTTTATGCTAATTTGATTTTTTTTGAGGAAGATTAACCTTGAGCTAACATCCGCCGCCAATCCTCCTCCTTTTGCTGAGGAAGACATGCCCTGAGCTAACATCTATGCCTATCTTCCTCTGCTTTATATGTGGGATGCCTGCCACAGTATGACTTGATAAGCAGTGTGTAGGTTTGCACCCAGGCTTTGAGCCAGCAAAACCTGGGCTGCCAAAGTGGAGCACATGAACTTAACCACTGCACCACCAGGCTGGCCTGTATGTTAATTTTTGCTTTAAAAACTTCAGGGTTTCTTTTTCTCCCTACTAGTAAACATCCTCATTTTCCACCAGAGCAGAGATTCAGAGAGGAAAAGAATATGAAGATCCAGAGCCTGAGAACTGAGAATATACAAGACCACAGATGGCTAGATTCTAAAGATGAAGTAGCAGGATCAGGTGCAGATCTCTCTTGAATCACAACTCTCTGTACAAAGTGCCCTGTGCCCTGAGCAGTGATGTGGGGGTGTGACATGATCCTCATCTCCCCAAGAGTGGAAATTGCTGGTAGAAGATTAACTAACTCCCCAGGAACAGAAGGAAATGGAGCCCTCTGAAGTGCCTCTCCCTACCTAATCTCCCCAAGTTTCCTCTGACAAGTGGACAGTTCAAGGCTATGTCCCCAGTCATAGGATTTGACAGTTCTTTTCTGTAAAAAAAGGTGAGGGAGGAGATCACAAGGCAGAAATGGGGCACTGGAGAGGACATAGTAAAAAGATCAAATTAAGCAGGCTTTGTTTAAAATCAAAGTCCTGTGGAGCATGCCGATCTCCCTTCATTGCTGGGCTCTCTATGACCACCAATCTTGCCCCATACTTGGAGCCCCATGTGAACCCAGAACTCTTCTTGCTTGGGGACTACAGCAAGAAGGGAAAAGGGGAACTTGGAACAGGAAGACAAATAAATACAAGCAGAGTGGCAGGCTCCCTGAAATACTAAGTGTGATCGTAACGAAGTGCGACTGGTCTTCTTGTTGGGCTCAGACTGGTTTTAAGAACAACTCTACACAGTAAGTGACCAAACTATTTTGAGTAATGACAGAACTTTTGGAATAAATGTAGAACCACCCAGGAAACTACTTTTTAGGTGCCCATATTTACCTGGATATGATATACTTGTAAAAGGAATCATATAACTCCCATGAGTCTCATAACTTGATTGTCTTAACTTACATAGGACCTAGCAACAGTTTGATATGACCAGGAGTTTGAGCAGAAAGGGAAGAGCAGGAAAAAAACATGAGTGCATATGGTGGCGGAGACATGTGGATAAGAGAAAAGAAGAGCCAAAGAAAAGAGTAATACAAAAGGAATAATAAATCCCTATCATAAAGACAGAGATGGAAAGAGTGAATTAATGTGGCTCAAATCATCAAACAGGCCAACTTTTCCAATTGAAGCTTTCCTGGGTAACTTCATTGTCAGCCAGCCCTGTACGATCCAGGGGTGCGTGGAGTGGGAATGGAAATGGGCTGAAACAGACACTAAACTCTCCCACTTCCATTTAAACCCAAAAAGGGCTTTTTCATCCTACAGAGAAGAATTAGACTTCACACATTCGTTGGCTACTTTACGTTAGACACAGAAATTTGATTCATGTCAATTCTTCAAAGAACCAGCTGCACAACTTGCCTATCATTAATTACCAAGTTAAAGAGCTAGAGTTATTAGTGCATACGTGTTTGTGATCTTATTCTCTAAAGCAACCACTGTACTTAAGAATCCTAAGGTCTCCATATGACCCAGCAATTCCACTCCCAGGTATCTACTCAAGAGAAATGAAAACGTACCTCCACACAAGAACTTGTACTGATACATGAAACAACATGGATGAAGCTTGAAAACATTATGCTAAGTGAAAGAAGCCAGTCACCAAGACCACATATTATTGTATGATTCCATTTAGTTGAAATATCCAGAACAGGCAAATTCATAGACACAAAAAAGTAGATTAGTGGTTTCCAGGGGATGGAGGGAGGAGATGCAGGGGAGGGACTGTGATGAAGAGTGATTGCTAATGGGCATGGGGTTTCTTGGAGTGATGAAAATGTTCTAAAATTAATTGTGGTGATGGTCATACAATTCTGTGAATATATTAAAAACCATTGAATTTTACATTTTAAATGGATGAATTGTGTGGTACGTGAATGATAGCTAAACAAAGCTGTTATTAAGAAAGAGTCTTAAGGCCTGGATAAGGGCTGTGTCTGCTGGCTGGAGTTTAGATTTAGCTATAGTATCCCAAAAGCCCATTAAGACACATAGATGGCTTGTAAAATGGCAAAAATCTGAAGGCAGGGAAAAGTAGGTGTCCCAGCTGGAAGGCAGTGAGTAGGAGAAATCCTCTCTTACTCAGAGGAAGGTCAATATTCTTGCTCCGTTCAAGCCTTCAACAAATTGGATGAGGTCCACCCACATTACAAAGAACAATCTGCTTCACTCAGTCTACTGATTTAAATGTTAATCTCATCCAAAAACACTCTCACAAAAACCCCCAGAACAAAGTTTGACCAAATATCTGGGCACCCTATGGCCCAATCAAGTTGACACATAAAATCAACCATCACACTAAGTTAGTAATACAGTTCAGCCACATTGTTCGTTCAACACTTAAAGGCCCTGTACTATGGAATGTACATAGCTTAAGTACGTATATATGATAACCCATATATAATTCCAGTAGCTAGCATTAAGTACCATGAGGGGGTCTAAAAGTTGAGATGTTCAGGGTAGGGAGAGATTATTTCTTCCACATGGTTCCTTGGAAAGAGTGTAGCATTTCAGCAGGGAATTGAAGGATGATGATAATAGCATAAAGAAGGAGGACATTCCTAATGAAGGAAAGAAACAAAAAGACAAAGAATCAGGAAAACGTGGTGAGTCATCTCGATCAACTACAATCTAAAGTGCAAGAGGAGTAAGGAAAGCCCTTTGTATAATGGTAGGTGGTAAAAGGAACCCAGAGCTTCCCAATCTCCCTAATAGGACTTTCTAAGAACCTACAACCTGTGGCCCAGAACCTTCCTGAAATTGTTTCAGTTCCACCGCTAAATATTTCTGAGAAGTAACTTGCTTCGCATTCTGCTAACTTCTCCCATCTCCTAGAGTTCCTCCCCTTCTCAGACCTTAGATATGCCCAGTTACTCGCATTGGGATATAGATTTAAAAGGTTTCTAAGGGGAAATCAGTACCTAATCAATCTTTACACTGTATTTCATGAAACATATTTCATGTCCAAAACAATCAATTTCAAATTCATGAAACAAACATCTAGCATCACCTACTATGTATCATGCACTGTGAAAAGTCCTGGGAATACAAAAATGAATAAAAATATGTTTCCTGCCCTAAAAGAACCCACTCTCTATTTGGGAACAGAGACTCGTCATAAGATGGAGAATGTCTTTGGAGAAGACTTGAGAAGGCCATGCAAAAGATATCTTCAAGGGCAGTTCTAACCTGGTAAGCAATTTTGCCTGGTTTGTGACCACAGGAAAAAGGGTACCAAACTTACTTTCACATCAGTGCTCAATGCCTGCTAGCACAAGCCACAGCAGGAGAGCTAACCAACAGTACCACCCACCTCCAAGTATCAGGCTTGTGTTAGACGTGGGAGGTACAAAGAGGAGTGAGATATCTAAGAAGCACTTCTTAAATGCCTCCTGTTCACCAGGTTCTACGGCAAGTACTAGAGACGTGGTCCTTAAACATGGAAAGGAGTATCCTAGGAAACAAGGAAGCAGCAATCACAGCTAACTCATCCAATCCTATTCCTAGGGTTTTCCTCACTAAATTGCCCCAGTTTTATCTCATCTTCCCTCTACTCATTGATACAATTTGTTCTGCACTTTAATAGAGTGAACTCCTTAAAACACATATTTGATCATGTCAATTCCCTGCCTAAAATCTAGATGCCACTCTCCATCACCTTGAGGATAAAATCCAAACATCTTCGCCAGCATGCCAGGGTCTTCATAATCTGTTTCCTGCTTATTTCTAACCCCCATCCCTCTGTACTCTCTGTTACAACATACTTGACTACTTGCAGTTCCCTGAATATAGGTAATCCCTCCCATCACTGACTTTACACATGTTATTGCCTCTGCCTGGAAGGCCCTTCCCTCAATTATTACTCCTCCTTTAGAATTTATCTCTTGAAAAGAAAAGAAAAAAGTCTTCTCAGACTGGTCTCAACACTTCCACCCTCATCCCAGGATGAGTTAGGAGACCCTCCCCTGTGCTCCTATAATACCCATCTGTCCCTCAATCACAACACTTGTCATTCTGTTCTGTAACAACCTTCTTAAGGGTCACTAAAACCCTTAGTCTTTATTCCCATTAGTAATACCCAATGCATAATATAATGCTTAGTGTCTAGCAGGCATTCAGGAAACTAAATACTTACTAAGGAGTGGGTTAACGAATGAATGAATGACAAGTATCAAGTACTTAGCAGAATCCATGTGTGAGACAAGTCTTCAATTTAATAAATCTTCATTGGGTATCTATAATGTAAGTAGTATCTTGCCAGATACATTTTTTTCTTTCTTTTTTTTTTCTTTAAGATTGGCCCTGAGCTAACATCTATTGCTGATCATTATCTTCTCCTTCTCCTCCTCCTTCTCCTCCTCCTCCCCCTGCTCCCACTCTCCCCCAAAGGCCCCCAATACATAGTTGTATATTCTACTTGTAGGTCCTTCTGGTTCTGCTATGAGACACTGCCACAGCATGGCTTGATCAGCTGTGCTAGGTCCGTGCCCAGGATCTGAACTGGCGAAACCCCAGGCCACCAAAGCGGAGCATGAACTTAACCACTCAGTCGCAGGGCTGGCCCCTGCCGGAAACTTTAAAAATGAGAAATGAAGATTCAGTTTCTATCCTTAAATTGTTTTCAGAGGGGCATGAAAAATTAAATTTATACTCAGATAGAGAACAAGGAATAATGACAACACAACAGGTGCTATTAAAGTTATAAAAAGGGCTATGGGACAGCCATGGCCATCACCACCTGCTCTCTAGAGTTGCTCTTCCAACCACCCTAGTTACGCTAGCTAGGTTGGAATGAATCTTTTCCACTTAGTTCAGCCAAGACTGACTAATTTTCCGGTAGCAACTAACAAGAACAATAAAAGAAAAAATACAAAAGAATTTTTTTAAAAGAAATTTTCAACCATGGATAACTGAAGCCTAACCACAGAATCCTCACTGGATATCACATGCCTAGGTCTGAACTTGATGAGACAACAGATCTAGCTCCTCATGCTTCTAACCAGCTCCCCAAGGGGCTGGCCTGACTTACTTCTTACTCCCTTTCACTAAATCCTGGGCAATGCTGGAGGTAAGCAGACTCTGACCACTGGGAGAGGACAGCCATTCTCCTTCTGTCCTCTAGGCTCCACTCCTGACCTTTAGCCTGACCTGAGCACACCCAGCAGCAGCCTCCTTTGCCCTATATAGAGAACACTCCAATTTCGAGACCATGGAATTTCTTCTGCTGCCTGAAACTCACCTTTTTTCTTTTATTTAAAATAAATAAATAAATAGAAGCTTCTCTGGAAAATATATCTTAGCCTGATCTTTGTCAAGACGGTTCTATCCTGTAGGGCATTTTAACATTTTTCACCAGGGGCAACATCTGGGCCAGGTTCCAATGGCAGGTTCCATCTTTCCAAGGTCTTCCTCATGTCCACCCTTGACAAAACAATAGAAAACAGGTTCTCTTCCCATTTCAAAACCCTTTACCGCTACTTAAATAATGCCTATGGCAGTATAGATAATTCTAACAAGTTTTAGGAAAATAATTTGGCAGTATTTGCCAAGAGCCCAAGTAACTCCTTTGACCAAATTATCTATTCACGTTCAGAAATATAGCGCAGGAAATAACTAGAAATGCAATACACACTTAATGCAAAAAAGATGTTTATCATACCAAAATTTAAAAGAGGAAAAAATTAGAAATAACGCAGATGTCCAATAATAGGGAAATTATTAGGTAAGTTATGAATTATCTTTTAACATAATGTTATACAGTCACTTTCTAAATGTTTGTTAAAATTTTAATAATATGAAAAAATTCTTAAGCAAAAAAAATCAGTATACAAAGTTATATACACAGTATGATCTCATAAGTAGAAAAACAGTCCAAAAAAAAGTCTAAACAGGGGCTGGCCCCAGGGCCTAGTGGTTAAGTTCAGCATGGTCCACTTCATCAGCCCAGGTTCAGTTCCCGGGTGCGGACCTACACTACTCATCAGCCATGCTGTGGCAGTGACTCACATACAAAATAGAGGAAGATCGGCACAGATGTTAGCTCAAGGAAAATCCTCCTCAAGCAAAAAGAGGAAGATTGGCAACAGATGTTAGCTCAGGGCGAATCTCCCTCAGCAAAAAGAAAAAAAAAAGTCTAAAATTATCTATGTCTCCAGGTGGTGTAATTAGAGGAATCTTTTCCTCTACTTTACAAAATCTCTGCAATAAGTATGTATGGCTTTTATAATCAGAAAAAAAAATTTCTTAAATATATGTCTTCTGTGGACCTCAAATTAGTGGAGTACTTGGTGGATATTAGGTACTTAATAAATATGTACATAATTAATAGAAGAAGAGAGTTCCTATTTGTTGTCTGAGGAACATGAAGCAGAGAAAGTTAACTGCTCTGAGAATAAGGAGGCCTAGATCTTAGAGACTCGGAGAAATTACAGCCTCGCCTCATCCATAAAATGGAGGGAGCACCTGCCTAACTTCCCTCAGGAGACTGGTGAGAAGCAAATGAGACAATGCTTATGAAACTTTTTGATAAATTGGAAAACTCTACACAACATCTAAAGACAAACAATAACGAACTCCTGTTATTTTTGCTCTTCTCAGTTTACTGCAGAATAGGAATGATACACACCTGAAGCGCACCAAATAATCACTCCTTTCCCAGAAGACTTTACCAGTTTCCCCACTTCTTCTCCAGGTGCCCCAAGAGCAGGTGTCTCCTGGGCAGGCACCTTGTAGAACTCAAATTGTTATAGACTTATAACGTCAAAGTCCATAAAACATACAGGAAAGACCTTCCCTACCCACACCCGGAGTCTCTTACAAGCAGCAGAAAGAAGATTCGTGCCTGACATTGCACTGGCTTCCTAAATACTCCCTCTGCCTCTAGTTTCTCCCTTCCAACCAATTCTGCACTTTATCATCAAAATAATCTCCTCTATCACAGAATCACAGACTCCTTAGCTAGACAAATTCTTTTATAATCACATGGTCCAAACTCCTCACTTTAAAGATGAGGGATCTAAGGCCCAGGGAGGTTAAAAGAATAAGTGACTGAATCAAGGTCATAATATTAATGTCATTTCCTTCCTCAAAAATCTTCAGATAAATCCCAAACTCCTTAGCATGGCATTCAAAGCCCTCACAACAGCCCCAACCTACCTATTGAACCTCATCTCCCTCTAGTCTCCCCCACAAACCATTGGTTCCAATTCAACTGGTTTCTTCTCCATCCCCTGAACTTAAGAAGCTTGGCCTCATCTCAGATGCTTTCCTGGAATGTCCCTCTACCTTCCTCTCCAAGCTTTGCACATTCACAAGGGGCACTTATTCAGGAAGCCTTTTCTAACCAGCTTAGCCCACAGGGCAGCTCTCTGACCTCTGAACTCCCAGAGCTCTCACTGCCCATTACACCTGCTGACCTGTGTTACAGAACATGTGGTCCTGATGCTGTGATCTATGTTTACCTGTCTTACTGCCTCTCTCTACCCAGACTATAACCTCCTTGAAGATGTGGGATTGTATTTTCTATTTCTCCACATCCCTCACTGCACCCACCTGTGACTCACAACATTTACCAAGCACCTACAGCATGTAAGTTGCTGCTCTAGGTGCTTTGTGTATGCTATTTCACTTGATCCTCACAATTTTCCCACAGATGAGAAAACTGAGGCTCAGCAAAGATAAATAAATGGCCACAGTCACACAACTAAAAAGTAGCAGAACCGTGACAGGAATCCATGCCCCTCAGCCTCCATAAGCCACGCTGCCTCTAGCCCAGTCAGCGCCTGGCGTGGGGCAGATGTGCTGGAACTGCTGACTGATGACTAAGCCATTCCCAGATCCAGGTGGAGAGCCAAGGTACACATGACAGGGAAACAGAGCCAGCCTGATACTCCCTCCTCTGAAGCCACATGTGGATTTCCCTGCAGGGTCTCCTTAGCTTCCTGGAATTAACCCTTCACCCTGTGCCAATTTAGGCAGCAGCCCTACTCTGTTCCACAGGTAGCTTCCCTGGGAGCCCTGACCAAATGGGTAAGACATCAGGAAATGAACAGCCATATTCCTCTGAAGTAGAGTCAAAAAAGTGATTCTTGAACAACTAGCTGGCTGGGAGGGAGTCCCTCCCTATGGCCACCCAGTTTCAGCTCCTGTGTTTTCCTTTCGGGGCCTGTCAGGCAACTTTGGGATGGCAGGGACAACTTTTGCCAAGAAGCTCTGTCCTACAGAGTGAGGGTGGAGGAAGCCCTGACACTGTGCAAACCCCTAGGTCAGCAGGAGGACCCGAGACTCTCCTGCCTTGTCGTGACCCAGGGCCACATCTTCCACACACCCACATGGAAGCAGGCTTCTCAGCTCTGGTGGTAACAGCTACCTTTTACTCAGTGCCTACTGTGTGCCAAGCACTATAGCTGGTGCCTCAAATGTTTATCTCAATTAACTCCTGCTAACATTCTGTGAACTACACAGTCTAGTGCAGTAGTTAAGGGCATAGGCTCTGGGGTTGGACTGTGCAAGTTCAGAATTCTAGCTCCACCACTTACAAATTACATTAACTTGGGCCTGCTAAATAACTTCTCTGTGCCTCAGTTTCCTCATCTGAAAATGAGAACTACTCTAGTACTTAGTTCCTAGAAATGTATGAGGATTAACTGAATTAATAAGTGTAAAGTGCTCAATACACGTTGCTATTATTACAACTATGATGTGGACATCATCTCCATTTTACAGATGGAGCAACTGAGCCTTAGAGAGCTTACATCACTTGCCAAGGTCACATAGTTAATGAAGGACAAAACAAAGATTTAAATCCAGGTCTGGTCTACCTGACTCCAAAGGTACATGGACACCTGAAACATCCCGGTGCTGGAAGCCTCTCTCTGTCTCTATCTCTGTTTTTCTTTCTCACTAAACTATACTTAGGGAGCAGCTTGGCTGGTGAAGAACTACAATAGGACCCAGGATAGAAGCAAGTTCCCAGGGTCATCCTGGAGAAGTAGAAATGTGCAGGGCCCCAAGCCAACTCTAAGAACATGGGGTCTGGAAAAATTTCACTCACCCTACCCCAACTCATTTGACTCAAGTGACATCAGGCTAAAATGAATATCAAAGGCAGTATTGAAGGGGGAAAGAAGTCACAAAAGGGCATCACGAAGCCTTAGCAGAATGGGTTTTCAACAGAGAGGGGGAGTCCCACCCCAGTTGACTTAGTGTCTCAATATGGTAGAGGGGATCCCTTAGGGCAGAGGGGATACCATACATCAGAGGGGATACGAGCTTAGTATGGCAGCCTTAGAAAAAAATTGGTACCAGTTGGTCTGAGCACTTTCGAAAATCTTTGTCTCCACCCCACCCTTAGCTACTGCCCATCCTCCTGGTCTGAACAGAGTGAAGTGACCGCAGTTCCCCAGAGACAATTCCACAAGGCCTCAAATTTCCCTGTTTTCTCACTGCTAATGTTGTTAAGAGTAGCTAACAAATCCTGTTTCCAGTCGTTCAAGGAAATACACTCAATCTCCATCTCTGGGAGTGCTGCAGGGCATGCTCTCGTAGCTTGAGGAGCTGAGAGATGAGCTGAGGGACCATCAGAGCTGCCATCCTCACCACACTACCTACCACAGCATTCCCTAAGGAGCCCAGTTTCTTACTTCCCATGGTCACTGTGCACCTGAAAAGGAGAGTCAGAAAGTGCAAGGGCTTGACTCCTGTCCCACTCTCCTCCTTCAGCCGCTCCAGCATCTCACCTCACCCATCTGGTTCTGAGAGTCCCAACGACTGCCAGTGAGACAGAGTTGGCCACGGAAGGAATTAGGCCCAGAAAACCTTGTTCAAGAAAAGACCAACTATTAGCTCCTGAGGATAAGGATTGAATTTCATTTAATCATTTGAAAACTCACCACCTGGCACTTGGTACCTAGATGACAATATCAGTGAAATTAAATTGTTTTTAAAGGTCAGAATGCCTAAACATTGGAATAGAAACAAGCCACAAATTTGACCTGTTTTCAGCTTGTCAATGTGTCTCTAACTTTCCCAGAACAGGACAATATCTCTGCTACAGAAGCCCTCAAATCCTCTGGGTCCTACTTACAAATCCCAAGGTGGTGATGGCTAAACAGTCAACATCTAATTTCTGAGAACTGATCTCAGACTGTTCAGGAAGGTCTGGTGTTTCATCCTCCACCTGCCCACACCCTCACACGTTACATAACCAAGAATGAAACAAAGTGAATTTCACACCAAATTAAGGAAATTTCTAACATCTTTTTAATCAGCCCTCTGACAACACAAGTTACCAATACATTGCACAAAAGCAGAAACACAAAGCGAGCAAATCCAGCCCCTAAATTACTTCCTCTCAGCATCAACTGCCATTGACCAATGCTTTGACCCACATGCACATACCCAGGCACAGGTAATACACTCAACACATACATAGCACCCACTCTGAACTCTTAAGTGGCTTCAACATACAAGATATTAGGACAGCACATGGGTTCACATACGTGTTATGCCAGCCCCTAGACAATATTAAGAATATAACCCCACCCCACCCTTCACCATATGTGAATGCTGGGAGCTAGAGCATGCACATGTGTCTCTCTGTGCCCTGTGTGTTCTCTCAGGCTCTATGGGGAAAGAGGAAAACACGAAGCAGAGACCCCGAAGGCCATGAGAGTTTCCTGCTATTTGTTTCAGGGAACCACAGGCAGGAAACAGCCAGGAAAGTTATCAAACAATCATAATCCACTCCAGAAACTGAATGTGATGCTCAGGGGTAGGTTGTGGAGGAGGGGGGAGAACAGGGAGGGAAGTCCCATCAAACCAAAACATGAGAAGTCTGTGCGATGACAGGAAACCTACCAAGCAGGCCCCCCTTCCCCAGGGCCAAGGGAGCCGCAGGCTCCAGAGACTCTCCTCACTGCACCCACAGTGGGCATCTTCAGGCCACTGAAACACAGAGCTGTGCAAGAGGAGACACAATCTGCTCATTTGGGGGAAGGCAGGCACATGAGACAGAAATAAAGAAGAAGCATCCAGGGCTCTGCCACACCTGCCCCCGCCTCCCTGCTGCTAATCACAGAAGCAGAACTTGAGAGCAAGAAGGAACATGCATGATTATCTCACCTAAATCCAACAATTTTCAGATAAGAAAACTCAAGTGCAGAGTGGGCCAGTGACTTTCCCACGGTAACAAATGAAATTGGTAGCTTAGCTGACACGGAACCAGCTCTCTTCACTCCCAGCCCACGGCCCTCCCTGCACCTCTGGATCTCCCCAAGGCCACAGTGTGTGATCAGCCCAAAAAGTGAACTGTATAAAACTCGCCATTGTCCTCACTCAAGGTAGAGAGTGTAAGTGGATCAGCCCTGCAAACCTGTCAGTGGATGAGAGAAAGATTCACATTTCCTCCTGTTTATTGGCATCACCTGGCTCCGAGCTCTTAGGGAGATTAACCCTCTATTTCAGAAAAGATGGGGACTTGTACAGACCACTCTGTTGGTAACAGGATTTCCACTTCACACCCTAGGCTGCAACTACACTCTCCCTACCACTGCTCTTAGCATGAGGCAGCTAAACTTCATGGAAAACTCCCTCTCCACATGAGAGCCTGGCTGGGCTTGAGAGGAACCACAGGGCAACTTCTCCTCTCCCAGGGTGCGTTCCCCACTGAGTACATGTTCACACCATGTGTGAACAATCACACCATGTTCCCCTACCCTCCCCCGTCTCTGTCCCACCCAGGTGGTAAGCCACCCAGGGTACACACAGAGAAGTGAAACCCAGGAAACCCACCCCTGTGGGGGAGTGGGTGGGGAGAGAGTATAGAGGGGAGAGAAGCAAATGAAGGGTGAAAGGAAAATGTGAATACAAGACACTGTGTCAAAATGCCTCCTCCAGCATTAACGTCAGCATGATCTCACCCATTCTCAGAATGGAATGCACCCCTCCAATAATCCAAAGAAAGCAAGCATAGACCACATTGGCAACTTCACAGAGGGATAAGAACCCAAACTGTGGGTGACTAAAGAATCCAAGATTCCATTGCCTTCCATAACCCAGACACCCAGTGCCAACTCAGTAAGTCTCAAATATCAGTGTTTGAGAAATTCTGCTTTCAGTTGGTCCAAGGTGAGACCTATAGATCTCAGTTTTTAACAAACATCCCAGATAATTCTGATACAGATGGTCTGAGAACCACTCCGTGAGAAGCTTACTGTATCACTTCCCCACTGGACTGCTGAGAGGTTAAGAGCACCTGCTATGGAGTTCCCCAGGTGGCCTGGCTGCAAATTCTGGCTCTAACACACAAGCTGCAAGGCCCTAGGTGAATGACTACACCTTAGTCCCCTCATCTGTAACATGGGGCTAATAAAGGCGCCCACCACATGTGCTGTTGTGAGGATCAAATGATGTAATCTAGTTATTTAAAGCGTTTAGCACACTGCCTGGCACATACTAAGCACATAGTATTTGTTAGCTATAACTTGCTCTATTAGTATACACTTAGTTGCACTACTTGTCAGTTGTACAATAAATGGTAAGCACACCATGTTTTTGGTTATTAGTATTTTACGTTGCAATGTGTACAAATAAAACTCATTACTCCCAAGAAATGCAGAGGTCAAGTAACTTTTAAGTTACAGGGAGCCTTCCAAGGAGATTTCTAGACCTAGTAGACTAGCTATTAGCTTAATGCTTTTAAGTTACTTCTTCCCCTTTGTCCTCCTAGTCTCACCCTTTCCCTTTCTGCCCCAGGGACATGGTGTTCTCAACAAAACTTTAAATTTACATTGTGCTTTTATGTTTTACAATGAATGTTAAAGTGTTTTATAGGATATGTTTTGATTGCCTGTTTTTCTCTATTATCTTTTCCAAAAGTCCTTTATTTTCTTTAGGCAATTAATAAGTGACCCCCAGGCTAAGAATATCTGTCTGGGCCAAAACCCTGAAAAGTCACTCTGATCAACAGAGAAAATGTTGCAGAAGAGTAGAACTCAGCCCTGTGGCTTGTGATGAGACCAGGCTGAGCAGTACCCTACAGGCACAGACTCTGGGCTCACTCCTCTTCTCCATCTCAGCCTCCACCACTCACTCGCATCAGCCCCAGCCTTCTTCTAGAGCTTCTCCCCAATGCCCATACACTATTTCCACCTGGAGAGTCCACAGGCATCATATCTAAACCTATCCCAAGCTGAGTTTAGCATCTCAGTCCCTAGCCAACCAATCCCTCATCCTTATCTCAGGGCTAATGACGTCTGATCCACCCAAAAACCCAAACTAAACACAGCTCCAAATCATCTTCTAGCCTCCTCCTCACCACCCCCTCCTCTCTGGTCACTCACCAAGGCCTTCCAATTCTTCAAATGGCTCTCCTGTCCTATGCTTTCCTTGCCCTCTGACCTCTCAGTTCAGATCTCAGACTCTCATGTGGACTCTCCGCCCCCACAGTTCTCCCAACAAGTCAGCTGCCAGGGTACATGTCCCAAAACTCAGATCTGACCAGGTCACTTCTCACTTAAAGCCTCTGGTAGATCCCCATTCACAAGAGTCCAGACTCCTTAGGCTGGTCGTCAACTCTTTCACAATTTGGCGGGACCCCACCCCTCCTGCTACCAAAGAGAGCCTCAAAATAAGACCAAGCCAAAAATATCCACCCACTCCACTCTAGCCTAAAAGGCCAGTCAAACCGGGTACATGCTACCTGGCAGTTGGTCCCCTCTCATACAGACATTAGTGAAATTTATTGTATCTGATGGTGGATCCTTGGGCCATGAAGGGATGATACAGATTTCCAGTGAGGAAGGGGAAAGATAATGCATGGCTAAGGCATTCAAGCTGTAGGGCTTGAGTTCATCTAGTCAAAACTCCTCCTTGTGCAGCAGGCAAAGCTAAGGCCTAGAGAAACAAATCTACTCATTCCAGGTCAAAGCTTAGTCACCAGCACCAGGACCCAGGTGTCTTGGCCCACAATTCTGCTTCTTCTGCTGACAGGCTAGAAGACTCTCCCTAGCACACTGTCAGGGATTTCCACAACCTTCCCCTTTCCCTGATCACAACTCAAGACCCCCCACTCCACCCACAAGCCTGAAGATTCCAAGATGACCTGGAAGGAACAGAACAGGAAGTCTTGAGCTTTGGCACAAGTTCAGGGTGAAACTCCTGGGGCCAAACACAAGGGCCTTTGACTATAGGAAAAAATAGGCCTTTTGTCTTGGTGGGTGGAACCAAACCATAGCAGGAGCAAGGAAACCAGATTTTTGCCTAGAGGTCAGTACTTGGTCCTAAAATCCTAGGGTGGAGAGAGGGAAGGGAGAAAGGAACACACTTAAGAAACTAGAAGCAATTACAACAGTTTCTACTCTCCCCTGGTTTTTGTTTTTTGTTGTTATTGTTTTTTTTCCCCTCACATAGTGTTCTGCATCGCCTCTGAGTCCCCCGGGATCAAGGAGGACCAGGAAAAGGCCTGGGTCCCTAGAGGGTGGAGGAATCAAGATGAGATTTATATGGCTCCATTATGAGATGATTAGTAGAGAAAGGAGCCACACTATCCTTTCCCTAACTGCTGGTGAAAGAAAAAACAAAAATCTCAGAGCTACACATCCACCCCTCAACAAAGGAAACAAACCCTCCTGCAAAATACAAGGGACCTATTTGAGGACTGTGGCCCTGCCCACTGCAAGAAAAAAAGAGGAGGGAAAAGCAGAAGATCCTGAGCCTTTTAAACAACAAATATTTCACAACAAGCACATTCTCCCTAGCTACCAAGTCCAAAGCTACTTGATATGTTTCTGAGTTGCCTGAATGTCTTGGATCTCCCCCATAAAAGGTCTCTAATCATATTTATTGATGGCTAGAGATTCACTCCTTTGGGTGTGATCCATTGAAGTGATGGATCATTTAGATTGAAGGACAAATCTCATGCTTACCCTCAAAGCAAAGTCTACTTTTACTCTCTTCCTACCCTTGCACAGGTTGTTCACCTACCTGTAACTCTTCCTTCTCCTGCCCCTGTCCTTAGCAAACTTAAACTGAATGCTCTCCCAGAGATCTTGAAGGAGTTCCTGCAGGGGCCCAGGGCAGACACTTCAAAATATCCCACAGTGGCACGTTGATTATTTTGAACTTAAGTTACTTGTTTAAGAGATCCTGGGATGTCTAACACAGAAGCTGGCAAAAAGGTAAGATTTCTTACCATGTCAGTCTCCCAGAACTCTGTCTGCAGAATCTGATTGGTACGAAAGTGGTGAGAGTTTCTTTTTTTTTGTTTCTCTATAAATTCAGATTAGCGGAAAATATTTGTGGAATTAGTTCCTTAGGGCCCAGCAACTCTGGCAAATTTGGATGAGTACTCTTGATTTTTGTTGAACTTTTCCTCCCAGAGATGGTCATTGCTTTCCTTTGTCTTTGTTGTGTCATTTTTTATAAGGATGAAGAACCATGGGGAAAGACAGCAGGTACAGGCCCTTTGTAAGCCTACTGCTTGAGCCAGTTTCACAGACTGTTGAGCTTTATGGTTCTCACCAGACTGGCATCTATTTAAACAAACTTTGCTCTGGGTCTTCTATGTAAAAACAGGACAAAGTTTTTCCTTCCATCTTGTTCTATGTCCTGAGAGCTTGGTTTTGTGACCACTGAATATATTTTCTCTGGCTTTCAACATCCAGAAGGTGCATTACTGGAATGTACCTGGTGGTCAGTCAAATAGACTGGAGTTCTGAGACAAGAAGTCACAAACAGCTCTCTCTTTGTCTGCTGGTGCCAGCTCTCAGGGGGGTTTGTCATAAGGGGTTCCAGTCCACAAGGGGCTTTTGTCATATGAACCTTCATTGTTAGTGCTGTAAAAGTCCCATTCTAGTAGTGCCTGCCTGGCATCATAAACTAGTGGGTTTGTGACTGGAGTCCCTCACATAGTGTTCTGCATCGCCTCTGAGTCCCCCCGGGATCAAGGAGGACCAGGAAAAGGCCTGGGTCCCTAGAGGGTGGAGGAATCAAGATGTGTTCCTGTGGGAGACTGGAGACATCATTTTCACTACACCATCCTTATCACCTGTGCAATGAAGGCCTTTGATTTTTTAGCCTGTACTTTTGGAGTAAACTTTCTGGATCTTGTGAGGACTTCATCATTTGCACTCTCCTTTAGGGACACATTGTGTCTTTGGTTAAGCTCTATAAAAACTTATTGGTTTGAGTCACTGTTAAGAGCCTACTTGTTAATGGCCAGATGATGTATCCTTTAAATTGTCTATACTAGAAAAACATCAAAATCAGGATATTGAAAGTACAATTGTCCTGCACTTAAGAAAAGCAGGAAAAATTTAAAAAGCAATTACTCTGAAACTCCCAGGACAAAAACTTCCATTTTTGTTCTCTGTCCTTTGAAATTGTAAATTTTACTATGTCTTTGGAACATATAAATACCCCAGGAGATAACAGTCCACAATTGCTTGAGACTGAGCCTGGCTAGCCCAGTTGATAAAGCCTGAGGTTAAAGAGAAGAAAGAATATTGGCCATTTTAAATGCAAACTGCAGGCCAGCTCTGCTGGCCTAGTAGTTAAGTTCAGCGCACTCCACTTCAGTAGCCTGGGTTTGGTCCCTGGATGCAGACGTACACTGCTCGTCTGTCAGTGGCCATGCTGTGGCAGTGGCCCACATACAAAAAGAGGAAGATTGGCAGCAGATGTTAGCTCAGGGTGAATCTCCCTCAGCAAAAATTAATTAATTAAATAAAATGCCAACTTCTAGAAAGGCTCTCTTGCCCAAAATCTAATTCCTTAAGATTACTTGTTTAGGCCAAATATAAATCTTAAAATGCTTCTTCTCCACAAATATAAACAAAAAAGGCTTTTAAGCAGGTAACTTTAACTTTCTCCATCTGCTAGAGACACAATTATTTATAAACTAGTGAGTTTTGTATTGTACCTGATTTATGGCTGAAGTTTTAAACAAAAGCCATAAAATCTCTGTTTGTGTCTCTCTATCTATATTATAGATATGGTATTTTTCTACCTCTGGGTGGTATTATCAAAATTAAATCTAAAACAGCTCTATTTTTTTTTATTGAGTTATTGATAGGTTACAATCTTGTGAAATTTCAATTGTACATTAATGTTTGTCAGTCATGTTGTAGGTGCACCACTTCACCCTTTGTGCCCACCCCCCACCCCACCTTTCCCCTGGTATCCACTAAACTGTTCTTGGTCCATAGTTTTAAATTCCTCATATGAGTGGAGTCATACACAGATTATCTTCCTCTCGCTGGCTTATTTCACTTAACGTAATTCTCTCAAGGTCCATCCATGTTATTGCAAATGGAATGATTTTGTTCTGTTTTGCAGCTGAGTAGTATTCCATTGTATATATGTACCACATCCTCTTTATCCATTCGTCTGTTGATGGGCACTTAGGTTGCTTCCACGTCTTGGCTATTGTAAACAGTGCTGCAATAAACATTGGGGTGCACAGGACTTTTGGGATTGCTGACTTCAGGCTCTTTGGATAAATACCCAGTAGTGGGATGGCTGGATCATATGGTAGCTCTATTTTTAGTTTTTTGAGGAATCTCCATACTGTTTTCCATAGTGGCTGCACCAGTTTGCATTCCCACCAGCAGTGTATGAAGGTTCCTTTTCCTCCGCAACCTCTCCAACATTTGTTGCTATTAGTTTTAGATATTTTTGTCATTCTAACGGGTGTCAGGTGATATCTTAGTGTAGTTTTGATTTGCATTTCCCTGATGATCAGCGATGATGAGCATCTTTTCATGTGCCTATTGGTCATCAGTATATCTTCTTTGGAGAAATGTCTGTTCATGTCTCCAGCCCATTTTTTGATTGGGTTGTTTGATGTTTTGTGGTTGAGTTGCGAGAGTTCTTTATATATTAAGGATATTAAGCCTTTGTCAGATATATGACTTGCAAATATTTTTTCCCAGTTAGTGGGTTGTTTTTTTGTTTCAATCCTGTTTTCATTTGCCTTGAAGAAGCTCTTTAGTCTGATGAAGTCCCATTTGTTTATTCTTTCTATTGTGTCCCTTCTCTGAGAAGGCATGGTGTCCGAAAAGATCCTTTTAATGCTGATGTCAAAGAGTGTACTGCCTACGTTTTCTTCCAGAAGGCTTATGGTTTCAGGTCTCACCTTTAGGTCTTTAATCCATTTTGAGTTTATTTTGGTGAATGGTGAAAAAGAATGGTCAATTTTCATTCTTTTACATGTGGCTTTCCAGTTTTCCCAGCAACATTTGTTGAAAAGACTTTCTTTTCTCCATTGTATGCCCTCAGCTCCTTTGTCAAAGATAAGCTGTCCATAGATGTGTGGTTTTATTTCTGGGTTTTCAATTCTGTTCCATTGATCTGTGCACCTGTTTTTGTACCAGTACCATGCTGTTTTGATTACTGTAGCTTTGTAGTATGTTTTGAAGTCAGGGATTGTGATGCCTCCCGTAAAACAGCTCTATTTAATTGACTTAAAGTAAGCAGTTATATAAATCATTTCTAAAGATAATAGAAACTAACCCAAATGTTTTCAAGTTAACCTTACATGAAACAATTATTAGTAAATAAATGCTTGTTGTAACTTTGTTAGTTTAATTAAAATGGCATGTCTTCAGTTATCAGCACTGGATATAATGCAGACATGCAAGTTTTATTCTACCTAGGTTATTAGTCAAATGAGTTTATGTTATCTCTGTTACAAAATTTGTCAGCAAGAAGGAAAATAACTTAAGATAATCGTTAACTGTTTTAATGTCTCATGAAATTTTTATGAATAATCTATGAGTGTTAAGAACAAATGAATTATATAGATGTTAATGAAATAAGAGTTTTTTGGTGCAATAATTTTGTTTTATGGTTTGTGTACTTAAAAATAACTTCCCCAAATCTATTTGGTAACTTGAAACTTTATAGTTTTGCTAATTAAATTAGATAATGGGAAATTCATTGAACATCTAGATCATTTCCAGATAAGATAAAAATAGTAAAACATTAATTGACGAATATAGCTCTACCTACTTTTTGCTTCCTTTTACACAGAATTTAAAAGATTTGGGTCTATCAGTAAACATGTCTTGTGTCATACTGAGAAATTTTTGATGAGATAGCACATGTTTCTAGAAATCATAAAAAGCATTTATAAGTTTGCCAATGCATAGAATGCTAATGTAAAAGACAGCTCATAATTGCTTACTTGCTACTTTTGATTAGAAACTAAGGTTTCTAAGGGTTAAGAATTCTAATTAATGTATGTAGTTAAAACTACTCAAAATAATAGGGGAAAAATCTCTGTTTGCCCGGGAAATAAGATGTATGGTTTTTGGTAAGAAAAGTATGTGGCACGGAGATGCAATTTTGTTGAAAGAAAAAAATAATTTTGTCCCAAAATAAAGCTGACTATTTCTGAATGAAAAAGAGAACAAGGGACAAACTAAAATGGGAATAGAAAGCTATAAAAGGTTTCTGGAAAAGGAAACTTTGAAAAGGGATTGGAATGAATATAATTAAGTGAGTTTTCATATCAAAAATAAGAGTACAAAATTAAAATTTGGTTTTCTCTCTGCATTAAAAAGATAAATTAACTAGGAAGTGAGGAAGAGAGTGACATCAGCATTGTGGCAGAGTGAGACATTCCCTTTGTCTCTTCCCTCTAAGTTAGAACTAAATGGACATTCATTAGCCAACAGAAGATTTCCTACACAGCACAACAAGATGCCTGAGAGATCCACACCCTCATACATCTGAAAATGGGTGGACTGGATCCCCAGGAAGCAGTGGAATTAGGTGAGTGGAACCCACCCTTTCCCCAGTGGCAGCAATACAGGTCACGGGTACCCACACTGTGGTGGGTGCAAGTATAAGAGGAGGCAAGGGCAGCCTGGCCTGCAGGCGAATGATTTCAACATGGCAGCCTGGCATGCAGGAGCTCCCACCCTGCTGCAGTGGCCCTGTTTGTGGGCACACTTCCCACTGGGGCAGTGGCTCAGCCCCTGTGAAATGGCCCTGCCTACCAAGCTCAGCAGCTCAGCGAAACCACCCATGACTGCAGATCCAGCAGGCACAGGACAGAAAGCACCCTGCTCAGCACAGCAGCTCAGCCAGACCCTGCCATGCACAGTGGCACCACCACCCCCCTACACTAGAGCAACCTGCTGGTGGAGCACAGAGCCCATGCCTGCACATGCATGCATGATCCACCAAGTGGCTGCAGACAGCCACACAGATGCAGAGCAGCCCTACCTGTGCAACTTACAGCACAGGGGGCAGGATCAGAAAACATAGCTCCTGAGCCAGCTATGATGGCTTGGTGGTTAAAGTTTAGTGTGCTCCACTTTGGCAGCCCAGGTTCGGTTCCCAGGAGCAGAACCACTCCAGTCATCTGTCAGTAGCCATGCTATGCTGGCAACTCACATAGAAGAACCAGAAGAACTTACAACAATAGACAACTATGTACTGGTGCTTTGCAGGAGGAAAAGGAAGAAGCAAGGAGAAAGATAGGCAACAAAAGTTAGCTTAGGGTGAATCTTCATCTGAAAAAAAAGTTAAAGAGAAAAGGAAAAAGAGAAAACACAGCTCCTGCTCCCCTTCCAGCAGTGGCAGGTGGAATCTATGACCTGGTACTACCACAAATGCTCCAGCAAAGGATCAATTCATCAAAGACCTTGAAGAACTACAGTAATATTCCAGAGCAGAAGGAAAAGGACAATTCTCCAGAAACCAATCCTGAACTCACAGAAAATTACAATCTTAATGACAAATAATTAAAAATAGTTGTAATAAAGAAACTCAATGAGTCACAAGAAAATTCAGAAAGACAGTTCAATGATCTTAGGAATAAAATTAATGAGCAGAAGGAAGATTTCACCAAAGAGATTAAAGCTCTAAAAAAAATGAAACAAATTCTGGATAGGAAGAGCACAATTAATGAGAAAAAAAATAATCTAGAAACCATAAAAAATAGAGCTCACATTATGGAGGACAGAATTAGTGAATTAGAGGATGGAAATATAGAAATGCTTCAGGCAGAGGAGGAGAGAAAACTAAGGTTTTTTTAAAAATAAAGAAATTCTTAGGGAAATTCTGACTCAATTATGAAAATCAACAAAAGGATTATAGGTATTAAGAGGAAGAAAAGAGGGAAAAAGGAGCAGAGAATTTCGTCAAAGAAATAATAGCTATGAACTTCCCAAACCTGGGGAAAGAACTGGAATTAAAAGTACAGTAAGCCAATAGAACTCTTACATACATCAATGCAAAAAGACCTTCTCCAAGGCATATAATATTAAAACTGAAAAAAGTCAATGACAAAGGAAAAATATTAAGGGCAACAATGCAGAAGAACATAACCTACAAAGGAACCCCTATCAGGCTTCCAGTGGATTTCTCAGCAGAAACAGGCTAGCAGAGAAAAGAATGATACATTCAAAATGCTGAAACATAAAAAATTTCAGCGAAAAATACTCTACCCAGCAAAACTATCCTTCAGATACAATGGAGGGAAAAAATATTTCCAAAAAAACAAAAGCTGAGGAAGTTCACCAGTAGGCCCGCCTTACAAGAAACATTGAAAGGAGGCCACCCATCTGAAACTAAAAGCAAATGTTTACAAAACCTTGAGCAAGGAGATAAACAGACAGATAGAATCAGAAAATTTCAGCTCTATATCAAAACAGGTTAGTAAACACTTAATTATAACATAAAAGTTAAAGAGAAGGAAAGCATCGAAATAACCATAAACATTTCAATTTAGTTATAAACTCACAACACAGGAAAGGATAATTTATGACAAGAACAATTCAGAAGGGAGAGGAAAGGGATTGAACCTGCTTATGCTAATGCAGATACGAGGCTATCAGAAAATGGACTATCTAATCTATGAAATCTTTTATACAAACTTCATGGTAATCACTAAAGAAAATATCAAAAAAAAAGAGGCATAAATCATAAACACAGAGAAAATTACCACAGAAGACCACCAAACTGAAATGGTAATCAGAAATAAAAGGGAAAAGAAACAATAACAATGAAGAAAAACTGGAAAGCAAGAGATAAAATGGCAGTATGTCAATAATCACTCTAAATGTACATGCATTGAATTCAGCAATCAAAACACACAGCGTGACTGGATGTATTGAAAAAACAAGACTCAACAATATGCTGCCTCCAGGAAACACATCTCAGCTCTAAAGACAAACACAGGCTCATAGTGAAGGGATGGAAGACAATACTCCAAGCAAATGGCAAGCAAAAGAAAGTAGGTGTTGCCATACTTATATGAGACAAAGTAGACTTCAAATTAAACAAAATAATTGTTTAATTATTTCTAACAATAATGGGAGAAATTGACAGCAACACAATAATAATAGGGGACTACAACACCCCACTTACACCAATGGAAAGATCATCCAGACATAAAGTCAACAAAGAAACAGTGACCTTAAGTGAAATACCACACCACATGGACTCAATAGATATATAGAGAACATTCTATCAAAAATCAGCAGAATACACATTCTTCTCAAATGCACATGAAACATTCTCAAAGATAGACCATTTGTTAGAAAACAAGGCAACCCTCACTAAATTTAAGAAGATTGAAATGATATCAATCACCTTTTCTGACCACAATGCGATGAAACTAGAAAATAACTATAAGAAAAAAGCTAGGATACTCATAGATATGTGGAGACTAAACACCATGCTACTGAATAACCATTGAATCAATGAAGCACTCAAAAGAGAAATAAAAAAATACCTGGAGACAAATGCAAATGAAAATACAACATATAAACTCTTATGTTATGCAGCAAAAGCAATACTAAGAGGGAATTTAGAGCAATTCAGCCCTACCTCAACAAATAAGAAAAATCGCAAATAAGAAATCTTAAACTACACCTAACAGAACTAGAAAAAAAAGAAGAGACAAAGCAGTCCAAAGTCAGGAGACGGAGGGAAATAATAAAAATTAGAGCAGAAATAAGTGAAACAGAGATTGAAAAAGACAATACAAAAGATCAACGAAACTAAGAGCTGGTTCTTTCAAAAGATAAACAAAATTGACAAACCTTTAGCCAGACTCACTAAGAAAAAAAGACGAGAAGGCTCAAGTAAAGAAAATTAGAAATGAAAGAGGAGAAATTACAACAGATACCCCAGAAATACAAAGGATTATAAGAGAATACTATGAAAAACTATATGGCAACAAACTGGACAATGTAGAAGAAATGGATAAATTCTTAGACTCATAAGACCTTCCCAAACTGAATTAAGAAGAAATAGAACAGACCAATCACAAGTAAAGAGATTGAAGCAGTAATCAAAAGCCTCCCAAAAACCAAAAGTCCAGGACCAGATGGCTTTTATGGAGAATTCCATGAAACATTCAAAGAAGATTTAATGCCTATCCTTAAACTATTCCAAAACCTTGCAGAAGATGGAATACTCCCTAACTCATTCTATGAGGCCAACATCACTCTCCTCCCAAATCCACACGAGGACAACACAAAGAAGGAAAATTACAGACCAATATCCCTGACGAACATAGATGCAAAAATCCTCAACAAAATGCTGGCAAACCAAAAACAGCAATATGTTAATAGGATCACACACCATGATCAAGTGGGATCTATACCAGGGACACAGGATGGTTCAACATCCACAAATCAATCAATGCAATACACCACATTAACAAAATGAGGAATAAAAACCACATGGTAATCTCAATAGATGCAGAGAAAGCATTTGACAAGATCCAACATCCATTTATGATAAAAACTCTCAATAAAATAGGTATAGAAGGAAACTACCTCAACATAATAAAGGCCATATATGACAAACCCACAGCCAACATCATACTGAACTGAGGAAAACTGAAAGTCATCCCTCTGAGAACAGGACAAGACAAGAGTGCCTACTCTCACCACTCCTATTCAACATAGTAATGGATGATTTGGCCAGAGAAATCAGACAAGAAAAAGAATTAAAAGGAATCCAAACTGGCGAGGAAGAAGTAAAACTCTTGCTATTTGCAGGTTACATGACTTTATATACAGAAACCCCTAAAGAATCCATCAGAAAACTATTAGAAATAATCAATGACTACAGCAAAGTTGCAGGGTACAAAATCAACTTAAAAAATCAGTTGCATTTCTATACACTAATAACAAACTTGAAGAAAGAGAACTCAAGAATACAATCACATTTGCACTTGCAAGAAAAAGAATAAAATACCTAGGGATAAATTTAACCAAGGTGGTGAAAGAACTATACACTAAAAACTATGAGACGTTATTGAAAGAAATCAAACAAGACATAAAGAAATGGAAAGATATTCCATGCTCATGGAGTGGAAGAATTAACATAGTTAAAATGTCCATATTACAAAAAGCAATCTACAGATTCCAGGCAATCCCAATCAGAATCCCAATGACATTCTTCACAGAAGTAGAACAAACAATGCTAAAATTTACATGGAAGAACAAAAGACCCTGAATAACACTGAGAAAAAAGAACAAAGCTGGAGGCATCGCAATCCCTGACTTCAAAATACACTACAAATCTATTGTAATCAAAACAGCATGGTACCCACACAAAAACAGACACACAGGTCAATGGAACAGAACTGAAAGCCCAGAAATAAAACCATCCATTTATGGACAGCTAATTTTCAACAAAGGAGCCAAGAACATACAATGCAGAATATAAACTCTCTTCAATATATGGTGTTGGGAAAACTGGACAGCCACCTGCAAAAGAATGAAAGTACACTATTATCTTACACCTTACACAAAATTGACTGAAAATGGATGAAAGACTTTAAGGTAAGACCTGAAACCATAAAACTCCTAGAAGAAAATATTGGCAGTACACTCTTAGACATTGACCTTAGAAACATCTTTTTGAATACCATGTCTACTCAGGCAAGGGAAAAAAAGAAAAAATAAACAAGTGAGACTTCATCAGACTATAAAGCTTCTGCAAGGTGAAGGAAACCAGGAAAACAAAAAGACAATGCACCAGGTGGGGAGAAAATATTTGCAAATCATATATCCCACAGAGTTAACCTCCAGAATATATAAAGAACTCATGCAACTCAACAGCAAGAAAGCAAATAACCCGGTCAAAAAATAGGCAGAGGATATGAACAGACATTTTTCCAATGAAGATACACAGATGGCCAATAGGCACGTGAAATGTTTTAACATCACTAATCATCAGAGAAACGCAAATCAAAACTACACTAAGATATCACCTTACACCCATTAGAATAGCTATAATCAATAAGACAAAAAATAACAAATGTTGGAGAGTATGTGGAGAAAAGGGAACCCTTATACACTACTCGTGGGAATGCAAAGTGGTGCAGACGCTATGGAAAACAGTATGGAGATTTCTCAAAAAGTTAAAACAAGAAATACCATACTACCCAGCTATCCCACTACTGGGTTTTTATCCAAAGAACTTGAAATCAACAATCCAGAGAGACTGATGCGCCCCTCTATTCATTGCAGCACTATTCATAATAGCCAAGAAGTGGAAGCAACCCAAGTACCCATGGACGGATGAATGGATAGGGAAGATGTAGTGTGTGTGTGTGTATATATACATATACATATATATACAATGGAATACTACTCAGCTGTAGTAAAAGACAAAACCGCCCCATCACGACATGGATGAACCTTGAGGGTATTATGTTAAGTGAAATAAGCCAGACAAAGACAAACACCATAAGATTTCACTCACATGTTGAAGATGAACAAACACATGGATAAAGAGAACAGATTAGTGGTTACCAGAAGGGAAGGGGGTGGGGGGCGCAAGGGGTAAAGGGGCACATGTATATGGTGACAGATGAAAGCTAGACTATTGGTGGTGAGTATGATGCAGTCCATACAGAAACTGATATATAATAATGTACACCTGAAATTACACAATGTTATAAACAATATGGCCTCAATAGAATAATTTTTAAATAAAGAAGAAAGTGAGAAAGAAAGCAAAAGAGAAAGAAAATCTTACCTTCTGTGGTCATTAGCTAAAATTAAATTGTTATTATAAGAGTTTTAAAAATAACTTTTAACGTCAGTAGTGTATTATGTAAAACTGAAAATTTTCTTTTCATCTATTAAAAGAACAAAGTTTTCTTGGAATATTGGTCTGCTCCTGATACGAGATTATGAAAGGAAAACAAAGATTTTATGTTTTGTCAAAATAATTTTCTGTGCTTTGTTAGATCTTTGATTACTCAAGAAAACCGAATCTTCTCAATAGTAAGAGCTAAGTTTTGCTAACAGCTATGCACCCTTCTGTATTTGCCTTTAAAATCTTTTATTATCACTTTGGTTAAATGGATAACTAAGCATTCTTTCACAGTGTAACTAAATATTATTTCACAGTGACCTATGATCTTATTTGGCCATTGTTTCAAACCCATTTGAAATTTTTTTTATTTTATTGAGGTCATAATAGTTTATAACATGAAATTTCAATCGTACATTATTATTTGTTACTCACTATACATATGTGCCCTTTTACACCTTATGCCCACACCCCAAACCCTTTCTGCTATGGTAACCACTAATCTATGTTCTTTATTCATGTATTTGTTTATTTTACATGTATGAGTGAAATCTTACGGTGTTTCTCTTTCTCTATAAGGCTTATTTTGCTTAACGTAGCACCCTCAAGCTTTATCCACGGTGTTGCAAGTGGGACGATTTTGTCTTTTTTTATGGCTGAGTAGTATTCCACTGTGTATACATACCACATCTTCCCTATCCATTCATCAGCCGATGGTCACTTGGGTTGCTTCCACTTCTTGACTTTTATGAATAGTGTTGCAATGAACAGAAGGATGCATCAGTCTCTCTGGATTGTTGATTTCAAGTTCTTTGGATAAATACCCAGTAGTGGGATAGCTGGGTTGTATGATATTTCTAGTTTCAATTTTTTGAGAATCTCCGTACTGTTTCCCATAGTGTCTGCACCAGATTGCATTCCCACCAGCAGTGTATTAGGGTTGTCTTTTCTCCACATCCTCTCCAACATTTGTTATTTTTTGTTTTGGTAGTTATAGCCATTCTGACAAGTGTAAGGTTATCTCTCATTGTAGTTTTGATTTGCATTTCTCTGATAATTAGTGATGTTGAACATCTTTTCATGTACCTATTGGCCATCTGTGTATCTTCTTTGGAAAAATGTCTGTTCATATCCTCTGCCTAGTTTTTGACCGTATTATTTGCTTTTTTGTTGTTGAGTTGTGTGAGTTCTTTATATATTTTGGAGATTAACCCATCGTGGGATATATGATTTGCAAATATTTTCTCCTAGTTGGTGGGTTGAGTTTTCCTTTTCTTCCTGGTTTCCTTTGCCTTGCAGAAGCTCTTTAGTCTGATGAAGTCCCATTAGTTTATTTTTTCTCATTTCCCTTAGCTGAGTAGAAGTGGTATTTGAAAAGATGTTTCTAAGGCCGATGTCAAAGAGTGTACTGCCAATATTTTCTTCTAGGAAGTTTATAGTTTCAGATCTTACCTTTAAGTCTTTAATACATTTTGAGTTAACTTTTTCTTATTGTGAAAATAATGTTCTACTTTCATTCTTTTGCAAGTGGCTGTCCAGTTTTCCCAACACCATTCATTGAAAAGACTTTCCTTTCTCCACTGTATGTTCTTGGTTCCTTTGTCAAAGATTAGCTGTCCATAGATGTGTGGCTTTATTTCTGGGCTTTCAATTCTGTTCCATTCACCTGTGTGTCTGTTTTTGTGAGGTACCATGCTGTTTTGATTACTACAGATTTGTAGTATATTTTGAAGTCAGAGATTATGATGCCTGCAGCTTTGTTTTTTTTCCCCCCTCAGGATTGCCTTAGTTATTCAGGCTCCTTTGTAGCCCTATATGAATTTTAGGATTCTTTGTTCTATTTCCATGAAGAAGGTAATTGACATTGTGATTCAGATTACAATGAATCTGTTGATTGCTTTAGGTAGTGTGGACATTTTAGCTATGTTTATTCTTCCATTCCATAAGCATGGAATATTATTCCATGTCTTCCTGTGATCAGCAATTTCATTCAATAATCCCTCATAGTTTTCATTGTATAGCTCTTGCAACCTCCTTGGTTAAATTTATTCCTAGGTATTTTATTCTTTTTCTTGCAATTGTAAATGTGATTGTATTCTTGAGTTCTCTTTCTTTTTTTTTTTTTAAATAATTTCTATTTTTTTTAAAGATTTCATTTTTTTCCTTTTTCTCCCCAAAGTCCCACAGTACATAGTTGTATATTCTTTGTTGTGCGTCCTTCTAGTTGTGGCATGTGGGACACTGCCTCAGCGTGGTTTGATGAGCAGTGCCATGTCCACACCTAGGATTCGAACCAACGAAACACTGGGCCGCCTGCAGTGGAGCGCACGAACTTAACCACTTGGCCACGGGGCTAGCCCCATTGAGTTCTCTTTCTTCAAGTTTGTTATTAGTGTATAGAAATGCAACTGATTTTTTAAGTTGATTTTGTACCCTGCAACTTTGCTGTAGTCATTGATTATTTCTAATAGTTTTCTGATGGATTCTTTAGGGGTTTCTGTATATAAAGTCATGTAACCTGCAAATAGCAAGAGTTTTACTTCTTCCTCGCCAATTTGGATTCCTTTTAATTCTTTTTCTTGTCTGATTTCTCTGGCCAAATCATCCATTACTATGTTGAATAGGAGTGGTGAGAGTAGGCACTCTTGTCTTGTCCTGTTCTCAGAGGGATGACTTTCAGTTTTCCTCAGTTCAGTATGATGTTGGCTGTGGGTTTGTCATATATGGCCTTTATTATGTTGAGGTAGTTTCCTTCTATACCTATTTTATTGAGAGTTTTTATCATAAATGGATGTTGGATCTTGTCAAATGCTTTCTCTGCATCTATTGAGATTACCATGTGGTTTTTATTCCTCATTTTGTTAATGTGGTGTATTGCATTGATTGATTTGTGGATGTTGAACCATCCTGTGTCCCTGGTATAGATCCCACTTGATCATGGTGTGTGATCCTATTAACATATTGCTGTTTTTGGTTTGCCAGCATTTTGTTGAGGATTTTTGCATCTATGTTCGTCAGGGATATTGGTCTGTAATTTTCCTTCTTTGTGTTGTCCTCGTGTGGATTTGGGAGGAGAGTGATGTTGGCCTCATAGAATGAGTTAGGGAGTATTCCATCTTCTGCAAGGTTTTGGAATAGTTTAAGGATAGGCATTAAATCTTCTTTGAATGTTTCATGGAATTCTCCATAAAAGCCATCTGGTCCTGGACTTTTGGTTTTTGGGAGGCTTTTGATTACTGCTTCAATCTCTTTACTTGTGATTGGTCTGTTCTATTTCTTCTTAATTCAGTTTGGGAAGGTCTTATGAGTCTAAGAATTTATCCATTTCTTCTACATTGTCCAGTTTGTTGCCATATAGTTTTTCATAGTATTCTCTTATAATCCTTTGTATTTCTGGGGTATCTGTTGTAATTTCTCCTCTTTCATTTCTAATTTTCTTTACTTGAGCCTTCTCGTCTTTTTTTCTTAGTGAGTCTGGCTAAAGGTTTGTCAATTTTCTTTTTCTTCTCAAAAAACTGCCTCTTAGATTCTTTGATCCTTTGTACTGTTTTTTTGGTTTCTATTTCATTTATTTCCAATCTAGCTTTTATTATTTCCCTCCTCACTGCTGACTTTGGACTTTGTTTGCTCTTTTTTTTCCAGTTCTGTTAGCTATAGTTTAAGATTAGTTATTTATTTGAGATTTCTCTTGTCTGTTAAGGCCAACCTGTATTGCAATGAATTTCCCTCTTAAGACTGCTTTTGCTGCATCCCATGTAAATTGGTATGGTGTGTTTTATTTTCATTTGTCTCTGGATATTTTTTTATTTATCCTTTAATTTCTTCATTATCTGTTGGTTGTTCAGTAGCATGTTGTTTAGTCTCCACATATTTATCACTTTCCCAGCTCTTTTCTTGTGGTTGATTTCTAGTTTCATAGCATTGTGGTCAGAAAAGATGCTTGATATGATTTCAATCTTCTTACACTTATTGAGGTTTGCCTTGTTTCCCAACATATGGTATATCTTTGAGAAGAGTCCAGGTGCACTTGAGAAGAATGTGAATGCTGCTGGTTTGGATGGAGTGTTCTATATAGATCTACTAAGTCCATCTGCTCTACATTTTCATTTAATTCCACTATTTCTTTGTTGACTTTCAATCTGTCCATTGATGTAGGTGTATTGTTGGCATCACCTGCTATCATTCTGTTGCTGTTAATGTCTCCTTTTAGGTCTGCTAATAGTTGCTTTATGTACTTTGGTGCTCCTGTGTTAGGTGCATATATATTCATACTTGTTATGTCCTCTTGGTGGAATATCCCTTTTATCATCATAAACTGCCCGCTTTGTCTCTGATTGCTTTTTTTAATCTTGAGGTCTACTTTGTCTGTATAAGTATGGGAACACCTTCTTTCTTTTCTTTGCCATTAGCTCGGAGTATAATCTTCCATCCCTTCACTCTGAGCCTGTGTTTGTCTTTAGAGTTGATATGTGTTTCCTGGAGGCAGCATATTTTTGGGTTTGTTCTTTAATCCATCCAGTAACTCTGTGTCTTTTGATTGGATAATTCCATCCATTTACATTAGAGAGATTATTGAGATATGAGGACTTAATACTGTCAATTTATCACTTTTTTTCTGGTTGTTCTATATTTCCCTTGTTTCTCGTCCTGTGTATTTCTGACTGCAGATTTAGTTTGTGTTTCTCTATGATGTTTTTCTTAGTTTTCTCTTTATTTATCATTTGAGCCTCTGTTCTGATTTTTTGTTTAGTGGTTACCATGAGGTTTGTATAAAAGATCTCATGTATGAGATAGTCCATTTTCTGATGGTCTCTTAATTCCTTAGTCTAAGCAGTTTCCATCCCTTCCCTCTTCCCCATCTAAGTTATTGTTGTCACAACTTATTCCATTTTGTGTTATGATCAAAATGAAGTGATATACTGTTTTTCATGCTTTCCTTCCCTTTATCTTTACTAATATAATTGTTAGTTAACCTGTTCTGAGAGAGAGCTGCAATTTTCCAATTTTGTCTATTTATCTCCTTGCTTGAGGTTTTGTAAACCCATTATTTTTTTTTTCAGGTATCATGGGTTTCCTGATCATTTCTTAGGGCAGGGGTGATCTTGTGGTGATTAACCCCACAGCTTTTGTTTATCTGGGAAAGTTTTTATTTCTCCATCATATCTGAAGGATATTTTAGCTACAGAGAATATTCTTACCTGAAAATTTGTCTTTCAGAATTTGTAATATATCATTCCACTCCCTCCTAGCCTGTAAGGTTTCTGCTGAAAGGCTGATAAGGGTTCCTTTGTAAGCTATTTTCTTCTGCCTCACTGGCCTTAACATATTATCGGCATTGCTGTTTGCCAGTTTTTCTAATATATGACTTGGAGAAAGTCTTTTTATATTGATATAATTAGGAGTTCTATTACCTTTGTTTACATGTAACTCCAGCTCATTTCTCATGTTTGGGAAGCTCTCAAGTATTATTTCTTTGAACAAGTTCTCTGCTCCTTTCTCCCTCACTTCTCCCTCGGAAATACCCATAATCCTTATGTGGCATTTCCTAATTGAGTTGGATATTCCTAGGAGAAAATCTTCATTTCTATTTAGTCTTAGTTCTCTCCCCTCCTCCATCTGCAGCATTTCTATATTTTGTCCTCTAAATAACTGATTCTGTCCTCCCTAATATCCACTCTATTTTTTAAGGACTCTAGATGTTCCTTTATGTCATTCGTTCTGTTATTCATCTCCAACATTTCTGATTGGTTTTTTTTTTTAATAGTTTCAACCTCTGGTGAAGAATTCCATCTGTTCATTAATTTTATTCCTGAGATCATTACACTATCTTTCAGTTTTCTTGTAACTCGTTTAGTTTCTTTATGATAGCTATTTTGAATTCTCTGTCATCTAGATTATAAATTTCTGTGACTTCAGGATTGATTTCTGGGTACCTGTCATTTTCCTTCTGGTCTGCAGTGTTAATATATCTCTTCATGATATTTGATGGGGTGGACTTTTGCTATCACATAGTGGTACTGTCTGGTGGCAGTTTCCACCTTCCAGCACTGCAAGAGGCAGGAGCTGTGTCTTCTGAGCCCTATGGCACCCCTGGTAGAGGTGCCTGTCCATTGGAAGCTCTGCCAACAGGGCCTGTTTGTGTTTGCCTGCTGCTGCTGCTGCTTTACACACGTATGCACAGGCATTCTGGCAGGGATCCCCTGTTCTGGCTGACTGGGTGAGCTGATGCACCTGGTGGGAGGTGGGTAGAGGTGCTTCCTATCACATGTGTGATCCTGTGCCCCTACTCTGACTCACAGTCTTCTGGCTTGGTCTACTTGGCTTGGTACGCAACCCCCATGATTCCTTACCTGCCTTGGTGTGGAGCATTCCCACAAGCTGGAGGAAACTCTGAGAGTGCAAGCATTCCCACAGTGGGCTGCCTTTTACCCCGTCACCATTCAGTGTCATGCACCAGCTCCTGGTGAGGTCTTGTGCCTAGATTGCTGCTGTTCAATGAGGGAGTGGCGCTCTCCTTACCTCCTTCTACTGCCTCCCAGGGGATCGAGCATCTCCACCTTTAGACTTATGGCTGTGTGGATCTCTCAGATGTCTATTGTGTTGTGTAAATGTCCTCTATGGGTTTACAAATGTCATTTTTCTTGTATCTTATGGGGGAGAGACAGAGGGAAGAGCTCACTCCACCATGATGATGACATCACTCTCGGTCTAACTCTTTTGATATTTTTGACAATCTTCCCAAAAACAATTCTAAATAAAGTCTTTTGACCTCAACTAACTTTTAAGTTTGTAGAGGACCCCTGGAAAATTTCAAAAGATTTATTCTGTTCCCTTATAGAAAGAGAGATGTTAAACTAATTAGGCTTATTTGATATGCTAAATTACATAGGAAACTTTGTCAAATAGGAAATAACATTAAGCCTTCCTTACGTTGTATCTGTATATGTTAGAAGAGTTTCTGAAATAGCGTGAAATTCCTGGAAGTCTGATAAGTCCTGGTATAAAATGTCGTCCATCATCAAAATTGAGACTCACACTTAAAGGACTGAATCTGACGTTAGGGAAATGCCCCAGCTGACTTTTATGCAAAGGCAGCCACAACAGAATCTATAAAGACTGTGGCACATGTGGTTGAAGTCTATTCTGCTTCTGCAAAAAAATGACTCCTTCTTGTCAGACTTTTTACCATCCTCATGTCCTTGTAACATGGCAGCAGTCTGCCCCTAAATCAGAGAAATTAAGATGAGTACACAAAGGCTGTCAATTAAACAAAGAGTCAGAACTATGGGAAACCCAAGACGACTGCTTGATTCTTCCTGGCTCTCTAGAAAACTTCATTTTTTGGTTTTCGTATTGCTTCACTCACAATAGGAAAAATGATTTTCTGCCTAGAGGCCTTAGAACTCCTCCCTCTGAGTTCTTTGAGCACCTACAGCTGGACTTCATTCAGTTGTCATTTAGTATGGGTTAACAACATGTTCTTGTTGTTGTATGTATGTTTTCCAGATGGGTTAAAGCCTTCCTTTGCTGCAAAGCTGATGCCCTCACAGTGACCAAGAAACTGCTAGAAAAAGTTTCCCACTTGGGGTATACCTCCCACAATCCCCAATGATCAAGGCACAGACTTCACTGGGCAAACAATATGAGCCTTAACAAAAACATTCCAAACTTCTTGGAATTATTACTGTCCTTATCACCCTCAATCATCAGGCAAGGTCAAGAGAACTAATGGAAAACTGGATCCAAACAGAAAAAGAATTAATTATGGGGCCAGCCTGGTGGTGCAGCAGTTAAGTTCACACGTTCCGCTACTCAGCAGCCTGGGGTTGGCCGGTTCAGATCCCAGGTGGGGACACGGCACTGTTTGGCATACCGTGCTGTAGTAGGCATCCCACATATAAAGTATAGGAAGATGGGCACAGATGTTAGCTCAGGGCTAGGCTTCCTCAGCAAAAAAGAGGAGAACTGGCAGTAGTTAGCTCAGGGCTAATCTTCCTCAAAAAAAAAAAAGAAATAATACATGTGACTACATGAACCGATGAGGATAATTATAATTTTTATGACTTTTGTCTGAAATATTACTGTTTTAATCTTTTTTTCTAACAGATTTAAGAAGAGCTTTTTTTCATTTCTCTTAAGCTATCTATGACTTACAGCAATTTGGTTAATTATATCTTTATAAGCAGAACTGAGACAATTAATAACTGATCCCTCCAGAATTCAGAAGCTCTCAGTCAGTATGTTTACTTTTGTGACAAGATAGTTACTTGCATAAGTCCAATGAGAAGCTGTTCTCTTTGTAACAGGAAACTTTGGTTATACAACCAAGGCTTTGACTAAAATGTCATGTTTGAGAGAGACATGCATAAATTCAGTTTTGACCAAACAGCTTTAAGAAACTAAGGTTTACTTTATGAAGCCAATAAAGCCCCTTGGAAAAACAGGCTGGTGTGTACATACAGGGTTCCTGACAGCTTAACCCAGGTGAGTAAAGAAGATCACTTCCTGGCAGGTGCAAGAATCTCAACCAGAGGGGAATTCACCCAAATCCAGAGGTATTGCAGGCAGAATCTGATGCCAAGTATTTGACATGTCTTCCTAATCTCAAGAGCCTTCTTAGTCTTTTTAGCTATTAAAAGTTCAATCTGGAGATTCATTATGAAAAATTCCAGGAAAGCAAATTTAAAAGAGCCTATATGATCTTGCTGTACTTATGTAAATAACTAATCCAAGTTTACTGAAACCAGATTTATTTTGGAAACAAAAAGTCTTAATTTATCTACCTTTGATTAAAAAAAAATGAGGGTGATTTTACAGAGAAAAATTATGTTTCAGTAGAAACTATAAGCAACTCTTGTGGATATTAGATTTCAGCACTGTTAATTTTCTTTGAAGATTTATTACTTACCTGAACACTGTACTGGATCCTAAATTCTCCTAGTTTCCTCCAATATCCAACTACAACTCTCCAAACTAACATTTCAAATTTTTCTCCCACTTTTGACTTGGAATCATTGAGAACTAAATCTGCCCTGTTCCCTGAAGCCCTGCAAACTGAAGCTGAACAACTTGATATAAACTTGTAAGATCACCACTCATTTTTAGACAATCTTTGTGCCTGTTGCTGCATAAGCTACTCAGAAAGTTTAATCGAACACCCAATGACATCATCAGATACTTCAAACTGCAAAAGATGCTTCAATCCTGACACCTAGAAATCTTCTTGATTGGCTACCATATAAACAGAGAAACTGGCTTATAACTTGTTCCACCCATTAAAATTGTTTTTCTTTGTTTCCATAGAAATGCCTGTTATTAAATACCTGATTGTTGGCCCCATAGACCTAACTTTCGGACCCCACCTGCCATACCCACCTCCTAAAGTGAGACAGAACTATTTAACTAAACTGACCTATTTTCAAGACTAAAAGGTTAATTCAATGAAATAATAGAACAATCTACCAGCTCAACTTTTAATAAATGAAACTTCCAGAGAAGTCTCTGAGAGGCAATTTTAGGGGCCCAGAAGTGTTTGGGGCAGGCTATAGCAAAATATTCCACAATGGCCCTTATTTAAAGTTACTTAAGTTACTCATTTAAAGTCTTGACCCTCCTGAAATTTTATTTCCCCTGAAAGCAGGAAATAAATCTCCCATGAGAAAGGTACCCTCCTTATCAAAAGAGCTAGAGAATTCAGGGCTAGGAAGCCTGTATAACCAAAAGCTGTTACTTTTACTAATTTACTACCTTAAGCCTAAACTCTGAACAAATTCCTCAGTAATTACATACACCAAGCCTAAGTTTCTTTGTCCTATCATATCCTCACAAATTTATTGTCTCTTTGTGTAAAAACATATATAAACTGCCTGCTTTTTTCACTCTCTGAGCATCCTTTTTCAAGTATCTCCTGGTGAACATATTAAGCTGGTTTTTCTCCTGTTAATTTGGTCTTGTGTCAGTTTTATCACTAGTCCAGCCATAAGAACTCAAGATGGGTAGTGGGGCAATTTCCCATAGGCAAATGAATGGTTCCCTCTCAGTGCTCCCACAGTACGCTGAACATACCTCTATTTATAATACCATGAAATTTCTCTATGATGTTTACTTTTTTCTTTTTAAAAATTAAGATAAAGTATGAAAAAGAAAGTAAATATTACTCATATTCCATTTTCCAACCATATTCTAGACTTAATTAGTATGTAACATTTTGGCATCCTTCTTCCAGTATCTTTTTCTGGGTGGCAGACTATAACCTCCTAGAATGCAGAGACTTCGTACTTTTTTCGTCCAGTTTTTACACCTCTGGAGGTGATATGTCCAAAATGGGTCTCACTGGGCTAAAATCAAGGTGTCAGCAGGATGGTATTCCTTCTGAAAGTCCAAGGAGTAAATTTCTTCCTTATCTGATCCAGTTTCTAGAGGCCACTTGCACTCCTTGTTTCATATATAACGTTATAAACCAATGTTACCTCAATAAAAAAAAAAAGATACATAAAGTTTTACACACAGTCCCTAGTATGTGATGAGCCCTCAATAAACATTCTTTCAATCCTTTCCTTTTGCCACCATTTTCTCTCACCCTGGCCCATTTTCTCCCTCATCTCCTTTCTCTTCAGTGACTTAGTCTAACCTCAGTCTAACCACTTAGCAAAGAAGGCCATGCTACCCATCTCTTGTGATTGTCCGTCAATGCTTCTTGGGATGGAGGCTGATATCTACTCAAGAATATGGAGTAAATATCTACATATCCTTCCATGGAGAGCTCTGTTGTTTTTTTAAAAAGTCCTTTTATGTCACTTAAAATTTACATATGATGAGGATTTTTAGGCTGCTTAATTTTAAAATGGCTTATGATGAGGATTTTTAGGCTGGTTAGTTTTAAAACTACAGATGAGATTCAGGCTCCAAGGAGTGGAATTTGTTTGCCCCTTTGTTGGGAAACATTTACATTTCTAAGGGAAACCTCTATCTGTGAAGATGCCTCCCTCTCTGTGCCAGGAAGAAGGGGGATGGTCTTATCTCTAGAAGCTCTTAATCAATGCCAGAGGCAAGAACTTAAGTTGGTTACTGTCTCGCAACCTCATGTAACTGACCCCCACCCCCCCCCCAATCCTCCTTTGTCTTTAGCCGAGGATAAAATTCAAGCGGTGACTTCTGCCATTTACTCCATCCGGTTTGATTCTTATCTAAAAGTTGTGGGACCGCCAAATGGCCAGACCATACAGGCACTGATACCATTTTAACTTTTTTACATATTCTTTGTCTTGTAAAGAGATGACTCACATACCTATGCCTTAAATTTAGTCCTAACCCTCAACTCGGGGCAGCAGCAGGAGCTCTGACTGCCCGTGGGTCCTGTCCCCACGCACCAGCTCTGCCTGCCCATGGGTCCTGTCCCCATGCGAGCGGGGGCAGCAGAAGCTCTGACTGCCCATGGGTCCTGTCCCCATGCTATTCTATACTATTCTCTAAATAAAAGAGCACTACTGCCAGATCTTGAGAGTCTAAGAAATCTTTCTTTCGACTCCTCGGCTCACCGACCCCGCATCACATATACTTTCCCGTAACTTAGAAATGTCAGTTCCAATTCTGCCCTGTTATTTTATACATTCATTTCCTTATTTCATCTTTCTTCAGTCTTTCTCTTTACATCTTATAAATAAAGACAGTACAGAGACAAAAGTAATGCCCAGGCCACAACAGGGAATCCCTTTAGCAAGATGAATGCTATTTGGAAGACATCCTCTGAAGCCTGTTTCTAGGCTTGGCTTTCAGCAAAACCATATAACTCTAGAACGCATTCCCAGACCCCCAGGGGCAATAACTGTGACGGAAGCCACACACCCTCCAAGTTTTTCTGCCTTGGATTAAGACATTTTCCCGAATGTTGTTCATAAATTACTGCTACCCAATTCTTCCACTCCTGGAAGTTAAGCCTCTCTTGTAAGTTTCCTCTCCTGCTGGCCTGCCAGGACACTGCCTAGAAAATGCCCCGCTACCCTAGGTGACCAGGGTGCACCTTTGTCTAGTCCCAGAATTCTAATAGCTCACACTTACTTAGCACTCACTATGTGCCAGGCAGGATCCTAGGGGCTTTATATGTAGCTACAGTCTTCACCGAAAAATCCAATAAGTGATACCATCCTTGTTTTTACAGATTAAAAAAACTGACACAGAGAAGTTAAGTAATTTACCCAACATCACACAACTCCATAATTTTACCATATCTCCCACCTGAATAAATGTTAATAATTTAAACTGGGCAGAAGACACCCTAAGATTTCTGAGGTCTCCTGAATAAAATCTGCCTTCCAGAATGTTTTCCTCTTGCATTTTCAGGACTTGACAAACAGTCGGCATTTTGTTTTCCATCTCGCCCTTCACTAAGGCACCTGTGAAGCTGGGTACCTGAAGGTTACTGTAAATATACAATAAAATTACCTTTCAATCTTATTATGAAAAGAAGTTAATTTTGTCGATATGCTATTTTCCTGTTTAGCCTGAAGGGTAACTCAAGGGTCAAAAGGATTGATGATCTTGTTTTACAGAAGAAAGAGAATGCCTTCAAGGATCATCAGATAACCAGCCCCCAGCTGCCCTTGAAGCCCCCCCCCCCCAACTCAGATTGCCCAGGGGCTTGTTGGGAGTGAAAGAAACATGGATTACCCCCTTTGTTTCTCCAAAACTCCTTCTGCCACACCCCTTAGCTTTATAAAAAAAAAAAAACCCTGCTTTCTTCTCTTGTTAAGGCAGATTTAAGAGAACCTGTACTCCCACTTGCCTGTCTTGAAAAATTCAAATGAATCTTTCTCTATCTCAAAGCGCTGATGTCTTAGTGTTTGGCTTACTGAACATCAGGCGCATAAACTTGAGATTAAGGGGTTCAGTATCACCTGTTCCCTGACACTATCACAATTGCACATCCTTCCATAAAAGCTTGCTATTATGAACCTCAATCTCCTTCAGGAGGAAAGACAGTCAGGTTCACAGTCCCCATGAAAAGCCATTTTTACTGAATTCTCAGCTATTTGCACAGCCATTCTCTAGCCATAAAAAGGGTACACTAGGGAAAGAAAGTGTAATGAGAAGGGAGAAGGAGGACAGAGTTCCTACAATGGCCACAAAGAAGAGGAGACTCCAAAGGCAGAAACAGTCATAGGGCACACCCAGAGTTTGTGGTATCTGAATATCGCAGCCCCACCTATCTCTTTCCATGCCTTTTGGCATCTGACATCATTCTCAGCCTGCCCCTCCTGGCCTTGTCTTCTTAGACCAACTAGAGACCTTGGTCTGGAGCCAAACCAGAGCACCCAGCACTGAGCTGTTTGGGTGGAGGGAACAGAGAAGGGAGTAAATTGCTCAGCTAATAGGGGACCTGACTCACTTATGTACGTATCACTTGGGCAGGGAATAGATTAGAGAAGGGCTGTTCTGCAGGACTCATGGTTTAAGGAGTCACACTTGCTCAATGCTGTCTGACTAAGAGCAAAGGGGTGGATGTGGGGGGCATCACAGCTTTATCCCATTTAGATATCCATTTGTCCCTCCCTCTTTCTCTGTTGGGTTACATTTCTCTATCCATAGGTCACATATTTACTGAGTTGGATTTGGGGGGGCGGAGATCTGTTAAATTCCTTAAAGCCCCAAGCACTCAATTCAGTTCAAGGGTATTTGTCATCTTAGTGATAACCAGACACAAGTATCTTTTAAAGGCTTTGCAGGAAATTTGAACAAGAACCTTTGCACCACCCACAATCCCCCTGGGGACCACTGACCTACACACAAGAAGAGTAGAGAACTTACTGTGTGACAGGGACTTTTATGTACACCTCACCTAATGGACATAGTGACCCTTTGACATCAGGAACATTGTCCCTATTTTGCAAATGATAAACCCAAACACCAAGAAGTCAATTAGCTTTTCCCTTATCCAAGAACTGGGAAAAGAGATGGAACCAGGATTCAGACTCACATATTTGTGAATCTAAAGCTCCTGTTCTCACTCCACACCATCCTACCTACTAGAAATCAAAGAACAAAAAGATGACTGCTTCTAGCAGAAATATTCATAAAAGGCTTCAATGAAGAGACAGGATCTGAAATGGGTCTTAGAATGAAGAATAATTCAGGAGGCTCAACAAGAGGGTGTAGGGGACGAAGACAAATCCTCTAGCATCTGGGTCCTCCTGGCTGGGCTACAAATTAAATTCACATGAGACAGAATAATAGGAGAAAATCAAACACAGCTTTGTAACATGTATACATGAGAGAAACCCAAGAAACTGGGTAACTTTCCAAAATGGCAGATGCTGTCCTCTTAAATACTATCTTCAGCTGAAGACAAAGGAAGATGTTGGGGATGGGGGCAGTCAGTTATGGGAGATTACCAGAAAAGCACAATAAACAAGAGTAAGGTTAACATGAAGATTTAAGTCCTTGCCTTCCACATTAATAAGAGTTAAGGTCATTGCCCCCTTCTTCCTGGTACAGAGAAGGAGATACTTTACAGATGGAGATTTCCCTTAGAAATACAAATGTCTCTTACAAAGGGTAAACTCAACTCTACAGGGCTTCTCCCATGTCTGCAGTTTTTAAAAGTAACCAGCCCAAATAATCCTCATGGCAAAAAGACACATTTTGGGATAGCCAGTTCTGATTCCCCACAATCTCGCCCTTGAAACTTTAAGAAGTTTCACTGTCCTTTGAAGCTTTAAGAAGTTTCATAGTCCAGAAGCTGAGTGGTACATTGTTCCATCTCCAGAATTGAACACAATTCTTAGTCCTGATAATAGATCAGCCCAGTTAAATTTATTTTATTAGGTGGTGATGCAGGTGAGCTCCCAAAGTTAGGCCTATATTGTGAAAACAAGCGATCAGGTATTTAGTAAGAAGTATTCCTATAGAAATAAAAAGGAAAACAAGGTTAGTGGTTGGAGCAAATTGTAACCAGTTTCTGAGCTCAGAGGACAGCCAGTTAAGAAGATTTCTAGATGTCAGTGTTGAAGCATCCTTTGCAGCTTAAAATGTCTCTGATGATGTCATCAAGTGTTCAAGTATCCTTTTGAGTGACTTACACAGTAACAGGCATGCTATCATGGTGCTCTCTCTTAAGTTTATATCAAGTTGTCCAGCTTCAGTTTGCAGGACTTTAGGAACAAGGGTAGTTTCAGTTCTCAATGATTTCAAATAAAAATGATGGGAAAAAAATTTTTAATGTTAGTTTGGAGATTTGTAGCCAGATATTTCAGGAGACTAGAAGAATTCAGGATCCAGTACCGTTTACAAGTAGAAAACAAAAACCTCAAGACAATTAACAGAACTAGGATCTAATATCCACAAATGTGCGTTATAGTTTCTACTGAAACAATTTTTCTCTCTAAAATCATCCCCATTTTTACAAAAGATAGCCAAATTAAGACTGACTGGTGTGTAAAGTAAGTCTATCTTCAATAAATTTGGCCCAATTATTTACATAAGTACAACAAGAATAGCAATTGATCATATAGGCTCTTTTCTTTTTTTTTTTTTTTAAGATTGGCACCAGAGCTAACATCTGTTGACAATCTTTTCTTCGTCTTCGTCTTCTTCTTCTCCTTGTCCCCAATGCTCCCTGGTACACAGTTGTATATTCTAGTTGTAGGTCCTTCTAGATGTCTTATTTGGGGTGCTGCTTCAGCATGGCTTGATGAGCAGTGCCATGTCCATGCACGGGATCCAAACCAGCAAAACCCCAGGCTGCTGAAGTGGAGTGCATGAACTTAACCACTGGGCCATGGGGCTGACTCCTGATTATACAGGCTCTTTTAAACCTGCTTTGCTGGAACTTTTCATAATGAATCTTAGATTTAACTTTAAAGGCCTCTTGAGGGGGCCAGCTCTGTGGCCGAGTGGTTAAGTTTGCATGCTCCGCTGCAGCAGCCCAGGGTTCAGATCCTGGGCACGGACATGGCACCACTCATCAGGCCACGTTGAGGCAGCGTCCCACATCCCACAACTAGAAGGACGTGTAACTAAGATGTACAACTGTGTATGGGGGGGCGGGGGGGGGGGGCGGTTTGGGGAGATAAAGCAGAAAAAAAAAAAAAGATTGGCAACAGTTGTTAGCCCAGGTGCCAATCTTTAGGGAAAACAAAGGCCTGTTGAGGCCAGGAAAGCCAAGGACTTATCAGACAAAGCCTGTAATACCTACAGATTTGCATGCATTTTTCGCTTCTCAAGCTCCCCAAAATATTTCGAGGTTCCAGGAACCTGCCAGATAAGTGACCTTCCTTACTTACCCAGTAAGATTGCTAGGAATACTGTAAACAAGGCAGGCCAACATTTCCAAGTGGCTTTATTCCATAAAGCCCAATCTTTGTTTCCCAAAAGCTGTTTGGTCATATCTGAGTCTATGCCTGTTTCTCTCAAATGTGACATTCCAGTCAAAGCTTTGATAAGATAACCAATGTTTCCAATTGTGTCCCGTTATAAGGAGAACAGATTCTTACTGAACTTATGCAAATAACTATATTGCCATGAAAATAACACTTACTCACCAAGAGTATCCAAATTCTGGAGGGATCAGGTAGGGAGAAAAAGATAAAATGTTTCAATTTTGTTTACAAAAGCATAATTTACCAAATTGTTATAAGTCATAGTTAGTGTGAGAGTAAAGAGAAAAAGGTTTTCTTAAATCTGGAAAAACAAAACATTTAAAAATTGGCAATATTTCAAATGAATTCATAAAAATTATAATCATCCTCATCAGTTCATTCAGTCCTGTGTAATCTATTTTTGAGCTTAATCTTCTGTTAGCAGTTTTATGGGGTTATGAGTTTCTCCATTCAAGTTCTGTAATTTCTTATTCAGTTCAATTTTATAATCTGAAAGTTTGTCAGAAAGCTGTATTTTAGAATAAATGTCAGAGCCCTTTCTATGAATCTCTGTAGATTAAGACATTTGTAAAAGTAGAGTAAAACAGAACTGTGTAAATGACAAAAGGCTTAAAAATGACAATTAACAAAGAAACTTGGTTATTTCTGGAACATACAACCCTTTAAGATAATAACCAGAATTATGACTGACAACCAGGACAGATTAGAATTTTCTGGAATGCTATATAACTTTTAAAATACTTACATCAATAACACTTACCCACACAATATCATAGGTCCCTATGAAACAATGCTTAGTTATCCATTTAACCATGCTGACAGTTAAAGGATTTTAGGCAACTGTAGAGAATTAAATAGCTGTAAGAAAAACCTTAGCACCTGTGATTAAAGACCTGATTGAAACCATATAGGAAATTTATTTCTGATAAAACACAAAAGCCCTACCCTTCTGGTAGACTACTCAAAGGAAAAAAACCTTTCATAATCTCTTTACCAAGAGCAGACTAAAAGTTTAAGAAAATCATCCTTTTAAGACAGGGAAAAAAAGCAAATTCTAATTTTGCATCAGTTTGCTTTTGATATTAAAACTCACTTACTTAATTAAATCCATTTAAATCTTAGCCAACTGGACCATGTACAAAACTCTTTCTTAGAATTCCTCTTTAAAAACTTTCTATTACTTTCTTTTTACATTCAGAACTTGTCCCATGCCTTCTTTTTCTTTTCTTCCAGTACTTTAGGACAAATTTATCTTTCTTAACAAAACAAACAAAAATATTTCCATTCTTTATACCTTATTTACTGAAAACATATATCTTACTTTCCCTGAATACAAAATATTTTCCTTATTAATTTCTAGTAGCTTAAATCACACATTAGAATTTTTAACCCTTAAAAACCTTAATTTTTATGTAAAAACTAAGAAGTAAGCAATTATAAACTGTCTTTTACATTAGCATTCTATGGCTTGGCAAGTTTATAAATACTTTTTATAATTTCAGAAACATGTTACTCTCTAGTACAATCTTTTTTTTTTTGAGGAAGATTAGCCCTGAGCTAACTACTGCCAGTCCTCCTCTTTTTTGCTGAGGAAACCTGGCCCTGAGCTAACATCCGTGCCCATCTTCCTCTACTTTATATGTGGGACGCCTACCACAGAATGGCATGCCAAGCAATGCCATGTCCGCACCCAGGATTCGAACCGGCGAACCCTGGGCCACAGAGAAGCAGAACGTGTGAACTTAACCGCTGCACCACTGGGCCAGCCCTAGTACAATCTTTTAATAAAACACAAGACATGTTTACCAATAGACCCAAACACCTTTTAGTTTCTCTGTAATAAGACAAAAGTAGGCAAACTTATATTTAGTAATTAATGTCTAACAGTTTATCTTATTTAGAAATAATGTAGATATTCCACAAATTTCTCATCATTTAATTGAGCAAAACTTCAAAGATTCAAATTACTAGAGAGATTTTGGAAATTATTAAATACATATAAAATATAATTATTGCTAAAAGTTTAAACTCTTATCTCACTTACATCTAAATCATTTGTTCCCAACAATTATGTCTAGATTACCCATGAAAACTTCATGAGACATTAGATAAAATTAGCTATCATTCTAAGTTATTATGCTGGCAAATTTGTAGCAGGGATAACATGAGCTTTTTTAACTACTAAACTCAGGCTGCATATCTGCATCATATCCAATACTGATAATTCTGAAGACATGTCTGTTTTAATCAAACCAACAAACTTAAGCTTTCATTCACCAAAGACATGTAAGCACTTGCTTTCAGTCAATTAAACAGAGCTCTTAATTTTAGCAGTACCACCTTGAGGTAAAATATCACACATATAGACACACAGGTAGACACAGAAACGTCAAGTTTTTTTTTATGAATCATGTGCAAAACAAAGCACACTAGTCTATGAGAAATATTTGTATTTCAAAGAATGGCTCTCGAGCCCCAGAGAAGATGGGAGTAGAAAATCTGCACCATAAAGGCACAGAGCAAGTAGTCACATTTTCTTCAAGATGAAGTTTCCGGGGCATATTTGCCTTATCTGTTTCTAATGGCTCAATCTTTTGTCTCAATCAATATCTAGCAGCATTTTGAGGAATAGGAGAGGCTTTGGGATTGGCAAAAGACAGGTGAACTTTGAACTGCATTCTAGAGTTATACATCCAGCCTTGCAGAGATTTGCAAGACAAAGACAGTTGCTTCCAGTCACCCAAAGAACTGGACTACAGTCCGACAAAAGAGTCTGACCCATCCCTCCAGCTACACCCTTCCAATTGCTTCTTTATATCAGGGAAATTTTTTTTTGAGGAAGATTAGCCCTGAGCTAACATCTGCCACCAATCCTCCTCATTTTGCTGAGGAAGATTGGCGCTGAGCTAACATCCGTGCACACTTTCCTCTACTTTTTTTATATGTGGGACACCTGCCACAGCATGGCTTGACAAGCAGTGCATAGGTCTGCACTCAGGATCTGAACCGGCAAACCCTGGGCCAACAAAGCAGAACACGTGAACTCAACTGCTGTGCCACTGGGCCAGCCCCTATATCAGGGAAATTTTTAACATAAGAGGAGAATCAAAGTTGTATGTTCTAAAACTTTCAGAACAAGGTATCATACCTTTAAAAGTCTGCACAAAGCATTTAACAAAGCGTCTCTTTCTAAGTGTACAATTTAACACCAGACCAATTTACCTTGATGGGGGAGCTTTATTATCCTTTTTTATTAGCACCTGATATTAGCCTCCTCTTTTTGTCTCATATTGTGTGGGTTCAAGCAACCTTACTGATTTCCCTTTAGTAAGTCTAATTAACACTGTCTGAAGGACAGATTTATATGCTGTCTTATAATCAGGCATGGGAAATATTCTCTTTCCCAAGTGACACACAATGCCTATCCTCACAATACAATCTATAATACAATCAGGGAAAAAGATACAATCACTTCACACAAAGCCTATAAACATATCAGTTTTTCTACAAAATTTTATTTGAATTCCATCAACTCTAATACCTGTATTCATAGCTTTCATTAGGACTTTATCAATAGGTCTTGGTCTTATAATTTTGGAAACAGGAAGCACTCGCAGTCAGACAATTTTAAAACATACTCAGGCAAAGTTGATATAACCTCTTTATATAAAATCAGCTCAAACATTCCAACATTTATAACCTTATCAACACTTATACTTTTACATTTTCTCAATTTAATTGTAACCTGAGTCAGGGTCTTAAGGCTAGTAATTATTTTTGTTTCTATTTCCTTTTTAATTTAGCCTTCTCATAGGTACCAATAAAAATTATGATGAGAGCTCTCACAAATTTTTTTCCCAATTTAGAAGTTTTTCCAATTTAAACAATCCATCACCTGGCCACATTGATGAGTAGGATCTTAACAGCAACTCATACCAATAAGCTTAACCATGGATACAAGAGGCATCCCCAAAAGAGATTCAGAAAGTTCAATCTTAAAAATAGTCAAAACAAAGGCCTTCATTGAACAACAAGAAATGAAAGTTAAAACAACAAAGGCCCCTTATGAAAGCAATTGGGACCCCTTATGACAAACTCCCCTGAGAGCTCACACAGCCAGACAAAGAGTGTGACCTGGAACTCCAGTCTACTCAACTGGCTAACGAGATGTGTACCAATACATGCATCCTCTGGATAGCAGAGACCAAAAAGGTCACAAAGCCAAGCTCTCAAAACACAGAACAAGACAAAAGGAAAACCTCATCCGATGCACATTAACAGCTTTTGCTAACCCTTGGGTCTCTCGGAGCAAAATTAATACCTAGGAGGGAGATGCTGCAGGGTTGGGGATCCTGTGTGCTTTACAGAATACCTTGTCATTGCACGAAAGTTTTCTTGAAGTTGGCAGGAGGACTTGTGTCATTTACCCCGTTTCATGACCACCTTCTCCTTTCACAGGAGATTTTTTGAGTTACCAAGCACCCCACTGGCTCTTAACTGCCCACCATATTTTAGGCCTTTTGGCTTGCAAGATGCCCTTAGCAACAGCTTTCACCTCATGAGCATATTCCCAGGCAACAGCCTTATAAAGATGCCTGTGTCTTATGACAAATGACAGAAAAAAGAGAGAGAAGGAAAAATACTATCTCTGGGAGGAAAACGATCTACAACCAATGAGTACTCAACCAAATTTCCTAGAGTTGCTGAGTCCAAGAAGCTAGCTTCACCAATATTTTCTCCTGCTAACCTAAATTAAGAAAAGCCAAAAAACTCACCACTCTCCCTTCTATTGGACCCTGCAGGCAGAGATCCAGGAGACTGATGTGGTAAGAACTCTTCCCTCCTGCTGGCTCTTGTCAGGGGTCCAAGATCTCTCAGCTGCAGTAGTGCAGGAGTGAGCAGTGTCCAGCCAGTGAAGTTTTATCCCATTCAAGTTTCCAAACTGTAGAGGAGGAAGACGAATCCTTTAGCCTCTGAGTCCTTCTGGCTGGGCTACAAATTAAACGCACATCAGACAGAATAATGGGAGAAAATCAAACAAAGTTTTGTAACATGGATGCATGAGAGAAACCCAAGAAAGTGGGTAATTTGCCAAAATGGCAGACACTGTTCCCTTAAATACTATCTTCAGCTGAAAACAAAGGAGGATGTTGGGGATGGGGGAGTCAGTTATGGGAGATTACCAGAAAAGCACAGGAAACAAGAGTAAGGTTATCATGCAGATTTAGGTCCTTGCCAGCCACATTGATAAAAATTTCTAGAGATAAAGTCATCCCCCTTCTTCCTGGTACAGAGAGAGATACCTTTACAGAAGGGGATTTCCCTCAGAAATTTAAATGTCTCTTACAAAGGGTACATTCTACTTTTCAGAGCTTCTCTCATGTCTGCAGTTTTTAAAAGTAACCAGCCCAAAATAAACCTCATGCCAAAGAGATACACTTTGGGGTGGCCAATTCTGATCCCCTACAAGGGCAAAGGTATTATAGAAAGAAGGAAAAGAATTAGAATCAATTCAGACATAAGAAAGTAAAATGTAGGTTCAAGTCTTACTGCATAGATCAAGGGAACAGTTGGGGCCATGCTACAGGGTCTTTGAATGGCAGCCTAAAGAATTTGAACTTCATCCTGCAGATGACAGCAGTCACTGGAATGCTTTGAGAAGGTCAGGAACAGGATGAAATAGCATTTTCAGGAAGATTACTCTGAGAGTATTAGGCAAGATGACTTAGGGAAGTGGTTCTCAACTCTGGCAACTCATTCATTACCTGGAAGCTTCTTTCTTTTCTTGTTTTAACTTTTCATTTTAACATAATTTCAGACATTCAAAGTATTCCAAAAATAGTCAAAGTTCCCATATACCCTTCACTCAACTTCCCAAATATCAAGGCTGTAGATAACCTGAGTATAATTATCAACATTAATGAATTATCATTGATAGTGTCCATGAAAATAATCCATAACCAATCTATAAATGAAAATTTGGGTGAGTTTATTCTGAGCTGAAATCTGAGGACCATGGCCCAGGGCCTTTCTTCCCAAAGGAAGAAAGGGCACTGAAGAAGTGGGGTGCACAGAGTGGTTATATACCCCCAAACAGGGTGTTTCACATATGATTGAAATGTCCCTCCCACAATAGTCACAAGATTACCCTGTCGGCACAGCACTTGATGGACACAGCAGGTAGTGGGTCTGCTATCTTGGTGGGCGGAGCAGGAGGCAAGTCTATTGTCTCCAGCTGGCCAGTCAGGTGAGCACAGCAATCAGTTTCTAGCCTAAGGAAAGATGCTTAATCCTTAAGGAGACGACAACGTTGGAGGGGGAGGGAAGTTGCACCTTTATCTCAAGGGCCTTTGTTCTTGTCATAGGGAATATCTAAAGCAGATATACAATGCATGCTCAACAGCCAAGGTCAGGCCCTTTTGGAAAGACAAGGTCAGGCCGAATTAGGTTAATAACAAATGGCTTCCTCACATTCTCCAATATATCCTATTGCTTGCCATTTTTATTTGTCAATAGAATACAATGAACCAATCTACAGGTCTTATTCAAATTTCATCGACCTTCCCACTAATGTCCCCTGTCTAAACTAGGATCCAACCCAGGATCACACAATACATTTAGTTCTTTTGTCTCCTCAGTCTCTTTAATTAGGGCCAGTTCTTCAGAATTTCTTTTACTTTCATCATCTTAATATTTTTGAAGAGTATTGGCCATTTTGTAGAATGACCCTGATTTGTGCTTATCTAATATTTCCTCACGATTAAACTTAGGTTAGGCACTTTGGGCAAGAATACCACCAAAGTGATGCTGTGCCTTCTCAGTCCATCATATCAGGCACATGATATCAATATCTCTCCTTACTGGTGATGTTAACTTTGAACACTTGGCTAAGGTTTTTCCAATGTAAAATGACTATTTTATGTGGAAGCTTTTTTAAACTACTGATGGGGTTCAGGGCAGGCCGCCCCAATATGTGCCACTCTGGTATGCGGATTATTTCAAGCTGAAGACAATAAAGGCCCAGAAGACTCAGAAAGAACATTCCCCCTTACCCCGCCTAACTGCCTAAAAGAAATTTAAAATAAAGGCCTGTCCCCAGAACAAGCCTTCACCATAGATAACTCTGGGTATCAGTAGACTGGGAGGATCCATGCTAAGCCCACTCTTATCAAAGTTCTATTTACCAAACATTTGCTTTTCCGTTTCCATGTGAGTTGCCTTCCTCCCCTTTGAAGCCCCAAATCACTATCCCCAAGATCCTCCTTGTCTGTAGCTGAAGATACTTAAACAGGCAGCCTCGGCCAATTGGCTGAGTTACTCAGTTTCTCCTGAGTTTCTCCCATGTATACATGCCATTAAATTTTGTTTGATTTTCTCCTGATAACCTGCCTTTTTAAATATTTGACCAGCCATAAGAATCTTAAGGGAAAAGGGAGAATTCTCCCACTTCTCCAACACTACCAATGCATGGGCCATACCCTACACCAATCAAATCAGACTCTTGGGGCTGGCCCTGTGGCCGAGTGGTTAAGTTCACAAGCTCTGCTGCAGCGGCCTGGGGTTTTGCAGGTTTGAATCCTGGGCACTGACATGGCACTGCTCATCACGCCATGCTGAGGCAGCATCCCACATGCCACAACTAGAGGGTCCCACACCTAAGAATATACAACTATGTACCGGGGGGCTTTGAGGAGACAAAGGAAAAAAATAAAATATTTTTTAAAAAAATCAGGGGCTGGCCCCGTGGCGGAGTGGTTAAGTTCGCGTGCTCCACTGCAGGCGGCCTAGTGTTTCGTTGGTTCGAATCCTGGGGGGACATGGCACTGCTCATCAAACCACGCTGAGGCAGCATCCCACACGCCACAACTAGAAGGACCCACAACGAAGAATATACAACTATGTACTGGGGGGGCTTTGGGGAGAAAAAGGAAAAAATAAAATCTTTTAAAAAAAAATTCAGACTCTCTGGGGATAAGGCACAGGCATTGGTAGGTTTTAAATGCGCTGCAGGTGATTCTAAGCAGCAACCAGGGATGGAAACTGATGAGGATTTTTAGGCTGCTTAATTTTAAAATGGCTTATGATGAGGATTTTTAGGCTGGTTAGTTTTAAAACTACAGATGAGATTCAGGCTCCAAGGAGTGGAATTTGTTTGCTCCTTTGTTGGGAAACATTTACATTTCTAAGGGAAACCTCTATCTGTGAAGATGCCTCCCTCTCTGTGCCAGGAAGAAGGGGGAATGGTCTTATCTCTAGAAGCTCTTAATGGGGAAGGCAAGAACTTAAGTTGGTTGCTGTCTGGCAATCTCATGTAACTGGTTTAGGGTGGTGGCTTCTGACCTTTACTTAATCCGATTTGATTCTTGTCTAAAAGTCATGGGATCACCCAATGACCAGACCCCACCTGCACTGATACCATTTTAACTTTTTTTCATGTTCTTTCCTTTGTCTTGTAAAGAGATGAATCATATACCTATGCCTTAAATTTAGCTCTAACCCTCAACTGGGGGCAGCAGAAGCTCTGACTGCCCATGGGACCTGTCCCCATGTCAGCGGGGGCAGCAGCAGGAGCTCTGACTGCCCGTGGGTCCTGTCCCCACACACCAGCTCTGCCTGCCCATGGGTCCTGTCCCCATGCCAGCGGGGGCAGCAGAAGCGGCAGCAGCAGAAGCTCTGACTGCCCATGGGTCCTGTCCCCATGCTACACTCTTCTCTAAATAAAAGAGCACTACTGCCAGATCTTGAGAGTCTAAGAAATCTTTCTTTCGACTCCTCGGCTCACCGACCCCGCATCAGAAACCACCAGGTTAGTCAATGAAGATTAGAATCCTGGAAATCAGCAAAGAAGCCAGTCCTTGGGCCTCTATTTGTAAAAGAACAGCCAGTTCCAGGCAAAGATAAATATATCCAGACTTCAGCATGGACCCACAGTCGGGGAAAAGGAAAGGCCAGAAAGCCCCTCATTGAGAAAGTGATGCATGAGTAGACTGTCGTTGAATAAGAGGAGAAGGCAGGACGCTCAGTGAAGTGTCCAGCCCTCCTGGTCTATTTTCTCTCCAGACCTCAGAAAAACCTTTGCTGCAGCAAAAGCACACACCATATAATTTTACTGTCATAAGCCTGACCTGAGCTACTAATTGCCACTGACGTAGGAAATTATGCATTATGTGATATAAATATGCCACCACACATGCAAACACAAACACTTTCGGATGGGTGAAGGAATAATTCACAGAATCTGGGTCAGAAGTACGTGACCTCCCTTAAACAACCTTACCCTCCCTACTTGGTCTTTTGCCCTTAATCTCTTCTGGAGTAAGGGAGTAAGGACCCTGTTGTAAATTCCATGGAATAGCAAACTGTACACATCTCCTGTCACTAGGTTGTTGAAGCAATGACACTGTGCTCAACTTCCTTAGCGTTATTATCTTGGAGTTTCCAAGAAGAGATTTCATCAACACCTCCCTTAGAAGGGCTATCTGATAACATGCAAAGAGAAACACCAATTTAACCAAAATCTGGGGGCAGGAAGGACCCTGATGAGAACTAGCCCTAAAGTATCCACAAACTACTAGCACCTGATGTTGCTGGTGCAGGAGGAGCTGCTGCTATTCAATAGTGACAAAAGAGAAGGCAGCTCGAACACACTGGGTGTACTAACAAAGACTTAACTCAATTATCCCTCAATTATTACACAGCCAATTATCCCTCAAGTGTCTCTGTGGGGTCTCACTGAGAGGACTGGCATATAATTAAATGCTAACACATGGATGAAATAATTTATAGAAGGGTGGGATCAACTAGGTCAGGAATGACTGGGAAAGGTTTCAGGAAAGAGGCAGGATGCAGGTTAGGCCTTTGAATGGTTAAGTCTTAGGGAAACAGAGACAAAGAGAAATAGAAGCACAGGGAACGAGATATTAGGCACCACTGTAGATGCTAGTTTTGAAGGAGATTTCAGGAATGAGAGTGGGTTTGCATCTGTTATTTTATTTATTCCTCTCAACCACCATATGGGCTTATTTCCGAGGAGGATGCTGATCCTTCAAAAGGTGAAGTAACTTGCCAAGGTCAGTAGCGGATCTGGGATTAGAAAGTAGCTATGTCTAACTCCAAAGCCCACACCAATACCACTACCACTGAGAGAGGACTGAACACAGTATGTTTAGGGAAGAGGAAGGGGCAGAGATGGCTACATCAGAAAGACAGGGTTAAGACACAGTGCAGTCAGGTAAACTTGCTAACGTGGGACCTTGTGTTGTACAGCCATGAAAATTAGACAGAGACATTTGAACTTGGTCTTCTAGTTTCAGAAGAGCCATCGAAAGTTTTGAGTAAGAGAGTAACCAAAGTGAAGCCTTCGAGCAAAGACCAAAGGGGATGGGGGTGAAAATGGGAGTTCTGGGTTCCTAAGCTACAGAGATGCCACTAACAATGGTAAAGAGGGGCACAGAATATAGTGGAGCAAGAACTGGACTAAGAGTCAGATGCTCGGGTTTAAATGTAAAGACTTATGCAATAAAGTCATGGCTACATCAGGCAAGTGACATTCTCCATCTGGACTTCAGTTTCTCCTCAGCCACAAATCAGATGAAGTGAGACTTAACCTCTAAATGACCTCTCAAGCATTGCTATTCAAAGTGTGGTCCACCAACCAGCAGCAAGGCATCGTCCAAAAGCTTATGAGAAATGCAGAATCTCAGTCTCCACCAGAAGAATCAGATCTGTATTTAAACAAGATCCTCAGGTGATCTGTAAGCCACATTAAAGTTCAAGACACTTCTCCAAATTGTTCACACTCACCTCAACCCTGTCACTTCACAGGAAAAAACAAAAACAAAACACAGAATGTTTCCCTTTTCACTTCATCTGTGCCCTTTTCCTAATCCTAACCTCCCCTCTCAGACTTGCCCACATCCAGATAGAGAGGTTTTAGGAGCACCAGTGGGGCAGCGCTGCCTCCTGTGGCCATGATCAGTAAATGCACCTAGTCTTAGCACTCTCACCAGTAAAGGAGGGGGAAGGCTAACAGAGGGGGTGAAGTCCAAGTCACAGATTAGATAAGAGAATCACAACCATCCACAATGACAGGAAGTAACTGTCACACACAGCTCAGCCTGCATCATAATGTCGCATTTCAAAGGGCAGTTTTTGTAATGCCTAATAAAATGTATCAGTGTGATACCTGGGCTCCAAGCCAACCTCTGCCCTTGTAACCTTCAAAAAATTCACTGTGACAGTTATTTTCAGACGTCCAGCCCCTGCTGGAACTCTGCCAGTAAACCTCAGTTTTCCAAGGAAACTAACTTCACTGTGTCATTCTTTCTCCTCCTGAGTCAAAATGGGTCTGACGCATACTCATCAATCCTAGTCCTACTCTGCGTAGGCACTGTAATAAGTTTAATACTTTTTCACACGACAGACCTTCAAACATTTGTGAGCAACCACCATACACCCCTGCCATCTTCCCTCAGCCATTTCCCAAATGACATATTCTGAAGTCCCTGCACCCTCCTGTCACTTTCCAGTGGGCAAGTGAAGTATATCAACCACAGGGGAAACTCTGAATTCTAGGAGTGTTCTAACCAGAGCAGCAGAGCCACAGGACCACCTGCTTCTCCATTCTGGGCGCTACACCTCTATGGAGAAAGCCAAAGACCACTCAGCTCATTTGAGGATACTGCTTTTCCTACTCATACTGCTCAGGCCTCCCATACCTGTGTAGGTGCATGCTTCTTATTCAGTTTTATTTTTAAGGAAATATTTATTAGAACCTGCTATGTCCTGTGCACTAGAGAGACAAAGATGAACCAGACATGGTCCCTGACCTCACTGAGCTCTAGGTTATGGGGGAATCCTGAATCAAAGCCACCCCATTACAGTTCAGTGAGAAACACCTTGCCAGAGACAAACACAGACTTTTTTGGCCCATGTCATGAATTCCACGAAAATCTTCCACTCTTAGTTTTCTCAGCTCAGTTTTCCTCATTGCAAGCTCAAAGTGGAAAAAAAAAAAAAAAGCAACTGTCCAGATAGTCCTTTTGCAGTCATGGTTGGATTGGACATTTCCTTCTGGCTAACCCAAGGTGTCAGAGGCTCCCACTTCATTCTGAATGTCCTCTCTCTCCTATTAGTGTTCACCACATGTGCACAAGCAGCAGCCAGGCAGCTGCACACTAACAGAAATTCTAGCAAGTCAGGAATCTTGACTTTTAGTCCTGTGGCTTTGAGGCTAACTGACTGCGTGATGTTGAACAAATCATATAACTTCTCTGAGATTTAATTCCACTTCTGTAACATGGGACTGTTGGATTAGATCTCCATGGGTCTACATGTATAGTGAGAGCTCCTCAAAGACAGCATCACCCCTTAACTCCTCTCGGGAGCCACCACCTGGCAAATACCCAGGCACACCTTAGGTGCCCAATGTTCACTGAATGCATGTATGAATAAATGATTATTAGAGCAACATGAATCATGGAATCAATCAACAAATATTTCTGAATGTCTGCTAAGTACACTGTAGAGTAGGGAGACCAAATAGCTGTGGCAGAACAATATTTTCTTCCTACTTTCCCCTTACCTCCCTCCCGGAGGTGGGGGTTCCTTGTAATTCAGAGAGACCGTGCTGGCACAAATACTGTTCTAGAAATGGGTTCTAAGTAACTGTGAATATTAACAAGAGAAAAGGCCATTCGTCTTGGGGTTGTTTTATATCAATGGATCTGAGGAACCCGAAGCCCCCTCCCATGGTACACAGGACCCAACACCTCACCCCAAGTCCGTGGAGGGGAAAATCAAATAGGTGACCTGACGGGGAGGTGGGACCTGGGGAGAGCAGAGGAGTAAACAGACTAGGGCACCTGGAGGAAGATCTGAGGAGCTCCCTGATCCTGAGCAGCCTCGGAGGGGACTGATGGCAACTCAATGGGAAAAGTAAAGCACCTCCCTCAGGTTCCATGTGTATGAGTGATCACTTATGAGTAAAATCTTCTTTCTGATAAAGGAATGCACTTTAACATGCTTTCTAACACATCAGGCCTGGTTAAAGTGTTACAAAAATGTCATTCCATTCAACAAGCATTTATAGAGTATTCCCAAAGTGCCAGGCCCTATGTAAGTTCAGGAACACAAATAAAACAAAAGCCAGCCCCTGCCATCAAAGATCCCCCCAACTAGCTCCATGCTCCTTCTCTGCATGGCCTTCTCATCTGCCCTCCACCAAACCAAACCTACCTCACCGGCAAGTCCCGGCCCAGGTTGCACTGACCCAGAGACCCTTGAGCTACTCTGACTCCATGATGAACTCCTGTCACTTCTGAAATTTGGTTCCACTTATATCTTGAGATTTTATGAAAGGTATGTCATCTCCCTAGCTACTCTTCAGCCTCCTGAGGACAAAGGGAATTGTTAGAATTTTCCAGAGAGCAGCCACATCAGTGATTTGTATCAGACCAAGCTAAGACCAAGCCCAAGCCTTCAACTTAAGGACAATCTCCGCTGTTGACCACAGTGTCTGGCCCCCTGCATGCTTTACAAACTTTGTGGCAGCAAAGTCTACAATCACCTCCCAACCTGACAACAGGCAGGGATAACATGAAAATGGAGAGGGTAAGAAGGATCAAACAAAAATCAAAAAGGGCATGACTCATGCCTTGCCTCTTCCCCCCTCTTAGGTGAAACAAAGTCACACCACCTGTTCTCACTCCTGCCTGCAGGATGCTGGGGAGGACCTCCTTGTTAACTGTCCCCTCTGTCCCCAAAAATATCACCCAGCACTCAAGCCTACCTCTCCTCTTCCTTTGAGCTTGTTTCCTAGTCTCTGGACTAGGAGTCAGGTTTAGTGAGTGCTGATGTTCTGTAACCTACATGTTCACTCCAAGTCGTATTACCTCCTTCTTTTGCCCTGGCTGTTTCCAAACAAGGTCTGGAGCCAAGAGCCCCAGCAGGCTGGGCAAACACCTAAAGGGCTCCTTCCCTCCTGTGGTTCCTGCTTCTCAAACCCTATTTCTTGGGCCTGAAGCCCTGGAGATCTTCCACCAACCCAGTTCCCTGTCCTTTAGGCTGGAGCAACTAAGCCACAGCCGCTTTCCTGACGAACAAGAAGGAGGCCTTGTGCGACCCACTGCTCCAGGGGCAGTGTTTTGGGCAAGAGAGAACAGCCTCTCCTCCTTGATCCTCTCTGATTCCCACCTCATGTGGCTATGGAATTGGAGGAAATTGTCTACAATGAGGACAGGGCCACTTCCCAAACAACAACACTACTATTGCTGATATTGTGCCGAGGATGGCAGCAGGGAGGATAGAGTGGAAACAGACCATGTTATCCTCTCTTCTGCCAACATTTTTACTCACTTTCCTCTCAGATATTAAGCTATAAGGCATAAACAAAAGGCATAAGGAAATCCAAATGAACAAAAAGATTTGGGGAAGAAGTCAGAAAACACTAGTGGGTAGGGAGGCAGGAAGGAAGAGAGAAGGGAACAAGTATTGCTGCCAGGTTATCAGTCACCATCTTATGTTCTTAAGAATGCTTCATCTCTGTTATTTGGCCAGTTTCACCTCCCAGATTCCTGTAAAGCACCTGGTCCAACCTGGAACATAACAAGGCCAGCGTCACTCCACTGTTCTCCCCTCTAATGGGAACACTGGCCTGGGATTAAAGCACAGACCACCAAGCCAATTATTGAGACCTGAGCCATCCCAAAAAGAGGGTAGTCTTGAGCTGGGAACTTTCCACACATTCTTCAAGTGATTTAGAGGAGCACCACAGTCACCATGAAAGTTCTAATTTCTTCCCTTCTTCTGTTGCTGCCAAAATGCTGATGTCTGTGGTCTCTAGCAGCCCAAATCCAAATAAGTAAGATTAATTTCTATAAAGGGGAACAAGGGGGGAGAAAATATGGCAAAAAACATGAATTGAAATGTAGCCCCTTTTAGCCAGAGGGATTGGAGCAAGTTAGCCTATTTCAATGCTCACTTCCTCATTTACAAAATAGAGAAAACTGTACTTACATCAAAGAGTGTTGTGACAGTTAAATGAAAATGCCTGAAACTGTAGCTGGCAAAAATAAAACAAAATAAAGTACTGGCTCAACAAAGACTTGCTCCCTTACCTGTCCCACAATCTCTTTTCCAGAAGAGTAATGAATTTCCCCCCAGGCCAACCTTGCTGGTGGTGGTGTAAAGCTGTCAAAGGTACTCATACCCTCATAGAAGATACGGAAGTCCTTGCTTTTATTCTTTATACTGCACCAGACACACCACCAACAATTCCTAATGCTATTTAATGATCAAGTAAGAATTATAAAAATCCTAGTTTTCCATATTTGAAGCTTCAGCCATACCAACCTCAGTTTTAACAGCTCACCATTTGGAAAGCAGACCTTTGGTTAGGGGTGCCAAATGGGCTCCAGTTTCACTACAGCTCAAGTGGCCCAGCCCTTAGCAGAACAACCACACAGAAGAGAGCTCATCCCCATGTACGTTTCTACTTGACAGAACCATCTCCACAAGGGCTATTGTGAGGTGAAACAGCTTTGTTACACTCACCAACGGCTCAGGGTTTAAAATCAGAAGTTCACCGTATTCCACCCAAATATCAAACCTCCTCTCCCTTGTAGAAAGAGCTCTCTGCAAGCTGCTGGGCCCCACAGCGCTAGGGCTTAGACACCTTTCTGGAAGGGAAGGCTTTTTTCCATCACTATGACAGACACCAATGCTAGAGTCCTCAGACTGCATTCAAAGCTCTAGCCACAATCTGCCTTTCCAGTCCACCCCCTCCACTCACTAACCAATGCTCTATGCTGCACCTAAACCAGACTGTTAGCTCTTCGCTGAACAGGTCTTGTGCTTTCCTACCAGTTCTACTTTGGTCATACACCCAGCTCAAAACCACCTCCTCCCCACAGCCTTCCTTGATTCCTCCCACGACCAGATGTGAGCTCTCCCTCTTGTGGACGTGCTTAGTCCTAGCTTGACTCTTTCTGCACTTATCATATTCGGCCTTATACTGCAGGTGTTGCTGTGCCTCTCCTACCTCCACCCCCTGCCCTCCTACACTGTAACCTCCTTGCTGGCACTATTTGGTGTATTGTTTCCATATCCCTCACATTATCCAGCACAGCACTCTGTAAATATTTGCTAAGTGACAGAATAAGTCCTCAGGTTTCTAAGTTCAAAATACTGCCCATGGAAAACTCTACACCTGGGTCTGATAGCAGCTCTACTGACATTTGAGGCTGGATAATTCTTTGTTGTAGAGTGCCATTCTGTGCATGGTAAGATGTTTATAAGCAACTGTGTAGCCTCTACACACAGAAGCCAACAGCAGCCAGTCCATGCACCCCTCTCCCCCAGTTAAGAAAGCCAAACATATCTCCAGACATTACCAAATGTCCCCTGGAGGGGGAAGCCACTCCCCTGTTGAGAACCACTGCTCTACATCAGTAGTTCTCAGATCTACACGTTTAGACTTACCTAGACCTTTAGACTCAGCCTTGAAGTCAGGGGAACCTAGATCCAAATCCTGGCTCTGCCTCTTACTTTGCAATCCTGAACAAGTTGCATAATTTTCTGGAGCCTCGTTTCATCATCACAAAATGAATAAAACACCATTAGCACATAGAATTGTTGTGAGGATTAAAAGATCTATAATGTGCACCTAGTAAGGCTTCAATAAATGGAGGGAGTGGAATTTCTAAGTAGTTTCTAGAGCACAAGGACACTGGACTGGGGAAAGCTCACTGCGCTGCCAGGCAGCATGATTACAAACCATATCAGATCCGAGCTGTCAGCTCAATTCTTGCAACACTGACGGAGTCTGGCTAGAGGAAATGACACCCCCCCACCTACCCCCCAAAAAGAAACTCTGATCTAGTTTTATCTCTTAAAATAACTACATACAGGGTCAGGCCCCATGGGGTAGTGGTTAAGTCCAGTGTGCTCAGCTTTGGCAATCCAGGTTCACAGACACGGATCTACACCATGCATGGAGCCATGTGTGGTGGTAACCCACATACAAAATAGAAGAATGTTGACACAGATGTTAGCTGAGTGAATCTTCCTCAGCAAAAAAAAAAATTAAAATTAAAAAATAAATACATACATGCTCAATATGCTTTTCACAGGGGAGAGGGGAGAATATATGAGAATGTTAGGAAATGAATTACTTATGATAGTAGATTACTCTTTGCTTATAATATTATTTATTAATTATAAAATTACTTATATAAATAGCTGACATGTGTTAAGCTATCCTATGTGGCAGGCATTGTTTAAGCACTTCACACATATTATATCATTCTGTCCTCACAGAAATCTAATGTAGTTTTTTATTTTTAACTTTTCATTATTCAGACTTAAAAAATATTGTAATATAATCAGAGTTCCAACATATCCTTCATTCAGTTTTTCAAATAACATCTTACATAATCATAATACAATTATCAAAGCCAAGAAATTAGCATTGATACAATACTTATAACTAATGTACAATATTCAAATTTAGCTAATCATCCCATTAATGTCCTTTCTCTGGTCCAGAATCCAATCCAGGATCCTACACTGAATAAAGTTATCATGTCTCCTTGGTCTCCTCCAACCTAGGGTAGTTTCTTAGCCTTCTTGTCTTTCATCACCTTGACATTTTTGAAGAGTACTGGTCAGTTATTTTGTAGAATGTCCCTCACTTTGGGTTTGTCTGATATTTCCTCACGATTAAGCTCAGATTATATATTTTTGGCAAAAATACCACAGAAGTGATGTGTGCCTTCTCAGTGCATCCCATCAGAGGACCCATGATATCGATAACTCTCATTACCAGTGATGTTAACTTTGAACACTTGGTTAAGTGCTGTCTGCCAGGTTTCTCTACTGGAAAGTTACTATTTTCCCATTGTAATTAATAAGTATCTTGTGGAGAGATACTCTGAGACTGTGCAAATACCCTATTTCTTCTCATCATACTTTTTCCCATTAATTTTTAAAGTCCATTGATGATTCTTGCCTACAACAAGTATTACCATGGTATTACCCAAACAGTGATTTTCTATTTCCATCATTCCTTCTACATTTCTCAGTTGGGATTCTACCCTAAGAAAGAGCTGTTCCTTCTCTCCCATTTATTTATTTATTCAATTATTTATTTATATAAGTAAAGACTCATGAATATTTATGGATTATAATCCATTGCTATCACTATTTATTATGTTGCTCATTTTGTCCCCAAATTAGCCATTGAGAGCTCCTTCAAGTAGGCGTCTGTGTCTTTTTGACATAGCATTTGTTTAGCAGTTCCTGACTTTCTGACACCACAAGATGTTCCAGGCTCATCTTGTACGAAATTTCCTGCCCTAGTCCTGGAAGAAGCCTCTCCAAGGATGTTAACTGGTTCCTTTGATGGGAGAATGGCATTCACAAACCAGGACACTAGATATTGCCCAGGTTGCTATTGCTTCTAGGCCCTCTAGTGGACAGAATTGGGAAACAGATGTATGCATACACACACTAATGTGCTATTATTAGCACCATCTTACAAATTAGGTAAATAAGGCACAGAAAAGTTAAGTAACTTGTCCCAAATCACAAAGCTAATATGTAATGGAACTTGGAAGTCAAAATAATGATAGATCTGCCACAAGTCCTAACAAGTGGAAGTCATTTTTTTACACATACAAGTCAGCAGAAACTAACAAGCCTAACATTTCAGCAGAGACTCTCTCTTGGGAAAAAACTAGAAGTCCGCAAAAATAACCACAGTAATCATTAGGTACTGAACACCTACTGGGGCAGTGAGCACTGGGCACCCACAGTAGCTCATTTATTCCTAATTCTGCAAGGTGGTTACTATTATCCTCATTTTACAAATCAGAGAACCAAAGACCAAAGAAGCTAACTGATTTGTCCAAGACTACAGAGTTAAGTGACAGAACAAGCAGTTGAGCCCAAGTCTGTCTGGATATAAAGTCCATGTTTCTCCCACTGGATCAGTATTTTCCAAATTTTATTTTAGGTAGAACATAAATTAGCTTTTACTTTAATACTTATAAGTTTATTTGAATGCATGTTAGAAAAAAATCTAAGCATATATCATACCCATAATCTCACAGATAATATTGCATAGGATGAGGCTGTTTTGTAAATTAAATTTATTTAAACAAAAAGCATGAAGTAAATAACAGTAGAAGTGGTACAAGCTATAGCAAAAATCATAAAGGTTATCCATACATGTTGGAGGATTGGGAGACATTAGATTATAGTGCCATGCAGATTCATTGTCAGTTATACCATGAAATTAGGGTTTTCAGAAGGGCGTAAAGAAAAACAGACTAATGGGCCGGCCCTGTGGCATAGCAGTTAAGTCCGCACATTCCACTTCGGCAGCCTGGGGTTCGCTAGTTCGGATCCCAGGTGCAGACATGGCACCGCTTGGCAAGCCTTGCTGTGGTAGGCATCCCACATATAAAGTAGAGGAAGATGGGCACGGATGTTAGCTCAGGGCCAGTCTTCCTCAGCAAAAAGAGGAGGATTGGCAGTGGATGTTAGCTCAGGGCTAATCTTCCTCAAAACAAAAAAGAAAAAAATCTTCTAAAAAAAGAAAAACAGACTAAGAATCTTGGACCCGGGTTTTAGCTCCAGATGTGTAACCATTACCTTTGTGAACTTGGGCATTTCATTTGCTCTCTCTGGGCCTCAATTTAACCATCTGGGAAAAAAAAGAGAGAGTGATTTAGTTAATTAGTACAATCCTTTTAAAATCAATTTGGTAATGATATCAAGAAACACGAAGCTGTTCTTAACTTTTGACCTACTAATTCCACTTTGGGAATCTTGCCCAAAACAATTAATCCAACATTTGGAAAACAGTTACAAGAACAAAGAATGTCAATATCCAAAAATAAGCCCATCTAAATATTCTGCAATGAGAGTGTGAAGCGCATATACTTGTTGGGAGTGTTATATAGTCATTACAAATCTCTGTTATGAAGACAACAAAGCAACATGCTTATAAAGTGAACAAAAAGAAATTTGCTCACGAGCTATGGTTATCACTATATACAGAAAATCATATGCAGGAAAAACGCCAAAATACCAACACGTGGTAAGAGTAAAGATATCTTTATTTGTACTTTCCAAATTTTCTCTAATATAATTATATTACATTTAGAATGAAAAAAACTTCTCAATGAAGGGATTCAATTAAACAATATCCAAGATTCCTTCTCGCTCTAACATTCGGTGGCTTTCCTCTGGAACTAGGAAAGAGAGTGAGGTGAGAGTGAACTATTAGAACAGTTGGCATGGCAGGGGCTACGGATGCCTGTTTACATTACTTTAACAGCACTCAAAACAACACATGAGAACATTTGGAAACCAGCTCTCAGGGAAATGATGCAACACCCTCCATCTGTGTGGCAGAAAGGGCATGAGTCTGGGAAATAGGAGACCTGGATTGAACCAGATGATCTCTGAGGGCCCTCTCTAGACAACTTGTCCAAACGCTTACTAAACGAACATTTACCAAGTGCCTACCATGGGTCAGGAAGCATGTAGCTGAATGACTACTGAGCCACTGATTCAGAGTCTAATGACAGAGATTTTTCATTTGCTAGGGCTGCCATAACAAAATACCACAAACTGGTGGCTTAAACAACAGAAATTTACTTTCTCACAGTTCTGGAGGCCAAAAGTCCATGATGAATGTGTCAGCAAGTTTGGTTTCTTCTGAGGCCTCTCTCCTTGGCTTGCAGATGGCCCCTTCTTGCTATACGCTCACATGGTCTTTTCTCTGTGCACGTACATCCCTGGTGTCCCTGGTGTCTCTTTGTGTGTCCAAATCTCTTCTTCTTATAAGGACTCCAGTCAGATTGGATCAGGGCCCACAATAACAGCCTCATTTTAACTCAGTCACCTCTTTAAAGGCCCTGTCTACAAATACAATTATCTTGAGGTACTAGGGGTTAGGGCTTCAACATGAATTCTAGAGGGACACAATTCAGTCCACAACAGATTTCAAGCAAAAAAGTACAACTGCGCAATAATAGAGCTTCATTTAAATACAATGAGGAACCATGTGAAGGCTGACAGGAAATATCAGAAACTACTACACAGATGAAGCATCATCTGGGCTCCAGACTCTCAAGTCTATAAACCATCATCTTTGATTGTCACAAAAATATTTCAGGTATCGCAAAATGGGAATAACATAGCACGGGTGATAAGACAGACTTGAACAGAGGACAAAAGAGGAATGGATTTGTTCCAGGGCAACAAAGGTAAATACCATCCTCTTATACTTGAACTGGGATTATGGATTCAAATACAGCAAACTTGGAGGTCAGGTGAAGATCCTGACTGGTTTATGGAATAATCTGCTTCTTGCGCTCAATTCTTAAGGCATGAAGATGTTAAAGTGTGTGTGGGTAGGGGGTGGAGGGTCTAAGGTCTTGATTGACCCCCACCTTCTGTTCTCTCTTCCATCCAAATGCCATTCTGTCTCCATACTTCCAGCTTAGCTTTTCTCTAGGACAGATTTAAACCTCAATTCCTTATCCATTTAAAATACTCATCTCTTGAAGTACCCCAGATCCCAAAGCAAAAAAGGAAGAGAAATGGAACTGCATTGACCTAGGGAGCCCAAAGCTGGGGGACCATTTCTGTTGGCCCCGTCCCTTTTCAGAGCCTGGAAGTGACCTGCTTCCTTCCGAGAGGGGTCGCCAGAGGCCACAGGGACCAATGTCAGGCTTCTGGGAGGTGGCTCCAGGCAGCCAGCCAAGAATGTGAGTGCAAAGGTCAGTAATTCAGCATCAACAACAGCAATGCACCATCATGATCCCAACTTTTTCCTTGACTCTCTCTCTGAGACCACTGCAGATATTAACTGAGCTGACCTCATTCATTCCCCTCTCCACCAGCCCACCACATGCAGCACCAATGCTTGTTTTCTTCCTGAGTCTCAGGCAAGAGCTGGACTCCTCCAAGGTCAAGGGAGACCTGGCTGAATCTCTGGCTGCCCCCTCCCTCTGACCCTTTTCTCCAAGAACTCAGGACTGCCTTCCAAAAGCTTCCTGGATCTTATCCTCAACCTTATTTTACTCACAGGTAGGACTGAAATCAGAGAGGCAAAATGGCTTACCTGAGGTAAACAGACACTAAAGGCAGACATCTAGGTCTTATTCCTCATTTTTTGGTCTCCCTAATGTTATTGTGATGCCCCCTCTAAACCTGCCACCAAATTCTTGCCAATACAGCTCCGGAAAAACAACTCAGAAGTCCTGGGGCTCATATAACTGGATTCCTCTAATGCTCTGTGTTGACCTTTTTCCCCACCACACTGCAGTAGGAAACAGGAACTGAAAGGAAAGGAAGATGGCAAGTGAAGCCCTGCTCTATTCCCTACTCTCAAACATATTAACCCTCCCTTCTAAGCAATAATCTCATTATTTCAGATTGGTTCCTGAGAGCCCCTACAAGACAACTCACGACAGTGCCTGGGCTGCCACAGAAGCAGTGTCCCTGTGATCATTTAAAAGGCAATGTGAAGAAAACCAGTAAGTTTCAAAAGAATGACCTTCCTAAACCAGAGTCCCTGTGTGGAACCAACCAGAGATGAAGCAGGGGTTGAGAACAGACAAGAGAGATAAAATGAAGACCAGGATGAGCACACATATCAGCCCCTTCTACTCAATGTCAACTTGTGGGGAAATAGGAAAAGGAAGAAAAGCAGGATAAAATTCTCCTAATACCAGAAAGGTTTAATAAAAATCTCAGATTTTAGAACCGCATTGCTTATCAAAGTGGAGGGATGGGCCAGCCCGGCGGTACAGCGGTTAAGTTCGCAACATTCTGCTTCGGTGGCCCAGGGTTCGCTAGTTCGGATCCCAGGTGTAGACATGGCACCGCTTGGCAAGCCATGCTGTGGTAGGCATCCACATATAAAGTAGAGGAAGATGGGCACAGATGTTAGCTCAGGGGCAGTCTTCCTGAGCAAAAAAAGGAGGATTGGCAGCAGATGTTAGCTCAGGGCTAATCTTCCTCAAAAAAAAAAAAGTGGAGGGAGATGGGGCTGCTGGGGACCTGGTCATTGATCTCTGAAGATGACACCAGTGTCAGCATCAAACAGAATTTGATTCCCGCTAATCTAGCAGTCTTTAAATATCATATAAAAAGTAAACTGGCAAATGATAAACTGATTGATATTATGATATTATCAATAACACAATAAATCAGGATCCTTATCATTGTTGATGGAAGCAGAATACAATTTGGAGGTACCTATCAAAAATTTAAATGCATGTACCTTTTAACCCAGTAATCTCACTTCAAGAAATCTCTAAGGGGCCGGCCCTGTGGCCGAGCGGTTAAGTTCGCACACTCTGCTTCAATGGCCCAGGGTTTCACTGGTTCAAATCCTGGGCGCAGACATGGCACCGCTCATCAGGCCATGCTGAGGTGGCATCCCACATGCCACAACTAGAAGGATCCACAACTAAAAATACACAACCATGTACCGGGGGGATTTGGGAGAAAAAGGAGAAATAAAATCTTTTAAAAAAAAAAGAAAGAAATCTCTAGTATAGAATACTAGCATGGATACTCAGAGATATACCTACAAGAATATTAAATATAGTAGTATTTGTGTTGACAAATAAATGGAAATAAAAATGTTTATCCAAAGCAAACTGGGCAATGGTGCAGTTGTCAGAAACAATGAGGTAAATCATTATGTGTTGATCAAAAAGATATCCACAACATATTAAGTCAAAAAAAGATACAGAGACCCCTTCTTCACACTCTTCACAAAAATAAATTTCAAGTGGATTAAATATGTAAATTTGAAAGATAAATTTATAAGGGAATATAGGAGAATATATTCATGATTTTGGGGTATGAAAAAATTTCTTAAACAAGATACAAAAAGTAAAAGCCATAAAAGACAAGATTAACAAATCTGACTTCATTGAAATGAAGAAATTTTGGTCATAAAAAGAATAAAATGATAATTTCAAAGTAGGAGATGATATCTGCAACATATATAACTGACAGAGGATCAATATTCAGAATATAGAAAGAATTCCTAGAGATCAATGAAAGGAAGGCAGGCAACACCACAGACAAAAAGGCAAAAGACTTGAATAGGCACTTCAGAGACAAGGAAATCCAAATAACTAATGAACATATGAAATGGCACTCAACCTTACTAGTAAGTGGGAAAATGTGAATTAAACCCAAACAGATATCCTACACATCATCAGATTGGCAAAAATTTTACAGTCTGACAATACCAAGTGTAACAAAGAGCAGGACAGAGAAACTCTCATATCCTGATAATAGGAGTGTAAACTGGTAAATCATTTTGAAAAAGTGCTGGCAGTTATCTACTAAAGTTTAAGTTCTGTGACCAAGCAATTCCACTCTTAGGTATATTCTCAAAAGCAATGCAGGCTTATATACACCAGAAGACATGTACAAAAATTTCATAGCAGCATTGCTCATAACTACCCCACACTGAAAACGGACCAATGAATAAGTAAATAGTGGTGTATTTGAATATTGTTTATCAATGAGAACGAACAAACACATAACAATGTAAATGAATCTTACAAACATAACGTTTAGCAAAAAAAAAAAGATGAGAGAATAGCTAAAGTATAATTTCAATTACACAAAGTTCAAAAACAGGCAAAATTAAACTAAATTATTTAGGAATACATAAGTAAGTGGTAAAACAAAGAAAAGAAAGTAAATGCTTACTATAAGAATCAGGATTACCTCTGTGAGGGAGGAAGATAGTGATGAGAAAAGGAGGGGGCAATATTCTACTTCTAGGCCTGAGTAGTAATTTCACAAATATCTGCTTTATAATTATTTATTGAACTGCACATATAAGTTTTTATGGACCTCTATCAATGTGTAATATTTTGCAATAATAAAAGATTTGTTGTTCTCCAAAGAAGATATACAGATGGCCAAGAGGCACACAAAAAGAAGCTCAACATCACTGATCATCAGAGAAGTGCAAATCAAAACTACACTATCACCTTACACCCATTAGAATGGCTATAATAACCGAGACAAAAAATAACAAATGTTGGAGAGGTTGTGGAGAAAAAGGAATCCTCATACACTGTTGGTGGGAATGCAAACTGGTTTAGCCACTATGGAAAACAGTATGGAGATTTCTCAAAAAATTAAACATAGAAATACCATATGACCCAGCCATCTCATTACTGGGTATTTACCCAAAGAACTTGAAATCAGCAATTCAAAGAGACTTATGCACCTTTATGTTCATAGCAGCATTATTCACAATAGCCAAGATGTGGAACCAACCTAAGTGCCCATCAACTGATGACTGGATAAAGAAGATATGGTATATACATCTATCTATCTATATCTATATCTATATCTATATAGATATCTGTGATATAGATATAGATAGATAGATAGATAGATAGATAGATCTGTGTATATATATACACAATGGAATACTACTCCGCCATGAAAAATGACAAAATCATCCCATTCACAACAACATGGATGGACCTTGAGGGTATTATGTTAAGCAAAATAAGCCAGATAGAGAAACACAAACACTGTATGACTCCACTCATATGTGGAAGATAAACAAACACATGCACAAAGAGAATTATTTAGTGGTTACCAAGGGCGAGAGGGATGGGGGGTGGGCACAAAGGGTGAAGGGGCACACCGACAATATGACTGACTAATAATAACGTACAACTGAAATTTCGCAATGTTGTAAACTATCATAACGTCAATTAAAAAAAAAGATTGTTGGGGGCCGCCCCATGGCCGAGTGGTCAACTGGTTAAGTTCATACGCTCTGCTTTGGCAGCCCAGGGTTTAGCCAGTTCAGATAGGAAGCCATAATGAGGCGGAACCCCACATAGCACAACCAGAAGGACCTGCAACTAGAATACACAACTATTTGGGGAGTCTTTGGGGAGAAGAAGAAGGAAAAAGAAAAAGAAAAAGAAGATTGGCAACAGATGTTAGCTCAGGGGCCAACCTTTAAAAAAAAAAAAATTTGTTAAAAGTGTAGAGCAAAGCAATAAGTATCATATAATCTTATGTTTGTTTTTTAAAGTAAACTATTATGTTTACATGCAAAAAGATATGGAAGACTATGTAGCAGCAAACTATTAACAGTGGTTAGCTCTGGGGAATGGGCAGTGGAGGTTGGGGAGGGGAAATTTCCTTTTACTTCTTACTGGATATACTTTTTTATTTTAATTTTTTCCACTGGATGTCTTACTTTTATAATTTTAAAAGCTCTCATAAAAATTAAATTTTTAAAATTTTTTAAGATTATGATAGTTTACAACCTTGTGAAATTTCAGTTGTACATTATTGTTAGTCATGTTGTAGGTACACCACTTCACCCTTTGTGCCCTTCCCCCACCCCTCCTTTCCCCTGGTAACCACCAATCAGTTCTCTTTGTCTATATGTTAACTTCCACCTATGAGTGGAGTCATATAGAGTTCGTCTTTCTCTGTCTGGCTTATTTCACTTAACATAATACCCTCAAGGTCCATCCATGTTGTTGTGAATGGGACGATTTTGTCCTTTTTTATGGCTGAATAGTATTCCATTGTGTGTGTGTGTGTGTGTGTGTGTGTGTGTGTGTGTGTGTGTGTGTGTACCATATCTTATTTATCCAATCATCAGTTGCTGGGCACTGAGGTTGGTTCCACATCTTGGCTATTGTGAATAATGCTGCGATGAACATAGGGGTGCACGGGACTTTTAGAATTGCTGACTTCAGGTTCTTAGGATAGATACCCAGTAGTGGGATGGCTGGGTCATAAGGTATTTCTATTTTTAACTTTTTGAGAAATCTCTATACTGTTTTCCATAGTGGCTAAACCAGTTTGCATTCCCACCAACAGTGTACGAGGGTTCCTTTTTCTCCACAACCTCTCCAACATTTGTCACTTTTGGTTTTGGATATTTTTGCCATTCTAACAGGTGTAAGGTGATATCTTAGTGTACTTTGATTTGCATTTCCCTGATGATTAGTGACGATGAGCATCTTTTCATGTGTCTATTGGCCCTCCTTATATCTTCTTTGGAGAAATGTCTGTTCATGTCCCCTGATCATTTTTTGATCGGGTTCTTTGATTTTTTGTTGTTGAGCTGTGTGAGTTCTTTATATATTATGGAGATTAACCCTTTGTCAGATAAATAACTTGTAAATATTTTTTCCCAATTAGTGGGCTGTTTTTCTGTTTCGATCCTGTTTTCCCTTGCCTTGAAGAAGTTCTTTAGTCTGATGAAGTCCCATTTGTTTATTCTTTCTATTGTTTCCCTTGTCTGAGGAGTTACGGTGTCCAAAAAGATTCTTTTGAAACTGACGTCAAAGAGTGTACTGCCTATATTCTCTTCTAGAAGACTTATTGTTTCAGGCCTAATCTTTAGGTCTTTGATCCATTTTGAGTGAAATAAAGAATGGTGAAAAAGAACGGTCAATTTTCATTCTTTCACATGTGGCTGTCCAGTTTTCCCAGCACCATTTGTTGAAGAGACTTTCTTTTCTCCATTGTAGGCCCTCAGCTCCTTTATTGAAGATTAGCTGTCCATAGATGTGTGGTTTAAATTTTTTAAATGTTTTTAACACTAGTTTCTACCCTTTATTTTCACCCTAGGGCACCAAAGGCACCACAGGAAGCCAAACAAGCGCTCCAGAGCCTGCCAGCAATTTCTCAAATGATGTCTGCTAGCAAGCTTCGCTCTGCCTTTGTAGGAGCTCTGAGAGCCCACTCTCCCGATGAAACATTCTCAGTCAAGAGGCAGTGAGTGCACCTAGAGGATGCTCTTCTCCCACCTCAAGCTCCCCCTCCCTGTCTCCACTCCAGTGGCCTCAAAAAGCATTTTCCCAAGGTTATTGCTCCCTCTATTGCTTTCCTCCCTCCCAGTCTTTCCTGTGCCCGCCCCTTACCCAGGCTTAAGCTTAATTATCTGAAAGAAACCAGGAAACCCCGATTTCCTAGCTAATCCCAACTGACCTAAAATACAACCAGGCAAGTAGGAAACAGAAGTCAATAAATATTTTTAAATGTAAATAATCCAAATCATTTCTTTCAAATGGGGTCTGGCAACTCATATTCAACCCAGATGATCCACTTTACCCTGTCCACTCCAAACCCTCCCCAGATTCTACACACACTTCTCCCCACCACCACCCTCACTCTCTCTCCCTCTACAGCCCAACTATTTCTTTCACTCATTCAACAAATCCTTCCAGAGTAAGAGCTAGATGGGGCAAAGAAAGCAAGTATAGCAATGAATCAGACATGGTCTTATTTAAGATAATATAGGTTTAAAAAAACAATAACTGGCACAGTTTCCTAGAACACCTTTAGTATTTATGATTGTCATCATCATCATCATTAATGTCATTATGCTCTGTGAGTTTCCAATGTAGTATAGAAGACACATGCAGAACCACAGTTCAAGGCTAGAGAGATGCTGTGGAAGATCTCAAATACCATTTAAAAGGACTTCAAGCTACAAAAATGGGAGGATGTCATTTTTTTGTAACATGGGGGTGAAATGATCAAAGCAATAATATAAGGAAATTAAACTGGCCAGCATTTGAAAGAATGAATAAAGAAGAAAAGATTATTACAACAGAATAGAGACTGCCTCCCCCTAGGACCCTTTCCTCAAACATCAGAAAGGGAGAAAAAAACAGAAAGCTCATCCAGAATCTGGCTTCTGTCATCCCGGATGAAACAGACGACTAAATTGGAATGCTTGCCTTAGGAGAAAAAAACATTTTAACTGAGTGATGAGTGGGGCGGGGCCCCATTTATGACACACTAGGACAAGCCCCTCCCCTCTGTTAGGAGAGTGATAGGCACACAGCCTCCTCTTGTCCCTAATCCCTCCTCCCACAGCAGGAGGCACACAAGTGCATCACTTGGCACAGGAGTGGGGGCCAGCAGTGGTCGGCCCACTTGCCAACTGCCTTCAAAAGGAAGACCAGGGATGTCAGGATGAAGGAGTGGAACCCAAAGGGAGATGCCATCATGAGGAACCAATGAGGGATCTGTGAGTAGGGAGGCACCGGGGAGGAGGGGCAGAAGGATGAGGCCTGGGAGATCAACATCTTCCTTGAGGGAAATAACAACAGTGGAGCCAGGTGCTGAGACAGTATCTAGGCTTGACCAGGAACCTGAGCCACACCAGACACCAATCACCCAGCCAGAGCCTGGGCCAGAAGAGGCACCCACAGCCCAGCCAGCATCTAAGACTCAGCAAGGACCCAACACCCAACAGGAGCCTGCTTCACAGCAAATGCCCTTCACTCAGCAGGAGCCCCTTGCTGAACATGAAGCTGAATCCCAGCAGGAGCCTAGAACCCAACAAAAAAATGCTTTGCTGCAGGAATTTCTTGCCCCACAGGAGCCTGCACCACAGCAATCACCTCCCACACAAAGGGTGCGCTTCGCTCAACAGGAAGCTGCCTTGCAGCGGAGACCTGGGCCAGGACTAGAATCTAGAAGTCAAAAGGAACCACACTTGAGAGAGGGATGTGCAGCCCAGACAGGATCTGGCCCAGGAGAGCCACCTCTAGCTCAGCGAGAAGCTGGATCAACACCTCCAGACCAGCCTAGACATGGACCCCAAAATGGGCCACCTGCCCAGATTGAATCTATGTCCCAAGAGACACCAGGACAGTCAGTCCCTACTGCCCAGCCAACAGCTCCAGTGCAGGGAGCCAAATCCCAGCAGGGATCTTTCATGGAGTGGGGATTTCTATCAGAATGGAACCAAATGTCTTCACAGCAACCAGCCTCAGGGTGGAAGACACGCTTTGAGTGGGTCACAGATCTGGATTCAGAATCAGATTCGGGGTCTCAATCAGGATCCGATTCACCATCCACAAGGGGTGGGACAGTGGCCCAGGAAATGAAGCTCGTCTTCAAGGGGAAGTCTGGTTATGGAGTGATGTCAGGATACGGTGGGACATCAGCACCTGGGAAGAACAGCCCCAGCAAGAAGCACAGACACTACCGACACACGGGTGAGTGTGAGCCTGGGGGACAGGGAGCCTCCCAGGACAGTCATTCATTCAGTCAGGGGTACTAAGGACCACCGGTATGTCAGTTAGCCCGGGTGATCCCTCCACAGTCCTGCCAGACAAAGAGCCCCAGCCCCAGTGACGGATGAGGAAGCTGAGGCCTAGAGAAGAGAAGGCTGTGCCTGAGGCCGGGCAGTGAGGAAGCGGCCCAGCCAGGATCCAAGCCAGGGTGGGACTTCTTCCCCTGCACCAGGCTGCCCCCCACGGAGGACTGGGGGGCAATCACACAGAAGTGGGCAAGGGCTCCGGGCTGGGGGCCAGGAAACCAGGGAAGCTGCCCTCCTGCCAATATCCACCCATCCGTCCCCAAACCACCCAGCACAGCCCTGTGCAGACACCGCCACAGGCACTGGCGACACAGGCTGACGCGGACCCTTACCCTCGGGGGTTCCGTCCTGACTTAGGATCCTGAGCTCCCAGGAAGACACCGCTCCCCGGCCAGGCTGCCCCCCAGGGGAGTCGCAGGCCAGCCAGGCCTCATGGCCTTGGGGCTGTTCTCAGGAAGGGAGCCTGCGAGAGGGGCTGTGGGGTCCGCCAAAGTCCGGGCAAGGTCGGGGCTGGATGGAGGGGGCAGCGGAGGGGGGGACGGGCCAGGACTCGGCGGCCGCCAGCTCTCCCTCCCCTCCTCCGAAGAGGGCAGGGGCCCGGCGGTGCAGGCTCAGCTCCTGCTCAGGCCCCGACCCTCCTTCCCTGGGCTCAGAAGCCTGCCATGCAGAAGGCAGGCGCGCAAGTTCCATCCGCGGACAGAGGGGTCCCTCGTTGAAGCGGCCTGAGGGCAAACAGGGAAGCCCAGTCGGGCGAGTCCGCAGGCCGCCATGCTGCTCTCGCGGAGGCCTGTCCTCCCGGAAGGGCTGCGTCTCCCAGGGCGGAGGAGAAGTCGGAACGGGAGTCTCTCAGGGCTGCTCGCCGGCTTTGGGACGGCAGGGAGGAGGGTCATGAGGCAAAGAGGGTCGCCGGTCTGCTTTTTCCGGCGCTGACGATGAAGAGCTGTTTCTTCACGCCTCCAGAACCAGGTCTCGAGAGACGCCCTCTCCACAGCGCCGCCACAGACCAGCCCGCTTCCCCTCAGGCGCCCGAGACGCAGTTGACTTTGTGCGCATGCGCGAGCCTCGAGCGTCACCTGTTTCCCGCCTTTTAGCAGGCACACGGCCCTCCCTCTACCGCCTCTCCTCCCGGCGGCTGGCACGCGGCTTGGGGCTAGTGCGCAGGCGCCGAGTATTCTTCCCCTCCCTTACCATTATCGCGGGGAGGGAGAAAGCAAAGAACCCTGAGAAAGAGCAATGAGAGAACTAAGAGACAAAGAGCGGGAGGAGAAGGCGGGGCTTCCTCCTCAACCGGCGGGCAGGCAAACCACGCCTCCAGCGCTGGGGCCCCGCCCCGGCTTTCAATCGCCGCAGTACCTAGCCCTCCCCCCACCCCCAAGCGGAGGCTCCGCGGCGCCCCACTCTCCCAAACCAGCGGGCGGGCTGGGTCGCGTTGTAGGATCCCTTCGTGGGAAGGTGAGTGGAATGCGATGCTGAGCGTCAGCACATGAGAACATCTAGGCTTCCCTGCTGGAATGACCCCCACGGGACTCTCCACTAGTCCTGCTCGGAGGACGCTTTTCGCCGCCTCCAGGGCTGCCTTTTTTTTTTGGTCTGGGGCCCTTTAATACGCTTGAGGGGGCGTGGCCAGGCCGTAGGACCTAGCGGTTGGGGGCGGGGCCCGGCGGTGGAGTGAGGCCCAGATTGCTCAGGGGACGGGACCCAGAGAGGAGCGAGCCCAGGATTGGGTGATATGGGGGCCCGGCGGTGGAGTGTAGCAAGGATTGGCCTTCGGGGCGGGGCCTAGAGGTTGGAATTGGCCCAGCGCGGGGACCGCGGAGAGGTGATGGAGTCCGCCATGGAAACGGGGCACGCCAGGGTCCCTGAGGCCCTGGCCTCGGAGAAGACCAAAAAGGGGTCCAAGACCCGTAGCCGCCGACGGTGGCGAAAAGGCAAGGCGAAAGGTGAGCGCGCTGGGGTCGGCAGCAGCCCGGAAGGAACCTTGGACATCCTGCGGGGAACTGGGGACTGAGTGGACTGACCCACTGCCATGAGAAGTGGGGGAGCCCCTGGGCTGGCCCATTGCCGCCCTGCGGGGGGTGCGGGGATGATCCATGTGAGAAGGGGGTGATGTGAGAGCAGATTACTCCTCCAACCCCGACTCCAGGCATAGAGATTACCGGAGAACCTAGTACCATCTTGAGAATAGAGTCCAGAATGCGAGTGTACTAGACCAGGGTTCTCGCTCCCGCTCTGTACTCGCTGTGTGACCGTTGGCAACTCCTGCCTTCAGTGTTTCCCACATGGGTAATGGCTCAAGCGCCGGTTTTCAGGTTTCTGGCACTCTTGAAAGGATAATGGGGAAGAGGTTTGAAACTGTTGCCCAAACAGGAAGTTTAGGAGTGAGTAAGGGAAAGGTAGGTGGAAGGGGTGCTCCGTATTAGGGGATGCCAGGAGGCCAATACGACTCAAAACAGCCCCCTCCTCCCATCCTTAGTTCAGTCCTTTCATCCATTGTTGTCAAACCACCTGCTTCAGACCCGCTCCCCTGGTGCCTAACTTCCTAACCCCGAGTCCTTCTAGGACTAGGGGGCCCTGGGTCGGCTTTGAACTTGCACACCCTCCCTGGGGAAAAGGGATGGCTTACACCTGGGTTCCCTAGGGTGTCACATTATTTGCAGATCTCAGCAGGCTGGAGAAAGACTAACAGACCAAGAGAGATGCTGCAAGCCTCAGGCAGGGGCTCTCATTAAGTCCTTGCTCAGTTATGAGTATTTGTCAGTCCAACTGAGGACCTATGGGAAGTTCCTGTGGAGGAAAGCAACTGACATAGCCCCGGGGCCCCAGAGACCCCAAACTCATTGTTCTCCCAGCCATAGGCTGCATTATTAGCCAAGGATAGAACTGGAGTTGGCTCCAGATGCACACACGCAGGCTCAGACAGGCTTGGAGCTCAGATTGGGGCCCAAGGGCATTTACTGTCACACAGCAAGACAGCCTCACAAGCAGGACAGTGTACCCAGAGGCATTACAGGCCATAGTTAAGACCTTGGATATTGGAGACCTGCTTCCCCAGCCTATGATCTGTGGTACACTGGGCAACAGGCTCCCTCCTTCCCTGCCTCAAGTTTCTGAGCTATAAAATGGGCATAGTGATAGGAATACCTGATTTGTAGGGCTCTAGTGAGGTTTGAATGAGTGTAGTGCATTTGGTGCTGGCGCACAGAAAGCCCTCAGGAGAGGTGGAGGTTATTATTACTATTACTCCCCACTAGACAGTGAGTTCACCAAGGGCAGGGCTGTTTACCCCACATTTCCAGAGCCTGGTATGCCAGGCACATAGGCACTCAAATATTTACTGAAATAATAAGTGAAGGAAGGTGTGAACTGTAACACAGGGATAATAATAATTGTGCTGCCCTTAAGGTTGTCGTAAGGAGTCAAAATCCTCTTGGGTAGGGCTTCCTGCACAGCACTGAGCCAGTCCTACTCACAACCCCATGGACCCACCTACTCACAGAGGCTCCTTCCCCCAAGCTCCTGAGATTCACCCATCATTTCCTGATTCAGACCCAGCCCCTGCCCCAAAGGCATCCAGGCTGGCTGGCTGGAGCAGTCCTAGTCATCAGTTTGATCTTGCCAGTAACCAGATGCCAGGATGCCGCTAGTGTCATTATGATTACCCCATTTCCCAGATGAGACACTGCGGCTCTGAGGGACCAGTCATCTGGGCTTCCGTATCTGACCAGTGAGGGCAGAGAGATGGCCACCCCCAGCCTCCTGACGGTAGGGAGTGTGTGAGCTCAAAACTGCTGTGTGTCCCAACCTTGATTCTGGACCCAAAAAGCTCCATTTGCACATATTTGTCCAGCAGACATTCACTGAATGCTTATTTATGCCAGGCCTGGGCTCTTGGTGGTGAGGACAGACTCACATTGAGCTGTAGACACAGACATTACTCAAATAACCCCACAAATGAGATATAATTATAAACTGTGATAAATACAAGAGAGAAAACCCTGAGAAAATGTAAGAGGGAGGTTTCCCAAGGAGGCGACATTGGACCCAAAAATGAGCAAGGGTTGACTGCTGGGCAAGGGGGGCAGGGAGGGCCAAGAGGACAGAATGGACAGAGACCTTGAGGCCCATGGAAGTGGCACATTATGGCTCAGAAAGAGCTCAGCATGGGAGGGGAGGAAGAGAGGAGGCTGGTCAGGCAAGGGGCCCAGATTGTACCTGGTTTGGGGCTTTATCCTGAGAGCAAGGATAGGGGCGTTGAAGAGTTGGGAGTGTGTGACCGGATTTATGTTTTAGAAAGATCCCTTGGCTGCTGTGTGGAGAAGAGACTGAAGGGGGCAAAATCAGGGACACAGAGTTGTTACAATCATCCAGATGAGGGTGCTGAGGGGGTGGGAAGAAGAGCCAGGTTCCAGAGGTTTCTAGGGGCAGAGTGAACAGGACTTCATGATGGATTAGATGGGGGTGGGAGGTGGCCAGGATGATGCCATGAGTTCTGGCTTGAGCACATGGGGAGAGATGCTTACACCACATACACACACACGCGGGCATACACCCAGGGACCATGATATGCACAAATATGAATGTATATGTCCATACTCATACAAACACATGGCCACAAAATCTCACGGGCCAAGAGAAATAGAGACACGGATATGCTCACAGGTTGAGAAACACACACAGGCGATGACACATGCATACAAACACGCCTTTAGACATACTGAGAAACATAAAAACACACAGACTGGGGAAAAATGTCGGCACACCCACCCACAAACAGGCCAGAACAAACACTAGGCAGGACATGTACCTACATATGTACATCGGTGTGAACCTCAAAGATACACTCACATCTGACCGTCCAGGAAGGACATGGCTGAGACGTGACAGAGAGAAGGAGCAACACTCAGATATACACAGAAACACAGCAGAGACAAGCAGTGCCATCCTTGCTGGCTCTGTGACCCCGAGCAGTCTGTCACCTCTGCGTCTCAAGTTTACTCTTCTACCAAAAGGAGTGATAATGGTCCTGACCTCATGGGTTGTGGGGACATGTGAAGCAATAAGAAGAACAGTTAGGGCAATGTTTGCTCTTTTATGCACACACTAAGGGATTGGGCTACACTCGCAAGCCCCCCTCCTACATCTGCCCCCCAGGCCTTTCCCCTTCAGAACCCTTGCCCCTCCCAGACCCCACACTGGGCCCTTCCTCCATCCTCCCCCAACTTCCTTCCCCACTGCCTCTCACCCCTGCTCAGTCCCCAGAGGCCAAAATCCAGGCAATGTGTCCAACTGCCTAGTCGCTCTTTAGGGCAAAGGGCTGGTGCCCAGGTGGCAGGATCTCTCAGCCCTACCTCTGCCCCAGTCCTCGCCCATGGCCCTATGGGCCTGCCCCTGCCCCAGTGCCCTCTGCCTGGGATTCTTAGCAAGTTTCTGGCAACCTCAATATCTCTTCCTCCTGGCTCTACCCGGCCCAGCCCCGAGGGAGCCGCCTGGAACAGGGCAAAAGGCAGGACCCTAGGCATGAGGGCCTGGGATCCAGCCTCTTCCCCACCACTTTGCACAAGTTACTTGTTCTGTCCAAGTCTTCTCTGTCTTCATCTTCAGTAAAGATCCCCACCCCACAGAGGGGAAGTAAATGACAGTGGCTTCATAAAGTAGGAAACCACAGTCCATCATGCAATAAATACCACATGCTGGCTTGCGCCAGGCACCGTGCAAGGGCTAGGGGTACAGCAGTGAATAAAACAAAGTCCCTGCCCTCAGCAAGCCTATAATCTAGTGAGGGAGACAGCAAACAACACAAATAATAAATTGGATGTGTGTTAGAGGGTGATACGTGCCACAGAGAAAAATGGCGCAGAATACATCCCAGAGAGGCCAATGAGATCCACAAAGCAAACCGCGTGCAGAAAATGCCACCCATGGAGTCCTGGTTACAAAACTCATCTCCTGCCTCAGTGGGCAGGATGGCCAAGTGTGACTCCCGGATGAGGAAACCACGCTCATCCAGGATCACCGGGCAAGTGGCTTGGGCCAGTGTTCCATTGTCACAGCCATTTAGCACTGCCTCCAGAGGCCTCTGTCTGTCCATATGTCCGTCTTCCCTGGGGAGGAGTAGTCCTCTCCCAAGCCCCCATCCACCTGCTTCTGCCCCCACTGACTCTTCAATCTTTCCTTCCTTCTTCAAATATTTGCTGAGTACCTACTCTGTGTTAGGCCCCACAGTGGGCCCTGGGGCCACCCCCTGCCCTTGTGGGGATGACATTCAAGGGGGAGAGATGAGGAGGATTCACCTACAGCCAAGCAAATGACACTGAGGCCTCAGGGCCTCTCATTTGCACAGGCCCCTTCCAAGGCCCTGTACCTAATTTTGTGTTTGTGATTTTATATTCTTTTTCCAAAAGAGCCCGACCTCCACCCCCTATAAGCTTCATAGCTCCATGAAGCCTGGTTCCTCCCCTGGGGGAAGACAAACAACAAACATGTAAGCAAACAAATGATAATTGCTAAAATTCTATAATTGTGTAAAATTCTAGGAAGAAGAACTAAGTATGATGGCAGAAAATAAAGATGGGGGGTATCTTAGATGGGGAGGAGCAGTTAGGGAATGTCTCTTCAGGTGACAAGCTGAGGTCTGAAGGGTGAGAAAAAGCTGGCCAGGCAAGGAGTACACGGATTAACAGAGGGGAAGTGTCTCTCTGAGCTTCGGTTTCCCCATATGTGAGGTGGGGATGAGAGTCACAGCAGGATGGCCTGTGCCGGGTGAGTGGCGGGTACTGAATCCCCAGTGTGAAAATACCACACAGTAGGACCTATGGCTTAGGCCCCTAGCCAAGCTTGGCACTGTCCTTAATCGGCTTTTGTCCTCCCAGGAGGGACAGGCAGGGCTAGCTACCCTCTCTCTCCCCCTAACAGCTGGGGCTGGCTGTGCCAGGGCCAGTCTGAGGGGGTGGGAGTGGAGATCAGTAGGCCCTTGCTCCCTGAATTCACCCTGGGGAGAGGGAGCACAGCCTGGCTGGGTGAGAGGGGACAGTTTGTTCAGGACGGGGGCTGAGACTTCTGAGTCCTAAGGGAGGAGGAGCTGAGGGCCTGGACTCCTGGGTCTGGGGGAGGAGAGGCCTGGACCCCTGGGTCTGAGAGAGGAGGGGCCAGGGGCCTGGACTCTTGAGTCCAAAGAAGGAGAGGGCTAGGGGCCCAGACTCTTGGGTTCTAAGGCAGAGGAGCCTGGGACAAGGACTCCCAGTTGTGCTGGGGCTGGGAGCGGGCAGAGGGGGCAGGGAGTTGGGCTCCGTTAGCTGTTTACAGCACGTGATTCTCACTGTCCTTTCTGGGTGGGAGGTGGAATGGGTGGCCACACCCTGAGCAGGCTGGGCCCCTCTCTGGGTTTATGCCCCAGGCTGCTACTGGCACTAGCCACAGTCAGCAGTCCCAGCCCGGGAGAGCTCTGAAGAGGCCTGGGAGGGGTGAGTGCACGGCCAGCCAGGAGACAGGAATGGCTGCTGCCAACCTCAGGGCCTGGAAGGGAGAGGAGACACCTTCTTCTGGGGGATCAGGGAGCCATCAACCCAGAAGCCAGGCAAGGTGCTGGGTGGGCTTCAGGAGGGAAGAATCTCTGGAGCAGAGGGCAGCATCCTCACCAAGGGGGGCAAGGGCAGCTTTTCCAAGACCTAGGTGACAGGATGGGGATCCCAGAGGAAAGATCACCGGGGACCCTCAAGTGTGGACAGTCGGGCCTAGTCCAGGGCAAGTTTTTGAAAGCCAGAGCTAGAGGCCCAGCCTCCAGAGCCCTGGGAGGAAGACCAGCTTAAGTAACAGCTCTGGACCCAGAGATCTGGGTTTGAATTCTGCTCTGCCACTTTCAATGCAGCCTTCAACTCCTTACTTAACACCTCTGGGCCTCAGTTTCCTCTCCTATAAAATGGGGATGCTACCGACAATAACTGAAACTTAAACCGAGGCAGTCTGGGTCTCAGAGGGTTAGTGAGGACTGAATGAGCAAACGCACACAAAGTTCTTAGCACAGGTCTGGCACAGAGTGAGCTCAAGGTTAACGACGGCAACAAGTGCTGCTGTGGCAGGCAGGGGAACAGGGCTGGCCCATGCAATCTGAGCCAAGTGGACAGGCCCGAAGGCCAGGGGACCAGCTGAGGGAGCAGTGGGACCAAGTTTTGGGGACCCATCAGAGGAATAGGGAAAGAGCTGGAGTTTGGAGGGGATTCCACAGCCAGACTTGAGGGACTAGGAGGGAGGCAAGAGTGACTCCTCAGTTTTAAGTAAGGCTAGAATTATGAACTCCTGGGTTTAGGAATTGGGCTTGGGACCAGGGTCCTGGGACACCACCAGGTAGGTGGGAATGGGTAGGCTGAGGGCTGAACTCTCCCAAATATTAGTGGAGGGGAAGGGCTTATGGGTGACACCTGGGGCCTGAGAGGAGGTGGAATGGGAGCCTGGAACTCCCAGGTCCTGAGAGAGGGGACCAACTGGGGATGCATACTTCTCAGAACCTAGGAAAAGGAGTCCTGGGCCCAAGGAGAATAAATGGAGACAGATGGCTAAACTCTTGGGTGCCTGAAGGAAGAAAGAGGGATAGATAGACTCCTGGATTGTAGGCGAGATACTGGAGCTAGGGAGCCAGTAAAAGTCCCAAATAAGAGAGCAGGAGCCCCTGGAGCCTGAAGAAGAAGGGTCTGGGGCCTGCACTCCTGGGTCTGAGGAAGAAGGGAGCTGAGGGATTGAACTCTTAGCTCTTGAGGAGGGAGAAAGGATCTGGGTACCTGGACACATGGGTCCTGAGGAAGGAAGGGGATGAGGCCCTAGACTCCACCCTGGGGTCTGAAGGATGCGGTTGGGGTCTGACACCTGGGTCTGAGGGAGGAGGAGGGCAGAGCCTGGACTCATGGACCCAAGGGCCCCAGCTGAGCAAGGGGTGATCCAGCCCTGCCTAATATGCCTCCCCACCTGCCCGCAGCCTCGCGGCTCACAAACACCATGGACCTGCGCACAATGACACAGTCGCTGGTGACTCTGGCAGAGGACAACATGGCCTTCTTCTCGAGCCAAGGCCCTGGGGAGACAGCACGGCGGCTGTGGGATGTCTTTGCTGGCATCCGGGAGCAGGCATTGGGGCTGGAGCCACCCCTTGGCCACTTGCTGGGCAAGGCACACCTCTTTGACCTGGATGCAGAGACGCCAGCCAACGGGTTCCGCAGCCTGGTGCACACAGCCCGCTGCTGCCTGGCGCACCTGCTGCACAAATCACGCTATGTGGCTGCCAACCGCCGCAGCATCTTTTTCCGCACCAGCCACAACCTGGCAGAACTCGAGGCCTACCTGGCCGCCCTCACCCAGCTCCGCGCTCTGGCCTACTATGCCCAGCGCCTGCTGGACACCAACCAGCCGGGGAGGCTCTTCTTCGAGGGTGATGAACGGCTCATCGCAGACTTTCTGCGCGAGTACGTCACGTTGCACAAGGGCTGCTTCTACGGCCGCTGCCTGGGCTTCCAGGTGAGCCCCCTGCCCTGTCCCTCTGGGCCCATGGTGAAAGCACCCAGTGGTCCCTCACCTGGCCCAATAGTACAGTAGAATAACCCCAATAGTATTATTGGATTCAGAAAACTGCAGAATCACAAAGGGGAAGCTGTCTGGGGCTCAGACAGAGCTACACGGGGGTCTCAAACTTGTGGCCCCCAGGCCAAATCTACCATAGTAAGCAAGCTTTACCTGGCATAGCTTTTTGCACAAGTCCCCACTCCTTTCCATCATCCTACACTCAGGAGATTCATTCACTCTTGGGACCTGTCTGGCCTCTGAAGTCATTTAAGTTTGAGACACTAGGAGAATAGTCAGTATTGTTCTCAAAGGCCCATCGATAGGAGCACGCCCCATTTAGTCATCCCACTGGAGGCATGGGAGGCAGGGAGGAAGGGTGCTAGCCCCATTTTATGGAGGTTCAAGGGGAGAGGGCCCACAGCTGCTGGACTGCCCCAGGTCTGGCTGGGCTTTTTTTTTTTTTTTCGGAGGAAGATTAGCCCTGAGCTAACTGCTGCCAATCCTCTTTTTGCTGAGGAAGACTGGCCCTGAGCTAACATCCATGCCCATCTTCCTCTACTTTATATGTGGGACGCCTGCCACAGCATGGCTTTTGCCAAGCGGTGCCATGTTCGCACGCGGGATCCGAACCGGGGAACCCCGGGCTGCTGAGAAGCAGAACGTGCGAACTTAACCACTGCACCACTGGGCCAGCCCCGTGGCTGGGCTTTTTGACTCACCTGAGGAGCTGTAGAATCAGAATCTTTAGGCTGTGGAGAGGGCCAAGGAACACATCTGAGTTGGTGACAGTGAGGAAGACTTATTTGTGGTCCCTCTCCTCCCTGAACCAGGGCCCGGACCCCCAGCTGCAGGTCTTCTCCTACCCTCAGCCACCCCAAACCAGCCTCGAGAAACACAGCTCATCTCAGCACCAACAGCGAGGCAGCCCAAAGGCCTTCAGATTCATAGGAAAAGTAGTTTGGGCACTCAGAACTGGGGGGCCTTGAGGCACTAGGCTCAGAGCAGAGGCCTAACTTGCTTCTGTCTGGGGTCAGTGCCGGGTCCTCCAGTCACTAGCCATATCAGGGAACCCCAGCAGGAGTAGCTGGAGCTATGTGGCCCGGTAGCCCTTCAGACCCTCTCTGGGCCTCCCCCACCTTAGTGACAGCTGAATTTGGCAGCCTCTCAGCCTCCATCCCACCTCACCTTTTCACACTTCCCCATAGGGCAGCCTGTCCTCACCAATCCAGCCTGGGTGTTCCTGGGAATTTCCCTTCACCTAAGCTAAACCCAGAAATATTGATCAGCCCAGCTGGGCCAGTTGGCTCCTGCCTGTGTCCCGGCCATGACCTTGGAGTCACAGGAGAGAGATTCCGGGGCCACCAGAGCCAGCATCCCAGCCACAATGGCCAGGCACCCCTGTGCTCTATGGCCCACTGGGCCCCTGGCCAGGGGCAGGGCTATGCCTCACAGCTACCCTGTGAGGGCCCAGGTGTGCTGTGTTGCATGACAGCCTCCACGTGTAAAATGTCAGCCCCAGGAGGGCAGAGGCCTCCTGTCTGGATCTCGCTCAGCCCCTGCTCCCACCCAGTGCCTAGCACGCAGCAGGACCTAGGCCAGTATTTGTTGAATGAACAGAAGAACCCTGCTGGCCCCTTGCCCAGCCTCCTGTGGCTTTTTTTCTGACCTTGTCTCCCTGTTGTCTTTTCTTAGCTGCCCAGCTCCTCTCTCAGACACTGTGTCTCCCCGTTTGACTGTCTTTCTGCCTCAAGATCTCTGGCCCTATCTGTCTTTGACCATCTTCCACCTGTCTTTCTGCTGCCCCTAACTGGTCCCTATTGCCTGCTTCACCTCATCTCTGTCCTCACTGATTTTTAGGAAATCCCTGCATCATCTTACTCTCAGCTCACAACCTTTCGGTGACTCCACCCCACGTCTGGAATAAACCCAAATTCTTCAGACCCTGTGTGAGTCCCTTTGCTTCTGACCTCACCCCCTGCCCTCTCCCCTGCTCACTCTGCTCTGGCCATACTGGCCTCTAGCTTTCCTTCTCCACACCAAGCACCGACCCGCCTCACAGCCTTTGCACTTGCTATGTCCCCTGCAGGGAACAGCCTTCCCTTGCTTCATTCGGATCCCTCAAGTTCCATCCTGGAGACCCTTCTAAGTAGCCTGACCCCTTGTCGTCACTGTGTCCCCTCCACCTACTGTCTTTTCAAAGCATTAGTCATTACTTGACATTATATGGCATGTCTTTATTTGCTTATTGTCTGTCTTCCCTTCGACAGCATCAGCACCATGAAGGCACTAGAGCAGTGCCTGGTACACAGTGGGAGCTCACTAAGTGTTTGCTGAATGACTGCGCCATACCCCCTCCCCGTCTCTGCCCCTCACTCCTGCTGGCCCCTCTTCCTCTCCTGGGCACTGGGTGACGCAGCGGCATCTCTCCACAGTTCACACCCGCCATCCGGCCATTCCTGCAGACCATCTCCATTGGGCTGGTGTCCTTCGGGGAGCACTACAAACGCAATGAGACGGGCCTCGGTGAGTCCTGGCCAGGCCCTGATGAAGTCTCGCCTCCCCACCTGTCCCTCCTCCCCACCCCTGCCCCAGCAGCCTGACCCACCAGGCTCCCTGACGCTCCTCCCCACCCCCAGGTGTGACTGCCAGCTCCCTCTTCACCAGTGGCCGCTTTGCCATCGACCCAGAGCTGCGTGGGGCCGAATTTGAGCGGATCACACAGAACCTAGACGTGCACTTCTGGAAAGCCTTCTGGAATATCACTGAGATTGAGGTGCTATCGGTGAGCATAGGGCCCAATGAGAGCCCCAACCTGTTACAAAATGGGGATACTGAGGCCCAGAGACCCAACCCAGGCCACCTCAGGTCTTTGCAGGGCTCCAGGCCCAGGGATGGCACATGAGGGAAAAGACTGGGGGGTCCAAGGGAAGGTGTCGGGGAAACCCCTACAAGCAGCCCCTTCCCAGCACCCCTACTGTTCCCTCCCCTCAGTCTCTAGCAAACATGGCATCGGCCACCGTGAGGGTAAGCCGCCTGCTCAGCCTGCCACCAGAGGCCTTTGAAATGCCACTGACGGCTGACCCCAAACTCACAGTCACCATCTCACCCGCCTTGGCCCACACAGGCCCCGGGCCTGTCCTCGTCAGGCTCATCTCCTACGACCTGCGTGAAGGACAGGTAAGGCCCTAGCCTCAGCCAGTAGCAGGTACAGAGCCAAGGAGCATAGGCAGTCCCCTCCCCAGGACCTACCCCCAGACACCCTCTCGCCTCTCTGTTCACACCCGTACCCCCTCCTGTCTCTGAGCACATCCACTGGGTGGGGTGAAGTACAGGCAGGCCACCAGAGCCTCACCCGCCTCCTCCTCCCTCACCCTGCAGGACAGTAAGGAGCTCAGCAGCCTGGTGAAGTCCGAGGGTCCGCGGAGCCTGGAACTGCGGCCACGTCCCCAGCAGGCACCCCGTTCCCGGTCCCTCGTAGTGCACATCCACGGCGGCGGCTTTGTGGCCCAGACCTCCAAATCCCACGAGCCCTACCTCAAGAGCTGGGCCCAGGAGCTGGGCGCCCCCATCCTCTCCATCGACTACTCCCTGGCCCCCGAGGCCCCCTTCCCCCGTGCGCTGGAGGAGTGCTTCTACGCCTACTGCTGGGCCGTCAAGCACTGCGCCCTCCTCGGTGAATCCCAGCCCCTCACTGACACCCGCTCCCCCTTCCTAATCCAGCCTGCTTCAGCCCCCACCTCATACTGCAGGGGGAGTGAGCCATCTAGTGGCTCAAGCCTCAGTCTCTCACCGCAGCCTCCCCTTCCATCTCCTACCACCCAGCCCTCTGCCACATGTTTACCCCCACCCCTACCCCTCTCCTCCGTCTCTGCCTCAGCGCTTTCCCCCACTGCCCCTCTGCTCACCCGACCTTCCATCTCAACCACTTCCTCCTGTGCCTCCTGCTCCCCCACTCCAGCCCTGATGCTCCATCCCCTCCACCTCTCCATCTCCTCTGACCTTGTCTTTCCTCCTCCTGTTTCTCCATCCCTGCTGTCCTACACTGGCTCAGCTCCAGCCCATTCTTCTAGCTCCTCTGACCTCTAACTTCTGACATCTTGGGAGGCACAGAGCAGGGCAGGGCCACGCCTGTGACCCTTCTGTGCTGTCAGCCTGAACCCTGGCCTTCCATCTCCTGGCCTTGGATGCCCCTCCCTCCCGAAATGGCCTTTAGTCTCTCCTTTCCTACCACCCACCCTCCTTGCTTCTGACCTCCAGCCTTGCAAGCTTCCCCAGAGCTTCCTGATCTCTGGGCCCCTCCATGTCCTAAGTCGGCCTGATCCTCTGACCACTGTCCTCCAGATGGGTCCAAATCCTTCCCTCAGTCTACCAGTCTCTAAAATTGCAGTTGGCTAGACCTCAGGCTTGGGGACCCCAAGCCCCAGGTCTGAGAGCCCAGGGCTCCTGGCCCAGAGCTCGAGTTCCTCCCTGCCAGGCGTGACCAAGCCCCTCCTTCAAACCAGGCTCCACAGGCGAACGGATATGTCTCGCAGGGGACAGTGCAGGCGGGAACCTCTGCTTCACCGTATCCCTTCGGGCAGCAGCCTATGGAGTACGGGTGCCAGATGGCATCATGGCAGCCTACCCGGCCACAATGCTGCAGTCTACCGCCTCTCCTTCCCGCCTCCTGAGCCTCATGGACCCCCTGCTGCCCCTCAGCGTGCTCTCCAAGTGTGTCAGCGCCTATGCTGGTAAGGTCACACCCACAGACCTGGGGGCCTGGTGGTACTTGGATGCCTGGGTCCTGCAGGAACAGGGGCTACAGCCCAGTCTCCTGGGTCTGAGGGAGGAGGGGCTGAGGAGAGGAATCTGAGATTCTACTGAAACGATCAGATATTCTTGGGTCCCTGGGGACACAGATACCTGAAGTTCTGGGTGTTGAGAAGGGGCCCAGAAAGAGAAGAGACCAACTCAGGCCCACATACACTCCACAGGTGGGGAGACAGAGGACCACTCCGACTCGGACCAGAAGGCACTGGGCATGATGGGGCTGGTGCGGCGGGACACAGCTCTGCTCTTGCGGGACCTGCGCCTGAATGCCTCCTCATGGCTCAACTCCTTCCTGGAGCTGAGCAAGCACAAGGCCCACACCAACTTGGTTCCTGTGGTGGGTGAGTGAAGCCCTCCCCTCATAAACCCATCCACAGTGGCCAGGAAGGACAGCCTGGCACACCGAAGTCTTGGGGGAGTTAAGGGGCCATGGCCTGGGCACACAGGGAAGCAGAGATCACCTTTGGGTTCTGCCCCCTATCCATCCTTGGTCCCTACCACAATATCTTGATTTGCCACTACAACCCACATCTGGAAAACCTAGGACTTCTGGTCCCCCAGGTCATCTCAGAGTCCTAGGAACTATAGGATTTAGCCTTCCAAACAGCCTCTGCCAGAAAGGCACCCTGGGAAATGACTCAGAGGCCTACCACATGTCTTCATTCTCACTCCCAAGAACACCAGCCCTTAGGCCCTCAGGTGGGAGTGCAGCCCTCCTAGATTCTTTCCAGACCTTTAACAGACGCCTGTGGGGGTAATACCCACCTCTAGGGGCTGGCCTAGGAGGCTGGGGTGACCAGATTAGCACAATGGACAGACCTCAGGAAGTGGAGGAGATTCCCAGCCTTGGGTGGGTGGCAGGACCCTCAGGCAACCAAAAATCACTTCCATCCAGGGATCTATTTTTCCCCCACCTTTTTTTTAACATCTTAAGGATTTTGAAGTACAATCAACCAACCAACTTTCTATCTCTAGCAAATCATTATTTCCTAAGTAGTAGGAATTGCATGTTCAAAAGTAAATGCAGTTCCTATTATTCAGAAAATTATTCCAATTGGGTGTTTTATTTTAAATTAAGTTTTTCATTTTAGGATATTCAAATAGATACAAACTACACACAAAAACAATTAAAAGGGATTTGAATTTTAGGCACATGGACCATTGAGCACTGGGGTTTTCCTTGTAGGATATGGTGACAAGTGGGCCCCTAGAGGCACACATGTCGGTCTAGCTCCTTATGGTACCAGGTACTCACTGGCTGCTGGATAATGTAAGCAAATATCGGTATCTGTGAGCCTTGCTTTGCTCCTCTGTGACATGGGTGCAGTAAGAGTACCTGCCTCATAAGGCTGTTGTAAGGACTGCATGCGCCTCTTTGTCAAGCACCCAGCACAATACCTGACACACAGTAGGTGCTCTTGGGAGATTCTGGCACCTGTGACTGGCTGTGCCCTGTGACTCTAGTCAACAGTTCTGTCCCAGTGACCTTCTGGGTCATGATGCACTTATGCAGTTCTTCTCATATCACCTTGCATTTTGCCTTCATGGATTTATAAAGACAAGTGAAAAAACTAAAAAATGTAGGGTCCTGGCCCTAGTGGTAAGCAGCAGGGGTCTGATAAAACTAGTGGAGCTGAGGCCAAGGTAGGCACACCAAGCCGGCCAGACACACATCTTTAGCATCATTTGAGTACTTGCTTGCCTGGTTACTCCAAGGGAAGGGACAAAACTGAAGAACACAAAGGAAATTTGGAGGGCAGATCTATGTGGCTACAGGTGTAGGTTCCCTGGGAATCTAATATATCCCCAAGACTCTTTTTAGCACCCTGTGAACAGAGCCTCCTTTCAAGTCATGTGGGCCTGCCACGTGGCCACGAAGCCATCACTACTCCACTTTGATCCATTCCATACCTTCTGTGTCAAGTGGCCATAAAAAGTTGGCTGGGTCTCACGCTGGGGCCAGGGAGGCAGCTAGAACAGGGCACCAGGCCTGGTAATAAAACCTTAATGTTGACATGACCTCCCAGAGAGTAGCAGTACCTAATCCCGTATCTTATCCCACTGAGTCCTCACCACCTCCTGTGAGATAAGGACTATTTTTATCCCTTTTGTACAGAGGAGGAAACTGAGGCTCCCAGAGGTAAAATGACTTGCACTTAACCTTCCCAGTCACATACACACACACCCCCCTCCACTAGGACACAGCTCCACCTCCAAGACCTAATGACTCCTTCCACCCCCACCTTAAGAGTTGCAGCCTGGGGCACTTGGAGCTCCCCACCCATCCCCAAGGAAGGAGTCTGGGGGAGCACTCTAGGCCTCCACAGCCCTAGGATGCAGCTCCTCCTCCAGAGGCTACAGCCCTTCCCATGACCTTCCCTGCCAGCCACCCACATACCCAACCAGCAGAGCCAGGTGTATCTGGCCAGCTTCCTGACCCTGTTCCTCTCCCAGAGCCAATGCGGCGCAGCGTGTCTGAAGCAGCACTGGCCCAGCCTGAGGGCCCTCTGGGCACAGACTCCCTCAAGAGCCTGACACTGCATGACCTGAGCCTAAAGGGCAGCTCTGAGACATCGGAAAACCCCGAGCTGTCGCTGTCGGCAGAGACACTTGCCTCCTCCACACCCTCGGATGTCAACTTCTTACTTCAGTCAGAGGGTACAGTGGAAGCGGCTAAAGCCCAAGAGGAGATGAGCACGAAGGACAGAAGCCGCGGCGTGGGGGCCGCTTTCCCTGAGGGTTTCCACCCAAGGCGCTCCAGCCAGGGCGCAACACGGATACCCCTCTACTCGTCGCCCATCGCCAAGAATCCCTTCATGTCACCGCTGCTGGCACCAGACAGCATGCTGCAGAGCCTGCCGCCCGTGCACATCGTGGTAAGCGCCAGACCAGGACATTGCATCCGCCAGGAGTGGGGCGGGTGGGGTCCAGGCGCACCTGGGGAAGAGAACTCCCGGGAGGGGGAAGAGGTAGGAAGCCCAGAAAGAGATGTGCCATCAGGAGGGAAGGTCTGGCAAAGGGAGGACGGAAGGGAGTCAGGATTGCCATTTTCTTTTGCAATCTTGAGCACCAAGGGGCAATGGGGCAGCCACTGGGCTTGGAGAGTCAGGGAAGGGGAAAGAGAGACGGTGGATCTCTGAGGGAAGGGAGAAGCTGGGTAGAGGCCAGGGAGCCCAGTTAAACTCATTCTCTAACTCCTCCCCCCACCCGTGTCCATGTGTCCCCCGACTCCCCGCGTCCCGCAGGCGTGTGCGCTGGACCCCATGCTGGACGACTCGGTCATGTTCGCGCGGCGGCTGCGCAGCCTGGGCCAGCCCGTGACGCTGCGCGTGGTGGAGGACCTGCCGCACGGCTTCCTGAGCCTGGCGGCGCTGTGCCGGGAGACGAGGCAGGCGGCGGCGCTATGCGTGGAGCGCATCCGCCTCATCCTCGCTCCGCCCGACCCCCCGGCAGCCGCAGCGCCGGTCTGAGCCGCCAGCCCAGGCGGACGGCGCGGGGAGACGGGGGCTGCGGGAGGGCGACACTAAAAGCTTCTTGTTCCCATCTGCGCGGGCCTCGGTAGTGAATGTGCTCTAGGATTGGTGGCGCTCTGGGGTGGACATCAGGGACCCCTACAAGGGGCTGCTGGTCTATCTGGCCCCTCCTTAGGGCCGGGCGGGAGTGGACGAGCTGTGCCTTACGTCAGGGACTGCAAGGTGGGCGGGGCGAGGACCGAAAGAAAGCTGAGACCTTGGCCTGGGGGTGGGGGTCGGGGGCAGGGAACACGCACACAAACCAGCCTGAGACTGTTGGACCTGCACTCCACCATTGCCTTCTACTGCTGCACCGACCGCCGCAGGGGCGGGGGCCTGGCCCTACCTTGCTGGTCGGTTTGGTTTTGTTTGTAAATAAAGTATTTAATTAGTTTGACTTCTCTCAAATAGAGTAGGGGTTCGCCCACCAGGGGGCAGCATCGGACTCTGCTGCTGCGAACTGAGAAACCTGGGACTGGAGAGTAGAAGGCTGGGGGCCCAACTTCTGAGTCTGAAGGAGGGGTCTGCGGCCCTGGATTCTTGGGTGGCGAGGGACTGGACTTCCCTGCTAACATGACCCACCTCCCCCTCAAACTTAATCAAGTAGAGTGCCAGAGGACTCTCAGTTCTCAACTCCTCGCTTTATAAACTCATCCCCGGCACCCACCCAGGAAAGAAAACCCACACTCCCTATAGAACTGGAGCAAAGCTAACAGGAAACCAGAAACAACTGGTCACCCACGATACTAGAAGCCCCAGCTGTGACAGTGACTCAGTCCCTCAACCAAGACTCTGAGGCCTTGCCATTTTGTAGGTCCTGGGTTTGGAGCAGAGATGATTTCTATCCAGGGCCTACTCTCAAGAGACTCGGGGAGGGGCAGGGAGAGATCACCCAGACACAGGCTGTCAACAGCCCCCAAGGGCTCCATCTGTGGTAGTCAAGGAGGGCTTCACAGAGGAGGTGATCCAAGCTTGACCCTAAAAGATGAGCACAAGTTTGCTAGGCAGAAGAAACAATGTTGTGAGAGCCAATGGACAGTGATCAAGGCCTCTCCTGGCCAGAAGATGAGGTGCAAAGTAGAGAATGGACTGAGGGGCCCCGAGTGGTCAGGAGCAGATCCTGAAGGGCCTGGAGTGCAATTTGGACTATAAGTGGAGGGCTTTGGGAGCCACAGAAGGGCTTTGAGCAAGGGAGGGACAGGATCAGCTCACGGCAGTGAAGAGCCTGCTGGGACATTGGGGGATGGACTGAAAAGGGCAAGACTGAAGCCCCAAAGGCAAAGGAGGAAGCTGGGGGCAAGGAAAGACCAGGCCTGGGCTGAGGCTGTGCCCATGAGGGTGGGGAGCAGGAGTAGGAGTGGAGCAGATCCAAGAGCCATAACTGAGGCTGGATGAATAGGATTTATTGAGGGTGGAGTGGAGATTACAGGAGAGCATGGGGACGAAGATGACACTTGGGTCTGGCTGGGGGAGCAGATGGAGAGGGAGGCTGTCTCTTTATGGGAGGAGGCTCAGTTGTGTACCAGGCAGGTAAGAGGTGCTGAGGGCTGTTTTGCACATGGAGAGATCAAAATGTCTTCGAGACAATCCAAGGGAACATCCAGAAGGCAGCAGGAGGCAAGAGAGCAGGCTGGGCATTCACTTCTGGCTGGAGCTGAAGGACTAGAACCTGTCCAGGAAGAGTGGGCAGATGGGACAAGCAGGCTAGGACAGAGAGAGTCCGGAGGACCATGGTCCCCAGTAAAGAAGTAGGCAGTGAATGGTGAGTCCTGGAGGGTTGTAAGGAGCTGCTGGAGAGGGAAGAATCTAACCAGGAAAGAAGAGGATGTAAAGCAAAGGGACTGTCAGGCGGGAGGGAGTGGTCTGCCTCAGATAAGGACTGTTCACCTCAGGCCTCAGCAATGAGCAGGTGGGTCCTCAGGGACCTTGTCCAGAGCCATTGGAGGGCCATGGGAGGTAGGCAGCCAGACGTGGAGGGTTGAGGAGGGAGTGGAAGGTAAAGGACTGAGCCAATGGGTACCACAAGCCTTTAGCTATAAAAAGGTTGAGAGAGAATTCAAGGGAGCTTGATGCAAGTTGTTTTTATGTGTGTGTTTAGAGATGATAGAACATGTTTTAATGCTGCCAGGGAAGGAAGGGAAAGACATTGGAGCAGAAATACAAGAAAGCAGTCCTGGGGATGGAGAGAGGGGCATCCTTACCTCAGAGGCCCTCATTGACCCAACAAGTGACTTCTGAGTCAGGGCCTGTGATGGGAGATGGAGCCATAGCCCAGAACTCTCCCTGAAGGTCCAGATCCACTGGCCCGAGTCACAGTTCCCCCTGAGTTCCAGCTCATTGGATCCCTTGCTTATTTCTGCCAAAATAGTCATTACCCACCAACTGTTCCTCTTTCCTGTCCCCATCTCAGGGATGACACCATCATCCCCAAGTCCTCTAGGCCAGAGTTCTGGGTCTTGTCCTGGACATCCCCCCACCCCATAGCCCATCAAGCCCCATATTCTGTTCTTTCTGCCTCCTGAATCTCTGCCTTATCCCCTCGGCCTGTGGCCTAATCCAGGTTCCATCCTCTTCTTCTTGGGTCCCTGCCCAAGTCACCTTCTGGGCTACTGGCTCCCAGTCTCATTCCTCCAGTTCTGGCTCCAGCTCTGACCCAGTCCTCCCCTGCTCTAAACCCTTCCATGGTTCGTTAATACCCCCCCTCCCCCACCCCGGGCCTCAGGACAAACTCCAAGCTCCTCAGCCTGGCCTCTGCTTACCTTTTCATCCTCTTCCAGCCTTACAGTTACCCAGGCAACAGGGGCTGGACGCCTTCCGCTTGGGCACCACAATAATACTCCTGCATGCCTCCCTGTCTTTGTTCATGCTGAAACACTGTCCCCTACGCTCTTCACCACCTTTGCTTGGCACCTCCTGCTCCTCCAAGACCCGGCTTCAATGGCCCCTCCCCTAAAAACCCTTTCCTGACCACGCCAAACCCAAAAAAACTCTCCTGGACTCCTCCACTTCAGCACATCCCTGCCCATCAATGTGTCAGTCTGTCCTCCCATCTGACCCGGGCTTGTTGAGGGCAGGGCCCAGGCCTGACTCATCTTGGTCACCACCATCGCCCAGCACGCGGCCTGCCACACCGGAAGCCTCAGGAAATTTATTTAAATAATGGGTGGCTGAGGGTGTGCATGAGCGAGTGTGAGTGAGTGGCTCTACCAGGAAATCAGTGAGTGAGGGAATTAATGAGGGCAGGAAGGACTCAACGGATGGGTGAACAGGACAAGCAGGAGCCCACGAGAATTAGGTGCAGGGTGGGAGGAGTGGAAAGGATGAATATCTGAGATTGTGCTTCCTGAGCTCAGTTTCTCCAACAAAGCAAAATGGATAGTCGCCCCGGCTAAGCTCCCCTCTCCGCCTCGAGCCTCACCAAGTACCACTGTTTCCCAGCCGAGCTATGTCCAAAGTCGCAATACCAGGCATGCTGGAAAGGGCTTACCCGGCCGGATCCTCAGAACCTGTTCCCTCACAAGCCGGCTCCAGCCTCTGCGGAGCGGACTTGTATTCCTACTCCGCAGGTTCCCGGCCTATTGGCAGGCTGGCAGGACTGGCGTCTTCAAGAGCCTATCGCTGTCCGACTTGGGCCGTGGCCCCGCCTCCAGGGAACGCGTCTTGTGTGGCCCGGGGAGGTAGGAGGTGGAACGTGTCTATTGGCTGGATGATAGTGATTGACGTCATGGGTAGCTTATCACAGCTAGATTCCGGAGGCCTCCCGTGTCAGACCCACCTCTGGAAAGACAGGATGGGGACGTAGTTGAGGGCTCGGCCAACTGCAGAAGGGCCATGAGTGGGGTTTCTGGCGGCACGTACCTGGGCTCTTCGCTGGCCTGAGCCTGTCCTGATGGAGCATGGGGACTTGACTCCAAACTCCTTGCTCCTGAGGGAGGAGGGGACGGAGGACCCGAGAGAAGGGACTGGGGACTTGAGGGAGGAGGAACTGGGGCCGAGACCTCTGGGTCTGAAGTAGGAGGCTGAGCGTCTGGATTCCTGGATCCTGAGGGAAAAGGGAGCTGGGAACTTAAAAGGTCGGCGTCTAGAAACGGGGACTCCTGGGTCCCAAGAGTCACTGGCCTGCCCAGGGATGACAGATTTGCGGTTTAAGATTTTATATGGCTATTTATGGGATTGGAGCCAAGCCTTGGCCCCAGGCAAGAGTTCTGGGTCTTGTGGTGGGGCTTGTACTAGAGTTGAAGAAGAGGCTTAAGGGAAGCTGTGGCCTCAATATGTCCTTTCCTCATCCCTAAAAGGGAAGCCAAAGGCGGGGTGCTGTCTGCAAAAGGCACGCAGAGCAGGAGACTTGAAACTCACGTGGAGACAGAAAAACAGAGATACCAATGGAGAGATTAAAATATTGAAAACAATAATAATAGAGCTCTCTTGTATGGAGTTTACTGTGGCTAAGCATTTTACATAATTATCTCATGTCGTCCTAGTAACAACTCTAAGAGATTGGATTATTATTATTATAATCTCCATTTTACAAGTGAGAAAATTGATCCCTAGTGAGAGAGAATCAAGATATAGGTGTAAAACGACAAGAGAGACAAAACACAGATGGAAATAAACAAAGAGATAAACACAGACAAGCCTAGAGACAAAATAAAAGATAGACAAGCGAAAAAAGGAGAGAGGCTGAGAGCCAGGACTTGGGGGAGGCGGGGCGCAGGAGCTAGGGCCTGGGACTCCTGGATCCTGAGGGAGGAAGGACCAAGGAAACTCTCGGGTATTTCTTCCCCTGACTACAAGATATCAGGCTTGTCCTGTCCTTCCTGCTGTGGGTGCTGGGCCTGGTTGGGGCCAAAAATAGTGATTAAGGGGGGCAGATGTGTCATTATCCTATTAGGAGGAGATAAGAAAATGATTCATAAGGGTGCCCCAGGCCTGAGAGGGGCCTTTCCCCCATGGTCCTTGCTCTTTGATCTGGACAGATCAGGCCTAGGGAGGCCCCAGGAGGGGTAGGGTCCTCTCTGTCACTCTCCATCGCTGCATCTCCATCACTCAGAACTGTCACTGAGGTCCACCATGGGGAAGCCTGGGCCACTCTGGGACAGCCACAGCTTTCCTTGTGGGTCTCCATCTCTCTGGGTCTCTACTTTCCCCTAGACCAGTGCCCTCCAGAGATCAGGGCACATAGCAGAGGCTCAACAAATGCTTATGGGATGGATGGACAAACACCTACACCTCTCTGTGCAGCTCTTTCTCTTTCCCTGCCTGCCATCTCTCTCTGTGTCCCCATCATGATTCTCAGCCTCTCCCTGGCCTCATTCATCTCCTCCCACCATCCCTTTCACCTTGTGTTTCTTCTGAAGCCTCTGGGCCCACCATCCCTGTTAGAGAGAAACTGAGGTTCATTTTGAAAGGAGTCACCCTCCCAGGGTCCCCTGTAGGACATGTAAAGGAGTAGCTGAGAGAGGGGTTCTCCAGTCCCCAATACAGACACACTTCTGTCACCTCAGAGTCAGAAAAGCAAGATCACATCAAACATGTGCTCTTAAAACACCCATTTGGTAGGATCTTGCATTTGCACCCACATAATCAGAGAATCACACACACAGCACATACAATCACCTATGAACATAAACATAAGCACACAATCACAGAGTCACGGCACTGACAACACACACAGAAATAGCCTATTCCACATGCAAAACAGACACCCTAGTTATACAATCATATGCCAAGCCACTGACAGGCTGCTCATCCAATCCATCCTAGGACCATGAGCAAAGACTTGGTCTTGTTCACTATTATCTCCCCAGCACGTAGAACAGATCCTCCTCCTCATCATCATCATCACCACCATAAACACAAAAATGTTCCCTACGTGTCAGGCACAATTCTAAGCATTTCACAAGAATTAATTTGTTTAATCCTCTCAACAACTCTGTTCACAACAACTCATTTTGCAGATGGAAAAATTGAGGGCCAGGGAAGTTTAGTGACTTGCCCAAGGTTTCACAGCCAATAAGAAGCTATCAGGATTTGAAGTCAGTGTTCTGCCTCTGGAGTCCATCACACAACGATGCCACTCAATAATTCCCACCTGAATCCAGTTAGAATTACAGAACCTCAACAGCTGAGACCACACCCAACACAGGTGCACCATGCATAGACTCACAGAAGGGCAATATAGATACAAACAGAAAAGACCCCTCATGTGTCACACCCCAGAAGAGGAACACTCAAAGAGAGACACATTGTGACAATCCCCACACAGAGGCACAGCAGCCAGAGAGGCACGCACCACACAGAGAGACACAACACACCCAAACCCAGACTAGTGACACACCCAGAGCACCCCGAGTCCATCCTGTTGTGCTCCCAGCCCTGCTGGACTGGCCTTTGAGGAAGCAGCAGGCTTAGGATGGGAAGGGGGGCCACCTCACTTGTCCGCTCAGCCTGACCGGTTCTACCAGGGCCATGGATGGCACCACCTGCCTTGTGAAACCAGTGTTAGGCAACTGGACCCAGACCTGGCCTGGATGTCCCAAATATTGGATGGAACATACTTATACTTAAAAAGTATTTGTTGTTTATCTGAAATTTAAATTTAACTGGGTGTCCTGTATTTTATCTGGCAACTCTATTTGAGGGGGATGGAGGCCAGATGCCTGAAGACTCTGCCATGGTCACTCTTCAGTCTGCAGGCCTCTCCTCCTCCTGCCTGCTGCCCTCCTCCTCACCCCCAAGCAGGCCACCTCACTGCTTCCCTGGTTCTGATTTCCTCATCTACATGAATTGCTGTATCTAATTGGAGCCCCCAGGCTGTGTCAGAGTGAGTGCAGGAAACTCAAGGACAACTCAGGATGTCATCCTGAGAGCCCCAGGGTCCTCAGAGATGACTGACCCTGAGTCACCTGCAGCCCATGGTCTGGACAGCTGGGGAGATCGGGCCCTTTGGCTGCCTCCGTGGGACAGAGCCTGGAGATGGAGAGAGATGGTAAGACAGGAGACAGAGACCCCAGGATAAGGGCAAGAGACACAGAGCTTGGGAGAAGAGAGACTCAGAAATGGGGACAGCGAGAACCAAAGAAATTTGGAAACAGATTTTCAGAGATGAGAAAAGAGAGAGAGACTCAGAGCTGGTGAGACAAAGATGCAGAGATGGGGAGACACTGTGCAGAGATGGGACACTAGAACAGAAAGGGAGAGATGTTCCCCAGACATTCAGGCTCCAAGACCAAGTAATGGACATGCACAGGCAAGATGCTGAGTGCTGCCCATAAAGCACTGGGGGACAAGGACAGCAAGCCATCTGGGGGTACCAGGAGACCAAGGTTCAGGTCCTGGTGCATTGGCCCAGGGAGTGGAGGGAAAGAGGGGATCCCAGGCCAGCAGGGTGATCCACTTGCCATCACCCCATACCAATACCCAGTGGGGTGACGACACCACCTTCTCTTCAGCTGACACCCCAATTTTCTGGTGCCTCCTACATTTTTGGGGTGACACCCGTGCTGGGAACCCCACCCGGTTCTAACGCTGCTTACCTCACTGAGTCACCTCCAACCCCGCCAGGCCTGTTGAGGGGAGACTTTGGTGACTCAGGCAGCCAGGCCCCCAGCTCTTTCAGCCCTCAGGAACGCAGCAGTCTGGAATCCCAGGACCCCAACCCTACTCAGGGATGCAGCCTAGCCTAACCCAAGAGTGTGGACCCCCAGCCTCATCCTCCCTCAGACCCAGGAATCTGAGCCCCCTTTCCCTCCTCTATTAGGGTCCAGAGATCAGGCTCCCAGTGCCCTCCTCCCTCAGACCCAGGAGTGCAGGTCCTCGGTCCTCTGCTCTGTTAGGACCCAGGGGTTCTGGGCCACATCCACCTCCTTCAGGAACCACGGCTTCTCAGTTCCCAGCCTTCTCCCTTCCCAATTTGGAGGTGGGGTGAGGTATGTTTATTTAGTTTGATTCCAGCATGAGTCACCCCCAAAACACACTGCCCCCCCCATGTGCCCAGTGGCCCTGAATGGGAAGAAAATGCTCCCTCTCCCAGGGAAATGGGGACCTCACTAAGGATGCTGGGAGAGGCCTGGAAGGGGAGTCCACTCTCTCTCACACCAGTAGCCTTTCTCCTCTCCCCCTGTCCCTTCCCTGTAAATGGCTGTGGTGGTCCTGCCTCCACCTACCTGCTCCTCCCCTTCCCATGCTTGTGTCTCTCTTTTCTGAATCTCTCTCTCCCTTTCTTATTAATTCTCCCCAGATCTCTGTGGCTCAGCATTCTTTCTGCATCTCTCTCATCTCTTTATCTCTCTCTCCCATCTTGGCCCCCCCCCCGTGTCTCTCTGTCCCCCATTCCTATCCCATCTCTCTCCTTCTTTTGGTCTCTGTGCTTTGACCCAGCTGTGCCCCTTGTACCTTCTCTCTCCCTTCTCCCCCCCATCTCTCTGTCTCTCTCTACCCACTCCCCTTTCTATCTCCAGTGTCTCATCCCTGGATCTTCTACCCCATGATTTCCTCAGTCCTGTGAGACAGCGAGGCAGGAGGGGAGGTAGGGGGTTGGGGGATGGAAAGGGAGGGAGGGGAAGTCCCAGTTCGGGGAAGACTGGCTTGGCTCCCTGGGCAGCTCTGTCAGAGCTCCACCCAGGGCCCCATGGCCTGCCCAATATAAGTAGCTCCTGGCCGAGACTGAGAACTCAGTGCCGGTGTCACCCACATCTCTGTCTCCATCATCACCATCACAGTCCTGCAGGTAGGAGCATCCGTCTGCAGCCTTCTGCTCTGAGGTTGGTGCTTCTGCTCTGTTCTCCCCCACCCCATTCCACTCCCATCTCTCTGTCTCCTTGCATGTCTCTGATGGTCTATCTCTCTGGACACCCCTGTCTTTCTCAATGCCTCCTTTATCCCCCCTTCTCAATCTGAGTGGCCCTGGATTGAATTTGGAAGTCCTGAGGTCCAGCTCCCTCTCTACTACTCCCCTTGGCCTAAGCCATCACATTTGGGGCATTTCTCTTCACCTCTCTGAGCCTCAGCGTTCCATCTGTGAAATGGGCTTGCAGAAAAGTCAAAGTGCTGGGCAGCTGTAAGCATTACTGCAGGCATCTCTATGGGCACCTGGCTCTGATCTCTTTCTCCCCTTGTCTCTGACTCTGCCTTTCTCTGTCTCTTGGTCTCTCTCTCCAGCTGTGCATCTGGTATGAGGAGGGTCCTCTGGGGTCTGTCGGGCAGCTATACAGAGATGGGCGAGTTTCTCGCCCCACCCCATACATCCCTACTCCAGTTTCTCCCGGCTGGCAGGCTGACTTGGCCTCTTTCTCCCCAGTTCCCTTCCCCTTGAGAATCCAGCCCCAAGCGTCCGTGCCCCTTGCCCTCCCTTCCCCTAGTATCCAGCATCCCTTGGACTCAGCTGCTCTCTCTGCTGTCACCGCTGCCACCTCTGCCATCCCCAACGCCACCTCCTCAGGGCCAGCAAGATGCAGTTTGAGATGCGAGACAACGTGAAAGGCAAAGGTGGGATCGCTGGATGGACCAGCCACCCTTCCAGTCCCTGGAACCTGGCCTCTTCCCTCCCCTGGGCACCCTGGCTTCGAAGACAGATGGCGCCTGCTTGCACCCCAGAGGCCCCGAAATGCGGGAACCCAGCACCCCAGGCCCAGACGTGGAGGAGGCAGCGGCACGTCTCGGCCCCGCCCAGATGTGGCGCCCACCCTTCCCCAGATGTGCAGGAGCCCCCCACCCAAGCTCACCCAGATGTGCAGGAGGCAACAGCAACGGGGACAGACCGGGGTGTTGATGCCCAGATGTGGCAGAAGGGAAGGGCGAAGCACAACGGTGTCCCTCAGTGGGCGGCCTGGTGGCCCCGCCCATACTGCCCGGCAGAGGGAGGGACAGCATGGGTGCTGGGCCCGGGAGGCACCACGAGGCAGCCCGCTGACCCCTGTCCTCCACCTCCGCAGCCATGTCCTACCCAGTGACCAGCCAGCCCCAATGTGCCAGCAGCAGCTACCAGACCCAGCTCAGTGACTGGCACACCGGTCTCACAGACTGCTGCAACGACATGCCCATCTGTGAGTGTCCCCTAGACCGGGGGGAGAGCAGGAGGGGAGGGGTCACCTCTCACCCCCTCCGACGCCCTACTAACCCCACTCCCACCTCCCTTCCTTGGACCCTGAATTCCTACTCTCTAACCCTCACCCCTTCCTCGGATGCCCAACACCGCCTAGCTTCCAACTTCCCCTCCGACCCTCAACCTTCCTCCCGCTTGGACCTACAACTTTCTTCGTCGTGGCCCCGACTCCCCCTTCAAACATTATTTCCCGATCTCTAAACCACCCCCTCCTCAGACCCCTAATTCCCTCTGGCACCTTTACTTCACTTCTTCCAACACTCAATTCCCTCGGGCACCCTCATCTCGGCTCCGCGGACCCTCAGCCTCGCCCCTCCTCGAGGCGGAACCGGCAGGAGGCCCCGCCCTGACATCCCGGCGCCCGCCCTAGGTCTTTGCGGCACCTTCGCCCCTCTGTGCCTCGCCTGCCGCATCTCCGACGACTTCGGCGAGTGCTGCTGCGCGCCCTACCTGCCCGGAGGCTTGCACTCCATCCGCACCGGCATGCGCGAGCGCTACCACATCCAGGTGCGCACAGGGCCAGCCACCCGCGGGAGCAGGGGCTGGGGAGTGGCCTCCTGGGACGCAAGGCGGGCTCCTAACCTCTCTCTCCCACCCTCTAGGGCTCTGTCGGGCACGACTGGGCGGCCCTCACCTTTTGCTTGCCCTGCGCCCTCTGTCAGATGGCGCGGGAACTGAAGATTCGAGAGTAAAAAAGTTCTCTCCCCTCTCCTTTTCCACCTGTCACGCCTGGCCACCACTGCCCGCTCCTGGGAGGACCTGCCCCTCCCCCATATCCCGCCACCAGAAATACACCCGCAATAAAAACTTGAAAACTAACTCCGCCTACATCCATTTTGTCCCATGGAAGGAATCTGGGTGGAGAAGGAGGTATGGTGAGGGAGGAGGGGACACAAGGAAGATGCCTAGGTGTGGAAGGAGGAGTTCCTGCTGCGTATGACATTGGCAAGTCTCTTCCCTCTCCAAGCCAGGGAGTCCTCACTAACAAAGTAAAACCACTCACGCCTTAGCAGCCTACCTGAGACTCTGCCCAGATCCTAAAAATAAGCAAAACCAGAAACGCTGTCTTGGTTGAGTCCAGACACTCAAGTTCAGAGAAAAATTTAGGAGAGCCCCTCTGCTCATTCTAAACCTGTGGACTCTTGGCCTATACACAATTCTAACACGTTTGGAGGTCCTCTGTCCCCAGAGCAGAGAACTGCCCAATTTAAGGTTCTCTGGAGCTGAAAGGAATCCTTAACGATTGTCCAGTTCAACCCACCCTCTTTACTGCAAAAGCAACTAGCAGATTAGGAAAGGTCCTGGTCTCCAAACTGGACAGACCTAGGATCCAATCTTGACTCTTGCCACTTAGCTCCGTTATCTTTGTGAATTAATAAACCTTTCTGAGTCTATTTCCTCCTATGAGGATAATCCCTAATATGTCATATGGCGACTGTGAGAGCAAGAGATGGAAAGGCCAAAGAGTGAACTCAACAAACTGTTGTTGTTATTATTATTTTATGTATACTATTACAACTATTCTAATATTAATATATTGTTTGTATTATTTGCTGTTATCCATCTCTCTCTCTTTCTCTCTGGACCTGTGTATCCAACTATCAAATGACATCTTCACTCTGAATATCTAATAGGCATCTCAAATTTAACATGTCCAAAACCCAGCACTTGATTTCCCCCTCAAACCTGCTCTTCTCACAGTCTTCCCCATGTCAGGAAATAGCAAGCCTCGTCCTTCAAGTTGCTCAGTCACTTTGTCTCTCAATGTTCAATCTGTGGACAAATTCTGTTGGTTCTACTTTGGGAATATATCCACAATCACACTTCTCCCCACTCCACTGCCCCACCTTGCTCCAGCCACGCTCCTCTTCAGCCTAAATGAACACAGGAGCCCCCCCGCCCCTTAGTCTCTTACCTGAGGAGGAGCCCAGAGAACACCTGAGTTAGGTCACAACCCTCCTGTGCTCAGAACCCTCTCATGGCTCCTCCCACACAGAGCACACACCAGAGTCCTCACTATGGCCAAGGACCTGCACGATCTGCCTCTTGTTCCCTCTGTGACCTTGTCTCCTCCTTATTCCCTCCACTCCAACCACATGAGGGCCTTTGCATTGGCTGTTCCCTCAACTTGGAATTCTCTTCCCTCAGATGTCCCTATGGTTCATTCCTTCATTCAGCTCACATGTTGTCCTATGCGAGAGCCTTCCCTTCCCACTTTACATTAAACAGCAAGTACCCTCTCCCCGCCTTCCCTGCCTTGTCCTTCTGGTCATCTCCCAACATACCGCATCCTTTACCTACTATTGGGGTTTCCACTGGCTTGTCAGCTCCATGAAAGCAGAGACCTTCTTCACTGCTGCATCCCCAGCACCTAGCACAGTGTGGGACCCATTGTAGGTGGAGATATGAGTGACCACAGGTGCGGGACATGGGCTTAGAAAAGGGAAGTGATTTTAGAGGTAATGTGTGAGGGTCAATGGAGAGTCACACAGGTTGTGTCTGAATCTTTGCTTGCCTATTAATCAGGCCTGAGTTCTTAGGCAAGGGACTTAGCTTCCAAATGCACAAAAGAGAGGAACAGAACTATAGCTCCCAGCAGTGATGTTGGGAAGATTAAAAGCCTCATGCCAAGCAGCCAGCACAGTGCCCAGATTGTTGTAGGCCCTTGGTAAAATGTCCCCCCCCCCCTTTCCTGAAATCCATAGGGCGTCAGTGGCCACCCCTGGGCTCGAATCCAGGCCTCAAGCCTCCCATGCCAAGGCTTTCTCTCTTCCTGCCATGAACCTTGCACTCAGGTGCATGGAAACTGGAGAGAGGTGACAGCTGAAGGGCTGACATGGAGGGAGGAGGAACATGTGCTATGGGGCATTTGTACAGGGGCATCTGCACAGCAGTGACAGGAGTTGGAGGGAGAGTGGCTCTGCGTCCCAGAGGTCCAGTCACAGTGCAAATGCTCTGTTTAGGAAGGCAAAGTCACAGGGTGACGGCTAGGAAGAGCTCTCACCAAAAGGTCCAAGCATAACACAGAGGAGTCTTGAAGACCCACCTTAGTTCCTTCGTGGTCATGCAGGGTAAACTCTCCACTGGCTCCAGGACTCTCTCAGGCAGCGCATCCTGATGCTGGTTAGCTCCCCCCTAGGGAAATTCTGTCTTATCTCCAGCAGAAACTGGCCATTTTGAACGCCTGTCCTTAGCGCCCACTCTGCTCTGGGACAGGTCTCAGCTGGGTTGACCTGTGCTATGTAAAGGGTTCCCTCCTAGGGCGGTGGAAGAGCATGCTGGTCAGGCACGTGGATCTGAGAGTCAGACAGCCTGGGTTCAAATGGCAGCTATCACTTAACAGCTAAATAATGTCTATGAACTTTTGTTTTCTCATCTGCAATATGGGGATTACACGGTACCTACCTCATACGGTGGTTTGAAGTGTCAAATGAAACCACAGCATTAATATGCCAGGGAAACTGTCTAGCATATGGTACTCAGTAAACACAAGTTCACAGTCATGTCTTGGAGGTTAGGTACTACCCTCAGCTCCTAAAGGCAAAACGTGTGGGCAGAATAATCCCTGAAAATCCCTTAAATTGCCATAAATTCTGAAAATACTATGATATTCACAGAACACACACACCACCTTAATCCAACTCATTGCCATGTCCTTGGCTAAACATCAGATGAAACAGCCAGCTTACGCCTAGGGGCCAGCTGGTACAGAGAGGTACACTGTTTGACACTCCTAGCAAGACTCCCACACTGAGCAAGGCTGCCAGAGGGGATAGAGACCTCCCGCTCCCACCTCTCCTCGCGTCAGGGCTCTTGCTTGCCCAGGGGACTGGCAGATAAAGACTCCCATGACGCTTTCTGTTTGGGCAGTGAGAGCTTGCTTGAATTAGAGAGCTCACCGTGCTAGGGCCTCATTTCAGTCTCTGTGCTGCCTGAACTATTCTCTTACATCGGGGGCCAGAATTAAACCCAAGCCTGGGACTAAGGCAATCTGTTTCCCCTCCTGAGACAAACTGGGGTGTCCCTGTGACAGGGCCCTGGGGAAGGATCAAAGGCCTCATTGCCCTCACATCCCCTAGGTTTGTCCCTTCTGGGGAACAAGAGCTTCTGTAGTGGCATCACTCCAACTCCTGCCTAGAAGGGGCAGCAAGGAGCCAGGCCACGTGGCTTGGAGGGGTCACCACGACAAATGCATTTATCCAATTTATTCAGCGCTTGGGTGCTGGTTCTGAGAGCCAAGACACCCCATCTCTGGCATGTAGATAGCCCTTGGACACAAGCCTTCCCACACTCTTTATTTGTTGCATCCATTACTCCCCCCTCTTTCAGATGGCCTTTTAGACTGAGGCCCCCAGCAGAGGGGAAGACAGAGGGCCCAGCTCCCCAGGGTCAAGGCAGCAAGGGCATAGAGTCTTGGGAAAGGAGAATCCCAAGTTCAAGATGGCTAGAAGGGGGAGGGGGGGCCTCAAGAAGAGGAGCTCAGAAGTCCAAGGTGGTAGCTGGGGCAGCCCAGTCTTCAAGGCAGCATTGTCTGGGAAGAAAGCTATACATTGATGACTCCACGTTTCTATCTCCAACCTTGGTATCCCCCCATGCCACACTGTGCCTCGGGAAGCATCTCCTTTGTCTCCTCGAGCTCCCTCTGAGCCAGGTGACCCTAGTCCTGGAATCAGGTAACAGCACCTGAGCCTTGTCCCTCCAGCCTAGGGGTGGCTGCAGCAGCCTCCTGTTCGCACTGGCCCCTAGGCTGCTTCACTGTCCTACCTCTAATCAGCTGCATCCCTCACCAGTACAGCTAATCCCCTGCGCTCAGTTCCTTCTGCCGAAACACTCAGAGTGGTTTCTGCTAACCTGGTTAGCAGAAGAGATGTCTAAAGGACATCCTGGGTCTAAAACTGGACTCCTGATCTTTCCCACAAGCCCTAGTCAGTCCCATCTTAATAAACAACCTCACCATCCACCCACAGTTCAGGCCAAAGTTGAGGTCATCATGGATTCCTCCCCTCCCTCACCCTGACATCCATGCCATCGTTATATCCTTCCACATACATCCTGCATTTGTCTCTGACTTTCCCTCATGGCCACCACCCTGACCTGACCCATTGTCCTCTTGTCCCCCTGCTGCCTCTCTCACTCTCTCCAATCCATTCTCCACACCACAGCTGAGTGACCTCTTAAATAAGTACATCAGATCCTGTCATTCCCCCTCATAAAACCGTCCAACACCTTCCCATTATCCTGAGAATAAAACCCCAAACCCATCTGGGGCCCACAGGCCCTGGGTGATCCGTCCTGCCTGTCCCCAACCTCATCTCCTCTTCACACTCGCCCTGGGTCACACTAGCCAGCTTTCTGATGCTTCCAATAAAAGAAGCTGGTTCCCACCTCAGGGCCTTTGTCCTTGCAGTTCCCTCTGCCTGGAACCCACTTCCTACAGCTCTTCCCACAGCCAGTTCCTGCTCAGTCTTTGAGTCTAGCTTCTCAGAAGGCCCAACTGACTGACTTGACCCCACGGTCTCTCACAGCCACATCCTGTTGACATCTCACAGCATTTCTTCCTCCCTGAAATGATCTTACTCGTGTGTGTCTGTGTGTGTGCACGCACGTGTGCGCTGATTGTCTCCCTTCATTAGAATCCAAGTCCCACGAGGTCAGGGAATCTTGTCTCAGTTCCTACTCTGCCCAGTGCCTTCAACAGTGCCTGGCACACAGTAGGTATTCAATAAATAATTGCTGAATGCAGACGAAGGCCCTGTCTGGGGACCACAGGAGGAAGGAAACCAGAGGTCTCTGTGGACAGTGTCCAGGGGACCCCAGGTGGAGGGACCCCAAGTCCAGGGTAGCCCCGTCAGGGGACTCAGCTGCTGTGGCTGGAGACCCCGCCATGGGTCAGAGGGACATGCTGGTCAGGTTGTCCTGGCTCAATAGTCCCTTCCGACCTGCACCAGCCCCGTGCCCACTACCCCCAGCACCCCCGCCGCCCCCACAGTACTCATGCAGTCTGTGCCGCAACGTGACAAGGGCTGACCCCAGGCAGGCGCCATTGGGTGCGTGGGGCCCACCAGGTAGCTGGAGCAGCAGTGTGGCCACACCGGCCATGCCATCTTCGGTGGGCTCAAGGGTGATAGGCCCGGCTCGCAGGCCAGCAGTGGTGGTAGGGATGGCTGGTGGGCAGCAGCCCCCTCCCACGGGTCCCCAGGGCCCACCAGCCCCTGTCAGCAACAAGGGTGCCAAGAAGGGCTCGGAGCGGCGGAAGGTGGGTGGTGGGAGCCCGGCTGGCTTCCAGGTGGGTGCTGGGGCAGCAGGGTCGGGAGGGAAGCAGACGGTGACCTTGGCGAAGGGCCGGCTGGCCATCTTGGTCATCTCTTGCAGGTGCCGGCGCTGCTCCTGCCGCTGGTCCAGGGCCTGCTTGGCCTTCCAGAGGAGCACACAGAGTGAGAGGAAAAGGAAGAAGCAGGAGAAGAAGACAGAGAAGAAGACAAACAGGTCGATGTGGGCCTGGTCCTGCCGGAAGAAGAGCAGGCCCTGTGAATCGGCTGAACCGTTGGCGCCGGGCCCATTTGGGTCTCCCACACCCAGCAGCAGCAGGTAGAAGCGGCTGGACTTGAGAGCATGGTGCTCATGCGGGTAGGTGATGACCAGCCGGTCCCGCACGCTGCGGACCACCAGCACTGCTGAGGGCTCCGTCACTGTCACATAGGTGATCAGGCCCCGTGGCCACACCTCCCGCACCCGTGGCTCCGCTGTGGTGCCCGGGACAGTCCCGGGCCCTGGTCCTCCTGGATCCCCAGTCCCCCGGGGCCCACTGTCAGCAGGCGGTGGAGGGGGTGGGGGGGGTGGAGGAGGCTGGATATGCACGGTGTGGACACCCGTGTCAGGGGCCACACGGACTACGAAGGTGTCGTAGGAGGTGGAGACATAGAGGTCCACGGCACCAAAGGTCACGTCCAGCGTCAGGCGGATGTCCACATTGGTGAACTTGGGCTGCACACCAAAGAGGACAGTGCGGCCAGGGCCCAGGGCCCGGCGCTTGGGCTCGTGGAAGCAGTTGGTCTGGGACGTGGGGTCCAGGCAGCACTCCTGCTCCACGGAGATGAGGCGGTAGCACTGCTGGCCACCCAGTGGGCTCCCGTGGAATGACTCCCGGCACTTGGCACACTGTGGGTGGGGTAGGGGGTGGAGGCAGCCATCAGGGATGAGCTCAGTGCCCAGCCGTCCTCCAAACACGACTGACATTCTGGACCTATTGATAAGTAGCCACTGCCCCTGGTTCCCCCAGTGCCCCAGCAGCTTCCTTGTGACCCCCAAACCTCCCTCAGATTGCACAGACACCACCAGGACCCTACACTCCAGCACTGTTGTCCCCAGTGTCACTCCCAGTGACTATAGCACCCTGATGCCAAGGCCTCTGGACCTCTGAGGCTCAGAGATGAAGAAGAGTGACTTAACCATGCTGAACTTGAGATTCTTCCTCTGTACATAGGTAATAAACACAGCTTGCTCCTGGACTGCTGAAATCATAGCACACGGTGGGCCAGCCTCGCCTGCCAGCCTTGCTGTTTCTGGACTATTGGTATGTCCCACCTCAGGACCTTTGCACTGGCGGATCCCCTGCCTGGAACCCTCTCTACCCACCCCTGCCCCTCCATGTCTGCTTTACTCAAGTGTCACCCTCTCCCTGAGGGCTTCCTTGGCCACTATATCTACATTTCTACTCCCCAACACTTCCTAGCCCTCCTTTCTGCTTAATTATTCTCCTTACTGGTCCTCACTAACCCACTGTACATCTGACTTACTCATTTGTTGCCTGACTCCACCATGAGAAGGTAAATTCTTTGGGGACAGAACATTTCAATCTGTTTGGTTTCCTACTGTGTTCCTGCCCTTGCACAGTGCCTGCCACATGGCAGCTGTTCAGTAAATGTGTGCTGAATGAATGAGTGGCCAGATCAAAGCTTTTTGATTCTCGTAGCCCAGCTGAAACCCCTCAGTCTCTGGGATCAGAGCAGGGTCAGTCCAGGCTCCAAACCCAAGTGGCTGTCTGAGCTGGGGCAGGATATTTAATGTCTCTGAGCCTCATTTTCCTCCTACATCCACAGCTCACTGAGGCCCCAGCGTGGCCCTGACAAGCCTTCCACATCTGTGCTGCCTCCACTGTATCCACAGCACAGCACCAGCGCAGCAGCAGGCACTGCCTACAGCACAGCTACAACAGCTATCATGAGAATCTAAAGAAAGTGCTGCTTCAGAACTGCCAACAGAGCTGCTGGAGAGGGTGGGGGTCTGAATTAATCTCTGGGGCTGTCTGTTTTGGCAAAGGCCAACAGGCCTTCTGATTATGCATCAAGAAAGCAAAATTTCTGGTCCAGGATGGAAATGTTAGGGGTCAGCAAGGCTTGTGAGCTCTGTCACCATTCTAGGTGGAGTTGATCTTGGCAGAAATGATGTTTCTGTAGATGGGCGGGGGAGACTTAGGCAAGTAAGGAATTTTCTCTTCCCTCTCGAACTAGAGAGAAAAAGGTGGGTGGGTGAGGTGGTGGGAGCCATACTTCAAAGAGGGAGCATGGAATATCACCTCTGTGGGAAGCAAGCCTGCAACATGGCAACCAACTAGGCTGAAGAAAAGGGAAACAGGCTGACGGGGAATTTGAATCTGGATATTAGTAATAATATGAGATCCTCTGTTAGGCCCAGGTTATCAGGTTGGGGCTGCCACTTGAGGGAAAACCTGCCTAGACTGAAGCCAACACAGAGGAAAGCAGAGTCAAGATGCAATGAAAGAGACTCCTGATGGCTTTGTATGAGCACCTGGATCTGGCCATTCCTGAAGGTAGACTCCAGATCCCAGTTTTAAGAACCAATACATTTGCGTTTTTGCTTAAGCTACTATGAGATGAGTTTTCTGACACTTGTAACCTTTAAGTTGTGACTATCTGCAACGGAATCTGTCTCCTCACCAGCCTGAGAGCCCCCCCAACAGGCTCATTTCTGGGTCCCCAGCGTCACTACCCAGGGCTTGAAACTGACTGGAGCTCAAGGATAGTCTATAAAGCTGACGTTGATCCCATGACCACAGATATCAGAACCACGTTGTCGGTCCTGCCTGGGCCAGGCTACCTCATCCCAGCTCTGACCTCTCAGGGGTGTGGAGCCCTTGGCCCATAACTTGCTTCTTCCGCCGCACCTGGTATTTGTAGCAGTCTCGGCGGTCACTGGGGGAGCTGCCCTGGCACGTGCCTGTCTCCGTGTTGTTCTGACATGGGCAGCCCGTCCCGTCCTGCTCGTTACATGTATCCGCATGGCCATTACACTGGCATCTGAGGAAGGGGAAGAAGACAGAGCTACAGGGCTCCCATGACTTACAGGGGCCCAGGCTGGGTGCTGCCTCTGTGAGCTCCAATCTGTGCAACAGGCCAGAAGAGGAAACTGACACTCACAGAGGTCAAGCCATGTGCTCAAGGCCACAGAGTCATTAAGTGGCAGAATCAGCATTAGTCCCCAGGTTGGACTGACCATTCAGAAGGAAGGGGACGGAATGGGGAGGCTGTCTTGAGGCCTCTCCTCCAGCGGCTCTCTCTTCTTGCCCACTAGTCTCCATCGGGGCTGCTCTGTAGCCTGTGTTTCAGCATTGGCCTCTGAGGCAAGGGGTCTCCCACTTGAGTCTAGCTGATTGCCCCCAACCTCTGCCCCAGCCTGGGGGCTCCCTGGGGATTTCATCCTTTCCTGACTGAGGGCAGACGAGTGGGGAGGGGAGTCTGACTGGGGAGAGGAGTGATTCCTAGTGAGCAGGGCAAGGGTCCCAGGCCCCCCTTCCACTTACTTGGTGCACTTCCCGTCCAGGAGGAAGTAGCCGTGGAGGCAGCTCTCACACTTGTCCCCATAGCTATTATTCTGGCAGCTCACACACACTGCCTCGTCTTCACTAGGACCCTCTGTCACCCAGTTTTCAATCTGGTCAAGGAAGGACAGAGTGATCACGAAAAGGCATGAACAGCTCCCTCCTCCCTCAGACCCAGGAATTCAGACCCCCGGCCTCTCTTCCCACAGGTCCAGGAACTTGGGACCCTAGCCTCTTTTACCTCCTCTGGATCCAGCGAGTACTTCTCTGGCTCCCTCCTGGCCATTTCGAGCTCCTTCCTGGAGACACAGACGTGGCTGTTGCCACGACAGAAGGCATGGCAGGGCCGGCAGGTCCCACCACCCACAGCTGAACCCACGAACAGTGGGAGACACTGCTCACAGTGGCTGCCCTAGAAACCAGAGACAGGGTGATCAGGAGGTTTGGGAAATCACAGGGGCATGAGAGTAGGGAGGGAGCAGGTTCTGAGAGCACCACGGGAGGGCGGTAGGGCTGCAGCACTTGGCTTGGGCAATCCCAGGCTATCCTCGTTTTAGTTCTCTGCCTTCACCCCAGTGACGGGGGCGGGGGCGGGGGGAGGGGTGTTCACTCCCCCACAGCCCAAAGTGTTGAGCTCAGAAAGCCCTTCCCTAAACATTCCCAAATCCTCCTTCATGTGACCACCCTCCCTGGCCCAGCGCCAACTCTGGCCACTATTCCAGGGCAGCCCCTCTGTGATACAAACCCCAAAGTCTTCTCACACCTCCCCAGATAGGGCTATGCCACCTCCTCCCTGAGCCTGGCTTATCAGGGCTTGGAACAAGGCTCAAGAGGCCTGAGCGTGGGCTGAAGGCAAGGAAGAGCCAGGTCCTGGGGTCGGGTCTAAGGTCCCGCGTGGCCCACCTTGGTGTGGTTGCGGCAGAGCAGGCAGTGGTCACGGGCCCCCACGCCGGCACACTCGCTGTGGCGATTGCAGCGACACTCTGTGGAGCAGTTGCGGCCGACAAAGCCGAAGTGGCAGCGGCAGTGGTCAGGCTCCACGCATGAGCCATTCACACAGCCCTGGGCACACACGGGGCGGCACAGCCCCGTCACACTGCAGGGGTGGGCAGGAGTCAGAGCAGGGCTGCAGCCGCCCCCTCCCAACGACAGGTCGCCACTCACCATCCCACCATCTGCTCAACTGTTCTGCATCCCTGGTCTGTTCTGTCACTCTCCCTCCAGGGACCAGCCCACTGCCTTCCTCAGGAGCTAGCCTGCGACACCTCCTCTTGCCAGGTACCCTATTAAACTCACCAACCTTGCCCCTCCATGACCCAGCCCCCTACCCTCACACCCTCTTGGGTCAGTCCCACCACCTCCACTCCTTGCACTGTTTTCTTCCATCCTGCTGTGGTCCTTTGGCCTGTGGCTCATCCTCTACTGCTCCCGACAAATTCCCCTACTCTGCCCAGCCCGCCCCACCTTGGGTCCCCAGCCCTGGTCTGACAGCAGCCTCACTTGTCCATGGTATAGCCCGTCTTGCAGCTGCACTCGTAACCGTGGGGCCGGTCGTGGCAGTTCTGCGTCTCGTTGCAGTCGTGGTGCCCATTGGCACACTCGTCCTCAGGGGGGCAGGAGAGGAAGGCCCAGGAGGTCCCAGGTCGCCCACAGGTCAGCCCTGGTATGGGGATACATGGCCTCACCTGGGGTCCTCTGCACCGCCCACCTAGCCACCCAGGCCCTGGCTCCTACTTCTCCTGAGCCCCACCTCTGAGATAGCCCCATGTTCTCTGCACCAGACCCCAGGCAAGGGCCAGCCCCTCTCACCCGACACCCAACACCATCTCACCCTCACGGGGGCCGCTGAGTCCACCCTCCAGGCAGCTGCCGCCCCCATCCTGGCCCCCCCAGGCACACCAGCCACAGTGGGGACGCCGCAGGCACAGGGCACACTGAGACGCCTGCGCACAGCCCAGGGAGCAGCTCTCGGGTCCCCGGAGCAGCCGCCCGCAGCCTCCAGCCATACACCGCAGGGGCAGGTAGGAGGGGCTCAGACACTGTACAGGGAAGGGGAAACAGCAGAGAAAGAGAGTCAAACGAACACATCCTGGCTATCTTCCTGGACTGCTTCTTCTTCTCAGAGGTCTCACCCCTCCCTGGCCACAGCCGAGTGGATCAAAGTAGACATTAGATGGGGTCATCACATTCTCTCTCTCTCAGGCATTTGCAACTAAAAGTCCAGACTGGAAGTCAGGCAGCTGGAGATGTCCTTGAAACTAGAAGATTGTGTAGACTAGGGCTGGCAGGGCCATTTGGAAGAGCAAACAACAGCAAAGGAAGAGAACAGAGAGAGGCAGGAAACAAGCAGATGCAGAAGGAAGCAGACATGAGAACCACACACTCAGGCAGAGGCGGCTTTCCAGGCCCCATTTCCAGTCCCCGGTAAGGCCTGACTGCATTTTCCACCCTGGGGTCCAGAGGTTCTACTGCATTGGTGCCATGAGTCCCCTTCACCCACCTCACTTAGCACACAGCTGTTTCTTATAATCAAAGGAAGGTAATGATCCCTAGTCTCAGGAGGAGGGTTGCAAGCCACTAAGTCACTTAGAAAAAATGTAGACCTGGCTGCTGGGGCAACAGGATCCTCTCACCCCAGGCTGGGAAGCTGAGGAGACTGTGGTCGGGGCTGCACAGCAGCTCACACGCCATCACTTATCACGTCGTGGGACCCAGATGAGGTACACAACAAGGCTCAGACTCTGGGACCTCACCTCAGTGTAAGAGAGCATTTTATTTACGGCTCAGACCTTAAGTAAAGAATAAGAGGAAAGAGACGGGTCTAGGCTGGCTGTCTGAAAGCACTCAGCAAGGCCCCCAGGCAATTCTGAAATAGAAACCCTGACTGCTGTGGCCGGAGCTCAGAGCCCACTGAGGGTTAGGGCCAGGGATGAGCTGAGCCGAGCTGAACCGTCAGAGCCAAATTCTCTGCCAGGCTGGCTCCCAGATCTAAATTTAGTGCACCCATTGGCAGACAGCAGGGCAATCTGGGACGGGTGGAGAGATGCCCGAGTCTCCAGTCTGCACAGCGCTTTGTGCCGTGACCTCCCTAGTGGCCAAATGTGATGCTGCCCAACACTGCAAACTGCATTTCCTGTATTCCTGGAGGAGATGCAGGAACCTAAGTTCTGAGAGCAGGACCTCAGCTCATCTGTTGCCATATGCCCACCGCCTGGCAGAGTGCCCAGCACAAGCAAGGCGTTCAGTGCAGAATGTGGTGCAGGGAGAAGGGGAAGGAGGAAGGAAGTCGGCCAGGAAGAGAACACTTGGTTGCCTGCCCCAGGCTTCGAAGCCAGTCATTCAAAAGAACAAGCAGGATGGTTAAAATATGGCTGCCCTTCGGCCAAATCATAACAGGTTGGCCTGCATATCTGTTATACCTGATCTGCATGGTAGGGGTTTTAAAAAACTTGAGCTGACACTTTAACTAGGAGATTTCATAGAAATCAGAAAATCCAGCAGAAGTCACATTCACATGCAGCCTTGACTCCATGCTCTCCAGTTGACCGACCCCACCACTTCCTCCTGCCTCCCACCTGGTTGCTCCCTCACCTCCTGAGCTACCCTGCGAGCCTGGCAGGCAGAGAGGGGCTGGGGGAGCAGCGCATGACAACAGGCTCTCTGGGGTTGCCTTCTGGTTCCTGGAGGCCCCACAAAGACAAATAATGGAAATCTCAGCAATATTTGGGAAGAACCTGGATCACCAGAAGGACCCCAGCCTTGGAGACGAGAGGCCTTTGTTTGTTAGAGACCAACGCCGCAGGGGGATACCCCCTACCCAGTACGGAGCCTCTAGGTGTGTCCGAGACTGTGGAGATTGGGAATCCTCCCTGTGGGCAGAACCTCGGGCATTACTAAGTTTTCACTGAAGTACGGGCACTGCTCGATGCTCTAAATATGTTCTCCCATTTAATTCGTACAAGCTGCCTATGGCACGGTGTGGTACACCATGGGAATATATTTGGTGTTTGTCCCCAGCTCCTGGCATAGAGCTACTAAAACACTTGGGATTTCCTGAGTGTTAGGAATGCCGTTGGTTACTCATAAGGAACCCCTTTCACACCTGAGTTTATGCTAATGAGTGCCTCGAGAGGGGTCACCAGAAAGACAAGCGATTTAGAGGGTTGGGACTTTCAGCCCCACCAACAGACCTGGAGGTGGAGTTGGAGACTGAGCCCTATAAAAACTCTGGAACAACAAGATTCAGAGTTGCTGAACACATCCACTTGGAAGATGGCACACCCAGAAGAGGGCGTGGAAGTTCCACAACCCCCACACCTTGCCCTATTTGTTTCTGTCATTTGGCTCTTCCTGAGTTGCATCCTTTATAATAAACCAGTATTGGTAAGCAAATGTTCCTCCGAGTCCTGCGAGCAGTTCTAGCAAATTATCAAACCTGCAGAGGGGGTGGTGGGAACCTGTGATTTACAGCTGGTCATCAGAAGTGCAGGTGGCCTGGATTGGTGACTGGCGTCTGAAGTGGCGGCAGTCTTGTGAGACTGAGCCCTTTGCCTTGTGGGATCTGAGGCTAACTGCGGGTAGATTGTGTCAGAAGTGAAGTGAATTGTTGGACACCCACTTGGTGTCTGGAGAATTGGTTGTTGGTGTTGGAAAACACCCCAGATGGTCTGTGATATCACTCCTATTTTACCAAAGACTCACAGAGGCTCATGGGTTGTGAGACGGTGAGTAGTCACACCTTGACTGGGTCTTGCACAATAAAGATGAATGAGGAGTGGACATCAGTGGAAATCAGAGACTCAGAACTCTGCCCACTGATATTGCTTTTGGGTGTGACAGCAGGAGGTGAATCTTGCTTGTCTCCCACTAGGATGGGGTGGGGAGTGAATGCCTTGTGTCTGCCCTTGGGACAGCTAAATCATGCTGGGCAGAGGCATCTTTGGGGAATGGACTTTATGAGAGAGCAAGTGCTGGGTGCTGCCCCAGACAATGCCCGCCTTCAAGAACCATCTCCAGTCCACAGCCATGGATGAGGGGTGGGTCTGAACTGCCACATTTGAACCATGTGCACCTACCCATCCCTGGCCACATCTCACTGGACCAAGCATGGTCTCTAGAATTAGAAAGTCACACAGACTGAGGGTCATAGACTCAGGGCTCCCATTTGAGTCTGTGTACGTTCAGATCAAGTCGAGAGAAACTGGAGGATGGAGACATGCAGAGAACAGCTGAGATGAAAGGCTATGTGGCCCGAGGACAGAAAAGGAGTACTTCGTGTCCTAAGATTCCATCAAATACCCCCAGTTCCTTATAACAAAACCAGCTCTTGTGGCTTTCTGTTTCTTACAACTAAGAGTTCCAAAAGCAGAGAGATAAAGAGATGGAGGAGGGAAACGGAAAGGTTTGGGGGGAAGAGGGGAGATGGTATGAGTCATGGGAAGGATGGCACAGGGAGAACTTGAACAAGAGCTGGAGAGACACAGGGGCTGGGGAGTCCAGAAGGTGGCACAGGAATGTGGTGAGAAGACACGACAGGGAGACCCATGAGGCAAGGAGGGAAGAAAGAGATGTCAGGAGAAGAAAAGAGAAAGTGGAAGAAAAGAAAGCGTGAGGCTGGGACCAAACCTAGGGAAATACGGGAGGAAGTAGGACAGAGGAGGAGGTAGCAGAGAAAGGGTGGTGCCGGGGCAGAGAAGAGGAGCACCTGGACACCTGGCCAGGTGCAGTACCTGTTGGAGGCTGCTGCTCCACACACAGTGCTGCCAGCCCCCGTCTGCACCCTTGGAGTCCAGGCAGGAGGTGCAGTTGGGCAGGAGGTGACAGGGGGTGGGGCAGGGCAGTGGGGGCGATGATTCCACCGGCATTGGGGACACATTCAACAGAGAGTGGCTGAAGCATGTCCAGTCATAGGTAGGCTGCACTGAGAGGATGCGGCGGGTCTCCCCTGGGGTGGTGGGCACAGGGATTAGAACCCAATCTAATCCAGGCCCCCAGCCCCTCCTCCCTTTCACCCAGGAGTCCAGGCCCCTAAATGCTCCTCTCAGAGACAAAGCCTTAGCACTCACCTGTCCTCTTGAACTGCCGTGTCCACATGCACTTGCCCTCCCTGGTGCACTGCTCACAGTCTGCGGCCCCGCATGCGGCCTCCGAGCAGTTCCCTGCCCAGAAGACTTCTCTCTGGTTGATCCGACAGTCATTCTCTGAGGTGCAGGACCCATTGCGTCCGATGCAGGCGCCCTCAGGGCAGTTGGTACACCACTTACAGCGGGGGGCAGATGCCTGGCAGGCAATACGGGCTTAGTGGGGTCCTCAAGGCCCCCAGCACCCCTCCTGACCCAGCTCCTCCCATCCAAGTCCAGCTGAAGAGCCAGGTGGCTCCTGAGACACTCCTCCCTCCCAGCCCCACACCACTCACCTCTCCATCTCCAGGCTGAAGGGTCCGGGGATGGCGGGCCAGGCATTCACTGCAGGTCCGGAGACGTCGACATTCCTCAGGGGAGCGAGGCATTGGGGAGCATGGGGGGTCCCCACAGCCCAGCCTGGGAAGGCATGAGGCCAGGCTCATCACACCCAGCCAGGCCCCATCCTTCCTCTTCCCACCTTCACCTCTTCCTGGTGCCTCCTGGACATCGTCCTGCAGGCCCCAACGTGTATCCCAAACTGGACTCAGCACAGGCCTTCCAAACCTGCTCCTTCCCCCACCCTACCTGGTAATGGTCCCACGTCCGCATGTCACTCGGGCCAGAGACACTGGACAATACTCCACGTTCTCCTGCCCCTCCAGCCACTGAGGCCTTCTGCCTCCTGAATTTCTCTCTGACTGTCCCCTCCTCTCCACCCCTGCTGTCCCTTGCCCAGTTCAGGTCGCTTCCTGTCACCCCAGCCTCTTCTCCAGTCTCCACCTATAACCTCCACTCACCACTCCCTCCTTCAAAACAACCCCAGGGTCTTTCTGCCCAGGCCTGCCCCTGCCCTCTCCTGCTCAAACCTTCCATGGCTCCCCATCACCCACAGTGGAGGTCCATAATCCTTTACCCAAAATCCCTGAAGGCCCAGGTGTTTCAGAACTTTCCATATTTTAGAAAAGCAGTAGGCTGTCCCACAGTTAGATAACTTTCCTAGTGGATTCTGGGGAGCACCCCATAAATCAAACCCTCTAATATTTCTGCAGTAAACACAGTGACACATTTAATGGGACAAATAAAGCCAATTAGCAGCCTCATACTGCTCAGAATGACTATGCAGCCAAATGAGTTTGTGCTAAACCCAGGACAGCACTTCCAGCTTCCTGAGATGTCTGGATTCCCGAACTACAGATGAGACGTCTGTGGATCTGGACGTAGCCCACAGCCTTGGCTGGGCACTGAAAGTTCTTTCTGAGCTGACCTCACTCACCTTTCCAGTCTCATTTTCCCCAACACAGATGCAGATGGTCTCTCAAAATATGCCAGGTGCAGCCCCACTTCTGAACTTTCGCTGGTGTAAACTCTACTGCTCTGTTAGGGCCCTTTCAGCCCAGCTCCTCTAGGAAGCATTCTTGGATGATGCCCAAGTCCACAAGCAGGGCTTCCAACTCTGGGGTCCCCCACCCCGCCCTGCCTGTGATGAACCACCCATTTTCCCATGTGAACTGATACCCCAACCAGATGGTACCCTCCTGAAGCCTCCCCCAAGCCTGACCTAGCACAGAACTCCCTTTGGAGGGCACCAGCACCATGTGCCCATGGGCTGCCAGTTGCCATGGTTACCTATGGGCTTGGTCCCCGGACAAGCAGGCCCTGTGGCACCACGTGCAGGCCCCAGACTGGTTACAAGCTTCGGGTGAGGGCAGCAGGCGGCAGGGGTCAGGGGGCAGGGTCAAAGCCAGCAGGCGGCCCAGGGCCACTCCTCCGAAGCCCCCTGAGATGTACAGGCGGCCCCCCACTGCCGCCACAGCGTGGGCCACAGACTCCTCCATCGGAGGCCCCACATAGGCTGGGCCTGGGGAAAGACAGAACATTTAGAGACAGAGAAGCAGAGTGACAGAGTGAGGGTACACAAGAAAGCAGGAGACTCAGGGAAGAGACCCACAGAAAGATGCCAGTCAGAAAGGGACACTGAACAGGGACACAGTCTAATGACAGCAGAGACAGACACAGCAAGACACAGAGAAGAGAGATGGGGCCAGACAAGACAATCAGATGCAGATGGCAAGACAAAAGAGAAGGAGAGAGACACACAAACAGGAAAAAAGGGAACAGAAAGAGTGAAATAACACTGGAGAGAAATGTTTTAGAACCAAATAGAGGTGGTGGATGCACAAGATTCTAAAAGTACTACATGCCACCTATCGTTAATTTTACAATTGTTAATTTTGCTATGTGAATTTCACCTTAATTTTTTAAAATCCTCAAAAAAAAATAAGAGTCACAGAGTAGTGGAAAAGATAGATTACGAGAAAAAAAGAATCAGAGACAGAGGTTCAGAGAGAGAGGCAAAAAGAAAAGGAGACAGGCCCAGAAACACACGCACAGTCAGTTACAACGGGAAGGGAAACAAAAAGGCAAGACAAAGCCCCTTTCTAACCTATGAACTCAGATCCTGGAAGGAAACATCCTCACATATAGTAGTCCTTGTCTCTAGAGAGTAAGGTTATGCAGGATTTTGTTTCTTCCTATTTCACAACTTATATACAATTAATGTCATTATTTTTATAATCAGATGTTTCAAACAATTTCTTAATAAACTTTTTTAACAAAAAGAAAAACGAAGGAGGGCATCTCTGTCAGTGTTTAGATAACATGGAGGGAACAGCAGCTTTGCTGGTGGGCCTGAAGGGGCCTGAGTGACTCCTAATGAGTGGAGGTCCAGGACAGGCCCCCAGGGAGAGTGACAGACTTACGGGTGAGGTCGGGCAGGAGCCAGGCGTTGCAGTTGACCTGGTAGAGCAGAACATCGCTGCTGAACTCGTCGGGGTCCGAGCGCCCCCCAAGGACCACCATGGTGTCACCTAGCAGGGCTGAGGCGTGGAAAAGTCGGGGGCGGGGCTGGTGGGAAGAGAGGCGGCAGGATGGCCTGTCAGAGCCCACAGTCCTCTGCTCACAATGCTCCCTCTAAGCCCACCCACCACCCCAAATCTCCCCACACCCCAGCCCCCACCAGCCCACCCAATCCTAACCTTCCTCAAACCTCACCACCTTCCTCTAGGAAAACTCCCTCATTCCTCAGAGCAGCCCCAGAGCCACCTCCTTTCCCCAAACTCCCAGAACCATCATGTCCTGTGCTGTTCGCCAAAAACCTGGCCTGGACTGCTTGAGATGAACCCCATGTTTCCTGTGTGACCTTGCCAGCTGGGCTTGGGGTGTGCTGGGGTGAGACTTGTGTCTCTTACTTCTGCCTCCCTTGCAGTCCAGCCCCAAGAAGGGCTTGGAAATATGTTTACGGATGGAAAACGCAATTGTCTCTAACCAGCACATCTGGGGTTTCACGTTCTCCCACCCACTGGCTCCTTTGGCCTTGAAGGCAGGAAATACAAGCAGCCTCAGTCCTACATTTTATTGATGGGAGGCCAGGAAGGGGAGGCACCTGCCAGGGCCACACCAAGAGCAGGGCAAAGCTGGAGGAGAACCCAGGCCTCCGACCTTCTGGTCTAGGATTTCTTCCTCCAAGTCACAGATGCAGAAAGGGGGGCCTTGGGGTGCCACAATTCAGTTTAGGGGACTGGAAAGGGAGTGGGAATCCAGGGTCGAGCCAGGCCCTGGGACACTGGGAAAGGGGTCCTCCCTTCTGCCGCTAAGATCCATATATCTGCACCTCTTTTCCTGACCTTTGCCCCCTGCGAAGGGGCCAGCAGGCTCCAGGTGTGGTCAGGACAGTGCAGGGAGTAGAGCTCAGGGGATGGGGCTGCCAGCTCCACATGGAAACGGAAACCCCCAAACACGTAGAGGGAGTCGGTGGCCTCGTGGTACACCGCAGAATGACCATAGAGACCTGAGGGGACGAGTGAGCACAGAGACTGGGGGAAGGGCTGATGACCAAGAATGCCCCCCACCTTCCAGTCTCCCCTTCTGGTGACCATAACACCACCCTACCAGCCCTGAGGTCAGAGACCGAGGAGCCCTTCTCAACCCCTCCCTTTCCTTCGGTTCTAAAGGACAACCTTTAGAGACTCTGGGAAAGAAGAAGAGAGGGAGACAGGGTGACCAGGATGTCCTGGGGGACAGGGATCAAAGAATGCAGAATGAGAGGTAGAGAAAGAGTACCTGAGGGGCAGTGATGTGGGACCTGGGGGGAGGGAGACGGTGACCCAGCATTACTGGGCAGGAGGTGGGCAGCTTCTCATGGAGTCTGGGAGTGGTAAAGAGAGAAACTGAACTTCTCAAGAGATGGCATCCTGAGAATCTGGGGGTAGGGGTTAGGGGGGAGACAGGAGATAACAAGGTATAGAGGGCAGTGACCACAGAGCACAGGAGTGAATAGAGCCTACACAAAGCCCTAGATGGCCAGGAGGTCAAAGGTGCTGTGCCCTCCCTGTCCCAGCCCCACCTGTGGGAGGTGTCCCACTCTGGGCTCCAGATACCCAGGTGCCAGTCGCCAGCTGGTACTCAAGCAACTGCTGATTGAAGCCATTTTCGGGGGAGTAACCGCCCACCAGGAGCAGAGACAGGCCTCGGCGGGCAGTCAGGGTGTGACCAGCAACTGCTGGCAGCTCCACGGTCTGAGGGACCTGGGGGATGGAGGGCAGTCACAGGGGTGCAGGTGCCAGAGGTCAGGGGTCATCAGGGGTAGAAGCAAGGTAGGTAGAAGCAAGACTCAGAGCTCCTCACACTCCCTGTGAACCACTAAAGAAGTAGTGAGCTTCCCGGGGCTGGTCAGACCTCAGGCCTTCTGACCAGCCCTGGTCCCAGCAGGTGTGCAGCAGACCTCCTGCTATTTCTGCCTGCTCAGTGTCACTTTGTCAGGTAGGTGCAACCTGGTGTTCCTCTGGGAAGCCCTTGCTCCTCTGTTCTCACTCTGGCTGCGTGGGGCTGACTGTATCCACTCCACAGTGGGCTGGGTCCCAGTCTGGCTGACCAGTGCATCACATCCCCTCAGCCAGGGATTGGCTCAGGAATACAATGGGACCCAGGATGGCCAATGAAATTCAATCCCAGGACTTTCATTGGAGCCCTAAGAGGAAGCTACTTCCTCTGGGGGTGAAGCTGGCAGGAGCTGGTGTGGCCTTCTTTGCTAGAGCCTGCTTGTTGGGGCTGGGGGAGGGTGGAGATGCTCACCTTCTCCTGCCGCCACTGCAGGGTTGTGAGGTTGAGGACCCAGAAGTCGCGGGTGACGCCCCCAGCTGTGAGGCCCCCCAGCAGGTACATGGCACCACGGCCAGCAGGCACGTAGGCGGCTGCGTGGAAGGAGCGGGGTGAGGGGCCTGGGCCCCCGTCCTCAGCTCCTGCCAGCATCTGTGTCCACCGCCGCTCACTCACTGAGTACCTGGGGCAGAGAAGCAAAAAAGCAGCCTCACTATACAGTCATCCCAGCATCCCCTAGGGTGACTCCCCAACGAGTACCACAACATCCCCTAGGGTGACCCTCCTATGACAGTCATCTTACCATCCCCCAGGGTAGCACCACCCAAATAAGTATCCCAGTCTCTGAGATGAGCCTCCTGTGACAAGTGTCCCAGCATCCTTTGGGGTGTCCTTCATCTATAGATGTTTTTCTGCACCCCCCTGAAGGGACTCTTACATGACAGACATCTCAGCATCCCCTGAGGTGACCTCTCATTCAGGTATCCCTTCTCCCCAAGGCAGTCCTCACCTGTACAGGTTTCCCAGGAGCCCCTGGGGCAGGCCCAGGCCCCCAAACATCCACAAGGTGGCATCAGGTCCCTCCACCATGGTGTGCCCCAGGCGGTGCAGGAAGCGGCTAGCAGTGTCCTAGGGGTGGGGGTGGAAATGTGAGGAGTGAGGCTAAGGTCACGAGAAAGTGTCAGGCTGGGAGTAGGGTCTAGGAGGTGGTCCCAGGAGTGGAGGAGGAAAGGATGATCCTGGAGATGGGCTGTGTGGCACCTCCCTGGGGAGTGGCGTCCACAACTCACGGCTGAGAGGCGGCTATCCATGAGGGTCTCCCAGACCAGCTGCCCACCATCCAGCTTTGTGGCACAGTCAGGGCCCCCGAAGCCCTCAGCACAGATGCACACGCCCAGGCTCTAGGGGACAGCAGAAGGAAGTTCGAGGGGGAGCCCTGATCACCATCCCTGTCCCACTTGGCTTGCCCTGTCCCACCTATACCTGGTTACAAGTCCCTGCCCCACTGTGGGCATTGCAGTTCTCGGGACACAGAGCCATGCGGCAGTGTGGGCCAGCCCAGCCCTGGGGACATCGGCAGAGTCCAGCACCTGCGGCCTCGTCTTGGGGCACACACTCCTGGGGGACAGGGCAGCTCCCAGGGCCACCTGACCCACAGCGGGCGGAGCCTACTGAGGCATTGAAGCCCCAGGACGAGGAGCCATTAGCCTCCCAGTGCAGCACGAGCAGCCCTGTTGGGGGAGAGAGGCCAGAGGCTGGTAGCAAGGTCACATTCCAGGACACCACTCCACCCCCAGGGTTTGAGGAAACCCAGTGTAACTGGGCAAGGAAGCAAGGTACCATGGTAATTTATAACCACTGCTGTGATTAACCATTCTCCTGCCCACCGCACACCCTTTCCCTCACCCAACCCATCAAGTTCCGTTGCTTTCAAAGCCATCTCAATCTCTCTCATAGTCACCCATTGCTTGCCACCTCCTCACCAGCTCACCTGGACACCAGCGCATCTCCCCACTGGTCCTCTTGGCTCCCTACACGCCACCCTTCACAGAAGCCCAAGTGATCGTTTATAAACCTGAATCTGAGCCCGTCACTGTCAAGCTCCAAACCCTCCACAAATCCCTACCGTCTTATACGAAACCAAGTCTCCTTAGAAAGATTAGTGCGGGCAGGGGCAGGAATTAATGACATGGTATGTAAAAAATGCTTCTATACCAAGTGTTTTTTATTTTAAAAAAGGGCCTGCAGGCCCTCTGACCCCATCCCCTCCCACTCTCCCAGCCCTCCCTTGCCAGCACTATGGGTTCCTCCCTTTCCTCGCCCACACTGCCCCCTTCAGGCCTCAAGAGCAATTTCACCTCTGCAAAGAAGCCCTCCCCAACTCCCAGACCAGGCCAGGAGCCCACTCCCTTCCATTTCCTCTGTCCCTTAGTGAAGGGGTCACTCTTCTGAGTATACTTTGTTCGCTGCTGGTTTTCACACCCCCCCGCCCCCGTGATACACACTCAGCCCATAAAGGCAGCACGGGTGTCCCTCGTTCACTGCCGCAGCCCCAGTGTCTAGCTCAGGCCTAGCTCACTGCAAGTGCTCTGTAAACACTTGCTGAGTGAAATGAAATCAAGGGCCTCGCAGTTCCAGTTGCTCACTGTGGGGTCCACGGTTGCATGTAATCACCAGCAGGCTGACGACAACTACACCCTCTCCCTCTCTCTCCCGGCCTTGGAGCCACTCTGATTTACAATATGAACAGAAACATTTCCAAGCTGGGGTCCTTCAACTGCCATGGGCAACAAATTATTTCTGGTACATCTCCAGGCTAAGCCAGGTTTCTCAACCTCTCAGCACTGTTGACACCACAGGGCCTGGTAATTCTTGGTGGTGGGGACTGCCCTCTGCACTGTAGAGTGCACAGCAGCATCTCTGGCCTCCACCCACGAGATGCCAATAGCACCCCCAATCACAACAGTGAAAATGTCTCCAGACTTAGCCAAATGCCCCAAGGGGCAAAATCACCCCTGGTTAAGAACCGCCAGGCTGGGGCTGGCCCCATGGCCGAGTGGTTAAGTTCGCACCCTCCACTTCAGTGGCCCAGGGTTTTGCCAGTTCAGATCCTGGGTATGGACATGGCACCACTCATCAAGCCATGCTGAGGCGGCATCCCACATGCCACAACTAGAAGGACCCACAACTAAAAATATGCAACTATATACTCAGGGGGCTTTAGGGAGAAAAAGGAAAAATAAAATCTTTAAAATAAAAAAGAATCACCAGACTGAGTAGATGCTCAGGGGCCCTCACACACTAGCCACATTCTGTGTGCCCCAAAGACATGTCCCACTTGGCCCTTCTCTCCAGAGAGGCAGCCCAGCCAGTGCAATCCTCTCTATTTGCCCTTCAGCTGAAGAAACTGAGGCCCAACAGTGGCAAGGATTATGTCACCCAGCAAGTCAGTGGCAGAGTCACACTGCGTCTTGAGCCCACCTCAGGCAGCAAGGTACAGGGGCAAGGGATACATAGCCCAGGACAGAGGTCCCACTTCCCCCAGCTCCATACCAGATAGGGCCTGCACAGTGAGGGGCCTGTCCCGCCGCTGGCCGCAGAAGGCGGCAATGAGGCTACGATCCGACTGGACGACACCAGTGTCCAGGAAGCGCGGGAATCCATCAAAAGCCAGGACATAGCTCAGCTGGAGGGGTGCAGAGTTGAGGATCAGAGGGATGCTGGGGGTCAGGGAGGAGGAGGAGCTCAAGAGGAGAAGGCAATCTGAGACTGGGAAACAGGCTGTTTGAACCTCCCGGGCATAGTGTCAAACTGTGGCATGGAACCACCATTCCCCCTCCTCTGTTCATAGCAGACATGGCTAAACAATCAGGCACTCTCGCCGGGAGCTTCTTTCTCAATACACAGCTCCCGGCGGCCACTGCCAATAGATCAGTTGGCACACAAGGTACAAATATTACCATACCTGGACTAGAGAATGGAGAATTGGAGTCCAGGGAATAGGAAGTGATCTGGGAAATGGGAGGGTCTATGGACTTAGGGACAAAGGGCTGGGGGTCTGAGGAACAGAGCTTGGGGTCTGAAGGATAAAGAAACAGAGACGTGGGGGTTAGGGTTTGTCTGGGGATTCACACTGAGTGGAGGAGGCATGGGCCTGAACCCTGGTGCCCTTGGTGCTCACCGTGCAGGGGGTGCTGCTGTCAGGCGAGAAGGTGAGGGTGAGTGGGGGACAGAGGGTCCCCGGGGCACAGGGCTGGAGCACCTCGGTGGCTGAGACAACCCACACACAATAGGATAGACCTGTCCCCGTTCTCGCTGCCCCACCACCTGGAGGCAGCAGCCCCCCAACACGGCGTGAGCCCAGTGCCACCGAGGACACGTTGGTGAGGAGGGCGCGACCTCCACACTCCCGGAAGCAGGAGCCACCGGCCCTAGAGAGATGGAGGTGAGCCAGCGTCAGACCAGTCCTGTCCCATCCTGCCACGTTCCTAACCCCACCCCCACCCTGCCCCACCTGGCTAGCCCCTGGCTCACCGGGGGTCCCCGTAGTATCCAGGGGAGCAGAGCTGGCAGTGGGCACCCTCAGTGTGGTCCTGGCAGAAGCAGAGCCCGCTGAGGTTGTCACAGTGGCCTCGGCGTGGGTCCCCATGCCCGTTGCACTGACAGGGCCGGCAGCCACCAGAGCCTGTGGCGTTGCCGAAGCTGCCGGGCCGGCACCGTTCACAGTGCTCCCCCCACGTCCAGTCTGTGGAGGCGCCAGCAGCAGGACACAGAGTCAGGGGAAAGGGCGGGAAGGAGCCCGACCAACTGGCCCAACTGATCCCTGACACCACCTGGCTGCTTCAAAGGAGGCGAACCAGGGCCCAGGTTGGGGAAAATAAGCAAATCTCAACAGGGGGACTGAGGCCGCCGAAGAGACGAGTGGCACTTAAACTTGTTTGGGGTCAGGAGCAGGCAATGGGGCAGGGGACCCGAGCTGGGTGAGGGGACACAGAAGCCCGTGCAGAGAAGAGGAAACTGGAACCCCGAGAAGGAGGCTCCCTTGAGGCCAGTCCCAGGGAGTTCAGGAGGAGGGCTGCTCACCCTGGCACTCATCGCAGAAGCCGGGCCCCCGCTTGCGGCAGTGGCTGTGGAAGTTGCAGCCACAGTCCCGGGAGCAGCGGGGGGCAGGAGGTCCGGGGGCAGGCGTGGGAGGGGGCAGGTCCGATGTCCAGCCCAGATCACACACACAGGTGAAGTCGGGGGGGCCACTGCACACACCATGACCACAGTCTTCCAGGCACCTGAGGGACCATGGCAGGAGTGGGGGAAGGGCTGCACCAGCCCAGAGCCCTCAAGGCATCCCTGTCACCCCACTCCACCCCATCATCTCCATGGCAACATCATCAAAAGCTACTGCCTGTTTCCAGTCCTAGACTCCGTGGGTGGCCCTGTCTCCAAGGTAATTCCAACACACATGATAATCACTGTCTCTATAGCAACCACGTATCACCACTGGTGATCTGTTCTCTGTGAAAACCCCTTTCAACTTGGTCCTCCTCCATTTCCATGGCAACGCTGAAGACTATGGCCTGCAGTCCATGAGTGACTCGTCTCCACAGTAACTAGTGTTACGTTGGGGACCCTGTCACTCTAAGGGCCTAGTCTGCCAGGTAAAAACCCCAGCCTCAGTGGGGATGCTGGTTCCACAAGAGGCACCCCAGCAGGGTGATCACCCTCCCTGCACCTCCACGCATCCTGGCCCTGGGGCACATCACCACGGAGACCACACCCACTCACGTGCGGCTGCAGTGTGTGACTCCATCGCCCTGGTAGCCCCGCTGGCAGTGACACTCGTAGCTGAGGGGCGTGTTCAGGCAGGTCGCCCGCAGGTGGCACCGCGCCAGGCCCAGGCGACACTCATCCACATCTGGACAGCGGGCATATGCCCAGCGGGCAGGGAGGGCCACGGACAGCCCCAGGCCCTCCCCTACCCACAGGGAGCAGTTACCCCCACCCAGGGGCCCAGAGAAGTCCCCCTGGAGGCACCTTGGGGTGGGAGATTGAAGGGGGGATGGGTGAGATGATAAAGAAACAAGAGACAGAGGCAGGGAAACAGTGACAGGAAGAGGGGAGGCCAATCAGAGAGAAACAGAGATATGAATATGCACAGAGACAGAAGGAGAAATGGAAGAGAGACAGAGAAAAACCCAGAGAAGTTAGATAAAAAAGATTTTACAAGACAGAAGAGACAGAGACAAGGAAACAGTGACAAAGAGAGAAAAGGAGAAACAGATACAGAAAAACAAGAAAAAAGAAAACAGCAGGGAAGATGAGAGAAGACAAGTCACAGAGAAAGGGAAAGAGCAGAAAGGGAGAAGAGAAAGAAATGGAGAGAAAAGAGGAAGGGGGCGAAAAAGAGACGATGGTAAGGAAAAGGGGTAGAGAAACAGAGCAGCTGTTAGGATCAGGGTGGACGGGCGGAGGGCCAAATACCCCACCAGCCCTGCCACCCAACCAGCCTCACCGGCCCAGCGTGGGGTTGTCCTCGTTGCCACACCAGCCACACTCATGGCTCTGCAGACATTCGTGGCAGGTCAGGAAGCGGTCACAACTCCTGCACCGTGGCTCTGAGTGCACACTGCAGGACGGCAGGTGTGGAGGTGTCACAGCCCTCTATGGTCTCCACCTTCCCCTCCGAGAGCCGTTCCCCCTCGCCACCCAGACAGGACCATACCTATCGTCCCAGCCACGGCAGCCCCCATGTGGGTACCGGGCCAGGTAGGCAGCAAACAGGAAGCAGGTGTGGGTGGACTGGCACCAGGCGCACTGGCTCGAGTTGGCCAGGCAGTCGTCACAGGTCAGGCGCCTGGGGGTGGGCAGTGGGGACAGGGTCATGCCACAGCGCGGCCCACACCCCACTTCACACACCCCCGCTCCCTGGACCAGGTGGAGCTCACTGGCTGCAGAGTGGGGGACACTCCTCCGGGCTCTTCAGGGCACCCAGCCCCCGGCCCCGCCGGCTGCACGCCGCGTCCCCTTTGCGGCTGGTGCTCTGATGCCACTCGCAGAAGGGGTCCTGGCGGGTTGGAGGAGGAGTAAGAGCCCACCTCAGCCCTGTCCCTTGGGCTTCCAGCCCCAGTCCCATCACCGGCTCAACAAGCAGCTACCTCCCTCACTTGCCCGGGCCTCAAAGACCACCCCTCCAAGCCCACCTCCCTCCCCAGCTGCCTGCCTCTCACGACATCCATGGGTTCTGTAGCTCAGCACCCACTCTCATTTTGGGCAGTCGCATGCCTTCTGTGTGGTCCAGGTGGGGCTGAGTAAGTCCCTGGGATCCAGAGGTGGCCAGGGGCCACATTCCCTCCCCAAAGCCTCACTGATTGATCCAGGAGTCGGCACAAGACCCAACCAGAGCCAATGAAATGCACTTCTGGCACTTCTGGTGAACTGGGGGTAAGAGTGGAGTAGGGGAAGAAAGGTGCTCTCTTTCTACTTGGGACTCAGGTGGCTGAGTCGGGGGATAAACGGATGGAGCCCTTGTGGTTCCCTTGCCACTCCAAGGAATGAACCTCCAGGGAAAGAGAGGATGCAGAATGGAGGTAGGTGGATGCCTGACCAGGTGGTTTGAACGGCTGGGGACAGCAGGCCTAAAGACCTATTCTTGGATTCTGGTGCCAGAGCGGATAAATGCCCCTCTGGTGAAGAGGTGCTGAGCTGGGTTTTCTGGCCCCTGCAATGGGGAGAGTCCTGACTGCCAGGCGCCCACTCTCCAGCCCCCTCTTCTGCTCTCCACTGAGCTCTCACCTGCAGATCAAGGACAATGGCCTCAGCCATCTCCCACCACCACTGCCACCCAGGGGGCTCCTCAGCTACCCATGCCAGCCCTGAGGGGCCCTCCCCTTCCCCAGTCGCCTGCTTTGGCTGCTTCCATCTTAAGACCTCCCCTCTGTGGTCCAGCAGGCACCTGGGTGCAGGCATGGCAGTCGCGATGCTCCTCACACAGTGGGCAGAGGGCAGGCACCAGCACCAGCAGGGACCCACCAGCTCCATCGGCCCCGCAGTGGGCCCCACTCTGGCGCAGGTGGCAGGTGGCACTGGTCAGGCACCAGCCACAGCCCTGGTCTGCCAAGCAGCCGAGGCAGGAGGAGTAGGAGGCACAGGCTGACGAGCGGTAGGGCTCCAGGAAGAAGAAGGAGATCTCCTGGGGGAGGGGTCACATGAGGGTCAGGGGTCCATGCTCTAAGTCAAGAGCCGGAAGTCAAGGTTTGGGATAGGGGTCAGAGTTTGGAGCTAAAGATTTAAGTGTTTACAAACAAGGCTGAGAGCTCAGGTGCATAGAAAGTCAGCATTTAGGACATCAGCAGACAAAAGAAGATCAGGATTTGGGAGAATCTAGAGATTAGAGGTCAAAGTGTGGAGGGGAGAAGTCAAGGTCAACGGAGTCAGGGCAGGAGGAGTAAGAGATGTGGCCAGGGGTCAGAATATGAGATCAGGTCAGAGTCTAGGGGTCAGAAGTTGGGGTCTGGAGGGTTCAAGGTAAAGCCAAAAGTTCAAGAGTCAAGGGGTAAGAGGTCAAGGTCAAGGCAGTGAGAGTTTGTGGCCTGGGGTTAAGAAAGCCCAGGGGATCTGAGGCCTAGGGGTAGGGTCAGAGGCCAGGGCCTGGGTACTCACACTGCCGCCTGGCACACCAGTCCGGTCCCACAGCAGGGTGAGCTCGCTGTGCCCAGGGCCCGCCGAGCCATTGAGCTGGCCCCGGATCTCTACCGCATACTTGTGGCCCCGGCCAGGCAGTGGGAAGAGACGAGCAGACCCCGGGCGCTGCAGCCGCCTCGTCTCCTTCTCCTGCTGAGCCACCCAGCGCCCCACCTCCTCCTGGGGCAGGGGTGAGGACAGACAGGGGCCTCAGAACTTTCCACGCCCTCCTCCAATCCCTGAAACCTCCAAGAGCCCCAAACCCACCCAGGACCTACCTGCTCTTGGGCAGAGGAGGAGGACCTCAGGGTTCCTTAGACCCCAAGAACCTCCCAGCACCTCCAAACCTGAAAGTGGCCCACCTCCTCCTCAGGGGAGTTTAACTTGATCACTCAGACCTTCCCCACCTTCAAAATTCCCCCCAATTCTCTTCACAACTGAAAACAGCAGGGCCCTCCCTCCACATCCCAGACCTCTAATTTCTCCTCAGTCCTGCCCTGCATGACACATCCCAGCCCCATATTTCCCATAAACAGCCCCTGAATGTCTCAGGCAGCCTCACCATGTTCTCCGTGTCAGGGCCACGGGCCATCCGAGCCAAGACATGTAGGCGCTGGGCCCGGGCCCACACAGCCACGTCCTCGGCCCCAGGCCCACCTGGCCCTCCCGGCAGCAGTGGGTGGATGAAGCCACGGTAGACCAGGGACACATCGGTCTCTGGGCTGGGTGTCAGGGTGATGGTCGTACTGCGGACAATCAAGACCTGTGCCAGCCAGGGAGGGGGGTATGTGTGAGTGCCTTTCTGCATGGCACTCCCCTACAGTCCCCACACCTCAAAGGCCACATCAGAGCCAGAAAGGCACAGCAACCCAACCTCCTTCCCTATTTTACCAAAAGAGAGACTGAGCCCAGGGGCAGGGGGTAGGCAGCTCGGCCAGGGTCACTCTGGGAGAAGAGTCAGGACTCCAATTCAGACAACAGACAACAGGGTCCCAGCCTCTGCTCATCTTGACCTCCCATTAAACTCCAGGACCAGACCTTTCAGGAGCCTCTTCCACAACACCATGCCTTTCCACCTAAGCCCTTAAGAGTACAGATCCAGCATTCAAAGCACCAGGCATACTACATGGTTTATTGCTAGTATGTGTTTTTGTAACTGCAAAAGAATGGAACAACTCAAGTGTTCAGCCTAGGAGACTGTTTAAATAAACGACAGCACTGCGGCATTAGAATATAAATGGAATATTATGCAGCTGTTAAAAAATAAATTAGGGTGTTTCCTAAGTCCTGTTATGGGAAGCTTGTGAGGATGTGTTAAGAAAAGAAGGAAGTAGCAGTACAGTGTACACAGTATTCCACTTTTTGTGCAAGAAAGAAAAATAACTGTCACATTTACTGGTATTTGAATAAGTAGAGTCTAGAAGGATAAAAAAGAAACCCAAATGGATCTTCTGAGGAGAGTTAGGGTGGTTCCGAGTTGGGGGGATGCTGGGGACAGCTTCCCACACTGAGGGGGTACGGAGTGAGGTAGACAGCAGAGACTTTTTTGTGTGTGAGGAAAAAAATTTTCTTTTTTCATTTTTTTCTAAATTTATTTATTTATTTTATTGTGGTAACTCAACTTTTTATATCATTGTGATTTTTGAACCATGTGACTATATTACCTATTTTAAAAATCAAAATCAAAATTGGTTCTTCAAGAAGTTAAACATAGAATTATCACATGACCCAGCAATTCTGCTCCTAGATACATACCCAAAAGAGTTGAAAATAGGTGCACAAACAAAAACCTGCACATGAATGTTCACAGCAGCACTACTCACAATAAGCAAAAGGTGTAAACAGCCCAAATGTCAATCAGCTGACGGATGGATGTGGCCCAGCCACACATGGGATATTATTCAGCCATAAAGAGGAATGAGTTCTGACACATGCTACGTGGATGAGCCTTGAAAACATTATGCCGAAACAAGCCACACACAAAAGGCCACATATTATATGATTCCATTTATATGACCTATCCAGAGTTGGCAAATCCAGGGACAGAATACAGGTTAGTGGTGATCAGGGGCCGGGGGAGAGGAGAATGGAGAGTGGTGACTTAATGGATCCTGGATGTCCTTTTGAGGTGATGAGAAGGTTCTGGAACAAGATAGTGGTGATAGGTGCACAATATTGTGAACGTGCTAAATGTCACTAATAGTAAATTTTATGTTGCGTGCATTTTACCACAATTAAAAAAATGTTTTTAAGTCAATAAGGAAAATCAGACCCTTGAATGTAAAGACTTACGGGGTAAACACAAGAGTGATGAAGATGCATGTGAAAAATGAAAACCCTACGACTCTTCAGGCTCTTCAACAAACACTCCACGCTGGATCCCATACCCCAGCTCCCTACCTTGTCAGGCTGGGAGGCGTTGGGTGGCTGCTGGAAGGTGAGCAGGTGCAGGCCAGGCAGGAAACTCTGGGTGATGCAGGCCTCCAGGGATGTGACAAAGACAGGCGCAGGCCCCCACCAGCCCACAGTGCCTGAGATCTGCTCCCCTCGGCAGCGGGCCTGCTCTGTGAGGACAGAGCGTGGGGGTGGGGTCAGGATGAGGGGTGGCACCACCCCTCCCACAGTGCCACTCGACACTCACCAGGCCGAGGAAGGCAGCTCTCGTTGTGCACACACCAGCCCAGGGCGCCAGGCCCCCGGGGAGGAGCCGCAGGGCTGCTGAAGGCCAGGCAGGCCTGGCAGTCGCCCAGGAGGCGGCCCAGGCCCAGGCAGCTGGCAGCTGGACACTGAAGGGAGGGGAGGAGACAGCGGTCAATGCCCACGAGGGCTTAAGAAACCTGGGAAGGGCTGTGGATTCACGAGTCTTGGGGAGGAAGAGGTCAGGAAATTGGAGGGACTTGAAGGCTGGGTTGGAATGAGGAGGATCAAGAGGACAGGGGCTGCGGGACCTGCAGACAGGGTCCTAAGTTCAAAAGGATTGGGGAGGGGTCAAATGTTCAGGGGTCCAGAGTCAGAAATGCTGATCTGAGGTGTGAAAAACAGTCTCCCAACTGGGGGAATGTCCTGTACTCGGTATAGGCAGAAGGAGACACTGAGGGCTGGGTCTCTGTGTTAGGGGACAGTGTTAGACAGTCACTCACAGCCCCCGAGGGGGTCCCAGGAGGTGGAGCAGCTTGGCAGGCCCCCTGACACCAACTGCATTCAGGGTCTCGGGAGCAGACACTGTGGTCCGTGTACATGGAGCAATAGTCCAAGTGGTACTGTAGGGAGATGGGGGTGGAGCAGGGGCTCCTCAGACCTGGGGCCTGCTCAGCTGGCCCCACTCACTGTGATCATTCTGGGGAACCCCGACTGCTCTGCACCTGAAGACCCACATCCACTCCTCCCCCAGCCCCAGGGACCTCCATTCCTCCTCCCCTGAACCAGGGAACCAACCTCCCTCCTCTCATGGCCTTAAGGACACCCACTCCTTCTCTAAGGAACCCCCCCACTAACTTTTTCCCTTATCCGTGTAAACCAAGCTACCTTCTACCCAGCCACCCTCTCCCTGTCACCCCAGTGCTCACATCCGGGGCAGGTGCCTGGAACACAAAGGGGGGCACCTTGTAGGCCATCAAGTCCCCGCGAGGACGGCCACTGTACCCCCCAGCCACCAACAGGACGCTGCCACCAAGCACAGCTGCCACATGTGAGTACCGACCACTGGGAGGCGCTGCTCGGCCTAGGAGAATACAGACCCCCAAGGACATGAGACCCCCCAATCCCCGCCCTCCCCCTCATGGCTCCCCTGCTTAGAGAACTACCCCTGACTCTCCTATGTCTCAGCCCAGCCTCCCAGTTCCTGCTTCAACTTCACCTGCCCAAAGAAACCCTCCCAGCCTGCCTGGCCCTGCACTAGCTCTGGTTCTCTCATCTCTCTGCCCAAATCATCTTTCAGACACAGCATGATCTTTCGAGTCAGAAAGACTTGGGTTCAGATCCTGGGTCTACCACTTACTTGGGTTCAAATCGTAGATCAACTACTGACCAGCTGTGAGTCCTTGGGCAAGAGACTCAACTTCTCTGAGTCTTGGTTTCCTCTTCTCTAAACGGAACCATCAGCCCACCCTCGGGGAGCTGAGGCAGGCTGCCTGACTCTCATCTGTTTTCGTCTGCCTGGCACCAGCCTCCCTTCTGGTGACAGCCTAATTTTCCTCTGGAAAACCACCCTCTCCCACTTGCAGTCCACAAGGCTCAAGTCGAGCCATCCCTGCCTCTGGCAGCAGTGGGGCTTTAACCCAGGCTCATCAGCATCAGTGACTAGCTCAGGGATAGTACTCAATTCCTACAATTCTTGGGGAAAAGGCACTCTCTTCCCTCTGGGCATTTTAAAAAGTTAGGATATAATCCCAGAGCTGCTAGTGACCAGCAACACAAGGCCTGCTGGACACTGAAGTAAACTCAGCCAAAAACTGGAGACAGAAATGGCTGATGCCATCATGTGAGCACCTGGATCCAGTCCAGCCCGAAGCCAGGAGTTTTCACTCAAGTGAGCCAAGAAATTCTTCTTTTTGCCTAAGCTGGTTGGGTTGGATTTCTGTCACTTACAACCAAGAGACTTGATGGGGAAGTGGTCAGTGATGGGTGACTCCCTCATCGTCTTATTGGCCTGTATGCTCTGTGAGCACATGGGACTTGGCCCAGGGAATCTCAGACTGCAAAGGAGGAAGAGGCCTCCAGAAACCTCACCCTCTGGCCTGCCCAGAGAAGGGGCCTGAAGGAGGGACAGGGACAGGCAGAAAAGCCCTGGACTGGAGGCCTCAAATGTAGGTCAAGGTTTTATTCCTGATGGTCAAACAGGGTTCCTTGGGGACCCTTCCTCTTGACCATCTCTTAAGTGTTAATATCTCTTCCTTATGCCTGTCCTCAGTCCTCGATTTTCTGTTCAGTGGAACAAGGAGGATAGATGGGCCTCCTGAAATGGCATGCCCAGTTTGTACACACACATATCCTTCTGAGGAGAAGGCCTGTGGTAGTCTTCTGATTCTCAAAGCAGTCTCTGAACCAATGAGTATGAAAGGTTTCCCCACACCCCCTTCCACATGAGCCTGCTGGCCCTGCAGCAGTACTGTCACTGCTATCAGAAAGACAATCAATCTAGCCCCTTACTAAGCTGTCTTCATTCTTTATATGTCATCTCAACTTACTCTAACAACAGCCCAGTGGCTTAAGTGTTATTATAATCCCGATTTTACAGATGAGGAAGTTGAGACACAGAGAGAGGATATGATGGTTTTCGTACAGATGGTTGTTTGGGGCCAGCCTTCCTGGTTCTGCCACTTGCCCACTGTGTGACCTTGAAAAAGTCACTTCTTCATGGACAGTTCTCATAGAAACTGGCAAAACCTGGATTGGAACCTAGATATGATACTGCTGTACCTGCCTCCCATCTCATGGCAACAATGCTCTAGTCCTGCCTCCAGCCCAGGTTTGCCTCCTGAGGCCAGGAGCCAATAGGATGTCTAATTCATCGTGAAGGACTGAGGTGGCTCCTACCCAGAGCCTAGATTCACTGTGGGGGACGTGTGACCCACAGGAGCCCCTCAGGGAAAGAGAGGGGCCACTCACCCTCAGGGGTTCCTGGGGGGGCAAGCTCAGCCCCTGACACCCATTGATGACAGCCCAGGTGGTAGAAGAAGATGCCGTCTTCATAGCACTTTTCCTCCTGGTAATGGGTGTGCACGTTGCCCCCTGGGAAAGGAGGAAAGGGGCACAGCTGGCAAGCCTAGGGGAGGTGGGGACACTCATGCAGGGAGCCTCAGCTCAGGGCTGGCTTGGGCCCCTGGCAAGCAAGCCGGATCAGAGAACCTCCTCACCATAGACCACCATGTAGTTGCCCAGAACACTGGCCGTGTGGAAGGCTCGCTCTCGTGGGCCCTGAAGCCCATCCCTGCCCTTCAGGGTCGTCCACACGCGTCGATCCACATGGAAGAGCTCAGTGGAGTTCACCCGCACAGAGAACCTATGGGAGAGGGGCAGAGGAGGGGCTCAGGGAAGGAGGGGCCTCTCTCCCTCCTCTGGGCTCTTAGGAGTTGGGTGACCACCCAGGGTTGAGACTGCCTGTGATTCGGTTTATGTCCCCTCAGAACTAGAAGCTCCCCGTGGGCAGGACCCAGGTTTGACTCATCTCTGGCTTCCCTGCAAAATCTAACCAGAGCTGGACACCAAGCAGGGGTTGGTTGAATGGACGGATGGGTGGGAGTGTGTGGGGAGACAAGAGACTAAGAGATTGAATGAAAGATTAGAGAATGAGTAAGTAGGTAAATGAATGAGTGAATAAATGAGTGAGTGAATGAATGATTGACTGAATGACTGCAGGAGTTGGTTAGTGAGCAAAGACCACTAAAGACTAAAGGCACAGGGTGTTGGGCCAGATCTGGCCCTACAGGGCAGGTCACTCACCGGGCAGTGGAGGGTCGGTGTCCACCATGAACCAGCAGGGTGCGAGAGGGGGCATGGAACACCATGGAGTGGCCGGTGGCAGCAGGAGGCCGCCCACCTGCCGGAATCACCTGCTCCCAGTAGCCCCGACTGGTGCTGTCAAGACGGAAACGGAAGAGGCCAGAGGAGAAGAGGTCGTGCTGGGTGCGGCCACCAGACACATAGAGCCAGATGTCGTCCACTAGGGCAGCCGCATGACCTGCCAGGCCTGGAGGCCCCAAGGAGCTAGAAACAGGTGGTGCCAGGAGCTCCCAGTGGCCCCCACCTTGGGGGCTAAAAGCCCACACATCGCTGGTGAGAGAGCCATCAGCCAGTTCACCGCCCATCAGCACCAGGGAGCCGGCCCAGGCCACAGCCACATGGGAGTGACGGGCAGCCTGTGAGGAAGAGACCAGGAGACAGAGATGGAGAGCGAAACAGATGATGACATATAGAAAGAGAATGAGAGAGAAAGCCAGACATATACAGAGAGAGGCAGAGATGGAGAAAGGTGGAAAGACAGAGATACGGAGAGAAAGAGAGAAGATGAGACAGAAATACACAAAGAGAGAAAAGAAGAGAGAGAGACCCAGAAAGACAGACACATTCAAATAAAAAAGGTGAGACAGAAAAACACAGCAAGAGAGGGAGGAGGCAGGGAGACAAGAAAAGAAGGAGAAATGACAGAGAAAAGCAGAGAGAGATACAACCCAGAGAGAAGGAGACACAGAGACCGAGAGAGAGAGCAGAAGACCAAGAGTCAGACAAAAACAGAGACAGAGCAAGAGAGAGACAGGAGACACACAGAAAGATAAGATGCAGAAAAGGAGCTAAGGAAAGAAAAAAGAAAATCAGAGACAGAAAAGCAGAAGCGGGAGGAGTAGGTATTCCTGGAGCAAGCTGCAGGGGTAAGGGGAGTATGGGGCGGGGGGTGGGGTTGCTGCAGGGGGCCCTGGCTGGGTCTGACAGAGTGGACAGGAGCCTCCAGCCAGGGAAGAGGTGGGGTCCATACCGGGGCAGGACTCAGGTCCCAGCGTTCCCAGGTGTTGGCAGAGAAGTTGTACAGGACGAGGTCACCCAGGGCTCTGTTCAGGTCCTGGCCTGTGGAGGGGTGGAATGTCTCAAGCCCTGGCCACAGGCTGCCAGGCTTCCAGACCCCAGACGCATACCCATCTGCTCACCTCCAAAAACAGCCAGCAGCCCCGGTGGGGACAGGAAGGCACCAGCCGCCCCAATTCGGGCAGAAAAGGCAGGGTCCCCAGCACTCACGTTGTGCCACCAGCCAGCCCCCTGGTTCTCCCACAGGTGCAGGTCACAGGCGCGTCCCAGGAAGCCAGGCTCACAGAGGCATGGTCCCAGGGGCTGGGGCAAGGGGACACAAAGGCAGAGATAGAGAGAGAGAGGAAAAGACAGAGAGACAGGGGGAGGAGAGACATGGCCAGAGTGAGACACACAGGGAGAAAGACAGAAGGCGAGAGACAGATAGGAAAGGAGAGAATGGAAAAAGAGATAGAGAGGCAAAGGGAGAGAGAGAGGGAGACAGACCAACAGACAGAGGAAGAAAGAGAAACAGAGACACAACCAGAGGAAGAGAGGTGGAGAAAAGCAGACACACCAACAGAAAAAGGGAAAGAGAAAAAGAGAAAGACCCAGAGAGAAAAATGAGGACAGACAGAAGACGACCGGTTGGAAAAGAAAGACAGTCAGTGAGGTCAATGTCTGCTAGGGCTGGAAGAGCTCAGATCTGGGAGGTCAAGGCAGGGAGGGCTCCAGGCATGATCCAGACCCCAAGCTGGATGTGCACGGCTTAGACCCAAGGTCAGTGGTCGAAAGTCAGAAGTCATGGCCGAGGGCCCATAGGTCAGACAGAGTGACTGGGTGGGAGGACAGAGTTGGGCCTGGCAAGAGGAAGAAGGCTGGGTTCACAGGTGAGAGATGGGTTATCGATGAGGACAGGAGTGGGCTCAGGAGGAGGGGCCCCAGCTGAAGGTGGAGTGGGTTGGAGTAACAGATGGGGGTAGGATCCGGAAGGAGAGGGGAGTATTGTGGGTGACAGTAGGGTCCCTGATGGTGGGGGCGTCATGGGAGAGAGTGGGGTGGCAGGGGGAGTCTCAGGCCAGGGCAGTCAGATCTACAAAACAGCAGCGGTGGGTGTGGTCACAGATCAGGGCCCCAGGGAGACACAGTTGGGGACAGGCTCACCGAGGCACAGGTGCCATGGCTGCCACAGTAGGCTGGACACTCCTGCAGGCCACAGTCAGGGCCCCCCCAGCCTGGCTCACAGGCACACACCCCCGGGGGCCGGCACTGTCCATGGCTGCGGCAGCCACCTGGGCACAGGGAGAAGCGGAACGAAGCGTTGAAGCCCAGCAGGTTGTAGTTGGCATCGCTGAAGAGGTGCAGCAGCATCTGCAGGCACAAAGCGAGCAGGGCTCCAGGGACTGGACTGGGAGGGCGGTCCATGCCTGCCCCACTCCACCCTGGGGGACCCCACCTCCTTTCCTTGTCCCTGTGTCCTTCAGTCTGATGACAATTCCCTCTCGCTGTCCTCTGTCCCCCACACTCCACCTAGATCCTGCAGCCACAGCCTCATAGCCAGTCCCCACCAACCTTGCCAGAGGAAGCCTCAATGGGCGGAGGCCGGGTGCTCCCACTCAGACTGGCAAGCAGGTGCCCACGGGGGGAGTCACCGTCATACACGAACAGGTAGTCGTATGTGCATTCCGTGTCCAGAAAAAGGAAGTCCAGCAGGATCCGGTGCTGGGGGCTTGGGGCTGGGCGGTGAGAACAGAGCAGCCAGGCTCAAATGTGAACCCTCTCCCCACTCCTCCATGCAGCCTACCCACAAACATCAGGCCCTGTTCCGGGTGATGGGGGTCCAAAGATGAGTCAGACCTTGGCTCTGCCTTCGAGGGGCTCCTGGTCTCCTAGCCCAGGGAGATAAGAGCTGTGACAGCAAGAGGGATGGGACATCTGAGAAGGAATTACAGTATCAGCCCTGGAAAGGATCCCTGGGATCAGGCTGAACACCTCCCACTATGCAGGCGGGAAAATTGAAGTGCAGAGAGAGGAACCCCATCCCAGTGGCCACACAGAGCCTGTTCCCATTCATGCCTGAGCCTCAGACATGCTCAGGCCTGAGGGTCAGGGTCCAGATCCTAGCAGAGAGGCACACTCCCAGATGGAAAGGGCCACTGTGAGGGTCCCCGTTCCAGGCCCAACAGAGCTCTAAGGGAAGAGGCCGGTTTCTTCCCCCTGGACAAAGGCCAAACCTTAGAGCATCACAGCTCTCTTCTGCCCCGAACCAGGCTCTCATTTATGTTTATTGTAGGGGCTAAGGGCATAGACTCTGGAGCCAGACTGCCTGGGCTCAAATCTTGGCTCTGCCACTTACTAGCTACTAGCTATGTGACCTTGAACAAGTCACCCGCCCTCTCTGGATCTGTTTCTTCAGCTGTAAAGTGGGGATATAAGGGTACTGTGGTAGATTCAAACTTCTTGGCCACTCCTCCCATTGAGAGGTGAGGGCTGATTCCCTGCCCCTGTATCTGGAGAGAGCCTCAGAGACCAGCTTGACCAATACAAAGCAGCAGAAGTCACATTCTGGGACTTTCAAGGCTGGATCAGAGGAAGCCTTGCAGCTTTCACCTGGGCCTCGTAGAATGCTCCTTCTCAGAACACAGCTGTCATGCTGTGAAAAGCCAAGGCCACATGGAGGGGCCACGTGTAGGCATCCCAGCTGACAGCCCCAGCTGAGCTTCCAGCTGACAGCCAGCATCAACTGGGAGCCCTGTGAGGCAGCCTTCTTGGACATCCGGCCCAGGTGAGTGTTCGGATGACTGCAGCCCCAGCTGACATCTGACTGCCCCCACGAGAGGCGATAACGCAGGGAAAGTGCTTAATGGGACCCAGCACTTCATAAGTGCCACTAGTCCTAGCACTGTCACTATTCTTGCTCTCTGCCAGGTCCTGGTTCCAGAAGGTTCTCTCATCCCACATCTCACACTGGGGCTCAGGGAAGTCTTCTGGGCTAGGCAAACGAGGAGACCTGGGTTCCAGCTCTGCCCTGACCTGCTGGAAGACCCTCAGCCAGCCCCTTCCCCCACGCCCCTCAGCACACTCATCTGTACACCAAAGATGCTCATCCACCACTCACTAGCTGTGTCATCTTGGGCCAGTTCCATGGGCTCTCTGAGCCTCAGTTTCCTTGATGTAAAATGGGGATAATTCTCCCTACTCACCAGGGCTGGTGTGAGGATTCAACATGATAATGACTCCAACATGACAGCCCAGGCTTCCTTCTCTTTTACCAGGACCACCGATCCAGCCTCCTTCCTGGCCTCCCAGCCTCCTATGGGTCCCTGAGGGATCTTCCCAACTCAACATCTGGCCCTGGCCCTCCCCTGCTCCATGGCTCCTCACGATCCACAGGAGAAAGTCCAGCTCCCTAATCTGGCGTTTAAATTCTCACCTTGTCTCACAACACCCCACTGCCTGCAGCTCTATCAGGAGCTGGGTCTTTGCACAAACTTCTCCCGCTATCTGGAGTACATTCTCCCTTCCCGCAGCAAACTTCCCAACCTCCTCCAGGAAACCTTCCCTGATGTCTCCTAGCTGGGTTAGGCGCCCCTCTTTGGGGTTCTCACTTCCCGTTGTAACCTTCATTCCTGTGGGCCAGGACCATCTGTGTCCAGGTCTGGGTCTCCTGCAGCCTAGGAGGCCCACAGGTCTGGGCCTGGGCCTAATTTATCTTGGGGTCCCTCCCTGGCATTGTCCAGCACGGGGCCTAGCACTGAGCAAGGGCTCAGGACGTGCTGGGTGAAGGAATCAAGAAATGCACAAAAGAAAGAATACTGAAGTTGGTAACTCTCCTTCAGGCTCTAACCAGAGTCAGCGAGAACATCACACACAGACCCCAAGCCGTGGTCTGGGGAATGCGGAAGAACCATTCAGCCACACCAGGCAACTAGACCTCCCAGAATCTTACCAGCTCAACGAAACTATAAAGCTCTGTTCCCGGATCACAAGTACATCTTTGTTAAGAGCCTGCCAGAGGCTGGCTCACCATCTGCCTTGCCCAAGTTCCTCCCTAAGTTCAAGGTCTCCTGTTTCCACCCAATGTGGACCCAAACCCCCATGCCATCCTGGACAGAGATCCAACCCCAAAACCACTTGCTATTCAAAAGTAGGATACCTCTTATTCACGAGGATGTTATGAGTTCTGGGTACAACAAACTGTGCACGTGGTACAAAAGTTAAGTTGCATATTTTTTAATAGATGGGGGAACATGTTGCTTCTTAGAGGTGACAGCCATTGGGAAGGATGGGAGATCAAGGGGGTCTGGAAGTCTCCCAGACTCCTCCCTACCCCAACATCCAGCCAGGTGGTCCCCAAGTCTCTTTGGTGAAGCTTCACAGACATTTCTCTGTGCTCTGCACACCCCTCCACCTCCTTAGCCCCTGTCCCAGTTCAGAACTCATCTCCTGTAAGACTAACATAACAGGCCAAGTCTCCAGTCTGCCCCTGACACAGCCTGCCCCTGATGCCCCACTCCTGCTCAAAGTCCTCCTGTGGCTCCCCATCAACCCCAAGAGAAAAGTCAAGCTGCTCAGCATGACATTCAAGGCCCTTCTTCCTCTGCTTCTGGCGCCCTCCTCACACCCCAGCCAACAGTCCAGCCAGATCAGACAAACCTAGAAATGGCTCCTGAGACACACCAGCCTCTCTTTTGCCTTTATAGAGGCCGTTGCCTTTTCTCACGCAGTAAACTCTTATGCACGCTTCAGAACCCTGCTCCAGTGGCAGCTCCTCTGTAACCCCCGACAAGGTCCTCTCACTCCCCTAGGCCCATCTACTCAACCTCCTTCCATCTCAGCCCTGAGCACACTAGGGCCTGAATATCTGTATACAGCCCTACCATCTCCAACCAGGCTGGGGCTCTCAAGGCTGGAGAATGACTTATGCCCTCAATATATACACATATTTTCTATTCTGTTCTCATCCTCAGACAGGAATGGCCCCCACACTGGGGACAGACACACTCAACCCCAAGAAACATGCTTCATCCACAACCCACATAACAGTCATAGAGACCTTCTAAAACATAAATCAGATCACGCCCTTCTCCTGCTCAAAACCCTTCCATAGCTCTCCAGTGCTCCCAGACAAAGACCATGCTCCGAAGCCTGCGAAGGGAGGCCCTGCATGATCCAGGCCCTGTCACACCTCTGGCCTTTGCCCAGGACCTCCTCTGGGGGATTCCCACCCCATCCTGGAGGCCAGCTCCTACATCCACTGCCAAGGGAGGCCTTCCTGAACTCCAGCCACTGCCTTTAGACTTCTCTTCCACCTCCCTATTGCCTTCAGGATACAGCTCAAAATCACAAGGTTCTGCACGCTCTGGCTCCTTCCAACCCTCCAGTCTCTGGCTCAGTTTGTCTTCTTGTATTCTGCGTTCTAGCACACTGGACTTCTAGTTCCTCAAAAGCATCATAGCCTCCAGCTTGCAGGTCTTTGCACAGGCTGTTCTTGCCTGGAATGCTCTTTTGCTCCCTCCTACGCATGCCTCTGGTCTCAGCTATAGCCCAAGCTAAGTCAGATGTCTTCTCTGGGCTTCCCACTCCCTGGGGGTGGGTTTGTCTCACCCACTGGACTGGGGCCTTTGCACAGGCTGTTCTCTCTTCCTGGAATGCTCTTCCTCTTCCTCCTCCTGGCTAATTCCTATTGGTCCTTTAGGTCTCAGCTCAGACACCTACTCCAGGAAGCCCTCTTTACTCTCCCTCACCCCAAGGTCAGGCACCTCCTCTGGGCTCCCCCAGGCCCCTGGGGTTCCTCCATCACAGTCCCAACTACTCTGGGCTGTCACTATTAACGTCTTTGTCTCCCTGACTGGATTCCAAGCCCCAAATCATCAGAGATTGCTGGGGCTGTCTTGGTCGATGCTGTGTCCCAGTGGCAAATAGAATGTCTGGCACATGAATGACTGAAAAAGTGCTTTTATTGAATTACTTTTAAAATAATAAAAGTATTAATCCTAATATCATTTATTGAGCATTTACTATGTGCCAGGCATGTTAAATACCTGTTCTCATTTAATTTGAACCACTCTATGGTGGGTACTATTATTATCCCCACTTGCGGGGAGGGGAAGCTGGCCCTCAGAGAAAGGAAGCTACCTGCCCAAATGCACAAAGCTAGTAAGAAGTGGAAGCCAAATTCGAAGCCAGGTGGTTGGGCTCAGAGCCTGAGTTTCTAACAATTACTCAGAATATCCTTCACCCATGCTTCTGGCTTGTAATTGATCATATAGGTCTGGGTTCAACTCCCCCACCAGGCTTCAAGGCCTTCCAGGGCAGGGCCCAGGTTGGCTGCAATTTGGAGCAAAGGGCCTGGACCAGAACCGGGCTCTGGGAATGTGGTGAGTGGATGAACGAGTGCACAAATGAATGAATTAGCGCATGAGTGGGTGTGTGACCCACGCGGCCCCACTCACCCTCGATGAGCCACTCGCAATTGCCATTCACGCTGTAGTTGCCCGCACCATCCGTCACGAAGCCTGGCGCCTCCCGCAGCACTTGCCGCTGCCCCTTGCAGTCCCCCGCCAGGGCCCCACGGGACAGCGGCCCCAGCACGGCCAAAGATAGAGCCAGCGCCGTGGCCAGAGCCTGGCCCAGAGCCATTGCTGCCTCCCGCACTGGCCCTTACGGATGGGACGGGCCTTAAAGCCCCTGAGAGGCCCTGCAAATGCGACCTCTATAGACGGGACATGGCCTCGTAGACCGGGGGGGTCCAGGCGTCGCAGTTCCCGAGAAGGGAACCGCCGCTGTTGACCGGCTCTAGAAGCCAAAGGGTGGACCCTGTAGATCCATGGAAGACCCTGTAAATGAGGTCGTTATGGGCGGGACTGACCCCTAGGGATCGTGGGAGTCCCTTACAGACACGGGCCCCCATAGGCTGGCCGACCCCATAAACGGTGTCCAGCAGTTACAGACGCGGGCCGCTGTAGACCGAAACGGACCTTATGAACGGGTGGGTCCCCAGAGGGCGAAGGGCTCTACAGCCAGGCGGGGGCCTCCATAGAGGGTGCGAGCCGGTCCAAGGCAGGCCGGGATGGTCCAGGAGAGAACGCTCCAGTCGGGGGCGGGGCGCGAGCGGGTGCCAGGGGCGGTGCGCGTCTTCAGGGGCTTGGGCCTGGACCCCATAGACGCATTTCCTTGCTCACCCACCCGCGCCTCCCTCCGGAGCCGGATGAACCAGATCAGAGAGATGAGGGGATGCTCGGGCCAGAGCGGCCCGGGAAGACCCGCAGGGAGTGGGGCGAGAGGGTGGGGCCGAGCGGCCGCTGTGGGAGGGAGGACGCAGAGGAGGCGAGAAGCAACCAAGTCGCAGGTCAGAGCGGCCCTAGGAGGACTGCGGAGCACCCAACCCCACCCCTCCACAAAAGGAGGTTTCCGGAAGCCTCCCCGCCCATTTGTTCCCGGACGCATGCGCAGCAGTGACCTCCTTGGCCTGCCAAACCGAGAAATTACACATGCGCAGTGCTAAAATCCTAACCGAAACTCGGGATGCAGGTGGCTGACCAAAGCACGTACCACTGGAGGGCGCCTCTAGCTCTGACTGGGAAAGTGAAGGTAAAAATAAAGGAGCCATACAGTAAGAGGGCTCCGCTACATGATTTATATCTTCATTGCTCCCAGATTCTGGGTTAACGAAAGGTCAGATTATGTAGTCCCCTCCCAAAATGCCGTTTCACAGATGGACACACTGAGGTCCCGAGCCTGGAGCGGTTCTTGCTCACCTCGGCCTCTGAGCACCATCAAGATGTAAAAGAGGCCATCTTATAAATAAAAACTCAACGAATCCTCTTTATTTTGGCAAGAAGGGGGAAAAAAATCTTTCTGCCAGGGACCTGAGGGAGGGCCTCTGGGATGGAAATAGGGGTGGACAGAGCACGGGTCCGAAGTCATAGAGCTCCAAGGGAAGGTTTCAGCGTCGAGACCACAATATCCGTCCCGGGAGCAGTGGCTCAGGGTCGCGGAGTCCTGGAGAGTCACAAGCAGGGTCCCGGCGATCGTCACTGGTGTCCCAGGGTCCAGCGGGTCAGAGGTCTCGGAGGGGGCCAGGGGGCCGAAGGTCTCGGAACAGCGGGAGCCCAGAATCCGGCGCCGCTCGGGGCAGGGGCTGAGGGAGGGGACGGGGACAGCGGCTCCCGCGGGACCGTTTGGCACAAGAGTCGGGGGAGGGGGGGGAGGAGGAGGGGGCGGGAGCTGGACACTACGCACCCCTACCTGGGCGTGCGGGGTGGGGAGGGTCGGGAAGGCCCGGAATAGCCGAGCCCTGGGGCCAGGATAGAGCGGGGGTCTGGAGCCCGGCCGGGGCCCGGCGCGCGGCCCTTGGGGCAGGGGCGGGCAGGGGTGCTCAGACCGGGGGTGCGGGGCCCCCGGCCGTGTGCATGCTGAAGTATTCGGTGAAGCCGGTGTGCGGCGCCGCCGTCTGGGGCACGAGCGGCTGGTAGGGCGGCGTCGGGCCATCCCAGCTCGGGTCGGCCGCCTTGGGGAACCGAGCGGGAGGGGGCGGGGAGGCCGCGCCCGGATCGGCCGTGGTCACCACGCGGCCCCTCGGGGCCACCGCCGCCGCCACCGCCGTCTCCTCCACCTGCTTCCCGGCCTGGGAGGGGGGTCAGGGTCAGAGGCCGTCCGGGACCCACGGGGGGCAGATGCGGCCCCGAAGGCCCGTCCCCCTCCCCCCAGAGGACGCCCCCCTCCCGAGGTGTGGGCGAATGTGTCAGTCAGGGAAGGAGTGGGTGGCGGGGCGCCTAGGCAGCGGGGCTAGGTACTCGGGGGGCGGCGTCGGGGCGCGCCGGGCGAACTCCGGCGGCGGCCGGGGAAGTGGGGGGGAGCCGCAGAAGGCCGGCGGCGGGGGCACGGCGCGTGGCGTCTGCGGGGGCGTGCGCAACAGCGCCAGGACCCAGTCCGGCAGGGTGGGCGCGGGCGCCTGGGGAAAGTCGCGGCGCGGCGTTGGGACGCGGGGCGTGCGAAAGGCAGGGGGCGGGCTCAGGCGCTTGGGCCCGGGGGGCGGCGGCGGGGCCGGGAGCGGGGTCAGGTACTCCAGGGGCGGCGCCAGCAGCTCCTCGGGCGCCGGGGGCGCGGGGCTTACGGAGGAGGCGGGCGGGGGGATGGAGAAGAGCTCCGTGAAGTTGGGCACCGAGTCGCTGATGAACGTCACGTTCCCATAGACGTGCTGCGGGAAGGTCTTGTCCGCGGATTCGCTCCCGCCCGGGCCCGGGGCCGCGGCTGAGGCGATCTGCGACGTGCGCACGTGGTACGGGAAGTTCTTGTTGGCGGCCGATGGGCGTGTCATGATCTGGGGCGAGGGGCGGGCGCAGGTTGGAGAAGCACGGTCCAGGCCCCAGCGGTTCCTAATGATTCCTCACTTGACGACCTCCACCCGTCCCTGAGACTCTTCAACTGGACTAGGCTCCTCCTCTAGGCTCTCACAGTGCACTGGGCTCTGACCTTTTTCCTCCATCACAACTCATTACTCTGCCGATGCTTCCTCCATCAGAGCCCTGATCACTGAATTATCACTGACTGGTTAAGCTTCAGTGTCCTGCACTGTCCAGTATGATAGCCATTAGCCACGTGTGGCTATTTAAATTTAAATCAAAATTAAACTAAAATTTTTGTTTCTCAGTCACACTCACCACATTGAAGTGCTCAATAGCCACATGTGGTTAGTAGCTATCACACTGGACAGCACAAATTATAGAACATTTTCATAAACACAGAAAGTTCAATTAGACAGCAACTGATAGACTCTAGAATGTTAGCTCCATGAGGGCAGGAACCTGACTGTTCTCTTCCCTGCAGAATCCCCGATATCTTCTAGAATGTGTCTGGCACATAAAGGCTTTCAATATACATTGGTTGAATGTAGAGATGTCTCTCCAGTTAGTCTGGTAGACCATGAGGGCAGGGACTGGGTGTGACTTGAGCACTGCACAGGGGAGCCTTCTAAGGTTGTGCTGAGTAAGTGAACAAGGAGCTGAAACCAATGAGCAGTGGAATGCCAAGAGGTGGAGCTGTGCTGAGCTAACGTGAGCATTTTTAGGAAGGAAACTGGCTGAAGGTGAAATATTGCAGAAAGGGCACTGCGTTTGGCGTTCTGAGCCTGCACTCCACCTCCCCGCCTCACAGCTCACCAAGTGTGGGATCTGGGGCACGTTGATTAAACTCCCTGAGCCTCACTGGGGAAAAGGGATTGCAGTGCCTACTTGGAAAGATGAGGAGAGAGAGGGTGGATATGAAAACCACTGGTGCAGAACCTGGCACATGGTGGGTTCTCGGTGTTTCTCTACTCTCTGTCCTTTTCTGACTTCCTCCAGAGCCTCAAGATGGACTGTCCCAGGAAGGTGAGTCTGTACCTAAGCCAGACTCTGGGGTAGAAGATGGAGGACCTAGCCCCCTCCCTCAACGCACATGGTGGACCCCTGGGGACAGGAGCTGGGGCCCTCAGTGATGCCTATTTCCCTGTCTGGCTTCCTCTTATGCCAGATCTTGTGGTCTGCTGGAGAAGGACTGGGTTCAAAGTCCCCGCCCTGCCACCAAAGGCCATGGAGCCCTGGCAGGTAGCCTCCCCTCTCTAGGCATTAGCTTCCCCTGTCTGTATAGTGGGTTCAATGGCTGTTATCCATCCCCTTTCCTGGGGCTGCTCTGACAATCAAAAAAGAGGGCAGGGATAAATGCATATGGTTCCTAACATGAAGCAGAGGCTGGTTCAAGATAGGTGCCCACTGAATGATTGATGGATGGATGAAGGAATGAATATAATAACTGTCACCCAGAAGGCCAGATAGGATGTGAACCAGGGCAAAGAGGTTTGGTGCTGGTCCTCCTGATGCCAATCAGATCTAGGCCGCCTGGAGCCCCAGCCAGGCCCACCCCAGCTGCTTCTTCCTGGACAATGGCCTCTGATGGAGCAGCAGAGATGGGAGGATGTGTGGGGGAAGGGTGAAGTAGAGACCAAGAAGCTTGGGGAAGGCAGTGGGGATACACAAGGACAATGTGAGAATCTGCAAAAAGAGACAGGAATGGGAATGGAGAGGGGGACAAAGAAAGAGGGTGGGGTTGAGAGAAGAGACCAGGACACAAGGTGGGAGAGAGGAATAGAAAAGGGTGGACTCTGGGGGAACACAGTAGAGTAGCCTGCAGGAACTAGCAGGCTCTCTTAAATAAGTGTCTGTTGAATGATACAAGAGATAAAGTAAAGGAAATGGATCAAGAGCTCAGAACAGAAGGTTCAGGCAGATCAGGGATAAGGAGCCTCATGCATCCTCTGCCCATCGGTTTCCCACCCCCACCTGGATGCCCATCCTCACCAGGAACACGCCATGGGCATACAAATGGATCCCCAGCTGGATGCCGTTAACAATCTTCTCCCGGGCCCACTTGGGGATCCCAAAGTTGGCAATCAGGGCCATGATGGGAACCGCAAAGAACCTGAAGGAGAGGTATTGGGTGGGTAGAGACACTGCCCCTGCCCTCTACCCCACCTGGTAGCCCCAACTCCCCTGCCATGCATAAACACAGGCCCCAGGCGGGTCCCAAAGGAGGGAAGCCAGTGTGACCTTCAGAAGCCAGAGGTTAAAAGAGGGCAGGAATTGCACTGGCCTGGGAAATTGTGAGGGGCAAGGACTAGGTTGAATTTAACTCAGTTCCACCCCACCCCAAATCCTGGCGCCTGATAGAAAATCAATAGATGTTTGAAGAATGAATTAACATATGATAATAACAATTAAGAACTTACTACATGCTAGACCTGTTTCTAAGCATTTCATATATATAAACTCATTTAACTCTCACAGTGACTATGAGGGAGTTACAGTTTTCATCCCCATGAAATAGGTGAGGAAACTGAGGCAGAGAGAAGTTAATTGACTTGCGTGAGGTCACAATGGTTTACAAGTTTATAACTGGGTTCTGAACCCAGGCAGTCTGGCTTGGAAGCCACCTACTTTACTGCTATGTTATGTTGAACGATAAAAATTACAACTAGCTTTTATTGAACATTTACTGACACAAAGCCCCCATATACTGCCCTGTGCATGGTCAAGATAACCGTCTGCAGGAGATACTCTTAACAGCCTTTCTCTATGGGTAAGCAACCTGAGGCACTCTCTTTTACTTTGGGAAAGTAATTTTTTCCAAGTCACAAAGTGAGTAAGTGGCAGACTCTGGTGACAGCTACCTGACTTGAAAGCCCATCTGCCTCACTGAGGAGGGTCTGAATTGGGGATAGCCATTTCTGGGGAGCCCTGGGAGGCAGGGACAGATTGGGGGCCCAGCACATCTCACCAGAGGGTGTAGGCAGCAAAGAAGGGCACGTAAAAAGGCTGCTTCTCCGGGAAGTGGCGCAAGGAGATGAGCACGGCGTAGCAGAACCACACGTAAGCTGCCACCTGCAGCCCAATGAGCCCGTAGCCCGCCGGCGACTCATACGTGTACAGTACCTGGCCCGGGTCAAAGAACTGGACCCAAGGGAGAGGGTTCCTCATAGCCCTGGCCTCCTGCCCTCCAGACCCCACCCCTGGGCATCCAGGGGGCCAGAGGGACTTGGTCAGGACACAGGCAGCGGGAGAGCAAGGGATGGAGATAGAATCATATAGAGGTACAGAGAGAGGGTAAAAAAGAGAGGAAGAGAATACATCCACTACTGTGGGCCCAACACAGGGCTAAACAACCACATGTGAACTTTTCCACTGGCACTCAATGAGCTGGATCTTATTATCACCCCACTTCACAGAGGGGGAAACTGAGGCTAAGAGGGAGCCTTTTGGCCAAAACCACAGGTGTTATAAAGCATTAGAGGGGGCCGGCCCAGTGGCACAGTGGTTAAGTGCACACGTTCTGCTTCTCGGCTGCCCAGGGTTCACTGGTTCAGATCCCAGGTGCAGACATGGCACCGCTTGGCAAAAGCCATGCTGTGGTAGGCATCCCACATATAAAGTAGAAGAAGATGGGCACGGATGTTAGCTCAGGGCCAGTCTTCCTCAGCAAAAAGAGGAGGATTGGCAGTAGTTAGCTCAGGGCTAATCTTCCTCAAAAAAATAAAATTAAATTAAAAAATCCTGATCGCTCCTGAGAGCATAAAAAAAAGAGCATTAGAGGAGGTCCCCTAGAGTGGGTAAGACCTTTCTAATTTTACAGAGGGGGAAAAGGCCCAGAGAGGGGGGCCATCACCCAAGGTCAGCCAGCTGGGAAGTGGGAGACCTAGTCTGTGTAACCCTTGAATTCTTAGTCACGACGTTGAGCACAAATGTGACAGACAGTGAGAGGCAGAGGGAGGAGGAAGGAAGCTACTCAGAGATGGTGAAGAGGGGAGGAATGCACTTTGACAGATGGGAAGGCAGAAAACTGCAGAGAGAGAGAGCCAGGACTAGTGGATGTGGGGAAGGGCTAGCAGACAGGTGGAGGAGGCCACCAAAAGCTTGGAGGGGTGGGAAGGGAGGGCAGGGCCTGGGCAGTGGCAGGTAGGACACACCTCAGCCTCATAGATGAGCAGCACCACGTGGGTAAGGGTGTACAACGTCATGTAGACAGACAACTTCACGGAGCCCGAATGGCTGATGCGGCCCCTGGCGGTAGGCCATGAGGGGAGACAGCAGGGGTGAGGGCTGTCAGGGAGGAGGGGGCAGCCACTCCCCAGACCTGTCCCCCTGCCCCACTCCCTAGCCCAGCCACCCCCCAGCACTCCCTCCCACCCCAGCCTGGGCACCGTGTCACCGTGAATCCCTTCCCCAGAAGGATGAGCATCAGCAGGAAGATGAGGAAGCTGGAGGAGAAGAGCAGCTTGGCTGAGAAAAGGGAGGAGACAGTGGCTCAGATGCAGCTCGGAGAGGAGCCCGGGCACCCTCCCCAGCCCACCTCATTCTCACCCAAGATCTTCAGACTCTCGTTGCCAATGCCATCAGTGGCATACTGGCCCCAGTAGATGCAGAAAAACAGGAGGCTCAGGACTGAGGGGAGGATGGGCAGAGAGAGGAAAGGACAGAAACCAGCTTTGGAGCATCACTGTTCCCTAGCACTATGACCCATATGGCCAGAACCCCTCCTTCATCCCTGTCAGGATTCTAGACCATTTACTCCCACCGACTTCTTAGGAGACTCTGGAGTCCAGGTCCCCAGCCCCTCCTCCCTCAGACCCAGGAATCTGGGCCCCCAGCCCCTCCTCCCTCAGACCCAGGGGTCCAGGCCTCCAGCCCCTCCTCCCTCAGACCCAGGAATCTGGGCCCCCAGCCCCTCCTCCCTCAGACCCAGGAGTCCAGGTCCCCAGCCCCTCCTCCCTCAGACCCAGGAATCTGGGCTCCCAGCCCCTCCTCCCTCAGACCCAGGAGTCCAGGTCCCCAGCCCCTCCTCCCTCAGACCCAGGAATCTGGGCCCCCAGCCCCTCCTCCCTCAGACCCAGGAGTCCAGGTCCCCAGCCCCTCCTCCCTTAGACCCAGGAATCTGGGCCCCCAGCCCCTCCTCCCTCAGACTCAGGAGTCCAGGCCCCCGGCCCTCCTCTCCCAGTACCCAGGTATCTGGGCCGCAGGTCCCTCCTCACAGAACTCAAAAGTTAGGATACTCAAAACCTCACCCTCCACTCCTGCTGCAGCCATGAACATTTTATAAGTTGTGTGGAGCAACTGACGACCTTTTAGCAAATCTGGAAGAGGGGTAGGGAAGGTCGTTCACAGACAGGAAGGGAAAGCAGCTCATCTCCCCCAACCTTGCCCCCCCCAATATCTTCTAACTACCCCCACCATGTGCTGTACTCACATCCAAAGTAACAGGAGAGGAAGAAGATGAGGATAAAGATGAGGAGGAAAGTCACATCTGTCTCCAGGATCCCTACCGATTTGGTGGAAGGAGAAAACTGTTCAGTCAGGCTGGGTGTCCCTCAGCAGGCACCCAGCTCTGGGCTCCCACAAAGATCCTGGCTTCTGGGTCCCCATATGCTCACCAAATTCATCAGCCGAGAAATGTCGTGTCCAGAAGGACTTGCCATTGGTGAGGACCATCTCGTACTCCAGCTGCAGCCCATCTCCCTGTAGGGAGTGTGGAGGCCTAAGGGGGGCTCTAGGCAGGTAGGGGCTCAGCAGCAAGGCAAGGAGGAGAAGGCCCAGGTGGCCAGCCCAGACCCTTACCCCACACTTGCTGAGTGCAATGTACCACCACCTTTCACGCACTGAACGGAAACTTCGGCCGCTGGAGCAACTCAGGTAGCGCGTCCCCTCCTCTGACACCACCTGGGGAGTAGAGAGTAGAAGGCTGAGCTCCTCTGTGCCATTCCCGGGCCTCTGACCTTCAGCACCTGCCCACTCCCCCAGGCTGGGCCCATACCTGACAGCCTGACCAAGCATACTGGGTGGTGAGGTTGATGACCTGGTTGTTCTCCGGCCTAATCACTGATTCCTTGGCCAGGCAGTCCTGGAGAAGGCAGGGACATGGTTACTCTCTGGCCAGCCTTGACCTTCTCCCTCCTCCCAGACACCCTCCTCACAGCCTTCACCTTGTCCCCTGCCTTGTACACGGCTGGCCACTGGGATGGGTCATCGAAATAGAGGAGGATGTTCTGACAGCACTTGGCCTGTAGACCCAGAGATTTCAGGGTTTGGGGGAATGCAGGGAGCTGGGGCAGCCCTTGCCTTGGGAGGCCAAGGGAGTATCCAGCCTCAGCGGGAGGAATGGTTGGGGTAGGCTCACCTCAGGATATCGGAAACGGAAGTCCAGTCGGCCATAATCCGAGAGGAAGCAAAATCTCGTCAGGAACACCCAGTCCTGGAAGAGGGGCCCAGTCAGACCCTCTTCGGAGTCCTTCAAGAACTCTCCTCAACTCCATAGACCCCCAACTTTTCTTCCCTACCCTCCAGTACCCAGTTTCCCAAGAAGCATAAGGGGACCAAGTCACCTCCAAAATTCTTCCATGATCCCTTCACCTTGGGTCCAGGATTCCTGCCTCAGATGTCCCCCAAGTTTCCTCCCCTCGCCTCAAACACTTCTTCCATTTGCTAGGCACCCTGAGAAAGACCCTGGAGAGCCAGATCCCCATCCCGGCCACCTTCGTCCCAGACACCATCTGATTGGCATCCCCCCAGTTATCCACACACATGCCCCCACGGTGGTCCCAGAGACCATCCGTGCTGAGGAATATTCCAAACGGCCCTCTCCTGGTCCTGAGCAGGAGTGTGGACTCCAGGCTCGCTGCGGAGTGAAAAGTGCTGTCCCTTCAGCACCACCGCGGCGTCCCCCCACCCCCACCCCAAACTCAGACTCTCCCAACCCGGCCCCACTCCCTGCCCAGCTCTGACCTCAATGTCCCTCCTACAACCCCCCTGAGTCAGTCTCAAACCCATGGCCCCCCTATACCCAACCCTGACCCAGTCCCCCATTGCCCCCGGCCCCACCTCCCCAGTGGCTCCCAGGGTCCGTCCGGGAGGGGTGGCAGGGGGCGCGGCGGCATCCTTCCCTCTCCCCTCCTTCTCGTCCCCTGGGGGCCCGATGGGTGGTAGGGGAGGGCCTGGCGCGCTCACCTCCTTGGAGCTGAGGTTGCCCCGCACGTACTTGGCCCGGGCGCGGGGGGGCAGTGGCAGCAGCAAGAGCAGCAGTGGCGGCAGCAGGAGGCGCAGAGCGGGCGCGCGCGGGGGCTCCATTCCGCCCGCTCCGGCCCCGGCCCCGGCCCCGGCCCCGGCTCCGCTCCAGCTCCTGCTCCGGCCCGGCGACGGCGGCGAGAGCGCGCGGGCCGGCTTGCGCGCGCCCCCGATTAAAGGGGCCGCCGGGCGCCGCGCTCTCCGCCCCCTCCTCAGGATGGCCCGGCCTGGCCCCTTCCCAATCCCTGTTAGAGGAGACGCCCCTTTCCCATCCTCTCCTCTCCGCCCCAGCCCCAGTCCTCCCCTCTGGGAGTCTCGCTGATACCTCCGGCTCCCCGTCCCAAAGTGAACTCACATTCCCCCAAGTCGTACCTCCTCCCGACTGCCATCTCCGGGACAGCCCACAATCCCTAGACCCCAACTCTGTCCTGACCTCCCCCAACTTAGCCCCCAAATTGCTCTTTGATTGCTTATCCCTGCCCCCATGCCAGCCATCCCCAGCTGGGTCCTCTCGAGTTGCCAGCGTTCCAGATCCCTTCACTTTGTGAAGTGCCCACAGAGACACAGAAGGGGCAAACCACTTGTTCTGGGCACACAACACAGAGGTTGCAGAGAGCCCTCAGCCACAACCACTACACCCTGCTACCTGACCCTGTCCTGTCACTGTTTACCAGAGTGTGAACTGGGGTTGCCCTGAGGCAGACAGGTGGTGTGGTGAGAAGCCCTTGAGCAGACTCTGAAATCAGTTGCTTGGGTTCAATCTCAGCTTTGCCACTTCCTCCCCCATAACACCACAGCCAAATCATAGCTAGGTGATCTCCCAGGCCAGTCCCCTCCACACTGGCACTGACCTTATGGTTACCCAGTAGGCAATGGGGAGCCCTGGAAAGGCCTTACAGAGTCAAGTCCAAGCCCCTCAGCTGGATTTTCCTGATAGATTTCAACAAACATTTCTAGCTTCATCCCTCCCCTTTCACTGCAGAAGACTTGCTGCCCCTCAAAATACCATTTAAAAACCTTTCTAAGGCAAGGGGCCAAGTCTGTGAAACACCTTCAAGGGAGAATGTGGGCCCCATGAGAAAGGGCCCTCTGCTACTTGGCTTGAGCTAGTTGTTGCCAGGAGGGATAGTAGGTCTGCTGCCAGATCCTTTTCTTTTTTTTTTTTTTTTTCCCTGAGAGAAGCCAGAAATGCAATCTTTTTTTAAAGGCAAACTGTCTGATTTGTAACAGTAGGCAATTAATTCAAAAATTTAAAATATATCATGGGCCAAAGAAAAAAGTCTGTGGGCCAGATCCAGGCCTCATCTGCTATTCCTGCCCTGATCCTGCACACTCTTCCTGTGCCCAGCAGACCAGGAGCCTCTCAAGGACAGGGCCCAGACGTGACTCAGTCTAGATCCCAGCATAGCCTAGAGATATGGGCCGAAGGAAAATGGTCCCATATATCCTATTCACCCTCCTCCAGGCCTTGCACATGCTGTTCTTCTTGCCTGAAATGTTCTTTTCCTCCTCTATTGGCAAGTTTCTACCAATCTTGAAAAACACAAGGGTCTGTGTCAGCTCCTTTATGAAGACCTCGCTCATCACCAGGGCACAGTCACCACTCCCTCCTCTGACTCCTTCAGCCCCTGCACCTCTCTCTCTCTCTTATGCAACCACTGGGGCTGGGACTCTCTGTAACTACCACTGGACTGGGAGTCTCCTAGGGACAGAGCCTATGTCACTCACTCTGGGGCCCCAGCATCATCAGAGCTCAGAGTTGGGCACATAGGTGGCCTCCGTGGGTAGATGTGTTGGACTAACTAAAGCCCCAAGTTTCTCCAGCCTGCTGACCCCTCAGGCCCTAGGAAGGTGACAATATTACCTTCCTTTCCATCTTGGACCCAGAACTCAGAGCTAAGGAAAACTGCTCTCCTGGGTCAGCCACTCACCGAAAATCAAGACCATGAAGAAGGTACTTTATTGAGATGATTAGGATTGTGGGATTCCTGCTCCCAGCCCAGCCTCAGTCCCCTCAGTACAGTCTCATGGGTGGGAAGGACCAGGCCTCTGGGCTGCTCTGGGCCACCACCCAGGAGAGGCTAGGCAGTGGGGCAGGGGAGGCGGGGCTCCAGTCCAGGGCAGAGGTTTGGGACAACAAGGGTGATGGTGGCTGAGGCAGGGGCTGTGGTGGGCCAACCACCCTGGGCCGGGGAGGGGGTGGTGTGGCTACCAGCCAGATGCTTTTCAGCAGGTCAAAGGCTGTTGGGGGACCCCAGGCCGCTGCGGATGGTGAAGGCAAGGAGGGTAAGGGGGGTGTCCAGGGACCTTTTGGTGGTGCCAAGCTCACTCTGTGTATAGCGGGAGTGCTGGAGGAGTTAGACATGGTGAAGGTGAGCTCCTTTGTCCCCTGTCGCCTCTTCTGCCTCCCCTCCCCTGGGGCCTGCTCAGGGTTGTTGATCCAGGAGGGTGTCATCCTTCGTCTCTCAGGGTCCCCAGGCTTGGTCCCTGGCACAGAGGAAAAAAGCACAGGGACAGCTGAGCTAGAGCAAACAAAGGGAACAAGAGCACAGGGGGCAGGAGGAGGGCTCACCTGGCAAGCGTGGCTGGCAGTCCCGGAGCACCAGGGTAAGGTCGGGCACACAGCCATGGCAGGCCTGTAAGGTGCCCACGATGGCATCCCTGGTCTCTTGCACTAGGTTCCTCCTGGGGAAGGCCTGTGGCAGAATCAGCTGGCACTGCAGCTCCTTCAGCAGCTGCCCCAAGCCAGGGAGCTCTAGGGGACTGGGTGGGCCTGGGCCCGAGCCTACAGGCACCTGCTTCTCCTTGCTCCTTGACTGTGGGGCTGGTTCTTGGGCCCTGCCTGGGCTTGGGGAGGACTTAATGGGGAGTGCAGGAGTGACTGGCTCCAGGGACCCACTGCTAAGTAGCCGTGCCACGTCCAGAGATTTCACCTCATGGTTGAAGAGACCCCGGTGCTCCCGGCTCAGCCGGCCCTGGGTTATGACCACGAGCTTGTGGGCATTAGGGGCCACAGGTGGATCCCGACTGGCCAAGGGAGGATCCCGACGGACCAATGGCCGGCGGCTGCCCACCAGGGCCTCATTACGCTCCCGCCTGGTCTTCCTGCGACGGACACGACCAGTTTTCTCAGGCCTCTGGAAAGGCCGGGAGGCTGGCCCCCGGGGGTCCATGGTGTCCTGGAATGTAAAGATAGGGTGGTCATCAGCATGCAGATAAGTCAGGGACCTAAAAGCGAGTAGTGAGAAGAGGACATAGTTTGGGGTGAGGCCAGAGTACTATTCAGGGAGACAAGATGAGAGAAAGGGAGCAGGCAGAGAGCAATGGGAAAAGGCTTGGTCAGGGAAGGAGTCTTAGGGGTAGGGTGGGGTCAAGGGAATCATGGTGAACGGGAAGATTTTTCAGGAACTAGAGAAAGGGTTACTGGGAACACGAACATGAAGAAATAGGTAAAAGATGGGGAAGAGATCATGAGACTGGAGGGATCTGTGAACCAGAAAGGGATTTTAGACAAAGGAGAAATCCAGGGGTAGAGGAGGTAGTGGAGAATGGGGAAGGTGGAGAGAGATGGTAGAGAGAGAAGGGCAGGAGAGAGAGACAGCGGTAGAGAAGTTGGACAGATGGAGAAAACCTAAGGAGGACAGAAAGGGTGGCAGAGGAGGTATCAGGGGCTGGGGCCTGGTCGTGGCAGGTAGGGGGGCTAGGGTAGGAGACGAGGCAGGGTGGGGCAGGTGAGGTGGAGAAGTAGGGTACGGTTGGTGCGGCAGGGGCACCTCACCTTCTTTTGCCCCAACAAACCCCGCCCCTCGCCAACCCCACGTGGCTGTGGGACACAATGGCTTCTTTTCCGCGGTGACCCCAGCTCACGACGCGCCCAGCACTCTTCCAGGCCTCATGATGGGCCTCCTGCGCACCGCGCGCATGCGCGTGCCCCTCCCATGCCCTTTGACTCCCCCACCCCGGCACGAGGCCCAGGGGACGCGTGCCAGGCGCGCGCACAGTGCCAGTTATAGCCCCGCCCGCCAGCCTCACTGTCGGAAACCTCTCTCATTTGTCCTTAGACATCTCCCATCCCCCAATTGGCTGTGAGGTCCACTAGGCCCGCCCCCTTCCCCAATTCTGATTGGTTTAGACATCTATCGGAGAACTTCCTGTCTGGCGCGTGAGATGAGGCAAGGTGCAAGGGAAAGACAGGACTGTGGTAGCGCCCATGTGCGGGCAGTCCCCTCAGTCAAAGACTTCATCCCTTGGGGCAGGGGGCGTAGCGGTTAACTTCCCACGTTCTGCTTCTTGGTGGCCTGGGGATCGCCAGTTAGGATCCCAGGTATGGACATGGCATCGCTTGGCAAAAGCCATGCTGTGGTAGGCGTCCCATGTATAAAGTAGAGAAAGATGGGCATGGATGTTAGCTCAGGGCCAGTCTTCCTCAGCAAAAAGAGGATTGGCAGCAGTTAGCTCGGGGCTGATCTTCCTCAAAAAAATTTAAAAAAAAAAAAGACTTCATCCCTAGAGAATGAAGAGCCTTCTTCACCAGAGCCTAGAGGCTCTGGAGCAAGACTAACCTAGGTTCAAACACCCAGACTGGCACATTTGAGCTGTGTGACCTTGGAAAAGTGTGAAACTGCTCAGAGCCTCAGTTTCCTAATCTGTAAAAAGGAGTTCGGAATAGTACTTCCTTTATACAGTTGCCGTATGAAATGAGCCAATACAGCTAACTTGAAACATCGCTTGGTGAACGAATGCCTGGGATCATTTCTCACAAGCTTTGCTTCAGGAGCTGCCTCTCTCCCTCTCCAACATATCCATTTACACTTCTCCCCTCAGACTTTAAAATCAAGGTATGCCAGGGTGTTCCCCATGCCCTGATAAGTTATATTACCTATGAAATATTACTTGCCCAATCTTCATGATCTTTCAAAGTCTAATTCAGATACTACTAAGAAAGCCCTCGTCTTCAGAGTCCTCTTCCTCCTCCCCCCGAGGCCCTTTGTATCTCCCTTAATCACAACCTTGATCCTTTTCCCAGCTCTATGTCTGGATCTGTCTCCCCCAACACACGGGGACAAGGCTGGGATCTGACCCATTCATTTAATATTCGTTCAGCAGGTACTTGTGAGCAGCCATAGTACTTGGTACTATCGGTCAGCCCTGTTCCAGGCAAGTGGATTGAGGCAAAACATAAACACAATAAGTAAGACCCATCTCTATATCTCAATATCAACCTACCCAGAAGGAATGAATAGATAGGAAGCGTCCCATCTGGGAGTGAAGCTACAGGAATGTAACTAGATTTAGGGGGATGTGGGACCTCCATCTGGTCCCCAAGAACAGGGAAATCTGGGAAGACTTGAGGTCTGAGATCAATTTGGGGTGGGAGATGGGGGTGCGACCTTAGGTGGCTTTGGCTGTGGATGCAGGTTTCAGAGCCCAGACGCACCAAACTTAAGTTGTTGGTCTGTCATGGGTTTAGGGAGGGGACTAGAGGCCACAGATCTGCAAGATGAGCTGCGCGGGAGGGGCGCCAGGCTGGACCTGGGCCTTGCAGCGTCTCTAATTTCCTTTCTCTTTCTGCGTCTTCTTCTACCCCCCTTGCAGGGCCTATGATGTCCGTAACGCAAAGACATAGTTTAGATCTTATGCCATAAAAACTGGTGTTTTTGAGCAGGGGAGGCCCACGAGGAGACAGGCTCACTAAAGTCCTGGCGCTGCGTTAGAGGGTGTCTTTACAACTGAGCCTCCAATTTTCAGATTTTGCCATCTTCCTTTTCTCTCCCCCACAACAGTAGAAAATGAGAGCGTCCCCTGCTAGCCAGGTGCGTACGAGCCACCCCCTTAAAGGATCCAAGAATGGACTCGTCCACTCACTCCCCTCCCCCCACACGTGAATGGAACACCCCCTCCCTCCCCCCACAGTAGGTGGTCCCTTCCACACAATTCTCGTCCCATAGCAAATGGTTTCTTCCTCCAAGGAAGAGCGCTAGATTTTCCCCGCCCACTCTCGGCCTTTCAGGTAGTTCGCCCCTCCCCATGACGCCTGTGGGGTGGTTTCTCCCTCCTCCCCCACGGGTGCTAGATGGTCTCGCCTCCCCCATCCCCCCGGTGTCCGGGTGCACCAGCCGCCGCCGTTGCCGGGGAGTCGGTGGCTCCGGCGGGAAGCGCCGGACGAGCCCACTGCGCGGCCGCTGTGGGGGAAGCAAGAGCTCCCAATTCCACCTCCCCTCCTAAGTGAAGGTTTCCGCCCCTCTGGAGAGGAGGCGGTGCCCGGATCGGCCATCGTCCTCTGCTGTGAGTGCGGGCGTCCGGCTCGTCCATTGTTGCCTGGAGGGGTAGGGGTGGGCGTGGCGGAGCCACCTCCTCCGAGAACCCTCCCAGGCCGACCTCCCTCGCTCATCGTGCAGGAACAGCGGCGCCAAGATGAGCGGAGAGGAGAATCCAGCCAGCAAGCCCACGCCAGTGCAGGACGTGCAGGGCGACGGGCGCTGGATGTCCCTGGTGAGCGACCCCGCCTGCGATACTCAGGAGTCCTCAGGGGACGGGGGCGCTCAGGAGAGCAGCTAGTTCGCGCCGCTCTCACTACTTGTTTGGGAAACCGAGGGTAGTTGTGGTAGTGCTGCCTAAGGAAGCAGGGCGGGGTGGGCCCGGAAGCGCGCATGGCATTGACTCCCCCTTTTTCATCGCCGAAGCACCATCGGTTCGTGGCCGACAGCAAAGATAAGGAGCCTGAAGTCGTCTTCATTGGGGACTCCTTGGTCCAGCTAATGCACCAGTGCGAGGTGAGACTCGTCTCCCTCCTCCTGCCCCACCCAGGCCTGTGCCCTCACTGACATACCTGGACCAGAGCCCAGGCTAGGCAGGGTATGGGGTACCCTAAATAACCTCAGGTAGCGCGGGGCACTCAGAATCTTGGTGTAGAGTGCAACATTCTACTGAGAAGGAAGTGTGTGCCCTGGCTTTGTCAGATTGAATTTGTGTATACTGAGACTTAGAATGAGGCTCCACTACAAGAAGATTGCCCAAGGTGAGGCTCTTTATTGTTTGCTTAAAGGAGTGCACAGCTCTAATGGATTTCCACAAAGCTATAGTAATTTCCACGAAGTCAAGGTCAACTGTAATAGCACTTCTGCAAGCGGCTCAATTATAATATCTTTCCACTAAGCGAGGTTAAACCGTAATGGCTTTCCTCAAAGTGAGGTTCAACTGTAATGCTTTCTGTTCAATACATGGTCTAAGCAGAATGGGTTTCCATAAAGTGAGTCTTGCTTCTGTGGGGTCCGTGAAAGTGACACTATAATAGGTTTGCATAAAGGGAGGTTTGACCATCCAGGGGTTTGCTCAGGGTAAGATTTAACCAGATTGCTTCCATTAAGCAAGGCTCTTCCATGATGATATTTGGTTAACACTTAGCATGGTGGTCCATGCTGACTATGCCCCTGTGCCCACACCACTTCTTGCCCACAGATCTGGCGGGAGCTCTTCTCTCCTCTGCATGCACTTAACTTTGGCATTGGTGGTGACAGCACGCAGCATGTGCTGTGGCGACTGGAGAACGGGGAGCTGGAACACATCCGGCCCAAGGTGAGCAGGTCTTGGTGGGCAGCTAAAGCACCCTTAGCCTGCCCCCTCACCACTTCTTCGTGCTTTTCTTTCCACAGATTGTGGTCGTCTGGGTGGGTACCAACAACCACGGGCACACGGCAGAGCAGGTGACTGGTGGCATCAAGGCCATCGTGCAACTGGTGAACCAGCGGCAGCCCCAGGCCCGGGTCGTGGTGCTGGTGAGAGGGTGGGAGGGAAGGGAAGGAAGATTAGTAGTCGTCTGGGACCCCCTCAGGTGTAGCCATGGCTGGCACAGTTCTGGGCAGCTTGGCACAGGGCAGTGGCTTTCAGGCAAAATCTCGTGTTGAAGCTTGCTACACCCCTCAGAGCAGCTGTAGTTAAGGATGCGTTCAGGGACCAGTGAACCCCTTTTGCCCAAGGGACTGCTGGAGATTCTGGGAGTGTTGAAAACTCAAAACACTTAAATAGTCAAAAGTTGTCATGCATTCCTGGGGTGAATCTAGGCTCCATCACTTTAGCTGGGACATTTCTTCCTCTGAAAGAGGGACTGATCCATTGCTATGATGTCAACATTTTTATGAGTGATACTTGGAAAGAGGCTGGCACCCAGAAGGTTCTTACTGAATGAGATCTCAGACGTGGTATCAGGAACTACCCTTCCAATCCCCCACTTTCCCATCCCCAGTGTATTCTGCAGCTGGGGACTTCGTGGTGGGGGGTGGAAAACAGTCTGGCACAGAGAACAGGACACCTAGATGCTGGTAGGGTGTCTCCTCACACCTTTGGTGCCCCTCCTCAGGGCCTGCTACCAAGGGGCCAGCACCCTAACCCACTCCGTGAGAAAAACCGACGGGTAAACGAGCTGGTACGGGCAGCATTGGCTGGCCACCCACGGGCCCACTTCCTGGATGCCGACCCTGGCTTTGTACACTCAGATGGCACCATCAGCCACCATGACATGTATGACTACCTGCATCTGAGCCGCCTGGGCTACACACCGGTCTGCCGGGCCCTCCACTCCCTGCTTCTGCGTCTGCTGGCCCAAGACCAGGGCCAGGGTGTCCCCTTGCCAGAGGCCACACCCTAAGCATCCATCTTCCCACATTAAATTCTTGCTTCTCAGTCTTGTTTCCTGCTTTATGGCCTAGCCCATCTGGGTACCTCAACCCCGATCAGTGTGACCCTGCAGCTCTGCAGGGTGTCTTTTTTCTCCCCAAGGCAGGCATCACCAATCTACCAAGACACTCTGGTTCTTGCAATCAGGCAGACTTCTCTCACACTGGTGCTTCAGGCAGGTACTACCCATCAGTAACATAATAGGTGAAACCAGTTTGCCAACACTACCCTATAGGAGCAAGGTCAAACAAGAATTCTGGAAACAGCTACCCAACACAGTCAAAGCACACCCAAAGAATTCCTCCAATCTTTGCCTGTGCTCTTCCCCTGGCTGGAACTTCAGGTGATCTGGTCCTAGCTTAGATGCCATTTGCTGTGGAAGCTCCTTAACCCTCCCACCCCCAGCAGTTATCCCTCCACACAGGGCGTGGGTATCTGTTTCCCCAGAGGAGCACTGTCTGCTGGCTGTGACAGGTGTAACCCAGGAAAGGCTCCTTCTGGCCTGGCTGCAGTGCTGGTTCAGGCCACATGGGGGCAGCAGGGGTCACTTTGAGGACAGCGCAGTACTCTGGGCAGACTGGCCTCCCCACCTAGTGCCACCTCTGGGCTCAAACCTCTCAGGACCAACTGGAACTTTGGGGGTGAACTGCCCTTCTTACAGCACCACATCTTAGGCCTTCCCCAAGCCCGTGCATGTTAGATGCCTGTGAAAGAGGGCAAATAGGCATCGTGACTCCCAAGCACCAGAGCTGGAGAGAGGCTGTGCCCACATGGTCCCTCTGATGTTGGGAGGGTGTGGTCCTGGATTTGGTCCCCCCATCTCACTGAGGGGAAAGTGTATAGCTCCGTGGCTGTCTGAGGACAGGACTGGCACAACCCACACCCCTTTCCTTTTAGAGCGAGCAGCCACACAGGTGTGTTAAACAGCTTTAATCTCGGTCATTGCGGCTTCTCAGCACAGTAAGAAATATTGCACATGATCAACATGTTTTGTTCTGGGGATGGGGACAAGGGTAGGGGGAATCACCTTCTTAGAAAGTACAACCCAAGTTGGGAGGGCAGAGGGGGTGGGGAGAGAACCCTCCCCATGCCTGTGGCAAAGTGCAGGAGCCCCCACCCCCAAACTAACCTGAGTCCAGCCCCTCTGGGGAAAAAAGGGGTACGTGAACTCCCCCTACTCCACAGGCACCTCCCTGTGGCCCAAGGCCCGCACTACCCTCCGGCTTGCGCCCTCACACGAGCCATTTTGCATAAAGTACAAGTGAAAAGGTCTGAAGGTAACACACTCCAGGTTATGTACAGGGGCTCGGTGGAGGGAGACTGTGCCCCTTCTTCCCCTCAGCTGCCCCCCGTCACAGGGAGGGAGCTGTGGGGGGAGGGGGCAGAGACAAGAGGAGCAGGCCTCATTCCGCCCCAAACTGGAAAGGACGAAATGGCTTTATTGGGGAGGAGGCATCCATCCTGCCCCCCCATTCCTGCCACCTATATACTTGTCCATATCCTGAGGGGGGTACTGTGGGTCCTGGGATCTTCTCAAGGGCCCCTCACCTGCCTGTGGCAGCTGTGGAGGGGCCAGTGGGTGGGGGAGAAGGCTGGGGGGGCCCCTCCCAGCCAGGCTGTCCGGGCCCCGGCTCTGGGGGTGGAGGCAGTGGTGGGGCAGCTGGGGCCGTGCCAGAGTCCGAGCCAGGTGAGGTGGGGTCAGGGCCCCCAGCAGGGCTGGGAGTGGGGACAGGGGGAGCAGCAGTGCCAGTGGGGGGTGGTCCAGGGAGGGGGGCCTCGGCTCCAGGGGCCTGCTCTGTGGGGGTGGCCGCCTGCATGATCTTCTGGCGCACCTCACGGATCTTCAACTGCAGACAGACCTTGGAGGGGAAGATGTCTGCATAGCGGGCCTGGAAGGCTGCTGTGGCCTGGGCTGGGGACAAAAGGACAGTAGGAGGTGGGGAGGGCAGGGTGAGATGAGCAGCCAGGTCCCCTCCAAGTGCCACCAAGACTCCAAGACCTGCTCACCCGATGGGAAGAAGCCATGGTCCTGGAAGAGCTGCATGACCAGGGCCCGGCGCTGGTCCAGGGTGCGCCGCAGCGACGAGTACGGCACCTTCTCATATTCCAGCTCCCCAAGCACATCCTCGGCTTCTGTACCTGGGAGCAGCACAGGGAGCATGGTCAAGCCTATTGCAGCAGCCTGCTCCCCTGACACTGACCGACTGATGTCAGCCCTCACTGAATTCTATTTCACAGTGGGGTTCAGAGAGGGGACCCACCCAAGATCATGGGGTAACTTAGATGCCTGTTGGACTCCGTAACTCACCCCTGACCTGCTGTCCCCCCTCAAGGCAACACCCACCCCTCCTCTCCCATCTCTAACCCCATTCCCAGGACTCTACTCCTCTTGCAAATCCTAGGTCCCCCACAGCTCCACCTGCTACCGCGCTGGCACCTGTACGGTCAAAGGTGAAGATGTCCCCCTCGCATTTGGCACTCTTAGGGGTGTTGGGCTCTGAGCTACAGCTGGAGCGTCTCCTCATCTTGCGCTTGGGCGAGGTGGGGTCCTCAGGGGCTGAGTCCAGATCTGGTCAAAGAGAAGCAACTCAGTGGAGGTGGCCCCAGTCTGTCCCCCACCTACCCTGGGTGCCCCGTGCTTGCCTACCGGTGGAGTTCTTCCTCTTCTTGCGATAGGAGCCCAGGATGGCCCGGGGTGAGGTGGCCAGAGACTGCAGGGTGGGCGAAGGCAGCACCTCCTCAGGCCGAAACTCGGGCAGCTCAGCAAAGCGCTCTTCGAAGTCGACCTCTGACAGGACCCTGCTGGAGAGTGGGCAGGGTCACCTCCCCTGCCCCAGCTTGCAGCTGCCCCCTCTCCCACCAACCCCACACACTCCACCACGGCCCCCAGCCCATGCTCACTTGTCCACAGAGTCAAAGGTCTTCTTCAGGGGCGGGGGCCGCACCTTCACCTTCTTGCCGGTAGTAGCCGCCTCCTTGCGCTCGGGAGTGTCCCCGGCTGCCCTCCCACTGCTGCCCTCGCTGCTGCCACTGCTGCTACCAGGGGCTGGGGCTGGAACTGGGGCTGGGCTGGGAGGAGTGGGAGGCTCCCCACGGCTCTCCAGGCCCACCCCAGGGACGCGCCAGTCTGAAGATGAGCTGGGGAATTTGTTGGCCTGGGGTGGGGGTGGCAGGGAGATGGAGAACACTGAGTTCAGAATGGGGCAAAACCCAGAAACACAAAGAGATGGATGCTGACCGCCTGAGATACAGAGCCTTAAAGGCCCAGTCACACAGACTAACAAGGACAGACGAGGCCCCACAGAGCACGGTTCAGACAGGCGTGCAGGGAAGAGAAGGAGAGAAGAGCAGACAGTAGGCTGAGGGCAGAATCAAGCAGCAGCAGGAGCCTCCAGCCAGGCACTCACCATAGTCTCAGGGCCCTTGGTGCTGGCCCTCTCCTCAGCAGGTGGAGGTGGCAGGGGACTGCTCCGGGCAGTGGGAGCCCAGGTCTCTGGGGGTGGTGGAGGAGCCGGTGTTGTAGGCTGCCCCTCAAGCTCAGACTCGGAGGCAGGAGGCTCACGGGCTGGGCCGGGCTCCAAGGGCTGCCGGGGTGCAGGGCCAGGCCGCCCAGGGGCACCTGCCTCAAAGGAGCCCACGGGAATGCTGGCAATGGCTGCCTTCACTTTCTGGGGGGGCTTTGGGGTGGGCCGCTGGGCCTTGGGGGCCACTAAGCTGTAAGTCATGGAGCCTGCTGATGAGGAGAAGAGCATTTGCTGAGCCAGGCCTGCCTGGAGCCTATCCCCTGGGTCCCCCAACTCACCCGGCCCTGAGATGGCCCGACACCCACCTGTGGCACTAGGGAAAGGGCTGGTGGGGGCCGGGGTGGCAGTGGCAGGGGCTGGTGGGCCCTTGGGCAGGATGGTGGCAGCAGGTGGGGTGGTACTGGTGGCCACAGTGTAGACCAGGCCTGGGGGGGCCTGGGATGGCTGGGCCAGGGGTGCTGAGGAGCTGGGTGCGGGGCTGCCAGGGTAAAACGCCGTGATGACGGGACCTCCGGGGCCTGCGCAGGTGGGAGGCAGCTGGGGGCTGGGCACGGGCGACACGCCCACCTGGCCGGGAGCCAGCAGCGGGGCTTGGCCTGCAGAAAGGGAAACAGAGGGGAGGCAGGGCCCTGAATTAGGGCCTGGGCTGCCTCAGCCCCACCCTGGGTCCCGAGCTCTTCATGCCAGGCTGCTTCTCTCACCTGAAAGCAGGGGCTGCACGAAGGCAGGGCCGCTGGGCCCCAGCGAGGTGAAGCCTAGGGCTACCGAGCTTGTGGGGCCGTACGAGGTGACCGTTCCGGCCTGGCTGGACACAGGGCTGGTGCCCAGGGGCAGCGCATGCCCGCCCGCTGACTGCACATAGGTGATTCTGCCGCAGGGAAAGAAAAGGGAGAGGGGCGAGGTGAGGTGAGCAGGCCCTACCCAACCCCTTCCTTGGGCTAGCCTCCAGAGAGGGTTCAATTGCCATTACCTGGTGGAGGAGGGCAGCAGGACCTTCTGAGGCTGAGAGGCGGGTCCAGGGAGCGTGGCCGGGCTGAGGGGCGGCACCAGGCCGCTGGGTGTGCTCACAGGCACTGGAGTCAGCTGGATGATCTGTGGGGAAGGCCACCAGCAGGCTGTGAGCTGGGGACCCAGAGTGGGGCAGGGGAAGACCAAGACCTAGAAGGGTGGGTCTCAGCAAAGACAGGGAACACAAAATTCGAGATAGAGATAGGAAGGGAGAGACGAGAAAGAAGACACAGCAAGAGATGAGGATTGCAGAAAAGGAACAAGGTGCAGTCACTGAGGGCAGAATTGAGATCCACAGAAAAAGGGAAAGAAAATGGCAAGGCAGAGTCCTAGAGACAGATTAAAGAGAGAGAAAAGGAGAAGAGACTGAAAAAAAGACACAGAAACCACAGGACAGAGAGACCACCACTCAGAGGAGATGAATGAGGGGCCACAGCCAGGGTGCCCTCACCTTGCTGGGTGGCTGGGCGCCGTTCTGCACAGGTACTGAGAAGGATGGGCTCACCAGGGGCAGTGGCTGGCCGGCCCCTCCCCCCCGCACTGACATGCTAGGGGCAGCCAGGGGCACTAGTACCTTCCCAGGTAGCAGCTGGGCTGAGCCACCTGGGGGCGGGGCCTGCACAGGAGAAACTGACTGGGCTGCAAGTTAAGAGGCAAGAGAGGAGGAAGTTACAAGGGAGCTGACAAGGGCTGTCCCCCCTCCTTGTGCTGCCCAGCCAGGGACCTCACCTTTGGGGGGTGGGGCGGAAGGTACGGACTGCAGGATGGGGATGCCAGGAGTGGGTGCAGTGGCGGCCAGGACTTTGCCATTGGTGGAGGTGCCCGGTGGGAGGGTGAAACGGATGCTGGTGGTGGGTGCAGGGCCGCTGGGAGCCGCTGCCTTGGTCCCAGGGGCTGGTGCTGGGGCAGGCGCCACTTGAAGCTGCTGGGGCAGGGTGGGCAGGATGTACTGCACCTGGGTGATTCCCCCAGCCTTGCCCAGGGCACCTGGCTGCAGGATGCCCAACGGCACTGGCCCATTGGGGCCACTCCCAGCACCTGCTCCTGAGCTCGCAGTGGCCCCACTGCCAGGGGCTCCTTGGGCAATGAACTGCACAGCAGGGGGTGCTGGGGTCCCATAACCCGGGGTGCCCACCAGCAGGTTGGTGACAGTAGCAGGTGCCTTCCCCACAGTGCCCAGTAGGGACCCAGCCACCAGATGTGGGGCTGGCGAGGTGGCTGCTGTCGACTTCTTGTCCGAATACACTAAGCTGACACCCAGCGGGGAGCCCCCAGGTGCCCGGGACCCAGTGACCGTCTCAGTCCTGGCACCTGCTGTGTCATTTGGAGACACCTCTGCCCGGCCAGAGGTGGGGAAGGGTTTAGAGGCGATGGGCACAGGAGTGCTGCTGACAGGCCGCACTACGTTGGTGACCATGGTGGCAGCCGGGCGGGACAGGGGCGCTGCTGGGGCCCCATACGCCAGCGATGGGGCTGGGGCCGAGGGCATGCGGGCTCCACTGCCCTCCCGTTCCTCCTTGTTTGGGGGTAGGACCAGTGTCTGCAGGACACTTCCTCCCCCACTAGGAGGCGCCGCAATAACTGAGGGACCTGGTGGGTCCAGGCCTCCAACGCTTTCAGGTCTCTTGCGTCGGAAGGTAACAGGATCCGTTGAGAGGAACCGTGCAGCCTTGGAAGGTGTCGCTGGGCCCCCAGCCCCAGGGGGTGGGGGCCGTAGTGGGCCTGCTGTGCTGCCCTGACCTGACTCCTGGGCCTTGAAGGTCCCTGAGCCTAGTGAGAAGGAGGTGGCTGCTGAGGCTGAGGAGGAGGCAGGCGAGGATGAGGAGGAAGACGGGGTGGGGCCGTAGCCTTTGCCAAAGGCTGTAGGTGGATCTGGGGGTCCTGGGGGCTCAGGATCCAGCGATGGACGGCAGTGGGTAAAGGAGGAACGGATCACAGGTGAGAACACCTTCCGGCCAAAGCCCTGGGTGGAGGGAGAAAGGAGGCACACCCGTGTCAGGAGAGCCTGGATACCCACACCCTGCCATCCCCATCCCACCTGGCAGCCAGGCTAGCTGAAGGCCTCGATTCACGTAGGCTGTGACCCAGTTCCCCATGGGGCAAATAGCTTGCCCTCTCTGGGCCTTAATCTCCCTCTCTGTCAACACACACAAGAGCAGACATTCCCCCTCCCAGGAAAGAGTATGACCAGACAACACCAAGTCCCAAGCCCTCACCTTGCTGCCCTCTGGGTCCTCCCCAGAGCTGTCTCCGCTCTCGCTGTCAGTCACCCGCTCCTTACACTTGAGGTCAATGTCAGTGTTGCTGAAGCCATCGTCAGCTGAGGGAGTGAAGGGAACATGATAAGCATAGGGGCTGCGTGCAGGACTTCCCAGGAGGGACAGTCTGGAGGTAGGCTCTGGCGTCAGTTCTGCCCCAAGCTGGCAGTGAGTGTTTCCAGGAAACCTGTTCCTCAGCCCAGGGTCTGGCCACCTGTCCAATGGGGGAGCCTAAGAGCACGCAGATAATAAAACCTAACACTGTGCCCAACAGCCTAGCTGTGCCTGTGTCCTCCCAGTTTCCTGCCTGGCTGGGGGCTTCCTGAGGGCAGGACTGGGTTTACTCAGCAAGGCCTGAACTGAACATGCCTGCAATCATACACAAACATGGAAGGGAAGAAAAAAAAGGGGCCTGAGAGCCTGGGTCAAATCTCTGCCCACCCCCCAAACCTTAGCCTGCAGCTCCCCAGGCAGGCTTCTGGGCCCTGCAACTGCTCACCAATGACATCATCATCTCCTTCCTCCTCACAGATGACCATGCGTTCCTCGTCACTTGTCATGTCCTCGCTGGCCGCACGCTGGGAACGGGAGGCTCGGGTGGGCAACAGTGGAGGCCGCCCACTGGCCGCCAGGGCACCACCCTCACCAGGTGCTGCAAAAGGGCCTGGAGCCCCATATTGGGTGGAAGGTTTGGGGCCAGAGTAGGACGCAGGGCCAGACACCATCTGCAAAGCAGGTGCAAGGAGAACTCAGCTGGGGCTGTCACCTTCGGGTAGCTCTCCCTGTCCACCTCCCCTGCCCCCATGGCTTGCACCACAGACCTGTGTCAGTTCCTGTAGTGCCTGGCTGTCTACTTCCCCGCCATCCAGACTGTGGACGCCACTGTGGGAGAAGGCTCGGGGCCGGGCCGAGCCAGGTCCCCCGACTGTGTGCAGACGTTCTGCCCCACAGGAGCCGCTCCCCGGAGCCTTGGTGTCTGAGCTCAAGAGTGTCTGGGCTGCAACGGACAAGAGCTCTGAGGACACTGTAGAATGGAAGAGAAGTGCTGCAGACAGGAAGCCTCTCTCCAGCCCCTAGCCTGGCCAAGCCATCTGCAAATCAGTCTAGGTACTGGGCAGAAGCAGGCTGGAATTCCTGGGCCACCTGGCAGAAAAGATACACCACCCACCAGCCCAGCATCTCCTTCCCACTGGTTCCTGCCCTCTAGGGTTGCAAGGAGCCAGCCCATTGCTCCCCCGGGAGGCAGCCCCTCTGAGAGAGTGAGAGAGCCTGGACACAGGGATGTGTGGCACTGGCTAGCTAATAACCACTGGCCTGTCTGAGCCTCAATCCCCTCACCTCAGAGAGAAAGGAACGACCCCACCCTCATGGAGCTGTGGGCCCATACCCACAGCATCACTCCAGAAAAGTGCCTCAGAACGATGCCAGGCACACCAGACACCCTCAGTCAGGAGAAGCAGCCAACGAGGGGCTTCCAACTGTGGCCTTGGGAGCCAGCCAAGCTGGGAGTTAAATTCTGGCTCTGCCATTTACTAGTTTCTTGTGACTTCGAGCAAATGATTTTGCCTTTCTGAGTCTCAGTTTCCTTATCTGGAAAATGGAGCGTGGGTTTGAGCCCTAACAGTTATGCTCCCATTGGTGCCTGGCACGTAGTAAATGCTTAGTAAAAGGCCGATAGTAATGAGAATGCCATTTGGAAATTTTATCTGTCTGGACCTCCCAGGCTCCTTCACAGGAAACAACTGCCAGCTCCTTTGTGCGCCACTCATCAGGCCATGCTGAGGCAGCATCCTACATGCCACAACTAGAAGGACCCACAACTAAAATATACAGCTGTGTACTGGGGGGATTTGGGGAAAAAAAAGACTGGCAACAGTGGTTAGCTCAGGTGCCAACCTTTAAAAAAAAAAAAAGAGAGGAACTTCTGGGGCAGGGGGTGAGCAAGCAGGGGGTAGCTGACAGCTCTCAGAGAGGCAGATGGCAGGGCAGGAGAGCCAAGGGGCTGACTAACCTCCAGGGGCAGCAGCAGTGCCTGTCTCCGACATGCTCCGCTCCCGAGTCTCCTTGTGCCCTCCTGCCAGCCCCAGACTTGTGGGCTTGGCCTCTGAGCTGGACTTCTTCCGGTCCTTGTTGCACCACTTCCAGTCTGGGTGGGCCTTAAAGTGGGCCTCTTTCACCTGGCAGAAGAGGGCAGGAAGACCCTTCATTCATCCACCCCACCAGAGGTACTGGGAGGAGCCAAGAGAAGGAGGCATTACCTGGAACGCCAGGTCATGGTACTTCTGCTTCTCCTTGGGTCCCAGGGCGTACCACCACTCGCCCAGGATCTTGCTAACAGTTCGGTTGTCCTGGTTGGGATGACGCTGGTGGACCAGGGCCCGGTGACGCTTGCTGAAGATCATGAAGGCATTCATGGGCCGCCGGATGTGGTCCTTCTCCCGCTGTAGTAGACACGGGCCCAAATGGGATGGTTAGGACCAGGAGTCAGGCTTGGAGGGCCACAGGGCGAGCTGGGGACAGGTGGGAATGAGGCACCTTGTTGGGGCTGCGTCCATCCTTCTCTGAAGATGAGTCTCGTTCCTTGGGCAGGGCACTGAGGGACTGGGTCCGGCGTTTGCCAGGTGGCAGAGGCAAATGGATCTCAGGAGACATGATGGAGAGGAAGCTGTGGCAGGAGCAGCAGGGACAGTGAGGGCCACGTCTGTGGCCACTGCATCCCCTAGTCCCAAGCCTCAGGGCACTCACGCATCATCATGGTCACTCTCCGTCTCACTGTCCAGCCGGGGCTCTCCTGGAGCGCCAGGGGCCTCATCCTCAGTGGTGGGAGGGGGGCCCTTTCCAGGTTCCACCACGCCCAAAGTGTGGGGGGGTCCGGGCCCTGGGCTTTCAGGGCATGTGGCTCCAGGGGGCCGCCCAGGGTCAGCATTCCCTGTCCCGCCTGGTGGCTGCTCATGAGCAACAGCGGCCGACTCAGCAGGTTCTGGGGGTAGAGAAGCAGCTCAGGGGGCTCTTGGGCCACCTCAATCCCATCCCCATGCCTTCCCACAGCCCTCTACCCCTCACCTTTGCTCTGGTTGGAGGCCACTGGGTGGCTGGCAGGTTGCTGGGCCTCACTTGGTTGCACAGAGGGGTCAGGCTGGCTGGGGGCCAGGAAGGGGACTAAGGAGTGCCACGGGAACACAGCCACAGAGCGAGGTTCCACGTTCGTCCACACTGTAGGAAGGGGCCAGTTGAGCTGTGCAGCAAGAGAGCTTGGCCTTGACCCCCAACTCAAGCTCTTTTCCACCCTGGATGAGGTGGCTCCACCCATCCTTTGTACCCTCTTCCCTATTCCCCAGCCTCTTAGGCTTGTGCATGTAACATCACTCAGGATAAACTCCTCCCTGAAAGGTTTCTAGGTTTATAAGAAAAAAAACAGAAGCAAGGAAGGGAAATAGTCCTCAGGCCTCACTCCCTCCCCCACCTCCACCAGCCCTGCCACGAGGGACCAGACCAGAGGAACGACTGGCTCCTGTCACAAACCAGGCCATGTTCGACTGCCATCTCACACTCCCAAGGCCCCAGGACCTGAACAGGCCTTGGGACCCCCCCTCTCCAGTCATGCCACATTCCCAGCACCCATGTTACCATCTGACACGGCCCCTCACCTTGACCTCACACTCCCTTTCTCTTTCCTGAGGCAGATGGCCTGGTCTCCCCTCCCCTCCTCTCTCCATTACCCACAGGGTGTGGGGTCTCAAGTCTCTCTCCCTGCCTCCCTGCTCCTATCACAGACCCCAGGGGACCAGATCTGCCCTTCCCGGATTGGGCACAGGTGGCTCCTTGCATCTTTCCCCTTCACCCCCAAAGAGAACCTACTGGCTATGAAGAGGCCTTCCCTCCTCTACACCCCTGAGCTTATCTTGGGTGCAGAGCCCAGCTCCCCTGCCCAGAAAGAGGTGTGGGGCAAATTCTTCGGAAGAAAAGGCACAGACAATGGAGCACACAACAAAGTTGTTAAAAGTCTCTGCCCAGGGCAAGCAAAAGTGCCAGGTGTTTCCTTGAGGCTATACACAGGAAGGCACTTCCTTCAGCAGGGGGCCGGTCCCAGGGGTCCAACCTTCAGCCTCAGGAGCTAGGTGGTAGGAGGGCAAGTCCTGGGCTGAGACCCACCCCTGCTGGACTCCTGGGGTGGGCTGAGGCTAGGAGTGGGCTTCCCTCTCACTGGTGCCTCCCTGGGGGAAGTGGAACCAGCCGAGGAGGCCCCTGCTAGGGGAAGACGATGAAGGGAGGAGGGAAACGCCCTAACCCTGGTCTCCATCATTCCAGACCTCCCCCGATGCAGATCAATCTGACCTGGGGTGACCCCCTCAAGCCTTCAGAAGCCTGGACTCCCTATGTGAGACACTGGCCTTGAGACCCGATTCTTTGAAAGGCTGACAAAAGAAAAAGTAGACAGGCAACAGCAGAGAGATAAGGAAGCCAGCACTGGAGGGAACTCCAGATGCTATGATGAACCTGTCCCTTACCCCTGGGGCACTGGGGACACAAAAGCCTGCTCAGCCCTCCAACCCCATACAGCCCCCAGGGACCTGGACCTGTCCCTCTCTTCACAAAGATCTTTCTCATCAGGGCCTCCTCTGATGAAGCCCATCTTCTGCTGGGTGGGGAATAAGGGGCCCAGCAGACAATAGTGGAACAGTCCTTTGGTCCTGCCCCTCTTGAACTCCTCCCCAGTGCACTATCCTCGAGGTTCCCGGGTCTCTCCCCTACCCCTCAGTAAAGCACATCACAAACACTCCAGCCCATCACTCTGTTCTGAGTGCCTCACTCATTTCCCAAGCCCTGTCCTTAGCCCCACTACTCAATCACAGCCCCTTCCCCCTCTATTCCGCACCTAGGACCAGCAGGTCTCAGCTGCTCCTATTCTACTCCATGCTCTGAAGCCAATTACCCTGCACCGCTCACCTCCAATGACAACGGACCTGTTTCATCCCATCACCTTAGTAGCACAGCTGTCTCTTAGCTACTCCCCACTCCTCACTCCCATCACTCCACTGCACTCTCACCTGCCGTCACTTACCACTTGGCCCAAGCGAGCTCTGTAACTTTCCCCGTCATCCCTTCACTCTGCCTCTACCATTCCTGTCCTATACCCCCATCACCGTTACTCCGCACTTAGCACGCCGACACCTTGACCCCTGCAGTCCCACGGCCCAGACGCTACTGACCGAACATGCCGAGGCCACGAGAGGCCGCGCCGGACGCGGGCACCAGGGGCCTGTGGGCTGAGTACATGGTCCGGCGCGGGGGGGCCCGACCAGGGCTCGCGCCTCCTCAGCGGCCGCCGCCGCTCCGCCCGCCGCCGGCTTCTCGGCCGTCGCCGCTCCGGCCCGGGGGGAGCTGGAGGCCGTCGCCGCATGCCCCCCCCCGCCACCCCCTCTGGCCGCCCCACGCGGGGGGTCTCTGCCGGGCGCGCCTGCGCACAGCACCGCCTGCCTCCCGCCGCCCGGGGGGGCGGGGGAGGTCAGAGCGCGCCGGCCCCGCCCCGCCCCCCGGCGCGCGCGGGGGCCGTCACGGGGCGCGCGGCACGGGGGCCATCGGCGCCGCCCCCTCCCTCTCCCTCCTCCCGCGCGGAGCCCGGCGGGCGGGGCAGGCGGGGCGGGGCGCGGCGCGCGTGCGCGGGGGCGGCCCCCTCCCTTCCCCGCTCGCTGGCTCCCTCGCTCGCTCCCTCCCTCGCAGCTCCGGCGGGTAACGGCTCTGGCCCCGCGCGCCCCGGCTGCCGGCGCCGCCGCCCCGCCTTTCCGGGCCCCGGGCCCGCGGCTCAGCGCCGGGTCGACCTCCGGCCCCGGGCGGACGGACGGACCAGCGTGCGTGGGTCCGTGCGCTCCGAGCGAGCCCCGCGCAGAACCACCGCCGCCTCCCCGCCCCGCCACTACTACGCGCTCCCCTCCCCCCGCCGCGCCTCCCCCCGCCCCTTCCCCGCTTCCCCCGCGGCCTTCCGCGCAAGCCCGGCCCCCCACGCGTGAGCCCATTGGCTGCCGCCGCCGCGCGCGGGTCAGGCCCCGCCGCGCCCGCCCCCATTGGCCACCCTAAGGGAACGTCAGTCATATGCAAATAAGGGCAGGGCGGGGCGGGCTCCGGTTGGCCCCGAAATGGCCGGGGGCGGGACCATGGGAGGAGGGTGGCAGGGAGGGCGCACTGCAGTAGAGGCACCGAGCCAGAGGGGCGGTTCGGGGCGCCGCGCTGCGGAGGCCCCGGGGTTGTGTGTGGCGGTGTGTGTGTCCAGTCTGCGCGAGGAACACGCTCACGCGCGGCTCGACCCGCTTCCCTCACGCCGGCCAGGGCGCGCACAGCCCCGGAGGGCAGACCAGCTGCGCGGAGGGTTGGGCAAGCCACCCCTGAGCCCTCCAGCCTTCACACCAGCAGTCACACACACACAGCCCCTCCTCATAGACCGACTTTCCTGCCACACCCATCATCATACACACCCCGCGGTCACATGTACCCTTGGTCTTACACTCACATTGTCACACACTAAGTCACACACCTCGAACACCTGCTCACATATATGTACTACCCCACCCTACTCCCTACCCACCATCATATACACTCGTTCTCACCCACCCTCTTCACATCACCCATTTCATACATGAGCTGTCATACATGTTTAACCAATACAGATCCTCATCACACATCCAACAGCCCACATGAATCATCATACAAACACAACATATCAAACAGGCAGAATTATCTCACACACCTCATCACAGCCACCATTTGTCCATCACACCCCCCACCCCCATCCCTCCCACACAACCACACACACTCTTCGATCTTCCATACGGCCTTCTTGGCACTCCTGTCCCGGAAACAGGGTAATGCACAGCCATCATACTGACCCCATACACTATATAAATTTACCATGGTGAGCAGTAACCACTTCAGCACCCTGGCCCATCAGGTATACAGAGAGCCATGGCCATTCACGGTCATTCAGCTACCCTGCCTGACCCTCAGCAGCCACCTGTGACCCTCTACCTCACAGAGTAAGGCAGGGGGCCCCAGAGCACCACCATGGGCTGGCCCTACCACTCTAGGCTGGGAGCCACCTCTTCCAGAAAAGGGCCAGGAGGAATAAAGGAAACGAACACTGGGGCTGCTATGTGCTGAGAGGTTGTATGTATTATCCTGTTCATTAAATCATCACAGCCACTAGGGAGGTACACTTTATTATGCCCATTGTTCAGATGAGAAAATGAGTCTCAGAGAAACTGAACAAATTGTGCAAGATCATGCAGCCAGAACATAACAGCCCAGTGCTCCAATTCAAGTGCTCATTCTACTACTGAAAATTTAACCTCAGGGTGGACACAGGCAGAGGCTCCCAAACAGAGGCCCAGGAATATGGTCAGACAATGATACAGAAAGACTGGTGAACTACAGAAAGGTCAGAGGGCACACACGGAGACACAGGCAAGGGTCTGGGGCCCAGCAGGCAGAGTGACAAAGGCCTTGGATCACCCAAGAGGGGCCCTGAGGCCACACCCAGTAGAGGCAGAGGCCTAGGGCCACATCTGGGCAGGTCAAGGTTGTACAGGCTCAGATGGACCAAGACTGGGCTTCTACACAGGTGGGGTCAGCGACAGGTGCAGACAGACCCTTTTCCCAGCCTGCCTCACTCACTGACAGAGCTGAAGGCATGGAGAGGGGCAAAAACCAGGTAACCTGAGCCCAGAGGGGAAGGGGAGGTCTGCAGCCCTCTGACCTCCAGAGACTGTAGGGCCAGACACTTGGCTGTGAGCCTGGAAGGGCTACCAGCGGGACTATTAGGTGACTGCCCCCTCCTCCCTATGCAGCCCCAGACTCAGACCCTCCATTACCTCACTGCCCCAGGGACTGCAACATGAGGCAGAAATCAAGGCTGAAATCAATGTGGCCCGCTATCTCCCCACCACTGCCCCCTCCTCTCCCCACCGGTGAGTCACCTACTGGCAAAGTTAACCCCTTCCCCACTACAAGGCAGCCCAGGGACAGAGCTCGGAGAAACCCTGTCCTCAGCTTCCGCACTTTCGTTGGGTGAGAAAAAGAGCTAGGCCTGGCACAGCAGGGAAAGAGGGCCCCACACATCTGGGAAGGTTGCACATCTGCTAGAAGACACAGTGCCCACATAGGAGAGATGGAAGAGGCCCCTTACAGGGTAGGGTACAGCCAAGTGGGGGCCCAGCCTGGCAGGGAGGGGCCGGAATCCGGGCGGGAAGGGCCCCCCTGCCCTGGGCACTGGGCCAGCCCTATACTTAGCTTCCATTGTTTGGAGCGAAGGAACCCTGGGTGGGGGTGATTAAGAGGGGAGAAGGAGGAGCAGGTCCTATCCCCAGATGGCTCCATCTCTCCAGCCACCCCAACAGTAACTGGGGCCTCCCTAGTTGGGAAAGGCAGAAGGGGCTCCCCAAACCAGGGCCCCAGCCCCTTCTGAGAGGGGCGCAACGTCATTCTTCGCTCAAGGCAGGTACTCGACAGAAGTATGGTGCAGTCACTCCCTGCACCACCCCATAACCAATTCCACAGAAGGTTTGGCCCTGAACAGCCCCCAAAGTACCAACCCACCCCTGCCTGGGGCAGGGAGCCCAGACAGAGACACCAACTGCCACCCAGGGTGGCACAGGCTGAGGCCTGCCCAAAGGCCTGGGGCGCACAGCCAGAGATGCTGACAGACTAAGGGACAGGCAGACACGTTTTGAACTCCCGGGCCCGTTTATTGAGCCCGAGAGGCACCGAACCCCCGTCGCCCGCGGGTCCCCGCCTCGGCTCACCACGCCAGTGTCCCCGGCTCCCCTCACCCGCTCTCCACATACACACCCACCCACCCACCCCGGGGCGGCGTCGGCGACCGCCAGGGTTGCCTGGGGAACGAGCCCAGGATTGGGCTGGTGCGGCTCGGGAGGGATGGGGGCCTAAAAATAGCGCCAGGGTGAGTCAGTGTGAGTGGGGCTGGGGTAGGCAAGGGGACCAGGAGGGAAAGAGAGGCAGGCGAGAGGTGTGGGGGAGGGTCCCCAGGGATTGGGAGACGGGCAGGACAGGACCGAGGGCGGGATGTAGGTTTGGGGGTGGGAAGGGGCGGAGGTAAGGGGGGTAGTCTATGGGCAACGGGGCCTAGAGGGCTGGTCCGCGCGGGCTGAGGGAGGCGCCACGGCCCGGGCGGAGGAGGGGGCGCCGCCCTGCGTTCTCCTCCCCTCCCCGCGCTCACGAGATTTTCCACTCGCCGCCTGGCCCCCAGCCAGCCCCCGGCGGGCCCCACAAAGCTGCTTTGTGTTGGGAGGGCGGGAGGGTGCCCGGCCGGCCTAACACCCACGCGGGCCGCGGCGGGGAGCGGGCCAGCTGGCACCGAGGCTGTCTGCGGGGGGGGGGGGCCCCCACTGGGCCCGAGGGCGCGGCCGCGCAGGGGTTAATGGCGCCGGGGCTGGGGAGCAGGTCTCGGCCAATCGGCGTTGGCGGGCGAGACGGCGGCCAATGGGAAGGACGGAAGCACGCCGCCTGGGCCTACTCCCCGGGGCGCGGGAACCCGCCGCACTAGGTGCCGGCGGGGGCTGGGCGCGGCCCTCTCGGGGTGCCCGTCCGGATCTACAAAGCCCCACTACACCGTTTCCCCGCCGCTTCACAAGAAACAGGCTCAGAGGGGATAGGATTTGCAGTCAAGGTGGCAAGGCTGGGATTTGAACCCAGGTCTGCCTGGCTTCACGATCAGCTTTTCCGCCGAAATAGGGAGACAGGGGTTCCCTGGCCCAGGCCCCCGTGGGGAGCGGGAACAGGGGATGGGGTGCGGGCGGAGGAGGCGGCGCAGCGGGCTAGGGTCCAGCCGCCTGCGGTGCAGCCGCTGCCGCCGGTGGTAATGGGAGCCAGACGCCGTCGCCGCCGCTAATGCGCCTCCCTCCCGGCCACTAATGGAGCCATTAATGCCCCGGCGCCGGGGGCTCGGGGCCGCACCCCGCCTCCCCCGCGCGCGCGCGCTGCGCATGCGCGCGCCGACTGCCCCACTACCCGCCGCCGCCAGGAGGCACCCTGACCCCTCGCAGCGCCTGGTGCTGGGGGCTCTTCCACGAAGTCTCTAAGACTCCTGTTACCTCACAAACGCCCCGTCTCTCCTCTCTGCAACTCATCCTCTTCTTCCCAGCTTAAGCCTCCTTCCTCACCAGGGCAGTCTCCAGGGATTTTGACATCCAGATCCAGCCTTTTCTCTCTCCTGCTCTAAGTCCTTTCTTGGCTCTTCACCGCCTGGCATTCAAGCCTGGCCGGGCTGGACCCGTCGTCTTTGGCACCCTTCGCCAAGCCTAGGCTCTAGTGTCAGCTGCAGCCTCAGCTAGCCACTCAGAGGTCATGCACTTTCACCCCTCCTGGCCTTTGCTCCTAGGGCGGCCTCAGCCTGGATGGCCCTTCCCTTTCCTTCACCACCCTGAAATCCACTCCTTCCTCCATGCTTCAGCTCAAATGTCACCTCTAATGAGAAGCCTTCCTGAACCTCCCTCATCACCCCGCATGGAGCCACAGAGTCTCCATCCTCTAGCTTCCCCAGACTCTGTGCCTCCCTCTGCTCATCCTTGTCTGTGCCTGCATCCACATCTGCCTTCCCCACCCACTTACCCCAGGACTGCTCTGGCCTGGTGGAGGGATGAGGAAGGACCTCTGGTGGGAGAGATGGGGTTTATTGTTTGAGATAAGACAGAAAGTCTGCTTGGCAGAATCTGGATTTGGGGAGTCAGGAGACCCTCGGGCCCTCTTTGGCCTCATTTTCCCCACCTGCCCAAGCATAGCTGGTAGCTACTGCCTGGTCTCTGAGGTCCTACCCGTTGGGGTGGACTATGTGTGGGACTCAGTTAAATGGAGCTGACACTAACTCCTGAAAGGCTGTGGGAGGTGGAGGGTGAACTGGGTCATGCCCTCTAGCAGGTGGGTGGGCACAGGAGCTGCTTTCCTGCTTCTCCCCCAAAGCCGGATCTCCTAGCTTGGCCCAGACAGCCTCCGCCTTCCTGCCTGTCTTGGGAACAGGTGCTTGGATATAGATGGGTCTGCAGGATGACTCCCAACACCTCTCAGCAGGTTTCAGGGACAACAGTGGGCAGTTAATTTGTCACGGAACCAGAGGGGGCTCCCAGGCCTGGACAACCTCCCAACACTCTGCAAGAAAGGAGTAGGGGACCTGATGCTTAGCAACTGTTCATTGACTCTAAGGAACAGAGCACCTGATGTGCACAGGGTGGGCGTGGGGGACTAGGATGGGGGCAGTTAAGTCTAAGGAGTGCGAGAAAGAGGGCCAGGGGAGAGGCCAAGGCTGAACCAGCAACACAGGATCCCAAGAGAGGGGGCCAAAACAGAAGGAAGGTCGGATGCAAGTTTGGACAAGGACTAGTATCTAGGAAGGGACAAACCAAGAAAGGTATAGAAAGCCAAACTCAGATAGAGAGTCAGACAGACAGACAGAGGTCAAGAGAGAGACCCAGACAGAGAAAGACACAGGAACCCAAGGGAGAGATAGACATACAGTGACCCAAAGAGAGGCAGACGGGTAGACAGAGGCCCAGGAGAAGGGGCACTGCCTGTCAATACAGGGAAGCCAGGCAGGAGCTGGGAGCTGGAAGAGAGGCTGTGCCAGGAATGGGGCTGAGACATCTGGCCTCCTGGGCTGGGGCTGCAGGCCCTGGGGCGGCTTCCTCTCCTGTGGAGCAGGCGGGAACAGTCAGAGGGAGGTGGCAATGGCAGCTGGCTGGCCCGGCCATGCGCAGAATGTGGAGAATGCCGGGCCGCCTGCCCCGGCACGTCCCCCAGCGGAAGCAAATGCCTAGCGGGGGGCAGGAGCAGGCAAGCTGCCCCTGGCCACCCCCTCACACCTGCTTCCCAGAGTGAGGGTCAGGTCCTGGCATGGGCAGACAGAAGGGGACAGGACTCTAGCCTCACTATGACACTGGGCACAGTCTGCCCTATCTGGGCCTCAGAGGGAGAAGGCCGCAAGGTGCCTACCTCCCAAGGGTTTAGGGAGGCCTCTGGGAGAAGAACAAAAGGGCCTGCTGGCTGGGAACCTGAGGGCAGCCTGGATACCTCAGCAGGGGTGTTGTCAGGGAGGCGCTGCTCAGAACCGCCAGGACAGGCACTGGACAAGTTCTGACGACCAGGCGGCCTCCAGCAAGGGGCCTCCCTTCCCTGAACCTCAGTTTTCGCCTTGACAACATGGCTGGTAATCCCCACTTCACAGCATGAAATGGATTCGATGAGGTGACCCCACACCTGAGGTGGGGCACATGATAAATGCTCAATAAAGAGTGGTTACTATTACTGTTATCATCATTATTATTGAGAGTGCTTAAGAGCCTGGGCTCTGGAGCCAGATAGCTTGGGTTCAAATCCTGGCTCTCCCTCTTCCTAGCTGGGTGACCTTGCGCAAGTCACTTAACCTCTTGGGCTGCAGTTTCCCACTCTGTCCACTGGAACTAGTAATGATGCTGACCTCCCAGGACCTCGTGAGGATTCGGTGAATAAATGTTCAGTCAGCACTTAGTGAGCAGTGTGCCAGGCACATGCCTGGGTGGTGCTCAATAAATTATTATTACTGTAACTCCTGTTAGTCAGAGTCCTGTGACCTGGAGATCGGGAGACCTGGTGAAAGGCCTGGTCCTGCCCCTCCCTGGCAAGGTGACCTCAATCAGGACTCTTCTTTTGTCAGGACCTCACTTTTCCTCATCTGGAAAATGGCAGGAACCCCTGCTGGGCCTGCCCCAGTAGGCCTCAGGTCACCTGCGTCAGTGCCATCCCTCCCCACAGGGCAACAGTGAGAGTCACATGAGATGATGCTATGAGGGCAATGTTGGGGGCTGAAGGCATGCGGGGGGGTGGGGGAAAGGGGGATGGTTGGAGTCCTTCTGCTTCCATTTCATCATCTGCCTAAGGACAGAAATCCCTGCTGTGCCCACTTCTGTGGAATTTTGCTCATATCAACTATAGGAACAAATGTAAAAAATGTTGGGGGCAGGGTGAAAACCACAGCTCACAACCTCAGTATATGGGTCCCTCTGCCTGAATCTGGGCTGGGCCTGGGCTCCTTCCTGCACTGGCCTCTACCCCAGCCCAAGGCACAGTGGCTCCTTCCAGATCCACACCCCAGCCTCCTTCCTCCCTGGCCTCCTGACCTCTGGTCCAGGGACTGGAACTCACCCTCCACGGTATAGCCGTGGTTGGATTGGCTCAAGACCTTCCATGGCTCCCTGGTGTCCTCAGGATAAAATTCACAAGTCTCATAAGGGCCCTCTATGCTCTGACCCTTGCTCACCAACACAGCCACACATCCTAACACTTACCCACCATCTAGACCCCTTGACTTCGTACATTCAACTTCCTTCAAATACTTGCTTTCACTTCAAGGCCTTTGCACAAACTGCCTTTACACAAACTCTTCCCTCTGCCTGAAGGTCCTCCTCCTGGCCTTGCCAGGCTCACTTCTGTACACCCTTCAGGTCTCACTTTAGAGGCCCCTGACCCCTTCTCCAGGAAGCCCTCTATGACTTCCCACAGCCTCCTGGGCTTCCCCCAGCCCAGCGTTGATGACTCTGAATAGTCACTGTCTAGGGATAGGTCTGTCTACTCTAGGGACTGTGAGCCCTGTGAAGACAGGGCTGTGTCCTCAGCACCAACAAGCACAGAGCTAGGCTCAGAGGGGGCCTTCAGTCAACATCAGCTTAACGAATAAATAAATAAGAAAAAGACGGTAGGGAAGGGGCTGGTGACAGGTCTGTCACCCACCCTGAGAGTTGCTCCGACAAGGCCCCCTGGCTCTCCAGCACCATCTCAGAAATGCCACTCTCCTTGCCCCTGGCCTTAGTCTTCCTGCCACACTGGCTTTCCTCTCCTCTCCTCTCCATGTTCCTTCCAGCGTTACAGCCTTCCCATCAGCTTCCTAGGATGCTCTTCTGCCCCATGGTTGCTGGTTCCCACTCATCCCTCAACTCTTGGCTTACAGGCCCTGTCTTGAGGGCAGCCAGACTCGAGTCACACCTGGAGGTGTTCTCAGCACACCCCAGCTCCCCTCCATGCACTGACCACACCTGTGAGGTTTACTGGGTGCAGCGGTGAAGATGAAGGCTCTAGTCCTGGTCCCACCAACTCCCAGCAGAATCACCCACTGGAGCCTCAGTTTTCCCACTTGTAACCCAGCACTACAGCTGAGTGGTCATGGGCCAGCCTGCCTGGGCTCCAGAATTTGCTAGCCATGTGCCCCTGAGCAAGTTACTAACCTGGCCTCAGTTTCCTCTAAACGAGCATAATCATAACACTTGCCTGTCACATTGTTGTGAAGACTAAACGAGCTAATATTTGAAAAGGGCTTAGAACAGGGCCTAGTATGCTGTGAGTGCTACATTATGGGGTGGGTAGGAGGGTTTGGTGAGATAACCCACACGTAGCGCTTATTATGGCGATGCCCCTGCCAGTCCTTCAGACACAGGAGCTGTCGTCATGACTGTCATCTCTGTTACCCCATCAGCTCTGTGGCATCCTGGCTCCAAGCCTGTACTCAGGAAAGATTTGCTGACTGATGGGCCCCTCAAGAGTGCACTCCCAACAGGCAGCCTCTGGAAACTCTGCTTCGAGCCTTCAAAGTCCAGTCCCTTGCCTGATGCGTGAATTCCCACTGCAACAGCTGTGCAGAGGAGCCCAGCCTCCCCTTGAAACCCTCTTGAGGTAGGGAGCTCACCTCTCCTGACAGCCAGTTCATAAGAGGCCCTGTGCAAAATGAACGCTCACTGTGCCCATCCCCCCGACACCTCTTACCTGTGCCAGGCCGACCCATGATGACTTCCTTCTTGGGGGCAGGATGGCTGGTGTAGCTGCTGGGCACCAGGACGGGCAACAGGGCAGCAGGTGAGGGGTGGAAGGCCACTGGCTGGAAGGGTGAAGAAGCCAGGCCGAAGGTGGGCATTGGCTGAGCCACAGCAGTTGGCGCAGCTGGAGGCACAGTGATGGGCACTGGGGCTGGCAGAGGAGGGGGCAGGCCAGGCTTCCCACTGGCTACCCCGGTGGGTACCGAGGTCTCTCGGCAGCCTCGCCCAGGTCCTGCAGCCCGGGCCTCTCCGGCAGTGCCCACCTCCCCAGGGAATTTGGAGGGTAGCGGCACATCAGGGTTGCGGACAATGACAGGAGAGTCCCGCTGCACAGCAGGCACCCTGCGCACAGAGGGCCCAGGATCCGAGGTCAGGCCAGCAGGTGGGGGCAACAGCAGCAACGGTGAGGGCTGGCGGGAGCGGGAGAAGGGCACAGCAGGTGACACAGCCCGGAAGCCAGCCGGTGTGGACGGTGTAGGTGTGTGGGACACCGAGTCCACACCAGAGTCTAGGCTGTCACTCTTGGGGAAGTCTGCAGCAGCTCCTCCGCCCCCTGTGCCAGGGGCCCCCAATGTCCCTGGGTGGGGCAGGAGCTCTGTCTTCCGCCGCCCAGGGCTGATGGGCACGGTAAAGGTCAGGTTGGTCTGGAAGGTGGGCAGGATGCCAGAGGAATGGCGCTCTCGGGGGGCAGGTGGCGGCGGGTGGGGGCCCAGGTCTGGTGGCGTCAGCACGCCTCCCTTAGGGGTGCTGGCGCTCAGGTGGCGACTGCGTACAGCAGTGCGTTGGATGACCGGTGAAGCATTGATGGGGCTGAAGTTGGCAGGGCGGAAGCCGAAGAGCGGCGAGGGTGAGGGTGATGGGGCGGGAGAGAAGGGCGACTGTGTGGAGACAGGGGAGAAGGAAGGAGTGCCCGAGCGTGAACTGCCCAAGGACACCAGCATCACAGCCGCCTCACACTCATCGAACTCAAAGCGGGACAGATCAGCAGGGGCCACCAGGCGTGGGCGTGAGTCTCCACGGGCAGCCACGCTGCTGGCCTCGCTGTCTCGCGAAGTTTCATCACCCCAGTCAAACTCGGTGCTGCCCTCACGGGCTGCCACGCCGGCAGGTCGCCCAGCCCCACCTGGGCCACTGTCCGCCAGGCCCTCCATCTCCTTGGTTCGCATGGACAGGTGGCGCGAGCAGTAGCCCCGCCGCTGCGACTCCTTCATACAGCCATCGCGTGAGCACAGCCGTCGCCACTGCTTGCCGTTGAATTTCTTGCGGATTCCGTTGGGTGTGCAGACCACATCGCCCTTCTTATACTTCTGCTGGGCGGCTGTCAGTGGTGTGCGGGCCCGGGCGGCCGGCGCAGCCCCCTTCTCCAGAGAGGCCACGCTGCTGCTACGACTCCCGCCCTGACTCCCCTCCTGGCAGGGTGAAGGCTGCTCACCAGGGCGGCCTGGGCCTGCGAAGGCTGGGGACTTTGGTGGCGGTGACAAGAGCTGGGGTGGGGGCAGTGGGAGCAGGGCTGGGGTGCCCAGGGCTGGCGGGTGCTTCTCCTCGCCCTCTTCACAAGCTCCCAGGTTCCCACCAAAGCTGATCTTGGAGACCTCAGCATCCTCAGGCTGCTTGGGGTCCAGGGCAGCAGGGCAGGGTGGCAGGGTGGCCCCAGGCTCAGCCTGCTCCTCCTCAGGGCCTTTGGAGGGCTTCCTGGGCAAGGCCTCAGGTTCCCAGGGGGGCCGCAATAGGCGCAGGCTGGAGCGGGCTACCCATACAGCCTCCTCGGACTCACGGTGTGGTGGCTGTGGGGGCTGTGGTAGGGTGGCTGGTGGACCCAGCTGGGAGCTGGGGCCAGGGCTGAGGCGGACCTTGTAGGCAGCTGGCTTGGTGGTCACCTCCACCACCACACCCTCACGGTAGGCAGCCATGCCAGGCTCCACACAGGTACAGACGGCTGTGCCCACCATCAGTGCGCCCGGTGGTGGCGTGGCATCCAAAACTACATCCACGCCACCGCCAGGTGCCCCCTCATAGAAAGTCAGGGCCCGGTCCCCAGGGAACTGCACACCCAGGTCCTGGCTTCGGCGCACCTGGCGCACCACAGCTGGCAGGAAGAGGCCATCCCCACGCCGAGCCAGCACCCGCTGGGACCTCAGTTGCCGCAGATCATAGCCACCACTGGTGCCACCTGGGGGCCAGGGGCCTGGCCCACAAGCTTCAGCTGGCTCATCCTCCAGGTCAGCTGAGTGCTCGCTGGCTGTGTCAGTGGAGGAGGAGCGGGTGGAGGTGGGTGGCCGTGGAGGCACACCCAGGGCACCAGCCTCCTCGGGGGTCCGCGACCGCTCTTCAGGGGCCCCAGCGGCCCCACCGCTGCCACTGCCACCCGCATGCTCCTCCACGTACTTCTTCTTGGGCGCTCGAGACTTGAACGTGGCTGTCTTTCGGCTGAGTGAAGGTTCCCAGCGGCCTGCCTCTCCCTCTACCTTGGGGTCCTCGGCTGGGCCTGGGGCTGGGTCGTCGGGGTGCAGCTCCGGGGGCAGCCCCTCTGCCCCGGGGCCTCGCTCAGCTTCCTCCTCCTCACCCTCCTCAGCCTCTTCTGGGCTTGGCTGCTGCTGCTGCTGCTGCTGCTGTGCCTCGTCGTCCTCCTCCTCTGGCTTGTTGCCCTCCCCAGCCCCTCGCCGCCTCAGGGCCTTGGCCCTGGTGGCTGGTGGGGACTTGCCGCCGCTGCCAGGACCTGGGAGGCCAGTGCACGCCTTCCTCATTGGCTTCATCTTCTGTCTACCTGCAGGGTAGGAGAGCAGACAGGGATCATCGGGGGCAACTTAGGAAACCCTCCAGACCCAGCATCCCCCAAGACTTCCCACTTGCTAAGGCTACCATCTCAACTCCGTCATCCCTGAGGCCTCCTTCCTGGCTGTCCCCATCTCATGTGGGCCCCTGGCCAGCACCCAGACACAGACTGGCACCCACATTCCCGGAGCTATACACTCTGGCTCCTTGGGGACACTCACATACATCTGCTCCCTCTGCAGAGGACACAGCAGGCACACGCACACACTTTGACTGCCCCGGGGGGTGTGAGAAGCAGCAACAGTTCACACCTATGGAACACTCACTTTGTGCCAAGACCAGGGCCTAACTCATTTTATCCTTACAACAGCCCTAAGAGGCAGGTGCTACTATCAGCCCCACTTTACAGGAGAAGAAACCAAGGCACAGAGGGATCAAGCAACTTGTTCAAATTCACCCAGCTAGGAAATGGCAGAGCTAGGGCCTGAACCCAGGCAACCGGGCTCTAGAGTCTGTACTCCTAACCATTTCAGTGTGCCGCCTGTCACATGATCCAGAGGGCATGCTTCCTTGCACTGTCACCGTCCAGAGAGCACACGCAGTCATACACACACATGCACAGGCACACATGCACAGAAAGGGAGGTGCCTGGGCTGTGATGTGAGCCTCTCTCCACCTCCCCTCACCCCTCTGGGCAGCCTGGCATGGCCAGGCATTGTGGGAAGGAGTGGACAGCTGAAAGTCCCAAGGGACAGCTGCCCACTCTGCTCTGCACCTCGGGCCTGCCAGGTATAGCCATCTCCCCAGATCCTGGCAAGGAGCAGGCAGGGGCACGTCTGGGGCAAGAGCTCATACCCAGTGCTGCCACGGGGCCGTGCATGAGCACACGCACGCGCACACACACACACACACCAGCACACACACGTCATCACACAGTGGGAGACAGAGCTACACCCCAGGGTTCCGCTGTCCCACTGGATGAGAGCCTGCCCCTCCCCCCACAGCACCCAGCGTGATACCCGCAAACCCAGCCCCCACTTCTGGCCTGCATGCATCCCCGCCCTGGCTGGGCTGGCTCTGGCAGGGTGGCTGAGCCAGCTGGGCCCCCCTCGCCCCCAAATATGCCCTCCAACTCCAGGTGGGGGTAAGTGGGAGAAGGTCAAAGAAAGCAGGACAGCCCAGCAGGCCAACCTCACCCACTTCCTGAACAGTCATTACTGCCCGCCCCCTTTCAAGCTGCCCTGAGAAAAGAAAAGGGAAAAAACTTTACTCTGAAGTGACTAAGAGAACCTGAGAGACCAAAAGGGAGCCTTTGGGAGGGTTTGGGGGCCCAGGACCATAAGCCAAACACAATCGGAGGCTCCCCCGACTCAGTCTTTAGGCTCCCACGGGACCCCTGACCTTATGCTCTCCTACTTGGGGCCTGCTGCTCCTGTGGACCCTGCAGTCCCAGGCGGCCTCTTCTCTGAGCCAATCCTGGGGTCCTCATAGGCAGAGCCTGGAGGACCCGGGGGTTTTTCACACTGGGGCAGGCATCCAAGTGCCCAGGAGTTGGGCTGCTACAACCACCTTCTCCCCACTGACCGGCTGGGCCACCATCCTGGGGACTGAGATCCGGCCTCAGTCCTGCCCAAACACAAACCTTTGCATACCCCACCCAGGGCCTACAACCACACTGCCTGGCACCCCTGCACCCTGCTGCCTGGCTCAGCCTCTTCACCCCAGCAGCCAAGCCTCTTTCTTTCCCCTGGGGCCTACTCTCTTCCTGTCCACTCCACGCTGGAGAACTCCCACCAAAGGCCCTGTGGGCCCTCACCTCCCTCAGAATCTGAGCAGTAACTCCTGAAGCCTAGGCCAGCCCAGGCCCTGGCTCTTCAGGGTCTAATGCCCTCTGCTCTCATCAGCCCTCCTGGTACCAGCTTCTCTGCCACTTTGTCTCCCATACTGTCACCACTTCTCTCTCTACCTCTGTCCTCACCGACCCTAGGCCCCCCTCCTCAGTCACCCCTTCCTTGTCACCCTCATCTATCTCTGTCACCTCTTCCTTCCAGTTACTCTCCTGTCAGCCATCTCTGGACCTGTCACCCTCTCTCCCCATCACCTCTCCTTGTCACCCCCTCCAACTCTGTCCCCTCCCTCTCCCTGTCACCCTGATCTAGTCCTGTCACCCCTCCATTCCTGTTACCCATTCTCTGCCCACCACCCCCTCCTCATCACCTATTTTTTGTCACCCCTCCTCCAAACCACTTCTTCCACTCTGTCCCCCCTTCCCACCATCCCACCCACCCCTTTCCCTCTTTCCCCCCTCCCCGTCCCTGCCACCTGTCCCCTCTCGGCCCCCAGCACCCCAAATCCCCCCTGCCCGTGTCAACCCTGGCCCCGCCCCTCACCTCGGGCTTGGCGGGGTTTCGGGGCGGGGGGCCGTGGCCCCGGCTCGGTCCGGTCCGGTCCCTCCCCGCCCCCCCTCCGGCTCTCCCTCTCGATTCTCCCTTTTTTTTTTACTCCAACACACAAAATGGTGAATGGACCTGCAACAGCTGGAGCAGCCAGCCAATCACCGGCCACAACCCCGCTGACCGGCGCCGTCCTAGGCCAATAGATATTCGCAGCCTGGTCGGCTCCGCCTCTCGACGACGAGCGACGCTCGCCACAACCAATCGTGCCCACCCGGCAGCGCTAGGGGGAGGGGCCAAAGTCGAAGACCGGCCTCCCTCTGGGACCGACATCAACCTGAGCCTACGACCGTCTGATCTGCCTACAACAAGTGATAGACACCAGCATTGACCAATTGCAGGCCGTCTTAGTGCCGAATGACAAATACAGTACCCAGTCGCCTTGCACTCTAGGCCGGAACCCAGCCTCTGTGAGGGACAGTAGCCAATGAAATGCAAGAAGGAGGGGCTGAGGGACGGATTGTCCAATGATCAGGCTTAGAAGGCGTGGCCTCAGCGTTTGTTGACCGGCTAGTCGCAGTTCCTGCTGGGAAGGGTAGTCTTTTTACGTCTCCGGCCCATAGTCGACGGTACAAGGCAGACTACAACTCCCATGTGACAGAGTGGCTGGAGCACCAAAGAACCCGGGCGAGGAGAAAAAGTCGAAAAAGGCAGTTCCTCGTGAGCCTCACTGGACACCCGGAGGGTCTTAGACCTAGGGCCCCGACTCACCCGGATTCCCGGCTGTGGCGTCGCCAGTGGCTCCTCTCAGTGGCGGCGGCAGCGGCACGAGGGGGAGGTGCGAGGAGCAGCCAACCGCCACTCGTGAGCCCCGCAGCCAATCAGCAGCGGCCGGGGCGGCGCAATGACCTCACCGGGTTCTACTCTCTTACCCCTCCCCCACGTGGTTGTTGCTGCCGGTAGCCGGGAGTAGAGAAGTTTGGGGTGGGGGGAAGGGGAGGAGAACGAGTGATGTCACCTTTCCCCCGCTTGATTGGCTGTTGGGTGGCCGGGCCTATGACCAATCAACAACCTCGGAAAGTCTGGCGCGGCCCCGCGGAAAGCCCTGTTGCCACCGGGAGGGGAGAGAACGTGCGCGTGTAGGGTGGCGCGCGCTGCAGTGTAGTCCACGCGCGCGGCCTGGACTGGGGCTTGGGGGCCTTGGGGACAGGTCACCTCCTCCAAGACTTTAACATTTAGGGCGGCGCAGTTTCCAGACAGCTCCTCTAGGCATGCAGGGGCACGAATGAACAACTGCACCGCTTCCTGGGGCTTCACACTGCATTCCGTGGAGAGCTACACTTTGTGGGTGTTCACACCTGGCGGGAGAGAGATTTTTTAAAAGTCATGGGAAGGGATTCACACTGGAGGTAGGGAGGAGAGGGATATGCCCTGTCAGTAGTAGATTCCTGCTGCCTAGATGTGGCGTGTACACCAGGTGTGAACCTGCCTTCAGAGCATTCATGTTATCTACATTGGATTTGCCGTGGATAGAGAGTGATAGGGAGCAATATACACTGGCTATAGCGGAGGCTTCTGCTGCTTGTGATGGGTTCCCAGGATCCGCACGGGATTCACACCAGGTATGAAGAATATGCATCTAGCCTATTGCAGGTCCATACTGTCTGAACGTTCACACTACCCATGAGAGAGTGTGCTGTGACATGTGGCCAGTTCACAGGTGCTAGAAAGAAATTTCAGTTGTCCAGTGGGGTTCACGCAGTATGAAGGAGATTCACGTTGTCCATGAGATTCACATTATCCACTGTCCACAGAAGATTTGCCTTGGTGGGGGCGGGGGGCGGTTCACTGTCTACAAGGAGTTCACACTGGGAAGGAATCTTATACTACTACCTAGGCTATTGTATTATGACATACTATCTTATACTATCATACTATTAGTACTATTTTAATATTCTAGAAGAGAGTTTGCTCTTCCATATTGAGTGGGTCCTGAGTTGAGGGAAATTTTACAGGGCAGTTTGTACTGTGTACATTGAGTAGTTGCTAGGTCTGAGGAAAGTTTACACTTATCCGAGAGTTCCCACTGCCCACTTAGGTAGACCCTTGTAGAGTGCTGCCTGCTGTCACAAAAGGGGTTCACAGCAGCCACAGAAAGTTCCCCACACATGGAGATGTGCACTGTCAGTGTAAACTTTGTCATGAATATGAATGAGATGATACTGTCCGTGGGGAGGTGCATACTGGGCAGGCGTTCACGTTGCCCATGGGATCTTACGCTGTGTTGGGGGGAGATTTCTATTGATTAGGATGGTGTTTCATTGGGGCCGGCCCGGTGATGCAGCGGTTAAGTGCTCCCGTTCCACTTCGGCAGCCCGGGGTTCGCTGGTTCAGATCCTGGGTGCAGACGTGGCACCACTTGGCAAGCCATGCTGTGGGAGGCGTCCCACACATAAAGTAGAGGAAGATGGGCACAGATGTTAGCTCCGGGCCAGCCTTCCTCAGCAAAAAGAGGAGGATTGGCAGCAGTTAGCTCAGGGCTAATCTTCCTCCAAAAAAAAATATTAATAAAATAAAAGTAAAAATAAAAAAATAAGTAGGATGGTGTTTCATGTTCCACAGTTCACGTCGGGTGTGAGGGAGAATTAGACTGTCAGTGGGGAGGTCTGTACCCTCCATAAAGGAACTCACTCTGCCCTGGGAGCATTCTGATAGTGAAAGGGGGTCTCTGCTGTCTGTTCAGGAATGTCTCTGGCTGTGGTGTGTCATGTCCAGAGCGGGATCCCCACTGCTTATTGGAGTTATACCATGCCTAGGGGAGAGCTGTCTGTGGGAGTTCACACTGTCCGAGGTCTATTCCCCCTGTCATTGAGGAAAGGTGTGCACAGGGAGCTGTACCCTGCCCCTGGGAGAATTACATAAAATGTAGTTAACTTAGTTACACAGTTCATTGCAGTTACACTGTCATGTGGAGTGGGGGGTGATGTTGCAGGAAACAAAGTAACACAGGCTTAGCCAGCTTGCTGGGGTCAAATCCCCTTCCCAGCTGTGTGACCTTAGGCAAGTCGCTTAATCCCTCTGTGCCTTGATTTCTACATCTGTAAGGGGGTAACTTTTTTTAATCCTATGGCATAAGGTTGTTATGAAGATGTAACAAGTTAACCCGTGCAAAGCATTTAGGACAATATCTCTAGCAGAGTAAACCCTCAGAAATGTTAGCTAGTGTTGTTATTACTATTATTCAGGAGTTTATCACTCCCTGAAGAGTTGATGCTGTCACAATCTTACTGGTAACCTTGTCCGTAGTTTGCATGTGTGGTGGTAGTGGTGATGCTTTTTGCAAGGATTCTGAGGTTCGACATATCTGTGGGGCATTTCTCAATCCATCAAGTCTGGCGCTTCACGTCCCAGCTATAATGATTTTCAGCTGTGTGACCATGGGCCTGTCACCTCTCTCAGTCTCACTCTCCTCGTCTGAAAAATGGGGATCATTAAAGTACCTACCTCATAAAGCTGAGGTGAGGATGAAACAAGATGTTGAATCCAGGGCCTTGTGTATAGTAAGTGCTCAATAAATGGGCGTGGTGATTTTTATGTGCTCTGTCCTGCGCTGGGCCCTGGGAAAGCCCTGCCATTTGGGAATTCACCATTTCTTGGACTTTATTTGGGGCCTCATTGTCCATGCTGGGTCATACCACCCTTCAGGGAGTCATACTGTCGTAATACATGTATGTGTTGAAGGGGAGTTGGGTAAGTTTTAATGGGAGAATTAAGACTTCCAGTGGGGGAGGGGAAGGATAATATAATCTGATGAAGGTTACAAAGGCCCAGAAGTTTTAAATGAAACACGAGGTTTCTCCCTGTCTGTGGGAAAGGGCTACATCATCCATGACTTAATAAAACTGATAGAGCGACATTGGGGTTTACTGCACCCGTTGTGGAGTCTATACTGTTCACAGAGTGGTCCACCCAGGCAGGTGGCACTGTCCATGTGGGGGCACAATGTCCATGGGTGACACTGCATAAGGCCGCTTTGCCTATGGGGCTACACTGTTCACATGAAGAGTCACACTGCTTATGGAAGGGACTTTGTTTATATGCTTGTCTACACTGCATGTATGGGGTTTACCCAGGTTGTGGGAGTTGACCCTGTGGATAGAGGAATTCACACAATGTTAACACATCATGCTCCTTCTGCGGTAGGGCACACTAGTGAGGGAATATGCTATTTGTGTGGGGGTGCACATTGTTTATTTGCTGTTTCACCATCTATATGGGCTCACGCTGTTTTTGAGGGTTACACAGAGGGGTTTACACCATTTATGTGGTTGCTCTGTTATACAGGGTTCACACAGTTTATGAAGGTTGCACTGTTTGTATGGGGCTCATATCATGTATGAGGGTCACCCTGTCTGTATGAGATTTATGGGGGTCATGCTGCCTATATTGGGGTTAACACTGTTTTTGAGGGTTGCACTATTTGGGGTTTACACTGTCCATATGAAAGTCACACTGTATATGGGGTTTATATCAGTTGTGGACATTGTACTGTCTGTATGGGTTCCAATTGTGGGGTTATACCAGCTGTATGTGGACTCAGCTCACTTCAGCAAATACATATTACAAGCCTATTCCATGACAGACCCTGGTCTAGGCATTGGTAGTAACACAGTGAAGAAAATAGACCGAATTCCTGTCTTTGTGGAGCTGACATTCAGTAGGACAAGCACACCCTGTATGGGAGTTTCCTGTTTATGGGATTCACAGCAGGGTTCATACTCTTTAGGGGGTTGTCCTGGCATCAGCTGTCCCTGAGGGTTTCTCTGTGTGTACGGGGCTACATTTATTGGTATTACATTGGGTACATGGGGGTTCACTGTCCAAAGATGAGCTCATTCATTCATTATAAATTGCCAGGCACTGTGCCGGGCTCTGGGGATACTGTAGGCAACAAAACAGGCAAAAATCCCTGCCCTCTGAAAGCTGACATTATAGAGGAGGCTTCAGACAACACGTACGTACGTTATGGAAATATATGTCAGATGGGAGTAAGTGCTATGGAGAAAAATAGTGCATAGAAGGGTCATAGGGATCTAGGAAAAGTCAGGCGGGGTCTTATTGGGAAGGTGGGTTTTTTTCTTTTTTGTTTTTGGAGGAAGATTAGCCCCGAGCCAACATCTGCTGCCAATCCTCCTCTTTTTTCCTGCTGAGGAAGACTGGCCCTGAGCCAACATCCGTGCCCATCTTCCTCCACTCTACATGTGGGACCCCTGCCACAGCGTGGCTCAAGAAGCAGTGCATAGGTCTGCACCCAGGATCCACAACGGCGAACCCCGGACCGCCAAAGCAGAACACAGAATGCGTGAACTTAACTGCTGCGCCACCAGGCCGGCCCCAGGAAGGTGGTTTTTGAGTAAAAACCTGAGGGGGCTGAGGGACAGAGCTATGCAGATTTCTAAGGGAAAAGCCTTCTGGGCAGACAGAACAACAGGGGCAAAATCCCTGAGGCAGTTATATTCCTGGCATGCTCAAGATATAGCAGAGGCTGGAGAGGAAATGAAGGGAAAAGTGGGAGGTGAGGTCAGGGAGGAAGGGCCTTGTGGGCCATTGCAAGGGGTTAGCTTTTACTCCCAGTGAGCAGAGGGGCCGCTGGGCCACCGAGGGTTTGGGGCAGCAAAGGGATGTCATCTGATTTACTAGAACTCTCTGGCTGCAGGTGGAGTACACACTGTAGGGGCTGGTGGCAGCAGGGAGACCAGTGAGCAGACCCCAGACCGGGGGTGTGGAGGTGTTGGTGAAGAATAGCCGATTCTGAAACCGATTCTGAAAAGAGCTGATTCTGAAAAGAGCTGATTCTGAAAAGAGCTCATGGGAGTTCCCTTCAGATTGGAGGTCGGATGAGAGAAACGAGTGAAGGATGACTCCAAGGCATTCAGCCTGAGCCTCCAGCAAAGTGGAGTTGCAATTTCCTGAGATGGGGACGGTTTAGGGGAGCTCAGGGAGACTGTTTTGACTTGACAAACTCAAGAAGTCCAAATGGAGACGCTGGTGAGGCAGTTCGAGGTGTGAGATTGGAGTTTAGTGGAGAGTCCTAGGCTGGAGATAGAAATTTGGGTGTAGGGCCCAGCCGGGTGGCACAGTGGTTAAGTGCGCACATTCTGCTTCAGCGGCCCGGGGTTCGCCGGTTGGGATCCTGGTTGCAGGCATGGCACCACTTGGCAAGCCATGCTGTGGGAGGCGTCCCACGTATAAAGTGGAGGAAGATGGGCACAGATGTTAGCTCAGGGCCAGTCTTCCTCAGCAAAAAGAGGAGGATTGGCAGCAGATGTTAGCTCAGGGCTAATCTTCCTCCAAAAAAAAAAGAAGACGAAGAAGAAGAAATTTGGGTGTAATCAGCATTGAGACAGTGTATGAAACTGTGGGACTGGTGGAGATGATCAAACGAGTGAGTGAAAGTGGAGGAGAGAGGAGGACTTGGACCTGAGCTTTGGGCCCTTCAGCATTTTAAGTCAGGGACACGAGGAAGGGTGATACTTTAGTGGGGTTACATTTTCTGTTTGGGGGTAGTCATACCCCATTTAGGTGGCTACACTTTCTATAGGGCGGGTCATACCATTTCTTTTTTTTTCTCCCCAAGCCCCCAGTACATGGTTGTATATCCCAGTTGTAAGTTGTTCTAGTTTTTCTATGTGAGGTGCCCCTGCCACAGCATGGCAACTGACAGACGGGTCCTGTGGTTCCATGACCGGGAAGCGAACCCGGGTTGCTGAAGCAGTGAGCACAGAACTTTAAGCACTAGGCCATCAGGGCTGGCTCTGTATTATTTCTAAGGGAACTACAATGTTCACAGAGTAGTCATGGTTCATTATTGCTCATGGGGGTGATGGGTAGGTTGTGATTGTCATTTTTATTGTCCACACAGTTTCCTTTCCAGGAGTGAAGTCTGTGAAGTGTTGTGACTTCTGTGGGGACAGGTTCTGTGCATGCCTTAGCCTGACAACAATAGGATAAATGTTATCTGTGTCAGGACAGTGAACTGGAACAAGAACTACTAGGTCCATGGGAGTGAGGGTGTTCCCACTGTCCAGACAGAGTTGTTTTTTCCGTGGAGCGTTACACTGTTCATTGCAGGCATGTCTTAGGTCTGTGGGAGGCTGTGCCTTTCACTAGCCCCAGGGCTATTTGTGGAGGCTTTCCATAGTGAATTGGGTGGTGGGGGGAGTGGTCCCGTTGTTCACTGTGGTTGACATAGCCTTGGTTGGATGGCATGTATTCAAGGAATGACCAGTGGTGATGAAGTTTCTATCACAAGTTCACAATATCTGGGTGTTTCATACAGTAATGGTGGGGTTCACTTTCCCTGGGGGTGACTCTCGGTATTCTCGAGGTGACTGAACTATCCAAGAGGGTCCTCGCTTCTGTGGTGGAACACACAGATCCCTGAAGGGTTACAATTCCTGTGGACAGGTCTTCACAAATCACTGGAGGTCACACTGGCCAGGGGACATTTTCACCAGGGATTCCCATTCTCTGTGGGTGGTTCCGACTCTCCCATGAGGTATGCCCACCATCCACAATTGTATTTCATAGAAACAGTGGGATTGAGTTATCCAACTGGGTCAGGGTGGGATTATGCCATTAACAGGCAATTTCACACTGTCAGTGCCGTGTGTTTGTCTGCAGTTGGAGTCTGTAGGGTGAGGGGTGTTTACGTTATCCATAGGGTATATAGTTCATTCTGCCAATAATTACTGCCAATATTTATTGTGTACTTACTTCATATCCCTGAATTCTCACAACCAGCCGGTTTCGTAGGGTCTATTAATATCCCCATTTTACAGATGAGGAAGCTGAGGCTCAAAGAGGTAAACTCACTTGCTCTATGTCACAGACAGGAAGTAGCAGTTAGGGTTGCAACCTAGGTCTCTGTCTTGTTGGTGGGAGTGTGGGGTTCACTGAGGCTGTTACAGACCTATTATCTTTAAAACTTCGCATCGTCTTTTTTCGAGGGGGGACAGTAAAGGCAGTAGTAAAGCATAGTGGTTAAGGGTGGTGGTTTCAGATTGCATAGATCTGGGTTCGAATCCTAGCTCCAACACTTCCTGGCTGTAGGACTTTTGCAGACTGATTTCCCCTCTGAGCCTCACTTTCTTAATCTGTAAATGGGGGTAACAATAGTTATTCCCCTCCTTGGGATTTTGTGAGGATCAAATGAGAAGATGCTCCAGACAATGCTTGGCCCAGCGCCTGGCACATCATGAGCACTAGGAATTCGGGAGCTGTTATAACAATGATGATGATTATTATTGCTGGACCACACTGCTCCCAGAGGGTTACAATATCTGTGGGGGAGCTGCACTGTCCGTAGGCAAGGTTACATAATTCCCTGGGGGGGGGGGAGGTGACGCTTCCCTGGAGGCCTTGGTCTCCCCGAGGAGGAGGCTTGACACTTCTTCTGAGGCACTGGTGAGGGACTGCTCTAAGGCGGTTAGGAACCCAGCAACAGAGTCTGGCCTTGAAGCCCTAAGAACCCAGAGCCTGATCCTATAGGCCTTCCCTTTCTGTGGCCTGTTTGTCTCTCCCTGCCCATCTTCTAGGTTTCAGTCTCTCTGAGCATCCCTGCCCCCTACATTCCCCTCCTTTGGTACCTCAAAGTCTTTTTTGAGACTCTGTCTCCAGGCTGGGCCTGTGATTAGAATTGCTTCTATTTTTCCCTCTACTCCACTGCCGGCTCCTGCTGGCCATCAGATCAGCACTGACTTCCTGTTTCCCCAAGCCTCAGGCTCCATCCATTTCTCCCGACTGCGGAGGATGGAGACTTAACACTGGCCCACGCGTTGGCCTTCATCCTTAAGCTCTGCCTTCCTCTCTCCCGGCGACCCCCCAGTGCCTCTTGGGAGCACATTTGTTCAGACTTTGGTCGCCCCCAGCATCCTGGTTCCACCTCCGGAACCCCCTGCCCTGCTAGTGTAGGTGGGGGTACCTCCGGCACCAGCTGTGTCCCCAGGACAGCTGCAGCCTGGGGATGGAAGGGGGCTCCCAAATGCATTCTCTCTGGTCACTTCCTCCCCAGCTGGGATTGGGGCTATCTGGAAGGCCAAAACCCCATCCCGGGAGAAGCGGAGGGCACAGCCGCCTCTCCATTTCCGATGCTGGGAAATGCTTCCCACCCATTCCACCCCACCCCTGGACAGCTGCCCCCTTTCAGGCTCAGGGTTGGTGGGGGCAGGGTAAGGCCAAGCTGAGAAACATTGTGGTCTTGATCATCCTCCAAGGTCCTGACCCCGCGCCCCCTGCAAAGAAGATTCTGCCTCCTCCCCAAAGGTCCATGCATCCTCCCTACAAAAGTTTCTGACCCTCCTCAGAAGGTCCCCCTCCCCTCTTACAGACTCCCAAAAGAAACTCTGGATCCCAAAGGGGGCAGGAGAGGAGGAGGGGCGGCAGGTCGCGAGTGCCGAGGACTCAAGCTATCTTCAGACTTGGAGCCTCCGAGAAGGGTCATGACCTCCGGGACCCCATCCCACCCCCGCCCCCTCCTTCCTTCCTCCCCCGTCGCGCGGCCCCTTTAAGCCTAGAGCCGGCCGGTCCTCAGTGGCTGTACGCCGGCAAGTGTGTGTGTGAGTGCTCGGGGAGGGGGCGGGCGCAGTGTCTCCATGGCGACGCGGCGGTGACGTCGCCGGCCGGGGGGCGTGGGCGTCCCGGCCCCGGAGTGCGATATTAACCCGGGAGGCGGCGGCGGGGAGGGGAGAGGCTCTGAGAGGCGAGGCCGGGTGAAGCGGCGAGGGCGGCCCGACGGGCGCGGGACGGGACGGGGCAGCGCGGGCGCCGGGAGCTGCGGCCCGGAGTCGGGGCGCCTCGCCCCGGGCCCCCCAGCATGAAGACCCCGGCGGACACAGGTGGGGGCAGGGGCAGCACGTGTGGGGGAGACTTGTTGCCCCGGGAAACCAGGCAGAGAAACTTTGGGGGGTCAGAAGCGTTCTGGGGGAGCCCGAGTGATCCCCAGTTCCGGGGGACCCCCAAGCACTCGAGACCTGTTGCTTCTCGCGGCGCGAGCGGGGGTGCTGCATGGGACCCCCAATTTCTGGCTCTGGGCGGAGTGGTGTGGGTGCCGCGAGTCTTGGTCCTCTCCCTGCCTGGACCCCGAAAGCTGGGCTCTCCCCCACTCCCCGGATCACGGGGGTGGCGGGGTCCCTCCCCGCCGCTCTGTCACGTTGCACTCTGGGGGCCGGGACGTGTGCGGGGCGTGGGGGGGGGGGGGCCTGTCCACGGGGCCCGCTATTCCCGGTTCCGCGCTGCGCGGTCCGGCCCGTGACCTTCACCGCGGCGTGTGCCCCGCACCGGCTTAGAGGGGATACGGGATGGCTTCTGGGAGGAGGACGTGAGTGGGGAGCCTGGGACTCGGGGTCCGGGCTGCACCGCCCCTCCCCCGCCCGTCTCCGCCGGCTCCTCGCTCCCCCGCCCGCGCCGAGTCGCAAAGTTCCAAAGCGCAGCCCGAACGTTCGAAAAAGGAACTTTTTGTTTCCGACCTTAGAACGCGCGGCTTTAAGGTGGCTCTGGGGAGACCTGGGTACCCTCCTCCCGCGCCGCCGGGGGCCGGGGGTTGAGGAGGGTGGGGAAGGTTGGGGGGACGCAGAGGCTTCCCCCTCGCCCCCCCCCCCCCATCCAGCTCTTTTCTTTCAACTGCCCGTCTTTTTCCTTCTCTCTTCCCCGCCAACTTGCTCCTCCTTAAGGGGCCGAGGTTCCCCTCCCCCCCCTCGGTCGGCGGGCGGGGGGCAGCGGGATTAACCCCCCTCCCACTCGGACTTTCCCCCCTCCCCTCCCCTCCCCCGCCGCCCCCGGGCTCGCGCGGGCTGGACTTTGCGCCCGAGCGCGCTGGGGGGAGGGGTCCCAGCCGCCCCCTGCCCGTCTACCCCGTCGGAATCCGGCCCGGGGCGGGGACGGGGGAGGGGGAAGGGGGCCGGGCGCCGCTGTTCAAACTTGTTTCCTTCCCCCGGCGGCTGCCGCGACTAGGGCTCCGATGTGCGGGTGTGTGCCCCGACCGGCCCACCCACCCCGCCCTCCCGCTCGGCGGGTGGGGGCGGCTCTTAAAGGGCTCGGAGCGGAGCTCCAGCGCCTTGGGATTGGGGCCGAGGAGGGGGGCTGGGGGTGGGGCAGGGGTGCGGAGTGCTGTAGGGTCAGTCACGTGCGAGCCACATACTCTCCGGCTCCCACAGGCTCCAGGGCCGCCGGGCCTTGGGGGCAGCAGGAGCCTCCCCTCGCCCGAGGAGGGGGCCGAAGCGCCCAGACAACCCCGCCTCATTTTCCCTCCCTGCTATAGGCCTTCGTCTGGTGGGACCGGCTGGGCCGCTCCCCCAACCCTGTCTTGGGGCCGAGCTGTGTGTGGGTTCCCCGGCTGAGGGAAGGGGCGGGTGCCTGGAATGGCCTCCCGATCGGTCCATCGGTGCGCTGGTCCGTCTGTCTCCTGGCCGGCCACTGTGCGCCCCTCCATCCGATCCTCCATCCCGGCCCCTGTCTCCTTTGCCGCGGCTGTTTCCCACTTCCTGTTTTCTTCCCGGCTCTGGCGCCACCGAGGGCTGCCTGGAGTGGGGGAGGTAGTGAGGCCCCCCAGGAGGCCAGCATGTTCTTCCTCTACCGCCACTCCTCCCTTCCGACCCCCGTAGTCCCTTAAAAAAAGTTTGGGCAGTCATGTGAATTTGGGGGCTGCCCAGGAGTTTTGCCCCCCCAGGCTTCCATAGTCTGTCTGGGAGAATCCCTACCCTGCCTCTGTGGGACCCAGGTGTGTCTTCTGGGACCCCGCCATCCCAGCTCTTCCTGTCTGTCTGCTGCCACCTCTCCACCCTGTCTCGCAATGTTCTGAGCCCCTCTTTCAGTGTCAGCTGCACTCTCCCTGCCTCACTCTCTCTCCATGCTCCAGAGGTCCTGCACCCCCAGGCTTTCTTGGTGCAGGCCCGGTGGTTCCGTTTTAAGCACGTGGACCCATGCACAACACACGCTCACACACACTCCCCTTGCCCGTGCCTGGCTCCTGGCTCTAAGGCCTGGGGAACAGAGCCCCATTGAGACACCCTGACGTCACCCCCCCTTCCTTCTCCCCCCAAAGCCAGGAACAGGCCCTCAAGTATGCCATGTCCGATGAGGAAAGGGAAAGCCAGCATCGGGTGGGCCTGAGAGTGGGGAGGGTCCCTGCCAGGAGTGGGGGCCAGATAGGAGGGGGGTTGCTCAGGGACCAGGCTTAACACCGGAGCCTGGGACAGCCCCAGAATGCAGCTCCGGGCCTTTCCAGAGCCCCCCACCTCCCTTCCCAGTTCCCTTTGTGTTGTATGTAGTCTCTCTCACTCCTTCTCTTCTGCAAAGTTTATTTTTAGCCTCCTGCTCCCCCGCTCCCAGGACTGTCGCTGCACACACGTTGCTTGGTTACCGGGACAAGGAGGCTGGGGCGGGTGGGCTGGGAAGGGTGGCTTTAATTTTGGGGGGAGGGTGGAAGTGAGTACACCCCCCAACCCCAGACTCACGTCTCAGGGACTTCGCCCCCCTCCTGGGTGTGAGAGCCAGATTGGGGTGTAGGTGGGAGGAGCATGGAGCTTGGTGCCCTGAGGGGGGCCTGGAGCTTTTTGGCGGGGATTGGAGGGTACATGGAGCTGGTGGTTTGGTCATTCGGGTTCCCAAGGGCCTCTGGGCCTTGAACAAGACCCTGAGATCTGGGTTCTTTAGCAGGGTGAGGATATTGGGGTGAACACTTGGATTCCCAAGAGAAGGATGGGGCTGTGGATGCTGGGGTCCACCAAAGGCGTTGTCAGGGGCTGTCACTTCTGAATGGAGCAGGGGCTGCTGATGCAGGACTCTCGCTCTGTGACCAGCTGGAGGTCATATCCCTGGATCCCTGAGGGGCTGGTTTGAGGCTGGGATTTCTGAATGGGGCAGGGACTAGGTGGGGAATGCTGGCTATCCCGGTCTCCTCGAGGCCTGGGGTCATGGAGCTGGGTCCCTGTGGGTGGGTCAGTTCTGGATTTAGAGGGGGTGGTCCCTGTGAGAGAAGGAACTGCTGATCCACTGTGTCCCCAAGGGAAAGGATCCCCTGCTGGATTCCAGGCTGGGGTGGAGTCTTTGGGGCTGCCTCGGCTATGCCCCAGGCTTGGTTGGTACCTGCTTGAGCTGAGGCTTGAGCCAGGGCCAGGGGAGGGAGGCTGACCCGTGCAGCCTGAGTGAGACTGTGACCCCACCCATCTTGAGCTGTCCACCTTGGCCTTCTCCCTTTAGTGGCATCAGGGCCCCTGCCCTGCCTCCCCCTCCTTCTCTTCCTCCCTTTCCCTCCTCCCACCCCTCCATTACCGGCTGCCTAGTGCTGAATTATTGATGGCCCCTGATTACCCGGGGGTTTGGGAAATGACAACAACCGCAGCCCCCCCATTTCTCCCCCCTAGGCTGCCCACCTCCTCCAGGGACCCGCCAGCCCACCACCAACCTCTACCCAAGGTTAATGCTGGGGGTGGGTAGGCAGGTGGGCAGGGAAGAAGCTGTGGATGGGAAGGCAGAAATGGGAACAGGCTGCAGCCGTGCCTGTTCAATCTCCAGGCCTGGGCTGGGGCCCTCCAGCCAGGTCAGGCCCACATGCCTGGGTCTGGGGAGGGTAGTGCAGCCCAGAGGGTCCAGGGCTTAGGGGGGGCCTCTCTCAGACAGTCTGGGTTTCACTCTCCAGGGAAGACAGAAGCCTCTGTGTGTGCAAGCGCTGACCTCATCGTCAACCAGCCACCCCACCCCTCCTGGTCCTTTTAAGAAAAAAAAAAATCCTCCTCTCGGGTCCCGGGGTGGGAGCAAGGGCTCTGGTGGGTCTTGGGAGGGAGACAGTGTGTGTTCCTAGGAAGGGGCTAGAGGAGCTGGGGGGTGGGTATGGCTGGCCCTGAATGGGAGTGGGGGGGTTCTGGGGGGGCTCGCCCCAACCCGTCTGGCCACGTGTGCCCCTTCCTGCCCCTCCCCCACTGGCAGCCCTGCCTGCCCGCCGGCCTGGCTTGGTGCCTGGCCCCCTGGCACTGGCCCCGGGACCCGCCGCCGACGGTTTCCTGTTTCTCCCGGTGTCGCTGGAGCAGGCTGCAGCTTCCCCTCCCCCCAGCTCCTGTCTAGCCCCCTCACACACACACAGACACACACTGTCTCCATCTAACCAGGTCCTGACTTGGCTGAGGGAAGAAGGATTTCCCCACGTTGAGGGTAGGGTAGGAAGTGGACCCTGGGATGGGACCCGGAGCCCCGGACTTGGCATCCTGACTCGCCGCCACTCCCCTGCTCCTGTCCCCAGGGTTTGCCTTCCCAGATTGGGCCTACAAGCCGGAGTCCTCCCCTGGCTCGAGGCAGATCCAGCTGTGGCACTTTATCCTGGAGCTGCTGCGGAAGGAAGAATACCAGGGTGTCATCGCCTGGCAGGGGGACTACGGGGAATTCGTCATCAAGGACCCCGATGAAGTGGCTCGGCTCTGGGGTGTCCGCAAGTGCAAGCCCCAGATGAATTATGACAAGCTGAGCCGGGCCCTGCGGTGAGGAGGGCAGAGGCCCCTGGGCAGATGTGGGCAGCCCCCACTGGTTCGAGAGCCCTTGACCCATGGCAGTAGTCTTTGGGTTTGATTCCTGGCTCTGCCAAATCATAGCTATGTGACTTTGGGCAAGTCCTAACCCTTCTCTGCCCATGTGTCACACAGAGGTGTCCTGAAGAGAGAATACAGTCATGGGTGTGGCCTCTTGTCTGGCCCTAGACCTGAGGGGAGGGCTGGTCCCCACCCTCTGGGCACTTGATTTCTTTCATGTGGTCCATGTTTCACAGTCACTCTTTGTGAGCAGCACCTAACGTGTCAAGGTATGGGGTCTAGCCGTGGGTCCTGTGTGACTGACCACCCAATGATGTTTCTACACCCACAGCTATTACTACAACAAACGCATTCTCCACAAGACCAAGGGGAAACGGTTCACCTACAAGTTCAACTTCAATAAACTGGTGCTGGTTAATTACCCTTTCATCGATGTGGGGTTGGCTGGTGAGTACCGGGGCTGGTGGGCATGACTTTGGAGGGGGGAGAGGGTCTGGTCAGTTTGTATTCCAGGGTAGGCCAGTGACCTTGACACCATGTCTGCCCTTTCTTGCCAGGGGGTGCGGTGCCCCAGAGTGCCCCGCCAGTGCCATCGGGTGGCAGCCACTTCCGCTTCCCTCCCTCAACGCCCTCCGAGGTGCTGTCCCCCACCGAGGACCCCCGATCGCCACCGGCCTGTTCTTCGTCCTCATCCTCCCTCTTCTCGGCTGTGGTGGCCCGACGCCTGGGCCGAGGCTCTGTCAGTGACTGTAGTGATGGCACATCAGAGCTGGAGGAGCCACTGGGAGAGGACCCCCGGGCCCGACCACCAGGCCCTCCGGAGCTGGGTGCCTTCCGTGGGCCCCCACTGGCCCGCCTGCCCCATGACCCTGGCGTCTTCCGTGTCTACCCCCGGCCTCGGGGTGGCCCTGAACCCCTCAGCCCCTTCCCTGTGTCTCCTCTAGCCGGGCCTGGCTCCCTGCTACCCCCTCAGCTCTCACCAGCTCTGCCCATGACGCCCACCCATCTGGCCTACACTCCCTCGCCCACGCTGAGCCCTATGTACCCCAGTGGCGGCGGGGGCCCCAGCGGCTCAGGGGGAGGCTCCCACTTCTCCTTCAGCCCTGAGGACATGAAACGGTACCTGCAGGCCCACACCCAAAGCGTCTACAACTACCACCTCAGCCCCCGCGCCTTCCTGCACTACCCTGGGCTGGTGGTGCCCCAGCCCCAGCGCCCTGACAAGTGCCCGCTGCCACCCATGGCACCTGAGACCCCACCAGTCCCTTCCTCGGCCTCGTCTTCCTCTTCCTGTTCTTCCTCCCCATTCAAGTTTAAGCTCCAGCCACCTCCGCTGGGACGGCGGCAGCGGGCAGCTGGGGAGAAGGCTCCGGCAGGCGCTGACAAGAGCAGTGGCATTGGCATTGGCGGTGGTGGCAGCGCAGGCGGGCTGCCTGAGGGGGCGGGGGCACTGGCCCCACCACCACCGCCGCCACAGATCAAGGTGGAGCCTATCTCAGAAGGCGAGTCAGAGGAGGTAGAGGTGACTGACATCAGTGATGAGGATGAGGAAGATGGGGAGGTGTTCAAGACGCCTCGTGCCCCACCTGCGCCCCCCAAGCCTGAGCCCGGCGAGGCACCCGGGGCAGCCCAGTGCATGCCTCTCAAGCTGCGCTTTAAACGGCGCTGGAGTGAAGACTGTCGCCTGGAGGGGGGTGGGGGCCCTACTGGGGCACTTGAGGATGAGGGCGAGGACAAGAAGGTGCGTGGGGAGGGGCCCGGGGAGGCCGGGGGGCCCCTCACCCCGAGGCGGGTGAGCTCCGACCTCCAGCACGCTACAGCCCAGCTCTCTCTGGAGCATCGAGATTCCTGAGGGCTGTGGGCAGGGGACCCCCGTTCCCCCCACCCCCATGCTTCTTTTGCTGCCTTAACCCCCCATGTCCTGGAGGTGAGGGCAGCTCTCTAGTCTCTTCCCTGCCTCCTCCCTTTCCCCTCCCTGTGTTTTGTACAAAACTTTTAATTTTTTTTTTTAATGGTGAGGGTGGGTGGGTACCCAGGGCTGGGGGCTGTCCCCTGTCTCTGTGGGTTTCTAAGCTCCGGGCAAAGTGGTGGTGGGGGGAGGGAGGGGGGCATTAAGGGGGCCACCTCCATTCTGGGGAATTTATATTTGAACTGAGGCTCGGGCCTCAATGCCCAGGAACTTTTTTATTACAATCGCTTAGGAAGTAAAGCCTTGTCTCCCTCCCTGTTCTCTGCCTCCTGTACCTCTCCCTCTCCACCCCCGGCCACCCTCAGCCCCAATTCTGCCTTCCCTGCCCCTCCAGGGGCCACGAGTGCCTGGGTTTCTCATACCCCACAGGGTTGCAGCAGGGGAGGGAGGGACATTTTATGATGAACCAAAAATTCCATGTCGGGTGGGGGGGGGTGGGGGGCGGAAGAGGTTGAGGGGTGCCGCCCATGGCCACAAATCTCTACAAGTGCCTGCTATCCCTCTCCCACTGCCCACCCCAGCACTGGTCCAACCCCTTCACCCCCAGCTGCTCCTAAGACTAGCCCATAGGCGGGGGGGTGGGGGGGGTGGGAAGGGGGTGCCCTGAAACCAAACTGGAAGCTCCCTCTGCCTCCTAGCTGGGGCCCCTGGGGTGGGGGTCTGTGGTCAAGCCTTATTCTGTATTGGGGATGGAGGGTGGGTGGGGAGGGAAGTTGGGGGGCTGCTGGAGAATGTATTCAAAACAATAAAACTTTGGACCTTTGGATGTGGTCATCTGTCCTGGGTGTTGGGTGCAGCCACTGCAGGGCCACAATCTTTGCTTGATTCTGAAGGACGGGCCCTGGCTGGCCCCTCAGTGGGTCTATGGCCAGAGAGCTTAACCCCATCAGAATGGGGCACATCCAAGCATGGGAAATAATCTCTGGCTCTCGGGAGCCTATAGCCCACGGGGCCTGATGAGTAAGGTCTCAGGCATACTCTTGCCTCTGACTGCTCCCCTATTCCCTGCGGATCTGCTTGTCCCTGGAAGCACTTTTGACTCTTCACCACCATGTCATTGTCCTTGCTCTTCTGATCGCCTGCAGTGCCTTTCCTCTCTGGCTGTGTGAATTCCCCAGGCTCTGGTGAAGCTCTGGAGCTCCTTTTGCACCACCTGTGGTGTCCTGCCACACATCACTCTCCTTAGGACCTTCTGAGTTAATCTGGGAGTCCTTTGGCAACAGGCCTGCAGTGTCTCTTGAAATGTAGACTTTGCAAGGTGCCTTTGTGGTCTTCCCGTCAAACCATGGGAACACCATCTGCCAGCAAGTTGAGAAGGGACTGGCTTAATCTCAGTTGCTATTGATTGACCTACTGTGTGCCAAGTACCCAGTACCTAGTTAGGAACTGCAGTGCTCTCCGACATCCAGCAACCAAGGCCCTAAGCCCAGCCAGGACTTTAAATGAGGTTTGTTCTTGAAGCCCACGTTCTTTCAACAACAACTAAAAACCAGGATGGTTGGATCTAGACCAGGGTCTGAAGATCATAGGATCTGAGAGGTGAGCTCATAAAACTGGAAGCCTAGGTTGGAGAGTTCAAATCAGGGATGAAAGAATCAGAAGGAGGAATCCAGGGTTGAAGTGCCCTTACAGACAGCCCAAGCCCTTCAGTGCAGGTGAGGAGCCCGAGGTCCACAGAGGGGAAGGAGTTTCCCCAAGGTCACACAGATGCTAAGAGATAGAGTAGGAATTGAGGGCTTAGGGCTTGTCAAACTGGCTTCACCATGAAACCCCACCCTGTGCAACTCAGGGGGAAAGAACTGGCAACGCCTATCCACTCTTGTTTCATCTTCACTTCATGCCAGCCCAGGGTGGGTGGTCCCAGATGATGTCGGTTGGCAGGGAAGAGAGGATCCAGGGCTGGGGTACTGGCAGGAAACCGGGGCTCCCGAGGCAGCCTGTGGGCAACTGCTCCCTCTCCTGGGTGATGTAAGTCACTCCCTGGGGTGGGGGCCACTGGGCTATTTCTGGAAGTTGGGATGAGGCATGTCTCCTGGCAACACAGATGCAGCTGGGTTGGTGGCAATGTGATGGAGAAGGGGATGTCATCACTGGGTGGAGAGGGGAGGACCCAGACTAGTCTCAGCCCCTGATTCTAGTGCCTTCAAAGCTTCTCTAACCAGGTCTAACATGGATTCAAAAGTGCTCAGCTCCAGAACTGCTCTCCAGGCCAGACCACAGCCCAAACAGACTTGTTGCCCCAAATTCTGGCTGAGTGGGATGTCACAGGTGGCATCTGGTCTTGAAAACTCCAGCGGCAGCTCATCTAATCTTTAATGACGCAGCTAAATCTATTCACAGTTCCTGCAAGACCATACCCTTGCTCCCTTCCACATCCTCCAGGATATCTGAGTCCAAGTAGAAAGCCCTTTATAGATCTCATGACACTTCACCAATTAATTCATCCCATCAGAGGCCTTCTTCATACCCATAACCCCCAGCACTCTTACACACCCCCAAAGCTCCTTCCTGATACTTCTCAACCATTCCTCACCCCTTCAGGTCCCTCAGACATCCCCTCAGTCACCAGTATTTTCTCACAGTCTCCCACAGACCATAAAACACCCCAAGTCCCTGACTTCTCCACTAGTCCCCAGTAAGATCCCTTCACCTCTCCACAGACTCCCTTGAGCATCTTCAGACACCCAGAGAGCCCTCTTAGAGACTTACAACCCACCTAGCACCCCTCAACAAACGTTCTCAGCCCCCACAAATCCTGGTAAGATTCTTTCAGACGGTCGCCCTCAGACTTCCGCGGATCCCAGTCCCCTAGTGGCAGTTGCCCACGCGTGGCCCACTGCGCATGTCCCACGGGTTCTGGTCGTTAAGTAACCGCAGCTATCCCGCTCCGCTGCGCTTGTGGGCCTTCTTGGTCCAGTGTAGGATTCCCCAGGCTTTGAGGCTTGTCTCAGATTTTTGCTTTTCGACTCCAAGCTGCCATTAGAGGGCAGCAGGCACTGTGTGGCTGAGAAACTACAATTCCCAGAAAACCCGCTCCTGGCTTTGCGTCATGCGACCACATTCATTGCGAAGGGAGCGGAAGTGTGTCCGCGCTTTGCCTTCTGGTTAATGTAGTCCGAAAAGGCTTTAGTTTTGCCATCTGTCCCGCCCCAGGAGTCTGCGTCCGCTGGGAATTGCAGTCAGGAACGGAACGAGTGGGCGAGACTTTCTTCAGGCTTCTCAGAAAGGGCAGAAAGTTAGTATGAACACATGGATTAAATTAAGTATGAACACGGATTAAAGTCTAGAGACTCCAATGCCCGTCTTTCCACTAGGCAGAAGAGGCTGAAGGTGATTTTATTCCAGTTCCAAGTATTTCCGGGACACACACACACACACACACACACACACATATGTACACACAGGAACTCGGTTTCCCAGCACCCTTTGGGGCTACTGTCCTTCCGGATATTAATTGATAAATGGGGTGACTTAATGCATGCACAAAATCCGAGGCTATTCCTAGCAGCCGGTTTCCTTGTTTTGGTCTCTCCAGGATCCTGTAATTAGGAAGCGAGAGGACGCAAAAAACTGAATGGGAGTTCAAGACAAATTCTACTTTTATCTCTTTTAATACTCGGCTAACTCTCCTGGTGCAACCCACATTGCTAGAAACAGCTAGACTGTATCCGAAAACGGTATTGTTCTGAGAAACCGCCGGAAACTCTTTCCCAAATCGTTCGCGGAGGGTTTTCTTTCCGATTTGTGGAAACTTGGAACTTGAAGCGAGTGTTTGGACTTCATTTTCCAGTAGCCCGTGACCGACTTCGGTTCTTTCTTGTGATCTGGGGGGCGGGGAAGGAGGCGTTGAAACACTCTTCAGTCTCCTCAGGGGACTGCTGTCTTTTACTTTTCGCTCACGCTCTCCCAAAGGTACCCATTGGACTCCACTTCCCAGCAAGCCTCTGAAGTCTCGCATCACAAAGGGTCAGAATTCGGTCTGGACTATTCTCCAGCGTGCTTCGAGCTCAAAGTAGATCCCTCCCCTTCAGTCAATGGGGAGGCTGCCTTGAACTCCATTTCCCAGAAGACACAAAAGCTCGCTGTAGCAACTGCTCTGAAGCCGTGGTGTTGACTACATTTCCCGGCAGGGACTGCGGCCTAGTGCACGAGGGAGGAGGAGCGCTATACCTACTCCATTTCCTAGCCTATCTCCGGAACTGCAGTATCCACTTGGGGCTAAGGGATCACATGGGACTCCATTTCCCGGCGTGCTCTGGGAGTCGCTTTACACCTGCAATGCGGTGAGGGCGTGGCGACGACTCCATTTCCCGGCTTGCCCCGCGGCCCGATATGTGCGGGTCCACCGGCGCCGACTCAATTTCCCAGAGTGCACCTGGGGCCGGTCGGCATACACAGCCAATAGACTAAGCGAGCGACAGGACTCCGTTTCCCGGCGTGCATCAGACGTGCATAGCTGGCTGACGGCGTGGCTGCGACTACGTTTCTGAGGCACACTTAGGGACTCACGGTTGCCGCAATGGAGTGAATGTGCGACTGTGATTCTGCTTCCCAAAGTGCTTCAGGGTCCGCTGTGGGCACAATTGGTCGACTTATTGTTTAGGACTCTATTTCCCGACGTGCAGCGCGACGCATCCTCCCCGCGATTTACTCTGAAGCTTTGGCGGACTCCATTTCCCGGCGTGCCTCGCGGCGCTCCGTACGGGCAGAGGGCGGTGACCGCGGCGCTGAGGGCAGGCGGACTGCATCTCCCGGCGTGCCCCGCGGCGGGCGCTGGGCCGGAGCCGGAGCCCGAGCGGCGCGGCCTGGAAGAGGCCGGAGCCCGGGGGAGGCGGCGGCGGCGGCGGCTTGGGCAGCCCGGGCAGCCCGAGCCCCACGACCTGGGCCAGCGCTCGGCGCCATGAGCGGCGGCGCGCCTTCGGGGGGCGGCCCTGGGGGCTCGGGCCGGGCGCGAACCAGTTCGTTCGCGGAACCAGGCGGCGGAGGCGGCGGCGGCGGCGGCGGCCCCGGAGGCTCGGCCTCCGGCCCGGGCGGCAGCGGCGGCGGGAAGGCGTCAGTCGGAGCCATGGGTGGGGGCGTGGGGGCCTCGAGCTCCGGAGGTGGCCCCAGCGGCAGCGGCGGAGGAGGCAGCGGCGGCCCCGGCGCGGGCACCAGCTTCCCGCCGCCCGGAGTGAAGCTGGGCCGTGAGTACTAGCGGCGCCCGTGAGGGGTGGAGATCAGGATTCTGAAGCCCCTCAAACGTCGATTAGATTCTTCCATATGCCCAGATAGGAGCTAGGGGTCACTGTGCCTCCCAAAACTGGGATGTGAGCTCTCCCCATCCCAGAGAAAGGGATTTGGGGAGTTACCATCACTTGGAGTTTAGAATTAGAATTATTAACTCTAAAAGAAGTAGGGATCACAGGTTCCTCTTCTTCTAATACCGAGGTCTTGGGTCCTTAAGTCTTAAAAACAGGGATCTGACATTGCCATCCATCAGAGAACAGGATCAGGGGTCATCGTTGCTTGCAAATGTGGCTCAAGGGTTATTGTTCCCAAAGAGAACAAGAATAAGATCACCATCACCAGCAGCCAAAAAGGGGGATCTGAATTTGCTTTTCTGTAGAGAATGGGGACTTGGGGTTACTGTGTCCCCGAAGAACAGGGCCAGGGCTGTCCAAACTTGCTACCTGGGTCATCTTCTCTTTTAAAACACAAGGCCTAGTATCATTACCATCCAGGATATGTAGAACTGTACCCCCAATGGTGGAAATTAATGGTTGCTGCTTCTTAGAGATAAGGACAGATTGGGAGTCAGCATACCCTTCAAACCAAGTCCATAGTCACTGTTCTTTAAAAAATATGGCTTGGTGGGTCTTTTTTCTCAAAAATGGAGTTGGGGTTGGGGAGGGTCACAGTTCCCTGTAGACCGGAAATCTGAGGTTATATATCTCTTTCATTATTCTGAGGTATGGTATCATTGGCTCTGGAAAAATAGTTATGTAGGATTATCTCTCTCCAAAAGAAGGTGTCACTGGCTCCTCAAAATGGATTTGATTCATCAGTGACTCCTTTGGGGAACCTTTCATCAGTTCTCTGAAGAAAAGGGGTCACCATCCCCTAAGAATGCCACCAAAGTTCGCTGTCATTCAGAAAATGGAATTGGGAATTCTAGCTTTCCTTCAAAGGACTGAGACTGGGATAGCCTACTGTTAATAGAGGTCAAGTTCACCATTCTCACAATTGGCTTGCCCATTAGGGACCACCCACATATAGGAAGGGGTCTGGTCTCTGGACCACACAGATGAGGAGGCCAGGTCAGTGCCTTTTCTAACCCCAGAGTATTTGGGTAAGGGTTAACGGTCCCCAAAAAGTCATCAGGGTATTAGCACTCATACTAGGAGGAGTCATTCATTTCTGTCACCTAAAACCAGTGGTGAGGTTACCAGTTCCACCAGGGGAGGACTTAGAGGTCACTATCCCCAGAGATGTGAGGAACATTAGTGCTTTCCTAATGTAGAAGTACCTCAGGGTTTCCCGCTTTTTAAGTGGAGGAGGCTAGGTCAGGCTTTGCCCAGTCAGGAGGGACCAGAGGGGAGTAAGGTGAGTGGATGGATTCAACATCTGGGCATGTCATTGTCTCCTCAAACCAACAGGGACCAGTGGTTTGCTGCTTACTAGGAGTGGAAATTAGGTGTGACGAACCTTGAAAGGCAAAAGGTGTACGTGTCAGTATCCTCTCATATGGGAGGAGGCAGGATTCTCCTGAAGGGAAGAGGGGAAGGGGGCTGGTCCTCAAAGACAAGGAAGGGACAGAGGCGCCCAGTGAGCTTTCTCAGAGATTCCCCTTCCTCCCACAGCCCCAGGATGGGGTGGTGGCCAGAGGGGAAAAGTCAATGGATCCCGTGTCCCCTTTGTTTCCCAGGTGACAGCGGGAAGGTGACCACAGTGGTAGCCACTCTAGGCCAAGGCCCAGACCGCTCCCAGGAGGTGGCTTACACAGACATCAAAGTGATTGGCAATGGCTCATTTGGGGTCGTGTACCAGGCACGGCTGGCAGAGACCAGGGAACTGGTGGCCATCAAGAAGGTTCTCCAGGACAAGAGGTTCAAGGTAGCTTGGGGGGAATGGGGACAAGGAGGTTTGACTGGGCCTGACTGGTGAGAGAGCCCCAGCAAGAGTGCTGGACTTGGGGTGCCACAGGGGATCTGAGCATGGGCCACAGGGGAGGGAGAAAGCGGAGAGTTGTGTGGAAGATGGGAATGTGGGTTCCAGGAGAGCCCAGAGTTGATGTTTATTGGTCTTCTGCTTTGTGTAAATGCTTGGTAGGCCGGTCTTGTTTAATTTACATAAAGATTCTTTGAGGGTATTTCCATTATAAGTTATTCCCATTATAAGTAAGCATGAGCTAGAAACTAAGACTCAGATAAGAGAATTGCCCGAAGTCAAGACTAGAATATGACCTCTGATTCCCCAGCCCTTCACCGCAACCACTAAGTTAGACTCCTGCCCAGGGGAGAAAGGAAGCTGATGGGGCTGATGAGTATGTTTGCAAGATTGAGCTCTGCCCAGGTACTTGGCAAGTGCAGGGTGAGATCCAGCCTGCCAGCGCTCAACAAACCATGTGCCTTAGTGTGGGGCTTTGTCCCTGGAGGAAGGGGTGCCCTATGAGCTAGTGGAGGCCCAGGAAACTAGAAGGAGATGGAGGAGGTGGAAGTTGTGATATAATTGGTGTTTGAAGGACTGGCATTTTAGGTTAGTCTGGATGTAGCAGAACTGAGCCTACGCTGGGAGGGAACCAGGTCAGGGCCTGGGTCTTGGCAGTAAGTATTCTTGGGAAGGAGGGGCTCTGGGTGTTGGTCAGAATTTGATTCTGTTGAGTCCCAGAAGTGAGAGGGATCTGAGGGTGGGGAGTTCTGAGACCCCGGAGGGAAACAGAATAGGAGAGAATGCTGAGACCGGGCTTTCTGGGAAGAGGCTGAGGCTGGATCTCATCTTTTGGGAAGATGAGAATTGGAAGCCTGGAGTTTGGGACTCAGAATCCAAGCCACGGTTCAAGGGCCCAGATGCCTCTAGGGGAAGCAATAAGGAAGAGTGGGGACCCAGGTGAACTGGATGGCCACTACTTGTCTGTTGTCACTGTGCCTCATGTGGCCTCATCATCTGATTTTTCAAGAGAAGCTGGAAAACTGGATTTGTGTGTGATGTCATTTGATTTTCAAATATCAGCAGTAAATCGAACATTTTTTAAAAGTGGGCTGAAGACAGCACATGTGTGGTTGAGGTTTAGCCTATAGACCTCTAGCTTTTCTCTGAGGGGACTGGGTTGGGCGTGAGGAATTGGGGGCTTCCCCAGAAGGGGGACCCAGGGAGTAGCTGCCTGACTCTGTCGGCAGGAATGGGGGAGAAGGGCTGTGGTGAGGGGTGCTAGGAAGAGGAGGCAGAGAGAATTGGTTGTTTTCTGAGGCTTTCTTCCTTTGCCTCCAAGAACCGAGAGCTGCAGATTATGCGTAAGCTGGACCACTGCAATATTGTGAGGCTGAGATACTTTTTCTACTCCAGTGGGGAGAAGGTGAGCTCTTGGGTGTAGGGGAGTCCTCTACCTTGACTCACCAGTTCCTCCCTGCCTTTCTCGTGATTGCCAGTCCTCCCCCATTATTCCCCACAAACCTTCCCTCCCCGCTTCCTCGCCTTTTTCTCACTGCCTCACACCTCTCCTTTGCTCTCTGCAGAAAGATGAGCTTTACCTAAATCTGGTGCTGGAATATGTGCCCGAGACGGTGTACCGGGTGGCCCGTCATTTCACCAAGGCCAAGTTGACCATCCCTATCATCTATGTCAAGGTGGGCAGGCAGGCAGGCTGCTGGGGCCCAAGCCCACAAAGCCAGGGGCTCCCGACCCTCCTGCCTTCTGCAGGTTCCCTCATCCTCCAAGTTTCCGTTGATCTTTGGGGGCCTCATGTTCCCTGCCCTTGTCCCCATACCCAAATGCAGGGCAGCCCTGCCTGAGGCCTGACTGAATCTCGGAGGTGGGCTAATGGGGGCTGGGGAGGCTTCAAGGTACCTGCTTGAGTCCACTGGGAGCCCAGTGGTGCTAGTAGTGTTGGTGGGCTTAGCTCAGAATCAGGGAGTGGGACTGAGACCACAGATGAGGAGATATTGAGGTCAGTCTTGGCCTTCTGAGCCTTGGCAGAGAGGGGTGGAAAGGAGGCAGGAGTGGAGGAAGGTTAGTGTCCACAGAGCCAGGAAAGCACATATCTTCATCCACCATCTGTGCAGGTTCATTCTCCAGTGCCTGGTGCTGTGCCCTGGGTGTTACTGTCCCTCAGGAGGTATTTGAATGAATGAATAAATGAGCCTAGGGATGGTGTGGAGAACAGAGGCTGGAGCAGCCTGCTTCATTGGGAGGAGGTGGGTGGGTGGGTTCAGGTTTGCTGGAGGTTGCTTGGGGCCCAGCTGCTCCTCCTACAGCTTTACGCACCCTAAGTCTAGGCGAGCCACAGGGCTCTACCAGTGGTTGGTGCTGTGGGACCTCATCTCTTGGGAGGGGGTTCTCTGGTTTGGTGAATCTGTCCTGTGGCTGCCTGTGTGCGGGGCCCAGCCCTGAGCAGCTGCAGAGGCCTAGCTGACTGAGACCTAGGCCTTGCTCCCAAAGCTCTCAGTTGAGCAGGGTAGACAGGTATCATCACAGAGAACTAGAAAACTACTAACACCTGCCATAGTAGGAGGAGCACAGGGAATTCAGGAAACAGGAGGCCCCAGCCCTGCCTGCTTTGGGAGTGAGCAGGATCAAGGAAGGCTTCTAGGAGGAGACCAGGTGCAGGGTGAGGAAGTGACATCTCTGGCCAAGGGCAGCGTGAACAGAGGAGGGGGCCCAGGAAGCAGCCCTGAGCAGTTATTACGTGCCAGGCACTGATCTAAGCCCTGGGGGATGTGGCAGTGATGAAAACACCAAGATCCCTGCCCTCTTGGCACTTATATTCTAGTCAGCGGGAGGGAGAGTGACAGGAAAATCCAGCTGGAGGGGGCAGGGTGGTTTTGACTGGTGGGTGAAGGAGGCTGAGCCCTTTCTATAGCCAGTGGTTTTGGTGAGGGGGGAACTGAGTGCCTGGCTCCCCACCCTACTTTAAAACAGGCCTTCCTGAGGTCCCTGTCTTATTTATCAGGCTTTTGCTGAGGTGTGTGATCGAAGCAGTAGTTCTCAAACTGTGGACCAGCACCAGCACTGGGGGGCTTGTTGCAGATGCCCCATCCTGAACTTGCTGAATCAGAAACTCTGGGAGTAGGCCCAACAGTCCCTGTTTTAATAAGGCCACCATGTGGTTCTGGTGCATATTAAAGCTGGAGAACCAGGGGGCAGCAGAAGAGTTTTCAAGTCTGGGAGAGTGGGCCTGGAAGGGCTCTTCAGGCCAGAGGGTGGAGCAGTGGCGTGCTCTGGGGGAGAGCTGGGCTGGAGTTCTGCTGTCCCTGCCTGCCCCAGGTGTACATGTACCAGCTCTTCCGGAGCTTGGCCTACATCCACTCCCAAGGTGTGTGTCACCGTGACATCAAGCCTCAGAACCTGCTGGTGGACCCCGACACTGCTGTCCTCAAGCTCTGCGATTTTGGCAGGTAGGCCTGGCCTGGGGTTTGTGTGGTGGCTGAAGGGGCGAGGAGGGACCTGGACTCTTGCTTTGTGTTTACTCCTGCCCATCTCTTCTCACAGTGCAAAACAGTTGGTCCGGGGGGAGCCCAACGTGTCCTACATCTGTTCTCGCTACTACCGGGCCCCGGAGCTGATCTTCGGAGCCACTGATTACACCTCATCCATCGGTCAGACTTAGGGGAGGGTGGAGATAGGGAGTGGCAGTCATGGCAGTTTTTTAATTCTGTCTGTGTGTGTCTGCCAGGCTCAGTGATAAAAGCTTAACATCCATTCTTTAATCCAGTCCTCACAAACTTAGGAGGGCCATGTTGTTGTACGCTGCCCGCAGTTGCACTGCTGGGACGGGGCAGGACTGGGCTTTGAAAGCTGACCTGCCTCCAGAGTCCATACCGGCTCTGGAACCTCCTAGTCAGCCCTCTTTTCTTAGCTGGGGTGGGGTGGGGAGGGCTGTGACAATGACCTTGGGGGAATCGAGGTAAGGCTGTGCCACCATGAGGGTGTGACCTGCTCACAGGGCCTCTCTGTCCTTCCCTGTTGGTAGGGATGACAGTGCCACCTTCCAGGCATGAGGAGAGAGTGTGGAAAGGTTTGAAAGAGAACACTCGTCAGCAGTTTGAGGAAAGTGTGTGGTCCCTAGGTGTGAACTTGTGCCTTGGGGGTCAAGTACAGACCAGGATGGGGTGAGACTACTAGGCTGCAGCTGTTCCCATGGGCAGGCCAGAGGCTAGAAAGTGAGTAAGGCAGCCCAGGACTTAAGGCTTTGTGAACACAAGTGCCTGTTCTAGGCCTGTTGGTCTGCCCTCCAGGCTAGAGGCAGAGAAAGGGCTTGCTGGGGTCGCTGAGCAGAGAGAGGCAGTGAGGGCTGGAAACACAAAGATTGGAGAGTGAGGCACAGTCAGGCAGACCTGGAGGTTCAGTCAGGCTCCAGTGTTCCTAAACTGTGTATGACCTTGGCGCTTCCTCTCTGAGCCGAGAAAATGGGGCTCCTGGCACTTCTCAGGATGACCACGAGGAGTGGAAGTGTTGGTGAGGGAATGGGCATGGTAGCCCTGCTCGCCTCACCCTGACCCTCCCCCATCCCCCTTCAGATGTGTGGTCAGCTGGCTGTGTACTGGCTGAGCTCCTCCTGGGCCAGCCCATCTTCCCTGGGGACAGTGGGGTAGACCAGCTGGTGGAGATCATCAAGGTGAGGGCAGGGCCAGGGTGGGCAGGGGTGGGGCTCAGGGAAGGGGCCTTGCCTCAGACCCCTCCCTTTCCCTACAGGTGCTGGGAACACCAACCCGGGAACAGATCCGAGAGATGAACCCCAACTACACGGAGTTCAAGTTCCCTCAGATTAAAGCTCACCCCTGGACAAAGGTGGGGCAGGGCTGGGGGCTCAGGCAGCATGGCTGAGGTCCTCACTGGAGGCCAGCTGGTCTGGGGACCTGGCTACAGAGTCATGGCTTGGGAGCGGGTCAGTAACTTTCATCAGATTTCAAAGTTTGTGGAATTTCTTATACTCTAAAAGTTCAGGATCCACAGTAAATTTAAAAGTCCCATTTTTATGGTGGGGAAACAGGCTCACAGCAGAGCTAAGTGATGACCTGGGTGGGCTGCTCACCTGATAGAGACTGACCCCCCTTCGAGGTGGTACCTCAGTTTCCTCATTTGGAAGGTGGGTTCATGGGAAGCTGGCAGTCGTATTTGCTGTGGGCACTGCGGCAGTGAGGTGCAGGAGTAGTACGCCAGTGCCTGGGGCATCTTGCCCTCATGACCCTGTGCCCCTGCTTCCCCCCAGGTGTTTAAATCTCGAACGCCGCCTGAGGCCATCGCGCTCTGCTCTAGCCTGCTGGAGTACACACCGTCCTCGAGGCTCTCCCCGCTGGAAGCCTGTGCCCACAGCTTCTTTGATGAACTGCGATGTCCCGGAACCCAGCTCCCCAACAACCGCCCGCTACCCCCCCTCTTCAATTTCAGTCCTGGCGGTGAGGGCACAGCCTGGGATCTGGGGAGCTGGAGGGGCAGCCAAAGGTTGTGGAGAAGACCTTGGTGTTGAAGACAGGAGTGGGGAACTGAGGGTGGGTTATAAGGAAGGCCTGGGACTCAGGAGATGCCCCCTAATTCAGGGAGACCCAAACCTGATTCACACACTCTGCAATCTCCTGTGCAAGGCTCTTTCTAGTTTTTCATTTAAAGCATTCACTGGCTACATGTGTCTACAAACAACTGGCCTTGCCAAGAGCTGGGTCCCCATTTGGTGCCCCTTTCTAACGCCAACTGGGTCTCCAGATGCCCTGCCCCCTGATTGGGCATGTCCATTCCTGTTTCTAGAACTCTCCATCCAGCCATCTCTCAACGCCATTCTCATCCCTCCTCACTTGAGGTCCCCGGCGGGCACTGCCACACTCACTCCATCCTCACAAGGTAAGTTGGGGGCCATTTGCTGCAGGTCAAAGCAGCATGTCTCAGCCTAGGGGGTGGGCCTGTTCTCACAGCCCCTGAGTTTCCCGCAGGTATTTCAAAATTGTTGATCTTTTTTTTTTTTGAGGAAGATTAGCCCTGAGCTAACTGCTGCCAATCCTCTTTTTGCTGAGGAAGTCTGGCCCTGAGCTAACATCCTTGCCCATCTTCCTCTACTTTATATGTGGGACGCCTACCACAGCATGGCTTGCCAAGCAGTGCCATGTCCACACCCAGGATCCGAACCAGCGAACCACGAGCCGCTGAAGCGGAATGTGCGCACTTAACCACTGCACCACCAGGCCGGCCCCAAAATTGTTGATCTTTTGATAGTATAGAAAGCATATTTACAACATGTGAATGGCCTCCTTTGTAGGGCATTATTGCCTATATTTGTGTTTAAATGCTAACTGGAAAACCAAAGACATATATGTTTGGTTTGCACAAACAAAACAAGAAGTTGTTGTCCACATTTAAAAACTGGGGCCATCTCATGTACAAATCAAGATTTCCTGTTTCTCTTGGGGAAGAAAATCAGACTGGGCAGCAGTGGGCCTGCCCTTCCTCAGGGCAGTCTTGTCAGCTGCAGCGGGTTCCGGCTGCACCTTTTCTGTGGGGCCTGGCTCCCTGGTATGAGTCACTCAGTGCCCAACTTGGTCCTTTGGCATTTGAGTCTGCAACCCCGGGACCTAAAGTGACAGCTTTCGATTTCTAATGTAGCATCTCATACTGACTTCCTGTTCTTGGGGGTGGGCGGGTCTAAAAGGCAAAAGCTAATAGTTTGCTCCATCCTCCGCCCTCAGCTTTAAATGAGGCTCAGACCACCTCCGACTGGCCGTCGACCGAAGCCACAGCTCCCCTCACTAACTCTTCCTGAGGGCCCCGCCAACTACCCTTCCATCTGGGAGCCCCAAGTGAGGCTGGGAAGGGGGGCCATAGCCCATCAAGCTCCTGCCCTGGCCGGCCCCGAGACTAGAGGGCAGAGGTAAATGAGTCCCTGTCCCCACCTCCAGTCCCTCCCTCACTAGCCTCACCCCTGTGGTGGGCTTTTTAAGAGGATTTTAACTGGTTGTGGGGAGGGAAGAGAAGGAAGGACAGGGGTTGGGGGCATAGGGACCTCCTAGCCTGTTGGCCCCCTCCACTCCCCCCAGGCCTCCACCTCCTCCAACCTCCCTCCCCTCCTGTGTCCCTTGTAAATAGAACCAGACCAGCCCATCTCCTCTTCCCTTTCCTGGCCCCCGGGTGTAAATAGATTGTTATAATTTTTTTCTTAAAGAAAACGTCGATTCGCACCGTCCAACCTCGCCCCTCCCCCTCCTACAGCAGTGTCCCCTCTCCTGTCCTCTGCCCCTAAGGTCTCCTCCCTCCTCTCCCCACCCTGGAGGGCTGGGGGAGTGGGGGAGCTCCTGATGTCTTAGTTTCCACAGTAAGGTTTGCCTGTGTACAGACCTCCGTTCAATAAATTATTGGCATGAAAACCTGCTTCCTGTCTGGCTACCTGTTTCCAGAGGTGAGGGAGGTGCCTGGGGGCCTGTCCTGGGATAGGAGTGGGCTGCATCTCAGGCAAGGGAACAGGGTAGAGTGAACCCAAGCTAGGCTGTCAGAGACCTGAGTCCCAGCCCTGGCTCAGGTGCCCAACCTTCCTGCGCCTCAGCTCTCCTCTGCACGTGCAGTGTAGCTACTGCAGAGGCCTGGGTGGAGCTTGTCCCCAGACCCAGCACAGATCATCTCCTCCTGCCTAGAGAGGGAGGCACTGTCATCCCCAGGTGATAAGTGAGAGAACTGGGGACCAGAGAGGTCAAGGCCACAGAGCAAATGGCAGAGTGAAGACTTGAACAAAGGGCTCTCTGTCTCATAGCCTGAGCTACCTACTGCTTCAAGGGGACACAGGATGATGAGGGGTCACTCAGGCCAAAACAGCCTTAGTGGCAGGGAAGGAGGCAGAGGAGCCATCTGTGAACCCTAGTAGATCCCCATGCCTTCATTTTTTTTTTTTTTTAGATTGGCCCTGAGCTAACACCTGTTGCCAATCTTCCTTTCTTCCCCCCTTCTCCCTGAAGCCCCCAGTATGTAGTTGTATATTCTAGTTGTGGGTCCTTCTAGTTCTATGTAGGATGCCGCCTCAGCATGGCTTGATGAGCAGTGCTAGCTCAGTACCTAGGATCTGAACCTGCAAAACCCTGGGCTGCTGAAGCGGAGCACGCGAACTTAATCACTTGGCCACGGGGTCGGCCCCTGCCTTCATTTCTGCCTTAAACAGGGCACCTACCTGGCCCACTTCTTAGGGATGCTGGGAAGCGACAACCCTGGTAAGGTTGGCCTGGCTTTTCTCCTTGCTTTGAAAACATGGTAGGGCCATGTTCAAAGGGAAATGGCATCTCTTCCACATGATGCCAATGGTACGTGAGAGCAGGAGGCCCCAAAAATGGAAGGGGGCCTGGGAAGGAGCAACTGACATGTCTTCTGCTGGATTCCACTTGTTAAGAAAAAGGGAGAGGAGTTTTGAACATGTCCCAGAGGGAGTTCAGGGACTGTTCCTGTGGCACCTGGGCTCTTCAGTCTGCTGAGGCCAGCCCCAGGGGCATCTGTATACAGCCCAGAAGAAACCCAAGCCCTCCCTGCTCAACACCATGAGGGCAGCACATCGTTCATAAGATGAATACATAGAGCAAGTAGACCAGATGAGCGGAGAAGGGCTGGTCTGGGCAAGGGGCAGACCTTGGGCTTGTGGGGACCCTCTTCCTGCTGTTCATGTCTAGTCGGCCATGAGATCAGAAGGTGGCCCTCCCCCTCCTCCCACCGCCATGGCCTCTGCCTAGTTCTGGCCCCATCTTCTCCCTCCTGGACCATCTTCAGCCTCCCCCTTACCCAACCATGACACCAGGGAGCCCTAACCCCAACTTATGACTCTCCCATCCCCCCTCTCCCACACACCCCAAATTCTTAACCTGGCTTTCAAGGCCTTCCCAGGTCTAGGCCTCCCTCCTTCCCTGCCTCATGGCCCCTCCTCTGCCCAGCCTTGTTTTGCCTCACCTGCATTAAGCACCTTAGTCTGCAGAGGCCTGGGAGGAGCCTCCCCCTCTGACCTGTCATAAATCACCTGCTTCCATTTAGAGGGAAGGATTGTCACCCCAGGTAATCTTTGGAAAGGTTGAGGATCCCTTCCTGTCACCAAGGCCTTTGATCTTTTGTGGCCCCATCAAACCCCAACTGTTCTGTTACACCAGCTCACTTCCTCCAGTTACAATGAATCCTCCTCTGAGCCCCTGGCCCCTGCATGGGTTTCAGGGAACAATCACTGAACAGCACTGGTTACAGACGTGGCTGAAGCTTGGATTCAAATCTCAGCAAGGCCACTGCCTAGCTGTGAGACCCCGGGCCAGTCTCTGATCCTGTTTTCTCATCTTTACAACAGGGATGATACTGAGGTCACCTCATAGACCCGCTGGGATCATAATACATGTCTAGTGCTAACTGTGGTGCCTGCCACGGCTAGGCAGTCAAATGTCGGCTTCACTGTAGCTGTGAATAACTGGACAGTCTCCAAGTATACCAAGAACCCACCATCCTTGCAGTGCTGTCTGCCTGAAATGTTCTCTTCCTCTTCCACTAGCAGATTCCTACCTTTTCTTCAAGGACTATCTCCTCTAGGAAGTCTCTGACTCCTCATCTCCCACCATGGAGGCCTGTTGCCTGCTCCAGGATCCCACTGGCCCTGCACATCCCCACTGTAGCCCTGAGGATCTGGGGCTGAGATCTGTCTGTCTCCCCAGGAGCAGAGGCCTGATATCTCTGGCCCCCAGCATCACTCAGCACACAGGAGGTAGGCCTTAGGACACCCAGGCTGAATGAATCAATGAGACACAATAGAGAGCAAGGCCATCTGTACTTGGGTTTGTCCTACCCCACTGTGTGCTTCCTGGGGCAGAGCCCGTGTTTGACTCGTTCCTGGGTCTCCAGCATCACCCAGTCTGCAGCTGAGCACCTGGGTACCTGTAGTTTTCCTTCCACATTGTCAAAAGTGAGATTACGGAAGCCCAGAGAGGTCAAGTGCCTTCTTCCACCAGGCGGAGCCAAGTCCTGGGTGCCCAGAGTCCAGGGAAGGCTAGGGCCAAGGGACAAGCAAAGACCTGAAGAGGTATGTGACAGTGCCCAGCACAGACCTGGCACACAGCTGGGGCTCAGGAAAGGTTACCTGATGTTGCTGGGCATGAAAATGATGAGAGCAAAGAGCCTTGGCAAACCCTACTTTGCAATGCAGCAGGGTAACCTGGATAGATCATATTGCATTTCAGACCTTCAGTTTTCCCTCAGGCAGAGGAAGGTGACAAGAGAAACCTGGCGGGGCTGTTCTGAGGAGTCAGTGGGTAAGAGGTCAGGGTGGATGCTGGCACCTGGCGGGCACTGCAGAGGCTTGCCATGGAGTGGTCCCCTTTTTCCCCAGAGGTGCCCATACTTGCTGTTGCAACCAAACTTTTTTATTGTTGCTCTTCAGCTGGGTCACACGAAGGTCGTGTCCAACTGCAACAGCCCGCTCGCTTCACTGGCTCCCAATGCCGCCTGGCACAGCTGCAGCGTGTCCTCAAGTGCCAGTGGCTGGGACGTCTCAATGATGGCGATGGTCTCCCCGAGCTCCGTGCACATGATAGTCTGCTGAGGCTCGGGGGGTGGGGGTGGGGCGGGAGGCGGTGATCTGGGTGGCTGCAGTGTCATCATTCGTGCTCGGGCATGGACCCGCTGATGCAGCCGCAGGCCCGCCATGGCACGGAACCAGCGGCCGCAGGTCCCGCAGTAGTAGGGGCTCTTATTGTAGAGACCAGTGATGGGGAGGCGGGGTGCGCGGGCGAAGGCGACTGGCCGCAGGTGCAGCCTCCGGTGCTGCTGTAGGTTGGAGCTCTGTGTGAAGCGCTTGCCACAGTCCAGGCATTGGTAGGGACGCACGCCTGTGTGGGTCAGCTGGTGGCGGCTGAGATTGGCCAGAGAAGCAAAGGTCTTGCCACACGAGTGGCACTGGAAGGGCCTCTCGCCGGTGTGTGTCCGCAGGTGGTTGCGCACGTGGACCAGCTTCTTGAAGCCCTTGCCACAAACACCACAGCGGTGCCGCCGTTCGGGGGGCCCATGGACTGCGCGCCGGTGCCGGGAAAGCCGGGAGGCTGAGGCAAAGGACTTGGCGCACTGTGGGCAGGGCAGCTGGGCTGGTGGGGGAGGGGGCGGCGGTGGGGGTGTGGGCTCTGCTGGAGTTGGGGAGGCTGTCGCCGTGGGGGGCGCCCCGCTCTTGCCGGCATGGGTGCGCCGGTGGTAGAGGAACTTGGTCATGTTGCTGAAGGTCTTGCCGCAGCGGCAGCGATGCAATGGGTTGGCAGTGTGGGCCCGCCGGTGGGCCACCAACGTGAGTTCTGTGCTGAAGCCACGGCCACAGTCCACGCAAAGGTAGCGGGCTTCACCGCGGTGCAGCCGCAGGTGCTGCTCCAGTGAGGCTGCTTTCTTGAAGACCTTGGAGCAGGTTGTACACTCGTGTGTGCCACCAACATGGGCCCGCCCGTGAGCCAGCAGCCGGTTTGCTGAGCTGAAGCTGCGCTGGCACTGGCTGCAGTGAAAGGGATGGGCTGCTGATGCTGGGCCCCGGGATGCGCGCCGGTGTCGCCGGCGTGCCCCTGCTGAGGTCCAGTGTTGAGGACAATCCCCACAGCTCTGGGCCCGGCTGGCTGTGGACTTGTTGCCTCCCATAGCATCACTACCACCCTCTGCCACTGCCTCCTCGTCCTCTGTCTCTTCATCATCTTCATCATCCTCTTCATCTTCTTCCTCCTCTAGCCCATTGCACTCTTCCTTCTCTAGGGAGTCAAAGTGGGTGCCTTGATGCTCCAAGAACTCCTCAGGGGTGGCACAGAGGGTAGAGCACTCAGGACACTCATAGGGCTCCATCCTGACTTCCAGTGGAGAGGCAGGTGGGGGTGGCGGTGTTGGGGGAGGCAGAGGCAGTGGCACTGGTGGTTCGGCTGCTGCAGCAGAAAGGTGCTGGGCCTTGCGATGAGCCACCCACAGCTCAGGCGAGGGGAAGAGCTCCTGACAGTCCCCACACTGGTACTGGATCTGGCTTGCAGATTCCCGGAGGTGGGCATCCTGGTGGGCCAGGAGCTCGCTGGGGGAAAGGATGAGCTGGCTGCACTCACCGCACTGGAAAGGCCCATCCTCAGTGCCTGGCATTAGCTCTGGATCCAGGCCGGCGTCCTGGGTGGCCAGTGCCTCCTCCTCTGTGACAGTGGGCACATGCTGCTCTTGGTGTGAGAGGACTTCCTCCAGTGTATTGTAGAGGCTGCCACACTCAGAACACATGAACTGGTGGTGCTGGAAGAAGAGGGATGAGGCAAGGGCTTCCCCAGGTGTCATCTCAGTCACCTCTGTTGACATCTCTATGATCTCCCCTAACACTGGTGTTGACATCTCCATTGCCCCTGGCGACATCTGTGTTGGTATCTCAGCCACCTCAGCTACCACCTCTGCCATTGTGGGGAAGGCAGTGCCTGGAGAAAGAAGAGGGAGCTGGTGAGACACCAGGAACCCAAGGGGAGGAGGGATGTCTCAGGAGTTCCCCTGCCCATCCTGTCACTCACCAGCCTCTATGAATCAAGGAGTCTGGATCCAATGTTTATGCCTCAGTCTTCAATGAGTCTGAGACTCAGAAGCTGACATGTGCCCCATGGTGGCCAGGCATCTGCAGGAGAGAGACAGCCCTCCTCAGTGTGGCCTCTCACGCTGCCCTCTTTACCCAGAGGACCAGTCACACCCTTTCCAAGAACACAGGTCTTTTTGGGCCTCTTGGCCTTTGCCTGTGCAGTCTCCTCTCTGCAAGGCACCTTTTCTCCTCCTACATGTACACATAGAGATGCAGCAAAGCAAAGTGTCTCAGAGAACAGGCCCTGCGATCAGACTGCCCTTGGCTTGAATATAAGCTCTACCACTTTGTCGGAGACTGTTTTCTCACTTGTGAAATGGGGCTAAAAGAAGTACTGACCACAAAGTCCATCTCTGGTACTCGATAAAGGTTAGACAAAACCATTACTTGTAGTTCTTCAGAAATGCTGTTTTGGACCCTGAGTTTTTGATGTCGCTATTCCTTCAACCAAGAAAGCTCTCTCCTCTTCTTCTCTAGCAACTCCTATCCAGCATTTCCTTTGTGACAACAAGTCTACATCCTCAGGGTGGCGGCCACTCCCTCCTCCTCAGGGTTTCTATAGTATCCTGTGCCACCTCTACCATAGCAAATATCATGAACTTGGGATAGAGTCTCTGTTCCTCTCTGGACTGAATTCGCAGGCAGGGGCGGCTCTGATTCATTGCAGGGTCATCCACAAAATCAGCAACCAGAGGCAGGGGTTTTAACTTTTGAACTTCCCTCTATGTGCCCTATTTCCCCTTCTACATGTGTGGGCTCAACCCAACCCAGGCGGGGCAGGTGGAGTTCAGCTTAAAGCCTGGCACACAAAAGTTGCTCATATTAAGCTCCCAGAGGGCAGGGATTTTAGTCTGCTCATCACTGATGTATTTCCATTGCCAAAAACAATGCTTAACACACAATAGGCACTCAGTAGATATTCAGTGAATGAATAATGCTCCCTCCAGGAAATGAGGCCCTGAGAGTTTAACTGTCCCTGTGCACATTCCACTTCTCCCAACAGACCAACTCTCCTATTAGACTGTGAATCCCCACAATAACACAGCCCAGCACAGGGCCCTGTTTTCAGCTGGTGTCCAATAGATGCTCCTTAAATAAATGATTCACTAAAAGCGCAAGAGCTAAACTTTCCTCAATTACCTATTCCAACTTTCTCACTAACTTTTGAGTTGCCAGGGTCCTGTACCCATCAGACATTCAAGAAACGATCTTCCTAGAAGTAGTCAACCAGGGGCCTGAGCGCTCAGTTTTTCCTTGTTTACAGTCCCACTCCAGAGAACTCCCCTGGGGTGAGGCCCAGTGCCTGGTGTAAGGTTTACACCAAGTAGGCACCCAGTACATGTCCTTTTAGAAGGTAGCCTGAGAGACCTAAAATTTGTACTTTCCTCACCTACATTCCCCGCTTCCCAATCCTGGATTGTGAATCACTGGGGGGAGGGATGGGGGCTTTTCATACAGGAGATCAGTAAGTCCTTCCAAGAAAGAACACACTAGGGTCAACTTTCCCGCTACACATCCCATTTCTCCGACCAGAGTTATCAACGCCGCAGCCTGAGAGCTCCTCGCAAGGGGCAGGGGCCCGGTGACCTCAAGGGTAGGGTCCTGCACACTGCGTGAGCTCAATCAATGCTCCAGGGCACACAGGAAGGAGCGCTCTCCTTCCACTCCGCGCCGCTCCCGCCCTAGCGAAGGCCCCAAAGCTCTTCGACCCACAGTGTCCCCTTCGTTCTCCCTCCGCCCTCTCCGTAAGCCCAGCGCTCTCTTCCCCGGCCCGCCCCGCGGCGCCCTCACCCGTCTCTCTTGCCTCCTGCAGCCCCCGCCGCTCTTGACACAGACCCTCTCCTCCAGGCGTGCGGGACCCCTCACTATCCACGCCTCCCATTGGGCGGCGCCCTTACAGTGACGGCCAATCAGAACCTAGAGCGGAGCGCACGCGCCCTTGCGCCTGCGTGTTGGCGCTCAGGCGGGGCTCCGCGAGTTTCTCCACGCACACAACTGTGCCCTGTGGGCGGGGCTCCGGGCTCCGAGAAGCGCCTGCGCAGTTCTCCCGGGCCACTCCTACACCAAAAATCTCCAAGTGGAGACTAGTGGGCGTCGTTAGAAAGCGAGGGCCTAAGGAGTGGACTGGGCTGCGGGAGACCTTGACAGAGGTGTCATTTCATAGCTGAAGAGATAAGCATTTCCGAGAACCTTCCGAAAGGCTATGAAGCCAGACACACTTGAGATACTTCCCCTCTCCGTGCCTCACTTTTATTCCCGTGTCAAATGGGCTTAATCACATCCACCTCAAAGGCTGCTGAGGGGATTGGATCAAATCAAACACGTAAAAGTCCTCAGCACAGGGCCTAATACACCGTGAGTGCTCACTATAACCCATCTAACATTGACATAGTCCTTCATAGTTTGTAGAAAGTGCTTTCCCTTCCCTCCCACTCTTCGGTTGATTTAACGATATTCGTTTATTGGGCTCCTACTGTGTGTCCAGTCCAGGACTGGCTTCAGTCGGTGACAATTGCCATCAGAGAGAGGAAGGCCCTCTTCTGAGGTCACTGCTGCCGTCCAAGCAGAGCCAGTGCTGAGCCAGTGCCAGGCGGGACCCAGGTCTCCCGCCTCCACCAAGGGGTGATAATTCCGGGGGTGGGAACAAGTCCAGGGAGGGGACCTATCTCAAGGCAGGTGTGCAGGCCGTGATCTTGAGTCACCTAAGTGGGGGACAGGGTAGCCGCCACGCCCAAGGCCTCACGGCTGGTGGGGGGAGGGGGACGCTCAGACAATCAACATCTACAGCGAAGCGCCAGAGTAAAACTGGTAGGTGCAGGTTAGACAAGGGGTATTGGGAGGCCCTGTGACCTTGGAGGGCAGAGATTGGAAGGGTTATGGTGGCGCTGTTCAAGATTCTGGTTAGGGGGTGTCTGACTGTAATGGGAGGGTTGTGATGTACGCCATCAGGAAAAGCACAGTCAGGGATGGAGGGGCCTTTTGCAGTCAGGAAGGAGGTATTAGTTCTAACATAAGATGGGAGAGTCCTGGTCTTGATCAGGGGAAGGAACTTAAAGATGGTGGGTTTCTGTTGGATGAGAGGGTATTCTAATCGGGATCATGAGATGGATGGCACAGTTGGGATGTAGGTTCCTGGTTGCCATTAGGAGTAAGGGGCAGTCTAATGGGTCCAAGTGTCGATCATAAGGGGCCTGGGCGCAACTCGAAGCCAAGACAGTCGTGACTGTGGTCCCTTGCCCTGGACAGCTGGGGGCAGTGGTAATGTGGGTGTCTCGGTCGTGATTAGGAGGGGGTTGTATTCCATGAGACGAGTAATTCCAATAGGTCGTGACGTGGGGCAACAATAACCCGGTGGCTTAAGTCATGGGCGGGCAGAAGCAACCCTGTCACTCAGCAGATACGAGATCCAGTCCAGACACGGCACCACTCTCGCTCTGCGCAGGCCCAGCACGGGCCGGTCCGGACGCTACGGTTGGGGGCGGGCCTGGGGGCGGGGCTTAGAAGCCTCACTCTGCGCTTGCGCCTAAGGGGCGTGGCGGTCGCACCTGCGTGAGTTGGGGGAAGGAGGAGGGGCGAGGTGACGCAGGCGTAATAATAGAGAAGGTGCCAGAAAGATCCAAAACAAGTGGCTGCGGCCGTCGCCCAGGAGTCATCGGACGCCGGAATCCGGTGAGGATCCCAAGAGCGCTAAAGGCGGCCGGTAGCGGGTAGACAGAACCACCTGGGTTCTGGGGAGAGGGCGGTACCGCCCTTCCAGGGCGCGGGGCTCGGTTCGGGCAGTACCACCTGCGTGGAGCGAAGGGCTGCTGTGGTCGCTCCCACTTGCAGGGGCACAGGGTCACTTTCGGACGGTACCACTTGGATGGAGCCGTGGGACTGATAGGACGGTACCACTGGCTGGAGCGAAGGGGCACGTCCGGACAATACTACCCCGACTCAAAGGGCAGTCGGCAGGGTGCTCCGGCGTGGGCCTCCTGGCTCGGTTGGACCGAATCGCTTGGTTGGGTTCGGAGGCTGGTTCGGAACATACCACCTGGGGAGGGGCGTTCGGGCTCGGCCGCCCGACTGTTTTGAGGAGGAGCGGGGTCTGGCGTCTCGACCTGTTACTAGGGGACCTGGGGTGATACCATTCCCTTCCGGGGCAGGGGGAGGCTGAGGCGGCGGGGGTGTGAGGGTGGCCGTGCCCGGCGGGACGAAGCAGGGTAGACGCACAGGCTGGGTTGGGGTCCGGGCGTCCGCCTCCCTGACCACTGCCCCCTCCTCGCTGTCTAGGTTCTAGGCCCTGGTTCTGAACTTGTTCTGCCCCCTCCCCCGGCTATGGCGCTGTCTGGGTCGACCCCGACCTCGAGCTGGGAGGAGGATGAGTGCCTGGACTACTACGGGATGCTGTCCCTTCACCGTATGTTTGAAGTGGTGGGCGGGCAGCTGACCGAGTGCGAGCTGGAGCTGCTGGCCTTCCTGCTGGACGAAGCTCCCGGCGCTGCCGGTGGCCTGGCCCGCGCCCGCAGCGGCTTGGAGCTGCTCCTGGAGCTAGAACGCCGCGGGCAATGCGACGAGAGCAACCTGCGGCTGCTGGGGCAACTGCTGCGCGTGCTGGCCCGCCACGACTTGCTGCCGCACCTGGCGCGTAATCGGCGTCGGCCAGGTATGGTTGAATGGGAGGATGACAGACTTCGGTAGGGAGAGGGCCTTGTTCTCGCTGGTCCCCCGTGATGCCTTGATATGGATAGCGCCATATCAGGAAGCCTATGTCCCGTCCCACTCCACCCTCCTGGAGTATCAATGAAGGATACAAGAGGGAGGGGGCATGGCTTTGGGAGGGGTGAACTTGGGAAATTTGGCCACATCAGTCATGATGTTTGTGGCCACCGTTTATGGAGAGCTTATTTCATGCCAGGCAAAGTGTAAGCCCTTCGTACGAGCCATCACTTTATGTCTTCCTGGTAATCCCATGAGGAAGTCTTGTTAGTGTCCCCACTGAACAGGGAAAACAACAGGTTCAGAGAAGTTAAGCAGCTTGCCTACATTTAAGAACTGGATCCTATGTGCTGGGCAGAGGCAATACAAGGTGATGGGACTGGCAAAGTGTTTCTTCTCCCATGAAGCTGACATTTAGTGGGAGAATCAGACATTAAGACAGATAATAGAAAGAGTAAAACTAATAGAGTAAGGGGTGCTTCAAAGTGAAAGGAGGTCTCTTTAGATTAGATGACCACTTAAGATCTTTCTGAGAAGGTGACATTTGAACTGAGGCTGCACTGCTGCTGTGCGTAGATCTCAGGAGAAAATTCCAGGCAGAGGGAAAGACAAGCTTTCAAACCCTGAGGCAGGATTGAGTTTGGCGTTATCAGGGGCCAATGTGGCAGGAGCAGAGGGGGACCTAAATAAGGACAGAGAGGTAGGCGAGAAGCCGCATCATACAGGGGCTTATAGATAACACAGCTAGAAAACGTGGGAGCCAGGATTCATATCTGGCTGGTTTGTCTCTGGAGTTGATGCCCTTAATCTTTGTGAGAGAAGGTTTCCTGGAGGATAGTAGTTCTGAGAAGGTCAGGAGCTGGGAGGGTTTAAGGCACAGGAGCCCTGTGTGTGCATAGGCCTCGAGCTGTTGAGCCCTTGGCTGGGTTACTAGAGGTGCAGTGGCTAGTTTGGGAAGGGGGATTGTGAACTTCTCCTGCCCAGAGTAAGCCCATGAGATTCGGATAACCAGGAGAAGGACAGCATGAGAGAAGAACTGACAGCAGTTTTGGAAAAAAATGTCTGAGGGTCAGGCTCTGGAAGAGATTTGGGGAGCCTGCCCAGAGGCCTGCTTTCTCCTTGGGGCCTCAGGGAGAGCTGGGGGCAATTGATGGGGAACAACATTGCAGGGATCCTGACCATGACTCAGCTTACAGAATAACCCTGGCAGTTGGAGCTGCTGTTGACATGGGTTGGGAGGCCTCTATCACTGGAGGCTTCACACAAGGAGGTGTTTGAGAGGGGTGGGTATCTGGGCTCTGACCTCTGGGGGACTCAGGCTCCCTGTGGGGCAGGCATTCACCTTGGGATAGGAATTTGCAGCTGGGCCTGGGAGGATCTGGAGGCTGTGAATACTTTTTTCTTTTCTTTTCTCCAACAGTGTCTCCAGAACGCTACAATTATGGTACCTCCAGCTCTTCTTCAAAGAGGACAGAGGGTAGCTGCCGTCGCCGTCGGCAGTCAAGTAGTTCTTCAAATGCTCAGCAGGGTCAGTGGGAGACAGGTGAGCCCACCTGGGTGGCCATGACGGCAGTGTCCCTCACTTCCTTCTGAACCCTCCTGGACCTCCCCCATCAAGGAAGGGGCTCAGGCAGTCATTCTGTTTCATTTTCGCTCTGTGTATGTGTTTATTATTATTGCAGAAACTGGTGTCGAGAAGCAACATATGGAATTGTTTCTTGTGGTTTTGTATTTCAGCTAAATGGCGTCACATCATGGATATCACATGGATGTCTTTGTTGGATGTGTTTTTGAGATTTATTCATGTTGAGTACCTCTAATTAGTTTCTTTTAATTACTGTGCCCATTAATTTATCCAGTCTTCCCCTCCCCCATTTTTTAGTTTTTCAAACATACAGAGAAGTTGAAAGATTAGTACAGTGAGCATGCTTGTATCTTTCATCTCAATCCGGTAATTTTAACATTTTGCCACTTTTGCTTTATGTGTGTGTATATATAATTCTGGGATTTTTGTTGAACTCTTTGAAAGTGAATTACGGCCATCAGGACATTTTGCCCCTAAATCAGCAAGCATTTGCTGAGACTGAGGAGATTTTCTTAGCCATTTCAAGACCCTTATCATACCGAGGAAAGTGAATAGAATTCACTGGTATCCTAACTGTCCGTTTTCAGATCTCTCCAAGGTTGTCTCCACTTTCAGGAGCCACTCATAGTTGAGTTGCTCTGCATTCAGTTATGGCTCCTTAACCTCTTACTGTAGAACTGAACCTCCTCTCTCACAACATACCTTTTTTTTTCCCCCATGACATTGACTTATTGACCCTACCAGGCCAGTAGTTTTGTAGAATGTCCTGATTGTTTCCAGAAGTGTCTGACTGTTTCCTGATGGTGCCATTTAACTTGTTCTCTGGCCCCTGTAGTTCCTGTGAAGTGGGAATTGGGTCTGGAGGCTTGCTTAGATTCAGGTGCATGTCTTTGGCAAGAAGGCTCTTTGGATGATGCTGTGTGCTTCACACTGGAGCACATCAGGAGTTGTAAGGTCTGGTTTTCCTATTGTGAGAGGGCAAGTTGAATCACTTGGCTAGGGTGGTGTCTGCCATATTTGTTCTTTGTAAAGGGACATTTTTTCTCTTATGGTTAGTAAACAATCTGTGGGATGACACTTTGGCACATCCTGTTCCCCAGGATGGGTCTAGCATCCATTGGTGATCCCTGCCTGAACCACTTATTACACTGGTGTTTGCAAAGTGGTGATTTTCTAATTCTTGCATTTTTCGACGTTTATTAGCTGGCATTCTTTCAAGAGGAGTTTTGCTTTCTGTGTCTCACGCTCTCCCTCTCTGGAGAAGGCAGGGAGTAACACTGTAGACTCATGTATTCTTGTTTATTTACTGTGTTCTAATCAATTAGTTACTATTCCTGGTGTTGAAATTGCCTAGCTCCTGTGTTATTTGACATGTCTCCATCAGTCTTTGGCGCTTCCTGCTTTGTGGCACTTCAAGGTGTCCTGGGCTCACTTGTGCTTTCCCTTTCCCAGCCGTGGAGTCAGCTGTTTCCAGAAGCCTGGTTTCTTTTAGAAGTAGTGGTATTTAGAGACCAAGATCTGGGTGCTGAGTGTGCTCATTGTTTCTAGGCTCTTTCAGAGAAGAGAGCTAGAAACTGTGTTTAAGAAAAAGTTTATATTAATATTTTCAACTTAAAATTAGCATTACAAGGCCTTTTTCTCTTACACTGAAAATCTTGGTGTTTGTTTTTTTTTCAAAGATTTTATTTTTCCTTTTTTCTCCCCAAAGCCCCCTGGTACATAGTTGTATATTTTTAGTTGTGGGTGCCTCTAGTTGTAGCATGTGGGATGCTGCCTCAGCGTGGTTTGATGAGGAGTGCCATGTTGGCACCCAACATCCAAACTGGTGAAACCCTGGGCCGCTGAGGCGGAGCGCGCAAACTTAACCACTTGCCCACGGGGTTGTCTCCAAAATCTTGGTTCTTAGTAACATTGAGATATGGATTTCCTTGCTTTATTTTACAATAATAAAATAGGTTTAAAATTATAATGTCAGTGCCACTGTGGACTGTGTTCGCTGAATGTAACATAAGATTTATTTGTGGTTCTAATTGTCCTCAGAGTGTCTTAGAGTATAGTCAGAATGTCGTTCTAAGTTACTTGAAAGAATTCTTTTCTGGGGCTGACCTGGTGGCATAGCAGTCAAGTTTGCGCACTCCGCTTCGGTGGCTCAGGGTTCGCCAGTTCGGATCCCAGGGGCAGACCTGTGCACTGCTTATCAAGCCATGCTGCAGTGGTGACCCACATATAAAATTGAGGAAGATGGGCACAAATGTTAGCTCAGGGCTGATTTTCCTCAAAAAAAAAAAATTCTTTTCTTCTCCTGTTCGTGTTATCAATTATATATACAGTCAGGTTCATTTTTTTCCTGTTGGTAGTTAATTTTATGGTTTGTTTTTGTCTCAGATTTTTTGAGTATTTGAAAGTTACATGATTCAAAAGGCAAAACTAAAGTATATAAAAAAGATGTTCTTAGAAGTGTCATTTCCACTGTTTTCGATCCATCTTGTCAATAGGTAATCAATTTCATTCATTTCTAGTCTATGTTTACAGTGTTTCATTTCACAAGAATAGCAAATACATAGATATTCTTGTTTCTCCTCCTTTATTATGCAAACTGTAGACACTTGTTAGCACCTTGCTCTGTTTCCTGGAAATTACTCTGTAGTCTTCTTGCCAGATGTTGACATTGTTTTCAGGTTTAGATGGGTATAAACTGTGAGCAGTGGTTGCCATGATTGTCTCCTGGTGTGAGCATGCAGGGCTTTCTCTAGGGTCATGCCTGGGAGTAGGCCTGCTGGGTGGTGGGGCATGCTTGTCTGTCCGTCTATATGATGCTAGATTGTACTCCTTATTTTAGGGTCAGGGCCACTGAGGCCCTGGAAGCAGAGAGGCTCAACTAGGGTCTCACGGTGTGGAGAGCAGCCTCAGGCTCTTCCCTGGGCACCCAGTCTTGATGCTCCACCTATCATCCTGGTCCTCACCTGCCCTGTTTTTCTCTCCTCAGGCTCCCCACCGACCAAGCGACAGCGCCGGAGTCGGGGCCGGCCCAGTGGTGGTGCTAGACGGCGGCAGAGAGGGGCCTCAGCCACCCCCCAGCAGCAGCAAGAGCCAGCCAGGCCCGCTTCAGAAGGCAAAGTGACCTGTGGTAGGTGTCTGTGGGCCTTGGGGAATGCATGTACAGTGCCCATGGCAGGCAGCAGAGCAGAGGGTAGGAAAAATGAGTCCTCGTTTAGAGTGTGACACCTGGCGGGTGGGCAGTGGCTCTCATGTATCCATTCAGCACAGTGGAATCCTTGTCCTTTCTATTGCCATCTTGCTTGTCTACATCCTGCCCATAGTTGAAAGATCATGTCACATGCCACCTCCTCCAGGGAGCCTTCCCTTACAACTCCCTGCCCCCAATTTTTGTTTGTTTATTCAGCAAACATTTGCAAGGATTTACTTATTTAATTATTCCTTCTGCGGTGGTGGAATAATGCAGGGGTAAAAATCAAGGATCCTGTCATAGGCTGCCCAATTCACATCCTGGCCATGGCACTCTGACCTTCGACAGGTGACTGAACCCCTGTGTGCCTCAGTTCTATAAAGTGAGGTTGATAGCGGTACCTTCCAGTTAAAGTTGTTGAAAGAGAAAATGAGGTAACCCATGTAACACGCTTGGAACAGTGCATGGCCCGTGCCACGGACCGGTTTGCTCTTCTCACTGTTACTGTGCCATGTGCTTAGGGCAGGAACAGCAGTGAGGTACCTGTCCTTGTGGAGGTGACCTTCTCTAGGTGACAGAGCAGTGAAATCAAAACTTGATTTAGACAGTCAGTGCCATGAAGAGTGTGGGTAGAGGAGCCTGGCAGAGGCCGAGCAGCTGGGCCTGGCAGGCCTTGGAGCAGATGGGAGTTTGGATTTTATTCCACGCATCAGATGCTGTCCAGGGGTTTGAAACAGGGGAGTGAGGTGATCTGATAACCCGTTTGTATGGAAATCTGACCCCATCTGGAAAATCAGTTAAAAAATGAGGTACGATTTGTAAAGTGCTTAGAATGTCCCCGAGCTTATAGCATATGCTCTGTCAGGCGCGTGTTAAGTGAATTGAAGTGGAAGCAGGGAAGTGAATGGAGAGGCCATGCAGTCCAACAGGAAGGAGAGGGCAGAGGTCCGGCCTAGGGTAGTTGAGCAGGGAGTGGACTAAGGAAATAAATAAACAACTTGGACTTAGGTATGCTGGGCCTGCAGACAGGTTGGGTTGGATGAGTTGGGGGCTCTGCTGTAGAGACTCATGCTCAGACCTTGCCCTCAAGAAATTCCACCTGGTCCTAGGGGAGGACACTGGCATAGGTGGGCATGCTCACTCTCTCTCACTCTCTGCCCCCATACTCCTTCCTCTGAGATCACCAAGCATGGGGACACAGAGGGGATCAGCCTTAAGATGCTCAGGCTGCAGTGGGAGGGTAGTGGAATTATAGGCAGGAAGATTGAGGTTGCAGCAGCTTTGCATTCCCCAGGAGACCTCCGCCGAAGGGTGCTTCCTCTCAGCATCTGCAGAGCCTTCTCCAGCCTGCAAAGCACTCACACCTGTCTCCTCCCGGTGGCCCATGTTTTGGTCCTCCAGGCTGAGGGCGTCGGGTCCACTCCATAGATGAGGCTGTAGATACCACCTTCAGGAGGAGCAGACCAATAGCGCCAGCCTGTGTCCTCAGACAGCCCCTGGCTTGAGGGGGTGGCTGCCCTGGGTGGCGATTCTCCCTGCAGTCAGGCGAGGCGTAATTACCAGAGCCACCAGGCTGGCTGGGCTGTGGAAGGAGTCCCTGCCTCCTTAGGGAGTAGGCCCAGCTGAGGCTAGGGAGGGGTTTGCCAGTGGAGACTTCAGGTCTCTTCCCTGAGGGCGGGGAGGTTGTTAATCAGGGTGTGGCCGGCTCTTGCTTGGGGGGATGGGTGAGCAGGTCTGACTGCTGACTCACCAGGCTGGGTGGGGCTGGAGTGAGGGAGCCTCTCCCCAGTAGGGCCCTGGTTTTCCCCTTTGAAAATGGAGATGGCTTACCTTTAATGAGGCCCAGTCTCAGGGGTGGAAGGAGGCCCTTCCAGACCTGAGTGAGGAGAGGCCTGCCATTCTTGCCCCCTCTTCACCTGTGACAACTGTGGGGTTGACCCCCAGTTAGCTGCCTTCCCCTGAGGGACAGAACCAGACTAAACTCCCCAGGGCCCAAGAGTATGAGGAAGGGGGCAGGGGGATCCTGGACTTGGACACATGACGTCTGAGTTTCTGTGTCCCTCTTGGCCATCCACTGGGCACTGTGTTGGGCGGCTACTCGCCTGATCTTGTTTTCTGAAGACAGCCATTGGGGTAGGGGTGATGTACCCCATTGTGCAGAGTGGCAAAGGCGGGGCTGGGCTAAAACCTGGGTTTGTTTGCTGGTTATTCTGTATGTATTTACAGAGTGCTTACTACATGCTTGACACAGTGGGGCTGGAAGGCCCTTGTCCTCATGGATCTTGTGTTCTAGTAGGAGGAGAAAGCCAAGAGACAGAAACTTCAGATGTCAGCTGTGAAGAGAAACGAAGTAGGGCAAGGGAGTAGAGAGTGATAGTAGTAGTTTTAGATGTATTTTCAAGATAGAGTGGTCTAGGAAGTCCCCTCAGAAGAGAGAGTGTGTGTGGATGGCTGAGGAAGAGTGTTCCGGATAGAGGGGACAGCAGGAGCCAAGGCCTGAGTGGGAGCGTGCCAGTGGTGGTGAAGGGATGGTGAGGATGCTGGCAAGGCTGGAGCAGAGGGAGCGAGGGGGAGGCTGCTGGGAGGTGAGGGCAGGACACGTCGTGACCTGGGGCCCATCCTGCACAGCCTGTGAGCCACGGGCCAGGGCTTTGCATTTTTTTCAAATGATGGAAAGCAGTCCGAGGATTTGAATGACAGGATGAGCTTTGCTTTTTTCCCCTACTGTATTCTGTGGAGAAGATATAGAATTAGACAGACGAGTGTAATGAACCCCGGCTCCCCATCACCCAGCCTCAGCAGTGGTCGGTTTGTGGCTGATTTTGGTTCATCACCATATTGTTTTGGAGTCAGTTCCAGGTGTCCTGTTACTTCATATGTGGATTTTTCGCCGTGTACCTCAAGATAAGAATTCCTAAAAAAGAAATTATCACACCAAAAAAGTTAACAGTAATTCTTTGCTATCCAACGTCTAATCAGTGCTCAATTTCAAATTCTTCTAAATATTGGTTCTCTCAGGTCTCTCCTAATCTGTGGGATTCCATGCCATCTCTCTTTTCTTTCTTTCCCCACCTTGTATTGTGTTTGTCGAAGGTAGTTGTCCTGTAGCCTAGCATTTCCCAGGGACTGGATTTTGCCAGTTCATCCTGTGGTGGGGTTGATTGAACCAGTTCCCCTGTCTATATTTCTTGAAAATTGGTAGTTGGGTCTGGTGAGGCTGGATCAGATTCGGGTTTGGTGTTTTGGTTTTTTCAAGCTCAGTTTCTGGGTAGTATCCTGGTCTTCCACCAGGAAGCAGGCAGTGGCTCCACATCTTTCTGAATTTGGCAGCGGCTTCTCGTTGCCTCCATCCCTTAGTTCAGTAGAAGCTGAGAAACTTTACATTTGACATAATGGCTCTGGCTGCGTCTTAGGGAAGAGACTGGAGCAAGGGAGGGGTCCCGCTGTTGTCCAGAAGAGGGTGGTGCTGGCCCTGGTGTGGCAGTGCAGGGCAAGGGTCTTTCCCTTGGAGTACACTGGCTGCCTCTCTCCACCACGTGCCATAGGAGCACAGGTTCTCTTTGTCCCCAGTCCCCCTTACTAGGAACTCCTGGACAGGAGATCTGAAGGGAGAATCAACCTTGGTCCCCAGCCATACCTGGCACGGGTTCTGGTGTGCAGGTCTGCTCACCTGGCGCAGGGCCTGTCCCTCATACCTTTCCTGGTCCCCACTGGGAAACCTTTTCCTTTCTCTCTCTGTCTCATTTTACCCCGAAAGAGAGACCACTGGTGGAGTGTGGGGTTGGGGGACAAGAGGGCACTGGGGCCCACCTGAGTGCAGGAAGCAGGAGCAGCTCTCCTCTCTAGGAAGGCATAGCCCCACCCCCTGCCCTGGGGGCAGGGAGCATTGCTCCCAGCTGCTCAGCTGGAGAGGGACTCTTGACAAGTGCTTGGTGTTCCTGGCCAGAGGAAACAGTTCAGCCATCCCTGGCTCAGGTCACATGGGTACTGGGTACTTTTCCCACTTCACCCTTCACTGTCACACCTGGGCCAGTCTATCTGCTTCTCTGTCTATTGCTTCCATCCTGGACCAGCCACCTTCAGCCTTCCCCGATTGCTGCCCTGGCCCTGTTCCTGAGCACCTTGAAGCTTCTGCAGAGCAGTGGGAGTCCTCTCAGTGTCAGGTCCTATCCTTCCTGCTGCACTCGGAGGATGCGTTATGTGCCTGGTGCTCGTTTCAGCTCTTTAGCTGCATCTAGCCATGTAATTCTCACAGTGGCCCCCACGAGAGCAGCTGCGGGGGTGAGCCTCGTTTTATGGAGGAGGCCCCTGAGGGGAGGTCATCTCAAGAAGCACCAGACTCCCTGCCAGGGTGTGGTTGGCCCCGCCCGGCCCTACCCCTCCAATTGTCCCCATATGTCCTCTCCTTGTCTGGTCTAGCCACACCAGCCACGCACCCCCCCGCCCCAGCCCATGAAGGCCACAAGTTCATTTTCTGACTCTGGACTTCCATGTGCGCCATTCTCTCTTCTGGGGGTGCCGCTCTTCCCTTCTCCCTGTTTTTCTATCTCTTGACCTACTTGTCCTCCTTCACAGTTCACTTCCAATGTCGTTTCCTGGAGAGGTCCTCTCTGATTGTTTCAATCTAAATTATAACTTGCTCTCTGTAATTTTCTCTCCTGGCCCTTGGGATGTCTTTTAATTATAGATTTCTGTATATGGTTGTGTGAGAGGCAGCAAACAGCATGGGGGTAGTTAAGAGTTTGGGCTCTGGAGCCAAGGGCCTTGGCTGGAATTTCACCTCTGCCACTTCCTGCCTGTGTGGCCTTGGGCAGATGACTCATCCTCTGTGCCTCAATTTTCCCATCTGCAAGAAGGGGCTAATAGCTCTGCCTTATAAGGTGGCTGGGATGATCAAAAGGGTCAGTAGATGTGAAGTGTGTGCCAGCCTGCAGTAAGTGCTATGTAAGTGTCACCTATGTTTAGTAGATTATTTTGGTAAGGAGTAAAGGAGAGATTGCGTTTAACGCATGTGATTCAGAGCCAGACATGGAGTGGTGGCTGAGATAATGCACGTTGTCGTCTGTTCCCCAGTGGAGCCTCGCTGTCCTCTTCCTCTGTGTGCTGTCCTCTTGTGTTCTGGATCAGAGGTTGGACTGTGGTCGGGTGAAGGATTTCCTCATCTGTGAATGGGGATGATGAAATTACTCTGAGGATTCGGGGGGCTAGGATAGGGAAGGCACTTGGGTAGGCCTGGCCCATGAGAAGAGCTCCCTGGCTGGAGGTTACATGTCTGCCACTCCCACTTACGGCGGGGCACTCGTGTCACCCCAGCGTTCCTGGCACTTAGTAAATCTGTTGAGTGAAAGAAGGAACAGGACACACACGAGTCCACCCTGGTCGTGCCCCCACCCCCATGTCAGGCGGCACACGCTCTTGGTGAATAGACAGTTTTCACCACAGGTCCAATGGCAGTCTGTGCTGAGGAGAATGGCGATCTGGGCAGGGATTCACCTGGGCGGGTCGTGGGGTCCCGTGAGCTGGGCCTTGAAGGGTGAGTGGGGGCATTCTGGGCAGAGGAGGTGGGCACATCATTTTGTGTATGAGTAAGGCTTGTGCTGGGAGCATTTCCTTTGTGACTGGAGGGCAGGGTGTTGAAGGATATAGCTGGGCCTGAAGGAGGTGGTTAACTCAGGGCCCAGGCGAGAGAGGGCAGGGCCTGGGCAGGGGCCGTGGGGTAGAGAGGTGGGTGTCGAAATCACAGTTCCTGTTTTGGGGTGCCTTCTCTATGATAGGCCCTGGGTCAAGACCTTTGTGAGTTGCCTCATTTAATCCTCATGACCCCACTGTGCAGCAGGGACCTCTTGTTTGTCTGTTTATGTTTTTCAGATGGGGAAACTGAGGCTCAGAGAGGTGAGGTCACATGCCCAAGGCCCCACAGCTAGAGAGTGGCAGAGCTGGGACTCGCCTCAAGGTCTGTCGGACTCCACCACCTGGCTCTGTGCCTCTGCCCCTAAGCAACCTCGTGTGGCCTTGGACAGGTGCTGCTCCCCCCAGTCCCCTCCTCCCTGGCCCACTCTGACTGGGGGCTTGCTCAGAACCTCAGGAGTCAAGGATGTGGGTCCAGAGGTCTTTTCTGGTCCTTTGGATGGAGTGAGCTGGGCCTGAGTGCTGTGGGAAGTCCTGGGGGCTGAGGCCTGGCTGGTTCCCCTAGGCCTTGAGCAGAGAGGGTGAGGTTCCTTTTGAGGCAGAAGGAGGAAGGGTTTGGGGTTTGGGGTGGGAGGAGGAAGTGGGTGGCACTGAGAAGTCATCTAGGGGAGCAAGAACCTGCCTTCTACTTTCTGCTCTGCTGCTGACATGGTCTGTGAAAGGTGAAGGGAGTCTGGGGCATGACACTTCCCCTCCCAGAGCTTCAGTTTCCTCATCTGTCAATGGGCTAAACATGGCTCCAGCCCTACAAGGCTGATCCTGCTGAATCCCCAAGGGTAAAGCCTTTGGCATGCCAGAGCTGTTGGCAGCTGCCATTCTTGGAGCAGCTGTTGGGCACCATGTACAGTGCTAGCCAGTTCCTTTCTATCTCTTTAATCCTTTTTTTAAAAAGATTGGCACCTGAGCTGACATCTGTTGCCAGTCTTTCCTTTTTCTTCTCCCCAAAGCCCCTCAGTACATAGTTGTATATTCTTGTTGTGAGTGCCTCTGGTTGTGCTTTGTGGGACACCGCCTCAGCACGGCTTGATGAGCGGTGCCATGTCCATGGCCAGGATCTGAACCGGCGAAACCCTGGGCTGCCAAAGTGGTGTGTGTGAACTGTGTGTGAACTCAACCACTCGGCCACGGGGCTGGCTTCTTAAACCTCTTAACAGCCCTTCACAGTAGGGATTGTCCCCTGGTTTAGGCAGGAACCTGGGCTCAGAGAGGTGGTAGTTTGTCCCAGGTCACACAGCTAGTGCCTGAAGGCGCCTGGGTTAGAATTGGCTTCATTGAACCAAAGCTGCCCTCTGGGGCGTGGGAAGTTCAGTGACCTCTGTTGGGCATGGCTGCTGCCTGGCCATGTGACCTTGGGCAAGTCACTTTACTTCTCTTGGCCTCCATTTCCTCATCTATAAATTGGGGGTGGTTATGGGGCCTGCCTCACAGGGTCATTTGCAGATTAAATGAGTTCATCTGAATCTAGTGCTTGTCATTTCCAGTTTATAGCTGTCCTCAGGACGACCTGTGTTGTGTGTGGAGAGGAGGTTGTTAGTAGTCCAGTTCATTGGTGGGAATTCAGTAATCCCACAAGGAGGTGATGTGCCTGGGGAGATGTTTACAGGGAAAGACTCAGAAGTCCTGTGTCCTGTCCCCTGCGCAGAGCTGCCACCTCATTCGGGCAGATGTGGGCAGGGTTGTAAGTGACAGAAACCCAACTCACACTGGCTTAAGCAAAAAGGGGATTGATCATAGTTGAAAATCCAGGTGCTCTGGGCCTCATGCGATGAACTCAAGAGTCTTTTCCTCTCCATCGTTGGCCCTGTGTAGGCATCGTTTTCTCCCCTCATGGTGGCAGAATGGCTCCCAGCAGCTCCAGGCTTACAGCCCACCATCTTAGCAACCTCTGTGGAAAGAGCACCTGCTTCCCAGTAGAGCCGGCCCAGTTCCAGCCTTGAGTCTCCTGGGCTGGTGCTTGCTTTGGCGGGGACCGGGGATGTGGTTGGCCTGCATGAATCTCGCTGTTTGAGAGCGAGAGTGGGGTGAGGCTGGTTGCCTAAAGGCAAGTCCATTCATTCATGTATTTGTTCATTCACAAGTACATATTGAGCACCTCCTGTGTGCACTGGGCTATGCAAGTGAGCAAAACAGACCAACCTCCCTCCCTTCAGGGAGCTCACACTGCAGAGAGACAGTGATGAGCATGACAGCTGGGAAAGTGTAGAGTAAGTTAGGTGAGAAGTGCCTTGGGAAGAAATGGAGCAGGGAATGGGGAACTGGGAATGCTGGGCCCCGACAGGGGTAACGTTTTAAATAGGGAGGTCGGGGTAGGCCTCCTTGGGAAGGTGGCATCTGAGCAAAGACCTGAAGGAAGTGAGGCAGCAAGTCCTGTGGAGACTGGGGACAGAGCCTGCCCAGCTGAAGGAGAGGCAGGGCTGGGTGGAACCTGCCTGGTGGGGGCGGAGCAGCAAGGAGGTCGTGAGGCTGGAGTGGGGCACGTGAGGGGAAGAGGAGGGGGTCACAAGGTCAGGAGGTAACAAGGCCAGATCACACGGAAGGAAGCCATGTGAGGGTGTCACCATGCTTGGGTGTGGCTACCAGAAGGGGGAAGGATGTGGGGCAGGTGCAGTGCAACCCATGGGGCAGTGGGAGGAGCCTGTGGAGGAGGCTCGAGGGAGGGAGGGTGGCTGGTCCCCCTGCTCAGTGTGTCCAGTGTTGGCCCCTCCCTGACAAGTCCCTCCTTCTCCACAGACATCCGGCTCAGGGTGCGAGCAGAGTACTGCGAACATGGACCTGCCTTGGAGCAGGGCGTGGCTTCCCGGAGGCCCCAGGCGCTAGCACGGCAGCTGGACGTGTTTGGGCAGGCCACAGCAGTGCTGCGCTCTCGGGACCTGGGCTCTGTGGTGTGTGACATCAAGTTCTCGGAGCTCTCCTATCTGGACGCCTTCTGGGGTGACTACCTGAGTGGTGCCCTGCTGCAGGCCCTTCGGGGTGTGTTCCTGACTGAGGCCCTTCGTGAGGCCGTGGGCCGGGAGGCTGTCCGCCTGCTGGTCAGTGTGGACGAGGCCGACTATGAGGCTGGCCGGCGCCGCCTACTGCTGATGGAGGAGGAGGGAGCACGGCGCCCAACCGAGGCTTCCTGATCCTGGATCTGGCAGGAGTGACCCCATCTCCTAGCCTCTGGGCCACCTTCTCCCCTGGAGGATGACCATCTCTGCCCCTAGAGGACTGCCACGCCAGTAACTCGGAAGACTGCGATAGACGGCCAGGCCCACCGACAGCCTGCCCCTTTGACAGCCCCTCCCACAGGATGTGGACTCTGAGGCCTAAACCACTTCCAGCTGAGTTTCCTTCCTACCCACCCCCCCATCTCCACCCCCAGGTGTGACCCCTTAGCTTCAGGAGGCCAGGGTCTCAGGCATGCAGATCCCAAAGGGAGGGAGGCATAGCCACACACTCACCAAAGGCCCCCTGCACATCATGTCCCCAACCCTGGGCTGTGTGTGCACATGCGTGCGCGTGCACACACCCACCCACACTGCTCCTCTGAGATCTCCCCTGGGCTCCTGCCCTGCTCCACACACTTCTTTGGCCTAAGGGTTTCTTTCTCAGGATCTCTGATTTTACCGCCCCCAACCCTGGGCTTCAGCCACACTGGGTACTGGAGCTGGGGTGCACACGGGGCCTGCTCACCTTGCCCACACATTTCTACAGCCGGCCAGGACTCTACCCAGCTTCCACACACTGACCTGGCTCTCCACCTCTTCCTGCTCCCCAGAGCTGGATGCAGACTTGCACATGGACCTGCCCCTGGAGTATCACACGTGTTGCAGCAGCATCAGACTAAGTGTGTTGTTGCCTGTGGAGCCAGGACCGGAAACCAACTGCCTTCTCAGAAAGGGAAGGCAAAGGCTTGGGCTGATAGGAAAGACCTTTTACAAATGACGCCAATAAAGCTGCCCTGGAAGGGGTATAGGTGGGCATTAAGGTTCCTTAGGACTCTTTCTTTATGGGTGGAGGAAGGAGCTGGTGAGAGCCTGGGCCCAGTACCAATCCTAGAGTTCTTGGCCCAGTATCGGGCTGGAGGGTGGGCAGCATGCTGGGTCGTCATGTCAGCTGTTAACACAGGCTTGCTCTCCTCTCTGGGCCTCAGTTTCCTTATCTATCAAAGGAGGAAGTACTGCCTTGGAATCATGAACTCTCCCAACTCCATTTGTATATGCTTTGTTACTGTGTATGTTCTTGGGAGTGCCATTATTTTAACTAGTTCTGTGAGGTGGGCTAGCTGTCTGCAAGGCTGAGAGAGCCCAAAGGTTTGGAACCAGTTGCATCAGCAGCCAGGGTTCTCTGCCTAGAACTGCTCTGCAGGGGGCTCCCCACTGCACACTGAACAGTCACCACCTCTTAAATCTGGATCTCCATTCTTCCTCCTCCTGAGGCCAAACACTTCTTCCGGCTGCCCTGTGGCTATAGCTGAGGTTGTGGCCTCTGGCTTGCTCCCCACCCTTTGTTTAAGGGCTTAGAACTCAAGTTTCTTAGACAATACCTGGGTTTTCCTTCCTGAGGGGAAGGGAACCAGGGCTGGGGAGTTGCCAGTGGGTTGGGCAGGGATTCACAACTGCTGGTCTTTCTCGGGGAAGGGATGCATCTGCCCACACCTGGGAACCTCTCCTGAACGCCTGACCTGTGTTGATGTCTAGGGATAGGGTAGCAAGTCTAGGAGTTGTCCAGTAAAAACCTGATCTGGCTAGTTGGTGTATGACCCCGGACTCTCCCTTTACCCTCTCTCAGAGGCAGCTAAGGACTGCTGGGCAGCCATTCAAGATCTATTTAATACTTAGACGCCCCGCGTAAAGTAGGCATTTACCCCTATCTTTGACAGGAAATGGACTTAGGGGAGGTGACTTGCCTGGGGGATAGAAAAGCTGCACTGAGATGGAGAGCAGCCCCCCTCTGGTGGGCGAAGTTAGGTTGGGGAGGGAGATGTGGGCTTCCAACCTCTTTCTCCTTCCTCCCAGCTGGGAGGCTCTCCTTGGCCTGGGTGGCAGCAACTTTCTTGTTATGATCTTCCCAGATTTGGGACTTTGTACTCGGGTTTACGGTGATGCTTAGGGGTGAGAGAGCAGCTGTTTTTCCTCCCTTCGGCAGCGCCGAATTCCAAGATTTGTCTCCCGCTCAGGCCCTAGTAGCTCTCTCTCCACCCGGGTTGAGTAATAAGCCCCGCCCCTTTGGGCAGGGTTCAGGCCCCCGCCCTGGTCAGCCCCAAGCCATTCTCTAGGCTCCTCCGGCTCTGCTCTTTCCAACCAGGGTCCGCCTCTCGCGCTGGCATGTGCGTGTGCGTGCCGGAAGTGAGGGAGGCTAACCTCGAAGCCCGGGAGCCTGCGCAGGCGCAGTGCGTGCCAGCAGTCTGGTGGCGGGAACCTTGAGGCAACGTCTCGCGCCTCCAGAGCTTCCGTGAACCATGTGGTGTGGGGCTCTCCTGGGCTTGTCGCAGCCTGCGCCGGCGCCCGGAGTGACGGACAGACCCCTGAGGCCCAAAAGTGGGTCAGACCAAGCCATGAGGACAGCCCAGGGAAGTCAAAGAACTTATGAAGTCGAGAAACAGGATTCTGTGGGGCAGGGCATGACAGGCTGAGACCAAGGGAAGTAGGAGCCTCAGATGAGGCGGGCCGTGGTTTCAGGGAAGAGGGGAGCCTGGGGCTGGCTCTTGAGGGATGAGTAGGAGTTCAGCAGAATGACAGAGAGGGCATTCCAGGCAGAGAGAAGAGCCCTCGAGAAGGCCTTAGGGAACAAGACTGAATGGAATGTGGAGAGACAGACGGACAGAGTCTAAGGTAAGTGGCAATGCAGAGCCAGCCCCCTCCTCACTGGGTCAGCAGTCACGTGCTACCACATGCTGGCAGACAGGGGCTCTGATAATTACAGCATAAGCTGGTGACAGGAGGCAGGCCCCATGTGCTGGGGCCCAGCAGCACGTGTTCCACGAGGCCTCCCGAGTGCCAGGCCCGGGGCTGGCCTCTGCTGGGGACCCTGAGAGGACTCTAGCCCAGGTGCTGGCTCTGGAGAGCTCCTGTGCTGGTGGTGAGCCAGACTGGGACACCATGGGTCACAGCCCAGAGTGGTCAGTGACTGAACAGGCAGGCAAGGCTGGAGGAGCCCAGAGGAACCTGGGTGAAGGGACCCAGGAAGACTTCATGGATTGGGAAGCTACCTGTTCATTCTATTAAAAATTAATGCCAGGGGCCGGCCACTGGCCCAGTGGTTGAGTTCGTGCGCTCTGCTTCGTTGGCCCAGGGTTTCACTGGTTCAGATCCTGGGCACAGACATGGCACCGCTCGTCAAGCCACGCTGAGGCGGCATCCCACATGCCACAACTAGAAGGACCCACAACTGAAAATATACAGCTATGTACCAGGGGGCTTTGGGGAGAAAAAGGAAAAAATCTTAAAAAAAAAAATTAACACCAGCACCACCAGGATACATTTTAATTATGAAAAGTTATATTCAGAAAAGTGCATGAAACATAAATGTACAGTTAATAAGTTGTAAGACACCTCTGCCTCCCATGTTAAGAAATACATTAGCGGCACCACGGAAGTCCCCCCTACACACACCATTCTGTCATGTGCTCCCTCCTGATCACAACCCACCTCTTCCCCTAGCTGGGGACACTATCCTGCCTTTTACAGTAAGAATTCCTTGCTTTTCTTTAATTTTCTAGTTTTATGTCACTTAATGATGTACTTAATCTTTTTGATCTTGATATAAATGGAATCATACAACGTGTTTTCTGTTGTGTCTGGTTTCTTTTGTTCAACGTAGTGTTTGTGAGATTCTTCCATGTTGTGTTTATTTGTAATTGACTCATTCTTATTACTGTATATATGTATATATATACATATATATATGTATATGTGGGATGTATGAACATCCCACAAGTAGTTCATGCATTGCACAGTTGATGGATGTTTGTTTCCAACAACGTTGGTGGGGTTGTTTCCAGTTTGGAGCTGTTGGGAATAATGCTGCTGTGAACATTCTTATGCATGTTTTTATGGTGAACAAATGCTTACATTTCTGATGGGATATACCTAGAAGTGGAATTGCTGGACATGGATAAGGGCATGTTCAAATTTGGTAGATACTACCTATATTAGCTTCCTCCAGCTGCTGTAACAAATTATCACAAACTTGATGGATTAACACAACAGATATGTATTCTGTCACAATTCTGGAGGCCGGAAGTCTGAAGTCCATTTCACTGGGCCAAAATCAAGGTGTTAGTAGGCCTGTATTCCCTCCAGAGGCTCTAGGGGAGAATTTGTTATTTGCTTCTTCAACCTTCTGGTGGCTGCCAGCATCCCTTGGTTTGTGGTGCATCGCTCCAATCTCTGTCTCTTTGGTTGAATTGCCTCCTCTTCTGTCTATGTCAAATTTCCCTCTGCCTGCCTTTTATAGGGACACGTGTGATTGCACTTAGGGCCCACCCAAATAATTCAGGATAATCTCATCTCAAAATCCTTACTCACATCTGCAAAGTCTTTGCCACATAAAATAACATACACAGAATCCAGGGATTAAGCCATGGACATCTTCTGGGGGACATTTTTCTGCCTATCACACTGCCAAATTATTTTTCTAAAGCGTTGATACCAATTTATTCTTCGACCAGTACTGAATGAGAGTTTTCTCTGCTTCACATCCTTGCCGATACCTGGTATCGTCAGACACTTTAATTCTGCCAAACTGATAGACGTGTGGTAGTATACCATTGTGGTTTATTTTTCTTTTCTCTTATGGTTAATTTCTGCTTATTCTCGAATGAGGAGTAGAGGTCTTTGGGCAGATAGAATGGGAAAGAGTATTCCAGATAGATGAAATAACATGTATGAAGATCTCTGGAAACATGTTGTTTAAATTGAATCAAACCTTTTTCTTTTTTTTAAGCATTAGGTTATTAAAAGTAAAGAGAATACAGAGAGATAAATGGAGCAAAATCAAGGGTAAATAAGATGGTCCACTATGAGATTCTGGCTGGGCAGGTCAGGGAGAGATGCCAGGAGGGGTCTGGAAGACTGGCAGAAAACAGAAGGATCAGGGGAGTGGGGTTTTTTATTTGGGACTCAGACAGTCCTGTGTTAGAATCCTGGCTCTGCTACTTCACTAAGTGTGTCACCCAGCGAAATGACTTCACCTTCTTGAGTGTGTCTTCTCATCTTTCGAGTGAAGATACTAATACCAACCTTGCAGGTCTGTGTGAGGGGTAAACACCCGTGAACCACTTGGCACAGTGTCCGGCATGTGGTATAAGTGCCTGGTGAATGTTTGCTAAGTGTGCTGCACTTCCGGGTAATGACTCAGTCCAAGGTGTGGTGATGGGAGTGGATGGCTGGAGTGAGATGAAGGTCACCAGAAATGAGGTGGAAAGAGATCGAGAGGCTGGATAATTGGAGGGGTGGATCATCACCTGGAGGTTAAGTATCCGAGCAGGATGGCAGGGGCTGGGGTGGAGAGGAAGTCTGTAAGGAGGTGCTAGAGTCTCCAGGAATGAGGGCAAATGACCAGATGTCAATGAGGAAATGGGACAGAGGGTAGGAGAACTTGAGGACATAAGCCTCAAGGAAGCCTGAGTTCTGTGAAGCCAGATTAGAGGTCATGTCTGCCTCACCTGAGCTCCCACTGCCCCTTGTATGTCCCTTTGAGATGCCCCCAGTGGTCATCTCCCCCACTGAGCCAGAGCTTGTCAAGGGAGGGATTGGATCTGACCCCTCCTGTAGTAAATAGCTGTTGAATAACCTGAGGGGTGAGGGAAGGAGAAAAGCCCTGGGTGACACATTTAGTAAAGTGGCAGAGGCAGGATTCTAATGCAGGACTTTCTGGGTCCTAAATTAAAACCCCCTGGTTTTAACCACAACCCAGGACTGTTTTCTGTATTTGAAATCCAGTATCCTGTGCTCTGATCGCAGCACCTGCCTTCTGGGCCTGGCAGGCCCTCGCTGCCATCACTCCTGTGGCATCATTTCATAGAGAGGTCCCTTCCCTTGATCCCTCTGTTTTCTCCCAGTCGGCCAGACTCCTCCTGGCTTTTCTCCCTGCCCTGCCCAGCCAGAGCCTCACATTGGACCATCTGATCTCTCTCGCTAGCTCTCTAATAGTCAGGGTCCCAGCAGGAAACAGAGGGCACCACAGCTAGGATTTTGGAGATAATTTAAAGGGGTGTGAGCAGGGTTGAGGGAACTAATAAGGGAGGCAGAGGCCACAGGAAGCTGTGACACCCCCAGGTCTGCCAGGGTAAGGAAAGGAAGTGTTATTACTGGAACAGGCCTGAGAGGTGCCAGAGTTGTGGCGGGTACAGCCACTGCTAGAACCATGGTCCTGACAGAGCTGGGAGCAGGAGAGGAAATATCCAGAATGCTTTCTTCTCCCACTCTAATGTCCTGCTGGTGCTTCCCTTAGAAGTCAGAGGGCAAGGCAGCCCGGATGACACTGTCCATATGGGTGGAGTAGGGTGGAGGGTGGACCTGGAAGGGCACATGGAAAATGACCAGCACACACTCTTGATTCCCTTACACCCCTGGCCTTCTGCCTCATCTACCGGCTTGGTCCAGGGGCTGAACTTGGCTCAGAGAAGAATGGCAGCAAAGTGGTGCATGCAGGTGCCACTCCAACTTCTCTCAGTCCCCACTCTCCCATGAGTATGCCCCATCCCCACCCTTTCAGTCTCAACAAATAAAATCAAGGCTAATCAATCGTGGTTTCCCTCGGCTTCCTATTCAAACTTACACGTATCCACACCCGCTAGTCCAGTCTCTTCACACACATGTTGCCCATCCCATAATGACTCCCAGAATATTTCTCCATCATTCTTCCCTTCTCTGTTTTGACAGTCCTTCCTTCTTCTCTCTCTTCCTAGTTAGCCTATCAATATATCCAATTTCTACCATAAATACTAACAAAAACCCTCTAATAGCTCCTTTACTCTGTGCTCCCTCTAGTGCCTGTCCTTTGCTCTGCTCCTCATCCCATCCAAAATTCTTGAAAGAATGAGTTAGGGGTTTTTGGCTGCAAGCAACAGAGACTGACTCTTACTAACTTAAGCAAGCAAGGAATTTATTAGAAGGAAGTGAGGATGACACACACAATGAAAGGAGAGACCGAAGAACCAGGCTTTGGAAAGGACTGGAACCAGGGCAGTGGCGGGGATCGAGATAGTAGGAAGGAATGGCAGTTTCCTCAGGGCCCTGGCTGCAGCATGAATCAGCTTCAACCAGGTTTGGGTGTCCTGTCACGTAAGCTCACGATTCAAATTCCAGGGAGAGCTTCTGATTGGTGGAGCTTGAGTCATGTGGCCTCCCCTTGGTCTGTGGACAGCTGGGCACCCTGGTGGACAGTGTTATGGAATCACAATGGGGAAATGGATACTGGGCAGGCAGAAAGAACTGATGTCCGCGACAAGAGCACTCCTGCTTGCCAGCCCCAGCCTTCTTCTCCCATTTGAGTCTCAACTCACTGAAACCACTTGCCCTGAGCTTGTTAATGATCTTGTCTTGCCAAATGCAAGGACATTTTTCAGTCTTCACCTGCAGTTTTTAACTCCATTAACCAGTACCTCTCTCTTGCAAATCCTCCCTTGGCTTCTGCTAACAAATCAACCCAAAACTTAGCATCTCAAAAGAACAAGCATTAATTATCTCATCGTTTCTGTGTGTCAGGAATCCATGAGCAGCTTAGGTGAGGGGTTGTGGTCTCTTCTGAAGGCTTGCGGGGTGTGTGTGTGTGTGTGTGTGTGTGAGTGACGACATAGTTTCTCCTAGGGAGAGTGATCCAACAGAGAGAGAGAGAGAGGAAGGGAAGGAGGGAAGCAGAGAGGAGAGAAGGGGAATAAGAGAGACATGCGAGCACTCACGGAAGCCGTGGTCTTTTTATTACCTAACCTCAGAAGTGACAGCCCATCACGTCTACCACATTCTGTCCATTAGAACTGAGTCACCAGGTCCAACCCACACTCACGAGGAGGGGATCACACAAGGGCATGAGTACCAGGAGGCGAGGAGTCCCTGAGGGCCTCCTAGAGGCTGCCTTCCACAGCTTCCATGATGTGACACATTCATGGTTCTCCTCTTTCCTCCCTGACAGCTTCTTCTCTGTTCCATGTAGAGACTCTTCTTCCTCTGCTCACCTTTGAAATATGGCTCTTCCCCTGGGCTCCTTTCTTGGCCCATAGCTCTTCTCATTCTACATATTCTTCCTGAGAGGCATCATCCAGCCTCAGGATTTTAGTTACTATCTATCTCTATGCTGGTGATGCCCAGATCTTCAGCCTAGACCTCTCTCCACGATACTGCACACAATATCCTAGTATCAACTACAGAGCCAATCTAGACTTCTGGATCTAGGTCATGTCCCAGGGGCACCGCAGACAGAAGAGGTTCCAAAAAGAACCTCTTTGAATAAGTTCTGTGCTTCCTCCTGTTTTCTCCCATCTCAATGAATGGCACCTCCATCTACCCAGACATCCAAGTGAGAAACGTGGCCGTCATCCTTGACAGCACCCTCTCCCTCACCCTCATGTCCAAACATAAAGCCTTGCTAACTCGACTTACCTCCAGGTTTTTCAAGCCTGTCGCCTCCTCCTTGTCCCTGATACCAGTGTTACCATACCAGCCTTTAGCACTTCCTGCCCAGGCTATTGCAACAGCTTCCTGATTCTTCTCATCTCTACTCTTGCCCCCTCAAATGCATCCTCTCAAAAATGCAAAGCTCCCCTTGATGAAAACTCCCACGGCCTCTGAGATCAAAAGATGCTTAATGACCAGCCCCATCCAGTCTCTCCAGGAGCATCTTTCTTTCACGGCTAATGCTCTAGCAACCCCGCTGCCTGCTTGCACACAACCTGCTCTTCCTCACATGCATGCTTTTGTTCATGCTGTCCTCTCTGAGTCTAATGCCCCTCCAACTTTGGGAGAACTATTTCCCCTCTAAAACTTGAGAAAATTTCTCCAGGTTGGTTTTATGTCCCAGCTCACTGTGTCGTTTTGTTTATTTAATTTAATTTTTTGGTAAGGATTGGCCCTGAGTTAACATCTGTGGCAATCTTCCTCTATTTTGTACGTGGGGCACCACCACAGCAGGGATTGATGAGCAGTGCATAGGTCCATGCCCGGGATTTGAACCTGCAAACCCCAGGCCTCCGAAGCAGAGCATGCAAACTTAACCACTACACCACCGGACTGGCCCCTGTTTTGATTTATTGAGGTGTTTGCCTCTCCTACTGGACTACGAGCTCTTGAGGGCAGGAATTGTATCCTCTCCCGCTTTGTACTCCCAGCACCTTCCATAGAAGTCATACTTGTGTAGATACCCCAGCTGTGTGTGCTGAATGCATGGCTGTATAAACTGGAAATTTGTGATAGCCAAGGCTATGTGAGCTGATTCTTGAAGTTGCATAGAACTTAATTAGGGGGAAAAGAGTGGGAAGGGCTTCCCAGTTATAGAAAATTGCATATGCAAAGGCCAGGAGGTAAGAGGAGACAGACTCAAGGAAGTAGATATGGTCTGGTGTGGTTGGAGTATAGGGTGCACAGTGGGCAGTGACTGGAGGGGGAGGGCCTGAAAAACTGGCTAAGGAGTTTGGTTTTCATTCTGTTGGCAATGGGGAGACCTGAAAGTTTGCAGCAGGGAGTGATTTCCTCAGAGCCATGTTATAGAAGGATCATCCCAGAGAACAGTGTGGAGGATGGATTAGAAAGGGCAGGACTGGAGGCCGGGAGGCCAGGTAGGAAACAGTTGCATTGGGCTGAGCAGGAGGTGTGGAAGCCTGAGCTAGGACACTGGAAGCAGGGAAGAGAAGAGGAGAGGGATTTGAGAAATATCAGGTTGAATTCTATGAAATTGCTGTTTTGGAAGAAAAAGTCAGTTGATTGGCAATTTTCATATGTTTCATCTTAATATTAAGGAGGTAAATGAACTGGATGGGATTTCGAGCCTGAATTGGACGTGAATGTGAGGAAGAGGCTGTCAAGGCTGGGGGCCATTTTTCTTTTTTCTTTTTTAAAGATTTTATTTTTCCTTTTCTCCCAAAGCCCCCTTGTACATAGCTGTGTATTTTTAGTTGTAGGTCTTTCTAGTTGTGGCATGTGGGGTGTCGCCTCAGCAGGGCTTGATGAGCACTGCCATGTCCGCGCCCAGGATTCAAACCGGCGAAACCCTGGGCCGCTGAAGCACTTAACCACTCGGCCATGGGGCCGGCCCCCTGGGGACCATTTTCCTGACTTGATTGACAGATAGGATGGAGGTGCCACTATGAGGGGTGCAGGGCGTGGTGGGGAAGGTGGCCTGTTCAGGTTGGACATGTTGATGTCCTTGGGGACCTCCAGGAGGGGGCTGGGTATATGAGTCTGAAGCTAAGGAGAGAGGGATAAGCTGGAGACAAATCTGGGACCTCCCAGCATAGAGAAGGCAGTTGTAGAGAGCAGCCGAGACAGTAGGAGAACCAAGGCAGTGAGCTTTCTCAGTTGCAAAGAGGATTTTAAAAAGATGGCTGTGGCTGCATGTTGCAGAGAAGGCAAGTTGGATGAGACTGAAAAGCGCCTGTTGGATTTAGCAAGGAGGAAGCCATCTGGGAGGGGGGACAGTGATGGGAGTGGCCTGGACTGGGTCCTGGAGGGACAGAAACTAGGCTTGGCCTTGGGACTGTCCTTTCATCCTCAGTAATTCATGACTCTAGCCACCAGGGGGCAGTGGCCACATGGAATCCAGGCCAAAGGGATTCATTCGCTGGGGTCAGCAAGCTTTGGGGTACATATGGGCTGTGGGCAGGGTTTGGGGGGTTGGCCCATTGCAGAGGCTGTTTCCTAGTGGAGAGGGATATCCCCACGTGAAGGAAGCCTGGAAGAAGTTCTGGAAGGGCAGGGGAAGGAAGCCCTTTCTGTGGGGTGGACAGAGGCAGATTAGCAATTCCCAGTCCTGTCTTGCGGTTTCCCTCTTGTGGGCCTTTGGGGGTGCAAGTGGGCTTATTCAACCTGGTACTCCCAGTAGTCATGGGTTTATATTTTGGACCTGAATTTTCTTTCCTCTCGTTTTTTTGATAGTCCTACCTTGTATTCCGTGTTCAAGACATACTGAACATTTTTCAGTTCTCACCTGCTTCCATGTGAAAGTCCTTCCATGGAAACGTCTCACTCCCCACTCCCATCCTTCAGGTCTTGTCTCCGGCATCGCCTCCTCCTGGAAGCCCTCCCTCACTGCCCCTTCCATCTCCTCTTGGCTCCTACAGAGCCCTGTGTTTTCCCTATCTAGAATCTTAATGTTTTGGCTTATTATTGCTTGTTTATTTATTTATATTTAGTCAGCTTTATTGCAGTATGATTTAAATACAATGGTATTCACCAATTTTAAGTGTACAGTTTAATGAGCTTTCGCCCTTTCTCTCTCTCACACACACACAGACATAGAGTCCTGTAACCACCACCACAATCGGGATGCAAAACATTTTGCTTATCCCAAAAAGTTCCCTCCTGTTCCTTTGCTAGAGACCCTCCTCCCACTCCTTGCCCCTTTCAACTGCTGATTTCTCTAGTTTCACTCTGTCTAGAATTTCATGTAAATGGAATCCTACAGGATGTAGTCTCCTGTGTCTAGCTTTGTTCACTTTGCTTTTGGGGTTCATCTGTGTTGCTGTATGTATCAGTAACTATATATTTATTGTCTGTTTACCCCCCAGACGACAGTTTCTGTGAGGACAGAGTTGTGTCTCGGTCACCTTTGTGTCTTCAGCTTGCAACATAGTACTAGCACGTGGTAGCACTCAGTAAATGTTTCTTAAGTAGAACTGAAGCGAATGCTCTGGGAGAGCCAACCCAGGAGAGCTTCTGGATCTTGGATGTGCGTAGAGCAGGGCCCATCTGCAAGATGCCCGTGGCTTTCAGCTTTCGTGTCACCCTCCAGCTGCTCCTCCCTCCTGGCCCTTTCCAGTCAGCAGGCCCTTGCTCCGCTGTCCCTTTCTAAGCTTCTTCCCTCTACCTGGTCCTCTGTTCCATACTCTTATCCTCCCCAGCTTCCTCTGACCTTTGGAAGTCTCCATTCCATTGAGCTCTTGCCTCCCTGAGGCTACCAGTCTCTCAGCTCCTCCTCCCACCTCCTCCAGGACCTCCCCACTTCAGATGCCTCTACACCCTGGCCTCCCTCTGTGCCTCAGGGGCCTCTTTCTCTGAGCTCCTTTTAGGATGCTGGGGGCACTGTTATGTTATGGAGCTGTGTTATGACTTCTCTTCCCTTCTCTTTCCTGCTTCCTGCCATTCCCCTTCACCCCCATCCCATTCAAACACCTTCTCATGGGAGGCCCTTGGGGGAATCTCTGAAATTTGTACAGACCAGAAAAACCTCCCTCCCTCCATCTCCTTTCTCCTCTCCCCAGGCCCCTTCTCTCTTCTTCTTCTTTTTTTTTTTTTTGAGGAAGATTGGCCCTGAGCTAACATCTGCTGCCAATCCTCCTCTTTTTGCTGAGGAAGACTAGCCCTGAGCTAACATCCATGCCCATCTTCCTCCACTCTATATGTGGGACGCCTACCACAGCATGGCTTGCCAAGCAGTGCCATGTCCGCACCCAGGATCCGAACCAGCGAACCCCAGGCCGCTGAAGCAGAACGTGCGAACTTAACCTCTGTGCCACCAGGCTGGCCCCTCCTTCTCTCTTCTTGACACCCTCATCCTGCTCTCTTCTCCCCGTGCTCCGGTCAGCCCCACTCCCCTCCTTTTCTCCTTCTCCCTGGCTTGCCTCCCTTCTCTCCACTCATTCCCCCCCTGTTGTTGTGCTCCCCCTTCCTCACCCACCCTCTTCCCAGCTGCTTCTGTCCCCAGGGCCTCCTTTCTTCCTTCCCTGGGTCCCATTCCTCTTCTCCGTCTCTCTTTTTTTCCTCCCTTCTTCCTGCATCACTTCCATTTCCCTTATCTTACCCAGTTTATCCTCAGGGGTTGTAATGGAGACCCTAGACTTGTGACCCAGACACAAAGATGTACACTCACACACACACAGATAGGAGGCCACAGATGCGTGAACAGACGTGTTGCATTAGTGAGCGTGTGCGTCTGTCTAGAGGTACGTTCAGAATTCTAAGACACACAATTAAGAGTATCCATAGCTTACAACGTATTGCACTTAGTATACACCAGGTAATGCTATTTTTACACGCGTTTCTGAGATGTGAACTGACAGAACGAGGAGGGGTGAGAGCTAACCAGGCACACAAGTTCACTCGCACAGGAAGAGATGAGCGTGTACCCCCGTACCCAGAGACGGCCCTCACTCGGACCCACATGTTCACACACTCCTCACAGGAATCCAGTACTTCTGGAATTGGGGCTCTTCCAGAAGCACATTTTGTGCCGGCTGCTGCGTACATCTTTGCATGTATCTGGTGTCCTCATGGGGTCATGACTCAGGGCTAGGTGGAGCCCTCAAGAGCATTTAGGACAAGCAGCACCCAGGCCTTGCTTGAGTCTCCTACTGGATCTGCCTCTGGTAAGGACATGAGGGATGCCAGCTTCTGCTTAATATGGATATTCTGGATAATTATTCTGGATATTCTGCCTATCATACGTAGGCAGCAGATCACTGCCACTCAACATTCTGTCCTGTAAGCATCTGATATGGACTCCTCATGTAACAAATCAACATTTTGGATCCTTAACATTGGTACTTGTGTGTTTAGTGTGTATTCATCACACACATAATTATCACGTACTTGGTCATCCTTAGAAGGGATGAGCCCCCACAACATGCCGGTCCTTTTAGGTGCTGGGGGTGAGGCAGAGAACAGAACATCCTTGGCCCTTGCCCTGGCCCAGAGCTTCCCATCTAGCAGGCATCCAGGTGTCTGCATCTGCTCTGTCTGCTGTGCACACACACAACGGGGTGTTCAGGAGTCTGTTGGGTATCCTCTTTGCAGGGTCCACAGTTCCTTCTGTGCTGCTTCCAGGGTGGGTGGGTCCTCTGTTGTCATTACACACACCCCTTTTAAGTTCCCTCCTTACTAGTGGGACCCATGTGCCTTTGTATGCAGACGGGGTGGGTGTCTCCTGGGTTTCCTTGTGTTCTACGCACTCTGTGGGTCTCTGGAACTTGCCTGTGGGTGTCTATCATGTCCACGCCAGGTAGGTCCATTAGGCTCGCGTGCCTACTTTATAGGCATGGGCATAGGCTACTTCTTGCATTCATTTGTGTTGTGGGTCCCAGGAAGCTGCTTGGTATGTGGCTCTGTGTCCCTTATGTTCATGCCCTGTGGGTCCTGTGTGCTAGTTTGTGTGCAGTTGGGGCAGGCGTTTTCTCTGTTTGTTTGTGCTGTGCACATGCAGTGTGGGGCCCGGGGTGCCTGCTCTGTATAGTGGGTACTAAGTGGTTTCCTGTCTCTTATGCACATGAGGCAAAGTCCCTGTACCTGTTTTGTATGCACACAGGGTAGGTATTTCTTGCATTTATTTGTGTTATGCACATAGTGTGGATCCCAAGAGGCTGCTGCGCACAGGGGGTAGTAGGTAGTTCCTTGTCTGTTATGCACGCTGCACAGGTCCCGTGTACTTACTTTGTACGCCCGCAGGGTAGGTGTTTCCTGTATTTATTTCTGTTACGCACTTGCAGTGTAGGTCCCGGGAGCCCTCGCTGTACAGTTGGTGATTCTCGTGCTTCTCTCACGCACACGTAGAGAGGGTCCCGTGTGCCTACTCAGTCCGCACGGGGCAGCCTGGCGAGTAACAAAGCGACAGGCAGCTGCTGCTGCTGAACGAGACCGCACGGCACACGCCCGCACTCTCCTCCTCCTCTTCCCTCCTCCTTCCAAAACACCCTCCCTGTCTGGGTACCACTTGCAGCCCATCCTCCTCCCCGAACCACCCTGTCCCCACCCGCAGGGGCAGGAGCCACGTGCCCTCCCTGGACCCAGTGCAGGCCTTCCCCTGGCCCTTAGTCCCTTCCCCCAGTCCCCTTTTCCTTCCTCTCCCTCCCCAGGCTTACTGCGCTGGCACAGGGGACGTGCTCAGTGACCGGGGGCTGCCCTCCTCCCCTCCCTCCCTGCTGTTCTTGTCTCCCCCCACCTGCCCTCTCCCCCGTGGTGCTCCCCTAGACTCACTTGTCACTCTCCTGATCTCTGCTCTCACCCTAGCCTGCCCTCTCTGCCTTCCCTAGGCTCTGTCTCTTTGTCCCCCCTCCCATTTCCAAGTCTCATTCTTTATTTCTGACTCTCCATTTATCTCTTGGTGTCTCTGTCTTTATCTTCCTATGGATCTCTGTCCACCAGAAAGCTTCTTCCAGTGTCTGTCTGTCTCCTTCTCACCATGTCTCTCTCTGTCTCCTTAGGTGTCCCCTTCCCTGTCTCTCGCAGTCTCTGTCCCTGTCTCTCTCTGTATCTCTGGGTTTCTTTGCATCATCACTTTGACTCTCTAAGTCTTCATCTTTGCTTTCTGTCTCTCACTGTCTCTCTTTCTGTCTTGCCTTCTGTGTCTCTCTTTGCACATTTCTTTCTTTCTGTTTGTCTCTTAGGTTCTCTCTCAGAACCCCTATGTCTATTTCTCTGTGTTTCTGTCTACATCTCACTAATCAGTCTCCTTCTCTGCTCTCTCTCTCTCTCTCTCTCTGTGCCTTTTTCTCTGTCTCTGTATCTTTTGGTCTCTGTTGGTGTCTTTCTAGCTTTGCCTCTCTCTCTCTCTCTCAATGGCTCTGTCTTCATATCTCTCTGATTCTTTGTGTCTCTCTTATCTCTGTCTGTCTCTCTATGCCTGTCTCTCTCTGTCTCTGTGTCTTCCTATCTCTGTATCTCTCCAAGTCTGTCTTGCCTCTTCATCCCTCTCTCTCTGAGTGTGGCTTTTTCTCCTGTCTCTGATTCTTGCATGTCTCTCTCTCTTATCTCTGTCTCTCTCTCTCTGACTCTCTCTCTCTAACTATCTGTATCTCCTGTCTGTGTGTCTGCTTCTCTGTGGCTGTCTTCCTGACTCTTTATCTCTCTTTCTCTCTGCATGGATCTCTTCTCCTTGTCTCTTTGTCTCTGGGTGTCTCTGATTCTTGGTGCCTCTCTCTGCTTTCGGGCCCCCATCTGCTGCTCCCCACCTTTGTCTCTCGTCTCCCCCGCCCCCGTGCCTATGTCTATGTGTTTCTGTGTGTCTCTGGCATCTCTTTGCCTCCGTTAGTCTCTCCCTGCCTCCATGTCCCCTGTACTCTCGCACTCTCCCCTCTCCCTTTCGTCCCTGTCTCTGTGTCTCTGGTATCTCTTTGGGTCTTAGGGCTTCTCCCTGCCTTTGAGTCCCCCTCTGCTCCCCACCCCTCTCTCTCTGTCCCTGTGTCTGTTTCTGTGTGTCTCTGTGTATCTCTGTGTCTCTGTGTCTGGGCATCTCTTTGTCTCTCTGAGTTTTTCCCTGCCTCAGTGTCCTCTGTGCTCCCTGCCTGCTCCCCTATCCATTTTCTCTCTGTCTCTGTCTCTGGATGTCTCTGAATGTCTCTGTGTCTCTGGGTGTCTCTGTGAATCTCTGGGTCTCAGGATATCTCTGTGCCTTTGAGTCCCATTCTGCTCCCTGCCCCCTCCCCTTCCCCTCTGTCTCTTTCTGTGTCTCTGTGTCTCTGTTCATCTCTGTGTGTCTCTGTTGGTCTCTGCGCTTCTCCTTGTCTCAGTGTCCTCCTCTACTCCCCGCCCATCTCTGCTCTCTCTGTCACTGTCTCTCTCTGTTTCAGCCTATCTCTGCATATCTCTGCATCTGTCTCTGTGTATCTCTCTGTCTCTGTGGCTCTCGGGCCTCTCCCTGCCTCCGTGTCCCCTGCGCTCCCCGCCCTCTCCCTCTCCCTCTCTCCCCCCTCGCTCTCTGCTCGCGCTCTCTCTCTGAGCATCCTTGGGCCCGGGGTTGCCATGGGGACAAGGTGGGAGCCGGGGATGGCGCGCGCCTGGGCTCGCGCCGGCAGCTCAGGCGAGGAGCAGCGGCCAGAGCAGCGCCAGCAGCAGGCAGCGAGCGGGCGCGGGAGCGGGAGCGGGAGCGGGGGTAGCGTTGGCGGCGGCAGCTCCTCCTCGGCCATCCCCTCGGAGCCGTGCAGCTGACGCGCATGGCGAAGACAGCGGCGCCTACCGATGGGAGCAGCGGTAAGGCAAGGCGGCGCGGCGCAGCCGGGCGGGCGGGCGGCGGGCAGCCTCCTCCTCTCCCCAGCTCGCCTGCGCGCCCGCCCGCCCGCCCTCCCTTCCTCCCTCTCCCCTCGCAGCCCCTGCCCGCCCGCCCGCGCCGCGCTCGCCCTTCCATTTAAAAATCTTTAAAACTTTGCATATTAATATCTGCGCTTTGCATAATCTGACCCGCGCTTTATTGATTGCAAGAAGCTTAATGCAGCCGGCTCGGCCTATTGCAGAGAGCTCTCCGGGCGGGAGCCGGGCGGGCGCCGCTCGCTCCGCACCGCGCTCCGGCTGCCCGCCGCCGCTGCGGCCGCGGCCCTCTCGCCTCCCTCCCGGCGCCCGGCGTCGGGGCTTTGCCCCCTGGCTGGGTATTTTTATTATTTGGGGGAGAGGTGGGGGGGAGGGCGGCTTGCTGTCGGTGGCAGCCAGGGAACCAAAGGAGAGATGTGCGTGGTTGGGGGCTGGGGGGGCGAGGGATGGGAAGAAATAGGGACGCAGAGGAGGTGAAGAGGAAGAGAAAAAGGGGAGAAGGGGTAAGAAGGATGGGGAAAGGAGAGGCTAGGAGGGGGAGGCAGTAGAGACGGGAGAGAGCAGTCGACTGAGGACGGAGCTGAAAGGACGGAGAAGCAAGCGGGGACAGAAGAGAAAGGAGGGAGGCGAGAGGAGCGCAGACTAGAGAAAGAGCCTACGGCCGGGAGCTGGCAGAGGAGACCAGGCGGTGGGCTCTTCGTCGCTGCCCCCCACCCCCAGGCCAAAAAATAAAGAAAAAGAGAAAGAAAAAAATAGTACCAATAAAAAGACGATGAAAATAAAACACATCCAAGCCGGGGCCACCGTATACAAAAAGAGCGAGCGCAGAGGAGAGAGGCGAGGCGGCTCCGCTCCTGGCTGGCCTCGGCGCTTTGGAGAGGCTCCCCGGGCTGGGCGGGATCCCCATTTTGGATCCTGCATTTGGGGAATGGGTGACTGTGGAGAAAATGAGGCTAGAGGGGGTCAGGGCTGGTGGCAGTGCAGCCTGTTTTTTTTTTTTCTTCCCCCTTTCCTGGGGGTGTGGGGGCCGGTTTAGTGCGATGATGGTGAGGATATTGGTTGGTGATGCTGTCTGAAGCTCCGAAGCAAGCAGGGTGCATGGGGGGGAGAGGTAAGAGGGCACTGGGAACCAGAAAGGGCTGGCGGGTGGCGGGAGTGAGGGGCAAGGGGCAGGAGAAAGAAATGGGGTGCCTCGGACTGCTGGAAGGGTGGAAGGCGGGAGAGGGAGCAGCCCGGATGGGGCGCGGAGAGGCGGCGGTGTCTCCGGCAGGAGGAGAGGTGGGCCCCGGAGTGATGTTGGGGAACCAAGGTGCGCCCCTCAGCTCACTGGGCAAAGTCTGTAACTTGGGGAGCCCCTTCAGCTGCCTCCTCCTGCCTCTTTGCGCCCTTCTCTTTTCTCCATCTCCTGTCTTTTCTGGCTCCTTTTCTCCATCTCTGCTGCCGGGTTCTCTTTCTCCCTGTTTCTCAGTTTCTCTCTCTCTTCCTCCTCTCAATAAAAGCTTTCTCCCCCCCACCTCAGTTTTTCTCTCTCTTTTTTTTCTATCTTCCTTCTCTCCACCCCTGCCTTTCTTTTTCTCTCTCTTTTTCTCTCCCTTTCTCTTCTTTCATTCTTCCTCCTGCCACTGGTTTCTCCTTTCGCCCCATCCTTTCTACCCCCTCCCTCAGTTTCATTTATTCATCACTTTTGTAGCATTGGCCTTGAGTGGGATACCAGTGAGAAGGGCTCTGGGCAAAGACGAGAGTCCCCCAACTTCCCACCAGAGCCTACCCCCTACTCTGCACCCCCATGTATTTCTACCCTCTTTTCTCTGCTGGGGGCCTGGGTCTGTCCTGGGGTCTCTAGTGCCACCGCCTATTTTCTCTTGCCTCTCAGAGAAGTCCTGCTGGATGCTCACTGGGGACATGGGAGGGGGAGGGGAAGACCTTAAGTGAGGGCTCATGGCTATGGACTCAGCCCCACTGAGACAGAGGGGTGTGGACAGAGACAAAAATGACATAGATTGCTAGTGGGAAGTGAAAAGGGAGGAGACTGGGGCGGAGGTCCATCTGAGAGGCTCCTCAGAGCTTTTGATCCCCAGGTAAAACATCCTAAGTGAAAGCCTCTGGTCTGCTGACCACTCCCCACTTTCTCCCTCGATCCTGGGGCCTGCGGAGTTGGGCAGCAGGTCCTGGATTTAGAGAAAGACCCAAGGATCCACGTAACTCAGTAGCTTTTACTCTCTTGCCATCTTGTTACGTGAATTTGCCCCCCTCCCCGGGGGCACGAGGGGTGAGTGTAGCGTCAGTGCGCAGTGGGGGACTGGTGTGTACAGAGTCTGACCATGGCGGCAGTGTGTGTGCGTACAAGGCCTGTGTGCATCGCAAGAGGTGTTCAAGATGGACTGACTGTGTGCAGGGCTTGGGAGCTCTGGCAGAGTAAGGATCCAAAGGTGTAGAACCACGACGTGTGTTCAGCGGGGGGCTGGATACTGGGGGTCCTCATTGTTGATGATCCATGTGCAAGAGGGAGCTGGTGCATGTATTTATACTGGTCTTTCCCTTGTCTTGATACGTGTGCACTCGGGAGGCACTCTCTGACTCTGCGTGGCAGCCGTCCACATGTGTGCAGAGATCTGTGTGCCAAGTCTGGCATTGGCAGTGGGTGCGTCAATCTGTACGTGCAGCATGGTTGGAGTAGAGGCTCTATGTGTGTGTATTTGGTCTGAACGTGGTGTGTGCACATGAGGGTACACGTTAAATAAAGTCACATATGTGAAAGTACCATTTCTGCATAGAGCTATTATTATTGTTGTTGTTGTTATTGCTCTTGTTAGGTGTCTCTGTGTGTCCTGGGTCAGAGGGAAGGTGGGTTTATGAAGCAGGGTCTGGGTGCAGTGATGAGAGAGGTGCACAGAGGTCGCGAGCATATGGGTGGGTTTGACAGTATGCTTGCACAGCAGCCTTGAAGCTGGGTTCAAGAAAACAAAACAAGAAAAGATCCCCCCTGCCCGAAGTCTGCCAGCCCACAGAAACCTTCCCTGGCTCTTCCGTAGTAACAAAGCATCCTGTGTCAAGGGGTGGCAGGCGGGCCAGGAGGCAAGTGGATCAGGGCCGCAGACAGCATCTCCAGTTGCTGATATCGCAATTATGCATCTACTTCCTGATTTCTGGGTAATATTGGACAGGGAGGCCCATCCATGCCCATTGGAGAGGTCCAGATCCCCATTTCCCTTAGGCTGCTGGCCAACCCTCTGGTCAGTTGCACTGCCATCCTTGGCAGCCTTGGTTGCCCTCACTTCCCTCTGCCAGTCTTTGTAGGGAAAATGGAGGGTGTTTGTGGCAGGAGTCTTGGTGGAGAAAGAACTCGGCCACAGTGTGTATGTGTGTGTGTGTGTGTGTGCCCATACCCTTGCTGTGTGTGTGATAGAGATTAACCTATACATCATAGACAGCATGCCGGCAAGATTTTCTTCCAGAGGGTCCATCAGTGGCCACCCCAGGCCACCTCCATCCTGGTTCACACACTTGCTTCTTGCATGCAGCAGCCAGACACCAGAATCCTTTCCTCTACCTATGTAATAGCCAAACTAGGGGTCACAACCTCAGCACCCCACTGGCTAAAGCTTGGCAGAGCCGTAGTGCATAATCCTGATGTGTGGGGGCATGATGTGGGGTTGGGGCAACAGAGGGCCATGCCAGGGGCTGTTTGGACCTTGACGGGGGTAAGGGAGCAGTTTTCCTGTCTGGCATGTGCTGGTTAATTTCCAGGTTTTTTTTTTCAGGATTGAAAGGGTTGAGAAACCTGGGCTGGAGAATTGTTGGAGGAGAGAGTGGATGTGGGGTCTCCTCAGACTGGGGTCTGTTCTTTCTTCTAAATATATATCACTCACTGTTTTTCCCTTGGGCCCACCCAACACTCCTGATCTAATAATAATAATGACGATGACGACGCCCCTTACATTCGCCTAGCTCTTACAGCTGCCCTGATGGTGCCTTTTCACAGATGAGCGTTTGAGGTTCACGTGATTCTCTCGGCCCATGAGCAACCAAGCAGTGCTAGGATTGAGGTCTTTGGACTTCTGGTGCTGAGCTTGGTCTGGCCTCGGAGGTCTGTCCCTCTCCCCATAGCGGTCCCAGCACCATTTCCTTTCTCTGGCTTGGCCCCTTCCCCCTTCCCTCCTGCCCCCTGAGACCTGTCTCCCAGGACCTGTCAGGTGGATGGATGCCTTATGTGGCTCAGCGAGGGCTTTGAGGACCTGGGTCTTGCTTTGTATCCTGAAAGGAAAGCTGGCAAATGAACGAGGTCGAGGGCCCACTCTGTCGGCGATGGTTAGGGGCTGGGCCTGTTCAAAGGCAGGATTATGGATGAGCTTGTGTTCTCCTCCATCTCTTATGGGGAACCCCGTGCTTGCAGCCCCCTTCCCAGATGCAGGTGCGGCCTTGGGAGGCAGGTGCCCTTCCCCTTACTTACCCACAGCCCCACCTTCGTTAGATCCTCGGGGAAGGCAACTTTCCCAGCTCTGACACACTCAGAAGGAGGCTGGAGGTGGTGGCCCCACATCCTAGGTCCCTGAATTCAGTAGGTATTTATTGAGTGGTGTGAGTCACTGAGCGAATGAAGTACAGATAGTTCCCTGAGGTAATCAGGCGATGGTAGCATGATCACTCCTAACCTGCAAACAATTGTTAGGCACAGTCATGGACCCTGAAGTGGACCCCAACCCAACCTTGGACAGGATTCTGGGTGCCTGGACTGTAAGCACAAAGGGAGCTTCTGGGTCATTAGGAGTCTGGAGAAGGAGAACGGTGTGGGTTTAAATAGGGAGGTGAGTCTTCGAGGATGCTTAGGAGGGCAGAAAGATGGCCGAGGGGACTGGGGAGAAAGCAGCCCAGATTGGGGGTGTGGCCCTAGGAGCAGAGGTTGGTACAGTGTAGCAAGGCCTGTCTATGGAGGCTCTGAGAAGTCTGGACTTGATCTGGCCGGCCCCGTGGAGCTATAACACGCGTGATCGCGCGCCACATGTGCATCTCACGACAATGTGCCTTGGACAACATGGGCTAGTATGTGAGCATGAGTGCATGCGCGTGCACACATACACACACAGAGCCCTTCACCCTGGCGTCCATTCAGACACAATCTCCCTCACAGAAAGCAACAAGGGGGGTACTTTAACCCTCACCCCAGGATCCTATACCATTCAGGGCTGTGGCCCATACACCCGAGTGTAAGAACAGGCTGGGGACCCTCCCCCACTGGGGTGCAGACTCATGTGGCATTCACAGACTTAATCCGCCGCAGTGAGGCCAGGGAGGCAGCATCTGTCACTTTCACAAACACAGGCAACAGAGTCTGGGAGAGACACACTCCACTTGCTCACAACCGCTTGAGAAGCAGATGCCAGTACTGCTGCCCCCCATGCCCAAGACAGAAACAGCCCCTCATGGCCCCCCAGACCCAGGCCACACTGATACACCAAGTCACTCCATGCATTAAAGCACATGCACATGTGCACACACATGTGAAGCACAGTCCCTGACACCCTAACTCCCCATGTACACAACCACACACTCAGACTCTCTTTGACTTTAAGCACAGCTGCTGACATCCTAACCCCTTATTCACACACACACTCACGCACGCACGCATGCACACACACTTCTTTTGACTTAAAGCACAGCTGTAGCCATCCCACCAGCCATACACACATGCCTACAAGCGGACTCACACACACACACTCAAACACACAGCCTCGCGATCCACCAGAACCACCGTGGCCAGCGCTCATTGAAGAATGACAGCCTGAGTAGTGTGCCGAAGGGGGAGTCTTACTGAGGCCTGGGCTGCAGGTCACACAACAGGGACATCCCTCCCATGAGGAAAGGGTCAGGCAGACCCTGAAAGGGCTCCACTGGTCTGAACGGTTCTGCCAGGTAAGGGAGATTCAACACATGCAGGCCAGAGGCGGGAGCCGGCTAATGGCCGAGGCCGCCGATGGCCGAGAGGGCTGGTCAGCGAGGAGGGGAGGCTCGACAATTGATGGGACTCGGGGCTGGACAAACGATGGCGCATTTGGCTGGAACCGGCTAGGGGGCCATGGACCAGAGACCAGGTGGTCATTCTCGCCTCCATGGGGAAAGGGCCGGAGCGGGCGGTGTTGCAGCAGGGTGGGTTTCCCAGCCTGCCTCTGCCATGCATCCTGCCTTGCATGTGTGTCTTGGGGTCTTTGTATGTGTGAGTATGCATGTGAGTGTCTATGTGTGTTTGTGCACACGCACGTTTATTTGCAACTGTCAGCGTTCACCTACCTCTGTAGAACTTCAGGACTCTTGGTGTGCATCTATGTGCACACCTTTGTGTGTGTTTGCTTCTGGTGTGTATATACATGTCCACCCACAAAGTGTTCAGGCACCTTTCTCGGTGGACCCTGTGCACCTTTATGTCCAAGTGTGCATGTGTATATCAAGTGTGTACGGACCTTTCTTGTTGTGAGATGCTATGCACTCTTGTGTGCTTGTATTTTTTTTTTTTGGTATTTGGATGAAGGTTAGGGTGAGGGAGAAGGGATGGATCTGGCTCTGGACTCCCAGCTATCAGTTCATCTGGTGGCCCACGAGGCTGTCTTTGTACATCCATTTGAGCCTCTGTCTGGGTAGCGGCGGGTGTGGGCTTGTGTGCTTGCCTGTTCCAGAGTTTGAATATCTGTGTGTCCACAACAGCATCTCCCTCTGAGCATGGCTGTGGGTGGGGTGGACCAGACCAGATGAGGGGGGCATCTCCCTGAATCTCATCATCCCTCTGGAGGGAGTCATACAACCCTGGCTGGGCCTGGCTGGGACCCAGCAGCACCGCACAGTGTAGACCACCCCTCCTCCTCCTTCTCCCTCCTATGACCTTTGAGCACAGCAGCCCCAAATACATATTTATCAGAGGGGCTGTGGGGACCAGCCCCTCCCCCACCACTCCCCTCAGGGCCCAGCCTGCCTGGCTGCGGAGAAATTAACCTTGTGACACAGGAGCTTGCTGACACCCCGGCCCCCTCCGCATCCGCACAGCACATATGAGCATGGGTGGGTGTGTGTGAGAGAGAGACAGAGAATAGGTACTCATCCAGACTGGGAAGGCAGCAGCAGCAAAGGGAAGAGAGACACACAGGTATGCACGTGTCCATGTCACCCCTGACATGCACCTGTGCGTGCGCGCACACACACACACACACACTCACACTCTCTGAACTACAGAGGCTACATAAGTCTTGAAGAGACGCATGGGCAAATTTTGCAATAGACATACATGCAGACATATACAGTGGTTCTGAAATAGACACACAAATAGATTCTCAAACACATGACAGAGGTGCACCCGTGGGTCTTGAGACCCAGGTACACATACCCTTGGTCAGAGATTCTCTTAGAAAATGCACAGATACTAAAGCCTGCAGATTGACACAGGCATTTGTACACACGTCTCCAGAGATGCTGAAATGGACACGCCAGATTTGGGAACAAGGATAAGCACATACTGACATACAGGTATGAAAGCCCAGATGTCCATGCACACATGATGTCACAGGGCATCACACCGAGACATCACAGGGCAAGACAAATGCTAAAACACCAGGGAGCTCCACACATGGAGATTCTTTTTCAACAGAAAAGGTACAAATATAGATACTCACACATGGCAGCATCCCAGCCCACATGCCCACGGGTGCACACAGGCCACGTTCAGAGGTCCCATGGGGAAGCCACGGACAGTGGCTGGAAGGGACATGTCCTGAGTTATAGCACACAAACATTCCCCACTTTAGACTTGTCCTCTTTGGCTGAAATGAAAATGGGTAGGTGCTCAAGTCTGAAAAGGTGCATGGAATGAATCCACTCATCACACAGGAACTGAACTTTCTGTGAGTCAGGCCCGGTCTTAGAAGCCGGAGGCAGCAATTTACAGGATAGACCTGGGCCTTGCTCTCCAAGAGCTCCAAGCCAACAGGATGGGTGCTGATGGGCCTCTGTGTATAGTTAGTTATAACAGCGATAACGTCAGGGAAGGAAAGGGACAAGGGGCTGCGTGGGGATCACGGGAGATCCTGGTTTAGATTGGTGGGTCAGGTGTAACACCTCTGAGGAAGTGACATTTAAGCTGAGCATTAGACACAACACACAGATTCTAAATGTGCACACACATCCCTCCCGAAACTCACCAAGGCCACACAGGCATAAATAATGCAGGACACAGATGCCCTCACTCCCACCCTGCTGTACCTCGATACCCCTCTAGAAAACTTCTCTGCTGGGAAATGGGGTCCACCTGTTGGGGCCTCAGATGTCTGGGTTCCAATAGAGGTGCACAGAGCATGCTGGGACCACATTGAGCAGGATCCTGAGCTGCCTGGGAGAGTCCAGGGGGCCTCACTGACAGGTGCCATGGAGAAGGGGGCAGGGTCCAGAGGAAAAAGGGAGATAGAGGCTTTCCAAATGGAGGCACTCGCCTGTGCAAAGGCACGGAGGTGTGAGTGCGTGTGGGACGTCACCAGACCGGCAGGTGTGTGCAGGGAGGGTGAGAGATGAGGCTTGACATCGTTGGGAAGGGCCACGAGGCTTGGGATTTATTCCAGGCACATGGCGTAGCATGGAACGGTTTTCAGGAGGACTTGACGGGATGTGAGCTGGATACTAAGTCAGGGATCCCTCAGAGTCTGGTGTGGAGGAGGCCAGGAGGAGGAGGGGGAGACCTGGAGGAGGGGCTCCCTGCCCTGCCCATCCACTCTGGGAACACTGGATGAGGCCTGGCCAGGGAGGTGGCACAGACTGCCTCCCGCTTGCTCCCAGCCCCATCTCTTGGCCACTGGGCAGAGCTGAACAAGCTACAACTTGCCCCCAAGTGGAGATTCGCTGGGAGGTGAAGGTCAAGGGTTATAGTTCCCTTTAGTGACCACCGACACTCTATTGTTTTCTGAGGCCTCCTGTGGCCAGGCCTGAGTGGGTGCCAGGGCACACGGATGAGCCAGACCCTTCCCTGCCCCAGAGGAGTCCCCAGTCTGGGGAGGTGGACCCTAACAAGGCCCTTTCAGGGACTCCAAGGGTTTATAAAAGGTTTCTTGAGCTTGTTCTTAGAGAATGAATGGGTCAAAAGGCCCCACAGGGTATTTGGGGAAGAGGTGAGGACCAGGGAGCCTGGTCTTTGAAGATGAAACCAATTCTCATGTGCCGCAGTGAGAAAGCCTGTTGTTCCCTCCATCACACTTAGAACATCTTCCTTAGCCTAGAAGCCCTATGTGAACTGGCACATGCCTCGCTGCCTTCAGAAGCTCAGGCCACTCTGGCCTTCTTGTTCCTCAAACACGCGAACCTTGCTCCTGCCTCAGGGCCTCTGCACCTGCTGTTCCCTTTTCTAGGAAAGCTCTTACCCCCACACTTCATTTGGGCCACTGCTCAAAACCTACCTTCCCCGACAGACCTTTCCTCGCCTCTCGGTCTAAAGTAACATCATCTTGTAACCGTTTCACCTGCTTTATTTTCCTTCTTAGCTCTTGTCTCTTGTCTCTTGTGTCTCTCCCTCCACTGGAAGGTGAGCGCCATGAAGACAGGAACTTTGTCTTGTTCATGCTGTATCCCCAGTGCCTAGGACAATGTTCAGCACACAGGAAGTGCTCAGTGGATGGTTGTCAGATGAACAGGAGCCAGATGCCCTGTCATCCTATTTGCCCAATATAATGGCAGAGCTGGACGTCTGCTGCACAAGACAAGGGTGGAGGGAACTCACCTCCTGGGGGGTACACCTACCAGTGCTGTAGGGGGATTGGCGGCAAGTCAGACCACCTCTTGCTGAACCTCAAAGCAGCCAGACTCCAAACCTATCATCCCAGGCCTGTATGCTCCACTGTCTCCCTCACAATGCTCCCCTCCCCTCAGCCAACTCATCTTTGCCCCAATCAACACACCCCCCACCCTGCCTCCTTCGCCCCCAACACACACCCTGACGGCCCCGCCCCCAGCCAGCGGGAGGGGAGACCCTGGACCATGGAGTCGACACCCTCTTCTAGCCCCAGCCACGGCCTTGGGCAAATCCCATCACTCCTTTTAAGCCTCAACTTTCCTCGTTGGCAAAATAAGGTGGCTGTGGGGATGAGGACAGATCATGTGTGTGTATGTGTGTGTTTGTGATGATGTGTGATGATAAGACTAATAACAGCTGCTGTTTATAGAGTACCTGCCAGGTGTTAGGCGTTGCACTAGGTGCTTTGAACTTTTTTTTTGATTAAAAAAAATGGAGAAAGAGCCAACCGTCATGGCCTAGTGGGTAAAGTTCGGCATGCTCCACTTCGGCGGCCTGGGTTCGGTTCCCAGGCATGGAACCACACCACACATCTGTCAGTAGACATACTGTGGCAGTGGCTCATGTAGGAAAAAAAAAGAGAAAAAATGCAGAAAAATAAAAGGAGGAAGAAACCCCTAGCATGGCGCATCCCTAGCGTGTCAGGCCTGGAGTGCGGGGCTATGACTCACAAAGGTGAACGTAACCCGTCTGCACAGAGCTTACTATTCCATGTGTGCTGGCACACGTTCGCACCTGGAGTACCACATGGCCAGAGGGTAGGGCTTGTGCTCCCGTCCGCGACCCCGTTCCGCAGAAGCCCCGAGGGAAGTTTGGAGGCCACTGGGGCAGCAGCTCTCACAGACGAGAGACCAGCCCAGCCATCCCTAATTCCGCTTTACTAAGCCAGTGGGAACTTCTATTGTTCCTCTCTGGATTGCCGGCTGATTTAGGGTCTGGCCTAGAATTGGCCTATTATTATTGGCCTATTATTGAATGAGCAAATGAAGGAATGAATGAACAAAGGAACACATTTAGCCAGGTGTCTTCGTTGCATTTGTTCACCCCAAGACAGGTACAGGACACACCTTCTCCCTTTTCCTCCCACTGTGTTCCCTCCTGCCCCCTTCCCATCCTACTCACTTATATCATGCGTGGCTGATCATCCTAACATCATTTCCACCACTCACTGGCCCCTTTCTGTGTCACGCCCTCTGCTAAGTTTGTTAGAAGCATGGTCTTGTTGACTCCTCACACCAGCACTGAGGGGCAGCTGTTATTGCTATCTCTGTTTTATGTTTGAGAAAACTGAGGCTCAGAGAGGTGAAGTGACTTGCCCAGGGTTACACAGCGAGGCGGCGGCAGACTGGCTTTTTGACCACCATGCTCTTCTGCCCCATAGAAGTGCCTGCTCTCTCACTAGTCCTCTGGCCTGCATGCACACTAGCGCTTGGAATTTTTTCCCTCTCATCAATGGGATGGCATGACCTAGGAGCCAGGAGGCCAGCTTTGGTCCCAGCTGCATCACTTTGGAAAATTACTTTCCCTCCCTCTGGGCCTCAGCTTCCCCTTCAGCTGTTCCTCCTGTCTGTAAGTCCTCAGCCAGTTTCCTGAAGAGGGGACAGGGCCCAGAATTCGGTTTGGTCCTACCCTGCTCTCTCTAATAGAGGAGAAACCAGAGGAGCAAGTGCTTCTCCACTCAGCAGACTCAGATCCATTCACAGTCCCGGGGACACTGGACTCTGCTAGGCTTGGATACAGGGGAACCCAAGACACTTCTGGCTGGGAAAGGGAAGGGGTACAGAGAAACACCATCACTGTGTGCACACTGGGCGCCTAGCCACAGTCCTGCCAATGCAAGTTTCATTAGCCCCGCTTTCTGCAATTACAAACAAATGTTAACTGATGTGGCACAGGTTCATTGTGAAAAAATAGAAAATGCAGATATTCAAAGAGACAAGGAAAAAACCCACCATGACAATCTATTTAAGTGGAAAAAAAAATTAATGTCTTGATGTCTGTCCTTCTAGATAGCTTTTTCTCAAACTGGAGTATGCCTGCAAGTTTATCCAAAGAACTTATTAAAATTCAGACGCCTGAGACCAAACTCAGAATTCTGACTTCTGCTTTGAACCTTTTTCTTTGGGAAAAATAGTGTGTGTGTGTTTCATAAAAATGGGATCCTATGCTACCTGCCGGTTTATAACCTGCCTTTTTTCCTTCCTAACAAAGGATTGTGAACATCGCTCCCTTGTCAATGAATTTATTTCGAGCATGTTCTACAACTCCGCGGTCCTCCTGTGTGTGGCTGCTGTACCGTCGCCTATCGTACCAGTCCCCAGTCGTAGGACTTCTAGGTTGTTTTCCTGCGTTCCCTGTTATAATTATCCCCAGTTAGCAGACGAGCACATTGAGGCTCGAAGTCCCTCGCGTGTGTAAAAAGCTGAGGCACCATCCAAGGGGAGCTGGGAGTGACTTGGGTGCTGAGGACAGTTCCCAGCCTCATGCAGGGCGGTGCGGAGGGCCTGAGTGGAGGGAGGGGCTTGAGTTAAAGCCCCCAGACAGAAGACACGTGACCTGTCAGAGGGGAGGCGGAGGCACTTGAGGGGGAGACCACCCTCTTCCAGGCCCCCAGACCCAGGCACATTGCGGCCTGAGCACTGCCCCATCAGGCTCCCCCTAGCCCTCTCGCTGCCTCCCTCCCTGAGCCCTCTCGCCGCCTGCTCCATCCTTGCCAGCTTATCAATAGGTTAAGTGGTCAGGTCAGCGATATTGACCATTTGATTAGGACCTTGTCAGATCAATCCCTGGCTCATCTCATGGGCCTCCTCCCCTGCCTACTCCCCCGCCCTGCTCTTCTACGCCAGGGAGCAGGTGGCCGCGGAAGCCTCTGCCCTCCCCACACAGCACCCCAGAACCAGGAGCCCATGGGCAAGTTCAGAGCAGGTGAGAGCCAGCGTTGGCCTCACCATCTCCTGTCCTAGTCCTGCCAGGTCAGGAGTCCAGAGTGCTGTCTCTAATCCTGCCCCTCTCTTGCTTGTCCAGCCCCCCAAGCCCCTTGGCCCTGTGGGGGCCCCTCCCAGTCCTCTGTCTAGGGGCAGGATTCCTCCACTCCCTCCTTGCATCCTGCTCTCTTGCTTTCAGTCATTAGATCTTGTTTGCTCTGTGTCCCATGCCCCTCAGAATCCAGTCAGACGGAGCTGCCCCCTCTTGGCTGTGTGACCTTGGGCAAGTGACTTCACCCCTCTGAGCCTCCATTTGCTCATCTGTATCATGGGGATGATACTAAATGGTTGTGAGGATTCTGCGAGATCATACCTACAGAGAAACTAACCACGCCTGGACATAGCTGGCGCTCAGGAAATGCCGGCTGCTCTCGCTAAGGGCTACTCTGTTGAAATCATCTGAGCTGATGTGTTTGTGGGGGCCAAGCACTCCGTTCATCTGTCCCTCGGTGGAGGTGTGTGTGGGCAGTCTGTGTGTGGGGCCAAGGGGCACTGTCATCCTCAGGCCTGTCCCAGGCTCCAGCTCAGGGCCATCCCCTGTGTTGCGCAAAGCTGGGACCTCCAGGGGAGCCAGGTCCCAACCTACCCTCCAGGAACCCACAGTCTGGCAGGCGGGTAGCAGACTGACCCCAGGACTCAGTAAACCATTCTACCAGCTGCGAGGAGAGCTGAGGGGTCAGGACCAAATGCTGAGTTTTCTTTCCTTCTCTGGTGAACATCATAATCTTCCCCTTCTCTGTGGCGCAGCTGCAAGGAGCATAGACTTTGGAGTCAGAGGAATCAGGGTTCAAGTCCTGGCTCCTCTACTTCCTGTGCCAGGTCACGATGGGCCAACTGCTTCCCATTCCATCCCTCAGAGTCTCCACCTGTGAAGCGGGGAGAAGGCATCTTCTAAATAGCTCCCACTCCCACCATCTTCCGATCTCAAGGCACTGCTGGAATAGGGCTCCCCGCTCCCACAGGGCTGTCTCTCCTACAGGGAGATGGTATCTACTTGGGAGAGGAGTCTGTCAGCGGGCACATGGGGGCACAGGGGTCTGGGGGACAAGATGAGGAGGAGAATCAGAGGCAGATGGGCCAGGGGTGGTGTTGCCCATGGGCATCGCTGCTGAGGGGGGCAGAGGGCAGAGGGCAGAGACAAGCGGGGACACGACTGGAGGGAAGCCCCAGTGTGGGACGCTGCCTCGCGGGAAGACCCCAGCCCTAAGGCGCTGTCTGACTCCGGGCCCCTGAGAGGCCCAGGGATTCCCCCGCCCGCCCCACCATCACTTACACCAATATTGACGGTTAATGCCGTGTCGCCACCGTGTTCAACACTCAGCGCGGCTAATTGTTTTGACTGGGAATCGGCAAGGCGATTAAACGCCATCGATTTTGCCCTGCGCGCTGCATCGATTTTTAAATTTCCTATTGATCCTGGCCCTAAATCTCCTTAACCAAGACCTCACCGTGGAGATGACAGCCGCTGATTAGCTCCGGGGTGGGGGGGAGCAGCCCCTGAGGGGGCAGAAACCCCAGCTCCTCCCTCCCCCCAGGGATCAGGGGTCCTGGTCCCCTTCTGCCCCTGAAGATGAAGGCCCAGGTAGAGAGAGGGACGTGGTGGGTACAGCTGGGCGGCCCATATTCCTTTACCCCCTTCTTTTTTTCCCATTTGAGTTTTTCTCTGGTCTCTCTGCCTGTGGCTCCCTCCACTCCTCTCTGTGCGTTTCTGTCGCCCCATCTCATCTCTTTCCTATCTATCTATCTATCTATCTATCTATCTATCTATCTATCTATCTATCATCTCCCTCTCCACTGTCTCAGTTAGTCTTTTTCTCTTTCTTCTCTTCCTGAACTCCATTCCTGCCTCCACTAATTCCTTCTGTCCTTGGCTGTTCTGGGACTCAGTCTCCCCATCTGTAACTGGCAGATTTGCCATGAGATAGAAAAGTAGTCTGCCAAACTCCAAGGTCCATGGCCATCCTGCCCACCCACCTCTTGCCTCCCTTCTCAGGACTGCACCCACAGGGACTCACAGATGTCAGACACATATGGGCTTCCTGCCTGTGTGACTTCGCCCACGAGGCTCTCCCTCTCTGAGCCATGGCTTCCAATGTTGCTCACTCTCCACTCATCAGTACCCACCTGGTGGGAAGTTCTCCCTGAAATCCTGTCTCCTCTGGGAAGTCTCTCTCGATCCTACAGTCCTTGCCCCTTCTCTGAGTGCCCACAGCAAGCAGGGGCAAGGGTGGTCTTTGTGCGGGTTCAGGCGGCTTTTCCAAGAAGACTGCCTTCCCAGAAGGCAGGAAACCAGGTTTTGGCAGGGGACACACAGGCCCAGCTCTCTAACCAGCCCCGCCCCTCGCCAAGTGGTACAAGATCCTTGGGAAGTCACATACGTCTCCCTGCAGCCTTGCCTGCCGCATCTGTAAAGTGGGGGTGATACCCCTGCAGGGCTGTAGAGAGGCCTCCCATGGGTAGCACTCTCCCATGTCCTGTCATCTTCTCTGTCCTCTTCATCTTCTACACAGCATGCAACAGGACCGTTCTAAAGACTAACTGGATCCTGTCCCTGCCCCCAGCTACTTGGACCAGACCCTGCCTGGTGCAGCCCCTCCTCTCTGTGGCCTCATCCTTCCCATCCTTCTCTCGTTGAACCATGGGCAGGCAAAGGCCTGACATTCTCTTTCCTCCCACCTGGCCCTCTGCCTGACTAAAGTTTCTTTGTCTGCCAGGCTTGGCTCAGGGGTCGTGTCCTCCCTAGGTCTTCCCTGACCTCCCCTGGGATTTCGCAGCATCCTCTGCCCGTCCCCAAGTGTTGGCTTCAGCTCTTTATCCAGTCTCCCCAAGCTGCCTGTGAGCCCCCTGGTAGGCAGGGCAGAGAACTTGTCTGGTCCATCTCTGCACCCCCTACCCTTCGTCCAGAGATCAGCTCAGACGAGCCTCAGTATCTGCTGATTAGCCAAATGAGTGAACAAATATTCATCAGAAATACCACCATGACTCTTATTTTCATCTCCCTACAGCACACAGACACCTAATAATGAGTAATCCTTTCAAATTTCTTTCTCATTTGATCCTCTCAGCAGTCCTTTGAGATAGTTTGTTAATTAATTAATTCCTCCATCCATCCATCCATTCACTCAATCATCTGGCATGTACTTATTGAGCATCCCATGCTTGCCAGGCCCTCTGCCAAAGGCTAAAGCCGGGAGACAAGTCCCTGCTGTTTAAGGAGCTTCCAGTCTGATGGGAAAAACAGGGTAGCCACCAGCATGCCCATTTATGAGATGGGAACACTGAGGCTCAGAGCCTGGAAATGACTGCTGAAGGCTGCAAGTGGCCAGCAGGACCTGGCTCCCCATTCACCAACTTGGGACTCCTGCTGATGTGACAGGAGCAGGTCCCTTTCCTCCAGCTGTGCCTCATCCTGCATGAGGTGGAGACCTTTCTCGAATTCCTCAGGAAGCTGACTCCCCTTTCCTCTCTCTCCAGGTTCTCGACTGGACCGGGTTGGTGGCCTGAATGTATTAGCTTCGCTGCGTCTGCCCAAGAGGTAAGGGACACGGCCCAGAGCTTTGCTTGTGGCTGTGCTCCAGGTCCTGTTTCCTCTCAATGCTCCTGCTTTCTCTTCCTCTTCCCTGGCCCCACCTGGGAGACTGCCCTTCCTCATTCTGCCTCTGCCCTTGCGATTTGTGTTTTCATCCTCTGTGCATCCTGTGGCTTTCTGGCCAAACCAGAAAGTTCTGGTTCTGGGTGGAGGTGACTGTGGTGGTTTCTGCTGATGAGTGTTTGGGCTCAGTAGGAAAGAGATGGGGATAACGTGGTAGCTCAAACCAGCTTGGGGTCAGGCACGCCTGTGTCTAAGTCTCTTTTCTGTCCCTTCTTAACCTTGAGTGACTTGGAACCATCAGAGCCTCTGTTTCCTCATCTATAAAAGGGAATAACACCAGAACCCACCTTAAGCGCTGTCCTGAGAATGGAAGTCTAGTGAGGCAGTTCAGATTCCAGCTCCAGAGCCGGATGGCACCAGCTCTGCCCCGTGCCAGCTGGGTGAGCCTCAGTTTCCCTATCTGTCAAACGAGGGTAATAAGAGTGCCCACTACACAGGACGTGAGGGTGAAAGCAGCTACTCCGTGAAAGCATGTAGCCTCGGGACCTGGGAGCTCGAAATACAGCTGGAAGCTCCCCTGAGCGAGTGAGGATTTGTGAGGCCCCTTCCCGGAGCCCACTGAGACTCCTGAACAGAAGCGGGAGTTCTCCAGCTGCTCAGCTCTGCAAGAAGCGGGGGATCTGGGCGTCTGCTCCAGTGCTCGCTCCGCTGGCTTGGTGAGGCTCCGCAGGGAGCATGCAGTGATGGGGGACAGGCCTCTGGATAGACCCCCCCATGCTGCCATCCCTATTCCAACCAGAGCAGCTTAACCCGCAGCCCTCGGGACCCCGGGGAGGCCTTTGGTTCCTCTCCTCGGCCTCCTCCCCAGGCCTGCTTGCTGCACCAGGGGTCACAGACTCACTTTCAGAAGCAGATGAAAGCTGTAGCCCAGGGTTTGCAATCTGGTGTTGTAGGGACCGTGGTGGACTGGAAAATACATTGGGGAGGGGGTGCTGCTTTTCAGCTCCACTGACTGTCTCACTGCAGAGATGTAGCCCCTACTTGTCAATTTTCCGATTTTTCAAGAGAAGCCAGGAGTCCAGACTTTTATGTGAAATTTCCCGATTTTTAAACGTTGGCAACTAACGCAAAATTTCAAAAATCCCCTTGTGGTCCAAACCACATGTTTCAGGCAACCTTTGGCCCATAGATTTCTAGTTTTACAACGTTTAGTATAGACTTTCTCCCAGGAAAACACATCCCTACGTCTACCTAATTGTGCTCCAACCTCAGGATGTTCACAGACCCCCTAAGCTCATCTGTGGACCCTGTTTTAGCCAGTAAGGAGGGTAGGTGTCTGAACTACAGGATGCGTTCTTTCTCCAGGGAACCAGAGTGGTAGCTTTCCTGGAACCCTCGCGTCCTCTGATGCTCTTGACGTTGAAAAGAGGGTCAAGGAGCTTCCAGGCTGTAGAATTTCTTTGGAGGCTAGAGGCTGGCTTTGAGGAATACCCGAAAGTTGGGCTAAAGTAACAGAGGCGTTTAAAAGGAACTATGTTTCAGAGTTGGTGGAAGTTGCAATCACGTCTATGATTACAGTTGTTTGTGTTCAAATAGATATTTGTTAAGTAGCCACGATTTTATGGACACGTGTGATAGATTTAGTAACACATACCCGAGAGCTGTTATATCCTAATGAGGAAACTGATATTTAGTAGGGGCCACTTACATGCCAGGGCCTGTTCTGGGCGCTCACTGCAACCGTGTGAAGTGGATGTTAGTCACCTGTTAGAAGAGAAGGAAACTGAGGCACAGAGAGGGAGGCACCTGGCCTAAGGTTACCGTGGTAACCTTAAGTGGTAGAGTCAGAATTTGAGTGCAGGTCGGCCTGAAGTTCAATCTCTCATTCTTGCACTTCACCAAAACCCAGCTCAGGTTTTGGAATCTCCTTGGGGTGACCAATCTTTGCGGTTTGGGAGTGAATTTGATTGTGGGGGAAACACCTGAAGTCTAATTTGGAGTCAAGTCTGATAAATTTAGCAATGATAATACTAATAATGGATAATGCTGGGGTTGCTTGTTAGTGTTTTGATAGAAACCAGAGACAATTACACATCAGAGAGATGTTTTGCTGATGGAGTCTGTAAACTGGCCTTGAAGGCTGTTGCCAAAATATCTGAGTGGTTCAAGGAAAAGTCCAACCTCCCAGGGAGACACATTTGAAGAAGGCCACACTCTCTTAGGCGTATAATTTTGTTCACAAACAACAGTTACAACAGACGTCGCCCCCACTCACCACTGTCTCTCCTTTAGAGCTACACTTGGAAGGTGAGGGACTCCCCGAACGTGTCTTGAGGCCTCTGCAATGCCTGGAGCCCCGGGATGAGCGAGACCCCTCCAGGCCTGGAGGTGCTGGGTCAGCCTCTGGTGCCCGCGTGGCTCCCTCTCCTTCACTCCCTCTGGCCCTTCCTCCAGCTTTCCTCCCACTGTTCTAGGGCCTTCTTTCCACTTTTGGTTGAGTTCATTCCTCCACCTCCCTCAAATCTCCATCTAAGGCTCCCCGATCTCCCTGGGGTGGGTTGCCCCCCACTCCGTTCTTCCTCCCTGAACACTGTTACCATATCTGATCACAATCGTTATCATAGAGCTTCATGGTGGGGGGGAATTCCCTATTTGTCCAGCACGTCTACACCCAGTCCCTGGCACAGTGTAAATGCTCAGGGAATATTTGTTGAGTGAATAAATAAGTGAGCACGCAGACACACGAACCCATAGCCATCGTTTATTCCTTCAGCTAACATTTCCTGGGGGTTCTTGCATGCCGGGCCTTGTGCCTCAGTCTGGTGATGCAGAGGGGAGGCAGACCTGTGTGGCCTGAGGAGCCCCCAGGCTGTTGGGGAGACAGACGCGAACACAACTAACCTGAATTGGTGGTTCTGCAAGGTGCTGAGTCAGGAGAGAGTGTGATCAACCCACTGGGGGGGTCGCAGGCAGTCTTTGGGAGGAAGTGGTAGAAAAGGAGGTCCTGAAGGGTTAGAAGAAGCCAAGGACTAAGTTATGGTTCGGATGGGTGGGTCATTATTGGGGACCGTGGATGCTGGCCAGGCCTCAGAGTTCCCATGGCCAGCTACTGTCCACTGGGCATCTGAGGCCCTCCCAGTGCTGGGCAGAAGCAGAGCTGTGTCCCCACCTTGTCTCTCCCTCCCTTCTGTCCTTCCATAAAAACTCAATTGCCTTCAGTGTGGACCAGGCCCTCAGGTCACACAAGTGATTCAGACACAGGCACCAGGGCATGTCCACGGCACCTACATACTCCAAGGGGGGTCTGGAATTCCTCAGAAGCATGAACTTAGCCATGGGGGAAAGGCTTCCATTGCTCGGTCTCGTGAGGTGAGTTAGAGAGAACCCCGGGCTGCATAAGGAGGAGGGACATTGAACTGAAAGGTGGGCACTCCTCCCGCGGGGGAGAGTGGTGGGACGCTCCAGGATCAGAGACGGAGGGCTGCGTAGCAGCTCAGGTGTTCTGCAGACATGAACTAAGAAGCCAGTAGGTTGGGTCAGGGATTTTTCCCTGATCCCCTGGGCCAGTTAGCCACCCTTCTGATTGCGCCTGGGGCGGGGGCTTTGGCTACACAAACACAGTGTGTGCTGTGACAGATGTGGCTTGAGGGTGGTGGAGTGGGCTGGGTGGAGATTCAGTGTAGGGGTGGCTCGTTGGGTGCGGGGCCAGCGGGCCCCAAAGGGTGATTCGTTGTGCGTGGCCGCGTGAAGCTGCATGAGGCTGTGGGCAGGGCTGTGCTGCTGCAGGCAGCGGCAGTCCTCACCTCTGTGGAGTCAGGATGCGAGGGGCTGTTTGCCGTTGTGGGGTGCTGGGAGGTAGCAAGAGATTGCTAAATCTTTTTGGCTGCCTTTGCTGTTGCCCTGTGGGTGGAGACAGCTGTCACCCACCCAGAACTGGGAGTGTCTGACAGCCGCGGGGTGGGGTGTTACAGATGTGGAGGAGGTCAAAGTGGCTTGCATCTCTCAGCAGCTCCAGGGATCGGCGGGTCACTGGCATCCCTGACAGTCCCAGAGCAAATGAAGGCCGAAGTGTCCACTGTTCTGGCCAGCATGGAGCCCCAGGGCCCGAGGGCAGGCACTTGGCCCTGACTCCAAATAGCGGGCATGGTGAGGGCTGGTGGGCAGAGGGCAGGCCACAGAGCCTGACCCTAGATGGTTTTAACAGCGTTTGTTGGAAGTCATGATGAACACCCCCACCCCAGCATTGTCCAATTCATGTTGCCCTGCAGGTCTCTGCTTCTGGTTTCCTTCCTCTCTTCTTCCTCACCCTGGGGCTCCACCCTGTCGTCCTCTTCTTTTTTCCTTTGCTCCGTCTTCATCCATGTCTTGGCCTCTCCATTCCACCCCTGTTACCTCCTTTTCATCTGAGCCTGGACCTGTTTCCCGTCTCGCGTGTAGAGTATACATGGGTCCATGTCTAGCTTTCTGTCTCCAGAGAGAGCCACACGGAGATGTGGATCTGGTGGGGGTGGGGAGAGGGAGGCAAGGAAGAGAGAAGGAGAAAAGGCCCTTGAGGGAAACACAAGAAAGGAGGTGCCCCCACCCCTGCCCCGGCCACTCCAGGACAGCTTCTGAGGCCCATGCACCACCATGTGCCCTCACCCTCTTGGGGCACGTGTGGACAGGAGGGCCAGAGGGGTCATCTGAGAAGAGGGAATCAAGAAATATGCTAGAGAGGAGTAGAGCGTGAGAGAGACTTGGGGAGTTTCAGAGAGCACCTCATGACAGAAAAATGCCTGGAGAGAAGGAGCAACTGAGAAGAGTAGACAAAGAGACATGGAGAGAGCAAAAAGTCAGCCGGGAAAGCAGAGTAACTCCGAGACAGTTAGGAAGAAGCAGAGAGAAAAAGAGAGCGAGTGCGGGAGCGTGAGGGCCTGAGAGCATGCTAGTGAGAGATGAAGACCACCAGGCTTGGGGGGAGGGGGCAACAAGAAGGATGGGTTGAGGGCAGCTGAGGAAGGTGGGTATGACTTTGGGGTGGGAAGGACGTGCCCCACGCCTGGTGTCTGGGAGCCCTGCCCCTCCCCAGGCTGCTGTGCTGGGCAGAGTATAAGGATCTTGGCCAAGGCCCCTGGTGTGTGTGTCTCTGTGAGTGGAAGAGGAGGGTGACAGGGAGTGTGGGAGGAGGGATGTACTGCTGCCACTTGCTCTTGTGATCATGAGCCCAGTCCACTCCGTCCCTCCCTGCAGCTGCCCCAGACCATCCCTGTCCATCCATCCTGTCCCCTGCCTCTGCTCACAGGGGCCCAGAGGACCGTGGGAAGGGTGTGGGCACCGCTGGCTTCTGGCCTTGAGGGTGGGGAGAAAGGTCTGTGTTGTGTGTGAAAGAGAGAGAGAGAGAGAGATGGCTCTGGACCGAGTCTCCCTTCAGCCCCTCTGGAGCTTTGCTGTCTCAGTCTCTCCTGCATTATCAAGTTCCCTCCACCTCTCTCCGCGTGTCTCTCAAGGTCCCTCTCACCAGCTGTCTCACTTTCTCTGTCTCCTCTCCCTGTCTCTCTTTTATCTCTCTGGCTGTTGGCCTCATCTCGTTCTCTCACTCAGCCTTTCTGTTTCTTTCTGTGGATCGCTCCTATTCTCCCTCTCTCTCCCTCTCTGTCCCTCTCTCTCCCTCGCTTTCACTCTCTCTGTGTTTTCTAGCTCTCCCTGTCTCTGGCCCCCATTCTCTCTTTATCTGTGCCGTCTCTGTGCGGCTCCATCACTGGGTTTTCAGCTCTGTTGTGTTCTCGCTCTCTCTGTATCTCTTTCTGTCTCTCTGGTCTCTGTTTCTGTGTCTCTCCATCGGAGCCTCCCGTTTGCCCTTCCTCTGCGCTTTTTCTCTGCCTTTGCCTCCTGTGTCTGTGTCTCTTCTGGTCTGTTTCATCTTCTGTCTCTCACACCCTCTGTGGGTCTCTTTCTCGCCCTTGTCTCTCCAGGTCTCTGGCTGTTCATCCCTGCCTCTGTGTGTCTCTCGCGCTCCCCCTCCCTTCCCCCCTTTTTTTTCTGTTTCTAACACCCACACTCACATCCTACCTCAGGAGTAATTGCTTTTGTCTGGGTTGGACTGGACTTGTGGTGGGGGAGGGCGGGGGGAGCGGGTGGCACTGGGGGGGTTGGGAGGGACGGAGGTCGCTTGGTGGAGTTGAGGTGGCGACCGTCCGCCAAAGTAGGGGTGCTGAGGAGCAGAGGTCTGGCTGCCCAAGGGGAGGGGAGAGGGGGCCTTGGGACCATCCTGGCAGGGGTCTGGGGCCTCTGTCTGGGAAGGGAAGAAGGCAGGCAGGCCCTCACATTCAGATTTGGAGACGATATAGCAATAAAACTGGCTAGCCAGCATCAAATTGGCAGCTTCTGCTACCTCAAACCCTCCCCCACTCAGAGACCTCCCTCCCAAACATCATCGTGTGTGCACCGAGTCACCATGACATACACGGGGACACACCCAGAGCCTCCGACCCACTCGTTGGGACACACTCGGCCGTTGGCACATAGGGACAGGCGGAGTCACGTAGACACACAAAAAGCACACTGGATCTCTGACATTCGTAAAAAGAAAGAGCCTCTGATACACACAGAGACAATCACACCTATACCGCCCACCGACACAGGCACAGAATCCACACACACGGACACGTGGGGACTTGCTCCACGGTCCCCAGACACTCACAAAAACAGCTGTGTTCAGACACACTTGGACAGGGGATCACACCCACCAACACACACAGATTTCAAAACATGCAGCCACCACATCACCTGGGGACGGGGGTCCCTGAGATGTTCCTGGGAACACATCCACACTTCCCTGAGGGACAGACAGATCTGTATACACACATTCAGACATTTAGGGACACTTAGAATGGGGGAGACACTCATGGAAGTACACACATACAGAGCCACAAGTCCCCTGGGACACACCCACAGACTGGTGGTCACACAGACTTGACTCAGTAGCTGAGACATGCAGAGACACAGAGTCCCAGAGTCCCACAGCAGAACGTAAGGACTCAAAGACACACAGCCACCCAGGCACACAGGGGACACGCACACACCCTACACATATGGCAACTCAGACACCACAGCCCTCCCGTGGAACCTCCTGTCTAAAGCTTCACAAGCCCCTACCCACCACACAGGTGCAGGCCAGGCCCTGGGGCGAGGCCATGGCGGCTTCTGCCCACAGAGACCCAAGGATGGGGCAGCCAGAGCTCTGTGGGTGGGTACCAGGCTCCCTGGGGGTTGCCCCACTGTTCTCGACATCCACTCACCCTAGCTTACTCCAGCACTCCACTAGGCCTTCCCTACCCCATGGACTCAGGACAGTGTCTCCCTGGCACCCCAGGTGCCCCCTACCAACCTCCCAGAGGTCCATCCCTCTCATACCTTCAAAGGGTCCCATCTCCCTGCGCTGCTCCCGCCTGAGGAGATGCCTGCTTTCTTCCGGGGGGACTGTCCCTCAATTTATCCCCTACCTGCCAGTGTGACCCCCAGCCCCATTTGGTTCCCTGCCCACTCCCATACTCACCCCCTCTCCTGGCTGTCCAAGCTGTCAGCCTCCCTAAGCTCTCCTGCCGTAGAGGGTGAGGGGGGGCCCTGGCCCCTCAGAGGCGTGGGTAAGGGGTACATGGGGGTGGGGGGCCTGGGTGCGGCTGCGGGAAAGGGAAGCCGGGCAAGTGGGGAGAGAGAGAGGCAGAGGCAGGCAGGCAGCCAGCCGGCTTTATATCCCTGCCGTATTGATCTACCATGTCACAGCCCCGGTCGATAGCCAGCCGAGAAAGAGAGGGAGAGAAGGGAGGGGAGGTTTGGGGGAGGGCAGCAGGACCCCTATAGTCCTTGGCCCATCTGGGGCCTCCTTGGCAGACTGTGGGGGCAAGTTCCAGAGGGCCCACCCCCCCCCCCCCAAAAGTGTCCTGCCCCGTCCTCCCCCTCTTCCTCTAGGCTGCGGCCCTCTCCTGAGAGCTGCCTGGGTAGAAGAATTTAAGCACAGAAGCTTTGCCCATTTCTTTCTGTCTCTGGGGGCTCTTTATCTCTCATGGGCACAGGGTGGGGGGTTGGAGAGGGGTTCCCAGCTGTTCACGGCCTCAGCTCCCCTCTGCCCTCCACAGTCAGGCTGGACAGGTGGAAGGCCTGGAGGCAGTGTAGTGTTAGTTTGGGGACCAACAGGAGTGTGAACCTTTCTTCTTTACTGTGTGACTGTGGGCAAGAGAGAGAACCTCTCTGATGCCCTCTTCCCCAGCCATCGATAGCCAGGTGCTCAGGAGGGCCCTGTCCACGTCGGTTTCCTGCCCTTTGTGACTTGAAGTTCCACCTCGAGGCTGTGCCAGGCCTGTGCAAGAGACAGACCACATTTAGAATTTCTTTCTCCTGGTCCCCCGACCCCACTGGCCTGAGAGAGGAGAAAGCTCAGCTTCTCTTCCCTCTCCAAACAACCTTCTACCACTCAACCCTGCCCCATCTAAGGATCCCCTGACCTGGAGGGGGAAGGGAGGCATGTCTCCTTGGGTAGGAAAGGGAGAGATTCTGGGGCCACACTGGGAACCCTGGGGCCATGCCTCCGTCCTGGATCCCAACCCTGCCTCTGTTTCCCCTCTCTGGGCCTCAGTTTCCCCTTACTCCCACCCAACCCTGCCTGCCCAAGCTCGAAGGATCTGTATGGTTGTGGGATCCATAGGGATTGCTGCAGATGGGAGGCAGGGCCATCCAGAGGGTGAGACTAGGACCAGAGGGGTGCCTGCTACCCCTCCCTCAGCGGGGACTGCCCGGGTCCCAGGTGCGTCCCCCCAGCCCCCAATTCCCGGGGGCTCCAGTTCTTTGTCTGTCCAGATCCTCCTCCCCTCCCAGCCCAGCCTCTGAGAGAGGTTGAGGAATCACCTTAGCCTTGACCCGAGGGGGAGGGCAGGGGAGGGGCAGGCAGGCCCCACCCCCGCCTCCTGCCCATGGCCATCCGCACAGCTCTTCTCCTCCCTGCTTCCCTAAGTACCAGGCCGCCCCCCACCCAGCATCGGGCTCTGCTCCCTTTGTTAGGAAGGGGGAGGGGAAAGAGCTGAGCTGAGGGGACGTGGCCTGACCCTCGACCTCTCCCCATCCCTCCTCCCATCTGGGTCCCCAGAGGCTCAGAGCCCCCTTGACGGACAGTTCTGACCATCAGCCAAATGGCTCTGGGAGTGAGCAGGGGGCCAGGTAGGGGGGAGGGGACGAAGGCCTGGCCAGGGCCCTGAGCCCACGAGAGGGGTGCATTTCCTGCGTTGGGGAGGCCCTTAGGGCAAGTGGCAGGGAGAGACAGGCAATCAGGGGCAGGTTCTGGGGGGAGACTGATTGAACTGGGGGATGTGGAGGCAAAGTGGGTCTCAGGCCAGAGCCAGCAGCTCTGGACACCCTGTGGGTCGGGGCCTGGCGTGGGCGGACGCCCCCACCCCACCCCCACCCCCACCCAGCCTGCGGCATTGGGAGTGCAGCGAGTTTTAAAAAAAATTAAAAGAAAAAAAAAATAACAGGAGCAGGAGAAGCTGGGGGAAAAAATATATAAGAAAAAATATAATAAGAACTAAGCGGTGGCTGCAGGAGAGAGAAAGGGCAGGAGGCGGGGAGGGGGGTGCAGGGGGGAGGGCGGCTCGGGCCCTGGTCGCTGCGGAGGCCGGCCGCCGGCCTCTGCGCCGAGCCCTCCGCGTCCCCCCTGCCGGCCCCCTCCAACCCCGATCGATCCAGTTTCTTGGCAATAAAGCATTTTTATTGTCAGCTGCCCTGAATGCCAAATGTGAGCCTGGTCCTGCTCCCCCCTCAACCCGTTTCCTCACTACCCCTCCCCCAGCCCTCCTCCACCCCCTCCCCGCCACCCCCCATAGCAGATTCAGCATCGTCCATCACCAAGACCCCCTCCTCTTCCTCTTCATCCATGTCAGCCGCAGTCCTGTACCTCTTCAATAATCCACCAAGCCCCCTCCCCAGCTAGGCCGCTGGGTCCCCCTCCCTAGCCCCAAACCTGCAGGGGTGTAGAAAGGTGGGCTCTGGATGAGTGGTCTGACGGGGTGCAGGGATGGACAGGAAGGTTTCAGGATGGGCAGGCAGGGAGATGATGGCCACAGGTTGAGGGAGGCGTGGGTAGAAGTCAGGAGAGCAGACGCCGCCCGCAGCGCGGACAGCAGGGGACAAGAACAGGTGGGGAGGCAGGCCCAGCCCCCTGGCCCAGCCCAGACCGTTGCAGTCCTCCAGAGCCTGCTCTGCCCCGTCCACACTGAACTTGGGCCCTAGTCTCTGTCTCAGGGAGGCAGCTGGGGTGAGGAAGAGGTAGGCTGGGTTTGGACACCCCTCCTGTGTACCCTCTCAGCCACGCCGGAACAGTCTCCCGGGGCTGAGGACAACACCACACACTCCACAGGACTGCTGGTGTGAGGGCCTGTGAGAGGATGTCGGGGGAGCGGTTGATAGAAGGCCCTGGTGGCCCCACCCGAATCATTCCTCCTCCCCCTTTCTGTTCTCTCCTTCTCTTTGTCTCTGTCTCTGCTTTCCCCTTCTGTGTCTGTCTCTCTCTGTGTGACTCCGACTCTCCCTTTATTGCTGCCTCTCCCTCCAGGGATTTAAGATCCCCCACACCCTTCTCTGTTCCACCTGCATAGGCCCCAGTTATTCTTTCTCCGTACCTCCTTTCTCTGCCCTGTGACATGCTTTCCCCTCAACCGTTCCTACCCCTCCTGTCCCACATCCGTGTCTCAGTCCATGTCTCTCTTGGTTTATCCCCCTTCCCACAGCCGTGAAAGCACACAGAGGCCCAGGTCCCAGGAATGTCACCAGAAAGCGCAGGGAAAACGTTTCAAGCCCCTCTTCTCTCTTTCTCTTGGGGGCGTCAGTGTCTGGAGGAGTTAAAACACGTCTATACCTGCAGAGAGGGAACTGGAGAACCAGAGATTGAGTCCTGTCTGTCTGTCACAGATGTGCTGTGTGGGTTTGCTCAAGTCACTTGCCTGCCCTGAAGCTCAGTTTTCCCTTGAAAAGTGAACTGCTTAGATGGCGTTTATGGCCCCTCCTGTGGCACACCCATGCCTTGAAGGTCCAGAGTTCTCTCAGGCTCCTGGGGAGGGAGTGAGGGCAGGATCCTCCTTCTGGGGAGCATGGTCACCCCCCCATCCAGGTGCTCCTATGATGACACCTTAAGGCTGCGTCCTGCCCTCGCAGTTTCTCCTGGTAGCTTGGAAAGGTGAAGCCGGAGAAAGCCTGGGATTCTGAGACTTTTCTTCTCTGTCTGGACAGAGGAGGGACCTGATCAGTGTCATGCTGTTGGGAGTAGTGTAGGGTATGGATTCAGGAGCCCAGGTCCCACCTCCATTGTCAGCTCTGGAGGACAGGGGCTACGTCACTTGTCCCTAGCTCAGTGTTTGCCACGTGGATGGGGTCCAAGAGACATCTGTGGAACAAGCAAGCAAGTGAGGAAGTGAGGAAGAACCTGTGCGATGGGACTGGCTGGAGGAGAAGGAGAAAGAGAAAGAGGTGTCCTGGGATGGAGCAGGGCTGGGGGCAGGGCAGGTAGTTGTGGGGGAAGAACAGAGGGGTTCAGACTTCTCTGGGTTGAATCCATGGGAAGTTGGGAGGCACTGGGAGGAGGAGGATTCCAGGATGTCCCCAGGTTTCCTTTCCAAGCCGCCACTCTTCACCTAGGACTCAGTGACCTGTCTGGTCACAATTCCTGCGTGAGTGCAGGACTCATCTCCTCCCTCAGCCTCACAGCACCTGGTTTGCTAAGGGGGCTAAGGAGCTCCGTGTCAGAGCCCTCTGGCACGCGGGAAGAAGCAGCTTGTGTTAAAAAGGTGGTGTGTATACACACGTACCTACCCACATGTCATGTGCTTGCTTGTGCCTAAAACATTTCTTACTTTTTACCCTTATGAATTATTTGTACTACCTTCAGAAAATAGTTTTCCAATTAGTAAAAGGCCTTCCTAACAGAAGAGAGAAAGATCCCCTGGGCCAGAGGCGAGGCCAGGGCAAGAGCGAGAGGCCCGTCTGAGTTGGGGCTGGCTGGGCCTGGGGTGGAGACAAGGGTGGTAGGAGATTGAGGTGTACAGGACTCCGGTCGAAGAAACCTGGAAGGAGCTGAGGGGTTTGGGGGCAGAGGGTGTAGAGGGGCAGAAGATCAGGGGACCCCTCACCAGCTTCCCACCTCCCGCCTTGACAACTGGATGCAGACTTGGGAGTCCATTTCGGTCTGGCTTGAGAGGCCACTCCCTTGAGAGGTCCTCTCTGATTGATTCTCTCTCCACTGGCCTCTCATCATCTCCAAAACCTGCCCCATGCCTTTGCTCATGCTGTTCCCTTGCATGGAAGAGTAACAATCCTAACAGCTGCTCATAGACTGCTTACTGCGTGCTAAGCACTCGACCTGCAGGCTCTTGGTGAGTCCCCCGACCACCTAGATGGTAGGCATGATCCTTAGTTGCACTTTGCAGGTGGGGACACTGAGGCTCAGGGAGGGGAAGTGGCTTGCCCAAGGTCACCAACCAGTGAGTAGCAGAGCTAGGACTGCCATTCAGACCCAAGTGACTCTGGTTGGTCCTCTTCATTGGTCCAACCCATAAATGTTTGTCAAGAACCCACTGCTAGGGGTCAAGTTCTGTTGGAGGTGCGTGGGAAATGTGGCTGCCTCGGTGTGAGGGGTTCAAATCCTGGCTCTTCCATGGACTCACTGTGACACTGTGGGCAGGTGGTGTCTTCTCTCTGAGCCTCAGTTTCCCCCTCTGGGTCATAGCCACCATCCCAGGAGACAGTGAACGAGGAAATGTAAGGTGTCTGGCAGATACGGTTACTTGACAAATGATTATGTCCTTCTCTCTTGTTCTTCTCTTCTCTGACTCTTGCTCATCCTCTGGGTTCCACCTCTTTCAAGCTTTTACATCTGAAGGGCGTTTTTCCCAAAGCACTGTCAATATTCATTGTCTGGATCCTCGCCACTACGCTGTAAGGAGGAATTGTTATCTTGATTTTACAGAAGTGGAAACTGAGGCTCAGAAGACTCCAGTCCTCTGCTTCAGGTGCTTATCCCCATAAAGGATCCATTTAACAGATGCATTCCACATATCTGAGCACCTGCTGTGTGTTGGGCCCTGGAGATAGAGCCCTGAAGAACACTGGCACAGTCAACTTTCATCAAGTGACAAACTAGAGGGGCTGCAGATCTTTAAGTGTAAATACCAGTTCAATGCAAAATCAGATAACCCTCTACCCCTGAAATTGTGATAGGGAGCCCACAGAGAGAGGGCAAGACAATTAAGCTGAACCTTGAAAGATGAGTGGGGTTTAACCAGACAAAGAGTGTTTCAGGCAGAGGGAGTGGCACATGCAAAGGGCCTGGGGTTGGAGAGAGCTTGGTTTGAGGAACAGAGAGGAGGCAGCGTGGCTTGGAGCAGTGTAGGTGAAGGGGAGAGTGATGGGGGAAGAGATGGGAGATGTGGGCCGGGGCCAGGTCACACAGGATTCTGTAGGCTGGGTTAAGAGGTTTGGGTTTTATTCCCAAACGCAGGGAAGCCCCTGAAGAGTCTTAAGCAAGGAAGCAACACAGCCTGATTAGTTTTAGAAAGATCCTCTCAGGCCGCCAGGGGGAGAGGAGACTATCAGGCTTTGGCATGGGGGCAGGAAGACCTGCAGGGAGGAGGCGCCTGAAGTCAGCCAGGTGGTGACTGAGGAGGGGAGGAATCGGAGAGCCCTTTTGGAATTGGTACTGATATCCAGGCTCAGAGAAGTGGAGCTGCTGATCCAAGGTCACATGGCTGGTCAGGCAGAGTGAGGGTCTGACCCTGCACGCACCTGAGCTTTTCCTCTCACCAGGACAGGGGCTGCTTTTTCTCCAGGAGTCTGGGGAAGCCTCTGGGAGGAAGAGGACTGGGGGCCACCGACTTGGTGCTCTCCATGGTAACCTCAAAGTGCCTGGTGTTTTCGGCACTGAGGAGATGTTCATTGCCAGGCACAGGTCCTGCGTGGAGCAAGTGAGAGGACTGACCTTCAGAGACTCCACGGAGGTGAGCTCTGAGTGAGGCGCACAGGAGGCGAGTGGGTCCAAAGGTGTTGGCTCCCCTCACAGCTGGCCTGGCTGTATGAGCCTGGAGAATGAACCAGGCCGGGGACAGCGTTCAGGGTGCATCCCAGCATTGCCAGGACTCAAGGCAGGGGACCCATGGGAAAGCTCTTAGCAGATGGCTCATATTGACAGGAGGCCATAATTTGGCCAGGGGTGGGAGACAGGTGGACGTCTCAGACGGCAAACCCAGGTCCATGTCCAGTGTTTCCTGCCGAGCCAAAGGGAAGAGGTGCGCGAGGGTCCGGGGGAGAGAGAGAGTGCACCGTGGATGGCAACGTGGACTTTGAAGCCTGGATGCTAATCCTGGCTCTGTCTGTGTGACTCCAGGCAAATGATTCAACCTTGCTGAGCTTCAGTTTCTTCATCTGTAGAATGGGCATGTTGACAATGATTCTTTTGTAGAGTTTTGAGAAGATTCAGTAAGAAAGTGCACGGAGAGTGTTTCTAACCAGTAGGTTCAGGGCTCCTCCTTTAATCGTCCAAAGCAGAACTCTTGATCCCCTGGCCCGAGCTCCACCAGGAGCTTGTGCTTATCTCAGTAAATGGTTGTCACACCCAAAATCTACCCATCTCCCTTGATCCCTCACTTTCCTTCAAGTGTCTAGAGCTCAGAGTTTGCTTCCATGATGGCGGGGACTATGTCTCATGTGATCTCGGCCCACCTGCTTCCATCAAGCTAAACTCCTCTGAATAAATGTTTGTGGAGCATCTCCTGCAGGCAGGGTCCTCTGCAGATGCTGCTCAGAGACAACATAGTTCTGGAAGAGGCACAGAGAGGTCGAGTGGCTTGCTTGAAGTCACACAGCAAGGACTCAGCAGGCTCCATAGAAGCTGAGAGAGGCTCAGGGCATTTCTAATTCCTGGGCCTCCCAGTATGCTAAGAATGAAGGAATGCCAAAATGGAGTTACAGACTTGTGCTCTTAGCAACAACAACATAATGCCAAATTAACTGATATTTACAAGGTCATTTCAGGATTTATTAAACCAAAATTTGTAGCGTCTCACAGGTGGTGTGGTCTGGCAGAGGCACCCAACCGTAAAGTCAAAAATGCACATCGTGTTTAATGAAGCCCTTCATGAGTGTGATACCTAGGCCAAGTGACAGCCCCTCCATGCCTCACTCTTCCCCTGTGGCTGAGACCTAACCACCTACATGGCTCCAAAGTTGACACCTTGCCACCATCCTCAGTTGCTTTTGCAGAGATGCAGGAGGCACAGGACTTCATAGTCTTCTGAGGGGAGATGTGCATATGATCAATGTAACACAGGCAGCGTGCCTGGTGGTGAGGAGAGTCCGGCTCTGGAATCCACCTGCCCGCTCTGACCTACCTCGAGGTACTCCTCAGAAAAAGGGGGGCTGATACTAGCACCTGCTTTATTGGATCGTTGGGAAGATGCCAAGAGATGATGCAAGGCGAGCACGGAGCACAGACCTGCACAGAGCAGGCGCCCGGTAGCTGCTCTTATTACTTATGATAATAGCAGATGGTCAGGGGCCGGGGCCGTGGAGGTTTGAGGACTTCTCAAGGGCGTGGCCAAGGCTGATGCACCCTGTGTCCCCTGCTCTTGGCACAGGGTCTGGCACAGTGGGCCCTCGGGGGAGGTGGAGAGCTGAGTTGTATTGAAGAGGCTTTGGGCCACGCCGAGCAGGGGGTGGGAGCAGTAGGGAGGACAGGGGAGCTTAGCAGGGGGCTGGCCTCTGATTTCTTCTCCACCCCCATCCACCTCCTGTGAGGCCGGGGAGGCTCCCATTGGCTCCCTTTTGCATGGTGCAGAGGTCACTGTCCCTCAGCCTCTTCAGCAAATGGATACCGAGTGCCTCCTCTAACCAGTTGCAGGCAGTGGGGACACAGTGTGAACAAGTCAGATGTGTCAGCGTGACCATTGTCACAGCTCTAATCTGAATGTTGAGTGGCGGGTTCACATGCATACATTGTTAAAAATAAATAAAATAAATAAGCAAATAAATCATGAAAGAGGGCTCTGCCCAGCCCAAGGATGAGTGTATGCTGTAAACCAAGGATTATGATTAACACAATTTTGTGCACCTGAGACCCCTTTTAAAAATTTTTTTCAATTATTTTATTGAGGTCATACTGGCTTATAACATTGTGTAATTTCAGGTGTACATTATTATATATCAGTTTCCGTATAGACTGCATCATGGTCACCACCGATAGTCTAGCTTTTATCCGTCATCATACATATGTGCCCCTTTACCCCTTTCACCCTCCCCCCAACCCAGTTCCCCTCTGGTAACCAACGAGCTATTCTCCTTATCCATGTGTTTGTTTATCTTCCACAGATGAGTGAAATCATATGGTGTTTGTCTTTCTCTGTCTGGTTTATTTCACTTAACGGTAATACCTGAGGCCTCTTTAAAAAGGAGAGTAAAACCAAACAGGACAGACCTGCTCCCTGTCCCCCCACAGCATGAATATTCCAGTGGGGGGAGACAGATGATCAACAAGCACATAACGGAAACTTGAATGTTGGACAGTGGGAAGTGCAGGAAGAAAATGCAGCCTGGTCAAGGATGGAGAGTGATGAGGAGAGGAAAGGCTACGTGAGGTGCGATGATCAAAAAGACTCCTCTGTGGAGAAGGCGTGTGAGTGGAATCCTGGAATAAGTGAGGGGATGCGCCACGGGGACAATGAGGAGAGATGGCACCAGGCAGGGGGAGAGCAAGAGCAGAGGTCCTGAGGCACGTTGGAGCTGGGCTTGGGCCGCAGGAACAAAAGCCGGCCTGAGGAAGAGAGCGAGGGGTGGGGGTGATGGGAGGTGATGTATTAGAGGCGGGCAGGGGCCGGTGACACGGCAGGCTGGAGGGCTGGCTGGTTAGGATAAGGAGTCTTGAAGCTGGCTTATTAGGCCAGCCTCCCCTGAGGCCTCCCAGGCTTGGGCCGTTAGTACCCTGGACAGCGGCCGCGGGCCCTTGGAACACTTGCAGCCGTGGGGCGCACCCTACCGAACACAGATTTCTGTTAAGGTCTGCTTCTGGGCAGGAATTGGGGGTGGGTGGGGAGCAGATGATACTGGGATGCGTACGAATTGGCCCCTGCCCACAGGAAGCACAGTCGTGTGGACAAGTCATAAGTGTGCAGTTTAACCAATCTTTATAGAGTGAACATCTGTGCAGCCACCACTTAGGTTGGAACAAAAGAGGCTGCCCATGCCCGGGGGCCCCCACCCCTGTGTGTCCTCCCCGAACATACCCCTCTCTCCCTCCTGCTGGAGGTAACCACTGTCCTCACTTTGGGGATAGTCATTTCTTTGCTTCTCTTTGTGTTAGCCACCTCTGTATCACTTAATAAATTCTAATTTTAATTAAAAAATGAATATAATCTCATTATAAAAACCAAAACCATAAGAGAAAGGCTAAAATCCCCTTCGAGTCCCTTCTGCTTTCCCAGTCCTGGACCCCTCACCAAAGGTAGTTGTCATTAGTTAACTAGTTACCTTCCAGATCTTTTTCTCTGCATTTGTCATTACTTTCGCACTCATAGAAAATGAATAATGTTTTTTGTATGTGTTTTACATAAATGACATTAAGTGGTATAAACCATTCTGCAATTTGCCTTTTCACTCAGCAGTCTTAGAGAATGTTCCAAGTCCAAATCCATAGGTCTGTCTCATTCTCTTTCTTGGCCACGTACTGAGTACAAATATACTACAATATCCTTAGCCACTGTGCTGAATTGGTGGCATCTAGGTTGTTTCTGAGTTTTCTATTTCAAACCTTGGGTGATGAATGCTTTGTGAACTTTTGAGTTCCTTATCCATAGTGGCAAGTATTATATTTAAAGTTAATGAAGTTCCTGTCAGCTCATGTTACTGCCCCCATTTCACAGATGAGGAACCTGAGGTTCATGGATGCAAAGTCACTTCCCCAGGGTCACACAGCAACTGAATGGAGGAACCAGTTTTCAAACTTTCATATGTCTGACTCCCAAACCAGTCTTATATACACGATATGCACCTGTAGAGATAATTATAGTCTGCGGGGGCAGGTGCCTCATTCACAAATGTTCTTGGAGCCCTGGCTATCTGCAGCCCAGTGCTGGACTCCGACTCCACAAGATTGAATCAAACCCACCCCGTGGGGGCAGACTCACTGAGAAGTAATTACAACGCAGGAGGACTGGTGCTAAAGCCCAGGATGTGGCCTGGAGCTGTGCAAGAGTGAGGTCGTTACTATTAATCGGGCGTCCAGTGGAGTCTGAGAAGGCTTCTAGACAGGGGAGATCTGAGCAGAGGCTGTAGAGGTGGGTAGAATTTGTGTGGCAGACAAAGGAAGCATGAAGGACAGGCATGTAGGAGAACCCCAGTTGTTTAACAGAGGAAGAAGGTGAGCTCTGAGCGCAAAATGGAGAAAGAGGTTGGCAGGGGCCCCTACCCACCTGAGCTTGAACAGCCAGCCTTGGACTTCATTCTTTGGAGCCTGGAGGAATCTATCATTCAGAAAATAGGGCTTAAGCACCTGCTGTGTGTCAGGCACTGTTTTAAGTGTTGGGAATGCCACAGTGAACACGACAGAAAAGGACACCTGCTTTCAGAGAGCTTACCCTTCAGAGTGGGAAACAGACAGTCAAACGAGTCGACAGTAATGGAGTTCCCGAGAGCACTGTCAGGAAAATACAGCTGGGTGATGGAGTGGAGAATGACTAAGGGCGGGCTTCTCAGAGGAGGTGTCCTTTGAGCTGAGTCCTGAAGGATGAGAGGAATGGGAAGAGACGAGCAACAGCCTTCTAGAGGAGAGGTCCGCAAGGTCAAAGGCCCCAAGGTGGGGACAGACTTGGCTTCCTCCACTGGGGCTGGCATGTGGTGCTCTCGTGGAGAGAGTTAAGGTCCTGCAGGGCCCTGGAGGCTGTGGTGAGGGGATTGGGCTTGTCCTGGAGGCAGCAGGGCTTCTGGACTGAGGACAAGGAGCCTTGCATTTCAGCATTTGGACAGCTCCCTGTGATGTGGGGAGTGGCGGTGGCCTTGTGCCTGCAGTCACTGCTGGGTGGGTGGGAGGTCTGGGCTGGAGTAGACCTTGCAGCGTGGTGATGGGTAGGGGCTGCTGGGCCGGGGGCAGAGCCTCATCAGGGGAAGGCCCAGGGCCAGGCACCTGCTTCTTTGGAGGCCCTGGTGGGTATGTGGTGATGATATCAAGGACCTTGTTCTTGCAGGACCTACAGTCTGAGAGAGACACGTGCAAGCCAAGATGAGGAGTGGTGAGCTCAGCAAGCAGTTTAGGCATAGGCTGTGGGGTCAGAGAGACTCCAGGTCCACCTGGCCTAACTGTGTGACCATGGGCCTCAGTTTTCTCATCTTTAAAATGAGGATAATAAAAGTCCTTAATAAAAGCTGAGGACTCAGTGGAACCCTGAGTATACTTAGCCGGGCCCTCCCTAGTGTAAGCCTGCAGTACATTCTCTCTCTATCCGTATTGGTCCGACAGCTAGTTGGCCCATCAATACATCTTGCCTGTTCTTACTTCTTTCAAGCCACAGAATGTTCGAGCTGGAAGAAGTCTTAGAGTGCCCCGCCAGCCCCCTTCCCACTTACAGATGGGGAAATTGAGACCCAGAGAGCACAGGGGGCTGGCCTAGGTCACCAGCTAGTCAGTTTCAGCATGGAACCTGGTCAGTCTCCTGACTTTTATCTTCTTTGAGCTGAATCACAGTGCTTCTAGGTTTCTTCTTACTTGAGGTGAACTCCTGGGAAATTGGTGTTGGGGGGGTGCAATAAGGAGTGTTTGTGTCAATGTAAATTTATTAAGCATCTGCTGGCTTCCTGGCCCATAGACTTTGCTGCTTCTGAGATGCCTCTTCCTGATCTTCCGCTGGCACTGACCCAAGCATCTTCCCTTAATCTGCTTTCCTCCCGACTGTCCATCGGTGATGGCCTCCGCGTCCACTCAGCCACCCTGCCCAGCCACCCACTTCAAGGCCCACTGAAATCCTGCAGACTCTCACTTGAATTTGTACCCTCATCTGCATCCTGATGGCCCTTGCTCCCCTGTTGTATGGACCATTGTCTCAGCCTCCACTCTGGTCATCCCTCCTCCAGATTCCACCTACCAGCCTGTCCTCACAGCATTCCCCAATGGATCTTCTTTACCCAGAATCTCCCTGCCCAACCTCCCACCTACAACATCAAATCCAACCGCAAGGCACGTGTGGCGCCTGCCAGGATCGTTCTCATCCAGCTAGAGCCCTCCCTGTTCCCCTAATCTTTCTATGGCAGGGAAGGCACTTCCGCATTCAGGGGGCCTCATCCTTGACTCCTCCCTCTCCCCCACACCCCATCTTCAGCCAATAACCAATCCTGTTGGGTCTACCTTCAAAATTGCTTCTGGGGACACTTGCTCCTCTCCTCCCCCATTGCCACCACCCTAGTCCCAGCCATCTTCATGTCTCATGTGGACACCCCCCATTTCCTCACAGCTGACCTCCCTCACATTCCGGCCCTTCAGACTAGCCTTCTACAGCAGCCAGAATTGTCCACGAAAATGTTCACAGAACCACATCACTCCCCTACTTATTATTATAGTGGTGTCCCACTATACTTGCAGTAAAATCCAAAATGCTTACCCTGGCCCGTGAGGCCATGTGGTCTGGCCCTGGTCTCTCCACCTCGTCTCTCACATCCTCCTTCTTCACTCTGTGCCAGCCATCCGCGCCTCCTTTCTGCTCCGGGAATTGCCATGTGCTTGTTGCCTCGGGGCCACCACCTTCTCTGTTCCCACTGCCTGCTATACTCTTCCCCACATTCTTTGCTTGCGAATGGTCGAATTGCTGTGTGAGTGCCATTTCCTCACAAGTCTTCAGCACCAGGCCTCCCTCCAGCTGACATCAGGTATCATCCTCTTCCTATTGTTGAAAGCTCTTTTCCCAACTTGGAATTACCTATTAATTCAATGGATTTTTTTTTTTAATTATTTCCCTCCAAAGACGGTAAGCTCTATGGGGGGAGAAAGAACATCTTTGTTTGTTTTGCTTTTTAAACAATTTCAGCTTTACAGAAGTATAATTGACTATTTTACTTTTAACCACTGTTTTCTTTGAGCTCAGCAATGGCCTGGCACATAACTGCGTTTATCGGATGCTTACTGACTCATTGATGGAATATCAGGGTATTTTCAGCAACTCCAGTCTTCCTCTTGGATTGTGAGCTCCTTGAGGGCAGGTTTCAGATCCAGCTCATCTCTGGGTCCTCAGCCTCAGGCCCAGGGCTTGACACTAAGGGACACGCAGAAAAGGTTTGAATTGAAGGAAATGAGGAAAGGTTGACCACCTTCAGCCTGATGGGTCAGAAGGAGTCCAGTGCTTTGCCGAATATCAAGAACAGACTCTTAAGGGCTGTGGGAGGTGGGCTGTGGGCTGGGAGGAGATTCCGGTATTCCTGAGTGGGCAGGGAGTGGCTTTTCCTGCTGTCCACTGGAAGACGGGGAGCATTTCGAAGCTCTAAGAAGGCCCATGGTAGAGTAGAGAAAGAGCAAACTGTAAAGAGGACAGGTCTGGGTTTGAATCCTGACTCCACCACTCACATGCTGTGTCACTTGGGGCAAGTGACTTCACCTCTCTGAGCTCCAATTCATCAGTAAAACAGGGATGATAACAGACCTTACCTCCTCAGATTGTTGTGAGGAATACAAATAATGTGTTAGTTCAAATAGCACAGAATAGACAGTGATGCTGCTATTGATGATGATGATGATGGAGAAGAAGAAATATTTAAGTGCCTCATTGCTGGGTGCTGCTAAGCAGAATATGGGACAGTTACAGCTTGACCTTGACTTAAGGCCACTGGAGAAGCAATTCTGAAGGCCAGGCTGAGGGTGAAGCAGGTGTGTAAACAGGAAATGAAGGCTAGAGCCCAGAAGCCAGGAAGGTGAGCAAGAGGTACGCAAGCAGTGCCCAGGTGGGCCAGGCTGGGTTTGATTCGAGAGTATTAGAGGCTTGCTGGAGGATCGCATGGCCCTGTAGCAGAACCAGCTAGACATCCCTTTGTCTGTGTCTCTGTCTGCCACCCCCATCCTGTTTTTCTATATATTCGGGTCCCTAAGCCAGCCTTCCTCGACCCCCCAGAGGCTGCCTGACCTGGGCTCTGCTGAAGGCGGATGTGCTGAGATGCAGAGGGAGGTTAGAATCAATGAATCTTAGGCCGGAGTTCATCTCCTGGCCCAGCTGTCGACTCATAGTGCGGCCGGCAACCTGGTCTCCCTGTCTCCTGCCAAGCTGGGGGTCTGAGGGGCCTCTCTGAGCTCCCACATCCTACAGCCCTACAAGGCAAGGCAGCACTTCTGGGGAAAGACCCCTTGGGTCCCCACACAGAGTGGGGACACGGCCGGGGGCTGAGTAGAGAGGTCACCAGAGACAGCAGGTGTCCAGAAAGAAGCTGGGGAACCGAGCCACAGAGAAGGTCCCTAGGGGCGGCCGAGAGGAAGAGGCCATGGCTGGGGGCCCTGAGGGGTGAAGAATTCCGCTCTGCTGTCCCCGGTGGGCTGGCTGCTCCCCCCCACCATTCCCCACCGGGCCCCCGGGGGACCTCGCTCTAATAATGTATTTGATCGACTCGCCGGCCGCGTACAAGCGATTATTGTCTTGTCGGGAGTCAAACGTATCGATCCGGTGAGAAATATGAGCGGAGCAATGGGGCCCGCGTGTCAGTTACCAGCCCCGCTGGCCCTGGGGAGCCCCCTACGTCTCCTTTAATTACCGCTCAGCTCTGAGCCCAGTCTGGCCTCCCCTGCACTGCCTCCCTCCCAGGCTCCCTGCACCCCAAGTGGCCCCCGCTGCTCCCCAGCTCCTATGCCCTGCATGCTTTGCTCAACATGGCTTGAGGCCTCTTCTCTGGCCCAGAGGCCACCATCTCCCCTGCCTGGGCCTCCCCATGCCTGGCCGCCAGGCTCTACCCAGGAGTGCATCCCAAACTCTGCCCTTCTGTCCTCTCTCTGGCAGACGGAAGTCTCAGGCCCATTCTTCTTCAAGATTCTGTGACTCTGGCTCAGGGGCTCAGTTCTGGTCTGCCTCAGACAAAAATAGCTGAGCCATCATGGGAGGTGAGAGGGGCAGGGTGGTTTCATCCCATTGGGGAGCGTGTAAGGCTTTCCCCAGCTCCCCCGCCCTCAGCTGCAGACCCGGGAGGGCAGCTCCAGAAATGGGTGGTGCTTCTCTCCTTGCTCCCCATAAGGGGCTGACACCTGGTCATGTCCAACAGCACATTCCTGACACGGATGACGTTGACTATGTCCAGGGTGGAGCATGGGGGTGACTTGGTGGGGTTTCGACCCCCCATAATATCCTTATTACCCTCATTTCCAAGCCCCCCCAAACATAAATCCTAAATCAAAACAGAACTTCCTGGGCAAATGCAGCTTCAAGACAAGGCTCTAGCACCCCACTGCCACCAGACTGCTGTCCGGAAGACCCTCATGTATAGAAACGCTGCATCTGAGAAAGAGAGAGAGAGAGAGGTGTGGACCAGGAGGCAGCAGGTCCGAGCTGGAGCCTGGTTGATGCTGCATGGTCTCTGGATCTCCTCAGTGAGATTCAGTCCTTACAATATGGGATGTTATGGTGTGTAGATAGCTGGGAACTGCCCCCTCTGTGTGCAGATGTAAGGACCGCTGGTCATTCCCGTCGTCCAGTGGGCCTGCCTGCCTGGGCGTGTCTGGGTGCACAGGGCCTGTGTGCAGACGGAAGGGCACTAACGAAGGTCTGCCTGTGTGTTATATCCTGCGTGAGTGTGCATGGGTGTGAGTATGGGCACACATGGTCAGGAGGCGTGCCTGGGCACACGTGTAGATGTGCCCTTGTGCTGTTGGGTCCACTTGAGGGAGCTGAGGGGGTGTCTGTACAGGAATGACCAATGGAGGGTCGGGAGGGTTGGTATTGGGACCTGTGCACATAGAGGAGTGTTCCCGTCTGCTTGTGCACACGTGTGTGTGAAGTGCTGGGGTCCGTGTGTAGAAATACTTGAGTGTATGTGGTGTGTGGGTGGGTGAGTCCAGGCGTCCGTGTGCGCGCGTGTGGTTTGGGGGGTCCCCCAGCGTGGAGCGCAGCGAGTTCTGTGAGGCCTGGGGCGGGCAGGCAGGCTGTTTGGAGGCGCCAGGCGGCCGGCAGCCTCGGACCCGGGCGCCGGGAGGAGGAAGAGGGTCGCGGGCTCAGCGGAGCCTTTGTCTGCGCGGCCGTGCGCCGGGAGTCCCACGCCTTTGTGTGACCCTCGCAGGTGTGCGCGCGGGGGCGGGGATGGGGGTGGGGGGCGGGGAGGGGAGCGGAGGGAGGGGCTCCCTCCTCCGCAGCCAGCCCCGCCCTCCGACCCACTGGCTGGGCGCTGCCGCCCTCTGGCGGGTGCGGAGAGAACCGCTGGGCCGGGAGCGCCGCAGCGCAAAGGGCCAGCGGGCAGCCAGGGGACTCGATGCTCCTCTCCGCGGGGGCCGCCTCGGGCGCCTGCGTTTGTCGCCTGCCGCTCCCGACCAAGGCCCCGCCCCCCGCCCACACTGGCATTGCCCGCGGGCACCGCTTCCGCTCAGTGGTGGCCCTGGACGCCTCACCTGGGGACAGGTGCGCGGCTGGATCCCCCACCCCAAGCCGAGCGGAACACCCACCGCGAACGCCTCTTCCTGCTGCGCTTTTTGGCTTCAACGCTTTTCGGCTCTGGGCTCTTGAGAAGGCCATCTTACCTCTTTGGTCCTCAGTCTTTTCATCTGTAAAATGGGGCAAATAGTGATCGCCTCAAGAGATGATGCCTGTCATGCACAAGGTGCAGGGCTGGCGCTGAGAAAGCCCCCACAAACCTTCTAGCCAGTGTTTTGGTGGTGATTTTGTTGTTCTGGGCCCACCTTCTCCCAGACCCACTTGCCCCGTTCCAGATGTGTTTGCCCCAGTGGAGGTGGCAGGAGGCCTGCGGCAGCTGTTGCAAACACCTCCTGGAGGCGCAGCTGTAGGAGTCAGCTCTTCCAGCCTGCTTACCTTCTGCCCCACTACGCCCACTTCCCCAACACACACACATGATTTGGGGTCGCTGCCTGCTGGGGTGGGCCTTCAGGCCATGGTATTTTCCCTTCCGAAGGGGGCGGACCCTGTGGTTTCCTCCTTGGGTGACTTCCGGCAGAGAGGGCTTGGCCCCCAGAGAGGGCGGGGAGATGACACAGTTGTTCCCCCAGCCCTGCGGGGCGGGCAGCATGGTTCACTCCAGCATGGGGGCTCCAGGTAAGGGGCTGGGGCGGGCGCCACTGCCCAGGAGCACCGGCAGCACCTTGGGGTTTGTCCTGCTGTGCCGATCGCTGACCGGCCCTGCCCTTCCCCCTTGGCTGTCTCCTCTGCCCTTTCACTCTGTACCTCAGAAGCTCTCCACTTCCCACCCTGGGTCCCACCCCCAGCTCCTCTTTGTCCTCCCCTTCCACATTAGCACCTGGGGGGCCTCTGACCTCTTCTTTCCATCTCTGCTGCCCTGTTCTGGAGGGTCCAGGGGAGGAGGATGGACTCCGGTGATGGTAGCAGGCTCTTATCTGGAAGACCAGTGGGTGGGTGGCATGAGTGTTCCTTGAATGGGGACTGCAAGGGGGTCGGAAGGCTGTGTTGTTGCATTTTGAGTGTGTGGACATCTGTGTACATGTATATGAGCCGTGGTTCGAGTCTTCTGGGTGTGACTGTCCTGTGTCTGTGTGTGAGGGGCCATTGTGGATGGCATTGTGGAGGTACCCTTGGAAAGGATCGATTGACTCACTTCCTCACTTGATGCGCCTCAGATGTCACCTCCTCAGGGAGGCCCTCCCTGACCTCCCCATCTAAACCTGCAACTAATCCCGCCATTCTTGGTCCCCTCGCCCTGCTGTGTCTTTTCCTCATGGCACTTATTACAGCCTAAAAATTTATTGTATGTTTGTGTGCTTATTAACCTTGCTCCCCCCCACCCCCCAAATGTCAGTTGACTGAGCATTGTGCGTCAGGCACCATACAGGGCGATTTGTATTTGTTGCCTCATTTGGTATAATGTATCTGTCTCTGCGTAATGATAGTCATCTCTCAGCGGTGCTGATGGAAGAGTTAAATGAAGTAATGTGTGTAAATGCTTAACACAGTGCCTGGAACTCGGCAAGCGTCAATACTTCATGATTGTTTCATTTGTGGCTGTACGGGCATGGCTGTGGCATATGTGTCACATTCATGGGTGCCTGTGGGGATGAGTCTTGGTTTGGTGTGTGCCACCTTGTGTGCCTCAGTGTTTGTGGCATCTCTGTGACCCTTCATCAGCATGTATTTATTGAGCAGTTCTGTGCTGGGTGTTGGAAATACAACTGAAAAAGGCGGCTTCAGATGTGTCCTCCTGGAGTCCCCAGTCCAGCGTGGGAGACACACCTGTCACTCAGTGGAGGACACACAGGCAGAGGAGTCAGGGCTAGGATATGGGAGGCACGAGGGGCTGTGGGAGCTCAGAAGACTTACCCAATTCAGGAGGGGGGTGTCAGAGAGGGCTTCCTGGAGGAGGGATGTCTGGGCTGAGATGTGAAGGGTGAGTGGGTATGAGCAAGGTAAAAGAGGTGAGTTGGGCTGGAAGGAAGACTACTGGCAGGATGGCATGATTATTTACTGAGGTGCCCATGTGTGCAACTATGTGTAGGTGTGTGTGCACATACAGTGTAGACACAGAGATCTGGGGCCTCTGCACATGCATGCCATCTCCTCCACCACTGACTCATCCCTGTTTGGGGTTGAATGGGAGCCTCGTACATGCCAGGCACTGGGTTAGAACGTTTACTTGGATTTCTCACAGAAGTGCCCTACCCTGGAGGCCTGCTCTGGGTGCCGCTGCATGGATAGGAATTAATATATTGTGTGGCCTTGGGCATATCACTTGTCCTGCTTGGTCTCGGGCTCCACATCTGTGAACTGGATTCAGGTGTCTGCCCTGGCCATCTCCTAGGATGAGATGACTCTGGATGTGTGAGTGTGTACATGTCTGTGTGTCTGTCTGAGTGACTCTGGGTATGTGTGTATGCACATCTGTATCTATATGTCTGTGAGTGACGCCGGGGTGTGAGTGTGTGCGTGTCTGGGTGTGACTTGTGTGTGTGTAAGCACAGCTGTGCACACACATGTCTAAATATGTGTTTTGCATATCTGCCCATGTCATTGTGTCTGGGCATGTGTCTTAATGGGAAAACATTCCTGTCTTGGATCTGTGTTCATCCATCCCTGTGTGTGTTTGCGTGGTCTCCATCCATGACTGGGGCCCAGCCTGCCTGTGGCTGTGGTGTTTGCGCTATGTGGTGGCTCCTGCCTGTTGTCGGCACAGCTGTGGGGCCACCTCTCTTGTTGTGTCTGCTGCCCGTATTTCCATCCCTCCCTCCTGACAGCTCAGAAGTGTTCAGTCCCTTGAGGCCGCCCAGGGACAGCTGTGGGGCTGTGGGGGTGCGAGGTGATGCTCCTAAGGAGGCTGGGACTGGGCCAGCTGGGCCCACAGAGGTTCCCGGCAGTGCAGGCCCTGCCCGCAGGGGCTCCCAGGCCACAGCCTTGACTGAAGCGGGCTGTGGAGGCAGAGGACCCAGGGGACAGGCCAAGCGGGGCCAGGAGGGGTGAGGGGCAGCCCTTGGGCCCTCTATATTTAGCCCCATTTTCGGTAAGTGCTAACGAGAAGCTGGCCCAAGTCTGCTAAAACCGGCTGGGGGAAATGCAGAGGAGAAGTGAAAGTCCGGGGAGGGAGGGGCAAGGGAGGGGTGGGAAGGGTGGAGGGGACCCAGAGTCCCAGGCCTGGGGCAGTCGGGCAAGCGGGTGTGAGCCCAGGGGCGTGGGCAGCCCTGGGTGGGTCTGACTCAAGGATGGTGAGATTCAAGGGGCCTGGTATGGTTCTGCATTGCTTTTCCCGCCCGTTCCACTAAAAAGTTACACACTGCCTGTGATGGGAGAATGGAAGGGATGCCCATAAATAATCAACCAACCTTTCCATAGGATGAGGTTTTGAGAGGTGCTTCCGAAGACGCCTGGGGGCTGGAGCATATTGGAATCACCTGGGGGGACTTTTAAAAATCCAGATGCCCAGGTCTCAGCCTGTCCCAATGAAATCAGTGTCTGGGCATCAGTATTTCTCTAAAGTCAAGAGAAAGGGGCAAGAGGCCACCCCGCCTCGGCCAAGGCTGACAGCCTGCAGGATGAGTGGCTCGGCAGGCCTCTTAACGGGGTTACCAATGCCCTCGAGGCCCTGTTTCGGGGCCATTTGGCTTTGAGTCCGCAGTGGAAATGGAGGCCCCTATTCATCCTTGGTGAGGATGATTTGATGAGACCCTTTTCTTGGATTGGGCTCTGATGGGGGAGGAGGAAAGCAGAGCAAGGAAGGCCTGGATGAAAGGCAGCCAGGGTGCGAGGGCTGTGTGGGAATTGGGGGGGTGAGCAGAATTAAGGAGAATAAGGGAAACAGTGGTGGAAATTTCCCCTCAAACCACCCTTACCTCTCCAACCACTATCCCTGCAGTGGGGAGGGTACATAAAGGTTTAGGCTAGGGTTGCTTGGGGGTTGGGGCTGAGGGTCAGATGTCAGGTGACAGCAGGGAAGAGGCCTTGTTTGAGAGAGGATTGGGTCCTGGTCTGTCAGGGACCCTTTCATGTATTCATTCATTGCAAAGACACAGTGCCAGCATGTGCAGCGATGACTCCAGCCTGGGCCCTAAGGAGCTACAGTGTAGGGTGTGGGGTCACTTCCCAAGTGATCAGGGTGTGTTGGGCGGGCAGGGGTAGTGGCAGCCCAGAGGAGAGAGACACCAACCACCTGGGGAGTCAGGGAGGACCTCACAGAGGAGGTGACGTGGGCCTTAAAGGGGAGTAGGACTTTGCTAATAGAAAAGGAAAAGGTGCCCCAGGTGGGAGAAGAGCAGAGGCAAGGGCCTGGAGGAGGGAGATGAGGGCCTTGGGGCCACCCTTGTTCATTCGACCCATATGTCCTGTGCTGGGTAGTGTTGGGGACCCCAAGATGAATCAGACGGGCACTTGAAGGGGGGAGACACACGAGGGTGCAGATGGCTACAGCCTCTAGGACCGTGGCAAGGGGAGATGCCGGGCCAGGGGGAGCGAGGTAAAGGAAGCAGGGGAGAGACCTCTGGGGGACCAGGGGTGACTTCATAGAGGATGGAGCCTGTGCTGGGTCCTGAAGGATGAGTAGGAGGTCATCAGGTGGAAAGAGTGGGGAAGAGTGTTCCTGGCAGAGGGACCAGCCCACGCCAAGGCCTCAGGAAACGTTTGCTAAATGGCAGAGAGAAAGCAGGACAGAGACAGGAACAAGTAAGAGACAGAGAGAGCTGCAGGGACATTCAGCAAACATTTCTAACCTCTTCTTCTGGGTTGGGTGATGCCAGGGACCCAGCGATGAGTCACACCAGGCCTGCCCCTGGTCTGGTGGGAAAGGACCGGCACTCAGACAGCCACCACCCTGCAGGCTAGGGACTAGGACAGCGGGAGGGCACGGCTGTGAGAGGCTGTGTTGGTTTGTTAGAGCTGCCAAAACAACATACCACAGACTGGGGGGCTTAAACAACAGAAATTAATTTTCTCGAAATTCTGGAAGCTAGACATCCAAGGTCAAGGTATCGACAGGGTTAGTTTCTTCTGACGACTTTCTCCTTGCCTTGGGATGACCGCTTCTCCCTGTCTCCGTGTGGTCTTCCCTCTGTGTGTGTCTGTGTCCCAGTCTTCTCTTTTTATAAGGACATCTGTCATATTTGTTTGGGGCCCACCTTAATGACTTCATTTTAACAAAGACCCTATCTCCAAAGAAAGTACATGCTGAGTTACTGGAGGTTAGGACTTCAAGATAGAAATGTTGGGGGGCACAACTCAGCTCATAACAGAGGCCAAGGAGGAGCACGAACTCTCTGGGGTGGAGGTGAGGTCAGAGGCCAGCCTGGTCTGCGGGTAGGAGAGGGATGTACCAGCTGGGCTGGGAGCACAGAACCTGTAAGGTCTGGCCTCCCCATCAAGCAGGACCCCTAAGCAGAGGGAGATGCCTGGTGTGGTTGAAGAGCAGGATGCATGAGTAGCAAGAAATGGGCAGTGGAGGGTGGCAGGGGCCACACCCCGAAGGCCAGACCATGGAGCCTGGTCTTTTCTTGTGGAACCAGAGAGCCGCGGAAGGGTTCAGGGCCAGGCAGTGATGAGTGTGGGAAGGATCTCCCTGGGGCCATGTGGACACTGGCTGGAGAGAGCGGCCAGGGAGGAGGCAGGGATGCTAGGAGGGCTGAGATTTAGGGCCGAGTCAGGGTTACCGGCTGCCTAGAGCAGGGCCAGGGTCTGGGAGATTTAGAGGCAGGATCAGGCAGGGCTCCTGCCTTCGATGCCTCAGAGTCAGGAGTGAGGCCTCATCGCCTGGCTCCCTTTGTGTCCTCCTGTGTTTCTCAGATCGTTAGCCACTCGGTGCACCATCCCCAATGCCCAGAAACAGGGCCTGAGCTCCTGCAGCATCCTGGGCACCTACCCCTTCCCCTATCTCACCAGCCTATGCCTTAATAGGACTCTGTTCTGGCTTAGTATTATTTATATTTTTAGCCTTTAAATGTTTTTCTTTTTTTGTGTGTGTGTGAAAACATAACGTACGTATAGTAAAGTGCTCAAATTTTAAGTGTACGGCTTGATGGATTTTTATGTATGTATAGACTCCTGTATCCACCCAACAGATCAAGTTGCAGAACATTTCCACCCCGCTGCAGGCTTCCTCATGCCCTTCCCCAAAGGTACCCACTAATCTGACCTTGATCACCTGATATCATCTTGCCTGTTTTTGGGCTTCACATAATCGGAGTCCCACTGTCTGTCCACTTTTGTGTCTGACGTCTTTCCCTTGGCCTCACATAGGTGAGATCCAGTGGTGTGTGTGAGATGCGTACAGTGGTGTGTGTGTCTGCTCTTTTCCTTGCTGTGGAGTATTTCATCGTATGGACATACCACATTGTGTTGACCCTTTCTCTGTTGACAGGCCTTGGTTATTTCCAGTTCTGGGCCAATGCAAAAGGGCTGCTGGGAACACGGGTGCCCGAGGGCATTGGTGGCAGGAGGCTCCCTTCTCTTGGGTGGATGCCCGGGAGTGGACGTGCTGGTCATAGGGAGGGGGCACCTCTTCAGCTTTCCTGAACTGTGTCGATTTACACTCCCACTGGCAGTGTGTGACCTGGCTCTTGAATCAGAAATTTTAAACCTGAGTGATCTTTCATGTTGAGTAATCCTCAATTGCAAAATTCCTGGACTTTTTTTTTTTTTCAATTGCTGAGGATGTCCCAGCTCTCTCTTTAGCTGACCTTCTTTAAGTATCTTGGGTACAAGGCACGCTAGAGCTGGACAGCTCCTTTGATAGGGTGGGGTCAAGATTTAGTTGGGGATTTGGAGTGAGTCGTGGGGCAGACTTTTGGGTCAGACTCGGAGTCATGATTAGGGTCTGAGGCTGATTGGGCGTCAAGGTCAGATTAAGGTCTTTGATCATCCAGACGGGAGTTGGGATTCAGGCTGGGGAAGGGGAGTGAGAACGGGTCAGGCAGAAGCTCAGATTTGTATGGGGGTCTAGGACCAGGAAGTGCTGGGAACGAGTCAGTGTCAGGGTGAGCTTGGGTTAGGGTGACAGCTGGAGATGAGGTAGGTGGAAGTCACCACTGGGGTCCATTAGACTGTTGCAGTTCTGATTAGAAGCGAGGACCCTGGAGTCATGAAGACTGGGGGTCCTATCAGGACAACTTTACTGTCTCACTGTGCTCTTTGGAGGGTGACACCTCCCTTGGAACCTCAGTTACCTCCTATGTAAAATGGGGGTAATGTTAGCACCAGCTGCTCATGTGAGTTCTGAATCATACTTAGTGCTGTGCTTGACGCTGGTAGGCACTGACCTTTCCATTGTTGGTGTTGGAGCACTGTGAAGACAGAGCATTTGTCTCCATTGCTTTATGTCCCCTGGTGCCAGCTTGCCGTCTCTCCTTGGCCACCTCCCTTCATTTCCCAGGTCTATGGAACTATAGAATAGGATGCATTTTTAGGGGCAGGTATCTAGGTTGGATTTGAGTGTGCAGCTGGGATTCAAGGATAAAAAGTCTAGGATTAGGTTCGAGGACAAGGTCAGGGGCAGAGTGGACGGAGTTGGAGCTGGAGTTACAGAGGTCAGAGTTGGGCTGCTAGGCCTGTGCGGTGAACACGAGAAGGGTGGCCGGGTGGGAGTGAGGTGTGGACGGGAAAGTGGTGGGCTGGGGGCTGGGGCCAGAGGGCGGCTGAATCACACCCAGAGATCTGCAGATTTGCTCCTTTGGGGATGCTGCAGTCCCTTCACACCCCTCAGGCCCCACTCAGAGTGGAAAACATGCCTCACCCGAAACCTGGTGAGGCAGGACGGGTGCCTGGGTGGCACGCCTGAGGAGGAGGCCCAAGGCTGACTCGCTCCTTTGGAACATCACCAACCTCCTCCTGGGCAGCTGAAGCCTTCTCAGGACGGCCATCTACCCCCAACCCTGCCCCAGGGCCTCACAGGGGCTGACATTCCCTGCGCCACCTTCTGGAGGGGTGAAAGGATCAGGCAAAATCCCTAAGGCCTGAAGGCCCCTTTCTTGTCCTGATGGAGGAGGGCAGAGGCCCCGAATGGAGGGCACGTCTCTTGAAGAGAGACACCTGCAAGGTGGCGGGGGGTGAGCGGGGCTTTGGGGAGAGGCTGGGGTGGCCTGAGAGCCCTCCTGGCTTTCCCTCCCTCACCCCACTTGCATCCCTCCTCTGTCCCCAGAAATAAGAATGTCTAAGCCCCTGGAGGCCGAGAAGCAAGGTCTGGACTCCCCGTCAGAGCACACAGGTGGGTGGGGAAGGGAGCAGGGAGGACAGAGGGTCACCGTGGGCAGGGGCAGGTGTGGTAGGGGAGCTATGGGGGGTGGCTGCTGACAACTCACCCTTTCCCTCCCGTTGCAGACACAGAAAGAAATGGACCAGACACTAACCATCAGGTCAGGAGGGAGTGGATGAGCAGGAGGAGTGGGCAGGGGGAGAAGGGAAAAGAGGGGGACTCTGTGGGGGAGGAGCAGGGTATCAGAAGCTGCTTCATCTCACTGTTCCCATCCCCCACCCCAACTTTCTCTTCGCAGAACCCCCAGAATAAGACCTCCCCGTTCTCTGTGTCCCCATCTGGCCCCAGCACCAAGGTAAGCACCTGTCAGAGCAGTCAGGGCAGGGGGAGAGGGGAGAGGTGTCCCATGATGGGTGACATTTGGCATTTGGGAGAGTCCTGCATGCCTGCCTCGGGGCCCAGGGCCTGAGGGGGCACCGAGCCCTGGTACCTTGGTGACAAGGCTCCTCCCGCCCCTTCTCACCCTTGGGCTCCCGCCCCAGGCCTGTGACTCACCCAGGCTCCTTCCCCTTCCCTGGGGGGTGGGGGTGGCCAGGGAAATCCCCCCCAGAGCCCCAGGGCGATGAACAACAGGAAGCCGAGGGCCCCGCCCCCATCCCAACTTCCCTGACCGAACAGGGGCCTGCCCCACCCCCCGCCCCCCAACACATACTCAGGGGCCAGCCTGGGACAGCCGGGGAGGCTGGGGGTTGCAGACCCAGTGAGGTGGGCTGTGGGGATACCACAGTAGAGGATGAGGAGGAAGCCGGAAGTGGCCAGATAGAGCAAATCCCAAATCCAGATAGGGCCCTGCTACTGGGCACTACTGGGCTTCCCGGGGTGTCTGGGACCTAGGTTTCCACCCTCCAGCCTGGTTGGGGGCTGCTGGCAGGTCCACTGGCCTGAAAGCAACACAAAGGACAGGGGCAGCAGGGTCATGGGCATGACTCCTGACCCTGACAAAGGTGGCCGAGGGATGGGATGGGGGGCCGGGAACTGCTCTGTGACCATGGAAAAATCACTTCCCCGCTCTGGGCTTCTCAGTTTCCTCTTCTCTAACCTGGGTCGGGGGGGGGGGGGGGGGGCGGGCGGCAGTCAGATTGGATGACCTTTGAGGTGCCTTCCACTGCTAGGGCGCCCTGATGCTGCTTAGTGGATGGGTGTCTTGCCCTCAGCATGTTGGACAGGGCCCAGGGGAGGAGGGCTCCGGCTCTGACCTCCTTCCCTCTGATCTCAGGCTCCGCTCTGGCTGTAGCCCACAGAGCAGAGCATGTGTCCATCATCCCCACCCTTCTCAGCTGAATCTTTGCAGCCTCTCCTGCCCCACAGCAGCCCTGCTTCTCTGTGGGGAAACCAGTGGGGCCCAGGGAAGTAAGTGTCCTCATTCCCCTTCCCTGGCCTGGGCCCTGGTTCCCAGGAAACCTCAGGAAAGCCTAAGGCAATGAAGGCGGCAGCCTCTGACTGCAGGTCTCCATCCATCCAGCGTCCTGTTCTCCGCTCCCTCTCACTCCGGTTTCTTCTGTGTCAGTCTTTCCCTCCGTTCAGTGATTCATGTGCTCCCATCACAGTTTCAGACAAATCCACACACGACCACGTACAATTATTTACATCATAATTTTGTTAATTGGCTCAATTTTTAAAAACATTTTATTATGGAAAATGTGAAGCAGATACAAAAGTAGAAAGAAGTATACAATGAATATAAACCCCCAGGTACCCATCAATCGGCTTCAACAATTATCAGCTCATGAACTGGCTCGCTTTTCAACAGTTGAAATAAACGTTTTTTAAATGGAAATTTCATGAATGGAAAACCAGAATCACTTGCCATGGAAATAAATACAATGATTATTAAAATGCACCCGGAGACTCTTGCGTACTGAAGGGTCTGAGCCTGAGCCCTGTTCTCTGTTTGTTAAAAGAGGACAGTAGCCAGTGTTGGGGACATCCTAGCACCTAACGGAAACTTTCTTTTTTTGTTTTTTTTTGTTGTTGTTTTTTGAGGAAGATTAGCCCTGAGCTAACATCTGCTGCCAATTCTCCTCTTTTTGCTAAGGAAGACTGGCCCTGAGCTAACATCCGTCCCCATCTTCCTCTACTTTATATGTGGGATACCTACCACAGCATGGCTTGCCAAGTGGTGCCATGTCCGCACCCGGGATCCGAATCGGCGAACCCCGGGCTGCCAAAGCAGAACATGCACACTTAACCTCTGTGCCACCTAGCCCCGAGACTTTCTTAAGAGAACCAGAAAGAATGAAGGAGCTTGAAAGAGGGATGGTGTTCTCACCACAGCCTGCAATGTTTGTTTTTTAACTTTTAATTAAAATATGATACACATAGATCTTCAGTATACAGCTCTGTGGCTTTTCAAAACTGAACACCCATGTCGCCAGCACCAGATCAAGAAGCAGAACACTACTGGACTTCCAGAAGGCTCTTAATTCTCCACTAGGAACAGCCACTGTCCCGCATTCTAACACTCACTGTTGTTTCATGCTCATCTCTGCACCCTTTAAACGTTCTGCCATTCACATCCCATACTTTGGGGCATGCCACTCACTCTTATTTGTTTCCTGGGCCTCTGTCCATTCGTCTCAGTCTGCATTCCGAATGCCATGCCTCTGCCAAGCCACTGTATCATGTTGTGCGAATTTCTGTCCCTCTCTGGACCTCCTTTGGCAAAATGGTGCTGGGACATTAGGCTGAAGGATGATCCCTAATGTCCCCTCTGGGCCTGAAAGTGTGTGATCCATGAAGCCATGCCTCCTGCCATCCCGACATGTCCTTTACCAACAGGCCCATCTGGCTTGTTATCTAGGAGAGGAAAGAGGCCAGGACTGCTCTATGCTGGTCTCGCCTATGTGTTCAATGTGAGATGCACCGGCATCCTGAGCAGAGAGAGGGGGCGGGGCTCAGCGGACTCCTGGGGTGGAGGCTGAGAGCCGGCAGCCCTGGGCCACATCAGGCCTACAAATGTGCTTTTCTGGTCCTGCCAGTGTTTTTGCTTTAGATTTTGAAATGAGTGGCCGGCAAGAGCAGAGCGGGAGCTGGGCAGGCCTCCCTTCAGGTGGGCAGGCTCTCTTGCCTGGTCCAAACCTGCCCACGTCACTTGTTTGTGCTGTCTGCCTGTTTCTGTACGCACTTGAGTTCATGACCTGTATTCTAAAGTGGTGATTTTTTTTAATACCCCAAGGCTCTTTCTCTAATACAGTCCTTCTCCATTAGGCAGATAAGAGATGCACCTCGGGCTGAGGCAGATGAGGGGTATGGGACCCAGAACTCTCTTATTTGACATCCCGGGGCCCTCACTGGCATCATTTCCCATTTTACAGATGGGGAAACTGACTCTCAAGAGGGGAAAAGTGCTCTTCAAAGGTGATGCTCCTCTGTAGGGATTTTGGGTGCACGGGATGTGTTAGCCCCATCTGACTGATGAGGAAACTGAGGCCAGAGGGTGGCCCGCCCGATGCTCCCAGCTGGCCTGTGCCGGGTCTCATCCCCGTTCTCCAGTCCACCCCTCCTGTGCCAGCCCGAGGCTGCCTTTGCCACACACGTGCCCTCTCTTTGGTTCACAGGTGGGCATTCTCTCTGGCCTCCACTTAACATTCTGGGGTCCCGGACCCTGCCTCTCTCCCCCCCAGATCAAGGCTGAAGACCCCAGTGGCGACTCAGCCCCAGCAGCACCCCCGCCCCCTCAGCCGGCTCAGCCACATCTGCCCCAGGCCCAACTCATGTTGACGGGCAGCCAGCTAGCTGGGGTAAGTACCGGGGAAGGATGGGGAGGGTGGGGTACAGGCTAGCCGCCTCCCATCTGTTACAGGACTGGTGGCCAGGAGAGGACAGGTCCCACCAGGGCCATGACCTCTTTCTCATGACTACTTCTTGCCCTCTTCTGTCCTCCTGGGAGACTTGCCCCCTGACCTGCTTGGCTCAGGCACTAACCCCTCTCTGCCTTCTCTGCTCCTCCCCATGCCCCTCCTCTGGCCCCTGCTGCCCCTGCCCCCCAACAGCTCACGGCACTGATGCCAGCTCAGCAGCAGCTCCTCCTGCAGCAAGCGCAGGCCCAGCTCCTTGCCGCCGCCGTGCAGCAATCCAATGCCGCCGCTGCCGCCGCCGCTGCCTCCTCCACCTCCTCTTCCTCTTCCTCCTCCTCTTCCTCTGCCTCCTCCTCAACCTCGCAGCCCCCAGCCTCCTCTGGGGGAGGCGACCTGCCACCATCACAGCCTGCCAGCCAGCCCCCTGGGACCCCACAGCTCACCCTGTCCCAGCCCATCCAGCTCACAGCACAGGTAAGGGCAGCTGGAGGAACACGCTCCCTCCAGCAGAGGACCACAGAAGCCGGGAGTGTGCAGGGGGCTGACTGGTCCATGTGGACTGATCTGACCACTAGCTATGTGCTGGGTAGTTCTCAGAAACCCTAGGAAGCCTTGGGAGATGCTGCTGCCCATCTCTCAGGGGGGTAAAACGAGGCTCAGGAGGGGGACATCCTTCACATGATGGAGTGCCTGGCTAAGCGCGTTTGGTGCGTCTTGCTGAGGGTTCACACCCACCTGGGAGGTTGGCGCATTATCCTCAATTTACAGCTGAGGAAACCAGGAGTCACTCCCATGTATGAGACCTGTGTGGGTGCAAAAGAAAAGGCTGAGAATCAGAATAAGTACCCCACATCGCATCCTGGGCTCATCCAGCGAGACACTTTCAGAAAAAGGGCCTGTGATCTGAGTTAGGAAATGCTGCATCCTCTTTCCCCTTTCTGGAGACTTCTGGTAATACATTGAATCATGAGTTAGTGGCTATATCAGTTTCCTAGGCTGCCAGAGCAAAGTACCACAAATTGGATGGCTTAAAACAACAGAAATTTATTATCTCAGACCACAGAATCCAAAATCAAAGTGTCAGCGGGGCTGTGCTCTCTCTGAAGGCTCTAGGCGAGAATCCCTCTTTGCCTCTTCTAGCTTTTGGTGGTGCCCGAAATCCTTGGCATTCCATGGCTTGTAGCTGGATCGCTCCAGTCTCTGCCTCTGTTATCATCTGGCCATCTTCTCTCCGTGTGTGTCTGTCTCTGTGTCCAAATTTCCCCTTCTTATAAGGACACCAGTCATTGGATCGGGACCCACCTTCATGACCTAATTTTAACTCGATTACTTCTGCAAAGACCCTATTTCCAAATAAGGTCATGTTTATAGGCACCAGGGATTAGGACTTCCAACATATCTTTTTGGGGAACACAATTCGACCCATGACAGTGGCCAGCAGATTTCCCATAAGGATAGCTGACGGGAGCAGGGTAGGAGCTGGGCTGGCTTCCCTTCCTGATGGGCCTGCTCTCTCCAGCCCACCACATCCACACCTGGCCATGTCACCCATTTGTGCTGTCTGCCTGGTTTCTGTAAGCATTTGGGTCTGTGGCCCGTGCTCCAGGTCAGTGAAGGTCCTAAGTCCTACAGCAGAGGACCCTATGTAACTTCCCGTGGCCCCGTGTTTCCCACAGTGACTGTTCCTCTGATTGTTTCTCCCTCTCCATCCCCTTCCGTGGAACCCGAGGCAGATGCTGTCCACACAAGGGAGCTGTCCAGCACCCACGCGGCTGTTCTCTTGACAGAATTTGGCCTCCAAGGGGCCTGTTCCACTGCTGACTAGTGCTCCCATTTGGGACTGTCCTTAACACTGAGCTGGAATCTGCATTCTTAGAGCTTCCTGCTGCTGGGCCTGGTTCTGCAGAATCACACAGAGCAACCTGTGCCCGCTGCTCCATAACGGCTCTTCCAGATGTAGCCTCCCAATACCTGGCTCGTCCCAGCAACAATAAATAGAGCCTGTCATTGCAGCCTTTGTAGCAGGCACTGTGCTATCAATGACCCCCTCGAACCCACAAATCCTCACCACGGCCAAGGCTCCAAGGGGCAAAGTGACTTGTCTGCCCCATGTCACACCGTGAGTGCGGCCTGGGAGTCTAGGGCTCTAACCGCGTGATCCAGGCTGCAGCCTTCCCAGGACGTGTTTCCCTCCCACCGTGGCCACCAGAGACCCCACAGCACATGTTCTGCTTGCCTCGCGGCACACACGGCTCCTCACTGAGCAACGCCAAGGCTCAGAGCTCCTCACTAGGTGCCCCTGCTCTTGTTCTCCTTTCTCCCTGGAAGTCAGCTCCCTTCTTTTACCTGGTCAGCATCTCTTCATCCTTTAAGCCCCAGCCTGGGAGTCCACACCTCTGGGAAGTCTTCAGTGACTTCCCTCCCTCCTGCTGCTTTGATTTTCTGCCTCCTGCCGCCTCTGCGGGACCCCAGCCCAGGCCTCTCCTCCTGCCCCAGCCCAGATGGCCCAGAGCTGTGTGAGAATATGCCTGTGGAAATACCTGTTGAAGGGACAAAGACTAGAGGGAGGGAGGAGGGACAGGACAGCCTAAGGCAGACCCAGCGAGGCCATCATCCCCTGTGAGCAGCAGACACTACTTCTGTTCGTACACCCTTAAAACCACCTCCCCCAGACCCCCAGAAGCCCTGGCAGCAGCAGGCCAACCCTTTGCCACTGCTATCCACCCAGGCTTGATTCTCCAGGTCTCCTCAAACCCCTCCCTCCCTTTCCTCTCGCTCCCTACGCCCCAGCTTCCCTCAGCTCTGATCTTCCCTTGTCTGTCCTCTGTAAGTGCAAAGCTGGCCAAGTTTGTTTTCTGGGAGTTCTGTCACCCTGTGACCTCATTTCCCCACAGACAAACCTTTGTCCTATCTGCCCATGTGTCAGGCACCATGCTGGGTCCAGGCTGCGGTTGGGACCATGTTCCTGCTGCCCACCACAGGCACAGCCGTCCCCAGCCCTGGGCTTGAACCTCTCTCCTCAGCCTGTGTCTCCTGCCACTGAGTCCACTTCCTCTGCCTGCTCGGCTCTGTCTTGCTGTCATTTCGCAGACATCTCCCGTGTGTCAGGCCCTGGCAGGAAGCTGAGGACTTAGGACTAACTCAGACCCAGCGTTGTCCCCAAGGGGCTCCCAGCCTCGTAGGGAAACAGATACACCAACAAACCACTAAGAAATGTTTCACTTGAAAAATACTAAGAAAGCCAAAAGCCCCTGTAACCCCTATCACTTTAAAATTACATAAAGGACGAAGGGAAAGTCCCCCGTCCGTCCCTCTAATGCCAGCTTCCAAAGTAATGTCGGTTAAACAGTCTGGCAGGAAGCTTCCCTGCATTTTCTAGCTTGTACAGATAAAGGGATGATTTTGACACAATTTTATAATTTGTGTGTCCCACATTCAGCACGATGCCTTCCACCAAGAGGGGGGCGCAGGGATGTTTACTGAATCAATGAGGGATGTTTTGCTGCAGCTTTTCAATCAAGGGTAGGGAAGGCATCTCTCCAGGGGAGTAATTCAGACTGTCTAGGGTAGGGGTAGGCATTGATCGCAAATTTACATCAGCTGTTAAAACATCATTTTGTATTTGAAGAACCAAAAAAAAAATATCTCTATTTCATAATATAACCACAGCAAATAAAGCTTAACAAAATCTTTTAGGCTGGTAGGACCTAGTGAATAAAGGTTTCCCAGAGAAACCTACTAGATGTGGTGGGAGTGTGGGAAAAGAAAGGTGACCTGTGTCTGAGGGAGTCAGGGAAGGCTCCCAGGAGGAGGTGGTATCTGAACCAAGGTGGGACAAGTAGGAGTTTACTAGGTGGACAAGCTGGAGAAGGGGGTTCCAGGTGTGGGAATGGTGAATGTGAAGTGAGAGAGCAGGGCAGGCTCAGGAAGTTGGGAGATGGGAGCCCATGGTGGAAGACAGCAAAGGATGAGCTGGGAGGGAGTGTCCGCCGGGTCTAAGCTCTGCTCCAGGCTACTGAAGAAGAAAAGGGAATATTTGGCTCAGATCCCTGAAAAGGCCCAGCCTGGAACGTCAAGCCTGGCCCCAGGGACGTCTCCCTTTTCACTCTGGGGCGGGCAAAGTGGGTGCCAGCTTCTAGACTTGCGGCCGCCGGGCCCAGGGAGATAAAACATGCCTGCTGGCCAGGTTTGAGTCAGTGCCTCCGACGCCTGAGAAGGTGGGGTCAACCCCACCTGGACCGTGTGACCTGAGAGTGGGGGACAGCAAGTCCCCAGGAGGAAGAGATGGGTCCTACTGCTTGAAGAAGGGACAGAGAATGCCAGGCCAGCCAGACCACCCATCTGGAGGTGTGTCATCAGTGCACCCACAGGCCCCTGGAGTCCAGGAGTTGGCCGCGGCTGCCAGTCACGCCACGACTCCTGGATTTTTAGCATCTGTTATTGCTCATCTAGCCTGGATTTTTAGCATGAGGTAGCATGGGATGTAGCACCATCCACATGTAGGTGTTTTTTCTCCCTGTTGAATGGTTCTCTGTTCTGTGGTGTTCTGCCCCAATTGCTGGGACTTCCTGTGGCAGGGCCAATCTCTGAGGGACGAAGAGCCCATACTAGAGACAGGCCGCCTCTGTCCACACCACCCCCTCCTTCTAGAGATTCCCCTAGTGGAGTGACTGGAATAATCATAGTTGTTTATTCATTCGACTAGCACTTATTGAGCACCTTGTGTATGCCAGGCGCCTATTCATGGCCCTGAGAGGACAGCTGTGAACAAGGCAGAGGTGGCTGCCCTTGAGAAATTGATGTTCTAGTGGGGAGACAGACAGTAAACTAGTAAACAAACCAGCAAAACAAGACAGTTTTAGATTAAGTGTAATGAAGAAAATGAAACAGAGTGGTGTCAGAGAGGGAGGAAGCCACTTTTAGTGGGGTGGTCAGGAAAGTTTCACTGAGAAGGTGGCCTCTGAAAGCTGAGGCATGAATGAGTCAGTCATGAAGAAGCTGGGGTGGGGGGGGAGAGCTTAGGAAGCGGGAAGAGCCAGTGCAAAGGCCCTGAGGCAGAAACCTGCTTGGCTTGTTCAGGGCACAGAGGAAGGAGGTACGGCTGGAACAGAGTGAGTGTAGGAGGCAAGTAAAAGGTGGGGGGAGGGGGGCGGCGAGGCGGGGTATGGTGGCAGGCAGGACCAGGTTTTGCAGGGCCTCATAGGCCAGATCAAGGAGTTCAGAAAGTATGCTAGGTATGATGGGAAGCTGTTTGGGGGTTTCAAACAGGCGAGTAGCATGACCCAATTGACTCTTTACAAAGCTCCCTGCAGCTGCTGCAGGGAGAATGGACTGCGGGGGATGGGAGGAGAAGTGAGGAGCCCAGTGGGAAGTCCTTGCAGGCATCCAGGTGGGACATCAGGGTGATGGTCGGGGTCCGGAATGCTATTTTGTGTGGATCTGATAGATCAAGGGTGACTCCCAGGATTTTGGCTTCAGCCCCTGGGTAGTGATGAGGTGGTTTCCTGTGTTGGGGAAAACAGGGGAGGAGCAGGGTGTTTTGAAGGGCTGGGCTAGGGAACCACGAGTTTGACTTTGGATCCGGGAGGCGGTGAAGAGTGTAGTGATCATCCACGCGGAGACATCAAATAGGCAGACGGCTATTTGAGGCCAAAGCTCGGTGGAGAGTCCGGGTGGGAACTGGAAGTTGGGAGTTGTCAGGAACAGGATGGAATTGACAGCCAGATGGGGGGTCCTGCCCTCGAGAGCTCGTGGTCGAGTGGGATGACATGACGGGGAGGACATGAGGGTGCAGTGGTAGCAAATGCTTGTATTGGAGGAGTATGTGTGATTTCCAAAATGCTTTGTGGACAATAATATCACTCAGGCCTCGGAGCAACCCAGCGAAGAGTTAGACATTATTGTCCCCATTTTTGTAGATGACAAAACTGAGGCCCCGAGAGGGAAATGACTCAGTCATAATGACTACCATTTATTATTATTATTCACTACCATTAAGTGAACAGAGATCAGGCTAAGCATTATTCACGCGTTGTCTCATTTAATTCCTTTAATAGCCCCATGAGGTAAGAATTATTGAGGTGTCACCTGAGGAAATTGAGGCTTAAAGGGGTAAGGGACTGTCCATGGTCCCACAGTGTGTGAGGGACAGAGTCAAGTTGCTGGCTGTCTCCAGAGCCCGGGTCTTTCCAGGATCCCGTGCATCGTCACAGTTAAGGAGGCCAAGGCCCAGAAGGGAGAGTTGGCTTTCCCCGAGTCACACAGCAAGAATCAGGCAAGAGGGCCAAGACTCAATCCTCTGAGTTCTCAGCTGGAAGGGACCCTTGCACCCCTCTACTTTACCCTCCCCCAGTGTAGGGACTCCCTCTGCACCATCCTGGGCAGGTGGGGGGTGCAGTTTCACCAGGTGGCTCCCAGAACAGGTGCTCACTGCCTTCCCAGGCAGCCCATTCCACCGCTGGGCAGACTGACACAAGCCTGTGCTCATTTTGAACACAATCGATCACAATACAATTTCTGTGGTCCCCATCTCCCACCCCTTCCTGTCCTCCCCTCTCTGGACTTAACCCTAGGCGGTCCACGTTTTAGAACGGGATGTCTGGAATGGTCATAATTTGCCATATCAGTGTTGGCAAGTGAGTGTCGACACACACGCCAACACCATTCCAGTCGTGGAGCCTGTGTGGAGGCCGGAGCGGGGGAGTGGGGAGCGGCCCTGTGCGCTGGAGCGAGGCTGCACCTGGGCTGGGCGCAGACAGCGTGAAGGATGCTTAGCCCAATGTCTGTTCACTTAGTGGTAGGCCTCCTCCAGTTCGTTCTTAAGGCTATCTCCTCCCCCGAGGGGGAACAAGCCCAGATGGGAAAGTGGGTGATTACACGGCAGTTCACCTATGTGTCATATAAACCATGTGTCTCAGGCTTTCTGCCCCAATCCGTGGTCAGATCCCAGCTGTGGCAAAGCACAGCCAGTTTGCCCTGAAACACCACCCATCCTGGGTTCTACCTCATTCATTCATTGAAAATTCACTGCTCGCCTGTTAGGTGCCTGCACTGGGGTGGGGAGTGATCAGAATACAGCCCTGAGCAAGAGTTGGTCTCTTCCCTTCTTGGCTCTGATGAGGCGTGCTAACGACTGTGCTAGTTTTTCTCACGGGTTAGAGACGGAGCAGATCATCCACTAAATATCCTGGCCAGGGCCCTTCCCGGGTCTCTCTGCTTACGGTAACTTCTCCACCATCTGACTCGGTCGTAACACGCCCCCAAGTGGCTTCAAATCGCCACACTGCCTCTAGATTGTGGAGAAATGGGGCCTCCTACTGGCTAAGCGCAGTGCTGAGCCAGCTCACTGTTCACCCACGATCTTCTCTCTTTCTTTCATTCTTGAATTCCTTTAGTCAGCAAACATTTAGTGAATGTCCACCAGGCCCAGGCGCCGTTCCCATGGGGGATGCAGTGAGGAACAAGGAGACGAGTCCGTGCCCTCATGGAGCTGGCGCCCAAACCTGGTGGGGAGACAGATAGGAAGCCGATAATTGCTATGAAGGAAAGAAAAGAATGTAATTTAAGACAGTGACTGAGGAAAAGGAAGACTGCTTATCAGAGCGGGCGGCCAGGGGAGGCCTCTCTGAGGAGGGGCATTTGATAGAGACTTGAATGATGAGGAGGGGCCAGTCACAGGCAGATCAAGAATGGCGAGAACAGCACAAGCAAAGGCCCTGAGGTGGGGACTTCTTTCTGTTTTTGGTAACAGGAAGGAGACCAGTGTGGCAGAGTTAGGGAGTGAGAGAGTCGTGGGAGGTGAGGAAAGCCGGGTCATGCAGGGCCACGGCAAGGAGTTAGATCATATTACAAACGCCATGAAAGCCAGTGGAGGCATTATGGTTCCATTAATATGTTAGAACAGGAACCTGGATTCCACAGACTGCCCTCAGAGGGGTCCGTGGATAGAATTCGGGGTGGGGGTGGGGCTGTGAACTTGGGTGGGAAAAAAATTACATCTCGATTTTTACTTTCCTCTAACCAAAAATGTAGCATTTCCTTCTGTTATGATATAGGCCACAGACCACAGAAGCGTTAGCAGTACTTGGACTTTGTCACCAGTGGAATCACAGATACTTCCATATTCTCCTACGGCTGTTGCAAATCTCGCAAAATATCGTCTATGAGATTACAGTAGTCATCAGACCCATTGCTTGCTCTTGTCACTACTGTCAAAATTCAGAATATGTTTGATGACTATATTTCAATATAATTGATTTCATTTGAAATCCTTTATATTTTATTTTATGCATTTTTAATTCTGAGAAGGGGCCAGTAGGTTTTGTCAGACACCACAGAATTCAGAGCACAAAAAAGTTTAGAACTTTTTGGTAGGAGTCGTGGATGGATTGGCTGGGTTGGGGAGAGGAAGGGAAGAGGGAATCAAGGGTGACCCCAAGTGCTGGGCCGAGTAATGCGGATGGGGGTGTGGTTAAGTTTTTCCTTTGGACGCCTCTCCAGGAGACCACACTGCAAATTGGGATTCATTTATCCCCCCTCCTTTTCCTCTCCCTGCTGATTCAGAAAGAAATCTGGAGACACCTCTCTTTCAGGCTTTTGGGGAGAAAAGGGGATTTTCACTGAGTGTGACGCTCAGGAGAGACAGGAGTTAACAAATATTTTAATCAACAAGCTAAGGGGGGCCGGCCCTGTGGCTGAGTGGTTAAGCTCACGTGCTCCGCTTCAGCGGCCCAGGGTTTCACTGGTTCGGATCCTGGGCGTGGGCATGGCACCGCTCGTCAGGCCATGCTGAGGCAGCGTCCCACATAGCACAACCAGAGACACTCATAACTAGAATATACAACTATGTACCGGCAGGCTTTCGGGAGTAGAAAAAGAAAAAGGAAAAAAATAACAAGAAAAAGAAGATTGGCAACAGATGTTAGTCAACCGGTGCCAATCTTTAAAACAAACAAACAAAAAAACAAGCTAAGGATTATAGGAAATCAGAAAAATGCTAGCAGTAAGACTTATTTCTGGTCTTATTCATTTGATTAAATTCAGTGGGTATTTAATGGGGGCTTACCAGGACCTTTTAAGAGTTAGGGAGACATGAAAATAAGACATGGCCTCCGCCTTCTCGAGTTTCAGTCTAGCAAAGGAAAAATATAATAAGCAAATGGAACACATTGTGAGAAATGCAGTATAGAGCAGGCTGTGTTCAGTCTTGTCGGGCTTGAAGTTTATACAATTTGCAGAGCCTTTTAGGAAAAAGAAGACAAAATTATGAGATCAAAATTAGGTATGGAGTCTTGAAAGGGTCCACTGTAAATGGGAGGCCTGAAGGCCAAGCTTCACTCACTGCAGGGTCAGTCTATGTGCGGGGGGAGACAGCCATGAGAGTTTGTATTGGGCAGGGGGAGGCAGATTGGACACGGTTTCAAAGGACAGAGCATTAGGACTTCAAACCCCTTAAGCTGTGTTCTTAGATGATTAGCAGCCAGAGTGAGAAAGGTTAGAGGTCAGGAGCATCTGGGCACTCCGTCCACCTTCCAAAGCACGTGGAGAAAGCAGAGGCCTTTGCAGGGGGACAGGGAACAGCCCTGAACTGATGCAAGACGAATAGTTGGAAAAGCATGGATGCTGAGCCAAAGTGACTGTTCAACTGCATGGGTGGGGGGCAGGACACCTGGATATTTCTTTCTTTCTTTATTTGGACTAGGTAAATGTCCAAAATTCAAGAGGTGTGGAAAGATTTACAGTATTGTCAATTTCTGATACAGTTTTCTGGATATAATCTATGCATACCCAAGCAGATACCTAGATATAATTTTTTAAAATACAAACAGTAGCACATTATGCCCACTGTTCTGCCTCTTGAGCTTTCCACTCAACAGGGCATCCTGGAGATTGTTCCATGTCAGGACACAAAGAGCATCTACATTCTTTTTGATGACTGTATACTATCCCATCATATATATCCTCCCTAATTCATTCACCCATCCCCTAATGCTGCATGCTCAGCTTGTTTCCACTGTTTTGCTAAAACACCACTTGCTGCTGGGAATATCCTTCTAGAGAGGTCATTTTGCACAAGTGTGAATATATCCCTAAGATAAATTCTTAGAAATGGAATGGCTGAGTCAGTTTATGTGCATTTGCAATTTTGATAGATATTGCCAAATTCCTCTCTCGCCAGCAGTGTGCAAGAGTGTTTGTTTCCCCACGTAGTGTGTCACACACTATTATCTTTGTCAATCTGATAGGTCAAAATTGTGTCTCAGTGCAGTTATAGCTGTGTTTATCTTACAGTGAGTGAAACTGAATGTTTTTTCATTCACAGCTGTTTGTATTTCCTCTGCTAGGAAGTCACCACACCTATCTCTTGGGTCATTAGGGTTTTTTTCCTTATTGATTTGTAATCGCTCTTTATATATTGGAGAAATGAGCCCTTTGTGTTGATTTGTTTATATTTTCCCCCAGTTTGTTCATTTCCTGGGATATTAAATTGGTCTTTGAAATAATAATAGCATTGGGAGGAATTGAGGGGCATGTTTCATCTCCCCCAATTTCCCAGAAGGAAAAATATTGTAACTGTAAGTAGCATAACTTTCGACTCTACATAAAACTTGCTAAGTGAATTATGAAGCATCAGTTTCGGTTCATTCAACAAATATATGCAGAGCATTTACTGGGTGCTAGATATTCTTCTAGGTGCTGAGATTACAATGGTGACCAAAACTGCCAAAATCAAGCTCCCGTGGAGCTGATGCACTGTTAAAGAGTAAACAGAAAGAGAGGTACTTTGAGATGGTGATAAGTCTTATGAAGGAGGTGAAATGGAGGTGACAAAGGGAGGTGTGGCGGTGGGCTGGTTTAGATTAGATGATCAGGGAGGGCATCTCTGAAGAAGTGACTTTGTGTTAGGACCTGAGTGACAAGAAGGACCTAGGCAGGAGTGTAAGAACTAGAACTGCCTGGGAGAGGGAACAGTGCATGTAAAGGCCCTGAGGTAGGAAGAAAGACTAGCACAGGCCTCAGTATAAAGGGCCTTAGAGGCCAGGTGAAGAGTCCTGATTGTATTGTTGTGGGCTACAAGAAGCCATTGGAGTGTTTGTGTGTAAGGAGGGTTTACTTTTTGTTTTAGAAATGTTCAAACCTAAAAATAGAGGGAACGATGTAAGGAACCGCTTGTACCTTCATCCAGCTCAGTAGATAGCAGCATTTTGCCAATCCTGTTTCATCTCTACTCCTCACTTTTTTTGGTGAAGGGGCTGGGGTTTTTCTCTCCCTCTTTCCCTGCCTCATTCCCTTTTAAAAAGTAGTCTTTTTGTTGAAGTATAACAAATATGTAAAAGGGCCCAAATCATAAGTATATGGCTCAATGATACTCACAAACTGAGCACACTCATGTAACTGGCATCCAGATCAAGAAACTGAATATGGCCAGCTCCCCAGAAGCCCCCTGGGACCCCTTCCAGTCTCCACCTCCCAAATTTTTAACATGCGATTGGAACATAAAAGGGATCACACAGGATGTCTCTATTGTGACCAGCTTCTCTCACTTGTCGTGATGTTGAGAAGTCTATATTGTGTGTCATTGTAGATTGTAGAGTGCTAATTCTCATTGCTCTGGCATTCCACTGAATCACAGTTTATTCAACTGTGGATGCATACTTGGACTATCTTCAGGTTTTACCAGTGGTTCTGCTGGGAACATTCTGGTACATGTCTTTTGGTGAATACGTGTAGGCACACATGGTGGCTTATATCCACCATATTCCACCATGTGGAATCACTGGTCATAAGACAGGTGTATGCTCAACTTTAGTAAATAGGCCTATATTTGTTTGCTAGAGCTGCCAAACAAAGAACTACAAAATGGATGTCTTTTTTTTGTTTGTTTGGTGAGGAAGATTGGCCCTGAGCCAACATCTGTTGCCAGTCTTCCCCTTTATTTTTCCTCCCCAAAGCTCTGGTACATAGTTGTATATCCTAGTTGTAGGTCATTCTAGTTCTTTTATGTGGGATGCCACCTCAGCATGGCTTGATGAGTGGTGTGTAAGTCCACACCCAGGATCTGAACCAGCGAACCCTGGGCCACCGAAGCAGAGCATGCAAACTTAACCACTCAGCCACAGGGCCAGCCCCAAACTGGGTGTCTTAAACAACAGAAATTTATTATCTCACAGTTCTGGAGGCTACAAGTCAGAAACCTAGGTGTTGGCAGGGTTGATGCTTTCTGAGGGCTGGGAGGGAAGGATCTGTTTCAGGCCTCTCTCCTTGGCTTGTGGATAGCCGTCTTCTCCCCGTGTCTCTTCACACCATCTTCCCTCTGTGCACATTTGTCTCTGTGTCCAAATTTCCCCTTATTATATGGATACCAGTCATATTGGATTAGGGCCCATCCTAATGACCTCAGTTTAACTTGATCATCTGCAAAGACCCTATTTCCAAATAAGGTCTCACTTTGGGGTTTTGGGGGTTAGGATCCCAACATATCTTTTTAGGGGGGAACATAATTCAACCCATAACTGTCCCAAAGAGTTTTCCAAAGTGGTTGTACCAATTTACTCACCCACTAAGTGCTGGAGTATTTTAAAGCTAATTCCAGACATGATATTGTTTGCCTTGGGAGTGTTTGAAAAGAAAGGAAGACTTGGTCTGATTTACATTTTTAAACAATTCTGTTTGTTCTGTGGGAATGTAAGACAAAGCAAACATTTCATCAAGAAAGAAAAGGTAGGGTGGGGCTGGTGGTGTAGTGGTTAAGTTCATGTGCTCTGCTTTGGCGGCCCAGGGTTCGTGAGTTGAGATCCCAGGTGTAGACCTACACACTACTCATCAAGCCACGCTGTGGCAGCATCCCACATACAAAATATAGAGGAAGATTGGCACAGAAGTTAGCTCAGTGCCAATCTTCCTCACCAAAAAAAAAAAAAAAAAGAAAGAAAGAAAAGGTAGTAAAGAGTGAACCCTCTGGATGGCCCAGGGAGGACTCTCTGCTACCCTGAAGTTGGGAGAAGCCTCCTGGGGACCCTTAGTTCAGGGATGCCATTCAGAGATCATGTTCCATCTCTCGCTGCACGGTGCCAGGCTGCCCGGTGCCAGGCTGCCCAGAGGAGCACCCCCCAGGGTCCAGGCGAGGCAAAGGGAGCAGCGGGGCCAGGACTCAGGCTGTCTTCTGTCCACCCACCTCCCTGCTAGGACATACAGCAGCTCCTCCAGCTCCAGCAGCTGGTGCTTGTGCCGGGTCACCACCTCCAGCCACCTGCTCAGTTCCTGCTGCCACAGGCCCAGCAGAGTCAGCCAGGTAAGGCCCCCACCCTGGATGGCCTCCTTGATGTTGCTACAGAACTCCCCTTCCCCCCCTCATCCCACGCATTCCTGCTTGTCTCTCTAGGCCTGCTACCGACGCCAAATCTATTCCAGCTACCTCAGCAAACCCAGGGAGCTCTTCTGACCTCCCAGCCCCGAGCCGGGCTGCCCACACAGGTGAGAGGGTCCGCCAAGTGTGCCAGGCTAGGCCCGCAGCAGGGCCTGCGGCAGGCTGGGTGAATGGGGTGGCGGGTTAGGATCTCCTCTCCATTTGGCCCATCCCACAACCACAGGGGCCAGGAGAGGAGTCAAGACCTGGAGCCCAGCCCTGCTCTAACACTAATTTGCTGTGGGACCTTAGGCAAGCCACTCTCCCTGCCCAGGTCAGCTTCTTCCTCTATAGAATGAGAGGAGTTAACCAGACTAGGGGCTCTTAACACTTTCAGGTACAAGGACTTCTTTGAGAATCTGACAAAAGACTTGGATCTGACCCCCACTGCCCCAAAATGCACATATATACAAAACACAAAAAGCCTATAGGTTATGAATACCTTGGGTCTCTTCCAGCACTCCAAATGGAGGGTTCTCTGAGGAAGGCCTCTATAGGGTACTAATTCACATCCCCTTCCCAGACCAGACACTGAAAACGGGGGGGCCACAGATGTGTTTTATTTGGCCCATACCATATTTTTTAAGTTGAATTAGTTGTCAACAAAATTCCCAGGAAACACCAGATTCCCAGCTTCTTTTGACAAACTGGAAGCTCTGGCAAGGCTGGATTTGTGTCCACATGGCATGGCGGCAGTGGGCAGCTGGCTGCTGGCCAGAGCAGGGGCCCCCTCCAGGAGGGCGTGAGCTCTCCAGGTCTCCTAGGTGTCCTCCTGCCTGGCCCCCATGGCCTTTCTTTCAGTTTGCTGTTTGGATTCTAGACTTTAATAATAATCTTGCACTATCCTTTACAGATTCCAGAGTTCCCTCCTACCCATTTATTTAGCAGTCCTTTCAAAAACTATATGAACTACTAAGAAAACCCAAAAAGTTTAGCTGCTTAGCTGCAATTCTGAAATCCAAAAATGCTCAGAAAATCAAGTTGTTCTTGTAATGTGAGCATCAGAAGTCATTTGGCTGCAAAGCCTGTCTTGACCTGATGCAAGGCAGCATATGTCTTTTCTTTATCCCTCTTGTGTGATATTCGTGCTTTCTTGAGAGCTGTTAATATGTCCAATTATGGGGTAATGCTTTGACCCTGATGGGGGGGGTCACACTAGCTATGATATATGCCCCATGTAGGCTTTCTAAAATCTGCAAAATTTCTGACTTCCAAAACACATCTGGCCTGGGTTTTGGATAATGGATCAAGGATTTGTGTGACCAACATCCTTGCAGACACCACCAGCTTCAGAGCTTTTATTTTTAGGAAAATGAAGCATTCCAGAGAGAGCTGTTGTTTCTTTGTAAATCCCCCCAGTCGCTCTCCCATCTGTTTTTAAAAATATTTTTACTTTATTTGCAACCTACTCATTTTTAACCCAATTCTCCCAACAACCCTATGGAGTAGGCAGAGCTGCCATGATTGTTCCCATCCTGCAGAGGGAGAACTGAGGCCCAGAGAGATTAAGAAACTTGCCAGGGTCACTGAGCAATTTGGTGTTAGAGCCAGTCCTTGATTCCCAGCCTGAGAGGAGGATAAAACCACCACCCCCAACTCCAGAGAGAGCCTTGGCAAAACGAGCTGGCTGCTCCTTCTGGGAGTTTGCAGGCTGGGAGGGAATGTGCGGAGAATCCCAGGCAGCGACAGGACCCTTGTGGGGCAGCAGTGTCACCTTGATGGAAATTGCCAGTGTGGAGGGGCCTCCAAGGGGGAAGGTGGAGGGGAGTCTGAAGGAAGAGGCTGGACGGCAGGGAGGGAGGAAGGCAGGGGGAACTTCGCAGCCATTACTGAGTCCCATCCTGGTCCTCGGTCCTGCATCCCACCCACCTGCCCACTCCACACTCCACCAGGCCGTGACCCGCCCCACGCTGCCCGACCCGCACCTCTCGCACCCGCAGCCCCCGAAATGCTTGGAGCCACCATCCCACCCCGAGGAGCCCAGTGACCTGGAGGAGCTGGAGCAGTTCGCCCGCACCTTCAAGCAACGCCGCATCAAGCTCGGCTTCACGCAGGTCAGGTTTGGGGCCAGCCCGCAGGATGGGCGGTGGGCTTAGGGGTGACGGGGCGTGACTATTTGGTGGGCAGGGCGGGGGCATAGCTGTCTAGTGGGCGGGGTGAGGGCGTGACCAGCTGGTGGGAAGGGCGGGGCATAGCCATCTAGTGGGTGGGGTTTGGGGGCGTGGCCAGCTGGTGGGCGAGGTGAGCGCGGTGCACAGAGGCTGGGTCCTGACCGCCCGCCCCATCCTCACCCCCGGTCCAGGGTGACGTAGGCCTGGCCATGGGCAAGCTCTACGGCAACGACTTCAGCCAGACGACCATCTCCCGCTTCGAGGCCCTCAACTTGAGCTTCAAGAACATGTGCAAACTCAAGCCCCTCCTGGAGAAGTGGCTCAACGACGCAGGTGGGACTGGGCTCTGGCGGGCGACGGGCGGCGGGCGAGGGAGGCGCCCTCTCATGCTCCGTCTCCTCCCGGCACAGAGACTATGTCTGTGGACTCAAGCCTGCCCAGCCCCAACCAGCTGAGCAGCCCCAGCCTGGGTTTCGACGGGCTCCCGGGCCGGAGACGCAAGAAGAGGACCAGCATCGAGACAAACGTCCGCTTCGCCTTAGAGAAGAGTTTTCTAGCGGTGAGGCCCCACCTCCCGGGAGGCCCTGAGGTTGGGCGGGAGGACGGCCGGGGCTCAAACGCCCTCTGCCCGCAGAACCAGAAGCCTACCTCAGAGGAGATCCTGCTGATTGCAGAGCAGCTGCACATGGAGAAGGAAGTGATCCGCGTCTGGTTCTGCAACCGGCGCCAGAAGGAGAAACGCATCAACCCCTGCAGCGCGGCCCCCATGCTGCCTAGCCCGGGCAAGCCGGCCAGCTACAGCCCCCATCTGGTACCAAGGGCTCCTCGGGGGGGTGAGGGGGGGCACAAAGCTCTGGCACCTCCCTCGCCCCTTGGCAGGCACCTTATACAAAGCACAACCTCCCTGGTTGTCCACAGTTCCTAGGACAGAGGACAGGCTTGGGGACAGGCTGTCACATGGGTGGAGCACAGTCACAGAGGGACACACAGTTTTCAGAGAACTGGTCTTACGTGGGGGATACAAGCACCCACAGACATAGCCAAACATAGAGTCATCACAGGACATAGCCACATGGGGACAGATACCAAGTAGGGAATACAGGCCCCTCCCCCTGCCCCCCACCCCCTGCAGTTCACAGCCACACAGACAGGGCAGGGACATCATTACATCCCTGGGTGTACACTTAGGTCTATAGCTCCACACAGACCTGCTCGGGATCAGACACGCTGGGACATCACTTTATTCCATCTAGTATGGAAAGGGCTATGACACTACAGAGGGCTCGGAGGAGTCCCTGTCCATGATGTGGAGGAAGGAGGGACCATCTGAGCTGACTCAAAAGGACAAAAGAGACTTGGTCAGCCACATGAAGGACAGGCAAAGGGACTGGTGTTCACAAAGGCCTGGAAGCCGGAGTGTGCCGAGCCCACTTTAAGGAACTCCAGTGCAGTTTAGTGTGGTTGGAGCTGGAGTGCAGGTGAACGAGTATGGGGGGCAGGGTGGGGGGTGGGCAGGGGCCAGACACCCAAGCTGCATGCTGAGGAGCTTGAACTTGACCCATGGGCAGTGAGGAGCTGAGGAGGAGTTTTGAGCTGGGGAGGGACAGTATCTCATTTAGAGTGGGGCTGATGGAAGGATGAGACTGGAGGCAGCGAGGCCAAGAAGGAGGCTGGTGGATGTTCCCAGAAAATGAAGCAATATGACATCTCAACACTCTGATGCAGAGACACAGTTTATCCTCATAATGCCTGCCCCCACACACACTTCAGACCTGCAGCTGGATAGTGTCAGAGGAGAGGTGGGGGAGCACGCTTGGTTGGGAAGTATTCCCTCCTGCTTGTGGCTCAGAATTGCCCAGGGTAAATGTGGAGAAGGATATGATGGAAAGCACCTGGCCTCATACAAACGTAGCATTGTACCCCAAGCCTTCTCACCATCCTAGGGGCAAGGGGAGGGGGTCGTTCCCAAAGGGAGCAGCATGGGGGCTGCTGGGAGACAGTGGCCTAACCATACCTTCTTTCCTCTCTCCCAGGTCACACCCCAAGGGGGCGCCGGGACCTTGCCATTGTCCCAAGCTTCCAGCAGTCTGAGCACAACAGGTCAGGGAGGGCAGAAGATGGGGAGGGGGTCCTGGAGACTCAGTGCAGGCCTGGAGCCTGGGGTTCTCAAGTGGTGCAGGGCACAGGGTGTCTGCGGGCCTCAGGACGGAGCCTGGGGATGAGGCGGCATGGGTCAGAGAGGAGAGGGCAGCCTTGCCCTCCTGGCCAGAGCAGCGCACTTTCATCTGTTCCACAATTTCATTTGAGAAAAGCTTGGGGTTGTTAATAGGCAATGTACTTGGGTTCTGTTCCCAGCATTTATAAACTGTGTGAACTCCAGAAGCAATTTTACCTCCCTGAGCCCCAGTTTTTATAAAATTGTTGTGAAATATAATACATACAGAAGCTATTTACATGATTATATACATGCACACACACATGCGCACACACACACACTTTTGTACCCAAAGCCCTCCTTTCCCCCTTCCCGGGACAGGGCGTGTTTAACACCATATACAAGAATAATATAAAACAACACCGTCTTGCCTCTCCCCAGGTTAAGGAATAATAAGTGGAGGGTTATAAAGTAGTAAGGGTGTGCCTGGCACTGTTCTAAACTCTTTATAAAGAGTATTGCCTCATTTAATCCTCACACCCATTTTATGAGGTAGGTTTTGTTATTATCCTCATTTTCCAGATGAGGGAACTGAAGGCCAGAGAGGTGAAGGCACTGGCCCAAGGGCACAGCTGGGTCTGACAGAGGCATGAATTGCTGCCCTGGCTGTCTGGCCCAGCCGGGCTCTGAGCCCTCTCAAGCTTGGCGTGTGCAGCCGCACCCCCCAGCCTGGCCCCTAGAGGGAGCCATAGGGTTTTGTGTTCTGGGCACCCCCAGTTCTTCTCTATAAAAGGAGTCGGGTGGTGAGGTTCATGGTGGAGTACTCAGGGTGCCAGAGCACGCCCAGGCTCAGTGGGTGACAGTTGCTCTTACTGCGATTACTGTGATCGCTATCACTGTGGCAGAGGCAGAAAGAAATGGCTCTGGAAAGAGAGGGCGAGAGACCTAAGTCTGTTCTGACTGAGGAGATGCTGCGGGACTGGGCAGGGAAGACAAGCAGGAGGTTCCTCTGTGGAGGACAAGTGGAAGCTGAAGTCTCCATCTCTCTGTCTCTCTTTGGCAGTTACTACCTTATCCTCAGCTGTGGGGACGCTCCACCCCAGCCGGACAGCCGGAGGGGGTGGGGGTGGGGGCGGGGCCGCGCCCCCCCTCAATTCCATACCCTCTGTCACTCCCCCACCCCCGGCCACCACCAACAGCACAAATCCCAGCCCTCAAGGCAGCCACTCGGCTATCGGCTTGTCGGGCCTGAACCCCAGCACGGGGTAAGTGAGCAGCTGCAGGTGGGGAGGCTATGGGGAGAAGCCGGGCGGCTGCTGCTTCTGGGGTGGGAGCTGCCCCCCAGTTCTGCCAATGAGTTCCCGCCCCTGCTAATGCCTCTGCTTTGCCTCTTGCAGAAGCACAATGGTGGGGTTGGGCTCCGGGCTGAGTCCAGCCCTCATGAGCAACAACCCTTTGGCCACCATCCAAGGTGCGTGCTGCCTCATGTCACTCTCATCGTCACCAACCCTGCCCTCTGGGGGCCTCGAGCCCCCCCATTGCTGCTCCAGCCATGCCATTCTGCCCCTGCTCACTGCATCGCTTGCCTCTTCATACCCATCTCACCTTGGGGGAAGGTGTGAGGGGTGCTGATGGGGGTCAGTGAGGCAGATGGGAAGACAGGGGCACTGCGGGTGGGATGCTGGAAGGTGCCCCCAGCCCAGCCTCCTCTCTTTCCCCGCCAGCCCTGGCCTCTGGTGGAACTCTGCCTCTTACCAGCCTTGATGGCAGCGGGAACCTGGTGCTGGGGGCGGCCAGCGCGGCCCCGGGGAGCCCCGGCCTGGTGACCTCGCCACTCTTCTTGAATCACGCTGGGCTGCCCCTGCTCAGTGCCCCGCCTGGCGTGGGCCTGGTCTCGGCAGCCGCTGCAGCTGTGGCGGCTTCCATCTCCAGCAAGTCTCCTGGCCTCTCCTCGTCCTCCTCCTCCTCCTCCACCTGCAGCGAGGTGGCAGCACAGACCCCTGGAGGCCCTGGGGGGCCCGAGGCAGGGTCCAAGTCCGAGTGAGGGCCCACCATGCCTCCCCTCCTACTCCTCTGACCCCCACCTCGGTACCCCGCCTGGAAAGAGGGCGAGGAAGCCAGCGGTGGGGGTGCAGAGGGTCCTTGGAGCAGGAGAGACAAGGGAGGAAAGACCAAAAAAAAAACCAACCAACCAAAAAAAAGAAAGAAAAGAAACCAACCAACAAAAAAGAAAACCAAAAATAATCACAACAGAAACCAGCTGCCCCAAAGGAACCAGAGGTGAAAAACAAATATAAAAAACCAAAAACAAACAAAAAATCCCCCACAAAACCGAACAAACCAAAAACCAGTCGCGAGCCAGACCTCAGTGTGCTCACCCTCACCGCTACGACACCAAATAAGAACCCCAGCCAGGGGCGGAGAAGCCTGGCAGGGCGGACTCAAGCTGAGCCCCTGGCTGTGGGGCCAACCCCCAACCTTGCCTCCCCCAGTGGGGGCCAGAGAAGGAAAAAGAGAATGTGCCAGCCTTGCAGCCCCAGCCCCCAGCCCTGGGCTAGCGAGGACAGGGCACAGCCTGGGGCAGGTGGGGCGGGCTCAGAACCACCTGCCAAATGTTCTTTTCCAGAAGGTGAAAGAGAAAGGGCCTGAACAACCTTACACCAAATATTCAGTAGCTTCATCCAAAGGATGTACAGAATTTTTAGCGTTGCGCTCAACAGAATGTGTCCCTACCATGTGTCCCCCTCTCCCACGGCCCCCCGCTCTCCCCAGCTGGGTAGGGGGGTCTCACTGTAACCTCCTCCCTCCTCCAGCCAGGGGAGAGTTCAGGGGAAGGCTTGGGATGACTTTTCACCCCTTGTACCTCCCCCTCTTCCCTTTGAAGGGTGGGCTAGGCCGTTTTGCCAAGTTCTAGCTCTCATACGTCCCCCCTCAACCCCGTCACCCTCCTCTGCTCTGAAATCTGCCCCCTCCCCAGCCCACGGGAAGGTGGAAGTTTCAGACAAGAGGGGATGAGTTGAGGGCATTCAAATTGTCTTTTTTTCCATCCTCGTCTGTCAGTTTCCCTGAAAAAAAAAATTCATATTCCAGTGCCTATCCGTGGGATCCTTCACGTTCTTTGACATTGACCAGAAACCAAAAAGAGAACTCACCTCGCTCTTCCCACCCTGTGCCCCTCTGATACTGGCAGATGCCTCTTCCTCTCCCCCCATACACATGCACACACGCACGCACCCCAGTGGTGGGTTCCTCGAGATGGCTTCCCCATCAGGGTCCAGGTGGCGGTGACAGTGCCATGACCTGTGGTCCCCATCCGAGAGGGCGCTGTGGTGGCCACCACACCCATGAGACCTCCCTCGAGTCTTGGCTGGACCTTGTGTTTGCCCAGCCCTGGACACCTCTCGACGGACAGAGGAGAGACGCCGCTGGGAGCCACTTTGCCCTCCTGCTATTGTGGAGGCCAACAAAGTTTTGAACCAAAAAAAAAACCAAACAAAAAACCAAACAAACAATAAATTAAAACTAGAAAAAAAAAGAATTTATAGATATATATATATTTAAGGGAAAGAAGATGAGGACTCTTCAAGAATAAGAAGGAGCCGCGAGGTGGAGCCAAGCCCCTGCACCAGTGGTCCAGGCCCTTGGTCCCCAAGGCGGATGGAAGGACGGATGCTTCTTTCTCTTCACAAATACCTCATGGACGTCGTCTTCGGGAAAGCCGGAGGGGGGTGGCTGGGGCAGGGCCTGTCCCTCAGCCAGGGTGGATGGAAGCGGGTGGGCAGGGCTGAGAGAGGGTGTCAGGGACAGGGGTGAAGAGCCCCAAGCTCCCCGCCCCCCAATCAACTGAAAAAGCTTTAAGAAAAAAAAAAAAAAAGGAAAAAAAGGAATAAGAAAGCAAAAAGAATGGACAAAGGAAAACTAACAAATTTTCGGGTGGTTTGATTCCTCCTTTGATCTCTTTTTTCTGTTCTCTTCAGTCCACTCTCCCTTCTCTCTGCTCACCTCTCTCTGCCTCTCTCTCCCTCTTCCTTCGCTCCTCTCTCACCTGTCTCAATCTCGTTCTTTCTGTGTCTCTCCTCAAACCAAAGTGTTGCTGTGAAGGACGCGAGCCATTGAAATCAGAGCAGAGCCTGGCGGCAGCTTCAGACTGGCCCCTGTCCCTTGTTGGGCAGAGCAGAGGGAGGGGAGAGCCCCGGGAGACGGGCAGTGCTGCTGGACACTCCGAGGAGAGGCAGACAGAGCCTCGGATGCCACCCTGGGCCCCAAGGCTTCAGTGTTCTCTCTTTCTTTCTTGTCTCCCTTCTCCCACCCGGGAAAGGAAACTGTTGGGCTGGGCCACGGCGGCAGCAGAGACTCGGCTGTTGCAAGGGTTTCGGGGTGCCTTGTTGGGCAGCGGTGGAGTGGCCGCCCCTCCCACCCTGGCAGCGATGGGGCCTGGCATGCCTTCGACCCGTCCTCACCGGAATGTAAGCATCTCCGCTGAACCGACTCCCTGCCCTGACCCTACCTCTGAGTTTGTCCATTTTTATTTCCTGAAGAGAAGGGACTGGTGAGAGGGCCTGGGCCCCAGTGCAGGGGTGGAGAGGGGGCCAAGGGCTCCTGACCAGATAGGAAGGACATTTGAGCAGAGCAAGGTGAAAGGAATTACAACCAAAAACCCCTCTGAGAAGACAGGCAGCATGGAAGGCATGGTGGAGATGACTCAAACAAAAACTGATTCTAGACCAAAAAAAAAAAAAAAGAAAAAAAAAGAAAAAAAAAAGGAAAGAAAATCCAGGACTCACCACCACCCACTTCATCCTGCTTCCTCCCCATCAAATCCTGCCACCTGGGACCTCTCCCCAACCCCAGTGTTGGGGGAGTGGGGCAGAGAGGAGGGGAGGAAGCAGGGGGCAGGGATGGGGCCAATGCCCTGACATTGGTGGAGGGGCCCCTGTGCAGCTGGGGGTGATGGGGACCCTCCCCATCCAACCCCCATAACTGGGAAAAGAAAGAAAAGAAAAAATGAATATTCCCTGGGAGAGGGAAAAATAACCAAATCCCAAGCTTTAACTACAGCTGTGAAACCAAATATTGGGAAGGGGGTGGGAGGGAAGGAGGGGCAAGTGTGCCCCAGGTCTCCCCCCTGGGCCCCCCTCCCCCGAGGACTCGAGATAAGGCACCAAATACCTCATAGAACTTTAATGTTAAAAAAAGGAAACCAAATATCGTTGGCTGGGGGCCAGCCAGGGCAAGGGGCTGGGGGGCTGGAGGGAGCCAGGGTTGGGAAGGTGACGGGGGAGTTCATGCCTCCCATCCCCCTCTGCCCCTTCCACTCCGGTCCCCCGTCTCGACTCCGGGAAACAAAACTATCTCATCGTTTTTATTTTGTGGTCTGTACAGAGCCTGTGTCCGTGTGTCTGTGTGTGAGCGAGAGAGTTGGGGGCTGGGGAACTTTATGTGGGGGATGGGGAGGGAGACCCCAGGCCAGGCTCTGGGCTAGGTGAGATGTCTGAAGTGGGTGGCCAGGGGCCTGGGCTAGAAAGAGAAGATGATGAGTGGATTGGAGAAAAGGGGAGCCCTCTGAATTTCTCTTCTCCCCAACCTTGACTTGAGGACAGAGACTGGGTCTACCTTAATGGTGGGCCTTTTAATTGTGCCAAAAAAAAAAATGCTAGTGAAGGAAACATCTCTCTCTGTTCTCTTCTGGGAGGGTGGGGGCTAGAAGTAAGAGGGAGGGGCTGCGGGTAAAAGTAGGGGTGAGTAGAGATGGGGAACCCAAACCCCTGTATGAGTTGGGGCTAAGATCAGGAGGAGGGGAAGGATATGAGTTTCCCACACATCTCCTCCCTGGGGAAGGCCAAGAGAGGGTCTCCTAGCCTTGGGAAGATGGGGTAAGGCACTAGCACATAGGGGGTGACCTCTTGACCAGGCTAGATTTCCTCACCCACCCAAATCCCAGGGTACCTCTCTCTCCCTTTAGCCCAGGGTAGGGGGAACTGAATGAGAGAGAGAGTGAGACAGACTGAGCAAGACTGAGACACGCGGGCCCCCACTGGCCTCTGAGTGGGAAAGGCAAGTGCGAGAGATAAAGGCCTCCAAGAGAAAAAAGAAACAAACCAAAGATTTAACCATTAAAAAAAAAAACCCACAGACAACTCCGCTACCTTTTTATACGTTGGAAAAAAAAGTGAAAAAAATTTAAAAATAAAAATTAAAAAAAAATACACAAAAACTCCAAGCCGCAGTTCCTTCATGCGGTTTGAACTTTGACCTCAGCAGTCTCCAAAGCAAGATGACGATGACAAAGGCGAGAAAAAAAAAGAAAAAATAATGTATATTTTTAAGTATTTGTCCTTGAGATGTTAGCTCCTTGTTAAACAAACACAAAAAGGAGAGAAAAATCCAGAGAGAAGTGTTGCTGGGACGGAGACAACTATTTACTATGTCTGTGACCCCTCCCCTCTGCCTCCCCTTCCTCTCCTCTTTCCTATCCCTGCTGCCCTTCCCCAGCCTGTCCTCTAAGCCCAGGGGCTCAGTATTTATTTATTTATATAATTACAGGGTGACTGGGGGCCTCTCTCGACAATTTGTAGAGAGGGCCGTTGGATCATGGTGGGGTGGGGAAGCGGGGGAAAAGCAGGGGTCTGATCTCTGATCAACTCTCTGCTAGCTCCTTCTGGCTTCTTATCCCACTGCTGCCACCATCACCTCCCAAATTCAAGGCTGTACTCAGGCAAGGTGACCATCCCACCTTGTAAAGATCTGATTGGCTTGGCCCTTTCTGTGGTGGGTGTCTCCCACCTACTCATTTGAATGACCAGGTTGGCACCAGGATAGGAGGTGGCAAGTAGTGGGCAAAGGGAGACCAAGAAGTGGCATCCGGAAGTTGAGTAGGCCCTGGAGGAGACCTGCTTTTCCTCCATTCTCACCAAGTTAGCCCCCCTTTCAGTTCTGTCTGACCCCTGTGTTGGTAGCCCCTCCCTTCCCATCCTGTACCCCCTCCCTGTTTCTTCTCGTGGTAGCGGGTTAGCGTTTCAGTGTTCTTAACTCCAATCTGCTTGTTCATTGTACAATGTGCTTCTTTTAAGGCCCCATTTTTGTAACTTGAGTGTGTCATTCATCTGAACAACATCCAAAAATAAAAAATTAAAAACTGTACAGAGAGAAATGCTGCCTGCTCTCCTTTGGTCTCCTCTCTGTCCTGGGAAGGGTGGTGGGGAAGTCAGGGTATGGGGTGGGTATGCATGTGCTGGGGAGGGGAAGGCTTTACTTCTGTTCAAACAGTGAATGTTCAGGAGTAAGGCCTGAGCAATTTTTTTTGCCAATCAGAAAACCAAGTCTCAGGGGGCCAGCCCAGTGGCCCAGCGGTTAAGTTCACACGTTCCGCTTCGGCAGCCCAGCTGGTTGTTCGGATCCCGGGTGCGGACCTACACACTGCTTGTCAGGCCGTGCTGTGGCAGGCATCCCGCATATAAAGTAGAGGAAGATGGGCACAGATGTTAGCTCAGGGCCAGTCTTCCTCAGCAAAAAGAGGAGGATTGGTGGCAGATGTTAGCTCAGGGCTAATCTTCCAAAAAAAAAAACAAAAAAAAGGAAAACCAAGTCTCAGAATTTAGGATGATTTCAAATCTCAGTTCTGCCATTTTATAGACATGTGGCGCTTGATCTGTGAGCTTCAGTGTCCTCATCTGTCAGAGAGACAATATCCACCCTGTGGGCTTATAAGAATTAAATGAGATGATATAAGTGCTTAGGACAGATCTCCAGCACAGTCTTCAATAAATGAGAAAGCCAGGAAAGCCATGAGTACTTCCCCACTGCCATCCCCAGAGGACTAACAAGACGCTTTAAAAACAGAGTTGACTCTGAACTTGTCTGGTGGTACAAGGTACACACCTCCCTTCTTTTTTCAGAGCGACATTAACTCTCTTTCACTCAAATTTTTGTGCCCATCTTGACTAAGTCATTTGGCAGGAACAAGATCTTCACAGGTCAGGCCGTGGGCTGATGCCCAAGACCTCACAACTGAAAATCAGAAATGGTGTCAACAACTGGACTTCCTCATTGCCATCAGGTCGCCTTGTCATTGTTCCATTCTCTGATGTATGCCTAGCACACAGGTACTAGGATTCTGCACATTCAGTAGTGAGGGACGGGAGAACAGGAGAAAGGAAAAGTGGAAGAGTGGTTTGATCATTTAGAAAGATAAAAAGTATTAGCACTTCAGGGGCCAGCCCGGTGGCACAGCGGTTAAGTGCGCGCATTCCGCTTTGGCAGCCCAGGGTTCGCCAGTTTGGATCGCGGGTGCGGACATGACACCAATTGACAAGCCATGCTGTGGTAGGCGTCCCACATATAAAGTAGAGGAAGACGGGCACAGATGTTAGCTCAGGGCCTGCCTTCCTCAGCAAAAAAAGAGGAAGATTGGCAGTAGATGTTAGCTCAGGGCTAGTTTTCAAAAAAAAAAGCATTAGCACTTCATTGTTTCGGCAAGAATGAAAGAAAAAAAAGCACCTCTGCAACTCTCAAGACGAGTCAGTAGGGATGGGGGGAATGGGATGCTGGGATGGAGGAACACAATAGTATCCTGAGGAAGGTCATTTGGGCCAGCCCCCTGCCTGCAGGGTGGTACAGTCAGACCAATACAGATCCAAAAGCTCCTTGCCATTCAGGCCATCCTGTGATAACCACAGATGGCACAGAGTGCACTGAGCTGAACTAGGCATCCGCCTGTACCCCCATGAATGTGCCTAAATGATCCACATGCCCTCCCGTGTACAAAGTTGAGCCTCCTCTTGTCAAGGACATATTGGGCATTAGAGGACCATTCTGTCCCCTTGACGGTTCTGCTTACACAGCTTCCATATCCAACTGAAAAACAAGCAATGCAAGGCTCTTCTCAGAGAGGTCTGCAAGTCACCTGCGTAAGAATTGCTCTCTTCAAATCAGATTCCTGGGTCTCACCCAGACCGGTTGCTGGATCCAAATCTCTGGGGGAGCGCCTGGCACACAAAGTTTTGTGAACCTTGCTTGTCCAACTCAAACCCCGACATCCGACAAGGGTCTGATCAGTGCCATCTTTTTTAGGATAGTGGTTCAACTGAGGACCATGGAAGTTTTAGTGGGGTGATGGTGAACAGTGAGTTTTGTTCATAAATGTTTTTGCACACAAACTTTTCTCAGGTGGAAATTTTCACGAGGGGCATTAAAAAGGAACAATAATGGGTGGTCACCCCACTGTCACAGAGCCACTCTTCTCTGCTGAAAGCAATTTTATCTTGGAGTCAACCAGCAACTTTGTTTCTCTCCATTCCCATCCCTTTGATTCAGCCTGATTTTTATTTAGTTTTTGCAGTTGGATAAATCCTCTAACTGTTCCAAGCACTTACTTCATATGACTTTTAGGATGTTACAGCTCTTCTTGAGAGGAAGCAGTTTGAGAATGAATCTTTACCTGCAGATTAAGGGGGTCTGGCATGCTAGGCTGAGACGACTTGAGTCCTTTCTGCAGGGTATAAGGTTACTGAAAGATGGTGCCCATGATCAACATACTCCGGTTAGAAACAAGTGCTTAACAGATAACTGCTCTTTATTAGGAGCTGTCAGGATATAAGGTGGGTGAGTGCTTTTTCTTTTTAAAAATAACTAAAATAAGTATAATGTAGTAAAATTTCTATTAATGGAGTTAGAAGACCTGGTTTCTAGCCCTGACTCGACCACCTATGTGGCCTCAATAGGTCTCTTCCCTCTCTCAGCCCTCATTTTCTCACCTGAGCAACATGCTAAACCAGTCTGCTTTTAGAACCTCAGTGCCCACAGAGGGCTGCAGGACTGCTGAAGGGAGTGGAGAGTAATGGAGAGGCTCAATGGGCTGCTCTTGGGCATCCCTTTCCCCTGGTTTCAATACAAACAGCTTTCCTTTTACCTCTCGTTAGGGGTTCCAAATAAGAACTTTCTCCAACAAAGACGACTAATCTGGGGGGAGGCTCATTCTTCTTGGGATGTGGCTCTTAGAGACAAGACTAACACAGCAACTGAACATTCCCACCAGTCACACACTCACCATCTCCCTTCCCCCCACTGCCCTCTTCCCACTATGTAGAAGGCAGCAGAGTGTAGATGAAAGCATATAGGTGATTAAACCAAGTGAAATTACGCTTAAATTCAAGCTCTGCCCTATCTAGGTTGAATGACCTTGAGCAAGTCACCTCATTGCTTTCAACTTCAGATTCCTTCCTTGCAAAATGTTCTCACAGGACCAGCGTGAAGATTATTCCAAAAAATTTAAGAAAGCACTTGAGACAAACTAGACATTCAAATATCAGCCAGCCACTCCAACCACCCCTCCCTACAACAAACATCTGTTGGCTGAGCCAGAGTCCAACTCCAGGTGGGAGTCACGGAACCTCCCCTTATAAAGCTTCCTACCTCTAGCCAACCATTACTCAGAATCTTCTCCAACCCCACAGCTGGGTCTGGTCCCAGGAGCCACCCTCCTCCACTGCCCTGGAGATCATGCCTTTCCCAGACCTGCATATGCCCTCAGAGATCCAGAGTGGGAAAACCAGATGGCCTTGGGGGAGATGGCTCACATCAGGCCAGGAAGTGGGGACACAGAGATGGTGAGAAGAATCTGAAGATTTTCCCAAATGTTCCTGCTACCAGTAGAAACAGCTTCGGGCTTTTCTATGGGATTGTGGAGACCTCTAGTGGCAAGAGAGCCATGCTGTCTCCACCTAGCACCAGAGTGAAGGCCCCACTCCCTGAGCCACGCCCACGGACTCCCCATCCTCCTCTTCAATTCAGCAAGTGTTTACTGAACCCCTTCTACTTGCCAGGCCATTCTGGACATTGGGAATGCAGCCACGAAAAGTCAGACCTGGGCTCAGGGCTCCCAAATTCCACCCCACACAGCCGGGCCAGACAAAAGCACATAAACGTCCAACTCAGTCTTTATTGACTGTTTCACCGTGTAGCCACCAATGCTAACAGACGGAAGGGGGCGCACCTTTATGCATATCAAGGACTCTACAGCCCCCCTCAGGAGAAAGACCAAATTCAGTTACAGAACTTACGTGGTGATTGGGAGGGGTGAAAGAAGGGGACAGTATGTACAGAAATTTAAGGGGATACTGGAGGACGTTCTTCAGCAACAGAGCATGGCAGTGCTGAAGAGGGCAATGGGGCAGGGTCAGCCACTGATCTGGACCCCCTCCGCCTCAGCCAGAGGGTAGATCTCAATGGCCTCCACCAAGGGCAGTGCCTCCACTGCAGTCTCCATCACAGCCAAGCCTACAGCGGCCTCCGCTTCTGCCAGCTGCTGCCGCACAGCTGCCTGATGCTGCTGCTGGTGGGTCTTTCGGTGCTTCCATAGGTTGGAGAAGGAACGGTAGCTCTTGCCACAGTCGGGGCAGGAGTAGGGCCGTTCACCTGTGTGAATGCGGCGATGTTCTGCCAGACGCATGGAGATGGCAAAGGCCTTGCCACACACTTCACAAGCAAAGGGCCGCTCACCTGTGTGCAGGCGCCGGTGGTCCTTCAGGTGGGTACTCTGACGGAAGGCCTTGCCACAGTCTGGACACGGGTATGGCCGCTCGCCTGTGTGGATGCGCCGGTGTACCTGCAGTGATGTCTCTGTGCTGAATAGCTTCTTGCACTCACTGCACTCCAGGCCCCGGCGTCGGGCAGGGGCTGCAGGGGCCGCAGTAGCAGTGCCTCCAAGGGTTGTTGGGGAGACAACTGGGGTGCGAGTGGCCCTTGGGGCCCTAGGGGCTGGGGGCTCCTTAGCCAGGACCTCTCCAGGCCCTGCAGCTGCATGGGCTGCCTCATGTGCTTGCAGCCGAGCAGCAGAGCCTACTTTCTTGCCACAGGTGCCACACTCAAAGCGCCGTGGGGCCTGGGCAGCAGCAGCTGCACAGCGGTGCTCGCGGAGCCGCAGTGAGGAAGGGAAGGCAGCCCCACAGGATGAGCAGCGGTGGGGCTGGCGCCCAGCATGGGCCACAAGCTGGTGCACCTCCAGCAGTCGGCGCAGCAGGAAAGAGCGGGGACACTCGCGACACTTATAGGGGTACTCGCCTGTGTGGTGGTAGCGGTGCATAAGCAGGCGGTAGGGGCGATGAAAACGCACTCCGCACTCCTGGCAGCGATAGGGGAAGTGCTGGGCATGCACCAAGCGGTGCTGCCTCAGCGTGGAGCTTTGTGTAAAAGCTTTGCCGCAGTCCCCACACCGGTAGGGCCGCTCCCCTGTGTGTGTGAGCCTGTGGCGGGCCAGGTTGGCAGGTGAGTTGAAGGGCTTGGAGCAGTCCGGGCAGGGGAAGGGCCGTTCGCCTGTGTGTGTGCGGAGGTGGTTACGCACATGAGACTTCTTCTTAAACATCTTTCCACAAATGCCACACTTATGGCGCCGTTCCAGCCGGTGCACAAAACGCTGGTGCCGGGTCAGCTGCAATGCTTTGCCAAATTCACGGCTGCACAGGAGGCAGCGGTAGGTGCCTGGGGCAGCAGGCCCTGCTGAGCTCTCCTCAGACGTGGGGGGCTCTGGGGCCTCTGGCTCTCCAGTCTCTGCTGGGGCTGGCTCAGGGAAACCAATGACAGGCTCCTCTGGTGGAACTGGTGTTGTGGGCAGAGGAACACCCCCCACCCCATGGGTACGCCGGTGATAAAGGAACTTGGTGAGATTGACAAAGGTCTTTCCACATGGACACGAATGCAGAGGATTTGGAGTGTGGGCTCGCCGGTGGGCCAGGAGGAGTGCCTCTGTGCCAAAAGCCAGGCCACAGTCCACACACAAGAAGTGAGACTCGCTGCTGTGGTCACCAAGATGCTGGTCCAGACTGGATGGGCTGGGGAAGACACGACTGCACAAGGGGCACTTAAAGATGCCCTCCCGGTGACTCCGTAGGTGCTGCTGTAGCTGGTGAGGCGAAAGAAAGAGCTGGTCACAGGCTGAACAAAAGAGCTCCTGGGTGGCTGCCCCACCTGGCTCTCCATTGTTGTTCTTCCGGGCCTTACGCCCCCGGCGGTCTCGACCAATGGCTTCACCATTGCGTAGCTCATAACTGTGATCAGAGGATGGCAGGGGGTCAGGCTGAGACACAGGCACCTCTGCAGGTGATGGATTCAGGGTCTCTTGCTGCAAGGCAGGCTCCTCAGACTCTGGGGCAGCAGCAGGAAAATGGGTGGCTTGGTGCTCCAGGAAGTCGGCCGGCAGCTGGAAGAGCTGGGAGCATTCCGAGCACTTGTAGAGGAGCAGCTCTACCTCAGTCACCACCTCAGTGGTGGTGGCAGCGGCAGAGGGCACAACTGCCCCCTCACCACCCTCTTCTGCCTTGCGGTAGGAGTGCTCCACGGCCACGCGGGCCTGGCTCACAGGGGGCCCTAGGACAACTGGGGACCCCAGGACAACTGGAGCTTGAGGCTTGGTGGGAGTGGCCCGGAGGTGCGTCTGCCGGTGGTTCAGCCAGAGCTCCTGGCTGGCAAAGAGAGCCTTGCAATCCACACACTCGTAGTGGATGGTACTGGAGCTCAGTGGGGGTGCCTTGGGTGGTGGCTCAGCTGGCACTGCCTCCTGGGGTGCCATCATCTTCAGGTGCAGCTCCTGATGCTCCAGGAGCTGGCTGGGTGACATCAGCAGCTGCCCGCACTCCAGGCACTGGTACTGGCTCTCCTGCACTATGGTCTGATAGAGGCCAGTGCCAGAAGCTGCCTCTGTGGCCACAGTGACTCCAGGGTCGGCCACGCCCACCAGCTCAAAGTGCTGCTGGGGCACGTGGGAGTTCTGGTGCATGAGCACCTCCTCCAGGGATCCATAGAGCTGGTTGCACTCAGAGCAGACATAGCGGTGCTCAATGTAGAGAACCGTCTCTTCTGACTCCTCAGTCATGGCGGCAGTGAGGCCCTGGGCTGGGAAAGGGGAAAGGTGGGGACAAATTACAGCCAAACCACTGCTCCTCAGTCCCTTCCACAGACAATTCTTTCTCTTTATCATCCCCTCACCAAAACCTTAGATCTATTTCCCCCTCTAAATTCTTGTTTCCATTTTTCCACTCCCACCCCCCCGCCCCCCAACAATCCTTCCTCTCCTGAATACACAAGAGCACTAAGCACAAAATGTTCCCAGCAGTCCCTTCCCAGGGAATCTACCCAAGTCTCACCTCCGAATCAACTTGCATCAAACTCCACCCACCAGATCCTTGTAACCTGTCTAATCCCTATCTCCCACGCCTCACAGCCGGCCCAAGGCCCCATCTATCACATCTGAACCTGTAGCCTCTCCACCCAGACTCCTTCCACACTGTCTCCTCTTCTTACCAACTCACTACCCCATTCCAGCTCCCAGGTGCCTGGGGGCACTCTTCACATAAGCCCTAATTGCCTGCTTCTCCCAGCCTTGCTCCTCTGCTTCCTCCCCCAGGTTCTTGACCCTTTTTTTTTTTCACACCCAGACTACTCAAAGTGCCCCAATGTCTTGCCACTTTCAGCACCCTCCCATGGTGAAGCTCCTCTCCTTTACACACAATCCTTGCTACCCACTAACTCTCTCCTTCCATGCCCAGGTTCCTCACATCAAACTATCCATTCCTCCAAACAACTCTTCTCACATTGCCCTAACCCATCTCCACATCCAGACTTTCCCCACCTTAACCACTTGCCCATGAAACCCAAACACCCCTCTTCAAATTACTTAATCCTCTCTACAAATCAAGGCTCTCTCCCACAACCCTAACCCCCCATCCAGAATACCCAGACCCATCTTCACAAAAGCTTAACCCTTCTTCATACCTATACACTTCCCACCACCCTAGCTCATGTCTCTAAGTACCCAGACACTCCTCACATTAACCATCTCTTCTCTACACTAAGACCTAATCTGCAACTCGAATGCCCTCTGGGATACCCAGATCCTCTCTTCACGTTGACTTAAAGCCAAAACCCTCTTCTTCATATTCATATACAGCCACCCCAACCCATTCAGGGGTTCCGACTCCCTCTTCACATTTACTTTCTTCTTTGCAAAAAAGACCCCTCCCATCCTAACCCACTCTGGGAAGACCCCTCTTCATATCAACCTAAGCTCCTCTTCTTTACAAAAAGACCCACCCCTACCATAATCCATTCCAGGGATGCCCACACACCTTCTTCACATCAACTTAAATCCTTCTTCACTAACCCATTCCAAAGACACCCAGATCCCCTTTCACCTTATTAACCTAACCTTTTCTTTTTTGCAAAAAGACTTCCCAACCTAAACATTCTAGGGATCCCCAGACCCCCCTCTTTATAATAACATAATTCCTCTTCTTTGCAAAAAGATCTTGCCCATACTCTAACCCAATTCAGGGATATCCAGGCTACCCTTCACAATGGCTTGAACTTCTTTCAGACATACCCCTCCCATGACCCAAATCCCCTTTAGCGACACCAAGACCCTCTCTTCTTCTAACGCAGAACTCCTCCCCCTACTCTAACCCAGATGGAGGATAACCAGATCCCTCGTCCTCACATCCAGACTCCTCTTACCAGTCTATTACCCTGGGGATGTCCAGACCCCCAATTTAGCAATGTAACATCTCATTCTCACTCCGGGGATACCCAGCTCTCTCTCACCACTCTAGCCTTCTCCACGGACACCCAATTCCTACTCTTCACCTTGACCTAATTCCCCGTACTCTTCAAAAAAACTACTTCCATCCAACCTATTCTAGACACCCTTTTCACGTAACGTACCCCTTCTTTACACAGAGACCCTTCTCAACCCATTCCAACGGTACCCCTCTTCACTTTGGTTCAACTCCTCTCCACGTTAGTGTAACCCCATTCTTCACACCTCGACCTCTCCCTCAGCTCTAAATCTCCCCTCTAGGGATATCCATTTCCTAATCTTTTCACCCAAGACCCCTCTCACTGGCCCAGCATGACTACATTTTCTCCTAATGTTAACTTAATTACCTCTTTTCTCACGCACTAAACCCCTCCCCGGGCACCCAAGTGCCCTCTAACTGTCCACCCCGCTTCGGTCCTTGACCCGATCCCCCTGGGGCCTCGGAGACCCTCTCGGGGGCAGCACTAACGCCTCCTTCCCACCCAGGTCACTCCCAGCCCCGCCCCGCCCCTCCCCTCCCCTCCCCACTCAGCCCTTCGCACGACTCTAGCCCCCTTCCCCACCCACCGCCCCAGCCCGGCCCGGCCCGGCCCGGCCCCCACCCGGCCGCCAGCGCGCCCCGCCGGCCGTTGGTGCCGCTCCGCCCTCACCCGGCGCGCGCCCCCACCGGTCCTCAGTGCGCAGGCGGGGTGGCGAGAGGAGGCCGCGCGGGGAGGGTGGGGAGCCGGGCCGGCCCTCCGCGCGCCGGCCGGCACTCACCCGCCTCCGCCGTCTCGCACGCCCCGGGCCCAGGCCCGGGCCGCCGTTCCCCCCGGGCGGCCACCCTAGCGCTGCGCCCTCTCTAGCTCCCGCCGTGGCTTCTCGCTTGCTCCGCAGCCTCGCTCTCGCCCCCAATCGCCCTCAGCAACGCCCCTCCCACCTTCCTCCTCGGCCGCCGCGCGGACGGCCGAACGCGCCCAATCACCGCCCGCCTGGGCCCTGCCGTTAGGCCAATCGACGCTCACGTCTCCGAGCCGTGGGCCAATAGTAGGGAGCGTCGGGAACCCCCGCGGCACCCAGCCAATCCCCTAACGACGTTGCCTTACCGGCCGGCCCCCGGGTTAATAGTGCCCGCCCCCTTAAGCCCCGGAGGATGCTCCTCCTCCACCTCCTCGTCGACTCCTCCTGGCAGCTCGAGACGACAGGCCAGCGCGATGACGTCAGGAGGCGGAGCGAGGCTTCAGGCGCCATCTTGGGGAGGGCGCTGGGGAGCCGCGGCAGGGTGGAGGGGAAAGTCGGAGAAGTTGAGGCACGCGACCTCCGGAGGGCGAGGGCGGGGAAGTTGAGCCGCAGGACCCTCTGAAGAACGAAGGGAGAGCGTGAAGCTCAGTCAGGGCGAAGGGGAGAAGGGAAACTGCAGTACCAGTCACATGAAGGGAGAAAAAGGGGAAATCAAGGCTCCAGATTCCGTTAGAACGAGAGTAATAAAGGCAGCAAGAAGGAAAGGGAGAAAAACCGAGGGACTCGCGGGAGGGAGGAGGAGAAATGTCAGAGGAAAAGCAAGGAGAGAGGGAATCGGAGGCAACGAGGAAAACCTGAAGGATAAGGGAGGAGATGGAAAATGGAAGGAGAAAAAGAAAAAGCAGAGACAGGCAGTTTGATTTGAAGAAAGAGTGTGGGGAGCAGATGACCTGAAGGACAACCAGGGTCAGAACCTGCAGGAAGTGACCTTGTAGCGGATGGACTCGTCTCTGCTTCCTTCCAGGCTGCACCCCCACAGCTCAGGGAAGGTGGAGTCCCCGTGTGTCCATGGGGACCCTCCCCGTCTGGCCCTCAGGGCTGTTGTACACGTTTCCGGAGCTTCTCCCTGAACCCAAGGAGAGGGGAGCTGCAAGAGATTCACTTGTTCTAACTGTGCCCGCCCCCCATTTTTCAGATGAGTAAACTGAGTCTCAGAGTAATTGGTCATTTACTTTTCTGAGGCCAAAAAGCTACCAGGGGGCCCTAAACAGAGTAGGACCTAAGTCTGACTCTTCAGCAAACTGTGTCCTTCAGTTGGTTTCTAACTGGGTGTCCTAACTTTCCGCTAAGTTAAACTCCCTAACACCGGAACCATGTAATTAAACCTGGCTGCCTGGATTGGAATCCTGGCCTTGCCACCTGCTTGCTGTCATCTTGGGCAAGTCAACTCCCCTGTGCCTCAGTTTCTTCATCTGTGAAGTGGGGACAGTAGGCCCTGTCTCATATAGTTGTTGTGAGGCACAGAGTAAAAGCTACATAAGAATTATTTTTATTAGGACCTCAAGGAGCCTAGTAATAATAGCTAACACGTCCTGAGGGTGTTATATGTTAAGTATTGTGCTCAATACTTTCCATGTATTATTCAGTTTAATCCTCTCAACCACCCTAGGAGGGAGGTATTATTGTTCTCACTTTACAAAACAAACTGAGGCCCAGAGAAGTTAAGTAACTGTGTCCATCATTAGGAAGAGACAGCCAGGATTCCAACCCAGGAGTTGACTCCAAGGTCTACACTCTTGGCTCCCAGGCTCTACTGCCTGGCAGGCAGGATGTCCTGAGTGGCATGTTAAATGGATGAATGCTAGAAGAGGAAAGAAATTCGTGGGAATCAATGAGCTGTAAAGCTGGTCATCTGCGTTTGCCCTCAGGGTGAAGTCACCTGGGGCCTGGGGCTGGCAGGGGCCTGGGGCTGGCCAGAGCCAGAGAACCTGAAAGCTAGACTCAGCCTTTGACAGGCTCTATGTCCTGGGGTAGGTTCTCACTCCTGCAGGAGGCCACCTTTCCCCACTTGAAAATGCAAGGGTCCACCTTGGCTAGTCAGGCCCCTTTCTACAGGTACCTTCTGCTTGGATTTCCCAATTTATCTGGGTTGACTAGGTCTTTTCAGATGTTAAAAGAGTAAACTCAGGCCTGGATCAGTCTTTCTGGAGTTGGTGGCACAGGATTAGGGGACAGGTTCAATTTAGAGAGGATAGGCATTCTATGCTGGGGTCCCTGCATAAGCAAAGGCCTACAGGCCAGTATGAGTCTGGGCTTTCAGGCCTAGTTGGAGTTCAAGGTGGGTGTTGCGGGGGCCATAGGTGTTGCCCAGGTAGGGTGAGGAGGTGTGTGCAAAGTTGGTGGTCCTTCAGGGTCAGGTGTATGTGTCAGATGCATGTCAAGGAATGCCCCACAAACCAGCTGTAGAGGGCTTCCCCATGCCAGGCTGGTCTAACAGCTGCCACGTGCTATGTGTGTGCGCGTGCGAGGCATGCAGTCACGTGTGCTGAGGGGCATGTGGTCACATGTGCTGGGGGGCTGCACGTGAGCGTGTCAGTGTCTCCTCCCCATCACGAGCGTTGGGGGTGGTGGTGAGTCACGGGCTGAGCCTTCAGCACCAACTGTCGTGTTCCTTCCCCCCAAATTTCACCCCCCACCCAGCCGTGCACCACCCACCCCCACTCCAAGATCTGTGTCGCTGCTTCTCTTCCATCCCCCTGCCCTGCTCAGCTCCCTCTAAGAGGGAGGGAGTCTCCCCCTTCTGCTGGCTCTGCCCTCCAGCTCTCTGCCCTTTCCCACTGCCTCTCTGCTTGGGTGACTAGAGGACCAGGGCCTCTTCTCCCCTCCCACTTATCTCAGTGGGTCCCAAGGATTTCTCTGTGCATTATAAAGAATTCCCATACTCACCACCCATCCCTTCGCCTCCATGGCGGTACTTCTATTTCTGGGGGCTTCTCCCCTGTCTCCATGAGCTGGCTGCTCCTGCCTCAGTGGGCCTCTTGTGTCCGCATCCTTGTCTTTGTGGGTTCCCTGTTGTCTTTGGGCCTCCCCCCATTTCTATGACATTCTCCCACTCTCTTTGGCCCTCCTCCCTGTCTTTGTGACATGTGTCCTTATTCCCATTTCTGTGGGCCTCTCCTCCTGCCCGTGGCCTTCTCCTGTCACCATGGACAAACTCCCTGTGTCTGAGGAGTGCTTTCTGTTCCCATGGGCCTCTCTCTATCTTCCTGGTGGGCTCTCTGAGTCCACGAGCTGCCCCTTGTCCCCATCCTCATGGAGAGCTCTCTGTGTCCTCGAGCTGCCTCCTGTTCCCATCTTCCCAAGTGGCTCTCTAAATCCACAAGCTGCCCCCTGTCCCCATTTTCCCAGGGGGCTGTGTCCTGGAGCTGCCCTTCTCTCTGAGGTCCTTTGCTTGGTCTGCTCCCTTGTCTCGATGGGCCTTTCTCTCTTTTCACGGGGCTTTTCCCTGTCCTTGTCCTTGTGGGGTTTGTGGACCTTGGCCCACCTCGGTTTTGCTGTTTCTCTGCATTTTTCTTCATCTTTGTAGCCGTCTCCCCCAGCTCCACAGCCTTCTCCCCAGGTCTCCCCGCTTCTTGTCTCCGTGGGCTGCTGTGCCCAAGGGCTGCCTGGGCAGGGCGGTGGCATGGTGTGGTGGAGGGGATGGCCCCGGGGTGGGCCCTCTATCCAATGCAGCGCCTTCCCTCATCAGCATTCTCCTCGCGGGCCCCCCAGCCCCGACCAATAAGGGCTACCCCTCCCCCGACTCCCCTCCCTTCTCTCTCTCTGCTTGCCTCCCTCCCTTCCTCTCGCCTGCCCTCCTCCCTGCCTCCCTCCCTCCCTCATCTCTCTCTCCCCCCCGCCCCCTGCGCTCCAGGACCCAGCGCGGGCGGCGGGCGGGCAGGCAGGCGGCGGCCTCGGAGGGGAGAAGGAGAGGTGGCGGTGGCAGTGGCGGCGGGCGGGCGGCGGCAGCAGCAACGGCGGCGGTGGCGGCCAGCAGCAGGAAGGCAGGCTCAGCTGGGGACCCAGAGCCGGCGGCTGCTCCTCGCAGGGGACCAGGAGTCCGTAGCCAGGCCCTCCCTCCGAGGCCCTGCGCCGGGCGCCCCCGGGACACCCCACCCTCCTCCGCTTTCCTCTTCCACCTGCTCTTCCCCATCCTCCCCTCCATCCTCCTGCCCTCCTCCCCATCTCACCACCTCGCCTGCCCCTTCTCTGCCTCTCTGGGTCTCCCAGCATCCCATCCTCCCAGCCCCTCCACTCCTCGGCCTCTCCCCGCCCCCAGCATGCTTTTCCCGTGGGGGCTGAGGGCTTGAGGACTCCAGGCCCTTGCCTCATCCAGGGCAGGGCCCAGGCTCCAGGGGGGAGGGGGGAAGGGGTGACCCCCTCCCCCCAAAAAGCCCTCCCCTCCCCCACTTACCCTGATGGCCGGCTTTCTGGTCTCCACCCAGTCCTTGCCCCCCGTGGCCCCCCCAGGCCGGCCTGGCTAGGGGAGGGGGCGGGGCCCTTTCTTGGGCCGGCTTCCCCCTCCCCCGGCTTGGCCTTGGCCCCCTCCCTTCTATTTTCACCTTCTTTTCCTCCTTTCCTCCCTCCTTCCCCTCCATTTGCTCCTTTCCTTCTCCTGTCTCCCCTTCTCTCCTCCATTTTCTCCTTTCCCCTTCCTCCCCTCCCTGGCCCGCCCTCTCCTCTTCCACCTGTCCTTCTTCCCTGCTCCTGGAGAGCCCCGTTTTGGGTTAGTTGCGGGGCACCACCGGAGGCGGGGGAGGGGGCCTGTGGACTGCCCTCTCCCCCCCCACCCCCCGCCCCAGCCACACCACCACCACCCAGCACCAGAGCATCTCCCTGTGGTCAGTCCTCGCCCTCCGTCCCACCAGGATCCGTGAGTGTCTGCAGGGCGGGGGTTGGGCTGGGGCCCGGCCTGGGTCCTGGAAGGCTGGGCTCACTGCTGCCTGGCAGGGCCCCCACATTCCCCTGCCCCCTCCCCCATCAGGGGCCTGCTGGCGCTCCCCATTCTCCCCACTCCCCGTTCACCTCTGCCTTTTCTCACCCCTTTTCTGGGCACAGCTCACTCTCGCCCCGCAGCCCCCAGCTCCTGGGGTCCTGAGGGGCTGACTGGCTTTTACTTGTGGTCTCACTCCTTCTCCGGGACTCCTGGCATGTCTCCGCCCCTGCTTTCTCCAGCCTCAGTCCCCGTGCCGGCTCTGCTCTCTCTCACTCTGTTTCAGTCTCTCTCTCTTTTTACCTCTGAGCTTCATCCTCTGTGCCTGCTACGGCCGGTCCACATCCCAGCCAGGCTCTATCTCCTGGAAATGTCTTTCCGTTTTTGAATCTCCGTTTCATGTTTCTCTTGGGCTTCTCTCTGATTCTCCAACTTCTCTCTCTGCTGTTAGCCTAACCGTTTCTCGGTGTGTCTCTGTTGATCTCTTTCTCTCTCTCTGTCTCAAAACTCCCTTGTCTTTTGGCTTTCTCTTTTGGAGGCTCCCATGCCAGATCTAGCCCTCTCTCCACTCTCTCTGTTCCCTGTGTGCTCTGCCTGTGTCTCTGCTTACCTGTCCTCCTCCCTCTCTAACTCTGGGCTTGGGGGCCTCTTCCTTTTCTCACTTTTCTGTTTTCCTCCCCCAGATCCACTCTGGGTCCATTCCTCCATCCCTCACTCCTTAGCCACTGCCTCGCTCCATGTTGTACTTTGTCTTTTCCTTGGTAATCTCGCCCCCCCACCTCCATCCTCTTGTCCCCCTCCCAGCCTGGTGTTTTGGTTCCCATTCCTCCCAACACTTAGGGCTTACAGGTTTGGGATTGACGCCTCCCCCAAAGCACCCTGAGTGGATGCACCTGTGCTTGGACATGCCCCTGTCCCTGCCTGGGCCCCTCCAGGTCCCTCAGTTTCCTTCCCTGACTCTCACTCTCCCATCCCCTAGTTTGTGAGTCCAGCTCTCTCCATCTTCTATCTGCCCTGCCTGCCCTTTCTCTTCTATAGATTTACTGTGTGGCTCTGACATACTTTCTTTCTGTCTTTCTTTCCGACTGGCTTTCTTTCTTTTCAGAGTTTTGTGATTTCTCTCCTTCCCTCAATTCTCGTACCTGTTGTCATTTTTTTCGCCCTCCTCCTCACCCCATTTGCCTTCTCTAACCTGATTTGCCTTCTCGCCTTTGTGATATTTCTTGCTTGCCCACTTGTCTGTCTCCCTCCCCTGCCAGGGCCCCTTCTGCTCAGTTGGCTGCTGTGTTTCCACCTTTCTCTGGCTTTCCCTGAGTCTCTGGGCCTGTGGGGCTCAGTCCTGCCTGACTCTCTGCCCCTTCTCTCTCCCACCCTCCCTCTTGTCTGCCCGCTTTGGTGTCTCACTTCTAGGTAGTGTCTGCATGTCCTATTCTCTCATTTAGCCCCAGTCACTTCCTTTGGGTCTGTCTGTCTTTCTCTCTGTACCTTCCTGTGTCTCTGTGTCTGTCTGCTGCCCTCAACCCTGTCCCCTGCACTCTGAATCTGTTTTTCTCCTCCCACCTGTGTCTGCCACCTGTGGGTCCCTGACCTTCTCATCTCTGTCTCTCCCTCAGTCTTTTTGTCCTCTAGTCTCTGCTCCTTAATTTGCCCCCAGAGGTCCCTACTGTCTCAGGATGACCCCCCTCACTCCTGCCTCTCTCCTAGCCCCACCCTCCACACCTCTCCCTCTGTGAATTCTCCAGGCTTCCCTTGCTCCTCCACCCTTGACAAGCCTTCACCTTAAATCCAAATTACAGTCCACAGCCCTGCTCTGCCCAGCATGCCCTCCCACTCCCCAGCCTATTTTTCCCAGAGGCCCTGAGAGAGAGGGACTGGCTCAAGGTCACCCAGGAGTTGGGGGCAGAGCGGAGACTGATGGGGTCTCCTGCTGCCCTGGCCTAGGTTTTCCTGGCCCCAAGGGACCATCTGAAGTCTTGTGTTGTGCCTCTTCCTCCCCTCGCAGGTTTCGTTCTGCCTTCTCACCAGCTCAAGCCCTCTCTCCATGGGGATAATGTGGGGTGTGGGGAGACAGCAGGCTCACCTCATAGCACCCTGGGCCTCACAGAACCTCTCTCATAGAAACCCAAGTGTCCCTTCCCTTGAGGCACACTCCTTGACCCACGGAGCCTCACATCTGGCTGAACTCACCCCTGCCCAGTGGTCCCCCTGCGGAAGGCTGGGGCACCTGGTGGAATCTCTTAACATGCTGGGGGTGGAGCAATTGTGGGGAGCAAAGATGCATTCCCCCCCTCCAATCTTCAGCTCCCCACAGCAGGGTGGGAGGCCGCAGTTTAGCACCTGTTTGGGCAGACAGCACACTCCCTGCCTCACTCACTTCTCCCTTCCAGCTTTGTGGTGTCATCTCCAGTGGGTTTGTGTCTTCTCTCCATTCACTGTGTTTCTGTTCTGTTTTGTCTCTTCTGTGTCTTGATTTCCCTCTCTTCTCCCTGCCCTGCCCATTCTCTGTCCATCTCCATGCCTCCCTCTCTTCCTGTCTCTTTCCTCTTTTTCTCTCCTAGCCCTGGCCTTACCTCCTTGTAACTCTCCTCTGTTCTCTCCACTTCTATCCCCATTCTCCTGTTTTACCATCTTTCTGTTCCTTTATATTTCTGCCTATTTTTCCCTTTCTCTTTTCATGAGTCTCTTTGTATTTCTCCCCTCTCAGCCTCTCTTCCTCTTTCTGTCTCTCTCTTCCCCTCTTCTCGCTCTTTACTTGTTTTTTTTAGCCCCTTAGCAGCCTTGGGTTCACCCATCTGTCTCCATCTGTGTGTCTCCGTCTTTCTCTCTCTCTCCATCTTTCCCTCTCTCTCCAAGTTTCCTAACTCCCGGATACTCTCCCCTCCAGACCCCGGATGTCCAGGCCTCTCTCTCCATGGGATTGTGGGAACCAGGGACGTCAGTAAGGTGGCAAGTGAGGCCTGGGATGGGGTTGCCTAGCAACCACCGCATCCTCTCCAGCCGGTTTCTGTTGCCTAGCAACAGCTGCCTGCCCAGAGACAGGGGCGGGACTGGGTGGGGGGTGGCACTTCCTGGTTTCTTATTGGGGTGGGGATGGTCCCTGGAATTCGCTCTTACCTGAGATCCACATCCTGTCACCCTCCCATTTTGGTAGCTGTGAATATCCTCTAGCAGTGCCTCTCCCACTCAGTGCCTGAGCGCTGAGCTCCTCCCTGGTGGTGCTCCTCTGAGCCTGAGCCTCTTGCTAGCAATGCTTCTAATGAGGGCAGGGCCCTTCAGAGCTCACTAACAATGTCCCAGAGTCTGTGGTCACTATCCTGCCCAGCAGTCTTCCAAAGAGGCTCTGAGGCCCCCACATCAGCAATCTCCCATGGATTGGGGGTTTCCCTCCAGGTGGCGAGTGGGGGCCGCGGCAGCTGCGTCCCCATGAGGAGGGGAGGAAGATGCCGGCTGAGCTGCTGCTGCTGCTGATTGTTGCCTTTGCCAGCCCCAGCTGCCAGGTGCTCTCATCACTGCGCATGGGTGAGGCCCTACAGCCCTCTGCCCCTGCCTCCTCAGATACCCTCCCATCAGGCTCCACGGATCCTCCGTGGGAACCCAGGCATGCCAGTAGCTCAAGATCCGGGAATCTGGGCTTCAGTTTTCACCTTTCCTCAGCAGTTGTTGGGGAGCATAGTCCCCAGCCCCTTCTTCCCCCTGGACCCAGAGGCCCAGACCCCTAGCTCTCTCCAACTTCAGATCCAGGAGTCTAGACCCCTGGTCCCCATCCCCACCCCCACTCCAGAGCCCAGGAGTCCAGGACCCCAGCCCCTCCTCCCTCAGGATGCAGGAGTTCAGGACTGCAACCCCTGTGTCCCTTTAGCTGCAATCCTGGACGACCAGACAGTGTGTGGCCGCGGTGAACGTCTGGCCCTGGCCCTGGCCCGGGAGCAGATCAACGGGATCATCGAGGTCCCAGCCAAGGCCCGAGTCGAAGTAGACATCTTTGAGCTGCAGCGGGACAGCCAGTACGAGACCACGGACACCAGTGAGCAGGGCCACAGGGGGCAGGGCCCTTCAGAGCTCAGTCCATCCCTCGGCCCCCAGCCTCCTGAGCTCACCTCATCGTCTTCCAGCTCCATCTGCTCCTTCCTTCATGTCTGCTCTGCCTTCTCCTTCCCAGAGATGGTGCTGCTGGGCATGGGGAGGTGGGGCCCCAGTCCCGCCCTGGAGAAGCTGAGAGCCTCATTTGAAGGATAAACTTCATTTGAAGGATAAACTGGTTGGGGACACTCAGCCCCCAGAGTTGAGTAACTAGGGGCCCAGGCATTAAGACCAGGGGATTTCAGGGGCAGGGGCAGCAAAGGTGTTCTGGAGAAGGCTAAACTGAAGCTGAGCCCTGAAAGGTAAGCAGAATATGGAACGAGTGGCATTGCTCAAAGTATGTCCTGTGGAGCACTGCCATCCATGCAGTAGCGTATGTAATTATATGTTGGAGCCTGATGGACTGAGCAGATGTCAACAGGGGTCCCTTGAACGGGCAGGCTGGGTTTGCAGACCATTGGGAGATGCTGCCTTCAGGTGTGTTTTAGACAGGAGTCTTTCCTACAGGCCTTATCAGATCCTTTATTATGATCATGTGTATTTCAAATTACTGAGAGAGAGAATGAGGTATAATGTTTGCTGGACTTTTTTGACCAGTGCAGCACAGAATACAAATCGGGAGAAGCTGGGCTGGAGGGTAAGGAGGCAGATGGTGTTCTAGGCATGTGCCTGTAGTCTGGAGGTGGGGTGGAGGGGAGGGGGGAGCATTCAGAGCCAAGGAACAGGGTGTGGGGTTGCACCCATCTTGACCACCTGGACTCAGGACATGTTTGGGGGGATTGTGAGAGACTTTTGAGCTGGAGTGTAACTGGGCAGTGGGAGGTGAGACTGGGCAAGACTGGCAGGCTGAAAGGTGCAGTCTTCACCCACAGGCAATGGGGAGCCATTGATGAGTTTAGACCAGGGAGCTGGGCTTCTAAAAGGTGAATCTGGGGCCGGCCCTATGGCCAAGTGGTTAAGTTCATGCACTCTGCTTCTGCGGCCCAAGGTTCACCACTTGGGATCCTGGGTGCAGATCCTACACACCGCTCATCAAGCCTTGCTGTGGTGGGGACCCACATAGAAGAACTAGAATGACTTACAACTCGGGTATACAACTGTGCACTGGGGTTTTGGGGAGGAAAAAAGAGAGGAAGATTGGCAACAGATGTTAGCTCAAGGCCAGTCTTCCTCACCAAAATAAAAAAAAAGCATAAAAGGTGAATCTGGGGGCTAGATTTAGGTGATCAGTGAGGAGGCTGGAGCACGCCTGAGCTGAGAACCTTAAAGTAGGTCAGGGGAAGAGGGGTTGAAGAGAAGTGGACAGATGTGAGAAAATTTGAGGACAAAAAGAGACAGGACTTGGTGACTAATTGGCAATATTGGGAGGGAGATTGAAGGCAAGGACCGTTTCATTTATTTGGTCTGTGCAAGTGGTGGGGCCCTCACCAACATGGAAGGTATAGAAGAAACAAGTTTGGAGAAAGATGAGACATTTAGTTATGGTGCTTTTACTTGGCTGTGGCAGAAACCCGACTCAAGCTGCCTTAAGGAGAAAAGAGAATTTATCAGCTCATGTCACTAAAAGGCCTAAGGACTAATTTCAGTCGTGGTTGGATCCAGGTATTCAAATGATGTCTCATGATTGTTTCAGGCCTGGCTGGATCCAGGTGCTCAAGATGATGTTCCAGGAATCGCTCTGTCTTTATCTCTGGGTGCCTGCTTTCCTCTAAGTTGGCTTCATTTTCGGGAATGCCCTCACTAAGTAGTGGCAAGATGTCCTCAACAGCTCAAAACTTGTATCTTGCCAGTTTAGCAAACCCAGTGATAATTTTAGCAGAAGGCCTGAGGAAGGCTCTCAGTGACGTGGTTTGAGCCCGTCTCCATCTTTGAACCAATCACTGTGTCCAGGACAATGTAGTTCTGTGGTTCTGGGTCAGATGCCAATCAATCCTGGGAACCATGTGGCTCCCTGAGGGAAAGTTAGGGTTCTGCCATGAGAGTGGGCACTGGGCAGGCAAAAACAACAGCTTCCACCTCCCAGTCTTGAGGTGCACACATGTTTAAGGGGGAAAAATAGTGGAAGAAAGAGGAGCAAGTAAATGCACCAGAAGAATGGTATTTGGAGTATACACTGCAGAGGGGCCTTGGCCATGAGTTCAGGGTAGAGGGGCTGTTGGAAACACCCTCAGTTGTAGTGTGTTTAGAAAGGTTGCGAAAGATGAAGGCTGAGGAACCAGGCACTGGATTTGCAGCCAGAAGGAGGCCCTGGGTGTTTCCTCTTCATCCCTTCCTTTGTTTCTCTCTGGGTCTGACCCTTCCTGCTATTGGCGTATTTCCCGTCTCTCTCTGACTTGTGCCCCCTCCTTTTGTCCGCTGTGGTGGGTGGGGTCAGGATAGGGCCTCTGGGTCCAGGGTGGTGGAGGAGCATCAGGCAGCTGAGTGTCGGATCCTTTCCTGGATGGTTCCCGACACTCAGTGAGGGTTTGTTGAGGGGTTCCCTGAGGGCGATTCCCTGAGGGGTGGGGACAAAGAGAAGGGAGAGCATCCCTAACTCTGTGGTCTCCTGGTCTCTTCCCACCCCTTGCAGTGTGTCAGATCCTGCCCAAGGGAGTTGTGTCTGTCCTGGGGCCCTCATCCAGCCCTGCATCGGCCTCCACCGTGAGCCATATCTGTGGGGAGAAGGAGGTGAGTGTGGGGCGGGGTGAGCGGGTCTGTGGGAGGCGAGGGTTGTGCGGGGAGGGAGTAGGATAGAAGCAAAGGCTGCTTCTCCATCCAGATCCCCCACATCAAGGTGGGTCCCGAGGAGACGCCGCGCTTGCAGTACCTTCGCTTCGCATCTGTCAGCCTGTACCCCAGTAACGAGGACGTCAGCCTGGCGGTCTCCCGAATCCTCAAGTCCTTCAACTACCCCTCAGCCAGCCTCATCTGCGCCAAGGCCGAGTGTGAGGGAGGAGGACTGGACGTTTCGTTTTCTATTCCCCCGAACTCCCTTTCCCAAGACATCTAGTCTCCCACGCAGTCATTAGGACCCCTGGTTATAACCCCTGGGGGACCCAGGCACAAACTCTCCTAGTCCCTACCATCCCTTCCCCTTCAGGAATCCTGACTTCTGGTTTCACAGACCTCCTACCTCCCCAAAGAGACCATTTAGTCAACAGATACTGAGTAGCTCCTAGGTGCAAGGGCCTTGCTAGGCCCTGGTGGTTTAGCAGTGAACGGCACTAGATATGGTCCCTGAATTCACAGGATCCCATGGTAGTTGAGCAGTAGTTGAGCAATGGTGACGTGGAGTGACAGGTGCTCTGTCAGGAGGCATGTGGGGGGCTGTAGGAGCACACAGGAGGGAATCCTAACCTGGCCTGGGAGGTTCAGAGCCTATAACCTTGAGAAAGGGACATCTAAGCTGGACCTGAAGGGTGGGGAGGATTTGAGGTAGGGGAGAAGGGAGGAGCATGCTCTGAGCAGAGGGCACAGCATGGCAGGGCAGAGCCGGAGGCCCAGGCAGCGTGGCCCCCTTGAGAGGCTCAAGGATTCTCTCTGGTCGGTGTGTGGGAGCAATGAAGCAGGACATCTGGGCAGGGTATGGTCACGTAGGACCTTGTGTTTTATGCTAAAGATGAAGGTCCCCACACAGTGTGGGGTAAGGGGATGTGGCCCGAGGTGTACTGCAGGAAGAGCTCTTTGGTTGCAGTGTAGAGAACGGACTGGAGAGTGACGCGAGATGTGGCAGGGAGACCAGCCAGAGGCAAGGACAGATGCTTCTGGTTGGGGCTCTGATGGTGGCAGTGGGAATGGAAAGGCCAGGATGGAGTTGAGGAGAGTCGTGAGGGAAGGGAGTGGGTGGGGTCATGGATGTTGACCAGGCTTCTGCCCAAGGAGGAGGGGACAGTCAGTTCAGGGGCATACACTGGGTTTGAGGTGTCTTTGAGACATTCAAATGGAGATGTCATTCAAGTAGGCTGGTGGGTTTGTGCACCTTGAGAGAGAGAGAGGGCTGTGCTCAGTAAACTCCAGGAGGAATTCCTCTTTCGGAAGGTATTTACTGAGCACCTGCTGTATGCTGGACGTTGTTCTTGGTATTGGAGATATAGCATACAGCAGTGCGTGAGCCAGGCCGGGGTCTCCGCCCCCGTCAAACCACACTGTAACTGGAGGAGCTAGGCAACGAACACAGAGAAGGACATTGTATAGTCAGAAAGAGTAAGTCCTATGGAAAAATGGAAGAAGTAACAGAGATTGGGTGTCCTGGAGTTGGGTGGGTTCAAATTGAAATGGAACAGTGGGTGTGGGCCTCATTGAAGAGGTGACATTTGAGTAAAGATCTGAAGGTGGCAAGGAAGGGAGCTGCCCGGGGATCTGGGAGAGAGAACAGCCAGTGTGAAGGCCACAGGACAGGAGCTTGGCTGTCATGTGTGTCAGACACCGAGGAGACTGGTGTGGCTGGAGTGAGAGAGGAGAAGATGAGGTCAGGGAGGTAACGAGGCAGGTGGCAGATGGAGTGGCCTTGGAGGCTGTGAGGACTTTGGCCTTCCCTCTGAACAAAGGAGAAGCCTTTGGAAGGTTTGGAGCAGAGGAGGAACATGTCCGCTTTACATGAGTCTGGCTGCTGTGTAGGGAATGAAGCCTCTGGGGACAAGTGTGGCTGTTGTAGCAGGCGAGAAATGGCAGTGTCCTTGGCCAGGGCCTTGATGGTGGTGTGGCACCATGGCGGCTGATGTGTTTTGAAGGTAGAGCCTGGGTGGATGGGGCATGGGTGTGAGAGAGAAAGATTGGAGGCGAGGCGGCTGTCAAGGGTTTTGACCTGAGTAACTGGCAGTCTGGAGTTCGTCCAACTGACCCGGGAAGACAAGGTGGTTTGGGCAAGAAGAGCCGAGTGCGGCTTTGCATGTGTGAAGTGTGAGATGCCTGTCACACGTCCCAGTGGGGGCAGAAAGGTGGCAGGAGATAGGCGTGTGGAGGTCTGGGGAGAAGTCTAGGTTGGGATTTTAATTTGGGAGCACCCTGGGCCCAGTACTCCAAGAGAGTCCGCTGTGCTCCAGACAGCCGCCTGTGTCTCCTGAGTGCCCTCGTTCTCTCCTCAGCTACCCCGTGTTGGGGGGCGGGGAGGGAGTGTCTGCCCCATGTCTGGGCACATGGAGGGGCTCTAACCTGGGCCAACCCCTCTCTCAGGCCTGCTGCGATTGGAGGAACTGGTGCGTGGCTTCCTCATCTCCAAGGAGACGCTGTCAGTGAGGATGCTGGACGACAGCCGGGACCCCACACCGCTGCTCAAGGAGATCCGGGATGACAAGGTGTCCACCATCATCATTGATGCCAACGCGTCCATCTCCCACCTCATCCTCCGTAAGGTGGGTCCCCCCGCCCCGCCTCTGATTCCCTGCAGGGTCAGGGGCAGAAACATGGGGTGACAGAGCAAGTCACCCAATGCCATGGGCCTGAGTGGTCACACAGGGGTATGGAGACCCGCTTCCTTCGTGCACACGATAACCCTGAAGTTTGTGTCTCAGCTCAGCGGCTTCCCAGTTGCTCCCCTGGTCAGGCCCTGGACAGTCCCCCCTCCTCTGTGAATAGGTGCTACCTCAGCCGGTTGCTGTAGGGTTAATGAGTGCGTGGCAGGGAAGCGCTTGCACAGTGCCTGGCCCTGTCCTGCTGTGTGTTGAGGTGCTTTGCACGTATTCTTCAGTTTGGCTCTCACCCCACCCTGCGGGCCAGGTGTGATGATCACTTTGTGGATGAAGAAGCTGGAGTTTGGGGGGGATGAACTGGCTCAAGGGCATCCAGGAGGGGCCAGCACCAGGACCTTCCCCCATGAGCCCTCCACCTGCCTTCCACCAGTGACCCACATTCATTAATCATTCATTGCTTCCACGCTCTTAATTTTTCTCATGATCTAATCTGTATTATTTATTTTTCTCCAGTTTTTGTTTGTTTTAATTAAAACCATATGTCACTGCGATGGTAACTTAAAGGGAGGAGCATGGACTCTTGAGGCTGGATGGCTTAGAGAAAGGATGTCGGGCATGGGAGGCAGGCAGGCCTGGGCTGGGGTCCCAGCACCTCCTATGTGAGCCGTGTGACCGGTGGTCACCTTCCTCTGAGCCTGCACTTCCCTGTCATGGAGTGGGCTGTAACCCATGTGATAACAGAACCTGCCACTCAGGCAACACCAGCTGATGCCATTTAACATTCTCCTGATCATAGTGGGACAGGACTGGGCACTCCTGGCATGGAGAGGTCTCCTAGCTTTGTTCTCTTCAAGGACTGCGAGAAAGGGGATCAGACACGCATCTTGAGATTTGAGTTGGCTGCCTTTCATTGCAGAGTGCTTTTGAAGATGGCAGAGGGAGTTTATCTGACCTGTGACCAGGCTGAGCCCTATACATTGGCAGCCCAGACTTGGCTTTGGGGCGGCGTGGGGGTTAAGGTTAGGGTTCTGGGTACCCTCCCTGGCTGCCCTGTTTCTGAGGTGTCTCTTTGCCTAACTGTCTCCAGAAGACAGTCTTCTAAGTGCCCTAAAGAGGGACACGGGCATTTGAGGGCACCATTCTCTCCTCCAACAAAATCTTCATCCCCCCTGGGGCATCAGTCAGTGTGGTGCAACGTGAGGGACCAAGGTCTCCCTCTGCCTGCACGTGTCTCCTTCTCCCTGTCTCGCTCTGTCTCTGGGTGTCTCTTACTGTGTTTCCCACAAGGTGTCTTCACCAGACCTGTCGCTAAATCTCCCTTCTTCTCTCGACGTCTCCCCATTTCTGCCTGTGGTCTCCGCCTCTCCTGCCGTCTCTACCTCCCCGTGTTCTCCAGGCCTCGGAGCTGGGAATGACCTCAGCCTTTTACAAGTACATCCTCACCACCATGGTGCGTACCCGCTCCAGCCCTCCTGCCCTCCCGCAGTGTCTGTCCCATGTGGGGCCCGGCCCCAGGCCTCACCTCCTCTTCTCGGTCCCAGGACTTCCCCATCCTGCACCTGGACGGCATCGTGGAGGACTCTTCCAACATCCTGGGCTTCTCCATGTTCAACACCTCGCACCCCTTCTACCCCGAGTTTGTGCGCAGCCTCAACATGTCTTGGAGGGAGAACTGCGAAGCCAGCACCTACCCAGGCCCTGCGGTGAGCGCCCTCATCCCCCCGACACACAGACGCCCTGCACATAGACACTTCCGGGGGCCCCTTCAAACCTCGGTCAGATGGTGCTCAGAACCCTCCGGCGCCCTCACTCGTTTTCCAAGTACATGCCCTAAGGCTTCCCAGTGTGGCCCTGAGAAAAGTCTGACCTGTTTCCTCGTCTCCACCTCCCATGCTGCCCTAGCCACACTGGCCTCCTCTTGGTGCCTCTGCTGCCCCAGCACACACGTGCTTCGGGGTCTTTTCACACTCTTCCCACTGCTTTGTGTGCACTTCCACAGAGAACTAGTGATTCCCTCCCTCATCGCCAAGTCATTGTTCAAATGTCCCCTCGGTTGTAAGAGCTTTCTTGACCTCTCTGGTTAAAAATGGGAAACTACCCACTAGTTAGCCCCCTTCCCTGCTATATTTTCCTCCATAGTCCCTGCTTTGCTTATCTGATTGCCGTGTAGCTTGCTCTATATTTTACTTATATACAGATGTAGATCCAGGTATATAGATTGTAAGTTCCCTGAGGGCAGGGGTGTCTGTCTGTTTGTGCGCCATTGTATCCCCAGTACCTAAAACAGCCTGGCTCATAGTAGGTGTCCGATAATATATGCTGAATAAATGTAAACATACAAAAGATGCATATTTATGTGTATTTGTTTACAGACATCTAGTCACATACCAAGACACTCTTACGTGCACAGAAACACACACGGACACCGAGCCGTGCAGTAAGTTGTGTGCACGCAGGGACATCACACACATACCTGGACAGAGGCACATTTGTACACACCCCTGTGCCTCCCTACACAACACATATACTGAGACCTTCACACCCACCCAGCGAAGACAGACTCTCGCAAGCACACACGCACACAGACGCCCTGTGCTGTGAGTCACAGCTCGGTGGCCAGTGTGTATGGAGCACTCGCTATGTGCCTGGGGCTGTTTTGGGTTCTTTACATGCGCTGTCTCGCTTGGTCCCCATGTTAGCGCTCAGAGATTACGATTATCCCCATTTTACAGGGGAGGAAACCGAGGTTCCGAGAGGGGCAGGGACCTAGCCCTACATGATGCCTCCAATTCAGAGCTGCCTGCCTCCCAGGCCCAGGCTCACAATCGTTTATGCTCTCCTGCCTCCTGGACACCACACCCATCTTGTATATAGACAGACAAGCACATTTGTCCAGCCCCACCCACATAAATGTGCCCTCAGACACACTCAGACAGGGGCTGCATCAGGCATGCGGACACAGATTCCTGGGCACACTCTTAGGCCCACAGCATCCCCCCGTGGGAGTGCCTCTGGCTATCCAGGCAAATCCTCTCAGATGTGCCCTTTCCCAGACAGACAAGTGGCCACACTTGGTCAAGAAGAGCTGCTCCCACAAAGGCGTGGACAGCATGCACACCTTCCCCACTGTTACCCGAGTTCCCTGAGAAAGATGCCTAGAGACTCTTCCTTGACCTGCATGGTTTCATGTTCTAGAGAGAGAGGAGTTGTCTGAGAGGCTGAGGGGGGCACCCCAGGGGCTTCGGGGCTCCCTTGGCTAAGCTGCCCCTTTCCCATCTTGCCCCACCTCTGCCCCCACCCCAGCTGTCAGCTGCCCTGATGTTTGACGCCGTGCATGTGGTGGTGAGCGCCGTCCGGGAGCTGAATCGCAGCCAGGAGATCGGTGTGAAGCCGCTGGCCTGTACGTCGGCCAACATTTGGCCCCATGGGACCAGCCTCATGAACTACCTGCGCATGGTGAGCCGGGAGTGGGGAGGGGGCAGAGGGGCCAGGGCAGCCCACCTCAGGCGGGGGCACTCACTCTGTCCACCCTGCGGCCCCCTGCCCTCTCTCCCATCTGCGCCTCTTCCTCACTCTTCCATCTCTTCTCTCCTCCCCTGGCCTTTGTCTGCTTGTCTGTGCTGTTCTTTCCCTGCGTTTTGTTCTGTCTCCCCTCTTGTTGGTGTGTTCTTGCTCCTTTAACTGTGATCCTTTCTGATCCCTCTCCATCTGTCTTGTGCTTCCCCCACCTCTGTCTTGTTCCCTCTGGGCCTCTCTGGCCCATCTCTCGGGCCCTTGCCACTGCTCCCTCTGCCCGCCTCCCGCCCTGCTAGGTAGAGTATGATGGGCTGACCGGGCGGGTTGAGTTCAATAGCAAAGGGCAGAGGACCAACTACACCCTGCGCATCCTGGAGAAGTCCCGGCAGGGCCACCGTGAGGTGAGCAGACCCAAGGCGATGCCGGAGCCCTAATGGGGTGGGGGTGGAGTGGCGGCAGGGCACAGAGGGCTAAGACATCCTCAGGCAGGGCCTGCGCTGATGGCGCCCTCTCTGCCCCAGATCGGGGTATGGTACTCTAACCGGACCCTGGCCATGAATGCCACCACCCTGGACATCAACCTGTCGCAGACTCTGGCCAACAAGACGCTGGTGGTCACAACTATCCTGGTGAGTGGCCCTTTGGGGAGCGGGTGGTAGGTGAAGAGGCCTTTCCTGAACAGTGCCCCAGCCAGATCCTGGTGAGGAGGAGGGAAGCCTCGGCTGGCACAGTGCACAGACCAGTAGGAACATGTCTCATGCACCCAGCAACCCCGGGTTGTGACCAAGGCGTCACCATCCTCATTGCTGCCAGAGCAGCGGAGGGCACAGACTCTGCCGTCAGAGCCAGGTCCAGCCCGAGGCTCTGCCAGCCTACTGTTACATGGCAGAGACGGAAATGGCTGGCTCATAGGAGCACATTGTGAGGATTCCACAAGGCTGCACAGGCAGGGTGCCTTGCACAGTGTCTGGCCCGTGGTAGGCCGCATAAATCATCATCGCTGGAGTGGTCGTTTTGTCATCCTTGCCAACTGAGTGTTGACACATGCCAACTTACTTGACATCCATCTTGAAGATGTGAAACTGAGTCTCAGAGAGGTGAAACAACTTTCCCAGGTCACACAGCAAATATAAGGCATAGCTGGGACAGAAGCCAAGTGTCTGAGGCTTTAGAGCCTGAGTCTTAATCGCTGTGCTCTGAATGTCCAGTCCTCTTGTACCCGAGCACCAGCCACAGACATTGTCCTGTAACCCCTGGGGGAGCCACTGCTGCATTTTACCAGATCAGAGTCAGAGGGGCCTTTCTGTGTCAGCAAATGTTTATCAAGCACCTGTTCCACACCAGGTGCTTTCCAGGTGTCACTGTAAACCTCTCAGCAACTCCGTGAGGTCCGTCTTATTTTCCTCCTTTTGAAGGTAAGGAAACCAGTTACATGGGGAGTCCCTGCTGGAACTGAGTTCAGGCTCGGAGCCCATGCCCTCTTCCCTGCACCCTGCTGCCTCCTACCAGGCACGAGGGGCTGCCAGGAGGTCAGGGAGTGGGTGATGTGCAGGACCTAGTGAGCAGGAGGCTGCCCGGAGCAGCTGGGCCTGGAGGCCAGGCATGCCAGGTAGCCACGCTCTTCGTAGCAGCCAAGTGCCTGGCCTGCTGGCCTCCGTTGTCTGTGGGAGGTCCTCCGTAACTGAGCTGGGGGGCTAATAGCTGTGGACGCCGAGGTCGAGAGGATTAACACAGGGCTCCACAGGACGTCAGAGGCCCCCTAACGCAGTGCGTCACAGAGCCGTTCCCTCAGCCCCTAGGGTACTCCTGATCTAACGAGGACCTCTCGTCCCTCTGGAGAAGGGCCAGTGAACCTGCTGGGGAGGGACAGATGGCCTGCAGACGGGAAACCAGACACTTCGTAACAGCCTCACTGAGGGCCAGGCCAGCTGGCTTGGAGAAGTCACGCCTCCGTGCCTGTGGGGATGTGGTCAATCCCAGAGGCTTCCTGAGGCTGGAAGAGACAGGGTTCTTGATGGAGAGCAGGGGCGGAGGTCAGGGAGGGGATGTCAGGAGAGCCAAGCCATGACCCCGGGGGCCTCCAGTCTCCCCTTCTCCCCCGAGGCTCTCAAGCCAATGTTGTTCTCTTTGTGAGGTTCATTCTTCTCTTGATAGATAGATAGATTGATTGATTCATTCATTCATTCCACAAATATTTACTGAAGCTGCTGTGCCAGGACTTATATAAATTCTGGAGGCACAGGAATGAGTCACAGGTGGTCTTGTGGTTCCCCTACTCTTGAGTGGCACTTGGGGAGGGGATGGAAGTCTGATGGAGAAGACAGACCTGGACACAGTCATTCCTATACAGGGTAATGAGGGACCCCCAAAGAAAAGAAAGACTGACTCAGCTTTAGAAGGCGTAAGGAAGGCTTCACAGAGGAGGTAGCATTAGATGGGGCTTTAGAAGCTGTGTGGGAGTTGGGAGCACAGAGGAGGTACCCAGCATCCTAGGCAGCAGGAGCCACAGGAGCAGGGGCCTTAGGAAGGGTTTGTCAGATTGGATATAGAGGCAGTGGCCTCGGTATGCTCAGCTGGACGTGACTGTCCGTTCACCAATGTTTTCTGACTCGTGTTTTTGGACAGGGCCTGTGTCACATGTGATCAGCCTGGGTGCCTGGAACGAGATGCAGTCAGGACTTGTCTTCTTCCCTGCTCTGTCCCCAGGGCCTAGTATGGTGCCTGGCACCTAGCAAGCAGGGAGGGGTGGCGAGTGCTGCAATAGAGGTGGTCTGGAGGCTGTGGGGCAGCAGGTGGGGAAGCGTCTCTGAAGGACTCAGTTACACTTCCCTGTATCCTGGAGTATTGAGCAGGAAGGGCCAGGGCCAGACCTGGATGTCAGAAAGCTCCTGGCCCTTCAGGGAGGCCGCTGGAGAGGAGAGGTGCTCCAGGTGGGGGAGGACAGGCCTGAGCTGGGCTGGAGCTGTGGGGAGGGAGGAGTATCTGATATGGCATGTTGGGAAATAGCACCCAGACAAGGTGTGGTGGCCGACGGGCTGGGCGGAGTGAGGGAGCAGGAGGAGGACTGAGAGAGGTGGAGGGTGGGGCTGTCCCAGGCGGGGCTCACAGGTCTGGAGCTGAGAGAGAGGGCTGGCGGGTGCCAAGTTTGAGAGAGGCCCCACAGGGAGGGTGGGGGTGCAAGAGAAGGCCCAAGGAGATGAGGCTGTGCTGGGGCCTTCTTTCAGCCCAGGCCCCGCCCCTCCCAGGGAGTTTTCTCAGGGCGCTCAGTTGGTCCCCATGATTCCCTTCATCAAGCTGTGACATCCTGTCCTGCTGTGGGGGGATTGCCCGAGATAAGAAAGCCCCTGTGGCAGTGTCCAGCATGGAAGCCATGCTAAACACGAGTCCCTTCCCCTTCTCTCCCCTGGTCTGGCATCCCTGATGAAGATAGCAGTCATCATGACCAATGTCTTTGAGCACTGTGCCAACCCCTTTTTTTGTGTTACTCACTTGATCTTCACAGCACCCCCAAGGTTGGTACCGTTATGTCCCCCAAGTTTTAGATGAAGAAACTAACGCACAGGAGGGTTAAGTGACATACCCAAGTTGCCCAGCCAGCAGATAGCAGAGCCTGCACTTTGCACCATAGCACCTTGATTTCCTCAATTTCGGCTTCTTTCTGAGCTCTCACAGCTGCATTCTGGGCCTAGCCCTGCCATCCACAGACTGTGACCCGATTGGGTGTCTTCTCCTCTCTGTCCTCAGTTGCCTCCTTTAAAGTGGGGGGATTGAAATATTCATAATAGAGTGAGGGGGTTGGTCTAGATCAGGGGCCTTTAAACTGCATTCAGGAAGTCCTGGTTATGGTCCCCAGTTCATGAAAGAGTCCAGGCAAGCAGCTTGTGAGGAATAGTCTAGAACCAACCCTACTTTAATTTTTTTTGTTTTTAGTTTCAAGAGATTTTTACGGAAGTGTAACATGCGAAGAGGTACTTGCACAAATCGTAAATGTACTGCTCACTGAATTTCCAAAAACTGAACACACCTGTGGAACCAGCCCTCCCACCCCAGCCCTCCTTGTGACCTTCTAGTCTCTAACCCTGCAAGGGTCACCACCATCTCAACCTTTTTCACCATAGATTAGCATTGCTGGCCTTTGAACTTCATGTAAATGGCATCATACTCTGTTCTCTCTTTTGTCTGGCTTCTGCTCAATGTGTGTTTGTGAGATTCATCCATGTTGTTGCAAGTAGTTGAGTATCGTTGTGGTTTCTGTTATATGAATGCACTGCAGTTTACTAATCCACCAGACGTAGATGCACATTTGAGTTGTTTCTGTTTTTTTGCTATTATGAATAGTCTTGCTGTGAACATTCTGCTACATGCCTTTTGGTGAACACATGCAGGCATTTCTGTCGCGCATATGCCCAGGAGTGGAATTGCTGGGTCTTTTCGGCTTGAGTAGATACTGCCAAAGTCTTCTCCAATGTGCCTGTAGCTCTTTTCATTCATTCACCAGCGATGTAGGAATGAGAATTCCAGTTGCTCCTCATTTTTGACAGTACAGAGCATATATAGGTACCAGCTGTGTTACGGTTTTCATTTGCATTTCCCTAATGATCAGCGAAGTTGGCCACCTTTTTTGTGGTGATTGGCTGTTTGGAAATCTTCTTTCCCTGCTCAAGTCTTTTTCTATTTTAAAAAAATGGGGATATATGACCTTTTTATTCATTTGTAAGTTATTTATATATTCTGGATTCAAGTCTTTGGTCGGAATAAGTGTTACAGATATCTTCTCTCACTACATGGAGTGGCTTTTCACTCTCAATGGTATGGTTTGGTTTTTTTTCCTCAATAGTATCTTTTGATGGAAAGATTGCTAGTTTTACTAAAGTCTATCTGCTTTTTTTTTTTTTGAGGACGATTAGCCCTGAGCTAATATCTGCTGCCAGTCCTCCTCTTTTTGCTGAGGAAGACTGGCCCTGAGCTCACATCCGTGCCCGTCTTCCTCTACTTTATACGTGTGACGCCTACCACAGCATGGCTTGCCAAGCGGTGCCATGTCCGCACCCGGGATCCGAACTGGTGAACCCCAGGCTACCAAAGCAGAACGCGCACACTTAACTGCTGCACCACCAGGCCGGCCCTGCTTTTTTTTTTCTTTGTGGTTGATGCTGTTAGAATTTAAGAATTCTTTGCCTCCCCCAAGGTCATGAAGATAGCCTCCTATTTATTTTCTAAAAACTTAACTTTTGCCTTTTACATTTGGATCTACACTCTACCTGGAATTGATGTTTATGTATCATGTGAGGCAGGGGGTGAGGATACGTTTTTTTCCGTATAGATGTTTAGCTGAAGAGCACCACTTAATAAAACGATCATTCTTTCCCTTTCCCCGTAGTCTCCCCTCTGTCGTAAATCAAGTATCCACTTCTGTATGGCTTTCTGAACTCTCCGGTCTGTTGTCTGTCTGTCTGTCTTTGCTCTAATACGACATTGTCTTAAATACTGTAGCTTTAAATTAAGCCTCAAGGTCTGGGAGGGTAAGTCCTTCCGGTTTCGTGTTCTTCTTTAGGATTGCTTTCACTCTTCTTGACCATTTTGCATTTCCATATACATGTAAATATCATGCTTCAAAAATTTTAAGTGTGTATTTTAATATTTAATATTAAAATTTTTAATTTGGAAAATTAATTATATTAGGGGAGGGACAGAAGTTAATACAAACCTACATTAAATAGAATCCAAAGAGTACATGGGAATAGGGAGTGAGAAATCGGTCTCCTTCCCTCTCTAGTCTCCCATTTTTTTCCCCAGAGGCCACATCTTTCCAGAAATGTCTGTGCATGTACAAGCACGTCCCCACTCTTTCCTTCACAAAGAGTAGCATATTGTACACGTTGTTCTGGAGCTTGTTTTTTTTCCCTCTTAATATATCTAGAACTTGTTATTTTAGTAGTTGCCTAGGATTCTTTGATGACATCAATATCTTTTTAACCTGTCCCAAATTAGGCTGTTTCAGCCTTTGTTCCCACTACAAGCAACGCTGCCATGACTCTCTCGGACCCACATTTTGTGTATAGGTGCCCAGCCATTGGTAGGATGAGTTCTTAGAGTCCGACTTAGCAACAGCGCACTGTCTGTCTGCCGTGCTTTCGCAGAAGATTCCTTTTGAAGAAGTCTGAAAACCTTGGATACGAGGCTCTTTAAGACCCTCGGTTCTCATGGGCTGAGGCTCTAGGTTGAGTCTTGGATCATTATTTTCTGACTTGATTCTATTCACAGACCCCCAGGCCCTGTTTCTGGTTCTATAATCTCAGATCCTGATCCTGAGGCCTTGAACCCAAATCCACCGCCCAGGTGCCTCAGTCTTGACTTTGGAGATCAGCTTGGCCTGGTGGAAGGAACAAGGGCTTCAGAGTGCACAGCAACTGGGTTTTAAATCCCAGCTCTGCTCCTTCTCCCCTTCTCACTGCCTTGCGCCAGCTGTGTGGCCTTGGGCAAGACACTTGACCTCTCTGAGCTTCAGTTTCCTCCTCTGTATGTGAAGAGGGCTGTATGAGAGCCTTCCAGCTCCAATGCTGGGTGCTTGTCTAGAGGATTCTTGATTTCGGATTCTGTGGTTTCGATACCCAACCTGGGTCTCCCATCTCTATACCTAGCTTCTCCTGTGTCACCCTCTGATTTTGTCCATTTGAGTTCAGTCTAGCACAGGGATTAAGAGCAGAGCTTTAGAGTCAGACCAACTTGTCCATCTCAGCCACTTACTACTTCACTCCTAGGGACCTCAGTGTCCTCATCTCTGAAACAGAGGTAATAATACCAACCTCCCACACTGACAGAATAGCTGTCACACAGCAAGCCCACAAGAAATGCTAGCTGCTGCCACTATTATTAGTATTAGCTCACATTCCTACTCCCAGTTCCACAATTTTGAATTTGGAAATCAGCTTGGTAAAGAGAGAAAAAAGCACTGATTTCCCTCGTCCCATCACCCCTCAGCTGTGGGCTTTGTGGGGTCCTGGGATCCAGAGCCTATGATAGGACCTGGCTTCATAGTACCTATTGCTGTGTGCCAAACCACCTCGAAACCTAGAGGCTTAAAACAATAATGATTATTATTTCTTACAATTCTCTGGGCCGACTGAACAGTTCTGGTCTCGCCTGAGCTCACTCTGGCTGCATTCAGCTAGTGACAAGGCTTGGCTGGAAGGTCCAGAGTGGCTGTTGATGCTGGCTGTTGGCTGGCACGCCTCTGTTCACTCATCCTTCAGCAGGCTGGCCTGGGCTTTCTTTTACGGTCGTCCCAAGAGGTTGCTCTGAAGGCCCAGCTTCTGGAATTCACACAGCATCACTTCCACCATGTTCTCTTGGCCAATGCCAAGTGTCGAGGCCAGCTCAAATCCAAGCTGTGGGGAAATCGACTCTACCTTTTTTTTTAATAAGATTTTTTATTTTTCCTTTTCTCACAAAGCCCCCCGGTACATAGTTGTGTATTTTTAGTTATGGGTCCTTCTAGTTGTGCTATGCAGGACGCCGCCTCAGCGTGGCCTGATGAGTGGTGCCATGTCTGCATCCAGGATTCGAACCGGCAAAACCGTGGGCCGCTGAAGCAGAGCGCACAAGCTTAACCACTCGGCCATGGGGCTGGCCCCCAACTCTACCCTTTGATGAGAGGGGCTGAAGAATACTGTGCTCACGTCTACCTCAGAGCTCAGTAATTATGTGTTGGATGAATGAGAGGTGACAGAGGTCGCTTGATCTATGTGAGCTTCATTCCCACGTGTATAAAGTGAGTCTAATAGTACCTGCCATGTAAGGTCACTGTGAGGAAGTAAAGTGATAAATCCAGAGCGCACCCACAGCACAGGGGCCAGTACTCAGCAGGTGCTCAATACGTGCTAAGCATGTGGCTATTTTTGCCAAAGCTCTTCTCTTGGTTGTTCCCTAAGTCCTAACTCCTTTTGTTCGTAAGTGCAAAGTGACTGTATGAACAGCCATTTAGACGATAACTATGTTAAGAGAAGTTTGCAGACTGTTAGGTGTTTGTTTAGTCTGCAAAGCATTGAAAAAAAATTTGGTATTAGAATTTGAAGTGTTGCTAACCTTTATAACCAGGAGATTTTTCAAAACAACCTGGGTTCCCAAATTCTCCTAACACTGGACCATCTAGCATCTTAGGCCTGCTTTCCTCGTGATAGCATTGGGCTGGAACTAAATCCTGGTGTAAGAGACCCTCTTTGATCCCTTACTGGCTCATGAAGTCAGTTTAGTGGGTTGCTACTGGTCATGTGAAAAAAAAGAAATAGAGCAGAAGAGAAAATATCAGTGTATTGCCCATAGTCACAGGGGGAAGGACTATTTTGTGGAACAGTCTGGTTACGTGCATGCGTGTGCAGGCACATGCTCGTATATGTGTATGGCTGGGGTTGCAGAGGAAAACGTATCTCTTACTGTGGGTCGTAGTCAAAAAATTGAAAGCCCCTGTTCAGTCTGGCATGATCTCCATCTAGTCTGATTCGCTCTAAGGTTGCCTGTCTCCCTTTGTAAGCATCTGAGTTTGAGACGACTGAGCGTCAGATTGGCTGGTGGAGATTAAAACAGCTCCCTGTGATCTGCTCAGGGCTGGCAGGGTCCATGTGCTTTTCCCCTGGCTCTGAGCATTTGTAAGCAGGTAATGTGTTCAGCGACTCCATCACCCCCTCTCTTCCATCGGATTCCTGATCTGGCTGCCCAGCCTGGGCTCCGGGATCCCCGACCCAGCCCTCAGATTCCCCATCTCTGACGCCTCTTCTTTCCTGCTTCCCCAGGAGAACCCATACGTCATGCGCCGGCCTAACTTCCAGGCCCTGTCAGGGAATGAGCGCTTCGAGGGCTTCTGCGTGGACATGCTGCGGGAGCTGGCCGAGCTGCTGCGCTTCCGCTACCGCCTGCGGTTGGTGGAGGACGGGCTGTATGGGGCACCCGAGCCCAACGGCTCCTGGACAGGCATGGTCGGCGAGCTCATCAACCGGGTACGGCCGGGCTGGGGCTGGGGAAGGGGCCGTGGACTGAGTGAGCAAGGGAGGGCGGGTGGGCAGGCAGCCACTGGAGCCTCAGAACCAGCCTGGCACATAACAAAAGAGGGGTGAATTTTTGTGGGCTCCACGTGACCACCACGCTGATGGTGCACTGTGTAGCTGTGCTGGCAAGCACATGGGGCAGGCAAGGGGGAAGAGAGACGATACGTCACCTCCCGTGTCCCCCTTTGCCAAATGCTCCTCTCACACCACCTTGGCTTACTTGGTGCTCAAGGATTTGTTGAGTGAATGAAAGATGTGGAGTGGGAATTGGGCAAAGGCCAGGAGATCGTGAGAGGCTTCCTGCGGGAGGCAGGGCTAGGGCCGGGCTGCCAGGACTGCGCCTCGTTTGTGTGCTATGCCCAGCACCTGCCAGGAGGGCCCGACATGTGTGGACATCGAAGCTCCCTGTTGAACTCACAACTCCATTCATTTAGTAGGTGTTTACTGAGTACCTACTGTGTGCCTTGCACCATGCTGGGCAGCACAGGAGCTAGTGGTAAGCACAGGGGACCTGGACTCTGCTTCCAAGAGTTTAGGGTCACCTTAGGATGCAGAAAAGCAAATGACCACAAGACAGAGCCATTAGGGCCATGATTGGGAAAACTCAGACGAGGGATCCCAAGGAGACTCCTGATCCAGCCAGGTATCCAGGGAGGGCTTCCCAGAAGAGGTGATGCCCAAGCGGGTACCCAAAGGGTGTAAAGGAGTCAGCAAGGTGAAGGGGGTATGGGAGGAGGATGATGTGTTTGGAGCAGAGGAAACAGCATGTGCAAAGGTGGAAGGTGAGAGAGAATGGGGCACATTGGAAGAGCCAGCCGGGCCCTGAGTGTGGGCAGGATTTGGATGAAGGTGAGGTGGGAGAGGCAGGGGCATGGGAGGTGGTAGGCGAGGGTGCAGTGAAAAGAATATTTCAGAGTCAGATCATCCTGAGTTTGAGAGCGCAGGTGAGTCATTTCTTTTCTCTGAACGTCGGTTCCCCCTAAGACGGGGATAATGATACCCAACTGGTCTGTAGTGAGGGTTATAGAAAACAGGGACAGCACCGCATGTATGGCTTTTCAGAGGTGGGGGGCCCACATGTCATTCCTCTTTTTATTCCAGGTGCAACAGACCGTGTGGGTAAATGCCCAGAGGCGGGGGTATGCCCTGGGAGACAGGGCAGGTGTGCGGGGCAGGGACCAATGGCCACGAACAGTCAGGGCAGCCTTGACATTGGACTCGGCTAAAGGCCTCAGAGATTCTCACCCTCCTGTCTCTCCCATCCCAGAATCCACTGTATCCAAGCCCTGAACGTCACCAAGGTAGACTTGAGAAGGCCACTTTGCTTGCAAGGACATTTATCCCTTAGGGCACTGATTTTCAAAAGTTGTTTTGACTGTGGAACCTTTTTTCCCATTGACAGCACCCTCAGAACCCTGGACAAAGCAGAGCTGCTCTGGTGGAGGCGGAGGTGGGGTTGTCCCTGGAGTCCTGGTGGCTTTGTCTCCCCCACCCCACCCCACGGGCAGGCCCGAGGCACTGCCCCACAGGCTGCCAGCTGATTTGAAAGCTTCTGTCCCCTGGTGGGTTTAAAGGGCCCGAAGCCGGAACCTGAGGAGACAGGAGGCAGGAGTCCCGGAGCTGGTGGTCTGACGCCCACCTACTGGCAGTCTTCCCCGTCACCTCCATTTCCACAGTCCAGTCCTCGGTCACATGGGCTCAGAACGTTTCATTCATCAGGGCCCCCAGAAATAAGCAGACTCTAGAGGAGTAGCCCTCCAGTCGAAGTCACTGTAAACTGGATGCCAATTTATTCATCAACAAAGTAGTGGAACAGTCCTGTTTATAGCTGCGTAACCTTGGGCAAGAGTCTTAACCCTGGTGTCTCAGTCCTCCCCCACAGGATGGGCGGGAGGATTTGGTGCGAAGGTGCCTGAGGCCAGCATAGCAGATCCCAGACCTTTTCTGATCGGTTGCTGCAATTGTGGTCCTGACTCCTGTTTGTATCTCGGCTCTGCTGCTCACTGGCTGTGTGACTTTTGGGCAAGTTACTCCCTGTCACGTCCTTTCTTCGGCTGCAAAATTGGGGCAATAACAGCCACTACCACGTTGGGCCGTTGTGAGCATGGAAGGAGTTCATCCATGTAAGGGCTTAAGATAGGCCCACGGAGCTTAGGACAGCCGTGGGGGCTGTGTGCTCGTGCTCTCTTTCTGTTGTGGTTAGTGTTACTTCTGTCGGCACAGTTAGCATATGTATACATTCATGCATTCATCTTTTCTCCAGCCAGCTGGCATTTATTGAGTGCCTGCTGTATACCAGGTCCTGTGCTACCCCTAGGGATACAGTGGCCAGGCCTGGCCTTGCTCTTGCTGAGTGGGTTAGAGTTGCTCCTTCAGCAGGAGGTCCATGGGATGCAGCGCCCCCCAGAGGTTGCACTGGCTCAAGTGGGGAAACAGAATCAGCTGGTAAGGGGGCAGGGGGGGCTGCAGGATGAGCTGTGGGGAGGTAAGGGGATGGCAGAGATGGAGACAAGGGGAGGCTGGAGAGCATTGGGGCTTGGTGTCTGCCTGGGGTGGGGGACTCAGGAGAGAGGACGTGGGCGTTCCTCCTGTTCTGGCTCGGGCAGCTGGGCGATGGCGATGACATTTAGAGAGAGAACACTGGAGGAGGAGCAGGCTGAGAGCACCGAGGATGGGCGGGGTTTGGCCTTGCCGAGGCTCAGCTGCCTGCCGTGGGACGGCCAAGTACACTGAGCTTTCCTGCGGGTACTCGCCACCAGCCTCACAGCAGCAGCAGCTGCTGTTTGTTGACTTCATACCACGTGCCAGGAACTTTTCAAGTGTTACTTAATCTCCTAATAATCCCTCATGGCGCAGAGGGTCACTGCCCTCCTCCAGTTGTGAGATCTACGGCTCAGTGGTAAAGGGACTTGCCCCCAACACACGGGGCTGCAGCCAGGTGTGTCTGACCCAAGGCCTGTGCCTTTTCCAGCCACCTAGCAGGTGCTTGGGAAGCCTGGAGTGATCAGGGTAATGCTCACTCACGCTTGCCAGCCCTTTCTCCAAGCTTTCTGAACTCGTGTCCTCTCCTTGACTCCTCATGGCAACCGCATGAGGAAGGCCTGGTATTAGCCCAGTTTTCCCTAATGGACAGAGTGAGGCACCAAGGTACCATGTCCAGGCCACATGGCTAGTGACAGGCAGAGCCAGGGCTGGCACCCCAACAGGCTGGCCCAGAGCTGATGAGTGACTTCCAGATGGAAGACAGCCCAGGGCACCGGCATCCCCCCAGGCACCCCCAGGCCAGGTGCAGGGCTTGTCAGCCAGTCTCGAATTATGGTCCATTTATTCCACCCAGTGGCCACTGTTGGAATTGGCCTTCTCCCTGCTTTCATTGCCATGGTGTGAATTCAGGCCCCGGCCCCTCTCACCAGCCTCCTCACTGGCCTCTTGGCCTCCCATCTGTCTCCATTCCAGTTTGCCCTCCAGTAGGATCTTTCTGCAGCAAGTCTGACCTGTCACTCACATGCTTTAGCTATAGCCCCCCCAGGGCCCTCAGGATGAACACTGTGCCCTCCGACCTGGCCCTCAAGGGTAGGGCAGATATCTTAGGTCAGGGTCCCAGGAAGCAGACAGAGATGAAGATTAGCAGGCAGGAGATGTGTGGTTGTCCTTGGAAACCAGTCCTGTGAAAGAGCGAAGGAGCAGGCTTGGGCAGAGGGAGGAGTTGATGCTTTGATGCAGTCGTGACTGGGCCTCAGCCGTCCCCTGGGCAGCTCTGGAGCCATGATGGCCACCAAAGACATCCCCCTGAGGTAAGGGGGCAGGCCTTTATATCCTCCACCAACATGTCATTGGAGGGGGGCTGTCCTCGGGGAGAGTCAGGACCTTGCGTGAGGGGACTCTTCTACCTGCAGAGCTGAGAGCAATCGGCCACCAACGCCCTCGGCAGCTGAGGCAATGCGTGCCTGATCCTGAAGGAGGGTCCCGGTGGCCACTACAGTGTCCACAACAGCTGTGAGCTGGTTAGGAGCCAGGCAGAGCCAGCTTCAGGTTGACTGTGTTCCCACGTGATCCCTGGCAAGCCACTTAGCTTTCTGAACTCAGTTTCCCCTCTTGAAATGGAGATGACAGTACCTCCCTCACAGAGTTTTATGGGGAGTGAGGAGGGAGAGTGTGAGGTCCTGGAGCGGAGCCTGGATCCTGGGGGCCTTGCAGTGAGGGGTTTGGACGTTATTTTTATTGTGTTGTGAAGCCACTGGAAGGTTTTAAGCAGTGAATGTGCTGTGGTCTAATTTGTTTTCTCTTTTTTGTATTGAGGTGAAATTCATATAACATAAAATCGGCCATTTTAAACTATACAATTCAGTGGCGTTTAGTATATTCACAATGTTGTGCAATCAGCTCTTCTGTTTAGTTCCAAAACATTTTTCATGACTCCAAGAGAAAACTCCATACCTGTTAAGCAGTCGGTCTCCATTCCCCCTTTCCCAGCCCCTGGCAACCACCACTCTGATCTCTGTCTCCATAGATTTCCTTATTCTAGATATATCATAGAAATGGCATCATCCCATATGTGGCCTTTTGCGCCTGGGGTCTTTCACTTAGCATAGTGTGTTCGAGGTTCATCCACATTTGTAGCATTCCTTTTTATGGCTGAATAATGTTCCTTTATGTGGATGTACGACCTTGATTTAATTTATAAATCATTTAAAAATGATTACTTTGGCTGCTTTCTGAGAAATAACTGTAGTGGAGCAACAGTAGAAACAGGACGGTCCATTTCGGAGGCCATTGGAGGGCGCGGAAGAGAGAAGCTGCTGGCTTGTGCTTGAGTGGCGTCAGTGCCAAGGGCCTGTATGTGTGCAAGAGAGAGAGCAGGACCAAGGGTGACTGTGGGTTTGGCTGAAGCAGCTAAGTGAATGGTGAGGCCATATTCCACCATGGGGAGGACATGGGGGGACAGTTTGGTGGCATTGGGGACATAGGAGCTATCTCTGGGCATGGATCATTGGAGATGATCCTATTTGAAATTCAAGTGCAGACATACAGATTTCAGTGAGCGGCTGAGCATGAATTATTTAACTCATCCCCTATTGATGGATACTTGGGTGGTTTCCAGTTTTTGCTAGTATAGACAATGCCACCATCAACCGGACCTGTGGATTTGTGGGCATGTTCATGAGGGATAAATTCCAAGCAGTGGAAGCACTGGGTCAAAGGGTGTGAATGTTTTTTAAGTGTTTACTGCCAAATGGCTGTTCAAAAAGGTTCCACCAATTTATATTCCCACCAGAAGTACTCAAGAATGTCAAACTTCCCACACTCTTGCCAACAATGGGTATTATCAATCTTTTAAAAAAAGTCTTTGCCAATCTGAAAGGCCAAAAGTAATATCTTATTCTTTTAACCTAAACAGAATGTTACATTGCTGCATATTAATCCCCACGTGGATGTATTGTAATTTATTGAGGCATTTTTTATATTTAGTTGCTTCCAGATATTTTAGTTATCAACAACCACATGCAGACATCTTTGTGCACAAAAGCTTTGCCTGCATTGCAGCTGATTAGGATTAATTTTCTGAATAGAATGACTGAGTGAAAGAGGAAGACCCTTTTTGTGGCTTTTGGGATATATTGTTGAACTGCTTTCCAGAAAGATGACACCAGTTTCTATACAGGCTCCTTCTCAGCCTTGAGGGTTTTGATTGGGTTTCAGATATTTAGACAGCCCCCTGGCATTTTCATTGATGGCAAACCATTTTGACTGGTGGACATGGCCGTGTAAGTGGGGCTTATGTAGTCAGGTGACAGATGGAGTCTGAACTCAAGTTCATCCCAGAATGAGCCTGATAGGTCTGTGGACCCACCCTGTCTTTTCCCAGGACCTGGCTGTATAATAGGAATAGACATATGTGGCAGCTGGCAGAATCCCACATTGGCTCACTGACCTGTGGAGTCAGGGCCATTATGGTCGAAAGAGCCAAGTGGAATACCCTAGAACTCCCCGTCTTTCCCAGGATAGTAATCCAAAAGCAATTCTGCAGCCTTTGGGGGGATTGTGGAGATGAGCGCCATCATTAACACTTGAGAGAAGCAGGGGTGTTAGTGATCTCAACCCCGTTCAGCCGGCCCGTTTGGCCTGTGCAGAAGGCAGATGGGTCTTGGAGAATGGCTGTGGATTACTGCAAACGGAATCAGGTGTTGACTCCAGTTGCAGTTGCTGACCCAATGAAGTATCTTTACTAGAGCGTCAACACAGCCCTTGGCGGCTGGTGTGAGCTACTGCCCTGGCAAATGTTTTTTTCTCTCTAGCACTTTCTAAGGGCCACCAGAAGCCAGGGGTGCACACCTTCAGTCTTGTCTCAAGGTGACATCAACTCTCTTGCTTTCTGCCATTATGTAGACCACAGGAAACTTGATCTTGACAGACCACCCAGCATCTAGCTGGTCTCTTACATTGTTAACGGTATGCTGATCAGCTCTCCTGAGCAGGAGGTAGCATTTAGTAAGGGGGTTGGCAATAAATCCTCTGCTGCTATCTGTTAGTCAGGGTCCAATCTGGAGACGAAAACACTACCAGTTACTTGAACAGAGAGAATTTGGTATACTAATTGTTAACAAGATGTAAAGTTGTTAACCAGCTAACTGAAAGAGGAAACAGAAAACTGAGAGGGCATGGAGGTAGCAGCTGCAGGAAGCAGCTGGCACCCTGGGGGCTGAGAGGACAGGGGAAGAAGTCAGGAAGATTAAAACTTTGAAACTCAGATGAGGGGCCCAATGGAGCTGAAATTCAGACCTCAGAGGGGGTGCTGCTTGGCTGATACTGGCCACATTTGGTGGGCGTTCTGGATTTGGGCAGCAGCTTATTCCTGGGTCTAAGTCAGGTGTGCTACTGCAGTCCATTTACCAAACAGCCCAGAGGGCTTTTCATTTTGAGGGAGGCCCAGAGCACTCGAAGGCTCTGCCGCCGATCTGCCACCTGGGCCTGATGACCCAGCAGATCTAGGAATGTGTGGAGTGCTGGTGGCAAAGAGGGATAAGGCACCGAGAGGTGACTCACACTGTAGACCTCTAGGGTTTGGGAGCGAATCACTCTCCCTTCTGCAGATACCTGTTCTCCTTTTGAGAAACTGCGCATTTCTGGTCCCTTCTAGGGACCGCACACCTGCCTGCAGGAGAGGGAGTGACCTTGTGACCTAAGCGCTCATGTGACCTGGGTGTTGTCATTCCTGCATCAATCAGGGTCCTACCAGGAGACAAACCTCCCCAGATATTTGAATGTGGAGAATTATTTACTAGGAATGAAGTTGTTAACTAGGTAACTGAGAAGGTGAAAGTGAACTCCAAGGCAGAGATCAGCAAACTTGTTCTGTAAAGGACCAGATAGTAAATATTTTCAGCTTTCAGGTCATATTGTCTAAACTGCTCAGTGCTTCTGGGCCAGCCCCTATAGCCTAGTGGTTATGCTTGGCGTGCTCCGCTTCAGCGGCCCAGGTTTGGTTTCTGGGTGCAGACCTACGCCATTCATCTGTTAGTGGCCATGCTGTGGCGGCAGCTCACATAAAAAAAGAGAAAAAAAAGAGGAGGATTGGCAACAGATGTTAGCTCAGGGCGAATCTTCCTCAGCAAAAACAAACAAAAACTACTCAGCGCTCCCATCATATGGAAAGTAGTCATAGATAATACCTAAACAAATGGGCTTGGCTGTGTTCCAATAAAACTTTATTTACAAAATCAGGCAGATGGGCTGGGCTTCGCCTGAGGGCAAAATTTGCACATCCTTGCTCTCAGGTATCATGGAGGTAGGAAGGTAGGAAGGGGCTATGTCCCTAGTTCTGAAGAAACAAAGGGAAGAGCTGAAACTACTGGGAACTTATAGGAAGGGCTCTGTGGAGATGAAACTCTTACCCTAACGGGGGGACACTCGCTGGCTGGTGCTGGTGTCTCTGAGAGTTGAGGCTGCTTCTGCAGGTGTTGGAAAGCTGCAAACTGGATTTGTCTGCTGCCCCCAGGAAGAGCTGCTGCTTCCAAGGCTGCAGAAACGAGGCTAGGGACCTGGGGGGAGACGGGAAGGAGCAGCTTCTCCCTCCTCCAGCCTTGCAGCCTCCCTTTAGCGCCCCCTATTGGTAGAGCCTGACAGGGAGCCGATGGCAAAACAGAAATGTAGTTGGCGCAGAGCCGGTATAGAGGGTGGATTTGGAGCTGGGGGACAATCATAAGTGCTTTAATTGGCTTTTAGGCATGTAGACAACCCCGTCATTTCTACAGGTGGCTCATCATTTGAATTCTTCCTGATTTCATTGCAGAGATTAAACGGCTGTTGACTGTCGGAGTCCCCTTGGGGAGGGAAGTGTTCTCTAAGAAATAGGTGTCTCTGCTGGGAAATGAAGGGGGAGGAGGAGGTGGGAGGGGGGTTCTCAAGGCTCTGAGAGGAGCCTCGAAGGAACTTGCAGCATTTAAGGATCTGCCTGTCCTCCCTTCAGAATGAAACCCAAATCTGACCACCTCTCTCCTCCACCACTTGGCCCGCCCCAGCATCTCCGTGGACATCATCAGTCAGCCCCTTGCCTCCCCCTTCCATTCCTTTTTTTTTTTTTTTTTAAAGATTTTATTTTTTCCTTTTTCTCCCCAAAGCCCCCCGGTACATAGTTGTGTATTCTTCGTTGTGGGTTCTTCTAGTTGTGGCATGTGGGACGCTGCCTCAGCGTGGTCTGACGAGCAGTGCCATGTCCGTGCCCAGGATTCGAACTGACGAAACACTGGGCCGCCTGCAGCGGAGCACGCGAACTTAACCACTCGGCCACGGGGCCAGCCCTCCCCCTTCCATTCTTGCCTCTCTGATCTGTCCTCATGGTAGCCAGATCACGTCACCCCTCTGCTCACGCTCTCCGAGTGATTTCCCCTGTTGCCCTCGGAGTAGAATGCAGTCCCTTCACCATGGCCTGCAGGGCCCTCCAGGGCTCTGGTCCCCGCTCTGCTGCCTTTCCCACCCCTCCCATTCTGCTCCAGCCTGGACACTGCAAGTCACTTCCCGCCTCAGGGCTTGTGCCTGCTGGTCCCTCAGCCTGGAACTTTCTCCACAGGTCTGCTCATGCCTCCCTCCTACACTTCCTTCATGTTTGTACTCGAGACCTCCCCACAGCGGGGAGTGTGTGGCAGTCTGAATGGTGTTGGCCTGCTTTGTTTTGTTTCACAGCATTTGTCACTACCTGACATGTGTTTATACTCACTGCTGTATTCCCAAAGGTAGACTTGTGCCTGGCCAGTGGTGGGTGTTCCGCCAATGTTTGTCAAGCAGGTGAATAAATGAATGAACAGACAGAATGGTCAGAGTGGCTGCAATCTTGGCATACAGGGCAAGATGGTGGGTATCTTCATCTGTTTGTGCTGCTGTAGCAGAACTCCATGGGCTGGGTGGCTTATAAACAATAGAAATTTATTTTCTCACAGTTCTGGAAGCTGAAAGTCCAAGATCAAGGTGCTGGCAGATTCGGTGTCTGGTGAGGGCTCACTTCCTAGTTCACAGATGGCCATCTTCTTGCTGTGTCCTCACATGGAGGAAGGGGCAAGAGGGCTCTCTGAGGCCTCTTTTATAAAGGCACTAATCCCATTCATTAGCGCCACCTCATGACCTAAGCTCCCAAAGGCCCCCATCTCTTAAGCCCATCAGATTGGGGGTTAAGATTTCAACATGTGCATTTTAGGGGGACACAAACCTCAGTCCACAGCAGTGGGGGTGAGGCTGGTGAGGTAGTCCGGGCCGGGTGAGGAGTTTGGATGACAGTATAAGAAGAATGAGAGTTATCGCAGGGTTTAGGCAGAGGGCACAGTGACCAGGTTGTAGTTTCTGGGATCCCTCAGGCTGCCTGCTGAGTGGCTGAGGAGGCAGAGACCAGCTTTCCAGTCCTGACAGATGGCGATCTGGGCAGGGGCAGCACAGTGGAGGTGGACAGAAGCAACTGGATTCCAGAGGTGTTTGGGGGGGGCAGGTCGTGAAATCTCCTTAGGAGGGCTTGAGGATAGATGCAGTGAGGCGTGAGGGGGATGTGTGTCAAGGATGCCCGGGGCTTCTCTTGAGATGTCACTGGGGAGATGATAGGGTCTGCGTTTGCTGCATATTCATGGGAGGTTCAAGGACCCACTCACTCTTCTAGTCACTTGTCACTCATTTCCTGAGCTTCCTGGGACCAGGGAGGAGTCACACACCTAGACCCCGGCCTCAGATGCCCCTGGCCATGGGGGCCCGTGCAGACAGGTGAAGCCCCCTCTGAGGGAGAGTGGTTCTGAATCCTGAGGTCATCTAGAGCCAGGTACTTACCTTCACTGTGCCTCAGTTTCTTCACGTGTAAAGTGGTGGGAATGAGGGTCCTCCATATAGGGTTTCTTTGGGGACTAAATGAGCTTCTCTGGGGAGGGACAGCCCTGGAACGGTGGCCTCAGGGTAAGTGCCCTGTAAGTGCCAGCATCTGGACCACCATGGGGTTCTGTTCCAGCCCAGGGAAGGAGCAGTGTCTCTGTCTGGGAGGTCCCGGGGAGGGGTGACATTCCCGGGCTTTCAGCAGAGGAGATTCACAGTGCATCCAGCTGGCCCTGCCTCTGAAGGTTTCATAAAGGAGGCCAAGAAGCAAACAGATATTTTTTGAACTCAGCTAAGTGCTGAGATCAAGGAGTGTCCAGAATGTGGGGGGTCCACAGAAGGCATCGCAGAGGAGGGAAGATTCGAGGGGGCCCTGGAGGGATGGTGGGATCCAGTTCTGCAGGGTGGAGTGGGGCAGGCAAAGCTGGGTTTTTTCCCCCTTTTCACCTTGGCTGCGAGAAAGCTCTCAGCTAAATTCAATGCTCAGCTCTTAACAGAGTTTTCTAGAACAAAAATCTTTCTTCTTTCTCTTAAAAGTTGTGATCTCTTTCTGTTTTAAAAGCATCAGTTTAATTTCCTGTACTATATGTGTTCGTAAAAATGGTTTGTTTCTACTTGCCCCACTGCTCAAGGGTACAGAGGCCAGAGAGCAGCTGGCACGAGAGGGATAGTGAGAGGAACGCAGTGGGGAGCCATAGCAGCCTTGGGTGCATTCAGAGAGGCTGGATTTGGTCAAAAACAAGCAGCATTTGTTGGGAACCTCTGTGTAAGCTCTGGGGTGCACCTCTAACCAGCCAGGGAAGGAACTGGAAATTTAGTAGGGAAGACGGACCATTAATAAGCCAACAGGCAAGGTCATCTCCAGTAGTGCTAAGAAGGATATGGAACAAGGCAGTAGGTCCTGTGAAGGAGAGGACCCTGGGGTGGGGGATGTGGGGTCTGGAGGCTGCTGTGGGGAGGGCTGAAGAGGTGAGGAAGAGCTGGGGAAGAGCAAGTGCAGAGGCCCTGGGGTAGAGAACGAGCCTTTTGTGGTAAAGAGCAAAAAGTACCATTGTGGCTGGAGCCAAGCGGGCGAGGGGAAGGGCGTGAGGTGAGGCCAGTGGGCAAGTGGATCTCACATCATGCAGGGCCTCTTGGCCATCAGAGGGTTTGCCTTCAGTACAATGGGAAGCCACTGACAGATTTTAAACCGTGGACTATCCCTTTGCATTGGGAGGTTATGAGCAGCAGTAGGGAGGCTGGTGAGGAGACTAATGGGGTTGTTAGGAGAGAGATATGGGTGGTCTGGGCCTCGGGGTGGAGGTGGAGAGAATTAAACAGATCCTGGAGGGTTTCTCTGTCCTTGCTCCTGCAGGAGAAGTGAAAGAGAAGAGGCAGGCCTGGCCTAGGTGCTGGGCCTGAGACAGGGTCTCAGGAGCTGGTGAGGAAGCCAGTGAGCTGAGCAAGGGATGGAACAGAAAGGAGCCGGGAGCCCTGCAGGCCTCAGGGAGGAAGTGGGCTCCTGAGCATAGGGACCACCAGGGCCCTCCTGAGCCCCTCTGAGAAGCCAGTGCCTCCTGCTTTCTGATATGGGACTTGGGCCCTGTGGAGGGTCTTGCCAGGACAGACTCCCTGTGGGTGCATAAAAATAATTGGGTTCCTGTATGAGCTGTCGTTGTTGCTGACAATCCATGTCTCAGTCAGTGGCAAGAGCACGGGGAGGGGGAACAGCCCCTCACTCGGTGCGCAGGGATTCCCAGGTGTGCTCCGCATCAGCCGTGTCCTGGGCCCTGGCCACACATTGCCACCTCTGGACACTGCTTTGGGGCTGTGCTGTCTCTCTCCGCTCCCAAGTCATACCAGGGCCGACGCCGTCTCTCCCTACCCCTGCGTTAGTTATTTGACCTGCCATCTCTCTCTACTCTTGGTTTATCTTTTGAGTCTGTCCCCTCTCCTCGGTGTCGAGTTGTCTTTGAGATCTCTCTCTTCTCTCCCTGATCCTGGATTTCATTTGGGCCCCACGTGATCTCTCCTTGACCTTGGTTTTGTTTTCAGCCCGTGCCACCTCTCTACCTTGTGGTTATCTTTTGGGCCTGTGCCCTCTCTCCTGACCTGGGTTCTGCCTGGGCCTGTATTACTTCGTGTGCTCTCACTCTCAGCCCCTTTGGGATGAGTTTGTGTCTCCCCCTTGGCCAGTGATCCAGGACCTTGACTCTTTTATTTCCACCCCAGGGAGAGGTCTCTGGTTGAATTTGGAGTCAGTGCTGGGGCCTGGTTGAAGCCTGGGGGATGGAGTCATTATGCCTGAAAGGGGGCATCCTGGGAGCCCAGTCCCAACCCCAGGACCTGGAGAGCTGTGTAGCCATCTTGCCCAACTTCCCCCCCCCCCCCTTTTACAGATGAGCAAACTGAGGCCCAGAGATGTGGAAACCCCTGCCTGAGGTCACCCAGCGAGCTCGGGGCTCCCCACTCCTGCTCCGGGCTCTTCCCAGCGCCCTGCCCTGCCTGCTCCCCCATGTATGTACGTATGTGAGGGCCATGTGTGCAAGTGTGTGCACTCTGCCTCCAGAGAATGTTCCCCACCTCCGCTTGTGTCTTTCCTCCTCCCTACACTTGTGTGTAGGGTATGTGTCTGTCGGCCTGCATCCTTGTGGATGGTGTATGGCTGGGTTGGCCTGTGTCTGGGCACCCATGTTGGGGTGTGGTGTGGTGTGCACATGGTGGTGGTGGTGTAGACGTGACCATGTACAGTGCTCAGTGTGTGTAAATCTGTGTGGCGGGGCATGCAGAGTGCCAGGCTTTTTCCCAGTCTTGTGTCTAGCCCACAGCGAAAGGCTGGCTACCGTCCCTTGGGCCTGAGCCAGATGGCTCTTTTGGATCAGAGATTCCAGATGTGTTAGCCAGAACCCAACCCAAACCCTTCTCCTGTCCCACCTACCCATACCCCACCCTCATCCCTTCAGACCTGGACCCCAGGCAACCCTCCCAGCTCCCCCGCTCAGGACCTCATGCAGCGTCCCCTGAGGTCATCATCTCAGTTGAGTTGGGCACTGGCCCTGGGTCTCAGCAGTGCCTTCATGCGCTCATCTAGATCACTAGTGCCTGCTGGGGGCAGGAGAATAGAGGTCACATTTCTGCTTTAGGGTCCCCAGCTCCTGCCTTTACTGGCCAGTGCCTTTGCCTCTCTGAGACTCAGTTTCCCCGTCTATAAAATGGTGCTAATAGTTGCCCTCAGGGAGCTATTGGGAGAAGCATACAAGGTAATCTCAGTAAAACGCTATCTGGCATGGAGCCTGGCACACAGTCAGCACATTAATAACTGTTCCATCTTGTTAACTGTTAAGACAGGGGAGGAAACCAAGGCCCAAAGAGGGTCCTGAGTGGGTCAGTGTCCAGGCATCTCACCTCCAATCTCAGGCTCTCTCCAGGCCCCCAGGGTGGGGAGGTAGGGTCAGTGGTAGGTTTTATAAAGCAGGGCGTTAATGAGCTTGCCGGGGGGTGAGGGGGATTGGATGGGGCGGGGCAGCCGGGCAGGAAAGAGGCCACAGGAGCCTGTTACAGCAGATGTGAGATGACGAGGGTCCAATTTGGGGCCCATGGTGCACTCCTGGAGCCAGTCCAGGCTCCTGGCCCCTCCTGTTCTCCTTTCTCTTTGCCTCTCTCTTGGCTTCTGATAATCTCTCTCAGTGCGTTTCTCTCTAACTGCCCATCTGTCTCCCTGGCCCGCCCCTCTGCCCCCACCCTGCTTCCCCTCCAGCAGAAGGCAGACCTGGCTGTGGCTGCGTTCACCATCACAGCTGAGCGAGAGAAGGTCATCGACTTCTCCAAACCCTTCATGACCCTGGGGATCAGCATCCTCTACCGTGTGCACATGGTACGGTTCCCCCGGAGACATGGAGGCTTGGGGCAGGAGCTGGCAGTGGGGCCAGACGCCTCTGTCCCCAAGGGAAGCAGAGGCTGTGGGCTGGACCTTTGATGGGCTAATCAGGCTCCTGGGCCCCTGGGGGCGGGCAGGGGCTAAGGATGTGGCTCAGGGGCTCAGGTCAGGGTGGCTCCGGGGCTCACTCCCTCTCCCCCCAGGGCCGCAAGCCTGGCTACTTCTCCTTCCTGGACCCCTTCTCCCCTGCTGTGTGGCTCTTCATGCTTCTCGCCTACCTGGCTGTCAGCTGCGTCCTGTTCCTGGCTGCCAGGTGAGTCCACTGCCGGCTGCCCAGGGAGAGGGAGTGGGGAGGAGGCATGAGCGGGGGCACTCTGTGACTGACCTGCACATTCTGTCGTCTGTCCTGACCATCCTTGGCCTCCACTTGGGGCCTCGGATTCTCTGCACCCTCCCTTCTCCCTTCTGGCCCCCTCTCTGGGCCTTCTCTCCTCTTCCGCCCTCGTGGTTCTGACTTTTGCTCTGTGGTTCTCTCTCTGGGCCTCTCCCCTTCCCATTCATTCTGTCTTTCTCTGTTTCTGTCTGTGTGTGTGTGTCTCTCTCTCTCTCTGTGTCTCTCTCTGTTCATCTCTCTGTCTCTCTTTTCCCTTCCTTTTTCTCTCTCTCTCCTCATCTCTTCTGATCATGGTGGCTCTGTCTCTCTCCTGCTTCCCTCCTTTTTCTCCCCACTCGGCCCCATCCACACCCCCTCCGTCTCTCCACAGGCTGAGCCCCTATGAGTGGTATAACCCACACCCGTGCCTGCGGGCGCGCCCCCACATCCTGGAGAACCAGTACACACTGGGCAACAGCCTCTGGTTCCCCGTGGGGGGCTTCATGCAGCAGGGCTCGGAGATTATGCCCCGGGCACTGTCCACGCGCTGCGTCAGCGGAGTCTGGTAAGAGGCTTTCTGTCTGCCCCACCCAGGGCTGGGGGGTCCTCCTGAGGCCTGGGCGGGTCCCTGTTCCCCACCGCCAGCTCATGCCAGGGAGTGGGGTGGGGGAAGCTGAGCCCCACTCTGCCACTCGCTACCTGTGTGACCTTGGGTAGGGCACACCCCCTCTCTGTGCCTCAGTCTCCTTATCTGAAAAATGAGGATAAAAATGCCCACATCTCAGGTTGTAAGGAATTGTGAGGCTGCTATGGGAAGGTGCGACTACTGACACGAGGGGTTATAATCAGAACAGCATCAGCGTTGCCATCACTGTCTTGGACCTTGCCCTGGCAGTCACAGAGACTTAGAATCCTTGAGCCGGGGCAGCCTTCACTGTCCAGAGGCAGAGACTGAAGCCCAGACAGGGACGCCTGCTCCCTCAAAGTCCCACAGGGGACCCAGTAACTTGGACAGAACTTATTTTGCCCCTGAGACAAGCTCCAAGTCAGCATGTCAGAGAAGATGCTGCACCTAACTGGTGGTGTCTGGCCCACAGTTTAAAACTTTTTTGAGTTAGTTGGCAACATTTAAAAATTGGACAAATTCACCATATCCAGATTTCTCATTCTTCTTGAAAGTTCTGGAGATCCGGTAGCGTGCGGCCAGCATTCCCACCTGGTATCGATGTCTATTCCTCAGTCCCCTATGTCCCCCTACTTCAGTCACTTTCTGGCCTGGCCTCCATAGGCATTCACATTTGCTACTCGTCTTTTTTTTTGAAGTGTAGTTGACATACAATACTATGTTAGTTTCAGATGTACAACAGCGATTTGACATTTTGTATACACTACAAAATATTCACCATAAGTCTAGTAACCATCTATCACCATATAAAGTTATTACAGTATTATAGACTATACCCCCTATTCTGTACATTACATCCCCATGACTTATTTATTTTATTACTGGAAGTTTGTACTCCTTAATCCCCTTCGTCTATTTCACCGGCCCCCTCCAACCCTTCCCTTCTCTGGTAACCACCAGTTTGTTTCTTGTATCTACGAGTCTGTTTCTGTTTTGTTTTATTTGTTCATTTGTTTTGTTTCTTAGATTCCACATATAAGTGAAATCATACGGTGTTTGTCTTTCTCTGTCTTATTTGTCTTATTTCACTTAGCATAATACCCTCTAGATCCCATCCTTGTTGTCACAAATGACAAGATTTCATTCTTTTTTATGGCTGAGTGGTATTCCATTGTATCCATATACCATATCTTCTTTATCCATTCCCCTATGAATGGACACTTAGGTTGCTTCTAAGTCTTAGCTATTGTAAATAATGCTGCAATGAACATAAGGATGCATATATTTCTTCAAGTTAGTGTTTTCATTTTCTTCAGATAAATACCCAGAGGTGGAATAGCTGGATCATATGGTAGTTCTGTTTTTAATTTTTTGAGGAACCTACATACTGTTGTCCGTGGTGGCCGTGCCAATTTACATTCCCACCAGCGGTGTACAAGGGTTCCTTTTTCTCCACATCCTTGCCAGCACCTGTTGTTTTTTGTCTTTTTAATAATCACCATTCTAAAAGGTATGAGGTGGTATCTCGTTGTGACTTTGATTTGCATTTCCCTGTTGACTGGTGATGTTGAGCATCTTTTCACGTGCCTATTGGCATCTCTATGTCTTCTTTGGAAAAATGTTCAAGTCATCTGCCCATTTTTTAATCGGGTTGTTTATTATTTTGATATTATGTTCTGTAAGTTCTGTAATAGATTTGGGGTATTAACCTCTTATCAGATGTATGATTTGCAGATATCTTCTCCTGTTCAGTCAGTTACCTGTTCGTTTTGTTGATGGTTTCCTTCACTGTGCAAAAGCTACCTGTGTCTTTTAAATAGAACTGGGCTTGGTAGCAGTTCATAAAAGTCTTCTCACCTCCTTTCCCTCATTAGAACCACAGAAGGCTGAGGAAAATGCTTAGGACAGAGAATATTCTCCTGGTTTTATGGATTAGAAGACTGAGACCCAGAGAGAGGGAGTGATTTGCTAAAGAACACACATTTGGCTAGAGGCAGGGCCAGACCAACCTGGCTCCCTCCCCAGCACCACTCGCTCCAGCCGGCCCTCCGCTGCCTGAGCCCAGCCCTACTCCCCACCCCTGGTGATCTCTCCAGGGCCATCCCAGGCATTGGCCCTTCTCAGAGCACTTCTTCCTCACCTCCTCCCGTCAGTCAGAATTCATGCATCAACAGTCATTCAACAGATGCTTCTCGAGCCCCTCCATGAGCCAGGCACTTAGGTGAAGAATCAGCCCCCAAGAGGCAGAGGAGCCACTGAGTAAATAAACAGATATGTAAACACAAGGATGTCATATTTTATACCAAGAACGTGTCCCAAAGATATTGTCTAACTCAGAACTTGTTCAATTCAACTGTAATGGTGGCAGGTTTTTCTCTCCCGACTAAGTGGGACTAACTACCATATGGCAGTTGTTTGCAATTTACTTGGTCCACTGGCTTTGAAACTTTTGCATCTTGATGATTTTTTTTTTTTGATGTTTATGGATTTGCGTCATTTCAAGTGTTATACCCTGTATTAGTTTCCTATTGCTACTGCAACAAATTACACAAACTTAGTGGCTTAAAATGGCATAAATTTATTCTCTTGTGGTTCTGGAGGTCAGCGGTCCGAAATAGATCTCCCTGGGCTAAAATCAAGGAGTTGCCAGGGCTGTTTCTTCTGGAGGCTCCAGGGGAGGATCCATTTCCTTGCCTTTTCCAGGTTTTAGAAGCTGCCTGCATTCCTTGGCTCATGCCGCTTCCTCCATCTTCAAAGCCAGCAGCCTAACATCTTCAAATCTTTGACTCTGACCTTCTTCTTCCACTTATAAGGACCCTTATGATTCCATTGGGCCCACCCAGATAATCCAAGATAATCCCCCATCTCACGTTCCTTAACTTAATCAGATTTGCAAAGACCATAAGGGAACATACTCTCAAATTCCGGGGATTAGGATGTAGACATCCTTTGGGGGTGGGGAGGAGGCTTTCTTCTGCCTACCGTACACCCCGAGTGAAATTTATTAACATTTCCAATATAATGATGCATCAGATGCAGTAAACTGTGCCACTGAGGAACCAAACAGGGCGCAGTGAGAGAGGACATGAGAGAATGGGGTGCTCAGGGAAGTGACATCTACCCTGAGTCCTAATGGCTAAAACAGAGACATCTATGCCAAGAAGAGTGGGGAGCATTCCAGACAGGCAGGAGAGAGCTGTGTGTGTGAGGAGGTGGCTGAGAGTGCATGAGGAGATCTTCTGTGACGAATGTGGCCAAGTCCCCAGGTCAGAAAGGGGACCAGTGACCTCCTCTCTGCAGGCCATCCCTTCTGTTCCTCAGTGAGGGACCCTCTTCTCCAGCTGGATGTTCTCTGCTCCTTCCCATTGCTGTCACCCAGGAAGCCCCCAGTCACTCCCGCTCCCTCATTGGAGCCTTTGATCCTGGGCTCAACTTCGTCTCCACCCTGAGTCTTCCGGCACATTCGCTCATTCAACAGATGTTGATTAATCTCCACGTGACCCCGGCCCAGTAATTCGGCAGGCTAGGGGCAGTGTTGAGGCGGTGGGGGTGGGTGCCACTACCCTAGGGGACTTGGCTGCCACCTGAACAGCAGCAGCTTGGCCAGAACCTGCCTTCTGGGCCCCTCATCTCCAGTGTCCACTTGGTCACAGCGTCCTGCAGCTAAACCCGAGGGCTCGTCATCATCAGACAGCTCTGCCTTGGAAATCAATGTTTCCAAGGTGGTACCCAACCACAGCCCCTCTTGGACTCTCCCTCGTTCACTCCCGTGAAGTGAGTCCTTTGACCTCCCTCTTTCCTGCCCTCTGAACCCTGCCTGCTTTCCTGTCCGTCTACCTTCAGTTAGACTTGGCCATGACTTCAGCCACTGCTTTGCCATTTTCCTCAACTCCTCTTGGCAAGAAAGGCCTACAACCTTCAATCTAGCCAGCACCTTGGCTCCCCTTCCCCCCGGCTCCACCACGGTCACATGGGACCCCTTTATTGATATGTCCAGGACACCCTGTTAGCCATCCTTCTAGAAACTCCTGCTTTTAGGCTACTGTGCTCTTCTGGTTTCCTCCTACCTCTGGATCCTCTGTTTCAGTTCACCCTTGCCATCTCACGTGGAACTCCTCACTCCACAACAGTGATTTTTCAGCGCCCACAAATGCAAAACCCTTTTTTTTTTTTTGAGGAAGATTAGCCCTGAGCTATATCTGCTGCCAATCCTCCTCTTTTTGCAGAGGAAGATTCGCCCTGAGCTAACATCTATGCCCATCTTCCTCTATTTTATATGTGGGACACCTGCCATAGCGTGGCTTGGTGAGGCGTGCTAGGTCTGTGCCAGGATCTGAACTGGCAAATCCCGGTCTGAAGTGGAGCACACGAACTTAACTGCTACGCCACCAGGCTGACCCCACAACACCCTCTTTTTACAGCAAATATTTTATAACATCTCCTTTTCCATGCTGACGAAATTCAAGGGTAATATATCTATCTACACACATGATTTAAAACAAATCGATAAAATGCCCTAATTCCAATACAAAGGAGAAAAAGGGAAGAGATTTATGATAAAACAATACAATAGTGATACGTAAATGCTTGGGCAGAACTGTGCTGGAAGATGGATACAGTGGTCAGGTGGTTGCACCTACTTATAATGGATACGTCTGGAATTATGAGAAGTAAGACTATTTAATAGAATTACATCCACACTCAAGACTTGACACTTTGAAATAGTGCATGGATGGGTATGTTTGTACAAATACAAATCACTGTGAACGTGGCGATTTTCTAATGCAGCTGGTCCAAGTGTCTTGACTTGGTGATTCAAGTACCAGAGCGGAGCTCCTGTCAGAGATGTTATTTCCCCAAATGGTGAATAGTTCTTGGCAAAGCCTCAAACAAAATGACATCCAGTTGTTCTTCAGTCTAAGCAATAGGTGCATTTCTAGAGATTTTGGTTTCTCTTATAACCATGCAAACAGTACTTTGATTTTTATGTACCAAGGAGTTAGGCTCAGATAGTCACGTACCGGATTTTCCTTGTTTTTCATCCAGGGCTGCATTGTCAGACACCTGCCCCTGCCACTGACAGCAGGAGCCCCCTCAGTCACTCTGGCTTGGGAGTGCCCCATGCCTAACTGAATACCCTCCTCAGACCTCTTGGGGCGCTCCCTTCCTGGGGACCACTGCTCTGTACCCTCCAGGGCCATCTCATCCACCCCCAGCTTCCCTTGCTGTTCATAACTGACATTTCCAGTCCTCACCTCCAGACCTCTCCATGGGTGCCTGACGGACGTCCTCAAAACTCAACTTGTCAGAAATGGAGCTCGTGTCCTTACTCCCAAATTGGACTCCCCATCTGTGTCCCCACGCTCTCTCAGTGAGTGGCCTCACCTCCCCCGCATCACCACCACCAGTCAGCCACGTTGTATCCTTGGGGTCTAGGTGGTGCCTGGTGTGTACCAAGCACTGAATAATTTTGTCTTGAGTGAATGACGACACTGACTGCTGGGATGGGTTTGGAGAGGCTTGGTTTCTGGAGAGGCTGTATCAGACCCTAGGTCTTCATGTGTTGGATTTTGGTTTTATTTTGCAGGAAGCATATTATTCATCCCTCTGTGCTCCACTCTACCCCCACCGCAGTGCCTAGCACAGCACTGTGCACGTGTGCTCAGCAGAGGACGGCTGCTGTTTTCATTATGATCTGCTGGAGGAGCGGGCAGTCTGGGAGCCCCTCTCAGCATCTCCCCTGTCTTCAGGCCCCACAGATCTCTGCCATCTGCAGGGAGCCTGGCCACTCTCACCTGACACGCAGGAGGAGAGAGGGGGCCAGGGTCAGACAAGTGGCCGCCCTTGGATCCCGTAGCCAGGCCAGTGGGCGCCTCTCAGTCCTGAGTCACCAAGACAGAGTACACACTTGGGCACAGCACTTGCTCTGTGCCAGATGTAACTCCCTCTCACAACAGCCCTGTGAGGAGGGGCCTGCAATTGTACTTACCTCACAGGTGAGTCCAAGGTCACATAGCCAGACAGTGATGGAGCCAAGATTTGGGGATTTTCCGGAGATCTTTCTATTATTGATTTCTAGTTTAGTTCCACTGTGGTCAGAGAAGATTCCCTGTAGGATTTTAATCCTTTGAAATTTATTGAGACTTGTTTTACAGCTCAGCGTACAGTCAATCCTGGTACCTGTTCTGTGTGCACTTGCACAGATGTGCATTCTGCTGTTGGTGGGTGCGGTGTTCTGTAAATGGCAGTTAGGGCCAGTAGGTTGGTAGTGTTATTCAAGGCTTCTATATCCTTATTGATTTCCTGTCTACTTGTTTGATCAATTATTGAGAGAGGAGTGGTGAAACCTCCACCTGTAATTGTGGAGAAATTGTATCTATTTCTCTTTTCAATTCCATCACTTTTTGTTTCATGAATTTTGAAGCTCTGTAATTAGGTGCATAAATGTTTAGGATTGTTATGTCTTCTTGATGGATTGACCGCCTTTGTCATTACATAACTTCTGTCTTTATTCGTGGTAATATTCCTTATTCTGAAGTTACCTTTGGTATGAATATAGCCACCCCAGCTTTCTTATGCTTAGTGTTTGCATAGCAAATCTTTTTCCTATCCTTTTATTTTTCAGTCTATCAATATTGTTATATTTAAAGTGGGTTTCTAATAAGATTTTATTTTTTTTCCTTATTCTCCCCAAAGCCCCCTGGTACATAGTTGTATACTTTTAGTTGTGGGTCCTTCTAATTGTGGCATGTGGGATGCCGCCTCAGCATGGCCTGATGAGCTGTGCTATATCCATGCTCAGGATCCAAACCACTGAAACCCTGGGCCGCCGAAGCGGAGTGCGCGAACTTAACCACTCGGCCACCGGGCTGGCCACTAAAGTGGGTTTCTTATAGGCAACATATACTTAGGCCTTGGAGCAGGGGTTGACACACTTTTTCTGTATTGGGCCTGATAGTAAATGTTTTAGGCTTTGCTGGCCATCAGTCTCCGTTGCAACTGCTCAATTCTGATTATAGTGCAAAAGCAGCCACAGACAATACATAAATGGATGAGTGTGCCTGTGTTCCAATGAAACTTTATGTAGGGACACTGACAGTGCAGTTTGAATTTTATATGTCATGTGTCATGAAATATTACTCTTCTTTCGATTTCTTTTTAACCATTTAAAAACGTGAAAACCATTCTTAGCTTGTGGGCTGTACAGAAACAGACAGCAAGTGACATTTGGCCTGTGGGCTCTAGTTTGCCAACCACTGGTTGAGACTATTTGCCTTTAATGGAATTATCGATAGGGTTGGGTTTAAATCTGCCAACTTGCTATTTGTTTTCTACTTGTCCCATCTCTTCCTTGTTCCCTGTTGCCCCTTTACTACCTTCTTTTGGATTTCTTGAGATTTTTAGGATTCTGTTTTATGTCCACTATTTACTATGCTTCTTTTAAAATTTTTCTTACTAGTTGCTCTGGGTTTACAATATGCATGTTTAATTTATTACAAAATACTTTCAAGTAACATTATGCCACTTCACATAAGTTGCAAGACCTGTGCAACATTATACGTCCATCTCTCCCTCCCATCCTTCGAGGTGCTCTTGTCATATATATTACTTCTACATGTCTGTGAGCCCCACAGTATATTAGGCTCATATGGATGTGTTTCCTTAAAAAGTAATGTCTTTTAAAGAAATTTTTTTCATGAGCAGTATGTCTTTTATATTTACCCACACAGCTACCGTTTCTGACACTCTTCATTCCTTCATGTACGTCCAGGTTTCCATCTGGTATTATTTTCTTTTTATCTGAAGAACTTTTAACATTTCTTGAAGTTCGGGTCTACTGGCAGTTAATTCTCCCAGCTTCTGTTTGTATGAAAAATTTATTAGTGTGCTTTCTTCTTTGAAGGATCTTTTGCTGGATATGGAATTCTAGGTTGACAGGGTTTTCTTTTTGAGGAAGATTAGCCCTGAGCTAACATCTGCTGCCAATCCTCCTCTTTTTGCTGAGGAAGACTGGCCCTGAGTAACATCCATGCCCATCTTCCTCTACTTTATATGTGGGATGCCTGCCACAGCCTGGCTTGATAAACGGTGTATAGGTCCACACCCAGGATCCGAACTGGTGAACCAAAGTGGAGTGCATGAACTTAACTGCTATGCCACCAGGCTGGCCCTGACAGTTGTTTTTTCCTTTCAGCACATTGTTGCGTTGTCTTCTGGCTTGTATACTTTCTGACAAGAAGTCTACTGTCACTTTTATCTTTGATTCTCTGTGTGTAATGTGTTTTCCCCGCTTCTGACTACTTTTAGGATTTTCTGTTTGTGGGGCTGGCCCCGTGGCGCAGCAGTTAAGTGCGCATGTTCTGCTTCGGTGGCCTGGGGTTCGCTGGTTTGGATCCCGGGTGTGGACGTGGCACCACTTGGCAACCCATGCTGTGGTAGGTGTCCCACATATAAAGTAGAGGAAGATGGGCACGGATGTTAGCTCAGGGCCAGTCTTCCTCAGCAAAAAAAGAAAAGAAAAGAAAAGAAAAAAAAGAGGAGGATTGGCAGCAGTTAGCTCAGGGCTAATCTTCCTCAAAAAAAAAAAAAAGGTTTTCTGTTTATCAGTGGTCTTCAGCGATTGATTATAATGTGCTTTGATGTGTTGGTGTGTATATGTGTTTATCCTGCTTGGGTTTTGTTGAGCTTCTTGGATCTACAAGTTGATAGTTTTCATTAAATTTGAAAAAATTTTGGGCATTACTTCTTCAAATACTTTTTTCTGTTACCCGCTTTCTCTCCTCTCTTTCTGGGACTGTCATCGCACATGTAAGACCACTTGTTCTTATTCCTCAGGTCGCTCAGGCTCTGTGCTCATTGTCAGTCTTTTTTTCCTCTTGTGCTTCATTTTGGATACAGTCTTTTGCTTTCTTCCAATTACCTTTCTTTTCTGCTGCAGCGTCTGATCTGTGTAATCCCCTCCAGTAAAATTTTCATTTCAGATGTTACATATTTCATCTCTAGAAGCTCAATTCACTTCTTTTTTGTATCTTCCATTTCTCTCTGCAATATGTTCATGTTTTTCTTTACATCTGTCAGCATAATGAATGTATCTATAACAGCTGTTTAATGTCCTTGTCTGCTAATTGCATCATCTCTGTCAATTCTGAGTCTGTTTCAATTGAGTGACTTTTCTCTTGGTTATGGGTCACAGTTTCCTGCACCTTTGTGTGTCTGGTAATTGTTTTTTGGAGGACAGATGTTGTGAATTTTACATTGTTTACTTTGTTGAATGTATTACTTGAAAGAGGCATGGACTTTTTCCAGTAGGCAGTTAAGTTACTTGTGGGTTATTTTTATCCTTTCCGGGCCTGTTTCTAAGCTCTTTGGTGCCAGGTCTAGTATGGCCTTTATTCTAGGGCTAACTTAACTCTATTTCTGATGTCTTGTCCTTTTGGGCCCCTACTGAATGTCTCATGTATTCAGTGAGATCTCTCTGCTCTGGTTGGAGGGAGCTCAAAAGATTTCCAGCCCTGTGTGAGCCCTGGGAATTCTTCTGTCTTTGAAAGGTGTTCTTGTCTGACCTCTTGGAGTTTCACACTATGCATACACGGACTGATATTCAGCCAGAGACTCAAGGGGACCCCATGTGGATTTCTGGAACCCTCTCTCGGCCTGCAGCTCCCTCCTCTTGGGTACTCTGTCCCACAAATTTCAGCCATCTTGGCCTCCCTGATCTCTGATCTCCATCTCAGCAACTCAATGAGATTGCCAGACTGTTTGGATTTTCCTTCCTGGTGTTGCAGTCCATGAATTAAATCCGGCCGGCCAGCCTGGGCGATGACCAGCCTCACATCATTTGTTTCTCTTTTCTCAGGGATTACAGTCCTGTGATGTTTCTTGTCCTATGTCTTTAAGTAGTTTCCTATATCCTGTCCAGTTTTCTAGTTCACAGTAAGAGGGTATTTCCAGACCATCTTCTTCTCTTGTATCTGGCAGTAGAAGTCTCTAGAAGCAATATTTAAACCCAGGGAGTCTAGCTCCAGAATCCACGCTCCCGGCCTCTCCACTAGTCAGCAGTCACTGAGCCTTCCAGATGCTAGGGTAACTGAGGGGGCACCACCAGTGGGGCGCATGACCACAGGAGCAGGGTGGCAGGGGTGGCTCCAGCCTGTAGCTCACCCCTCCCACCCCCTAGGTGGGCCTTTACCTTGATCATCATCTCCTCCTACACGGCCAACCTGGCCGCCTTCCTCACCGTGCAGCGCATGGAGGTGCCTGTGGAGTCAGCTGATGACCTGGCAGACCAGACCAACATTGAGTACGGCACCATCCACGCTGGCTCCACCATGACCTTCTTCCAGGTGGGGCCGCCGGAGCCGCCCAGGCTTGGTGTCGGGATCCCTGCCATGCATAGCAGCTCAGGGTGGGGCTGGCCCTGGGTCAGAGGGACCGATTGTCATGAGAGTCAGAGAGGCTGGGGAGCAGAAGACATGCTCATGCGCTCTCAGGGGTGCCGCCATCTGGCTGGGGAAACTGGACTTTCACCCAGGGAATGGAGGAAAGGAGGCAGACGTGGGATCCAATGTCACATCTCTGCTAGACAGGCCAAATGAGGTCACAGAAGCTGCTAGAAGGGTCAGGCCTGGGAAAATGGGCCAGCAGAGAGGAGAGGAAGGGCCTTCAAGATGAAAGGAGCTTGCCCCTGTGTGTTTAGGGGTGGTGGGAAGGAAACGGAAGGAAAGCAAGCCTGGTGAGGAGACTGGGTGAGACTACAGAGGCCTCAAATGCCAGGATAGGACTGAGATTGGACCCTGTAAGTGGGGAGGTGGGAATGGTTAGTGAGCCAAGGGGTGACCCATTTAGAGCTGAAATTTCCCTTTGGGGAAGACAAGTGGTCTGGAGGAGGCTGGAACTGGACTGGGGTGGCTTGCTGAAGGGTAAAGGAGAGGAAGAAGGGGTGAACTCCCACGTTGAGAGGTTGCCGAGGCACAGGGAGGGGCCTGTGGAGCACCTAGGAAGAGCAGCATCTAGACCTCAGACCAAAGAAGGAGACGCAGGAGCAGGAGGGTGTGTGCCGGGAGTAGTGGCAGCAGTGGTCATCCCCAGCCTGGCCTCCACACACCTCCCCCTCAGGGCTGTAGGTGGGGTGAAGTGGGGCATTTCCCAGAGGGTTCCCGCAGAGCCTGTAGGAAGTAGGCTGTCCTATTTGGCATGGACGCAGGTCTCCCTGAACCAGGCCAGACCTGTGTAGATTTGGGGTTGAGCATCTGCTCCCAGCTTCTGTAAGGCCTCGGGGAGTGCTAGGAAGACGGGGCAGGTGTCAGGCCGAACCAAACCCGGGAGTGGAAGAGAGAAGAAGGGTTGAAAAATAGACTGTGGCCCCTTCTCCCCAAGCCTTCGGTCCTCAGGTCCTTGCTGGGCTGGTGGATGTGGGGACGACTTGGACCTGGCCTTGAGCAGTCTGTCTGTCTTGTCTCTCTCCTCTATCTTTGTCTCTTTCTGTCTTCCTCTGGTCTTGCTCTCTCTCTTCCTCTGGTCTTGCTCTCTCTCTCAGGTTAAGGGAGATTTCCTGGAGGGCAGGGGACAGGATTCAGGGGAGAGGCAGGGGGTGGAAAGACCGTCTCCTGACTTTTCCTTGTGCCCACTCTGCCCAGAATTCGCGGTACCAGACGTACCAGCGTATGTGGAACTACATGCAGTCGAAGCAACCCAGCGTGTTCGTCAAGAGCACAGAGGAGGGCATCGCCCGTGTCCTCAACTCCCGCTACGCCTTCCTGCTCGAATCCACCATGAATGAGTACCACCGGCGCCTCAACTGCAACCTCACCCAGATCGGGGGCCTCCTCGACACCAAGGGCTACGGCATCGGCATGCCGCTGGGTATGGTACAGAGGGGCTGGGGAATGCAGTGGGGGCCCTGGGTATCCAGAACCAAGCTGTGTAAGCAGGCCAGGGACTAGGCCAGGCCCTCCCTGAGGCAGGCTGGGTGTGTTGTGTATGGCCTCCTGGCTGTGTGGTCTCAGGCAAGTGATGTCACCTTCCTGAGCCTCTGCACCTTCAACCTACAAAAAAGAGGCCTAGGAGCAATCGAGCTCCAAACCCTCAGGGCTGTTGGGAGGACCCAGCGAGACTGTGCACAACTCAGTACATGTGGGCCCTGAGGCTTGCGCTTCCCCCATTGGCCCAAGGGCCCTTCGAGGGTGAGGACCTGGTTTTACTTACTTCGTGTTCTCTGCACCAAACCCACAGCCTGGCTCAGAGCAGCTACTCAGAAAATGGATGATGGATGTCGGATGGTTGAAAGGGAGGGAGGGAGAGTAGATGGAAGGACGGAAGGAGGGTGGATGGATCTGCCAGGGAGACTTGGACGTATCAATTTGTACTTCAGGTCATGCTTTTCCAGGGCTCAGTGCTGGAAAGTCACCACCAATTTTGTCACCAAAATTTGGCATTTAAAACCATCTAGGGGCTGGCCTGATGGCACAGTGGTTAAGTTTGTGTGCTCCGCTTTGGTGGCCCAGAGTTCGCAAGTTCGAATCCTGGGTGTGGACCCAGCACTGCTCGTCGAGCCACACTGTGGTGGTATTCCTCATAAAATAGAGGAAGATTGGCATAGGTGTTAGTTCAGCGGCAGTCTTTCTCACCAAAAAACCCCCCATCTATATGCTGATGACTGCTGCATTAGTTATCTGTTATTGCATAACAAATTACCGCCGATCTCACAGCTTGGTAGTAGAGTCGGTGCTGTGCCAGCGAAGCAGTGTGGCCTGGTGCTTTGGGGGACAGGCTCTTGAGTCACACGACCTGGATTCAGATCCCATCTCCCTCCCTGACTCAGCGCATGACCTTAGGAAGAGTGTCACCTGCCTCCTCCAGATAGTAGGGCTAGTCATACCTGCTCACAGGACCACTGTGAGACTTGAATACATTTCTGTAAACCCGGTATCTGACGCATAGAAGGTGCCTGATAATACTAACCACCCCATTTGCCTGTATCCCTAGTTCTGGCCCCTGGTAGATGCTCAGGAATGATCGCGGTGAATGAAGAAATGAGTACAGGATAGGGTGGGAGTGCGGTTGTTTGGGGCCAAAGGATGGTTTAAGGGGAGGGTCTGAGGGTAGGAAGGAGAAAGCAGGTCCAGGGTTGGGGCCATGCAGAGGAGAAGTGTGGCTGGGGTTCTTTCACTCAGATCTGTCTGCTGCCCTACTGGGTGCCAGGCACTGCTCTGGATGCTGGGCTAGCACAACAGGGAGCCACCAAGCCCCCGCCCTCCTGCCTTCTAGCAGCACGCAGACAGCAAACAGGCAATAAACACGTAGCTTTATACTGTGATGTCAAGAGGTGACGGCTGCTCTGCAGGAGATTAAAGGGAAGAGACTGAGAGGGAGCTTGGTGCCATTTTAAATAAAGTTAGTCAGAGAAGCCCCCCTGAGGAGGCACCATGTGAGCAGAGCCCTGAGTGAAGTGAGGGAAGGAACGTTCCAGGCAGAGGCAAAGAGCCTGAGGTGGGATTGGATTCAAGGAACAGTCCGGAGGTCAGTGTGGCTGGAGCTGAGAGCCATGTGGGTAGCGGGGTTGGGGAGTAGCAAGTGCAGGGTCTTGTAGGCCAAGGGAAGGACCTTGTTCTAGCTGCAACGGGAAGCCACTGGAGAGTTTTAAGCATGAACGAGGCATGATCTGTGACTATGTTTTTGAAATTGTCCCTCTGGCTGCTGTATGGAGAAGAGCCTGGGTGGGGAGTGAAGGGATGCTGCAGGGAGGGGACAGTGACAAATGTGACATGGGGTGTAATGGGGGCTTGGCCTAGGGTGGTTGCAGGGGAGGTGGTGAGCAGTAGTCAGACTCGAACGTGGACAGGGAGGACCCTGGGGACATGACTGAGACAGGAGGAGAGGCCGTGGTGAGGGTGCAGTGGGGTTTGGGTGGGCAGGGCTCCAGAGCCCCGATGGCCAGTCCACCGCCTTGTATGCCTGGTCTAGGCTCCCCATTCCGGGATGAGATCACACTGGCCATCCTGCAGCTTCAGGAGAACAACCGGCTGGAGATCCTGAAGCGCAAGTGGTGGGAGGGGAGCCGATGCCCTAAGGAGGAGGACCATCGAGCTAAAGGTCAGCCACCCTGCATGCGGTGCTCTTCCTAAAGGTCCCTCACAGCCCCCATGCCCACACAGCCCCGACTATTTGGCTTTCCCCCTTGACTCCCAGGTTTGGGCATGGAGAACATTGGCGGCATTTTTGTCGTGCTCATCTGTGGCCTCATCATTGCTGTCTTCGTGGCGGTCATGGAATTCATATGGTCCACACGGAGGTCAGCAGAATCTGAAGAGGTGAGGAGGCTGGTGAAGGGTGTGTGTGGGAGAAGCGGGACCCTGGGGGTGGAGGGGTGTGAAGACTGGGGCATTGGGACGGGAGAGAGAATCCATGGGCATGAGGGAGGACAGAGAGGGAAAGAGGGCAGGGCAGAGATGAGGGTGCAGGGGAAAGGAGTGAGAAGGGGCCCGGAGAGAAGGATGTGGGGAGAGGCAGAGGTGACAAAGCAAGAAGAAATAAGAGAGCCAGAGGCAGGAGAATGCAGCTGAATGCGACTGGAAGAAGACAGACAGACTTGCTGACCTGCCTCACACTGTTTCCAGGATCCATGCTGCCCAGCGACACTCCTGCCTTTCTGGACCCATTCATGCCCCATGCTCCTAGACTGTTCCCATCTTCCCCTCTCTCCACCAGCCCTCAGCCCCTCCTCCCCCTCCTCACTTTTGCCTGATGACCTTGCTTCTACTCCCCTGAGAAAGCAGAGGAGTCAGGGAGAGCCACCTCCATGCCCAGCCACCCGCCTGCTTTCTCCACTCACTGTGTTAGTTACTCGAATGAACGTCCACGCTCCTCACTAAGGCGCCCTCCCCTGTGCCCCGTCTCCTCTCTCGCCTTCCCTAGGACATTCCTCAGAAGTTCTCTCCCTTCCTCCTGCATCATCAGTGTCCCCCTCTTTGTTGGATCAAGGCCAGCAGTGTACAAATGTGCTGTCATTTCTCCCATCTTCAAGAAACCCTCTCTTGACCCCCACTTCCCCTCCCAGCCACCAGCCATTTCTCCCCTTACAGCCTTGAAAGGATTGTCCCCCCCTGCTGTTTCCACTTTCTCTCCTCTCATTCACTCTTGGACACTCTCCAGTCCAGCTTCTGTGCCCACCTCTCCACTGAGGCCAGTCCCATCACCAGTGACCCCATGGCTGAGATCCAGTGCCGAAGGCTCAGGCCTCACCACATGTGAGGTGGTGATAGGCTTCAGCCCAGCTGATCACTCTCCTCAAAACCCTGCTTCCCGGCTTACACCTCATTTCCTCCTGCCTCTCTGGCCACGCCTTTGTTGGGGGGCTGCAGGGCTTGGTCCTCAGGCTGCTGCTCTTCTCTTTCTCCACTCCTGTAGTAGTTATCTTTTGCCACATAACAACAAATCACCCCCAAATTTAGCAGCTTAAAACAGCAAACTTAATATCTGTTTACACTTTCTTTGGGTCAGGAAGCTGGGAGCAGCTTACCTGGGTGGTTCTGTCTGCCCAGGGTCTCTAGTGAGGTCATGGTCATGATGTTGGCTGAAGGCTCGACTAGGGGCTGGAGGATCCACTTCCAAGATGGCTCACCGTCTCAAAATGTACCCATGGGAATTTAATTTCTGGAGGTGACTGAGTGATGACACAGAGAGGCCAATGCCATTGAAAGAAGATTTTTATTACTTACATTTTCCAAAAGGGGGCATGTCACACCACAGGGTCACACACACAGGCAGGGCCACAGGGGAAGCACCAGGTTTGGTCAGGAGGCAGAAGCAGGAGTAAGGGAAAGCCTAGGCCAGCCTTTGTTGGGGTTTCTGCAAGAAAGGGAAGGCAGTGCAGCTCAGGAGTGGCTAGTTTGGATAATGTGGGGGACTCTGGCTAGTGGGGTGGTCTCTCGTTGTCTGGTACCTGCCTTCGTTTGATTTAGGGCAGAGGAAATACTGAATTAGTGTGTGTGAGTTGGATAAAGGGGGCGGTTGGGGCTATATACTCCAGGGATTGGTTGATTTGCATGACAGACAGGCACTCAGCCCTTCCCTACCCCTAAGAATTGTCTAGTTCTAGGAGGGGCAGTCTTCCCCTGGCCAGCAAGATTTTTAAGATGTCAAAACTTCCTAAGATAGAAAAAATAAAGAACATGATTAATACACTCATTCACACACCAGTTGGCAAGAGGCCTCCGTTCCTCACACAGGGACCTCTCCACAGGGCTGCTTGAGCATCCTCATGCCGTGGCAGCTGGCTTCCCCCAGAGCAAGTGATCCAAGAGAGCCAGGCAGAAGCCAAAATAGCTGACGTAGCCGTATTCTGTTGGTCATACAGCAACCCTGATACAACGGCAGGAACACTGGGGACGGGATCTTGGGGCTGCCCACCATAGCTCCCAAATGTGTATCTCTCACTGGGACCTCTCCCTGAACCCAGGGTTTATAAATTCAGCTCCATACTCAACATCTCCCTGTGGATGTCTAACAGGTAGTGCACATAACATCATATGTCCGACACGGAGCTCCTGCCCACCCACCAGGCAATGCCGTCATTCTGTTTACTCAGGCGAAAATATGTGGAGTTACCCTTCACTCTCTCTCACGCCATCTGATCTCTCAGCAAATCCTGTTGGCTCCACCTTCAAAATACACCCAGAATCCAACCCCTTCTCACCTCCTTGGCCACCACCACTCTGGTCCGGCCGCTGCTGTCTCCTGCCTGGTTATAGCAGGGGCTGCCTCAGTGGGCTCCCTGCTCCTGCTCGTGGCCTCCCTACAGCCTCTTATTAGCACGGCCCCAGAGTGATCCTGCGGAAGCGCAGCGGTCCTCTGCTCAAAACCCTCCAGCGGCTCCCATCTGACTCACAGTAAAAGCCACATCCTTACAGTGGCATCTGGCCTCATATGAACTGGCCCCCATTGCTCCTCTGACCTCATCTCCCTCCCCCTTGCACACCCCCTTCCAGCCACCCAGACCTGCTCTCCATTCCTCTGTCAGGCCGTGCCCACTCCCACCTCAGCACCTTTGTCCTGCTGAGTTATCTGCCTGCTCTCCCGGCTCCATGTGGCTCTCCCAGCACTGCCTTTCAGGTCTCTTCTCAATCAGTCTCCCTTAACTGTCCTCTCAAAATTCAGCATCACTCCCCACCTCTCTAGCCGATTTTATTTTTCCCCAGAGCTCTCACCACCACCTAATATACATTTACATTTTCACTGTGATGACCTACATTTCCTGTCTCTGCACACTCGACTGTAACCTCCCCGAGGGCAGGGACTTCCGTTTTCTCTGCTGTATCCCCAGTGCCCAGAACAGTGTCTGGCACACAGTAGGTGCTCAGCTCATATATGTAGTAATAATGGCTGCATGAAAAAGAGGCAGAAGATGGAAAACAAGTATGAGGGAAAGACTCAGAGTGAAAAGACAAGCGGAAAGAGAGAAGCCTGGGTAGGAGGTGAGGGCAGATTCAGGAAGAAACCCAAAGAAGAAGGGAACAGGGTAGAGAAGTGGGGGGGAGAGAGAGGAGTTGAGAGCTGGAGAGGTGAGAACTGAGGGAAGAGGGTGGGAAGTGAGGAGAGGGAAGGAGGAGGAGAGGAGGTGAAAGGGCCTGCGGGGAAAGAGAAAGAAGTGAAAGAAGGAGGTGGGGCGCGAAGAGCGGAAGAGGTGCAGAGAGAGAGGGGAGGCGGGGAGGGGGCAGCGGCGAGGAGAGCGCGGGCAGTGACCACCGCGCCCCGCGCCGCCCGCCCGCAGGTGTCAGTGTGCCAGGAGATGCTGCAGGAGCTGCGGCACGCGGTGTCCTGCCGCAAGACGTCGCGTTCCCGCCGGCGCCGGCGCCCGGGCGGCCCGAGCCGGGCCCTGCTGTCGCTGCGCGCCGTCCGCGAGATGCGCCTCAGCAACGGCAAGCTCTACTCGGCCGGCGCGGGCGGGGATGCGGGCGGCGCGCACGGAGGCCCCCAGCGCCTCCTGGACGACCCGGGGCCGCCCGGCGGGGCCCGGCCCCCCGCCCCCACCCCCTGCACCCACGTGCGCGTCTGCCAGGAGTGCCGGCGCATCCAGGCGCTGCGGGCCTCCGGGGCCGGCGCCCCCCAGCGCGGCCTGGGCGCCCCCGCCGAGGCCACCAGCCCGCCCCGGCCGCGGCCGGGCCCCGCCGGTCCCCGCGAGCTGGCCGAGCACGAGTGACCACGGGCGGGGCCGAGCGGGCTCCCGGACTGACCGCAGGGACGGGGCCCGCCCCAGGCCCCGGCCGCCCCCACTTCCCCAGCGGGCTAGGGACAGGCCGGACGCCGCAATTTTGCCTTCGGTTCCCGGTGAAGTACAATGCCCGGCTCCGGGGCCTGCCTGCGCCCCCTAGTGGACTCGCCAGAGGGTGCCGCGGACGCCGCACTCCGCCCCCCACTGCGGACAAGAGGAGCGCAGGAACTGGGGACTCCAGGGCCCGGGGACTGCGAGGGCCGTTCCTGGAAGCCGAAAGCGGTCTGTGGGGAGGACCCCATCCTGGGACTGCTCAGGCTCCCCAAGACGACGCAGCCCTCCCCACTTATGGAGGAGGGGAGAGCCTCTGGGCAGATGGGTGTCCCCTGGCGCCCCTCGACTCTTCTCTTTCTCTCTTTTTTTTGGGGAGAAACCTCGGAATTTCTATGAGACCTCCCCCCCACGGAGGGGGTCAGTTGGGCCCCCATCCCTCCCCCTGCCACGTCCCAGTCCCTGTTGGAATAAAAAAAAGAACAAAACCCCAAAACTGGGGATACCCGGGTCTCATTTCCTGGGGGTGAGGGCATTGAAGGCTTGGGCCCCAGGGGAGTCTTCTGAGAAACACAGACTGGACGGTGACTCCTGCATTCTCTCTACCCTCACCCCTGCCCACAGCCAGCGGGTCAGCCCTGGTCCAGACAGCTGGCCCCTCTCCACTGACCTTCTCTCAGGACAGAAGGAGGCTGCGACAGAGACCCTGAGACAGATGGAGAGAGATGTGGGATCTGGAGAGGCGGAGACACCAAGAAACGGAGACACAGAAAGACAGAAACCAGATGGGGCTGGGGGAGGGGAGGGCGAATGAACCGTTGAGTGTGGAGGTGCCTGGGGTGGCCCTTATGGTTGCAAGTGTGTGCCTGGGCCAGGGTGATTTGGTGACTTTGTAATCGTGTGCATGTGTGTGTGTGTGTACATCCGTGAGGCCATCTTCAACTGTCTGTGACTGTGACCCTGTGTTTCTGCTGAAAACATACCTCCCCAGCCTCCAAGAGAGGAAGTGAGAAATCCCAGTAGAATGGGGGCGGAGGGCTGAAGGGCTAGATGAGCAGGGAGAAGGGTGGGTCTGCTCTCTGTCCCCGCCCTCCCCCGCCCCGCTGGAGGTTTCTGTGGAAACTGCAGCTGAGAAAGGACGAGTGAAGGTCACACAGTGAGAGCCAAAACGAGGCCGAGTAGAAGGGAAAGAGATGGAGAGGTCGGGAGAGAGTAAGAGATGGGGCCGAGTGGGGGAGAAAGAAAGGGGAGAGACAAGAAGCAAGGCCATGAAGGGTGCGGAGAGAGAGTTAGGGGCAAAGAGGGGGAGAGACTGCCCCCCGTGTTGAAGTGAGAGAAGGGTTGAGAAAGAATGGGGAAGGGGCCGAGAGGCAGGCAGATGAAGCAAGGAGGGTAAGAGACCCGGGGAGTTGGAGCTGAGAGAAGCAGAGACTGAGATGGGACAGAGACAGGTGAGAGACAAGAAGCCATGGAAAACTAGATGGAGACAGGAGGGGGCCGGAGCGGTGAGAAAAGCCAGACTGCGAGGGACGAGGCAGGGAGAGGAGAGGCTGGGCCCGCCCCTCGCGCAGGCGGCCCAGGGCGCGGGAGCTGTCCGTTCAGCACCGGCCTGGTGAGCACGGCGCGGAATTGCTGTCTACCCTGCAGGACTTGCCTACCTTCATGGTCCCGGGGCAGACCACACCCCGGGACACCCCGCCTGGCACACAGTACCCCTAGTCTCCACCCTCTGTGTCTCGGACACTTGCCGTGCGTGTGTCCCTCAGGGACAGGTGTGAGGAGGAGCTTGTGTGTCAGCGTCTCTGTTGTCTCCACATCTCTTACAGAATCTAATCAATGTCTCTGCCCTTGGGCTGGCCTCTCAGTCTGTTGAGGTGACTAGAATATGACTGCAGATATTTCTAGTCTCTCTCCCTCTCTGTCCCAGTACCAAGAGGCTGATCTCTGGGGTCTCTCCCCATTTCTGAGCCTCCTCCCACCCCATTTCTGCTCTGAGTCTCTCCCCAGTCTTTATCTCTGAGTCCTCCTGGTTTGCCAAGCCTGTCCCTGCCTGGCTTTCTATGTCCTTGTGTCTCTGTGTCACCTTCACTGAGTTCTGTTGCTCAGTCTCCCTCTGTCTGTTTTCTTATGTCTGTCTTTGCCTGTCTCCCTGTCTGTCTTTTTCAGTCTGTCTGTCCATATCTACCTCTCTCTGGTTCTGGACTATGTGTCCATTTCTCCTCTTATGTCTTTCTTCCCATCTCTTGTGCTGAGCTCCCCTGTCCCCATCCATCCCTGTGACCTTCCTAAGTCTTCCCTCCTCCCCCCACAACTTCCGCAGAGCCTCGCGCTGGGAGCACGATGCACAGTCATCAGCCTCACCAGGCTTGTCTGAGAAGAGAGTGTATGAGGGGGATGTGGGCCTGTGGTGGGGGGGAGTAGGTGGAGGCCGAGGTCTCCCCCAGCCCAACTGGAGAGCAGGAGGAGAGAGAGCCTAGAATCTCCTGGGATCCAGACACCCCCAAGGCTTCTCTGTCCCCTAATCTCCTTCCCCAAGGTCCAGGCCCATCCCTGCAGGTCAAGATGTTAGGAGAAGGAAGGGGTGATATGTTGACAGGCTCTCCTTCCCTCCCTCCCCCAGGAAGGGGACAGAGTTAGAGAGACAAACCTGGGGACCAACTACCTGGGTTAGAAGATGTGGCTCCCCGACTTCCCCAGTCTCCATGGAGACAAGCCAGGTCTGCAGGCCCAGCCTCCTTTGCTGCATACTCTGCCTTGCTGTTACCATGGCAACAAGGGACAGCAGGGAGGGATGGGGATGGGTCAGAGTACAGGATTAGGCTGAGGCTCTGAGTGCTGGGGGAATCTAAGGAAACTGACTCCCTGCCTCCTCCTACTCTCTGGCCCTGTCTGCCTGTCCATGCCCATCTCTCTGTGGCTCTGAATCTCTGTCTCTCTCTGTCTCTGCTTCCGTGACTCTCACTCTGACCTTCAGCCTCTCACACATTTCCCTGACCAGGTCCTCAACCTCCCCCACCCACCCGCCATACACCAGGCTCACTTCACGCCCCTTGCCTGTGTCCTTCACACCTCCACTCCCATAGGTTGGGAGGATGCCCACATTCCGAGAAAGCTACAGAGACAGGCTCTTGCTCTCTCTCTATCCCTCCTACCAACCCCAGGGAGAGTTGGGGGATGTTCCTCATAGAACAAAGGGGTGAGGGTGGGAGGCCATGACTCCTCAGGCTCCAGTGGGTGGCTAATGGGGTATTGTGTGTATGTGAGAGGCCTGAGGTGTGGGTGCCAGCTGGGTGTCTGTGTGTGCACACTCATACCTAGATGGGATGTATGTAGCCTGTGGGTGGGGTGTTGGGGTGTTTGGAGGTGCAACAAAGGTATATGTGAGAGCACCGCAATGCGTGATATGTGTAGTGTAAGAGGTGTGTGGGATGGTGTCGTGTGATGTTTCTGTGAATTATTGTGCCATGTGTGAGTCTGTGTGCACCTTTTGGTCTATCATTCACAATTAGCAATGTTTTGGCAATTTTGCACTGTAGGCCTTTGCCTGTGCCCAGATATACTGGAGAGGAGGGTGTGTGATGGTGTGTATGATGTTGTGTGACCATGCAAAAGCATCTACAAAGGCTCATGTGTCTGGAAGCAGTGTGGAGACTGTGGTTGTGCAATGGTGCTGAGTGTGGATGTGTGTTTGTTTTTGGGTTGGTGTGTTGCATGGTTATGGGTCTCTATGTGAGATGGTACAAGGCCAGGTATGGTGGAGTATGTGATGTGTGTGTCTGTGATGCAGTGTTCTGAGGAGGTGTGTTAATCCACATGGCACTCTATGACTGCCATTGTGATTCTGTTGTGGTGTGATGGGGTATGCAAGGTGTGTGTGCTGTGTGTGTTTCATTTCTATGTGTTCCTGAGTCTCTGGGGTTGTATAATGGGGTAGTGTAGTATGTGTGTAAGTGTGCAAGCTGGTGTGGTGGAATGTGATTGTGAATATGTGGTGGTCTGTGATGCGGTGGTGTATGTGTGTCCCCAGCATCTGGGTATCTGGGTGATGATTGTGTGTGAGCCTGATGCTCACTGAGGTCCTCGGCTGTGATGTGTCTCGTTGGATAACTCTGCCATAGTGGGGAGCGGGGCACACACAGCGAGGGGGCCTCAGAGCTACTCCCTCGGCAGCACCCCTCCTCATTTGGGGGTCTTCCTTGCCTTTTGTGCTCCTTCCAACTCCCCCTCCTGAACAGCACCCCCACACAGTCTCCAGGAGCCCCCTTGCCTCGCTGCGGAGGGAGGTGCTCTGGGCCTCCTGCCTTATTGCGGTGGTTTACGGGGCTTTCCCCCAACTCGGTGTCCACCTCCCGCAGCGCACCCCTCTCCCTGGTGGCACACTCCCACCATGAGGGGATTTCCAGGGCGCTGTCTCCCTCAGCGCCCCATCCTCGGATGCGCCACCCCACATTGCAGGGGTCTCCAAGTCCCTCATCGCGGGGGTCTCCGGGGTGACCCCCGCTCCCCCGCAGCGCTCCCCCTTCTCAGTGGCGCCGCCACTTTGCGGAGGCTGGGGGGCGGGGAGGACAGCTGCAGTACCGGGGGCGGGGCCGCGGGCCATCCGTCAGGGCGGTGGCGCCCCTGATTGGCCGGCGCCGGCCCCCCCGCGGGCGCGGGCATATGAGGAGGCGGAGGCGGCGGCCGCCGCAGACTGTGCGGTAGGGCTGCCAGACCAACTGACGGACGCGCGGACCGAGGCGCGGGCGCTGCAGAGGCCCCCCGCTCCAGCCCGCGCCTGAGCCCGCCCTGAGGCCCCTGCCCCGGCCCCCGCCCCGCCTGCCCGCCCCTGTCCCCCGGAGCCGCCAAGATGGGGGTAGGTGCTCGGGCCTGCCGGGCGGTGCGTGTGTGTGACATTGTGGGTCCAGTGACATTGGTGTCAGCGGAGGACCGGGCCTCCGGGACCCCTGCTTTCCGGACCTAGGTCTGCGGGACCCATGGAACGGCTGACCCGGCTGGTCTGTGTGGTCGTGTCGCTGACTGAGTGTGTGCGCGGGGCCGCCCGGGTTGGCGGGGCTCTGTGGCGCATGTCGGCGTGTCTTTGTGTGCAGGGTTCGCAGGGGCACGGAGCAGCCCTCGGCATCTCTGCCTGACCTAGTGCGATGCGTGCTCGACCGTACGTGTGCGTGTGCATGTGTGCGTGTGCGAGCTCCTGGCTCCGCCGGGCCCTGCCAGCACTGTCTGCCTGCGATTGTGTGGCCTGGGTTATGTCTGACTGTCTGCAATCGTGTCTGGGTGTGTCTGAGAGCTGGTGTTTGTGTCTGAGGGTGTTGAAGCCCTTCTGCTTCCTTGGCCGGGTGGGGACAGGTCCAGGCTATGGGATGAACACCAGGTGACCTCTCTTTCTCCTTCCAGGCCTGGATGGGGGGGCTCTGCAGTGCTGCGTGGCCTGGGGCTGTGTGTGTGTCCAGCCTCTAATCTGGGGGAGCAGACATGGGGGGCTGGGAGTTGCAGGAAAGCCACGGCAGGGAGACTGAGTGCCTGGCTGAGGGTGTATATGTGCAAATACGTGATGGGGGATGGTATCGTGCATGCCTGGATATGCCCTTGCCTCCGTGTCCATGTGTCCTTGTCTGTCTGTGAGTCTCTCCAACAGATGCTGCCTCCTTCCCTGGTTGACCACCTGACCCCTGCGCAGCCCTGGATTCCTCCCTTCATGTCTGGGGCGGGGCCATGGGGTGGGGAGTGGGGAAGGGGGGGCTGGCCTGGGAGGGATGGAGAGAGGGGTCTGGATGGAGAGGTTAATGGAGAAGGAATATGAGGGATGGGGAGAAAGATGGCGGATGAAGGCTGATGGGCCCAGGGATGGAGGAGGGGGAGGGGGATGGGGAGAAAAATTGGGTGGGGAGAGGACTGGGAGAGAGAAGGGGGGAGGTGGGAGTCAGTGATGGCTTCCAGGTAAGTGGAATGGAGGGAGAGGAAGCTGTGGGCAGCTGGGAGGAGAGGTCTGAAGCTAAATGCCTTAGAGGAGGCCTGAGAGGGAGGGTCATGGCAGGTCTTAGGAAAAGAAGTGGGGACAGGAGGAGAAGTGAGGTGCTTTAGACATAGGAAACAGAGGCAGAGAGAGACATACAGAAAGACAGAGAGAAATGGACAGAGACAGAGAGCGACACTCTGAAAGAGACAGAGAGAAAGAGACAAAGAAAGAGTCAGACACAGGCAGAGAGACAAAGAGAGACATGGATAAGACATAAACATGGAAAGACAAAGAGAGAAACTGAGGCTGAGATGAGGAGACCCAAGGACAGACATTTCCTATCCAGAGACAATCAAAGTCAGCCTGAATGATGGGAAGAGAAGGCAGAGAGTAAAAGGGGAGGTTGAGGGAGAAATGCTCAGAGATGACAGCCCCAGAGACCCTGAGAGGGAGAGGGAGAGGCTGGCCAAGGTGCAAGGCTGCGTGAGCTGGCAGGCATCGGGGAGGCGGACAGTGCGGAAAATGGCGAGAAGCCGCAGAGGCGGGCTGCATCAAGACAGGCGTGTCCCCCACCCTCGGAGGTGCTCCCGCCCCGCAGTGCGCCCATCTGGGCCTCCTGCCTCGACTGGGAAAGCCTCGGCTCCCCTCCAACAGATGGAAGCCCGCCCCCAAGGGAGTCTGGTCATAGCAAGGGCAAGCAGGAGCCAAGGTTTGTCTGCCAGGGACTGGGGTGACCCAGCCACCTCCTCCCTCAGACCCAGGGGTCCAGACACCCAAGCCCTCCTCCCTCAGAACCAGGAGTCCAGGATCCAGGAGCCTGGAGCCCCACCTCTAGGCCCCTCAGGGACCCAAGCATCAGCTCCCTGGCCTCTCCTAAGGTTTCAGAGGCAGGCAGCTGGTTTCCCCTACTCCTACCAGGCCCCCATTTCTCCAACTTGACCCCATGACCTTATATCTCCACATCACTCTACCCGGGGATCTACCACTCTGGGGAGGCTGAAACCCCTCCTGGTGCAGGGGGTGGAGGAGTGTCTTCCCTGTCCCCCAAGCCTCCGTGCTTCCATGTCAGACGCAGCGCAGCTGCAGGGCTGGCCCAGGGCCAAGCCTCCCTCCCACCCTCTGCAACCCTCTTAGAGGTTCCCAGGCCTCCAGGCTGCAGCCCCTCCAGTAGCCCCCAGGCTCAGCCTCCGGGTCTGGGGGCAGCCAGCAGGCAGCTCAGCTCTCTCCAAGGTCACGAGGGGATTAGCACTGAGCCGCGCTGAGCCGCGGATCTCTGCTTGGCCCTGGACCTGCAGGATCTGTCAGCGGCTCTCTAGCAGCACCCAGCCTCGCCTCACCCCTCCTGCCAGCCTCCGAGGACACTGCCCTCCCCATGTGCCCAGGCCCCCAAACTAGAACTTCAATCGCTCCCCCTCACACCACATCCCATTCCAGCCAGGCCCAGGGCCTCTGCCTCTTGATCTTCTGTACCCGAAATCCCGGCCAGCTCCTAGTCTGTCCTCCAGAGACGTGACCGTGCCCACCCCTTGTTCAAACCTGTCCATGGCTCCCACCAGCCCCCAGGAGAGAGGCCAGGGCCCACAGCTTGTTGGTCAAGGCCCTCAGGACTGGCTGCAGGTCCAGCCAGGCCACCATCCCTGTGCACAGCTGGCCGCCTCCCGGGCTTCTGTCCCAGCTGAGGCCAGCACCTGGAGTCCTCTTTCCTCCTATTCCTGCCAGACCTGTGGGGTCTCCCATGATTTTCTGGGTCCTTTGAGAGACAGAAACTGAGACATCCGTGAGGCTGGAGAGAGAAGCCCAGAAAAAGAGCCGAGCAGAGAAGACAGAGAGAGTGACACACAGGGAGACCTGGAGCTGGAAGGACAGAAACGTGCAGACGGACCTGGAGAGAGACAGACACAAGGATAGAGAGGAAGATCGCGAGTGAGACAGTGAGAGATGGACAAACCAGGTGGTTGAAATGAAGGAGACAGGGAGAGACACACCAAGCATTACAGAGGAGATAGCTTGAGGGGTGAAGACAGACACAATGACAGAGAGAGGCAGAGGTAAGGATGGAGAAACACATAGAGATAGAAAATACTGACACTTTGAGGCAGTCTGAGATCCCAATACACTGACTCAGAGAGACTGACTCAGGAGAGATAGTTCAAGAGATGGAAACAGGGACACAAAGAGCCAGAGATCAGAGAGAGACAAAATCATAGAGACACACCCAGAGACTCAGAGACAGAGAGAGAGAAGGACAGACAACATAAAGTGATGAAGGAGAGAGAGGTCAGGGAGAGAAACAGCCACAGAGAGACAGAGAGACAGGCAGAATTACAGAGATGGAGAGATAAAGAGGTAGAAGGAAACAGAGCGAGACAGAACAATAAGACAGAGAGGCACAGAGACCTGGAGAGACAGATCGAGAGAGAGACACACATAGACAGAAAAAGAGAGACAGAAAGACAGACATAGCAAGAGACACACGCTCAGGAAGGTTGGACAGGCCCAGGAAGAGGAAGAAAGAGATAGAAAGAGAAACACAGGGATAAAAAGACACATAGACTAACGGGGAGAGACCCACCGAGATGGGGGCAGAAACAGAGAGAGAGAAAAGCACAGACAGCCCCAGACGGAGACCCTCAGGGACAGAGACTCAGAGACACATGGAGCCAGACATGGTGAGGTCAATTGGAAGAGATGAGACTCCTGGGTTTGAAGAGACACCCAGAGCCAGAAGGGAAACTCATCCAGAGACACTGGGCAGAGACAGGGAGGGGCAGGCGGGCCTGGAGAGACAGACTGAGACCCCCAGAGCCCGCCCCTGCCCAGAGAGGCAGGTACGCACAGACGCAGGCCAGGGTGAGAGTGGGGCTTGGAGGGCCGGTGTCCCCCTGTAACCCCTTCTCGCCCGCAGTCTGGTGGCTCTGACAGCTATCGTGTCGCCACCTCGCAGGACAAGAAAGATGACAAGGGCTCGCCCAAGAAGAACAAGGGCACCAAGGAGCGCCGGGATCTGGACGACCTCAAGAAGGAGGTGGCTATGGTAAGCCCCCCCCTCTGCACCCACACACCCTCCCAGAACAGGCCCCACCCCGCCCCCTGAAAGGCCTCCACACTCACCCACCTCCCCTCCAATTCCTGCTCCTCAGACAGAGCACAAGATGTCAGTAGAAGAGGTCTGCCGGAAATACAACACGGACTGTGTGCAGGTGCGGCAGGGTCTGAGGGAGGAGGGGCTGGGGGCCTGGTCTCCTGGGTCTGAGGGAGGAGGAGCTGGGGGTTGGGTGCCTGGGGATGCTCATGGAATGCTGGGGTGCCAGGGCTGCTCAGGGAGGGTTCTCTATGAGTCCTATGTCCCCCAGGGTCTGACCCACAGCAAAGCCCAGGAGATCCTGGCCCGGGACGGGCCTAACGCGCTCACACCACCGCCTACCACCCCGGAGTGGGTCAAGTTCTGCCGCCAGCTCTTTGGGGGCTTCTCAATCCTGCTGTGGATTGGGGCCATCCTTTGCTTCCTGGCCTATGGCATCCAGGCGGGTACTGAAGACGATCCCTCTGGTGACAATGTGAGTGCTCTCCACCCTGCCCTGTGCAAAGTACCCATACATTTAGGGACACACACGCATGCACCACTTCCCCTGTCCCTTTAGACTTTTCAAAGGCCACTCTCCAGCTTTTTCTCATCCCACTTTCACAATCACCCAGTGAAAGAACCAGGTAAAGTACAAGGAAAACCAAGGCTCAGAAAGGCCAAATGACTTGTCCAAGGTCACACAGTAGGACGTGTGAGCTGGGGCTCTATCCCAAGGCTATGTGACTTCAGTGGCCTTGGGGAGAGACACCACCAGGTGGTCATGGCCTGAAAGATACCCGAAGAGTGAGTGCACTCATGTAGAGACCCGGGCACACCCTCCTGTCGATATGTCAGGACCCATCCGCCCAACACAGGGGACAGTCTCAATAGATGCCATGCCTATACACACAGACCCACATGCTGACTACATAGATATCCTCGCACACGCACACACATGCACGCATGCACATATACGCATATGCAGAGAATCGACGCACACAGTCACACTTGGACACAGATTCAAACACGGCCCATGAGTTCAGACACACAGGCACAGACAGACACAGACATGCACTGATAGACACAGAAACTCAAACACACAGAGTTGTAAGCATAACCTGCAGACAGACAGACATGAGACTCAAGCACAGACAGACGGTGTTCTCAGAAACTAAAACCTAAACAGGAGGACAGACAGACACAGAGTCTCAGACCCAGACAGACCAACAGAGAGAGACAGAGATCCACACATCGAGTCTTGAACACAAACAGTCCCATAAATTTAAAGCCAGGCAGGCAGACAGTTAGACAGACAGACACACTGACCTAAGCACAGACAGACACATGGACAGACAATAGCATACATTCAGATTCTCTAACACAGGCAGAAGATAGACACACAAAACAGAAATGGACAGACCAGAGACTCAAACACACCGTGTTCAGAAAGAGGGACTCAAACATGGACAGGCAGACAGACACATAGACAAGAGAGGCTCAGACACACAGACCCTCAAATGGACACAAACTGGAATCAGATACACAAATGCAGACCCCCATTGACTCAAAGCTCCCTTCCCAGATTCCACGAATCTCAGGGCAGGGCGGGGCGGGGCGGGGGGAGTGGCTCAGGGGCGGGCCGTGACCCTGTACCTCCCCGCAGCTGTACCTGGGCATTGTGCTGGCGGCTGTAGTCATCATCACCGGCTGCTTCTCCTACTACCAGGAGGCCAAGAGCTCCAAGATCATGGAGTCCTTCAAGAACATGGTGCCCCAGGTGAGGGGTGCCCAGGAAGGGCCAGGTCGGGGTGGACAGGTGGGCGAGGCCATGCCCAGTGATCCCAGGCAGAGGGAGCTGGGAGGTCACTCTTCTCCATGCCGCCCCCAGCAAGCCCTGGTGATCCGAGAAGGTGAGAAGATGCAGGTGAACGCTGAGGAGGTGGTGGTCGGGGACCTGGTGGAGATCAAGGGCGGAGACCGAGTCCCGGCCGACCTGCGCATCATCTCAGCCCATGGCTGCAAGGTGGGCCTGGGGCCTGGGGCCCAGCTCTGCCCTTCCTGGAGTGGCCCAGAAGTCCAGGCCCCCAGCCCCTCCTCCCCCGGGACCCAGGAGTCCAGACCCCCCACCCCCAAACCTCAGACCGACAGGTACCTCAGACCTGGGCAAGTCATGTACTCTCCCCACTTTCAAAAGCCCAACCTCTGCCCTCCTAGACACCACCCACCCACCCAAGCACCCAGACTTCTGGCTGTGACCTCCAGGGACACAGGCCTCAGCTTCATGAACATAGACCTCGTTAACAAAACAAACAAACAAACAAAAATCTTGAAATCTCCTTTGGACGAATGCCCCCTGTCCGAGGTCCAGGGCTGAGCCCTCTCTCCTTCACACCTGTCCCCAGGTGGACAACTCCTCCCTGACCGGCGAATCAGAACCCCAGACCCGCTCTCCCGACTGCACGCACGACAACCCCTTGGAGACTCGGAACATCACCTTCTTCTCCACCAACTGCGTGGAAGGTGAGGCGGGAGCGGTGGGGGTACCCAGGTTGAGGCAGAGCTGGTCCACACAGAGGGATGTGTATCAGGGGCGCAGGTCCCTCGGAACCCCCATATCAACCTGATCCCCTCTGGCCCCACAGGCACGGCTCGGGGAGTGGTGGTGGCCACAGGTGACCGCACTGTCATGGGCCGCATTGCCACCCTGGCTTCAGGCCTGGAGGTGGGCAAGACACCCATCGCCATCGAGATTGAGCACTTTATCCAGCTTATCACTGGTGTGGCTGTCTTCCTGGGTGTCTCCTTCTTCATCCTCTCCCTCATCCTCGGATACACCTGGCTCGAGGCTGTCATCTTCCTCATCGGCATCATTGTGGCCAATGTCCCAGAGGGCCTGCTGGCCACTGTCACTGTAAGGCCCTGGGCCTGAGGGAGGAGGGACTAGGGACCCAGACTCCTGGGTCTGAGGGAGGAGGGGCTGGGGGCCTGGACCCCTGGGTCTGAGGGAGGAGGGGCTGGGGGCCTGGACCCCTGGGTCTGAGGGAGGAGGGGCTGGGGGCCTGGACTCCTGGGTCTGAGGGAGGAGGGGCTGGGGGCCTGGACTGCAATGTTTTTGATAAGGGCAACTTGGGCATTGAGTGCTGAACCTCCTGGATCTTGAATGAGGAAGGTTCTGGCCCTCAGGGGACCTGATTAATAAAACAAACAAAAGTCTTGAGAAACACTGCAAGGCACGGAAAGGACTAACAATCCTATCACTTTTTAAGTTAACTTACAAAATTAAGAAGTACACCCTCACGGCAAAAAGTCTAAAGCACATGCTAAAATAGTTAAAAAGTAAACTAATGGTCCCGCTCCAGAAGGACGCTCTCTGCACTGATCCCCCGCAGAGGTGGGCGTGACGCAGGTGTGTGTGAAAGGTTGCTTTCAGGGTACCCAGAAGCGAGCGTCCTAGGATACTGTTTTGCTCCCTGATTCTTTTGCTTAGTATATCCTGCACAGTTGTCCATATTAGCGTATTCAAAGCTATTCTAAGTCAGAGGCTTTTTACTGACGTACAACGTACACACGAAGTCTTGCATATATGAATGTAAAACCTGATGTGTGGGGCAACTGAACACGCCCCACGTCGGCTGCACCCAGATGGAGTTCCCCAGAAGCCCCCTCAAGACGTTGTCCAGCCCCTACCCCCCAACCCAAGGGTAACCCATATCCTGGCTTCTAACAGTGTATTCTGTTGATAGGGTGTAATTCAGTACGGACCCTCATTTCTGCTGATGCTTTTTGCTGAGGATGATGTTCTCAAACTTCATCCAGGCGGTTGTGGGCAGCAGTAGCTTGTTCTTTTTCACTGCTCTATAGGATTCCATCCTTTACTCCACAATTTCTTTATCCTTTCTGCTGTTAGTGGGCATTGGGTTGTTTCCGGTTTGGGACTAATATAAGTGTTGCTGCTATGAACACTCAAGCACATGTCTTTTGGAGCGTGTCTGGGCCCATTTCTGTTGGTCTGTACGTCTGGGTGGGATTGCTGGGTGACACTCTATTCATTGCAGGACACCAGGATTCTCTCTGGGCTGGGCAGTTGAGTTGTTGGCACTCACATTGCTGGTCCAACCCTGCTGCTGGGCTCTACCTGTCACTTGCCTGTCCTTGCACGCCCCCAGGTGTGTCTGACGCTGACTGCCAAGCGCATGGCTCGGAAGAACTGCCTGGTGAAAAACCTGGAGGCTGTAGAGACCCTGGGCTCCACCTCCACCATCTGCTCTGACAAGACAGGGACCCTCACCCAGAACCGCATGACGGTCGCCCACATGTGGTTCGACAACCAGATCCACGAGGCCGACACCACTGAGGACCAGTCCGGTAAGTGTAGGGTCTGAGCAGGACTGAGGGGGCCTGGCCCCAAGGCATCCCCAGCCATGACGCGCGCCTCCTTCAGGAACCTCGTTCGACAAGAGCTCACACACCTGGGTGGCCCTGTCCCACATCGCCGGGCTCTGCAATCGTGCCGTCTTCAAGGGTGGTCAGGACAACATCCCTGTGCTCAAGGTGGGTGGGCCGCCCGCCTCCCCGTGGCCCTGCCCTTGCCACCCCCCCATGGCTCCACCCTGACAGCCCTCTCCCCACAGAGGGATGTGGCCGGGGACGCCTCCGAGTCTGCCCTGCTCAAGTGCATCGAGTTGTCCTCTGGCTCCGTGAAGCTGATGCGCGAACGCAACAAGAAAGTGGCCGAGATTCCCTTCAACTCCACCAACAAATACCAGGTACTCTGGGCCCCCTGGGGGACCAGCCTGGACCTCAGTTTCTCTATGATGCCTGTAAGCGGTCATTTCGGCCACACTGCCCTCCTGCTTTGGGCAAGTTACTAATCTTCCCAGAGCCTCAGTTTCCTCATCTGTAGAATGGGAGTAAGAGTATCCACGCAGTGGGGAGAGGAACAGGCAGACCGGGAGTGAAAGCAAGGCCTGTGTTGGAGTGGGAGGCAGGGCAGTAAAGATCTTCCTGCAGCAGAGCGTGGGCACCAGCCAGAGATCTCTTTCATTCATTCAACAGATATTTTTCTGAGCAGCAACCATGTGCAGGCACATGTTTAAGGTGCTGGGGGTACATATGGCAGTGGACAAAACAGTGAAGTTCTTCCTCTCATGGAACTTCCTCTCTAGTGCTAGAAGACAGACAGTGGCAAAGGCAGGAGGAAGTACAGAATATGTTGGCTGGTCATCGTGCTGAGGGAGGAGCCCTGCAGGTGTCTACGGGAAGATTGTTCCAGGCAGCAGGCACAGCATGTGCAAAGGTCCTGAGGCAGGAATGTGTTGATGTTTCTGAACAATAGCCAGGCAGCCAGAGTGGCAGAGCAGTGGGCCAGGGAGTGTGGTGGCAAGTGAGGGCAGTGGATGCTCGGCCAGGTCCCATCGAGCTCCTGGGTGACAGAGAGGACTTAGGTGTGACTCTGAGGGAGACATGGGGGCAGGGGAAGTCTCAAAGCAGAGGAGAGATGGGAGCTGACTCACATTTTTTAAAATAGCTTTATTAAGATGTAATTCACATACCATAGAACATCCATTGAAAGTATGTAACTCAACAGTTTTAGTGTATTCACAGATATTTGCCATCATGTACCCAATTTTAGAACATTTTCATCACCTCAAAAAGAAATCCCCCACTCCTTAGCTATTATTCCCCTACCCCCCTATTTCCCCTGCCCTAAACAACTACTAATCTACTTTCTGTCTCTAATGAATTTGCCTATTCTGGACATTTCATATGAATGGAATCATACAATGTGTGGGTTTTTTACAACCAGCTTCTTTCACTCAGCATAGTGTCTTCAAGGGCCATCCATGTGGTGGCCTGGATCAGTGCTCTGTTCCTCTTCATGGCTGAATAATATTCCACTGTCTGGGTAGTCCCTGTTTTGTCTATCCCGTCACCTGGAGATGGACATTGGGTTGTTTGTACCTTTTGGCTGCTGGGAATAATGCTGCCATGTGCATTCACGTATGGGCATCTGTGTAGACATAGTTTGCATGGCTCTTGGGTGTAGACCTGGGAATTGCTGGGTCATGTGGTAATTCTATGTTCGACCTTTTGGGGAATTGCCAGACTGTTTTCCAAAGTGGCTGCACCCTTTCCTACTGATTCACATATTTTAAGGATCCTCTTGGCTGCCATGGGGGGGAAATCCCACAGGTGGGGAGGGCAGAAATGGGGACTCAGTGTGGAGGCTGCTGTGATTTTCCATATGAGAGAGGGTAGTGCAAGGGGGTGGTGGGAAGAGGGCAGAATCTAGGTGTATTTCAGAGACCAGCCGATCAGATTCCATGACAGGTCAGATGTGGGATGAGAGGGAATCGGGAGAGGCAGAGAGAGACACAAATCCGAAGGACGGTCGGTCAAGATTTCTGTGAGAGACACAGAGGGGCAAAAACATCTGTGAGACAGAGAGACAGAAGCGGGCAGGGGATGAGCAAAGATCTCTGTGAGAGAGTCTGAGAAACATATAAAGATCTCTCTGGTAGAGGTTTGGGCAGCGCCCTCTGCAGAGCCCGGTGGTGGTCTGTCCTGGCCCTCATGGCTCTAGATGGGGATGGGGACGGTCTTCTCCCCCAGCCAGGTGTTGGCAGCCTCCAGGTCCCTGTGAGGCTCAGGCACGCCCACCCTCTGCTCTGTCCACAGCTCTCCATCCACGAGACCGAGGACCCTAACGACAACCGGTACCTGCTGGTGATGAAGGGTGCCCCAGAGCGCATCCTGGACCGCTGCTCCACCATCCTGCTCCAGGGCAAGGAGCAGCCGCTGGACGAGGAGATGAAGGAGGCCTTCCAGAATGCCTACCTCGAGCTCGGTGGCCTTGGCGAGCGTGTGCTTGGTGCGCATCATGGGCGGGGCCAAGTTGGGGCAGGGCCTGGGCCAGCTCTGGGGGCCCCTTGTGGGTAAGGAGGGGCATGATGCCACCCAGAGCCTGGCTCAGAATAGCACCTCCCAGAATGCACTGTGAATGAATGAATGAATGAACGAACGAGAGAGGAATTCCTGCATCTTTAGGAAATGAATGGTGACTGACTGTTGACATGAGTGGGGAGATTGACTGTGGGACCTGCACAGCTGGCAGCTATGGGGCAGGAGGCATGGAGGCCATAGTCTGGAGCCCTCATGCCCCACCCCGTCCCTGCCACCAGGTTTCTGCCACTATTACCTGCCTGAGGAGCAGTTCCCCAAGGGCTTTGCCTTCGACTGTGACGACGTGAACTTCACCACGGACAACCTCTGCTTCGTGGGCCTCATGTCCATGATCGACCCACCCCGGGCAGCTGTCCCCGATGCAGTGGGCAAGTGTCGCAGTGCAGGCATCAAGGTGTGGCCTGGGGCAGCACGGGGAGGCAGGGCCAGGGCCCCAGGGGGTAGCAGTGTGTCTGGACCATCCTCAAACAATGCCTACAGGTCATCATGGTCACGGGCGATCACCCCATCACGGCAAAGGCCATTGCCAAGGGTGTGGGCATCATCTCCGAGGGCAACGAGACTGTGGAGGACATTGCCGCCCGGCTCAACATTCCCGTCAGCCAGGTCAACCCCCGGTGAGCCCTGCCTCGCCTGGCTCAGGGTTCTGTCCCCGCCCAGGTTCCCTCTGGGACTCCCGGTCCCCATTCCTTCTGGGCCTCCGCTGTTGACTCAGCACCTGGGTCCTGTTCCTCCTCCACACGCGAGGATGGGCAGCCTGGTGTAGGTTCTCCTCCCGGTTTAGCCACCCTCGGGCTGTGTGACCTAGGGCATGTCATCTGGCCTTCCTGAGACTGTTTTCCCCTTTCTAAAATGGGCCACTAGTAATTCCCACCTGGGAGGGTTCACCGAGATCCAGTATCTCTGTGTCCATCGCTGTCTCTTCCTGTCTGCCTTTGTGTCTCTGTCTCTCATCTCTGTTCTGACTTCCTCAGCTTTCCTGTCTTCATGCCTCTCTCTGTGTCTGTCTCTCTTGCCTGGTTGTCTGCATATCTCTGTCCTTCTACTTCCACTGTCCCAAAGTCCTTCCTGAGGTCTGCCCTGGCTCCCTCCTGCTGCAGCCCCCCCTCCCCAGTTTTGCTTTGTCTCTGACCCCCAGAGACCCCATCCCTCTCTCAGAGCCTGCTCCTCTGCCTCTCCTGTCTGTGAGTCTGTCCATCAGGCTTCACTGCACCTCTCCCCCGACGTCCTGACCTCTCTCTGCTCTTCCCAGGGATGCCAAGGCCTGTGTGATCCATGGCACCGACCTCAAGGACTTCACCTCTGAGCAAATCGACGAGATCCTGCAGAACCACACTGAGATCGTCTTCGCCCGCACGTCCCCCCAGCAGAAGCTCATCATTGTGGAGGGCTGTCAGAGACAGGTCGGCTTGGGCTGGGTGCCTTGGAGGAGGGGGCCCAGGGCCTGGACTCCTGGTTCTTGATGAGGAGGGGGCTGGGGCCAGACCCCTGGGCGTCATCCTCACCTGTCTCCCTCCAGGGAGCAATCGTGGCTGTGACTGGGGATGGTGTGAATGACTCGCCTGCTTTGAAAAAGGCCGACATCGGCGTGGCCATGGGCATTGCTGGCTCTGACGTCTCCAAGCAGGCAGCGGACATGATTTTGCTGGACGACAACTTCGCCTCCATTGTCACGGGTGTGGAAGAGGGTGAGTTGGCCAGAGGTGGCCCTGGAGGCTGGGGTCCTTGCATGAGGCCCAAGAAGGGCAAGGGGAACAGGCCAGGGCTGCAGTGGGATGCAGGGCCGGGAGACCACGGAATCCCACTGGCCCCGGCGGAGTCTGAGCTTATCTTTTTCAGTCTTTAGTCTCCCTCCCCCATGGGGCCGGGGCTCCCTGGGGACAGGACTGAGCTGACACACTACTGAGTCTGTGTCACAGCGCAGGCCCAGTCCGGTGGGCGAGGCGGACTTGGAAGTATTTTTAAAATACTCATAAATGCATTGGGGAAACAGAGAGTCCTGTGAGAGTCCTCAGGAGGCCCCTCACCCAGCCTGGGGTCAGGGGGCAAGGAAGCTTCTGGTGGGGACAGGGATGGTGAGCTGAGCCCTGAGGGCCGTGTTGGAATTTTCACATGGAGTGGTGCCAGGGAAGGAAGTAGCAGGCAGAGGAAACTGAGTGTGCAAAGGCACGGCGGTGTGAAGCAGCGTGAGGTGGGGACGCCGGGGAGCCCAGGCCTCGGAGCCGACGGGCACCACCGCCCGATGGGCCTCCACGTGGCCACAGATGGGGCCTGTGCACATTTAATTTTATTCCGATCATCAAATTAATTCATGATAATTATAGAAAATGAAGAAAAGCATTCAGAAGAAAATTGGAATCACCCATAACCTCACCATCCAGAAATAATCACTGTTCATGCTGTGGTGTGTTTTCTCCCAGTTTCTCGCTCTCATTTGAAATGTCCCCAGTGTAGAAAATAATTCAGGATAAAAGAGAATCCAAACAGTAAAGCTGAGACTAAAGCGTCAATTTGAATGCCATTATCCCTTGTCCCCTCTGTCCCAGGACACCATGGTTAACCCTTCTTACCCCATGTCCTCTCGTGTGCGTAAGCAATACCCACGCACACAGATGCACGCACTGGCGCCTGCCTTGTGCATCGTGCTGGGTGCCGGAGATATAGCTGTGAGCAGAGGCCGACATGGTCCTTGCCCTCAAGAAGCTGGGGGAGACAGCCTGAAGCAAGTTAACAAACAAATTGTAACATGACATAATTACAGGGGCTGGCTCCATGGCCGAGTGGTTAAGTTTGCGCGCTCCGCTGTGGCGGCCCAGGGTTCGGATCCTGGACGCGGACATGGCACCGCTCGTCAGGCCACGTTCAGGTGGCGTCCCACATCCCACAACTAGAAGGACCTGCAACTAAGATATACAACTATGTACAGGGGGGTTTGGGGAGATAAAGCAGAAAAAAAAAAAGAAAGAAAAAAGAAGATTGGCAACAGTTGTTAGCTCAGGTGCCAATCTTTAAAAAAAACACATAATTACAAGTGGTGACAAGCAGGGTGCTATGACAGATAATAACAGGGGTCCTTCCCATTAGGGTGGACAAGGAAGGCCTCTCTGAAGTGACAAACACAAACTTTAACTTCTGGTGGGGGAAACTGCAGGTATACCCAGAAGCAGAGCGGATGGCAGAGTGAACCCCCATGCCCCCATCACCCAGCTCCACCAGCTCATGGCTGATCGTGTTTCACCTCTCTCCCCCTGCCCCCATCACACGCTGGATTACACTGAAGGACGTTTAAGTCACCATTTCACCCATAAATATTTTAGGATGAGACACCACTAGTTTGCGGAGAGCAACGCATGTCGGGGATAGGGAATAGCAGGTATGAACACTTATTTATTTATTTTTTTGAGGAAGATTACCCTGAGCTAACATTTGCCACCAATCCTCCTCTTTTTGCTGAGGAAGACTGGCCCTGAGCTAACATCTGTGCCCATCTTCCTCTATTTTATGTGGTATGCCTGCCACAGCATGGCTTGACAAGCGGTGCGTAGGTCTGCACCCGGGATCCGAACCAGAGAACTGTGGGCTGCCAAAGTGGAATGTGCACACTTAACCACTGCGCCACCGGGCCAGCCCCATGAACGCTTATTTTTACACAAAGGCAATCAAACCATCCTTACCACTGAGCAGCTTGCCTTTCTGTTCCTTCTTAATGCCATATCTTGTTGCTCATACCTCTCAATACACAGGAGAAGGTGGAGGGAGGGGCTGTCTGAGTTCATCTTTAGTTTCTTTTTATTTTATACACACTGTCCTGGTTGAATGTTTATTGCGATATGACATATATACAGTAAGTTGGGCAGCTCGATGACTTTTTACACACGTACACACCCATACAACCTCCAGACCCCGATCAAGATAGAGAACATTTCCAGCCCCTCATGAGGGTTTTGTCAGGTCTCCTCCCGGAAATAACTACTCTCCCGACTTTTAGTGCCATAGATTAGTTGTGAAACTCATCTGTATGGACTACAGTATGAACTGTTTTATGCAGTATAAAGCCAGTATGTCTGGCTTTTTTACTCAACGTAACATCTGTGAGATTCATGCATGGAGTTGGGTGTGTCAGCAGCTGGTTCATTTTTCTTGCTGAGCGGTGTTCCACTGTATGCATGGACTACAGTTTTATTCCACTCACCTGTTGATGGACATTGGGGTCAGTTCTGGTTTTTGGCTCTTTTGACTAATGCTACAGTGAACATTCTTGTACTTGCTTTTTGACGGACGTAAGCACTCATTTCTCTTGGGTATAACCCTAGGAGTAGGGTGACTGGGTCCATGGGTAGGGGGACGTTTAACTTCAATAGGAACTGCCAAACAGCCTTCCAAAGTAGTTGTATGTCAAGAATGTTTCAACAGGGCCGACATGGTTGGACATTTGTATGGAAAGGCTGGCAGGTGGGGGGATGGACTAGAAAGGATGCACAGACTGGCAGGGAAGGGGCAGAGGGGGTGTGGGTGCCCGAGGTCTGAGCCTGCCCCCGCCACAGGCCGCCTGATCTTTGACAACCTGAAGAAATCCATCGCCTACACTCTGACCAGCAACATCCCCGAGATCACACCCTTCCTGCTGTTCATCATGGCCAACATCCCACTGCCTCTGGGCACCATCACCATCCTCTGCATCGACCTGGGCACCGACATGGTGAGCCTCGAGCACCCCTGGGCCCTGGGAGGGCAGGGTCCCCCCATCCCCAGCTCACCTGGCCTCTCCTGCCCAGGTCCCCGCCATCTCATTGGCGTACGAAGCTGCCGAGAGCGACATCATGAAGAGACAGCCCAGGAACCCACGCACGGACAAACTGGTCAACGAGAGGCTCATCAGCATGGCCTACGGGCAGATTGGTGAGCACCCGGGGACCCTGCCTTGTTTACGGCCAGATGCCCTGGGCCTGGAGCAGGGCCTGGCCCACAGTGGATGCAGAGAAACTGTGTTGGCTGAGTAGACTGGAAGTGGGGCGTAGTGCTGGAGGTTTGGAAGGAGTGTCTGGGAGATAGGTGATGGTCACCGAGGCGGGGCCAGCATAGGTGAAGGAAAGGCCTGGGGGGTGCCTCCGGGGAGCACATGGCACCCTGAATGGCAGATCACGGTTGGCCCCAGGCTGGTGACTCCAGGACCCACTGCTCCACCCACCTTCCTGATGGGAAGGGCAAGGCCAGCCTGTGAACCCTGAAGGCAGGAGTGAGCCCCATCCCTGTCTGCCTCCCCCTCAACCTGCTGCTGGAGACCATGTGTGCCGAGCCTCACAGGTGCTGAGCTCTGTGTCGCTGGGAGTGTCCCAGCAAGCAGAGGCTTCACCGCCGTGGTCAGAGACCTGGTGAGGTCATACATGTGTGAGGGGCCAGTCAGACTCAAGCCCGGGGGTCCTCAGGGATTTCCTGATGTTCAGGTGGCCTGGGCCAGGTGAGGGGAAGCCTCCAGGTGTCCATCTCAGGAAAGCCCCTCCCTGAGGTTCCTGTCCCAGGTGGCCCATTTCAGGCGCTCACCACCAGGTACCACCCTCAGGTTGCCCTCTGGGAGCCCAGCCCCAGATGATGCTCAGGCAAGTGGATTGGGGTAGCCCACCATCCTCCTGGTGGGGGTCCCAAGGGGCCTGGGAGGGGCACTGGACTGGCTGCCGGCCCCCACCTGAGCCTCTCCTCATCTTCCTTCTCTCCTCTCCCCAGGAATGATCCAGGCTCTCGGCGGCTTCTTCTCCTACTTTGTGATCCTGGCAGAAAACGGCTTCTTGCCTGGCAACCTGGTGGGCATCCGGCTGAACTGGGATGACCGCACAGTCAATGACCTGGAGGACAGTTACGGACAGCAGTGGGTGAGTGGAGCTGGGCCCCACAGCATGGCGGGGCCTCCCAGTCAGCGTCTCTGCCCACAGTAGGAGCCCAGGGCCTGCTGTCCCCGCCTTGCACGGCCGCTTTCTACAATGGCCCCTCTGCCCCAAGGGCAGCATCAAGATCCTCGCTGTGTGTGCAGGGCCTCCTGGTGCCCTTGGCCCAGCCCACTGCGGTCCTTGTGTCCGTTGGCCACGTGCTGTGCCCCACCAGACAAGTCACTTTTGCTGCCTTCTTCCCTATCTCTGTCTGTCCCTTCAAAGCCTGGCCGATGTCCACCCGTCCCCTCAGGAGGCCCACGGGGTCCCTGATCCCTGGCCGATGACTGAGGTAACATTAACCTCTCTCCTTTCTTGTACATCCACTGACTCTTCCCACGGGGCTCTGAGCCAACAAGGGGAGACATGTCTGAGGCCCTGGGGACCCCATCTGAACAGAGTCCCCGCTTTGCCTTGGGGCCCCAAGCAGGGACACAGACTGGAGTGTGTGGGCTGGGCTGGGGGCTGGGGGCTGGGGGCCGGGCTGCGGCCACACTAACTGCTGTCTTGCACACTCGTCATCCTCCCACAGACGTACGAGCAGAGGAAAGTGGTGGAGTTCACGTGCCACACAGCCTTCTTCGTGAGCATCGTAGTCGTCCAGTGGGCAGACCTGATCATCTGCAAGACCCGCAGAAACTCTGTCTTCCAGCAGGGCATGAAGTGAGGGCTGTGGCCCGGGGCGCCGCTGTCTGTCCCGTCTGTGTGTCTGTCTGTCCCTCCCCTCATTCTTCGGTCTCGGTTTCTGCCTCTGAGTTGTTTTCTCTCGGGTGATCACGTCTGTCTGGGATTCTCTCTCAGTCTGTCTCTCTATGTTTGTGTGTGTGGCGGGGTGGGGGTGGGGCGTCACTGGGTCCCTCTCCAGATCTGCTCAACCTCTGTGTACGCCTTCCTGCCTGTGTGTCTGCCGCTGTTTCTTTCTGGCTTTATCCCTGGGTGGCGCCATCTCCCTGATCTGTCTTCGCCTCTGTCTCTCTTTGTCTCTGTCTCTGTGTCTCTCCACCTACCTCTGTCTCTGTGGGGCGGGGGAGCTGGGGCGGGTTCCCCGGCTCCAGCCCTGCCTGTGCCTCCAGGAACAAGATCCTGATCTTCGGGCTGTTTGAGGAGACAGCCCTCGCTGCCTTCCTGTCCTATTGCCCTGGCATGGATGTGGCCCTGCGCATGTACCCTCTCAAGTGAGTGCCTCTCGCCCGCTAGGACCCACGCTACCAGCTCCAGATCCTCTGAGGAGCCTTTCCTGTGGGATGTCCTCACGGGCTGGGGCCTCAGCCGTGGCTCTCAGGCCCCACCTCTCCTGATGTCTCTCTGGATGCCTCCTCTGTGTCCCCCCATCTCTGTTCCGATGCCCTTCTCTGGGACGTCCTCAGAGTGGGGCGCTCTGCACACCCCAGCCCGGCCATAGCCAGGGCATCCCTCAGCTGTGGGGACAAAGGGTCGAGAGCCCCCCGTGTGACCCCTCCTGCCCTCTGGGACTGTGCCTCTGCCTGTGTCCCCATCACAGCCCCACAGTGACACCCTCCTGCTCCCCTGTCTCTGCAGGCCCAGCTGGTGGTTCTGTGCCTTCCCCTACAGCTTCCTCATCTTTGTCTACGACGAAATCCGCAAACTCATCCTGCGCAGGAACCCTGGGGGTGAGGGGGCTTCCGGGGCGGAGGGGGAAGGCTGGGGGGGCAGGAGGGGCAGCTGGAGGGGGCGGCAGGGGAAGCCCTGTGGTGACCTCTCCGAGCTGACCGCGCTCTGTCTCCCCCGCATCTCTCTCCTGTGTTGTCCCCCGATCATCTTGCCAACTCTCCCTTCGTCCTGTCTCTCTGGGCCTCCTCCCCTCTGTCTCCTGCGTGTCTCTGTGTCTCTGTCCCTTTTGGTCTCTTCCTGTGCGGCCATCTCTCTCTCTGCTTGTGCTTCTTTCTCTCCGTGCCTGTCTCTACCGTCTCTGTGTCTTTCCTCCTTTGTCTCTCTCTCCAGGTTGGGTGGAGAAGGAAACCTACTACTGACCTCACCCCATCACATCGCCCGTCCCTGACCCGCCCCAGCCCAGGACAGCACCCTCCAGTGCCCCCCATTTTGTATTCTGGGGGGAAGGGCCCTATTTCCCGGTGGCCCCACCTTGGCCTCACCCCTCAAGTTATCCCCTGCCTCCCTCCCTCTCTACCCCTCTGGCTGGCTCCCTGCCCCCCGCCCCCTGCCTCTCTCCTCTCTCCTCTCTCTCTTCTCTGTGTCTCTGCTCCCCTCCTTCTCCTCACCCCTACCTCCCAGCCCCCTCCCAGCCCCATCCCTGGGCTCTTTTTTACTCCTTCTCACCCCCCTGGCAGATGCCATCTTGGTTCTGGACAATTATCAAATATATCAGTGGGGAGAGAGAAGCAGTGTGTGTTGTGTTTGCTTTCTGAAGTGGGGGTGTGGGTGGCATGGCGTCCCCTGTGCTGGCACACGTGGCCGGGAGATTCACGCAATTCCTGGCCTGGCACGAGCTTGGCAGTCGCGGAATCTCAGAGTCATTGAATCCTGGAGTTTTAGACTCACGAAAGTTAGAGTAGGAGCAGCTTGAATTCACCAGGTTATGGGATTATGGGATCAGAACAAGGAAGAGGGAGGAATCAGATCATCTCATGTTGGAATAGGACCCCAGGGAGGCAATGACAGTGACGATGATGACGATGATGATGACTCATTGAGCACCCACTCTGCGCTCTGCCCTCTTCTGAGCACCGTATGTGTATTAGCTCATTTAATCCTCACAAGGTGTGAGGCACAGAGAAGGAAAGTGACTTGCTCAAGATCACACAGCTGCAAGGTGACAAATCCGAGATTTGAACCTAGGCTGTCTGAGCTCTAAGTCACTGTGCTATTCTCTCTCTTTTTATTGAGATAAGCTTTCATACAGTGAAGTGCACAAATCTTAAGAGCACAGCTCAATGATTTTAAAAATTACATCCATACGACCACGACCCAGATCAAGGTATAGAACATGACCATCCATCCAGAAGGTTCCCTCATGCCCCTTTCCAGTCAGCTCCCCTCCAGCGGCAACCACTGATCTGATTTCTGTCACCATCCTTTAGTTGTGCCTGTTCTTGGACTTCGTACAAATGAAATCTTATGGCATTTTGTCTCGTGTGTCTGGCTTCTTGTTCTCATCATCACATCTGTGAGAGTCATTCACATTATTGCATATATCAGTAACACATTCTTTTTCATTGCTGTGTAGTATTCCATCGTGTGACTATAACAATTTGTTTATTCATTCTCCTGCTGGTGGGCATTTAGGTTGTTTCCACTTGGGGGGTCATTACAATTGGTGCTGCTAGTAATGTCTTCTGATGACACATGCATGCATCTCTGTTGGGTACATGCTTAGAAGTGGGATTGCTCATCATGGGATGGACTGTGATTAGCTTTAATAGAAACAGCCAGATCTTTTCCAAAGCTCTCGTGTCATTCTGCATTCCCACAGCACATGAAAATTCCAGTTGCTCCACATCCTCGTCAACACTTAGTATTGTTAGTCTTTTGAATTTTAGCCATTCTGGTTGGGCAGCTATACCACTTCCTTTGAGGCAGGCTTTCTAACACAGCCCAGAAATGTGAGTCAGAGGAAGGCCTGGGCCGGATCTGGGCCTGCCTGCCTCCTAGCACAGGTGTCGGGTGGCTGGGATGCTGAGAGCTCACGTGAATATGAAGGAGTATATGCATATGCCCTTTGCACTGAGGGAGAAGTGCCCACATCTGAGGTGGGTAGGCTGTCAGAGGGCAGGGGCCACATGTGCCAGATACCACTCTCGATGCTCAAGACAGACCCTGGGCCTAGTAGGGGTTTCATGAGCCTGGACCTCTCCTAGGGAGGCCACAGAAACTACTGTGTTCATCAGGTGCAGGGAAAAGAAATACTCCCATAAACAGGTGAGCAAACTGAGGCCCAAAGAGGGGAGGGACTTCCTTGAGGTCACACAGCAGAAATATAACCAAGGTCTTTGATTGTCTCTGCTAAGGTCTTCCTACCCTCCCAGCTCCACTTCCTCTGGGGATCCAAGAGGCAGGAAGGAGGCCTCAGGCTGGAGGGACCACAAGGCTGGGGCTCATCTCCCACAGTCTTCTCAGGTGTCCCCTGCCACCATCCCCCTAATTCAGAGCCCATCTGCCATAGGCCCCATCTCCCAGGGACCCCATCTCCCACTGTTCCCCTGTCCTAGGGATCCTCCCATCTCTCCCAATATCTCTGCCTTATGGTTCCCTCTCCCACAATCCCTGTTTCAAGGGGTTCCTCCCACAATGCCCTGTGCCAAGGTTCCACCTCCCCAAAACCCCTGATTCAAAGCTCCCCCCATGTCCTGCTCAGAGGGCCCCTCCCCACAACGTCCTTGCCTCCCCACCACCCATGGCCCATGCTGCTTGACACCTCCAGGCCTTTGTCCATTATGTCCTCGGCTCAGAACAAGTCCTGGCAGGTTATGCAGCGAAACTGCTTTGACTGAGTTCCTATAAGGAAACCCAACAGCTCTCACAGCAAAAGTCAAACCCCAAGTTTTCAAGGTCGGCCATGGAGGAGGCAGCGGGGCCCCTGCCTCCAACTCTCTGCTCCCCAAGATTTGTCTTCCTTTTGGGGGCTCTTCTGGGGTTACCTCTGCTGCCCCCATGACTCTGAACTCAGGTGCTGCTCCCTCGTTAACACTCTGGGCTAACTGTGCACTTGCCATCCTCCTTTGATTTCCTGAAGCCACACAGGACCCAAGTGGGAAACCTGAACAAGATTCTACTAAAAGCCCGACGCTGACAAAGGGTAACTTGCTAATCAGATCTCCAAAGCGTGGCTCACTCAGCTTCAGCTTGCGACCCCCACAGGGGGCCTCCCTGCCTATTGTCCCACCAATTCCTCTGGCAGGGCCGTCTTCCCCACCTCCAGCAGCCCTCAGAGCCCAAACCCAAAAGGGATGTGGACCTTGAGAGAGTTGGGATTAAGAGTCATCTGGAAATTGCATGGGGACATTCTCTTTCAGCCCCACCCAGCCTTGGAAAATTAGGACCCCAGTCCTTGTAAGGGAGCCCTGGCTTCCTGACACTTCCACTCTTCCTGACACTCCTCACACTCTGAGGCCCTGTTCTGGTGCACTCCTTTAGAACTCCGTTTTCCCACAACTGACTCAGGGGCAGGGGCAAAGACTGAGAGAGAATCACAGCTGTGGGAACTAAGGAAAAGAAAGCCCTAGGCCTCAGACACCAGCCACTCTTTGGGACACTCAAGGAGCCAGCAGCCTCTAATACGTTACTGTTAAATTTAGAAGGCTGAACTCTAGAAATAATCATAAGATTCATGATTAAGTAGTGGCAACAACATTGATTACTATGCATTGAGCAGTTATAAAGTATCAAGACTTTTTCAAGCTCTTTACATGGACCATTTAACTGAATCATCATAACCTCATGAGTGTGGTACCATCAAGATCCTCACTGTCCAGATGAAGATATTGAGGTTCAGTGAGGTGATGACACCAACAAGGCCTGAATTTTCACCTCTGACTCGAGTCCTAGCTCTTTTAGTTATAACAACTCCTTCTTCAAAGAGTTCTCAACCCTTTCCCTTTCTCAACTTCCCACCTTCCCATCCCAAAGGGGGAGTCTCTAGGTCCCTAGTCCTGACCCATTCCTTCCTGGGAGTCCAAGGCTTGTGGGCGGAGCTTTGCTCCCCACCTCAGATACCCCTCCAGCAACCATGGCCCTCTCACAAGCCTCTGTCTCTTGAGGAAGGAGGGAAGGAATAGATTCCTGTGAATTCTTTATAGGCTCACTTCTCAAAATGTAGTCCATAGATCACCAGCTTCAGTATCATCAAGGAGCTTGTTAGAAATGCAGATTAATGGACCCCACCCCAGATCTGCTGAATCAGAACATCTGTTTTATCCAGCCCTCCAAGTGTTCTTATGCCCGCGAGGGCCAGAACGACAGTTCCGCACGATCCCCATTGTACCCTGCACGGGAGAGAGTACTCAACGCCTACTTCCGCCTTCAGAGCTCCCGTAACTCCTCGACTCCCGACAATCCACCTTCCCCGACGCCAGATGCCCGGCTCCTGAAACTACAACTCCCACAATGCCCAGAGGGGTTTACCGTCGCTTCCTGCGGCAGCATCTCCCAAGGTGTTTTGTGAGCCATCATGGCGCCTACCCTGCCGGACATTATCAGGACTACAACCCCCACAATGCTCAGCGGCAGCACTACCGCCCCCAGCGGAGCACGAACGGCGCCACGTCGACTCCGCTGGGTGAGGCCGGGTTCGGGCGGGGCGGCGGGGTCCGCAGGGCCCGGGGCTCGTTAGAGCGGTTCTACCCCTCACCGCGCAGACATGGCGGCCGAGAAGGACCAGCAGAAGGATGCCGAGGCGGAAGGGCTGAGCGCCACGTGAGCAAGCCGGCTCTGGCCCCCCTGACCGAGACTCGGGAGTCCTGGCCCCCGCCCCCTCCTCCCTGGGGTCCCAGGAATCCCGTCCCCCAGACACTGGAGTCCAGCCCCCGGTCTACTCTTCGGGGACTGAAGTCTGGGCCCTCAGCCCCCTCTTGCCCTGGGATCTAGGATTCTTGGACCCTTCCCTCCTAGGACCCCAGGAGCCGCCCCCTGCAGCCCCCATCTTGCTCGGGGGTCCAGGCTCCACCCTGGTCCGCTGCTGACCTGGCCCCGCCCCCCAGGACCCTGCTGCCGAAACTGATCCCGTCCGGCGTCGGCCGTGAGTGGCTGGAGCGGCGCCGCGCGACCATCCGGCCCTGGGGCGCCTTCGTGGACCAGCGGCGCTTCTCGCGACCCCGCAACCTGGGCGAGCTGTGCCAGCGCCTCGTACGCAACGTGGAGTACTACCAGAGCAACTACGTGTTCGTGTTCCTGGGCCTCATCGTGTACTGCGTGTGAGTGCCTCTCCGGCCCGCCCGCGCCCCCTGCCCGCCAGGCCCGCCCCACCGAGAGCTCTGCCCTCTCCGGTCGGCCCCGCCCCGCCCCGCCCCAGCGGACAGCTCTGCCAGACCTTTTCACCGAAGGGCCAGGTCCCTGGTCCCCCATCACCCTAGCGGGGACGCAGTGTGATCAAATGTAACCTAGACTTGCCTGGCCTCAAGGACGTAGCCTGCCCCCCGCTGGTTTAGACTGTCAGGGTCCCCTGGCTGGCCCAGCCCCAGCTGCCTGACCCGATGCCTCCCTGCCTTCCTCCAGGGCGACGTCCCCTATGCTGCTGGTGGCTCTGGCTGTCTTCTTTGGCGCCTGTTACATTCTTTATCTGCGCACGTTGCAGTCCAAGTTTGTGCTCTTTGGTGAGAAATCCCTTGCCCAGATGGATCCGTGACTCCTCAAACCCTGGTCTCTTGGAATGAAAGTCTTAGGCCCCAAACCCAAGTCTGCCCAGGCCTAGATCTACACTAGATCCCCAAACCCGATCCCTGAGATCTCAGACACACCAGATGCTCCCACCCAGTTTCAGCCCCCTGAATTTCTATTCGCCGACCCAGAATGAGATACCCCAAAACCCACTCTCCACCCAGCTCCTGTTCCTTAAACCTACTCTTCCCCTCTCCCTCCCGCGAAACCTGCGGAAGACATCAGCTGGTACCCACATTGGACACCAGGTGGCGACCTTACCCTGGCCTAGATCTGTCTCCCTCCTCTGTCCTGCTTCCTGGGGTGGGACCAGAAAGATCTTGGGACTTCTCAGAGAGGGAAGCTGAGGCCTGTGGCTCTTGTGGCCCCAGAATAGCACCAAACACCATTGGGAAGAAAGAAAATCCTGAGTCCCCACCCAGGGGAAGATCCAGGTTTGGAGTGGGGGCACGGAGTTGGGATCAGACAAACAGGTACTTAAGACAGACTTCTTCAGGGGCCTGCAAGTCATGTACATGACAGAGGTGGGCTGGGTGGAGGGGCATGTCAGCCAAGCACAGGGCATGGAGGGAGCGCCTGGAGCACAGCCGTGACTTGGCTTCAGCCACTGCTGCCACCCCACGGGGGTATGCAGACCTCATCTTCCAGTCTGCCACGAGGAGCCAGAAATCTGTATTGTTATGTGAAGTCATTCGGTTTCTCTGTTAGCCACAAATCAGATTCTTGTGCAACATTGTGTAGACTCAAAAAACACATCTGCAGGGGCCGGCCCGGGGGCACAGCGGTGAAGTTTACGCATTCTGCTTTGGTGGCCCGGGGTTCTGGGTTTCGGATCCCAGGCATGGACCTATGCACAGCTTGTCAAGCCATGCTGTGGTGGCATCCCACATACAAAATAGAGGAAGACTAGCACAGATGTTAGCTCAGGGCCAATCTTCCTCAAGCAGCGCCCCCCCCCCCCACACACACACCTCTGTGGGTCAGACTTGGCCCTTGGGCCACTGGTTTGAGTCTCCTGGTCTACATGAGTGCAGGTTGGAGCAGGAGAGCCCTCCTCTGGGGGAGTGGGAAGCTGGGAGCTTCCCAGCAGAAGTGGGGTTGCAGGGCAGAGGGTGGGGCGCTGAGGAAGATGTGTTGTATTCTGGCAGACAGTGGGGACATAGGAGAAATGGGTGGGGCCAGGACTTGGAGGGCCTGGCATGAGGAGTTTGGATTAGATCCTGAGGCTCCTGGAGCTCGGGATGCCACTGTTGGGGGGCATCACGGGTGATTCTGGGAGAGGGCCTGAGTGCCACAACAGCTGCCCCCATGCCATCTGCCCCCAGGCCGAGAGGTGAGCCCAGCCCACCAGTACGCGCTGGCCGGGGCCGTCTCCTTTCCCTTCTTCTGGCTGGCTGGTGCAGGCTCAGCTGTCTTCTGGGTCCTGGGTGAGTACAGGGTCCGGGTAGACGGTGGGGGCTGGGTGAGGCAGTGTGTCCCTAAACTGCCTATTTTCCTGCAGGGGCCACCCTCGTGGTCATCGGCTCCCACGCCGCCTTCCACCTGACCGAGGCCATGGACGGGGAAGAGCTGCAGATGGAGCCTGTGTGAGGTGTCTGCAAGGACCTGCCAGCCTCCCGAGCCAGCCAGCCCGGCGCTGTTCAGCCCTGTCCCTCATGGCTCTGCTGCTCTGGCCAAGGGCCCCCTTCTCATCAGGAGCACAGGGCGGGATTCCAGCTTTGGAAATAAAACCGTTACCGTTGTCATTCAGCAGATACTCTCCCAGGGTCTTCTGTGGGGTGATGCTGGGGATACTGCAGAGACTAAAACAGAGTGCCTGGGTGTAGGGGGGACACAATAAGCAAGATAAATAACTAAAATTGATAGGATGGCCAATGGTGATAAGTGCCCAGGAGGAGACGAGAGTGTGTGGGAGGTCGCTGAGACGCACCCCCCCCCACATTCAGTGATTTGGTGGGAGGGCTCAGAGCTCAGTATACACTTGTGCTCACAGCTGTGATTTATTAGCCTGAAAGGCTATGAAGCAAAATCCACCAAGGGGAGAGGCACATGGGGGAGGTCCAGAGGACCCAGGGGAGCTTCCGTGTCCTCCCCCAGTGGACTCTCACAGGACGTGCTCCATTCCTCCAGCAGTGAATTGTGACATCCCGTGTGAAACGTCGTCTGCTGGGGAAGCTCACTGGAGACTCAGCACCCAGGCTTTTTAGTAGGGGGAGGCCACAGAAGCACCCTCTGGTTAGCATGTACAAAATTCCAGACTCCCGGAAGGAAAGCAAGTGTTCAGCATAAACAATGTTGACTGCACAGTTTAGACGTGGTCAACCACTCTTACCAAGGAACGGTGTGGACCTTTATAAAGTCCAAGTTTCCAGATGCCAGCCGAGGGCCCGCTAGGAAGGCAGGCCTGTCTGGGGACAGCAGTCTCCCGCCTACTCTTAGCTGTTAACACTTTGCTGCATAGAGAAAGTTCTGGAGGTGAGTTACAGGTTAAAGAAGGCCTCCCTGAGGTAGCATTGAATGAAGACCTAAACCGAGTGAGGGAGCAGCCACAGATCCTTTGGAGGAAGAATGTTCTGGACAGAGGAAGCAGAGGCTGTAAAGGCCTGGAGACGTCAGTGTCCCTGGAGGTTTGAGGAACAGCGAGGAGGCCAGTATGACTGGAGTGGAGGAGCTGAGGGAAAATGGGAGCCGTGCAGGCTTCGCTGAGGGCTCTGGTTCTACTCGAAGTGAGGCGACAGTGACGCCACTTGCTTTTCCTTGTAGGACTGTCTGCCGTGGGGGACACTGACAAGAGAAACTCACCTGGTAGGAAAAGCACTAGGTGGATATGACAAAGTGAGGCGACAGAGGGACAGGAAAGCTACTTAGATGGGGCTGGTCTGGGAGGGCTGTCTGGGGAGGTGACATTTCAGTGAGCCCTGAGGGTCATGGACTCAGCCCCGGGACGAGCCATGGGTCAAGTGGCCTAAGCAGAGGGATAGCAGGGACCAAGGCCTTGCAGTGTGGTCCCCCAGCCTCCTGTCTTGTCACCAAAACACCCGTTCACCATTCATTCGGCAAGTGTTTATCGAGTGACCACGAGTACCCAGCGTTGTTGTGGATGCCTCCTGTCACATGGTGGCCACCAGCCACATGTGGCAACTGAGCACTTTTTGGCTGGTCCAAATTGAGATGTGCTGTGAGTGTAAAACGCACCCCAGATTTCAAAGACTTAGTAGGAAAAGGGTGTAAAATATGCCATTGATAATTTTTTCTATTGGTGATTTGTCGGAAGGATATTTTGGATGTACTGAGTTAAATGATTATTTTCACCTTTTTTTCCTTTACTTTTTAAAATGTGATTTAGTAGAAAATGTAAAGTTGCCCTGTGGCTCCTGTTGTGTTTGTATACTGAACACACTGGCTTAGATGCCAGGGAGATGGCAGCGCTGAAACAGCCGGGCCCCGCCCTCTCGGAGCCCAGTCAGGGAGAGGCTCGCTAGACACGAGCAGAGCAACCAATGAACAGGAAACTCTCAGAGTGCTGAGTGCTCTGAAGTCAATAACACAGGACTGGGTGAGGGTAGAGAGCAGTTGAGGAAGTGGAGGGGCTCGTTTAGAGTGGTGACGCAGGGCCTTGCTGGGCAATGAAGAGGAGACTGCCCTTTGGAGGTCTGGGGGAAGAGTATTCCAGCCAGAGGGAACAGCAAGTGCAAAGGCCCTGAGGTCGGACCTACCTTCCAAGACAATGCGGCGCTTGTGGCTGGGATGACGGGAGTGAGGGGGACAGCCATATGAGCTGATGGTGGGGAGGATGTTGGGGGCCAGATCACACAGGACCTGCAAACCATGGTGAGGTCTTTGGATTTTAGCTTAAGGTACTGTGGAACTACGGGAGGGTTTTGAGCAGAGGAGGGACAGGGGCAGGTGTGAATGTTAGGAATATCCCTGTGGGGTTGTATGGGGCCGGCTGGAGGGAATGAGACCAGGGAGGATGAGCCAAGCTGGGGAAGATGAGGCAGGGACGTGGAATGGAGAGGAGGGAAGACAGATTCAGGAGGAGGAGGGTCTGGGCTTGGTGGCTGACCTGTGTGGGAGCTGGGTGGGAGGGAGCAGGCAAGGATGACCTCCAGGTTTCAGGCTTCTGGCAACATGGGAAGACCAGGGACCCTGGGTGACTGGGTCCACACTGGTCCTAGACAGTCACCAGGGATGCGCTTCCAGTGACTGCCACCAGAGGGCAGAAAAGTGCTTCCTCCCAACCTTCTCCAGGGAGGGACCCGGAGAAGGACTTATCCTGGGAGATGAGATCTGGGGTACCTGGGGCCCAGAGTCAAGCACCTGAGTCTACTCCAAGACCAGAGTCCCTGCCCCAATTTTGGAGTGGCAGAGGGCGTATTGTCTGTTGATCCAGATGCCAGTGCTTCCCAGGGGAGACAGTCTTCATGCTCAGACAGGTGGCCACGGCCAGTTTACACTGTCGGGCCCGGAGTGAATGTGGCCAAGCTGCCTTGTTTGGAAGAGACTGAGGCTGGGGGCCCAAGGACCTGGGACTGAGATCACTGAGGCAAGTGGTCAGCAGCCTGGGGCTGGGGGTGGCAGCAGGAGGTTGAGATTCAGTCCAGAGGCCTAATCTGGGGGTGACTGACTTAGGTCCCTAATTCTGATGTTGAGTTATTGAGATGCCGAGACCAGAAGCTTCCATGGGCGTGGTCAGGAGGGGCCCATTCCCCACCCATCCCTTCCTGAATGACCCGGGGGTGAGAGGTTTGGATCGGGGTAACAGAAACTGGAGGACTCGGTGTCTCATCGAGGGGACAAAGGTCTGGTTGTCTACTCTGGCGACAGATCCTGGAGGTCCAGTTAGCTTTTTGGGAGTGACAGATGGGGGTCAGGTTGTCAATTTCGTGATTAAAGAGCTTGTGGGTCCGGGTTTGGGGTGACAGGGACAAGGGATCCAATTGTCCAGTGTGGAATGACAGCCAAGGAGTGCCTGCACCTCATTCTCGGTGTCAGATTAGACATCAGGTCATCTTGTTTGGGGTGGCAGGGTCCAGTTTCTGGTTTGGGTTAACAGAAATTGGGGATCTGTTATCAACTTTGAGGTGACAGAGACTGGTGGTCATTATCTAGCTTGAGGTGACAGAGAAGGGGATTCCTGAGGCCTGGGTGTTTGGAGCAATAGCAGTCGAGGGCCTGGTGGACTCCACTGGGGTGTCCGAGACTTGTAGTCTGATTATGTCGTTTGGGGTGCTGAAGACACAAAGCCAGTTGTCAGCTCGGGGTTATAGAGATATGGGACTAGTTATCTAGTTTGGGGTGACGACACCAGGGTTCAGGGCTTTGGTTTGGGGTGACACACATTGGGTGGCCACTTGGCTAGTTGAGGTGGGAGACACTACAGGTCTGGTTGCCTAAGTGGGTGACAGACTGACTGGGGTCCTACTGTTGGGCTTGGAAGGCAGAGACTAGGGATGCGGTTGTCATGATTTCAGAGGACTATGGGGTTTCTTTGTCTAGTGTGGAGTGCCAGAGCCTGGGGGTCCAGATGTCTTATTTGGGACATAAGAAGTGGGGTTCAGGGGCTGGCCTGGTGGCATAGTGGTTAAGATCACACACTCCGCTTCAGCAGCCTGGGTCCGTGGGTTTAGATCCCAGGCACGGACCTACACACCACTCATCAAGCCATGCTGTGGTGGGTCCCACACATAAAATAGAGGAAGACTGGCATGGATGTTAGTTCAGGGCCAATCTTCCTCACAAAAAATGAAAGAAAAAGAAGTGGGGTTCATTTGTCTATATTGTGGTGACAGAGACTGGAGTTTTTGGGATTCAGGACCTGGCTTGGGGTGACAGAGACTAGGAAGTTGAGTTTGGGGTGAGTAGGAGGTTAGTTGTCTAGTTTGTGACAACAGAGATTAGGGATCAGTTGTCCGGTTTGGGGTGAAATGCCTGGGGATCCAGGGTCTAGTTTAGGGTGACGCAGAATGGGCATTTTCTTGTCTGGTTGGTAGGAGAGGGACCAGGGCTCTGGTCGTCCAGTTTCGGACGACAGACTGGAGTCTGGTTGGCAAGATGGTTAAATGGACTGAGGGTCCAGGCCCCTGGTTTGAGGTGACATGTTATGCATCTTGCTGCTCAATGTGGGGTGACTGTCTTGTTAGGGGTGACAGTGTCTGGGGATCAGCTGTCTAGTACTGTGGGACAGAAACTGGGTTCCAGGGTGTATTTGGGGTGACAGAGGCTGAGGGTTTGGTTGTATCCTTTCATGGGGAAGAAACTGGGGTCTGAGGGACCATTCGGGTTGACAGACTGGAGGTCTGGCTGCTTAGTTTTGTGGGACAGAGTTTAGTGTCCCTGGGTATATTTGTGGTGACAGACTAAGGTCTGGTTGTCTAAAGTTGAGTGACAAACTGGGGGTACCAAGGAGTATTTGGGGCAAAGAGATTGGAAGCTTGGCTGTCTAGTTTTATAGGACAGAGACTGGGGTCCCAGGATATACTTGGGGTGACAGACTGGGGGTCTGGTTGTCTAGTTTTGGGGGACAGAGACTGAGTGGAGTCCCAGGGTTCATTTGGATTTCAGAGGGGGGAGGCCTGGTTGTCTGGTTGGCTAGGAGAGTGACTGGGATCTCAGAGCGTACTTGGGGTGGCAGAGATTGGGGTCTGGTTCTAATTTTGTGTGACAGAGACTGAGGTCCCAGTGAGCACTTGGGGTGACAAAGACCAGGATATGGTTGTCTAGTTTTGTGAGACAGAGACTGGCATCCCCAGACGTTTTGGGGGTGACAGGTTGGTTAAGCCTGGAGATTTGGTTTATAGTCTGGGTGGGGGATTGGGTGCTCACCTTGCAAACGCATGGAGCCAGTTTGAGTTCTGGTTGTCTAGTTTGACGTGGCAGACTTTCATCCACTGTCATGTTTGGGGTGACAGAAACTGTTGGTCTTGTCTTCTAGTTTGGGGTGACAATGACTGGACTTTTGTCCGGTTTGGGTTGACAGTGATTGGGTTCAGTTGTCCATTTGGAGGAGACAGACTGAGATCAGTTATCAGTTTGGGGGGATGAGACCAGATGTCAAGGGCCCTGCTTTGCGGTGACGTAGGTGGGGGGATACAGTCTCTCGGTTCCAGGTGCAGAGACCGCCTGTCCCTGGGTCTGGGGCCAATTTGTGTGAATGTGGTTCAGTTTAGGGTGATGGAAACCGTGAAGCTAGTCATCTAGCTTGGATGATGGAGGTGGGGTTCCCATGATCTATTTGGGGAGGATGGGATGGGGTAGCAGAGATTGGGGGTGCTGGTGAATAGTCTGAAGGAATTGAGATGAGGGGTCAGCTTGTCTCCTGTGAATGACAGGGACTAGGGGCACCTCTGAGGGACTGGAGTTCTGGTAGTCTACTTTGGGGTGACAGACTTGGAGCTCAGGTGTGTAGTTTGGGGAGACACAAACTGGGGATCCAGTGGCCCAATTTGAGATGACACACAGCATTGTGGAGACTGGTTATGTTTTCATACTGAGGGTCTGGTACTGTTTGGGGTGATGTGACTGGAGTGTGGGAGCCTCGTTTCATGTGACAGAGATTAGGGTCCAGGGCCTAGTTTGGGGCACTAGGCCAGGAATATGACTGTGGGGGCTGGCCCCGTGGCCGAGTGGTTAAGTTCGCGCGCTCCGCTGCAGGCGGCCCAGTGTTTCGTTGGTTCGAGTCCTGTGCACGGACATGGCACTGCTCATCAAGCCACGCTGAGGCAGCATCCCACATGCCACAACTAGAAGGACCCACAACGAAGAATATACAACTGTGTACTGGGGGGCTTTGGGGAGAAAAAGGGAAAAAAATAAAAATCTTAAAAAAAAAAAAAAAGGAATATGACTGTGTAGCGTGTGGCAACACGGGAGCCACCTGTCTAGCTTGGGGCCCAGAGACTGAGGGTGTGGCTGTGCAGTTGGAGATGGAGAGACTGAGAATCGCCTTTTTTGGTTTGAAGTGGCAGGAACCGTCGTCCCAGTCCTCTAGTTTGGGGTGCAGAGCTTGGGGGCCCAGTGCCTGCCAAATGTGGCTGAGTGTGAGAGCGCTGACATCTGAGTGTTCCTGGGGTGACTGCGGCAGCGGTGTCCTGCGCCCAGGTGTGGGGGCCCTGGATAAACGTGGACGTCTGAGGAAGTTCGGCCAGGGGTATGGAGTCCTGTGTCGGGGTTACTGAAGCTGGAAGTCTGGGAAGACTGTGGGAACTGGAGAGGCAGGAGGCCAGGACCCCAGGGCCCAGAATCCGCTTGAGGGGTGCTTGATTGGGTTTGGGGACATCTGTGACATGAAGGGCTGATGGCTTTCAAGGCTGGGGCATCCGCACATGTGAGTGTGGAGGTGATAGACACTGGGGAGGCTTGAGAATGGAGCCAAATGCTGGGCTGGGGGGTGTCTAAGGCTGGGGCACAACAAGCTTGGGGGCTTTCTGGCCTAGGGGGGCTCAGCTGCCTTTATAGGACACAACAGGGTCCCAAGGGCCCAAAATCTAGTTCAGGGCAAATGATTATGGTGGTCGAGATGCATTGTTGCAGGTGATGAAAACTGGGGACCCGACCTCTACTTTGGGGAGATGGATGCTGTATTTCAGATACTGAATTTGGGGTGACTTGAGTCCCTCTTGTCAAGTTCTAGGGGAGCCCATGTTCCTGATTTGGGGCGCCTAAAGCCAGGCTCCAGATCTGCAGTAGTGCGGGGTCTTCGCAGGGGTGAGAGAGGGGCCGCTGAGGCTCACGTTAGTGATGGCAGTGTGGGCACCTGGATGTCTGCATTCGAGGGACCCCCTGCGGAGCTTCACCCATCAAGTTTGGGGCAAGTGAGTCTGCAGACTCAGCTGTCCAGCTGAGAGGGACTGGTTTGGGGTTTGGGGTTTGGTATTGACCGCGTTTGGCAGCCCACATGTTCATTTGGGGCTGACTGAAGTTGGGGGCGCACGTGCCTAGTATGCGGATCACTGAGCCTGGGTGTCGCTCACCTTGGTTTTGGGGTGTGTAACCCTGGAAGGCCAGATGCCGAGCTTGTGGGAAGCTAGCTGTGGCGTTCAGACGCCTATTTTGAGAGTGACTCGCTGTGGCTTTACTGACTGTGGGGCCCTGAAGGTTAATTTAGGGATGAGACTGTGGTCTGCATTCTAATTTGGGACTAAGGCTGGGGCCCTAAATGCCAAATTAGGGTGACTTGCCCTGGTGTCAGACAGAAGTTCTGAGGCGGGGGGCCTAGAGCCCTGGTTTGGGGGTGGCTGAGGCAAGCCACTCAGATGTCTAGTTTAGGGGGCCCTGATACAGGCTGTCGGGGTGCTGAGGTTGGGATGACCAACTGGAAGTCCGAATGCCAGTTTGGTGTGACAGCTGGGACCCAGATGTTGGGTTTGGCAGTGACCCCCTAGGTCACCTGTGGTTGACTGGGTCATCAGATGCCTCCCTGGGGCAGTTGTCATTCTTGGGTATCAGAAGCCTAGTTTCGGGGGCCATTTAAAAAGGGGGAACTAGGTGCCTAGTTTAGGGGCTCCTAATTAAGAGTTCCTAATACTTACATACAAGTTGGGGCTCACTGAGCTTCAAGGCCTAGTTGCTAGGGTTTGAGGTGACTGTCACTGGGGTTCCTTGGGCCTGGTTCAGGGGTGATGGAGGTTGGGGTGTTGTTGCCTAGTATGTGGGTGTCTGAGGCTAACCACCCAGGTACCTAGTTAGGGGTGACTGACATGGAGGTTCAGACCTTAGGGAGCCTAGAGGCCTGGATTAGGGGTGGCTTAATGTGGGGTCTTGATACATGGTTAGGGGTGGACTAACCTCAGGGCCCAAAGCTGAATTTAGGGTTCAACAATTAGAGGGGTTCTAATGCTTGCTTTATTTTAGGGGTGCCGAGAAGGGGCCCAGCTGCCTCATTTTGAGGTGTCTCAATGTCAGGCGTCTGTTGAGGCTGTGGCAATGAAGAGGTTGGAGGTTACCGCCTGTGGGGGATCCCAAGGCTGATTTCAGTGACACTGGCTGTGAATCCACATACACGCTTGAGCCTCGGGACAAAGCAACAAATTTGGGGGCGGCTGGGTCCCTGAGGCCACAACGGTGGATAACTGGGCTGAGACCCAGAAGCCAGGTCTGGGGAATAGAGGCTAGTTTGGGGCGCCTGACTGTGGGGGTCTACATCCCTAGTTTTGGGGGTCACTGAGTCTAGAGTTACAGAGGCTTGGTTTGGGAGCTGTATTAGTTTCTTGTGGCTGGTAACAAACCCAGTGGCTTAAAGCAGCGGAGATTTGTTCCCTCGGATTTCTGGAGGCCAGAAGTCCAAAATCAAGGTGTCGGCAGGGCCACGCTCCTTCCCAAGGCTCTAGGGGAGGAAGCTTTCCTGCCTCTTCCAGTTCCTGGGGGCTGCTGGTTCCTTGGCTGGGGGTGGCCCCAGCACTCCTGCCTCTGTCTTCACGGGCCGCCGCCTCTTCTCTGTCTGGGTCTCCCCTTCTGTTTCTTATAAGGACACTTATCACTGGATTTAGGGCCCACCCAGGTAATCCAGGATGATCTCATCTTGAGATCCTTCACTTAGTTGCATCTGCAAAGACTCTTTTCCCAGTTAAGGTCACATTAGCAGGTTCTGGGGTCAGAACACGCACATATCTTTTTGGGGGCTATCATCAACCCACTACAGAGGTGTTTGAAGCAGGCACCCTAAATTCTGAGTTTGAATCTCTCTGATTATAGGGTTCCCAGGGTTTGGTTTAGGATGACTGATACTGAGGGTCAGCTCCAGATGCCTGATTTGGGGGTTCTTGACTTGATTTGCCTACTTTGGGGGTTAACAGCCTATGAAGTCCTAGTGGTTAGTGTAGGGGCAACTGACGTGTAGTTTGGGGAGCACTAAGTATCAGAGAGTTCTATCTTTGGGAGGGGGTCTGACATTGGGAGGCTAGCTGCCTAGTTTGTGGGTTAACTTACTGAAGAGTTCCTAACTCTTATGAAAGAGGGTGACAGAGGGGGAAGCTGAGATGTGTATTTTTTTTTTTTTTTTTGAGGAAGATTAGCCCTGAGTTAACATCCACGTCCATCTTCCTCTACTTTATATGTGGGACGCCTACCACAGCATGGCTTGCCGAGCGGTGCCATGTCCGCACCCGGGATCCGAACTGGTGAACCCCAGGCTACCAAAGCAGAACGTGTGCACTTAACTGCTGTGCCACCGGGCCGGCCCCTCAAATGAGTATTTTAAGGGCAGCTGATGCTGGGGTCCCAGATGCAAGTTGGGGAGCATCTGGAACCCCAGATGATTGTTCAAATGGCTGGTTGTTCAAATGCCTAGGTCAGGGTCACCCATGATCAGGTCCTGATGCCAGGTGGGTGGTGACGATAGAGACCTAGATGACTAATGTCAGGGTGACTTGCGTGGGAGTTCCTGATCTTGGTTTAGTGGAAACTGAGTTTGGGGAGCCAGATGGCTAGTTTAGGGGAGTCTTAGGCCGGGCAGGGCCCAGATCCCAAGTTTGGATTGAGTCTGGGGATCAAGATAGGGGTTGCTCAGTTTAGGGATGACTGAGTTTCAGTCCCATTTCCTAGTTTGGGTTGAGAATGGGGGTCACATGCCGAGTGAGGTGACAGCAGCTGGGGGGTCCATTTGTCTAGATCGTGGGTGATTTATCTTGGGGTCCTGATGTTTGTTCAGGGTTCAGTGAGGAAGGTCTAGTTTAGATGTGCCAACTTTGGGGCCCCTGATGCCTAATTTTGGGGTGATGGAGTCTGGGGGGAATAAATGCCTATTTTAAGGGTGACTCGTGGAGTTACCGGTGCTTATTTTGGGGTGATGGGCTAAGGCTAAGGCCCATCTCCCTTATCTTAGTGTCTAGGGCTAGAGGTTTGGGGGTGAATGGGGCTGGGCTGGGGGTACAGTCCTCAGCATTTCTGAGTCTGGGCTATTATTCATGAGGCTGGGGTGACCCAGCTCAAGTCTAATCCTAGGGGTCTCCAGTCTGCTTGGGGTTTCTGGGGGGGGGTCACATGCTTGGTTTGTGGGTCTAGATGCCTCCTTTGGAGGAATGGGAGACCGGGGCCCAGAAGTGCTGCAAACCTAGTCCTGGGGTCTGGAGGTTCCAGCCCCAGCGCTGTCCCCCAGCCTGGGCCCCTCCTTTGGGTCTTCAAGGGGAGAGTCCATTTCGGAGGTGATTGATCTGGGGGTCACACGCCTAAAATACGTGGTTCTGGCGGGGACTGAGGGGGCCCAGTGGGGCGGGAGTGGGGCGCTGAGCGCAGAGCCAGGCTGCGCCCCGGGCTGGCTGCGGCGGGGGTTCCCGCGGGAAGCAGAGCGCGGCGGGGCAGCGGGCGGCGGGAGGGCGAGCGCCGGAGTGACAGGAGAGGAAGAAAAATGGGCCGAGAAATCAGAGTGGACGCGCGGGGGGCGCGAGTCCGGGAGCGGGCGGCAGCGGCGGCGACGGGCGGGGGCCGCGGCTGTGCCTCGAGGGACGCCGCCCGCGCGCCTGCCCGGCCCCCGCCCCGGAGCCAGCGAGCCGCCCCTCTCCCCAATTCCAGTCCTGCACCCACCCCCACCCCGCCCCCGCGTTCCAGCGCCCACCCTCCGCACTCCAGGTCCCCTCTCGAGTTCCAGATGCCCCCTCCCGAGTCCTTTCTTCCCCAGGGAGTTCTGTTTACTTTCTCCACGGTCTCCCCCCTCCCCACGGCGTTCTTCGTCCCCTCCGCCTGCTTTCGATTTCAGTCGCCCGCGTTCTAAACTCTGCCTCTGCCGCCTAACCCCCTTCGCTCCACATCCTAGGCCCCCTCCTCCGTTGCTAGCTCAGTCCCTGCATCTCAACTCCCTCTTTCTTCAATCCGGCACCAGCCCCCCCCCCCGACTTTTACCCCCCCATCCCTTCCGAGAGTTTGGGCGGAAATGGGGCGCGCGGCGGCGGCGGCGGCGGCGGCGGGGGAGGGGCGGGGCGGGGGCGGGGGCGGCGGCCAATGGAGCGGGAAGCAGGACAAATGAGGCCCGGCCCGCGCGGCCGACAGGCCCCTCCATCTTCCCATTAGCGCCTAATGGCCCCCCCGCCGCCGCCTGATGAAGATTTATCGGCCCCGGAGCCCCCGCCCCCTCCGCCCCCGGCCTCCCCCGCCCGGCCTCCCCGCCCCGCCACCCGGACACCTGATGAAGCCGTCAGCAGGCGGGCGGGGCGACCCCCGCCGGGCCTCTCGGGGACCGACGAGGCAGCTGACAGAGACGCTGAGACGAGGAAGTTCGGGGACGGAGACAGGGACCCTGGGAGGGAGTTGAGGGAAGGGTCTGACCAGCCCTAGGGGCCCCCAACAGTGACTCCGTCCTTAGTTCTGTGCCCAAGAGCCTGAGATAGGAGCGGGAGTAGGGGGGCTCTGACCAAAGCTGAATGAGTCAGGGCCATCAGGGGCCTGAGGGGGAAGATAAAGCTGGGGGGCCGGAAACCTGAGAGAGAAGCGGACTCAGGACCAAACTCTGAATCTGAGGGAGGAGGGGGCTGGAGACTAGATCCCTGGGTCTGAGGGAGGAGGGGCTGGGGGATAGACCCCTGGGTCTGAGGGAGGAGGGGCCTAGGGGGCCGGACTCCTGGGTCCTGGGAGGCAGAGGGGGCTGGGAGAACGGACTCCTGGGCCCGAGGCTGGGAGCTTGGCACTGGGGGGGCTGGGTTGGGAGGCCCCTGATTGATTTCTGTTTACCGGCTGTCCCCGCGGGCGGAAGAGCGAATCGCGCCCCATCCATCAACAGGCTCGCAGCCTCCCTAATAAAAACATTTTACTCCTAAATGATCTCGAACTAATTAACTCAAAGTGTTAATTAAAGTTTGCGCAGACAGCATTGTCATCAGGGAGGGCGGTGGATCCATCTTCCTGAGAGAGAGACAGGATTTGGGGGGGCATCTGGAGAAGAAGGGAGAGCTCCCCCTCCCACACTGATCCCTGTCCACTGTTGGCCCCAGCTCTCCTCGCAGCCTCCCTTGGCTTCTGTCTTTGCATCTGTGTCTACTCTCAGTTTTTCTCTCTTGCTCTCTTTATCTGACTGTGTCTCTTCCATCTCTGTCACTATGTCAGTCTCTGTCTCTGAGTTTTTGCATCTTTCTGTCCCTGTCTCTGCTGTTTCTTGCCAGACAGCTTCCTCATGTGGCTCCCATTAATGTGGAGCCTTTATCCATGTGTCTGTGTGTGTTGGAGTTATCTGTGTGGACATGTGTGTGTCAGAACTTGTATGTGGACATGTCTGTATATCAGAGGATATATGTGTGGATGTGTGTGTCTGTTTCTGTGTGCACAGGTGTGTTTGAGTCCAAGGGCATGTGTGTGGACATGCGAATGTTGGGGCTTGTGTGTGGGCACATGTGTATCTGGATGTGTGTGACCAGTGCCAACAGGCTTTAGCAGGGTGTCCCTGAGACAGTGTTTGAGAACTCTGTGGGCCCCTGGGGACGTGGCCTGGGTCCCCTTCCTGTCTCCCTCTGGCACAGGCAGGCAGGAGCGGGTTTGCAGGTACACTAGGTGAGGGAGGGACCAGGCGTGAACTCAACTGTGAACTCAGGCGGACTCATGCACACGTGCACGTGCAGCCCCGCCCTCTGCCCCTGGACTGGGCCTCCTCCTCCTCCCCAGCCTGGCTTGTCTGCCTCCCCTTCCCCCTCTTCCGCAGCCTGCAGCCAGCGGGGCAAGGAAGCTGGGGCCAGGACAGGCCACCAGGCCACGGGCATCCGTGGGGTGGCTGGCTGGGCGGCCCCAGTGTGAGCTCATACATCAGGGCTGACAGGCTCCGAAAGCCCCGGAATTAAAACCTAAATCGAATATTGATCACCCGCTCCGGCCGTGGCGCCCACTACGCCCCCCCAGCTCCCGCGCGCTTGCTCCCTGCTCCCCTGCTCTCAGGCGTCACCGCTGTCCTGTCTCTCTCTGTCTTTCTTGCCTCCTCTCTCCCCAGCTTCTTCCTACCTGGGCCCCACTTCTTCTGGTGACTCGTCTCTGGCTCCAGCAGATGCCCTCTCTGCCAGAGACAGAGAACCACCCAGAGACTGGGAGAGATAAAGAGAGACATAGTCACAGAGACATGTGGATGCACAAAACAGACCCAGACGTGTAACAGTTAAACGCAGACCTGCAAACAGACCAAGAGCAGGCAACACACAGACACAAACCCAGGTAGACAGACAGACAGACACAAGCACATAGGCATCCACAGATGAACACATAGGAAGTCACACACAATCACACCCTGAAAGTCACATAGACACAGACTCACACAAATACTACACACACAGGATGCAGACAGAGAAAGTTACACTCAGAGACAGGCAGACAGACAGACATCCTCAGGCCCATGGAGTTACAGCCACACACACAGGATCACATAGGCACAGGGGTAGTGACACACGGATAGAGAGACAGGCACAACCATAAAGCAAGTTACAACACAGGCTGAAGGAGACAGACAGAAAGTACACTCATCCATGCAAGACAGACACCCTGGACTCTGGAGTGGCAGGGAACACACAGACACACTCCCTGTGACCCATTTCCACTCATCCTGACATAAGAGCCACCTCCCTTTGAGTCACCCCCCAGATGCCACCCCCGCTGCTGGATCCAGAGCCCAGAAAGGCCCCCTGCAAATGGGGGAGGATCTCGGACTTCATTCCTCCTGCCCCAAACTAACTGCACAGCCCCCTCCGTGCTGGTCCTGGGCTGGTCCAGGATGGGTGCTGGAGATGTGGGCCCCCAGGGGGGCAAAAAGGGCTCCCTGCCAGAGAGGGCCAGGGATAGGGCCAAGGTCATGCTGCCCAGGCTAGTCCAGGGATCTGGGGTCCCAGTCTCTGAGACCACCTGTGGGATGGAGGCCAGACAGCGGGAAGAACTTCCCCAGGCCGTGAGGGCTGGGGTCCCGCAGAGCGGGCAGGGGTGCTGCCCCAGCCCCCACCCCCACCCCTTGGCTTCCCGGCTGGGGCGGGCGGCGATGGAGGCGGGCGGTGGCGGCTGCCGGGGAGAAGATGAATCTTTCATGAGTGATTTGCGGCCGCCTCTTCTCGTCCCGTGTTGTTTAATGTTTCAATTTGGGCGAAAGCAAAACATTCAATCAGGCGGATTAAGTGCGTAATGCGTCTCATCGCTCAATCTGTCGCCTCCGCCGGGCAGCCCGCCGGGTGGGGGGGGGGGGATTAGGAGGGGGTGGCGGGCAGAGACCCTGGCCAGGGGAGCCCCGTCCCTAGCTCCAATCCAAAGCTGTGCCTCGGGAAGCCCCTAGCCTGGAACCCACACCAGGCCAGTCTCCCCCAGTCCCGGGTCCAGCCTCACGTACCACTTTCTGCTCCAGCTCGGGGTGTCCACTTGGCTTTGGGGGCCCTGGCTTCTCTGTACCCCTCTGTCCACCTGCCTTGTCCTGTCCGCCTGTCTCTCCGTGTGTGTCCACCTGTCTTTCTCTGTCCATCTCTTGTCTTTCTGAATATGTTGCCCATTTCTGTGTGTCCATCTGTCACTACATGAGTGTCTGCCCATCTCTTTCTCTGTCCTTCTCTCTATGTCCGTCTGTACATCCTGTATCTCTCTGTCTGCCTGTCTTCTCTCCACCTGCTTCCTGGGTTTTCTCTTCTTTACATCTCCCTTCTTTAGATCTCCCATCCTCTGTCACACTGTCCTTCTGTCCGCATGGCTCCTGTCCCTGTCTCTCGTACTATCTGCCTCCAATCCTTCTTACCAGCCCAGCCTCTCTCTGTCCAACAACAGTCTCTGTCACCCTTACTCTCTGCCCATTGCCTGTGGGCAGAGCCCCCTCTGTTTCTCATCTTCCTCTGTCCCTCTCTAATTCAGCCCCTGTCTCCATGTCCTCTCTCTCTCGCCCTCTTTCTCTTTTTCAACCAGTATCTCAAATGTCTGTCTGTCTACTTCTCTGTCTCCTAGTCATCTCTGTCCCTGTCTGTGTCCGCCTGTCTCTCAGTCCATCTCTGTCCATATCTCTCTGTCTCTGCTGCCGTTTGGGTCTGTCCCTCTGCCTTCCCTTCCCGGTGTTCCTTGACCTGCCAGTTCCCTGTCGCTGAGCTGGCCCAATCTCCATGTCCACTAGGGGGCAGCAGGCACAGGCTTTTCTGATGGGGAGGTTGACAGGATGGCTGAGGAGCTTCCCAGCCAGCCCCATTGCCTGTCCTTGCAGACAGTCTGGTTCATGAGTGTCCATGCCCTCCTCCCTCAGACCCAAGAGTCTAGGTCCCCAGCCCCTCAACCTCCTCCTCCCTCAGACCCAGGAGTCTGGGTCCCCAGCCCTTTCCTCTCTCAGACCCAGAAGTTGGGGTCCCCAGCCACCTTCTCTCTCAGAACCCAAGGGTCGCATACTCCAGCCCCCTCTTGCCTTTTTTCCAGGCAGCCTGTGACCTGCTCAGGGATAAATGGAGATTTCAGCTGGGGGACTGACAGGCAGTAACCAGAAATGCTGTCACCACTGCCTGCTGCTCAGACCCATGGGGCTGCAAGGCCAGGGACCCACAGCGTGTGCAGGCACAGGAACAGGGGCACATACAGATGGATTCCAGGAAACACACAAGTAATCAGTTTCAGTCATAACATGCAAGGGCACACTCAGGCAGCAGTGAACACCGCCCCCCCCCCCACCCACCCCAAGCACAAGGCCAGTCATACCACAGGAGGCCTGGATCAGACCCCTGGTCCCCCAGAGAAGCTCAAAGACACACAACACACCCACTTACACTCTGCCTCAACCTGGCCTGCAATTTGGACTGTGACACACACACTCACACACACACACTTCCCCCCATTCAGAGTGACTTGGAGGACAACACAGGCAGGGCAAAAGGCTCTCCCCAGACCCCCATCTCTGTGTGCCCTCAGCCTCTGCCCCTCTCCTGGGTGCCCTTGCCCGCCCCCTCCCCACTTCTGTCTGCCCCCTCCTGTCCATTTTCTCTCCTCTCTGTTGCTCACGCTCCGCTCCCCTCAGCATCCCTCTCCCCAGCTCTCTAAGCTTCTACTTCAGTCTCTCACTTTTTGTGTCTCTTCCATCTGTCTGTCAGTTTCTCCTGCCTCTTTCTCTTTCTCTGAATTTGTCTTTGTCCATTTCTTTGCACCTCCGTGGCAAGTCTCTAACATCCAGGTTTCCCTCTGAGACACTCTTAATTTGTCTCTCTGTTTCGCCTTCTTAGCCTCTCTCTGTCTCTCATCCTGTCTCTCTATCTCTGACTCCCTCTTGGAATGTGTCTCTCAGTCTCTGTCTCTCTCTCTCTTTAACTCTAGGCTTTAGGTGTCTAAGTTTCTCTCTCTGTGTGTCCGTGTCTCTGCTTATCTCTGTCTCCCCCCATCCCCCATCTCTCTGAGCCTCTCACTGTCTGTCCCTGTCTCTATCTCTCTGTCTCTGTCTCTGTCCATCCATCTCTCTCTCCTCCCGGTCCCTCCCTCCCTCCCCCTCTCTCCCTCTCTGTCTCACTCTTCGCCTCTCTCTTTTCTCTCTCAAGTGTTTTCAATTTTATTCTGAGTGGAATTAACTACCCCTGATGTCAAATTGCCGCCGAAATCGATAATAATATCTTTACAAAAGAGGATATTCTTCTCTCGGAGAACGGCCTCTGAAAAATGGAAAATTTAGTCGAAATTGATTCATTACTTGACACTTTATAGAACGGCTGCGTATTGATCGCACCTGTCATGTCCCATCTCCCCTAATCGAAGCTGAAGGCCGGCTCCGATGCCTGCTATTTTTCATAATTCCACCGCAGCCGACAGCTCCACAAACACCGCCGCTCGCCCGGCCTCCGCCTCCCCGCTCCGGCCGCCACCGCGCGCGCCCTCGGCCTGGCCCCGGCCTCGCGGGCCGCGCCTGCACGGCTGTCCCTCTGGCGTCCATCTGTCCGCCAGTTCCCGGGATGTCCTCTGTCTGTCCTCCCGTCACATGTGGCCACTCTCCTCTGCTGTCTCTGTCCTCTCCGCCCCAACCTCAGGCCCTAAGTCTGTCTGTCATTTTCCTGGGACCCCCCCCCCCACCATCTGTCCAGCAGTCTTCTCAATACCCTCCCCCCAGGTCTGTCTCTCTGGTTCCTACCTCACCCCTATACAGGTGTACACTCTGGCTGCCTGCTTCCCGTCTGCCTGTGTGGCTGTCTGTCTGTCCCACCACCTCCAGGAGATGGAGTGGGGGGATGGGTGGGGGAGGGGCCAGGATGCTGTCTGCTCCCGCTCCCCCAGCAGACTCGATTGCCTTGGCTCTGGATCCCCTCGGAGATCCCTGACACCCTGGGTGTGGCCTGGCCCAGTCCCAGCCTGCTCCCCGTGCCCTCCTTCAGCCCCCTCCCTAGCAGCCCAGGGCTGCCTGCCCTCCTCCCTGAACCCCTCTTTACTGCTTCTGCCCTCCTCCTCTCCCTGATCTCTTTAACGTCCTCCCCCTCCTTCCCTTTCCCCCTCCCTCCCTTCTTGACTCTCCCCAGCTCCCCCTCCCAGTGCCAGGCTCTGTACTCAGTAGGGACCCAGAGATAAATCAGACACAGGACCTGCCCTCAGGGAGCCTTAAGCCAGGTGGGAACCCAGGCTAGGGGGGACTCTGCTTGGCGGGGGGTGGGGGGTCGATCAGAGCTGGAGACTGGAGTCTAATACATGGGCTGGGGATGATAGGGTGGAGTGTATACAGGGGGCTGGTATAGCCTAGTGGTTAGGAACACAGCCCGCCTCCCCCCCATCCCCCCACCCCACCCCGGCCACCAACCCAGGGCCAGGCTGCTTTGGCTGAGGTCCCACTTCCAACGCTAACTAGCTATGTAACAGTTGGCAAGTGACTTCCATGCCTCAGTTTCCTCATCAGTAAAATAGAGATGATGCTAATAATAGCACCTACCTTACAGGGTTGTTGTTATGAGAACTAAATGAGTTAATTTAGAGACTCTATGTAACTCTATGTAGAGAGTTTAGGCCCGTGCCTAGCCCGGAGCAAGTACGGTTAAAGTGCAAATTGTCACAGCTATTAGAATTATGCACGGACCCTGTTCAGCCCCCCGCCCCTCCCCGCCCCCCCCCCCCCCCCCGCTCCCCCTACCCCCCGCCTTGTGCATCTGTGGTTCAGGGAGGCCCATGTTGGGGAGTGGGTTAGGGGGATAGATTCTTGGGGTGAAGGGTCAGCTTACCCCCACCCTAGGTTCACCCTCTGTCACTTTAGTGGTGTTTGCTGTACCCAGAGGCCTCTTTCAAGGGTGTTCCAAGCATCTAAACGGCAGTGTTAGCCTGCACAGAGGGGCCCTCTCACTCCTCGGGGGTTGGGGGTTTAAAGAGAGTCTAATGGACGCTACAGACCCTAGAGGTGTTCTCTCTCGTTCGTGGGTAATAGATTCAGTCTACTGGGTGTTACAGGATGGAGAGGGTGTGCTCTCTCTCTCTTTTTTCCAGGGGGCATTAAACACCCTGAGGCGGTTCCCTCCCAGTGGGGTGTTAACTACAGCCTTGTGCTATTGCAGCCTCCCTGGGGATGTTAACTACAGCTTAATGGTCCCCCTCCTGTGAGAGGCTTCCTTCAGTAAACAGGTGTTGGCAATACTGCTAACAAGTGACTTACAGCCTGGGCGGGTGTCATGCCCCTCCGTGGGAATGCTGTGTTACAGCAACAATTCTCCCTTTTATTGAGCACCTACCATGTGTTTACAGGGCTTGGCACCACTTTATCATGAATTCTCCCAACCACCTGGGGCTCAGAGAAGGAATGCAGATTGCCCAAAGATGCACAGCCCAAAAGGTGTTACAGAAATTAGGAAGGAGGGTTCTGAGCTGTCAGATGGGTGTTTTTCACATGCCCATCAGCGTGATGGACAGCCTGTTAGGTTCTGGCCACTGAGGCCATCAGAGCTTTCCTTGGGGGTCTTCCATATCCTCCGATTGAGCATTTAAGGCCCTCACCAGTGTTACCTACAGTCTAATGGGTGTTTCTGACACCCTGGGATGCCTTCCTCTCTCCTGGAGGCAGGGCTTAGGGATAAAGAGTGAAAGTCCTCTTGGCGGATGCTCTTTGCTGTCTTACGGGCGTCACTAAAATTCCAAGGTTGTTCTGTTTTCTGGAAGGGTGTGGTGTACCCTTCAGTAAGCAGTATCTTCCCAGAGGGTGTGCTCTGTTACTGAAGGGTGTTACCTACAGTGCGTTGAGTTCTTTCTGCTCAGAAGGTGTTCTTTCTCTTTCGTGCATTTCATGGTCATAAAATACATTCCAGTTGATGTTCTCCAAACCCTGACAGTGTTCTAGTTCTCTTGAAGGGTGTCATATCCCCCTGGAGGGTGTTGTCTCTCTCCCAAAGGGTGTCATGCAGGTGTCACGTGCAGAGGAAGGAGCCCTACCCCACAGAGGGTGGTCCAGAACCTCCTTCTTGGCATTCCGAGCACCACACTGGGAATGGGCTGGAGGATGTTCTCCACAGTCTGGGCAGGGGCTGGAGGACGCTCTCCACAGTCTGGGCAGGGGCTGGAGATGCTCTCCAGAGTCTGGGAAGGGGCTGGAGGACGCTCTCCATGGTCTAGGAAGGGGCTGGAGGACGCTCTCCATGGTCTGGGAAGGGGCTGGAGGACGCTCTCCACTGTGAAGGGCTATGAGTCTCAGAGACTGGCCGGGGAGCTGTCTTCAAGATGCTGTGTGCAGTCCAGGGTTGTTCTAGATAGACTCCCGGAGAATCACGGCTCTCCTGCAGGGCCTCAAGCACAGCCTAATGAAGGGTAGAGTGCAGGGCTTCCTGCTGGCTCCTTGAAAGAGGGTTGTTCCATGTAGAGACAAGTGAGGGCATTCTCGTTTTCGAGCAGAGCAGAGTGTTTCGTATTTTTAATCTGATTTTGCTGAAGTAGAAATGCTCAAAGTAAGTGCGCATTTATTTGGTGCTTGGCATGGTGCCAAGGGCTCGGCACGTGTCCTGCTGTGTAATCCCCCCCAACAACCCTAGGAGGTAGTTGTCATGACTGCTCTGTTTTGCAGATGAGGAAACTGAGGCTCCAGAAGTTTAGTGACTTGCCAGAGTGAGTGGTGAGCGGTGGTGGAGCTGGAGGCCATCTCAAGTTCCCTTCATGCCCCCAGCGCCTCCATCTCAGTCTCAGCACCGAGGCATCGGTGGGGATGGTGAGTTCTCCAGAGCTATCCCGGCCACGGCACGTCCACCTGGGCACTCTTCTCTTGCCCCGACCCTTTCCCCTCCTGAGGCAGGCGACTCCCAGGGCATTCCCCTGAGAAGGTGGCATTGGGGCTTGGGGGGCGGGGGCTGACCTGGGAAGGAGAGACAAGTCGGGGAGGGAAGCTGCAGGGGGAGGGGGAGAAGGGGTGAGGGGAAGGAAGGCGCAGGGAGGGAACAGGAGGGTGGAGAGTGAGGGCAGGGCCAGGCTGGGCCAAGCCAGAGGGGAGGTGAACTCTGGGGCTGGGGGCACGCCACCAATCTCTGGGCCCTGAGGCAGGTGGCTGTTTACTTGTTATTTCAAGGGGAGCAGATCCGCTGGGCCCTTCTCTGTCACTGCAGGTGTGAGTGTGTGCTCCTGGGACCAAGTGGGCGTGCGAAGGGGAGTGTCAGTGTGCCCACCCTGGGTTCTGCCTGTGATTCTGGGTCTGTCCACATGCCCTGGGCTTGTGTGTCACTGAGGGTTTGTGTGTCAGGGGTGGAGTGAAGCTGTATGTCAGCATGGATCTGTATGTGTCCGTGTGTCCAGTGGATCAGGGAAAGGCTGTGGGTCAGAGTAGGCTGTGTCCATCTGTTTGTGTATATGCTTCTCTGTGTGCGTGTGTGTCTCCGTGTTTAGGCTGTGTATTTCCACTTTGGGTATATCTGTATCCACGTGTGTGCTGTGGGTACAGACAGTAGGTCTGTGTATCTGTGTCTCTGCCTGCAACTGTGTGTCCATGTGCCCACTAGGCTATGTGTCCTGTGTGTGTGTGTGTTTGCACTGTCTGTGTTACAGTATCCGTGTGTCCCTAAGTCCGTATGTCCCTGTGTCTGTCTGCTATCCAGATTGTGTGTGTCCGGGTCCAGTTTTGCGTGTCCAGCAGGGGTCCTGGCCGTGTAGCTGCTGCCTCCACCTCACGCCCCCGTCCGTTTGTCTGCGCGTCCTCCTTGGGAGGGGCGGGAACGAAGAGGAGGGGGGGGCCCCTCCGCCCACCCCTGCCCCCCACCCCCACTCCCTCAGTCCCGGGATCGAACCTTATTTAGAGTCGCGATTCGACATCTGTTTTCAAATTTGATCAGCTCTGAACTTTATTTTCCGAGTTTGAGGAAAATTATATTCCATCGATCGCGCTCCCGCCCCCTCCCCCGCGCCGCCCGTCGCCGCCGCCGCCTCCATATATCTGCGCGCCGAGCCGGGCCAGGCGGCCGCGAGGGCGGGAGGCGCGCGGCGCGCCGCGGAGGAGCAGAGGGAGGAGGAGGAGGAGGAGGAGGAGGAGGAGGAGGAGGAAGAGCAAGCGGCGAGGAGGCCGGCCGCCCCGCGCCCCCGCCCCGGCCCCGCGGCCGCCCACCCGCCCCGCGCTCGCTGCGCCGTCGCCCGCCCGCAGCTCCGTCCCCAGCTTCCCGCGTCTCCGTCTCTCTTTGCGCGTCTCTGTTTCGTGTCTCTCTCTGCATCTCCCTGTCTCTGCTCGGCCCCCGTCTCTGTGTGTCTCTCGGTGTCTAGATCTCTCTCTGTCCCGGTCTCTCAGTGACTCTCGCTCCCTGCTCGCGCCCCCCGGCTCCGTCCCCCCAGGGCTCCGGGCATCTCCCCCAACCCGCCCCCCGCCCCGGTGCCCCCTCCCCAGGACGCCGCGGGGGCCATGGCTTCGGGATCCGAACTTTAAACACTTCTCCCGGGACCGGTGCGGATGCGCAAACCCCAGAAAGTGAGTGCGCGCCGCGGGACGGCGCAGGGGCGGGGATGGGGGGGCGGGGATTCCTGCCCGGGGCGGGCGCCGGGGCACGGAGATGCTTCCGAGAGACCTTCGGACCTGGGCTCCCGGAGCCCGAGGCGGGGAGGCGGGTGGGGTCTCTGGCCCCGGCAGTGGGGGCGAGTGGGGCTGCGCCCAACTTTGGGGAGGTGGGAGAGGAGAGGGCTGGAGGTGTGCCCTCGCGGCAGGGGACCGGGATACGGGCGCAGGGGAGTGTGGGAGCGCGGGAGGTGGGGGGCCGGGAGACCGGGGTCTGAATATTTGGGAATGGGGGCTGGTGGCCAGCCCGAGAGTGAGTGTCGACATTTGGGGCTGGAGTCTTGGTGGGGTTTAGATGCCAGAGCTAAAGTCTTGAAATCTGGGACCTGGGCTGTCAGAGCCAAGAGACTGGATATTTGGGGTTGAGACCTGCCTGGGGCTGGGGGGTCAGGACTGGGGCCATGGATGTTTAGGCCTAAGGTTAGCATGGGCTATGGATTTCCAGGGACTGGGAGGTCTGAATTTGGAGCTGGAGTTCAAGGCTGAGGGTCTGCAAATTTGGCTCTGAATATTTGGGGTCTGGATATTTGGTGTGAGGGCTCACAGGGGCTGTGGGAGGACATCTGGGGTCTGCACACTTCTGGGCTGGGAGTGCGGGCCTGGCACTGACCTTCGAGGGGCTGTGTCCTTCTGGGGACAGGTGGCCTAATATGCCGCATACCTTTTCTGTCCCAGTCATCCTGCAACCGTCCTGGGGCCATGCTGGGCCACCTCTGCCATCTCTTCGCTGGCTGGGTCTCTCTTCACTATCTCTCTGTCTCTGTCTCTTCCAGCACCTCTGTGTCCACCTCTTACTTTCCCAGGACCTGTCTCTCTGTCTCTCTTTGACTATCTCTGTCTCTCGCAGCATCTCTCTATACCTCTTTGGGTCCAACTCTTAGACTGTTTCTCAGAATCTCTATGCCTATCTCTCCCTTCCCATATCTTTCTCAGCATCTCTCTTTCTGTCTCTCTGTCTCTGCCTCTCTCTGTCTCTTACTATCTCTCTGTCTCTGTCTCTCCCAGCGTCTCTGTCTCTGTCTCCCCCTCGCTGGTTTCCGCTCAGATTAAGCCGGGGACCTAATTCCAGGCCCAGGATCGAATTTTCTGGCAACAAAGGGAAATAGCGAATCGATCGGTCGCTCCGGAGATTAAGAGACAAGCGGCGCGCGGATCTATCACGGCTAAACGGCCCCCCCGCCCGCTCCCCCTGCCCGGCCGGCCCGCCGAGGCCCAGACGCGCTCCGCATCGCCAAGCAGCCTCAGGAGCTCCAGCAGCCCGGCAGGCCCAGCCTGGCTGAGCCGGAGCTCACCGAGTGCCCTGCCCAGGGCTGGGCCGCAGGAGGGCTGGGCGAGCCAGAACTGGTCCCTAGGGAGGGAAGGAAAGGATAGCGAGTGAAAGGGAGGTGGCAGACCACCCCAAGAGTCACGCTGCACACACCTGTGGCCTCAGGTAACACCTTCCACCCACACCTGTCTGTCAACACACCTGTCACACCAATGTTTCCCCTCCAGTTCCCCACATCTGGACCTCTAGGCAACATTTGCCTCCTTATACCTGTCCCCTTCAGGTAACACCTGTCCCCCATACCTGTTCCCTTCACCTGCCTCTGCAGGTATCACTTATTTCCTCTCACCTGCCCTTCCAGGTAACACTTGTCCTCTTGAAACTTACCCCAAAGATGCCCGTGATCTCTCAGGTAACACATGTCCCTTCTTACCTGCCGCTCCAGGTAACACCTGTTCTCCAAAATCTGCCCTTTCCCCCGACTCTGCATCTGTCTCATTTCATACCACACTGTACCCTTCCTACCTGTGCCATCTTACCTGTCCCCTCTAAACACACTTGTTTCTCACACATGCATATTTCTTCACCTCTGCCTCCCCTCACGCAGTACCTGTTCACCATATCTTCACACACATGTACACACATATACACACCCCCTCCTTTGCACATAAGCGCTCACACATGCATCCTTCTCAGGTAACACCTGCTCCCTCGCACCCTCCTGGCTCTTACCCTACTTCTCCCTTACAGTACTAACCTTCATGTCCTTCCAGAAGACCTGCCAACGTGTGTCACCTAAGAACACAGCTGCCTCACACCCCTCTCTCTGCCTGTACCTAACTCCCTCACACTCCATTCCCACCATTTTCCATGGATACACCTCCTTCCAGCTGACTCCCCCCTACCTGTCTTTCTCACTTGTCATTTCAGGTAACTCATCCCAGACAACATATGCCCCAACCTCACCTGTCTCCTCACCCAACCGCCTGATTGCTCATGCATCCAGTGGTCCCCATGTATCATGTGCATCCTTCTTCCTCATGTCCTTCCCCGGCCATGATGTCTCCCATGAGCCCTTGTCCTCTGAAAGGCACACCTGCTGCTCACCTTGTGTCTGGCTCCTTCTCACTGTCTCTCTGTCTCTCACAACATACACCGCTGCACACATACACACGTTTGGACCGCGAATCTGTCCTTGGCCACAGGTCTCTGCCCACCTGTAGACCTGTTTCCCCACACCTGTCCCTCAGGTACTGTCTATCTATTTCTCTTCTTTTCCCACATACCTAATTTCCCATGTTTCTCATTTCCCCTTTCCTTGCCGCACAAGGTCACACCAGTATCTCCATACACCTGCCTGTTCCTCACCTGTCAACGTCAGGCATCACCTGCTCCGGTACCACGTTCTCTCACTTTTTCAGCAAAAAGGTACTGAGACATCCACACCCTCCTCCTTAATCTCTTTCTGTTTTACATCTCTTCAACCAGTCTCTGCCATAACCCTGGCCTTCCCACCTGTCCCCAAAGGGAACACCTATTCCTGGCTACGCTCCTGTCCCACAGACGTGCACCCGACTCCCAACACCTGGGTCCCCCTCTGTCCTCCTCCCGACATCCGTGTAACCCTGGTCCCTTCATAGCCTTTTCAAACATTGTATCCCTGCCCCACACCTCTCAACCACCCTGTCTCTGCTATGCTCATCTTTGCCACCTGCTCAGGCTACCTGTCACCCCACACCTTTAGAGCCCTCACACCTGTCTCCAGCCTGCTCCCCTCTGCAAATACCTGTCCCTTTTCACAGAACATGTCACCAGCCATCTATCTCCTCAGGGAACACCCTTCTTGGAGAGCATAAGCAACACCTGTAGCTTTTGTTAAAACACATGTAACACCTGTTCCCAGCCAGCCACACACCTGCTGGTGGCATCATACAGAATCCCTGAAGTCAGAGGTTTTCACGCTTCGGCGTGCACCAGAAACCCCTGGAGGGCTTGTTGCACCACAGAGGCCCCCGGCCTCACCCCAGAGATTCCTGTGCAGCAGGTCTGCGGTGCAGCCTGAGGCTCTGCATTTCTAACAAGCTCCAGCTCCACGCTGCTGGTCCACAGACCACTCCTTGAGTCACACCTACTCATAACGTGTTCCCAGCTCCTGCTTATTCAGCCTGTCTCTGTGACAGGCACTGTTCCTGGTTCTTCGTGTCCATTGTCTTGTTTCATCCTTGCGAGACCCTTATGAGGCAGCTCCTTACTGTATCCCCATTTGAGAGAGAAGGAAACTGAGCCCGGGGAAATGGAGTAATTTCTGTGAGGTCTCAGAAACTGGTAGATGTTGGAGATTTGAGTCAAACCGAGACCGTCTGACCAGTCATCCCGGTGTCCTTGCCTCCCACACCTGCCTTTCAGGTGAGCTCCTTCCTCCACAGACACCTCTGTCTGCCTCGTCACTTTCGCAACACTTGCTTCTCCATCGCCCACCAGCTCCCCCACACCCTAGCCTCACTTTCTCCCTCGCACACCTGTCTCTCTCTGACACTGACTCCCCAGGCCAAGCTTGTCTTCCGCATCCTCACTCCCACCTGCCCCCCAGGCTACATGGAGCCCGCACAGCCTCCCGACAACATGCACCTGTCTCCCCAGACGCACCTTGGTCTCCAGAACTACCCGTGTCTACCGGCACCTCCGTCCTGGCTCCAGTTTCCTATCTGCGTACCTCTGTTCCCTTTCTCTATCTCCATCTCTGCCTCCATCTGCCCATCTCCCCCCTTGCCTATCTCTGAATCTGAGTCTCCTTGTCTCTCTCTGTCTCTTTTCCTCCCTCCTTATCTGTGTTCTCTGTACTTTTCCATTTCTGTCTCTCTTTCTCGGCATCTCTGTATCTCTTTATCACTCTCTGACTCTGTTTATTTCTCTGTGTCCTGCACTTTCTGTCTCTGTCTCATCTCTCTCCCTCTCTCTCTGTCTCTTCTTCTGTCTCTTTCCCTTGCCCGCCCCTCTGACAGTGCAAATATCGGGCTTGAAGTCATACTGACCTACATTTGAGTCCAGGCATCACCACTCCCTCTTGTGGGACTTTGGCCAAGTTACTTTCCCTGTCTAAGCCTCAGTTTCCACATCTGTGAAATGGGCATCCGTGGCAGTTGCTGCCTCCCACATCATGGTGAGGATGGGGTGCTGAGGGAAGTGAGAGGACTGGGACAAATAGGCACTGATCTTCCCTCCGTGGGTCCCTCTCTGTTCTTGTCTCTTCCCAAGGGCCGAAGCCTCACCTGGCTGTCAGTGGGAGTGTGTGGTGGGGGAAATGGAGAGAGAGGTGGGCAGAGGCGTCCCGGCAGAGGTCTGGGCATGGGACCCGGTGTGGGGCTGGGGACAGGGATCGATCCACCTCGGCGGCAGTGCGCGGGCCAGGATTGCATCTTGTCACAATAATTTATTGCTCTCATCCCGTCTGATCGATGGCGCTGAATTAGCACCGTGCGATGCCCCTGGAGCCCTGAGCCTCCCCCAGCCAGTCCGGACCCCGGCCCTTCTCTGGCCCTTGTGGGATTCCCTGCAGCGCAGGCACCCAGCTCCAGCAGGCTCAGGCCCACAGCTGCCCGGGCGCTGGGCCCTGCCCTCTGTCTCCTGTCCTCGTCCCTGTGTCTCTCTTCCCGCCTCTCTGTCCCTCTTTGCCCTTGTGTTTGTCTTCTTGGGTTTGGTCCCATTTCTCTGTTCCTCATTCTCTCTGACCCTCAGTCACCCACTTCTCCCCATTTCTGTTCCCATTTCCTCAAACATTTAATTCCCTGTCCCTCTCTTTTGCTGTGTCTCAGTACCCCCTCTCTCTGTCCCTCTGCCCACCTGCCCTCTGGTTCTCTGTTCCATTCCTATCTCCCCGTCTCTCTGCCCCTCACCCCAGGTCTGGCTGCCCCGCCTCCATCTCTGCTCCTTGGTCTCTGGCTTTCCGTCCCTTTGACTCACTGTTTCTCAGTCTCTCTGTTTCCCTACCTTGCTCCATTTAATCCAGATTCCATTTAAACAGTGTTTCCTGAGCACATACTTGGTGCCACATGCCATGACCGAGAAACACAGCACCCCTGCCCCTTGGCCATTACAGTCCAAGTCCAGAGGGCTCTCTCTGCGGCTCCCGGGAGCAGCTGGCCACACGTGTCTTCAGCTTTCTGTCCCTCCACCCCTCCAGCACCATCACATCACAGTCAGGGCCCCTCAAGTCTGTCCTGACGTCTGTGGCTGTCTCTCTGAGAGAAGGCTGGGGGCTGAAAAGTCCAGCCAAGGCAGTCGGGCAAGGCCTGGGGTGTGGGGATAGACAGGGGCGGGAGCTGGAAATGAGGAGGGACTTGGCTTTGGGAAGAGGTCTCGGGGTTCAGGATGGGGCAGGAGTTGGGGCTGGGGCCAGATGAGGTTGAGCTTGGAGCTGGGATTGGGGAGGGGGCCGGCTGGAGGTGAGGAGGAGGAGGAGGGGCAGGTTTTGGAGTTGGGGTGGCGGCCAGGAGCTAGTTCAGGCCCCGGGGGACACTGACCCCAAGGACTATGGAAGGGCTGAGGTGGGCTTCACGGTGGAGCTCTGCTCTCACCGCAGGACCTCCCTCTCCGCCTGCAGCTCCCGCTCTCCCTCACCCACTCCTTTGCCTCTGCCCTAATCCCTCAATTTTCCGCATCTCTGCCCCCTCCTCTCCTTCCTCCCTGATCCGGGGTCTCCTCCAAGCAGCTCTCTCCCCGTGACCTCCAGCTCTCTAATTCACTTTGTCCAAGCCTCTCTCACTTACTCCCCATTTCCGGGTTTCCCTAACTCCCATCTCCCCGCTCTGTCTCTTTGTCTCTGACTCTCTCTCTCCTCTCTCTGTCTGTCTCTGTCGTCTTGCTCCCTCTCCGTCTTTGTGGGATTCTGTGTCTCCTTCCATCTCTCTGTCTCCATCTCTCCTCCCTCTCTGTTCTGATTTCTCTCCCCCATGTGTTATTGCTTCCCCCTTCATCTCTCTGTCTCTCTGTTCTCCATCTGTCTCACCCTCCCCCTCTCTCTGTCTCTGTTCCTCTCTCTATCTCTCTCCCTCCCATGTGTCTCTCTCCCTCTCTGTATGTCTCTCCTTCTCTCTGTCTCCCCACCCCCCCCCCACACTGTGCTTCTTCCGTCTCTCTGGGTCTCTGAGGGGAGGGGCAGGGGGCCTCAGGCAGGGGTTGGGGGAGCAGCCTGAGCTCTGGTCCACATCTGCGGTTGCGCCTCCCGCCCTCCCTCTCCCCTCCCCCAGAGCTGTTTGGTAGGCGGGGTGCGTGGCACTGCGGCTCCCACCTCCCCAGGGACGCTCCCTCACCACCCCCCTACTGACACTGTTCCGCGTGCTGGCCGCAGCCCCAGGGACATCCATGCAGAGACTGAGACTCAGAGAGACAGAGACCCAGAGAGACCCACTCTGCCCCAGACAGAGACGCCAGACAGAGGGAGAGACAGGAGAGGGTGGGTATGGGTTCTCCATCCCTGCCCTGGCTTGGTGCCTCCTAACCACCCCAAACCTGGTGTCACAGACACACCTTCTCCAGGCTGGGAAGCCAGTGCCACAAAGGTCTACCAGTCTGTCCCTCTGTCTGTCTTGCACAGTGCAGCCTTGGCAGAGGTTCCCCCGCATACGCGTGCGTGTGTATGTATGTAGGCATGCACGAGCCTATTGCGACTGTCTGTGTGTGTGTCTGGTATATGACACTGTGTGTGTGTTGGGGGGGCTTGGCTGTCTTTTCCTGTGACTTCGTGACTTGTGTCGCAGCACATATGAATGTGATGTGTGGAGATGGGTGCGTTCCTGACACAGGTGGCTAAGCGTGGGTGTGTAAGACCGTGGGGCTGAGTAAAGCCACACGTGTCATGTTTGTGAGCACGTCTGTGTCACCTGAGCTGTGAGCATCAGGTGTGACTGTCCAAAACTCTAGGGTTGTGCTGTGCCTGGAGTTTCCACATTGGGTGGCCACGCGGGCATGTTTGAGTGACAAGGACAGGACAGCCCACTCCTCTGAGGGCTAGGAGATGAGAAGGTTTAGTCCAAGGGAGACTGGGTGAAGGACTGAGCCGGTGCCACCTCGATAGGACCCCAGGGGCTGGGCTGGTGAGTGTGGGTGTGAGGAACACAGCAAAGGAACAGCTGTGGGACATGGTCACAAAAATTCTCCCCAAATCTGTGCATCAGAGACTGGCTGTATGAGCTTGTGTGGCAGTGCATTTGGTTAAGGGGTTGCTGTTGTGTCTGAGCCTGTGGGCTCGTGTCTGAATCTGGAATCAGAGGTGGATGGCATATTGTGTGTGTGTGTGTGTGTGTGTGTGTGGCATGTGTAGTTATTTTGGAGAGCTGAATATAACAGCTGGATAAGGAGTGTCGGTTTATAACAATTAAGTGAATGATACTGTGTGTGACCAGCCCTAAAGAGTGGTGAAGACTGTGTGTGGGTGTGGGTGTATATTCATGTGTGACTGTTGGAGGGTGCATGTGTGTGTTAATTGTGTGAACTGACGCCCAACGATGTGTGGGGCTGTGGCTCTGTGATGATGTGTGAGCAGACGTGTTTGGTGCCACTGTGTGTTCTTTGGGTCTGTGTGTTATGGGTGACTGTGTGTTTCCGTCCCTGTGTTTTGTGTGCCCATGAGTCAGCTCTCAAATGAACCAGCCTGTTGTGGGGATGACAGTGTGTGGCCTTGAGAGAAGTAGTGAGGAGTGTGTGTGTGTGTGTGTGTGTGTGTGTGCATGCACCCCAGGCACAGAGACACCCCCATCCAGGGTGAGGCCTGAAGCATGTGGTTGATGCGGGCAAAGGTGGGAGTGGGGGTGACCTTAGGGGTTGGGGGGCAAGCTCTGGCAAGAAAACCCCTGTCACCTTCCTGACCCTGCCCTCCCTCGGACAGCCACGGGGGTCTCCTCAGTCCTTGAGTCTGGGTTTATGTACATGTGGACGTGGCCATAATTTGTATGGATGGGTGTGCATGTGAGCACGTGCATGTATAGTGTGTGACAGCAAGCAGCCGGCAGTGTGCACCCAGATGGGACAGGGTGTGTGTGGTGTGTGAAGTGTGTCCACTGGTGGATGTCCAGAGAGAGAGTGTGCATGGGGGTCCACTGTGTGTCTCTGCTGTGTGCAGATGTGTCCCTACACGGGTGTGTGGCATAGGGAGGGGTGTATCCCTAGGTTGTGTCTGAATGTGTGGGCACAAGTGGTGCTGACAGTGTCGGGTTGGATGTGTGTGTGCCTGGTTGTGATGTGTGTGCATGTTGGTGTGTGTGTGAGTGTGGGGGCGGTGGTGGGAGAAGGGTCTTGGACCGCGTCTCTCTCCTCTTTAGACAGAGCCCTGGAGAAGATATGAAATTTAAAAAAAAAATCAATTTTCATTCCACTTGTGCAGATTGTGTTAAGGGGAGGTGGGGGGCTGGGTGAGGGATGAAGGGGCTGGGGGGGGTGGTGTGAGGCCTGAGGCGGCTCCCGAGGCGGCCGGCGCAGCTTAGAGAAATCAAAACAACTGGTTAAACCCCAGCCCAGGGAGCCAGGGTGATGGGGGGTGAGGAGACAGGTGGAGAGACTTGAAGAGACAGAGAGGGACAGAGACAGAGAGAGACAGACGCCAGAGACACAGACAAGAAACAGAGACCCTCAGAGATGGAGATATTTGGAGATAGAGGCAGACAGGGAGATGGAGCAATGAAGATCCTGAGTGAGGGAGAGAGACAGTGACACCCAGAGGGCCCAAGAGAGGCCGGGACCCATCTGTAATGAGACAGCAGCCGGAGTGGCCTGAGACATGCGTACACACACACACGCAGAGACAAGCTCGAGAAGCCCACTGAGGGGTGGATGGACAGCCAGACAGCTGTACAGATGGTGGCAGGAGCTGTGGGGCCCTGGAGTGGGGTTACCTCTGAGTGCCCACTCCTACCTGGACCCAGCCCCTCACCCAGCTGGCCTATGAGTCTGAGTGTGCCGCTGTGTGGGCTGATCCGTGTGTGTGTGTGTGTGGCCATGTGCGTTTGCGGTCTGGCGGTGGCTGTCTGTGTTGGTGTGGTGTGTGTATCTCTGTCTCCAGGCATGATGGAGCACGTGTGCACACAGGGTCTCTGGTGCTTGTCTGTGTGACTGTGTGCTTTTGTGCCACTTGTGTATGACTAGCTTGACTGTGTTGGTGTGTGTGTCTGGGTGCCTGGGTGTGTCTCTGTTTCTGTGTGGCATTGTGTCACTGTGTGCTTGTAGTTATGTGTGTCTGTACTTGGTTGTAAGCCTCAGTGTGTGATTATGTGTCTGTGTGAGTGTGTGTCTGTCTATAATCTGTGATGGTGTGTCTTTGTGTGGGGGACTGAATTGGTGCGTGTTGTGTGTGTGTATCTGTGTACAATTGTATGTTTATGTTTCTGTGTGATGATGTGTGGGTGACAAAGTGTGACTATTTTGACATGTGTGTCTGTGTGTTGTGTGTGACCTGGTTGTATGTGTGCCTGGGTTGCTGTGTAGGTCTATGTGATGCACGTTGTATGTGACAGTGTGGTGTGTGTCCCTTTGTTGACGTGTGTCTGTGTGATGTACTGTGTGTGACAGTGTGGTGTGTGTCCCTTTGTTGACGTGTGTCTGTGTGATGTGTTGTGTGTGACAGTGTGGTGTGTGTCCCTATGTTGACGTGTGTCTGTGTGATGTACTGTGTGTGACAGTGTGGTGTATGTCCCTTTGCTGATGTGTGTCTGTGTGATGTGTTGTGTGTGACAGTGTGGTGTATGTCCCTTTGCTGATGTGTGTCTGTGTGATGTATTGTGTGTGACAGTGTGGTGTATGTCCCTTTGCTGATGTGTGTCTGTGTGATGTGTTGTGTGTGACAGTGTGGTGTGTGTCCCTTTGCTGATGTGTGTCTGTGTGATGTATTGTGTGTGACAGTGTGGTGTGTGTCCCTTTGTTGACGTGTGTCTGTGTGATGTGTTGTGTGTGACAGTGTGGTGTATGTCCCTTTGCTGATGTGTGTCTGTGTGATGTATTGTGTGTGACAGTGTGGTGTATGTCCCTTTGCTGATGTGTGTCTGTGTGATGTGTTGTGTGTGACAGTGTGGTGTATGTCCCTTTGCTGATGTGTGTCTGTGTGATGTATTGTGTGTGACAGTGTGGTGTATGTCCCTTTGCTGATGTGTGTCTGTGTGATGTGTTGTGTGTGACAGTGTGGTGTATGTCCCTTTGCTGATGTGTGTCTGTGTGATGTATTGTGTGTGACAGTGTGGTGTATGTCCCTTTGCTGACGTGTGTCTGTGTGATGTGTTGTGTGTGACAGTGTGGTGTATGTCCCTTTGCTGATGTGTGTCTGTGTGATGTGTTGTGTGTGACAGTGTGGTGTGTGTGCCTGGGTTGGTGTGTGGGTCTGTGTAACTGCTTAGCAAGGAGAGGAAGGAGGCAGCCTCTCGCCTGCCCAGCCTCTCTCCACACTGCTGCGCGCACATGCACACACGCACACACATTCTGTGCCATGGCTGCGGGCGGTGGAGATGGGGGGCGGGGGGGGGGCGTGGAGGAAGCAAAATAAAATTAAAAATTAAAGCTTGCCTGGAGTCCCCATCCGCACCGCATGGGCCAGCAGGGAGGGGTGGGGGTTGCGGCAGCTCCCCCTCTGCAGCCACTGGGACTGGGGCCGGCTGTCTGTCTGTCCAGCCATCCTACCAGGCCCCTGCCTGGCCCTGCAGCCCCAGCCCCCGCAGGCCCCGCTCCCTCCTTCTGGTCGATCAGCGATCAATGGGGCCAGGGGGGCGCCAGGGGCAGGGCAAGATCAAAGGGGCCCCAAGAGACGGACACTGGGACGGAAACAGAGACTTGGAGACGGAGATGTGGAGACAGAGACAGAGATGAGGAGACAGAGACAGACGTGGAGAGAGGGATGTGGGGAGACACGGAGATCCAGAGACATAAAAACAGAGCAATGTGGAGACATGGAGATGTGGGGACCCAGAGACAGAGAGACATGGGGACCCAGAGATGCGGCGCAATGGACCCGGACAGTCAAGGCAGGAATGCAGGGAAAGGGACCAAACAGGAGGGGCGGGGACCCAGTCCCTGGAGGCCTGCCAGGACAGAGGCAGGGGACAGAGACAGTAGAAGTGGCAGGCAGAGACTGCGAGATGGCAGAGACATGTGAGAGATGGTGGGGGGAGCGTGGGAGCAGGGCCCGGAGCGCCGATCCCACGGCTCCTCGTTATAACGTGTCCGGAGGAGGCGGCGGGGAGTTGAAAGCGTCGGGAAGAGAAATCAAAACCAACACGGAAATGAGAGGGGCCAAGGCGGGGGGTGAGGGGAGGAGGGAGGGGGAACCCAGAGAGGCAGAGAGAGCCGGGGAGGTGGGAGAGGTGCGGGGAGAGGTGTGCGGAGAGGGGGTGATAGAGGGCTGGGGAGAGAGATGGGGAGACAGGAGGGAGATGAAGAGAGAGACTGAGACGGGGCGGGCTTGGGGCAGAGAGACAGAGATGGGAGAGAGAGAGACCCAGAGAGGAGGAAAAGAGACAGATGGTGGAGACACAGAGCGAGAGACTGAGAGATGGAAGAACTGGGGAGACAGGGAGAGAGAGGAGAAGGGATGGGGGGACAGGGAGAGACAGGATAAAAGATGGGGGCGGCTGTGGACGACAAACAGGAAAAGAGACTGAGTGATGGAGGGAGAGAGACAGAGAGAGCTGGGGAGAGAGCCGGGTGGGGACAGATCGGGAGAGAGACTGCCTAGGTTGAGGAGAGACAAGGAAAGAAAAGAGAGAAAAATGGAAAAAAGATAGTGGGAGGAGACCGAGAAGAGAAAAGAGAGACCGAGTGAGGAGAGAGACAGAGATAAAGAGGGAGAGAGCCGGGGAGGGAGATAGAGAAAGTTGGGGAGATGGGGTGAGAGAGACGGAGATGGAGCCGGGTGTGGGAATACGGTGACCCCGGATAGGGGAGACCCTGGGGGCAGCTGAGGTGGTGGAGGGGCCCAGGTGCTGGAGGGGAGCATGTGGGAGAGACTAGACACCCGCGGTAGGGGTTGGGGTGTGTGTGTGTGTGTGGGAGACTGGACAAGTCTGAGGGGAAATGGGCTATCTGACAAGTCTTGTCTGGTGTCCAAGGGGTGAGCTGGGGTTTGTGGGGGCACAGAGTGGGTTTCTGAGGGGTGTGGGATGTTTGGGGAGCAGGGGGGTGGGTGTCGGAGAGGAATGGTGGTGTGTTTAAGAGTATGTGAGGGGGTGGGGTATCTGAGGGTGGTGTGTCTAAAGGAGGGAGTCTGAGGAGAGTGCTCTCTCAGAGAGGTTGGGTCTGAAGGCATGGAGTGGTGGGGGGCTGAGGTATCGAGGGGAGAGGTGTCCGAGGGTGGAGTGTCAGGGTGCGTGTCTGAGAGGAGCAGATGTTGGAGGGCGGTATCTGGGGTGGTGGGCTATCTGACGGGGCGGGGCTGTCAGAAAGGGGAATGGTTCTGAGAGAGACGGGGATGAGGAGGGGATGGGGTATCTTAGGGGGATGAGGTATCCGAGGGAGAAGAGGGGTGTCTGAGGGAGTGGGGGTCTGAAAGGGAGGACCTGTCTGAGAGGGGAGGCAATCCAAGGGGGAAGAGGTGTCTGAGGGGGCCTCTCTGAAGGCGGAGGCATATCTAAGGGGGAAGGGGTGTCTGAGGGGGGCTGTATGAGTGGGGAGGCAAATCTAAGGGAGCAGGGGTGTCTGAGGGGTGAGGCATCTCCAAGGGGGAAGGGGTGTCTAAGGGGGCTACCTGGGGAGGGGAGGCAGATCTAAGAGGGAAGGGGGGTCTGCGGGGTGAGCAGCAGGCTTAGGAGGGGGCGTCTGGGAGCACTCATGCAGGGCGCTGGGGGCTGCTCAGCGGGGTGAGTGGGGAGGGCAGGGGCTGGGTGTGGGGCGGGCGCCCAGTTCTGGCTCACTCCGGGCCCACAGATGCAAGTAGGGGGCTGCGCGGGAGCTGGACGAGCCAGCCAGCCGGGGGTCAGCTGGGCAGACCGGTGGTGCGGGCGAGGTTCAGAGTGAGATATACCCGGGGCAGCCAGAGAGAGAGTCAGGGAGACCCAGAGAGGCAGAGACGGACTGAGAGGTCAGGCGTGAGCTGAGGGAAGAGGGACGGAGAGACAGTGGTGCGGGGCGGAGAGAGCCGGCAAGCGTGAGTGAGTGAGTGAGTGGCGAGGAGCGAGGCAGGAGGCTGGGAGTGCCTGGTAGTGATCGAGGCACAGAGTAAGGGGGAGGCTTCGGGAGGAGAGGCTGGGAGGGAAGATGGGGGCACAGGGCTGGGAGTGGGACGGGAAAGATGGGGACTAATGGGCAGAGGGGTGCCTGCGGGAGGAGGCGGGATGTGGGGGGAGAGGGTGGCGGGCATCAGGCCTGGTGGGGCCTGGGCAGAGTGGGGAGGCCCCAGGCAGCGCCCAACCTGGCTGACCCCTGTCTGTCTCTCCCGCCTGCCCCATCCTGTCCCCGTGTGTCTGTCCCGGCCTCTCTGCAGGGCCGGCTCCACCATGGACTGTAGCTGCGTCTCCGACCTTCTCTTCGCCCCGCCCGCCCTGCCGGCTCTCTGGACCCCTGGTAACTGGCCTGACCTCCCCCTACCCCAGCCCTCGGGCCTCCCCAGGGAGCCGGCCCCTCCTCTGCAGCTCTCACTCTCCCCCTTCCATCTCCCTGGCTCTGCCAGAGTCCCCCGAATACAACCCCTTAGTGAAAAACTTGGCTAAGAACTTCATAGCCAGACGTCCCTGCCACCTGCCTGCTGGGACAGGGGGTCTTTTGGGGATGGTGATGAGGTATTGAGGTCGGAGAGGGACAAGGATCCAGGGCGTGAGGTCCTGGGGTCTCTGCCGCCTACATCTCAGCCTGCTCCCACCCAGGACCTGCAGGCAGAGAAGCAGGGGGACTGGAGACAGACACGCACTAATGGAGCAGGGATGGGGACCGAGGGGGCACTAGGCCAGGGGCTGGTGGACAGATGGACAGAAGGGACTACCCAGGCAGGGAGATGTGGAGACATAGCCCAGCCAGCTGGAGCCCTGGGAGAGAGGACGGCTTGCTTGGAAGTGGATGCTCAGAGCTGGGGATGTGGACAGTAAGAATGGCTTGGACGTGCATTTGACACACACACATGGGCTGTGTGTGTGTGCATGTACTGAGACTCTATGCCTGGTTATTTGGGATCTTGGAGTGTGTCCCTGTGTCACACTTCAGTGTTTCTGCAAGAAAGGGTCACACTGGGAGAGTGTGTCTGTGCAGCATCTGTCTGTCCTTCTGTGAGCTGGTGTGCCTGCTTGGACACGCACAGCTAAGGCAACCTGAGTGTCTCTGGGCTGGCGTGTTGTGTTTCTCTGGGATGTCGTGCATGTCTACATGTTAGGACTCGGGGGGTGTCTGCCAGCTCACGGAGTATGCGCCTGCCTCAGTAGGGTGAAGAGCCTTCACCTGTTCCTTACGGGTCTGTTGTGTGGTGTGGCATTCCAGATGGATGTCTTGGTGCATTTCGGGCTGTGTGGGTGGGTGTCCCCCAAGTCTCTGTGTTGGGGGCTGTCTGTATTGGTGTGTGTATGTGGTGGGGGAGTTCTCGCATCTGTGTGGCACTGAGAGTGACTGAGTATTGGGGGCTGTCATGACGTGTCTGCGTGCTGAGCTTACGGACCCTCTCTCTAGTGTGTGTGTCTCAGCAGGTACAACACATGTGAGGACATGCATGTGAGGACAGGTGGTGTTTCTGGTTTGGGTTCTGTTTGCATATGTGTGCCCAGTTGCACGCTGTCATCTTTGGGGTTGTGTGGATGTGTCTGTGATACAGTTGCTTCCCCACTAGGACGTGTTCTGGGTGTGGAATGGGCCAGAGCCCGCGTGTTGATGGAGTCCTGTCATCTGAGGGAGAATCGAGTTAAGAGAAAAATTCTCCCTTCAAGGAGGAAACTGCCAGGCCTTCTCCAGCCTGCAGGAAGGGAGGCATTAGCAGCCACTTTTATACACCAGACAGCCTGGACGGCACCCTGCTCCTCCTTGCCTCCGACCCCTGAAATTCTAAGAAGCCAGAGAGGGCAAGGAACTGCCCTGGGACCACACAGCAAGTGGATATGGGGACCCGATCTCCCAGCTCAGCACTGTCCCCCTCTCCAACCTCCTTCCCTTTCTTGTAGGCTAATTCTCCTTCTGTTTCAAGCCTGGGTCTGGGGTCTCTGAGGAGGGGGAAGGGCATACAGGCTGTGGTACAGGAGTGAGCACAGAAGTGGGACCCTGGGCCTGGGGCCTTCTGGATGGGAGGCGAGGTTGAGGGGTGGGCAAGACCCTCCCATTTCCACCCAGCTCCTGGGCACATTTGGACAGTGGGGCGCAGGATGCCCATGAGTGTGCCATGTGTAATGCGGAGTCAGCTGCAAGTGTTACAGAGTGTGGGAGCCTGTGTGTGGGGGTTTGGGAGGCTGTCCTACTGTCACGGTGTCACTCTGTGTGTACCTGTCAGGTTGACAAGTGTGTCTTGATGCTGCACTCATTGTCTCCACCACACTGTGTTATTGGGCCTTTGGGGTCCTGTGTGTCTCTTGTCATGATTGTGTTGTTAGTGGGTCCCAGTTCCGAGGGGCCTGAGATGTGTAATTTTGTGTGTTGGATGGGTGTGCAATGCTGGGTGTCTGGCATGTCCGCCTTGGTGGCACAGTGTGTGGTGTGTTGTGTCCCAGCAGGAGTGTGCACTCTGGTGCATCTGTGTTCCATGGTGTAGCTGGGTGTCCCTCCAGGGTGAGTGGACGTCTGTGTGACATGTGCTGTGGGCATCTGCAGACACACACTGCTCTCGGACCGACATAGCATGGATGCAGGGAGGGGACATGGGGACGTGAAAGGCGTATACATAGACAGGTGCAGAGACACAGGTGCACACAAGCCATCTGGATGTACCAGGGTGGGTCATCTGGGGGCTTCGGGGAGAGATGGAGCAGGGGGCCAGAGACAGCAGGAGACAAGGGCATTGCAGAGTGTGGGAGAGACGAAAGACCTTCCAGAGCAGGGCTGGGGTTGGGGCACAGTGGGGAGGGCTAATGCTCTGCAGGGGGTGCCCTTCCCTGCAGGCTGCCCGCTCCCAGCTCCTCCGAACGGGTCAAGGATGCAGGAAACTGGTCCCTCCCACGCTCCACCCCAGGACGCTGAACCTGGGAGAGTTAGTAGGGGATCAGGGTGGAAGGGCCAAAGCAGGGTCCCCGGACGACTGAGTTCTCTCTCACTATTTGGACAATTTGGGGACTAGAAACCTAGTGGGGTACAAAGAGTGGGAATAGGGTCCCTAAAGATGCCTGAGGCTGGGCGGCTGCTCATCAGAGACCAGGAGTTGGGGGAGGGCTGGATGCCTCCTGGTTCGAGTCCAAGCAGGACCAAAGCCCTGGACTTGGCATCCTGACCTGTGGCCACTCCCCTGCTCCTGTCCCCAGGGTTTGCCTTCCCAGATTGGGCCTACAAGCCGGAGTCGTCCCCTGGCTCAAGGCAGATCCAGCTGTGGCACTTTATCCTGGAGCTGCTGCAGAAGGAAGAGTACCAGGGTGTCATCGCCTGGCAGGGGGACTACGGGGAATTTGTCATCAAGGACCCCGACGAGGTGGCTCGGCTCTGGGGCATCCGCAAATGCAAGCCTCACATGAATTATGACAAGCTGAGCCGGGCCCTGCGGTGAGGACCTGGGGGCCTAGACTCCCACTTCGCCCCTTCTCCCCTCACTGTCCCTCTGGGCCCCACTCCCTGGGGGCTCCCCCTCAACTCCCTGGAGCAGGATCCCATTGGATCCCAACACACAGGGCAGGGGTAGCCCTGTAATTACTTGAGGGTGGAAAGAAGGCAAGGAGGAAGGATGGGAGGCAGGGCTTTGGGGCCACACAGGCTAGGATCCCAACCCCGGCCTCCCCTGAGACCTTGGTCAAGGGACTTCTTTGAGCCTCGGTTTCCCCAAATTGTTGTGCTCTGTGCACTGTGCCTGGCACAGAGCATGTGTTAGGGGCCCTCCCCACCATCGCCCCCCATTGTCCTCTCCCCGCAGCTACTACTACAACAAGCGGATTCTCCACAAGACCAAAGGGAAGAGGTTCACCTACAAGTTCAACTTCAGCAAAGTCGTGCTTGTCAATTACCCACTGTTGGACGTGGCGGCAGCCACCACGGGCTCCCCACTCTTGCTGACCCCTGGTCCTTTTGGGGGAGGCCCTGGGCCAGATGCTCCTCCCCTCACCCCTGAGGTGAGTTAGGACAGAGGTCCCAGAACGGAGGTGTTTGGTGGCCCCCCCCCGCCCCCGCAAGCCACGAGCCCCTGGGGAGGGGGCAGCCAGTCTGAGCAGCGCTGCCTCCCTCACCTCCTTCTCCAGACCCTGCAGACCCTGTTCTCTGCCCCACGCCTGGGAGAGCCGGGGGCCCGGGCGCCCCTGTTCACCCCTGAGACAGACAAGCTGCGTCTGGACAGCCCTTTCCCGTTCCTGGGCTCCGGTAAGGGCCTGGGGGTCCAAGGCTGCCAGCGGGGGGATGCTGCAGGTGTTTGAGGGAAGAGGATGAGCAAAGACAGGGAGGAGAGACAGGATGCAGGAAGGAGGGTGCTCATGTGTGTGTGTGTGTACACACATGTATGTATGTGTTTAAAAGCCAGAGAAAGCAGGGAGGAGGGAACTGGAAAGGGGGACAGGCTGGGAGAAGGGCTCTCAGGGGCGCTAAAGGAAAGGGGAGACGAGTGGGGGAGGTGGAGGAGATGGGGGAAGCCACGTGTAGCAGAGAATGGGGTGGAACATGGCAGGGAGGTGGCACCCTTTACTGATGCCCAGGCAGGCCCCCGACGGTGGAGGGGTGGCACAGCCTGACCCACCCCCTGTGCCCCCCCAGGTGCCACCGGCTACTCCAAGCCCCCTGGCCTGCTGGGGCCTTATGGCCGCGCCTTCCCAGAGTACCCCTGGAACTTTAACCCATACCTCACAGGCCCCTTCCCCAAGCTGCCCCCCTCTCTCTACCCGCCGCACTTCTATCCCAACCCTCTGGCCAGTTCCTTGGGCCACCTGCCCTCAACAGGGGCAGCGGGAGGTCCCACAGCCCAGCCCCTACTGGCTGCGACAGGGGAAGGCCTGGGCCCTGAGCGCCCCTCGGGCCTGGCAGCAGCCCCCCGCCTGGCACTGCCAGGGGCTGGGGGTCCAGAGGCCACGCTGGGTGGGAAGGAGGACAGCGACTCGGAGCTGGAGATCACCGACGTCAGTGGCTGCAGCTCTGACAGCGAGGGTGATGAGGGCCCCCCTGTCCCCACCAAGGCCAAGGTGGGCAAAGGTGGGGTCGGCAGCTGAGCTGGCATGGGGTGATGGATTCTGCCGAGGTGGGGACCAGGGCGGCTGCCTGTGCAGCCTCTTCCATCTTCTGGTCTGCCCTCTGTGTCCGGCCCAAGGCCAGGGACCAGCCCTCAGCCCCTCCCAGGGCTGGGCACATCACTGCCCGTCTCCTTCTTCCCCAACCCAAAAATGAGGGTCTCACCTCCCTCTCCGGAGGCAGGAGGGAACGTGATGGCCTCCAGCCTCCTCCCCAGGCTCCAGTTTGAGGGGGGTCCCTGCCTGGCCCCACTCCTGAAGTGCAATACGGCGCCCAGCCTCCCCTGCCCACCTGCCCCCTGTGCTGTGACCTGCGTGTTTGTGCGGCCGTGACCCCCCTGTGCCGGTCCCAGTCCTGACACCCTCCCCACACAGGCCCCCTGGGGACAGGGAGCTCAGAGCAATAACCCCGCCCCCAGCCCCCACCCAGGAGGGCCCCCCCTCCCCACAAGCTCCCCATGACCCCCAACAGCCACGTCCAGAGAGTTTACTACAAAAATAAAAGAATGGAAAGGAGCGTGAGACGTGGGGCGCCCAGCGTCGTGGGTGATCCTGGGGCTTGGGGGTGGGAGCTGGGGGGGAGGGCGGGCAGTGTGTGCTGGGTGCCTGGGAAGTAACTGTTAAAACACAGGAATGAATGAACAGACAAAGAGACGCAAGAGGCAACGTGGTGGGACAGACCCAGGAAGGTGATGCCAGACAGTCACGAAGGGTTCCAGACACCACTCTAAGGCCCCACTCCGCCCTCACAAACACAGACGTCTTCTTAGATAATATATATTAAAAAATAAACCTCCAATTCAAGGTATAAAAACAGAGCAAAGGCACTTGGGGGTGGGGGGTGGCCCCCCCAGGCAATACTGAGATGGCCCAGGAAATGGGGGTCACCGTGGTGCCCCCTTGGAATGAAGCCCTGAGTCCCCCAAGTAGAAGGCAGGAGGGAGAGAAGGCCGAGGCCAACGCGAGGTTGGGGGGCGCTGATCCCAGTGGGGGCCCCCCAGGCGTGGCCCCGGACGCCCGGCTCCCTCTCCTCAGGCCCTTGGGGTTGGAGATGCTGCGGCAGCTGTGCGGTAGGGGGTGGCCCTCCCGTCCTCTCCTTCTTGCAAAAGGCCTGGGGGGACACAGGAGAAGAAGGGAGACAAGGAGAGAGAGATGGGGAGAGGGAGGTGGAGATGGAGAGAAACGGAAAGAGGGGCGAGAAAGGGAAGCTGTGAAAGAGAGAGCACAAAAGAGCCAGGGAAATAGGAACTGAGAGACAGGAGGTGGAGTGGGGAGATTCAGAATGACAAAGATGGAGGAAGAAAAATGGATAGGGCTGTGGAGAGGGGAGCCCCTGAGGTGCCCATTCTGGTCCCTCCTCTCTAGGCAGTGCTCAAGGGCCCCTCGGTTCCCACTCACCTGCCTGAGGCAGGGAGCCTCAGGTACAGCCAGGCTGGGGGACAGTGTTCTCCCCGAGCTGAGACAGGAGGACTCGTAGGCGACAAAATTCCTCCTCCACCTCCTGGTTGGGGGTCATCAATGAGAGGGGTCCCTCCACTGAGTCGGCCCCTTCCTTCCCTCACCCTGCCCAGGGCACCACCTCCAGCTGTTTAATGGTCTCCTCCAGGCTGAGTAGCTCCTCCCGAATTTCCTGGGTCTGCGCTGGGCTCAGGGGGCCACCCCCTGGGACCCCATCCCCTGCACGGGGAGGCCCCGCCCCGCTGTCTTCCTCCATGGGAAACAGGAGCTGCTTCAGGGACAGCACTGGCCAGGGGCAAGGGGACAGAGTCAGAAGTGTGGCCCAGGTTGGGATGGGAGATTCAGAGGGGGACAGGTGAGGGCTGCGAAAGAGGCCAGGGGCCTGCGGGTGGGAGGGGAGGGTGGGTACCGGGCGAGGCTGGGTTAGCCAGGCCTGCAAATGGGTCTGGGGGATGCACAAGGGGATGCAGAGGTGAGGTTGGGTCTAGGGTTGGGGATGGGTGGGAGTGCACTGAGGATGGAGATGGGTCCAGGGAGAGGCTGAACTGAAGGTCAAGGAAGGGACAGAGGCTGCAGAAGGAAGAGAGACTTGGGGCCACCGGGGACGGTGGTGCATTTGTTTCTGGTGGCAGAGCGTGAGGCAAACTGGAAAGCAACATTTGGGCAGGTGGTGGCCCTGGAGGGGGCAGGGCTGGGCTACCTTTCCCAAGGGCCTTGGCAGCGAGCTGGCCCTCAGGGCCGAGTCTGCTGAAGGGCAGCAGGGCGCTGAGGAGTCTCTCCATTCGGCCTGGGTGGGGGAGCAGGGAGGGTGCTCAGATCCTGCTGGGCTTCCTGGGGACACCTCCGCCCCCACTGGGCACCCCTCCAGGCTCACCATCAGCCGGGGGCATCTCACGGCCACAGTTGCCGTTCTCGGAGCTGCTGAGCAGGGGTTCACGGGTGCTGGGGAGAGGAAGAGCTGGGTGACATCACAGCCTTGGCCCCAGTGGGCAGCAGGGGCAAGGAGACAGAGAGCTGGAGGTGTGGAGGCAGAGAGGTCCGGAGACAGAGACAGAGGTTGAGGCTGGGAGAGAGGCAGACAGACAGGCCTGGACAGGAGCCAGATGGGCAGTGGTGGGACAACACGTGTGCGCCCATACATGACCGAGCATGCATGCGTGCACGCGGACACACACACACACACACACACACACACACACGGAGACAGGGCTAGAACTCGGGTTCTGGGGAACACATGCTTCCCCCGGCCCCCCAGCCGTCCACTTCCCTCCTTGGCCCCCTCACCTGATTGGGCTGGGCCGGGGTTTGTGACGGGAAGCAGGGGCAGGGACCTTGAGGGATCCGGCGGTTTCAGTGATAAGGTTACACCAGCTGGGGAGACAGGGCAGCCCCTGGGCAGTCAGAGCCCCCAGACCCTGTGCCCGGGCCTCCCACCTCCACCCTGTCCCCACAGACTCAGGGGCCTGGGCTGCTTCCTCTACCCGCGTTCCAAACCCTGAACCCCTCACTTCTTCCGTTCCGACACCGTCTGCGCCACCAGCTCATATATCTGAGCCTCCTGGTCCCAGGTAAAGATGACATAGAAGGCTTTGTGATCTGCAGTGGGAGAGAGAGGTGGGGCTCAGAGCCAGGGTCTCCCCACTGGGCACCCTCCCTGAGCACTGGCTGGAGGCTGGGGAAGCCCCAGTAATGGTGGTGCCCTCAGGGCTCCCATAACTCAATTCGCCCCTCCTGTGCCCTCCTCCCGAGCCTCTCTGTCTCATGCGACAAGTTCCCCAGCTGGCTCTACCCACAAAACCCCTCGAGCCACTCCCACCACCATGGGCGTGGTGCAGCTTCTTGGCAGCATGCTTGCAAATCCCTCCTTACTGGGCTCCCAGCTTCCACTCCTCCTCCCCAACCATCCCCAAGCATCAGCCAGGGTGTCTTTTCAAAGGACTGATTAGAGCTGGCTGCTCCTCTGTGCAAAAACCTGGGGCAGTTTCCCATTGCACTTAATAAAACCGACAACCCAGCCCGGCCCCCCGGCCCTACCCGGCTCTGGGGCCTTGCTCTCACAGCCTCGGCCTCAGCCCTGCCAAGCTTTCCCGCTCCTTAACCTCTGCAGCGGCCTCCCCTGTGCCAGAACGTGCGTTCCCGGCTCTTAGAAGGTCCTGCTCCCCACTCCCCAGGCAGCTCTCACTGGGGCCAGGGCCAGGCCTCACCAGTGGCCACCTCACGGGTCATGGCGGAGGTGAGCCGCAGCACCGGCCGCAGCATGGTCTTGCCGTCGGGTGTGGGCGTCAGCGTCCGGCTGTGCGACTTGAGCAGCAGCCGCTCGTCCTGGCGCTGGAGCAGCAGCAGCAGGTCATCCAGCAGCAGCACATGGACCTCTGTAGGGGGCAAGGCCCGTGCTCAGCACTCCCCACCTGAGCCCCCTGCCCCCTGCTTTGGCCCCCACTCAACCGCCCTGATGCTCACCCACGGCCTTGTCCTTTGTCACCCGCCACGTCAGTGGGCCCTCATGGATCAACCTCTTCTTGGTGATGTCCAGGTTCTGGGGGCAAGAAGGAGTGATGGCAGGTGCAGGCAAGGGCGGGGCAGGGCAGGGTGGGGATGACTGTGGGGCCAGGTACTGCAGTCAGGGGTCAGGATGGGCGCCTCACTGGGAATGGGGAGGGGGTCAGAGCTGAGGGGACACTCTCCTTCCCTGGGCATGTTATCAGAGAATCCCCTGGGAAAGCAGGGCCAGAGCGGGCGAGGGGAGAGGAGAGGTTCGGAGAGGAGAAGGGGGGCCACCTTGAACTCGCTCAGCATGGGGTCGCTGCTCTGCCGCAGGTGGGACAAGTCCAGGCGCCGCTGATAATCCTTGAGCCGCTGGAACAGGAAGAGAGTGTCAGGGGACAAGCCAAGGGCTGGGGCTGACCTACAGTGACACTGCAGGTGACAAGCTAAGGGCCGGGTCAGACCTCCGATGACCCTGAGAGGGAGGAGCTGAGGGCCAGGCCACTCCCTGGACGGGCAGTGACACTGAGGCGGACAAGCTCAGGGCCAGGCTGACCCCTGCACACACATGCCCCACTGCCCTGGGCCCCAGGCCACACCCAGGCTCACCAGCAGGTCCTCCATGTCGCGCACAGCTTGGTTGACATGGTGCAGAATTTCCCGGCAGCACTCAGCTGCCAGCTCCACTTTCTCCCGTTCCGTGGGCTCTTCTGCGGGGGAGACCAGCCCTGGTGAACCCCAACCCTGGAAGCTCCTGGTCCTGCGGCCAAGGTTAGAGCAGGAGAGCTGGGCCCAGCAGGGTGACCCGGGCCCAGCAGTACCTGTGTTCTGCCCGATGCTCTGCAGGAGCAGGGGATACTTGGTCAGACGCTGCATCTCCGTGGGGATCATGTCCTTCAGCTGCAGGCGGCGGCACCGTGGGCGGCTCTCGGCCTCCTGAGGGGACAGTGGTGCTGAGGTGGCCCAGGCTTGGGCTTGCCTTGGGGATTGGGACACCAGCCCCCTCCCCCCTGGGACCCCGGGGCCCAGACCCCCCGCCTCACCTGCACGAAGGCAGAGAACCGAGGCTCCTTGCGCTGTTTAGCTTTGAGCTGCTCTAAGGCAAACGACTGGCGGCTGCAGAAGCGGGAGGAGATTTTCTGGAACCAGGAGCCCTCAGCACCATCAAACTACAGCGAGATGCAGGCCAGGGAGGGTGTCTCAGGTGGGATTGGGAAGAGCGGGGCTTTGGGGATGGCAGCCTAGATGGGAGGACAGGGCTAGGGACCCAGACCCCTGGGTGTTGAGCGGGGAAAGGCCTGAGACCTGGCCTGCTGGGGTCTGGATTCCGGCTCCCTGGCTGGGAGGAGGGGATGAGGACAGGGCTGGGCACCCTCACCCGGGCCAGCAGTACGTCTCCGATCTCCTCAATGACGGGGCCACTGTCCTGCCTCCGCTTCATCAGGGAATCGAGGAACAGGGCTGTGGGAGCGGTGAGGAAAGGGGAGATCTGTCAGGGCGGGGAAGACTGCAGAACTGATGAGGAGCTGGCGGGGGTCGGGCTGCAGGGGTGTCTGAGTCTGATCCTTGGGGCCAGTGGACCCCAAGTTCCCCCGCCATGTGCTTGCTGAGGTGCCCGAAAGAATATGCGCTCTGGGGGCCCAAGGTGGGGTTGTCCTCAGTGTGAGAACAGAGGCTGCCCGTGCTAGGTGCTCAAGGAGAACGTGCTAAGCTCCAGGTCTAGTCGCGGAGGCTGCGAAGGAGGGAGCTGGCGGTGGGGTGTGCTCGGCCCTGCACTCACAATGCACCTCGATGAGCTCGTCCAGGCTGGGGAAGATGTTCTGTAGCTCCTCCACGGGGAAGAAGCCCCCGTCCACCATGGGCTGGTAGAAGAGGTCATGCAGCACCCGGAGCATGCGCACATGGGCTGCCTCTGTCACCAGCAGCTCTGCGGGGTCACCAAGTGGGAAGCATGGTTGGGGAGGGTGCAAACGGTGTGGGGGGCAGTCTCAGAGGCAGGCTGGGGGAACGAGGAGGGGGATGACTCTCTGGGTGGAGTCATTTGCCCTCAAATAGCCACTGAGGATTCCTTGACCCACTGCCTTTCCCTTTGAGCTGTGGCAGCCAGCCAGGGTGACCGATGATCCCAGCTTGCCCAGCGCTGGCACTGATAGATTTCCCAGGACACGGGATTTGCAGTGCCAAAACTGGGAGAGTCCTGCGCAAACCAGGACGAGTTGGTTGCCCCACCACCAGCAGGCCTGTAGCTGTGGTTATGTCTTTATGTCTAACCTCCTGGCAAGTTTCTCAGCCTCGGTTTCTGGCACAATGATTCCCTCTACACACAAGCTGATACGCTCAGATCCAGGGGGCCCCAGAGGGTGCAGGCCTGAGTTCCAGGGGCCCCAGAAGTCCCTGGAGACTAAATGCGTGATTTTGTGTGTTATGCCTATTTTTATGGTGAGAGAAATTGCTATGCTCTCCAGTGTGCTAGCCACTACCACACATGGCTCTTCAAATTTTACTCAGTTAAAATGAAATGAAATACAAAATTCATTCCTCAGTTCTACTCGCCACATTTCAAGTGCTCAACAGCTTTTATGTGGCTGGTGGTTACCATGATGGAGAACGCAGATACTGCACATTTCCATCATTCCAGAAAGTTCTCTCAGATAGCACTGCTTATATTTTGATCTTATCCTTAGAAGGCCCTGTGACCCAAAACATATTCACCTACTGCCCTGAAAATTCAGAATGAGTATCCTTATTATTAAGTAATCTGTAAATAAACTTCCAAACAAGCTTCTAGAAAAGTGTTCTACTTTTGCCAAACCTCCTCTCCACACACACAATTCAAAATCACAGAAAAGAATCAAGATGGAAACGATACTCCCATCATCTCTCTGCCCAGAAGCAAGCACTGCTAATATATTGATTATCTTCCCAAACATTTCCCTGGGGAATCCATCTTTCCCCCCAGCAGTGAAGATCATGGTAACAGCGGAGTTGCATTCGAATGCTCTTACTCGGTGCCCAACACTGCGCGAAACCCTTCACACCAATCATCTCCTCTTCATGACAGTCTTTTGCAGCGGGAACCATTATTGCCCACGTTTCACAGATAAAGAAACAAAAGCTGTGCTGGAAATGCAATGCTATATACCATTTCCGGTTCTCAACATCAGCACTGCCCTGTACTACTCAAAATTCTCTGGAAATGTCACTTTGTCGGCAGCATTCCCGTTCCATCCAGGGGCTGTTCTGCGATTTCGTAACAAATGGCCCTCTATCCGAAACGGGCTGTCTGCAGGTTCTGCCTGTTGTAAATGACACCCAGACGGACATCTGCCTGCATGTGTCTCTGTCTTTGCCAGAGCTGGATGGGGTCCTTAGCCACAGTGGGCTGGAGGGGGTGGCACTCACCGCTGATGACCTCCTGCCGCTTCACCTGGCTCTTGGGCAGGCTGTGCAGGGTGTCTGGAAGGATGAGCTCCCGCCAGCCCGGGGGCTCTTCTGGTTCCAGCTCCAGTCCTGACCGCCCTGGCTCCCCCTCATCTCCCGGCTCAGGGCTGTGGGACAGAGGCCTTGTTAGGACCCCAGCTTGGGGAGTCCCAGGGAGGAGCCGTCCACTCCTTAGTGTCCAACCCCCTCTGTGGCCTTGGCATTCGATGACCCCAGGTGGTTCATGCTGCAGACCAGCCCCAAATTTCTAGAAAGAAGCATCCCATCCCTCTGCTGTGACCACGGTAGAACCTCAGTGACCTCAGCATCCGATCCCCAGTTCTCTGTGACTCTGGCAACAACCCCCACCCCACTGCCATCCTCCCTGACTCTCCAGGCTGCCTCAGCAGATGGGGGGAGGAGTGACGTACGTGGCTCGTCGGGCAGGGCCAAGCACGGCCGTGGCAGAGCTGGGGTCCATGTCCACGTCACTCCGGGAGCGGCCCCCACCCCGGCCCTTAGCCCCGAGGCTGCCCCGGGAAGGCCGGCGGCGGTCACTCACCCGCAGGCTCTCCGAGCGCCCCAGACGCCCCGGTAGCCTGGACCCCGAGGCCAATGACAGAGTCAGGCAGAGACCAGGACAGAGACAGACAGAGACCAAGACAGGGACAGAGATGGGGAGAGACCAGGACAGAGACAGACAGGGAGAGACCAGGACAGGGACAGAGACAGGGAGAGACCAGGACAGGAAGAGACAGGGACAGACCAGGACAGGGACAGACCAGGGCAGGGATAGGGGAGACCAGGACAGGGATCAAACATGCAACAGAAGAGAGAGTGTCAGAAGGAGCAGTGGGATTTAGGGGTGCTAGGGCAGGGGGGTGGTCAGGGGGGATATTGAAATTTGGTTGGGGAGGGGAGGGGAACCCAGTATGAGCACAGGACTGACCCCTCCCTTCCCTGAGGCAGGGGGATGAGGCAGAGCCAGGAGTTGAGGCGGGGGAAGGGGATTCAATACTTAGCTCTTCAGCTGGGAGGGTGACGTCCCCACCCACCCCTTGCAGGGGTGAAGGGGAGGGGGTGGCCCATGGGGAGAGGGGAGGGGCTGGGAGAAATGGGGGAGGGGCTAGCCCTCCCCCCACCCAGGGCCCAGGCACCCACCTCTTCCACTTTCTGGGGAGAGAGGGGCACAGGGTCAGAGGTGGACCCCGAGGGAACCCAATCACCTCCCCCTCACCCGCCAAAGGGTCCCCAAAGCAGCGGCACAAGGACAGGCAGGGGGCAGAGCCTGCCCCCCAACTGTGAGGGGGACAGGGCCCCCGGGCATGGCACAGAGCACAGAGGGGTGGGGGATGGAGGGCAGGGGCACCAGGAGGCAGGAGCAAGGCAGCTGGGCTGGAGGCTTAAAAGAGAAGGGGGGAACGGACGCAAAAGTGAAGGGGTGCAGGGAGAGCGGCTGGGAGGAACTGGGGGTGAAGACAGGTGAAGAGGATGGGAGAGGAGGAGAAAGGGAGGAAGAAGGAGTGAAAGGGAAGGAGATGAGAAAAAAAGTGGAAGAAGGAAAAAGAAAGGAGAGAAGGAGGAGGAGCAGGGCAGAGTGGAGATGGCTCAGAGGCAGGCAGGAGCAAATGGCAGCGCGACCCTCAACAACCATCCCCCGCCCAGGAAGCCAGTTCTCACGCCCAGCTCCCCCGCTGCACCCGGCCCCGGGTACCTCTCTGTATCAGCACCCTCCTCGGTGCTCTCTGCGGGCGCTGGGAGCTCCAGGCTGGCGGGGCCCTGCGAGGGCGGGTCCCCCAGCTCCAGTGGGCCATCAACACCTATGGGGACAGCAGAGAAGAGCTAGGCTGGCTGACGGCCCCTCCGGCGCCAAGACCCACACTCTGGGGGCCTCGGTTTCCTCCATGGTGGAATGGGGTTTGGGTGGCTAAATTCATCCTGTGCCTGGCAGACACGAAATGGCTGCTCTGTCCTTCAGTGGAGGACGGACAAGACGGAAAGGCCTCTGAGGACATGGCTGCAGGGGGATGGGGCCAGGTGGGTGCAGATGTCCCAGAGTAGGGGAGGAGACTGGATGCTCTGCTCGACACCCCCACATCCATTTATTCTCCAGACCCTCAAGTGGGACTTGTGGCAAGAGGATATACCCCATTTAGAGATGAGGAGACTGAGGCTCAGAGAGCGGAGTGACTTCCAAGATATTACACAAGTAAGCTGCCAAGCCAGGCTTTGAATCCAGGCCTGGCCAAGTAGTTGTCTGAGATCCAAGGTGCTGAGGCCACAAGGAGTGTGAGAAATGAAGTTAACGGGGCTGGTGGGTTCACTATCTAAAGGGGCTGAGTGGCAATGGACTCAGAGAGGGTTCTGGGAAATGAAGCTGTGGGGGCTGATGGGAAATGCAGTCTAAGAAGGTGAGACACACATCACCAGAACAGAGGTCAGAGCCTGAGAGGGAAGCCAAGGAAAGGGTAAACTGAGGGAAGGGGGTGGTTATTAACACCACTGGTGATCAGGAGCAGGGAGGGGTAGATTTGGAGAACCAAGGGGCCATTCACTGGCACCAGGTCGATATCTGAGGGGCTGGCAGCACCAGTGCCCTGCGCCAGGTCTTCATGGAGGCCTGGCTCAGAAAACTCTCACCTGATTCCCGGTTGGGGCTATCCCCGGACAGAGGGTGCAGAGAAACTCCAGGGGTATCTTGCCCAGGAGCCCCTACATTCCGGTCCCGGGAGGGCGCCCCCAGGCCTCCCTTCCGCTCTGTAAGACCTAGCTTCTCAACTGGGGAGACAGCGAGAAAGAAAGCAGGAAATGAGACTCCAGCGACTCTAATACACAAGGGCCTAGGGGATCAAGATGCTGTACTCCAGCCCTGTCCGCCCATTACCCAGGAGACCCCCTGCCCCCAAGACCCAGAAGTGCCAGCCCCCAGCCCAGCCTCCTCCTCCCTCAGACCCAGGAGGTCCCCTTCGCTTCCCACTCCGGTTGCCAGCATGGAAGCTCTGGCTTCAGGATCATTACCGTTAGTCTCGTTTTTGAGGTGTCGCATGTCTGGGACTAAAATGAGAGATGTGACTGTGAGCTGGGGGTGGTGGGGGGTGACATGGGGAAGCTGGGGTATGGCCAAGGCCAGGCACCTCACCCTGGGGCTCAACTCGGTTCCAGCGGGCGGCATCTAGGAAGCTGCTCAGTCCTTTCTTGGTCTTGGTAGGCTCGTCTGACCGCTTGTTCCCCATCACCTGCAGGAGGTCGGGGGAGAGAAGGGGGGCTGGGCATTTCTGAGATGCCAACAAAGTAGAATCCGACCCCAGGGGCACAGAGTCCCGAGACTCCCCAGGGGGTCTCTGGGGAAGAAAGGGCCAGGTTTGGGCGCTCAGGTAAGCACCTTTTTTCGGAAGAAATTCCTCCCTGACTTCTTGTCCCCGCTCTTGGTCCGCACTCCAAGGTGGCGCATGTATAGGCTGATGGCACTGACCACAGCGGCACTGTGGGGATGGAACGGTGAGGGCCCCAACACACACACAGACATGCACACTCCCACGGATGCACACACTGCTGCCCCCACAGCCTTCCCCTCCGGCCTTGTTTCCCACCCCAACCCTACAACCACTTCCTGCTGAGTGTCTGAGCACAGGGGAGAGGGTTCCAGAGGACAGGGCCAGGGCTGTTGCTCAATGACCAGGCCCCCAGGCCCCCAGCCCCCCAACCCCCCAGCCTCTCCGCCCTTAAGCCCAGGAGACTAAACGCCTCTCCCACTGGCCTCTCTGCTTCCATCACCTCTTTTCCTCATCCGTAGAGATGGTGTGTCTGTAAAGAGATGAAAGAAGTTTGTGACAACTTTGCTAAGCCTGGGGTCGCTGTCCCCCCAGCACAAATGTCTAGCTTGCTGTCCCCTTTGAAACTGGGACAGGGAGAGAGAAGAGGCAGAGCGGGGACAGCCGAAACAACGGGGAATGAGGATCACGGAAGGGAGGAGACCCTCTCAGCGAGGCTGACGGGGCCTAAGTGCCAGGCTTGAACACAAGACCACAGACAAGACCAGGAAACTGGGAGGGAACCCCAAAGCTGGGAAGGAAAGATGCAAACCAGATGAACTAAAATGCCAGGCAGACCCAGAAGTCAGAGGATGAGCCCAAAAGCTAGGAAATGAACCCTGACGCTGCCGAGGGAGCCTAGAAATGGAATGGGGCAGCAGAGGGCGCCCCGGCGGCCCGCCCCACTCACTGCATCTCCTCCAGGTGGTTCAGCAGCTGCTCCGCCACATGCCGCTCCCGGGCCTCGAAGCTGGCACGGTCCCGCCCAACCCAGGCCTCCAGCTGGGACAGCTCCTGCTCGGAGGGCGTCATGCCCATGAGCCGCTTGGAGCGGAAGTCCTCCAGCTGACGGCTGACGGCCTCCTGCTGGCTCTGCACCACCTCCTGCACGAACTGCCGCTGGACGTCCTCAGACAAGAGGTCAGGCCTTGTGCGGTCTGCAGGGACAAGGTCAGAGGCTGTGGGTCAGTTCCCGGGAGGCTGGCTCCCCACCTACCCTTGGATTCCAACAGGAAGGAATCTCTGTTGTCCATGACAGCGTGGGAGTGTGGCCTCCCTCCCTGGGGCTCCTGGGAGGCCTGGCTCCTGCTAGAGACCTTTCCCTCATCCTAATGTCCCATCTCCTCTCCTTACCAAGTTCAAAGGAGACGGTGGGAGGGACGACCACCCGCAGAACCTGCTCAGGAGAGAGAATGGAGTGAAGGAGGGGACTCCGGAGTGGTGGGATCCAGCCTGGTGGGAATGATGGTCTGAGGGGAGGGTGTGGTCGAGGGATGGCCAGGCTGGCTGAGCACAGGGTCTCCCCAGGCCAGCGCCCTTCACGCTGCGCTCAGTGGCGCAGGGGTTGGGAGGCTCAGGGTGGCTCTCCAGAGCCAAGGGAGGGGGGGACTGGGGCTCCTCGAAGGTGTCTCTCACCGCGGTCTTGTCCAGGAAGCTGTGGTAGAAGTCGATGAAGGCCTTCTTGGCCTCCTTGGGGCCCAGCGAGCCCAGCATGTCCGCGTGCAGGCAGCAGAGCTGGGGAGACAGAGCGTGACCTGTCTCCCTCCCACCCCACTCCCCCTTGGAAAGCGCCAGGGCTCAAATGACACCTTCCCTGGGAAATGCTCCCTGATCTCCATCATCCCCTGCCCAGGGCCACCATGAGCATTTGCTAGTTTTCTATCCTGTGAAATGGTTCTCTGTGGTTCTCTCTCCTCCCTTCTGCTCCTACTCCCACCACCACTGCCAGCTACACTAAGACGGCTAGGCGTATACTAGACCCTGTTCTAAACCCCTTACACGCATTACCCTGTTCAATCACAGAGACTGTGATTAAACACAGACCCATTTTACAGATGAGAAAACTGAGCTCAAGAAGCTTGCTCAAGGTCACACAGCTAGTAACTGACAAAGTTGGGATTGGCATCCAGGCAACCTGTCTCCACTATACTCCATTGCCTAGAAATACCGTGTACAACTTGAGGGTTCACGTGTGTGTGTGAAGTTGATTCATCTGAGTTGCAGACAGGGCCCAGGGCACAGTGGGGGCTGGGGAAATAAACAGGTGGGTAAGTGGGGCTCACTCATTCACTCATCAAGTATTCCCTGAGGTTGCCTGCATGTCAGCCCTGTGCTGGCTGATGCTGGCAATGCAGTGGGAACCCCAACCTGTCCTGGCTCCTGGGGCGCTCTTGTCAGGTAAGGTCTTGGTGTGCTAAGGTCTCGCTTCAGTGAGGGTTGGACTCCTTCTCCACTCTAAACACTTTCAACAAATCTATGTCTGCCCTACCCCGTAAAGGAAAACTCCATGAGGCCAACAGGATGTAGCCCAGGGGACCACAGCTATCTCTTGGCCACCCCCCAGCCGATGAGGTGAGGGAGCAGCATGAGGACAAATCTCAAAAGGCCAGAGGTTATCTGAGTCACCGCAGCCAAGCCCCTGGCCCTCAGTTTCCACATCTGTAAAAGGACATGGCAGTCAGCACCATGGCTGAGTTCCAGGAGCTCTGAGTTCTAGAAACTCCCAGGCTCAGGAGGGGGACCCCCCCCCCCCTCGCCAGAGGGCCAAAGCATCAACGCACCACGTGAGGGGCAGCCTCTTTTCTGGAGAGAAGGCAATTTCCTGATTTCCTGCCAGTTTCTCTGAAGCTTTGGTGTCAATGTGCCCTTCTTTCTGCATCCCCTAGGCGTCCCTCCCTGGCATTTCCATCGGTCTCCTTGTCTTCCAGAGGGCTCTGCTACGCATTTCCAGTATAGTGCCGTGCCCTCAGCTAACCCCAACTTGTGGCGTGTGCTGGGCTGTACTGAGTCTTCTTGGTACAGGACCCTTGTCCACAGAGCCCCCTCCAGCCAGCGCTGTGGCTTCTTCCTTCCTAAAACACCTGCTGGATTCTCTAGACTCGGCAGGTGTGTCCAATGGCACAGCTCCGCATCGACACCCCCCAGGGATTTTCTGCCTGATACGAGTTTTCTGGATCATCGATTACATTTTCTCTGCCTTGTGGGCTGCTTGTGACGGTTTCTTGTTTCTGGACCAGGGCCTGCCATGCCACCTAGACCCAGGAAGGCTAGTGGCTTTCTCCCAAGCACCAGCCCTAAATGAGTAACTGGGAGCACCTCACAAGACCGCGTAGAGGAGGATTCGATTTCCAAAGTCCATGGGAAAGGGTGCTGTCATTGATGGGTGACACTGCCACAGGCACGGAAAGGGGGTGGGATCATGGTTTCTGTCAGGCTGCTGGATTTTCTGTCGCTCTCTGCATGACCCTGACATGTGTACTCTCCCTCACTGCTGAGATTTATATGGGGCACCTGCAATCTTGTCTAGACCACATGGCAGGCTTTCGGGTTATTTCTTGCACTGTGCATTCTGACCTCCCGGCTCATCTTCAGTGGTCTCACTCACTGAACACTGTGGACTGTCCCAGCCCCACCCCTCCCTGTGCCTACCCAGCCCTGCCCTCACCAGGGGTCCCGGGTCGAACTGCAGGGCCACGTGCTGCAGGAGGGCCATGAGGTGGACTGGGCGCCGCTTCACCTGCTCCAGGCTCTGGAACTGGCTGTTTTGTTCCTCTGTGTTCTGGGGGTGAGGACGGGGGTGGGGGGGTGAGACAGTGGGGAACAGAGGAAGGGCCTTGGGCTTGACCTTCCCCATCCAAGCTGGGAGGAGGGGGAGATGATGGTGTCTATGCTGTAATGGTGGCGGTCTGGGCAGATGTTGGGGACAGTGGATGAGATTTAATGTTATAATGCTAGGTGATGAGAACAGACATTAGAAGAGAGGGAATGGGGGTCTGTGCTATAATTCGGGGGGCAGCGATAAAAATTGGGGTTCTAGTAAAAATGGTGGGAGTCTGCTGTAATGGTGGGCAGCAAGAATGGGGTGGGGGAATGAGGAAGGAGGTTGCAGGAAGATGAGAGAGAGAAACAGATGGGCAGGGAGAGGAGACGGGGGGACAGCACCTGAGGATGGAGATCTGCACCTAAGGCAGGAAAGGACACTGAGGAGGGGACTTAAGGGGCTGGGGCCCCAGGAGCCTGGGATAGAAGCTCTCCTACCCGCCCCATCCCCCTCACCGTCTCCAGCTCATTCTCAAAATCCTCGTCCTCAGCCCCGATGATGGTGACGGGCACTGGGCCAGGCCGAGGGGGCCCTGGGGCCTGTGGGAGGGATGGATGGCTTCAGTCCCCAGAGCTCCCCACCTCACAGTCCACCAGTCCCCTCACCCCTGGCCTCTCCACTCACCGCCCCTCGGGCGACGTCCTCGGCCTCCATGGGCTCTGCAGGGCTGGGGGAAGAGGAGGGGCTGCGGTTAGGGGAGTGGGAGGAGGAGGCAGAGGGCGGTTACTCACAGATTCCTGGCCCAGGTGTGAAGGTGAGTAAACAGCCTCCCCCGCCCAGGCCTCCACAGCTCAATGGGGCCTCTGTGCGGCGACAAAGAGCCCTTCAGAGGCCAGCCGGGGCGGGAACCCAAGGACAGGGAGCCGTGTTGGGGGGGAGCTGGAGGCCCAGGAGCCTGGGTCCACAAGAGAGCTGTGGCCATGAAAGCCTGCAATTTTGGGTCTCTAAGCAGGAGAGGGCTGGGGGCTCAGACTTTTGGGTCTGAGGGAGGAGGGGGCTGTGGGTGGGGTCGTGGGGAGACAGGGCCTGGAGGCAAGCAGAGTTGGGAATGTTATAGGGGATGTAGGAGAGAGATAAGTGGGGTGTAGGGGGCTCTCCTCTGATCTGTGACAGGCTTGGGGCAGGATGTTGCTTCTGAACCCACCAGCCCCACTTCCTGTGACAGGAAATCACAATGGCAAATCCCCCACCCCCCCAACTCTCTCCACATAAGAAAACAAAACTCCGAACCCTCCTCCCTCAGGGACCAAGAGTCGGAGAACCCAGAAGTTCTTTCCCTCAGAGACCTGGTATCTTTCCTGGCTTCCAGGCCCGGAAAGCAAGGGATGGTCCTCACCCTACGTCTGGTCCTCACCGTCTGTCCGTCTGTCCTTTCAGTGCTCCTCTCCTCATCTGGCTCTCCTGGGCTGTCTCGCCACTGAATCTGTTTCATGTCTTTGCCTCTCTTCTCCCTGTTTCCTCATTTTTCTCTCTCCCTTCCTTCAGACCTGTCTCATTCTCCCCACCTTCTCTGCTTCCCCTCCCCACTCCTCCCCCTCAGCTGCTACACTCCAGCTCTGCTTCTCTTGCTCCGTCCTTCCCCTCTGTCTCTCTTCTGTCTTTGCCTCTGTCTGCCCACATCTGATTTCTGTGGCGCTGTCCTGCACCTCTCTAAGTCGCTATCTCATGTGCTGTCTCTCATCTCTCTCTCTCCCATTTCTTGCTGTCTCTCCCATCTTCTCTCCTTTAGGGTCTCACTTCTCCCCGTATCTTCCCACTGTCATCTTCTGTGTTCTGACTAATGCCACAAGAGCCCGTATCAGGCAGAAGGGAACTGTAGAAAGAGGGGTGGAGGGCCGGCCCAGTGGCGTGGTGGTTAAGTTTGTGCACTCTGCTTCGGTGGCCCAGGGTTCACCAGTTCAGATCCTGGGTGAGGACCTACACACAGCTTATCAAGCCATGCTGTGGCAGTGTCCGACATACAAAATAGAGGAAGATTGGTAAAGATATTAGCTCAGGGACAATCTTCCTCAAGCAAAAAGAGGAAGATAGGCAATAGATATTAGCTCAGGGACAATCTTTCTCAAGCAAAAAGAGGAAGATGAGCAACAGATGTTAGCTTAGGGACACTCTTCCTCACCAAAAAAAAAAAAAAAAAAGAAGAAGAAGAAGAAACGGGTGGGACAGATTAGCCAGGGGAGAGGGGGCTGTCCCCATAGCTCAAAGCTATTTATAACCCTAGTCGCCTGAGACCCACCCTTCCCTCTTCCACAGGCCTCTCTCTTCCACAGGCCTCCTCCCTAGCACTCAATAAATGGTTGCTATGATTTTAATTGTGATCATTAAATAACGATGCTGTCTAGAGTGTCCAAATGCCATCCTCTGGGTTCACCTGAGCAGGCATCATTTTTATTCTTTTCCATACAGTGTATTTGTCCAACAGCCAAGCTTGGGTAACTTAAGATTTGAGCATTGTGAAATGTTCACATAAATAAATTTGCAAACCAAGGCAGAAAAAGAATAGTAATTATTTATTATGAGAGCCAGACTTACATAGCACTTGCAGTGTGCTGGGCATTGCTCTAAGTGCTTCTCACACAGTAATTCACTTAACTCTCACAACCCACAAGCACCCCATGCTATTATCATTCCCATCAGAGATGGAAAACCTTCACCAGGCCACCAGCTGCAACTTTGGGGCTGGAAAACATGACCACAGACACGGAGGGTGCAAGCTCGTCCCACTCAGGGGTGGAAAGGTTTGACAGATTCCAAAAGGGCCAAGGAGAGAACACGTTATCTGAGTGAATGCTCAGTGCCAGGCAGGCCCCAAATAATGCACTTGACATTATCATCTCCTTTATTCCTTATCACAATAATATGAAATCCTAGCTAACACTTAATGTGCCCTAAGTGCCACTAAGTATGTGCCAGGCACAGCAGTACTGCTTCATAGGTATTAACTCAATCCTCTCAGTGACCGTGTGAAGTCAGTATTATTATTATCATCCCCAGTTTACAGAGGAGGAAACTGAGGCACAGATCATAAGGGATAGAGCCAAGATTCAGACCCAGGCAGTCTGGCTCCAGAGTTTATGCATTTAACTACCAGAATGTTATGCTTCAGAGCAGGGGGAACCCTCACCCCAACATTAAAAAACTAAAATCTGAACCAAAGCTGAGACACATCAGGTCTCCTTATGGGGTCTGGGAAGTCAGGGATATGTGGATACTGTGGTCTTGGCAGGAGAGCAGTTAGACTCGGGGACTCCACAGAGGCCTGGGGCTCAGAGAGGATTTGGAGGGGGAAGGGTGGCTGCTTAGAAGATGAGGGATGGGGGGGGTCCCACAAAGGCTGGAGAATTATAGGTTGAAGTTGTACGATGGATCTATAGGCAACTGACAAGGCCTGGGGTCCAGCAGAGGGGGTGCTATGTGCATGGGGCTGTAGGGGTGTCAGGGCAGATTTAGAAGCTTGTTAGGGGTAGGGGGTCCTGAAGCAAAGCAGGCACATGGGTGGCTGGGTTCCATGCAGGACTCAGGGTCTATAAGATACTGGGAGAATGACTCTGGTCTCCAAGAATCTCTGGAAGCCTTAACCTAAAACACAGAGTAGTCAAAGTGAGTCCATGGGGGGGGGGGGGGGGGCCTTGGAATGTATAAAGCCCCAGATTCTATTTGATACACGCTAGGTCTCGGAGGATCCGGGGATCACACAGGATCACGACTCCACAGGGAAAGTAGCCCGTCTGTAGGACCGCTGGAGACTTAAAAGGATAGAAGAATTCTGTATGAGCTTGTGGTGGTCCCCGAGACCCAGGATCTACAGGGCCTCAGATTCTAGGGATGCTATTGATCTATGGGGACCCAACATCTGTAAGGAGCCGGGCCTCCATGGGGGGGGGGGCGCTAGCAGGAACCTGGAGGGGCTGGAGGACCTTGTAATCTACATGGAACGCGGCGGGTCTACACGAGCCCAAATGACACATGGGACATGGCGGGTCTACACGGGCCCCAAATCCTCCAGGGGACGTGGCGGTGTGCACGGCTAGTGAGGCTGGGGCGGACGTGCAGAGTCAGGGTCTGACGCCCGCCGGGGTCCGCGTCCCTCACCTGCTCCGGGTCGGAGGAGAAGCCACTGCAATCGCCAGAACCGAAGCCTCCGCGCGCCGGCTCCGGCCTCCCCCACCCCGGCCTCCGAGTCGCTCTAGCCGCCCCAGAGTCAACCTTTGCTTCCAGCTCCACTCCTCCCGCCAGCCGCTCTAGCCCGGCTCCTGCCCAGCTCCTGCCCAGGCGATTCTACTCCTCCTGCCGGCCGCTCTAGCTCTCCACGGCGCCACGCTGGCCCAATAGGGTCGCTCTGGCCTGTCTTGGAGGGCTGGCGTTTCCGTATCTCGACTGCCCCCGTCATTCTCCTGGGCCCCGCGCCCCGCCCCCCGCCCGGGGATGGGGATGGTTCCAGCCCCTCTGCCAGGGCTCCGTCCGAGATCTCCGAGGCGCTCTGGCCCTTAGCTCCCGGACTGGGCTCCCTGCCCTATCTTGCTTCCCTAACTCCGGGACCAGCTGAGTTCCCAACGCTGGTACATTAATTCTCCCCGCACCCCTCCCCCGCACACTTTCCGCTGCGGCTGGAAAGCAAAAAGCCTGGGTTCAAGCGTACCTTTCCCTCTGATATGCAGAGTAACCTGGAAAAAGTGATTACTTCTCTCCCGGCCTCAGTCTTCCCATCTGTACAATGGAGGAAGATCTCCAGCTCTGTCTCCTACAACCCACCTCCCAAGGTATAATTAATGGTCCCGAAAAAGAGCTCTCCAAAAACGCGTTCAAAGGCGCTCTGCAGCTTTCAGCTTCACCACGCCTTACGGCATTGTTATGGTCGTTTTTCTTTTTAGGTGGCTCTAAAGCATGCGGGGTTGGAGGGCGGCGCTTAGCGGAAAGCACCTGCGAGTTCAAATCCCAGTTCCACTCGGCCTCACGATGTGTGTGCCCCGTGTGAGTCGGTTCTGCTCCCTGGGCCTCAGTTTCCCCACCCGTACAACGTGAGTGATCATCCGTCCTCTGCTGGACAGTTGGGAGGCCTTGGTCCGGGCCTCGCACCCCTCATCCGCCCTGGGCACTCAGCAAGTATTACTTCTGTCTTTGCCCCCTTTGACAGATGGGAAAACTGAGGCCCAGGAAGAGGTGGCCGCGGCTCAGTGGTGCCGCGAGGAGGCCCCTCCACGGCCGGCAGCGCCCCAGCCCCTCCCTCCTCCCCCCACTTCCCCTGGCCGCCGAAGGGAGGGACGCCGGGCGGGGCCGGGGCGGGTGTACCTGGTGTCCGCGCGGGGAGGTGACCGGCGGGGCGCCCGAGGTCGGGCTCGGCGATCCCGGGCCCTGGCTCCCGGCTCCCGCTTCCTGGCTCTGGCGGGGCAGGAAGTTGGGGCGTTTTTCCGGAGGCCCCCGCCCCGCGCCCCTCCCCGCTTCCTGCCCGCGCCCCGCGCCCCGCCGGCACCTCCGCTTCCTTCCCCTTCTCGCCGCCCGCCCGCCCCCCTCTCCGCGCTCCGCCCGGGACCCGCGGGTACCGGCCCCGCCCGACCTCTGCCGGCCTGTCTGTCTGTCGGTCCGCAGGGCGCGGCTCGACGCTTCTCACATCTGCCTGGCGTCCGCCATCGCCTCCCTGCCGGGGCTGGGGGCGAGGCTCACCCTGCCTGCGCCTCACTCTGCGCCGCAGCCTCCCCTGCTTGCCGTCTCTCTGTGTCTCTTGGTCTTCCTTTCCTTCTTTGCCTCTCTGTGTGTGTTTCTGTCTGTGTCCGTCTCTCCGTCCCTGTCCCTGTCTCTCTCTCTCCCCTTTTCTCCGTTGGGGTCTTTCCCTTCCGCTCTCCGTTATCTCTCCTCCTCTCTGTCACTTTCTCCCTCAGAACCATTCTCTTCCCTTCTCTGGGTCCTCTGGGTCCTTCTGCATCTTTCTCCATCTCAGTCTTTTCCCAGCTGTTGCTTTCAGGGGTCAGTCTCTCCATGTCCATTTTTCTATGGACCCTTCTTTTCTTTCTATCTCTTCCTGCTATCTCTTTCTCAGTATCGCTGTCTCTCTCTGATTCCCCTTCCCCTCATTGTCTTTCTCTTCTCTTGCTCTGTCTCTTTGTCACTAGATCTCTGTTGCAGTCCCTCCACTCTGTATCTCAGAAACTCTGCATCTCAGAAACTCTGCATCTCTGTGCCTCTCTGTCATTGCCCCTGGGTCTCCCCACCATCCCCAAGTTAGGGCCACAGACTCTCCAAATCCATCTGTTAAAGGCCACCCCCAGAGGACAGATGTGGCCTGGCCAGAGCCACAGTTCCATACCGGCCCCACCAGACAGTCCCCTGTGTTTGTACCTGTGTTTGTAGGACTCAAATACTAGTAAATAAATATGGTCACCGCCCTCCATCCTGTGTGCCCCCTGCCCTTTGCTCAGGGACATGGCCTAGGCTGGGGCCCTTCTCAAGACACTCCTGTTTCTCTCAGAGGGCAGCCAAGACTGGCTACCTGGTCCCAGGTGTGGGGAGTGGGAAGGGGCTGGGGGTCCAGAACCCTGGGGCTGAGGGGGCTGGGGGCCTGGACTCGTGGGTCCCAGAGGAGGGGGGTGATCCCTGTGAGATCCATGACTACTGCCAAGGTCTGCAGTTGGGAAGGATTTATTATCACTAAGTGGCCATGACAGAGCAGGGAGGGGGAGGTGGCACTAACGAGGCTGCTACAATCAGCTCCCCTAGAGGCAGCGATTAAGGGCTCATTACCCGCTGGGGGTGGGGGGGGGGGAGGCTGGGAAAGGCGCAGGGGGAGGATTGAGTTCGGGTGTGGGGCAGAGATGAGGACAGTCTAGAGGGAAGAAGAGTGGACACTCCTCAGCGGGAAGTTCAGTCAGGACACTCCCAGGAAAGATTGTGAAAAGACCGCGTTCCAGGGAAGTGGGGAGAGACACAAATTGGAAGCACAGCAGATGGGGGCAGCCCAGCCGGGTCACGGCTTCTCCAGCTGGACGTCTCCGATGTGGAGGCTGCCCACGTCCTGGTAGGTGCCCTGGAGGCCCCGGGAGATGTCCTCGTACATGGAACAGTCATCGAGGTTCAGGCCCTGGGGTGGAAATGTGGTGATGGGTCTCAGTGTCCTGATGCCCAGGTCCTTGCCCCTAGCCACACCAGGGGGAACCCCGTGTGAACCCCCCCAATGCACCTATCCCTAACCTGTCCCCACCCTCCACTCACCTCATAAAGATTCTCATCTTCGTAGTCATCCTGGATGTCTGGCCCGAACTTCAAGTTCTGCCATCGTTTCTGTCGGGGGATTGGGAACGTCAGTGAGGAGGGGGCAGCATATGTTTTCAGACCCTCCTGGATGCCAGGAGGGGCTTTACCAGTGAGGGTAAGGGACATGCCCAAAGCCACATATCCAGTGAGTGGCAGGTCTCTCTGGGTCCAAGCCATTGTCCTTCTGGCTGTCTCCACTGCCTTACTGTTCTCCATGGATAACAACAACGATAATAGTAAATAGCAATAGTTGCCCTGTGGCCTAAAGGGAGGCTGGTTCAGGTCAGAGACTCTGGGGGGACACCCAGCCCTCATCTTCCCTGGCCTGGGCTATATCTGGAGGGCTACAGCACTCCTGGAGGTGGGGCGAGTGAGGCAACCCTGGAGGAAGACTGAGCACCCTGCAAAATCCGTTATATTAATTCATTTAGTCCCCACAGCCCCTGTGAGGTGGGTGCTGTCACTCCCTCAAGTTTTAAGTGGGGACCCTCAGACTCGGAGGGGCCTGGTCCCCGCTGGCTTACCCTGAACAGCAGCAGCGTCCCAGGCACCACTGCGCAGAACAGCAGGATGATCCCCTCGGCTGTGATGATGTTGTTCTTGGTGCCCTCCCCCATGTCCAGGAAGGGTCTGGGGAGCGGCTCTGTGAGGGGGGTGCTGCTCAGAACCCTGGCACCTCCAGCCCTCCCTGGCCTCCCGGCCCCGCCCCACCCCGCCCAACCAGGCCCAGGACCACTGAAGCCCCCACTGGGCAGATGAGAAAATTGGCCAGTGTGTGCGAGCCAGGGAGTGAGTATGCCCACTGCGGGCAGTGGTCCCATCCCCATGTCCCAGATGAGGAAGCTGAGCATCCCCAGCTGTGGAGGGACCTCGGGGCCAGGGCCCAGGCACTCACCACGCACGCGGAGGTAGGTGCCACAGGACTGCTTGGTCTCGTTGCCTTCCTTAGCTTGGCACCTGTACATGCCCCCATGGCTCTTATTCACCTGCTGGATGGTCAGCTCGCCCATGGGCCCCTTGCCATACTCCAGGAACATGGGAGGCCATGTGAAGTTGCTTTGGAGGATGCGCCACCAGGTGATGTTGATGTGGCTCCCTGGGCTGCTGCCATTGTGCTTGCACTGGAGGCGGGCCTCATCCCCCACGCTCACTGTCACTGATGGCGGGCCCCCATCCACCCACAGGGCCTGGCACCCAGGGCCTGTGGAGAGGCAGATGGGTGAGGGGCTGCAGGTGAGCACTAGGCCCAGCGCTGGGCTCTGCAGCTGCAGCACTCCTGGGTGTGTGGGTGCAGGGAGTATGAGGACACTCTTGGGGGAGGTGGGCGAGGGGAAGAGAGGGTGGCATTGGGAGCAAGGAGTGAGGTTGCCTCTGGGGGAGGGAGTTGGGATAACGTACAGCCGATGAGGGGGTGAGGAGGAACCTAGAGGAGGAGAGTGAGACACCCTGGGAGGAGAGAGAACACACCTTGGGGGTGGGGGTGGTGGTGTGAGGACATCCTGGGGAGGAGAGTGAGGCACCCAGGGGTGGTGCCACACCCCTGGGGGTCCCCACTTACCAACAACCCCACGCCCACTCTGTGCTTTGGCCCCACTGGACTCACTGGCATCTGGATATTTGGTTCCCTCATACTAGAAGTACCTTGCCTGGGCAGCTCCTTCCAGTATCAGTTTGGGCATCACCTCCTCCTGAAGGCCCTCCTGGTGCACTTTCCTACCGCAGCCCCAGCCCGGCCCGGTGTCTGGCACTTTATCTTGCGTAATTGTCACAAGACCCTCAGAAGTAGGTTCTCTCATTGTCCTCACTTTACAGGTGGGATGGCTAAGGCCCAGGGAGGGCAAGTTGGCTGCCCAGCCTCACCAGGGCAGCAGGAATGGCTGGGGGTTTAAACCCCGGGCCCCCTGGGCCTCTTCCTGCCAATCTTTGGCCTGCCCTGTGACCCCAGGCCCGCCCCTCATTCTCTGAAACTTGCATGTGTCAACCTGGGGGTCAAAGGTGAGTCCATTCGTGGGCTGGGCAGGGGGTTGGAGGAGGGCTTCAGCAGGGTGGTTGGTGAGAGGGAGGGAGCCAGGGGCGGCCCAGGCTGGCTGCTCTGGGAAGCCCCAGCTCTCTGCCTTCCCAGGTCTGTCCACATGGCTGGCTGTACCTCTTCTAAAGGGAGGAGGAGGGAGGTGAGGAAGAGAGGAGGAGGAAGAGGTGGGGGAAGAAGCAGCAACCTCAGGGGCATGGGCTCCAATCCCGGCTCCTAGTCTAACCTTGAGTGACCGGCCCTCTCTGTGAACTTCTGGGCCAAACAGGGTGGTCACAGCCCCACCAGCTGGTATTGCACAGGGGAGGTGGGGGGCGATGTCGATGAGGCGCCGCCTCCCCCAGAACCCAGAAGGGGCTCCCTAGGCAACGGGGACTGAGATTTAAGTCAGAGAAGGAGACAGCTTTTTTGTCCTCTGAAGCCGAGTGCTACCCCCAGGTCCTCTTCCTACCCCCAGCTCTGGAGCTCAGTCAAGGGTGACCTTAGTTCCTTATTTTGACCTGTGCAGATGAGGGGGTGGGGAAAGCGTCACTCTTTTGCCTGTGCCTTCCTCCATGGGGCTGTGGATGCCCCTTAAATGTCGCTGAGCCTCCTCCAGCCTCCCCTCGGTGGCTGGCTTGGGACAATCAAGCAGACAGATGCTGCTTCTACAGGGCCTTTCCCAGCTCCCCTTCCTGATGCCCCCCCAGCGCCCTTCCCTCTGCCTGTGCCCGCGCCCTCTCCAGCCTCTCCAGTCTCCCCACCACCTCCCCCCAGCACCTGCCTGTTAGCCACATACCCACGCCAGCAGCAGAGATCAAGAAGAGGAGGAAGAGGGTGGCAGGCGGGGCTTGGAGGACTCCAGGAGCCCCAGGCATCTTCTCCCAGTGTGTTGGTTGGTCTGGGTTGCAGCAGTCCTGGGGTACCAGATCCCACTTCGGCCGGGCCCCAAACCCCGCCCCACTTCCTGCCCAGCCCTCCCGGAGATGGGCTCCACTGGCCCCACGGCTGGGCCCTTCGGCTGCTGGGCCGGGGGCAGCCCCTGCCAGTACGCTGCTTCAAGAGTGCCACTTCGGGCCCAGAGTGGAGAGGAACCGCTCCCTGCACCTGTGTGGCCACAACTCCCCTGAGGGCAGGCTGCTCGGGTGGGAGGAAGAGGCTGGTTCAAGGCCTGGCTTGGCTCTGGCTCGTCACTGGCCGAGCCCTGGGAAGGAAGCCTAAGGGAGCCAGAGTTCGGGGTGTCTGCTGTGCACAGGTGGTCAGGGTGCTGCTTCTGAGCTTGGTTTCTGCCCCTCACTGGCCTTGGGCAAAACTTGACCTGTCTCTGACCCTCCGTGTCCTCACTTCTTGGGGTTGGAAGTGAGAATTTAAAGGAGCTGTGCATGCACAGCACTGAACGTAGGGCCCAGCACACAGCAGGTGCTCCGGAAACGTTGGTTACTACTGATGATCCTGAGGAATAAATGAGGCAGGCTGGCCAGCTCTGTGATGAGATGGTGGCTTCCCTTTGAGAGCCTCAGCATTTTTAATCCAAGAGATGATGATAAGAATACTCCCTGGTCTTATGACATGACCGAAGGAGTTGGAGCCACGATGGGCTCTTTCTTGGTGTTCTTTCACTTCAGCCTCCCCACAAGTGGGCAAGATAGGCTACCCCCCATCTTACAGAGGAGGAAACTGAAGCCCAGAGAGGGGACACCGTCACTGTCACTTGCCTGGTGTTATATAAGTGGAGCAGAGATTCAAAGTCACTTACATGTGTCCAGGTTCTTTTGAACATCATTTCAGGTCAAGTGGGAGAGAAATGGGGTCCACACGATGCGGGTGGGGAATGACATGAGGTTGTTGAGGTGTTTGCAAGCAGTTAGGGGACCACCACACACACTCAAGAAAACACATAGGAAAAAAATTTATCGCAGGGAGAGTTTTGGTAGCAAAAACTGGCAAACAAACGAAAAGCCCATTTGCAGGAGATTGGATGCATAAATTGTGGTACAGTCAGCCAATAGACTAATACACAGCAGGAGAACAGGCAAAGCTTCACATGTCAACAAGGCTGCATCTCAGGAATAACATGGAAATGAGAAAAAATATATTTTCATGATACAGTTGGCTTGTTTTCAAAAGGCAAAAAACACCGTGTGCTGTTAGGGACACATGCGATTGTAGTAAAGGTGTAAACCTGTGCAGGGGAGGGACACCCAATTCCTGAGAGGGGTTATCTCTAGGGAGGCCAGGGGTGTAACTGGGACGGTACACAGAGGGCTCTGTCTGTCTTAGTTTTGTGTCTTGTTTTGCTTAAGCTGGGTGGTGACTTCACAGGTCTTTGTTACACTACTATGTATTCTGTTTTGCATGCTTGACATGTTTCATAATTTTTTAAAAATGCAACTGTCACCCACACAGAAGAGCATAGGCCTCAACAGTTCAAGATTGCTGGGTTTGAATCTCAGCTCTGCGAACTGACTGGTCGTCTGAGCCTCAGTTTCTCCTCTTGTAATCTGGGCACAATCCCCCCATTTTATGAAGCTGTAAGAATATTTATGAAACAGTGTGCTTAGCACAGTTCCTAGGACACAGTTCCCCTTCTCTGGTCCCAGGGCCCCCCTCCCTTCCCTCCAGGGAGGCAGGTGTTTTGTTGGGCCCCTCGAAGGTCATTAGTCCCTCTGTGCTTCAGTTATGACCCCTACCTAGGAAGACTTGTTCCAGAGGCTGCAGCCCAGGAATTGACCTCCTTCAGCATCCTTCAGCGGCCGAGCCAGTTTCCAGGCCCTCGACTGCCCCCCAGCGGCTGGAGAGGCGCTGCCAGGAATGCGGACCCTTTCAGATGGGGTTGGCATGTTGGGTACCTCCACCTCCCACTTAGCCAGCACCTCTGATGTCTGGCTTTCCACGTGGAAACCAGATGCTTCGTGTTGTTTTCTCATGACAACTCTGGGAAATGTCTTCATCCTCAATGGGCAAAAGAGGAAACTGGGGCCCAGAATGGGGAGTGACTGGCTCAAGGCTGTTCCCAGAAGAGTAACCCTTTAGGCCTCATTTTCCCATTTCCCTCACTTCCAAGAGACAGTGCACCCTAGTGGCTGAAGCCCGGGGCTGGAGCCAGGTTGCCTGGGTTCAAACGCTGGCTTTGCCACCCCCTAGCTGTGGGACATCAGGCAAATTACTCAAGGCATGACTTACTTTCCCCATCTCCAAAATACGGGTGCTCTTTGGCACCTACTTCACAGGGTTGTCGGGTGTACTACATGATGTAATATTTATAAAGCACCTTGCACGTGGTAAGCTCTCGGTGTTTATTCAGTACAAATCTTCTAGCACTGACAACTTCCACGCTGGAAGGATGACGGCTTCATTCCTCACCGGGTGTATAGCACTCTTTGGTTTGATAGTCTTTCCATTTTGAACATCTTGCTCTTAAATTTCGGTAATACCAGCTGGTTGTCTGCCAGATGTGCTGCTCTGAGCCAAGGTACTCTCTCCATTGTCTCTCCCCGAATCTCTCAGCAGTAAGCAGCGGTAGACGAGTGGAAGGCTCAGCGAGGAAGTAAGTTGTTCACGGTCACAAAGAATTAGGGGGCAGAGTTAGAATTCGAAGCCCATCGTTTGGAGTTCAAAGTCCAGGCTTGGCACTGGGAGGAAATGGGTCCGATCTGAGCACTAACTGGGGTCGGAGGAACCTGGGGCCTTAGCCAACTCAGGTGCAGCATCTTAGTTTTCCCCGACCGAGAGGTGGGTCCTTTCCAGGCTGTCCCTTGCCCATTGGGCGCTCTTCGGAACTCCCGCCGCGACCAGGGGGGTCCAATCACAGGCTGTGCTCCCGCCCCATTCCCGCCAAGAGCCAATCGCTATGCAGGGCCGTGGAGGCGGCGCCACGTGAGCCCGGGGAACTCGGCCTCTGCGCAGGCACCTCGCTCGCCCCTCCTCCGGGATGTAGGTGGCTGCCCGGCGCCAGCCTGCTCCACCCAAACTCTGGGGCCTTGCGACAGGCTCCATTTCTCAGTAGGGCCCAAGGCCACCGATCCGTTAAGTGCAGGCCAGTGAAAGGAGATGCACCTTGGCTGGCAGCACTCACCTGGAGTGAGGGTTGTCTGCCCTTGCCCATCTCCTTCCAGGGAAGAATCTGAGCCCTAAGACCCTCCTAATTTGTTCCAGTAGGGGGCAGTGCCACCTGGCAGCCCAGGCCCCAGGTGGGGCCACTGCTTGAACAGGCATTCCTTTCAGTTTCTCATTTTCTGAAAATTGCAAAGACAGGATGTGGGGGAGGTGCAGGCCTCCGGGCCTGGGCTACCCCCCAACCAGCCCAGCCCGGGCATCCTGCCTACTTGGGGAGGAACTGCTTGAACAGGAAAGGCTGGGCCTCAGGCTTTGGAGGCTACTGGGTGCCACCACCACCCAGGGACCCCTAGCCCTTCTCTTTCACAAAGGACCGGAAGTGCAGTGCTCCTTCCTCATGCCCCCAAAGAGAAGAGAAGCAGCCAATCAAGAGAGACCCAGACCAGATTACGAACGAGGCAATTTATTAACCAGCATCATTTGTTCTAATGCTTCTTGTTGGCAGCAGCCACCTGTGGGACAAGATGGCAGAATAATTAAGATCAGTCATGGGGCGTGTGTTTGGGCACTTTGTAATAGCTACCCTCGGGACACCAGGCATCCTGATTCGTGGTTTCACATGTATTCATCTCATCTAATCCTCACAACCCCTAGGTATTTGCCCATTTTACAGAAGCCTACATAAACGGGGACTCAAGGAAAGGGGGTCTTGGAGTGACATTCCAACCTCTGCCCACTGCCCTTTGTCACCCACTGATGTTTGTGCTAGGCCCTGCTCTGCCCTGGAAGAGCTCACCTTCTCCTTCCAGACCACCTGCTCCTAGACACATTCCATAGTCTTTCCTGACACTTGACTAAACACTCTAAGGCTTCTAGGAGGCCTGAGGCCATACAGAAAGAAGAAAACCAACAACGGGTTCATGCCAGGCTCTGGGAGCTCTTGCTGCTGTAGCTCACTGACTCCTCACCCTCACCTTGTGCAGATCATTCTACAGACAGGGAGACTGGCTCCAGGTGACTTGACTCTGCCCCAAGATGTCCAGCCAGGCTGCCTCCCCCATCTGATGCTCACTAAGCGTGAAGAATAAGGAAACTGCAGCCAGAATCTCTAAGGCGGCTGACCTGGGAAGATGGAGTCGTGTGTGCGGGAACATGCTATATGAGAAGCAAGCTCAGCTGCCTCCTGGGCCTGGGTTCCCTTTCCCTGACAGGCATTTCCAACCAGCCCCAGCAGGAAGTCAGTCAGGTATGTTCTTTCTCTCTGCCCCCCAGCCCGAGGCAGCCCTCCTCGAGCCCCACCAGCCTGGGCTCTGGAAGTGCCAGGCAGTGACCGAAGAACCCAGCCCTGGCTCGCACCCAAGCCTCACCTGTCCAGCGATTCTGTCTAGATCTCTCTGTCCCTGAGGTGTCAGTTTGCGGCCTCTGTGGGAGAGAAGGGTCAGGCAATCCCGGGTGAGTGCAGGCTCTCAACCCCATCCCTGCCAGGCCTCTCCTGGATGTGAGCCAGGCTTCCCAAAAAGGCACCTGGCCCCAAGACCACATGACACCAGCCAAGTCCCACTGAGGGCCCCAGTCAGCTGCATTCTAACGAGCTAGGGGCAGGAGTGGAAGCCCCCCTGGGAACTGACGGGGTGTCGTTTGTGCAAGCATTAGATCAAAAGCCCCGAAAAATCAATTGGGAAAAGTTAACGAGCAGGCTAATGAAGGTGGACAGTCGCTAAATTACCTTCCTGGAGCCCGGGGTAGTCAGCCACAGAGGTCGGGGTGAGGGCCCTTGCTGTCCGCTTTTTGGCAGAATCCTCTGCCTGCCTGAGGGGCAGGTACAGACCATGCGGGACGGACCTGGCACCTCTTTGTGCGTGGGGAGTGGGATGGCCCTCGATAACTCCATTATAGGTGTTCTGGCCCCAAGGCTCCTCCATTACCCCCTGCCCTTGCTTACCCATCTTGGTCCTTTTCCACCATTTTCAGCCCCTCCAGGGCTTGGAGGACCCTGCGGGCCACGCTCTTGGAGCCTCTGCTAAAATGGCTGGGCATGACACCGTTTCTCTGACGTCCCCCATAGATCTTGGTCATGGAGCCGACTCCAGCACCACCCCGGAGGTACAGGTGCCGCGCTGTGGAAGCTGGGTTGGGTGCAAGGGAGACTTGAGGAACCTTCTCAGGCAGAGAAGTCTCCTCCCCACAGCTGAGGCAGGCTGAGAGAAGGGCCTCGCTCAAGGTCACACATATACAATTCTCGGTGTGGCAGCTATTTCTCCCCATTTTAGAGCAGAGGAACTGAGCATACACACACAACCTGACCTCTACCTCCAGCTCTCCCACAGCCAAGCTGCCCTGCACCCCAGGCCCAGCCTAGGAGACCAGGACACACAGGCAAAGGAGGAACTGCCACATCATGTGACTGGGCAGGGAACCCACCTCCCCAGGGCCACATTCTTAGCTGTCACTGCATAGCCACGCTGCTGTGAGGTGGACCTGAGGTTCTGTGGGTAAAGGCCAGCAGGTGTTTAAGCCATGACTGTCCGTCTCCATGTGCCCGGGCCTGAGAGGCATGAGTGAGAAGGGACCCACTGCCGCCCAAGTGCAGCTCGCTGAGCCCCCTCAGACCTGGAGAGCTTGGGCTAACAGTGGGGGCAGGGCTGACACTATACAGTGGATGTTTCCAGCCTGGATTGTGCATCACCCTCTGGGATCACTGGGATTCTTGTCCCTAGACTGGCTTGGGCAAGTTCCTGGTCCACTCCCGCCAGCATCCGTGGAAATGAGCTCACCTTTCTGTTCACCTAGAGCCCCATCTGCCAAACCCTATGTCATCTACTTTTCACATTTTCTCCTATGAGGTAATGAGACAGCCTTAGGAGCTGGCTTGATGGTGTGGCCTTGGCAAGTCACCTACATTCATCTGAGAACCAGGAGTAACAGTCCCTAAGATAAGGGTTATTGAGGATTCCACTGGTATCTGTCAAGGGCTAGTCTCCCTTACAGAAAAGGAAACAGGCTCTAGAGGGCACTCACTGGCCTCATGTCACACAGCTCTGGACAGACAGCCCCTCCAGACTATTCTGGTTTTCTGTCTTAGGGGGCCACTGAGGTTTGAAGCAACAGGAGCCCAAGGTACAAGAAGTACCCCAGACTTCAGAAATCACAGGCCCTGCCTGGCTGGGAGCTCAAGGGCAGAGACCCCAGGTCACCCCAGGACCATCAGAGACCAGCAGTTACGTTTGCCCAAGTGACTACTCTTAGTCCTGAAGTCCAGCAGAGGAATTAAGGATTCATTCCTTCAATAACTACTTATTGCTAACAGCCGACCACTGGGCCATGTCCGTGACCCTTCAGTGTTGTGAGCTGAGGGTGCAGGGTGGGACTGACAGGTGAGGAGGTGAGGTGGGCTCCTGCCGCCTCCAGATGACCCTCCCAGAGCAGTTCTCCCAGACCTCTTGCTCCCAGCCTGCTCCTGCCCTCTAAGATTGTCTCCAGATACAGCAATAGGCTTCTGGGGGCCAAGAGCGCAGCCCAAACCCTCACCACCTCTCCAGGACCACTGTGCGGCCTCTCCCTGGTCTCATTGCCTCTCTCTGGCCTCTACGCATTTTAAAACCACTCTCCTTAGTTTTTATCCTTACCCTATCCTTTATGCCATTGTGCTGCTCCTCTTCCAGGCGTCAAGCTGCTCACACTGTCAGAAGCCACCGCCCACAATCTTTCTGCCAGTAGAGTGACATCACTGGAAAACTCCACCCTTTAAGACCAGCTCAAATGCCCAACAGTGACTGCCATCTCTCTCGTGCCTGTACCTGGCCATGCCCTGGCTCTGGGTGGAGATGTGCTCTCCCACTTGGGCTGGGAAGCAAGACGGCCTCAGGAAGGGGGTAGGATGAACATCCCTAAGCACACAGACCCCCAGGAGTGCTTCGCACCACAAACAGGATGCCTAGCCTGGGTCTTACCAAGTCAGGACCAGTGCTCAGCCCAGTCCACCTGGGCTTGGTATGGAAAGGGGTGGCCAAGTCCTGAGCTGTCCTGCAGATGGGGTATGAATCCCAACACTGCTCCTCACCAGCTGTGACCAAGTCTACTCCCATTTTAGGTGGTCTGTGTGGTGGCACTAAAGGGGATGGCTTACTTAAATATGGAGCAGGGACCGACAGTTCTGCTCAGATAAGCCCAACTATTAGTTTCTTCAAGGCGGGTGGGGGGGTTATGGTTTAAATTTTTAATACTGTACAAAACTATGTGGTGTGGTACCAGATATTACAAGACCCTCCCCCACCACCCTTGTTTGTGATAATTATTTTCCTGACCCTTTAGAAGGAAGAAGAGTACTAACTTGACAAATTTGGAAGCTCTAACAGTTGAAATATTGAGTTCTACAAAATACTGATCTCTGTTTCACCCCCCTCTTCTCAGCCGTGAAGACCCAGGCCCCAGCCCCACCTTTTGAAGTGGAGTTGTAACCACGTAAATCCATGTCATCCTAGCTGGAGTTTATGAGGGCCACGGTGAGCCAGGTGCTGTCACAAATGGCTTCTCCTGCACCCTTGAGGTGGCAACCTGCTTCTCTTGGGAACCCTGGCAAGGAGTAACTCCCCACCTTGAACTGTAAAGGAGGGACCATGTAGCCCCCGCCCCCACTGTGAGAACAGCTGTGTGTCCTGCTGGGCCACTAGGTGGATGAGGGGAGGGTCACCTGTACTTGAGCACATGGCACACCAAGCAAGGCTTCTCAAGTGTCTTCGCAACTCAGCATCTCAAAAGCTGGTTTTAAGTTCAGATCTGTGGCCCCATCCTGACCTACAGAGTCGTAAGTGGGGGAAGGAAGTTTCCCAGATACACTTTGCCCTTCACCCTTCTCTGACAAACTTCTAAAGAAAAAATAGCTTCCCTGACCTGGACCCACCCCTTAACTGCCCCTGTAATGTCTCCCAGGCCTCAATCCTTCCACTAACACAGCATGAGAGCGTGCCCAGTCCTGATACGGACCAGCCACCATCCTACAGTACAATGCATTCAGGTGTCCCAATTCAGTGGCTGTTTGCTGGATGCCTAGCATGACAACTGGGTTCTCACCCCCCTCCCTCCCAAGCAGAACTTTCTGAGAATTGGAGTTCAAGGGGTCTGTGCAGGGCCACAATGCACCACCCCCTTCACAAAGCCAGAGTGGTCTCCCCTTGAACCACACGTCCCCTCCCCTTAGAGCAGGTCCCCACTCACCTGACACATTCTTTCTCACATTCACCTCACTCTACTCCTTATGCCGCTACCTTGAGACTTCTGACTCCTACAGCTCTGCCCCTCTTCCAGACCACCCTCAGGAGGGCCCTGTCCTCTGCCTTGACCCTCTTTATCCCCCACCCCTGAAATCAAGACCTGTCTACCTCACGCAGGCTCCTCAATGCCTCCAGAATTTGCCCCCTAGCCTCCACTGCCCTCCTGTGCCTTAGGCCCAACCTCCCTGAGGGAGCTAAACACACCAAGCCCCATGATCCAGAGAAGGAAAAAAGCAAATATGGCACAGACCCTGGTTTTAGAGTCAGTCTGCCACTCTCCCAGGGTGACTTCACCTGTCTGTACTTCAGTTTCCTCTTTGGTAAACAAGTACCTCCTATGACTCCAACTCGTCCAGAGTACGAGCTGACCACCAAACTAGGTGGGAGCACTCTAGAATGGAAGCTGTGAAACTTCCCCTGTAAACAGCTAGATAGTAAATATTCTAGGCTCTGTAAGCCACGTGTCTTGTCACATCTGCAATTCCACCTCTACCACAAATGTACACAAATGGGCGTGGCTGTTTCCCAACAAAAAAGTACACAACAGCAGGTGTAGATCTTGCTCCAGCACCACCACCTTATGCCACTAGGGCAGCTAGGAAAGTGAGGTAAAAACGGAGCTTTAGAAACTCTGAGTAAGGCAGACCAGCAGGGCAGGCAGAGGACGCACAGCCAATCTGAGATGTTGGGGAATGGCCACGGCGACAGAAAGGGCCACAGCAGACTCATCTGAGTGCAGTACTGAGGACCTCAAGCCCATTTCCCATTAATCTCTCCCCACCTAGAAAGACAAAGTATGAAATGCTGCCAAGGGAAGACAGCTGGAACCCTTTACCTCCAAGTGATGACAAGGGTGTGGTGGACTGTGGCATCACCTGCTGGCGGACTCCGAGCAGGTGGTCAGCTTACTTAACCTCCCTGACATCAACTATGAAAGAGAAACCTTTTGGAGAAGTTCTTGATAAGTGCAGATAAAGCAAAATATTTATGTTCACCTGACCAAATGGGAAAAGCTATCAGGTCCTTTCTCCTAATCTGAGATGCAAAGCTGCCTTGACCTACTGACTCTCTGGGCATTGCCAAAGAACACTCCTGACCAGGCAGCCTTGCTTCCCAGGCTGGGAGAACAGGGCGGTGGGGGTTCCTCCAGTCCCCATCACTGTTGTGTGCCCAAGGAAACCAAGCAGGCTTCCCTTCACCATCCTCATTCTCCTTCTAAAAGAAGAATGGTGGGTGGGTGGATGTAACCCCCACCCTACCCACCTCCTCAGAGAGTTGACCTTTTAGTCCTCAGGGGTCAGAGGTGTGGCTGACTTGTGCTGGCTCCTTTGCCCAGGCCAGGGACTGAAGCAGAGTGGAGCCCAGGGGCACCACCAATCTACAAAATACCTTGTGCTCTCAAGTGCTGGGCAACTTGTACCAAAGCCAACTCTTTTCACGGTCATTCTGGAGTTCTGTCAATTTCCAAACTCTGCTTCCCACCTACTTCCCATCTGGAGACAAGCTTTGGCCAGGATGGAGGCCTCACTTCACAAAAGGAAGAAGGCTAAAGGCCTGTGCAGAGGCTGCCACCTTGGCACAACACAGCATTGATGCCCTCATCCCCAACGTAGGCCTTAAGGGGGGGGGGTGACAACTTACAGAAACTTGAAATGTCAAGAACAAGGAAGAACCAGCACTGTGCAATCAGGGGCTATACCTAACTCTTCCAAGTTGTTACTACTGCAAGATTAATAAGAAGATAAAAGAGGAAACTGGCAAATGTCACAAGGTGACCACAGGTTTTCTTCTGGGCACTTGGGACTTCTCAAGATTTAGAGCAAGGAGTGACCTGGCCAGATCCCCAAGCACTTAATTAGGAACAATATGCTAGAGACAGGCAGAAAGCTAGCGTGATCACCTTAGCAATCAAAATAAGACAGCTGACTTTTCTTGAACAGTTACTCTGCAATAGGCATGTTTTAAAGCACTCTGACTGTATTAAGCTTATTTGATCCTTACCATAAACAAACGCACGGTGGTATACTCATTAGCCCCAGTTTAGGAGATGCAGAAACAAGAGGCACAGGCAGATGAAGATCATACAGTTGAGTGATAGAGGATTCGATCTCGAGGACTCTAAACTCCACTGATATAGAAAATAATGCCTCGCTCTAAGACAAACCACCTCTAAACAAAATATGAACGCTCATTTGTCCCAGGGTTTCCCTTGAGGCTCAGAAGAAGCCACAGATCCTTACACAAACCTTTTACAAATAAAAAAACAGGTTCAGGGTATAAACTTAATGTCACACAACATGCAGCAACAGAGTGAAAGATAGTTCTCTTCTCTTGCAATCTTGGGGAGGGAGTGAGACAGACCTCACAGAGGAAACAGGCAGGTATGGTCTGTGCCAGGGGTCACCCAGCTCCCCACGACCCACCCAAAGGTCCCAATTCCTCACCAGCTCGCGTGTAGAACCAGTTCTCATCGTAGGGAGCAAGCTCTTTATGTTTGGCCAGCTTGACAGTGTCCACCCATTCAGGGACTTTCAGCTTCCCGGACCTGAGACCAAGACAGTGAGAAAAGCACAATTTAGAGATCTCCACAAACTCCTTCATCCTCCAAATCACCTTCCCTCAACACAACTGTAGGTTAACAGGGGCCCGATGTGTCCCCGAACACATAGAGGCTGAAACTCAAACACAACCCAGGCCTCATCTAAAAAAGACAGACTCCACACTGAGACCTCAAAGCAGTCTCCCCGACCCGAGAAGAGAAACACTGCGGGCCCTGAGGGGCCAGGCAAAGACGACAGCCCCATGCACTCTGAACCCCAGTGCCCACACTCACTTTTTGAGGAAGGCTGCCAGGGCTCGGACGAACTCCTGCTGGTTCACGTCTTTTACAGTAACTCCAGGCATCTGCGGGAAGGACCACGCACGTGAACCCGGGACTGGCGGAGAGACTGACAGGAGCCGAGGCCGGCCCCATGCGACCTACCCCGCCGCGCTCTGTCCCTTCCCAAGGCCTCGCTTCAACTCCGCGCCCTGCAGGCCCCGGGACCTACGGGTCCTCAGGGTGCACTGCGCCCACGGCCCCCATGGGGCGCAGGAACACAGCCGCCCCGCGGGCGGAGCCGCTGCACGCCCCTGGCCCCTGCTTCGGGGGCCCCGCTTTCCCCGCGGCCCGCCAGGCCCACTCAGGCCCCCGACCGCGCCAACCGGGTATGCCCGGGCCTGCCGTTCGCACGTGGCCACGGCTCCGGGGGGCGGGGCAGCTCCGTGCGGCCGCCCAGGGGTCCCCAGGCGCGCGCTCCGGGCCTAAGAGTTGGGCCCGGACGCCCCGCGCGGACCCCGGCACAGAGCCCGCCTTACCGTGCGGCCTCCGCGCTGCCAGCCAGGGGAAAGGGAGCAACGGGGTTTCCCCGGCGCCCAAGTCGGGATTCGGGTCTCGCGATAGTTGCGAGCGCTCGCGAGAACAGTGTTAGACAAGACGGCTCCGCCCTTCTAAGGGCGAATGTGGCTTCGCCTCCGCCAAGGTGGGAGGGTGTGTAATGAGGAAGCGGGAAGGCAAAGGGAAATGCCGGGGGAACGGGCGTGGAGGCCTGTTTCCTCCCGCCCTTCCTTCTCCCAGAGCGTAATAGAGGAGGAGAGAGCTCCCGTCCTGAGCTGAGGGGATCTGGCTTTGTTAGCGTCGGTCGCGGCTCGAAGGAACAGCGGCGGAGGAGACTATGATGGCGGAAGTTATGGGCAAGGTGGGCGGGCAGGAAAGACAGACCTTCCCGCTGCCGGCGCCCCCAGTGCGACAACCCCTTTCCAGGGGGAAGTGGCTTTTCTGGCCGGAAGTGGGGTTAGTAAGGGCGGAACTGTGACAGGGGACTCAGAGGAGCGCGAGCAGGAAATGTGGCCGCTATCATCCGTCCGTCGATCACCAGTGCTCGCGAGAGCGGAAGCTGGAAGCCCCACCCTTGTTCGGGCGGAAATTGCTTCATCACAGCACAGGCCACCCGCCGGTGGCAATGAGGCACTAGGGGCGAGGAGGAGATAAGGGCAGGGACAGAGACGGAGGCGGGACCTTCGGAGAATTTAGTTCAGCTCTGCCCCCTAGTGCCTAACTGTTCGCTCTGCACTTAGGCTTATCTGGCCCACTTAAATTTATCGGCCTTGCTTGACCTGTGCAGCTTTAGGCTGTCCACTTCCCTTCTTAAGGCTTCAGTCTCTCCATCAAAAAAAAAAAAAAAAGAAAAATTAAATTGAGACACCAAGATCCCAATTATTTGCCCCTTTTAAACGACTGCTCTGGTACATGATGCATCAGATATTACTTCTATCAGCAAAAATTTTTTGTGTGCCTACTGTGTGCCAGGCACAGGTAAACGTTATGTAGTACAGTTGGCCTCCGTATTCTCTGCTTCCGCATCCGCGGATTCAACCAACCTCGGATCGGAAGGCTTACCATGGTTGCGTCTATTGAACATGTACAGACTTCTTTTCTTGTCATTGTTCCCTAAGCAATACAGTATAACATCTATTTACATAGCGTTTACATTGTTTTAAGTATTATAAGTAATCTAGAAATGGTTTAAAGTATATGGGAGGATATGTGTCGATTTTATGTATATACTATGCCATTTTACATAAGGGACTTGAGCATCTATGGATTTTTGTATCCGCGGGGTTCCTGGAACCAATTTCCCGCAGAGACTGAGAGATGACTATATTACCTGCATGATCTAGTTTAATCCTTGTAAGGTCCAACAACCAAGAACACTAGGGACACACCTATGGTCCAATAAAATTGTTAACCTGCTGCAAAAATGAAACATTTAAATGTGTGTAGCTACTTTCTTATGTTGAAATGACCTTGAGAATTTAAAACAGAATATTTATTTTTTCCACAGTGAGATACTGTGTGTACAAAATGCCTTAATTATTAATAAGCTGGTATGTTATACCAATATCTGTTTAAAAAATTAAAATGAACTGTCTGAATTGGTTCTGGCTGCTCTAACAAAATATCATAAACTGAGTGGCTTGTAAACAGCAGAAATTTACTTCTCACAGTTCTAGAGGCTGGAAATCCAAAATCAAGGTGCCAGCAAATTTGGTGTCTGGTGAGGGCCCACTTCCTGGTTCATAGACAGCCATCTTTTTGCTGAGTCCTCACATGGTGGAAAGGGGGCAAGGGAACTCTTGGGGTGTCTTTTATAAGGGCAATAATCCCATTCATAAAGGCTCCACCCTCATGACCTAATCAATTCCCAAAGGCACCACTGCCAAATACCATCACATTGGGGATTAAGGTTCAAAATATGAATTTTGGGGGTACACAAACATTCAGTCTATAACACCAACCATGTTTCTAGCGTGATAATATCATGTATTTAAATTGGGGACTTTACATTCATGTAGAATGTTGTTGAAACCTATTTTACACTCTTTTTAAAACTTGTGAATAGTTTTAGTATCTCATTTTTTTCCTCCAGAATCAACATATGTGTGTTTGAATATGTATTTGTATGCATGTGTAACTGTAAATGTCCATATACTTTGGTAACTAATAGTCACCTTTTATACATTTCTGATGTACATTTCTAATATCAGTGCTGAATCATTTAAGCTTAATTCACTTCAGTCAATTAACTAAATATTTAAAAAGAAAAAGCTCTCCAGAGGAACTGCATAGTGCCTCACCAAACAGGAAGAGACAGGATTAATATAGGATGTGGGGAAGGATGAAGCTTAGGTAAGATTTATATTAAGCAAAGTTTTGATGGGCTCAAGGCAAAGCAGACCCTATGTAATGGAGTCAACATCATGCCCGGGCTGAGAAGCAGACCCAGGGGCCTGTGTCCTTGGAAATTACAGGGTTAAGATAAATGTGCAATGTTATCTCCAGAAAGCCCTCTTCTAAAGCTCTGCACTTGGATTGGAAATCATGACTGCCTGGGTCAAAGTAACTCAGAGCAAGAGTGAGATGTCCCCTTCTCGCTATTGCTATCATTTCAAAGAACAGCCCTTCTGACAGTATATGATTTTAGATAACATGGTTTCTCAGCACTGGGTCCTTGCTGTTAATTTCTCTAGGTGTCAGTTTTTACAGGTGCATAATCTTAAGAACTCTGTGGGGTGGTTTCCGACCAGGCAACTGAGGCTTAGAGAGTCAAGTCACTTGACCAAGGTCAGGTAAGGTTAAAGCCTGAGCTGGGATTTGAATCCACAACTAATGACTGCTCAACCTTTTTCAATAACTTTATCAACAGAAACTTTAAAAATGGTTTGAGACTATGGTACATCCAGACAATGGAATGCTATTCAGTGCTAAAAAGAAAGGAGTTATCAGGCCGTGAAAAGACATGGAGGAAACCTAGATGCATATTACTAAGTGAAAGAAGCCAAACTGAAAAGGCATACTGTATAATTCCAACTATATGACAGTCTGGAAAAAAGCAAAACTATGGAAACAATGAAAAGATCGGTGGTTGCCAGGTGTTGGGGAGGGGAGAAGAGATGAAAAAGTGGAACACAGAGAAATTTTAGGGCAGTGAAACTATTCTTTGTGATACTATAATGGTGAATACATGTCATTATACATTTGTCCAAACCCATAAAATGTACAATACCAAGCGTGAATGTAACGTAAATTATGTAAACTATGTAAACTATGGACTTTGAGTGATAATGATGTGTCAATGTAGGTTCATCAACTGTCGCAAATGCACCTTTAGGTGGGTGATGTTGATAGTGGGGGGGGGGCTGTGTTTGTGTGGGGGTAGGGAAACTATGGGAACTCTTGCTTTCCACTCAATTTTGCTGTGAACCTAAAACTCTGTTAAAAAAACCCAAACGGTTTGAGGGCAGGAAGTTGTTCATGTTGTGATGAGGAGAGAGGCAGCATTAGAATGCATTCACTTTGTAGGCAAAAAACAATTGCTAAGGAATCAGACAGGACGTGTTTACTTAGTCATTTACTCTGAATCCCCAGAGAGTAATTGAATGCAGTCCTTGACCCCTGAGAGTACTTATTCTTAGAGGGGGAGACACAGCTGGACAGAGATAGGCACAGCTCAGGGTGACCAGGCCTGTGAAATAGAGGCCAAGGGCCCCTAAGGAGTGTAGGAAACTGCCTAAGGGGCTTATCAGAGACGTTATTTTAAGTCAGATTAAAAGGATGAATCTTGCTTTTGGGAAGAGCTCAGGATCTCATGAGGGTCTATGCAGGGCATGGGTTATAGGACTGTGTCTATGCGAACATACGTTGGGGGCTGCAGAGCCAGTTACACAATGGGGCAGGTGTGCAGAATGAGGCCCACAAGGGTGAGGCAATGAGGGCCTGAGTAGAAACTGGATGGGGATGGGGAGTATGTTGTCAGTTCTACTTTGGACGAGGAGTGTGGTCAGGAATGGACCAGGTTCACATAGGGCTGAAGTGAAAGGAGCTTGGATTCCCAAAGAGTAGAATGTGCTTCTGAAGTAAAACCTGGGTGGCTGTTGGGGAGGAGTTTTGTTTAGAGAGAAAGGATCAGGGATGGTGCTTCAAATTTGGAACCTCATTGGTTATTTCTGCAGAACATCAGGATGGTACATGCAGGAAGCTTAGCAGGGAGATGATTTACTCAATACCCTATTGGACCCGGGCGACACCTTTCCTTGCACTGCAATGGGAAATAGGAAAGTGGGTGGCCTATGAAACAGTGCTCATAGTCCATTGGCATGTAATCTTCAAGGGTCAGTCAGAGGCCAGGGGCACACTGGCTCCCCACAACCACAGGTAAAGGTTTCTGCACTCAAAGGGGCAGCGACATAGGAGCATGAACAATGCTTAAATCTACCCTTTTCCCCAAGACTGACCTCTGCAGAGCTTCTGCCCCTCTCCCTCAGGCACCAGTGGGGCAGCCCTAATTATTTGATAGGCAAAGTAGGCCTAGCCAGTGGTGTGAAAAGCCCTGCTGGGTCTGGCAAGAAGGAGAGGTGGGCTGCAGAGAAATGAGAAGGGCCTGTAAAGATGGGTCTGCTCCCAGCTCCTTTTCTCAGTCTCCATCACCTTATTTCTCTATTCCTCCCCTTTCTCATGCCATCCTTTTTTTTTTTTTTTGAGGAAGCTTAGCCCTGAGCTAACATCTGTTGCCAATCCTCCTTTTTTTGCTGAGGAAGACTGGCCCTGAGCTAACATCCATGCCCATCTTCCTCTACTTTTTTTTTTTTTTTTAAAGATTTTATTTTTCCTTTTTCTCCTCAAAGCCCCCCGGTTCACAGTTGTGTAGTTTTAGTTGTGGGCCCTTCTAGTTGTGGCATGTGGGATGCCGCCTCAGCATGGCTTGATGAGTGGTGCCATGTCCGTGCCCAGGATTTGAACCGGCGAAACCCTGGGCCGCTGAAGCAGAGCGCACAAACTTAACCGCTCAGCCACGGGGCCGGCCCCCCATCTTCCTCTACTTTATATGTGGGACACCTGCCACAGCATGGCTTGCCAAGTGCTGCCATGTCTGCACCCGGGATCTGAACCGGCAAACCCCGGGCCACCGAAGCGGAACATGCGAACTTAACTGCTGCGCCACTGGGCAGGCCCCTCATGCCATCTTTAACACCAAATTATACTTTCTCTTTACTCTTCCCCGCTGTATGGCCTTGGTGTACTGGGGACCTTTGGTCAGCCCTGAGTAGAAGAGTCTTAGCCATGTTGCATGTAGCAATACTGAGCCCACATTCCTGCCTGGCAACAACATGCTAGGGCCAAAGGGAGGCTGCCCCTTAGTTAGGGCACACATTCTTAGTTTTCCAGGGCTCATCTGCCCTTCTTTACTCATTTGTATGATCTGCTTGGCCGTGTAGGCATTTCAATTTGTGGCCCTCTGGACAGCTGGACACTGTCTATGCCTGGCACAGAATAGGCACTTAATTATTTAATCAGTGAATTGCCAACTATCTTCTTCCACTACTCTTTCTTATCTGGCCATAATAAGAAATCGAGGTTTGTGGTTTTTTGGTGGTAGTTATTAAATAACTGATTTTCACTTTGAGAAGTGAATTGAACAAGTCCTTTTTGTCAGTCAGGATAGACGAGGTTTAGGCTGAAGTAACAAACAATCCCCAAATCTCAGTGGCTTAAAACAACAAAGGTTTATTTCTTGCTTACTCACATAAACCTAGACACCAAATGAAAATGTTCTCCTGTTTTCGGCTGCATAGAGACAGACACGAGTGCACAGGTATGTACAGAATCACATGCCAAATAAATACCGGGAATATGAATTCATGCAAAAACCTACTTAGATATTGGTTAGCTTAAACTGCACAACTTTCTCTTTGCTAGGGATTTAAAAAGGTCCCAGGGCGCAAGGTGGGGTAAGAGAATATCCACCTTTGGCCAAGGAAATGCCCATGCTACAAAAGGAACCAAAAGCTAACACCTACCTAAGCACCTAAAAGCTTAAAAAAAGCCTAAAGCATGTACTATATTAAATTTGATGCATAAATCCATAAACAAAATACCAAATATTCAGTGTCTGCAGGCTGTTGCCCCCTGCCCCAGCGAGGCCTCTACCTCTGGGCTTCTAGCTTAGGAGGGAGATGGACCCCAGACGCCCAATATGCAGAGCCACGGAGGGGGCTGGGCTGGGTCGGAGAGAGGCGCCAACAGGCTGGAATCCTCTTCCTCCAGCAGGAGCTATAGGCAGGAAGGAAGGGGGCAGGACCAGGTCACATCCATGTCCCCTCCGAGCAGCCCCCTCTTTTTACCCCATCCAATCCAGGTGTTATCCTTGTTCACCTGGATTATACCAAACAAGTCCTCCTTGTTGATTCTCCCACTTTCACTCTTGCCTCCTCCAATCCCTCCATCACAGCCACCATACTTGTCTTTCTAAAGCTCAGGGTCTCTGAATATGTCCCTGCCTAGCTCAGAGACATTCCCTAGCTCCCCTTCATGCACAGCTGCTGGTCTGGACCCCTAAGCCTGGCATGCCAGACCTCCATGATCAGAAGCCTCTGCAGCCTCATCTCCTGTTCCAGCAGTTCCTCCGGGCCGGTATCCTCACTCGCACACCATGCCCAATCCACCATTTTGGAAAGGAGAATTCTCAGCCTTCCCTCTCTGTCCCTATAGGTGTTTTGCATTCCTCAAGATTCCTCTAGTTCTCTCCAGGTTTGTCACTGAGCTTAGTGAAGGCATCCAGGTTCCCCAAGTAGAATGGAAGCTCCTTGAAGGCAGTTTCAGATCTCCTTCCAGGCCAGCCCCTTGTTACCTCTTCAGCCTCTCTCCAGACTTCAGCAGGCAGAGATGCTGCTTGGGTCCAGAGAGAGAGCCTTGGGCTGGAGTCAGGAGACCAGGCTCTGCCACTGCCTTGCCATATGTCCTTGGGCAAGTCCCCACCTATCTCCGGGCCAGCTTTCCTTGACGTGAGGGCACTGGACATTTGCTTTTCAGCACAAAACTGATAAAACTGACCCACTGAACAACTCTCAACTGCAATCCCAGGGGCTAGGTTGAGAAGCTTGGGGCCTGGGCTGGAGGGTGTTCAACCTGCTGGCCCCCTGATCTCCTTAGTTAGTCCCTGCTTACTCCACTATCTCCATTTCCCAACCATCCCTACCCCATCCTCTCCTTTCAGGGAACAGGTTACCTGGTGGGCCACAAGGGTGGAGCAGGGAGATCCAGGCAGGGTTGGGGGAGACAGAAGGGGTCAGGCGGGGAGCCTGGGACGAATCTTTCAGCCCCACAAGAGCCTCAGCTGCCTCCCGCTGCAGCTGCCGCTCTGAGGGGGCAGAGGTCCATGTCAGGCGAGAGGCTCCGGGGGCCTGCAGAGGAAAGGGAGAGAAGTAGACTGGGAACCCCCACTTCTGCCCACCCTTCAAGTGCTCCCTCAGCTCCTGGTTCCTTCACTATCCCCTACCCTTCCCTTCCCTGGGCTCAACTTCCTCCCAGGGCCCCGGATCCCACTTTTTTCCCAGGACCTGTGGTTGCAGCAGAAGAGGGTCTAGGGTGCCACAGGGCTGGAGTATCAGAGTTGAGCATCTGGAAATAAGGAGACAAGATGTCAGGGAGATTAAACACATGGACAGACACGTACACATGGAAAGAGGGGTAAGATTTTGCTATATTCTGATCTGGGAATCTGAGTGTCTGCTGGGTCATTAGGCTGTGTGGCCTTGGGCAAGTCCTTCCCCTGTCTTGGCCTCCTCTGTTTTCTGTAAAATGAAAATCCCTGCCAGCTTCTTCCTCCTAGGACCACTGTGAGGATGATGGGAAATCATTGGTGTCAGTTTTTTAAAACTGATAAAACATCTAGAGGGGATGGGATGACTGTTCCTGTCCTACCAGAGTCTGGTTTCCCTCCCCCCAACTCCCCAATCCCCATGGAACTTGAGGAGCAGCTTGGCCCACCTTTAGAAAGCTTTCTGTAATGGCCTCTAGCCGCTCTCCTTGGCCTCTGAGGCTGCCACCCTCATACACCCAATTTTACAGGCAATTTGACCCCATCTTTAAGTGGATTTAATAGCCACTACCTGTTCAAGGCCAGGGCCTGTGCTAGGTGTACTCCATACATTATTGCTAATTCTTGTGACAACCTGAGAGGTAGGTAATAGTGTCTCTAATTTTCTGATAGAAAATCAGGCTCAAAGAGGTAAAGATAGTTGTACAAAAGTTCATAGCTAGGCAATGGCAGAGCTAGGAGAGCTCTGCCTGACCTATTAGTCTGAGATTTTCCTTCTTTATCCTCTAGTATGGTGTCCAGCACAAGACTAGGCACATGATAAACACATATCCTTCTCTCCCTACTCACGTGTGGGGCAGGGCAGAGGGCCCTTGGGATTCTCCAGAAAGATGAGCCATCAGTATTGGACGAGATCCTGGGCAGGTTGGGAGGGGTCCAAGAGTGGGCAGCCGGATGGAGGTGCCAGGGTCAAAGCCTAATGAGGGTAAGAGAATGCAGAGTGTATAGGGGTCAGAGGTCATGGCTTCCGTTGTCCATCTTCCTACCCTGTATCTTCTTCCTCTTCTCTTTCTGTTACAATGATACACAGGCATTGAAATATCTGTTGAATGAATGTTGAATTCATCTTACCAGGGAAGGGATGCAGAGGGACTGCAGGTTCTTGGCATAGCAAGCGACACACCATTGGGGGTGGCATGGAAAGGCCTGGAGGCAGCCAGTGTCCAGGGGCCCTAGGGCCTAGACGCACCGGAGTCCAGGGCAAAGGCAAGGCTTCTGGGGGATGGCTGAGCAGCGGAGGTCCCTGGGAATTCTGCAAAGGCAGAGAGCACAGGTTGGAGTCAGGTACAAGGCTGGTGAAGGAATGGGTGTATTCTAGGATAGGGATAGGATCCCCAAAATTCAGAGCCTGGAAGGCCGTAACACCCCAACCCCTCATTTTGCTTATGGAAGAGAAGTGATTTGCCCAAGATGATATAGCAAGCAGGGCTGGACCTAGAATGCAGGTGTCGAGGGCATGGAGGAAGGGGTCTGGGTGGGAGCTAGGATACGAGTCACTATATCAGGGCCCAGGCTCTCCTTACCTTCCCAGGAGGTGTCAGTGCCTGTGGGGCTGCCCCATGGGGGCTCTCAGGCTGGGGTGCTATGTTCTCCTTTCCAGCTGTGAGGGACCAGGGAGAGCTTTCATGAGCCCTTTCTTGACCCCCATCCCACTCCAACCCCAAACTGAGTTCTTATCTCCCCCTGGCCCCTTGCTACCCACAGATCTCACTGCATCCTCCCAATACTTGATCACATTCTAAAGTTGAGGAGGCTGAGGCCCAGAGAGTAGAACACCTTGCCCAAGGTCACACAGCAATTCAGTAGCAGGACTGGGACTCTTTTCCTTACTTATCCTTTCTCTACCTAAATCCCTGCCCCATCGCTGGCCAGAGACACTCACGGGAGACCCCTGGTCGAGTGGCTCCCTTCTTGACATGGCTGGGAGCTTTGGGAGGGGCTGCCCCTCTCCCCATCAGTCCTTGAGCCAGGTGCCTCTTTAGCTGTGCCTCCTGCTGCCTACGCAAGGCCACCTGGGCAGCCATGACCCTTCGGCGCTCCCTGCAACGGGGGTTACGAGTCAAAAGTCAGCCACCCTTTAGGTGAGGCCCATCCTTCTCCCTCCCCTGAATCTCATACTCACAAGATGAGGACACATTTGCGACACTCGCAAGCCTGAAAGAGGCAGAGGCGCTTGTGGCCTTTCAGGTGGGCAGTGACACCATGGTTGCGGCAGCGGGCACAGGTTGGAGAGCGACTGATAGCTCTCCTGGGGATAAGCTCTGTGCCCTGGGGGGCTCCGGTCTCACCCCCTGTGGCAGAGTCTGAGGGGCAATTGTGGACAGCAGGCCTTTTATTGGGTTCCATGGATCTAAGGGCAGGAATGGAGGGTCAGGATGGCCGTGTGGCCCTCTGCTGACCAGCCCTCCTGCCTCTGGGAGGCCACGTGGGAGGTGGTCCTCCATCCCGCCCACCTCTGGGCTCAGCTCTCAGCCTCCCTTCTCCCCTGGCTTTCTCCCTTCTTCACCCCACTGCCTTCCTCAGGCATCCTCCTTCCCAGGTGCACCCGCGTCTCAAGCCCTCTCCTCTTTCCCTTCTTATGCATTCCTTCATTCCAAACATTGCTCTCTGGCTCACCTGCATCCCCTGCACAAATCCCAGTTTCAGGCACACCCGTGCACTCTCACGTCCCCTTCAACCATTCCTACACCCCCTTTCCACAAACACCCCATCCCAACAGTTTTTCCTGGCATCCTCCTCAACAATTATCATCCTTCCCTCCCGCATCTGTCCGACTCCTACGAGTATTTTTATGCTTCCCTTTCAATTCTGACCCTCCGGGATGCCCTGCAATTCAATTTCCCTCTTGCCCCCCAATAATTACATTATTCTCATGGCTTTCTCGTCCCACATTCAATAATGATTTCCATTCACTCAACAAATGTTTACTGAGCTGCTGCCGTGTGCCACGCTCTGCGGGATCTAGGCCAGAAGCCCTCTCCTCACGGCACGGACTCCTCTTGCACCCACATGCCCTCCGCACTTGGAGGCAGACCCGTGCAGATGCTGCGCCCAGAGTTCAGGCGCTTTGCCCTCTCCCAACCATTGCTCTCCACAGCTGCCACCCCACCTCCCTGCAGGGCACCACCTCCTCCCCATGCGGCTGCTCCTCTAGTGCACCCCTCTCAGCAGGTGGCCCCCCCCCACACTGGGCTGCTGGCCCGGGAGGGAGCAGGGCCCAAGGAGCGCGCGGAGGGCCCGGCAGGGTGGGGGAGGGGAGAAGAGGGGCGCGAAGAGCGTGACGGGTAGGCTGGGGAGGGGTGGGGTGGGATCCCTGGGGGCGGGGGTCTGTCCAGCACAAGAGCAAAGGAGAAGAAGGGACAGGGAGGGGAGGGGTCGTCAGCCAGCGGTTACCACAGCCTCGAGGAGACAGACTCAGTCAGATGGAGCCGAAAGGACCGGCGGAGCAGTGGTGTGAGGAACGGCCGCGCTCACGCCGGTTTTCCCGCCCCTTCTCACAAGGACCAATGAGCTTCAAGCACCACCTCCTACCGCGGAGGAAGCGACCAATGTGCTTCAAGATCCTGCACTGATGGCCCGCCCCTCGCCCTTGGCCTGCTTCTTCTCGCACTGGACTATCAAGCCAGCCAATAGCGCCTCGAATTGAGTCTCGCGCTCCTTCGTCCTCTCCCTGTGGCTTGCCTTTCCAGATAGTTCTTCCCTTTCTGGGGGAGGTGGCCAATGGGGCGTCGAGTACTGCTTCCAGGACGAGGCTGGCCCTGCCTATCAGCCCGGCCCCGCCCCCAGGCGTTGACCTGGACCTGCCTGCGCACGCGCAGTCTCGCTCTCTGGCCTGCGCTGCGCGGGTGTGCGTTTTGGGCTCTTGGCGTGGACTTTGCTCGGGGCTCGTCTTTGCTGTGTGGACGCTGGTGTTTTCTCTCACTTGTCTCCCAGTGCCCCAACTCCCTATCTACCCTTCTCCTTTTATGCGTTCCCCACCCTGTGATTTGCCTGTTTCCTTCCTGAGTCTCACCTTCTCAGGTTGTGCCTGTTTCCTGTGTCTCTCTCCTCCGTGTCTGTGCCAATTTTCCCAACCTCGATTTTCCGGTTCTGTCCGAGTCTCTCTGCTTGTCCATCCTGCTGATATTTGGACCCCCTTTCTCCCGGTGCCTCATTCCCTTATAGCTTAATCCCATTCCCGCCTTTCTTTGCTTGCTGAGACGCCTCTAGTTTTTCTGTCTTTTCACCCTCTGTGTTCATCTCTCCGGATTTCCCCCAATTCTCGGGCTGCTTGCTGTAATTATCGCCTTCTCTGTGTATCCCTATTGGACCATCTCAGGGTTTTCCTCCCCATCCATCCGCTCTGTGTTGTTCCCCTTTCTCTCTTTCACCCTCTGAGATCTTCTCCTCTTTCAAACCGTGGGAGCCCCGTCTTTGTGCCCCGCTCCTCATTTTTCTGTCGCTCTGATTGTGCTCTCTCGGCTAGTCGTCTGTCTCCCTGCAAGTTTCCATTCCGTCAGTTTGCTCCTCCTTCTCTGTATGGTTTCTTTTTTGTAGGGATAGCGTTCCCTCCAACCCCAACTCCATCCTTTCCCCCTTGAGAATTTCATTGCAGCCTTTTCTGGTTGCGTCCTCGCTTCTGCTCGGATTGTTGGGTCCTGTTGTTTTGCATTACAGGCTGGTATGTGCTATCTCCCCTGATTGGCTCAACACCTTTGTAGGATCTTTGTCAGCCTTCATTTCCCCTCCCTCTGTGCCATCTTTTCTGTAGGTCTTGGCACCTGTTTGTCACAGATTTCTGGGTTACAGAGCCTGTGTGTCCAGCATTCTGAACTGAAATAGGTGGCAGAAGTGACTTCTAGCTGGACTGCTGTGCAGGGAAGCAGTACTAGACCAAGCTGGAAAGGTTGGTTGGGACCAGTGTAGGCGGCGTGGGGTGTGTGTGTGGGGGGGCTTGAATGCTTACTAAAGAGGTTGAACTTGATCCTTACTAGAGTGGAGAGACAGAGACAGGGAAACCAATGTCTATGGAGAGCTTAGCATTTGGCTGGCACTTTATATTGATAGTCTTATTAGTTTTCAACAATCTTCCTAGGAAATGTATCATTAATCCACTTTGTAAACGAATTCAACAAATTGCACGAGATCACACAGCTAGTAAGTGGAGGGGTAAAGATTCCAAAGCCTATAAACTTTGTACTACCTACATTGTTTTAGTTATTTCCAGGAACCCCCATTCCCCACTTGCGTTCCTTAACCATCCTGTAGGCATTCATTTCAGGTGGCTAATGCGCATCTTTCGATTTGTGTATGTTCTTGCAAGATGTGCAGTGTTTTACGTGCATGAGGTTTTAGTTTATGCAAGTGATATTGTGTTACTATTAAAATGGTCAGCACTGTGCTTTTACAATCCATCCGTGCACACGTTGTGTGTACATCTAATTAATTGCTTCTGACTGCCACGTGATATTCAGTGGTGTGCATACCTGGTGTTTCATGTTCTTTAAGTCTCAGGGAGGGACACTCACATTGCCTTCAACTCTACATCAGCACGATAATGCTGCGTCCTTGTACATATTCCCCTGTAGATGAAGGTGAAAATCCCTGTAATATGTACTAGGATATACCAGAAGTGGGTATCTGTAAACCTAATTTGACTAAGTATTGCAAGACTCTTTCCTGCAACACTGCTGTGGGCCTGAGACACTCATCAGAACTCTCAACTCCTCTGTTCCTCAGGGTCCAGAAGAGGACCCTGTTTCCCCACCCTCACCTCTACCACCACCAACCACCCCATGAGCAGCATTGCACAAGGGTCCCTGTATCCCCGCGTTTCTGCCAATGCTTGTCTTTTTCCAGCTTTCTGATATTTTGCCAGTCTGATAGATGTACAGTTTGGTAGATTGCATTTCTCTGATTATTGTTGAGCTTGAGCGTCTCTTCACATGTTTGTTAGCCTTTCTGGTTTGCTCTTCTGAGAATTGCCTCTTCGTATGGCTGGTCCATTTTCCCGCTGGGGTTGCTCTCTTTTTCTTGTCCATTTGCCAGAGATCCTTGGCCCTTCTCGTTGGTTTAAGACATTGTGTGTACTCTTTTTATGACAATTTTGGCATTTCATGTTTTTCTAGAAATTTATCCATTTCATCTGGGTTTTCAAATTTATAAATGTAGAATTGTTAATGATGCTTTTATTATTTTAAAAATATTGGATGTGTCTGTTACTTTCTGTTTTTCATTCTGTATTTTATTTGCATCTTCTTTTTTCTCTTCATTATATTTGCTAGAGAGTTATCTTGTTAATCTTGTCAAAGAATGAATGTTAGTTTTTTGTAATAATTTTTCGTTGTTGTTTTCTATTTTATTGATTTCTGCCATCATCTTTCTTGGGGGGGGGAGGAAATGCTTTGCTGCTCTTTATACAACTTCTTGAGTTAATTCATGAACATATTTTTTAATGCTTCTTGTTTCATTGTACACTGATAAGTGTATTTAAAGTATAAATTTACTTTTAAATATTGCTTTCGTTGTGTCCCAAATTTTGATGTGTAGCTTTAAAAAAACTTTTGATTTTGAAATGATTATTAGCCCACAGGAAGTTGCAAAAATTGTATAGAGTCCCTTAAAACCTTCCTCCAGCTTCCCCATGAGGCCGTCTTATATAACTGGAGCATATAAGCAGGAAATTGACATTGGTATAATACTCTTAACTACACTGCAGACCTTATTTGGTTTTCACCAGATTTTACACGCACTTGTGTGTGTTTGTGATGTAGTATGTTCATTGTTATTCAGTTCTAAGTACTTTTTAATTTCCTTTTTGAACCAGGGGTTATTATTTAGTAATATGTCAGTTAACTTCCACACACACGTGTGTTGTTCTCATCTCATTGTCTCTGGCTGGAAAACAGCCTGTGTAATAGTGATCCTTTGAATAAGCCAGGATCCTCTGCTTAGCACCATGTCCAATGGGAGGACTTAAGCAGGGGAGTGAGAGTCATGAGCTAAGAAGCTAATGTGGTGGGTTCAAGTGAGGTTGGAGAAGAGACTATGGAGATGGAAAGATGTGTGTCCCTGAAGGTCGCAGAGGGCCTTTGTTGCAGAAACTGATAATCAATTTTCTCCTCCAGAAACAGTGACCCAGAGGCAGGTGGACAGAGAATTCAGGGACTGACGAGAAGCACGCTTGAGACCTAGATTGAAATTGGTTCCAGACTGACCTCTAGCATCCAGGATCCAGACACAGGACCATGGGACCCCAGCATTTGAGCCCTGTGCAACTGCTCTGCGTCCTGGGGGCCATCTCCACTCTTCCTCGTATGTCCTGTAGGGCTGGATGCTTTGGGACCCCCGGAGGGTGGGGGATGGGATTCACATAACTGGGAGAAGGAGGGCTGGATGTCTGGGTTCCTCAGGGGACAGGATCTGTGGAGGCTGAGCTCTTGGTTGGCAGTACAGGGGCTGAGAAAGCAATGTGAGGGCAGATGGCTGGAAGAGCATTCTCTTTTTAGGGGCTGGGGCTCTTTTGTGCTATGAAGCAACATCTTCACTCTTCAGAGCTGTTAATTTCAATCACTGGAAATGGCTTCTGTTGAGGAGTGCAGTGTGTAAACTGGCCGAGGGCTGCGAGGAGACACTGGTGCTCATCGAGACAGGTGAAGGAGAATGACTGATCCATTTCTTTTTGTTTGCTCTTCTGACCCCCAGCTCCATTCCCAGCACCCAGGGACTCTGGACTTGAGTTCCAGATATTTATCCCATTATGTCTTTGGGAATAATGTCAAGGCCTTGGCAGGAGAGGGGCAGGACCCAGCTGTTTGTGGTGTGGGCTGAGTAAGAGAGCAGAATGGAAGTGGGCAGATCCCAGGAGGAGGGGGGAAATCTGGGAGAGAAGAAAAGGGTGGGACACAAGGGAGAGAGGAGTGAGGAGAGACACATGGAGACCTGGGGATGTGAACCCTGTGCAGCTGCAGTGAGTGAACACGGGAGAGGCAAAATTGGTGATGGGGCAAAGCCAGCAGGAAGCGCAGGGTGGAGGGTGGGAGGGTGGACTCTGGGTGTGGCCAGCGATACTGATCAGAGCTCTCTAATCTGCTCTTCAGGGAACAGAAGGGGAGTTGTGGGCTTTAAAGGCTGCAGCCCAGCCTCATCTTACCCCAAGCAAGTCTCCTATCTCGTTTCACCACCTGGATTGTCCATTGCCTCCTACAGCCGCGTCTGCCGGACGTATCTCTGCAATAACCTCACCAACTTGAATCCTTTGTTGAAGCTCAAGGCCAAAGCTCCTAAGACTACAGCATTTGCTTCCCATAGTTGCCCAACTTGTGTGGGCGAGCACTCTCAGGATTGCCTCCCAAATTTTGTCACCACTGATTCTTGCCCCTACAATGCCCCTAAGTGTTACAGTTCCACCTTAAGCTTTCGGGCAGGTGAGAGGAGAGAAACTTTCTTTATCAAATACCTACTCTATGCCAGGTACTGCCTGGTGCCTTCTCATCTCTGAGAGAGGCTGGTGGGATCAGGAGAGGGGACTGGGATTGTGGGGACCAGGCAAGTGAATTCTCAGGAGGAAGGAGGAAGGTGCCTGGTGCCCAAGACTTTGGTGGGAGAGCAGGTGTCTTGTTTTGTGAGGGGTGTCTGGAAGGAGAGGCAGGGCCCTTGAGTCTTGAAAGTGTCCCTGACTACTCTTTCTCTTCCTTACAGGGTTTCTCAATACCACATTCCTCCTCATGGGCTGTGCTCGTGAACATGCCAAACTTTTAGAAAATTTTAACCAGATTGGGAGCATCAGTGTGAGTGAGGTCCTCAACATTGTAGAGAAGGCCCAGATTGCTGGTGCAGAGCCCTCCAGTCGGGGTCCTGCTTGGGGCATCCTCTTAGGCCTCCTGCTTGCCTTCAGGAAGTGATGATCTAGCTGGACCGAGCAAACACCCAGACCCCTTCACATAATCAAATAAAGTCAGAGTTGCCTTTCTGTTTTGTCCTGTGGTCCATGAGGGTGGTGGAGGTGTGGAAAGAATGGGGAGGGCCAAACATGTCTGGGGTGGGGGTGAGGGGAGGGGAGGGGCATGCAATGAACAGTGTACCTGGTAAAGTGACCAGGGGGTTGGGGAGGAGGGTCTCTGGCAAAGTGACAATGTCGTGCCCAGCAACCAGGAGGAACCCGAATATTCTTTTTCTCCTCCCCCTTTCTGTGGAGACCTGGGCTCCAGCCTGGGTTCAGCCAGTGATTTAGAGATCCTGACCAAATCTCTCCCCTTTTCTGGGCCTCAATTTCCTCCCCTTTAAAATGAAGGGCCTTACAAATTAGAGCTTACTAAGTAGCTTGAGCTTCTTTTCTTATGTGTATTGGCTGTGCTGCTTTTGTAAAATGTCTACGGGTTTTCTTGGGTCTCTTTGTCTTCTTGATGTGTAGGGGTTCCTTAGGGTTGATTCTTCTTGTGCCTTGCTTAAGAGATCCTTCTCTACCCCCGAGTCCAAAAGATGCTCTCCTTTATTCCCTCCAAGAAATTAAGCTTGGCCCTTCACATTTAAGTTCTTAATTTATTTCGAATTGATTTTTCTGCATCTTTGAGGTAGGGATCTATTTTCATATGGATAACTAATTGCCCAGCCCCCTTTATTGAATAATTCTTTCTTTCCCTGTTTATCTGCAATGGCATCTTGGTTGTGTATCAAAGTTCCATATTTGGATAAGTCTGTTTCTGGGCTCCCTATTTTTTCCATTGATTAATTTATCTATTCCTTTGCCAACACTATACCGTCTTAATTTTTATAGCTTTATAATAAACCTTTCTGTCTGAAAAAGCAACTCCTTCCCCTCCTCACTTGTTCTTCATCTCCAGAAGAATCTTGGCCATTCTTGGACTTTGCACTTCCATATAAATTTAGGATCTTTTTTTCGGTGAGGAAGACCAGCCCTGAGCTAACATCTGTTGCCAATCTTCCTTTTTTTTTTTCCTTGAGGAAGATTAGCTCTGAGCTAACATCTGTGCCAATCTTCCTCCACTTTTGTGTATTGGATGCCTCCACAACATAGCTGATGGGTAGAATAGGTAGGTCTGTGCCCGGGATCCGAACTGTGAACCTGGGCCGCCAAGGCGGAATGCGAGGAACTTTAACCACTCTGACACAGGGCTGGCCCCCAAATTTAGGATCTTTTTGATCGATATCTCACCGTTTCCTCCAACCCCCAGCCCTTGGTAACCACCACTCTACTCTCTGTTTCTATGGGTTTGGCTTTTTTAGACTCCACATATAAATGATATCATGCAGTATTTGTCTTTCTCTGTCTGACTAGTTTCACTTAGCATAATGCCCTCAAGGTCCATCCATGTTGTCACAAATGGCAGAATTTTCTTCTTTCTCATGGCTGATATTGCATTGTGTGTATACACTATGTCTTTATTCATTCATCCATTGATGGACACTTAGGTTGTTTCCATATCTTGGCCATTGTGAATAATGCTACAATGAACAAGGGAATGCAGACATTGGTAGGTGTTCTTTAGCAGATTAAAGAAGTTCTCTTCTATCCCTAGTGTAGTAATTTGAAAAATATAAACTGATGCAAATATTATCATATGATTTTTATGCATCTATTGATATGGTCATGAGTTTGCCCTTTAATTTGTTAATGTGGCAAATGATGTGCTTTTTTAAAACTTTAAAAATTGATATATTACTTATATATAGAAAAATGTACAAATCATAAGTGTATTGCCTGATGACTTTTCAAAAATTGAACACACATGTATCTAGCAACTAGATCAGGAAACAAAACATTGTTAGCACCCTAGAAGCTCCTATCCGCTTCCATTGATAGATTGCTAATGTTAAATCACCTTTGCTTTCCTGGAACAAACAAAACTTAGTCATGGTGTATCATCTTTTTTAATATACTGCTGGATTTGCTTTGCTAATACCTTGTTTGGGATTTTCGCATCTCTGTTCATGAGTGTGATTTGCCTGATATTTTCCTCTTTTCTACCTTTTTTTTGGTTCTGGTTTCAATGTCAAGGTTATACTAACCTCAGAATGAGTTGGGGAATATTCCCTCTTTTTCTATTCTATGGAAGAATTTGTATAAGATTGAGATGATCTGTCTTGAAAGTTCTGTAGAACTCACTGATAAAACTTCTGGGCTGAGTATCTTTTCTCTTTCCTTTAAAAACTTTTCATATGCAAAGTTTCAAATGTATACAAAGAGAGTTTGTATACAAACATATACAAATGAACTCCAGTTCATTCTACTAAAGAGAGTGGTGTGGTGAATCCCTTTGTACCCATCCACAGCTTCAAAAATAGCAGCTCGTGTCAAACCTTCTTGTACCTATCCACCTTCTTCTCAACCACCCACTGGATTAAATATCAGAAATCATATAATACTGTTTTTAGATACCTCTCTATGTACCTCTAAAATGTAGGGCCCCATCGCCCCAATTAAAAAAGGTCAAACTAAGAGAAAAGTTGCGAGAATATTATAGGGAACTCCCATGTATCTTTTATGTTGATTTACCAATGCCACATTTGCACTCTGTGTGCATAGATGTAAATACATGCACGTGCATACAGACATTTAAAAATAATTATATATGTATATATGATTTTTTTTAATGAATCATTTGAAAGTTGCAGATGCCATAGTACTTCACTCTACTTCAGCGTGTATCTCCTCAGCACCAGGACTTTCTCCTATATATCCACAATACTATTATCAAACCCAAGAAATTTAGTATGAATACAAGAATATCATCTGATATAAAGTCTATATTAGTTTCCTGTTCCTGCTGTAACAAATTACCACAAACATAGTGGCTTGTAACCACAGAAATTTATTATCTTACAGTTCTGGAGGTCAGAAGTCTGACATGGGTTTCACTGGGCTAAAATCAAGGTGCTGGCAGGACTGCATTCCTTTCTGGAGGCTCTAGGGGTGGGTCCATTTTCTTGCCTTTTCCAAGTTCTAGAGGCTGCCTACGTTCCCTGACTTGCATTCTCCCTCAATCTTCAAAGCCAGCAACAATGGGTGAAGTTTTTCTTACGTTGACTCACTCTGACTTTGACTCTTCTGCCTCTTTCTTCCACATTTAAGGCCTCATGATAACACTGGGCCCACCCGGATAATCCAGAATAGTCTCCCTTTTTCAAGGTCGGTTGATTAGCAACCTTAATTCCATCAGTTACCTTAATTCTCCTTCGCCATGTAATGTGGTATATTCACAGGTTCCAGGAATTAGGATGTGGACATTTTTGGGAGGACGTTATTCTGCCTACCGTAGTCTATCCTCTAACCCGTAAAGATCCATGGCTGTCCCACATGTGAAATGCACTCACCCTATCTCCACATCCCCCCAAGTCTCAACCCGTTACAGCGTCAATTCAAAGTTCAAAATCTCCTCTGAATCTTATCTGCTCAAAAATTCAAAAATCTCATTATTTAAATCAGGTGTGGGTGAGACTCTGGTTATAACACAGCCACAGCCCTGGTTCATTTCCCAGTCATGGAACCACAGCACCCATCTGTCACTTGTCATAGTGTGGTGGCAGCTCACATGGAGAACAGAAACTAACAACTAGGATGCACAACCACGTACTGCAGCTTAAAAAACAAAAGAATTTTCTTCTACATACATTGAGCACCACATTAGATGGTATTATAATTCTTGTTTCAATGATAAAATGTGGTTAAAGAAACTCATGAGATCAAGGATAGTATATTATGTTTACCTCTATTTTTACCCATTCTGTTGTTCTCCTTTCCGAGGCCCCAGCCTTCTGTTATCATTTTCTTTCTGTTGGCTGGCTTCCTTTACCCGTTCTTTTTTAAGGGTAGCAATAAATTCCCTTGGTTTTCCTTCATTTGAGAATGTCTTTATTTCCCCTTTATTCCTGAAGGATGGTTTTGCCAGATATAGGATTCATGGTTAGCAGTTCTTTTCTTTCAACACTTGAAAAATGTTGTGCCACTTCCTTCTGGCCTCCGTGCTTTCACCTATAAAATCTATTCTCATTCAAATTAGTGTTCCTTGTTTCTCCAGCTGTTTTTTAAAGATTTGTTTTCCTTGTGTTTAATTTTCAGAAGTTTGCTTCAGTTTTTAGAAGTCTTAGTCTGGATTTGTTTGGGTTTATTGTGTTCTCGATTCACTCAGCTTCTTGAGCCATTATTTCTTCAAATATTTTTTCAGTCCATGTTCTTTTTTCCTTTACTTCCAATACGGCAATGATATTAACATTAGATTTTTTTGTTATTGTCCCACAGATCCCTGTGGCTCTCCTTATTTCCTTTCAGTCTTGTTTCTCTCTGTTGTTCAGGCTGAGTTAAATTTATTGATCTGTCTTCAAGTTCACTGATTCCACCCTCTGTTATCTCGATCTTTCTATTGAGTCCATCAGTGAGTTTTTGTAACGGTTACTGTATTTTTCAGTTCTATAATTTCCATTGGATTCTTATTTATAACTTCTATTTTTTTGCTGAGATATTCTGTTTTTTCACTTGTTTCAAAGTAATTCATAATTAGTTATTGAAGCATTTTTATGACAATGGCTTTAAAATCCTTGTTAGATAATTCCAACATCTAATTTATCTTGGAATTAAAGTTGGTTGATGTTTTTCTCATTTAAATTGTAATTTTCCTGTTTCTTGGCATGATTAGTGACTTTTTAAATTGCATCCTGGACATTTTGGTTATTATGTAAGTAGACTTGATCATATTTAAGTTCTGTTTTAGGAGATAATTGCCCTGCTTCTATTTAGCATGTAGATTGATGTCTGTTCTTTGTCATCTCTTTTCTTTTGTCTCTGGGTTTATTCTGTTGTTCTTTAGGTTTTTAAACTTCTTTATTTGGACACTTAAATCATTGTTTTCCTGCCTTTCTTCTTTCCTAATATAAGCTTTTATAGCTATAACTTTCCCTCTAAGTGTTGTTTTGCCATGTCTTACAAGTTTTCATATGTAAAATTCTATTTGTTTTTCAATTTAAATTTTTTTTCTTTTGGTGAGGAAGATTCGCCGTGAGCTAACGTCCATCGGCAATCTTCCTCTTTTTCTTTTTTGGCTTGAGGAAGACTAGCCCTGAGCTAACACCTGTGCTAATATTCCTCTATTTTGTATGTGGGATGCCTCCACGGCATGGCTAATGAGTAGAGTATGTCCATGCCCGGGATCCGTCGGTGAAGCCAGGCTGCCGAAGCGAGTGCACGGAACTTTAACCACTCAGTCACGGGACCGGCCCACTCAATTTAAATTGTTTGATCTGAAGTGCACTATAAAATTTCCAAGTCTATGGGGATTTAAAACATCTTTTTGTTATAGATTTTAAATTTATTTGCCTTATGGTCACTGAATGTGGACTGTGTGATACTGTTTGAAATTTAATGAAACTTGCCTTAGGACCTAGTTCACGATCAATTTTTGTGAATGTTCTATATGTGCTTAGGAAGAACCTTCATTTTCTATTTGTTGAGTGTAGATTTTCATATATGCCCGTTAGATCAAGTTCATTAATTGTGCTGTTCAAGTATTTTAGGCTTTTAATTATTTTTGCATTTGTTTACTTGACCTCAGTAATTAAGAGATGTGAGGGAGATAGGACTTTTTCAAACAACACTGGACAGAAGAAAATGATAGCACGTTTTAAGGAACTGAAGGAAAATCACTTTGAACCTAGGCTTTTTTATTATTTATTTATTTATTTTAAGATTTTATTTTTTTCCTTTTTCTCCCCAAAGCCCCCCGGTACATAGTTGTATATTCTTAGTTGTGGGTCCTTCTAGTTGTGGCATGTGGGATGCTGCCTCAGCGTGGTTTGATGAGCAGTGCCATGTCTGCGCCCAGGATTCGAACTGACGAAACACTGGGCCGCCTGCGGCGGAGCACGCGAACTTAACCACTCGGCCACGGGGCCAGCCCCTAGGCTTTTTTATATCTAGCCAAATTGTTATCATAAGATGAGGGCCTTATAAAAATATTCTTACACAAAGACCCTTATTGAAACCCTTGGAAGAAACGTTCAAATAAAAGAGACAAACAGAGAACATGCTAAAGTAGAGATATGTGAAATAAGAGTGATCAAATGCCTTAAGTTTGTTGTCATCTTAAAAAAACTAAGAGAAAAGAGGGGCTGGCCCTGTGGCCCAGTGGTTAAGTTCACGTGTTCTGCTTTGGCGACCTGGGGTTTCTCTGGTTTGAATCCTGGGTGCAGACATGGCACCACTAGTCAGGCCACGTTGAGGCAGCGTCCCACATAGCACAACCAGCAGCACCACAACTACAATATACAACTATGTACTGAGGGGCTTTGGGGAGAAACAGAAGAAGGAAAAAAAAAAAAGATTGGAAATAGATGTTAGCTCAGGTGCCAATCTTAAAAAAAAACCCAAAAAACTCCAAACAGTTAAACCTTTTAAAAAAAACCCGAGACAAAAGAAAGAGAAAGTATATTCGCAACAACTCAGAATTAAGGTCAACAAAATGGAAGTGTGTGTGTGTGTGTGAGACCAAGTTAAGATGCCACTAGCTCCCGTGACAACTCCTAAATCTCAGTGGCTTAACTCAATGCAAGTTTATTTCTCACTCACATACAGTTGAAAATGATGTTCCTGACGAGTGTCTATCTAGTGATGACTCAGGGACTCAGCTCCTTTAGTCTCGTAGCTGCTCTATCTTTAACCTGTGGGTCCCAAAGTCATCACAGCAGAGAAAAGGGAGCATGGAGGACCATGTGTGACTAGCTTTTGTGGGCCAGCTATGTGGCTTCTGTTCTCACGTGAGTTAGGAGTAACTTCGGTTTTTATTAGCATGATTTTCCATGCACACAGCTTTGATTGTGTTCAGATGCTCCATCGCATCATCCACCCCATCACCTACTCTATCTTTTCTCCTGCAGGCCTCCCCCCTGGAGCCCTTCATCATTTTTCAGTCTGGATTCATTGTTTCCTAGGTCTTCAGTGCAGCAGTCTTTCTGGAACACTCTTTACCACTTTTCTGATTTGGATCTCCTGTTTTCAGCATCATTTCTTTCCCTTTGTAGATTTACCTGCTTGTTTTGCTATTGGAGCACATCCTCCAGTGAATTCTTGGGAGGGTGCATGAGAAAGAGGTTTTCTGAGGGCTGTGTGTCTCCAATGTCTTCACTCCCCCCTCACATCTGGCTGATAGTTTGGCTGGGTATAGATTTCTAGGTTATTTTCTTTCAGAATTTTGACCTTATTGCTCTATTGTCTTCTGAGCTCTACGGTTGTTTTGAGAAATCTAGTGCCGTTCTGACTTTTCCCTGTCAGTGTGATGTCCTTCTTCCCCTTGGGACTTTTGCAATCTTTTCTTTGTCTCTGGGATGCTGGAAGTCATCATGACGTGCCTTGGTGCATGTCTTTTTTACGCCTTTCAATTCTGGGAGATTTTTTGGTACTATTTTTAAATTAATTCTGTCCCCTCCATTTTCTCATTTTTTTCTTTCTAGAACTACCCTTATTCAGATGTTGGGCTTCACGTCTTGTACACTTCCTTTAATTTTCTTTGTATTTATGACTATTTTTTTTTCCGTTAAGGGAAGGCACTGCCTGTCATCATTTGGTGAAAGGGAATGTAGGATGGGGCCTGCCTCTGTAGAGACTTTTTCCCTGCCTCTCTATTTTCCCCTCCATCACCCTTTTTCCTACTTGGGACTTTCAAATCCTGAGTCTCTCTGGGTTTGGGGCCAATTGGTCTGATATTCTCCTCTGACTGCATCCTAAGTCATAGTTCCTTCTACAGGTGAGTTACCATTTCGCCTCTTTCTGTTTTCTCAAAGTATGTTGATCTCTCTTCCACTGATGTCACCTCTTTTGTCCTTCTTGTTTTTTTATTCCTTTGTTATCATTTTCATGGGGTCATGGATAGAGTATATAAAGTTATGTGATCAATTTACTATCTTTAACCAGAAGAACTATCTTCTTTTTCTTTTTTTCTTTTTTCTTTTTGAAGAAGATTTGTCCTGAGCTAACATCTGCCACCAATCCTCCTCTTTTTTGCTGGGGAAGACTGGCCCTCAGCTGACATCTGTGCCCATCTTCCTCTTCTTTATATGTGGGATGCTGCCACAACATGGCTTGACAAGTGGTGCGTAGGTTCGCACCCGGGATCTGAACCTGGCAAACTCTGGGCCACCAAAGTGGAATGTACAAACTTAACCTCTGTGCCACTGGGCTGGCCCCAAGAACTATCTTATTTTTTTTTTTTAATAGCTACATGGTATTCCATTGTTTGGATAGCACATTTATTTATCCATTTTCTTCTTCATGACCATGGCAGACGTTCGTTTTCACCTTCTTCCTTAGTAAATGAATACCCTAATTCTGGTTATGCGGCTGTCTAGGATTGGAGCTACATTTCCTAGCCTCTTTTAGGTGTAGCTTTACAGCTAAGTTTTGACCACTGGGATGTAAGTGGGAATGTAATATGTGACTCCCAAATTATGTCCTTAAAAGGCAGACTGTGCCTTCTTCTCTTCTTCAATTCCTCCATCCTGCTGGCTAGAATGTGGATGTGATGGCTGGAGCTCAAGCAGTCATCTTGGGTTGTGAGATCTTAACCATGTGTTGATAATGACAGAGCAACCACATGGAAGGTACCTGGGTCTCTGACACCATGAGCCACCCTAACCTCTGTTACTTTGCTAGGGCTGCTATAGTAAAATACCAAAGACTGGGTAGATTAAACAACAGAAACTTATTTTTATTTTCCTACAATTCTGGAGGCTGGAAGTCCAAAATCAAGGTGTCAGCAGGGTTGGTTTCTCCTGAGGGCTCTCTCCTTGGCTTGCTGATGACCATTTTCTCCCTGTATCCCCACATGGCCTTTTCTCTGTGTGTACACATTCCTGGTGTCTCTCTGTATGTCCTAACTTCCTCTTCTTATAAGGACACCAGCTGGATAGGATTAAAGCCCACCCTAACGGCTTAATTGTAACTTAATTACCTCTCTAAAGGCTCTATCTCCAGGGTCCAGCCCAGTGGCACGGTGATTAAGTTTGCACGTTCTGCTTTGGCAGCTTGGGGTTCACTGGTTCGGATCCTGGGTGTGGACATGGCACCACTTGGCACACAATGCTGTGGTAGGCATCCCACATATAAAGTAGAGGAAGATGGGCATGGATGTTAGCTCAGGGACAGTCTTCCTCAGCAAAAAGAGGGGAATATTGGCAGCAGATGTTAGCCCAGGGTTAATCTTCCTCAAAACAAAAAAAAGGAAAAAAGCCTCTATTTCCAGATACAGTTGCATTTTGAGGTATAAAATTCAACATCTGAATTTTTTGGGGGGACATAATCAGCCCATAAAAAACCCCCTTATATTTATGTTTGCGTGAGAAAAAAGCAAACTTCTAACTTGTTCAAGCCCTAGTTATTGTTATTTTTGTTATTATTATTTGTTATATGTATTGAGTAATCCTAATCAATACACTGATCACATAGGTTCTGTTTGGGGAGGCCTCTGAAACTACAAGAGCATGGAAACCAAAGCCCAAAAAAGTAGGCCAGAATCCACCTACATGCTAAACCAAAACAGGGCAACTCATTGCCAAAACTGAAGATTTAATATGAGAAAATCTACTAACACAATAACAACAATGTCCAGGATACAATAAAAAATCACTCATCAGACCAAGAACCAGGAAAACCGCAATTTGAATGAGAAATGACAACCGACTCCAATTCCAAGATGAGTCATCATAAAAAATACCTCAGTAATCAATTATGAATTCTTTCAAAAAAATAGAAAACCTCAGCAAAAAATAAGAGTTATGAAGACGAACCAAAGGGAAATTACAGAACTGAAAAAATGCAGTAACTTATGTGAAAACAACTCACAGATGGACTCAATAGTGAAAGGGAGGTGGTAAAAGACAGAATCAATGAACTTGAACAGATCAATAGAATCTACTCCTTCTGAAGAATAGACAGAAAGCAGACTGAAGGAAAATGAACAGAGTCCCAGTGATCTGTGGGACAATAACAAAAGAATCTAACATTTGTAGCATGGGAGTACTGGAAGTAGACAGAAAAAACCCTATAGACTGAAAAAGTATTGAAGAAATAATGGCTCAAGAAGCTGAGTGAACCCCAAAAAGGATAAACCTAAGCAAATTCACACTAAGACACGTGCAAACTTCTGAAAACAGAAGACAAGGGAAACAAATCTTAAAAACAGCCAGAGAAACAACCTGCTGTCTATTAAGGACCACTAATTTAAATGACAGCAGATTTTGTATCTGAAAACACAGGGGCCAGAAGGAAGTGGCACATTTTTCAAGTGCTGAAAGAAAAGAACTGTCAACTATGAATTCTATATCTGGCGAAATTATCCTTCAGGATTGAAGGGGAATAAGGACATTCTCTGATGAAAGAAGACTATGATAGTTTGTTGCTAGTTGACCTACCCTTAGAAATGGCCAAAGGGAGGAATGTCCAATTAATCTTTTTTGTTGTTGTTGCTTATGCTTGGTGGCATGTCTAAAATCTAAACAGATTTAAAATAATTTAAATCAAACAGAGAATGTTCTCTGACAATAATAGAATCAAACTAGAAATTGGTAACAGAAAGATGACAGGAAAAATCTCCAAAATGATTGGAAAATAAACAACATATTTCTAAATAATCTACAGGTCAAAGAGGAAGTCTCAAAGGAAAGTGAAAAACACAGAATTAAATTCATGGAATAAAAATGACCCCCCCCCCCACCAACTGTAGGCTGCAGCTTATGCAGTATTTAGTGGGAATTTATGGCACTAAATGCTTACATTAGAAAAGAGGAAATATCTCAAGTCAATAATCTAAGTTCATCCCACAAGAAACTAGAAAAATTCATTCTAGTTTCATTTTGCTCAAATGAAGTCAAAATGAACCGAATTCAAAGCAGAAGGAAAGAAATAATAAAGATAAGAACACCCATGTGGCCATTATACCGGGCACCCTGAGTGGGCAGACTGGACCTGAGCCCCTGGGAAGGACAGGGCTGAGTCCATAGAGTCAGACTTGGTTCTGTGGGTGGGACATGGATGAGAAAGAGAAAGATGGGGGTGACTATGAGGTCCTGGTCTTTTCTCTTCCCCTGCAGGTCACAGACAGATCGGGGAGCCCTAGGTGTCTGTTCTACCCTGAGAGATGGATCCTCATGCCCCACGTGTCCCTCGGGAGGAGTGTTTGCTCTGCTGGGAAAGAAGGCAGATGGCAAAGGCCTCTGACACAGGCACAGGGCTCAGCCTGGAGGAGCTGGGAGAGTAGCCCAGGGGTGTGGCTCAGTCCTGCTGCCCAGGGGGTTCAGCTGGGGATTGGGGAACAGGATGCTGTGCTCAGGGGGTGCTCCAGGCTTTATGATGGGTATGTTTCCAAGATCGGGCACCGACGGTCAGAAGTTAATCATGAAACTGTTCCTCTATACTCCTAGGCAAGACAGTGGCCTGACTCTCAGGGACAGGGAGATTCCCTGAGAGCCCAGAGCAGGCTCTCAGTCTCCTCAGGCCACCCTCTGGATGTAGAATCCGCCACGTGGGGAGTTGTCATGGATGTGCCAACAACTAAAGTCCAGACACACGCAAAAGTTTTGTGATTTATAAATTAGAGCAGAATTAGGTTATCCTGTAATAAGCAACAAAACTCTCCCTTATTGCATCTCTCTCATGCAGAATAGACATGGGTAGTATTTCTTTCCCACAGTCCCTTCTCATTGCATCCTCCCTGCTGCAGCCCCTGGGCTGAGCATCGCTGTGACACTGTCCGTGGTGCTGACGACCACAAACTATCCAAGGGCTTGGGAGTGTGATCTTTGAGTTGTGTCTGCTTTATTTTCATTCTTAACAACTGAGCATGACTAACAAGGGAGAGGTGAAGAGGGCTTCAGGGAGTTTGGACTGGCCTCCATTTCCATGGCTCGGGAGTAGTGAGGGTGCTATGAACTTCATTGTGGAAACTGACCTCACAGTCAGAATGACCAAGTCCAGAGTGCCCAAGGGCCGTTTGTAGTGAAAGATAATGAACATGGCCTTGAGAGGTGTGGTAGGCAGAACAAAGGTCCCTCAAAGGTGTCCACATCTTCATCTCCAGAATCTGTGAATAAGTTACATGAAAAGGGAATTTTCAGATTAAATTAAGGATCATGTGATTGAGAGATTATGGTGGTTTATCTGGATGGGTTCAGTATAATCCAGGTTTCTTTCTTATAAGTGAAAGAAGGAGGCAGCAGAGGCAGAAGCAGAGAAGGAGATGTGATGATGGACACAGAGCACACAGAGACTTCGATGCTGTGCTGCTGGCTTTGAAGATGGAGGAAGGGTCCATAAGCCAAGGAATGCAGGCAGCCTCTAACAGCCTGAAAAGGCAAGGAAACGGACTGTCCCTTAGAGCCTCCAGAAAGAGCAGAGCCATGTTGACACCATGGCTTGTCTTGTTTTACACTGATAAGTTTGTGGTAATTTGTTACAGCAGCAATAGAAAATGAGCAAGAGGCGTCACCTTGTCTAACCCAATGCTGTGTGCTGATGGGATAAGGAGTAACTTAGAGCTGAGTAACTTAGATGTGAAAGTTTGCAGGTTTTGTAACTCTTTCCTATCTTCTGAAAAACAGAGCTTGGGCAATGGCAGAACATCCTTGGGAACTGTGGGCTCTGTGCCTTGGTGATGGAGCACCTTGGTTTGTGTGAGTGTGGGCGCACCCATCCGAGTGAACCTAAATGGGAACATCACCCTTCCCAAGTGATGTCAGTTCTTCAGGGAGGGAGTGAGAACTGCTGGCCCAGGTGTGTGTGTGTGTGGGGGGGGGGGTGCTGCAGGTCAGGCACAGGTGGGAGGAGGCCCATGGATCAGGTCAAGGAGGAGACACTTTGTCCTGTTGCCATGGGAGCCTGGTGAGTTTTAGGTGGGAGGAGCCCATGGGCAGAAAAATGGCAAATGAGGGGAAAGTCCTTTTTATTCAGATGTCTCAGGTGGTCAACAGTGGGTTACAGGCCAAGCCACTTTCCCTAGGAGCCCCCCACTTCCTTTGGGGTGATGGGAGACTTTGTTCTCTTCCATCCAGGGCTCAGGGAAGCCTGTCTGGGTCTCCAGACATCCAGGAGGGACCCCAATCCCTAGGCTCAGGTCCCTGAATATCTTCAGAGCTCAGAGCTGATTCTCTGGCTCAGGCTGCAGCTCTTGACCCCACAAGGGACTTGCTGGGTTGGGGGGGGGTGTGTCTCAGGAGGGCCTCTCCCCACAGCCCTTAAGGGGAAGTTCCTGAAGGAAACTAAGAAGCCACATCTGCTTTGTGGTCCATCTGACAGTAAGTGTTTGCATGAGGATATAGCAATTCCTGTAAAAGAGAGAAGAGGCCTCTGAGCTGCTGTAGCATTCTCAGAACGTGTCCCAGCCTCTCCCAGGCCCTGGGCCCACCCAAGATGCTCTGTGGGGGGCCTGGCTGGGCTGGGGGTTTTCTGCCCTCAGTCCCTTCCCTCCTTTTACCATCCTCTATTCCACTTTTTACTGCTGTTCCCTGAACCTTGCAGAACAGCCAGGGGTGGACTGAGGTTAGATCCTGGGCCCCCTTGGGCCTGTGGCACCTGAACGTTCATTGCCCACACTCACCTGGTAGATGGGAATGGCTGTCCTGGAGCTAGGTAGACGGGCCTGGGAAGGGGAGAGAGCAGGCATCAGGGGACAGGGAGGGAGAGTCATTTCTCCTCAGGAGTGACCGGCACTGCCTCCTGAACAGCAATCTCCAAGCCTGTGGCCCTGCACCCCAATCCTGGTTCATGCTGCCCCCTGACCTTCGTTAGCCCAGGACTGCTGACTGATGCTTCAGACACCCACTGTACTCCTGGCTGGTCTCCAGGATTCTCCTCAGGTTGACTGAGGGGACCAGGGATGTGGGGTGGTAATGCTCCGGAAGTGGGGCCCACTCCTGGCCAGGGTGGCGCTTGCTTGTCTTGGATGTTCTGGGGAGTAGGGGTCTGTATTGAGCTTCAGGGTTGAATGGTCCTCCTGCTGTGAGCCTACGCAGCTGGGACCCCCCCCCCCCCAGGGCAAAGGGACAGGGACAGGATGGGCTTACCGGGGAGGCAGAGCTACTGGAGGAACCACGGCCTGGGAGCAGAGACAGGAGTTAGCGCCGAGGGATGAGGAAGCTCAGACCCATCCCCCCAAGGGTGATGGGGACCTCAGCTCCCAGAGAACAAGGTGAGAGACCCTCTTGTCATTTTAGTGTCCATTTAGGGCGAGGTGGTGCCCCTGATCAGATCCCACAGGTCAGGGCTGACTAACCAGTTGAGATCCCCTATGCTGAAGCTCCAGGGGAAAGATCAGAGGGCCGGAGATGACTGGCAGGAGTGGATACTGGGCAGGACCAGGGGCTCCCAGCCGCTCCTGGGCTGAATGTACACTCACCGGGGGAGGATGCTGGAGGCCGGTGCTCTGTGAGGTCAGGCTGGCCACTGGTCCTAGTAAAGGTCAGGCTTGTTTGTGAGGGGTGCCAGGAGAGGTCACAGCTTTGGTGTCAGAAGAGGGGACAAAGGGAGTCTTCACTTCCAAGGAGGGGGTGGAGACCTCCTTTCTCCACCAATGCTGTTTAGGAGGGGAGGGCCCAGGAGAGGGGATCTGAGGAAAGGCCTTAAGAAGCCACATCTGTCCTGGGCCCCGAGGGGGAGGACCCGCAGGCCGATGGGGGTCCAGGAGAAAGTTGTCAAGAAGGGACAAAGGACCCAGGAAAGGAATCAAACCACCAGGGTCTGATTGAGTGGAAGTGCCGAGACCCTCAGAAGGAAAGCAGGCCAGCGTGTGTAGGACACTTGGGGGGCCTGAGGAGCTTGGAGCTTGCTGAATGTGGAGACCCTGCTGTTACTACACCCGCCCCTCAGGCCAGGAGATGCTGAGATGTGACAGTGGCCTTGTCCTTTATCTCCATCTGCCTGGACATGGGGCGTAAAGGACATTCTGGCATCTGCTGTCCTGGCCAGGCCCAGGTTCTCCGTCTCACATGTCAGTGGTTACTGCATCTGCCACATGCGGGGCATTTGTCTCCACCTAGCCTGTCCAGGTTTTTCCACTCTCTGCTGTGTGATCTTGGCCAGGACGACCCTCAGATGCAGGCTGTAAATTCCCCTCACCGGATGGGCAGAAAGAAATAAAGAACAGGAGGTACCATTCACTGAGCTCTTACTATCTGCCAGCACCACTGTGCGTCCGCTGAGTGAACTAGGACAACATTAAAGGGTTGGTTCCTTACTTGTGCCTAATCTATAAATAAGGAAGGTTGAGGAAGCGGCCCCAGGTCAGTGGCTGGTGAGGGAGGAGCTGGATGGAAGGAGAGGGGACAATCCACCAGGGAAGTTGGGGGGCTGTGGAGAGCCAGGCTCAGAATCTGAGGAAGGCGTCTCCTTCCTCCTGCCCTGGGGTCAGCCTGGGGGACAGGAGCAGCATGTGAGAGATACCAGCATACCTGCTAGTCCTTGTAAGGAACAGGAAATACCCCAGGGCAGCCACTAGCACCACCCCGACCAGGACCCCAATCACGATGCACGCAATGGCCCTCACAGGGAGGCCTGTGGTGTTTTTTTCTGCTGAAAGGAGAAGAGAAAGGGGGAGGAGATGAAGGCCTAAGTCCATTCCAGGGGAAACCACAAGGGGCCTTGCAGGGGAAGGGCCTGGTGGGAAGAAGGAAATGTCCCCCAGGTCTGTGTGTGGTCTCTGTGAGTATGGTCATCAGTGTTTGTTTCACATTTGAAACCTTGGACTTGCTCTAATTCCTCACATCCTCCCACAGGTAGCTAGTCCCATGTCTTGTTCATTTTCTTTTTAAGGCCTCCTTTCCTCTCACATTACGTCTCTTCCCTCTGCTTCTTTCCATCATTATTGATGGTCTTAGAGGGCAGGCTCTACCAGTCAACCCAATGCTTATTAGTAATGATAATGTGAGCTGACTGTTTTCAGGTGCCTCCTGTGTGCCAGCAAAAGTGGAAAATACTTTATGTCCATCTCATCTGATCCTTCCACCCCAGGAGAGAGAGGGTGTGTCATCCCCATTGTGCGTAAATAGAATCTGAGACCCATAAAATACCTAAATGGTCTATAGAAGTCACAGAACTGGGAAGTGATATAACTAGTTCTTGATTTTACAGTTAATAACATTAATAAAATAATAGCTGCTAGTTTTGATTGAGCCCTGACTCTGTGAATGACCCTGTCTAAGGGCAATAATCTCATTAACCTCCTAATAAACATCCTTACACCCATCCCCCCCAAGATCCAGCTGTTCTAGTCTAGTTTTATAGGTAAGGAAATTGAGGCTCAGGTGGTTGAGTGTCTTCCCTAAGGTCAAACATCTGATGCATATCAGAACCAAGACAACAAGATTAGTCTAATTCTGGGGTTCTTATCCATGCTGTTCTACAGGCTCTGGAGGAAGCTCCCACTTTCTCATCCATTTCTCACCCTGTGCCAGTGGAATATACAAGAGAGGAACTGGGAGAGGTCGAAGGTCACTCACAGCTCACAGCCAGGGTGATGAAGTCACTTTTGATGGAATTGACTGGGTTGGAGACCTCACACTGATAATCCCCGGCATCCTCCCTTGTGATTGGGTCTATGGTGAGGGTGTGGTTCTCGTGGGACAGCTTCATCCTCTCTGTCAGCCGCAGACTCTGGTTATAGAAGAACCACTGGATGGAGATCCCAGTGTCATTGGTGAGGCAGGTCAGGACCACGACGTCCTTCTGTTCTGTGACTGTGATGTTGCTGGCTTGGATGGAGGGCTGTGCCACTGGCTCTGTGGAGAAACAGAGGAAGTGACTGATGGAGAAGGGGCCTGGGGCTTGGGGCCAGGCTCCTTCCTCAGAGATCTCAGCCAGTTCCCAGCTCCCACGGTGAACTGTGTGAAGGTGACCCAGAAGATGGCCCTGGCCCTGTGCACAGCGTTGTGAGTATTTATTCAGGTGACAATTTGTGAGGAGAGGGTGGCCCCTCCTCTCTGACCCCCAGATCACCCCAGGGTGACCCCTGATCAGTTCCCCTGGACATCTCTGTATTTCCAGCACCAGGAAACTCTTCTCAGTCTACACGTCCTATAACCTCATCATCGAGTGGATTTTTTTCCCTGTGGACTCTTGTGTGACTCTTTTCTAGAACTTTTGTGACTTTAAAAGGTCAGGCCCTGATCCTCATGTAAACTTCTGTGTCTATTGGGGAAGGCAGGCTTGCCATCCCAGCCCATCTCTGGGGCCCAGGGAACTTCCTGTAAAGTACAGAAGGCATTTACTTCTTGTTAAATAATTTATTAGGGAATGAGGATGGCCCCACCCACTGTCCACAACCCAAGGACCTGGAGAGCTTCTAATCTAAAGGATTTCTCATGCTGAAGAGGACTTACTTCCAAGTCTGTGGATTGAATATCACGGTGAAGGAAATCTCTAAAGAATCGGTTACTGATTTAACAAAATACTGGCACTCTTAGGAATAGAAGGGAACTACTACAAGATACTGAAGGCCTTACATGGAAGGCCCACAGCTAGCATCATACTCAATGGGGAAACACTGAAATATTTTCCTCTAAGATCAGGAAGAAGACAAGGATGCTACTTTCACCACCCCTATTCAACATAGTCCAGAAATCCAGTCCAGAACAAGTAGGCAAGAAAAAAAAAATAGAATGCATCCAGATTGAAAAGGAAGAAGTTCATTACGTCTGTTTGCAGATGGCATGAACTTATGTGTAGAAAACCATAAAGATTCTAAAAAAACTGGTAGAACTGATAAACGAATTCAGCAAAGTTGCAGGATACAAAATCAGCATACAAAAATCATGTTTTTGTACACTAATAATGAACATCTGAAAAGAAAATTAAGAAAACAATGTCATTTACAATAATATCAAAAAGAAAAAAAGTACTTCAAGTCAGCAATCCCAAAAGTCCTATGCACCCCAACGTTTATTGCAGCACTGTTTACAATAGCCAAGACGTGGAAGCAACCTAAGTGCCCATCAACAGACGAATGGATAAAGAAGATGTGGTACATATATACAATGGAATACTACTCAGCTGCAAAACAGAACAAAATCATTCCATTTGCAATAACATGGATGGACCTTGAGAGAATTATGTTAAGTGAAATAAGCCAGCAAGAGAAAGATAATCTGTGTATGACTCCACTCATATGAGGAATTTAAAACTATGGACCAAGAACAGTTTAGTGGATACCAGGGGAAAGGTGGGGTGGGGGGTGGGCACAAAGGGTGAAGTGGTGCACCTACAACATGACTGACAAACATTAATGTACAATTGAAATTTCACAAGATTGTAACCTATCAATAACTCAATAAAAAAAAAAGAAAAAAAGTACTTCAGAATTAACCAACGAGGCAATAGACTCGTACGTGGAAATCTATAAAATGTTGCTAAAAGAAATGAAAGAAGACACAAATAGAAAGACGTCCATGTTCATGGATGGAAAGACTTAATATTGTTAAGATGACAGTACTACCCAAAGAGATCCACAGATTCAATGCACTCCCTATCAAAATCCCAACAAAGTATTTCATAGAAATCGAAACTCCCAAATATTCATGTGGAATCTCAAGGGACCCCAAATGGCCAAAATAATCTCGAAAAGGAACAAAGTTGGAAGACTCTCACTTCCTGATTTCAAAATTGACTGCAAGGCTACAGTAACCAACATTGTGTGGGTCTGGCATAAAGACAGACATATATCCCAATGGAATAGATAGAAACTCCAGAAATAAACCTTGGCATATATGGTCAAATGATTTTTGGCAAGATTGCCAAGACCATTCAATGGGGGAGGAAATCAATTCAAGAAATGGTAAAGGGAAAGCTGGATATCCACATGCAAAGGAAAGATGCTGGACCCTTAACTCACGCCATGTGCAAAAATTAACATAAAATGGGTCAAAAATCTAAACACAAGAGTCAAAACCATAAAAGTCTTAGAAGAAAACAGAGGAAGCTCTTCTTGAAATTGGATTTACCAATGATTTCATAGATATGACACCAAAAGCACAAACAATAAAAGAAAAAATAGGTAAGTTCAATTACATCAAAACAGAAAACTTTCATGCATCAAAGGATACAATCAAGAGAGTGATGGCAACCTACAGATTGGGAGAAAACATTTGCAAATCATGTCTGGTAAGAGATTAATATCCAGAATAAATAAAGAACTTCTGCAATTCAACAACAACAAAAAGGAAGTTCATCCTAAGGATCCTCCTTTCTTCTCCCTCTGTGAAGCCCCCTCCACTGTATGGGGCTTTCTGGGGCTGAGAGAACCCCTCCCCCCATTCTAGCTGGACCCACATCTGCCCTGGGAAATCAGAGAGCAAGAGGAGGAAGGGTCTGCAGAGATGTAGTGGGAGGGTCCAGGGACAGATATGGGATTTGCTTGTGTCCTTGGAAAGAGGCTGGGAAGTAACTTCTTTCAGATTCTTTTCTAAAAACCAGCAGGCTCCACCCCAGAGCCTGGTGCTGATGGTCCAGGAAGCTGACTCTGATTGCTGATGCAGGTAGTTTTGTTCTAGAGTGAACACGGATGAATTCTCTATCTACTCTCGCTCCCCAGACCAGGATCTCTCCCCCACCTAAGAAGAAAGGATCTGTCCCAGTGGCTGGTCTCAGGGGCCATAGATGCCTAATAAGGCCCCCGGGTGGAGGAGGGGATGGGGCTGTGGCTGCAGACAGACCCCTAGTGACTCTCATCTGTTGCTCATGGTCTGTGTGACCCTAATCCAGAGACCGTATCCCCCTGTGCCCCAGGTTCCCCTAGATACAACACAGTAAATGATAAGAAGTCTCTTTAAGCCATATTGTCTGTGAATTAAGGTTAAAACATCCCTAAATACCTGATGTAAATCTTGGTAATGTGCAGATGCCCAAATAAACGTCATCCGTTATTGTGTGCCTCCACGAGAGCGGGCTCCTGTGCTGATCCCTGGTGGAAGAGGAGCTGTCAGGAGCATCCTCTCTCCTTTGTTCCTCCCTCAGGACACTGACCTTCCTCTGGAGCCTCTGAAGTCCCCCAGGGCAGTTGACTAATGGCCTGGTGACCTTATCCACCTGTGCTCTCCACGCTGAGTCTCAGGTGAAGGACCAGGCTCTGTCCCTGCCCAGATGTGGCTCGTGGGGCTGAGCCCTGGCTGGTGACCAGCTCCGGAGCCTCGACTTGGGCAGCCAGGAAATCATTGCTCCCAGTCATCCCTGCCCAGGACACCAAAACCCAACCCTGGCACAGGGTCCTCAGGGTCACTGGAGTCAGGAGCCTTGGGACAGGGGTCTTGGCAGGGGCTTCCCAAGGCTGAGCTTCTCTGTGAGAATCCCAAGGGGCGCCTCTTCCAGGCCCTGACTGAGTCCTGCAGGGTCTTACTCAGGGTCTTGGTCCTGGGGAGGGCCCCAAGGTCCTGGACTGAGACTGACCTCCCCCTGCTGAGTTACTCCCATCAGACTGGTCTTTCTCTCTGCAGGGAATGTCTGCAGGATTTGGATTCTGGGAAAGGAATTCCAATCTTTTGAAGTTTGTCTCTACTGTGTGTGACCTGCACTAAATGCCTAAACCCCAACACGAGACATAAAGCAGAGGGGAATGTAGGCACAGTCCAGGCCTGTCAATCCTGTCTGTGTGAAGTAGAATTCGCCCCACCCAACACCCAGAGGTCAGAGAGGAAGAGGATCTACTCACTGTATATGCAGAGTTGTCCAGTTCCTACTTCACTGTGAAAATTTTTATTTATGACTTGTAGGGTATAGTATCCTGTGTCCTCCTGGGTGACCTTCTGGAACAGCAGGGATCCATTGGGGTACATTCTCTCCCGACCACTGTATAGAGGCCCTGGGATAATTTCTGGTTGCTCTATCACATGCAATGCAATTTGTTGATCAGGATCTACTCTGTCCCCTTTGTACCAGCCATAGGCGGCAAGATTCCCAGGCAGATTGTGGACAAGCAGAAGAACATCATTTCCTTCAGCAGCATTGGTCGGCACTGATTCAATAGTGAGTTGGGCAGTGGTGAGTGTGTTCCAAAAGGTTGAGAGTGAGACTAGGAGGGAAGAGAGAGAGATCAATCAATATTTGGACCTATGTATTGGGATGGAAAGATGAGGCCTAGGGTCCTGAGGCGGTCTCTTCCTCTCTTAGACTTGGAGTGTGAGTCTGTGTGTGTGTCTACTGGTCAAAGCCAGCAGCATGACCACCATTACTTCAGCCCCTCTGAACTTATTTCCTCTGTTCCCATTACTCTTCCCCAGGTGTCTGCCCAGCTCACTCCCTCACTGCCCTCAGCGCCCTGCTTACTCTCAGGGGCATCCTTGGGAGATGCCTTCCCTACCACCTACTGAAAGACCCTCTGTCTTCACTTTCTGACCTTTCCCTACTCGTTCCCTTCATGACATTGTCAGTCCCCGACATCACATTCTAGATCTCTTGCTTATCTCTCCTCATCCCCACAGAGTGTGAGCTCCTGTGGGCAGGGACTTGTCTGATCTTGCTGTTCCCCCAGTGCCTGGGACGGGCTGCAAACACCTGTGGATGAATGAATGAGTGTTCCCAGGGCCCTCCATGTCCTGGTGTTTATTTGCCAGTTTCTGAGGTTGGGGTAAGGACAATGTTTCGTGCCCTTAGCCAAGTTTTTCTTTAGGTGTCACCTTGCATATTATTATTATTATCATCAGTTTTCAAAGTTCAAAACTCAGTGATAAATAACTTGTTATATGAACAGTAATTTAGGTTTTTCTGCCCCTCACCACTTCCAGATCGTGAAATTTTCCTGTTGCTGAGCTCCCTCCACCTATCCTACTCTGGTCCCCTGTCCTCTCCCATCAGGTCCAAACAGAAGTCCTCTGTCCCCTCTTAGAGCCCTTTCGTCCCTAGGAGACCTCTGTTCTCCCATCTCCTTCCCACCTACAGGGAATGTCTCCTCTCACCTGCCAGCAGAAGCCCCTGACAGGGGATGTGCCCTCTGTGGGGAGGGGCTGAGGGGGGCTCCATGGTGTCTGCTGCCTGCTCTGTCCCTCCCTCTGTGAGAAGAGCCTGGGCTCCAGAAATGCTCACAAGCCCTGCTCTCCAGATGCTTCAGCTCTGCTTCCTCTGTGCTGAGCTTCCTCCCAGGAGAGGAGACCTTCCTGGGTCACGTGGGCTGGGGGCGGGGTCTCTGCCCAGGACCCTCCTCCTCCCTCCCCTATTCCAGCCCCCCTTGTGCCCTTCTTTGTCTGTCCTTTCTAACTATGTTTCTGTTCCCTGGGAACTGCTGAGTCCTCTGCCTTCTTCAGCAGTGATTCCCCACCACACACACACACACACACACACACACACACACACACACACACATATCCTTGTTTGGACAAGAACTAGCCTGGGGCACCCTGTCCTGGGCAGTCCTCACAGCTCTGGGTCCCAGTGCACAGTCAGCCTCCCCTCTCTCATACCCTTCTATCTTTCCCTTCAGAGCAGAGGCTGGGGGCTACACCTGGAACTCTTGTCACAGAGATGTCACCTCTGCTGTGCATTGGAATCACCTGTGGAACTTTATAAAGATTGTGAATGTCCAGGTGACACCTTAGAAATGATGCTTTAGCAGCTGCCTTGGTAACATGGATGCCCCGCCAGGCTGAGATCCCAAGATATGAGGGCTGGGACAGCTTCTCCCCATTTCCTGTGCACAAGGAGGGCCTGCAGATCCTGTTAAAATGCAGATTGTGACCTGGCAGGTGTCGGGTGGACCCGAGAGTCTGCATCTAACAAGCTAACAAGATCAGGTGATGCTGATCACACTGGCCTGTGGAGTACACTTTCAATAGCAAGGCTGGCGGGGACCCCTGTGCCCAGAGAGGACAGCCTGCCCACCCCAGCATTGGCCTCTGCTGTGTCTTGTCCTTGGATCTGTCAGCACCCCACAGAGACCCAGGAGTCTCCAAATCCGGGGGGATTACTTTTGTGACACAGAAACCCAGCTGGCCACCAGGGTCTTCCCAGTGTCCTCAGATGCTCTGGGAAGGTTGGATTTACTTTCAGCAGGAAGGTCACAGAGATGACGCTGGGGGTGAGAAAGGGGCAAGCAGAGTGATGGCTGGTGAGGGGACTCACTCTCCATCTCCAGTGTCACCAGCCTGGCCTCTGCTTCCAGGGATAGAGACCGAGTACCCATGTCTCAGCAGGAGCTGAAGTTCCTGAGTGTGAAGGGGGAGGCTTCCTGTGTGTCCTGGGTGAGAGGATGGTGGGGGTGAGAGGTCAGGCGGCTGTGGGCTCCTTGTTCTTCAGGGGAAGGTTTCAGGGAGACCCTCCCTCTTCATGTCTGTTGGCTGCGCTGTGGCTCTGAGCCTGTCCATGTGCTCCCTCACCATCCTGGGGGCCTCTGTCCTCTGCCTGGCTTTCTTGTGGACACCCTGCCTTCCCCATGGGTGGTGCCAGGCAGGGAGTGGGGAGCTGCACAGGGACCCCTGACAGAGCAGGGTGCTCTGAGGCCCTTAGAAGTAGCAGGCAAGACAAAGCAGGCAAGTAGGAGGGACCCAGAGGGTCTTTTGAACCCACGGGTGGAAATCAGGCTTCTTCTCCACCCTCTTAGCCAAAGCCACATTCCTGTGTGTTGTCTGTGTGTCCCAATGTCGCCCCCTGGAGGGCATGAGGAGACCTGCAGCCAATGTCAGGGGCTGCACCCGGGATACTGACCAGGCTCCAGAGGGTGTGAGCTGACCCTGAGCCCTGAACAGAGGTGGGCTGTGACCTCCATGCTGCAGGGATCTGTCAGCTCAGGTCCTGTCACTGGGGATCTCAGACTGCCTGACTCCATCTCATTGCAGGATGAGCCCAGGGAGAAGTCAGACGATGTCCAGTAGACTCCTGATCCAGTGTCCTGTGCTGCCTGGTGAATGTGCTCCCTCGGGAGGAGCTTTCTGTCCCCGAGGTTTCAAAGGAAGGGCCCAATGAGTGGTCTCTTGAGGTCTCAAAGCACCCTGGGAGCTCTCTAGTCCTGGCGTCTGGTCCCCAGAATGCGTAGTGTTTCTCCCAGCACTAGGGTGTTGCATCCAAGTCATCTGTGTCCCTGTCCATCATCTGCTCTAGGTATCCCCACAGGGCCCAGGAGCTGGAGCAGCTCCACGTGGAGAGTCAGACAGAGGAAGGTGGGTTCCTGTATTAGGAGAGGGGTGGCCCCGTGGGACCCTCAGCCTCTCTGAGATGGAAATAGCCACAGATCCTTGCTTCTCCTGTCCCATCCTGGATGAGAAATTCCCCTTGTAGCCCTGACTTCATGGGCTGTCTTCAGGGACCACAGCCAGGTGCACCCGCAAAACAGGGGCCCTGGGGATGGGGAGTTGCCCCCTGATATTTTTGTGATCAGGGTAGGGGTCCAACCTCCCCTGGTGGTAAGTCCACTTGGGTTAAGAATCCAGCATTTGTGTCGGGTCCGGTCTCTGTAAGAAGAGGAAGGACACAGGCTCCAGCCCAGGCCCTCCAGGGAGAGAAGTCACTCACAAGGTAGAGATGGGGAGGGGGTGTGATTTTTCTGGGACAAACGGGGATCTGACCCCTCACTGTTAGGAGGCCCCATCCTCTCTCCTGACTCTACAAGGGGTAAAGGGCTGTCCCTGGGACAGCCGCGCGTACTTACTGGTTTCCTCCCATGCAGATGCCAGTGTCCTTGTGTCTACACAGCATGTGCCCTGACCCCCAAGTGTCAAAACAGGGTGCAGACTTTGATTGTATGGTTTTCCTCATCCCATTTAACAGTGTTTATTAAGTAATTGTTACTGGATGCAGACAGGGATGGCTGGATATCTGGCCCGACTTGTTTCTCATCCTTGCAGACGTTGTGGCTGGAGTGGAGGCTTTTGTTCTGAGTCCCCCGCTGGGCACAAGGAAGGGACCTGATGTCCTCATCTCCCATCAGGGATTGATCATAGTGGCCTGTGTCCTGTCTCTGACTCCTGCTCTCACTGCAGATTCCTCGTTAAACCTCTGTCTCCCATACTTGCACCTCCTGAGGCTACAGCACTGCCTCCCTGGCACAGGGGTCTGCATGCTCTTTGTGCTGAGCCGACCAAACCCTCCACCCCACACGATGCTCCCGGCTTTGGAGAGAAGGGCCAGGTGATGAGATCGAGGTGTCTTGTGGGAAAGTACCTCCAGCCTTGGGGACCCACCTGAGGAGACTGGCTGTCCATCTGGTTGCATCTTGGCAGGAGGTTACAGGGTCAAGGAGGGCCCAGGAGCTGCCCTGTGAGAGCTGCACACAGGTTCAGTGCTTTCCAGCAGGTATTTGGCTTCCAGAACTCTGTGATGTGGAGCAGATCGGAGGTGAAAAGCACAGGGCTCTGGTGATGGTTGGGATGGAGCCACGAAGATAGCATGGGACTGTCTGGCTGCGGGCCCTGCACCTGCCCATCAGTGCCCGGGGACTCGGGGCTATCAGGGCGCAGGGACAGCCCAGGGCACCCTCGCTGTCCTGAGGACTGGGGGAGCTCCAGCCTCGGTTCTTCCTGCTGCTGGTCACAGGTGATGGGTTCTGGGAGAGGGCCCAGGGGCCACCTCTAGTTTTGTATTTGAGATTTAAAGGGAAAAGGGGAGTCATTTCTACCAGGTCACAAAATTATAGAAAGCCTCTTTCTACAGAAGGGCCCTCTTATCATTGTGAAAATGAACATAATGCACTGGATGCTCTTTTAAGGAAAAACAAATAACTATTTTAGTTTTATCAGTAACTGTGATGAATGTTTTATTCTCTAGTTCATTGTTAATGTAACTTTTGTATTTTGTCTCTTAAACAAATGTTGAAAGACGACAGGATCCATATTTTAGCATAGGAATGTGGATTTTATGGACTCTCCTAGGATTTTAAGCTTTCACGTGTTCCTATAGATCTTCTGAGAACACTAATGTGATTTCTCTCTGTCCATTTCTACTGGTCATCCCTGTGGAGAGCGTCACACTTCCCCCTAAGAGTTGGAAAGCATCTGATACCAAAAAAAAGTGTCCAAATCCTCTTGGGTGATGATGATGACACTCAAGTGGAGGTCTGGTCAAGGTGGGTGAAGGCGACTGTTTTTGAAAACTCTTCCCTGAAAATCAAGACCAGAAGGCACCTCTTGGACCTGTCACAACGTTGTATGGATGAAGGACAGAAGCAGAGATGGGTAATTTAAGTATCAAATCCAATGGTGGACAAGAGATTCTGCCCAGAGTGTGAGAGTGGACAGGTGAATGGTGAGGACACTAAACAGACGCTCCTCGCCCTAATGAGGGAGCATCAAAGGCTCCTGTGCTTCAGAGGGGGGCCCTGGGTTGGAGGAAGGGTGCTGTCAGCCCACGGGTCCTGGGAACGAGACCCCAACACTGGACAGTCTCTGACAAAGTCCATTTTTGGGATGTAGATTCACACTTAAGGAATGATGCCAAGGTATATGATTCCGAAAATAAAGAGAAACTCCTGTGACATAATTTTCTTCTTAATAAGATATTTTTTCCTAATGATAGACTGATTGCTAAGATGCCTCTTAAGATGGTAAGAACTCCAGAGTAGACCGTCTAATGACATTGCAGGTAGATTTATTATCAAGTATTTTTTTCATCTCAATGTCTGTACTATTTCCCTCATCTCACTTTCGTGTATAACCCAGTGATGTCATTCTGACTTGTGGTTACGCCCTTTGAAAAACGAGAGACTTCCAGCTGGTTAGCTACAGGCAGCCATAAGTTAATCACCCCTAAATATGCCTCCTTCTGAACCTGAATGTGCCCTTAGTCCAAGGTCGGTCCTAATCTCTGAGCTCTCCTGGCCCCTTTTGCTCTTTGTCCACAGGAACCATCCACTAGAGGGCATTCCTTCTTCTGAGCTCCTGGGAACGTTTTCTATCACCTGAGACATTGTTGTGTTCTTACTGCCACAACGCCCAGCCTTTAAATACTCTTTAGATTTGCTCTGGGTGAAGCCCCTGGGACACACATTGGGGACCCCAGGGAGGAACCTCCCATTGGAGGAGGTGGCAGCCTGGACTCATGACCTGGACCCAACCCCAGGGCCCAAGTCATTGGGGAGAGGGGTGATTCCAAGCACAGTGCCAGCAAAGGCTGGACACTCAGGCTCTAGGTGCCCCTGCCCAGGTGTGGACACTTGGGGAAATGGCTGTGAGTCTGTGGCCCTGGAGGCCCTGTCACTTAGGATCTGTGCTCATGGGCCTTGGCTGGGCTTCTGTGGAATATTCCAGACTAGGCCTTCCACAGTAGATGACTGGTCCTCCCAGGTATTTCAAGAACCTCCCCACTGAGAAGAATCAGGAGAGACGTCATTTGCTGTGGCACAGCTTCTCTCAGGGCCTGAGGGAGCAGCTGGTGTCTGGGCTTCACTAGCAACCCCAGATCAGGACCGAGGATGTGGGGAATGTGAGGTCCTGCCTGACCCCTCCTCTCAGGACACCATTGCTGGGCGGTCGGTGGAAAGTCAGCCTCCCTTCCCCCTCCCTGTAATGCAGGAAAGGGACCCCAGGGTCCCTTCATGTAGAGTTGGATGGTAAAGGGGCACAGGTGAGTTTGGGGAGGTGGAAGTGAGGAGACGCTGTTGCTCCTGGAGGGAGGAGCAGTAGATGGTGGGCAGACAGGAGTGCCCAGCCCGCTGAGCTGCTGCAGCTGAGTCACTGCCTCTGAGAATCCAGCCTTTTCCCTGAAAACATTTAAGAACTTCCCAGTTCAGTGCTTCTTGCTGAGGCCTCAGTTCTGTTCCTCAACCCAGTCCTCCATCAACTCTCTGTCCCCATCACGCATGGGCAGCTATGTTTGACTGCCCAACTTTCCTGATACCCCAGATATTCAAAATGGTTAATGCCCTCCTGTCCCCACCAGTCTGGAGGCCAAGTCCTTCCTTCCTGGTCAGGTGTGGACCAGTCTCTCAGGCTCTGATTATCAATCATCTGCCAGTAGGTGGCAGTAGTTGAACAAAGGAGAGATGCAGGGATGATTGTGAGCCACGCTGTGCCTCTGCAAGTGAACCTGTGGAGGAAGAACCCAGGAAATGACTGAGCTTCCTGCTAATTTAGATGTAGGCCGTGTGTGCCCTGGGAACTTGGTGGAGAATGCATGGGTATTTTCTTACTTTGTAGGACAGCCTTTTGAATTTGGAATTACAGGATTCCCTTGATGTCACTGTCAACCTCAATCCCACCCAGGTGGGGCACAGACTGCAAATTCCACACCCTAGAGCAGGATTGGTGTTGGGACCCAGGCACCATCAGCCTGGCCGGGGACCCTCTGTATCACAGCTATTACAGACAGGTGTTCTCTCTTGGGAATAGAGTGCCTTCCTCCTGGTGTCCTCCCTGCTCCCTGCAGCCCCCCACCCCTCTGAGACATATTCCCCCCACCCTCAGTCTCATTTCAGCCCTCATGGCAATCTCTGGGCTGACTGCCCCAGGGACATAATGGGGGTCATTTCCTCTCTTAGTTCTGCTCCTCATGCCTGCCTGGTGCAGTCCGGGATCCTGTAGGTTCCCTGAGGGGTGTGTGTGTGTGTGTGTGTGTGTGTGTGTGTGTGTGTGTGATGGGCCCCTGCACACACAGGAATCTCCAAATGAGGGAATTTGAGAGTAATTTAACAAATCTTTATTTTAAATGCAACGATTCATGGTTAGGACTTCTACATCTAATAAACGAGGGTTCATGTCATAGACTGGATCACTCTTCTTAATCTTCCTGTCTTCCAGATGTTAGAATGACACATCCATGCCCTTTGTCTGCATTTTGCAGCTCCACCCACTAGAAGAAGAGCATATCCCCACCTCAGCTCCATTTTTCTCAGCCTTGGCCATAAGAACATGGAATCCAGAGATCTCCATTTGCAAAAAGCACCCCAGGTAATGCTCAAGAACACTGAGAAAAGGAGAAACATTTCCCTAAATACTATAATTTGAGACATTCCACCAGTAGGACAGATCATTGCCATATTGTAGGTTACAGAGGTTTGCAAATTGGATCTCCTTATCCTAATCTGTAAAGCTAAACCAAAATACTCAAGCAATTGTGTGATCAATTGTGTAGAAGTACCTGGAAGCTTAGGAGATAACAATATTACCTGTGACTCCGAACCCCCTCAAAAAATAGCAGAAAAGGATCATAGTTAAGTTACTGTTCTCCATCTTCCCACACTGGGGGCTTGAGACAAGCAAGTATCACAGATTTCGTCACTGTTCAAGGGCAGATGGATCAACAGCTCATGTGTTTGTGGGACTAAAGTTAGGACCCAGTCCTTAAAGCTGTTGGAACGGGTAGTGCAAATGAGCCTAGCAGGGCAGGCTTGTATAAATAATTACACCAAAGGGAGTCTTCCTGGGGAAAAGGCTCAGGTGATTTTTAGTCTTCATGGCCTTACAACAAAATTAAGAAATGGGGATCTAGTCCAAGGAATGAAAGGACCTGGAGATCCATCCTCCCCGCTCACAGCCACGCCCACATCCTCTCATAACTGGGAGTGGCCAATGTGCATGACGAGTGGGGGACAGATCGTGCAGGGTCTTGGGGGCCAGATGAAGGAGTCTGTGCTTTAGTCTTAATGTGGTAGGAAGTCACGGAGGGGTTTGTTTATCTGTTGTTTGACTGTTGCTTTCTAGGAGTGATGGATGAGTCCTCACAGCCCTCAGAAGGAACCAACCCTGTGGACACCCCGATCTCAGACTTCAGCCTCCAGGACTATAAGACAATATATTTCTGTTTGTTCTTAGCCACCTGGTTTGCGGGTCTTGGTTATGGCAGCCATAGCAAGCTAATACACTACACTGCAAAAGTAAAATAAACAGATGAATTTAATGTAATTTTACCCAAAACATGATAATTTCAATAGATAATCAATATAAAATTAATAAGGAGATATTTTACAGGTTTTTTTTCATTCTAAGTCTTTGAAATCCAGTGTGAGTTTTGCACTCATGGCACATGTCAACTTGGGCTTACCCCTTTTCAAGTGCTCCATAGTCACATCTCCCACCTTGAAGAGTGATGAACTGAGGGATTGCCCGTCAGGACTCTCAGCTTCACGTTCTCACCTAGACATGCACCTTGGGAGGATTCTCTCCATCATGCGGAGCTATTCTGGCTCCAGCTGGAATATAGTGTCTGCTTTATAGAGTCAATCCCCGAGAATGGGAAAGCCATACGGGCTTGGAAAAACATGCAGGAGACAAAATGACTCCCAAACTTAGTACTAGCCACATATGATCTTTGAAATCTTTCAAAGACAGATAAGATAAGGCTTCAGAAGGAATCCAGTGAAACTACCCCTTTACAACTTTAAAAATCAAAGTGTCTTAACCAAGTGTGAAAAAGAATATCTCTTTCTCTATGTGGCAGGGTTTCAGACACTCAGGTGCCTGCGCTTTAGACCCAAACTTTATGAGCTTGGGTCTTTGTGATCTTTATGGGACTTCCAGAACCCCACAGCCTCTGAGACCTGAAAGTGGTCGTGAAGACCAAACACAATAGGCTGCCTGAGAATTTGGAACATTGCCCTGAGCTACTGAGAGAAGGTTCTTGTGCTTCTCCAGCATCATGTCTCTATGGGTTTCTCTAAGAGGGTCTAGGAATCATGTCAATGGCCAAGTCCTCGAAGGCCACTGGACCCTAAAATTGTAAGCACATTCCTCAGTCATCCATCATCCACACCTCTGTCTCCAGGATGAAGTGCATGAGCACTGAGAAGAGACAGAAGAGGGACCCAAAACAAAATGAGGCAGGGTTTGGAGAGTCCAGAGTCAAAATTTTCTACATCTTTCTCTTCTCCCTCCACATTGCCAATTCCCAGCGTTGATTTTTTTTCTAAACTGGGAACCATCACTTCCCCTACTGTCAGGAGATCCATTGAGGTTGTTGGAGCCTTGCACCAAGTCATGCCCAAAGCCAATTTGTAGCTGGACTTCCAGTTACATGAGCTAAAAGAGCCCCCTTTTCACTTCAAGGTCAGTTTGTGCTGGGTTTTGCAACCAAATATAGATGCTAACCAACCCAGAAACTAGACATCAGGACAAACCCCTGAAATGTGCAGAGGCTTGAGTGTGGGGTTAGGAGCAACACCTCCATCTCAGGCTGGACAGCGGGAGACCCTTGTCATGCAGCAGCAAAATTGCTAAGTTGTTGTTCACTGTATCTTGGGACTCAAATGCCATTGATTTTTTGTGGTCATTCAAACGGGGCTGCAACGAACCCCCATGGATATTTGACTTGGTGCACTTGTGCATTTCTGTAAGCTATTGTCTAGAAGTGTATTTGCACAAGCACAGGACATTCATGTGTTATAACTGACAGCTATTGAACTGCCCCAAACGCCTCAATCAATTTGGCCTTAATAGTGTTGACCAGCGCCTATTCCCAACCCCTCTACCGCAAGCCTGCATACTATCACTTTTCTTAATATTCTCTAAATTCTTGGACCTTTCCAAAGGCCTAAGATGCAATTAATTGAGTCCTTTGTAGTTCCATAGCACCTTTTTTTTTTTTTAAAGATTTTGTTTTTTTCCGTCTTCTCCCCAAAGCCCCCCAGTACATAGTTGTATATTCTTCATTGTGGGTCCTTCTAGTTGTGGCATGTGGGATGCCGCCTCAGCATGGCTTGATGAGCGGTGCCATGTCCGCGCCCAGGATTTGAACCAACAAAACACTGGGCCGCCTGCAGCGGAACTCACGAACTTAACCACTTGGCCCTGGGGCCAGCCCCCCCCATAGCACCTTTTGTGTACTTTCTTATAGCACTCATCAACCATATTGTAATTATTTGTTTGCATGTGTTAAAGAAAAAATTATTCTGACATCTGTTGAAGACAGCAAGGCACACTTTATTCAGTGGAACTACTACCGTGGGATTTTTCAGTAGGGAAGAGAGATTGGGCTTAATTCCAAGTCAACAAAGAAAAGTGAGGATTTATAGCTGGGGAGCAGGGTGGGGCAGTGGATGGAAAATTGCCAAGAGGGTAAAATAATTCTTGCTTAACGGACCTAACAGGATTCTTACTGAAGGCGGGCCAGTGTGCTCAGACATTACCTGGGGGATGGGGAGGGGTGAGGAATTTGGTCAGAAATGGAGGGTGATCAGATATGGATGGCGGAGGATCCTGGCTACACTGACTTAGCAGGATTCTTGTTACAACTAGACTCTGCAAGGACGGAGACGGAAGCCCAAGGTCAGGCCTGGTAGACAGAGGGTTCGGACGAGGCTGGCTAAAGTCTAGTCAATGAGAGAATCTTTGTTAGGGGTTTCCCTCCACTCTGTACCCTTCACCTCTAAACCAGGGTGTTGAGAGAGAAAGGGATCCATTGATATGTTGATAAAAATGTAAAGAGGACATATGAGGAGATACAAGGAGATGCTACAATTCATGAGAGATACCTTGGAAGCTGTGTCAATCTATTTGGAAACTGTGAATAAATGGACAATTATCTAGATAAGTGTAAATCACCAAAACTTCCTTAAGAGAAGTAGATAATAAGAAGATAGCAATAATCATTAAAGAAATTACAGTGAGAGCCACTAATTCCCTCTTCCAACAAAACAGTGCCAGGCCCTGATTCCTTTATGGGTGAGTTTTAACAAATCTTCAAGTTAAAGATAATCCTCAACAAACTTTCTCAGAGAATTAAAAAAATTTAAAAAGAGAACATTTCCTAACTCCTTTTACAGTGTTAGTATATCTTGAAACCAAAACCAGACTAGAAAATTACGGACCAATTTCACTTACAAATATACATGCAAAATCAGATTAAATATTAGTGGGCCAAATCTCAGAATTAATAATAACAAACAATTAAACAAAAAAGTTATCTTGACCAACAAGGGTTTGTATTGGGAACGCAAGTATGTTTTAATATCGTAATGTAATTCTCCATGTCAGCAGACCAAAGGAGAAAAATACTTATTATGTCAATAGGCTTAGTAAAATTATTTGATTGAATGCAGGCCTAATTCGTGAAAAAATCCTTTGAATCGCCTAAAAAACTGGGAAGGGGAAACATACACTTCCTCATTGAGCTGTCTGGAGACTGGATTAGTTCCTGCAAGCAATGTTCTTGGAACAGAGCCTGGGACCCACTCAGCCCTGAACACTTGTGCACACATCCCAACACTGCTTCTCATTCACAGGTCCCACCGTTGTCTTTTCCTTCATGTCGTGGTTGGATTCCTCAGTTGTATCTTCCAGATCGTTTGGTTAATCTTTCAGCAATTACATTCCAGTTACTCAGCAATTACACTGAATTTTTTTTTTACTGTTTACGGTTTTAGTTTTGGGAACTCTTTCTTGTTCTGCCTGCACACTTTTCATGGGATTTCATCCGGCAATCTTCCTGAATCCCTAAAAAAGTCATCAGGATATTGAAATACTTTCTTCTGAACTTTTCAATGAAGTTTCTTCCAGCCACGGGTTCCATTAGTTCATCATCCATTTGCCACACATTCTGCCTACACTTGATATCGTCAGAATGTTAGGGTGTTGGGCACCTACTTTTCTCCTTCATTGCCCCATTTTCCTATTTTGTTACTGATTGTTCTCAAATGCGTCATGATTCTTGGTTGTAAAGTACATATTTATTAAGGACTCAGTTGATTAACAAAGGTGTTTGGTACAGGTTTGCTCTGTACTGCGTCAGTCTAGACCAGAGCTTTTTTTCCTCTAAAAGGGAGACTGACACAAATACTTAAAACTTCTTTTGTTTTCATATTTCACATTGAATATATGCCAAAGAATTATTTATAACATCCGTGCAGGGTATGGAGAGCAACAATTTAAAAAAAACCTCACTATGCGCCTTCACCCATCTCACGGAAGAAGGGACCCAATTCCCAAAGGTCCTGAGTCCTCCACCGCCAAGCTCCCCAGCCCACCTGCCCCCAGCAGTGATGTGCAAAATATTCTCCTACCCTGACTTTTTTTTTTTTTAAAGATTTTTTTATTTTTTCCTTTTTCTCCCCAAAGCCCCCCGGTACATAGTTGTATCTTCTTCATTGTGGGTCCCTCCAGTTGTGGCATGTGGGACGCTGCCTCAGCGTGGCTTGATGAGCAGTGCCATGTCCGCACCCAGGATTCGAACCAACGAAACACTGGGCCGCCTGCAGCGGAGCGCGCGAACTCAACCACTCGGCCACGGGGCCAGCCCCCTACCCTGACTTTTATTATTTGTAAGTTTAGATTTCATTTAGAGTGTTTTTGAACTTCATAAAAGTGAAATTACTCTGAATTTTTTGCTACTTGCTTTGTTCTGTCAAACTTATCTTCTCAAGATTCATTCATGGAGATGTGCATGGCTGGATATAGTTTTTGTATTTTCTTTGCCTCATAGTCTCCCATTGTATTAATTTACCACTTTATTTATCTCATATTCATTACTGGTGGACATTTGGAGTGATTTCTGCTTTTGGTTTTTTGCTATACTAACGCTACCATGATGGATGTTCCTCTTTACACAGGTCTGCTGTTCCACACACGCAGATTTCTAGGGTGTGATGTCTTCAGCTTTTTTATTGGGCTGTCTCTTCCTTATTGCTTTTTAAAAAATAGTTTAAGGCCATCTTTTTTAGGTTATCAGTATTCTTTTCTTTTTTTGTGTGTTTGGTGAGGAAGATTGGCCCTGAGCTAACATCTGTTGCCAATCTTCCTCATTTTTTTTTCCTCCCCAAAGCCCCAGTACATAGTTGTATATCCTAATTGTAGATCATTCTGGTTCTTCTATGTGGGATGCTGCCTCAGCATGGGTTGATGGACAGTGTGTAGTTCCATGCCCAAGGTCTGAACTGGCAAACCCCAGGCCACTGAAGCAGAGCATGAAGACTTAACCACCCAGCCAGGGGCTGGCCCCCTTCTTTATTGCTTGGTGGAGTCCTTTATATATTCTGGACCCAATTCTTTGTAAACTCTACGTTCTGCACATCTCCTCTCCCAGTTTGTGGCTTGTTCTTCTACTTTCTCTATAGCATCCTTTCATAAACACTGTGGATGTTAATTTTAATATGGTAGAATTTAGGTTTTTTGCCTTTTTATTAGCACTTTTTCTACCTAATTTAGAACACCTTCCCAAGGCCATGTGCATATGTGTGTGAGACCAATCTTTCCAGAATCATTTATGAAAAGTGCTTCCTTTCCCCGACTTATCTGTAATGTCACCTCTATTCTTGAGTTCCTATGTGTGTGTAGGATAGTTCTAGATTTTCTATGAGTTCCCAGTGGACCAATAGCACACTCTCTTAAACAGTGCAGCCTGACAATACATCCTGATGTCTAGTGGGGCGGATGGCCTTGGAACTCTTCCTCAGGACCCTTTGTTACACTATTTAGTTTTAGAATTGGCTTGTCAAGTTAGAAGAAAACTACTAGGATTTGATCTGGAAGCTCCTAATTCTGTAGACAATTTGGGGGGGAACAGATATTTTCATCATACTGAGTCTTCCTTTTAATGAACCCCTTATCTCTCTCTCTCTCCATCTGTTGAGTTACTTTATATCTGTTAGTCTTTCATCCAACTTTCATGTTTTTCTGCATAGGGCCTTGCACATAAAGGTCTTTGTTTATTCCTAGATTGCTGTTACAAATATTAGCTTTCAAAAAATTACATTAGCTATTATAAAGCAATGCCATTGAGTTTCATATATGGATCTTATGTCTGGTAACCTTGGGAAACTACGGTATTGATTCTGATCATTTATCAGAGTCTTTTGTATTCTCTAGCTGGGTGACCATCTCACCTGTAAATTATAACATGATTTCTTCCTTTTTGGTTCTCAGACCTTGTAATTTACCATTTGGTCTTGCTGTGTGGCAAGCACCCCCTCTATGCCATTGAAAGTTATGACGGTGGCCCCCGGGGCCCTGCTCTCTGAACTTAAAAATTATGTTTGCGGGGGCTGACCTGGTGGCGCAGCAGTTAAGTGTGCATGTTCCGCTTTGTTGGCCCGGGGTTCGCTGGTTTGGATCCCGGGTGCGGACATGGCACCACTTGGCAAGCCATGCTGTGGTAGGTGTCCCACATATAAAGTAGAGGAAGATGGGCACGGATGTTAGCTCAGGGCCAGTCTTCCTCAGCAAAAAGAGGAGGATTGGCAGCAGATGTTAGCTCAGAGCTAATCTTCCTCAAAAAATAAAATAAAATATAATAAAAAAACAGCGTCCTCAAAATCAAATAAACTCATTAAAAAAAAGTGTGATTGCTGTAGCATTAGTAGACACTCATCAGATTAAGGAAGTTCCTTTTCATTTCTGGTTTAATGAGTTTTTAACATAAATTGAGGCTGAATTTTAGGTAGAGTTTTTTTTTAAAGCAGCTTTTGGAAAATTCATATGGTTTTCCTCCTTTAGACCATTAGTACTGTGAATTACATTCATTTTCTATTGTTAAACTCACTATATTCCTGAAATAAACCCCACAATTCACGCACATCATCTTTTTCGTTTGTTGCTGGATCACGTTTCCTATTCTCGCAGGATGTGTGCACATGCTGATAGTGGCCTGTTATTTTCCTTTCTGTGTTATTTCTGAGTTGGGGCAAGGTTACACTAGTCTCACAATAAGAGCTGGGGATGTGTTCTCTCTTTTCTGTTTTCTGTAAGAGTAAGTGTGAGATTGGAATTGTTCTGTGAATATTTGGAAACTCCCTTGTCAAATAATCTAATTTTGTGCATCCTTTATTAGAAGGTTTAAAAATACTAACTCAGTTTCTTTATTGGTTAATAAGGCAACTCATGCTTTTCTTCCTTCTTGACTCAGTTCTGGTTTCATTTTGTTTTACTAAGTATTCATTCATTTTATCTAATTTTTCAAATATTTGCAGTAAGGATGTTCATAATGTCCTCCTGTTATCTGTTGTCCTTCCTTGTTTCCTTTTTCACTCCTAATATTTGTCTGCTCTCATTTTTCTTAATCATCTGCCAGAAGTTTGCTTTTTAAAGACCCACCTCAGACTTTGTTGATTCTTTCTAATACATATTAACTATCTCCTGAGCTCTTTGCTTTTATCTTTATTTTCTTTCTCCTTTAAATATTTGTTCTTTTGCTCACTTCTAAAAGTGGATAATTAGCTCATTAACAACCACCCTTTTCTGCTTTTCCACTTTAAGCATTTTTATACTTTAAATTTGCCCACAAGTCCCACTTCAGCTGGATCCTGTTTGCTTTACATAAAGTATTTTTACTGCTACTTACACATATTTTCAAATTTCCATGATCATTTCTTCTTCAAAGCATGAGTTTTCTAAAATAAGGTCGTTTCCAAGAATATGGTGGTTTTCTGGTTTTCCTTCCACTTCATTTTCTAACTTAACAGCACAGTGTTCACAGAACGCTCAGTCTTTGAATATTTGCTGAAATTTGCACTTTGGCATTGTATGTGGCAAATATTCATAAATGTGCCATGTGTGTTTGAAAAAAATGTTTTATAATATTATATATATATATATATATATGTCTGTCAATCAAGCTTCTTGCGTTGTTCAAACGATCTGTGTCCTCACTGATTACTTGGCCTGCTTCATCTAACAATTACTGAGACATATGCTCCAATCTCCCATCAAGAGAGTGAATTGCAAGTAGCTTTTTAAAGAGAGGTGTTGGGCCGGCCCTGTGGCCAAGTGGTTAAGTTGGCACGCTCCGCTTCAGTGGCCCCGGGTTTTGCCAGTTCGGATCCTGGGCGTGGACCTAGCCCCGCTCATCAGGCCATGCTGAGGTGGCGTCCCATGTAGCACAGCCAGAAGGCCCTAGAACTAGAACATACAACTATGTACAGGGGGATTTGGGGGAAAAGAAGACGGAAAAAAGAAAAGAGGAAGATCAGCAACAGATGTTCGCTCAGGTGCCAATCTTTAAAAAAAAAATAAAATAAAATATAGAGAGGTGTCAACCTACCACATGTTTGACCAGAAAGCCTGCAAAAATTCTCCAATAAGATTAAACCATCCAGAGTTGTTTAGTTACTGTTACTACAGCAGCATATTGTTTTTGGCATCCATTCATGCCGGGGCCAATTATATTAACTATGTTTTCCTACTTTCTGTATTCTTGGAGCTGTGACGTTTAGGGACCTTAGAGACCCCGGGAGAGACCGTGCCCCCCGGGATGAGTCAATTCCTAAAGACAGTGAACAGCTTATTGGGGGGTAGGCCTCTCAGATGCTAGACAACTCGCTCCTTACCTTTTTTAATCTTTACAAAGCGTTGTTATCTCAATTGCCTAAAATTAACATCAATTTATTTTACAACTAAAAAAAATCAAATATTATTTTTCCAGCTTTATCGTGATACAACTATCTCCTTATCTAACTCCTACAGACCAAACTAATATTTTCCCTGCCCTTAAGTGTCCCAGGGCCGGGTCCCAGGCAACCAGAGACCACCACCCCTATAGCTCCAAGCCTCCAGGGCGATTCATTTAGACAATGTTAAACTGTTTGCTCTGCCCCGCCATGGAGCTTTTACTGGAAACTACAACAAGGGCTCTGGCTTAGCCCTTCCCTCTCAATGATCTTCCACAACCTTCTCCAAACCTGGTGCGTCTCCTGGGTCCCTGCGTGGTGTGCAGTGCCTCTCCTGTCTAGGAGAATGGTAAGTTTAAACTTTTTAAAATAGCATTGGCCTCCTTATATTTTCCAAGGATTCGATAATTTCGCTTATAAAAAGCACACTTATGCGATTTCTAAAACATATCACGGTGACATTTGTCCTCGATAAGATGATGTGATTTTTACCAGAGAAATTAATTTATCTGAAGAATGAGTTAACGATATTCATAAAACTGATGAGCATGTCTGCAGTTGAGAATATTCTTATCTTTGTAATGAAAAAGACCGCCGCTGTTATTGAAAACCTGTTTGTGGTTAACCCTGTAAAAAAATACCACATTTTTTTTTTTTAAGAAGAAGCAGCTTCATGAACCAATATGTACAAACATGGCTTAAGAAAAAATATTAAACACGGTTTAAGAAAAAATGTTAAACGCATATGGAAAATTTGTACAATGCATAAACGTACCATGTTTCGCCTTCCTTGGTGAATGACAATTGAAATTATCAATTGAATTATCAGCACAAATGGAAAATATCTGTTATTGGAAATATTTCTGCAAGAAGTTGTTTTTTTATCTACCAGAAGTTTCTTTTTAAATTAGTGATCTGCTTTTATCATTTTTTTTAAATCTACTTTTTTGAGAAGACAGATTTGAACAACTGACAAAATAAGATCTTATTAAACAGAATGCAGTCTATGATCTCTTTCCGTGGTGAGGCCTGTCTGGGGTTCAGCCCAGGGTCTGTGCCCTGGACCCTCAAGGATGGTGGGACAACAGGACTGAGCCCTGGATGGGTGTGAGGAGCTCTCTCTGGGGCCTAGGGCGGCCTGCCCAGGGGCTTGAGCCTGGATCTGGTTCAGAGAATGGAGGAGGGGAGGCCCAAAGGCTAAAACTGTGGAGTTCAGAGTCCTGAGTGACTTTGAGAATCTCCTGTCTCACTGGGGGAATCTCCTATCTCAGGGGGAACCTCTCCAGGGAGGCTGAGTCCACACTGTGGGTGGTCTGAGGGCAATTCCTGACCTGAAGGGAGCTGTAGGAATTGGAGCAGAGTAGAAATGGCAGTCTGGAGTATAAAGTGGGGGAGTGAAAGCTCACAGGAAACCCTTCCAGAGGCTTCCTGATGTCATCTCTTTGGTCACTCGGACCTGGGAGCCCCAGATCCACCCCTTCTTAAAATATTGTGTGCACCTTCTCCGGTGGCTGGAAGAGCCCTGTGTTTCAAGCCTCTGCCAGTTAAAAGTCTTGAAAACTGGACTGATCTGTGCATCTTCCTTTGAACGCAGAAGTTTTAAATCCTAATTGGTTTAACATCAAATCAAGCCTTTTGGGAAAACAATGTAATAAACAGGCATGTTTATTGGACAATTTAAACAGCTCATTATACTGTAGAGGTCCTTTGATGCGAAAAAATAAAACTGCAAATATGTCTGACCCCTGAAGAGGTACCCCTCCCCCAAAGTCTGCCCCCCGTCATCTAGGGTCCCACATCCCCACCCTCACCCCTTTCCTCACTCTCTTGGGCTGAGCAAGCTCCAAGGACATCTTGCCCTCTACCCCTTCCTCCTGGTACCCCAACACCCCACAGCCTTTCCTTCCCTCCTGCCAGGCTGCTCCTCAGCCTCTACTTGGTGCCTCCTTCTTGTGCATTTGCACCCAATTCCCTGGGGAGCTTGCTTCCTTGCAGGCTCAGGAGAAGAGTTCTTGGGGGAAGAGGGAGGTGACATTTTCTTTTTTACGACACTCCCTGGCGATGCTGAAACTGCCCGACCCAGCCCCTACTTGGGCAACAAGCTGCACTGTCTCACCCTGATTAGAGCTGACACTGGAAAACCTTGGTCCTCACTCTGGAAACTGGGATCCCTGAGTCTAGCTCCTCTCACCCTCAGCTCGCTCACCTTCATTCCCAGCCTTCCTCCAGACAGGAGTTTGAAACCCTCTTCTGATCTGACACCCCACACTCTGACTTCCTCAGTCCTTGGAATTGCCTCCTGGCCTCTGCTCCAGCCTTCTGCCCCTGCAAGGTCCCTACCCCCTTCCATCCCTCCTTGCTCCTTCGACTCTGTCCCCACTGGACTCTAATCTCCCTCTGCCCAGGGCCTCTCTCCCAGGGTCCCCACTGGCCCTTCCTTGGTGTCATCCTTTCCTAAACTGTCCGCTTCTGTGCCTCTGCAGATATGTGTCCGCCTATCCCTCCCTCTACATCTCTTGAGGGACACACTCTGCTCTCTCTGGTTTCTTGACACTTAGCTTTTTTTTTTTCATTCTTATGACCACTCACCTTGACACGGATTCCCCAAATGAGTTGTTTGGTCCCAGTGTGAAGGGCACTCATCTGAATTTCCAAGGATCTTATTCTTTCCTCCAAACCCCATCCTTCCTCTCAAGACCACACTCAAGTCTGGAAGAATGGTCCCCTCATATCCCTCCCCTGACCACCTCCGGTGACTCTCCCCCTGTTTGGAGTTCTCAGCCTCTCTCTGAAAAGCTGTTCCTCTTCCATAGTCCTCCTACCTTCTCTTCACCTTAAATCACAACTCTACCCCATACCCTTCCTCTCCTCCCTCCTCCCTCAGTCTTTACAATTTCCCATCCCACTCTGCCAGGACCCTACCCTCCATGTCACCCCTCACTGCCCTGTGGTTTCCAAGCTCTTCCCGGCCTTCAGGTCTCTCTAGGATTCAGCCCAATGCTCAGAGGCCAACCTGAGCAGAGAAAACCCAACAGAACCCAGAGGGTAGGCTCTATTTCCCATTTCACAGTATCCTGTCTGTGGACTTTGAGTTTGTGAAAACAACAAAGCAAGCCAGGAGATGAGGACATGAATGGCCACTCTGAGATGTATGCCCCCGGGAGGGCTACAGCAATCACAGGGCAGTGAGACCAATGAGAGCCTCTGACCAGGGCAGCATCTGTTTGTCTGCTGGAGCCTGGTCCTCCCACCACTGCCTTTTTAAGGAGTCCTTATGCCACACACAATGCCGCCATTCTATGACAGAATATCTTAGAAAAATCTGTGTGATCTTCTTCCTCACATGTGAAGTGGAAATGTCTGTAGAATTGGAACAATGTTGGTGGTGAGGGGCCCTCCCGGGTCTCTATGAAGTGATAGATTATTTACCACACACATCATTTGCTCAGTATCCCCCTAATGCCAGAGAGGAGACCTTGAAAGACATCCTTTGCCTGATGTGCCATCCTATGGAGGCCATGGAGGAAATTTCAGACAGGGGACTAAGGAGTGAGCAGGGGTTCATCTGGGTGCCTCCAAAAGACATTGAGTGGACAAAAGATCCAGCCTGTTTCCAAATTCTCTAACATTCCTGGAGGCCAGAATCCCACAATGGGTTTCCCTGTGCTGGAATTGAGGTGTCTGTCTGCAGGACCCTGCTCTCTCCTCAGACTCTGGGAAATCTGTCTTCCTGCCTTTTCTAGCTTCTGGAGGCTGTCCTCATCCTTGGCTATGGCCCCATCACATACACCTTCCCTCCCCTGCTCCCTTGTTCACACCTGTTCTCTTTCTGTAGTCCAGGCTTCCTCTGCCTCTCTGTTTCTCATGAGAACACTTGAGGTTACATGGAGGGACCACCCTGATATTCCAGAGTTATCTTTCCATCTCGCCATCTATAAATTCATCACATGTGCAAAGCCTCTTTTGCTAGGAAATGTAACTTTCACAGGTTCCAGGGACAAAACTCAGGATATCTTTGGGGGCAATTATTAGCCCTATGAGTCTTAAAAGAACTTCAGAATGTCTTATCTTCATATTTTAAAAAGCTTTAAAAAACCATCCTGTTCTAGTCCTGTGTACTTGATCATGGTAAAGTGTTGTCTCCACAGAGGTACCTCCTCGTGTTCCCCAGCCAAGCTCTATAGGAGAGTCCTACTGCTTTACATCCCCTTGGACATTTGCATGGTCAGGAATCCTTCATGAAATCTGGTTGTAGGGTGGTGACAGTGGAATGAAAATAGGGCTGACACCAGCACACTCGCTCTTTGTCCAGGAGCACTTCTTCTGGGTGTGGGGCAAGCTCAAGGCAGCTCTGTGATTCTAGGAGAGGCAGACTCTCCAGATCTGAAGTCATTCCCAGGACTGAAACTAACAGACATGCTCATTATGCCTTCCAGGGATTTAGTTATTTCATTTATGAAAGATGAAGCTTTAGAATTTCTAATGGACAATTTGGCTACATCTTTCATGTATTTCTGATACATGAATTGGTGATATGTCCAATGAACCATCACTAACATTCTTAAAACAGATGTCTACTCTTCTATTGAAGGAGGTTCTTATTTCTACTAGGCAAGATTGCTCCAGTTGAGTTTGAGTTGGCAAAAGAAAAGAGGTTGAAATAAGAATGAGAATTACCTGTGGGAGTGACAAGCAGTTAAACCAGAGAGAAAAAAAACGAAAGGAGCATGGAAAGGGTCCAACTTGGTTGATGTCCTCACACAATCCGTGGATCTGAAGCCTTGGAACCCCTGCCCTGTCCTCACCTTAGGTCATCCCAGAGTGCGGTGGGAGAGGTGAGAGAACTCCCTTGGAGGGTTGAGCTCAAGGAGATTGCAGGAAAGGGAACCAGAACAACTGCTTCTTTGAAAAACCATCATTAACAACAGAACCAGGGATTGGAAGATTTGAGATTGTTAAAATGTGCATACTGCCCAAAGTGATCTACAGATTCAATGCAATCCAATTTAAAATCCCAATGGCATATTTTACAAAAGTAGAGAAAAATCATCCTCAAGGTCATATGGTATCTCAAGGGACCCTGAGGAGCCAAAAAGTCCTGAAAAAGAGCAAAGTTGAAGCTTGCACTTTCTGATATCAAAACACATTACAAAACTACAGTAAATATAGTGTGGTGCTGGCATGAAGACAGGCATATAGACCAATGGAACAGAATAGAGAGCCCAGAAATAAACCCTCGTGTATATGATCAGATGGTCTTTGAGAAGAGTGTCAAGTCAATGGGGGAAAGGACAGTCTCTTCAACAAAAGGTCTTGGGAAAGTTGGATGTCCACATGCAAAAGAATGATTGTGGACCCTTATCTTATAGCATATACAGAAACTAACTCAAAATAGATTACATATATAAATTTAAGACCCAAAAGTATAACATTCACAGAAGAAAACACAGGGAGAAACTCATGACATTGGTTTTGACAATGATATCTTAGGTATGACACCAAAAGCTCAGGGAACAAAAGCAAAATAGACAAATGGGGCTGAATCAAGTTTAAAAACTATTGGCCATCAAAAGAATCAATCAAGTGAGTAAAAGGGGAACTTACAGAACAGGAAAAAGTATTTGTACATCATATATCTGTTAAGGTGTTAATATCTAGAATATATAAAGAAATCCTACAATTCAACAACAATAAAAAACCAAACTACCCAATTAAAAATGGTGAAAATACTTGAATAGACATTTTTCCAAAGGAGATATGAGGAATGGCCAACAAGCTTATGAAAAGATGCTCAACATCACTAAGCATTAGAGAAACGCAAATCAAAACGACAATGGGATGTACCCTCATACCCATTAGGATGGTCACTGTCAAAAAAAGAACCCAAAACAAAACAGATTACAACTCATGTTGGCGAGGATGTGGAGAAATTGGAACCCTTGAGCACTCGGTGGAAATGTAAAATGGTGCAGAAATAGACTTACCACATGACCCAGCAAACTCACTCTAGTTTCATATCCAAAAGAATTGAAAGCAGGATTTTGAAGAGATATTTGCACATCCATTTTCATTGCAGCATTTTCCACAATAGCCAAGAAATGGAAGCAAATGTCCATAGACAGAGGAATGAAAAATGAAAATGTGGTATATCCACATGATGGAATATTGTTCAGCCTTAAAAAGAAGGACATCCTACACTTTATGCTGAGTGGAATAAGCCGGTTGTGAAAGACAATATCATATGCTTCCACTTACATGAGGTCTCTGAAGGAGTCACGTTTACAGAAACAGAAAGAAGAACGGTGGTTGTCAGAGGCCGCAGGGAGGAGGAAATGGAGAGTTGTTCAATGGGCATAGATTTTCAGTTTTTCAAGATGAAAAAGTGCTAGAGATCGGTTGCACAAGAATATATAGACACTACTGAACTTACTCTGGTTAATGATGGTAAATTTCATGTTATGTGTTTTTTACTACAACTAAATAAAGATATTTTTAAGGCAGAAATTTGGGGTTAAGAACCTTGGGGCCTTTCAGAACCTCCTTCCTTAACAGGTGATGCTCTGGGCTGTGACATGTACAAAGTGTGAGTGGTTACTGAATTCATTTCCCGTTTCCAATCAGCCTGTTTCAGCCTCAGGCGGTTGCTCCTGGGGTCTCTGAGCCTCTCAAGAGCCCATGATGGGGAGAATGCCCCAAGCTCCAATGACTGTGGGTGTTGAGGGGCCAATGTGGGAGGGGAAATGTCTGGCAGGGGTGGAGGGATGGGTGGAGGAAGTAGCAGTGTGGAGGGAGACAGATCAAAAGATTCAAGAGAGCTGAAAAGTCTAAGGTTGTGAAACAAAGGACAAATGAGGACGGGATGAAGAGGGGGGAGATGTCTTAGATGAGTTGGGTTGAGGGGTTTCCAAGTCAGTTCCCCAGTGTGGCCACTGAAGTTCACCTTGTGTTTAAGGAACATTTGCTTTTTCTGAAGACATTAAACTGAGTCAGTGCCCTAATGGTGAAGCGTGCAGTCAGCAGGAGAAGAGGAGGGACAAGGAGGGTTACCCATGACATTAATAGATGGTTAAGGCAAAGAGAACATTTTTCAGGGCCCGGTGGTGTAGTGGTTAAGTTTGCGTGCTCCATTTCGGCAGCCTGGGGTTTGCAGGTTCGAATCCTGGGCCTGGACCTATATACCACTCATCAAGCCATGCTGTTATGGCGACCCATATACAAAGTAGAGAAAGATTGGCACAGATGTTAGCTCAGAGACTGTCTTCTTTAAGCAAAAAGGGGAAGATTGGCAACAGATGTTAGCTCAGGGCCAATCTTCCTCACACACAAAAAAACCCCAGAGAGAACATTTTTCAAAGGGCACAAAAAATGTCTCACTTGATTAACTTCCTCCCAGGAACAAGCCCCAGGTTAGGGCAGTGAGGACAACTGCTCAGGGCCTGTGAGAGCTGCAAGTCACAGGGAGGGGACCAGAGTGACTGCTTCTTGGAAACCGACTATCCTTATCGCGAAGAGAGCCAGATGGTGCGCTTGGGACTGTCTTCATTCTGTATTCAAGGGTACCACTGGGATTCACATTAAGAGACATGATTTCTTTCTTTTAATTATTGTGGTAAAAATACACACAACATAAAATTGACCATCTTAACTATTTTTAAATGTACAGTTTTGTGGCATTAAATACATTCACATTGTTGGGCAATCATCGCCACAATCCATCCCCGTAGCTCATTTCACCTTGTAAAACTGAAACAAAACTATTAAACAACTCCCCCTCTTCCCCTCCCCCAGCCTCCCGCCATTACACTTTCTGTCTCTATGATTTTGATGAAGTACCTCATACAAGTGGAATCACACTGTCTTTGTCTTTTTGTGACTGGATTATTTCACTTAGCCTAATGTCCTCAAGGTTAATCCACCTCATAGCATATTTCAGAAATTCTATTTTTCCTTTTTAGGATTGAATAATATTCCATTGAATGGAGCTACCACATTTGGCTTATGCATTCATCCATCGATGGACACTTGGGTTGCTTTTATGTTTTAGCTATTGTGAATAATGCTGCTGTGTACATGGGTCTACAAACATTTCTTTGAGTTCCTGCATTCAAATTTTTTTTTGGTATATATACCCAGAAGTGAAATTGCTGGATCATAGTGTATTTCTATGTTTAATTTTTTGAGGAATCATTATACTGTTTTCCATAGTACTGTACCATTTTACATTCCCATCAAGAGTACACAAAGGTTCCGATTTCTCCACATCGGAGTTCCCCTATCCTTGAACTGACACTCTCTGTGGCTCAGAGTCTTTATTTTCATTTTATCTGAAGTGACTGCCCAGACCCTATTGCTTAAAAGTGAAAATACTGCTGTGTCCCTGCTGAAGACAGAAGCTTTGAAAGGGCAGTTTCTATCTCCGTGTGGAAACAAAGGAATGCGTACTTTCTGATGTTGTTACTGCTGTTTGTATTAGTTTCCCGTGAATGCACTGGGTTCACTGGGCTGGCATCAAGGTGTCTGTGGGTCACTGCTCTCTCTGGAGGCTCTAGGAAGAATCCTTTCCTTGACTTCCAGCTTCCGGAGACTGTCCTCATTTCTTGCATCAGGGCAGCATCACAGGACTTTCCTGCCCTCTTTCCATCCTGACATCACTTCTCTCTCTGGCCTTCTGCCCATCTCTTAAAAGGACCCTTGGATTCCATTTAGGATGATCCAGAATATTCTCCCCATCTCAGATCCTTAGCATCATCACATCTGCAAAGTCCCTTGTGCCGTATAAAGGGACAATCACAGGTTCCAGGGATGAGACTCGGGATACCTTGCTGGCCATTATTCAGCCAACCAAGTATCAAAATAACTTCAAAAAGTTCAGCGTTTATATTGAAAAGCTTTTTGCAAAGCCTATCCTTTTCAAAACATGTTTACTTGATCGTGGTAAAGTTCTGTCTCCTTCTTTGTACCTCTTTATGCTGCCTCAGCGCTCACTGTGGGAGGGTCCCTGCTGCCTCTCACCCCTGGACATTTGCCCTGTTGGTGTCGCATCTGCCAGTCTGGTTGGAAGTGGCGACTGTGGATGGCCCATGGTGCTGTGCGCCGTGAGACAGCCTCATTGGACAGCAGCATCTCTGCTGTGTGGCATGGGCAGAGGTCACAGACTTTACTTCTTTCATGGCCGACTCTCCAGGGATGAAGTCATAACCAGGACTGAAGCAGAAAGACACACTCAGTGTGTTTTCTAAGCATTTGATCATTTCATGTGCAAAGCATAAGGCCACGGCAGTTGTAGTGGATATCGTGGCTACATTTCTCATGGATGAGATCAGGATTTCTCTAACAGACCAACGATATGGCCAAAGAAACAGTCATGCTGTTCTTAAACCAGATGTCTAATTTCTAACTGAGAGGCTGCCAATATTTGTACTGGCAAGATGGCTCCAGTTCTATAACCATTTGGTCGTGAAATGTTTAAAAAACAATATCATTTTTTAAAAAAAATGATGTGCTGCAAAACACCAGCTTGGTTGTAGATTAATTACACCTTAAAAGTTGAGTGAAGTATCTACACACCAAGATCATCCTGAAATGTTTAAAAGACAAAATCACATCCGGAAATAGACAGTGTTTTTGGTTCTATGACATTGTGAATTTGGTTCTATGACTTGAGGCCAGTGAATTGCACACTGAAAAATGTTTATAATGGCAAATTTTATTTATGTGTATTTTACCACAATAAAAAATAAAGTTAAGGAAAAAAAAGAATGACTCCTCCTTACTGAAAGAGGCTTGAAACTTACAACCTAATAGAGAACAAAAGATTCAAGATAAGTAGGGGCTGGCCCTGTGATTTAGTGGTTAAGTCTGGTGCACTCCACTTCAGCAGCCTGGGTTCACAGGTTTGGACCCCAGGTACAGACCTACATTACTCATCAAGCCATGCTGTGGTGGTGACCCACATACAAAATAGAGGAAAATTGGAAACAGGCCTTAGCTCAGAGCAAATCTCCCTCAAGAACAACAACAACAACAAAAGATTCAAGATAAGTTGCCAGTTGAAGTGTGATTTGTGTTAATGGAAGTTCGAGAAGATAAACTCTGACCCCAATCTCTTGAGTTAGGTATAGTTGGGAAAACTGTGAAGAAAATAATGGGAATGACCATGATTTCAGGCAACCACTTCTAGGTTCAAGGGGGGAGCTTGTGGCCAGGACTGGATCCAAAGACACTTCTGAAGCTGGCAGTGAACTAGCTCCTGACTTGGGTGGTTACCCAGGTGTTAGCTGTTACATTTTAATTTATGGCTCTGTGGTATCAACTGTCTCATACTTTCTAAATAACCTAAATTATAAAGTAATGTTTTGGTTTTGTTTCCTAACCACCTTGTCCTCAAACATATAACTGCCTTATCTTTAATACAAATAATATTTTTACAAAATATTATGACCAATTTTAGATAAATGACATTTATTGCCCTTTATAATTAATGAAGTCATCTATTAAAATAAGATTATATGGTCCTTTCAAAAGATAGAAGAATAATATCTCTTTAAAAATATAATCCTCAGTTTTTTAAAAAGTAATGAGATTGTCCTTATAGAAAATGAAATGATCATGTCTCCTTATTAACAGTAAGGATATTGCCCTTAATATTATATAAAAGTATAATATGCTTTTAAAGGTGTGATGACCTTTTCCTTTCAAAATATCCAGATCATGTCCTGTAGATATTCAATGATCCTGCCTTTACTAAAAGTGATTTAATGTTATGTGTCATTTCCTGAGGAAGTGTAAAAATCCGTTAGTGATGACAACTAGAGAAATATAACCACACATGTCAACTTGGATGTGTCTCAGAGACACAATGTTCAGGAAAAAGAAGATACACACTAATCCACGGGTCTAATACATGTAGTGTGTATGTGTGTGTGCGTGCACATAAGAGAGGGAATACTTGCACTGTTTCACATGGGTGTGGTTAAGTGACAACACCAGTGAGTCTCTGTTTTCTTTCAGTAAAAGAAGGATGAGAACAGTGTGAATCTCTCAGGGTCATTACAGAGATGATGTGAGGAAAGGCATGAAAAGCCAGGAGGGTGGACCCTCCACAGGGACCTCAGTGTTCCTCCTGCAGAGGACTCCACCCAAGATTTTGGTTCCTCTCTCTCCCCTGTGCACAAACTCATCATCTCTCATCATGATGGAGTTTATAAAGATTTCAGGTCCCTCATTTCAGACGTGGTGCAATTTTAAGTTGGGGGTGTTTGTTACGTAGTAATAGATATCAGGAATGAAGCCCAACCTTCCATGTAGGAATCATGTTCCTACATGGTGACAGGGCTGGAATCATTCACATTTTACAGACAGTGAATTTGAAGTGACCACACCCAATTCCCAGCCTGCAATTATTCACAGATGAGTTAATCCATTTTCTAAACACTGAGCACACATTCTGCATAGGTTTACAGTGGTTGTAGAGGACACAAAAGTGAACCTGACAGACAGTCACTGGCCTCAGGGAGTGGATGTTCTGGTGAGGAGGGAGAGGCAATCAAGATAAAGAAACAAGCAGTAGTTCAGAAGGCGATAAGTCCTCTAACGGAAAATAAAGTGGGTGAAGGAGATAGAGAGTGGCTGGGTTGGGAAGTGTCTTTGTATTTTATATAAGGTTGTCAGAAAATCCCCCATGACAAGTTGATATTTGAGCAGGACCTGAAGGCAGGGAGGGAGGGGTCATGCATGTCAGTGGAAGAAGATTATTCCAAGGAGAGGGAACAGTCAGTGCAAAGGCCCCGGGGGCAGGAGCTTACTTGGCACGTTTAAGGGTCAGGAAGCCACTGTGACCACAACAGATGGGATGAGGAGGATGATGTGAGAGTGTAGGCAGGGACCAGGTTGTACAGGGCAGTGTTACTCAAAGGATGATCTGCAAGGATCCAAGGAGCTTGGGCCCAAAAGTAGACCAACTACATCACTAAGTGCCTGTTTCTTTCAAACTGACATTTTCTTCATTGTAAGACTTTCTCCACCAATGCAGTGAGTTGATTGACCTTCTGCTGGAAACCCCCGTCTTGTTGCAGACGAGCACTGTGAGTAGCACTAACCTGGGCCTGTGGGCTGTGGTGAGGACCGTTGCATTTTGGTGTGATTGAGATGTGAGTGACAGGAGGGCTTTCAGCAGAAAAAGAATGACCTGATTTGGGCTTTAAAAGAATTCATCTCTGAGATCCTACACCGAGCAGACACACTGAAGGGAAGTGGGGACAAAGAGGCGGCAGGAAGACCCATTAGGAGACTATTACAGTAACTCCATGTAGGAGTGATGGTGGTTTGGACCTGAGTGTTTGGATTCTATTTATATTCTGTAGATGGATTGCAGGGTTTGCATGTGGAGTAGAGAGTAGTGGGAGAGCAACAGAAACATTAAAGATAATACCAAGATTTCCTACCTGAGCCCCTGGAAGGATGGGATTGACCTTAACTGAGAAGAGGGAGACTTTGGGAGGATCAGGGTGCGAAGTGGAGGAATAAAGGTCTTGGTTGTGTACCTGTTATGTAGAAGGTGCCCCATGACATCCAGGATGGATGCCCCAGGTTGACTTAACTCACTCATTCCAAACCCTTGAAAAACAAATGAAAGCTGGAGAAGCTGAGGACAGCAGTTCCCAGAGTCTCTGACAGCAGATTTATGTTTAGAATAGGGAAGTGGTTCTTGTGAGCTGCAGGTGGAGCCTATCCCGGCACTCAGGGCCATGGAGCCAGTGGGTCCCTAGCTTATCTCTACCAAGAGCCTGCAGAGGTGCTGTGGCACCAGCACAGGGTCTTGATTTCTCAGGTTTTTCATCCAGGAAGTTGAGAGACATTCATTAGTGAGCCAAACCTCCAGTCTTACCCTTGGAGATCTTCTGGAAGCTGCAACTAGAGGTTCCAAATATATGAGTAAAAATAAAATTAAGTTAAATAAACAATGGTTCTCTAAAAGAGGGAAGGCAGGCAATGTACAGACTGGTGATGATACTGGGTCATGAACCAAAGATTATAATTTTTAAATTCTGTGCTCCTGATGTCAAAAAAACAGACAGAGAGGACATGTCCATCCCCATCATATGTCATATGGACAAAGAACTAAGACATTTGTGCTTCTAGGAAGAATCTTAATCAGCTGTGTAAGGCTTTCCCAGAGGGGGCACATTGTTTCAATGTGAATGACCTACAACCCCAAGGAGATTTAAACTTGTCATGCAGCACGTTGTAGCCAGAACAATGAAATTATTATGCTGTTTGTGATATTCACACTGTGAGCAAAACCAGTCTTGTCTCCTACCTGTTGGATGTTCTCTTTCTTATATTTGTGACAACACTGGACTTGGCCATGATAAACCCAGTGTCTCTGTGTGTTCTGTTCACAGTGATCACAGGAAGGTCCTGGCTTCTCCCGTCTGGGCCCCACTGAGGAGATCTACCCCAAACAGCAGCAGCTCCTCTGGATGGAACCAAAGTCATCTCTGAAAAACCTGCTCTGAGGCTACTTACTGATTTTCACTTCCAGGCATTATCTAAGGTCTTCCCTCTTGGAAGTTGAGGACTCAGCTCCCTTTTTCCCCGTCACCGTAACACACCCCTTCCCATCCCCGTATCTCCAATATTTTCCCAAGACCAACACTCAGTGTGGACTTCATGATGTCTATTTAATGCTATTCACATTTAAGCCATCTAGGTTTGATTTCTTCTTTCCCCCCTTGGATGTGGAGCCCAAATTTGAATCTCTGAAGTACATCAGGCCTAGAGAACCTTTCTTCTGTGAGTTACAGAGTTGGGGGCCCGTGAAGGGGGGCTGGGCAGTTAGAGACATATAATGACACAAACAGTAGAAAAAGCCAAATTCCTCTACATCTGTCTTCACAGCCCTCCAGGTTACTCTGTGGTGTGCCGCCCTCTAGTGGCCAGATCTCAAAGTGCACCTCTCAATAGGGTCAGACTTTTTTCCCAAGGGAGCCCATCCACGCAAGGTCCCTACCAAGGGGCAGAACCAGGTAGTAAATTGCAAGACTCAGTGTAAAGTGAAAATCAAGGCTCCTTGTTAAAAAATTATGAAGAATTTCAAGATGGCAAAAGCAGAGCATTAAACCTACCACAGGGCCTACTAAGTGAGTGCACAGACTGTCAGCCTAGGAAGCTGGCCCTGCCTAGCAGAGCAATGGATGTGTTCATCCTCCAAGTCAATTCCACGTTAACTCAAGTAATAAAAAACCTGCAGACCTACAACTCATATCATGCTTAATGGTGAGAACTAGAAGCTTTCCTCCTGGTGATGAAAAAGAAATGGCAAGTATTCTGAATGCCTTGTAAGACACATGTGCTCCAAAGGGTGGAAGTGGATGCTTGCTGTTATTGATGATTAAAGATAATGACTGCTGGTGGCATAGTGGTTAAGTCCATGCACTCCACTTTGGCGGCCCAGGGTTTTCCAGTTTGGATCCTGGGTCTGGACCTAGCACTGCTCATCAAGCCATGCTGAGGCGGCATCCCACATAGAATAACTAGAAGGACATAAAACTAGGATATACAACTATGTACTGGGATTTTGGGGAGGAAAAAAAAAAAAAGAGGAAGATTTGCAACAGTTGTTAGCTCAGGGCCAGTCTTCCTCAACAAAAAGCATGCAAAAAACAACAAAAAAAGACAATGACTTCAGTGTTGACAAAGATATCAATGACCAGGTCAACAATTTAGGTAAGGTGTGAGAGTTCCATGTGCTGTTGGGTCATCCACATCTGTGACCGTTCAGGGATCTGCTACAACTATGAAGGTTTTAGGTCTCCAATAGTCTGGGGCATGCTGGACACACCCTCCAGGGGAAAGGACAAGTTCCTACACACGTACCTCCATCCAACCCATGTTAGAAGGATGCAAGGTGCTTTGTGGAGCCTCTGGCAGGACCTAATGAGAGAATTCCATGCAGACTCCTAGGGTTCTGAGCAAGGCCATGACTTCTGCATTTTCTTCTGCATATGCCTTCTGCAGTCATAGAAAAACAGCTCCTGACCTCCTCCTAGGGCTTGGAAGAGATAGAGCATCTGAACATGGGCTGTAATGTGACCAGGGAGCCAGAACCCCTCATCATGACCTGGGTTCTATCACATCCACCAACATAAGGTCAGGTGGGGAGAGCAGATGCATCACAAATGGAAGTGGTATGTCCTTGATTAGAGGAGGACAGGTGTCCAGATGATCCTGGCACTTACCACCCCTCACTGACACCTGTCACACAGCTCTCACCTGTGGACTGATGAGAAGTTCATTCTGACTGGTCAACAAAGAAGGAAAAGGCTCCACACACTCCAACTTCGTTCTACCCTCCATCCCCACCCACATATTTGCCCTCCCCTGCCTGTCCCCAGGCTCCTATTCAGCCTTACTCACTCACGCACAAATCCCATGGGGGCCTGGCTAACTTGTTGGCTCAGCTGAAGTAGGGTTCAGGGTACCAGGGTGACATCTAGCTTTTCCACAGTGCTCCCAGGCTTTGAGAGCAAACTGTACATGTCTCAACTGGTCAGAACCGAAGACTGGAAAAATCTAGCCCTCGATTTGCCTCTGGTCCTCACTGCCACTCCTGCCTGCATTCCCCACCTTCCCCCAGGCTCCATCCCAGGTCCCTTTTCTGGTCTGACTACCCTGTGCTCACTCTCCCTTCCTGACTTAATTCCCCAAATGCCCTGAGCTCAAGACTTCTGCATTCATGGTGCCCTCTATTCTCCCGCCCTTCATTGGTCTCCAGACTCCCAGATCCCACTGGATGCTATCTCCCCCTCCCCCTTATCCCCTATCCCATGTCTCTTTCTGCACGAACTTCTGGAGCTCTGTCTCGTTCCCAGTGTCAGGGCACTAATTGGAGTCTTCAAGTATCTTATTCTTTTCCCCAAACCTTTATCTCACCCATCATGCCCAACCAAGGCTAGAAGGGTGGCACCCCAGTGTCACTACATCACCTCCAGTTTCTCCCCCCTCAACAGGGGATTGGCTTGTCACTGAGAATTCTCAGCCCCATCTTGGAAGCCCTTCAAAAAGAACCCTTCAGCATGGTCCCACTAGATCCCAAATCACTCCTAACACCCCAAAACACACCCAGGCTTTATTATTCCTTCTCCAGACTCTATGCAGACCCCACCCATCCACACCACTCCTCGACACTCCACCTTGTCACTGGGTCTCCGAGGATTCAGCCATATTCCCCAGAGACCAAAAGGAGCAAGAAAGGACACAGACCAGAGGACAGATTCCATTTACATTTCCCAGGTTCTGTTTGTGGGCTCTCCTTCAAATAGGTACATGGTGTTTGTAAAAACAATGAAGAAAGCAAAGAAGTGAGGACACAGATGTCTGGCCTGAGCCTGAGGCTGGGGAGGGCCCTGGACAGGGTGGTCCTGTGTGGACGTGGGAGTAGCTGATGTGGTAAGGACTTGCTTGTCCACTGGAGTTGTTAGGTTTTGTGACAGAATAGCTATAAAAATCTGCATGATCTTGTTCATTGAAGTGTGGTGACAATGTGTGTGGAATGAGGACACTGTTAGGGTCAGGGCCACTGGAGTGGGGGGCCTTCCATATCTCTCTCAAGTCATTGGACTTTAGCTCACAGTGCTTCTCAGATCCTGGTGACAAAAACCAGGTCGGAGGCAACCTGGGACCCCAGAAGGGTCTGGGCAGTCAGGTCATCTCCTGCTGTGAAGGCCAAATCAGAAGGGAGGGAGGAAAAGTGGAAATTTTCATTTGGGGGATGGTAGCCAGATAAGGAAAGAAATTAGAGGATCTGAAAATATGGTGAGGATTGACACTGTGTGGAAGATGACAGGATCATTTATAGGCAGGTAATGTCAAAGTAAAAATTGCACCAGACAAAGTTAAAGAGGCAGAAAGACTTTATTTGAGACCAGTGCAAAAGGAGAGAGACTGAACTCAACCCATGAAATGAAAGGCTGCAGGTAGAGGGCGTTATAGGCACTTGTGTTTGCTAATCAGCCTTACTCGAAAGAAAAGTAAAACTTCCCATAAAATCCTGACAGGAGGTAGTTTTACACCCTGGCTGTAAAGGGATCCACCCAAGTTAGGCTCCTGCTCTCCCTCAGAGACTGGGAGGCAGGGGCAGGATCTCCCACGAGGACTACATTTCAAAGGGATGGGCCCAGGCCCTTGAGAAAGACATCCCCTGGGTCCTAAAACTGGGAAGAAAATTTGAAGGAGACTTATATACATTTCAAAAGGGCAGAGAAAGAATCTGCAATTACAGATTGCAGTTACATTTCTAAAGGAAACGCTCTGAGAAAATGGAGGCCAGGGGTCTACAATCAGGAAGAACTGTCTAAAGTTGAGGGAGTCTGAGGGAACATCAGGCCTCTATGTCATGATAAAACTGATTTCTGCACAGCAGAAGGGAAACACATGGCTATCTCTAGTGGCCAAGACCCAGTCTGCGTCTCCATCAGTTCCCTGCAATTTGTACAGAGGTGAAAAACAGGAGAGAGACAGTGAACAGGGCCAGAATCTGATCATCAGAAGGCTGTGCTTGCTGGACTTTTCCATGGAAAGACAGCATTTCCCCAACAGTCATTTTCCTTTTGAACAAAGCTTATATCTAAGGAAGAGTGTTCTTGATGCTGGAATGAGGCTGTTCTCACTGGATTTGGCCTGATTATTTGCACAGGTGCTGTGGGACTGCACACTCACCACACAGTTTCCTCTGATGCAGGTTTTCCTAAGGAACCTCAGACAGGACTTTTAACAGCCTCTTGGCATTAAGAAGCCTGGACATCAGGACTCACCTGCAGTCTCTATAACTTTGAGTGACGTCTTCTCTTCTCAAGATCCCCAACATACCTATCAAGTCAAACTTAGCTCCTTAAAGTGTGGGCCATATCTCATCCCAGGGGCATCATTGTCACCTAGGACAATCGATTCAGAGCTGAGGGTCTACCAGCAAGTTTTCCATTGATATTCTAGTAACAAGGAGGACAGGGTTGTACTGATCCTACACAATAAGTCTATTGCCATGAAAATAAGGATGCTCAGGAAGACTTTAGGAATTCTTTGAGAGGAATCAGATGGGGAGAAAAAGATCAGTGTTGATACCCACATGGATGTCCTCCTGTCTATTCCTGTTTTCCATGTCACAGTCCAGGCGCCATCCATGCCTCCCCCTGGAGGAGGGATAGAGCTGTGATTCCTGAGACCTTATCATGGGCTCCCACCTCTCATTGCACAACCACTGTCTGGCATTCCACTGTGCAGGTGGTGTCACTGAGACCAACAAGAGCTGGGATCTAGAGTGGAATGTGGCCTTAAGCCAACAATAATGACAAAGTCAGTTCACATTGCTGAGCATTTATTGATTCAATGAGAGTCTTCTAAGGAATTTCCATCTTTTCATTGACTACTACAACAACTCTACTTGAAAAGTGCCTCAGAACCATTGTTTTACAGATAAGAAAAAAATCATTCAGAGTTTAATAACATAGATGAGGGTAAGAGAACCAGAGGGCCAGACTCAGATCTTACATCCAGCCTGAGGAGGTCACTTTTACTGGAACTGACTGTGTTGGAGACCTCACACTGATAATCCTCGGCATCCTCCCTCCTGAGGATGTCTATGGTGAGGGTGCTGTTGTCGGGGGACAGCTTCATCCTCTCGGTCAGTCACAGACTCTGGTCATTGAAGAACCACTGGATGGAGATCCTGGTGTCATTTGTGAGGCAGGTCAGGGCCACGGGGTCCTTATTTTCTTTGATTGGGGTCTTTATGTCCTATGCTGACTTGGATGGAGGGCTTTGACACTGACTCTGTGGAGAAACAGAGGAGGTGACTCTCTGAGAGTGGGCCTGGGCCTGTGCCCACACTCCTTCCTGAGAGATCTCAGCCACTCTCTAAAGGTGACCCAATGATGGCCCTGACCCCTCCAGAAGCATAAGCGTCTTTGTTCAGGTGATGATCTGTAAGGAGGGGACACCACCTCCCACTTTGACCCCTATATCACCCCAGGATGATCCCTGATCAGTCCCCTGGACATCTCTGTAGCATCAGGACCAGGAACCTCTTCTCATCCCATGTGTCCTATGACCTTATCATCAGGTAGAATTTTTCTCTTGTGAACTTTCATTGATTTTTTTCCTAGAACTTTCTTTGACTTCAGAAAAGGTCAGGCCACATTCCTTATATACACTTTCGTGTGTGTTGTCGAAGGCAGGCCTGTCAGCTCTGCCCATCTCTGGGGCCAAGGGAATGCTACGTATAGTGGGAAAACATTTACTTCTTGTTAAATAATTTATTAGGGAATGAGGGTGGTGCCACCCAGTCTTCACAACTTTAGGACCCGAAGAGCTTCTAATCTAAAGGATTTCTCACTCTGAGGAAGGCTTTTTCTTCCTGGCCTGTGGATTGAATACTACAGTGAAGGAAATCTCTAGAGAGAAGTGGTTATAGTTTTAAAAAAAGACAGGGACTGTTAGGAATAGAAGGAAGCTACTCATTATGACAACAGTCATAAATGAAAAGCCTACAGCTAACAACATACTTAATCACGAAACACAGAAAACTTTCCTCTAAGATCATGAACAAGACAAGGATGCTGCTTTCACCACTTCTATTCAGTGTAGTACAGGAGTCCTAGCCACAACAATGAGGCAAGAAGAAGAAGTAAAAGGCATCCAAATTGGAAAAGAAGAGAGAAAAGTGACCTCGTTTAGCAGAAGGCATACTTATATGTACAAAACCCTAAAGATCACCCAAACATACACACACACACACACAAACACACACACACACACTATTAGAACTAATAAACAAATTCAGCAAGGTTGCAGGAAACAAAGTCACATTCAAAATAAGTCATGTTTATATACAATAGCAATGAACAATCCAATAAAGAAATTAAGAAAATAAGTCCATTTTCAAGCATGAAATAGTAGAAAACACTTAGGAATAAACTTAACTAAGAAGGTGGAAGATGTGCACACTGCAAAGTCCCAAGTGTTCTGAAAGAAATTAAAGAAGACGCAGATAATGGAAAGACATCCATGTTCACAGAAGGGAAGGATTAATACTGTTAAGATGCCAATATACCCCAAACTATCTGCATATTCCCTATAATCCATATCAAAATCCAATGAAATTTTTGCAGAAATCGAAAAATCCAACCTAAAATTCAAAGGACCCTGATAGTTAAAACATTCTTTAAAATGGAGAACAAAATTGGAGGACTCACACTTCCTGATTTCAAAACTTACCACAGAGCTAAAGAATCAAAAACTGGGTGTGACCCAGTGGCATAGTGGTTAAGTTCTCTCGCTCTGCTTTGGCGGACTGGGCTTCACTGGTTTGGATATCGGGTGTGGTCCTAGCACCGCTCATCAAGCCACACTGTGGTGGCATGCCACATAAATTTTACAGATGTTAGCTCAGCAACAATCTTCCTCAAGCAAAATGGGAAGATTGGCAACAGATGTTAGCTCAGGGCCAATCTTCTTACACACACACACACACGGATCAAAATAATGTGGCACCGACATAAAGACAGACACATGGGCCATGGAATACAATAGAGATCCAGAAATAAAGCCTCGATTATGTGATCAGATGATTTTGACAAGGGAGCCAAGACCATTCAGTGGAGAAAGGACAGTCGTTTCAGCAAACAGTGTTGGAAAACTGGATATCAACATACAGAAGAATGAACTTGGACGTTCACTCCAGCCTTCCACCATATACAAAAATTATCTCAGAATGGATCAGATCATAAAGTAAGACTTAAAACTATAAAACTCTTAAGAGAAAACATAGGGGGAAATCTTCATGACATTGGATTTGGTGGTGATTTCTTGAATGTAACACTAAGAACACAGGAAAAAAGGGAAGAAATAGATAAGTTGGACTTTGTCAAAATGAAAAGCCAGTTCATTAAAGGACACAATCAACAGAGTGAAAGGTGACCTTTGAAATGGTAAAAAATATTTTGCAAATTATATACAAATAGGGGTTAATATCCAGAATATACCAAGAACTGCTAAACATAACAGCAACAACAAAACCAAATAACCTGATTGAAAAATGGGAGAATTAGAGTTGGCATCTCTCACCATTCAGCCAACCCGAGTCCTTGAGAGAATGACGTAGGTTTGTGTATCTCAAGACAAAGGCATGAGTATCAGAGCACTCAGAGAATGTAAGGCCACCAGTTCTTTAGGAGAAAGCACAGACTTTCTCAATCACTATGTTAGCAGAGTTTGGTCTTGAAAAGACAAAGGAGGAGAATCAGAGAGCCCCCCCCAACCTCGCCCTCCATGCCTCTGCTGGTTCTTCACTGACCAGCTGATTGTCTGGCCAACAAGGGGGTGATTCCTTCCCACTGTGCACACCTCCATCATCCAGCGAGGTATGTTTTCTCTGAGGCACCATTTTCAAGATTCTCCTAGAGATGGGTAAGGTGGGTCTGTGGTTTGAGCATAAATAACATATGAGGACCAGGAGCAAGTGAGGCAGTCAGGTGAGTACACAGGCCTCAGGGCAAAGATGTGGATCAGATCCTCCCAGGTGACTGTAACTGACATGAGCCAGGGACCCAATAAATGATAGAGTCCAAAGAATGATCCAGAAAAGAGTGAGGGGACAGTCAGGAGCTGCCTGGCTTTGGCAGAGGGACCTGATCTCTGCCCTTGGTCTTTAAGGTCTCTTCTGTCTCTGCTGAGGGCAGGAGTGGATGTGTGCAAATGCAGAAGGGGTGAGTGGTGTAAAGGCGGGAGTCTGAACTTGCTGCAAATCTGGCCCTCACGGTCCATCCGCGTTTGGTGGTTATGAGATAGAAATTTGAGGAGAATTTTAAATTCTTTCATGTGGGAAAATTATCATTAATATCCCAGTGTCTCAGACCAATTGCAGGAAGGAGTATTTCCCTAGAGAGCAGTAAAAGACCTGAGACACGGGCTTCAGCCCCTGGAGGGTCAGAGAACCTGTCCTGTGTGGAGAAAATTCCAAGGACTTTGCATCCAGATTCCAGTCGCTGAAGAGATTTTGGATCATTCGTTCATTCACCATTCATTCCTTCCCCCCTTCGTCAGTAGCAGTTGAGAGTTTGTTCCATATGGGCTCTGTGCTGGACACAGGTGTAGAGTGGGGAATGAGATGGCAAAGTCCTTTCTCTTATACTCTAGTGGGAGTCACCCCAACACATCAGGAAACAAATAAGTGATATCAAGTCCAGTGCAGGGAGGTGTGGATCGGCTACCTGAGGGGGTGGCCTGGAGATTCCCTGCACTGACTCTGATTGTTGATGCAGGTAATTTAGTTCTAGAATAAACATGGATGAATTCTCCATTTGCTCTCATTCCCTAGAACAGAATCTCTCCTTTGGTGTTCTGCCTGCCTAAGAAGAAAGGACCTGAACTGACCATTTTTCTTGGGGTCCACACACACCTAATAAGGCCCCTTTGCTGAAAGGGAGGATGGGGCTGTGTCTTCCTGTGACTGATCTGCCCCTCATGGTCTATGTGACTCTGATTCAGAGATGATATCTCTCTGTGCCTCAGTTTCCCCTCAACGAAGTAGGATAAATATTTGGCTGCAGGTCGTCAGTGAGTTAACCTTAAAATATTCACTTAATCTTGGTAGAGGGGAGCTTCTTGAATAAGTGGCATCTGTTGTTGTTACTTTCCAAGAGACAATGCCCCTGGACCTGATCCCTGGTGGGTGAGGAGCTGCCAGCAGCATCTTCTCTCCTCTGTTCCTCCCTGGGGAACTGACCTTCCTCTGGAGTCTGCTAAGGTCCCCAGGGCTGTCAGCTAATGGCCTGGGGACCTTGTCCACCTGTGCTCTCCATGCTGAGTCTCAGGTGAAGGATCAGGCTGTGTCCCTGCCCAGATGTGGCTCTTGGGGCTGAGCCCTGGCTGGTGACCAGCTCAGGAGCCTTGGGACTGGGATGGCCGGGAAAACATTGCTCCCTGTCAGCCCTGCCCAGGAGGCCACAACTCAGCCCTAGCACAGGCTCCCCAGGGTCACTGGAGTCAGTAGCCCTGGGACAGGTGTCCGGACAGGGACTTCTCAGGGCTGAGTTTCTCTGTGCGGATCCCACGGGGCCCCTCAGGCCAGGCTCTGATCCTGCAGGATCTACCTCAGGGCCATGGTCCCAGAGAGCGCCCCAAGGGGCTGCACTGAGACTCATCTCCCTCTGCTGAGTTAGCCCAGCCCATCTCTCTGGAGGGGATGTCTACAGGGTCCAGATTCCAGGAAAGAAATTCCAAGCTTTTGATGTTTTTCTCCACTGTTTGTGTCCTGCAGTAAATGTTCAAATCTGTACATGAGACATAATGCAGAGGGGGATGTAGGCCCAGTCCAGGCCTGTCAATCCTGTGTGTGTGAAGTAGAATCATCCCACCCAACACCCGGAGGACAGAGAGGAATCACTCACAGTATATGTGGAGCTCTCCAATTGCTGTATCAACTAGGGAGTTCTTCCTCGTGACTAGTAGGGTGTAGTATCCTGTGTTCTCTGGGATGACGTTCCGGAACAGCAGGGATCCATCGGGGTATAATTTGTGTTGACTGGTGTATGCAGGCCCTGGGGTAATTTTTGATGTCTTTATTCCAAATGATGCAATTTCAAGTTTGGGATCTACTTTGTCCCCTTTGTACCAGGCACAGCCTGCAAGATCCTCAGGCAGATTGTAGACAAAGAGAAGAACCTCCATCCCTGTAATAGCATTGGTCGGCACTGATTCAATAATGGGTTTGGCACTGGTGGGCAGGTTCCAGAAGGTTAAGAATGAGACTAGGAGGGAAGAGAGAGAGATCAATCAATATTTGGGCATATAAATTGGGATGGAAAGATGAGGCCCTGGGTCCTGAGCAGGTCTCTTCATGTCTTAGACTTGGAGTTTGTGTGTGTGTGTGTCCACTGGTCAAGCTCAGCAACATGACCACCATTACTTCAGCCCATTTGAACTTCTTATTTCCTCTGTTCCTAACACTCTTCCTCGGGTGTCTGCCCAGCTTACTCCCTCCCTGCCCTCAGCACCCTGCTCACTCTCACAGGCATCCTTGGGAGATGCCTTCCCTGACCATCTGTTCTGAAGACCCTCCATCTTCACTTTCTGACCTTTCCCTGCTCTCTTCCGTTCATGACAATGTCAGTCCTTGACATCACATTCTAGATCTCTTGCTTCTCTCTCCTCATCCCCACAGGGTGTGAGTTCCTGAGGGCAGGGACTTCTCTGATCTTGTTCCCCTAAGGCCTGGAACGGGCTGCAAACACCTGTGGGTGAATGGACGAGTGTTCCCAGGGCCCTCCACATCCTGGTGTTTATTTGTCAATTTCTGAGGGTTGTGGGTAAAGACAATGTTTAGTGTCCCTAGTTAAGTTTTTTCTGTGTCATCCTCTAATAAATTATTAGTATTATCATCAAATTTCAAATATTATTGGCCAGTGATACCTAACTTGAATAGGTACAGCAGTTGAGGCTTTCCTGCCCCTCACCACTTCCAGATCATGAGATTTTCCTTTTGCTGGGTCCCCTCCCCCAATCCTACTCTGCTCCCATGTCCTCTCCCATCGTGTCCAAACAGAAGACCTCTGTCCCCTCTCAGAGCCCTGTCCTCCCCAGGAGACCCCAGAAGTTCTCTGTTCTCCCGTCTCCAGCCCACCCTCAGGGAATTGCCCTCTCTCACCTGCCAGCAGGAACCCATGTAGGATGTGCCCTCTGTGGGTGGTGGCTGAAGGGGTCTCCATGGCATCTGCTGCTTGCTCTGACCTTCCCTCCGTGAGAAGAGCTTATGCCCCAGAAAGGCTCACAAGCACTGCTGTCCTTCTGCGCTCTGTGCTGAGCCTCCTCCTGGGCAGGAGAGCCTCCTGAGTCATGTGGGCTGGGGGCGGGGTCTCTGCCCAAGTCCCTCCTCCTCCCTCTCCTATTCCAGCCTCCCTGTCCCCTTCTTTCTCTTTCCCTTCTATCTATATTTTGTTCCCTGGGAATTGCTGAGTCCACTGCATTCTTCTGCAGTGATTCCTCGCCGCACACACACACACACACACACACACACACACACACACACACATGCAAGCCCTTTTTTGGACAAGCAGAAGCCTGGGGCATCATGTCTTGAGTAGTCCCCATAGCTCAGGGTGGGGGTACACAGTCACCCTCCCTCTCTCTCATCCCCATCTGGCTTTTCCCTTCAAATGATGAGCCCCAGAGCTACACCAGGACCTCTTGTCATAGAGGCGTGTCAGGGAGCAAGACAATTCCTCTAGCCACTCTGGATCCTTCTGGCTGGGCTATGAATTAAATTGACATGAGACAGAATAACAGGAGAAAATCAAACAAAGCTTTGTAACATGTATACATGGAAGAAACTCAGGAAAACTGGGTAACTTGACCATGTGGCCAAGGCTGCCAGCTTAAATACCATCTTCAGCTAAAGACAGAGGACAATGTTGGGGGTAGGGGGAGTCAGTTATGGGAATTTACCAGAAAAGCACAGTAAACAGTAAGGTTAGTATGCAGATTTAAGTCCTTGCCTTCCACATTGATTAGAGTTTCTAGAGATAAGATCATCCTCTTATTCCTTGTACAGAGAGGGAGATAACTTCACAAATGAAAGTTCCCTTACAAATATAAATGTCTCTTACAAAGGACAACTTCTACTTGGTTTTCAGAACTGTTCCCCTGTCTGTAGTTTCTTAAAAGTAACCAGCCCCAAATAATCCTTATGCCAAAGAGACGCATTTTGGGGTGGCCAATTCTGACCCCCCACAATCCCACCTTTTAAACTTTAAGAAGTTTCATAGTCCAGAAGCTGAGATGGTAGATTGTTCCATCTCATTGTCCTGATAATAGATCAGTCCAGTTAAATTCATTTTAGGAGGCAGTGATGCAGGTGGGCCCCCAAAGCTAGGCCTATACTGTGGAAGTAGGGAATCAAGTATTTAACAGAGGCATTTCTATGGAAACAAAAAGAAAAACAAGGTTAATATTTGGAGCAAATTACAAACCAGTTCCTGAGCCTAGGGGGCAGCCAGTCAAGAAGATTTTTAGATGTCAGAGTCAGAGCATCTTTTGCTGTTTGAAGTGTTTCTGATGATGTCATTGAGTGTTCAGGTATCCTTCTGAGTGGCTTACATAGCAACAGGCATGTTATTGTGGTGATGTCTCTTAAGTTTAAATCTAGTTGTCCAGCTTTAGTTTTTAGGGGTCAGGAACAAAGGTGGTTTTAGTTCTCCATGATTTCAAATAAAAATGAGGGAAAAAATCGAAAACATTAGTTTGGAGATTTGTAGCCAGATATTTCAGAAGACTAGAAGAATTCAGGATCCAGTTCAATTTACAGGCAGAAAACAAAATACTCAGACAGTTAACAAAACTAGAATCTAATATCTGCAAATGTGTACTATAGTTTCTACTGAAACATAATTTTTCTCTCTAAAATCATCCTCATTTTTCCCAAAGGTAGCCAAATTAAGACTAACTGGTTCACAAAATAAGTTTAGTTTCAATAAATTTGGCCCAATTATTTACATAAGTGCAGCAAGAATAGCAATTGATCATATAGGCTCTTGTAAACCTGCTTTGCTGGAACTTTTAATAAGGAATCTCAGATTGAATTTTAAAGGCCTCTTGAGGCCAGGAAAGCCAAGCCAAAGACTTATCAGACAAAACCTGTAACGCCTACAGATTTGGGTGAGTTATTCTCTTCTTTTGAGGTTCCCCAAAATATTGAGGTTCCTTGCACCTGCCAGATAAATGACCTTCTTTACTTACCCAGTAAGCTTGCTGGGAACCCTGTAAACAAGGTACCAGGCCAATATTTCCAAGTGGCTTTATTTCATAAAGTCCAATCTTTGTTTCTCAAAAGCTGTCTGATCATATCTGAGTCTATGCCTGTTTTTCTCAAATATGACCTTCCAGTCAAAGCTTTGGTAATATAACCAGTGTTTCCAATTGTGTCCTGTTATAAGGAGAACAGATTCTTATTGAACTTGTGCAAATAAATATATCACTATGAAAATAACAAAAGTCACTCACTAAGAGTTTTCAAATTCTGGCGGGATCAAGTTGGGAGAAAAAGATAAATGTTTCAATTCTGCCTACAAAAGTATTATTTGTCAAATTGTTGAAAGTCATAGTTAGCTTAAGAGGAAGGAGAAAAGGTTTCCTTAAATCTTAAAAAACATTAAAAAAATCAGCAATATTTTAAATGAAAAGTCATAAAAGTTATAATCATCCTTAGTTAATTTAGTCCCATGTGGTCAACTTTTGATCTTGATCTTTTGTTAGTAGTTTCATGAAGTCATCAGTTTCTCCATTACAGTTCTGTAGCTTCTTACCTGATTCAGTTTTATGATCTGAAGGTCTATCAGAAAACTGTATTCTAGAGCAAATGTCAGAGTCCTTTCCATGAATTTCTCTGAAGGTGAAACATATTTGCAAAAGCATCAGAGTAAACCAATAACTATCTGTAATTGACAAAAGACCTAAAAATGACAATTGGTAAACAATTTCCATGACAAACAACACTTTACGGTAGTAACTAGAATTATGACTGATAATTTTTAAAACACTTAATCATAACATTTACCCACATAATACCACCTAAAAAGGTTTATCACTTATTTGACAATGCTTCTCATGTAATTTAACATACCAAATAAGCCCAAATTAGTTTAATATCTGCTTTATAGGAAGAGAGAGAACAAATTTCCTTGAGTAGTCCCAGGGCTAATTGGAAATTCTCTAAGTTTCCTTTTTTTTTTTTTTTTTAAAGTCCAAAGACTTTAATTTGGGGGTGAAGTTCATAAAAAAATATCAAAAAGTTTTAAAACACGTGGTCAAATACTTTCTCCACCAAAGCACTGAGTTGATTGACCTTCTGGTGAAATCTCCCCGTCTTGTTGCAGACCAGCACTGTGAGCATCACTAACCTGGGCCTGTGGGCTGTGGTGAGGACGTTGCATTTTGGTGTGATTGAGATGTGAGTGGCAGGAGGGCTTGAGCAGAAAAAGAATGACCTGATTTGGGCTTTAAAAGAATTCATCTCTGAGGATTCAGAGATCCTACACTGAGCAGACAGATAGAAGGGAAGTGGGGACAAGGAGGCGGTTGGAAGACCCATTTGGAGACTATTACAGTAACCCCATGTAGGATGGTGGTGGTTTGGACCTGAGTGTTTGGATTCTATTTATATTCTGTAGATGGATTGCAGGGTTTGCATGTGGATTAGAGATTAGCGGGAGAGCAACAGAGGCACCAAGGATAACACCAAGATTTCCAACTTGAGTCCTGGGGAGGATGGAGTTGACTTTGAGAAGAGGAAGACTCTGGGAGGATCGGGTTGGGAGGTGGAGGAATAAAGGTCTTGCTTGTGGGCATGTTACATTGGAGGTGCCCCATGTTACCCAGGACAGACACCCCAAGTTGACCTAACTCATTTTTTCTAACTCCCTTGAAAAGCACACACAAGCCTGAGAATCTAAGGACAGCAGTTCCCAGAGTCTCTGACAGCAGATTCATGTTTGGAAGAGGGAAGCGGTTCTTGTGAGATGCAGGTGGAGCTTATCCCGGCAGTCAGGGCCATGGAGCCAGTGGGTCCCTAGCTTATCTCTACCAAGAGCCTGCAGAAGTGCTGTGGCACCAACACAGGGTCTTGATTTCCCAGGTTTTTCATCCAGGAAGTAGGGAGAGCTTCCTTAGTGAGCTGAACCCCAAGTCCTGCCCTTCATTGATCTTCTGGAAGCTGCAATGAGAACTTGATTCCAAATATATAAGTAAAAAATAAAATTAAGGTAAATAAGTAATAGTTCTCTTAAAAGGGAAGGTAGGCCGTGTATGGACTTGTGATGATACTGGGTTATGAGCCAAGCATTCTAATTTTTTGATTCTATGCTCCTGATGTCAAAAAAACAAACAGAGAGAACATGTCAGTACCCATCATGTGTCATACAGACAGTGACCTAAGAAGTTTGTGATTCTTGGAAGAATCTTAATCAGCTGTGTAAGTCTTGCCCAGAGGGGGCACATTGTTTCGATGTGAATGACCTATAACCCCAAGGAGATTTAAAGTTGTCATGCAGCGCATTTTAGCTACAACAACGAAATTATTATTCTGTTCCTGATATTCACACTGAGGAAAACCAGTCCTGGCTCCCTGCTGTTGGATATTCTCTTTCTTATATTTGTGACAACACTGGACTTGGCCACGATAAGCCCACTGTCTCTGTGTGTTCTGTTCAGAGTGATCACAGGAAGGTCCTGGCTTCTCCTGTCTGGGCCACACTGAGGAGATCTGCCCCAAACAGCAGCAGCTCCTCTGGACGGAACCAGTCATCTCTGAATAACATGCTCTGAGGCTACTTACTGATTTTTCACTTCCAGGCATTACCTAAGGTCTTCCCTCTTGGAAGATGAGGACTCAGCTCCTTTTTTCCTCATCACCATAACACACCCCTTCCCATCCCCATATCTCAAGTATTTTCCTAAGACCAACACTCTGTGTGGCCTTTGTGATGTCTATTTAACGCTATTCACATTGGAGCCAACTAGCTTTGATTTCTTCTTTTCCCCCTTGGATGTGGACTCCAAAATCTGAATCTCTGAAGTACATCGGGCCTGGAGAACCTTCCCTCTGTGAGCTGCAGAGGTGGGAGTGGTGAGGCAGGTAGGCAGGGAGGGGGGCGCCGCTGTTAGAGACACAGAATGACTTAAATAGAGTAGAAAAAGCCAACTTCTTCTACATCTCTCTTTACAACCCTCCAAGTTACACTGTGGCGGTGCTTCCCTCTAATGGCCAAATTTTAAAGTGCATCTCCCAATAGGGTCAACTTTTATTTCCCAAGGGAGCCCATTGGGAAAATGGTCACTACCAAGGGGCGGAACCAGCTACGTAAATTGCAAGACTCAGTGTAAAGTGAAAATCAGGGCTCCTTGTTCAAATATCATGAAGAATTTCAAGATGGTAAAAGCAGAGCATTAAACCTACCCTAGGCCCTTCTAAATGAGCGCACAGGCTCTTGAGCCTGTGAAGCTGGCCTTGCCTCGCAGAGCAAATGGATGTGTTCATCCTCCAGGTCAATTCCACGTCAACTCAAGTCATAAAAAACCTACAGATCTACAGCTTATCTCATACTTAACGGTGAGAAATAGAAGTTTTTTTTTCTTATTGAGGTTATGATAGTTTACAATATTGTGAAATTTCAGTAGCACGTGACTATTTGTCAGTGACCATGTAACTGCACCCCTTCACCCTTTGTGCCCACCCAACAAGCCCTTTCCCCTAGTAACCACTAAACAGCTCTCTTTGTCCATGTGTTCGTTTATCTTCCACATATGAGTGAAATCACACAGTGTTTGTCTTTCTCAGTCTGGCTTATTTCACTTAACATAACACCCTCAAGGTCCATCCAAGTTGTTGGGAATGGGACAATTTTGTTTTTTTTTTATGGCTGAGTAGTATTCCATTGGATGTATATACCACATCTTCTTTATCCAATAATTAGTCAATGGGCACTTGGGTTGCTTCCACATCTTGGCTATTGTGACTAATGCTTCAGTGAACAGGGGAGTGCATAAGTCTCTTTGAATTGTTGATTTCGAGTTATTTGGACAGATACCCAGTAGTGGGATGACTGGGTCATATGGTACTTCTAGTTTTAATTTTTTGAAAAATCTCCATACTGTTTTCGATAGTGGTTGCACCAGTTTGCATTCCCACCAGCAGTGTATGAGGGTTCCCTTTTCTCCACATCCTCTCCAACATTTGTTATTTTTCATCTTGGTGATTATAGCCATTCTAATGGGTTTAAGGTGATATGTTAGTGTAGTTTTGATTTGTGTTTCCCTGATGATTAGCAGTGTTGAATGTCTTTTCATGTGCCTATTGGGCATCTGTATATCTTCTTTGGAGAAATGTCTATTCATATCCTTGTTCATTTTTTGATTGGGCTGTTTGTTTTTTTGTGGTTGAGTTGTGTGAGTTCTTTATATATTATGGTGATTAACCTATTGTCAGATATTTGATTTGCAAATATTTTCTCGAGAACTAGAAGTTTTCTTGCTACAGATGAACAAGAAGTGGCAAGTATCCTGAATGCCTTAGTAAGACACTTGTGCTCCAAAGAGTGGAAGTAGTTGCCTGTTGATATCGATGATCAAAGACAGTGACATCAGTCTTGACAATGACATCAGTGACAGGGCCAGCTCTAGTTATCAACACTTTAAGCCCAGTGTGAGAGTTCCATGGGCTGTAGGGCCATCCACATCTGTGACTGTTCAGGGATCTGCTACAACTATGAGGGTTTTAGGGCTCCAATAGTCTGGGGCATGCTGGACACACCCTCCAGAGGAAAGGACAAGTTCCTGCACATGTACCTCCACCCAACCCATGTCAGAAGGGTGGAAGGTGCTTTGTGGAGCCTCTGGCAGGACCTAATAAGAGAATTCCATGCAGACTCCTAGAGTTCTGAGCAAGACCATGCCTTCTACAACAATAGAAAAACATCTCCTGACCTGTTCCTACATCTCAGGAGAGATAGAGTGTCTGAATGTGGGAGATAATGTGACCAGGGAGCCAGAACTCCTCATCATGACCTGAGTTCTATCACACCCACTAACATAAGGTCAAGTGGAGAGAGCAGATACATCACAAATGGAAGTGGTAAGTCCTGGATTAGAGGAGGACAGGTGTCCAGACTGTCATGGCACCTACCACTCCTCACTGACACCTGTCACACAGCTCTCACCTGTGGACTCACAGGAAGCTCCCTCTGACTAGTCAACAAAGAAGGAATAGACTCCACACACTCCAGCTTTGTTCTGCTCCCAATTCCCACCCCACATCTGCCCTCCCCTGCCTGTCCCCAGGCTCCCATTCAGCCTTACTCACTGACACAAAAATCCCCTGGGGACGTGCCTCACTTGTTGACTCAGCTAAAGGAGGGCTCAGGGTACAAGGGTGAGATCTGGATTTTCTACAGTGCTCCCAGGCTTTGAGAGCAACTTGAACATGTCTTAACTGGTCAGATCCAGAGACTGGAAAACTCTGGTCCTCAATTTGGTCCTCACTGCCATCCCGGCCCTGCCTTCCCCACCTTCTACCAGGCTCCATCCCAGATCCCTTTTCTAGTCTGACTACTCTGTGTGCAAACTCCCTTCCTGACTTATTCCCTCAATGCCTTCAGCTCAAGATTTTTGTGTTCATGGTGTCCTCTGTTGTCTAATCCTTTATCACTCTCCAGATTCCTAGCCCTCACTGGATGCTCATCTCCCTCTCCCCCTTATCTCCTGTCTCTTGTCCCCTTCTGCCTGAATATCTGGAGCTCTGTCTTGTTCCCAGTGTCAGGGCATTAATACGAGTCTTCAAGAATCTTATTCTTTTCTCCAAAGGTTTATCTCACTGTCATGCCCAACCAAGTCTAGAAGGATGGCAGCCCACCTTCATCACATCACCTCCAGTTGCTCCTCCCTCAACATGTAGGTATGCTCTCCACTCAGAATCCTTACCTCATCCTGGAACACCCCAAAAAAGAGCCATTCTGCATGGCCCCACTAGATCCCAAATTACACCTAACACCCCGAAACCCACCCAGGCTTTAATATTCCTATTCCAGATTCTGCACACACCCCACCTATCCATGCCACCCCTGAATGCATACCTCTGCTAATCCACACTCCACATTGTCACTGGGTCTCTAAGTGTTCAGCCGTATACCCCAGAGACCAAAGGAGCAGGAAGTGCACAGAACCAGAGGACAGATTCTATTTACCATTTCCCAGGTTCTGTTTGTGCACTCTCCTTAGAATAGGTGCATGGATTTTGTAAAAACAATGACTAAAGAAAAAAAATGAAGACACAGATGTCTGGCCTGAGTCTGAGGCTGGCGAGGGCCCTGGACAGGGTGGTCCTGTGTGGGCATGGGGGTGGCTGACATGACAGGGACCTGCTTGTCCACTGGAGTTGTTGGGTTTTATGACAAAATATCTTTAAACACCTATGTGATCTTGTTCCATAAAGGTGAGGTGACAATGTATGTGGAATGGGCACACTATTGGTGTCAGGGCCACTGTGGTGGGGCACCTTCCAGGTCTTTCTCAAGTTGTTGGATTTTAGCTCACAGTACATCTCAGATCCTGGGGACAATGGCTGTGTAGGAGGCAACCTGGGACCCCAGAAGGTTCTGGGCAGTGAGGTCATCTCCTACTGTGAAGCCCAAGTCGGAAGGGAGGGAGGAAAATTGGAAATGTTCATTTGGAGGATTGTAGCCAGATAAGGAAAGAAATTGGAGAATTTGAAAATGTGGTGAGGATTGACACTGTGTACAAGACAACAGGATAATTTACAGGCAGGGAATGTCAAAGTAAAAATTGCAGTAGACAAAATTAAAGAGGCAGAAAGACTTTATTCAAGACCAGCACAATAGAGGAGAGACTGAACTTAACCTCTGAAACAGAAGGCTGGAGAGATTTTAAAAGCAGCTTGAGGCAAATGAGGGCCACTTGTGTTTACTAATCAGCCTTACCCAAAGGAAAGTAAAACTTCTCATGAAATTCCGACAGGAGGTAGTGTTATACCCTGGTTGTAAATGGATCCACCCAAGTTAGGCTCCTGCCCTCCCTCAGAGACTGGGAGGCAGGGGCAGGATCTCCCAGGAGGATTACGTTTCAAAGGGATGGGCCCAGGCCCTTGAGAAAGACATTCCCTGGATTGTAAAACTGGGAAGAAAATTTTAAGGGGACTTATATACATTTCAAAATTGCAGAGAAAGAATCTGAAATGACAGATTGCAATTACATTTCTAAAGGAAATGCTCTGAGAAAATGGAGGCCAGAGGCCTAAAGTGAGGAAGAACTGTCTGAAGTTGAGTGAGTCTGAGGGGAACATCAGGCCTCTAGGTCAACTGCCTTCTGCACAGGAGGAGGGAAACACAACTCCATCTCTATCAGCTAAAACCCAGTCTGCGTCTCCACCAGTTCCCTGCAGTTTGTACAGAGATGCAAAACAGCAGAGAAACAGTGAAGAGGGCCACAATCTGATCATCACAACATTCTGCTTGCTGGACTTTTCTATGGAAACACAACATTTCTCCAACGGTCACTTTCCTTTTGAACAGAGATCATCTCCAAGGAAGAGTGTTCTTGATGCTGGAACAAGGCTGCTCTCACTCCATTTGGCCTGATTATTTGCACAGGTGCTGTGGGATTGCACACTCACCACACAGTTTCCTCTGATGCAGGTTTTCCTAAGGAACCTCACATGGGACTTTTAACAGCTTCTTAATATTAAGAAGCCTGGACATCAGGACTCACTTGCAGTCTTTACAGCTTTGAGTGACGTCTTTTCTTCTCTAGATCCCCAAAATACCCATCAAGTCAACCTTAGCTCCTTAAAGTGTGGGTCATATCGGATCCCATGGGCATCGTCTTCCACTAGGACATTTGACTCAGAGCTGAGGGTCTACCAGCAAGTTTTCTATTGATATTCTAGTAACAAGGAGGACAGGGTTGTACTGATCCTACACAATAAGTCTATTGCCATGAAAATAAGGATACTCAGAAAGACTTCAGGAATTCTTTGAGAGGAATCAGATGGGGAGAAAGAGATCAGTGTTGAAATCCACATGGATGTCCTCCTATCTATTCCCATTGTCTGTGTCATAGTCCTGGTGCCATCCACGCCTCCCCCTGGAGGAGGGATAGAGCTGTGATTCCTGAGAGCTTATCATGTGCTCCCACCCCTCATTGCACAACCACTGCCTGTCCTTCCACTGTGGAGATGGTGCCAGTGAGACCCACAAGAGCTGGGATCTGGAGTGGAATGTGACCTTAAGCCAACAATAATGACAAAGTCAGTTCACATTGTTTTGCGTTTACTGACTCAATGCAAGTCTTCTATGGCATTTCCACCGTCACATTGACGATTACAACTCTACTTGAAAAGTGTTTCAGAACTATCATTTTACAGGTAAGAAAAAGGAATCTATTCAGAGTTTAATAAGATAGATGAGGGTAAGAGAGCCAGAGGGCCAGGCTCATATCTCACATCCAACCTGAGAAGGTCACTTTTGCTGGAACTGACCGGGTTGGAGACCTCACACTGATAACCCCCAGCATCCTCCCTCCTGACACATTCTATGGTGAGGGTGCTGTTGTCCTGGGATAGCGTCATTCTCTCTGTGAGCTGCAGACTCTGGTCATTGAAGAAACACTGGATGGAGATCCCAGTGTCATTTGTGAGGCAGATCAGATCCATGGGGTCCTTATGTTCTGTGACTGGGGTCCTTGTGTCCTATGCTGACTCGGATGAAGGGCTTTAACACTGGCTCTGTGGAGAAACAGAGGCGGTGACAGACCGAGAGTGGGCCTGGGCCTGGCGCCACACTCCTTCCTCAGAGATCTCAGTCACTCTGTAAAGGTGATGCAGATGATGGCCCTGGCCCCTGTAGAAGGATGAGTGTCTTTGTTCAGGGAACGATCTGTTAGGGAAGGGCTGCACCTCCCCATATGACCCCTATGTCACCCCTGGTTGACCCCTGATCAGTGTCCCTGGACATCTCTGCATTATGAGCACCAGGAACCTCTTCTCATCCCACGTATCCTACACCCTCATCACTAGGGGGAATTTTCTCTCATCAACTTTCATTGATTCTTTCCTAGAACTTTCTTTGACTTCAGAAAAGATCAGGCCACATTCTCTATATACACTTTCGTGTGTGTTGGGGAAGGCAGGCTTGCCAGCCCTGTCCATCTCTGGGGCCAAGGGAATGTTACATAAAGTGGGAAGGCATTTACTTCCTGTTAAACAATTTATTAGTGAATGAGGATTATCCCTCCCAGTCTTCAGAGCTTAGGACCTGAACAGCTTCTAATCTAAACGATTTCTTACTCTGACGAGGACTTTTTCTTCCTGGCCTGGGGATTGAATATCACAGCAAAGGAAATCTCTAGAGAGAAGTGGTTACAGTCTTAACAAAAGACAGGCACTATTAGGAATAGAAGGAAACTACTTAATATAACAAAGGCCATAAAGGAAAAGCCTAACGTCATACTTAACAGTGAAACACAGAAAACTTTCCTCTAAGATCATGAACAAGACAAGGACGCTGCTTTCACCACTTCCATTCAATATAGTACAGGAGTCCTAGCCACAACAATGGGGAAAGAGGAAGAAATAAAAGGCATCTAAATTGGAAAGGAAGAAGAAAAATGATCTCTTTTATCAGAAGACATAATCTTCTATGTAGAAAACCCTAAAGATTCCATACACACATACACACAAACACAAAGTGTTAGAACCAATAAACAAATTTACCAAAGTTGCAGGAAACAAAATCAATACTCAAAGTCAGTTACACTTATATACAATAATGATGAACAATCTAAAAAAGAAAGTAAGAAAACAATTCTATTTTCAATAGCATGAAAGAGTATAAAATACTTAGGAATAAACTTAACCAAGGAGTGTAAAGACGTGTACACTGAAAACTCCCAAATGTCTTGAAGGAATCTAAAGAAGACATGATAATGGGAAGACATCCATGTTCATGTATGGGAAGAATGAATATGGTTAAGATGCCAATATACCCCAAACCATATGATATTTCATATAATCCTTATCAAAATCCCAATGAAACTTTTGCAGAAATTGACAAACCCAACCTAAAATTCAAGGGACCCTGAATAATTAAAACAATCTTTAAAAAGGAGAACAAAATTGGAGGACACACTCTTTCTGATTTCAAAACTTACCATAGAGCTAAAGAATCAAAAACAATGTGGCACTGACACAAACACAGACAGTATAGACCATGGGATACAATAGAGATCCAGAAATAAATCCTCGATCATGTGATCAGACGATTTTGACAAGGGAGCCAAGATGATTCAGTGGAGAAAGGACAGTCTTTTCAATAAACAAGCTGGAAAACTGGATATCAGAATGAGGTTGGACATTCCCTTCCACCATACACAAAAATTATCTCAAAATGGATCAAATTCTAAAGTAAAACCTAAAACTATAAAACTCTTAGAAGAAAATATGGGGGAAATCTTCATGACATTGGATTCGGCAGTGATTTCTTGAATGTGACATTAAGCACAGAGGCAAAAAAGGCAAAAAATAGATAAATTGGACTTCATCAAAATGAAAACCTTTATTACATTAAAGCACACAATCAACAGCGTGAAAGGTGACCTATGAATGGGAGAAACTAAATTTCAAATTATATATCAATAGGGGTTAATATCCAGAATATACCAAGAACTGCTAAACTCAACCAGAGCAGCAAAACTAAATAACTTGATTGAAAAATGGGCAAATCAGAATTGGCATCTCTCACCACTCAGCCAACCTGAGTCCTTGAAAGAATAAGGCAGGTTTGTATATCTCAAGACAAAGGCATGAGGATCAGAGCGCTCAGAGAAAGTAAGGCCGCTGGCTCTATGTCTGAGAGAAAGCATGGACTTTCTCAAGTGTCAATATGTTAGCAGGGTTTGGTCTTGAAAAGATAAAAGAGAAGAATCAGAGAGACTTCCCAACCCTGCCCTCCACGCCTTTGCTGGTTCTTCACTGACCAGATGATTGTCTGGCCAACCAGGGCTGATTCCTTCCCACTGCACACACTTCCATCACCCAGGGAGGTGAGTTTTCTCTGAGGCACCATTTTCAAGGTTCTCCTAGAGATGGGCAACGGTGGGTCTGTGGTTTGAGCACAAATAACGCATGAGGACCAGGAGCAAGGGAGGCAGTCAGATGAGTACTCAGGGCTCAGGGCAAAGATGTGGATCAGATCTTCCTGGGTGACTGTGACTGACATGAGCCAGTGACCCAATAAATGATAGAGTCCAAAGAATGATCCAGAAAAGAGTGAGGGGACAGGCAGGAGCTTCCTGGCTTTGGCAGCAGAACCTGACCTCTGCCCTTGGTCTTTAAGGTCTCTTTTATCTCTGAACTTGTTGCAAATCTGGCTCTCATGGATCATCTGTGTTTGGTGGTTATGAGATAGAAATTTGAGAAGTTAAAATTCTTCCATATGTGAAAATTATGGTTAATACCCCAGGGTCTCCGACCAACTGTGGGAAGGAGTATTTCTCTAGAGAGCAGTGAAACGTCTGAGACACGGGCTTCAGCCCCCGGAGGGTCAGAGAACCTGTCCTTGTGGAGAAAATTCCAAGGACTCTGCATCCAGGTTCCAGTCTTTGAAGAGAATTTGGATCATTAATAAATAAATTCATTCATTCATTCTTTCCTGCTTCATCAAAAGCAATTGAGAGTTTGTTACAAATGGGCCCTGTACTGGCTGCAGGGGTAAAGTAGAGAGTGAGATGGCAAAGTCTTTCCTTTACATTCCATTCCAGTAAGAGTGACCCTAACACATCAGGAAACAAGTGATATCAAGTCCAGTGCAGGGAGGTGTGGACTGGCCACCTGAGGGGGTGGCCTGGACATTCGTGCACTGACTCTGATTGTTGATGCCGGTAATTTGGTTCTTGAGTAAACACGGATGAATTCTCCATTTGCTCTCACTCCCCAGATCAGAATGTCTCCCTCTGTGCTGGGGATGCTTAAGAAGAAAGGATCTGAAGTGACAGTTGTCTTGGGGTCCACATACCTAATTAATGTACCCGGGTGGAGGGGAGGATGGGGCTGTGGGTGCAGACAGACCTCCTGTGACTGATCTGCCACTCATGGTCTGTGTGACTCCCATCTAGAGGTAGTATCTCCCTGTGTCTCAGTTTCCACTCAATAAAGTAGGATAAATATTTGGTTGCCAGGTTGTCAGTTGGTTAACCTTAAAATATTTATAGTACCTGACCTAAATCTTGGTAGGGAAGAGCTGCCCAAATAAGTGGCATCTGTTATTGTTTCATTCAAGAGAGACAATGCCCCTGAGCCTGACCCCTGGTGTATGAGGGGCTGCCAGCAGCATAATCTCTCCCCTGTGCCTCCCCTGGGGACACTGACCTTCCTCTGGAGTCTCCTGAGGGCCCAGGGCAGTTGGCTAATGGCCTGGGGACCTTGTCCACCTGTGCTCTTCACGCTGAGACTCAGGTAAAGGATCAGCCTCTGCCCTTGACCAGATGTGGCTCTTAGTGCTGAGCCATGGCTGGTGGCTGGCTCAGGAGCCTTGAGACTCAAGCAGTCAAGAAATCATTGCTCCCAGTCAGCCGTGCCCAGGAGGCCAAAACTCAACCCTGCGCAGGCTCACCAGGGTCACTGGTGTCAGAAGCCCTGGGACAGGTGTCCAGGCAGGGACTTCTCAAGGCTTAGGTTCTCTGTGAGGATCCCAGGGAGCCCCCAGGCCAGGCTCTGACCAAGCCCTGCAGGATCTACCTCAAGGCCATGGTCATGAGGATGGTCCCAGGGGGGCTGGACTGAGACTCATCTCCCTTTGCTGAGTTATTCTCAACAGATTGGGCCTTCTCTCTGCAGGGAAAGTTTAGAGGGTCTGGATTCCAATCTTTTGAAGTTTTTCTCTACTGTTTGTGTCCTGCACTAAGTGTTCCCAAATCTCAACATGCATTGTAATACAGAGGGAGACGTAGGCACAGTCCAGGCCCGTCAGTCCTGCACGTGTGAAGTAGAATTCACCCCACCCACCACCCAGGGGTCAGAGAGGAATCATTCACAGTCTAAATGGAGCAGTCCAGTTCCTACATCAATTAGGTAATCTTTTTTTATGACTTGTATGGTGTAGTATCCTGTGTCCTTCTGGGTGGTGTCCTGGAGCAGCAGGGATCCATCATCATAGATTCTCTCTCGACCGCTGTACAGCGGCCCTGGGATAATTTCTGATGTGTCTATTATATATGATATAATCTGATGTTTGGGATCTACTCTGTCCGCTTTGTACCAGATATAGGCTGCAAGATTCTCAGGCAGATGGGAGACATGGAGAAGAACCTTATCCCCTGCAGCAGCATCAGGAGGGAACGATTCAACAATGACTCTGGCACTGGTGGGCGGGTTCCAGAAGGTTAAAAGTGAGACTAGGAGGGAAGAGAGAGAGATCAATCAATATTTGGACATATGTATTGGGATGGAAAGATGAGACCTTGGGTCCTGAGTGGGTCTCTTCATGTCTTAGACTTGGAGTTTGTGTGTGTGTGTGTGTGTAAGTGTGTCTACTGGTCAAGGTCAGCAGCATGAACACCATTACTGCAGCTCCTCTGATCTTGTTATTTCCTCTGTTTCCAATACTCTTCCCCAGGTGTCTGCCTGGCTCACTCCCTCCCTGACCTCAGCACCCTGCTCACTCTCAGGGGCATCTTTGAGAGATTCCTTCCCTACCACCTGCTCTAAACATCCTCTGTCTTCATTTTCTGACCTTTCCCTGCTCGTTCCCTTCATGACAATGTCAGTCCCTGACATCACATTCTAGATCTCTTTGCTTCTCTCTCCTCATCCCCAGAGAATGTGAGCTCCTGAGGATAGGGACCATTCTGATCTTGTTGTTCCCCCAGTGCCTGGAACAGGCTCCAAACACCTGTGGATGAATGAACAAGCGTTCCTAGGGCCCTCCATATCCTGGAGTTTATTTGCCAATTTCTAAGAGTGGTGGGTAAGGACAATATTTAGTGCCCCTAGTTAAGATTTTTCTGCTGTCATCCTCTAATAAATTATTAGCATTATCATCAAATTTCAAATATTATGGGTCAGTGATATCTAACCAGGAAAGGTATAGCAATTGAAGTTTTTATACCCCTCACCACTTCCAGATCATGAGATTTTCCTGTTGCTGAATGCCCTCCACCCATCCTACTCTGCTCCCATGTCCTCTCCCATCGTGTCCAAATAGAAGACCTCTGTCCCCTCTCAGAACCCCGTCCTCCCCAGGAGACCCCAGAAGGTTCTTCCATCTCCTGCCCACCCTCAGGAAATTGTCCCCTCTCACCTGCCAGCAGGAGCCCATGTAGGATGCGCCCTCTGTGGGCGGTGGCTGAAGGGGTCTCCATGGCGTCTGCTGCCTGCTCTGACCTTCCCTCTGTGAGAAGAGCTTCTGCCCCAGAAAGGCTCACAAGCACTGCTGCCCTTCCTTGCTATGTGCTGAGCCTCCTCCTGGGCAGGAGAGCTTCCATCATCATTTGGGCTGGGGGCGGGGTCACTGCCCAGGTCCCTCCTCCTCCCTCCCCTATTCCAGCCTCCCTTGTCCCCTTCTTTCTCTTTCCATTCTATGTATATTTTGTTCCTTGGGAATTACTGAGTCCTCTGCCTTCTTCAGCAGTGATTCCCCACCACATACACATGCATATGTGCATGCACACACACGCGCCCTTTTTTGGACAAGCACAAGCCTGGGGCATCATGTCTTGAGCAGTCCCTATAGCTCAGGGTGGGGGTACACAGTCATCCTCCCTCTCTCTCATCCCCGTCTGGCTTTTCCCTTCAAAGGATGAGCCCCAGAGCTACACCAGGACCTCTTGTCACAGGGGTGTGTCAGGCAGGAAGAGAATTCCTCTAGCCACTCTAGGTCCTTCTAGCTGGGCTATGAATTAAATTGACATGAGACAGAAGAACAGGGGAAAATCAAACAAAGCTTTATAACATGTATACATGGGAGGAATTCAGGAAAATTAGGTAACTCGATCATGTGGCCAAGGCTGTTAGTTTAAATATCTTCAGCTAAAGACAAGGAGGATGTTGTTTGGGGTTTTAGATGAGAGGAAGACAATTTACAGGGAGATGGAAATGCAAATGTTTGTTAAACAAGTTTTTCTGGGCCAAAAATGGGCTTGTTGGTGCCTTTTTATCACACCTATTTTATACTATACTATAGGTATCTTACGATATTAGCTCCTTCCTGGAACAGCCATTCTATGTTAAATTTTTTTAGGCAGTTTGGGAGAAGATCAAATGTTCTTCCTGAGTCTTCTGAGAACAGATTCTTACTGAACTTATGCAAATAACTATATTGCCATGAAAATAACAATTCTTACTCATTAAAGTTTCCAAATTCTGGAGGGATCAGGTAGGGAGAAAAAGATAAATGTTTCAATTCTGTTTACAAAAGTATAATTTACCAAATTGCTATAAGTCATGGTTAGCTTAAGAGAAGAGATAAAGGTTTCCTTAAATCTGAAAAAAAAAATCCATAAAAAATCAGCAATATTTCAAATGAAAAGTGATAAGATTTATAATCATCTTCATCAGTTCATTCAGTCCCATATACTCAATTTTTGATCTTGATCTTCTGTTAGCAGTTTCATGAAGTCATCAGTTTCTCCATTAGAGTTGTGTAATTTCTTACTCAGTTCAGTGTACAATCTGAAAGTTTATCAGAACCCTGCATTCCAGAGTAAATGTCAGAGTCCTTTCCATGAATCTCTCTGAAGATGAAACATTTACAAAAGCATCAGAGTAAAACAATAACTGTCTGTAAATGACAAAAGACTTAAAATTGACAAAGAAATTTGGTTATTTCTGTGACACACAACACTTTAAGATAATAACTAGAATTATGACAGACAACCAGGACGGATTAGAATTTTTGGAATCTTATATAATTTTTAAAGCACTTACATCAATAACATTTACCCACACAATATCATAGGTCCCTATGAAACAATGTTTAGTTATCCCTTTAACCATGGTGACAATTAAAGAATTTTAGGTGAATGCAGAGGAATAAATAGCTGTAAGAAAAACCTTAGTAGCTGTGATTAAAGACTTGATAAAAATAATATAGGAAATTTATTTTGATAAAATGCCAAATCCTTACCCCTCTGGTACACTACTCAAAGCAAAAAACTTTTCATAATCTCTTTACCAAGAGAAGACTAAAAGCTTGAGAAAATCATCCTTTTAAAAGAGAGAGGAAAAAACAAATTCTAATTTTGCATTAGCTTACTTTTGATATTAAAACTTATTTATTTAATTAAATTCATTTTAATTTTGGCCAACTTGATCATGGCAAAACTCTCAAAAAAATTTTTTTCACAAATATTTTTGCATTTAGAATTTGTCTCATGCCTTCTTTATTCCCTTCTAGTACTTTTGGACAAATTTATCTTTCTTAACAAAACAAAAACATTTTCATTCTTTATACTTTCTTTACTGAAAACATACATCTTACTTTCCCTGAATACAAATACGTTTTCCTTATTAATTTCTAGTAGCTTTAATCACATATTACAATTTTTAATCCTTAGAAACTTTAATTTTTATGTAAAAACTAAGAAGTAAGCAATTATAAAGTGTCTTTTACATTATCATTCTGTAGCTTGACAAATTTACAAACACTTTTTATAAGTTTTAGAAACATGTTACTTTATAGTAAAATCTTTGAATAAAACACAAGACATGTTTACCAATAGACCCAAACACCCTTTAGTTTCTCTGTAATAAGATAAATGTAGGTAAACTTATATTTAGAAATTGATGTCTACTATTTTATCTTGTTTAGAAATAATGTAAATATTCAATGAATTTTCCATTATTTAATTGAGCAAAATTTCAAAGTTTCAAGTTACTAAAGAGATTTTGGAAGTTATTAAATACATGTCATAAATATAATTGTTATTCAAAGTTTAAACTCTTATCCTGTTCACATCTAAATTGTTTGTTCCCAACAATTATGTTTAGATTACCCGAGAAAAGTTCATGAGACATTGGACAAGATCAGCTATCATTTTAAGTTATTATGCTGACAAATTTGTAACAGGGATAACATGAGCTTATTTACCAAAACCAAAGTGGATTGCCTCCTGACGAGTTAAGTCAGACTCTCCACCAGAATTAGTTGTCTCATAAAGTAAAGTATATTTGCAGCAAATAGGAGACCATGAGGAATCATTTCCAAAGTCATGGTGTCCCAGAATAAAGGGAAGCAGGGACCTTTTATTTCACATGGGGAATGAATATTCAAGAGGGGAGTTGTGGGACGTCTGGTTTGTATATGATCCTTCTGGCAGTAAACACATTGTCCACTTATTTTTTCAATAAGTTCTTTTATGCCTGGGGTGCTTATGACCTTCATCAGCCATAGGTATAAATTTTATTTTCCATAATGGGTAGAATCATGTGCACTCTTAAGGAGCCCCAAAGCTGCTTGTTTGGGGATCCAAATCTTCCCTCATTGGCTTATCATCCAGCCCTTGACTATTAGGGACCACTGGTAATCCTGTATAGTGGCTTCCCTTACTTCATGAGGGGAATACACTGGTGTAAATTCATAGAAGGGTAGAGTGGGAATTAATGGTAATTGGAGAAGCTCTCCTGATATAGTGGCCCTTTTTGCAGCTGCATCTGTCAAGTTATTCCCTTTTACGGCCTCTGATTCCTCCTTTATGCCCTTTACAATAGACCACAGCTACTTCCTGAGGGCCCTGTGCCACTTCTAGCAGTTTAAGGATCTCTGGCCCATGTTTAATTTCTTTGCTGCTGCTGTTAAGAAGTCCTCTTTCTTTCCAAATGACTCCATGAGCATGAATTAGAGAGAAAGCATATTTAGAGTCCATGTATATTGTTATTATTATTATTTTCCCCCTAAGTTTCAAAGCTATGGTTAACACAATTATTTCTGCTTTTTGAGCTGAGGTGCCTGACGTCAGCCCCACGGCTTCTATGTTTGTATGCAGGGACGCTACCACATGACCTGCTCTTCTTTGTCCATTCTTCCTGAAGCTGTTTCCGTCTACAAACCACACTTCCTCTGCATTAGGCAATGGCTCACTCTGGAGATCTCTGTGGCTAGAGTAAACCTGGTCAATCACTTCTGGGCAAGCATGGTTAAATAGGCCCACTGGAATCAGGGAGAAGATTAGCTTGGTTTAAGGGATGACAGGGTTTTAAAGAAATCTGAGAGGAATCTAGCAGTATAGCTTAATATTGTAGTATTCTATTTTGGGATAACCATAGATATCCTTTAGTCTCTAGTAGACTAGAGACTTGATGGGGGGTCCACCATTGTAGGTTGGCCCATGGTCACTTTTTCTGCTTTCTTGATTAAGAGGCAGGTGGCAGCTACAGCTATTAAGCTTGGGAGCCATCCTTTTACCACAGTGTCTATCTGATTTGAGAAATAGGCTACCACTCTTTTAGAGGTCCCAACAATTGGGTTAGTACTCCTAACACTGTCTTTCATGAACATATAGGTCAAATGTTTTGTTCAGGTCTGGTAAGCCCAGTGCAAGCTCTTCCATTAGCAAGTTTTTAATCTTATTGAAAGCTTGGTAACATAGCTTATCCCATTCAAAGAGGGTCACTTCTGGCCCCTGTAGTTTATCATTGAAAGGCTTAGCAATTAATCCAAAGTTAGGGATCCAAATGCAGCAAAAGTCAGCCATCTCCAATAATCCTCATAGCTGCCAACGAGTTTTTGGCAAAGCAAGTAGACATATTACCATTTTCCTCTCTTGAGGAAGCCTGCATTGTTCCCTTGAAACGATGAACCACAAATAGTTTACAGTTTCTCTGGATTATTTGGGCCTTCCTTTTAGACACTTTATATCCCTTACTGGCTAGGAAGTTTAACATACTTAACTCAATTCTGACACTATCTACCTGCGGATAGAATCAGATTCCACAGTTTAAGGGCTCAGTCCCACAGGATTACCCTTAACTTTCTATTTTAGATGTCGATTGCAAGTCCAGAGTTATCACCTCTGCTTCTGACCAACCAGCTACAGATCAGAGGTTCCCACAACCCCCTCCTTGGGTTTGACTAATTTGATAGAGTGGCTCAACGAACTCAGGAAAACATTTTACTTAGCCAGATGGAAGAGATGCATAAAGCAAAATATGGGGGGAAAGGACATGGAGCTCCCAGACCCTCTCTGGGCATACCACTCCCCTAGGAATCTCCACATGTTCACCAACCTGGAAGCTCTCTGAACCCCATCCTTTTGGGTTTTAATGGAGACTTCATTACATAGGCACAGTTGATTAGATCATTGGCTATTGGCAACTGAACCCAATCTTCGGCCCTTCTCCCCACCCTGCAGGTGTGGGGAGGAGGTTGGGGATGAAATCTCCAACCCCCAAATCACACAGTTGGTTTCCCTGTTAACCAGTCTCCATCCTTAGGGGATTTCCAAAAGTCATCTTAATAACATAAATTCAGATGTGGTTGAAAAGGGCTTGTTAGGAATAACAAAAGACACCCATTTCACCTTTATTGCTCTGTAATTATTTCAAGAACTGAGGACTAAAGTAATTATTAAAAAATTTGCCTCTATGGCTCTCATATGGGAAATTACAAGAGTTTTAGGAGCTCTGCACCAGAAACAAAATGAAGATATTCACTATTATAAATCCAGTACTGTATAGCATTGGCAGCACCAAGGTCTTGAACAAATCTATATTCCCCTGTCCCCAGCCTTTTAATGGGTAAGATGGGAGTGATCCATGGGACTCTCCATGGCCTGATCAATACCTGTTCTAAAAGCCTACTGATTACAGGTTAGATTCCTCTTTACGGATTCTGGCTTCAAGGGGTATTACTTTACCAGGGGCCAGTGATCTGCCTCAATTTTACCTTTACTGGCATGGCACCAGCTGCTCGCCCCACCTATCCTTGTGCCCATAATTCTGAGTTAACTCAGCTTAAAACATTTAGGGGAATCTCTTCCTTCTCAGATGCTGGTGTATCCTGTAATAGGGCCATAAGCTCAACTCCCTGGCTTTTGGGGACTTAGATCTCTATTTTATCTCGTTCCCAGCTTATTGAGGCACCTAACTTAGATAGCATGTCCCTCCCTAAAGGGGGAACAGGGCATTCTGGTACGTCCAGATCTTATTTCACAGGTTAAGGGCCCCAGAGACCTTTCGGTTTCAACTTTTCCTGATACCTCTTTTATCACACTTTCCTTTAGAAAGGTTTCTCTTTGTGGGCATTCAACATGGAGAATGTGGCTCTAGTACGGAGCAAGATTTTTAACATGTTCTCTTCCTACTTCCAAGGTTTCCCAGGGCTCCTAGAGCCAACGGGATCCCCACAGCTCTGCCACATCTCATCTGTAGTCAAGGGACGGTGCCATGGCTTGGTCCTGTTTAATCCCTTCCTTCTCTGGGGATAGTTGGCACAATCCTGCTGCTAATTCTTTTCCTGTTTGCAGTACACACTGATTAGCCCTCAACATTGTGCTTTATGGTCCCTTGGTGGGGGCCAGGGTCATTCACCCATGGCATCTTCTTTCTCTTCCTCAGGTTACCTTGAGCAGACTGGAGGGCCACAGCTAACAGGATGGCTTGCCTTTTCATCTTCTTCTCTTCTTTTTCATGATCCTCAGAGTCACTGGGATTCCACGCAGGGTCAGTCTCTGGTACAGCCTGTTCGCTAGGCCTGCAAACCCTGGGTCATATTCATTATGTGCTTGTTCTCTAGCTTTTAACAGTACAGCCGACATTTCCTCAGCCATAAGGAGTGTAGCTAACAGGCTTTGGATATCTGTCCAGGTTGGCTTATGAGTGGCAGGTTTATGAATTCCTCTGGGTCAGCTCTCAATCCTTTAATGTGTGCCTTCCAATTATACAAGTCAGAGGTAGAAAAGGGGATGTTCACATTAATAAGTCTCCCCTCACCATCAGGCACCTGTCTTAGGGGATATATCCCAGGTTTGTAACTGGTTCCTAATCTGGTTGTACCATCTGGAAGAGGAGGGTGAAGGACCATTGGTTACTGGAGAGTCTAATTTCCTGTGGAGGGATTGCTCAGGGGGGACAGTAAAGGGTTTGGCCCTGTTACAGCCTCTGGAGGTCTCCCAGGGCTCACCAGCTGGTCCAATGGTGGGGCCAAAGCTGGAGTATGTGAGAAAGTTGGACTCTGAGGTGGGCTTTCCTTATTCCCACGTTTCCTGATTTGGAGGAGTAAGTCCTCCTCGTCAGAAAGATCTTGTAACATGAGAAGCATTTTTGAAGTCTTAGATTTAATCCTTAACCCTTCATTTAGACATAGTGCCATGAAGCACTAGACATAAGAGATTTCATCCCATTTCTTGGTTCTTTTGCAAAATAGATCCACATGTACTATGGTATTGACATTTACGGTCCCATTTTCTAGGCATTTCCCCCTCATCTTCCAGTAAATATTAGAACCAGGCTGTGTTACATACAAAGCTCATCTGCTCTCTGGTCAATGGGGAATACTCAAAAGACTTCCAATTCTGGAGGATGCCACCCAACAGGCTCTCCTTTGGGATGGAGATTACTTCCACATATTTTAAAGTCTTTTCTTATGATTTGTTTCCAAACTCCCAGGAGCAACTTGATACATTTAGTAGTGATGCAGATGCCAAACGTTTTTTGCAGAGGAGGTTTAGCACCCTATAGCCTGAAACAAGGATCAGGCCAAGTTTCCTCAGGCCAAGTTTAGCTAAGTCCAAACTAAATACTTAGGAAATAAATCTTGTGGATGCTGGGTTTCACCCAGGGACCACTGATAGGGAGGGCAGAGAAAAAAAAAGGAGACCTAGGAGTCCGGGAAAGCTAGACTGAGGAAAAACAAGATTAATGCCAAACATCCTCGACAATATTGTTAATGTTGACAAAAACAAACAAAGAAACAAACAAAAAACAGACTCAACAACTCCAGAGGGGGTTTGACCACATCTAAGGGGAACCCTCCTACAATCACAGGCACAACACTAAGACAGGCTCAGTGACTTTGGGGGGGGACTCAAACCCCCACTTCATCACTCCAGAGGAGACTCAATCTCCAGAGGGAACTCGAACACCTGACTAGGGAACAGAGATTGGTCCCCTTCACCCGTACTGAGCATTCGTCCTTCTGGAGTGGCCTGGTTTGCAATCCTTCCAACCATAGGTGGCTCTCAACCCCCTGAGCCAGGCTACCTCTGGATGGGGACTCAAAGCCAGGCTCCAATAGGCAAACTTTATGAGACGACTTAAAGAAATAACTCATAGCTGTGCCATGGGGTTGGCGCCACTCACCTCCATTGAGAGATCCTTCGAGCAAAGTGTTTGGTGCAGCTGCTGGGTCTCACAATGGGGCAGCAACATCAAGTCAGGGGCACAAGCACCACAACACAGTAAGCCCTTTCATGGTCACCAAATGTGTTACCAAAAACAAAGTGGGTTTACCTCATGGCAAGTTAAATAAGGCTCTCCACGAGAAGTAGTTGTCTTACAAAGTAAAGTATATTTGCAACAAATAGGAGACCATGCAGAATCATCTCCAAAGTCATGGCTCTCCAAAAAAAGGGAAGCAGGGACCTTTTATTTCAGATGGGAAATGAGTATTCAAAAGGGAGAGGTGGGTATTTGCTTGCCCAGGCTCAGTTGGAAAACATGCTTCCACATACACTGTAGGTTATGGTAAGAAGGCCTAATCTCCTCTTGGAGAGGTCTTAGCATTAAAAATAAGGTAAAGGTAAGTGAAATAAGCCAGACCAAGAAAGACAAACACCATATGATTTCACTCATATGCAGAATATAAACAAACACATGGAAAAAGAAAATAGTTCAGTGGTTACCAGGGAAGGGGGTGCAGGGGTAGCAATAGGGAGTGAAGGGTAGCACTTGTGTGGTGACAGACAAGAAATAATGTACCACTGAAATTTCATAATGATGTGAACTCTTATGAATCTCAATTAAAAAAAAAATAAATAAAATGGAAAAAAATTAAGTATTATAAAAAAAATTCATATGTAAATGCAAAATAATAAAGGTCTCCATGGCAAACAGAAGTTAAAAAAAATAAGGCAAAGATCATAGGCTTAGATCTTGTGGTGAGGTATCTCCGGTTTAGGGTGGTTGGTAATTGCATCTCCTTAACATAACAAAAGAAAAAAGACAATTTGGAAAAAGAGTTAAATGCTTCCAAACCCACCCTTGAGTTCCTAGGGGCAAGTAGTTGGTGACAATTTAACTAGCAAACCCAGGCTACATGTCTGCATTATATCTAACGTTGGTAACTTTGAGGACATGTCCATTTTCATCAAACCAACCATCTTAAATAAGCTTTCATTTACTAAAGATTATTTCATATCACATTAACTTGAAAGACATTTGGGTTAGTTTCTATTACATTTAGAAATAATGTAAGCATTTACTTTAAGCCAATTTAAACAGAGCTCTTAATTTTTGGCCATGCCATCTGGAGATAAAATATCACACATACATAACATACATACAGACATACATGCACAAGGACTTTGCAGCTATTGTTTTAAAACATTAGGACAATGTATTACACCTCTAAAAGTCTGCACAAATAATTTAACAAAGGCCCTTTTTGTTTAAATGTACAATTTAACCTTAGACCAATTTACCTTTGTCTACCAAGCTCTTACAAAAAAAAGCTTTTATTATCTTTTTTTTTATTAGCATCTGATATTAGTCTCTAGTTTTTATCTCATACTCTGTGGGCTCAGGCAATCCTATTCACCTTCCTTTTGTAAGTTCAATTACCTTTGTCTGAAGGGCACATTTATATGCTGTCTTACAATCATGCAGCAGGAACTTTCCCCAGTGAGTTGCACTGTTTATCCCCACAATACAATCTACCATAAAATCATGCAAAAAGAGATACAATCACTTCACATAAAGCACACAAATATATTAATTTTCTACAAAATTTCATCTGAATTTCATCAAGTCTTATAACTCCAATCAGTTTTCATTAGGACTTTATCAATAGGTCTTAGTCTTATAATTTTGGATAGGGGAAGCATTCCCTGTCAGACATTTTAAAATATACTCAGGCAAAGTTGATATAACCTCTTTATTGAAAATTACCTCAAACATTTCAAACTTTATAATTTTATACATATTTATACTTTTACGTTTTCTCACTTTAATTGTAGCCCTAGTCAGGGTCTTAAGGCTAGTCATTATTTTTTTTATTTCCTTTTTTAATTTGGCCTTTTCACAGATACTAATAAAACAGTTGTGATGAGAGCTCTCACAATTTTTTTTTTCCAATTTAGAAGTTTTCCCAATTTAGAAGTTTTTCCAACTTAAACAATCCATTATCTGGCCACATTGATGAGTAGGATCTTAACAGTGATTCATACTAATAAGCTTAACCATGGATGCAAGAGGTGTCCCCAAAAGAGAGCCAGAAAGTTCACTCCCAAAAATAGTCTAAGAAAGCAAAGGCCATCATTGCACAACAAGCAAAAAAGGTTGAGATGACAAAGGCCCCTAATGAAAGCAATCAGGACCCCTTATGACAAACTCCTCTAAGAACTGACATAGCTGGACAAAGAGAAGGTGTTCCAGAACTGGCCACCAAGATGTGTGCTGGTACATGCATTCTCCAGATGGCAGAAACCAGAAAGGCCACAAAGCCAAGCTCTCAAGAACAAGACAAAAGGAAAACCTCATCTGATGCACATTAACAACTTTAGCTAAGCATTGGGTCTCTTGGAGCCAGAATACTACCTAGGAGGGAGGTGCCATGGGGTTGGGGATTGTGTGTGCTTTACAGAGACCCTTGTCATTGTAGGGACATTGTCCTGAAATTGGTGGGGGGACCTGTGTCATCTACCCTGTTTCGTGACCCAACTTACCCTTTCATGGGAGACTTCATGAGGCAGTGAGTACACTAATGGCTCCTAAGTGCTTGACCCATGCCCATCAAATTTGCAGACTTTTTGACTTTCAAGATGCCTGTAGCAACAGCTTTCACCTCATGTGCATATTCCCAGATAATAGGCTTATAGATGCCCATGTCTTGCCCTATGCTTTTCAATTTTATGACAAATGACAAAAAAAAAAAAATGATAGAGACAAGGAAAAGTAGTCATCATCTCTGGGAGGAAAAGGATCAATTAACCAATGAGTGCTCAATGCAAATGCTAGAGTCACTGAGTCCAAGAAGCTAGCTTCCCCCAATTTTTGCTCCTGCTAATCTAAATTTAGAAAAAGAAAAAACTCACCACTCTCATTTCCATTGGACCCTGCAGGCAGAGATCCAGGAGACTGACATGGTAACAACTCTTACCTCCTGCTGGCTCTTATCAGGGGTCCAGGATCTCTCAGGTGCAGTAGTCCAGGAGTGAGCAGTGTCCAGCCAGTGAAGTTTTATCTCATCCAAGTTGCCAAACACTAGGGGAGGAAGAACATTTCCTCTACCCTCTCTAGGTCCTTCTGGCAGGTCTACGAATTAAATTGGCGTGAGAAAATCAAATAGAGCTTTGTAACATGTGTCGATGCAAATAATCCATAACAAATCTATAAGTCAAAATTGGGGTGAGTTTATTATGAGCCAGATCTGAGGACCACATAGCCAGGGAGAGTCCTTTCACAAAGGAATGGAGCACTCCAAAGAAGTGGGGGTGTACAGAGTGGTTATATACCATCAAAGAGCATGTATCACATATGATTGGAATGTCCCTTTTACAATAGTCATGAGATTGCTTTGCTGGCACAGCATTTCACACAGCAATTGATGAACACAGCAGATAGCAGGTCTCTGCTCTCGAGCTGGGTGGTCACAGGGTGAGCACAGCAGACCAGCAATCAATCCTTAGTTTAGGGAGAGATGCTTATCATTAAGGAAATGCCAATGGGGGGAAAGTTACATTCTTATCTTTAAAGGCATTGTTCTTGTCTTTGGGACATAGTAAATATTTAAAGTAGATATATAATGCATGCCCAACAGCCATGTCAGGCCCTTTTGGAAAAACAAATTCAGGCCAAATTAGTTTTACCCCAAATGTCTTCCTCGTATACTCCAATATATCCTATTGCTTGTCATTTATTTATCATTTTTCCCCTTTTGATCTATAATCTTTTGATAGAAAGCACTGGTGATCAAAATATTGTCCCTTGGTGCCAGGGTGGTTGCTGCCTGCCCTGGATCCATCATGTCCCTTGGTGCTAGGCTTTTATCTCATTTATTTGCCCAGTTGAGCACGTTGGAAGAAAATAATCAGATATAGTGGACAAGCATAGAGGTATATATACTAACAGAGGAAGGATTTCATAGGTTATATAATTTTCAATTAATTTTAGATTGTTACACAAACATTGTATATGTGCTTTTCTATGACTCCTTATGTTTACATTGTTCACAAATATAGAACACGTACAGTAACAATGATAATAATTCAATATATTTGAAAAGATTAGTTTAAAATGAGTTCTTAGGCATAGTCCTTATTGAACTTATTGAACAGGGTTATAAGACATATAAGACAGGTTGATCAACTATCTCAAGTCTCTGAGCAGTCGTTACTCTAGCTTGCATGACAGTCTTATAACACTGAGTAAAGAAAACAGCAATTATTTTGAATATTATGACTAGTACAAGAATTTCAAGAAGTAATAGAAATAGAAATTGCAATCCAGATCAAAAAAGAGAACTGATACTGGAAGGGAGCCAACCAAACAAATCAAGACTATCTGTAGGATCACTTAAGGCATTCAGCTATTTTTTTTTTCATGTGCTTTAGCAGAGATGACACATTGGAAGACTTATTATTTGTAAAAACACAGCATTCAGTTTGAATGATATATATGTACCACCTTGGGATGTGTTTAAAATATCTAAGGCCATTTTATTTTGAAGGACAGCTTTTTTCATTAAAGACATTTCAGTATTTAATAAAGCTATTCCTGCTTGACTACTGTTAAGGGCTTCTGTATGTGATATGACATCCCAAAGAAGGAACAAATATAGCTAAATGCCATACCAGTTAGTGGCCATACCACTGGAACCCTGAATGAGCCCAAGTGGCTTTAAAGAGACGGAGATTGGCAAAAGGTGTTAGTTCAGTATGAATCCTTCCTTGCATCTAAGGGAAACTCAGGGTGCAGTGTTTTAGCCATCCAGGCTAATAGAGAGACCTCAGTCTTTTTGAACATAGGAAGTTATTTTAATAAAACATAGATCTTCTGTCTTTTAGATAAGCTTAAAAATAAAGAAAAACCATTTATAACCTGTTTATCAAGAGCATACTAAGAGTTTAAGAAAATTATCCCTTTTAAGAGAAAGAGAAAACCAAATTCTAACTTTTTGTACCAGCCTACTCCTGATATTAAAATTTATTCACTTAAATTTATTTTCATCTTAGCCAACTTGACAATGCATAAAACTCTTTCCTCAGGGTTCCTCTTCAACAAACCTTCTATAAGTTTCTTTTTACATTCAGAATTTGTCCCATGCCTTTCTTTTTTCCTCCTACGACTTTGGGACAAATTTATCTTTCTTTCTTTCTTTTATTTTTTGAGGAAGATTAGCCCTGAGCTAACATCAGCTGCCAATCCTCCTCTTTTTGCTGAGGAAGACTGGCCCTGAGTTAACATCCATGCCCATCTTCCTCTACTTTATATGTGGGACATCTACCACAGCATGGCTTGCCATGTCTGTACCTGGGATCCGAACCTGTGAACCCTGGGCCACTGAAGCGGAACATGCACGCTTGATCACTGTGCCACCGGGCCAGCCCCAAATTTATCTTTCTTAAGAAAATAAAAATATTTCCATTCTTTATACCTTCTTTCCTTGAATACAAATATATTTTCCTAAATTTTTAGTAGCTTTAATCACATATATTAGAATTTTTAACCCTTAGAAACCTTAATTTTTGGTGAAAACTAAGAAGTAAGCAATTATAAACTTTCTTTTACATAGCATTTTGTGGATTGGCAAATTTATAAATATCTTTTATAATTTCTAAAAACATGTTACTTTATAGTACAATCTTTTAATAAAATACAAGACATGTTTACTAATATACCTAAACACTTTTTAGTTTTTCTGTAACAAGAAGCCAAGAGTAGATAAACTTATATTTAATAATTAACATCTAATGTTTTATCTTATTTAGAGATGATCTAGACATTTAATGAATTTTTATAATTTAAATTAGCCTATAAAAACTTCAAAGTTTCAAGTTACCAAAGAGATTTTGGAAGCTATTTTAAGTGCAAACACATAACACATAATTATTGTTGAAAGTTCACCCCATACTCATCTTTTACACATCTATTTAGTTGTCCCCAATAATTGTATAGATTGCCTACAAGACTTCATGAGACATTAGACAAAATTAGCCACCCTTTATGTTATTATTTTTGTTAACTAGTTTTGTAATAGAGATAACATCAGTTTATTTGACCAATAAATGCAGAATAAAGGTTGCACATCTGCATCACATCCAATGCTGATAACTCTGAGGATTGTCTATTTTAATCAAACCAGCAAACTTAAATAAGCTTTTATTTACTAAAGATTATTTCATATCACGTTATCTTGAAAGACATTTGGGTTAGTTGTATTTAGAAATAATTTTTTTCTAAGTGCTTACTTTAAACCAGTTGAATAGAGCTTTTTGGAAATTACACCATCTGGAGGTAAAATATCACTCATTTGTAACATACATATATAGACACACACACACAAACAACAGATGCAACAAAAATGTTATAGCCTATGTTTAAAAAAATTTTAGCAGTCTGCATCTGCAAAAGCTTCTTTTCCCATTTTTGTTCCTTTCTTTCAGTCTTAGGAGTCTGTGATGGGCTAGATTTTCCTCTTTTGTTAAGCAATTGAAAGTCTCAGCATAAAGCCAGCTGGAGTTTGGAGGGGAGGGTTCCCATTTGGGAACTGGCTGGGCTTTTAGAAACTCCATTTCCCACTTTTCTTTTAGTTTCATTTTGCTATAAAGTCTGAATAATTTCTAAGGACAGTGTAGTGGTTCAGAAGTGTGCTGCTTGTGAGTGTTACTCCCTAAAGAAAGGTAATAAACACTCCCTTACATGCCTCAGTTTCTCCCGCCAGCAGCCTAAAACCGCCATGGGGGCTCAGAGAGTGGGTGACCAACTCCCCATATGTACTTCCCCAGACGAAACTTTAATTAATTAACATGAATGATAGTGGAGTTCCCTATGGGACTGCTACACATCATGAGGATTTGATCCTCTTACACTCCTGCTAAGGTTCTTAGTCACCTGAGAATGTCTTTTAGCTGAGAGGAGAAATGCCCTTTTTCTTCAGAGCTGAACATGTTCAGTCTCTCATTTCTCCATCAAACAGTTTTTTTCAGACTTTATAAACACAATTCTTTCCAATTTAAAGCCAAATTAAAAAGGTCAGCCTGCCCCGTTCACTCCAAAGTTCCCCCTAGGCTCTCCTGGCCTAGGAAATTCCCCCTAGGTTTCTCTTTCCTAGGAATTCCCCCTTCTAGGTTCCTCTATCTAGGGTCTGTACCAGTGTCCCCTTAAGACACCTAGTCTTAAGGTTTGAAACAGTGCATATAAACTCTGGACCATTCACTTAAAGTAAAGAGGTCAGGGTTCCAGGAGAACTCACCAGGGTCACCTGAAGAATCCAGTGATCCAGGGATGCTCAATGACCCCTATTGGTACCAAATGCTGGTTCAGTGTAGATTCCAGGTGGTCTCCAGTGGGTTTCTCTGAAATCCTGCCGTGACTATGACAAGAAATGTCGATGCAAATAATCCATAACCAATCTGTAAATAAAAATTGGGGTGAGTTTATTATGAGCCAGATCTGAGGACCATATATCCTGGGAGAGTCCTTTCACAAAGGAATGGAGCACTCCAAAGAAGTAGGGGTGTACAGAGTGGTTATATACCATCAAAGAGCATGTATCACATATGATTGGAATGTCCTTTTTACAATACTCATGAGATAGCTTTGCTGGCACAGCATTTCACAAGCAATCGTTGGACACAGCAGGTAGCAGATCTGTAGTGTTGACAAAAATAATCCATAACCACTCTATAAGTGAAAATTGGGGTGAGTTGATTATGAGCCAGATCTGAGGACTAGCTTAGCCTGGGGCTTTCCTTCCCAAGGAAGGAAGGGCACTAAAGTGGTGCGTACAGAGTGGTTATATACCCTCTTGTGAAACCAGCAAACAGTCATTGATGAAGCAGCTAGGGACTAAACTTTTTTTCATTTTTGCAATTACTGATTATAGCTTTTAGCTATTTAACCCACCCTTTGTTAACTGTGTTGTTTAGGCAATATGCTATCTGATTCCCACTAGGTTCCTAGAGATAACATCTCCCTGGAGCCTGGGTCACCATGATAATGGGTATTTGAGCTGTTCTTCAGGAATTAGAACCCCTTTGTCCACTCCAGGCTGGTTGAGACCACCAGCTCATCAACTGGGCATGTGCAGGTATCCGATAGGCGACCTTTTGACATCAAGAGGCTAAAAACTCCACCCTCAGGTCATGCTCACACCACCATTTTGTGAGCATGCATCCCATGAAGAGACATGGAGTCTGACTACGCTTGTGCAGATCATCAATTACCTCACCTCTCCTCACCTCCAATCATCCATCTCCATATTTCAGACCACCTTGCCCCCATCCCATAAATATCCCTGAATCCCTATTTTCAGGGAAGTGGATTTGAGACTCATTCTTTCACTTCCTCACATGGCTGCCTTGTGATTAAAACCCTCTCTCTGCTGCAATCTTATTGTCTCGGTGTTTGGCTTTCTAGGTGGTGGGCAAAAATGAACCTGGTGTGTTAACACTTGGAGCAAAGAGCATACATCACATATGATAGGAAAGTCCTTTTTACAACAGTCACAAGATTGACTAGCTGGCACAACACAGCTGTTCACACATTAGGTAGTAGGTCTGTTGTCTCGAGCTGGGTGGCCACAGGGTGTGTGCAGCAATCAATTCCTAGTCTATGGAGAGATGCTTATTATTAAGGAAATGCCAAGGTGGAGGAAATTGCATCTTTATCTTAAGGCCATTTGTTCTTGTCTTTGGGACATAGCAAATGATTAAAGCAGATATACAATGCATGCTCAATGGCCACGTCAGCACCTTCTGGAAAAAGAAAACAAGGTTAGGTCGAATTAGGTTTACACCAAATGGCTTCCTTATATACTCCAATACGCTGTTGCTTGCCATTTGTCTGTCAGTGGTCTCGAGTGGGTGGGCACAGGGTGAGAACAGCAGGCCAGCAATCAATCCTTAGTTTAGGGAGAGACGCTTATCCTTAAGGAAATGCCAATGTGGGGGAAGTTACATTCTTATTTTTAAGGGCATTATTCTTATCTTTGGGACACAGTAAATACTTAAAGCAGATATACAATGCATGCTCAATGGCCATGTCAGCCCCATTTGACAAAACAAGCTCAGGCCAAATTAGTTTTACACCAAATGTCTTCCTCATGTACTCCAACATATCCTATTGCTTGTCATTTATTTATCACATGTATACATGGGAGAAACTCAGAAAAACTGGGTAACTTGCCAAAATGGCCAAGGCTGCCAGCTTAAAATACTATCTTCAGCTAAAGACAAAGGAGGATGTAGGGGCTGGGGGAAGTCAGTCATGGGAGATTACCAGAAAAGCACAGTGAACAAGAGTAAGGTTATTACGCAGATTTAAGTCTTCCCCTTCTCTATTGATAAGGGTTTCTAGGGACAGGTCATCCCCCTCTTCCTGGTACAGAGAGGGAGATATGTTTACAAATGGAGATTTCCCTTACAAATGTGTATGTATCTTACAAAGGGCAACTTCTACTTGGTTTTCAGAGCTTTTCCCCTGTCTGCACTTTCTTAAAAGTAACCAGCCCCAAATAATCCTTATGCCAAAGATACACATTTTGGGGTGGCCAGTTATGATCTCCCATAACTCTGGGGGTGAAAAAGGGACAAACTGAGTGATGACTGGTGAGGGGACCTACCCTCCATCTCCAGTGTCACCAGTCTGGCCTCTCCTTTCAGTGATAGAGATCCAGTACTGGTGTCTCAGGAGCTGCAGTTCCCAGGTGTGAAGGGGGAGGTTTCCTGTGTGTCCTGGATGAGAGGATAGTGGTGGTGAGAGGTCAGGTAGCTGTGGGCTCCCTGGTTCTTGGGGGATGGTTGTAGGGACACCCTCCCTCTCCATGTCTGTTGACTGAGCTGTGGCTCTGAGCCTGTCTATGTGCTCCCTAACCATCCCCAGGGCCTCTGTCCTCTGCCTGGCTGACTTTCTTGTGGTCACCCTGCCTTCCCCATGGGTGGTGCCAGGCAGGGAGTGGGGAGCAACACAGGGACCCCTGAAGAGCAGGCTGGTCTGAGGCCCTTAGAAGAAGCAGGCAGGACAACGGAGGCACATAGGAGGGGCCCAGAAGTATCTATTGGACCAGAGATGGACATCAGGCTCCCTCTCTTGATTAGCCAAAGCCACATTCCTGGGTTAATTTCCTGCTAATTGTCTGTGTTTGTCCTGATGTCGCCCCCTGGAGGGTACGAGGAGACCTGCAGCCGGTGTCCCAAGCTGCACCAGGGATGCTGGCCAGTCTCCAGAGGGTGTGAGTTGTCTCTTAGCCCTGGACAGAGATGGGTTCTGACCTCCAGACTGAGAATCCCTTCAGCCTGCATCCTATCACTGAGGGTCCCCAGGCTGCCTGATTCCATCCCAGTGCAGGGTGAGCCCAGGGAGAGGACAGGCATTGTCCAGTGGACTCCTGATCCAGTGTCCTGTGCTTCCTGGTGGATGTGCTGCCTCAGGAGGAGCTCTCTGTCCCCAAGGCTTCAAAGGATGGACCCAGTGAGTGGTCTCTTGGGGTCTCAAGTCCACCTGTGAGGTCTCAAGCCCTGGAGGGCTGGACCCCAGAATGGCCTGTGTTTCTCCCATCACAGCACTGGGGCATTGCATCCAACTCATCTGTGTCCCTGTCTGTCACGTGCTCTAGGTCTCCTCACAGGGCTCAGGATCTGGAGGGGCTCCACATGGAGACTTAGCCAGGGGATCCCATGGGTTCCTCTGTTACAGGAGAGGAGGCCCCTGTGGGACCCTCAGCCCCTCTGAGATGGAAGCAGAGACATCCCGGTTTTCCTGTCACATCTGCATTGGAAATACCCCTTGTTGCCCTGACACTTTTGGCTGGTGAGATGCCTTCATGGGTCCACAGCCAGGTGTCCCCACAGACCAGGGACCCTGGGGATGGGGAGTCACCCCTGACTTCCTTTGTGATCAGGGTAGGGCTTGACTTCCCTGGTGGTAACTATATCTGGGGTGGAGTATCCAGAGTTTGTGTCAGGTCAGGTCTCTGTGAGACAGGCTCCTGGCCCAGGCCCTCCGGGCAGAGAAGTCACTGCCCAGACAAGGTAGAGATGGGGAGGGGGCACGATTTTCTGGGAGGAATGGTGATCTAACCTCTCACTGTTAGGAGGCCCCTGTCCTCCCTCCTAACTCTACAAGGGGTACAGTCCTGTCCCTGGGACAGTTGTGGGTATTTGCTGGCCTCCTCCCATGATGTCAGTGCCTTTGCGTCTACAGGGAAGGTTCTCTGACTCCCAGATGTCACAGGGGGGTGACAGGCTTCTGTTGTGTGATTTCCCTCATCCATTTAACAGTGTCTATTAAGCATCTGTTACTGGGTACAGACAGGGATGGCTGGATATCTGGCTTGGCTTGTTTCCCATCCTCGCAGACATCGTGGCTGGAGTGGAGGCTTCTCTTCAGAGTTCCCGCCTGGGGACAAGGAAGGGACCCGATGTTCTCATCTTTCATCAGGGATTAATCATGGCAGCCTGTGCTCTGGCTCCACCTTCTGCTCTCACTGCAGGTTCATTGTCAAACTTCCATCTCCCATCTTGGCACCGCCAGGGGACTCAACACCAGCTCCCTGTCCCAGGGGTCTGGAGGCTCTTGGTATTGAGCCTAGCAAACCCGACACCTTATGTGACACTCCTAGCATTGGAAAGAAGGGCCGGTGATGAGATCAGGGCCGTCTCATGGGAAAGTGCCTCCAAGCCTCTGGGACTGCCACCTGCAGGGACTGGCAGGTTGTCCCAGGGTATCTTGGCGGGTGGTCACAGGGTCCCAGTGCACCCAAGAGCTGCCCTTGAGAGTGAGCATGGGGATGGTTCTTAGAGTAGGTATTTGGTTTCCAGAACTTCCCAATATCCGATATCCGTGGATGTGGCTGGAGGCGAAGATCGCAGGGTTCTGGTGATGGTTGGGACGGAGCCACACAGAGCGTGAGGGACTCTCTGGCAGCAGGCCCGGCACTGGGGTATCAGTGTCACAGGGACACAGGAACATCAGGGCACAGGGACAGTCCAGGGTGCCTCTTACTGTCTTGAGGACCAGAGGAGCTTGTCCTGCTACTAGTAGGAGGCGGTGGGATGTGGCAAAGGGTCTAGGAGCCGTAACTGGTTTTGTATTTGAGATTTAAAGAGAAAATGGGAGTCATTTCTAATAGGTCACAAAACTAGATGGCCTGTTGACAGAAGGGCACTCTTACATCATTGTGAAAATGAACATAATGCACTGGATTCTCTTTTAAGGAAAAACAAATTATTTTAGTTTTATCACTAACTGTGATGTATGCTTTATTCTCTAGTTCATTGTTAAGCTCACTTTTTGTAGTTTATCTCCTAAGGAAATGGTGAAAGCTGACAAGGATCCATGTTTCAGCACAGGAATGTGGATTTTATGGACTCTCCTGTGATTTTAAGCTTTCATGTGTTCCTATAGATCTTCTGTGAACACTAATGTGTTTTCTCTTTGTTTCTACCGGTCATCCCTGCGGAGAGAGTCATGTGTCCCCCTGAGAGTTGGAAAGCATCTGACAGCCAAAAAACGTGTCCAAGTCCTTTTGGGTGATGATGACGGCACTCAAGTGGAGGTCTGTTCAAGGTGGGTGAAGGCAAGTGTTTTTCAGAACTTTCCCCTCAAAATCAAGAGCAGAAGCCACCTCTTGGGTCTGTCACAATGTTGGGATGGATGAAGGACAGAAATAGAGGTTGATAATTTAAATGTCAAATCCAAGATGGACAAGAGATTCTTCCCAGAGTGGGAGAGTGGACGGGTGAATGGTGAGGATGAGACTGGAACCAGCCTAATGAGACAGGGCCATCTGCAAGGCCCCTGGCCTAACAAGATAAGGTCCCTAACCAATCGGCAAGCTAGGAGAATCAGACAGAGGCCACCAAGATTCACATTTTTCAGCCTCTGGACTTTCCTGGGCTTAGGCATTTATCCTAGCACCTAGGAGTCCACTGAAGTGACCCTAGACTCATATCATAATAAAAATCACACCCAGAGGTGGAGAGCTGGCATGCTAATGATCCATGAGTCGCATGTAGCAGCATGCTACATGACAGTGCAGGCACAAGCACGATCCCACCTCTACATGCCACGACGAGGCCCTCCTCTCCAACTTTTGCCTAAGAAAAGCCCCACCATCCTGCTCCCTAAAGAGCTGGTTACCTTCCCCTTTCCTTTCTGCACTGGCTCCCTTGTGCCTCTCCTGTGCAACAGCTAATAAACTTTTACTTTGCTACTCCTGTTTGTTGTCTCTCTTGATTTCCATCCTGGGGGACAATAAGAACCTGATGTGCTGGTAACAAGGACATTAAAAAGACCTCCTTCACCCTAATGAGAGAGCATCAAAGTCTCCTGTGGTTTGGAGAGGGGCCCCAGGTTGGGGGGTAGGACGCTGTCAGCCCACATTTGCTTGGAATGAGACCCTGATACTGGCCAGTCTCTGACGAAGTCCATTTTTTGGGTATAGATTCATACTTAAGGAATGATGTCAAGGTGTATGACTCCAAAAATAAAGAGAAACTCCTATGATATAATTTTCTTCTTAATATTTTTTCCTAATGATAGACTGACTTTGCTAAGGTGCCTCATAAGATGATAAGAACATCAGAGTAGACTGTCTAATGACATTGTGTATAGATTTGTTATCATGTATTTTTTCATCCCAGCGTCTATAGCATTTCCCTCATCTCACTTTGCAGTGTAACCCAATGGTGTCATTCTGACTTGTGGTTACACCCTTTGAAAACCACAGTCTTCTAGCTGGTGAGATATAGGCATCCGTAAGTTAATCACCCCTAAATATGCCTCCTTCTGAACCTGAACGTGCCCTTAGTCCAACGTCAGCCTTAATCTCTCAGCTCTCCTGGCCTCTTTTGCTCTTCTTCCAGCAGGAACCATCCACTAGAGGGCACACCTGCTCCTCCTGAGCTTCTGTGGACCTTTTTCATCACCTGAGACCAATGCAAGTGTTCTTACTGCCACAACCCCCAGGCCTCAAACATTTTTTCGATTTGTTCTGGGTGAAGCTGCTGGGACAGACATCAGGGACTCGAGGGAGGAACCTTCGATTGGAGGATGTGGCAGCCTGGACTGGTGACCTGCAACCGACCTCAGGCCCCAAGTCACTGGGGAGGGAGATGATTGCAGGCATAATGGACAGTGAAGACTGGACACTCAGGGCCCAGATGACCCTGCCCAGGCGTGGGCACTGGGGGAAATGACTGTGAGCCTGTGGCCCTGAAGGCCCTGTCACTTAGGATCTGTGCACATAGGCCTTGGCTGGGCTGCTATGGAATATTCCAGACTGAGCCTCCCACAGCAAGAGATGGGTCCTCCCAGGTATTTCAAGTGCCTTCCTGGGGGCCAGCCCGGTGGCAGAGTGATTAAGTTTGCATGTTCTGCTTCAGCGGCCCAGGGTTTGCCAGGTGCGGACATGGCACTGCTTGGCAAGCCATGCTGTGGTAGGCGTCCGACATATAAGGTAGAGGAAGATGGGCATGGATGTTAGCTCAGGGCCAGTCTTCCTCAGCAAAAAGAGGAGGATTGGCAGCAGATGTTAGCTCAGGGCTAATCTTTCTCAAAAAAAACCACACAAAATAAAAAAATAAAAAAATAAAAGCCTTCCTACTGGGAAGAATCAGGAGAGATGTCATTCACTGTGGCACAGCTTCTCTCAGGGCCTGAGGGAACAGCTGGCATCTGGGATTCACCATCAACTCCAGATCAGGACCAAAGACGTGGGGAGTGTGAGGTCCTGCCTGACCCTACCTCTCAGGACACCACTGCTGGGCTATCTGTGGGAATTTGGCCTCCCCTTCCCCTCCTCCTCCCTGAGTGCAGGAAAGTGACAAACAGAAATGGCAAGAATAGGATATATTGGAGTATATGAGGAAGTCATTTGGTCTAAGCCTGATTTGGCCTGACTTTGTTTTTTCCAAAAGGCCTGACATGGCCATCGAGCATGCATTGTATATCTGCTTTAAACATTTACTATGGCAAGAACAAATGCCCTTAAGATAAAGCTGCAATTTCCCCCCCCATTGGCATTTCCTTAAGGATAAGCATCCTTCTTTAGACCAGGAACTGATTGCTGCGCTCACCTTTGACCACCCAGCTCGAGACAACAGACTTACTTCCTGCTGCGCCCCTCCCAGACAGCAGACCCACTACCTGCTGTGTCCATCAATCGCTGTTCCAACAGAGCAGTCTTGCGACTACTGTACAAGGGACATTTCAATCATATGTGAAACATCCTCTTTGGGGGTATATAACCACTCTGTACACCTCACTTCTTTGCTGCCCTTTCTTCCTTTGGGAAGAAACGCCCCAGGCCATGGTCCTCACATTTTAGCTCAGAATAAACTCACCCAAATTTTCATTTATAGATTGGTTATGGATTATTTTCATTGACAAAAGGGACCCTGGAGTCCCTTCATGCAGAGTTGCAGAGTGAAGGGGCACACGTGAGTTTGGGCAGGTGGACGTGAGGAGGGGTAGATGGTGGGCAGACAGGAGCACCCAGCCCTCTGAGCTGCTGCAGCTGAGTCATTTTCTCTGGAAAATCCAGGCTTTTCCCTGCAAAGTTTCAAGAACTTTCCAGTTCAGTGTTTCTGGCTGAGGCCTCAGTTCTGTTCCCTGACCCAGTCCTCCATCAACTCTCTGTCCCCATCACACTTGGGCAGCTCTGTTTGACTGCCCAACTTTCCTGACACCCCCAGGCCATCCGAATGGGCAGTGCCTGCCTGTTCCCACCAGCCTGGAGGCCAAGTCCTGCCTTCCTGGTCAGCTGCGGGACCAGGCTCTCAGGCTCCATCCTGATTATTAATCATCTGCCAGGAGGTGGCAGCAGCTGAACAAAAGAGAGATGCGGGGACTACTGTGAGCCACCCTATGTGTCTACAGGGGGACCTGAGGGGAGGAAGCCAGGAAATGACTGAACTTCCTGCTCATTTACATGTTGGCAGTGTGTGCCCTGGGGACTTGGTAGAGAATGCGTGGGTATTTTCTTATTTTGTAGGACAGGCTTTTGAGTTTGGAATTATAGGTTTCCCTTTGATGTCACGGTCGACCTCAATCCCACACATTTGGGGCACAGACTGCAAATTCCACAGCCTGGAGCAGGATTGGTGTTGGGGACCCTCTCTACGCACAGCTGCTACAGAGAGACACGTCTCTGTTGGGAATAGTGTCTTCCTCCCTGGTGCCCTCCCCACTCCCTGCAGCCCCCCACCCCTCTGAGACATATCGCCTCACCCTCAGCCTCATTTCAGCCCTCACAGCAGTCTCTGAGCTGACTCTCTAGGTTCTCTGAGGGATGTGTGCGCATGTGTGTGTGTGATGGGGCCTGCACACATGTGAAATCTCAAGGTGAGGGAATTTGAGAGTCACTTAACAAATATTTATTTTAAATGTAAGGATTCATGATTAGGACTTCTACATCTAATAAACGAAGGTTCAGGTCATAGACTGGATCAAGACATAGACTCGTCTTAATCTTCCTGTCTTCTCAATGTTAGAATGACACCTCCATGCCCTTTGCCTGCACCTTCCAACTCCTCCCACTAGAAGGAGAGCCTATCCCCACTCCAGCCCCGTTTTTCTCAGCCTTGGCCATAAGAACATGGAGTCCAGGGATTCCCATCCTCAAAAAGCACCCCAGGTAATTCTCAAGAACACTGAGAATATGAGAAACACTTCCCTAAACAGTATAATTTGAGAGATTCCACCAGTAGGACACATTGTTGCCATACTGCAGGTTATAGGAGATTGGCAAATTGGGTCTTCTCATCCTAACCTATAAAACTAAACAAAAATACTCAAGCAGTTATATAATCAGTTATGTAGAAGTACTTGGAATCTTAGGAGAGAAAAATATTACCTGCGGCTCTGGACCTCCCTGAAAAAAATAGCAGAAAAGGATCAGAGTTAAGTTACTATTCTCCATTCTCCCACAGTGGGGACTTCAGACACGCACGTATCGCAGATTCGGTCACTGTTTTGGGGCAGATGGATCAACAGCTCACCTGTGTTTTGGACTAAAGTTAGGACCCAGTCCTTAAAGCTGTTGGAATGGGCACTGCAGATGATCCTAGCAGGGCAGGCAGGTATAAGTAGCTACACCAAAGGGAGTCTTCCTGGAGAAAATGCTCAGATTTTAGTCCCCGTGACTTTACAACAAAATTAATGGAAACGGGGATCTAGTCCAAGGAATGAAAGGACCTGGAGACCCACCCTCCCTGCTCACAGCCACACCCACATCCCTTCAAAACTGGGTGTGGCCAGTGTGCTTTAAGCCTGGGGCAGAGATTGTACAGGGCCTTGTGTGCAGTCCATCCAGAGTGACGTGATTCTTACAGTGTCGACTTGGACCTTGAAGTCTTCAGACTTATAAGGCAGCGACGAATTTGAGCGAGCAATGGAACAACTAACAGAGGACACAGGCCTGAGATCTGACCTCACCCAGCACCTTCCTGGGCTGCAGGCTGTCACATTTTCCTGGGTGCCCTGCTGGTGGCCAGCACTGTCCTGCACGTTACAGCTAACGAGTCGCAGAGTCACTGGCTGGGTCATTACTAACCAGTTCCATCCTCCCATCTCCCTTGTTTTCTGTGTTAAATTGTGATTAATTGCATGTCTGAACTTTACTGGCCCAAGTAGAATGAAAGTGATTCAAACTACATTTTGTCCTGAGTACCTTTTGTTTCTTTTCCTCATGCAGCTTGAATATATTAAAAGACAAAACCAAAAAAAGCCCACTATCACCAGGGAACTGGCAGAAGCAAACACCTCTTTACTCAAAAGACTTACCCTCCCTTCTTTCCTCAGACACTACTTCTCCCCACACAACCAGGGAGAGTAATACAAACCACGGAAATATGTACAGGGTGCTTCTTGAAAGCCCACGACTGTGCACCTCCCAGCATACACATTTCCAGCTCATGGAGTCGATGCCTGCTACTCTGTGGAACCCTGGGACAAGCTATGTCCTAGGGAACCCTCAGGCTCACTGTGGAGGTCCTGTGCTGACACAAAGGAAAAAAAAATGACAGGAATGATGCCATGGCCTAAGGAACATCGTAAGTTTTCTCTGGTGACCAGCATACCAGAAAAACTGGTTGGGTTCAGATTTCTGAAACATCAGACCTACAGGGCACCTACCTTTGTTAATATCAGAGATCACAAGTTTAAGAGGTTCTTCCAGGTGGACACAATTTAGTATAGGCTTCTGGTGACATCAGTGGCTTGTGTAATGACATGCTTTTCAGCAGATGATGAAAAAAGAGTCTAGAAGTATCATCTGGCCAGAAGAGTCATTTGGTAATGGACAAGCAGCTGCCTTATTTCTATGACTCTCAGTTTGTCTGTTCTGAAGCACACTTTGTAAGGTGGGTTTTTCCAGTCAACTGACTCACATTTAACACAATAGAACAATTGTCCTATTTCCTTCACGTCTGGTGAACATGAGCACTTGTTCACCCAGAACTCCCATTTTTCATCAAAATAATTGTTACTCCAACAGTTCCTTGCACCCTCTGCTTTCATTGAAACTCTACCCACTGATTGGTTGTCTGATATTCAAGCAACCAGAAGAACTCCTGGGGCAAACTTCAGCAGGCCCCAGGTGCTGGAAAGGCATCCGTCATGGGCCCCGAGCGTCCCTGCACCCACTTGTCAGGCGCATCATGAATGCAAGGCCCTACCTGCTCTTTATCAAGCTTTTAGCTTGATGAACGCAGGGGGATAGCGGTACCACCTGATGTGGGGAACACTAGGGAAAAACATATGGGGGGAATGAAAAAACCCGAGGGCCTCATTTGGACATAAAACATTGAGATGCCTATTAGACAGCCAAGATATTCTGGACATTTGTTCTATGGAGGCCTCACTTGCCCTCCCCACAAAGATGGGCTAATTTCTTTCGATCTCTCTAACCTGTTATTTCCCTGGTCTTTTGTTGCACTTTTAAACACTGATACCATAGACTTATTTATAATTTTCTTTGGTTTCCAGAAGCCTGGCCTTTAATAGCACTGACAAAGGCAGCATGTTGCTGTGAAAAAAACATGCCCTTTGTAGTCAGGAAGATATGTACTCCAATTCTGTCATTGACGCTTTCAACCTCCGTGAAATCAGACAAGCTACAAAAGCTCCCTGACCCTGGCATCCTAACATGCCCTCAGGGCTTGATAGTGAGAGTGGCCCTGTGCAGAAGGGGACCCAGTGTTACACTTGCTAGTAAACAGGTGCTAAGATCGCCCTCCCTTTTCTTCTCTTAAGCTGAAGCTTTCTAACAGTGGAATCAGACTGCCATCCCCTAGTTTCTCTTCTCAACTCCTCACCTTTGCTGCCATCAATGTCCCTGTCCCCAATGGCTACAGCATAAAACTCACATTCCTCTTCTGGGTATGCAGACCACTACACTGGGTACCCCAAACACATTCAAACCTGTCTTCCACCAGCCCCAACAAGCATCCACTGCTCCACTCAGGTAAGTCTCTGCTCTGCCCACCTCCCCAACCCCACGTGCCATGCCCACTTCCAACTCCAGGCCTCAGCTCACGCTCCTTCCATAACCAGAAAGGTCCTCATTTCTCTTGGAGGGTTCAAATCCTAAATATCCACCAGGCTGAAGTTCATGTACCATAACCAGTTTAGAACATGCTTGGGATTCAAATCCAAATAATATTCAGCTCCTGCCCTCTAGGAATTTAGAGTCTAGTCAAGAAATACAGACATACTATAAATAAATAACTTGAAGAACTTTTATGACTCCAACTCAGACTCCATTCTAAACCTTGCTTGTGTGGGCCCTTTGCCAAATTAACTTCTTCTCTTAAAAATGAATATATTAGGGGCCAGCCTTGTGGCTGAGTGGTTAAGTTCATGTGCTCCGCTTCAGTGGCCCAGGGTTTCGCAGGTTCAGATCCTGGGTGCAGACATGGCACCGCTCATCAGGCCATGCTGAGGCAGCATCCCACACAGCACAACCAGAGCCACTCACAACTAGAATATACAACTATGTACTGGGGGAGCTTTGGGGAGCAGCAGCAGCAGAAGAAAACAAAGGGAAGATTGGCAACAGATGTTAGCTCAGGTGCCAATCTTCAAAAAAAAAATGGATGTAGTAATAGAATCTACTTTATAGAGTTAATGCAAAAATTAAGTAAGATGTGTGTAAAGGGCTTAGCATAGCATCTGGAAGCAATGAAAAATCGAGTACTCACAAAATGTTAGCTAAAAAGCCTGTGTGTAGCAAGGTTTAGGCACACAGTGTGTCAGTACATCCAAGCACATTCATCTACAATCTCACCGACACTGACCGCTGCCAACTCACTCTGAGACCTTAAAGACTGAGAAGTGGAAAGAGAGTTGAAGTAGGAGATGCAAAATGTAAGTCAGACAAAGGTGCTCTTTTGCCTAGCTCTCTTCATGGCTCCCGCTGCTCTGTGACTGAGACCAGAGCTCACTCATGATACAGAGGACAGGAATTTGGGGGGTCAGTGTCTGGCCTTGTCATAGGTGAACAGGGGCCAACACGAGTCTTATCTAAGTCATATGGGAAAGGGAGCTTCCTGGCAGTAAGCTGTTTCTGGAACATAGAAGGGTGGGTGAGTTCCTAACCATCGCTGTTTTCCAGGAGCACAGGGCACAGGTAGAGTTCCACACTGTCATTCCTGTACTTGTCTGTCACAGCTCTTAGCCTACTTTGCTACTAAATATTTGTGTGGTTATTGACTGTTTTCTGCCTCCCTCAGTAAACTGTAAGTGCCTAGAAGGGGAGCGAGGTTTCGGCTAAGCATCCCATGCTTGACCTCCAGTGCTGAATCAGGTAATAAATCCTCATAAGTGCCCGTGGAATGCATGAATATGCACTTCCCAACAGCCTCAGCCAGTCCAGGTCAACAGGCATCGCTGTTTCACTGATCACATAGGCCAGCTCTGTCCGCTCAAAATATAAAGGAAGTTGTATGTGCAATTTTAAGTTTCCTAGTAGCTATGTTATGGGTTGAATTGTGTCCCTCCCTCCCCAAATTCCTATATTGTAGCCCTAACCCCAGTACCTCAGAAAGTGATATTATTTGGAAATAGAGTCATTGCAGATGTAATTGGTTAAGATGATGTCACTAGGAGGCCCTAACCAGTATGACTGCTGTCCTTATATAAAGGGGAAATTGGGACACAGAGACAGAGACCCAGGGAGAATGCCATGTGAAGATTGGAGTCACGAGGCCAGAAACCAGGGAACACCACAGAAGCCAGGAGAGAGGCCTGGGACAAATGTTTCCTCACAACCAACCCTGTCGACACCTTGATCTCAGACGCCCAGCCTCCAGGTCTGTAAGACAATAAATTCCTGTTTGTTCTAACCTACCCAGTTTGTAGGACTTTGTAATGGCAGCTGTAGCAAACTAATAGACTACACTTAAAAAGCAAAAATAAACAAATGAATTTTATTTTATTTAATCCAAAATATTATAGTTTCAATATGTAATGAATATAAAATTATTAGTGAGATATTTACACTCTTTTTCTCATTCCTAGTCTTCGGAACCTGGTATGTGTTTTACACTTCAGCACATGTCAACATGGACTCACCCCATTTCAAGTGCTCAGTAGCCACATGTGGGGAGTGGCTTCTGCCTTGGACAGTGATGAACTGAAGGGTCACCTGCCAGAACTCTCAGTTGATGTTCTCACCTAGGCATGCATCTTGGGAGGATTCTCTCCCCATCATGCAAAGCTGTTCTTGGTCCGGTTTGGATATAAATTAATTTTATCAGACCCCTGCTGCTTACCACTAGGGCCAGGACCCTACCTTTTTCAGTTTTTTCACTTGTCTTTATAAATCCATGAAGGCAAAATGCAAGATGATATGAGAGAAGAACTGCAGAAGTGCACCATGACCTAGTGGGTCTGTCAGGGGTGCCGGCATCTTCCAAGAGCACCTACTGTGTGCCAGTATTATGCTGGGTGATTGACGCAAAGAGGTGCATGCAGTCCTTACAACATCCTTATTGCACCCATTTCACAGAGGAGCAAAGCAAGGCTCACAGATACCGATATTTGCTTACATCACCCAGCAACCAGTGAGTACCTGGTACCATAAGGAGCTAGACTGACATGTGGGCCTCTAGGGAACCACTTGTCACCTTATCCTCCAAGGGAAACCCCAGTGCTCAATGGTCCATGTGCCTAAAATTCAAATCCCTTTTAATTGTTTTTGTCTGTATTTATTTGCATCCATATCCTAAAATGAAAAACTTAATTTAAAATAAAACATACCCAGTTGGAATAATTTTCTGAATCATAGGAACTACATCCAGTTTTGAACATATAATTCTTATTACTCAGAAAATAGTGTTGATTTGCTAGAGATAGAAAATGAGTTGAACTTACTCGAAGTGTGACTTGAGCAAATTGCATGAATGCTGCAAGGCTCACGCCATTTATATAATAATAATTACCCACATAAGACTGTTGTGAAAGCTAAAATATGATGATATATTTAAAACAAGTACTACCTAACTGTAAGAATTAAACTACAGCTGTTGCTTTAAAAAAAAAAAAAAAAAGAAAGAAAATAAATTGAGTTTGTTGTGCTGCAAAATTCTTAAAATGTTAAAAGAAAGTGGGAAAAAAATGGATCCCTGGAGGGGTGTGATTTTCAGCTGCCTGAGGGTCCTGCCACCCATCCAAGGCTGGGAATCTCCTCCACTTCCCAAGGGCTGTCCAGGCTGCTGATCTCCCCACCCCAGGCTCCTAGGTCATCCCCTGGAGGGGGGTATTACCCACATAGGCCTCTGTTAAAAGTCTGGAAAGAGTATAGGAAGGCTGGACTCCCACCTGAGGGCCCAAGGGATTCAGGTGGCGTTCTTGGGATTGAGAATCAAAACACGTGGCAGGACTTTTTAGTCATTTCCCAGGGTGCCTTTCTGGGAGAGGCTGTTTGGAAAGCTAAATCCTATAGTTCCTGGGACTCTGAGATGACCTGGGGGGCCAGAAGTCCTGGGGTTTCCAGATGTGGACAGTGGTGGCAAATCAAGGCTTTGTGGTAGGGACCAGGGATGGATAGGGGGCAGAGCTTGGTAGGTGATCTCTGCTTCCCTGCGTGTCCAGGCCATGGCCCCTTAACTCCCCCAGGACTTTTGGTGTACCAGGCTGTCCCTCCTGGCTACGCTGGATGGGTTCATCAGGGAAGGGCTTCACTCACTTGCCATGGGCACCGAATTCATGTGAGACCTGTGCCTGCTCAGCTCCAGGAAGGAGTTGAGCCATGAGGAGGCATTCAGGCGCAGGTCTCGCAAGAGCAGAGCTGTATCCCGCCGCACCAGCCCCATCATGCCCAGCGCCTTCTGGTCCGAGTCGGAGTAGTCCTCTGTCTCCCTACCTGTGCAGTTATGTGGGGCTGAGCTTGTCTCTTTTCTTTCTGGACCCCTTCTCAAAGCCCAGAACTCAGGCATCTGTGCTCACATGGACCCAAGAATATCTTCTTTATTTTTTTTGAGGAAGATTAGCCCTGAGCTAACTGCTGCCAAGCCTCCTCTTTTCGCTGAGGAAGACTGGCCCTGAGCTAACATCCATGCCCATCTTCCTCTACTTTATATGTGGGACGCCTACCACAGCATGGCGTGTCAAGCAGTGCCATGTCTGCACCCAGGATCCGAACCGGCGAACCCAGGCCGCAGAAGCGGAACGTGCAAACTTAACCACTGCGCCACCAGGCCGGCCCCAAGACCCAAGAATATCTGATTGCTTCAGTAGGATCTCAGATTCCTCTCCTCAGCCCCTCCTCCCTCAGACCCAGGAGACTGGGCTGTAGCCCCTGTCCCTGCAGGATCCAGGCATCCAAGCACCACCAGGCCCCCAGCTCTGTGGGTGTGGCCTTACCAGCAGAGGCGCTGACACACTTGGAGAGCACGCTGAGGGGCAGCAGGGGGTCCATGAGGCTCAGGAGGTGGGAAGGAGAGGTGGTAGACTGCAGCATTGTGGCCGGGTAGGCTGCCATGATGCCATCTGGTAATCTGGTATCCCCACTCCATAGGCTGCTGCCCAAAGGGACACGGTGAAGCAGAGGTTCCCGCCTGCACTGTCCCCAGTGAGGCATATCCATTCACCTGTGGAGCCTGGTTTGAAGGAGGGGCTTGGTCACGCCTGGCAGGGAGGAACTTGAGCCCTGGGCCAGGAGCCCTGGGCTCTCAGAGCTGGGGAGTGGGGGCCCAAAGCCCAAGGTCTAGCCAACTGCAATTTCAGAGACTGGTAAACTGAGGGAAAGATTTGGACCCATCTGGAGGACAGTGGTCAGAGGGTCAGGCTGACTTAGGATACAGAGGGGCCCAGAGATCAGGAAGCTCTGGGGAAGCTTGGGAAGCTAGAGATCAGAAGCAAGGAGGGTGGGTGGTGGGAAAGGAGAGATCAAGGGCTCATTTCAGGAGGGAGGGGCATCCGAGGCCAGGAGATGGAAGGCCAGGGGTCAGGCTGACAGCACAGAAGGGCCACAGGCCCTGTGCCCTGAGGTGTAGCCCCACCCTGCTCTGTGCCTCTCAAGATGTCTGAAGTCAGAGGTCAGAGGAGCTAGAAGAACGGGCTGGAGCTGGGCCAGTGCAGGACAGCAGGGATGGAGAAACAGGAGGAGGACAGACAAGGTCAGAGGAGATGGAGAGGTGGAGGGGATGCAGCATCAGGGCTGGAGTGGGGGAGCAGGAGGCAGAAGGAGGAAGTGGTTGAGATGGAAGGTCGGGTGAGCAGAGGGGCAGTGGGGGAAAGCGCTGAGGCAGAGACGGAGGAGTGAGGTAAGGGGTGGGAGGCGAAAAGATGGCCGAGGTCTGGGTGGTAGGAGATGGGAGGGGAGGCGAGGGCACGAGAATCAAGCTTGAACCACTAGATGGCTCGCTCCCCCTGCAGTACGAGGTGGGGGCTGAAGCAGGCTGGATTAGGAAGGGGGAACGGGTGGCAGTGAGGGGCTGGGATTCACCGAGGAGGGCGCAGTGCTTGATGGCCCAGCAGTAGGCGTAGAAGCACTCCTCTAGCGCGCGGAGGAAGGGGACCCCTGGGGCCAGGGAGTAGTCGATGGAGAGGATGGGGGCGCCCAGCTCCTGGGCCCAGCTCTTGAGGTAGGGCTGGTGGGATCTGGAAGTCTGGGCCACGAAGCCGCTGCCGTGGACGTGCACCTCCACGGACTGCGGGCAGGGTGCCTGCTGGGGACGTGGCCGTAGCGCCAGGCTCCGCGGACCCTCGGACTTCACCAGGCTGCTGAGCTCCTCACTGTCTTCACAGGAGACTGCCCGTGCCCCTCAGTTCCCTACCTGCTCCCGGCTGAGGCGGGCTCCGTTTCCCTGGCGGACTCCATCACCTCTCCGCTGCCCCCATGCGGGGCCAATTCCAGCCTCCAGGCCCCGCCCCGAGGGCCAATCCCTGCTACACTCCACCGCCGGGCGCCCATATCACCCAATCCTGGGCTCGCTCCTCTCTGGGTCCCGTCCCCTGAGCAATCTGGGCCTCACTCCACCGCCGGGCCCCGCCCCCAACCTGGCCACGCCCCCTCAAGCGTATTAAAGGGCCCCAGACCAAAAAAAAATGCAGCCCTGGAGGCGGCGAAAAGCGGCCTCCGAGCAGGACTAGTGGAGAGTCCCGCGGGGGTCACCCCAGCAGGGAAGCCTAGATGTTCTCACGTGCTGACGCTCAGCATCGCATTCCACTCACCTTCCCACGAAGGGATCCTACAACGCGACCCAGCCCGCCCGCTGGTTTGGCAGAGTGGGACGCCGCGGAGCCTCCGCTTGGGGGTGGGGGGAGGGCTAGGTCCTGAGGCGATTGAAAGCCGGGGCGGGGCCCCAGCGCTGGAGGCGTGGCTTGCCTGCCAGCCTTTGGAGAAGGAAGCCCTGCCTCTACTCCCCCTCCCCCCCCCGCCCCCCCCCCCCCCCGCCGCTCTTTGTCTCCTAGTTCTCTCATTGCTCTTTCTCAGGGTTCTTTGCTTTCTCCCTCCCCGCGATAATAGTAAGGGAGAGGAAGGAGAATACTCTGCGCCTGCGCACTAGCCCCAAGCCTCGCGCGGCCTGCAGGGAGGAGCGGCGGTAGAGGGAGGGGCGCGTGCCTGTGAAAAGGCGGGAAACAGGTGACGCTCGAGGCTCGCGCATGCGCACACACTCAACTGCGTCTCGGGCGCCTGAGGGGAAGCGGCCTGGTCTGTGGCGGCGCTGTGGAGAGGGCGTCCCTCGAGCCTGGGTTCTGGAGGCCTGAAGAAACAGCTCTTCATCGTCACCGCCGGAAAAAGCCAAACTGGGACCCTCTTTCCCTCCTGACCCTCCTCCCCGCCCTCGCAAAGCCGGCGAGCAGCCCTGAGAGACTCCCGTTCCGACTTCTCCTCCGCCCTGGGAGACGCAGCCCTTCCGGGAGGACAGGCCTCGGCGAGAGCAGCATGGCGGCCTGCGGACTCGCCGGACTGGGCTGCCCTGTTTGCCCTCAGGCCGCTTCAACGAGGGACCCCTCTGTCCGCGGATGGAACTTGCGCGCCTGCCTTCTGCATGGCGGGCTTCTGAGCCCAGGGAAGGAGGGTCGGGGCCTGAGCAGGAGCCGAGCCTGCACCGCCGGGCCCCTGCCCGCTTCGGAGGAGGGGAGGGAGAGCTGGCGGCCGCCGAGTCCTGGCCCGTCCCCCCCTCCGCTGCCCCCTCCATCCAGCCCCGACCTTGCCCGGACTTTGGCGGACCCCACAGCCCCTCTCGCAGGCTCCCTTCCTGAGAACAGCCCCAAGGCCATGAGGCCTGGCTGGCCTGCGACTCCCCTGGGGGGCAGCCTGGCCGGGGAGCGGTGTCTTCCTGGGAGCTCAGGATCCTAAGTCAGGACGGAACCCCCGAGGGTAAGGGTCCGCGTCAGCCTGTGTCGCCAGTGCCTGTGGCGGTGTCTGCACAGGGCTGTGCTGGGTGGTTTGGGGACGGGTGGGTGAATACTGGCAGGAGGGCAGCTTCCCTGGTTTCCTGGCCCCCAGCCCAGAGCCCTTGCCCACTTCTGTGTGATTGCCCCCCAGTCCTCTGTGGGGGGCAGCCTGGTGCAGGGGAAGAAGTCCCACCCTGGCTTCGGTCCTGGCTGGGCCGCTCCCTCAGTGCCCGGCCTCAGGCACAGCCTTCTCTTCTCTAGGCCTCAGCTTCCTCATCCGTCACTGGGGCTGGGGCTCTTTGTCTGGCAGGACTGGGGAGGGATCACCCGGGCTAACTGACGTACTGGTGGCCCTTAGTACCCCTGACTGAATGAATGACTGTCCTGGGAGGCTCCCTGTCCCCCAGGCTCACACTCACTCGTGTGTCGGTAGTGTCTGTGCTTCTTGCTGGGGCTGTTCCTCCCAGGTGCTGATGTCCCACCGTATCCTGACATCACTCCATAACCAGACTTCCCCTTGAAGACGAGCTTCATTTCCTGGGCCACTGTACTGTCCCACCCCTCGTGGCTAGCAAATCGGTCCCTAACAGAGACCCCTAATCTGATTCTGAATCCGGATCTGCGACGCACTCAAAGCATGTCTTCCTCTCTGAGCCTGGTTGCTGTGAGGACAGTTCCTTCAGTTCTGACAGAAATCCCCACTCCATGAAAGATCCCTGCTGGGATTTGGCTCTCTGGGCTGGAGCTGTTGGCTGGGCTGTAGGGTCTGACTGTCCTGGTGTCTCTTTGGACATGGATCCAATCTGGGCAGGTGGCCCATTTTGGGGTCCATGTCTAGGCTGGTCTGAAGGTGTTGATCCAGCTTCTTGCTGAGCTAGAGGTGGCTCTCCTGGGCCAGATCCTGTCTGGGCTGCACATCCCTGTCTCAAGTGTGGTTCCTGTTGACTTCTAGATTCTATTCCTGGCCCAGGTCTCCGCTGCAAGGCAGCTTTCTGTTGAGTGAAGGGCACCCTTGGGTGGGAGGTGATTGCTGTGGTGCAGGCTCCTGTGCGGCAAGAAATTCCTGCAGCAAAGCATTTTTTTTTTGTTGGGTTTTGGCTCCTGCTGGGATTCAGCTTCATGTTCAACAAGGGGCTCCTGCTGAGTGAGGGGTCTTTGCTGTGAAGCAGGCTCCTGTTGGGTGTTGGGTTCCTGCTGAGTCTTAGATGCTGTCAGGGCTGTGGATGCCTTTTCTGGCCCAGGTTCTGGCTGGGTGATTGGTGTCTGGTGTGGCTCAGGTTCCTGGTCAGGCCTAGATTTGGACTTAGAACCTGGCTCCACCGTGTTATTTCCCTCACAGGAGATGTTGATCTCCCAGGATTCATCCTTCTACCCCTCCTCCCCGGCGCCTCCCTACTCACAGATCCCTCATTGGTTCCTCATGATGGCATCTCCCTTTGGGTTCCACTCCTTCATCCTGACATCCCTGGTCTTCCTTTTTAAGGCAGTTGGTAAGTGGGCCGACCACTCCTGGCCCCCACTCCTGTGCCAAGTGATGCACTTGTGTGCCTCCTGCTGTGGGAGGAGGGATTAGGAACAGGAGGCTGTGTGCACAGCACTCCCCTACCAGAGGGGAGGGGCTTGTCCTCTTGTGTCTTAAATAGGGCCCTGCCCCACTCACCACTCAGGTAAAAGGCTTTTTCTCCTAAGGGAAGCATGCCAGCTTAGTCCTGTTTCATCTGGGATGACAGAATTCAGATTCTGGATGAGTGTTCCTTTTTTTTCCTCCCCTTCTGATGTTGAAGAAAGGGTCCTAGGGGGAGGCAGTCTCTATACTGTTGTAGCAGTCTTTTCTTCTTTATTCGTTCTTTCAAATGCTGGCCAGTTTAATTTCCATATATTACTATTTTTTTTTTTTTTTGTTGAGGAAGATTGGCCCTAAGCTAACATCTGTGCCAGTCTTCCTCTATTTTGTATGTGGGACGCCTGGCACAGCATGGCTTGATGAGTGGTGTGTAGGTTCGCACCCGGGACCCGAAACTGTGAACCTCAGGCCATGGAAGGGGAGTGCATGAACCCAACCACTACACCACTGGGCCGGCCCCTAATAATCCTTCACTACCATGTTGAAAAATAATGATGTCCCCCCACTTTTACAGCTTGAAGCTTTTTTCAGTGGCATTTGAGATCTTCCACACCATCTCTCTAGCCTTGAAGTATGGTTCTGCAAATATATCTTCTGTGCTACATTGGGAACTCACAGAGTACAGTGACCATTGATGATGATGATGAGGAGGAGGATGATAATAATCATAAATACCAAAGGCATTCTGCATGCTAGGAAACTGCCAAGTTGTTGTTTTTCTTAAACCTATATTATCTTTAATAAGACCATGTCTGATTCGTTGCTCTACCTGCTTTCTTTGCCCCACCTAGCTCTTATCCTGGAAAGATTTATTGAATGAGTGAAAGAATAAATAGTTGGGCAGTAGAGGGAGAGGGAGTGAGGGTGGTGGTGGGGAGAAGTGTGTGTAGAATCTGGGGAGGGTTTGGAGTGGACAGGGTAAAGTGGATCATTGGGATCATCTGTATTGAATTGCCAGACCCCATTTGACAGAAAAGATTTTGACTATTTACATTTGAAAATTTTTATTGACTTCTGTTTGCTACTTGCCTGGTTGTATTTTAGGTCAGTTGGGACTAGTTAGGAAACTAGGGTTTCCTGGTTTCTTTCAGGTAGTTAAGCTTAAGCCTCGGTAAGGGGAGGGCACAGGAAAGACTGAGGAGAGAAGGAGGCACTAGAGGCAGCAATAACCTTGAGAAAATGCTTTTTGAGGCCACTAGAGTGGAGACAGGGAGGGCGAGCTTGAGGTGGGAGAAGAGCATCCTCTAGGTGCGCTCACTGCCTCTTGACTGAGAATGTTTCGTTGGGAGAATGGGCTCTCAGAGCTCCTACAAAGGCAGAGCAAGGCTTGCTAGCTGACATCGTTTGAGAAATTGCTGGCAGGCTCTGGAGCGCTTGTTTGGCTTCCTGTGGTGCCTTCGGTGCCCTAGTGAAAATAAAGGGGAGAGACTAGTGTTGAAAATATTTAAAAATTTTAATTTTTATGAGAACTTTTAAAATTATAAAAGTAAGACTTGTCCAGTGGAAAAAATTAAAATTAAAAAAATCCGGTAAGAAGTAAAAGGACATTTGCCCTCCCCACCCTTCACTCCCCATTCCCCAGAGCTAACCCCTGTTAATAGTTTGCTGCTACATAGTCTTCCGTAGCTTTTTGTATATAAACATAATAGTTTACTTTAAAAAACAAAAATGAGATTATACTATACCTATTGCTTTGCTCTGCTCTTTAACAAATCTTTTATTATTGCAAAATATTATACATCTGTAGAGGTCCATAAAAACTCATATGTGCAGTTTAATAAATAGTTATAAAGCAGATATTCATGAAACTACTACTGAGGCCTAGAAATAGGCTATTGCCAGCAACCCCCCTCCTTTTCTGATCATTATCCTCCCTCTCCCCCTCACAGAGGTAATCCTGACTCTTATGGTAAGCATTTACTTTCTTTGTTATTTTACCACTTATTTATGTTTTACTAAATGTTAGTTTAATTTTGCCTGTTTTTGAACTTTATGAAATCATACTATAGCTATTTTCTCATGTCTTTTTTTTTTGAAGATTGCCACCTGAGCTAACATCTTTTACCAATCTTTTTTCTTCTTCTTCTTCTTCTTCTCCCAAAACCCCCCAGTACATAATTGTATATTCTAGTTGTAGGTCTTTCTGGTTGTGCCACGTGGGACACTGCCTCAGCATGGCCTGATGAGCGGTGCCATGTCTGCACCCAGGATCTGAACCAGTGAAACCCTGGGCCGCTGAAGTGGAGCACGCGAACTTAACCACTTGGCCACAGGGCCAGCCCCTCATGTCTTGTTTTTTTTTAACTCATCATTATGTTTGTAAGATTCATTTACATTATTATGTGTTTGTTAATTCTCCCTGATTTATAATATTCAAATGCACCACCATTTATTTATTCATTCCTCACTTTTCAGTTTGGGGTAGTTATGAGCAATGCTGCTATGAAATTTTTGTACGTGTCTCCTGGTGTATATAAGCCTGCATTACTTTTGAGTATATATCTAAGAGTGGAATTGCTTGGTCACAGAGCTTAAACTTTAGTAGATAACTGCCAGCACTTTTTCAAAGTAATTCACCAATTTACACTCCCATTAGGAGGTTATGAGACTTTCTCTGTCCTATTCTTTGTCAACACTTGATATTGTCAGACTTTAAAATTTTTGCCAATCTGATGATGTGTAGTGATATCTGTTTGGTTTTTATAGTAAGGTTGAGTGCCATTTCATATGTTGATTAGCTACTTGGATTTCCTTGTCTCCAAAGTGCCTATTGAAGTCTTTTGCCTATTGTCTGTTGTGTTGCCTGCCTTCCTTTCATTGATCTCTAGGAATTCTTTCTGTATTCTCAATATTAATCCTTTGTCAGTTATATATGTTGCAGATATCATCTCCTACTTTTAGATTGTCATTTATTCTTTTGATGACCAAAATTTCTTAATTTAGATGGAGTCAGATTTATTAATAGTTTCTTTTATGGCTTTTACTTTTTGTATCTTATCTAAGAAATCCTTTCATACCCCAAGGTCATGAATATATTCTATATTCCCTTATAAATTTATCTTTCAAATTTAGATCTTTAATCTCTCTGAAATTTATTTTTGTGAAGAGTGTGAAGTAGGGGTCTCTGCATCTTTTTTTATTTTTTAAAGATTTTATTTTTTTCCTTTTTCTCCCCAAAGCCCCCCGGTACATAGTTGTATATTCTTTGTTGTGGGTCCTTCTAGTTGTGGCATGTGGGATGCTGCCTCAGCGTGGTTTAATGCGCAGTGTCATGTCCGCGCCCAGGATTCGAACCAACGAAACACTGGGCCGCCTGCAGCGGAGCGCGCGAACTTAACCCCTCGGCCACGGGGCCAGCCCCTCTCTGCATCTTTTCATCACGTAATATATTGTGGGTATCTTTCTGATCAACACATAATGATTTACCTCATTGTTTTTGACAGCTATACAATTGCCCAATTTGCTTTTGGTGAAAAGTCTTTTATTTCTATTTATTTGTCAATACAAATACTTCTATAATTAATATTCTTGTACATATATCTGTGAGTATCCATGCTAGTATTTTATACCAGAGATTTCTTCAAGTGAGATTACTGGGTTGAAAGGTGCACACATTTAAATTTTTGATAGGTACTACCAAATTGTATTTTACTTCCATTAACAGTGATAAGGATCCTGATGTATCCCATTCTTGATAATATCTATAAATCAGTTTAATATTTGCCAGTTTACTTTCTATATGACATTTGAAAACTGCTGGACTAGGGAGGAATGAAATTCTGTTTGACGCTGACACTGGTGTCATCTTCAGAGATAAATGATCAGGTCCCCAACAGCCCCATCTCCCTCCACTTTGATAAGCAATGCTGTTCTAAAATCTAAGCATTTGCTTAACCCTTTCTAGTATTAGGAGAATTGTGTCCTGCTTTTCTTCCTTTTCCTATTTCCCCACAAATTGACATTGAGTAGAAGGGGCTGAGATGTGTGCTTATCCTGGTCTTCATTTCACCTCTCTTGTCTATTCTCAACCCCTGTTTCATCCCTGTGCTTCACTCCACACAGGGACTCTGTTTTAGGAAGGTCATTCTTTTGAAACTTACTGGTTTTCTTCACATTGCCCTTGAAATGATCACAGGGACACTGCTTCTGTGGCAGCCCAGGCACCGTCATGAGTTTTCTTTTAGGGGCTCTCAGGAGCCAATCTGAAATAATGAGATTATTGCTTAGATGGGAGTGTTAGTATATTTGCGAGTAGAGAGTAGGGCAGGGCTTCACTTGCCATCTTCCTTGCCTTCTTGTTCCTGTTTCCTACTGCAGTGGGGTGGGGAAAAGAGTCAACACAGAGCAGTGGAGGTATCCAGTTATGGGAGTCCCAGGACTTCTGAGTTGTTTTGCCTGAGCTGTATTGGCAAGAATTTGGTGGCAGGTTTGGAGGGGGCATCAGGATATGATTAGGGAGACCAGAAGATGAGGAATAAGATCTAGGTGTCTGCCTTTAGTGGCTGCTTACCTCGGGCAAGCATTTTGCCTCTCTGATTTCACTCTCACCTGTGAGTAAAATAAGGTTGAGGATAAGATCCAGGAAGCTTTTGGAAGGCAGTCCTGAGTTCTTGGAGGAAAGGGTCTGGGGGAGGGGGCAGCCAGAGATGCAGCCAGGTCTCCCTTGACCTTGGAGGAGTCCAGCTCTTGCCTGAGACTCAGGAAGGAAGCAAGCATTGGTGTTGCATGTGGTGGGCTGGTGGAGGGGCGAATGAGTGAGATCAGCTCAGATAACATCTCACCTGGTCTCAGAGGGAGTCAGGGGAGAGAGTTGGGATCATGATAGTGCATTGCTGTTGTTGATGCTGAGTTACTGACCTTTGCACTCACATTCTTGGCCACCTGCCTGGAGCCATCTCCCAGAAGCCTGGTGTCGGTCCCTGTGGCCTTTGGCGACCCCTGTGGGAAGGAAACAGATCACTTCCAGGCACTGGAAAGGGAAAGGGCCAACAGAAATGGTCCCCCAGCTTTGGGCTACCCAGGTCAATGCAGTTCCATTTCTCTTCCTTTTTTGCTCAGGGATCTGGGGTACTTAAAGAGAGGAGTATTTTAAATGGATAAGGAATTGAGGTCTAAATCCGGCCTAGAGAAAAGCTTAGCTGGAGGTAGGTGGAGAAAGAATGGCTTAGGGATGGAAAAGAGGACAAAAGGTGGGGATCAATCAAGACTTTACACCGCCCTCCCTTCCCCAACACACACATTAAAATCCTCATGATTTAAGGAATGAGATCAGGGAGCAGATTATCCCATAAACCAGTCAGGGTCTTCACCTGACCTCCAAGTTTGCTTTGTTTGAATCCATAATCTCAGTTCAAGTATAAGAGGATGGTATTTAGCTTTGTTCCTCTGGGACAAATCCATTCCTCTTTTGGCCTCTATTCAAGTCTGTCATATCACCTAATGCTGTCTTATTCCCATTTTAGGATACCTAAAATATTTTATGACAATCAAGGATGGTGGTATATAGACTTGAGATTCTGGAGGTAGAATGGGGCCCAGATGATGCTTCCTCTGTATAGTAGTTTCTGATATTCCCTGTCAGCCTTCACGTGGTTCCTCATTGTATTTGAATGCAGCTCTGTTATTGCACAGAGTTTGTTGCTTGAAATCTGTTGTGGACTGAATTGCGTCCCCCCAAAATTCATGTTGAAGCCCAGTACCTCAGAATGACAGTATTTGGAGACAGGAGCTTTAAAGAGATGATTGAGTTAAAATGAGGCTGTTATTGTGGGCCCTGGTCCAGTCTGACCAGAGTCCTTATAAGAAGAAGAGATTTGGACACACAAAGAGACACCAGGGACACCAGGGACATACGTGGACAGAGGAAAGACCATGTGAGGGTATAGCAAGAAGGTGGCCATCTGCAAGCCAAGGAGAGAGGCCTCAGAAGAAATCAAATTTACCAACACCTTTATTTTGGACATCTGGCCTCCAGAACTGTGAGAAAATAAATTTCTGTTGTTTAAGCCACCTAGCCTTTGGTATTTTGTTATGGCAGCCTTGGCAAATGAAAAATCTTTCTCTCTCTTTAGACTCTGAATCAGTGGCTCAGTAGTCATTCAGCTCCATGGTTCCCGACCCATGGTAGGCACTTGGTAAATGTTTGTTCAATAAGTGTGTGGACAAGTTGTCTAGAGAGGGCCCTCAGAGATCATCTGGTTCAATCCAGGTCTCCTATTTCCCAGACTCGTGCCCTTTCTACCACACAGATGGAGGGTGTTGCATCATTTCCCTGAGAGCTGGTTTCCAAATGTTCTCATGTGCTGTTTTGAGTGCTGTTAAAGTAATTTAAGCAGACATCCGTAGCCCCTGCCATCCCAACTGTTCTAATAGTTCACTCTCACCTGACCTCTACTCCTAGTTCCAGAGGAAAGCCACAGAATGTTAGAGCCAGAAGGAATCTTGGATATTGTTTAGTTGAATCCCTTCATTGAGAAGTTTTTTTCATTTTAAATGTAATATAATTATATTAGGGAAAATTTGGAAAGTACAAATAAAGAAATCTTTACTCTTACTAACTGTTGGTATTTTGGCATGTTTCTTGCACATTACTTTCTGTATATAGTGATAACCATAGCATGTGACCAATTTTCTTTTTGTTCATTTTATAAGCTTGTTGCTATGTCGTCTTCATTACAGACATTTTTAATGACTGCAAAACACTCCCATCAAGTATTTGTGCTCCATATTATTTAACTTTTCTCCCATTGCTGAACATTTAGATTGTTTTACTTTTGCATATTGATAAATTTCTTTGTGCTTGTAACTGTTTTCCAAATGTTGGATTAATTGTCTTGGGCAAGATTTCCCAAAGTGGAATTAGTGGGTCAAAAGTTAACAGCTTTGTGTTTCTTGATATCATTACCAAATTGCTTTTAAAAGGGTTTTACTAGTTAACTAAATCAGTATCTCTTTTTTTACGGATGGGGAAACTGATGCCCAGAAAGAGCAAATGAAATGCTCTAGTTCACAAGGGTAGTGGTGACACATCTGGAGCTAAAACCCAGGTCTTAGATTCTTAGTCTGTTTTTCTTTCTGCAGTTCTGATAACTGACAATGAAGCTTCAGGTTACTATAGTCTAATGTCTCCCAACCCTCAGACATTTATGGACACCTTTATGACTTTTGCTATAGCTTGTACCACCTTTACTATTATTTAGTTCATACTTTTTCTTTAATAAATTTAATTTACAAAACAGCCTCATCATATGCAATATTATCTGCGAGATTCAGATTTGATATATGCTTAGTTTTTTTCTAACATGCATTCAAATAAACATATAAGTATTAAAGTAAAAGCTAATTTATGTTCTACCTAAAATCAAACTTGGAAAATACTGATAGAGTGGAAGAAGCATGGATGTTGTATGTAGACAGACTTGGGCTCAACTACTTGTTCTGTCACTTAACTCTGTAGTCTTGGACAAGTCACTTAACTTCTTTGATCTTTGATTCTCTGATTTGTAAAATGAGGATAATAGTATCCACCTCTCAGAGTTAGGAATTAATGAGCTACTGTGGGTGCCCGGTGCTTAATGCCCAAGTAGGTGTTCAGTACCTGATGGTTACTGTGGTTATTTTTGTGGACTTCTAGTTTTTTCCCAAAGAGACTGTCTATGCTGAAATGTTAGGCTTGTTGCTTTCTACTGACTTGTATGTGTAAAGAAGTTACTTCCACTTGTTGGGACTTGCAGTAGATCCAATCACTACTTTGACTTCCCAGTTCCACTACATATTAGCTTTGTGATTTTGGACAAGTTGCTTAACTTTTCTGTGCCTCATTTACCTAATTTGTAAAATGGGTCTAATAATGGCACATTGGTGTGTGTATGAACACATCTGTTTCCTAGCTCTGTCCACTAGAGAGCTTAGATGCAATGCCAGCCAGAGCAATGGGCAATACCTAGTGCTATGGTTTGTGAATACCATCCTCCCATGAAAGGAATCAGGGTTCCTTGGAGAATGGCTGATTCTAGGGCTGAGGCAGGAAATTTTATACAAGATGAGCCTGAAACATCTTGTGGTGTCAGAAAGTCAGGAACTGCTAAACAAATGATATGCAAGAAGACACAGAAGCCAACGTGAAGGAACTCTCGATGGCCAATTTTGGGGCAACATGAGCAACACAATAAATAATGATAGCAATGGATTATAATCCACAAATATTCGTGAGTCTTTACTTATGTAAATAAATAATTGAATAAATAAGTAAGTAGGAGACAAGGAACAACTCTTTCTTAGAATAGAATCCCAACTAATGAATGCAGAAGGAATGATGGAAATAGAAAATCATCATTTGGCTAATACCATAGTAATACTTGTTGTAGGCAAGACTCTCCAATGAATTTAAAAAGTAATGGGCAAAAGTATGATGAGAAGAAACAGGCTATTTGCATAGTCTCAGAGTATCGCTCTACAAGATACTTATTAATTACAATGGGAAAAATAGTAATTTTACAGTAGAGAAACCTGGCAGACAGCACTTAACCAAGTGTTCAAAGTTAACATCACTGGTAATGAGAGTTATTGATATCATGGGTTTTCTGATGGCATGCTCCAAGAAGGCACACATCACTTCTGTGGTATTTTTGCCAAAAATGCATAATCTGAACTTAGTCATGAGGAAACATCAGACAAAACCAAATTGAGGGACATTCTACAAAATAACTGACTAGTACTCTTCAAAAGTGTCAAGGTGATGAAAGACAAGAAGGCTGAGAAACTACCCTAGATTGGAGGAGACCAAGGAGACATGATAACTTTATTCAGTGTAGGATCCTGGATTGGATTCTGGACCAGAGAAAGGACATTAATGGGATGATCAGCAATATGTGAATATTTGTGCATTAGTTAATAGTATTGTATCAATCCTAATTTCCTGGTTTTGATAATCGTATTCTGATTATGTAAGATGTTATTTGAAAAAACTGAATGAAGGATATGTTGGAACTCTGATTATATTACAACATTTTTTAAGTCTGTAAAATGAAAAGCTAAAAATAGAAGAATACATTAGATTTCTGTGAGGACAGAATGAGGTAATATGCATGAAGTGCTTAGAACAATACCTGCCACATAGGATAGCTTAACACGTCAGCTATTATTATAAGTAATCTTATAATTAATAAGTAATATTATAAGGAGTAATCTATTATTATAAGTAATTTGTTTCCTAATGTTCTCGTATATTCTCATCTATTTTTTCCCCTCTCTCCGGTGAAAAGCATATTGAGCATGTATGTAGTTATTTTAAGAGATAAAATTAGATCCGATTTTATTTTGGGGGTAGGTAGGGGGTGTCATTTCCTCTAGCCAGACTTCCTCAGGTGTTGCAGGAATTGAGCCAGCACCTCCCATCCCATGTGGTTTGTAATCACACCACTTGGTGGCGCAGCACACTTTCCCTAGTCCATTGCCCTTGCGCTCTAGGAGCTACTTAGAAATTCTACTTAGTCCATTTATTGAAGCCTTACTAGGTGCACATCATAGATCATTTAATCTTCACACAATTGTATGTGCTAAGTGGTATTTTATTCATTTTAAGACGATGAAACTGAGGATCCAAAAAGTTAAACAACTTTCCCAGGGTTGTAAAGTAAGAGGCAGAGCCAGGATCTGGATCTCAGTTCCCCTGACTTCGAGGCTGAGTCTAAAGGTCTAGGTAAGTCTAAGTGTTTAGCCAGGTTTGAGAACTGTTGATATGGAGCAGTGGTTGTCAACTGGGGAGTGGTTCCCTCTCCAGGGGACATTTGACAACGTCTGGAGGTATTTTTGGTTCTCTTAACTGGGGGTAGGGGTGTGGAGAGGCTGCTACTGGCATCCAGTGGGTAGAGGTCACATGGTTGCAGCTAAACATCTTACCATGCACAGAACAGCACCCTACAACAAAGAATTATCCAGCCCCAAGTAAAGCTGCTGTTAAAGCCAGGTGTAGTGTTTTCCAAGGGCAACATTTTGAACTTAGTAACATGAGGATTTGTTCTTTCACTTAGCAAATATTTACTGAGTGCTGTGCTGGATAATGTGAGGGATATGGAAACAATACACCAGATTGTGCCACCAAGGAGATTACAGTGTAGAAGGGCAGGGGGTGGAGTTAGGAGAGGCACGGCAACACCTTCAGTCTAAGGCAGAATATGATAAGTGCAGAGAAAGAGTCAAGCTAGGGCTAAGCTTGTTCACTAGAAGGAAAGCTCACATATGGTCATGGGAGGAATCAAGGGAGGCTGTGGGGAGGAGGTGGTCTTTGAGCTGGGTGTATGAACAAAGTAGAGGTGGTGGGAAAGCACAAGACCTGTTCAGAGAATAGCCAACAGTCTGGTTTAGGTGGAATGTAGAGAGCACTGATTAGTGAGTGGAGGGGGTGGACTGGAAAGACAGATTGTGGTTAGAACTTTGAATCCAGGCTGAGGACTCTAGCCTTGGTGTCTGTCATAGTAATAGAACAGCCTTCCCTTCCAGAAGGGTGGTCTAGGTCCTAGGGCTGTGGGGCCCAGCAGCTTCCAGAGAGCTCTCTCTACAAGGAAGGGGAAGTTTGAAATTGGGGTGGAGTATGGTGAACTTCTGATTTTAAGCACCAGGTTGATGGTGAGTATGTGACAAAGCTGTTTCACCTCATAGTAGCCCTTGGGCAGATGGTTCTGTCAAGTAGAACCATACATGGGGATGAGCTCTTCTGCATGGTGATTCTGCTAAGGGCTGGGCCACTTGAGCTGTAGTGAAACTGGAGGTCATTCAACACCCTTAACCCAAGATCTGTTTCCCAAAATGTGAGCTATTACAACTGAGCTTGGTATGGCTAAAGCTTCAAATATGGATACTATCTGGTGATAGAATTTTTCTAGTTTGTTACTTCATCATTAAATAGTGTTAAAAGTTGTTGGTGGCATGTCTGGTGCACTATAAGTAATATAAGCAAGGACTTATCTTCTACAATGGGACAATTGCCTTCAACACCTTTACACCACCACCACCATGAAGGTTGGCCTGGGGGATATTCATTACTTTTCTGGAAGAGAGACTAGGGGGAAGGTAAGGGAGCAAATATTTGTTGGGCTAGTATTTTATTTTTGCCAGCTACAGTTTCAAACATTTTCATATACACCATCTCATTTAACTCTCACAACACTTTGGTGTTAGTACAGTTTTTTCCTTTTTGTAAATGAGGAAACGAACCCTGATAGGCTAACTTGTCCTGAATCCCTGTAGCTAAAAGGGGTTACATTTCAATCCATGTTTGTTCCATGTTTTCTCCCCCTTGCTCCCTTTTGTAGAAAATTTATCTCACTTACCTGGATTTGGGCTGCTAGAGACCACAGACATCAGCATTAGGGGCAGCAACAGAAGGAGGGAAGAGACTAGAACTTTCATGGTGACTGTTGGTGCTGCTCTAAGTCGCTTGAAGAGGGTGTGGAAGGTTCCCCGGTTGAGGCTGCCCACTTCTTGGGATGGCTCAGACCTGAATACTTGGCTTGGCAGTCTGCACTTTAATCCCAGGCCAGTGTTCCCATTAGAGGGGAGAAAAGAGAAGTGACGCTGGCCTTATTAGATAACAGGTTGGACCATGTGCTTTACAGGAATCTGGAAGGTGAAACTGACCAAACAACAGAGGTGAAGCATTCTTAAGAACATAAGAAGGTGACTGATAACCTGGCAGCAATACTTGTTTCCTCCCCTCCTTCTTCCAGCCTCCCTAACCCCCAATGTATTGTGGTTTCTTCCCCAAATCTTTTTGCTCGTTTGAATTTCCTTATGCCTTTCAGTGACACCTTCTAGCTTAATATCTGGCCAGAAAGTGAGTATTAGCATTGGCAGAAGAGAGGATGACATGGTCTGTTTTTGCTCTGTCCTCCCCACTCCCAACCTTGGCAGGGTATTGGCAATAGTAGTGTTGTTGTTTGGGAAGTGGCCCTGTCCTCATTGTAGACAATTTCCTCCAATTCTGTGGCCACATGAGGTGGGAATCAGAGAGGATCAAGGAGGAGAGGCTGTTCTCTCTTGCCCAAAACACTGCCCCTGGAGCAGTGGGTCGCACAAGGCCTCCTTGTTCATCAGGAAGGTGGCTGTGGCTTAGTTGCTCCAGCCTATAGGACAGGGAACTGGGTTGGTGGAAGATCTCCAGCGCTTCAGGTCCAACAAGTAGGAGCCACATGAGGGAAGGAGCCTTTTGTGGTGTTTGCCCAGCCTGCTGGGCTCTTGGCTCCAGACCCTGTTTGGAAACAGCCCAAGGTAAAAGAAGGAGGTAATACGACTTGGAGTGCCCATTAAGGTCACAGAACATCAGCACTTCCTAAACCTGACTCCTAGTCCAGAGACTTTAGGAAACAAGCTCAAAGGAAGAGGAGAGGTGGGCTTGAGTGCTGGGTGATATTTGTGGGGACCGAGGGCATGGGTAACAAGGAGGTCCTCCCCAGCAGCCTGCAGGCAGGAGTGAGAACAGGTGGTGTGACTTTGTTTCACCTAAGAGGGGGGAAGAGGCAAGGCATGAATCATGCCCTTTTTGATTTTTGTTTGATCCTTCTTACCCTCTCAATTTTCACGTTATCCCTGCCTGTTGTCAGGTTGGGAGGTGATTGTAGACTTTGCTACCACAAAGTTTGTAAAGCATGCAGGGGGCCAGGCACTGTGTTCAACAGTGGAGATTGTCCTCGAGTTGAAGGCTTGGGCTTGGTCTGAGCTTGATCTGATACCAATCAATAATGTGGCTTCTTCCTGGAAAATCCTAACAATGTACTCTGTCCTTAGGAGGCTCAAGAGTAACAGGGGAGATGACATACTTTTCATAAAATCTTGAGATATAAGTGGAACCAAATTTCAGAAGTGACAGGAGTTCACCATGGAGTCAGAGTAGCTCAAGGGTCTCTGGGTCAGTGCAACTTGGGCTGGGACTTGCTGGTGGGGTAGGTTTGGGTTGGTGGAGGGCAGATGAGAGGGCCATGCAGAGAAGGAGCATGGAGCTAGTTGGGGGGATCTTTGATGGCAGGGGCTGGCTTTTGTTCTTTTTGTGTTCCTGAACTTACATAGGGCCTGGCACTTGGGGAGTACTCTAAATGTTTGTTGAATGGAATGATGTTTTTGTAACACTTTAACTAGGCCTGATGTGTTAGAAAGCATGAGGAAGTGCATTCCTTTAACAGAAAGAAGATTTTACTGGTAAATGATCACGCATACACATGGAACCTGATGGAGGTGCTTTACTTGTCCCATTTGAGTTGCCATCAGTCCCCTCCGGGGCTGCTCAGGACCAGGGAGCTCCTCCTCAGACTTTCTCCAGGTGCTGCAGTCTGTTTACTCCTCTGCTCTCCCCAGGTCCCTGCTCCCAGTCTGTTTACTTTGTCTGGTTTTCCCCTCCATGGGCTTGGGGTGGGGTGTCGGGTTCTGTGTATCATGGGTGGGGACTTTGGGTCTCTCAGGTCCATTGATATAATACAGCTCCAAGACAAACAGACTTTTCTCTTGTTAATATTGACAAATACTTAGAGCCCATTTCCAGAACATTATTTGTGCCAGCACAGTCTCTCTGAATTACAAGGACTCTCCATCCAGGAAGGAGGTAAGGGGAAAGAGGGGAGAAAATATTATTCGGCCAGTTATTTTATTTCCCCACTCTACAGTGTACTTAGCAGACATTCAGAAATATTTGTTGATCGATTCCATGATTTATATTGCTCTAATAATCATTTATTCATACATGCATTCAGTGAACATTTGGGCATCTAAGGTGTGCCTGGTATTTGCTAAGTGGTGGCTCCTGAGAGGAGCAAGGGGTGATGCTGCTTCTGAGGAGCTCTCACTATACACATAGACCCATGGAAATCTAGTCCAACTGCTCATTTTACAGAAGTGGAGATGAAAGTGTAGGAAGTTACATGATTTGTTCAACATCACACAGTCAGTTAGCCTCAAAGCCACAGGACTAAAAGTCAAGTTTCCTGACTTGCTAGAATTTCTGTTAGTGTGCAGCTGCCTGGCTGTTGCATGTGCACATGTGGTGAGTGCTAATAGAGAGAGGACATGCAGAATGAAATGGGAGCCTCCAACACCTTGGATTAGCCAGAAGGAAATGTCCAATCCAACCATGACTGCAAAAGGACCATCTGGACATTTGCATTCTCTCTCTCTTTTTTTTCACTTTAAGCTTGACATGAGGAAAATTGTGTACAGAAAACCAAAAGTGGAAGATTTTCACAGGGTTGGTGAATGGGCCAAAATAGTCTGTATTTACTTCTATCATGTTGTTCCTCACTGAATTGTAATGGGGTGGCTTTGCATTGAATTCCCCCACAACCTAGAGCTCAGTGAGGGCGGGGACCAGGTGTTCCTAAACCTCTCTATCTGGATGTGGGCAAGTCTGAGAGGGGAGGTTAGGATTAGGAAAAGGGCACAGATGAAGTGAAAATGAAAACGTTCTGTGTTTTGTTTTTGTTTTTTCCTGTGAAGTGACAGAGTTAAGGTGAGTCTGAACAATTTGGAGAAGTGTCTCGAACTTTAATCTGCTTACGGATCACCTGAGGATCTTGTTTAAATACAGATCTGATTCCTCTGGTGGGGCCTGAGATTCTGCATTTCTCATAAGCTTTTGGACGATTCCTTGCTGCTGATTGGTGGACCACACTTTGAGTAGCAAAGGTTTAGAGGTCATTTAGAGATTCTTGCTTCACTTGATTTATGGATGAAGAGAAAATGAAGTCCAGAGAGAGAATGTGACTTGCCTGACATAGCCATGACTTTATCATGTAACTTTTTACGTTTAAACTCTACCTTCTGACTCTTAGTCCAGTTCTTGCTCCACTATATTATGTGGCCCCCTTTACTGTTGTTAGTGGCATCTCTGTAGCTTAGGAACCCAGAACTCCCATTTTCCCCCATCCCCTTTGGTCTTTGTTCAAAGGTGTCACTTTTTGTTTACTCCCTTATTCAAAACCTCCAGTGGCTCTTCTGTAACCACAAGATCAAGTTCAAATATCTCTGTCTGTTTTTCATGGCTGTACAACACAAGGTCCCACGTTAGCAAGCTTACCCAACTGCCCTGTGTCTTAACCCTGTCTTCTGCTGTGGCATCCCTACCCCTTCCTGTTGCCTAAACATGCTGTGTTCAGTCCTCTCTCAGTGGTACTGGTACTGGTGTGGGCTTTGAGGTTAGACATAGTTACTTTCTAATCTCAGATCTGCCACTGACCTAGGCAAGTTACTTCACCTTTCGAACGACCCTTCTCTGAAATAACCCCATACGGTAGTTGAGAGGAATAAACAAAATAACATATGCAAACCCACTCTCATCCCTGAAATCCCCTTCAAAACTAGCATCTACAGTGGTGCGTGACACTTGGTTCCCTGTGCTTGTGTTTCTCCTTGTCTCTGTTTCCCTAAGATTCAACCATTCAAAGGCCTAACCTGCATCCTGCCTATTTCCCGAAACCTTTCCCAGCCATTCCTGACCCAGTTGATCCCACCCTTCTGTAAATTATTTCACCCATGTGTTAGCATTTAATTATGTGCCATCCCTCTCAGTGAGACCCCATAGAGAGGCTTGAGGGATAATTGGCTGTGTAATAATTGAGGGATAATTGAGTTACTTCTTTGTAAGTACTCCGTGGGTGTTCGAGCTGCCTTCTCTTTTGTCAGATATTGACTAGCAGCAGCTCCTCCTGCACCAGCAGCACCAGATCCTGGTAGTTTGTGGATACTTTAGGGCAAGTTCTCATCAGGGTCTTTCCTGCCTCTGGTTTTTGGTTAAATTGGTGTTTCTCTTTGCATGTTATCAGTTGGCTCCTCCAAGGGAGGGGCTGATGAAATCTCTGTGGTAACCCCAAGATAATAACACTAAGGAAGTCTTGCCCAGTATCATTGCTTCAACAGCCTGGTAACAGGAGATGTGTATACCTTCCTATTTCATGAAGTTTTCAACAGGGTCCTTACTCTTTTACTTCAGGGAGGGATTAATGACAAAAGACCAAGTGGGGAGGGCAAGGTTGTTTAAGGCAGTTCATGCATCTCTGACCTAGATTCTGTGAATTAGTCATTCAACTATACTCAAAAGTGTTTATGTTTGCCTGTGTGGTGGCATTTTTATATCACGTGGTCCATAATTCCCTGCCTCAGTGGCAATTAGGAGCTCATGTCAGGCTTATGACAAGAAAATTATATAGTGTGTGCTTTCACTGCGGCAAAAGTTTCTCTGAGGTCTGAAGAGAAAATAGACCAGGAAGGCTGGACACTTCACTGAGAGTCCTGCCTTCTCTTCTTATTGGACAGCGGTCAACTCACCCATCACTTTCTCAATCAGGGGATTTTTGGCCTTTCCTTTCCCCTACCATGGGTCCATCCTAAAGTCTGGATATATTTATCTATTCCTGGAACTGACTATTCTTTTAAAAAGAGAGGCCCAAGGAATGACATCCTCACTGATTTCCAGGACTCTAATCTTCGTTATTTAAGCTAGTGGTTTCCAACCCGGGTTGCTGGTTAGAATCACCTTCAGCGTATTTAAAACCTACCAATGCCTGTGCCTTATTTGCAGAGAGTTTGATTTGATTGGGCTATGGTGTGGCCAAGGCATTGGTAGTTTAAAAAAGCTTCCATGTAAAATAGTCATTTTACAGTGGAGAAACCTTAGCCAAGTGTTCAAAGTGAACATCACCAGTAAGGAGAGATATCGATATCATGGGCCTGATATGATGGACTGAGAAGGCACAGCATCCCTTCTGTGATATTCTTGCCAAAAGTGTATAACTTAAGTATAATCACGAGGAAATATTAGATAAGCCCAAACTGAGGGTCATTCTACAAAATAACTGGCCACTAATCTTAAAAAATATTAAGGTCACGTAGGTAAAATAAATTCTGAGGGACTGGCTCTGATTAAAGTGACTGAGGAGACAAAACAACTAAATGTGTTGTGTAATCCTAGATTGGGTCCTAGTTTAGACAAAGGACATTAGTGGGAAGGTTGATGGAATTTGAATAAAATCTGTATATTAGTTCATTGCATTCTATCAATGATAATTTATTGATTTTGATAATTGTGCTGAGGTTATACATGGCATTAATATTTGGGGAAGTTGAGTGAAAGGTATATGGGAACTTTGACGATTTTTCAAACATTTTTGAATGTCTGAAATTGTGTTAAAGTGTAAAATTAAAAAAAAAAAAAGCAATGAAAGAAGCTTCCAGCTAATTAATGAGTTGCCAGAGTTGAGAACCACTTCCCTAAGTCATCTTGCCTAATACTGTCAGACTAATCTTCTGGAAAATGCTATTTCATCCCGTTCCTGACCTTCTCAAAGCGTTCCAGTGACTGCTATCATCTGCAGGATGAAGTTCCATTTCCTTAGGCTGCCATTCAAAGACCCTGTAGCGTGGCCCCAGTCTGCTCCCTTGATCTGTGTAGTAAGACCTGAACCTGCATTTTACTTTCTCATGTCTGAATTCATTCCAATTCTTTTCCTTCTTTCTATAATACCTTTGCCGTCTTGCTCAGCCTCCTGAATTATTCTTCTTTCTAAGGTCCATTTTAGATCCTGTCTCTTCATTGAAGCCTTTTATGAGCATTTCTGTTAGAAGCAATCATCTTTCTGTTCTTTAAATTCTGGTAGATAGGATGGTGTGGAATGAAAACATGATCTTTGGATTCAGAAATACATCAGTCTGAATCCTGGTTCCCTCTTTTCCCAGTTCTTGGATAAGGGACAAGTTATTTGACTTTTTGGAGTTTTGGTTTCTCATTTGCAAAATAGGGATGATAGTACCTACTTAAAAGGGTCACTGTGAGCATTAGATGAGGTGCAAACATTAAAAGTCCCCAGCACACAGTAGGTTCTATCCTCCTGTTTGTAGCTCTCTGGTCCCCAGAGGGATTCTGGGTGGTGCAAAGACTCTTGTTAAAATTTCCTGCAGAGCCTTTAAAAGATATTTGTGTCTGATCAAGATGACACTCATTTTTAAAATTTTATTCTTTTTATTGAGGTGACATTGGTTTATAACATTATATAAATTTCAAGTGTATATCATTATATTTTGATTTCTGTATAGATTACATCATGTTCACCACCCAAAGACTAATTATAATCCATCACCATACACATGTGCCTAATCACCCCTTTTGCCTTCCTCCCTCCCGCCTCTGCCCCTCTGGAAACCACCAATCTAGTCTCTGTCTCTATGTGATTGTTCGTTGTTGTTTTTGTCTTTTACTTATGAGTGAGATCGTATGGTATTAGACTTTCTGCCTCTGACTTATCTCACTTAGCATAATACCCTCAAGGTCCATCCATGTTGTCACAAATGGCTGGATTTCACTGTTTCTTATGGCTGAGTAGTATTCCATTGTGTATACATACCACATCTTCTTTATCCATTCGTCCCTTGATGGGCACCTAGGGTGCCTCCAAGTCTTGGCTATTGTGAATAATACTGTGATGAACATAGGGGTGCATGTATCTTTACGCATTCGTGTTTTCATGTTTTTTGGATAAATACCCAGCAGTGGAATAGCTAGATCATATGGTAGTTCTATTCTTAATTTATTTTTGAATCTCCATACTGTTTTCTGTAGTGGCTGCACCAGTTTACACTCCCACTGGCAGTGTTATGAGAGTTCCCTTCTCTCCACATCCTCTACAACACTTGTTGTTTTCTGTCTTGTTAATTCTAGCCATTCTGATGTGAGTGAGGTGATATCTCATTGTAGTTTTGATTTACGTTTCCCTGATAGTTAATGATGTTGAACATCCTTTCATGTGCCTATTGGCCATCTGTATCTCTTCTTTGGAGAAATGTCTGTTCAAATCTTTTGCCCGTTTTTTAATTGGGTTGTTAGTTTTTTTGTTGTTGAGATGTCTGAGTTCTTTACATATTTTGGATATTAACCCCTTGTCAGATATATGGTTTGCAAATATCTTCTCCCAGTTGTTAAGTTTTCTTTTCATTTTGTTGATGGTTTCCTTTGCTGTGCAGAAGTTTTAGGTTTGATGTAATCCCATTTGTTTATTTTTTCTATTGTTTTCCTTGCCCAATCAGACATAATACTTGAAAATGTGCTAAGACCCAGGAGTGTACTGCCTATATTTTTTTCTAGCAGTTTCATGGTTTCAGGTCTTACATTCAAGTCTTTAATCCATTTGGGGTTAATTTTTGTGCATGATGTAAGATAATGGTCTACTTTCATTCCTTTGCATGTGGCTGTCCAGTTTTCCCAACACCATTTCTTGAAGAGACTTTCTTTTCTCCATTGTAGGTTCTTGGCTCCCTTATCGAAAATTAGCTGTCCATATATGTGTGGGTTTATTTCTGGGCTCTTGATTCTGTTCCATTGGTCTGTGTGTCTGTTTTTGTGCCAGTACCATGCTGTTTTGATTATTAAAGCTTTGTAGTATATTTTGAAATGAGGGAGTCTGATCCCTTCAGCTTTGTTCTTTTGTCTCAGGGTTCCTTTGGCTATTTGGGGTCTTTTGTTTTCCATATAAATTTTAGGGTTCTTTGTTCTATTTCTGTGAGAAATGTTGTTAGAACTTTGATAGGGATTGCACTGGATCTATAGATTGCTTTAGGAAGTATAGACATTTTAACTATGTTAATTCTTCTAATCCAAGAGCACAGAATATCTTTCCATTTCTTTATGTGTTCTTCAGTTTATTTCAACAATGTTTTATAGTTTGCAGTGTACAGATCTTTCACCTCTTTGATTAAGTTTATTCTTGGGTATTTTATTCTATTTGTTGCAAATGTAAATGGGATTGTATTCTTAATTTCTCTTTCGGCTACTTCGTTGTTATTGTATAGAAATGCAACTGATTTTTGTATGTTGATTTTGTATCCTGTAATTTACCATATTCATTTATATTTCTAAAAGTTTTTTGGTAGATTCTTTAGGGTTTTCTATATATAAAACCATGTCATCTGCACATAGTGAGAGATTCACTTTTTCCTTTCCAGTTTGGATCCCTTTTATTTCTTTTTCTTGCCTGATTGCCCTGTCTAGGACTTCCAGTACTATGGCAACTAAGAGTGGGGACAGTGGGCCTCCTTGTCTGGTTTCTGTTCTTAGAGGGATGCTTTCAGTTTTTCTCCATATAGAATGGTATTAGCTGTGGGTTTGTCATATATAGCCTTTATTATGTTGAGGTACTTTCCTTCTCCACACATTTTGTTTAGGGTTTTTATCATAAATGGATGCTGTATCTTGTCAAATGCTTTCTCTGTGTCTACTGGGATAATTATGTGATTTTTATTCTTCATTTTGTTAATGTGGTGTATCATGTTGATTGATTTGCAGGTGTTGAACCATCCCTGCATCCCTGGAATAAATCCCACTTGATCATGGTGTATGATCTTTTTGTTTATTTGTTTTTGTGAGGAAGATTGGCCATGAGCTAACATCTGTTGCCAATCTTCTTCTTTTTGCTTGAAGAAGATTGTTGCTGAGGTAACATCTGTGCCAATCTTCCTCTGTTTTATGTGGGATGCTGCCACAGCATGGCTTGATGAGTGGTGCAACATCTGTGCCTGGGATCTAAAACTGCGAATCCTGGGCTGCTGGAGTGGAGTGCACAAATTTAGTTCCTATGCCACCAGGCTGGTCCCTATGATCTTTTTAATGTATTGTTGTATTCATTTTGCTAGTGTTTTGTTGAGGACTTTTGCATCAGTGTTCATCAGTGATATTGGCCTGTAATTTTCTTTTTTTGTGATGTCCTTGTCTGGTTTTGGTATCAGGATAATGTTGGCTTTGTAGAATGAGTTAGGAAGCTTCCCCTCTTCTTCAATTTTTTGGAAGAGTTTGAGAAGGATAGATATTGTCTTCTTTGACTGTTTGGTAGAATTCACCAGGGAAGCCGTCTGGTCCTGGACTTTTATTTTAGTTTGATTAGTTTTGATCTTCTTAATGGTGATTGGCCTATTCAAATTGTCTATTTCTTCTTGATTCAGTTTTGGAAGCTTGTATGATTCTAAGAATTTATCCATTTAATCTAGGTTATACAATTTGTGGCATATAGCTTTTTGTAATATTCTAGTATAATCTTGTGTATTTCTGAGGTGTCTTTTGTAATTTCTCCTTTTTCATTTCTGATTTTATTTATTTGAGCTTTCTCTCTTTTTCTCTTGGTGAGTCTAGCTAAAGGTTTGCCAATTTTGTTTATCTTTTCAAAGAACCAGCTCTTGGTTTCATTGATTTTTTTTCTGGTTTTTTTTTTTTTTTAGTCTCTATTTCATTTATTTCTGCTCTGATTTTTATGTTTTCCTTCCTTCTACTGATTTTGAGCTTTGTTCTTCTTTTTCCAGTTCCTTTAGGTACACTGTCAGTTTATTTATTTGAGATTTTTCTTGTTTGTTGAGGTAGGCCTGTATTGCTATAAACTTCCCTCTTATAAGTGTTTTTGCTGTATCCCATAAATTTTGGCATGTCGTATTTTCATTTTCATTTGTCTCAGGGTACTTTTTGATTTCTCCTTTGATTTCTTCATTGACTCAGTCATTATTCAGCAGCATTTTATTTAATCTCCACATATTTGTGGCTTTTCTGATTTTCTTCTGTAGTTGATTTCTAGTTTCATAACTTAGTAGTCAGAAAAGATGCTTGGTATTATTTCAGTCTTCTCAAATTTATTGAAACTTATTTTGTGGCCTACTGTGTGATCTATCCTGGATAATTTTCCATGTGCATTTGAAAAGAATGCGTATTCTGCAGTTTTCAGATGGAATGTTCTGTATATATCTACTAAGTCCATCTGTTCTAATATGTTGTTTAAGGCCAATGTTTCCTTATTGATCTTCTGTTTGGATGATCTATCCATTGGTGTAAGTGGCATGTTAAAGTCCCCTACTATTATGGTGTTACTGTCTATTTCTCCTTTTCTGTCTGTTAGTAATTGCTTTATATATTTAGGTGCTTCTATGTTGGGTGCATAGATTTTTACAAGTATTATATCCTCTTCTTGGATTGTTCATTTTATCATATGTAGTGCCCTTCTTTGTGACAGGCATCTTGAACTGAATTGGGTGCTTGAGGCTTTAAGGAATTCAACTGAGATGTTTTTTTCCTGGAACCCAACTCAGTAAATAATGTAACACAATGGAGGGAGAGGGAGGGACAATGAATATCGAAATGGGAGAAAGCTGTAATGCCTCCCACATCCACCCCTTTCCTCTTAGACAGCATTGGGGGGGAGTGACTCCTTAAACCATGAGTCCTGCAGAGCAGCCCTTTTCTAATCCATTCCCTGCCCAAGTGATATGTACTAGGTGAGTCAGGTCCCCAGTGAGCTGAACACTTCACTCCCTTCTCTGCTTCCTCCACCCACACAGCTCAGTGCAGGGTGCTCTCGTTTGGCCCCAGGCCCAGGCCTCTAGTTGGTTTGAGAAGACAAGGCCAAGAGGGGCAGGCTGAGAAGGAAATCAGACACCAACAGTCATGAAAAGAGACAGGTGGGGCTGCCTCTGTTCAAAGGCCACAAAGTCTGGGTGTGTCTTATGACTGTGTCTGTGTTTGGAATCTCATCCTCTTTGTGACCATTGCAGGGAATCTCCCTCCTACTGCTTCCTTCTCATTATACTTTCTTTCCCTAGTGCACCCCTTTTATGGCCAGAGAATGGCTGTGCAAATAGTTGACAATACAGTGAACATCATTCTGGAAGGTGGATTTTGTTCAGGAGACCTCAGAAATCTTAGGGTGTCCTCTGCCCAGATTAAATTATTAACATTTATTTGGGTGGGAGATAAGGTAAAATTATTGAGTTGTGTGATGTTGGGTAAATTACTTAACTTCTCTGACTCAGTTTTTTAATCTATAAAAACGGGGATGATATCACTCATAGGATTTTTGGGGGAAGAATGCAGCTACATATAAAGCCCTTAGGATATTGCCTGGCACATAGTGAGTGCTGAGTAAGTGGGAGCTATTATAATTCTGGGATTAGGCAAAGGTGCCACCCTGATCATCCAGGGTAGGGAGGCATTTTCTAGCTGGTGTCCTGACAGCCTGGCTGGAGATGAAAATGATATGGGAAGCTTAATTTCTGAGAGTGGAAGGATTGGGTAGCAGTAACATATGCACAATATTCTGGAAAATGTCTTAATCCAAGGCAGAAATACTCAGAGGGTGTGTGGCTTCTGCCACAGTTATTGTTCCTGGGGGTCTGAGAATGTGTTCTGGAGTTAAATGGTTTTGCTGAAAGCCAAGCCTAGAAACAGGCTTCAGGGGATGTCTTGCAAATAGTATTCATCTTGCTAAAGGAATTCCCTGTTGTGGCCTGGGCATAGTTTTTGTCTTTGTAGTATCCTTATATATAAAGTGTGAAGAGAAAGACTGAAGAAGGATGAAATAAAGAAATGAATGTATAAATTAACAGGGCAGAATTGGGACTGCCATATCTAAGTTATGAGGAAGTACATGTAAGTTTTAAGTGAATATAAAAGGACTTTAAAAAAAAAAAAAAACAGCGCTCTCCATATAAATATAGTGTGCCGCCTTCAGTAGATATCAGACTCCATCCCAAGAAGCAATGAAGCAGAATCACAAGACATGGGTAGCATGACCTTCTTTGCTAAATGGTTAGACTGAGTTCAGACGAAGTCACTGAAGACAGAGTAGATAAAGGAGAAAATTGGCAAGAGTGAGAGAAAATGGGATGGCAAAGGGAAAGGATTGAAAGGAGTGTTTACTGAGGGCTCATCACATACCAGGCACTGTGTTTACTGCCTTATGTATCTTAACTTACTCTTTTACTGTCATTTCCTAAGGCAGTTAAGAGTTAATCTATGTTACAGATGAGAAAAAAGAGGCTAAGGGAGGTGAAGGGACTGGTCCAGGGACATCCAGGCACTTAATGGCAGAGCTAGGGTGTTTCACCTCAGAGCTTGTGCTCTTGTCTCTGTCTCAGAAGAAAAGTGAAAGAGGAGGAAGGCAAAGCAAATTTTTGTTGTGGGTACAGTTTAGAAAAGGTAGTTGTGGCAGGCAGAATAATGGCCTTCCCAGAACATCCACATCCTGATCCCTGGAACCTGTGAATGTTACTTGATATGGCAGCAGGGACTTTGCAGATGGGATGATGTTAAGGATCTTGAGATGGTAAGAGTATCCCGGATGATCCCAGGGAGCCCAATGTAATCACAAGGGCCCTTATAAGTGAAAGAGGGAGGCAGGAGAGTCAGGGTCAGAATGATGCTGCATGAGAAAGACTCCGCCAGCCCTCACTGGCTTTGAAGATGGAAGGGAGCTGTGAACTAAGGAGTGCGGGTGGCCTCTAGAAACTGGATCAGGTAAGAAAGCAATTTGCTCCTTGGACCTCCAGAAGTCATACCATCTGGCTGACACCTTGATTTTAGCCCAGTGAGGCCAATTTTGGACATCTGACCTCCAGAACTGTAAAAACTGGGAGAAAAAAAAGTATGTAGTTTTTTTCATTCCAGGAGGTTACAGTCTGCTACCCCAGAAAAGAGACTGGAAGAAATATGCCGAATGTGAAACAACGATAGGTCTAGATTATAGGTGGAAAATGGAATATATGTGATATTTCCTTTTTCATATTTTATCTTAATTTTCAAAAATGAAAAATTAAATATTACTTTGTGATGTTATAAACAGAGATATATTCAATGTACTGTGGGAGTGCAGTGAAGGAACCATTCACTTGCCTTTGGGAGCCCCTTCAAGAGCTCTGGGAGAGAGTGCCATTTGAGTTTGCTAAGGGCAAGGGCAGGCGAAGGAAGAGTGTTACAGGTAGAGGAACAGCTTGTGCAAGGGCAGGAAGGGAGAAATGATAGACTTTGTCTTGAGGGGAGGCATGAGGCTTTGTCCTTCAATCTAAGAGGTCCATCACTTCAGTGGATCAAACCCAAAGGAATGCATCTCTAGGCGTCAAGGAATATGGTCAGAGACCTTTTATGGGGGGAACCAAGACATTCTGGCAGCTCAGAAACATATCAAGTAGCTTTGGACTTGGTGACTGAGGAGAATGTGCTCATAAAATATTCGTTGTTTAAGGCTCAGCCTTTTCTGCTTTTTCCCTCCTCTCATTTCTTGCAGTACTGAGGTGGGCAGGGCCCTGGTCCTCAAATAGGCCCCTGTATTTTGCAGGAGGATTTTTTCCTTTGTCAAGGGGTGGATGTGTGGCTCTTAGTTTTTTTGTTTTTTGTTTTTTTCTCACCACCAATTAGGGAAATAATAGAGTGGCTCCTTTCTCTACTAATAGTCTCATAATGGAGCCATCTAAATCTCATCTTGATTCCTCTGCCTTCTAGGAAGCCAGGCCTTTTCCTGGCCCTTCTAAATCCTGGGGACTCAGAGGCCACACACAGCACCATGTGAGGGAAAAAACCAATAGCAACAAAATACAATAGCCAGGGGTAAATAAGAACTGTTGTAATTGCCTCTATTTTCTTAAAGTATGTGTTCCTTTCTCCCTTCCCCCTTTCCACCCTGATATGGTAGGGCCAAGTCCTGATCTCTGGGCACAAAGCTGCTATGGTTTGGTTCCATCCGCCAAGACAATGGGCCCATTTTTTTCTATAGTCAAAGGCCCTTGTGTTTGGCCCCAGGAGTTTCACCCTGAACTTGTGCCAAAGTTCAAGACTTCCTGTTCTGTTCCTTCCTGGTCATCTTGGAATCTGCAGGCTTGTGGGTGTGGTAGGAGGTCCTGGTTTGTGACCAGGGAAAGGGGAAGGTTGTGGAAATCCCAGACAGTTATGCTTGGGAGAGTCTTCCAGGCCTGTTGGCAGAAGAAACAGAATTGTGGGCCAGGACACCTGGGTCCTGGTGCTGGTGACTAAGCTTTCACCTGGAATGAGTAGATTTGTTTCTCTAGGCCTTGGCTTTGCCTCCTGCACAATGGGGAGTTTTGACTAGATGAACTCAAGCCCTACAGCTTGAATGCCCTGGCCATGCATTGTCTTTCCCCTTCCTCACTGGAAATCTGTATCATCCCTTCATGGTCCAAGGATCCACCATGAGATACAATAAATTTGACTAATGTCTGTATGAGAGGGGACCAACTGCCAGGTGTCATGTACCCTGTTGGCTGGCCTTTAGGATAGAGTGGAGTGGGTGGAGATTTTTGGCCTGGTGTTATTTGGGGGCTCTCTTTGGTAGTGGGAGGGGTAGGGTCTTGCCAAATTGTGAAAATCTTGACGACCAACCTAAGGAGTCTGGACTCTTGTGAGTGGGTATCTGCCCGAGGCTTTAAGTGGGAAGTGACCTGGTCAGGTCTATGTTTCAGGACACGCACTCTAGCAGCTGATTTGTTGGGAGAAGTGTGGCTGTGTAGAGTCCACATGAGAGTCTGAGATCGGAACTGGGAGGTCAGAGGGCATGGAGAGGAGGGTCCAGGAGCACCATTTGAAGAATTGGCAGGCCTTGGTGAGTGACCAGAGAGGAGGGGGTGGTGAGGAGGAGGCTTAAAGATGATTCAGAGCTGTGTTTAGTTTGGGCTCCTGGGTGGCTCAGATGTCATTAGCCCTGAGATAAGGATGAGGGATTGGTTGGCTAGGGACTAAGATGCTAAATCAGCTTTGAATGTTTAGATATGATGCCTGTGGACTCTCCAGGTGGAAAAATATTGTATAGGCATTGGGGAAAAGCTCTACAAGGAGGCTGGGGCTGGCATGAGTGAGTGGTGGAGGGTGAGATGGAGAAGAGGGGGCGAGCCCAGAGTCTGTGCCTGTGGGATACTGCTCGGCCTGGTCTCATCACAAGCCACAGGGCTGAGTCTTACTCTTCTTTAACACTTTCTCTGTTGCTCACAGTGACTTTTCAGAGTTTGAGCCCAGATACATATTCTAGGCCTGGGGGTCACATATTAATTGCCTAAAGGAAAGGAAGGACTATTGGAAAAGATAATAAAGAAAAGCAGGCAATCAAAACACATCCTATACTACACTTTAACACTCATTATAAAACATAAAAGCACATGTAAATTTAAAGTTTTGTTGAGAACACTGTGTCCACAAGGAAGAAAGGGAAAGGGTGAGACTAGGAGGGCAAAGGGGAAGAGGTAACTTAGAAGGATTAAGCTAATAGCTAGGCTACTAGGCTAGAAATCTCCTTGGCAGGCTCCTTGTAGCTTAAAAGTTACTTGACCTGTCAGTTTCCTGGTAGTAATGAGTTTTATATGTAGACATTGCAACGTGAAATACTAATAACCAAAAAGCATGGTGTGCTTACTAATTATCGTACAACTGATAACTAGTGCAACTAAGTGTGTACTAATAGAACAAGTTATAGCCAACAAATACTGTGTACTTGCTACATGCCAGGCAGTGTGCTAAACACTTTAAATAACTAGATTACATCATTTGATCTTCACAACAACACATGTGGTGGGTACTTTTATTAGCCCCATGTTACAGATGAGGGGCTAAGGTGTACTCATTTGCCTGGGGCCTTGCAGCTCGTGTGTTAGAGCCAGAATTTGAAGCCAGGCTGTCTGGGTGACTTCATAGCAGGTGCTCTTAATCTCTCAGCAGTCAGGTGGGGAAGTGATGTGGTAGGACTTCTTGTAGAGTGGTCCTCAGATCATCTGTATCAGAATTACCTAGGATGTTTGTTAAAAATTGATGTCTAGGGGCTGGCCCCGTGGCATAGTGGCTAAGTTCACGTGCTCTGCTGCGGGGGCTCAGGGTTCACTGGTTTGGATCCTGGGTGTGGACCTACACATGGCTCATCAAGCCATGCTGTGGTGGCATCCCACATACAAAATAGAGTAAGATTGGCACAGATGTTAGCTCAGGGCCAATCTTCCTCAAGAAAGAAAGAAAGGAAGGAAGGAAGGAGGTAGGGAGGAAAGAAGGAAAGAAAGAAAGAAAGAAAGAAAGAAAGGGAGGGAGAGAGAGAGAGAAAGAAAGAGAGAGAGAAAGAAAGAGAAAGAGAAAGAGAGAAAGAGAGAAAGAAAGAGGAAATTGAGATCTATAGGTCTCACCTTAGACCAGCTGAAAGCAAAATTTCTCAAACACTGATATTTGAGACTTATTGAGTTGGGGCTGGGTGTCTGGGTTCTGGAAGGCAATGGAATCTTGGAAACTTGGCTAGTCCCCACCTGCAGTTTGGGTCTTGTTCCTTGGTGAAGTTGACAATATAGTCTATGCTGCTTTCTTCATCTGGGCTATTGGAGGGGTGCATTCCATTCTGAGAGTGGGTGAAGTCATGCTGACATTAATGCTGGAGGAGGCATTTTGAGAGTATCTTTTATTCACATTTTCCTTTCACCCTTCATTTGCTCCTCTCCCCTCTATAACCTCACCCCGCCCACTCCCCAACAGGGGTGGGTTTCACTTCTCTGCCTGTGCCCTGCGTGGCTTACCACCTGGGAGGGACAGAGACAGGGGAGGGCAGGGGAACATGGTGTGGTTCGGTGCTCAGTGGGGGACGCACCCTGGGAGAGGAGCAGTTGCTCTGTGGTTCCTCTCAAGCCCAGCCAGGCTCTCACATGGAGGGGGAGCTTTCCATGAAGTTTAGCTGCTTCATGCTGAGAGTGTGATGAGGAGAGTGGAGTTGCAGCCTGGGGTGTGAAGTGGAAATCCTGTCACCCACAGTGGTGGTCTGCACATGTCCACGTCTTTTCTGAAATGGAGGGTTAATCTCCCTAAGAGCTTGGAGCCAGGTGATGCCGATAAACAGGAGGAAATGTGAATCTTTCTCTCATCCACTGACAGGTTTGCAGGGCTGATCCACTTACACTCTCTGCCTTGAGTGAGCACAACAGTGTGTTTTATACAGCTCACTTTTTTGGCTGTTCACACACCGTGGCCTTGGGGAGGTCCAGAGGTGTGGGGAGGGCCCTGGGCTGGGAGTGAGGAGAGCTGGTTCTGTGTCAGCTAAGCTACCAGTTTCCTTCGTTACCTCAGGAAAGTCACTCGCCCACTCTGCGCTTGAGTTTTCTTATCTGAAAATTGTTGGATTTGGGTAAGTTAATCGTGCGTGTTCCTTCTTGCTCTCAAGTTCTGCTTCTGTGATTAGCAGCAGGGAGGCGGGGACAGGTGTGGCAGAGCCCTGGATGCTTCTTCTTTATTTCTGTCTCATGTGCCTGCCTTCCCCCAAATGAGCAGGTAGTGAGTTCCGTTTGTGTCTCTTCTTGCACAGCTCTGTGTTTCAGTGGCCTGAAGATGCCCAGCGTTGGTGTGGTGAGGAGAGTCTCTGGAGCCTGGGGTCGCCTGGGCCCTGGGGAAGGGGGACCTGCTTGGTAGTTTCCCTGCCATCTCACAGACTTCTCATGTTTTGGTTTGATGGGACTTCCCTCCCTGTTCTCCCCCCTCCTCCACAACCTACCCCTGAGCATCACATTCAGTTTCTGGAGTGGATTATGATTGTTTGATAACTTTCCTGGCTGTTTCCTGCCTGTGGGTCCCTGAAACAAACAGCAGGAAACTCTCATAGCCTTTGGGGTCTCTGCTTCATGTTTTCCTCTTTCCCCATAGAGCCTGAGAGAACACACAGGGCACAAAGAGACACATGTGCATGCTCCCAGCATTCATATTGGTGAAGGGTGGGGTGGGGTTATATTCTTAATATTGTCTGGGGGCCGACATAACACATATGTGAACCTGTGCGGTGTCCTAATGTCCTGTATGTTGCAGCCACTTAAGACTTTAGAGTGGGTGCTATGCATGTTTGTGAGTGTATTACCTGTGTCTGGGTGTGTGCATGTGGGTCAGAGTGTGTGGTCAATGGCTGTTGATGCTGAGAGGAAGTGATTCAGGGGCTGGAGTTACTCTCTTTGTATTTCTGCTTTTGTGCAATGTACTGGTAACTTGTGTTGTCAGATCGCTTATTGAAAAGATGTTAGAAATTTCCTTAATCTGGTCTGAAATTCACCTTGTTTTATTTTTGGGTGTGTAATGTATGAAGGTGTGGGCAGGTGGAGGATGAAACACTAGACCTTCCAAACAGTCTGAGGTCAGTTCTCAGAAATTAGTTGTTGATTGTTTGGCGATCACCACCCTTGGATTTGTGAGTAGGACCCAGAGAATTTGAGAGCTTCTGTGGCAGAGATATTGTCCTGTTCTGAGAAGATTAGAGACACATTGACAAGCAGGAAACAGGTCAAATTTGTGGCTTGTTTCTATCCAATATTTAGACATTCTGACCTTTAAAAATGATTTAATTTCACTGATACTGTCACCTGCCTACCAAGTGCCAGGTGCTGAATTTTCAAAGATAAATGAAATCAATCATTATCCTCAGGAGCTAATATTTGGTCTTTTCTTGAACAAGACTTTCTGGGCCTAATTCACTCAGCATCCATCTCTGTCTCACTAGTAGCCTTTGGGATTTTCAGAACCAGATGGGTGAGGTGAGATGCTGGAGTGGCTGATGGAGGAGAGTGGGGCCAGGGTCCAGCCCTTGCACTTTCTAACTCTCCTTTTCAGGTGCACAGTGACCATGGGAAGTAGGAAACTGGGCTCCTTAAGGAATGCTGTGGTAGGTAGTGTGGTGAGGATGGCAGCTCTGGTGGTCCCTCAGCTCGTCTCTTGGCTCCTCAGGCTACGAGAGCATGCCCTCCAGCACTCCCAGAGATGGAGATTGAGTGTATTTCCTTGAGGGACTGGAAACAGGATTTGTTAGCTACTTTTAAGGACATTAGCACTGGGGCCAGCCCCATGGCTAAGTGGTTAAGTTTGTGCGCTCAGCTTTGGCAGCCCAGGGTTTTGCTGGTTCAGATCCTGGGCACAGACCTAGCACCACTCATCAGGCTGTACTGAGGCGGTGTCCCACATAGCACAACCAGAAGGACCTACAACTAGGATATACAACTATGTCCTGGGGGTCTTTGGGGAGAAGAAAAAAAAAAGAGATTGGCAACAGATGTTAGCTCAGGGCCCATCTTTAAAAAAAAAAGAACATTAGCAGGAGCAGGCAGGGCAATTTGAGGCCTTGTGGAATTGTCTCTGGGGAACTGTGGTTACTTCACTCCATTCAGAGGAGATTGGGCAGTAGCTAAGGGTGGGGCAGAGAGACAGATGCACAACAATGCTCTGAGCAACTTTTTTCTAAGGCTCCCATACTCAGCTCGTATCCCCTCCCCAATACAGCATCCTCTCCACCATGCTGAGGCACTAAGTGAACTGGGGTGAGACTCCCCCTCTCTGTTGAAAACCCATTCTGCTAAGGCTTCGTGATGCCCTTTTGTGACTTCTTTCTCCCTTCAGTACTGCCTTTGATATTCATTTTAGCCTGATGTCACTTGAGTCAAATGAGTGGGGATGGGGTGAGTGAAGTTTTTCCAGACTCCCATTCTTAGGGTAGACCCTGGGCCCTGCACATTTCTACTTCTCCAGGATGACCCTGGGAATTTAATTCTAACCTGGGTCCTATTGTAGCTCTTTTACCAGCCTAGATGCTCCCTAACTACAGTTTAACGAGAAAGAAAAACAGAGATAGAGAGAGACAGAGACAGAGAGAAGAGAGGCTTCAAGCATCAGGATGTGTTAGGTCCACATGCCTTTGCAGTCAGGTAGAGCAGACCTGGATTTAAGGCCTCGCTTTGTCCTTTTTTAACTGTGTGACCTTGGCAAGTGACGTAAGCTCCCTAAGACTCAGTTGCTTCATCTGTAAAATGGACACGATGCCCACATAATAGTTGTAATAATAGCAACATGTATTGAGCATTTACACTTATTAATTCAGTTAATGCTCATACATTTCTAGGAAATAAGTACTAGTGTAGTTTTCATCTTTCAGACGAGGAAACTGAGGCACAGAGAGGTTATTTAGCAGGCCCAAGTTAATGTAATTTGTAAGTGGTGGAGCTGGGATTCTGAACTTGGACAGTCCAACCCCAGAGCCTGTGCCCTTAACTACTGCACTAGACTGTGTAGTTCACAGAATGTTAACAGGAATGAATTGAGAATAGCATTTGAAGCACTGGGTATAGTAGGCACTGAGTAAATGGTAGCTGTTACCACCAGAGCTGAGAAGCCTGCTTCCATGTGAGCATGTGAAAGATGTGGCCCTGGGTCAGGATGAGGCAGAGAGATGGGTCCTCCTGCTGACATCGGGCTTTGCGCAGTATCAGGGCTTCTTCCAATCTAACTCTGTAGGACAGGGCTTGTTGGCAAAGTCTTGTCCCTGCCATCCCAAAGTTGCCTGACAGGCCCTGAAAGGAAAACACAGGAGCTGAAACTGGGTGGCCATAGGGAGGGGCTCCCTCCCAGCGAGCTTGTTGCTTAAGAATCACTTTTCTGATTCTGCTTCAGAGGAATCTGCCTGTTTATTTCCTGATGTCTTACCATTTGATCAGGGCTCCCAAGGAAGCTACCTTTGGAACAGAGTGGGGCTGCTGCCTAAATTGGCACAGGGTTAAAGCCAGGGAGCTAAGGAGACCTTGCAGGGGCCCAGGGAAATCCAGATGTGGGCTTCAGAGGAGGGAGTATCAGGCTGGCTCTGTTTTCCTGTCATGTGTACCTTGGCTCTCCACCGGGCCCTGGGAACGGCTCGGTCAGCAGTCAGCAGTTCCGGCACACCTGCGCCACGCCAGGCGCTGGCTGGGCTAGAGGGAGCGTGGCTCACGGCTGAAGGCTTTTGGAGGCTGAGGGACCTGGATTCCCAGGATGGCTCAGCCACTGTTTAGTTGTGTGACCTTGGCTATTTATTCATCTTCTCTGAGCCTCAGTTTTCTCATCTGTGGGAAAATTGTGAGGATCAAGTGCAATAACATACATGAAGCCCCTAGAGCAGCAACTTACATGCTGTAGGTGCTCAGTAAATGTTGTGAGCCACGGTGGGTGCAGTGGGGGATGTGGAGAAATAGAAAATACAGTCCCTAATCTTTAAGGAGCTTATAGTCTGGGTAGGGGGAGAAGCAGTAAGACAGGTAAACATAGATCACAGCATCAGGACCGCATGCTCTGTAACACAGGTCAGCAGGTGTAACGGACAGTGAGAGCTTTGGGAGTTCAGAGGTCGGAGAGCTGCCCTGTGGGCTAAGCTGGTCACAGAAGGCTTCCTGAACAGGTGCCCCTTGTGAATGTGCAACGGTTGGAGAGGAAGTTGGAGGGGCATTCAGAAAAGCGTCTGAGATGAGGCCAAGCAGCATAAGTTCAGGGGATGGAGAAGAAAACTGTTGGACTGGAACCAGGGGTTTGTGGGGCAGACTAGAGGGAGATGAGGTTCAATAGGTAGGTTGGGGCTGTTGTGAGGGCTTTGAATGCCACCCTAAGGATTTTGGGGTTTATCTGAAGATTTTTGAGGAGGGAAATGGCATTAATATTATGACCTTGATTCAGTCACTTATTCTTTTAACCTCTCTGGGTCTTGGATCCCTCATCTTTAAAGTAAGGAGTTTGGACCATGTGATTATAAAGGAGTTTCTGTAGCTAAGGAGTCTGTGATTCTGTGATAGAGGAGATTATTTTGATGAGAAAGTGCAGAATTGGGTGGAAGGGAGAAACTGGAGGCAGAGGGAGTATTTAGGAAGCCAGTGCAATGTCAAGCATGAAGCTTCTTTCTGCCGCTTGTAAGAGAGTCCAGGTGTGGGTGGGGAAGATCTTTCCTGTATGTTTTACGGACTTTGATGTTATAAATCTATAATAATTTGAGTTCTGCAAGATTCCTCGCCAGGAGACACCCGTTCTTGGGGCACCTGGAGAAGTGGGGAAATTGGTCAGCTGTTCCAGGAAAGGAGTGATTATTCGGTGGGCTTCAGGTGTATATCATTCCTATTCTGCAGTAAACCGGGAAGAATAAAAATAACAGGAGTTCCTTATTGTCCGTCTTTACATTTTTACGTGTGTAGAGATTTCCAGTTTACAAACTAGTTTCACAGGCATTGTCTCATTTGCTTCTCACCAGTCTCCTGAGGGAGGTTAGGCAGGGGCTCCCTCCATTTTATGGATGAGGAGAGGCCATAATTTCTCAGGGTCTCTCAGATCTAGGCTTCCTCATTCTCAGTGTAGTTAACTGTCTATGCTTCATGTTCCTCGGACAACAAATAGGGGCTCACTTCTTCTCTTAATTAATTCTACACACACTTATTAAGTGCCTAATATGCATCAGGTACTACACTAATTTGAGGTCCACAAGAGGACATATATTTAAGAAAAAATATTTTTGCTGATTGTAAAAGCAATATAAGCTTATTATAGAAATTTTGTAAAGTAGAGGAAAACATTCCCCTAATGGCACCTCCTGGAGACATAGATATATTTAGACTTTTTCTTTGGCCTATTTTTCTTCTTATTGAGATCATACTACATCTATAACTTTGTATACTGATTTTTCTCACTTGTTATGAGCTGTTTTCATATTACTAAAATTTTAACAAACATTTAGAAAATGTATAACATTATATTAATGGATAATGCATAACAATAATTTCCCTATTATTGAACATCTGGATTATTTCCAATTTTTTCCTCTTTTAAATATTGCTATGATAAACGTATTTTTGCACTGTTTGTTTTGCATTTCTAGTTATTTCCTGGGCTATATTTTTGAAAGCAAACAGATCATTTGGTCAAAGGAGTTACTTGAGCGCTTGATAAATATTGTAAAGTGTTCTCCCCAAAGTTGTTAGAATTATCTCTAATTCCATTGGCATTATATGAGTTGGAGTAAGGGGTTTTGAAATGGGAAAAGAACCTGTTTTCTATTGTTTTGGCAAGGGTGGCCATGAGGAAGACCTTGGGAAGATGGAACGTGCCGTTGGAGCTTGGCCCAGATGTTGCTCTTAAAGGATAGAACAGTCCTGGACAAAGACCAGGCCAAGGCGTATATTCCAGAGAGGTGTTTTTTTTAAAAAAAAGAAAAAAAGACGGAAAAAAGGTGAGTTTCAGGCAGCAGAAGAAATTCCATGGTCTCGAAATTGGAGTGTTCTCTATGTAGGGCAAAGGAGGCTGCTTCCGATTGTGCTCAGGTCAGGGTAAAGGTCAGGAGAGGAGCCTAGAGGGCAGGAAGAGAAGGGCTCTCCTCTCCTAGTGGTCAGGATTTGCTTCCATCCAGTGTTGCCCAGGGTTTAGTGAAAGGGAGTGAAGGGTAGGTCAGGCCAGACCCTTGGCAAGCTGGTTAGGGTCCTGAGGAGCCTGGATCTGTTGTCCAAGCAAGTTTAAACCTGCCACGTGGTGTGCAGTGAGGATTCTCTGGTTAGGCTTCAGTTATCCTTGGTTGAAAATTGCTGTCTTTTTAAAAAATTCTTTTATATATTTTTTCTTGTTCTTGGTCCCTACTGAAAAATTATTCAGTCTTGGCTGAACTAAGCAGGAAAGATTTTTCCGCCCAAGCATAACTAGGGTGGTTGGAAGAGCAACTCTAGAGAGCAGGTGGTGATGGCCATGGCCATCCCCTAGCCCTTTTTATAACTTTAATAGCACTATTGTGTTGTCATTATGCCTTGTTCTTTTTTTTAAAAAATTTTTATTGAGTTGATAGGTTACAATCTTGTGAAATTTCAGTTGTACATTATTGTTTGTCAGTCGTGTTGTAGGTGTCCCCCCTTCACCCTTTGTGCCCACCCCCCACCCCATCTTTCCCCTGGTAGCCACTAATCTGTTCTCTTTGTCTACATTTTTAAATTCCTTGCATGAGCGGACTCATACAGAGATTGTCCTTCTCTAACTGGCTTATTTCACTTAACATAATTCCCTCAAGGTCCATCCATGTTGTTGCAAATGGGACCATTTTGTTCTCTTTTATGGTTGAGCAGTATTCCATTGTATATATATACCACATCTTCTTTATCCAATCATCTGTTGATGGGCACTTAGGTTGCTTCCATGTCTTGGCTATTGTAAATAATGCTTATGCCTTGTTCTTTATCTGATTACATATGTAATTTCTCATGCTCCTCTGAAAGCAACTTAAGGATAGAAACGGAATTTTTATTCCTGATTTTGAAAGTATCTGGCAAGATCCTACTTATATTGTAGGTACCCAATAAATATTTATTAAATTGAAGACTTTTCCATGTGTCTCACACGTGGATTCCAGTAACTTTTCATTCATTCATTCATTCAATCCCTCAATAAGTATTTAGTTTCCTGAATGCTTACTAGATGCTAAGCATTATATTAGGCACTGGTAAACTAATGGGAATAAAAACAGAGTTTTAGTGCTTGTGATATTGTGATTTATAAGAAATATATATTTGGTCATTCAGTTGACCAAAATATGTTTCTCATATATATGTGGTCTTCGTCCACAGTTCTTGGCTCACAGCTTCTGAAACCTTTGACATTTCTTGTTTATGTTAACAAAGGTGACTTTTGGACCCAACCCAGTGTGGGGGCTGGTTGCCAAGAGAACCAACCATGTGATCAGAGGATTGGAACTTTTGGTCCCACCCCCTGATTTTCAGAGAGAGGAAGGGGGCTTGAGGTTGAATCAATGGCCATTGGCCAATGACTTAGTCAATCATACCTATGTAATAAGCGTCCATAAAAACCCAAGAGGACAGCTTGTTGATCCTTTTTGTCTTGGAGAGCTTCCAGGTTGGTGAACGCATGGAGGTGCTCAGAGAGTGGCGTGCCTGGAGAGGCATGGAAGCTCTGCTCCCCTTCCCTCATACCTTGCCCCACTCATCTCTTCCACCTGGATGTTCATCTGTATTGTTTATCATATCATGTGGCCACTGAGCACTGATTGAAAGTAAGGTTGGTACCCTTTTTCCTGTGGTCACAAGCCAGGCAAAATTGCTTTCCAGGTTAGAACTGACCTTGAAGATATTTTTTGCATGACCCTTCTCAAGATGTCTCCAAAGACGTTCTCCATCTTGTGATGAGTCTTTCTTCCAAAGTAGACAGTGGGTTCCTTTAGGGCAGGAAACGTGTGTTTATTCATTTTTGTATTCCCAGGACTTTTCACAGCATGTTACATAGTAGGTGATGCTAGATATTTGTTTTGTGAATTTGAAATTCATTGTTTTGGATTTGAAATATGTTTCGTGAAATATGTTGTATAGTTCAGTTAGGTGCTGATTTCCCTTCAGAAGCCTTTCATTTATTTTTTATTTTTATTTTACTTTTATTTTTTTTGTTGAGAAAGATTGGCCCTCAGCTAACATCTGTGCCAGTCTTCCTCTGTTTTTTGTATGTGGGATGCTGCCACAGCACGGCTTGATGAGCGGTGTGTAGATCCATGCCCATCTGAACCTGAAAAACCCAGGCTGCAGAAAGAGAGCACACGCACTTAACCACTACGCCACTAGGCTGGCCCCCTGAAACCTTTTAAATCTGTAGCCTAATGGGATACTGAACATATCTAAGGCCTGAGAAGGAGAGGAACTCTAGGACATGGGAGAAGTTAGCAGAATGGGAAGTAAGTTACTTCTCAGAAATATTTAGCAGTTGAACTGCAACAATTTCAGGAAGGTTCTGGGCCACAGGTTGTAGGTTCTTAGAAAGTCCTATTAGGGAGATTGGGAAGCTCTGGGTTCCCTTTATCACCTACCGTTATACAAAGGCCTTTCGTTTCTCGTACTTTAAACTGCGGTTGAACTAGATGACTCGCCACTTTTTCCTGATTCTTTGTCTTTTGTTTCTTTTCTTCGTTAGGAATATCCTCCTCCTTTATGCCATTATCATCATCCTTCAATTCCCTGCTGAAATGTTACAGTCTTCCTATGGAACGCTGTGGAAGAAATAGTCTCTCACTACCTCAAACATCTCAACTTTTAGACCCCCTCATGGTACTACATGCTATCTACTAGAATTATAAACGGGTTATCATATATAAATAATTTAGCTCTGCATATTCCGTAGCCAGGACCTTGTAAATGTTGAATGAACTATGTGGCTGAACTGTATTACTAACTGAGTGTGATGGTTAATTTTATGTGTCAATTGGCCTGGACCACGGGGTCCTCAGATATTTGGTCAAACATTATTCTGGGTGTTTTTGTGAGGATGTTTTTGGATGAGATTAACATTTAAATCAATAAACTGAGTAAAGCGGATTGCCCTTCCTAATACAGGTGGGCTTCATCGACATGCTTTTTCTTGCCTTCAGACTTGAACTGAAACATTGGCTCCCCTGGGTCTTGAGCCTGCTGTCCTTCAGACGGAAACTACACCATTGGCTCTCCTTGGTCTCTAGCTTTCTGACTCACCCTGCAGATTGGGAATTGTCAGCCTCTATAATCACATGAGCCAATTCCTTGTAAGTCTCTTTCCGTATATCTATCTATCTATCTATCTAGATATTTATCTATCCTATTGGTTTTGTTTCCCTGGAGAACTCTGACCAAATACACTTAGCGTCAGGATTTTAGAAATATTCTAGAGGAAGGAAAAGAGTTTTATCTACCTTTCCTGGAACTCAATTAACATGACGCACACTTTAAAAATGATGCTTAGCTTTGATACCTTTTCATCTGTGCTCTTCTCCCTTTTCCAATACTTCAGGCACATAGGACTTCAATGCTTCCGTTAGCCCTCCACAGTAATACCTGACCTAGGCAACCCTGTTCCTCACTTAAGCCCCCAGTTTTCCTTGCTGTTGAGTCCTCTTTCCAACCACGCTCCATCAAAGCTCCCAACTCAGTGTGGTAGGTTGGATGCAGGTGGCGGGGAAAAGCATCTGACTGTTCGAGTGATTCATTTATGGTTGAAAGTTCTGTAACCTTCTCAGAATCATTTGCCAAATGACTTGGATGAAATATCAAGTAGTTCAATAAAGTGGGGTGAGAATTTTAGGCAGAGTGAGGGTGCTATCTCTGAGTAATTGCCCAATGGGCAGGCAGGATCACCTTCCTGGGGTCAGTCGTAGGGCCAGCACCTCCCATGCACTTACTGCCTTGACAGATTCTTCCCCTTTCCACCTCTGAAACCACAGCTCCTCTAAAAACAACATCAAATAAGCACTCCCGCTGAGGTAGCAATGGAGATTCTACTGCTGATACAAGAAGAGAGAAAGAGGGCAACCATTTGCATGTCTCCATTGAATCTTTGTAAGTTAGCAAATACTTCTGGTTTTAAAGGGCCCATTTTAGAAGAATAGAGACTATTTTAAAGATGATGAGAAAATCAGTAGTTTTATGTCATGTGTGGCCATAAATGGAGAAAAGACTGGGTATGAGAGCAGATTTTAATGAGATATTAGAGGCTTCCTGTTTGAGAAGATGTTGGTAAGTCAAATCTGCAGTGAAGTTGCTCTGGCTTAAAGTACTTAGCACCTAGCATATGATAGGATAGATCTTCCTTCCACGTTTCCTGTGGGAAGGAGGGGCGAATTTAGGGGAAAGATCATGATTATAAAAGAAAACTACAAACTCCCTGCATCTATTTTAATATTTAAATATATTTAGATCTTTTTTATATTTTAAAAATTCTCCTTTGGACCCTATTTCTCATGCTCTGACTTCCATTCTATCACTTTCTTCCTTTTTATAGACAAATTTCTTAAAAGAGTTGTTTTCAGTCACTATCTCGATGTACTTATCTCCCATCTACTCCTCAGCATTGAGGAGTTGATTTTTTCCTCCTGTCATCATACAATCAAAACTTCTGTAACCAAGGTCTCTGATGGTGACATTGTCCCCAAGTATGATAAACCCTTCTCACCTTTGTTTTACCTGATGTCACAGGCACTCCCTACTGTTGACCACGTTCATTCTGGAACTGTTGCCATGGCCCTCACTCTGTGGCTTCCCACCAGTCTGGCCGTTCCTTTTCAGTTTGGCCACCTCCTCTGATCTGCACATCCCATAAGTGTCAGTGGTCTTAAGAGTTCTGTCCTGTGCCCTCTTCTCTTCCTATGTATATTCACCGGGCCCTTTGTGGCTTCATTTGTAATCACTCTCTCTTGAGTTGTATATATTAACTGTCTATTGGATATCTGCCTTTGAATATGCAACATGTCCCAAACTGAACTTATCTTACCTTCCAACCTGATTCTTTAAAAATATAGATATATTTTTAGTGGCTGGTACCCACAGTGATCTCTGCCAGAAACCTGGCCATGTTCTTGAGTCCTCCCTTTGTCATTCCATCATCTAGTCAGTCACTGAGGCTTCACAATGCTGCCTCCTAAATATCTCTCTAACCTGTCCACTCCTTTTTCCAACCTTACTCACACTACTGATTCAGGCCACCACCATTTCCTTCTCTAGATCACTGCAATGGTCTTCTCCTTGAATCCCCTCCTTGCCTTCAGTGTAATTCCATGCCCCCTCTAATTCATGGTCCACAGTGCAGCTAGAGTTGTCTTAGAAAGCAAAATTCTGATCATATCTTTTTCCATTATTAAAGTCCTTTAATCGTCCTGTATTGCTCCCATGATGCATTTGGTCTCTTCAGCATGGCTCCCAAGTTTTTGTCATATCACAAATTTAAAACACCTCAGTCTTCTCCAGTTTCACCTATACCAGTCCTGCCCATCATCCCACCCCAGTTCTTACACTTTATACTACAGTCACACCACACTACTTTAATTCCTTAAATGTCCCTGCTCTCTATAGTGTTGGGGACTTTGTTCTTACTCTGCCTGGAACACCCCTTCATGCCTCTTTATTTTCCTGTCAGTTTTAGTTACCCTTCAGGCCTTGGTTTAAAGCTTACTTTTTCTGTAATCCTACGCTAACACACTAACCCCAGTTTATGATCCTGCGGTACCTCACGCTCACACCTTTTGTAGCACTTACCATTCTCTCCTGAGACCACCTGGTGAATGTACTGTAAGCGTCTTGTAGGGAGGGACTCCATGTCTCATAGTTGAATTCCTGCGGCCTAGAAAAGTACCTGTCACATAATAGATGTTCAGTAAATATTTGTGCTATCAATGAATGATTTATCATAGCTACTTTGTACACGTTTCTCATTAAACCAATTGAACAAGTGATGGAGGTGGTTGAGAGAGAGCAGAGATGAGATCAAGGCCTTGATGTCAGGTTTTTTAATAAAATCAAAGCAAAATTTCGTGTTTTTGCCGTTTTACAAGCTGGCTATGGGTCTTAATGGGCTTAGGCCTTACGATTCTTTTTTTTTTTTTACAACAGCTTTATTGAGCTATAATTCATATACCATACAATTCATCCATTTAAAGTGTATAACTCAGTGGTTTTTAGTATAGTCACAGAATTGTGCAACCATCACCACAATCAATTTTAGAACATTTTCATCACTCCCCTCTTCCCCGGAAACCCCGTACCCATTAGTGACCATTCTTCATTCCCATTCCCCCACCATCTCCTCCCTCCATCCCCTGGAAACCACTAATCTACTTTTGTCTCTATGAATTTGCCTATTCTGGATGTTTCATATAAATGGAATCGTATAATGTATGGTCTTTGGGACTGGCTTCTTTCACTTTGCATAATATTTTCAAGATTCATCCATGTTGCATCATGTATCAGTGCTTTATTTCTTTTCATTGCCAAATAATATTCCACCATAGACCCCAGTTTTTTTATCCCTTCATCAGTTGATGGACGTTTGGGTTGTTTCCACTTTTTGGCTGTTACGAATAATGTTGCTTATGAACATTTGTGTACAAGTTCTTGGGTACCCATTTCTCTTGGGTATATACCTGGGAGTGGAATTGCTGAGTTATATGGAAACCTTAGGATTCTTAAGAAGAGAGGTTGCTTTAGAGAATAAGCTCACAAACACATAAACACTAATAGCTCTTGCTCTTTAATTTGTTAATTTAGCAATAGGCAAGTTGTACAGCTGGTTTTTTGAAGAACTGACAATCAAATTTCTTTGTCTAGTGTAAAGTAGCCAGTGAATGTGCAAAGTTTAATTCTCCTGTGTAGGATAATAAAGCCTTTCTTGGGTTTAAATGGAAGTGGGAGAATTTAGTGTCTGTTTCTGCCCATTTCCACTCCTGTTCCACCCCACTGCTGGACCACACAGGGCTGTGTGACAGAGGTATCCAGGAAAGCTTCGAGTGGGGGAGTGGGTCTATTAGCTGAGTTGAGCTACAATTAACTCACTGCTTCCATCTCTGTCTTTATGACAGGCATTTATTGTTCCTTTTGTATTACTGTTCTCATTGGCTCTTCTTTCCTCTTCTCCACACATCTCTGCCACCATATATACTCTTGGTTTTTTCCTGTTCTTCCCTTTCTGCTCAAACTCCTCGTCATGTCAGACTCTTCCTAGGTCCTATGTGAGTTAAGACAATAAAGTTACAAGATTCACGTGAGTTATAGGATTCCTTTTACAAGTATATCATATCCAGGTAAACATGGACACCTAAAAAGTAGTTGTCCTGAGTGACTCTATGTTTTTTCCAAAAGTTCTCTCATTCCTCAAAATATTTTGGCCACTTATCATATAGAGTTGCTCTCGAAACCAGTCTAAGCCCTATGAGAAGATCAGTTTCACTTCCTTGTAATCACAATTAGGGAGCCTACAACTCTACTTTGTTTATTTGTCTTCCTGTTCCCAGTTCCTCTTTTCCATTTTTGCTGTAGTCTCCAGGCAAGAAGAGTTCTGGGTTCAGGTGGGGCTCCACATATGTGGTGAGGCTGGTGGTCATAGAGAGTCCAGCAATGATGTGAGATTGGTGTGCTCCACAGGACTTTGACTTTAAACAAACCATGCTGAAGCTGCTCTTTTTACTGTGTTCTCTCCAGTGTCCCATTTCTGCCTTGTGATCTCCTCCCTAACCTTTTTTGCAGAAAAGAACCATCAAATCCTAGGGCTGGGGACATAGTCTTGAATTGTCCACTTGTCAGAGGAAACTTGGGGAGAATGGGTAGGGAGAGGTACTTCAGGGGCTCCATTTCCTTCTGTAACTGGGGAGTTAGTTAATGTTTTACCAGCAGTTCTCCCTCTTGGGGAGACGTGAATCATGTTCCAGCCCCACATTGCTGCTCAGGGCAGAGGGCATTTTTTACAGAGAGTTGTGATTTGAGAGAGACCTGTATCTGACCTTCCTACTTTATCTTTAGAGTCTAGCCATCTGTGGCTTCGTATCTTCTCAGTTCTCAGGCTCTGGATCTTCATATTCTCTTCCTCTCTTCCTCTCTGCTCTGGCGGAAAATGAGGATGTTTACTAGTTGAGGGGGAATGAAACCTTGAAGTTTCAAAAGCAAAAACAACATAAAGCTGGGCTCCCTGCCCATCATGCCTCCCTCTCCTCCCTAGCAGTTTCTGCACCACCCCCCCAAAACCCCAGCGAGATGGTAGCTGATTGTACAAATATGTCTACAGAATTCCTCAAAGATGCGGCTAGGTGTGAAGGCTTTATGTTCTGGCTACCATCTTACCTGCTTTTCTCTTTTCCAGAGGATTCTACTTCTCACAAATAGGTATGAGGCCAATGTTCTAGAAATTCAGTCTCCCTTCACCCTTTGTTAATCTCAGAATAAGTGATGCAGAGGTTGTTTAGATAATATAGCTGTGGGGAGAGAGAATGGAGGCACTGGAACACCTGCCAGGGACGGGGCCAGAGAGCACCGTTAGTGAATGTACATCTCTGGAGCAGAGTAAGAGAGGAGGTGGAAACAAGGAAGGAAGCTAACAGAAGCCAAAGAATTGTAGGAGTTGAGGGTATAATCCATAGGGGAATCGTGATGGACTAGACAGATGGGCTGCCTGAAGGAAGAGTTGCCTGATCAGTGTCTATTATGAGCAAGGCCTTAGGCTAGGTTCTGGGGATACAGAGATAAGTAAGACACTGTCCCTGCTTTACAAGTGTTGCAGTCTGACAAAGACAAGTTCAGTGACTAATAGGAATCAGATGAGATTTTCAATATGTGTGGTATTGTGGGCTGGGATACTGCCGCCACTACTAACAGATAACGTTTATTGCTCACACACTGTCTTATAGGCATTTTATACCCAGATTAACTCGTTGACTCTTGACAACACCCCTCAAGTATGTATTGTTATTGGCACCTAAAAAAGTAGTTGTCCTGGGTGGCTCTATGTTTTTTCCAAAAGTTCTCTCATTCCTCAAAATACTGTGGTCAATTATCATATAGAGTTGCTCTCAAGTATGTATTGTTATAATCTGCGTTTTCTAGGTAAAGAATCTGAGGCCCAGAGACATTACAAATAGCTTGCCTGAAGTCTCACAGTGGGGATTCAGGAGCAGGAACTCCAGCACAGGTGGTCTGGCTATGGAACACATGCTCTTGGGTAACATGGCCTCTCATAAGTCATCCGGAGAGTGTATGGAAGCTCTGCTGCTGCCCATCTGTGTGACTTTATACCACTGGGCTGCCCTTGTGCCTGGGACACTCTTCCTTAAAGACTCTGGTCAAGGGAGGACGCTCCTGTGACATCTTCTGACTCCTGGGCAATCACTTTATTTTATTATTTTTTTTTTTAACTATGTAGTGTTTATTTGTTGGAATATCTGACTCCTTGTCTTAGAAGCTTCTGGAGAGCAAGGACTTTTTTTCCTGGAAAATTTCAAACATGTGCAAAAGTTAAGCTAATCATATAATGAATCTACGTGTACTCATCTCATAGCTTCAGCAATTACTTCATGGCCAATCTTGTTTCAGCTATACCCTCATCTCCAAACCTGGAGTATCTTGAAGCAAATCCCAGACATCAAATCATTTTGTCGATAAATATTTCAGTTGTATTACTAAAATGTCGGGACTCTTTAAAGAACATAGCCACAACACCATTATCACACTAAAATTAATACTTCCTCACTACCATGAAATATTCAGTGTTCAAATTTCTGCAATTATCTCATACTTTTTCTCCTTCCCTTCCCATTTTTCTTTATTCTTTTATTTCTTTCTTTGTTGTCTCCCACCCCCCTTTTTTTTGCAGTAGAGTTTTTCAAATAAAGATCCAAATAAGGGCTTTACTTTTTAATCTGCATTTTCTCCTCAGCACCTGGCTTGGTGCTTGACATATAGTGAATCCTTACTAATGTGTGTTGAATGAATGAATCTTCAGGAATCTATAAAATCTCCTGGTTGGATTGTGTGGCCTGTCATTTGTGGTTGGTTTCTTGGGATGGCTTTGGGTTTCTGACAGCTTTAGTTAGGGATTAACAGGGATGCTGGCTACCATCAGTGCCTGTGAACATTGCTAAAGGTTGGTGGGCAATGAGTGTATCTGTGACTCAGACACTCACAGGCTAGAAGGACGTAGGCCCTTACTTTCTTGTCTCTCTTTTTTGTCGTTAGTCTCTTGTCATCTCACTTTGAGTTTGGACTGACCATGTCTGGCTTTTTTGCTGTTTCTTCAGAACAGGGACCCTGAAGGAGCTCCTTGAGAGCATGAACAGCTTCATATGGCGCTGTGGTAGGCAGAGTTCTGAGATGCTACCCCAAGATTTACCTCTAATCCCAGACTGTGAATATTATGGGATATCATGCCTGCGATTATGTTACGTTGTGTGGTAAAAGGGATTTTGCAGATGTAACTAGGGTTACTAAGCAGTTGACTTTGAGTTTAACAAAAAGAGAGATTATCTGAGTGGGATTAATCTAATCACATAGGCCATTTAAAAGCAGGCAGTTTTTTCTAGTTCATCTCAGAAAGGAAATCAGAGAGACTAGAAGTATGAGAGGGATTCAATTTAGGGGATGCTCTCCATTGCTGAGATGGAGGGGGCCTTGTGGCTAGGACCTGAGAACGTCCTCTAGTAGCTGAGAGCGGTACCTAGCAGGACAATGGGGACCTCAGTCTAATAACTTCAAGGAACTGAATTCTCTGAGCTAAGAGATGGGTGTCGTTTTAATCCAATAAATTTGTGCTAATTTGTTTTACAAAAATAGAAAATACAGGTGCTTTGTACCTGATGGATTGAATTAGCTGCTCCTTTGTTTATTTTATTTTTGAAAATTCAGAGAAAATTAAAATACATTGAACTGCCTGCAGATCTTAAGTGCACAATTTGGTTTTTGGTAAATGTGTCCACCCATGTAATCACCACCTGCATTGAGATAGAGAACATTTCCATCAGCCCAAAAAGCTGCCTTGTGCACGTTTGCTGTTACTTCCACCTGCTGTGGTGAATTCTAACACCATTAATTACTATTGCCTATTCTTGAGCTTCATGTAAATGGCATCGTATTGTACGTGCTCCTTTGTGTCTGGCTTCTTTTGCACAGCATACTGTTTTAGAGAGTAATCCATCTTGTTTTAGCAGTAATTTGTGCCCTTTTTATTGCTAATTAGTATTGCACTGTATAGATATGCCACCATGTGTTTATCCATTCATATCTTGGGGGATATTTGGGTTGTTTCCCAAATAAACAATATAATAAAAATGTTGTCTGTGGTCTTTGATGTTGTTAAAGTGAACAATGTGAGGATGGTGAAAATACTTTCGAATCTGGCCAACAGATGGATACTGATTTTATGCCGCTTCCAGCGGTCTTGGGTCTGGAGGCACTAATGAAGAGGCCCCAGAGAAATGAGGTGATGAGGAAGGGGAAAGACAGCACACGTTTCAATTGCTGGGAAGTGAAGGAAATGAGATAATAAGTTAATGTTTTTGGCTACTATGAATAATGCTGCTATGAATGTTCGTGTATCACTCTTGGTGTGGATATCTATTTTCATTTCTCTTGGGTAAATACCTAGAAGTGGGATTGCTGAACTGTATAAGCATATTTAACTTTATATGAAAACGCCAAACTCTTTTCCAGAGTGGTTGTGCCATTTTATATTTCCACCATCAAAGTGTAAGAATATCAGTTGTTTCCCATCTCACATCCATCTCATGGGATGTCCTCCCAACTCCCCAGTTTTTCAATCTCCCTGTTTCAGGTCAGTATTTCCTAACATAAAATAAATGTGAGAATCACCTGGAAGTTCTTCAAAATTTACAAGCCCAAGTCTCACTCTAGACATACTGTATTGGCTTCTTCAGGGATGGTTTATAGGTTTATTAAGTATGTTGAAAAAGTTCTCTAGGTAATTCTGATTCATACTCCTAGCTAAAAACCACTGCTTGTAGGCTCAAGTCCTATCTATTATAGCAGAGGTTCTCCATCCTGGATACATGTTAAAAGTATCTGGGAAGCTTTAAAAAATTGCCATTGCCAGGGTTCCACCTCACACCAGTTAAATCAGGATCTGTGTGGGTAAGGCCTGAGTATTAGTTGTTTTTAAAATTTTCCCACTCATTCTAACATGTAGCCATATTTCCCATTGGATTTCTCTCTTCTCTTGTGGCATTTATCCCTTTCTATCTTTGCATTATGATAACTTTTCATGCCTTATTTGCTGTCTTAGGCTTTATGTCCCCTGAGGTAGGGACACTGCCTTTCTCATTTCTGTATCATTCATGGAGTCTAACACTGAGACTTGAGGCACAGCAGGTGCTCAATAGGATTTCATGAACAAAGGAACTGGTCATCAGGAAAAGATTCTCAATCACAGCTAGGTTGTGTTCTGTGTCTCAGGTTCACATGTTAATGCTACAGAGTCCTCATCCTCCCCGGGGTCGGAGTTGTTGCTTGTGATGACCAGTGTGGGTAACTCCTCTGTGAGAGAACAGGGAGAACATTGCCCTGTTTGGTGTTTGTTTTCAGGCATATCACTGGGACTAGGAATTACACGTGTATATGGGGTGGAGAGGCAGGGATGGGTAAGGAGACAGATCTAATTACAATGGAGGAATTATACTAGAGAGCAGTGGTAAAGAAAGTAAGAAACGTTAGTAAAGAGGAAGAAATGTGAACTTCTCTGGGTGGCCAGGGTAGGCCACTATAGATTCTGAATAGGAGAGTGAACCAGTTTTTAGGAAGGTAATGAGACAGCAGTATGCAAGGCAGATTTCAGGAGAGAGACAGAGACAAGAAGTCAAGCTGTACTTCCAGCAGCAGAGTTGTTGAGAGCCTGGGTTATTAAGGTTTACGGGAATGGAGAGAACAACACGACTGAGAGACATTGAAAAAGAATCAACAGGCTTTAATGATGTATTGAATTGGGGAAACCAAAGAGCAAGGGCTGCAGAAACAGTGGTGTTACTGCGAGAAATGAGCGTGCTGTGGGGCAAAGCTGGTTTAAATGAATATTTTCAGAAGGTAATCGGATATGTGTGTGATGAGTTCTGGGAAGCAGCAGGGGCTAAAGATAGAGATGTAGGAGGCATCTGCAGAGAGGTCCTTGAACTGTGAAAAGAGGGTGGTGAAGGGAGACAAGCAGGGTCTGAGAACTAAATCTGGTGTCGGGGTGCAGTGTATCAGTGGGGATGGGAGGAGGAGAGCGTCCAAGAAGGAAAATGTTGTCTGTGGTCTTTGATGTTGTTAAAGTGAACAATGTGAGGATGGTGAAAATACTTTCGAATCTGGCCAACAGATGGACACTGATTTTATGCCGCTTCCAGCAGTCTTGGGTCTGGAGGCACTAATGAAGAGGCCCCAGAGAAATGAGGTGATGAGGAAGGGGAAAGACAGCACACGTTTCAATTGCTGGGAAGTGAAGGAAATGAGATAATAAGTTAATACTCTGTGGAATAAATAAATGAAGGTTATTCAGGGCAGAAGAGAGCTGACCCTGTGAGAAGGGCAGAACAAAGGAACTGGGGACAAGGAAGATAGAAGGTGCTGGAGAGATTTTTATGTGGCTGAACCTGTGGAGGCTCTTGTGAGGGAAAGCTGTGTTGCTGCATCTGATTCACTGGAGCCCACTGTGCGGGAGGGGTTATTTGTCCCTAAGAAAGAGGCTGAGAGATCTTTACTCATGAAATCATCTTCTTTCTGGGAGGAAGACAGGCAGTTTCTTCCAGGCAGGTTGGGCCTGTGGCCTGTTGGTTCTAGACAGACCCACTTCGTTAGCAGACGTGCAGATGAATTTAGCTAATTCTCTGATCAGTAGATCAAATATCTGTAGACTTAGAAGTAGGCTTACTCTGATGCCCAGTTAAGCAGTTCCTCTTTCTTCTGCCTGTAAAGAAGACATTGTATAAGTAGTATCAACTGTGAGGCAGCATGTTGATGTCTGATATATAATTTTTATTATAAATATAAAGCACAATTTACAAATAATTCAGAAGTGGCCATAGCCAGGTAAAATTAAACAGCACAGAGTAGCATGGATAAGCGGAAGTCCATACAGTGTGTGTCAGGGTTAGAAAACCCTGAAAGAGGTACTGAGCACAGAGAACTCCCAACTATCCCTCTTTGAGGGTGCCTCTTAGACACAGCATGAGATAAAGTAATAAATATTGAATAAAACCTTTCTCTCAACAGCCCCAAAGAGGTTCCATCTGTGCAGAAGAAGGCTGGGTGGGAAGTGCATTTGCTTCTCCTTGTCCTGCCCTTCCTTTTGTCCTAAGACACATTGAGACTCATAGACCCCGTGAGAGAAAACAAATCTCAGAGGCTGTTCGAGAAGCCTAGGGCCCAGTGATAATATTCCTGTGCGTCCTAAGGAGCATCAGCACCAGTGCAGCTTTCTAGGTTGTAAGCAATGCCAATGGCATGAGTCACAGCATTCCCTTCAAGGCGCTCCCACTTCTCGAGGACCAAATGCACCTTAGCAGGGGCCAAGGTTTCCTGAGAAAGGGAGTGAGGCAGACAGACATGCACAGGCAGATACATGGGGTAGAATGGAGGCTGGTGATTGGCCTGAGATGCCTGGAAACTGAGTTAGATCCATTTCTAGCCATGAATGAGGAAAACAGCTTCTTCTTTTCTGTTTGGAGCCCCTGACATAAAAGCCTTGAGGAGCTCCTGGCCAAGGGGACTTGAGGGGTTTTGGTGGCTTCTTTCACTTAAAGTAGTTGGATTGGCTTACACAGCTAAGCTAAGTAACAATAACCCCTCTCACGGGGAAGGGGCGTGGGGGGTGGGCATAAGGGGTAAAGGGGCGCATGTATATGGTGACTGACAAATAATAATGTACAAGTGAAATTTCACAATGTTATAAACTATTATGACCTCAATAAAAAACAATAACCCCTCTCACATAAATAAGCAGTTACAAAAATTGAAATGGCAGAATGTCTCAGAGAAAAGGAAAAAAAATCCAATACCCCAAATTGTGCATTCTTTAACAATCATTTAAATAGTCTCTGAAGGGTAGCTCTCTCATTCCCTTCCCAAATTCCCAGCAGATTGTCTCTGTTAACAGCTGATTGCTCCCTAAAGCTGTAACTCCTCCTTCTGTGGACATTTACTTGAATAAAGCCTGTAAAGTTATCGAAAACCTGTGTGCATTTTTCTTTTGCATTTTCCATTAGGAATCACCTACAGACTTTAGCAAATAGTTTTCCTCGTTGCTTCTAGTGGGTTCTCTGAAGACAGGCTTGCCAAAGGGCTTAGGTGGTATTCCAGCCAAGCAGCAAGGTGCTTAGGCCCTGGTACTACAGGTAGACAACACTGACAGTGGACAAAGGTCTAGAATCTCCCAGTTCAGAATTGGTTATATATTTCTTTTCCTGTGTCTGGTGGCTTCCCCCTGGGCTTTGGAGAGATGGGAGAAACTTTTACTTTTAGTTTTTCTCTGTTCTTTTTTGGCACATGCGTTTCAGTGGATAAGAACATATCTCTCAAGGTTATGGCAAATTCAACTTAGGACTGGGGTGGGAAGGTGAGTCTGCTCTGAATAGGTAAATATAAAACAAGTCTAGGTCAGGAGAGGAGGAGGGGTGGGAGGTTCTGGCAACTCTCTCCCAAGGTCTTCTTTGCCAAATTTCAAAGAGTAGGAAGGTTGGGTTTCCTACAGATTCCCGGATGCACCTTTTCATTTATTGACACTGAAGGGAGGGGCTGTGACCAGGCAGCCTGGAGGTGCCTCATTTGGAAGTTAAGGGGAGGGGAAGTCTTCTTCCCCTTTTCTCTGAGGGTAAAGGGATCCTTCCAGTAACGGGGATGAGAAGCTTGGAGTAAGTCAGCAGTGCAGTGAACAGGGCAGGATATGTTACTTCTTTTTTACTTCTGAATAAACTGTTTCTGTGGCTGATGGGGGTGGGGAGGCTGAAGTTGTCTTCTCGGATTCCTGGACATTGAAGTTCAGGGAAGAATATGTAACTTCATCCATCTGAAAGGCATGAGCAGTGGTCAGTTAAATCAGTGTCATAGGTCAGGCCCTCACCGGTCTAGTGTGATTCAGTACCACCTGCTATCACCACTTTGAAACTTTTAGCTTTGGAGAAGGGCTTTTATCACCTATTATTTCTGCTTGCTAACATCCTCTGAATGATCATTGGAAGAGAGAGGTTATGGTATCGTACAAAGGAATATGATGATACAGCAACGATAGTGAACACACTACGAATGCATACAACAATATGGATGAATCTCACAAAACAAGTTTGAGTGAAAGAAGCCAGTTATGGATAAGGATATGCTGTGTCTTTCATTTATGTCAGAACATAAACAGGCAAAACTAATCTAGTGCACTGGAAGGCCGGATAGTGGTTACTCTTTGGAGGGAAGTAACTGGAGGGATTTTTGTGGGGAGGATGACATGTTTTGTTTCTTGATTTTGGTGCTGCTTACATGGGTATGTTCAACTTGTGAAAATTCATACATCGTTAAAATATACTTATGATTTAAGCACTTTTCAGTGTATATGTGTACACTATTGAAAGGTTAAGATGAGAAAACTATGGTAAAATTATTAAAGGAACTAAGACGTCAGACCCATTGGAATGGAAATTATCCTTTGACAGTAAGAACAGAGTCAGACTGAAGGTAGAATGATTGAGGCCTTCTTTGTGTTGGGCATGGTGCTGGGTGCTTTGCATTTGTATCTCAGTGAATTCCTTCACCTCCTCTTTGAAGTAAGCAGCACGCCCATTCTGAGATGACAAAGCCGAGAATCAGAAAGGTTAAGCTACTTGTCCACTGTCACAGAGCTACTAAGAGTCTCAGCCAGGATTCAAACACAACATGGGGATAATTTGAAAGTCCACATGAGTGTAACGAGGTAGACTCATGGGAGTCCTTACCAACACTGCTTTGTTTGCGGCTGCATCGAGGAACTTCGACCCAAACCTGGTCTCACATTAGTGTCTTCAAGAATAACCCATTCTATACAGAGGTATTTCCATGAGAAAATGAGCCAGTGAAACTGGCTGTGCTTACCTTGTTAGGAGAATTGTCAGAGTGGCCCTGACCTGGGGAAGCAAAAGAAGAGTTACCTATGGAAATACAAAGCTGACTTATGGCCTTAGAATGAGGCTGTACCTAAGATGTTGTGATTTCTAGTTGAAGGAGGTGGCAGGTGTTGGGAGGATGGAGTGGGGAGATGGCCCATGATTTCTTAAGGAATTGTCCTCCCTCAGAATGTGTGGTCCAGACCCAGGGCATTAGTACCAGAGGAGGGGCAGAAGTAGAGCCACAGGAGGCCTCAGTCCACTTCTGAAGATTTTTTTCCTGATCACAACACCTTGATTTTTTCCTTGATGTGTCTCTTAGCAAGAGGTTTCAGTGGCAAGGAGGGGCATTGCGACCCACAGCACCCAGAGCACCACAAGACAGGGAAAGTCTCACCAAAGGAGATGCCCACATCCATAAAGAGGCAGGAGGGGGAAGGAGGAAGGATGAGGAAATGGCTCCTGGAAACAAGTCCATCTTACTCAGGCCTGCCTGGCCTAGGCAGAGTGTGCATCTCTCCTGGGGCTGTGTCCCAGGGGAATCTGCTGTGGCTAGGAAGGGTGTGAGGACTTAGGCCAACTTAAGGTTGGGAAGTGGAGATCCCCTCTAAAAATTCAGAAGGTAGGGAGTGGTGTGGGAATCCAGGATTCCCTGCTAGGACAAGGCACATGGTGGAACACACCAGCTCTCACTGGGTGAGTGGCTTTACTTACTGTGGTTGGAGGCTGAGGGTTTGTGCTCTGTGAGATCATGCTGGACACTTGCCCTAAATAAATATCAGACACTGTGACTGCTATTCCCAAGCATAGGATCTTTGCTCCTTAAATGAGAAGGACACTGTCAGCAGATAATTCCTCAGGCTCCTCAATGTTCATTTATTCCATGGCAGGTACTGCCTTTCCTCTCAGGGCCTCCTTCCTCAGTCTACCCTTGATTCCTTCCAGTGTTTACTCCTTCCCTGTTTGCTGGATGTGCACATTTAGGTCCATTCTTCATCATCTGCTTCTGAGCCTACTTCTACCCTGACACAGTTCCCCTTTTGTAAGTAGATGCTGTTTTTTTTTTTTTTCCTCACTTTCTTTATTGCCCAAGACGCCTTTGGTTGTTTCTGCTTTTTCTTAGGTTCTCTTCCTGTCTTATCCCTCCCTCCTCCTGCTGCTATGGTCGAGAGAGCACAAGACTTGCTTTCTCCTGTACCTCGTATCATTTCCTCGTTTGTTTTCCTTCTTGCACCTTGGCTTCCCTGACTGGGAGACATAGGAACATAATTGGATCTGCCCCCTCTTAACCAGATGGGGATGGGAATAACCATGCCCAACAGACAGTGGGGTAGAGGAAGAATGAAGACCAGGGAGGAAGAGACCCACAGGAATTAGTGCTGAGAAGCAGAGGTTTAGGAGGGAGGAGGAACAGATGCAGGCCCAGAGACAGTGTTGAAGTCTCCTTCCCTCTCCCAAGCATGGCGGTTAGCCTTGGAGAAAGCAGAACATGAGGAAAGGCCGTCATACCCTCCAGTCTTTCTGATGTACAGAAAGTACACCAGGGCTGCTATCAGAGCGACCCCGGCCAGCACTCCAATCACGATGCCACCAATAGCCCCAGCTGAGAGTCCAGAACTTCCTAGTGTTGGATCATCTGTCATGGAAAGAAAAGAGAAGAATGAGTGAAAGTGACATTATATTACAGTGGAGTTACCCTGGGAAATAACTCTCAACATGGAGTCGTCTCTACTTGTTCCTTCAAGGGATAAATTTTCTGTGGGAAGGTTGCTGTGAGGTGATTAGCTGACTATGTCCTTGCAAATCTTTTCTCTTACTGTATTTCTAAGTTGGTGGTCAGACTTGCCTCAATTTTACCCTGGTCTTTCTGGACTCAGATATTTTTGAAGGCTCTGGAAATGTGAGAAAGGCTAATGGCTCTTTTTGTATGTTATAACTTCCCATGTTTTCATGGTTGCATCTTTCTCTGTGTACCAGGTGTGGCAGCCATGAGTATGTGCCTCTCAGGTCTCTTGTGGTGGGGACTTAACTCACAGATGGTCTGGGCTAGTGCACTCTGAATTCACCATCTCTGTTCACCATCACCATTCAATGCACAGTGACCACCCTTCCCACAGGCTCCCGGCCAGGATATGAAAGCAATCCCAATTCTGTGAGAAACAATTTTCCTCTGATGGGTGACTTTAGCTCAAGGACTCCCTGTCAGCCTTGTAGACACTCTCTTGGAGCTGCACTGCAAGCTAAAGCTTCCTTCCTTCTCTTTCTCCTTCACAGGGATCAGATCTGCACCGTGGTCTGAGGAATCTCCCATGCTCTTCCCATTCCCATCCTACTTTCCCTCACAGGCATTTTTCCCAATAAATATCTTGTATGTCTAATCTCATCTCGGCTGCATCTCAGGGGATAAAAACTAACATACTAGGCTGAAACTTTGCATTCAACTCCTTTTTTTCCTTTCCAGTATTGATTCAGTAACCATGTCTTAATGTTTTTTTCTGTAATGCCCTCCTGTATATAATGGCTTTTATATCTGTTTCTTCTTTTTTATTTCTCTTGCCTTCACCAGTCAATTCAATGCTGATGATTAATATTAACGTTAGCTACTATAATGGGGTAGTTACTCTGTGCCAGGCTCTGTGCTATATACTTTACATCTCATTTGATTCATATAATAACCCTGTCAGATAGACATTATTTCCCTTTTATAGATGAAAAACCTGAGGCTTACAATGGTGAACAATTTACCCACCATCATAATGGCCAGTAAAAGGTGGATCTGGGATTTGACCCTAGGGCTTTCTGATTTCATAGGGTCTAATGATAATAGTAGTAATAAGAGTAGCTAACACTTATGGAACATTTTCTCTGTGTGTGGCATTTTCTGAAGGGTTTAATTGATTATTACATTAAATCTTTAAAATAATAACATTAAGCAAATACTCTTATTGCAATTTTCACTTGAGGAATATGAGGCTTAGAGAACTTAGGAATCTTGTGCAAGAAATTGGTAATTGTAAATGCCTAGATTAAAAAAGCAGAAAGATCTAAAATCAACAACATAATTTTACGTATAAGGAACTAAAAAAAGGACAAACTAAACTCAAAGCTAGCATAAGGAAGGAAATAACAAAGATTATAGTGGAGATAAATAAAGTAGAGAATGGGAAAATAATAAAGAAAAAATCAATAAAACAAAGTTGGTTCTTCAAAAATGATTAACAAAATTGACAAATCTTTAACTAGATTGACTAAGAAAAAAGAGAGAAGATTCAAATTACTAAAATCAAATTCAAATTACTAAAAGAAATGAAAGTGGGGAAATTACTATCAATTCTACAGAAGTAATACGAATTTTAAGAGTACTGTGAATAATATGCCAACAAATTGGATAATCTAGATGAAATGGACAACTTCCTAGAGGAAACAAAACTTACCAAGATAGAATCACGTAGAAATAGAAAATATGTATAGACCTATAACTAGTAAAGAGATTGAATTAGTAAAAGCATTCAACAAAATTCAACATCCTTTCATGATAAAAATACTCAAAGTAGGGATAGAAGGAAACCATCTCAACATTACACAGGCCATATATGAAAAACCCACAGCTAACATCATACTCAATGGTAAAAGACTGAAAGTTTTTTCTCTAAGATCAGGAGCAAGACAAGGATGCCTGCTTTTGCCACTTCTATTCAAAATAGTACTGGAAGTTCTAGCCAGAGAAGTTAGGCAAGAAAAAGAAATAAAAGGCATCCAAATTGAAAGAAGTAGTAAGATGATCTTTGTTTACAGATGACAAGCACTTACATGTAAAACACTGAAGATCCCACAAAAAACTGTTAGAACTGATAAATAAATTCATGCAAAGTTGCAGGATACTATATCATCATGCAAAAACTAGTTGTGTTTCTATACACTAACAATAAACAACCTGAAAAGGAAATTAAGAAAACATTCCATTTACAACAGCATCAAAAAATATTTAGGAATCAATTTAATCACAGAGTTGAAAGACTTGTAAACTGGAAAACCATAAAACATTGCTGAAAGAAAAAAAAAACATAAATAAATGGAAAGGCAAACCGTGTACATGGAGTAGAAGACTAAATATTCTAAGATGCTGATACCACCCAAAGTGATCTACAGATTCAATGCAATCCCAATCAAAGTCCCAAAGATATTTTTTTGCAGAAATAGAAAAATCCATCCTAAAATTCATGGGGAATTTCAAGGGACCCCAAATATCCAAAACAATCTCAAAAAAGAACAAAGTTGGAGGACTCACACTTCATGATTTCAAAGTTTACTACAAAGCTATGGTAATCAAAACAGTGTGGTACTAGCATAAAGAAAGACATATAGATCAATGGAATAGAATGGAGAGCCCAGGAAAAAACTCTTGCATATATTGTCTAGTGATTTTTGAGAAGGGTGCCAAGACCATTCAATGGGGAAGGGTTTTTTCAACAAATGGTTTTGGGAAAAGTAGATATCCATGCGAAAGAATGAAGTTGAACCCTTACTTAACACCACATGCAAAAAATTAGCAGAAAATGGATCAAAGACCTAAATGTGAAAGCTAAAACTATAAAAACTCTTAGAAGAAAACGTAGAGTGAAAGCTTCACGAATTTGGATTTGGCAATGATTTCTTAGATATGAAAGCAAAGGCAAAGGCAACAAAAGAAAAAATAGATAAATTTGACTTCGCCAAAATTAAAAACTTTTGTGTATCAAAGAACACTTACAACAAAGTGAAAAGACAACTCACAGAGTGGGAGAAATATTTGCAAATCATATATCTGATAAGGGATTAGCATCCAGAATATATAGAGAACTTCAACTCAACAACAACCAAAAACCCAATAGAAAAATGGACAAAGGACTTAAATAGACATTTCCTAAAAGAAGATATATAAATGACCAAGAGGCACAGGAAAAGATGCTCAGCATCACTAATCATTAGGGAAATGCAAATCAAATCCACAATGAGATACCACCTCATACCCAGTAGGTTGGCTATTATATATATATTAAAAAAGACAGAAAACAAGTCTTGGCAAGGATGTGCAGAAACGGAAATTTCTGTGCATTGCTGGTGGGATGTAAAATGGTACAGCCACTGTACAAAATAGTATGGCAGTTCATCAAAAAATTGAACATAGAATTGCCTCTTAATCCAGCAATTCCACTTCTGGGTATTTTCCCCTAAGAAGTGAAAGCAGGGATTTGAACAGTGTGTGTACACCTATGTTCATAGCAGCATTATTCACAATGACCAATAGGGGGGAACAATCCAGAAGTTTACAGATGGATGAATGATAAGCAAAATGTGACAAACACATACAAGGGAATATTGTTCAGCCTTTAAAAGGAATGAAATTCTGATGTACACTACAACATGGATGGAGCCTTGAAGACATTTATGCTAAGTGAAATAAGCAAGACACAAAAAGGACAAATATCATGTGATTCCACTTATATGAGGAACCTGGAATAATCAAATTCATAGACACAGAAAGTAGAATGGTGGTTATGAGCGGCTGAAGTAGGGAGTAGGGAGTTATTGTTTATTGGGAACAGAGTTTTAGTAAGATAAGAGGACAAGTTTTGGAAATGGATAGTGCTGATGGCTGCACAACAATATGAATGTACTAAAGCAATGGAACTGTACACTTAAAAATGGTTAAAATGGTAAATCTTATGTATATTTTATCACATTAAAAAATGGTAACAGAAGAAACCCAGAATCTTGTGTAAGATCACACTGTACATGCCAGACTCATGATAAGAAACTTAGTATATCTGATTCAGAGACTGAGCTCTTAACCACTTTGCCATTCCATTTACTATAATGGTCTCTTGGTTTATATTCTAGCCCCTGTGACTTTGGTCCACTTTGCACCACATTGATAGAGTCATCCATCAACCCAGAAAAATGCGGGATGGGGCAATTGGTCACTTACATTTCACATCCAGTCTGAGGAGGTCGCTTTTGCTGGCACTGACCAGGTTGGAGACCTCACACTGATAATCCCCCGCATCCTCCCTCCTGATGGGGTCTATGGTGAGGGTGCTGTTGTCCTGGGACAGCTTCATCCTCTCTGTGAGCTGTAGACTCTGGTTATTAAAGAACCACTGGATGGAGATCCCAGTGTCATTTGTGAGGCAGGTCAGGACCACAGGGTCCTGATGTTCTGTGACTGTGGTGTTGCTGGCTTGAATGGAGGGTTGTGCCACGGGCTCTGTGGAGAAACAGAGGAGGTGACTGACTGAGAGTGGGCCTGGGACCTCGCTCCTTCCTCAGAGATTTCAGCCAGTTCTCAGATCCCACAGTGAGTTCTGTAAAGGTGACTGTGACCGCTGCAGAAGAACAACTGTCTTTGTTCATGTGACGATCTGTATGGAGAGGGCTGCATCTCCTCCTTTAATCCAAGGTCACCTTAGGATAACCCCTGACCAGTTCTCCTGGACATCTCCCTAGCATCAGCACCAGGAACCTCTTCTCAGCCCACGTGTCCAGCATCCTCATCATCAGCTGGAATTTTTTCCCCATTGGATTTTGTGTGACCATTTGCTAGAGCTTTATGTGACTATGAATGATCAGGCCCCCTCTCTAGTACGTAGCTTTATGTAGAGAAGGGAAAGCATTTCCTTTTTGTTAATAGTTTATTAGAGAATGAGTATGGCCCAGCCAGTCTTCATGACCTTAGGACCTGGAAAAGTTCCAATATAAAGGATTTCTCAATCTGCATATGACTTTTACTTCCTGGCCTGTAGTCTCAATATCACAGAGAAGAGAATCTCTAGAGACAAGTGGTCACAGTTTTAATAAAAGGCTGGTACTCTTAGCCCTCTCTGTAAATTATAAACTTTTTGGCACTGCTCCTTCTGTCCCATGAAGGGACTTCATGGATGAATCTACCTATTTTTCCAGGTATGCACCATTATTCACTGTTCTCCTTTGGTATACATATGTGCTGGTGTCACACAGTGTCATACAGCTGGTGACTTCAGAAATAGGACACAGCTCAGAGGAGTCTGAACCAAGGTTTGCTCTTTCCCAATTTCCCTGCAGCCTGGTCTGAGAAAGGCTCTGGTGTCGATTGGCAGCACAGTTTGGCCAGACTGAAGTCAGGCCACCCATGTACTTTCTCTACATGCCCCATATCCCACCACAGATGGCATCAGAGCAGTCAGTCATAAGGCAAGCCTGGAGCAGAAGGATCTTCTTCCTTCTCCCTCTGTGAAACACCCTTCATTGTATGGGGCTTTGTAGGGCTGAGAAAACCCCCTCCCCACATTCCAGGCTGGACCCACATCTGCCCTGGGAAATCAGAGAATAAGGGGAGGAAGCGTCTCCAGAGATGTAGTGGAAGGGTTCAGATTTGGGATTTGCTTGCGTCCGTGGACACAGGATAGGAAATAACTTCTCCCAGGCTCTTTTCTGAAAACTAGACAGACTCGATCCAGAGCCTCATGTTGATGGTCCAGGGAGCCACTTACCAGAGATTGTGATAGTCTTGACTGTGGTCCTATTGAGGCCAGTGACAGAGTTATGAACGAGGCAGGCATAGGATCCACTATCATTCGCACTGATGTTGGGGATAAAGAGCTCCTTTGTGGATTGCTGGGGCCTCCCATTGATAAGCCAAGAATACTGTGCGGGTGGGTTAGAGGCCGCGTGGCAGGAGAGGCTGAGGTTTGCCCCTGGATGGTAATAGGAGTCTGAGGGGGAAATTATGGGGGTGTCCGGGCCATCTGGAGCAAACAGAATAAAGCCACATGTGATGTAATCATGGGGAAGGAGAAGCTCCTGGTATATTCAAGGGCCACAATGTCCCTCTGAGCTGGGTCGTAACCTTGTTTGAAAAGTCCCAACCCTGACCCCTCTGTGTTCGCTCATCCTGAGTCTGAAACATTAACCTGTTTCTCCCATCACAGGTTGTTGACCCTGAGCCTCAAGACAGGAGCAGACTGTCCTCTCCTAGTCTTGTCTCAAGGATGGGCCTGCCCAGATTTACCTGAGACGGGAAGCCATGGCCAGCCTAGTGTCCAGGGGTGAGGGTCTGTGTACTTGGACTCGAGAGGGATGGATGTGGCCTGGCCTCTGGCACTGTGTATTTGGGCAGGCAGCCTGGGTCAGGTAGGGACAGAAGTTACTCACAGAGAACATTGAGGTAGAATGGGTCACTGCGACGGGCACTCACTGGGTTCCGGGTTTCACACTCATAGGGTCCTGTGTCATTTCTTGTGATATGAAGTAAAGTGAGAGTCCTGTTGTCCAGGGACAGCTCCAGCCAAGTGCTGTCCAGGAGGCTCTGATTGTTGATCGACCACAGGTAGGTGGTGTCCTGAGTCTCAGGTTCACATGTTAACACTACAGGGTCCTTGTGCTCCATGGGGTTGGAGTTGTTGCATGTGATGTTGGGTTTGTTTAACTCCGCTGTATAGATAACAGAGAATACTGCCTTGTTGGTACCTTTGATTCCTCCAACGTCAGCTTCAATCAGAGTTGGCATCTCTCACTTCTCAGCCAACCCAAGTCCTTAAAAGAATAAGGCAGGCCTATGTATATCAAGACAAATGCATGAGGATCTGAGCACTCAGAGAATGTAAGGCTGCCTGCTCTATGTCTGGGGGGAAACACAGACTTTCCCAAGTCAAATAAGCATCAGGGTTGGTCATGAAATTCACAGAACTGGGTCAGAGACCACCCAGCACTCCTGCTGGCTCTTCACTGACCAGCTAACTGTCTGACCAACCTTGGGATCCTCACCTGGAAACTGTGGGTGCTGAGGTCCTTTCTATTACACAGACCTACATCGCCTAGCGTAGAAGTGTTTTCCCTGAGGCCTTGCTTTCCAGGGTTGTCCTAGAGGTGGGTAGTGATGGGCCTTCCTATGGTTCTTAAACCCAGAGAGGATTGAACATGATAGTCTGGGAGACCAGGGAGACCAGGAGTAAGCCTAGAGGTCAGCTCAACACTCAAGATGCAGGGCCATGAAGTGGGGCAGGTCTGCCCAGGTGTTCCATGGTGACTGGCATGAGACAGTGACTCCATAAAGGCTAGAACAGAGTGAAGACTAGAAATGATCCAGAAAAGAGTGAGGGGGACAGGTGGGAACTGGCTGGATTTGGCAGCAGAGCCATCTGCTCTGCCCTTGGTCTTTAAGGTCTCTTCTCCCACAGCAGAGGGCAGTGAAGACCATGTTGATCTTTCCTGAAATATAAGTGGATGTTTTCAAATGCAGAAGGGGTGACTGGTGAAAGGCACGGGGTGGGGGTGGGGGATGGAATCTAGCCCTTATGGATTATTTGTAAACACAGTTATGAGACAGAAATCTGAGGAGAAGTTAAATTGTTTCCATATTGAAAATTAATATTAATGCCCCGAAGATCTAAGACCAGTTTCTGGAGGAATATCTCTCTAGAAAGCACTAAAGATCATAGACTAAATTCTGCAGTCCAACCAGGATCACATTATGATTAAAGGAAGATGCTAAAGGGGGTTTGAAATCAGTGGCTCCCTGGATAGATAGAGAGATGAGTCTGTTAAGAGAATTGATCAGGGGGCAATTCTGAGGTGTCTCTGTTATATAACGGAAGGAATGCTACTGAATTAGTCAAAATGATATGTGTTAAATTTAGGAAAGAGGACCCTATCACCAGTTTCTATGGACAGTCAGGCTAAATGGGAAGGAGGTCTAACAATTGCATGTAGTTTTCTTTGAACCTCAGGAAATGCAAGTTTGATCAAATTCATCCAAATTGAGCAGCATCTAAGTGAAAGGGCAGTGACTGGTAGATCTCACCATCTGTGAGCATCCCACCCTGTGGTAAAGGTGTCATCATGAGGACCTATGTGTGTGAAACAGGCAGCAAACCAGTCAGACAGTGCAGGGTCTGGCCAGCCCCACCTTGGGAAGTTCTCAGGAACCACTGGAAGAATGGGAGCCTCACGAGGATGAGGATGTGAGTCAGGAGTCAGAGTGGTGAAATGAGCCTGTGAGCTTTTGGGGACCGCAGACCTGTCCGTCTGCCTTTGACTCCCTAGTTGAGTCACAAAGAGTAGATTGAGGGGTAACATGTCTCGGTCACCTGGCGTGTTCCACTTGTTGACATCAAGGAGGGAAAGATCCCTGAATGGGGGCAAAGCAGAAGCTAGTTCTCTTGGTGACCTGGGGGAAGTAGCTTGTGATGGATCCTCAAGGGGCTGCTGTTCCCACTGATTTCTGTGTGCTTTACTGTTGCCCAGGAGTCTGGGCCTGACCATAGGTGTTAGCAGAAGAATCTGAGGAAGGCTTAAGAGTGGGGGAAGCTGTGCAGAGTAGGGGCAGTTCCAGCTGGAATGAAGCAGGTGGAAGATGAGGGACATGGAAGGAAGTGAGAGAGCCAGACACATCAAAGGTTGTGAGCAGTGGGGTTTACAAGTGACTTCAAAGATCCCAGAGACCAAGAGCCTGTGGCTACCCCAGGAGCAGGACCAGAATAGCCCAGAAAACCTTCCCATGCTGAGCAGCCCCACAGTCATCATGATACCCTCCTCTCAGAGAGGCCTTAGGGGCTAGTGGTCAGAGGGATGGAACATGGGTCTCAGCCCCTGGGGAGATAGGGAACAGTATCACCATAACCTCTTAGGACTCTGCATCCAGGTTTCAGTCTGTGAAGAGATAATGGATCGTTCATTCATTCATTCACCATTCATTCTCTCCCTCCTTCATGAGAGAGCAATTGAGTTGTTGGGACTTGTGCTGGCTGCAGGCGTAGAGTGGCAATGAGAAAGCAAAGCCCTTTCCTTTATACTCCAGTGGGAGAGACACCAACACATAAGGAAACAAATAAGTGATATCAAGTCCTGTGCAGGGAGAGTATGGATCGGTCACCTGAGGGGGAGGCCTGGACATTCCTGGCACTGACTCTGATTGTTGGTGAGGGTAATTTAGTTCTTGAGTAAAAACAGGTTAAATCTCCATTTACTGTCACTCCTCAGACCAGAAAATCTACTTTGAGCTGTGGATGCCTAAGAAAAAGGGATCTGATCCAACCGTTGGTCTTGGGGTCCATAGACACTTAATAAGGCCCCTGGGGTGGTGGAGAGGTCAGGGCTGTGGTTGCACAAAGATCTGGCCATGACTCTGATCTGATGTTCATGGTTTGTGGCCCTGATTCAATGCTTATATCTCTTTGTGCCTCAGTTTACCCTGAATAAAATCAGGTAAATGGTCTCTAGATTACCAGGTTGTCTGTGAGTTAACCTTAAAGTATCCCCAAATACCTGACCTAAAGCTTAGTATTGAGGACCTGCCTAAATAAAGGCAACTACATGCTATTTGCATTCATGAGAGAGAGCTCTCTGGGCCTGATCCCTGGTGGATGAGCAGCTGCCAGGAGGCTCTTCTCTCTTCTGTTCCTCCCTGGTGATGCTGACCATCCTTTGGAGTCCCCTATACCTCCAGGGCACGTGGCTAATGGCATGGGGACCTTGTCCATCTGTGCTCTCCCTGCCAAGTCTCAGGTGAAGGATCAGGCTCTGTCCCCGACCAGATGTGGCTCTTAGGGCTGAGCCCTGGCTGGTGACTGTCTCAGGAGCCTCAGGACTCAGGCAGCTAGGAAATCATTGCTTCCAGAAAGTCCTGCCCAGGAAGCCAAAATCCAACCCCGGCATAGGCTCCCCAGGGTCACTGGAGTCAGGAGCATTGGGACAGGGATCTGGGCAGGGGCTTCCCAGGGCTGAGCTGCTCTGTGAGAATCTCAGGGCCCCCCACAGACCCGGCTGTGACTGAGCCCTGCAGGATCTGCCACAAAGTCATGTTCACAGGGAGGGGCCCGGGGGCTGGACTGAGACTGACCTTCCTCTGCTGAGTTACTCCCATCAGACTGTCCTTCTCTCTGCAGGGAATATCTGCAAGGGCTGCCTTCTGGGAAAGGATTTCCTATCTTATGAAGTTTGTCTCCACTATGTGAGCCTGCACTAAAAGCTTAAACCTCAACCTGAGACATAATGCAGAGGGAGATGTAGGCATAGCCCATGGCTGTCAATCCTGCATGTATGAAGTAGAATCACCCCACCCAACAGCCAGAGGTCAGACAGGAATCACTCACGGTATACGCGGAGCTGTCCAGTTCCTACTTCACCTTGATAACTTGTATTTATGACTTGTAGGGTGTAGTATCCTGTGTCCTCCTGGGTGACATTCCGGAACAGCAGGGATCCATTAGAGTATATTGTCTCTCGACCACTGTATACAGGCCCTGGGGTAATTTCTACTGGGCCTATCTTATATGATGCAATTTGTTGATGGTGATCTACTTTGTCCCCTTTGTACCAGCCATAGGCTGCAAGCTTCCCAGGCAGATTACGGACAAGGAAAATAACATCCTTCCCTTCAGCAACATTGGTTGGCATCAATTCAATAGTGAGTTGGGCAGTGGTGGGTGGGTTCCAGAAGGTTGAGAGTAAGACTAGGAGGAAAGAGAGAGAGATCAATCAATATTTGGACCTATGTATTGGGATGGAAAGATGAGGCCCTGCGTCCTGACTGGTCTCTTCCTCTCTTAGACTTGGAGTGTGTGTGTGTTGTATGTGCACGCATGTGTGTGTGTATGTGTGTGTGTGTCTCCTACTGGTCAGGATCAGCAGCATGACCGCCATTACTTCAGCCCCTTTGATCTTGTTATTTCCTCTGTTCCCATTACTCTTCCCCATGTGTCTGCCCAGCTCACTCCCTCCCTGCCCTCAGCGCCCTGCTCACTCTCAGGGGCATCCTTGGGAGATGCCTTCCCTACCACCTGCTCTAAAGACCCTCTGTCTTCACTTTCTGACCTTTCCCTGCTCTGTTCCCTTCATGACACTTGTCAGTTCCTGACATCACATTCTAGATCTCTGCTCATTTGTCTTCCTCCCCATGGACTGTGAGCTTCATCAAGACAGGGACTTGTCTGATCTTGTTGTTCCCCCAGTGCCTGGAACAGGCTGCAAACACCTGTGGATGAATGAATGAGTGTCCCAGGGCCCTCCATGTCCTGGTGTTTATGTGCTATTTTCTACAGCTGCCGGGCAAAGACAATGTTTAGTTCCCCTGCTTAAGTATTTTTTTCCCCTGTCAGCAATTGTGATCATTGTCATCAGTTTCCAGAATTTCTTGTTCAGAGATGATTAACTCATAGAACATACAGCAATTGAGGTTTTCCTGCCCGTCACGAATTCCAGTTCCCTTAGATTTTCCTGTTGCTGAGTTCCCTCCCCCACCCTACTCTGCTCCTGGGTCCTCTCTCCTTAGGTCCAAACAGAAACCGTCTGTCTCCTCTCAAGTTCTATCCTCCCAGGAGACCCCAGCTGGTCTCTTTTCTTCCATCCCCCTGCCCACCCTCAGGGAACTGCCCATTCTCACCAGCCAGCAGGAGCCCCTGCCAGGGGACACACCCTTTGCCGGCAGGGGCTATTGGGAGTTCCATGGTGTCTGCTGCCTGCTCTGTCCCTCCCTCCGAGAGAAGAGCCTGGGCTCCAGAAACGCTCACAAGCACTGCTGCTCCTGAAGCCTCAGCTCTGCTGTCCTTCCTCCCTCTGTGCTGAGCCTCTTCCTGGGGCAAGGAAGCTTTTTGGGTCACATGGGCTGGGGGCGGAGTCTCTGACCAGGACCCTCCCCCTCTTTCCTCTCATTCCTGCCTCCTTTATCCATACTTTCTCTTTCCTTTCTATCTATTTCTGTTTTCTGGGAACTGCTGCGGTCTCTGCCTTCTTTAGCAGTGATTGTCCCACCCCCTAACAGACGTTTCTGTTTGGACAAGCACAAGCCTGGGACGTTGGTGCCCTGGGCAGTCCCCACAGCTCCTGGTCTGTGTGCACAGTCAGCTTCCCCCGCCGCCCTCTCTCATCCACATCTGGCTTTTTTTCTTCAGAGCAGAAGCCCAGGAGCTACATCAGGAACTCTTGTCACAGGGATGTCACCCCTGCTGTGCATTGGAATCACCTGTGGAACTTTATAAAGATGGTGAATGTCCAAGTGACACCTTAAAAATGCTCTTTCAGCAGCTGCCCTGGTAACATAGATGCCCTGCCAGGCTGAGATCCCAAGGAGGGAGGAGTGGGGGAGGCTCTTTCCCTCTCCTGTGTACAGGGAGGGTCTGCAGATGCTATTAAAAATACAGATTCTAACCCAGCAGGTGTGGGGTGGACCTCAGAGTCTGCATCTAACAAGCTCTCAGGTGATGTTGACCACACTGGCCTGTGGAGCACACTTTCAATAGCACGGCTGATGGGGACCCCTGTTCCTGACAGGATTACAGCCGTGCCCCAGCACTGGGCCTTGGGTCTGTCAGCACTACACAGAGACCCAGGAGTCCCCAAATCCAGGGGATTATTTCCACTTTTGATACAGAAACCCTACTGGGCACCAGGGTCTTCCCAGTGTCCTTAAATGCTCTGGGAAGGTTGGATTTACTCCCAGCAGGAATGTCACAGAGATGACTCGGGGGCTGAGAAAAGGGCAAGCTGAGTGGTGACTGCTGATGGGGACCTGCCTTCCATCTTCAGGTGTCACCAGCCTCTGACAGCCTGTGGCTCTACTTTCAGGGACAGACACCCAGTACCAGTGTCTCAGGAGGAGTTGCAGTTGCTGGATGTGAAGGGGCAGGTTTCCTGTGTGTCCTGAGTGAGAGGATACTGGTGGTGGGAGGTCAGGTGGCTGTGGGCTCCCTGGTCCTCAGGGGAAGGTTTCAGGGAGACCCTCCCTCTCCATGTGTGTTGGCTGAGCTGTGGCTCAGAGCCTATCCAGTTGCTCCCTCACCATCCTGGAGGCCTCTGTCCTCTGCCTGGCTGACCTTCCTGTGGTCACCCTGCCTTCCCCATGGGTGGTGCCAGGCAGGCAGTGGGGAACAACACAGGGACCCCTGGCAGAGCAGGGTGCTCTGAGGCCCTTAGAAGGGACAGGCAGGACAGAGCAGACACATAGCAGGGCCCAGAAGGATCTGCTGGACACAGGGATAGAAATCAGGTTCCTTCTCCTGATTAGCCAAAGCCACATTACTGGGTTAATTTCCTGCTAATTATGTGTGTGTGTGTGTCCCAATGTTGCGCCCTGGAGGGCACAAGGAGACCTGTAGCCAGTGTCAGGAGCCTCACCAGGGTTGCTGACCAGGCTCAAGAGGGTGTGAACTGGCCCTGATCCCTGGACAGAGGTGGGCTCTGACCTCCATGCTGAGGGGCCCTTCATCCTGTGTCCTGGTTACTGAGGGACCCCAGGCTGCCCAGCTCCATCCCACTGCAGGGTGAGCCCAGGAGGAGGACAGGCTTTGTCCGGTAGACTCCTGATCTAGTGTCCTTTGCTGCCTGGTGAATGTGCTGCCTCAGGAGGAGCTCTCTGTCCTTGAGGTTTCAAAGAAAGGGCCCTGTGAGTGATCTATTGAGGTCTCAAGGAATCCTGGGAGGCCTCAAGGCCTAGGGGGCTGGTCCCCAGAATGACCTGTGTTTCTCCCATCTCAGCAGCAGGACATTGCATCTGAGTCATCTGTGTTCCTGTCTGTCATCTGCTCTAGGTCTCCTCACAGGTCCCAGGACCTGGAGGGGCTCCACGTGGAGACTTAGCCAGGGGATCCTGTGGGCTGCTCTGTTATAGGAAGGGAGGCCCTTGTGGGATGCTCAGCCCCTCTGAGATGGAAGCAAACATCCCGATTTTCCTGTCCCACCTGGATGGGAAATTCCCGTTGTTCCACCCAAAACCTTGGGCTTGTGAGATGTCTTCAAGGGTCCACGGCAAGGTGTCCCCACAGACCAGGGACCCTGGGGACGAGGAGTCGCCCCTGATTTGCTTTGTGATCAGGGTAGGCCTCTGACTTCTCTGGTGGTAACTATATCTGGGGTGAAGTATCCAGAGTTTGTGTCAGGTCAGGCTTCTGTGAGAAGAGGAAGGACACAGGCTGCTGGACCAGGGCCTCTGAGGAGAGAAGTCACTCACAAGATGGTGATGGGGAGGGGGTGTGAGTTTTTGAGATGAATGGATATCTGACCCCTCACTGTTATGAGGTCCGTGTTCTCATTCCTAACTCTACAAGGGGTACACTCCTGTCCCTGGTTCAGTCGTGGGCACTTGTTGGCCTCCTCCCATGCTGATGTCAGTGCCCTTGTGTCTACAGTGAATGTGCTCAGATCCTCAGGTGTCACAGGCGGGTGACAGGCTTCGGTTGTGTGGTTTCCCTCATCCATTTAACAGTGTCTATCAAGCATCTATTACTGGGTGCAGACAGGGATGGCTGGATATCTGGCTTGGCTTGTTTCCCATCCTTTAGACATTGTGGCTAGAGTGGAGGCTTCTGTTCAGAGTCTCTGCCTGGGGACAAGGAAGGGACCTGATGTTCTTATCTCTCATCAGGGATTAATCATGGTAGCCTATGCATTGGCTCCGTCTCCTGCTCTCACGACAGGTTTCTTGTTCTACCTCGGTCTCCCCTCTTGGCGCCGCCTGAGGCCTCAGCACCAGTTCCCTGGCACAGAGTTTTAAATGCTCTTGGTGCTGAGCCCAGCAAACCCTCCACCTCACGTTACACTCTTGCATTGGAAATGAGAGCCAGGTCATGGAATCAGGGCAGCTCCTGGGAAAGTATCTCCAATCCTTGGGGATGCCACCTGTACAGACTGGCAGGTTGGTGCTGTGGCATCTTGGCAGGTGATGATGGGGTCCGGGCACGCTGAGATCTGAGTGCGGGGTCACTGCTTTCCAGTAGGAATTCAGCTTCCAGAACTTCCCCATGTCTGTGGATGCCAGAGGCAAAGAGCATAGGGTCCTGTGACGGTTGAGAAGGAGCCACAAAGAGAGCTTGGAACTCTTTGGTCTCGGGCCGCACATCGCCCATCAGTGCTCTGGGGACTTGGTGACATCAGAGCACAGGGACAGCCTGGGGTGCCTGTGCTGTCTTGAGGACCAGGAGACCTCCAGCCTGGCCTCCTCCTGCTGCTGGTCACAGGTATTGAGATCTGGGAGAGGGCCCAGGAGCCGCCTCTAGTTCGCTTTTGAGATTTAAAGGGAAAAGGGGGAGTCATTTCTACCAGGTCACAAAGTTGTAGATAGCCAATTGCCAGAAGAGTGTGCTTACATCATTGTGAAAATGAACATAATGCACTGGAAAGGAAAAACAAATAACTATTTTAGTTTTATCAGTAACTGTAATGTATGTTTTATTCTCTAGTTCATTGTTAATGTAACTTTTGTAGTTTAGCTTTTAAGGAAATGGCAAAAGCTGCCAGAATCTGTGTTTCAGCCTAGGACTGTGGGTTTTATGTGGACTCTCCTGTGATTTTAAACTTTCATGCGTTCCTGTAGATCTTCTGAGAACACTAATGTGATTTCTCTTTGTCCATTTCTACTGGTCATCTCTTTGGAGAGAGTCACACTTCCCCCTAAGAGTTGGAAAGCATCTGATACCAAAAAAATGTGTCCAAATCCTTCTAGGTAATGATGATGGCACTCAAGTGGAGGTCTGTTCAAGGTGGGTGAAGGCAACTGTTTTGGGGAAATTTTCCCTCAAAATCATGAGCAGAAGACATCTCTTGGACCTGTCACAATGTTGTATGGATGAAGGACAGAAGTAGAGGTCAGTAATTTAAGTTTCAAATGCTAGATGGACAAGAGATTCTGCTTAGAGTGTGAGAGTGGACAGGTGAATGCTGAGGACACTAAAAAGAACCCCTCTCCCTCTAATGAGGGAGCATCAAAGGCTCCTCTGCTTCGGAGAGGGGCCCTGGGTTGCGGGGGCCTTGGGGGGGCACTGTCAGTCCACACTTGCTGGGAACGAGACCCCAACACTAGACAGTCTCTGACAAAGTCCATTTTTTGGGTGTAGATTCACACTTAAGGAATGATGCAAGGTATACGATTCTGAAAAGAAGAGAAACTCCTGTGATATAATTTTCTTCTTAATAAGTATTTTTTCCTAATGATAGAATGACTTTGAATTCATTGGTAAGAGGCCTCTTAAGATGGTAAGAACTTCAGAGTAGACTGTCTAATGACGTTGCATATAGATTTATCATGTATTTTTTTCATCTCAACGTCTATAATATTTCCCTCATCTCACTTTGCAGTGTAACCCAGTGGTGTCATTCTGACTTGTGGTTACACTCTTGGAAAAACCACAGTCTTCCAGCTCCAACTTACAGGCATCTGTAAGTTAATCACCCCTAAATATTCCTCCTTCTGAACTTAAACTTGCCCTTAGGCCATGGTCAGCTCTAATCTCTCAGATCTCCTGGTCCCTTTTGCTCTTCTTCCAGCAGGAACCATCCACTAGAGGGCACTCATGCTCCCCGTGAGCTTCTGTGGACCTTTTTCATCACCTGAGACCAGTGCAAGTGTTCTTACTGCCACAACCCCCAGCCCTCAAACACTCTTTAGGTTTGTTCTGGGTGAAGCTGCTGGGACAGACATCAGGGACCCCAGGGAAGAACCTCCCATTGGGAGGATGTGGCAGCCTGGACTGGTGACCTGGAGCCAACCCCAGGAGCAAATCATTTTGGAGAGGGAGATGGCACAGTGGACAGTGAAAACTGGACATTCAGGGCCCAGATGCCCCTGCCTAGGTGTGGACACTGGGGCAAATGACTGTGAGCCTGTGGCCCTGAAGGCCCTGCCATTTAGGATCTGTGCACATGGGCCTTGGCTGGGCTGCTGTGGAACATTCCAGACTGGACCTTCCACAGCAAGAGATGGGTCCTCCCAGGTATTTCAAGAGCATTCCTATTGGGAAGAATCAGGAGAGATGTCATTCGCTGTGGCACAGCTTCTCTCAGGGCCTGAGGGAACAGCTTGTGTCTGGGATTCACCATCAATTCTAGATTAGGACTAAGGACATGGGGAGTGGAGGTACTGCCCGACCCCAGCTCTCAGGACACCATTGCTGGGCTGTCTGTGGGAACTCGGCCTTCCCTCCCCCTCCCTGAGTGCAGGAAAGGGACCCCGGGAGTCCCTTCATGCAGAGTTGCACAGTGAAGGGGCACAGGTGAGTTTGGGCAGGTGGAAGTGCGGAGAGGCCGTTATTCCTAGAGGGAGGAGGGGTAGACGGTGGGCAGACAGGAGTGCCCAGCCCCCAGAGCTACTGCAGCTGACTCATTTACTCTGGAGAATCCAGCCTTTTCCCTGAAAAACTTCAAGAACTTCCCAGTTCAATGCTTCAGGCTGAGGCCCCTCAGTTCTGTTCCCTGACCCAGTCCTACATCAACTCTCTGTCCCTGTCATACTTGGGCAGCTCTGTTTGACTGCCCAACTTTCCCAATACCCCCAGGCCTTCAGAATGATCGGCGCTTCCTTGTCCCCACCAGTCTGGAGGCTGAGTCCTGCTTTCCTGGTCAGCTGGGGGACCAGGCTCTCAGGCCCCATTGTCCTGATTATCTGTCAGGAGGTGGCAGCAGCTGGACAAAGGAGAGATGCTTTGAGCCACCCTGTGTGTCTGCCAGTGGACCTGTGGGGGAGGAACCCAGGAAATGACTGAACTTCCTGCTAATTTAGATGTGGGCCGTGTGTGCCCTGGGAAGTTGGTAGAGAATGTACGGGTATTTTCTTATTTCGTAGGACAGGCTTCTGAGTTTGGAATTATAAATTTCCCTTGATGTCACTGTCAATCTCAATCCCACCCATTTGGGGCACAGACTGCAAATTCCACACCCTAGAGCAGGATTGGTTTTGGAGCTGAGGCACTGGTAGCCTGGCCTGGGCACCCTCTGTATGTGCAGCTGCTGCAGAGAGATATGTTCTCTGTTAGGAATATTGCACCTTCCTCCTGGTGCCCTCCCTGCTCCCTGCAGCACCCCACCCCTCAGAGACATATCCTCCCACCCTCGGCCTCATTTCAGCCTCACAGCAGTCTCTGAGCTGACTGCCCCAGGGACATCGTGTGCGTCATTCATTCTCTTTGCTCTGCTCCTGATGCCTGCCTGGTGCAGTCCAGGATCCTGGAGGTTCCTTGAGGGTGGCTGTGTGTGTATATGTGTGTGTGATGGGCCCCTGCACACATGTGAATTCTCAAGGTGAGGGAATTTGAGAGTTACTTAACAAATGTTTATTTTAAGTGCGAGGATTCATGTTTAGGACTTCTATGTCTAATAGATGAGGGCTCATGTCATAGATTGGATCATTCTTCCTAATCTTTCTGTCTTCCTGATGTTAGAGTGATACATCCATGCCCTACGCCTGCACCTTGCAGTTCATCCCACTAGAAGGAGAGCATATCTCCAACCCAGCCCCATTTTTCTCGGCCTTAGCCATAAGAACATGGAGTTCATGGATCCCCAGTCTCAGAAAGCTCCTAGGGGAATTCTCAAGAACACTGAGAATATGAGAAACACTTCCCTAAATAGTATAATTTGAGAGATTCTACTAGTAGGATGGATCATTGGCGTATTGTAGGTTACAGGAGATTTGCAAATTGGGGCTCCTTATCCTAATGTATAAAACTAAACCAAAATACTCAAGCAGTTATGTAATCAATTATGTAGAAGTACCCGAATCTTAGGGGATAAAAATATTACCTGAGGCTCTGAATATTCTCAAAAAAATATCAGAAAAGGATCATAGTTAAGTTACTGTTCTCCATTTTCCCACACTGGGAACTTCAGACAAGCAAGTATCACAGACTCCATCACTGTTTGGGGCAGCTGGATCAACAGCTCACCCATGTTTTGGACTAAAGTTAGAACCCAGTCCTTAAAGCTGTTGGAATGGGCACTGCAGATGATCATAGCAGGGCTGCTGTGTATACACAGCTACACCAAAGTGAGTCTTCCTAGAGAAGATGCTCAGGAGATTTTAGTATTCACGACCTTACAACAAAATTAATGGAAATGGGGATCTCTTCCACAGAACAAAAGGACCTGGAGACCCAACTTCCCCACTCACACCCACACCCACATCCCCATCCCCTCAAACTGGGAGTGGCCAGTGTGCCTTAAACATAAGGGGCAGATCCTGTGGGGCCTGGGGGTCCACGTGAAGAGTCTGTGCTTTAGGCTGAGTGAGTAGGAATTCACTGAAGCGTTTTTGTATTTCTTGTTTGAGTGATTTGTTTTCTAAAAATGACAGCTGTGTCCTCATAACCTTCAGAAGGAAGGACCCTGTTGACACCTTGATCTCAGACTTCCAGCCTCCAGGACTGTAAGACAATAAACTTCTCTTTGTTCTAAGCCACCTGGTTTGTGGGACTTTGTTCTGGCAGCTGTAGCAAACTAATACACTACACTTCAAAAGTAAAAAATCAACATACCAAACATTCAAAGAAGATTTAATTTCCTATCCTTCTCAAACTGTTCCAAAAAATTGGAGAGGACGGGACTCTTCCTAACTCACTTTATGAGGCCAACATTACCTTGATACCAAAACTTGACAAGGACAAGAAAAAAAAGGAAATTTACAGGCCAATATTGCTGATTAACATAGATGCAAAAATCCTCAACAAAATATTAGCAAATCGAATGCAGCAATACATTAAAAGGATCATACACCAAAGTCAAGCGGGAATTATTCCAGGGATGCAGGGGTGGTTCAACATTCACAAATCAATCAATGTGATATACCACATTACCAAAATGAGGAATAAAAATCATATGATCATTTCAATAGATGCAGAGAAAGCATTTGACAAGATCCAACATCTATTTATGATAAAAACTCTAAACAAAATGGGGATAGAAGGAAAGTACCTCAACATAATAGAGGCCATATATGACAAACCCACAGCCAACATGATAGTCAATAGAGAAAAACTGAAAGCTATTCCTCTGAGAACAGGAACAAGACAAGGATGCCCATTCTCACCACTCTTATTCAACATAGCACTAGAAGTTTTCCCAGGGCAATTAGGCAAGTAAAAGAAATAAAGGGGATGAAAAGTGGAAAGGAATAAGTGAAACTCTCACTATTTGTGGATGACCTGATTCTCTCTATAGAAAACACCAAAGAATCCACCAGAAAAACTATTAGAAATAATCAACAAATACAGTAAAGTTGCAGGGTATGAAATCAATATACAAAAATAAGTTGCGTTTCTATACACTAATAAGGAACTAGCAGAAATAGAAGTCAAGAATACAATCCCATTTATAATCACAACAAAAAGAATAAACTACCAAGGAATAAGTTTAACCAAGGAGGTAAAAGACCTGTACACTGAAAACTTTAAGACATTATTGAAAGAAATCAAAGAAGACGTAAAGAAATAGAAAGATATTCCATGCTCATGGATTGGAAGAATAAACATAGTTAAAATGTCCATATTACCTAAAGCAAGCTACAGATTCAATGCAATCTTAATGACATTCTTCACGGAAATAGAATAAAGAATCATAAAATCTATATGAAACAAGAAAAGACCCCAAATAGCCAAAACAATCCCAAGAAAAAAGAACAGAGTTGGAGGTATCACACCCCCTGAATTAAAATTATACCACAAAGCTATAGTAATCGAAACAGCAGGTAATGGCACAAAAACAGAAATACAGATCAATGGAACAGAATTGAGCATTCAGAAATAAAAGCACACATCTATGGACAGCTAATCAAAATAAGCCAAGAACAGACAATACAGAAAAGGAAGTCTCTTCAATAAATGGTGTTGGGAAAACTGGACAGCCACATGCAATGAATGAAAGTAGACTATTATTTTACACCATACTCAAAAATTAGCCCCAAATGGATTAAGGGGTTGAATGTAAGACCTGAAAACATACATCTCTTAAGAGAAAATATAGACAATATGCTTTGACATCAGTCTTAGCAGCATCTTTTTGAATACCATGCCTATTCAGGCAAGGGAAACAAAAGAAAAAATAAACACATGGGACTACGTCAGATTAAAAAGCTTCTGTGTGGCAAAGGAAACCATAAACAAAATGAAAAGACAACCTGTCAACTGACAGAAAATATTTTCCAATCATATATCCAACAAGGGGTTAATTTCCAAAATGTATGAAGAACTCATACAACTCAACAACAAAAATATGGACAACCTGATCGAAAAATGGGCGAGGGTATGAACAGACATTTTTCCGAAGAAGATATACAGATAGCCAACAGGCACATGAAAAGATGCTCAACATCAATAATTATTAGGGAAATGCAAATCAAAACTACAATGAGATATCACCTCACACCAGTCAGAATTAACAAGACAAGAAATAACAAGTATTGGAGAGGATATGGAGAAAAGGGAACCCTCCTACACTGCTGGTGGGAATGCAAACTGGTGCAACCACTATGAAGAACAGTATGGAGATTTGTGAAAAAACTAAAAATAGAAATACCGTATGATCCAACTATTCCACTACTGGGTATTTATCCAAAGGATATGAAATAAACAATTCAAAAAGATTTATGCACCCCTATGTTCATTGCAGCATTATTCACAATAGCCACGATGTGGAAGCAACCCAAGTGCTCATCAGTGCATGAAGTGATAAAGAAGATGTGGTATATATAGAAGATGGAATACTACTCAGCCATAAAAAAGACAAAATCATGCCATTTGTAACAACATGGATGGACCTTGAGGGTATTATGCTAAGTGAAATAAGTCTGACAGAGAAAGAAAAATACCATACTATTTTACTTATATGTGGAAGATAAATAACAAACACACACATAGATAAGGAGAACAGATTAGTGGTTACAAGAGAAAAAGGGAGTGGGGGAGGGGGAAAGTGGGAAAGGGCCACATATGTATGGTTACAGATCACTGGACTATTAATATTGAACACAGTGCAATCTATACAGAAACTAATATATAGTAATGTACACCTGAAATCACACAATGTTAAAAGCAAATATGACCTCAATTTAAAAAGTCAAAATAAACAGATGAATTTTATTTCATTTTATTTTATTTAATCTAAAATGTTATAATTTCGGGGCAGGCCTGGTAGCATACTGGTTAAGTTCGCATGCACTGCTTCGGCAGCCTGGGGTTCACTGGTTCTAATCTCACGTGCAGACCTAACACCCTTATCAAGCCATGCTGTGGCAGGTGTCCCACATATAAAATAGAGAAAGATGGGCACACATGTTAGCTCAGGGCCAGTCTTCCTCAGCAAAAAGAGGAGGATTGGCAGCAGTTAGCTCAGGGCTAATCTTCCTAAAAAAAAAAAAGAATAAAATGTTATAATTTCAATATGTAATCAATATAAAATTATTAATAAGATATTTTACACTCTTTTTTTCATCCTAAGTCTTTGAAATCCAGTATGTGTTTTACACTTCAGCACATGTCAACTTGATCTCCCCCTGTTTCAAGTGTTCAGTAGCCACAAGTGGGCAGTGGCTCCCACCATGGACAGTGATGAACTGAAGGGTTACCTGCCAGAACTCTCATCTGCACATTCTCACCTAGACATGCATCTTAGGAGGATTCTCTCTCCATCATGCAAAACTGTCCTGGCTTCAATTGGAATATAATATCCGCTTTAAAGAGTTAATCCTAGAGAACTGGAAAAGCCATAAGGGCTTGGAAAAACATGCAGGAGACAAAATTACCCCCAAATTTAGTATTAGCCCCTCATGATCTTTGAAATCTCTCAAAGACGGATAAGGTAAGGTTTCAGAAGGAACCCAGTGAAACTACCCCTTAACAACTTCAAAAATCAGTCTTTTACCCAAGTGTGAAAAAGAATCTTTTCTCAACATGGTAGGGTTTCAGACACTCTGGTCCCTGAATTTTAGACCCAAGCTTTATGAGCTTAGTTCTTTGTGTACGTTATGGCACTTTCAGTATCCCATACCCCCTGATGCCTGAGGAGATAAAGACCCACCACAACGGGCTTCATACTGATTGTGTGCCTACTCAACAGAACATTGCTCTGAGCTACTGAGAGAAGATTCTCCAGCATCATGTCTTTATATAGTTTTCTCTGAGAGGTGTCCTGGAGCCACTTCCATGGTCACATCTTGAATGCCACTGGTCCATAAAATTGTAAGCACATTCCTCAGTCATCCATCATCATTAACGCCTGTGTCTCTGGGATGAAGTGCATGAGCACTGAGATAGAGGAGGGACCTGAAAAAAATGTGTTGATCATTTCCTTCTGGATAAAGATTTTTGGAGAAATTGTATTTCTCAGGTGTTTTTGGTTTAAAAGAAAGGAGTTCATGCCTGTTGCTTTCAAATCTCAGGGGAAAAAATATCCTGATTGTGGTCAGTTGGATTAAAACAATGTCTTATGTGTACTGATGTGGTCCTTTTAGTTAAAATTCTTTGGTGTGTCTTTTATGTTCTTTTTTCTTTTTCTGCTGAGGAAGATTTGCCCTGAGCTAATACCTGTACCGTTCCTTCTTTATTTTGTGTGTGGGTCGCCCCACAGCATGGCCAATAACTTGGGGTATAAGTTCGGACCTGGGAACTGAACCCTGGGCACTGAAGTGGAGTGTGCCAAACTTAACCACTAGGCCATAGGGCCAGCCCCTAGTGTGTATTTTCTAACAACTAGGACATTCTCTTATGTAACCCTAGTAAGTCCATCAATAACAGGAAATCAGCGTTGATACAATATTACAATCTAATCCAAAGACTCTCTTCAAATTTTACCAATTGTTCAAAAAATATTTTTATGGCCAAAAATAAAAGAAAGAAAACAAAATAAACCTAAAGAAAATAAATGCCTTTTCCTTCTTTCCTTGCTGTCCCAGGACCAGGTCCAGGCTGGCATCCTGCATTGAGGTATCAGGTCCATGGACTGCAGTCTGTTTTTGTTTCATGACCCTGACATTTTTGAAGAACTCCCAGCTGAGATTTTGTTGAATATCCCTGAGTTGCGTTTATCTATTATTTCCTCATGAAGAGAATCAGTTTACGTATTTTGCAGAAAGGCCATAGAAGTGATGCTGTATTTTCTATATTATATTAAGAGACACATAAAATTTACTTATTTCATTGTCGTGTGGTTGAGATGGTATCTGCCACGTCTCTGCACCATAAATGTAATTAATAAGTCTTTTGTACTTTTTTCTTGATAAGCGTTAAGCATTCACATGTATTTTGGGGGAGATATTTAGAGACTGTGCTCTGTGAACTCTCTGTCTCTCCTCAGACTTTCACTCACTGGAGCAACATCCATCTATGTTCTCACCTAAACCAGTTACTACCATGATGGTTGTCAGTGGTGATTCTCTGTTATGTCATTTCTTATATATTTTTTACTTGGCATTTCACTGTAGAGTCCGGCTTTCTCTTCACTGTTTGGCACATCTATAAAGGCTTGTTGATTAAAAAAGCAGACCATCTGTCCTGCTACTTTACATATATAAGGAATGCTTGGATTTTATTTGTCTTAAATTTTTTACCTGTGTCAACTTTGCCTCACTGGTTAAAAATAAGAGGAATGGGCACCAACCCATCCTGTTTGTTTAAATTTATTAGCAATTATCCGCATCTAGTCATCGGCTTAAAAATAAATGAAAATGTTCTGATCTGGCACAGTTGACCTCACAAACTGTAAATGTCTAGAGCAGACTATGTACGTTTAATGAGTTATAGATAAGAGGAAAGAGAAAGGGCTTCCTGCTCTCTAGAAAATAGAACATTCGAATATAAGCAATACTCAAAACACAGCCCATAATGGTCCTTCACCAGTTCATTCAGTGCTGTGGAATCCATTCTGGTTCTGCTGCATCCTGGGTGAGCAGTCTCATGCCCACATCTGAAATACTGACACCGGGAGGATTTCAAAGTCACTGAAGGGATGTCATCAGAAGCCTGTGCCCACGGCGACCTGGCAAAGTCCTTCTCCACAGGTCTCTGCACAGTCCTCTTTGGTGGGAGAAGGGGCACTCTGGCCTGTAGCTGACTGCTTTCAGAGAAACACCACAGTAAAACAAAAAGCTATAGAGACACTTAAAATGGCTGTGATCAACTTATTTAGAATTTTCAGAAGTGAAAAATCCGATGAGGCTTCATTACCAAAATAATGCAGCAGACAGGGAAATGTGGTTGATTAAATGGCATACAAAACAGTAGAAGATTTAAAAAAAATTTTTTTTTATTTTTTTAATTGCAGTAACATAGGATTATAACATTATATAGCTTTCGGATGTACATCGTAATATATTTCGAATTCTGTGTAGATTACATCATGCTCACCACCCAAAAACTAATTATAGTCCATCCCCTCACTTGTGAGCCTAACACCCCTTTTGCCGTACCCCTCTTCCCCTGTGGTAACCACCAATCCAATCTCCATTGCTATGTGTTTGTTTGTCATTGTTTTTATCTTCCACTTATGAGCGAGATCATATGGTATTTGACTTAAAACGGTAGAAGATTTTAAGTATCAACACTGGAAGGAACATAATGTAGGAATTTAACCCTTTCAAGGGTGAGGAGAATTTTGGTTTCTTAAAAATCAAGGATGTGATAAAGTCAACATACAACCCAGAGAACTATTCTGACAATACACAGAATATTGCCTCCTAGGGAGATTAAAGAGAGGGCAGAGAAACATTTTTAAAACTTCTTATCAAGAGCCAACTAGTAACCAAGGAAAATTTTGTCCTCTTAACAGCAAAAGCAAATCCTGGTTTTATATCAGTACAATATTGGTCACCAAAGCCCCCATTAAAACTTTTTCATACATAAACCCATCAAATCTGGACCAACTATGCCCTGGACAAATAAAATTCACTGTCTGTGAACCTTTTGCCACTGTCTATATCCATTCAGGTTTTGTCCTACACTCTCCACTTCCTCATTCTGGAACAACCCATTGTCTCATGTTAGGACCAAACTACTCTCCGTTTCCTTAACAAAATCTCGTCCAGCATATCTTTCATTCTATATTATTCTCTGACATATTTTCTTCTACTGGAGTCTCATGCACATGGACGGGTTATAATCTTAACGACAGAAATGTCTACTTCACAGAGAAAACTAGGAGTGGATCATTGTGACTTGTCTGTCATGCCCCAGCATTTTGCAGTACAGCATATGTATACACATCCCCCATGTAGCTATAACCATAGAAGTACTTCCGGTATACATTCTCACTGTGACAGAATGAACACATGCAAAAGTATTCACACCTTGAAAATTATGCTTGGTAATTAATATTTCATTGTGTTCACTTACTTAGAATTGATCTAGCTATTTAATGAATAGCCAAGAATTATTTTAGCATAGAATAAGATTTGAAGTTACCAAAAGATTCTGAAAATTATCTTCAAGGTGACATGACATACTACAGAGATATAATTACAGCTGAAATAAAGTTTCGTCAGAATAAATTCATTTTCCCTAATTTATGGGCATTTTAGAAATATTCAATTATTTTTCTATAGAGCCCTCAACCAGACCTCCTTGAAGGGATTTTATAATCTAATTTAGTAACACCACTTGAAGGTGGGAAAATATTACACATATGTACCTACATAGACATGGAGACAGACACAAAGTCAGAGCTTATGGCTTCAATTCTAAAACTTCAACTCACTGGTTTGTAGAAAAGAGGGGTGCTTCTCCTTATTCCATCTGGACACTCTTACTAGGACTGCTTTTCTGGAAGATGAGCAAATTGAGGTCACCTGAGGCCTGAAGTGTTTCCACCAATATTTGAGCAGGAGGTCCTTTCAGGATGCCCTTTGCCGTGATGTGTCACCCTATGGGGGTTGTGGATGAAATTTCAGATAGGAAACTGGGAGAGACCAGGCAGCTATCTGAGTGTCTCCAAAGTGCATCTGAGCGGATAAAACATCCAGCCTGTTTCCAATGAGCTTCTTCAGCCTCAGGTCGGCTCTTGGGGTCGCTGAGCCCCTTGAGAGCCCACTTTGGGGGAGAAGGACTGAAGTCCCAGTGACTATAGCACGTTGAGGGGCAGGAGTAGGAAGGGAAACGTTTGGGAAGGGTGGTCAGAGGGAGAGAGGAGTGGAGGAGGGACAGGTGTTGAAGGGGGACAGATCAAAGGATCCAAGGGAGCTGTTGGAAAGGCCTAAGGTGGGAAAAAGGAGGAAGGAACAGGGGGTGTCTTAGTCCATTGAGGCTGCTGGAACAGAATTCCTTGGACTGGGTGACTTAAACAGCAAAATTTGTTTCTCACGGCTCTGGAGGCTGGGAAGTCCAAGATCGGGGCACTGGCAGATTTGGTATCTGGTGAGGACCCTATTCCTGCTTCATAGATGGCCATCCTCTTGCTACGTCCTCATGTGGAGGAAAGGGTGAGGGAGCTCTCTGAGGTCTCTTTATAAGGGCGCTAATCCCATGCATGAGGGCTCTACTCTCATGACCTATCACCTCCCGAAGTCCTCGCCTCATAATACCATCACGTTGTTGATTAGGATTTCAAAATATGAATTTTGGGGGGACACAAACATTCATTCCATATCATGGGTGGATGGGAAGAGAGGGGTCTTGGAGGTTCCGAAGTTGCCTGAAGTAGCCATGGAAATTCCCAATTGTTCTAGGAAAAGCTTGCGTTTTTCTGAAGAAATTGCACTGAATTGATGCCATACTGGTGATGAACACAGTCAGCAGGAGAGGAGGAAGGAGAAAGAGAGTTGCCCGTTATATCGGCAAATGATTAAGCCAAAGGGAAAAACACTTTAAAGGATCCAGGAAAGAGTCCCCTTGATTAATTTCCTCACATAATCCTGGGTCAAAGAGGTGAGGGATCCCAGGAAATGGAACCAGAGCAGCTGCCCCTCAGAAAATCAACCACATTAGCACCCAAACAGACAGATGGTGCTCTGAGACTCTCTGAACACAGAAAGCCACCATTATTGTCTGGATTCACATTAAGGGACTGGATTTCTTAACGTGATTTTTGGAACTCACACCCAGCCCTGGGCACTGCTCCCTTCCTGCCCCATTCTGAACTGACCCACCCTGGGCTGTTGGAACTGATCTTTCCCTTCCCCGGGGAGTGTTTGCAGCTTGTGTCTCTGTAATCTCCATCATCTCCTGCAGCCCGTGGCCTGAGAGACCTTCTCACCAGGGCCTGCCCTCCTGGTGCACAATGGGCCTGGGTTAACACCCAGTTAATCTGACTAGTGCCTGAACAGTTAATCTGAGGGTCCCTCCCACAGAGTCACCATGTCCTGCTGGGTCCAGGTAGATCCCTCCCTTTAGTGCTGGGCATGTGGCACAGAATCACTGGCCAGGACACTTCCTCTGTGTGTGGAATAAGATATAAGCAATATCCTTGTCTCCATTACTGTTCTCAAAGGCAGTCGGGTTCTACTGTGTTGTCTTAGATTCTCTATTTTTCCATTTGGCATCCATTCATCATGGGGCCATTTATAATAACTACATTTTCTTATTCTCTGTATTCTTTTTTTGTGTGTGTCTGGAAGATTGGCCCTGAGCTAACATCTGTTGCCAATCTTCCTCTTTTTGCTTGAGGAAGATTGGCCCTGAGCTAACATCTGTGCCAATCTTCCTCTATTTTATGGGGGATGCAGCTACAGCATGGCTTGACCAGTGGTGCTAGATCCACACACGGGATCCGAACCTGTGAAACCCTGGCCGTGGAAGTGGAGTGCGTGAACTTAACCACCACACCATTGGGCTGGCCCCAGCTCTCTGTATTCTTGATGTTTATAAACAGAAAAGGAGAAAAAAAAATTAGCCTCCCAGAGACACAAGCCATTCTAAAAGATTTTGTTCAAGAAATAAAAGGTGGGTGGGGAGGGGAGGACTGATGATACTGCTGACAGAGGACCAGCCCTTCCTCCACCCCCTCTGCCTCTAATCTGCTGGAGACAGGAACAGCCACAACCGAAACCTCTGCTGGAAGCTGCAAAAAGCCTAAAACACAACACAACAAAACAATACAAAGGGAAAAAGAGAGCAAAAAAGAAAAAAACCCCTAGATACAGGGGAAGAAAATGATAGCTCATTAAATAAGTATACGTATATAATATTTTAATGAAAATAGATAATAGATAATTTGTGTGTGTGTATATATATATATACACACACACACACTAAATGTAAAGTTCCATAACTTGATCCAATTGGAAATCCAACATTTCTAAACTAGATTTATATATGAAAGAATTTATACAACATAGTTGAAGAAGGGCACTGACCGGCTTTTGTGTTTCTCCAGCCTAGGTTCTAAATTCATGTGAGCATTTGCTAAAATTCGCCAACTGACAACACTTCGCAGACGTAATCAATACTGGGGCTCAAATTATAGTTATACCTGGGGATCTCACCAAATTTAAGCATTGTACTCCCTCTAATCTTAGAAAGGGAACTACATATAAAATAGAGGAATAATAGGTATGTCTCACTTTAATTGTAGCTTTGTCTAAATTTCCCACAGTCATATTACCCATGGTCCTAAAATATCCCATGTTGGACATAGAGAGTCTAACATAATGAATATTAAAATTAAAGTAAATTTTTGGTGCTTAAAAATTGGTTTAATAAAAAGGGACCCTGTGGATGCCCCTGGTTAAAATACTTAATATGGCCAAATGTAAAGTAAAACAGAGTCCTCAAGGATAAAAATTTATATAAAAACCTTATTATAAAAGGAATGATTATCCCCACTCCTTCTCCATTTGACAGCCCAATCTTGCCTATTCTTAAACCTGGAAAAAATAAAGGGTGCCTCATGGTGGTTTACTACAACCTCCATACTTTGGTTCCATCCATAGGGCCCCCAGACCCAACATCCAATATTATTAAAATTACTAATTCTACTCAATCAACAACCAGCAAATATTTTGCTCTTATAGATTTGGTGAAGACATTTTGTTCAGTGCCTGTGTCCACAGCCTCGCAATTGCAGATTGCCTTCACCTCCAAAGGGACACAAGACACCTTTTCCAGGCTACTCATGGGGCATATCAACAGCTGGCCATCCCACACTATCTTTGCAGAAAAGATCTTAACTGCATCCACCTCGCTCCAGGAGCATAGATATGATGTTACATGGTGATATCCTCCTGCAAGGAGATTCATTTGACACATTTCATTTATTAAGGACACATAAATCCAAAATCTTTTAGTCCTTTTTGGGTTCTGATGGCAACATTCCTCATTTACAAATTTTACTTCCAAATTAAAATCAACAAGCAATCCCGTTAGTGCCCTCACAGACTCCAGCACTAAAGAAACTTCAGCAACCTCTTCTCATGCTTCCTGGAGACTCTGGAGTGCTTCTGATGGCCGTAAGTTGCCCAGGGGCTTCTACTGCAAGAACTGCCTTTCTCGGCCTTGGGCTGTACACCACTGAAACAGTAAATGACTGGCTACCAGTTGAGCTTTCCTGGAAACGAAGGCTCTTACAGACCCTGAGCCTGTGACCCTCCATTCCCAGCTTCCCATTATGCATCGGGTCATGGAAACAGTATCCTGCAAGCTTGGCATGGCTACTGAGGCCTCCTTAAGAGAGAATGGAGCCAAACCTGGGCCCCCTGGTATATGCCACCTGTGGGAGGGAGTAGCTTTCTCTGTCCTCAGTTCTTTGTCAGATATCAAGGGAGGTCACCCCTCCCCGAGTCCCCTTGGCTACCCAGGGAGCCCCTTGGGATGCACTGAGTGAGCAGCAGTGGGAGATCATAGAGCATGTGGATGGCACTGCACCACCAGTTGTCATGGAGCTCAGTGGAATGTTGCATCTTTCCATCCCTTAGCCAGGGTGTCCCAGATAAGGGATGGGATGCCAGCATCACTACACTTGGCCAAGCTTCAGGCAGTGGATGCCCTGGCCAATGAATGGTCCCATTTTCACATTTATTATAAACCATTAGCCTGTTAACTAAAAATTACCTCTATTGTAAAGGACTCTGGGAATCTCCTGCCTCATTGATACCAAAATATACTTAAAAATCACACATTTCCACATCTACTAAGGCCACGATACAAGGCCTTGCCAGACACTCTTTATTTCCTTTCATCCTACAGACATTACTGGTGATAACCAAGACACACATTTCACTTCTAAGAATATAGATAGCTGGGCTCTTGAGAGAGACATTCAATAGAACTTTCTGTCCCTGATAGGTCTCAGATAACTGGTTTAGTTAGGAGACATAATGGTCTCTTTAAACAACTCCTTCTAAAATTCCAATCTGGCAAATAAAGCCCCTGATGGATCTCTATCTTGCCCCAGGCCTTTACCTATCTTTACAGACTTTCCATCTTGCCCCATCCTATGAGGGTTGGAGGCTAGTTATAAGGCTGCCATACTCTCCTGTGACCCATTAGCCATAAATAGCCCCACAGGTCAGGCAGTCGCTCATATGATATGGGATTCATTTGAACCCAAACTTCCACCAAAAAACAAAAACATAAGACCTGTCAAGTGCAGCTGTTTACCATCCAGTGACTGCTAGTCTCATTCTCACTGGCCTGGCTGCTCTCACAGCTTACAATCTAGATGCCCAACTCTCTAACTGAGTCACTGTTTCAGTGAAATACAAATTCTGAGAGTCACAGCAACCTTAGTGGATACCCACTTGGAGAGGACACTGCAGTCCCACATCACAGATGACAACATCCCAGCCCAAGACCTCGCCATTAGAGGTGATTTGACCTCCTGTGCCAGAGAGCCCTTCAGTCCAGGCATAAAAGCCCCACCCCAGCAATGCCCACGGATGCCTCTCCTAAGGCACGGATTGGACCAGGGACATTCGTTGCTTTGCTTCCTTTGATATTAGGGATTCTATTATGTTTCTGAGTCGTTGTCTGCTGAGCCCCTCATCCTGCTGTCCTCCATGCTCCCTGCCCAAACATCCACCCCACAGTCACATGCCTCAAGGAAATCTGGTAAAGGCGCCCACTTGTGCTAAAATTAATACAGATTACTGCTCACCCCAGGGTGCACCCACTCTCCAGTTCCTTTTCCTACTCTTAGAAATCTCCGTTATCATCTCTGTAAGTCTCCCTAAAATTATGCCAAATAGCCAGGGGCCCCATTGTTCTGTGTTGTCGTAAGTTCTATATTGGTCTGTTTGGCATCCATTCATCCCAGGGCCAATTATATTAACTATATTTTCTTACTTTCCGTATTCTTGAAACTGTGACATTTGTGGGCCTTACAGATCCCAGGGGAGGCTGCCCCTCCCAGGACGAGCCAAATCCTAAAGACAGTGAACAGCTTACTTGGGGACAGGCCTCTCATACGCCAGACAAGTACGTCCTTGTCTTCTTTTTATCTTTATAAAACTTTATTGTCTCGATTGTATAAAATTAACATCTTTTTTATAATTAAAAAAATCAGATGCTATTATTTTTTCCAGCTTTATTGAGATACAATTACCTCCTTATCCAACTGTCACACACCAAGCCAATGTTTTCCCTGCCCTTAACTGTCCCAGGGTCGGGTCCCAGGCAGCTAGAGACCACCCCTATAGCTTCAAGCCTCAATTAGACAATAGACAATATTAAACTGTTTGCTCTGCCCACCATGGAGCCTTTACTGGAAACCAGGGCTCTGGCTTATGCCCTCTCCCCTCAATGATCTTCCACAGCCTTCCCCAAGCCTGGTGCTTCTTCTGGGTCCCTGCGTGCTGTGCAGCACCTCTCCTGTCTAGGGGAATGGTGAGTAACTTTATTTTTTAATGGCATTGGCTTCTTTTTATTACCACTCTCACCTCTATAAATTAAGACCCTGGCACCAGGTCTGAAGTCATGGCTGAGACTGAAGGAGATATTCATTATTTTCTAAGGATGCAATAGTTTCCTTTATAAAAGGCATACCCATGGAATTTCTAGTGCATATCATGGTGACATTTGTCTTGGGTAAGATGATGCTATTTTTACCAGTGGAATTAATAACTTATCTAAAGGAGTTACCGATGTTCTTACATCGATATGCATGTCTGCAACTGAGAATGCTCTTAAGTGTGGAATGAGAAAGATTGTGGCTGCTATTGAAAACCTGTTTGTGGTTAACGCTGTAAAAACTGTCACATATTTCTTTAACCAGAAGAAGCTTCATGAACCAATATGTGCAAATATGGTTTGAGGATAAAATTATGAACGTATATGGAAAGTGAATACAACTGGTGACTATACCATGTTTTGCCTTCCTCAAGGGATCACAATGGAAATTTTCAAATAGGTTATCATCACAAGAGGAAAATTTTTGTTATTGGAAATATGTCTGCTGTGATAAAAAAGGCACTTTAAAAAAATTGCAGTAACACTGGATTATAACATTATATAGCTTTCAGATGTACATCAAAATATATTTTGAATTCTGTGTAGATTACATCATGTTCACCACCCAAAAACTAATTACACAGCCCCTCACATGTGAGCCTAATCACCCCTTTTGCCCTCCCCTGCTTCCCCTCTGGTAACCACCAATCCAATCTCCAATGCTATGTATTTGTTTGTCGTTTTTATCTTCTACTTGCGAGTGAGATCATACGGTATTTGACTTTCTTCCTCTGACTTATTTCACTCAGCATAATACCCTCCAGGTCCATCCATGTTGTCACAAATGGCTGGATTTCATCATTTCTTATGGCTGAGTAGTATTCCATCGTGTATAAATACCACATCTTCTTTATCCATTCGTCCCTTGATGGGCATCTAGGTTGCTTCCAAGTCTTGGCTATTGGGTATAATGCTGCAATGAACATAGGGGTGCAAGTATCTTTATGTCTTTGCATTTTCAAGTTCTTTGGATAAATACCCAGCAGTGGGATAGTTGGATCAAAAAAAGGCACTTTTTTATCAGCGAGTTTTTTTCTTTTAATCAGTGGTCTGCTTTCATCATTTTATCAAATCTGCTTGCCTGACTAAGAAGGCAGATTTGAACAGCTGAGCAAAATAAAGTATTGTTAAATGGAATGTCATCTGTGGCCCTTTCTGTGGGGAGGTCTGTCTGGTGTCCAGCCCAGGGTCTCTGCCCTGGACCCTCAAGGGGCAGTGGGTCAACAGGACAGAGCCCTGGATGGGTGTGGGGAGGAGATCTCTCTGGGGGCTGGGGCGGCCTGCCCAGGGGCTTGAGCCTGGATCTGGTTCAGAGAATGGGGGAGCGGAGGCCCAAAGTCTAAAACTGTGGAGTTGAGGGTTGAGTGGCTTTGAGAACCTCCTGACTCAGTAGGAGAATCTCCAGGGAGGCTGAGTCCCACTGTGGGTGGTCTGAGGGGCAATTCCTGACCTGAGGGGAGGTGTAGGAATTGGATCAGAGTAGAAATGGCAGCCTGGAGGATAAAATGGAGGAATGAAAGTGCATAGGGAAACCTTCCAGAGGCTTTCTGATGTCATCTTTTTGGTCACTGGCACCCTGGAGGCCAAGATCTGACCCCCCCTTTTTTTGGTGGGGAAGATTGGCCCTGAGCTAACGTCTGTTGCCAATCTTCCTCTTTTTGCTTCAGGAAGATTGTCATTGAGTTAACATCTGTGCCAACCTTCCTCTATTTTGTATGTGAAACACCACCACGGCATGGCTTGATGAGCGGTATATAGGTCAACACCCACAAACCCTGGGCCACTGAAGCAGAGTGCGCAAACTTAACCACTACACCACCGAGCCGGCCCTCAGATCTGCCCCTTCTTAAAATATTGTTGGCATCTTCTCAGGTGGCTGGAAGAGCTGAAGCCACATGCCCTGCTGGTTAAAAGTCTTGAAAACCGGACTGATCTGTGCATTTTCCTTTGGATGCACAATTTTTGAATCTCAGTTGGTTTAACATCAAACCCAGCCTTTTGGGAAAACAATGTAATAAACAGGTGTGTTTACTGGACAATTTAAACAGCTCATTATACTGTAGAGGTCCTTTGATGTGTGGAGAAATAAAACTGTACAAACAGCTCTGAACCTTGAAGAAGTACCCCTCCCCCAAATCTGCCCTAGACCCACGTCCCCACCCTCACCCCTTTCCTCACTCCCTTGGGTTCAGCAAGCTCCAAGGACATCCTGACCTCTACCTCCTTACACCTGGCAGCCCAACACCCACCTGCCCTTCCTTCCCTCCCCCAGGCTGCTCCTCAGCCTCTGCTTGGTGCCTCCTTCTTGTGTACTTGCACCCAATTCCCTGGGTAGATTCCTACCTTGCAGGCTCAGGAGAAGAGGTCTTGGGGGACTAGGGAGGTGATGTGTTGGTTTCTTAAGATGCTCCCTAGAAATGCTGAAACTGCCCAACCCAGACCCCACTTGGGCAACAAGCTGTACTGTCTCACCCTGGTCAGAGCTGACCCTGGAAAACGCTGGCCCTCACTCTGGAAATTGGGATTCCTGGCTCTACTCCTCAACCCTCAGCCTGTCCTTCATTCCCACCCTCCCCCCAGGCAGGAGTTCGCACACCGTGTGGTCTGATTCCCTCCCTCCTTGGAATTGCCTCCCCACCTCAGCTCCAGCCTTCTGCCCCTGCGCGGTCCCTACCCCATGCTCTCCCATCCCTCCTCACTCCTTGGACTCCAGTCCCCACTGGACTCTAATCTTCCTCTCACCCAGGGCCTCTCTCCCAGGGTTTCCGTTGGCCCCTTCCCCGGTGCCATCCAGTCCTAAACCTTGCACTTCTGAGCTCTGGAGATACATGTCTGCCTGTCCCTCCCTCTACTTCTCTTGAGGGACACGTTGTCTTCCCTCTGGTTTCTTGATGTTTACTTTTTTTTTTCATCCTTATGACTGCTCACCTTGCCATGGATTCCCCAAATAAAGTGTTTGGTCCCGGTGTCAAGGGCACTCATCTGAGTCTTCAAGTATCTTATTCTTTCCTCCAAACCCCAACCTTCCTCTCTAGACCACACTGAAGTCTGGAAGAAAGGCTCCCTCATCTTCAACCCCACCAGCTTCAGTGACTCTCCCCACATTTGGAGTCCTCAGCCTCTCCCTGAAAACCTGTTCCTCCTCCCTACCCTTCCCACATCCTCTTCACCCTAAACCAGGGTGACCAGAGCTGACCCTTGAAAACCATGACTACACCCCATACACTTCCTCTCCCACCTTCTCCCTCAGTTGTTACAATTTCCAATCCCCACTCTGCCAGGACCCATCCCTCCAGGCCACCGCTCACTGCCCTCTGGTTGCCAAGCTCCATCTGACCCACAGGTCTATCTAGGATTCAGCCCAATGCTCAGAGGCCAAACTGAGCAGACAAAATCAAATAGAAGCCAGAGGGTAGACTCTATTTCCCATTTACCAGTATCCTGTTTGTGGACTCTCTTTCAGACAGGCACACTGAGTTTATGAAAACAGCAGGAAAGCCAAGAAATGAGGACATGAATGTCCGCCCTGAGGTGGATGCCCCTTGAAGTGTGTCGGCAATCACAGTGTAGTGAAGGCCTTGGGGGTCCCTGTCCAGGGTGGCATCTGTTTGTCTGCTAGAGCGTGGCCCTCCCACCCACCGCCTTTTTAAGGAGTCCTTATGCCCCACAGAATGCTGCCATTCTGTGACAGAATATCTTTGAAAAATCTGTGTGATCTGCTGCCTCACATGTGAAGTGAAAACGTCTGTGGAATTGGAACAATGTTGGTGGTGAGGGACCATTCCTGGTTTCTATCAAATTGTTGGTCATTTACCACACACATCATTTGCTCAGTGTCCCCTCACTATCAGTGAGGAGACCTTTAAAGATGTCCTTTGCCTCATGTGCCATCCTATGGTGGTCATGGAGGAAATTTCAGACAAGGGATTGAGGAGTGAGCAGCGGGTCATGTGGGTGCCTCCAAAGCGCACCTGAGTGGACAAAACATCCAGCCTGTTTCCAAATTCTCTAACAGTCCTCGAGGCCATAATCCAACAATGGGTTTCACTGTGCTGGAATCGAGGTGTCTGTCTATAGGACCCTGCTCTCTCCTTGGACCCTGGGAGAATCTGTCTTTCTGCCTTTTCCAGCTTCTGGAGGCTGTCCTCATCCTTGGCTATGGCCCCATCACGTATGCCTTCCCTGCCCTGCTCCATGGTCACACCTGCTCCTCCTCTATGGTCCAGGCTCCCTCTGCCCCTCTCTCTCTTTCAAGAGAATACTAGAGATTATGAAGAGGGACCACCCAGATAATCCAGAGTAATCTTTCCATCTCACAGTCTATGACTTCATCACATGTGCAAAGCATCTTTTGTCAGGGAACGCAACATTCACAGGTTCAAGGGATAAAACTCAGGATATCTTTGGGGGCAGTTATTTGCCCTAACACAGTCTTAAAAGAACTTCAGAATGTCTTATATTCATATTTTAAAAAGCTGTCCTGTTCCAACCTGTGTACTTGACCGTGGTAAAGTGTTGTCCCCACAGTTGTACCTCCTCATGCCCCCAGCACTATAGGACCCTCCTAGGTCCTATTGCTTCCCACCCTCTTGGATATTTGCATGGTCAGGCATCCCTCCTGAAATCTGGTTGGAGGCTGGTGACACTAGAATGAAAATAGGGCTGACACAAGCGCACTTGCTCCTTGACCAGGAGCAGTTCCTCTGGGTGTGGGGCAAGCTAAGGCAGCTTTGTGATTCTGAAAGAGACAGACTCTCCAGGTCTGAAGTCATTCCTGGAACTGAAGGGAACAGACACCCTCATTATGTCTCCCAAGGACTCAGTTATTGCATTTGTGAAAGACAAAGCTTTAGAATTTCTAACGGACAACTTGGCTACCTTTTTTACTGATGAATTATGAATACTTCTGACACAGAAATTAGTGACATGTCCAATGAACCAGTCACCAACATTCTTAAAACAGATGTTTACTCTTCTATTGAAGGAGGTTTTTATTTCTACTAGGCGAGATTGTTCCAGTTGAGCTTGCATTGGCAGAAAAAAAGAGCGGACGAGCTACAGAATGAGAATTACCCATGGGATTGACAGTTAAGCCAGAGAGAAAAAGATGAAAGGAGCACGGAAAGGGTCCAGCTTTGTTAATGTCCTCACACGATCCCTGGATCTGAAGCCTTGGAACCCCTGCCCTGTCTCACGTGTAAGTCATCCCAGAGTGGGGTGGGAGAGATGAGTGAACCCCCTCCGAGGGTTGAGTGCAAGGAGATTGCAGGAAAGGGAACCAGAATGCCTGCTGCTTTGAAAATCCATCCCCATTAGCAACAGAATCAGGGATTCGAAGATTTAAGATTGTTAAAATGGCTACACTATGCAAAGTGATCTACAGATTCAATGCAATCCATATTAAAATCCTAATGGCATATTTTACAGAAATAGAAAAAAATCATCCTCAAGATCATATGGTATCTCAAGCGACCCCAAGGAGCCAATAAATTTTGAAAAGGAGCACAGATGGAGGCTTGCACTTCCTGATTTTCGAGACACATTACAAAGCTACAGTAAAAATAGTGTGGTACTGGGATAAAGAAAGGCATATAGACGCATGGAATGGAATAGAGAGCCCAGAAATAAACCCTCCTGTACATGGTCAAGCAGTGTTTGAGAAGAATGCCAAGACCACTCAATGGGGAAAGGATAGTCTCTTCAACAAAAGGTGTTGGGAATATTGGATATTCTCATGCAAAAGAATGAAGGTGGAACCTTATCTTATACCATATACAAAAAATTAACTCAAAATGGATTAAAGATAGAACTGTAAGACCCAAAACTATAATACCGACAGAACATAACACAGGGAGAAAGCTCATGACATTCGATTTGGCCATGATGTCTTAGGTATGACACCAAAAGTTCAGGGAACAAAAGCAAAACAGACAAATGGGACTACAACAGCTTAAAAACCATTGACCATCAAAAGAAACAATCAACTGAGTGAAAAGGGAATCTACAGAATGGGAAAATGTATTTGCAAATCATAACTCTGTTAAGGGGTTAATATCTAGAATATGTAAAGAAACCTTACAATTCAACAACAACAACAAAACCAAACTACCCTATTATAAAATGGTCAAGACATATGAATAGACATTTCTCCAAAGAAGATATACAAATGGCCAAGAAGCTTATGAAAATGTGCTCAGCATCACTTATCATTAGATGAATGCAAATCAAAACAACAAAGGGAGAGATATCACCTCATACTCATTTGGATGGCCACTTTCAAAAAGAACAAAACAGGAAATGACTTGTGTTGGCGAGGATGTGGAGAAATTGGAACCCTTGAGCACAGTTGGTGGAGATGTAAAATGGTGCAGAAATAGACTTACCATGTGATACTGCAAACTCACTCTAGTTTCATACCAAAAGAATTGAGAGCAGGATTTTGAAGAGATATTTGCACATCCGTTTTCATTGCAGCATTTTCCTCAATAGCCAAGAAATGGAAGCAACCCAAATGTCTATAGACATAGGAATGAAAAAAGAAAATGTGGCATATCCACACAATGGAATATTATTCAGCCTTAAAAAGAAGGATATCCTGGACTTTATGCTAAATGAAATAAGCCAGTCATGAAAGACAAATACTGTATGTTTCCATTTATATCAGATATCTGAGGCAGTCACATTTATAGGAACAGAAAGAAGAATGGTGCTTGTCAGAGGCTTGGGTGGGGAGGAAATGGGGAGTTGTTCAATGGGTATAGATTTTTAGTTTTGCAAGATGAAAAAGTGCTAGAGATATGTTGCACAACAACAAGTGTATATATACACTACTGAACTGTACACTAGTTAGTGGTTCATGATGGTAAATTTAGCATTATTTGTTTACTGCTATAATTAAATACAGATTGTTTTAAGGGAGAAATTTCGAGTTAAGAATCGTGGGGCCTTTGAGAACCCCTTTCCTCAACAGGTGTTACTCTGGGCCTGATGAGGACAAAGTGTGAGTGTTTACTGAGTTCATTTCCTGTTTCTAATCAGCTGTTTCACCCTCAGGCAGTTGCTCTTGGGGTCTGTGAGCCTCTCAAGAGCCCATGATGTGGGAGGAGGCCCCAAGCTCCAATGATGATGGGAGTTGAGGGGCTAAGGCGGGAGGGGAAATGTCTGGCAGGGGTGGAGAGAGGGGTGGAGGAGGTAGGAGTGTGGAGAGGGACAGATCAATGGATTTAAGAGAGCTGAAGAGTCTAAGGTGGAAAACAAAGGACAAATGAGGATAGGGAATGAGGGGGAGGGAGATGTCTGAGAGGAGCCAGGTTGAGGAGTTCCCAAGTCAGTCCCCCAGTGTGGCCGTTGAATTTCCCATTGTGTTTAAGAACACTTGCCTTTTCTAAAGACATTAAACTGGGTCAGTGCCTTAATGGTGAAGCATGTAGTCAGGGGCAGAAGAGGAGTGAGGAGGAGGGTTACTCAGGACATTAACAGATGGTTAAGGCAAAGAGAACATTTTTCAAAGGGCGCAAAAAATGTCTGCAGGTCGCTGCTCTCCCCGGAAACTCTGGGGGAGAATCCTTTCCTTGACTTCCAGATTCTGGACACTGTCCTCATTCCTTGCATCAGGGCAGCATCACAGGCCTTTCCTCCCTTGCTTCTGTCCTGACACTTCATCTCACTCTGGCTTTCTGCCCATCTCTTAGAAGGACCTGGGGATTCCATTTGGGATGATCCAGAATATTCTGCCCATCTCAAGATCCTTAACTTCATCACACATGCAAAGTCCCTTGTGCTGTATAAAGGGACAATCGCAGTTTCCAGGGATGAGCCTCTGGATACTTTGGTGGCCACTATTCAGTCTACCAAGTATCCAAAGAACTTCAAAACATTCAGAATTTATATTAAAAAGCTTTTGCAAAAGCCATTCTTTTCAAAATCTGTTTACTTGATCGCAGTAAAGTGCTGTCTCCTTATTTGTACCTCTTCTTGCTGCCCCAGCCCTCACTGTGGGAGAGTCCCTGCTGCCTCTCACCTCCTGGACATTTGCACTGTTGGTGTCACACCTGCCAGTCTGCTTGGAGGTGGTGACTGTGGATGGCCCATGGTGCTGTGCACCGTGGCACAGCCTCATTGGACAGCAGCATCTCTGCTGTGTGGGATGGGCAGAGGTCATATCCTTTACTTCTTTCATGGCCAGCTCTCCAGGGATAAATTCATAACTGGGACTGAAGCAGAAAGACGCACTCAGTGTGTTTCCCAAGCATTCGATTATTTCATGTGCAAAGGACAAGGCCACGGCAGTTGTAGTGGATATCGTGGCTGCATTTCTCATGAATGAGATAAGGACTTCTCTAACAGAATAATGATACAGCCAAAGAAATAGTCAATGCTGTTCTTAAACCAGATGTCTAATTTCTAATCAAGAGGCTGCGTATATTTGTACTGGGCAAGATGGCTCCATTGTATACCCAGTTGGTCATGAAAATTTTAAAAACAATATCATTTTTAAAAAAGATAATGTGTCATAAACCAACAGCAAAGATTGTCGTTTTTTACTGCTTAGTAATTGAGCACAGTACCTACACACCAAAATCTTCCTGAATTAAAAAAAATTTTTTTATTGTTTTTGATAGTTTACAATCTTGTGAAATTTCAGCTGTACATTATTGTTTGTCAGTCATGTTGTAGGGGCACCAATTCACCCTTTGTGCCCAACTCCCACTCTCCCTTTCCCCTAGTAGCCACTAATCTTTTCTCCTTGTCTACATGTTTAACTACCACATATGAGTGGAGTCATACAGAGATTGCCTTTCTCTATCTGGCTTATTTCACTTAACATAATACCCTCAAGGTTCATCCATGTTGTTGTGAATGGGATGATTTTATCCTTTTTTATGGCTGAGTAGTATTCCATTGTAGATACATACCATATCTTCTTTATCCAATCATCAGTTGATGGGCACTTAGGTTGCTTCCATGTCTTGGCTATTGTAAATAATGCTGCAATGAACATAGGGGTGCATGGGACTTTTGGAATTGCTGACTTCAAGTTCTTTGGATAGATACACAGTAGTGGGATGGCTGGGCCATATGGTATTTCTATTTTTAATTTTTTGAGAAATTTCCATATTATTTTCCATAGTGGCTGCACCAGTTTGCATTTCCACCAGCAGTGTATGAGGGTTCCTTTTTCTCCTCAACCTCTCCAACATTTGTTACTTTTGGTTTTGGTTATTTTTGCCATTCTAATGGGTGTAAGGTGATATCTTAGTATAGTTTTCATTTGCATTGCCCTGATGATCAGTGGTGTTGAACATCTTTTCACGTGCCTAGTGGCCATCCGTATATATTCTTTGGAGAAATGTCTGTTCATGACTCCTGCCCATTTTTTGATCGGGTTGTTTGATTTTTTGTTGTTGAGCTGTGTGAGTTCTTTATATATTATGGAGATTAACCCTTTGTTGGATATATGACTTGCAAATACCAATTAGTGGGTTGTTTTTTTGTTTCAATCCTGTTTTCCCTTGCCTTGAAGAAGCTCTTTAGTCTGATGAAGTCCAATTTGTTTATTCTTTCTATTGTTTCCTTTGTCTGAGAAAACATGGTGTCCAAAAAGATCCTTTTAATACTGATGTCAAAGAGTGTACTGCCTATATTTTCTTCTAGAAGCCTTATGGTTTCAGGTCTCACCTTTAGGTCTTTGATCCATTTTGAGTTTATTTTTGTGAATGGTGAAAAAGAATGGTCAATTTTCATTCTTTTGCATGTGACTTTCTGGTTTTCCCAGCCCATTTGTTGAAAAGACTTTCTTTTTTCCATTGTAGGCCCTCAGCTCCTTTGTTGAAGATTAGCTGTCCATAGATGTGTGGTTTTATTTCTGGGCTTTCAATTCTGTTCCATTGATCTGTGTGTCTGTTTTTGTAGGAGTACCACGACTGTTTTGATTACTGTAGCTTTGTAGTATGTTTTGAAGTCAGGGATTGTGATGCCTCCAGCTTTGTTCTTTTTTCTCAGGAGTGCTTTAGCAATTCTGGGTCTTTTATTACCCCAAATGAGTTTTAGGATTCTTTGTTCTATTTCTGTAAAGAATGTCATTGGGATTCTGATTGAGATTGCATTGAATCTGTAGATTGCTTTAGGTAGCATGAATATTTTAACTATGTTTATTCTTCCAATTCATGTGCATGGAATGTCTTTCCATCTCTTTATGTCGTCATCAATTTCTTTCAGGAAAATCTTATAGTTTTCGTTGTATAGGTCTTTCACTTCCTTGGCTAAATTCACCCCAGGGTATTCTATTCTTTTTGTTGCAATTGTGAATGGTATTGTGTTCTTGAGTTGTTTTTCTGTTAGTTCGTTATCAGAGTATAGAAATGCTACTGATTTATGTAAGTTGATTTTATACCCTGCAACTTTGCTGTATTTGTTGATTATTTCTAATAGTTTTCCCATGGATTCTTTGGGGTTTTCTGTATATAAGGTCATGTCATCTGCAAACAGTGAGAGTTTCACTCCTTCACTTCCTATTTGGATTCATTTTATTCCTTTCTCTTGCCTAATTGCTCTGGCAAAAACCTCCAGTATTATGTTGAATAAGAGTGGTGATAGAGGGCATCCTTGTCTCATTCTTATTTTCAGGGGGATACTGCTCAGTTTTTGCCCATTGAGTATGATGTTGGCTGTGGGATTGTCCTATATGGCCTTTATTATGTTGAGGTAGTTTCCTCCTATCCCCATTTTGCTCAGAGTTTTTAATCACAAATGGCTGTTGGATCTTGTCAAATGCTTTCTCTGCATGTATTGAGATGATAATATGGTTTTTATTCCTCAATTTGTTGATTGGTGTATCACGTTGATTGATTTGAGGATGTTGAACCATCCCTGTGTCCCTGGTATGAATCCCATTTGATCATGATGTATGATCCTTTTGACGTATTGCTGAATTCGGGTTGCTAAAATTTTGTTGAGAACTTTTGCATCTATGTTCATCAGCAATATTGGCCTGTAGTTCTCCTTTTTCATGCTGGCCTTGTCAGGCTTTGTATCAGCATGATGTTGGCCTCGTAGAACGTGTTAGGAAGTGTTCCATCCTCCCTAATTTTTTGGAATAGCTTGAAAAGTATAGATATTAAATCCTCTCCAAAATTTTGGTAGAATTCCCCAGGAAAGCCGTCTGGTCCTGGAGTTTTATTCTTTAGGATGCTTTTGATTGCTGTTTCAATCTCTTTCCTTGTGATTGGTCTGTTCAGATTGTCTGCTGCTTCTTGACTCAGCTTTGGGAGGTTGTAAGAGTCTATGAATTTATCCATTTCCTCTAGGTTATCCATTTTGTTGGCATATAGTTTTTCATAGTATTCTCTTATAACCCATTGTATTTCTGTGGAGTCTGTTGTTATTTCTCCTCTTTCCTTTCTGATTTTGTTTATTTGAGCTTTCTCTCTTTTTTTCTTTGTAAGTCTGGCTAGGGGTTTGTCAATTTTATTTATCTTCTCAAAGAACCAGCTCTCTGTTTCATTGATCCTTTCTATTGCTTTTTTTGTTTCAGTAGCATTTATTTCTGCTCTGATTTTTATTATTTCTCTCCTTCTGCTGACTTTGAGCTTTGTTTGTTCTTCCATCTCCAATTCAGTTAGGTGTAATTTGAGATTGCTTGTTTGCGATTTTTCTTGTTTCCTAAGGTGTGCCTGTATTGTGATGAATTTCCCTCTTAATACAGGTTTTGCTGTATCCCATATGAGTTGGTGTGGCATGTTATCATTTTCACTTGTCTCTCGATATTTTTTGATTTCTTCTTTAATTTCTTCAATGATCCATTGCTTGTTCAACAGCATATTGTTTAGTCTCCACATCTTTCTCCCTTTCTCAGCTTTTTTCTTATAATTAATTTGTAGCTTTATAGCATTATGATAGGAGAAGATGCTTGTTATTATTTCAATTTTTTTAAATTTATAGATGCTTGCCTTATTTCCCAACATATGGTCTATCCTTTAGAATGTTCCGTGTGCACTTAAGAAAAATGTATATTCTACTGTTTTTGGATGTAGTGTTCTATATATGTCTATTAAGTCCAACTGTTTTAGCTTTTCATTTAATTCCACTGTTTCCTTCTTGATTTTCTGTCTGGATGATCTGTCCAATGATGTGAGTGGGGTGTTGAGGTCCCCTACTATTATTGTGTTATTTTTAGTATGTTCTTTTAGGTTTGTTAATAGTTGCTTTATGAACTTTGGTGCTCCTGTGTTGGGTGCATAGATATTTATAAGCATTATTTCTTCTTGGTGGAGTGTCCTTTTTATCATCATATACTGCCCCTCTTTGTCTCTCTTTACCTGCCTTATCTTGAAATCTACTTTGTCTGATACAAGTATTGTGACACCTGCTTTCTTTTGTTTGCCATTAGCTTGGAGTATAGTCTTTCACCCCTTCAGTCTGAGCCTGTATTTGTCATTGGAGCTGAGATGTGTGTCCTGGAGGCAACAAATTGTTGGATCTTATTCTTTAATCCATCTTGCCACTCTGTGTCTTTTTATTGGAGAGTTCAATCCATTTACATTGAGGATGATTACTGATGTATGAGGGCTTAATGCTGTCATTCTGTCACCCGTTTTCTGGTTTACCTGCATTTCCTTTGTGTCTCATCCTGTGTGTTTTGGTCTACCCATTGACTTTTGTAGTTTCTTATGTTGTGTTTCTTAGTTTTTTCCTTATTTATTTTTTTGTGTCTCTGTTCTACTTTTTAGTTTAGTGGCTACCCTGAAGTTTGTATTCAGAATCTCGTGCATAACATAGTCCATTTTCTGATGGCCTCTTATTTCCTTAGTCTAAACTGACTCAGTCCCTTTCCTCGTCCCTTCGTAAGTTATTTTCATATCTTATTCCAACTTGTGTCATGAGTTTGTGGTTAAAGTGACAAGATTGTCTTTGTTTTTGGTGTTTTCCTTCCCTCTATCCTAATGCTATAGTTGAATATTTGCTATCCTATTCTGATTCTATCTATTTGTCTCCTTACTCTGTGTTTTGTGGCTCCTTTCTCCCTTTTTTTCTTTTTTCAGGTATGAGGGCCTTCTTGAGGATTTCTTGTAGGGGGGAGTTCATGGATACGAAGCCCCTTAGCTTTTGTTTGTCTGGGAAATATTTAATTTCTCCCTCATATCTGAAGGATATTTTTGCTGGATAGAGTATTCTTGGCTGATTTTTATCTTTTAAAATTTGGATATGTCATTCTATTTTCTCCTAGCTTGTAAGGTTTCTGCAGAGAAATCTGCTGAAAGTCTGATAGGGGTTCTTTTGTAGGTTATTTTCTTCTGCCTAGCTGCCCTGAGTATTCTTTCTTTGTCATTCATTTTTGCCAGTTTTACTACTATATGCCTTGCCATAGGTCTTTTTACATTGACAAGTCTAGGAGATCTGAAAGCTTCCTCCACCCACATTTCTCTCTCATTCCCTAGATTTGGGAAGTTCTCTGCTATTATTTCTTTGAGCATGCTTTCTGCTCCATTCTCCTTCTCTTCACCTTCTTGGATACCTATAATTCTTATGTTGCATTTCCTCATTGAGTTGGATATCTCTTGGAGATTTTCTTCATTTCTTTTTAGTCTTAGTTCTCTCTCCTTCTCTGCCTGGAGCCATTCAACATGTCTATCTTTGATTATGCTGATTCGCTCCTCTATGGTGTCCACACGAGCATTCAGGGAATCTGTATTTTGTTTTATCTCTTCCATGTGTCTTTCATCTCTAGCATTTCTGATTGATTCTTCTTTATAGTTTCAATCTCTTTTGTGAAGTAGCTCCTGAACTCAGTGAATTGTTTCTTTATATTTTCTTTTACCTCATTGGGTTTTTTGATGATAGCTATTCTGAATTCATTGTCATTTAGTTTACTTATCTCTGAGTCCTCAGGACATAATTCTTGGTATTTATTGTTTTCCCTCTGGTCTGGAGATTTGATGAATTGCCTGATACTGGAACTACAGGTTTTGCCCATTGTGATATTATTTGGTTGCAGTTACAGCCTATCGCCACTAGATGGGGGTCGAGAGCCACATATTCTGAAGACCTCTGCCTTCAGCAGAGATGGCGCAGCACAGCGCAGGGTGGGGGCGGTGCTTTCTCTTGTGCCCAGACCTGGGTTTCCTGATCAGCTCTCGCTATCTGGTCTCCTGGGGTCTTGGCTTGATGAGGTCACTCCACATGATAGCTTTCACTCTATTAGAGTGCTTCCCTTTGGCTGCAAAGGTGCTAGGAAGTCCTGGGTGATCCTGTGGATGTGCAGCCCCTCCCCCACTCCTTCTCTCATGGAGTCTCCCATGGCAGCGATCCCAGTCTTTAGGGGAGGGAGCGAAGTTCTCTCTTACCCCGTTCCAGCTCCTTCAATGGGGGCTCAAGCCTCTCTACCCTCTGTTGTTTGGCTGCTGTGACTCTCTGAGGATTCCTGTGCTATTAGGATATTTTCTCTTGGAATATGGTTGCTCCTTTTTGTTGTGTGTTGGAGGGGAGAGAGTCCCAGGCAAGCTCACTCTGCTATGATGCTGACATCCTCTTCCTGAAATTTTTAAAAGAGGAAATCACATCTGGAAATAGATAGTGTTTATGGTTCCACAACATTGTGAATGTACTTAATGCCAAAGAACTGTACACTGAAAAATGGTTAAAATGGCACATTTCACTTATATGTGTTTTACCACAGTAAAAAATAAAGTTAAGGGGAAAAAAGGTATGACCCCCTCCTTACTGCAATAGGCTTTATACTTACAACCCAATAGAGAGCAAAAGATTCAAGAAAAGTTGGCAGTTGGAGTGTGGTGTGCATTAGTGGAAGTTTAAGAAGACAAACCCTGAGCCCAATCTCCGGGTTCAGGTGTAGTTGAGAAAAGTGTGACGGAAATAATGGGAATGTCCATGAATTCAGGAAACTGTCACTTCAAGGAGAGCTGGTGGCCAGGACTGGACCCAGAGGCACTTCTGAAGCTGTCAATGAATTAGTTCCTGACTTGGGTGGTTACCCAGGTGTTAGCTGTTCTATTTTGCTAATTTATGCCTATGTGGTATGAACTTTCTCATACTTTCTAAATAAACTAGCTTATAATGTAATGTTCATGGTTTTGTTTCATAATTATCTTGTCTTTAAACACATAATTGCCTTATCTTTTTCTTTTTTTGGAAGATTGGCCCCTGAGCTAACATCTGTTGACAATCTTTTTTTCCCTCTTCTTCTCCCCAAAGCCCCCCAGTACATGGTTGTACATTCTAGTTGTAGGTCCTTCAGGTTGTGCTAGGTGGGATGCCACCTCAGCATGGCCTGATGAGTAGTGCCATGTCCGTGCCCAAGATCTGAACCTGTGAAGCTCTGGACTGCCCAAATGGAGCATGCAAACTTAACCACTCAGCCATGTCGCTGGCCCCTGCCTTATATTTAACACAAACATGTTTACAAGAATGTAATGACCCATTTTAGATAAATGATATTGTACTGCCCTTTATAATTAATGAAGTCATCTATTAAAATAAGATTATATGGTCCTTTCAAAAGATAGAAGAATCATCTCTTTAAAAATGCAATACCTGACTTTTTAAGAGTAATGAGGTTGTCCTTATAGAAAATGAAATGATCATATCCCCTTATTAACAGTAAAGATACTGCCCTTTGAAAAGTATAGTGTGCTTTTAAAAGTGTGATGACTTTTTCCTTTCAGAATATCCAGATCATGTCACACAAACATTCAGTGGTCCTGTCTTTAATAAATGTAATTTAATATTATGTGTCATTTCCTGAGGAATTGTAAAACCTTGTAGTGATGACAATTAGAGAAATATGATGACACATGTCAACTTGGATGTATCTCAGAGACACAATATTCAGTAAAAAGAAGCCAGACACTAATCCGTGTGTCTAATCCATGTAGTGTGTGCACATAAGAGAGAGAGAGACTCACTGTTTCACGTGGACGTGGTTAAGTGACAACACCAGTGTGAGTTTCTGTTTTCTCTCAGTAAAGCGGCATGAGGACAGTGTGCTCTCTCAGAGTCATCACAGAGATGACATGAGGAGAGGCATGAAAAGCCAGGAGGGTGAACCCTCCACAGGGACCCCGGTGTTCCTCCTGTAAAGGACTCCACCCAAGATTTTGGTTCCTCTGTCTCTCCTGTGCGCAAACTCATCATTTCTCGTCATGATGGAGGTTATAAAGTTTTCAGGTCCCTCATTATTTCAGACATAGTGAAATTTTAAGTTTGAGGTGTTTTGTTATGTAGTAACAGATATCAGGACTGAGGCCCATTCTTCCTTGATTCCTACATGGTGACAGGGCTGGAATCATCCACATTTTACAGACAGTGAAGTTGAAGTGACTACACTTAATTCTCAGTGTGCAGTTATTCACGGGTGAGTTAATCCATTTTTTTCTGAACACCAAGCACACAATCTTCCCAGTCTTACTGTGGTTGCAGGGGACACAAAAGTGAACCTGACAGACAGTCACTGGCCTCAGGGAGCTGACGTTCTGGTGAGGAGGGAGAGGCAATCAAGATAAATAATTAAGCAGTATTTCAGATGGTGGTAAGACCTCTACAGGAAAATAAAGTGGGTGAAGGAGATAGGGAGTGGCTGGGTTGGGAGGCATCTTTTTATTCTATATAAGATGGTCAGGAAACCCTCCATGACAAGGTGACCATGAGAGCAGGACCTGAAGGAAGGGAAGGAGGGGTCACACATGTCACTGGAGGAAGATTATTCCAAGGAGTGGGAACAGTCAGTGCAAAGGCCCTGGGGCAGGAACTTACTTGGCAGATTTCAGGGTCAGGAAGCCACTGTGATGGCAACAGATGGGATGAGGAGGATGACATGAGAGTGCAGGCAGGAACCAGTTTGTACAGGACAGTGCTGCTGAAAGGTGATCTGCAAGGAGCCAAGGAGGTTGGGTCAGAAAGTAGATCAACCACATCACTAAGTGTCCTGTTTATTTCGGTGGACACTTTCTTCTTTGCAAGACTTTCTCCACCAAAGCACAGAGTTGACCTTCCAGTGGAAACTCCCCGTCTTGTTGCAGACCAGCACTGTGAGCATCACTAACCTGGGCCTGTGGGCAGAGGTGAGGACGTTGCATTTTGGTGTGATTGAGATGTGAGTGACAGGAGGGCTTCGAGCAGAAAAAGGATGACCTGATTTGGGCTTTAAAAGAATTCATCTCTGAGGATTCAGAGATCCTACACTGAGCAGACAGATAGAAGGGAAGTGGGGACAAGGAGGCAGCAGGAAGACCCATTAGGAGACTATTACGGTAACCCCATGTAGGATGGTGGTGGTTTGGGTCTGAGTGTCTGGATTCTATTTATATTCTGTAGATGGATTGCAAGGTTTGCATGTGGATTAGAGATTAGAGTGAGAGCAACGTACACATTAAGGATAACACCAAGATTTCTGACCTGAGCCCCTGGAATGATGGAGTTGACCTTGACTGAGAAGAGGAAGACTCTGGGAGGATCAGTTGGGAGGTGGGGAAATAAAGGTCTTGGTTATGGACATGTTACATTGGAGGTGCCCAATGACATCTAGGACAGACACCCCAGATTGACTTAACTCATCTCTTCCAACCACATTCAAAAGCACATGAAACCCTGGGAAGCTGCAGGCAGCAGTTCCTGGAATCTCTGACAGCAGGTTCATGCTGTGGAAGAGGGAAGTGGTTCTCGTGAGATGCCGGTAGAGCCTCTCCCGGCACTCAGGGCCGTGGAGCCAGTGGGTCCCGTGCTTGTACCTACAGAGAGGCTGCCCAGGTGCTGTGGCCTGACACCAACATGGCAGCAGTGACTTGGTTTCCTAGTTTTTTCATCCAGGAAGGAGCAACAGCTTTCCTACTGAACCAAACCTCCAGTCCTGCCTTTGGAGACCTTCTGGAAGCTGTAACTAAAGTCTGATTCTAAATATACAAGTAAAAAATAAAAATTAAGTTAAATAAGCAATAGTCTAAAAAAGGAAGGTGGGCAATGTATGGACTGGTGATGATACTGGGTCATGAACCAAAGATTATAGTTTTTCAATTCTATGCTCCTGATGTAAAAAAACCCAAACAAACAGAGAGAACATGTCAGTCCCCATCATATGTCATATGGACAAAGACCTGAGAACAGTGGGCTTCTTGGACGATTCTTAACCAGGTGTGTAAGGCTTGCTCAGAGGGGCACATTGTTTTGATGTGACTGACTTACCTCCCAGAGGAGATTTTAACTTGTCACACTGACCACTGTAGCTAGAACAGTGAAATTATTATTCTGTTCCTGACATTCACACTGTGAGCAAAATCAGTGCTGCCTCCCTCCTGTTGAATGTTCTCTTTCTTAGATTTGTGATAACACTGGACTTGGCCATGATAAACCCAGTGCTTCTGTTTTCTGTTCAGAGTGGTCACAGGGAGGTCCTGGCATCTCCTGTCTGGGCCACACTGAGGAGATCTGCCCCAAACAGCAGCAGCTCCTCTGCAGGGAAGCAAGGTCCTCTCTGAACAACATGCTCGGAGGCTACTTACTGATTTTTCACTTTCAGGCATTATCTAAGGTCTTCACTATTGGAAGATGAGGACTCAGCTCCTTTCTTCCCCATCATCATAACATACCCCCTTCCTGTCCCCGTCTCCCCAGTGCTTTCCTAAGACCAACACTCAGTACGGACTTTATTATGTCTATTTAGTACTATTCACATTTGAGCCAACTAGTTGTGATTTCTTCTCTTTTTTTTCCCCCCTTGGATGTGGAGTCCAAAATCTGAATCTCTGAAGTCTATAAGGCCTGGATAACCTTCCCTCTGTTATCAGAGGTCGGGGTGGCAGAGTAGGGGAGAGTTAGAGACTTACAATGACACACATAGAGCAGAAAAAGCTCAATTCCTCCACATCTCTCTTCACAGCCCTCTGGGTTATGCTGTGGTGGTGCCGCCCTCTGGTGGCCAAATTTCAAGGTGCATCTCCCAATTGGTTCAAACTTTTTCCCCAAGGGATCCCACCCACCCGTGGCCACTCCCAAGGGCAGAACCAGCTACATAAACTGGGGGACTGAGTGTGAAAATCAGATCTCCTGTTCAAAAATCATGAAGAATTTCACGATGGCAAAACCTCCAGGGCCTTCTAAGTGACCGGACAAACTGTGAGCCCACGAAGCTGGCCTTGCCTGGCAGAGCAACGGACGTGTTCATCCTCCAAGTCAATTCCACGTTAACTCAAGTCGTAAAAAACCTAGGGCCCTACTGCTCATATCATACTTAACAGTGAGAACTAGAAGCTTCTATGAACAAGAAATGGCAAGTATTCTGAGTGCCTTAGTAAGACATGTGTGCTCCAGAGGGGAATTAAATGCCTGCTGAGATTGATAATCAAAGACAATGATGTCAGTGTGGACAATGACATCAGTGGCAGGGTCAACTCTAGTAATCAACAATTTAAGCAAGTGTGAGAGTTCCATGGGCTGTAGGACCATCCACATCCATGACCACTCATTGATCTGCTACAACTATGAAGGTTTTAGGGCTCCAATAGTCTGGGGCATGCTGAACACACCCTCCAGTGGAAAGGACAAGTTCCTGCACATGTACCTCCATGCAACCCATGTTAGGAGGATGAGAGGAGCTTTGTGGAGTCTCTGGTAGGAACTAATAACAGAATTCCATGCTGACTCCTAGGGTTCTGAGCATGGCCATGCCTTCTACAACAATAGGAAAACAGCTCCTGATCTGCTCCTACGCCTCAGGAGAGATGGAACATATGAACATGGGGTGTAATGTGACCAGGGAGCCAGAACTCCTCCTCATGACCTGGGTTTCTATCACACCCACCAACATAAAGTCAGGTGGGGAGAGCAGATACATCACAAATGGCAGTGGCACTTCCTGGACTAGAGGAGGACAGGTGTTCAGATGCTCATGACACCTACCGCCCCTCACCTGTCACACAGCTCTCACCTGTGGATTCATTGGAAGTTCACGCTGACTAGTCAACCAAGAAGGAAAAGCCTGCACACACTCCAACCTCATTCTGCCACTCATTCCCCATCCCCACATTTGCCTTCCCCTGCCTGTCCCCAGGCTCCTATTCAGCCTTACTCACTCACACAAAAATCCGCTGGGGACATGGCTCACTTGTTGACTCAGTTGAAGTAGGTCTCAGGGGACAAGAGTGAGATCTGGCTTTTCTACAGTGCTCCCAGGCTTTGAGAGCAACCTGCACATGTCTCACCTGGTCAGGACTGGCGACTGGAAAACTCTGGCCCTCAACTTAGTCCTCACTGCCACACCTGCCCTGCATTCACCACATTCCCCCAAGCTCCATCCCTGGTTCCTTTTCTAGTGTGACTACCCCACGCTCAAACTCCCTTCCTGACTTGATTCCCCAAATTCCCTCAACTCTAGTCTTCTGCGTTCATGGTGTCCTCTGTCCTCCAATCTTTTCTCACTCTCCAAACTCTTAGCCCCCACTGGATGCTCATTTCCCTTTCCTCCTTGTGCCCTGTCCCGTATCCACTTCAGCCTGTACATCTGGCACTCCCTCTTATCCCCAATTATCCTTTGTCAGGACACTAATCTGAGCCTTCAAGAATTTATTCTTTTCCTCAAACCTTTATCTCACCAGTCACTCCCAACCAAATCTAGAAGAATGGCCCCCCAACTTTACTGCACCAGCTCCAATTGCGCCTCCCTCAACAGGGGGAGCAGCCTCTTGCTCAGAATTCTCAGCTCATCTTGGAGGCCCCCAAAAAGTGCCCTCCTACATGGCCCCACTAGATCTGAAGTCATGCCAAATACCCCAAAACCCACCCAGGAGTTACTATTTCTCACCAGAACTCTGCACAGACCTCATCCCTCCACACCACCCCTCAATGCCCACCCCTGCTTACCCCGGCTCCACCTCATCACTGGGTCTCCAAGGATTCAGCCAAACTCCCCATAGGCCAAAAGGAGAAGGAAATGACACAGCACCAGAGGACAGATTCTATTTACCATTTCCCAGGTTTTGTTTGTGGTCTCTCCTTAGATTAGACACATGGCGTTTGTAAAAACAGCAAAGAAAGAAAAGAATGAGGACACAGATGTCTGAGCCCAAGGCTGGGGAGGGCCCTGGACAGGAATGATCCAGTGTGGATGTGGGGTGGTTGATATGGCAGAGACCTGCTTGTCCACTGGAGTTGTTGGGTTTTATGACAGAATGACTTTAAAAATCTGCATGATCTTGTTCCTTGAAGGTATGGTGACCATGTGTGTGGAATGAGGACACTATGGGGGCTCGGGCCACTGTGGTGGGGCATCTTCCACATCTCTTTCAAGTCGTTGGACTTCAGCTCACTGTGTTTCTCAGATCCTAGGAACGAAGGCAAGGTAGGGGGCAACCTGGGACCCCAGAAGGATCTGGGCAGTCAGGTCATCTCCTGCTGTAGAGGCCAAGTCAGAAGGGAGGGAGGAAAATTGGAAATGTTCATTTGGAGGATTGTAGCCAGATAAGGAAAGAAATTGGAGGATTTGAAAATATGGTGAGGATTGACACTGTGTGCAAGATGACAGGATCAGCTAAATACCGGCAGGGAATGTCAAAGTAAAAATTGTGCCAAAGTTAAAGAAGCAGAAAGACTTTATTCAAGCTCAAAGAAATAGGGGAGAAACTGAACTCAACACCTGAAACAAAAGGCTGGAGAGATTTTAAGAGTGGGTAGAGGGTAATGTAGGTCGCTTGTGTTTACTAATCAGCCTTACTCTAAAGAAAAGTAAAACTTCTCATAAGTTCCTGACAGGAGGTCATTTTACATCTTGGTTGTATAGGGACCTACTGAAGTTAGTCTCCCGCCCTCCCTCAGAGAATATGAGGCAGGGGCAGCATCTTCCAGGAGGGTTACATGTCAAAGGGTTGGGCCCAAGCCCTTGGGAAAGACATTCCCTGGATCCTACAACTGGGAAGAGAATTCTTTTTCTTTTTGAGAAAGATTAGCCCTGAGCTAACATCTGCCGCCAACTCCCTTTTTGCTGAGGAAGACTGGCCCTGAGCTAACATCCATGCCCATCTTCCTCTACTTTATATGTGGGATGCCTACCACAGCATGGCTTGCCAAGCGGTGCCATGTCCACACCCGGGATCTGAACGGGTGAACCCCGGGCTGCCGAAGCGGAATGTGTGCATTTAACCGCTGCACCACAGGGCTGGCCCCTGGGAAGAAAATTTTAAGGAGGCGAAAGTGCAGAGAAAGACTCTGCAATTACAGGTTGCAATTACATTTCTAAAGGAAATGCTCTGAGAAAATGGAGGCCAGGGGCCTAGAGTCAGGAAGAACTGCCTGAAGTTGAGGGAGTCTGAGGGTAACATCAGGCCTCTAGGTCATGACAAAACTGCTTTCTGCACAGTGGGAGGGAAACACAGCCCCATCTCTATCAGCCAAGACCCAGTCTGCATCTCCATCAGTTCCCTGCAATTTGTAAAGATGTGCAAAACAGCAGAGAGACAGTGAACAGGGCCAGAATCTGATCGTCAGAAGGCTGTGCTTGCTGGACTTTTCCATGAGACTCAACATTTCTCTGACAGTCACCTCCATTTGATCAAAGATCGTCTCGAGGAAGAGTGTTCTTGATCCTGAAACAAGGCTGCTCTCACTCGATTTGGCCTGATTTTACACAGGTGCTGTGGAACTGCACACTCACCACACAGTTTCCTCTGATGCAGGGTTTCATAAGGAACCTCAGATGGAACTTTTAACAGCCTCTTGACATTAGAAATCCTGGGCATCAGGACTCACCTGCAGTGTCTATAGCTTTGAGTGAGGTTCTCTCTTCCCCAGATCCCCAAAATACTCATCAAGTCAACCTTAGCTCCTTAGAGTGTGGGTCATATCTGATCCCATGGGCGTCATTCTCAACTAAGACATTCAAGTAAAAGACGTAGTTGTACCAGCTAGGTTTTCAATGATATTCTAGTAACAAGGAGGACAGAATCTTACCGAACCTACACAAAAAACTCTATTGACATGAAAATAAGAATACTTAGGAAGACTTTAGGAATTCTTCCAGAGGAATTGGACAGGGAGAAAAAGATCAGTGTTCATACCCATATGGATGTCCTCTTATCTGTTCCTGTTGTCTCTGTCACAGTCCAGGTGCCATCCACACCTCCCCCTGGAGGAAGGATAGAGCTATGATTCCTGAGAGCTTATCATGGGCTCCCACGCCTCATTGCAAAGTCACTGCTTGTCCTTCCACTGTGGAGATGGTGCCAGTGAGACCCACAAGAGGTGGGACCTGGAGTGGAATATGGCCTTATGCCAACAATAATGACAAAGTCAGTTCACATTGTTGAGCATTTACTGATTCAATGTGAGTCTTCCAAGGAATTTCCACCTTCATCATTGACTACTCATAACAACTCTACTTAAAAATTGCATCAGAATCATCATTTTACAGATAAGAAAAAAAAATCTATTCAGAGGTTAATAACACGGAGGAGGGTAAGAGAGCCAGAGGGCCAGACTCATATTTCACATCAAGCCAGAGGAGGTCACTTTTGCTGGAACTGACTGGATTGGAGAACTCACAATGATAATCTCCAGCATCCTCCCTCCTGACACATTCTATGGTGAGGGTGCTGTGTCCTGGGATAGTTTCGTCCTCTCTGTGAGCTGCAGACTCTGGTCATTTAAGAACCACTGGATGGAGATACCAGGGTCATGCATGAGGCAGGTCAGGACCATGGGGTCCTTATGTTCTGTGACTGGGGTCCTTATGTCCTATGCTGACTCAGATGGAGGGCTTTGACACTGGCTCTGTGGAGAAACAGAGGAGGTGACTGACAGAGAGTGGGCCTGGGGCCAGGGACTACACTCCTTCCTCAGAGATCTCAGCCACTCTGTAAAGGTGACCCAGAAGATGGTCCTGATCCCTGCAGAAAGACAAGCATCTCTGTTCAGGGGAGGATCTGTAAGGAGCTGGCTGCATCTCCCCCTTTGACCCCTATATCACCCCAGGATGACCCCTGATCAATACTCTGGACATCTCTGTAGTATCAGCAACAGGAACCTCTACTCATCCCATCCCATGTGTCCTATGACCTCATCATCAGGTAGAATTTTTCTCTCATGAACTTTCATTGATTTTTTCCTAGAACTTTCTTTGACTTCAGAAAAGATCAGGCCGTATTCCTATACACACTTCCGTGTGTGTTGGGGAAGGCGGGCTTGCCAGCTCTGTCCATCTCTGGGGCCAAGGAAATGTTACATAAAGTGGGAAGGTATTTACTTCTTGTTAAATAATTTATTAGGGAGTGAGGATGCCTCGCCACAGCCTTAGGGCCTGGAGAGCTTCTTAATCCAAGGGATTTCTCACTCTGAAGAGGACTTTTACTTCCTGTTCTGTGGCTTGAATATCACGGTGAAGGAAACCTCTACAGAGAAGTGGTTACAGTTTTAACAAAAGACAGGAACTGTTAGGAATAGAAGGAAAGTACTCAATATGACAAAGGTCATAAAGGAAAAGCCCACACCTAACATTATACTCAACGGAGAAACACTGAAAACTTTCCTCTAAGATTATGAACAAGAAAACAATGCTGCTTTCACTACTTCTATTCAACATAGTAGAGGAATGCTAGCCAGAACAATGAGGCAAGAAGAAGAAATAAAAGGCATCCAAATTAGAAAGGAAGAAGAAAAACTCTCTCTTTTAGCCGAAGATAATCTTATATGTAGAAAGCCCTAAAGATTCCACCCACACACACACAAAAAATTGTTAGAACTAATAAACAAATTCAGCAAACTTGCAGGAGACAAAAATCAACACTCAAAATTGGTTACATTTATATACAATAACAATGAACAATGCAAAAAAGAAATGAAGAAAACAATTCCATTTACAATACCATCAAAAACTATAAAATACTTAGGAATAAACTTAAACAAGGAGGTGAAAGATGTGTACACTGAAAACGACCAAACATTTTGAAAGAAATTAAAGAAGACACAAATAAGTGGATAGACATCTATGTTCATGGATGGGAAGAATTAATATTGTTAAGATGCCAATATCCCCCAAACTATCTTCATATTTCATATACACTTTATCAAAATCTCGATGAAATTTTTGCAGAAATCAAAAAATCCAACTTAAAATTCAAGGGACCCTGAATAGTTAAAACAATCTTTAAAAAGGAGAACAAAATTGGAGGACTCACACTTCCTGATTTCAAAACTTACCACAGGGCTAAAGAACCAAAATATCATGGCACTGACATAAAGACAGACATAGATCATGGGATACAATAGACATACAGAAATAAAGCCCCAATAATGTAATCAGATGATTTTGAAAAAGTAGACAAGACCATTTATGGAGTAAGGACAGTCTTTTCAAGAAAGAGTATTGGGATACTGGACATCCACATGCAGAAGTGTGAAGCTGGGGTTTTGCCGGTTCCGATCCTTAGCGTGGACCTAGCACCGCTCATCAGGCCATGCTGAGGCAGCATCCCATGTAGCACAACCAGAAGAACCTACAACTAGAATATACAACTAGGTACCAGGGGACTTTGGGCAGAAGAAGAAGAAAGAAAAAAAAAACAAGATTGGCAAGAGATGTTAGCTCAGGTGCCAATCTTTAAAAAAAACAAAGAAAAACTTCAGTTCATTAAAGGACAAATCAACAGAGTGAAAGGTGACCTATGGAATGGGAGAAAATAATTTGCAAATTATATATCAATAAGGGGTGAATATCCAGAATATACAAAGAACTGCTAAACTCAACAACAATAAAACCAAATAACCTGATTGAAAAATGGGCAAATCAGAGTTGGCATCTCTCACCACTCAGTCAACTTGAGTCCTTGAAAGAATAATGCGGGTTTGTGTATATGAAGACAAATGCATGAGGATCGGAGTGCTTAGGGAACGTAAGGCCGCTGGCTCTACGTCCGGGAGAAAGCACAGACTTTCTCAAGTGTCAATATGTTAGCAGGGTTTGGTCTTGAAAAGGCACAGGACAGAAGTCGGAGATACCATCACTCCCACACCCCACCCTCCATACCTCTGCTGGTTCTTCACTGACCATCTCACTGCCTGGCCAACCAGGGCTGACTCCATCCCACTGCACACACCTCCATCACCCAGTGAGGTGTGTTTTTTCTGAGGCACCATTTTCAAGGTTCTCCTAGAGATGGGTAATGATGGATTTGGAGTTTGAGTGTAAATAACACATGAGGACCAGGAGCAAGCAGGGCAGTCAGGCGAGTACTCGGGCTCAGGGCAAAGATGTGGATCAGATCTTCCCAGGTGACTGAAACTGACATGAGTCAGTGACCCAATAAATGATTGAATCCAAAGAATGATCCAGAAAAGAGTGATGAGACAGGCAGGAGCTGTTCAGCTTTGGCAGCAGAACCTGATCTCTGTCCTTGGTCTTTAATGTCTCTTCTGTCTCTGCTGAGGGCAGCTGTGGACGTGTGCAAATACAGAAGAGTGACTGATGGAAAGGGAGGAGCCTGAACTTGCTGCAAATATGGCCTCCACGGGCAAACTGTGTTTGGTGGTTATGAGATAGAAATTTGAGAAGAAGTTAAAATTCTTCTCTATGTGAAAAGTATGGTTAATACCCCAGGGTCTCACACCAACTGTGGGAAGGAGTATTCCCCTAGAGAGCAGGAAGAGGTCTGAGACATTAGCCTCAGCCCCTGGAGGGTCAGAGAACCTGTCCTGTGTGGCCAGAATTCCAGGGTCTGTGCATCCAGGTTCCAGTCTCTGAAGAGATTTTTGGATCATTCATTCACCATTCATTCCTTCACTTGAGAGTTTCTTACACGTGGGCCAGGTGCTGACTGCAGGTGTAGAGTGGGGAGTGAGATGGCAAAGTCTTTCCTTTGTACTCCAGTGGCAGGGACACCAACACATCAGGAAACAAGTAAGTGACTTCAAGTCCAGTGCAGGGAGGTTGGACCAGACACCTGAGGGGTGGCCTGTCATTCCTGCACTGACTCTAATTCTTGAAGCAGGTAATTTAGTTCTTCAGTAAACGGGGGTGAATTCTCCATTTGCTCTCACTCCCCAGACCGGAATCTCTCCCTCTGAGCTGGGGATACCTAAGAAGAAAGTATCTGAACCAACAACCTGTCTTGGGGTCACAGACACCTAATAAGTCCCCTGGGTGGAGTAGAGGATGGGGCTGTGGCTGCAGACGACCTCGTGTGACTGATCTGCTGCTCATGGTCTCTGTGACCCTGATTTAGAGACTGTATCACCCTGTGTCTCAGTTTCCCCTCAATGAAGTAGGATTAATATTTGGCTGCCAGGTTGTCAGTGAAATAACCTTAAAAGATTTACAGTTCCTGACTTAAATCTTGGTAGAAAGGAGCTGCTCAAATAAATGTATGTTATCGTTTGATTCCAAGAGGGAATGCCCCTGGGCCTGATCCCTGGTGGATGAGGAGCTGCCAGCAGCATCTTCTCTCCTCTGTGCCTCACCTGGGGATACTGACCTTCCTCTGAAGTCTCCTGAGGGCCCAGGGCTGTCAGCTAATGGCCTGGGTGCCTTGTCCATCTGTGCTCTCCATGCTGAGTCTCAGGTGAAAGGCCAGGCTCTGCCCCTGCCCAGATGTGGCTCTTGGGGCTGAGCCCTGGCTGGTGACCAGCTCAGGAGCCTTGGGACTGGGACGGCCGGGAAAACATTGCTCCCTGTCAGCCCTGCCCAGGAGGGCAAAACCCATCCCTTGCATAGATTCCCAAGTCACTGGAGTCAGGACCCCTGAGACATGGGTCTGGGCAGGGGCTTCCCAGGGCTGAGCTTCTTTGTGAGGATCCCAGGGGGCCCCTCAGGCCAGGCGCTGACTGAGCCCTGCAGAGTCTTTCTTAGGGTCATGTTCATGGGGAGGGACCCAGGGAGCTGGACTGAGACTGACCTTCCTCTGCTGAGTTACTCCCATCAGACTGGTCCTTCTCTCTGCAGGGAATGTCTGCAAGGGCTGCATTCTGGGAAGGGTATTCTGATCTTATGAAGTTTGTCTCTACTGTGCGTGTCCACCACTAAATGCTCAAACCTTAACATGAGACAGAATGCCGAGGGGGATGTAGGCACAGTCCGGGCCTGTCAATCCTGTGGTTGTGAAGTAGAATCACCCCATCCAACACCCAGAGGTCAGAGAGGAATCACTCACGGTATATGTGGAGCTGTCCAATTCCTGCTTCAATTAGGAAATTTTTCTTTGTAACTTGTAGGGTGTAGTATCTTGTGTCCTCCTGGGTGACGTTCTGGAGCAGCAGGGGTATATTGTCTCTTGACTGCTGTATACCGGCCCTGGGGTAATTTCTGATGAGTCTATTACATATGATAGAATTTGAAGTTTGGGCTCTACTCTGTCCCCTTTGTACCAGACATAGCCTAAAAGATTCCCAGGCAGATTGTAAACAAGTAAGAACATCCTTCCCTTTGGCAGTATTGGGCGGCACCGATTCAACAGTGACTCTGGCAGTGGTGCGTGTGTTCCAGAAGGTTATGATTGAGACTAGGAGGGAAGAGAGAGAGATCAATCAATATTTGGAACTATGTATTGGGATGGAAAGATGAGGCCCTGGGTCCTGAGCCGGTCTCTTTACCTCCTAGACTTGGAATGTGTGTGTGAGAGTGTGTGTGTTTGTGTGTGTGTGTAAGTGTGTATACCGGTCAAGGTCAGCAGCATGAACACCATTACTTCAGCACTTCTGAACTTGTTATTCCCTCTGTTCCCAATACTCTTCCCCAGGTGTCTGCCCAGTTCACTCCCTCCCTGCCCTCAGCACCCTGCTCACTCTCAGGGGCATCCTTGGGAGATGTCTTCCCTACCACCTGCTCTAAAGACCCTCTGTCTTCACTTTCTGACCTTTCCCTGCTCTGTTTTCTGCATGACAATGTCAGTCCCTGACCTCACATTCTAGATCTCTTGCTTCTCTCTCCTCCTCCCCACAGAACGTGAGTTCCTGAGGGCAGGGACTTGTCTGATCTTGCTGTTCTCCCAGTGCCTGGAACAGGCTGCAAACACCTGTGGATGAATGAATGCGTGTTCCCAGGGCCCTCCACATCCTGGTGTTTATTTTCCAGTTTCTAATGGTGGTGGGTAAGGGCAACGTTTAGTGCACCTAGTTGAGTTTTTCTGGTGCCATCCTCAAATAATTATTATTATTGTCATCAATTTTCCTCAAAAATTATTGGTTAGTGATGACTAATGTGGAAAGCTACAGCAACTGAGATATTCCTGCTTCTCCCCACTTCCAGATCATGAGGCTTTCCTGTTTCTGAGACCCCTCCCCCAATCCTACCCTGATCCCATGTCCTCTCTCCTCAGGGCCAAACAGAAGCCCTCTGTCCCCTCTCAGAGCCCTGTCCTCCCCAAGAGACCCCAGCCAGTCTCTCTTCTCCCATCCCCCTGCCCACCCTCAGGGAATGTCCCCTCTGGCCTGCCAGCAGGAGCCCCTGCCAAGGGCCACGCCCTCTGTGGACAGGGGATGAAGGGGACTCCATGGTGTCCGTTGCCTGCTCTGTCCCTCCTTCTGTGAGAAGAGCTGGGGTCCAGAAATGCTCACAAGGACTGCTGCTCCCGAGATGTCAGCTCTGCTGTCCTTCCTCCGTCTTTGCTGAGCCTCCTCCCAGAGCAGGAGTGCCTCTCCAGGTCACGTGGGCTGGGAGTGTGGTCTCTGCCCAGGTCTCTCCCTCTCCCGCCCCTCATTCATGCATCCCTTTCTCCCTTCTTCCTCTTTCCTTCTACCTATGTTTCTGTTCCCTGGGAACTGCTGAGTCCTCTGCCTTCTCAGCACTGGTTCCCCACCACACTCACACACACACACATGCACACACACACCCCATGTTTGGACAAGGGTAAGCCTGGGCCGTCGGTGTCCTGGGCAGTCCCCACAATTCTGGCTCGGGGGGCACAGTCACCGTCCTCTCTCACATTCCTTTCTGGCTTTTCTTTTCAGAGCAGGAGTTCTGGGGCTACATCAGGAACTCTTGTCACAGAGATGTCACCCCCACTGTGCATTGGAATCACCCGTGGAACTTTATAAAGACTGTGAATGCCCAGGTGACACCTTAGAAATGCTACTTTAGCAGCTTTCCAGGTTTGTGGATACCCAGCCAGGCTGAGACCCCATTTTGTGGGGATTCAGCAGCCTCTCCCCTTCTCCTATTCAGAGTCAGAAGATTCTGCAAAAATGAAGATTCTCACCCGGCAGGTGTGGGGTGGACCCAAAAGTCTGCATCTAACAAGCTCTCAGGTGATGCTGATCACACTGGCCTGTGGAGCACACTTTCAATAGCAAGGCTGATGGGGACCCCTGTGCCCTGAGAGGACAACCCGCCTGGCCCCAGCGTTGGCCTCTGCTGTGTCCTGGCCTTGGGTCTGTCAGCACCACACAGAGACCCGGGAGTCTCCAAACCAGGGAGATTATTTCTGTTTGTGACACAGAAACCCAGCTGGGCACTAGGGTCTTCCCAGTGTCCTCAAATGCTCTGGGAAAGTTGGATTTACTCCCAGCAGTCAGGTCACAGAGGTGACTCTGGAGGTGAGAAAGGGGCAAGTGGAGTAATGACTGGTGAGGGGACCTGCCCTCCATCTCCAGTGGCACCAGTCTGATCTCTGCTTCCAGGAACAGACACCCAGTACCTGGTGCCTTAGGAACTACAGCTCCTGGGTGTGAAGGGGGAGGTTACTGTGTGTCCTGGGTGAGAGGATGGTGGGATGGGAGGTCAGGTGGCTGTGGGGTACCTGGTCCTTGGGGGAAGGTTTTAGGGAGACCCCCCTCTCCATGTGTGTTTGCTGAGCTGTGGCTCAGAGTCTGTCCATGTGCTCCCTCACCATCCTGGGGGCCTCTGTCCTCTGGCTGGCTGACTTTCTTATGCTCACCTGCCTTCCCCACAGGTGGTACCAGGCAGGGAGTAGGGAGATGCACAGGGATCCCTGACAGAGCAGGGTTCTCTGAGGCCCTTAGAAGGGGAGGTGGAATGGAGCAGGCACGAGGTATGGGACCAGAAGGATCTGCTGGACCCAGGGATGGGAATCAGGTTCCTTTTCCACCTCCCTGGTCAAAGCCCTGGTCAATTGCTGTGTTAATTTCCTGTGTGTTGTCTGTGTATTCAGTGTTGCCCCCTGGAGGGCATGAGGAGACCTGCAGCCAATGTCAGGGGCTGCACCAGCGATGCTGACCAGGCTCCAGAGGGTGTGAGCTGATCCTGAGCCCTGGACAGAGGTGGGCTCTGACCTCTATGCTGAGAATCCCTTCAGCCTACGTCTTGTCACTGAGCGTCCCCAGGCTGCCCCACTCCATCCTAGTGCAGGGTGAACCAAGGGTGAGGACAGGCATTGCTCAGTGGACTCCCCATCCAGTGTCCTGTGCTGCCTGGTGGATGTGCTGCCTCAGGAGGAGCTCTCTGCCCCCAAGGTTCAAAGGAAAGGGCAAGCGAGTGGTCTCTTGAGATCTCAAAGCACTCTGGGAGGTCTCAAGACCTGTGGGGCTGGTCCTCAGAATGGCCTGTGTTTCTCCCATCACGGCACTGGGGTCTTGCATCTAAGTCATCTATGTCCCTGTCTGTCATCTGCTTTAGGTTTTCCTACAGGGCCCAGGAGCTGGAGAAGCTCCACCTGGATACTCAGACAGGGGATCCTGTGGGTTCCTCTGTTAGGAGAGGAGAGGCCCTATGGGACCCTCAGCCCCTCTGAGATGGAAGCAAATGCACATCCTGGTTCTCCTGTCCCATCCTGGATGGGAAAGTCCCCTTGTTCCCCCTGGATGCCTTGGGCTGGTGACATGTCTTCAGGGGACCACATCCAGGTGTCCCACAGACCAGAGGCCCTGGGGATGGGGAGTCGCCCCCTGATTCCTTTGAGGTCAAGGTGGGCCACCCCCTCTTCTAAGGGTAAGTCTACCCAATGCTGAGAATTCAGAGTTTGTACAAAGTCAGGTCTCCATGAGCAAAGGAAGGCCACAGGCTGCTGGCCCAGGCCCTTAGGGGAGAGAAGTCACTCACAAGGTAGAGATGGGGAGGGGGGTGTGTTTTTCTAGGAATGATTGGGATCCGACCCCTTACTGTTAGGAGGCCCCTGTCCTCCCTCTTGACTCTACAAGGGGAAAGGCCCATCCCAGGGACAGCCCTGCTGGCCTCCTCTCATGCTGATGCCAGTGCCCCCACGTCTACAAGGAACATGCTCTGACCTCCAGGTGTCACATGGTGGTGTCAGACTTCTGTTGTGTGATTTCCCTCATCCATTTAATGAGTATTTTCTGAGCTTCTGTGATGTGTCAGACCTTGGTCTGGGCCCTGGAAACTCCACAGAGAAGAGGACACATGTGGGCCCTGGGTCACAGAGTTTGCCTTGTGATGGGGAGACAGGCAGTCAGAGAAAATCATGGAATTAAGGTGTAATTGTAATTGAGAGAAGAGCTGTGAAGAGAAAGTGTCTGGTGCTTCCGGAACATGTAATGGAGTCTCAGCTGGTTTGAGAAAGTGACCTTTGCCTTAGACCTGAAGCATTAGTGGGTGTTTGCCCCATGAAGGACAGAGGCTGTGGAGAGAGGAGCTGCCTACAGAGGGACCAGACTTTAGGGGGACAGACGCCTGGCTGGATGGAGGGACTGACAGAGTCCAGTGTGTGGAGCTTGGAGAGCGAGGAAGATGGTGGACTGAATGACGCTGGTGAGGGTCAGACTCTGCTGGGCTGTGGGTGATGCTGAAGGTGGTCAGCTGCTCCCGGGGGAGGCGCCAGGCTGTGGGGTAGCTCTGCCGCCCTCTGCTGGACAAGGAGAAAAACGCGCAAGAAAAAATGCTGCACAGTTTTGCCTTTTTAATTCAACTTACATATTAAGCAATATTTCCTATGTCTATAATGACTTGTACGAGCCTCAGTGAGTTATAATTGACATACAGTAAGCCTAACATGTGGAAAGCATACAATTTATTAAGTTTTGCCATGTGGGTGCGCAGACACGTTAGTGCCACAGTGAAGGTGACGAATGTATCCTTTCCTCTCAAAGTCCCTCGTGCCCCCTTGTAGTTTCTTCATTCCACCCCCCTGACTCCACCTCCCCCAGTGTTCCCAGGGAACCTCCGTCGGCTTTCTGTCATTATAGGTAAGTTTGCATTTTCTAGAACATTTAGAAAGAGGACAAGTGAGTAGAAGGCCGTGCTCCCTCAGGGAAGGGAGAGGGAGGCCCCTCCAGCGGCAGTACATCCTGGGGAGACCCTGCTTCCTGCCTGCTCTGCACCCGGCTTTGTCCGCACCTGTGACTCCAGGCTGGTGAGTGGTTGGGCGGATTTTCACAGTCTGAGCTGAGGTTTACTTTCTCAGGGGTGTGGTGGATGGGAAAATGCCAGATTCGGAGCTGGGAGGTCTGGGTCAAGGCGCATGTCTTCATTCTCTAAGAGAAGAGCGTAGCCCTTCAGATCCCAGCTCTGGCTCAGACACATCGGCCCAAAGTGGGTCCTGCCACTGACCATCAAGGAGACCTTGGACAGGTGACTCCTTCTCTTTGGGCCTCAGTTTCTTCATCTGTAAAATAGGACAATGCCAGCGTCTACCTCATAGGGTTGATTTGATACATGCAAAATGCTTGGACAGAGTCTGGCATGTAACAGTGTTAGTGGTTAGTGTGAGAAGGGTCCTTGGGATCATCCACTCCAGTCCCTGCTCACTGGGAAAGGCAGTGTGTGTAGTGGTCAAGTGCGTGCGCTCAGTAGCCTGTTGCCTGGTTTGAACTCAGATCTGCCTTCTCCTGGCTGTGTGACCTTGTGCAAGTCACTTGACCTCTCTGTGGTTCAGTTTCCTCAACTGCACAATACAGATGATAAACAATAACTACCTGATACGGTTTTGTGAGGATGAAATGAGTCAACACCTGTAAGATGTTCAGAGCTGAGCATGGCACACAGTAAATCCTTGAAAATATTACCTGTTGTTAGTAAGATTCCAGGAGCTGGGCTTATGGGAAGAACTCTGACAGTGGATCCCAGGGTCCTAGCGCCTGGCTCTCCAGGGAGCGCGTGAGACCTTGGGCAAGTTGTTTCCCCTCCCAGGGCCTCTGCTTCCCACTGGGACCTGGATGAGGTTCCCACCTCTGTCCTCTCTGTGTCTTCTCAGTTCTCCAACCCTGGACGATGGCTCTTATCCTTAATCCTCTCTGTGAAAATACTTGGAGCAGCTCTTGGATTCTGACTGATATATTCTCCATCCCTGACAACCAGTGGGGGCTGAGGAATTGGAAAATGGGCACTGCCTTCTTCCACCAAGTCATTAGAGCCAGTAAACACCAATGACCCTGAGGCCACCGTTCTTCACACACAGAATCTGGTGTTCACTGACCACCCACGTGAGCCAAGCACGAGTGGGGATTTCACCTTCTTATCCTTTGCCTCTGAGGTAAGCATTTATGACAAATGATCAAGACCATGATCCTTGGAGTCCCTGCCACCTAGAAAATACGGGATCCATCTGAACTCTCAGCTTTCCCATCTGTGAGATGGGGATGATAATTCCCACTGCCTAGGGTCATTGTCAGGGTCAAGTGAGATAATAACATAAGATGTATTATATGGGTGTGGCACATAGTCAGCCTTACTTCGTAAAGGGAAGTGGGTTTGATCTGAAGATAATGATACTATCAGCCACCAATGTCTTCAGCCCTTTGTACATATCAGACACTTCGTGTGCATTCCCTCATTCTCATTCAGACTGTGACCCATTTCCAGAGGACTTGGAATACTCACCACACAGACCCATGTGGCATGACAAGGATGCACACAGAGTGTGTGGGACTCAGACAACGGGTCACCAAGCAAGGGTCCATCCAGTCTGGAAACATCTGAAGTGGTTTCCTGGAGGTGGTGACATTGGAACTGAGTCTAGAAAGGGACAGATGATGTTGACAGAAAGAATTGCATGGGGAAAGACCTGGAGGAGAGAGAATGCTTGATTCATCAGAGGAGAGATAAGAATGGGTAAATAAGGAAATGAATAGGAAAAAGGGAGGTCACAGAAAATTAAGTGCAAATGACCCTTGATGCCCTACCCCACCCTTATGAAGAGAAATGCAAAGTCTAACGACACTGAGATATGTTTCCTCAGTCAGCTTGGCAGAAATCCAAGCGTGTGCTAGTGCACCATGTGCTGGGTGTGTGGAGAAACAGTTGCTCTCATTCACAGCAGGTTGGAGGGCAAAAGGGTACAATCCCAGCGGAGGGCAATTTAGCAATTTCCACCAAAATCACAAATGTCCTTACCTTCTGACCTGCTAGTCCATTTCTGGGAATTGCAAAACATGAATTGACATCCGTGCAAGGCAAGTCATTGCAGAATTGTTGGAAATGGCAAAAGACCGGAAATGACTCAAATGTTCACATAGGGAGGGCTGGTTAAATAAACCATGGCCCCCATCATGGAATACTATGTAGCTGTTACAAGAATGAGGGATGCTCTTTGTCTGCTGATATGGAAAGACTTCTAAGATATACTGTAATGTGAGAAAAACTAGAGGCAAAACAATGAACAGTGTGCAACCTTTTGCATTATAAAAGGGGAAAGGTAAAAATAATTTTTAAATGGCCAACAAGCACATGAAAAGATGATTGACAGCACTAATCATTAGGGAAATGCAAATCAAAACCACAATGAGATACCACTTCACACCCAGTTAGGACGGCTACTATCAAAGAAAGAAAGAAAGAAAAAGACACGTGTTGGCGAGGACATGGAGAAATTGGAACCCTTGTGCATTGCTGATAGGAATGGAAAATGTTGCAGCCATTGTAGAAAACAGGATGGTGGTTTCTCAAAAAGTAAAACATGCAATTGCTGTATGGCTCAGCAATTCCACTTCTGGGTGTATACTCAAAAGAATTGAAAGAAGGGACTCAAACAGATAATTGTACACCCATGTTCATAGGAACATTATTTACAATAGCCAAATGGTAGAAACAACACAAACGTCCATCAGCGAATGAGTGGATAAACAAAATGTGATGTGTACATTCCATGGAATATTATACAACCTTAAAAAGGAAGGAAATTCTAACTCATGCTATAACATGGATGGACCTTGAAGACATTATGCTAAGTGAAATAAGCCAGACACAAAAGGACAAACACTGTATGATTCCTCTTTTATGAGGCTCCTAGAGGGGTCAGATTCTTACAGACGGAAAGTAGAAAGGTGGTTGTCAGGGGCTGGGGAAAGGGAGAAATGAGGAGTTAGTGTTTAATGGGTACAGAGTTTTCAGATGAAAAAGTTCTGGAGATGGATGGTGATGATATTTGCACAACCATATGAGTGTACCTAAGGCCATTGAACTTAAAAATGGTGAAAATGGTTAATTTTCATGTTCTGTATATTTTAATACAATGTTTGAAAATTCTTATTTGAGGGACTGACGCTGTGGCATAGTGTTTAAGTTTGCACACTCTGCAGGGGCAGCCTGGAGTTCGTATGAGCAGGTCCTGGGCGTGGACCTACGCACCACTCATCAAGCCATGCTGAGGCGGCATCCCACATAGAAGACTTAGAAGGACCTACAACGAGGATATACAGATATGTACTGGGGCTTTGGGGAGAAAAAAGAAGAAAGGAGGAAGATTGGCAACAGATATTAGTTCAGGGCCAATATTCCTCCTTCCCCCTAAAAAACTTATTTGATTTGCATAAAGAAACTGTAGAAAACTTTGTAAGTACCTAATAGCATAGGTCACCATTGGCGACCTGGATACATAACAAATAGGGATGGGACAGAGACTTTTCATGTTTCTATACATGTAGTATACACACATTTTGGGGTCATGTAAATATAATACCTATTCACAAAGTTAAGTCGAAAAAATAAATGGAAATTACTGAGGGATGGGGTTAAACAGGGCCCCTGCTGAGGAGGACCGCAAAGCCAAATGGTGCAAAGCCTTGTATACTTCACTCGGCTGTTTGGATCCTGTGGACTTGGGGAACTCTGGAATGGCAACCAGACCTGAGAACGATCATCTCAGCCAAAGAGAAAAGAATGAACTGGAGGCTGGTGGCACCAGTGGAGACAGAGTGACCGGGGGGGCTGGGGAGGTCATTGTATAAATCCAAAGAAGAATTGATGGTGGTCTGAACTTAGGTGGTGGCCAAGGGGTGGAGAGGAGGAAACACAAGAAAGAGAGACTTAGGACACAGAAGGGCTGAGAATGAGTGACCAGTGGATGTTGAGGGCAAGAAAAGTGGGTGACTGGGTGCACAGTGGTGCTCTTCCCTAAGAGGGGGAACCAGGGACAAGAGCCGATTTGGGAGGAAACAACCCAACTCACTCCAGCTGGTGGAAGCAGAAAAGGAATTGATTGAAGGACGCTGGAGGCAGATCAGAGAATTCTGAGGGACCAGGGAAGCAGGCTCGGAGGTCACATGGCCCAGAATGGGGCCCAAAGTACAGGCACAAGGCGGCTCTGATCAAAATTTTCTGCCCCACTGCTGGGCACAGAAACCACAACATACACTGCGCTGTTGAGGCTGGCCCTGGAGTCCAGAAGCTTCTACATCACCACCATCACCAGTCCTCACTCCACACAATCAGTGTCATGTGCCCTCTGCGTTGTGGTGCTGCTTGCTTACAATCCTGTGTCTTGCATGAGTGCATCTGATTGGGAAAGTCTGGGTCCCATGTCTGTGTCATTCCTGCAAGGGATGCTGGGAAAATGAGCTTTCAGCTTTTGCTTAGAAGGGAAGAAAACTCTCAAAAGAGAGCAAAGGAGTTTAAAATAAGCTGGGCAGCCAGAATATGAACCGTGTCCATCACAAGTTTCCAGTGGGACACTCCAGTGGAGATGTCCAATGGGAAGTTGGATATTGGAGCCTGGAGTTCAGGAGTGAGGTTCTGCCTAGAGCTGGGTATTTGAGAGGCACCAGCTTAAGGAAGGGAAGTGAAGCCATGAATGAAGATAGGAGAGGGTGTGAACAGTGACAGGAAGGAGCCAGCACCAACCCTGGGGAACAGCCACATTGAAAGGCTAGGCAAAGCAGCATAAAAAGGAGGAGGAGTGGCTAGCAGGATGATGGCTTAGAAATTCAAAAGTTCAGCGGTGTCAGGAGAATATAATTAAAACAAATCCAGCAATTTCACATCCGGGTATATACCCAAAGGAAGTGAAAACAGGATTTTGTAGAGATACGTGCACTCTTGTGTTTATTGCAGCATTATTCACAATAGCCAAGATATGAGAACAACCTATATGTCCATCAGCAGATGAAAGGATAAAGAAGATGCACATGTACATGATGGACTGTTATTCAGCCATGACAAAGGAGGACATCCTGCCATTTGGGACAACATGGACCTTGAGCGCATTCCGCTAAGTGAGATATCAGACAGAGAAAGAGAGTACTGTATGATATCACTTATATGTGGAATCTGAAAAAGGCCAAACTCGTAAAATCAGAGTATAAAATGGTGGCTATCAGGGGATGGGGTTGGGGGGATAAGATAGATGGTGGTTAAGGGTACAAACTTGCAAAGAGAGTAAGGAAGCCCTAGAGATCTGATGCACAGCGCATATAGAGGATATGGGCAACAATATGGTAGTATCGTCATGAAACTTGCTAAGAGACTAGGACTTAACTGTTCCCACCACTAAAAAGGCAAGATAGTTACGTAATGTGATAGAGGTGCTGGGTAACGCTTCAATGATAATAATATTACAATGTGGAAATGGATCCAATTAACATGTTGTACACCTTAAATTTACAGTTATATGTGAAATATATTCAATCAGAAAGAAAAAAGTTTAAAAATAAAAGCAAAGCCTCCTTTCAACCCAGAAAACCTCTCCACACGGCTACAAGACAAAAAAAAAACAGTTTTATTACTGAATGAGCATTAAACCAGAATGTGACGTGCACCACAGGCAATCCGCTAGGGAACCGCAAAGACAGAAGGACAGCTCACCCCTTATCTACCCAGGCAGATACTGCCCCTCACACACGTGTTCTCAAGATACACAATACGAGTCCTCATGTAGGAGGACTTGATGGCACCATTGGTCACACTGAGTTCATTCTAAATGCATCTGGTAACTGGGGCCACCATCTGTGTTAGTTAACTGGCTTTATCCAAACGAAGAATAACCTTCTCATCCCTTTACGACTGGAGGTCGTTTTGCCCCAGGAGTGAGGTGTCCACCTCAGTTAGGCTCCTGCCCTTCCCAGAAGCTGGGAGACAGGGTGCTGTCTTCCCTGCTGATTGCATTTCAAAGAGATGGCTTTCCTGTACTTGAGAAAGACATCCCTGGGTTGTAAGGCTGGCAAGGGGCTTATTTACATTTTTAAAAGATTTCCATACATTTCAAAGGGACAGAGAAAGAATTTATAATTATACATTTTCTGAAGAAAATGCTCTGCAAGAAAGTGTGCTCTCTTTCTCTTTTTGCTCCACGGAAAATCAATTTTTCTTGCTTTCTCAGTTTGCATTGACCCTTACAGGGGTTATTGCAGGAGAACAGTGGTGCATTGCGTCAAATGCTGTAAAACTAGCCTGAGGGTCGCCCGGCAGGTTTAGTAATAAAAGTCTGCAAATACAAAAAGAAATCTCAATTCCAGTGCTTTTTTCTTCTGGAGCAGCCGACAGTTGGTATTTTTGCAATGGATCAGTCGCTTGCAATGGATTTTAGACTCTTGTAACCTGGTTTCGCCAACACAATTGGGCAAAAACCTTCCTTGCTGTAAGAGGAACTCAGACTTGACTAATCCTCATGCTGGCTCTGAAGAAGCAAATCCTGTGCTGATAAATGCGGATACAGTTTAATACCAAACAGGGGCGACCAGAAAAGACAGGTCATGTGGGAAAGAGCCATAAATCATAAAAAGGACGAACCATGGAAACCACAAAAAATTATACTAGAAATTAACCCTAGCCTCCTCCCACCAAAATCTTCCCGTTTGAAATATTAAAATATTCTTCTAAGTAACTCCTAGGTGATTATACTTAGATATTAATGACAATAAGAAAGTCTATGTTTCCAACCCAGCACTTTTTTTTATGGAACATCTTATAAGCTCCGATAAGAGAACCACAGTGAAGAGCTCCAGGTTTTGGAGAAAATTTGTGCTTCTTTCTGCGGGTAGCACTCCAACATTTGGAAAGCACTCTGGGCTTGTCACTGGGCCCCAGTGGAATCTGATGCCTGGTACACTGGACTGAGTGTCTGTGTTCCTCCAGAATTCATATGTTGACACCCTAACCCCAGTGTGAAGGTTTTTGGAGCTGGGAACTTTGGGAGGTAATTAGGTCCTGAGGGTGGAGCCCTGAGAATAGGGTTGGTGCCCAGTCTTAGTCAGAGTTCTCCAGAGAAACAGAACCAATAGGATATGTAGAGGTGTGTAGAAAGATTTATTATGAGGAATTGGTTCATGAAATTATGGAGGCTAAGAGGTCCCAGGATCTGCTGTCAGGGAAGCTGGTGGTGGAGTGCCAGTCCAAAGCTCAGGCCTGAAACCAGGGGAGCCAATGATGAGACTCTCAGTCCGTGTTTGAAGGCCGGAGAACAAGAGGGTCGGTGTCCAAGGGCAGGAGAACATGGAAGTCCCAGCCCAAGCAGAGAGCAAATTCCTCCTTCCTCCACCTTTTTGCTCTGTTCAGGCCCTCTATGGATTGGAAGCAGCCCATTCCCACAGGTGAGGGCCGTCTTTACTCAGTCCACCGGTTCAAATGCTGTTCTCTTCTGGAAACACCCTCCCGGAAATACAAAGAATACACAGAAATAGTACTTTACCAGCTATCTGGGCATCCCTTAGCATCCCCAGTTAAGTTGAACATAAAATTAAACATCACAGCATCCTTATGGGAAGAAGCCAGAGCTGGTTGACTCTCTTTTAGCCATGTGAAGCTACAGTGAGAAGTCTGCTGTCTGCAGCCCAGAGGAGGGTCCTCACCGGAAGCTAGCATGCAGGTGCCCCACCTCAGACTTCCAGCCTCCAAAACTGTTAGAAATAAATTTCTCTTGTTGATAAATCATGGTATTTTGTTATAGAAGCCTAAACTGACAAAGACACCTGGCCGTGAACACCAAGGGCATTGTGACCTGAGCTGTACATGATGCACTGGGTGCTGTCTCAGCTGCCAAACCACGATGGTGGGCATGCACAGTAGCATCCATCATCCATGGAAAAGGTGTGTGTGGGATGAGGCTCAAGCAGGAATGGAGGGCACAGGTGAAAGCCCCAGCAGGTGGCTCAGATGCCCATGGCAACTGCTCCTCCTGCTGCTTCCTCCACCCAAACTATGGGCTCATGGGAATCCTTTGTGATCTGTTTACAGAGGAGAGAAAGCACAGACCAAGTTTAGGGATGGAGCTGTATGGTAGGCTGGCACCAGACAGAAGAGGATGGCTGCTGGCTTAGCACTCTGTTCATGAAAGAGTGATATAGGGACATTCTTCAAGTGGCAAAACCTCAGGGGTCCACCTTGGGGGAGGCAGGATGTCCTTAGGCCCACTTCTGCATGGATCCATGGTGAGCCACCTGGTCAAGAACTTGGAAACAATAAAAGCATAAAATTAAGACAGGGAGGATATGTGGATGGTCCTCTGGGGATGGGCACAGAGAGTGAAGATGTTCACGTCCCACATGAATGCCCGCCAGATGCATGCAGAGAGGAGGAGGAACTCGCTATGTAGTGGACAGCGTCAGGCAGCATCTTTCCCCATCAGTGCTTGCTCATTGTGCCCATGTGCAAAGTAGCCATGTAGGCAGGGGTGGAGGCTCTGCATGGTTACAAGTGGGCTCACTCACCCCAAGGCTGACCTGGCTGTTGACTGTACTCAGTGCCCAAACCAAGAGAGGTAGAGGCCAACGCTAACCTGCTATGGTGTCATTCTATGGCAGGGCTACGCAGGACGTGCCCCATCATGGAGGGGACTGAGATTTATCTTCATAGGGATAGACACAAACTGTGGTCTCTGATTTACCCTCCTTCTACTCAATGCTTCTGTCAACACCGCCATTTGAGAACTTAGAAAATGTGTTTTCTATTGCTATGGTACGCTATGAAGTATGGTTTCCAAAGAGGCCATTTTAAGGCAAGGGAAATGAGGCCATCAACTCACATCCATGGAGATCACTGATCTTCCCAGGTGCCCCATTACACAGAGACAGTTGGCCTTTCGGGATGTGGAACGGCCCATGTTGGCACCAGGGCACCAGGTAAGAGATCGTACCCTTCCATCCAACAGGAAATGCTGTATGTCTTAAACCAGTGGCCAGTCTATCACAGCATGTCCACTATAGCTGAAATGCAGGGGGTCATGAAACAAGGAGGGATAAGGGAGTGCCCCCTCCCTCTAGTACACCTAACAGCCCACTTAAAGGATTTTTGCTTCTGCTCCCTGTGACTTTGGAGTTGGTGTGGGTGAGGAAGCCCATCGTAGTTCCAATCAATTGGAAGTCATGACTGCCCCCTGGCCATTTTGTGCTCCTCATGCTGCTCAAACAACAGGCAGCGAAGAGGGTCACTGCGCTGATTGCCAGAGGGGACCTGACTACCAGAGGGAGGTTGGGCTGCTGGGTCAAGGAGGACTCTGGCAGCCAAGTGATATGTTCGTGCGTACATCTTCCTATTTCATTGGCAAGTGGCCCTGTTCAATGGAAGACTGCAGAAACTCAATAAAGACAAGCCCATCAAACACTCTCTTCCCATCAGAATGAAGATTTGCATCACACAACAATTGTTTAAACTACGTGTTGGCAGGTGGTAAGGACTGTGGAACAGGTGGTAGAATAAGGCAGCTCCGATTACCACCAGCTCCACAGCCAGGACCCTCAGATTTGTTTTACAGGATTTTCTCCTCTCATTATGGTATTTGAGGAACTTGTCATCAAACACTCTGGGGGTCTGACTCATTGTCCTTAGCAAATCACGTTACAATGATTAGGTAACAGATGGGAATTGTGTGCCTTCAATATTGAGGACTCTGATTTTCACCTGGACAAAGGAAAAGGGTGGATACTGGGGAGGAAAAGGGTGGACTGTGCTGAACACTTTCTGTTTCCTTCTCCAGATTCACTCTCTCCTCTTCTCTCCCCTGCCCTGCACTGTGGGTGGCAGAGCTATGAGAACTGCATCAATGGGCTCTCCTGGCTTCCTCCTGGGTTCAGTCAATGGGGAGCCCCAACAGGAGACCAGAGGGAGGACACTGAGTCAGGTTGGGGTATTAACTCCCTAGCTCCCCCCTTGTAGTGTCACTGTGGGCTGGACGGATTATTCAGCCTGAGATCAGAGCTCCTGTCAGGCAGGTCTCTCTAAACCTCTCTCATCCCTCCCTCCAGACTCTAGCAATGGTAATAACCTCTTCTCAGCCTTTCAGGCCTGGATGATAACAGACCCAAGGATATCAGCCTCAGGAAACTGTGCAAACCCACTTGTTTCTCTACTTCAAGCAAACCCTTATGTCAAGATATTCACGTGGGGTGAGCCCTCTGTTTGTGCTGGGTCCCTGAATGCTAAGTAGAAGCCCCATTGGGTGAAGTCCATCTTCACCTCCCAAGTCATGGTGATGTCCAAATAGCTTTGTTGGCCGCACCCTAAAGTCTCTGCTGCCACCCAAGCTGGAATGGGGATGTGTACCAGACCAGTGAAGGATGGACCTGAGATGGGGAATCTCCCACAGATTCCTCTCCTCCCCTGTGCCAGATTTCTGGGTGTCCTGCCCTCCCCTCCCCTCACATAGAGAAACCCCAGCACTGGGGGAAAGGACGATGTCTTTATTATCAGGCACATGTGGCCACTGCTTGAATGTCAACTCTCCCACAGGGCAAGTCCAGCTGCTCCCAGGCCCTTCCATATGTGTCATCAGGCCACAAAGTGTGTGTGGATGATAATTCATGGAGAAGATGGGAAAATAATCCAGTGTTGGGTTATGAGGTCAGAGGGAGGGTTGGGTTTAGGGGGTTAGGAGGGGCAAAGAATCAAGGGGAAATGGGGTCAGCAGGGAGGGCACCCCACTCGAAAGGGCTAAGGATAGCCCCAGCACCACCACCAAAGCCATGTAGGAGGTAGGGTCAGCTCCAGCTTGGAGAAAAGGGCCATCCTCATCCTCATTCTCATTCTCATTCTCATACCCAGAGTTCTCCATCACGGAGAAGACCCCAATATTGCGGACATGGTTCAACAGATATCTGGAAGGTTGGGCCATGCAGCCCTGCAGGTCCAATGAGGAGGACAGCCCACCTAGAGGATGAAGATTAAATCAGAGAACTCAAAGCAAAGCCCACTGAAATTCCTAAGACCCAGGAATCCCAGATGCGCCCTCTCCCTGGTCAGACCAGGAGATCAGCCTCTTCGTCCCTCCTCCCTTAGACTGGACATCGGGGTCCTCAACCTCCCACCCCCAAACCCGTGAGTCAGGAACTCAGGCCACCTCCAACCTCAGGACCAGTGAATCCAGAACCTGATCCCTTCATCCTTGAGACCATCAGTACTCACCTCCCCTGAGATTTATAGAACCACGGTAACAACGAATGGTGCCCTTGGGGCAGGTAACAATATCAGAGTTCTGTGAGCAGGATCCAAACAACTGAACACAGGCAGGACACTGCAGGTCTCCAGGGACAGGGGGAGCTGGGGAGCAGAGAGAAGGTTGGGGTGCACAGCTCTGCTCCTCCCTGCAGCCACCTTCTTTGTGACCCGGAGCCCCTTGTCTCTGGGCCCCATCTCTGAGTGTCCCTGGTCCCACCCAGCGTGCTGGGATCCCACACCTGGACGGGGGATGGCGTCCAACAGGACACTGCTGCTGTCGGCCCTGTTGCACCCGCTGGAGGAGCAGAACCGGGCGTAGGAGGCGACGAGCATTCCGGGGGGCCCCGAGTGGACGGTGACAGTCGGGGATTCATGTGTCCTGATCTGGGTGCAGCCCTTGCTCCCCACTATGAGTGATCTGTGTCCTGAGGGATGAGATAGTGACAGCCGGGCTGAGGAAGGGAGGCCCCAAGGGAGGCAGGAGCTCAGCAGGCAGAGGGTGAGTGCAGGTTCCTTGAGCACAAACAACAGCACGGGTCACCTGGAATGTGGGGAAGACAGTGGGGGGGCCAGAGGCTGGGTCCTCCTCCAGCGCTGCCAGCTCTCAGTTCTTGTGCCAACGTCACCTTCGCAGCAGAGCCTCCCCTGAGTACCCATTATCACCTTGCAACCTTCCCCTCACTCTCTCTCTCTCCTATCCCTGTGGGATTTCGCTCCATAGCTCTTATCTCCACACCATATCTTGCTCTCTGTTTTTGGCCATTTTTCTGTTTCCCCCGGCTCATAAAGCTGCACAAAGGCAGGTGCAGTGGGATCTAGGATGCCTGGCACACAGCAGATGCTCCATAAACCTTGAATGAAGCCTATGGGTCCCCCTGTGCCAGCTCTACTCTCAGCCCTTTGCATGGACTATCGAGTCTATCCACACGACCACCCAGCAAGGTAGGTAGTATTATTGCTCCCAGTTTTCAGAAGGGGAAAGCAAGGCACAGAAAGAAGAAGAGTTGGGTTTAGAGCTCCAGGTGTGAAGGGAACTGGGCAGGAAAGCAGGGACAGAATCCAGGGTGGGGAAGCCTGGGCCCCAGCGCAGGGGCCATACCTCTTGCACAGCCCACGCACCTACGTCTACCAGCAGAAGCGTCTCCTGACACATCTCTCCAGCCTCACACGTCTGGGACCCACTCGCGGTCCATTCGACGGGTGTCTGAGCCGAGTTTCGCTGCAACTTCACCATAACTCCCCGTTGACAGGTCAGGACAGCTTGGTTGGATGAAGCAGAGTCTGGGAAAGCCATGGAAACAGCCGTGTCTGTCCCTCCAGGTCCCAGGCTTGGAGATGATCACATTCCTGAGTCACACTCCAGGTGACCTGGCCACAGAGTCCTTCAATATCAGACTTTGAAGGGACCTTGGAAGTCTGAGCCCTACCTCCTTTCTTTGTCTTGTTTTTGCTCAAACACCTGCAGGGACCTCTCCCAAGATCCTGGAGAAAGGCAACTCCTCCCTTGGGAGTGAGGGAGATGGAGGGCTCCCCCTCAGCCTGAGCCAATTTCCACTGTCCTCTCTCGGCCTCAAGGTCCTCGTCCGGATAATGAGGAGGATAGTGTGACACCATGTATTTCTTTTCACTGAGGAGGCACATGTTCTAAACAAAAAGATGCAAAGGCCTGCCGTGCACTGAGCATTTACTACGAGCCTGGCTGTCCTGATTGCTCCCTGGATTAGCCTCCTGACACGAGCCAAGGAGCTTATGTGCTTTGATCACTTTATTTCCCCACAGCAACCCCCAAAGTAGGTGGTGTTATCATCATCACCCCATTTCAAGATGGGAAACAGAGGCAGAGGAGTTGTTCAGTAGCTTGCTCGAGGGCCCACCACCAGTCAGGGGACTCAGAACTCAGGCGTTCTGGCCCCTTGGGGTGAGCGATGGGGAAGACAGGAATCAATGACCGTGCTTGGCTACCTCGGCTCCTGTGGCCCTCAGGAGTCTAGTGTGAAAACCCTGAGCCCAGATCTTCTCTCAAGGCCATCACAGTGAGTTGTCCCTTGAGGCAGAAAGTCCCGGGCTGATGACACAACATCCATAAACAGAGGTAATCTTCAGGACAGCCCCATGACGGAGGACCACTCATTTCATCACAGACGACAAAATCGCAGCTTCTGCTGCCTTCCTCCCAGCCTTGCTCTGCTCTCCCCACCCCCATCTGCCCCACCTTGGTCAACGGCGGTTCCTTCCAGCAGTTGCTCAAGTCATTCCTGACAATCCCCTCCCTCTGACACCCTGTGTTGGGCCCATCAGGAAATCCTGTTGTCTTAAGCTGCAAGATACCCCCAGAACCTGACCAGGTCTCGCCACCTCTACAGCTTCCAAGACGCCCCTGGCTCTCACCTGCTTCCTCCTGGGTCTCCATGGGGGTCCCCTCCCCCACTCCCACATATCCCTCACTCTATTCTTCACCCAATAACCAGAAGGATCCCCATAAAGGTAAGTTGATTCCTGTCTCTCCTCTGCTCAGACCCTCCATAGGTGGTCTGAATCCCATCCCAGTCAGAATCGAATTCCAAGTCCTTAAATTGGCCCCAAAGGCTCTAGGTGATCTGGCCTCCCCTCCCTCTCTGTCTCTCTGTCCTGCTCTGCTCTGCCTTGATCACATTGTTAGAGCCACACTGGCCTCTAGGCTCCTCCTTGAACACACAGCAGGCATATGGCCACCCCAGGGCCTTTGCATATACTCCATTGCTCCTGGCTCTCTGGAATTGTCTCCTCCTTCCTGAATTGCTTGAAAAAGGCTCAAAGAGGTGTTGACCCTCAATAGCTGGTTCAGTGGCAGAGCCCAGACAGGGAGCCAACATCTCTCTGATTCAGACATTAAGCTCTTTAACTGCTGTGCTCTCCTGGCTGGGCTGCCCCACCCTTCTCCCTGGGAGCAGCGCCCAGTTGCTTAGGGGAGGTCAAGGCCCTTCACCTTCCAACCCTTTTGTTCTTCCTCAGCTTGGGGTCCTGCTTTGGCCCATCTTGGGCAGACTGTGCTCTTGCCCGAGCCCTCTGCCACCCCCATGCCTTCGCAGGGGCTGCTCTGGCTCCAGGCATGCCCTTCTCTCCTCCATATATTCCCTGACCTCTTGTCGTACCCAGTTTCTGATGCCTGGTCTTGCCGATGGTCAGGAAATACTTGCTAAACTGCTGAACTGAACAGAACCAGGGAAGCCAAACACATCCTCCAAGATCTGGCTCCAATGTCGAAAGCTAACCAAACATGGATTGTGATAGGAACATTCATTTGTGGCATAAAAGCTGTGTTTCATGTGGCATGTGTGTGGTGTGTGTAGTGTATGTGTGTGGTATGTCTGCAGAGGTGTAGTATTTGTGTGGTGTGTATGGAGTGTGTGATATGCATATGGCATGTTTGTATGGAGTGGGTGGCGTGTGCGTATGGAGTGTTAGGGATGTGTGGTGGGTGTGTGTGTAGTGACACTGTGTGTGTGCTGTATGTGGTATGTGTTTGTTGTGAGGGAGTGGCATGGTGTGTGTTCTGTGTGCGTTTTCTTTGTGTGTGACGTGTGGTGTATTGCGTGTGAGGTGGGTGGTCTGTATAGTGTGTAAGGTTTGTGGTGTGTGTGGTACATGTGAGGTGTAAGGAGATGTGTGTGTGGTATGGGATGTGTGGTGTGTATGTGGCATGGTGTGTGGTGTGTATGTGTGTGTGTGTGTTATATTTGTGTGTGTAGCGTGCGTTCTGTCTGAACTGTTTCTGAAACACCTTCTGGATTACGAATGTCAGCTGGTCCCAGCTTGAGGGCCGGACAACTAAACCAGCATTAATCAGGAGAGACTCAGACTCTGCCCCTCCCTGCTCAGCCCCCTTCCGTGGCTCCCCTGCCCTCAGGAGAAAGGCCAACTCCTCAGCCTGGCCTTGTGGGGACATCACCAGGCCCCACCCACCTCTCTGGTCCCCACCAATATCCATTCTCAAGATACGCCAGGTCGTTTCCTGGCTCCCTGGCCTTGCCCGAGCTCTTCCTTCTGCTTGGAATGGCTCTCCCTTCATCGCCCACACCCACCTCGTCTACCTGGAAAACTTGTAATCACCCGAGGCCCGGCTGTACCCCGCCCTCTTGATGAGCCATCTCAGGCAGAGCCAAGGACGACTTCCTGAAAACAGCAGGCTCAGCCCACCTCCAGGCCTTTGCACATGCTCTTCCCTCTGCCTGCTCCTGACCTTTTCCTCTTCTTCAAATAAGTTAGAGCTCATCTTTAAAACACGGCTCACAGATCACCTCCTTTGTGCAGGCCTGCTTGATACCCACCCCCAGGAGATAAGTATTTTCCCTCCTCTGAGCTCCCCAGACCGCCTCCCACACAGCCCTGTGACCATCTGCTCCATGATGTCTCCCCTCCTAGTCCTGAGCAGGGATGGGGTCTGAGTCCTCTGGAGTCTCCATGGGAGACCTTGAATCCTGCATGAACTCACTTGCAAATAAATACCGGGCACCCATTCTGAGCTGGCTCTTGTGCTGTCCACGTCTGGAAACCTCGGGTCAGTGACATCCAGGCCCTGTCCTCAGGCCCCCAGTCCAGCCAGAGGCATCGAAGCACAAAGAGGAAAGTTTGCTGAACTCACTCAGCTCTTTTCTTAAAGTTGTAGGGTCAGGGTGCCATGGGAAGACAAGGAAACTGAGGCTCAGACCGGGACAGCACTTCCTTCCCTCTCTGAAGTCCCTTGACCCCTCCCTGCATGCAGTGGCCCTTCCCATGGAGACACTCCATGCCACTTTCAGTCTGCCCCTTGAGTGGTTTCCATGAGGAAGTGGGCACCCTCCCAGTGTCCCCATTTGGCTCTTGCTTGCCCTGTCACACTGGGAGCACCCTCAGTGTTCTCTGGTCTTCTTCCCTAGGCAGCAGGGCTGCTGGGGTGCTCCAGGACCATGGGTGGGGTGGGTGTGAGTGGGGTGAGGTGATCGAGGAGAAGTGGGAGACCCAGGGTTACCCTAGGCCAGGGGTGTGGAGAATGGAATTGGAAGCACTGAGTCACTCCCAGCATGAAAACCAGTGGGCGCTCCTGCCCTCACTTCCGCACTTGATGGAGAAAGTGGAATGCACAGCAGCCACCCTCTCCGCCCCTCTGACCTTCCTCTCTGCTCTGGGGTTCCCCTCCCGCCTGGACAGGCCACCCTGACTTAGTCGGCCCAAACCTGATCATCAATTAAAACATCCAGCGGTGGGTTCCAGCCCTGAATATCTGTCGCCTGGACCATGTGCCCTCTCTCTCCCCTGAAACCGGACACCTCTTAGTGGCACCCCCATCGAAGTGCCTACCAGGAGAATCCCTCCCTTTGCACACCCTGAGTGAGGAGCAAACTCCTAAATTACTTGCGGGTGCTGGCTTTCGTGGGATGTGTTCGGGTGTCCCACTTTCACAAGGGTCACAGTGCCCAAGGCTGCAGTGCAGGGCACGGCCTCGTCTCCCGCACGAGGGACTCACCTTCAGGGTTGCAGGACTCACGCACAGTCAGGGCCCCAATTTTTTGAGTGTTATTAAGCAGGTTGCAGCCTGCTTGAGACGTGCACCCCTGCACTCTCAGATTGGTGGCGATGCCCCCTGTCGAAAGGAGGAGAGAGGGAGAGAGGGAGATGCTCCCAGTGGGACCACGCAACCTTCAGGGGAGGCGCAGCTCCACGAAGCCAGGCCCACCCTCCTCCAGTTCCCAGCCCTCAGCTACCCTCCCTCCCAGAGACCCAGATCCCGGCCCTCAGACCTCCCCTTCAGTGCCCCCAGGGACCCCGATGTCCCGCCTCACCTCCCCTGATCAGGAGGATCCCGTTGTAGCAATGTGTGTCCCCAGCAGGGCAGGTCAGCTCTGTTGCAGATGCACAGCCTTCTGTGGACAAGCAGACTGGGCACCTCACGGACCCTGGGACTGGGAGATGAGAGACAGAGAGAGAGGAAGAGAGAGTTCTGCCTTCAGATCAGGGGTTTTCTCTCCACCCCGCTTTTGCTTGCCCCAGAAGTCAATCTCCCCAGTCTCCCCCAAAACGTGCCCTCCTCGGGCTCCTGTCATGCAGGCCTGGGGTGCAGGGAATTAGGGACTGTCCCTCTGTGCTAACCTCACCCCCCTCAGCCCTGTCGCTCCCCTCCTCCCCACACTCACTTTTCCCTCCTCCTCCTCCCCCTCCTCCCTCAGGCACCTGTTGGGGGCAATGAGTCCCAGAGTGGGAGGGTGTTGGGGACATTGTTGCATAAGTCCTCGTTGCGGCACACGTGGGTGTAGGAGACGATGGAGAGGCCGGGGCCTGCCCTGTGCTGGGTGACACGGGCCTCCTGATCTGGCTCCGGGGTGCAGCCCTTGCTGACCACCAGGTTCACATGGGGTCCTGGACCAAGAGAGGGAGGGAGGCCGTGGTGGGGTCAGGACTCCGGGTCTTAGAGAGACGGTCTATATCGTGGCCTGGGGTGGGAGACTGGACAGATGGTGACTGGGCACCCAAGAGTTTGTCCCAGCTGGGGAGGGGACAGCTCCTGGTACGACGGGAGGGGTCCTCTGAGTTCCCATACAGAATGCAGGGAGGGCTGGGTGTGGGGAGGGATGTCTCTACACAGGAGAGGGTGGGAGCCAGGCTTGGGGCCTACGGGGCTTTTCTCACCATTCTCAGTGAGCAGCAGTGTGTCTTGGCAACCCCAGCCATCCTCACAGGCTTGCTGATTCGTCACCGTCCAGTGGAGGGGCATGTCCGATACATTCATCACAGCCTCACCTGTCCCTAACTGACAGATCAGGGCCTGCACTCCTGAAATGGGAAGAGCAAATCCATCTCAGCCCATCCTCCAGGGAAGTCCCCCCAGGTTGGGGTCCTCACTCACGCGGCAGCATGATGGCGATGCCCAGGAGGGCCAGCGGCAGGGCAGGGCTCATGATCAGGGCAGCTGGACTCTCTCGCTCCTGCTCTTTCTCTCAGGAAACCGAGACCTTTTATATCTCACCCCATCCCAGGCAGTTCAGGAAAGGGGTGGGGAGGGGAGGCCCTTGCTTAAGGAGGCCTGGGCCCACCCTCTGAATCTCAATGGCTTAAAGGCTGAGAAATCTGGGTCGTCCCTCCTCCCTCAGATCCAGGGGTCCAGGCCCCCAGCCCCCTCAACAGTTAGAATCTGAGGCATCCTCGGCCCCAGACCCCCTGATCCAGCTCTTCCCTCCTGAGCCCAGCTATCTGGGTCCCCACCCCCACCGTGTTTCAGGGTAGTTTGGGTTGCGGTTTCTTCATCTTTCATGGCAACCTGGCCAACTTCAGGTCCCAGGTGGGGAAATGGCCCAACTGCCTGTGAGGACATTGTGTGGCGGGTATTGGCGGGTCCCCACGTTTTCTCTATCCTAACCTCTGCCCCCATGGATTCCTACTTCTCTTTTCTTTCTCTTTCCTTCCTACATTGCTTTCCTTTCTATTCCCTTTTTCATAAGCTTTCCTCATGCTTTTCTTCTTCTTCTGTTCTCTCTCCTCCAGCACAACACGGCCCATAGAGTTTCCACTTCCTGCCACCCGGGAGGGAGCTGAAGTATGACAGGGGACGGGGCTGGTGGTGGAGACTGAATATCTGTGAAGGAATTAGGTATTCTTTGACAAAGCCAAGTTTCTTTGCCAGAAACAGATGGGAGCAGTGGTGTGCTGGAAAACCAGTTGGGGACCTGGAATTGGCCACCCCAAGACATGTCTCTTTGGCATCAGGATTATTTGAGGCTGATTGCTTTTGATAAAATGGGACAGGCAAGGAGGCTCTGAGGAATGGAACTTGCCCTTTGTTAGGACACGTTTACATTTGTGGGGTAAATCTCTATCTGTAAAGGGTGCCTCCGTCTCTGTACCACGAAGAAGAAAGGAGATGACCTTCTCTCTAAAAACTCTTAAGCAATACCAAAGGCAAGGACTTAAATCTGCATTTTATTGTGCTAGTCTGGTAACCTCCTGTAACTGACTTCCCTCCCCCTCCCAACGTTGGCATTTCTTAAGGATTAAGCATCTTTCCTTAGGCTAGGAACTGATTGCTGTGCTCACCTGTGACCGCCCAGCTCCAGACAATCGACTTGCCTCTGGCTACGCCCTCTGAGACAGCAGACCACTACCTGCTGTGTCCATCAAGCGCTGTGCTGACAGGGCAATCTTGTGACTATTGTGGGAGGGACATTTCAATCACATGTGAAACACCCTGTTTGGGGGTATATAACCACTCTGTGCACCCCACTTCTTCGGTGCCCTTTCTTCCTTCGGGAAGAAAGACCCCGGGCCATGGTCCTCATAAAGCTTTGTTTAATTTTCTCTTGCTATTCTGTCTCATGTGAATTTAATTCATTCTCCGGCCAGACGAACCCACATTTGGGAAGAGGAAATGTCTTCCTCCCCTACACCAGCTTTTCAGAAAAACAGCCTCAACATAACCCGCCTTATACTGTTGGCCCATTTCTGTGGTGTAATTGCTTCTAACACTTCTTTTAATTGTTAAGTTAAAATCTTAACACTGATTTTAAGCTACCAAGGGTTTGACAACCAGCTCCCAATATTCCTAAATATTTAACAATTGGCTTTTGCGAGCCTGTGCCAACCAGCTCTAGCACACTGGGTAGGAGAGAGGCAGGAAAGAATGAGGAATATCTGTCAGTGACTGCAGAGGCTCAATGTGGGTATCTGATAAGGAGAGAGGAAAGGGAGAAAGGCGAGGATGAGAAAAATATAGAGAAGAAAGAGCAATGACTATGTGCTTCCCAGTTGCATATTTAGTTTTGACACTTTGACGTGTTCTGTTTTATTTGTGTTTGCAAGTTTAAACTTTGCCACCTAGGCGGAAACATGTTTCTCTCATCTCCCACTGCATCTACACCACTACTGTGGTAGACCGTATGTACTTAATAAATATTTACTGAACGAATGAATGGAGAGGGAAATATGGCAACAGAAGCATCACTACGTTTGTATAGGTTGTGCACTGTACAAACACCGTCCTTTCCCAACAGGGCACATTGATGCCGTCCGGAGTGGTGCCCTTTGGAGTTGTATGTGCCCTCAAACAGTGTCCCTGGAGGAAGTAGGGAAAGAAGGGTGGGCAAAGAGGTACATAGGGTCATAGGTAGTCAGTTAAATGTCTTGTGTTAGTCTTACTTTTCCGAGGCTGGACTTCATGCCAGGCACATTTCCAGTTACTGGGGATATAGGAAGAGCAAAAAGAATGAGGCTATTCCTTGTGTTGAGCTTGCAGCTTAGTGAGGGAGACAGACCCTAACAAATACATGAACACACTAAAATGTTAGATGGTTCTGGCTCCTCTGCAGAGAGGGGAAACTAGGTAATGCGAAAAGAAGTGACTGAGCTGGGTTCAGGGAGGGCCTCCCTGAGGAGGTGACATTTGAGGCAAGAGCAGAATGAGAAGAAAGAGCCACCCATGGAAAGACACACAGAAAGAGCATTCCAGGCAGAGGGAAGAGCAGGTGCAAAGGCCCTGAGGTGGGACCGTGCGTGGCTTATGTGAGGATTAGAGAGATAGCAGGTGGCTGGGTGGTGGTGGGGGAGATGGAGAGTGATAGGAGATGAGATTGGAAAGGCTGGCAGGGCCAGCAATGCAAGACTAAGTCAGGACATTAAGGCAACCTTCCTGGGGGTCCTGCGTCTTGCAAGAGGGAAATGCAGAGGCTAGGGGTGGGACTGTTTAGCAACAAGTCTGATAGTCCCTGGTGTGACACACTGTCTGCTACCAGGCTGATTCTGCTGCTTCCTGATTGTGTAGCCTTGGGTCACTGACGTCCCCTCTCCAACCTTCATCGTCCTCTTCTGTAAAGTAGGTGTGATGGCTATCTGCACCCCCTGGGTCGTGGTAAGGGTTGAGGGATATAACCCAAAGTCGATTCTCAACAAACAATAAAAATCATGAACATGATGAGCCCCCACTCTGTTCCAAGCCCTAGTCTAAGCACTTTGTATGTTTCAGCTCACTAAATCATGACCACATCTATGAGGGTGGTCCTATTCATAGTCCAGTATTTTTGGTAAAGAAACTGAGCCCCAGAGGAGTTAAGTAACTTGCCCAAGGTCACACAATGTGGCAGAGATGACTGCCCACCAAAGATCCATGCTCCCTTCAGGGTGTAGAGATGTTACAAGGGGAGACTGCCCAGCCAGCGACTACATTTCCCAGCAACCCTTGCCTCTAGGTGAACCATGTGACTAGCTCCCACCGATGGAAAGTGGGTGGAAACTGCCCAACTAAGGACTACATTTCCCAGCACCCCCTTGCCTCTTGGTGGACCACATGACTAATTCCCACCAATGAAATGCAGGCAGAAATGACTGGTGTCACTTCTGAGCCTGAGTGGTTGAGAAGCAGGAGTGCCTTCTCCTTCCTCCATCTATGTTGAGTCCAAGGTGACCTTGGAGCCACATGCAAGACTCCGAGTCCTCGTAGACCTGATGTGCTTGGGGGTAGTCACACAATAAAGCAAACAACAGCAACAATGATATGTTAGAATTAAATAAGGCATGCTTGGAGTGGTTTCCCCCCCTCCTTTTTCTTTAAAAGATGGTGTTCAGGGAAATCCTTACTGAAAAGGCAACATTTAAGCAAAGCCATCAAGGAAGTGAAGGAACTAGCTCTGGGTCTCTGAGGGCATCTGAGCAGCAAGGAGGAGGCCCAGCTGGAGCAGAGAGAGGGAGAGATGAGAGCAGATGAAGTCAGAGAGGGAGGGGCTGGATGGTGAGGGCCTCCCGGGCCTTGTGGCCAGGACTGTGGCTTTATTCTGAGTGAGCTGGGCAGCCACTGAGGGTTCAGAGCAGAGGAGGGACGTGAGTGATGCGTGTTCTGTCAGGATGCCTGTGGTTGCTGGGTTGAGCGCAGGGAGCCCGGTGAGGAGGTGACTGCAGTAATCCAAGTGAGAGGTGGCAGTGGCCCGATGATGTGGGAAGGAATCAGTTTCTGGATCTGTTCTGAAAGTGGAGTCCAGAGGATTTGCTGAAGGGTTGGTTGTGGGGTGTGAGAACAAGAGAGGAGCTGGGAAAACTCCAAGGTGGCCCCTCCCGAGATGGGCAAAGAGTCTGGGGCAGCAAAATGAGATCAGAAATTTGGCTTGGGATCAAGAATCTGAGGGCATCTTGAAATGCCTTTTGGATATCAGCTGTCAAGTCATAGTTGGATGTCAGCAGTCAAGTCCGTTTTGTCTCTCTGGTTCACTGCTGTCCCTCAGGCCCAGGACAGCACCTGGTACCCATTACACTTTTTTGGGAATCAACAAATAAACAAGGCATGGGCAATCAGAGTGTTTCCTGGAACCCCATACACAATATCTCTTACTGACTAAGAAAATACAGAGACACACAAAATTACCAAGACTCTGGGGCCCTGATAAACCCATTTTTTTCTGGTAAATCACATCAGAATCTCCATCGAGTATTCATGCTGTGTGTGCTTGTGGAAGTAAATTGAGGTAAACCTAAAATTGCCTGGGTGATATGTATAGATCTATAGGCTGGTCCCTCTGCTGCTCCTGGGATGAGAATCACTGCCTAAGGCCTATCTCTCTGAGAACAGAGAGAAGGAGACGGGGTGAAGGGTACCTGTCAAGGTGTGAGAGGTCTTAGGGAGAGAGGAGAGTGGAAACAAAGTCTTCTGAAACTCCCTGAGCACCTGCTATATGCAGATCACGTACATTATCATAATCACTTCTAGCATCACACCTGCCTGGTCATTTTTCACATGAGATGAAAGGGTGTTTTCTTCCAACAACCAATTCTGCAACTGGGTGTCCGACAATTCAATTCAGTTCTGACACTAGCTACCTGGAGTCGGTGCAGACCTCCAGGTTGAAGGCTCAGACCTGCAAGACTGCTGCACTTCAAATGCCAGTTACAAATGGGGCGCCCAGGCCACCCACATGTCTGCCTGGCTGACTACAAATTAGGGGGTTCCCACAGTCCCCCTCAGGTTTTATCATTCTCTCGAATGACTCACAGAACTCAGGAAAGGGTTTTACTTACTATGACTGGTTTATTGTGAGGACACAACTCAGGAAGAGCCAAATGGAAGAGAGGCATGGGGCACAGTACAGGAGAAGGGGCATGGAGCTTCCATGGCTCCCCCTCCTCCCAGGCATGCCACTCTCCCAGCACCTTGATGTGTTTCCCAACATGGAAGCTCTGTGAACCCTGTCAGATAGGGGTTTCTCTAGAAGTCTCGTTACCTAGGCTTGATTGGCTAAATCACTGGCCATTGGTGATTAATTCAATCTCTAGCCACTCTCCCTTCCCCAGAGGCTGAGAGTTGGGGCTGAAAGTTCCAAGGATCCAATCAAGACTTGGTCTTTTTGGTTGCCAGCCCCCATGGTAAGCCCATCAACACTTACCTCATTAGAACAAAAGACACTCCTATCACCCTTATCAGTCAGAAAATTCTAAGGGTTTTAGGAGCTCTGAGTCAGGCAGAAGGACAAAGACCAAAGATGTTTCTATGAAATCACATGAGGAAACTGAGGCTTCGTGAGGTGGGGTCACTTGCCCAGAGTCACACAAGCTGCAAATGGGAGAGCTGGGATTTGGACCCAGTCATGCAATATGTTGTCAGTTGGCACTTGGCATCTATATTCCCCCCCATATCAGAAGAACCGAAAGGCCAATACTACCTTTTTTTTCACCTCCCAACAAATGAGTTTCCACATCTAATTTAAATTCTGAGACACACTTGTGTGAGATTCAGAAGGTGGGAGGGAGACGGAAGCAACTATTTCTGCTATTGGGTTGGCTGATGTGTGGCAGACACAAGCTTTATGGGAAGAGGCAGGTGTTTCTTTACTTCTGGGTGGGGGCTGTGGCAGTGTGACCTTGAAATCAGACTTCAGTGACAACTCCCTAACCTCCATTTCTCCAGCCTTTCAATTGTTTTAAAAGCACCTAATTCCCTATGTTAAAGACCTTTCTGATAGAAATACCTAGAGGGGTTTCTGTTTTCATGATGAAACTTTGAAAGGTATACCAGTTAAGCTTTTACCAATATCTATGGTGTTTTTAGCAACACATGGTAAATATGGCGGCCAGGGGTAGAAGTGAGAGAAAAGGGAGTAGTGGGGATCAGAGAGAGACCTTAGAATAAGAATGAGTGTTTCTGGGTCCTTGATATGAGTCCCGTGAAAATGGAGTTGGGGAGGGGAAGGAGGAATGGGAAGGGAGTGGGGCCGGCCTGGTGGTGCAGCAGTTAAGTTTGTACATTCCACTTTGGCGGCCCAGGGTTGGCCGGTTTGGATCCCGGATGCAGACCCATGCACTGCTTGTCAAGCCATGCTGTAGCAGGAGTCCCACATATAAAGTATAGGAATGTGAGCACAGATGTCAGCTCAGGGCCAATCTTCCTCAGCATAAAGAGGAGGATTGGCAGCAGATGTTAGCTCCGGCCTAATCCTCCTCAAAAAAAAGGGGGAAGGTAGGGATAGATAGGTGGGGGTCCCTCTGCAGATTTTCCTGCCCACAGCTCTGGACAGAAAAGGCACAGCCCTGGAAGAGTGGTCCCCTAATCATATTGCATTCCTCCTCATAATAGTTCTGTTTTAGAACCCACTGGGACTACCTATCTGGGAGGTCTTCTAAAATTAAAGAAGAGGGCCAGCTGGTAGTGCAGCAGTTAAGTGCACATGATCTGCCCCCGTAGCCCGGGCTCCACTGGTTCAGATCCCTGGCGTGGACCTACCTACAGCTTATCAAGCCACGCTGTGGCAGGTATCCCACGTATAAAATAGAGGAACATGGGCACGGATGTTAGCTTAGGGCCAATATCCTCACAAAAAGAGGAGGATTGGTGGCAGATGTTAGCTCAGAGCTAATCTTCGTCTTGAAAATGAAAGTTAAGTTAAAGAAGAGCCTTCCCCAGGTGCTGAGGAAGAAAGGACCCCTAGGTTGATTCTCAAGTCTGCGATCTTGAGGCTGCAGAGCTGGCCCAAGGGCCACTATATATTATCTCCTATCCTTCAGGAAATGACTTCACCTTTATAAGTCTCAGTGTCCATATTTAAAAATGGTGACAATTCTTGCCTTGCAGGGAAGTCAAGTGATGAGGTTTAGAAATAGTGTGTATAGAGTGCCTCTCACCAGGCCAGCAGACCTGAGTTTGAAGTCCTGTCTTGTCACTCAGGGGCTGTGTAGTAGTGTTGGGGTGGGGGCAGGAGTGGAATTTGGTGCTTGGTGTCATCTGTCCCCACTGGCATCTCAACGCCCATGGTCCCTGTGTTAGCATGCTGGAGCTGCAGTAACAGTACCAGAAACCTGGCAGCTTAAATGATAAGATGTTTATTCTCCCACAGTTCTGGAGGATGGAAGTCCACGATCAAGGGGTCAGTGCGTTTGGTTTCTCTCGAGGCCTCTCTCTTTGGCTTGCAGGTGGCTGCCTTCTCCCTGTGTCCTCACGTGGTTTTTCCTCTGTGCCCACAAATCCCTGGTGTCTCTGTGTGTGTTCAGATCTCCTCTTCTTATAAGGACACCAGTCAGACTGGATTAGGGTCCATCCTAACGGCTTCATTTTAACCCAATCACCTCTGTAAAGGCCCACAAATACAGTTACATTCTGAGGCTCTCACTCGGGGGAAGAGCTTCAACATACAAATTTTGGGGGGCACAATTCATCCCGTAACAGTCCCCTCCCCTCAGAAAGCTAAATCTCCATTCCCACAGTGATGATGTCATCAGGGACCCAGAGCTCATCCCCTAGAACGCTTATTCTCTCAGAGAAGGGATATATGGTATTAACAGAGAAAAGGGTGTCCGCTCTTGGCTTTTGTGATTCAAATGTCTAGGCCCCCAGGAGAATGGAAAGACTTTAAACAAAAGTGTGAGGAAAGCAAACTAAGATGGCTAAAAACAAAGGAACTGACAACATCAGATGTCGAGGAAGAGCAACTGGAACTTTCCCACATGGCTGCCCTGGCCTTTGGCCTACTGATAGCATGACCTCTAATTCCCAACCTCCCATTAATATCCCCAAGTCCAACCTTCTTTATGAGCATGTGACCTAATGGCCTTTGATCCTAAGTATTTCCCCATCCCTTCCAAATCTCACACACAGTTTATCACTTCATAACACTACATGAGAAGATTCAAGAGCAGCTGAACTCACCCTTTAGAAGAAGAAACTTTCAGGCAGTGGTCACATATGTCTGATGATAATGACACTATCTTTTTCTGCAATGAGAGGATTTCTCTATGTGATGGGAGGGCAGGAACCTAGAGATCTGGCATCAGGAGCAAAAGAAACCAGAGAGAGATGCCCCATCACAGGCGCATCCTTCACTGGTCTCGTGCATGTCTCCATTGGATGGAGCAATGGATGGTAGCAGAGCCTTCAGGGTGGGCATCACCATGACCTTGGAGGTGAAGGTGGACTTCCACCAAAGAGCCTTCTACTTAGCAGTCAGGACCCAGCACAAAAGCAGACTCATCCCACCTGAGTAACTTGAGAAGCGATTGAAAACGAGATAATTGACAAAAGTATGAGCCTGTTGAGGAAACACAAGGGTTAGAGCAGTTCTCTGGTGCCGATAGCACCTGGTTTCTGTTACCATCCTGGTGGAACATGGGGACGTTGCATCACAGAAGAGAGACAGAGACAGAGACAGAGAGAGAATGCTATCTGGAGAGGGCTGCCAGAGAGGAACTGAACTCAGGCTGAATAATCTGCCCAGCCCCACAGTGACCCTGTAAGGAGGGAGCTGGGGAATTAACACCCCAACCTCGCTCAATGTCCTCTCTTTGGTCTCCTTTGACTGGACCCAGCTGGAAGCCAGGAGATTCCATTGACATAGTTCTCCTAGCTCTGCCACCCACAGTGCAGAGCCACAGGGAGAAGGGGAGAGACTGAATCTGGAGAAAGAAGCAGAAAGTGTTCAGCACAGTCCACCCTTTTCCTCCTCAGCACCCACCCTTTTCCTTTGTCCAGATGAAAATCAGAGTCCTCAATACTGAAGACACACAATTCCCATCTGTTATCTAATCATTGTAACATGGTGTGCTAATGACAATGAGTCAGACTCCCACAGTGTTAGACGACCAGTTCTTCACATACCATAGTGAGAGGAGGATGGAGGAGGAAATCCCTTAAAACAAAGCTGCATGGGTCCTGGCTGTCGAGCTGGTGGTAATCAGAGCTGCCTTATTCTACCACCCGTTCCACAGTCCTTACCACCTGCCAACACGTAGTTTAAACAATTGCTGTTGACACAAATCTTCATTCTGACGGGAAGAGAGTGTTTCATGGTCTTGTTTTTATTGAGTTTCTGCAGTCTTCCTCTGAACAGGGCCACTTGCCAATGGAAATAGGAAGATGTACGCACGAACATATCACTTGGCTGCCAGAGTCCTCCTTGACCCAGCAGCCCAACCTCCCTCTGGTGGTCAGATCCACTCTGGCAATCAGCGCAGTGACTCTCTTTGCTGCCTGTTGTTTGAGCAGCATGAGGAGCACAAAATGGCCAAGAGTTAGTCATGACTTCCAATTGATTGGAACTATGATGGGATTCCTCACCCACATCAACTCCAAAGTCACAGGGAGCAGAAGCAAAAATCCTTTAAGAGGGCAGTTAGGTGTACTAAAGGAAGGGGGCACTCCCTTATCCCTCCCCCTCCTTGTTTCATGGCCCCTGCATTCTGGCTGTGGGGGGAAGTGACATGACAGACTGGCCACTTGTTTTAGACACACACCCAAGCTGGAATGGAGATGCACCAGACCAGTGAAGGACGGACCTGAGATGGGGAATCTCTCACAGATTCCTCTCCTCCCCTGTGCCAGATTTCAGGGTGTCCTGCCCTCCCCTCAAATAGGGAAACCCAAACACTGGGGGAAAGGACGATATCTTTATTATCAGGCACATGTGGCCACTGCTTGAATGTCAACTCTCCCATAGGGCAAGTTCAGCTGCTCCCAGGCCCTTCCATATAATGTCATCAGGCCATAAGTATGTGTGGATGATAATTCATGGAGAGGATGGGAAAATAATTCAGTGCTCGGTTATGAGATTAGAGGGAGGGCTGGGTTTAGGGGGTTAGGAGGGGCAAAGAATCAAGGGGAAATGGGGTCATCAGGGAGAGCACGCCATACCAAAGGGCTAAGGATTGCTCCAGCACCACGACCAAAACCACGTAGGAGGTAGGGGCAGCTCCAGCTTGGGAGAGAGGCCAATTCCCATTGCTAGAGTTCTCCATCACGGTAAAGACCCCAATATTGGGTGCGTGGTGCAACAAATATCTGGAAAGGTTGGCCGTGCAGCCCTGAAGGTCCAGTGAAGAGAACAGCCCACCTAGAGAATGAAGATTAAGTCAGAGAAGTCAAAGCACAGCCCAATGAAATTCCCAAGACATAGGAATCCCAGACACACCCTCTCCCCACTCAGACCAGGAGCTCAGCCTCTTCGTCGCTCCTCCCCTAGACCTAGACATCTGGGTCCCCAGCCCCCTCCACCCCAAAACCTGTAAGTCAGGGCCTCCAGGCCCCTAACCCCTTCATCCTTGAGACCATCAGCACTCACCTCCCCTGAGATCAATGGAACCATGGTAACAACGAATGGAGCCCTTAGGGCAGGTAACAGTTTCAGAGTTCTCTGAGCAGGATCCAAACAACTCAACACAGGCAGGACACTGCAGGTCTCCAGGGACAGGGGGCACTTGAGAGCAGAGAGAAGGTTGGGGTGCACAACTCTGCTCCTCCCTGAAGCCACATTCTTTGAACCGCAGAGCCTCTTGTCTCTGGGGCCGTATCTATGTGTGTCCCTGGTCCAACCCAGCCCCCTGGGCTCCCACACCTGGATGGAGGATGGCATCCAACAGGACACCGCTGCTGTCGACCCTGTTGCACCCGCTGGAGGAGCAGAACCGGGCATAGGAGGTGACGAGCATTCCGGGGGGCCCCGAGTGGACGGTGACAGTCGGGGATTCATGTGTCCTGATCTTGCTGCAGCCCTTGCTCCCCACTATGAGTGATCTGTGTCCTGAGGGGTGAGACAGTGAGAGCCGGGCTGAAGGAGGGAGGCTCCGAGGGAGGCAGGAGCTCAGCAGGCAGAGGGTGAGTGCAGGTTCCTTGAGCACAAACAAGAACACAGGTCACCTGGAATGTGGGGAAGACGGTGGGGGGGCCAGAGGCTGGGTCCTCCTCCAGCGCTGCCAGCTCTCAGTTCTTGTGCCAACGTCACCTTCGCAGCAGAGCCTCCCCTGAGTACCCATTATCACCATGCAACCTTTCCCTCACTCTCCCTCTCTCCTTTCCCTGTGGGATTTCGCTCCATAGCTCTTATCTGCACACCATATCTTGCTCTCTGTTTTTGGCCATGTTTCTGTTTCCCCCTGGCTTATAAAGCTGCACAAAGACAGGTGCAGTGGGATCTAGGATGCCTGGCACACAGCAGATGCTCCATAAACCTTGAATGAAGACTATGGGTCCCCCTGTGCCAGCTCTGTTCGCAGCCCTTTGCATGGACTATTGAGTCTATCCACACGACCACCCAGCAAGGCAGGTAGTATTATTGCTCCCAGTTTTCAAAAGGGGAAAGCAAGGCACAGAAAGAAGAAGAGTTGGGTTTAGAGCCCCAGGTGTGAAGGGACCTGGGCAGGAAAGCAGGGACAGAATCCAGGGCGGGGAAGCCTGGGCCCCAACGCAGGGGCCATACCTCTTGCACAGCCCACGCACCTACGTCTACCAGCAGAAGCGTCTCCTGACAGTTCTCTCCAGCATCGCACTTCCTGTATCCACCTGCGATCCATTCGACGGGCGTCCGAGCCGAGTTTGGCTGCATCCTCGCCATGACTCCCCGTTGACAGGTCAGATTAGCTGGAGAGAAGCAATTACCAGGGTCTGGAAAAGCCGGGGAAACAGCGGTGTCTGTCCCTCCAGGTCCCAGGCTTGGAGGTGATCACGTTCTTGAGTCGCACTCTAGATGACCTGGCCGTAGAGTCCTTCAATGTCAGATTTAGAAGGGATCTTGGAAGTCTCTGCCCTGCCTCCTTTCTTTGTCTTGTTTTTGCTCAAACACCTGCAGGGACCTCTCCCAATCTCCTGGAGGAAGGCAGCTCCTCCATTGGGAGTGAGAGAGACGGAGGGCTCCTTCTCAGCCTGAGCCAATTTCCACTGTCCTCGCTGGGCCTCAAGGTCCTCATCCGGGTAATGAGGAGGGTAGTGTGACACCATGTATTTCTTTTCCCTGAGGAACCACATGTTCTAAACAAAAATGTGCAAAGGCCTGCCGTGCACTGAGCATTTACTACGAGCCTGGCTGTCCTGATTGCTCCCTGGATTAGCCCCTTGACACCAGCTGAGGAGCTTATGTGTTTTGATCACTTTTATTTCCCCACAGCAACCCCCAAAGTAGGTCGTGTTATCATCACCACCCCATTTCAAGAAAGGAAACAGAGGCAGACGAGTTGTTAAGTAGCTTGCTCGATGTCCCACCACCAGTCAGGGTCCGAACTGGGCTCAGAACTCAGGTGTTCTGGCCCCTTGGGGTGAGTGATGGGGAAGAGAGAGATCAATGACCGTCCTTGCCTACCTCAGACCCTGTGGCCCTCAGGAGTCTAGCGTGAAAACCACGAGCCCAGATCTTCTCTCAAGGCCATCACATGGTCAGCCGAGATGCATCCCCTGAGGCAGAAACTCGTGTGCTGATGACGCAGCATCCATAAACATAGGTAACATTCAGGACAGCCCTACGAAGGGGGACCGCTCATTTCCCCACATCACAGATGACAGACTCACGGCTCCTGCTGCCCTCCTCCCAGCCTTGCTTTGCTCTCCCCACCCCCATCTTCCCCACCTTGCTCAATGGCAACTCCTGCAACAGTTTTCAGGTCATTCCTGACAATCCCCTCCCTCTGACACCCTGTGTTGGGCCCATCAGGAAATCCTGTTGTCTTAAACTGCAAGATACCCCCAGAACCTGACCAGGTCTCGCCACCTCTGCTACTTCCATGACGCCCCTGGCTCTCACCTGCTTCCTCCTGGGTCTCCATGGGGGTCCCCTCCTCCACTCCTACCTCCCCCTCACTCCATTCTCCACCCAACAGCCAGAAGGATCCCCATAAAGGTAAGTTGATTCATGTCACTTCTCTTCTCAGAAGCCTCCAATAGGTCCCCATCCCACTAGAATCGAATTCTAAGTCCTTAAATTTGCCCCAAGGGCTCTAGGTGATCTGGCCTCCCCCTCCCTCTCTGTCTCTCTGTCCTGCTCTGTTCTCTGTTGATCACATTGTCGGAGCCACACCAGTCTCTAGGCTCCTCCTTGAACACACAGCAGGCGTATGGCCATCCCAGGGCCTTTGCATACACTCTTGCTCCTGACTCTCTGGAATTGTCTCCTCCTTCCTGAATTGCTTGAAAAAGGCTCAAAGAGGTGTTGACCCTCAATAGCTGGTTCAGTGGCAGAGCCCAGACAGGGAGCCAACATCTCTCTGATTCAGACATCAAGCTCTTTAACTGCTGTGCTCTCCTGGCTGGGCCGCCCCACCCTTCACCCTGGGACCACCGCCCAATAGCTTAGGGGAGGTGAAGGCCCTTCGTGTTCCAACCCTTTTGTTCTCCCTCAGCTTGGGGTCCTGCTGTAGCCCACCTTGTGCAGCCTGTGCTCTTGGCCCTGCCCTCTGCCACCCCCATGCCTTCTCAGGGGCTGCTCTGGCTCCAGGAATGCCCTTCTCTCCTCCATATATTCCCTGACCTCTTGTGGTACCCAGCTTCTGATGCCTGGTCTTGCCAATGGTCAGGAAATACTTGCTAAACTGCTGGACTTGACAAATAAAAATGGCAAGCAATAGGATATATTGGAGAATATGAGGAAGCCATTTGATATAAACTTAATTCGGCCTGACCTTGTCTTTCCAAAAGGGCCTGACCGAGGCCATTGAGCATGCATTGTATATCTGCTTTAGAGATTCCCTATGGCAAGAGCAAAAGGCCCTTGAGGTAAAGGTCCAACTTCCCTCCCCCTCCCAAGGTTGGCGTCTCCTTAAGGATTAAGCATCTTTCCTTAGGCTAGAAACTGATTGCTGTGCTCACCTGTGACCGCCCAGCTCGAGGCAATAGACTTGCCTCCTGCTTCACCCACCAAGATAGCAGACCCACTACCTGCTGTGTCCATCAAGCGTTGTGCCGACAGGGCAATCTTGTGACTATTGTGGGAGGGACATTTCAATCATACGTAGAGCACCCTCTTTGGGGGTATATAACCACTCTGTACACCTCATTTCTTTGGTGCCCTTTCTTCCAGCGGGAAGAAAGGCCCCGGGCCATGGTCCTCAGATTTCAGCTCAGAATAAACTCACCCAAATTTTCATTTACAGATTGGTTATGGATTATTTTTGTCGACAAACTGAACAGAACCAGGGAAGCCAAACACATCCTCCAAGATCTGGCTCCAATGTCGAAAGCTAACCAAACATGGATTGTGATGGGAACATTCATTTGTGGCATAAAAGCTGTCTTTCATGTGACATGTGTGTGGTGTGTGTAGTGTATGTGTGTGGTATGTCTGCAGAGGTGTAGTATTTGTGTGGTGTGTATGGAGTGTGTGATATGCATATGGCATGTTTGTATGGGGTGTGTAGTGTGTGTGTATGGTACGTGATGTGTGGTGGGTGTGTGTGTAGTGACACTCTGTGTGTGATGTATGTGGTATGTGTTTGTTGTGAGGGAGTGGCATGGTGTGTGTTCTGTGTGCGTTTTCTTTGTGTGTGACGTGTGGTGTATTGCGTGTGAGGTGGGTGGTCTGTATAGTGTGTAAGGTTTGTGGTGTGTGTGGTACATGTGAGGTGTAAGGAGATGTGTGTGTGGTATGGGATGTGTGGTGTGTGTGTGTGTGTGTGTGTGTGTTATATTTGTGTGTGTAGCGTGCGTTCTGTCTGAACTGTTTCTGAAACACCTTCTGGATTACGAATGTCAGCTGGTCCCAGCTTGAGGGCCGGACAACTAAACCAGCATTAATCAGAAGGAGAGACTCAGACTCTGCCCCTCCCTGCTCAGCCCCCTTCCGTGGCTCCCCTGCCCTCAGGAGAAAGGCCAACTCCTCAGCCTGGCCTTGTGGGGACATCATGAGGCCCCCACCCACCTCTCTGGTCCCCCACCAATATCCATTCTCAAGATATGCCAGGTCATTTCCTGGCTCCCTGGCCTTGCCCGAGCTCTTCCTTCTGCTTGGAATGGCTCTCCCTTCATCGCCCACACCCACCTCGTCTACCTGGAAAACTTGTAATCACCCGAGGCCCGGCTGTACCCCGTCCTCTTGATGAGCCATCTCAGGCAGAGCCAAGGACGCCTTCCTGAAAGCAGAAGGCTCACCCCACCTCCAGGCCTTTGCACATGCTCTTCCCTCTGCCTGCTCCTGACCTTTTCCTCTTCTACAAATAAACTACAGCTCATCTTTAAGACACAGCTCACAGACCACCTCCTCTGTGAAGGCCTCCTTGATACCCACCCCCAGGAGATAAGTATTTTCTCTCGTCTGAGCTCCCCAGATCCCGCATCCCTGTGACCATCTCCTGTGACCACCTGCTCTGTGATGTCTCCCCTCTTAGTCCTGGAGGCCCGTTGGGCAGGAACAGGGTCTGAGTCCTCTGGGGTCTCCACTGGAGGCCTTGGAATCCTGCATGAACTCACTTGCAAATAAATCCCGGGCACCCATCCTGAGCTAGCTCTTGTGCTGTCCACGTCTGGAAACCTCGGGTCAGTGACATCCAGGCCCTGTCCTCAGGCCTCCAGTCCAGCCAGAGGCATCCAAGCACAAAGAGGAAAGACTGCTGAACTCACTCAGTGACTTCTCTGTGTAGTGGGGCACCTGGGAAGATCAGTGAGCTCCACGGGTGTGAGCTCATTGCCTCCCTTCCTTTGCTTTAAAATGTATGACCCCATAGGCAACAGTACTTCGTAGCATATCACAGCCAAAGAAGAGACATTTTCAAAGTTCCTGAATGGCAGAGTTGACAGAAGCATTGAGTACCAGGAGGCCAAATCAGAGACCACAGTTTGTATCTACCCCTGTGAGGACAAAGCTCAGTGCCCTCCATGATGGAGCGTGTCCTTTGTAGCACTGCCATAGCATGATGCCATAACAGATTAGTGTTGGTCTTTACCTCTGTTGCTTTGGGCACTGACAACAGTCAACAGCCAGGTGGGCCTTGGGGAGAGTTGCAGACCCATTCCAAATCTGGTCTGTGCTTTCTCTCCTCTGTAAACAGATCACAGGGAATTCCCATGAGCCCAGAGTTTGGGTGGAGAAAGAGGCAGGAAGAACAGCTGCCGTGCGTGTCGGAGCCACCTACTGGGGCTTTCACCTGTGCCCTGCATGCCTGCTTGAGCCTGATCCCACACACAGCTTTTTAGTAGACGACAGATGCTGCTGTGCATGCCCACCGTTATGGTTTGGAAGCTTGACTACACCCAGTAGGTGATGTGCAGTTTAGGTCACAATGCCCTTTGTGTTTGCAGCCAGGTGCCTTTAGCTTGCAGTGAGGGCCCTCCTCGGGGCTGCCTATGGCAGACGTCTCACTGTAACTTCACATGGCTGAAAGAGAGCTAGCTACCTCTGGCTTCTACCTGTAAGGATGCTGTGATGGCTAATTTTACGTTCAACTTTATGCTAAGGGATGCCCAGACAGCTGGTAAGACATTACTTCCGGGTGTTTCTGGGAGGGCGTTTCCGGAAGAGAATGGCATTTGACTCAGTGGACTGAGTAAAGACGGCCCTCACCTGTGGGAATGGGCTGCTTCCAATCCATAGAGGGCCTGAACAGAGCAAAAAGGTGGAGGAAGGAGGAATTTGCTCTCTGCTTGGGCTGGGACTTCCATGTTCTCCTGCCCTTGGACACCGACCCTCTTGTTCTCCGGCCTTCAAACACGGACTGAGAGTCTCATCATTGGCTCCCCTGGTTTCAGGCCTGAGCTTTGGACTGGCACTCCACCACCAGCTTCCCTGACAGCAGATCCTAGGACCTCTTAACCTCCAAAATTGCATGAAGCAATTCTTCAAAATAAATCTTTCCACGCACCTCTACATATCCTATTGGTTCTGTTTCTCTGGAGAACTCTGGCTAAGACTGAGCACTAACCCCATTCTCATGGCTCCACCCTCAGGACCTAATTACCTCCCAAAGTTCCCAGCTCCAAAAACCTCCACACTGCGGTTAGGGTGTCAACATACAAATTCTGGGGGAACACAAATATTCAGCCCAGTGCACCAGGCATCAGATTCCACTGGGGCCCAGTGACAAGCCTGGAGAGCTTTCCAAATGTTGGAGTGCTACGTGCAGAAAGACCATGGATTTACTCCAAAACCTGGAGTTCTGCACTGTGGTTCTTTTACCGGAGCTTATAAGATGTTTCATACCAAATGTGCTCGGTTGGAAACATCAATGTTAATATCTAAATATAATCACCTAGGAGTTATTTAGAAGAATATTTTAGCGTTTCCAAGTGGAATATTTTGGTGGGAGGAGGCTAGGGTTAATTTCTAGTATAATTTTTTGTGGTTTCCATGGTTCGTCCTTTTTATGATTTATGGCTCTTTCCCACATGACCTGTCTTTTCCGGTCGCCCCTATTTGGCATTAAAATGTATCCGCATTTATCAGCACAGGATTTGCTTCTTCAGAGCCAGTGTGAGGGTTGGTCAAGTCTGAGTTCCTCTTACAGCAAGGAAGGTTTTTGCCCAATTGTGTTGGCGAAACCAGGTTACAAGAGTCTAAAATCCATTGCAAGCGACTGATCCATTGCAAAAATACCAACTGTTGGCTACTCCAGAAGAAAAAAGCACTGGAATTGAGATTTCTTTTTGTATTTGCAGACTTTTATTGCTAAACCTGCCGGGCGTCCCTCAGGCTAGATTTACAGCATTTGACGCAATGCACCACTTTTCTCTTGCAATAACCCCTGTAAGGGTCAATACAAATTGAAAAAGCAAAAAAATTTATCTTTTCCGTGGAGCAAAAAGGGAAAGACAGCCCACTTTCTTCAGAAAATGTATAATTATAAATTCTTTCTCTGTCCCTTTGAGATGTATGGAAATCTTTAAAAAATGTAAATAAGCCCCTTGCCAGCCTTACAGCCCAGGGATGTCTTTCTCAAGTACAGGAAAGCCATCTCTTTGAAATGCAATCAGCAGGGAAGACAGCACCCTGTCTCCCAGCTTCTGGGGAGGGCAGGAGCCTAACTGAGGTGGACACCTCACTCCTGGGGCAAAATGACCTCCAGTCGTAAAGGGATGAGCAGGTTATTCTTCGTTTGGATAAAGCCAGTTAACTAACACAGATGGTGGCCCCAGTTACCAGATGCATTTAGAATGAACTCAGTGTGACCAATGGCCCCATCAAGTCCTCCTACATGAGGACTCGTATTGTTTACCTTGAGAACACGTGTGTGAGGGGCAGTATCTGCCTGGGTAGATAAGGGGTGAGCTGTCCTTCTGTCTTTGCGGTTTCCTGGCGGATTGCCTGTGGTGCACGTCACATTCTGGTTTAATGCTCATTCAGTAATAAAACTGTTTTTTTTGTCTTGTAGCCGTGTGGAGAGGTTTTCGATCACGGAGAAGACCCCAATATTGTGCCTATGGTTCAACAGATATCTGGAAGGTTGGGCCATGCAGCCCTGCAGGTCCAATGAGGAGGACAGCCCACCTAGAGGATGAAGATTAAATCAGAGAACTCAAAGCACAGCCTGCTGAAATTTCGAAGACCCAGGAATCCCAGATGCACCCTCTCCCTGGTCAGAGCAGGAGATCAGCCTCTTCGTCCCTCCTCCCTTAGACCGGACATCGGGGTTCTCAACCTCCCACCCCCAAACCCATGAGTCAGGAACTCAGGCCACCTGCAACCTCAGGACCAGTGAATCCAGAACCAGACCCCTTCATCCTTGAGACCATCAGTACTCACCTCCCCTGAGATTTATGGAACCACGGTAACAACGAATGGTGCCCTTGGGGCAGGTAACAATATCAGAGTTCTGTGAGCAGGATCCAAACAACTCAACACAGGCAGGACACTGCAGGTCTCCAGGGACAGGGGGAGCTGGGGAGCAGAGAGAAGGTTGGGGTGCACAGCTCTGCTCCTCCCTGCAGCCACCTTCTTTGTGACCCGGAGCCCCTTGTCTCTGGGCCCCATCTCTGAGTGTCCCTGGTCCCACCCAGCATGCTGGGATCCCACACCTGGACGGGGGATGGCGTCCAACAGGACACTGCTGCTGTCGGCCCTGTTGCACCCGCTGGAGGAGCAGAACCGGGCGTAGGAGGCGACGAGCATTCCGGGGGGCCCCGAGTGGACGGTGACAGTCGGGGATTCATGTGTCCTGATCTGGGTGCAGCCCTTGCTCCCCACTATGAGTGATCTGTGTCCTGAGGGGTGAGACAGTGAGAGCCGGGCTGAGGGAGGGAAGCTCCGAGGGAGGCAGGAGCTCAGGAGACAGAGGGTGGGTGCAGGTTCCCTGAGCAAAAACAAGAGCACGGGTCACCTGGAATGTGGGGAAGACGGTGGGGGGGCCAGAGGCTGGGTCCTCCTCCAGCGCTGCCAGCTCTCAGTTCTTGTGCCAACGTCACCTTTGCAGCAGAGGCTGCCCTGAGTACCCATTATCACCTTGCAACCTTCCCCTCACTCTCTCTCTCTCCTTTCTCTGGGGGATTTCGCGCCACACCTCTTATCTCCACACCATATCTTGCTCTCTGTTTTGGCCATTTTTCTGTTTCCCCCTGCTCATAAAGCTGCACAAGGGCAGGTGCAGTGGGATCTAGGATGCCTGGCACACAGCAGATGCTCCATAAACCTTGAATGAAGCCTATGGGTCCCCCTGTGCCAGCTCTACTCTCAGCCCTTTGCATGGACTATCGAGTCTATCCACACGACCACCCAGCAAGGTAGGTAGTATTATTGCTCCCAGTTTTTAGAAGGGGAAAGCAAGGCACAGAAAGAAGAAGAGTTGGGTTTAGAGCTCCAGGTGTGAAGGGACCTGGGCAGGAAAGCAGGGACAGAATCCAGGGTGGGGAAGCCTGGGCCCCAGCGCAGGGGCCATACCTCTTGCACAGCCCACGCACCTACGTCTACCAGCAGAAGCGTCTCCTGACACATCTCTCCAGCCTCACACGTCTGGGACCCACTCGCAGTCCATTCGACGGGTGTCTGAGCCGAGTTTGTCTGCAACTTCACCATGACTCCCCGTTGACAGGTCAGGACATCTTGGTTGGATGAAGCAGGGTCTGGGAAAGCCAGGGAAACAGCCGTGTCTGTCCCTCCAGGTCCCAGGCTTGGAGGTGATCACATTCCTGAGTCACACTCCAGGTGACCTGGCCAGAGTCCTTCAATATCAGATTTTGAAGGGACCTTGGAAGTCTGAGCCCTACCTCCTTTCTTTGTCTTGTTTTTGCTCAAACACCTGCAGGGACCTCTCCCAAGCTCCTGGAGAAAGGCAACTCCTCCCTTGGGAGTGAGGGAGATGGAGGGCTCCCCCTCAGCTTGAGCCAATTTCCACTGTCCTCTCTCAGCCTCAAGGTCCTCGTCCGGATAATGAGGAGCATAGTGTGACACCATGTATTTCTTTTCACTGAGGAGCCACATGTTCTAAACAAAAAGATGCAAAGGCCTGCCGTGCACTGAGCATTTACTACGAGCCTGGCTGTCCTGATTGCTCCCTGGATTAGCCTCCTGACACGAGCCAAGGAGCTTATGTGTTTTGATCATTTTATTTCCCCACAGCAACCCCCAAAGTAGGTGGTGTTATCATCATCACCCCATTTCAAGATGGGAAACAGAGGCAGAGGAGTTGTTCAGTAGCTTGCTCGAGGGCCCACCACCAGTCAGGGGACTCAGAACTCAGGCGTTCTGGCCCCTTGGGGTGAGCGATGGGGAAGACAGGAATCAATGACCGTGCTTGGCTACCTCGGCTCCTGTGGCCCTCAGGAGTCTAGTGTGAAAACCCTGAGCCCAGATCTTCTCTCAAGGCCATCACAGCGAGTTGTCCCTTGAGGCAAAAACTCCTGGGGTGATGACGCAGCATCCATAAACATAGGTAATCTTCAGGACAGCCCCATGAAGGAGGACCACTCATTTCATCACAGATGACAAAATCGCGGCTTCTGCTGCCTTCCTCCCAGCCTTGCTCTGCTCTCCCCACCCCCATCTGCCCCACCTTGGTCAACGGCGGTTCCTTCCAGCAGTTGCTCAAGTCATTCCTGACAATCCCCTCCCTCTGACACCCTGTGTTGGGCCCATCAGGAAATCCTGTTGTCTTAAGCTGCAAGATACCCCCAGAACCTGACCAGGTCTCGCCACCTCTACAGCTTCCAAGACGCCCCTGGCTCTCACCCGCTTCCTCCTGGCTCTCCATGGGGGTCCCCTCCCCCACTCCCACATATCCCTCACTCTATTCTTCACCCAATAACCAGAAGGATCCCCATAAAGGTAAGTTGATTCCTGTCTCTCCTCTGCTCAGACCCTCCATAGGTGGTCTGAATCCCATCCCAGTCAGAATCGAATTCTAAGTCCTTAAATTGACCCCAAAGGCTCTAGGTGATCTGGCCTCCCCCCCCCGTCTCTCTGTTCTGCTCTGCTCTGCCTTGATCACATTGTTGGAGCCACACGGGCCTCTAGGCTCCTCCTTGAACACACAGCAGGCATATGGCCACCCCAGGGCCTTTACATATACTCCCTTGCTCCTGGCTCTCTGGAATTGTCTCCTCCTTCCTGAATTGCTTGAAAAAGGCTCAAAGAGGTGTTGACCCTCAATAGCTGGTTCAGTGGCAGAGCCCAGACAGGGAGCCAACATCTCTCTGATTCAGACATTAAGCTCTTTAACTGCTGTGCTCTCCTGGCTGGGCCGCCCCACCCTTCTCACTGGGACCACTGCCAGATTGCTTAGGAGAGGTCAAGGCCCTTCACCTTCCAACCCTTTTGTTCTTCCTCAGCTTGGGGTCCTGCTTTGGCCCATCTTGGGCAGACTGTGCTCTTGCCCCAGCCCTCTGCCACCCCCATGCCTTCGCAGGGGCTGCTCTGGCTCCAGGCATGCCCTTCTCTCCTCCATATATTCCCTGACCTCTTATCGTACCCAGTTTCTGATGCCTGGTCTTGCTGATGGTCGGGAAATGCTTGCTAAACTGCTGAGCTGAGCAGATCCAGGGAAGCCAAACACATCCTCCAAGAGATCTGGCTCCAATGTCGAAAGCTAACCAAACATGGATTGTGATGGGAACATACATTTGTGGCATAAAAGCTGTGTTTCATGCGGCATGTGTGTGGTGTGTGTAGTGTATGTGTGTGGTATGTCTGCAGAGGTGTAGTATTTGTGTGGTGTGTATGGGGTTTGTGATATGCATATGGCATGTTTGTATGGGGTGTGTAGTGTGTGTGTATGGTACGTGATGTGTGGTGGGTGTGTGTGTAGTGACACTCTGTGTGTGATGTATGTGGTATGTGTTTGTTGTGAGGGAGTGGCATGGTGTGTGTTCTGTGTGCGTTTTCTTTGTGTGTGACGTGTGGTGTATTGCGTGTGAGGTGGGTGGTCTGTATAGTGTGTAAGGTTTGTGGTGTGTGTGGTACATGTGAGGTGTAAGGAGATGTGTGTGTGGTATGGGATGTGTGGTGTGTGTGTTATATTTGTGTGTGTAGCGTGCGTTCTGTCTGAACTGTTTCTGAAACACCTTCTGGATTATGAATGTTACCTGGTCTCAGCGATGAGGGCCGGACAACTAAACCAGCATTAATCAGGAGAGACTCAGACTCTGCCCCTCCCTGCTCAGCCCCCTTCCGTGGCTCCCCTGCCCTCAGGAGAAAGGCCAACTCCTCAGCCTGGCCTTGTGGGGACATCATGAGGCCACTACCCACCTTTCTGGTCCCCCACCAATATCCATTCTCGAGATACGCCAGGTCGTTTCCTGGCTCCCTGGCCTTGCCCGAGCTCTTCCTTCTGCTTGGAATGGCTCTCCCTTCATCGCCCACACCCACCTCGTCTACCTGGAAAACTTGTAATCACCCAAGGCCCGGCTGTACCCTGTCCTCTTGATGAGCCATCTCAGGCAGAGCCAAGGACGCCTTCCTGAAAGCAGAAGGCTCAGCCCACCTCCAGGCCTTTGCACATGCTCTTCCCTCTGCCTGCTCCTGACCTTTTCCTCTTCTTCAAATAAGTTAGAGCTCATCTTTAAAACACAGCTCACAGATCACCTCCTCTGTGCAGGCCTCTTTGATACCCACCCCCAGGAGATAAGTATTTTCCCTCCTCTGAGCTCCCCAGACCCCCTCCCACACAGCCCTGTGACCATCTGCTCCGTGACGTCTCCCTTCCTAGTCCTGAGCAGGGATGGGGTCTGAGTCCTCTGGAGTCTCCATGGGAGACCTTGAATCCTGCATGAACTCACTAGCAATTAAATCCCAGGCACCCATCCTGAGCTAGCTCTTGTGCTGTCCATGTCTGGAAACCTCGGGTCAGTGGCATCCAGGCACTGTCCTCAGGCCCCCAGTCCAGCCAGAGGCATCCAAGCACAAAGAGGAAAGTTTGCTGAACTCACTCAGCTCTTTTCTTAAAGTTGTAGGGTCAGGGTGCCATGGGCAGACAAGGAAACTGAGGCTCATACCGGGACAGCACTTCCTTCCCTCTCTGAAGTCCCTTGACCCCTCCCTGCATGCAGCGGCCCTTCCCATGGAGACACTCCAGGCCACTTTCAGTCTGCCCCTTGAGTGGTTTCCATGAGGAAGTGGGCACCCTCCCAGTGTCCCCATTTGGCTCTTGCTTGCCCTGTCACACTGGGAGCACCCTCAGTGTTCTCTGGTCTTCTTCCATAGGCAGCAGGGCTGCTGGGGTGCTCCAGGACCATGGGTGGGGTGGGTGTGAGTGGGGTGAGGTGATCTAGGAGAAGTGGGAGACCCAGGGTTACCCTAGGCCAGGGGTGTGGAGAATGGAGTTGGAAGCACTGAGTCATTCCCAGCATGAAAACCAGTGGGCGCTCCTGCCCTCACTTCCACACTTGATGGAGAAAGTGGAATGCACAGCAGCCACCCTCTCCGCCCCTCTGACCTTCCTCTCTGCTCTGGGGTTCCCCTCCCGCCTGGACAGGCCACCCTGACTTAGTCGGCCCAAACCTGATCATCAATTAAAACATCCAGCGGTGGGTTCCAGCCCTGAATATCTGTCGCCTGGACCATGTGCCCTCTCTCTCCCCTGAAACCGGACACCTCTTAGTGGCACCCCCATCGAAGTGCCTACCAGGAGAATCCCTCCCTTTGCACACCCTGAGTGAGGAGCAAACTCCTAAATTACTCGCGGGCGCTGGCTTTGGTGGGATGTGTTCGGGTGTCCCACTTTAACTAGTGTCACCGTGCCCCAAGGCTGCAGTGCAGGTCACGGCCTCGTCTCCCGCACGAGGGACTCACCTTCATGGATGCAGTACTCACGCACAGTCAGGGCCCCAATTTTTTCAATGTTATTAAGCAGGTTGCAGCCTGCTTCAGACGTGCACCCCTGCAATCTCAGACTGGTGAAGATGCCCCCTGTGGAAAGGAGGAGAGAGGGAGAGAGGGAGATGCTCCCTGTGGGACCACGCAACCGTCAGGGGAGGCGTAGCTCCATGAAGCCAGGCCCACCCTCCTCCAGGTCCCAGCCCTCAGCTACCCTCCCTCCCAGAGACCCAGATCCCGGCCCTCAGACCTCCCCTTCAGTGCCCCCAGGGACCCCGATGTCCCGCCTCACCTCCGCTGATCAGGAGGATCCCATTGTAGCAATGTGTGTCCCCAGCAGGGCAGGTCAGCTCTGTTGCAGACGCACAGCCTTCTGTGGACAAGCAGACTGGGCACCGCACGGACCCCGGGACTGGGAGGTGAGAGACGGAGAGAGAGGAAGAGAGAGTTCTGCCTTCAGATCAGGGGCCTTCTCTCCACCGCGCTTTTGCTTGCCCCAGCAATCAACCTCCCCAGTCTCCCCCAAAACGTGTCCTCCTCGGGCTCCTGTCATGCAGGCCTGGTGTGCAGGGAATTAGGGACTGTCCCTCTGTGCTAACCTCACCCCCCTCAGCCCTGTCGCTCCCCTCCTCCCCGCACTCACTTTTCCCTCCTCCTCCTCCCCCTCCTCCCTCAGGCACCTGTTGGGGGCAATGAGTCCCAGAGTGGGAGGGTGTTGGGGACATTGTTGCATAAGTCCTCGTTGCGGCACACATGGGTGTAGGAGACGATGGAGAGGCCGGGGCCTGCGCTGTGCTGGGTGACACGGGCCTCATGATCTGCCTCCGGGGTGCAGCCCTTGCTGAGCACCAGGTTCACTTGGGGTCCTGGACCAAGAGAGGGAGGGAGGCTGTGGTGGGGTCAGAACTCCGGGTCTTAGAGAGACGGTCTATTTCGTGGACTGGGGTGGGAGACTGGACAGATGGTGACTGGGCACCCAAGACTTTGCCCCAGCTGGGGAGGGGACAGCTCCTGGTACGACGGGAGGGGTCCTCTGAGTTCCCATACAGAATGCAGGGAGGGCTGGGTGCGGGGAGGGATGTCTCTACACAGGAGAGTGTGGGAGCCAGGCTTGGGGCCTGTGGGGCTTTTCTCACCATTCTCAGTGAGCAGCAGCGTGTCTTGGCAACCCCAGCCATCCTCACAGACTTGCTGATTCGTCACCGTCCAGTGGAGGGGCATGTCCGATACATTCATCACAGCCTCACCTGTCCCTAACTGACAGGTCAGGGCCTGCACTCCTGAAATGGGAAGAGCAAATCCATCTCAGCCCATCCTCCAGGGAAGTCCCCCCCAGGTTCGGGTCCTCACTCACGGGGCAGCATGAGGGCGATGCCCAGGAGGGCCAGCAGCAGGGCAGGGCTCATGATCAGGGCAGCTGGACTCTCTCGCTCCTGCTCTTTCTCTCAGGAAACCGAGACGTTTTATATCTCACCCCATCCCAGGCAGTTCAGGAAAGGGGTGGGGAGGGGAGGGTGTTGCTAAAGGAGACCTGGGCCCACCCTCTGAATCGCAATGGCTTAAAGGCTGAGAAATCTGGGTCGTCCCTCCTCCCTCAGATCCAGGGGTCCAGGCCCCCAGCCCCCTCCTCCCTCACACCCAGGATACAGGCCCCCAACCCCCTCAACAGTTAAAATCTGAGGCATCCTGGACCCCAGGACCACTGATCCAGCTCTTCCCTCCTGAGCCCAGCTATCTGGGTCCCCACCCCCACCGTATTTCAGGGTAGTTTGGGTTGCAGTTTCTTCATCTTTCATGGCAACCTGGCCAACTTCAGGTCCCAGGTGGGGAAATGGCCCAACTGCCTGTGAGGACATACTGTGGTGGGTATTGGTGGGTCCCCACGTTTTCTCTATCCTAACCTCTGCCCCCATGGATTCCTACTTCTCTTTTCTTTCTCTTTCCTTCCTACATTGCTTTCCTTTCTATTCCCTTTTTCATAAGCTTTCCTCATACTTTTCTTCTTCTGTTCTCTCTCCTCCAGCACAACATGGCCCATAGAGTTTCCCCTTCCCGCCACCCGGGAGGGAGCTGAAGTATGACAGGGGGCGGGGCTGGTGGTGGAGACTGAATGTCTGTGAAGGAATTAGGTATTCTTTGACAAAGCCAAGTTTCTTTGCCAGAAACAGATGGGAGCAGTGGTGTGCTGGAAAACCAGCTGGTCAGAGAAACAGCCTCAACACACCCCGCCTTATACTGTTGGCCCATTTCTGTGGTGTAATCGCTTCTAACACATCTGATTTTAAGTTACCAACGGTTTGACCACCAGCTCCCAACATTCCTAAATATTTAACAATTGGCTTTTGCGAGCCTGTGCCAACCAGCTCTAGCACACTGGGTAGGAGAGAGACAGGAAAGAATGAGGAGTAACTGTCAGTGACTGCAGAGGCTCAATGTGGGTATCTGATAAGGTGAGAGGAAAGGGAGAAAGGCGAGGATGAGAAAAATATAGAGAAGAAAGAGCAATGACTATGTGCTTCCCAGTTGCATATTTAGTTTTGACACTTTGACGTGTTCTGTTTTATTTGTGTTTGCAAGTTTAAACTTTGCCACCTAGGCGGAAACATGTTTCTCTCATCTCCCACTGCATCTACACCACTACTGTGGTAGACCGTATGTACTTAATAAATATTTACTGAACGAATGAATGGAGAGGGAAATATGGCAACAGAAGCATCACTATGTTTGTATAGGTTGTGCACTGTACAAACACCGTCCTTTCCCAACAGGGCACATTGGTGCCGTCCGGAGTGGTGCCCTTTGGAGTTGTGTGTGCCCTCAAACAGTGTCCCTGGAGGAAGTAGGGAAAGAAGCGTGGGCAAAGAGGTACATAGGGTCACAGGTTGTCAGTTAAATGTCTCGTGTTAGTCTTACTTTTCCGAGGCTGGACTCCATGCCAGGTACAGTTCCAGTTACTGGGGATATAGGAAGAGCAAAAAGAATGAGGCTATTCCTTGTGTTGAGCTTGCAGCTTAGTGAGGGAGACAGACCCTAACAAATACATGAACACACTAAAATGTTAGATGGTTCTGGCTTCTCTGCAGAGAGGGGAAACTAGGTAATGAGAAAAGAAGTGACTGAGCTGGGATCAGGGAGGGCCTCCCTGAGGAGGTGACATTTGAGGCAAGAGCAGAATGAGAAGAAAGAGCCACCCATAGAAAGACACGCAGAAAGAGCATTCTAGGCAGCGGGAAGAGCAGGTGCAAAGGCCCTGTGGTGGGACCGTGCATGGCTTACGTGAGGATTAGAGAGATAGCAGGTGGCTGGGCGGTGGTGGGGGAGATGGAGAGTGATAGGAGATGAGATTGGAAAGGCTGGCAGGGCCAGCAATGCAAGACTAAGTCAGGACATTAAGGCAACCTTCCTGGGGGTCCTGCATCTTGCAAGAGGGAAATGCAGAGGCTAGGGGTTGGACTGTTTAGCAACAAGTCTGATAGTCCCTGGTGTGACACACTGTCTGCTACCAGGCTGATTCTGCTGCTTCCTGATTGTGTAGCCTTGGGTCACTGACGTCCCCTCTCCAACCTTCATCGTCCTCTTCTGTAAAGTAGGTGTGATGGATATGTGCACCCTGTGGTCGTGGTAAGGATTGAGGGATATAACCCAAAGTAGATTCTCAACAAACAATAAAAATCATGAACATGATGAGCCCCCACTCTGTTCCAAGCCCTAGTCAAAGCACTTTGTATGTTTCAACTCACTAAATCATGACCACAACTATGAGGGAGGTCCTATTTATAGTCCTACATTTTCAGTAAAGAAACTGAGCCCCAGAGGAGTTAAGTAACTTGCCCAAGGTCACACAATGTGGCAGAGATGACTGCCCACCAAAGATCCATGCTCCCTTCAGGGTGTAGAGATGTTACAAGGGGAGACTGCCCAGCCAGCGACTACATTTCCCAGCAACCCTTGCCTCTAGGTGAAGCACGTGACTAGCTCCCACCGATGGAAAGTGGGTGGAAACTGCCCAACTAGGGACTACATTTCCCAGCACCCCCTTGCCTCTGTTGGACCATATGACTAATTCCTACCAATGAAATGCAGGCAGAAATGACTGGTGTCACTTCTGAGCCTGAGTGGTTGAGAAGCAGGAGTGCCTTCTCCTTCCTCCATCTATGTTGAGTCCAAGGTGACCTTGGAGCCACATGCAAGACTCCGAGTCCTCGTAGACCTGATGTGCTTGGGGGTAGTCACACAATAAAGCAAACAACAGCAACAATGATATGTTAGAATTAAATAAGGCATGCTTGGAGTGGTTTCCCCCCCTCCTTTTTCTTTAAAAGATGGTGTTCAGGGAAATCCTCTCTGAAAAGGCAACATTTAAGCAAAGCCATCAAGGAAGTGAAGGAACTAGTTCTGGGTCTCTGTGGGCATCTGAGCAGCAAGGAGGAGGCCCAGCTGGAGCAGAGAGAGGGAGAGATGAGAGCAGATGAAGTCAGAAAGAGAGGGGCTGGATGGTGAGGCCCTCCCGGGCCTTGTGGCCAGGACTGTGGCTTTATTCTGAGTGAGCTGGGCAGCCACTGAGGGTTCAGAGCAGAGGAGGGACGTGAGTGATGCGTGTTCTGTCAGGATGCCTGTGGTTGCTGGGTTGAGCGCAGGGAGCCCGGTGAGGAGGTGACTGCAGTAATCCAAGTGAGAGGTGGCAGTGGCCCGACGATGTGGGAAGGAATCAGTTTCTGGATCTGTTCTGAAAGTGGAGTCCAGAGGATTTGCTGAAGGGTTGGTTGTGGGGTGTGAGAACAAGAGAGGAGCTGGGAAAACTCCAAGGTGGCCCCTCCCGAGATGGGCAAAAAGTCTGTGGCAGCAAAGTGAGATCAGAATGTGGAAGGGAGACAGAAGCTACTATTTCTGCTATTGGGTTGGCTGATGTGTGGCAGACACAAGCTTTATGGGAAGAGGCAGGTGTTTCTTTACTTCTGGGTGGGGGCTGTGGCAGTGTGACCTTGAAATCAGACTTCAGTGACAACTCCCTAACCTCCATTTCTCCAGCCTTTCAATTGTTTTAAAAGCACCTAATTCCCTATGTTAAAGACCTTTCTGATAGAAATACCTAGAGGGGTTTCTGTTTTCATGATGAAACTTTGAAAGGTATACCAGTTAAGCTTTTACCAATATCTATGCTGTTTTTAGCAACACACTGTAAATATGGGGGCCAGGAGTAGAAGTGAGAGAAAAGGGAGTAGTGGGGATCAGAGAGAGACCTTAGAATAAGAATGAGTGTTTCTGGGTCCTTGATATGAGTCCCGTGAAAATGGAGTTGGGGAGGGGAAGGAGGAATGGGAAGGGAGTGGGGCCGGCCTGGTGGTGCAGCAGTTAAGTTTGTACATTCCACTTTGGCGGCCCAGGGTTTGCCCGTTTGGATCCCGGATGCAGACCCATGCACTGCTTGTCAAGCCATGCTGTAGCAGGAGTCCCACAAATTAAGTAGAGGAATGTGGGCACAGATGTCAGCTCAGGGCCAATCTTCCTCAGCATAAAGAGGAGGATTGGCAGCAGATGTTAGCTTGATACTGACCCTGATATCAGTTTCCCCACATGAAACCCAGCATATATGGGGTTAAAAGCAAAACACCCATTCCCTGCTTGCTCTCTGGCTTCCTGGCTCCAGAATCCACTATTCTTCATGGAGACAGACACCATCAAGGAGAAGCACCTGGACTATCTCCTCTCGCAAAGAGATACGGGCTGGTGGGAAAGCTGCTGACCAGCAAGGTCATGAACTGCCTCCTGTCTGCAAGTGTCTCAAGGCCAAAGACTGGCTGGTGGGAAAGCTCCAACCAGCAAGGCCATATGCTCCCCCTCCCCTACCTAAAGCCCCAAATAAAAACCCTTCCTTTTAGCTTTTCGGGGAGTTTTAGATTTCAGCGTTAGCTGCCCTCTCTCCTTGCTCAGCGCTGTGCAAAAATAAAGTTCCTACTTTCTTCCACCACCCCCAGTGTCAGAGATTGGCTTGCTGCGCAGCGGGTGAGCGAATTCACTTCAGGTTCGGTAACAATTTGGCAACCCAGACGGGACAATGTCCCAGGTGGACGTCTCGCCTGTGGCACACTGGCCTCTGGCTAAAGGCCTCTCTTGGAAGCTGTCCTGCAGCTGCCTGAGCCCCTTGTCTCAGGGACAGCCCCAAGCAGCTGGCTGCTAGCCAGACGTCGTTGGCCCACGGCGCTTTTGCTTTGTTGGTGGAAGAAACCAGGTTTCGGACTTAGGAAGACGTCTCTTGCAAGTAGCTGGTAGTTTTTGTCTTTGTCTTTGTGTTAACCTTTTCCAACAGGACCGGCTGGAAATAATGGGTACCTTGGCAGCCCTCTGGGCTCCATTTGTTTTGAAGTCGCCGCGACGCCCTGGCCAAATTTTGGTAAGTCCCCCGGGTGTGCACAACCGAGGTCCCTTGTCCTTGCTCATTTGGGAAGATCTGCATGGTGGATCTTCATTTGTTGGGCGCCCCCGAGTGTAGGACATGGACTAAGCTGGGACTGGAAGCACTTTGGTTTTTGGTTTTGGTCTTTGTTTTGGCTTCCGTTTGTGGCCAAGGGTTTTTGGGAATGTGCGCGTGTTTGGTGTTTGTTGTTTTTGTCTGTTTGTCTGTCCTTTTAAAAGTGTTAACATGGGAGATGCTGCATTTATTACACCTAAGAGCCCCTTGGGAAAAACTTTGGATGATGGTCGACCTATAGCTATAAGGCAATGTCTAAAGAGGGATGATTTTCTTTTGTAAACCACGTGGCCACAATATTCTTTAGACTCCGGAGAGAAAAAAATGGCCAAAAGATGGATCCTCAAGTTGGGAAACTTTTTAGATAGCTCTTATGATCAACAACTGTTTTATTGGTACTATGAAAAGACCAAATTAAGAGGAAACTATAATGAGTAGTCTTAAGAACTTAATCAAACTTGGGGTCTCAGCTTCTCATAGTCTTACAGATGCTAAAGAAAATGTTAAGTTAACAAAGAGAAATCAGAAAGGGAAGAGTCACAGGACTCATCCCAATGGGATAAATGGAACAGATATAAATGAAGTTAAAACAAAGGTTTTAATGAAACACTGCCTAAGGTTGGATGGGCTAAAGGGACCCCTCTATTGGCTCCCCAACATTAAAGGACATCAGACAAACCTGTTCTATTTACCCCAGTTTGAAAAATGTAAAAGGTCAGGAGGCAAAAATCAGAGTGAAAAACCTGACCAACAATTGTTTGGGGCAACAGTTAGGCTACTAAGATTAATAAGACTATAAAGATTAAGGTGTTTAAGCTAATATTATATGAAGAGGTTATGTCATCTTTGCCTGGATGTTTTCTTTGGGAATAAATGTTATGTCTAACTGGGAATGCTTCTGCTGAACAATATTGTAATACCAAAACTTGTTAATAGAATTCTAATGTAAGTTATAATTAAAAGTATAAGGGTTAGTAAAACTAAGATAAAGTTTTGTAAAAACTGATACACTTAAACGGGCCAATTACAGTTCACCCAAACTAATGTATGCAATTGGAAAAGCCAGCTGCAACAATGGGGAGCCTGTTTTAATCTTTTGAGGCTTCTAAATAAAATTAGAAATACTTTACTGCCTCTTTAAGAAAATAATTAAATAATTAAACATGCCAGCAGCCAGCCAACCCAAATCTGCTGCTGTTGTCTACTCTCTTGCTGAGCTTCCCAGCAAGCTGAGCTGAGCTTCAACTCCCCCAAAATTTCTGATCTAAAATTGAACAAGTAAAAATAAGCAAACTTTTGAGGTAATTGGGAATTGTAACGATCATTATGAAAACCTGTTTCAGAAGAGGATTCAAAATCTCTCATAATGGAATGCAGTCTTTAATGAATATGCAAAAACTTCTAAGAGACAAAGTTATTTAACATGATATAAAATGATCTTTGATGAATAAAAGCCTGTTTAAGTTTGCTGGCTTCATTTAAAATGAACATGTCCTCAAAGTTATGAGCATTGGCTACAATGCAGACATACAGCCTGGGTTTACTGGTCAAATGAGCTCATGTCATCTCTGTTACAAAATTTATCAGCAAAACTCATAACTCAGTATAATAGCTAATTTTGTTTAATGTCTCATGGAGTTTTTGTAGACAATCTAAATATAATTATTAAGAACAGGTAAACTAAATAAATATAAAAAATAAAAGTTTTTGGAAAAACTTTTTAACAATAATTATATGTATAATTATATGTATAATAATTATATTATGATATATGTACTTAAAACAACTGAGGACAATAGTTAACTGCTGTAATGTCACATGAAGTTTTTAAGAGTAATTGTTAAAACTGGGTAAGAGTTTTAAGTACAATAATTATGTTTTATAATCTGAATACTTAAAAAACAGCTTCCAAAATCTTTTGGGAAACTTAAATTTTATAACTTTACTAAGTTAAATTAAATAATAACAGTTTATTGGGTATCTAGGTCATTTCCACATAAGATAAAATATTAAAGGTTAACTACTAAGCATATATTTGTCTGCCTTTGGTTTCTTATATCAAAGAGACTAAAAAGTGCTTAGGTTTATTAATAAACATGTTTTATGTATGCTGAGAAAACATATATTTCTAAAAGGTCTGTATACAAAGAAAATAAAATATATGTTTTTAATAAAAAGATATAAAAAATGGAAATATTTTTGTTTCTTGAGTTGAGAAAAATAAATTTGTCCTAAAATGCTGGAACAAATTCTGAACATAAAAAAAGTAACCAAAGCTTTGTAAAAGTAAAACCCTAAAGAGATTTATATATGGTCAAGTTGTCCAGGATTAAAGTAAATCCAATTAAGTACATAAACCTATATGTCAAAAATAAACTGGTACAAAATTAAAACTTGGTTTCCTCTTTCTTAAAAGGATAATTTTCCTAAATTTTTAATCTGCTCTTTATAAAAAGATTATAAAAAGGCTTTTTTTGACTATTTTAACACTGTTTCCCCTTGACTCTTTCTGTTGTCACTTTGAATAGATACCTGAACATGGTTTTACAAGTGAACTTTGTTTCCTATCTGAACAAATGTTTTAAAGCTTTTAATATTTTTGACAAGCTTCCCCCTGACACAAATATTCAAGTATCGAATAAAAGCTTTCTTTTGACCTGGAAGAGGAGAGAAGGTTTCTCTGGGGATTTTCAGAGGGCCCCTGGGACTTCTCGGAGAAATTTGCTCTCTTCCTATAAGAAAAGAAAGCTAAACTAATAAGGCTTATTTTGTATGTTAAATTACATGAGAAGCATTGTCAGATAAGTAATGATAAACTTTCTTAAATGATATTATATAAATGTTACTGATATAAATATTTTAAAAATTATCTGATCTGTTCTGATTGTCAGCTATAATCCTGGTTATTATCTCAAAATGTTGTATATCACAGAGATGGTCAAATGCCTTTTTTGATGGTCAATTACCATTTTTGAATGTTTTGTTGTTTATGAACAGTGGCTATTTTACTTTGATGTTTTTGCAAATATGTTTCATCTTCAGAGAAATTCATGGAAAGGACTCTGGCACTCTAGAATACAGGTTTCTAATAAACGTTCAGATTGTAAAACTAAACTGGGTAAAAATTACAGAACTCCAACAGAGAAACTGATGACCTCACAAACTGCTGACAGAAGATTAAAATCAAGAGCCAATTACACAGGACAGAATAAACTGATAGGGATGATTATAATTTTTATGACTTTTTAACTGAGATATTACTGTTTTTAATGTTTTGCTTTTTTTTCAGAGTTAAGAAAACCTTTTTCTCTATTCTCTTAAAGAACAATGACTTGCAGCAATTTATAAACAAAATTGAAACATTTGTCTTTTCCTCCCTATTTGAGCCCCCCAAAACGCAAAAACTTCTGATAAGTAAGTATTCTTATTCTTATGGCAATATAGTTGTTTGCATAAGTGCAATAAGAATCTGTTCTTCTTTTAACAGGACACAATTGGAAACACTGGTTATATCACCAAGACTTTGACTGGAATATCATATTTAAAAAAAACATACAGCCTTGGATATGACAAGACAGCTTTTGAGGAATGAAGGTTGACATTCTGGAATAAAGCCACTTGGAAATATTGGCCTGGTACTGTGCTTATGGGTTCTGTAACCTGGTAAGGTTGAGCAAAGAATGTTGCTCCCTCTGGCAGGTACAAGGAACCTCAATATTTTGGGGAACCTCACGAAGAGAGGGATTCACCGAAATCTGTAGGTACTGCAGGCAGAATCTGATAATGGGTCCTTTGCTTGGCTTTCCTTGAGAGGCCTTTAAAGGTCAACCTGAGATTCCTTATAAGGTTCCAGCAAAGCAGATTTAAAAGAGCCTAGATGATCAATTACTATTCTTGCTGTACTTATGTAAATAATTATGCCAAATTTATTAAAACTAGACTTATTTTGAAAACCAGTTAGTCTTAATTTGGCTATGTCTAGTGAAATTGAGGGTGATTTTAGGGAGGAAGATTATGTTTGAATAGAAACTGTAATACATGTTTATAGATATTAGATTTTAATTTTTTTCAATTGTCTTTGAAATTTTTATTTTACTCCTGTTAACTGAACTGGATCTTGAATTCTTCATCTCCTGAAATATCTGGCTAAAAACTTACAAACTAACATTTTCAGGGTTTTTTTTTTCCCCCAATTATTTTCATTTAGAGTCATTGAAAACTAAATCTGCCCTTTTTCCTAAAGCCTTACAAACTGAAGCTGGAAGACCCAATATAAACTTAAGAGAGATTCATGTCTACTGCTGTGTAAGCCACTCAGAAAGCTACCTGAGTGCCAGATGACACCATCAGAGACATTTCAAACTGCAAAAGATGCTTCGACCCTGACTTCTAGGAATCTTGATTGGCTGCCCCGTGGGCTCAGAAACTGGTTTATAATTTGCTCCAATCATTAACTGTGTTTTTCTCTTTTTGTTTCTCTAGAAAAACTTCTTATTAAATACCTGGTTACTTACATGATACAGGCCTAACTTCAGGAGCCCACCAGCATCACCGCCTTATTAAAAGACTGGTTCAATGAGATGAAACAACCTACGCCACATTTCAGCAGGAATTAGCTAGATTGGTCACCACCCCAAATCCCTCAAGATTGAGGGACGGACATAAAATAGGGGGAAGTTGATATCGACCCTGATATCAGTTTCCCCACATTAAACCCAGCATATATGGGGTTAAAAGCAAAACACTCATTCCCTGCTTACTCTCTGGCTTCCTGGCTCCAGAATCCACTATCCTCCATGGAGACAGACACCGTCAAGGACAAGCACCTGGACCATCTCCTCCCCACAAAGAGATACAGACTGGTGGGAAAGCTGCTGACCACCAAGGTCATGAACTCCCTCCTGTCTGCAAGTGTCTCAAGGCCAGAGACAGGCTGGTGGGAAAGCTCCGACCAGCAAGGCCATATGCTCCCCCTCTCCTACCTAAAGCCCCAAATAGAAACCCTTCCTTTTAGCTTTTTCAGGGAGTTTGGGATTTCAGCGTTAGCTGCCCTCTCTCCTTGCTCAGCGCTGTGCAAAAATAAAGTTCCTACTTTCTTCCACCACCCCCGGTGTCAGAGATTGGCTTGCTGTGCAACAGGTGAGCGAACTCACTTCAGGTTCGGTAACAATGCCTGACATTGCACTGGCTTCCTAAATACTTCTTCTGCCTCTATTTCTCCCTTCCAACCAATTCTGCACTTTCTCATCAAAATAATCTCCTCTGTCACAGAATCACAGACTCCTTAGCTACAGAAACTCCTTTATAATCACATGGTCCAAACTCCCTACTTTAAAGATGAGGGATCTAAGATCCAGAGAGGTTAAAAGAATAAGTGACTGAATCAAGGTCATAATATTAATGCCATTTCCCTCCTCAAAAATCTTCAGATAAACCCAAAAATCCTTAGGGTGGCATTCAAAGCCCTCACAACAGCCCCAACCTACCTATTGAACCTCATCTCCCTCTAGTCTGCCCCACAAACCCCTGGTTCCAGTCCAACAGCTTTCTTCTCCATCCCCTGAACTTATGCTGCTTGGCCTCATCTCAGACGCTTTCTGAATGCCCCTCCAACTTCCTCTCCAACCGTTGCACATTCTCAAGGGGCACCTGTTCAGGAAGCCTTCTGTGACCAGCTTAGCCCACAAGGCAGCTCTCCGACCTCTGAACTCCCAAAGCTCTCACTGTCCGTTACACCTGCTGACCTGTGTTATAGAGCATGCGGTCCTGATGCTGTGATCTATGTTTACCTGTCTTACTGCTTCTCCCCCTACCCAGACTATAAGCTCCTTAAAGATTAGGGACTGTATTTTCTATTTCTCCACATCCCCCACTGCACCCACCGTGGCTCACAACATTTACTGAGCACCTACAGCATGTAAGTTGCTGCTCTAGGGGCTTCATGTATGTTATTGCACTTGATCCTCACAATTTTCCCACAGATGAGAAAACTGAGGCTCAGAGAAGATGAATAAATAGCCAAGGTCACACAACTAAACAGTGGCTGAGCCATCCTGGGAATCCAGGTCCCTCAGCCTCCAAAAGCCTTCAGCCATGAGCCACGCTGCCTCTAGCCCAGCCAGCGCCTGGCGTGGCGCAGGTGTGCCGGAACTGCTGACTGCTGACCGAGCCGTTCCCAGGGCCCGGTGGAGAGCCAAGGTACACATGACAGGAAAACAGAGCCAGCCTGATATTCCCTCCTCTGAAGCCCACATCTGGATTTCCCTGGGCCCCTGCAAGGTCTCCTTAGCTTCCTGGCATTAACCCTTTACCCTGTGCCAATTTAGGCAGCAGCCCCACTCTGTTCCACAGGTAGATTATCAGGGAGCCCTGACCAAATGGGCAAGACATCAGGAAATGAACAGCCAGATTCCTCTGAAGCAGAGTCAAAAAAGTGATTCTTGAACAACTAGCTGGCTGGGAGGGAGCCCCTCCCTATGGCCACCCAGTTTCAGCTCCTGTGTTTTCCTTTCAGGCCCTGTCAGGCAACTTTGGGATGGCAGGGACAAGACTTTGCCAACAAGCCCTGTCCTACAGAGTGAGGGTGGAAGAAGCCCTGACGCTGTGCAAACCCCCATGTCAGCAGGAGGACCCATCTCTCTGCCTCATCCTGACCCAGGGCCACATCTTCCTCATGCCCACATGGAAGCAGGCTTCTCAGCTCTGGTGGTAGCAGCTACCATTTACTCAGTGCCTACTGTGTGCCAAGCACTATAGCTGGTGCTTCAAATGTTTATCTCAATTAATTCCTGTTAACATTCTGTGAACTGCACAGTCTAGTGCAGTAGTTAAGGGCACAGGCTCTGAGGTCAGACTGTCCAAGTTCAGAATCCCAGCTCCACCACTTACAAATTACATTAACTTGGGCCTGCTAAATAACTTCTCTGTGCCTCAGTTTCCTCATCTGAAACATGACAACTGCAATAGTGCCTAATTCCTAGAAATGTATGAGGATTGACTGAAATAATAAGTGTAAAGTGCTCAATACATGTTGCTATTATTCTAACTATGATGTGGACATCATCTCCATTTTACAGATGGAGGAACTGAGTCTTAGAGAGCTTACATCACTTGCCAAGGTCACACAGTTAATAAAGGACAAAGTGAGGATCTCAATCCAGGTCTGCTCTACTTGACTGCAAAGGCACATGGACACCTGACACATCCCGATGCTTGAAGCCTCTCTCTGTCTCTGTTTGTCTCTCTCCCTAAGCTGTACTTAGGGTGCAGCTGGGTTGGTAAAGAGCTACAATAGAACCCAGGTTAGAAGTAAGTTCCCAGGGTCATCCTGGAGAAGTAGAAATGTGCAGGGCCCAGAGTCAACCCTAAGAATGGGGTTCTGGAAAAATATCCCTTCCCCTCCCCCAAGGCATTTTACAGAAGTGACATTGGAGCTAAAAGGAATATCAAAGGCAATATTGAAGGGGGAAAGTAGGCACAAAAGGGCATCACGAAGTCTTAGCAGAATGGGTTTTCAAGAGAGAGGGGGAGTCACACCCCAGTTGACTTAGGCATGGTGGAGGGGATGCCATATCGGGGAGGAGATACGAGCTGAGTATGGGAGCCCTAGAAAAAACTTGCACAGAGCATTTTTGAACATCTGTTTCTCTGTCCCACCCTTAGCTACTGCCCAATCTCCTCCTCTGAATGGACTGAAGTAACTGCAGTTCCCCAGAGACAATTCCACAAGGCCTCGAATTGCCCTGCTCTCTCGCTGCTAATGTTGTTAAGAGTAGCTAACAAATCCTGTTTCCAGTCCCTCAAGGAAATATACTCAATCTCCATCTCTGGGAGTGCTGGAGGGCATGCTCTCGTAGCCTGAGGAGCTGAGAGATGAGCTGAGGGACCATCAGAGCTGCCATCCTCACCACACTACCTACCACAGCATTCCTTAAGGAGCCCAGTTTCCTACTTCCCATGGTCACTGTGCACCTGAAAAGGAGAGTCAGAAAGTGCAAGGGCTGGACCCCTGCCCTATTCTCTTCCATCAGCCGCTCCAGCATCTCACCTCACCTGTCTGGTTCTGAGAGTCCCGAAGACTGCCAGTGAGATAGAGTTGGCCATGGAGGGAATTGGGCCCAGAAAACCTTGTTCAAGAAAAGACCAACTATTAGCTCCTGAGGATAAGGATTGAATTTCATTTATCTTTGAAAACTCACCACCTGGCACTTGGTACCTAGATGACAATATCAGTGAAATTAAATTGCTTTTAAAGGTCAGAATGCCTAAATATTGGATGGAAACAAGCCACAAATTTGACCTGTTTCCAGCTTGTCAATGTGTCTCTAATCTTCTCGGAACAGGACAATATCTCTGCCACAGAAGCTCTCACATCCTCTGGGTCCTACTCACAAATCCCAAGGTGGTGATGGCCAAACAGTCAACAGCTAATTTCTGAGAACTGACCTCAGACTGTTCAGGAAGGTCTGGTGTTTCATCCTCCACCTGCTCACACCCTCACATATTACACACCCAAGAATAAAACAAGGTGAATTTCACACTGGATTAAGGGAATTTCTAACATCTTTTCAATCAGCCCTCTGACAACACAAGTTGTTACTAGCGCATTGTGCAAAAGAAGAAACATAAAGAGAGCAACCCCAGCCCCTGAATTACTTCCTCTCAGCATCAACTGCAATTGACCACATGCTCTGACCCACATGCACACACCCAGGCACAGGTAATACACTCAACACATACATAGCACCCACTCTAAACTCTTAAGTGGCAGCAACATACAGGACATTAGGACACCACATGGGTTCACATATGTGTTATGCTGACTCCAAGACAATTAAGAATATAACCCCACCCCACCCTTCACCAATATGAATGCTGGGAGCTAGAGCATGTACATGTGTCTCTCTGGAACTGGAGCCCTGTGTGTTCTCTCAGGCTCTATGGGGAAAGAGGAAAACATGAAGCAGAGACCCCGAAGTCTATGAGAGTTTCCTGCTGTTTGTTTCAGGGACCCACAGGCAGGAAACAGCCAGGAAAGTTATCAAACACTCATAATCCACTCCAGAAACTGAATGTGATGCTCAGGGGTAGGTTGTGGAGGAGGGGGGAGAACAGGGAGGGAAGTCTCATCAAACCAAAACGTGAGAAGTCTGTGCAATGGCAGGGAATCTACCAAGCAGGCCGTCCTTCCCCAGGGCCCAGGGGGCCCCAGGCTCCAGAGACTCTCCTCACCACACCCACAGTGGGCATCTTCAGGCCTCTGAAACACAGAGCTGTGCAAGAGGAGACACAAACGGAACTCACTACCTGCTCATTTGGGGGAAGGCAGGCACATGAGACAGAAATAAAGAAGAAGCATCCAGGGCTCTGCCACACCTGCCCCCGCCTCCCTGCTGCTAGTCACAGAAGCAGAACTTGAGAGCAAGAAGGAACACGCACAATTGTCTCACCCAAATCCAACAATTTTCAGATAAGAAAACTCAAGCGCAGAGTGAGTGAGTGACTTTCCCAAGGTAACGAAGGAAACTGGTAGCTTAGCTGACACAGAACCAGCTCTCCTCACTCCCAGCCCAGGGCCCTCCCCACACCTCTGGACCTCCCCAAGGCCACGGTGTGTGAACAGCCCAAAAAGTGAGCTGCATAAAACTCACTGTTGTGCTCACTCAAGGCAGAGAGTGTAAGTGGATCAGCCCTGCAAACTTGCCAGTGGATGAAAGAAAGATTCACATTTCCTCCTGTTTATCGGCATCACCTGGCTCCGAGCTCTTAGGGAGATTAACCCTTCATTTGAGAAAAGACGTGGACATGTGCAGACCACCACTGTGGGTGACAGGATTTCCACTTCGTACCCCAGGCTGCAACTCCACTCTCCCCATCACACTCTCAGCATGATGCAGCTAAACTTCATGGAAAGCTCCCCCTCCACGTGAGAGCCTGGCTGGGCTTGAGAGGAACCACAGAGCAACTGCTCCTCTCCCAGGGTGCGTCCCCCACTGAGCGCCATGTTCCCCTGCCCTCCCCTGTCTCTGTCCCTCCCAGGTGGTAAGATACTCAGGGCACAGGCCAAGAAGTGAGGGGCAGTGGTCAGGGAGAGGGTATAGAGGGGAGAGAAGCAAATGAAAGGTGAAAGGAAAATGTGAATACAAGACACTGTGTCAAAATGCCTCCTCCAGCATTAACGTCAGCATGATTTCGCCCACTCTCAGAACGGAATGCACCCCTCCAATAGTTCAAAGAAAGCAGCATAGACTACATTGCCAACTTCACAGAAGGATAATACCCAAACCGCAGGTGACTAGAGAAGACAAGATTCCATTGCCTTCCAGAACCCAGACACCCAGCCCCAACTCAGTAAGTCTCAAATACCAGTGTTTGAGAAATTCCGCTTTTGGTTGGTCCAAGGTGAGACCTGTAGATCTCAATTTTCTTTTCTTTTCTTTTCTTTTTTTATTTTTTGCAAGGAAGATTGTCCCTGAGCTAACTTCTGTGCTAATCTTCCTCTATTTTGTATGTGGGATGCTGCCACAGCATGGTTTGATGAACCATGTGTAGGTCCACACCCAGGATCCGAACTGGTGAGTCCTGGGCTGCCAAAGTGGAGCACACAAACTTAACCACTACTCAACCAGGCTGGCTCCTAGATCTCAATTTTTGACAAACATCCCAGATAATTCTGATACAGATGGTCTGAGAACCACGCTACGAGAAGTCTTACCTTATCACTTCCCCACTGGACTGCTGAGAGGTTAAGAGCACCTGCTATGGAGTTCCCCAGGCCTGGCTGCAAATTCTGGCTCTAACACACGAGCTGCAAGGCCCTGGGCAAATGACTACAACTTGCCCCCTCATCTGTAACATAGGGGTAATAAAAGCACCCACCACGTGTGCTGTTGTGAGGATCAAATGAGGTAGTCTAGTTATTTAGAGTGCTTAGCACACTGCCTGGCACGCAGTAAGCACACAGTATTTGTTGGCTATAACTTGTTCTATTAGTACACACTTAGTTGCACTAGTTGTCAGTTGTACGATAATTAGTAAGCACACCATGCCTTTTGGTTGTTAGTATTTTACATTGCAATGTGTACATATAAAACTCATTTCTTCCAAGAAATTGACAGGTCAAGTAACTTTTAAGCTACAGGGAGCCTGCCAAGGAGATTTCTAGACCTAGGAGCCTTGCTATTAGCTTAATGCTTCTAAGTTACTTCTTCCCTGTTGCCCTCTTCGACTCACCCTCTCCCTTTCCGCCCTGTGGACATGGTGTTTTCAACAAAACTTTAAATTTACATTGTGCTTCTACGTTTTACAATGAGTGTTAAAGTGTTTTATAGGATATGTTTTGATTGCCTGCTTTTCTCTATTACTTTCTCCAAAAGCCCTTCCTTTCCTTTAGGCAATTAATAAGTGACCCCCGGGCTAAGAATATCTGTCTGGGCCAAAACCCTGAAAAGTCACTCTGATCAACAGAGAAAATGTTGCAGAAGAGTAGAACTCAGCCCTGTGGCTTGTGATGAGACCAGGCCGAGCAGTACCCTACAGGCTCAGACTCTGGGCTCACTCCTCTTCTCCATCTCGGCCTCCACCACTCACTCGCACCAGCCCCAGCCTCCTTCTAGAGCTTCTTCCCAATGCCCATACACTATTTCCACCTGGAGAGTCCACAGGCATCATATCTAAACCTATCCCAAGCTGAGTTTAGCATCTCAGTCCCTAGCCAACCAATCCCTCATCCTTATCTCAGGGCTAATGACGTCTGAGCCACCCAAAAGCCCAAACTAAACACAGCTCTGAATGATCTTCAAGCCTCCTCCTCACCACCCCCTTCTCTCTGGTCACTCACCAAGGCCTGCCAGTTCTTCAAATGACTCTTCTGTCCCCTGCTCTCTATGCCCTCTGACCTCCAAGTTCAGATCTCAGACTCTCATGTGGACTTTCCACAGCCACAGTTCTCCCAACAAATCAGCTGCCAGGGTGCGTGTCCCAAAACTCAGATCTGACCAGGTCACTTCTCACTTAAAGCCTCTGGTAGATCCCCACTCACAAGAGTCCAGACTCAGGCTGGCCGTCAAGACTTTCACAATTTGGTAGGACCCCACCCCTCCTGCTACCAAAGAGAACCCGAAATAATACCAGGCCGAAAATATCCACCCATTCCACTGTAGCCTAAAGGTCAGTCAACTGGGTACATGATACCTGGCAGTTGGTCCCCACTCATACAAACATTAGCCCAACTTGTTGTATCTGATGCCGGATCCTTGGGCCATGAAGGGATGATACAAATTTGAATGAGGAAGAGGAAAGGCAATGCATGGCCAGGGCATTCAAGTTGTAGGGTTTGAGTTCATCTAGTCAAATCTCCTCATTGTGCAGCAGGCAAAACTAAGCCCTAGAGAAGCAAATCTACTCTTCAAGGTCAATGTTTAGTCACCAGCACTAGGACCCAGGTGTCCTGTTCCACAATCCTGTTTCTTCTACTGACAGGCCTAGAAGACTCTCCCAAGCACAGCTGTCTTGGATTCCCACAACTTTCCCCTTTCCCTCCTCACAACTCAGGACCCCCGACTCCATCCACAAGCTTGAAGATTCCAAGATGACTTGGAAGGAACAGAACAGGAAGTCTTGAGCATTGGCACAAGTTCAAGGTGAAACTCCTGGGGCCAAACACAAGGGCCTTTGACTATAGAAAAATATGGACCCATTGTCTTGGTGGATGGAACCAAACCATAGCAATTTTTTGCCCAGAGATCAGGACTTGGCCCTACAACACCAGTGTTACCGCACCAGGGTGGTTTTTGCCTGCCGCCCAGAAAACCAAACACTGAAACAATGAGATTGCAACAGAGAGAGGGTTTTAATCACAAGGCAGCCATGTGAGGAAGCAAGAACATGAGTCTCAAATCTGCTTTCCTGAAAATAGGGGTTCAGGGATATTTATAGGAAAGGTAGGCAAGGTCGTCTGAAATGTGGAGACAGATAGGTGATTGGAGGCGAGGGGAGTGGGGGTAATTGATGATCTGCACAAATGTAGTCAAACTTCATGCCTCTTCATAGGATGCATGCTCACAAAATGGCAGCATTAGCATGATCTGAGGGTGGAGCTTTTAGCTTCTCGATGTCAAAAGGTCACCTATTGGACATCTGCATGGGCCCAGTTGATGAGTTGGTGGCTCAACCTGCCTGGAGTGGACAAAGGGTTCTAATTCCTGAAGAAGAGCTCAAACACCCATTATCATGGTGACCCAGGCTCCGGGGAGATGTTATCTCTAGGAACCTAGTGGGAGTCAGATGGCATATTGCCTAAACAGCACAGTTAACGATGGGCAGGTTAAACCGCTAAAAGGTATAATCAGTAATTGCAAAAAGGAAAAATTCTTGAGTTCCTAGCTACTTAATCATCAATGGCTACCTGTTTGCCTGTTTCAGTCCCTTCTATTCCTTGGTCATTCCTCATTCTTGGAGGACTCAGGGCTACAACTGATCTAGCTCCTTCCTGCTGAACCAGGGCGTAGATCTGGGTTAGAGGAATGAAACTGTTTAGCACTCATTTGGAAATATTCTCTTGTTCCCAGCGTCACGTTGACATTTTGTATTATTAGAATTTTGTACCTTGCTCAACAGTTTCCGAACAACATCTAAAGGCCCATTTTATAATCAAGTATCAGACCAGAAGGATAAGAAGTATAGACAACCCAAATTTTAACAGTCCCTGAAAAATAGACCTAATCCCAGTGGGGTCTACATCTGATCTCCAGAATGGGACAGACATCTAGTCTTAGTTCCCTATAGTCTTCTGTTCCACTGGATATGCATCAGAGACTGGAGCAGCATCCTACATGCTGATCTTTCAGTTGTCATTGATGACTATCAGCATAGACTTTCTGCTTGGGGAATCATCACATTCCTAATGAACAAAATTATCATTTTATAGCAGTTGGGAGGGGCTGTAAAGTCTACTGAGTATGTCTGGGTTAGTTAATCATTCAAAGTGACAATATGGTTTCTTTTCTACAATATGGCTTCCCTTATGTCAACCTTGTGTTGAGCCGATATCACCAGGGGGAAGGGAGAAAAGTAACACACACTTTAAGAAAATAGAGGCAATTACAACAGTTTCTACTCACCCCTGGTTTTTGTTTTTTGTTGTTATTGGGGTTTTTTTCCTCACATAGTGTTCTGCACGGCCTCTGAATCCCCCAGGATCAAGGAGGACCAGGAAAAGGTCTGGGTCCCTAGAGGGTGGAGGAATCAAGATGAGATTTAGATGGTTCCATTATGAGATGATTAGTAGAGAAAGGAGCCACACTGTCCTTTCCCTAATTGCTGGTGAAAGAAAAAACAAAAACCTCAAAGCTACACATCCACCCCTCAACAAAGGAAACAAACCCTCCTGCAAAATACAGGGGACCTATTTGGGGACTGAGGCCCTGCCCACTGCAAGAAAAAAGAGGAGGGGAAAGCAGAAAAGCCAGAGACTTAGACAACAAATATTTCACAACAAGCATATTCTCATCAGCTACCAAGTCCAAAGCTACTTGATATGTTTCTGAGCTGCCAGAATGTCTTGGTTCCCCCCATAAAAGGTCTCTGACCATATTCCTTGACGCCTAGAGATGCATTTCTTTGGGTTTGATCCACTGAAGTGATGGACCTCTTAGATTGAAGGACAAAGCCTCATGCCTCCCCTCAAGACAAAGTCTATCATTTCTCCCTTCCTGCCCTTGCACAAGCTGTTCCTCTACCTGTAACACTCTTCCTTCGCCTGCCCTTGCCCTTAGCAAACTCAAATGGCACTCTCTCAAAGATCTTGAAGGGGCTCCCAAAGGCAAGTGAATGGTTCCCTCTCTGTGCTCAGTACATTGGACATACCTGTATTTACAACATCATGAGGTAATATTTAATTTTTCATTTTTGAAATTTAAGATAAAGTACGAAAAAGAAAATATCACACATATGCCATTTTCCACCTATAATCTAGACCTATCATTGTTTCACGTTCGGCATATTTCTTCCAGTCTCTTTTCTGGGGTAGCAGACTGTAACCTCCTGGAATGAAAAAACTACATACTTTTTTTTTCCTCCAGTTTTCACAGTTCTGGAGGTCAGATGTCCAAAATTGGCCTCACTGGGCTAAAATCAAGGTGTCAGCCTAATGGTATGCCTTCTGGAGGTCCAAGGAGCAAATTGCTTCCTTACCTGATCCAGTTTCTAGAGGCCACCCGCACTCCTTAGTTCATGTCTCCCCTTCCCCACACATCTTCAAAGCCAGTGAGGGCTGGCGGAGTCTTTCTCATGCAGCATCATTCTGACCCTGACTCTCCTGCCTCCCTCTTTCACTTATAAGGGCCCTTGTGATTACATTGGGCTCCCTGGGATCATCCGGGATACTCTTACCATCTCAAGATCCTTAACATCATCCCATTTGCAAAATCCCTTTCGTCATATAAAGTAACATTCACAGGTTCCAGGGATCAGGATGTGGATGTTTTGGGAAGGCCATTATTCTGCCTGCCACAACTACCTTTTCTAAACTGTACCCACAACAAAAATTTGCTTTGCCTTCCTCCTCTTTCACTTTTCTTCTGAGACAGAGACAAGAGCACAAGCTCTGAGGTGAAACACCCTAGCTCTGCCATTAAGTGCCTGGATGTCCCTGGACCAGTCCCTTCACCTCCCTCAGCTTCTTTTTTCTCATCTGTAACATGGATTAACTCCTAACTGCCTTACGAAATGACAGTAAAAGAGTAAGTTAAGATACATAAGGCAGTAAACACAGTGCCTGGTATGTGATGAGCCCTCAGGAAACATTCCTTTCAATCCTTTCCTTTTGCCATCCCATTTTCTCTCACCCTGGCCCATTTTCTCCTTCGTCTCCCTTCTCTTCAGTGGCTTAGTCTAACCTCAGTCTAACTATTTAGCAAAGAGGCCATATTACCCACCTCTGTGATTCTGCTTCAATGGACATTTATAAGGAGAGTTCTGTTTTGTTTTGTTTTTTTAAAGAAGTCCTTTTATGGTCACTTAAAACTTACATATACTTCCTTGTAACTTAGATATGCCAGTCCTAATTCTGCCCTGCTATATTATACATTCATTTCCTCATTTCATCCTTCTTCAGTCTTTCTCTTTACATCTTATAAATAAAGACAGTACAAAGACAAAAACAATGCCCAGGCCACAACATCAAATTCCTTTAGCAAGATGAATGCTATTTGCAAGACATCCCCTGAAGCTTATTTCTAGGCTTGGCTTTCAGCAAAACCATTTAACTCTAGAAACATTTCCAGACCCCCAGGGACAATAACCGTGACAGAAGCCACATATTCTCTGAATATTTCTGCCTTGGATTAAGACATTTTCCAGAATGTTGTTCCTAAGTTACTGCTACCCAATCCTTCAACTCCTGGAAGTTAAGCCTCCCCTATCATCTTCAACTCCGGCTGGCCTGCCAGGACACCAGCTAGAAAATGCCTCCCTACTCTAGATGACCAGGGTGGCACCTTTGCCTAGTCCCAGAATTCTAGTAGCTCACACTTACTCACTGCTCACTATGTACCAGGCAGAATCCTAGGGGCTTTATATTTAGCTAGTCTTCACCAAAAAATCCCATAAGTGATATCATCCCTGTTTTTACAGATTAAAAAAACTGAGTCAGAGAAGTTAAATAATTTACCCAACATCACACAACTCCATAATTATACCTCATCTCTCACTCAAATAAGTGTTAATAATTTAATCTGGGCAGAGGACACCCTAAGATTTCTGAGGTCTCCTGAACAAAATCCACCTTTCAGAATGATGTTCACTGTATCGTCAGCTATTTGCACAGCCATTCTCTGGCCATAAAAGGGGTGCACTAGGGAAAGAAAGTGTAATGAGAAAGAAGCAGTAGGAGGGAGATTCCCTGCAATGGGCACAAAGAGGATGAGATTCCAAACACAGACACAGTCATAAGACACACCCAGAGTTTGTGGCCTTGGAAAAATGGCAGCCCCATCTGTCTCTTTCCATGCCTGTTGGCATCTGACTTCCTTCTCAGCCTGCCCCTCCTGGCCTTGTTTTCTCAGACCAACTAGAGGCCTGGGCCTGGGACCAAACCAGAGCACCCAGCACTGAGCTATGTGGGTGGAGGGAGCAGAGAAGGGAGTAAAGTGTTCAGCTTATAGGGGACCTGACTCACCTATGTATGTATCATTTGGGCAGGGAGTGGATTAGAAAAGGGCTGCTCTGCAGGACTCACGGTTTAAGGAGTGACACTTCCTCAAAGATGTCTGACTGACAGCAAAGGGTGGATGTGGGAGGCATCACAGCTTTCTCCCATTTCGATATTTATTGTCCCTCCCTCTCCCTCCATTGTGTTACATTCCTCTGACTGTAGGTCACTTATTTACTGAGTTGGGTTCCAGGAAAAAAAAATCTCAGCTGAATTCCTTAAAACCCCAAGCACTCAATTCAGTTCAAGATGCCTGTCGCAAAGAAAGTCACTACATAATGAGAAAGGGAACAATCCCACAAGACGACATAAGACTTATAAATATCTATGTACCCAACATAGTAGCATCTAAATATGTAAAGCAATTATTAACAGACATAAAAGGAGAAATAGAAGGTGACACAATAATAGTAGGGGACTTTAGCACTCCACTTACACCAACGGATAGATCATCCAAACAGAAGATCAATAAGGAAACATTGGCCTTAAGGGACACATTAGACCAAATCGACTTAGTAGATACATACAGAACATTCCATTCAAAAACTGCATAATACACATTCTTTTCAAATGTTCATGAAACATTCTCCAGGATTGATCACATATTAGGACACAAAACAAGTCTCAACAAATTTAAGACGATTGAAATACCAGGCATCTTTTCAGACCACAAAGGTATGAAACTAGAAATCGACTACAGGAAGAAAATCAGAAAAGCCACAAAGGTGGAGATTAAACAAAATGCTACTGAAGAATGATTGGGTCAATGAAGAAATCAAAGGAGAAATCAGAAAATACCTGGAGACAAACAAAAATGAAAACACAACATGCCAAAATGTATGAGATACAGCAAAAGCAGTTCTAAGAGGGAAGTTTATAGCAATTCAGGCGTACCTCAACAAACAAGAAAAATCTAAAAAACAATCTAGCAGTGCACCTAAAAGAATTGAAAAAAGAAGAACAAACAAAGCTCCAAATCAGTAGAAGGAAGGAAATAATAAAAATCAGAGCAAGAACAAGTGAAATAGAAACTAAAAAAAAGAAAAAAGAAAAAATCAACGAAACCAAGAAGAGCTGTTAAATTTGAAAAGATAAACAAGCATGACAAACCTTTAGCTAGACACACCACAGAAAAAAGAGAGAAGGCTTCAAGAAATAAAATCAGAAATGAAAGAGGAGAAATTACAACGGACATTCAGAAATACAAAAATTATAAGAGAATACTACGAAAAGCTATATGCTAACAAATTGGATAATGCAGAAGAAATGGATAAATTCTTAGAATCATACAATCTTCCAAAACTGAATCAAGAAGAAATAGAGAATTTGAATAGACCAATCACCAGTAAGCAGATGGAAATAGTAAGCAAAAACCTCCACCAAAATAAAAGTCCAGGGCCAGACGGCTTCCCTGGTGAATTCTACCAAACATTCAAAGAAGACTTAGTACCTATCCTTCTCAAACTCTTCCAAAAAATTGAAAAGGAGGGGAAGCTTCCTAACTCGTTTGCAAGGCCCTCCCCTCCCCACCCCTTTCCTGAACTGCCTGGGATGGGGTGAGATATAAAAGGTCTCGGTTTCCTGAGAGAAAGAGCAGGAGCGAGAGAGTCCAGCTACCCTGATCATGAGCCCTGCCCTGCTGCTGGCCCTCCAGGGCATCACCCTCATGCTGCCCCGTGAGTGAGGACCCCAACCTTGGGGGGGACTTCCCTGGAGGATGGGTTGAGATGGATTTGCTCTTCCCATTTCAGGAGTGCAGGCCCTGACCTGTCAGTTCACGACAGTTGAGGATGTGAACAACGCAGCAGATATGCCGTACCTATGGGATGTGAAGGACCAGCAAGTCTGTGAGGATGGCTGGGGTTGCCAAGACACGCTGCTGCTCATTAAGAATGGTGCGAAAAGCCCCATAGGCCCCAAGCCTGGCTCCCACCCTCTCCTGTGTAGAGACATCCCTCCCCGCACCCAGCCCTCCCTGCATTCCCTATGGGAACTCAGAGGACCCCTCCCGTCGTACCAGGAGCTGTCCCCTCCCCAGCTGGGGCAAAGTCTTGGGTGCCCAGTCACCATCTGTCCAGTCTCCCACCCCAGGCCACGATATAGACCGTCTCTCTAAGACCCGGAGTCCTGACCCCACCACGGCCTCCCTCCCTCTCTTGGTCCAGGACCCCAAGTGAAACTGGTGCTCAACAAGGGCTGCACCCCGGAGGCAGATCACAAGGCCCGTGTCACCCAGCACAGGACAGGCCCCGGCCTCTCCATCGTCTCCTACACCCACGTGTGCCGCAACGAGGACTTATGCAACAATGTCTCCATCACGCCCCCTGTCTGGGACTCATTACCCCCAACAGGTGCCTGAGGGAGGAGGGGGAGGAGGAGGAGGGGAAAGTGAGTGTGGGGAGGAGGGAAGGGGCAGGGCTGAGGGGGTGAGGTTAGCACAGAGGGACAGTGCCTAATTCCCTGCACCCCAGGCCTGGAGCCCGAGGAGGGCACGTTTTGGGGGAGACTGGGGAGGTTGATTTCTGGGGCAAGCAAAAGCGGGGTGGAGAGAAGGTCCCTGATCTGAAGGGAGAGCCCTCTCTTCCTCTCTCTCCGTCTCTCACCTCCCAGTCCCGGGGTCCGTGCGGTGCCCAGTCTGCTTTTCCGCAGAAGGCTGTCTGTCTGCAACAGAGCTGACCTGCCCTTCTGGGGACACACATTGCTACAACGGGGTCCTCGTGATCAGGGGAGGTGAGGCGGGACATGGGGGTCCCTGGGGGACACGGAACAGGGAGGTCTGAGGGCCAGGATCTGGTTCTCTGGGAGGGAGGGTAGCTGAGGGCTGGGAACTGGAGGAGGGTGGGCCTGGCTTCGTGGAGCTGCGCCTCCCCTGAAGGTTGCGTGGTCCCACTGGGAGCATCTCCCTCTCTCCCTCTCTCTTCCTTTCCACAGTGGACATCGCCACCAATCTGAGATTGAAGGGGTGCACGTCTCAAGCGGGCTGCAACCTGCTTAATAACACTCAAAAAATTGGGGCCCTGACTGTGCACGAGAACTGCAACCCTGAAGGTGAGTCCCTCGTGCGGGAGACGAGGCCGTGTCCTGCACTGCAACCTTGGGGCACAGTGACCCTTGTGAAAGTGGGACACCCGAACACATCCCACCAAAGCCAGCGCCCGCGAGTAATTTAGGAGTTTATTGCTCACTCAGGGAGGCATTCTCCTGGTAGGCACTTCAGTGAGGGTGCCAGTAAGAGGTGTCCAGCTGTGTATCACACACACCACAAACCTCATACACCACTAAGTCCACCCACCATACACACCATACACCACACATCACACGCAAACAAAACACAGACACACAGAACACACACCATGCCACACCCTCACAACAAACACATACCACATACATCACACACACACCGTATCAGTACACACACACACCACACATCATGTACCACACACAAACACTACATACACCATACAAACATGCCATACACATATCACAAACCCCATACACCCCACACAAATACTACACCTCTGCAGACATACCACACACGTACACTACACACACCAGACACATGTCACATGAAAGACAGCTTTTATGCCACAAATGAATATTCCTATCACAATCCATGTTTGGTTAGCTTTCGACATTGGAGCCAGATCTTGGAGGATGTGTTTGGCTTCCCTGGATCTGCTCAGCTCAGCAGTTTAGCAAGTATTTCCTGACCATCGGCAAGACCAGGCATCAGAAGCTGGGTACGATAAGAGGTCAGGGAATATGTGGAGGAGAGAAGGGCATTCCTGGAGCCAGAGCAGCCCCTGAGAAGGCATAGGGTTGCAGAGGGCTGGGACAAGTGCACAGGCTGCCCAAGATGGGCCACAGCAGGACCCCAAGCTGAGGAAGAACGAAAGGGTTGGAAAGTGAAGGGCCTTGACTGCCCCTAAGCAACTGGGCGGTGGTCCCAGTGAAAGCACCGGGGTGGCACAATCAGGAGAGCACAGCAGTGAAGACCTTAATGTCTGAATCAGAGAGATGTTGGCTCCCCATCTGGGCTGACAAATAAAAATGGCAAGCAATAAGATATATTGGAGTATATGAGGAAGCCATTTGGTGTAAAGCTAATTCGGCCTGACCTCCAAAATGGCCTGACCATGGCTGTTGAGCATGCATTGTGTATCTGCTTTAGATATTCCCTATGGCAAGAACAAAGGCCCTTGAGATAAAGGTGCAACTTCCCTCCCCCTCCCAACGTTGGCATTTCCTTAAGGATTAAGCATCTTTTCTTAGGCTAGGAACTGATTGCTGCACTCACCTGTGACCACCCGGCTCGGGACAAGACTTGCTTCCTGCTGCGCCCTCCGAGATAGCAGACCCACTACCTGCTGTGTCCATCAAGCCCTGTGCGACAGGGCAATCTTGTGACTATTGTGGGAGGGACATTTCAATCATATGCGAAAAGTCCTGTATGGGGGTATATAACCACTCTGTACACCTCACTTCTTCGGTGCCCTTTGTTCCTTTGGGAAGAAAAGCCCTGGGCCACGGTCCTCAGATTTTAGCTCAGAATAAACTCACCCAAATTTTCATTTATAGATTGGTTATGGATTATTTTCGTCAACAGGGCTTTGCCACTGAACCAGCTGTTGAGGATCACCACCTCTTTGAGCCTCTTTCAAGCAATTCAGGAAGGAGGAGACAATTCCAGACAGTCGGGAGCAAGGGAGTGTATGGAAAGGCCCTGAGGTGGTCATATGCCTGCTGTGTGTTCAAGGTGGAGCCTAGGGGCCAGTGTGGCTCCAGCAGCATGATCAAGGGAGATAAGAGGAGGATACGGAGACAGAGAGGGAGGGGGAGGCCAGATCACTTAGAGCCTTTGGGGCCGATTTAAGGACTTAGAATTCTTTTCTGAGTGGGATGGGGACCTATGGAGGCGCTGAGCAGTGGAATGACATGAGTCGTCTTATCTTTATGGGGATCTATCTGGCTGCTGAGTGGAGAATAGAGTGAGGGGGAGGTGGGAGTCAGGGAAGGGACTGCCAGGAAGACCCAGGAGGAAGCAGGTGAGAGCCAGGGGCCTCTTGGAAGCAGTAGAGGTGGTGAGACGTGGTCAGGTTCTGGGGGTATCTTGTAGCTTAAGCCAACAGGATTTCCTGATGGGCGCAACACAGGGTGTCAGAGAAAGGGGAGTGTCAGGAATGACTTGAGCAACTGCTGAAAGGAGCCGCCACGGACCATGGTGGGGAAAGATGAGGGTGAGGAGAGTGGAGGCCAGGCTAGAAGGAGGGCAGCAGGAGCCATGATTTTGTCATCTGTGATGTGGGGAATGAGCGGTCCCCCTTTGTAGGACTGTCATGAATGTTACCTATGTTTATGGATGCTGCGTCATCAGCCCACGAGTTTCTGCCCCAGGGAATGCATCTCGGCTGACCATGTGATGGCCTTGAGAGAAGATCTGGGCTCGTGGTTTTCACACTAGACTCCTGATGGCCACAGGGGCCGAGCTAGCCAAGGACGGTCATTGATCCCTCTCTTCCCCATCGCTCAGCCCAGGAGACAGAATGCCTGAGTTCTGAGCCCAGTTCGGCCCCTGACTGGTGGTGGGACATCGAGCAAGCTACTTAACAACTCCTCTGCCTCTGTTTCCCATCTTGAAATGGGATGATGATGATAACACCACCTGCTTTGGGGATTTCCGTGGAGAAGTAAGGTGATCCAGATCGTAAACTCCTCGGCTGGTGTCAGGGGGCTAATCCACGGAAAGCAGTCAGGACAGCCAGGCTCGTAGTAAATGCTCAGTGCACACCAGGCCTTTGAGTCTTTTTGTTTAGAACATGTGGTTCAACAGTGAAAAGAAACGTATGGTGTCACTCTGCCCTCCTCATTACCTGGATGAGGACCTTGAGATCCTGAGAGGGAAGTAGAGATTGGCTCAGGCTGAGGAGGAGCCCTCCATCTCTCTCACTCCCAAGGGAGGAGCAGCCTTTTTCCAGAGGCTTGGGAGAGGTCCCTGCAGGTGTTTGAGCAAAAACAAGGTAGGAAAGGAGGTAGGACTCAGACTCCCAGGGTTCCTTCTAAATCTGAGATTGAAGGACTCTATGGCCAGGTCATCTAGAGTGCGACTCAAGAATGTGATCACCTCCAAGCCTGAGACCTGGAGGGACAGACATGGCTGTTTCCCTAGCCTTCCCAGACCCTGGTAATTCCTTCTCTCTAGCTCTTCTGACCTGTCAACGGGGAGCCATAGTGGAGATAAGGCCAAACTCAACTCAGACACCCATCAAATGGACCTCGAGGTGGTACCAGACGTGCGATGCTGGAGATATGTGTCAGGAGACGCTTCTGCTGGTAGACGTAGGTGCGTGGGCTGCACAAGAGGTATGGCCCCTGCGCTGGGTCCCGGGCCTCCCTGCCCTGGATTCTGTCCCTGCTTTCCTGCCCGGTTCCCCTTACACCTGGAACTCTAAACCCAACTCTTCTTCTTTCTGTGCCTTGCTTTCCCTTTCTGAAAACTGGGGGCAATAATAATACCTACCTTGCTGGGTGGTCGTGAGCCTAGCTTGATAGTCCGTGCCAAGGGCTGAGAGCAGAGCTGGCACAAGGGGACCCAATGGCTTCATTCAAGATTTATTGAGCATCTGCTGTATGCCAGGCACCCTAGATCCCACTGCACCTGCCTTTGTGCAGCTTTAAGGCGGGTGAAACAGAAAAAAAACAACAACAAAGAGCAAGATATGGGTGTGGAGATAAGAGCTGTGGAGAGAAATCCTGCAAGGAAAGGAGAGAGCGAAACTGAGGGGAAGATTGCAACGTGAAAATGGGTGCTCAGGGGAGGTTCTGCTGCGAAGGTGACGTTGGCACAAGAACTGAGAGCTGGCAGCGCTGGAGGAGGACCCAGCCTCTGGCCCCTCCACCGTCTTCCCCACATTCCAGATGACCTGTGCTCTTGTTTTTGCTCAGGGAACCTGCACTCACCCTCTGCCTGCTGAGCTCCTGCCTCCCTCGGAGCCTCCCTCCCTCAGCCCGGCTCTCACTGTCTCACCCCTCAGGACACAGATCACTCATAGTGGGGAGCAAGGGCTGCACCCAGATCAGGACACATGAATCCCCGACTGTCACCGTCCACTCGGGGCCCCCCGGAATGCTCGTGGCCTCCTATGCCCAGTTCTGCTCCTCCAGCGGGTGCAACGGGGCCAACAACAGCAGTGTCCTGTTGGATGCCATCCCCCGTCCAGGTGTGGGATCCCAGCATGCTGGGTGGGACCAGGGACACGCATAGATGGGGCCCCAGTGACAAGGGGCTCCGCGGCTCAAAGAAGGTGGCTTCAGGGAGGAGCAGAGCTGTGCACCCCAACCTTCTCTTTGCTCTCCAGCTCCCCCTGTCCCAGGAGACCTGCAGTGTCCTGCCTGTGTTGAGTTGTTTGGATCCTGCTCACAAAACTCAGAAAATGTTACCTGCCCCAAGGGCACCATTGGTTGTTACCGTGGTTCCATTGATCTCAGGGGAGGTGAGTGCTGATGGTCTCAAGGATGACGGGATTAGGATCCGGATTCACTGGTCCTGAGGTTGGAGGTGGCCTGAGTTCCTGACTCACGGGTTTGGGGGTGGAGGGGACTGGGGACCCCGATGTCCAGGTCTAGGGGAGGAGGGAACTAAGAGGCTGATCTCCTGGTCTGACCAGGGAGAGGGCGCATCTGGGATTCCTGGGTCTTAGGAATTTCAGTGGGCTGTGCTTTGAGTTCTCTGACTTAATCTTCATTCTCTAGGTGAGCTGTCCTCCTCATTCAAGCTTCAGGGTTGCATGGCCCAACCTTCCGGATATCTGTTGAACCATGTCCGCAATATTGGGGTCTTCTCCGTGTTTGAGACCTCTTGGTATAAGAATGAGACTGAGAAAGAGAAGGAGAATGAGAATGAGAAACAGAATGAGAAGGAGCATCAGTTTCCCCCCCAAGCTGGAGCTGCCCCTTCCTCCTACACGGCTTTGGTGGCACTGGGGCTATCCTTAGCCCTTTGGTGTGGGGTGCCCTCCCTGCTGACCCCATTTTCCCTTGATTCTTTGCCCCTCCTAACCCCCTAAACCAAACCCTCCCTCTGACCTCATAACCCAACATTGGATTATTTTCCCATCTTCTCCATGAATTATCATCCACACACACTTTGTGGCCTGATGACACATATGGAAGGGCCTGGGAGCAGCTGGACTTGCCCTGTGGGAGAGTTGACATTCAAGCAGTGGCCACATGTGTCTGATAATAAAGACATCGTCCTTTCCCCCAGTGCTGGGGTTTCTCTATGTGAGGGGAGGGGAGGGCAGGACACCCAGAAATCTGGCACAGGGGAGGAGAGGAATCTGTGGGAGATTCCCCATCTCAGGTCCATCCTTCACTGGTCTGGTACACGTCTCCATTCCAGCTTGGGTGGCAGCAGAGACTTTAGGGTGCGGCCAACAAAGCTATTTGGACATCACCATGACTTGGGAGGTGAAGATGGACTTCACCCAATGGGGCTTCTACTTAGCATTCAGGGACCCAGCACAAACAGAGGGCTCACCCCACGTGAATATCTTGACATAAGGGTTTGCTTGAAGTAGAGAAACAAGTGGGTTTGCACAGTTTCCTGAGGCTGATATCCTTGGGTCTGTTATCATCCAGGCCTGAAAGGCTGAGAAGAGGTTATTACCATTGCTAGAGTCTGGAGGGAGGGATGGGAGAGGTTTAGAGAGACCTGCCTGACAGGAGCTCTGATCTCAGGCTGAATAATCTGTCCATCCTACAGTGACACTACAGGAGGGGAGGTAGGGAGTTAATACCCCAACCTGACTCAGTGTCCTCCCTCTGGTCTCCTGTTGGGGCTCCCCATTGACTGAACCCAGGAGGAAGCCAGGAGAGCCCATTGATGCAGTTCTCATAGCTCTGCCACCCACAGTGCAGGGCAGGGGGGAGAAGAGGAGAGAGTGAATCTGGAGAAGGAAACAGAAAGTGTCCAGCACAGCCCACCCTTTTCCTCCCCAGTGTCCACCCTTTTCCTTTGTCCAGATGAAAATCAGAGTCCTCAATATTGAAGGCACACAATTCCCATCTGTTACCTAATCATTGTAACGTGGTTTGCTAAGGACAATGAATCATACTTCCACAGTGTTAGCTGAACAGTTCTTCAAATACCATAGTGAGAGGAGGATGGAGGATAAAATCCTGTAAAACAAAGCTGCGAGCATCCTGGGTGTGGACCTGGTGGTAATCAGCTGCCTTACTCTACCACCCATTCCACAGTCCTTACCACCTGCCAACACCTAGTTTAAACAACTGTTGTGTGATGCAAATCTTCATTCTGATGGGAAGAGAGTGTTTGATGGGCTTGTCTTTATTGAGTTTCTGCAGTCTTCCACTGAACAGGGCCACTTGCCAATGAAATAGGAAGATGTACACACGAACATATCACTTGACTGCCAGAGTCCTCCTTGACCCAGCAGCCCAAGCTTCCTCTGGTAGTCAGGTCCCCTCTGGCAATCAGTGCAGTGACCCTCTTCGCTGCCTGTTGTTTGAGCAGCATGAGGAGCACAAAATGGCCAGGGGGCAGTCATGACTTCCAATTGATTGGAACTACGATGGGCTTCCTCACCCACACGAACTCCAAAGTCACAGGGAGCAGACGCAAAAGTCCTTTAAGTGGGCTGTTGGTGTACTAGAGGGAGGGGGCACTCCCTTATCCCCCCTTGTTTCATGGGCTCCTACATTCTGGCTATGGGGGAAGTGACATGATAGCCTGGCCACTGGTTTAAGAAACACAGCATTTCCTGTTGGGTGACAGGGTACTGTATCTCACCTGGTGCCCTCTTAAGCCATCATGGGCCATTCCACATCCTGAAAGGCCAACTGTCTCTGTGTAGTGGAGCAAGCTCTTGGTTTTGAGTTGATTGCCTCACTTCCTTTGCCTTAAAATGTATCCCCTCATTGGAAACAATACTTCATGGGGTACCATAGCAATAGAAAACACATTTTGTAAGTTCTCAAATGGCAGTATTGACAGAAGCATTGAGTACAAGGAGGGAAAATCAGAGACCACAGTTTGTGTCTGTCTCTGTGGGGATAAACCTCAGTCCCCTCCATGATGGGGCATATCTTGTGTAGCCCTGGCAAAGAATGATGCCCTAACGTTCTTAGCATTGGCCTCTACCTTTGTTGTCTGAACACTGAGTACAGTCATAGCCAGGTCAGCCTTCGGGTGAGTGAGCCCATTTGTTGTAACCATGCACAGCCTCCACCGCTGCCCAAATGGCCATTTTGCGCATGGGCCCAGTGAGCAAGCACTGATGGGGAAAGCAGCTGATTGACACTGTCCACTACATACCAAGAGCTTCCTCCTCAGTGCATGGGTCTCATGCACATTCATGTGGGTTGTGAACTTCTCCACATTCTGTGCCCATCTCTGGAGGACCATCCACATATCCTCCCTGTCTTAATTTTATGCTTTTATTCTTTCCAAGTCCTTGATCAGGTGGCTCACTATGGATCCATGCAGAAGTTGACCTAAGTACGTCCCTTTCTCCCACAAGGTGGACCCATGGAATTTTGCCACCTGAAGGATTTCCCTTCATCACACCTTAGGGCCATATTTACGGAGTACTAATGCAGCAGCCATCCACTTCCGTCCGGAGCCAGCTCACCATGCAGATCCACCCATAAGCCCAGTCTGAACTTTCCCTCCTCTGTAAACAGATCAGAGAATTCCCACGAATCCACAGTGTGAGTGGAGGCAGGGGCAGGAGGAGCAGGTGACATGGTCGTCTGGGCCACCTGCTGGGGCTTTCACCTGTGCTCTTCATTCCTGCTTGAGCCTGATCCCATACACACCTTTTTAACAGATGCTGCATGCTCCTGTGCATGCCCAATGTCATGGTTTGGTAGCTGGGACAGCACCCAATACATCATGTGCAGTTCAGGTCACAATGCCCTTGGTGTCCAGTCATCAAGTATTGAGACTCCACTGGGACCCAGTAACAAGCCAGGAATGCTTTCCAAATGAAGGGTAGTTATTTGTAGAAGGAGATATACCTTTGCTCCAAAACCCTGAGGTTATGCACTGTGATTATCCTATGATCTCTTTATGTCACAGAAACTTTCCATGACATCAGGTCTGTTGGGTCATATGGTCCAAGGTTCATGGCATCTGGGTTTCCAGCATGAGCTTTCATCAGAGCCCTTTCTTGATCTAGGATCCACTCAAAACTGGCAACTTAGGGGTTCCCTCACAAATGAGTAGGAGTAGTGTATCAAATGTGCTACATTTTCTCCCCCAAAGTCTAAGGGACCTATCTCTTTGGATTAAGGCAGCCATACAAGGTGTAGCAAATTGTCTATCAGTTTAGAAGGAATATTGGAACAAGCCCCAGACCCACAGGCCCCTAGGATTTACACCAGTGTGATGGAGGGCCGGATGTTGCACAGTTTATCTCCCACCCTCTGGCATACATGTGTCTTATCCCTGAATCATCAAGGATGCTTGCTACTTCTTGATCACTGTGTCTGATTAAATAACATAAATTCATCAACGAAGTGAACAAGCATGATGTTCTGCAGAAAATCAGATGCTCAAGGTCCCTCTGGACTATATTGTAGAAGAAAGCAGAAGAGCTGACCAAAACATGAGGCCAGAAGTGAAGAGGTACTCTTCTTCCTGATATGAATGTAAATGCTTCTGATGATCTCTGCGAATAAATACGGAAAAATGAATTGTTAGATCTGTAACTGCATATCCAGAGTCTGTAAGAAACCACACCCGGAATGGCAGCTGAATTTGTCATGGCCACTTACATTTGCCATAACCTGTTGTCATTCTCCAATCCCTTCTGCTTTTGCAGTGACTGAACAGGCAAGGTAAATGGAGATGTGGTAGCCATCTCAACTCCCACATCTCTCAAGCTTTGTTAGCACTTATCTCAGAAATTCCCCCAGGGGGCATTACTGGTCCTAATTTACTGTCTTGGCAGTGATAGTATCAGAAGCATCAATTGGCCTTTCCTCCCATAATAGCCCTCACACCATGGGTCAGGGAACCTACGTGGGGGCTTTTCCACTTACCTATTCCTATTACACATTCTGGGATGATATAAATAACAAGATGAGGATGTGGTCTACTGGGAAAGAGACTTGAACCAAAAGTCCATCTATGCCCTGACCTGGTTCACGGTGAGGAGTAGCATGCGTCACCATCCACATAATCTCTACAAGGCCTGAGCATTTCCCCTTAACCAGAGCCCAGCTCCCCAGGTACATGGTGCCTGGTCCCTCCCGTGTCGGGGAAGATTTACTGTCTACACGTGTGGTTGTGCTGCAGGTCCTTCTCAAACAGACCCACCCTCCCCTCTCATTCATGGGGTTCCAGGACTGTGAACCGGCTTAGTCTGGGAACTGGAAAAGACGTCAACAATACCCGCCATGGTGACTCCAGTCATATTTCTTCCCATCAGAACTAGAAATCTCCACTGCTATCAAGCAGCACCTTAGTAGGCTTCCCATTGATTTCACTTTTAGGGCCCCTCTGGTCATTGAGCTTTACCACACATCTCTGCCTGTCAAAATTTGATGGTTTTTTTCTCTGCGGTTTGTTTTAGTGATTGGGGCCACTTTGTCTCTGCATGCTCAGTGTCACCACTTGGCCACTCCGGGATCCTCTTTTTCCAGCATCTTCCATCAGCATCTTCTGTCTCAGGGATGAGCCACCAGAGAACTCTTGATGTGTCCCCTCCTCCCTGTATTTCTTAATGACTTCCCAGGGGATATGGTAAGGAGGTGACTGAGGAGGCTGCACATGACAGACTCATTCCACCTTTCACGTGTTCCCAAACTTGGGACTCTATTTCTCTCCAACGTGCCAGAGAAATTCTAGCACAGACTCCAGATATTAACTCACTACCCTAGCAGACTAAGATGCTTGAGCCAACAGCTTAAAGCCTATATCCCATGTGAAAGAATCAGTCCCATCAAGCCTTCTTCTTGGTCCTATTTGGTCTCACACCCTTAGAATCTCTATCAGTCAGGGTCCAGGCAGGAGTCAGAAGCCACATGCTAATTTTAACAGGAATGTTCAATATTAAGAATAGTTAACTAGTAACAGGGGATTAGAGTTAACAGGGATCTGTTACTGAAGGGTGAAGGGAATTCTAAAGAAGAAGGGAATAGCAGACACAGCCAGCAACCTCTACCACTAACTGGGCCTGGAGAGAAGCCCTTCCTCCTGCCGTGTCCCTCTGGCGCCCTCTACTGGCAAAGCCTGAAGTCACACCAGGAAGATGATGAAAGATGCCTGCAAGATCCAGCAGGGCGATGGCGAGAGGATGTGGAGCTGAGAGGCAATAAATGCATCACTGGCACAGAATCTATTCATACCTATGCTCTGGGGCTCCTGCCGGTGCATGTTGGTGAGGTCCTGTAACACTCTCAGGGTGTGGCGTGCTCTTCCCAGACCAGGTCCTGTGCTCATCTGGGCTGTGGTGGAACCTCATTCTTGTTGAGGGTCAGGAGGAGAACAAGCATTCTTTTGCGAGGTAACTGCCACAGGAGCATGACTGGCATGCTTTTATGCAGGGGAAGGCCGGTTCCCTCAGATGGGAGATAGGGGGCTCTTCATTGGCAGCCACGTGTGGTGGATTTGGTCTGTTCCAGGTCTCCATCCCATGTCTGAGGGTCACATTGCCTTCTCCACCAGTGCCTTCACCTTAGCACAACCTGGCAGGGTTGAACGCTTACCTGGAGGTGAAACTCTGCAACCCTTTCTCTCAGGCTTGGGCTTGGTCCTCAGCTATATCTGCCCCGGGACTACAGGTGACAAAGGACACTCTGCCAAGGAAGCTTTCTGATTGTCCATCACTTTCCCATTTGGACATTCTCATCTTTCAATTGCTCCTATTCTCCAGGTTAGCACTCTAATCATCCAAAGAAACCAACTGACTCTGCAATCAACATAGTCACTGTGGTTGCCGTAGTAACAAAGTGCCACAGCCACTTCAACTCCCCAAACTTAGTTTCTCCTTGCATTTCTTTCACTGCTACCACCAGTGTTAATTTGAGCAATTGTGAAATTATCATAGGACTTGTCTCACCTGTGCCCCATCTTCCTCCATCAAGGTGGTTATGTCTGTGCTTCTCCTATGTGGCGGAAACCTAACCCCAGAATACAATTTTATTGGTCTGTTTCTGGGTGTCACTCCTGATCCTAATTATTGAATTGATCAGGGTCCCAGCAGGAAATGAATAGTCTACACAAATTGGGTAATCTGAGTAGAATTTATTAAAGGAACTGCTGCTTACAAATGTAACATTGGATCCAGAGACAGCACAAAGGATGGTGCAGGAGTTGAGAGTAATCCTGTATTTTAAATATATAGTTTGTTGCGACAATACATAACAGAGAGTCAGGACCACTGTGAACCTAGGTCAGGTTGTGCACTGCACAAAGGCTCTGTGTCCAGAGCGGGTGCCATGCACTTCATAGTTATATAACCAGTATAAAAAGGTTCAATACTGAAATGAGGAGAAGGCTCCTTTCTACATAAATCCACATCTGAGTGCCACACACACTAATGGTGTGCTGGTAAAACGTTTAACAAATGGTTCCCCAAGGGGAGAAAAAAAAGCTCTGATTTGTAGCATTTGCCAATTTCCATGGTGTAAATACTTTTACCATGGTTCATTTCAAGCTACCATGATGTCACTGAACACGGAGTTGGGAAGAAATGCCCAAGAGCAACCATCATATAATATTGAGACCATACAGATACGATAGATGTTAATAAGCTCAAGAGCACAGGTAATAGTAAAATGTATAAAGATAATTAGGAAGGAACGATTTTTGAGTATTTGTTACCTTTGTTTTAATATAATTTATTTATTTATTTATTTATTTATTTTTTAAGACTTTAGTTTTTCCTTTTTCTCCCCAAATCCCCCCGGTACATAGTTGTGTATTCTTCATCGTGGGTCCTTCTAGTTGCGGCATGTGGGACACTGCCTCAGCATGGTTTGATGAGCAGTGCCATGTCCGCGCCCAGGATTCGAACCAACGAAACACTGGGCCGCCTGCAGCAGAGCGTGCGAACTTAACCACCCGGCCACGGGGCCAGCCCTTTTTTTTTTTTTTTAAAAGATTTTATAATATAATTTATATATTTAGTTTTTTGAGGAAGATTAGCCCTGAGCTAACATCCGTGCCCATCTTCCTCTACTTCACATGTGGGACGCCCGCCACAGCATGGCTTTGATAAGCAGTGAGTAGGTCCACACCCGGGATCTGAACCACTGAACCCCAGGCCACTGAGGTGGAGTGTGTGAACTTAACCGCTATGCCACCAGGCAGGCCCTGTTTTAATACAATTTAGTTGTAAGTTCATATAATTTTTTTTTTTTTTGAGGAAGAATAGCCCTGAGCTAACTGCAGCCAATCCTCCTCTTTTGGCTGAGGAAGACTGGTCCTGAGCTAACATCCATGCCCATCTTCCTCTACTTTATATGTGTGACGCCAACCACAGCATAGCACGCCAAGAAGTGCCATGTCCACACCCAGGATCCAAACCGGCGAACCCCGGGCTGCCACAGCAGAATGTGCGTGCTTAATTGCTGTGCTACTGGGCCGGCCCCTATAATTTAATTTTTAATAATGGCTGTGGGTTTAGCAACTGGCTTGTGAAATTCCTGAAAATTTAAACATTGGCTCTCATGGACCAGTCGGAGTCAGATCCAGCACACTACTACCCACACCCCTTGAGAGAGCCAGTGAGTGTACACATGTTGGCATGACTATACCCTGCCCTGAGAGCACTTGAGGATCCTCTGAGCTCTCAATTCTTTTGAAACTGATTCTTGGCCTCCCTTCTGTCTCTGAACCCATCAGGGTACCCTCACCTCTGGATGGGTGGGTAAAGGACCAAGTGTGGTCACTGCCAGAAAAATGTGCACTCCAATAGCCAAAGTGTGTGGTGTGTGAGCACTGAGACCATCGGCTCTGTGGGTCTCCCTATTATGGCTTGAGAAGCCACCCAACATGGTCAAGGGGCAGCCACCCACAGTTCCAAAGACATAAGAAGGCTAGATTCTCCTGGTAGAAGAAAGGTGGTAAAAGAGAAAGCAACGGGCGCAGGCCACTGAAAGCTGACAAAAAATCAGAAACAATAGACAAAATTCTTTCTATGCTCTGTACTGGCCTGTGACCACTCAGATGAGACAACTACAAAACTTGGGTGACCAGAGCCATATATTTCATCTGACTTTTTTTAACTCTTACAAACCTTCCAATGAGAAAGATTAATAAGGATACTCAGATTTATATATGAACCCAGCCAAGAACCAATCAGTAACTTTTCAACTCCAAACTTATGCTTAAATTGAATATAAGCTCATAGTTGTACTTCCTGTTAAAGCATTTTAGTTGAGCTCTAGCCAACCTGTCAGAGAGTTCTCTTTTGCTAACAAGAAAAACACTCACTGGAGGCCGGCCCTGTGGCTGGGTGGTGAAGTTCGTGCACTCTGCTTTGCGGCCCAGGGTTTTGCTGGTTCGGATCCTGGGCGTGGTCATGGCACAGCTCATCAGGCCATGCTGAGGCAGTGTCCCACACAGCACAACCAGAGACACTCACAACTAGAATATACAACTATGTACTGGGGGGCTTTGGGGAGAAGAAGAAGGGAAAAAAGGAAGATTGGCAACAGTTGTTAGCTCAGGTGGCAATCTTTTAAAAAAAGAAATAAAAATACTCAGTGGTCACGTGTCATGTCTAAGATTTTTCTTCAACACTACTTTCCCCAGGTCCAGCCACAAATGGTCATTTGGGTTTTCCAACACTACATTATATCAATTATCTACTGATGCATAACAAACCATCCCAGTCACTTAAAACACGAGCTATTTTATCTGTTCACGATTCTATGGGTCACCAAATAGAACTGGGCTCAACGTGTGGTTCTTCTGCTGGTTGCACCTAGAAATGCTCATGTGGCTACATTTGTCTGATAATTTGATTGAGGCTGGATGGTCTAAGATGGATCACTCACATGTCTGATAGGTGGTGCTGGTTGTGAGCTGGGCCTCTCTGTTTACAAGGTTTCTCATGCTCAAGCTTAGCCTGGGTTTCTTCAGGTGACGGCCTCCAGGCAGTAAAATATGGGAAACCCCAGTGTGCAAGTGCTTCATGTTTGCTAAGATACCATTGGCCAAAGTAAGTCACATGGCCACACCTAGCCTTAAGTGATGGAGAAACAGACTCCAACTTTGGGTGGGAAGAGCAGCAAAGACACATTGCAAAGGGATATGCGAATAGGGATGGGAGGAATCTGTAGCCATTAAACAATCTACACCATATACCAACATAAAATGTTTTAGTTGAGGAGGTGGCTTTATTTTCTGCAGCTGTCTCCCAACACAGAGGCCTAGCACTCTGTAGAATTCTCTTTGCTCCTTTAGTTTCAGGGACTTGAGAACCTCTCATTCAGTCAAAGAACCTCTGACCACTTTGGGATCTGAATTACCTGAAGACAAAGGTGAATGAATTCATTGACTCCCTTTCCACCTGTTTGTCATTTTCACTATTAATAGTGAATTCTTAAGAATCTCCACTGAGTTTTTTTTTTTTTTAAGTATTTGTTGCTTCTTATGAAAAATCACCCACAACAGCCTTTGGTGTCAAATTATTTCCTTTTTAATTTTTTTTTAAGAAGGAGGTTCACCGTAAGCTAACATCTATTGCCAATCTTCCTCCTTTTCCTTCCATTCCCGTCCCAGAGCCCCAGTGCATAGTTGTGTATAGTTGTAAGTCCTTCTAGTTCTTCTATGTGAGCTGCCACCACAGCACGGCTACTGACAGACGAGTGGTGTGGTTCTATGCCCAGGAACTGAACCTGGGCTGTGGGAACCTGGGAAGTGAAGTGCACCAAACTTTAACCACTAGGCCATCAGGGCTGGCTTTTCACTAAGTTTTTGGTGGCTCTAAAAACTGAAACTAAAGGAAGATTTACTGTTACTTTATTTACATCAATGAATAAAATTTTAAACCCACACTAACTTTGAATGCCTGCTTTTCTATTACTTTATTTAGAAGTGGGTTGGGGCCATCTTCAAAGAGCCAAAAATAAATTTAAAACACACAAATAAAAATGCCACATTTCCTTGACCAGGATTAAGTGAGCAGTTATAGGCAATGTACTGTAGAATAGGCAAAAAAAAAAAAGCCCTTTAAGCTTGTGAATTGTGAACTCTGTGAAAACAAACTTAAAAAAACCTTCCAGGGAGCTATATGTGGAAAAATGTCCAAAGCTCACACAGAAAGAGAACATTCAAATTCCAATAAGCCAGGCAGAGGGATCTTGTTGAACACATAGGACCTTCAGTAGAGACCCCAGAAAAGTTTCATCTTAGGAATAGGGCTAAACCAGCCATGAAGTAAAGTCTACTTTATATCCATGCTAACAAAACTTAAATATTTATATTATTCTATATTATGTATTTTTAAATATTTCTATACATTAGCAATGAACTGAAAAGTGAAACATTAAAAATTACCATTTGCAATAGTATCTGTAAGCATAAAATACCAAATAATAAATTTGACAAAATATGTAGAAAATGTGTACACTGAAAGCTAGCAAGTCTAGCTAACAGAAATTAAAGAAATGTTAGACAAATGGAGAGATATACCACGTTCATGGATTAGAAGACTCAATATTGTGAAGATATCAATTCTCCCTTATTGATGTACAGATTCAATGCAATCTCAATCAATCAAAATAAAATCTCAATCCCAATCAAAAGTATAGCATTCCTTGTGTAGAAGTGGACAGGTTGATTCTAAAATTTATGATCTAGAATAGACCTACAATAGCTAAGGCAATTTTACAAAAGTATAAGGAAGTTGGAGGACTTATACTATCTGATTTTAAGTCTACTATAAAAATACAGCAATCAAACAGTGTGGGTATCATCTAGACATATAGGGCAAATACAACAGAATAGAATGTAGAAATAGATACATATGCATACGGTCAATTGATTTTCAATTCAAGGTGTGAAATTAAATTAATTTAATGGGAAAGGACAATCTTTGCTACAGGGGTCCTGGAACCAGTGGATTTAAGGGGAGAATGGACCTCAATCCTTACCTCACACCATTCACAAAAATGAACTCAAAATGGATCATAAACCTAAATGCAAATGTAGAATGATAAATCTTCTAGAAGAAAACATAGTGGAAATCTTTGTGACCTTAGGGTAGATGAAGATTTTTATATTGAATACAAAAAACATGAATTATAAAAGAAAAAATTGATAAATTGGACTTTCTCAAAATGAAAAACTGCTCTTCAAAAGATGTCATTTTCTTAATGGTAAAAACACAAGTCACAGACTAAGAGAAAATATTCACAGTAGATATATAGAAAACACAAAGAACTATTATAATGCAATAATAAGATGACAACATAAGAAGATGCTCAACATTTTTAGTTATCAGAGAAATGCAAATGAAAAGCATGATAAGATGCAACTACACACCCACTAGAATGGTTAAATTTAAAAGTCTGACAAAACCAAGGGTTATCAAGGATGTGGAGAAACTGGAATTCTCATACATTGTTGATGAGAATGTAAAATGGTGCAACCACTTTGGAAGGAGGCCTGGAAGTTCCTTATAAAACCTAATATGCACCTACCCTATGCCCCAGCAGTTTCACGTGTACCCGTGAAAATAAAAATATATGTTCAAACAAGGGCTTGTATATGAATGGTCATAGGAGTTTTATATAACAGCAAGCATTTACTGGATGCCTACACTGTAATCACGTACTGGGTACACAGAGATGGATCAGACCTAGCTGGAAGGAACCAAACAGACACATAAATACACCCAGACACGGTCTACACATACAGCCATGCATGCACACACAGCATACACATAGACACAGATAGGCACATACATACAGACATGCACCACAGACACACATATGCACACAGAGACATAGACACGCACGTATACAGATGTGCACACACAAACATGCATGCACACACACAGCCACTATAAAACAAAGCAAAAATTCCTAACACAAAAGCACAGACAAGAGACTTTGGACATCAGCACTTTAGCAAATATTTCTTGAGCATCAGCAAGACCAGGCATCATAAGCTAGATATAAGATTTCAGGGAATAAGTGGATGAGAGAAGGGCATTCTTGGGGGGCAGAACAGCTCCTATGAAGGCATGGGGGTGGGAGAGGGCTGGGGGCAAGAGAAAGATTGTCCAAGATGAGCCATGGCAGGAGCGCAGGCTGAAGAAGAACAGAAGGGCTGGAATGTGAATAGCCTTGACAGCCCCCTAAGCAATCGGGTGGTGGTCCCAGTGAGAGTGGTGGGCTGGCACAGTCAGGAGAGCACAGCAGTTAAAAGCCTAGTGTCTGAAACAGAAAGATGTGTTCTAGTCCCAGCTTTTGATTGTCACCACCTCATTGAGCCTTGTTCACTAATGTGATCTATATTTATTTAATGATCCCCTTCTACTGCCAGGCTTTGTGGTAAATGCTGGGGATACACCAGGGAACAAACAGAACAACAAAAAATTCCCGGCCTTGGAGTTTACATTTTTGTCAGGGAAACTTAGTCATTGAACATACAAATACTACATCAGGCCATGATAAGTGCTAAGAAGAAATTTGAGCAGGGCAAGGTGCCAGAGATCGACTTAGGTTCTGCTCTTCTACATAACAGAGTCAGCAAAGAGTGATAGCAGAACAAGGACTTGAATGAAGTGATGAAGTGGGATAGGGGAAAGGATGGTTCCACGGTAAGGGAGGCAGATGCAAAGGCCCTGAGGTAGGTGTGTGTGTCTGCTATGTATTCAGGGAACAGCATGGAGGCTAGTGTGGCTGGAGCAGAATGAGCAAGCAAGAGCAGAGCAGGACATGAGGACAGAGAAGTAGGGGAAACCAGATATGGAGGACCTTATAGGCCATTTTAAGGACTTATAATCTTGCTTGGGGTAAAATGGGAATCAATCAGAAAGCTTTAAACAAAAGAGGGACGCAATCTGGCTTATGTTTAACAGAGCACTCTGATACCAATTGGGGAATGGATTGAAGTGGGGTAAGGGCAGGGTGTATTGCAATAATCCAGGTGAAAAATGATGGTGTCATAAGTGTTTTAAAAAAGGTGTCCTCACTGTATGTTAGCCATCAGATTATTTCTGGATTTTTTTGTTTTACAAATGCTCCCTGTAATTTCATAAATAATTTGCCAACCATTGCTTCAGACATTCTCATTTTCCAGATGAGGAAACTGAGGCTCAGAAAGGAAAAGAGATTAGCTCAGGCTAAGGAAGATCCATGGATTTCTCTTACACCAAAAAAGGCAGAGCCACTTCTCCAAGAAGGGGTGGTGGTGAGAGGAGATCTGTACAAATGTATAAGCAGAAATGGGGTGAAGGATAGAGGAGGGGTGCTTAGGTTCCTTCTACATCTGAGATTGAGGGACTCTGTGGCCAGGTCGCTCAGAGTGTGACTTAAAAACATGATCACTTTCTCAAGCCGGGAACCTGAAGGGACAGACATGGGACGAGAATGGGGGTACTTTCTCCCCGATCCTTTGATGTTTAATCATTCAAATATGTCAAAGATGGGGCAAACTTGAAGGCAAGAGAAATCCCACAGTGCCTCCTAATAATCAGACCTATGTGCCCAGGTGGTCTCTTCCATTAGTCTTCTCATAATAGAGTCAGGTGAGTATGCTAGGGTGGGAAGGGGTGATCCCTCCACACACTCACTGGGCTGCCCTGTATATACCCTATGTGAACAGGGGACCCTGAGTTCAACTCACTCCTCTTGCCCCTGTGGAATCGCTCAGTGAGCCTCCAGGCCCCTGACTCACTCTTGGGATACCCCCTCCATCTTGCATCTTTACATCCTCACTCACCAGCCATCAAGGCAGCCTCCATGAGAAGCAAAGACTGCATCAGGAATGATACTAAGACAGAAGAAATTACAAAATGGTCCTGGGATGCCTCTGGAGCACTATTCACTATTCCATACTCACTACTTAGTCTGAACACAAATCTCTCTACCAGGCTGTTAGGAGTGGAATTGTGTCCCCTCCCCCATCCCAAATTCATACGTTGAAGTCCTAACCCCCATTACCACAGAGAGTGACCTTATTTGGACACAGGGTCTTTACAGAGACAGTCAGGTTAAAATGAAGTAATTAGGGTAGGCTCTAATCCAATCTGTCTGATGTCCTTACACAAAGCAAAAATTTGGACTTGCATAGAGGGAAAATGACATGAAGACACAAGAGAAGATAGCCATCTACAAGCCAAGGAGAAAGACCTGGGACAGATTCTTCCCTCAGAACCCTCAGGAGGAACCAACCCTGCTGACACCTTGATTTTGGGCTTCCAGCCTCCAGAACTGTGAGACAATACATTTCTGTTGTTTAAGCCTTCCAGTCCGTGGTACTTAGTTATGACAGCCCCAGCAAACAAATACACAGGCCAAGAGTCAACTTAAGATGACCTTGTGATTGCTGGGAAGATGGCATCATAGGCAGACTCTGAACTCACCTCCTGTCACAGACACGACTACTCTTTGAACAATTACCCCTGAGAGAGAAATGGAAACTGGACAAAAAGAACTCCCACAACAAGGGATAGTGCTGACTGAGGCGAAAGAGGCAGAAATACCTTTCTGGAGAGGAAAAAGCCACATTCTAGCCTCTGTGCTTCATGGCCAGGAGCAATCTAAAGGTACAAAGCCTTCCCTGGCAGAGCACAAGATCTGAACAGGAGGGTTTTGCCACAATAAGCAGCTTTCATACTCAGCACAACTGTGATGAGTATCATAATATCTGGCTTTGCTAGCTATTAGCAACAATGGGGAATATCCCCAGAAAAGCTATTGAAAATAAGGGAAAGAAAAAGCCGGCTCTTACAGGGCCCATGCACAAATTCACCCATTTCAGAAAGCAACCTAAAATCACCAGAAAGAAATGTGCACAGTCTTTTGGTGAAAACAGACTCACTTGATAGCCTCTGGGTGCACCTTGGCAAGAGGTGGGACCTCCCCAGACTGGGACCACCTCCCCAGGGACTGAGACATTGGCAGCAGCCATTATTGTGGGCTAGTTCAGAACTCCATTGGAGTTATTCTCCTGGCCTGTTAGCACAGTGGTCTGCCCCAGCCACTAGAGCACTGCAATAATCCAGATCAGCCAGGGCAGACAGCCCACCCTAATGACTGGCCCCACCCAAGAGCAAGCCCTTGGGCAACTTGTGGGCCCCCATAGGCAGAGTGTGTGGGACCTCTGCAGTGGAGTGAGTGGGTCCTCTTCAGTGGGTTGAGGTTTGTGCATAGGGCAGGACTGTGTTGATGAGATGTGTGGGCCTGCAGGTAGTGGGGCTTGTCAGCTGCAGACGACTTGTGCTTCTGAAACAGCCTCATAGGCGATTGACCCCACATTCCAATGTCTGAGACTATTGTGTGTTGCCACGCCTGGGGCCAACTCCACTCAGCTGCACTCCTGAGAGAGCTGACAACAGACTTGCAGGCCAGAAGCCTACAACAATTGTATGCTCCTGAGCCTAGCAACCAGTCATGCTGGGATCCTACTCATTTAACAGAAAAACTGCAGCCAGAACGTGCTATTAGACCTTGCAGCCAACTGTGCTGGGGCTCCCCATGCCCAATAAAGTGACCGAAGGGACAAAAGCAGCTACACAGTTGAGAATTACAACCAGCCAGCCAGGGTCACAGCCTAGCTTCCCCATGCACCTTCAGCAAGAGCAATGCTGCCAAAACAAAAGGATACATATAGCCCACATAGAGTGCACTCATGGAACATTTGGAACTAACGAGCAGAGGGAAGCACACTGCTGGGCCTCATAAGGCATCTCTTATATAAAGCCATCTCTACAAGATCAGGAGACATAGCTGATCTCCCTAATACATAGATATAAGCACAGAGAAATAGGTAACATGAAGAGACAAAGGAATATGCCCCAAATAAGGGAAAAGGACAAATCCTCAGAAAAAGAACTAAATGAAGCAGAGATAAACAATCTATCTAGTCATAAGGATGCTCACAGATCTTGGGAGAGGAATGGGTGAACCCAGTGAGAATTTCAGCAAAGAATTGGAAAATATAAAAAAGAACCTATCAGAAATGAAGAATATAATACTGGAAATGAAAAATTCACTAGAGGGACTCAATGGCAGAGTAGATGATTCAGAAGAACGGATCAGTGAGCTGGATGAAAGACTAGACAAAATCACCCAAGCTGAACAGACAAAAGAAAAAAGAATTAAAAAGAACGAGGACAGTCTAAGGAACCTCTGGGACAACATCAAGCACGCTAATATCTTAATATCTGTATTATAGATGTCCCAGAAGGAGAAGAGAGAGACAAAGGGCAGAGAATCTATTTCAAGGAATAATAGCTGAAAACTTTCCTAACCTGAGGAAGGAAACAGACATCCAGGTACAGGAATCACAGAGAGCACCAAACAAGATAAACCCAAAGAGGCCCACACCAAGACACATTATAATTAAAATGTCAAGAATTAAAGATAAAGAGAGAATCCTAAAAGCTGCAAGAGAAAGGCAACAAGTTAAGTACAAAGGAAACCCCATAAGGCTATCAGCTGACTTCTCAGCAGAAACTTTACAGGCTAGAAGGGAGTGGCATAATATATTTAAAGTGCTAAAAGGAAAAAACCTACAGCCAGGAATACTCTACCTGGCAAGCTTATCATTCAGAATGGAAGGAGAGAGAAAGAGTTTTCTATACGAGCAAAAACTAAAGGAGATTATCACGAAGAAACCAGCATTACAAGAATGCTAAAGAAACTTATTTAAGTGGAAAAGAAAAGGAATCCTAGAAAAAAGAACAAAGCTGGAGGTATCACACTCCCCAATTTCAAAATATATTACAAAGGCATAGTAATCAAAACAGCATGGTACTGGCACAAAAACAGACACACACATCAGTGGAAGAGAATCAAGAGCCCAGAAATAAACCCACACATCTATGGACAGCTAGTTTTCAACAAGGGGGCCAAAAACATACAATAAAGAAAGGAAAGTCTCTTCAATAAATGATGTGGGGAAAACTGAACAGTCACATGCAAAAGAATGAAAATAGACCATTATATTACACCATACACAAAAATTAACTCAAAATGGATTAAAGACTTGAATGTAAGACCTGGAACCATAAAACTTCTAGAAGAAAACATAGGCAGTACACTCTTCAACATCAGTCTTAGCAGCGTATTTTCAAATACCATGTCTACTCAGGCAAGGGACACAAAAGAAAAAATAAACAAATGGGACTGCATCAAACTAAAAAGCTTCTGCACTGCAAAGGAAACCATCAACAAAATGAAAAGACAACCTAACAGTTGGGAGAAGATATTTTCAAACCATATATCTGATAAGGGGTTAAATATATAAAGAACTCATTCATCTCAACAACAAAACAAGCTAACAACCCAATTGAGAAGTGGGCAAAAGATCTGAACAGACATTTCTCCAAAGAAGATACACAAATGACCAACAGGCACATGAAAACATGTTCAGCATCACTAATTATTAAGAAAATGCAAATCAAAGCTACAATGAGATATCACCTCACTCCCATCAGAATGGCTATAATTAACAAGACAAGAAATAACAAGTGTTAGAGAGGGTGTGCAGAAAAGGGAACTCTCATACACTGCTGGTAGGAATGCAAACTGGTGCAGCCACTATGGAAAGCAGTATGGAGTATCCTAGAAAAATTAAGAATAGAACTACCACACGATCCAGCTATTCCACAGTTTGGTATTTATCTGAAGAACATGAAAACATGAATGCGTCAATATATATGCACCCCTATGTTGACCGTGGCATTATTCACAATAGCCAAGACTTGGAAACAACCTAAGTGCCCATTAAGGGACAAATGGATAAAGAAGATGTGGTATATATACACAACAGAATACTACTCAGTCCTAAAAAAAGATGCAGTCTTGCCATTTGTGACAACATGGATGGACCTTGAGACACTATGCTGAGTGAAATAAGTCAGAGGGAAAAAATCAAATAACATGTGATCTCACTCATAAATAGAAGACAAAAACAACAACAACAACACACAAACACATAGATACAGAGATTAGATTGATGGTTACCAGAGAGGAGGTGGGAGGCAGGTGGGAGAAAGGGGTGACTAGGCACATGTGTATGGTGATGGATGGCAATTAGTCTTTGGGTGGTGAACATGATATAATCTACCCAGAAATTGAAATACAGTGATGTAACCTGAAATTTATATAATGTTAAAACCAACATTACCTCAATAAAAATAATAAAATAAAATAAAGATGACCTTCAGTACAGGTCCTAGAAGCCAGCTGCAGAACTGAAGAGGAAAAGCAAGTGCTAGGCAGAGACATGGGGAGGGATGAGGGACCAGAGACAAGTTTCTGGTGCTCAAAGCAGGTGGCTGTGCAGCTCCCAACCACCCTCTCTGCCCTCCAGTTTCCTCTAACCCATTGGCCCTACATTGGCAATTGCGGCCAGAGTCCAGGACCCTGCCCCATGCCTGTAGTTATACAGTGCCCCAGAAAACTGCATACTGTTACAGATGGAAGGAGATGAGTCTTGAGTCCTTTTCATGCCTGAGTCCTGAAAAGAAGAGAGGGCGGCTTAGACTCCTGGGTCCTAAGGGACAGGGTCTTCAGGACCAGGACTATCTCAATATTTGTCCCTAATGCGTATATTGATAATAATATTAATAATCATATTATTAATATTAACTGTCCCCAATTGAAAGTTCTTAATATATTTTTACACAAAATTAAGAGCTTTTACCAACACCATTCTTATTGTGGCATTTTTGCTATTAAAAAATACTCATTTATGCTTAACTCCCAGAAACAGCACCAATTCTGAAAGTACACAAAGGGTATCCTTATTTCATGTTACATCTAGATGCCAAGAGTTGGAGGCGGGGGCAGCCCCGTGGTCAAGTGGTTAAGTTCATGCACTCTGCTTCAGCTGCCCACAGTTAGCCGGTTTGGATCCTGGGCGAGGACTACACATTACTCATTGGGCCATGCTATGGTGACATCCCACATAGAAGAACTAGAATGACCTAAAACTAGGACACACAGCTATGTACCGGGGCTTTGGGGAGAAAAAAATAAGGAGGAAGACTGGCAACAGATGTTAGCTCAGGGCCAATCTTCCTCACCAAAAAAAAAGAAAGAAAGAACTTGGGATAGTGACTTAGATTTCTGGGTCCTGATGATAGTAGGCTGGGGGCCTGGACTCCTGGGTACTAGGGGAGGAGGATCATGAAGGCCTGACCTCCTGGGCCTGAGGGAGGAGGAGTTGGGGGCCTGGACTCCTGGCTCTGAGGGAGGAGGAGTTGAGGGCCTGGACTCCCCAGCCTGAGGCAGGAGGTAACTAGGGACAGGGATCCATAGGTTCCTGACTGATGAGAGGACCAGGGGCATCAGAGACCCAGTATTAGTGGTGAATTTCTTGCTGTCTTTCCTGTAACTTTGCTCCTGGAAGTGAGATCAAAACGACATGAGCACTGAAGACTGTCCGGCCCACAAGTCTGCTCCTTGTTAAATGGCACCAGTCAAGACAGTCCCTTCAGTTATTCTAAGAACTGCCAAAGCTTCCAGAATATGCCAGCCAGACAGTGATGATGGAATCACCAATGCTCACTACCATCAAAACAGAGAGACCCCCTCCCCTGAAGTCTGTGGGCACTGCCGCTGGCCTGGTTGCTGGCGCAAGGCTGGGATTGGCCATCGCCCTTTTCTGAGATGTTTCATCCTTTCCTGTCTCCTGATGACCCCAACTCATCCTGTCCTGTAGCCCCAGGACATAAGGGCATCTGATACCTAATTATTCCCATCCTTTCCATGAATCAAAGCTTATTCTTAGAGTTTTGAATGTTAGAACATCAAATAATTAGGGCCACAATAAAATCTAATTATAGCTCTTTTGTCTTGATTATTAAATTTCTTAAAACATTTTTTGGGGGTTCTAGAAGGACTTATTCTTTCTAAGCTAGTTAAGTTGCTTTCTCTTAATATTTGTATTAACTGTCCATAGCTTTTTTTTTTTTTACCACTTGAAAGTTCTTAATATATTTTTACATAAAATCAAAGGCTTTACCAACACCATTCCTATTGTGGTATTTTCGCTATTAAAAATAAATATTCGTTTATACCATAAAACTCACAGAAACAGTACCAAGTCTGAAAGCACATAAAGGGCATCTTTACTTCATGTTGCATCTGAAAAGCTTGCATATATATGTATATGCGTATATATATATGAAATAGAATTTTCAGCCAGGCACAAGTAATCTAAATGACACATCTTACTCGTGGCACTGACCTGGACAAGTGCGTTAGAGATGACGGCAACCTGTGTCATCACACAGTTACTACTCAATCGGAGTACTAAAAATCTATACTTTCGGAGCACTGGAAATGACACTGAAGCCAGCATTCCTCTATTCAGCCTTCCAGAAGACCATGGAGGGGGCTGGGGCCATGATTCGATCAGAAGATGATGCCTGGGCTGAGCGGGAACCAGAGCAAGTGAACAGTGAGGAGGCCAAGTCGACTCCCAGCGGCTATAGCCACTGGGTGGGTGCTGGGGCAGGGGCCCAGCTGGGAACATGAGAGGTCATTTGGATAGGGAGGGAAGTTCAGGGATTACGGCCAAGGGGTTGCCCTCCTAGTGTGGCTGGACAAGCAGAGACTCCATAACCCGAGGGAGAAGGGTAAGCAAATCCATTTCGGGATGTGCGTCCCTGCCCGCCACTGCACGCCTAACGCTTCAAAACCCAGCTCTCGTTCCCCAAGCTCGCTGCTCGCTGCTCACCATTCTGCGCATGCGCATCTTTCAAGACTATCAGGAACAGGCTTTTCCTGGGCCACTGGGGCGTGGCGTTCCTCCAGGCTCATCCAATGAGCTTATCAGACGTTTCCGCATCGACCAATGGGGCTTCGAGTGACCCATAAGTGAGGTTGGTCCCGCCTTCCGTGCTACGAGGAGCTCGTAAGAGAAGCCAGGTTGTGGAGAGGGGTGGTCGACGTCGAGCCTTCAGCACCGTGAGATTCTTGTGAGATCTTCTGGAAGCCTGGAGAATTTTTGTCCGTTGAAGAGAAAAAGGGGGTTGGGGACTCAGATTCCTGCGTTCTGAGGAAAGAGAAGGCTGGAGGCCAGGACTCTTGGGTCTGAGGCGGGGCGAGGGCTGGGGGCCTGGCCTCCTGGATCTGTCGGGGGCGAGGGCTGGGGTCCCAGAATCATGTCCTGTGGGAAACGGTGACTGAACCTGAACTCCTGGTCCCTAGGTCGGCCGGGACTGGGATCTCAGAACTCCGGATTCTGATGGAGCTGGGGGCTGGGGGCTGAGATACCGGGACCTTGAAAGGGTGTAGGTTTGACCTCAGACTCCCGAGTCTGAGGGAGACGGGCCTTTGGGCCAGACTCTTGGGGCCCTAGGTTGGAGGGTATTACATTGTTGAACTCCTGGGTCTTAAGTGAACAGGTGGCTGGGTCCGAGAGTTACAGCTGTCGAAACTGAGGCACAGTAAACCCGTTAACTTGCTCAAACTCACAAGCTAGATAGGGACGGACTGACTATAGAGGTCATGGTCTCATATACAGTAAACTCTGCCCTGAAGTCAGTACCTGTCAGAAAGAAGATTTAATTTCATTCTGTGTGATTGAAAAGTTTCTTCCTCTCCCTCAGATCACAGATCCTGATCGGCACTGCCAAGCCTCTCTAGAAGAAGCCATGGGAACCCGTCCTCTCCAGGGTTGGCTGTTGCTCTTTCTCCTGGGAGCCTCCCCCTTGAGCTGTATGTATGGGAGATGGGGGGAAGAGCAGCTGGGTCAAGAGGATGGATTTCTGGTGAAAAAAGAGTGATTTGGGCCCCACCGAGAAGGGCAAATGCTCATCCTTCTCTCATTGTCTCCCCAGTGGCACAAAATTTGTATTGTCACCAGGGTGTATACATAAGTATAGAAGATGATCCAAGACATGCATTTAACTGGACCACTGGGAAAGTTGAGGCTTGTGACAATGGGTCATTTTGCCAGGAATCTGTGCTGTTGATTAAAGCAGGTAAAAAGAGAAAGGGGCAGTTGGGTTGGGTGGGAGGAAGGGTGATTGTGTCCATGTAAATGAGATTCCCCCGCCCCAGGCCAAGCACTAGGCCTGCCGTCCACTTTCTTTCCCTCTTGTCTCATAACAGGGAACAAGACAGCAGTTTTGGCCTCTAAGGGCTGCACCACGGAAGGGTCACCGGCAATGACGTTTATCCAGCACTCTCCACCGCCAGGCATAGTCACAGTCTCCTACAGTAACTACTGTGAGGAGTCCTTTTGCAACGATATGGAGGACTTACTTCAGATATGGAAGCCAGAACGTAACGAAGGTACCTTGGGAGGGGAGAGATGGGTGCTAAGAGAAACTCTAGAAACCCCTGAAGAGTAGATCTTCCTTCTTTGTGTTCTTTCTTGGCTTGGGCCCAAGTGGGCCATACACAAAAGGACCTCAGAACTTCTGCTTGTCTTTCTTTTTCTATATTGTTACCTTGGCGTCTGAACACTGCTCAGAGCAGAGGGATATCACTGAGAGGTGGGGTGTAAATTGGGTTTTCTGTTTACTAAACAATAACATGTCAGTGGAGGATTCTGAGCAGGGTGTGGTGTAACTATTATTGCTTCCCCATTGCTGCACAACCACAGCCCACTTCCCTCCATTTGGCCTCAAGACCTATAGTAGTCTGGCCCTATTTTTGCAACTCGTTTCCTTCTCTTCCCTCTCTCATTTATTGGGTTCCAGCTGGGGGCAAGTATTCAAAATACTTAACAATGGATATGGGACAGGCCAATCAGAATGGATGCTGGCTGTAAAACTAGTCCAGCCCTACCGGTGCCTACTGGCTGAATATCAGTACTGCAGTTTCTCACAATCCCTCGAATCCACCAAGCTGGCTCACATCTCCAGGCAATTGTCCTTGCTGTTTCCTTTGCTATCCCTATCCAACCCCTATTTTCACACAGTGAATAACCTCTATTCATCCTCCATCTCAACTCAGGTATCCGCTGTGTGAATACCAAATTCTTTTAGGGGTCTTTTAGGCCTGTCTCCCTCAGACTCAGGAGTCTGAGGTCAAACCTACACCCTTTCAAGGCCCCGATATTGTGTAGTTACCAAATTCTTTTAGGTAGTTAGGTACTCCTCCATGCCTTTTCCATTATATCTTGGACACAGTGCCTACTGAGTTGTACTTAATTCCTTGCATGTCTTTCTCCTTCTAGACAATGATCCTAGATGACAGAAATTGTGTCCTTTTCATCTCTGTATCTCCACACCTAAGCACAGAGTTTGGGAGTCATATTGAATGGGGTTCTGACAGCAGGGAAGAGTCAACTGGAGAAGGGTAGGGGGTTGCAGTAATAGGCCTTGCTTAGAGTGGTGTCAGCCGGAAATACTTGTGAAAGAGAAGGAAGCAAGGAGAGACAACTCCAGAGGCAGGACATATCCTTAATTGTCCCTCTCTTTCCCCCTCCAGTTCCCAGGGTGACGGCAAACCTCCACTGCCCAACCTGTGTGGCTTTGGGGACCTGTTTGAATGCTCCTTCTCTTCCCTGTCCTAATGATACGACTCGATGTTATCAAGGAAAACTTCAGATCATTGGAGGTAAACTGAACAGTTGATGGTTTCAGAGGCTGGAAAACCAAACGTCTGAGTGGATCCCAAGAGGTTTTGACACTCAGGGTTCCAGGAAGGAGGGAGGACTAGATTCCTCTCTGATTTCCTAAAGCATTTGTGTGTCTCCCCATCCTTTCTTGTTCCATAGGAGGCATCAACTCACCTTTGGAGGTCAAAGGCTGTACATCCGTGATTGGTTGCAGGCTGATGGCTGGGGTCTTTACAGTAGGACCCATGTGGGTGAAGGAAGTATGTCAGTACCCGTCTCTCATTCAGCCCCGAAAGGCTGAAAATGGGGCCACCTGGCTTCTCTTTTCGGTTTGGAGGTTAGAGCTGTTGCTGCTGCTGTTACTGCAATCAGTTGTCCATTGTTCCTGAGGAGGCACTTCTGGTCCAGAGTCAAAGGATCTCTTTTTACTGGGAACCTTCTGACTGCTGGTCATCAACAAGTTGAGGAGCGGGTGCAGATTTGAAGAACAGAGTGTTCCTGTGGATTTATTTGACATTTCTAATAAAGTTTCTGCTGTGATTTGTGTATGACCTAAGACTGGAAGTGGAATTTTAGTGCTGAAAGGGCCCTTAAAATTTGTCTTCTCCAACCCACGCATTTTGCAGAAAGGAAATTGGAGATCTGGAACACTTTAGCAAGTTTCTCACATTTACATAGCTATGAACAGAGCCAAGACCAGAAATTTGATAGTTTGACCTAAAGTCTGGTTTTCCTTTCACTCTAATAGGCTAACTTCTCTTGCTAGCTGGGTGAGAGACTAGCATTAGATTCCTCCAGAGCACTCCCAGCCCAATCTTATGGACAAAGTCAACGGTTTTGCGGTTATAATATTTCCCTGGGAGGTATGGCAGAATGAGAAAAATCAGACTCCCAATTCTTCCATTATAGTGGTCTCCATCTTCCTGTGTCCTGTATGTCTCTTGCCAACTTTGCATCGTTCCTTCCCTTCTCTGCTTCCTACTTCACACTTCTTCAGTGGGCAGAGAGGACTCGGGAGGGTAGTTGGGGCTCAGTAGGCTGTGATGAATGGCGGCTTGGGACTATTGGGGGAAAGCTTTTTGTTTTTTGTTTTTGATGAGGAAGATTCGCCCTGAGCTAACATCTGTGGCCAATCTTCCTCTATTTTGTATATAGGTTGCCACCACAGCATGGCTGATGAGTGGTGTAGGTCCACGCCTGGGATCCAAACCTGCACCAACAAAGCAGAGCACACCAAATGTAACAACTATGCCACTGGGCCAGCCCCTGGGTGGAAGTTTTGGTTAGATTCTGCTTATTTGTTTACTTATTTTTCAAGGACACACAAAATATATCTTATTGTAAAAGACTCCAATGAACTAGAAGCTGTATAGAACAAAGTAAAAGTAGAGAAGGTAAGGGGGAACAGATTTATTTTTTCATTTTTTAAGAACAGTTTTTGTTTTTTGGTTTTTTTTTTTTTAAGAACAGTTTTATTGGGCTTAATTGACATATGGTAAACTGCACAGGGGGTGGGCAGAGAGACTTATTGCAAACTATTGACCCCTCCCACAAAGGACAGGATGGAGGAGCTTGGCCATAGTATATTCCAGTCAAGTTCTTTCTGGAAAGTTCTCTAGTTCTAACCAACTCTTTGAGCTAACCACTCCCCCCAGCTAATACTTTATCTTTGTCCCTAGTCATACATTTCCCCCTCATGTCAGTTTCCTGAATCTCTCCAAAGAGGGAGAGGGAGCACAAACAAATTTTAATAAGGGGGCATATAAGTTTGTCTCTTTTGATTGGAGAATTCAATCCATTTACATTTGGACTGATTATTGATATATGAGGGCTTAATACTTCCATTTTCTCTCTTGTTTTCTGGTTGTTCTCTATTTCCCTTGTTTCTCTTCCCTTGTATTTCTGACTGCCATTTCAGTTTGGTGGTTTTCTGTGATGGTTTTCTCAGTTTTCTCTTTATTTATGATTTGTGTTTCTGCTCTGATTTTTTGTTTAGTGATTACCATGAGTTTTGTATAAAAGATCTCGTAGATGAGATAGTCCATTTTCCAATAACCTCTTATCTCTATTAGCCTAAGCAGGTCCCATCCCGTTCTTCTCCCCCATCGAAGTTCTTGTTGTCACAAGTTATTCTGTTTTGTGTTGTGGGCTTTTAATTAAAATAAAATGTTTATAATTGTTTTTCATGCTTTCCTTCCCTTTATCTTCTCTGTTAGAATTAAGTGTTTGCTAACCTGTTCTGACAGAGAGCTGCAATTTTCTGATTTTGTCTATTTCCTTGCTCAAGCATTTGTAAACCTTTGCCATTTTGATTCAGGTATGAGGGCATCCTTGATCATTTCTTGTAAGGGAGGTCTAGTGGTGATGAACTCCCTCAGCTTTTGTTTATCTGGGAAAGCTTTTAGTTCTCCATCATATCTGAAGGATAGTTTTGCTAGATAGAGTACATCATTCCACTCTCTCCTAGCCTGTAAGGTTTCTGCTGAGAAATCCACTGAAAGCCTGATAGGGGTTCCTTTGTAGATTATTTTCTTCTGCCTCTCTACCCTTAATATTTTTCTTTGCCATTGACTTTTGCCAGTTTTACTATTATATGCCTTGGAGAGGGTCTTTTTGTGTTAATGTAGTTAGGAGTTCTATTGGCTTCATGTACTTGTAAGTCCAGATACCTCCTCACGTTTTGGAAGTTCTCAACTATTATTTCTTTGAACAAGCTCTCTGCTCCTTTCTCCCTGTCTTTTCCCTCTTGAATACCTATAATCCTTATGTTGCATTTCCTAATTGAGTTAGATATTTCTCGAGAATTTCTTCATTTTTTTTAAGTCTTAGTTCTCTCTCCTCCTCCTGAGGCATTTCTATATTTCTGTCTTCTAAATGACTAATTCTGTCCATAAATCAGCTCTGTTTTTTAAGGTTTCTAGATTTTTTTTTATCTCATTAATTGTGTTCTTAATCTCTAGAATTCCTGTTTGGGTTTTTTCTAGAGTTCCAATCTATTTTGTGAAGAATTCCTTCTCCTCATTAATTTTATTCCTGGCTTCATTAAACTGTTTTTCTGAGTTTTCTTGCAACTCGTTGCTTTTCTTTATGACAACTATTTTTAATTCTCTGTCATTTAGATTGTAAATTTCTGTGAGTTCAGGGTTGATTTCTGGAGACTTCTCATTTTCCTTATGCTCTGGAGTGTTAATGTAGTTCTTCCTAGTGTTTGATGAAGTGTGATCCTTTGCTAGCACATAATGGGTAGCATCAGGTCGCAGATTCTACTTGCCACCACTGGGGGGCGGGCAAGAGCTGTTTTTTCTGAACCTGCCACATCTGCGGGAAGTTGTGCTGACAGGGCTCGTCTGCAATTTGCCCACTGGGCACAGCTGCTTGGTGGGTCACACACGCACCTGCAGGTGCTCTGGTGCAGAACCGCTGCCTTGGCTGGGGACCAGCTGAGCTGGTCTACTAGATAAAGTGGAGCGCTGCTTTCTTTCATGCACACATGGGCCAACTTTGCACTCATGGGTGGTTTGCCTCGGCTGTGGCTCTTTGTGAGGGCACCTACACACTGGCTGAGCCACACCACTCAATGTAGAGTGTTCCTGCGGGCTGGGCTGCCACTCTGAAAGTGAAAGCATTCATGTACGGGTCTGCCTGTTCTCCTGCCCCCTCTTACAGTTGCACACCAGCTGTTGCATGAGGACCTGCCACCTGGATTGCTGCTGTGGGGTGGGGGAGGGGATTCCTGCTCACCTACTTCCACTGCTTCCCTGGGATCCAGTACCCCTCCCTCAAATGTATGGCTGTGTGGATGTCTCAGACATCCTATTGTGCTTTGTAGGTAATCCTCTGTTGGTTAATGAATGTCCGTTTGGTTGTAACTTAGGTGAGGAGAGACTAAGGAAACAGGTCATTCCGCCATGATGCTGACATCACTCACTCTGGCTCTTTGCATTTCTGTAGTAATAGCCCTATTGACTGAATTGCAGGGTGGGGAGGATAAGGAGCAAGAGAAGTAGGATAAAGAATTGGGGAGCAGGGAGACAACAGTAATAGCAAAATATAATCCTGCCAAACATCTGCCCCTTCATCCATCTCAACTTGGCCTCTGTTGCCACAAATGATACTCATTGCTCCCTCCAGGGCTGTGTTCATGTTTTTCTCTCCCTGAATTTCCATGTCCCCTTCCCACCTAGCCACCCATGAGGGCCCCATTAGACACCTCACTGCCAACTCCAGCAGACCTTTCCTGACTTCTCCAGCACTCACTGATCTCCCTCAGTATAGCCCCAGCACATCTGCCTGCCTCGCTTCAATATTTTACTGTGTCCTACACAAAGTATTGTCTCCTCCAACAAGTTAGCAGCGCCTCAGGGACAGGCCTTGTTTCCAACAGCTTTACAACTTAACAGCACCCATAAGATATGACTGGAAACTTGATGTTTGGGGTCTTCCAGAACTGCTTATTGAAGTGAACCAAACTTCCCCTACACACACATACCTCTCTCCAACAACTAAACTAACCACCACCAACTGCAACCAATTACCTTACACTTGATGCTAATATGGAGAAAAAAGGCACTAAGTTCTAGAGGGTAGAGAAGAAGAAGAGAGGCAGAAGTTTAAGAAGAATGGGCATTGCAAAAAGGTAAGAATTTGAAGATTCCTCTGTTTCCTCAATGGTGTTATAGTGGCCATGGGGGCACATCCTGATTTGGGGCTCTAAGATCAGAGTGGGAGTCAGCTTTGATCATGGGCTAGGAGACTAATTGTTTAGGTCCTTTTATTATAATTCAATGTTAATAAAAATAATTATCGTTTATTGGGAAATTAATCTGTTTCTGGCTCTATGCTCAGAACTTTAGAAATACAATTTGTGTAATCCCACAGTGTGTTTCTGGTGGGGAGTTTGAGGCAACTTAAATATCATTACTAGGGGAACAGATAAGAAAAATGTCACAGACACATTTTTTGGATGTGCAACACATCATTAAACCAGCACTATGTTAAAAAAAAAATAAGAAATTTCTCTGAGAGCAAAATATCACTTGTCTAGTAAACAATGCTACAATCAGAATACCAGGTTTTTTCTCCCCAAAAGCTCTCTTTCTACTCCTTTGTAGTCACATCCTCCCTTGACAACCACTGATCTGTTCTCTATCACTATAGATTTGCCTTTTCAAAAATGTCATAGAAATGAAATCATACAGTATGGAACATTTTGAGACCAGCTACTTTCATTTAGCATAATGCCTTTGAGATTCATCTATATTGTTGTTTATATCAACAGTTTATTCATTTTTATTGATAAATATTGTTCTACTGTATAGATGTACCACAATTTGTTTATCCATTAACCCATTGAGGATGTTTGGGTTGTTTCTAGTTTGGGGCAGTTATGAATTAAACTGCTTTGAACATTTGTGCACAGGTTTCTATACAAACATAAAGTGTTATTTCTCTAGAGTAAATACTTAGGACTAAGATTGCTGGATCACATGGCAAGAGTGTGTGCAACTTCACAAGAAATTGAGAAACTCTTTTCCACAGTGCTTTTTTTTTCCCACCAGTAATATACGAGAATTCTACTTTTGTGGTTTTCAGGATATAGATCCCACAACATATATCATTAGGTTCATACTTATTTCACTTTTTGGAAGCTATTGTAAATGGTTCTTGTAAATTTAATTTTTTCAATTTTTCATTGCTACTATACAGAATAAATGCAATTGATTTTTGTGTGTTGGCCTTATATCCTGCCACTCTGATGAACTCATTTATTAGTTTTGGAGTTCTTTTGTAGATTTCATGGGATTTTCTTTTTTTCTATTTAAATGATGTTTGTTTATTTATTTATTTTGCTGGGAAAGATTCGTCCTGAGGTAACATCTGTTGCCAATCTTCCTCTTTTTTTTTTCCACTTTTTTCCTTCCCAAAGCCCCAGTACATAGTCATATATTCTAACTGTAAGTCTTTCTAGTTCTATGTGAGCTCCTGCCACAGCATGGCTACTGATAAATGTGTGGTGTGGTTCCATGCCCAAGAACTGAACCCAGGCCACCAAAGTGGAGGGCACTGAACTTTAACCACTAGGCCATCAGGGCTGGCTCTTCATGGGGTTTTCTAAGTAGACAATCACATCATCTGCAAATAGGTTCAGGTTTTTTTTCTTTCCAATTTTTAGGTCTTTTATTTCTTTTTTTTCTTATTGCACTGGCTAGAACTTCTAGTACAATGAATAAAATTAATAAGAGTGGACACTTTGCTTTGTTCTCAATCTTAGGAAGTTTTTAAAAAATTAAACGTACACTTACCATAGGATTCAACCATTCCTTTCAAAAAGAAACAAAAACATATGTCCATACAAAGATTGTTTTTTAAAGATTTTGTTTTTCCTTTTTCTCCCCAAAGCTCACCCCATACATAGTTGTATATTTTAGTTGTGGGTCTTTCTAGTTGTGGCTTGTGGGACCCCACCTCAGCATGACCTGATGAGCAGTGCCATGTCTGCACCCAGGATCTGAACCAGTGAGACCCTTCGCCACCGCAGTGGAATGCACAAACTCAACCATTTGGCTACGGGGCCAACCCCCATACAAAGATTTTTATACAAATGTTCATAACAGCTTTATTTATAATAGCCGAAAGCTGGAAACAACTCAAATGCCCATCAACAGTGAAAGAATAAATAAATTATGATATGTCTTTATAATGGAATACTAATCAATAAAAAAGGAATGAACTATTGATACCTACAGCAACACGGATGAATCTCAAAATAATTATCCTGAATGAAAGACGCTGCACAAAAACAAAGAGTCTGTACTGTATGATTGCATTTATATAAACTTTAGAGAATGAAAGTTAAATCTAAAGTGACAGAAAGCAGATGTGTGCTTATCTAGAATGGGGTTTGGGGTAGGAAATAACTAAAAAGGATCACAAGATCTCATCAAGATGGCGGTGTGAGCAGACATTGACCTTGTCTCCTCCCACGAACACACCAGGTTACAACAGTTTTTGGAACAATTGCCCCAGATTGAAAACTGAAAACTGGATAAAAAGAACCCCCACAACAAGGGACAGTCCTGACGAAGGCAGACGAGGCAGTAATTCTGGCTGGAGAGGAAAAAAGCCACCTTTGGGAGCAGTGGATCTCCTCAGCTGGCCAGGCGGGAGCCACCCTAAGGTACGCAGCCCTCCCTGGAGGAGTGAGGTCCTGAGTGGGGGCCGATACTGCTATAAGCATCCTTCAGACGCAGCCCAATTGAGACAGAGGTCTTACTGTCTGGCTTTGCTGGCTATTAACTGCAGCAAGGATACTCCCAGAAAAGCTATTGGTGAAAGCCAAAAAGACCCAGGTCGTAAAGGGCCCACATACAAACTCACTCATTGCAGCAACCTAAAATCACCAGAGAGAAGGCTGACAGTCCTTTGGTTAAACGAGACTCACCTGGTGGGCTCTGGGGGCATCTTAGTGAGAGGAGGGACCTCTCGGGAGATTGACACATTGGTGGGGGCCGTTGTTCTGAGCTGGTCCAGGTGTGCTGACACGGACCCCAGTGGGAGCCATTGAGGTTCATCTCTTAGCCTGTTAGCCCAGGGGTCTGCCACACCCACTAGAGAACAGATTTAATCCAGTTCAGCCAGGGCAGGCAACCCGCCCTAGGGACCGTACCCACCTAACAGCAAGCCCTCAGGCTACTTTTCAGCCTGCATTGACTGGATGCCTTGATCCTCTACAGGCAGGCAATGGTGTCTGCAGATGTGGGGCAGGGCCTGTGTGAGGACCAGGTGAACTGTGGGGGGGCATTTGTGGAGAGGTGGGGGCCTCTGCAGTGTGGCATCGGGGTACACTCCAGGGGGTTGAGAAGTGTGCATGGACCAGGACTATGGTGATGGTGTTTATGGTCATGTGGGGGGTGAGGCTTATCAGCAGCAGAAGACCTGTGCTTCACAAATAACCATAAAAAGGATCAGCCCCACATTCCAAAGCCTGGAACAATCGAGTGCTCCCTGCTTAGGGCCAGCCCCACTCAGCTGCACTCCTAAGAGAACTGACAACAGCCTTGTAGGCCTGAGGCCTATCACAACTGTATGCCCCTGAGCCTAGCAACCAGCTACACTAGGTACTAACCCAATTAAGAGGAAAACTACAATAGGAGTATGCTGATAGACTTTGTAGCCAATAGTGCTGAAGCTCCCCAAACCGGATTTACAAACAGCTGGCCAGGGAAGGAAAGATTAGACTCCCTGGGTACCTGCAGTTGGAGTAACCCTGCCACAGCAGAAGGACACAAGTGGCCCACAAAGAGGTCACTCCTGCTTCTTATGGACTGGTGACAAGAGGGAAGCACACTGCTGGGCCTCATAAGGCATCTCATACATAAGGCCACTTCTCCAAGATCAGGAGACATAGCTGATTCACCTAATACATAGAAATAAGCACAGAGAAAGAGGCATAATGAGGAGGCAAAGGAATACTTTTCAAACAAGGGAAGAGTTCAAAACCCCAGAAAAAGGACTAAATGAAACAGAAACTAGCAACCTGCTGGACAAAGAGTTCAAACAAAATATCATGAGGATGCTCACAGATATGCAGAGAAGAATGGATGAACACAGTGAGCACATCAGCAAAGAACTGGAAGACATTAAAAAAATCAGAAATGAACAATACAACACTCAAAACGAGAAATTCACTAGAGGGACTCAATAGCAGAGTAGAGGAAGCAGAAGAATGGATCAGTGAGCTAGATGAAAGACTAGAGGAAATCACCCTAGCAGAACAGAAAAGAGAAAAATGAAGTAGACAGAATGAGAACAGTCTAAGGGAACTCTGGGACAATATCAAGCATGTTAACATTCAGATTATAGGTGTCCCAGAAGAAGAAGAGAGAGACAAAGGGGCAGATATATTTGTAGATATAATAGATGAAAATTTTCCTAACCTGAGGAAGACATCCAAGTTCAGGAAGCACAGAGAGCTCCAAACAAGATAAGCCCCAAAAGGCCCACACCAAGACATATTATAATCAAAATGTCCAAAATTAAAGACAAAGAGAGAATCCTAAAAGAAGCAAGAGAAAGGCCACAAGTGACATATAAAGGGAAGCCCATCAGGCTATCAGTGGACTTCTCAGCTGAGACCCTACAGGCGAGAAGAGAATGGCATGACATATTTAAAGTGCTAAAAGGAAAAAACCAACAGCCAAGAATACTCTATCCATCAAGGTTGTCATTCATAATGGAAGGAAAGATAAAGAGCTTCCCAGACAAGCAAAAATTAAAGGGGTTTACCACCAAGAAATCAGTTCTGCAAGAAATGCTGAGGGACTTATGTAAGTGGGAAAACAATGACCACAAATAGAGATTTAAAAAATTATCAAAAAAGCAAAACAACAACAAAAAAACAGGCAATAAAATCACTTGTAAGGTAGCAGATCAACTACCTGTGAAGATAATATGAAGGTTAAAAGACAAATGTACTAAAATCACCTATTTCAATGATGAGGGTAATGGATAGACACACACTAAACAAGAGACTATATATGATTTGAAAAACATATAATGTAGAAGGAGGGGAGTGAAAAAGTAGAGCTTTTAGAAAGAGGTGAAGCTGAAGAGTCTATCAACTCAATATAGACTGTTATATGCATAGTATACTCAATAGGATCCTCATGGTAATTACAAATCAGAAACCTATAACAAGCAAGAAAAAAAGTAAGATAAAAGAAATCAAACATATTACTAAAGATAGCTATCAAACTACAAGGGAAGAGAGCAAGAGAAAAAGAAAGGAACAGAGAAGAACTACTAAAACACCCAGAAAAAAAAAGTGACAAAATGGCAATAAAAACATACTTATCAATAGCTACTTTAAATGTCAATGGACTAAATGCTCTAATCCAAAGGCATAGGGTGGCCAACTGGATAAAAAAACAAGACCCATGTATATGCTGCATACAAGAGATACACTTCAGACCTACAGACACTCACAAACTGAAAGTGAAAGGATGGAAAAAGATATTCCATGCAAATGGCAAAGAAAAGAAAGCAGGGGTAGCAATACTTATATCAGACAAAATAGACTTTAAAACCAAAACTGTAACAAGAGACAAAGACGGGCACTACGTAATGATAAAGGGAACAATCCAACAAGAAAACATAACACTTGTAAATATCTAGGCACCCAACATAGGAGCACCTAAATATATAAAGGAATTATTAACAGACATAAAAGGAGAAATAAACAGTAACACAATAATAGTAGGGGACTTTAGCACTCCACTTACACCAACGGATAGATCATCCAAACAGAAGATCAATAAGGAAACACTGGCCTTAAAGGACACATTAGACCAGATGGACTTAACAGATATATACAGAACATTCCGTCAAAAAAACACAGAATACACATTTTTTTCAAATGCCCATGGAACATTCTCCAGGATTGATCACATAATAGGCCACAAAACAAGTCTCAATAAATTTAAGAAGATCAAAATAATACCATGCATCTTTTCTGACCACAAAGGTATGAAAGTGGAAATCAACTACAGGAAGAAAACCAGAAAAGCCACAAAAATGTGGAGATTAAACAAAATGCTACTGAACAACGATTGGGTCAATGAAGAAATCAAAGAAGAAATCAAAAAATTCCTGGAGACAAATGAAAATGAAAACACGACATGCCAAAATCTGTGGGATACAGCAAAAGCGGTTCTAAGAGGGAAGTTTATAGCATTTCAGGCCTACCTCAACAAAGAAGAAAAATCCCAAATAGACAATCTAAAATTGCATCTAAAGGTACTGGAAAAAGAACAACAAACAAAGCCCCAAATCAGCAGAAGGAAGGAAATAATAAAAATCAGAGCAGAAATAAATGAAATAGAGACTAAAAAAAACAATAGAAAAAATTAATGAAACCAAGAGCTGGTTCTTTGAAAAGATAAACAAAATTGACAAACCCTTAGCTAGACTCACCAAGAAAAAAAGAGAGAAGGCTCAAAAAAATAAAATCAGAAATGAAAGAGGAGAGACTACAACAGACACCTCAGAAATACAAAAGATAATAAGAGAATACTGTGAAAAGCTATATGCCAACAAATTGGATATCTAGAAGAAATGGATAAATTCTTAGAAACATACAACCTTGCAAAACTGGACCAAGCAGAAGTAGAAAATTTGAATAGACCAATCACCGGTAAGGAGATCGAAACAGCAATCAAAAACCTCCCAAAAAATAAAAGTCCAGGACCAGATGGCTTCCCTGGTGAATTCTACCAAACATTCAAAGAAGACTTAATATCTATCCTTCTCAAACTCTTCCAAAAAATTGAAGAGGAGGGGAGGCTTCCTAACTCCTTCTATGTAGCCAACAGTATCCTGATTCCAAAGTCAGACAAGGACAACACAAAAAAAGAAAATTACAGGCCAATATCACTGATGAACATCGATGCAAAAATCCTCAACAAAATACCAGCAAATTGAATACAACAATACATTAAAAAGATCATACATCATGATCAAGTGGGTTTCATTCCAGGGATGCAGGGATGGTTCAACATCCACAAATCTATCAACGTGATACACCACATTAACAAAATGAAGAATAAAAATCACATGATCATCTCAATAGATGCAGAGAAAGCATTTGACAAGATATAGCATCCATTTATGATTAAAAAAACTCTAAATAAAATGGGTATAGAAGGAAAATACCTCAACATAATAAAGGCCATATATGACAAACCCACAGCAAATATCATTCTCAATGGAGAAAAACTGAAAACTATCCCTCTCAGAACAGGAACCAGACAAGGATGCCCACTGTCACCACTCTTATTTAACATAGTATTGGAAGTCCTAGCCAGAGCAATCAGGCAAGAAAAAGAAATAAAAGGGATCCACATTGGAAAAGAAGAAGTGAAACTGTCACTCTTTGCATATGACATGATTTTATATCTAGAAAACCCTAAAGATTCCACTAAAAAACTTTTAGATACAATAAAGAAATACAGTCATGTCAAGGGATACAAAATCAATGTGCAAAAATCGGTTGCGTTTCTATACACTAACAATGGAGTCACAGAAAGAGAAATTAAGAATACAATCCAATTTACAATTGCAACAAAAAGAATAAAATACCTAGGAATAAACTTAACCAAAGAGGTGAAAGAAGTGTACACCGAAAACTATAAAACGTTGTTGAAAGAAATCCAAGAAGACACAAAGAAATGGAAAGATATTCCATGCTCTTGGATTGGAAGAATTAATATTGTTAAAATGTCCATACTTCCTAAAGCAATCTATAGATTCAACGCAATCCCTATCAAAGTTCCAACAACATTTTTCACAGAAATAGAACAAAGAATCCTAAAATTTATATGGAACATCAAAAGACCCTGAATAGCTGAAGGATTCCTGAGAAAAAAGAACAAAGCTGGAGGTATCACACTCCCTGATTTCAAAATATACTATGAAGCCATAGTAACCGAAACAGCATGGTACTGGCACAAAAACAGATCAATGGAACAGAATTGAGAGCCCAGAAGTAAACCCACACGTTTATGGACAGCTAATGTTCGACAAGGGAACCAAGAGCATACGATGGAGAAAGGAGAGTCTCTTCGATAAATGGTGTTGGGAAAACTGAACAGCCACATGCAAAAGAATGAAAGTAGACCATTCCCTTACACCATGCACAAAAATCAACTCAAAATGGATTAAAGACTTGAATTTAAGACCCAAAACCATGAAACTTCTAGAAGAAAACATAGGCAGTACGCTCTTTGACATCTGTCTGAGGAGCATATTTTCAAGTCCCATGTCTGACCGGGCAAGGGAAACAAAAGAAAAAATGAGCAAATGGGACCACATCAAACTAAAAAGCTTCTGCACAGCAAAGGAAACCATCAACAAAATGAAAAGACAACCTAACAATTGGGAGAAGATATTTGCAAACCATTTATCAGAAAAGGGGTTAATATCCAAAATATACAAAGAACTCACACAGCTCAACAACAAAAAACCAACAATCCGATTAGAAAATGGGCAAAAGATCTGAACAGAGATTTCTCCAAAGAAGATATATGGATGGCCAACAGGCATATGAAAAGATGCTCAACATCATTAGCCATCAGGGAAATGCAAATCAAAACTATAATGAGCTGTCACCTCACTCTGGTCAGAATGGCTATAATTAACAAGACATGTTTATATTATTTAATACAAAGACCTAATCTGGAAATGGGTTCTTTGCAGATGTAACCAAGTTAGTATGAAGTCAGTTGGGTGTGCCCTCATCCAATATGACTGGTGTGCTTCCAAGAAAAAAAGGGACACCTGTGATGACAGAGGCAAAGATTGCGCTGATACAGCTGCAAATCTAGGAATGCCAAGGATCAACAGCCACCACTAGAAGCTAGGAAAAGGCAAGCAAGGTTCTATCCAGAGTCTCAGCGAGAGCATGGGTCTGCTAAAACCTTAATTTCAAACTTCTAGCCTCCAAATATGTGAGAGAATGAACTTCTGCTGGGGTTTTTTTCCTGCTTTTTCTCCCCAAATTCCCCCCAGTACACAGTTGTATATTTTTTAGTTGTGGGTCTTTTTAGCTGTGGCTGTGGGACGCCACCTCAGCATGGCCTGACGAGTGGTACCATGTCCGCACTAAGGATCCAAACTGGTGAAACCCTGGGCTGCCGAAGCGGAGCGCATAAACTTAACCACTTGGCCATGGGCGGGCCCCCTGAACCTCTGCTGTTTTGAGCCATTTGTTTGTGGTACTTTGTTATACCAGTCCTAGGAAATTAACACAGGGCTTTAAGTTCATTATTTTGCATGTAGATAGCCAGCTGTCCCAGCACCATCTATTGAAAGTCTCTTCTCTTGCCCATTGAATAGTACTGACACACTTGTCAAAAATCATTTGACCATAAGTATGAAGATTTTTTTCTGGTCTCTCAGTTCGATTCTATGGTCTATCCAAACGTCGGAACCACACTGTCTTGATTACTGTGGCTTTGCACTAAGCTTTGAAGTTGGGAAGTGTGCGTCCTCCAATTTAGTTCTTTCATTTCAAGACTGTTTAGGCTATTCTGGGTCCCTTGAATTTCCATACAAATTTTAGGATCAGCTTGTCACTTTCTGCACAGAAGACAGCTGGAGTTTTCATAAGGACTGAATTGCATCTGGAGATCAATTTAGGAGTATTGCCATCTTGACAATATTAAGTTTTCCAATCCATGAACAGGGAATCTTTCCATTATTCAGGCTTTCCTTAACTTCTTTCAATAATATTTTCTCATTTTTATGAGTATAACTGTTGTGCTTGTTTGGTTAAGTTTATTCCTATTTTATTATTTTGGGTGTTATTCTTAATGAAATAGTTTTCTTCTTTTTGTTTTTGGATTATTCATTGCCTGTGTATCCAAATACAATTGATTTTTAAAATTATTTTGTACCCTACAACTTTGTGTATGTCATACTTTCTTATATCATTGAATGTCTCAATTTTCTTTATTGAAACCTAGACATTTCATATAACATATTGACCCATCTCTGAACAATGATTACTAACTACCCATAGCTTGTTGTTTGTTTGTTTGGTGACTTGGCTGGACTATTTCAGTGATGTCCATTTTCTCTCCTTGGGCATACACCCAGTCACCCTGGAAAGACAGTCATTCTAGCAGCGCTGTCTATATTTTCCCTGATCTCATAGTGTTGCTCATAACGTTACTTTCATCACACAGAACTGTGATTGGGTGGTAGGCTGAGTGGGGACCATAAAGTCCCACAGACTCTTGATGTTCTGAGTGGTATTTAGTACATTTTCTTGAATAAAGGTCTCTCTATAACCCATTCAGAGGGACAAAAATAGAAATTTGTTTCCAGTTCTCCGGGACCACAAGAGAAGACTTTCCGTCTCCTTAAGTGGTCAGCCCTTACACTGACCTGGTTTTAAGTTCTAATCTCAATTACTAACTCCAACATCATAGAGGCCACGAATGATGATCTCCTTGAACTGTGACTAAAAAGTCGTCCCCACGTCCTACAGTCACTTTTCCATATCTCTCTGGGCTGCTCATGCACCAGAAGAAAGCTCAGGCTTTACCTTCAAGGTCTTTTTTTAAGAAAAAAAAAAAGAATTTATAATTTGTCTTCTTTTTTTTTTTTTAAGCTATGCTTTTAATTGGCCCTGAGCTAACATCTGTTGCCAATCTTTTTCTTTTTTTTTCCTCCTCAAAACCCCAGTACATAGCTGTATAGCCTAGTTGTAAGTCCCTCTAGTTCTTCTGTGTGGGATGCTACCACAGCATGGCTTGATGAGCAGTGTGTAGGTCCACACCCAGGATCCAAGCCAATGAACCTAGGGCAGCCAAAGCAGAGTTCGTGAACTTAACCACTATGCCACCTGGCCAACCCTTCGAGGTCCTTTTTAATTTCTGGCATATGTGAATTTAACTTTGACTCATTCAAGCCCAGCTATTTACTGAAATATTATTTTTCTAGAATATCTGGATTTTTTTTTTTTTAAAAAAAAGGGTAGTAGGTCTTTTGAAAAACGTCTGAGGGCTAAGGAGGTGCCAGGTTCTGCACTTAGTACTTGGTGCCAGGGCAAAGGACACAGTTCATCTTGTCCTCCCAAAGATTCCAGTCCCCCAGGGAAGATGGATAGTTTAATTGCAAGTAGAGAGTGGATGAACTAGAAGGACATAATCAGGACTCCTTATATTGGGGAGTCGAAGAATATCTCCAGGAAGAAATAAGACTTAACTTAAGTCAAATGCTTATGAAAGACAAATCATTTATGATAGGGACCAGTCCTCCATACCCTCTGGGATCTTCCCCCCACCCTCACCCCAGTGACCTCAACATTACACTGCCATTCAATCAAGTCCACGGAAAAGGCAATTCTGATGTGTCTTGATGTTCCATCAGGGTCTGGAGGGGGAGGGGGCAGGACATAAAGATCCTGTGTGATCAAATTGGGCACACTAAGACCCTCCCATTGGAAAGAGGGGTCCTTTCACGAAGGGAAAACAAGACAACTCCTGCAGAGAAAGTGGTTTATCAATTGAACCCATGCACATTGGGAACATGGTGGAGTTTCAGGGAAAGGATTTCACCTCTGTCACACAGGTCATCACCTTCATGCTTGAGATTGCTTGATTTTCTTCATTTAGGTTTCAAAGACTTGATTGCTTCCATGGCCACGGGTAGATTCACTGTACAGTAGTTTAACATGGTGTTGGTGTCAATGTTAATGAGTTCTGTTTATTTTTCCTGTCAGTCATAGGAGTGTGAAGGTCTATTTCTCTTTTCCTCTTTCTCCTCTCTCTCTGCTCTTCCCCATCTCTACTCCTGCTCTTACACACTTGCTTAAAAGACTGTAATGCGCTTTCTCTTTCCCCTCTCACCTTCTTTCCCACTACCTTCTCTTGCCACTAATCCTCCCCAGATACTCATCGTTGCGTTGTTAACCCTGAAAACTCTCTTTCTTCCTCCTTTCTGACTTTGCATCTTCTGCGTTTTGCCTTTTGTTTCTTACTCTCTTTCCAACTATTCTTGTCTTTTCCCTCTCTCTCTCCTCTACAAATATCTACTCCTCACTCTTTCTCCTGCATCCTTTCTACCTTACCCCATCCCTCCACCTGTCTCCTCTTGCCTTCTCACTCCTCTCTGTGTCACCTTACTTCATCTCTTTATCCAGCTCTACTTCTTTTTTGCTCACTCCTCTCTTTTTTCATCCTCCCCAGCCGCTTAGCCTTTTATTACTGGAAATATTTCCCAGCTCCATCAGGGTCATACTTAGCAGTGACTGAGCACAAAGACATCCCAAGGACACTCCCAGCTGTTGTACTACTGTCATATGTTTGGCCATGATAGAGAAAGGGAAAGACACATTGGGTGTAGTCTGAAAAGTAGGAGGAATGGGTAAGAATGTTCTTGGTGGAAACTTTTTTTTTTATCTTATCAAGAGAAAGGGACATGAATGGAACAAGTGGAGCAAGACAAGGTAACTCCTGAGACTTCCATCTAGGGAGCAGTTATGGAAGTTCTCCCTTCAACTTGGAAGCCACATGCTCTTCACATGAGGAAAAGCAGCATGTACAACTTCCTCAGTACAATCCTTGCATCTCTCCAAATAATTTTCAGTTAGAGGGCACCAATAGTATAGGAAATCATCATCAGTGCAATCCAAATACCACTGCCTACATGGGTGAATGGAAAATACATTTATTATCTTGTAAAAAGCAAAGACTTTCTCTTCATCAGCTCTTCAGGGTATCATTATCTCTGCAGTAACTCTGGCAAAGTTTCTATTCCAGCTAGCTCATCACCACCAAGGGCCTGCCATGTACAGAGCCCTTTACTAAGGATCAGGAATTTTTAAGGTAATTGTGATGTGGTCTCTGCCCTCAGGGACTAGGAAGGTTCTTCCAGTGACATGTTATTTACCCAGTGTCATTTCTCATGGATGTTGGAGCGCCAGGCAATGGACGAGCTTGCCAGACAACAAAGTAGCCTGATTTTGCATCATAATTTTTATCACCTGTTATCCTGTCACATCTAGAATTGTAGTTTCTGTTTTCCCACATTCAACAACAAAAGTCTAAAGAGATTTTATCTCTGTGAACACAAGCAATTTCTTGTTCTTGTCATTAATATTCTGCCTCACATCATATGGAAGCTTGATTTCTATCTGAGCCACATCATGGTATATCTAAGATAGTTTCGGTGAGCACTGACTTAGGCATTTGAATGGATCGAAGATGAAAACTACTAGAAGCCAGAGGGCTTTGTGGTTATGTGGACCTGGGCTGAGGCATCTTTGACCTGGATGAATTCTCCTAGCCTCATCACTGGATTTACTGGACACAAGTATCAACTCTCTACAACTCACGTGCATGTTTATATTTGAATACTATTTCCCCACCAAATCCTGCCTTATGCCTCTTGGACAGGCTCCCTTATTAGAACACTGTTTGTTGGAATGAGGCCCTGTCTATCTCAGCATATGGCACCTGCTCTGAAGCCCTGACCTGAGTTCAGATTCCAGTCCCACTATCTACAGGCTGCTTGGCCTTGATGAGTAATCACCTCTATGGAGGGCCCCTTGTTCACATACAGCCTAGGGTATGTCTGCATCTGCCTCCTCCCGTTACTGAGAGGGCGAAGTTAGCTCTTGCATGTAAAATACCTCAGAAGACCCAATCAAAGTTACCACCCCACACACATTAGTTTGTTTTATTTTATATTGCTGTTTTGTTTTCATTATTTTCCAACATCAGTTTCCTGGGTTCACTTCAGCAAAAGGGCAGGTCTCAAGGAGCTGCCAAACTGGAAGAAATTCAGGAGTAGAGTAATTGGATGGAGGAAGAGTGAGAACAAAATTAAGGCAACCTGAATACATTCAATAGTAGGACCTTCTCTGGATCTTTAGCTTTCTTTTTTTTTCCTCACTATAATTTTATAATTTTTTTATTGTAGCAAGAACACTTGACACGAAATCTTCCCACGACACATTTTTAAGTGTAAGTTCTAGAGATCTACTGTACAATAGAGACTACAGTTAGCAAAACTGTAATGTTTTTTCACATTTTGACATCCCTCTTTCTTCTGAATAGAAACACTCTAGATGTGTACTAGAGGGCTAAGCATAAAAGATGAGTAAGAATCATATACTTTCTCGTTGCTATCATACTGACACACATGAATTCAATAACAAAGCTGAGACTCTACACCACAACAATTGTAAGACATTCCCTGAGATTACACCTCTTCTGTTCGTCCAAACATTAAACCCTCTTTACATCAAAAACTCTTCCTTTGAACAATATGACTAACCCTATGTATAGGCTGCCCAGATCTGGGACATTGGAATGGTTATTTAGGAATGAGACAGCTGTCATGAGGGTTGATAGCCAATAACACTGTGGGCTTTTGAGTAAGACTGACTAGGTTTACATTTCAAAGGTTTGTTTGAAAATTTTTTAAAATGTAAAGCCCTTAATAGTGTCTGGTCCTTGAGGCATACCAAGAATTGGCAGATATATATGGTGCCACTATTATAATCATTCCATTACACGTCAATCCATTTCTGGTGCAGGTTCTTCCACACCAATTCCAGCCCATCTCCCCTCCCTCATCTCGATTGAAATGATCCAGTTGTAGAATACACAGGCAACAGCCCAAATCAGAAAGATTCCCAAATGTGGTGCCATGGCAGATTGCCTTCCCTGGACAGACAACATCAACAAAGTCACTGCCATTTTCTATACCCTGTTACCCCTTACACCAAACAGCATCAGCCTGATGAGAATCAACCTCACCAGGAGAGTGCTTGTGCATTCTTAAGCTTTATAGCATGAAGCTCAATTTTATCTCTCAGGTAGCATGCACAGGACATTGGCTAGCAATTTAATGTCCCTGAGCCTCAATTGTTAAAATACATTAAAAATGAGGCAAAAATGTTTGTAAAATCTTTTTCAGTTTCAGTATTCCATTACCAGGCAAGAGGGTGAAGGGAGAAGAAAAAGACCATTTTCTCTCATGGGTGTTCAACAGCATCCATCTCATTTCCTGACCACAGACTCAGCATCAGGCACAAAGCTCAACCAGCTTCCTGTTGGAGCCTCAAAGCAACCTGATGAGGCAGCCATGCAAGTCACCATTTAAAGGAGGAGGAAACAGGCTCAGAGAACTCCTTAAGGGCACAGGGTGAGTTGGGGCAGACCGGCGTTGAACCCACCTAGCCTAGTGAATACTTTCAGAGTGGAAGTTTCCCTGCCACGTGCCACACCTGACCATATTAATCTCCCACAAACAGGTTCTCCATTCTAGCTCAAAGCTCAAGACACACTGGACACACAGCCCGTTTTCCAGAGGAGAGAAGAAAGGCCTGGGGATCTCCTTTACTCATTATGAAATGCTAAACCCTTGCTGTGAGCTTCAATTTTCTCACTTGCAAAATGTGCATAATAATCCCTTCCTTACAGTGCCATATGTATATTGGAAACTTCAAGCTGTTGTGTGGACTCCATACACAATAGGTGTTCTGTGAACACAAGCTCACCATGAGTGGGAATCCACGGGTCCTTCTGTCTGTCCTCTGTGCCTCCTGTAGCCCTCTAATTTAACCACACACTGTGTGCTGAAAAGTAGAGTATCTTAACTCTCACCTTGAAAAATGTGACCTTTTTGAAGGTAACTCTCCAGGCCTATCCTTCAGCACACCTCTCCTAGATGACCTCCATTCCCAACTCATCTTCCTCTCTGCTTCAGCCATCACAGAAATACATACCCATAGAAATCTGTCAGAAACAACAGCAACCTCCAGGGGCAAACTTTAAGACAGATCCACATCACAGCAATGTTGTGGGGCCGGTGGGCAAAAAACAGAGCAGCAGACTAACCACGTTCTACAGGGGATCTAGGGAATAAGATGGCCCAAGTAGGACTAGATAAGATGCAACATATCCTTGGGGATCTAGAAGTCCAGGCTCATGTGCAGGCCTGTGTGAGACCAAAGAGCGCCCTAGTTGTCTACTTGTTCCTGGCTGACTGTAAGGCAGTGTGTCCATAAAAAGTAAAACCTGGTGCATAACTGTCCATTGCCCAGACTTTAAATGTGCTGCCCAATTCATACAAAGATCTGCCAGAACATGGTGTAAGCTGGACTGACTCAAGATATTTCAAACTCCCTCTGACCCATCACTGGCTCGCCACTATGCTATGCTGAAACAGAGGTGACCCCTGAGAAGCCAGGTTTAAAAAGAAAAACAAGAACTTAGAAAGAACAACTGAACTGGAACATCACAGTCATGGCAGGGTAAGCAGATGCCACAGAATTAGTCCAGGAACAGACAAATAAACAACATAAATAAATAACACTGGATTGGGGAGTGAATCAAAATTCATATTGGTGACAATCTATCACCTTTTTGACAAAAAGTTATGAGATATGCAAAGAAAGAAAAATGGTCCTCTAAACAGGAGAAAAACAATTGGTAGGAGCTGTCTCTGAGCAGTGCTGATGGTGGACTTACGAGACGCAGACTCCAAAGCATACATTACGAATATGTTGAAAGAAGAAAAAGAAATCATGTTGTAGAATTGAAAGAAAGTATTATGTGGATTTCTGGAAAGATGGTGTCACAGGAGGACTCTGAACTCACCTCCTCCCACGGACACAACAAATCTACAACTACATGTGGAACAACTTCCTCTGAGAGAGAACTGGAAACTGGATAAAAAGAAGCCCACAACAAGGGACAACCCTGGCAGGGGCAGAAGAGGCAAAAATACCTTTCTGGGGAGGAATATACCACATTCTAGCCACAGCACCTTGCAGCCCAGAGCAAGCTTAAGGTGCAAAGCTTTTCCTGGAAGAGCGGGGGATGTGAGCAGGAGAGCTATGCCACCATAAGTAGGCTTAGAATTCAGCACAACTGAGATGAATGCCATGATACCTGGCTTTATTAGATACTAAGACCAAGGGTGAATATCCCCAGAAAAACTATCAAACATAAGATATTGACAGCCTGGTCTTAAAGGGCCCATGACTGATTCATCCATTACAGAAAAGAAAGTATTATGACACTGACCCATCAAAGAAAGAATACCAAGAGACAGTTAGAAATTATTTTTTCCAAAAGGATCAAATAGAAATTCTGGAGTTTAAATGTATAATAACAAAAATTAAAACCTCACTAGAGGGGCTCCACAGCAGTTTTGAACTAGCAAAAGAATCAGTAAATTTGGTAGTAGATCAATAGAGATTATCCAATGAGAAGACAAGAAAGAAAAAGAATGAAGAAAAGTGAACAGAATCTCAGAGCCTTATGAGACGCCATCAAGTATAGCAACATATGCACAATGGGAGCACCAGAAGAAGAGAGGAAAGGGCAGAGACAATAATAAGATCCATGTGGGGAGTACAGCCATCTTAACCATGTTAAGTCTCCTCATCTAAGAACATGGGATGTCTTTCCATTGATTTAAATGTTCTTAAATTTCTCTCTACAATGTTTTGTACAGTTCAAAGAGGTGTATTTTAAGGTACACAAACTACTTCAGAAATCTCTTTTTAAAAACAAGAGAAAAGGGAAGTTTCTTGGATGCTTACACTGGGTCCCACGGCCTGGATTAATATTCAGTCAGCAGGAGAGATGGACACCGAGTTTTTCTCTTCCAGGGATTGAATGTTCTTGATACTCATCAGAAAGTCCTAGATATCTTCCCATGGATGAATCTATAGACACATTACCCTCCTGCATCAACCTCATGAATTTTCATAGTTGGAATTTTCCACTGAATTAAGAGAACCAGGGAACACCTCCTTCTCTTATTACCGCAAAGCCTGCCTCTTACAGTCCCTGCTTATTCACTCTGCTCCAGAGTGCAACTGCTGGGGGTCCCTGTGGGATGTACCAAGTCCTCCTCCCCCAGGCTGTGAATATATGTGACTTCTATACTGCTGTCAACCTCCTCTGTGCAGTGTTGTGTGTTTGGTCATCTCACACAATTTAAGGGTGGGTATCCTTCCATCACCAATGGAGTAAATAGGAGGTGATCAGAACAACATAGCTATTTCTTTCATGATCCTACCAGTACTATCAAAGTGTTAGGAGTGGCATCAATGGCCCATTGTCTGGTAACCTGCAGATCTCTACCCTCCTTCTAGTATGGAGAATCTGATATGATTCTCACTGTTTCTGTTCTCATACCTCACACCGAAAGAGGAAAGCAAAATTGCCTTCTCTCTCCTTTCTGTTTCTGCTCCCCATGTCTCCATCTCTGTCTATGTATCTACTTTTGCCTGCCTGACCTGACACAAATTTCTCAGTGAGTTCAAAATTACACCAAATACAGGAGGTTATTTGTGACACTCAAAGATGCTAGGAAAAGATTCACTGGGAATCTTGGCTTAATGGGGTTTCTACCTATTGAATTTTTTTAGGAGGGGAATATAGTAGGATTTTTAGTGGGACATACAAATATTATAGGTTGTACATGAGTTTCAAAACAATTATTAAAGTTCATGGTGTTTCATGTGGGCTTCGCACATTAGGTACTCTTATTCTAGGAGTAAAAAACTACTCTAGAGAAGAAATTGATAAAGATAGAAAATGCAAGAAGAGTATTACTCCCATTTCCTTTTTTCCATTTTCCTTGTGGCTCTGACATGTTCCGCTTTTCAAAGAAGAGCTATGTTTATTAAATATGACCCCCCAGGGCCGGCCCCGTGCCGAGTGGTTAAGTTTGTGCACTCTGCTGCAGCAGCCCAGGGTTTCGCTGGTTCAGATCCTGGGCGTGGATATGGCACCGCTCGTCAGGCCACGTTGAGGCGGCGTCCCACATGCCACAACTAGAAGGACCTTCAGCTAAGATATACAACTATCTACCGCGGGGATTTGGGGAGATAAAGCAGAAAAAAAATATCACCCCTAACACAAGAAATGAGATATCCTTGTTGCTCTCCTTGCCTTGAGTCAATTATATCATTGATACTTTCAGTGGATGTAGTGTCTGTTTCACCTGATCATGGTCTCTCCTTGCACACCATTACTCCTTTCCACTCAATGTCAACCACACTTAATTCTCCCAAGAACACACATCTTAGCTATATCTCCTAGTCAAGGATACTAGTAGCTTCATAAAATAAAAGAAATGACAAGGGAGTTAGTGATGAGGAATGAGAGAGGAGGAGAAGGTGATGAGGAGGGTGTTGGGAAGGAGAGAGAGGAGAGGAGATGGAGGGGAAGAAGGAGGTGTGAGTAAGGAAGGTGGGGAGATAGAGAACAGTGGGGAGAGGAGGAGGAGTCAAGACTGGGGGAAGAGGAAGGGAACAGGGAGAGAAAGAGAAGAGCTGTAATATGAACTGTGTGCCCGACACTGTGGTAAGAGCTTTATCTCAGAGAGTATCACCTCAGTCCTAGAGGAAGGACTAAAAATATCACTATTTTATACACAAGATAGTGAAAGCTCAGAAAAAGAGTAATTTGCCCGTGATGTAACAGCTAATAAAAGGTGCGGCTGAAAATCAGACCCAAGAGTATCAGACTCCAAATCCTAATTCCATACATACTGTGCAGCCATCAGCATGGATTTAAGACATGAAGATGCTGAGCACCAAAGAGAGAACATCATGTAGTCACAAGAATATTTGTTCCAAACTCGATCTTTCCAGTAAAACTATCCTTTATGAGTCTCGATTTTTCTGTATGCAGTAATGGTCAACTTCCCTTGCAAGATTTTGGTGGGATTTCTGTGAGGTCATGTCCCAGAAGGTAGTACAGATTAAGGTGCTCAATAAATAAATCCTTTCTTCTCCAGTGGTGTTTGTTTGGGTACACCTGAGGTCAAGCAGGCTTGGGATGGGTGGCAGAGAGGAAGTTATGAATCTTCAAGTGATAGGACAGGAAAGGAAAGACATTTCAAAGATAATTTCTTCTGGCTCAGAGAATTCTAACCAGATTAATGGTGCAGACATGTTTCTGAAATCAAGAAATATCAGCTAATAAAAGAACAAAGAGACACAAAAGAGAATATGCAGACAAGGAAGCAATAAGCACTTCAAGATATCTAATTCTAAGTTAGTGAAAAGCCTTTGATGTAGAGAAAGACAATGAACTAAGGAACAAAATGCAAAGAAATATCCAGATTCAGATATGAGAGCTAGACAAAGAACACTGCCTTTGTTTTCAGACCAGAAAAAAGCCACATCACAAATTATGTCATTTTATTTTCTTTTTTTACAAAAGCAAGACTTCATTGGATTTTCTGCATAAATGTATATCTCATCACAAAAAAGAGAATGCCACAATATATTAAAATATCAATATACCATAGCCAAGTTGAATTTTCCTAGGTAAAACAATGCAGGTTCAGAATTAGAAAATCTAACAATTATATTAACAGATTAAATACAAATATCATACAAAATCAGGAGCAGAGGAGAATATGATTTAATTTCCCATTCCATAAGCCTGAGGACCTTTTAATTTGGAATTTCTGACTCATGAACTGAGAGTGATGGCAATAATAGCTAACATTTATGAAACATTTACCATGAGGTAAGCATAGGCTAAGAGCTTTGGAGGCATTCTCCACTTAATACTCACAACCTTTGGTTCCAATACTATCCTTTGACTGAGACATTATTTATTAATTTTTTTGACATAGAAGGAAATGAAGTCTCAGAGAGTTCATGTAACTTGCCCAAGGTCACACAGTGAAGATGTAGGTGAGCTCGGAATGAAACCCAAGTTTTCATTTTTGTTTTTTAGCAGTAGAATTCTTTAAAAAAAAACCTACTAAAATCTATGTCAAAACACTCCATATAAAATAAAGCAGCACTGTGTGTGATGGCCCTTAAGACAGTGAGAAAACACTGATAATTATAATTAAGAAACATATCTTGAATTCCTTTACTAAAAGTATGTCTATCCAACAGGTATGCTGTGCCCCAATGCTCAGAACAACACTTGGCTCTAGAAGGCATTCAATAAAAACTGCTGAGTGGAGAAATATATGTATCACAAACAATCATCTCAATGGTTGTTAAAATATATTTGATAAATTTTTCTTCTATAAATGCTATTCGATAAATTTTAAATAATTCCCCTATTATAAATAAAGACTTGTAAAGCAGAAACAAAATATTTCTTTAATTTCTTAAGAAAGCTATATGTTTCTTAATATCTTTTCCAAATTAACAGCCCCCATCATAATTAATGGCAAAACATGAGATATTATTATTAAAGCAAAAATCAGCAAAAGATTAAGCTCCTAAAACAAAGAGTCCACCCTTAGGAAATTTGGCATAAGTCATTAGGACAAAATAAATAAGCATAATACATAAATATTCAAAAGGAAGGTAAAATGTTAAGGATACTTTTTTTTAGTTGAGTTTGTAGCCTTTAACATGTTAACGTTAACATAATGTTCTGCTCAGAGAGTAGTGATTTCATCATCACTATATCTCTTTTTCCTTCTAATTTCTATCTTTAATCTAAACTGTATCTTTAATAAACTTACCTATCTTGTTTTTGCTAGTTGGCTATAAATTCCTAAGGAGCAAGGAATGCTGGATTGCTCTCTGAGTATTCAGGTGTCAGTAGCATGTGTCAGTCTTAAAAATAAAACAGCCAGTTATTTTACCAGCAACAAAAATTTATTTGGGAAAAGCCAAAGAATTGCCATTCCAGAAGTGCATACTATGGCAGACCATAGGCAAATCCAGAAATCAAAAGAGATGAGTGTTACTTTATATGGAAAAAGGAGAAAATTGAGAGGGGTTGTGTTGAGCAAAGTCCATTGGAGAAAAGCAACAGGTCGGGGTCGAGGTGATTTCTTAGTGGCTGAGTTGCTGAGGTAGTCGATTTCTGTTTGGGATGCAAGGTCCATTTCTTCCTGTAATTGACATTCTTTCCTGCTGAGGACTTCTTTCTATTTGGGTCTGTGATTGACTATCATCCTGTAATTGACCTCCAGTGGTACTGCATGAGAGCTCCATTTACTGGTCTCCTGACTCCATTTTAAATGAGGTTACATTTTATTAATTTTCACACAGGGAAATTTACACCTAAAAAACAAATGATGAGTGCTATGTTTTAGTGTGCTAGGGAGGCAACAAACACCGTTTTCATAGTTATGAGACATTTTGACAAATTGGAAAAGCACAAACCTTTAAAATATCAAGGTTTTATGAATGCATAAAGATACATGCACCTCTATGTTCATCACAGCATTATCCACAATAGCCAAGACTTGGAAGCACCCTGGATGCCCATCAAGGGATGAATGGATAAAGAAGATGCAGTATACATACACAATGGAATATTACTCAGCCATAAGAAATGATGAAATCTGGCCATTTTTGACAACTTGGATGGACTTTGAGGGTATTATGCTAAATGAAATAAGTCAGGGGGAGAAAGTTAAATACTGTATCATCTTACTCATAAGTAGAAGATAAAAACGACAAACAAACACACAGAAACAGATTGGGTTGGTGGTTACCAGAGGGGAAGGAGGGAAGGAGATGATGAAAGGAGTCATTAGGCAAATGTATGTGCTGATGGATGGTTATTAGTCTTTGGGTGGTGAACATAATGTAATCTACACAGAAATAAAAATATAGAACAATGTACATTTGAAATTTATATAATGCTATAAACCAATGTTACCACAGTAAAATAAAACATCAAGGTTTTTCTTTTCTATATCTAAATCATGCGTGAGAGATGGTTCTCACTCCAACCCCCATCTCCAGGCCCGGGGTGGGGGAGTGCATCTGTTACCAATACACACAATCATGGACTGTATGGTTTCCACATGTGCTCATCTCAGAAATGGTGACTGTTTACTCCAATCAAAACCCTGCTCACTCTCTGAGAATCCATCGAGTCCTCAAGGGTCCTCAACCATTTGCTATTTTCCCCCTAAATATTTTTAATAGGCTTTAATTTTTAGAGAAATGTTAGGTTCTCAGGAAAACTGAGGGGAAGGTGCAGAGATTACTACTGGCCCCCACACACATAGACTCCCCCATTAACAACATCCTGTACCAGGGCGGAACATTTGTTACAACTGAGGAACCAACATTGACACATCATTATCACCCAGAGTCCATAGTTTACATTAGGGTTCACTCCTGGTGTTGTATATTCTATGGGTTTGGACAAATGTATGACACGGATCTACTCCCTTAAATTTTAACGGCCTTCCTCCTTTATATTGGTCTTTCTTCAATATTTGTATTAGAAAATTTTCATATATATAGAAAAATTTAATGAATAGAACAACACGTACCCACACACTCTCCACTCAGATCCAACAATTGTTAACACTTTGCCACATTTGCTGACTCTCTTTTCTTCCCTGCCACTTGTGGTTGTGTTGAACCTTTGAAAGTAAGTTTCAGAAATCATGACTTTTCATACCTAAACATTTCAACATGCATCTTCCGAGAATAAGGACAATCTTTTAGGTAGCCACAATATAATTACCACACATAAGAAAACAAATAGTCTCTGGAAATTCAACTATCTATACATGTTTCATTAAAATGAGTGTCTTGTTTTCATTACTTTAGAAGCAATATGGTTGCTACTCGCAATTAGTTTTCTATCCTTTGTAACAGAAACTATTTTCAATAAGCATTGTAAATATAAAATGACAAGAGGGGACAAAATTGTCGTAACCATCAAATTAAAACATCAGAAAGTTAACAATATTTCCAAAATATCATTGAATATCTATTCTTATTCAAACATCCCCCAATTGTTCTAAGAATCTTTTGAAGCTTTTTGGTTTTTTAACTAACAGGTAATCTAGGTCCAGGCAATACATTTTGTTATGTCTCTCTAGCTTCTTTCATTTAGAATAACACTAACAATTTTCTTGGGCAAGACTTAGACAAGAGGGCACATTTGAGAGTGTCCCACACATCACATCTCTCACACACACACACACATCACTTAAGATCACATTGGTGCCTCCAGCAATCATGATCTGGTACTCAGCAATGGCATCGTGCAATCCATCACACTTAACAGCCACTCTTTTTTTTTTTTTTTTAAAGATTGGCACCTGAGCTGACATCTATTACCAATCTTTTTTTTTCTTTTTCTTCTTCTTCTCCCCAAAGTCCCCCATTATACAGTTGTATATACTAATTGTAGGTTCTTCTGGCTCTGTTATGTGGGATGCCACCTCAGCATGGCTTGATGAGCAGTGCTGTGTCCACACCCAGGATCCAAACTGGCAAAACTCTGGGACACCGAACTGGAGCACATGACCTTAACTGTTTGGCCATGGGGCTGGCCCCTAACATCTACTCCTGTGTCTGATACCAATCAGGCCTCAGAGAAATGCTTCTCCACAGCCCTTGCCCTATGTCCTTGAAACAAACACAAAGTCCTGTGAGTCACACCATTACTAAAGTCGGAGATGAACACTCTATGAAACTTTGGAGTATGGGAAGGCTTTGAGTGGCAGAAGCACTTAGGTAAGAAGAAAGAGAAATTTTCCTCTCAGACAAAAGACCACCAAATGTTATTGCATAATGGAATATCATTTCCCAGCAGAGAAAGCATTCTCTTTCTCTTTTTATAGTCCAAGTTGCAGCACTGGAGGGATTCACAAATGAGTCCAACATTTGCACAGTGGCTCTAGGCAGCTTTAGTGTGTTGAATAATGTCCCCCCAAATTCATGTCCACCTAGAACTTCAAAATATGACCTTATTTGAGGATAGGGTCTTTGCAGACATGATTAGTTAAGATAAGGTCATACTGGATTAGTTGGCTCTAAATCCAATAGCTGGTGTCTTTATAAGGTGAGGAGAAGACACACAGACACCTACACACACAGTAGAAAGCCATGCAAAGATGGAGGCGGAGATTGGAGTGATGCAGCTAGAAAGCAAGGAATGCCATGAGCATTCTCTAATTTCTTTCAACAATGTTCTGTAGTTTACATTATACAAATCTTTCACCTCCTTGGTTAAGTTAATTCCTAAGAATTTTATTCTTTTTGATGCTATTGTAAGTTTAATTGTTTTTGTAATTTCCTTTTCAGGTTGTTCATTGTTCAAGTATAGAAATGCAACTGATTGTTGTGTGTTGATTTTTGTGTTGAAAAAGTAGCAGCATTCAACCTACTTCTTTGACGAATTCATTTATTACTACTAACAGGTCTTTTTGGGTCTTTGTGGAATCTTGAAGGTTCTCTGCATACAAGATCATGTCATCTGCAAACAAAGATGATTTTACTTCTTCCTTTCCAATTTGGATTCCTTTTATTTCTTTTTCTTGCCTAACTTCTCTGGCTAGAACTTCCCTAATACTATATTGAATAGAAGTGGTGAAAGCACGCATCCTTGCCTTGTTCCTGATCTTGGAATGTGGAAGCTTTCAGTCTTCCACCATTGACTATGATGTTCATGGTGGAATTTCAGATATGACTTTTATTATGTTGAGGTAGTATCCTTCTATTCCTAGTTTGTTGAGTGTTTTTTATCAGGAAATTTTGAATGAAATTGTGAAATGTTGAATTTTGTCAAAAGGTTTTTCTGCATCAATTAAGATGATAATATGGTTTTTCTGTTTCATTCTATTGATGTGGTATATTACATTGGTCTGTTTTCATATGTTGAACCATCCTTGCATTCCGGAAATAAATCCCACTTGTCGTGGTATAAAATGCTTTTAATATGCTGATGAATTCTGTATGCCAGCATTTTGTTGAAGATTTTTGCACCAATATTCACAAGGGATATTGGTCTGTAGTTTTCTTTTATTTTAGTGTCTTTATCTGACTTTATTATCAGGGTAGTTTTGCCTTCATAGGATAAGTTTAAAAAGATTTCCACCTCTTCAGTTTTTGGAAAAGTTTGACAAGGATTGGCATTAGTTCTTCTTTAAATGTGTGGTACAATTCACCAGTGAAGCCATCAGGTCCAGGCTTTTCCTTATTGGAAGGTTTTTGATTATTGATTCAATCTCCTTACTAGCTATAGACCTATTCAGATTTTCTATTTCTTCATGATTTAGTCTTAGTAGGTTTGTGTTTCTAGAACTTATTCACTTCACCTAGCTTATCCAACTTACTGGTGTCCAATTGTTCACAGTACTCTCTTATAATCCTTTTAATTTCTTAGGATCATAGTCATATCTCCAATTTTATTTCTGATTTTAGTAATCTGAAGGTTCTCTCCTTTTTTCTTAGTCCATCTAGCTAATTTCTCAATTTTGTTGATCTTTTCAAAGAGCCACTTTTGGTTTCATTGACTTAACTCTTGTTTTCTATTCTCTATTTCATTTATCTCTGCTCTAATCTTCATTCTTTCTTTCCTTCCGCAACCTTTGGATTTACTCTGATATTCATTCTCTAGTTGCTTCAGGTTCAAAGTTAGATCATTGATTGGAGATCTTTCTCATCTTTAAGGTAAGCAGCTACAGCTATAAATTTCCCCATTAGCACAAACATAATACCCTGAAGGCCCATCCATGATATTGTAAATGGGATGATTTTGTCCTTTTTTTTCATGCCTGAGTGGTATTCCATTGTACATATATACCACATCTTCTTTATCCAATCACTGGTCAATGGGCACTTGGATTGTTTCCACATCTATTTTTAGTTTTTTGAGGAATATCTATACTATTTTGCATAGCGGCTGCACCACTTTGCATTCCCACCAGCAGTGTATGAGTGTTCCCTTTTCTCCATACCCTCTCCAACATTTGTTATTTTCGGTCTTAGTGATTATTGCCACTTTAATGGGTGTTAGATAGTATCTTAGTGTAGTTTCCATTTGCATTTCCCTGATGATTAGTGATGTTGAACATCTGTTCATGTGTTTATTGGCCATCTGTATATCTTCTTTGGAAGGATGTCTGTTCATATCCTCTGCCCATTTTTGGATCAGGCTGTTTGTTTTTTTGTTCTTCAGTTGTGTGAGTTCTTTATATATTATGGAGATTAACTGCTTGTCAGATATGATTTACAACCATTTTTAGAAATAAGACCTTTATGATGTTGAGTAATTTCCTTCTATCCCCATTTTGTTAAGAGTTTTTATCACAAAAGCTGGCTCGGATGCACAGCAGTTAAGGTCACACGTTCTGCTTCAGCAGCCCAGTGTTCGCTGGTTTGGATCCCAGGTGTGGACATGGCACTGCTTGTCAAGCCATTCTGTGGCAGGCGTCCCATATATAAAGTAGAGGAAGATGGGCACGGATGTTAGCTCAGGGCCAGTCTTCCTCAGCAAAAAGAGGAGGATTGGCATCAGTTAGCTCAAGGCTAATCCTCCTCCTCCTCAAAAAAAAAGAGTTTTTATCATAAACGGCTGTTGGATCTTCTGAAATGCTTTCTCTGCATCTATTGAGATGATCATGTGGTTTTTATTCCTCATTTTGCCCCTCCTTGCCTCTCTTTGCCTGTCTTATCTGGAAGTCTACTGTGTCTGATATAAGCATTGTGACACCTACTTTCTTTTGTTTGCCATTAGCTTGGAGTATCATCTTCCACCCCTTCACTCTGAGCCTGTATTTGTCATTGGAGCTGAGATGTGTTTTCTGGAAGCAGCATATTGTTGGATCTTGTTCTTTAATCCATCTGTCCACTCTGTGTCTTTTTATTGGAGAATTCAATCCATTTATGTTTAGGGTGATTATTGAGACATGAGGGCCTAATGCTGCCATTTTATCACTCATTTTCTGCTTCTCCTCCATTTCCTTTGTTTCCCATCCCATGTGTTTCGGTCTACCAATTGAGTTAGGTTGTTTTTTATGTTGTGTTTCTTTGTTTTCTCCTTATCTATTATTTGTGTCTCTGTTCTGCTTTTTTGTTTACTGGTTACCATGAGGGTCATATTCAAAATCTCGTAGATAAGATAGTCCATTTTCTGATGTCCTCTTATTTCCTTAGACTAAATTGACTCATTCACCTGCCTCTACCCCTCCTAAGCTGTTTTTCACACATCTTATTCCATCTTATTTTGTGAGTTTGTGGTTAAAGTGACAGGGTTATCTTTGTTTTTGGTGTTTTCCTTCACTTTATCTTTAATGCTATACTTGAGTATTTGCTAACCTGTTCTGATACATAGCTGCAATTTTCTGATTTTGTCTACCTATCTCCTCACTCCATGCCTTATAACCACTTTCTCCCTTTCTTTTTTTCAAGTATGTGGGCCCTCTTGAGGATTTCTTGTAGGGAGGGTCTTGTGGCTACGAACCCCCTTAGGTTTTATTTATCTGAGAAAGTTTTTATTTCTCCATCATATCTGAAGGACATTTTCACTGGATAGAGTTTTCTTGGCTGAAAAGGTTTGTCCATCACAGATTTCATTGTCATTCCAGTCTCTCCTAGTCTGTAAACTTTCTGCAGAGAAATCCTCTGAAAGCCTGATAGGGGTTTCTTTGTAGGTTATTTTCTTCTACCTTGCTGCCCTTAGTATTTTTTATGTCATTCACTTTTGCCAGTTTCACTAAAATGTGCCTCACAGTAGGACTTTTTAAATTAACATATTTAGGAGATCTGATAACATCTTCCACATGGATTTCCATCTCCTTCCCTAGGTTTGGGAAGTTCTCTGCTATTGTTTATTTGAAAGAGCTTTCTGCTCCATTCTCCTTCTCTTCTCCCTGTTGAATACCTATAATTCTTATGTTGCATTTCCTAATTGAGTTGGATATTTATCAGAGACTTTCTTCATTTCTCTTTAGTCTTAGATCACTCTCCTCCTCTATCTGGAGTATTTTGATATGGCTATCCTTGATTATGCTGATCTGCTCCTCTATGATGTCTGCTTAAGCATTCAGGGAATCCATATTTTGTTTTATCTCATAGATTGTGCCTCTCATCTCTAATAATTCTTATTGATTCCCTCTTATAATTTCAATCTCTTTTGTGAAGTACCTCCTGAACGCATCAAATTGTTTCTCTACACTCTCTTTTAATTCATTGAGTTTTTTGATGATAGCTATTTTGAGTTCTCTGTCATTTAGATTACATACCTCTGTGTCCTCAAGACTGATTTCTGGATACTTGTCATTTTCTCTCTGGTCTGGAGATTTAATATAATTTTTGTTACTGCTATAGGTTGTGGCTTTGTTCTTTAGCATGTTAGTATTATTTGGTCCTAGTTACCACATATCACCACTGAGTGAGGGTCAAGAGCTGTGTATTTTGAGCCCTCTGCCTTCCACTGGGATCCCAGGCACTGGAGCTGGCACTGGTTGGGGGGGGGGGGCTGCTTTCTCCTCATGCTCTCACAGGCTTTTTATTTTTTTAAAGATTGGCACCTGGGCTAACAACTGTTGCCAATCTTTTTTTTTCTGCTTTATCTCCCCACCCCCACCCCACCCCCACCCCCCCGTACACAGTTGTATATCTTAGTTGCAGGTCCTTCTAGTTGTGGGATGTGGGATGCCACCTCAACGTGACCTGATGAGTTGTGCCATGTCTGCGCCCAGGATCCGAACCCTCGGCCACCGCAGTGGAGCGTGTGAACTTAACCACTTGGCCACGGAACCAGCCCCTCCCATGCTTTTTTGATCTGCTCTTGCTATCTGCTCTACTGCGGTGTTGGCTTGATGAGGTGAAACCCGTGATGCCTTTCGTCCTGGTAGGGGACATTCCTAAAGGCTGCAAGGGCCCTCGAGGATCTTTGATGTTCCCATGAACCAGCACCCCCTCTCCTCTTCCTTCTTTCTCAGAGGCCACGTGCAGTCCCTGATCACAGTCTTTTCTCTTATCCCATTCCATCTCCTCCAAGGGAGGCTCCAGCTTCTCTGCCTTCTGACGTATGGTTGCTTGGGTGTCTCAGATGTCTTTTGTGTTGTGTGGATGTCCTCTGTTGGAAGATGACTGTCTCTTTCATTTTATGGTGGAAGGGGTAGATCACTGGAAGAACTCACTCCACCAAGATGCTGATGTCACTCCCTGTGTGTTGTTTTTTAATCCATCCAGCCACTCTGTGTCTTTTTATTAGAGAATTCAATCCATTTACATTTAGAGTGATTATTGATATACTTAATACTTAGGCTTAATACTGCCATTTTATCTCTTCTTTTAAGGTGTTCTATATTTCCATTATTTCTTTTCCCTTGTATTTCTGACTGCTGTTTCAGTTTGGTGGCTTTCTCTTTATTTATGATTTGTGGCTCTTCTCTGATTTTTTGTCTAGTGGTTACCATGAGGTTTCTATAAAATATCTCATAGAAGGGCCAGCCCCATGGCCGAGTGGTAAAGTTCGCACACTCTGCTTCAGCAGCCCAGGGTTTCCCCGGTTTGGATCCTGGGTGCAGACATGGCACTGCTAATCATGCCATGCTGAGGCAGCATTCCACATAGCACAACCAGAAGGACCTACAACTATAATGTACAACTATGTACTGGGGGGCTTTGAGGAGAAGGAAAAAAAGGACGGCAACAGATGTTAGCTCCGTTGCCAATCTTAAAAAAAAAAGAAAAAATCTCATAGATGAGCTAGTCCGTTTTCAAATAGCCTCTTAGCTCCATTAGCCTTAACAGGTTCCATTCTTCTCCTCTGCCCCTTCTGAGTTATTGTTGCCACAAATTATTCTTTTTTGTGTTGTAATTTTGTGACTGATTTGAAGAGTTTACAGTTATTTTTGGTGCTTTCCTTCCCTTTATCTTTTATGGTATAATCAAGTGTTTGTTAACCTGTTTGGATCGAGAGCTGCAATGTTCTGATTTTGTCTGTCTATATATCTCCTTGCTCAAAGATTTGTAAACTTTGCCATTTTGTTTCAGGTATGAAGGTTTCCTTGATTGTTTCTTGTAAGGGAAGTCTAGTGGCAATGAACTCCCTCAGCTTTCGTTTACCTGGGAAAGTTTTTATTTTTCCATCATATCACAAGGATATTTTCACTGAATAGCATATTTTTGGCTGAATGCTTTTGTCTTTCAGTATTTTGGATATATCATTCCACTCTCTCCTAGGCTGTAAGGTTTCTGCTGATAAATCTGCTGAAAGCCTGATAGAGATTCCTTTGCAGGTTATTTTTTCCTATTTTGCTCCCCTTAATATTTTCTCTTTGTCATTGACTTTTGCCAGTTTTAATAGTATATGCCTTGGAGATGGCCTTTTGCATTGATGTAATTCAGAGTTCTATTGACTTCATGTACTTGTAAGTCCAGGTCTTTCCCCAGGTTTGGGAATTCTCAGCTATTATTTCTTTGAACAAGTTCTCTGCTCCTTTTTCCCTCACTCTTCCCTCTGGAATACCTTAAATCCTTAGGTTGCTATTACTAATTGAGTTGGATGTTTCTCGAAGAATTTCTCCATTTTTTAAAAATCTGAGTTCTCTTTCCTCCTCCACCTGAAACATTTCTATATTTCTATTTTTTAGGTCATTTATTCTCTCCTCCATAAGGTCAGCTCTATTATTCATGGTTACTGGATTATTTTTTATCTCATTAATTGTGTTCTTCATGTCCAGAATTTCTGTGTGGTTTTTTTTATTTTTTGAAGGGTTTCAATCTCTTTGGTGAAGTATTCCTTCAGCTCATTAATTTTATTCCTAAGTTCATTGAACTGTGTTTCTGAATTTTCTTGTAACCTGTTGAGTTTCTTCATGGCAACTATTTTGAATTCTGTCTCATTTAGAATGGAAATTTTCTTGATTTCTTGAATGGTTTCTGGAGACTTGTCATTTTCCTTCTACTCTGAAGTGTTACTGTAGGACTTCATTGTTTGATAACTTGATCCTTTGCTGGCACATTTTTGGTAGTATAAGGCTGCAGATTTCAGCTACCACCAGTGGAGGGGGTAGGAGCAGTGTTTTCTGATCCTGTCCCGTCTGCTGGAAGTTGTGCCAGTAGCGTTGCTCTTTATTTGCACAGCCTGGCCAAAGCCAGTCAGTGGGTCACTCTCTTGCAGGCAAGGCTGCTGCACAGGGCAGGGGACCAGCTGAGATGCTGTGCTAGGTACGTGGTGCACTTTTTTGTGTATGGGTTGGCACTGCACTCATGGGTGGTTTGGCTAAGTTACTGCACTTGGTTGGTGGGGAGATGTTATTCATGCTGAACCACCATTGTTCTGTGGGGAGCATTCCCGTGTGTGGGGCTGCTATGGCATACTGAGTGCTCCCTTGTCCTGGGCTACAACTCCAAAAGTGTTTGTGCATGAGCCAGGCTTCCCTGCCTCCTCTCATAGTCAGGTAAGTCTCTGTGTGAGGCTCTGTGACCTTGATTGTTGCTACAAGGGTGGGGGAGGGGTCTGCTTACCTGGTTCCACTGCTTCATGAGGATCAAGTCCACCTACCTGCAGATGGATGGCTGTGTGAATCTCCCAACTCCTATCATGCTGTGTAGAGATCTTCTGTAGGTTAATGAATGTACATTTAGTTGTGACTTAGAGGGGAGAGACAAACAGATCAACTAGCTCAGCCATCATGCTGACATCATGAGCCAAGTCCCTTGAGCATTTCTAATACAGGGATTTAACTTCATTGTTTTGCATTTGGCTAGCCAGCTTTGGCAGCACCATTTGTTAAAAAGTCTATTGTTTTGCCTATTGAATGGTCTTGGCATGCTTGTCAAAAGTCATTCGACCAGAAATGTAAAGGTGTATTTCTGGTCTCTCAGTTCTATTCCATAGTCGTTCAAAAGGTGAGAATCACCTTGTGTTGATTACTGTGGCTTGGCACTAAGCTTTGAAATTGGGAAGTGTGAGTCCTCCAATGTTGTTCTTTCAAGTCAACACTGTTTAGGCTATTCTGAGTCCATGAATTTCCATACATATTTTAGGATCAGATTGGCATTTTTGCACAGAAGACACCTGAGGATTCCATAAGGATAGAATTGCATCTGGAAGCCAATTTAGGGGTATTGCCATCTTAACAATATTAACTCTTCCAATCCATGAACATGGGGTATTTAAACAGTTTAGGCCTTCCTTAATTTCTTTCAATACTATTTTGAAATTTGTATGAGTATAAATCTTGTGCTTCTTTGGTTAAATTTAATCCTAAGTATTTTATTATTTCTGATATTATTGCAAATGGAATAGTTTTCTTCATTTTGTTTTTGGATTATTCATTGTCAGTGTGTACAAATATAACTGATTTTTCAATTCATTTTGGACCTTTAAACTTTATATATGAGTCCCATTTTCTTATATCATTGTATGTCTCAATTTTTTTTTTTGTAACCTGGAAATTTTATAGACTATATTGTGCAAACTCTGCACAATGATTACTACCTACCCAGGGCTTATTGTTTACAATTTTGGTGACTTGGCTGGACTCTTTCAGTGATGTCCATTTTCTCTGCAGGGTGCCTCCACGGGCATACACCCAGTCACCCTGGTGAGACAGTCATTGTATCAGAGTGGTCTGAGTATCTTTTCCTCTGATCTCATAATGTTCATAATGTTACTTTCATCTTGCAGAGCTGGTTGGTTGTGTGCTGGGTGGGGATCCTAAAGTAGTTCAGATCCCACAGACTCTTGTTCTGACTGATATTTAGTGTATTTTCTTGAATAATTGTGTCTCTAAAATCCATTCAGAGAGACCAGAATAGAAATTTGAATCTTGTTCTCTGGGACCACATGAGAAGCCTTTCTAGGCTACTTTACTGGATAGTCCTTAAACTGACCTAGTTTTAAATTCAGGTGAATTACCAACTTGAACATCATAGAGGCCAAGAAGGGTGACCTCCCTGAAAGGTGATCAAAAAGTCATCCTCAATCCCATAGCCACTATTCTACATCTTTCTGGGATGCTCTTGTAACTGGAAGAAAGCTTATGCTTTACCTTCCCTGCCCTTCTTTGTTTCGGTCACATGTGAATTTTACTTTGTCTCATTAAGCCCAGTTATTTACTGATGCATTATTTTTCTAGAATATCTGGTGGTTTTTTTTTTAAGGGTTAGGTCTTTTGAAAAACGTCTGAGGGCCAAGGAGGTGTCAGGTTCTGCACATAATACTTGATGCCAGGGCAAAAAGGCAACCCATGTCATCCTCCAAAAGATTCAAGTCCCTCAGAGAAAATTGAAACTTTAATTGCGAGTAGAGAGTGGGTGTCCTGGAAGGATGTGGTCAGGACTCCTTATATTGGGAGTCAGAGACTATCTCCAGGAAGAAATAACATTTCACCTAAGTCAGGAAAGAAAAATCACTTAAGATGGAGACCAGCTCTCCATGCCCTCTGGGATCCTCCTCCAAACCTCACCCCAGTGGCCTGCACACTACACCATCAACATTCAATCAAGCCCACAGAAAAGACAACTCTGATGTGTGTTATGTTCCATCACCACACAGGGTCTGGAGGAGGAGAGGGCCAGGACATGAAGATCCTGTGTAATCAAGCTGGGCACACTGAGACCCTCCCATTGGAAAGATGGTTCCTTTCATGAACGGGAAACAGAACCACACCTGCAGAGAAAGTGGTTTATTGATTGAATCCAGGCACAGTGGGAACAAAGTGGAGTTTCAGGGAAAGTATTTCACCTCTGTTGCACAGAGCATCACCTTCATGCTTGAGATTTCTTGATTTTCTTCATGCAGATTTCAAAGCATTCATTGCATTCATGGCCATGGGTTAGATGCACTGTACAGCAATTTAATTGGTGTTGCTGTCAATGTTAAGGAGTTCTATTTATTTTTCCAGTCAGTCACATGAATGCCAAGGTCTGTTTCTCTTTTCCTCCTTCTCCTCTCTATCTGCTCTTCCCTATCTCTACTCTTGCTTTCACATGCTTGCTCATAAGATTATTCTACTGTCTCTTCCTCTCTCTCTCTCACCATCTCTCCCTGTACCTTCTCCTTCCAGTAATCCTCCCCAGATACTCGTCGTTCCATTTTTAACCCTGCAAACTCTCTTTCTTCTCCCTTTTGTAACTTTTCATCTTTTGTACTTTGTGTTTGGTGCCTTATTCTCTTTGAAACTTTTCTCCCTTTTCTCCTCTGTCTCCTCTCCAAACCTCTGCTCCTCACTCTTCCTCCTACATCCTTTCTACCTCATTGCAGCCCTCCACCTGTCTCCTCTTGCCTTTTCACTCCTCTCTGGGTCACTTTTTTCCATCTCTTTATCCATCTCTGTCTCAGCTCTGATCACTCCCACCTTTCTAATCCTCCCCCAAGACACTTACCTTTTTATTACTAGCAATATCTCCAAGCTCCATCACGGTCATAGCTAGTAGTGACTGAGCACCAAGAAATCCAAAAAAGACTCCCATCAGTTGTGCAACGGTTGTATGTTTGGCCACGATAGACAAAGGGAAAGACACATTTGGCATAGTCTGAAAGTACAAGGAATGGATGAGAAAGTGCTTCACAGAAAAAATTTTCATGTATTTTCAGGAGAAAGGAACATGGGTGCAACATGTTAGGAAAGACAAGGTAAAGCCTGAGGCTTCCTTCTAGTGGGCAAGTATGGAAGTTCACCCTTCAGCTGGGAAGTCACGTGCTCTCCACATGAGGAAAGCTGCATACTCACCGTCATCAACACAATATTTCCATTTCCCTGAATAATCTTCATTTAGAGAACACCATTTGAAAAAGGAATCAGCCCTAGTGCAATCAAAATACCATTTGCCGCGATAGTTGAATGGGAAAGCACATTTATAATCTGCAAAAAGCAAAGACATTATCTTCATCAGCTCTTCAGGGCATCATTAGCTCTGCAGTAACTCTGGCAAAGCTTCTGTTCCAGCTAGCTCATCTTCAGCAAAGGCCTGCCATGTAGAAGGCCCTTTACTAAGCATCAGGGATGTTAAGGTCAACGTGAAGTGATCTCTACCCTCAGGGACTAGGAAAGGCTCTTTAACTTCCAGAGACATTTACCCAGAGGCATTTCCGTGGATATTGGAGCTCCAGGCAATGGACGAGCTTGCCAGATAACAAAGTAGCCTGATTTTGCATCATAATTTTTGTCACCTGTTATGTTGTGTCTAGAGCTGTAGTTTCTGCTTTCCCACATTCAACACCAAAAATCTAAAGAGATTCTATCTCTGTGAACACAGGCAATTTCTTCTTCTTGTCATTAATATTCTGCCTCACATCATATGGAAGCATGATTTTTATCTGTGCCACAATCATGGCAGATCTAAGATAGTTTCAATGTGCACTGACTTAGCCATTTTAATGGATCAAAGATGAAAATTCCAGGAAGACAGAGGGCTTTGTGGTTATGTGGACCTGGCCAAGGCATCTTTAGACTTGATTAATTCTATCAGCCTTATCAGTGGATTTCCTGGTCACAGACGTCAACTCTCCACAACTCACGTACATAGTTCTGTTGAATACTATCTCCCTACCCAATGCTGCCTCATGCCTCTTGGGCAAGCTCCCTTATTCGAATGTCATCCCTTGGAATGAGGCCCTATTTATCTTGGCATATGGCACCAGCCCTGAAGCCCTGACCTGGGGTCAGATTCCAGTCCCACTCTCTATAGGCTGCTTAGCATTGATAAGTAAACATCTCTATGGTGAGCCGCTTGTTCCTCACATACAACCTGGAGATGTGTGCACTTGCATCTCCAGTTACTGAGAAAGGAAAGTAAAGCACTTGCATGGAAAATATCTCCCAAGAATCTCAATCACAGTTTCCTCCCCACACAATATTTGGATTTATTTGATTGTTGTTTTGTTTCATTATTTTCCAAATAGATTACCTGGTTTCATTGTGGCAGAAAGAGTGGTCGTAATCGGCTGCTTATCTGGAAAAATTCAGAGTAAAGGAGATGGTTGGAGATAAGACGAGAACAAAACTACGGCACTCTGAATACATTCTATAGTAGGACCTGCCCTGCATCTATAACTTTCTTTTTTTTCACACTGAAATTTTACAAATATTTTTATCATGGTAAGAACACTTAACATGAGATCTTCCCACTTAACACATTTATTTCTAGAGATTGGCACCTGAGCTAACATCTGTTGCCAATCTTCTTTTTTGTCTTCTTTTTCTTCTTTTCCCCAAAGCTCCCGAGTGCATAGTTGTGTATTCTAGTTGTAGGTTCCCCTTGTTGTGCCATGTGGGATGACGCCTCAGTGTGGCCTGATGAGTGGTGCCATGTCTATACCCAGGATCCAAACCAATGAATCCCTGGGCTGCTGAAGCAGAGCACACACCTTAACCACTTGGATATGGGGCTGCCTCCCAACTTAACACATTTTCAATTGTAGGTTCTAGTAATCTACTATACAATGTAGTGATGAGAATTAGAAATACTGTATTTTTTTCATATTTTGACATCCATTTTTTTTTAAACAGATACACTCTGGATGTGTGTACTATAGGGTTAGACATAACATATGAGCAAGATTCTGACACTTTTTAACTGTTATCATACTGCCATACATGAATTACACGCAGGAACCATAAGATATTACCTGAGACTACACCTTTCCTGTTATTGCAAACGTTGAATTCCATTTCCATCAAAAACTCTTCCTTAGAACAATATACCTAACCCTGTGTAGAGGCTGCCCATGGCTGGGACATTGGAAGGATATTTAGGAATGAGGCAGCTGTCATGAGGGTTGATAGGCAATAACAATGTTGGCTTTTGAGTAAGATTGACTAGGTTTACATTTCAAACACTTGTTTGAAAATTAAATATAATGTAAAGACCATAATAACGTCTGGTCCTTGGGATATACTCAAGAATTGGCAGATATATTTCACATCACCACTATTATTATTATTCTATTACACATCAACCCATTTCTGGTGCAGGTTCTTTCACACCAATTCCAGCCCTTCTCCCCTCCCTCACCTCCATCCACATGGTCCAGTTGGAGAAAGATACAAGTGCCAGCCAAAATCAGAAAGATTCCCAAATGCGGTGCCATGGCAGCTTGCCTTGCTGGGACTGACAACATCAATAGCCACTGCCTTTTTATCTACCCCCTTACACCTTACCCCACACCCCCTCCATCTGATAAAAATCAATCTCACCAGGAGAGTGCTTGTGCATTCCTAAGCCTGAGAGCATGAAGTTCAAGTTTATCTCTCAGGTAGCATGCACAGGACATTGGCTAGCCATATAATGTCTCTGAGGTTCAATAGTTTAAAATGCATCAAAACTGTTTGTAACATATTTTTCAGTTCCAGTGCCCCATGACCCGGCAAAAGAATGAGGGGGAGATGAAAAGACCATTTTCTCTCATGTGTGTTCAACAGCATGCATCCCATTTCCTGACCACAGTCTCAGCATCAGGTACAAGGCTCAACCAGCTTCCTGTAATAGACTGAAAGCAAACTGATATGGCAGCCATGCAGGGTTCCATTTGAAGGAGGAGGAAAAAACTGAGGCTCAGAGAACTCATCAACGGCCTAGGAAGAGTTTGGTAGAGCTGCTCTTAGACTCACCATGTCTGGTGGGTATTTTCATAGAGTTTCCCTAACACATGCCAAACTCAACCATATTGATCTTCCCCAAACGGCTTTCCCATCCTGGCTCAAAACTCAAGACAAACTGAGAACACAGTCCATCTTAAGATGAGAATGGAAAGGCCTGAAGCTCTCCTCTACTGATGATGAAATGTTTCCCTTGCTCTGAGCCTTAATTTTCTCACTTGCAAAATGCACATAACAATCCCTTCCTTACAGTGCAATGTGAGTTTTGTATATTGAGCTCTTTAACCTGGTGTGAGGACTTTGTATACAATAGGTTCTCTTTGAATACCAGATCAACATTGGTAGGAATCCATGGGTCCTTTTGTCTGTCCTCCACGCCTTCTTCTAACCCTCCAATTTAACCACACACTGTGTAGTGAAAAGTAGAATATATCTCCACTCTCACCTTGAAAAGTGTCACCTTTTTGAAGGTCACTTCCCAGGCCTAACCTTCAATGCACCTCTCCTAGATGACTCCAATTGGGCACTCAGTTTCCTTTATGCTTCAGCCATCACATAAACACATAGCCGTGGACGTTGGCCAAAACAACAGCAACCTCCAGAGGCAAACTCTTAAGAGGCATCTATATGCCACAAGTTTGGGGGGCTTTTTTGAAAAAAACAGAGCAGTCATCTAGCCACATTTTAAAAGATGTATCTAAGGAACAAGATGGCCCAAATATGACTTGATAAGCAGCCACATATTCTAGGGATCTAGAAGTCAGTGCTCATGTGCAGGGCTGGGTGAGAGCAAAGAATGCCCTAGCTGTCTAATTCTTCCAGGATGATTGTAAATCTTTGTGTCCACAAAAGTAAAACCTGATGTGTAATTGTCCACTGCCTAAACTTTAAATGTGTGTACCAGTTCATACAAAGATCCACCAGCACATGGTGGAAGCCAAACTGACTCAAGATATTTCAACACTACCTCTGACCAATCACTGGCTCACCACTAAGCTATACTGAAACAGAGATATCTCCTAAGAAGCCAGGTTTAAAGAGAAAAACAAGAACTTATAAAAGAACAACTGAGCAGGGACATCAGAAGTCATGATGGGGCTAGCAGAGACTCCACAGAATTAGTCCAGGCAAGGGACTAACCCAACAAATAATGGGCTACATAAATAATGCTATGTTAGGGAGTGAATCACAATCCAGAGTGGTGACAATCTTCTACCAAAATGCCCGGTTTTTGACAGAAAGTTATGAGACATGCAAAGAAACAGAAAAAACGTCCTCCACACAGAAAAAAACCAATTGTAGGAGCTATCTCTGAGCAGTGCAGATGGTGAACTTACCAGACAAAGACTCCAAAGCATATATTATGTATATGTTCAAAGAACAAAAAGAAGCCATGTTATGGAATTAAAAGAAAGCAGCATGACATTGACCCATCAAATGCAGAATACCAATAGAGAATTAAAAATATATTTTTTTAAAAAAAGGACCAAGTGGAAATTCTGGAGTGTAAAAGTATAATTACAAAATTTTAAAACTCACTAGAGGGGCTCCACAGCAGATTTCAGATAGCAAGGGAATCAGTGAACATGATGATAGACTAATAGAGATTATCCAATCAGAAGAAAAGACAGAAAAGAATGAAGAAGAGAGCCTCAGTACCTTATGGGACACCATCAGGTCTAGCAACATATGTATAATGGGGTCACCAGAAGGATAAGAGAGGAAAGGGCAGAGAAAAGAAGATCTATTTGGGGACAACCACCATCTTAACAATGTTAAGTATCCTCATCCATGAACATGGGATGTCTTTCTGTTGATTTAGATCTTCTCGAATTTCTCTCTACACCGTTTTGTACACTTTGAACAGGTGGATTTTATGGCACGCAAATTACACTTCAGTGAAGCTTTTCTTAATAACAAGAGTAAACAGAAGTTTCTTGGATGTTTACACTGGGTCCCATGACCTGGATCGTTATTCAGTCAGAAGGAGAGATGGACACATAATTTTTCTCTTCCAGGGATTGAATGTTCTGTACACTCATCAGAAAGTCCTAGACATCTCCCCAGGTATTAACTTGTACACTTAATAACCACCCGTGTCAACTTCATGGATTTCAGTGATAGGATTTTTCCCTTCAACCAAGAAAACAAGGGTATGCCTCCTCCTCTTATTACCACAAAGCTGTCATCTTATGGACCCTGCTTATTCACTCTGCTTTTGAGTGCCACACCCAGGTGGCCCTGGGGGGTGTCCAATGTCCTCCTCCCCCAGGCTGTGAATATATGAGACTTCTTTACTGATGTCAGTCTCATTTGTGCAGGTGTTGTGTGTTTGGTCATTTCATTGCATTTAAGGTGGGGTATCCCACCCTCACCAATGGAGTGAATACGAGGTGATCAGAACAACACGGCTATTTCCCTCATGATCAACCACTTCCATCAAAGTGTAAGGAGTGGAATCAATGCTCTGCTTCTCTGGCAATTTGCAGATGTCCATCTTCCTCCTAGTGTGGGGAATCTGCTATGACTCTGACTGTTTCTGTTCTCTTACCCCACACTGAAAAAGAAAAAAGAGGAGTTGGCCAGGTGGCACAATGGTTAAGTTTGCACGTTCTGCTTCTCTGGCCTGGGGTTCGCTGGGTGCAGACCTACGTACCACTTGGCAAGCCATGCTGTGGCATGCATCCTACACATAATGTAGAGGAAGGTGGGGACGGATCTTAGCTGAGGGCCAGTCTTCCTAAGCAAAAAGAGGAGGATTGGCAGCAGATGTTAGCTCATGGCTACTCTTCCTCAAAAACAAAGACAAAAGAAAAATACTGCCTTCCCTCTCCTTCCTTTCTATCCTTCCCCCCAAATCCACCTCTCTGTCTCCATTCATTAATTTCTGTCTCTCAGACCTGACACAAATTTCTCAGTAAATTTGTGATTCCACAAAACACAGGAGATTATTTGTGACACTCAAAGATGCTAAGAAAAGATTCACCAGGAACCTTGGCTTAGTGGAGTTTCTACCTAGTCGATTTTTTTACGAGGGAAATATGGTAGGAAATTTTCAGTGGGACATATAAATATTATGGGTTGCATGTGAGTTTCAAAACTGAATTATTAAAGTTCACTGTGTTTATTGTGGGCTGTCCATGTTAGTCACTCTTATTATGGGTGGAAAAAACTACTCCTAGAGAAAGAGTGATAAAGATAGAAAAGGAAAGAAGACAGCTCCTACCTTTTCCTTTTTGCCATTCTCCCTTGTAGCTCTGACAGACTCCTGTCCTCAAGGAGGATCGATGTTTGTTTATTAGTTATCACCCCACCCTAACACAAGAAATGAGCTATCCTTGTTGCTCACCTTGCCTTAATCAATTATGTCACTGAAACTTTCAATGGATGTGGTATCTGTTTCAGCTGATCATGTTCTCTCCTTGCACCACCATACTCCATTCTACTCAATGTCTACCACACTTAATTTTCCCCAGAACACAACTCTTCATTATTTTTTGTAGTCCAGGAACCTAGTGCCTACATAAAATAAAAGAGGTGACAAAGAGGTTAGTGATCAGGAATCGGAGAAGAGGAGGTCATGAGTAGGGTGTTGGGAAGGAGGGAAAGGAGAGGATAAGGAAGGGAAAGAGGAGGTGAGAGCAAGAAAGGTGGGGAGATGGAGAGCCATGGGAAGAGGAGAGAGGCTAAGGGAAGAGGAGGGGAACAGGGGAGAGAAACAGAAGAGCTGTAATATAAACTACGTGCGCGACACTGTGTTAAGAGCTGTACCTCATAGAATCTCACCTGAGTCCTAGCAGAAGGACTAAAATATTACCCTTTGATACATAAAACAGAAAAAACTCAGAAGAAGTTGAATAATTTGCCTACGATGCAATAGCGAAGGAAAGGTGGGGCTGAAAAGAAGACCCAGGAGTATCGGACTCTAAATCCTAAATCTGTATACTGTGCAGCTTTCAGGATAGAGTGAAGATACATAGTGCTGAAAATTGGAGAGATAATGTGATGTAGTCATAAGAATATTTGTTCCAGACTCCATCTTACCAATGAAATTGTCCTTTATGTGTCTGTTTTCCAATCTATGTATGGTAACAGTCAACCTCCCTTGCGACATTTTGGTGGGGATTCTATGAGTTCATACTCAGAAGGAAGGACATTGTCAGATGCTCAAGAGAGAAACCCTGTCCTCTCCAGCGGTGTTGATTTGGGTACAACTGAGATCAAGCAGGCTTGGGATCGGTAGCAGAGAGTGAGTTGTGAAACATCAATTCATAGGACAGTGATGCGAAGTAAGGAAAAGGAAAGAGACATTTCCAAGGAGATATCTTCTCGTTCAGAGAATCCTAACCAGATCAAGGGTAAAGACTCACTTTTCAAATCAAGAAATATCAGCTAATAGAAGAACAATGCGGCACAAAGGAGAATATACAGAGTAGGAAGCAATGACCATTTCTAGATCTCTAATTCTATTAGGGTAGTGAAAAGCCTTTGATGTAGAGAAAGACAATGAGCCAACAAGGAAAATGCGGAGAAATATGCAGATTCAGATATGAGAGCTGGACAAAGAACACTTCCTTTGTTTCCAGAACAAGCAAGGGCACCTTAACAAATTCTCTCAACTTACTTTCTTTGTTTAAAAAAAGAAAACCACTCCATTGGGTTTTCTCCATAAATGTATATCTCATCACAAAAAAGAGAATGCTGCAACTTATTAAAAGATCAATATACCATAGCCAAGTTGAATTTTTTGAGGCAAAGCAATGCAGGCTCAGATTTAGAAAACCTAACAACTATAGCAACAGATTAAATACAAACATCACACAAAATCAGTACCACAGGAGAACATGATTCAATTGCCCCTTCCACCAGCCTGGGGAAATTTAAATTTGGCATTGCTGACTCCTGGACTGGGAAGTGATGTGGATAGTAGCTAACATTTATGGAACACTTCCCATGAGGTGAGCATAGGCTAAGAGCTTTGGAGGCATTCTCCACTTAAAACTCACAACTTTTAATTCCCCTGCTAACCTTTGAGTGAGATATTGTTTATTAATTTTTTTACATAGAAGGAAATGAACTCTCAGAGAGTTCATGTATCTTGGCCAAGGTCTCACAGCAAAGAAGTAGATGAACTAGGAATGAAACCCCAGCTTTCATTTTACTTTTGGTTTTTTAGCAGTAGAAACTTCATAAACTACTACAATCTATGTCAAAACCCTCTATATAAAATAAAGCAGTACTGTGTGTGATGGCACTTAAGACAATGAAAAACACTGATAATTATAGTGAAGAAAAATATCTTGAGTTCCTCTAATAAAAGTACATCTACCAAACAGTTAAGCTGTACCCCAGGGCTCAGAACAGTACCTGGCTCTAGAAAGCATTCGATAAATACTGCTGAGTGAAGAAGTGTATATATCAGGGATAAACGTATCAATGGTATGTAAAAAATATTTGATAAATTTCTTCTTCTATCACTACTTTGTGATAAATTTTACATAACTCTCCATTATTAAGAAAGACAAAGTACCAACAAAATATTTTTTAACTTTCTATGAAACTTTCATCTTTCTTATGTTCTTTTCCAAATCAACAGCCAACGTATAATTAATGGTGAAACACAAGACATATTATTGTTAAAGCAAAAATCAACAAAAGATTATGCCCCTAAAACAAGGGCACCACCTTTAGGAAATTTGGCGTAATTCTCCACAACACAAGAAAGAAGCATAACACAGAAACATTCAAAGGGAAGGTAAAATATTGAGGATACATTTTGTTGGTTGAGTATTTAGCTTTTAACATTATGTTAACTTTGACATAATGATCTTTTCAGAGGGGAGTGATTTCATCATCACTCTACCTCTTTTTCCTTCTAACTTCTATTTTTAATCTATTTTAAGGCTATCCTATCACACTTACTTGTGTTTGCTAGTTGGCGATGAGCTCCTGGGGAGCAAAGAATGTTGCATTGCTATCTGGGTATTGAGGGTTCAGTAGCAGGTGTCTGAGCCCTGGTAAAACAGTCAGTTGTTTTACCTGGAAAGCAAGTTCATTTGGCAAAAGCCAAGGAATTGCGATTTGGGTTGTGAATGTTATGGCAGACCACAGGCAAATCTAACAATCGAAAGAGTGGAATCTTATTATATAGGGAAAGAGGAGGAAGGTTTGAGGGGTTGTTTTGAACAAGAGTCCATTGGAGAAAAGCAAGAGTTCTGGGGTCTGATGGTTTCTTTTTGGCTGAGTTGCCGAGAGAGTGGATTTTTCTTTGGGATGCAAGGTCGATTTCTTCCTGCAATTGTCATTCTTTCCTGCTGATGACTTCTTTTTGTTGGGGTCTGTAATTGACTATCTTCCTGTAATTGACCTCCAGTAGTCCTGCGTGGGAGCTCCCCTTTCTGTCCTCCTGACTCAGTAAGTGAGGTTACATTTTGTTAATTTTCACACACGGAAATTTATGCATAATAAACAAAAGGATGAGTGCTATATTTTGGGGTGCTGGGGAGACAACAAACACCATTCTCAAAGGTAGGAGACATTTTGACAAATTCTAAAATCACAAACCTTTAAATTCTCAAGGTTTTTTCTCAAAAACTAAACAATGTGTGAGGGATGGTTCTCACCCTAACCCCCATTCCCAGCCTTAGGGGTGGTCAGTCACCATTACTTACAATCATGGGGTGTATGTTTCTCACATGAGCTCATCTCACAAATGGTGATCACTGCAATTAATTGGTTAAGTTCGCCTGCTCTGCTTTGGTGGCCTTGGGTTGCACAACTTCGGATCCCATGCATGGATGTGGCACCACTCATCAGGCCATGCTGAGGCAGCATCACACATAGCACAACCAGAGGAAATCACAATTAGAATATGCAACTATGAGCTCGAGGTCTTTGGGGAGAAGAAGAAGGAAAAAAGAGAAGAAAAAGATTGGCAACAGGTGTTAGCTCAGGTGACAATCTTTAAAAAGAAAACCAAAAAACCTCTTTTCACTCTTTGAGAATCCATCAAGTCTTCAATTGTTCTAAACCATTTGCTATTTTTCCCCTAAATCTTTTTTTATTAAGATTATCATAGATTACAACCTTGTGAGATTTCAGTTGTACATTATTGTTAGTCATGTTGTGGGTACACCACTTCACCCTTTGTGCCCTCCCGCCACCCCCCCCCCCTTTTCCCTGGTAACCACCGATCAGTTCTCCTTGTCTTATGTTAACCTCCACCTATAAGTGGAGTCATATAGAGTTCGTCTTTCTCTGTCTGGCTTATTTCGCTTAACATAATACCCTCAAGGTCCAACCATGTTGATGCGAGTGGAACAATTTTGTCCTTTTTTACGGCTGAATAGTATTCCATTGTGTATATATACCATATCTTCTTTATCCAATCATCAGTTTCTGGGCATTTAGGTTGCTTCCATGTCTTGGCTATTGTAAATAATGCTGCGATGAACATAGGGGTGCATGGGACTCTTGGGATTGCTGATTTCAGGTTCTTAGGATAGATACCCAGTAGTGGGATGGCTGGGTCATAGGGTATTTCTATTTTTAACTTTTTGAGAAATCTCCATACTGTTTTCCATAGTGGCTGCACTAGTTTGCATTCCCACCAACAGTGTATGAGGGTTCCTTTTTCTCCACAACCTCTCCAACATTTGTCACTCTTGGTTTTGGATATTTTTGCCAATCTAACGGGTGTAAGGTGATATCTTAGATATCTTTTGATTTGCATTTCCCTGATGATTAGTGATGATGAACATCTCTTCATGTGTCTATTGGCCATACTTATATCTTCTTTGGAGAAATGTCTGTTCATGTCCTCTGCCCATTTATTGATCGGGTTGTTTTGTTGTTGTTGTTAAGTTGTGTGAGTTCTTTGTATATTATGGAGATTAACCTTTTGTCGGATAAGTAGCTTTTAAATATTTTTTCCCAATTAGTGGGCTGTTTTTTTTGTTTCAATCCTGTTTTCCCTTGCCTTGAAGAAGCTCTTTAGTCTGATGAAGTCCCATTTGTTTATTCTTTCTATTGTTTCCCTCATCTGAGGAGTTATAGTGTCTGAAAAGATTCTTTTGAAACTGATGTCAAAGAGTGTACTGCCTATATTCTCTTCCAGAAGACTTACTGTTTCAGGCCTAATCTTTAGGTCTTTGATCCATTTTGAGTTTATTTTTGTGAATGGTGAAAAAGAATGGTCAATTTTCATTCTTTTACATGTGGCTGTCCAATTTTCCCAGCACCATTTGTTGAAGAGACTTTCTTTTCTCCATTGTAGGCCCTCAGCTCCTTTGTCAAAGATTAGCTGTCCATAGATGTGTGGTTTTATTTCTGGGATTTCAGTTCTGTTCCATTGATCTTTGCATCTGTTTTTGTACCAGTACCATGCTGTTTTGATCACTGTAGCTTTGCAGTGTGTTTTGAGATCAGGGATTGTGATGCCTCCAGCTTTGTTTTTCCTACTCAGGATTGCTTTAGCAATTTGCAGTCTTTTGTTGCCCCATATGAATTTTAGGATTCTTTGTTCAATTTCTGTAAAGAATGTCCTTGGGATTCTGATTGGGATAGTGTTGAATCTGTAGATTGCTTTAGGTAGAATGGACATTTTAACTATGTTTATTCTTCCAATCCATGTGCATGGAATGTCTTTCCATCTCTTTATGTCGTCGTCAATTTCTTTCAAGAAAGTCTTGTAGTTTTCATTGTATAAATCTTTCACTTCCTTGGTTAAATGTATCCCAAGGTATTTTATTCTTTTCGTCTCGATTGTGAATGGGATTGAGTTCTTGAGTTCTTTTTCTGTTAGTTCATTGTTAGTGTATAGAAATGCTACTGATTTATGTATGTTGATTTTATACCCTGCAACTTTGCTGTAGCTGTTGATTGTTTCTAATGGTTTTCCTATGGATTCTTTGGGGTTTTCTATATATAAGATAATGTCGTCTGCAAACAGTGAGAGTTTTACTTCTTCATTGCCTATTTGGATTCCTTTTATTTCTTTTTCCTGCTGAATTGCTCTGGCCAACACCTCCAGTACTATGTTGAATAGGAGTGGTGAAAGTGGTCACCCTTGTCTTGTTCCTGTCCTAAGAGGGATGGCTTTCAGTTTTTGTCCGTTGAGTATGATGTTGGTTGTGGGTTTGTCACATATGGCCTTTATTATGTTGAGGTACTTTCCTTCAATACCCATTTTATTGAGGGTTTTTATCATAAATGGATGTTGGATCTTGTCGAATGCTTTCTCTGCATCTATTGAGATGATCATGTGGTTTTTGTTTCTCATTTTGTTAATGTAGTGTATCACGTTGATTGACTTGCGGATGTTGAACCATTCCTGGGTCCCTGGTATAAATCCCACTTGATCATGGTGTATAATCTTTTTGATGTATTGCTGTATTCAGTTTGCCAGAATTTTGTTGAGGATTTTTGCATCTATGTTCATCAGTGATATCGGCCTGTAGTTCTCCTTCTTTGTGTTGTCCTTGTCAGGTTTGGGGATCAGAGTGATGTTGGCTTCATAGAATGCATTAGGGAGTACTCCATCTTCCTCAATTTTCTGGAATAGTTTGAGAAGGATAGGTATTAAATCTTCTTTGAATGTTTGGTAGAATTCTCCAGAGAAGCCATCTGGTCCTGGACTCTTATTTTTGGGGAGGTTTTTGATTACTGTTTCTATTTCTTTACTTGTGATTGGCCTATTCAGATTCTCCATTTCTTCCTGATTCAGTTTGGGGAGGTTGTAAGAGTCTAGGAATTTGTCCATTTCTTCTAGGTTGTTCAATTTGTTGGCATATAATTTTTCATAGTATTCTCTTATGATCCCTTGTATTTCATTGGTATCTGTTGTGATTTCTCCTCTCTCATTCCTAATTTTATTTATTTGAGATTTCTCTCTTCTTTTCTTGGTGAGTCTGGCTAAGGGTTTGTTGATTTTGTTAATTTTTTTGAAGAACCAACTCTTTGTTTCATTGATCCTTTCTACTGACTTTTTTGTTTCAATATCGTTTATTTCTGCTATTTTTATTATTTCCCTCCTTCTACTGACTCTGGGCTTTGTTTGTTCTTCTTTTTCTAATTCTGTTAGGTGTCATTTGAGGTTGCTTATGTGAGCTTTTTCTTGTTTAGTGAGGTGAGCCTGTATTGCAATGAATTTCCCTCTTAGGACTGCTTTTGCTGCATCCCAAATGATTGGTATGACGTGTTCTCATTTTCATTTGTCTCCAGATAATATATGATTTCTTCTTTAATTTCTTCAATAATCCATTGTTTGTTCAGTAGCGTGTTGTTTAGTCTCCACATTTTTGCACCTTTCTCTGCTTTATTCTTGTAGTTGATTTCTAGTTTCATAGCATTATGATCAGAAAAGATGCTTGATGTTATTTCAACTCTCTTGTATTTATTGATGCTTGCTTTGTTTCCCAAAATATGGTCTATCCTTGAGAATGTTCCATGCGCACTTGAGAAGAATGTGTAACCTGCTGTTTTTGGATGAAGCGTTCTGTATATATCTATTAAGTCCATCTGTCTAATTTTTCATTTAATTCTATAATTTCCTTGTTGATTTTCTGTCTGGATGTTCTATCCATTAGTGTTAATGGGGTGTTGAGGTCCCCTACTATTATTGTATTGTTGTTGATGTCTTCTTTTAGTTCTGTTAAGAGTTGCTTTACAAATTTTGGTGCTCCTGTGTTGGGTGCATATATATTTATAAGTGTTATGTCTTCTTGGCGGAGAGTCCCTTTTATCATTATATACTGTCCCTCTTTGTCTTTCTTTATCTGTTTTGTTTTGAAGTCTACTTTGTCTGATATTAGTATAGCGACACCTGCTTTCTTTTGTTCATTATTAGCTTGGAGTATTGTTTTCCATCCCTTCACTCTGAGTCTGTGTTTGTCTTTAGGTCTGAGGTGTGTTTCCTGGAGGCAGCATGTTGTTGGGTCTTGTTCTTTGATCCATCCTGCCACTCTGTGTCTTTTGATTGGACAGTTCAATCCATTTACATTTAGAGTGATTATTGAAATGTGGGGGCCTACCACTGCCATTTTATGTCTTGTTTTCCGGTTCTCTTCAATTTCCTTTGTTTCTCGTCCCATGGTTTAATCTGTTCTGATGGAGAGCTGCTACTCTCTGTTGTTGTCCTTCTACTTATCTCCTTTTCTCTTGGTTTTGTAGCCCCTTTCCTTTTTTTGATTTTTCAGGAATGAGGGTTTTCCTGAGCATTTCTTGAAGAGGAGGTTTTTTGGCAATGAACTCCCTTAATTTTTGTTTATCTGGGAAAGTTTTTATTTCTCCATTGTATTTGAAGGATATTTTCACTAGGTAGAGAATTCTTGGCTGCAGGTTTTTGTCCTTCAGATTTTTGAATATATCATTCCACTCTCTTCTAGCCTGTAAAGTTTCTGCTGAGAAATCTGCTGATAGCCTGAAGGGGGTTCCTTTGTAGGTTAATTTCTTCTGCCTGGCTGCCCTTAGTATTTTTTCCTTGTCGTTGACTTTTGCTAGCTTCACTACTATATGCCTTGGGGTTGGTCTTCTTGCATTGATAAAGTTTGGAGATCTATTAGCTTCTGTCACATGAAGTTCCATCTCTCTCACCAGATTTGGTAAGTTCTCAGCCATTATTTCTTTGAATAGGCTTCCTGGCCCCTTCTCCCTCTCTTCTCCCTCTAGTATACCTATAATACTTACGTTGCATCTCCTAATTGTGTCAGATAATTCTTGGAGAGTTTCTTCATTTCTTTTTAGTCTTAGTTCTCTCTCCTCCTCTGCCTGCAACATTTCTATATTCCTATCTTCCAAATTGCTAATTCTTTCCTCCATATTATCGGCCCTACTGTTCAGTGTGTCTAGATTTTTCTTAATCTCCTCTATTGTGTTCTTCATTTCTAGTATTTCTGTTTGGTTCTTCTTTACAGTATCGAACTCTTTTGTGACATAGCTCCTGAACTCATTGAGTTGTCTATCTGAATTCTCTTTTAACTCATTGAGTTTTTTAATGATGGCTGTTTTGAAGTCATCATCATTTAGGTTATATATTTCATTGTCTTTGGGATTGTTTTCCGTGTATTTGTCATTTTCCTTCTGTTCTGGAGATTTAATATATTTTTTCATATTGCTTGATGGTGTAGATTTGCGCCTCCACATAGAGATAGAGTTAGTTACTGCTTCCACTTGTTTCTACTGGTGTGGTGGGGGAACAGCTGTTTATACTGCACCAACCAGGAATCCTATCCGCAGTTGCTAACTGGGCCTGGGCCCCTCCTCGTAGTCACAGTGGTCCTGTGGGTTCCCTCTTCAGCTGTGGGGGCCATCACAAGGGGGCTTCAGGCTGCTGGTGCCTACTGTTGCAGACCACCTAGACGTGCTCCCTCCTTAGGGTCTGCAGTGGTGTTATGGGCTTTCCCAGCGGCCAGGGGCAGGATCACTTATATTTGCAGCTCTGTCACTGTTGGTGCCCACAAAGTCTCACTTGTCCACTATGGGTCACAGCAGAGCTATGGGAATCTTCTGCAGTCTGTGGTTAGCTCACCTAGCTATGCTACTTTTGTCCCAGGGTCTTCCAGCCTTGTGGTTGCCGGGTGGGTGCTCTCTACTAGTGCTGTTCAGAGGCTTTCGCTGAAGCTGCTGTGAGCCTGTAGAGTTTCCCCCTGGGCCACAGAGCTGGGTCACTGGAACTCCACCCAGCCCCAGTCCTCTCCCCCAGGATCTCGGGGAGCCCCTTGCCCTGTTTGGGGGATAGCCAGAGACCTTGAGTTCAGTGGCAGCTGGCTGGCTGCTGCCCTGCCTGGGATTCTCCTCTCCGGGACCCTCCTGGTGTTGTGGGTGCTGGGAGGGGACTCTCCACTATTTGTGGGTAGAGGCTATGCCTGCTGCCAGGACAGAAGCCCAGAGTTTTCCCTTGGGCTGCGGCACCAGCCACCGGAACTCCACCTAGCCCCAGACCTCTCCCAGGAGATCTCCAGTAGCCCCGTGCCCCAACCGAGTGATAGCTGCAGTCAGTGGGGCCGGCGGTGGCAGCTGGCAGGCTGCTGCCCCATTTGGGATTCTCTCCAGGAGCCTCCCAGCGTTGTGGATGCTGGGAAGGGCCTCTCCGCTAATGCCAGGTAGAGACTTTGCCTGCTGCCCAGATGGAACTGTGGAGTTTTCCCCCCCGGGCTGTGGAGCCAGCCGCTGGAGCTCCAGCCAGCCCCAGTCCTCACCCAGGAAATCTCCGGTAGCCGCAAGTCCCGGCCGGGTGGTAGCCGCAGTCAGTGGGGCTGGCGGCGGCAGCTGGCGGGCCGCCACCCTGTTTGGGATTCTCTCCGGGAGCCTCCTGGAGTTGTGGATGCTAGGAAGGGCCTCTCCGCTAATGGTGGGTAGGGGTTTTCCCCGCCGCCTCTGGTGTGTAACTCTGGAGCTTCCCTCCGGGCTTAGGTATAATTGCGGGGGGCTTAGGTAGGGCTCTGGTCACCTGTTTCCATCATTGCTCCTCGGGCGTGTGCTCCCTCCGGCCCTTGGTGTGTGGCGATGTTCTGGGGGCATCCTCTGGGAGAAAGCCGCTTGCAGGTACTAGGCTGTTCGGGGGTCAGGGTTGGAGAGTTTTCACCTATCTCCACCTCCTCCCAGAGGGAAGTCCGTCCACCTTCCAATGTATAGCAGCGTGGGTCTCTCAGGCGTCCTGAGATGCTATATGGATATCCTTTGTTAAGCGATGAATGTCCAATTAGTTGTAGATTCAAAGGGGGAGAGACAAAGAAGACTACTCACGCTGCCATCTTGGATCAAAAGCCCTCCCCTAAATTTTTTTAATAGGCCATTTTGAGAGAACTGCCTGGTTCACAACAAAATTAAGGGGAACAAAGATTTCCCATCTATCCCCTATCCCCACAGTCGAACACTTGTTACAACTGATGAACCTACATTCACACATCATTACCACCCAGAGTCCATCATTTACATTAGAGGTTCCACCTCTTCAGATTTTGGAAAAGTTTGAAAAGGATAGACATCAGTTCTTCTTTAAATGCGTGGTACAATTCACCAGTGAAGCCATCAGGTCCAGGCCTTTCCTTATTTCCTTATCCTTGAGAATGTTGCATGTACACTTGAGAAGAATGTGTATTCAGCTGTTTTGAATGGAGTGTTCTATATATGTCTATTAAGTCCAACTGGTCCAGCTTTTCATTTAATTGCACTGTCTCCTTGTTGATTTTCTGTCTGGAAGATCTATCCATTGACGTGAGTGGAGTGTGGAGAGCCTCTACTATTATTGTGTTATTATTACTATTTCCTTTTAGGTTTCTTAATCGTTGCTTTAAACACTTTAGTGCTCCTGTGTTGGGTGCATAGATATTTATAAGTGTTACGTCTTCTTGGTGGAGTGTCCCTTTGATCATAATATACTCAACCTCTTTGTCTCTCTTTACCTGCCTATCTTTTTTTTTTTTAAGATTTTGTTTTTCCTTTTCTCTCCAAAGCCCCCCAGTACATAGTTGTGTATTCTTCGTTGTGGGTCCTTCTAGTTGTCTGCCTTATCTTGAAGTCTACTCTGTCTGATATAAGTATGGTGACACTTGCTTTCTTTCATTTGCCATTGGCTTGGGGTATCGTCTTCCACCCCTTCACTCTGAGCCTGTGTTTGTCATTGGAGCTGAGATGTGTTTTCTGGAGGCAGCATATTATTGGATCTTGTTCTTTAATCCATCTCGCCACTCTCTGTCTTTTCATTGGAGAATTCAACCCATTTACGTTTAGGGTCATTATCAAGATATGAGGGCTTAATGCTTCCAATTTATCACTCATTTTCTCTTACTCCTGCATTTCCTTTGTTTCTTATCCCATGTTTTTTGGTCTACAAATTGAGTTAGGTAGTTTTTCATGTTGTGTTTCTGTGTTTTCTCCTTATCTATTTTTTGTGTCTCTGTTCTGCTTTTCTGTTTATGGGTTACCATGAGGATCAGATTAAAAATCTCATAGATAAGATAGTCCATTTTCTGATGGCCTCTTATTTCCTTAGACTAAATTGATTCAGTCTCTTCCTTCTTCCCCTCCTAACTCGTTTTTCTCACATCTTATTCCATCTTATGTTGTGAGTTTGGGGTTAAAATGACAGGGTTATCTTTGCTTTTGGTATTTTTTTTTTCACTTTATCTTTAATGCTATACTTGAGTATTTGCTAACCTGTTCTGATGTATAGCTACAATTCTCTCATTTGGTCTACTTATCTCCTTACTCTGTGCTTTGTAACCCCTTTCTCCCTCTTTTTCCAAGTATGTGGGCGTTCTTGAGGATTTCTTGTAGGGAGAGTCTTGTGGCTACAAACTGCCTTAGCTTTTGTTTATCTGGGAATGTTTTTATTTCTCCAACACTTCTGAAGGATATTTTTGCTGGATAGAGTATTCTTGGCTGAAAGCTTTTGTCCATTGAAGACAAGAACATGTCATTCCAGTCTCTCCTAGTCCCTAAGCTTTCTGCAGAGAAATCCTCTGAGAGCCTGATAGAGGTTCCTTTCTAGGTTATTTTCTTCTGCCTTGCTGCCCTTAGTATTTTTTCTTTGTCATTCACTTTTGCCAGTTTCACTAAAATGTGCCTTACAGTAGGTCTTTTTATATTAACATATTTAGGAGATCTTATAGACTCTTCCACATGGATTCCCATTTCCTTCCCTAGGTTTGGGTAGTTCTCTGCTATTGTTTATTTGAAAGAGCTTTCTACTCCATTCTCCTTCTCTTCTTCCTCTCAAACACCTATAATTCTTATGCTGCATTTCCTAATTGAGTCAGATATTTCTCAGAGAATTTCTTTATTTCTTTTTAGTCTTAGTTCTCTCTCCTCCTCTATCTGGAGCATTTCAATATGTCTATCCTGGATTATGCTGATCTGCTCCTCTCTGATGTCTGCTCGAGCATTCAGGAAATCCATATTTTGCTTTATCTCATAGATTGTGTCTTTCATCCCCAATATTTCTGATTGATTCTTTTTTATATTTTCAGTCTCTTTTGTGAAGTAGCTCCTGAACTCATTGAATTGTTTCTCTACACTCTTTTTCAAGTGGGTGAGTTTTTTGATGATGGCTATTTTGAATTCTCTCTCATTTAGATTACATACTTCTGTGGCCTCAAGACTGATTTCTGGGTACTTGTCATTTTCTCCCTTGATTGGAGATTTAATATAAATGTTGATACTGCTATGGGGCGTAGTTTGTGGTTTAGCATCCTGGTAATATTTAGCTGTAGTTACTACCTATCACCACTGAGAGGAGGTCAAGAGCTGCGTGTTCTGAGCCCTCTTCCTTCCACCAGGATCCAAGGTGCTGGAGCCGGCACTGGTTGGGTCTGGGCAAGGGCTGCTTTCTTCTGCGTGCTCTCACAGGCTTATTTGATCTGCTCTTGTTATCTGCTCTACTGTGGTGTTGGCTTGATGAGGTCAAACCCACAACAGTTTTCATCCCAGTAGCGGACTTTTCCCAAGGCTGCAAGGGCCCTTGGAGATCTCTGAAGTTCCCATGAATGAGGAACCCCTCACCCACCTTCCTTCTCAGAGGCCACGTGCAGTCCCAGATTGCAGTCTTTTAGGGATAGAGCAAAGTTTTCTCTTACCCTCTTCCACCTCCTCCAAAGGAGGCTCCAGCCTCTCTGTCCTCCAATGTATGGTTGTGTGGGCATCTAAGACATATTTTGTGTTGTGTGGATGTCCTCTGTTGGAGTATGACTGCCTTTTTAATTGTATGGTGGAAGGGATAGATCACTGGAAGAACTCACTCCACCATGATGCTTACGTCACTCCCTGTGTCTTGTTTCTTAATCCATCCAGCCATTCTGTGTCTTTTGATTAGAGAGTTCAATCCAATTACACTTAGAGTAATTATTGATATATGAAGGCTTAATACTGCCATTTTGTCTCTTGTTTTATGGTGTTCTATATTTCCATTATTTCTTTTCCCTTGTATTCCTGACTGCCATTTCAGTTTGGTGGCTTTCTCTTTATTTATGGTTTGTGGCTCTGCTCTAATTTTTTGTCTAGCAGTTACCATGAGGTTTCTATAAAATAGCTCATAGAGGGGCTGGCCCCATGGCTGAGTGGTTAAGTTCATGCCCTCCACTTCAGCAGCCCCGGGTTTCACCAGTTCAGATCCTGGGCCTGGACATGACATGGCTTGTCATGCCATGCTGAAGTGGCATCCCACATAGCACAATCAGAAGGACCTACAACTAGAATATACAACTATGTACGAGGGGGCTTTGGGGAGAAGAAGCAAAAATAAGATTGGCAACAGATGTTAGCTCAGGTGTCAATCTTAAAAAAAAAAAGAAAAAAATCTCATAAAGGAGATAGCCCATTTTCAAAAAGCCTCTTATCACCATTAGCATAAATAGGTTCCATCCCTCTCTTCTTCCCCTTCTGAGTTATTATTGTCACAAATTATTCTTTTTTGTGTTGTGAGTTTGTGACTAAATTGAATTGTTTATAGTTATTTTGGTGCTTTCCTTCCTGTTATCGTTTATGGTATAATCAAGTGTTTGCTAACCTGTTCAGATAGAGAGCTGCAACGTTCTGATTTTGTCTGTCTATACATCTCCTTGCTCGAAGATTTGTAAACCTTTGCCTTTTTGTTTCAGGTATGAAGTCTTCCTTGACTGTTTCTTGTAAGGGAAGTCTAGTGGCAATGAACTCCCTCAGCTTTTGCTTATCTGGGAAAGTTATTTCTCCATTATATCAAAAGGAAATTTTCTTGGAGCAAAATGGCAAGGTGAGCTGACCCGGGATTCTCTCCCCTCCAAAATACAACAAAAGATTGGAAGAACTGAATTTCAGAGAACAAAAATAATGCCAGCTCGTTAGAGACCTACAATACCAAAAAGGCGGAGATCATAAACTTTGCTTACACCTTCGGAGGTGCTGGAATGGTAGGAGAGAACATCGCTCCCTCCCCTAGAGTCTGCGATCGCTGCCGCACGGTTCGGGAGGGAGTGGGGGAGGGGCCACGCGACCGGGGGATCATCCAGGACTCCTGCCGCTGATTTGGTAGAGACCCACTGACAGGGGGGAAAGCTTCCGTGCGCGGTGACCCCATGAATCAAGGGCTTTGGGAGACCAGAGAACAGAACTGATCTGAACCCAGACAGGCGCGTGTAAGTAACAGCCCCTCCCCCCCAGCAAAGCCAGTGGGCGCAGCCATCTTGCCCCAAGGTGGAGAGCTCATAACACACCGCTCTTGATCCCCATCTAGTGGCGACAGGCTGTAACTGCAACTGAATTCTACCACCATGAGAAAAAACCTCTCCTCTACCATCCAGCAATTTATAAAAGCCCCAGACCAGAAGGAAAACAATAAAAACACAGAATTAAGTCCTGAGGATTTGGAATTAGGTAAACTAAATGATAATGAATTCAGAGCAGCTATAATCAAAAAACTCAATGAGGTAGAGAGAAAGATAGAGAAACAAGCCGAGTTCTGGAGTTACTTCACAAAAGAGATTGAAATCATAAAGAAGAATCAAACAGAATTACTTGAGATGAAAAACACAATGGACCAGATAAAACAGAATACGGATTCCCTGAATGCCCTTGTAGACAACATAGAGGAGAAAATTAGCATAATCGAGGACAGACAGGCTGAATGGCGCCAGACAGAGGAAGAAAGAGAACTAAGAATTTTAAAAAATGAGGAAAATCTCCGAGAGATAATGGATTCAATGAGGAGTAAGAACATAAGGATCATAGGAAGTCCTGAGAATATGGAAAAGGAAAATGGAGCAGAAAGTGTGCTTAATGAAATTATTGAAGAGAACTTCCCAAATCTAGGGATCAACGGAGAAATGTGTGTAGAGGAGGGTTTTAGATCTCCTAGATTTGTCAATGTTAAAAGAGCTACCCCAAGGCACATAGTAGTAAAGTTGGCAAATAGGAATGATAAGGAGAGAATACTCAGGGAAGTAAGGGAAAAAAAGAGAATAACCTATAAAGGAGCCCCTATCAGACTGTCAGCGGATTTCTCTACAGAAACCCTACAAGCTAGGAGAGAATGGAGTGACATATTCAAAGCTTTAAAGGATAAAAACCTTCAGCCAAGAATACTCTATCCAGCAAGAATTTCCTTCAGATACGAGGGAGAAATTAAATATTTTCCAGACAAACAAAAGTTAAGGGAATTTGTAACTAAAAGCCCTCCATTACAAGAAATCCTCAAGAAGGCTCTCATACTTGAAAAAAGAAAAAAGGGAGAAAGGGGACACAATCCACAGACTAGGGAGACCGATGGATAGAACCGGAACAGGATAGCAAATATTCAATTATAGCATTAGGGTAAAGGTAAGGAAACTACCAAAACAAGGACGATCTTAGCACTCTAACTACAAATGAATAAGACGAGTTGGAATAAAAAATGAAAATAACTATTTAGGAGGGGAAGAGCAAAGGGTCTAAATCAGTATTGGTCAAGTAGGTAAGAGACCACCAGAGAATAGACTATATTATACATGAGATTCTAAATACAAACTTCAAGGTAGACACTAAAATAAAGTACAGAACAGAGTCACAAATCATAAATAAGGAAAAATCTAAGAAACCCAGCATAAGAAATTGCAGTATTAAATGGGTAATCTAAAGCACACAGGAAAAGAAACGCAGGAAAGCAAGATAATGAGCGACAGATTGACAGCATTAAGTTCACATGCATCAATAATCACTCTCAATGTGAACGGATTGAACTCTCCAATAAAAAGACACACAGTGGCAAAATGGATTAAAGAACAAGATCCAACAATTTGTTGCCTCCAGGAAACACACCTCAGCCCCAAGGACAAACACAGACTCAGGGTGAAGGGGTGGAGGACAATACTTCAAGCAAATAGCAAGGAAAAAAAGGCAGGTGTTGCAATTCTCATATCAGACCAAGTGGATTTCAAAATAAGACAGGTAAAGAGAGACACAGAGGGACAATATATAATGATCAAAGGGACACTTCATCAAGAAGAAATAACGCTTATAAATAGCTATGCACCCAACACAGGAGCACCAAGATTCATAAAGCAACTATTAACAGACCTAAAGGAAGATGTTAAAAACAACACAATAATAGTAGGGGACCGCCACACCCCACTCACATCAATGGACAGATCATCCAGACAGAAAATCAACAAGGAAATAGTGGAGCTGAATGAAAAACTAAAACAATTGGACTTAATAGACATATATAGATCACTCCACCCTGAAAGAGCTGAATACACATTCTTCTCAAGTGCACATGGAACATTCTCTAGGATAGACCATATGTTGGGAAACAAGGCAAGCCTCTACAAATTTAAAAAAATTGAAATAATAACAAGCATCTTCTCAGATCATAGTGCTATAAGGCTAGAAATTAATTACAAGAGAAAAGCTGAGAAAGGCGCAAAGATGTGGAGACTAAACAACACACTACTGAACAAGCAATGGATCATTGAAGAAATTAAAGAAGAAATAAAAAAATACCTGGAAACAAATGAAAATGATAGCATGCCGTACCAACTCATATGGGATACAGCAAAAGCTGTATTAAGAGGAAAGTTCATCACAATACAGGCACATCTTAACAAACAAGAAAAATCCCAAATAAGCAACCTTAAAGCACACCTAACTGAACTAGAGAAAAAAGAACAAATGAAGCCCAAATTCAGCAGAAGGAGAGAAATAATAAAAATCAGAGCAGAAATAAATACTATTGAAATGAAAAAGGCAATAGAAAGGATCAATGAGACAAAGAGCTGGTTTTTTGAGAAGATAAATAAAATTGACAAACCACTAGCCAGACTTACAAAGAAAAAAAGGGAGAAAGCTCAAATAAACAAAATCAGAAATGAGTGAGGAGAAATAACAACAGACTCTGCAGAAATACAACAGATTATAAGAGAATACTACAAAAAACTATATGCCAACAGAATGGATAACCTAGAGGAAATGGATAAATTCTTGGACTCCTACAATCTCCCAAAGCTCACTCAAGAAGAGGCAGACAATTTGAACAGACCAATCACAAGGAAAGAGATTGAAACAGCAATCAAAAACATCCCAAAGAATAAAACCCCAGGACCAGATGGCTTTCCTAGGAAATTCTACCAAACTTTCAGAGAGGATTTAATACCTATCCTTTTCAAGCTATTCCAAAAAACTAGGGAAGATGGAACACTTCCTAACACATTCTATGAGGCCAACATCACGCTGATACCAAAACCTGACAAGGACACCACGAAAAAAGAGAACTACAGGCCAATATCACTGATGAACATAGATGCAAAAATTCTCAACAAAATTTTGGCAACCAGAATTCAGCAATTCCTCAAAAGAATCATACATCAGGATCAGGTGGGATTCATACCAGGGACACAGGGATGGTTCAACATCCGCAAATCAATCAACGTGATACACAACATCAACAAACTGAGGAATAATAACCACAGGATCATCTCAATAGATGCAGAGAAGGCATTTGACAAGATCCAACAGCCATTTATGATAAAAGCTCTGAACAAAATGGGCATAGAAGGAAACTACCTCAACATAATAAAGGCCATATATGACAAACCCATAGCCAACATCATACTCAATGGGCAAAAACTGAACCCCATCCCCCTGAAAACAGGAGAGAGACAAGGATGCCCTCTATCACCACTCTTATTTAACATAGTACTGGAGGTCCTTGCCAGAGCAATCAGGCAAGAAAAAGGAATAAAAGGAATCCAAATAGGGAGGGAAGAAGTGAAACTCTTGCTGTTTGCAGACGACATGATCTAATATATAGAAAACCCCAAAGAATCCATTGGAAAACTGTTAGAAGTAATCAACAACTACAGCAAAGTTGCAGGGTATAAAATCAATTTGCATAAATCAGTAGCATTTCTATACTCCAATAATGAACCAACAGAAAAAGAACTCAAGAATACAATACCATTCACAATCGCAACAAAAAGAATAAAATACCTTGGGGTAAACTTAACTAAGGAAGTGAAGGACCTATATAATGAAAATTACAAGGCCTGTCTGAGAGAATTGGATGACGACATAAGGAGATGGAAAGACATTCCATGTACATGGATTGGAAGAATAAACATAGTTAAAATGTCCATTCTACCTAAAGCAATCTACAGATTCAACGCCATCCCAATCAGAATCCCAATGACATTCTTTACAGAATTAGAACAGAGAATCCTAAAATTCATATGGGGCAACAAAAGACCCCGAATTGCTAAAGAAATCCTGAGAAAAAAGAACAAAGCTGCAGGCATCACAATCCCTGACTTCAAAACATACTACAAAGCTACAGTAATCAAAACAGCATGGTACTGGTACAAAAACAGGTGCACAGATCAATGGAACAGAATTGAAAGCCCAGAAATAAAACCACACATCTATGGACAGCTTATCTTTGACAAAGGAGCTGAGGGCCTACAATGGAGAAAAGAAAGTCTTTTCAACAAATGGTGCTGGGAAAACTGGAAAGCCACATGTAAAAGAATGAAAATTGACCATTCTTTTTCACCATTCACAAAAATAAACTCAAAATGGATTAAAGACCTAAAGGTGAGACCTGAAACCATAAGGCTTCTGGAAGAAAACGTAGGCAGTACACTCTTTGACATCAGTATTAAAAGGATCTTTTCGGACACCATGCCTTCTCAGAGAAGGGAAACAATAGAAAGAATAAACAAATGGGACTTCATCAGATTAAAGAGCTTCTTCAAGGCAAATGAAAACAGGATTGAAACAAAAAACAACCCACTAACTGGGAAAAAATATTTGCAAGTCATATATCTGACAAAGGCTTAATATCCATAATATATAAAGAACTCTCGCAACTCAACAACAAAACATCAAACAACCCAATCAAAAAATGGGCTGGAGACATGAACAGACATTTCTCCAAAGAAGATATACTGATGGCCAATAGGCACATGAAAAGATACTCATCACCGCTGATCATCAGGGAAATGCAAATCAAAACTACACTAAGATATCACCTTACACCTGTTAGAATGACAAAAATATCTAAAACTAATAGCAACAAATGTTGGAGAGGTTGCGGAGAAAAAGGAACCGTCATACACTGCTGGTGGGAATGCAAACTGGTGCAGCCACTATGGAAAACAGTATGGAGATTCCTCAAAAAATTAAAAATAGAACTACCATATGATCCAGCCATCCCACTACTGGGTATTTATCCAAAGAGCCTGAAGTCAGCAATCCCAAAAGTCCCATGCACCCCAATGTTTATTGCAGCACTGTTTACAATAGCCAAGACATGGAAGCAACCTAAGTGTCCAGCAACAGACGAATGGATAAAGAAGATGTGGTACATATATACAATGGAATACTACTCAGCTGCAAAACAGAACAAAATCATTCCATTTGCAATAACATGGATGGACCTTGAGGGAATTATGTTAAGTGAAATAAGCCAGCGAGAGAAAGATAATCTGTGTATGACTCCACTCATATGAGGAATTTAAAATTATGGACTAAGAACAGTTTAGTGGATACCAGGGGAAAGGTGGGGGGTGGGCACAAAGGGTGAAGTGGTGCACCTACAACATGACTGACAAACATTAATGTACAATTGAAATTTCACAAGATTGTAACCTATCAATAACTCAATAAAAAAAAGGAAATTTTCACTGCATAGCGTATTCTTGGGTGAACGCTTTTGTCTTTCAATATTTTGAATATATCATTCCATTCTCTCCTAAGCTGTAAGGATTCTGCTGAGAGATCTCTTAAAAGCTTCATAGGGGTTCCTTTGTAGGCTTTCTTCTGCCTTGTTGCCCTTAATATTTTTTCTTTGTCATTGACTTTTGCCAGTTTTAATAGTGTATGTCTTGTAGAAGGTCTTTCCATTGATGTAATTTGGAGTTCTATTAAAGTCATGTACTTGTAAGTCTGGTTCCTTACCCAGGTTTGGGAATTCTCAGCTATTATTTCTTTGAACAAGTTCTCTCCTCCTTTTGCCCTCCCTTCTCCCTCTGAAATACCTAAAATCCTTAGGTTGCTTTTCCTGAGTTGGGTATTTCTCAAAGAATTTCTTCATTTTTAAAAAATTTTGTTCTCTCTCCTCCTCCACTGGAAGCATTTCCAGATTTCTATCTTTTAGATCACTTATTCTCTCCTATATATGGTCAGCTCTAAGATGTATGATTTATAGATTGTTTTTTATATTTTAATTGTGTTCTTCATATTGACACTTTCTGTATAATTTTTTTAAATGTTTCTCTTTTGTGAAGTGTTCCTTCAGCTCATTAATTTCATTCCTGAGCTCATTGAACTGGATTTCTGAATTTTCTTGTAACCTGTTGAGTTTCTTTATGACAACTATTTTGACTTCTGTCTCGTTTAGAATGTAAATTTCCATGACTTCATGATTGGTTTCTGGAGACTTGTCATTTTCCTTCTGCTCTGAAGTGTTACTGTAGGACCTCAGTGTTTGATGAATTGATCCTTTCCTGGCACATTTTTGGTAGTATAAGTCTGCAGATTCCACCTACCATCAGTGGAGGGAGGAGGAGCAGTGTTTTCTGAACCTTCCCCGTCTGTTGGAAGTTGTGCCACTAGGGCTGCCCTTTATTTGCACAGCCTGGCCAAAGCCAGTTGGTGGGTCACTGTCTTGCAGGCAGGGCCATTGCACTGGGCAGGGGACCAGGTGAGCTGCTGTGCTAGGAAGGTTGGGCACATTTTTTGTGCATGGGTTGGCACTGCATTCACATGTTGTTGGGCTGAGTTACTTCAGTTGGTGTGTGGGGAGCTTCTGTGCATGCTGAGCCACCATCATTCAGTGGGGAGTGTTCCCATAAGTGGAGTTCTTATGGCATAGTGGGTGCTGCCTCATGCTGGAGTACCACTTCAAAAGTGTTTGTGCATGGACCACGCTGCACTTGCCTCCTCTCACAGTCAGGCCAGCCTCTGTTTGACGCTCTGTGACATGGGTTGTTGCCACCAAGGAGGGGGAGGGGTGTGCTCACCATTTCCACTGCTTCCGAGGATCCACTCCACCTACCTGCTGATGGAAGGCTGTGTAGATACCCCAAACTTCATATTGTGCTGTGTAGGGAATCCTCTGTTGGTTAATGAATGCCCATTTAGTAGTAACTTAGAGGGGAGAGACAAAGAGAGAATTCACTCAGCCATGCCGCTGACATCATGAGACAAGTCCCTTGAGCATTTCTAATATAGGACTGTAAATTCATTGTTTTGCATTTGGCTAGCCAGTTTTCCCAGCACCATTTGTTGAAAAGTCTATAGTTTTGACCATTGAACGCTCTTGGTATGCTTTTCAAAAATCGTTAGACCACCAGTGTAAAGGTTTGTTTCTGGTCTCTCAGTTCTACTCCATAGTCTTTCTAAAGGTGAGAATCACATTGTCTTGATAACAGTGGCTTGGCACTAAGCTTTGAAATTGGGAAGTGTGAGTCCTCCAATGTTGTTCTTTCAAGTCAACACTGTTTAGGCTATTCTGAGTCCATAAATTTCCATACACATTTTAGGATCAGATTAGCATTTTTGCACAGAAGACAACTGAGGATTTCATAAGGATTGAATTGCATCTGGAAGCCAATGTAGGAGTATTGCCATCTTAACAATATTAAATCTTCCAATCCATGAACGTGGGATCTTTAAATAATTTAGGCTTTTCTTAATTTTCTTCAATACTATTTAAATTTTTATGAGTATAAACCATGCGCATCTTAGGTTAAATTTATTGCTAAGCATTTTACTATTTTTGAAATGATTGCAAATAAAATATTTTTCTTCATTTTGTTTGGATTATTCATTGCCAGTGTATCAAAGACAATTGATTTTTCAATTCATTTTGTACCTTACAACTTTGTGTATGAGTCACACTTTCTTATATCATTGTATGCCTCAATTTTCTTGTTACGACGTGGACATTTTATAGAATATATTGTGCAAACTCTGCACAATGATTACTACCTACCCAGGGCTTGTGGTTTACAATTTTGGTGACTTGGCTGGACTCTCAGTGATGTCCATTTTCTACACAGGGTGCCTCCGTGGGCATACACCCAGTCACCCTGGAGAGATGGTCATTGGAGCAGGGCTGTCTGAGTATCTTTTCCCCTGATCTCATGATGTTGTTCATAATGTTATTTTCATCACACAGAGCAGTGGGTTGGTGTGCTTGGCGTGGATCATAAAGTAGCTCGGATCTCACAGACTCTTGTTCTGACTGATATTTAGTGTATTTTCTTGAATAAATGTGTCTCTCAAATCGGTTCAGAGGGACAAGAATAGAAATTTCTACCTGGCTCTCTGGGACCACACGAGGAGCCTTTCTACGCTCCTTTACTGGATAGTCCTTAAACTGACCTGGTTTCAGATTCCAGTGAAATACCAACTTGAACATCATAGAGGCCAAGAGTGGTAAACTCCCTGTATGGTGACAAAAGGCCATCCCCAATGCAATACCCACTATTCTAGATCTCTCTGGGGTGCTCATGCACCAGAAGAAAGATTAGGCGTTAACTTCAAGGCCCTTTTTTATTTGGGGCACACATGAATTTTACTTTGTCTCATTCAAGCCCTGTTATGTACTGATATATTATTTTTCTAGAATATCTGTTTTTTAAAAAAGAAAAAGATAGCAGGTATTTGAAATATGTCTGAGGACCAAGGAGGTGCCACGTTCTGCACATAACACCTTGTGCCAGGGCAAACAAGGCAGCCCATCAGGTCCTTGAAAAGATTCCAAACCTCAGAAAAATGGAAAGTTTAGTTGCAAGTACAGAGTGGATGGACGGGAAGGACATGATCAGCACTCCTTATATTGGGAGTCAGAGACTATCTCCAGGAAGAAATAACATTTCACCTAAGTCAGGAAAGAAAAGTCATTTAAGACAGGGACCAGCTCTCCATACCCTCTGGGACCCTCCTCCCACCCGCACTCCAGTGGCCTCCACACTACACCATCAATATTCAATCAAGCCCACAGGAAAGAGAATTCTAATGTGTGTTATGTTCCATCACCACACAGGGTCTGGAGGAGGAGAGGGCCAGGACATGAAGATCCTGTGTGATCAAGCTGGGCACACTGAGACCCTCCCATTGGAATGATGGTTCCTTTCATGAACGGGAAACAGAACCACACCTGCAGAGAAAGTGGTTTATTGATTGAATCCATGCACGGTGGGAACAAAGTGGAGTTTCAAGGAAAGGATTGCACCTCTGTTGCACAGAGCATCACCTTTGTGCTTGAGATTTCTTGATTTTCCCATGGAGATTTCAGAGGCTTCATTGCATTCATGGCCATGGGTTAGATGCACTGTACAGCAATTTAACAAGGTGTTGCTGTCCATGTTAAGGAGTTCTACTTATTTTTCCAGTCAGTCACATGAGTGCCAAGCTGTTTCTCTTTTCCTCCTTGTCCTACCTGCTCTTCCCTATCTCTACTGCTGCATTCACATGCTTCTCATAAGATATTTCACTGTCTCTTCCTCTCTGTCTCTCACCTTTTCTCCCTGTACGTTCTCCTGCCACTAATCCTCCCCAGATACTCGTCGTTCCATTTTTAACCCTGCAAACTCTCTTTCTTCTTCCTTTTCTAACTCTTCATCTTTTGTATTCTGTCTTTATTCCCTTACTCTCTTTGCAACTTTTCTCTCCTTTTTCCTCTCCCTCCTCTCCAAACCTCTGCTCCTCACTCTTCCTCCTACATCCTTTCTACCTCTTCCCATTCGCTCAACCTGTCTCCTCTTGCCTTCTAACTTCTCTCTCTGTCATCTTTTTCCATCTTTTTCTCCAGCTCTATCTCATGCCTGATCACTCGCACCTTTTCTCATCATCCCCAGGACACTTACCTTTTTATTACTAGCAATATTTCCAAGCTCCATGATGATCATAGTTAGGAGTGACTGAGCACCAAGAAATGCGAAAAAGACTCCCATCAGTTGTGCAACTTTCATATGTTAGGCCACGATAGACAAAGGGAAAGACACATTTGGCATAGTCTGAAAGTACAAGGAATGGGTGAGAAAGTGCTTCATAGAAAACATTTTCTGTGTGTTATCAAGAGAAAGGGACATGAATGCAACATGTTAGTTAAGACAAGGTAAAGCCTGATGCTTACATCAGTGAGCAATTATGCAAGCATCCCCTTTCAGAGGGAAGCCACATGCTCATCACATGAGGATAAGCTCCATACTCACCCGTGGCAGCACAATATTTCCAACTCCCTCTATAATCTTCAGTTAAGGAACACCAATGGTAAAACGAATCAGCCTTAGTGCAATCATAATACCGATCAGCTCGGTAGTTGAATGGGAAGACACACTTATTTTCTGCAAAAAGGAAAGACGTTGTCGCCATCAGCTCTTCAGTGTATCATTATCTCAGCAGTAACTCTTGCAAAGTTTCTATTCCAGCTAGCTCATCATCACCAAGGGCCTGCCATGTAAAAAGCCCTTTACTAAGCATCAGGGATGTTAAGGTCAACGTGAAGTGATCTCTACCCTCAGGAACTAGGAAAGGCTCTTTAACGTCCAGTGACATTTACCCAGAGGCATTTCCATGGATATTGGAGCTCCAGGCAATGGATGAGCTTGCCAGACAACAAAGTAACCTGATTTTGCATCATAATATTTGTCACCTGTTGTTCAGTTGTGTCTAGAGCTGTAGTTTCTGCTTTCCCACATTCAACACCAAAAGTCTAAAGAGGTTCTATCTCTGTGAACACAGGCAATTTCTTCTTCTTGTCATTAATATTCTGCCTCACATCATATGGAAGCATGATTTTTATCTGTGCCACAATCATGGCAGATCTAAGATAGTTTCAATGTGCACTGACTTAGCCATTTTAATGGATCGAAGATGAAAATTCCAGAAAGACAGAGGGCTTTGTGGTTATGTGGACCTGGCCAAGGCATCTTTAGACTTGATGAATTCTGTCAGCCTCATCAGTGGATTTCCTGGTCACAGATGTCAACTCTCCACAACTCACATGCATATTCCTGTTGAATACTATCTCCCTACCCAATCCTGCTTCATGCCTCTTGGGCAAGCTCCCTTATTCGAACACCATCCCTTGGAATAAGGCCCTATTTACCTTGGCATATGGCACCAGCCCTGAAACACTGACCTAGGGTGAGATTCCAGTCCCCCTCTCTGTAGGCTACTTAGCTTCAATGAGTAAACACCTCTATGGAGGGCCCCTTGTTCCTCACACACACCCTAGAGATGTGTGCACTTGTGTCTCCAATTAATGAGCAGGCAAAGTTACCTCTTGCATGTTAAATATCTCGTAAGAATCTCAATCACAGTTCCCTCCCCACACATTAGTTGGATTTATTTGGTTCTTGTTTTGTTTCATTTTTTTTCAAATAGATTACCTGGTTTGACTGTAGCAGAAGGGTGAGCCCCCATCGGCTTCAGAGCTGGACAAATTCAGGAGAAGAGGAGATGAATGGAGATGGGGTCAGAACAAAATTTAAGCACTCTGATTACATTCTATAGCAGGACCTGCTCTGCATCTATAACTTTCTTTTTTTTTCCACACTAAAATTTTATAAGTATTTTTATCATGGTAAGAACACTTAACACAAGATCTTCCCACTTAACAAATTTCTTTTAAACATTGGCAACTGAACTAAAATCTGTTGCCAATCTTTTTTTTCTTCTTCTTCTTCTTCTGCCCAAAGCCCCCCAGTACATAGCTGTATATTCTATTTTTAGGTCCTCTGATTGTGCCATATGGGACGCCGCCTCAGCATGGCCTGATGACTGGTGCCATGTCCGTGCTCAGGATCCAAACTGGTGAAACCCTAGCCTGCTGAAGCAGAGTACATGAACTTAACCACTTGGCTATGGGGCTTGGACCCCACTTAACACATTTTTAATTTTAGGTTCTAGTAATCTACTATACAATGTAGTGATGAGAATTGGCAATACTGTATTTTTTTTACATTTTTACATCCATGTTTTGTCTAAACAGATACACTCTGTATGTGAGTACTAGAGGGCTAAACATAAAAGATGAGTAAGATTCTTACACTTTCTCACTGTTATTATACTGCCACAAATGAATTACACCACAGAAATCATAAGATTTTACATGAGACTACATCTTTCCTGTTATTCCAAATATTGAATTATATTTCCATCAAAAACTCTTCCTTTGAACAATTTAGCTAACCCTGTATAGAGGCTGCCCATGGCTGGGACATTGGAAGGATATTTAGGAATGAGGCAGCTGTCATGAGGGTTGATAGCCAGTAATATCATTGGCTTTTACTAAGATTGACTAGGTTTACATTACAAATACTTGTTTGAAACTTAAATATAATGTAAAGGCCATAATAGCGTCTTGTCCTTGGGACATACTCAAGAATTGGCAGATATATTTCATGTCACCACTATTATTATTATTCTATTACACACCAACCCGTTTCTGGTGCAGGTTCTTCCACACCAATTCAAGCCCTTCTCCCCTCCCTCACCTCCATCCACATGGTCCAGTTGGAGAAAGATACAAGCGCCAGCCCAAATCAGAAAGATTCCCAAACGTGGTGCCATGGCAGCTTGCCTTGCTGGGACTGAAAACATCAATAGCCCCTGCCTTTTTATCTACCCCCTTAGACCTTACCCCACAGCTCCATGACCTGATAAAAATCAACCTCACCAGGGGAGTGCTTGTGCATTCCTAAGCCTGAGAGCATGAAGTTCAAGTTTATCTCTCAGGTAGCATGCAGAGAACATTGGCTAGCTATATAAAGTCTCTGAGGTTCACTAGTTTAAAATGTAGTAAAAATGTTTGTAACATATTTTTCAGTTCCAGTGCCTGATGACCCAGCAAAGGAATCACGGAGAGATGAAAAGACCATTTTCTCTCATGGTGTTCGACACCATCCATCTCATTTCCTGACCACAGTCTCAGCATCAGGTACAAGGCTCAACCAGCTTCTTGTAAGAGACTCAAAGCAACCTGATGAGGCAGCCATGCAGGGTTCCATTTGAAGGAGGGGGAGGAAACTGAGGCTCAGAGAACTCCTCAAGGGCACAGGGTGAGTTGGGGCAGATCCACTGTTAGACTCACCTGGTCTAGTGGGCATTTTCATAGTGAAAGTTTCCCTAACACATGCCAAACTCAACCATATTGATTGTCTCCAAATACCTTCCCCATCGTGGCTCAAAACTCAAGACAAATTGGAAACACAACCCATCTTCAGACGAGAGCAGAAAGACCTGGAGCTCTTCTCTACTCGTGATGAAATCATTCCCTTGCGCTGAACCTCAGTTTTCTCACTTACAAAATGCACATAACAATCCCTTCCATACAGTGTGATGTGAGTTTTGTATACTGAGAACTTTAACCTGGCATAAGGACTATGTATACAATAGGTGCTCCTTGAACACCAGCTCACCATTGGTGGGAATACATGGGTCCTTCTGTCTGTCCTCCCTGCCTCCTTCTACCCTTCCAATTTAACCACACACTGTGTAGTGAAAGGTAGAGTATCTCCACTCTCACCTCAAAAAGTGTCACCTTTTTGAAGGCAACTGCACAGGCCTAACCTTCAGAACACCTCTCCTAGATGACTCCAATTGCCAGCTCATTTTCCTTGATGCTTCAGTCATCAAATAAACACATACCTATGGACATTGGCCAAAACAACAACAACTTCCAGAGGCAAACTCTAAGACACATCTATATGCTACAAGTTTGGGGAGCTTTGGGTAAAAAAAGCAGTGATCTAGCCACATTTTAAAAGAGAAATCTAGGGAACACGATGGCCCAAGTAGGACTTGATAAGCAGCCACATATCCTTGGGGATCTAGAAGTCTGTGCTCATGGGCAGGGCTAAAAGAGAGAAAAGATTGGCCTAGCTGTCTACTTCGTCCAGGCTGAATGTAAGTCTTTGTGTCCACAAAAGTAAAACCTGATGTGTAATTGTCCACTGCCTAAACTTTAAATGTGTGTCCCAGTTCATACAAAGATCCACCAGCACATGGTGGAAGCCAAACTGACTCAAGATATTTCAACACCACCTCTGACCCATCACTGGCTCACCACTAAGCTATGCTGAAACAGAGATGTCTCCTCAGAAGCCAGGTTTAAAGAGGAAAACAAGAACTTATAAAAGAACAACTGAGCAGGGACATCAGCAGTCATGGTGGGGCAAGCTGACTCCACTGAATTAGTCCAGCAAGGGACTAATGCAACAAATAAGGGGCTACAAATAAGGTTAGGGAGTGAATCACAATCCAGAGCGGTCACAATCTGCTATCTAAATGCATGTTTTTTGACAAAAAAAATTATGAGATATGCAAAGAAACAGGAAAAAAAATGTCCTCTACACAGGAAAACTACCAATCAGTAGGAGCTATCTCTGAGCAGTGTAGATGGTGAACTTACCAGACAAAGACTCCAAAGCATATATTATGTATATGTTCAAAGGATGAAAAGAAGCTATGTTATGGACTTAAAAGAAAGTAGCCTGACATTGACCAATCAAATACAGAATACCAATAGAGAATTAAAAATTATTTTTTTAAAAAAAGGACCAAGTGGAAACGCTAGAGTGTAAAAGTATAATTACAAACATTTAAAACTCACTACAGGGGCTCCACAGGAGATTTGAGATGGCAAATGGACCAGTGAACTTGATGATAGATCAATAGAGATTCTCCAATCAGAAGAAAAGAGTGAAGAAGAGAGCTTCAGAGCTTTATGGGATAACATCAGGTCTAGCAACATATGCGTAATGGGGTCACCAGGAGGAGAAGAGAGGAAAGGGCAGAGAAAATAATAAGATCCATTTGAGGAGTACCGCCATCTTAACAATGTTAAGTCTCCTCAACCATGAACATGGGATGTCTTTCCATTGATTTAGGTCTTCCTCAATTTCTCTCCACAATGTTTTGTACACTATGAACACATGGATTTTGTGGCACACAGAGTTTTCTTCAGTGAAATTCTTTTTAATAACAATGGTAAAGGGAAGTTTCTTGGATGCTTACACTGAGTTCCACAACCTGGGTGGTTATTCAATCAGCAGGAGAGATGACACTGAGTTTTTCTCTTCCAGAGATTGAATGCTCTTGATAGTCATCAGAAAGTTCTAGACATCTCCCCAGGGATTGTTAACCACCTGCATCAACTTCATGAATTTTCATGATAGGACTTTTCCATTGAACTAAGAGAACGAGGGTACACCTCCTCCTCTGATTATCAGAAAGCCGGCAACTTACAGACCCTGCTTATTCACTCTTCTCTTAAGTGCTACACCCAGGTGGCCCTGGGGGGTGTCCAATGTTCTCCTCCCCCAGGCTGTGAATATATGAGACTTCTATACTGATGTCAATCTCATCTGTGTAGGTGTTGTGTGTTTGGTCATCTCACTGCATTTAAGTTGGTGTATCTCTTGGTTGGTGAATAGAAGGTGATCAGAACAACGCAGCTACTTCCCTCATGATCAAGCACTACCATCAAAGTGCAAGGAGTGTAAGCAGTGGTCCACTTCTCTGGTAATTTGCAGACCTCTATCCTCCTCCTACTATGGGGAATCTGCTATGATTCTCACTGTTTCTGTTGTTATACCCCACACTGAAAAAGTGAAAAAGTGGGGCTGGCCCAGTGGCACAGCAGTAAGTTTTCACATTCTTCTTCACTGGCCCGAGGTTCGCTGGTTGCAGACCTACGTACCCCCTCGAAAGCCAAGCTGTGGCTCGCATCCCACATATAAAGTAGAGGAAGATGGGCATGATGTTAGCTCAGGGCCTGTCATGCTCAGCAAAAGAGGAAGATTGGCAGCTGATGTTAGCTCAGGGCTATTCTTCAAAAAACAAAGACAAAAGAAAAAATTTGCCTTTCCTCTCCTTCCTCTCAGTCCTTCCCCCCAAATCCATCTCTGTCTCTATTCATCAATTTCTGTCTCTCAGACCTGACACAAATTTCTCAGTAAATTCATGATTCCACAAAATACAGGAGATTATTTGTGACACTCAAAGATGCTAGGAAAAGATTTAACGGGAATCTTGGCTTAATGGAGTTTCACCTATTCGATCTTTTTAGAAGGGAAATAGAGTAGGAAATTTTTAGTGGGACATACAAATATATGGTTTGCAGGGGAGTTTCAAAACTGAATTATCAAAGTTCACTGTGTTTATTACGGGCTGTCCACGTTAGTCACTCTTATTATAGGTGGAATAAACTACTCCTAGAGAAAGAGTGATAAAGATAGAAAAGGAAAGAAGACTGCTCCTACCTTTTCTTTTTTGCCATTCTCCCTTGTAGCCCTGACAGACTCCTGTCCTCAAGGAGGATCGATATTTGTTTATTAGTTATCACCCCACCCTAACACAAGAAATGAGCTATCCTTGCTGCTCACCTTGCCTTAATCAATTATTGCCGGAGTCCAGCTCCAGCAGAGTCCAGGTTCCTGAGGGAGAGACGGAGTCGGTGCAGTGAAAGAGGGGATGTGAGACTTGAGTTGGTGCAATCAAGTCTGTCTTTACTGTGCACAAGTGTCGTTTTTATATTTTTCAGGATTATTACAGAAATAGCTCTACAAATATTCTCAGACAGATATGGAAGTACAAAGCAAGTCTGTCTTTACTGGTATTTACAGCGTTTTTATATCTTTTTCAGCAGGAGATAAATATAGCAGTACAGATGTTCTTGCAGAATAAACCAAAAAGCAATCATTGATAAGTATAATCTTTTGGGAACCAAGTTAACTTTTAGGGGGGCAGAAGTTAACTATCTTTTCCTGCACAAAAGCGACTTCAGCAATTAAAAAAAGACCTCTACAATGTTCCTCCAAACACATGCAGGGGAACAATACACTTTTCAACAACTAACACATGCAGGAACACTCCAATCGACCACAGAGGAAGAGGTACATCCACTCCCACCAGGGAAACTGGGGGAAGAGCAAAACATCAATCAGAAGGAGGCAGCTGCTTTGATCCAAATATTCTCTTCAGTACGAACCCCTCATTAGGGAGAAAAGTTCTCCCACTATCTATGTGTGTCAGGGGGAACTTGCCCCTTGCAATATTCTGAAGGCTTATGCAGGTGGTCACATATTTTTCTCAGCACCAACCCCGCGGGGGGAGCATGCTCTTTTCTTTAAAGCGGCCATCTGGAAAAATTACAGCATGAGTAGGAAAATGGGGTATAAGACAAAGGGAAGAAAAACAAGTTTTTAAAGTTCAGCATAGCTTGGGGAAAGGCCGGCTCTTCATATTCTTGCGGAGGGGTGCCCTGCACCCCTCGGCTCTTCTTGATCGGCTGGACCCTGTCAAACAGCCGATCGAATGCTGCCTTGGCCCCTGGCAAATTATGTCACTGAAACTTTCAAGGGATGTGGTATCTGTTTCAGCTGATCATGTTCTCTCCTTGCACCACCATTACTCCATTCTACTCAATGTCTACCACACTTAGTTTTCCCCAGAACACAGCTCTTCATTATTTTTCCTACTCCAGGAACCTAGTGACATCATAAAATAAAAGAGGTGACAAAGAGGTTAGTGATCAGGAATCGGAGAAGAGGAGGTCATGAGTAGGGTGTGGGGAAGGAGGGAGAGGAAAGGATAGGGAATGGAAAGAGGGGGTGAAAGCAAAGAAGGTGGGGAGATGGAGAACAATGGGAAAAGGAGGAGAGAGAGGCTAAGAGAAGAGGAGGGGGACAGGGGAGAGAAACAGAAGAGCTGTAATATAAACTACGTGTACGACACTGTGTTAAGAGCTGTATCTCATAGAATCTCACCTGAGTCCTAGTGGAAGGATTAAAGTGTCACCCTTTGATACATAAGACAGAAAAAACTCAGAAGAATTTGAATAATTTGCCTAAGATGCAATAGCTAATAAAAAGTGGGGCTGATACCCAGGGGTATCAGACTCTAAATCCTCAATCCATATATACTGTGCAGCCTTCAGGATGGGGTGAAGATACGTAGGTGCTGAAATTGAAGAGACAATGTGATGTAGTCATAAGAATATTTGTTCCAAATTCCATCGTGCCAATGAAATTGTCCTTTATGAGTCTCAGTTTTCCCTTCTATGTATGGTAACAGTCAACCTCCACTGCAAGATTTTGGTGGGGATTCTATGAGTTCATACTCAGAAGGAAGGACATTGTCAGATGCTCAAGAGAGAAACCCTGTCCTCTCCAGCGGTGTTGATTTGGGTACAACTGAGATCAAGCAGGCTTGGGATTGGTGGCAGAGAGTGAGTTGTGAAACGTCAAGTCATAGACAGTGACCCGAAGTAAGGAAAAGGAAAGAGACATTTCCAAGGAGATATATTCTGGTTCAGAGAATTCTAACCAGATCAAAGGTAAAGACTCACTTTTCAAATCAAGAAATATCAGCTAATGGAAGAAATGAGGCACAAAGGAGAATATACAGAGAAGGAAACAATGACCATTTCTAGATCTCTAATTCTATTAAGGTAGTGAAAAGCCTTTGATGTAGAGAAAGACAATGAGCCAACAAGGAAAATGCGGAGAAATATGCAGATTCAGATATGAGAGCTGGACAAAGAACACTTCCTTTGTTTCCAGAACAAGCAAAGGCACCTTCACAAATTCTCTCAATTTATTTTCTTTCTTTCTTTTTTTTAAAGAACACTGTATTGGGTTTTCTGCATAAATGTATATCTCATCACAAAAAAGAGAATGCCAAAACATATCAAAAGATCAACATACCATAGCCAAGTTGAATTTTTTGAGGCAAAGCAATGCAGGCTCAGATTTAGAAAACCTAACAACTATAGCAACAGATTAAATACAAACATCACACAAAATCAGTACCACAGGAGAACATGATTCAATTGCCCCTTCCACCAGCCTGGGGAAATTTAAATTTGGCATTGCTGACTCCTGGACTGGGAAGTGATGTGGATAGTAGCTAACATTTGTGGAACATTTCCCATGAGGTGAGCATAGGCTAAGAGCTTTGGAGGCATTCTCCACTTAAAACTCACAACCTTTAATTCCCCTGCTAACCTTTGAGTGAGATATTGTTTATTAATTTCTTTACATTGAAGGAAATGAACTCTCAGAGAGTTCATGTATCTTGGCCAAGGTCTCACAGCAAAGAAGTAGATGAACTAGGAATGAAACCCCAGCTCTCATTTTACTTTTGGTTTTTTAGCAGTAGAAACTTCATAAAATACTACAATCTATGTCAAAACCCTCTATATAAAATATAGCAGTTGTGTGTGATGGTGATTAAGACAGTAAGAAAACACTGATAATTATAATCAAGAAAATTATCTTGAATTCCTAAAATAAAAGTACATCTATCACACAGTTAAGCTGTACCCCAGGGCTCAGAACAGTACCTGGCTCTAGAAAGCATTGAATAAATATTACTGACCCCACGTGGGTCGTATTCAAACTCTCATAGATAAGAGTGTCATTTTCTGATGGCCTCTTTTTTCCTTAGACGAAATTGATTCAGTCCCTTCCCTCGTCCAATCCTAAGTTCTTTTTCTCCATCTTATGTTGTGAGTTTGGGGATAAAGTGACAGGTTTATCTTTGCTTTTGGTGTTTTCTTTCACTTTATCTTTAATGCTATCCTTGAGTATTTGCTAATCTGTTCTGATGCATAGCTACAATTCTCTCATTTGGTCTACTTGTCTCCTTACTCTGTGCTTTGTAACCCCTTTCTCCCTCTTTTTCCAAGTATGTGAGCCTTCTTGAGGATTTCTTGGAGAGGGTCTCGTGGCTACAAACTCCTTTAGCTTCTGTTTATCTGGGGATGTTTTTATTTCTCCATCATTTCTGAAGGATATTTTTGCTGGATAGAGTATTCTTGGCTGAAAGCTTTTGTCCATTGAAGACATGAACATGTCTTTCCAGTATCTTGAAGTCTGTAAGCTTTCTGCAGAGAAATCCTCTTAAAGCCTGATAAGGGTTCCTTTGTAGATTATTTTCTTCTGCCCTGCTGCCCTTAGTATTTTTTCTTTGTCATTCACTTTTGCCAGTTTCACTACTAGATGCCTTGCAGTAGGTCTTTTTATATTGACATATTTAGGAGATCTTATAGCCTCTTCCACATGGATTTCCATTTCCTCCCCTAGGTTTGGGTAGTTTACTGCTCTTGTTTATTTGAAAGAGCTTTCTGCTCCATTCTCCTTCTCTTCTCCCTCTTGAAGACCTATAATTCTTCTATTGCATTTCCTAATTGAGCCAGCTATTTCTCAGAGACTTTCTTCATTTCTTTTTAGTCTTAGTTCTCTCTCCTCCTCTATCTGGAGCATTTCAATATGTCTACCCTCAATTATGCTGATCTGCTCCTTTGTGATGTCTGCTCGAGCATTCAGGGAATCCATATTTTGTTTTATCTCATACATTGTGTCTCTGATCTCCAATATTTCTGATTGATTCTTTTTTATAATTTCAATCTGTTTTGATAGGGGTTCCTTTCTAGGCTGTTTTCTTCTGCCTTGCTGCCCTTAATATTTTTTTTTTGTCATTGACTTTTTCCAGTTTTAATAGTATATGCCTTGGAGAAGATCTTTTCCATTGATGTAATTAGGAGTTCTATTGACTGCATGCACTTGTAATCCCAGTTACTTGCCGAGATTTGGGAATTCTCAGCTATTATTTCTTTGAACAAGCTCTCTGCTCCATTTTCCCTCCTTCTCCCTCTGGAATACCTAAAACCCTTAGGTTGCATTTCCTGAGTGAGTTGGATATTTCTCAAAAACTTCTTCATTTTTAAAAAATTTTGTTCTCTCTCCTCCTCCACCGGAAGCATTTCTAGATTTCTATCTTTTAGGTCACTTATTCTCTCCTCCATATTGTCAGCTCTATTATGTACGGTTTCCAGATGATTTTTTATCTCATCAATTGTGTTCTTCATATCCAGAATTTCTGTATAGTTTCTGCATAGTTTTTTAAAGTGTTTCAGTCTCTTAAGAGAAGTAATCCTTCAGCTCATTAAGTTTATTCCTGAGCTCATTGAACTGGATTTCTGAATTTTCCTGTAACCTGTTGAGTTTCTTTATGACAACTATTTTGGCTTCTGTCTCATTCAGAATGTAAATTTCCATGACTTCATGATTGGTTTCTGGAGACTTGTCATTTTCCTTCTGCTCTGAAGTGTTACTGTAGGACCTCAGTGTTTGATGAATTGATCCTTTCCTGGCACATTTTTGGTAGTATAAGTCTGCAGGTTCCACCTACCATCAGTGGAGGGAGGAGGAGCAGTGTTTTCTGAACCTTCCCCGTCTGATGGAAGTTGCGCCACGAGGGCTGCTCTTTGTGAGCACAGCCTGGCCAAAGACAGTTGGTGGGTCACTGTCTTGCAGGCAGGGCCATTGGGCTGGGCAGAGGACCAGGTGAGCTGCTGTGCTAAGTAGATGTGGCATGTTTTTTGTGCACGTGTTGGCACTGCATTCACATGTTTGGCTGAGTTACTGCAGTTGCTGGGTTGGGAGCATCTGTGGATGCTGGGCCACCATCACTGAGTGGGAAGTGTTCCCATGGGTTATGCTGCTATGGCATAGTGGTCGCTCCCTCATGCTGAGCAACCACTCCAAAAGTGTTTGTGGAAAGGCCAGGTTGCCCCTGCCTCCACTCCCAGTCAGGTCAGCCTCTGTGTGACGCTCTGTGACCTCAATTCCTCTCCCAAGGATAGGGAGGGGCCTTCTCACCTAGTTGCACTGCTTCGTGAGGATCCAGTCCACCTACCTGCAGATGCATAGCTGTGTGGATCTCCCAAGCTTCCTATGGTGCTGTGTAGGAACTCCTCTGTAGGTTAATGAGTGCCCATTTGGTAGTAACTTAGAGGGGAGAGACAAAGAGAACAACTCACTCAGCCATGCTGCTGACATCATGAGCCAAATCCCTTGAGCATTTCTAATATAGGACTTTAACTTCTTTATTTTGCATTTTGCTAGCCAGCTTTCCTAGCACCATTTGTTGAAAAGTCTATTGTTTTGTCCATTGAATGGTCTTGGCACACTTGTCAAAAATCATTTGACCACCAGTTTGAAGGTTTCTTTCTGGTCTCTCAGTTCTGTTCCATGTTCTTTGAAAAGGTGAGAATCACCTTGTGTTGATTACTGCGGCTTCGCACTAAGTTTTGAAATTGGGAAGTGTGAGTCCTCCAATGTTGTTCTTTCAGGTCAACACTGTTTAGGCTATTCTGAGTCCATGAATTTCCATACACATTTTAGGATCAGATTGGCATTTTTGCACAGAAGACAACTGAGGATTCCATAAGGATAGAATTGCATCTGGAAGCCAATTTAGGAGTATTACCATCTTAACAATATTAAGTCTTCCAATCCATGAACGTGGGATCTTTAAATAATTTCAGCCTTTCTTAATTGCCTTCAATACTATTTAAATTTTTATGAGTATAAATCACGTGCTTCTTTGGTTAAATTTAATTCTAAGTATTTTATTATCTTTGATATTATTGCAAATGGAATAGTTTTCTTCATCTTTTTTGGATTGTTCATTGCCAGTGTATCAAATACAATTGACTTTCAATTCATTTTGTACCTTACAACTTTGTGTATGAGTCACATTTTCTTGTATCATTGCATGCCTGAATTTTCTTGTTACGACCTGGACATTTTATAGAATATATTGTGCAAACTCTGCACAATGATTACTACCTACCCAGGGCTTGTGGTTTACAATTTTGGTGACTTGGCTGGACTCTTTCAGTGATGTCCATTTTCTATGCAGGGTGCCTCCGTGGGCGTACGCCCAGTCACCCTGGAGAGATGGTCATTGGAGCAGGGCTGTCTGAGTATCTTTTCCCCTGATCTCATGATGTTGTTCATAATGTTATTTTCATCACACAGAGTTGCGGGTTGGTGTGCTTGGCGAGGATCATAAAGTAGCTCGGATCTCACAGACTCTTGTTCTGACTGATATTTAGTGTATTTTCTTGAATAAATGTGTCTCTCAAATCGGTTCAGAGGGACAAGAATAGAAATTTCTACCTGGCTCTCTGGGACCACACGAGGAGCCTTTCTACGCTCCTTTACTGGATAGTCCTTAAACTGACCTGGTTTCAGATTCCAGTGAAATACCAACTTGAACATCATAGAGGCCAAGAGTGGTAAACTCCCTGTATGGTGACAAAAGGCCATCCCCAATGCAATACCCACTATTCTAGATCTCTCTGGGGTGCTCATGCACCAGAAGAAAGATTAGGCGTTAACTTCAAGGCCCTTTTTTATTTGGGGCACACATGAATTTTACTTTGTCTCATTCAAGCCCTGTTATGTACTGATATATTATTTTTCTAGAATATCTGTTTTTTAAAAAAGAAAAGGATAGCAGGTATTTGAAATATGTCTGAGGACCAAGGAGGTGCCACGTTCTGCATATAACACCTTATGCCAGGGCAAACAAGGCAGCCCATCAGGTCCTTGAAAAGATTCCAAACCTCAGAAAAATGGAAAGTTTAGTTGCAAGTACAGAGTGGATGGACGGGAAGCACATGATCAGCACTCCTTATATTGGGAGTCAGAGACTATCTCCAGGAAGAAATAACATTTCACCTAAGTCAGGAAAGAAAAGTCATTTAAGACAGGGACCAGCTCTCCATACCCTCTGGGACCCTCCTCCCCCCCGCACTCCAGTGGCCTCCACACTACACCATCAACATTCAATCAAACCCACAGAAAAGACAACTCTGATGTGTGTTATGTTCCATCACCACACAGGGTCTGGAGGAGGAGAGGGCCAGGACATGAAGATCCTGTGTGATCAAGCTGGGCACACTGAGACCCTCCCATTGGAATGATGGTTCCTTTCATGAACGGGAAACAGAACCACACCTGCAGAGAAAGTGGTTTATTGATTGAATTCAGGCACAGTGGGAACAAAGTGGAGTTTCAGGGAAAGTTTTGCACCTCTGTTGCACAGAGTGTCACCTTTATGCTTGAGATTTCTTGATTTTCTTCACGCAGATTTCAAAGGCTTCATTGCATTCATGGCCATGGGTTAGATGCACTGTACAGCAATTTAACAAGGTGTTGCTGTCCATGTTAAGGAGTTCTACTTATTTTTCCAGTCAGTCACATGAGTGCCAAGCTGTTTCTCTTTTCCTCCTTGTTCTATCTGCTCTTCCCTATCTCTACTCCTGCTTTCACATGCTTGCTCATAAGATTATATTTCACTGTCTCTTCCTCTCTGTCTCTCACCTTTTCTCCCTGTACGTTCTCCTGCCACTAATCCTCCCCAGATACTCGTCGTTCCATTTTTAACCCTGCAAACTCTCTTTCTTCTTCCTTTTCTAACTCTTCATCTTTTGTATTTTGTCTTTTTTCCCTTACTCATCTTGTACCTTTTCTCTCCTTTTTCCTCTCCCTCCTCTCCAAACCTCTGCTCCTCACTCTTCCTCCTACATCCTTTCTATCTCTGTCCACCCCTCCACCTGTCTCCTCTTGCCTTCTCACACCTCTCTGTGTCATCTTTTTCTGTCTCTTTCTCCAGCTCTGTCTCATGCCTGATCACTCGCACCTTTTCTCATCATCCCCAGGACACTTACCTTTTTATTACTAGCAATATTTCCAAGCTCCATGATGATCATAGTTAGGAGTGACTGAGCACCAAGAAATGCGAAAAAGACTCCCATCAGTTGTGCAACGGTCATATGTTTGGCCACGGTAGACAAAGGGAAAGACACATTTGGCATAGTCTGAAAGTACAAGGAATGGGTGAGAAAGTGCTTCATAGAAAACATTTTCTGTGTGTTATCAAGAGAAAGGGACATGAATGCAACATGTTAGTAAAGACAAGGTAAAGCCTGAGACTTCCATCTAGTGAGCAATTATGGAAGTACCCCCCTCACGAGGGAATCCTCATGTTCACCACGTGAGCATAAGCTCCATACTCACCTGTGGCAGCACAATATTTCCAACTCCCTGAATAAGTGCCAGTTAAGGAACACCAACGGTAAAACGAATCAGTCCTAGTGCAATCGTAATACCGATAGCCTCGATAGTTGAATGGAAAAACACATTTATTTTCTGCAAAAAGCAAAGACGTTGTCTCCATCAGCTCTTCAGGTTATCATTAGCTCTGCGGTAACTCTTGCAAAATTTCTATTCCAGCTAGCTCATCATCACCAAGGGCCTGCCATGTAGAAAGCCCTTTACTAAGCATCAGGGATATTAAGGTCAATGTGAAGTGATCTCTACCCTCAGGGACTAGGAAAGGCTCTTTAACTTCCAGTGACATTTACCCAGAGGCATTTCCATGGATATTGGAGCTCCAGGCAATGGACGAGCTTGCCAGACAACAGAGTAGCCTGATTTTGCACCATAACTTTTGTCACCTGTTATTCTGTTGTGTCGAGATCTGTAGTTTCTGCTTTCCCACATTCAATACCAAAAGTCTAAAGAGATTCTATCTCTGTGAACACAGGCAATTTCTTGTTCTTATCATTAATATTCTGCCTCACATCACATGGAAGCATGATTTTTATCTGTGCCACAATCATGGCAGATCTAAGATAGTTTCAATGTGCACTGATTTAGCCATTTTAATGGATCAAAGATGAAAATTCCAGAAAGACAGAGGGCTTTGTGGTTATGTGGACCTGGCCAAGGCATCTTTAGACTTGATGAATTCTGTCAGCCTCATCAGTGGATTTCCTGGTCACAGATGTCAACTCTCCACAACTCACGTGCATATTCCTGTTGAAAACTATCTCCCTACCCAATCCTACTTCATGCCTCTTGGGCAAGCCCCCTTATTCGAACACCATCCCTTGGAATGAGGCCCTATTTACCTTGGCATCTGGCACCGGCCCTGAAGCCCCGACCTGGAGTCAGATTCCAGCCCCCCTCTCTATAGGCTGCTTAGCCTATAGAGGGCCCCTTGTTTCTCACGGATACCCTGGAGATGTGTACACTCACATCTCCAATTATTGAGAAGGCAAACTTACCTCTTGCATGTAAATATCTCATAAGAATCTCAAGCACAGTTCCCTCTCCAGACATTAATCTGATTTATTTGATTGTTGGTTTTTTTCATTATTTTCCAAATGGATTACCTGGTGTCACTGTAGCAGAATGTTTGGTCATAATCAGCTGCTGATCTGGAAAAATTCAGGAGTAGAGGAGATGGAAGGAGATGGGACAAGAACAAAATTAAGGCACTCTGAATACATTCTATAGTATGACATGCTCTGCATCTATAACTTTCTTCTTTTTCACACTAAAATTTTATAAATATTTTATTGCAGTAAGAAGACTTAACATGAGATCTTACTAGTTAACACATTTTTTTAAACATTGGCAACTGAGCTAACATCTGTTGCCAATCTTCATTTTACCTTCTTCTTTTTCTTTTCCCCAAAGCCTTCCAGTACATAGCTGTATACTCTATTTGTAGGTTCTCTGATTATGCTACGTGGGACGCCGCCTCAGCGTGGCCTGATGAACGGTGCCATGTCCGCACCCAGGATCCAAACCAGTGAAACCCTGGGCTGCTGAAGCAGAGCATACAAACTTAACCATTTGGCTATGGGGCTGGCCCCCTACTTAACACATTTTTAATTGTAGGTTCTAGTAATCTACTATACAATGTACTGATTAGAAGTAGCAATACTATATTATTTTCACATTTTGACATCCATGTTTTTTCTTTTTTTTTTTTTAAGTAGATTACCTGGGTTCACTGTAGTAGAATGGTCAGCCCCCGTCGTCTGCAGATCTGGACAAATTCAGGAGAAGAGGAGATGAATGGAGATGGGATCAGAACAAAATTTATGTACTTTGATTACATTCTATAGTAGGACCTGCTCTGCATCTATAACTTTCTTTTTTTCACACTAAAGTTTTATAAGCATTTTTCTCATGCTAGGAACACTTAACACGAGATCTTCCCACTTAACACATTTTTCTTAAACATTGGCAACAAAGCTAACATCTGTTGCCAATCTTCTTTTTTTTTCTTCTTCTTATTCTTTTCCTCAAAGCCCCCCAGTACATAGCTGTATATTCTAGTTGTAGGTTCCTCTGATTGTGCCATGTGGGATGCTGCCTCAGCATGGCCTGATGAGTGGTGCCATGTCTGCGCCCAGGATCCAAACTGGTGACACCCTAGCCTGTTGAAGCAGAGCACACGAACTTAACCACTTGGCTATGGGGCTGGGACCCCAATTAACACATTTTTAATTATAGGGTTCTAGTAATCTACTATACAATGTAGTGATGGCAATTAACAATACTGTATTTTTTTTTACATTTTTACATCCATGGTTTGTCTAAACAGATAACACTCTGGATGTGAGTACTAGAGGGCTAAACATAACAGATAAGTAAGATTCTTACACTTTCTCACTGTTATTATACTGCCACAAATGAATTACACCACAGAAATCATAAGATTTTACATGAGACTACGCTTTTCCTGTTATTCCAAATATTGAATTATATTTCCATCAAAAACTCTTCCTTTGAACAATTTAGCTAACCCTGTATAGAGGCTGCCCATGGCTGGGACATTGGAAGGATATTTAGGAATGAGGCAGCTGTCATGAGGGTTGATAGCCAGTAATATCATTGGCTTTTACTAAGATTGACTAGGTTTACATTACAAATACTTGTTTGAAACTTAAATATAATGTAAAGGCCATAATAGCGTCTTGTCCTTGGGACATACTCAAGAATTGGCAGATATATTTCATGTCACCACTATTATTATTATTCTATTACACACCAACCCGTTTCTGGTGCAGGTTCTTCCACACCAATTCAAGCCCTTCTCCCCTCCCTCACCTCCATCCACATGGTCCAGTTGGAGAAAGATACAAGCGCCAGCCCAAATCAGAAAGATTCCCAAACGTGGTGCCATGGCAGCTTACCTTGCTGGGACTGAAAACATCAATAGCCCCTGCCTTTTTATCTACCCCCTTAGACCTTACCCCACAGCTCCATGACCTGATAAAAATCAACCTCACCAGGGGAGTGCTTGTGCATTCCTAAGCCTGAGAGCATGAAGTTCAAGTTTATCTCTCAGGTAGCATGCAGAGAACATTGGCTAGCTATATAAAGTCTCTGAGGTTCACTAGTTTAAAATGTAGTAAAAATGTTTGTAACATATTTTTCAGTTCCAGTGCCTGATGACCCAGCAAAGGAATCACGGAGAGATGAAAAGACCATTTTCTCTCATGGTGTTCGACACCATCCATCTCATTTCCTGACCACAGTCTCAGCATCAGGTACAAGGCTCAACCAGCTTCTTGTAAGAGACTCAAAGCAACCTGATGAGGCAGCCATGCAGGGTTCCATTTGAAGGAGGGGGAGGAAACTGAGGCTCAGAGAACTCCTCAAGGGCACAGGGTGAGTTGGGGCAGATCCACTGTTAGACTCACCTGGTCTAGTGGGCATTTTCATAGTGAAAGTTTCCCTAACACATGCCAAACTCAACCATATTGATTGTCTCCAAATACCTTCCCCATCGTGGCTCAAAACTCAAGACAAATTGGAAACACAACCCATCTTCAGACGAGAGCAGAAAGACCTGGAGCTCTTCTCTACTCGTGATGAAATCATTCCCTTGCGCTGAACCTCAGTTTTCTCACTTACAAAATGCACATAACAATCCCTTCCATACAGTGTGATGTGAGTTTTGTATACTGAGAACTTTAACCTGGCATAAGGACTATGTATACAATAGGTGCTCCTTGAACACCAGCTCACCATTGGTGGGAATACATGGGTCCTTCTGTCTGTCCTCCCTGCCTCCTTCTACCCTTCCAATTTAACCACACACTGTGTAGTGAAAGGTAGAGTATCTCCACTCTCACCTCAAAAAGTGTCACCTTTTTGAAGGCAACTGCACAGGCCTAACCTTCAGAACACCTCTCCTAGATGACTCCAATTGCCAGCTCATTTTCCTTGATGCTTCAGTCATCAAATAAACACATACCTATGGACATTGGCCAAAACAACAACAACTTCCAGAGGCAAACTCTAAGACACATCTATATGCTACAAGTTTGGGGAGCTTTGGGTAAAAAAAGCAGTGATCTAGCCACATTTTAAAAGAGAAATCTAGGGAACACGATGGCCCAAGTAGGACTTGATAAGCAGCCACATATCCTTGGGGATCTAGAAGTCTGTGCTCATGGGCAGGGCTAAAAGAGAGAAAAGATTGGCCTAGCTGTCTACTTCGTCCAGGCTGAATGTAAGTCTTTGTGTCCACAAAAGTAAAACCTGATGTGTAATTGTCCACTGCCTAAACTTTAAATGTGTGTCCCAGTTCATACAAAGATCCACCAGCACATGGTGGAAGCCAAACTGACTCAAGATATTTCAACACCACCTCTGACCCATCACTGGCTCACCACTAAGCTATGCTGAAACAGAGATGTCTCCTCAGAAGCCAGGTTTAAAGAGGAAAACAAGAACTTATAAAAGAACAACTGAGCAGGGACATCAGCAGTCATGGTGGGGCAAGCTGACTCCACTGAATTAGTCCAGCAAGGGACTAATGCAACAAATAAGGGGCTACAAATAAGGTTAGGGAGTGAATCACAATCCAGAGCGGTCACAATCTGCTATCTAAATGCATGTTTTTTGACAAAAAAAATTATGAGATATGCAAAGAAACAGGAAAAAAAATGTCCTCTACACAGGAAAACTACCAATCAGTAGGAGCTATCTCTGAGCAGTGTAGATGGTGAACTTACCAGACAAAGACTCCAAAGCATATATTATGTATATGTTCAAAGGATGAAAAGAAGCTATGTTATGGACTTAAAAGAAAGTAGCCTGACATTGACCAATCAAATACAGAATACCAATAGAGAATTAAAAATTATTTTTTTAAAAAAAGGACCAAGTGGAAACGCTAGAGTGTAAAAGTATAATTACAAACATTTAAAACTCACTACAGGGGCTCCACAGGAGATTTGAGATGGCAAATGGACCAGTGAACTTGATGATAGATCAATAGAGATTCTCCAATCAGAAGAAAAGAGTGAAGAAGAGAGCTTCAGAGCTTTATGGGATAACATCAGGTCTAGCAACATATGCGTAATGGGGTCACCAGGAGGAGAAGAGAGGAAAGGGCAGAGAAAATAATAAGATCCATTTGAGGAGTACCGCCATCTTAACAATGTTAAGTCTCCTCAACCATGAACATGGGATGTCTTTCCATTGATTTAGGTCTTCCTCAATTTCTCTCCACAATGTTTTGTACACTATGAACACATGGATTTTGTGGCACACAGAGTTTTCTTCAGTGAAATTCTTTTTAATAACAATGGTAAAGGGAAGTTTCTTGGATGCTTACACTGAGTTCCACAACCTGGGTGGTTATTCAATCAGCAGGAGAGATGACACTGAGTTTTTCTCTTCCAGAGATTGAATGCTCTTGATAGTCATCAGAAAGTTCTAGACATCTCCCCAGGGATTGTTAACCACCTGCATCAACTTCATGAATTTTCATGATAGGACTTTTCCATTGAACTAAGAGAACGAGGGTACACCTCCTCCTCTGATTATCAGAAAGCCGGCAACTTACAGACCCTGCTTATTCACTCTTCTCTTAAGTGCTACACCCAGGTGGCCCTGGGGGGTGTCCAATGTTCTCCTCCCCCAGGCTGTGAATATATGAGACTTCTATACTGATGTCAATCTCATCTGTGTAGGTGTTGTGTGTTTGGTCATCTCACTGCATTTAAGTTGGTGTATCTCTTGGTTGGTGAATAGAAGGTGATCAGAACAACGCAGCTACTTCCCTCATGATCAAGCACTACCATCAAAGTGCAAGGAGTGTAAGCAGTGGTCCACTTCTCTGGTAATTTGCAGACCTCTATCCTCCTCCTACTATGGGGAATCTGCTATGATTCTCACTGTTTCTGTTGTTATACCCCACACTGAAAAAGTGAAAAAGTGGGGCTGGCCCAGTGGCACAGCAGTAAGTTTTCACATTCTTCTTCACTGGCCCGAGGTTCGCTGGTTGCAGACCTACGTACCCCCTCGAAAGCCAAGCTGTGGCTCGCATCCCACATATAAAGTAGAGGAAGATGGGCATGATGTTAGCTCAGGGCCTGTCATGCTCAGCAAAAGAGGAAGATTGGCAGCTGATGTTAGCTCAGGGCTATTCTTCAAAAAACAAAGACAAAAGAAAAAATTTGCCTTTCCTCTCCTTCCTCTCAGTCCTTCCCCCCAAATCCATCTCTGTCTCTATTCATCAATTTCTGTCTCTCAGACCTGACACAAATTTCTCAGTAAATTCATGATTCCACAAAATACAGGAGATTATTTGTGACACTCAAAGATGCTAGGAAAAGATTTAACGGGAATCTTGGCTTAATGGAGTTTCACCTATTCGATCTTTTTAGAAGGGAAATAGAGTAGGAAATTTTTAGTGGGACATACAAATATATGGTTTGCAGGGGAGTTTCAAAACTGAATTATCAAAGTTCACTGTGTTTATTACGGGCTGTCCACGTTAGTCACTCTTATTATAGGTGGAATAAACTACTCCTAGAGAAAGAGTGATAAAGATAGAAAAGGAAAGAAGACTGCTCCTACCTTTTCTTTTTTGCCATTCTCCCTTGTAGCCCTGACAGACTCCTGTCCTCAAGGAGGATCGATATTTGTTTATTAGTTATCACCCCACCCTAACACAAGAAATGAGCTATCCTTGCTGCTCACCTTGCCTTAATCAATTATTGCCGGAGTCCAGCTCCAGCAGAGTCCAGGTTCCTGAGGGAGAGACGGAGTCGGTGCAGTGAAAGAGGGGATGTGAGACTTGAGTTGGTGCAATCAAGTCTGTCTTTACTGTGCACAAGTGTCGTTTTTATATTTTTCAGGATTATTACAGAAATAGCTCTACAAATATTCTCAGACAGATATGGAAGTACAAAGCAAGTCTGTCTTTACTGGTATTTACAGCGTTTTTATATCTTTTTCAGCAGGAGATAAATATAGCAGTACAGATGTTCTTGCAGAATAAACCAAAAAGCAATCATTGATAAGTATAATCTTTTGGGAACCAAGTTAACTTTTAGGGGGGCAGAAGTTAACTATCTTTTCCTGCACAAAAGCGACTTCAGCAATTAAAAAAAGACCTCTACAATGTTCCTCCAAACACATGCAGGGGAACAATACACTTTTCAACAACTAACACATGCAGGAACACTCCAATCGACCACAGAGGAAGAGGTACATCCACTCCCACCAGGGAAACTGGGGGAAGAGCAAAACATCAATCAGAAGGAGGCAGCTGCTTTGATCCAAATATTCTCTTCAGTACGAACCCCTCATTAGGGAGAAAAGTTCTCCCACTATCTATGTGTGTCAGGGGGAACTTGCCCCTTGCAATATTCTGAAGGCTTATGCAGGTGGTCACATATTTTTCTCAGCACCAACCCCGCGGGGGGAGCATGCTCTTTTCTTTAAAGCGGCCATCTGGAAAAATTACAGCATGAGTAGGAAAATGGGGTATAAGACAAAGGGAAGAAAAACAAGTTTTTAAAGTTCAGCATAGCTTGGGGAAAGGCCGGCTCTTCATATTCTTGCGGAGGGGTGCCCTGCACCCCTCGGCTCTTCTTGATCGGCTGGACCCTGTCAAACAGCCGATCGAATGCTGCCTTGGCCCCTGGCAAATTATGTCACTGAAACTTTCAAGGGATGTGGTATCTGTTTCAGCTGATCATGTTCTCTCCTTGCACCACCATTACTCCATTCTACTCAATGTCTACCACACTTAGTTTTCCCCAGAACACAGCTCTTCATTATTTTTCCTACTCCAGGAACCTAGTGACATCATAAAATAAAAGAGGTGACAAAGAGGTTAGTGATCAGGAATCGGAGAAGAGGAGGTCATGAGTAGGGTGTGGGGAAGGAGGGAGAGGAAAGGATAGGGAATGGAAAGAGGGGGTGAAAGCAAAGAAGGTGGGGAGATGGAGAACAATGGGAAAAGGAGGAGAGAGAGGCTAAGAGAAGAGGAGGGGGACAGGGGAGAGAAACAGAAGAGCTGTAATATAAACTACGTGTACGACACTGTGTTAAGAGCTGTATCTCATAGAATCTCACCTGAGTCCTAGTGGAAGGATTAAAGTGTCACCCTTTGATACATAAGACAGAAAAAACTCAGAAGAATTTGAATAATTTGCCTAAGATGCAATAGCTAATAAAAAGTGGGGCTGATACCCAGGGGTATCAGACTCTAAATCCTCAATCCATATATACTGTGCAGCCTTCAGGATGGGGTGAAGATACGTAGGTGCTGAAATTGAAGAGACAATGTGATGTAGTCATAAGAATATTTGTTCCAAATTCCATCGTGCCAATGAAATTGTCCTTTATGAGTCTCAGTTTTCCCTTCTATGTATGGTAACAGTCAACCTCCACTGCAAGATTTTGGTGGGGATTCTATGAGTTCATACTCAGAAGGAAGGACATTGTCAGATGCTCAAGAGAGAAACCCTGTCCTCTCCAGCGGTGTTGATTTGGGTACAACTGAGATCAAGCAGGCTTGGGATTGGTGGCAGAGAGTGAGTTGTGAAACGTCAAGTCATAGACAGTGACCCGAAGTAAGGAAAAGGAAAGAGACATTTCCAAGGAGATATATTCTGGTTCAGAGAATTCTAACCAGATCAAAGGTAAAGACTCACTTTTCAAATCAAGAAATATCAGCTAATGGAAGAAATGAGGCACAAAGGAGAATATACAGAGAAGGAAACAATGACCATTTCTAGATCTCTAATTCTATTAAGGTAGTGAAAAGCCTTTGATGTAGAGAAAGACAATGAGCCAACAAGGAAAATGCGGAGAAATATGCAGATTCAGATATGAGAGCTGGACAAAGAACACTTCCTTTGTTTCCAGAACAAGCAAAGGCACCTTCACAAATTCTCTCAATTTATTTTCTTTCTTTCTTTTTTTTAAAGAACACTGTATTGGGTTTTCTGCATAAATGTATATCTCATCACAAAAAAGAGAATGCCAAAACATATCAAAAGATCAACATACCATAGCCAAGTTGAATTTTTTGAGGCAAAGCAATGCAGGCTCAGATTTAGAAAACCTAACAACTATAGCAACAGATTAAATACAAACATCACACAAAATCAGTACCACAGGAGAACATGATTCAATTGCCCCTTCCACCAGCCTGGGGAAATTTAAATTTGGCATTGCTGACTCCTGGACTGGGAAGTGATGTGGATAGTAGCTAACATTTGTGGAACATTTCCCATGAGGTGAGCATAGGCTAAGAGCTTTGGAGGCATTCTCCACTTAAAACTCACAACCTTTAATTCCCCTGCTAACCTTTGAGTGAGATATTGTTTATTAATTTCTTTACATTGAAGGAAATGAACTCTCAGAGAGTTCATGTATCTTGGCCAAGGTCTCACAGCAAAGAAGTAGATGAACTAGGAATGAAACCCCAGCTCTCATTTTACTTTTGGTTTTTTAGCAGTAGAAACTTCATAAAATACTACAATCTATGTCAAAACCCTCTATATAAAATATAGCAGTTGTGTGTGATGGTGATTAAGACAGTAAGAAAACACTGATAATTATAATCAAGAAAATTATCTTGAATTCCTAAAATAAAAGTACATCTATCACACAGTTAAGCTGTACCCCAGGGCTCAGAACAGTACCTGGCTCTAGAAAGCATTGAATAAATATTACTGACCCCACGTGGGTCGTATTCAAACTCTCATAGATAAGAGTGTCATTTTCTGATGGCCTCTTTTTTCCTTAGACGAAATTGATTCAGTCCCTTCCCTCGTCCAATCCTAAGTTCTTTTTCTCCATCTTATGTTGTGAGTTTGGGGATAAAGTGACAGGTTTATCTTTGCTTTTGGTGTTTTCTTTCACTTTATCTTTAATGCTATCCTTGAGTATTTGCTAATCTGTTCTGATGCATAGCTACAATTCTCTCATTTGGTCTACTTGTCTCCTTACTCTGTGCTTTGTAACCCCTTTCTCCCTCTTTTTCCAAGTATGTGAGCCTTCTTGAGGATTTCTTGGAGAGGGTCTCGTGGCTACAAACTCCTTTAGCTTCTGTTTATCTGGGGATGTTTTTATTTCTCCATCATTTCTGAAGGATATTTTTGCTGGATAGAGTATTCTTGGCTGAAAGCTTTTGTCCATTGAAGACATGAACATGTCTTTCCAGTATCTTGAAGTCTGTAAGCTTTCTGCAGAGAAATCCTCTTAAAGCCTGATAAGGGTTCCTTTGTAGATTATTTTCTTCTGCCCTGCTGCCCTTAGTATTTTTTCTTTGTCATTCACTTTTGCCAGTTTCACTACTAGATGCCTTGCAGTAGGTCTTTTTATATTGACATATTTAGGAGATCTTATAGCCTCTTCCACATGGATTTCCATTTCCTCCCCTAGGTTTGGGTAGTTTACTGCTCTTGTTTATTTGAAAGAGCTTTCTGCTCCATTCTCCTTCTCTTCTCCCTCTTGAAGACCTATAATTCTTCTATTGCATTTCCTAATTGAGCCAGCTATTTCTCAGAGACTTTCTTCATTTCTTTTTAGTCTTAGTTCTCTCTCCTCCTCTATCTGGAGCATTTCAATATGTCTACCCTCAATTATGCTGATCTGCTCCTTTGTGATGTCTGCTCGAGCATTCAGGGAATCCATATTTTGTTTTATCTCATACATTGTGTCTCTGATCTCCAATATTTCTGATTGATTCTTTTTTATAATTTCAATCTGTTTTGATAGGGGTTCCTTTCTAGGCTGTTTTCTTCTGCCTTGCTGCCCTTAATATTTTTTTTTTGTCATTGACTTTTTCCAGTTTTAATAGTATATGCCTTGGAGAAGATCTTTTCCATTGATGTAATTAGGAGTTCTATTGACTGCATGCACTTGTAATCCCAGTTACTTGCCGAGATTTGGGAATTCTCAGCTATTATTTCTTTGAACAAGCTCTCTGCTCCATTTTCCCTCCTTCTCCCTCTGGAATACCTAAAACCCTTAGGTTGCATTTCCTGAGTGAGTTGGATATTTCTCAAAAACTTCTTCATTTTTAAAAAATTTTGTTCTCTCTCCTCCTCCACCGGAAGCATTTCTAGATTTCTATCTTTTAGGTCACTTATTCTCTCCTCCATATTGTCAGCTCTATTATGTACGGTTTCCAGATGATTTTTTATCTCATCAATTGTGTTCTTCATATCCAGAATTTCTGTATAGTTTCTGCATAGTTTTTTAAAGTGTTTCAGTCTCTTAAGAGAAGTAATCCTTCAGCTCATTAAGTTTATTCCTGAGCTCATTGAACTGGATTTCTGAATTTTCCTGTAACCTGTTGAGTTTCTTTATGACAACTATTTTGGCTTCTGTCTCATTCAGAATGTAAATTTCCATGACTTCATGATTGGTTTCTGGAGACTTGTCATTTTCCTTCTGCTCTGAAGTGTTACTGTAGGACCTCAGTGTTTGATGAATTGATCCTTTCCTGGCACATTTTTGGTAGTATAAGTCTGCAGGTTCCACCTACCATCAGTGGAGGGAGGAGGAGCAGTGTTTTCTGAACCTTCCCCGTCTGATGGAAGTTGCGCCACGAGGGCTGCTCTTTGTGAGCACAGCCTGGCCAAAGACAGTTGGTGGGTCACTGTCTTGCAGGCAGGGCCATTGGGCTGGGCAGAGGACCAGGTGAGCTGCTGTGCTAAGTAGATGTGGCATGTTTTTTGTGCACGTGTTGGCACTGCATTCACATGTTTGGCTGAGTTACTGCAGTTGCTGGGTTGGGAGCATCTGTGGATGCTGGGCCACCATCACTGAGTGGGAAGTGTTCCCATGGGTTATGCTGCTATGGCATAGTGGTCGCTCCCTCATGCTGAGCAACCACTCCAAAAGTGTTTGTGGAAAGGCCAGGTTGCCCCTGCCTCCACTCCCAGTCAGGTCAGCCTCTGTGTGACGCTCTGTGACCTCAATTCCTCTCCCAAGGATAGGGAGGGGCCTTCTCACCTAGTTGCACTGCTTCGTGAGGATCCAGTCCACCTACCTGCAGATGCATAGCTGTGTGGATCTCCCAAGCTTCCTATGGTGCTGTGTAGGAACTCCTCTGTAGGTTAATGAGTGCCCATTTGGTAGTAACTTAGAGGGGAGAGACAAAGAGAACAACTCACTCAGCCATGCTGCTGACATCATGAGCCAAATCCCTTGAGCATTTCTAATATAGGACTTTAACTTCTTTATTTTGCATTTTGCTAGCCAGCTTTCCTAGCACCATTTGTTGAAAAGTCTATTGTTTTGTCCATTGAATGGTCTTGGCACACTTGTCAAAAATCATTTGACCACCAGTTTGAAGGTTTCTTTCTGGTCTCTCAGTTCTGTTCCATGTTCTTTGAAAAGGTGAGAATCACCTTGTGTTGATTACTGCGGCTTCGCACTAAGTTTTGAAATTGGGAAGTGTGAGTCCTCCAATGTTGTTCTTTCAGGTCAACACTGTTTAGGCTATTCTGAGTCCATGAATTTCCATACACATTTTAGGATCAGATTGGCATTTTTGCACAGAAGACAACTGAGGATTCCATAAGGATAGAATTGCATCTGGAAGCCAATTTAGGAGTATTACCATCTTAACAATATTAAGTCTTCCAATCCATGAACGTGGGATCTTTAAATAATTTCAGCCTTTCTTAATTGCCTTCAATACTATTTAAATTTTTATGAGTATAAATCACGTGCTTCTTTGGTTAAATTTAATTCTAAGTATTTTATTATCTTTGATATTATTGCAAATGGAATAGTTTTCTTCATCTTTTTTGGATTGTTCATTGCCAGTGTATCAAATACAATTGACTTTCAATTCATTTTGTACCTTACAACTTTGTGTATGAGTCACATTTTCTTGTATCATTGCATGCCTGAATTTTCTTGTTACGACCTGGACATTTTATAGAATATATTGTGCAAACTCTGCACAATGATTACTACCTACCCAGGGCTTGTGGTTTACAATTTTGGTGACTTGGCTGGACTCTTTCAGTGATGTCCATTTTCTATGCAGGGTGCCTCCGTGGGCGTACGCCCAGTCACCCTGGAGAGATGGTCATTGGAGCAGGGCTGTCTGAGTATCTTTTCCCCTGATCTCATGATGTTGTTCATAATGTTATTTTCATCACACAGAGTTGCGGGTTGGTGTGCTTGGCGAGGATCATAAAGTAGCTCGGATCTCACAGACTCTTGTTCTGACTGATATTTAGTGTATTTTCTTGAATAAATGTGTCTCTCAAATCGGTTCAGAGGGACAAGAATAGAAATTTCTACCTGGCTCTCTGGGACCACACGAGGAGCCTTTCTACGCTCCTTTACTGGATAGTCCTTAAACTGACCTGGTTTCAGATTCCAGTGAAATACCAACTTGAACATCATAGAGGCCAAGAGTGGTAAACTCCCTGTATGGTGACAAAAGGCCATCCCCAATGCAATACCCACTATTCTAGATCTCTCTGGGGTGCTCATGCACCAGAAGAAAGATTAGGCGTTAACTTCAAGGCCCTTTTTTATTTGGGGCACACATGAATTTTACTTTGTCTCATTCAAGCCCTGTTATGTACTGATATATTATTTTTCTAGAATATCTGTTTTTTAAAAAAGAAAAGGATAGCAGGTATTTGAAATATGTCTGAGGACCAAGGAGGTGCCACGTTCTGCATATAACACCTTATGCCAGGGCAAACAAGGCAGCCCATCAGGTCCTTGAAAAGATTCCAAACCTCAGAAAAATGGAAAGTTTAGTTGCAAGTACAGAGTGGATGGACGGGAAGCACATGATCAGCACTCCTTATATTGGGAGTCAGAGACTATCTCCAGGAAGAAATAACATTTCACCTAAGTCAGGAAAGAAAAGTCATTTAAGACAGGGACCAGCTCTCCATACCCTCTGGGACCCTCCTCCCCCCCGCACTCCAGTGGCCTCCACACTACACCATCAACATTCAATCAAACCCACAGAAAAGACAACTCTGATGTGTGTTATGTTCCATCACCACACAGGGTCTGGAGGAGGAGAGGGCCAGGACATGAAGATCCTGTGTGATCAAGCTGGGCACACTGAGACCCTCCCATTGGAATGATGGTTCCTTTCATGAACGGGAAACAGAACCACACCTGCAGAGAAAGTGGTTTATTGATTGAATTCAGGCACAGTGGGAACAAAGTGGAGTTTCAGGGAAAGTTTTGCACCTCTGTTGCACAGAGTGTCACCTTTATGCTTGAGATTTCTTGATTTTCTTCACGCAGATTTCAAAGGCTTCATTGCATTCATGGCCATGGGTTAGATGCACTGTACAGCAATTTAACAAGGTGTTGCTGTCCATGTTAAGGAGTTCTACTTATTTTTCCAGTCAGTCACATGAGTGCCAAGCTGTTTCTCTTTTCCTCCTTGTTCTATCTGCTCTTCCCTATCTCTACTCCTGCTTTCACATGCTTGCTCATAAGATTATATTTCACTGTCTCTTCCTCTCTGTCTCTCACCTTTTCTCCCTGTACGTTCTCCTGCCACTAATCCTCCCCAGATACTCGTCGTTCCATTTTTAACCCTGCAAACTCTCTTTCTTCTTCCTTTTCTAACTCTTCATCTTTTGTATTTTGTCTTTTTTCCCTTACTCATCTTGTACCTTTTCTCTCCTTTTTCCTCTCCCTCCTCTCCAAACCTCTGCTCCTCACTCTTCCTCCTACATCCTTTCTATCTCTGTCCACCCCTCCACCTGTCTCCTCTTGCCTTCTCACACCTCTCTGTGTCATCTTTTTCTGTCTCTTTCTCCAGCTCTGTCTCATGCCTGATCACTCGCACCTTTTCTCATCATCCCCAGGACACTTACCTTTTTATTACTAGCAATATTTCCAAGCTCCATGATGATCATAGTTAGGAGTGACTGAGCACCAAGAAATGCGAAAAAGACTCCCATCAGTTGTGCAACGGTCATATGTTTGGCCACGGTAGACAAAGGGAAAGACACATTTGGCATAGTCTGAAAGTACAAGGAATGGGTGAGAAAGTGCTTCATAGAAAACATTTTCTGTGTGTTATCAAGAGAAAGGGACATGAATGCAACATGTTAGTAAAGACAAGGTAAAGCCTGAGACTTCCATCTAGTGAGCAATTATGGAAGTACCCCCCTCACGAGGGAATCCTCATGTTCACCACGTGAGCATAAGCTCCATACTCACCTGTGGCAGCACAATATTTCCAACTCCCTGAATAAGTGCCAGTTAAGGAACACCAACGGTAAAACGAATCAGTCCTAGTGCAATCGTAATACCGATAGCCTCGATAGTTGAATGGAAAAACACATTTATTTTCTGCAAAAAGCAAAGACGTTGTCTCCATCAGCTCTTCAGGTTATCATTAGCTCTGCGGTAACTCTTGCAAAATTTCTATTCCAGCTAGCTCATCATCACCAAGGGCCTGCCATGTAGAAAGCCCTTTACTAAGCATCAGGGATATTAAGGTCAATGTGAAGTGATCTCTACCCTCAGGGACTAGGAAAGGCTCTTTAACTTCCAGTGACATTTACCCAGAGGCATTTCCATGGATATTGGAGCTCCAGGCAATGGACGAGCTTGCCAGACAACAGAGTAGCCTGATTTTGCACCATAACTTTTGTCACCTGTTATTCTGTTGTGTCGAGATCTGTAGTTTCTGCTTTCCCACATTCAATACCAAAAGTCTAAAGAGATTCTATCTCTGTGAACACAGGCAATTTCTTGTTCTTATCATTAATATTCTGCCTCACATCACATGGAAGCATGATTTTTATCTGTGCCACAATCATGGCAGATCTAAGATAGTTTCAATGTGCACTGATTTAGCCATTTTAATGGATCAAAGATGAAAATTCCAGAAAGACAGAGGGCTTTGTGGTTATGTGGACCTGGCCAAGGCATCTTTAGACTTGATGAATTCTGTCAGCCTCATCAGTGGATTTCCTGGTCACAGATGTCAACTCTCCACAACTCACGTGCATATTCCTGTTGAAAACTATCTCCCTACCCAATCCTACTTCATGCCTCTTGGGCAAGCCCCCTTATTCGAACACCATCCCTTGGAATGAGGCCCTATTTACCTTGGCATCTGGCACCGGCCCTGAAGCCCCGACCTGGAGTCAGATTCCAGCCCCCCTCTCTATAGGCTGCTTAGCCTATAGAGGGCCCCTTGTTTCTCACGGATACCCTGGAGATGTGTACACTCACATCTCCAATTATTGAGAAGGCAAACTTACCTCTTGCATGTAAATATCTCATAAGAATCTCAAGCACAGTTCCCTCTCCAGACATTAATCTGATTTATTTGATTGTTGGTTTTTTTCATTATTTTCCAAATGGATTACCTGGTGTCACTGTAGCAGAATGTTTGGTCATAATCAGCTGCTGATCTGGAAAAATTCAGGAGTAGAGGAGATGGAAGGAGATGGGACAAGAACAAAATTAAGGCACTCTGAATACATTCTATAGTATGACATGCTCTGCATCTATAACTTTCTTCTTTTTCACACTAAAATTTTATAAATATTTTATTGCAGTAAGAAGACTTAACATGAGATCTTACTAGTTAACACATTTTTTTAAACATTGGCAACTGAGCTAACATCTGTTGCCAATCTTCATTTTACCTTCTTCTTTTTCTTTTCCCCAAAGCCTTCCAGTACATAGCTGTATACTCTATTTGTAGGTTCTCTGATTATGCTACGTGGGACGCCGCCTCAGCGTGGCCTGATGAACGGTGCCATGTCCGCACCCAGGATCCAAACCAGTGAAACCCTGGGCTGCTGAAGCAGAGCATACAAACTTAACCATTTGGCTATGGGGCTGGCCCCCTACTTAACACATTTTTAATTGTAGGTTCTAGTAATCTACTATACAATGTACTGATTAGAAGTAGCAATACTATATTATTTTCACATTTTGACATCCATGTTTTTTCTTTTTTTTTTTTTAAGTAGATTACCTGGGTTCACTGTAGTAGAATGGTCAGCCCCCGTCGTCTGCAGATCTGGACAAATTCAGGAGAAGAGGAGATGAATGGAGATGGGATCAGAACAAAATTTATGTACTTTGATTACATTCTATAGTAGGACCTGCTCTGCATCTATAACTTTCTTTTTTTCACACTAAAGTTTTATAAGCATTTTTCTCATGCTAGGAACACTTAACACGAGATCTTCCCACTTAACACATTTTTCTTAAACATTGGCAACAAAGCTAACATCTGTTGCCAATCTTCTTTTTTTTTCTTCTTCTTATTCTTTTCCTCAAAGCCCCCCAGTACATAGCTGTATATTCTAGTTGTAGGTTCCTCTGATTGTGCCATGTGGGATGCTGCCTCAGCATGGCCTGATGAGTGGTGCCATGTCTGCGCCCAGGATCCAAACTGGTGACACCCTAGCCTGTTGAAGCAGAGCACACGAACTTAACCACTTGGCTATGGGGCTGGGACCCCAATTAACACATTTTTAATTATAGGGTTCTAGTAATCTACTATACAATGTAGTGATGGCAATTAACAATACTGTATTTTTTTTTACATTTTTACATCCATGGTTTGTCTAAACAGATAACACTCTGGATGTGAGTACTAGAGGGCTAAACATAACAGATAAGTAAGATTCTTACACTTTCTCACTGTTATTATACTGCCACAAATGAATTACACCACAGAAATCATAAGATTTTACATGAGACTACGCTTTTCCTGTTATTCCAAATATTGAATTATATTTCCATCAAAAACTCTTCCTTTGAACAATTTAGCTAACCCTGTATAGAGGCTGCCCATGGCTGGGACATTGGAAGGATATTTAGGAATGAGGCAGCTGTCATGAGGGTTGATAGCCAGTAATATCATTGGCTTTTACTAAGATTGACTAGGTTTACATTACAAATACTTGTTTGAAACTTAAATATAATGTAAAGGCCATAATAGCGTCTTGTCCTTGGGACATACTCAAGAATTGGCAGATATATTTCATGTCACCACTATTATTATTATTCTATTACACACCAACCCGTTTCTGGTGCAGGTTCTTCCACACCAATTCAAGCCCTTCTCCCCTCCCTCACCTCCATCCACATGGTCCAGTTGGAGAAAGATACAAGCGCCAGCCCAAATCAGAAAGATTCCCAAACGTGGTGCCATGGCAGCTTACCTTGCTGGGACTGAAAACATCAATAGCCCCTGCCTTTTTATCTACCCCCTTAGACCTTACCCCACAGCTCCATGACCTGATAAAAATCAACCTCACCAGGGGAGTGCTTGTGCATTCCTAAGCCTGAGAGCATGAAGTTCAAGTTTATCTCTCAGGTAGCATGCAGAGAACATTGGCTAGCTATATAAAGTCTCTGAGGTTCACTAGTTTAAAATGTAGTAAAAATGTTTGTAACATATTTTTCAGTTCCAGTGCCTGATGACCCAGCAAAGGAATCACGGAGAGATGAAAAGACCATTTTCTCTCATGGTGTTCGACACCATCCATCTCATTTCCTGACCACAGTCTCAGCATCAGGTACAAGGCTCAACCAGCTTCTTGTAAGAGACTCAAAGCAACCTGATGAGGCAGCCATGCAGGGTTCCATTTGAAGGAGGGGGAGGAAACTGAGGCTCAGAGAACTCCTCAAGGGCACAGGGTGAGTTGGGGCAGATCCACTGTTAGACTCACCTGGTCTAGTGGGCATTTTCATAGTGAAAGTTTCCCTAACACATGCCAAACTCAACCATATTGATTGTCTCCAAATACCTTCCCCATCGTGGCTCAAAACTCAAGACAAATTGGAAACACAACCCATCTTCAGACGAGAGCAGAAAGACCTGGAGCTCTTCTCTACTCGTGATGAAATCATTCCCTTGCGCTGAACCTCAGTTTTCTCACTTACAAAATGCACATAACAATCCCTTCCATACAGTGTGATGTGAGTTTTGTATACTGAGAACTTTAACCTGGCATAAGGACTATGTATACAATAGGTGCTCCTTGAACACCAGCTCACCATTGGTGGGAATACATGGGTCCTTCTGTCTGTCCTCCCTGCCTCCTTCTACCCTTCCAATTTAACCACACACTGTGTAGTGAAAGGTAGAGTATCTCCACTCTCACCTCAAAAAGTGTCACCTTTTTGAAGGCAACTGCACAGGCCTAACCTTCAGAACACCTCTCCTAGATGACTCCAATTGCCAGCTCATTTTCCTTGATGCTTCAGTCATCAAATAAACACATACCTATGGACATTGGCCAAAACAACAACAACTTCCAGAGGCAAACTCTAAGACACATCTATATGCTACAAGTTTGGGGAGCTTTGGGTAAAAAAAGCAGTGATCTAGCCACATTTTAAAAGAGAAATCTAGGGAACACGATGGCCCAAGTAGGACTTGATAAGCAGCCACATATCCTTGGGGATCTAGAAGTCTGTGCTCATGGGCAGGGCTAAAAGAGAGAAAAGATTGGCCTAGCTGTCTACTTCGTCCAGGCTGAATGTAAGTCTTTGTGTCCACAAAAGTAAAACCTGATGTGTAATTGTCCACTGCCTAAACTTTAAATGTGTGTCCCAGTTCATACAAAGATCCACCAGCACATGGTGGAAGCCAAACTGACTCAAGATATTTCAACACCACCTCTGACCCATCACTGGCTCACCACTAAGCTATGCTGAAACAGAGATGTCTCCTCAGAAGCCAGGTTTAAAGAGGAAAACAAGAACTTATAAAAGAACAACTGAGCAGGGACATCAGCAGTCATGGTGGGGCAAGCTGACTCCACTGAATTAGTCCAGCAAGGGACTAATGCAACAAATAAGGGGCTACAAATAAGGTTAGGGAGTGAATCACAATCCAGAGCGGTCACAATCTGCTATCTAAATGCATGTTTTTTGACAAAAAAAATTATGAGATATGCAAAGAAACAGGAAAAAAAATGTCCTCTACACAGGAAAACTACCAATCAGTAGGAGCTATCTCTGAGCAGTGTAGATGGTGAACTTACCAGACAAAGACTCCAAAGCATATATTATGTATATGTTCAAAGGATGAAAAGAAGCTATGTTATGGACTTAAAAGAAAGTAGCCTGACATTGACCAATCAAATACAGAATACCAATAGAGAATTAAAAATTATTTTTTTAAAAAAAGGACCAAGTGGAAACGCTAGAGTGTAAAAGTATAATTACAAACATTTAAAACTCACTACAGGGGCTCCACAGGAGATTTGAGATGGCAAATGGACCAGTGAACTTGATGATAGATCAATAGAGATTCTCCAATCAGAAGAAAAGAGTGAAGAAGAGAGCTTCAGAGCTTTATGGGATAACATCAGGTCTAGCAACATATGCGTAATGGGGTCACCAGGAGGAGAAGAGAGGAAAGGGCAGAGAAAATAATAAGATCCATTTGAGGAGTACCGCCATCTTAACAATGTTAAGTCTCCTCAACCATGAACATGGGATGTCTTTCCATTGATTTAGGTCTTCCTCAATTTCTCTCCACAATGTTTTGTACACTATGAACACATGGATTTTGTGGCACACAGAGTTTTCTTCAGTGAAATTCTTTTTAATAACAATGGTAAAGGGAAGTTTCTTGGATGCTTACACTGAGTTCCACAACCTGGGTGGTTATTCAATCAGCAGGAGAGATGACACTGAGTTTTTCTCTTCCAGAGATTGAATGCTCTTGATAGTCATCAGAAAGTTCTAGACATCTCCCCAGGGATTGTTAACCACCTGCATCAACTTCATGAATTTTCATGATAGGACTTTTCCATTGAACTAAGAGAACGAGGGTACACCTCCTCCTCTGATTATCAGAAAGCCGGCAACTTACAGACCCTGCTTATTCACTCTTCTCTTAAGTGCTACACCCAGGTGGCCCTGGGGGGTGTCCAATGTTCTCCTCCCCCAGGCTGTGAATATATGAGACTTCTATACTGATGTCAATCTCATCTGTGTAGGTGTTGTGTGTTTGGTCATCTCACTGCATTTAAGTTGGTGTATCTCTTGGTTGGTGAATAGAAGGTGATCAGAACAACGCAGCTACTTCCCTCATGATCAAGCACTACCATCAAAGTGCAAGGAGTGTAAGCAGTGGTCCACTTCTCTGGTAATTTGCAGACCTCTATCCTCCTCCTACTATGGGGAATCTGCTATGATTCTCACTGTTTCTGTTGTTATACCCCACACTGAAAAAGTGAAAAAGTGGGGCTGGCCCAGTGGCACAGCAGTAAGTTTTCACATTCTTCTTCACTGGCCCGAGGTTCGCTGGTTGCAGACCTACGTACCCCCTCGAAAGCCAAGCTGTGGCTCGCATCCCACATATAAAGTAGAGGAAGATGGGCATGATGTTAGCTCAGGGCCTGTCATGCTCAGCAAAAGAGGAAGATTGGCAGCTGATGTTAGCTCAGGGCTATTCTTCAAAAAACAAAGACAAAAGAAAAAATTTGCCTTTCCTCTCCTTCCTCTCAGTCCTTCCCCCCAAATCCATCTCTGTCTCTATTCATCAATTTCTGTCTCTCAGACCTGACACAAATTTCTCAGTAAATTCATGATTCCACAAAATACAGGAGATTATTTGTGACACTCAAAGATGCTAGGAAAAGATTTAACGGGAATCTTGGCTTAATGGAGTTTCACCTATTCGATCTTTTTAGAAGGGAAATAGAGTAGGAAATTTTTAGTGGGACATACAAATATATGGTTTGCAGGGGAGTTTCAAAACTGAATTATCAAAGTTCACTGTGTTTATTACGGGCTGTCCACGTTAGTCACTCTTATTATAGGTGGAATAAACTACTCCTAGAGAAAGAGTGATAAAGATAGAAAAGGAAAGAAGACTGCTCCTACCTTTTCTTTTTTGCCATTCTCCCTTGTAGCCCTGACAGACTCCTGTCCTCAAGGAGGATCGATATTTGTTTATTAGTTATCACCCCACCCTAACACAAGAAATGAGCTATCCTTGCTGCTCACCTTGCCTTAATCAATTATTGCCGGAGTCCAGCTCCAGCAGAGTCCATGTTCCTGAGGGAGAGACGGAGTCGGTGCAGTGAAAGAGGGGATGTGAGACTTGAGTTGGTGCAATCAAGTCTGTCTTTACTGTGCACAAGTGTCGTTTTTATATTTTTCAGGATTATTACAGAAATAGCTCTACAAATATTCTCAGACAGATATGGAAGTACAAAGCAAGTCTGTCTTTACTGGTATTTACAGCGTTTTTATATCTTTTTCAGCAGGAGATAAATATAGCAGTACAGATGTTCTTGCAGAATAAACCAAAAAGCAATCATTGATAAGTATAATCTTTTGGGAACCAAGTTAACTTTTAGGGGGGCAGAAGTTAACTATCTTTTCCTGCACAAAAGCGACTTCAGCAATTAAAAAAAGACCTCTACAATGTTCCTCCAAACACATGCAGGGGAACAATACACTTTTCAACAACTAACACATGCAGGAACACTCCAATCGACCACAGAGGAAGAGGTACATCCACTCCCACCAGGGAAACTGGGGGAAGAGCAAAACATCAATCAGAAGGAGGCAGCTGCTTTGATCCAAATATTCTCTTCAGTACGAACCCCTCATTAGGGAGAAAAGTTCTCCCACTATCTATGTGTGTCAGGGGGAACTTGCCCCTTGCAATATTCTGAAGGCTTATGCAGGTGGTCACATATTTTTCTCAGCACCAACCCCGCGGGGGGAGCATGCTCTTTTCTTTAAAGCGGCCATCTGGAAAAATTACAGCATGAGTAGGAAAATGGGGTATAAGACAAAGGGAAGAAAAACAAGTTTTTAAAGTTCAGCATAGCTTGGGGAAAGGCCGGCTCTTCATATTCTTGCGGAGGGGTGCCCTGCACCCCTCGGCTCTTCTTGATCGGCTGGACCCTGTCAAACAGCCGATCGAATGCTGCCTTGGCCCCTGGCAAATTATGTCACTGAAACTTTCAAGGGATGTGGTATCTGTTTCAGCTGATCATGTTCTCTCCTTGCACCACCATTACTCCATTCTACTCAATGTCTACCACACTTAGTTTTCCCCAGAACACAGCTCTTCATTATTTTTCCTACTCCAGGAACCTAGTGACATCATAAAATAAAAGAGGTGACAAAGAGGTTAGTGATCAGGAATCGGAGAAGAGGAGGTCATGAGTAGGGTGTGGGGAAGGAGGGAGAGGAAAGGATAGGGAATGGAAAGAGGGGGTGAAAGCAAAGAAGGTGGGGAGATGGAGAACAATGGGAAAAGGAGGAGAGAGAGGCTAAGAGAAGAGGAGGGGGACAGGGGAGAGAAACAGAAGAGCTGTAATATAAACTACGTGTACGACACTGTGTTAAGAGCTGTATCTCATAGAATCTCACCTGAGTCCTAGTGGAAGGATTAAAGTGTCACCCTTTGATACATAAGACAGAAAAAACTCAGAAGAATTTGAATAATTTGCCTAAGATGCAATAGCTAATAAAAAGTAGGGCTGATACCCAGGGGTATCAGACTCTAAATCCTCAATCCATATATACTGTGCAGCCTTCAGGATGGGGTGAAGATACGTAGGTGCTGAAATTGAAGAGACAATGTGATGTAGTCATAAGAATATTTGTTCCAAATTCCATCGTGCCAATGAAATTGTCCTTTATGAGTCTCAGTTTTCCCTTCTATGTATGGTAACAGTCAACCTCCACTGCAAGATTTTGGTGGGGATTCTATGAGTTCATACTCAGAAGGAAGGACATTGTCAGATGCTCAAGAGAGAAACCCTGTCCTCTCCAGCGGTGTTGATTTGGGTACAACTGAGATCAAGCAGGCTTGGGATTGGTGGCAGAGAGTGAGTTGTGAAACGTCAAGTCATAGACAGTGACCCGAAGTAAGGAAAAGGAAAGAGACATTTCCAAGGAGATATATTCTGGTTCAGAGAATTCTAACCAGATCAAAGGTAAAGACTCACTTTTCAAATCAAGAAATATCAGCTAATGGAAGAAATGAGGCACAAAGGAGAATATACAGAGAAGGAAACAATGACCATTTCTAGATCTCTAATTCTATTAAGGTAGTGAAAAGCCTTTGATGTAGAGAAAGACAATGAGCCAACAAGGAAAATGCGGAGAAATATGCAGATTCAGATATGAGAGCTGGACAAAGAACACTTCCTTTGTTTCCAGAACAAGCAAAGGCACCTTCACAAATTCTCTCAATTTATTTTCTTTCTTTCTTTTTTTTAAAGAACACTGTATTGGGTTTTCTGCATAAATGTATATCTCATCACAAAAAAGAGAATGCCAAAACATATCAAAAGATCAACATACCATAGCCAAGTTGAATTTTTTGAGGCAAAGCAATGCAGGCTCAGATTTAGAAAACCTAACAACTATAGCAACAGATTAAATACAAACATCACACAAAATCAGTACCACAGGAGAACATGATTCAATTGCCCCTTCCACCAGCCTGGGGAAATTTAAATTTGGCATTGCTGACTCCTGGACTGGGAAGTGATGTGGATAGTAGCTAACATTTGTGGAACATTTCCCATGAGGTGAGCATAGGCTAAGAGCTTTGGAGGCATTCTCCACTTAAAACTCACAACCTTTAATTCCCCTGCTAACCTTTGAGTGAGATATTGTTTATTAATTTCTTTACATTGAAGGAAATGAACTCTCAGAGAGTTCATGTATCTTGGCCAAGGTCTCACAGCAAAGAAGTAGATGAACTAGGAATGAAACCCCAGCTCTCATTTTACTTTTGGTTTTTTAGCAGTAGAAACTTCATAAAATACTACAATCTATGTCAAAACCCTCTATATAAAATATAGCAGTTGTGTGTGATGGTGATTAAGACAGTAAGAAAACACTGATAATTATAATCAAGAAAATTATCTTGAATTCCTAAAATAAAAGTACATCTATCACACAGTTAAGCTGTACCCCAGGGCTCAGAACAGTACCTGGCTCTAGAAAGCATTGAATAAATATTACTGACCCCACGTGGGTCGTATTCAAACTCTCATAGATAAGAGTGTCATTTTCTGATGGCCTCTTTTTTCCTTAGACGAAATTGATTCAGTCCCTTCCCTCGTCCAATCCTAAGTTCTTTTTCTCCATCTTATGTTGTGAGTTTGGGGATAAAGTGACAGGTTTATCTTTGCTTTTGGTGTTTTCTTTCACTTTATCTTTAATGCTATCCTTGAGTATTTGCTAATCTGTTCTGATGCATAGCTACAATTCTCTCATTTGGTCTACTTGTCTCCTTACTCTGTGCTTTGTAACCCCTTTCTCCCTCTTTTTCCAAGTATGTGAGCCTTCTTGAGGATTTCTTGGAGAGGGTCTCGTGGCTACAAACTCCTTTAGCTTCTGTTTATCTGGGGATGTTTTTATTTCTCCATCATTTCTGAAGGATATTTTTGCTGGATAGAGTATTCTTGGCTGAAAGCTTTTGTCCATTGAAGACATGAACATGTCTTTCCAGTATCTTGAAGTCTGTAAGCTTTCTGCAGAGAAATCCTCTTAAAGCCTGATAAGGGTTCCTTTGTAGATTATTTTCTTCTGCCCTGCTGCCCTTAGTATTTTTTCTTTGTCATTCACTTTTGCCAGTTTCACTACTAGATGCCTTGCAGTAGGTCTTTTTATATTGACATATTTAGGAGATCTTATAGCCTCTTCCACATGGATTTCCATTTCCTCCCCTAGGTTTGGGTAGTTTACTGCTCTTGTTTATTTGAAAGAGCTTTCTGCTCCATTCTCCTTCTCTTCTCCCTCTTGAAGACCTATAATTCTTCTATTGCATTTCCTAATTGAGCCAGCTATTTCTCAGAGACTTTCTTCATTTCTTTTTAGTCTTAGTTCTCTCTCCTCCTCTATCTGGAGCATTTCAATATGTCTACCCTCAATTATGCTGATCTGCTCCTTTGTGATGTCTGCTCGAGCATTCAGGGAATCCATATTTTGTTTTATCTCATACATTGTGTCTCTGATCTCCAATATTTCTGATTGATTCTTTTTTATAATTTCAATCTGTTTTGATAGGGGTTCCTTTCTAGGCTGTTTTCTTCTGCCTTGCTGCCCTTAATATTTTTTTTTTGTCATTGACTTTTTCCAGTTTTAATAGTATATGCCTTGGAGAAGATCTTTTCCATTGATGTAATTAGGAGTTCTATTGACTGCATGCACTTGTAATCCCAGTTACTTGCCGAGATTTGGGAATTCTCAGCTATTATTTCTTTGAACAAGCTCTCTGCTCCATTTTCCCTCCTTCTCCCTCTGGAATACCTAAAACCCTTAGGTTGCATTTCCTGAGTGAGTTGGATATTTCTCAAAAACTTCTTCATTTTTAAAAAATTTTGTTCTCTCTCCTCCTCCACCGGAAGCATTTCTAGATTTCTATCTTTTAGGTCACTTATTCTCTCCTCCATATTGTCAGCTCTATTATGTACGGTTTCCAGATGATTTTTTATCTCATCAATTGTGTTCTTCATATCCAGAATTTCTGTATAGTTTCTGCATAGTTTTTTAAAGTGTTTCAGTCTCTTAAGAGAAGTAATCCTTCAGCTCATTAAGTTTATTCCTGAGCTCATTGAACTGGATTTCTGAATTTTCCTGTAACCTGTTGAGTTTCTTTATGACAACTATTTTGGCTTCTGTCTCATTCAGAATGTAAATTTCCATGACTTCATGATTGGTTTCTGGAGACTTGTCATTTTCCTTCTGCTCTGAAGTGTTACTGTAGGACCTCAGTGTTTGATGAATTGATCCTTTCCTGGCACATTTTTGGTAGTATAAGTCTGCAGGTTCCACCTACCATCAGTGGAGGGAGGAGGAGCAGTGTTTTCTGAACCTTCCCCGTCTGATGGAAGTTGCGCCACGAGGGCTGCTCTTTGTGAGCACAGCCTGGCCAAAGACAGTTGGTGGGTCACTGTCTTGCAGGCAGGGCCATTGGGCTGGGCAGAGGACCAGGTGAGCTGCTGTGCTAAGTAGATGTGGCATGTTTTTTGTGCACGTGTTGGCACTGCATTCACATGTTTGGCTGAGTTACTGCAGTTGCTGGGTTGGGAGCATCTGTGGATGCTGGGCCACCATCACTGAGTGGGAAGTGTTCCCATGGGTTATGCTGCTATGGCATAGTGGTCGCTCCCTCATGCTGAGCAACCACTCCAAAAGTGTTTGTGGAAAGGCCAGGTTGCCCCTGCCTCCACTCCCAGTCAGGTCAGCCTCTGTGTGACGCTCTGTGACCTCAATTCCTCTCCCAAGGATAGGGAGGGGCCTTCTCACCTAGTTGCACTGCTTCGTGAGGATCCAGTCCACCTACCTGCAGATGCATAGCTGTGTGGATCTCCCAAGCTTCCTATGGTGCTGTGTAGGAACTCCTCTGTAGGTTAATGAGTGCCCATTTGGTAGTAACTTAGAGGGGAGAGACAAAGAGAACAACTCACTCAGCCATGCTGCTGACATCATGAGCCAAATCCCTTGAGCATTTCTAATATAGGACTTTAACTTCTTTATTTTGCATTTTGCTAGCCAGCTTTCCTAGCACCATTTGTTGAAAAGTCTATTGTTTTGTCCATTGAATGGTCTTGGCACACTTGTCAAAAATCATTTGACCACCAGTTTGAAGGTTTCTTTCTGGTCTCTCAGTTCTGTTCCATGTTCTTTGAAAAGGTGAGAATCACCTTGTGTTGATTACTGCGGCTTCGCACTAAGTTTTGAAATTGGGAAGTGTGAGTCCTCCAATGTTGTTCTTTCAGGTCAACACTGTTTAGGCTATTCTGAGTCCATGAATTTCCATACACATTTTAGGATCAGATTGGCATTTTTGCACAGAAGACAACTGAGGATTCCATAAGGATAGAATTGCATCTGGAAGCCAATTTAGGAGTATTACCATCTTAACAATATTAAGTCTTCCAATCCATGAACGTGGGATCTTTAAATAATTTCAGCCTTTCTTAATTGCCTTCAATACTATTTAAATTTTTATGAGTATAAATCACGTGCTTCTTTGGTTAAATTTAATTCTAAGTATTTTATTATCTTTGATATTATTGCAAATGGAATAGTTTTCTTCATCTTTTTTGGATTGTTCATTGCCAGTGTATCAAATACAATTGACTTTCAATTCATTTTGTACCTTACAACTTTGTGTATGAGTCACATTTTCTTGTATCATTGCATGCCTGAATTTTCTTGTTACGACCTGGACATTTTATAGAATATATTGTGCAAACTCTGCACAATGATTACTACCTACCCAGGGCTTGTGGTTTACAATTTTGGTGACTTGGCTGGACTCTTTCAGTGATGTCCATTTTCTATGCAGGGTGCCTCCGTGGGCGTACGCCCAGTCACCCTGGAGAGATGGTCATTGGAGCAGGGCTGTCTGAGTATCTTTTCCCCTGATCTCATGATGTTGTTCATAATGTTATTTTCATCACACAGAGTTGCGGGTTGGTGTGCTTGGCGAGGATCATAAAGTAGCTCGGATCTCACAGACTCTTGTTCTGACTGATATTTAGTGTATTTTCTTGAATAAATGTGTCTCTCAAATCGGTTCAGAGGGACAAGAATAGAAATTTCTACCTGGCTCTCTGGGACCACACGAGGAGCCTTTCTACGCTCCTTTACTGGATAGTCCTTAAACTGACCTGGTTTCAGATTCCAGTGAAATACCAACTTGAACATCATAGAGGCCAAGAGTGGTAAACTCCCTGTATGGTGACAAAAGGCCATCCCCAATGCAATACCCACTATTCTAGATCTCTCTGGGGTGCTCATGCACCAGAAGAAAGATTAGGCGTTAACTTCAAGGCCCTTTTTTATTTGGGGCACACATGAATTTTACTTTGTCTCATTCAAGCCCTGTTATGTACTGATATATTATTTTTCTAGAATATCTGTTTTTTAAAAAAGAAAAGGATAGCAGGTATTTGAAATATGTCTGAGGACCAAGGAGGTGCCACGTTCTGCATATAACACCTTATGCCAGGGCAAACAAGGCAGCCCATCAGGTCCTTGAAAAGATTCCAAACCTCAGAAAAATGGAAAGTTTAGTTGCAAGTACAGAGTGGATGGACGGGAAGCACATGATCAGCACTCCTTATATTGGGAGTCAGAGACTATCTCCAGGAAGAAATAACATTTCACCTAAGTCAGGAAAGAAAAGTCATTTAAGACAGGGACCAGCTCTCCATACCCTCTGGGACCCTCCTCCCACCCGCACTCCAGTGGCCTCCACACTACACCATCAACATTCAATCAAACCCACAGAAAAGACAACTCTGATGTGTGTTATGTTCCATCACCACACAGGGTCTGGAGGAGGAGAGGGCCAGGACATGAAGATCCTGTGTGATCAAGCTGGGCACACTGAGACCCTCCCATTGGAATGATGGTTCCTTTCATGAACGGGAAACAGAACCACACCTGCAGAGAAAGTGGTTTATTGATTGAATTCAGGCACAGTGGGAACAAAGTGGAGTTTCAGGGAAAGTTTTGCACCTCTGTTGCACAGAGTGTCACCTTTATGCTTGAGATTTCTTGATTTTCTTCACGCAGATTTCAAAGGCTTCATTGCATTCATGGCCATGGGTTAGATGCACTGTACAGCAATTTAACAAGGTGTTGCTGTCCATGTTAAGGAGTTCTACTTATTTTTCCAGTCAGTCACATGAGTGCCAAGCTGTTTCTCTTTTCCTCCTTGTTCTATCTGCTCTTCCCTATCTCTACTCCTGCTTTCACATGCTTGCTCATAAGATTATATTTCACTGTCTCTTCCTCTCTGTCTCTCACCTTTTCTCCCTGTACGTTCTCCTGCCACTAATCCTCCCCAGATACTCGTCGTTCCATTTTTAACCCTGCAAACTCTCTTTCTTCTTCCTTTTCTAACTCTTCATCTTTTGTATTTTGTCTTTTTTCCCTTACTCATCTTGTACCTTTTCTCTCCTTTTTCCTCTCCCTCCTCTCCAAACCTCTGCTCCTCACTCTTCCTCCTACATCCTTTCTATCTCTGTCCACCCCTCCACCTGTCTCCTCTTGCCTTCTCACACCTCTCTGTGTCATCTTTTTCTGTCTCTTTCTCCAGCTCTGTCTCATGCCTGATCACTCGCACCTTTTCTCATCATCCCCAGGACACTTACCTTTTTATTACTAGCAATATTTCCAAGCTCCATGATGATCATAGTTAGGAGTGACTGAGCACCAAGAAATGCGAAAAAGACTCCCATCAGTTGTGCAACGGTCATATGTTTGGCCACGGTAGACAAAGGGAAAGACACATTTGGCATAGTCTGAAAGTACAAGGAATGGGTGAGAAAGTGCTTCATAGAAAACATTTTCTGTGTGTTATCAAGAGAAAGGGACATGAATGCAACATGTTAGTAAAGACAAGGTAAAGCCTGAGACTTCCATCTAGTGAGCAATTATGGAAGTACCCCCCTCACGAGGGAATCCTCATGTTCACCACGTGAGCATAAGCTCCATACTCACCTGTGGCAGCACAATATTTCCAACTCCCTGAATAAGTGCCAGTTAAGGAACACCAACGGTAAAACGAATCAGTCCTAGTGCAATCGTAATACCGATAGCCTCGATAGTTGAATGGAAAAACACATTTATTTTCTGCAAAAAGCAAAGACGTTGTCTCCATCAGCTCTTCAGGTTATCATTAGCTCTGCGGTAACTCTTGCAAAATTTCTATTCCAGCTAGCTCATCATCACCAAGGGCCTGCCATGTAGAAAGCCCTTTACTAAGCATCAGGGATATTAAGGTCAATGTGAAGTGATCTCTACCCTCAGGGACTAGGAAAGGCTCTTTAACTTCCAGTGACATTTACCCAGAGGCATTTCCATGGATATTGGAGCTCCAGGCAATGGACGAGCTTGCCAGACAACAGAGTAGCCTGATTTTGCACCATAACTTTTGTCACCTGTTATTCTGTTGTGTCGAGATCTGTAGTTTCTGCTTTCCCACATTCAATACCAAAAGTCTAAAGAGATTCTATCTCTGTGAACACAGGCAATTTCTTGTTCTTATCATTAATATTCTGCCTCACATCACATGGAAGCATGATTTTTATCTGTGCCACAATCATGGCAGATCTAAGATAGTTTCAATGTGCACTGATTTAGCCATTTTAATGGATCAAAGATGAAAATTCCAGAAAGACAGAGGGCTTTGTGGTTATGTGGACCTGGCCAAGGCATCTTTAGACTTGATGAATTCTGTCAGCCTCATCAGTGGATTTCCTGGTCACAGATGTCAACTCTCCACAACTCACGTGCATATTCCTGTTGAAAACTATCTCCCTACCCAATCCTACTTCATGCCTCTTGGGCAAGCCCCCTTATTCGAACACCATCCCTTGGAATGAGGCCCTATTTACCTTGGCATCTGGCACCGGCCCTGAAGCCCCGACCTGGAGTCAGATTCCAGCCCCCCTCTCTATAGGCTGCTTAGCCTATAGAGGGCCCCTTGTTTCTCACGGATACCCTGGAGATGTGTACACTCACATCTCCAATTATTGAGAAGGCAAACTTACCTCTTGCATGTAAATATCTCATAAGAATCTCAAGCACAGTTCCCTCTCCAGACATTAATCTGATTTATTTGATTGTTGGTTTTTTTCATTATTTTCCAAATGGATTACCTGGTGTCACTGTAGCAGAATGTTTGGTCATAATCAGCTGCTGATCTGGAAAAATTCAGGAGTAGAGGAGATGGAAGGAGATGGGACAAGAACAAAATTAAGGCACTCTGAATACATTCTATAGTATGACATGCTCTGCATCTATAACTTTCTTCTTTTTCACACTAAAATTTTATAAATATTTTATTGCAGTAAGAAGACTTAACATGAGATCTTACTAGTTAACACATTTTTTTAAACATTGGCAACTGAGCTAACATCTGTTGCCAATCTTCATTTTACCTTCTTCTTTTTCTTTTCCCCAAAGCCTTCCAGTACATAGCTGTATACTCTATTTGTAGGTTCTCTGATTATGCTACGTGGGACGCCGCCTCAGCGTGGCCTGATGAACGGTGCCATGTCCGCACCCAGGATCCAAACCAGTGAAACCCTGGGCTGCTGAAGCAGAGCATACAAACTTAACCATTTGGCTATGGGGCTGGCCCCCTACTTAACACATTTTTAATTGTAGGTTCTAGTAATCTACTATACAATGTACTGATTAGAAGTAGCAATACTATATTATTTTCACATTTTGACATCCATGTTTTTTCTTTTTTTTTTTTTAAGTAGATTACCTGGGTTCACTGTAGTAGAATGGTCAGCCCCCGTCGTCTGCAGATCTGGACAAATTCAGGAGAAGAGGAGATGAATGGAGATGGGATCAGAACAAAATTTATGTACTTTGATTACATTCTATAGTAGGACCTGCTCTGCATCTATAACTTTCTTTTTTTCACACTAAAGTTTTATAAGCATTTTTCTCATGCTAGGAACACTTAACACGAGATCTTCCCACTTAACACATTTTTCTTAAACATTGGCAACAAAGCTAACATCTGTTGCCAATCTTCTTTTTTTTTCTTCTTCTTATTCTTTTCCTCAAAGCCCCCCAGTACATAGCTGTATATTCTAGTTGTAGGTTCCTCTGATTGTGCCATGTGGGATGCTGCCTCAGCATGGCCTGATGAGTGGTGCCATGTCTGCGCCCAGGATCCAAACTGGTGACACCCTAGCCTGCTGAAGCAGAGCACACGAACTTAACCACTTGGCTATGGGGCTGGGACCCCAATTAACACATTTTTAATTATAGGGTTCTAGTAATCTACTATACAATGTAGTGATGGCAATTAACAATACTGTATTTTTTTTTACATTTTTACATCCATGGTTTGTCTAAACAGATAACACTCTGGATGTGAGTACTAGAGGGCTAAACATAACAGATAAGTAAGATTCTTACACTTTCTCACTGTTATTATACTGCCACAAATGAATTACACCACAGAAATCATAAGATTTTACATGAGACTACGCTTTTCCTGTTATTCCAAATATTGAATTATATTTCCATCAAAAACTCTTCCTTTGAACAATTTAGCTAACCCTGTATAGAGGCTGCCCATGGCTGGGACATTGGAAGGATATTTAGGAATGAGGCAGCTGTCATGAGTGTTGATAGGCAATAACAATGTCGGCCTTTGAGTAAGATTGACTACGTTTACATTTCAAATACTTGTTTGAAACTTAAATATAACGAAAGGCCATAATAGTGTCTGGTCCTTGAGATATACTCAAGAATTGGCAGATATATTTCATGCCATCATCATTATTATTATTCTATTACACACCAACCCGTTTCTGGTGCAGGTTCTTCCACACCAATTCAAGCCCTTCTCACCTCCATCCACATGGTCCAGTTGGAGAAAGATACAAGCGCCAGCCCAAATCAGAAAGATTCCCAAACGTGGTGCCATGGCAGCTTGCCTTGCTGGGACTGAAAACATCAATAGCCCCTGCCTTTTTATCTATCCCCTTACACCTTACCCCACAGCTCCGTGACCTGATAAAAATCAACCTCACCAGGGGAGTGCTTGTGCATTCCTAAGCCTGAGAGCATGAAGTTCAAGTTTATCTCTCAGGTAGCATGCACAGGACATTGGCCAGCCATGTAAAGTCTCTGAGGTTCAATAGTTTAAAATGCAGCAAAAATGTTTGTAATATCCTTTTCGGTTCCAGTCCCCCATGACCCGGCAAAGGAAGGAGGGGGATATGAAAAGATCATTTTCTCTCATGGGTGTTCAACAGCATCCATCTCATTTCCTGACCACAGTCTCAGCATCAGGTACAAGGCTCAACCAGCTTCCTGTAGGAGCCTCAAAACAACCTGATGAGGTAGCCATGCAGGGTTCCATTTGGAGGGGGAGGAAACTGAGGCTCAGAGAACTCCTCAAGGGCACAGGACGAGTTGGGGCAGAGCCGCTGTTAGACTCACCTGGTCTAGTGGGCATTTTCATAGTGAAAGTTTCCCTAACACATGCCAAACTCAACCATATTGATTGTCCCCAAACGGCTTCCCCATCCTGGCTGAAAACTCAAGACAAACTGGAAACACAACCCATCTTCAGACAAGAGCAGAAAGACCTGGAACTCTCCTCTTCTCCTGAATAAATCTTTCCCTTGCGCTGAGCCTCAGTTTTCTCACTTACAAAGTGCACATAACAATCCCTTCCATACAGTGCAATGTGAGTTTTGTATACTGAGTACTTTAACCTGGTGTAAGGACTATGTATACAGTAGGTGCTCTTTGAACACCAGCTCAACCTTGGTGGGGATCCATGGGTCCTTTTGTCTGTCCTCCCTGCCTCCTTCTAACCCTTGTACTTAACTACACACTGTGTAGTGAAAGGTAGAGTATCTCCACTCTCACCTCGAAAGATGTCACCCTTTTGAAGGCAACTGCACAGGCCTAACCTTCAGAACACCTCTCCTAGATGACTTCAGTTGCCAACTCATTTTCCTTGATGCTTCAACCATCAAATAAACACATACCCATGGACATTGGCCAAAACAACAGCAACCTCCAGAGGCAAACTCTAAGACACATCTATATGCCACAAGGTTGGGAGGCTTTAGGGAAAAAAACAGACCATCTAGCCACGATTTAAAAGAGAAATCTAGGGAACACGATGGCCCAAATACAACTTGATAAGCAGCCACAAATCCTTGGGGATCTAAAAGTCTGTGCTCATTTGCAGGGCTAGAGGAGAGAAAAGATTGCCCTAGCTGTCTACTTCATCCAGGTTGAATGTAAGTCTTTGTGTCCACAAAAGTAAAACATGGTGTGTAATTGTCCACTGCCTAATCTTTAAATGTGTGTCCCAGTTCATACAAAGATCCACCAGCACATGGTGGAAGCCAAACTGACTCAAGATATTTCAACACCACCTCTGACCCATCACTGGCTCACCACTAAGCTATGCTGAAACAGAGATGTCTCCTCAGAAGCCAGGTTTAAAGAGGAAAACAAGAACTTATAAAATAACAACTGAGCAGGGAAACCAGCAGTCATGGCGGGGCAAGCTGACTCCACAGAATTAGTCCAGGCAAGGGACTAATACAACAAATAAGGGGCTACATTAATAACCCTAGGTTAGGGAGTGAATCACAATCCAGAGCGGTCACAATCTGCTATCTAAATGCATGTTTTTTGACAAAAAAAATTATGAGATATGCAAAGAAACAGGAAAAAAAATCTCCTCTACACAGGAAAACTACCAATCAGTAGGAGCTATCTCTGAGCAGTGTAGATGGTGAACTTATCAGACAAAGACTCCAAAGCATATATTATGTATATGTTCAAAGAATGAAAAAAAGCCATGTTATGGAATTAAAAGAAAGTAGCAGGACATTTACCCATCAAATACAGAATACCAATAGAGAATTAAGAATAATTTTTTTAAAGAGGACCAAGTGGAAATTCTGGAGTGTAAAAGTATAATTGCAAGCATTTAAAATTCACTAGAGGGGCTCCACAGCAGATTTAAGATAGCAAAGGAACCAGTGAACTTGATGATAGACCAATAGAGATTCTCCAATCAGAAGAAAAGACAGAAAAGAGTGAAGAAGAGAGCCTCAGAGCCTTATGGGACAACATCAGGTCTAGCAACATGTATAATAGGGTCACCAGAAGAAGAGAGGAAAGGGCAGAGAAAATAATAAGATCCATTTGAGGAGTACCGCCATCTTAACAATGTTACCTCTCCTCAACCATGAACATGGGATGTCTTTCCATTGATTTAGGTCTTCCTCAACTTCTCTGAATAATACTTTGTACACTATTAACACGTGGATTTTATGGCATGCAAAGTTTTCTTCAGTGAAGTTCTTTTTAATAACAATTGTAAAGGGAGGTTTCTTGGATGCTTACACTGAGTCCCACAACCTGGGTGGTTATTCTCTCAGCAGGAGAGATGACACCAAGTTTTTCTCTTCAAGAGATTGAATGCTCTTGATACTCATCAGAAAGTTCTAGATATCTCCCCAGGGATTGTTAACCACCTGCATCAACTTCATGAATTTTCATGATAGGACTTTTCCATTGAACTAAGACAACAAGGGTACACCTCCTCCTCTGATTATCAGAAAGCCGGCAACCTACAGCCCCTGCTTATTCACTCTGCTCTTAAGTGCTACACCCAGGTGGCCCTGGGGGGTGTCCGATGTTCTCCTCCCCCAGGCTGTGAATATATGAGACTTCTATACTGATGTCAATCTCATCTGTGCAGGTGTTGTGTGTTTGGTCATCTCACTGCATTTAAGCTGGGATATGCCTCCCTCATCAATACAGTGAATATGAGGTAATCAGAACAACACAGCTATTTCCCTCATGATCCAACCACTGCCATCAATGTGCAAGGAGTGTAAGCAGTGGTCCACTTCTCTGGTAATTTGCAGACCTCGATCCTCCTCCTAGTTTGGGGAATCTGCTATGAATCTCACTGTTTCTGTTGTTATACCCCACACTGAAAAAAAGCACAAGAGGGGCCAGCCCGGTGGCACAACGCTAAGTTTGCACACGTTCTGCTTCGCTGGCCTGGGGTTCACTGGGTGCAGACCTTTGTACCACTTGGCAAGCCATGCTGTAACATGCATCCCACATATAAAGTAGAGGAAGATGGGCATGATGTTAGCTAGGGCCTGTCATGTTCAGCAAAAATAGGAAGATGGGCAGCAGATGTTAGCTCAGAGCTATTCTTCTTCAAAAAACAAAGACAAAAGAAAAAACTTGCCTTCCCTCTCCTTCCTCTCTGTTCTTCCCCCCAAATCCATCTCTCTGTCTCTATTCATCAATTTCTGTCTCTCAGACCTGACACAAATTTCTCAGTAAATTCATGATTCCACAAAATACAGGAGATTATTTGTGACACTCAAAGATGCTAGGAAAAGATTCACCAGGAATCTTGGCTTAATGGAGTTTCTACTTATTTGATCTTTTAGGAAGGGAAATATAGTAGGAAATTTTTAGTGGGACATACAAATATATTGGTTGCAGGGGAGTTTCAAACCTGAATTATCAAAGTTCACTGTGTTTATTATGGGCTGTCCACATCAGTCACTCTTTTTATAGGTGGAAAAAGCTACTCCTAGAGAAAGCGTGATAAAGATAGAAGAGGAAAGAAGACTGCTCCTACCTTTTCTTTTTTGCCATTCTCCCTTGTAGCCCTGGCAGACTCCTGTCCTCAAGGAGGATCGATGTTTGTTTATTAGTTATCACCCCACCCTAACACAAGAAATGAGCTATCCTTGTTGCTCACCTTGCCTTAGTCAATTATGTCACTGAAACTTTCAATGGATGTGGTATCTGTTTCAGCTGATCACAGTCTCTCCTTGCACCACCATTACTCCCTACTACTCAATGTCTACCACACTTGATTCTCCCCAGAACACAACTCTTCGTTATTTTTCCTAGTCAAGGAACCTAGTGACTTCATAAAATAAAAGAGGCGACAAAGAGGTTGGTGATCAGGAATTGGAGAAGAGGAGGTGATGAGGACTGTGTTGGGAACCATGGAAAGGAGAGGATAGGGAAGGGAAAGAGGGGGTGAGAACAAGGAAGGTGGGGACGTGGAGAACAGAGGGAAGAGGAGGAGAGAGAGGCTAAGGGAAGATGAGAGAAACAGGGGAGAGAAACAGAACAGCTGTAATATAAACTACGTGCCCAACACTGTGTTCAGAACTGTACCTCATAAAATTTCACCTCAGTCCTAGTGGAAGGACTAAAATATGACCCTTTGATACATAAGAAAAAAAACTCAATAAAAGTTAAATGATTTGCCTAGGACGCAATGGCTAATAAAAAGTGGGGCTGAAAAGAAGACCCAGGAGTATCGGACTCTAAATCCTAAATCTGTATACTGTGCAGCCTTCAGGATAGAGTGAAGATCCGTAGGTGCAGAAAATTGAAGAGATAATGTGATGTAGTCATAAGAATATTTGTTCCAAACTCCATCTTGCCAATGAAATTGTCCTTTATGAGTCTCAGTTTTCCCTTCTGTGTATGGTAATGGTCAACTTCCCTGCAAGATTTTGGTGGGGATTCTATGAGTTCATACCCAGAAGGTAGGACGTAGTCAGGTGCTCAATAAAGAAACTCTTTCCTCTCCGGTGGTATTGATTTGGGTACAACTGAAGACGGGAAGGCTTGGAATGTGTGTCAGAGAGTGAGTTGTGAAACCTCAAGACATAGGACAGTGACCCAAAGTAAGGAAAAGGAAGAAGACATTTCCAAGGAGATGTCTTCAGGTTCAGAGAATTCTAACCAGATCAAAGATAAAGACACACTTTTCAAATCAAGAGATATCAGCTAATAAAAGAGCAATGAGGCAGAAAGGAGAATATACAGAGAAGGAAGCAATGAGCCTTCCAAAATCACTAATTCTGTTAAGTCAGTGAAAAGCCTTTGAAGTAGAGAAAGACAGTGAACCAAGAAGCAAAATGCAGAGAAATATCCAGATTCAGATATGAGAGCTGGACAAAGAACACTTCCTTTGTTCCCAGAACAAGGAAAGGCACCTTCAAAAACTCTCTAAATTTACTTTATTTATTTATTTATTTTTAAAACACAACACTCTATTGGATTTTCTCCATAAATTTATATCTCATCACAAAAAAGAGAATGCCAAAACATATCAAAAGATCAACATACCATAGCCAAGTTGAATTTTTCAAGGCAAAGCAATGCGGGCTCAAATTCAGAGAACCTAACAATGACAGCAACAGATTAAGTACAAACATCACACAAAATCAGTATCACAGGAGAACACGATTCAATGTCCCCTCCACCAGCCTGGGGAACTTTAAATTTGCAGTTGCTGACTCATGGACTGGGAAGTGATGCGGATAGTAGCTAACATTTATGGAACATTTCCCATGAGGTAAGCCTATGCTAAGAGCTTTGGAGGCATTCTCCACTTAAAACTCACAACCTTTAATTGCCCTGCTGTCCTTTGAGCGAGATAATGTTTATTAATTTTTTTACATAGAAGGAAATGAACTCGCAAAGAGTTCATGTATCTTGGCCAAGGTCTCACAGCAAAGAAGTAGATGAACTAGGAATGAAACCCCAGCTTTAATTTAATTTTTGTTTTTTTAGCAGTAGAAACGTCATAAAATACTACAATCTATATCAAAACCCTCTATATAAAATAAAGCAGTACTGTGTGTAGTGGCACTTACGACAGTAGGAAAAGACTGGTAACTAGAAGTAAGGAAAATATCTTAAATTCCTTTACTGAAAGTAAGTCTCTCAAACAGTTAAGCTGTACCCCAGGGCTCAGAACAACACTTGGCTCTAGAAAGCATTTGATAAATAATGCTGAGTGAAGAAGTATATACATCATAAAGAATCATATTAATGGTACTTAAAATATATTTGATAAATTTTTTCTTCTATCACTGCTTTGTGATAAATTTTAAATAACTCTTCATTATTAAGTAGGACTCAAAGCAGAAACAAAATATTTTTAACTTGCTATGAAACTTTTAAATTTCTTATGTTCTTTTCCAAATCAAAAGCCAACATCATAATTAATGGTGAAACACAAGACATATTATTATTAAAGCAAAAATCAACAAAAGATTAAGCTGCTAAAACGAGGGCACCACCTTTAGGAAATTTGGCATAATTCCCCACAACACAGGAAAGAAGCATAACACATAAACATTCAAAAGGAAGATAAAATATTAAGGATACATTTTGTTAGTTGAGTATTTAGCTTTTAACATTATGTTAACTTTGACATAATGTTCTTTTCAGAGGGGAGTGATTTCATCATCACTCTACCTCTTTTTCCTTCTAACTTCTATTTTTAATCTATTTTAAGGCTATCCTATCAAACTTACCTATCTTATGTTTGCTAGTTGGCAATGAGCTCCTGGGGAGCAAAGAATGCTGGATTGCTATCTAAGTATTCAAGTTTCAGTGGCAGGTGTCTGAGCCCTGGTAAAACAGCCAGTTGTTTGACCAGGAAAGCAAGTTCATTTGGGAAAAGCCAAAGAATTGCAGTTTGGGTTGTGCATGTTGTGGCAGACCACAGGCAAATCTAACAATCGAAAGAGTGAAATCTTATTATATAGGGAAAGAGGGGGAAAGTTTGAGGGGTTGTTTTGAACAAGAGTCCTTTGGAGAAAAGCAAGAGTTCCAGGGTCTGATGGTTTCTCCTTGACTGAGTTACTGAGAGTCTAGATTTCTGTTTGGGATGCAAGGTCCATTTCTTCCTGCAAGTGTCATTCTTTCCTGCTGATGACTTCTTTTTGTTGGAGTCTGTAATTGACTATCTTCCTGTAATTGACCTCCAGTAGTCCTGCATGGGAGCTCCCCTTTCTTGCCTCCTGACTCAGTGAGGTTATATTTTGTTAATTTTCACACAGGGAAATTTATGCCTAATAAACAAAAGGATGAGTCCTATATTTTGGGGTGCTGGGGAGGCAACAAACACCATTCTCAAAGGTAGGAGACATTTTGACAAATTCTAAAATCACAAACCTTTAAATTCTCAAGGTTTTTTCTCAATAACTAAACAATGTGTGAGGACTTAGAGACAGTCACCATTACATACAATCATGGGGTGTCTGTTTCTAACATGAGCTCATCTCACAAATGGTGATCACTGCAATTAAAACTCTGCTCAGGGGCCAGCCCCGAGACCGAGTGGTTAAGTTCATCTGCTCCGCTTTGGTGACCTGGGGTTGCACAGCTTCGGATCCCATGCACGGATGTGGCACAACTCATCAGGCCATGCTGAGGCGGCATCACACATAGCTCAACCAGAGGAAATCACAATTAGAATATGCAACTATGACCTTGAGGTCTTTGGGGAGAAAAAGAAGGAAAAAAGAAAAGAAGAAAAAGATTGGCAACAGATGTCAGCTCAGGTGACAATCTTTAAAAAAAAAAAAACCAAAAACCTCTTTGAGAATCCATCAAGTCTTCAAGTGTTCTAAACCATTTGCTATTTTTCCCCTAAATTTTTTTAATAGACCATTTTGAGGGAACTGCCCAGTTCACAACAAGATTAAGGGGAACAAAGGTTTCCCATCTATCCCCTATCCCCACAGTCGAACACTTGTTACAACTGATGAACCTACATTCGCACATCATTATCACCCAGAGTCCATCGATTACATTAGAGGTTCCACCTCTTCAGATTTTGGAAAAGTTTGACAAGGATTGGCATTAGTTCTTCTTTAAATGTGTGGTACAATTCACCAGTGAAGCCATCAGGTCCAGGTTTTTCCTTATTGGAAGGTTTTTGATTATTGAATCAATCTCCTTACTAGCTATAGGTCTATTCAGATTTTCTATTTCTTCATGATTTAGTCTTAGCAGATTTTCTGTTTCTAGGAACTTATCCACCTAGCTTATCCAATTTATTGGCGTCCAGTTGTTCACAGTACTCTCTTACAATCCCTTTAATTTCTTAGAGTCATAGTAATGTCCCCAATTTTAATCTGATTTTAGTAATTTGAATATTCTCTCTTTTTTTCTTAGTCCGTCTAGCAAAAGGTTTCCCAATTTTGTTGATCTTTTCAAAGAACCACTTTTTGGTTTCATTGGGTTATCTCTGTTGTTTTCTATTCTCTATTTAATTTGTCTCTGCTCTAATCTTTATTCTTTCTTTCCTTCTGCTACCTTTGGATTTACTCTGTTATTCATTCTCTAGTTCCTTCAGTTTCAAAGTTAGATCGTTGATTGGAGATCTTTCTCATCTCAGAACTAGCAGTTATAGCTATAAATTTCCCCATTAGCATAAACATAATACCCTGAAGCTCCATCCATGTTGTTGCAAATGGGATGATTTTGTCTTTTTTTATGGCTGAGTGGTATTCCATTGTACATATATACCACATCTTCTTTATCAAATCATTGGTTGACAGGCGCTTGGATTGTTTCCATGTCTTGTCTATAGTGAGTAGTGCTGCAATGAATGTAGGGGTACATATGTTCCTTTGGATTGTTGATTTCAAGTTCTTTGGGTAGATAATGAGTAATGGGATAGCTGGGTCATATGATATTTCTATTTTCAGTTTTTTGAGGAATCTTTATACTGTTTTCCATAGTGGCTGCACCAGTTGGCATTCCCACCAGCAGTGTATGAGGGTTCCTTTTTCTCCACACCCTCTCCAACATTTTTACTTTCAGTCTTAGTGATTATAGCCCCTTATTGGGTGTTAGGTGGTATCTTAGGGTACTTTTGATTTGCATTTCCCTGATAATTAGTTCTGTTGAACACCTGTTCATGTGTTTATTGGCCATCTGTATATCTTCTCTGGAAAAATGTCAGTTCTGCCCGTTTTAGATCAGGCTGTTTGTTTTTTTGTACTTCAGTTGTGTGAGTTCCTTATATATAAAGGGGATTAGCCCCTTGTCGGATACATGATTTACAAATATCTTCTCAAAGTTGAGGGGTGGTCTTTTTGATTTGATCCTATTTTCTTTTGCTTTGCAGAAGCTCTTTAGTCTAATGAAGTCCCACTTGTTTGTTTTTCTTTTCTTTCCCTTTTCAGAGAAGACATGGTATGCAAAAAGATCCTTTTAAGTTCAATGCCAAAGAATGTGCTACCTGTATTATCTACCAGGAGATTTATGGTTTCAGGACTTGTCTTCAAGCCATTGATTCATTTCGAGTTTGTGTATTTTCAGTTATTTACTTTGTGTATGGCATGAGATAATGGTCTACTTTCATTCTTTTGCAAGTGGTTGTCCAGATTTCCCAAAACCATTTGTTGAAGAGACTATCTTTTCTCCATTGTATGTTTTTGGCACCTTTGTCGAAGGTTAGCTGTCCGTAGATACGCAGTTTTATTTCTGGGCTTTCAGTTCTACTCCATTGATCTGTGTGTCTGTTTTAGTATCAGTACCATGCTGTTTTGATTACTATGGCTTTGTAGTACATTTTGAAGTCAGGGATTGTGATGCCTCCAGCTTTGTTCCCTTTTCTCAGTATTGCTTTAGCAATTCTGGATCTTTTGTTGCCCCACATGAATTTGAGGATTCTTTGATCTATTTTTGTGAAGAATGTCATTGGGGTTCTGATTGTGATGATATTGAACCTGTAGATTCCTTTGGGTAGTGCGGACATTTTAACTATGTTCATTCTTCCATGTGCATGGAATCTCTTTCCATCTCTTTATGTCATCATCTATTCCTTTCAAGAATGTCTTATACTTTTAATTGCATAAGTCCTTCACCTCCTTCCTTAAATGTATTCCTATATATTTGATTCTTTTGGTTGAGATCGTAAATGGGATTGTATTCTTGAGTTCTCTTTCCATAAGTTCATTATTAGAGTACAAGCATACAACTGATTTTTGTAAGTTGATTTTGTACCATGCAACTTTACTGTAGTTGTTAATTATTTCTAATAATTTTCCGATGGATCCTTTAGGGTTTTCCATATATATGATCTTGTCGTCTGCAAACAGCAAGAGTTTCACTTCTCCACTCCCTGTTTGGATTCCTTTTATTCCTTTCTCTTGCCTAATTGCTCTGGCCAAAACCTCCAGTGCGATGTTGAATGAGACTGGAGATGGTGGGCATCCTTGTCTTCCTGTTCTCAGAGAGACGGCTTTCAGTTTTTCCCCATTGAGTATGATGTTGGCTGTGGGTTTGTCATATATGGCCTATATTATGTTGAGGTAATATTCTTCTATCCCCATTTTGTTAAGAGTTTTTATCAAAAATGGCTGTTGGATCTTCTCAAATGCTTTCTCTGCATCTATTGAGATGATCACATGGTTTTTATTCCTCATTTTGTTAATGTGGTGTATCACATTGATTGATTTGCGGATGTCGAACCATCCCTGTCTCCTTGGTACAAATCCCACTTGATCATGACGTATGATCCTTTCAATGTATCGCCGTATTCAGGTGGCTGATATTTTGTTGCAAATTTTTGCATATATAGTCATTAACAATATTGGCCTGTAATTCCCCTTTTTTGTGTTGTCCTTGTCAGGTTTTGGTATCAGAGTGATGTAGGACTCATAGAATCTGTTAGGAAGGTTCCATCTTCCCTAATTTTTTGGAATAGCTTGAGAAGGATGTGGATTAAATCATCTCTGAAAGATTGGTTGAATTCTCCAGGGAAGACGTCTGGTTCTGGGCTTTATTTGGGGGGATGCTTTTCATTACTGTTTCAATCCCTTTCTTGTGATTGATCTATTCAGATTCTCTATTCCTTATTGATTCAGTTTGGGGAGGTTGTAGGAGTCTAAGAATTTACCCATTTTCTCTAGATTGTCCGTTTTGTTGGCATATAGGTTTTCATAGTATTCTCTTGTAATCCATTGTATTTCTGTGATATCCATTGTTATTTCTCCTCTTTCAGTTCTAATTTTATTTCTCCGAGCTTTCTCTCTTTTCTTTCTAAGTCTGGATAGAGGTTTGTCGATTTTATCTTCTCAAAGAGACAACTCTTTGTTTCATTGATCCTTTCTACTGTCTTTTTTGTTTCAATTGCGTTTATTTCTGCTGTGATTTTTATTACTTCTGTCCTTCTGCTGAATTTGGGCTGTGTTTGTTCTCCTTTTCCTAATTCAGTTAGATGTAGTTTGAGACTGCTTATTTGGGATTTTTCTTGTTTGTAAAGGTGAGCCTTTATTGTGCTGAGTTTCCCTCTTAATACAGCTTTTGCTGCAGCCCATATGGGTTGGTATAGTATATTTTCATTTTCATTTGTCTCCAGATTTTTTTATTTCTCCTATATTTCTTCAATGAGCCATTGGTTATTCAATAGCGTGTTGTTTAGTCTCCACATCTTTGTCCCTTTCTCAGCTTTTTTGTTGGAATTAATTTCTGGCTTCATAGCATTGTGATTGGAAAAGATGCTTGTTATTATTTAAATCTTCTAAACTTTATTATGACTTCCCTTGTTTCTCAACATAGGGTCTATCCTTGAGAATGTTGCTTGCACACTTGAGAAGAATATGTATTCAGCTGTTCTCAATGGACTGTTCTATACATGTCTATTAAGTCCAACTGGTCCAGCTTTTCATTTAATTCCACTGTCTCCTTGTTGATTTTCTGTCTGGATGATCTATCCATTGATGTGAGTGGGTTGTTAGGGTCCCCTACTATCATGTGTTATTATTCCTATTTCCTTTTATGTTTCTTAATAGTTGCTTTACATACTTTAGTGCTCCTGTGTCAGGTGCATAGATATTTAGGTGTTATGTCTTCTTGGTGGAGTGTCCCTTTGATCATACTGCCCCTCTTTGTCTCTCTTTACCTGCCTTATCCTGAAATCTACTCTGTCTGATATGACTATGGTGAGACCTGCTTTCTGTTGTTCATCATTAGCTTGGAGTATCGTCTTCCACCCCTTCACTCTGAGCCTGTGTTTGCCGTTGGTGCTGAGATGTGTTTTCTGGAAGCAGCATATTGTTGGGTCTTGTTCTTTAATCTGTCTCGCCACTCTGTGTCTTTTTATTAGAGAATTCAATCCATTTATGTTTAGGGTGATTATCGAGACATGAGGGCTTAACACTTCCATTTTATCAATCATTTTCTGTTTCTCCTGCATTTTCTTTGTTTCTCATCCCATGTGTTTCAGTCTACCAGTTGATTTAGGTAGTTTTTTATATTGTGTTTCTTTGTTTTCTCCTTATCTATTATTTGTGTCTCTGTTCTGCTTTTTTGTTTATGGGTTACCATGAGGGTCATATTCAAACTCTCATAGATAAGAGTGTCATTTTCTGATGGCCTATTTCCTTAGACTAAATTGATTCAGTCCCTTCCTTCTTCCCCTCCTAAGCTGTTTTTCTCCATCTTATGTTGTGAGTTTGGGGATAAAATGACAGGTTTATCTTTGCTTTTGGTGTTTTCTTTCATTTTGTCTTTACTACTATCCTTGAGTATTTGCTAACCTGTTCTGACATATAGCTATAATACTCTCATTTGGTCTACTTATCTCCTTACTCTGTGCTTTGTAACCCCTTTCTCCCTCTTTTCTCAAGTATGTGGGCCTTCTTGAGGATTTCTTAGAGAGGGTCTTGTGGCTACAAACTCCCTTTGCTTCTGTTTATCTGGGAATGTTTTTATTTTTCCATCATTTCTGAAGGATATTTTTGCTGGATAGAGTATTCTAGGCCAAAATCTTTTGTCGGTTGAAGACATGAACATGTCTTTCCAGTATCTCGAAGTCTGTAAGCTTTCTGCAGAGAAATCCACTGCAAGCCTGACAGGGGTTCCTTTGTAGGTTACTTTCTTCTGCCTTGCTGCCGTTAGTATTTTTTCTTTGTCATTCACTTTTGCCAGTTTCACTACTAAATGCCTTGCAGTAGGTCTTTTTATATTAACATATTTAGGAGATCTTATAGCCTCTTCCACGTGGATTCCCATTTCGTTCCCTAGGTTGTTCTCTGCTCTTGTTTATTTGAAAGAGCTTTCTACTCCATTCTCCTTCTCTTCTTCCTCTCGAACACCTATAATTCTTATGCTGCATTTCCTAATTGAGCAAGCTATTTCTCAGAGACTTTCTTCATTTCTTTTTAGTCTTAGTTCTCTCTCCTCCTCTATCTGGAGCATTTCAATATGTCTACCCTCAATTATGCTGATCTGCTGCTCACTGAGGTCTGTTCGAGCATTCAACAAATGATGCTGAGAAAGGTGGATAGCTAAATGCAAAATAATGAAGTTAAAGCCTTATATTAGAAAAGCCTTATATTAGAAATAAGGGAATCCATATTTTGTTTTATCTCATACATTGTGTCTCTGATCTCCAATATTTCTGATTGATTCTTTTTTATAATTTCAATCCGTTTTGATAGAGGTTCCTTTCTAGGCTGTTTTCTTCTGCCTTGCTGCCCTTAATATTTTTTCTTTGTCATTGACTTTTGCCAGTTTTAATAGTATATGCCTTGGAGAAGATCTTTTCCATTGATGCAATTAGTAGTTCTATTGACTGCATGTGCTTCTAAGCCAAGTTCCTTACCCAGATTTGGGAATTCTCAGCTATTACTTCTTTGAACAAGCTCTCTGCTCCATTTTCCCTCCCTTCTCCCTCTGGAATAACTAAAATCCTTAAGTTGCTTTTCCTGATTGAATGGGATATTTCTCAAAAATTTCTTCATTTTAAAAAAATTTTGTTCTCTCTCGCCCTCCACTGGAAGCATTTCTAGATTTCTATCTTTTAGGTCACTTATTCTCTCCTCCATATTGTCAGCTCTATTATGTATGGTTTCCAGATGATTTTTTATCTCATCAATTGTGTTTTTCATATCCAGAATTTCTGTATAGTTTCTGTATCGTTTTTTAAAGTGTTTCAGTCTCTTAAGAGAAGTAATCCTTCAGCTCATTAAGTTTATTCCTGAGCTCATTGAACTGTCTTTCTGAATTTTCCTGTAACCTGTTGAGTTTCTTTATGACAACTATTTTGACTTCTGTCTCATTCAGAATGTAAATTTCTGTGACTTCATGGTTGGTTTCTGGAGACTTGTCATTTCCCTTCTGCTCTGAAGTGTTACTGGAGGACTTCAGTGTTTGATGAGTTGATCCTTTCCTGGCACATTTTTGGTAGTATAAGTCTGCAGGTTCCACCTACCATCAGTGGAGGGAGGAGGAGCAGTGTTTTCTGAACCTTCCCCGTCTGTTGGAAGTTGCGCCATGAGGGCTGCTCTTTGTGAGCACAGCCTGGCCAAAGACAGTTGGTAGGTCACTGTCTTGCAGGCAGGGCCATTGGGCTGGGCAGAGGACCAGGTGAGCTGCTGTGCTAAGTAGATGTGGCATGTTTTTTGTGCACGTGTTGGCACTGCATTCACATGTTGTTTGGCTGAGTTACTGCAGTTGCTGGGTTGGGAGCATCTGTGGATGCTGGGCCACCATCACTGAGTGGGAAGTGTTCCCATGGGTTACACTGCTATGGCATAGTGGTCGCTCCCTCATGCTGAGCAACCACTCCAAAAGTGTTTGTGGAAAGGCCAGGTTGCCCCTGCCTCCTCTCACAGTCAGGTCAGCCTCTGTGTGAGGCTCTGTGACCTCGATTTCTTTGCCAAGGATGGGGAGGGGTCTTCTCACCTAGTTGCACTGCTTCATGATGATCCAGTCCACCTACCTGCAGATGCATAGCTGTGTGGATCTCCCAAGCTTCCTATTGTGCTGTGTAGGGAATCCTCTGTTGGTTAATGAATGCCCATTTAGTAGTAACTTAGAGGGGAGAGAAAAAGTGAACAACTCACTCAGCCATGCTGCTGACATCATGAGCCAAGTACCTTGAGCATTTCTAATATAAGGCTTTAACTTCATTATTTTGCATTTAGCTATCCACCTTTCTCAGCATCATTTGTTGAAAAGTCTATTGTTTTACCCATTGAATGGTCTTGCCACAGTTGTCAAAAATCATTTGACCACCAATGTGAAGATTTCTTTCTGGTCTCTCAGTTTTATTCCATGTTCTTTCAAAAGGTGAGAATCACCTTGTGTTGATTACCGTGGCTTGGCACTAAGCTTTGAAATTTGGAAGTGTGAGTCCTCCAAAGTTATTGCTCTTTCAGGTCGAGACTGTTTATGCTATTCTGAATCCATGAACTTCCATACAAATTTTAGGATCAGATTAGCATTTTTGCACAGAAGACAACTGAGGATTTCATAAGGATTGAATTGCATCTGGAAGCCAATTTAGGAGTATTGCCATCTTAACAATATTAAGTCTTCCAATCCATGAACATGGGATCTTTAAATAATTTAGGACTTTCTTCATTTCCTTCAATACTATTTTAATTTTTATGAGTGTAAATCACGTGCTTCTTTGGTTAAATTTAATTCTAAGTATTTTATTATTTTTGATATTATTGCAAATGAAATAGGTTTCTTCATTTTGTTTGGATTATTCATTGCCAGTGTATCAGATACAATTGATTTTTCAATTCAATTTGTACCTTGCAACTTTGTGTAGGAGTCACACTTTCTTATATCATTGTATATCTCAATTTTCTTTTTGAAACCTGTGCTTTTTATAGAATATATTGTGCAACATCTGCACAATGATTACTACCTACCCAGGGCTTGTTCTTCTTGTTCTTTACAATTTTGGCGACTTGGATGGACTCTTTTTTTATTAATTTTTATTTTTTTCAGATGTACATCATATTTTGAATTCTGTGTACATTACATCATGTTCCCCACCCGAACACTAATTATAGTGCATCCCCTCACATGTGAGCTTAAGCCCCCTTTTGCCCTCCCCCCCTTCCCCAATGGTAACCACCAGTCCAATCTCTAATGCTATATGTTTTTTTCTTTTTTGTCATTGTTTTTATCTTCTACTTATGAGTGAGATCAGATGGTATTTGACTTTCTCCCTCTGACATTTCACTCAGCATAATACCCTCAAGGTCCATCCTTGTTGTCACAAATGGCCAGATTTTGTCATTTCTTATGGCTGAGTAGTAGTCCATCGTGTATAAATACCACATCTTCTTTATCCATTCTTCCCTTGATGGGCACCTAGGTTGCTTCCATGTCTTGGCTATTGTGTATAATGCCGCAATGAACATAGGGGTGCGAGTATCTTTATGCCTTTGTGTTTTCAAGTTCTTTGGATAAATACCCAGCAGTGGGATAGCTGGATCATATGGTAGATCTATCCTTAATTTTCTGAGGATACTCCATACGGCTTTCCATAGTGGCTGCACCAATTTGCACTGCCACCAGCAGTGAACAAGCATTCCCTTCTCTCCACAGCCTCTCCAGCATTTGTAGTTTACTGTCTTGTTAATTATAACCATTCTGACTGGAGTGAGGTGATACCTCATTGTAGTTTTGATTTGAATTTCCCTGATAGCTAACGATGTTGAGCATCTTTTCATATGCCTGTTGGTGGATGGACTGTTTCAATGATGTCCATTTTCTCTGCAGGGTGCCTCCATGGGCATACACCCAGTCACCCTGGAGAGATGGTCATTGGGGCAGGGCTGTCTGAGTATCTTTTCCCCTGATCTCATGATGTTGTTCATAATGTTATTTTCATCACACAGAGTTGCGGGTTGGTGTGCTTGGCGAGGATCATAAAGTAGCTCGGATCTCACAGACTCTTGTTCTGACTGATATTTAGTGTATTTTCTTGAATAAATGTGTCTCTCAAATAGGTTCAGAGGGACAAGAATAGAAATTTCTACCTGGCTCTCTGGGACCACACGAGGAGCCTTTCTACGCTCCTTTACTGGATAGTCCTTAAACTGACCTGGTTTCAGATTACAGTGAAATACCAACTTGAACATCATAGAGGCCAAGAGTGGTAACCTCCCTGATTGGTGACAAAAGGCCATCCCCAATGCAATACCCACTATTCTAGTTCTCTCTGGGATGCTCATGCACCAGAAGAAAGATTAGGCATTGACTTCAAGGTCCTTCTTTTTTGGGGCACATGTGAATTTTACTTTGTCTCATTCAAGCCCTGTTATGTACTGATATATTATTTTTCTAGAATATCTGTTTTTTAAAAAAGAAAAGGATAGCAGATCTTTGAAATATGTCTGAGGGCCAAGGAGGTACCAGGCTCTGCACATAACACCTTATGCCAGGGCAAACAAGGCATCCCATCTGGTCCTCGAAAGATTTCAAACCTCAGAAAAATGGAAAGTTTAGTTGCAAGTACAGAGTGGATGGACAGGAAGGACATGATCAGCACTCCTTATATTGGGAGTCAGAGACTATCTCCAGGAAGAAATAACATTTCACCTAAGTCAGGAAAGAAAAGTCATTTAAGACAGGGACCAGCTCTCCATACCCTCGGGGACCCTCCTCCCACCCACACCCCTGTGGCCTCCACACTACACCATCAATATTCAATCAAGCCCACAGAAAAGACAACTCTGATGTGTGTTGATGTTCCATCACCACATAGGGTCTGGAGGAGAAGAGGGCCAGGACATGAAGATCCTGTGTGATCAAGCTGGGCACACTGAGACCCTCCCATTGGAAAGATGGTTCCTTTCCTGAACGGGAAACACAACCACACCTGCAGAGAAACTGGTTTATTGATTGAATCCATGCACGGTGGGAACAAAGTGGACTTTCAGGGAAAGGATTGCACCCGTGTTGCACAGAACATCACCTTCATGCTTGAGATTTCTTGATTTTCTTCAGTTATGTTTCAAAGACTTGATCACATTTATGGTCATGGGTTAGATGCACTGGAGAGCAATTTAACACGGTGTTGCTGTCAATGTTAAGGAGTTCTACTTATTTTTCCAGTCATTCACATGAGTGCCAAGGTCTGTTTCTCTTTTCCTCTTTCTCCTTTCTATCTGCTCTTTCCCGTCTCTACTCTTGCTTTCACATGCTTGCTCATAAGATTATATTGTACTGTCTCTTCCTCTCTCTCATCTTCCCTCCCCCACCTTCTCTTGCTGATAATCCTCCCCAGATACCTGTCATTCCATTTTTAACCCTGAAAACTCTCTTTCTCCTTCCTTTTCTAACATTCCATCTTTTGCATTTCGTCTTTTGTCTGTTACTCTCGTTGCAACTACTCTCCCTTTCCTTCTCTCTTTCCTCTCCTAACTTCTGGTCCTCAATCTTCCTCTTCCTTTCTACTTCTTCCTGCATCCTTTCTACCTCTTCCCATACCTCTACCTGTCTCCTCTTTCCTTCTCACTCCTCTTTGTGTCACCTTGCTCCATCTCTTTATCCACCTCTATCTCATTCATGATCATTCCCACCTTTTCTCATCCTCCCCCAAGATATTTACCTTTTATCACATGCAATATTTCCAACCTCCATCACGGTCATAGTTGGGAGTGACTGAGCACCAAGGAATGAGAAAAAAACTCCCATCAGTTGTGCAAGTGTGGTATGTTCGGCCACGGTAGACAAAGGGGAAGAAACATTTGGCGTAGTCTGAAAGTACAAGAAATGGGTGAGAATGTGCTTTACAGAAAAATGTTTTTGTGTCATCAAGAGACAGGGACATGAATGCAACATGTTGGGAAAGACAAGGCAAAGTCTGAGACGTCCATCTAGTGAGCAAGTATGGAAGTACCCTCTTCAGCTGAGAAGCGACATGCTCATCACGTGAGGAAAATCTTCATACTCACCCTCAGCAACACAATATCTCCATTTCCCAGAGTAATTTTCAGTTAAGGAACACCAACGATGAAAGGAACCAGTCCTAGTGCAATCGTAGTACTGTCTGCCTTGATACTTGAATGGGAAGACACATTTGTTATCTGCAAAAAGCAAAGACATTGTCTCCATCAGCTCCTCAGGGCATCATTAGCTCTGGAGTAACTCTGGCAAAGCTTCTGTTCCAGTTGGCTCATCATCACCAAGGGTCTGCCATGTAGAAAGCCCTTTACTAAGCATCAGGGATGTCAACGACAACATGATGTGATCTCAACCCTCAGGGACTAGGAAAGGCTCTTTAACTTCCAGGGACATTTATCCAGGAACATTTCCCATGGATATCGGAGCTCCAGGCAATGGACGAGCTTGCCAGACATAAAAGTAGCCTGATTTTGCATCATAATTTTAATCACCTGTTATTCTGTTGTGTCGAGATCTGTAGTTTCTGCTTTCCCACATTCAATACCAAAAGTCTAAAGAGATTCTATCTCTGTGAACACAGGCAATTTCTTGTTCTTATCATTAATTTCTGCCTCACATCATATGGAAGCATGGTTTTTATCTGTGCCACAATCATTGCATATCTAAGATAGTTTCAGTGTGCACTGACTTAGCCATTTTAATGGATCAAAGATGAAAATTCCAGGAAGACAGAGGGCTTTGTGGTTATGTGGACCTGGCCAAGGCATCTTTAGACTTGATGAATTCTGTCAGCCTTATCAGTGGATTTCCTGGTCACAAATGTCAACTCTCCACAACTCACGTGCATATTTCTGTTGAATACTATCTCCCTACCCAATTCTGCCTTATGCCCCTTGGACAAGCTCCCTTATTCAGATGCCATCCCTTGGAATGAGACCCTATTTACCTTGGCATATGGCACCAGCCCTGAAGCCCTGACCTGGGGTCAGATTCCAGTCCTGCTCTCTATAGGCTGCTTAGCCTTCATGAGTAAACACCTCTGTGGGGAGCCCTTTGTTCCTCACATACAACCTGGAGATGTGTGTACTTGCATCTCCAATTATTGAGAAGGCAAAGTTACCTCTTGCATGTAAAATATCTCATAAGAATCTCAATCACAGTTCCCTCCCCACACGTTAGTTGGATTTATTTGATTGTTATTTCCTTTCATTATTTTCCAAATAGATTACCTGGTTTCCTTGTAGATGAATGGTCAGTTACAATCTGCTGCTGATCTGGAAAAAATCACAGTAGAGGAGACAGATGAAGATGGGATGAGAACAAAATTAAGGCACTTTTAATACATTTTATACTAGGGCCTGTTCTGCATTTATAACTTTCTTGTTTTCACACTAAAATTTTATAATTATTTTATTGTGGTGAGAACACTTTACACAAAATCCTCCCACTTACATTTTTCTTTAAAAAAATTGGCACCTCAGCTAACATCTGTTGCCAATTTCCCTTTTTTTTCCTTCTTCTTCTTCTTTTCCTCAAAGTCCCCCAGTACATAGTTGTATATTCTAGTTGTAGGTTCTTCTGGTTGTGCTTTGTGGGACGCCAGCTCAGTGTGACCTGATGAGTTGTGTCATGTGTGTGCCCAGGATCCAAACCAGTGAAACCCTGAGCCACTGAAGTGGAGCATGTGAACTTAACCACTTGGCCACGGGACTGACCCCCCACTTAACACAATTTTAAGTGTAAGTTCTAGTAATCTACTATACAATGTAGTGATGGCAATTAACAACACTGTATTTTTTTCACATTTTGACATCCATGTTTGTTCTAAACAGATACACTCTGGATGTGTGTACTAGAGGGCTAAACGTAACCGATGAGTACGATTCTTACACTTTCTCACTGTTATTATACTGTCACATGTGAATTACATCACATAAATCATAAGATGTTACCTGAGACTACACTTTTCTTCTTATTCCAAACATTGAATTCTATTTACATCAAAAACTCTTCCTTTGAACAAATTAGCCAACCCTGTGTAGAGGCTGCCCATGTCAGGAACATTGGAAGGGATATTTAGGAATGAGGCAGCTGTCATGAGGGTTGATAGCCAATAACATTGTTGGCTTTTCACTAAGACTGACTAGGTTTACATTTCAAACACTTGTTTGAAAATTAAATATAACGTAAAGGCCATAATAGCATCTGATCCTTGGGATATACTCAAGAATTGGCAGATATATTTCATGCCACTATTATTATTATTATTATTCAATTACACATAAATCCATTTCTGGTGCAGGCTCTTCCACACCAATTCCAGCCCCTCACCTCTCCCTCACCTCCGTCCACATGGTCCAGTTGGAGAAAGATACAAACACCAGCCCAAATCAGAAAGACTCCCAAATGCAGTGCCATGGCAGCTTGCCTTGCTGGGACTGACAACATCAATAGCCACTGCCTTTTTATCTACCCGCTTACAACTTACCCCACATCCCCTCCATTTGATAAAAAATGAACCTCACCAGGAGACTGCTTGTGCATTCCTAAGCCTGAGAGCGTAAAGTTCAAGTTTATCTCTCAGGTAGCATGCACAGGACATTGGCCAGCCATATAATATCTCTGAGGCTCAATAGTTTAAAATGCAGCAAAACTGTTTGTAACATATTTTTCAGTTCCAGTGACCCATGACCCAGCAAAGGAATGAGGGGGAGATGAAAAGACCATTTTCTCTCATGGGTGTTCAACAGCATGCATCCCATTTCCTGACAACAGTCTCAGCATCAGGTACAAGGCTCAACCAGCTTCTTGTAAGAGACTCAAAGCAACCTGATGAGGCAGCCACGCAAGGTTCCATTTGAAGGAGGTGGAAACTGAGGCTCAGAGAGCTCCTCAAGGGCACAGGGTGAGTTGGGGCAGATCCACTGTTAAACTCACCTGGTCTAGTGGGCATTTTCATAGTGAAAGTTTCCCTAACACATCCCAAACTCAACCATATTGATCATCCCCAAATAGCTTCTCCATCGTGGCTCAAAACTCAAGACAAACTGGAAACACAATCCCTTTTCAGATGAGAGCTGAAAGACCTGGAGCTCTCCTCTACTCATATGAAACGTTTTCCTTGTTCTGAGCCTCAATTTTCTCACTTGCAAAATGTAGATAATAATCCCTTCCTTACGGTGCAATGTGAGTTTTGTTTACTGAGTACTTTAACCTGGCGTAAGGACTATGTATACAGTAGGTGCTCTTTGAACACCAGCTCAACCTTGGTGGGGATCCATGGGTCCTTTTGTCTGTCCTCCCTGCCTCCTTCTAACCTTCCAATTTAACCACACACTGTGTAGTGAAAAGAAGAGTATCTCCACTCTCACCTTGAAAAATGTCACCTTTTTGAAGATAACTACCCAGGCCTAACCTTCAACATATCTACCACTCCTAGATGATTCCAATTGTCAACTCATTTTTCTTGCTGCTTCAGCCATCACATGAACACATACCCATGGACATTGGCCAAAACAACAACAACTTCCAGAGGGAAACTCTAAGAGGCGTCTATATCCTACAAGGACAGAGGGCTTTGGGGGATAAAAACAGAGCAGCAGACTAGCCTCATCTTAAAAGAGAAATCTAGGGAACAAGATGGCCCAAATAGGACTTGATAAGCAGCCACATATCCTTGGGGATCTAGAAGTCTGTGCTAATGTGCAAGGCTGTATGAGAGCAAAGAATGCCCTAGCTGTCTACTTCTTCAGGCTGAATGTAAGTCTTCGTGTCCACAAAAGTAAAACATGGTGTGTAATTGTCCACTGCCTAATCTTTAAATGTGTGTGCCAGTTCATACAAAGATCCACCAGCACACGGTTTCACCTGACTCAAGATATTTCAACACCACTCTGACCCATCACTGGCTCACCAATAAGCTATGCTGAAACAGAGATGTCTCCTCAGAAGCCAGGTTTAAAGAGGAAAACAAGAACTTATAAAAGAGCAACCGAGCAGGGACATCAGCAGTCATGGTGGGGCAAGCTGACTCCATAGAATTAGTACCGGCAAAGGACTAACCCAACAAATAAAGAGCTACATTAATAACCCTAGGTTATGGAGTGAATCAAAATCCAGAGTGGTGACAATCTGCTATCTAAATGCCCAGTTTTTCACAAAAGTTATGAGATATGCAAAGAAACAGAAAAAAACGTCCTCTACACAGAAAAACCACCAATCAGTAGGAGCTATCTCTGACAAGTGCAGATGGTGAACTTTCCAGACAAAGACTCCAAAGTATATATTATGGATATCCAAAGAACAAAAGGAAGCCAGATTATGGAAGTAAAAGAAAGTAGCATGACGTTGACCCATCAAATACAGAATACCAATAGAGAATTGAATATTATTTTTTAAAAAGGACCAAATGGAAATTCTGGAGTTTAAAAGTATAATTACAAACTTTTAAAACTCACTAGAGGGGCTCCCCAGCAGATTTCAGATAGCAAAGGAATCAGTGAACATGATGATAGACCAATAGAGATTCTCCAATCAGAAGAAAAGACAGAAAAGAGTAAAGAATAGAGCCTCAGTGCTTTATGGGATGCCATCAGGTCTAGCAACATTCATATAATGGAATCACCAGAAGTAGAAGAGAGGAAAGGGCAGAGACAATAATAAGATCCATTTGGGGAGAACCACCATCTTAACAATGTTAAGTCTCCTCATCCATGAATATGACATGTCTTTCCATTGACTTAGTTCTTCTTGAATTTCTCTCCACAATGTTTTGTACACTTCAAATACATGGATTTTATGGCATGCAAATTTTACTTCAGTGAAGCTCTTTTAAATACAAGAGTAAAGGGAGGTTTCTTGGATGCTTACAATGGGTCTCACAACCTGGATCACTATTCAGTCAGCAGGAGAGATGAACACTGAGTTTTTCTCTTCCAGAGATTGAATGTTCTTGATACTCATCAGAAACTCCTAGACATCTCCCCCGGTATTAACCACTTATCAACTTATCACCTGGGTCAACTTGATGAATTTTCACAATAGGACTTTTCCATTGAACTAAGAGAATGAGAGTACACCTCCTCCTCTGATGACCACAAAGCTGGCACCCTACAGACCCTGCTTATTCACTCTGCTCTTGAGTGACACACCCAGGTGGCCCTGGGGGGTGTCGGATGTCCTCCTCCCCCAGGCTGTGAACATATGAGACTTCTATACTGATGTCAATCTCATCTGTGCAGTTGTTGTGTGTTTGATCATCTCATTGCATTTAAGGTGGATATGCCTCCCTCAAACCAGTGGAGTGAATAGGAGGTGATCAGAACAAGGCTATTTCCCTTATGATCCAACCAGTACCATCAAAGTATAAGGAGTGGAATCAATGTTTTGCTTCTCTGGTAATTTGCAGACCTCCATCCTCCTCCAAGTATGGGGAATCTGCTATGACTCCCACTGTCTCTCTTCTCATACCCCACACTGAAAAAAGAAAAAAGAGGGGCCAGCACAGTGTCACAGGAGTGTAGTTCACATGTTCTGTTTTGCTGGCCCAGGGTTCACTTGGTGCTAATGTCCACATTGCTTCGCAAGCCATGCTGAGGCAGCTTCCCACATATAAAGTAGAGGAAGATGGGCACGAATGTTAGTTCAGGGCCAGTCTTCCTCACCAAAAGAGGAGGATTGGCAGCAGATGTTAGCTCAGGGCTAATCTTCCTCAAAGAAAAAGAAAAAAGGAAAGAACTGCCTTCTGTTTCTTTCCTCTCTGTCCTCCCAGGCAACTCCATCTCTCTGTCTCTGTTCATCAATTTCTGTCTCTCAGACCTAACACAAATTTCTCAGTGAATTCATGATTCCACAAAATACAGGAGATTATTTGTGACACTCAAAGGTGCTAGGAAAAGATTCACCAGGAATCTTGGTTTAACAGAGTTTCTACCTATTCGATATTTTAGGAGGGAGATATAGTAGGAAATTTTTAGTGGGACATACAAACATTATGGGTTGCATGGGAGTTTCAAAACTGAATTATCAAAGTTCACTCTGTTTATTGTGGGGTGTCCACGTTAGTCACTCTTATTATAGCTGGAAAAAACTACTCCTAGAGAAAGTGATAAAGATAGAAGATGAAAGAAGACTGCTCCTCGCATTTCCCATTTGCCATTCTCCCTTGTGGCCCTGACACACTCCTGTCTTCGAGGAGGAGCAATGTTTGTTTATTAATTATCACCTGACCCTAACACAAGAATGAGCTATCCTTATTCCTCATCATGCCTTGATCAATTATGTCACTGATAACTTTCAATGGATGTGGTATCTGTTTCAGCTGATCATGGTCTCTGCTTGAACCACCATTACTCCATTCTACTCAATGTCAACCACACTTACTTCTCCCAGGAACACACCTCTTAGCTATCTTTCCTAGTCCAGGAAACTAGTGGCTTCACAAAATAAAAGAGGTGACAAAGAGGGTAGTGATGAGGAATGAAAGAAGAGGAGGTGCTGAGGAGGGTGTTGGGAAGCTGGGAGAGGATAGGATAGGGAAGGGAAAGAGGAAGTGAGAGTAAGGAAATGTGGGGAGATGGAGAACAGTGGGAAGAGGAGGAGAGGAAGGCTAGGGAAAGAGGAGAGGAACAGGGGAGAGAAACAGAAGAGCTGTAATATGAACGATGTGCCCGACACTGTGGTAAGAACTATACCTCATAAAATCTCACCTCAGTCCTAGCAGAAGGACTAAAATATCACCCTTCTATACATAAGACAGAAAAAACTCAGAAAAAAAGTTAAATGATTTGCCTAGGATGCAATAGCTAATAAAAGATGTGGCTGAAAATCATACCCAGGAATATCAGACTCTAAATCTTAAATCCGTATACTGTGCAGCCTTCAGGATGGAGTGAAGATACGTAGGTGCTGAAATTTGAAGAGATACATGATGTACTCATAAGAATATTTGTTCCACACTCAATCTTGCCAATCAAATTGTCCTTTATGAGTCTCAGTTTTCCCTTCTATGTATGGTAACGCTCACCTTCCCTTGCAAGATTTTGGTGGGGATTCTATGAGTTCTTGTCCCAGAAGCTAGAACATAGTCAGGTGCTCGATAAAGAAACATTTTCTTTTCCAGTGGTCTTGATTTGAGTACACCTGAGGACAAGCAGGCTTGGGATGGTTGGCAGAAAGTGTGTTGTGCGACGTGAAGTCATAGCATAGGGACCCAAAGTAAGGAAAAGGAAACAGACATTTCCAAAGAAATTTCTTCTAGTTCAGAGAATTATAACCAGATCAAAGATAAAGACATGCTTTTCAAATTAAGAAATATCAGCTAAGAAAAGGACAAACAGACAAAAAACATTCGATAAATATTGCACAATGAAGAAGTATATATATCACAAAGAATCATATCAATGGTTGTTAAAATATATTTGATAAAGACACACTTTTCAAATCAAGAAATATCGGCTAATAAAAGAACAAGAAGGCAGAAAGGAGAATATACAGAGAAGGAAGCAATGACCCTTCCAAGATCTCTAATTCTGTTAAGTCAGTGAAAAGTCTTTGATGTAGAGAAAGACATTGAACCAAGAAGCAAAATGCAGAGAAATATCCAGATTCAGATATGAGAGCTGGACAAAGAACACTTCCTTTGTTTCCAGAACAAGGAGAGCCACATTCACAAATTCTCTCAATTTACTTTCTTTTTTAAGAAAAAAAAAACAATCTATTGGATTTTCTCCATAAATATATATCTCATCACAAAAAAGAGAATGCCGCTACATATTAAAAGATCAATATACCATAGCTAAGTTGAATTTTTCGAGGCAAAGCAATGCAGGCTCAGATTCAGAAAACCTAAAAGTTATAGCAACACGTTAAATACAAATATCACACAAAAATCAGTACCACAGGAGAACATGATTCAATTGCCCCTTCCACCAGCCTGGGGAACTTGAAATTTGGCATTGCTGACTCCTGGACTGGGAAGTGATGCGGATAGTAGCTAACATTTATGGAACATTTCCCATGAGACGAGCATAGGCTAAGAGCTTTGGAGGCATTCTCCACTTAAAACTCACAACCTTTAATTGCCCTGCTGTCCTTTGAGTGAGATAATGTTTATTAATTTTTTTGCATAGAAGGAAATGAACTCGCAAAGAGTTCATGTATCTTGGCCAAGGTCTCACAGCAAAGAAGTAGAGGAACTAGGAATGAAACCCCAGCTTTAATTTAATTTTTGTTTTTTTAGCAGTAGAAACTTCATAAACTACTACAATCTATATCAAAACCCTCTATATAAAATAAAGCAGTACTGTGTGTAGTGGCACTTACGACAGTAGGAAAAGACTGGTAACTAGAAGTAAGGAAAATATCTTAAATTCCTTTACCGAAAGTAGGTCTCTCAAACAGTTAAGCTGTACCCCAGGGCTCAGAACAGTACCTGGCTCTAGAAAGCATTCGATAAATATTGCTGAGTGAAGAACTATATATATCATAAAGAATCATATTAATGGTACTTAAAATATATTTGATAAATTTTTTCTTCTATCGCTGCTTTGTGATAAATTTTAAATAACTCATTATTAAGAAAGACCTTTAAAGCTGAAACAAACTACTTTTTACTTGCTATGAAACTTTCATCTTTCGTATGTTCTTTTCCAAATCAGCAGCCAACATCATAATTAATGGTGAAACACTAGAGATATTATTATTAAAGCAAAAATCAACAAAAGATTAAGCTCCTAAAACGAGGGCACCACCTTTAGGAAATTTGGCATAATTCCCCACAACACAAGAAAGAAGCATAACACATAAACATTCAAAAGGAAGGTAAAATATTAAGGATACATTTTGTTAGTTGAGTATTTAGCTTTTAACATTATGTTAACTTTGACACAATGTTCTTTTCAGAGGGGAGCGATTTCATCATCACTCTACCTCTTTTTCCTTCTAACTTCTATTTTTAATCTATTTTAAGGCTATCCTATCAAACTTACCTATCTTGTGTTTGCTAGGCAGCGATGAGCTCCTGGGAAGCAAAGAATGTTGGGTTGCTCTCTGAGTATTCAGGGTTCAGTAGCAGGTGTCTGAGCCCTGGTCAAACAGCCAGTTGTTTCACCAGGAAAGCGAATTCATTTGGGAAAAGCCAAAAAAATTGCAGTTTGGGTTGTGCATGTTGTGGCAGATCACAGGCAAATCTAACAATCAAAAAAGTGGAATCTTATTATATAGGGAAAGAGGAGGAAAGTTTGAGGGGTTGTTTTGAACAAGAGTCCATTGGAGAAAAGCAAGAGTTCCAGGGTCTGATGGTTTCTCCTCGGCTGAGTTGCCGAGAGAGCAGATTTTTCTTTGGGATGCAAGGTCCATTTCTTCCTGCAATTGTCATTCTTTCCTGCTGATGACTTCTTTTGTTGGAGTCTGTAATTGACTATCTTCCTGTAATTGACCTCAGTAGTTGTGCATGGGAGCTCCCGTTTCTGGCCTCCTGACTCAATGTTAAATGATGTTACTTTTTATTAATTTTCACACCGGGAAATTTATGCCTAATAAACAAATGAATGAGTGCTATATTTTGGGGTGCTGGGGAAGCAACAAACACTATTCTCATAGTTATGAGACATTTTGACAGATTCTAAAGTCACAAACCTTTAAATTCTCAAGATTTTTTCTCAATAACTAAACAATGCGTGAAGAATACTTCTCACCCTGACCCCATCCCCGGTCTTGGGGGGCATCAGTCACCATTACATACAATCATGGGATGTATATTTCCCACATGAGCTCATCTCAGAAATGGTGATCACCCAGTCAAAACTCTGCTGAGGGCATGGCCCAGGGTCTAGTGGTTAAGTTAGCACGCTCCGCATTGGTGGCCCCTAGTTTTGCCAGTTCGGGTCCCGTGAGCGGACATGACACCACTCATCAGGCCATGTTGAGGCGGCATCCCATATAGCACAACCAGAGGCACTCACAACTAGAATATACAACTATGGACTTAGGGGTCTTTGGGGAGAAGAAAAAGGAAAAATTGTAAGAAGAAGATTGGCAACAGATGTTATCTCAGGTGCTAATCCTTAAAAAAAAAAATCCACTAAATCTCTGAGAATCTGGCCAGTTTTCTCGAGTTCTAAACTGTTTGATATTTTTACCCCTAAATTTTTTAATAGACCATCTTTTTGAGGGAAGTGTCAGGTTCTTCTCCAGTAACAACTTCCTGCACCAGAGTGGAACACTTGTTACCACTGATGAACCTACATTCACACATCATTATCACCCAGAGTCCATCGTTTACATTAGAGGTTCCACCTCTTCAGATTTTGGAAAAGTTTGACAAGGATAGACATCAGTTCTTCTTTAAATGTGTTCTACAACTCACCAGTGAAGGCATCAGGTCCAGGCTTTTCCTTATTGGAAGGTTTTTGATTATTGATTCAATCTCCTTACTAGCTATAGGTCTATTCAGATTTTCTATTTCTTCATGATTTAGTCTTAGCAGATTTTCTGTTTCTAGGAACTTATCCACCTCACCTAGCTTATCCAATTTATTGGCGTCCTGTTATTCACAGTACTCTCTTATAATCCTTCTTATTTCTTAGAGTCATAACAATGTCCCGATTTTTATTTCTGATTTTAGTGATTTGAATGTTCTCTCCTTTTTCTTAGTCCATCTAGTTAAAGATTTCTCCATTTTGTTGATCTTTCTAAGAACCACTTTTTGGTTTCATTGATTTATCTCTGTTGTTTTCTATTCTCTATTTAATTTGTCTCTGCTCTAATCTTTATTCTTTCTTTCCTTCTGCTACCTTTGGATTTACTCTGTTATTCATTCTCCAGTTCCTTCTGTTTCAAAGTTAGATCGTTGATTGGAGATCTTTCTCCTCTTTAAAGTAAGCAGTTATAGCTATAAATTTCCCCATTGACATAAACATAATACCCTGAAGGTCCATCCATGTTGTTGCAAATGAGATGACTTTGTCTTTTTTTATGGCTGAGTAATATTGCATTTTAAATATATACCACATCTTCTTTATCCAATCATGGGTTGATGGGCACTTGGGTTGTTTCCATGTCTTAGCTATAGAAAAGTGCTTCAATGAACATAGGGGTACATGTGTTCCTTTGGATTGTTGATTTCAAGTTCTTTGGGTAGATACCCAGTAGTGGGATAGCTGGGTCATACAATATTTCTGTTTTTAGTTTTTTGAGGAATCTCTATACTGTTTTGCATAGTGGCTGCACCAGTTGGCATTCCCACCAGCAGTGTATGAGGGTTCCTTTTTCTCCACACCCTCTCCAACATTTGTTATTTTCAGTCTTAGTGATTATAACCACTTTAATGGCTGTTAGGTGATATCTTAGGGTACTTTTGATTTGCATTGCCCTGATGATTAGTTCTGTTGAACATCTTTTCATATGTTTATTGTCCATCTGTATATCTTCTCTGGAAAAATGTCGGTTCATATCCTCTGCCCATTTTTTGATCGGGCTGTTTGTTTCTTTCTTCTGCAGTTGTGTGAGTTCCTTATATGTAAAGGGGATTAGCCCCTTGTCAGATATATGATTTACAAATATTTTCTCCCATTTAGGGTGTTGTCTTTTTGTTTTAATCCTAGTTTCTTTTGCCATGCAGAGGTTCTTTGGTCCGATGAAGTCCCACTTGTTTATTTTTTCTTTTCTTTCCCTTTTCAGAGAAGACATGGTATTCAAAAAGATCCTTTTAAGTTCAGTGTCAAAGAGTGAACTACCTATATTATCTCCCAGGAAATTAATGGTTTCAGGACGTGCCTTCAAGTCTTTGATCCATTTTGAATTTGTGTATTTTTAATTATGTATTTTGTGTATGGCGTGAGATAATGGTCTACTTTCATTCTTTTGCAAGTTGTTGTCCAGATTTCCCAACACCATTTGTTGAAGAGACTTTCATTTCTCCATTGTATGTTCCTGACACCTTTGTTGAAAATTAGCTGTCCGTAGCTATGCGGTTTTATTTCTGGGCTTTCAGTGCTACTCTATTGATCTGTGTGCCTGTTTTAGTACTAGTACCATGCTGTTTTGATTACTACAGCTTTGTAGTACATTTTGAAGTCAGAGGTTGTGATGCCACCAGCTTTGTTCTTTTTTCTCATTATTGCTTTAGCAATTCTGGATCTTTTGTTGCCCCACATGAATTTGAGGATTCTTTGATCTATTTCTGTGAAGAATGTCATTGGGATTCTGATTGAGATTGCAGTGAATCTGTAGATTGCTTTGGGTAGTGTGGACACTTTAACTTATTTTGTTCTTTCAACCCATGTGCATGGAATCTCTTTCCATCTCTTTATGTCATCATCTATTCCTTTCAACAATGTCATATACTTTTCACTGTATAAATCCTTCACCTCCTTGATTAACTTTATTCCTAGATATTTTATGCTTTTCATTGCAATCGTAAATGGAATTGTATTCTTGAGTTCTCTTTCTGTAAGTTCGTTATTAGAGTACAGAAATGCAACTGACTTTTTTAAGTTGATTTTGTACCCTGCAACTTTACTGTAGTTGTTAATTATTTCTAACAGTTTTCCAATGGATTCTTTAGGGTTCTCTATATATATGATCATGTTGTCTGCAAACAGCAAGAGTTTCACTTCTCTACCCCCTGTTAGTATTCCTTTTATTCCTTTCTCATGCCTAATTGCTCTGAACAAAACCTCAAGTACTATGTTGAATAAGACTGGTGAGATTGGACACCCTTGTCTTGTTCCAGTTCTCACAGGAATGGCGTTCAGTTTTTCCCCATTGAGTATGATGTTGGCTGTGGGTTTGTCATATGTGGCCTTTATTATGTTGAGGTAATTTCCTTCTATCCCCATTTTGTTAAGAGTTTTTATCATAAATCGCTGTTGGATCTTCTCAAATGCTTTCTCTGCATCTATTGAGATGATCATGTGGTTTTTATTCCTCATTTTGTTAATGTTGTGTATCACATTGATTGATTCACGGATGTTGAGCCATCCCTGTGTCCTTGGCACAAATCCAGCTTGATCATGGTGTATGATCCTTTTGATGTATCACTGTATTCAGATGGCCGATATTTTGTTGAGGATTTTTACATCTATGTTCATCACCGTTATTGGCCTGTAGTTTTCTTTTTTTGTGTTGTCCTTGTCAGGCTTTGGGATCAGAGTAATGGTGGCCTTGTAGAATGTATTAGGAAGTGTTCCCTCTTCCCTGATTTTTTGGAATAGCTTGAGAAGCTTAGGTATTAAATCCTCTCTGAGAGTTTGGTAGAATTCTCCAGGGAAGCCATCAGGTCCTGGGCTTTATTTTGGGGGATGCTTTTGATTACTGTTTCAATCCCTTTCCTTGTGATTGTTCTATTCAGATTCTCTATTTCTTCTTGATTCAGCTTTGGGAGGTTGTAAGAGTCTAAGAATTTATCCATTTCCTCAAAATTGTCCATTTTGTTGGCATATAGCTTTTCATAGTATTCTCTTGTAATCCATTGTATTTCTGTAGTATCCATTGTTATTTATCCTCTTTCATTTCTAATTTTATTTCCCTGAGCTTTTTCTCTTTTTTTCCTTCTAAGTCTGGCTAGAGGATTGTCAGTTTTGTTTATCTTCTCAAAGAACCAGCTGTTTGTTTTGTTGATCCTTTCTACTGCCTTTTTTGTTTCGATAGCATTTATTTCGACTCTGATTTTTATTATTTCTCTCCTTCTTCTGACTTTGGGCTTTGTTTTCCTTTTCCTAATTCAATTAGGTATAGTTTGAGATTGCTTATTTGGGATTTTTCTTGTTGTTAAGCTGTGCTTGTATTGTGATGAACTTCCCTCTTAATACGGCTTTTGCTGCATCCCATATGAGTTGGTACGGAATGTTTTCATTTTCACTTTCAATTGTCTCCAGACATTCTTTTTATTTCTCCTCTAATTTCTTCAATCAGCCATTGGTTATTCAATAGCATGTTGTTTAGTCTCCACATCTTTGTCCTTTTCTCAGCTTTTTTGTTGTAATTAATTTCTGGCTTAATAGCACTGTGATTGGAAAAAATGCTTGTTATTATTTAAATCTTCTAAACTTTATTGAGGCTTCCCTTGTTTCCCAACATAGAGTCTATCCTTGAGTATGTTCCCTGCACACTTGAGAAGAATGTGTGTTCAGGTGTTTTTCAATGGAGTGTTCTATATATGTCTACTAAGTCCAACTGGTCCAGCTTTTCATTTAATTGCACTGTCTCCTTGTTGGTTTTCTGTCTGGATGATCTATCCATTGATGTGAGTGGGTTGTTGAGGTCCCCAACTATTATTGTGTTATTATTACCATCTCCATTTAGGTTTCTTAATAGTTGCTTTACATACTTTAGTGCTCCTGTGTTGGGTGCATAGGTATTTATGTGTGTTATGTCTTCTTGGTGAGTGTCCCTTTGATCATTATATACTGCCCCTCTTTGTCTTTCTTTACCTGCCTTATCCTGAAATCCACTCTGTCTGATATGACTATGGTGAGACTTGCTTTCTGCTGTTCATCATTAGTTTGGGGAGTATCATCTTCCACCCCTTTGCTCAGAGCCTGTGTTTGTTTTTGGAACTGAGATGTGTTTTCTGGAGGCAGAATATTGTTGGGTCTTGTTCTTTAATCCGTATCGCCACTCTGTGTCTTTTTATTGGAGAATTCAATCCATTTACGTTTAGGGTGATTATTGAGACATGAGGGCTTAATTCTTCCATTTTATCACTCATTTTCTCTTACTCCTGAATTTCCTTTGTTTCTTATCCTGTGTGTTCCAGTCTACCAATTGAGTTAGGTAGTTTTTTATGTTGTGTTTCTTTGTTTTCTCCTTATCTATTTTTTGTGTCTCTGTTCTGCTTTTTTGTTTACTGGTTACCATGAGGATCAGATTCAAAATCTCATAGATAAGATAGTTCATTTTTTGATGGCCCCTTGTTTCCTTAGACTAAATTGATTCAGTCCCATCCCTCTTCCCCTCCTAAGTTGTTTTTCTCACATTTTATGCCATCTTACGTTGTGAGTTTGGGGTTGAAATGACAGGGTTATCTTTGCTTTGGGTGTTTTCCTTCACTTTAACTTTAATGCTATACTTTAGTATTTGCTAACCTGTTCTGATCTATAGCTACGGTTTTCTTCTTTTGTCTACCTATCTCCCTACTCCATGCTTTGTAAACCCTCTCTCCTTTTTTCAAGAATGTGGGCCTTCTTGAGGATTTCTTGTAGGGAGGGTCTTGTGGCTACAAACTGCCTTAACTTTTGTTTATTTGGTATGTTTTTATTTCTCCATTATTTCTGAAGGGTATTTTTGCTGGATAGAGTATTCTTGGCTGAAAGCTTTTGTCCGTTGAAGACATGAACATGTCATTCCAGTTTCTCCTAGTCTGTAAGCTTTCTTCAGAGAAATCCTCTGAAAGCCTGATAGGGGTTCCTTTGTACGTTATTTTCTTCTGCCCTGCTGCCCTTACTATTTTTTTTTTTTTTTGTCATTCACTTTTGCCAGTTTCACTACTAGATGCCTTGCAGTAGGTCTTTTTACATTAACATATTTAAGAGATCTTATAGCCTCTTCCACATGGATTCCCATTTCCTTCCCTAGGTTTGGGTAGTTCTCTGCTATTGTTTATTTGAAAGAGCTTTCTGCTCCATTCTCCTTCTCTTCTCCCTGTTGAATACCTATAATTCTTATGTTGCATTTCCTAATTGAGTCGGATATTTCTCAGAGACTTTCTTCATTTCTTTTTGTCTTAATTCTCTCTCCTCCTCTATCTGGAGCATTTCAATATGTCTATCCTCAATTATGCCGATCGGCTCCTGTATGATGTCTGCTAGAGCATTCAGAGAATCCATATTTTGTTTTATCTCGTTAATTGTGTCTTTCATCTCCAATATTTCTCATTGATTCTTTTTTATACTGTCAATCTCTTTTGTGAAGTAGCTCCTGAACTCATCGAGTTGTTTCTCTACACTCTCTTTTAACTCTTTGAGGTTTTTTATAACTATTTTGAGTTCTCTATCATTTAGATTACATACTTCTGTGTCCTCAGGACTGACTTCTAGGTACTTGTCATTTTCTCTCTGGTTTGGAGATTTAATATAATTTCTGATAGTGCTATAGGGCGTGGCTTTGTTCTTTAGGATCCTGGCATTATTTGGCCGTAGTTACCACCTATCACCACTGAATGGGGATCAAGAGCTGTGTATTCTGAGCCCTCTGCCTTCCACTGGGATCCCAGGTGCTGGAGCCAGCACTGGGTGGTTGGGAGTGAGGGGTCCTTTCTCCTCATGGTCTCGCAGGCTTATTTGTTCCTCTCTTGCTATCTGCTCTACTGTGGTGTTGGCTTGATGAGGTCAAATCCGTGATAGCTTTCATCCCAGTAGGGGACATTTCCCAAGGCTGCAGGGGCCCTTGGGATCTTTGATGTTCCCATGAATGAGCATCCTCTCCCCCGTTCTTTCCCTCTCAATGGCCAAGTGCTGTACCAGATCGCAGTTTTGGGGAGAGAGAAAGGTTTTTCCTACCCCACTCCACCTCCTCCAAGGGAGGCATCAGCCTCTCCACCCTGCAACATATGGCTGTGTGTGTGTGACTCAGACGTCTTTTGTGTTGTGCGGATGTCTTCTGTTGGAGGATGACAGTCTTTTTTGTTGTATGGTGGAAGAGAGAGATTACTGGGAAAACTCACTCCATCAAGATGCTGACGTCACTCCCTGTGTCTTGTAGTTTAATCCATCCAGCCACTCTGTGTCTTTTGATTAGAGAATTCAATCCATTTACATTTAGAGTGATTATTAACATACAAAAGCTTAATACTGCCATTTTGTCTCTTGTTTTATGGTGTTCTATTTACCCATTATTTCCTTTTCCCATGTATTTCTGACTGTGATTTCACTTTGGTGGTTTTCTGTTTATTCATGATTTGTGGCTCTGCTCTGATTTTTTGTCTAGTGGTTACCATGAGGTTTCTATAAAATATCTCCTAGAGAGGCTGGCCCCAGGGGCAAGTGTTTAAGTTCACCGCCTCTGCTTCAACAGCCCAGGGTTTGACCAGTTCAGATCTTGGGCATAGACATGGCACCACTCATCAACGCCACGCTGAAGCAGCAGCCCACATAGCACAACCAGAAAGTCCTACAACTAGAATATACAACTATGTCCTGGGGGCTTTGGGGAGAAGAAGCAAAAAAAAAGATTGGCAACGGATGTTGGCTCAGGTACCAAACTTAAAAAAAAAAGAAAAAATATCTCATAGAGGAGATAGTCCATTTTCTGATAGCCTCTTATCTCTATTAGCATAAACAGGTTCCACCCTCCCCTCTTCCCCTTCTGAGTTATTGTTGTTACAAATTATTCTTTTTTGTGTTGTGAGTTTGTGACTAAATTGAAGTGTTTATAGTTATTTTGGTGCGTTCCTTCCCTTTATCTTTTATTTTATAATCAAGTGTTTGCTAACCTGTTCAGATAAAGAACTGCAATGTTCTGATTTTGTCTGTCTGTACATCTCCTTGCTCAAAGATTTGTAAAACTTTGCCTTTTTGTTTCAGGTATGAAGACTTCCTTGATTGTTTCTTGTAAGGGAAGTCTACTGGCATGAACTCCCTCAGCTTTTATTGATCTGGGAAAGTTTTTATTTCTCCATCATATCAGAAACATATTTTCACTGACTAGTGTATCCTTGGCTGAACGTTTCTGTCTTTTAGTATTTTGAATATATCATTCCATTCTCTCCTGGTTGTAAGGTTTCTGTTGAGAAATCTACTGAAAGCCTGATAGGGGTTCCTTTGTAGGCTAATTTCTTCTGCTTTGCTGCTCTTAATATCTTTTCTTTATCATTGACTTTTGCCAGTTTTAATAGTATATGCCTTGGAGAAGATCTTTTGAATTGATTTAATTAGGAGCTCTATTGAATTCATGTACTTGTAAGTCCACTTCCTTACCCAAATTTGGAAATTCTCAGATATTTCTTTGAACAAACTCTCTGCTCCATTTTTACCTCCCTTCTCCCTCTGGAATACCTAAAATCCTTAGGTTGCTTTTCCTAGTTGAGTTGGATATTTCTCTAAGAATTTCTTCATGTGTAAAAAAATTTTAGTTCTCTCTCCTCCTCCACCTGAAGATTTCTAGATTTCTATCTTTTAGGTCACTTATTCTCTCCTCTATGCAGTCAGCTCTATTATGTATGGTTTCTAGATTATTTTTTATCTCATCAATTGTGTTCCTCATATCCAGAATTTCTGTATAGTTTTTTTAAGTGTTTCAGTCTCTTTGGAGAAGTATTCCTTCAGCTCATTAATTTTATTTCTGAGCTCATTGAATTGTCTGTCTGAATTTTCTTGTAACCTGTTGAGTTTCTTTATGACAACTATTTTAACTTCTGTCTCAATTAGAATGTAAATTTTTGTGACTTCATGATTGGTTTGAGTTGGTGGTGAGCTGGGTGGGGATCATAAAGTAGTTCAGATCACACAGACTCTTGTTGTAACTGATATTTAGTGTATTTTCTTGAATAAATGTGTGTCTATAATCCATTCTGAGAGACAAGAAAGGAAATTTGTATCTGGTTTCCTGGGACGACATAAGAAGCATTTCTAGGCTTCTTTCCTAGATAGTCCTTAAACTAACCTGGTTTTAAGTTCCAGCAAATTACCAAGTTGAACATCATAGAGGCCAAGAATGCTGACCTCCCTGAATGGTGACAAAAGATCATCCCCAATCCAATACCCACTATTCTATATCTCTCTGGGATGTTCATGCACCAGAAGAAAGCTTAGGTTCTACCTTCAAGGCCCTTCTTTATTTTGGGCACGTGTGAATTTCATTTTGTCTCATTCAATGCCAGTTATTTACTGAAATGTTATTTTTCTAGAATATCTTTTTTTTTTTAATGTAGTAGGTCTTTTGAAAAATGTCTGAAGGCCAAGGAGGTGCCAGATTCTTCACATAACACTTGATACCAGGGGAAACAAGGCAGCCCATCTGGTCCTCCAAAAGATTCCAGACCCTGAGGAAAATGGAAAGTGTAATTGCAAGTAGAGAGTGGACGAACTGGACAGACACGATCAGCACTCCTTATATTGGGAGTCAGAGACTATCTCCAAGAAGAAATAACATTTCACTTAACTCAGGAAAGAAAAATTATTTAAGACAGGGACCAGCTCTCCATACCCTCGGGGACCCTCCTCCCACCCTCACCCCAGTGGCCTCCACGCTACACCATCAATATTCAATCAAGCCCACAGAAAAGACAACTCTGATGTGTGTTGATGTTCCATCACCACATAGGGTCTGGAGGAGGAGAGGGCCAGGACATGAAGATCCTGTGTGATCAAGCTGGGCACACTGAGACCCTCTCATTGGAAAGATGGTTCCTTTCATGAAGGGAAAACAAAACAACAGCTGCAGGGAAAGTGATTTATTGATTCAATCCATGCACAGTGGGAACAAAGTGGAGTTTCAGGGAAAGGATTGCACCTGTGTTGCACAGAACATCACCTTCATGCTTGAGATTTCTTGATTTTCTTCACTTGGGTTTCAAAGGCTTGATCACATTCATGGCCATGGGTTAGATACACTGGAGAGCAATTTAACATGGTGTTTCTGTCAATGTTAAGGAGTTCTATTTATTTTTCCAGTCAGTCATATGAGTGCCAAGGTCTGTTTCTCTTTTCCTCTTTCTCCTTTCTATCTGCTCTTTCCCATCTCTACTCCTGCTTTCACATGCTTGCTCATAAGATTATATTGTACTGTCTCTTCCTCTCTCTCATCTTCTCTCCCCCTACCTGCTCTTGCTGGTGGTCTTCCCCAGATACTCGTCATTCCATTTTTAACCCTGAAACCTCTCTTTCTCCTTCCTTTTCTAACATTCCATCTTTTGCCTGTTACTCTCGTTGCAACTACTCTCCCCTTCCTTCTCTCTTTCCTCTCCTAACTTCTGGTCCTCAATCTTCCTCTTCCTTTCTACTTCCTCCTGCATCCTTTCTACCTCTTCCCATACTTCTACCTGTCTCCTCTTTCCTTCTCACTCCTCTCTGTGTCACCTTGCTCCATCTCTTTATCCAGCTCTATCTCATCCCTGATGATTCCCATGTTTTCTCATTCTCCCCAAGACACCTACCTTTTTATCACATGCAATATTTCCAAGCTCCATGAAGGTCATAGTCTGGAGTGACTGAGCACCAAGGAATGAGTAAAACACTCCCATCAGTTGTGCAAGTGTGGTATGTTCGGCCACGGTAGACAAAGGGGAAGAAACATTTGGCGTAGTCTGAAAGTACAAGGAATGGGTGAGAAAGTGCTTTATAGGAAAATGTTTTTGTGTCATCAAGAGACAGGGACATGAATGCAACCTGTTGGGAAAGACAAGTTAAAGCCTGAGACGTCCATCTAGTGAGCAAGTATGGAAGTACCCTCTTCAGCTGAGAAGCGACATGCTCATCACATGAGAAAAAGCTGCATACTCACCCTCGGCAGCACAATATTTCCATTTCCCAGAGTATTTTTCAGTTAAGGAACACCAACGGTAAAAGGAATCAGCCCTAGTGCAGTCGTAATGCGGTCTGCCTTGATAGATGAATGGGAAGACACATTTGTTATCTGCAAAAAGCAAAGACATTGTCTCCATCAGCTCTTCAGGGCATCATTAGCTCTGCAGTAACTCTGGCAATGTTTCTATAACAGCTAGTTCATCATCACCAAGGGCCTGCCATGTAGAAAGCCCTTTACTAAGCATCATGGATGTTAAGGTCAACGTGAAGTGATCTCTCCCCTCAGCGACAAGGAAAGGCTCTTTAACTTCCAGTGACATTTACCCAGAGTCATTTCCCATGGATATTGGAGCTCCAGGCAATGGACGAGCTTGCCAGACAACAGAGTAGCCTGATCTTGCATCATAAATTTTATCGCCTGTTATACTGTTGTGTTGAGATCTGTAGTTTCTGTTTTCCCACATTCAATACCAAAAGTCTAAAGAGATTCTATCTCTGTGAACACAGGCAATTTCTTCTTCTTGTCATTAATATTCTGCCTCACATCATATGGAAGCATGATTTTTGTCTGTGCCACAATCATGGCATATCTAAGATAGTTTCTCCTTCCTTTTCTAACATTCCATCTTTTGCATTTCGTGTGCACTGACTTAGCCATTTTAATGGATCGAAGATGAAAATTCCAGAAAGACAGAGGGCTTTGTGGTTATGTGGACCTGGCCAAGGCATCTTTAGACTTGATGAATTCTGTCAGCCTCATCAGTGGATTTCCTGGTCACAAATGTCAACTCTCCACAACTCACGTGCATATTTCTGTTGAAAACTATCTCCCTAACCAATCCTGCCTTATTCCTCTTGGACAAGCTCCCTTATTTGAGTGCCATCCCTTGGAATGAGACCCTATTTACCTTGGCGCATGGCACTAGCCCTGAAGCCCTGACCTGGGGTCAGATTCCAATCCTGCTCTCTATAGGCTGCTTAGCCTGGATGAGTAAACACCTCCATGGGGAGCCCCTTGTTTCTCAAGGACACCCTGGAGGTGTGTGCATTTGCGTCTCCAATTATTGAGAAGGTGAAGTTACCTCTTAAGTGTAAAATATGTCAGAAGAATCTCAATCACAGTTCCCTCCCCACACGTTAGTTGGATTTATTTGATTGTTATTTTGTTTCATTATTTTTCAAATAGATTACCTGGTTTCCTTGTAGATGAATGGTCAGTCGCAATTGGCTGCTGATCTGGAAAAAATTCACAGAGGAGACGGATGAAGATGAGACGAGAACAAAATTAAGGCACTCTGAATACATGCTATACTAGGCCCTGTTCTGCATATAGAACTTTCTCGTTTTCATACTAAAATTATATAATTATTTTATTGTGATGAGAACACATGAGATTTTCCCACTTAACAAATTTTTCAAAAAATATTGGCACCTCAGCTAACATCTGTTGCCAATTTTCTTCTTCCTTCTTCCTCTTCTTTTCCTCAAAGTCCCCCCATACATAGATGTATATTGTAGCTGTAGGTTCTTCTGGTTGTGCTTTGTGGGATGCCACCTCAGCATGGCCTGATGAGTCATGTCATGTCTGTGCCCAGGATCCAAACTGGCGAAACCCTGGGCCACTGAAGTGGAGCATGTGAACTTAACCACTTGGCCATGGGACTGATCTCCCACTTAACACAATTTTAAGTGTAAGTTCTAGTAATCTACTATACAATGTAGTGATGGCAATGAACAATACTGTATTTTTTTTCACATTTTGACATCCAAGTTTGTTCTAAATAGATACACTCTGGATGTGTGTACTAGAGGGCTAAACAGGACAGATGAGTAAGATTCTTACACTTTCTCACTGTTCTTATACTGCCACATCCGAATTACACCAAATAAACCATAAGATGTTACCTGAGATGACACTTTTCCTGTTATTCCAAACATTGAATTCTATTTACATCAAAAACTCTTCCTTTGAACAAATTAGCCAACCCTGTGTATAGGTTGCCCATGGCTGGGACATTGGATGGGATATTTAGGAATGAGGCAGCTGTCATGAGGGTTGATAACCAATAACATCGTGTGCTTTTGAGTGAGGTTGACTAGGTTTACATTTCAAATACTTGTTTGAAACTTAAATATAATGTAAAGGCCATAATAGTGTCTTGTCCTTGAGATATACTCAAGAATTGGCAGATATATTTCATGCCACCATTATATTATTATTCCATTGCACATCAACCCATCTGATGCAGGTTCTTCCACACCAATTTCAGCCCTTGCTCCCTCCCTCACCTCAATCCACATGGTCCAGTTGGAGAAAGATACAAGCGCCAACCAAAATCAGAAAGATTCCCAAACACGGTGCCATGGCAGCCTGCCTTGCTAGGACTGACAACATCAATAGGCCCTGCCTTTTTATCTACCCCCTTACACCTTACCCCACACCCCCTCCTTCTGATAAAAATCAAACTCACCAGGAGAGTGCTTGTGCATTCCTAAGCCTGAGAGCATGAAGTTCAAGTTTATCTCTCAGGTAGCATACACAGGACATTGGCTAGCCATATAATGTCTCTGAGGCTCAATAGTTTAAAATTCAGCAAAACTGTTTGTAAAATCCTTTTCAATTCTAGTGTTCCATGACCAGGTGAAGCTATGAGGGAGTGATGAAGAAGACCATTTTCTCTCATGGGTGTTCAACAGCATCCATCTCATTTCCTGACCACAGTCTCAGCATCAGGTGCAAAGCTCAACCAGCTTCCTGTAGGAGACTCAAAACAACCTGATGAGGCAGGCACACAAGTTTCCATTTGAAGGAGAAGGAAACTGAGGCTCATAGAACTCCTCAAGGCCACAGGGTGAGTTGGGGCAGAGCCGCTGTTAGACTCACCTTGCCTAGTGGGCATTTTCATAGTGAAAGTTTCCCTACCACACACCAAACTCAACCATATTGATCATCCTCAAACAGCTTCCCCATCCTGGTTCACAACTCAAGACAAATTGGAAACACAACCCATCTTCAGACAAGAGCAGAAAGGCCTGGAACTCTCCTCTACCCATTATGAAATATTTCCTTTGCTCTGAGCCTCAATTTTCTCACTTGCAAAATGCACATAACAATCCCTTCCTTACAGTGGAACGTGAGTCTTGCATACTGAGAACTCTAACCTGAGGTAGGGACTATGTATACAGTAGGTGCTCTTTCAACACCAGCTCATCATTGGTAGGACTCCATGGGTCCTTCTGTCTGTCCTCCATGCCTCCTTCTAACCTTCCAATTTAACCACACACTGTGTAGTGAGGAGAAGAGCATCTCCACTCTCACCTTAAAAAGTGTCACCTTTTTGAAGGTAACTGCCCAGGCCTAACCTTCAGTACCTCTGCTAGATGACTCCAGTTACCAACTCATTTTCCTTGCTACTTCAGCCATCACATAAACACATACCAATGGACATTTGCCAAAACAACAGCAACCTCCACAGGCAAACTCTAAGAGGCATCTATATCCCACAAGGTTGGGGGGCTGTTTGGGCCAAAAACAGAGCAGCAAACTAGCAACATTTTAAAAGAAAGATTTAGGGAACAAGATGGCCCAAATAGGACTTGATAACCAGCCACATATCCTGGGGATCTAGAGGTCTGTGCTAATGTGCAGGGCTGGGTGAGAGCAAAGAATGCCCTAGCTGTCTAATTATTCCAGGATGATTGTAAGTCTTGTGTCCACAAAAGTAAAACCTGGTGTGTAATTGTCCACTGCCTAAAGTTTAAATGTGTGTCCCAGTTCATACAAAGATCCACCAGCACATGGTGGAAGCCAAACTGACTCAAGATATTTCAAGACTACCTCTGACCAATCACTGGCTCACCACTAAGCTACGCTGAAACAGAGATGTATCCTCAGAAGCCAGATTTAAAGAGGAAAACAAGAACTTATAAAAGAACAACTGAGCAGGGACATCAGCAGTCTTGGTGGGGCAAGCAGACTCCACAGAATTAGTCCAGCCAAGGGACTAACCCAACAAATAAAAAGCTACATTAATAACCCTACATTAGGGAGTGAATCAAAATCCAGAGTGGTCACAATCTGCTATCTAAATGCCCTGTTTTTGACAAAAAGTTATTAGAGATGCAAAGAAACAGAAAAAATGTCCTCTACACAGGAAAAAAACCAATCACTAGGAGCTATCTCTGACCAGTGCAGATGGTGAACTTACCAGACAAAGACTCCAAGGCACATAGCATGTGTATGATCACAGAACGAAAAGAAGCCATGTTATGGAATTAAAAGAAAGTAGCCTGACACTGACTCATCAAATACAGAATACCAATAGAGAATTCAAAATTATTTTTTTAAAATGGACCAAATGGAAATTCTGGAGTTTACAAGTATAATAACAAACATTTAAAACTCACTAGAGGGGCTCCACAGCGTATTTGAGATGGCAAAATAATCAGTGAACTTGATGACAGATCAATACAAATTATCCAATCAGAAGAAAAGACAGAAAAGAATGAAGAAGAGAGCCTCAGAGCCTTATGCGACACCATCAGGTATAGCAACATATGCATAATGGGGTCACCAGAAGGAGAAGAGAGGAAAGGGCAGAGACGATAATAAGATCCATTTGAGGAGTACAGCCATCTTAATGTTAAGTCTCCTCATCCATGAACATGGGATGTCTTTCCATTGATTTAGGTCTTCTTGAATTTCTCTCTACAACATTTTGTACACTTCAATCACGTGGATTTTATGGCATGCAAACTTTACTTCAGCGAAGCTCTTTTAAATACGAAAGTAAAGTGAAGTTTCTTGGATGCTTACACTGGGTCCCTCGGCCTGGATCAATATTCAGTCAGCAGGAGAGATGGACACTGGGTTTTTCTCTTCCAGGGATTGAATGTTCTTGATACTCCTCAGAGAGTCCTAGACATCTCCCCATGATATAACCTATACAATTATTAGCCACCTGTGTCAACTTAACGAATTTTCACAATACTACTTTTCCATTGAACTAAGAGAATGAGGGTACACCTCCTCCTCTGATTACCAGAAAGCTGACATCCTACAGCCCCTGCATATTCACTCTGCTCTTGAGTGCCATACCCAGGTGGCCCTGAGGGGTGTCCGATGTCCTCCTCCCCCAGGCTGTGAACATATGAGACTTCTATACTGATGTCAATCTCATCTGTGCAGGTGTTATGTCTTTGGTCATCTTATCACATTTAAGGTGGGGTATCCCTCCCTAACCAATGGAGTGAATAGGAGGTGATCAGAAGAACACAGCCATTTCCCTCGTGATCCTACCAGTACCATCAAAATGTAAGGAGTGGAATCAATGTTTCACTTCTCTGGTAATTTGCAGACCTACATCCTCCTCCTAGTATGGGGAATCTCCCATGACTTTCACTGTTTCTGTTCTCATACCCCACACTGAAAAAGAAAAAAGAGAGGCTGATCTGGTGGTGCAGTGGTTAAGTTTGCATGTTTCACTTCGCTGGCCCAGGTTTCTCTGGGTGCTGATGTCCCCACTGCTTGGCAAGCCATGTTGTGGCAGCTTCCCACATATAAAGTAGAGGAAGATGGGCACGGATGTTAGTTCAGGGCCAGTCTTCCTCAGAAAACAGGAGGATTGGCAGCGGATGTTAGCTCAGGGCTAATCTTCCTCAAAGAAAAAAAAAAGGAAAAAGAAAAAAACTGCTTTCTCTCTCTTTCCTCTCTGTCCTCCCCCGCAACTCCATCTCTCTGTCTCTATTCATCAATTTCTCTCTCTCAGACCTAACACAAATTTCTCAGTGAATTCGTGATTCCAAAAAATACAGGAGATTATTTGTGACACTCAAAGGTGCTAGGAAAAGATTCACCAGGAATCTTGGCTTAACGGATTTTCTACCTATTTGATTTTTTTAGGAGGGAAATATAGTAGGAAATTTTTAGTGGGACATAAAAATATATGGGTTGCATGGGAGTTTCAAAACTGAATTATCAAAGTTCACTCCGTTTATTGTGGACTGTCCACGTTAGTCACTCTTATTATAGGTGGAATAAACTACTCCTAGAGAAAGAGTGATAAAGATAGAAGAGGAAAGAAGACTGCTCTTCCCATTTCCCATTTGCCATTCTCCCTTGTGGCCCTGACACATTCCTGTCTTCAAGGAGGAGCGATGTTTATTACTTATCACCCTGCCCTAACACAAGAAATGAGCTATCCTTATTCCTCATCATGCCTTGATCAATTATGTCACTGATACTTTCAATGGATATGATATCTGTTTCAGCTGATCATGGTCTCTGCTTGCACCACCTTTACTCCATTCTACTCAATGTCAACCACACTTACTTCTCCCAGGAACACACCCCTTGGCTATTTTCCCTAGTCCAGGAAACTAGTGGCTTCATAAAATAAAAGAGATGACCTAGAGGTTAGTGCTGGGGAATGAGAGAAGAGGAGGTGATAAGGAGGATGTTTGGAAGGATGGAGAGGAGAGGATAGGGAAAGGAAAGAGGAGGTGAGAGCAAGGAAGGTTGGGAGATGGAGAACAGTGGGGAGAGGAGGAGAGGGAGGCTAAGGGAAGAGTGGGGGAACAGGGGACAGAAACAGAAGAGCTGTAATATGAACTATGTGCCCAACACTGTGGTAAGAACTGTATCTCATATAGTCAGTCTCACCTCAGTCTTCGAGGAAGGACTGAAAATGTCACCATTTAACATTTAAGATAGAAGAACTTCAGAAAAAGTTAAACAATTTGCCCAGGATGCAACAGCTTAGAAAAGGTGGGGCTGAAAATCAGACCCAGGAGTATCAGACTCCAAATTCTAAATCCATATACACTGTGGAAACTTCACGATGGATTGAAGACATGTAGATGCTGAAAACTTAAGAATTAATGCTGTGTAGTGATAGGAATATTTGCTCCATACTCTATCTTGCCAATGAAATTATCTGTATGAGTCTCAGTTTTCCCTTCTATATATGGTAATGGACAACTTCTCTTACAAGATTTTGGTGGCAATTCTGTAAGTTCATGTTCCAGAAGATAGCACATAATATGATGCTCAATGAATAAACCTTTTCTTCTCCAATGGTGTAGATTTGGGTACACCTGAAGTCAAGCAGGCTTGGGATGGGTGGCAGAGAGCAAGTTATGGATCTGCAAGTCAGACAACAGGGGCCTGAAGTAAGGAAAAGAAGAGACATTTCCAAGACGATTTCCTCTGGTTCCGAGAATTCTAACCAGATCTAAGATAAAGTCATGCTTTTGAAATCAAGAAATATCAGCTAATAAAAGAACAAAGAGGCACAAAGGAGAATATACAGAGAAGGAAGCAATGAGCGTTTCAAGATATCTAATTCTACTAAGTTAGTGAAAAGCCTTTGATGTAGAGAAAGACAATGAACCAACAAGGAAATGCAGAGAAATATCCAGATTCAGATATGAGAGCTGGACAAAGAACACTGCCTTTGTTTCCAGAACACAGAAAAGCCACCCACACAAATTCTCTCACTTTACTTTCTTTTTTGAAAAAGAAATAACACTATTGGATTTTCTGCAAAAAAGTATATCTCATCACCAAAAAGATAATGGCACAACATATTAAAAGATCGATATACCATAACCAAGTTGAATTTTTTGAGGTACAGCAATGCGGGCTCAGAATTAGAAAACCTAACAATTATAGCAACAGATTAAATACAAATATCACACAAAAATCAGTACCACAGGAGAACATGATTCAATTGCCCCTTCCACCAGCCTGGGGAACTTGAAATTTGGAATTGCTGACTCCTGGACTGGGAAGTGATGTGGATAGTAGCTAACATTTATGGAACACTTCCCATGAGGTAAGCCTATGCTAAGAGCTTTGGAGGCATTTTCCACTTAAAACTCACAACCTTTAATTGCCCTGCTGTCCTTGAGCGAGATAATGTTTATTAATTTTTTTATGCAGAAGGAAATGAAGTTTCAGTGAGTTCATGTAACTTGGCCAAGGTCACACAGTGAAGAAGTAGACGAACTAGGAATGAAACCCAAGCTTTCATTTTTGTTTTGGTTTTTTAGCAGTAGAACCTTCATAAAAAACTAGAATCTATGTCAAAACCCTCTATATAAAATAAAGCAGCACTGTGTGTCATGGCGCTTAAGACAGTAAGAAAACACTGATAAATATAATTAAGAAGAATATCTTGACTTCCTTTACTAATTATACGTCTATCAAACAGTTAAGCTGTACCCCAGGGCTCAGAACAACACTTGGCTCTAGAAAGCATCGATAAATATTGCTGAGTGAAGAACTATATATATCATAAAGAATCCTATCAATGGTTTTTGAAATATATTTGATAAATTTTTTCTTCTATCACTGCTTTGTGATAAATTTTAAATAACTCTTCATTATTAAGAAAGACCCTTAAAGCAGAAACAAAATATTTTTTAACTTGCTATGCAACTTTTATCTTTCTTATGTTCTTTTCCAAATCAACAGTCAACATCATAATTAATGGGGAAACAAAAGAGATATTATTGTTAAAGCAAAAATCAACAAAAGGGTAAGTTCCTAAAACAAGGGCACCACCTTTAGGAAATTCGCCAGAACACAAGAAAGAAGCATAACACATAAACATTCAAAAGGAAGGTAAAATATTCAGGATACATTTTGTTAGTTGAGTTTTTAGCTTTTAACATTACGTTAACTTTGACATAATGTTCTTTTCAGAGGGGAGTGATTTCATCATCACTCTACCTCTTTTTCCTTCTAACTTCTATTTTTAATCTATTTTAAGGCTATCCTATCACACTTACCTATATTGTGTTTTCTAGTTGGCGATGAGCTCCTGGGGAGCAAAGGATGCTGGATTACTATCTGAGTATTCAGGGTTCAGTAGCAGGTGTCTGAGCCCTGGTAAAACAGCCAGTTGTTTCACCAGGAGCAAGTTCATTTGGGAAAAGCCAAAAAATTGCAATTTGGGTTGTGCATGTTATGGCAGACCACAGGCAAATCTAACAATCGAAAGAGTGGAATCTTATTATATAGGGAAAGAGGGGGAAAGTTTGAGGGGTTGTTTTGAACAAGAGTCCATTGGAGAAAAGCAAGAGTTCCAGGGTCTGATGGTTTCTCCTTGGCTGAGTTGCCGAGAGAGTGGATTTCTGTTTGGGATGCAAGGTCCATTTCTTCCTGCAATTGTCATTCTTTCCTGCTGATGACTTCTTTTTGTTGGAGTCTGTAACTGACAATCCTCGTGTAATTGACCTCCAGTAGTCCTGCATGGGAGCTCCCCTTTCTGGCCTCCTGACTGAACTTTAAGTGATGTTACCTTTTATTAATTTTCACACCAGGAAATTTATGCCTAATAAACAAAAGGATGAGTGCTATATTTGGGGGTTCTGGGGAGGCAACAAACACCATTCTTAAAGGTAAGAGATATTTTGAAAAACTCTAAAATCACAAACCTTTAAATTCTCAAGGTTTTTCTCAATAGCTAAACAATGTGTGAGGGATAGTTCTCACCTAAACCCCATCCCCGGGCTTGGGAGGCATCAGCCACCATTACATCCAATCATGGGGTGTATGTTTCCCACATAAGTTCATCTCAGAAATGGTGATCACTCCCATCAAAACTCTGCTCAGAGGCCGACCCTTTGGCCAAGTGGTTAATTTCACGCACTCTGATTTGGTGGCCCAGCATTTCACAGGTTCGGATCCCACACATGGACCTGGCACTGCTCATCAGGCCATGTTGAGGAGGCATCCACATAGCACAGTCAGAGGCACTCACAACTGGAAGATAAAACTATGGACTTGGGGTCTTCAGGGAGAAGAAGAAGAAGAAAAAAAAAAAGAAGATTGGCAACAGATGGTAGTTCAGGTGCTGATCTTTAAAAAACAAACTCTGCTTGCTCTCTGAGAATTCATCAAGTCTTCATGGGTTCTAAGTCATTTGCTATTTTCCCCCTAAATTTTTTAAGAGACCTTCTTTTTGAGAGAAGTGTCAGGGTCACAACAAAATTAAGGGGAGAAAAATTTCCCATCTATCCCCTACCCCCAAACACATAACCTCCCCCATTAACAACTTCCTGCACCAGAGTGGAACACATATTACTACTGATGAACCTACATTCACATATCGTTATCACCCGGAGTCCACAGTTTACATTAGGGTTCACTCCTGGTGTTGTATATTTTATGAGTTTGGACAAATGCATAATGACATATATCCATCCACTTAAATTTTAGTGGCCTGTCTCCTTTATATTCCTCTCTTCCAAAATTTGTATTATAAAATTTTCAAGCACACAGAAAAGTTTTGTTACTGTGCAAAGAGCTTGATCTACTCATTGCCTCAAGTCCAAGCCAATTAGTTGAGAGGCAAGATGATGGTAGAGAAAGGACTTTATTAGATGATGAGCTAGCTGATGGAAAGATGGTGGACTAGTGTCCCCAAAAAAACCATCTTAAGAAGGTACAGAATCTTGAAGCAGTTTTATAAGGCCAGCGGGCTATAAAGGAGGAGGTCATGAATGTTAGCCAACTGGCAACGCAGTCTGGGAGTCACGACACCAGACCTTCCACCTATCATTGATGATGTATACCAGTATAGAATATTTGTCCAAAGGTTGTTACATTCCTAAGGAACTCAGAAGGACAAAGTTATCTCCTTTCTGCACCTGGGAGGCATATAGGTAAACTGGGGTCATAAAACCTACAGAGCACGTGTGTTTTCCAGACAGTGGCCATTAATCAGCTGGACTATGTGCAGCCTTAAATGTGCTCTAGGGTGGGTGGGTTGTGAAACCAAGTTTACAGAGAGTTACAAGATGGCTTCCCTCAGGCCGAGTCTGGATTTGCCTATAACAATTCCCGACTGTCAGTTGTCTATTCCATAGTCTTGGGGAATTTGGGCAACATATCACATCTGGCTACTCACTGCTGTATCGGCAGTGAAGAGGCATCATCATGTGGAATAACTTGATGTGTTAGTGAAAAAAGTCTTTTCCTTCCCTTTTATTTAAGTGAGGTTGGCACATCAGCAATTGTGGTTTTTTTGTAGTTTGGGTTATGTGAGAGCAACCTTTGTTGATACAGCAAAGTATTAACTTTAGGAGAAGATACGTCCCTGGAAGAGTAGAAGCCTGGTTAACCCCAGCCTGAATAGACTGCCTAAGAAGGACCAGATGCCTGAAGGTATCCAGAAAAAGAGACCAGAAACCTAATCTGTGTCAAGGCTGAAAAGGGAGCTATCATGTTCTACAGTTTGTTGGAGTCACAGAGCATGTTCCCTGATTTTGTTAATGCTAGTTTCTACTTGTGAGGAGGTATTGATGTAAGAACAACAGGAGGTGTTGGCCACTACACAGACCCTTCCCTGTTCTATTAGTATATAATCTAGGGCAATTCTATTGTCTATAACTACTTTAGCTAAAGAGTTAAGGGACTTCTGTAAATTTGTGAGGCATTTGGCAGTCTCATTGGCTATAGTCATAAGAGTATGGGATAAATTTCACAGCACATGCTCATGGGCCACTACTCCCCACCATAGAAGCAGGGCATAACCAAAGAAATAGGTATCTCCATCAGATATCAGTTCTCGGTTTACCCAGGAAAATAATTTAAGGGAATTTGGCCATTGTTTGTCTTCGTTTGAGTCATGTACAGAGAAAGGAGTGATTAAATATTCTAATAGACGGGTACCTTCTATGTGCCAGCTATCAAGGCAATTATAGGTCCAGGGTTAGTGATTAGATCCGCAGACAAAGACATACCTTAAGAGGACACATAGAATATCAGTCATGTTGCTAAAATGTAGGCCTTCATTTTTAGGAATTTTATCTAGGATCCAGTCAAGCAAGGAGTCAGGGTAAGGCAGTGTCCAGGAGGAAAAATTTAATCTGCAAATTAGCAGAAAGCTGGGTGATCTTTGAAAGTACACTTGGTACTTTTCATTAAAATCTTGACATAATTTGGTGGACCTGTAGTTTGAAGACATTTTCATTCACCTTTCCCTGACCAGAGAGTAAGAGAAAGGAGGTGAGAAGTGAATGCCATTGAGCAAACAGGTAAGTTTAGTTGTCCATCAGCAAATGTCTGGTTCTTATGGTCATATGACCATTTATCTTTACATTTTTCCCTGAAAACCATTATAGGTTCCTTTGTGGGGGGGTTGTATAAAGAAACAGGGGACAGGAGATCCCCTGACAATTAATCTGACCCTATAGGTTATATCTGAAGGTTTTATATCATAGGTCACAGTAAAATTAGGTATACTTGAGAAAGTCGCTACTGGCATTACTATGGGGTCACCAGGATCATACACTGAGTAGGGCCTTGGATGACAGAACCAGCAGTCACTTACCTTGGTAGAAGAAGCTATATCTTGGGAAATGCATATCAAAGAGTTATCTCCCCATCCCATAGTGCCAGGTACAAAGACCAGTATGTATAGATAAAGTAGACTTATGAAATACATGTCTTAGATCCTTTATGGGCTCACATGCCCACGTTGGGGTTTGGTACAGATCTGGCACTTCTATCAGTGGGTCTTCATTTTTTTGGGTATAATGTATCCACAGCTTAAACCCAGTGAGTTTGACAGATGAGTGGGTGGTCAGTAGCACATCAAAAGGATCCATCCACTTGGTTGCCAGTTGATTTTCAGGTCCTTGTTCTCTCCAGGTCTTTAGTAGGACTCTCACTGGGATGGAAAGGGTTCAGGGACACATCAGACAGGTAAGTTGACTTGCTGGAAGCAAACTCATGAATATAGGTTAGCATAGAACTCAAAGATTTATCATAAGTTGTGATCATAATGTCTTTTAGGGTCTCAAGGGATCCTCCTGCAAAAGAAGTCTGAAATGGCCTGCTGTATAGAATTTCAAAGGGGCTTAACTTAAGCCTACTTCGGGGAGCCACTTTAATCCATAGCAGGGCAATGAGTAGTGCCTTATCCTACATTAATTGTACTTCCTTACGTATCTTTGCAGTGCTTCCCTTTAAAGCGTGGTTCAGAGCCAGCCCCAGTGGCCCAGTGGTTAAGTTCAGTGCACTCCATTTTGGCAGCCCAGGTTCAGTTCCCAGGTGCAGAACTATACTACTTGTCTATTAGTGGCCATGCTGTGACAGTGACTCACATACAAAAAGAGGAAGATTGGGGGCCAGCTCAGTGGCGTAGTGGTTAAGTTCATACACTCTGCTTCAGCAGTCTGGGGTTTGTGGGCTCAGATCCCAGGCATGGACCTACACACTGCTCATCAAGCCATGCTGTGGTGGTGTCCCATATACAAAATAAAGGGAGATTGGCACAGATGTTAGCTCAGTGACAATCTTCCTCACCAAAAAAACAAGAAGAGGAACATTGGCAGCAACAAATGTTAGTTCAGGGTGAATCTTCCTCAGCAAAAACAAAAAAAAATAAAAAGTAAAGTGTGGTTCATCTTTTCCATTTTCCAGCTGACTGAGGTCTCCACATTGAATGTAACATCCATTTGATGTTCAGTGCCTTAGATACTGTCATGGGACTTGAGAAATAAAGGCAGGTCCATTGTCACTCTATACAGTGTTAGGCATGCCAAATCTAGGAACAATTTATTTTAATAAAACACAAACTACTTCTGATGCTTTTTCAGTTCACATGGCGATGGCGTCTACCCACCCAGAGAAAGTGTCCACAAACACCAGCAAGTAATGGAAGTTTCCAATTATTCACGGCATTTGAGCAAAGTCCATTTGCCACTCTTCAGTAGGTCAGTCCCCTTTATGGTGGATTCCCATGCAAGGGGGTCCCGGAGCTGCCGTAGGCTTGTTTCTTGCACAAGTGGTGCAATTTTTAGTTACTTGTTGTATGGTCTTCTGTAAATTAAGTCCCATGATGTGCTTCTGGACCCAGTGTAAGGTAGCATCTCTTCCACAATGGGTGCTTTCATGTATGCATTTTAAAATTGGGTACAGAAGAGCCTCAGGAATTAAAACTGTTGCCCGAGCGTTACTTTTCCAGACTGTCAAATGCTTCGAGATGAAACCCCATTCTTTTGCCCAATTTAGGTCTTTTTCTGAGTATGCTGGCTGGTATCCAGGTAAATATACCTGGGGAAGCAAAGAGCCCATCATAGCAAGGGTCTTTGTTTTTGCTGCCCTTTTTGCTGCTTCATGAGCCAATCAATTTCCCTTAGTTATAGGCATTTCACCCTTTTGGTGGCCAGAGCAATGCATTACGGCCACCTGAGAGGGCTCATAGATTGCCTTCAATAATTGTAATATATCTGAAGCATGTTTAATTTCTTTATTGTTGATGGCTAGAAGCTCTCTTTCCCTCCAGACAGCTCTGTGGGTATGGACCACTGAAAATGCATACCAGAAATTTGTATCGATATTCACCCTCTTCCCTCTTGATAAGAGGAAAACTCTGGTCAGGGCAATGATCTCAGCCTTCTGGGATGAAGTCCCTAGGGATAATCCCTTGGCTTCTGTGGGTTAGTTTTTTTGTAAGGTTACAACTGCTTCCCCAGCTTGCCTCTTACCTTGGTCCATGAAGCTACTACCAACTGTGAAAAGCCCCAGTTCAGGTTCTTCTAATGACTGGTCCTTTAGAGCCGGCCAGTTAGAATAAACCATTCCTACCATCTGTAAGCAATCATGTTCTAAAGCTTGTGAGGTCTCACTGAGGAGCAAGGTGGCCAGGCTTACAGTTGAGATGACTTGTAAGCTGACATTTGGATTGTCAAAAACGATGGCTTGATATTTGACAATCCTTCCTGAGGTGAGCCAGTATCCCCCTTTCTGTTCCAGTAATGTGAGGACATGGTGGGGCATGTATACCATGGTAGGCTGACCTAGATTAAATTTTTCAGCCTTTTGAAGAATGTCAGGTGTGGCTGCTACTGCCTGGAGGCAAGGGGGCCATCCTTTCACCATTTGATCCAATTGTTAAAGAAATAGGCCACAGGCCTAAAGGTTGTTCCCAATTATTGAGTTAATACTCCTAGATTTATTCCATGTCTCATGCACATAGAGACTGAAGGGTTTGTCCAGGTTTGCCAATCCTAAGCCTGGAGCTGCGGTCAGCCTGGCCTTAATAGTATCAAATACTGGCTGGCATTCTTTAGTCCAGTCCAAAGGTTCTGACTCTAGACCCTTCAGAACCTCATACAGGGGCTATGAGCCCATAAATAGGAATCCAGATTTGACAGAAAATTGCCATTCCTGAGAAATCTCGCAGCTGTTGTTGAGTTTGGGGAGGACTTAAGCAGGCTATTGCCTTCTTTCGATCAGGCGATAATTCTCTTTGTCCCTTGGATATGCAAACCCCAACCATGTGACCTTTTGTTTACAAATCTGAGCCTTCTTTTGAGAGACCCTGTATCCGCATTCTGCCAAATAATTAAAAGTCTCACTTGTGTTGGTCAGACATTGTTTATCAGTGGGGCTTGCTATTAGCAAGCCATCCACGCATAGTAATAACAGTTCTTCCTGTAGTTTTAGATGACTTAAATCTCTAACCAATGCTTACCCAAATAAAGTGAGACAGTTCCTAAGCCCCTAGAGGACATTCCAACAACACTGTTGTGTCATCTGAGTGTCTGGGTCACACCATTCAAAGGCAAACAACTGTTGGGCCTCCTCAGCCAATAGTATGCAGAAAAATGCATCCTTTAGGTTCAACACTGAGAATCAACCATATTCTCCCGGTATATTTGTTAATATGGTGTAGGGGTTGGGCACCCACAGGGTGCAGTTCTTGAACCAACTCATTTATAAAGGCACGCAGATCTTGAACAAAGTGATATTCATTAGAATTTGGCTTCTTTACCAGGAGAATAGGGGTATTGTATGGAGACTGACAAGGTCTAATTAATCCTGCCTCTAAGAATTTTTTGAAAATAAGCTGCATTTCTCTCTGAGCTTCTTTTTTTTTCCAGCAGATATTGTTTTAGATTAGGCTTTATTTTTTTCCTCTTTTAAGAATGTTTGTGCTAGTTGGGCATTCTTTGCCTTCCCTGGGGTCCCATTTACCCATACATTGGGCCTTACCTCCTCATAGATTTCAGGTGGTAACAGTTCCAGTTCTGACTCTAGGATCCCCAGCAAGGCCATCTGCAAACTTAGGGACTGTTCTGGAGGAACGCATATTTCGGGTTGTCCTGGTGCAAAAGTGACTTGTATATTTAATTTACAGAGAAGGTTTCCACCCAGAAGTGGGATGGGGCATTCTGGCATGTATAGGAAACTGTGTTTCAGGGTCAGGTCCCCCACCTGACACTCTAAGGGCTGTAGAAATGAATAATCTTGGATTTCACCAAGGACTCCCATAACTGGGGTCAATTTTGACCTTTTTTTGTTAACTTAGCGTTTAGGACCAAATAGGTGGCACTGGTATCAACTAAAAAGTCAGTTTGTTCCCCACTGTCAGTTGTACCCAGAGCTCCTGTGGGGAAATCTGGATGGGATGATGTCCTAAGTTCAAAGGAACCTCTGGGCCCTTTCAGTCCTCATCAGAACATTCCCCTCTCTCCACCATCGGGGCAGTTTCCTTCCTCTTTCCGTCTACAATTTCTTTTTCTTTGTTAGGGCATTCCTTTTTCCAATGTCCTCTTTCCTTGCGATAAACACACTGGCTTTTTCCCAAAGGATGCCTACCTCCCATCAGTTGGCCTGGCTTTCCTCTCAGATGGCTCAGGTTCTGCCTGCCCAGAGTAGCAGCCAGGAAAGCAGCATCCCTCTTGATGTCTTCCTACTTCGATCCACACTCCCTGTTGTTTTACACCTTAAAGGCGATATCGACAAGCTGAGAGGGATTCATTCTTTGTGTGTGTGTGTGAGAGAGAGGAAGATTGGCCCTGAGCTAACATCTGTTGCCAATCTTCCTCTTTTTGCTTGAGGAAGACTGTCACTGAGCTAACGTCTGCACCAGTCTTCCTCTATTTTGTGTGGGATGCCTCCACAGCATGGTTTGATGAGTGGTGCTAGGTCTGCGCCCAGGATCCGAACCTGCAAACCCTGGGCCGCCAAAATGGAGCATGCAAACTCAACTACTATACCACCAGGCTAGCCCCTGAGCGGGATTCATTCTTAATGCCCCATCTAGTTTTTGTAATTTCTTCCTAATATCTGGAGCACTTTGTCCTATAAAAGTCATGTTAACCATTCTAAGGTTTTCAGGGACCTCTGGATCCGTATCCATATAGCGTGCATAGGCTTGGTAAATCCTTTCTAGGAATTCAGAGGGGTCTTCATCTGGTTTTTGTTGAATCTCCTGGACCTTGTTTAGGCTCTTTTTCTTAGGGAACCTGGTTCTCAGGCCTGTTAAGATACATCTCTTGTGATGTTCCAGTCTGATTCTCCCTGTGGCATCATTAGGGTCCCAGGCTTCCAGTTATTTGGACTGCTGTGTTAGCCTCAAGTGTACTGGCAGAGTCTGCTAGATGGAGCTGGTGAGATTCCTCTCTGGTTTTGTTTATTATCAATCTTTTTTCATCTCCCATTAGGAGCATATTCATTAAAATATGCATATCTGCCCACGATAAATGATAGGTGGCAAAGATAGAAGAGAACAATTCCGTCGTCCACAGGGGATCCTCCCAGTAGGGCAGATTATTATCTTTCCAGTTAAATAGATCAGAGATGGAGGAAGGGTTATGCATCCAGCAGAATCCAGCAGGCTGTCCTTGCACATTGAACCCTATGGGGTATTGCCATAATGAGAACTGCCCTGTTCCAGGGGAGCACCCTGACCAAATTGGGTTCCCTGTCTAGCATGGGAGGGTGAAACTCAGTCCATTGTTCATGGGTCCATTTCAGCCTTCCTCTCATAAGAGAGCAGAGCACCCACCTTAGTTACCAAGGACACCTTTGGAGGTGGTGACACTGAGTGGGCAGCTGCAAAGGCTGGTGCCTGTGCAACTGGGGGAGAATTAAGTGTCTGTGATACCATTACATCATCATCCTCTTTAACATCCTGTATAACAGATCCATTCTCTTCCTTCTCTTCTCTCTGTACCATGAGAAAATACTTCCCTTCTTTTTTCTCATCTTGGTACAGCAACATAGAAGCTTCTACATATGGGACTTCATCATTCTTTCCAGCTCTTTTACCAAACAATTCTAACTGTAAGATAGTATAATAATTCAGAGAGCCATTGAATGGCCAGTGCTCGGTGGATCCCAAAGAATATTGTGGCCATGCAGTATTACAGTAGAAAACCATCACTGTCTTAAACACAGGCTCATAACTATAATCAGACCATCTATTCTGAATATCTACCTTTTTAAATGTATTAAGACTTCATTTGTGACCTAATATATGGTGTGTCCTGGAAAATGTCCCATGTGCACTTGAAAAGAATGTGTATTCTTTTCTTGTTGTTGAATAGAGCATTCTAGATCTGTTATAAATTTGTTAGACCTGTCTGGTGTTAAGTACTCTGTTTTGTTACTTATCTTCTGGTTTGTTCTATCCATTATCATGAATGGGGTTTTGAAGTCTCCAGCTATTACTGTCTCTCTCTCCCTTCAATTCTGTCAGATTTTGTTTCATACATTTTGATGATCTGCCATTAGGTCCACAAATGTTTATAATTGTTATATCTCGTGGCTGTGTTGAAATTTTTATTAATAAATAATGTCCTTTTTGTCTCTTGCAAATGTTTTCTATTTAAAGTCTATTTTGTCTTATATCAGCCACCCCTGCTCCCTTTTCAGTACTATTTGAATATCTTTTCCCATCCTTTCTTTTCAACCTGTTTATCTTTGGATCTCAGGTGGGTCTCTTGTAGACAGCATATAGTTGAAGCCTGTGCTTTTATCTATGCTACCTTGCTCTGTCTTTCGGTTGGAGAGTTTAAGCCATTTACATCTAAAGTAATTACTGATAAGGAGGGACTTACTTCTGTTATTATGGTATTTGTTTTCTATATGCCTTATATTATTTTGTCCCTCATTTCCTGCATTACTATCCTCTCTTGTGTTTAGTTGATTTTTTGTAGTGAAATGTTTTGATTCCTTTTTCATTTCCTTTTGTATATATTCTATGGCTATTTGCTTTGTGGTTACCATAGGGGTTACATTTAACATCCTATAGGTATAAGACTGTAATTTGAATTTATACCAGGTTAACTTCAATAACATACCAAAATTCTGCTCCTTTACAGGCTCCATCCTCATGCCTTTAGATTGTTGATGTCACAAAATTACATCTTTATACATTGTATGTCCAAAAAAGTAATAATTATTTTAAGTGGACTAGTATCTTAAATTTGGTAGGAAACAAGGTTTGGGTTACAACCCAAAGTTACAGGAATACTAGCTTTTATGCTAAAAAATTGTTTCACTTTTCTTTAAATGTATTAGTCTCTTAAATCATGTAGGAAAGAAAGAGTGCAGTTACGAATCGTTGTTACAATAATACTACCTTTTATAATTGCCTGTATATTTACCTATATGGAAATCTTTATTTCACCATATGGCTTTGAGTTACTGTCTAGTGTCTCTTTGTTTCACATTGAAGGACTCCTGAGCATTTCTAGTATAGGGGTTTACCTTCATTGTTTTGGATGTGGACAGCCAAGTGCTCCAACACCATTTGTTGGCAAGTCTATGCTTTTGCCCATTGAATAGCCTTGGCCCACTTGTCAAAAGTCATTTGGCCATAAATATGAAGGTTTACTTATAGTATTTCAGTTCTGTTCCATGGACTTATGTCTCCCAAAGGTCAGAATCACTTCGTCTTCATTACTCTGGCTTTGAATAAAACTTTGAAGTTGGGAAGTGTGAGTCCTCCAATTTAGTTCTTTCATTTCAAGACTGTTTAGGCTACTCTGGGTCCCTTGAATTTCCATACAAATTTTAGGATCAGCTCATCAATTTCCACATGGAAGACAGCTGGAGTTTTGATAAGTATTGAATTGCATCTGGTGATCAATTTAGGAATACGGCCATCTTGACAATGTTAAGTCTTCCAACCAAGCAACATGGAATCTGTCCATTATTTAGACCTTCCTTAATTTCTTTCAATAACATTTTGTCATTTTTATGAGGAAAACTTTTATGCTTCTTCGGTTAAATTTTTCCTAAGTATTTTAGATATTATTGTAAATGGAATAGTTTTCTTCATATTGTTTTTGGATTCTTCACTGCCAATGTATAGAAACACAGTTGATTTTTAAATTGATTTTCTACCTTGCAACTTTGTATATGAATCACATTTTCTTATATCATTATATGCCACAATTTTTTTCATTGAAACCTGGACTTTTATATAATATATTGTCCCAACCCTAGACACTAATTACTACCTGCCCAGGGCTTACTGTAGTTGTTGTTTCTTTGTTTGTTTAGTGAATCGGCTGGACTATGTCAGTGATGTCTATTTTCTCTGCAGGGCACTTCTGTGGGCATACATAGTCACATTAGAAAACAATTGTTCTAGCCGCGCTGTCTGAGTGTCTTTTTCCCTGATCTCTCTGTTAAGCTGTCTGCCTCTATTGTTATCACATCCAGCTGTTAGGTTCCACTGATTTTTCTGGCTGATTATCCTATTGTTGTGAACAGTGCCCTGGGATGTAAATTGCTTCACAATCAGATCCTATTAAATTCAGGCAGGGGATGCTTCTGAGGCCAGGCTTTGACGTTTCTTCTGACCCCAGGAGGACTCCTCTTAGTTGCCTCTTTCCCTAGTTCTCTCTAGTTAAATCACTAGCCTAGGGTTTAGCTTCTTGATGGCATGGACCTACTAATCTCCTTTTCATTGCTTGCCCCCAAAATCTCCATCACTTATAAGAGTGCCCTTAGTCATGAACTCCCCCTCCCCACTCTGTGCCAAATGAAGTCACATTCTGTGGGAAGAACTTTGAAGCTCTGTGCTTTTTAGTATCTCTGAGCCACAGCTTGGGAGCTGGAGCCAAGGACGGAGGAGGGCTTCTCTCAGAATCTCACTCCTGCCTTACAAACAGGGCATTGGACAGGGGTGGTAGCCTCTGGCCTTTCTGTCTGCTTCTCCCAGCATGGAAAATCTTCATGGCAAGCAAGCTGGAGCAGGGGTGATGGTGATCCCAGTATTCTCAGCCTGCTCTCACTGGGCAGATCCTGGTTTTTATGACTCTCCATCACATGGAACTAAAATTACCCTCTGCAACATGGAGCTGACGGGCATGAGTTAGGCTGGCAGCCTGCTCCAGTGGTGGTGATGCTATAGTCCTTGAGGGGAGATGAAGGAAGAGGGAATCTGTCTTTTTGGCTGCACCTACTCAAAATGTTACTGCACAAAGATGGTGTTCTCCTACCTGGTACGCATAAGAAAGCCAATTATCACAGCATCAGCTTTTGGGGAAAAAAAAAACAGCTTTATTGCAACATCAATCTGCAAGGAGACAGGAGGCATATGCTCTCAGATCTGTCTCCCCAATCCTGGACTTGGGGGAAAATTTATGGGATGATGGGCAGGGTGGTCTGAAGTGTACAGATAGATGATTGGAGGTGAGGAGAAGTGAGGTAATTGACGATCTGTGCCAGCATAGTCAAGTTTCATGGCTCTTCATAGGATGCATGTTCACAAAATAGTGGTGTTAGTATGATCTGTGGGTGGAGTTTTCAGCCCTTTGACATAAAGAGGGTCATATTTCGGTCATTTTCACAGGCCCAATTGATGGGTTAGTAGTCTCAACTGGCCTGAACTGGACAAGGGAGAACTCTCAGATCCTGAAAAACAACTCTTAATTACTCTAATGATAATACGCGGTCAGTCAAACTCGTCCTAGAGGATCTTTGGTTACAAAATGCTACTTCTGTCACACAGAGCTGGGGGTGGGTGGTGGGCTGGGTGGGGATCATAGGGTAGTTCAGATCCCTCAGACTCTTGTTCTGACTGATACTTAGTATATTTTCTTGAATAAATGTGTCTCGATAATCTGTATTCAGAGTGACAAAAGATAGAAATTTGTCTTCCTTCTCTGGGACCATAACAGAAGATTTTCTAGGCCCCTTAAGGGTAGCCTTTATATTGACTTAGTTGTAAGTTCTAGTCTCAATTACTAACTCCAACATCACAGAGGCCATGAATGGTGACCTCCCTGAATGGTGACTAAAAGATCATCCCCATGTCCCACAGACACTATTCTATATCTCTCTGGGCTGCTCATGTACCCGAAGAAAGCTTAGACTCTGGCTTTGAGGCTCTTGTTTATTTCTGGCACCTGCGAATTTTACTCTATCTCATTCAAGCCCAGCTATTGATTGAAATATTAATTTTCTAGAATACCTTTTTTTTAAAAAAAAAAAAGGCAGTAAGCCTTTTGAAAATTGTCTGGGGGTCAAGGAGCTGCCAGGTTCTACATTTACTTGTTGATGCCAGGGCAGACAACACACTCCATCTGGCCCTCACAAAGATTCAAGTCCCCCAGGGAAGACAGATAGTTTAATTCCAAGTAGAGAGTGGATGAACTGGAAGAACATGATCAGGACTCCTAATATTGGGGAGTCTGAGACTATCTCTGGGAAGAAATAACATTTCACCTAAGGCAGGAAAGACAAATTGTTTATGGCGGGGACCAGCCCTCCATACCTTCTGGGACCCTCCTCCAACCTTCACCCCAATGGCCTCACCACCACACGTTCACCATTCAATCAAGTCCACAGAAAAGACAGTTCTGATGTGTGTCGATGTTCCATCAGAGTCTGGAGGAGGAGAGGGCCAGGACATGAAGATCCTGCGTGATCAACTTGGGCACGTTGAGACTCTCCCATTGGAAAGATAGTTCCTTTCATGAAAGGAAAACAAGATCACACCTGCAGAAAGAATGGTTTATTGATTCAATCCATGCACAGTGGGAACTTGGTGTACTGGCAGGCAAAGGATTTCATCTCCACTGTGCAGAGGATCACCTTCAGGCTTGAGATTTCTTGATTTCCTTCACTTAGGTTTCAAAGCCTTGATTGCAGCCATGGCCATGAGTAGACGAACTGTACAGTAATTTAACATGGCATTGATGATAAATCTCAATGAGTTCTGTTTATTTTTCCAAATAATGACATGAGTGAAAAGATCTGTTTCTCTTCTTCCCTCTCTCCTCTCTCTCCCTCTGCTCTTCCTCATTTATCCTGCTCTCACACTTGCTCAAAACACTATATTTTACTCTCTCTTCCCCTCTCTCCCCTTCTCTCCCCCTACCTTCTCTTGCCATTAATCCTCCTCAGATCCTCCTCCTTGCATTTCTTTACCCTGCAGACTCTCTTTCTTCTTTTCCTAACTCTTCTCTCACTATCTTTTGCATTTTGCCTTTTGTCTCTTACTCTCTTTCTGACTTCTCTCCCCTTTTTCCTCTCTCTCCTCTCCAAACCTCTGATCCTCACTCCTCATGCTCCTCCTGCATTCTTGCTACTTTGTCCCATCCCTCCACCTGCCTCCTATTCCCATTTCACTCCTTTCTGTCACCTTGCTCCATCTCTTTATGCAGCTTCATCCTTTCCCTTACCACACTCATCTTTTCTCATCCTCCCCTAGACACTTACCGTTTTCTTACTAGCAATATCTCCAAGCTCCATCACGGTCATAGTCAGCAGTGACTGAACACCAATAATTCCAAAGCAGACTCCCAGCAGTTGTGCATTTGTAAAATTTTTGGCCATTATAGATAAAGGGAAAGACACATTTGGCAAAGTCTGAAAAGTACAAGAAATGGGTGAGAAAGTGCTTCCTATAAAAATTTTTTTCACGTTATCAAGAGAAAGGGACATGAATGGACCATGTTCAGCAAGATGAGGTAATGCCTGAGGCTTCCATCTAGTGAGCAGTTATGCAAGTTTCCCCTTCAACTGGCAAGCCATGTGCTCCTCACATGAAGAAAAGCTGCATACTCACCTGTGTCAGTACAATATCTCCATCTCCCTGAATAAGATGTAGTCAGAGAGCACCAACTGTAAAGGGAACCATCCTTAGTGCAATCAAAATACCGTTTGCCTGAGTAGTCGAATGGGAAAACACACTGATTATCTGCAAAAATCAAAGACATTGTCTTCATCAGCTTTTCAGGGTATCATTATCTCTGCAGTAACTCTTGCAAAGTTTCTGTTCCAGCTAGCTCATCATCACCAAGGGCCTGCCATGTAGAAAGCCCTTTACTAAGCATCAGCGATGTCAAGGTTAGCATGATGTGGTCTCCATTCTCAGGGACTAGGAAAGGCTCTTTAACTACCAGTGACATTTACCCATAGGTATCTCCTATGGATATTGGAGCACCAGGCAACGGACGAGGTTTCCAGACAACACAGCAGCCTGATTTTGCATCATAATTTTTATCACCTGTTATTCTGTTGTGTCGAAAGCTGTACTTTCTGCTTTCCCACCTTCAACACCAAAAGTCTAAAGAGATTTTATCTCTGTGAACACAGGCAATTTCTTGTTCCTGTCATTAATATTCTGCCTCACACTAAGCCTGATTTTTATCTGTGCCACATTCATGGCACATCTAAGATTGTTTCAGTGTGCACTGACTTAGCCATTTTAATGCATTGAATATGAAAATCCCAGGAAGCCGGAGGGCTTTGTGGTTATGTGGACCTTGCCAAGCCATCTTTGGCCTGCTGAATTCCCTCAGCCTCATCAGCAGATTTACTGGCCACAAATATCAACTTTCCAAAACTCATATGCATATTTCTGTTTGAATATTATCTCCCCACCCAGTCCTGCCTTATGCCTCTTGGACACGCTCCCTTATTAGAAAGCCATCCCTTGCAATGAGGCCCTATTTACCTTGGCATATGGCACTAGCCCTGAAGCCCTGACCTGGGTTCAGATTCCAGTCCCACTATCCACAGGCTGCTTGGCCTTGATGAGTAAACACCTCTATGAAGGACTCCTTGTTCCTCACATACAGCCTGGAGATTTGTGCCCCTGCCTCCTCCTATTGCTGAGAGGGTGAAATTAGTTCTTGCATGTAAAATATTGCAGAAGAATCTCAACTACAGCTACCATCCCACACGTTAGTTTTATTTGATTGTCGTTTTGTTTCGTTATTTTCCAAATTGATTACCTGTTTTCATTTCAGCAAAATGGCAGGTCTCAATCAGGTGCCGAACTGGAAGCAATTCAGGAGTAGAGGAGATGGATAGAGAAGGAGAGAGTAAACAATTGAGGCAATCAGAATACATGCTATAGTAGGACCCACTCTGCATTTCTTTCTTTTTTTCCACACTAAAATTTTATAATTTTTTTATGGTGGTAAGAACACTGAACACGAGATCTTCCACTTAACATATTTTTAGGTGTAAGTCATAGTAATTTACTATACAATATACTGATGAAATTTAGCAGTACTGTGGAGCTTTTTCACATTCTAACATCCATGTTTGTTATAAACAGATACACTTTGGATCTGTGTACTAGGGAGCTAAACATAATAGATGAGAAAGAATCTTACACTTTCTCATTGCTATCATACTGACACACCACACTAGTCATAAGATGTTACCTGAGACTATGTCTTTCCTGTTAATCCAAACATTAAATCCTATTTACATCAAAAACTCTTCCTTTGAACAATATAGCCCAACTCCACACACCCCCTCACCTCCATCCACATGGTCCAGTTGTAGAAAGACAAAGGCACCAGCCCAAATCAGAAAGATTCCCAAATGCAGAGCCATGACAGCTTGCCTTGCTAAGACTAACAGCATCAACATCTGCTGCCTTTTTAAGTACCCTCTTATACCCCATGCCCCCTCACCTGATAAGAATCAACCTCACCAGGAGACAGCTTGTGCATTCCTAATCCTGAGAGCATGAAGTTCAAGTTTATCTCTCAGGTAGCATGCATAGGACATTGGCTAGTCGTATAATGTCCCTGAGCCTCAATAGTTTAAACTGCAGCAAAAATGTTTGTAATATCCTTTTCAGTTCCAGTGCCCCATGACCAGGCAAAGGATTGAGGGGCAGATGAAAAAGACCATTTTCTCTCATGGGTGTTCAACAGCATCCATCTCATTTCCTGACCACAGATTCAGCATCAGGCACAAGGCTCAACCAGATTCCTGTTGGAGACTCAAAGCAACCTGATGAGGCAGCCGTGCAAGTCTCTACTTGACGGAAGAGGAAACTGAGGCTCAGAGAACTCCTCAAGGAAACATGGTGAGTTGGGGCAGAACCGCTGTTGGACCCACCTCGCCTAGTGGACATTTTCAGTGTGGATGTTTTCCTGCCACGTGCCACACTTGACCATATTGATGGCCCCCAAACAGCTTCCCCATCCTGGCTCAAAGCTCAAGAAACACTGGAAACACAGCCCATTTTCCAGACAAGAGCAGAAGGGCCTGGAGCTCTCCTTTACTTGTTATGAAATGCTTCCCTGGCTCAGAACCTCAATTTTCTCACTTGCAAAATGCACGTAACAATCCATTCCTTACAGTTAGTTCTGTATACTGAGAACTTTAAGCTGGTGTGGGGACTACGTATACAGTAGGTGCTCTTTGAACACCAGCTCACCACTGGTGGGGATCCATGGGTCCTTCACTCTGTCCTCCATGCCTCCTTCTAACCCTCCAATTTAGCCACACACTGGGTAGTGAAAAGTAGAGTATCTCCACTCTCACCTTGAAAAGTGTCACCTTTTAGAAGGTAACTGCCCAGGCCTAACCTTCAGCACCTCTCCTAGATGACTCCATTTGCCAACTCATCTTCCTTGACGCTTCAGTCATCACAAAAACACATACCCATGGACACTGTCACAAACAAGAAGAACTTCCAGAGGCAAACTTTAAGAGGCGTCTGTATTCCACATGGTTGGGAGGCTCTTTGGGCAAAAAACAGAGCAGCAGACTAGCCACATTTTGAAGGGAGATCTAGGGAACAAGATGGCCCAAATAGGACTTGATAAGCAGCCACAAATCCTTGGGGATCTAGAAGTCTCTGCTCACGTGCAGGGCTAAAAGAGAGAAAAGATCGCCCTAGCTATCAACTTCTTCCTGGATAAATGTAAGGATTTGTGTCCACAAAAGTAAAACCTGGTGTGTAATTGTCCACTGCCTAAACTTTAAATGTGTGTCCCATTCATACAAAGATCCAGCACATGGTGGAAGCCGAACCAACTCAAGATATTTCAACACTATGTCTGACCCATCACTGGCTCACCACTAAGCTATGCTGAAACAGAGATGTCTCCTCAGAAGCCAGGTTTGAGAGGAAAACAAGAATTTACAAGAGAACAATGGAGCAGGGATATCAGCAGTCACAGCAGAGAAAGCAGATTCCACAGAATTAGTCCAGGCAAGGGACTAACCCAACAAATAAAGAGCAACATAAATAACGCTAGGTTAGAGAATGAATCACAATCCAGAGTGGTGACAATCTGTTTTCTAAATGCCCTGTTTTTGACAAAAAGTTATGAGATATGCAAAGAAACAGAAACAACGTCCTCTACACAGGAAAAAAAGCAATCAGTAGGAGCAATCTCTGACCACTGCAGATGGTGAACTTACCAGACAAAGACTCCAAAGCACATATGTGTATGATCAAAGAATGAAAAGAAGCCATGTTATGGAATAAAATAATGTAGGATGATATTGACCCATTGAATAGAGAATGCTCCACAGCACATTTGAGCTAGGAAAAGAATCAGTGAACTCAATGATGGATGAATAGAGATTATCCAATCAGAAGAAAAGACAGAAAAGAGTGAAGAAGAGAGCCTCAGAGCCTTCTGGGACACCATCAGGTCTAGCAACATATGCATAATGGGGGCACCAGAAAGAGAAGAGTGGAAAGGGCAGAGACAATACTAAGATCCGTTTGTGGAGTACTGCCATCTTAATAATGTTAAGTCTCCTCAACTATGAACATGGGATGTCTTTCCATTGATTTAGGTCTTCTTGAATTTCTCTCTACAAAGTTTTATACACTTCAAACACATGGAATTTACGACATGCAAATTTTACTTCAACGAAGCTCTTTTCTTTTTTTTATCGGATGTACACCATAATATATTTCGAATTCTGTGTAGATCACATCATGTTCACCACCCAAAAACTAATTATAGTCCATCCCCTCACATGTGAGCCTAATCACCCCTTTTGCCCTCCCCATCCCCCCTTCCCCCATGGTAACCACCAATCCAATCCCCAATGCTATGTGTTTTTCTGTTGTTGTTTTTATCTTCTATTTATAAGTGAGATCATACAGTATTTGACTTTGTCCCTCTGACTTATTTCACTCAGCAAAATACTTGCACCCCTACATTCATTGCAGCATTATACACAATAGCCAAGACTTGGAAGCAATCTAGGTGCCCATCAAGGGACGAATGGATAAAGAAGATGTGGTATTTATACACGATGGACTAGTACTCAGCCATAAGAAATGATGAAATCTGGCCATTTGTGACAACATGGATGGACCTTGAGGGTATTTTGCTGAGTGAAATGAAGCTCTTTTCAAAAACAGGAGTAAAGGGAAGTTTCTTGGATGCTTACACTGGGTCCCACAGCCTGGATCATTATTCAGTCAGCAGGAGAGATGGACACTGAGTTCTCTTGTCCAGTGATTGAATGTTCTGTATACTCATCAGAAAGTCCTAGACACCTCCCCAGGATATAACCTATACACTTATTAAGCACCTGCGTCATCTTCATAAATTTTCACGATGTGATTTTTCCATTGAACTAGAGAACAAGGGTACACCTCCTCCTCTGATTACCACAAAGCTTGCAACCTACAGACTCTGCTTACACACTCTGCTCTTGAGTGACACACCCAGGTGGCCCTGAGGGGTGTCCGATGTCCTCCTCCCCCAGGCTGTGAACATATGAGACTTCTATACTGATGTCAATCTCATCTGTGCAGGTGTTGTGTGTTTGAACATCTCCGCGCATTTAAGGTGGGGTATCCCTCCCTCATCAGTGGAGTAAACAGGAGGTAATCAGAACAACATGGCTATTTCCCTCATGATCCTACCAGTACCACCAAAGTGTAAGGAGTGGAATCAATGTTTCATTTCTGTGTTAACTTACAGACATCTATCTTCCTCCTAGTATGGGGAATCTGCTATGACTCTCACTGTTTCTGTTCTCATACCCCACACTGAAAAAAGAAAAAAGAAAAGAACTTCCTTCTCTCTCCTTCCTCTATGTCCTCCCCTCGTCTCCATCTCTGTCTTTATTTATCAATTTCTGTCTCTCAGACACGACACAAATTTCTCAGTGAGTGCACGATTCCACAAAACACAGGAGGTTATTTGTAACACTCAAAGACGCTAGGAAAGATTCACCGGACGTCTTGGTTTAATCGAGTTTCTACCTAGTTGGGTTTTTTTAGGAGGGGCATATGGTAGGAATTTTTTAGTGGGACATAAAAATATCATGGGTTGTATCTGAGATTCAAAACTGAATTATCAAAGTTCACTGTTTTTTATTGTGGGCTGTCCACACTAGTTACTCTTATTATAAGTGTGAAAAGCTACTCCTAGAGAGAGAGTGATAAAGATAGAAGATGAAAGAAGACTGCTTCTCCCATTTCCTTTTCACCATTTTCCCTTGTGGCTCTAACACGTTCCTGTCTTCAAAGAAGAGCCATGTTTGTTTGTTAATTCCATGCTAACACAAGAAATGAGCTACCCTTGTTGCTCACTTTGCCTTGAGTCAGTTATGTCACTGATATCTTCGGTGGACGTGGTATCTGTTTCAGCTGATCATGGTCTCTGCTTGCACCACCATTATTCCTTTCTACTCAATGTCAACCGCACTTAATTCTCCCAAGAAGACACCTCTTAGCTATTTCTCCTAGTCAAGGAACCTAGTGGCTTCATAAAGTCAAAGAGGTGACAAAGAGGTTAGTGATTAGGAATTGGAGAAGAGGAGGTGATGAGGAGGGTGTCGGAAAGGAGGGAGAGGAGAGGATAGGGAAGGGAAAGAGGAGGTGAGAGCAAGGTAGGCAGGTAGATAGAGAACAGGGGAAGGGGAGGAGGAGAGGGAAGCTAAGGGAAGAGGAAGGGATCAGGGGAGAGAAACAGAAGAGATGTAATATGAACGATGTGCCCGACACTGCGGTAAGAGCTGTACCTCATAGAATCTCACCTCAGTCCTAGAGGAAGGACTAAAAATATCACCCTTCTATACATAAGATTAAAAAAAACAGAAAATGTTAAATAATTTGCTCAGAATGCAACAGTTTATAAAAGGTGGGGCTGAAAAGAAGACCCAGGACTATCAGACTGTAAATCCTAAATCCATATACACTGTGGAGACTTCAGGATGGATTGAAGAAACAGGTGATAAAATTGAAGAGATAATGTGATGTAGTCATAAGAATATTTGTTCCAAACTCCATCTTGCCAATCAAATTGTCCTTTATGAGTCTCAGTTTCCCCTTCTAGGTAAAGTAACAGTCAACTTCCCTTGCAAGATTTTGGTGGGGATTCTATGAGTTCATACTCAGAAGGCAGGACATTGTCAGATGCTCAGTAAAGAAACCCTTTCTTCTCCAGTGGTGTTGACTTGGGTACACCTGAGGATAAGCAGGCTTGGGATGGGTGGCAGAGAGTGAGTTGTCAAACTTCAAGTCATAGGCCAGTGACCTGAAGTAAGGAAAAGGAAAGAGATATTTCCAAGGAGATTTCTTCTGATTCAGAGAATTCTAACCAGATCAAAGGTAAAGACTCACTTTTCAAATCAAGACATATCAGCTAATGGAAGAACAATGAGGCACAAAGGAGAATATGCAGAGAAGGAAGCAATGAGCATTTCAAGATATCTAATTCTGTTAAGTTAGTGAAAAGCCTTTGATGTAGAGAAAGACAATGAACCAAGAAGTAAAATGCAGAGAAATATCCAGATTCAGATATGAGAGCTGGACAAAGAACACTGCCTTTGTTTCCAGAATGGAGAAAAGCCACTCTCAAATTCTCTCATTTTACTTTCTTTTTTTTTTAAAGTAACCTATTGGATTTTCTGTATTAGTATTAACTCATCATAAATAGAGAATGCCACAATACATTAAAAGATTAATGTACTGTATCCAAGTGGAATTTTTCTAAGCAAAGCAACACAGGTTTAGAATTAGGAGATCTAACAATTACAGCAATAGCTTAAATACAAACATCACAGAAAATCAGTACCACAGGAGAACATGATTCAATTGCCCCTTCCACCAGCCTGGGGAAATTTTAATTTGGAATTGCTGACTCATGGACTGGGAAGCGATGTGGATAACAGCTAACATTTATGGAACGCTTCTCTTGAGGTGAGCATAGGCTAAGAGCTTTGGAGGCATTCTCCACTTAATACTCACAACATTTAATTCCTCTGCTATCCTTGGAGCAAGATATTGTTTATTAACTTTTTTACACAGAATGAAATGAGGGCTGAGAGAGTTCATGTAACTTGCCCAAGGTCACACAGTCAAGAAGTAGGTGAGCTCAGAAATGTTCCTTTTTGTTTTGTTTTTTTTAGCAGTAGAGCCCTTAAAAAAAAAAACTAGAATCTATGTGAAAATGCTCTATATAAAATAAAGCAGCACTGTGTGTGATGACTCTTAAGACAGTGAAAAACCACGGATAATTATGATTAAGAAACATACCTTGAACTCCTCCAATAAAAGTACCCCTGTCCAACAGTTATGCCAGGCCCCAGTGCTCAGAACAACACTTGACACCTAGAAAGCATTTAATAAATATTGCTGAGTGAAAAAAATATATATCACAAATAATCATCTCAATGGTTGTTAAAATATGTTTGATAAGTTTTTTCTTGTATCAATGCTATTTGATAAATTTTAAATAATTCCCTATTAATGAAGACCCTTAAAGCAGAAACAAACTATTTCTCTAACTTACTAAGAAAGTTGTATCTTTCTTAATATCTTTTCCAAACCAACAGCCAACATCAAAATTAATGGTGAAACACAAGAGATTTTATTATTAAAGTAAAAATCAACAAAAGATTGAGCTCCTAAAACAAGGGTAGCCACTTTTAGGAAATTTGGCATAGGTCACTAGGACAGAATGAAGACGCATAATACTTTTACATTCAAAAGGAAGGAAAATATTAAAAATAATTTTGTTAGTTGAGTTTTTAGCTTTTAACATTATGTTAATGTTAACATAATGTTCTGCTCAGAGGGAAGTGATTTCATCATCACTGTATCTCTTTTTCCTTCTATCTTTGATCTATCTTAAGTATATCTTTAATATACTTACCCATCTTGTTTTTACCAGTTGGCTATAAGCTCCTAGGGAGCAAAGAATGCTGGATTGCTCTCAGAACATTCATGGCTTGGTTGCAATTGTCATCCTTAAAAAAAACCCAGCCAGAAAAATAACCAAAACAAAAAGTAACAAATGTTGGAGCGGTTGTGGAGAAAAAGGAACCCTCATACACTGCTGGTGGGAATGGAAACTGGTGCAGCCACTATGGAAAGCAGTATGGAGATTTCTCAAAAAATTAAAAATAGAAATACCGTATGACCTAGCTATCCCACTACTGGGTATCTATCCAAAGAACTTGAATCAGCAATTCCAAAAGTCCTATGCACCCCTATGTTCATTGCAGCATTATTTACGACAGCCAAGATGTGGAAGCAACCTGAGTGCCCATCAAATGATGACTGGATAAAAAAGATATGGTATATATATACAATGGAATACTACTCAGCCATAAAAAAGACAAAATCATCCCATTCACAACAACATGGATGGACCTTGAGGGTATTATGTTAAGTGAAATAAGCCAGACAGAGAAAGACAGTCTCTGTATGACTCCACTCATAGGTTGTAGATAAACATGTAGACAAACAGAGCAGATTAGTGGTTACCAGGGGAAGGGGGGGTGGGCACAAAGGGTGAAGTGGTGCACCTACAACATGACTGACAAACAATAATGTACAACTGAAATTTCACAAGGTTGTAAACTATCATAATCTCAATAAAAAGTTTTTTTAAAAAAACAGCCAGTTATTTTACCAGCAAAACAAGTTTACTTAGGGATAGCCAAAGAATTGCAATTCCGGATGCGCATACTATGGTAGACCATAGGCAAATCCAACAATCAAAGGAGAGGAATGTTATTTTATAGTGAAAAAGGAGAAAATTGAGAGCGTTGTTTTGAAGAAACGTCCACGGGAGAAAAGCAAGAGTTCAGGTGGTGATGGTTTCCCTTTGGCTGAGTTGCTGGATTGTGATTCCTGTTTGGGATTCAATGTACGCTTCTTCCTGTAATTGATGTTCTTTCCTGTTGAGGACTTCTTTCTGTTGGGGTCTGTAACTGACTATTTTCCTGTAATTGACCTCCAGCAGTATTGCATGGGAGCTCCCCTTTCTGGCCTCCTGAGCTCATTTTAAGTGAGGTTACCTCTTATTAATTTTCACACAGGGAAATTTATGCCTAAAAACAAACAGATGACTTCTAAAGTTTTGGGTCCTGGGGAGGCATCGAATACTATTCTCGTAAGTATGAGACATTTTGACAAATTCTAAAAGCACAAACCTTTAAATTCTCAAGGTTTTTCTTTTCTGTAACTTCACAATGTGTGAGGGATGGTTGTCATCCCAAACCCCATCCACAGGCCTGGAGGGCATCAGTCACCGTGACATACAATCAGGGGGCGTATGTTTCTCACATGTGCTCATCTCAGAAACAGTGATTGTTCCCTCTAATCAAAACTCTGCTCTCTCTCTGAGAATTCATCAAGTCTGAAAGACTTCTAAACCATTTGCTATCTTTCCCCCTAAATTTTTTTAATAGGCTTTATTTTTTTAGAAAAGTGTTGGGTTCACAGCAAAACGAGGGGAAGGTACAGATTACCCTGGCCCTCCACAAGCATAGCCTCCCCCATTAACAACAGCCTGCACCACAGTGTAACATTTGTTCAACCGATGAACCTATATTGACACGGCATTATCACCCTGAGTTCGTAGTTTACGTAAGAGTTCACTCCTGGTGTTGTATATTCTATGGATTTGGTCAAATGTATAATGACATGTATCCATCCCCTTAAATTTTAGTGACCCTTCTCCTTTATATTCCCCTTTCTCCAAAATTTGTATTAGAAAATTTTTATACACATAGAAAAGTTTAAGGAATAGAACAAGACATATCCACACACTCTCCACCCAGATCCAACAATTGTTGACTCGGTCGTATTTGCTGCCTCTCTCTTCTTCCTCGCCACTTGTGTTTTTGTTGAACCTTTGAAAGTAAGTTTCAGACATCGTGACTTTTCACATCTAAACATTTCAACATGCATCTTCCAAAAATAAGTACAATCTTCTATGTAACCCCAAACAATTATCAGATATAAGAAAATTGAAATCTCTGGAAATTCAAATATCTGTATACGTGTTTCACTAAAATGAGTGTCTCACTTTCATCACTTTGGAAACAACATGGTTGTTACTTGCAATTAGTTTTCTGTCCCTGGTAACAGAAACCATTTCCAATAAACACTGTAAAAGTAAAACAGTAAGAGAGAGCAAAATTATCGTAATCATCAAACTGAAATAAAAGTTAACAATATTTCCAAAATATCATTGAATATCTATTCTTAAACATCCACAGTTGTTCTAAGAATATTTTTTGAAGCTTTTCTGTTTTTTAACCAATAAGTAATCTAGGTCCATGCACTGTATTTGGTTGTTATCTTTCTTTGGCTTCTTTCACTTAAAATAACACTCACAATTTTCCTCAGCAAGACTTACACAAGAGGGCACATTTTAGAGTGTCCCTACACACACACACACACACACACAGAGATTTAAGAGCACACTGGTGCCTCTATCACTCATGATCTGGCACTCAGCAATGGCACCGTGCAATCCATAATCCTAAACACCCACTCTTCTCTCTAACACCAGTCAGGCCTCAGAGAAATGCTTCTCCACAACCCTTGCCCCATATCCTTGAAACAAGCACTATAAAGCCCTGTGAGTCGCACCATTACCAAAGTCAGACATGAACACTCTGTCAAGCTTTGCAGAATGGGAAGGATTTGAGTGGCAGAAGCAGTTAGTTAAGAGAAAAGAAAAATTGCCTCTCAGAAAAAAGACCACCAAAGGTTATTACATAATGAAATATCACTTCCCAGCAGTGAAAAGTATTCTCTCTCTTTTTTTTTTTAATAGTCCAAATTGTGGTTCTAGGGGGATTCACAAATGAGTCCAATATTCGCAACGGTTGCTCAAGGCAGCTGTAGTGGGTTGAATAGTCTCCCCCTAAAATTCACGTCCACCCAGAACTTCAAAATGTGACGTTATTTGGAAAGAAGGTCTTTGCAGATGTAATCACTTCAGATAAGGTCATACTGGATTATGGTGGGCCCTAAATCCAACAACTACCATCTTTATAAGGAGAGGACACACGGAGACACACACACAGGAGAAAGCCATGTGAAAATGGAGGCAGAGATTGGCGTGATGAAGCTACAAGCCAAGGAATGCCAGGAGCGTTCTTTAATTTCTTCCAACAAAGTTGTGTGGCTTTCATCATACAAACCGTTCACCTCTTTGGTTAATTTAATTCCTAGGTATTTTATTATTTTCAATGCTATTATAAATTGAACTGTTTTTTAAATTTCCTTTTCAGATTGTTCATTGTTCATGTATAAAAAGGCAACCAATTTTTATGTGTTGACTTTGTATCCTGCTACTTTGATGAATTCATTTATTAGTTCTATCAGATTTTTTTGTGGAATCTTGAAAATTTTCCACATATAAGATCATGTCATCTGCAAACAGAGATAATTTTAACTTTTTCTTTCCAATTTGGATGCCTTTTGTTTCTTTTTTTTGCCTGTCTGCTCTGGCTAGAACTTACCTAGTACTGTACTGAACAGAAGCGGTGAAAGCGGACATCCTTGCCTTGTTCCTGAGCTTGAAGGAAACTCAGTCTTTCACCAGTGACTGTGATGTTCACTGTGGGTTTTTCAGATATGGCTTTTATTATGCTGCAGTAGTATCCCTCTATTCCTAGTTTGTCGGGTTTTATCACAAAATTTTTAACAAAATCGTTAAATGTTAAATTTTGTCAAATGCTTTTTCTGCATCAGCTGAGATGATCATACAGTTTTTTTCTTTCATTCTGTCAATGTGGTATATTACATGGATCATTTTTCTTTTTGTTAAACCATCCTTGAATTCCAGAAATTAATCCCAGTTGGTCATGGATCAATAATCCTTTTAGTATGCTGATGAGTTCTGTTTGCTAGCATTTTGTTGAAGATTTTTTTAATCAAAGTTCATAAGGGATATTGATCTGTAGTTTTCTTTTCTCGTAGTGTCTTTGTCTGGCTTTGGTATAAGGGGAATGTGGGCCACATAAAATAAGTTAAAATATACTTCCACTCTTCAAGTTTCTGAAACGTTTGAGAAGGATTGATATTGGTTCTTCTTTAAATATGTGGTAGAATTCACCAGTGAAGCCATCAGGTCCAGGGCTTTTCTTTATCAGGAGATTTTTTATTACTGATTCAAGCTCCTTACTAGTTATAGGTCTATTCAGATTTTCTATTTCTTCATGACTTAGTCTAGGTAGGTTTTGTGTTTCTAGGAACTTGTCCATTTCATCTACATTATCCAATTTATTGGTGTCCAATTGCTCATAGTACTCTCTTATAATCCTTTTTATTTCTGATGAATCGGTAGTCATGTCCCCACTTTCATTTCTGATTTTAGTAATTTGAGACTTCTCTCTTTTTTTCTTAGTCCTCCCAGCTAAAGTCTTGTCAACTTTGCTGATCTTTTCAAAGAAACAACTTTTCTTTCACTGATTTTCTCTATTGTTTTCTATTCTCTATTTCATTTGTCTCTGCTCTAATCTTTATTCTCTCCTTCCTTCCATTACCTTTGAGTTTACTCTGTTATTCTTTCTCTAGTTCCTTAAGTTTCAAAGTTAGATTGTTAATTGGAAATGTTTCCTTTTTTTTTTTTTTTTCCTGGTGAGGAAGATTGGCCCTGAGCTAACATCTGTGCCAATCTTCCCCTGTTTTGTATATGGGATGCTGCCACAGCATAGCTTGATGAGCAGTGTGTAGGTCTGTGCCCAGGATTCAAACCCACGGACTCCAGGCCCCTGAAGGAGAGTATGCAAACTTAACCACTATGCCACGAGGCCAGCCTCTCTTTCTTTTTTTTAATGTAGGCATTTATAACTATAAATTTCCCTTAGCACTTCTTCCTCTGTGTTCCATAAATTTTGGTATGTTGTGTTTTTGTATTCATTCATCTCTAAGTATTTTCTAATTTCCTTTGCAATTTCTTCTTTAATCCATTGCTTGTTTAAAACTGTGGTGTTTAATTTCCATAATTTGGGGATTTTTCAATTGTCCTTTTGTTATCAATTTCCAACTTCATCCTCTTGTGGTCAGAGAAGATACTCTGCATGATATCTATCTTTTTAAATGTATTGAGACTTCATTTGTGACCTGGTATATGGCCTGTCCTGGAAAATGTCCCATGTGCACTTGATAAGAATGTGTATTCTGCTGATGTTGGGTAGAGTGTTCTGGATCTGTTATAAATCTCCTACATATAGGTGGTTTATCGTGTTGTATAAGCCCTCTGTTTCCTTACTTATTTTCCATCTTCTTGTTCTATCCATTATCATGAGTCAGATATTGAAGTCTCCAACTATTACTGTCTCTCTCTCCCTCCAATTCTGTCAAGTTTTGCTTCACACATTTTGATGGTCAGCCATTGGGTCCACAAATGTTTATAATTACTATATCTTGTTGCTGTATTGAAACTTTTATTAATAAATAATATCTTTTGTTGTCTCATAAAGTTTTTTATTTAAAGTCTATTTTGTCTGGTATTAGCCATCCCTGCTTTCTTTTGGGTACTATTTGCATGAATATCTTTTCCCATCCTTTCTTTTCAACCTGTTTGTCTTTGGATCTCAAGTAAGTCTCTTGTAGACTGCATAAAATTGAATCCTGTGTTTTTATCCATTCTACCTTGCTTTGTCTATTTTTTTTTTTTTTTTGAGGAAGACTAGCCCTGAGCTAACATCTGCTGCCAATCCTCCTGTTATTGCTGAGGAAGACTGGCCCTGAGCTAACATCCATGCCCATCTTCCTCTACTTTATATGTGGGATGCCTGCCATAGCATGGCTTGCCAAGCAGTGCCATGTCCGCACCGGGGACCCAAACCAGCGAACCATGGGCCGCCAAAGTGGAACATGAGCACTTTAACTGCTGTGCCATCGGGCCGGCCCCTGCTCTGTCTTTTGATTGGAGGGTTTAAACTATTTACATCTAAAGTAATTACTAATAAGGAAGGACTTACTTCTGACATTGTGGTATTTGTTTTCTATATGCCCTATAGTTTTTTTTTGGCCCTCATTTCCTGCATTACTATCCTCTCTCGTGTTTAGGTGATTTTTTGTAGTGAAATGTTTCAACTCCTTTTTCATTTCCTTTTGTACATATTCTATAGCTATTTGCTTTGCAGTTATCATAGGGATTACATTTAGCGTCGCAAAAGTATAAGACTGTAATTTGAATTTATACCCTCTTAACTTCAATAACACACACAGTTCCAACCCCACACCTTTAGATTGTTGATGTCACAAAATTACATCTTTATACACTGTGTGCCAAAAAAAATGAATAATTATTTTAAATAGATTAATCTCTAAAATTAGGTAGAAAACAAAATTGGGAGTCACAACCCAAAATTACAGGAATACTAGCTTTTACACTAATAATTGTTTTCCTTTTCTTTAAATGTATTAGTCTCTTAAATCATATAGAAAACAAAGAGCGCAGTTATGAGTGATTGTTGCAATAATACTACCTTTTATCATTGCCTGTGTATTTACCTATATTGAGATCTTTATTTCTCCATATGGCTTCGAGTTACTGTCTGGTGTCTTTTTGTCTCGTCTCGCAGGCCTCCCTTGAGGAAATCTAATACAGGACTTCAAGTTCATTATTTTACATATGGATGACCAGTTGTCCCAGTACTACTTGTTGAAAAGTCTATTCTTCCTCCCATTGAATGGTCTTGGCGCCCTTGTCAAATATCATTTGACCATAAATATGAAGGTTTATTTCTAGTCTCTCAGTTCTATTCCATGGTCTTTCTGAAGGTCAGGACCACACTGTCTTGATTACTCTGGCTTTGCACTAAGCTTTAAATTGGAAAGTGTGAGTCTTCCAATTTTGTTCTTTCACTTCAAGACTGTTTAGGCTATTCTGAGTCCCTTGAACTTCCATACAAATTTTAGAATCAGCCTATCAATTTCTGCACAGAAGCCAGCTGGAGGTTTCATAAGGATTGAATGGCATCTGGCAATCAATTTAGGAGTATTGCCATCTTCACAATATTAAGTCTTTCAATTCATGAACAGGGGATCTTTCCATTAAGGCTTTCCTTAATTTCTTTCAATAATACTTTGTAATTATTGTGAGTATAATGATTATATTTCTTTGGTTAAATTATTCCTAAGTATTTTATTATTTTAGATATTATTGTAAACGGAATAATTTTCATCATTTTGTTTTTGGATTATTCATTGCCAATGAATAAAAATATAAATTATTTTTCAATTTATTATGTACCCTGCAACTTTAGGAGTCACACTTTCTTATATCCTCATATGCCTCATTTTTTTAAAGCTTTTTTGTTTTTGTTTTTGCTGAGAAAGATTTAACCTGAGCCAACATCTGTTGCCAATCTTCGTCTCTTTTTTTTCCTCCCAAAGCCCCACTACATAGCTGTATATTCTAGTTGTAGGTCCTTCTAGGTCTTCTGCGTGAGCCACTGACACAGCATGGCTATGGACAGGTGACTGGTATGGTTCCACATCCAGGAACAAAACCTGGGCCACTGAAGCAGAGTGAACCGAACTTTAACCACTAGGCCATCAGGGCAGACTCTGCCTCATTTTTGTTTGAAACCTGGAAATTTTAGATAATATATTCTCCCAACTCTGGACACTAAAGCTTAGGCTTTACCTTCAAGGTCCTTTTTAATTTCTGGCACATAGGAATTTAAATTTGACTCATTCAAGCCCAGCTATTGACTGAAATATTGTTTTTCTAGAATATCTGTTTTTTAAAAAACAGGGTAGTAGGTATTTAGAAAATTGTCTGAGGGCCAAGGAGGTGCCAGGTTCTGCACTTAGTACTTGATGCCAGGGCAAAGGACACAGTTCATCTTGTCATCCCGAAGATTCCAGTCCCCCAGGGAAAATAGGCAGATTAATTGCAAGTAGAGAGTGGATGAACTGGAAGAGCATGATCAGGACTCCTAATACTGGGGAGTCAGAGACTATCTCCAGGAAGAAATAACATTTCACCTAAGGTGAGAAAGGCAAATTGTTCATGGCAGGGACAAGCCCTCCATACCTTCTGAGACTCACCTCCCACCTTCACCCCAGTGGCCTCACCACTACACTGCCATTCAATCAAACTCACAGAAAAGACAGTTCTGATGTGTGTCGATATTCCATCAGGGTCTGGAGGAGGAGAGGGCCAGGACATGAAGATCCTGTGTGATCAACCTGGGCACACTGAGACCCTCCCATTGGAAAGATAGTTCCTTTCATGAAAGGAAAACAAGATCACACCTGCAGAAAGAATGGTTTATTGATTCAATCCATGCACAGTGGGAACTTGGTGTACTGGCAGGCAAGGGATTTCATCTCTGCCGTGCAGAGGATCACCTTCAGGTTTGAGATTTCTTGATTTCCTTCACTTAGGTTTCAAAGGTTTGATTGCATCCATGGCCATGAGTAGACGAACTGTACAGTAATTTAACATGGCATTGATGATAAATCTCAATGAGTTCTGTTTATTTTACCATATAATGACATGAGTGCAAAGGTCTGTTTCTCTTCTCCTCTTTCTCCTCTCTCTCTCTGCTCTTCCCCATTTCTCCTGCTCTCTCACACCTGCTCAAAAGGCTATATTGTACTCTCTCTTTCCCTCTCTCACTTCTCTCCCCCTACCTTCTCTTGCCACTAATCCTCCTCAGATCCTCCTCCTTGCATTTTTTTACCCTGCAAACTATCTTTCTTCTTCCTTTCCTAACTATCCTCTCACTATCTTTTGCATTTTGCCTTTTGTCTCTTACTCTCTTTCTGACTTTCTCCCCTTTCTCCTCTCCAAACCCCTGCTCCTCACTCTCCTCCTGCATCCTTTCTATCTCTTCCCATCCCTCCATCTGTCTCCTCTTTCCTTCTCACTCCTCTCTGTCACCTTGCTCCATCTCTTTATCCAGCTCTGTCTCTTCCCTACTCACGCCCATATTTTCTCATCCTCCCGCAGACACTTACCCTTTTGTTACTAGCAATATTTCCAACCTTTATCATCATCATAGTTAGGAGTGACTGAGCACCAACGTGTCCCAAGCAGACTCCCAGAAGTTGTGCAATTGTCAAATGTTTGACCACAATAGATAAAGGGAAACGTACATTGGGAAATGTCTGAAAAATACAAGGAATGGGTGAGAAAATGCTGAATAGAAAAAGTTTTTTCACATTATCAAGAGAAAGGGACATAAATGCAACATGTTGGGCAAGACAAGGTAAGACTGAGGTTTCCATCTAGGGTGCAATTATGGAAGTTTCCCCTTTAACTGGGAAGCCACGTGCTCTTCACCTGAGGAAAAGCAGCACAATATTTAAATCTCTCCAAATAATGTTTGGTTAGAGAACACCCAGGGCTTGTTGTTGCTGTTGTTTGTTCATTTGTTTAGTGATTTGGCTGGACTATTTCAGTGATATCTATTTTCTCTGCAGGGCACCTCCTTGGGCACACACACTTACCCTAGAAAGACAGTGGGTTTAGCAGGGCTGTCTGTCTGTCTTCCCCCATCTCTCTGGTAAGCTGTCTGCCTCTATAGTTATCTCACCCAGCTGTTAGGTTCCACTAATTTGCTGGCTGATTATTCTATTGTTTTTGACAGTGCCCTGGAACATAAATTGCTTCACAATCAGATCCTATTAAATTCAGACAGGGGTTGCTGTTTTCTTTTTTTTAAGATTGGCCCTGAACTAACATTTGTTGCCAATCTTCCTTTTTTTCTTCCTCTTCTCCTCAGTACATAGTTGCATGTTCTAGTTGTAGGTCCCTCTAGTTCTGTTATGTGGGACGCCACCTCAGCATGGTTTGATGAGTGGTGCTAGGTCCATGCTCAGGATCTGAACCAGTGAAACCCTGGGCTGCTGGAGCATGAACTTAACCACTCAGCCACGGGTCCAGCCCCTGACAGGGGTTGCTTCTGAGGTCCAGCTTTGAGGTTTCTTCTGACCCCAGGAGGACTCCTCTTAGTTGCCTCTTTCCCTAGTTCTCTCTAATTAAATCACTAGCCTAGGGTTTATCTTGTTGATGGCATGGACCTACTAATCTCCTTTTCATTGCTTACCCCGAAAATCTCTATTTTTTACAAGAGTGCCCTTAGTCGTGAACGTCCCCCTCCCCATTCTGTGCCAAATAAAGTCATGGCACATCTGAGATCGTCTCAGTGTGCACTGACTTAGCCATTTTAATGGATTGAAGATGAAAATCCCAGGAAGCCAGCGGGCTTTGTGGTTATGTGGACCTGGCCAAGGCATCTTTGGCCTGCTGAATTCTCTCAGCCTCATCAGCAGATTTACTGGCCACAAATCAACTTTCCAAAACTCACATGCATATTTCTGTTTGAATATTATCTCCACACCCAGTCCTGCCTTATGCCTCTTGGACAGGCTACCTTATTAGAACGTTATCCCTTGCAATGAGGCCCTATCTGCCTTGGCAAATGGCACCAGCCCTGAAACCCTGACCTGGGTTCAGATTCCAGTCCCGCTTTCTACAGTCTGCTTGGCCTTGATAAGTAAACTCTTCTATGGAGGGCCCCTTGTTCCTCACATACAGCCTGGGGATGTGTGCCCCTGCCTCCTCCTGTTGCTGAGAGGGCAAAACTAGCTCTTGCATGTAAAATATGTCAGAAGAATCTCAATCAATCACAGTTACCACCCCACACATGTTAAGTTATTTCATTTGATAGTTGTTTTGTTTCCTTATTTTCCAAATTGATTACCTGGCTTCACTTCAAGAACAGTGCAATTCCCAGATGTCTTCGTATCTGGAAGAAATTCGGAAGTAGATGAGATGGATGGAGGAGGAGCAAGAACAAAATTAAGGCAATCTGAATACATTCTATATTAGGACCTGCATCTCTAACTTTCTTTGCTTTTGGGGTGGTTTTTTTTTTTTTTTTTTTTTTTTGCTGTGGAAGATTGGCCCTGAGCTCACACCTGTTGCCAATCTTCCTCTTTTTGCTTGAGGAAGAGTGGCCCTGAACTAACATCTCTGCCCATCTTCTTCTACTTTTTATGTGGGATGCCTCCACAGCATGTCTTGATGAGTAGTGTTGATCTGTGCCCGGGATCCAAACCCATGAACCCAGGCCACCAAAGCAGAGTGCACTGAACTTAACCACTACACCCCTGGGCAGGCCCCTAACTCTCTTTGTTTTCACATTAAAATGTTATAATTTTTTTATTGTGGTAAGAACACTTAACACGATCTTCCCATTTAATACATTTTCAAGTGCAAGTTCTAGAGATCTACTATCCAATGCAGTGATGAGAATTAGCAATACTGTATATTCTTTCACATTTTGACATCCATGTTTGTTCTAAACAGATACACTCTGGATGTGTACTAGAGGGCTAAACAGCACAGATGAGTAAGAATCTTACACTTTCTCATTGCTATCATACTGGCACACGTGAATTCAAGGACAAAGCTGAGACTCTACACCACAATAATTGTAAGACATTCCCTGAGATTCCACCTCTCCTGCTATTCCAAACAGCAAATCCCATTTTCATAAAAAACTCTTCCTTTGATCAATATAGCTAACCCTGTGTATAGGCTGCCCAGATCTGGGACATTGGAATGGTTATTTAGGAATGCGACAGCTGTCATGAGGGTTGATAGCCAATAACACTGTGGGCTTTTGAGTCAGACTGACTAGCTTTACATTTCAAAGACTCGTTTGAAAATTAAATATAATGTAAAGCCCTTAATAGTGTCTGGTCCTTGGGACCTATGCAAGAATCGACAGATATATTTCTTGCTGCTATTATTATTATTCTATTACACATCAACCCATTTCTGCTGCAGATTCTTCTGCATCAATTCCAGCCAGTCTCCCCCCACCCCTCACCTCCATCCACATGGTCCAGTTGTAGAAAGACAAAGGCACCAGCCCAAATCAGAAAGATTCCCAAATGCAGCGCCATGACGGCTTCCTTGCTGGGACTGACAAATGTCAACAGCCACTGCCTTTTTATCTACCCCTTACACCTTACCCCACACCCCCTTGACCTGATAAGAATCAACCTCACCAGGAAAGTACTTGTGCGTTCCTAAGCCTGAGAGCATGACGTTCAAGTTTATCTCTCAGGTAGCATGCACAGGACATCGGCTAGCCATATAATATCCCTGAGCCTCAATAGTTTAAACTGCAGCAAAAATGTTTGTAAAATATTTTTCAGTTCCAGTGCCCCATGACCAGGAAAAGGAATGAGGGGCAGATGAAAAAGACCATTTTCTCTCACGGGTGTTCGACAGCGTCCATCCCATTTCCTGACCACAGTCTCAGCATCAGGCACAAGGCTCAACCAGATTCCTGTAGGAGCCTCAAGGTAACCTGACGAGGCAGCCGTGAAAGTCTCCACTTGAAGGAAGAAACTGAGGCTCAGAGAAATCCTCAAGGGAACAGGGTGTGTTGGGGCAGTGCCGCTGTTGGGCCTGCCTCACCTAGCGGACATTTTCAGTGTGGAAGTTTTCCTGCCATGTGCCACACTTGACCATATTGATGGTCCCCAAACAGCTTCCCTATCCTGGCTCAAAGCTCAAGAAACACTGTAAACACAGCCCATTTTCCAGACAAGACCAGAAAGGCCTGGAACTCTCCTTTACTCATTATGAAATACTAACCCCCTGATCTGAACTTCAATTTTCTCACTTGCAAAATGCACATAACAATCCCTTCCTTACAACACAATGTGAGTTCTATATATTAGGACCTTTAAGCTGGTGTGGGGACTCCACACACAATAGGTGCTCTGTGAACACCAGCTCACCATGGGTGGGAATCCATAGGTCATCAGCCCTCCAATTTAACCACACACTGCCTAGTGAGGAGTAGAGTATCTTAACTCTCACCTTGAAGAGTGTCACCTTTTTGAAGGTAACTCCCCAGGCCTAACTGCCAGCACACCTCTCCTAGATGACCTCCACTCCCAACTCATCTTCCTCACTGCTTCAGCAATCACAAAAACACACACCCATAGACATTGTCGAAAATAACAGCAACCTCCAGGGGCAAACTTTAAGAGGGATCCGTATCACAGCAAGGTTGTAGAGCTGGTTGGGCAAAACACAGAGCAGCAGACTAGCCATGTTCTACAGGGGATCTAGGGAACACGACGGCCCAAATAAGACTTGATAAGCAGCCACACATCCTTGGGGATCTAGAAGTCTGTGCTCATGTGCAGGGCTGTGTGAGAGCAAAGAGCGCCCTAGTTGTCTACTTGTTCCTGGCTGAGTGTAAGGCCTTGTGTCCACAAAAAGTAAACCCTGGGCATAATTTTCCATTGCTCAAACTTTAAATGTGTTGCCCAAATCATACAAAGATTCGCCAAAACATGGTGGAACTGAACTAACTCAAGATATTTCAACACTATGTCTGACCCATCACTGGCTCACCACTAAGCTATGCTGAAACAGAGATGTCTCCTCAGAAGCCAGGTGTAAAAAAGAAAAACAAGAACTTAGAAAGAACAGCTGCAACTCAAAACGGATTAAAGACTTGAATGTAAGACCTAAAACCATGAAACTTCTGGAAGAAAACATAGGCAGTGCACTCTTTGACATCGGTCTTAGCAGCATATTTTCAAGTACTGTGTCTGACGGGGCAAGAAAAACAAAAGAAAAAATAAACAAATGGGATTACATCAAACTAAAAAGCTTATGCACAGAAAAGGAAACCACTAACAAAATGAAAAGACAACCTGACAATTGGGAGAAGATATTTGCAAACCATATATCTGATAAGGAGTTATTATCCAAAATATACAAAGAACTAATACAGCTCAACAACAAAAACACCAACAACCCAATTTAAAAATGGGCAAAAGATATGAACAGACATTTCTCCAAGGATGATATATGGATGGGCAACAGGCACATGAAAATATGTTCAACATCATTAACTATCAGGGAAATGCAAATCAAAACTATAATGAGATATCACCTCCCTCCAGTCAGAATGGCTAGAATTAACAAGACAGGAAACAATAAGTGTTGGAGAGGATGTGGAGAAAAAGGAACCCTGTACCCTGCTGGTGGGAGTGCAAACTGGTGCAGCCACTATGGAAAACAGTATGGAGCTTCCTCAGAAAATTAAGAATCGATCTACCATATGATACAGCTATTCCACTGCTGGGTATTTATCCAAAGAACCTGAAAACGCAAAGGCAGAAAGATTCATGCACACCTATGTTCATTGCAGCATTATTCACAATAGCCAAGACTTGAAAGCAGCCTAGGTGCCCATCGAGGGATGAATGGATAAAGAAGATGTGGTATGTATACACAGTGGAATACTACTCAGCCATAAGAAACAATGAAATCTGGCCATTTGTGACAACATGGATGGATCTTGAGGGTATTATGCTAAGTGCAATAAGTCAGAGGGAGAAAGTCAAATACCATATGATCTCACTCATAAATAGAAAATAAAAACAACGACAAACAAACACATAGCAACAGAGATTGGATTGGTGGTTACCAGAGGGGAAGGGGGGAGGGTGAAAGGAGGGAATTAGGCATATGTCTGTGGTGATGGATTATAATTAGTCTTTAGGTGGTGAACATGATATAAGCTACAGAGAATTCGAAATATATTACAACGTACATCTGAAAGTTATATAATGTTATAATCCAATGTTACTGCAATAAAAAAATTTTACAAAAAAAAGAAAGAAAGGACAGCTGAATGGAAACATCAGCAGTTATGGCTGGGTATGTAGACTCCATAGAATTAGTCCAGGAAAGTGACTAAAGAAACAAGTGAACAGCTAGATAAATAACCCTGGTTTGGGAGTGAATCAAAATCCAGAGTGGTGACAATCTATTTTCAGAAATGTCCTATTTTTGACAAAAAGTTATGAGATATACAAAGAAAGAAAAATGGTCTCTAAACAGGAAAAAAGCAATCGGTAAGAGCTATCTCTGAGCGGTGCAGATGGTGGACTTACCAGACAAAGACCCCAAAGCATATATTACAAATATGCTGAAAGAACAAAAAGAAGCCATGTTATAGAATTAAAAGAAAGTACCATGTGGATTTCTGGGACGATGGCAGCATAGGAGGACTCTGAACTCACCTCCTCCCACAGACACAACAAATCTACAACTACATGTGGAACAATTTGCTCTGAGAGAGAAGTGGAAACTGGATAAAAAGAACCCCACAACAGGGGACAACCCTGGCAGGGGCAGAAGAAGTAGAAATACCTTTCTGCTGAGGGAAAAAAAATACATTCTAGCCACAGCACCTCACAGCCTAGAGCAATCTTAAGGTACAAAGCTTTTCCTAGAAGAGCAGGGGATCTGAACAGGACAGCTATGCCACCATAAGCAGCCTTAGAATTCAGCACAACCGAGATCAGTTTCATAATACCTGGTTTTACCAGATATTAAAACCAAGGGGGAGTATGACCAGAAAAACTATCAAACATAAGAGATTGAGGGGGCTGGCCCTGTGGCCAAGTGGTTAAGTTCGTGCGCTCCGCTGCAGACGGCCCAGTGTTTCGTTGGTTCTAATCCTGGGCGCGGACATGGCACTGCTTATCAAACCACGCTGAGGCAGCATCCCACATGCCACAACTAGAAGGACCCACAACAAAGAATATACAACTATGTACTGGGGGGCTTTGGGGAGAAAAAGGAGAAAATAAAATCTTTAAAAAAAAAAAACAAAACACAAGAGATTGAAAAGCCTGGTCTTAAAGGGCCCATGACAGATTCAGCCATTCTGGAAAAGAACGTATGATGACATTGACCCATAAAATAGAGAATACCAATAAAGAGTTAGAAATTATTTTTTTCAAAAGGACCAAGTGGAAATTCTTGAGTTTGAAAGTATAAAAACAAAAAACAAAAACCTCATGCGAGCAGATCCACAGTAGATTTTATCTAGCAAAAGAATCAGCAAATTTGATGATAGATCAATAGAGATTATCCAGTCTGAAAGAAAAAGAATGAAGAAAGTGAACACAGCCACATAGCCTTATGGGACACCATCAGGTATAGCAACATATGCATGATGGGATCACCAGAAGGAGAAGAGAGGAAAGGGCAGAGACAATAATAAGATCCATTTGGGGAGTAACGCCATCTTAACCACGTTAAGTCTCGTCATCCAAGAACATGGGATGTCTTTCACTTGATTTAAGTGTTCTTAAATTTCTCTCTACAATGCTTCGTACAGGTCAAAAAGGTGGATTTTAAGATATGCAAATTTTACTTCAGTGAAGCTCTTTTTAAAAACAAGAGTAAAGGGAAGTTTCTTGGATGCTTACACTGGGTCCCACAACCTGGATCATTATTCAGTCGGCAGGAGAGATGGACACTGAGTTTTTCTCTTCCAGGGATTGAATGTTCTTGATACTCATCAGAAAGCCCTAGACACCTCCCCAGGGATTAACCTATACACACATTAACCTCCTGCATCAACTTCATGTATTTCCATGGTTGGATTTTTCCATTGAACTAAGAGAACCAGGGGACACCTCCTCCTCTTATTAGCACAAAACCTGCCTCCTACAGACCCTGCTTATTCACTCTGCTCCTGAGTGCAACTGCTGGGGGACCCTGTGGGGTGTGCCAAGTCCTCCTCCCCCAGGCTGAGAAAATACGTGACTTCTATACTGCTGTCAATCTCATCTGTGCAGGTGTGGTGTGTTTGGTCATCTCCTTCCATTTAAGGTGGGTATCTCTCCCTCACCAATGGAGTGACTAGGAGGTGATCAGAACAACATGGCTATTTCCCTCGTGATCCTACCAGTACTACCGAGAGTAAGCAGTGACATCAACGGTCCGCTTCTCTGGTAACCTGCAGATCTCCACCCTCTTCCTAGTATGGGGAATCTGCTATGACTCTCACTGTTTCTGATCTCATACCCCACACTGGAAAAAGGGAGGGAAAGCCTGCTTTCTCTCTTCTTTCTCTCTCTGCTCCTTGCATCTCCACCTCTGTCTCTCTGTGTATCTACTTCTGTCTGTCTGACCTGACACAAATTTCTCAGTGAGTCCAGGCAACCGCATAATACAGGAGGTTATTTGTAACACTCAAAGATTCTAGGAAAACATTCACTTGGAATCCTGGCTTAATGGAGTTTCTACCTATTCAATTTTTTAAGGAGGGGAATATAGTAGGAATTTTCTGGTGGGATGCAAAATTTTATGGGGTTGTATGTGAGTTTCAGAACTGAATTATTGAAGTTCACTGTGTTTACTGTGGGCTTCCCACATTAGTTACTCTTATTCTAGGAGGAAAAGCTATTCCTACAGAAGAAAGTGATAAAGATGGAAGATGCAGTGCTACAAAGCTATCCAGACTTTTACCCCCATTTCCTTTCTGCCATTTTCCCTTGTGGCCCTAACAAGGATCCTCTCAAGGAAGAGCCATGTTTGTTTATTAATTATCACCAAACCTAACACAAGAAAGGAGCTATCCTTGTTTCTCGCCTTGCCTTGAGTCAATCATGTCATTGATACTTTCAGTAGATATGGCATCTCTTTCAGCTGATCATAGTCTCTCTCATTGTACCACCATTACACCACTCTACTCAAGGTCAACCACACTTAGCCCTCAGGAATGCACCTGGTAGCTACTTCTCCTAGTCAAGGAAGCTGGTGGCTTCATAAAATAAAAGAAGTGACAAGGGGGTTAGTGATGAAGAATGAGAAAAGAAAAGGAGGTGATGAGGAGCGTGAGAGGGAAGGGAAAGAGGAGGTGAAAGCAAGGAAGGCAGGGAGGTAGAGAACAGTTGGAAGAGGAAGAAGGGAGGGAAGCTGGAGGAACAGCAAAGGAAGAGTGGAGAGAAAGAAGAGCTTTAATATGAACTATGTGCCCGACACTGTGGTAAGAACTGTGCCTCATAGAGTCTCACCTGAGTCCTAGAGGAAAGACTAAAAATATCACCATTTTATATATAAGATAGCAAAAGCTCAGAAAAAGTTAAATAATTGGCCCAGGATGAAAAGCTTATGAAAGGTACGGCTGAAAATCAGACCCAGGAGTATCAGACTCCAAATCCTAAATATGTATATACTGTGCAGCCTTTAGGATGGATTAAAGACACGTAGATGCCAGACATTGAAGAGATAATGTGATGTCGTCAGAAGAATATCTGTTCCACTCTATCTTGCCAATGAAATTATCCTTTATGAATCTCAGTTTCCCCTTCTATACATGATAATGGTCAACTTCTCTTCCAAGATTTTGGTAGGGTATCTATGAGTTCATGTCCCAGAGGTAGTACATAGTCAAGTGCTCAGTAAAGAATCCTGTCTTCTCCAGTGGCGTTGATTTGGGTACAGCTGAGGTCAAGCAGGCTTGGGATGGGTGGCAGAGAGCAAGTTGTGGATCTCCAACTCAGACAACAGGGGCCTGAAGTAAGGAAAAGAAAAGAGACATTTCCAAGGAGATTTCTTCTGGTTCAGAGAACTCTAATCAGATCAAAAATAAAGACATGCTTTTGAAATAAGAAATAGCAGCTAATGAAAAAGCAAAGAGGCACAAAGGAGAATATGCAGAGAAGGAAGCAATGAGCATTTCAAGATATCTAATTCTGTTAAGTTACTGAGAAGCCTTTGACGTAAAGAAAGACAGTGAACCAAGAAGGAAAATGCAGAGAAATATCTAGATTCAGATATGAAGCTGGACAAAGAACACTTCCTTTGGTTCTAGAACAGAGAAAATTGACCCTCACAAATTCTGTTGTTTTACTTTCTTTCTTTAAAAAAAAAACCACCCTCTTGGATTTTCTGCATAAATATATATCTCATCACAAAAAAGAGAATGCCACAATATATTAAAAGATCAATATTCCCCATTCAAGTTATATTTTTCTAGGCAAAGCAATGGAAGCTCAGAGTTAGAAAACCTAACAATTAGAGCACCAGATTAAATACAAATATCACACAAAATCAGTAGCACAGAAGAACATGATTCAATTGCCCCTTCCACCAGCCTGGGGAACTTTTAATTTGGAATTGCTGGCTCATGGATCGAGAGGTGATGTGGTTAACAGCTAACATTAATGAAACACTTACCGTGAGGTGAGCATAAGCCAAGAGCTTTGGAGGCATTCTCCACTTAATACTCACAACATTTAATTCCCATGCTAGCCTTTGAGCCAGATACTGTTTATTAATTTTTCACATAGAAGGAAGTGAAGCCTCAGAGAGTTCACGTAACTTGCCCAAGGTCACACAGTGAAGCAGTAGATGAACTAGGAATGAAACCCAAGTTTTGATTTTTGTTTGGTTTTTTAGCGACGGAAGCTTTAAAAAAAACACAATCTATGTCACAACCCTTTACAACAAAGCAGCTCTGTGTGTGATGGCCCTTAAGACAGTGAGAAAACACTGATAATTATAATTAAGAAACATATCTTGAATCCTCTACTAAAAGTACCCCTACCAAATAAGTATGCTGTCCCCAGGGCTCAGAACACTTGGCTCTAGAAAGCATTCAATAAATACTGCTGAGTTAAGAAATATGTATATCACACATAATCATCTCAATAGTTTAAAAAATATATTTGATAAATATTTTTCTCATATCAATGCTATTTGATAAATTTTAACAACTCTTCATTGTTAATAAAGACCCTTATTTTTTAACAATACAGACCCTTAAAGAAACAAAATTTTTCTTTAAACTTGCTAAAAAAACTTTTATCTTTCTTAATATCTTTTCCAAATCAACAGCCAACATCATAATTAACAGTAAAACACAAGAGAGATTATTGTTAAAGCAAAAATCAACAAAAGATTAAGCTCCTAAAATAAGGGCACCACTTTTAGGAAATTTGCTATAATTCATTAGGGCAGAATAAAGAAACATAATACATAAACATTCAAAAGGAAGGTAAAATATTAAGGATACTTTTCGTCAGTTGAGTTTTTAGCTTTTGATATTATGTTAACTTTAGCATAATGTTATGCTCAGAGGAGAGTGATTTCATCACCGCTATACCTCTTTTTCCTTCTAACCTCTATTTTTAATCTAAAATATGTCTTTTTTTATTGATGTAACATTGGTTTACAACATTATATAAATTTCAGGTGTACACCATTATTTTTTTTTTTTAAGATTTTTATTTCTTCCTTTTTCTCCCCAAAGCCCCCCAGTACATAGTTGTATATTCTTCGTTGTGGGTCCTTCTAGTTGTGGTATGTGGGATGCTGCCTCAGCGTGGTTTGATAAGCAGTGCCATGTCCGCGGCCAGGATTCGAACCAACGAAACACTGGGCCGCCTGCAGCGGAGCGCGCGAACTTAACCACTCGGCCACGGGGCCAGCCCCCACACACCATTATATTTTGATCTCTGCATAGATCACATCATGTCCACCACCCAAAGACCAATTACAATCCATCACCACACACATGGGCCCGATCACCCACCTCGTCCTTCTCCTCCTCCCTTCCCCTCTGGTAACCATCAATCCAATCTCTGTCTCTATGTGTTTGTTTGCTGTTGTTTTTTTTATCTTCTATTTATGAGTGATATCATATATATTTGACTTTCTCCCTCTGACTTATTTCACTCAGCATAATACCCTCAAGGTCCATCCATGCTGTCACAAATCACCAGATTTCATTGTTTCTTATGGCTGAGTAGTATTCCAGTGTGTTTACTTACCACATATTCTTTATCCATTCATCCCTTGATGGTCACCTAGGTTGCTTCCAAGTCTTGGCTACTGTGAATAATACTGCAATGAACATAGGGGTGCATGTATCTTTATGCATTCGTGTTTTCATGTTATTTGGATAAATACCCAGGAGTAGAATAGTTAGATCTTATGGTAGATCTATTCTTAATTTTTTGAGGAATCTCTATCCTGTTTTCCATAGTGGCTGCACCAGTTTACACTCCCACCAGCAGTGTGTGAGGGTTCCCTTTTCTCCACATCCTCTCCAACACTGGTTGTTTCCTGTCTTGCTAATTATAGCCATTCTGACAGGAGTGAGATGATATCTCATTGTAGTTTTGGTTTGCATTTCCCTGGTAGTTAATGATGTTGAACATTTTTTCCTGTGCCTGTTGGCCATCTGTATCTCTTCTTTGGATAAATGTCTGTTCATTTCTTTTGCCCATTTTTTAATTGGGTTGTTGGTATTTTTGTTGTTGAGATGTATGAATTCTTTATATATTTCAGATATTAACCCCTTATCAGATATATGGTTTGCAAATATCTCCTCGCAATTGGTAGATTGTCTTTTCATTTCGTTGATGGTTTCCTTTGCTGTGCAGAAGCTTTTTAGTTTGATGTAGTCCCATTTGTTTATTTTTTCTATTGTTTCCCTTGCCAGGTCAGTCATGGTAATTGAAAAGGTGCTGCTAAGACCTATATTGAGGAGCATACTGCCTAAGTTTTCTTCTATAGTTTCATGGTTTCAGGTCTTACCATCAAGTCTTTAATCCATTTTAAGTTAATTTTTGTGTATGGTGTAAGATAATGGTCTACTGTCATTCTTTTGCATGTGGCTGTCCAGTTTCCCCAACATCATTTATTGAAGAGACTTTCTTTCTCCATTGTATGTTCTTAGCTCCCTTGTTGAAAATTAGCTGCCCATAGATGTGTGGGTTTATTTCCGGACTCTTGACCTGTTCCATTGTTCTGTGTGTCTGTTTTTGTGCCGGTACCATGCTGTTTTGGTAACTATAGCTTCGTAGCATACTTTGAAATCAGGGAGTGTGATATCTCCAGCTTCGTTCTTTCTTCTCGGGATTCCTTTGGCTATTCACAATCTTTTGTTGTTCCATATAAATTTTAGTATTCTTTGTTCTATTTCTGTGAAAACTGTCATTGGAACTTTGATAGAGATTGCACTGAATGTGTAAATTGCTTTAGGAAGTATGGACATTTTAACTATGTTAAGTCTTCCAATCCAAGAGCACAGAATATCTTTCCATTTCTTTCTGTCTTCAATTTCTTTCAACAATGTTTTATACTTTTCAGTGTATAGATCTTTCACCTCTTTGGTTAAGTTTATTCCTAGGTACTTCATTCTTTTTGTTGCAATTGTAAATGGGATTGTATTCTTTTTTCTTTTTTTTTAAGAAACTATATTCCTTTGTTTAATTTTTTTTTGGTGAGGAAGATTGGCCCTGGGCTAACATCTGTTGCCAATCTTGCTCTTTTTTTTCTCCCCGAAGCCCCAGTCCATAGTTGTATACCCTAGTTGTAGGTCATTCTATTTCTTCTATCTGGGACATCATCACAGCATGGCTTGATGAGTGGTGTGTAGGTCCATGCCCAGGATCCGAAACCACAAACCTCAGGCCGCTGAAGCAGAGTGCATGAACTTAGCCACTCAGCCATAGGGCCAGCTCTGGGATTGTATTCTTAATTTCTCTTTCTGCTACTTCGTTGTTAGTGTATAGAAATGCAACTGATTTTTGTATGTTGATTTTGTATCCTGCAACTTTACCATGTTCATTTAGTATTGCTAAAAGTTTTTCAGTGGATTCTTTAGGGTTTTCTATGTATAAAATCATGTAATCTGCAAATAGTGACAGTTTCACTTCTTCCTTTCCTATTTGGATCCCTTTTATTTCTTTTTCTTGCCTGATTGCTCTGGCTAAGACTTCCAATACTGTGTTAACTAAGAGTGGTGACAGTGGGCATCCTTGTCTGGTTCTTGTTCTTAGAGGGATAGCTTTAAGTTTTTCTCCATTGAGAATGATTTTAGCTGTGGGTTTGTCATATATGGACTTCAGCTGAGGTATTTTCCTTCTATACCCATTTTATTCAGAGTTTTTATCATAAATGGAGGCTATATCTTCTCAAATACTTTCTTTGCATCTGTTGACATGATCATGTGATTTTTATTCTTCATTTTGTTAATGTGGTGCATCATGTTGATTGATTTGCAGATGTTGAACCATCCCTGCATCCCTGGAATAAATCCCGCTTGATCATAGTGTATGATCTTTTTAATGTATTTTTGTATTTGATTTGCTAGTATTTTGTTGAGGATATTTGCATTGATGTTCACCAGTGATATTTGCCTGTAATTTTCTTTTTCTTGTGTTGTCCTTCTCCAGCTTTGGTATCATGGTAATGTTAGCTTCATAGAATGAGTTAGGAAGTTTCCCTTGCTCTTCAATTTTTTGGAATAGCTTGAGAAGGAGTGCTATTAGGTCTTCTATGAATGTTTGGTAGAATTCACCAGGGAAGCTATCTAGTCCTAAACTTTTGTTTTGGGGGAGGTTTTTGATTAGTTTCGATCTCCTTACAGGTGATTGGTCTATTCAAATTCTCTATTTCTTCTTGATTCAGTCTTGGAAGGTTGTATTAGTCTAAGAATTTATCCATTTCTTCTGGATTATCCGATTTGCGGGCATAAGCTTTTTGTAGTATTCTCTTATAATCTTTTGTATTTCTGAGGCATCTGTTGTAATTTCTCCTCTTTCATTTCTGGTTTTGTTTATTTGAACCTTCTCTCTTTTTTTCTTGGTGAGTCTAGCTAAAGGTTTGTCAATTTTGTTTGTCTTTTCAAAGAACCAACTCTTGGTTTCATTGATTTTTTTCTATTCTTTTTTTTCTTAGTCTCTATTTCATTTATTTCTGCTCTGATTTTTATTATTTCCTTCCTTCTACTGATTTTGGGCTTGTTTTTTCTTCTTTTTCTAGTTCCTTTAGGTGCACTGTTAGATTGTTTATTTGAGGTTTTTCTTATTTGTTGAGGTAGGCCTGAATTGCTATAAACTTCCCTCTTAGAATCACTTTTGCTCTATCCTATAAATTTTGGCATGTTGTATTTTCATTTTCATTTGTCTCCAGGTATTTTTTTATCTCTCCTTTGATTTCTTGTTGACTTTCTCTTGTGGCTTTTAGGATTCTCTCTTTATCTTTAATCCTTGACATTTTAATTATAATGTGTCTTGGTGTGGCCCTCTTTGGATTTATCATGTTTGGTGCTCTCTGTGCTTCCTGTACTTGAATGTCTGTTTCCTTCTTTAGGTTAGGAAAGTTTTCAGCTATTATTTCTTCAAATAGATTCTATGCCCCTTTGTCTCTCTCTTCTCCTTCTGGGACATCTATAATACAAAAATTAGTGCACTCGATGTTGTCCCAGAAGTCCCTTAGACTGTTCTCATTCTTTTTAATTCTTTTTTCTTTTATCTGTTCAGCTTGGGTGATGTCCTCTAGACTTTCATCTTGTTCACTGATCCAGTCTTCTGAATCATCTACTCAGCTGTTGAGTCCCTCTAGTGAATTTTTCATTTCCACTATTCTTCATTTCTGATTTTTTTATATTTCCCAATTCTTTGTTGAAGTCTTCACTTAGTTCATCCATTCTTCTCCCAAGATCAGTGATCGTCCTTATGACTTTTTGTTTGAACTCTTTGTTAGGTTGATTGTTTATCTCTGTTTCACTTAGTTCTTTTTCTGGGGTTTTGTCCTGTTCCCTTACTTGGAACATATTCTTTTGCTTCCACATTTTGCCTCTTTCTCTGTGCTTATATCTAGCTATTAGGTAGGTCAGCTATGGCTCCTGATCTTGGAGAGATAGCCTCATTTAAGAGATGCTTTATGAGGCCCAACAGGGTACTTCTCTCTCATCACCAGTTCCAAATGTTCCAGGGTGTTCCCTGTGTGGGCTGCATGTGTCTTTCTGTTGTGGCAGGGTTGCTCTTGCTGCAGGTACCCAGGGAGGTGAGGCTGTGCCCCTGGCCAGCTGGTTGTAATGCTCAGCTGTATGTGGCTGCTATGGACCCTTCAGTCACTTTGTTGGGCTTGGGGAGCCCCAGCACAGGTGGCCTCAAGGTCTATTACCACATTCCTGTTGCAGTTTTTCTGTTAAGTGAGTAGGCCCCCAGCGTGGCTGGTTGCTAGGCTCAGGGGCTTACAATGGCTGTAGGCCTCCAGCCTGCAAGGCTGTTGTCAGCTCTCTCAGGATTTCAGCTGGGTAGGGCTGGCCCCAGGCATGGGAGCTCCCAATTGTTTCAGGCTTTGGAAGGCTAGGCCAATCCCTTATATGGCTATTTGAGTAGCACAAGTTTTCTGCAGCTAGCAAGCCCCACCACCCACAGGGCCACACACACCATCAACACAGTCCTACCCCATGCCCATGCCCCAACCCCTGAAGCAGACCCAGTCACTGCAGTGCAGAGGTCCCACACACTCCACCAACTCTTTGTGCATGCCCTGCCCCTCAGAAGCTGACCCACTCATGGGTCTGCAGAGGATCCAGGCACCCAGCCTAGGCAGGCCCACAAGCTTCCCAAGGGCTTGCTGTTGGGTGTGGCCAGTACCTATGGGGGGCTGCCTGCTCTGGCTGATCTCTATTAAATAGGTGGTCTAGTGGGTGGGGCAGACCCTGGGCTAACAGGCCAGGGGAAGAACTCCAATGGCATCTGCCAGCATCTGTGTCAGCATGCCTGCATGAGGTCACAATAATGGCTGCTGCCAATGGTTCAGTCCCTAAAGAGGTCTCACCTCTGACAAAGATGCACCCAGAGCCTATCAGGTGAATCTCTTTTCACCAAAGGATTGTGCACCTTCTTCCTGGTGATTTTAGGTTGTTTTCTGAATTGAGTGAATTTGTGCAGGGCCTCCTTAAAAGCTGGCTTTTTTGCCCTTATGTCCAATCGCTTTTCTAGGGGTATTCCCCGTAGTTCTTAGTAGCCAGCAGAGCCAGATATTATGACACTTGTCTGAGTTGTTCTGAGTCCAAAAGATGCTTATAATGGTAAGGCTCCCCGACTCAGGTCCCCCACTCACCCAGGGAAGGCTGTTTACCTTAGGATTGGTCCCAGTGAGCCGTGAAGTGCCACAGATTGTGAAGGTGGCTTTTTTTCTCTCTAGAAAGGAATTACTGCCTCTTCCATTCAGTCAGGACTGTCCCTTGTGACAGGGGTTCTTTATATGAAGATTTCAGTTTCCTCTCAGGGGTAATTGTTCCAAGGGTAGTTGTAAATTTGTTGGGTCTGTGGGAGGAAGTGAGTTCAGAGTCTGCCTATGCTGCCATCTTGACACCAACTAAAGTATATCTTTAATAAACATACCTATCTTGTTTTTTGCTAGTTGGCTATAAGCTCTAGGGAGCAAAGAATCCTGGATTGCTACCTGGGTATCCAGGGGTCAATAGCTGGTGTCAACCTTAAACATAAAATAGCCAGTTATTCTACCAGCAAAACAAGTTTATTTGGGAAAAGCCAAAGAATTATAATTCCAGATGTGCCTGCTGTGGTAGACCATGGGCAAATCCAACAATCAAAGGAGAGGAATGTCACTTTATAGGGAAAAGGGAGAAAATTGGGAGGGTTGTTTTGAACAAAAGTTCATTGGAGAAAAGCAACAGTTCAGGGTGGAGGTGGTTTCTCAATGTCTGAGATGCTAGGTTAATGGATTTCTGTTTGGGATGCAAGGTCCATTTCTTCCTGTAATTGTCATTCTTTCCTGTTGAGGACTTCTTTCTGTTGGGGTCTGTGATTGACTACCTTCCTGTAATTGACCTCCAGTGGTACTGCATGGGAGCTCCACTTACTGGCCTCCTGACTCCATCTTAAATGAGGTTACTTTTATTATTTAATTTTCACACAGGGAACTTTACACCTAACAGACAAATTATGAGTGCTATATTTTAAGGTACAGGGGAGGCAACACACACCATTCTCATAGTGATGAGACATCTTGACAAATTCTAAAAACACAAACATTTAAATTCTCAAGATTTTTATTTTCTATAACTAAACCATGTATGAGGGATGGTTCTCACTCCAACCCCCATCCCCAGGCATGGGGGTGCATCTGTTACCAATAGACACAATCAGGGAATGTATGGTTCCCACACATGCTCATCTCAGAAATGGTGACTGTTCACTCCAGTCTAAACCCTGCTCACTCTGGGATCCATAAATACTCAAGAGTCCTAAACCATTGGCTATTTTTCCCTCTAAATTTTTTTAATAGACTTTATTTCTTAGAGAAGTGTTAGGTTCACAGCAAAATTAAGAGAAGACAAATGAAAATGAAAATACACATATCAACTCTTAAGGGATGCAGCAAAAAAGTTATAAGAGGGAAATTCATAGCAATACAGGCCCACCTCAACAAACAAGAAAAATCTTTAAAAAGTAATCTTAAACTACATCTAACAGAACTATAAAAAGAACTAACAAAGCCCAAAGTCAGCAGAATGAGGGAAATAATAAAAATTACAGCAGAAAAAAAATGAAATGGAAACAAAAAGAAATGGTAGAAAGGATCAATGAAACAAAGAGCTGGTTCTTTGAGAAGATAAACAAAATTGGGGCCAGCCCTGTGGTGGAGTGGTTAGGTTCACATGCTCTGCTTCAGCGGCCCAGGGTTCCACTGGTTCAGATCCTAGGTGCAGTCATGGCACTGCTCACTAGGCCATGCTGAGGTGGTGTCCCACATGCCACAACTAGAAGGACCCACAACTAAAATATAAAACTATGTACTGGGGAGATTTGGGGAGAAAAAGCAGGGGAAAAAAGATAAACAAAGTTGACAAACCCTTCGCCAGACTCACGAAGAAAAAAAGAGAGAAGACTCAAATAAATAAAATTTAAAATTAAAGAGGAGAAATTGCAATGGATACCCCAGAAATAGAAAGGATTATAGAATACTATGAAAAATTATATGCAAGCTAGTTGGCAAATAGGATAACCTAGAAGAAATGAATAAATTCTTAGAATCATACAACCTCCCAAAACTGAATCAAGAAGAAATAGAAAATCTGAACAAACCAAGCACAAGTTAAGAGGTCAAAACAGTAATCAAAAATCTCCCAAAACACAAAAGTCCAGGACCAGATGGCTTTTCTGGAGAATTCTACCAAACATTCAAAGATTTAATACCTATCCTTCTCAAATTATTCCAAAAAATTAAAGAAGATAGAATGCTTCCTAACTCACTCTATGAGGCCAATATTACCCTGATACCAAAATCAGGCAAAGACGGCATGAAGAAAGAAAATTGCAAGTCAATATCACTGATGAACACAGATACAAAATTCCTCAAGAAAATATTGGAAAAGCGAGTACAGCAATACATTAAAAGTCTCATACACCATGATCAAGTAGGATTTATACCAGGGATGCAGAGATGGTTCAATATCTGCAAGTCAATCAGTGTGACACACTACATTAACAAAATGAGAAATTAAAAATCACATGATCATTTCATAGATGCAGGAAAAACATTTGACAAGATCCAACATCCATTTATGATAAAAATGCTCACTAAAGTGGGTATAGAAAGAAAGTACCTAACATAATAAAGACCACATATGAAAAACCCACAGCCAACATCATACCCAATGGTGAAAAACTGAAAGTCATCCCTCTGAGAACAGGAACAAGACAAGGGTGCCCACTCTTGCCACTCCTATTCAACATAGTACTGGAGGTTTTGGCTAGAGCAATTAGGCAAGAAAAAGAAATAAAATTATCCAAATTGGAAAGTAAGAAGTGAAACCCTCACTGTTTGCAGATGACATGATCCTATACATAGACAACCCTAAAGAATCCACCAGAAAACTATTAGGAAAAATCAACAACTACAGCAAACTTGCAGCCTACAAAATCAACATACAAAAATCAGTTGCATTTTTATACACTAATAACAAACTAGGAGAAAGAGAATTCAAGAATACAATCCCATTTACAATCACAACACAAAGAATAAATTATCTAGTAATAAATTTAACCAAGGAGGTGAAAGACCTATACACTGAAAACTATAAGATATTATTGAAAGAAATTGAAGATAATGTAAAGAAATGGAAAGGTATTCCATGCTCATGGATTGAAAGAATAAACATAGTTAAAATGTCCATATTACCTAAAGCAATCTACAGATTCATTGCAATGCCAATCAGAACCCCAATGACATTCTTCACAGAAATAGAATAAAGAATCAGAAAATTTATATGGAAGAACAAAAAGACCTCAAAAAGCTAAAGCAATCCTGAGAAAAAACAACAAAGTTAGAGGCATCACAATCGCTGACTTCAAAATATACTACAAAGCTGCAGTATTCAAAACAGCATGGTACTGGCACAAAAACTGACACACAGAACAAAGGAACAAGATCAAAAGCCGAGAAATAAAACCACACACCTATGGACAGCTAATTTTCAACAAGAGGACCAAAAACATACAACAGAGAAAGGGAAGTTTCTTCAATAAATGGTGTTGGGAAAACTGGACAGCCACATGCAAAAGAATGAAAGTAGACCATTATCTTACGCCATACACAAAATTAACTCAGAATGGATTAAAGACTTGAAGGTAAGACATGAAACCATAAAACTCCTAGAAGAAAATATAGGCAGTACCCTCTTTGGCATCAGTCTTAGCAGCATATTTTCTAATACCATGTCTACTCGGGCATGGAAAACAAAAGAAATAATACACAAATGGGACTACATCAGACTAAACAGCTTCTGCAAGGCCAAGGAAACTAGGAACAAAACAAAAAGACAGGCCACAAACAGGGAGAAAATATTTGCAAACCACATATCTGACAAGAGGTTAATTTCCAAAATATATAAAGAACACAACCAACTCAATAACAGCAACAACAAAAAACCCAATCAAAACGTGGGCAGAGGATACGAACAGACATTTTTCCAAAGAAGATATACAGATGGCCAACAGGCACATGAAAAGATGTTCCACATCACTAATTACTAGGGAAATGCAAACCAAAACTACAATGAGATATCACCTTACACCTGTCAGAATGCCTATAATTAGCAAGATAAAAAATAACAGATGCTGGAGAGGATGTGGAGAAAAGGGAACCCTCATGCACTGCTGATGGGAATGCAAACTGGTGCAGCCACTATGGAAAACAGTACTGAGAGTTCTCAAAAAGTTAAAAATAGAAATACCATATAATCCAGCTATCCCTTTATTGGGTATTTTATCCAAAGAATTTGAAATCAACAATTCAAAGAGATTTATGCACCCCTATGTTCATTGCAGCACTATTCACAACAGCCAAGACATGGAACCACCCAAGTGCCCATTGACTGATGAATGGATAAAGAAGATGTGACATATGTATATATACAGTGGAATATTACTCAGCCATAAAAAGACAAAATCATCCCATTTGCAACAACATGGATGGACCTTCAGGGTATTATGTTAAATGAAATAAGCCAGACAGAGAAAGACAAACACCACATAATTTCACTCATATGTGGAAGATAAACAAATACATGGATAAAAGAACAGATTAGTGGTTACCAGAGGGGCAGGAGGTTGAGGGGTGAGCGAATGGGGTAAAGGGACACATATATATCGTGACGAATAAAAATTAAACTATTGGTGGTGAGCATGATGCAGTCTATATGAAAGCTGATAAATAATAATGTGAAGCTGATAAATAATAATGTTCACCTGAAATTACACAATGTTATAAACCACTAGGACTTCAATAAAATAATTTTTTAATTAGCCAGAAAAAATAAAAATAAAAACTCTCTAGAAGGTCCCCACAGCAGATTTGAGCTAGCAAAAGAATCAGTGAACTTAATGGTGGATCAACAGAAATTATCTTATCTGAGGAAAAGAGCCAGAAAATTATCTAATGAGAAGAACAGAAAGAAAAAGAATGAAGAAAAGAAAGAAAAAGAATGAAGAAAAGTGAACAGAGCCCCAGAGCCTTAGGGGACGCCATCAGGTACAGCAACATATGCATAATGGGAGCACCAGAAGGAGAAGAGACGAAAGGGCAGAGACAATAATAAGATCCATTTGGCGAGTACCGCCATCTTGACCATGTTAAGTCTCCTCATCCATGAACATGGGATGTCTTTCCATTGATTTAGGTCTTCTTAAATTTCTCTCTACAATGTTTTGTACATTTTGAACACGTGGATTTTATGGCATGCAAATATTACTTCAGTGAAGCTCTTTTTAAAAACAAGAGTAAAGGGAAGTTTCTTGGATGCTTACACTGGGTCCCACAGCCAGGATCATTATTCAATCAGCAGGAGAGATGGACACTGAGTTTTTCTCTTCCAGGGACTGATTGATTTTGATACTCATCAGAAAGTCCTAGACATCTTCCTAGGGATTAATCTATACACATATTAATCCCCTGTATCAACCTCATGAATTTTCATAGTTGGAATTTTCCCATCAAACTAAGAGAACCAGGGGACACCACCTTCTCTAATTACCACAAAGCCTGCCTCCTGCAACCTTTGGGGGTTTTTTGTTTTTGTTCTTATTTTGAGGAAGATTGGCCCTGAGCTAACATCTGTGCCAATCTTCCTCTATTTTATGTGGGACGCTGCCACAGTGTGCCTTGAAAAGTGGTGCTAGGTCTGCACCTGGGATCCAAATCTGTGAACTTCTGGCTGCTGAAGTGGAGCACACAAATTTAACCACTACGCCACTGGGCTGGCCCCTCAACCCTTGGTTTATGCAGTCATCCCCTGCAATCCCCAGGTGGCCCTGGGGGGTGTCCAATGTCCTCCTCCCCCATGCTGTGAATATATGAGACTTCTATACTGATGTCAATCTCATCTGTGCAGGTGCTGTATGTTCGGTCATCTCATTCCATTTAAGGTGGGGTATCCCTCCCTCACCAATGGAGTGAATATGAGGTGATCAGAACAACATGGCTATTTGCCTCATGATCCTACCAGTACTATCAAAGTGTAAGGAGTGGAATCAGTGCTCCGCTTCCCTGGTAATTTGCAGACTTCCACCCTTCTCTTAGTATGGGGAATCTGCTACAACCCTCTCTTTTTCTGTTCTCGTACCCACACTGAAAAAAGAATAAAGAAAAAAAAGCCTGCCTTCTCTTTCCTTTCTCTCTCTCGTACCCTCATCTCCATCTCTGTCTCTCTATGTATCTATTTCTGTCTCTCAGACATGGCAGAAATTTCTCAGTGAGTCCCGGCTTTCTCAAAATACCAGAGGTTATTTGTAATGCTCAAAGATTTTAGGAAAAGATTCACTGGATCTCTTGGCTTAATGGAGTTTCTACCTTTTTGATTTTTTAAGGAGGGGAATGTAGTAGGAATTTTTTAGTGGGATGTACAAATATTATGGGTTGTATGTGAGTTTCAAAACTAAATTATCAAAGTTCAATGTGATTATTGTGGGCTTTCTAGATTAGTTACTCTTATTACAGGAGTAAAAAGCTACTCCTAGAGAAGAAAGCAATAAAGTTAGGAGATGAAAGCTGCAAAGCTAATTCCAGAGTGTTAACCCTGCTTCCCCTCTGCCATTTTCCCTTGTGGCCCTGACACATTCTTGTCTTCAATTTTGTTTGTATGTTAATTATGACCCATGCTAACACAAGAAAGGAGCTACCCCTGTTGTTCACCTTTCTTTGAGTCAATTATGTCACTGATACTTTCAGTGGATGTGACATCTGTTCAACTGATCCTGGTCTCTCCCTTGCACCACCATTACTCCACTCTACTCAAGGTCAACCAGACTTAGTCCTCTCAAGAATGCACCTGGTAGCTACTTCTCCTAGTCAAGGAAGCTAGTGGCTTCATAAAATAAAAGTGACAAGGGGGTTAGTGACAAGGAATGAAAGAAGAAGAGTGGGTGTTTGGAAGGAGTGAGAGGAAAGGAGAAAAAAGGAGGTGAGAGCAAGGAAGGTGGGGAGATGGAGAACAGGAGGAAGAGGAAGAGAAGAGGGAAGCTGGAGGAACAGGAAGGGAACAGTGGAGAGAAAGAGAAGAGCTGTAATATGAACTATGTGCCCGACACTGTGGTAAGAACTGTGCCTCATAGAGTCTCACCTCAGTCCTAGTGGAAGGACTAAAAAATCAGCATTTTATACATAATATAGGGGGAAAACTCTGAAAAAGTTAAATAATTTGCCGAGGATGCAATAACTAATAAAAGGTGGGGCTGAAAATCAGACCTAGGAGTATCAGACTCCAAATCCTAAATCCATTTACCCTGTGCAGCCTACAGGATGGAGTGAAGACGTGAAGATGCTGAACACTGAAGAGATAATGCAGTGTAGTCATAAGAACGTTTGTTCAAAATTCAATCTTGCCAATAAAATTATCCTTTATGAGTCTCAGTTTTCCCTTCTATATTTGGTAATGGTCAACTTCTCTTGCAAGATTTTGGTGGAGATTCTGTAAGTTCATGTTCCAGAAGGTAGTACATAATATCATGCTCAATAAATAAACCTTTTCTTCTCCAGTGGTGTTGATTTGGCTACACCTGAGGTCAAGCAGGCTTGGGGTGGGTGACAGAGAGTGAGTTGTGAACCTTCAAGTCATGGGACAGCAACCCTAAGTAAGGAAAAGGAAAGGGACATTTCCAAGAAGATTTCTTCTGGTTCAGAGAACTCTAACCAGATCAAAGGTAAAGACATGCTTTTCAAATCAAGAAATGTCAGCTAATAAAAGAACAAAGAGGCACAAAGGAGAATATGCAGAGAAGGAAGCAACGAGCATTTCAAGATATCTAATTCTGTTAAGTTAGTGAAAAGCCTTTGATGTAGAGAAAGACAATGAACCAACAAGGAAAATGCAGAGAAATATCCAGATTCAGATATGAGAGCTGGACAAAGAACACTGCCTTTGTTTTTGTTTCCAGAAGAGAGAAAAGCCACCCTCACAAATTCTCTCATCTACTTTCATTTAAAAAAAAATGTCTATTGGATTTTCTGCATAAATAATTATATCATCACAAAAAAGAGAATGCCACAACATATTAAAAGATCAACACACCATAGCCAAATTGAATTTTTGGAGGCAAAGCAATGGGAGCTCAGAATTAGAAAACCTAACAATTATAGCAACAGATTAAATACAAACATCACACAAAATCAGTAGCACAGGAGAACATGATTCAATTGCCCCTCGCACCAGCCTGGGGAACTTTTAATTTGGAATTGCTGACTCATGGACTGAGAAGTGATGTGGATAGCAGCTAACATTTATGGAACACTTCCCATGAGGTGAGCATACGCTAAGAGCTTTGGAGGCATTCTCCACTTAATACTCATAACCTTTAATTCCCCTGCTATTCCTTGAGTGAGATATTGTTTATTAATTTTTTTTTACATAGGAGGAAGTGAAGCATCAGAGAGTTCATGTAACTTGCCCAAGGTCACACAGCGAAGAAGTAGGTGAGCTCGAAAGGAAACCCAAACTTTCATTTTTGCTTGGCTTTTTAGCAGTAGAACCCTTTTAAAAACCTAGAATGTATGTCAAAACTATCTATGAAAAATAAAGCAGCTCTGTGTGTGAGGTGCTTAAGACAGTGAGACAACACTCATAATTATAATTAAGAAAATATCTTGAATTCCTCTAATAAAAGTACATTATCAAACAGTTATGCCCAGCCCCAGTGCTCAGAATGACACCTGACACCTAGAAAAAATTCAATAAATATTACTAGGGAAAAGAATATATATCACAAATAATCATCTCTACAATTGTTAAAATATATTTGATAATTTTTTTCTTGTATCAATGCTATTTGATAAATTTTAAATAAGTCCTTATTAATAAGGACCCTTAAAGAAGAAAGAAAATATCAGGGGCCAGCCCTGTGGCTGAGTGCTTAAATTCACGTGCTCTGCTTTGGTGGTTCACCGGTCCAGATCCTGGGCGCAGACCTACATACCACTCACCAAGCCACGCTGTCATGTCATCCCACATAGAAGAACTAGAATAACTTACAACCAGGATGTACACAACCATGTACCGGGGCTTTGGGGACAAAAAAAAGAGGAAGATTGGCAACAAATGTTGGCTCAGGGCCAATCTTCCTCACCAAAAATAAAAAAGAAAGAAAATATTTCTTTAACTTGCTAAGAAAAATATACCTTTCCAAATATAGGTTTTCCAAATCAACATCCAACATCACAATTAATGGTGAAACATAGCAGATATTATTATTAAAGGAAAAATCAACAAACGCTTAAGCTCCTAAAACAAGGGCACCACCTTTAGGAAGTTTGGCATAAATCACTAGGACAGAATGGACCATTTTTTACAATTGATGAACCAACATTGACACATCACTACCACCCACAGTCCATAGTTTGCATTAGGGTTCAGCCCTGGTGTTGTATATTCTATGGGTTTGGAAAAATGTATAATGACATGTATCTATCCACTTAAATTTTAATGGTCTTTCTCCATTATATACTTCTTTCTCCGAAATTTGTATTAGACAATTTTCATACACAAAGAAAAGTTTAATGAAGAGAACAACACATACTCTCCACCCAGGTCCAACAATTGTTAACTCTTTGCCGTATTTACTTCCTCTCTCTTCCTCCACACCACTTGTGTTGCTGTGTAACTTTTTGAAAGTACATTTCAGACACCATGGCTTTTCACATCTAAACATTTCAACATGCATCTTCCAAGAATAAGGACAATCTTCTATGCAACCCCAAACAATTATCACATATAAGAAAATTAAAAGTCTCTGGAAATTCAAGTATCTATATACATGTTTAATTCATCTATATTCGTGTTTCATGCGTTTCACTTTCATCACTTTAGAAACAATATGGTTGTTACTTGCAATTAGCTTTCTACCCTCGGTAACAGAAACCATTTCCAATAAACACTGTAAAAATAAAAAGGCAAAAGAGGGCAAAATTATCATAATCATCAAATTTAAATGACACAGAGTTAACAATATTTCCATAATATCATTCAATATCTGTTCTTATTAAAATGTCCCCAGTTGCTCTCAGACTGTCTTTCGAAGTCTTTTGTTTTTTAACTGAAAAGTAATCTGGGTCCATGCACTGCATTTGGTTGTTATATCTCTTTGGCTTCATTCACTTAGAATAACAATCATAATTTTCTTGGGCAAGACTTAGACAAGAGGCCACACTTTAGAGTGTTCTACACATCACAAACATACACACCCACAATGATTTAAGAACACATTGGTGCCTCCATTACTCATGAGCTGGCACTCATCCATGGCACTGTGCAATCCACAGCCCTCGACACCCACTCTTGTGTCTAGCACCAGCCAGGCCTCAGAAAAACTTTTCTCCACAACCCTTGCCCTATGACCACAAAATATACAACAGAAAGCCCTGTGAGTCGCACCATTACCAAAGTCAGACATGAACACTCTGTCAAGCTTTGGAGAATGGGAAGATTTGAGTAGCAGAGCACTCCTGTAAGAAAAAAGAAATGTTTTACTCTCAGACAAAAGACCACCAAAGTAACTGCATAATGAAATATTAATTCCCAGCAGTGAAAAGCATTCTCTCTCTTTCTTCTTAGTAGTTCAAATTGTGAGGGATTCATAAACGAGTCCAATATTTGCAACAGTTGCTCAAGGTAGCTGTGGTGGGTTGAATAATGTCCCCCCAAAATTCACGTCCACTCAGAACTTCAAACTGTGACCTTACTTGAAATAGGATCTTTGTAGATCTAATCAGTTAAGATAAGGTCATACTGAATTAGGGTGGGCCCTAAATCCAATGTTTAGTGTCTTTATAAGGAGAGGACACACAGAGACACACACACAGAAGAAAGCCATGTGAAGATGGAGGCAGAGATTGGAGTGATGAAGCTACAAGCCAAGGAATGCCAGGAGCGTTCTTTAATTTCTTTCAACGTTTTGTAGTTTTCAGTGTACAAATCTTTCATCTCCATGGTTAGGTTAACTGCTAAGTATTATACTCTTTTGGAAGCTATTGTAAATAGAATTGTTTTTGTCATTTCTTTTTCAGATTGTTCATGATATGTAACCTGAAGCGAGTTCACTCACCCATTGCACAGCAAGCCAATCTCTGACACCAGGTGTAGTGGAAGTAGGATTTTATTATTGCACAGCGCTGAGCAAGGAGAAAGGGCAGCTAATGCTGAAATCCCAAACTCACTGAAAAACTAAAAGGAAGGGTTTTTATTTGGGGTTTTAGGTAGGGGAGGGGGAGCATATGTCCTTTCCCACCAGCCTGTCTTTGGCCTTGAGACTACTTGCAGAGAGGAGGGAGCTGGTGACCTTGCTGGTCAGCAGCTTTCCCACCAGCCTGTATCTCTTTGCAGGGAGGAGATAGTGAATCCAGGCGCTTGTCCTTGGCTGTGTCTGTCTCCATGGATGATAGTGGATTCTGGAGCCAGGAAGCCAGAGAGTAAGCAGGGAAAGAGTGTTTTGGTTTTAATTCCATATATGCTGGGTTTAATGTGGGGGAACCAATATCAGGGTTGGTATCATTCTTGTATACAAATATAATTGATTTTTGTGTGTTGACTTTGTATCCTGCTACTGTGATGAATTCATTTATTAGTTCTAAGAGCTTTTTTGTGTAATCTTGAGGGTTTTCTACAGATGAGATCATATCACCCGCAAACAGAGAGAATTTTACTTCTTCCTTTCTAATTTGGATGCCTTTTATTTCTTTTTCCTGCCTAATTGCTCTGGCTAGACCTTCCTTAGTACTATATTGAACAGAAGCAAAGAAAGCAGACATCCTGGCCTTGTTCCTGATCTGAGAGGAAAAGCTTTCAGTCTTTCACCATTGAGTATGATGATTACTGTGGGATTTTCAAATATGGCTTTTATTATCTTGAGGTAGTTTCTTTCTATTCCTAGTTTGTTGAGAGTTGTTTATCATGAAATTTTGAATGAAATCATGAAATGTTGAATTTTGTCAAATGCTTTTTCTGCATCATTTCAGATGATCATGTGTGTTTTTTTCTTTCATTCTGTGATGTGATAGATTACATCGATCAATTTTCGTATGTTGAACCATTCTTGCATTCCAGGAATAAATCCCTCTTGGTTGTGGTGTATAATCCTTTTAATATACTGATGACTTCTGTTTGCTAGCATTGTGTTGAAGATTTTTGCATCAACGTTCACAAGGAGTATCAGCCTGTGGCCTTCTTTTCTTGTAGTGTCTTGTCTGGTTTTGGTATCAAGGGAATGGTGGTTTCATAGAATGAGTTAGAAAGTATTTCCACCTCTTCAATATTTTGGAAAAGTCTGATAAGGTTTGGTATTAGATCTTCTCTAAAAATGTGGTAGAATTCACCAGTGAAGCCATCAGGTTCAGGGCTGTTCTTCCTTGGGAAGTTTTTGATTATTGATTCAATGTCCTTACTAGCTTTAGGTCTATCCAGATTTTTCTATTTCTTCATGATTTAATATTGGTAGGTCTTGTGTTTCTATATACTTGCCCATTTCACCTAGGTTGTCCAATTTGTTAGTGTCCAATTGTTCATCGTACTCTCTTATAATCCTTTGTATTTCTGGAGAATCAGTACTAATGTCCCCACTTTCACTTCCAATTTTAGTAATTTGTGTCTTCTCTCTTTTTTCTTAGCTCATTTAGCTAAAGGTTTGTCAATTTTGTTGATCTTTTCAAAGAAGCAACTTCTGATTCCATTGACTTTCTCTATTCTTTTTCTATTCTCTATTTCATTTATCCCTATCTAATCTTTATTCTTTCCTACTTTCTGTTAGCTTTGAGTTTACTCTGTTATTCTTTCTCTAGCTCCTTAAGTTTCAAAGTTAGATTGCTGATTGAAGATCTTTCTTGTTTTTAATGTAAGCATTTATAGCCATCAATTTCTCCCTTAACACTGCTTCTGCTGTGTTCCATAAATTTTGGTGTGTTGTCTTTTTGCTTTCATTCATCTCTAAGTATTTTCTACTTTCTCTTGCAATTTCTTCTTTGATCCATTGCTTGTTTAAAAGTGTGTTGTTCAGGGGCTGGCCCCGTGGCCGAGTGGTTAAGTTCGCGCGCTCCGCTGCAGGCGGCCCAGTGTTTCATTGGTTCGAATCCTGGGTGCGGACATGGCACTGCTCATCAGACCACGCTGAGGCAGCGTCCCACATGCCACAACCAGAAGGACCCACAATGAAGAATATACAACTATGTACTGGGGGGCTTTGGGGAGAAAAAGGAAAAAATAAAATCTTTAAAAAAAAAAAAAGTGTGTTGTTCAATTTCCATAATTCTGTGAATTTTCCAATTTCCCTTTTGTTCCTGATTTCTAACTTCATCCTGTTGTGGTTAGATAAGACACTTTGTATGATATCTATCTTTTTAAATGTATTGAGACTTCATTTGTGACCTAACATATGGTCTGTCCTGGAAAATGTCCCGTGTACACTTGAAAAGAATGTCCCACGTATATTCTGTTGTTGAGTAGAGAGTTCTGTATATATCTGTTAGATCTCATTGGTTTATTGAGTTTTTTAAGTCCTCTGTTTACTTACTTATCTTCTGTTTTGCTGTTCTATCCATTATCATGAGTGGGGTATTGAAGTCTCCGAATATTGCTATCATCTCTCCCTTCAGTTCTGCCTGATTTTGCTTCATACATTTTGATCGTCTGTCATTAGGTCCACAAATGTTTATAACTGTTATATCTTATTGCTGTATTGAAACTTCTATTAATAAATAATGTCCTTTTTTGTCTCATAATCTTTTTCAATTTAAGGTTTATTTTGTCTGATGTTAAGGCATCCCTGCTCTCTTTTGGGTACTGTTTGCATGAATATCTTTTTCCATCCTTTCCCCTTCAACCTGTTTGTGTCTTTGGATTTCAAGTGTGTCTCTTGTAGACAGTATATGGTTGAATCATTTGTTTTTATCCATTCTACCAATCTCTGTCTTTTGATTGGAGAGTTTAATCCATTTACATTTAAAGTAATTACTGATAAGGAGGGACACACTTCTGTCATTGTGATATTTGTGTTCTATAAGCTTTAAAGCTTTTTTGGCCCTCATTTCCTGCATTGTGGTCTTCTCTTGTGTTTTGTTGATTTTCTTTTTGTAGTGAAATTTTTAAATTCCCCTCTCATTTCCTTTTGTATAAATCTATGTCTCTTTTCTTTGTGGTTACCATGAGGATTACATTTAACATCCTAAAGTTACAAGGTTCTAATTTGAATATATACCAGCTTAACTTCTATACCATATAAACATTCTCCTCCTTTACAGCTCCATCCCCACCTCTTTATATTGCTGATGTCATAAATTACATTTTTATACATTGCATCCCAAAAAAACCTAACAATTATTTTAAATGAATTAGCCTCTTAAATTAGGTGGAAAACAAGATTTGGAGTTACAAACCAAAGTTACAGGAATACTAGCTTTTACACTAATAGTTGTTCTTCTCTTTAAATGTATTGATCCCTTAAATCATGTAGAAAACAAGGAGTGCAGTTACAAGTCATGGCTACAATGATACTACCTTTTATAACTGCCCATATGTTTATCTATATTGAGATCTTCATTTCTCCACACGGCTTCCAGTTAGCGTCTAGTGTCCCTTCATTTCACTGTGCAGGACTCCCTTGAGAATTTCTTACAGGGCAGACCTAGTGGTCATGAATTCCCTCAGTTTTTGTTTATCTGGGAATGTCTTAATTTTCTCTCACTTTTGAAAGCCAGTTTTGTTGGCTATAGGGTTGACAGTTTTTTTCTTTTAGCACTTTAATATATTAACAGGCACACTGTCTTCTGGACTCCAAGTTTCTGATGAGAAATCTGTTGAAGATATTATTGCGGACCCCCTGGATGTGACGATTGGCTTCTCTCTTGCTGCTGTGGAGATTCTCTGTCTCTGGCTTTTGAAAGTTTGATTGTACGTCTTGGTGTGGGTCTCAGAGTTCATCATACTCAGAGTTTATTGAGCATCTTGGATGTTTGCATTCATGTCTTTCATCAAATTTTGGAAGTTTTCAGTCATTATTTCTTCAAATATTATCACTGCTCCTTTCCCTCTTGTCTTTCTGGGACTTCCTTGGTGCACATGTTGGTTTGCTTGATGGTGTCCCACCAAACCCTTAGGCTCTGTTTATTTTTCTTCAATACTTTTTTTCTGTCTCAGACTCAATAATTTCTACTGTCATATATTCAAGTTGGTTGATCTCTTCTTCTGCCTGTTCATATCTGCCTTTGAATCCCTCTAATGAAATTTTCATTTCAGCAATTGTACTTTTCAGCTCCAGAATTTCTTTTCAGTTTCCTTCTAGGTTTTCCACCTTTTTATTGATATTTCCACTTTATTTACACATCGTTTTCTTTCCTTTCTCCACATCTTACTTTAGTTCTCTGAGTATCTTTTAGACAGTTGTTTTAAGGATTTTGTCCAGCATATCTGCCATTATGTCTTTTTCAGGGACACCTTCTGTTGATTTATTTATTTATTTTCAGTGGCCATACTTTCCTATTTCTTTGCATGCCTTGTGGTTTTTAGTGGAAAACTGGACATTTGAATCTAATAATATGGCAACTCTGGATATCAGATTCTCCCCTTTCCCCAGGGTTTGCTGGTTTTATTTGTATTTATTGTTTTGTTGTTGTTATTGTTGCTGTAGGCTGTCTGTGTGCTGAGGACCAGCCTGAGGTATAAACTTAAGGTCTTCTCAAGTCCTTTCTCAGACTTTCCCCGGACAGGCACAGTCACTTTTTAATTTTCCCCACATATATAGTTGTTTTTTTAACGTTTTGGTCTTTAACGTCTGGCTCCCAAAAGGGAAAAAAGTGAAAAGAAGGGGTGAAAAAAAGGCGCTAACCCTTCAAATTCCCTGGAAGCCACTTCAGCTGGAGGGAGAGGGACTTGCGACAAAGAGGGGAGGCACAGCAGCAATGGCTGCCCACCTCTTTCTCTGCACCTCTGTGACCAGAGGCAGCGATTAGTGATCAGAGCACAGATCCCCAATATTTTGGGGTACAGGGTCCTTATCACCCATGTTGGCTCCCACAAGATGCATGTAAGCTTCTCCAGGAACATACACACAGCTGTCTGCCACGTGGTAGCTACTTCTTAGCTGTGCTAAGAGCTGGAATTAACCACAATTTACTGTCCAAGCTTTCCCCTGGAAGTTTCAAGACTTCAACAGACTCCAGGGTTCCAAAATACTTATTTCAGACAGATTCTGCCAGTGCAATTGTTGTCAAGGTGGGGAGACAGATTCCTGGTGCTTCCTATTCTGCCATCTTCCTGTTGTTTGCCATATTTTTTAAGCTAAGTAGCTTGGATTGATAGTTCTAACTACTAAGTTAAAGGAAATTCATGGGACAAAGGAGCAAGTTAAATGACACCATGGGGATACAGTCAGCAAAATCCAGATGCGTCTTTACCAAAATTATTTTTAGAAAAAAAAGAGGGGAAGCCATAGTTTAAAAGAGACTTAAACACACAAAGTCAAGTGCAATGTGTGGCCCTCACTTGGATCCTGACTTGAAAAACCGGGGAAAATATTTTTATGAGACAAGCAAGGTTGTCTATTTAATTGGTTGGCTATTTAATCATATTAGGTATTTTAAATTCTATTAGATATGAGAACTGAGACTATGCATTTCAACATGACTTAACTGTCCCACGAAATTCTTGCCTAGGAGAATGTCTGTAAAACAGTAAAGAATGCATTTGCTCCAGGAAATTACTGCAAACCAATTTATCTAGGCAAAGAGCTTATTCACCTGGGCAAATAGCTCACCTATCAGACAATAGTTTTCTTACCAAGACTTACTTCAAGACCCCCATGTTATTGTGTTCACCAATGCCAAACTATTGTGTCATAATCCTTGCCCAATCCTAGCCAGTTACCTTCTTTGAAGAACCCACCTCAAATAGCCTTACTTAATTTTCCCCTTTGTGGCATTACTGAGACTCTGGTGGTCTTTGTAAGAAAGTCAATTGTTAACAGGTATAATAATAGTTTTGTGGCATGTTTATTTTAAAGGAAGGGGGGCCCAGCCCCGTGGCCACGTGGTTAAGTTCGCCCACTCTACTTCAGTGGCCCAGGGTTTCACTGATTCAGATCCTGGGCCCGGACATGGCACCATTCATCAGGCCATGCCACATAGCGCAACCAGAGGCGCTCACAACTAGGATATACAACTATGCACTGGGGGGCTTTGGGGAGAAGAAGAGAAAAAACAGAAAAAGAAGATTGGCAACAGATGTCCGCTCAGGTGCCAATCTTTAATAAATAAATAAATAAATAAATAAATAAAAAGAGGGAGCTTATCTTTTTGAAGAAATATACTAAAGGATTTACAAATTAAATGAACTAAAGTCTGAGATTTGCTTGAATATAAAGTTGATGCAAATAATCCATAATCAATCTGAAATCAAAACCGGGGTGAGTTTATTTTGAGCCAGGTCTGAGGACTATAGCCCGGGGCCAAGGGCATCAAAGAAGTGGGGTGTACAGGGTGGTTGTAAACCATCTTGGAACAAAGAGCATACATCACATATGATGGGACCTTCCCTTTTACTACTGTCATGAGGTGCTTAGCTCACACAGCAGGTAGGTGGTCAGCAGGTCAGTGGTCACGAGGTGAGCACAGCAGGTCGGTAATTAATCCTTAGTTTCCAGCAAGAGATGCTTATCCTTAAAGAAAGGCTGATGTGGCCAGCCCTGTGGCTGAGTGGTTAAGTTCATACACTCCACTTCTGCAGTCCAGGGTTTGCGGGTTTGCATCCTGGGCACAGACCTTCCTGAATGCAGACCTACACACTGCTCATCAAGCCATGCTGTGGGGTCATCCTACCTAGAAGAACTAGAATAACCCACAACTGGGATATACAACTATGTACTGAGACTTTGGGGAGGAAAAAAAAAGAAAGAAATGCCAATATTGGGGAGAAGCTACATCCCTATCTTTAAGGGCATCATTCTTGTCTTTGGGACATTGTAAATGTTTAAAGCAGATGTACAATGCATGCTCAACAGGCCACGTCAGGTCCTTTTGGAAAAACAAGGTCAGGCCCAATTAGTTTTACACCAAATGGCTTCCTCATATACTCCAATATATCCTATTGCTTTTCATTTATTTATCAATAATATGGGATGGAGAGTGGGTGGGGGCTTAGAAGAAATGAAATCGACCACAGGGTGATAATTCTTGAAGTTCGTTGGGAGCTACATCAGGTTTCTTATACTATTTTTGTCTATTTATGTATGCATTTGAAATAGTCTGTAATCAAAGAGGTTTTTTAAGTGTGTTACTCAGACTACAATAGTGACGTTATGCTTGATCTTCCTCTCTTCCTTTCCTACCCTAAATCCAATCTATTAGCATATCCCACCTTCAAAATTCTTCCAGAATCTGACCATTTCTCATTGCCTCCACTGCTACTTCCCCAGTCCAAGCCACCGCCCTTTCCCACCTTGATTATTGCAGAAGCCAACGGTCTCTATGCATCAACCTTTGCCCTCCCCCAGCATCACTCTATTCTCAAAACAGCAGCCAGAGTGATCCTTTTTAAAAATAAGTCTAAACCCTCTTCTCGAAATCCTGCAATGCCTCTCCATCTCAGTGAGAGTCAAAGTCACAGTTCTTATGATGGCCTCCAAGGTCCTACACTCTCTGTACCAACCCTTGATCTCTCTGACCTCATCTCCTAAGACACATCCCTTGGGTCACTCTACTCCAGCCCCACTGGCCTCCTTCCTATTCCACCAATGCACCAGGGACTCTCCCACCTCAGAACTTTTGCACCTGCTATTTCTTCTGTTCTGGGGAGCACTCTCACCTCCTTCAGTGTCCCCTTATCAATGAGACCTTCTCTGACCACCGTATTTATTTATTTTTTTACTTTTTGTTTTTATAGCAGTAACATTGGATTATAATATTATATAACTTTCAGATGTACGTCATAATATATTTCAAATTCTGTGTATATTACATCATGTTCACCATTCAAAGACTAACTATAATCCATCACCACACATGTGTTCCTAATCACCCCTTTCGTCCTCCTCCCTCGCCTGTTCCCCTCTGGTGACCACCAATCCAGTCTGTGTTGCTATGTGTTTGTTTGTCGTTGTTTTTATCTTCTACTTATGAGTGAGATCATATGGTATTTGACTTTCTCCCTCTGACTTAACTCACTTGGCATAATCCCATCAAGGTTCATCCAAGTTGTCACAAATGGCTGACTTTCATCATTTCTTATGGCTGAGTAGTATTCCAATGTGTATATATACCACATCTTCTTTATCCACTCGTCTCTTGATGGGTACCTAAGTTGCTTCCAAGTCTTGGCTATTGTGAATAAGGCTACGATGAACTTAGGGGTGCATGTATCTTTATGTATTTGTGTTTTCAGGTTCTTTGGATAAATACCCAGCAATGGAATAGCTGTATCATATGGTAGATCTATTCTTAATGTTCTGAGGAAACTCCATACTGTTTTCCATAGTGGCTGCACCAGTTTACATTCCCACCAGCAGTGTACGAGGGTTCCCTTCTCCCCACATCCTCTCCAACAATGGTTGTTTCCTCTCTTGTTAATTATAGCCATTCTGAGTGGAGTGAGGTGATATCTCATTGTAGTTTTGATTTGCATTTCCCTGATAGTTAAAGATGCTGAACATGTTTTCATGTACCTGTTGCCCATCCATATATCTTCTTTGGAGAAATATCTGTTCAGATCTTTTGCCCATCTTTTAATTGGGTTGTTGGTTTTTTTGTTGTTGAAACGTATGAGTTCTTTGTATATTTTGGATATTAACCCCTTATCCAATATATGGTTTGCAAATATCTCCTCACAATTGTTAGGTTGTCTTTTTGTTTTGTTAATGGTTTCCTTTGCTGTGCAGAAGCTTTTTAGTTTGAGGTAGTCCCATTTGTTTATTTTTTCTTTTGTTTCCCTTGCCTGGTCAGACGTGGTACTTGAAAATATACTGCTAAGACCGATGTCAAGGAGCGTGCTGCCTATGTTTTCTTCTAGAAGTTCCATGGTATCAGGTCTTACCATCAAGTCTTTAATCCATTTTGAGTTGATATTTGTGTATGGTGTAAGATAATGGTCTACTGTCATTCCTTTGCATGTGGCTGTCCAGTTTTCCCAACACCATTTATTGAAGAGACTTTCCTCTCTCCAGCGTATGATCTCAGCTCCCTTGTCAAAAATTAGCTGTCCATATATGTGTGGGCTTATTTCTGGGCTCTCAATTCTGTTCCATTGATCTGTGTGTCTATTTTTGTGCCAGTACCACGCTGTTTCAGTTACTATGGCTTCATAGCATATTTTGAAATCAGGGAGTGTGATACCTCCAGCTTTGTTCTTTTTCTTCAGGATTCCTTTGGCAATTCAGAGTCTTTTGTTGTTCCATATAAATTTTAGGATTCTTTGTTCTATTTCTGTGAAAAATGTTGTTGGAACTTTGATCAGGATTGCATTGAATCTATAGATTGCTTTAGGAAGTATGGACATTTTAACGATGTTAATTCTTCCAATCCAAGAGCACAGAATATCTTTCCATTTCTTTGTGTCTTCTTCAATTTGTTTCAACATTTTATAGTTTTCAGTATGCAGATCTTTCACCTCTTTGGTTAACTTTATTCCTATGTATTTTATTCTTTTTGTTGCAATTTTAAATGGGATTGTATTGTTAATTTCTCTTTCTGCTACTTCACTTTTAGTGTATAGAAATGCAACTGATTTTTGTATGTTGATTTTGTATCCTGCAACTTGACTGTATTCATTTATTGTTTCTAAAAGTTTTTTAGTGGATTGTTTAGGTTTTCTATGTATAAAATCATGTCGTCTGCAAATAGTGACAGTTTCACTTCTTCTTTTCCAGTTTGGATCTCTTATTCTTTTTCTTGCTTGATTGCTCTGGCTGGGACTTCCAATACTATGTTAAATAAGAGTGGTGAAAATGGGCCTCCTTGTCTGGTTCCTGTTCTTAGAGGGATAGCTTTCAGTTTTTCTCTATTGAGAATGATATTAGCTGTGGGTTTGTCATATATGGTCTTTATTATGTTGAGGTATTTTCCTTCTATACTCATTTTATTTAGAGTTTTTATCATAAATGGATGCTGAATCTTGTCAAACGCTTTCTCTGCATCTGTTGAGATGATCATGTGATTTTTATTCCTCATTTTGTTAATGTGGTGTATCACATTGATTGATTTGTGGGTGTTGAACCATCCCTGCACCCCTGGAATAAAACCCACTTGATCATGATGTATGATCTGTTTAATGTATTGTTGTATTTGATTTGCTGGTATTTTGTTGAGGATTTTTGCATCGATGTTCATCAGTGATATTGGCTGTAATTTTCTTTTTCGTGTGTTGTCCTTGTCTGGTTTTGGTATGAGGATAATATTGGCTTCGTAGAATGAGTTAGGAAGCCTCCCCTCCTCTTCAATTTTTTGGAACAGTTTGAGGATGATCACCCCGTTTAAAACTGCAACCATCTTCCCCAGCCCAAGCTCTTCCTCTCCCCCACCTTTTTTCTCCCCTTTGTACTTATTGCCATCACATACCATACTTGTTTTTAGTATTTATTGTCTCCCCACTTAGAAAACAAGCTCCACTGGAGCAGGGATTTCTGTCTGTCCTGTTCCCTGCCGTAGCCCCAGTGATTAGAACAGTGCCTGGAACAGAAAAGATGCTCAGTAAGTATTTATTCAATGACTGGTCACTAGTGTCTTCCACACGCTCTCCTCTGCCACTGCGCTATTCCTCCAGGGTTCATATTCAGGTATTAGGTCCAGATGGGATAATTAGGAAAGAAAGTCTTGATTTTTTTTTTAATTCTCCTAAGGGAAAAGAGGTAGGACCCTAGCACAGCAGTCTACAAGTGGTCTGTGGAAATGGTGCCCTCTGGACCAGAATTCTGTGACGCGTGCCTCTGGGGTGGTGCCCTTCTCCCCCCAGTGGACCCAGGCCTTTAGACAATGGCATCACCCATAAATGATCTAATGTGCTGGGAGGCTGGAAAAGATGTTTGATTTCCCTCCCTAGGAAGCCATGAAATGCAAACTAAAACAACAATAATTTATCTTGGCAGTTTTACAAACAAAGGAGAGAAATAGAAATGAGCAAACTGTTCAAGGTAGACTTTTTTTTTATTGAGTTATTGATAGGTTACAATCTTGTGAAATTTCAGTTGTACATTAATGTTTGTCAGTCATGTTGTAGCTGCACCACTTCACCCTTTGTGCCCACCCCCCACCCCACCTTTCCCCTGGTATCCACTAAACTGTTCTTAGTCCATAATTTTAAATTCCTCATATGAGTGGAGTCATACACAGATTATCCTTCTCTCGCTGGCTTATTTCACTTAACATAATTCTCTCAAGGTCCATCCATGTTATTGCAAATGGAATGATTTTGTTCTGTTTTGCAGCTGAGTAGTATTCCATTGTATATATGTACCACATCTTCTTTATCCATTCGTCTGTTGCTGGACACTTAGGTTGCTTCCACGTCTTGGCTATTGTAAACAGTGCTGCAACAAACATTGGGGTGCATAGGACTTTTGGGATTGCTGACTTCAAGCTCTTTGGATAAATACCCAGTAGTGGGATGGCTGGATCGTATGGTAGTTCTATTTTTAATTTTTTTGAGGAATCTTGTTCAAGGTAGACTTTTAATGCAGTGCTTGCTTTGCTGGGCACATCTCAAGACAAATGACTCAGATTTCTGACTTCTGAAATACCAGAAGAATTACATCACAGAATCAAAACTACCAGTATGCACTTTGGAAAAAATGTTTGGCAGTACCTACTATAAGACTACCAATATGGACGCCCCATGACCCAGCAATTCCACATGGGGGTGTACATCCAAGAAAAATGATGGCATCTACCCATAGACAAGAATGCTCACGGGAGCTCCATTCGTAACAACTCAAAACTGGAAACAGCCCAAATGTCCGTCAACAACAGACTTGGGTAAATAAATGTGGGATATTCATAAAAAAAAATGCTTCACAGCCATTTAAAAAAAAATAACAATACTGCTACATGCCACAACATGGTTGAATCTCATGACATAACATTCAATGAAAGAAGCCAGAGACAAAAGAATACATAATTGTACCATTCCTTTCACATAAATATTAGAAACAGGCAACTGTAACTCATGGTGAGAGAAATCAGAAAGCTGTTGCCTCTGGGTAGTACTGACTGGAAGGGGCACGAGGGAACCTTCTGGAAATACTAGAATGTTCTATATCTTGACCTAGGTGGTGGTGACATATATGTATATTCATTGAGCTGTACACTTCAGTTTTGTGCTCTAAGTTATACCCCAATAAAAAGTTAAATTCTTAAAAATTTTAAATAAATTCAGATTAAATGACTAGTATGGCAGTACTTTCAAGACATAAAATACCCGAATGCAGGACTACCCCAGGGGAGTGTACACCTGGAGAACGGGGCCAGGTGCTCAGATTCCTTCTCTCACCACAAGGTGGCTCTCTCCCCTCTTTCAAGTCTTTCCCAGTCCTCTGGGAAAACTCAGGCAAGACACTGGAGGAGGAGAGTCCTGTGCTCCTGAAAGGAAGAGCTTGGGTCTGGGGTGAGAATGCTGTGTAAATGACACCGCCCTCATTACAGAAGAGCATAGCCCTTGCAAGGCAAAGACTTGAATCCCGGCCCCGCCATTTCCCAGCTGTGTGACTTTGGGAAGGTTCCTTAACTTCTCTGTGCCTCAGTATCATTTGTACAGTGGAAATAATAATAGTACATACCTTGAGGGGTGGTTGGTGGGGGTGGTACTGTTGTTGCTGTTAGTGTGAAATGAGTTAATCCTCATGAAACTCTTAAAACATCACCTGGCACAGAAGAACTCAATGTCATTACCTGAATTAATATCAAGAGATGAAATCTCAGTAACCAATAGGGGGAGACGCGGCCTCCCACTTCTTCAAGGGCCAACTGGGTATTGGGAGGCTGGCTGAGCTAAAGATAAGAGATCCCTTTCTGGCTTCCATGTTCTTTGCCAGAACTTGATGGCCTGCTCACAGTGGCCACAGCCAGTGCTGGTCCACATCTGTGGACCAGTCTTTCTGTAGCTTTCAAAGTGTGTATCTCAATGCAGGAGATAGAATAATGACACTCCCCCTCCCCCCCCCCCCCCCCCCCCCGCCAGAGATTTCCACATCCTAATCCCCAGGACCTGTGAATATGTTCCCTTCCGTGGCAAAAAGGACCTTAGAGGTGTCATTAAGGATCTTGAGATGCGGCGATTATCCTAGATTATCAGGAAAGGTCCAATGTAATCACCTGGGTCCTTATAAGAGAGAGGCGGGAGGAAAGGAGTCAGAGAAGGAGAAGTGACAACAGAAGCAGAAGTCAGAGTGATGTGACTAGGAGCTGAGGAAAGCGGGCAGCCTCTGGAAGCTGGAAAAGGCAAGGAGCGGATACTCTCCTAGAACCTTCAATAAGAAACAGAGCCTTTGATTTTAGCCCTGTAAGACCTAGTTAAGATTTCTGACCTCCAGAACTATGAGATAACAAACTGTGCTGTTTTAAGCCACTAAATTTGTGGTGCCTGTTACAGGCGCAATTGGAAACTAATACACTCGATTTCAGGCAACGTCTGGGCAACTTGGCGATGTTCACAGTTGTACATCTTACTTTTCTTTCTTTATTTAAACAGGAAATGCAATCTCATGGTTCAAAATTCAGTAAGTATGTACAACCACATTGAAAACCTGTCTGTCAGAATTTAGCTGAACACGCACACGCCCTCGGACCCTGCACTTGCATTCCTGCCTCGATACTCAACAGAAACGCACAGGAATGTCTGCAAAGGACCTCTAAGGATTGCTCCTAGCGGCGCTATTTGTAATTGCCAAAAATTGGAAGCGATGCAAATGCCTGTCAACAGTAGAGAGGATAAATAAATGTGCTCATCATTTCACGCACAGCCACCTTGGGCCCGGAATCCTTCCATTTCTCAGTGCTCACAGCAGGAAGAGCGAGCATCAACAGACCTGGAAGAGTCACACACACACACACACACACACACACACACACACACACACACAAATAGTGACGGGATTTTCACACACTGAGGTATACAGGGCAACTATTCGAGTTCAAAACTGATTTGGCTTGAACTGGAAAGCCTGACTTATGGCCTATCAAACATACATTGTACATCTGCTTATCCATTAAAGAATACACTGCCTTAAGATAAGAATGCAGACTTCCCCTCCTACACCCTATCAGCAACGCCTCCACATTCGTCCCTGTCCCGACATCAGGGTCATGTTGACCTGCTAATTTGCAACTGAATATCTCTTTGAAATTTTGATGGAAATTTATCCTGGGTGTGTTTAACGTATGTTCTTTGTTCTAAAAAGATATGACTGTACTGAAACCCACACTTCTCCAGAAAGCCTACTAAGGCCTTCCCAGGTTATAATCCTCGCTCTGGCTCATAATAAACTCACCCCAATTTTGATTTATAGGTTGGTTATGGATTATTTGTGTGGACAATAGTTATAATTTCAATGTCAGTATCTATAGAGTGCTGACCAGCGCAGCAGGATTGAAGGACTCTCCACGTGTCAATTCATTTCATCCTCACAACAACACAAGGAGGTCAGTGCTTTTATTACCCCCATTTTACAGACGGGGACACTGAGGCACAGAAAGTCTAAATAAGAAGCAAAAGCGTGCTTGCTCGTGCAGAAGGAAGATTTGAACCCCAGCAGTCTGGTTCTACTGTGAGAGCGGGAGGTGCAGAAAGCCGGGAGTGGGATGCAGCCTGGGAGTGGCTGGGAAATGTGCAACCCTCAGGACCAGCTGCAAGAGGCCAGCTGCCTCAGTGCCCTGTCTGGAAGCACTATCTCTTTTTTTTTTTCTTTTTGCTAAGGAAGATTAGCCCTGAGCTAATATCCGTGCCCATCCACCTCTATTTTATATTTGGGACACCACCTCAGCATGGCTTGATAAGTGGTGTGTAGGTTCACGCCTGGATCCGAACCAGCAAACCCCAGTGCCAGCGAAGCTGAGCACATGAACTGGAAGCACTTTCTAATCCTCAGGCTGTCCCTACACATGGGCAGCCTTTCCAGGAGCTTGGTGGGCACAGGTTGGGGGTGTGAGGGTGTGGGGCTGATAACGCCCCTTCCAGCTCCAAGGTGGGTGATAGGACATTGATTCCTGGTGTGCGGACCTGAAATTGGCCACCCCAAGATATGTCTCTTTGGCATCAGGATTATTTGAGGCTGATTGCTTTTGATAAACTGGGACAGGGAAGGAGGCTCTGAGGAATGGAATTTGCCCTTTGTTAGGACACATTTACATTTATAAGGTAAATCTCTATCTGTAAAGGTGCCTCCCTCTCTGTACCAGGAAGAAGAAAGGACATGACCTTCTCTCTAGAAACTCTTAATCAATACCAAAGGCAAGGACTTAAATTTGCATTTTATTGTGCTAGTCTGGTAACCTCCTGTAACTGACTTCCCTCCCCCTCCCAACGTTGGCATTTCTTTAAGGATTAAGCATCTTTCCTTAGGGAAGGAACTGATTGCTGCGCTCACCTGTGGCCGCCCAGCTCCAAACAATCGACTTGCCTCCGGCTACGCCCTCTGAAACAGCAGACCCACTACTTGCTGTGTCCATCAAGTGCTGTGCCGACAGGGCAATCTTGTGACTATTGTGGGAGGGACATTTCAATCACATGTGAAACACCCTGTTTGGGGGTATATAAGCACTCTGTGCACCCCACTTCTTTGGTGCCCTTTCTTCCTTCAGGAAGAAAGGCCCCGGGCCATGGTTCCTCATAAAGCTTTGTTTAATTTTCTCTTGCTATTCTGTCTCATGTGAATTTAATTTGTTCTCCAGCCAGACAAACCCACATTTGGGAAGAGGAAACGTCTTCCTCCCGTACACTGGTCTGATAGTCAGTGCCAGCAAAGCCTGCAGGGCCGCAGTGATGGGCGTGGGGGGAGCCAGGAGTAACCTCAATATTGCAAAAGCCCACCACTGGATCCAGGTTCTTTATTCTCAACCAGAATCTCTCTGAATGGCCAGGAGATACTGGTTGTCTCTGACAGTGCAAAATAACCAATAACCATTCTAGAGATTAGAGAAATAAGCTGAGTTTTACTTGCGCCAGAGTGAGACTGATAACCCAGGAAGGCCTTAGAAAGCGCCCCAGGGGCTGGCCCCATGGCCGAGTGGTTAAGTTCGTGTGCTCTGCTGCAGCAGCCCAGGGTTTTGCTGGTTCGAGTCCTGGGCGTGGACATGCCACCGCTCATCAGGCCATGCTGAGGCGGCATCCCACACGCCACAACTAGAAGGACCCACAACTAAAAAAAAACACACACACACACACAACTATGTACCGGGGGGCTTTGGGGAGAAAAAGGAAAAATAAAATCTTTTAAAAAAAAAAAAAGGAAAGGAAAGAAAGCATCCCAGGGAAGCATGGTTTTCAGTCCAGCCTTATGTTTTTCTAGAACAAAGAGCATACATTCAACACACCCAGGGCGCCGGCCTGGTGGTGCAGGGTTAAGTTCGCACCTCCCATTTTGGCAACCCAGGGTTCACCAGTTCGGATCCTGGGCTCGGGCCTACTCACCGCTTGTCAAGCCATGCTGTGGTAGGCATCCCACACATAAAGTAGAGGAAGATGGGCACGGATGTTAGCTCAGGGCCAGTCTTCCTGAGCAAAAAGAGGAGGATTGGTGGCAGATGTTAGCTCAGGGTTAATCCTCCTCCTCAAAAAAAAAAACCAAAAAAATAAAAAAACCTAGGATACATTTTCAAAGTTTTAAAGAGGTATTTAGTTGCAAATTAGCAAGTCAACATGACCCTGAGGTCGGGAAAGGGACTGATGTGGAGGCGTTGCCAAAAGGGTGTTACCAATAGGGCGTAGGAGGGGAAGTCTGCATTCTTATCTTAAGAGAGTGCATTCTATAATGGATAAGCAGATGTACAATGTATGTTTGACAGGCCATAAGTCAGGCTTCTTTAGTTCAAGCCAAATACGTTTTGAACCCGAATAGTTACCCCATCTCTCTCCATATGTGGAACTCTCTTGGCATCTCCCTCTGCTTGGAGGCCAAGGACAAAAATAACTGAGTTCTGATGGGTAAAACACAGGGAAATTAACTAACACTCCAAATGCACGACACAGGGCAATAAATCTTCCAAATGTGGAAGATTGGGTTTGGGTTTGCCAGATTAACTGTAAAAACATGACTGCTGTGACAGAAGTGAGCCTCTCAAAGCCTGTGAGCCCTGAGGATAGGGAGGTTCCAGGAGACCAGAAACCAGGAAAACCCCACACCCACAGTTACTGTAAGAATGACAGCTACAGACAGACCAGTCCCTCCATCCTACATCCTGTGGCGCTGGAGAGATGGGAGCATGCCTGGATCCCTGCCTCAGGCCCCTGCACCAGGACAGCTGTCTCGAATCTGCTGGTGACAGCCCAGCCTCACTTCACCCAGGGAAATCCTAGAATCATCTGGGTCTGATTATTTTTACAAGCAGCAAAAGGCCTGGGAAACTGGCTTGTTCAAACCCCTCAATTTCCCTCATTTGTAAAATGGAAAGCCTCATTGTTCTGGTTTTAGAGAGCTGTTGTGATGATTAAGTGACTTCCATGTGTCACGTGCAGGGAACCAGCCTGGATTGCAGGTTTGTGAGGCCCGAAGCTTAGGCAAGAACTACAAGGAAAGATCTGTGTGTGTGTGTGTGTGTGTGTGTGTCTGAGGAAGATGGGCCCTGAGCTAACATCTGTTGCCAATCTTCCTCTTTTTGCTTGAGGAAGATTGTTGCTGAGCTAACATCTGTGCCAATCTTCCTCTATGTTACGAGGAATGCCACGACAGCATGGCTTGATGAGCAGCGCTAGGTTCACACCTGGGATCTGAACCTGTGAAGCCTGGGCCCCCGAAGCGGAGCCTGTGAACTTAACCACTACGCCACCAGGCAGGTCCCATAAAGTTTTTCTTTTTTTTTTTTTTGTGAGGAAGATCAGCCCTGAGCTAACATCTGCTGCTAATCCTCCTCTTTTTGCTAAGGAAGACTGGTCCTGAGCTAACATCCGTGCCCATCTTCCTCTACTTTCTAGGTGGGACGCCTGCCACAGCATGGCTTGCCAAGCAGTGCCATGACCGCACCCAGGATCGGAACCGGGGAATCCCAGGGTGCCGAGGTGGAAAGTGTGCACTTAACTGCTGTGCCACCAGGCCAGCCCCCTCAGTAAAGATTTTGAAGGGAACTCAAAATGATGCGGGGTCGGTGAGCCAAGAAGTCGAAAGAAAGAGTTCTTAGACTCTCAAGATCTGACAGTAGTGCTCTTTTATTTAGAGGATAGTGTGGAATAGCATGGGGACAGGACCCATGGGCAGTCAGAGCTTCTGCTGCCGCCGCTTCTGCTGCCCCCACTGGCATGGGGACAGGACCCATGGGCAGGCGGAGCTGGTGCGTGGGGACAGGACCCACGGGCAGTCAGAGCTCCTGCTGCTCCTGCATGGGGACAGGATCCATGGGCAGTCAGAGCTCCTGCTGCTGCCACTTCTGCTGCCCCCGCTGGCATGGGGACAGGACCCATGGGCAGGCAGAGCTGGTGCGTGGGGACAGGACCCACGGGCGGTCAGAGCTCCTGCTGCTGCCCCGAGTTGAGGGTTAGGACTAATTTTATAAGGCATGGGTACGTGACTTATTTTTACTGGAGAAAAGAAAAGATGATGTAAAAAGTCATTAAATGATTTCAGTGCAGATGGGGTCTGGTTATTGTGCGGTCATATAACTTTAGATACAAATCTAGCCATATAGATCGGCATGCAGGTGAGGATGCCCCGGGCTTCTCTCCCTGGGGCAGTCCTAATTCATACCATAAAAAAAGTCCACTGGGTCATATAGTTTGTCATGTAAGCCAGGTCACCTTGGGCTTCTCTAGCTGGGGCAGCCTTAATCCACATCAAAAAGATCTTGGGAGGCACAGAATCCTCATCTGCACCTTTATTGACAAAGCAATGCTCAATTGACTTAAAGGCAAAAATTAAGAAAAACATAGATCGATCGACGTATCATTGAAAGACAGGTCGATAGATCTAAATTAATCTATCTAGATTAAAAACCCCAAAAGAGCTAATGCAGTGGCTATGATCAAATACTGTCAGCATTCACTCATCAACCGGCAAATGGCGATGCTTCCCAAGCTCCCTGCCAGCCTCCTCTAGACAGCCACACCCAAAGAAGAAATGCAGACACAGTGGCTTCTTTGCTGAGCTGCCGTCTACCACTTTGTTCCCTTCCCAGCACAAACGCCGTCCACCCTGAGCCTAAGAGCTTCCTTCCAGGAAGTGACACATGGGAGCTCCCTGGGGTCCTCTCCCAAATGACCTCTCCTGTCAGCCAGCAGAGCCCAAGAACTTTGAGCTGGTGGGGACCATGGTAGACTGTACATCTGGCCCCGATTCTTCGTCCCTCCGTGTATCCGTCCGTGATCTTTCCCATGTAACTTCATAGTTACACGACTCTGGTTTGGCCGTGTGACTTGCTTTCACCAACAGAATGAGGTGGAAGTGACAGAGTGCCAGTTTCAAGCTGTCGACGGAAATAAAGAGTCTGGGTAAAGGTTAATTAAATGAGTCTATTTGATAATCAAGGGGAGGAATTCGAATCCTGGGAAACAGACCATCAGAGCAGGCTGATGGAACCGCTCCAGGGTGCGTGAGTGCAGGCGCAGCTCATCTCTCTTTCACAAAGCAGTGCACGTGCAGGGAAGAGCGAAAAAACTTACAACTAGATTTCACATATGTCCAAAAAGGGAGAGAGTACATCTGGGCTTTTCTCTAGATTATACTTGACGGTAACATAAACAAGAATTCCTTGGTGATACATCAAACAAGTTCAGAGCTGCTGACGTCATCTATGTGTGGAGGGAGGTGAGGACCAGGGTTGTTACTTATTCCCTTAATCTCCAAGAAATGCAGCTGTGGGTGTAGGAGCTCGGGACCCCTTTATCTCTTCCTGTTGCTGATTTCTCTAGTTGGTGGCTTCGGTCACAAGGTGTAGAGTTGCAGCATCATTTTGACACAGGCTGAAGATGGGCAGCAAGGCTGCTTCACAGCACATCGCAGATGTTATTGTATTGACTCAAAGCCGACGCAATTTGCTTGCTAGACTTGCCTATCAGACCAGGGAGAGGGGTCCCAAAATCTGTCCACAAAGCCTACGTTTTAATTGAGAGGCCTTGCAACATTTCCACCTGTACGTTCCACCTCGGTGAGAACAAGCCCGGGCTAGCCTATTGGAATATGATGGACACGTGGAGCAAACCAAGCCTCCCGGCCATCCCAGCCAAGAGCAGGCTAGATCGGCCGACCGCGGATCCCCAGACATCTGAGTAAGCACAGCGGGGCCCAGGAGAGCCAGCCCAGCCCAGCCCAGCCCAAACGGCCCACCACCAGCTCATGAGATAAATCAATGCTGTGAGTGTTGGCTTGTCACACAGAATTACAGGAGCAAAAGCTAAGTGATACCAGAAACCTACGGATCCCTGGTCAGATCTTTAAGCTGGAATGCTCGGTGTTGAATCCCATCTCTGTCATTTGCCAGCTGAGTGACTTAACCTTCCTGTGGCTTAACTTCCCCATCTGTAAAATGGGATGAGAGTAGTTCTAACCCCAAAAGGACTGTTTCATCATTCAGGAGGCTAATGTTTCTGGAGCTCTCCTGCTGCATGTAAAGAGTTGCTCTCAGGGAGCAGACAGTCAAGTGGGAGCAGATGCATAAAAAACAAATAGGTCTACAGCAGAACGTCAGGTGGACAGAACGGCTATGAAGAGAAGTAAAGCGGAGTAAATGGATGGAGGACCAGGGATGCAGGAGAGAAATGCTGCTTCTGATAAGGCAGCCAGGGAAGCCCACTCAGAAGAGATGAACTTCAACAGACCTGGGAATGAAGAGGGAGAGAAGTCATCCAAAGACGGAGAGGAAGAGCTCTCCCAGCAGAGGGGACAGCCAGTGCAAAGGCCCAGAGGCAGACATGAGGTTGGTGTGTACGAAGAGTGGAAAGAAAGCGGACTGAAGAAGACAGGGAGGAGAGTGGCAAGAGGTGATGGCTGAGAGGTGGCCAGTGATGGGATCAAAAGGAGCAAGGAGGTTGCATTTTTTCGTTGTGACAATTAAATGAGTCAATACGTGGAAAGAGCCCTGGACAGTGCCTGAATCAGAGTGAGTGTTCAGTAAGTGTCAGCTTCCACTTCACTGTCACAAAAGCAGTGTCTCCCTGTTCCAGGGTCCTAAGAGGAAATGCCTCATGGGATGGTTGCCCCTCCTGGAACTAAGCAGAAATAGATTCACTGGGGGAATCTTGACAGGGGGAACTTGCACTTTCAACTTGACCTGAGTCAGTATCATTTTAATTTCTACAGCAAGATTGAGTCCATGTGTTATTTGCACAATAAAGAAATAATAACATGAAACAACCCAAGTGCCCATCACTGGATGAATGGATAAACAAAATGTGGTATATCTATACAGTGGAATATTATGCAGCCATAAAAAGGAATACAGTGCCAATCCATGCCACAACACAGGTGAACTTTGAAAACATTATCCTACATGAAAGAAGCAAGTCACACAAGGTCACATAGTGTATGATTCCCTTTATATGAAATATCCAGAATAGACAAATCCATCAGGACGGAACGCAGATTGGTGGTTGTCAGGGGCTAGGGGAGGGAGGAAAGGAGAGTGCCTATTTAACAGATACGGAGTTTCCTTTCTAAGTGATGAAAATGTTCTGGAACTAGATAGAGGTGGTGATTGCAAAACATTGTGAAGGTACTAAATGCTACTGAGCTGTACACTTTACAACGGTTAATTTTATTTTATGTGAATTTCATTTCAATTTTTTAAAAAACACAAAAATAATTGGAAATAAAGTCTTCTGGGAAGAATCACTCCCATCCTTTGTAAACTGGCAGGAAGTGTAAAATCTTACCAGGTCCCTAAAACAGTCACTTCGAGATTCATGTTAATTCCTCCCAGAGACCATTTACAGGCAGAGAAAAAGCCAGGTGGACCTCAACCCACCTCTCAGGGGCTGGGTGCTCCCAGGTCCCCATGCGGTGCAGGAGGGAAAACGCCCTCCCTGCTCCACGGTCCCCTCAATGAGGGCAATGGCACATAGGTGGTTCAAATCCGTGTCTGCTCCGGAGCCAGATGGCCTAAGTGTGTACTGAAGCTCTGCTCCAAGCTGTGCCTCCTCAGGAAAGTGACTTCCCCTCTCAGAACCTCCGTTTTCCCATCTTAGAATGACCTCACGATAAGACCCTCTACTTCATAGAACGGATGTGAGGATTAAATGAGATGATTCATGGAAGGAAGAACGCCGTAAATTCGTTCCACAAATATTCCCAGAGCGCCTACTGTGTGCCAGGCATGTTCTAGGCTCAGGGGATACAACAGACGCAAACCTCCACCCTCAAGGATCTTACATTTAGTCGGGTGGGAGGGGGGCAGGTAATAGACAAAGTGAAGCAAATAGATAATGTGTTAGCTGTAGAAATGCGTTAAAAACAAATTAAGGGGGCCGGCCCCGTGGCCGAGTGGTTAAGTTCGCGCGCTCCGCTGCAGGCGGCCCAGGGTTTCGTCTGTTCGAATCCTGGGCGCCGACATGGCACCGCTCATCAAACCACGCTGAGGTGGCGTCCCACATGCTACAGCTAGAAGGACCCACAACTAAGAATATACAACTATGTACTGGGGGGCTTTGGGGAGAAAAAGGAAAAAAATAAAATCTTTAAAAAAAATTTTAAAAAAAAACAAATTAAGGAGGGAAAGATAAGAGCGTCAAGGGATATGTTGTGCGGGGGATAAGGGGGGTCTAAACAGGACCCGGGAAGACCTCACGGAGACTGTATCCTCTGACCCATGGCCTCAAGGAAGTGAGGATGCCATGAATGGAGCTAACGTTTCTAAATTGCTTAGAACTGTTCTTGGCACAAAGTAAGCCGTACAGACGTGCTGGTGACGCTGTTGTGGATAACGGTGTGGGCGGGCCTTCCAGGCAGAGGGAACAGCCAGTGCAAAGGCTCTGAGGAAGGAACCGGCCTTTGTGGTTGAGGATCACGAGGAGGCGCGCAGGGCTGGAGGGGAGCAGGCAAGCGGGCCAGGAGGGGAGGCCACGCATGCAGCAGGGGCCGGACCTGGAGGGCCTTGGGGACCCCGTAAGAGTGAGGGCCTTTCCCATAAGGGAGAAGGAAAGCCACTGGCGTGTTTCAAGAGTCGGCTGTTATTATTAGTAATAGTCTGGGTGCGCTGGTGCCCCTCTCTCCTTTCCTTCCAGGGCCAGAGTCCTCCTGTCCCCCAGGGCTGTGTCCTGCCCACTCCACTTCCTCCTCGCCACATCGTGCCATATTTCTTAACCTTTGATCAGATATTTCAGTATAATGCACATGCATTTCCAAAAATGGTAGTTTTCAGATATGGGGAATTGCATGCCTGAGAATTGACTTTCTTCTGAATTTTGATACCTGTTAGATTAAAACATGAGACTTCCATACAAATATGCTCTCAAACAAGTTATCCCAGTACATAGGAATGCCTGAAAGTCCATGATAACGCCACTGGGGGAAAAAAAGAAAAGAAAAAGCACTGGCTGAGAAGAAAGATGAAATTCTTAGAAAAAGGTAATTTAAACAGGAAATTTAAACAGGAGGGAAATGGGGAAGGGCTGGAGCCAGTCTGCCCAGAATTCAAATCCTGACTTTGCAACTCCCCATCTGAGGGGCCATGAGTGAGCTCCTCCATCCCTGGAAGGAGGCCGCCAAGGGGATCTGAGAAGGACAGAAGGCCTGTGTCCCAATACAGACAGAGACATTTGCATAATGTTTTTTCCAGAATTGGGTATTTCTGTCGTACCATCCCCACCTCAAATCCCCAGAATATAGGAAATAGCCATATTTAACGATGACTTATTTTTTAAACTAATAATAATATAAAGATGGAAGACTCCCAACTTTATTCCCTTCTATCTCCAAACCCATCTCCAAACCCACATTCCTCCTCGACCTCATTCCCAGAAGCTATTCCTGCACTGACCTCGCCCTGGCAATCATCTCGAATTTCATTCATTCCTTCTATTAGGGGCTTTCCAGGACTCTGGACGCTGAGGGCACAACGGCAGACAAAACAGAGTCAGACCCTGCCCCAGAACATCCCCTAATACGTACACAGGAGGCGCTCAATAAGATCTTTTAGAATGAATACAAATGGTCTCTTTTTGTGTTAAGTCCGTACTGGCAGAATAAAAAATGGGCAACCCTGTGTGTGACCCTCCAATTTCGCCTTTGGAATTGGCTGGTTCACAAGCTGTAAACTGGGTTACTGAGCACCCACCCAGGGCCAAGGTTCTTTCCTAAATGGGCCCGACCCATTTCCGCAGCCTCCCCGCCCGACTGCCTCCCACACAAAGCTGCACCCTCTTCCCAGAACAAGGCGGGGTCTCTCAGGCCTTTGCACGTGCTGCTTGTTCTTTAAGGCCGGGCTCCAGCGTCACCTCCTCCGAGAAGACATCCTGGAACCCAGGCAGAGTCCACTTGTCCTGGTCCCGGCGGCAGGATTTCTGTGAACGTTGCACCTGCAGAGCCGGGACGGGGGCCGATGCTAACTCAGCGGACAGTGCTCCTCCCGGCCGCCAGGGGGCGCCTCCAAAAACGCCCACCTGACCGCTTACAACCCTCTCAGGGGAGGGGCTCCCGGTTGCTCTAAGGTTAACAGTGAAGGCGCCTCTGGGTTCAAATCCTGGGTGGGCCACTTACTCATCCTGAAACTCTGAGCTAGTGACATCACCTCTCCAGGCCTGTGTTTCTGGGTAGGGTCGTCAGGTGGATTAAACAATTTCTATAAAGCGCTTGGAACAGTGTCAGATACTTAGGACATTCAGTACGCAGGGTCTCAGCAGGAAACAGCAAATTCAAACTGAGTGATGGGAGAGAGTATAATAAAGAGACTGTTTACAAGGGTGGAGGCAGAAGGTAGGGAGACCACAAAGGGTGGTGGTTCTCTCCAGGGCTAGAAAGATGGGAGTGAATTCACTCCCCCAGGACTGAAAGGCAGCCACAGAACCCAGATGTGTGTGAAGAGGACCTCCTCTCTCTTTTTTTTTTTAATTACTGTATTATTATTTATTTATTTATTTTTTTTTTTTTGGTGAGTAAGATTGGCCCTGAGCTAACATCTGTGCCAGTCTTCCTCTATCTTGTATGTGGGATTCATGGCTTGAGGAGTGATGTGTAGATTCACAACCAGGATCCGAACCCTCGAACCCCTGCCACTGAAGCACAGCCCGGGAACTTAACCACTACGCCACCAGGCCGGCCCCTGAAGAGGGCCTCCTGAAAAGAGCTGTGGCCTTGGGTGGAAAGACACAGGCAGCCCAGGCAACCCCCACATCAAGAAGGGAGCTGGAGAAATAAATTCCCTTCCCTCCAATCTCTTGCCAAGTGTCCCCATTGGCCAAAGGGAACAGGAAGCCAGAGGTCAAGAAAGCCCATAGTAGTCCATACTGATCAGCCTCCCAAGGGCTGATCATATTCCCAAGAGTATGGCTGGAAAGGTCTCCACCTTTCCAGATCAGAAGACATAAGAAAAAATATCCAGCATAGTATTGTTATTATTATCGATAGTATTATCTTATCATTAAATTCCTCTTCACGGTCTAAGAGGTCCTTCAAGGTCCGGCCCCCGTCTTTCCACTTCATTACTCCTACCAACCCTACTCCTCTCTGAAACCCAGAGATCGACTGGGAAACGGTGCCATGGAACCTTCTGGAGTGATGGTAAGGCTCTGATTTGTTATAGATTTGGCTGGCACAGGGCTCCACATTTATCATAACTCTCTAACAGTGCACTGAAGATGCGTGCATTTTAGCTGAAGATGCGTGCATTTCAGCTGAAGATGTGTGCATTTCGGTGTATGTAAACTTTACCTGAAAAGTAAAGACCAAATAAACAAGAATGAACTGTAAATAAATATTGAACTCTTGTTAATTTTGCACATGCAGGGGCTGGCCCCGTGGCCGAGTGGTTAAGTTCGCGCGCTCCGCTGCAGGCGGCCCAGTGTTTCGTTAGTTCGAATCCTGGGCGCGGACATGGCACTGCTCATCAAACCACGCTGAGGCAGCGTCCCACATGCCACAACTAGAAGGACCCACAACGAAGAATACACAACTATGTACCGGGGGGCTTTGGGGAGAAAAAGGAAAAAATAAAAAATCTTTAAAAAAAAAAAAAAAAATTTTGCACATGCAATAGCGTTAAGAGGGAAGTGTATTGGTGACGGCAACTTCGAAATGCATCAGGAAAACAACAGGCAGCGATGGATGGACAGAGGGATGGAAAGATGGGTGGATGTGTGATAAAGCAAGTAGAATAGAATGTTCGTTGTGGAAGCCAAGGGACGGGCACACGAGTGTTCACTGTCAAATTATTTCAACTTTTCTCTATGTTTGAAACTTTCCATTAAAAATGTTTGGGAAGGGTCGGCCTGGTGGCGCCACGGTTAAGTGCGCACGTTCCGTTTTGGCGGCCCGGGGTTCGCTGGTTCAGATCTCAGGTGTGGACATGGCACCACTTGGCAAGCCATGCTGTGGTAGGCGTCCCACATATAAAGTAGAGGAAGATGGGCACAGATGTTAGCTCAGGGCCAGTCTTCCTCAGCAAAGAGAGGAGGATTGGCAGCAGTTAGCTCAGGGCTAATCTTCCTCAAAAAAAAAAAAATTAATTAAATAAAATAAAAAATAAAAAAATAAAAATGTTTGGGAAAATGTAAAATAAAACTTGGTGAGGGTGTTGAGTCAGCAAAGAAATTTGGACTGAATTGGTCAGAGGAGCCAAGAAAAAAAGAATTTTCCTGGGACTTTCCATAGAAACCACAGCCATTTCCCTCCAGCATTCAGGAATGAATTATGCCAACAACAATCATGTCTCTGCTCTGGAGGAAGCCTATCAGTAGAAAAAATGCAGAGACAGCACCACCACTCCTCAGAATCCTGGGAGGAAGAGATCTGTTTAACATCTGAACTCGTTTATTATGCAGTCAACAAACTTTTTTTTTTTTTTAAGATTGGCCCTGAGCTAACATCTGTTGCCAATCCTTGTTTTTGTCTTCTTCTTCACTCCAAAGCCTCACTACATAGTTGTATATCCTAGTTGCAGGTCCTTCTAGTTCTTCTATGTGGGACACCACCTCAGCATGGCTTGATGAGTGGTGCTAGGTCCATGCCCAGGATCTGAGCTGGCGAAACTCCGGGCCACCAAAGCAGAGGGCATGAACTTAACCACTCAGCCACGGGGCCGGCCCCTCAACAAACATTAATTGAAACCCGTCTCTGTGCCTGGTCCTGAGCTGGGCAGTGCTGAAAACACAGCCGGGCCCTGCCCTCTGAGGCCTCAGGGACCAATGACAGACAAACTTGTTCCCCAGACAGAGATATTCCAGGGTGTCCGAGCAATTCTGGGCGAAGCCCAGGGCTGTGGGAGGCCCAAAGGAGGCACCGGATCCAGACTGGAGATCAGGGAGGGCTTCCTGCTGGAGAGGGTATCAGAGCTGAGCCTGGAAGAAGGAGACGGTGTCAGCCGGTAGAGAGAGAGGGCAGGACGAGGGAAAAGCATTCCAGGCAGAAGGAACAGCATGTGGAAAGGCCAGGAAGAGAGCAGAAGAGTATGATGCTTACAGTAAGCTGAAAGTTCAGCGCAACTGGAATACGAATGTAAACGAAGGGTGAGGAGAGGCTGAATATGAGTGTGAAGCCATCAGCATGATGCCGAAGGGCAGGGGTGGCCTCGTAAGCCACAGTAAAGCGTTTGCACCTCATCCCAACAGTGCTGGGGAGTCATGAAAGGGTTCTGGGCAGCAGCAGGACTTGGCCAGATTTGCAAAGGATTCCAAACACAGAGCAAGTGAAGGGGGTGGGGACGCGTCGGTCAGGATAGGCTAAGCTACGCTGCAGTGACAACCAACTCCAGAATTCAGTGGCTCAGAACAAGGAAGGTTTATTCCTGACTCATGTGACCGTGGTCACGGATCTACAAGGACTCTGTTCCACGTCATTTTCACTCTACGACCTTGGCTGACAAAAGCTCCACCATTTGGAAAGCTGGTGGTCAAGTCAACAAGTGCACAGAGAGTCACACACATCAGCTCAAACGCTTCCACCTGGAAGCGCCACTCACTTCTTAGACCACAGCAAGTCTCGTGGCTGTGTGGTTCTTCAGGGCATGGGAAACGGTGATCCTTCCATAAGCCCCAAGGTAGAAGGAAACTGGCTTTTGGGGTCCAGGAGCAATGGCCACCACAAGACGTGCACGTGGAAGCTGCGAGAACAAGACAGAGCAGGCAAGAGTTGAGCCCGAACTCAGGCATTATACAATTTTTATTTGTCAATTGTCAATTACACCTCAATAAAGCTGGAAATAAGACAATCAAGTGGCTGTTGGAACAAAAATAGGCTCTTGCAGGCGGCTTGTAGTAGCAGCTAAAATTCGTGTGCCCAGAACTTTCCTAAACCAGCACCATTGAATAGAAATATAACGCGAGCCACATATGTTATTTTAACTTTTCTGGTAACCACATTAGAAATCGCAAAAAGAAACAGGTGAGATTAATCATATTTTAACCCAACATAAGCAAAATACTATCATTTTAGGATGCGATCCATATAAAAATGATTAATGAAGTATTTTACATTCTTTTCTTTTTCACACTAAGTCTTCAAAATGCAGTGTGTGTTTTACATTCACGGCACATCTCGCTTCAGACCAGCCACATGTCAAGGGCTCAGTAGTCCCGGGTGGCCAGTGGCTGCCATATCGGACAGAGCAGATATGGACATATTAGCTAATTAATATGTCTTCACAACAACCCTATGAAGTAGGTAGTAGCATTGCTTCCATTTTATCGATGAGGAAACTGAGGCATGGAAAGACGAAGGGACTTACCAAAAGTCGCAGACTGGAGGAGGCGTGGGGCTTTGGACCCAAGCAATGGCGCCCCTGGCAAGTAGGACTGAGATGGGCTCCTCCACTGGCCACATGTTAGGCCACCCCCACTCTCAGCAGACGTCTGTCAGAGAGAGAATGATGATGATTCTTGAGAATCCTGAAGGAGAAACCCTCAGTGGGACCCAAGCAAGAGGGTGTGGGTGGGAATGAAGAGATGAGGGGAAGGATTGCCGAGAAGTTAGGAAAATCCCCTTGTGCCTCTGGCTGCAGATGTGGCTGCAAAAGCTACTGACACTTTTTATGGTCGGGTGAAACAGGAGATTGGAGAGTTCCTGGTGAAGTCCCAGCCCAGGAGGGATGGGGAAGGATGAGCTCTCTGTAAGGGCCTCTCTGGCGTACCAGCTCCAGAATGAGAACTCCAGTCTCTCATTTAATGACGCTCCCTTTCCAGATGGGGAAACTGAGGCTCAGAGAAGACACGTGACTTGCCCAAGATCACACAGGAAGGATGGAAAATTCTCCTCCCATCCCCATCCCATGGCCACCCAATTCCCTTTCCAGAGGCAAGGGTATTTATTGCCTTGTGGGTATTTCCTGAAATATGTTAGGCATATACAAGCATTCACACATAGATTTATTTTTTTCTACACAATGGGGGCACACTGTTCTCCATCTTAATTTTTTTTCACTTAACATTAGCTTCAGGATCTCTGCAGACTAATACAAAGAGATGTGCCTCATTTTTTTTTAAACGTCCAGAGAGCATCAAAGTGTCTGCATGTACCATAATTAATCCAGCCAGTCCTCTCTTAATAAACATTTAATTACTCCTAGTTTTTTGCCATCACAAACACTACTGAAATGAACATAATTTGGGCAGATCTCGCATCGGCCACATGAGTCCGTGCCCGTAGGATCAATCCCCAGGAGGAAAAGCGCCAAGTCGAAAGGGACGTGCATCTGTCATTTTGAAAAACATTGTGCTCCAGACTCCCTGCTCTACCCCTGGTGGACCGCCCACTTCTCCAAAGGGCTTCTTGTTCTCTCTGTGCTGTTGGAATGTTCTCTGGTGGGAAAGTATTCATCTACAACTTACGTAATTAAAATTAAATAAGCCCTTCGTTAAAGACACACACCTGGAAGGAGAGAAACCAGCAAGGCCAGTTCAGGCAGAGCCTCCCTTCCTGGCCCCCGTCACACGTGGTCCCCAACAAGCCCTGCGTGATGTTGAAATCGTTCCTCAAGCACAAACATGGACCTCAAAGACCAAAGGGTGGAAACGGCACAGGCACGAGGCGATGGCGTTTCCTCCTCTGCTGCTTTTCCCGTGACTAGATTTTCCTTCTTTTCACATTCTTCCTCCTTCCCCTCCTCGCTCTTCTTTCTCTAACCTCGGTTCTGGTGAGCACCAAACTGAAAACATTTTTAAGTTGTGTCCAGTTCAATAAAAGAACACAAATTAGGCAGAATCTGGCATTTTTAACAAGAAAGATATGAGGACAGGGAAGCAGCGCTAGGAGCTTAGAAGCAGAAAGTGGGAGAGCAAAACAAGAATCTATAACACACCGAGCTCTTCCTGTCCCTCCCTTCCTGAACACGCGCAGGTAGGTGTCTGGAGGCGGGGTTGGAAAGGGTGGCGCAGGGCCCAGGTGTCAGAGTCCAAGTGGGGTGGGCAGGGCATCCACCCCAGGGGCCAGGGGTGGGTCGTGGCAGCCATCAGAGATCAGTTACTTTCAGGAGGATGGAGTAAATAAGTTAATATATTGAGAACACTGGCAGCCAGATTCTCACCGATGGAGAGATGAACTCCAATGGTGCAAAGGGAGAAAACGAGAATGAATCTTGTAGTGTGGGGTTGGAATTGGGGATATCAGGGTAAACTCATGGCTTTCAATATAGAGAGAGAGAGATGTATAAATGAATACAGATATAAATACGTGTGTATTTATAAATACACATATACTCCCTACCGCTGTCCACTGAGGGAGCCTGGGTGCAGCAGGAGCCCACAGCAATGACCACACGTGGGCGCCGAATCTCGGTTTCTAAATGTCATTTTCCAGTGAAATATACCAGGGCTTCTTGGAGAAAAGGCTAATTGCAGGACTGGGACAAGGAGAGTACAAGGTGAGCCTGGTACACCTATGCCAGGAAGCAAAGAAATGCTCAGGGACCGGCACAGTAGCACGGTGGTTAGGTTCGCACACTGTGTTTTGGCGGCCTAGGGTTCACGGGTTCGAATCCCAGGCATGGACCTTCACACCACTCATCAAGCCATGCTGTGGCAGGTTCCACATACAAAAACAGAGGAAGATTGGCACAGATGTTGGCTCAGGGATAATCTTCCTCACCAAAAAAAAAGAAAAAATGAAAGAAAGAAATGCTCAAAGAATGACAGGGACAGGCCAAAAGGACACAGAAGCCAGCTCGAAGGGGCTCCCACAGGCCAAATTGGGGACAAGTTGAACATCAAAATAAACAATGATTGTATCAGATTGTAATCTGTCGACGCTATGAGTCATTCTGACGTGACGAAATAAATGAGTAAATTGAAAGTTTGATGAGGAATGGGTATTTACATAGCGCCAAAATATCTCCCCAGAAAACAGATTAATTACAATGGGGAAAAGAGTAACTTTACAGCAGAGAAACCTGGAAGACACAACCGCACCGAAGTGATCAGAGTTACATCCTGATGGACGTGAGACGATCCGAACACACTTGCGTGACACTCCCGCCGAAGACGCATAACCCGAATCTGATCACGAGAAGGTATCAGATGAATGAAATTAATGGACACCCTACCCCCCAAAAACCGGCCTGTAATGTTCACGATTGTCATTGAGGTCAAGGGAAGAATGAAGACTCTTCCTAGGCTGAAGGCAGCTGAAGAGACAGGACCACAGAACGCAGTGCAGGAGTCGAGATTGGAACCTTCGCTATCACGGCCGCTATGGGGAGAACGGGCGGAAACTGAATGGAGTCTGAGGATCAGACGGTAGTAAGTCATCAACGCTCATACATTTTATTTTTGAGGTAGTACTTTGGTTATGTAGGAGAAGGTCCTTGTTCGTAAGAAACACACACTAAACATCTGTAGGTGACAGGGTATAATATTGGCAACTCACTGTCTCCTGGTTTAGGAAAAATAATTTCTTGGTACTGTACTTGCAACTTTTCTGTAATTTTGAGGTCTTTCCAAATAAAAAAAATATGAAAGCAGTGCTTTTAAAACTTGTTTGAGTACATGGGGAGTAAGAAATATATTTGACATCAAGGCCAGGATGCAACATATTTTTGAAACTCAAAAGCGTCAAAAAACAAAACATATCCTGGCTTAAAAAGATAATATCAGGGGCTGGCCCCGTGGCTTAGTGGTTAAGTTTGGCAAGTTCCACTTCGGCAGCCCGGTTTCACAGGTTCGGATCCCAGGTGCAGACTTACATCACTTGTCAGCCGCGCTGTGGCAGTGACCCACATATAAAATAAAAGAAGATTGGCACAGATGTTAGCTCAGGGCCAATCTTCCTCAAGCAAAATAAAAGATAATATCAAATATGGTTTTATAAATTATTAATATAACCCAGAGAAATAAATCTCAAGAGCAACAGTGAAGAAACAACCCCCAAAAACACTGGTAGAGACTGACTGAATTGATTCCATGCCCTACAATTTTTGTCTGGTCTTTCACAAGAACATCCTAATAAGAGCAAACGCATATACAGGTTGTATGATGCCTCGGGCTCTGTTCTAAGTACTTTTCAGATATTGCTTAATCTTCACACCAATCTTTTGAGGAAGGTAATTAATTCCCATCTTAAAGTTGATGAAACTGAGGCCAAGAAGTTTAAGTAATTTGCCCAAGGTCACACAGCTAGGAAATGGTGGAGTCAGCTTAGAATTTTAGGCTGACTTCACAACACCCTGGCAAAGAGATTTTATTGTCCCTCATCTGACAGATTGGAGGACCAAGGCTCAGAGAAACCAAATGGCCAGGCCATGGCCATGCTGATTTTGAAAAGCAGAGACTAGCCCCCAAGAATAGTCTTGCATAGTCATGGAGAAATGTCAATGCTTAGCTCCCACATCAGGAACCACTATTTGTTCATGAAACTCAATTATGAGAAGACACCTCTCCGGTTTCACCCACACTGAGATTCTCCATCTAGGGTGTCGCTGTCCAAAAGAGTAGCCACTAGCCACACGTGGCTGTTTAAATTTAAGTCAATTCAAATTAAATAAAATTGAAATTTCAGTGTCTCACCATCTCCACTTCCAACATGTGCTCGTGGCTACCACAGTGCACAGCACAGGCTACAGGACATTTCCATCGTCACAGGAAGTTCTATCGGACAGGGTGGAATTGAGAAATCGCTTTGCAAGGGCTCGACAATTATTCTTTCTAAAGGGCAGCTGGGGTATCTGGATATTCTTTGATTAAATGACAAATGAAAGAGTACATTCTATATATAGCTTTGTTAAAAACCACATTTAACTGTGTTTTCATTCAAGTGGCATTATCAGAATTTTCATATAAACCAACATCAGGAAAAAAAAGCCTATTCACCCACAAACTTTAACTTGGGTTTCAATCCATGGTCTTGATACCTGATGGTACCTGTGAATGCTCACCTTGTAGATTTCTCATCCATTGGCTTGACACAGATCTTACCTCTGAATTTGGGACTCCGTGTCACTCAATGTATGTATCGCCCCGAAGAATTACAAGTGGAGAAAACAGAAAAAAATTTTCTGCAAATAACAGCAACTATCAATTCCTGAATGCTCTACCCAGCTAGGGCTGTTACAGACCTAATCTTCCTCACACTCAGGCTACCCACGAAAGCAGGTGTGACTATGCCCATTTTACAAATGGGACACGGTGGCTCACAGAAGTGAAGTCACCCACCCACATCCACGCAGGTAATAAATATAAAATATGAACTTGGATCTGTCCACCCCAAAGACACATCCGGCTTCTTCCTGTGAATGCATTTACCTAATCTAAAGCAAGCCGAGAGAGACACTGGTTCCAGCATGAAAATAATTCTGACTTGGCCCACTGGAAAGTTCATCACGATGTTTGTCAAAGCAATCAGGATTACAGGAGACTGACAACTGAATGTATGCTAATAATAGACAGGCAGAGATAGGGTGGAGCCCAGGAAAGAGTAACAGGTCTATGAGGGCAGATGAAAGGTTTTCTTAAAAAAATGAAAGATAAGAGTAGTGGGGGAGGAAATATCCAGCTGGCTAAATTCTTCCCCCATCTGTTGCCGGCATATTCTCTAAGCAGGCCCCAGAGCTCTCCATCACCCCCACTGCCATGTGGGTTGAAATCATATCTCTTCTCTGTCTTACCCACTAGTGCTGTGATCATGGAAATTTCTATATCAGCACCATCCATACCGTGGCCCCATGTGGCCATTTAAACAATGGCCATAAGTGGCTATTTCATCACTTGGAAATGTGACTGAGGAACTGAACTTGAAATTTTATTTAATTTTACCGAATTTAAACTGAAACGTGTATAGCCTCATGGGGCTATCGGCCACTATATGGAATAGTGCGGCATGAAACGGTGAGCGGCAGAAGGATCGGGCAGTGCCTTCCCCACGCCCACCTAACATGTAAACTAGTTGTTCTTCGTTTCTAGGGTCAGTTCCCTGGGTCCAATCCCAGCTCTGGGAAACCTTGAGGAAGTGATTCAATCGCGTCTGTACCTCAGTATGTGCATCTCTAAAATGGAGCATCCTAAGTGGGCCTCGCAAAATGTTGGAAGTCATTAACTCTAAGAGGATGTGCATTGTAGGACCTTTCCAGCTCGTCTGTAGGCATGAAATTTTCTTAATAAAAGTTGGAGGGGCCGGCCCCCTGGCCGAGTGGTTAAGTTCTCGCACTCTGCTTCTGTGACCCAGGGTTTCGCCAGTTCGAACCCTGGGCGCGGACATGGCACCGCTCATCAAGCCACACTGAGGTGGCATCCCACATGCCACAACTAGAAGGACCCACAACTAAAAGTACACAACTGTGTACCGAGGGGCTTTGGGAGAAAAAGGAAAAATAAAATCTTTAAAAAAAAAAGTTGGAAAACAAAATGCTAATACTACTTTCCAAGACTGCTCTGAGTTTTCGATGGTGCATGGAAGGAGCTTACCATAGAGCCTGGCACACAGAAACAATGGGTGCTTTAAAATACTGAACAAGCGTTTACCTGGCAAGTATCTACTCTTTACAGGGTATCAGAGGCATAAAAATAAAATAAAGAACAATACCTAGTGAGTACTTCCTACATGCCAGCTACTGTCCTGTTTTATATATATTAACTCATTTTAATCCCCACAACCACTCTAAGAGGTAGGTATGTTATTATTTACTTTTAGTATGGTATTATTATTGTCTCTGTTATTTTTTTCTTTTTTTTTTTTTTTGAGGAAGATTAGCCCTGAGGTAACATGTGCTGTCAATCCTCCTCTTTTTGCTGAGGAAGACTGGCCCTGAGCTAACATCCATGCCCATCTTCCTCTACTTTATATGTGGGATGCCACCACAGCATGGCTTGATAAGCAGTGAGTAGGTCCACACCTGGGATCCGAACTGGTGAACCCCGGGCCTGGCGAAGCAGAACATGCAAACATAACCACTGCACCGCCAAAACGGCCCTGACTGTTATTTTTTCTTTTTTAAATTTTTGACATAATTTCAGACTTATAGAAAAGTTGTGAAAGTGACACCAAGAATTCCTATAAACCCTTTAGTCAGGTTCCCCAGAGTTAATGGTTTACCACATTTATTATATCATTTCTTCTGTCCCCAGATAAATATTTTTTCCTGAACAGTTTGACTGTAAGTGGCAGACATGTGTCCCCTTTACCTCTAAATATACATCAGTGTGTATTTCTTAAAAACAAGGACCTTCTCTTACATAATCATAGTACATTTATATTCTAAATCAACAAATTGACATCAAACATAAATTATCTCATTTGTGGACTTTCTTGAGATTTTGTCAGTTGCTTCAGTAACGTCTTTGTAGCAAAAAAAGATCCTGGCTCACACCCTGCATTCACTTTTCTAGTCTCTTCAATCTCCTTTTACCTGGAACGGGGCCTCCGTCATTTGTCTTTCATGACATGGATATTTTTGAAAAGCAGAAGTCAGCTATTTCATAGAATGTCCCTCAGTTTGGGCTTATCGGATGTTTCCACATTAGATTTAGGTTGTGTGCATTTTATGCAAAACCGCGGAAGTCATGCTGTGTCCTTCCTCCGTGCACCCTAACAGGAGACCCGTGATGCCTGTCTGTCCCATTTCTAGCGATGCGAACTTTGATCACTTGGTTAAAGTGGTGGCTGCCAGGTTTTTCCTATTTATGTCACCATTTCCTCCTGTGTAACTAATAAGCATCTTGTGGGGAGAGAATTTGTGCCCATGTAAATATTCTCCTCCTCCTCAAACCTGAACCCACTAGTTTTAGCATCTACAGTATGTGCGTTTTTTCCGACGCCAACAAGCAGTTAGCTCAGTTCGGACACTATTTGACGCTATCTCCTGGGCAGATCCCACAGGGGAAGGGCTCAGTCCCACAAGACTGCCCCTCCCCACCCCCCACCTCGGTCACATCAGACGCCAATCACAAGTCAAGGTTGTCACCTGTGCTTCTCACCATCTGGCTATAGATTGGAGGTTCCAACAACCCCTTCCCTGGGTTCCGCTCATTTGCTGGAGCGGCTCACAGAACCCACAGAAACAGTTTACTTACTAGATTACTGGTTTACCATAAAAAGACGTAACTCAGGAGCAGCCAGATGGAAGAGAGGCATAGGGCAAAGGATGGGGAGGGGGCTTGGAGTGTCCACGCGCTCTTGAGCCACCACTCTCCCAGCGTCTCCCCGAGCTCACCCACCCCACAGCTCTCTGAACGGATCCTTTTGTGTTTTTATGGCGGCTTCATGGCATAGGCATGCTTGATTAAATCATTGGCCATTGGGCACTGATTCAACATCCAGCCTCTCTCCCCATCCCAGGAGCTCAGAGGGGTGGGGCTGAAGGCTCCAACCCTCTATACATTTGGTTGCTTCCCCTGGCAACCAGCGCCCATCCGTAGGGGCCTTCCAAAAGCCACCTCATTAACATCAATTCAAGTGTGGTTGAAAGGGGTTTGTTAGGAATATCAGGACACCTTTATCACTCTTAGCACTTAGGGAATTCCAGGGGTTTGAAGAGCTTCGGTGCCAGAAACCGGAAGAAAGACCAAATATATATTTCTTACAATAAATCACAATATCACAGCATCTATTATTGATTTTTGCCTGAATCAATTATTATGAGGGCTGCCAGATGATGTTCCGATTCTGTCATTCCTTCTACATTCTTTAGTTGACTTTTGACTATAACAAAGGGCTTTCCCTTCTTTATTTGCTGACTTATTTATTATCAGTATGTAACCACGGATTCTTGTTTATTCCGTGGGTTATACTCCTCTACTATCATCATTTAATTTCAGATGCTCAACTCGTCCCAGATTTGGTCACAGGAGCCTCTTTAAGATGTCTTCCTGTGTCCTTTTGACACATCCCCATCATTCTTTGAATATTTCCTTACTTTCTAGATCATCTCTGTTTTAAAGATGAAGAAAGTGGGGCACAAAGAAGTTGAACAGGGGCCAGCTTCATGGTGGAGTGGTTAAAGTTCCTCATGCTCCATTTCTGTGGCCCGGGGTCCCAGGTTCGGATCCCGGGTGCAGACCTACTCCACTCATCAGCCAAGCTGTGGAGCATCCCACATACAAAGTAAAGGAGGATTGGCACAGATGTTAGCTCAGGACTAATCTTCCTCAAGCAAAAAAAAACAATGAGGAAGATTGGCTAACGCTCAGGGTAAGTCTTCCTCACAAAAAAACAACAAAAAAAAAGAGGGCCAGCCCAGTGGCATAGTGGTTAAGTTTGTGTGCTCCAGCTGGGGTTCACTGGTTCGGATCCCAGACACAGACCTACAACAGTGCTCCTCAAGTCATGCTGTGGTGGCGTCCCACATACAAAATAGAACAAGACTGGCACAGATGTTAGCTCAGGGCCAATCTTCCTCACCAAAAAAAAGGAAAAGAAGAAGTTCAAGAACTTTCCCAAGTTACACTGATGGTAGCTGGCAGGACCAAGATTGGAACGCAGGCAGTGTGATTCAGAATCCAAGCTCTTAACCACACGACCATATCACCTCTTTACAGGGGCAAGAACTACGACTCCTTGTTCATGACCATATCCCCACCACTCAGCATGACGTGTGACCCATGGTGTGTGTTAAATAAAAACATGTTGAGGGGCCGGCCCCAGGGCGGAGTGGTTTCATTCGTGCGCTCTGCTTTGGCGGCCTGGGGTTTCACAGGTTCGAATCCTGGGGGCAGACATGACACCGTTCATCAAGCCATGCTGAGGTGGCGTCCCACATGTCACAACTAGAAGGACCCACAACTAAAAATATACAATTATGTACCAGGGTGTTTGGGGAGAAAAAGGAAAAACAAAATCTTCCAAAAAAAAAAAAACATGTGTTGAATGAGTGAATGAATGAACTGTCACATCCCCCAGGTCCTAATTTTCCTCCTTTCCAACCTTAAATTCCACTCTTCATCATTCTAATGGGTCTTTTGCATACTCTCTCAAGTCCCTGGCTTTGCCCTATTTGCAAGGCCATCTGTAAACATCCAACCTCAGACCCACTCAATGCCTGTACCCACATAAGTGACGGAAGCTGGAAAAAATCACACAGTCCTGATGAAAGGCTTCAATTCATGATTCCCACCCTCCAATGCGCCTTTAACTCCGCCTAGAAATCAGCCTAGACTTTCACGGTCCACTCACGTGCCTACTCACCTATTTCATAGCCTCTTAACTCTCCACAAAGCTCCTCCCGTTATCCCTCTGGATATCACACAAGTGAGACCCCACTCAACACAGCTAGTCTTCAGGGAAATGCTTTCAGACAACGAGCGGATACCACAACCCACCTACCAGAATGGGGAAAATTTAAAAGGCCCACTGACAACACTGTATGTTGATGAGAATGCGGAACAACTGGAATTCTTATTTATATTAAGACTGTAAAACAGTATAACCGATTTTGAAGAGGATGTGCTAGTTTCTTATTAAACTAAGTGTACACCAATCCCTTGACACAGCAATCCTACTCCTAAGTATTTATGCAAGTGAAATGAAAGCATATGTTCATAAAAATCAGTGTACGAGAATATCCATAGCAGCTTTAGTCATAATATCCCGGAAGAGGAAAGAGCACTGGTGTCCCTCAGTGGAAGAACGAGTAAACAAAGTGTGACACACCACATCAGCTGAGTGAAAGAAGCCTTACACAAAAGAATATAGACAGTGAATTTCCATTTATACAAAGTTCTAAAGCTTTAGATATTGAACACGTGAAATGTGGTTAGTGCAAAATGAAATGTAAAATACACATAAGACTCCAAAACCTTAGTATAAAAAAATCCAAAATATCTCATTAATAATGCTCTTGTATTGATTACATATTTAAATAATAATATTTGCATATATGGGGTTAAAATATATTATTAAAATTAATTGCAACTTTTTCATTTTTTAACGCGGATCCTAGGAAATTTTAAATTACATTTGTGTCTTACAATATATTTCTTTGAGCAACGCTGACCTCAAACTTAGAAATAAGACAAAAGCGGAACCACGTGTACTTCCAATATGTCACTGGAGCATTGTCTTAGAGACCCATTCAGGGATGATCTGATTCTTGGCAGGAATGCAGCTTTGTTTGTCTTACTATTTATTATTGAGTAGGGCTCAGATTCTACGATTTAGATATTAACTTGTAGAAGATTGATAAGTTGCAAATGATTTTTGTCTGGTAAAGATGCAAAGGATTTCTGGTGGAAATGATTTCTGTGCAGAAGAAAATACAACCCCAGACATTCAGATTTGATTGTCCTGGAGGACAAGAACTAATTTGTTGTTGTTTTTAATTCAATTTGGGGTTGCTTTTTTTTTTTTGGTGAGGAAGATTGGCCCTGAGCTAATGTCCGTGCCAATCTTCCTCTCTTTGGTATGTGGGGCACTGCCACAGCATGGCCTGAGGATGAGTGGTGTGTAGGTCTGAGCCCAGCATCAAATCAGCGAACCCTGGGCTGTCGAAGTGGAGCGTGTGAACTCAACCAGTATGCCACGGTGTTGGCCCAAAGAACTAGTTTTGAATCTCTCTTTGCAATCTGATTTCAGCACTCTTTCTTTCACTGACTAAATATACTTCCACCTTGCCTAAATGCTTGTGAGTCAACTTTACCATCTTGCTGATTCCCTATATTCTGAGCTCTTCCTATATGCCAGACACTGTACCTGACCCACATTATCAAGTTCAAGACTCATGAGTCCTAAAGGTAGGAACTATTATTATCCCCATTTAAGAGATGAGGAAACTGAGGCTTAGAGAGAATTCCCCAGCTCAACTTCAGCCTGAGTGGAACAGTAGTAGGGGTACCCGGCACAGAGTGGAAACAGAGCTGGGACTGAAATGGTTTATCTGACACAAGTCTGGCCCCTGAACCTCTATTCTACAGTGTTTGTTATGAGAAGAACTGTGTCCCACTAAAAAGATATGTTGACGTCCTAACCCCCAGGACCTGTGAATGTGACCTTATTTGGAAATAGGTTCTTTGCAGTTAAGATGAGGTCATTAGCGTGGCCAGTACCTAATATGACCGGGGTCCTTACAAGGAGGGGAAATTTGGACACAGACAGACAGGGGAAGTGCACTGCAACAGAGGAGACAGAGAGTGGAGTAATGTGTCCACAGGACAAGGAATGCCTGGGCCCACCAGAAGCTGGACAAAGCAAGGCAGGACCCTCCCCAGAGGCTCAAAGGGTGTTTGCCCCTACCAACACCTTTTTTTTTTTTTGAGGAAGATTAGCCCTGAGCTAACTGCTGCCAATCCTCCTCTTTTTGCTGAGGAAGACTGGCCCTGAGCTAACATCCATGCCCATCTTCCTCTACTTTATATGTGGGACGCCTACCACAGTATGGCTTGCCAAGCGGTGCCATGTCTGCACCCGGGATCTGAACTGGTGAACCCTGGGCCGCCGAAGCGGAACATGCACACTTAACCGCTGCACCACCGGGCCGGCCCGCTACCAACACCTTGAAGTCAGTCTTCTAGCCTCCAGAACTGAGACAATAAATGTCTGTTGTCTTACCACCAGTCTGTGGACTTCGTTACAGCAGCCCTAGGAAAATAATACGGTTTCTGAAATGGACAGTGCTGGGTGGTCACATAGTTGTGCAGGTGAGCAAGGTGTCACCCTCAATACAGGACCCACACCTGGAGGGCCTCTTCCCTGTGTCCCTCATCTGTGTGTACAAAATGCCCTACCCCACCTCTCACAGCACGCTGCCAGGACAGACTGTATCTCGGCCTCCCTCACCACACCGGGGGCTTCGAGAGGTGAAAGCCTTTGTCCCGGGCAGAAAGGATTACCCGGTGACCTTCCAGCACACCCTTCTGGGTTGTCTCCACCTTTCATTGTCTTAAAAAACTATGACACTAAACTGATAGGAACGCAGAAGATTCCTGCCTGGTGGAACACGGCTGATCATTTCCCTCTGGATAGTGACCAGTTTCACCTCCACTTATAAATTGATCTTACCCTTCCTGATCGCCTGTATGCATGTGTTCTCCAACTTCTCCTTTGAACTGGTTGTAACGTTTTACTGGTTTCCTTACTCCGGAACAAGCTAAATAAAATCATTGACGTGTTCATTTTATATCTGTGTGAAAGCCATGATTTTACCTTTTAAAAATACTACCCTTGGGCCAGCCCCAGAGGCCTAGTGGTTAAGTTCAGTGCGCTCTGCTTGGGTGGCCCAGGTTTGGTTCCCAGGTGTGGACCTACACTGCTCTGTTAGTGGCCATGCTGTGCTGGTGGCCCACATCCTCAAAAACAGAGGAAGATTGGCACAGATGTTGTTAGCTCAGGGCAAATCTTCCTCAGCAAAAAAAAGAAAAATATATCCATATATATTCCTTCAACATCTGCTTCAGCTCCACAACTGTGGCATCACCACTGACTTCAGGCCTCAGCAGGATGTGAGGTCTGAATCTGATGAACCGAAGTGCAGTTGCGGGTGAGGAGCTGGGGCAAGGGACAGATCGCGGGCCATCTGTGTTTTCATTAGCTTTGCCCAAAAGAGAGGGAAACTTGCTTTATCCTCCTGACAACTTGGAGAAAGGCACCCACGGGAGGCAGGCTCACACCCTCCCAGGGAAACTGGGAGACAGAAGTGCCATCTTTACGTTTCAAAGAGATGGTTCCCAGGTCCTTGAGAAAGACATTTCCCTGCTTGTAAAGGTGACAAGAGGCTTTTAAAGAGATTTACATCTATCTCAAAGGGGCAGAGAAGAAATTCGATGAGGACAAGTTTCCTGAAGTAAATGCTCTAAGAAAAGGGAGGTCTGGGGCCCCTGTGGTTAGGTCATCTGGATTCTGGAAGGGCTGGGGTGAGAGGAATGTCACGGATTTGAGGCAGGAAGAAGCCTGTCTAAAATTTAGTCAAGCTGAGGGGAAAGTTATGACCAGTTTGGTCATGCTCCGTAAAGCCCAGCTAGCTGCCTGGGTACAAAAATGGGCTCCACTGTTTATTAGCTGGGTGACCCGGGGCAAGTTTCTCAACCTCTCTGGGCCTGATTTCTTCATCTTATAAAATGCAGATGATAAATACTTACCTCATAGGATCCAAGTACAGCACTTACCTAGGACATAGTAAATGTATTACTTGCTGTGGCTTAGGTTACCTTATCATTCTGAGCCTCAGTTTCCCCAATCATCCCACCCGAGAATATATATGGAAAATTAAATGACATCATGGATGTAAACACCCTAAGTACCAGCTGGGCATCTGGTAAGACTCTTTGATGACTAACATTCCTGTAACTATAGTTACTACGACTGATGTTTCCCCTTGTACGGTGGCTCATTCTCTTATTAATTCTCTATTTTGTTACTCTAATCATTATTTATTATTGTTTTGTTATTATTACATCATATTACTCCCTATTAATAGTGATGTTGGGGGGCCGGCCCGGTGGTACAGCAGTTGAGTTTGCACATTCTGCTTCGGCGGCCCGGGGTTCACCAGTTCAGATCCCGGGTGCAGACACGGCACCACTTGGCAAGCCATGCTGTGGTAGGCGTCCCACGTATAAAGTAGAGAAAGATGGGCATGGGTGTTAGCTCAGGGCCAGTCTTCCTCAGCAAAAAAGAGGAGGATTGGCAGCAAATGTTAGCTCAGGGCTGATCTTCCTCAAAAAAAAAAAAAAAGTGATATTGGCACTATTACTATTACTATCTTACTGTTCCCCACATGTGGTCCCCTTCCATCAGGCAGTCCTGAAGCCTGCCAGCCTCTCTCATTCCCAAGCCAGGCTTTTCCTCCCTGGGGCCCCCAGGCCTTCGTCTGATTGGAGGAGTTGGAGTTGGGGCTCAGGCCCCAAGTCCCCAACACGAAGCAAAGACTGACAGTAGCACCCTCGAACCCTTCTGGACAAGTGGGATGCAACTGAATGATTCTTAAGAAACCAGGTAGTTGGCAAGGTGGGTGGGGCCCGGGTACCATGTAGAAACCCATTAAACAGAGCTCCCCTCTGCTCCCAAGCATTGCTGGAAGTCTCATTCACCCCTGTGACACTGCTTAATGGTTTCACCCGGTCTCCCCTTCACCAGTGGGCTCACCCACAAGCTGGCTAAAACCCCAGGAGATGACAGGAGTTCCAACACTGACTCTCTCCAGCGCTGTGACTCTGGATTGGAGCTTCTCCATCTGTTAAAGGTCTTCACATTCCTGACCTAGCTCAGCTTCAGGAGGTTGTTATAAGAAATGAGGCAGAAATGACTCCTTTGAAACACTATACAAAGTAATTAAACTTTTATTGAGGCCTTTACGTGCCAGAAACGGGCCACACAGAGGCACAAGGCACGGTCCCTGCCCAGGAGGAGCTCACAGTCTAGTAAGGAAGACAGACAGTCGCTGAAACGATTCCCACAAGGACGGGGGCAGGGGCAGCAGCCATCAGAGGGGGACCCATGATCCCGCCCCGCCTCCCCCTCAGTGCAGGTTGGCCAAGAGAAAGCAAACAGGAAGCTTATCATGTCCCTCCCACCTTCCCTGTGACAGCTCTGACTGCTCTCTGTCCTAGGCACCACGAGGCGAGCAGGGAGAGACAAAGATGAGGGGGAAACACGGGCTGCCCTCAAGAAGCTAGAATACCCTGGCAGGATATATACAACGGTACCTTTATTTCCCAAAGCCGCAAACCAGTGCAGCAGAAGCTGGGGCCACGGTGGGAGATTGGAAGAACAGGGGCTGGGCCAGCCCAGTCCAGTCCAGTGGTGGGAAAGGGAAGGAATGGGAAGAGAGGAGGTTTCCAGGTGGAGAAGCTCAGAGCAGGGTGCCAGCAGCCACAGCCAACAGAAGAGCCGCCAACCCCGCCGAGGGAGTGGCAGAGCCATTATCATGGGCCCCACCTTTTGTGGGGTACTGCTGCTTGTTACTACGGTCCTGGTGGCCAGCAGCACCTCCAGGCAAGCTAGATTCCTCCTCCTCCTCGGAGGTCTCAGGTTCTCCTTCCCGTGGAGGAGTCTGGCTGGCTCGGGCTGACGTGGGTTTGGCGGTAGAGGTGGTGGTGGTGGTGGTGGTGGTGGTTGGGGCTGGGGTGGAAGTGGTGACAGAGGTGGTTGGAGCCCGAGTGGTGGTCTTAGGAGCAGGCAGCAGGACAAGCGGCGGGAACTCAGGGGAGAAGTAGGTCTTATTGCGGAGGTCCGAGTTACAGCGGGAACCCTGGCAGCAGGAGCCGCTGAGCGTGAACCCTGGGCCTGTCACCCCATCCCGGGTACAGAACTCATCCTGGACGCAGCCCCGGACAGGCAAGGATACGGTCACATTAGCTGCAGGAGGGAGACACAGGTAGGTCCACGGTTGGAGGGAGGAGGGTAAGCGTAGGCAGAGTAAAACTTAGGGGCAAGACAAGAGCAAGAACCCCCAAAACAGGGGACAGAAGGGCTCTGTATTCATTAACCCAAAAGTCTCAATTCAGTCTCCACTTTGAGAAACACTGTCCCACTGTCTTTGGGGGTAAATGTGGACCACATTTCCCATAGTACTTTGTAAGGAAGTGTGTGTAGGCTGAACTACAAGTCCCACAATGCCTTGGAAGAAAAGTCTGGACAGGAATCAACACCTCTCCCGTAACCAGAGAGCAGAACAAACCTCTCCTACATCCCTCCTGTCATTTTCCCCCTCCCTCTCGCTCACAACCCACCCCCATTAAAATTAGTCTTAGAGTCAGAACTACATCTCCCAGAATACACCTGGCAGAAGATGGAGGTTGAAGAACTTCATCTCCCATGGTTCCCTGAGGCAGAGGCCAGAAGGATGAACTACAGCTCTCCCAAGCGCTTAGGTGGGGACTCTAACCCCTCGAGTTTTAAGGAGTCAGAACTAGATTGCCTGCAATGCCTGGACAGACGCTTGGAGGCTGAAATACATTTCTCATAGCACATCCTCCCATTCTGCACCTGGCAGGGCTCTATAAAAATGTATTTCCCCAAAAAACTCCAGGACAAAAGCATCCGTATCCCCACGCTATAGTGGGGATAGGACAGCACTTCTCATGATGCTCTAGGCCAAGACAAGAACTGAGGCCTACAGTTCCCAGAAGGCGTTGGAGCTGGGGGACCCCTTTGGGTAAAGGGCTGCCTACCGCTCATGAGGCCTCAGAAAGGCCACCACAACTCCTGCAGGCCCCGTGCTCCCGGGCTCGCTCACCTGCCGTCAAGGTGACGTTGCCGTCGAAACAGCCCTTGTAGACGCGGTCGCTGGCATTGTAGCAGCTCACTACGGGCGGCGCCTTACCCTGGCAGGCCTGGCGGCTCAGCCCCACGCAGCTGTAGCACTCGGCGCCATTGGGCTCGTATGCGCTCTCATTGCCTGCGAGGGGAGCGGGTAGGAGGGAGGCGGTCGAGGGGGTTTGGGAAGCAAAGCTTGCACCGGGTCCCTCCAGTCGGGGTCTCTGCCCCTCGACGGACGCTCAGCCCAGCCCCTAGCCCCGCCCACCAGGTTGCCCCGCCCACCAGCCATAACCCCGCCCCCCGCGTCCAACCACACGGCGCCAACAGCAAAGAAGCCCCGCCCACTGTCTCTTGGCCCCGCCCCCGCCCGGCCGAGTTCTCCCGCCTCCAGCCGCTCGGCCCGATGTGACTCCGCCCCTGAGCCTCGGGCCGCGCCCCCACCGACCTGCTGGGTTGAGCGCCCGCGAGGTGAGGTTGAGCTTGGCGTTGCAGCGGTCCTGGGCGCACTGCTGCAGCTGGATGAAGGCCAGAAGGCCGTGAAGGTCCAGCCCGCGGTCATTCTTGCCGGGGAGTCCCGAACCGCAGCCCCGCACTGCCACCGAGAATTGCCCGTGAACTGCGGAGAGGGGAGGGGGCGGGGTCAGAGGAGGCGCGGCCTCGAATAGACCAGTACCGGAGGATGGACAGGCCAGGGTCGGACAGGGCGGGGCCTCAGAAAGAGCAGATCGGAGGGGAAATGACAGATGGAGGGGCGGGACCTCAAAAAGCTGAGTCCCAGGGGCTTGCAGGCTGACAGAAGCTGGACAGAATCGAGGAGGGCCGTAAAGGGGCGGAACCTGTATCTGCAGAAAGCCACATCGAAAGGAGCTGAGACCGATCCAAAAAAAAGGCACAAGATCAGAGAGGAGTGGGGGCCTCAGATAGGGGCGGGGATCCACAGAGGGCGGGTCAGAAGGGCGGAGCCTCAGCCCGCGGAACCTAGGAGAAGACCTCTAGAGGGATCTCCATTACCAAGGGCCCGCCTGGAATAGGGGAGGCTGGGCTGGGGAGGAAAGGGTTCTAGAAGGGACAGAAGTGGGTAGGGCGGTGTCAGTGTGGAGCGGAAATGGACATGGTGTGCCCAGAGCCGGGCTCTTCCAGCTCACCCCACCCGTTTCACAACTCTCAGCCCCTCGGCCCTCTAATCCCCGATGGCGTGGTGGTGGTGAAGGGACCAGGCCAGGCTGAAAGGGAGTCCAAGCGCTGCATTGAAGGGTGTGGCCGTGGTCAGAGGGAGGAGCGGGACTACAAGGAGGCGGGGCCTGGCTGGAGGAGCTTCGAGGGGTACGCATGGACCAGGGGGCCCCACTCACTGGTCTCCACCGCCCCCACCGCCTCTGTGCAGACGTCCACGCCGGCCGGGCACTTCACCGTCTTCATCTTGTGCGGTGAGCATCCGTCATCTGCTTTCTGCACGCAGCTGTAGCACTCCAGGGCCTGCGCTCCTGGGGGTGCAGGGCCGAGTAGAAATGAGCGATCCCTGCTGAGGCCTCCTCCCCGCAAGGAGACAGAGTCCTTCCCACGACCTCGGTCCTATTGCACACTCCTTTTCCAGGACAGGAGTAAGGAAGACCTTTCCACAAATCGGGGGCCATGGGATACACTGTGTCCCTTTCCTTCAAGCCCCCTATGTCTGCAGTGAGAGCATCCTTCCCGCAGCCCCTTATGCCCGGTGAGGAGTCCCTGCCGTGGAGCCCGGGGGAATTGCTGCCATGACTAGGGGGGATACCTGCCCACAGTTCTCCGATCAGGATGGCAGAACTTTTCCCACAGTCAAGTCGGCTCAGTGAGGGATCTCTTCCCACAGCCCCGCTCTGCTAGGGATGGAAGAATTTCCCCACAGCCCCCCTGGGCAGGAATCCTTTCCACAGTCCCCTCTGCCTAGGATGGGCACTCTTCCTATGGCCCCCTCTGCTCAGGATGGAAGAACTTTTCCCCAGTCCCCTGTGCCCATGATGGAGATCCTTCCCGCAGCCCGCTCTGTAGAGGGAGGGGAGACCCTCCTCCCTAGAGCCCCCACTCTGCCCCCTCTGCCCTCTCCTGGCAGCAGACCAACCTTCTTGAAGTAGCAGCGGCAGTAGCAGCCAGCCCAGAGTCCAGATCACAGCCCGGGCGCCTGCTTTCTTGGCGGGGTCCATGGCTCGGTCCTGCTCCCTCGGCGTCCCCCCTGGTTGTGCCACCTCCCAACCCGGGCCCTCTTACCTGAGCCCAGGATGAGTAACCTGCCCCCAGGCACCCCTGGCCTTGCCCAACCAGGCCAAATCAGCGTCCGCCGTGGGGCGGGGCACCCACCCCTGGGTGCGTCACTCACAGCTGCCAAGGAGGGAAAGGGCGGGAGTCAAGGTTCCCCAGTGGCTCCCAGGAGAAAGTCTGTGTGTTTGGGAGGTAGAGGGGAGAATACTGAGGCTCACAGAGAGGGTCTACTCAACACTCAGCACTCAGTAAATATTTAATGAGCACCTGCCATGTGCTGGGCTGTGGTCTGGGTGATGGAGATTAAGACAGAACCAGAGCCTTACCACACAGAGCTCGTAGTCTGATGGGGGAGACAGATGTTAATCAAATAATCATACAGACTGCTATTTGCAAGGAGGACAGTGAAGAAGTGTGGGGAGCTACAAGGAGGTGTGGGGTCCAGAAGTGGCACTGATCAGTGAAGCTTCCCCAAGGATGTAAAGGGAGTTGTGATCTCAAAGACCTAGAGGTGGGAAGTAGCGTGGACCATTCAAACTCAGAGGGGAGAGCAGTGTGCCTGGAGCTCAGAGGGCAAGGGGAGAAACTGAGGCAGAAGAGCCAGGCAGGGGCTGGACTATTCAGGGTATTACAGGCCCTGAGGGGAGATGTGAATTAATTCTGAAAAAAGTAGAAAACCTTTGAGAGGCTCTAAATCAGCTGGGGGACATGATCAGATTTGCTTTTAAAAACAATCAATCTGGGAAATAAGGCAAATATCCATCAAGAAGTGAAGGGAGAAAGAAGGAGTGGTTCAGGAGTCCTGTGGAATACTACATAGCTATGAAAACGCACCAACTGCTGGTGATGGCAGCAACGTGGAGGAATGCCCCAAACTTTGTGTTGAGCCCAAGAAGCCTTAGACAAATAAAACATACTGCGCGGCTTCCTTTATATGAAGTTCTAGAACAAACTAATCAGTGGTGATAGATAGCAGAACAGGGGTTCCTCTGGGGAGGGCAATGCAATACAATACATCGTATACTACAGTACATTCTAATTGTAGTTACACGTGTGTGCCAATAATGTAAAGAATCGCCGAGCTGTAAACATAATGCACTTCACTCAGTGTACATTATACTTCAAAAAAGAAAGGAAAAATGTCACTCTGTGTAAAAAAGGAAAAGACTCTAGAAGAAGTGAGAGAGAAGGCCAGGAGACACTGAGGGGCTGGACAGTCTTCCAGGTAAGAAAGAAAAAAGCAGCCCCTGACGGCTGACACCACAGCGAGGCCGTGGTGTTCTGTTTCACGGAGACAATGTCACGGAACGCCAGCATCAGATGGGGCCACAGTGTAACTGGGATGGGGCGGGACACAATCAGGACCCTGTATTTCCATGTGTGAACACACAAACAAGAACACTTTACAAACCACAAATGACTGAGCATCCCCACGTCCCGGTTCATATAAGCAACTGCTTACATTACATTACATTACATTATATTATTTGTGTTATGTATTATATTATTATATGTTACAGCTCAGACCTTGCTTTGTTTCTCCTGGCTCATAGATAAGATTTCTCTCTGGCAGGAAAAATAGCGGCTGTGTTCATAAAGACATTATCTGCTCCCAGACCCCGTGGGGCACCCCCATTCGCCACAGTGACTAGCACCTCAGTCACTAGGTGAGGTCACTTGGCATCAGGCTGAGGCTCAGAGAGAGAAAGTGAATGACTCCTTGTGAGGTCATCCAGCAGTAGCCCCTGCCTCCCAGGTTGGAGTCCCAGCCCCACTTAGGGTTTGCTGGGTGACCCTGCGTAAGTGTCTTCACCTCTCTGAGTCTCTGAGGTGTCCGTTTTATAATCAAGGAAGGAGCGTCTTTCATGCTGGAGTGAGGCAGTGGGCAAAGTATCAAGGCTAGAAGCAGACAGACTGAAATTTTCATCCTGCCTCTGCCATCCTCTTGCTGGGTGACTTCAAACAAATTGATCTCCCTCTCTGAACTTCAACCGCCTCCTTTGCCAAATGAGTCTGAAAACCCCTATCTCCTGAGGGACGGAGGGAGGCAGGGTGACAATACTATTATTATTCTGTGCTCGGGAGCAGGAGGCCCCGGGGGCCCCAGCTGCGTGGGAGAGTTTCAGGGAGGAACCCCAACTGGCCAGACCGGAAGAACTAGCATCTCGGGAGGGAGTGGGACCCAGGGTGGGGAGTCTCCTCCTGCTCAGGCCTGCCCGGATTCTGGGCGCTGACCCTCGCCTGGCCCAGGACCAGAGAGCGGAGGGAGGTTTGAATGCGGGCCCTGTACTCAGGCCAGCTCCATGACTCTTCCCAGATCCTCTCTGCAGAGGTCGCTGCAAAGAGATTTAGAATCCGGTTCCGCAGACAGATGAACAGAGGGGTCCGGGCAGAGGCGGTCCCCGGCCCTGGAGGTCATGCCAGGGCCTCAGACAAGCTTGGGGCCATATCCACTGTGGGTTTCCTGTCCCCCGGGGCAGAGCAGGCTCTGAGCCCAGTGATGCTCCCAACCGGTCTCAGACCCACTCCCTCCGGGATGCACTGTCTGGGATGCGTCAGAGAAGGGGTGGGGGCAGGGGCAGGGCTGGCTACATAATTTGCAGGGCTCAGTGCAAAATGAGAATATGGGAACCTGGTTCAAAAGGCAGGAAAGAGTGCCGTGGAAGGTACTAAATGGAAAGAAAACACTCTTTTCCTTTCTCCCGCCATCTCTCTCAGCCCCTCACTGGGTTTAACGTCACATTCCCTTGGGCACAGGGACACTCAAGGTGTGAGCACAGACCCTCACAGGAGTCTAGAGACCCTGCCCACAACTAAAGCAGCCTCGTTGCTGGGTTTCCCTTCCATCAGCTGGGCACAGCCATGCCCCACCTGGAGATGCCATAAGGCACAAGCGCCTGACACCGAACTTCCCGTGGGCACCCAGGCTCTGCCAGGCTGGAGGGTGGCAGTGGTCACAGGGCACGGGCAAAGAGGGGAAGGCAGACAGAAGCTATCCCAGGGAGGTGGGAGGTGGCAGGCGGTGGGACCTTGTGTGAGCCGAGGCCCCAAGGCCCCAGCTCATGTCCCGTCAGACTTCACTTACAAAACACAGACGCAAATACAAAGTAAGAATTTCCAGACAGCAACCCCAGAGCACCAGACCCAAGAGGGCTCTTCTGAGCGGGAAGACCTGTCGACTACACTGGGCACACACCCGTGATGCCCGTGAAGCTGACCCCAGTCAGGGCCTAGTTTGCAAGGGGCTGGGGGCTGAATTGATCCAAGAATCCAGATGTCTCACGCCTGGAGGTGGAGGCCAAGGGACACTTGGGGCCCCTGAGGGCCTGGGGATTGGGGTGTTTGCAAGGCCAGGACTCAGGAGCACCACATCTGGATCCTCAAGGAATCCTGGGACAGGACATCCAGGTCCTGAGGAGACGGGGACCAGAGGGATTGAACGCCGAGTTCCAGAGAGGACTGAAGGGGGAAAGCCCTGTCTCCACAGTGACAGCCGGGAGTGGGCGGGGCTGTTGTGTGGAGTCCCAGAATAGGCACCTGACGCAGATTAGGGATCAAGGAGAGCTTCTTGAAGGAGGGGACACCTTGGGTGAGACCTTGAGGATGCAGAGTTCTGTCTGCCTCGTTCACCACTCTCCCCACTCCTCTGCTTCTTTTTCTCATCAATTTACTCAACCATCGGATGCACCCTCAATACCCACTTTGCACTAGGCCCTCTGCTGTGTGCCAGGGATCAGACAGTGATGGAAACAGCCCCGATCCCTGCCTCCTGGGGCTCCCATCCAGCAGGGAGATACACTCATCAGCAGTGATGGCCCAGAGTAGTCAAGGCCATGATGGGGGCAGCACAGGCAGAGTGATCAGGGCAGGGATGGGAAGCCCTGAGCAAGCATCTGACTCCGCCAGGAGAATCAGGGAGGGCTTCCTGGAGAAGGAAACATCTGAGCTATGACCTAAATGATGAGTAGGAGTTGGGTGGAGTGGGGAAAGGAAGAGTATGTACGAAGACTGAGGGGTGAAAGGGAAGCTTTTTTTCCGTGGAATGAAATGTGCCCTACGGTGCTGAGGACACGGCAGTGACCAGGACAGGCCTGGCTCCTCCCTCATGGAGCTCCCAGTCCATAAGGACACAGATCCATCACCAGTGATGACCCAGGGTGTTCAGGGCTAGGACAGGGGAGCTCTAAGGGGGTGGAGGTGCCTGACCCAGCAAGGAGAGTCAGGAAGGGCTTCCTGAAGGAGGCGACATCGCAACTAAGACCTGAAGAAGCAGGAGCCAGCTGGTTAGGGTAAGGCCACAGGGAATACATGTGCCAAGACCTGGAAGGCAGGAGCCTAGGAGTTCCCAGAAATTGCCAATAGCCAGGTCAAGTCAAAACGGGTGGAAACCCACAAACTAAAAAAACAAAATTGCCCAAGACTAAGGGCGCATGCGTCCCCATCTCCCTCCCCCAGCCTTGACCTTAGAGTCAAAGGCCTCCATTCCTAAGAGGGGAGAACTGGCTGTGGGACGCTTGGCTCTGAGGTCCCCATAACTCAGATTCCTGCCTGGCCCCAGACGCCTGGGCTGGAAACCACAGCAGCAACCACTGTTTTTCCTCCATGTTTAATTCGGTATCACAGGAGCACCAATAAATAGTTCCTTCCCGCCCCGTCAATCCTCCTCCCGGCCCAGGGCACGGCCCCAGGTGCTGGCTTCCCGTCACGGGAAGGCGCCTGCAGCCCAGAACCCCGCGGCTCAGGCCAGCCCGGCCGCAGCGCCCGCACAATTCCCGCGAGAGTTCCAAAGGGGCGGGGCCTCGCCGGGACGTCCCCCCAAGGGGGCGGGGCCTTTCAGGGGGCGTGGTTCTCGTCGGCTGCGGTCACGATGACGTCCATCCAGATGCGCATGGCCTCGGGGCTCGGCGCCACCATGTAGAAAAGGCGTTCGTAGGTTTTGACGCAGAACGTCAGGCGAGGGTTGGGGCTCTGGAACAAGTAGCGGAGTGGAGGTGGTTAAGACAACACGTGGGTTCGAATCCCAGCCTTGCTAATTACAGGCTGTGTGGCGTTGGATAAGTTACTTAGACTCTCTGAATCTGTTTCCTCATCTGTCTTCCTAAATAATGCCACCTATCTCGTTGGGTTATGAGGATTACATGAACTAACACAAGACGGGGCTTAGAATTTTAGGAGCAAGAGGAAGTTAAAAGGAGACGACAGGTCCTCTTGTCCCAGCCTACCTTCTCCTATATTAGAAATATGAGCATTCAAATTTCCCCTCCCCAAAATCTAGGTCCCCCTAGCGGAAAGCTGGTGTCTACAGTCCATTTATTGAGAACCTATTTGCCAATCCCAAATTAAGTAAATCCCTTACATCCATTATCTGTTCTTAACCTTCTCAACTCTGAGGAAATGGGTTGAAGTGGCCCATTCTGCAGGTGAGAAAACTGAGGCCGGCAAAGGGAAGTCATTTTCCTGAGGTCCCACAGCTGGGATTCCAACTTACTCTCTAAAAAGCCATAGTTGGCTGCTCTCCTTCTAAACACTGAGCCAGCTGCCAACATTTAAATTCCTGGCACCCCACTTTTATAAAGGTTCCAATTCCTGAGCTCTCTAGGGAAAAGCGTATGATGTGACACCATGGGGCGCATTCCCACTTGGCAGCTGTGGGCAGAAGCCGAGAAGGGATCGTCTCCTTTAGATGCTCCTGAGCCGCCAGGGTCCTCGCCCTGCTCTCTCCAGGCATTTATCCCCAGCGTGGCATCTGAGTTTGCCAAATTTTTGCTCTAAACATTTTGCTCCAAGAACAGTAACCGTGGCTGAGAGCCAGAGACTGAGCTCTTCATTTTTGGTCACTGCAGTGAAATGACCTGTTGGTCCCCCGTGCTGGATGGAGAACCCTGAGACTGGGGGCTGTGGGTGGCCTTTCCCGGGGACAAACCGCAGCTTGATGGCAGGGGCTCGGACCAGGAGGGCAGGGCGGCCCCCAGCGGGGCTTCACCTTGAAGGCGCAGCGTAAGTGGTCATAATAGACCTCCTCGATGGCTTGGAAGTAGATGACGCCTTTCAGCTTGGTCTCTTCCTTGTCTGACAGAGGGAGAGAGAAGGAAACAGAGTCAGTGAGAGGGGTCTGTCTGTGTGTCAGGGCAGGGGTCACTGGGCCCAGGCCCCAAGACTGGTGTTGGGGTGAGGAACATGGTGACGGAGTCTGAAGGCCCCAAAAGTACTGCGGTTGGGGGGTGAGTGAATGTTGATGGCACATGGGAGACGGGTGTGGAGACTGGACAAGACTGGGGAAGGAGGTCCGGGGACCTGGGATCCTCGGTCCTGGAGTTCCTTGGTCCCAGAGAAGGCAAGGGACTCAAGGAGAGGGTCAGAATAGGAGGAGGGGCCTGGACTTCTGGGTGTTGGGAGGGAGGATGGGGCTGGCGATGCAGCTTCAGACCCTCCTGAGGGCACCCAGGTACCCTCCTGGGTATCTTAGGAAGATGGGGTCTGCGAGCCAGAATTGTACAACACATCTGTTACCCAGGACGGCTGGGTTGCTCAAGGAGGAAGGGGCTGGGCATCTGGACTCTTGGGTCCTGGGAGAAGAGGGGGCTGGGGATCCAGACCCGTGGGCCTAAGGGGGAGGAGGGGCGGGACCCCTAGGTGTCCGGGGGGAAGGCCTCCGAGTGGACTCCTCCCGGGTCCTGGGGGCCCACGGCGGCCGGCCGGGCTCACCTGCGTAGTAGGCCAGGCGGCGGGCCTGGCGGTCAAAGCAGAACCAGCGCTTCCTCCAGGTCTTGATGCGGCCGCCCATCTTGACAAGGGGTCCGCGGCAGCAGCCCCCCGACACCCCCACGTGCGGGCAGTTTTCCGGGTTGTGGCCCCATCGTTCCAAGTGCTGCCGGAGATCCAAGACCCTGGGGCCTGGAGGGTGGGGTGGGGTCGTGGGTGGGGCCTGGGGGGTGGGGGGAGAGAAAGGGGCAGCTGACCACCTAGGGTCAGGAGGGGGTCCTGCCTCCTGGAGTCCCGGGGGGAGCCAGCAGGGCTCCTGTGCAAGGTCTGCCACAGCCTTTAAGCAGTAATATTAACAAGGGCGGTCACGATAATGACTCTGGCAGCTACATTTATAGGTTATGACACACTGCCCAGGGCCTTCCCAGCATCAACTCCGTGACTCCCCACGGCCACCCTTAGCACAGGGCTATTAGGAGCTTCATAAATAACCCACCTGAGGTCACAGAGAGCTTCTAGGTGGCAGAGCTGGGATGCGAACCCAGGTCTTCCTGACCCTAGAGCTCACCCTGAAACGCCAGAAGCATGTCAGAAAAGTGAGGGACCCATGGGCCACAGTCCCCAAAGTGGGACCCTCATATACGGCCTCTGTAAAACAGGGACTATATTTGGTCAAGCGACCAAAACATGAGAGCACTGTTTCCATTATTATTATTGTTGTTGATGTTATTGTTCTTGTGATGAAATTAGTGATTATTCTCTGTGCTGAGCACTTTATAGGTATAATCCCTCTGCCCCCTCAAACTCTCTTGGGGGGGTAAGTACACTATTAGCCCCATTTTACAGATGTGGAAACCAAGACTCAGAGAGGTTAAGTCACTAGGCCCAAGTCACACAGCCAGAGCTGACGGAGCCAGGACTCAGCGAGCAGAGCCGGTCATCTCAGGTGGCCACAAAGGGGAGAAGAATTAACACAGTGAAAGGTCTACTGTTCCGACGCCCAGCCTCATCATCCCTGTGCTTCCCACAGGACCCCTGCAAAGAGGGGTGTGATGGCCGTGGTCACACTGAGGCTCAGGGCGCAACACCTCAGGCTTCAGCACACAGACAGACCCCCCTGGGGATTGTGGGAAAATGCAGACTGGGATTCAGTCACTCGGCGGTGGGGGTGAGGCTCTGCACGCCTATCGCGCTCCCAGGGACGCGGATGCTGCGGGTCCACGGACCACACTCTGGGTTCAACTGAGAAAACCGAAGCAAGGCCAGAGCAAGCAGGGAGGAGAAAGAGATGAGGCTCCTTGGATGGAGGCGGGGAGAGCGAGGAGGAGGGGAATCAGGAAAAGCCGGGGGGATGCACAGGAGGGGAAGGGATGCTTAAAAAGGCCCCCAGTGGGGCCTGGAATCTTCTATAGGTCACCTCGCCAAATCCATATGGTAACACTATCACCACGTGTATGGAGGCTGCCACCATGTGTCCGGCATGGTGCCAAGCGATCACTTCGTTTCCTCTCCAAAACCCACGACTGTCCCCAGTTGACAGAGGGGGGAAACTGAGGCTTCTAGAAGGAAGTGACTCCCCAAGGTCACCCAGGGAGGATGTGGCAGAGCGGGGCTCCGATCTAGGAGAGCACAGATGAGCTTGGGACCCTCAGCTCTACCACTGCCCACCTGTGTCACATCCACAGAAGCCCTGCCCCTCTCGGGGCCTCAGTTTCCCTGTGCTGAAACCTGGGCTTCTCACAGCGCCCTCCTCACGGGGCGGTTTTAGGGCTGGGCTCACTGCTGCCCGGCTCGCCACCCCAGGATTCCCAGAGAAACGCCTGCTCCCCTGCACGAGAAGGCAGCTCGGGGTGTGAGCGGGGGTGGGGGGACAATGCAGACAGCAGGGGGGCTGTTTAATAAATGATGATGCCAGCAAGCAGGAGAGCTTCATTTTTAATGAGGCAGAGCTTATGCCTGACAACGGGAAGGCTCCACCACCCTTCCTGCTGTATTGCACAGCCCGGCTCTTATCAGCACCTGGCCTGCTAGGTGTTTCACTTATTGATGCTGCTTTTTGTCTCTCTGCTCTGGAAACATCAGCTTCCCTGAGCGCAGGGACTGTCACTTGGGTCCCTGCTGCCCCCCCAGGACCTCCCCCACAGCAGGCCCTCCATAAATACTGGTTGAGATGAATAAGGAAAGGACACACGGTGGAGAAACAAAAAACAGGTTGAGAACAATGTGCCCGTTAACGGGGAAATGAATTCACAAAGCATGGTTTGATCAGGGTATGTGGAAAAGCATAAAAAAGATTCAAAGGCCCCTCAACAGAAAACACCAGTGCCTCCAGAGGTGTGGTGGGGACACCTTTTTTTCTCTACGCTGTCATGTTCTTACGACAAACATATTCGTGCTATTCGCCTGGGTAAAAATAAAACTTTAATAAGGAACCGGCAGCTAAATCTAGAATGTGAGAAACTCGACATGATAAATGACTCGATTTTTTTCCACAAATAAGTGGCATTATTTTAAACAAGTGGAGGGGGAAGACTCTTAAAGATTAGAGATTTAAGAGACATTTTAATCAAATGCATTATGGGCGACTTGTTTGGATCCAGATTCAAATAACCAGCTATAAAAAGACATTTCGGAGGGGCCAGGCCTGTGGCATAGTGGTTAAGTTGGGTGCACTCTGCTTCAGTGGCCCAGGTTCACAGGTCTAGATCCCAGGCATGGATCTACACCACTCATCAGCCGTGCTGTGGCTGCGACCCACATATAAAGTGGAGGAAGACTGGCACAGATGTTAACTCAGGGCTAATCTTCTTCAAGCAAAAAAAGAGGAAGATTGGCAAGAGATGTTAGCTGGGGCTAATCTTCCTCAGCAAAAAAAAAAAAGAGAGAGAGAAAGACATTTGGAGATAATTAGGGAAATGTGAATATGGACCATGTGTTAGGATAATACAGAATTATTAATAATCTCATAAACTTATCTATTGGATGAAATGATAGAACATCTGGAGTTTGCTGTAGAATATTCTACTGTAGAGTGGCAAGTAGGCGAGGAATCAGTAAGTCAAAGTTGGCAAGTAAAACAAGAGTCAATCCTGACCATCACTGAAGCTGCTCGGGGTCCATGGGGGTTGATTAATCCGTTCTCTCTACCTTTGCCTACGCTTGAACATCTCTATAATAAAAAGGGTTTTATAGAAGAAACCAAAATAAATAAATACAACACAATTTTAAGTGACTTTTTTTAAAAGTCCCCAGCCTGTAGTTGCCTTCACTCTACTGTAACTGCTGACATCGTCACCCACTTACAGAAGAGGAAACTGAGGCAGAGAGAAGTAGAGCCTGTTACCCGAGGACAGACATGACCATAATGGGAACAGAAACTAGGTCTTTTGAGTTCCCCTTCCCTTGCCAAGCCCAGGACACTTTCCTGTGTCATTGGAGGAGAGAAAAGGGAGAGATGAGAAAGGACAGTGGCCAGGGGGCGAAACAGTGCAGAGACAGGTAGGGGTGAGGGCAGGGGGGCACTGACCATGATGGCAGGTATAGCAGGGCCTGAGGAACCTTCTGTGCTCTTTCTCATCCCCTCCTGTGGGTCAGGATGAAGGAGTCAATGAGGATGCTAACCAGTAAGAAGTGGGGAAAAATGTACTGGGTTCCTGAGTCTGAGGGAGGAGGGGCTGGGGGCCTGGACCCCTGGGTCTGAGGGAGGAGGGGCTGGGGGCCTGGACCCCTGGGTCTGAGGGAGGAGGGGCTGGGGGCCTGGACTCCTGGGTCTGAGGGAGGAGGGGCTGGGGGCCCGGACTCCCAAGTCTGAGGGAGGAGGGGCTGGGGCCTGGACTCCTGGGTCTGAGGGAGGAGGGGCTGGGGCCTGGACTCCCAGGTCTGAAGGAGAAGGGCTGGGGGCCTGGACCCCTGGGTCAGAGGGAGGAGGGGCTGTGGGCCTGGACCCCTGGGTCTGAGGTAGGGGCTGGGGGCCTGGACCCCTGGGTCTGAGGGAGGAGGGGCTGGGGGCCTGGACTCCTGGGTCTGAGGGAGGAGGGGCTGGGGCCTGGACTCCCAGGTCTGAAGGAGAAGGGCTGGGGGCCTGGACCCCTGGGTCAGAGGGAGGAGGGGCTGTGGGCCTGGACCCCTGGGTCTGAGGTAGGGGCTGGGGGCCTGGACCCCTGGGTCTGAGGGAGGAGGGGCTGGGGGCCTGGACCCCTGGGTCTGAGGGAGGAGGGGCTGGGGGCCTGGATTCCCGGGTCTGAGGGAGGAGGGGCTGGGGGCCTGGACTCCTGGGTCTGAGGGAGGAAGGGGCTGGATCTCCAGACCCTAAGGAGGAGGGTGGGGTCTCACCCTGGCCTTGAGCAGCCGCTCCCTCTCCGCCATGGCCTGCTGCAGGAGCCGCTCCATGCGGGCGATGTCTGGGTGGACGGCCCCACAGCTGGAAGAGGGAACAGAGACCACGGCAGTCACAGCCGGCCCGGCCTCTTCCCCCCATCCCCCCACTTTCCCTCTGACGTCTCACCTATTCCCGGGGCCACAGTTCAGCAGCTGATAGAGGGGGTGTCTCCGGGAGTCTGCGGCTGCTGGCGGGAGGGCCGAGGCCTCCAGGGGTCCTGGAGGAGAAAGGATGGGCCCAGGAGGCTGGGATTCTCCCTAGTCCAAACCCCTCCACCTCTCCCCACAACAGGCGTCTAGGTTCCTCCATCCTGCGCTGCAGGAAGGGTGGTGACGGGGGAGGAGGGTGGGCAGTGGGAGGGGTCCTCACCAGTACAATGGAAGGACAGAGGTCGGGGGGATCCCCTCTGGCTTGCCCTGTCTCCCCTCTTCCGGGGCAGGCTTCCAGTCCTCTGGAGGCCGATGGAGCCCTGAAAACACACAAGGCCCGTGCACACAGGATAGGATGCTCAGTGTCAACCGTGAGTCGGAGGTCTGCCAAGTAACACCATCGTCTAACTGGCGCCGATCAAAAAGCTACTGTAAACGTGATGCTGAGTGAAAGGAGCCATCACAAAGGACCACACAGTGTCCCGTCAGAACGGGCAAGTCCACAGAGCAGGAACTTAAGTGCTCGCCAGGGGCTGGGGCCAGAGAGGGATGAGGGGTGACAGCTAAAGGGTGCAGGGTTTCTTCTGGGGGTGATGAGTATGCTCCAAAATTGACGGAGATGGGCTGCACAACTCTGTGCATACACTAAAACCCACCGAACTGTGCACTTTCAATGGGCGAATTGTGTGGTATGTGAATTACATCTTGATAGTGAACTGAAGGTATGTGAATTACATCTCGATAAAACTGTGAAAAAACCAACCAACCAACCCGCGTTGGTAGGGATGTGGGAAACCCAGATGCTTTCCCACACACTGCGGGGTCGGCAGGGGGGTTCAATGGGAACAACCTAAATGGAGGCCAACTTGGCTTTTTTTTTTCCATGACAAATACATCAACTTTTGAGCCCTGATTCCACTTCTAGGACTGGATCCTATGGATACACTCATACATGTGCAAAATAGCCTGAGTTCAAGGTCATCTCCCGCAAAGCCGCGAGACCACCTAAGTGCTCATCAGCATGGGGCGGTAAATAAACCAGGGATTGTCCGCACCCAGAGAACTCCGCAGCATATAAAAAGGAGAAGGACGCTCTTTTCTTTATATCCAGATAGAAACTAATCTCAAGATGAAAGCAAGCACAGAACAGTGTAAAGAATATACATAATGCACAAAAAGAGGGGGAAGGATACACAGGACCGACTGTGTCACCGCAGAAGATCCCCAGGAAGACATGCAAAATGGGGAACCCTGGCCACCCCGGGAAACAGCGGCGGGAGAGTCGTTTCTCTGAATGTACCCCGGCGCACTTTGAACCTTGAATGAGGGGAATGTTAGCTTTTAAAAAAAAAATAAATCTGACGCCTAAACTCAACCTGTGTTCCTGCACCAGAAAAATTTTTTTTGTTTCTCTAGAAAAAACATTAGTGGGACAACTGACAAAACATAATAAGATCTGTGGATGTTAACAGTATGGTCTCGATGTTAGTTTCCTGAATTTGATCACCGGACTGTGGTTATGTAAGAGAACAGCCTTGACCTTGGGTAATAAATGTAGAAGTATTTAGGGGTAAAGGGGAGTCATGCTCCAGAAAAGAATCATAAATTGAGTGTGTGTGTGTGCGCGCGCACAGAGAGAGAAAGAATAATAAAGCAAATGTCACATGTGGTAAAATGCTAATTACAGAATCTGGGTGACAGGTACACAGGAATTCTTTCTACTATTTCTGTGATTTTTCATGTCTTAAATTATTTCAAAATTAAAAAATTACCAAAAACTGAAAATAAACTTATTTGAGAGTAATAAATAAAGATATAAAAACTGAAATCATTTTTTTAAAGAAAAAACAGCAACAGCTCTGCATGGATAATAAAGAATAATGAAAATAATAAGTTGCAGGATTTGAGTACCAAGAAGGATACTCATGGCTATAGATCATAACTCATCAAACATATTTAATCCGTGAGTTCATAATAGTAAAGGAAAAATCAAGTTGGCTACCTTGAGAGGATGCAAGAGAACCAACTCTTAAAATTTTTAAAAATTTTTTTTTGCTGGGGCTGGCCCCGTGGCCGAGTGGTTGAGTTCGCGCGCTCCGCTGCAGGCGGCCCAGTGTTTCGTCGGTTCGAATCCTGGGCACGGACATGGCACTGCTCGTCAGACCACGCTGAGGCAGCGTCCCACATGCCACAACTAGAGGAACCCACAACGAAGAATGCGCAACTATGTACCGGGGGGCTTTGGGGAGAAAAAGGAAAAAATAAAATCTTTAAAAAAAAAAAAAAAAAAAATTTTTTTTGCTGAGGAAGACTGGCCCTGAGCTAACATCCATGCCCATCTTCCTCTACTTTATATGTGGGACTCCTGCCACAGCATGGCTTGCCAAGTGGTGCATAGGTCCACAGCCAGGATCCGAACCGGCAAATCCCAGGCCGCCAAAGCGGATCGTGCAAACTTAAACACTGTGCCACCAGGCCAGCACCCAACCAACTCTTAATTTTGAAGACGGGTGAATAAAGTGAAACCATCCAGCATTCTTCCTGCCTTTCCTACAAAAACCATACCCCTGGGTAACCAAATATTAAAGGAAGACAAGTCTGTCTCTCTTTTTTCTTTTTTTTTGAGGAAGATTAGCCCTGAGCTAACAGCTGCTGCCAATTCTCCTCTTTTTGCTGAGGAAGACTGGCCCTGAGCTAACATCCGTGCCCATCTTCCTCTACTTTATATGTGGGACGCCTACCACAGCATGGCTTGCCAAGTGGTGCCATATCCGCACACAGGATCTGGGCTGGCGAACGGTGGGCCGCCGAAGCGGAACATGAGCAGTAAAGAGAGCAAGGGGACAGTTCCCCCCACGGTCGCAGTCAGCAAACCATGCCTGGGAAACTCTACAGAACAGCCATTTGGTTTCTTCACCAAATAAATCGCAAGGGGACAAAAAAAGAAATGGAGGGGGGATCTATGGATTAAAGGAAACTTAAAAGAGAGATCCACCAAAAAGTATGACAAAACTATAGTGTTTAGCGATAGACACCTAATGGACAGAACTTTAAAGAAATGTAAGACAGATACTACCAGAAATGTGGTTATTGTAAGGAGGCAGCTGAGGGTTGTCATTGAGGGGGCAAGCAGTGGCCTTCTGGAGTGGCTGCCACTTGTATCCCCTGACACAGGTGGCAGTTACTGAGTGTTCTTATATAATAATTAAGCTGTGTGTGTGTTTGATGGGATTTTCTATATGTGTGTTATTTTTCATAATAAGGTTTGGTATTTTTTTGGTGAGGAAGATTGGTCCTGAGCTAACATCTGTGCCAATCTTCCTCTATTTTGTATGTGGGACCCTGCCACAGTATAGCCTGATGAGTGGTGTGTAGGTCCGCACCCGGGATCTGAACCCTCGAACTCCAGGCCGCCAAAGTGGAGCATGTGAACTTAACCACTATGCCACCGGGCGACACCCTATAATAAAGTTTTTAAAAACAGTAACAGCTGGGGCTGGCCCGGTGGTACCGCGGTTAAGTGAGCACATTCTGCTTTGGCGGCCCGGGGTTTGCCGGTTCAGATCCTGGGTTTGGACGTGGCACCGCTTGTCAAGCCATTCTGTGGCAGGCGTCCCATATAAAGTAGAGGAAGATGGGCACGGATGTTAGCTCAGGGCCAGTCTTCCTCAGAAAAAAAGAGGAGGATTGGCAGATGTTAGCTCAGGGCTGATCTTCCTCGGAAAAAAACAAAAAACAAACAAAATAAAAACAGTAACAGCCAACATGTATCAAGTGCTCCTTATGTGCCCAACAGCGTACCTGGAACTCTGCAGAGCCACCTAAGCTTCTAAAAGCCCTGGGAGTCAGGATGGTTCGCGCCCCTTGACAGAGAGGAAGGCCAGTCCTGAGTTCCTCTGCACTCTCTCCTTCCTTCAACCCATATTCCCAGCACTTTCTGGCTGAGAGAACTCAGAATCTTGGCACTGAGGAAACAGGTGAGTAAGATGGACCCAGGCCTTGTCTGCATGCCATTGACGCTGTAGGAACTGAACAAGCCATCACACAGAGTGTGTCATCAGAAATGCTGTGAGTGAAAAGAATAGGGTGTTATAAAAGAGGACCTTCCAGACGCTGACCCTAAGGCCCAAAGGATAAGAGTTGACCAGAGAAGACTGAGAGGAAGTGTTCTAGGTGGGAGGATCAGCAAGTGCAAAGGTCCTGAGGCAGGAACAAGGAAGGGATATTGGCAGGTCAGCACTCCTGCAGCTGCACAGAGTGAGTATGGGGAGAGTGGTGAGAGGTGGGCAGGGGCCAGATCATGTAGAGACTTGTGGGCCACGGTGAGGAGGCTCGGGGGCCCGCTGAAGGCTTCTGGTGGGGAGGACTGAGGACGAGGGATGAAGACGGAGACATCAGGGAGGAGGTGGGTATAAGATCACAAGAACCAGAGTTGAGGGTTGGAGTGGGTGGAAGAAGGATAATACATATAATAATACTAGTCATTGTAATTATAATCAGAGTAACAGCAGCCCACCGACTGTGTGTCAGGCACCCACTAAGCACTTTAAAGCATTTAAATGCATGCTGTTATTATTCCCATTTTGCAGCTAAGTAAAGTGAGGCACAGAGACGTGTCTAGGTTCAGCCAGCTAGGCTGTGGCAGAACAGGTATTTGATCCCAAGCAGTCAGTACTCTTCGCCATCCCGTGATGCGGGAAGTCAGGGGTGAAATTGAGAAGGGGTGAATAGGCCTCAGAGGAGAGAGAGGAGGGGCAAGGAGGAGTAACGGGTTCATTCACGCACTCATGCATCCACTTGTTCATGCTGCTCTGGCTGAGTCAATAATACTCCCTGGTTCTCACATGCTCTGAGGTCCCCAGTGCTCCCTCTGGAGGAGTGCTAAGCAGGGTGCCCACTCGGATTCTGACGGGTTCCTGGGGACCCTCATCTCCCAAAAGGCACAGGCTGGGGAGGCAGGCAGACTTGGCTCCTGCCTAGCTCTGCCCCTTACTGCGTGTGACTTTGCGATCATTGCCCTTCTCAGGCTGGATTCCCCTCAGTGAAGGGAGGACCGTCCCGCCGCCCTGCACACCTGGTGCCAGGGGGAGAGGAGATCCACGTCGGTGGGGACAGGGGCCCCCGGGCCTTAGAAGACCCGTGTCCACAGGAGCCAATAACTCAGGCAATGACTCCACAGGAATGGACACGGCTGCCCCACCAAGGATTTACAGATCTGTGATTGACTTATAAGGGTCACCTTCACTGTAGGTCATGTTGCCTGGCAACACAGCTGGCGCCCCACCTTATCAGGCTTCCGCGGAACCAGCTAGAAAGTTACAGATCTGCTAACCGTTTACTCAGACAATAACAGGACCCACTTCTGCAGGTTCTTCTGAGTGAAAAATGGAATGATAGATTATTTATACACACACATACATATTATACATATAATCTCAGGAACATATATATATTAGGTTGAACCATCTCAAAATGTCAATATTTGACTGTTTCTCACCTTCAAAGAATAGCAATTCCATATGGTTCGAAATGACAAAATGGGCTTCGAGCAGACCCTAGTCTACTTTAAGCTCTCAAAAATGATTATTTTATTATTATATATTATTATAATAATATATAATAATATAATAGTATATATTATAATAATAAATAATATATTATATTAATATATTAAATAAATATATATTTATATATTTTATATATAAATATATTTTTATATTTATATTTATATATTATACTTACATAATATATAAATATATATTATAAATAAATATATAAATAAAATAATATAATTATAATATAATATAATAATATATTAAATAATAAATAATATATTGCATATGATACAATATAATCGACGACTATATGTTATAACAGACAATATAATTAATTAGACAATAATTAATGTTACTGTTCTTGAGTGTACAAAGACACACATGCACACACAGGGGTATTCGTGACAGCATTGCTTAAACTGTAAAAGCCTCAAGTCACAATCACCACGTGCAGAGGAGGGCGGGCTCAATGCCCTACGTAGAACCATGTGCCACGTGGACGCCCAGAGTGGGGAGACCATAGGCTCTGAACACAGAGTCCCGGGTTCAAATCCCGGTTCTGCCACATAAATAATTAGTAAATGTATTAATTAAGTAACGTCACCTCTGCCTCAGTTTCTTTCCCTATAAAATGGAGATAAGAACCTAGCTGGGAGAGTTGCTGCAGAGACGGAATGAGTGAATCCGTGTGAAGCATTTAAGCAGCGCCGGGCACACTACCAGGACTCAGCGGATATTAGCTGTCACTATTACTGTTATTGTTTATATTGTTATTATTACAGAGTCATTAAAAATGATGAAGCAGGGCTGACCCTGTGGTCAAGTGCTTAAGTTCTCGCGCTCTGCTTCGGCAGCCCAGGGTTTCAAGGGTTCGGATCCTGGGTGTGGACTTAGTGCCGCTCATCAGGCCACGCTGAGGCGGCATCCCACGTGCCACAACTAGAAGGACCTACAACTAGAATATACAACTATGTACCGGGTGGCTTTGAGGAGAAAAAAAAAAAAAGAAGATTGACAACAGATGTGAGCTCAGGGCCAATCTTTAAAAAACAAATGACGAAGCAGCTCTCAATATATCAATAGAAAACAGTCTCCATAAGAGAGTGTTAAGTTAGAAAATAAAAGCAACTAGTTAATATACACACTTTTGAAAAAGACATTTACAGGCTGTCACAAAAGCCACCAATCTAAGCGCTCCCCCCAAACCCACACAACTGAAACAAAATCTTCTTCCTCTGATCGTCCCTCCCACCTCATGCAGGGCCTCTGACACTGTCTACTCTGTTGCATTTTAAGAAGTTAGTAACGACCCATTCATGGAATGTTTTCACCCATTAATAAGGTGGGGCACCCAGTTTCAAGATGATTTGGAAGGCAGGACCCTGGGGAGGGGCTGCGGGGGAGCTGGGGGTGGGGGGTAGAATTTCTTATCAATCCGCCCCGTTGGGTCACTTTTAAAATTCCCTCTTGGGAGCATAAGTTCCCACTTTGCCAGGGGAGGAGTGGGGTGTGAGTCAGAAGAAAGAAAAATAACAATAAAGCTGGAGGCTGATAAAAATAAAAATCCCCTTTGATCATCTTTCCCTGTCCCCCATGCCCCATGCAGAGGAAGCCACAGTGGAAGTTCTGCAGACGCAGTGACCAGACGGACAGGTGGGGAAACAGAGGCAGTGGGGGGGCACCTGCAGGGAGCTGTGAACCGAGAGGAGGCAGGAAGAGGCGGCGGTGGCAGTGTGGGTGGTGGGGTCCTGGAGCACCAGCAACCGGCGGTCTGTCTTCTGGGTGAACAGGAGCTGTGCGAGGGGTGGAGGCTAATGGGAGCTGGAAGGATCTCATGGGACCCACCAGTTCCCGGATGCTCGGGCCCATGCCTCTAAGGCCAGCTCATTTCTCAGATGGAAAAATGAAGGCCCAAGGTCACAAGAGCTGGAACATGGTCTTAGTGAGAAGGGCTGTGGGCAGACTGCTGGCTCCCTGAGGAGGAGGGGCTGGGCCAGGATTCCTGGTCCCAAGGGTAAAAGGGATTAGGGGCTGGGAATCTTGGATCTCAGGGGAGGAGGGGCTGGGGGATGGACCCTGGGTCTGAGGGAGGAGAGGCTGGGGGATGGACTCCTGGGTCTGAGGGAGGAGGGGCTGGAGGCCTGGACTCCTGGATCTGAGGGAGGAGGGGCTGGGGCCTGGACCCCTGGGTCTGAGGGAGGAGGGGCTGGGGGCCTGGACCCCTGGGTCTGAGGGAGGAGGGGCTGGGGGATGGACCCTGGGTCTGAGGGAGGAGGGGCTGGGGGCCTGGACTCCTGGTCTGAGGGAGGAGGGGCTGGGGGCCTGGACTCCTGGTCTGAGGGAGGAGGCACTGACAGGCACACGAAATCCCCGTACCTTAGTGAGGGCCTGGTTGGGCTCAGAGAAGTCCCCACCCGGGATTCCCTGAAGGTGATTCAGCTCGAGCAGTCGGCTCCGTTCCTAGGGGAGGGCAAGACATCGCCGGTGACCACACCTCAGAGTCAGGACAGCCATCCCAGCATCTTTCCGTGATGCCAGGAGACACCTGGGGACAGGAAGGGACGGGATGCCGCAGGCGGCAGTGAGGACAGGCGGCCAGGTCTCGCACGGGCAGCTTACCTGCGTCAGGGCCTGAAGGGCCTCCTCCTTCTTCCGGCTCAGCCCCCGGCTCTCAGCGGCCATCTGCTCCCCCAGCGACTTGAGCTGCTCCTCCAAGACCTGGATCCGGCGCTGCAGGGCACCCCCAGAGCCCCGGTTACTCAGGCTCCCGGGGTCCCCAGCTGGCTCCCACAGAACCAGGTCCTCCTTGAGAGCCTGGGGTGTGCTCCACCCCAGAACAGAGACCCTGGGATCTGGGTGCCTGGGAAGGGCTGGGGGACTCAGAGTCAAGCTCCCTGGTAGCTTCTTCCCTCTTGGGACCTAGATGAGACCTGGGGTGGGCTGGAGGGGATGGAAGATCAGACACACAGACAGAGACCGAGGGAGACAGAGACCCAGAGAGAGTCGTCGAGAAGAGAGAGTGAGAGAAAGGGACAGACGGAGAGACAAACCAGAACAGATACAGAAAACAAGGACCAAGACAGACGCCAAGAGACAGAGAAAGGAGACAAGAAAGAAACAGAACAGAGACAGACAGAAGCTGTGTGCGACAGAGGAAGGGGAAAGAGAGAGAGACAGGAAAAGATCCAGAAACACGTAGGGAAAGGAGACCCATATCAGAACGGTCTAATCCAAAACTCTGTGTTAAATACAGTCAGATGTGTCGCCTTTTCCAGCAGGACTTGTCAGACCCTCTAATGTGAAGCTCCCAGAAGGACTGGTGGAAGTGTCCTTTGGGACGAGGGTTGAGAGGCACAGAGTGTAGTGGAGAAGACTGAGCAGGTTCAGATCCCAGCTCTGTCCTTCCCAAACGAGGTGACCTTGGACAAGATCATTTGAGCACCTTGACCTTCAGTTTATTCATTTACAAAAGGGAAAAAATACGACTTGCCTCGTAGGATGGTTGTAAGGATTCAATGAGCAAATACTCATGAAACCTTTAAGACCATGCCTGGCACATAGTCATTGCTCGATAAATGTCAGCGGTGTTGTTACTGCTCTGAAGAACATGACACAGGTAGGAAATGAGGACAGAGACAGGGTCACATACGGAGTGGAGGAGACAGAGGGGAACAGCGAGGGAGGCAGGGCCAGGCCGGCCTGACTCACCCTGTGCTGCGCCACGCTGGCCTGAAGTTCCCGGGCCTCGGGGTCCAGCGCCCGGGCCCCGGGGCTGTCCCGGTCGCCCTCCTCCCGCCGGCTCTCCCGCTCCAGTTGCTGGAACTCCAGGTCCTCGTAGGCACGCTGGGCCACGTCCAGCTGCTCCCTCATCTGTGGGTGGGAACCCCAAAGGGCTGGAGGCCTGGAGTCAGGGGTCCTGAGGGGTAGGGGTCTCGGGGCCTGAACTCTTAGGTGGGGGAGGAGGGGACTGAGGGCCTGGGCGTCTGGGTCCTGGGAGAGGAGTGGCCTGGACAGCAGGTCCCTGAGCGAGTCCGGGGGGCCCCCACCTCCTGCACCCCCTGCATAAGCCGCTCCCGCTGGTCCTCTGGCTGTGACTCGAGCTGTCCCTGGGCCTCCTGGAGTTTCCGGCGCAGACCCTCCACACGAGCCCGCTCCTGGCTCAGCCGCCTCTGCTCCTGAAAGGACAGCCAGCCTCTGAGCACAGAAAGGGAAACAGAGGCCCCAAGGGCCAGGGCAGCCGGCTCACAGACCTCTGCCTGGGGTGTTGGCTCCAGGAGGGCAGGGACCCCGTCTGTCTCAGTCACTCTTGTACAGGCCTGTCCCAGAGTAGGCGCCAAGTAAATGGTTGTTTAAGAAATGAATGAAAGAATGAATGCAAAACGTATCCATGCTGGGTGATTGAGACTGGGGCCCAGAGCAGGGTCGGACCCAGGCCCTACGCTCCAGGTGGGGACACAGCCAGTTACAGCCTGGGACAATCAGGACAGTGAAACACAGAGACTACAGGAACCCTGAAGGGGGAGCAGTTTCTACTGGGGTAATCCAAGGCTTCCTGGATGGGAGGATTTGAAGGTGAGCCTCAAAAATCAGGGAGCATTCAGACCTGGGGACAAAGAGGGAGCTGGAAGGGCATTTTGGACTGAGGGAACAGCATGTCACAAATGCACCATGAAGTTGAAAAGTACAGGAAGTTTAGAGGGCAAACTCAGGTCAGAGAAGAAGATGTGGTGGAGGGAAGACATGGGGAGCTGGTAGGAGACAGCAGTGGAAAGGCGGGTACCACACAGCTCACATCGGGTTTCGTCAACCAGGCGGAGGAGCCCCTATCCTGGGGCAATGGGGAGCCAAGGAAGGATTGAAAGGCTAGAGTAGGATCTGGGTGTGGAACGATTCCTCTGGGAGATGGATTCAAGGGGGTGAGACCAGCTCTTTCATGAGTCCTCCAAACAATGAGGATGAGACCTAAACTGGGTCTGGGCAGCGAGGACGCAAAGGAGACGGACCAGAGAGAGAGGTTCAGGGAGCAGAGACAGGACATGTTGACTGACAGGCTTGGGGTCAGTGAGAGGGAGGTGTGAGGAGAAGGGCCAGGATGGCGGCCTGGTGACCAAAGGGACAGTGAGATAGAGACAATGTGGAAAAGGGAGTTGCTGAGGTCAGTTTTCTATCCAAAATACAATGATAAGGTGAATGATAAGGGGTCAGATGGAAGAGGGGCTGTGAGATGGACTCCTGGGTCTGAGGGAGGAGAGGCTGGGGGCCTGGACTCCTGGGTCTGAGGGAGGAGGGGCTGGGGCCTGGACCCCTGGGTCTGAGGGAGGAGGGGCTGGGGGCCTGGACTCCTGGGTCTGAGGGAGGAGGGGCTGGGGGCCTGGACCCCTGGGTCTGAGGGAGGAGGGGCTGGGGGCCTGGACTCCTGGGTCTGAGGGAGGAGGGGCTGGGGGCCTGGACTCCTGGGTCTGAGGGAGGAGGGGCTGGGGGCCTGGACCCCTGGGTCTGAGGGAGGAGGGACTGGGGGCCTGGACCCCTGGGTCCTTGGGGAGGAAGGAGCATCTAGGACCCAGTATCCTAGGAAGCAGCACACACAGGTCTAGATTTCAGGAGGGAATCAGGGTTGGGAGAAATATAGGTTCTCTGAGCGTCAGTGAAGACCCGGACCCAGCCACAGGAAATTGCCATGTACATGATAAAGGCAAAGAAAAAGACTGATAGAATTACAGCGCCCATTTTCCAACCTATAATGATAACCAATCCAAGCAATGACCACCGAGAGATCTTAAAGCTTTAGGTAAACGATTCTTATGAAGGGATCAGAGCGAGCTCGCTGAGGTCTGGACAGCCAGAGAGGATTTCCCCCGACTCGGCGTGCGGGAAGTACTAACGCGCATCTGAGTCTGATCCAGCCTCGACATGCAACCAACACCTGCTCGCACAAGAGGAACACAGTAAAGGACATCACAGGCACACAGCCAGCCCCTCCTTGACTGAGAAACAGAAGACTTGGTTTCTCCAACAAATCGTATGGGGAGCAAACCATACAGTGAGCAGGAACCATCAAGGTGAAACAAGACATACGAGACATTTCAACCAATTACAACACACTCGCCTTTTGGGGGCCTGATTCAAACAGCCAGTGGCTAACTGGCCTTTTTGAGACAATCTAGGAAACATGAAAACCAACTGGAAATGAGACGACATGAAGAACTTAATTTTTAAGGGGTGATGATGATATCGTGATAATCTTTTTAAAAAGGAGTTCTTATCTATAAGATAAGAACTAAAGGATTTACAGGCAAGATGATGTCTGGGACTGGCTTTTAAAATTAGGGACCTAGGCACAGGGAAGCAAATTGAGGGATATGAAAAAAGAACAGAAGATTAATCACAGCTGAAGCTGGTGAGCACCCCACACCGCAGCCCCCTGACTATTCTATTTTCGTTGGTTTGACGTTTTTCACAACATGACATTTAAAGAGCAAAGAGAGATTGACAAAGGAAGAGGCCCCGGTGAGTCAGGCCCCAGAATCATGGTGGGGAGAGAGGGGGAAAACAAGGAGAGGCATCTACCACACACACCCCTCCCCGCCCCCACCCAAGTATCCATATTTGGGGAATGGGGTCACCCCATGGGCCCAGGTCCCAGGAGCACCACCAGGAAAATCCATCCGACAAGGAAGGAAACTGATGATGAAGACCACGCAGGCCAAACGGACCTGTTCCCGCTGCTCCTGGGCGCCCTGCTCCGTGTCCACCTGCTGCCCGAGCAGGTCCCGGAGCTTGTCCTCCTCCCGCCGAGCGGCCACTCGCTCCCCAGCCAGCTCGCCCCGCAGCAGGGCCACTTCCACCTCCATCTGCGGAGAGAATGCGAGGGCTGGTGCCCAGAGGCCTGGGTCCAAGGACGGAGGGGGCTGGGGGCTGAGACTCCTGGGTCTGAGGGCGTCCTGGGAGCCTGGCCTTGCAGGTGCCCAGGAGTTGGGGCCAGACTTCCCCAAGGTCCGCAGCCTCACCTCGATCCTCAGCTCCTTCCTCTGGCGCTGTAGCTCCTTCACTCTTTGCTCCATCAGGGCCACGCGAGTCAGTGCCTCCAGCTGCTGCGCTCGAAGCCGCCGCGCCGCCCCTCGCACCCCTTCCCAAGACTGGGAGGATGCGGGGGGCGTGGCCGGGAGCTGCACGGGAGGCGGAGCCTCCGCCTGAGGTTGAAGAGGGCGTGGTCAAGTGGAGAGGCCTCGCCCCCCCGGAGTCACCAAGTAGGTCTGTTCCCCACCACACACGCCCCTCAGGGGCTCTGAGTCGGCCTGACTCAACCACCGCGCTCTTATACTCAGTTGGGGGAGGGTGCAGGTCCGGGGCCACCCGGCCCCAGGAGCAGGCCCAGGGGCTCGCCGTCCAGGGAAGCATAAGAAACCCATTCAAGGAAGGCTTTTTTCTCCATCCAGGTCCCCTTCTCTGGGCATCCCGTCCTCCTAGGCCCTGGACCTCTCGCTCTCTCTCCCGAATCTCTCTGAGTCTTGCCTCCTGTTTCCCTGGACTTGGTCCCTCCAGCCCAGTATCTGTCTTCTGTCTCTGCATCGCTAGGTCTCTCTCCCCCTCGGAGTGTCGCCCTCTCTCAAGGTCTCTCTGTCTCTGTTTCTGTCTCTCTGAGCATCTCTGCCCTTTGTTTCTGCGTTTCTGTCTGCGTCGCTATTCCCATCTCTCTGAGTCCCCGTCTCTCGATCTCTCTCTCTCTCTGGTCTTTCTGTGTCTCTGTCTCTTTTGGGTCTCTTTGGGTCTTTGTCTCTCAGTCTCCCTGTCTCCGGGTCTCTGTCTATCAGGGGGTATAGAGGTCTCTCGATGTCTCTGCTTCTCACTCTGAGTCTCTCTGGCTCCGTCTCTGACTCTCAGGAGTCTCCATATCTCTGAGGCTCTCTTTCTGTCTCCGGGTCTCTGTCTGTCTGGTCTCTCTATACCTGTCTCTCTGTGTCTGTCATCCGCTCGGGTCTGAGTGTGTCTCTGGGTTCCCCCGTGGCCCTCGCCCTCCAGGTCCCTCACCGCGTCGCGGCTGCTCTCCGTGCTGCTGCCTTCTCCCACTTCTTCCTCTTCCTCTGCCTGCTGCTCGGCTCCTCGGCCGCTCGGACGCTCCGCCGGGGCCTCGGGCGCCTCCTGCTCGCGGGGGTCCTCGGGGTGCTCCCGGGACTGGGCAGCCCCTTGGGGCCGGACCTCCGCGTCGCATTCCAGGACCGACGGCGGCTGGGTCCACTTTTCGGGGCTGCTCGGCGTCCCCATGGCCGCTCGGTGCTCCTGCGGAGTGGGCGGGGCCCGAGGCTCCGGGGGCGTGGCCTGGCGGCGAGGGGCGGGGCCCGAGGCCAGAGCGCGCACCCGACGGCTCTGCTCCAGGAGGCGGGGCCTAAGGGTTCAAAGGCTGGAGCTGAGCATCCCGGGGGCGTGACCTGGAGTTCCTAGGGGCGGGGTTCGGGGGGGGCTCCTAGGGCGCCACGCCCCCGGAGGCGGGACCGGAATTTGAGTCCCGGGTCCTAGCCCGCCCCCTACCGGCCTCTTCCTGCTATCCAGGTGTCCAGCCCTGTACGCTCCCGGCAGCCCCGCGCAACCCTTGGACCACCTTGGAGCGACCCCGTCTCCTTCTCCCTCGGGGACTCAGGAGTCCCAGCTCCCGCCCCCTCCTCCCCGGGGCCAGGTAGTCTTGGCTCCGACCCCAATGTAAGGGAGCAGCGCCCATGCCATCTCACCCAGGGGTCCGGGAATCGGGGCTCCTAGTCTCCCCGTCTCTGGACGAACCAGGGGTCTGAGTCCTCTGCTCCTCCCGGGAGCGAGATTCCCGAACTCCCGCCTCCTCCTCTCCCGCAGACCCAGGCGGCCGAATCTCCGGCCCCCGCCGCCCCGGCAGCCCCGGCCCCCTCACCGGCTCCGGCGCGCTCCTCTGCGCTCTGGGCGCCGCAGTGTCTGCCTACGAGACAGGTGGCTGGGGAAGAGGGAGGAGAGACAGGCTGCTCGGTCCCCCTCCCCAGCAGCCCGGAAGTGGAGGGGGGGACAACAGGTCCAACAGCTCCCAAGGGAGGAGGGAGCGACCAGCTTGCCCCACCCGTGGCGGCCGCGGCCGGCCGTGGCAGGCGGCCCCACCAGCACCACCCTCGGGAAACCCAGCATCACGACCCCCCTCTGCCTCCAGCTTCGCAATTCCTGCCCCCTGGAGGGCCAGGCGTTCTGATCACCTATGTATCAGCGCCTCCCTAATGCCCAGACCCTGGGAATCCTGAAAGGAAGAGGGGAACAGAAATAGGGGCCTCTCCCCTCTAATAAGCCCTTTAGAAGGGCCCCGACCGGTTTGGGGAGCTGGGCAAGGGGAGGGGGTGCCCTGAGCTGAGTCAGAGACCCACCCAGAGACAGGGGGAAGTGTGGCCCCCCCACTTTGCTACGGGGTGAAGGGCAGAGGTTAAAGGTCTCAGCCAGACCCTTTCCTCCTCTCTGGGCAAAAACAGGAAAATAACTAGCATGTGAGAAGGGACTATTGGATGTTAGGAGCTGTGCTAAACACTTTATACACGTTAATTTAATTTTGTCCTCACAGCGCACGAGAAAGGGATTTCCATCTCCATTTTATAGTTGGGGAAACTGAAGCTGATGGGGGAAAGTGTGCCCAAAGTCTATACATGTTGTTAACGTTAACTCCAGATTTGTTCTCTGGAAAATCCATGTTCTTAATCATTAGGCATTCCGTCACGCCAAGCCAGGAAGTGCCTGGAAGATCATCCCAAATGACAGTAACAATAATAATTAACACGGATGGGAAGTGCACCCTGCAGGGAGTGTGCCAAACAACTCATACGTATGGACTCTCTGATCGCCCCAACACCCTGTGATTAGTGTTATTACTGGCATTTTACAGATGAGGAAACTGAGGCCTGGAGAAGGGAAGTACCTCATCCTGGGTCTTGCAGGGGCAAGTGGCTCAAAGTCAAGATGGAGTTCTAACCCAAGGAGCTGAGAAGCCCTGCGCCAGATAGCTGTTGGCTTCTGATCTTATGAGTCAGAAAATCTCCTCCTTCCGGGCTCCCTGGACCTTCACCCTGCCCCACTCCCTGGCCTCTGCAGCGACCCAAACTAACCACCTCAGCCCAGAAACCCAACTGGTTCCCCCAGGAAACGGAGAGAAGGCAGATTCAGAGCAAAACAAAAAAAGATTTTTATTTAAGAAGTTCGAGGGGCTGGTGAGGGAGGGGAAGAGGAGAGAGACTGCCGTGATGACACCTCTCCCCACCCCCCTCCTAGTGCATTCTTAACGGATCTGAGCACCTGACAGAGACCTGGTCACGAAGGGGCTGTCTGGATCCCACAGCGCAAGTTCGCTGGGACAGCAAAGTCTGAAAGGGAGAAGCCAAGGGTGAAGCTAAGGGGCCAGGCAGAGCCTCCAGGCTGGGGACCCAGAAATCTTAAGAGCCCTTCTCTTTGGGGAAACTAGAATTCTGACCCTGAGGCCCCTCCTCCCTCAGACTCAGCGGTCCAGGCCCCCAGCCCCTCCTCCCTCAGACCTTGAGTCCAGGCCCCAGCCCCTCCTCCCTCAGACCCAGGAGTCCAGGCCCCAGCCCCTCCTCCCTCAGACCCAGGAGTCCAGGCCCCCAGCCCCTCCTCCCTCAGACCCAGGAGTCCAGGCCCCCAGCCCCTCCTCCCTCAGACCCAGGAGTCCAGGCCCCCAGCCCCTCCTCCCTCAGACCCTGGAGTCCAGGCCCCCAGCCCCTCCTCCCTCAGACCCAGGAGTCCAGGCCCCAGCCCCTCCTCCCTCAGACCTTGACTCCAGGCCCCCAGCCCCTCCTCCCTCAGACCCAGGAGTCCAGGCCCCAGCCCCTCCTCCCTCAGACCCAGGAGTCCAGGTCCCCAACTGCTCACCTATTTGCTGAGGCTTGGGCAAGTTCAGGTTGTCCATGACCTTGACAAACTCTTCACAGCTGAGGGTAAGCCTAGGGTTCAGAGTCCGCTCCTCCTCCACAGTGGACACTGTGAGCCCTAGTGGCCAAGGGAGGGGGAGCAATGTTGACGGGTCCAGTGTCTCAGGCCTCCCAGAACTACATTTCCCAGGAAGCCTCAGGATGCCTCTCCTGACTGGGACTCACAGGCTCTTCCCAATATGTTCCTGAGACCTCTTTCCCTCCTCAACAGGCCCTATGGGAAATGTAGTTTCCCACAGTTCCCTACGCTCTTTAGTGAAGTCCCAGGAAAACTCATGCCCTCTGCAATTCTACGAGTCGTAGTTTCTACAGCCACACTCAGTACACCTAAAAGCACTTGATCTGTTTGGCCAGAGCACTCTGGGAATGGTAGTCTCCACGCCCCATGAGGATTATAGCAGTTGGGTGCTCCTTCTAAAACAGTTAAGCCCCACTCCTCCTCCAGGAAGTCGTCACCGTGGTAATCATGAGCAGGGTAGATCAGACAGTCTCCTGGAAGTGTGAAGATCTTTTCGTGAACCGAGTGGTACAAGGTCTTAGCACAGCCTGGGGACGGAAAGCTCAGAGGTCAGTGTGGATCAAGGGGAGGAGAGAAGCCCCCTAACCCCTTCCCTCAGGAAAAGGGTGGGAGGATACACTCACTGTTGGCTAAAGCCTCTCCCTCATTTCCTGCCAGTACCCCACTGTCTAGGTAGAGAAGGAGAGGGAAGGGCATTCTGGGCAGGTGGAACAGCAAATACAAAGAACTGGGAACAGTGAGAAATTCAGCATGGCTGTAAATAAGGTTGGAAAGAGACCCTGAAGCACCAAGGAGCTGTGCCCTCACTCTGGGCAGGGAAGCAGGACTAGAAGGTGAGAAACTGAAGACACAAGGCCAAGGAGGAGAATGGAGCCGTGGTGCCGACCAGAAGCTCTGAGTCCTGAGCTGGAGCAGGGGTAAACCTCTCTGGAATGTTCTTCAACCTTTCACTTCAGCCTAAATCCTTCCATTTCATGACTGTGTTAGGGAATGGATAAAGGGGAGGTTAGGAGCCGCAGAGAGAAAAAGACAGAGACCAAGATGGAGAGAGAATGAGACACGGAAGAGGAAGCCAGAGGCAGCCTGGGGATCTGGTTACCCACGGCCGGCTCATTGTGGTTCCATCCTTCCTCTCTCATCCAGCCCTCACTCTCCTCCCGCAAGGCAACTACGTCCTTCCCATCTAGTGCCAACCCCACATTCACACACACACACTCAAAGGGCAGCTACGCCCTGAGATTCTGAAACCAAACTTCCTTCCCACAGCGAAACTCTGGAATCTAACCGCCCCCAGCAGCTAAACCCCGAATGTAACACTCCCCACATGCAATTAAACCACTGAATCTAGCAACTTCCTAGCAGCTAAACTCCCCAATCCTCCACATCCTCCCTCTGCCACACCTCCAGCAGCTAACCCCCTTACGGGCTTTTAAAATAGGTCCACGAGGGGCTGGCCCCGTGGCCGAGTGGTTAAGTTCGCACGCTCCGCTGCAGGCGGCCCAGTGTTTCGTTGGTTCGAATCCTGGGTGCGGACATGGCACTGCTCATCAAGCCACGCTGAGGCAGCATCCCACATGCCACCACTAGAAGGACCCACAACGAAGAATATACAACTATGTACTGGGGGGCTTTGGGGAGAGTAAAGGAAAAATAAAATCTTAAATAAATAAATTAATTAAATTAAATTAAATAGGTCCACGAACTCTGTGACACTGTTCTCTTCAAAATGTGACTCTTAATTCCCCTCACTCAGACTTAGTGGTCTGGACTAAGTGACTTGCATCTAATAAACAGGATATTACAGAAATGACGGAGTTTAACTTCTGAGACTAGGTCATTTCAAAAAATGTTAGCGCTCTATCAGTAGGTCTCTCTCTCTCTCTCTGATCATTCCTTCTAGGAGGATCCAGCTGCCACGTTGTGAAGACACTCGAGCAGCCCCATGGAGAGGTCCACGGGACGAGGAACTGAAGCTCCTGACAGCAACCAGCACCAGCTTGCCAGCCATGCGGGGGGGCCGCCTTGGAAGCAGACCCTGCAGCCCCAGTCAAGCATTCAGATGACTGCAGCCCAGGACAGCAGCTTGAGAGAGCCTGAGCAATCTCATGAGAGACCCTGAGCAAGAACCAGCCGGCTAAGCTGCTCCCAGAATCCTGACTCTCAGAAACGGTGTGATATAATAAATGCTAATCATAGTTTTTTTCTTTCTTTTTTTTTTTTTTTTGAGGAAGATTAGCCCTGAGCTAACATCTGCCGCCAATCCTCCTCTTTTTGCTGAGGAAGACTGGCCCTGAGCTAACATCCGTGTCCATCTTCCTCTACTTTATATGTGGGATACCTACCACAGCGTGGCTAAGCAGCACCATGTCTGCATCCGGGCTCTGAACTGGTGAACCCCGGGCCGCCGACGCAGAATGTGCACACTTAACCACTGCACCACCAGCCAGCCCCTAATCATTGTTTTAAGTCACTAAGTTCTGGGGTAATTTGTTTCATAGTAATAGATAATTAACACACCCCTGAACCTAACTGTCCCCTAACCCCTCAATCTACCTGTCCCTCATCAGCTCACCCCTGAATGAACTCTCCTCCAACTCCAGCAGGTAAACTTCTTCAATCTACTCCTGACCGCCTAAAAGTCTAACACGCATTCATTAATTCTTGCAACTGCTACCTAAGACCCTGGCACGCACATAAGTATACTAAGATCTCGGGCTGGGGAAAGGGGCCTGTGACCTTGCTGGAAGTCCGTCCGCCCACACCCCCGGATGAGCAGGGCATCTCCAGTGAAGGCCATGCTGTGGTCATTCAGGACGAAGGTGACACAGCCTGGGGTATGGCCGGGGCTGGCCCGGGTCTCCAAGGCCTGGCAGAGAGAGAGAGACAGACAGTCACCAACAAAACAATGGCTCTGCCCTCATGGGGCAATTGTTCCCAGAAGAGCCCACCCCAGGGTCACATCTAGATTATCTTTTTTTTTTTTTAAACGTTCCTATTTTTGTTTTTTAAGATTTTATTTTTTTCCTTTTTCTCCCCAAAGCACCCGGGTACATAGTTGTATATTCTTGGTTGTGGGTCCTTCTAGTTGTGGCGTGTGGGACACTGCCTCAGCATGGTTTGATGAGCAGTGGCATGTCCGCGCCCAGGATTCGAACCAACGAAACACTGGGCCGCCTGCAGCGGAGCGCTGGAACTTAACCACTCAGCCAGGGGGCCAGCCCCTTCATATTTTTTTTTTTAAGATTTTATTTTTTCCTTAGATTATCTTTTTTTGATTAAAAAAATTAAGTTAGATTCCCAGAATGAAACCTCCCACCAGAGTAAACTCCCAATGAATTAAAAACTTAAAGCAAGAAAATAAAATCGTAAAACTGTGATGACAACAAAAATACAAATGAATATGTGATCTCTGGTTAGAGAAGAATGTTCAAATGCGATCCCAAAAGTCACACACTATTAAGTAAAAGATCAGTGGTTTGACTTTAAATAAATTTGAAGTTTCTGAATGGCAACAACATCATGAACAAAATTGAAAGGGAACCAAAAGGGCCAACCCCCGTGGCCTAGTGGTTAGGTTTGGTGTGCTCTGTTTCAGCAGCCCATGTTTGCAGGTTCACATCCTGGGCGCAGACCTACATCACTTGTCAGCCATGCTGTGGCGGCGACCCACATATAAAATAGAGGAAGATTGGCACAGATGTAAGCTCAGGTCTAATCTTCCTCAGCAAAAAAAAAAAAAAAAAAAAGTATTATAAACTGTGACTAGCCGTAATATATAAACAGCTCCTAAGCATCAATAAGAATCCTCAAAAGAAAAATGGGCAAAAGGAAAAAATAAGCAATTCATGGAAGAGCAAATACACAGTCAAAAAACATGTGAAAAGATGTTTAAGCTCCCTGAAAAAGAAAGAAGAGAGAGATTTAAATTTAAAAACCCTTATTTTTTACCCACCAGATTGGCAACTGTCAGAACTGCTTAGGATGTTTGAAGCAAGCCCCTACATTTCCTGGGATGTGGGTGCAGCTCAGCATTGCCATTTTAGAGCAGCTTAGCAGTGTCTATCAACATCTCAAATGTGCACACTGTCTGGCTCCTCAAAGCCGCTTCTGAGACTCTGCCATTACGAATCCCGGACACACTGTGCAAAGCTGCCCACCCAGGGTCCTTGTTATCTAAATCCCCACACCCAGTTCCGGGAAGCAACTATCAGAAGACATTAACCTAATGATCTAACAACCACCTACAAGATTAGTTCCCACTCACACATGACTCCTCCCTTCTTCATAGAGGCCCCTCCCACTAATCAGCATCCTTGTCCAGGTCAGTCATCTGCTGATTACTGAAGGACACCATGTGCAGACCCTGTTCCCACACCCCATATCCATTCTGCCCTTCCCCGCCCACAGGTCTCCAGTTTGGTTTGGGGCATCAGAGTGCTCAGCCAAGCATTTCCCCAGCCTCCCTGGCACCTTGGGTGGTCTCTGACACAGTTCTCTGGCCAATGAGATGTCAGTCAGTCTCCTGAGGATTTCTGGGAAAACTTTTCCTGATAAAAAGGACTGGCACCTCCTCTTTCCACTTTATGTGGTTCTGAGCACAAGGTGTGATGGCTGCAGCTGTAGCAGCCACTTTGCAACCATGAAGGAAAAGCCAAGAAAATCCCACAAATGAGAGTGCTGCCGAATCAAAAAGAGTAACTGCCATCTTCCAAATTTCTTGTTATAGGGGGAAATTAAACTCCTATTTATTTAAGCTAGTGTATGAGGTTTTCCACTTACTTCCAGCCAAACACCCTCCTAATTCATATACAATAGCATATCTGTGCAATGCAAAACAAGTGCAAAGCAAAATCAGAAATCTTGCAGAATCATGTGGGAAAAATCACACCCCTCAAAAATTAGCATTACCTTTTGGTGGTAGGAGGGGTGATCTTTCACTTTTTATTTTGTATACTCTCTGATTTTTTCTCTCTTTTTTTGAGGAAGATTAGCCCTGAGCTAACATCTGTGCCCATCTTCCTCTATTTTATATGTGGGACGCCTGCCACAGCATAGCTTGATAAGCAGTGTACAGATCTGTGCCCAGGATCTGGACCCGCGAACCCCAGGCCACTGAAGCAGAGCACCCAAACTTAACCGCTAATCCACCAGGCCAGCCCCATGATTTTTTTTTAAACAAAAAGCACCAATGTCTTTTTAACTGAAAATATGGACGGATATTCAGGACTAATGCTGAAAATATTTAACTGCAGTTATAGCGTGGGTAGCAGCCAACCAGCAGGACACCAGCTGTCAACAACAGGTGCAGTTAGACAGAGTACATATGTGGTACCTAGATGCAGGATACAGCTAAGTATACATATACGACATATATGTGTGTATGTCTATAAACTGCACAAAATTTTCATATCAGTTGAACAAAATCCTGCTTGCCACATGGATCGAGATTTCCTAGGCCCTTGGTGACGGAGCCGGTGTCACAAGTGGCTTTGCTGACCATCAGCCTCCCTGTTTATCTGACTTTTCCCTTCTCTGGAATATCTAGAATCCATCCCCCCTCTCTCCAACCCCACAACCCTGCCCATCTCGGGCCTCATCCTCTCGTGCTTGGACCAACCACCGGCCTCCTTCCTGGCCTGCCAGCCTCCAATCCATCCACCCATGACCCCGAGGGGATGTCCTACTGCCCAGATCTAGACCTGCCCTGCTCTGTTCAAAACTCTTCCTTTGCTCCCATTGTCCCCAGGGCAGAGTTCTCGCTCCTCGGCCTGATTTTTGAAACACTCCAGCTCTGGTGCCTGCCCACCTTTCCAGCCCGATGTCCTATAACATCCTCCTTTCCCCAACACGCCCAGTTACTATGAACCCCGGGGTTGTTTCCAGAAAGCACCAGGCTTTTCCACACCTCTTTGCCCATGCAGTTCCCTGTGCCAGGGACGCCATTCCCGCTTCTGCCATCAATCAGGTCTACTCCTTCTCGAAGAGCCCTGAACCTGACTGATCCCTTCTCCTGTGCCAGGCGCTCTTCCAAGTGCTTGACATGACTGACTTCACTCAGCCCACACACATCCTTATGAGGTACGTGCCATTCCTGTCCCCATTCAACACATGAGGAAACTGAGGCACGGAATGAGAAGGAGAATGAACAAACTATAAACCATACATGACAATATAGATGAATCTCACAGCCATAAGGATGAGCAAAAAAAGTGGGCTATGCGCAAGAGTGGAGTGGCGTGGAATGGAACAGAACGGAAAGGAAAGGAATGCAGTGAGATATCTCAGAGCTCCTGAGACACAGTAATGGTGAATGGTATTTCATGAAGCTGAGGTTTCAGTCCTGAATCCAGATGTAAAAGACTGACCTCTTGGCGAGGGCGCATGGACTAGTGGTGCAGAACAGTCTCTGGAGCCAGATGACAGGGATTTAAATTTGGCTCTGCTATTACTCGCTATGTGACCTTAGACAAGTTACTTCACCTCTCTGGGCTTCTCTGCTGATTTGTACAATGAGGATAATAATCGTGCCCACCTCACAGGACTATTATAAAGATTAAACTATTTCATGTATGTAACAGCACTTTAAAAAATGCCCCTGGGGAAATGCAAATCAAAACTACAATAAGATATCACCTTACACCCGTTAGAATGACAAAAATATCTAAAACTAATAGCAACAAATGTTGGAGAGGTTGAGGAGAAAAAGGAACCATCAAACACCGCTGGTGGGAATGCAAACTGGTGCAGCCACTATGGAAAGCAGTATGGAGATTCCTCAAAAAACTAAAAATAGAACTACCATACGATCCAGCCATCCCACTACTGGGTATTTATCCAAAGAGCCTGAAGTCAGCAATCCCAAAAGTCCTATGCACCCCAATGTTTATTGCAGCACTGTTTACAATAGCCAAGACGTGGAAGCAACCTAAGTGCCCATCAACAGATGAGTGGATAAAGAAGATGTGGTACATATATACAATGGAATACTACTCAGCTGCAAAACAGAACAAAATCATTCCATTTGCAATAACGTGGATGGACCTTGAGAGAATTATGTTAAGTGAAATAAGCCAGCGAGAGAAAGATAATCTGTGTATGACTCCACTCACATGAGGAATTTAAAACTATGGACCAAGAACAGTTTAGTGGATACCAGGGGAAAGGTGGGGTGGGGGGTGGGCACAAAGGGTGAAGTGATGCACCTACAACATGACTGACAAACATTAATGTACAATTGAAATTTCACAAGATTGTAACCTATCAATAACTCAATAAAAAAAAAAAAAATGCCCCTGGGGCCAGCCCAGTGGCCTAGTAGTTGAGTTCACATGCTCCACTTGGGTCGCCCAGGTTCACTGGTTCAGATCCTGAGCGTGGACCTACACCACTCATCAGCCATGCTGCGGTGGTGACCCACATACAAAATAGAGGAAGACTGGCACAGATGTTAGCTCAAGGTGAATCTTCCTCAGCAAAAAAAATAAAATAAAATAAAGCCCAGGGCACAATAATTGCTATGTAAGAAAAATAATAGGAATGTTTTAAAATTCAAAAAACACTGATCTAGTGGAACTACAAGGCCTCCTGGGTTCAAATCCTGGTTCAGCCACTTTCTCAGTATAATTTTTGGGCAGGTCACTTTCCCTCTTCTGCACTTCCTTCTCTGTGAAAGGAGAAAAATAATTCTGATCTCACTATGCGGTTATGAAGGTTGAATGAGATCTACCTGTCAGTGAGGACATAGCGGAGGCCGAAGGGTCAGATCAGCCATAGATGGGTTTTGTTTGGACTGCTCCGTAGTTATTATAAATCTGAATTTGTTGACTACCCTTAAAAAGTGGAAGATTTCTCAAATTACATATATTTGCAGCTTCTATTTTAAAAAAAGGAGGAGGAGGAGGAGGCCTGGCAGTAGACAGACTACATTCCTAAACATGAATAATCAACTTGAATTGCACAGTGGGTGTCCGCCATAAATGGGGCACCCACCCTAACATTTACCACAGCCTCCACCACTCCCTGCTGCCTGGCAGCGATATTTGTTTCTGAAAATCCTGTGAGATAAATGCTGAGAAAATGCAATGACAGAGCTTAGCACACTGCCTGGTGAGAAGCAATCACTCTATGTTTGTTAACTATTGTTAAATTATTATTCTCATTAACCAACACAAAAATATCTACAATCTACTTCAGTTGAGAGCAAAGAGAAGTTTTAGATCAAGTTAAATGACAACAGGAGGAAACAGACACATCCAGAATGCAGACGTTCTACAAGACAACAGGCTGGTGGCTTCAAAAGTCAATGTCATGGGGCAGAAAGGGTACAAAGCTGCTCTATTTCAAGAGACTAAACAGACAGAACAGCAAAGGCCATGTGTGAACCTCAACTGCATCCCAGTTCCCAAAAGCAGCCGTGAAAATGATTCCTGGGCAACTGGAGAAATTTGAACATGGGCTGGATTTAAGAATTATTGTGTACTTTGTTAGGTGTGACAAAGATTTTGTAAAGGAATGGGGCTCAAAGTGTAGTTGAGGGAACCCTGGGAGTCTGCAAGATCGAAACTACTTTCATAATAGTATGAAGAGGCCTTTTGCCCTTTCTCTTGCTCATTCTCCCATGACAGTGCAGTGGAGTTTTCCAGAAGCTCCATGACTTGTGATGACATCATTCCTCTGACAGGTGATGGAATGTGTACTAGTGTGTTCTTGTGTTTTTAAAAAGTCTTAGTTTTAACTTCTAATACAGTAAGTATTTTTTGGCATATCTGAATAGTTACAGTTTGGGTTTTTTTTTAAAGATTGGCACCTGAGCTAACATCTGTTGCCAAGCTTTTTTTTTTCCTTCTTCTCCCGGAAGTCCCCCAGTACATAGCTGTATATTCTAGTTCTTCTAGGTGGGACCCCGCCTCAGCATGGCCTGACAAGCGATGCCAGATCCGTGCCCAGGATCCGAACCAGTGAACCCAGGCCATGAAAGCTGAGCCCCGGAACTTCACCACTCAGCCATGGGCCGGCCCAGTTTTTTTTGTTTTTTGTTTTTTTCTTACTGAGATACAACCGACATATAACTAATACAGTAAATATTGATAGATAGCACCCACATAAACAAAAGCTTCTTGGGGCCCTCCAAAATTTTTTTAAGACCAAAAAGTTTGAGTTTGAGAACCGCTGATACAGGAAAACATCTTTATTCTCAGAAGTCTTTAGAAGTGAAATATCCTCAATTTAGCTTTTGACGGCTGAGGGAGGAAAAAAAGTGAGAAAGAAATAAGGCAAATGTAAAAATGTCAGCAGCTCGTGCACATCAGGTGAAGGGCATGAGGATGTTAATGGCACTATTAATTCGATTTATTATAGATTTGAAAATATTAAAAATAAAAGGGGGCGGGAAACCTAACATCCTGACTTCAGGCAGCCTGAACCGTTCCTGAAACTTGTTGAGTGATCTTTTCAACCTATTCATTCTCCCCTTCCACGACGCATCAAATACCAGAGACAGCTGCACAGCTGTTACTCCGTTTCCTGCGGCAGCGAAATTAGCGTCCGGAAACTAATCCATCAGCTAAATGCAACACACAGGCGATCAGCGCATGCGCGCAGCTCACTCGCCTTGCGGTTCCCACGGCCCATACTGCCCCCTGCTGGCAGGTAAGCTCTCAGCTCCTCTTCCCTTTGGTCCCCAAGTTTGTTTCGCTTCCTTATTCAAAAGTCCTTAATCCTGATATAACCATCCACAGTTTCTATACCTTTTAAAGTCGAAAACCTATAACGTAGCTTTCCATTGTAGCTAAATATTCTGAACCTCCACCAGCTACACTTTCTTCCTTTCTTTTGTGAAAAAAAAAAAATTAAAATTATTTGCTCTGTTTAGGGGACAGTGTACCGATATCTATAACCTGAAGCATCAAAAAATAAGATGGAGTGATGGATGGATAGAGGTGTATGCTGCAGAGTTTTCTTTCAACTTTTCTGTATGCTTGAAAATTTTCACAACATGTTGGGGGAGAAAAGACATTCCACAGTTCAAATATTCAATTCCACATAGGAGGAAGCACTGAATACCTCACATGGCCACCTGAGGATCACCTGTGAGCTTTTAAAAGCTACGGATTCCCTGTGTCTGCCCTGAACAGTTAAATCTGAATCGCTAAAGTGTGTGGGGGAGAGGAGCGATCAATATCTTGAACAGCACCTCTCTCGACCAACATATTTAAGAGAAGGCTTTCTGCCGCCCATCCCAGGAGCTAAAATGTTCAAGTCTCAAACAGTGCTTATTAAAACAGAAAATTCCTTCTACAAGGAAACCGTCAAATTTGGCCCACTGTGAACGTACAATGTACAACTAGTTCAAAAACTCGTTCGGCAGTTTCTACCGAAGTTAAACCTATGTCAACTCAATGATTCAGCAAGTCCACGTCTTGGAAACGAGGGTAATGTCCACCAAGAGATTCGTACACGAATCTTCATAGCAGCATCATTCATAATTGCCAAAAACTGGAATCGGTTTTCAAAAAGAGAATGGATACATTGTCACAAATTCACACAATGACATGCTCTCCATCCCAGCTTGGTAAACTATGGCCAGTGCCCCCGATTTGGCCTGCCGCCTGCTTTTGTAAGGCCTGAGAGCTAAGAATGGTTTTTACACTTTTTCACAGTTTTTCAAAAAATCAAAATAAGAATGCTATTTCAAGATACGTGAAAATTATTGAAATTAAAACTTCAGTGGCCATAAATGAAGTTTTATCGGAGCCCAGCCATGCTTATTCATTTGTGCATTGTATACAGCTGCTTTCACACCGACTGGAGAATTGAGTAACTACGCAGAGCCCATATGGCCTGCAAAACAGAAAATATTTACTATCTGGTCCCTTGCAAAAAAAGTTTGCCAACCCCTGCGAAGTAGCAATGGAAGGAAAGAACTGTAAATATATACAATGTTATATAGAGCGAAAGAAGCCAGACACAAAGAGTACACATTGTATGCTTCTTGTTTACAAGTTCCAGAACAGGCAGAACCAACCTATGATCAAATGAGTCAGAAGAATGGTCCCGTAGCAGGGGCATCAATGACCGGGAAGAGGAACAAGGAAGGCTTCTGGGGTGATGGGCATGTTCTGGATCCGGATCTGGGCGGTAGAGACTCAAGTGGACACATGTAAAAATCTACCGAGCTGCTTCTGTACAATATGTGCACTTTGTACCATATAATATGCATGTTACAATTCAGTTTTTAAAAGTGGGAAGATGAAAATGAGAGAAAGAAAAAAAACGTGCCCATCTCCAAAGGTGTATAGAGAACTCAAAAGAAAACTAAACAAAACACTAAGTAATCATAGAGACAGACAGTAACAAGCATTGGCAAGAAGGTGGAAGAAGTGGAACCCTCGTACACTGCTGGGGGGAACGTAAAATGGTGCAGCCACTCTGGAGATCGGTTTGGCAGTTCCTCAAAATGTTAAACAGAGAGTTATCATATGATCCAGCCATTCCATCCTAGATACACACCCAAGAGAAATGAAAACATCCACCCACAGAGAAACTTAGACATGACATTCACAGCAGCATTATTGCTAATAGCCAAAAAGTGGAAACAACTCAAATGTCTATCAACTGATGAATGAATAAATAAAATGTAGTACATCCATATAATGGAATATTCTTCAGCAATAAAAAGAAATGAAACATTAATCCATGCTACCACAGAGATGAACCTTGAAAACCTTATGGTCGGTGACAGAAGCCAGTCACAAAAGACCACACACTGTATGATTCCATTTCTATGACATGTCCAGAATAGGAAAATCTACAGATACAGAAAGTACATTAGTGGTTGCCTAAGGCTGTAGGGTGACAGGGGAGTGGGAGGGCTGGGGTGGCGACTAAGGGGTAAGGCATTTCTTTTTGGACTGATGAAAATATTCTGAAATTAATTGTGGTGATGGATGCACAACTCAGTAGATATGCTAAGTCACTGAATTGTACACTTTAAACAAGTGAATTGGATGGTTTGTGAATGGTACCAATAAAGCTGTTTAAAAAAACAAACAGGGAAGCTAAATATGCCACAGCTAAACCCTTCAACATGCATTCACTGAAAACATCACTCATTCACTTTAACTAAGGGCTCATCCTGACACAAAACTCCAAGTATTTCTAGTTCTTCTAAAGCTTCTCAACCCAAGAAATGCTTGTCAGCAGTGACGATTATGTATGGTGTACATGAATGTACAATGCCTTTTTTTACCTGTTTCCAGAAAAAGGCTTAAAATAAAGAGGCTGGAACTATTGTAGCTAAACCCTCTGATCCCACACACAGCCGTCGTTTCCGCTAAACGCTCTGACTCACAGAAACTGTTCCCATTTAGCAAAACTCTAAGCTGGAGGCCGAGTCCTCACCGGTCACCTGACATTCTGTCCCCAAAGTGAGCCAAACTCTCTGCATCTTTAGCAACTCTGATCAGAATAAAACCCTGCCAGCTGTTTCCTGTCCCTCTGAGGGCACCTCCTCCTGGCACCCTCCCCACCACTGCCTCCCCACCACTCCATATTGCCCTGGGTTGAAATTCTGGCCAGAAACCTACTGATTTGCCTTTGGCAAAGAAAGGAGAGGAAGTAGGAACATTCAGACCAGACCGTGTGAAGCAATAGCAGGGTTGGGACTAGGGTGAGGTAACAGGAGCCTAGGGCACAACATTTAAGGTGGCGCCCCCTCAAAGATGCTGGCCTCGCCCTTGCAGGACCCTGAGAGTGAGCGCCTCCTTAAATGGTGCACCATAGGTGCTGGCTGGCCTCACCCTAGTCCTGGCCTCAGGCAACAGGATGCTCCATCCCGCACACTGGCTCTCAGAAGACACGGCTGGGTCTCCCCCTCAGCCCTGGCCCGGGAATTCCAGCCCCCAGTCAACTTTGCCCGAGATGCCAGGCCAAAGGAGCTGCCCCAAAGCAGTAGCAAACTCCATAAATGCTGTTGACTTAAGGGGCTCGGCCAGACACACCTACCCTGAGCCCCAGTGCCCCACCTGGGTTTATAGAACCCTCCTCCCAGAGGTAGAAACTCAGGAATCAGGAACACAGCTCTGAGGCCCCTCTTACCCCAGGACTCAGGAGCCCAGGCCCCCAGCCCCCTCTTCCCTTAAAGTCCAAGAAGTCCAGGCCACCACCCTCTCAGGGACCCAGCATCCAACTCACAAAGCGCCCGAAGTGGATGGAGTCTCCATCCTCAATGTGCAAGTCAGCCTGGGCCCCACTAAGGCGGGAGATGACAGACTGGCAGCCGGGGAGTAGGGACCGGAGCACCCCCGAGCCCGTAATGTGGTCCGCGTGGCAGTGGGTATTCACTGGGAGAGAGAGGAGGGCCAAGTCCAGGAGGGCACAGAGAGGACGCAGGATGCCCAGCCCCCACCCCCCTGCCCCACCTCCCTCAGGCCCAGGAGTTCGCCCCCAGACAGACCGGCATACAGCAGCCGCAGCCCCAGTTCCTCGACCAGCTTGGCGTCCCGAGCAGCTGTCTCCAGAACCGGGTCGATCAGAATGGCCTCTCGGGACTCTCTGTCCCCCAGGAGGTACGTGTAGGTGCAGCTCTTGGGCTCAAACATCTGGGAAGGGGGTGGGGGACGAGTGAGTGTCACTGGGGACCCAGGAGTCCAGGCCTCCATTCGATTCTCTTTCTGAGATCCAGAAGCAGAAACCCCAACCCCTTCCTTTCCCCCGGAGTCAGGAGTCTGAGGCCCCAGCCCCTTACTCCGTCTGAATCAATGAGTCTCAACTTTCAAACACCCCCAAATCAGAGTCGCCAGCACCCTCTTCTGTAAAGGACCCAGGAGCCCGGCCCCATGCCTAGCAGCTCCCAGATCTCTCCCTTCCAAGGACCCAAGAGTCCATCTCCAAGCTCCTTTCTGCGAAGACCCAGGCGTCGAGGCCCCGGGATGCCTCCCGCATTAAGGACCCAGGAGTTCCGCCGCCGTCGCCGCCCGGGACCCAGCAATCCCGCTCCCCGGTCCAGCCACCGCGCACCTGCCGGAGGAGGAGCGGGGCTCCAGAGCCGCTGTGCTGGCTGAGCTGCCGCCCGGCGACCGTCAGCAGCCGCCCGGCCATCGCGCCCGCGTCCGGGTCCCGACTGAGCGGAAGCCCAGCGCCCGCCGCGGCCGGTGCAGCGGGCCGACCGGGGAGGGGCGGGGCCCGCCTTAAAGGGGCCGCAAGCGCCCAGAGCCGACGGCGAGGCCGGCTGAGCGGGGCTGGGGCGGTGGGAAGACTTCAGACACCGACAAGTCAGCGAGGAACAGGGAGACCCTCAAAGGGTGAGGGAGAGACGCTGGGAGAAGCACAGACAGGCAGACAAGTAGAAACCCCACAAGGGGCCCCAATACACCCTGGAGCCCTTTTATAGGAAAAGCAAGTGGTCGGATTCTCCTTGTTAAAGAGAAAACAACGTTTGGTTCAATGTCACTAGTCTTGAGGGACTGTTGGGGGGGTACCGGGCTCCCAGAACAACATTTGATCTCATTAAAGTTTACCCAAAGATGGCTAAGTGTTTTATCAGAAATCTTTTTCTTCCCAGGAAGAAATCTTTTTTTTTTTAAGATTTTTTTAATTTTTTTCCTTTTTCTCCCCAAAGCCCCCCGGTACATAGTGTATATTCTTCGTTGTGGGTCCTTCTAGTTGTGGCATGTGGGACACTGCCTCAGCGTGGTTTGATGAGCCGTGCCATGTCCGCGCCCACGATTCGAACCAACGAAACACTGGGCCGCCTGCAGCGGAGCGCGCGAACTTAACCACTCGGCAACGGGGCCAGCCCCAAGAAATCATTTTTTAAAAGCAATTTTGGGGGCCAGCCCGGTGGCGCAGTGGTTAAGTGCGCATGTTCCGCTTCGGTGGCCCGGGGTTCCCCAATTAGGATCCCGGGTGCGGACATGGCACCGCTTGGCACGCCATGCTGTGGTAGGCATCCCACGTATAAAGTAGAGGAAGATGGGCAGGGATGTTAGCTCAGGGCCAGTCTTCCTTGACAAAAAGATGAGAATTGGCAGCAGATGTTAGCTCAGGGCTAATCTTCCTCAAAAAAAAAAAAAAAAAACCTAATTTTGCATTGTATCTTGCAAAATCAGGTTGGCGCGATTGTCTGGCGTCTGTTGGAACTGAACCTCTGAAAACGGCTTCAGTCCATTTGCACAGAGGACCTAGAGTTGAGAAACTTGTCTAAAGTCATAGACTGTCAGAAAGCTGGCTCTCTGGAATTACACCAGAAATGAGAATAGGACACCCACTCTTGTCAATCAGTCACTTTGTCACCAAGAAGCAGCCTTGATGTCCACCCCAGGTGCAGGGCTTCTCAGGAGGGGCTGCCAGCGACAGCATCCCACATTTATCTCAAGTCTGGAGCTTCCAGGGAACGGCCCTGCATGGCATTCTCGGACCAGGCCCTACAGAAGTCCCTTTCCGTGAGGCCTACTTTACCTTTAACCAATCAAACGCTGTTTCATTTAAATTTTATGTAAATACCACCTTTCCTAAAAATCCTATAATAACTCTTCTCTCCCCCTGTGTTTGGGGAGACAGTCCATGCTCCCTCTGCGGTCCCCCCTCCTTAGCCACCGCAAGTCCGTAAAACCCAACTTTGCCAGACTCCTAGTGTATTTCTGGCGCTCTCTATCAGGGAAGAGACTCCAAGAGCCACTCAGAGACGAGGGAGATGCTCAGAGACTGGAAAGAGGCACTCAGAGATACCAAAGAGAAAGACCTGGAAAGACTTTCAGAGACACGTGGGGAGATGTTGAGGCGAAATGAGATGTTGTGATGAGAAAACAGCAAATTTGAGTTGCTGTCTAAGCATTTTACAGTGTGGCCCTGCTCACATCCAGAGTCTGGACAGTGAGATAAGGACCTGAGCTTGGAATTCCACCACCAGTTCCCGCTTTGCTTTTTTCCCAGGGCACCTTTTCAAGTAACCACTGAGAGTTGAGCCTGTGAAAAGTTAGTGACCTCCGCCCCAACCACCTTATAAGAAATGGGTGCTTGCTACCCTGCTCTCTGTCTCCTGCCACTTATGACCTGGGGCACTGGACCGCCCTTCCCCCTGGCTCCCTGTGCTCCGGCTCCCATGTTTCCGGTATCTGAAAGTAATAAATCTCATGACTCTACTTCCATCGTGTGCGTGTACTGAAACTATGCCTTCAATCAAAACGACCCCAGGTTTTCACTTCCCCAAGGTGGGAGCTCGCATGCTGAGGGAGCTGCCTGCCGACCCCATGTGGGCCGCCTGTGCCTCCTCACTCAGCAGGTCATAATCTGCCGTAGGGCCTGGGCCTTGCTTGCTCAGCAGAAAGCCCCAGGCCCATTGCAACCATGTGTCCTTCTGGCTCCCTGCTGGGCAGGCAGAGCAGCTAGTGGAATTTGCAACGATCCGGGCCTGGCCAGCCTGGATCCTCCCTTATCCCTCGTGAAGAACATCACGTCTTACAGGGACACAGAGCCCCTCCACGTGAGCTACTGTTCCTGGGAACCCTGGTCGTACCAAGGACAGCCCTTTGGCCAGCATGCAGCCTTTGTTCCTCTGCCTACTTAAGCAAGCTTCTCTTATGGGGTGGTAGCGGGTGCACACTTCCGTCCAGCCAGCCACCACCGGACACTCTCCCTGTAAGTCAGTCCCAATAAACCTATATGTCGCATTCGCAGTCTCCACGTCGTTTCTTCAGTCTCTCGGTATGATACCCTGCCGCCCTAGCCCAGCTGGGCTTGCAGCCTTACATCTGCAGATTCTTAATTTAATACACCAGCTACGGGCCCCCGATACAGATGTCCATCAAAGAAATCTGGTCACAAAGACACACTGGGAGATTCTCGAAGATTATGAAAGATGGGAAGAGATGTTGAGACGTGAGAGCAAGAGAGATGCGCAGAAAGGGGGAGAGACTCTCTCAAACCTGGGAGACACCCAGAGAGGAGAGAAATGGGCAGACAGAAAAGCTCCAAGTCAAGGAGAGAATCTGTCACCTACACCTCACGCAGAGGTCTCCTGCCTGCTTGGCCCACGCTGGGCAAAGTTGGCGACCCAAAGGTGAATCCTCAGTCTGGTTGGTGGGGGACAATGGGGCGGACATCAGGGCTGAAAGGAGGGGAGGTGCAGGGAATGCCAGGAGCCCAGGGGAGGGAGGAACCAGGAAAACGGGGACTCTCAGGCACTGTTTACTCTGAGGGTCCCCCAAATCAGACGTCTTCCCGCTGGGACCCATTCCCATTGTTTTTGCAGGATCGCTAGACGGGTTACCTGGAACGCTCTCTGGGGTTTTTGTAGGGTCAGCTGTGAGATGTCCTCAGAGATAGAAACCTCAGCATCATCTTTCCCGGCTGTGTGACCTCAGGCTCAAAACTTACCCTCTTCTGGGCTTTGGTTTCTTACCTGTAAAATGATGTTGAGAACAGTTCTATCCTCAATATGAAGATCCAGTGAGTTCACACATGTGACGAGTTGGGGCGACCACCTGGCACAGAACAAGCTGTCGATGGGAGCTGGCTACCATTATTTCATCACCATCCTGGACTCCTTCCTCCTCTCACCACCTCCTCCCAAATCATCACTGGGCCCTGATGAGCTGACCTCTCCCATCCGGCCACTTTTCCAACAGACAACTTCCCCAAGGTGGGAGGCAACAGGCAGCAAAGCATAAATGCAAATTACGTGGATTCCAGGACCAGGCTGCAGGGGTTCAAATCCAGGCCCTGCTACTTCCTGGCTGTGTGACCTTGGATAAGTGACCTCCTCACTCTGTGCCTCATTTTCCTCTTCTATACAACAGGAATAATAGTAACGCCACCTCTTAAAAGCTTGCTGTCAGGATTAAATGCGTGCATACAGATAAAGCACTCAGGACAGCTTCTGGTATATAATAAGTGCTAAATAAAAGGTGGTACTTAGTATTATAATATATAACAGCTGCCTCATTGGGCTTCTGGCTTCCACTCTGCCTCCGTACAATCTACTTTCCATGTAGCAACCAGAGTGACCCTTTTAAAAGGTCCATAGAAAAGAGACTGAAGAGTCACAGCAAACAAAAGCAACGTGTGGTTCTTGTGTAGATCCTGATTCAAACAGACCCAGAGTAATAAAAAGAAACTTATAGGAAGTGATGTCTGGCATACAGCTTCAAAATCCTTTGGGAGGAGTGGGTGGGGGGAAGGGAACAACACTGGCCACGACTGGGTAATTGTTTTGTCTTTTTTTCCAAAGATTTTATTTTTCCTTTTTCTCCCAAAGGCCCCCGGTACATAGTTGTGTATTTTTAGTTGTGGGTCCTTCTAGTTGTGGCATGTGGGATGCCACCTCAGTGTGGCTTGATGAGTGGTGCCATGTCCGTGCCCAGGATTTGAACCGGTGAAACCCTGGGCCGCCAAAACCAAGCACGCAAACTTAACCACTCGGCCACGGGGCCGGCCCCTGGGTAATTATTGATGCTGGCCAATTCTACCATTAATGCAGAGAACGATTCTATTATTCTCTCGACTTTTCTGTATGTTTGAAATAAAATACAACATTGTGCTTGGAAAAGAAAAAAAAGATGTACACGGACCATTGGGGAAATTTGAACACTGATGAGCTGTGTGATAACATGAAGAAATGAGTCTAAATTTGGAAACGTGTGATAATGATACGCTGGTTGTGTTCAAAAGAGAGAAAGAGAAACCTTATTTTTTTAGAGACACAGACTGAAGTGTTTCTGGATGAAATATCTGGAATTTGCTTCAAAATAATTCAAGGAGGGGTGTTGGGGGATGATGAAGCAAGATTGGCCATGTTGCACCCGGGTAATGGGTCTACAGGGGTTAGTTATAATCTTCCCCCTCCCTCTCCTTTTGTGTATGTTTGAATTTTCCCATAACCTAAGAAATAGTAAAAAAAAAAAGAAAAGAAAAAAAAGACTACATGAAAACTTATCACTTCACATCACTTCCTGTGTGTGAAACCTTCCCTGGGTTTCCCACTCAGCGTCAGCCTCTTTCCAACTCCCTGACCTCAAGTTCTGCATTCTTCCCATCCTTCTATCCTCCCATCACCGGGGCTTCTGGCTGTTAATTTTTCCAAGCATTTATTTCACACAAATTTATTGAACACCTTATTCTGTGCTAAGCTCTGTTCTGGATGCTGGGGACAGAGGCATGAAGAAGATAGACAAGTGGTCCATCTTAACAGAGGATGCATTCTAGAAGACACGTGTACAGGGTTAAGTGCATACAAGAGGGATGAGACGACAGTCATGGAGGGAAGGGGGCTCCATGAGCTCGGGTGGGCAGGGGAGGCCTCCTGCAGTGGTAATATTTGAGGGCGGAATCAGGAAAACAAATTGATGGAGGAAGGACATTGGGGACAGAGGGAAAAGCTAGTGCAAAGGCCCTGAGGTAGGATTGACTACAGCATGTACAAGAACTGGAAGGAAGGTCAGGGAATCTCGAACATGGCATGACACAAGAGGAGAGATCCCTAAACACAGCATGCTCATTCCCACTTTGAAATCTGTGCATTTGCCATTCCTGGGACAACCGTGACCCCATGATGGCCTAGTTCAAGGCACAATAAAAACAAAAACCAATACTGATAACATTTATTAAGCACTGTAGGCACTGCTCTAAACACTTTCCATTGATTATTGAATTTAATCCTAACAACGTTCCATTTTATAGATTAGGACAATGAGGCCCAGAAAGGTGAAGTGACTTGCCCAAGGTCACAGAGCTAGAAAATGGCAGAGCCAAGATTCCAAACCGGTTACCCAGACAGTCTGGCTCCAAAGCCTAAAAGAACCCCGCCACATAACTCCTACGACTCCCAGGGCTTGCCAGACCTGGCAGGTTGTCAGGGTGAACGCCACCCATGCTGCGGATTTTTATGGGCACTGTAGGAGGGCAACCTCCTTGAGAGTTTCCAGGGTGTAATCTGAAACGGCCTCTCCCCCTTCCACAGAGGGCAGGGAGAGACCCAAGGAAAAGGCAGACAACTCCATATGGGTAGGTGGCCGGTTTAATAAGCGAGGGAACTTACTTACGAGGTTCATCTTGGGCAGCCACAAGATGCGTAATTCTCCGCACCTGCACGCCAGAATCTTAAAAGTTTATATGGAGGCCTTACCTGGGTTCAGTCACGCACCCAGTCCAGATTGGGTCATCACCACGTTACTATTTAAAGGCTGAATTCTTGGAGCAGCTACTGGGAACCAGGAAGGCAAGTGGAATGCACAGTCCAAGGACAGGGGAGGGATGAGGAGCCTCCAATGGCCCCAGTCCAGCTCGTGGGTCAAGTGGCAGTCACGTCATCCTGATGACCTCCTCCAACACTCCAGCTCTTACAATCTCACACCCCCCATCTTCCACAACGGGCCCTGAGCCATCAGCAAAGGACTTCACTAGCATAGATGTGGCTCCTTTGGAGAGTACCTGGCCGCACTGGGGGCAGATGCCAGAGCAACAGTCCAGGCACATGCAAGAGATAACACAGATTAAGACAATGATTCCCAAAGTGAGTGACAACTTTTTCCACCAAGATCCCCGGGATCCGAACCATTGATTTATTAAAGTCCCTTAGGCCGGGGGTCAGATCACTCAGGGCATTCGCTTGTGACTTCATGTGATTTAATAAAGATTGTTACCGGCCCTGATCTCGCTTCCCCTACATTAAACCCAGCATATATGGGGTTAAAACCAAAAGCACCCATCCCCTTTCCCTCTTGAGTTACATTCATATGTAAATATCAGTTTCTTTAACCTTTGTATCCCTGAGCTTCACAACCAAATAGAAGTTACAGCTTGTTAAAGCCCAGGTGGCCTCTCCCAGAGCTCACACTAAAGTTTTGGTTAATTATAGGCCCTTGAAGTTTATTGCAGGGAAACTGATGTCCAGAGACTATCAAGAAACAGAAGCTTCCTAGGTCCCAACTCCTTGACTTTCTGGTGCCAGAATCCACCATCCAACACAGAGGGAGACAACCAAGAATGCTCACCTGCAGATTCCCTTATCTTGCCATCCCCCTTCCTACCAGCAGCCTCACAAGGCCAAACGCAGGCTGGTGGGAAGGTGTCAACCAGCAAGGTCACATGCTCCCCCTCCCCTACCTAAAACCCCAAATAAAATCTCCTACCTTTTTCCCCTTCCAGGAGGTGGATTTGAGTTGGAGCTCCCATCTCCTCGTCTGGCCACCTTTCAATAGTAATAAAAGCCCCTTTCCTTGCCATAAGCCCGGTGATCCAGTTTTGTATTTTTTGGCCCCTTTTGTGTGGTGGGTAAAAGGACCCTCATTTGTGTTTGGTAACAAGATGACACATTAGCAGACTCATCGGATACAAATGTATAACATTCTGTTTGGATAATGGCGCAGGTGCCTCCTTGCAAGGCAGTAATAATGTCCAAGGCCATCCTATTTTGGAGGACAGCTTTTCTCACTAGAGACTTTTCAGTGTTCAGTAAGGACAGGCTTTGTAGGCTGTCACTTAAGGCTTGCTGGGTGAATTTAGTAAGGGCTATAACGTCCTCCAGGCCAAGGGAAGGAACAAAGATGGCGGCCAAATCATGCCCACCTGGCCTTGAGGAGAGGGAGGTTGGCAGCCTTAGGAACTTGACCTGGTTGTGCAAACCATACATGCCGGCTAGGGGAGGCAGCCCTGTCAGGCGTGAGAAGATGGACTGGGGGTAGGATATGGCCCCCACCATCCCCCTCTCTCAATGCTGCATGTCCCATTTGTGGTAGAATGTGTTTCCACGGGCCTGGCTTGCAGTAGGACAAGGGGATCCCAGGCGAGACTGAGTAGTTTCCCCTCACCCAGGCATGCCAAGTAACTCACTCATCCTGGTGGGATGTCCCATTGCAAATTCCAGTAGATAATGCCTCTCCCAGGCATGATGGGGCTTGGTGTTCTCCTCAGCATAGCATGTGGATCCATGGTGAGAGTTGGGGCAATGGCCATTTCCTGTGATTTCCAAACCTTTACCCCGTTGGATGTCTCAGCAAGGGTCCCCAGTCTGGCATACAGGGCAACATATGGTCAATCATTCAAATGTATTAACCTACTGTATCAGTAATTTATTCTGTTTTCATATTCCATTTTTCCTTTCTAGCAACTGTGCTGCTTGCAGGTTATAGGGGAGATGGAACCTCCATCAATGTCATGTTCTTTTGCCCAGTCTTGCACATCATGACCTGTGAAGTGTGGCCATTGATCACTAGTTGATGAGAGCATCTGTACATGGTACTCAGTTTCTCTAATTCCCCCATGGAGGCGGCCTGGTTTGCACAACGACAAGGGAAATCTTGGGTTAAACCAGACTCGGGGTCCTCACAAACTAAGGCCTATTTAGAACCCTCACTCACAGGGAGGAGCCACCAGAACCAATCTGCCAATCCCTCACCACTTGGGAACTCCAGTGGATGGCCCTAGATTCCTTTGGCAGTTGCCTTGGGCATTGTTTAGAACACACAGGACATGCTGTGACTTCATTAACCAAGGCACTGTGTTTCAAGGGCAATCTGGCATCCTTGGCAATACGCCGTTCCACCCAGGGAACTGTGGTGGCTGCTCTTTCTGTGCGCCCAAACCGCTCCATCCACTGAAGGGTTGGTTGCTAGGGCTTATATCTGGGTTAGGGATCAGCTTCCTGATTGACAGGTGGTGTCAGCGCCATGTGAGCCGGGACACAGAAGACCGCGAGGGTTGCCTCAGGCTCTTGTAGGTGAACCCACATGTTCCTCCACGCATCTTGAGCCCACAAGGCCTTACTCACAATTGTCCACCCCTCGGCTTCCCATTGTCCATGCCATAGGGTTAATCCCTTTAGAAGAGCCCACTGTCAGTATAAAGAGTTAACAGCCAGGGCTCATGAGTGATAACCAGCGAGACAGTTGAGTTCAGTCCACTGGCTGCTGCCGTTTGTTCCTGTTTCCATCCAGACGGTGTCAGTGTTGGGCTGAATACCGACCGCAGTCCTTGTGGGCAGGTAGCCTGGACTGGAGCCATCTGTATACCAGGCGTCAGTGGGAATTTCCCCGGCTCCCTCTCTACAGGCCTCAGGGGCTGCTACAGGAACAGAGGCGGGGGGGGGTCACTTGAAGTATCTACATACTTTACAGGGCCTAGGAGCACTGCATTTCCAGAGACGGCGGGCCAATGGACAGGGTGCTCCCCTGCTGTAAACAGGCATGCCACTTCGTCAACGTAGGGGTTTGAGCCCTGGCAGGGGTGGGTCAATGAAACATCTTCTCAACCCCCCCTTGATAGGGAGGGAAGTTCTTATCATGAAATGCTGTTCCTTCCGGAGAGGCTCTAGCTGGAGGAGCGATCGCTAGGATCTGTTTCTCTGTGGGAGGGGTATGTTGGGTTTCTGTCCCCTTCCAGAGCGGACACCAAAATCCTAGGACGCTCTCTCCTTCTCTTGTCTCTGCCACAGTGCCCGACCCAATCTTCGGGAGTCACAGCCACATCTAACTCAAATGGTAGCCCTGCTGGGGAGATGCCCAGAGCTTTAATCTGCTTCACTAGCATCTTTGTCTTCGGGGGCTGCTCTGATCCCCAGTCCCACACATGCCCGCTCCTTACCAGGCAGTATAAGGGACGGAGGCACTGTGCCGGGGGGGAATGAAAGTCCCCCAAGCCGCCCACATCCCTACAAAGGCTTGTCCCTCTTTCACCTTCTTAGCGGTTGGATAGGTTTGCCCCTTCTCAATCACAGCTTCTGGGAACAACGCGCATCTCACCTGACCAAACGACTCCCAAAAACTTTACAGAGGTGCCTGGGCCTTGAGTTTTCTGTGGGTTCACCCACCGCTCATCCTCTCCCTCGCCGATGTTCCAGCAAGGCCTGCAGTGCCCTGCAGCACAGGCCGGGCTTCACTTGTTAATATTATATCATCAACGCAATGGGCCCATTTCACTGATGTGGGGAAGGAGAACAGGGACGGGTCTCAGGCTACCATCCCACGACATACGGTGGGGCTGTGCAGGGAGCCTTGGGGAAGCACTTGGAAGGTCCATTGTTGCTCCTCCCGAGTGAAGGCAAACTGAACTCATGACTCAGCAGCCAGGGGTATACTGAAAAAAAGCATTTGCTAAGTCCAGCATGGCATGGTATACTCCTAGGACCGTGGCCAAGACATCTAAGATGGCGGCAATGTTGGGCACAGCCGCATGGATGGGAGGCATTACCTTGTTCAATTCTCTGTAGTCCATGGTCATCTGCCCTGAGCCATCTGGCTTTTCTACCGGCCGTACCTGGCTGCTGAAAACACTATGAGCAGGGTGTTCAATACCCACTCGGTGTGGCTCTTGGGTAGTTTCTCCTCTCCTCCTATGCCCCCCTGGGCAATTTATATGTGTGACAGTTACCACTCTTCATGGGGGCGGTAGGCTTACTGGTTCCCCATGGCGTTTCCCCTCAGCACTGATTCGATTAATCTAACTGGGAGGCAGAAACCACCGATAGAGGTTTGCTGAGTTGGACCTTGTAGGTTAGCAATGCCCAATATGTTCTCTGGTATTAGAGAGATAAAAACCTCATTTACTCGGAGGGGGTAGGGGGAATGACGACATCCAACTTGCAGGGTCCAAAGGACCTGCCTGACTATCACCGTTTGCCCCCCATAGCCATTGATGGTGGGGGGGCAGGGCAGGAAACTTTTGAGGGTTACCATATATTCGAGAACGTTCAGCTCCACTATCCACCAGAGCTGTCAGCTTGTATTTCTAGAGGACCAGTGAATAGTGAGCTCAGCATGAGGCCGTCGATCGCCCCCAGTGGCCCTCACCTGGAGGCCATCTTGGCCTGCATCCTACACCTGGGCCACGGGAGGCACCCACCCCAAATAGGACTCTATCCCTGTAGGCCTCTGCTGGAGCAGGCGGGGCCTCAGGGATGGCAGGGGCAGGTGGGCCAGGTCTGAACTGTTGTTCAGGTTTTACGGCTTGCCTCAGGCCAACCAGCATGGTGTTGGGTTGCTGGTCTGTCTGTTCATGTGGGGTCCTGGCAGCACAAGGTCAAACCACATTTGCCTCCGGGTTACTTTCACGGGACCATTTCCAGCAACTGGGATAGCTCCTTGGCTTTTTGAGCTCCCTGTCCCGGGTTTTTCCCACAGCCTGTACCCATTTCCGGGATTTGTCAGTTTCCACCAGATCAGCAATGGACTGCCCAACATCATAAACATCTTGTCCCACAACTGGACTCGCATGGGTATCAGCGTCCCATACCAACTGTGGGGGACAGACTGGAGTGTCTTGGCTTTCATTCCTGTAGTGAATGTGGCCCCAGCAGAGCCTTCAAAGACAGGGTCGTGGATGGCCTGTCTCATTCCCAACTCCCTAAAAACTTGTACCTCTTCTATAGATTTCCAGTATCCCACATACCCAAGGAGATCCCCTTTCTTGGGCCACGCCTCCCTGCAGGCTAGAATAATCCGGTCTGTAAGAGAGTGAGTCCCTTGAACCCCTGAGGCCATGCAGGTGCTACCAGAGGGCAGGTGTGTGGTGATGTTGCTCATTTTCTCTGTCTCCAGACCTGTCAGGGAGATGCCGTCTCCCCTCCTATCCCAGAGCGGCCCTAACCACGCCTGGACACTTGCCGGGCCTTTTGCTGGATCTGGGCAGCTACATCTCAAAGCTCTGAGTGAGCATACTCTCACATCATGAGTGTCTCCTCAATTAGGGGCTGCCTTTGTATGAGGGGCCCGACAGCACAGGACCTTTCGTCCGTTTCCTCATCAATCACCACAATATCCTCTTCTTCACTGTCATCGCTTTCCCAGGGGTTCCAGCTCTTAGTGTCCCAATCAGGCCTCGTCGCAGCGCTCGGACCTCACTCTGTGGCATCTCGTGCCCTCCTACCCTGTCTGCCAGCCCCAAAGCTAGTAGACTGGTGGACCAACCGTGTATCCTTCTCTAACTTCAGCTCTTCTTCCAACTCTCTGACTCCAACTTCAGCCTCTAGTTGGGCATTGGTGGCCAGACAAACTGCCCGCAGCAGAGGTTAGCCCACTGCAGCAGTGTGCTACGCGCAATTCCTCAAACAAGCACATTAGACCAGCTGGCATTCTTGGGGCATCCCCATACTCACACAGCGATCCACAAGCATCTAACATACAGGCCACCCCTCCCCACTTAGAGCTCAAAAGCCGGCTTGGGATTCCCACCGAGGATGCTTCTTTTCCGACATCCATTTCTTTGGTCTCCTGGCCGGCTCACCAATTTTTGGTTCGAAACCTCCTCAGGGAGCTTCTCTGGGTGTAATCTGAAATTGATCCCCCTACTTGGAAGGCAGGGAGAGACCCAAGAAAGAGGCAGACCACTCCAGATTGGTGGGTGGCAGGTTTAATAAGCAAGGGAACTGACCTGAAGCTCACCTTGGGCAGCTGCAAGACGCAGAGATCTCCACACCCACCCGCCAAGTCTTAAAAGTGTATATAGAGGCCTTAACTGGGTTCAGTCCAGGACCCAGTCCAGACAGACATCACCACATCGCTATCTCAAGACTGTATCCTTGGGGCTGCTTCTGGGAGCAGGGAAGGCAAGCAGAATGCACAGTCCAAGGACAGGGGACGGGTGAGGAACCTCCAATTGCCCGGGCCCAGCTCAAGGGTCAACCTGCAGTCACTTCCTCTTGACGACCTCCTCCTACGGGTACCTCATGGTCATTCTGTGCTGGGTGGGAAAGTGAACCGTCACTGCCCAGGGAAAGGTGCCAAGCATGCCACCCAGGGCTTGGCACCAGGAGCTCCAGCCCTCCGGGGGTGGGGGTGGGGGAACAAGGGCCTGGTCCCCTCAGGACTCCCCCTCCTGCCAGGGCCTTCGCATTGGGGTAGGAGAGGCTGAGAATCTTGAATCACCCAATAGCGAAGGGTGCTGGGGCGCTATGCAAATAACGGGCCTTTTGTTGGGCGACAGCTGGCTCTAAGCCCGGCGTCCCGCCTCCGCCCTCTCTCAAAGAAATGGCCAGACTTTTTTGCAAACGCCTTGAGGGGTGAAATGGGCAGCTGGCTCTTGAAACTGACTTCGGAGCCGCAACTCAGGCCGCCAGTGGAATTCTCTAAAAGAAGAGGGACATAGAAAAGAGAAGGTGCATATGCCGGGCACTGTCTCGATGATCTCTAAGCGAAGTTTCCCCGTGTTAGGGCCTGCACGTGCTTGACTCCAGTCAGCCACCGTAGGCCCCACGAGCCGCTGAACATTTTTCCCCCGTTCTTCGGCCCATAGCTTGGCGCTTGCTCACCACCTTCCCTGCCTTGCGCACTCACCCCCTCCTTCCATTCCTTCTCCCCTGCAGCAGCCTCCGCGGGCTGCGAGAGCGCATGCGTACTGACGCCCCCACGGGCCCGGCGTGGGAGGAGGGGATGGAAATAAGGCTGGGCCTGGCAGCTCGCGCGCGCTCCCGCCCCTCCCCTCCCACCGCTGGGCGCGCGCCGGGCGGTGCAGCTCCGCCAGGTCCGAGGGCAGCGCCGCAGCTGCAGTGGCCGCCGCGGGAGGGGCTCGGAGCCCCGCCCCCGGGGAGGGGCCGCCCGCAGGTGAGCGAGGCAGGGGTCCGGGCCCAGACCGGTGGGTCTTCGAGAAGTGGACTGGGGACAGCACGCCAGGACCTGCTGAAGAGGGGTTGATTGGGGTCCTGATGCATAGGTTCCGGAGGGGCTGCACTGGTGCCTGGGCCTTGGGAGGGTGCATTGAGGCCTGGACCCTTGGGACCCCGAGGGAGAAGTCCATTAGAGGTCTCTGATTCGCAACACACGCCACGTTCCTTCTGTCTTCCTCCAGGTCTCCCGTCTAGCCCTCACGGCCCCAGCCTCATGCCGGGGATGAAACTTAGCGACAAGAAGGAAGCAGTTGACGCGGCGTCAGTGGACTGAGACCAACCCAAGAGCCGGGTAAAGCTACCTTTCCGTGTGAAATCCCGCCCACTGAGCTCACAGGCCCCTCCTCCGGGACAGCGTTGGACAAGGCCCGCCCACTCCGCTCGAAGGCCCCGCCCCTGGGCCTGGGTTGCTAAGCAACCGACTTTGGGTCCTATTTGTATACGTCCGCCCACTCCTGTCCTGGGTTCCCCGGCCGCGTGGTTATGGTGCGGGAGTTTCTGCCAGCTCGGCGCTCAGAACGGCCGCTGAGCTTAAGTTGTAGAGGCTCCGCCAAGTCAGCTAGAAGGATCCAAGTCTGGGTCTAAGTTGCAAAAGGAGCTGCTTCTTGGTCAGATTTGTATAAGCCCCGCCCATGGTGCTCTAAGCTCCGCCTTCTCTCAAGCCCGCCCTCGCCTTAGGACGCCAGGCTTAAGTAGACCCCGCTCCGAATCAGACTGACCCCTGATTTTAGGTACTCCAGCCCCAGCCCCATCAGGCTGATAATCACCGGCGGCGTGGCCCCCTTCCCCGTCCTAGGCCCTCCTTCTAGGTTCCTGGGCCAGCAAGATGCTGGAGCGAGATGCAGAGTCCGCGGCCGGGGACACCGATCCTCGTCCCGCTGGTAAGGAACCAGTGACCAAGGGAGGAGGTAAGAGCGGCGCCACCTGTGGGTGGGTAGGGGGCATTCTCCAGGAATTGGGGCTAAAAGAATCACATTTTGAGGGGATCTCGGTGAAAGTTTTAAGGCTCTGGGTGATGACCTTTTGGGGTCCCCAAAACACGGCGTTCTGGGAAACCCACTTGGTTATCTTTGGGGATTCTCAGTGATGATTTATAGGGCTCAGAAAATTACAGGAGGGACGGGGGGACGACATGCGGGATTTTAGGGTGATTACTTGGGAAGATGCTAGAAGCAGACACCTTAGTGGCTTTGGGGTTCCAGTTAGGTAACCCTTTGGACCCCTTTAGGATGATGCATGGGGGGAGTGGGGAGTAGGAACATGTCACTTGGGAATCTCAGTATGACCCTTGAGGTGTCCACGTACACTCGAATATATCAAGCTTGCGGGCGGGGGCTGGCCTAGACTCAGGGCGTTGCTTCCTGGAGCCCACCAGCTCTCCTGTCCCCTAGCTCCCCACCAGGGCCCGCCGCAGACGCCCAGCCAGTCGGTTCCAGGGCCCGCTCTGTCCGCGGGGGCGCCTTCCCGACCCCGCCGGCGGCCCCCGCCCCAGCGCCCGCACCGCTGCCCCGACTGCGACAAGGCCTTCTCGTACCCGTCCAAGCTGGCCACGCACCGGCTGGCACACGGCGGCGCCCGCCCGCACCCGTGCCCCGACTGCCCCAAGGCCTTCTCCTACCCCTCCAAGCTGGCGGCCCACCGCCTCACGCACAGCGGCGCACGCCCGCACCCGTGTCCGCACTGCCCGAAGGCCTTCGGCCACCGCTCCAAGCTGGCCGCCCACCTCTGGACCCACGCGCCCGCCCGCCCCTACCCGTGCCCCGACTGCCCCAAGTCCTTCTGCTACCCCTCCAAGCTGGCGGCCCACCGCCACACGCACCATGCCACCGACGCCCGCCCCTACCCTTGCCCGCACTGCCCCAAGGCTTTTTCATTCCCTTCCAAACTGGCTGCCCATCGCCTCTGTCACGACCCCCCCACCGCGCCGGGCAGCCAGCCTGCGGCCCGGCATCACTGCTCCAGCTGCGGCCAGGCGTTTGGCCAAAAACGCCTCCTGCTCCTTCATCAACGCAGCCACCCCGCGGCTGAGAGCCAGGGGGAGCCAGAGTGAGCCCTCCCCTGGGCTCCCTGGCCCCCTCTGCCGCCAGCCCCGTCAATACAGAGGCGGTGTTTCTAAGCCAGGCTGTATGGGCTTGCTGCTCCCAGACGGCTGGCTGGCAGGGAGGTTGGCCCCTCATCCTGGGCTCAAGCTTAGAAGCTGGAGGAACTCTTTGCTCACCTGCTTGGGGGAGGGGAAGGCATCACCCAGAGAGAGTTAGCACTGGGCCCCAAACCATGAACCTGGAGGTATGGTTTGGGAGCCCTGGCTCTGGTTTTCCTTTCTTATGGCAAAGGTAAAAAGACGGCCCCTACAGCGGGCTCGTGAGGAGGGTGGGGAACAGGCCCTCTCCATATTGTTGTGAGTTTAAATGAGCGCCTCCACTCTGGCCATTGCCTGTATCTATAAAAAATTGAAAATGCACACACGCTCATGACAGCTCTTCCACTTCCAAGAATTGATCCTGTAGATAAACTCGAGTACATGAAACAGGCACGAGAGGCAGGATGTTCACTGCCGCGGGATGGTTGGGGCCAATGATGGGAACCAACCAGGTGCCCATAGATAGGGGAGTGGCTGATGAATCAGAACACAGCCACAGAATGGAGTATGTAGCTGGAGGGAAAAAAGGCAGCTCTGTATGTACTCATGGAAAGATTCACGAGATATACTAAAGGATAAAAGCAAGAACAAATGTGGTACTACCAATAGTATGAAAACATTGTGAAGCCCAAGCTTTGGAGGCGGTCCTGACCCACTACTTAGGAACAGAGGGGCTTGGACAAGCTGTCACTTCTCTGGCCCCAGAGGCCTTATCTATAAAATGGGAGTGTTGAAGGCCTCCATTAGGGCACAAGCCCCCTCTCGGGCAAAGTCAGTTCCCCTCTTGGAGCCTGTTTCTCCTGCTATGAAATAAGGATGGTCGAGCTAACAGTGGACTGCTCATCATTCTCCAGACACGAATTAAGCACCTACTGTGTGCTGGGCCCTGCACAGGGCATCAGGAACGCAGCAGTGAACAAGACAGACCTGGTCTAGGGAAGGAAGTGGACACGAATCAAGTAGAGGCAAAAAAATAAGTAAGGAAGTCAAGTCTGTTTTGAAGAATAAGGGGAACCTTGCCCCCCTCCCCCCACCAGATACCAAGAATTATTACAAAGCTGTAGTGATGACACCTGTGGTTTTGACTTGGGGACAGGCCAGTGGAAGAGATCTGAGAGCTCAGAAACAGACCTGTGCTTATAGGAGGTCCTGACATGTGACAGTCCCCATGTGTAGATCAGAGATTGGCAAACAACCTCTGTAAAGGGCCAGACAGTATATATTTTTACGTTTTGCAGGCTACACTGTCTGCTACAACTACCCAACTCTGCCATTGTAGCACGAAAGCAGCCGTACACATTGATACATAAATGAATGAGTGTGGCGGTGTTCCAATAAAACTTTATTTACAAAAACAGTAGGTGGCCTGGATTTTGCCTCTGGGCTATAGTCTGCCGACCCCTGCTGTAGACGAGTGGGGAATGGATAGGCTGATCTGTGAGTAAGCTGAGAGATATGGAAAAAATTAAATGGGACCCTGTGGTAGGCAGAATAATGGTCCCCCACAGATATCCACATCCTAACCCCCAGAACCTGTATGTTAGCTTCCACATGGCAGAAAGAACTTTGTAGATGTGATTAAGGGTCTTATCTTGAGAGGAGATTGTTCTGATTGTTCGAGTGGGCCCAATGTCATCACAAGGGTCTTCATACTGGGAAGAGGAAAGTGAAAGAGTCACAGGAGATGTGACAATGGAAGCAGAGATTGGAGTGCTGCAGGGCCAAGAGTCAAGGAAGGGCAGTCTCTCGAGATTATAAAAGGCTAGGAAATGGATTCTCCTCTGGAGCCCCCAAAAGAAACACAGCCTTGCTAATAACACCATGATTTTAGCCCACAAAGATTGATTTTGGACTGCTGACCTCCAGAACAGAAGAAAATAAAGTCGTATTGTTTAAAGCTACTAAGCTTGTGGTAATTTGTCACAGCAGCAATAGGAAACTAATACAGACCCCTACCTCACATCATACACAAAAACAAATTTCTGATGATTTAAGATCTAAATTTGAGAAGCAAAACTCTAAAACATTTAGATGGAAATAAAGGAGAATATCTTAGTCATCTCAGAGGTAGAGAAAGTATCCTTAAGATACAAAAAGTGCAAATTGTAGAGGAAAAGACTGGTAAATCTGACCATAAACTAATCAAGTTACAACTATGACAGACATGCAGTATTGTAAGAGTGTATACCTGGCACATCCTGTTATATGGAGGTTAGGGAAGACCTTTTTGAGGAGGTGATGTTTGAGCTGAGATCTGAAAGGTGTGGAAGATGGACTGAGAGGTACTTTGTGGAAGTACCCAGGGTAAGGGGGGGAAGCCAGCAGGCAGATGGAAATTAGCAGGCTGCTGGACTGCAGGCTGCTCAGCAAGGCCTTGGGGAGGGCCGGGGGAGGGTAAGGATTCCAGTCTCTCCTCCAAACCCAGCAGTATGGCTGGTATCCATGTTTATATATAGAGCTGTCTTGGAAACTTTCTTCCAAAGCAACCACACCACGGTCAAAGTTTCAAGGGCACGAACTCATTCGAGAGGTGTTGATCCGGTCCAACCTTACCATGTGCAAATGGGGAAACTGAGGCCAGGAGCGATGGGATTTGCCCGCAACCAAACAGTGGGACAGTGCTGAGTCAGGGTGGATCCCGAGGCCCTGCTGCTCCTTGCACATGCCTCAGGGCCTTTGCACTTGCTTCTGCTCTACCTGGAATGGTTCCCCCAGATGCTCCCTTACTTCTCCCGGGTCTCTGCAGAGGGGTAAGGCCTGTGAGAGGCCTTCCCCGATGACCCAACTGAACTACCCCGCCCTGCCCCCTCACTCTGCTCACCGTGTGACACTGCCCTGCTCTATCTGTCTCACGCCATTGAGCACTGCCCAGCGCTGCATGACACACTCACCGTCTCTCCCCCAGCAGAAGGTCAGCCCCATCAGAGCGGTGACTCACATCTCACATGTGGTGGGTGGCCTCTCAAAGATGTCCACATCCTAATCCCTGGAACCTATGGATAGGTTACGTGGCAAAGGAGAAGTGAGGTGACATCAGGAATTCAGGTGGCTAATTGGCTGACCTTAAAACGGGGAGATGACCTCAGATTATGCAGGTGGGCTCAGTGTAACCACCAGGACCTTTAACCGTGGGAGAATGAGACAAAAGGCTCAGTGTCAGAGTGACACAGCGTGAGGAAGACCCGACTGACCACTGCTGCCTTTGAACGTGGAAGGGGAATGGAATGTGGATTGTGGAAAAGACAAGAAAGCACACTGTCCCCTAGAGCCCCCGGAAGGAACACGGCCCAGCCGACACCTTGATTTTTGGCCCAGGAGGCCCATTTCAGACTTCTACTCTCCAGACCTGGAAGATCATAAATTTCTGTTGTTTTAAGACACTAAGTTTGGGGTAAGCTGTAACCCAGCTCTGCCCGTGCCCTTTGCCTTGCTCAAAGCCCTTTCTGACCCCCGCCCCCAGGATAACGTCTAGGCTTCTCGGCCTGGCATTCACAGCCCTCCAGGACAGCCCTGTCCTTTGTTTTTCTACAGTGATGGCAATGTTCCCTCTGTGCTGTCTAGTACAGCAGCCACTGAGCACTTGAAATGTGGTCAGTGTGACTGAGGAAGTGAGTTCTTTATTTCACTATAGTGAAATTTGAATAGCCACCTGTCCAGTGGCTCCTGCATTGGACAGCACAACTGCAAGGGCTATGTCCACCTTTCCAGCCACCTCGGCCCTAAAGCCTCTTCATCAAAGGTGGCAATGCTCTCTCAACTGCCCCAGGCACTGGGTTGGCCCCAGCTCCCGGCCTTTGCCCACGCCATGGCCCTGCCTTGAACACCATCCTGCTTCTGCCCTGATTCTCCAACACCCAGCTCAGTTCCCACTGGAAGTGTGGTGGAGCCTTGAAGGGGGTACAGCATTTGGGTGGGTTGATTCAAATGCCCCTTCCCCCCAGTGAACCTCCCAAGTGAGGTGATGTCAAACCACGCTGGCAGCAGTTATACAGGCCTTCTGAAACGCTCAGAGGAAGGGAGATGTCCCTGGCCTGGGGGGATGAGACTTCAGGAGAGGCACACTTCCTGAGCATCCCAGCCTCTAGCCCAGGACCCACGGGGACAGCCACACGCACGAATGGGCTGAGGGTCAGAACCAGCCAAGGCGGGGCGCTGAGTGTCAGATGCCCAGTTCCCTGCCACCTGCCACCATAGGGCTGAGGGGCCAGGGAGAGGTAGCAAAGAGCTCCTTCCCCACCAGACGCCTGAGAGGGGGCCCCTCATTCTCTCCAGGACCCCAGGACAGGAGTCTTAAGGCAGCCCAGAGACCTGGCGCTCAGAGGGGAAGCAAAAACCAAACATAAGACAGAAAACCACGGGCCTTCTGGAGGTTCTGGGAGAGTCCCAAGTGAGAGGGACAGCTGCTCCAAACCAAGTCACCTTTATTAAACGCATCCTGTGTGTGTGTGTGCACATGTGCGCAAACACATACTTCAGGCCTGGGGCACCACCCCATAGAGCTGGTGGGGAAGTAACTTCTGCTTCTCGTTGCAGCTGTAGATCCAGCGGGGGCGGACGAACACCAGGGAGGGGTTGTCCATCAAGGCCTGCAGCGTGGGGTGGGGTGCATATGGGGACCCGTTGAGCGAGGGGCGTTGGAGGGGAGGCATGGGGGGTTGGGTCCCCCTTTCCCTGCCCCTCTGGGACTCACCTCCTCAAAACTGGGGTCCCAATCCTGTGCCGTGATCACAAACTGGACTCGGTCGCTCATATAGTCCTCAAGCTCCCTGGTGGGAAAAGAAAAGAGGCAGAGAATTGGCGTCCCCTCTTCTAGCATCCTGCTCCCGAGTGATTCTCAAAGGCTATCCTCTCCATCCCCACTGTGTCCCCAAAGGCTGCCTGTGGACCCCCATCCTCCCACGTGCCAGTCTTGCCCAGTCACAACACCGATAGCTCCCTCATCCCTAATCCTTCAGGTGGGGAGCCTCACTTTGAGCAGGGAAAACTGAGGCGAAGCCGTGCATCCGTGGCTGCCCTGTGCCCATCCTGCAGGGTAGGCCCCTGCTCCATCCTCCCATTGCCTTCCTTCCCACAGCCTCCCACCCCCTCCCCTGGACTCAGCATCCCCTCCCCACCGCTGCCCACCCCTGGAGACTGACCCATTGAAGGCAGTGACATAGCGTCTGAGCTTCCGCCGCTCATCCCCAGGGAACTCCCCATACAGGAAGAAGTGCTTGCCCTGGAAGAAGTCTGCAGGGGAAACGGTGCAAGAGCCAAGTGTGAGACCCCTGGAGTTCCGGACACCAGCTGGAGCCACAGAACCCTTGGAGGCAAGACAGGAGGGCCAGTGCAGTGGCTGCACAGGGGCGTTCACACACACCCAGCAGGGTGACAGTGGTGGTTCTCGGCCAGGCCCATCAGAGCCTTCTGGGAGATTTTTCCCCCCTTTCTTTGCTTTAATGGTAAAAGACACAATTACTATTATTGCAACATATTTCTTACACAAATCTGCAAATTTTTTCTTAAATCACAGGTGGGCTGGAGCCCCTTCATTAGCTGGGCCTGGGGTAGGAACTTCAGAGCCTGCCCCTTCTTCCCGGGCTGGCTCAGGCCTTCTCAACCAGTGCTTTCTCTGGCTTTCTTCCTTCTCTCTCTTTTGACATGACTTTCCAGGCCATCAATTTGCTGATGCCACTTATGGGGTTTTGGAGGATCAAGGGACTTCACTGCCCATCACCCATGAGGAACCAGGGGAAAATGGCTTCTTCCAGTGGCCGCTGAACCTGGCCTCCACTCAGACCCCGTGACTGCCTCCATCTGCGACCAGCAGTGGCTCTGACTCCGGCCCCCATCCCACGCCCCCTGCATCCATGTCTGGGATGACAAACAACAATGCCACCACCACCTAGGTCCCAACAGAGATCACTGCCCAGTCACCTGTGTGCCCGGGCCCCACCCCACACCCACAAAACTGAACCTGGGGGTGGGCTCTGAGCATCTGCAGATTCTAAAAGCCCCCCAGGTGATCGGAGGCCTAGGGAGGGCGAAGCCCTGATGCAGGGCCAGTGAGGCAGGGCCATTCACAGTGGAGTGGAAAGGCAAGCTGGCACTGGACTGTGACAGGGGCAGTCACAGCAGGAAATCAGGAAGGGGACAGAGAGGAAAGTCATAAGAGGATGCCAAAGGGAAGGGAATAGGCCTAAGAGAGCAAAGAGGTGGCAAAGGCAGGTAGTGGGGTTCTGGGGCATCGGGGGACACAAGTCACAGGGGACAGCAGAGATCCCAAGGCTGCTGGGCTTAAGTTACAGCCAAGAACTGAGGGACAAATCCCTCTTCCAGAGGGAGGGAGGGATTTCCTACCTGGGAGTTCAGGAATGGGCAGGTCAGGAGACTCTGAGGGACCCTCGTTGTCTGTGTTCTCATCCGTGGATACTGCATATGGGTCCTCACCGTTCTCCCCCTGGCCAGGCGGCTGCTTTTGATCCCGCTGCTCAGCCACCCTGGAGGAGCCAAGAGGGGTTGGGGAAGAGCATGCAGACCAGATCCCCCTCCACCCAAGGCCAGGGCCACCCTGACCCCCAACCCCCACCCTACCTTCTCAGCTCATCCTCAGTATCCCCAGAATCATCCGCCCCATTGTCCTGGCCTGCGAGCGGAAGTTTAGTCAACGGGAGGGGCCGCCTTGTCTCCTGGGAAAACTGGTAAACCCCCCTCCCAGTCTCACACCCTAGCACAGAAGGAGGCATCCCAACCCCCAGCCTCAATTGCCCTCCAGATCCAGTTACAGAGCCTCTGCCTCCTCTTCCCCCACATCCAGTGTCTGGGATCCAGCCCCTTCTCCCTCAGACTCAGGAGTCTAGGGCCCCAGCCCCTCCTTCCTCAGACCCAGGGGTCCAGGCCCCGAGCCCCTCTTCCCTCAGAGGCAAGAGTCCATTCTCCAGCCCCTCCTCCCTCAGACCCAGGAGGCCAGGCTCCCAGCCCCTCCTCCCTCAGACCCAGGGGTCCAGGCCCCCAGCCCCTCCTCCCTCAGACCCAGGGGTCCAGGCCCCAGCCCCTACTCCCACAGACCCAGGAGTCCAGGCCCCCAGCCCCTCCTCCCTCAGACCCAGGGGTCCAGGCCTCCAGCCACTCCTCCCTCAGAACCAGAGGTCTGGGCCCCCAGCCCCTCCTCCCTCAGACCCAGGGGTCCCAGCCTCCAGCCCCTCCTTCCTCAGACCCATGGGTCAAGGCCCCCAGCCCCACCTCCCTCAGACTCAGGAGTCCAGGCCCCAGCCCCTCCTCCCACAGATCCAGGGATCCGGGCCCCCAGCCCCTCCTCCCTCAGACCTAGGAGTCCTGGCCCTCAGCCCCCTCCTCCCTCAGACCCAGGAGTCCAGGCCTCCAGCCCCATCTCCCTCAGACCCAGGGGTCTAGGCCCCCAGCCCCTCCTCCCTCCGGCTCTGACCTGACTGCTCCCCATCAGTGTCGGTATCTTCCTGGGGCCCCCGTGAGGCTGGTTTGGTTTCTTCTGGGGCTGCAGGTCTCTTGGGTGAGCTGGGTCCTGCTGCCTGAGGGGGCTTGGTTTTGGTCTGGGGGCGCTGGGGAGGGAGGGTGGGTCAGTAAGAAGGGAAGGAACAGCGTGGGTGTGAGTGTGTTTGGGGTGTGTGCCCGAAGCAGGCAGGAGTGGAGGGTTTGGGGTACCACAACAGACCCACGTCCTCCTCCCACCACACCCTCCCACCCCCAGGCAGGGGGCATCAGACCTTTCGAGGAAGCTTGGGGGCTTCATCCCCGCTGCTGCCGCTGTGAGAGGCCCCCTCGTCCTCGCTGCTGGAGCCGGGCCCTGCCATGAGGTACCTAGGGGAGGAATCGGCCTCAGACAAAGAGCATATCGTGGCCTGTGGGGGAGGTAGGGAGGGTGCTCAGGAAGCAAGAGCCACTAGCATTTACTAAATATTCAGGGTCACGATCGTGGCCGCTCTCCCAGCCTGCCCCTCCTCCCAGCTCCGGAAGGGCCCCAGTGACCCTCAGCCACCCCAGCCACCCCACCCACACCAGGGACCTGAGACTCCCTGCCTTCCCCTCCCTCTTGGGGAAGAAATGCCCCATTGCAGAAAGGAAAAAAAATCAAATAATTTTCCCCTTTCAGAATTAAAGTCACTTTTTCATTAGGGGAATGTGTACCAATTAAGGGAAAATTCTCAAAAGCAAATACATTTGTAAATATGTTGACACTATATTCATGGTTCCTTAAGCCGCTGACACTCCGGGAAAAGAATTCTCCTGGTTCCAATAATAACAGCAGCAGCTAACACTTACATGTGACTTCCTATGAGCCAGGCACTGTTCTGAACATGTACAACAAACGGAGTCACTGAGTCCTGGGGTAGGTACTATTTTCAGCCCCATTTTACAGATGAGGAGACTAAGGCCCAGAGAGATTAATCAAGTGGCCCCTAATCACAGGGCAGCAGTATGCGGCAGAAGCAAATGAACAAGTTGGCTCCCCTCTCATGGTGCGCACGTTAAGACCCTTCTGAGCATCGGAGGGTTGTTTCAAAGCTGTTGAAACGCTCTTCAGGGAAGTCACACTCGCTGTAAAATGGTGGCTCATGGGAAACTCAGAGGATGTAAGTGGAGCCGCTGATTGAGGAATCAGTGGTAGGTTTACTAAGCTTGTTCTTGAAAATGCTTTGAATTAGAAGATTTTCAAAGTCTCAATTTGTGATTCTTGTGAGGAGAGCCATCCCCCGGCGTCGTCCTTCTATCGTCAATTTTTAAAAATATAAAGTGCTTTCCGAATTTTTTTTTTGTCGAAACCCAGTGGCAAATCCAACACTGTTTGTCTAGTTGCCTTTTCTTCCTTGCACACTTTCACCTCCCAGGCAGACAGTGATCCGAACCCAGTTCCTCTGTCCTTAAAGAAATCCCCATCCTATCCCTCCTTCCACACCCAAGGCCCCAGCCCCCTCTGGGGTCCCCACTTGAAGCCTCCCCTTGACCCTCCACCCCTCACAGCAGAGCCTGGCCCTGCTCCCCTCAAACCTTCTGTGGCTTCCCACTGCTCACAGAAGAAACCCCCTGGAGCCAGATGAGTTTCAGAATTTTGAATTTTTCAGACTTGACAGAGGTAAGCGGCAGGCGTATAGATTGTTACATAACACCCCTGAGTGGAGTATAAGGGAGTGCCCCGTAAATCCAATCCATTAATATTTCTGTAATAAATATGCTGATGCACTTAATGGGATAAATAAAGTCCATAAACAGCCCCACATCAGTTCAGGATGATCGTCCAGCCAAATGAGTTTGTGGTAAACCTAGAAAAGCACTTTTGCTTCCAGAGATGTCTGGATTCCCACATGACAGATGAGGGGTCTCTGGAGCTGGACGGAGTGCAGTTCTCAGCTGACCCCACCCGCCTCCCTGACTCCAACTCTCCCCAACTCAGACTGTCTCTGAAATATGCCAGGCACAGGCCCAGTTCTGAACACACTCAGGTCTTGTCTTCTCTCACAGTTCAAGTCTCCCCTCCAATCCATAGGCCTCGGATCTGACCCTGCCCTCAGCTCAAAAGCCTTCCGTGGCTCCTGCTGCCCCCAGCTTCGTTTTCCTGCCACTTCCCGCTCCCACTGCAAGCTGAGCCCCACCTGCCACTCCTCGGGGCACACACCAGGCTGAGCCAACCTCAGCTCCTCCACCCAGCATGCTTTCTGCCTCTCTTCGGCTTGGAAAACCTCCCGTCCTGGAAGACGGCCCACTCCCTGTGGTCTCCCCTTGGGCCTTCCTCCATACTGTTTTATAACAAGTCTGGTCCCCTCATCAAAGTCAGAGGCCTTCAAGGGCAGGACCTGACATCCGGGGGCCCAGCATCGTGCAGCCCAGCCTGGGACCAAGCAGGAGCTTCAGGGGCTTGCTTTGAATGAATCTAAACAGGCCCCAACACTCCATTCTCCCGCCTGAACCTCTGTGCATGCTGTGTGAACAGCCTGCAAAGTTCTTTTCCTCCTCCACTGAGCAGACTTCCCAGAGCCCCCGGAAGGGCCCCCCTCCTCTCAGAAGTCAGCTGACTCTGGGCTGGGCTGCAGCGTCCTCTACCGGCAGGCCCCAGTCTGATTTCTCTCCAGATTCCGGCACTGCCCAGCATGGGGATGAGGGGCAGGTTTGGTGTGTGTATGTGTGTGCGTGTGTACACATGTCTACCACACGCGTGCAGTGAGGCCTCACCTCCGGGAGGGCAGCCGCCGACGCATGCGGTGACAGTCCAGCACCCATTCCTTCCGCACGATGCGGCCTCCGAGGCCTAGGACCTGGCTGTACTTGGGGGTGTTGGCAAAGGCACAGCTATGGGGGAGCAGAATGGAGGGTGTCGGTCAGCTGTGATCTAAGGGGTGAAGGGGAAAGAGGAAGACAAGGGAGACAGAGCGAGGGAGAAAGAGACATGAGTGAGAGATAAAGAGACAGATACGGGACAAAGAAACAAGACACAGGGAGACTAAGGGAAAGATAGAAGAATCAGAGAGAAAAAGAGGCAGAGGATAAGAGAGCTGAAGAGACAAGGAGGGAGAGAGAAAGCAAGATGGAGGAGACGGAGGAGAAGCAGTGGGGAGCACGGGAGGAGGGCCCAGGCCTACATGAGGTGGGTGCTGTCTGGGGTCCAGTCCGGCCGATACTTGGCCCCCAGCTCTAGGGCCTTGTCCCGGAGCTCCGAGCGGAAGGGGTTCTGGAAGCCACTCAGCACCACCACCACACCCTGAAGGATCTTCCCCAGCTCCTGTGGGCCAGCTCGGGGTCCCCTGGGCTCGCTGCCTTCTCCTCGGGGATTCCCTGGCACTGCCCCCCGTGCTGCAGCAGGGACTGGGGCGGTGGCTGGGGATCGAGTGGGAGCTGGCACTGGAGAAGCCAAAGAGTAGATTCAGTCAGCACTACTGCAACAAAACCCCAGCCCTCCTCCCTCAGACCCAGGGGTCCATGCCCCAGCCCCTCCTCCCTCAGACCCAGAAGTCCATCCCCCAGCCCCTCCTCCCTCAGACCTTGAGCCCAGGCCCCAGCCCCTCCTCCCTCAGACCCAGGGGTCCATCCCCCAGCCCCTCCTCCCTCAGACCCAGAAGTCCATCCCCCAGCCCCTCCTCCCTCAGACCTTGAGCCCAGGCCCCAGCCCCTCCTCCCTCAGACCCAGGGGTCCATCCCCCAGCCCCTCCTCCCTCAGACCTAGGAGTCCATCCCCCAGCCCCTCCTCCCTCAGACCTTGAGCCCAGGCCCCAGCCCCTCCTCCCTCAGACCCAGAAGTCCATCCCCCAGCCCCTCCTCCCTCAGACCTTGAGTCCAGGCCCCCAGCCCCTCCTCCCTCAGACCTTGAGCCCAGGCCCCAGCCCCTCCTCCCTCAGACCCAGGAGTCCATCCCCCAGCCCCTCCTCCCTCAGACCTTGAGCCCAGGCCCCAGCCCCTCCTCCCTCAGACCCAGGAGTCCATCCCCCAGCCCCTCCTCCCTCAGACCTTGAGTCCAGGCCCCCAGCGCCTCCTCCCCTAGGACATAGAGCACAGGACCCTATTGGAACAAGGAATACAGTTTGCTCACATTTGGGTCTCTTGAGGGCGGGTGGTGAGGGCTGGGCTGATGGTTTGCTGGGGGTCTTTTTTTCTTCTTGGTTCAAATCCAACTTCCTCTTCCCTTTGGGGGACTCCTGAGGCTGGGCAGAGGGATAAGTTGAGCCTTCTAGCCTCTCTCCTCCTCCTCCACCCCACCAGGGTCTGATGATCTTACCTTGGAGGTGCTGCCTACTGCCCTGGAGACTGGAGACACTGAGGAGGCGGCACTGGAGGCCTGTAGTGTAGCAGCTGCATAACTGGGTCCTGCTGGGTCACTGGCTGTGGCTACAGAGGAACAAAGTTGATCCAGGATGAGAGAGATAGGCCCTCAGACCCATCAGCTCCTATCCATGGGACAGAGTGTTGTTCCCAAAATCCTGCAGTGACCCTGGAGTCTGGGCCCCCAGCCCCTCCTCCCTCAGACCCTGGAGTCCGGGCCCCCAGGCCCTCCTCCCTCAGACCCAGGAGTCCGGGCCCCCAGCCCCTCCTCCCTCAGACCCAGGAGTCCGGGCCCCCAGCCCCTCCTCCCTCAGACCCAGGAGTCCGGGCCCCCAGCCCCTCCTCCCTCAGACGCTGGAGTCCAGGCCCTTAGCCCCTCCTCCCTCAGACCCAGAAGTCCGGGCTCCCAGCCCCTCCTCCCTCAGACCCAGGAGTCTAGGCCCCAGCCCTATACTCACTCAGGACTCAATGTTCTGCACTCACCTGTGGAAGTCTTATTGTTCCGGCTGAAGAAGAGGGCTCCAGGTCTCAGGGAGGTGGCGCCCTCATCCTCCTCCTTCACGCGGAACTGGCCAAGCTTGGTCACCTTCTAAGGTCCCGCAAGGTCAGTGCAGTGAGGGGGCTGTGAGCAGGCAGGGGTGAAGAGGTAGGGAGAAGGCTCTGGGGGTGGCAGGTCGAGCTTACCTGGGGTGAGGGCTCTGCCTCATCTTTGTCTGGGGGACTGTGAAACCGTACGAAACTCAGGCCATAGGGAGAGTCCTGGGAAAGGAGGGCTGGGAGTCAGGGAGTCTGGCCAAGGACAAAGGCCTGCTCCCCAAGCCCCTTTCACTTAGGGAAACCCCTTTCTGGCTCTTTCCCTCTTATGGACACACATGTCTACGGAGGTGTCCAGATGACAGTGACGATTCTACTAACATCAAGCTGTTATTGAGCCCTAACTCTGGCTCGGGCTCGGCACTAAGCCCTTCCTGTGCATTAGCTCCTCCAGTCTCACAGCAACAGGCAAAGGCTGCTGGGTGTCCAAGCGCATCCATCCCGCGTGCTCCAATTCCTGCCTGTGGAATGGCGGGGGGCGGGGATGCCATGTGCCTCTTTTGGAACACAGAAATGCTCCAGGTTCTTTCCCCCTCCAATAGCTGGATGCAGAGCCATGAGATGGAAGCCAGGGTCCCTGGATGACCGGCTGAACACTCCCAGGGCAGTTCCATGGGTAAGAAGTATACTTCTATCGTGTGTTGTCATGACATACTCAGTGTCACTGTTACCATAGCTTAGCATCCCTAACTTACGCCAACCCTATAAGGATCTGTAAACTGAGGCCAGAAAGGTTAAGTCACCAGCCCAAGGTCACACAGCTGAGAAGTGGTACAGCCAGGTTTTGAACCCAGTCACCTGACTCCAGATCTCGTGATGTTAATTCCCAGGCCCACTCTACCAGACCCCCTAACAAGTCAGCTGCCCCTCCTCCACTTCCCCTCAGAGGTCCTGCAGTTCACCCTCCCTGTACTCCCTCCAGGAAACAACGCCTCCCATTATGGAGGGATCTCAAACCCACTTCGGGGACGGCAGGACCCAGCTTCCTCACAGTCCCATGGGGAGACCAGCTTCCCCATCCTCCCAGCCCTCTGCAACTCAACACTGGCCCCTCAGCTCTCTCCTTGCCCAGGACCAAGGACCCCACGCCCCTAGCTCGCACCCTAGGTACCTTGCTATAGGGCTGGCTGCAAACAATTTTGACGCGGTCCCAGCGCTTCTCGGCAGCTGCCCGGACCAACTTGTCAGGCCCGAAAATGCGAACGCGGTTGGGGTTTGAGCCACTGCGGCTCTCGGAAGGCGACATGAAAGATGAGGTGACCAGAAGGACCTGGGAGAAGGCACAGTGAATGAGAACCGGGGCTGGCTGGTTTAAATGACACCCCCTAGGGGCTGGGAAGGGAGCAGGGGGCCTGAGTGAGGGCCAGGTAGTCGCCAGATCCAGCTCGCGCTGCGATGTGCCTCAAGGTCTCTAGACTCTTCTCTTGTTTCTGGGCCTCTAGCCAGTCCTCCCCTGACACAGGCCCCAGAGGGAGCCCTCTACTTCCAGATCTGATCGATCCTTTCTCAATTCTTCCAAAGAGTCTCCCTTATCTGGCCAAATGGTGGGCTACACGGCCTCAGGAACCCTCCCAGCAGAGAATATTCACAACGACAGACGCAATGGTCCAACACCTTTGGGAAAAGCACGGCTGAGTCAGCAGAAAGGCCAGGGGCATTATCGGAGGTCATCGGAGGTCGGAACTGAGAGCACAGGATCCAAAGAGGCAGGGAGCTGCACCAGCGGCTGACTGAGTGTCTGTCGGCTAAAGCACCCCCTCGGATGCTCAGCTCTGGGTTGCCGGGCAGGGACGCTTCAGCTTCTCCTTGTCAGGCTCTGCCAACAGGGGGCGCGGGAGAGGCTGCAAGGCTGGAAGAGGGAGGGCTCTGCTCCTCCTCCCCCTGCTCCTCCTCCCCGACCCGTGAGCAGCACCACCGGGCGCCTGTGCTCCTGCAGAGGCTCCTTCTCCCGGCGGCAGATGAATCCTGTTTGGAGCTTCCCAACTCTTGCAGAACCGGCCTCACTGCACCTCCTTGGGGGCCACCAGCGCCAGCCGCCGAGGGCCCCCTCCTCAGGATCTGAGTTTCAGCTCTCTGGACCCCACCTCCAAGCTTCCAAACAGCTGAGTTTCAATAATTCCAACCCCTTCCTTTTGTTCCCCCACCCCCGGGGTGGTAGCTGCTCCCTGCAGTTCCTTCTTCATCGTGCCTTAGTCTCCTGGCCCCCTCAGTTCAGTAGAGTCGCCCCGCGTCCGTGGGCTCGGCATCCGCAGATTCAACCATGCCCGGATCAGAAGGCCTATGATGGGTGCGTCTGCACTGAACACGTAGACTTTTTTTTTCTTGTCGTTATTCCCTAAACAATATGGCATAACAACTTACATAGCATTTACACTGCATGAGTTATTATAAGTAATCTAGAGATGATTTAATGTATACAGGAGAATGTGTATAGCTTATTTGCAAATACTATGCCCACTTTATATAAGGGACTTGAGTATCCACGGGGGTCCTAGAACCAATCCTTGGCAGATACGCAGGGGCAGCTGTACCTAGTTACTAATTCTTTATGTTAAATTCTCTCCATTAAAATAACTGGTGTGGTGTCAGTCTCCTGGTGGGACCCTGGCTGATACAGTGTGTGGCAATGATATTGGTGTTTGCCCTGGTGGCACAGAGCTTGATTTTAAAGGACCCTAGGTGGTGGTGGCAGGGGAAACAGAAGACAAAGCCTGGGCTCCAAGCAAGAAAGAAGAGCATCTCAGAGACTATCACCAAATCATGCAGAGCTGGGCCCCCTCCATGGGCAACACCCTCCATGGGTAAAATGGGAAAATGTGCCTTGTGGAGAGTCATGAGGAGGCCCGAGCTCTGGAGGACAGCAGAGAAAAGATGAAAAATTCTCTCTGGAGAATTCCTAAGGATTTGGAGCAAAAATTCATACTAGCTAACTGCATAGAAAAACTCAAGCGGAACATCTTAAATGGTCCCATGTACACAGTATCACCTGACATCAGGGCGAATCTTCTCTGGAGGAATGTACTTCAAAGCAAGTCCTCAAAGATCCCCCAGAGACACAGTCCCAAAGGACAGACGTTAACAATTAGAAATACACACACACACCCCATGAGGCAGGAGGAAACAGCCATGACTCGGGGTCAGCAGAAACCACAAACTGCAGACTCAGACCCACAGAGGCTGCATAATATTGAAATTATTGAACATACAATATAAAAGTAAGTATGTTTAATAGTTTAAAGAGATAAATGAAGATACTGACAGTATGATGGAACAAATGACAATCAAAACTGACCAGGCCATTTTGAAAAACAGTGGAATAGCTGTACATCCAACACTTTAAGGGATGAATCATGATTGTCTAAAAACTCAATTCCCTCTGCCAATGGCCGGTCCAAGGATGTGCACGTGAGCCGGTTCTGGCCAATGTGATTTTAAGAGGAAGACTGCTAGGGCTTCTGAAAAGGATTTTCCTTCCTCATTAAAGAGAAACACAGGATGGAAGAGAGCCACTGAATTTCTGCCATTCCATTTCTTCCAATTCCTGCACTGGATGCTACTAAGTGATGGATGGAGCAGCAGCAATCATCCTGTAACCACGAGGGCAAGTCCAAAAGAATCAAGCGATGCCAACCAACCACACTGACTTTGTTAGGCTGCCAGATCCACTCTGGGTCTGCCTAATGCCAGACTTCCCTCCCAAAGAAACAATAAATATTCTTATGCAGTAAGCCAATTTTAGTTGGGTATATCTCTTACTTAGTCTCCTTTCCAACAGACATGCTGTGAAATTTGTGAAATTAGAAAACAAAAGCCTTTTGCTGAGAAAACCAGAACATAACTACATGTCTCTTTGTGCTCAGCTCTGATTATGAAAAAGAAACGACAAAGAAAATTATACAGAAGGGAAGCCATTTCCCTGGCCTTGACTATACTTGTTTATAAAAGGCCTGATTGAGCTGACAAGGGAGCTGACAGGGGAGGTGAATTTATCACCTAGTGACTAAAATGAAGGGGCAACACAAACTCTGGCGGCAGCTGCTCCCTATATAAGAGGTAGATTTCCTCTGAATACACTCTCCTCCCATTCATCAGAAAAAGAAAATAACTCTAGGTATCAGTCTGTCTTATTACCTAACACTGTCTTTACGGTCCCAGGATTAAGCCTTTATTCTCTAGGCCGTGTTAACCTCGAAAGCTTACGTATCTCCTTTGTAGAATTTGGAGGGGAGAAACAAGAACGTGTTGATTTTGTATAAAATGGTATTAGTTATCCCAATATGTGCCTTACGCTTGATTTGTATAGGTGACATCAACGTCGACCAGCCCTGCTCCATCCTTTTTCCTTTTCTTTCTTGGCTCTTCCAGCCCTATCTAGTTTCTGGGTGGAAGTCAAACATTATAAGCCCCAAAGTCTTTAATTCAGTCTTGGCTGGAAATTGTAACAAAAACCCGAGGCTCCAGCAGAAGTTTAATTAAAAACCTTGAACAAACGGGAGACTAACGGCATAGGCATTTTCAGACTTGGTAAAGACAAAGCCCTGAGCAGGCCGTTCCATCTTGCTAGATAGATAAAGGGGTGAATAATAAACCGGATATAATAAAATGTTAGCTAAGAACGCACTTATTCTGCTTTCATCTCTATAAAGTAGAATTTTGATCTGCTTGCTAAGAACAGCAAACTTTTTTTTTTTATAGTCCAAAGACTACTGACTTTGTTAAAGCAATTAAAGAAAGAGGCCATTACAGTGAGTGACTCTAGTGCCTTGGTGACCTATGTAAACAAACCAAAATCTAAGCCAGAGTCAGGGCACTCGAATCCAAGAAAATGAAATGCAAGAACAATTCATCATATACAACCAACTGAAGTTCCCCAATCTGAGAAAACGCAATGCAAGAACAACTGTCATAATAGCCAAACAGAACCAGCCCTGATGGCCTAGTGGTTAAAGTTGGGTGCTCACTGCTTCAGCGACCTGGGTTCCCCTGGGTGGAGAACCGCACCATCCGTCTGTCAACTGCCATGATGTGGCAGCGGCTCACACAGAAGAACTAGAACGACTTACAACTAGAATACACAACCATGCACTGGGGCCTTGGGGAGGAAAAAAAAGGGGAAGATTGGCAACAGATGTTAGCTCAGGGCCAATCTTTCCCTGCAAAAAAATAAAAATTAAAAAAATAGATGAATAACTAGATTTTCCCAAATAAGGTAACCACTTAAGCTACAGCCAATTAAATAATTGCTTTGCTTTGCTTCCGTGTCTTCTCCATAAAAACCTCTGCTCTGGCACGCCCACAGGGCATCCCTAACCATTTTCAGCTTGGGCTGCCTGAGTTGAATCATTTGCTCAAGTAAACTCTTTAAAATTTAATGTGCCTCAGTTTACCTTTTTACCACTTATATAACCTTGAGACTAAGAATGTTGAAGGCAAACCTCATTTGTTAAAATGTACCTTGTAGAGCAGAAAAAGCACTTGATAAAACTCAACACAGATTCATGGAGAAAAGCTCTCAACAAAGCAGGTTTAGAAAAGAACATCCTCAACTGACAAAGGACACCTATAAACAAACCTCCAGCTGACATCACATTCAATGGTGAAAGGCTCACCACTTTCCCCTAAGATCAGGAACCAGAGAAGGATGCTTGCCCTCACACTTCTGTTCCACATGGTACTAGACATACCAGTCAGTGTGATAAGATGAGAAAAAGGAAACAAGGCATAAAGATTAGAAAGAAAGAAAACTGTCCTTATGCACAGACAATATGATTGTCTATGTAGAAAATCCCCAGAGAGCTACACAAATCCCAAGGGACTCTCCTACGAGAATTAATAAGTAAATTTAACAAGGTCACAAGATACGAGATCAATATACAAAAATCAACCGTACCTTTATTATGCTATCAACAACTGGAAAAGGAAATTTAAAAAAAATCATTACGATAGCATCAATAATTTAGGCAAGAATCAATAATGGATGCTATAACTAGTGAGAACAAGTTTGAGGAGTAACAAGATATTTACATAGTCTCCAAGTATTTCCCCACATGATACTTGTGAATTACAAAAGGCAAAACAGTACTTTCAGAGCAGAGAACCCTGGCCCACACCACCTAACAAAATGATCCAGGCTAACACCAGTGATGAAGCAAGTCAGAGGCATGTGCCTCATGATCTGATGCACCAAGAACACAACATCGCTTCTGCAGTATTCTGGCCAAAGGTGTATAACATAAATTAATCATGAGGAACCGTCAGACATTTTGTACCATGAGTGACATTTTACGAAATCACTGACCGCTACTCTTCCAAAATGACAACAGCATGAAATACCAAGAAAGTCGCAAGAACTGTACCCACTGAAAGGAAACCAAGGAGATGCGGCAAATCAATGCAATGCATGATTCTGAATTTTCTTTTGCTATAAAGAACATTATTGGGACAACGAAGGAAATCTGAATAAGCTCTGAGATCAGAAGACAGAGTACCATGTCAATGTTAATTTCCTAATTTTGATAATTGTACTGGGGTTAGGTAAGAAAATGTCTCCGTTTTTTGGAAATATCCAGTGGAGTCAGTAGGGATGAAGGGACATCATGTATGCAACTTACCTCCAGTTCATTAAAAAATATGTACATATATGTTACCATTCGGGGAATGTGAGTGAAGAGTATATGGGAATCCTTTGTACTATTTATGCAACTTTTCTGTAGGTCTGAAATAAAGTTATTGACAAGCTGGTTTTGTAATTTATATGGAAATAAATGCAAAGGATCTAGAATAGCCAAGAGAATCTTGACAACCAAAGTCGGAAGTTCAACACAATCTATCAATATTTATTATCAATATTTAAAAAAAATTCTTTTAAGATTTTGGATTTTTTAGGAAGATTAGCCCTGAGCTAACATCTGTTGCCAATCTTTCTCTTTTTTTTTTCTTTTCTCCACAAAGCCCCAGTACATAGTTGTATATTCTAGTTGTAGGTCCTTCCGGTTGTGCTACGTGGGACACCGCCTCAGTATGGCCTGACGAGCGCTGCTAGGTCAGCACCCAGGATCCGAATTGGCAAACCCCAACTGAAGTGGAGCTCGAGAACTTAACCACTCAGCCACGGGGCCGGCCCATACTATCAATGTTCATTACTAAGACAGTGTGGTATTGGCATAAAGATAAACATGCATATCAGTGGAATGAAATAGAGAGTACAAAAATAAACCTCCATATATGTGGTCAATTAATTTTCAACAAAAGAACCAAACAATTCAATGGGAAAAGAAAAGTCTTTAAAAAACAAGTATTTTCAAAGAACATAAAAAACAAAAGGGAAAAAAATGAACCTCATCTGCTACTTCACATAATATGCAAAAATTCATTTGTGATGGATCAGAGATCTAAAGGTAAAAGTTAAAAATATAAAGCTTCTAGAAGAAGACACAGGAGATGGTGGTAGACAGAATAACGGCCCTCCAAAGACGTCTACATCTTGATCCCTAGAACCTGTGAATACGGCAAAAGGGACTTTGAGATTAAGTTAAGGATGTTAAATTGGGAGATTACCCTGCATTATCCAGGTGGGCCCAGTGTAATCACGAGGGTCTTTATAAGAAAGAGAGAGGCGGGAGAGTCAGAGTCAGAGGAAAGACGGTGGAAGCAGATGTTAGAGTAATGTGATGGCTGGCTTTGAAGATGGAGGAAGGGCCACAAGCCTAGACCCACAGGTGGCCTCTAGAAGCTGGGGTAGGTAAGGAAATGGATTCTCCCCCGGAGCCTCAGGAAGGAACCCAGCCCTGCCGACACCATGATTTTAGGCCAGAGACTGATTTTGGACTCCTGACCTCCAGAACTGTAAGACAGTAAATCTGTATTGTTTTTAGCAGGAATTTGCATCTGCAGTAATTTGTTACAACAGCAATAAGAAACTAATACAGGGACTACCATCATTACTTTGGGACAGGCAAATATTTCTTATAGGACACAAAAGGCACTAAGTATTTGTGAAAAAACCTTGATAGATTGGACTTCATCAGCTTCTGCTCATCAAGAGTCCTGCCCAGTGGCATAGTGGTTAAGTTCCTGTGCTTCGCTTCAGCAGCCCGGGTTCACGGGTTGGGATCCCTGGCGTGAACCTAAACACTACTCATCAAGCCATGCTGTGGCAGCATCCCACATACAGAAAATAGAGAGGAACATTGGTACAGATGTTGGCTCAGCAACAATCTTCCTCAAGCAAAAAGAGGAAGATTAGCAACAGATGTTAGCTCAGGGCCAATCTTCATCACCAAAAAACCAAAACAAAACAAAAAACAAACAAACAAGCCAAAAAGAGCACTGTTTAAGATAATCAAAAGGCAAGTCATAGACTGGGGGAAAAATATGCAACAAACATATCTGGGGAAAAAAACTCTGAAAAAAATACATGTTCATGCCCATGACAAAAAGACAAACAACCCAATAAAAAATAAGCAAAAGACTCGAACAGACACTTCATAAAATAAGATACATGAATGGCCAATAAGTACATGAAAGGTTACATGACGTTCTAACCTTTACTTGTCAAGAAAATGCAAATTAAAGCCATAATAAAATACCACTATGTGCCATTTCAACGGCTGGGGTTTAAAATATTAAAAAGACTGGCAACACCAAGTAAAGGTAATGATATGGAGCCCTAGAACTCTCATATACTGCTGAAGGGAATATGAAATGGTCCAACCACTTTGGAAAACTGTCAATTTCCAATAAGGTTAAAACATATGTCTACCCCAAGACCTCGAAATTCCACTCTTAGATATTTACCCCAAAGAGATCTCCATAAGAAGCTTGTACAAGAATGTTCACAGCAGCTTTATTCGTAATAGTCAAAAAGTGGCAACAGCCCAGATGGCCATCAACAAGAGAACAGATCAACAAACTGGTCTGTGCTTACAGTGGAGCACGACTCAGCACAAAGGGGAACAGCCCCTGACGTATTCACTGCATGGAATCTCAAAGTGAAAGATGCCAGCCACAAAAAAGAGCACAGACTGTAAAACTCCATTGATATGAAATTCTAGGACCAGCCAAACTAGTCTGTGGGGACAGAGGAGAGATGTTGCCTGAGCTGGGGGAGGGAGGAGTGACCGCAAAGGGTCAGGAGGGAACCGTCAGGGAAGCTGGAGTGCTCCATGTCTGCATCTGGGGACAGGGACACAGGTGGATACATTTGTCAAAACTCTGACCTGTGCATTGTTTTGAATGTAAAACATTGGCTCAGTTAAAAACAACTTCTCATCGCAAGAAAAAAACACATCTTGCCGGGGCTGGCAGTGGCCACGTGGTTAAGTTCACGCGCTCTGCTTTGGCGGCCCAGGGTTTCATCGGTTCGGATTCTGGGCATGGACATGGCACCACTCGTCAAGCCACGCTGGGGTGGCGTCCCACATGCCACAACTAGAAGGGCCCACAACTAAAAATATACAACTAGGTACCAGGGGGGCTTTGGGGAGAAAAAGGAAAAAAAACACACCTTGCAGAAACTGGTTTGATCACTTAAAATTGTAAACTCTCTTTGTCACAGTAGGTTTATTTTCTACCCAAAAACATTTCACTGATTAACCAGCTGGATAACTATGATCTTACCAGTCCAGCTCTAACGAATTCAGCCAGTAAAAAAGCACGATGCCGACTTTTTTTAATATTCATAGTAGAGCAAAAGGCATTCCCTCTTGTAAACGTTTGTTGCAAACAGTGACTAACAGAGGCATTCCAAACTGACGTGTGACTCATCCCCGACCCATCCTCGACCCGGCCTGACACCCAGGAGGCCCCCGGGGGCGCCTGGGGCCTGGATCAACGTGGAGCCTATCTCGGATCAGCGTGGGGCCCATCTCAGGGCCCGGCTTACCTCGTAGTCTTGCTCCCCGGCCCCTCCGGCCGAGCTGCCCACCAGCACCTCCACGAAGGCCGAGCCATCATTCCCGATGTCCAGGCTGTGTATCTGCTCCTCCTTCTCCAGCTGCGGGAGAGAGGAAGGCCACTGTCAGGGCCTGCTCTGCCCCTGGGTTTGCTGTGGGACCTCAGGGGTGGGAGGACCCCCATCGGGGCCGCCGTATCTCCTTGTAAGGTCAACTCTGTGACAGTGGGGGCCGGGCCTGAGTGGTACCGCTGTGTCCCCTGCACACAGCACAAGGTGTGGCACAGAGTTGCAGCTCGAAAAGCGTTCCCTGAATGAATGCATAAAACCCCTCCAGACTCTGCCGGACCAGCTCGGACCGGCTTATGACGTGCTGCCGTGGAGCACTCCTCGGGAGCACTTGCCAGAGTCATGACTTTATTCAAATAATCATATAGACAGATGGCACACCTGTCCTCCCTCCCCATCACACAGGACTCCATGGAAGCTCCCTGAGGGTAGGGGCCTGGTCTGGTTTTGCTCACCATCGACTCCTGGGTTTGAATTCCAGCTCTGCCACACACTAGCTATATGGCCTTGCCAGCTAACCTCGTGGGGCCTCAGTTTCCTCATCTGTAAAATGGGGACGATCACCAGATCTGATTACCCACATGAATACTGTGGCCACAGGGCCAGGCATGTGGCAGGCACTCTACTGCTGTCAGTCAGGGGCACTGTTAGTCAATGCTCGATAACTACTCGTGGAAAGAAGGAAAGAGCCACCTGCAGGTGGCCTCCCCCCAGGACCTGCCATTCCCTTCTGACACTTAGGGCACAGAAAGCCGTGCAGGGGCAGAAGGCAGTTAGGAACAGCTGAGGCAAGTCTCCCACTTCCCCTGTTGGGGCTTTTATTCAGATCCTAGAATGACAAGTTATTACAACCCTCCAAGGTACCCAGTCCACCACCGACGCTGCCCCGGCCCTGGGACCACATAATGTCCCCATTACGTGCCTGCTCACCTCCCAGTCAGGAGGCCGCGAGACACGGCCTGCACACTGCTACAAACAGGAGCACCCCCAGGTGGGAGGAAGGAGCCTGGGCTTGGGGTGAGGCAAGGCTAGGCTCAGATCCAGCCCTGCCACTTCCAAACTGTGCAACCCTGGGTAAGGTACAACCTCTCTGAGCGGCAGCCTCCTCAGTGTGAAAAGGGAGGGTTGTCATCATAAGCCTCCTTCTGCAGGGGGCTGACACAACGGTAACAACCACAGCAACAACTGCAGCTTGCATCAAAGTGCTCACGATGTGCCAGACGAGTCACATGTGCGTCGGAGTCGTCTCTCCTCGCAACAGCTCTGCGAGGCAGGGCTATTATTATCTCCATTTCACACATGAACGCACGGAGGCAGGAAGCGGTTATGCAACGTCCCCGGGTCACACAGCTGGTGAGCACGGAGCTGGGATGGGAGCCCAGGCAGGCTGCCAGAGCCCAGGTGTGCTGCAGAAAGAGGCAGTGCTGAGGGGAGGCTCTTCTCAAGGCTGTGCTGAGCTGGCCTCCTGGGGACTCCCCTGCCTCCACCACTGCTCCCAGCTCTGAGCCCTGGGCTGGTGTGTGGTGGTGCCCAGTCTGACCTCTCAGCCTCCTGCCACACTGATCGCTCCCCTCCAGCCATGCTGGCCTTCCTTCTTTCCCAAGAATAAGCCAGCTCCTTCCCACTTCAGGGCCTTTGCACCTGCCATCCCCCTACCTAGATCAGTCTTCCCCCAAACCTTCACAGGGCTGCTCCTTCGATCACTCAGGTCTGTGCTCAGTTGTCACCTCTTCAGACCAACCACAGTAGCCTCCCTCACCTCCTCCCAGGTGCTAATCTTGGTCCCTAACCCTGCTTTATTTTCCTTCATTGTCACCACTGGATATTATACAGTTACAGGTGTTATTTGTCTTTGTCTAGCGTCTGTCTCCCCCACTAGACTTCCAAGCGCCATGAGCGCAGGGACAACATTTGGGTCATTCCCTACTGTAGCCCCAACGCCAAGAACAGTGTCCAGTCCTCCCAGGGCTGCTTGCTTACTGCTGTGTGATCCTGGAGCAAATGGTTTCAATTCACTCCTTGGGCCTCAGTTTCCTAACCTGTAAAATGGCGTAAGTAACAACTTCTACCTCATCGAGTTGGGAAGATTCAAATGGGGAATGCACACAAAGGCCCTGGAACAGAGCCCGCCACAGAGCAATGTGCCCCAAGTGGCAGCTGATACTATTATCCCAGAAGGCCTTCAATACTCTCCGCAGTGATGGACACAGATGGACGGGAAGCCCCAGTAACCGTCTGACAAAGGAACAAACGCCCCCTGGGTTGTAACTCTGGCTCTGTGCTCCCTGACCAGTGGCGTTGGCGAGTCACTCGTCTCAGTGTCCCCATCCATCACAAAGGGCTAACATTTTCAGATTCTTTGTGCCAGGCACTTGATGCCCTAGTTTCCTACTGCTGCTGTAACAAACACCACAAGCTCAGCGGCTAAAAACAACACCCCTTACAGATCCGGAGGTCAGGAGGCTGACATTTGGTCTCACTGGGCTAAAATCAAGGTGTCGACTGGGCTGCGTTCCTTCTGGAGGTTCTAGGGGAGAAGCTGTTTCCTTGCCTTGTTTCCAGCTTCTAGAGGCCACCTGCATTCCTTGGCTCATGGTCCCTTCCTCCCTCTTCAAAGCCAGCAATGACATCACCACGACCTCTGCTTCCATCGTCACATCTCCTCCTCCGACTCTGACTCCTGCCTCCCTCTTTCCCTTACAAGGACCTTTGAGATTACATTGGGCCCACCTGGGTCAGCCAGGATAACCTCACTGTCTCAAGACCCTTCATCACATCCACAAAGTCCCTTTTGCCATGTAAGGGACCATATTCACAAGTTCTGAGCACTAAGATGTGGACATTTTTTAGGGGCCATTATTCTGTCTACCACACTTGGCTAAGCTCTTCCTGGGCCAGACGTCACTGAACCCTCACAACCACCTTAGGAGGGTCTGTTACCCTCCTGGTTTTACAGATGAGGAAACTGAGGCTCAGACAGGTTAATAAACAGCTCACACATCATACAAAGCAAATGACTGGCAGAGAAATTTGGACCAATTGCCTGACTATAGACTAAAACCCTTTCTCAACTCCCCTATTTCAATCCTTGAGGTATAAATTCAACATCTTTACCTCTCCCACAATATAAGCACAAGGCCCCACCTTTGCCTTGTATATACAGTAGCCCCCGCGGGGGGTACATCCCAAGACCCTCAGTGGATGTCTGACACCATGGATAGTACCAAACCCTATATATGTTTTCCTTTATATCCATACAAAGGATAAAAAGTCTAATTTATAAATTAGGCACAGTAAGATATTAACAACAATAACTAATAATAAAATAGAACAATCACAACAATATACTGCAATAAAAACTACCGTAGATCTTAGCAACTCAGCACACAATTTTTTTCTTTCCTTATTAAGTTGAGAACTTTCGTCTTTTCACTTAAAGGAAGCACTTCATGGCTTCTCTTTGGCATATCTGAGTTGCCAGCATTACTACTCCTGTGCTTTGGGGCCATTATTGAGTAAAACAAGGGTGACTTGAACACAAGCACTGCGATACCATGACAGCCGATCTGATACCCAAGACAGCCACTAAGTGACTGATGGGCGAAGAGCATATACAGTGTGGATACACTGGACAAAGGAACGATTCACATCCAGGATGGGATGGAGTGGACAGCGCAAGATTTCATCACGCTACTCAGAACAGCGTGAAATTTAAAACTTATGAATGGTTTATTTCCAGAATTTTCCATTTAACATTTTCAGACTGCAGTTGGCCATGGGTAACTGAAACCGAGGAAAGTGAAGCCTCGGGTAAGGGAGGACAATTGTAGTATCCATATCTTAAATGACTGATTCGTAGTGCCTATATAACTACTTCTACTTTAAACACATATATATGTTCCCTTGTATCTCTTCTCTTGGATAAATAAAAAATTTCTGATAAAAACATTTATACATGGAAACAACCCAAATGTCCACCAACTTATGAATGGATACACACTGTATGGTATACACACCCATATGACGGAACAGTATTCAGCGGTAAAAAGGAATGAAGTACTGATGCATGGTATAGCACGGAGGCACCTCAAAAACATCACGCTAACCTTTAAGCCAGACACAAAAGTCCAGACATTGTATGATCCTATTTATATGAAATGTCCAGAACAGGCAAATCCACAGACAAAAAGTAGACGAGTAGTTGCCAGGGGCGACCTGGGAAGAGAGGAATAAGGAGGGACTGCTTAATGGTTATGGGGTGTCTTTTTGGGGTAATGAAAATGTTCTGAATTGAATAGTGCTGATGATCACAGAACATTATCAATATACTAAAAACCACGGAACTGTACCCTTTAAATGGTTAATACGGTGAATTTTATCTCAAAAAAGAAGTGAGTGTTCTGTAAACGTCAGCTGTGAAGAGAAGGGCTTAGGCACAAGATGACTATCATCTGTGGCCCGGGTCTGTGTGCACCTTTCTCAGGAAGACACGGTTCATGACAGCGAAACAAACGGGACTCGGAAGGCTAGCAAAGTTCCTGGGAGACATCTTGTTACAAAATTGTTCCACATCCACGAAAGGCAGTATGACACACCGTTTCAAAGAATAAGGAAGAACTTTATGCAATGACAGTGGATCAGTAAGATATATTGTTATTTGAAAAGAAGCAAAGGGAGGAATAGTGTGTATACTATGTACTTTAAAAGGAGTGGTGAGGGGGATGGATATGCTTATATGTGTACAGAGTGACCCGGGAGGGCCACCCGAGAAACCACTAACAGTGCCTGACTCAGGAGAGAAGAACTGGGTAGCAGGAGTCGGAGGAGGGAGCAGGAGAGGATGGGGGCAGGTGGAAGGGGATATTCTTTGTGCCTTTCGAATTTTGCACCCTATGCATGTAATACCCATTCAAAAAGTAAAGTCAATAAAACAATGTTTTTTTCCCACAATGGAATACTATAGAAATAGAATGAACCAACAACACCAATGAAACTAACATGATGTTGAGTGACAGCAGCCAGACACAAAAGCATATTCTGCATGATTCCATTTACATAAAATTCAAAACCAGGCAAAACGAATCTATGCTGTTAAAAATCAGGATCGTGGTTACCCTTGTGGGGGTAGTGCCAGGGGGCGCCAGGAGGCTGGGCATGTTCCGTTACTTGATCTGGGTGTGGGGTCCATAGGTTACAGCTGGTGAGGATTCACTGAACCGTGCTCTTTGCTGTACACACGTCACATGTCAAAAGAAGGTAAAAACAAATTTAAAACACCACGATGGCAGACTGAGTGATTAGAAAACCACCGAAAAATAAAAACAAAACATTTGTCACCGTGCTGTTGAACGTTTCTTCTAAAGAACACACCTCCAGTGGGGCACCAGAGTTACACCTGGACCACGTCCCAGCCCTCCCCTCCGGCCCAGGAGCGGTTGGCAAAGAGGCTGGAACTCCCCTCCTGGGAGCAGGTGACAAGTTGGCGACAGAGCCTCCTGTGGCTAGCACAAACAAAAAAGGTGTGTGGGGCTGTCACAAGTAGAGGGCTGAACCCTATATAGTAACATCCGGATGTGGTGTAATATTGTTTGCAGGAGAAAATACAGGGTAGCAGGAAAACCCACAGATTAGTCTACATGTCTTGGGGTCTGGAAATTCCTGCCTTATCACTTGCTTGAAAAGAACCAAAATTAGCATTCGGTGAGTCTGGAGTCACCCTGCATATTGGCCAGCGCCAAATGCAACGATGTTTTCCAAAGGGTCTCTAACGTCGGATAAATTAACAATGGCTGCGATGCTGTCTGCTCTTGCACTTGCCCCCTGCAGTTTCTTCTCAGCACAGAAGCCAGAGGATTCCACAAGAACCTGTCAGAGTCTGTTCCTCCTCTGCTCAGCGCCCTTCCGTGGCTCCCATCTGGTCCAGAGTAAAAGCCTAAGTCTTTACAATGGTTTTCAGGCCCTAAGTGTGTTGGGGGCCCTCCACCGCCACCCCATTATGTCACCTCCTACCTCTCTCCCCCTGGCTGACTCCACGCCACCCACACTGGCCTCCCTGCTGTTCCTCCAGCACGCCAGGCACCAGCTCGTCCTGGAGTCTGTGTTTCTGCCCCAGGTATCTGCATAGCTCACTCTGCAAAAATGTCACTTTGAGGAGGCCTTCTTAGATCCCTATTTAAATAAAAACCTCTTGTCACTGCCTGCTCCCCCAGCTGAGGCATTCCCCATTCCTCTTGCCTGTTTAATTTTCCTCCACAGCACTCATCATCTGACGTATGTTACTTACCAATTTGTCAGTCCTTCCCTACTACACGAAAGCTCCACAGCACGGACATACTTTTGTCCGTCTGTCCACTGCTATATCACCCCAGTGCCCAAAACAGTGCTTGGCCGATAGAAGGCACCTCATAAATAATTATTCAATGAATGAATCTATCCACTCCTGAGTCTACAGGTCCTGTCCCTGTGCTGACAATTTCCACGCCTCTGTCTCCAGCTTCACGTCTGAGCCCTCACTGCCTCCTGGATGCTGCCCCTTGGATGTCCAAAAGTCACGTCAAACCCGGACACCCCAACCTAATGTGTCAGCTGCAATGTCTCCCTCAGGCTCCCAGGCCAGAGCATGCTGTGTCTTGTTCCCGGCCTCTCTGGCTCCCTCTCTCCATGTGCTGTCTCTTCTGCCTCTGATGTCTCTGTTCCCACTGCAGCGGGGGTACAGAATGGAATGTGATTTTCCTGAGGTTACCCGATCATAAGAGAGCCCAGCAGAATCATCACTCGGTAATAAAAACATGAATCCCTCCCTTTACACAAACACTCACATGTTGACAGAGCACTTGTGCAGACATTATGTCACCGGATTTTCACAACAGCCCTGGGCTTAGACCTCCTTATTCCCAATGGACAGATAGGAAAACAGGTTCAGAGAAATCAAACAATTTGCCTGAGGTCACAGAGTGAGTAAGAGGGAGAGCTGGGGACTTGAATCCAGGTCCCAAGACTAAATCGTCAGCAACCTTATATCCCCAGTTTGCAAAATTGGCTCTAGGCAAGTTGCATAACCTCTCTGGGCCTCAGTTTCCTCATCTGTAAAATGGGGATAATAACAGACTGTGGGTCACGGGGTTTTTATGAGGATTCAATGAGTGAATCCACGTGAGGTGTTTAGAATGGTGACTGGCAGTTGTGACGCTGAATAAATGTTAGTTCTCCTTACTATTGCCACGTTAGGGACCTAGGAGATGTTTAAAGTCCTAAAATCATTCAGAAAATCTTGTAGGTCTGAGTATTTTTCTTCGGAAGAGAATCCTCAGCTTCTCTCTAATTCTCAAAGGCTCTGTGACTCAAAACTTTTTCAGAACCACAGGGCAAGAGAGAGACCAAGATGATGTTCAGCACACGCATGTAAGCCTGGCCCCCCAACGTCCCTCCCCAAACAGCCCTACGTTCAGAAATAAGGAATACGGCCAAAATCAAGAAAGCCAATGTATGAACACAAAGCAGTGTGACAGAGTGGTTAAGAGCACCAACAATGGGTTCAGGTCTCAGCACCGACATTTATTAATGGCAATAACTTGTGAAGAGTGAGATCACGCAGGCAGGACACCCAGGCCGGCACCTGGCAAAGAGCAGATGCTTAAAACACACTTAGCTCTCTTTTCCCACCGGTTGCTTATCCCTGACAGGAACAGCCTGTCTGGAATTCTGTACCCATCCCCGGTCAAACCACCCTTTCCTCTTTGCTTCCCTCCACCTTCACAGGGCTGTGGGGCAGATTTAGTGAGACCATGGACAAAAGCACTCAGAAAGAGCCTGGCCAGCATGCCAGAAATGGTAGCTTAGACTGGCCACGCCACTTCTCCCCTCCCGATGCTTGTTTCCCCGTCTTTAAAATGAGGTTGACTGGCTCAGACAATCTTCCGAGACACCCTCCAGCCCAGAGCTCAATGACTTTAGAAGGCAGGATAGATGGCAATGATTCACCCTTTCCAGCGGAGGAAACGAGGTCCAGAAAGTAGAAGCAACCTGGGGCCACACACTGGTTCCTATGGTCACCCTTGGCCCAGGCCTTGGATCACCTTTCTCCTCTGCTAAGGGGCACAGTGATCAGACTCCCAGTTTCCAGGTAAGGAAGCTGAGGCTCACAAGGGAAAGTGCCTCAACTCACTGCCAGTTGGCTCAAGAGCAGGGTCTGGGCCCTGGGTCCCCAGACTCCTATTAAGAAGATGGAGAGTGGGGAACAGGATCACCTGGAGCACCACAGAGATGGTCTTCTCGCCGGCCTTGGCTGCCCGCCATTTCCGGTAAGTGTCCGCCTTGAGCAGGTTTTCTGCACAGTGAGTCTGGAGATAAGAGTGGGAACGGGAAAGTTAGGGTACAGAGATGAGGGCTAGGGCCCCAGCCCTCAGATTATTCCTCGGAGTCCTCCCAAGTCCCCTGAGACCCCCCCCCACATTTAAGTTTCCCCGTTAATGCCCCCCCCCCCCCCCCCCCCCCCCGCCTTGAGTCTCCTACAGCATCTTGCCCTGGAAGGTCGCCTCTGGGCTCTCCAAGGAAGCTCCCCTATTCCTCCTTTTCTCTCCGGAAGTCCCACAGACGCCCAGATGTCCCTCTACTCCATATCTCCTCCAGAATTCCCTAGAGCCCCCTGGAAATTCCCCCGTGACCCTTCTCAGACTTCCATGAAGTTCCCTTTTACGCTCCAAAACTTCTTATAGAGCGCCCCCGCAAGAATTCCCTTACGTCATCCAACCTCCCCCACGCCAGTCCCTCACCGAGTCCTGGCTACTGCAGGACACCACATGGCGGAGGCGGATCTCCGGCATGTCAACGTCGTGGGCTCCGCCAGGACCGAAGGATGAAGTAGGGTCGGGGTTTGGGGGGCGGGGAGCCGCCGCTCCCTGCGCGGGCTTAAGTGCGCAAGCGCGCGAGGCTTGGGCCTTTCAAACCGCGGCGCGCCCGCGCTCGCGTCGACACCGCGCAGGCCCAGTCGCGCCTCTCCGGAGCAAGGCGCCGAGTCCCCTAGCAACCGGCGTTTCCTCTAGCCCCGCCTCTCATTGGCCCCGCCACTCTCTAGCCCCGCTCCCGGTGACGTAAACACCCTGCTTTCTGGGCGCCTAGCAACAGGAGCGGCCCCCCACGATTGGGCCCTAGAAAAAATTCGCCATTCTCATTGGACGACGTAGTCACCGCCCAAACCGAAGCCTAGAAAGCAAGAGGACAGCAAACCTGAGTCTTTTCTCTGGGATCCTGGAACCTATGGCAATAGGACCCCCTCCACCGGTTCCTGCGGCTACACTCTTCCCCGCTACCCCACAACCTCACTCACACGAAAAAACCCTCTGATCTCTCTCAGGGTTATGCCTGAGGCCAAGAGAGAGTGGGTCAAAGACCTAAATAAAACACAAAGCATGCTCCCAAACCAGACACACACACCCAGTCTAGAGTGCTTCCACCCATGCCTCAGTTTCCCAATGTGACCTGTGGGCATCTGTCTCCTACTACGCCCCGCCCCTGCCCGTTGACAGGCACCCCTCTGTTCGGTCTCCGTGAGACCCAGGGATGCAGCCCCAGGCGGGGTCCAGCACAAACACAGAAGAGGGAGTATGAAGCCAAGAACCCGGAGAAGGAAAGGGAGACGAGGCTCTGGGCCCCCGCAGAACGAGCCCGGACGTGCTGGGCGCTCCCAGGTAGGGCCCCACCCACGCTGGGCGCTTTCTTGGGAAGAGACAAGGGACGGGATCTCAGTCCTTGCAGCTGCTCTACACCTACAAGAAATCAAGTTACCTGACTCTGACCTTGGGCGTCAGGCCAGGAAAAAAAGGAGGGGCGGTGAGAATGTGAGAAAACTGGAAAGTGACCTTCTGGGTCCTGATGGAAGAGAGGGCTGGAGGCCCAGACTCCTGGGGTCCCTATGGAAGAGGGGTTGAGCACAAGAGGCCTACGTCCCTTTCAGATTCTGGTTCCACTTCCCAAACCCAGAGCCGCAGAGGCCTGCCCTGAGATCTTACCTCAGCTGTTTCTCACCCCAGGGTGAAGGTGGGTCCAGACCCGCCCCTCCTTAGCTTCCTATAAGGGCTGGGACCCGGGACAACAGGTTCTCACACCATGAAGCCCTCTACCTTCCTCCTGGCCTCCGCGCTGCTCTGCACCCTGCTGGGTCTCGGTAAGTGACTGGGGGCCTGGACTCCTGGACCCTCAGGAAAGAGAGGACTAGGAGAGAGCATTCAGCAAGGTCCTCAAGGGGAAAAGAGGAGGTGTCGTGGGAATTCAGATTCATGGCGAAGGCAGAGGCTCAAGGAAGAGAAAGCCTGGGGCCCCAGAAGAGGACTAGCTCAAAAGGACTAGCCCCATCACTTGATGGGGTCCCTGAGAAAGGAGGGGACTCAGGGCCTCTGAATTCTCTGTCCTCCATGCAGGGTCTCAAAATAAGACATCTGAATTCTAGAAAATCCTAAGAGAGCGTGACTCGAAAGGGAAATCTTAAAAAAAAAAAAAACAAAAAAAAACGGAGATGAGGAGAGATTTCCTTTCTCCTTGGACTTTGGGGAGTTCAGGCCCCCGCAGACGCTCCTCCCTTAGAAGCAGGAATTCGAGCAAGCCCCACTTTCCCCAGGACCCAGGTGTCTGGGCCCCCAGTTGCCTCCTCTCTCAGGACCAAGGAGTACATGCCCTCAGCCCTCCTGGTCCTCGCTCTCCCGTCTTGATCTGGGATGCGCACCCCAGCCTCAGGTACCCCTGCCTGAGCTCCTACTGTCTACGAGAGCTGTGTGCGGTATCTACAAGGCGGAGGGCCCCACGTCCAAGAACCAGCTGGACATGAAGCTTCACAAAAGTCCACGGAAACTTCGCCAGGACCACTCCCTGTCCCTGAGCTTTCTCAGAGGACCTTAGCGTCCAAAGTCCCCAGCCTTGTAATTAGGTAAACAGGCTTCCTGGCGGAGTCGCTTCCCGCCCCTGGAAGCAGCTTTGCTGGCATCACCACCTCGTCCCTGTCAGAGCTCGGGACAGTCTCCTGGACAGCGGTCAATGCCCGCCCATGAACAGTCAGGGAGACACCCGTCCCTCTTCCGTCAGGACCCAAAAGCCAGGCCCCCCTGCCCCCATCTCCCTCTGGACTCTGCAGTCAATGTTGTGGTCCCCAGACCACACTACCCATGCGTTCAGCCCCGCCCTCTTCACTGCAGGGTGCCCGCTAAGCTGTGAGATGTGCAGGGGCTCCGGGCCCACGTGCAGCGGAAAAATCAAGACTTGCGAGGCGGGCAAGGATGCCTGCGTGATCGTCGTGGGGGAGTCCAGCACAAGTAGGTCCTCGCGGCATGGCGCCAGACCCTGGGAGGGGGCGCGCCCTCAGGGTGGAAGATACCACCACGCGGAGCGGGGGGGGGGGGGGGGGGGGGGGTCGTCACGGTCCCGTGGTGGGCGGGCACAGTAGAGAGAAAGACTACCTGGAGGAGGATGGAGGGAAGTGAATTTAATGGGAAGACAGATACCATTGTTGTCAGGGATTTCAGAAAACGAGACCCTCCGAAAGAGAAGATGGGAGGGCAGATATGGAGACTTTCTTAGGCGGGAGGGGTGAGGGAAGGACACGGGGGAACAGAGAAATAGAGGGGAAGAATCTAATAGGCATAGAGGAAGGGGAGCGGGGCAGAGGGGAGGAAGAGACTGGGGTAGGCTGGGAGGAATGTGATCAGGTTGACCACTCTGGGCGGGCAGGAGGAATCCACCACAGGTGGAAGCGTGGGTAGTGCGGGCTGGAAGGAACCATTCCTGACAGGAGGAGGAGAGATGATATTGGGGTAGGGGGAGACACATAGAAGGGAGCACAGCAGACAGGAGAGGGAAGATAATCCCAAAGTATGGAGAAGTATGGAGCAAGCCATCGTAAAGAGTAGAGACGGGGCAGGGGGAGGCCGGTGAGTAAAATGGGAGAAGAGGGGCATAACTTAAATGGAAGAGATCATCCCAGACCCGAGAAAGGATGACGGGGAAGGGGAGCAATGGAAGAGACCACGGGGTTGGAGGTGTTCATTCGAAGCTGAAGGAGACCATTAGTCACAGGAGGAGAGATGATGGGGCATGGCGCCGGGAAGAAGGCTGTGACAGGAGATGAAGGGAAACCTTGAGTGTAAGGAGAAAACATCCCGACAGGAGAGGGTGTGTAAGGAAGGTGGGATAGAAGATTGCACGCAGCCCTGCTCACCTAGCAAGCTTTGGCAGGTAGGGGAAGCACCTGAAAAGCTTGAAGAGACCACCCAGACATAGAGAAGGGAGATACGGACCCTGGGCCCAGGAGGAGAGGAAGGTGGGAAAAGACCACCCTTCAGTGGGGTGAAGAGGAGGACACCCTTAGACTGGGTTGGAAGAGACCACCACAGTGAGGTGGAGACTGGAAGAGACCCTTCAGGCAAGACCTAGAAGTAGCCTAGGAGGGTAGCAAGAGACCATCGGTGGGAGGTCTAGGGAGTGACCATGGGGAAATCTGGAAGAGACCACTTTAGATAGAGAGGGTTATGGGTGTTGCAGGGTGGGGGGTGAGGGTGGCATCCCAGAGTTTGTTGGAAGGGACTTCCAAGATGCAGGGACGACAAAAGTCGGGAAGGCTGGAAGAGACCATTTCACACAGGCATGGGGGCAGCCATAGGAAGCCTGAAAAAGACCGCGGGGCACTGGACCCTTCGAGGATGGCAGTGGGGTGCGGTGGGGCGGGGCGGAAGGGACCACGACAGGCAGGCACGTGGTTTTGGCCATGGGGAGCTGCAAGAGACCATCAAAGGCTTACTGGGGGCTATGGCAACAGCGGGGGGGGGGGGGAGGGGAAGGTATCGAAGAATCCACTCCAGACCGTACCCCAGGGAGATAAGGGAGCGTGGTTGAGGGGTTGGAAGAGACCACCCTAGACAGTCGCAGGGTGGGGGAGGTATAGGGTTGGGAGAGACCCTGAGGCCAGGGTGGAAGCCAGGGTGGGGCCAGCCAGCGCCACCGAGCCCTTCCCTCCTGTCCCCCATCCTGCAGAGGGCCGCCACTCAGTGAACACCTACAAGGGCTGCATGAAGTTCAGCGACTGCTATTCAGGCTTCGTATCAACCACCATGGGCTCCCAGGACTACATGGTGTCCTACACGTACTGCTGCCAGAGCGAAGGCTGCAACCAAGGTTCCGTGCCCCGTAAGTGCCAGCTCAGCCCGGCATGGGGAGTCCCTTCCAGCCCGCCCCAAGAGCCCACTGTGTGCGCTGTCACTTGCCACTGACCCATGCTGTAACACTGGGCAAGCATTTTGCTCACTCTGAGCCTCAGTTTCCTCGCCTGTGAAATGCAGTGTCCATTAGCAACCGCTGTTCCCCAGGCTGTTGCGAGCTTGGGGAAGGGTCTAAAGGACCCTGTCACCTTACACTGCCCCTTCATCCTCAGCACCCCAGAACAATCGTACTGAGAACGGCCTCCAGTGTCCCGCCTGCGTCGTACCCTTCCAGGAGACATGCCCGGGGACCCAGGCAGCCCGCTGCGTTGGCCAGGAAACCCACTGCGTCTACTTTGCTGGCAACGTGCAGGCTGGTGAGGGACACCTAGATCTCTGGAGGAGAGGACAGGGGCCCCAGCACTGGAGGCTAATACTTCCAGGTTCTAGAGGGGATGGTGGCTCCTGGGAACTGGGCGAGGAGGTGGCAGGGGCCAAGGCTCCTGGGTCATAGGAAGGAGGGGTTGGAAGCCCTGACTCCAGCCTGAACCCCCCTCTTAGGTATCATCAATACCAAATTTGCCACTCGGGGCTGTGCTACAGAGAGTGCCTGCTACGCCAAGGAGGGGGCCGAGGTGCCCTCAGCCTCCTATCTCTACTTCCTCCGCCGAGCAGACTGCCTTCCAGCACCCCTGCCCCCTGGCAGGGCTGAGTGAAGAAGTGAGGAAAATGTGGCTTGAGGTCCCCATTAGTCCTCGGCCTACAGCTCCCCATGTGCCTATAAATTAAACAGGTTAATAAAGCAAGCCTGGGTCCTTGTGAGGGGATGCATTCTGGGGAAGTAGGATGTAGAAAGCAGGGGTCCCAACCCTTGGCAACCCCTTCTTTGCAAGGAAGAGAGGGAAGACCCAACCTTTTACTAAAGGATTACTCTCAGCTGGGCCCCTGTGCTCTTTTTTCCATGCTGTACCTCATTTCAGAATCACAACTCTATGTAGTTGACATTATTATCCCCATTTTACTGATGAACAAACTGAGGCACAGATGGTGGTGTTCACTTGTCTTGGGTCAAACTGCTAGGGAGGGTCAGACTCCTGAGTCCACGATCACCTCTCCTAACAACCTCTCCCTCTTTTTCCCTCTGTTTTCACATCTGCAAAATGTGGATATTAAGTTATAATCTCAGAGGGTTGTTTTAAGAGTCAAATGAAAGAAAAACAAAAAAGCAATTAGTGCAGTTCTAGAGACAATATGTCTGAGTAAATAATAATCATCATAATAGCTGCCACTTACTGGATGGCCATTAGTTGGCAGGTGCTAAACATCGTCACCAATCAAGACAGACTAGATTATGCTACGGTAACAAAGCCCCTAATCTCAGTGGTTTAAAACGACAAAGTTGCATTAGTCAGCTAATGCTGCAGTAACACTGTGTAACAAACCATCCCCAAACTGAGACTTGTAACAACAAGCATTTTTCCTTCTAGGGGTTTGTGGGCGGGTCTGCTTCTGGCTGTTTATTGGCTGGTTTGGCTCCAGTTTGGGAAGAGGATTCCAGTTCTCCATGGGGTTCCACAATCTTCTGCGATCAGTGGCTCCTGGCTAATGTTCTTCTCATGAGAGATCACAGGAGCACAGAGGCCAACTGTATTTAAGGCCCCTGATGAAGTCAGGTGTGCTAACATTCCATAACAGACAGAGCAGCCACACTTGAACGCTGCCAATTTTTGTGCACAGGGAAGTCTCACATAGGTGATTAAACGCTGCTACCCAGAAGTGACTTGACACAACTCATTGGATGGGACCACTCACACGGCCCCACCAAAGCACACGGGGCCCAGGACATGCAATCCTGCCCTGACATGGACATGTTTCATAAACAGCACAAATGGCCACCATGACCTCCGAGGGGCTGTTTTTCATTTTATCTTCACAACAACTCCATGTGATCAGCACTATTATTATCACAGGTTTTCAGAAGAATCGGAGGCTCAGAGAAGGGATGTCACATTGGAGTTGCACAGTGAAAAAGTGGCAGAGATTGAGATTTGAGATTTATTGGGTCATGTTGAGGGGGAGAAAGATACCACATCACAGAGAGAGGGGACACGCCTGTCCTAGTTATCATTTAGCTCAGGATTCTACAGGTTGGCAATTTGGTCTGGGATTAGCTGGGTAGTTCTCCTGGTCCCTGCTGGGTTCAGCTCTCTGTCCATTAGGCAGCTCTGTTTCAGAGGGTTGGCTGGCTGTGGGTTGGGGCATCACGGCCAACTGGGCCACATCTCTTATTACTCAGCAGGTTAGCCAGGACTTCTTGACATGGCAGTGGTGGCAGGGGCCCCAAGGGCAGCTAGAGAGGAAGCCCCAAGGCACGGGCACTTTCCAAGCCTCTGCATCATGTTTGTTCTTGTCCCAGTGGCCCAGCAAATCACATGGCCAAGTCTGGAGTTAGGATGAGAAGGCACTATCCAAGGACGTGGCTACAGAGAAGCTGAACAAATTGGTGGCATCAATGGGCCAAGCTGGTTCCAGAGCTAAGATGCTTTACCATCACAAGCCCGCAAGGTCTAAACAGTCCCTGGTCCATGCCCCCTCCCAGGGTGGAAAAACTCAGAGTCCCTCAATTCCAGCCCAAGGAGTCTTTCCTGTATAGACCCCCATCATCCTTCCTCTCCCACAACCCAAGAGTCCCCACCGTTGGCCGCTCCTCCCTCAGACCCAGGAGTCCAGGCTTCCAGCTCCAGTCGAATCCCAAGTATCTTTTTTTCCTTTCAAATCCCCAAAGAACAGACACACAATGGGATTTCTACTCATTTTTATTCACTCCTCCAGGAAGCACCACAGGCCAACCACACCCTTGATTTGCCCTTCATGGTTCCCCACTCCAGTGGACACAAGTCCCTCCATCATTATCCAGAAGTGTACGAAACTCAGCTAAGGTGATGAGACTGTCTCATCTACTTGAGTTTTTTGTGTCTATTCTGCTTCTAGCGATGGCAATGCTAAGATTCATCATACACTTCTTTGAATTCTTGCCTTCGAGGGTCTTCCAGCCTTGAGGTGCCACATATTCACACCCTGATGGCAGACAGCGGTCAGTGCACAAGGGAGTCTTAGTCTTTTCTGCTTGGATGCTCCCAGAGACAGATGCCTCACTGGCAACTTTATGCTTCCACAAAGCCTAAAATTCAATCCCACTGAAAGTCACGATTTAAAAGGCAACCACCCCAAAAAGTAGACATGACACCCAAGAGTGCTGGCCTATAACTACATAAACACAATCAGCACTCCCCAATGGACAGAGCCATGCAAACAAAAGTGGGTCTTGCTTTCTCAGATACCACCTCTGGCACGATCGCCATTGGCGTGAGGGCAGAGACGTCACGCAGGACCAAACCAGAGATGGCGTCAAAGTAGCAGAAAAAGAGGAGGGCACTCTGTGAGCAAAGGCATGCAGGTGAGACAGAAGGTGCCCAGACTAGAGTCGCCTGAGTGCTGCCAGGGGCTGAGGGCATGTGGGCAAGGGCAAGGAGGCTAACCTTTGAGCTCCCAGTGCACCAGCCTTCTCAGGAGGGGTTCCAGCATGCTGACGTGTGAGGGGGAATGCATGTATATTTGCACACACACCATGTTCTCACAATTACCCTGTGAGGTAGATGCCATCTGCGGAGTGCCTCACCCAAGGTCACTCCCAAGGTCAGTAGAAGGACTGTGTGAGGCTAGAGCTGTGCTAATAGGATTTCCTGTGACAATGGAAATGTTCTAGGTCTGTGCTGTCCAGTGCTATAGCCACTCACCACTTTTGGCTCCTGAGCCCTTGAAATGTGGCTAGTGCAACTGGGAAAGTGCATTTTAAATTTTACTTTTAATTAGCTTAAAAATTGATACTCATCTCAGTTATTGGAAAACTATTCAATATAATTGGGACAACTTGGGTATATGAATCTCCTTCTCCAAATATGAATTTTAGGAAATCTAAATAGAGGTCAAGTATTTCTGATGAAAATTTACCATCTGAATTGCGATGGGCTGTAAGTATAAAATACACACCAGATTTCAAAGACTTAGCATCAAAGAATGCAACATATCTCATTAACACTTCTCTACATTGATGACATGTTCAAATGATAATATTTCGGATATATTGGGTTAAGTAAAACATATGATAATTCGTTTCACCTGTTTCCTTTTACTTTTTTAATGTGGCTACAAGAAAATTTAAAATCACATACGTGGCTTGCATTCTGTTTCGACTGGACAGTGCCGCTCGGTGGCTCTCCCGCTCTGGCACGCTTGATGGGAAGGCCTGAAGGCTAGATTGAGGAGAGGGGAGACGGTGCTGTACTGAGTATCACAGATCCAGATGAACAACATTACCCTAAGGCTGCAAGAGCTCGGGGGCCAATGCTGGAGCCATTCGGTACAGAGCAATGGGCCTCTCGCCTTTGATGGGACAAATTGGGCCACTGGTGGGAATTCAAGCTGGAGACGGGGGTACCATCCCTCAAATGTCTGCCCCTCAGATTGGTGACCCTGGTCTTCAGCTGTTGGAGGAAAGAGGATCTTGGATACACGTGTGGTTCTCATCCAGCCCTTTCATTTCACAGATGGGAAAATAAGGCACTGGTCCAAGTCACCCAGAGTGACAGTGGCAAAGCTGTGCTTGCTTCCCAGGTCAGACAAGGGCTTTCTCTCCCATGAGAGGTTTGTTTCTCCCCATCTCGCTTCTTTCCCCTGTCTGGTGGCAAGAGGCTGGCAATCTACATTTCAGACCTGGTTCTGCCATTGACAAATGAATTAAAATACTATTTAATAAGCACCTGTTGTGCTTATTAAGCACTTATCAAGCACTATTCTAGGTGCTGGGGGTACAGCAGGGAACAAGACAGGCAAGGGATAATAACTGATAAACAAATAAATAAATAAATAAGGTGATTTTCTATAGTAATAATTGCTATCAGGAAAATTAACCGACTGAGATGAATGATGGGGTGTGTGAGCTACTTCAGTAAAAGCGGTGGGGAAGACCTCTCTGAGGGGACAGTTGAGCTGAGACCTAACTGACAGGACAGAGCCAGGCATTCTAGGCAAAAAGAACAGCAAGTGCAAAGGCCCTGAGGCAGGACCCAAGATGGCACAGTCAAGCATCAGAAGGAAGATCTGTCAAGCTGGTTGGAGGATGAGGTGGGGCAGAGAATGAGAACAGGCAGAGGCCAGACCACACAGGGCCTTGCTGTGTGCTGCTGGATCTAGAGCCCGCCCTCTCCTGGCTTTGCTCTCCGCATCTATCATAAAAGAGATTCTACTGGATGGCCCCTCAGGTCCCCGCTTTCTGTTTTTGACATTGAAGAATTCCGTGACCTGTGGCTTCTCCTCTGCATGTAGCTGGCAGCCTAGAACATTCCAAGCACTGTGGTTTCTGTCTTTGCCTCACTCATGGCACATTCCCACGGTCTGGAACACTGCCCTGATGTTCTGTGGGTGCTGGGTACTCCAAGGTGGGGCCTCTTAGGGATACCTGAGGTAGCCAACACAGAAACGTCTGAATTAGGGCAGCAATATGGCTGCTCTTCCAGAAAGGGTTAAGGTTTAATGACAGAAGAAACCAAGACCAAAAAAAAGATAGAAACCCCTAAAGGAGAGAGTGACAGAGGAACAGAATCCCCAGAGAGCCGGTGAATTGCTCAGCACCTACAAAATGGGGTAGTCATATCCCCTCCGGGGCAAACTCAGAGAGAGAGAGGCAGTTGCCAGGATCCACATCCCTTAGGGGTGTGTGGGAGATTCCTCCGAGGTATGGCTTCCTCCCCTTCCATACCCAGGCCTCATTCCTGGTCTCTGGCTTTCCCCAGAGCCCACCACACCCCTCTTGCCTCCTCCCCTCATTTTTGTGGGACCATCCTCCCCACAACAGCTGGGAAAGGAGTCTGGGTCACCAGGCACCCCCCAAGAAGCAAATATTAGACCAAGAGGGACCAACTGGTCTCCAGCTCTGTTCCCTCCTCTAGATGTAGCCCTCCCACCACCTAGGAATTAGGAACCAAGGTCCACAGCCCTCCTGAGAGCCAGGAGTCTGAGACCCCAGAGACCACCCCTCCCCCCAGTGACGATTCAAAGCCCCCTGCCTCTTGAGGAACTGGCCATTTGAGGTACAGGCCATTTTCCCCAAGAAACCTAGACTCTATATCCCTTTGTGACTCAGAAGCCCAAGAGTCCCAGCTCCCTGGGGTACTCAGACCCCGTTCTCCACACTGGGATCCCCAGTGTGATGGAGACGCCCCTTCATCAGGAATCAGAGCTGCCACTCCCTCTCCCCATGGAAGACTAGACCTCCAATAGCCCCAGTTTCTACTCCCTTGGAGACGAAGATATCCCCCTTCTAGGAGTCCACCCCTCAACTCCCTCAGGATACAAGTCTGGGCATCATGCTCCGTGGTCCCCAGACAAATCTGGAGTCTGTCCCCAGACTCTATTCCCCTTCAGGACCCAGGAATCCAGGTAACTGAAAGTCACACATCCCAACCAGTAGTCAGAGCCCTCTTCCCCCTCGAGCATCCAGAACTCCGCGTGGTGGCCCCCCGCTGTTATCTCAGAGGCCCAGACGTCCCATGCCAGAGTCTGGACCCTCAGCCCCCCTCCCTCTAACCAGGACTTGGAGCCCCCGGCGCCCCCAGAAGCCCCGGCTTTCGTCCCACTCCTCAGTGCGCGGGCGCATGGGGCGCCAGCACGGCCTCGGCGTCGGCCAGCATCTCGTCGAGTGCCTGCAGCAGGACGCCGTGCGCCGCGCGGTAGCCCAGGCCGCCGGTGGCCGCCGCGCCGCCCGCGGGCCACAGGAAGGAGAGCGCGCCCAGCGCCGCGCCCCCAGCCGTGCCCTCGCCCGCCCAGGCGCCCAGCCTCGCCTCCACTTCGGCGCGCGTCACCGGCCCGGGGAAGCGCGTGCGCGCGGCCAGCTCCCCGGGTGCCAGGCCCAGCGCGCGCTCGCGTCGTGCCAGCGCCGACGGTTCGAGCCCCAGCGCCCGCCGCCACTCCGCCAGCTGACCCCGCAGCAGCGCCACGTCGCACGCCCAGCCTAGCCCCGGGATGGGCGCCGCCGCCGCCGCCAGGCTAGCCAGCAGCGCCGGCCGCCACGCCCCGGCCCGCAGCGCCGCCGCCTTGGTTCGGGCCGCGCCGGGAGACGCGGGCGGCAGCGCCAGCAGCAGCGCCCCCGCCTGCGCCGGAGGCAGCGCGCGCCGCAGCCACGCGCAGAGCCCGGGGAGACCGCCCGGGCGCAGCGGGAACACCGGCGGCGGCGCTTCCTCCAGCACCTCCCACGTCTCGTCCTCCGGGCTCAAGGCGGCCGCCCGCTCCGAGTCCCCACCGCCCGATTTCTTCACGCCGACGACAACCTCCTGCGAACTCTCGCGGCCTGCTTTCTCTGACCCTTCCCCGCTGCCTGCTTTCTGCGATCCAGGGCCAAGTTTCTCTCCTCCCTCACTACTTGCATTCTCCAACCCCCCTCCGCCTGCGTTCTCTAAGCTCTGGCCGCTGGGCTTCTCCGCCTGTTCCTCCTCTTCCAGAGACTCTGGATCCTCGCCCTCGCCGTCTGTTCGCACGCAGACCAGCGGCACATCTGGTAGCACCAAGGGCCGGACCTGGGCCCAGTCCTTCTCCGTGGGGGCCCCAGAGGTGACAAGGATGAGGGCGTCGTAGTGGGTTGGGTGGGGGGCGGCCACAGTGCCTGCAGAGCCCAGAGGAACGGTCCAGAACACGACATTGGGGCGCTCTGGGGCCGGGTAAGGCGTGGGCTCCGCGGGCGCCGTAGCAGGCACCGCACCTGGGTCGCCGGCATCCAAACCGAGGAGCATGTCCAGCACAAGGCCCACGTCAGTTGTGCCGGCCACCGCCAGGTCCAGCCGTGCACTGCCCAGTCGCTCCAGGCCCGCGCGAACCCACGACAGCACGGCCTCCAGGCCACCCGTCTCGAAGGCCTCGCGCACAGCCTCCAGCTCTGCTGCGCCCAGCACCTCGAAGCCATCCTGAGCCGGTGGCAGGAGCCTGCGGGGACAGGGAGGGATGGGGTCAAGGGCAGAAGAGGGGCTGGACTGGGTTACGACGACAAGGGCAGAGCTTTCCGAAAAATCCCCGAGGTAGGCAGGAGCAGGAAAGGGAGGAGGCAGAGTGACGGCACAGCAAACAGAAACCAGGACTTTTAAAGCAGGGATTGGGGGGGAGGGGAGTTGATAAAAATGGGAACCCTGCTCAGACTTCTCGCGGATACAGCCTTTGGGGCGGGGCTTTTCCGAGGGACCTGCAGGGTTAAGAAAAGGCTGTGCTGAGCGGGGCAAAACTCGCAGGGGGTGGGGCTGGGAGCAAAGACACAATCCCGACTGTACCGTAGACTAACCGAAAGTCGACATGGGAGAGGTCACGAAGGGCGCTCCTTCCTGAGACTAGGGCGAGGAGAGGAGTAAGGACCGGTGAGGGGAGAAGCCTATCTACTAGTCCTTACCAAGGGGCTATGGCTAAGGAGAAAAGATGAGCAGTGGACCTGGAGGGGAGGCTGCCTCTCTCTGAGCCTCATTTTTGACATCTACAAAACGAGGCAGCTCCCGGTAGGGGGAGAGAATTCAGGAGGTAGTCAGCAAGTGGGCACAGAAGTGAGAAGGGGTTAGAGAAAGGAGGTGGAGGAGGGCGCCCAGAAATAACAAAGCTCACTGAGGGCACGGTTGCTTGAGAACCAAGCTGATGGAAGGAGGGACGGAGAAGACTCGAAAGCCTTCGGGTAAAATTTTCACGGGGATCACAAGCTTGTGTGATGACACTGAGCCTTCCTTCAAGCTTTCGCCTCGGGGCAGTATTTGGGCAATAGGTCCCCGCCTCCCTTCGAATTCTGGCTAGGGAAGGGCGCTTGTGATCTCGCAGAAGGCAGGAACTGGATGACGGCTTGGGATCTTCAGCAGACCCTTGGCTGAGGCTGGGCTTAGATGACAGAAAAGGGTCAAACTTGTGGGTGGAACCTCTCTGACCTCAAAACCTGCCCAGAGGGGCAGGAGCGACCTGGATGAGGGAGCAGGGCCTCAGGCAGATATCTGGATAAGGCTGGCCCCAAACTCACTGGGGGAGGGGTCTCGCGGATCTCAAAGAGCCCGTTAGGGGTGTGAGGTCTAGACTAAAGGCCCAGGCCTCCCCAACCCACCCAGAGAATCTGCGCTCACCTCTGCAGCGCCTCCGCCTGGCTCCGCAGCGCCGCCCGCAGGCGCTCGAGCTCCTCGCAGCCGTCTCTGCCGCCGCAGTCAGCCGGCAGCACGAAGAGAGCCGCGGCTCCCAACCCCGCGCTGGCCAGCAGGGCCGCGGTCTGATCCCGGGCCTGGGCTTCATTCTGGGAGTCCCCCGGACGGAGGTTCCGCACAGCCAGCAGCGGGGTCCCTCGGGCCAGGGCGGCCCGCGCTGCCTCGGCCAGCGCGGGGGCCAGGGGCTCCCCATTCCCCTCGGGGCCGGGCAGCACCAGTACCAGCACGTCGGCCTCGGCCGCCCAGGGCCCCGGCGCTGCAGGTGGGCAGCTCAGCTCGCCCAGGAAGAGGCCTGGGCCCGCAGCTCGCAGGCTGGGGATCCCGGAGTCCGGCCGGCCGTCGGGGATTTCGACCATCTCCACATCTTTGTCGCACAGCGCTGCGATCAGAGGGGACTTTCCCGAGCCCGGAGGCCCCAGGAACAAGGCGGTCACGTCACCCCGCGGCGGAGGCATGGCTGGAAAGCAAGGGGTGGGGAAGACTCGGGTCAGCGAGCCCCCAGCCTTCATCTTTTCTAGTCGCCTCAGCCTTCAGTCTTCCACCCTGTTCCCTTCTTCCAGTCTCGGGCGTCACTCCCAGGGACCTACAAATCTGGCGCCCAGACCCTATTCCCCAGGGACCCAGGATCCTTTCCGCTCGCTTTGTGGATGTGTTTCTCTTTCTGCTTCGAAAACTCAGAAATTCGGCCTCCAGCCCCCTCCTCCCTCAGGGGTACAGATGTTTTCACCCTCCCCTCCTCCCTCCCAAATCACTAACCGAGCCAACAGGCGGCACACCGGAGAGCGCGGCGACGGCGGCCGGTCAGCCGCTGAGAAGCCCCGCCCCTGGGGTCAGGCGGACGGAGGCCGAAGAGGGCAGAGCGCGGGGATTTGGGGATGTCCAGGCACGTTCCGGGGACTCTAACTTGACGTCACTCCTCTTAGGAAGGGGTGTGTTCTGGGAGCGTGATCTCGGGGACACAGCCCTTCGCGGCGCCTGCGCAGAACGGCCGAAGCGTGCTCGCTCTCCAGCTCCGGCTGCCGCAGAGCCTAAAACAATGAGGGAGCCAAAGCGCCTGCGCGCCAGGAGCGCCGAGCCACACCTGCGCGAGCAGCTTAGGTCTGTACGGCACGGGTGGCTTGCAACGTCATCATAACGCGTCCCAGTACAGAGAAGGACCCCTCCCGTTATTTTTGAGGACCGGGCTGGCCCGACTGCCTCATTGCCGGATGGCAACCCAGGATCTCGGTTCCGAGAAGCTCATCAGGCGAAAGGGCGTGAAAACCACCTGGACTTTGAGACTCGGTGGGACCTACCTGGCTTCCCTCCGGGTGGTGGCGCTGTGACGAGCGACTGACAGGCGCCACGAAAGACACCCGTGTGCTGTCTGGAGAAAAAGCAGAGGCCTGGGCTACGCGCCTCGGGAGGAGGGAGCCGAGGGCAGTGCTTGGGGCAGCGGGACACAGCGGCTGAGAGCGCGCGTGGGAGGCGGGGGTTGTGGGTGGGACAGGAGTTACGGGATGTCAGGGAAGGATGTCTCCCGGGTGGGGGCGGGCTAAAGCGTGGGTAACACTACCTGCCTCAAAACACGTGGGAGAGACGGGAATGAGGCTGGTGTCAAAGATCAAGGGTCCCGCGCTCTGAGTGCTGGGAGTTAGTTTGATGTAGGTCATAGGTCTCACAGAGGTGACAAGGCTCTAAGGGGAGTCACAAACCTGGGGAGTCGAATCTTTAGGGAGGGTTGAAGCTTCTCTGGAGGGAGCTCCATCAGGTTAGAGTTCAAGGAGATGGTATCTCGTGGGGGTCCAAGGCTGGCAAGGAGAACCTCTGTGTCAAAGGTCATAGGATTAGCGGGCCCTCTATGGCTGGTGACAGTCGAGCGACTTCCGTTGATTTACTATTCTATCATGCATTCTCCTCTCTTGACCAGAGGGGTACCAGTCACCATGGAGGACCCGCACTCTGAAGAGCTCATGGAGCAGCAGGATTCGTCCAAGGAGAGGAGTCCTGGCAGTCCAAGAGGCGACATCTGTGAGTACTGCTGGCCAGAGGAGGGTGGGGTGCAGAAGCTGATGTGAAGATTTCAATAGCATTTCAACGTCCAAGGCGTCGCAGGGACTTGCCTGTTGGGGAGCTGCCCTACCAGGAGGTGCCACTCCCCACCGTCACCCTCATTATGCTCAGATGTACCCACTCTGTCCACGTAAGCATGAGTGGGATGCATTTCAGAGGGACAGAGTGGCATCCGGAGAGGCTTCGGGAGATATGGCTGGGAAAGGGCAGAGATCGTGAGAGGAGCCCTGAGGTTCCAGTCCCAACTCTGCCCCAGACTTTCCAGTGTGACTTGGGCCTCAGTTTCCCTATCTGTCAAAAGGGGTTGCTATTGCTCATCTCACAGGGCTGTTAAGGGGATTATCAGCAAAAAAAGGGGAAAGCTTGATGTTAATGAAGGTTGCTAGTTTGACCTATAATAATAGCAACAGCTTCTACTGAATGCTTATTATGTGCTAGACGCCTTCTAAGAGCTTAACATTCATTATCCCATTCAGTCCTCCTAACAGACTCTGTGAAATGGGTTATCACTTTCAGAAGAGGGAACTGTGGCAAACAGAAGTTAAGTATTTGTAACAATTGGAGCCAGTGTCAACGCCCTCCAGCCAGAGACCACCAGGAACACACCCGCAGTTGAACAAGTTGGGTTTATTGCTCATTGCACTGAGGAAGAACACACACGATGGGGCACTGTGGGGCATCTCAGTAACAGAGGGTTAGGAAGGACTTAGAGGACTTGGGCTTGTGGTAGGTGATTTGGGGAGGGGTCAAGGAAGAGGGATTTTGCTCTGGATTGGCTGCTGCCAGGAAGCAGCGGTAGTTGCATGGTTGGTATCTTAATCTCTAGAAGGAGGGCAGAACCAAGCAAAGTGCAAACTGTGGTAAAGCAGCAGCAGGCACTCCTATTAGCCAGGATGGGGGGCGTTTGGACAACATTCACAGTTGTGTCTGTGTTCAGACGTGATTATGGCATGGTCCTGTTGTCTTGATTCATCTCAGTCATGGTGTGGCCTGCTCCGATGATGTTCCGTGAAACTGTTTATGTTCAACAGGAGAACACAGAGGCCAGCTCCCGGCTGTCCTGCTGCTTTTCTTTCTCCATAGTAATAATTGCAAACCATTGTGTAGCACTGTTTTAAGCACTTTATATATATAAGAAAATTCATTCATTTACTCCTTCCTACAACCCTATGAGGTAGATACTGAGATGGTTATTACCCCATTTTCCAGATGAGGAAACTGTTGGACTTGCCCAGGAAGTAGGAGAGCTGGACTCCTCAATTCCAGGCAGCCTGGGCCCAGGGGCTGTGCTCTAATCACAGGACTCTGTCGGAAGGGCAGACTCCCTGGGTTCCAGTCTGGACTCCAACATTTTCATTTCCTGGCATCATGACTGTGGGCAAGTTGCCTAACCTTGTTGAGCCTCAGTCTGCTCATCCATAAAAAGGTCCAATAGGAGTCTGCCTGTACTGCTTGCTGTCCAGCCCTGGCATAGAACCTGGCACGTAGTGAGCACTGAATGTTCATTGTTGGCATGATTCCGGGGCTTGGGAGAGGTTCCTGGAGACTCCTGCTGGCCTCCCCCGACCTCTCCCCACGTCCCTCAGGCCACCTGGGGGCCCCACAGTGCACCCGCTGCCTCATCACCTTCGCCGATTCCAAGTTCCAGGAGCGTCACATGAAGCGGGAGCACCCAGCGGACTTCGTGGCCCAGAAGCTGCAGGGGGCCCTCTTCGTCTGCTTCACCTGTGCCCGCTCCTTCCCCTCCTCCAAGGCCCTGATCACCCACCAGCGCAGCCATGGTCCAGCCACCAGGCCCTCCCCACCGGCTGCGCCGACGACTAGCCAGCCCACCTTCCCCTGTCCTGACTGTGGCAAGACCTTTGGGCTGGCCGCTTCCCTGAGGCGGCACCGCCAGGCGCACGAGGCCAGCACCCCTCCTGGCCCCTTCGCCTGCACTGAGTGTGGCCAGGACTTTGCCCAGGAAGCTGGGCTGCATCAACACTACATCTGGCATGCCCGGGGGGAGCTCTGAGTGCAGCTTCAGCCCTCCCCAGGGCAGTGGGGGCTCTGGCTGGTAGGACCCTCCTCTGATATGGGCTGGGAGCCTTGGAGGGATTTGCTCCCCTCCCTGGAAAGGCAAAGGGCTCCTGAGAAATAGGACCCACGAGATGCTTATTTAGAGCTTCAGTCTTTGGAGGACACAAAGGCTTTCAGGGAAACAGTGTAATCAGACAATAGTGAGATCTTTTGTTTAAAAAAAGAATGAGCAAGATAGGGAAAATTGTTATTTGTATGTCCCTCATTCCCAATTAAATATTTTGAAATCACAACTAGCTGCAGATTGTGTAATCACCTTTATTTCTTCCCAGATGGATGCCATGGGCTATAGGAGCAAATTGCCCTGGATTGGTGCCTGAATGGGGACAGGGAAGGTGAGGTGTTGCTGGCCTGTAATGCCAGCAGATGGGTTCCAGATGTGGAGCAACTTGGGCCTTTGGGGATGGGGCTGCAAAGTTGGGAGCTGTCCTCTGAGTCATGTGGGGGTTGCAATTCCAGTTCTTGTCCCCCCGCCCCCGCCCGCCAGCCTTTCCCACTCAAGGAGGGGCCATGGCAGTGGATGGGTTTGCCGCCACTGCTCCCCGCCCCAGATAATTTATTGCCCATTTAGATAAGTTTATGTACCGTTCTGGCCATGGGATATTTTTTATATGCGTAGGAAAGATGGCATGAATAAACTAACAGAAATAGTATCTGAAAACAGAACAGGTCTATATTAAAATGTCTAAACAAGGAACTCAGGCTTTTGAGCAGGACTTCCCAGAGAACATAAGAAGGGCACGGGGAGGGGGAGCTCAGGGCAGAGCTGGCCTGGCCCTGTGGGGAAACTGGTTTGGAATCAAACAGAGATACCTTCTGTTTCCTGTTGTATGTGGCCAACACTGGAAGATTTCCCATTCAGATCCTATTTTCAGCTCTTGAAAGGCCCAGGCGGGCCAGTTTTACTCCCTTGCATTACCTGCCCTAACCCTAGAGACAGTGGTTGATGCCCTGCATACAATAACCATAGACTCTATTTGAACTGAGGGATTTTTTAAAATTTATTTTTATTAAAAAAAATTTTTTTTAGGGGCCGGCCTGGTGGCGCAGTGGTTAAGTTTGCACGTTCTGCTTTGGAGGCCCGGGATTCGCTGGTTCAGATCCCGGGTGTGGACATGGCACCACTTGTGAAGCCATGCTGTGGCAGCCATCCCACATATAAAGTAGAGGAAGATGGGCACGGATGTTAGCTCAGGGTCAGGCTTCCTCAGCAAAAAGAGGAGGATTGGTGGCAGATGTTAGCTCAGGGCTAATCTTCCTCAAAAAAAAAAAAAAATTTTTTTTAAAAGATTGGCACCTGAGCTAACATCTGTTGCCAATCTTCTTTATTTCTTCTCCCCAAAGACCCCCACTACATAGTTGTATATTCTAGTTGTAGGTCCTTCTGGTTGTGCTATGTGGGATGCCGCCTCAGCATGGCTTGATGAGCAGTGCCACATCCACACCCAGAATCTGAACCGGTGAAACCCTGGGCCGCGGAAGCAGAGCACACGAACTTAACCACTCAGCCACGGGGCTGGCCCCTGAGGGGTGTTTTTAAAGCCCACAGGTGAGATGGATGTGGCAGAGACTGATAGCTGTTTCCCTTTTTTTAGCTAGGCACATGGTGGCTACAACGACTACATTTCCCAGAGCCCCTTGCAGCTAGATGTGGCCATGAGACTGAGTTCCAGCCAAATTCCTGGGTAGAGTCCTCAAGCTTCAGAAAGGGACATGCCTTTCCTCCACCTTCCTGCCTGGAATGTGGACACGGTATCTAGCCATTTGGACCATGACAGCAACACGTGTGATGGCAGAGCAATAAGAGCAGGAACCTGGGTCCCTGGTGGACATGATGGAGCAAAGCCATCAATCATATCAGCCCCAGAACATCCACTTCCACACTGTCTTGTAAGAGAGAAATAAACCTCTGTCTCATTTAAGCCACCATAGTTTTGGGTCTCCGTCACATGCAGCGGAACTTACAGCCTAAGGCAAAGGTCAGCACACTAGGGCCGTATCCAGCCTGTCTCCTGGTTTTGCAAATAGTTTTACTGCAACACAGTCACGCTTGTTCATTTATGTATTGTCTGTGGCTGCGCACAGAACAGCAGACTTGAGTAGTTCCAACAGAGACCGTATGGCCCACAAAGCCTAAAATAGTTACCATCTGGCCCTTTACGGTAAAAGTTTGCTGACCCCTCGTCTAACTTTAGACATACAACCTACTCTCAGCCTGGAAGCAGGGATTCCCGCCTGGAAATACCACCTCTAGCAGGAGTCTAGCAGGAGTAGTGTGTGTGTGGGAGGGGGGTGGGCGGGGTGTAGGATTTGGGGCAGGGATCTAACCTGGATCTCTTTGCTGGGGTGATTTATGGGGAAACTGGTTTGGAAGAGGTTGGCCAACAAGTTTTTCCAAGATACCAGCTTCACCAAAGCCACATATTTCCTCTGGCACCTGGTGAAAGCCCAGAAGTTTCTGAGCCAGATGTTTCACACCACTCCCGCAGGGGCCCCACCAAACCCAAACCTAAGGATCTAATCCCACATCCTCCCCCAAGGTACACAGCAGCCCGCCCGAGTACAGCTGTGGCTTCCTGTTCTCTCTGCACTCTCCAGATTTCACAGATTCCCAAGACTTTAAATAGCATCACTGGTGACTTCCAAATCTTTATCTTCAGCCCAAACCCCAGACCTCCCCACGAGACACAGCCACTTGGATGATGAATGGGAATCTCAAACTTAAAATGGGTCACCGTGACTCCTGCAGCCCCCTACCCCACCACAACCACCATTGCCTTGGTAAACTGTGCAGTCTACTTCTAAATTCCTGAGCAGACTACTTCTCACCCCAGCCCTCCTCTCCTAACTGTTCCCCCTGCTACCACCACTGCCCCTCTCCAGTCTCTACTACAGACCACCCCCTGTGTGGATGTAAATCAGCTTACATCCCTCCTCCTTTAACACCCTCCACTGGCATCCCATAAATAAGGTCCAAAGACCTTATCCAGGCCCGCAAGACTCCACAGTGACTGGGTCCCAGCCCACTAAGAACCTCAACTCCCTCCCTGCTCTGTCTTCTTCACAACACTCCCGCCACACAGGCCAGGCTGGCTTCTGCCTCAGGGCCTTTGTACTCACTGTTCCCTCTGCCTGGAATACTCTTACCCAGAACTTTGCAAGGCTGTCTCAACACGTGCCACCTCCTCCAAGAGGCCTTCCTCGACCTGCTTGGCGAACGTAGCACCTCCAACCTTTACCCTGACTGAATTTCTTCCTAGCACTCTTCAACACGTGGAATTACCCAACTTTTGTTTATATCATTATCCGTGTCCTTACGCTGGAATGCAAGCTCCCGAGGGCGTGTCCCGTCTCCCTCACTGCTTCATCCCCAGCACCTGGGACAGCGCTTACCATGAGGCTCAAAAAATACCCTTAGTGTCTGTCAGCCTCCAGCCCTTCCTGCTCTGTGATGCTGGCCTTTCCACATTATGCTTCCCCGACCCCCTTGAGAGCTGGCTTCCTTAAGTTCTGCCCATGAGAGGTGTGGGCAGAGGGCAGGCAGGAAGACTCACCTTGCTTTGGGCTCCGGCTAGCAGCCCTCCAGCAGCAGCTCGGGCTCTAGTACTGCTCTGTTCTCCCAGCAGAAGGCACCAGGTCCCTCTTGAGGTCTGGGCACCAGCTGTGTGGCACCCTGTCACTGGTCCCTGCTCCAGCCGCGTGCAGCCTGCCCTCCGAGCTCCTATGGGTTCTGGTAATCTTTTTGTATCCCAGTCCTGGAGGTGGGAGCTTCTTGTACACACTGATTTCTCGGTTACCTCTCTTTTCCACCTTTGAGCTTTCAGCCTTCTAACAGCGGTGTGACCAATTCCCTGTACAAAATCCTCTCTGTGGGATTCCCAGCTTGGCTTCCACATCCTGATGGGGCCCTAAGGAACCGAATGGGCCCACTGGGAGCAGAGCAGGTCTCCTGGTTCCCGGTCGCTCGTGATCCTTGGGAGTTTTTGCTGATGAAAGGCTAATTCTCTCCATCTGTGCTGAGAAAGCCCTGTCTTAGGGCAGAAGGGGGCTCAGGCATGCTGCCCCAGGAAATCAAATCCATCCATGTTGTCTGAATGACCTTCTGCTTTGACAATTCTGAGATTCAGTGAGGGTAAGCTAGAGTGGTTTTGAAAGTCTCAGTTCAAGGTGGGGGATAAATGGCAGGTTCTGAGATTCTGAGCTTCTAGGATGAAAAGTGTGGGTTTTCAAAGATGCTCTGGTCTAAGATACTGTAACAGGTATCAAAATGCAAATACTCTTTGGGGCCACGTAGGTACCATAAATCAGTGAAGCAAGCAGGGTGTGTGGGGTCCAGATCCAAGACGGTGGGGACTGGGCACGTGGGACAGAATGGCCCATTAACAGGATGGCTCTGTACAGCAAACTACCGCCCCATGGGATTGTGGGTTCAGCAATCGAGATCTCACAATTTTTTAAGAGAAGCCAGAAATCTCCATTTTTATGTGGAATCTGTCCATTTTTAAAGGCTGGTAACCAACATGGTTAAAACACCTCAGTAACACTGTGGAGACCAAATACACTCCTCCAAGTCAGATGGTGGCTGTGGACCACAGACTCCTATTTCTGGTGGGTGGCTCAGTGGCTAAGAATGTGCACCCTGCATCCACTTGTCTGGAATCAAACCTGGGCTCTGCTTCTGTGTGACCTCTAGTGGATAATTCAACCTCTCTGTGCCCCAGTGGTAGCAGTTCTAAAGTGGCCATGATAATAGCTCCTGTGCCTCTAAGGATTATGATGAGGACAACTCAGAGGAAAAGCCAAAGCCAGTATAATGGCCTATGTGACCTGGCCCTCCCACCTGTCTTCCCCTTGCCTTCCTCAGCAACAGCCTTGTGGCCCCGTGTGCTCTTTCACAAACATCCTAAGCAGACTCCCGCCTCAGGGCCTTTGCACTTGCTGTTCCCACAGACAGCCACATGGCTCACTCCTTTCCCTGCTCTAGATCTCGGCTCTGATGTCACCTTCTCAGTGAAGCCTTCCTGACCACCCTATTTGTAACTGCTTCACACACACACACACAAGCTTCCCCACCCACCTTCCGTCTTCCTCCCCAGCACTTATTACCTCCTAACATTCTACACATTTGACGTAAATATCTAATTACGGATCTGTCTGTCTCCCCATTACAATGTGACCTCCACAAAGGCAGGGAGTCTTGTTCACTGTGTTTACTGCTCTATTCCCAGCTCCCAGAACAGGGCCTTCCTCTCGAAGGTGCTCAGTAAATCGTTGTTGAATGAATGAGTAAATAAATAACAGTCCCTACCTCATAAGGATCCGATGCGACTGTCCATATAAAGTGCTTGGCCCAGGGCCTGGTCCACTGCGAGCGCTGACTTAATGATGCCATTACGGTAACTCAGGTTCTATTCTCGAAGATTCTTAGTTGCCAAGCTTCTATGAGTTAACACACGTAAAGCGCCTTAGAACAGGGCTTGGCACACGGTAAATACCCAATAAATGGTAACTAGCATTATAATTAGGCTTCTATTTTCAAAGGAGCTTCGGTGCCAAACTTCTGTGAGTTAGTATTTCCCATGTCAGAATGAGAGCCAAAGTTTCAGCAAGGCTGTAATGAGCTAGCCCTCTGCTCCCCTCTGACCTCATCCCTCCAGCCCTGCCCTCCCTCCCTCTCTCTGCTCCAGCCACTCTGGCCTTCCTGACAGGCAGGCAGGCTCCTGCCTCCTCCCACCTAGAAGGTTCTTCCCACCGATGTGCATGGCTCCCTCCCTCCCTCCTTCAGGTCTTGGCTTAGTGCTGTCACCTCCTCAGGGAGGAGCACACTATGTAAAACCGCAAACCCCATTCCAGAACTGTTCACAGCCTTTACCCCATGCAGCATCTGCTACACGTTACTGGTTTACTGTCCGTCCCCACCAGTGGCCCCTTCCCACCCCCATGGAAGCTCCCTGAGGACAAGGATTTTATTTTATCCACTGGTGTCTTTGCAACGCTTAGCACCCAGCAGGTCCTCAAAAGCTATCTGTTAACTGAATTAATGGATCCCAGTCCCTACCTCACAGTTATTCTGAGGACCTGATGATCTCATGCAAATAAAATGCAGCACGCTGTAAGTACTGGGAAGATGGCAGCTGTAATTATAATTAAGATTCTATTTTTGTAAGTTCCTAGATGCACAGCTTCTATGAGTCAATATATAAAGCTCTTGGACTGGCACTTGGCACCCAGGAGGTGGCCCAGGAAGCATAGCTGTGACTATAATTAAAGTCCTCTTTGTGAAGGTTCTTGGATGACGAGGGAGAGGCAGAGAGCACTAGCTGTCCTCCACAAACTCTTTTCTGCTTTCTGGGCACTTGGCTGACCACCTTTCCCAGACTCCCTTGCAGGGAGCCGTGGCCGTGTGACTAAACTCTCGTTAAGGAAGGTAAATGGAAGCAGTTCCGTGCCACCTCTGATCAGGGCTGGTGAGGGAACATGTGTACCTCTCCAGGCTCCCTTTCCTCTTCCGTCAGCAGGACCCAGGCCAAGGCCACTGAGCCATGACCACGTGGATGACCACAGGCTTAAGGGATGGCCTGCACCCCAAATCACCATATGGAGAAGGGTTACCCGCCAAGCTGAAACACCCACCCTGGACTATTACGTGAGTGAGAAATGAAACTCTGTCATCTTTGAGCCTGTACATGATGGGGTCTATGAGCAAATACGTGGAAACCACGCTGAACACAAGCACTTAATGTTAATTATCTCAGCAACAGCCATCCTAAGGCTCCCCCAAGGAGCCCAGGTGGATGGTGGGATAAACGCCCAGGCGCATGCCTCACCCGCTCCAGTGTACACACATACGGACACCAAACACACACTGGACCGACACACACAGAATTCGGCTTTTATTCTGGCCTCCACACAGCTACTGCTAAGACGACACAGATCGGCGGTACCCCTTCCCCGCCCGCCCCCCCCCCCCGAGCGCCGACCACCCCGATTTCCTCAGCCCCCTCCTCCCTCTGCCCCCCACCAAGCTGCCTGCGTGGGGCTCTGCCTACACCTCCCCCCGGGCATGCAGCATGAAGTGCCCATGCAGCTCCCCGAGGCTGGCGAAGGAATCCTCGCACTCCGTGCAGTGGTAGGTGCCCTCCTCCTCCTCCTCTTCCTCCTCCTCCTCCCTCCCGGCTGGTCGGCCCTCCCCAGCCCGAGGCGGCTCCTCCTCTTCCTCCCCGAGGGCCCTGCCTTCAGGGGCTGGCGCTTCCTGGGGGGCTGTAGCGGGGCAGCAGAGGCGGCAAGGTGGGGCGCCTGGTGGGGCCTCCCCAAGGGGTGAGCGGCCACAGAGCTGGCAGGGCTGGGCTGGGGGGCCCGGGGGCTGGGCTGCACGGGGGGCCCGGCGGGACGGACCGCCCCGGCCCCCGCCCAGGCGCTGCTTCACCTTGTAGCCAGGATCATATTCAGGGTCATCAGTGGTCTCCTCTTCCTCCTCCTCCTCATCTTCTTCCTCTTCGGAGTCCGGCTCTGAGAGAGTGTATTCTGAGTCAGAGGAATGCTCGGGGCCTGGAGCCGGGGAGGGAAAGAGAGTGACATCAGAGGACAGAGGGCGGTGCCCTCCCAGTATGGAGGCCACAGTATGGAGAGGGTCGCCTGGGCACGCCCTGCCCTTCCCCACAGACGCATCCCCGTCGCATGGAATAGGTGCCTGGCACACAGTAGGTGCCCAGAATCCAGGTGTCAAGGAAACAAATGTCTTGCAAGACCTGCCTCTTAGGGGTTTAATGAGGACCAAGTAGGAGCAGGAATAATAAAAACAACAGAAGCATCACTGCTGTTCTTATATATTAACTCACCTAATCCTTACAACAACACTTTGAGGGAGGTACTATTATGCCTAAGTGACAAATGGGGAAACTGAGGCATAGAGAGATTAGGCAGCTCAATCGTTTCCAGTTACACGGCTCTAACAGGGAAAGCTCAAAGTGGGTGACGGCCTATGCTAGATCACTGTGGGGAGATGGACAAACATTTCAACATGTGAACAGGTATGTCAGCAAATTAAAACACATACATATATATGCACTTTGACAGATGTGGGTTTTTTTTTTGGAGGAAGATTAGCCCTGAGCTAACATCCGCTGCCAATCCTCTTTTTTTTTTTTTTTTTTTTTTTTTTGCCTAGGAAGAGTGGCCCTGAGCTAACAACCACACCCACCTTCCTCTACTTTATATGTGGGACGCTTGCCACAGCATGGCCTGCTAAGTGGTGCTCAGGTTCACGCCCAGGATCCGAACTGGCGAACCCCAGCCCCTGAATGGAGCGTGCAAACTTAACCACTACACCACCAGCCGGCCCCATTACATGTGGTTTTATATATACATGTAAATATCTAGTTAAGTGAGTTAAAATACTTATTTATAAATATAAATATATTACTGTGATTTCATGGGTATGAACAACATGCCTAGGAGAATTTTGGGTTACAAAAAGGAAAAAAAATTGAAGTTGATGTACAGGAAAAGAGTGACAGCAGCAGTGGGTATGGGGTGCGTACAGGGGCACTGGTTGGCGATGGGGGAGTCTCCATGACAGTGGCAGAGTGGGAAACACCAGCTTCTTCAGGCAAGGTGGCAGAAGCCTGCCAAAGCACCTCCTAGGACCGTGACGGCCTTGCCCTGCGTCCATCCCGCCCCCGTCCTCAGTTTCCCTGGGCAGCCCAGAGGGATCCCGTTAAAACTGGGCCAGCCACGCCAGGCTCCTCACTGCCCCTCAACACCCCAGCCACGCACCCACCTCAGGGCCTTCGCCACCCTTTCTGCAGGCAGGAGGGCTCGCTCCCTGCCCTCTGCCACGTCTCTGCTCAAGTGTCACCTTCTCAGTGACACCCTAGGCACCCCGTCTCACGAGCAGTCCCTCCCTAGCACTCCGTATGCCCCTAACTGTTTCAGTTTCCCTTCAATTTATCATATACAACATCTCCTTGTGTGTTTCCTGCCCGTCCCTGAAAGCAGGGACTCTGGCTCATGGCTGCGTCCCTAGCATCTAGAACAATTTCTGAGTCTGGTGTTCAATCTGACTAACCTCTTCTAAGGCTTTCGGCCATGCTGTTCCCTCTGCTGAGACCCTTTCGCCCTCGATTTTCCCATCATCCTTGAGGACCCAACAGGAGGCCTCCCTCCGGGGTGAGGCCATCCCAGATCTCCTCAGCCCAGGGAGCCAGTCACTTCCTTTTGCCCTCCGCCTGTCGCAGCCTGAAGCCGTCAGGGCTGTGCCCGTCCATAGTCTTTTCCCACCAGACCAGGGGCAGGCCTGGTGTGACTCATTGCTGGGTCCCCGGCATCACCCAGCCCAGAAGAAGAGATTAGAAATGTTTGCTGAATGTCTCTTACTTGTTCCTGTCTCTGTCTTGCTTTCTCTCTGCCATTTAATAAATGTTTCCTGAGGCCTTGGCGTGGGCTGGTCCCTCTGCCAGAAACACTGTTCCCCACTCTTTCCACCTAATGACCTCCTACTCATCCTTCAGGACCCAGCACAGGCTCCATCCTCTATGAAGTCACCCCTGGTCCCCCTGGCCCGGCACCTCCCCTTGTGGCAGTCCTAGAGGCTGTAGCCATCTGTGCCCCAGTATGTCTCTCCCATCAGACTGGGACCCCCTCAAGGACCGGTCTGACTCATCTTGGGGTCCCCAACACTACCCAGCACAGGACATATGGGTCGAATGAACAAGGGTGGCCCCAAGGCCCTCATCTCCCTCCTCCAGGCCCTTGCCTCTGCTCTTCTCCCACCTGGGGCACCTTTTCCTTCTCTACTAGCAAACTCCTGCTCCCCTTTAAGGCCCACGTCACCACCTCTGTGAGGTCCTCCCTGACTCCCCAGGTGGTTGGTATCTCTCTCCTCTGGGCTTCCCCTGCCCCTGCCCCCTACACATCCTGACCAGCTGGGCAGTCACTGTCAGGGTCTGGAGACTCCTGGAAGGCAGGCCCTAAGTCTGACCCATCTCTGTGTTCCCAGAGACGCTGAGTATGAGTCAGCCTCAGGAAACCTTTGCTGAATGGCTGCAAAACACAGAGGAAATATCTCTGGCCGTGGGCTGGAGCCCCATCCCTCTTTATCCTCCAACCTTTGACTTCACGCACCCACCCTCCAGGGTCTTCAATGCCCACTATGACTTCACGCAGTTGGCCTGTGAAAGGCAGTAAGGTCATTGTCCACAGCGACCAGGTCTTTCATGCACACCATGACTTCTAGGAGCACAAGCCCTCTTGTGCCCACCATGCCTTCTCCACCTACAAGATCCTCCAAGCCCAGCATGTCTCCGGAGTCCACTGGACTCTCCATGCCCACAGCGTCTCCCAAGCCTCCCGCCTCCTTGAAGACCACCAAATCAGCAGTGCCCCACAGCTCCTCAGTGCCCACCAAGCCACTGACAGCCCCCAACTTGCTCATGAGCCCGAGCAGTTCCAAGTCTACCAAAGGGACAGGTACAAAGCCAACCCCTTCTAACCAGCCCAGCAGCAGGTCCCAAGCCCGCAGCAGAGCAAGAACATCCAGCAAGGCCAGCACCGACACCAGGGCCAGCACCGACACCAGGGCCAGCACCGACACCAGAGCCAGCAAATCTAGCAAGGCCAATAGGGTAAGACACCACCAGCGGAGGGGAACACACAGCCGTGGCAGAACTCCTGGCAGAAGGGGAAGCCGTGGCTCCAAGAGGTCACCCAGCAGGGCCAGCACTCCCAGGAGGATGAGAACTCATCGTGCCAGACCAGGTATGCCCAGCAGGATGAGAACTCCTACTTCCCAGCAAAAACAGAGTCGGGGGAAGAGTAACAGCCAGTCTAGAAGCAACAACCAGGAAAGGAGTGAGAGCCAGCCTAGAAATATGAGCAGAGAGAGGAATCACAGCCCACCAGGAGCCTCAGGTATGGAGAAGAGTTCCAGGCTGGCAAAGAGTAGAACAAAGAGTTACAGCTCCACTAGAACTCCCTTCAAGGAGAAACGCTCCAGCCAGTCTCCATCCTCATCGAGGAGAGTGAAGAGTTACAGTCAGATGATCACCCCTAGCAGGGAACGGAGTTCCAACCCACCTGAAGTGTCTAGCAGAGTCAAGAGTGACAACCAGGGTAGTGCCTCCCGCAAGACCCGAAGTCACAGTCAGTCCAGCATCCCCAGCAGGACCCGAAGTCACAGCCGGTCTAGCGCCCCCACCAGGACCCGAAGTCACAGACGGTCTAGCGCCCCCACCAGGACCCGAAGTCACAGCCGGTCTAGCGCCCCCACCAGGACCCGAAGTCACAGCCGGTCTAGCGCCCCCACCAGGACCCGAAGTCACAGCCGGTCTAGCGCCCCCACCAGGACCCGAAGTCACAGCCGGTCTAGCGCCCCCACCAGGACCCGAAGTCACAGCCGGTCTAGCGCCCCCACCAGGACCCGAAGTCACAGCCGGTCTAGCGCCCCCACCAGGAACCGAAGTCACAGCCGGTCTAGCGCCCCCACCAGGAACCGAAGTCACAGCCGGTCTAGCGCCCCCACCAGGAACCGAAGTCACAGCCGGTCTAGCGCCCCCACCAGGACCCGAAGTCACAGCCGGTCTAGCGCCCCCACCAGGACCCGAAGTCACAGCCAGTCTAGCGCCCCCACCAGGACCCGAAGTCACAGCTGGTCTAGTACCTCCAGCAGGACCCACAGTCACAGCTGGTCTAGCACCCCCACGAGGACCCGAAGTCACAGCCGGTCTAGAACGCCCAGCAGGACCCGAAGTCACAGCCGGTCTAGAACGCCTCAAAGGGCAAGAAGTCGCAGTCAGAAGAGGGCTCATAGCAGGATGAGAAGTCACAGTTGGAAGAGAAATCATAGTAGGGCAAGAAGTCTTACCCGGAAGGGAAGTCCTAGCCAGATGAGAAAACATAGCCAGTCTAGAAACTGCAGCAAAGGGAAAAATTATAACCAATCTAGAACCCCCAGAAGAGACGAAGGTCACAGCCAGTCAAGGGGCCCCAGCAAGGAGAGAGATCAGAGCCCATCTAGAACTCCCAGCAGGGAGAAAGACTGTAGTCAATCTGGAACCTACAGCAAGGAAAGAGATCACAGCCGATCTAGAACTCCCAGAAAAGAGCACTATCACAACCAATCTAGAACCTCCAGCAAGGAAAGAGATCACAACCGATCTAGAACTCCCAGAAAAGAGAGAGATCACAACCGATCTAGAACCTCCAGCAAGGAAAGAGATCACAGCCGATCTAGAACTCCCAGAAAAGAGAGAGATCACAGCAGATCTACAACCTCCAGCAAGGAAAGAGATCATAGCCAATCTAGAACTCCCAGAAGAGAGCGCTATCACATCGAATCTAGAATCTCCAGCAAGGAAAGAGATCACAACCGATCTAGAACTCCCAGAAGAGAGAGAGATCACAACCGATCTAGAAACTCCAGCAAGGAAAGCAAGAACAGCCAACCTACAACTCCCAGAAAAGAGGGGCCCCACAGCCAATCTAGAATCTCCAGAAAAGAGAGGCATCACAGACAACCTAGAATCTCTAGCAAGAGAGACCACAGCCGATCTAGAACTCCCAGCAAGGAGAGCAATCCCAGCCAATCTCCAACCCCCAGAAGTTTCAACCGGAAGGGATCCCCTAGCAGGGCAGAGAGTCCCGATCAGAATAAAATACCCAGCGAGACAAGAAGCCACTCCCCATCAAGATTTCTTAGTGGAGCCCCAATCCCAGGCCAGGATGATATTCAAGCCAACACCACCACCTCTAAGGCTGCCTCACCTGGAGAGAGGTCCTCATCATCTTCTTCCAAGCTGGCGTAGCCCCCAGTCTCAGCTGGCTCACGGGTCTCTGTCATGGCCAGGGGAGGGGACAGGAGACAGGAGCAGAGCAGCAGCTGGGCAGCGTCCCTCCCTGGCCAGCTCTCCACAGCCACAAGTTCTCTAATGCAGGATGTTGGCAGGTAGAGAGGGATGCTGGAAAGGGGAATGAAAGGCCTGTGGTGACTCAATAAATTTCTACATAGCATCTGCCTCCCCAGGCCCAGCTGTGTGCTCAGTATTGGAGACAAGGCAAAGAAGGCCCCAGCTCTGTCCCTGACTGCCTACAGGGCCTTGGCTGCAGGCCCCGCCCCTCTGTAGGCCTTAATTTCCCCATCTGGGCAACAAAGCTGTCTGTGGTTCTTATTCACTGGAGTGAAGAAGGGTAACATTCCAAACATTTAACAGCGGGTCCTAGCATGGGTTCAGTCAGAACCAGAGCGGAACATGGTCCTAGGCCAGACATTAACCCTTCACTTGCTGGACTGTAGGAAAGTCTGGGGCTGGGGGTAGGGATTACCTTGTGTACCAGTTATATACCAATCAATCTAGAAGAATTTCAATATTTAAATGACTGGTAATGCCTGCACTAGTTTGTGAATGTCAGCCCTAGTTCTGTATCAATTTATACCTTGGCAAGATGCTGTCTAGGTTTCAATCCTAAATTGAGCCTGTCTCCTTCTCAGTTACAAGGAGAGCTTCCAGGGCTTAACTCATGTACTCCTCATAACCATGCTGAGACAGATTCTTATCTCCTTAGTACAGATGAGGAAACTGAGGCACAAAGACGATTAACAAGTAGCCCAAGTTCACACCAACTGGTAGCTAGGTAGGTGAACTGGGATTTGAAGCCATGTCATAAGAAAGCTACTTTTCTTAAAAAGATCCCTTGGCTGAAAAGATTTTTTTTTAAAGATTGGCCCTGAGCTAACAACTGTTGCCAGTCTTCTTTTTTTTTCCTTCCTCTCAAAGCCCCCCAGTACATAGTTGTATATTCTAGTTGTGAGTGCCTCTGGTTGTGCTCTGCGGGACACTGCCTCAGCATGGCCTGATGAGCGGTGCCATGTCTGTGCCCAGGATCCGAACAGGCAAAACCCTAGGCCGCTGAAGAGGAGCGCACAAACTTAACCACGCGGCCACGGGGCCGGCCTCTGAAAAGATTTTTTGAAGATTCAGTAGGCTCATTCATATAAACTGCTGGTATGTATTGGGTACTCCATTAACAGTGGCTGTTACTCCCCCCACCCCCAACCCTCTATAAATGCCATTCCAGACTTCTCACCTCTCCCTGCGCACACCAGGGATTTTCACATTTGTGGGTCTTAGCAAATCCTGCTGTTGCTTTCTAGAATGTCCTCCTTTCCTCTTGTCTGCCTAGAGAACTCCTACTCACCCTCCAAAGCCCACCTCAAGCACGAGAACCTCTGTATTTCTTCCCAACCCCAATACCACCTCTGCCTCTTCCAAGAAGCCTTCTCTGACTCCTCTCCTTCCTTTCCCTCTCCACCAATAGCTCCCTACACACACACACACACACACACACACACACACAAACACACACACAGAGCGCTTCTTTTGTCTCCCACTGCACTCCCGGACAGTAAAGAGCCAGGCAAGGCAAGTCAGTGAAGGGGCTGGCAGCCTGAGCTGCACCTCTTATACATCAAGGCCTGTGCTGGGCACTGGGCATACAATGGTGGAAAGTACACCATCCCTTCAAAGCTTGGAGGTCAAGTTTAATGCTGGGGACTAAAGAGAAAAAGATTAGGACCGAAGCCTGGAGGAGGCCGGGGCATGGGAGGGCTGGCATCAAGGGTGGGGAGCTTTCTAAAGACACCTGGATCTGGGCTTTCTGGAGAGAGAAGATTCCTAATTGGCAGAAGAGAGTTCTCAAAATATCCTATTGCCTGTTCGGCCCCATTTGATTTGGAAATCCTACTTCACACTTGAATAAGCTTGCCAGATTTAGTAAATAAAAACAGACAACGCCCAGTTAAATTGGACATTTCTTAAAGATTGCTTATCTGAAATTCAACTTAACCGGGCATTCTATGTTTTAACTGGCAACCCTACACCACGGGCAATCAGAACTTCCCATGAGATTACAAGGAGACATGGCTCACCAATCCAGCCTACCCTTCCCCAAACCCCCAACACACAAGGGCCCTTGCAGCGTATTCCAGATGTCAGGTGGAGACAATTCATTGGTGCACAACTCCCATTCCTACAACGACTATGGCAGCCAGACTGGCTCCCACGATCTTACAGGGGCATAAACGGGGCTCCCTCACTACCATAAGGAAAACACAGTGCCCAAGACTCCACAATGTCCTAAGCCTATAGCGACCAACACCCAGGATGCCCTGCGCGAACATAATAGGCACTCATTTCGACAATGCTAGAGCGAGGAGGCCAAAGCAAAACCTTATATGGAACAATAAGGACCAGTCCCCACAATGCTCTGCGACAATTCTTCCCAGGATGCCTCGGGCCTATAATGACCACCTTCCAGGATGCTCCGCGTTGAAGCACTCCAAGCTTCGAGGATGCTCAGCGGAAGGTGTGTGACAAAAGGGACCGGCTCCCCACAAGGAGCAGAGACAATCCTTCCCCCAGGCATCAGGCTCATAACGACTAGCAGACCGACTCCCACAATGCTTTAGGGCGCGGCGTCCTGTCTTCCCAGGATGCCCAGGGCTGCACGGTGCCGCGCGGGGGAAGAAAAGGGAGCCCGGGTCTCGCCCTCAGGCCATCACGGCCCAAGCCCGAGGCCCGCTCCTCGGTGGCGGGAACCGTCACTCCCGTCATGCAGCGGTGCCGTAGCGCCCGCTTCCCAGCATGCCCCGCGAGCCTCCATCCCGGACACTCACCGGCGCCCACGGGCCCCGCTCCGGCTCGGCGGCGGCGGCTGCACGCCCGGGCTCTGCGCCTGCGCTGCAAGCGGAGTAGGAGGGAGAGCGAGGGGCGTGCAGAGCCTAGGGCGCTTGCGCGGAGAGATGGACCATTCCTCTCGCACAGTGGGAAGAGGGGCTCTCCGAGTCGGGCTGTCGACGAGGTCCCGCGCAGGGGGTTCCCGGCTGTGCCCCTCGCCGTCCCGGTTGACTTGGTACGGTCCGCAGCCCGACGGACCCAGCCACTGCAAGCCTGGCGCGTGCGTGAGCCAGCAGGAACGCGCTTTATAGAAAACGGCATGCGCTGGGGGTGGGGGGCGCCAGCTCGGCCACTGTCCTGGACCTGACGCCTGCTCATTTGCATAATCTTAGCGCGGGACAATAGGAGGCCTGGGGTGCTGAAAGGGCTGATTTGCATATTCCCGGGAGAGGCCGCACTTCGGAGCGCAGTGATTAGCATATGTGGGGTGGGGGGCGCCTGAGCCAGGCGCGTGCGCACGGAGACTGCGGACTAGCGCGAAGCGAGGAGCCTTGTCTCAGTCAGGATAGGTTTGCATCCCCAGAGCGGGCACGAGGGCTAGGACCATTACTAAGCCTCCATCCCCCGAACCAGGATAAATATTTACTGCTCTCCTATGTGTCAGGCCCTGTGCTAGTGGGAATTATGGTTTCCTCAGTGAACAAGACCTACACAGCCCCTCTCCTCATGTCGCCCCAGTCAGAGGAAGGAGATCCACACGTAATCAGAACCACAAGCCAGAGTGGTCAGACTTGGGATGAGTGGAGCACAGGAAGCTATGGGAGCCAGAGGAGGCGCCTGCCCCAGCCTGGAAAGGCTTCCTGGAGATGATCTTTAAGCCAAGGATGAATAGAAGCCAACTAGAAAGGGAGTCTTTTTGGCAGAAGGAACAGCAAGGGCAAAGGCCTAGAGGCAAAAAAAAAAAAAAAAGTGCGAGGTTTGATTGAGGAAGTGAAAGCAGTGTGGTATGCCTGGAATAGAGGGGAGAGGCTCCTACAGGTGATGTTAAGAGCTCAGACTTCATGCTGAGAGTATAGAAAGCTATTGCAGCATCCCAGGCTTCCTGGAAGTGATTTACCTTCCAGCTTAAAACTTGCTAATGATATCCCATTATACTTAGAATACTTAGAAAAATCTCAAACTCTTTACCATGGCCCAGGGGCTATCCACAGGGTCTGGCCCAGCTGATCTCTGCCTCACCCACCTCTCCTCTAGACCTCCTGTCTAGCTCCACTTCCCCTCAAACACGCCAATCTCTTTACCATCTCAGGCCCTGCCCATGCTATTCCTTTTGCCTGTAAATGCTTGTTCCTCTGATCTTCCTTGTGCGCTCATTCATATCTTGGCACAGATGTCAGTCTGACAGGCTTTTGGGATCTTCCTAAGATAGCACCTCCAGATTTGCTTTAGGGAAGTGAGCGAGGTTGTGGATAAAGCAGGATTGGGCATGAGTTGATAGTTGTTGAAGCTGGGGTGAAGGGTGCATGGGGCTTCATCATCCTCTTCTGTCTACACTATGTTTCAAGTTTTCCATAGTAAATTAAAAGAAAATGGTACCCTACAGCCCCTTACTCTGCATTTTACCTTAATAGTAGTTATGGCAATCTGAAGTTAAGCTTTTTGGCTTCCTTGCTGTAGTCTGTTTTCCTCATGAAAGCTTTGTGAGGGTAAGCATGGAGTCACCCTTTTTCACTTTGGGGCCTCAGTGCCTAGAACAGGATCAAGTTCCAGATTAGCACTCAACTGTCTGGAACACCTAACATTTGCCTGTTCTGTTTACCATGGCATCACCTTTGAGCAGCACCTGGCACAAAGTAAGAGGTCAATGTATTTTATTTTATTTTATTTTTTGAGGAAGATTAGCCCTGAGCTAATATCAGCTGCCAATCCTTCTCTTTTTGCTGAGGAAGACTAGCCCTGAGCTGACATCTGTGCCCATCTTCCTCTACTTTATATGTGGGACGGCTGCCACAGCATAGTTTGGCAAGCGGTGCCATGTCCGCACCCAGGATCCCAACCCGAGAACCCCGGGCTGCTGAAGCGGAACGTGTGAACTTAACCATTGTGCCACCTGGCCGGCCCCGAGGTCAATGTATTTTTGAATTGAAAATTAGAATCACTCATCTAAAATTTAGATGAATGAATGAGGAGCCTGGAATGCTAGGCTAAGGAGCTCTGACTTGATCTAGAGGTGATGGGGGCTAGGGAAAGGCTTTGAGCAGGGCGGGGACGGGTTTGGCAGGATGAGCTGTGAGTAACTGAAAGCTTCTCTGGAGAGTGCGGCTAAGCCAGGGGAAGGGTCAAGGTCATTGGTTGGGGATAGGGTAGCTCGGAGTCTATTGAAGAGACAAAACTCGTGACTTTTGGCCAGGAAACACCCCGGTTTCTTAGAAGGGTGGAGGTATCCTTGGAGAGGTAAGTACCCTCTCCTGGCCTAGACTGTCCACCAGCAACCATCCCACTCCTCTCCCTCCCCCCTCCCTTAGGGCCATCCCCCTCCCAACACAGTGCAGCTCTGGGCAGAGGGACAGACACACAGCCACCCCAAACACTTGTTCTCTCCTCAGTTTAATGGTGGTTAGTGGGATTGCCAAACCCCCTCCCCGTTCCCCTCCCGGCCCCATACAAAATGTGTTTGCTTTTTTTTTTAAACAAGAAAAAGGGGCAAAAGCTAGGAATGGGGGGGGGGCACAATCTGATATTTTCATACAGATTTTTGATTTTTTTTAATATATTATATATAAAACCATAGAGACCAACCCACCCACCCAAACTCCTTTCCCCCTCCCCGGGGGGCCTGGAGGAGAGATGGGGAAGGCCCCCCCAGGAGTGGGTGGACAGAGACAAAAATGGGTGGGACTGATGTAGGGGGAGGGGGAGAAGGGAAGGGGAGCCCAGGAACTGGGGGGGGGAGGGGAATTGGAGAAAAGGGTCGGGGCTGTCTCCCTCACCGCTCCCATCAAAGTTATGACACAAAGACACAGAATCCCTGTTTCCACGCCCTCCCCCCACCCTTGCCCCCACCGTGCAAACATGGCTTTGCAAAGAGGTGCCCAGAGCTCTGTGGAACTCCTACAATGGCTGGCATGGGGTCTGGGACCCCCAAAGAAATCTGCATTCCCCTTCCCTGCCCACCCTGCCCTTCCCAGAATCTGATCCCCTCCCACAAGACCTGGTTCTGCAGCCTAGGGGCCCTGGCCTTCCCCCAGTTATTTTCCCCCAACCCAATCCCTACCACCCTCCCTGGACTTGGGGGGTCTGGACCTTTGGGCCCTACCCCCTGGGGGACCCAGACCTCTGGGCCGTTGCTTCTGGCCCTTGCAGAGCCTCAGGCTTCTGACACCCCCATCCCTGCCCAAGTGTCTGAGGTGTTAGTGGTGGGGGAAGCCCACCATCCCAGACTCTGGTAAATGTCTTTGCAGCTGGCAGTGGGGTGGACCCCAGCCCAGGCCCACGCCTAGGGTGGAGGTGGGGTCAGATGAAGAATTCTTCTTTCCTCTTGTGTCCGTCACTGCCATTGAGAAAGGCTTCTCTTGCTTCTCCCTGCTCATCCAGGCCACTGGCCTCATGGGTCAGATAGGAGCCTGAGAGATGACACATCCCCAGGTGACATGTATGTGGACCCAGAAGTTGGAGAGAGATATAGGAGGAGAGGGAGACAGACGAGACATACCAGACGAAGGAAGAGGGAGAAACGGAACAGACCGGGAGAAGGAATCAAGTCCAGGGAAGGGCAGAACAGGGGCAGGGAAAGACGTAAAGCAGAATTAGGAAGACTCCTAAAGTTCATGCAAAGATCAACCCCTATCCGTTCTCTTGGTGGAATCCCCTTGCTCCGCTCCCGACGAATCCAGCAATTAGGAAGGTAAATTGTTTTATTCAAACCCGTGGCCTTAATTCAACTTGAACTTTTCACCCCTTTTACAGTCCTGGGCCGAAAGACCCGCCCATTTGGAAATCTTGGCTTTAGGTCCCGCTGGGTTTCAAATCCTGGATCTAGGCTCCGCCCCCTTGTTATCCCGGCTCTACGCCCGCCCTCAATTGAATCCAGGCTCTAGGCCCCGCCCCCTTCCGAATCTCACGACCAACCACACCCCTCGCTAAATTTGGACCCTCAGATCCCGCCCCACTCACCCTTCTGCCGTACCGAGCACCAGACCATGCCCACCAGCACACAGATGATCAGAAACACCAGTAGCGCCAGGATGCCGCCCACGATGGCGTAGGGCACCGACGTCTGAGCCTCTACCACCGCACCGGGGTCTGCCAGAGGGACAGGGCGCAAGACCAGGTCATCAGAGGACGGTCCCAGCCTGGCCATCGCCGCCAACCTCTTAAACCACTGCGCACACCCCATCTAACCGCTCCCTTTTATGTGCCACGCCCCTCGAAAATCACTGACACCTCGTGGTCCCTTCTCTTGGCACCACTCTCCTGATGCTTCACTTTCTAAAGGAATGCGTGTTGGTTTGTACACGGCCCGACCTGGCCCCTGAATCATTTTGCTAATATGCACCCTGCCTCCTTTTCCCACCCTCCAGAGAAGAGAAAAAGCACACCTCTTTTCTTTTCACTGTTTCTTGGCCACGGAACCTCAAGTCCAAGTCCCTTCCCATCTCGTCTGAAATGCTCCAGGCATTTAAAATGCTGGGCTAGGGCCCAACCACTTCCAAAATTCCTGCCCCACCGTCATAGGAGCTAAACACATCACACTTATTTTGTGCTAGGGGCCATTCCAACTGCTTTATATATTTAGCTCATATAATCTTCACGACAACCCTATGAGGTAGGTGCTATGTTTGTTTCCACTTTACGGATGAGGAAACTAAGACATAAACTAAGTTACCCGCAATAGAATGCTGCAGAACCGAATCTGAACTATAAGAACTCTGTTGACTGTTGACCCCCAATCATTCTTTGCACAGGCCCCACCCTCAAAGGCCCGGCAGGCCTGGGACCATCCAATCCAGCCCGCCCATTCGTGAGGCCCCGCCCCCTGGAGGCCCCGCCCCTGCCTTACGCCCCGCCCCCAGGCCCGCTGCAGCCTCCCTCACCATAGACCACGAGCACATAGAGCGCCCTCGCGTGGCCGTGCTTGTTCGACGTCTCGCAGGTGTAGGTGCCATTATCCGCTGAGACCAGGCCGGGCAGCGTCAGCGTTTCCCCGACCGCCTCGGCCCGCTCCGGCAAAGACTCATTCCCGCGATTCCAGCGGATCTGGTTTGGCCTGGGCGGGGGTAGAGTATAATGAGAGTTAGAGACGCAGGTATCAGCGCCCAATTCTGACTTCTCAGAAATCTAGACATGCAGCATCTCCAAATAAGAGAATCCCTGCTAACCCTTTCCTGCCTAGAAGACCAACAGTCCTGGGCTCAGATTCCATCCATCATCAGGATATCAGGAATCCTAGACCCCGCCCCCCCCCAGCCCCTTCCACCCTCAGAATGCAGGAGTCTGGACCTCACAGCCTCTTTCCTCGGGATCTAGGAGTCAGAGACCCCAGATCCCTCCTCTCTCAGGACTCGGGCCCCAGCCCTCTCTTTCCTGAGACACAGGTGTCCAGATCGCCAGTCCTGTTCTCTTCGGGCCCCAGAGCTCACCTGGGGTTCCCCGTTACAGCACACGTCAGCACCAGCGTGTCTCCCTCCCTCACCACAGCTTGGGAGGCATGGATCCGGGCCGTGGGGGAGTCTGTGGGCAAACGTGAGATGGGAGAGTGGTTGTCCGGGTCATCACGCCGGGCTGGAGCCTTCCGGGGGGTAGGCGGCTGGCGTTGGGACCCTCCTCCCTCGGGTCCCGGCCCGCCGGGCACTTACACTGCACGTCGAGCACGTACTGCGTCTGCTTGCTGTGGCCGGAGGGCAGCGCCTGGTTCTGCGCCTCGCAGATGACGATACCGCCGTCGTCCTTGCGGTCCACGCGAAACCGCACTGTGCTCGCCACGCTCCAGACCTTGCCATTTTCCTGGCCGCTGCTCACTCCTGCCACGCCCCGCCGGGATACTGTCAGGCTCCGCCCACCGAGGAGTGCCCACTCCCCCGCAGCCAATCCCAAAGCAAGCTATTTGCCAAGCCCCGCCCCTTGCCCTCCAAACCACGCCCCTCCCCGAACCCAGCCCACCACCGCACCTGCCTCTTCCCAAAGCCCCTCCCCCTCTCACTCCCACGCCCTCTCGTCTATCAATCCGTTCAATGGCTGTATTTGGAGCGGCTAGGGTCTGCCGGAACCTGTGTGCTCTTCTCCAAGCCCCGCCCACATACAAATCAGCCCCGCCCAAGCCCCTCCCCCGGAACGCCACCTCCTCTCGGGCCCCGCCCCCTCCGGCACCTCCCCCATCCACCCCACCGCAACCTCAGTAGCACCTTTCAGCTCCTTGCGGTCCCGGTACCAGCGCAGGGTGGCAGCCGGGCGGGATCGCGGCACGAGGCAGCTGAGCTCCACCTCGCCGCCCTCCACCGCCTGCTCCCGGACCTCCACCACCGGATTCTCGGGGGCCACTGCCGCAGGGAGAAAGGGGGTAAGGGAGGTGTCAGGGGAGGCACCGAGATGCGCTCAAAGCCACCAGGCTGCGGGATCCCAGGGACCAAAGGGAACAAGGGTCCCAGGTGACAGGGTCAAGTAAGGGGTCAGAGGTCATGAAGACAGGCCATATTTACTGGGGCCAGATGTCCAGGAAGCTAAAAACTGCCAGGGTCAGGTCTCAGGATAAGGGATAAGCAGAGGAGAAAGGAGGAGGGGCTGGGTCCGAGGAGGGGGAGGTTGTTACCCAGTACAGTGAGCGTGGCAATCTGGTGGTGGGTATCCTCCGTGTAGAGCTGGCAGAAATAGCCCCCCTCGTCCTCCAGGCGGGCATCTGAGAGCCGGATCCGCACCCGGCGCGGGGAGAACTCCTCAAGCTGGAAACGCTCGTCCTTCAAGGCTAGAGAGAGTGAATCGGAAGGAGTGAACTTGGGGAATCCTGGCTTCAGGGGTCCCACCCTTCCTCCAGGAGCTTAGAGTCCAGCCCTCCGCCTTTTTTCTCCAGTCATATCTGTGTGTCTACGGCGCCCACCTAGTTACTCCCTTGGAGACTCATAATGAATCAGGCCCTCACGCCCACAGGACTAGGAGTCCAGACTCCAAACGCTTCCTCCCTTGGACCCAGGAGTCCAGACCCCCAGCCCTTCCTCCCTCAGACCCAGGGGTCCCAGCCCCCAGCCCCTCCTCCCTCAGACCCAGGGGTCCAGGCTCCCAGCCCTCTCCTCCCTCAAGACTCAGAATTCGGACGCCAGTACTCACCTCGGGTGCCGTTGAAGAAGAGGGTCTGCCGGGCTGGGTTCTGAATGACAACTATGGACCCATCGTACTGGTGCAGACGGCAGGTTATCTCGGCCACCCCACCCTCGGCCACTGTCACATTCTCCGTTTGTACTTCCTGTCCTGCCCCTGCACCAGTAGACAGAAGAAGGAGACTCACTGAGGGCTGCAATTCAATCTTTTCTCTCTCCCTCTGTGCCTCTCCCACCCAAACCTCCCATCCCCCTCCTTCCCCTCTCATTCAGCTCATGATACCCAACAGTTCCTGCGGGCTGGAGCCTGGGAGACGAAGGGAACCTGTTCCCTGCTCCTGAGGAGCTGCAGTCAAGATCCAGCAGTGTGTGCTCTAATGCGGGCAGCACAGGGCACACTGGGAGCCCAGAGGAAAGGGAGACTAAGACTACCTAGGGAGATGGGTGATCAGAGAAGGTTCTGGAAGAAAGGTCCACTGGATCCTGATCTCAGAGTGAGCAGAAGTTCACCAGGTGTGGAAAACTGCTCTCTGTCTGCCAAGCCCCATCTTTCACACCTGGCACCTGTTGCAGCTTCTCTGCAGAGATCGCCACAGTAGCCTTCCCATCCCTGTCCATGCCCTTTGTAAGCTGACTTCCCTGCTCCTCCCATCAAGGAGGCACTCTGACCTGCGAATCTGGGCAGGCCTTGGGACTTCCTTTGGACGAACAGAATTTGATAGAAGTGATATTGTGAGTTCTGGAGCCCAGGCCTTAAGAAGCCTCGTGGCTCCTGCTGCCCTGAGACTGTCAGGTACAGATGTCAGGACTAGTAGCTTCCTTGAGGATGAGAGACCACGGAGGGAAGCCCCACCAACAGTCAGCCCCCACTGCCAACAGCCATGTGAGTGAGGCTGTCCTGGACCCTCCAGCCCCCACCACCAGTCACATGGGTGAGGCCATCCTGGACCCTCCAGCCCCCGTTACACCACCAGGTAACTGCAGCCACTTGAGTGACCCCAGCTGAGACCAAGAGATCCAGTCCAAACTGCTGCCCCCAGAGCCACGAGCAAATGACTCGACTGTTGTTTGAAGCCACTACGTTTTGGAGGGTCTGTGACACCACTAAAGTTAACTGGTTCAACACATGAATAGATCCATTTCCTAGGTTCCCTTGTACTGCGGTGGGGCCACGTGACTGCTTTCTGCCCAAGGGGATGTAGGTGGAAGAGAGAAACACCTCTTCCAGCCTGGCTCATCTCACTCACAATCAAGCTGGCTGGAGAGGACTTTAAAGGGCCTAAAGGAGGACAGGACCACAAGCTGGAAGGAACCCGGGGCCTGCACAGGACTGTGACGTGAGCAAGAAATAACAGTTTTTGGTTAAGCCATGGAGGTTTCAGCGCTGTTGTTAACAGCAGTTACCCTACCCTGATTAATCCATCAGAGGAACAAGATAGGGGATTACTGAGGGGGTGTTTCCAGCAGAGGGAACACAAAGCTCAGAGCTGAGACTGATCAGCATCAGCATCACCATCATCACTGTCGCAGGCATCTTCAAAATAACAATAACCACAGCAGCTACGGTTAATTAGACACTTGCTGTGCCAGGCTCTGTGCTAAGGGCATCACCTATATATTTTCCATTTAATCATCACCCTACTAGAATAAGGTAGCACTATTAACAATCCCCAGGTTTCTTCCAGTTCCCATTTTACAGATGAGAGAATCGGTCCAGAGAGAGGAAATGACTTGCCCAAGGTCACAGCCCGAGAGTGGCCAAGTCGGGCTCGGCACCGAGACCTCTCCGATTCCACGGCCTGCATCCACATCCACTCCTGGCTATCTGGGGGAAAAGCATCCAGCCTTGGGGAGGGGGTGTGGGACGTGCTAGCGAAGGGCCTCAAGGTAAGTTTTCAGGGGCTGGGCGCCCCGAGATGAGTCAGATGAGGCCCCTGTCATGGAAGGCCTTCAAGATTTATGGGGGAGGTAGGGGCCGGCTCCGTGGCTGAGTGGTTAAGTTCACGCTCTCCACTGCGCCGGCCCAGGGTTTGCATCCTGGGCGTGGACATGGCACCGCTCCTCAGGCCACGTTGAGGCGGTGTCCCACATCCCACAACTAGGGGGACCTGCAACTAAGATATACAACTGTGTACAGGGGGGGTTTGGGGAGATAAAGCAGAAAAAAAAAAAAAAAAACAGATTGGCAAGAGATGTTAGTCCAGGTGCCAATCCTTAAAGAAAAAAGAAGAATGGCAACAGTTGTTAGCCCAGGTGCCAATCCTTAAAAAAAAAAAAAGATTTATGGGGAGGTAGACATAAACACTGTAATATCCCATCAAAGGCGTTATGTTTCCTGTAAGAGGGATAGGTGACCTGAATTGGGGGCTGAAGAGTGGAAAAGATTAATTCTGGAGGATGGAGGCAGACAGCTATCTTCCTACCCTGCATCCATTCTTCCCTTTCTCCTTAGTAAAAGAACCCTGATTGTATGTTGTGGTTTCCCCGTGTCCCGCATAAAGAGATATTTCCCAGATTTCCTTGCAGCTAAGTGAGGCCATGTAATAAAGTTTTGTCCAATTGGATATAAGAAAAAGTGTCATGTGGTAATTTCGGGAGGACTTCCTAAAGAAAGAGGACAAGTCTTTTGTTCCCACCAGGTCACCTTTATGCTGCCTGGAACTCGGATGTGATGCCTGGAGTTCTTGCAGCCATATTGGACCACGAGGACAGTGGCAGTAGGGATGGTGGAACAAAGAGCTGGAAGGTGCCTGAGTCTCTGGTGATGATGTAGAGCTCCCATAAAAACCCTAGATGCCTACTTCTGGACTTCTTTTATGTTTGAATATAGTGCTTTGTGTATTTAAGTCACTATTCAGGGGTTATCTAGCACCTCTCGGAATATCAAGCTTAAAATGTCCAATCCTTGCCCCACATATTTTCCTCCCTATGTTTTCTCAATCTCAGTAAATCTCACAACCATCCACCTAGTTGCTCAGGCCAAAAACCTAGAAATCATCCAAGTTCTCACCCTTTCCTTCCCCTCTAACATCCATTCCATCAATAAGATGTATCCATTCTACCTCCAAAACAGATCCCAAATCTCATCACCTTTGTCCACCTCTTCTACCATCACCCTAGTCCAATGACACCATCTCTGCCTGGACCTTCAAGAACTGCTCAAGGGTCTCCCTGCTTCTGTGCTTGCCTCCCCTGGGCCATTCTCCACACAGCAGCCAGACGGAGTTTTCAAAAAGGTAAATCAGGTCAAGTTACCTCTCTGCTTAAAACCCTCCAAAGGCTGCCTGATACACTGAGAACAAAATCTAGACTCCTAGTCAAGGCGCTATGTGGCCGGGCCCCTCTCTGAGCACGGTTCCAACCACTACTCAGTTCACTGCAGGCTCAGGGCCTTGATGTCCCTCAGCCGTACTGTGCTTGATCCCACCTCAGGGCCTTTGCACTTGCTCTTCCCTCTGCTTGGAACATTCTTCGCCCTCAATCATCTCTGGGCTGCCTTCTGTTCTCATTCAGGTCTCTGCTCATATCAACACATCCTCAGACTTTCTCTCGCTCCTCGTCCCTTCACCTTCAGACTTTCTATGTCATCACCGTTGTTTTATTTCCTCTGTGAAAACTTCTCTGACATTATTTTATTAATTTGCTTCCTTGTTTATTGTCTGTTTGCCCCCATCCCTAGTATATACACCCCGTGAAGACGAGGATGTAAGCCATTGGGTTTCCTGCCGCACCCTGAGTGCCTAGAAGTGTGTCCGGCACTTGACAAATGTCTGGGGAGACTGATGAATGAACTGTGTGTGTCAGGCAGGATTTCGTTACAGCCTCACAACGACTTTGTGACATCATTATTCTCATCTTAAACATCTGGGTTGATCCCAGCTGGACCACTTGCCTGCTGTGTGACCTTGGGCAAGTGGCTTAACCTTTCTGAACCTCAGATGCCCCGTCTGTAAAATGAGGATGCCAGTGCCTGCCTCGTGGGGATCAGCCCAGTGCCGAAAGCTCAGGGAGCCCTCTCTGCAGAGCTTCTGTCATTTCAACATCAGGAAACATGCCCATGCACATGGAAACTGGCCTACCTGCACATCTGGCGCTTTTAAAAAACATCTTGAAGCTTATCCGTGGATCCTGGACCTCAGGGCTAGCCCAATGCTAGCCCCCCATTTTACAGATGTGGAGAATGAGGCTCAGGAGTCCCAGGCAAGTCAGTGGCAGAAACTCAACATCTCCTGGGAGCCATCAGGACCTCTGGATCTGCTCCCCCACATTTATCCCCTGCTCTCTGCTTGAGGGTGCACATGGGGTGAGGGTGGGGGGGCTTTTGTCTTATTCCCTCCCCCTCCTGAGGAGTCAGTAACCAACAGTGTGTGTGCCTGGAATATTAATGTCTCAGGAGCTTTTGTTTCGGGGTTGGGGGGTGGTGAGGCGGGACTTCCTGGTCAGAGAGGGGCTGAGCTTTGGGACTGGGGCACTGGCCCTTTAAACTGTGTTGACAGCCTGGAGTCATGGGGATGGTGCCTGGAAAAAGGGACTGGGGAGGGTTTGGGAAGGAGCTGCTGAGCAGGTGATGTGTAGAGACCCAGAATCCAGCACTCTCCTCCCTCAGACCCAGGAATCCGGCCCCCAACTGCCTCCTCTCCCAGGATCCAGGAGTCCAGGCTCCTAGCTGGCGCCCTCCTTCCCCAGGACCCAGGAGGCTGGGTTCTCAGCATCCTCCTCCCTCAGACCCCAAAGTCCCGAGCCCCCAGCCTTCTCCCGCCTCAAACTCAGGAGTCTGGGCCTCCAGCCCCCTCCTCCTTCAGGACCCAGGAGCCAGGGGCCCAGAGTACACAGCTGGTGGATGTTTCCACGGAGACTAAGGGGGGTGGGGGAGCACTTCCTGGGTCCTGAGTCAGCGAATACCCAAGGGAGTCTCAAGGTCACGGTTCCGGGAAGGTCACAGCCACCCCATTTACATCTGCTTCCCAGGGGGCTTGTGGCATCATGCCTCCTTCCCCCACTTCCTCCCCTAAGGACGTGGTACATCCCTGCGCCCTGATCAAACCCCCCCTCTGCCCCCCATCAATGGCGGAGTCCGAACATCCTCGCACAAAGCATCAATTCTTCCCCAGCTCAGCCTTGTGAAGGCGCCTGTATTCGCAGGACCTAGGCGTCAGGGTCCCAGCCCCTCCTCCCTCGGAAACCTGGAGTGGGACCCCAGCCCCTTCCTCTCTCAAGACTCAGAAGTCTGTACCCCCAACTCTCCCTCCCTCAAGATCTAGGAGTACAGATCCCAAGCTTCCTTCTCCCTCAGGATCCAGGAGTCTAGGACCCCAGCCCCCTGCTCCCTCTGACACACGTCCAGGACCCCTAGTCCTCTCCTATCTCAGATTCAGGAGTCTAGGACCCCAGCCCCTCCTCCCTCAGACCCAGGAGTGCAGGTCCCCAGCCCCTCCTCCCTCAGACCCAGGGGTCCAGGCCCCCAGTCCCTCCTCCCTCAGACCCAGGGGTCAGTCTAGGCCCCCAGCCCCTCCTCCCTCAGACCCAGGAGTCCAGGCCCCCAGCCCCTCCTCCCTCACACCCAGGAGTCCAGGTCCTTGGCCCTCTTCTCTCCTGCAAACTTTTGACTCCAGGTCCACACTCCTCAACCCCCAGAACCACAGTCCTGCCCTCCCCCAGCCCTCTGTCCCCCTCTCTCTGGGGACCCAAGCATCAGGTGGGGGCGTAGGGGTGAGTCAGCAGCCTCACACACAAAGTCCCCGCTGTGGCCCCCGCGTTCCTGGGATATTCGGAACTCCCTGGATTCTGGGCCTCAGGCCCAGCCAGGGGGTGGGGGAGTCCTCCGGAGGTTCCCCCTGGGTGTGGGGTCAGGGAAGGAATTCCTGCTCCGGGAAGGGTACGGGCCTGCACTGAGTGCACGCTGTCCTACCCTCCACCCTCAGGGCCCTGTTCACCAGGTCCCAGAGGAGCCCAGGCTCTGCCGCTGTCCCCTTGCCCCAATGGGTGCCCGTGGAGGAGCCTTGCAACCTGGTTCCCGAGGACCTACGGATCTGGCGTCTGCACAGGCAGGAACCAGTGGGTGCTTGGGTCCTGGTGCCACAGGCCATTGGGCGCTGGCGAGTCTGACTGTCTCCAAGCACCCCCAACCCCACCCAGAGAGAGAAAGCTGCCTTTGTGTTCCCCAAGACGGGGACAGGCCAGGCTCGCACGACATTAACCCACCCCAGGCCCCAGCCCTGCTGCATCTAAGGTCTTGGAATCCATGGCGGAACCTGACCTCCGCTCTGGGGACTCAAGCCCCCGGCTCCTGGGTGGGTGGGGGTCAGTGAGAGAAACCTCCTAAGACCTGTACCCTGGGGTGACTCACACTGGGGGGAAGCTCCCCTATTCTCAGAGTAGCCGGGCAGAACTTCAGCAGGAGAAAGTGAGTCACTTGGGAGGGAAACATTATTCGGGATCCACACCTCCCCCTCCGCCAGGCCCCCCAACTCTTAACAGCCTCTCTCTCTTTTCTTCGGATCTGGATATCTGTTTCCTCGGCTCCTTTCTGTTCCATCCAATTCCTGGCCTGCGGGTCTCGGTTTCTGCCTGTGTGCGTCTCTGGGCAGGCAACCCATCTCTCTCTCTTTCTCACTCCCTCTCGCCTACCCACCCTGGACCCTTCTTTCTTTCTTTTCATAAACCTCCTCATCTTCTTCTGGTATTCTTGGCAGATGAGTGAGCCAGGAAAGAGAGAACGCATTTTCAAAAGGGCACAAATGGACCCCATCGTCCATCCCCACTCCTGCTGGCTGGGCCAGGTGAGAGAGGATGGGGGTGACTAAGAGGGAAAGGTGGGGACCATGGAGACCCCTAAAATCTGGTGGCCAAGGCCATTCAGAAATGTCCAAAGAAGAGGAAAGCAGGCAGGGCCCTCTGAGGCCATGTACTCCGGCTTCCTACCCCATGCCTTACAGAAGGAGAAAGCAAGGCACAGAGAGGGATAGGGGTTGACACAAAATTACACCGGAGAGGCCTGGTCCCTCATTCCCAGTGCAGAGTGCTTCCCATGACACCTAGCTCTCTCCCAACTTATAAAGCCCCACGCCATTTAATTCCAAGGAAGTTTACAGAAGTGATTAGAGTACCAGGAAGCAGTGACTTTAAAACCAAACAAGCGACACGCCTGCTGAGCTACCTCCCAGAAAGGATGGAGAAAAGATTCTTGAACTGGGCAGGTGGCCGTCTTAGACTATATTCTGATTCTGAGACTCCAAAGTCCTACAAATCTACGCTGTCAAGATTCTAGATGTCAGAGGTGTCAAGATTCAGGATCTCCAGGAGGTCAAGGTTTCAGAATTTTAAAGATGTCAAGAGGCTAGAAGGCTAACGCCATCGAGGTTCTAGAATTTTAAAGGGGTCAAGAGTCTAAAGACTTTGGGATTCTAGAATCTGAAAGATGTCAACATTCTAAAATACCCTCAGGCTCTTTATTTACTGAATTCCCTGGTTCTAGGGTTCCATGAGCCTGGTTTTTAGGGCCTAAAAAATAAAGAAGGAAAAATAAAATTGAATGGAAATGTGGCTAAAGTTCTAAAGTGTTCATCTGGGAAATTGTGCCACGTCTGCCGCAAAGAAAAGAAGTCATGATGAAAGTTCTGAGGTGATGGCAGAAGACGATAGAAGAGAGCAAGGTGGAGGGTGGGGGGTCAGCTTTGCCCCTCGCCTTGTCCCAAGGAGACAGGGGCTCTGCCTCCAGCCATGGGGTGGGGAAGGTGTGACTGCACCCCGCTTGCCAGAAAGCCCTTCAGAGTTCCCAGCTGGAGTTCTTTTTCTTTCAGGTCACTGAGTTCAACATCCTCATCTACAGAAAGGGAAACAGAAGCCCAGGGAGAGGGTGCTTGCCATTGGCTGCTGTGGTAAACGGCAAGAGCCAGGATTTAAAGCCGGGCAGGCCCCCAGCCCAGTGCCATCTGGTTACACGGCTCCCCCAAATCTACAGAATGCCCGGCCCTCCCACTTCTGCCCAGCCACCTCCCAATCATCCGTTTCTCCCAAGAGTGGCTTTCCCCACCAGGGACGGGGTGACCTGGGGCAGGTTTCAGGCACACACAGTGTGAGAGTGTGTGTGTGTGGCTGACATTTCCTGACCTTGTCCCCAGTCTCAGGGTCACCCTATCTTGGAGGTCTCCAGCTTTTTGCAGTGTGGGAGCAGCGTGTGTGGACGGCTCCCTGGCTGTTCTGGAGGGGGCTTCCGTGTCAGTCATGGCCTGGGCGTGGGAATGGGTGAGGAGGGGCTGCACTGGGCAGGCATTTGCTGAATCCACGTGTGTGCCCACACGCTGAGGTTCCGCACACACTTCCCCGCACACATACACCAATCCATTTCCCTCCAGGGCCCTTTAGGATGCCCTGCCTGACTCGATTCCTCGCCAGGGGCGCAGAGTGATAGAGAGATGGAAGAAGGAAGGATGGGGATGGGGGATCCCAGGATGGAGGCGGTAAGGGTAAGGGGGGGCAGACAGACAGGGGACAGGGAGACAGTGGGACGGGGGGGGGATGAGGGAGACAGGTGACAGAGGGGGCTAGAGAAACAGGCGTGACAGAAAGACAGGGGACAGAGAGACAAGGGGATGAGACAGATGGGGAACAGAGAAGCAAGGGTGACAGCGAGACAGAGGGGGAACCGGGGCAGAGAGGGAGGGCGCAATATAGAGGGACAGAGAAGGGGGAACAGAGAGGACGATGGAGGGACAGAGTGACCCAGTAAAAAGGGACAGAGGCCAAGGGACAGAGGTGGGGGACAAAGACAGGATAGAGAGGTGGGGGACAGGGAGGCAAGGAGAAAGGGGGACAGACAGAGGGAGGGACAGGACTTCGAGACTGAGGGACAGAGGACAAGGGTAGGGGGACAAGGAGAGACACTGAGGGACACAGAGGCAGGCGGACAGAGGGACGCAGAGAGCGGACAGAAGGACAGCAGGACCGGCCTGGAGAAGGCGGGCTCGGGAGGGGGGTGGTCTCCGGCCCTTTGTCCCCGCCGGGATCCGGCCTGCGCGGGGTGGGGGGGCTGCGGCACGGCGGCCGGGGCCCGCGCCCCCTCCCCCTCGCGGCTCCCGGCGCCGGCCCGCGCTGCGCTTTGTCCCGGGGAGGGGGCCCGGCCCGGCCCCGCGCGCATTGTTCGGCCTCTGCGGCGCCGCGGCGGCCGGGCTGTCACCGCGGCGCGCCCCCCGCCCCGGCCCGGCCGTCCGGCCCCGGCCCCCGACCCTACCTGGCCCCGCCGCGGCCGCCCACAGCAGCAGCAGCGGCCACTGGAAGCGCCGGGCCCGGCCCATGGTGCCGCCGCCGCCGCCGCCGCCGCTTGCTCCCGGCCCGGCACCTGCACCGCCCGCGCCGCCAGCCCCGCCCCCGGCCCCGCCCCTTGCCCGCCCGAGGGGCGGGGCGCTGAGGTGGGGCGGGGCCGGGAGGCGGGGCCGGCGCGGGGAGGCGGGGTCGGGGGCCCAGAGGGACCCGAGATTAGGCGGGCGAGGGCTGCGGGGGGAGAGGCGGGAGAGGCGGGGGCTGTGGGCGAGCGTGCTGGGTGACGGCAGAGGTTGTGGGTGCCGTGCGAAGAAGTGAGAGTGTGCAGGTGTGTGTGAAGGCAAGAACACTGTGAAAGCGTGAGTGTGAGAGTGAGTGTGTGGTGTGAGAGGGGAGTGTGTGAGGGTGTTGATGGAAGGCTATGAAGAGGTGCGGGTGTCGCGGGAGGGTAAGGGTGTGAGGGACAGGTAACTGTGTCAGGGGGTGGGTGTGTGTGCGGGTGTGTGCAGGGGAGAGTGTTGGGTAAGGGTGTGAGCATGGAGGGAGGGGGGTGTCCCGTGGGAAAGGTGAGTGTGAGGGTGAGAGTGTCATGTGAGCTGCTGTGAGCTGAGCCACCTTGAGAGGGAGGGCAGCAGCCGCGTGTCTGGGCAGGTCCAGGCTCTCCAGGGCAGGGCAGGGCAGGGCAGGGCTGAGATGGGGTCAGGTCCCACCCTCCCTCCTGGCCTGACCTGGAAACGCTGGGTTTCTGCATCATTCTGTGGGAGAGAGGGGCTCCTGTGGACGCCTCCCGGGCCCTGTGGTCCAGCTTCCCCACCTCACTCCCCTACTCTTCATGCCTCGGTCTCTCTTTGTGTCCCTGTCTCTCTATATGCTGTTCCCACTTCCCTCCCATCGCTGGTGCTGACTCACCCTTCAAGACTTGGGTCCCTTCTCCCTCCTGGGAAGTGGGTCTCCCTGAGCCCACTTCTGTGGGACCTTGTAGCCTGGTGCAGGGTTATCACCTTTGGGACGCAGGAAGAGTAGTACCATGGAAGGTAGGAGACCTCAACCTTTCCCATGACTGTGACAATCAGGTAAACTGAGATATACCAACTATGAAAATCCTTGCTCTTTATCTCCATCACCACCAAAAAATTCTACATCCAGGTCCACCAAGGGACTTTAGTCTATCATCCCAACGCCCTGTCTGTCCTCATGCCCAGTTCCCAACATCCTCTCTGTCCTCAGTATCAAATCTTCCATCAACCTCTGTATTCCCAGGACCACGACTCCCAGCATCCTCTCTGTCCTCGGGACCCAGACTCTTATCAACTCCTCTATCCCCAGCTCCATGGCTCCTAGCATCCTCTCTGTCTTCAGGACCGAAGCTCCCATCAACTTCTGTGTCGCCAGAACCACAGCTCTGAGTGACTCCTTTCCTTTTCAATTCTCAGTTTACCCTTCTGTAAACTGAGGAAAGAGGTGATCAGGCTGGGTAACCTCTAATCCTTCCAGGGCTCACAGTCTGTGTGTTAGGATAGGTGGGAGAGAGGTGTCCAATCTGCATTTGAGACACTGGGTTAGGGGCTAACTAATGGTGGTCTTTCTCCCAGGAACCTATAAATTCCCTTGCTCATGGCTCTAACCAATGTCTCCTGCTCCAGCTGCAGGACACCCTGGGAGATGTTGGTTGGATTCTTATCTGCCTTCTTTGGGTCCCACCATTTCTTCCATCTTGGGACATCACGAGAGAGGTGGTCCCATCCACATCCTACTCCGGAGTACCTTATCCTTTAGGAGTTTCATGCAAGTGACAGCAAATCTCACTCATTGCCTTAAGAGAATTGTTTCATATTTAAAAAGTCTTGGGCATGGCTGGCTTTGGGATAGTCTGTCTATCTCTCTGTCCTAAGGATAGATGGCCTCCCTCATGTTGCAAAACGGCTGGCAAATTCCCTTGGGGCCACACTTTTCCTTCACATTTGGAGAGGAGCAGAGAGAAAGACAGAAAGAGCCAGACTGAGGGAAACTGAGAGGAGGAAAGAGAAGAGAGGGACTTTAACAAGCTCCCTCAGCTGAGTGGGGAAATATTTTTCCCCAGAAGCCCCCCAGAAACCTTCCATTGTGTCTTATTGGTCCAGAGGAGGCCAGCTGCCTATCACTGAACCAATATCAATGGCCAGGGCATGAGATTATGTTGTCTAAATTAGACTTGGACCACAGGCTCCCACCATCCCCGAGTCAGAGGAGAAATCAGCTTTCTGAAACAGACATGATATTGGGGAGACAGCTGCTGTGCCTGCTGTGTGGGGAGGGGTGGGGTGGGGGGAGGGAGTGGGCTGCACACCAAGAGTTGACCATTCTTGACTTTTTGGTCTTGGGATGGTGAGGACTTTGCTAGTTGTTTTCTCAGTATCATTCTGTGAGATAATAGAAATACATATTTGGTCTCTGTCCCCGGTTCCTGACACAGGGCTCCTGAAACCCTTGTAATTTCCTGGGTGATAGGAGTGTCTTTTGTTCTAATGAGGTGACTCTGGGTGGGTTCCTGGATGACTCCTGGAGGAGAGCTGGTCACCAGAAAGACCAAGCCATGATTAGAAGCTTGGCCTTTTCAGCCCCACCCCCCGTTCTCCTGAGAAGGGAGAAGGGCTGGCCGTGGAGTTAATGATACATCGTGCCTGCGTGAGGAAGCCTTCATAAAATCGCAGTGGTACCGGGTTCAGGGAGCTTCTGGGTTGTGAGCGTGTGCAGGTGCTGGGAGAGTGATGTACCCAGAAAGGGAGTGGAAGCTCGGGCCCCTGCCCACATACCTTGCCCTATGCATCCCTCCCATCTGGATGTTCACCCGGATCCTTTGTCATATCCTTTTATAATAAACCAATAAACGTACATTCCTGTCTTCCTGAGTTCTGTGAGCCACTCTAGCAAATTAATTGAACTTGCAGAGGGGTCACGGGAACCCCTGATTTACAGCTGATCAGGCAGAAGGACAGGTGACAACCTGAACTTGGTGACTGTCATCTGAAGTGGGGAGTGGTCTTGTGGGACTGAGCCCTTCACCTGTGGAATTTGACGCTTTCTCCAGGTAGATAGGGGCAGAATTGAGTTAAATTGTAGAACACCCAGTTGGTGTCACAGAGAATTGCTTGGTGTGGGAAACCCCTCTACACACACATTTGGTGACCAGAAGTGTTGTGAGTGTGGTAGTAGTGTGAAAGGTAAGGAGACACACAGGAGAAAAATATAGTATGGAAGAACTAGGTTTTTCCCTGTACAGGAGGAAGATTGGGTATTTTTTTTCTAACACACATTTCCTCTCCCTTTGTTCCTGCCTAAGAGAACCCTGATTTTGTTCAGGCATCCACCTTTCTTTAATAGTCAGATGATGTGCAGGAAGCCCAGCAGTGGGGTCTGAGTATACTTTGCCAAATAATGTGGTTCCATGGCCCCTTCCAGTAACTGCTGTAGGCATGGGTGTATGAAACAAGTCTGGTGAATAAAAAGTAAGTGCAAGTCAGTCTGGAAGTTTTGGGATAAGCTTTCTTTGTTTTAAAAAAGAGACCCAAGAAGAGATGGCCCTTTGTTATGGCCTGTGAATGTGGGTGTGATGCCTGGAACTGCAGCGGCCATCTTGAGGCCATGAGGTGGACAAGCCTGAATGGATCCTTTAGGACATAGTGGAAACATTGAATTAGTCAACTCAGGAACTGCCCTAACTCATGATCTCTCGTTCTGTGAGATAATCAATTTCCTCTTTGTTTCAACCATTTTGAGTTGGGTATTCTCTTGCTCACAGCCCTGGCCACCATATTGCCTGTGATTTGCATAGACTACATGGAGGCAGCCCTGCTTGCAGATTAAAGCACTCTAAGTGATAGTTTTCTTTTTCAGTTGCTCCCCCGTCCTCGTGGGAGGATCTCTTTCACACAGGTTATTTCCCCACCTCTGGCTGAGTGGGCTGCATACCGCAAGAACTGCAGGAGTAATGGATGCCTGTTTACAACCTGAACAACTGTATGTGGTGGCTTTTATGTGAACTTCCCTGGCTATAGCAGAGGGGGCCATAGGCAGAGCCCTGACCCAATCTGGACCCCGTCAGAATCTGTCCGTTAAAATTTTAGAACAAGGGGACACAAGTAATTCTTGGTGAAGAGGATCAAGGCTGCCCCAAGGAGAGAAGCCCAAGGTGACCTGCTCTACATACCGATCTATATCATCCTCCGGGCAGCAGAGGACGTCCTGACCTGATCGGATCTGATTCTTATCTATAACTATAGGACCACCCAATAACCAGACCCCACCTACGTTGATACCATTTTAATGACTTTTTAACATAATCTTTCCTCTGTCTTTTAAAGAGATAACTCACATACCTGTGCCTTAAATTTAGCCCTACTCTCAACCCATTGCAGCTCTTCACTGCCCCTGGATCCTGTCCCCACGCCTGTGGCTCTTACTGCCTGTGGGTCCTGTCCCCAAGCCTGCAGCTCTTCACTGCCCATAGGCCCTGTCCCCATGCCTGCAGCTCTTACTGCTCGTGTGTCCTGTCCCCACGCCTGTGGCTCTTACTGCCTGTGGGTCCTGTCCCCATGCCTGCAGCTCTTCACTGCCCATGGGTCCTGTCCCCATGCTACTCCATGCTATTCTCTGAATAAAAGAGCACTACTGCGAGACCTTGAGAGTCCAAGAAATCTTTCTTTCTTTCCTCGGCTTGCTGAGCCCGCATCACTTGGTGCTTGACATTTCGAGGGCAGATTTGGTTACTCTGTGTGAAGCAGAAGAAGGTAGTCTGTGGAGAGACAGAGAGATAAAGTGGAAGACCACGAGGGAAACCATGCACTCAGGGAGAGACAGACAGACAGCCAGATTTTGCAAAAGGGAGACAACCTTGATTTCATACAGCTTTTCAATTCTGTTTCTTGTCCCTGGTGAGGCCCGGAGACCTAGCTCCTGCTTGGATCCTAAACTTCCAATAATGTTGTCATTTTTGCTTGAGTCAGCTGAAACAGATTTTATTTCTTGCAACCAAGATCCCTGAACAAAAACTTGAGAGCCATTAAGGATGAGGTCCTGATCACAAGCTCTGGTGAAGAACATTATGAGAAATTTATCCCTAGCCTCAATTTCTTTTCTTTTCTTTTCTTTTGGAATCATACATTGTGTACTCTTTATCTATTTATTTATTTTGAGGAAGATTAGCCCTGAGCTAACATCTGCTGCCAATCCTCCTGTTTTTGCTGAGGAAGACTGGCCCTGAGCTAACATCCATGCCCATCTTCCTCTACTTTATATGTGGGACGTCTGCCACAGTATGGCTTGCCAAGTGGTGTCATGTCCGCACCTGGGATCCAAACTGGTGAACCCCAGGCCATCGAAGCGGAATGTGCGAACTTAACCTCTGTGCCACCGGGCTGGCTACTTCCTAGCCTCAATTTCTGCTGTAGGGCATCATGGGACATGCATTTCTATCCTCTGATCCCCACTGTAGGGCATCATGGGAGATGTAATCCTAGCCTCCCACCTCTGCCATAGAGTCTCCTGGGAGATGCAGTCCTAGCCTCAATTCCTGCTGTGAGGCATCATGGGAATTTATTCCCAGCCTCCAATCTCTGCTGTAGGGAATCATGGGTAAGGTGAAGCCATCCTTAATTTTAGTCAGAGGGCATCTCAGAAAACATCACCTTAGTTTCATCTCTGCTGTCGGGCATTGTGGTAGAGATAGTCCTAGCCCAGTTTTGGTTGTAAGATGTAGTCTTTTTTTCCTCCCCTCCCTCCTTTCTTGCTTCAACACCTGCCTTGCCCCAGGACTATTCGAGGTCCTAAGAATACAGTAGTGAGCAAATAAAAGACCTTGCCCTTGATGGAGGTTAGAGTGGCGAGAGTTAGCAAAAAAAAAGACTGTTCCCGTTAACCATTGCAGCGTAACAAAATGCCCCCAAACTCAGTGATGTGAAAACACAGCCATTGCATCTTATGATTCTGTGGGTCAGGAATTTGAGCAAGATACAACGGGATCAGTGCGTATCTACTCCACAATGGACAGGGGCCGGAACAGGCTGGCTTGAATAGCTGGAGATGGATGCGATGATTCATCCAGGGCGATATATCTGAAACCTTGGTTCTGACTGTTGGCTGGTGGTGTGGGTAAATCGTGTCCCCTCAAAATATACGGTGAAGTCCTAACCCCCAGGATCTCTGAATGTGGGCTTATTGGGAAATAGGGTCTTTGCTGATGTGAGTAAGCTGAGGTCATACTGGATTAGGGTGGGCCCCCATAGCCAATGGCTGTGTCCTTCTAAGGAGAGAAAGAGGTTCAGAGATGCATAGCCACAGTCACAGAGAAGAAGGCCACGTGGCGACAGAGGCAGAGATGAGAGTGATGCAGCCTTTTTTTTTTTTCTTTTTGAGGAAGATTAGCCCTGAGCTAACTACTGCCAATCCTCCTCTTTTTGTTGAGGAAGACTGGCCCTGAGCTAACATCCATGCCCATCTTCCTCTACTTTATACATGGGACGCCTACCACAGCATGGCTTTTGCCAAGCGGTGCCATGTCCACACCCGGGATCCGAACCGGCCAACCCTGGGCCACTGAGAAGTGGAACGTGCGAACTTAACCACTCTGCCACCGGGTCAGCCCCTGATGCAGCCTTAAGCCAAGGAGCACCAAGGATTGTCAGCAACCCCTAGAAACCAGGAAGGATTCCTCCCCAGAGACATTTCGGACTTGTAGCATCCAGGGCTCTGAGAGAATACATTTTTATTGGGGAAGGCCCCTAGTTGGTAAGTTTGTAGTAATTTATTACGTCAGCCCTACGAAACGAAAACAGCTGGCTTGCCTAGTTCTCCTGCGCATGACATCTGCTGGGGTGGCAATGTCCAGAGCAGGTCCCACTTGTCCGGCACCTGGGCTGAGATGGCTGGAACGTCTGGGGCTCTCTCTCCATATGGCATCCGTTCCTGAGTAGCTTGGGGGACCTCAGAGCATGGCAGTCTCAGTACAGGAGGACTTTTCCATGGCAGCTGGCATCCTCAGGGCCAGACAGTTGCCAAAAGCCTGTTCCAAAAGAACATGGCACAGCGTAACTTCCACCACGTTCTATTGGTCAGAGAAGTCACAGAGCCACTCACGTTCAAGAGGTGGGGACACACCCCACCTCTTTAAGCTACCACCATGACAGTTGGTGATATGTGACTTGAGGAGGTCCTAAAAAAGAAACCCTGTCCCTCACCTGCCCCCAAATACCATGGAAGCTGTCCCATCTTTTTCTTCATTAGCCGTAGGGCCTCATGGAGAGTGAAATTTTGTCTCTATGGGTTTCCCTCAGCGAACCATGAGAAACATGAATTCTTCAATGTTGAGCTCCAAGCGTGCCAATGAAACGGTAGTTCTGTCTTTTCCCCCATCAGTCTGAGGGCATCCTAGAGAATACGGCCCAGCCTTTATCTCCTGCCCCAGAGCATCAGGGGAAATGTAGTCCTGTCCTTATTCCTCACTGCGGTGCATGAAGGGAGTTCTGGCCATCGCGTTATCTCCTATTCATCTCCTGTCTCAGAATCCCTCAGGAAATGTAGACATGCCTTCCTAGAACAACAAAGTGGTCTTGACATTTGGAGTTTGGGAGAAGAGACTGGAAGGTTCGTGCTTGGGTGAGAAAGTTGGAAGGTTGCATTTGGAGCCCAGAAATAGACGTGGAGGCAGCTTAGGGTGAAAGCCCATGTGGGACTGCTCCCAAGGCTGGGACCTTGAATGCCTGGCTCCTACAATGTGACCCCTAATTCCAGAAGCCCGTGGAAAGGTGCCCCCATTCACCATCCCAAAGACAGACACTATGGAGAAGAGTAGATCTGGCCTTGTTCAGTGGTACAAAAATCTTTATTCAAGTATAAAATATTAAATAAAACAAATATTCAAATATTAATTAATAATAACAACAGCGGCAATAACATTAATAAAAAGAGCTCTCTCACTGGCCTGCAGCCTTTCTCCAACTTTTCTCCCCTGGTTCTCACAACTCTGCGAGATAGGTGTTTTGACAGCTGGAAAAACTGAGGCCCAGAGAGGGCAGCACACTGGCCTGAAGTCACACAGCAAGTCTGCAGGGCTGGGAGCTGAGGGAAGGGCAAGGGGGGCCCTTGGATCCAGCCAAGGCAGGGGGAGTGTGGAGTTCAGGTCCAGAGGAGAGTGCCTCCCCAGAGTCTGGCAGTCATAAGCAGGGTGACAGTGAGGCTGAAGTAGGCAGGGCCAGGCCGAGGGGCACCCCCGATGTGGGACTTGAATGCGTAGTTAGAGCCATTTCCGGGATGGCACGAGACGTTGACATCGGTCAGCCTGAAGGCCTCAGCCACGGGGAGGCTGTGGCACCATGAGGGAGTTGCACAGCCTCTTGCTGTGTAGCTTGAGTTCCCCCGGCCTGCGGAGAGAGAAAACTGGATGAGACTCCCAGCTCTTGGCCCTGGGCCTGGAGTTCTCACTGGGTGACACGCCCCCTTGTGGTGGGTTACACTTGGAGCAAGTAGTAGTTCTAAGCGTGGTCCAGGGATCCCTGGAGGTCCCTCAGACCCTTCCAGGGGATCTGTGAGGTCAAAATTAATCTCATAATAATGCTAAAATATCATTTGGCCTTTTAGCTTTCATAAGTGTACAATGGGGTTTTCCAGAAACCCCAGGACCAAGTTATGTTGCATCACACTGGATGCAGAAGCCGACATGAGGATCCAGCTGTCTTTTATTAAACCAGACATTAAAGAGATTTGCAGAGTTGTAGAACAATGCCCATCTTCTCATTAAATTTTTTCATTTTGGAAAATGTCATTTTTTTTCCCGTAAAAATATCTTCACACGTCACAAGTTTTTAATTGTTATTTTTAAATGGATTAATAACATATCTTCAAAATTTTTTCAGCTTTAATTTCTAATGCAGTAAATATCTACAGATATAACTGACATAGACAGCAACTTTTAAGAGCATGAAGGAATTCTGAGACCAGAAATTTTGAGAACCCACGGGAATAGAGAGACTTCCCCAGGATGTCACAGAATAGAAACCAGTGATGCCCATAGGAAGTCCCACCCACTTATTGGAAGTCCCAAAAATATCCATTTCCTAGTGAACAAGTCCTAATTCCTTAGGACACTTTGCACCCTCATGAAGGAAGTCCAGCTTAGCTGGCAGTCAACCTCTTGCAAACCCCAGCCGCCCATAAGCACCTCTCCCAGCCTCCTGAAGGGCCTCACCTTTAGTGCCTGTGGCTTCCAGACATCGGTTCATGGGGCCTCGGCAGGCGATGAGGGAAGTGTCTTCAGAGGAACACCCGTGAGTGCTGTTCCCCTCACAGCTGTAACACTGGAGGCCGTTCAGCGGCAGGTTTTGCAGCTCCAGCACTTGGGAGAAGACAAGAAACCGGGGAAATTAGCACGAAGGGGTGGGGGGGGAGGGGATGGGGGGTGTCCTCTTTCCTTGCATTACCTCCAGGACTCCCAACTCTCAGCCTGAGATGTCATGGAGCCACCTTGTGGTCAGGCATTGGAACGGCACTCTCTTTTTGGGGGTTCTGTGGGGCCTGGGAGAGAAACGCCAGCTTCTGGCTCCCCATGAGCCCCCAGCCGACCAGGCACTGGGTAAGCAGCTGTGTAAGACGAAACAGGCCCTACCCTCACAGAACTTACCATTTAAAGCTATGCTGTGCGATCTGGTAGCCAGTAAGCCACATGTGGTTGTTGACATTTATGTTGAAATTAATCAATATTAAATAAAATTCAAAATTCAGTTCACGTTTCAAGGGCTCAATAGCCATATGTGGCAGTGGCTACCATATTGAACAGGACAGACATGGAACATTTCCATCAGTGTGGAAAGTTCTGTTGGGCAGTACTGGTTTATAGAGACAGAATAACACATAGGATCTAGATTCTATTGGAGGGGAGGGACAGGGAAAGTGTCCTTGAGGACGATACTTTAATGCTGAGCCCTAAGGAATGAGAAGTAGCCAGCCAGGTGAACTTTTAGGGGACACGTGTTCCTGGTGAAGGGTACTGCTGTTGAGGCTGGATGGTTGGAGGCAGTTGTAGAAAGAAACTGAATGAAGAAACTAAGGCAGACGGGTGCTGGATTACACAGGGCATAGTAGGGCCTTTGGATTTTATTCTAAGAGCATGCGGAAGTTGTCAAAGTGCCTAAGGAACGAGAGTGACATGATCTGATTTACATTTTTAAGAAATGGCTCCCGCTGCTGCAGTGAACGTTGGCCTTAGGGTGACAGGAGGTGAAGCAGGGGGACCCTCCAGAGGGTGATCCTGCAACAATCTAGGCGAGAGGTCATGGTGGCTCGGACCAGCGTGGGGGCAGAGGAGGCGGGAGCAGTGGAAGGATTCAAGAGGATGTAGGAAGCATAAAGCATGGGTCTTGGTGAAGGTTTTGTGGAAATTGGTAAGAGAAACCTAAGTAACTGGAGCGGGGAAGGTCTTCAGGGGGAGCTCCCACGCCCTATCACACGTGTCAGTTACACCAACCGGGAAGAGACGGTCAGCTGCATCTTCCTCCAGAAGTAAAACTTTACCATTGAAGGAAGATTTCTCTCCCCACCCAGCAACAGCCCAGCCAATGAGAAACGCCACAGCTCAGCCAATGAGAAGCTGTCGCTGCCCTGAACTGTTACTTTCCCCCAATGGACTTTCCTTTAGGACAGTCCCTCCCTACTCCCCCTTTTTCTCTATAAAAGCAGCTCCCCTCCTTCATCTGCTGGATTTGCCTAGGCTTTGCCCTCCACACACATCCTGAGTTGTAACTCTTTTGGCTACTCCCAAATAAACTCATTTTGATGCTTTTCAAGTTAATAGTTTCATAACCTCATTGAAGTCTCACAAAATCCTTCTTTGAGGAAGGGCTTGATCTGTCCCTTTTGCAGAGGAAGAAACAGAGACCTAGAGAGGAGGGGTTTGCCTGTGAGCCAGTGCACCTCCCCGCCCTGATCCCGGGCCTCACGCTGGGTCCCCTGCCCCTTACCTGGGCCCTCATTGCATCTGGTGGTGTTGCAGCACCGCAGGAAGTGGAAGGTGTGGTTGTTGTGGAAGCCGGTGGGGCCTGGGCAGCCAGGAAGGGTGCCGCAGCCGCGGGTGTAGCGCTCATCGCCCGGACCCTCTGTGGCGGGCAGAGGAGAGAGGTCAGATTGTTGATGAGAGGCTGAGACTGGGGTTTGCCCACCACGGCAGTCACCTGACCATTCTCTGCTTCATTATAAGACCCTCATTTTATTTAGGGCAGCCATATATCTAGCCAAAGGATATTTCACATTTTGCAGCCTCCGTAGGGATAGTCGTGGGACTAAATTCTAGCCAATGTGATATGAGTAGAAAGGTTTTATGGGACTTCCAGAAAGGAGAACCCTTACAAAAGGGGAGGTGCCCCTTTTTTTTGCCTCATCTTTTCCCCTTCCTCTTTCCCAGAACTTGGACATGAGCCCTGGAGCTCTGGCAGCCATCTTGGACTATGAGGCAATCTTGAGAATGATAGAAATGAGACGGCATCTGGGTTTCTAGTGACTGTGGAACTGTCCTAGTGACCCTGGACTTCCTATCACTGAACTTTTTCTGTGTGTGAGAACTAACTTTCTACCTTGCTTAAATCACTGCTATTTTGAGGTCATTGTTAAGTGCAACCTTGGGGAGAAGCAAAGGAGGGAGGAGGAATTCCTGGCAGGTTGGGGCTCACCTTCCAGGTTCTGGTGGGTGACCACCTCCACGCACTGTTCTCCAGGGTTACGGCATTGCAGGCTCTTGTCCCAGCCTCTCTCACAGCTCAGGTCTGATGAGGCGCAGGAAGAACATTCGAGGTATCGGCTTCGGGGAAATATGGAAGCCCGGCCTGTTTGGGGAGGGGCAAGAGGGCGAGACTCCTTGGGGAGAGTCCTGGAGATCCAGCTCCCTTGAGGACTCAACATCAATTCCTCCTTCTCCCAGCCTTCAGCCAACCATCAAGCCCTGGCCATTCTGGATCTTTCTGGAATCCATCTTTGCCTTTCCAGCTCCATGACCAAGTCCAGCTTAGATCTCCTTTAATACCAGCTTCCTCCCTGGCCTTCTAGTTTACATTCTTGTCCCACCGCCCCCCCCCCCCCACCAGTGCATCCCCATAGGGCCATAGAAGGATGTTTCCCATACTCAAATCTGACCCTGCTTCTCCTCTGCTCAAAACCCCAGCATGGCTCCCCACTGCCCTTAGAATAAACTCCAAGATCCTCAGCATGGCATTCAAGGCCCATCAAAGACTGGGTCCTGGTCACCTCTCCTGCCTCATCTCCCTCCACCAGCCCCTCAGACTCTCCTCCACACTACTTCCCACAGTCCCCGAAGATACATGCTGACTGGGTCTGGGCCTTTTCATGTGCTGTTGCCTTTGCCTAGAGCATTTTCCCTTGCACCCACTTTCCCTATCTCCTACTCATTCTTCAGGCATCATCTTCTCCAATTTCACCTCCTCCAAGAAGCCCCTCCAGACCTCCCAGGCTGGATCAGGTACCCCTTTTGGGCTCCCCAATCCCACTGCTACTCACTCTGGGTTGTCCCTGCCTGGTGACAGGTCTGTTTCCTTCATGGGACTCTGAGCCCCAGGAGGGTAGGGTCAGCATTGTCTTGGTCACTACTGTGTCTCAACGCCACCCAGCACAGAGTCAGGGCCAGAGAAGATATTCAATCAATATTTACTAAATGAATGAATGAATGAACAACTGCATGAAACCTTTCTTTTGTTCCCTGTGGCAGCCAATCTCCAAGACAGCCCCCAATGATCCCTGCTTCCTAGTATTCATGCCCTTGTGTAGTCCTTTCCCATAAAGAATAGGGATGACCTGAGCCAGCCCTGATGATCTAGTGGTTGAAGTTTGGCCTGCTCTGCTTAGGTGCCCCGGGGTTCCGTTCCCGGGCTCAGAACCACACCACTCGTCTGTCAGTAGCCATGCTGTGGCAGTGGCCCACATAGAAGAACTAGAAGGACCTACAACTAGAATACACAACAATGTACTGGGGCTTTGGGAGGAAAAAAAAGAATAGGGTTGACCTGTGTAGCCAATAGGGTATTGTGGAAATATCGGTGTGTAACTTCTATGCTAGAGTGGAAAAGACATTGCAACTTCTTCCTGGCTCTGTCTTGAATCACTTGCTCTGCAGGGAGCCACCTGCTGTGTTGTAAGGACATTCAAGCAGCCTCCATGGCGAGCTTTGTATGGCGAGGAACTGAGGCCTTTGCAAAGGCCATGGAGTGGATCCTCCATGTGAGTGAAGTTATCTTGGAAGCTTTCAGCTGACTGCAGTCCAGGTGTCATCTTGACGCAACCTCATGAAAGAGCCAGAACCACCTAGCTAAGCCACTCCTGGATTCTTGACCCTCAGGAATGTCACGAAATAACGCATACTTATTTTTGTTTTAAGTTTTGGGGCACTCTGTAAGGCAGCAATAGCTAATTAATAACAACCCAATTGTGTCAGGGGTCGAAGCCTCGCTTGATTGATCTGTGTCAACTTTGCCTCTCACAGGGACCTTCCAGGCCAAGCCAAGTGGAGGAGTTACTTTTCTCTGGATTCATCAGAGTCACTCACTGCTCTGCCCAGGCCTTGGCTCACACCATTCCCAAGCCTGGCACGCCCTCCTCTTCCTGACCCCAGATACCTGAGTCGAGTTTGGGCCAAGTCTTAGAGAAGTGAGAGGCTGTCCCGCCAAGGCTCTCAAACTGGCAGGCCAGTTGCTGTAATTAGGTGAATCATATTACATCAAAAGCCAAATCTTCAGCCACAAAGGAAAATAACTAAAAGACCTACAACCCATGACTTCACACATGAACTTCCATGAAAATGAAAACATGAATTGGCATCATTGCCAAGATAGCTGTCTCTTACCACCCATGGGTCTCCTTTGTGGACTCTTCTTCTTATGTCGCTCTTCTTCTTCTTCTTTTTTTTTTTTTGAGGAAGATTAGCCCTGAGCTAACATCTGCTGCCAACCCTCCTCTTTTTGCCAAGGAAGACTGGCCCTGAGCTAACATCCGTGCCCATCTTCCTCCACTTTATATGTGGGAAGCCTACCACAGCATGGCTTGCCAAGCGGTGCCATGTCCACACCCAGGATCCGAACCGGCGAACCCCAGGCCGCTGAAGTGGAACATGCACACTTTACCACTGCACCACCAGGCCAGCCCCTGTTTCTGATTTCTATTAAGCACATCTGTTGAGTTCTTAATTTCAGTCATCGTACTACATTTCCTGTTTGACTCATTTTAAAAATGGATTCCAGATCTCTGCTAACATTTTTCCTTTCCTCTACTTTCTTGAATACATTAATCATAGCTGTTTTAAAGTTCCCTGTCTAATTACCCAAGTATCTGAATCATTATGAGTTTGTTTCTATTGTTGGATTTTTCTCTTGGCTTCCAGTCAATCGGTCTTTTTAATTTTCTTCAGGATACCTTGTAAATTTTGATTAGATGCCAGACATTATAGATGAAAATTTGTAAAGCCTCTAAATGATGTTATTTCTTCCAAAGAGGGTTAAGTTTTCTTCCTGAAGGCCAGATGTAGGGATTTTTAGGGCTAGTCTATTTCAGTTCTGCCCTTCCTCCTAGGGTGTGGTCTTAGAGGAAAGCTTGAGGGGGTCCAGACTTCTCTCCAACTTGGCAACTTCAGCCTCCCCAGCATCATATGCCCGCTGGAATCCTTGCTCAATTCTGTAGCTTCCCAGATACTATTTTCTGCTGAGCTTCTTGGCGTCTCACCCTACGCATGTACAGCTTGCCAATGACTTGAAGGAAATCTGTAGATGTGGGGACTCCCTTTTCTGTGGTTCCATGCATTCCAGGATCTCACCTCTCATTTTCCAGACACTCTGGCAGCCCCAGACGCCAACCTCTCTCTTCCCAGTCTAGCGATGATCTCTTTCTATTTTGGCTCTATTTCCTTTTCGCAACAGTGAACTGGAAAGTGCACTCGAGAAAAAAGCCAGCTTGTCTGTGGGACTCCACTCTTGTGCTTCCCTTATTTCGAAGACTGTAGCACTCAAGTTCCTCTCTTCATTTGTTCCTCTCCAGTAACTTCAAATGATTGTTTACAATTTGTCCAGCTTTTATAGCGGCCATTGGCAGGGGGGCTAGTCTGATACAAGCGACTCCACCGTGGCAAGAACTGCAAATCCACCTCCCACATCTAACCCATCACTAAGTCCTGCTCATCGACGTGCTAACCAGCTCTCAAATCCATCCACTTCTCTCCATCTGCAGGCTGACACTCTGGTCCAACCACCATCTTCTTCATCTGGACAACCTCACCCACCTCCGAGTTGGTCTCCCTTCCTCCACTCTCGCTTCCATCCAATCTCTCTTCCACTCTGAAGTTACAATAATTTGCTAAAAATACAAATCTGATCGTGACACTCTCTGCTTAAAACCCTTTCATGACTTCCCACTGTTCCCTGGATAAAGTCTATACTCCTCACCCCAGCCCAGAAGACCCTGAGTAATATGATCCTACCAATTGCACCAGCTCATCTCGCCCCACTTTTCCCTTCCTCCAGCCATACTACTTTCATTCACCCCTGGGCCTTTGTATCTGTTGCTCCCTCTGTCTGGAAAACCCTTTCCACTGTCTTTTTAAGTCTGACTCCTACTCATCCCTCAAGATCCAGCTTAGCTGCCACTTCCTGTGGGAAACCTTCCCAGACCTGAGTCAAGTTTCCCCTCTAGGGTCTCACAGCCCCACTCTTCACTCTCCCAGCCCTGATCGCTCTGGCCTCTGTTTCCTCCATCTCTGCCCTGACCATTCTAGACTGGGCCTCCCCATTACACCTCGGAGCCCCCTGGTCTCTGTTTCCCCTCTCATGGTCCTGACCCTCTGTGCTCCCCCATCCTGGCTCTGACTGATCTGGGCAATGACGGTCCGGCGATGGGTCTGTCACCTCCCCACTGGACTCCACGGGGGCAGGGTCCAAGGCTGTCCTGGTCACTGCTGTGTCCCAGTATCACGTAAGTACAGGATGTGGTTTAACCAACTATTCTAGTCACCACAAGCAGGGTAAGATGGCATAGAAATGGGGCTGATATAGGCATATGAGTTATTAAATTACTGAATTGACTCCCTGGTGGACCTCTGACCCCTCCCAACTCTCCCTATAGAACCCTCACATCCCCAAGATCCGTCCGCTAAAGAGGTAACGCCAGGCCCAGCAGGGGCCTCCAGAGGTCTGTTCTGATTGATCAATGCCTTCAGCACTGATCGATAGTGTTAAATATTTTGAATTTTATCTCTTATTGGAAGCATTAATTAGACTCAGTTATTAGCGCTTTCCTTAAGCACATCTAACAGAGAAAGGAAGCCAGCATCCTCTCTCTTGTCACTTCCTTGAAAATAAGCATCTGATTCAGTTCCCGCCAACAGATGAATGAGGTCAGGATGGATGACGATCAGGCAGAATCAGGAGGGGTGAAGAACCAGAAAAACCCAGTGCGAACGCAGGCACTCTGCTTCCTGACGTCATCGTGACGAGACCAGCCTGAACCAGTTTCCTTCCTCACCAGAAAGAGGAATCTCTGCCCGATCATGCAACATGGGTCCATTCCTTCCCCACCCTTCATCTCTGGGGGGAACTCAGGGAATAGGAGTCTTTCTAAGTCTTTTTCTTAAAATGACCAGATCCTAAAGCCGTGAAACTCAACCAAAGGGCTTATGGAAGTGTCTTCACATTCTTTTTCACTGCCCAACTCAAGAACCGTCTCTTCTAGAACTTCCCAAGCCCACTGCAGCCTGTCTGGTCCCCTCCTCTTTTGTCTTCCCTTAAGAACTTTGAGTCTCTGGTGTCTCTGATCTTTGTATCTTGGTCCCTTACCACCTATTGCCTGAACCACCTCCTACCCCATGGGAAAAATGAGATGGCAAAGCATCAGCAAGATTCCTCCTCTAGCTCTCAAGCAGGTGTATGCGAGTGTAGCTTCTCAAGGGCAGGCGTTGCATCTTATACATAACAACCATACAACTTATACATAACAACCAATATAAAAACAAACACACGTACGGGATGGAATAGGGTTAGGGATGGGGATGAGCTTGTAGTTCGGGGCGGGACTGGGGACAGTTTGAGGTAAGATGGGGTTGATTTGGGCGTGGTTTATAGATGTGTTCCGAATGAGGATGGGTTTGAGTTGGAGGGTGTTGGGGGTAAATGAAGTTGGGGATAGGATTGGAGGTGAGGCTGAGTTGGGGCTGGGGATGAGGATGGGGCGGGGCTGGAGATGTGTTTGGGATAAGAAAGGGTTTGAGTTGGGGTAGGTCCCGGGATAAGGTATGGAGTTGGGGTTGGCACGGCATAGGACTGGGGATAAAACTGGGATGATGATGATGATGATGAGGGTGAGTTGAGGATGGTCTGGGGTTGGGCATGGCGAGGGCTGCCCTACTCACCACGGTGGGGCTTGTTGCACAAGTCTGAGCCACACACGGTCTCTGTGAGGGTGATGACCTGCATGCCTATTCGATAGCTCATGGTCCTGTTGGTCTTCTCGGGGTGGGTGCAGCCTCTCTCCACCACCTCCAGCTCCTCGCCTCCTGTGAGGAATGGTTCTTGGTCACTCCAGAGGCTCCCCTGGGCCCAACCAGCCTCTAACGTTCTTGATCTTAAGCTCACCCACTCCCAGGCTGATCCCTGCCTTCCCTCTTGTTTGGGTCCAACTATCTTTTCTAAAATTATCCTCCCTTCCCCCATCTGTCCTCACAAGGAGCCTACTCTCTCTTAGTGACAACACCATCACTGGGACCTTCTGGATCCATGTACCCCCTCCCTCCCGGATTAGTGATTTTAGCAGGAAGATGACTCTGATAGGAATTTTTAAAGGAAAATTCTTCAAGTTTACCAAAAAGTATAATAGAATGATATAACAAGTACCGTGTATTCATCACCCAACTTTATAAAATATTAGCATTTAGCTATATTTGTTTCAGATGTTTTTCTAAACTAAATTGAAAAGATACAGTTAAAACCTCCTGCTCACCGCCCCTCCCCCGCCCCACCTAATCTTACTCCCCTTATACAACGTCCAAAGGGAAACACTGGTGTAGGTAATTCCCACACTATGTATGCATAACAATATACACCATTGTTTATTTGTATATTTATTGTATATTGTATATTTATTAGTGATCGTATATTGTTATACACTATTTATTTTAAAAGATATCATTCTCCGCAACCTGCTTTTTTTCTCTCAACCTTATGTTTTTGAGATGTATCCACGTTAATGCCTGCAACTCTAGCTCCTTCATTTAAACTGCTGTGGAACATTCCATCCCGATTACACCATAATGTTTCTCCTCTGCTGAAGACTGACTTTAGGTTGTTTCCAATTTGCCATATCACAAATATTACCGCTAAGAACATTCTTATACATGTGTTCCCGGGCACATGTGACCAAAGTCCTTTGGGGTTTCTGTATTCCTAGGAGTTGAACTGCTGTCTGCAGGGTATGCTAATCTTTTTTTTTTTTTTGAGGAAGATTAGCCCTGAGCTAACATCTGCTGCCAACCCTCCTCTTTTTGCCAAGGAAGACTGGCCCTGAGCTAACATCCATGCCCATCTTCCTCTACTTTATACATGGGACGCCTACCACAGCATGGCTTTTGCCAAGCGGTGCCATGTCTGCAGCCAGGATCCAACCGGTGAACCCCGGCCGCCAAGAAGCGGAAAGTGCAAACTTAACCGCTGCGCCACCGGCCTGGCCCCATGGGTATGCTAATCTTTATCCGCACTAGATATTGCCGAATCACTCTGTCCGTTGGGTGCACCAATTTGCCCCCTAAAAGCAGGGTCTGCAGCTCCACATTCTCATTGACCCCAGGATAGTCAGATTTTTAAGCGCTTGTCCATCTGGTGGCCTCGAACCAGGGTCTCCTGGTCTTTTTCACTTGGATTTCCCTGATTACTGGTGAGATAAGGTTCCTTGGTCCCTCCATTTTCCTGTCGCGCTGGAGCTGGGGAGCTCACCTTCCCATATGCGCAGGACCGTGGTCCTGCAGAGGTTCTGGCGGAGGGCACACTCTTCCACCTGGCATTTCCCGGTCTTCTCACACTGCATGCACCGCAGGCCCCAGGAGGCTGGGGGGAGAGGGAGGAGAGAAGAGGAGAGGTGGTTATCGCTCCGTGCCAGGATCCCCCTCTGGCCCCCTCATGTTCCAATACTAGGACCAAGTCTCCAGGCCCCGTGCCCTCAGGTTCGTGCTCCACGTTCTGCCAGCCCCCGGGTTCCACGCTGGTCTATCTCTAGCCCCACGTTCTATCTCCGCCCACCAGTCCTTTCCTGAAGTCTTGCCCTCGCTCGTCTTGCCTTCAATTCTGTCCGCGCCGCGCCTATCCTCAAAGTCCTAGCCCACCCCCTCTGTCGATCCCACCTTGGTCCGGAAACCCACACCGCCCGCCCGCGGTCTATTCCGCCTGCAAGCTCTCCTTTATCCTCCCTGACTCCAGTGGATCTTTACGTTCTGCCCCGGACCCCAGTGCCCCCCAACTAACTGTCTCCCACAGGTTCTACCCCCTCCGCAGCATCTCCCCAGCGTCCTCTCCCCGCGCATCAGTCCATTCGAAGTTCTAAGCCCGCCCTCCAGTGGGCGGGTGCTGTAACCCGGACTGCTGCAGACCCTCCCCGATGTTCTAGCCCCTCCCGCCAACTCTTCCTAGAGGCTCTAGCCCCGCCTGCCACATCTTTCCCGAGGTTCTAGCCCCGCCCACTAGCCCTCCCTGAGGTTCTCTCCCCGCCCACCTCGCCGCTCTAGCCCCGCCCACCAGCCCCTCCTCTCCGCTCTAGCCCCGCCCACCAGCTCCTCCCCGAGGCCATTGCTCCACCCACTGGCCCCGCCCACGGCCTGGCCCCGCCCCCAGGCTCCCTGGCAGTCCCTGCCCCGCCGCGAGTTCATAGTCCTGCAGGGCCATTACTCACCCCGGCCTCCAGCGGTCCGCAGAGCTTTCCGGGTTATTCATTGCCGAACCACCTCCCAACCCCAGCCCCCGCTCTCGCCCCACCCTGACTCAGTTCCTTCTCAGTTTCCTCTCGTTTCCCTACCCTTTCCCTACATTCTCCGGAAAAATGAGGTGAGAGGGTTACGGCTAGTGGGTAGTGAAAGGGAAGGGTCCTCTGGGGACGAGCCCTGGGTCCCCAGCCCCTGGCTCTGCCATGCTTTGCCTGATTCTCTTTCCAACTTGTGTAAAATGAGGCGCTGTCCTCCTGTCTTTCAAGCGGGAGAAGGGGGAATCCGACAGACTGGAGGGACGCCCTCGCGGGGTCAGAATCCCACTTCTTCAAGGACTGGCTGTGTGACCTCGGACCAGTTACTTAGCTTCTCTGTGCCTCAGTTTCCTTCTCTGTGAAAGGGGGTTAAAATAGTCCTGCCCACCCAGTTTGAAATTGCAAGAAGGAGCTTAGAAAAGCGCTGGGAATAAAGAGCGCACTCTCTAAAGGGGAACTGTTGTCAAATGCTTTCGCTCAGCTAATATTTCCTGAGCATCTACCGTGTGCCAGCTGCTGTGCCGCGTGGGGCTGGAGAGAGCAGGAGGATTACTATCGGAGCCAGGGAGCTGGGGACCGAGCCTTCCTCCTGCACCTCATCAGCCTCTGAGCCCCCCTCCGCTGCCCTGCCCGTTTCCTGGTCAGCAGACCCGCTTCCCGGCGCAGGTCCGGGCGCCCAACCCTTACCTGGAATGTAGGTCTGAACCAGCAGAAGCAGCAGCAGCAGCAGCAGCGGCGGCGGCAGCGGGCGGCCCATGTCTGCAGCGCTCCTGTCCGAGGCCTCCCTGACCCTCTCAGGCTGGCCCGGGGAAGGAGACAGTTTTGTGGCCCCGGGGGCTCCTCCCAGAGGGTTTGCGAAAGAGCGAGTCACCCTCAGACGCGTGGGCGCCTCCCCCGCCTCCCCCGCCTCCCCCACGTCACCTCCCTGCTCCAAAACTTCCTTTACCTGGGCGTGGCCAGCCGGGAGGAGGGGGCTCGCTCCGCTCTGACTCAACGTGGCTGTGGTCACAGCTCTTGTCCCCAGACTGCTGGGGTCCCAACTCCAGTTTTCTCTCTTCCTGCTCTGGGACCCCAGCCCTCCGATGAAAACTCCTCCCAATGGGAAATTCGTGGCTGATTGTTAGAGAATGTTAGGGTTATTGTTAGTTTTGTTCGGAGGGATAAGGGGATTGTGGTTAGGTGGGAAAGTGTCTATCATCCAGAGATGCACGCTGAAATATTTGGGGGTGAAATCATTTAGGATCTCTAACTTGCCTTAAAACGCACCAGCCAAAAAGCTGTTATGACGATGGTTTTGTAGTTCTGTGGAAAAAATCATTATTTTTTACAGATGCTCACTGAAATATTTAGAAGAGAATGTCCCTGATGTCTGCATTTACTTGAAAATGCTTTAGGAAAAAAGAAAGGCAAAAGAGCAAAGTATTTGTATTAATTATATCAAGGTAGCTTAGATATATGCCATTCTGTTTTCTTTTCTATGTGTTTGTAAAGGTTCCTAATAAGTTTTTTTAAAAAGTCAAATCAAATGCAAAAGATAAGATACTCTCTCCATCTCAGGATACTTCTCGCCAATCAGAGCAAATGCCGGTGACAGGCCCGAGACAGTCGCTGGCCCACAGGGAGGGCTCAACAAATTCCCTCAACATTTACAGAAGACCTAACTTGTCTCGGGCACTGGTCCAGGAGCTGGGGACACACAGGAAAGTAAAGAAAGTCCCTGACCTTGTGACTGTGGGGAGTAAATATGTTTTATCCAATAAATTGCTGTCAGGCAGTGATAAGTAAAATGGAGAAAAACAAACCTGGCAGGAGGTACGAGGGTCCAGGCAAGGCGTGGTCGGTTTTAGGTGAGGAGATCCAGGAAGGCTTCCCTGAGCGGGCAGCTTCTGAGAAGGGGCTGAATGTGGGGAGGGAAGAAGTTGGGTAGATGGTCTGGGAAGAGTTTCAGGAAGAGGAAACAGCCAGTGCAAAGGCCCTGGGGTGGGAACTTACCTGAAGAGATCTAGGAACAGCAGAGAGGCCAGTGTGACTGGAACAGAATTGGGAAGGGAGAGAGTAGTAGGCAATGAGTAAGTGGCAGCTGCCTCTACCGTTATAATAATGATTACACTGTTATTATTCTTGTTAATTCATTGACACCTTAGGCTGGTAATTTTAAAATAAGGTAAGAAAGGTCCCAAAGAAATTCGCTCTCCTAAGAGGCAGTATAGCCTAGTGATTAAGAGTGTGGGGACTGGCACCCGACTGTGAGGGTTAGAATTCCAGTGACACACCAGCTGTGTGGCTTTGGACAGGTGACTTAACCTTCCTGTGCCTCACGTTCCTTGTCTGGAAAGCAGAGCTACCAAGTGCCTCCCTCCCACGGCTGGTGTGCTAAGAACACAGAAGAATGCACCCAAGGGGCTTGCCACAGTGCCTGGCTCATAGTTAAGTGCTCAATAAAAAACGGTAACTGCCATCGTCATTGTTGTCACGCCCAACTCTAGACTCTGGCCCTGGTTTCGTGGGGTGGGGAGGGAGGCTGGGACATGTGATGAGTCTGAGGTCAGCAGTTGTCATGCTGTCGACTAGGTCACTCTGGGCCAACACGTAGCCTCTTTTCAAGCCTCAGTTTCCTCAGGCGAAAATGGGGCCCTTCTCGGGGTTGGAAGGAGCCATTAATGCATCTGAGATGGGGAAATAAACAGTTCAGCCACTTGTTTCTGAGTGACCCTGGGCAGGTGGCTTCACTCCGATGGTCCTTCCTTTTCCCAGCTGTGAGGGGGTCTGGGTCTGTGGGGGATGGGAGGCATCTCTCAGGGAAAGGAAAGCTCCGGTTTGGGGGTCACTCGGAGCTGTATTGTCTGCGGCTGCCACTTCCTGGCAAGATGACCTCACTCTGGGCCACAGTTTCCTCTTTTATTTAAAGAAGGAGCCCACTCGTTCCCACCTCAGACTGCTCTGGTCTCTATAAATCTCTGTCCCTGTCTTTTTCTTTCTTTCTTTCTTTTTTTCCTTTGGTGAGGAAGATTGGTACTGAGCTAACATCTGTGCCCACCTTCCTCTGTTTTGTATGTGGGATGCCGCCACAGCATGGCTTGATGAACCATGTGTAGGTCCGTGCCCAGGATCCGAACCCACAAACCCCAGGCCGCTGAAGCGAAGCACACAGACTCAACCACTACGCCACCGGGCTGACCTCCCTGTCTTTTCCTATCTTTCTGTTTTGTCCTTTTTCTTTGTCCTTGTCTCTTTGTCTCTCTCCATCCCTCCCTGCACGCTCTCTGTACCTCTCTCTCTTTCTATGTCTCTCCTTCTTTTTTCCTATCTCTTTCTCTCTCTCTATCTCTGCTTCTCTCTTTTCTCTCTGTCTCTGACTTGTTCTCTCTGTCTCTCCCTCATGTGACACATACCTGTGAGGTCCAGTTACGAGTCACGGGGGCGGGGCAGGCAGGGGGCTGGGCCAGTGCACAACCCCAGAAATGCGGCAGGAATGTCAGCTCCTTCCTCCCCCTGTGACTCACCTGGGCCTCGCCCGGCTGCTGCCTGCCTGCTGAGTCCTGGCTGAGGCCACAGGTTTCGGGGGCTTCCCCGGGCTGACGAGAGGAGAGTTTTGTGCAGAGACAAAGTGGGAGAGAGATTGAGAGAGACAGAGACACAGAGAGGGAGAGACAGATAAGGAAGGAGAGACATACAGAGAGATAGAATTTCAGATGGGGTGGGGAGGGGAGGAGAGTGAGGGGAGAGGAGAGACCACAGACAGACTGACTCGGGAAATCAGAGAGGGAGAGAGAGAGAGACTGACAAAACAGCATCCGAGAGATGAGGACAGAGAGGTGAGAAACAGAGGGCAGAGAGACAGACAGCGAGAGATGGACAGAGGGAGTTAGAGAGAATGGTACCCAACTGCCTTCAAAGAGAGAAAAGTAGAGACACAGAGGATCACATGCCGTGTGTGCGTGTGAGTGTGCACGTTCGGGTGTGAGCACACAGCTGGGACCTCCTCAGCCTCTTGCCCGAAGCAGTGACGGCCTCTGGCCTGGGCTGATGGTGAGGGCAGGCTGTGGCCTTTTCCTCCCCTCCCCCAGGGGCCCTAACAGCCAGCACCGATGTGGCCTTCCCATCCTGGATGCAGAGACATCCCCTCTCAGGGCCTCAGCTTTCCCTCTGCCAAAAAGGGGCAAAGAAGAGGAATCAGCCCTGGGAGTGAAAGAGCTGCGAAGTCCCTGAAGTCCACATCCCCCTTCCCCCATTTTCCAGGCTGAGAAACTGAGGCCCAGAGGGGACACTTCAAATGCTGAGTGCTCGTGCTAGGCAGGGTGCCATTCTGAGCGCTTTGTCTGTATAATTTGTGGATCCTCACAGTATCCTGTTTACAGCCGAGGCAACCGAGCCATAGAGAGGAGTGGTTGGCTGAATAACAGCCCCAAAGACATCCAGGTCCTATGCCCAGGAAGCTGTGACCGTCACCTTACGTGAAAAAGGGTCTTTGCAGACTTGATTAAGTCATGGATCATATGATGGGGAGAATTATCCTGCTGCTCCAGGTGGGCCCTAAATGTAATCGCAAGCGTCCTTATCAGAGGCAGGCAGGTGGACATCTGACAATAGACGGAAGCGGAGGAAAGCAGCGGCGGAGAGAAGATGCTCTGCTGCGGGCTTTGAAGATGGAGGAAGGAGCCGGAACAAAGGTGGGCGAAGAGTGTGGCTCCAGCTGGTGCCGAGGCGAGGAGACCACTGCGCCCCTCCAGTCTCCCGGGGAGCCCTGCCCTGCTCACACCTCCATGTGGGCCCCTTATGACTCTTTTCAGATTTATGACCGCCAGTGCTGTCAGAGAACAAGTTTCTGTTGCTTCAAGTCACTACGTTTGTGATAATTTGTTACAGCCACAAAAGGAAATTAATCAAGAGGATAAGTCACTCGCCTATGACAACTTGTGAGTAGAGTCAGGATTTGGACTCCAGCAGTCCGGCTCTCCCTCCCCGTTCATAACCACCCAGCTGAGGGTTGCTTCCCTGGGGGCACAGGACCAGGAGCTGGAAGCCCCCAGCCTCTTTCCATCCCGTCCTCCGTCACTTCCCTTGGGCATGCCTCTCTCTAACCTCACGGGGTTAGGGGTGACCTGGGGAGAAGAGGGAATCCAGAGAAGAAAAAATGTGCTGAGTTTGTGCAAAGAAGACAGGTTTCCCCGTCTCTAGCACTTTGTAGCTCAAGTTTCACCACGTAGCTCTAATAGCAGAAATAATAATAATCATCATTGCAATCCAAGGGCTGGTGATGCTGATATATAAAGAGCTCCCATTAGGGGTTGAATTGTGTCCCCCTACCCTTTTCTCCATAAAAAAGAAAGAAAGAAAGAGATATATTGAAGTCCCAACTCCCAAGACTCAGAACGTGACCTTATTTGGAAATGAGGTTGTTGCCGATGATGTAATCAGTTAAGATGAGGTCACAGGGAGCAGGGTGGGCTCCTAACCCAATGTGACTGGTGTCTGTATAAGATGCCTTTGTGAGACAGAGACACAGGGAGAAGGCCATGTGTTGACAAACGCAGAGATTGGAGTTACGCAAAGCCAAAATGCTAAAGATGGCCAGCAAACCACCAGCAGCTGGCAAGGAACAAGAAAGATTCCCCTCCAGGGTTCAGAGAGGACGCAGTCCTGCTGACACCTTGATTTTGGACTTCCAGCCTCCAGATTGCCCGACAATACGCTTCTGTCGTTTTAACCCACCCCGTTTGTGGTCCTTTGTTGCTGCAGCCGAAGGAAACGAATTTGGCTTCTATGAATCAATAGAAAAAATTAGCAGAGGACAGAGGAGAAACACAAATGGCTCTTAGAAAAATGACAGTAAAATACTGTTTGCCTCAGTTAGCTTTTGCTGTTTTATGCCACCCCAAAACTTAGTGGCTTAAAATAACAAACATTATGCCTCAGGATTCTGTGGGTTGGCTGGGCCCAGCTGGTGGAGGCTGGCTTGGCTCTTCTTGGATGGCGTCACGCAAAGGTCCTCAGCTGGGTTGGCTGGGATGCCCGGAGCCTCTCTCCGAACGGCTTCCCATCCGACATGAGGCAAGCCTGTTCACATGGTGGCAAAAGGGTTTCCAGCAGCCGGAAACGTAGAGTAGAAGCTCCGAGTTCCCCTGAGGCCGGGGCTCAGGATGCAGGCGACGTCGCTTCCACCTCATTCTATTGGTCAAAGCGAGTTCCAAGCCGGGCTCAGAAATGAGGAGAGGCAAATAGACACCATCTCTCTCTCTCTCTTTTTTTTCCTTTTTCCTTCTTCTCCCCAAAGCCCCTCAGTACATAGCTGGATATTTTAGTTGTGGGTCCTTCTAGTTGCGGCAAGTGGGATGCTGCCTCAACGTGGCCTGAAGAGCGATGCTATGTTGGCGCCCAGGATCCGAACCGGCGAAACCCTGGGCTGCCGAAGAGGAGCGTGAGAATCCAACCACTTGGCGACGGGGCCGGCCCCAAGACACCACCTCCTGATGGAAGGAACTGCACAGACTTCGTGGTTATTTGTGTTCTACCACACCCTTCACTGGCAGGTTGGCAAAAATAAAACAATTTGATGATACAAGGAGTTGGCAAGTCTGCAGAGAAACAGACACTCCTCTTCATGCTGGTGTGAGTGTAAACTGGTCCAACCTCGTGGAGGATCATTTTGCAACTGCTCTCAAAATTTCGAACACAGAAAAACCTTTTGGCATTGCAAAACGACTCACCACTTCGGGGAACTTGATGCGAGTATGAAATGATGGGGGCGCAGAGTTGTTCGTTGCACCACGGTTTGTAAGACCAAGTGGTGGGAAAATACCTAACTGGACAAGAGGTACATTTATCCAACGGAAAAGAGAAAGAGGAAACTATGTAATTCAGGTTGCATTATTTACTGTCAAATGGAAACATCTAGGGGCAAAACAGTTTATAGCGGTATGCTGCTGTTTGTGCGTCAAAGAGGGGTGCATGTGCCCATATTTACTTGTACCTTCATTAAATAACTCCTCAGATGTCCTCTCGCCTCCAGGTTTCAAATTAAGGGCAGGGGGACGTCCCTTCCCGCCTCCCTGCCCTGCACACTCTTTGACCCAAAATGACTCATGTTTGTTACCCAGCCCAGGTTACCAGCTAACCTTTGAGGACACCAGCTGCTTCTCGTCAGGAAGCACCGGGAGCCACTCCCCTCTTCCCGACTCCAGACTCCAGACTGGGGGACCGGCTCTCCCTTCTTCCCACGTCTCCTGGACCAAGCGGCTCTGCATCCACCCAGGAAGGAGGTGGGCCTTTTCCCCAACCTCTCCCTGCCACAGCTCCCCGTCAGGAAAACCTGCCCCCTTGCTCCCTTAGGAGCTCACTCCTTGATTGATGTACATGCTGACTGAGGGCCCCGCCCGGGAGTCCTGGAAGCCCCACAGGCCTGCGGACTGAACTTAGACTGGTCCTTTCTCTTGCTCGGGATCTCTCCTCTGAGCCCAGGGGAGAGACCAACCCAGTCTTGCCAGGCACGCTGCCAAATGATGCTTGAGGATTGACAGACCACCTTCTCAGCACGCTGTGGGCCTCAGCTCACTCAACCCTCACCGCAGTCCCTGGGTGTACATCCTCCTAGTTTCTCTGTTTGACAAATGAGGAAATTGAGGCTCAGATGGGGGAAATGCCTTCCCAGCTTGAAGTGGCAGGACTGGAACTTGAACCCAGGCTGTCTGGCTCTGAAGTGCTCATCCTCCTCGGATGGGCGTGTGGTTTCCCTGAAGCCTGACCATCACTAGTATGAATTCCCCTCTCCCCCATGCTAAGGTAGCCGCCATTTATCGAGCGCTGCCCTGCGTTATGTCAATTTAGTGGATGAACACACTGGGGCCCAAAACAGGGGGAGGGACATCCCAGTAGCTACACCTCAAAGGAGAGGCAGGTGGGGAGTTAATGCGCGTGAAGTGGTGACCGGGCATCGGGGCTGGAAGGCCCCTCATGGAGTGGCTGAGATTGACCTTGTTCCCATTGAACAGGTGTGCAAATCAAGGCAGCCCCGTCAGAGGCAGGGGCAGGAGAGCAATGCCGGCCTCATCCGGGGGGGGGGCTGTCCTCCCCTCCCCCCTTGGTGAAGCCCAGGGGTCAGGTCAGAGAGGCCTGGGTTCAGATCCTGGTTGTGCCACGTCCTCGCTTCGTGGCCTTGGATAAGGGTCTCAGCAGCTCTGACTCAGGCCTCATGTCAGCTGCCCCAGCTGCTCACATATGGAGATACTTCTGGATTTGGTTGGTAAAAATCTGCTGACCTGAGTTCCTGCCAGGGCATCTCTGGGGCCTCCCAGACACCCACATGTCCTAGCGTCTAAAGGGAAACTCCAGGTCAGTGGAGGCCACCAGGCAGCTGCTCTAACTGTGGGGCAGAGTTTCCAGGCCTCCGCTGACTGATGCTCCCGTGTTTCGAATAGCCCATATGGGGTTAATGATAATGGCTTGCAGGGCGCTGTAAGGGTTCAGGGAGTTGACATCTCCGTGGACTGACCAGGCAACCTGTTAATAATAGGAGTAATAATAATAACAACGCGCCCATCCCTCCTTCTTTGGCTTCCCTGAGTAGCCTCGGCCTCCTCCCATATGCCTCTCAGGACTCAGTTTCCCCATCTCCATGTTCCCAAAGTCCACTCCCTGGCAGGTGTCCCAGTGGCCAGGACGGCGAGTGGGATGCTATCTCCCCAGCCTATTTGCTTTCCCTCCTCCCGGGCTGTCACCCTCACAAGGCCCTTGAGTGAAAAGCCAGGGCACCTATGTCCTGCTTCCTTCTCTCCAGCCGGGATCGTGCTCTGACTCCTCCCTGCTCTAGTGCTCCTGGGAGCGCTGGTGGCCCCAGCAGGTAGGTGCACGGTGGGGTGGTCCCTCTGAGCGAGAGGATCAGCCCATCTTCATATGGGTGGTGGGAATCTGGCTTCAGAATCTGAGCCCAGCTCTTTCCACCTCGGCTTTCTGTCTGGTGGAGACTGCTGAAGGGAGTGTTTGAGAGCACAGTTCTGGAGCCAGGCTGCCTGGGTTCAAATCCCGGTGCTGCCACTTCTGAGCTGTGTGACCTTGGGTAAGCCACTTAACCTCTCTGTGCCTCAGTTTCCACATCTGTGAAATGAGGATGATAATGACCCTGCCTCAGAGGGCTGTTGGGGGCATTCATTGAATTAATATGTTTGAGGAGCTTTTTAAGAGCTTAGAACAGTATCAGACCAGAAGTAGACCAGTCTGAAGGGGAGGGGGGGCTCTTATTTATAGCCAGGAGAGTTATTATTATTCCTTTACCTTACCTGCCTATCTCCTCTTTGGTTCTTATTCTGCCACCTGTGACCCAGGTTGGGAACTAAGTGGCCTAGAACCTTGCCAGGGTCTCACTGTGTGACCTCGGGTGAGCCTCTAAGACCATCAGTCTCCTCGTCCATAAGAGGAAGGTATGAGACAAGGTCAGCACTTTTCAAACTGTGCTTCTCAGAGCCTTGAGGTTTCTTGCAAGAACCTGAGGGGCGTCTCCGGAGTCCAAGAAGACCGGCGGGACCGACGGAGTCTGCTCAGCCCAGCCTAAGGAGGAAGTTCCACTTTCATCTGTTCAGTTCTGGGCTCAAGAGGGAGCCGTTTGGAGGAAGAGTTCAGTGGCGAGAACTGGTGGAGTAGATGGAGGCGGCCAGCACGGCCAGCCTGGAGATGCCGAGGCCGCCCCCGAACCTCTGCCTACGCTGCCGTGCCCACCGGACGTCATTCGCACTCCTCCAGGAAAGTGGTCCTCGATCTTCTCCCCACAGCCCTCCCACCTCCAGCCCTGAGTCCAGTTCTTGAATTCTGTGTGTGTGTGTGTGTGTGTGTGTGTGTGACAGCTCCACGCTCAGGGCTACTGGCCATCCTTCCAGACAACTCAGATTTCCCTAAATTGTGCACCTCAACCAAATAAAACAGCCAGGTCCAAGCTGAGAGGTGGCATGCTATTCAGTATATAAAAGCCAGTTATGATGATAATTACATAAACAAACTGTGTGTCAAGAAAGATCGGAGGGACCACCTCGGAATACTTAGAGTAATTGTCTTTTGTGGGCCATCCTTGGCAGCGCTGCCCAATACAAACATAATGTGAGCCGTATATGGAGTGAAAGCTTTTCTAGCAGCCACATGAAAAAGTACAGAGATGGGTGAAATTAATTTTAATCATATATATTCTTTAAGGGAACATATCTAAAATATTATTTCAACATGTATATAATCAGTATAAAATTATGAATGAGATATTTTACTTTCTTTTTTCAAACTAGGCCTCTGAAATCTGGGGCGTATTTTACACCCACAGCACATCTTGAAGGGAACCAGCCATGTTTCAAGTGCTCGATAGGCACACGGAGACCGTGGCCACTTCAGTCCACTTTTCTGTATCTGCCAATGTTTCAGTATAAACACACATTCATGGTTTGGGTTTGTTTTTTTTTTTTGCTTGAGGAAGATTCGCCCTGAGCTAACATCTGTGCCAACCTGCCTCTATTTTGTATGTGGGTCACTGCCATAGCATAGCCACTGATGAGTGGTGTAGGTCAGTGCCCAGGAACCGAGTGGAGCATGCCAAACTTAACCACCAGGCCACAGGGCAGGCCCCATGGTTTAGTATTTTTTTTGAGGAAGATTAGCCTTGAGCTAACATCTGCTGGCAAACCTCATATTTTTGCTGAGGAAGACTGGCCCTGAGCTAACATCCGTGCCCATCTTCCTCTACTTTATATGTGGGACGCCTGCCACAGCATGGCTTGCCGAGCGGTGCCATGTCCACACCCGGGATCTGAACCGGCAATGTGTGCACTTAACCGCTGCGCAACTGGGCCAGCCCAATGGCTTAGTTTTGACTCAGAAAAGTTTGCTTAAACAGCTTCCTCTGAAATGTCTCAGATCTCTGAGAAAGCTCTGAAAATTAATCAGATGGTGAAGAACCCGGAACCCACGGTCCAGCTCTTTGGCAGAATGCCACAATATCTTAAATCCTGAAATAACAGGATCACCTTTTAATCACTTTTGGAATTTGAGGTCTTTAAGGGAGGGCTTTTGTCTGTGTGGTCAGGGCTGTGTCTCCAGAACGAGGCCTGGCACACAGTAGGTGCTCAAAGAATGTTTGTGGAATGAATATAAGAACCCTTAGGCTCCAGCCCAAAGGTTTGTTTAGGACAAATGAACAGGGTGAGGCCAGCGCCCCCTTTGGCTCGGTTCGCTGCTCCTCAGAATAAGTCTTCAGGGCCGGGAAGGAGGTGACTGGGACCAGGTGGTCTCACTTTGGAGGATAATGCTCTGGATTGTGGTGGGTGGAAGCAGCAAGAACAGAGGACTGATGAGGGAAGGATGGCTGAGAGGGGGCATTTCTCAGCCTCCATCCTACCAATGACACCCACTCCCACCAGAGGCAGGGCCCGAAGCCCAGCCCAATGGGGTGAAGTGTCACTACTGTTCTCGGGACAAGTCGGCCCCACGTGACTCCCTTTTGGTCACCGGGAACCAGACTGTGTGTCTCACCCTCAACTGGACATGGAGTGCAGGTAAGGTTTCCTCCAAGAGGTCATTTGCATGGTGGGCCTCCCTCCCACCTGCACATAGAAGTTTTGAGGTTCACTTGCATGTGTGTTCTGGTTATCTACTGCTATTTAACAAATCACTGGCAAACACAGTGGCTTAAAGCAACAACAATCATTTCATCAACTCTTACAGTCTCTGTGGGTTGGGAATTTGGAAGAGCTCAGCTGGACAGTTCTGGGTCTCATGGGGTTACAGTCAGAGGGCGCCTGGAGCTGGAACTGCAGGGCCAAGAGAGACTAGGAGCTTTCTCGGCATCTCACCAATGCAGACTCTGGGCCTTTCCATGTGTTCTCTCCACATCGGTTAGACTGGGCTTCCAGACAGCATGGCCACCCTGGAGCTCTTTCAATGGAGGCTGAAGACTTCCGTATGGAAGAGTGTAGCAAACAAGGCAGAGCTGGGGCTGGCTGGGCATCTCTCTATCTCTCTTCATGTAATCTCAGGGCCTCTCCCTGTGGTTTCTCTACGTCAGTTAGATTGGACTTCCTCATGTCATGGCTGCCAGCATCTTTCCACGTGGCTGAAGACTTCAAGAACGCATATCCCAACAAAGTGTCAGCTGCATGGTCTTTTACGACTTAACCTTGGAAGTCACATCATGTCATTTCTACCATGCGTTCGTAGTTGAAATGATCACAGAAGTATATCTGGTTTCAAGGAGGGGAGGCATAGACCCTCATCGCTTGGTGTGTCGAAGAATTTGCGGATATTTTAAAAAATCACCATTATGTGTTTGCAAATGGTTGGAGCAGAGGCTTTTTGAGCAAAACACTTAGAAGAGAACCATACCGACCAGAGGATAGACTTACTACGAAGCCAACAGAGTGCCAGAGAGGAGTGGTCTGGGCTTCTGCTCCTGGCAGTCAGGTGGACAGATCATCTGAAGGGTCTTCCTGCTAGAAACAGTGGCATGCTGGGAAGGTGAGGAGTGGTGGGAGTCGTCCATCCTGGTGGGGAGGCGTCTTTTATCACTGCCATTTTTCAGAAATGCTGGAATATGGTGATAATAAAAAGCAGATTGACTTTTAGTTGATCTTATTATTGTTTTTAAATGTTCTACAGGCAATATACCCCCTAGGAGCCTGCTTCCAGGATGGACTGCTCCCACCACCTCCCTTTGGTATGCCACTGTTTACGGATGAACTAGATGCTGTACAAATATATTTTCCATGCTTTTTGGGGTGTACAGGAAGTTAGGGGAATTTCCAAGGGTCCCCAAACAAAATAAAAACGGGAGCAGAATGTTCCTTACAGCATTATTCACGATCGCCAAGGCTTGGAAGCAACCTAGGTGCCCATCAAGGGACAAATGGATAAAGAAGGTGTGGTATTTATACACAACGGAATACTTCTCAGCCATAAGAAATGATGAAATCTGGCCATTTGTGACAACATGGATTGAGGGGATTATGCTAAGTGAAATAAGTCAGAGGGACAAAGTCAAATACCATATGATCTCACTCATAAGTAGAAGATAAAAACAACCACAAACAAACACATAGCAACAGAGACTGGATTGGTGGTTACCAGAGGGGAAGGGGGGAGGGAAGAGGGCAAAAGGGGTAATTAGGCACATGTGTGTGGTGATGGATTGTAATTAGTCTTTGGGTGGTGAACATGATGTCATCTACACAGAGTTCGAAATAGATTATGGTGTCCATCTGAAAGTTATATAAAGTTACAATCCAATGTTACTGCTACAAAAATTAAAATTAAAAAAAAGAACGCAGAAAATAGGAAAAAATAAAAATTTTAAAATTATAAAATAAAAACGTGAGCAGAAATCAGAAGGAGGGCAGTGAACAAACATGGAAGGCACAGTGGCCCTGAGAGTGAATGCTGATAACAGCCTGCTTTGGATGATGAGGTCTTGTGTCTGCAGAGCTGGGGGTGGCTGGGGAGCTGACTCAGATTCCCACATAAGCCAGGGGCCTTGGGAGGAGGCTGAACTGACCTCAGGTTGGTAGCACCTCCTGGCTCTCAGTATAAGCAAAAGCAAATCCTCTCCAGGGAAAAGCCCCCAGGACTCCCACAGATTAACATCAACCAAACATGAGCTCACAATCCGAGCCCATGAAACGCACAAGGAAACAAGACATCAAGGTGGTAAGGCTCAGGCTCTGAGTGCCCCCTGCAGAGTCCCCCTGTTTCTGCAGGAGGCCCCCAAATCCTCAAGGGCTGTGCTATGCCAGAGGTCTGCCAGCTGCAAGCGAACACCACTCTGGGCCCGGAAGCATCTGGATTTCATCTCACTACCAGACCTGAATGCAACTACGTGGTTCCTCCCACCCAGCCAGGTGCTTTCTGAGACCCTCCCCTCTCTTCCCTCCCTGGACCCCACATGCTCTTCCCAATCCTATGTGTTCCCAGGATATCCTCTCTCCCACCATCATGCTCCCAGGGAGTGCAATTACCCATATGCACACACACACACCCCGACACACCTGGAAGCAGAAAACCCCTGGAAGCACACATCCACACATCCACATTTATATCCTAGCACCCAACATCCACCTACAGAGGAACATGAATTTCTTTTCTTTTCTTTTTTTAAACATTGGCACCTGAGCTAACAACTGTTACCAATCTATTTTTTTTTTCCCTGCTTTATCTCCCCAAATCCCCCCGGTACATAGTTGTATATTTTAGTTGCAGGTCCTCCTAGTTGTGGCATGTGTGACGCCGCCTCAACGAGGCCTGACGAGCGGTGCCATGTCCGCGCCCAGGATCTGAACCCGCGAAACCCTGGGCCGCCATAGCGGAGCAGCGAACTTACCCACTCGGCCACGGGGCCGGCCCCGAGCACGCATTTCTAAACACGAACATCCTGTTGTGTAAGTGAGACTAGAGATCCAAACTCGGTTTAAATAAGAAACGTGATGGTCTTTTTCTTTCTTTTCTTCACTTCCTTGCTTGTGAAAGAAGACAGGTTTGCTAACAGTCCTCTGGCCTAACAGAGAACATTAGCGATGATTTTTGTCCTCCAGAAGAGAGAGATGCTAACGGAAACCGTGTTTACTGGGCCAACAGCTTTTTAAGTGAGACAACTAAACAGAATGACGGACGTTTCAGAGATGAGAAAGGCAGTTTTCAAACCTGGATGGAGCAGCCTTCCCTCAGCTCGGGGGACAACATAGAAGACACTTTTATTAGAAACCACACGGCGAGGACAGCCCTGTGATGTGAAGAGGGTGTGTTTGCTGAGCCTGCAGGCGAAGTGGGAACATTCTTACGTTCACTTCCTCCAATTGCCAGCTGCTAGGAGTTTTACTTTTCAAAACCAAGCAGTGGATTAAATTAATGATCACAATGAAGAAAAAAAGGGGGACTGGGATCTCAACATTTAAAATACGGAAAGGAAAAATAGGGCAAATAGGATTACTAACAACTGGAATACGGGACATGGAATTTTTGTGTGTACAATCCCTGTGAACTTATAACATATCTGTGCAGGACACCTTGGTTGTCAGATCCATAGAACAAATGGGAATGAGAAAGAGACAGGTAGAAACAAACACACAAAAGCACAAAATAGACACAGACATGCCGGAACACTTTACTAACAGCCACGAGCGTTTCATCTGTATGCCGATGTATATATGCAAGCCCACCACTCCTTGCTGGAAACACAGACACACCCAGACATAGAAACACACAGAGACCCACAGAACCAGCCTTAGACACATATGCACAAACATGCACTCTGTTCTCACAGAGATGTACAGACACCTGCCCACAGAGGCGCACACACAAACAGCCCCACCCTTCCGCAGACAGTTCCAGAATGCAGAGTTCAACATAGGCATGCACAACTATGTATGCACACAGAGAAACAGGTCTGCGTGCTTGGACACACAATGCATCATCGCAGAAGTGCACACACGTAACACATTTGCACAGCCACAGGCACATACCAACGTGCCCAGAAATGTACACACACACCACCCCCCCCCACACACACACAGGTAGAGGTTGGCCTCCAGCCAGCTCATCTTCCTCTCTCCCCAAGTCCCCAAGCAACTGCGACCCACACCAAGGCCGAGGTCACCAGCTGTTTCACCTGCTCAGACATCTACCATTATGACCCCCTCCCCCACCAGGTAGATAGGGACCCCTGCCTTCAGCCAGCGGGCATCAGAGGTGAGTTTCCCCGGAGACAGGATTGGGAAGGTGAGGCAGGAACAGGAATGGTGCCTGCGACAGAGCAAAGCCTCTCCTTGCCCTCCCCATGTCTGCAGCCTCCACTCCAGCCACATAACCTTTTCCTGGCCCCGGAGGACAGGGGCTGCTTGCAGTGCAGGATGGGAGTTTAAAATCTGATGTCACTTTTGTTATAGTTATTTATTGTTGAATAACAAGCCACCTCAGGACGTAGTGGCCTAACCAGTCACATAAGGACAAATACAGTGTGATTCCACTTACAGAGGACCTAGAGTAGTGAAATTCATGGAAAAACAAAGTAGAGGGTGGTCCCCAAGGGCTCATGGGAGGGAGAAATAGGGAGTCATTGTCTGACGGGTATAGAGTTTTAGTTTTGCAGAATGAAAGAGTTCCAGAGATCTGTTCACAGCAATGCGGAGATAGTTGACACTACTGAACCGTGCACTTAAAAATGGCTAAGAGGGTAAATTTTATATTATGTGTTTTTTACCGCCATTAAAAAGAACCTTCCGGGGGCTGGCCCTGTGGCTGAGTGGTTAAGTTCACGCACTCTGCTTTGGTGGCTCGGGGTTTGCTGGTTCGAATCCTGGGTGTGGACCTAGCACCGTTCATCAAACCATGCTGAGGGGGCAGCCCACATGGCAGAACTAGAATGACCTTCAACTAGGATACATAACTATGTACTGGGGCTTTGGGGAGGAAAAAAAACAGAGGAAGATTGGCAACAGATGTTAGCTCAGGGCCAACCTTCCTCACACACACACACAAAAGATAAAGACTTAAAAATAACCTACAATTGTGGTGAGGTATTTTTCGTTGGTAAAATAAGACTTCACTTTCATAGCACCCATTGAGTCCTCAATAAACTGGTTATGTTTATACAGTATTCGTGTCTAAATATATCACATCGTATCCTATTATATTATATTATATGTGGCTCTGAGGAAGTATAGGGACTAGTTGAGAAAATTGTGCACTAGACCGGTTGGAGGAGTGTGGGAAATAGAGTAGCCTCCGGGTGTCAGTTTTTATGAATATGGAACACAAGTAAAAGGACATCTGTAACATACATGTAAGGTACAAACAATGAAAGGACAGCCTGGCCAGGCCCCAGGCCCCAGCTCAAGGGTCAGAAGATTCCTGGAGAGTTTTCCCCGAAGGACGTGGATTCCAGGACTGCCACCCCCGGCCCCGCCCCCGCTCCCCCCCCCCCCCCCCCCCCCCCCGAGATTGGCTGTTCCTCGTGTTTCCTTTTCTATGCGACAACATCTTTTCTTTTACGAGACCTCAACGAGCCTGGCAGATCCCAAAGTTCTGAGCTGGCCAAACAGGCGACCCCACGGGTCTGGAGGCTGTTTCTGGAAATTTGCTCGGTTTTAGGGCCGGGGAGGCGGGGCTGGTGCCAGTGCCGACGTGCGCATGCGCCGGAGCGCGTTGCAGGGTGACAGCGGCCCGCGCGCGGCCTCGCGTTCCGGTCCCCACCCGTCTCCGCAGGCGGCCGGGATGCAGCGTGCGCGGCTGCGCCTTCGGCCACCTGTGTGGTGTCCCGGCGGGGACGAGGGGCTCCCCGCGCCGCCCCCCCAGCCTCCCGCTGGTGCGCACGATCCACTGCAGCCGCAGGCAGCGCGCCATCGGGGGCTCCAAGTGCCACTCGGGCGGGACGCCGGGGCTCCGCCTCGCGCTGCTCTCTCTTGAGCTGTCCCGTCTCGACCACCCTCGCCCGGGGGACCCCCGGCTTGTTCCGCGCGTCGCTAGGTGGCGCCCTGGTCCCTCTACGAGGGGCGGGGGGCCTGGAAGCGTCTGATGAGAGAGTCAGGAACCAGGAGGGAGCTTCCCCCCTCAGACTAGGGCTTCCCCGAGGCCGGCCTCTGTCCTCACCCTGGGGCCCCGAGGCTGTCCCTCCCCCCTCAGATAGGCTGTGTGTCTTCCTTCCTCAGAGACGCCTCCACAGTTCCACATTCTCCTTCAGTTTGGGGGCCTCAAAGACTAAGCCTCCTTCCTCAAACTAGGGGTCCCCCACTCCAGGCTGCCTCCTCAGAGTAGGGCTGTGTCTTCTTCCCAACGTTGGGAAGCAGATCCTCTTTTGCCTGTCTCCCTCTTTAGGGTCGAGCAGAGTCCCGGGCGGCCAACGTGGGGCTTGAGGACAAAATTCACCCCCTTCCCAGGCATCTAGAGCGGCCCTGGTGATGAGGATTTTTAGGCTGGTTACTTTTAAAACTACAGATAAGAAGCAGGCTCGAGGAGTGGAATTTGCTTCCCCTTTGATCAGAGACAGTTGCATTTGTGAAGGAAATCTCCATGCCTCCCTCTCTGCACCAGGAGGAAGAGGGGATGGCCTTATCTCTGGAAACTCTTAATGGGGAAGGCAAGAACTTAAGTTGTTTACTGTCTGGCAACCTCATGTAACTGACCCCCCACCCCAAAATCCTCCTTTGTCTTTAGTTGAAGATAATATTTGAGTGGTGACTTCTGCCATTTACTCAATCCGGTTTGATTCTTACCTAAAAGTTGTGGGACCGCCCAATGGCCGGACCCTATCGGCACTGGTACCATTTTAACTTTTTTTCCTTTGTCTTGTAAAGAGATGACTCACATACCCATGCCTTAAATTTAGCCCTAACCCTCAACTCAGGGCAGCAGCAGGAGCTCTGACTGCCCGTGGGTCCTGTCCCCACACACCAGCTCTGCCTGCCCATGGGTCCTGTCCCCATGCCAGCGGGGGCAGCAGAAGCGGTGGCAGCAGAAGCTCTGACTGCCCATGGGTCCTGTCTCCATGCTATTCTATACTATTCTCTAAATAAAAGAGCACTACTGCCAGATCTTGAGAGTCTAAGAAATCTTTCTTTCAACTCCTCGGCTCACCGACCCTGCATCACTGCCACCCCCTCCACAGGCCCTCTGCAGTCTGGGCTCACTGTCCCGGCTGTCACTAAATCGGAATGAATAGCATCCCACAGTGCCAAGTGGTTTGGGTTTCCTTCTTCTGACGCTGCAGCCTCAAAGAGGGCCCCGATACGGTCTACTCTTTCCTCTGGGGCCAAGGGAAGCCAGGGCTCTCTTGGGCTGGTGATTCTGGGACCTGAGGGCACCTGCAGATGACAACGTCTGGGAGCCAGGGTGGGCGTAAGATCAAACGCTCAGTCTGAGGTGAGCGTCATTTTAGGGCAAGCATTGGACCCATAGGATTGAGCAGAGAGGTAAAAATGGGGAACTCACAGGAGGCAGAATGCCAGGAAGCATTTGCCTTCAGCTGAAAGTAATAGGAAGTCCAACTAAAAGAAGTGAAACAATTCACTCAGCACTCATTCAACAAATGTCCATCCCATCCCATGCCTCGAGCACAGTTCTAGACTGTAGGATGCAGAGTAGAGAAAATTCCCTGTTCTCAGGAGGGTTATGTTTTAGTGGGGGAGGAAGATCATAAACATCACGTATAACATGCCAGCTAGTGGCAAGTGCTCTGGGGAGAATGCAGTGTAGGGAAGAGGGATGGGGTGTACTGTGGAAGGGGTGCACTTTTATACAGGGTGGGGTCAAAGTCCTCAGTAAGGTGACACCTGAGTAAAGACCTGAAGGGAGCAAGGGAGAGGGCCGTGCAGGTATCTGGGGTAGAGGGGAGGGGGCGTTCCAGGCATTGAGAGCTGCAAACACAAGGGCCCTGAGCTGGAGGCCAGTAAAGAGCAGCTAATATTATACAACTAAACAGAAGGAATGGAAGCAGGGGGTACCCAGGGCTCATGGACCTAACTTGCTGCCCTGCCATCCTCAGCATGTTGGTGTTTGCATGATGACGGCCAGAGCTCCAGCATCGTACCCTCCTACAACCACCTTCAAAGCTGGAAGAAGTGGCCTCCCATCCTTGTCTTCCCAGAAACCCCACCCCCTAGCAGACTTCCCTCATGTCCCACTGAACAGAATTGAGCTGGCCAGTCCCTGGCAAGGGGATGGATTATCCCGATTGACTTTGCCAAATCAAGATTCAGTCCCCGGGGTTGAGAGATGCCCCAACCTCTCACAAAGTACATGGTTGCCCCAAATTCTGGTCAAAATGGGATTCTGTTAGCAAAGAAGAAGGGGAAATAGATCCATAGGGATGAGTCAGGAAAAGAAGAGGCACCCCAGGTGTTTCAACAGAAGGAGTTTCATACAGGGGATTGCTTCCACTGTGTTGGAACAGCTGGGAGAGCAGAGGAGGGAAGGAGGGGAGCTGGAGGGCAGAGAGGAGAGGGCGGTACAGTTACTGGGACTGTGTAACAAATCACCCCAACATCCAGTGGCACAAAACAATTCAGGAGTAGGAATTTGGGCATGGCGGTCTCTGCTCCATGATGTCCGGTGCATGGGCTGGAGCCACCTGAAGGCTCATATGCTTGCAAGTCTGACAGGTGATGCAGGGTGACGGCTGAGACCTTTCCTGGGGCCACAGCTGGACACTCATAGGGAACTTCTCTGCATGACTTGGACCACCTCACAACACATGGTTTTGGCTTATGGTTGGCAGAATTCTAAAATGGCTCTTGAAGATTTCCACCCTGGTCCCTGGGACCATGAATGCCATGAGACACGATATCCGTGATGATATGTTATACAGCAAAAGGGATTTGGCAGATGTAATTAAGGGTACTGGTTAGGTGACTTTGAGATCATCAAAAGGGAGATTATCTGGGTGAGCTTGATCTACTCACATAAGTGAAACTGGTAAAGAGTTAACCATTGATGATTAAGTAGATAGGAACTAAAGTTCTTTTTCCTTTTTGCAATTATTGATTATAGCTTTTCGCTGTTTAATCCAGCCATTGGTAATTGTGCTGTTTAGGCAATATGCTATTGACCCCCACTAGGTTCCTATAGGTAACAGCTCCCTGGAGCCTGGGTCACCATGGCAATGGGTGTTTGAGCTGTTTTTCAGGAATTAGAACCCCTCGTCCACTTCAGGCTGGTTGAGACCACCAACCCATCAACTGGGCCCTCGCAGATGTCTGATAAATGACCTTTTGATGTCAAGAGGGTAAAAACTCAAATCGTGCTAACACCGCCATTTTGTGAACATGCGTCGTACGAAGAGGCATGATTTGACTATGCTTGCACAGATCATCAATTACCTCACCTCCCATCATCCATCTCCACATTTCAGACCACCTTGCCCCATACCCTATAAATACCCCTGAGTCCCCATTTTCGAGGAGGTGGACTTGAGATTCATTCTCCCATTTCCTCACTTGGCTGCCTTGTAATTAAACCCTCTCTCTGCTGCAGTCTCGTCGTCTCTGTGTTTGGCTTTCCAGACAACAGGCAAAAACGAACCTGTGTTTGGTAAGATAAGCCCTTGAAGAGCAGAGAGCTTTCTCTGGCTGGTAGCAAGAGAAGTCAGATTTGAAGCATGAAAAGGATAGGATGTGACATTGCTGGCTTGAAGTTGGAGGGGGCCATGTAGAAAGCCTCTAGGGGCCAAGAGCGGCCCCCAGCCAAAAGCCAGCAAGAAAATGGGGACCCCAGTCCCGCAAATGCAAGGAACTGGATTCTGCTAAGAACCTGAGTGGACCTGGAAGAGGAGCCCGAGCCCCAGAGAAGAGCCCGGCCCAAGACCTTGAGTTCAGCCTTCGAGATCCTAAGCAGAGAACCCAGCCGAGCCCACCTGGACTGTTTTGACCCCCAGAACTGTGTGATAATAGATGAGCGCTATTTTAAGCCAATAACTGTGGTGATTCTGTTACTCAGTGATCGATGCTCTTGGGTGAGTGTCCTATGCCGAGAGAGAAGCCCTACTGCGCGTTAGGACCTGGCCTCCGGAGTCAGGCAGCATCACTTCTGCCATGCTGTCTTCACCCCGGTTCAAGGAAGGGGAGCTGGGCTCCACCCTTGATGGGGAGTGAGAGGGACGAGGCTCTGAAAGAGCACTTAGGACCAGAAATATTGCTGTGGCCGGTTTTGGAAAAACACAACCTGCCTAGGGAGTACCTGGGGATTAGCAACTGCAGGAAGCAGCTACCATCCCCAGGGAGAACCAAAGGGAGGAGGCGGTGTTTGTACAACCTAAGAGTCTCCTTGCTGCTGTGCTGTGGTGCGGCTGTGCTGGAACCACGGATGGGGGGCTGCGTGGCCAGGGCTGGGGCCACGGAGGAGGCATCACAGCCTGTTCCACAGATGCTACCAGAAGCAGGGGTCGGGGAGCACCTTTTACCTCCCGACCCAGAGTACTTCCTCTTTGCAGAAGTCAGGTGGCAAGGGAGCCTGGGAAATGTAGTTTTCAAACTCCCGGCCCCGTATCACAGCAGGGAAGCATGGATCTGGAGCTGAGGGACCACAGGGAAGTAATGATGACATTGGGCCGGTCCCTTTCTCTCTCTCAGCCCCAGTTTCCTTATCTGTAAAATGGGAGTAGTAGTTGTTCCTGAAAAAGTGAACGTGTGTGGCTAGAGTCCTTAGTAGGTAATGAGCTTTCAATAAATGGCAGTTGTTAGAACGCCACTGTCTTAGCTCGGCCGCCGTAACAAAATGCCATAGACTGGGGGCCTTAAGTGACAGACATTTGTTTTCTCACAGCTGGAGGCTGGAAGTCTGAGATCAGGGCGCCAGTGTGGTGCGGACCCTCTTCCTGGCCTGTGTGTGGCAGAGAGCTCACTTCCCATGATGGGGGGGCCCCGTGATTATGTCTCAGAGGCCCCACTTCCAAGTACCATCACTTTGGGGGGGTTAGGGCTTCAGCCTATGAACTTTGGGGGGGACAGAAACGTTCAGTCCCTAAGAGTGCTGACAGGAGGGAGGGAGAGAGGTAGTATTTCCGGCTGGCACTGTGTGGAGCATTTCGCATCATTTATTTCGTGCTCTATGAGGTAGGCATTATAAGCCCTCATTTTGCAGGTGATGGATGGAGACCTCTGAGTCTCCAAGTCAAGGTCACACATCAAGCAGCTGGACTCCTCTATGGCTCCTGAATCGTGATTCACGTGGATCTAAGGGTCGTCAGGCCCCGTGTTGAAAGGATGGGGACGTCCTTGCAGGGACTCTGAAATGTGGGCAGGAGCAACATGAGTCAGTTCTGGGCAGAAGCTTTAAGACTCTTCTCTCTCTCAGCCATGATGGCTGCAAGGTTCCAGACAGAGTCCATCAGCCTGACCCTGATGGACGTGCGATGTGAGCGAGAAATAAACTCTGTTGTCAGGAGCCACCAAGATGTTGAGGCTGTTTGTTCCTGTGGCATCACCTGGCCTGTCCTGACTGGTGCAAAGCTCGCAAAGGGATTTGAAGGCAGAGTTGTGGGTAGAACCACGTTCTCAAACTGCTGGCCTGGATGGGGCGGTGGTTAAGATCTCTGCACTCAGACAGCCCTGGGTTTGCAGGTGGATTCCCAAGTCGTCTGCTGTGTGGCTTTGGGCAGGTCTCACAAGCCCTCTGAGCCTGCTTCCCTATTTGTAATAGGGAGATATTAATAGTTTGACTTCCCATCATTGTAAAGTCTTTAAAGCATAGGGCTCGGCTCATCCTAAGCTTTCAACAGAGGGAAGTGGTCACCTTGTGGGCTGGTTAGTCCTCATGACAGCTCCCTTCCTGGGAGGGAGGATTGACGACAATAAAGCCCGCTGAGAGTTTAGCATGACCTGTCCCCATCCCTGCCCACCAGCAAAAGGCCCTAGAATGTCCTGGACCTGCAGGGGAGACCTCCCTTCACCCAGTTTGCTGCGGCCTTCTTCTGAAGTCTCCATAGAAAACTCCTATCAGAAGTGCCTGGTTCAGGGCCGCCCAGGTGGCGCAGTGGTTAAGTGCGCACATTCCGCTTCAGCGGCCCCGGGGATCGCTGGTTGAGATCCCAGGTTCGGACATGGCACCTCTTGGCAAAAGCCATTGCTGTGGTAGGCATCCCACGTATAAAGTAGAGGAAGATGGGCACGGATGTTAGCTCAGGACCAGTCTTCCTCAACAAAAAGAGGAGGACTGGCGGCAGATGTTAGCTCAGGGCTAATCTTCCTAAAGAAAAAAAAAAAAGTGCCTGGTTCCATATGCAGACAGGAGTCACACCCACAGAGAGACTCCGGCACAGTGGTTACGAGTATGGATTCTAGCATCAGTCTGTCTGGACTCAAAGGCCACCACGACCAGTTACTAGCTTTGTGACCTTGAGTGAGGACCCTGACCTCAGCCTTCCCATTTGTGAAATGGGGCAATAATGGTGGCCACTCATAGGGGCGATGTGAGGGTTGAAAGAGTCGATAGGTGCACAGCAAGCAGAACAGCGCACATGGGAAGAGGTCAGTACAAGCAAATAAGAGCTTGAACTGTTATTATCCGGGAGGGGGAGCGCCCTTTGGGTCACGCAGTCAACTCCAAAAGCCCCTTTCTCTCTGCCACCCAGCACGGCCTCCTGTCTGGATTGCCTGCCCTAGGGAGGGAGTGCCGGAACCTGCAGCGGCAGTGGAGGAGGCGAGGAAGGAAGGAGCTGTTTCTGCGAAATTGGAGGCCCCGGAGATGCGAGGAGGATATGACCCGTCTCAGCTGAGCCGCAGGTGCTGACGAAATGCTTAGGGGTGGAAACAGTCATTTACTGACTGTGACCCTGGAGGATGTTGCGGGAGTGGGGAGAAAGGGACTTTAGGGGTGGGTGGAGCTAACCTGAGCAGAAAATTAAATTTTATGGTACATTTCTAATTTTCCGTGAGGGCATAAATGCGAGTATATTACTCAAGTTTTGAAAATTTATTATAAATTATTTAAAACACACAAAAACAGGGGCCGGCCCGGTGGCACAGCGGTTAAGTGTGCACATTCCGCTTCTGTGGCCCGGGGTTCGCCGGTTCGGATCCCGGGTGCAGACATGGTACCGCTTGGCACGCCATGCTGTGGTAGGCGTCCCACGTATAAAGTAGAGGAAGATGGGCACGGATGTTAGCTCAGGGCCAGTCTTCCTCAGCAAAAAGAGGAGGATTGGCAGCAGTTAGCTCAGGGCTAATCTTCCTCCAAAAAAAAAAAAAACACAAAAACAAATAAAAAATAAGCAGTGTCTCTCACCACTCAGCTGAAAGAAAAGAAGCATCCAAACAGTTGAAATCTCAGCAGCCACGTGCCTTCCCTCTCTCCTCCCCCGAGATTACTTCTACCCTGAACAGGATATTTGTAATTTTGCTACATACGCACAGGCTCTGAATTTTTTGAGTCAAGTCTTTTCCCTTTTCTTTCCTTTTTCTTTTTTATTGAGGTCACATTTGTTTATAACATTATATAAATTTCAGGTGTGCATCATCGTATTTCAACTTCTGGATAGACTACATTGCGTTCACCATCTAAAGTCTACCTGCCATCCGTCACCATACACATGTCCCACTTTACCCCATTCAGCCTCCCCCCACCCTCTTCCCCTCTGGTAATCACCAACCTGTTCTCTGTTCTCTATGTGTTTGTTTGTTATCATTATTATTATTTTATCTTCCATATGAGTGAAATCATATGGTGTTTGTCTTTCTCTGCCTGGCTTATTTCGCTTAGCATAACACCCTCAAGGTCCATCCATGTTGTCACAAATGGCAAGATTTCATCTTTTTTATGGCTGAGTAGTATTCCATTGTGTATATGTACTGCATCTTCTTCATCCATTCGTCCCTTGATGGGCACTTGGGTTGCTTCCAAGTCTTGGCTATTGTGAATAACACTGCGATGAACACAGGGGTGCATGTGTCTTTTCAGGTTAGTGTTTTCTTGTTCTTTGGAAAAATACCCAGAAGTGAAATAGCTGAATCATATGGTAGCTCTATTCTCAACTTTTTGAGGAATCTCTATACTGTTTTCCATGGTGTCTGCACCAGTTTGCACTCCCACCAGCAGCGTAAGAGGGCTCCCTTTTCTCCACACCCTCTCCAACGTTTGTTATTTCTTGTCTTGTTGAATAACAGCCATTTCGATGGGCAACGTCACTGTAGTTTTGATTTTCATTTCCCTAAATTAGTGACGTTGGACGTCTTTTCATGTGTCTGTTGGCCATCTGTATATCTTCTTTGGAGAAATGTCTGTTCAGATCCTCTTCCCATTTTCGAATCAGGTTGTTTGCTTTTTTGTTGTTGAGTGATGTGAGTTCTTTCTATATTTTGGTTATTAACCCCTTATCGGATACGTAATTTGAAATTATCTTCTCCCAATCAGTGGGTTGCTTTTTTGTTTTGTTGATGGTTTCTTTGGCTGTGCAGAAGATTTTTAGTTTGATGTAGTCCCATTTGTTTGTTTTTTCTTTTTTTTCCCTTGCCTGAGGAGACACGATATCCAAAAAGATGCTGCTAAGACCGATGTCAAAAGGCGTGCTGTGTATGTTTTCTTCTAGGAGTTTTATGGCTTCAGGTCTTACAGTCAAGTCTTTAATCCATTTTGAGTCAATTTTTGTGCATGGTGTGAGATAATGGTCTACTTTCATTCTTTTGCATGTGGCTGTCCAGTTTTCCTAACACCATTTATTCAAGAGACTGTCCTTTCTCCACTGTCCGTTCTTGGCTCCTTTGTTGAGTATTAGCTGTCCGTAACCCTTTTCCTTTTCTGCTTGGCTCTCTCCTCCCACTCTTTTCTTGCCGTGGACTCTCCCCATGCCCCCCAACCCCCGGCATTTCATATTAACCACTTTGGATATCTCTTCCTGTTATTGTCCAAACTCAGATAATCCTATACAGACATTTGATACTTATACATATGTATGTATAGATATCAATACATATGTAGATATACACATATCTATATGTGTCATATGTATATCATATAGACATATCCATGTCATGTCTATATCATATAGGTATATAGGGTTTTTTTAATCTTCTAAAAATATGATATCAGCCACAGCTCTTTGTGTCTTGCTCTTCTTGCTTGACAGTGCCTCATGGAAATCCTCCAAGTCATATGACTCACACCTTTTGAAGTGTCACCCCTGGCATGGATGTACCCACATTTATTCAGCTGTGATCCTACTGAGGGAATTCACGCTGTTTCTTTCTCCCCCTCCCACTGTGAGCCATTCAGCCGTAAACATCCTGATGGGGGGGGGGGGGTGTTGCTTATATTTCTATGTGCCTTGAAAAATTTCTAGTAAATGTTAAAAGCTTGGATGATATATCCCTTTAATGCATTTAAGGAAAATTCTAAAAGATATAATGAAATGGAATCGAAAGTTACAGTTAAAAATTGAAAGTAAGAGATAGTGAATTGGGGGCCCAGAGAGCAGCTTCCCTCACCTCCCCCGGTGTCATCTTCACCCAGGCGAGGCCCCCTCGACACCCCTCTCCCCTGCAACTCCAGGGAGCAGTCAGTTCAATCACCTCAGTACTTAAATGTCCAGAGGATGATTCTCAGGAGGTGGGGATGCGGGCTGAAGGGAATGTCTGCAGTTGTCATTTTTTTTTTCTTTGAGGAAGATCAGCCCTGATCTAACTGCTGCCAATCCTCCTCTTTTTGCTGAGGAAGACTGGCCCTGAGCTAACACCCGTGCCCATCTTCCTCTACTTTATACGTGGGACGCCTACCACAGCATGGCTTGCCAAGCGGTGCCATGTCTGCACTTGGGATCCAAACCGGCGAACCCCAGGCCACAGAGAAGCGGAACGTGCAGACTTAACCGCTACGTCACCGGGCCAGCCCCGAATGTGTGCATTTAATTCACTGATACATGATGCCAGATTGGCCTCAAGTGTTTCTTCTTGACTGCAGCCTTCTCGTGGGGAGCACCTATTTCTCTCCGCAGGCTGAACCTGACTTCCCAGCCTCCTCTTCTGCTTACTTCTTTCAAGAAACAGCCCTGGCCTATCTCCCTGACCCTTTGCAGGCAAAAATTTGGGGTTCTGCCCAGTGCTGTGTTGAGCCTGTTGGAGTCCCATGCAAAAGGTCCTATCAACATGCTTCTATGGGGGCCTTTTTTGGGGTTTTTTTTGGTGAGGAAGATTGGCCCTGAGCTAACATCCATTGCCAATCTTCCTCTATTTTTTGTATGTGGGATGCCACCACAGCATGGCTTGATGAGCAGTGCTAGGTCCATACCAGGGATCCAAACCCATGAATCCTGGGCTGCCAAAGCGGAGCAGGTGAAGTTAACCACTACGCCACTGGGCTGGCCCTCTTTTTTTTATGCCTATTTTTTTTCCAGAACACTAAATCAGTTGAAAAAAATATTGACAAATTATAAAAAGTGTAATTAAAACTCACATTATTTTGAGTTAAAATATTTTATTTATGGGGCTGGCCCCGTGGCCAAGTGGTTAAGTTCGCGCGCTCCGCTGCAGGCGGCCCAGTGTTTCGTTGGTTCGAATCCTGGGCGCGGACATGGCACTGCTCATCAAACCACGCTGAGGCAGCGTCCCACATGCCACAACTAGAAGGACCCACAACGAAGAATATACAACTATGTACCGGGGGGCTTTGGGGAGAAAAAGGAAAAAAATAAAATCTTTAAAAAAAATATTTTATTTATACCAAAACAGAATTTATTATAATTTTATTTCAGTATGTTAATTAAAAATTCTTTAACATCATTATTTGGTCAGGAGAAACTGTCAGGCAGGAAAATACATTTCTCAATTGAGAATGCGATAAGCTAAGAATCAGATTCTGAAACCATTATCGATGAGTTTGTTTGTTTCTGTCAAAGCCCGGATGCACCAACATGGCTTGGCAGGATACTGGTCTTTATTTGAAATTTTGATATTTTGTTCATCAAAATCTCATGGATTTTTTTGCATGAACTTTGATTTTCCAAAAAGAATTGCATTAAAATGTCATTTATCTTGGTAACTCAGTCTTTTGGCACTCCCTTACATATTTTTATTTTTTTGAGGAAGATCAGCCCTGAGCTAACATCTGCCGCCAATCCTCCTCTTTTTGCTGAGGAAGACTGGCCCTGAGCTAACATCTGTGCCCATCTTCCTCTACTTTATATGTGGGACGCCTCCCACAGCATGGCTTCACAAGCGGTGCCATGTCCGCACCCGGGATCTGAACCGGTGAACCGCGGGCCGCTGAAGCGGAACGTGCGCACTTAACCGCTGTGCCACCGGGCCGGCGTCTACACCCCCTTATATTTTACACCCAAGGCCAGGGCCTCACTTGTTGGTTCCAGTCCTTGCCCTAGTTCTGACCAAGTTGTGTCACTGAGGGTAGAAGGACACCTACCTCATCCCTGGTCCCCTCCCAGGACACCCCTAAAAGGTCCTCCATTCCCTCCCAGGTAAAGGTGTAAATCCTCACTGTGGTCCATCATGAGATCTGGGCCTGGGTCACCTCTCAGACCTCATCTCCTAGAAGTCCCTCCCTTAGCACTCTGCTCCAGCCACACTGGCCACCATGATTCTCCCCAGAGACACCAGGCTCAGTTCTGCCTCAGGCCCTTTGCACTGCCATGCCCTCTGCCTGGAATGCTCTTCCTGCTGATGTCCACATGGCTTGTTTCCATAATTCTGTTAAAAATAAACCCAAAGCAGCCAATCATTTTAACTGCAAAATGAGTTTATTAGGGGAAAACCAAAGAATTTCAATTCAGGACCTGCATGCTATGGCAAAAGCCATAGGCACGTCCAACAATCAAAAAAGAGAACCTTATTTCATAGGGAGAAAGGAGGAAATTGGGAAGGGATGTTTTGAATGAAAGTCCACTGGAGAAAAGCAAGAGTTCAAGGTGGTGATGGCTTCTCATTGGCTGAGTTCCTGGGGTAGTCGATTTCTCTTTGGGATGCAACGTACATTTCTTCTTGGGGTCTGTAGAAGATGATTCTTCCTAGTGACAACTTCTTTCCGTTGGGGTCTGTAATTGACTCTTTCCTGTAATTGACCTCCCGTGGTGCTTCGTGAGAGCTCCCCCTTCCAGTCTCCCCACTCCATTTTAAACGCGGTTTCCCTGGATTAATTTTCACGCTTCATTCAGATCTCTGCTGGAATAGAATGTCACTTTCTCAGACAGGCCTTCCGGACCACTCTATCAAAAACAGCACACTCCCTCCCCCGAATCACTTGGCTGCCTAGTGGCCTAAAATAACGATTTGTTATTTCTCACAAGTCTCTGGGTTGGCTGGGCTCAGCTGGATGGCTCTTCTACTCCCATGTGGTATTGGCTGCCTTCAGCTGGAGCTCAGCTGGGGCAGGAATGTCCTAGATGGCTTCAGGCTCACCTCCACGTGGCCTCTGTTTCTCCAGCAGGGTGGCACGACCTCTATGGCAGCTCAGGGCTCTGAGGAGGAGAAAGCAGAAGCTGCCCTCGGAAGGCCTGGGCTTGGAAGGCCCAGAACGTCACTTCTGCTGCAGTCTGTTGATCAAAGCAAGTCACGAGGCCAGCCCAGAAGCAAGGGGAGAGGATGATGTGAAGAGGGGCATGTGCCTCCAGAGATGGGAGAAATTGTTGGTGGCCACGGTTACAGGCAGTTCATTGACCCCCTCACCCATCTCTCACCCTTGCTGCCTTCTTTTTCCTCATCACTGTTTGACACTATCTTATTTTTGTTTATTATCTTTATCTTTCAAAAAATGTAAGCTCCATGAGGGCCGTCTGTGTCTACTCTCCACGTGTCAGTGCCTAGAACCGTGCCGAGCACACAGGAGGCAGCCTATGTCTTTGAATGAATGAATGAAACCCTAGGGACTAATTTCAGGTTTCCCCGGGATTCTGGCGAATGGAGAGAAGGTGAAGCCACAGCGTGTAGATATTCCGAGGGAAGCGCTTGAGGATTTTTAAGAGACACGGAGAGAAAGGACAGGGAGGAAAGGGGGATTAGGAGTGGGCAGGAGAACTGGGGGGCAGAAGACGAGGCAGAGGACTGGGAGATTCATGAGGGCAGGATCGGGGACTGTCTTGGTCCCGACTCTATCTCCAGCCTCAACCAGCACAGGGCCTGGCACACAGCAGGTGGTCAGCAAGTGTATGCTGAGTGGAGGAACCTTCTCTGACTCCCCTGCCGCCTCCCCTGCCTGCCACCGGGTCAGGCGCCCTCTTGGTCCACCCACCCCTCTGGGCAACTCCAACCCTACCTTACCCTCTGTGGGTCCTCACTGTCTGGGGACACGGCTGGGGCTGTCTTGGTCATTGCTGGGTCCCGAACATCATCCAACAGACCCTTGGCACACAGGGTGCATATCTGCGTGAACTTCCTCCCTGGATAAAAGGGCTGGCTCTGTCATCGCTGCGTTCCCAGCCTGGTGGAAACCGAGAGGACACTGAGGAAACACCTTCACTGATTCTAAGATGCATCTTCCCCTCCACATTTTAGCAATTCTAAATCAGGAAGAGTCACAGTTGATGGCACCTTACAATTGCTGTCAGCCAGGCAGCCATTGTGACGTAGCTGTCACTGCCTGGATGTGATAATGGAGCTGCTTTTAATAGCATCATTGGCGCCGTTGATGGCACGGAGGACACGTGGTGTGTCAAAGCGTGCACGTCCACTCCTCGGAGGCAGAAGTGACTCCACAGAGTCAGGCCGTGTGGTTTTGGGAACAGCTTAGTCAATTTATTTCCCTTGTATCTTCCTAGTTCGATGCACACATGAGTGACATATGGTAAAAATGTGTATTTTCTAAGTCAGTCTACAAGCAGCTCTTTCAATAAGTGTACAATAAAAATTGTAAGTGATAAGGAAATATTGTGTCGTAGTTTTATTGGCAGCTTTTTTTCCCCTGTTGGTGGGACAGAAAAGGATGCGTCTGACAACCAGTGTGCCTTAGCCTTGACTCTACAGGGAACCCGTGGAAGGAACGGTGAATAAACGTGCTCGCCTCATTTGTCTCTGTCTTCGTCTCTATTCCAGTCTCAGCTCCTGGGTTTTATGTCTGTCGTGGGATGACAGGTGGGTGAACCGAGGTCTCGTCTGGGTTAAGTGAGCTATTCCATCTGAGGGCCCTCACACAGCGCCTGTGACATTGTAGATGCTCAGGAAGTGAACGCTGGGCCTGTGTGTGATCCTGCCAGTGTCCCCCCGCCTATGAGGTCTATCAGAGCAGGAAGAAGTGTGAGTCACATCTCTGGACCGGCACGGGGACTGGGCTAGGGTCAGGGCTAAACAAATGTTTGTGGAATGACTAAATAACCGACTGAATTATCGGGCCAATGAAAGTCCTCTCTTAATTCGGGGTCTTGGCACAGGCTGGTCCCTTGGCCTGGGACTCGAGACTCCCTAGCAGGCCACTGACTCACTCCTGCTTGTCCTTCAGATCTCAGCTCAGGGGGCCCCTCCTTCAGGAAGGCCTCTCCGACCCCCAGCCTGGGTCAAGTGGCCCCTTTGTGCTCCCACAGCCTCCTGGGGCCCCCCGTCTCAGTCCTGTCTGCTCTGGTCACCACTGTCTGGGGATGGATCTGACTCCCTCATTGGACTCCGAGTCCTGCGAGGGCAGAACCCCGGGGCTGTCCTGGTCGTTGCTGTGTTCCCAGCAGTCAGCTCAAGACGGGGCCTGGAGAGGTGCCAAGTATGCAATGAGTGAAGAGGGCAGCGGAGGCTTGGCAGACAGGCAAGGGTGCAGCCTCTCTCTGGCTGGTGCTGAGGAGCTGGGAGAAGTGCCCCTGGAGCGTGGCAGCCTCATCGGACACATTTGCGCAGGTGCCCTGCAGCTGTCTTGGCCCCCATCACCCCAGGCTGCAACTGTCTCCCTTTCCTCTGATCCGGAGCCCCCGAGGGCAGAGCCTGGGCCAATGCCCTTCGGTGGCCCGGGCTCTGGCTGGACTCATGGGTCAGGAGCTGGAGCAAAATTGAGAAGGGTCAGGAGTGGATGCGGTGGGTTTCGGTGATGCGGTCTGTCTGTGTTGTCTGCGTGTAATTGTGTCTCTCCTGGTCTGCAATCTGCATCCCTGAGCCAGTGTTGTTTGCGAGGCCCGTGTCTGTACGTTTGTTTGTTTGTTTTTCTGTAGCGACCCTGTATTTCCCTCTTGGGCCAGGTGTGCGTCTGTGGATTTGGGAGAGGAGTCTTGGTCTGTGTGTTTGGTGTCTGGGGGTGTCTGGGAATATTCTGTAATCTTGGTCTTTGTGCGTTGTGTCAGCAATGAGGATGTGAATGAGTCTGTGCGGCCGCCGGTCTGCGTCTCTCTCTTGCCCGTGGTTTAAGGATTCTGAACTGCGGTCAGCAGATCACTCCCTCCCTGACTCTCGGTGTGGCCTGCGCTATCTATTCCCTTTCTGGCCTCCACCTCCTCCTCAGTTGTTTCTGGAGGCCCCCTTCCAGAACCACCTTCAGATCATCAGGAAAACCCTTTGAGTACCAGGGGCCTCTGGCTCCATCCAGGAAGTGGGGGTGGGGGAGGCTGGGCAACCGGCCTGGGCAGAGAGGAGGCCAGCAGGGGAGACAGGGTGGGGACAATTCCAAAGGACTAGCGGGTTGAGGGGAGGCTTGGAAGCTGCAGAAACAGAAGCTGGAGTTGGGGGGAACCGGGGTGTCCCTCAGTGGGCTGGGGTCCTGGGTGTCTTGGTCTCTAGACCTTCAGCTCCTTCCCAGCGTGTGTCCTGGTCCCCGCCCCTGGATCCCTGTCTCTCAGGCTCTGCATCTCTTCATTGTTTCTCTAGCTGGTGCCTCTGCCGTCTTTCTCTCGGACTGGGTTTCTCGTCCACTCCCTCTTCCTGCCTCTTCCTGTGCTTTCTTGGGGAGTCTCCTTCCCCATCCCAACTCTCCCTCTTTTTTCATTCACATCTCCGCCAGCTTCCATCCCTCTGTCACACTCACGCCGTTTTAAGTGGTTGTGGGGGAGCAGAGGAGGGAGAGAGCAGAACGGAGAGAGGCGGGACAGAAGAGTTGGCACCTGAGCTGGGGTCAGAAGGATGGGCTGGGGGTGGGCAGGCGAGGACGTTGCCGGGGCCAGGCAGGGTGGCACTGGCGGTGACCACGTTGGTGGTTTCAGACCTGGCCTCTCTGGGGGGGTCTCCTCTCCTCCCAGCCGGTGCTGGCTGAGCTGAACCGCCACCCACAGAGCACGTGCAATGCATTGTGAGGCGGGCAGGTGAGTAGATGGGGCAGAGAAGGGCACTTGAATGGCTTGTTTGGGAAACTGAGGCCACCGGAGGGAGGAGAAATAGAGGGTGGGTTGTGAGCAGGGCCAGGCCCTCAGACGCTAGGCTGCCGACCTGGGACTTTGTCCTGGGGACAATGGAGACCACGGACGGGTTTTGAACAGGCCTTGGTGTTAGAAAGACGGCTCTGGGTCCCTGGTGGGGGACGGAGGGCCCCGTGTGACAGAGTGGTGGTGGAGTGGTGGCCCCCGGAGCAGCTGAGGGGTGGGGTCCCTGCCCCACGTGGGACCCCACCCCCTGAGGTCACTGTCCCATTATTGCACCAGGGCTGGCTGACCAATAAGCTGCTGCTTGTTATTATAATGGGTCCTAGCAACGGGGGTACGCCCTTGGGCTAACAGGGGAGGAGCCCCCACCAGTGGGGAAAGTGTGAGGGGAGAGGGAGAGCCTGCAGGCAGGTGAGTTACCTGAGGGCAGCGCTCTGCAGTTGGGCCCCGCTGAGGGGCGGAGGTGGGGGGGGGCAGGGGGGACGGGGGGGGGGCGGGGGGAGCTTCCAGGCCCACTCCCAGCTCCCCCGCCCGAATTCCACCCCAGGGCCACTCACCTGTTTGCCCCTTGCTGCTGGGACCCGGCCCAGGCTCCCACTCCCCTCCCCCCGGGCCACACCCTGAGATGGGTTGGGGGACAGGGCGCATGAGGGACTGGGTATAGCACAGGGACACCCCCACCCGGGATGGGGCTCAGAGCTGGTGGAACGACATCAGAACAGATTTCTGTGGAGGGGCAGGGGGCGAGGACAGGGGCCGCCAAGGAGACAGGGAGGCACAGACAGGTGCCTGAAGGGAGTCAGCTCTTCAGAGGGCGAAGGAGCCCAGGGACCTGGGTTTGAGTCCTGGCTGTGCCTCTGAGCGGGGGCGTCACTGATCTAGCCTGAGCCTCAGTCCCTCTCCGACCTGTGGGGACAGGCCCCGACGTGAGCGTCTCTCCCAGGGTTCTCTGGAGAGTCTTAGTCCGGGAGGAAGCGTATTTTAGAGGCGAGGGACGAGAAGAGAGTGTGATGGGAAGAGCGAGGGCCAGGGAGGCTCTGAGGCGAGGAGAGTGGGATCTGAGGCGAGACCTTGGGGACAGGCTCCAGGAGGCGGGAGGGGACCTGGCCAGCCACGGCAGGACTGGGTGTAGAATGAGAAGCACTCCCAGTGTCCGGGCACTCCCCGGTCAGCGGGACCCAAGAATGTCTTCAAAGTTGGCCTAGGGACAGACGGGGGCTCACATTTGTCACAGCAGCCCTGCTTGGTGGCAGGGTTGTCGTCCACGCAGATGAGGCAGCTGAGGCTCAGAAAGGCCAAGGACTTGCTCAAAGTCACACAGCTAGGAATATTAAGAATGATGGTGATGATGCTGATAACACAGACCACCTGCTCTGTGCCAGGCACTATTTAAGAGCTTTCTGTGGCTTAACTCACTTAATTCTCAACAGCCCAGGAGGTGGTCTGCTATTATCATAGCTATTACCCCCGTCTTACAGATGAGGAAAGTGAGGCAGAGAGTGAAGCAACCTGCCCCAGGTCACTTGGCGAGTGGCGAGTGGCGAGTGTGTGGCGGGGCCAGGATCTGACCCCAGGGCTGGGCCCTGTCACCATCACTCACTTCCTGCTGCTCCCAGTAACCACAGCAGCAGGAGTGCAGCCACTCGCTCTGCTCCGGCCCAGGAGCTGGGCCTACGCCCTTTCCTTTGTAGGCCCAGTATAAGACGAAAACGCGGGGCCCCTGGTTCAAAGATTACTAAGAATTTCAGTCCGTGTCAGCAGATCAGCATTTAGCAAAGAGCTGGGCCTTCCGTGCGTGGTCACAAGCTGCCCACGAACCCAGCCCCATTTCTAGGTTATCCCGAAGACTCCTCAGCACCTCAGGAAGCAGGTCAGTCATTATGCCCGTTACCCAGAGAAGCAAACAGGCTCAGAGAGGTGCCTCATTTTCCTCCAGGTCACACAGCAAGTTAGTGGCAGAGAGAGGATGTGAACCTGGGCCTATAAGACTCCAAAGCCGCCAACTTGTGTCAAAAACATACCCCAGGTTTTTGAGAAGGAGAGGGCTGTGGGTTTCCAGAGGGACTTCCCTTACATCCTTGGTGTGTCTCTCTCCCTGCCCCGTGCCAAGGCCCAGGAGGCGTGGACGGCTCCCTTCTCCCCTGCAGACGCAGAGGATCACGCGGCCGGTGACTCTCCCCATCCCCCGCGCCCTCTGAACCGCTGGTCACCATGGCTACTTCGAAGTTGCCAGCTGTGCCCAGGGAGGAGGAGACCACCATCCTCATGGCCAAGGAAGAGCTGGAGGCCCTGCGCACGGCCTTCGAGTCGGGCGACATCCCCCAGGCTGCCTCTCGCCTCCGGGAGCTGCTGGCCTCCTCGGAGAGCACCCGCCTGGAGGTGGGCGTCACGGGCGAGTCGGGCGCCGGCAAGTCGTCCCTCATCAATGCCCTCCGGGGCCTGGGGGCCGAGGACCCTGGCGCGGCTCTCACGGGCGTCGTGGAGACCACAATGCACCCCTCGCCCTACCCGCACCCGCAGTTCCCCGATGTGACACTGTGGGACCTGCCGGGGGCCGGCTCCCCGGGCTGCCCGGCGGACAAGTACCTGAAGCAGGTGGACTTCGGCCGCTACGACTTCTTCCTGCTGGTGTCCCCGCGCCGCTGCGGGGCCGTGGAGACCCGCCTGGCCTCCGAAATCCTGCGCCAGGGCAAGAAGTTCTACTTCGTGCGCACCAAGGTGGACGAGGACCTGGCGGCCACCCGCACCCAGCGGCCCTCGGGCTTCAGCGAGGCCGCCGTCCTGCAGGAGATCCGCGAGCACTGTGCCGAGCGGCTGCGGGTGGCCGGGGTGACCGACCCCCGCATCTTCCTCGTGTCCAACCTCTCGCCCGTCCGCTATGACTTCCCTCTGCTCGTGTCCACCTGGGAGCACGACCTGCCCGCACACCGGCGCCACGCCGGCCTGCTGTCACTGCCCGACATCTCACTGGAGGCCCTGCAGAAGAAGAAAGACATGCTCCAGGAGCAGGTGCTCAAGACGGCCCTGGTGTCGGGCGTCATCCAGGCCCTGCCCGTGCCCGGGCTGGCGGCCGCCTACGACGACGCCCTGCTCATCCGCTCGCTGCGCGGCTACCACCGCAGCTTCGGCCTGGACGACGACTCGCTGGCCAAGCTGGCCGAGCAGGTGGGCAAGCAGGCCGGCGACCTGCGCTCGGTCATCCGCTCGCCGCTGGCCAACGAGCTCTCCCCTGAGACCATCCTGCGGCTCTACTCACGCTCGTCTGACGGCGCCATGAGGGTGGCCCGCGCCTTTGAGAAGGGCATCCCCGTGTTTGGGACGCTGGTGGCCGGCGGCATCAGCTTCGGCACCGTCTACACCATGCTCCAGGGCTGCCTCAACGAGATGGCCGAGGACGCCCAGCGGGTCCGCATCAAGGCCCTGGAGGAGGACGAGCCGCAGTCGGAGGTCAGCTTGGAGGCGGCGGGTGACAATGGAGTGGAAAAGCGGGCGTCCGGGGAAGGAGTCAGCGAGGAAGCCCCGCTCTCGGCCCGCAGGAAGCTTGGCCTCCTCCTCAAGTACATTCTCGAGAGCTGGAAGAAGCGTGACTTGTCGGAAGAGAAGTAAAGTGCAGCCCCCACCCCCTGCCTCACCCACAAACCAAGCCTTAACAAAACCACCCAAACAAAAACGGCTGATGTAGTGACGATGAGAGCTGTTGTGTGCGGAGGGGCGTGCTCTGAGGGAGGCAGGTGGGCCCAGGTCGGACAGGGACAGACTGAACTGGGGAGGGACCGATCTTGGGGGCAGAGGTTCAAGGGGATGGATGGTGGCCTGAGCGCTCCTGGGTGGTGTCTCTCTCCCTGGTCCCCAAGTGACAACGGGGGATTTTTAGGGTGATGGGACAACCCAGCAGAGATCCAAGAGAGGAGCCAAGTGTCAACCTAGGTGGGTGTCTGAGTGGGGCTTGGGGCATGCCAAGGTACTTCTTTTAGTTGCAATGTCATGTCGTCCCAAAGGCCTCCTCTGGAGCGGGGTGGGGCGGCCAATTGGTGCCCAGGATGGGCACAATGGTGCTTAGCAACTGAGTTAAACAGAGCGGGGGAGCCTGGGCATCCTGGGCCGGCCCTGCAGCCAAGGAGTGATGGTGGGGTGGGCGGCAGGGAGAGGGGAGGACGGATGGCAGCGGGGCTGGCCTCCGCGCGGAGCCTGGGAAGACAGAATGAGAGCAGAGGCGGTGGGAGGGCGGCGGCGGTCTCCCTGAGCATCACAGGAGAGGGGAGGCAGAGGGCGCAGCTCGGCCACCAAGCACAGTCGCTTCAGAAAGGCGGCAGGTGGGTCTGAGCGTGGATGGGCGTGGCAGTAAGCTTGCCGGTGCGTCCATGATGGGGAGGATCTCGGTAAGTCTCGTGATTCCCATGCTGTGGGCTAAGGTTGGGAGGAGTTGCCGAGACGGGGTGACCTGTGCGTCTCTGCATGGGTGTGTGGGTGTGAACATTGGGATGGTGCTGACAGGCCGTGGGTCTCAGAGTGAGGGTGACTGTGCTAGGATCTCTGAAAGCTGAAGGAAGCTGCGAGCGACAGTTTGTGCAACACACTGGGGGAGGGCATGGGCGTCTGGCCCAGGCGTCCCTGTGAACCAAACTGCTCAGCACTTCCTGTCGCTCTGCACTCGGCTGGCCGGTGGAGATGCAAGAGCGAAGCTGACACTGCTCAAGCAGAAACTCTCACACTCGGTCAAGATCACACACATTTACAAAAGGGAAGAACTACCAGACTGGGGGGTCTGGGCGGGAAGGGCTGCTGCCACGGCTTCTGTGGCTGGCACAAGGGTCAGGGGAAGGTTGGATTTAAGTGCAGGGAAGGGCGAGTTTCTAAGAATTTACAAAAAGGATCTCGTGATGGTTCCAGCCTCATTGTGAGGCCTCAGGTGACCCCCAACCCTGGGAAACGTTCCAGACTAAGAGGGTCCGCCTTTACCTGGAGGATTAAACGGGGTGCCGGTGCTCCTGGCTGAAGAGCTCTGTGCTTTGCAGGAGGACTCCTCTCTTTCCGGACCCGCATCGGCTCTGCCAGGACTACTGGGGTTCACATGGACCCTTCTGCAGCAAAAGGGGTGGGGGGGATCATGGTAGGGAAATCTCAGGTCCTCAGATGCACAGGACAGATGGTCCCTTCCAAACCCATTCTCAGGGGACACAGCCCACACCCCCACCCCTGTGGAGCCGCAGTCATCATCCTAAATGCAGGACTCACCAGCCCCAAGTGGCTGGGATGGAAAGCTCACGCAAGACTAGCTCGTGGGCCTAAAGTGGAGAAGGAATGGCTTTCTTTTGTCTCCTCTCTCCAACTGGTGGCCTTGTCCCATCCCTTCTGCCTCCATCTCTCCCTTCACTGTCCGCCATCGTGACCCCCTCGACCCCTCTTTCAGCTCAGGCCTCGCTCTCTTCACCCAGTTCCTGCCCCAGCCCCTTGCCCTGTCTCCCAGGCTCCAGTCTCATTCCCTGTAAGACCACAGAGGGCTCTTTCTAAGCCGACCTCTCCCTTCCCTGCTCAAACCCCTTCCATGGTACCCACAGATGAAGATCAAGCTCAGCCTGACGATTCCAGCCCTTCCCCAGCCAGCCTCTGCCTAAACCTCATTGACAGTAAGACCCTGAATCTTTGCAAAACAGCAGAGCTGGGGGCTCTGAGGAGTCCTCTCTCCATTTCATAGGTGAGGAATCTGACACCGCCACCCCTTGCACGGGGGCGGGGGGCGGGGGGGCCAGCCTGGTGGCGCAGCAGTTAAGTTTGCACATTCTGCTTCAGCGGCCCGGGGTTCACTGGTTCGGATCCCGGGTGCGGACATGGCACCGCTTGGCAAGCCATGCTGTGGCAGGCGTCCCACATATAAAGTAGAGGAAGATGGGCATGAATGTTAGCTCAGGGCCAGTCTTCCTCAGCAAAAAGAGGATCATTGGCAGCAGATGTTAGCTCAGGGCTAATCTTCCTCCAAAAAAAAAAAAAAAGACTGCACAGGGACACGACTAGCCTGGTGTCAAACTGCAAGTCCCCGGCATGACTGGGACTAGATGCAGCCATGCAACCCCAGGATGTCTGCGCTGGCCGCCCCTGTCCATCATACCAGGGAGGACTCTGAGGCCCAGAGGCGGGACGGGGCTGGCGTAGGTATGCACTGCAGTTCCCGAGCAGATGCAGGAGCTCAGAGGCCAGGCAGCAAGGGTGGGCAATGCTTCCACAAATGCCCCAGGCCCACGGCTCTGTCCTCCTGGTGCTAGAACTGTGGCATCTGCTGGGGTCTTCACACACCGTGAGAGGGTGCTCAACTGTGCAAGGAGTGGGTGGTTTACACGGCAGAAGGGTCCGCGGGAGCTGGCCCACGTCCCGGCTCTGGTGCAGGCTGTAAGACATTCAGCAAGTGACCTTTACCTCCCTGAGCCTCAGTTTCCTCCTCTGCAAAATGGGGACTAAAGGTTAGGAGAGTGGCTGGCCCGGGGTAAACCTTAAATAACCATTACTCTCAGCGATGGTGAGGGTTCCAGCTCCTAAGCACTGCTCTGAATTGCTGACCACAGTGCCTGGTGCGTGGTGCATGCCCAAAAGAGTTATTCAAGAATTTGAGAGGGCTGGGCCGGGGGCTGAGCGGTTGGGTTTGTGCGCTCTGCTTGGGCGGTCCAGGGTTTTGCCGGTTTGGATCCTGGGCGTGGACATGGCACCGCTCATCAGGCCATGCTGAGGCGGCGTCCCACACGCCACAACTAGAAGGACCCACAACTAAAAATATACAACTACATACTGGGAGGCTTTAGGGAGAAGGAAAAAAAAAGATTGGCAACAGATGTTAGCTCAAGTGCCAATCAAGAAAAACAACTTGAATTCTAGGATCAGAAAACCTCAGTCCCATTTCCAACAGCCCACGCACTAGCTGGGGGCCTTGGGCAAGTGACTTACCCTCTCGGTGCCAAATGTGGAGACAAAAAATATCCTTTTCTGGGCTGTTACGGGGATTTTATGAGATATTCCAGTGATGAATAAAATAAAGTTCGCTAAAATAAAGCATTTGGCACCAGGCCTGGCATATGGTTACCCTCCTCTGCTGAGGGATGTGGAGAAGAGAGGGCAGCTCAGTTTGAAATACTCCCTTACCTGTCCTGTCAATGGTCATCAGGTCCTGGAGATGGAGAACCAGGGCCAGGCAGCCCATGGCAGGCAGTCTTCCAACAGAGCCTCAGCCAGGCCAGGGTATCGGAGCTGCTGAGGGACACTGGGGCTCTCAAGGAGGCCTTTGAGGCGGGGAGCCTGCCAGCAGTAGCCGCCACGTTGCAGGCCACACTTCATTTGCTGGAGAATGTCAGGCCGGACATTGGCATTCCCAGGCAAGGTGACCTTTGTCAACGCCATCTGGGGGCTGGGAGATGAGGACCCGAACTCAGCCTGCAAGGGCATGGTGGGGATGACCGTGGACCCCACGCCATACCCGCACCCCAAGTACCCCAACGTCATCATCTGGGACCTGCCGGGCATAGGCACACCCACCTTCCAGGCTGACATACCTCCAGTGGGCGCTGCTGGACCAGTACGACTTCATCATCATCATGGTGACGTCAGAGCGCTTCACGGCCAACCAAGCCCGGCTGACCTGCGAGACCCTGCAACGAGGCAAGCGCCCCTACTTCATCCGCTCCAAGGTGGATGTGGACGTTGCTGCCTGGAGCACCGCCACCCAGTGCCTTCTTTGGGGAGAGTGCGCTCAGCCAGATCTGGGACAACTGTGGGCAGCACCCAGTGGGTGAGGCGCAGGCTCTGGGGGGGTGGGTGGGTGGACCCTTGAGGGATTGCCCACCCCTTCCCCTTCATCTTCCAGTTGAGGCCTGGAGTGGGAAGAGGGGTCGCCCAAAGTTACACTGCACAACTGAACTAGGCCCCACAGTGACAGAGGTTTACAGCTGCCATTTCCTGAGAGCTGGCACTTCTCAGTGACAGAGACTAGCCACTTGCATTAAGGAAAAAAGGCTGTGTATTAGCTGGTGCATTGGCACCCGTCGCTGACAGCAGCCAATATTTACTAAGGGCTCACCACAGGCCAGGCACCATTTCCAGGAACTCAGTTCACCACTCAAGGAGGTGGGTACAATGATCGCCTTATTTCCCAGGTGAGAAAATGGAAGCCCAGAGAGGTTTGGTAACTTGTCCACGGCCACACTGGTGGTAGGTAGCAGGCTGGGATGCGAACTCAGGCAGCCTGGCTCCAGGGCCACACTCTTAAGCTACATGCTGTGCCGACTCCTGGCCAGGGCTTGAGCCCAGGCAGCTGTCAGGACACCTTGGCCTGCTCCGGGCTGAACGGCGCTCTTGTCTCCTGCAGTGGAGGGCCTGAGGGATCCCCGGGTCTTCCTGCTCTGCGTGATTGATTTGAGCAAGGATGACTTCCACCTGCTGCAGGAGTCGGTGGTGAAGGAACTAGAGAGCCATAAGCGGCACGCCTTCCTGGTGGCCCCGCCCAGCACCTCAAAGCCCGTACTAGCGAAGGAGGCCTCACCACTGGGGCACATCTGGCTGGTGGCCACGGTGGCCTGTGGTGTCAACTTGAGTCCCATGTTGGGCGCCCAGGATATGGGGTGTGACCTACACACGCTCATCCACTCCCTGGAAGGCTGCCGCCACAGCTTCGGCCTGGACGACTGCCCGGTCAAGCGGGCTGAGCGGATGGGCTGGCCCCTGCACAAGATCTGGGAGGCGGTGCAGGGCCAGGAGCCCAAGGTCAGCCAGGCACTGGTGGTGGAGCTGCTGGGCCAGGCCCCCGGGGATGCCTCTGTTTTCACCCGCAAGCACCTCAATGTGCCCGTCCTGGGCACCCTGGCTGCCTGCGGCACCTCCTTCACCACTATCTACTGGATGCTCAGCCTGTCCCTGGACGCGGCAGTCAAGGATGCCCAAGACATGCTGACTCAGGCCTTTTTCAACAACTCGGACCACAAGCTCCCAGAGAAACCCCATCATAATCCCAGCCCTGAGCCTAGGCCAGCTGGAGGTGGCAGTGAAGAGCTGGGAGGATCCAGGCTCTACCTGTCCCCAGGCCAGGTGGTTTCTGGGGATGGGAAGAAAGAAACTCAAGCGCCAGCTGTCCTGGACTGAGCCCATGTGCTGTCCTGTGCCTCACGCCCTGGGTCTCATGCCCTCTCTGGCCATTGCCCCATCCTCCCTACTCTGGCGGACCCCCACGTCAACCAGCAGTCCCCTGGAAAGCAGGGGAAGAGGACAGGACACGGGACAGACAAGTTTTGACAAGGTGGGAAGAGCTCAGTTGTCTAGCTGGAGAGGGCAGTTCGGAGGGTGGCTGTGCAGGCCAGGGTGGTGGGACACAGGACTCGGAAACCTTTCCCTAAGAGGGCAGTGGAGGCCACAGCTCCGAGGGGCCTTGAGGATCATTAAGAGAGGAGCCTGCCTGAGGTCTGTCAGCGAGGACAGAGCAGAGCCCACCCCGGGTCTTGTACCTCCCAGACCTCAGCCCCCCTTCAGACATCTGTGCAGACTCCCTACTTCTGGCCAGACCTTCCCTTCACTGGCCCCCACCTCTTCCAGTGTGTATTTTTCTTGGAAGACCGTGGGATTCCCAAGAAATGGACCCCAGGACTCTCTGGGGACATCCAAGGGCAGGGGGAAGCAGGGAGACCAAAGTGGCATGGGGCTAGGTAGTGGACAGATGAGACGCTGGGTTGGACTAGAACTGACTGCTTTACCAAGGGTGGAGTGGCATGATGTGACAGTCAGGACTAATTTGTGATGGCTGAGGTGGCCAGACCAACTTGGAGACATACTTTGGCAAACACTAAACTAGGAGTATGGACCGTGTTTAACGGAGCAGATTAGGGCAGGTACGATATTGAACTGCATGGTGTCTTTAACCGAGGGTAGGTAGTGGACTGAAATGACAGGTAGGGAGCGTTTTTAAGCAAGAGTGGCTGAGGTTTAGAGAGGAACACAGGCCCCATGTTTCACCGACAGTAGGCATGCCGTTAAGCTAAGGTGTGAGTATGTGAACACGGATCGGACCCGTCTCAACCCTCGGAGGGGAAGTACTGTATTTGACTAGGCTCTCACTCGGCACATGTCTGTTCTAACCAGGCACTGACTGGGGCACTGTACTTAACCAGGCATTCCACCAAAGCACGCACTGCCTTCAAGTGAGAGCAGACGACGCGAGGAGAGTCACTGCACCTGCCCGAAGGAGGGCACGTATTCTCCCACCCATAACACACAGACGGACGCCTGACATCGCCCCAGGAAACAGAACACCCTTGCTGGGGGCTTCCTCCTCCCTAGCAGGGACTGCTCTTCATCTGTTCCCGACGACTCCGTCACCTACAGTGGATGTGTCCCGGCAGGAAGTTCATTCAGGCTCCAGGGGTGGCCCCTAAGAGCTGGGACCCAAATTTGCCCCGCTTCCCAGGACAGCATGCTGGGAGAGGGAGGAGCACCAGACAGGCTTGCACGACTGCTTTTATTCGAACCATCAGATCTGCCCCCGTGAGGAGCTCCCCAGACCCTGCCTCACCTGACAGGAAAGGGCTTGGCGTCAGGGAAGAGGGACCCGTTGCTCTCGTCCCTGCAGAGGGAGGTAAAGATGGAGCCTGGCCTTCCTGGTGACCACTCTGGCTCCGCCCACCACCCGACCCTGTGGGGGACTGAGGATGGGCTTCCCCGTCCCAGGTTGGGGGTGGGACCTCAGTCACCCCGACCAACACTCTACTGAGGGTGGGGGGCCTGGCACTGGACACATCTCCGGGTGAGGAAGTCGTGGTCCCTCGTCCATCAGGCCTGCTGCCACTCTCCACCCCACTAGCGGGGAGAACGTATGTGATCCTTCGCCATCCACTGGGGACCCAGGAGGGGTTCCCTGCATGACATCCCCCCTCGGCCTCAGGCCAGCAGGCGGCTGTACTCCGCCAGGGCAGAGGACTTTTTCACACCGTCCCAGATCCGGGCAGCGTAGTGGAACCTGTGAGAGAAGGCCAACAGTCAGGGCGGCCCTTGCTGGGAGCCCACCAGCCCCACACCGGCCCTGGCCAGGTGGGAAGACTAGGCCCCATGTACGACCTGAGGGTGGCTGGGCCTCTCAGAACCCAGTCTCCTCGACTGGATCCAGGGAAGATGCCAGCACCGATGGGAGGTGGCCCTGCTTCTCCCATCTCCCCCGCGGTAAGGGAAGCTGAAGGGCCTGCTGTTGGACTAAGACCTCGGGCCCCAGCTCCAAGTCCAGACTTCTTCCCACTCCACCCAGGGTTGGCCTCCGTGGGGCTGGGGCTTTCTCTACCTCCCTCCAGTCTTGTGAGGATCAGAAACATCTATCAGCTGTGGAACCTTTCACCTCCCACATTCTCCCCTCCGTGTCAAATCTTCCCCACCAGTCAAACCAGTGGTAAGAAATATACCCCACTGGCTAAATAGGAGGATTCAAAATCACGTGAAACAGCACGTTGCCTGACATGGAAGAGGCGCTTACAAGCTGGGAGCAACCATCAATGTTTCAGAAAAGGAAACTGACATCTGGCACCAAGGGGCTTAATGAGGTCACACAGAGCTCTAAGAAACGCCTTCTGTGTGCACCAGGGCAGGGCACCTCACCTTGACCCCCTCTGCCAAGAACCCTTACCAGTTCTTCTCAGTGAGGATGGTGTGTGACAGCTGTGGCCGGGCCATGGACATCACCTGGCTCCGGAGCTTGCTCACCAAGGACTGGAAACTGGGGTGGCCACGGTACCCAGGGAGCAGGGAGAAGAGCGGGCTGGAACCAGGACCTGGAAAGTTGCGGTGGGGAGGATAAGGGGGGTAGCCTGCCAAGAGAGGGCCTTCCTCCTAGTCAACCAGCATCCTGGGCCTCCAGAAGCACCTCCGAGTTGGGCCCTGGCCCAGCTGTTCCTGTACTTCCACGACTCTGAAACATGCTCCTAAGAAAGGGTCCAGGTACTTCAGGGACAGGCTGGAGACTCCCCTCAGACCAGGGTGGGCTCCCAAGACAAGTCACCCCCTAACCAAGGTGGGCCCGTGTCTCCCTCCAGACCAAGGAAGCTCCTGGCTCCCTATGAACCAGATTCCCTGGATAGGGAGCCATACCCGCTCGTGGGGGGGTCTCACTCTCCGCCTCGCTGTCCATGAAGGGCACCAGGAACAAGTTGACCTCAGAGTCCAGGAAGTCGGGCGGGAGCCCAGGGAAGACGTTGCACTGTAACATGGACAGAGTACCTGGGGGAGAGAACCCATCAGCCTGCGGGCACCATGCAGCGGGGCAGGGGAGGTATGTGTGTGACGGTCAAGTAGGACCAGAGACCAGGCTGGATCGGGAGTCAGGAGGCCACTGGCCAGCTCGGGGGTGGTTTGGGGACCCTCACCCTTGTAGCGCAGGTGGGAGTGGGCCATGAGCTGGTCGATCATCAGGTGCATCTGCCGCAGCTTTCGGGGACAGAAGTCCTCTCGACGAGCTTTGTTCTGCAGGAAGACTGAGCCGGGGAGGAGGCATGGGGACCGGTGAGGCGGCTTGCGCTCGGCCACGTGGACTCCCCCTTCTCACCCTAAGGACCTGCCCTAACCCCTGAGTTCAGATCACTTGTAAATATTCACGAAACTGTGCTTTTGCACCAGCCCCTGGGCTGGGGGATGCTGGGACCCAGAGATGAGTCACATCTGGTTTCTGCCCTCAAGGAGCCCCCAGTCTGATGGAAAAGACAAGAGAGGAAGATGGCTATGTGACCAGGAGTATGACAGGAAGAGGCACCACGGTCTTGGCGAGGCCAGAGGACGCTGGGAGACCCTCCCTGGGGTGCACAGATGAACTAGATCTCTGCAGAGGAGCGGCGCGTCAGTAGGGCAGGGCGAGGACAGAGCAGGTGAAAGAATGGCGCGTGCGAGGGCCACAGGAGGGCGCACAGGGTGCACGGGGCCCGTGGGCTGTCTCACCACTGGTGGCCTGAGCCCCACGCTGGGAGATGCCAGGGAGCCAGAAATGGGCAGACTTGGGTCCTATCCCCAAGAGGCTCCCATTCTGATCAAGGAGACAGACCCAGACCCAGACTCGGGGTCATGCCCTCAGTGGCCAGGGTGGAATTGAGGCCAAGGGACCCTTAGAGGAAGCGGCAGCTAATCCTTTTTGACTCCCCTCCTCCTAATTCTCAAAAGTGCTCCTCCGAGCTCCCCACTTCCCTGGAGCACTCCTGGTTTTCACCCCTCATTCCTCCACCTCTCCCCACCCCCAGGGCCCCAGAAAGCCTCTCACCCAGGTGGGGGTAGTATTCAGTGCCTTCATCAGAGCCTGAGGAGCTGCTGGACTCGTGGCTGGGGGACGGGGTGGAGGGCTTCACCATCTCTGCTGTCTGGAGGAACCTTGGGGTTTGGGGTGAGAGGGTGGTGCTGAGGCACGGGCACCCCATATCCCACAGCCTGGGGGAGGGGCTCCCTTTGCAGATGTGACGAAAGCTACAGCCACACTTGGAAAAATGCCCCACACGCACCAGATTTCTCACACAGTTTCAGGGAATTCAGAGACAACCTTCTCAGACACCAATCTAGGGACCCGTGGCATTTTGTAATGAGTTTACGCTACTAAAAAAAAACCAACTTAATTTTTTAGAGCAGTTTTAAGTTCGTAGCAAAACTGAATGGAGATTTCCCGTAGACTCACCCCTGTCCCCCCCAACACACACAGCCTCCCCCACTATCAACATCCCCCACCGGAGCGGCACACCTGCTACAACCCATGATTAACATCAGGGTTCACTCTTGCTGTTTTCTACGGGTTTTGACAAAAATGACATGTAATCACCATATTGTATCACACTTAAGTTTCACTGGCTGAAAAATCCGCTATGCTCTACCCATTCACCCCCCAACCCCTGATCTTTTTACTGCCTCCATAGTTTCGCCTTTGCCAGAATGCCATATAGCTGCAATCAGACTAGAGGGCAGCTTGGAGTCCTTCACTTGGCGACACGCGTGTAAGGTTCCTCCATGCCTGTTCACGGTTTGACAGCTCACTTCTGCTCAGCGCTGAACGACGCCCCACTGTCTGGATGCACAGTGTATTCATCCATTCACCTACTGAAGGCTGTCTCGGTTGCTCCCTCGTTTTGGCAATTATGAACAAAGCTGCTACAGACATCCGTGTGCAGGTTTTTGTGTGGACGTAAGTTTTCAGTTTATGCTACTTTAAAATAATTTTCCCAAATAGGTAAAAGTAGATAAAATTAACCTGTTTTCTGAGGTAAAGGGTACTAGGATCCGATAAAAGCTACGGACATTCTCCTCATGCAGACAGACACACAAACACGGTGTCCACAGTTTCAAGGGGTTCACCTGCTCTGAGAAGCCCAGCTGTAGACTCCGGCTTAAAAACAACGCTCTGCCACGTGCCAGCCCGAGCCCACACCCCCACTCAACGTGTGCAGTCTGTTTCCTTCACATGTCTGTCTCCCCGGTGCCCCAGCAGCAGATGGTATAAACAAGCGTTCAGTGTAGCTGCCAGGTAAATGAATGCCTGTGGGCGGCGGTGGCAGGAGTGGAGGTTTCAGACTTACGTCACTTAGATCTCGTCACCACAGCGGCCCCCCAGCTAGTCGTCGTGGACTGCTGGCCAGCCCCACAGCTCGCCCCATCCCCAGGGTTACCAGCACGAACAGCAAGCACCCACCGATCAAGTGGCTACTACGTCCCAGGTACCACGCTGAAAGCATGGTCTCTACCTCAGCTAATCTGTACAAAACAGCCTGCCTCTGAGCAACTGTGGAAAAGGACGCCACTCGCCTAGTGAGAGCTGCCTGCCTTCGGACACATCTGCTTCCTCCAGCTCAGCCCTCCCTTCCCATGAGCTCTCGTCCTTCCTTCTGCCCGAGGCTGCTGGCCTCCCCACAGCTATTTCCTGGGGCCCGAGGCCAAGAGGAACTCTTGTAGCCACAGGTTTGAGCCAGTGCTGTCTGGTGGCATTTCTGGAACCTCCAGCTGCTTCAGGCAGGACTCCTGCCAGATCCTGTCTCCCTCCCTTTTCCTGCCCGCCAGGGTACCAACGGGATGGTACACATGGCTGGAGGACATGGACGACAGGACTCGAAGGGGCAGACAAGCCAGCTCCTCGTGCTATTCACTCAACAAATTTATATTAAATATCTACCTCGTACTAGGCACTGTGTGACGCGCTGGGGACTCCTCCCTCCTGGGGCTTACGTTCTAATGGGGAGACAGACCATACAGAGATCTACAGTTTCCTGTCGGGGAGTGACAGTGCAACGAAGGGAAACACAGCAGGGCAAGGAGGGGAGAGTAACAGGGATGCGATGTTAGTTGGTCAGGAAGGCCTGAGGTCGACCTGAAGGACACGAGGCGGGAGTCTGAGCTCCGCAGGAAGTGTTTCTGGCTGACGCATGAGGAGTGCAGAGGTCCCCAGCTGCACGAGGAGCAGCCATGAGGCCACCCCCACTTAATGGAGGGAGAGAGGGAAGCGGTAGCAGAGGAGGTCAGCAGGGTGACTGGGAGCACATTGCATAAGACCTCATAAGCCACGCGTGGGAAGGACTCAACTTTATTCTGGGTGATGTGTAGTCAGTGGAAGGTTCTAAGTGAGTGTATGTGTGCTGAGGGAGAGTTAGGTGGCGGTGACCCACGCCACCTTACATTTTAAGAGGGCCCCTGTGACTGCTGTGGAGCCTGTGAGATGTGGCCGAGTGGCTCAGGCGGGGGGCCGCCATCTCTGGCCTGGCCCCCTCCCCAGCTCCTCACCTGTACAGACTGAGGTCCGTGAACCAGTCCTGGACGACAATCACCACGTGGCAGACCGTGAAGAGGAAGGCTGCAATCTGGAGTGACTGAGGGCGGGCAGGAAGGGACGACAGAGCTGAAGGCCCCCCTGTCCAGACTGGGGCCCCTGATGCCAGGACTCAGCTAGGGGGGCAGCAGGGCAAGGGCCTGAGGGCCTTTAAGCACCTACTCTGTGCCCAGACTGTGCTGGCACTTCCCTTACAGGCCACGCCTAAATCGAGCAGGGGAGGAATGGTCACCACCATTGCACATGGGCGGATACCGAGGCTTGAAGGAGGAAGGGGCGGCAGGTGACGTTTCCGAGGGGCAGAGCCAAGAGCCGAGCCAGATCAGACTCCCAGGGCTGTTCTCTTCCTGCGGCTCCCAGGGCACCCAGGGCTCTTACGAAGCAGAGACAAGGTCAACCCACACCCAGCTCCCCATGGCAGATCCTGCGGGGCAGGGTGCCCTCGGCCCCTCACCTGCATCTCCACGTAGGTGTGCGGCAGGTTGTACTCCGGAGGCAGCTTGCGGTCGTTGTTGATGAGGTGGTCCAAGATGGAGGGGCTCAGGATGGGCTGGGGCAAGAGAGAGAAGAGGGTGTCAGGGAGGGGCCTGGGGTCGGCATCCTGGGGCCACGGCTACCCATGTTCCACACGTTGAAGGCAAAGTCATCGCCTCTCTCAGGACAAAATGAGGTGAGAAACACGGAGTTTCCAATGACTACAGTGCCAGGCAGCAGGAGGAGGGGAAGGAGAGTCTCAGAGCAGATCCCTTGGCCCCGGCCCTTCCACAATCTCACTGCTCCCCAGAGCCGCCAGCCCAAGGAGAACTCTGCTCGCGCTGACAAATTTCACACACACTTCAACGAGTCACATCCCTTAAGACCCTTTCTGTTGTTTGTTGTTTCAAATGCTTTCAAAACTTTGCTAAGATAATTACTTAGGTCAAAAAGCAATGATTAGTGTGAAAACCGGTGAAGATTCAATCATCGCATCACTGGGTGTAAAAGAATCAGTGGTGAGCGCATCACTTTTCTTAAAGGAACATTCCACGTAAAGACAGGAGCTAAATGAGTCTGAGAGTCTGTCAACTTCTTTTTTTTTTTATTTTTTTATTTTTTTTGAGGAAGATTAACCCTGAGCTAACTGCTGCCAATCCTCCTCTTTTTGCTGAGAAAGACTGGCCCTGAGCTAACATCTGTGCCCATCTTCCTCTACTTTATATGTGGGACGCCTGTCACAGCATGGCTTGCCAAGCAGTGCCATGTCCGCACCCGGGATCCGAACCGCCCAACACCAGGCTGCCGAACTGGAACATGTGAACTTAACTGCTGCACCACCGGGCTGGCCCCTGTTGACTTCTTACTGCGGTGAGTGGACTTTTTTAAGGAAGAGGCTTTCCCAACTGCTCACTTTCTAAAGCTCCAAGCACCGCCCTGATCTGTTCTGCCTTAACTTCCCTTCTGCCCTACGTGGGCCTCTGACCCAGCTCGACACCAGTTCAGCTGCTCTCTAGGTCCAGGTGGTCCTTGCACGGGGCCTGGCACACTGGTCTCACGGCACATTTGCAGGTTTTCCACTCTTCCTGTCACCAATGCCCACAGCAACCAGAATGCTATTCCACTAACATTCAGGCCCTGACCAACAGAGCTGCAGGCAGGGGGTGGGGGCAGGACACAGGACGCAGACTGTGATAAACCCCATGGTGCATGCGCTGGCAGCTGCGCTCAGGCACTAGTGGGCGCTCAGAGGAGGGGAAGGCTTCCCGGGGGAGGCAACACCCCAGCAGCGTCTTCACTAAGGAGAAGGCCTCAGCCAGGCCTAAAGGCAAGGGAGGGAGTGTTCTAACGATGACAGTACGGACGGCTAAGAGTACTGAGCACTCCCTTCATGCTGGGTGCTGTCCTCAGGACTTGTGTTAACTCATGGAAACCTCATAAAAACCCCTACAAGGTGGGCAATATTATTTTTCCCACTTGAAAACTGAGGAATGGAAAAGTTAAATAACTTGGCCAAGGTCCTACAGTCGAAGGTGGTTTTGGAAAAGGGAACAAGAAGAGGAAAGCCCGAAGTGGGGAGGGACCATGGTGAGGCCTCATGGTAGGTGTGGCAGGCTGGTGACCACACCAGAGGGGGAGACCAGGGAATCTGAAGGAGGTAAGCCACCCAGCCTGAATGCCAGGTGAGGGAACGGGGACCTCACCTGAGAGCAAGGGAGAGCCAAGGAAAGCTGCTGAACGCGTGACAGGTCAGGTCTAAAGACAGTCAAGGCCCTGAATGCTAGCCACGTGCCAGGTCCTGTGCCAAGCACTCTGCTGGAATGTTCCACTGAATCCTTGCAACAATCCTGAGGCTGAGTATAACTATCATCGCCATGTACAGACAAGACACTGAGGTTTAGGGGGAATTAAAACTTGCTTAAAGTCACCCAGCTGGTAAGAATTAAAGGCAGGATCCGGACACGGACCAACTCCACGGCCCACACCTTTAACTGCTATGCTAGAAAATTCTTTAGGCTACTGTGTACACAATGGATTGTGGGAGGGGACAAAATTGGACAAGAAGAGACTAAGGGCCAAGAAAAGACACAACTTGCCCGAGGGCACCTAGCATGTCCATGGCTTGGCTGGAGCCACATGGCATGCTAGCAGGGTTCCGGCTTAAAGACTTTCACGGAAAGAGCGACGAGGGAGTGCAGCGGGGTGGGGCAGGCGGGGGGGTGGGGCAGGCGGGGCTGGCACCTGTGTGTCCAGGAACACAATCCGCTCTTGGGTAATAAAGAAGTCGATGCCACTGGTCTGGTTGCCCCCTCGTTCCTTCATTTCGGTGCTCTGGGCCCGGAAAACATACGCCCTGTGGAGAGGAGCACGCGGGCGTGTTAGTGGTCCACTTCTCAGCCTCTGACAGCCCAGGGCATGACCTGTGAAGTGAGCATGTGGGACGAGGTTCCCCGCCGGGCCACACGTCCTTCCATCCATGGTCCGTGTCTGGGGGGCTGTGTTTTACACCACATGACTCCACCCCTCCCCCAAGTAGACACGTTCACTCCTGGAACGAGGTCAACAGACTGAGGTGCTGAAGAGCAGGGACTCTGCCAGCCTGCTGTCATCCAAACCCCAGCTCTGCCTCTTCCTGGCTGTGTGGCTTTGGGCAAGGTCCTTAATGTCTCTCTCCTCGGTTTCCTCATCTGTAAAATGGAGCTAAGGAGAGTCTCAAACCTCTCAGGATTACTGCGAGGTTAATTCACTTGAAGCCCTCAGAAGAGCGCCTGACCTCCAGCGGTAAATCATCGTTCACTATGAGTCACCAAGTGCACCTCCATCAGGCCCTGGAGACACAGCACTGACACCCCCCGCCCCACAGGGGGAGGCTGTTTGGTGTCCTGGTGCCCAGCTCTTCCCCTGTGAGGTGTCTCCCCCATTTCTACCTGTGCTGGATGAGGGGGACACGAGAGCAAAGCAGGCAGAGCTGGGCCTTGCTCTAAGCCACTGAGCTCCACTGGGTCACTCTGCGACTTGGACAAAGCCATCACCCCTTTGAATCTGTAAAATCAGGGTCATAGTACCTGCCTCTCAAAGGGCCACTCCCGCCTCCCTGAGATGCTCGTATGTCGCTGACACAGAGCAGGCGGCCTCCCACTAATAAACACTGGACCGCAGGCCTATGTGCCAGATCTCGGGATGCAGCAGGGAACCAGGAAGACAAAGCCGCTGCCCATGCAGCTTCTGGCCCAGCTCACAAACCAACAGCATCAGTCACTGCGGGCCTTAGGAAAAGAGGCGTGCAGGGCTCCAAGGGGGGAACTGAGTTGGTGGAGCTGGGAAGGGCTGCCCTAAGAGGCAAAAGATGACGCTGAGGGTGAAAGAGAAAAGGGAGCTAATTAAGCAACTTGATTTCCCGTACAGGGGAGGTGAGGGGGGTGGAGGAAGGAAGCAAGACCACGCCAGGCAGAAGGCAGGTATGAGGCGTGTATGAGGAATCCAGGCCCAGTGTGGCGAGAGTAGAGAGAGCGACAGGTGCAGGGAGCACACAGAAGGTACATGGGCTGTTGTGGGGCAGTCAGGAACGGGGGCTCTGGCCCAGGAGCCTGGAAGGCCCTGCAGAGACTTAAGCAGGAGTGACAGGACTGGATTTTGGTTTTGAAAAGCTCCCCCTAGCGGCTGCGTGGCGAGGACTGTAGGGTGCACAAAGTGGGTAACAAGACTTGCAGGCCCAGGACTCCGGCCTCCCTGTGCCTCTCCGACCTGACTTCCTCCAGCTCCACGGCCTCCACACCACTCTGCTCACAGGCCAGGCAAGCTCCCACCACAGAGGCTCGCACTTGCCATCCCCTCCGATTGGAATGCTCTTCCTCCGCGGAGTCTGCTTTCCCTCAGGTGTCCCCTTAGCGAGGGCTGCCCCGACTATCTGATTTAAAACTGTAAGCTAGCCCCAGCACCGCCTCCCTACAATCCCTTCCCACTCTATCTCCCAACATGCCAAACAACGTATTTACTTTGTTTACTGCCTCCTCCTTCAAAATGTGGGCCTCATGAGGACACAGATTTCTTGCAGTCTTGTTTATGTTGTTTCCCCAGCACCCAGGCAGTCCCTGGCACATAGTAAGCACCCAATTAATATTTGTTGCATTGAACTAAAGCAGGGGGACCAGTTAGGAAGCTCTTGGCATGGAAGTGGGAATGGAGCAGAAAAGCAGATGAAAAATAATCAGGAGGTAAAACTTCTGAGATTTGATGACCAGAGTTGGTACCAAAGTCCACCACACCACAGGCTGACACGGCTCAAAAAGACAAGCGAGGCCAGCAGAATTCTCTCTAGTTCAGGAAGCAGAGCTGAGAGGCACGGGGAAGTTTTGCTAGCTGGGGGTGGAAGCAGAGATAGAAACCACGCTATCCGAGAGAGCTGGAGCGGGTCCAGAGCGGACCCAGGCTGAGCCGGGGTCCTGAGTGAGGGGAGAGGGGTAGCCGGCCTGAGAGCCGTGACAACCTTGCAGCTTTGGGTCTATTGGTATTCTCACAAGAGTGGTTCTTAGCCCCGGGCCCCTCTGGGATCTGCTGGAACCGCGGCCGCGCTCCCTAGGAGAAACGCCTGACTGCAGATGTGTACGATTCTGCACATGCTGTCGGGAGGTTCATGGACCCCTGGAGGCCCGTCCATGGAGTCCAGGGAAATATCACCTGCTTTATCAAAAACGAACCCCTATGTTTTTCAGACAACCCCAAGTAGCTACTACCCCTTCTGAGCCCCCATTTTGACCCTTCCTTCACTAGACTGTACACGTCCCCTACTCCCTAATCCCTGCCTTTCTCCCTTTCCTTCCCCGCCCTCAGTTTTGGGCCCTGGTCCTTCAGCTCCCTACTCCCCCAGATCTTCTCCCGTGACTTCATCCTTTATGTTCATGATCATATCCTATTCTTACTCAAGAATGCAGGACTCATAAAAAAAAGAATGCAGGCCTGCAGCTGGTACAGAACCCACGCCCTACGTCCAGGGCTCCTTCCCCACTCTATTTCCCAGGCACGTCAGCTGCATCCTGTGGGCATCTGCTCTGTGCCTTGTTAACTTTTGCCTTCCTGATCTCATCTCGTCCTCCAAAAACCCACTCTACGGGTGAAGAACTGAGATACTGGGAGGCGAAGTGACTTGCCCAAGGTCAACCAGCTGGGGAGCGGCAGGGCTGAGACTGAGGTGGGGCTTAGTGACTGCATCGTCCCAGTTCCCGGCAGGGCTCTGTACCACTGCCTGCGGCACGGCAGGAAGGAAAGGAGGGAGACACAGGACTGCTGACCTCGGAGCCACACAAAGATCTAGTCCAGCCCCTGTCATCCTCACCTGACGAAGAAGCTGAGGCCAAGGGAGGGGAAGCAATGTCCCAAAGGCCTTTGGTAACACTCCATGCAACACCCAGGCCCACCCTTCCCCTGCCCCAGGTGGGTGCCCACCTCCCTCCTGGCCTTCCACACCCCGAACGCCCCTACCTGATGTCCCCCTCACCTCTGGTCCTCCTCGGGAGTGTTGGCTGACAACAACGACATGACCATGGACTTGCCTGTCCCCTGGAGGCCCAGGACGCCGACCACCAACACATCAGTCTGATCCAACAGGTACTGGGGGAAGACGTAGGAATGTGACCATCAGAAATCTGTCAGTTGCCGGAGTGAGACGGGGGGCCCCAGAGACCTCTGAGGCTCATCGACCTGCCTTGTCAGATACGAAGAAAAACTTCTATGGCTTCTGTGTGTGTGTGTGGTGGTGGCGGTGGGGGTGGGCTATGTGGACTGTTCTGGACACAGAGAACATCATCTGTGAGAGCTCTAAAGTAGAAAAGAGCCTGCCGTGGTCAAGAAGCTAAGAGGAAGTCTGTGGGCTGGAACACAGTTGGCCAAGGGAAGCCTGACCTTGGGGAAGAGAAGGTGAGAGGCACAGGAACGGAAGGACAGGTCATGGATCAGACGTGGTGAGCGAGGCTACTGGAGGGGACCACTGGGAGGCCTTCTGCTTCAGGTGGGGAGGCGTGAGAACGGGCACTGTGCGTGGGAAGGGAGATTCGTCCACCCAGGCTCTGGTCTGTGGGCTTTAGTTAGGAGTCCCGGAAATTCCTGAGACCTTTGCCTCCAGGCAGCCAGCTGTGCTGACTTTCACCACCAGGGGGCAAAAGAGACCCTCTTCAAGGAAAACGGATTTGCCTCAACTGAGGCTGTTGTGCCTTACACTCATCTGAAGAGCTTTAAAAAAAAAAAAAAAAAAAAAAAAAGGGCAGCTAATCCTAGACCTAACTACAGACATACTAGAGTATCCAGGGATAGCCCTGTTCAAAGTGGGAGACACTGACCACCTGTGGCTATTTAATCAAAATGAAACAAAAGACACTCAGTTTCCTCAGTTGCACTGGCCACATACGGACGTATGTGGGTAAGGGCCCAAGGGCCACACACAGGGATAGTGGCGACCATACTAGATGGTGCAAACACAGAGCATTCTCGTCACTGCAGAGTTCCACCTGACAGTGCGGAAGGGGAGGGCCTGGATACCGGTTCTTTTTTTTTAAAGCTCCTAGTTGATATCCACGTGAGGGTGGACAGAGAGAGGTGGCAGGGACCAGGTAAAAATGGGCCCAGCACGCTGTCCTCCTAAGTCCAGGCAGCTAGAGAAGAGGAGGGAACACAGCTACACACCTAGGACAAGTGGAGCAGGGGCGCGATGTGACAGGTCTGGGGGGAAGAGCAGCAGAGGAGCGGAAATGAAGACTGGGAGAGTGGACGTGGGTGTGACAGTCCAGAAATGCGAGGTCTGATCCAGAGCAAGGGCTGCTGGGATGGCAGGACCTCTGGGGAGTGACATTCAAACCAGTTAACACTGGTACCACACGGGTTCTGACCGATGAGGAGGGGTACTGGAGGGCCCAGGAGGCTGCCCCACTGTGGGGTGGTGCAGGGGATCCCAGGCATCTGGGTGGGGGGCTAGGGGAGTACCTCCTGGCCAACCAGCATCAAAGTATTTCAGTATCACCTGCCAGCACCGCTGAGCTAGCATAAGGGACAGAAATCCAGCCCCGGCCAGGTGAGAACCTTCTGCTCCATCCCAGCTCACGGCTCCAGCTGCCTGAAAGCGTCTGGCCTGATGGTGCCCCCCAGGATGCTGGGGGCAGCGGGTGGAGGAGGCAAGGGCACTGGACCTCAAGCAGGGAGAGCCCCCCATACCTCAATGGCACTGTCGCACCAGTTCATCTGGTCATCCACCAACTTGATGCTGTGCTTCATGCGCTCCGGGGGCAGCAGTTTGGCCTGGCCCACGACAGCTGGCGACAGGAGAGAGCAGGGGACAGGGGATGCGGTGAGGGTCTGCGGGTGAGGGGGCTCCAGCTCCCAGGCAGGCCGTGCCCGGCCCCAACTCACGATCCATGGCTGCCGGCGCGGCAGGGCCCATGCCCCGGTTCTGGATCTGGTACACAGGCTGTGTGGGTCTCTGCCCCTCCTTCTCCCCCTTGGGTGGCGCAGGGGCGGCGGGAGGTGGGGGGGCGGAGCCCTCAGGGGTTGAGGCAGTGGTGGTGGCCGCAGGCCCTTTGCCCTCCTCCCGGGGTTTCATGAGGACGATGGGCTTCTCCAGAGGGCTTGGGGCAGGCGGGGCCGCGGGCGCTGTAGGAGGTGGTGGCTGCTTTGACTACGGGGGTGATAAGGGGCCAGTCAGTGGGACAGATCCTCACCTAACTGCTCCTGGCCTCCCCTCCCGAAGATTCCATCTTCCCTGCTCACCCGCTCTGCTGGAGGCTTGGAGAGGATGATGGGGGTTTTCTGCATGACCGACGTGCTTGTCTCTTCGCTGCCATCCTGTGGTGATGGAGGGCAGTTACTCACGGATGGCTCCCCTACCTCTCCAGGCTGCTCCCGAAGGCCTTTATGTGCCCGGTACTATCTACATGCCTCCACATACTAATTCTCTCAGTCCTACCAACAGCCCTGTGAGATAGACACTATTATTAGCTCCATTCTACAAATGAAGAAACTGAGGCACAGAGAGGTTAAGTGGCTTGCCCAAGGTCACACAGCCAACAAGCAATGGAGCCCCCATTTGAACCCAGGCCTCCTGGCTCCAGAACCACGCTGTCAGCCACTCTGTCTGGCTGCCTCTGACGGACAAGCTAAGATGGAAGGAGCTGGGCTCTGGAGCCAGACAGATCTTGGTTTGAAGCTGCCCCGCCTCTTGTGGTTGTATGAACCTGGGAAGGAAGCCCCCTCACTCAGGCCCATTTCCTCACCTGGTGAAAGGGGCTCAGAACTCCTTCCTCGCAGGCCTATGATGAGGCTGAGAGGAGAAAGCCCTCAACTGTCCCTGTGGCTGACACTGCAGGTGCTCATCCTGAGAGGGGCCGGAAGCACATGCTGGCCTGACCCTCTCCGTCCCAGCCCTGCTCCTGCACCAGCCACACCTTGCCCTCCTCGTGCCTCTTTGGACTCATCCCGACTCTGCTTACAGAAGGGGAGAGACTGAGCTTGAGTTCTCTCCTTTTCTGGGTCCCTGAGTCACCTGGGGAGAGTCTCGGCCTCTCACTGGGTCTGCTCTTCACCCACACACTGAGGACACTTATTTAAGTCCTGTTCCCTTCACTGGCCTCTGGAGAGGAGGAAAGGAAAAGACGATGTGAAAGGGCTTCGCAAAGGCCAGCAGTGCGAGAACTGCAGGAGAGGCTGTAGGCTCCCAGGCCGTGGAGGAGCAGATGAGACCCGGGCCCGAGGCTGTGGGGCAGAGACGATGACGGCCAGGAGACAGACTCGGGAGGCACAGTGGACAGCACTGGGGCCTGACGGCGTGGGGCGGGCTGGGGAGGTGTCTAGGATGGGGCCCAAGGGGCTGTCACTGATACAGGAAGGAAGACATATGGCCGGAAGACGCTGAGGTCAGCAGGGGACACAGAGGTCGTGAGGAGGCCACTGGCCATTTAGGAGGCGGCCAGAGCTCGGCAGCAAAGGCAGAAACAAAGACAAGAGATATGGGAGCTGCTGGTGCGGGATGGAAGCGGAAGGTGTAGGCAGACGGGAACGGTCCCCAGAGGATGTAATGTGCAAGGAAGAGAGACGGTCCTCACTGTGCCGTGACCCGAGAAGGAAGAGCCGGAACCAAGCGCACTGTGAACAAACTCTTCTTCACGCTTGCACTTAGGGCTCAGCAACGGGTCCCAAGGGCTCCGTTCCTCCCCGCACCATCAGCTCTCAGAGTTGGGCAGGGCCCTGGACAAAGAACCCAGGGGCAGGTGCTGGCAGTAAGCCACCCAGGCACAGGAGGAGAGCAAGGCAGGGCCTGGGCCCACCCGCGGCTGCCGGCTCCCAGGCCGGGGCGCCCCCCACAGCAGGCAGATGCTGCAGCACTCGAGGCTTAGCTGGCCCCAAGCGTACTGACTCGGTGCCTCTGGGTCAGTCCGTCCCCCTCAGAGGCTCATTTTCCTCGTTAGTGCAAATTGGACCTATCCTGGGTCCGACTTCATGGGGCGGCTGTGAGGGTTCAGGGAGGTCCAGGGCCGCAGAGGCCTTTGCATGGTGCCAGCACACTATGGCTGCTCAACAAGCACAGACCGCTGCCGTCACCATCAGACACGAGCTCGTGGCCCCTCTCGCTCAAACTCTCCAACGCCAATTTCTTTGGTGAAATTCAAAGTTCTCTCCGAGCCCCACCAGGCGCTACGGGATCCGGCCCGTCACCTCCTGACCTTATCTTCTATCACCCACCCTCCCTCCTTGTCCACTGCAGCCGTGTGGCCTCCCAGCCACTCCCTGCACACACCAGCTGCTTTGCAGTGGCTGTGCTTTCAGGCTAGAATGCTCTTCACTCAGAGTCTGTCCCAGCTTGTTCCCTCACCTCCTTCGGGTCTCTGCTCAAAACCCGCCTCCTCAGAGAGGCCTTCTCTGGGCACTCCACCTAAGGCAGCCCCCTTTATCTCTACCCTCTTCCTCGAGGGCAGCCCGTTTTGTCCACCGACACATCCCCAGCACCTAGATTAGTGCCTGGCACGTGGCAGGGGCTCAGGAAACACTTGTGGAATGAGCGGATGCGTGAACGCTGCCGTTGGGCGCGGACGCTCACCCGTCTCTCTCTTTCCCACGGTGCGATGTAGTCCCTCTCCCGACCGCCAGGCCCAGAGAGGTTCTGGGGGCCGCCGGAGCCAGGCTCCTTCCACCGTCGCCGCCGCTCTATCCCGTAGAGCCCAGGCTGACTGTGCCCAGACTCAGACATGGTCACCTACAGAGAAAGAGGTCAATCCCAGGGTGAAGAGCATCCCCCCGCTCAACGTGGCTCACTCTGGACTATAAGAAGGCCCTTCTTTCCAGAGAGCTCTGGAGCTGTGGCAGTGACTGCCAGCTGGCTCCCAATATCCATTCTTCACTTCTTTCAAAAAAATTAAACCCTCAGTTCTGAGCTGGGTACATGGCTATCCAGAATACACTTCGCAGCCTAGTTTGCAGTTAGGTGTGGCCATGTGACTAAGTTTTTTCTGGCCAATGGTATGATACTAGACATGTGTTCTGGCAGTTTTCAGATATTTTCCTTCATAGTCACTGGCACGTGCCTTCTGCCCCTTCCTCCTGCTGGCTGGAAGGAATGTGGGTGTGGAGGCTGGACCTCAAGCAGCCATCTTGGACTGTGAGGCAACTTAATGGAAGGAAGGCATGGTAGAACAAGATATAAGTTTTGGGAGTCCCCTATTAACCTCGAATTGCCTACCTCTGGATGCAGTCAGAAACAAATACACTCCTGTCTCTTACTTATAGCTCATACTATTCCCAACTATTAACCACTTTGTCCCAATATAAATATAACTCATATGGGCAGGGTCACATAAAAATGGGACATTCTGTTTCCCAAAATGCAGCAAGGCATTTCCTCACAAATCAGTAACATGACCCTCAGTCTGACAACTTCTCTTTTGATTACCCATTACTGGCACAGGTGGGGATGAGGCTCCAGCATTCAGAGGCCTGTTGAAAATAGGTGTCTGCCTACATTTCAGGGTCTGTTTACCTTTCATTCCTGATAGTCTGCACTCCAAGGTCCATCAGTGTTTAAATTAATCTAAGATGTTATAAAATGTATGGCTACCTATGTGACCCAGCCCCTGTCGTTTAACTATCTGTTTACAGGTCCCTAGGGGGCTTCCCCATGTCAACCTGCAAAAACAGAAACCAGTCTAAGAGGCCAAGCTTTTATTTGGGATCAAAGAATTGTAATTTGGGGAACACAGATTCAGGTAGAAACCCAAATAGCATCCCCCTAGGAAATAAAAGTCAGGGGCCTTTGAAGGGAAGTTGAACTACAAAGAATTTTAATCGGAGTTGGAGGCAGACAGCTAGTCTTGGCTAAACACTGACTATTGACTCCATCTTCAGAAAGTCCACGGTTCTCAGTCTTTGCGATCAGGATGTCGGTTCTCCTGCCGACTTCTCAAACAATTGCTTGTAAAACAATTGCTCTTTGGGCCCAGTCCAAAGGTTCAGCCCGGCCCAAGGGTCAAGACAGCAGGGCAGTTTCTCTGGAAAGGTGGCTCTGACTCATTTGAAAATGGCTCCACTAAGTGAATTTTGACACCCTGCTGTTTACACATCACCTAGGGCAGGCTGAGTACTTAAGAGTCTGCTTGCAGGACGAGGAGGCCCTCAGCTGTAGCTCACAGGTCAAGGTGGCGAACCGCAGCCCGTGGACCAAATACGGTCTGCCTTCTGTTTTTTGTAAATAAAGTTTTATTGGAACACGGGCCCGACCATCAATTTACAAAGTGCCTCTGGCTGCCTTCCTGACTCAACAGCAGAGGTGAGCAGATGAGACAGCCCGAGTACAGCCTGCAGAGCCTAAAATAATTATTCTCTGGCCCTTTCCAGAAAAAGTCTGCTGATCCCTGCTTACCAATTCGTGCCTGTTAAATGATTTTACAAAATCCCCTCCACCCCCCACCCCAGTGTATAGCGACAGGAGCAGGTCCCTGCAAGAGACTCTTCCCCCAGAATGAATGTCTGTTGACAGGAGGATGCAGGGGTGATTCTGCCAGCCAGGCAGGGGCCGCTCCAGCTCCTCACTGCGCCACCAGACCTGCCCCGAGCCACGACCTGGGCTGAAGCCCGCCTCCGGAGACAGAGGACGAGGCCTGTCTAGGATGCTTACGGGAAATGATTCACTGAGCCCTTAAATGACTGTTTACAGCTCGGCTGGAGCCCCTTCAGACCCTGGGACTCTTCCCTCCTGTGCAATTAAGCGTCTGCCTGCACATTATTCTGGAGACCTCCCCAGCGCTTAAATGTCTGTTCTCCTGCCTCCATGGGGCTTCTGCCCCACCCTAGTGTCTGTTTACACACCCACAGGGACCCCCTTCCCATGCAAATAAGCCTCCTTTTGTCCTTTATTCTGGGAACCTCCACAGTATTTGAGTCTACTTTACAGCCCCTGTGGGGAGCTCCCCAGAACTGAAAAAGAGTCCACCGGCACACAACCTGGGGACCCCCAATCTTGTTTCCAGGCTCCTTTGGGGCTTCCCTTAAAACTTACAAAGCCAGTCTATTTCGGACTCTCAGGGTCACCTCCCAGCCCTCAGTCCTTCAGCATCTCTTAATACACCCCTTTGGGGGCTCTCCTCGAATCTAAGCGTCTATCTGCCAATCACGGGGCGGGGGGAGACCCCCCCCAGTTCCCAACTCCGGATGGACGCCCACCCTCAGGAAGCACTCGCCCACCTCGGGGCTCAAGAGCCTGACACACACTTAAGGTCTCCAGCACTTACACGTATTTACACATCTCTACATCTACAGGCTCCCACACGGGGCCTCCCCCGGAGCTCGGGGGTCCGTCTACACATTCTTCAGGGCGTCTGATTACAGGCCTCCCGCGGGGCCCCTACAACGAGAACCTCTGTTTACACCGTCCTTTCCGGCCACTTCACAGCCCTCACTCTCAGGCCCTCCCACTTCTGAAGCTCCTAGGCACACGGGCTCCGCCTCCGCCCACCCGGGATTCATCGGGTCCCCACTCGGCGACGCCCACCAGCCCACCCGCCGGGCGGCCCCGGGACCGTTGAACGGCCGAGGAGGGGGCGGGCCCCTTACCTAAGGCGGCTGCTGATTGGTTCCCGGGCGCGAGCTCTCGGTGACGGGGCGGGGTGAGGGCGGAGAAGGTCCACCACAAGCCACCAGCCTGTAAATGGCGTGTGGGGGGCCTGGGAGCACGGGGTAGAGAGGGAGAGAGCGAGCACCGTCACTCCGGAACCGGTCTGGGCATCCCGGAAGGCCGGCCCGAAGGAGGAACGGGAGCGGGAGGTATCGCGGGGCCAAGCTGAGCTCAAAGCCCACGGGCTGCTGGCCCAGCGCATGCGCCGCGGGGTGGGCGCGCGAGAACTGAGCGTGAGCGTCGGGCCGCGCATGCGTGGATGGAGGCGGTTGGCCTCAGTACGCATGCGGGTTACGGAGGGAAGGCGCTGCTGCTCCGCCTCAGTGCGCGTGCGCGTCGTTGGGGCTAAGCGTGGGCGTGCCGAGAAGCGGGAGCGAGGGCCGCTCTGGAGATTTCAGGTTCGAGTCCCGCCTCGGCAGTGGTGATGGCAGGATGCGGTGGGGTGGGGCGGTAGGGCGGAATCCTAGTGTCCTGGGCTGAGTGAGTGCTGAGACCACAGGAATGAATCAGGCCTGGCGTTTGCGCTGGAAGAGATCCCAGCCTGTGGAGGGAGACGGCCAGGGGATCAAATCACATAGGCGAGGGCGCGGGTCCGGTTGGACCTTGAAGGGCGGCCGAGGGCACCCCAGGCGGAGGGTACCGAGGGAGAAAAGTTCAGACTGGCTTGGACCTAGAGTTCCCCCGGGATGGGAGTTGAGGCAGTGGAGGTCAGATCCCCAAGGGCCTCTAGTGTCGGGCTTCGTCCTGAAGGCAGGGGAGACGCGGACTGGTGGGGACAGGACCACGTATTAAATCTCTCGGGGGTCGCGGTGGAGGGGGAATCCAGTCAAGGGATTTAAACGCCTGCGGGCGAAGCCCTGTGCGCACCAAAGGGAAATTGCAGGCGGAGGTCGCTACCCGCTTATAGCGCATGCCCAGTCCAAAGGCTGGGCCGCTTAGCTGGGGCCGGTGGTCTCCAGTGGGAATGAGAGATTGTTCAAGAGAAGAGAGAAATAGAAATAGAATCATAGATATATAAGTGAATGAGGAGTTTACCACTTTTCGCTTGAAATCTTATTAAAAGTATTTTTTGAAATTATATTTGAACGGGGAGTACATGTACCTTCTGACAAAATTCAAGCAGCCAGTGGGGTACACCATAAAAGTAAGTCTCCTACTGTGGTTCCCATATTCCGTTCCTAAAGCACCGGTTCCCAGTTTCATTCTGGATCTACTGTCAGAGCAAAGCATTGTCGTTAACAGCCTGAGTCTGGGTTCCTGAATCAGGCCGCTGACCTTGGCCCAGTACCTTACCCCTCTCGGCCTCGATTTTCCCATTTGTAAAATGGAGATGCTGGCACCTTGTGATGTAACTGGCAGAGTTAAATGGGTGGAGGCACAGGACAGTGCCTGGTGCACAGTAGCGCTATATGTTGTCCTTATTTTGTGATTTACGATGATAACGGTAGTGGTTGGTTCAGAGCAGCCACCTCCCCTCCACGCCTCATCCCTGCTGCCATTTTCTGGGCACCGGTGCCAGCTGGAGCCATTTCTTCGCACTGCCACAGGCTGGGTGGAGAATCCTGTTGTTGATGGATTCTCCAGAAGTTTGGGGGTGTTCAGTGGAGATAACATGTGACAGGCCATCTTTGTATTATGTCTGTCAGTGTCCCTTTGTAGCATCTTCACTCAGATCATATCTGTGTGGTGGGTTTTCTTTGAACCTGTGAACCCGGAGCATGCCAAGCGGAGCGTGCCAAACTTAACCAATGCGCCACCGGGCCAGCCCCCGTATCTATTTTTCTTATCTGAATTTCTCAACCCCTGCTCACCCTCCATGCCACTTTCTCATCTGGGCAACCCTCAGAGGTGGAAACGCCTTAAAAAGGGAAAAGGAGGGGCGTGGCATTGACCATGGGCTCCCTGACCCAGGGTCTGTTTTATATACATCACTGCAACCTCCCCTTCTCCCCATTTAACAGATGCAGAAAATGAGTGCAAGAGAAGAAGGGCCTTGCTGAAGGCCCCATAGCCAGGAAGCAGCAGGGCCTGGATTCAGACCCAGTCCTGTCTCACTCCAGGGCGAGCCCACGTTTTTTCCCTGGCACCGGGCAGCCTGCCTGGTGGTGAGTCAGTGGTGCGGTCAAGCACCCAGAGAGCCGCCTTTTCTCTTCTATTATTGGCATAGCCTGCCGTTGTGTGGATGTACCGTACTTCATTTAACCATTTCTTATTGATAAACGTTTTGGCTGTTGCTGAACTTCTGCTCTTACAAACATTTGCTGCCGTGAAATCCTTGTACATCTGATTGCATGTATGTGGTAGTACTCTCAGTCGAGCCGGAGTTGCTGGGTCAAAGAAAACGTGCAGTGGGAACTTTGAGAGCCATTGCCGAATGATCTGTTCATCTCGATTCATTTCTCTGTTCATTTCATTCATTCTTTCATCTGTTGAATGAATAATGGGACTCTAGTCAACTGCCAGGCACAGCGGCAAGCTGGAGTGCCTGGAGTAATTTTCTGGACAGAGCACCTGCCCTCTGGGAGCAGATATTCTAGTGGGGTAGATGACGTCAGGTAAAAGATGCTTGGAAGAAAAGGAAATCAGGATAAGGGGACTGAGAGTGACAGAGGTCACGGAGTGACAGGTGGTCAGAGAAGGCTGCTCTGAGGAGGTGACATTTGAGAAGAGGCATGAAAGAAGGTAAGGAAGTGAGTCATTTGGAGATGCTGAAGAACAGGAAGTGGAGAGACCCCCCCAAGGTGGAGGTGAAGGTGGAGTGGGCCTGGCTCTTTAAGGACTGGGAAGGTGACCAGAGGGGCTGGAGAGAGCTAGGGGGAGGGAAGCAGGATTATTTAGGGATGGAGCTAGAGAGGGGCTAGGTTACATGGGTCTTGTAGGCCATGCCGAGGGCTTGGGAATTTACTTGAGTGTAACAGGAAGCCACTGGAGGGAGGGCCCTGAGCAAGGACCAGTGGGTTGTGATGTATGTTTCATAAAGATTTCTCCAGTGAACACCAAAAGTTCCTAACAGCGTTGGCTGTGGAGGTGAGGGTCTCAGATCAGAGCTGTGAGGAAGACTTTTTAAAGCCTTTTAGGTTTTTGAACCACGTGACTATTATAATCTATGCCCAAAAGAAGTTAAATGAAAGCAGTGCGGGTCGCTGGGAGGAGGATGGCCCTCGGGCCGGGCAGGAGTACAAGCAGGAGGTGAGGAAGCTGGTGTCCCTGCCTGGGCGGGAGATGGTGGTGACTCAGGGAGAGGGTTGTGGGAGAGGAAGCATGAGTCAGGGATGAAAAGTGATGCCTTTTACCAAGATGGGGAGGAGGAGCCTTGCTAGGAAAGGCTTTGAACTTCTTAACTTGGAGATGCACATTGGACATCAAGTAAGTGGTCCTAGTCGGGGGGAGAAGCCAGGGTTTGTAGACACAGAATTTTTACTGACTTTTAAAGACATACACAAAGGTTAACATTATGATATAAAGAGCCTCCACATACCCATTACCCAGTATTGACAGTAATCTATATTTTACTTGTCCTGTTTCTTCTGTTTCCTCCTGCCACACATAAGCACACTTTGTCCTGGAGTTTCCTTCTTTTTTTTTTTTTTTTAAGCAAATCTCAGATGTCGTGTCATTTTATCAATCGCTATACATGTATGCTAAATTTTGGAGCTGTTAATATATAGATGATATTTAAAGCCCTGAGTTTCACTGAAACCATCCAGGCTGAGGGGGTAGAGAAAGCAGAGTAGGCCGTGGGGCCTCCCACATTTGGCGATCCGTGAAATTACCAGCATTTTAGAGAGGGGCTGAGCGGGAGCAGGAACATCCAGGAGAGGAGATGACCTGGTGCCAAGGGAACAAAGGGTTCCAGAGAGAAGGTTGACACCAAGTATGTTAATCTGAAAATAAGGTGATGGATTAGGGAGCAGAGGTGGGGCAGTAGCTAGAGGAGGAGGTAGGGTCCACGGTGAAGAAAACAACTTTTTTATCCCCCAGTCTAACTATGTTACAGAAACTTCTCAGTGTTGTAGTATAGATTCTGCAAGAAGAAGTTTATAGATTAGACTTATTTCTCTTTTTCATTATTATTTTTTTTTTTCCTGCTTTTTCTCCCCAAATCCCCCCAGTACATAGTTGCATATTTTAGTTGTGGGTCCTTCTAGTTGTGGCATGTGGGACACCGCCTCAGCATGGCCTGATGAACGGTCGGTGCCATGTCCCCACCCAGGATCCAAACCCATGAAACCCTGGGCTGCTGAAGCAGAGCCCGAGAACTTAATCACTCGGCCACAGGGCTGGCCCCTACACTTATTTCTCTTTAATCTTTTTTTGGTGAAGGGTAACTTAAATGTGGAAAAAGGCATGAAGGGCACAGATCTTAAGGCTACAGGTCACTAAATTTTTGTAAATATGCATACTTGTGTAACCACTAAGCAGGTCGTGATAGAGAACATTTCTAACACTCCAGAAATTTCCCTGTGCCTTTTCCCTGTCAGTTCCCCCACTCCAGAAGCAGCCACGGATCTGATTCCCGTCCTGCCCTTGGCCTTCACATAAGTGAAACCTCACAGCAGGCCTTCTGTGTGTCTGGCTTCTTTAGCTCTGTCTGCCTTCCGTGTTGTTGCAGGTAACAGGAGTTGGTTCCTTAAGAACTTTCAAAGGCTTTCCTACTGGGTATTTTTCATGCTGGCTATTTTACAGTATCTAAAACAAAGGCTGGGTTTCAGTTCCATATGGTTTGCAGTTTGGTGAATACAGAGCCAACTTTAAGGATAATGGAGGATCGCAAGTTCTTCAAGTTCCAGGGGTTTCTTCTTTTGTTTTGTTTTTAAGCTTGTAAACGAGAGAAATTTATTTCTCGCCGTTCTGGAGGCTGGAAGTCTGCGAACAGGGTGCCATCATGGTCAGAGGAGCAGGGTGTTTCTGAGCTGGGACAAATGACAACATGTTTGTCTGCTGATGGGAGCGAAATCGGGAAAATGGACCAGGAGATGTGGAAGTCGGGCCCTCAAGGAGGCGAGGGGGGTGCAGACAAGGTAGAGTGGAGAGAGGCGGGTGGAATTGAATTGAAGCCGGGCCAGCTTGTCCTGGGAAAAGCAAGTTTGACTATGTGACATCTCCTCCAAATTGTAAAAAACCGCTCTCCTGGTTTTTATGCGTTGGCAGCTGTTCCACATAGCATCAAAGCTCAAAACAGGTCTTTGGACTGCCAGTTTCGTGTTGATGTCGATGATATGGCTTCCTTTATGGACCTTAATAAAGAGCTGAACAAACACAGGCGATGTTTGTTCTCAGTGGTTGGGGCAAGAGGGAGAGGAGAGCGGTGGGTAGTTAAGACAACGAATGTTTGGGAAGGAAGAGGAGCCCGTGGCGGGAACAGCTGTGATGCTGTGATTTATAATAAATATATATTTGGTCTTTGTACCCCATTTCTGGCACAGAACTCCTAAAACGCTTGGAATTTCCTGTGATGAGAGCAATCAAGGCGTCTTTTGTTATGTTAATGAGGCGACTTGGAAAGCACCTCGGTCACCTAAGGTTGGGGGCTGGTTGCCAGGGGTCCCAACCAGGTACCTCAAGGGTTGGAATTTTCAGTCCCACCTGCCCCTGCACCTCTGGGGAGGGGAGAGGGTCTGGAGGTTGAATCGATCGCCTATAATAGCCACTGGTTTAATCAATCGTGACCATGTAATGACGCCTCCGTAAAAAGCCCAAAGGGATGGAGGGCGTCCAGGTTGGTGAACTTGTGGAGATGCAAGGAGAGTGGCGGCTCAGAGAGCAGGGAAGCTCCGCGCCCTTTCCATACCTTGCCCGATGCATCTCTTCCATCTGGCTGTTCTGAGGTACATCCTTTTATAATAAACTGGTACGTGAAATGTTTCTCAGTTCTGTGAGCCATTCTCGCAAATTAATGGAACCCAAGGAGGGGGTTGTTGGAACCTCCAGTCTATAGACAGCCGGTCAGAAGCACAGGTGGCAACCTGGACTTGCCACTGGCGTCTGAAGTGGGGGCAGTCTTGTGGAACTGAGCCCTTAACCTGTGGGGTCTGATGCTATCTCCAGGTAGACGGTGACAGAATCGATGGAACTGTAGGACATCCTGCTGGTGTCGGAGAATTGCTTGGTGTCGGGGAAGGCGTCACAAGTCAGACTGGGTGCAGAACAGTCAGCAACCAGGGTTTCTTGGTACTTTGCTGCAAGCCTGTTTGCTGTAGACATCTTTGCCACGAGTATTTTCGCTGCATAACCACTTGGCCTTATGGCAATTTTGCTGTAAAAGATAAAAATCACGAAAAATAAAAGAGGGCCATTCATTCCAAAGGACACAACAAAACGTGAAAAAGATGAATAACAAAATTAAAAGGACTTTATTGTGAAATACAAAAGATTTGAATAGGTTTAAAATATGTGTCTGGAGATTCACGGCAGTCCTGCCCAAAGAACCAGTTTTATTTTGTGTGTGTGGATTGCACCTCACTAAGCACCTTCCTTTGTTCCGTGGGACATGTGGGTTCAACTCTGCCCCCTTGAAGAAGAGGCCCTCGGCCCTCTTCTCCTCCTCCAATATAGTGTGATTCAAAATAAGAAACAACTCTTGGGGCAAATCATCGACACGGTCAGCTCGATGAAGCCATCAGTAAGACACTGACTGGAAGAAATGCCAAGTATTTTAGACCGCTACCGTCACCACCATGTCTGCAGGTCACTGTGGAGACCACTCTGAGAGCTAGCCAAGATTTATAGCATATAAAAATGGGAGGAACTGTGAGAACTTCGTCAATGGAGAAGTGAAACCAAACTGGAAAAAAAAGACAAAACTGTCAACCAGTTATGTTCTTTTCTTTTATGGCGGTTGATTCGTCAACGGAGAAATAAAAGGAAAAAAAAAATACCCAAACCGTCAAGCAGTTATTTCTTTCTGTTTTATGGCAAAATTGCCTTACAGCCCATTAGTTAAGCTACGAGAATGGTTCCGGGGAAGACATGGCAGCCCAGACAGGGAGGGGAACTGGGGTGGGGCTGGAGCCTGAAGGGCCCACAGGTGAGGCCGTGGCTCGATGAACTCAATGGAGCAGTATTCTGCAGTGAAAAAGAGTGGGCAGCCGGGTGGACCTCACAGCCACTGCAGGGACCCTTCAAGGTTCAAAGTCAGGAGAACAGAATCAAGATAGAGGTCAGGATGGGGCTGTCCCCGTGGCCGAGTGGTTAAGTCTGTGCGCTCCGCTGCAGGCGGCCCAGTGTTTCGTTGGTTTGAATCCTGGGCACGGACATGGCACTGCTCATCAAACCACGCTGAGGCAGCGTCCCACATGCTACAACTAGAAGGACCCACAACAAAGAATATAAAACTATGTACCGGGGGCTTTGGGGAGAAAAAGGAAAAAATAAAATCTTTAAAAAAAAAAAAAAAGATAGAGGTCAGGATGGTGTTTACTGGGGACAGAGGAGGGTACTGGCTGCGAGGGGCATGAGAGCTTTTAGGGGGCTGGAAACGTCTCGCTTGAGCCGAGTGGTGGCTGCTCAGGTGAGTACATTTGTGAAAATCCATTGAGACTGCATTTAAAATTTGTGTGCTTTATGTAAAACAGATCTCAATAAAAGGGAAAATGAGCTGGGCCTGGGAGCTAGACTTTGACACAAGGGTAGGTGGGAGCCATGGAGGGCTTTTGAGCACGGGAAGGGCCCAGTCAGGTCTGGGTGTCAGAAAGGTCCTCAGGGGCCATGTTTGGAGGGTGGGGGGCGCGGTGCATGGAAGGGAAGAGGCCAGAGCTTGGCCCTGCCTCTGCTCCTGACTGGCTCTCTAACCCTGGTAAGCCACCACCCCTCTCTGGACCTCCTTGTCCCCACCCAGGCTCCTTGTGGGAGTGGAGGCAAAACAGAAATAGGAGAGGAAAGGAGCCAGAATTACTGTGACACTGAGTCCCTCTGGCTGAGACCCCTCTGGCTCATGTCTGTGGCTTCAGCCCCTGGGGCAGGGCCATCAGGAAGTACTGATCTGGGAAGGGGTGTCAGGACATGTGGCCCCCAGAGGAGAATGGGGCCAGCAGGCAGGGCAGACTGAGATCTTTCAGAACATCTCTCACGTGTTCTCCTAGTTTCGTAGTCAAAAGCCCCTTGTCACCAATTCCTACCTTGTCTCAGCGGAAACCTACGTGGTGGAAGGTGAGGTGCTTCAGGCCACCCCGGGTATTCAGTGTGATCATTCGGGGCTAGTCACCGAGTCCCTGCGTGGGACACTGAAGACGTACCACTGGGCAAAAGCGAAAATAGTGTCATGACCTCTGAGCATCTGAATGGGCCAGCTGGCTAAGTGCTGGCTCAAATCCCAGCTCCCCCACCTCTTTGCTGTGGCTTTGGCCAGGTTTCTTAATCTCTCTGTGCCTCAGTTTCCTCATCTGTGAAATGAAACCAACAGTACCCACTTTGCGTCTTTTCATGGAGATTCTATGAGGTCATTTATATAAAGGGCTTCACGTGGTGCATGGTGCAGTAAATATTATCGTGATGGAAACCGGTTCATGGGGTTACGGGAGCTTCAGAGAGGGCTTCCTGGAGGAGGGGACATCTAAGCGAAGGCCTAAAGGAGGAGTGGGAAAGAGCTTGCCAGCTGAGGAGGGGTGGGACGAGGAGAGTGGTCCCTGAGGAGTGAGTTTCAGGGGAAGGCGTCCTGCAGGGGGAGGGAGCTGGAAATGCCTGCACAGGTCCTGTCCTGTTCCTGTCTCCTTCACCCCAGGTGGGTTGCATACAGAGGAAGAGCAGTGTGTGGCAGTGGGTGGCACAGGCCCCAGATTAGCTGTCAGGGCTGAGGGGCGAGGCTGGCTGTGGATTTGGAGGGAAATCCAAAGATAGCTCAGCAGAGGAGGATGACTCCTCTGACAGCCTGGCTTCCCCGAAGATCTGGGGAAGCAGGATGAATCAGCCCCGGAGTGGAAGGAAGCCGCTGTGGGAAGCAAGAGCCAGGGTTCAAGGCCCAAGGCCACTCTGCCTATGACTCACATCTGGCCACGCAGAGCGGGAGGGCTCAGCAGTGGGCAGGCCAGGTGGGAATCGCGCCCTGCAGCTCAGGCTCCCAGCCTCCAGGCCTGGCTCCTTTTGGAACCTCAGCTTCTGCATTTGTCCCGTGGGATGGGGTGGGGCGGGGGAGTGGTCGTGGGGATTTATGAAAAGGGAGCACAGAGCCGGGCATACGGTGGGACCTCTGGAGGCCCCCTCCCCTTTTCCTGTCTGAGTCCTAGCACGTAGGAAATGGGTATATGGGTTGGTTTGGGGTTCCTGTTAGTCTCCTGATGGGTGAACCGTCACCCTGGTTCTAGTGAGACGTGAGTAGAGGCGAAAGGGCAGCCAGGCACTGTCTGAAAGTCAATAGCAATAACAGAAATGATTAAGCTCGTATAGTTAGTTCTTACTAAATGCCGACCCTCTGTGCTACGCCCTGTTTTCATCTTCACAGCAGTTCCATGGGGAGGCGGCCCCATTTTACAGGTGAGGTAGAATGTTCAGAGAGGTCAAGCCCCTTGCCCTAAGCCACACAGCCTGCGGATGGCAGAGCCAGAATTTGGACCCCAATCTGCCTGAATTCAAAGCCCTCGTTCTCAGCTCCAGATTTGGAGTGAGGGGGCAGTCACAGAGGACTCCTTAGCCTACACAGCTGGGAGGGCACTTAGAGGAGGCCTCTGTTTTACAGATGGGGAAACTGAGGTTCAAGCAGAGCAAGGGCCTTCCACTGGATGCCTGCCCATTTGGAGAGTGGATATGTTTAGAAAGAAACAGCAAAGCTCCTGGCTTTAACATTTATTACAAAGTTTAAGAGTGGAGACTGGTGAGCTGCGCGCCCCCGTCCACCTCCTACCCGCCAGATCTTCTCTGCAGCTCTGGAAAAATGGTGTCCTCCTTGCTCTCCCGCCAGGGGGCACCGCCTCCTGCCTCATCCCAGCCTCAGGCCTGGCGCCTTCAGCTCTGCCATCCAGCCGTAACTGAGACACCCCAGGATCCTAGAGTCTGGGCCTCCAGTACCCTCCTTCTCTGGGACCCAGGAGTCCCAGCCCCCAGGCACCTCCCCTTCTAACTGACAGCTGGAGGTCGTCTATAGCAGCACACTGAGGGGGCTTTGGTCGAGGGTATGTGGGGTAGTGGTGACCATTTTCCCATTTGAGGCCCCAGGGAGGGGGCCACGGCTTCCCTCCTTCAGCCATGTCCCCACCAGCAGCCACAGCGAGTCAGCCTGCTCGAACGTGAGGCCCCTTCCGTCCTCACACTTGAGGTGCTTTGTTCGTGGGGCCGGGTCAGGAGTAGCAGGGAGGATGTCCTTGACCTCAATCTTGGGGAAAGAAAGTAGCCTGGTTCTTCCTCCATGGGTCCTGGGGAGACAGAGAGATGGATGGACAGGCAGGCTGGAAATCAGAGGGAGAGGGAGAGTGGGGACACCGGGGTGGAGGCAGACAGACAAACCAGCAGACAGAGGAGGAAGGAAGTGGTAGGTGTGTGGGCACTAAGAGACCGGGTGCAGACGGGCATTTGGACAGGGCTCAGGGACAGGCAGAGAGAGACGGAGGCCAAGCATAGAAGAGGTGGAGGGAGCAAGCTATGGAGGGTCAGCGAAGGGGAGAAGGAATGTCTCCTTCGCTGCCAGTCCAGCCTGAACTTGGAGGCCTTTCCCCTAGACAGCCAGAGCGGAAGAGGAAGCGTGGCCTTGTCTCCAGGCCCTACCCACCCCCTTAGCCACATAGGGTGCTGGCCACAGGCACCATTCCTCCAGGATGCTTGCCTGCCCAACTCCCAGCCCCCTCACCAGCTACGTGGCCTCCTGGCTGGGTTCTGGAAGCTGCTGCGGCCCCAGGGCGGTGCTAAGCAGATCCGTCAGGGTGTCCAGCTTCCCTGCCAGGGCGTCAATCCGCTTCTCCAGGGCCTGGTGGGAGCTGCTCACACCCAGCTGCAGGTCACACAGGATCATGTGCATCTGGGCAGAGAAAGGGTCTCGGCATCAGGGGCCTGGGGGACACCCCTCCCTGTCCTGCACAGTCAGGCAATGGAACCAACACTTCCTAAGTCCTTACCAGCCCTCGAGGATTATCCTCGATAATAAGTTTTCATTTCTTGACCACCTGCCCCAGCCCAGCTACTTGGCCAAGTGCGTTTCATGTATGGTTTAAGCTCCTTAAAGCCGTGGGGAGTGAGAATGCTGTTCCCGTGTGCACAGCTGAGGAAACTGAGGCCTGGAGCCGTTAATTGACATGCCCAAGGCAGTGCCAGAGCAATGTCTAGAACGTAGGTGCTCACGAAATTTCTGTGGCGTCGATGGATGCCTGGCTTCACAATCCACACAGCCCTTCGGCTGCCTTCTCAGACTGGGAGTCATGGCTTCATCCTTGGGGGGGGGGGTGAGCTTTCTGTGGGGATCCTTCAGTTCTGCGTTTGTGGCTCCATAATCTTTGCAAACGATCACCTGCCAATTCTGGCAGATCTGGGCCACCACTGCCTCACCAAGACTTGCCGTGCAGTCTAGGGACCTGCATCGGTGACTGTGTTTACCATGGCATTGGCGCCAAGGGCCACTGTTTGAATTGTCTCGGACTAATGAGAAAAAGCAAAGGCCACCGGATAAGCGAAGGCGCTGTGAGTCAAGCCAAGGGGTCCTGACATCACCACTGGCACACTGGCCGAGTCAGTGGTCTCGGCAGGAGGTGGGCAAGCTGAGTCACACCTGGGCCGGGCCAACCTGGGGCCCTGGCCTCCTGGCCCACTCTTTACAGTAGCAGCAGAGACTGATTTGTCTGAAACAATATCACCGTCTCCGTGTCAGGGTTTTTAATTTGTATTTTATTGGTTTTGCCATTTATGTTTGAACTTGGTTGGCAAATTTGCTTTGGTTTTATTGTTGTATGAAAGTCCTGGTTGGAAGGAATTTTATGTCTGTCCACACGTAAGAAACTTGACAATAAAAATAACTTAAAACCAAACACTGGAGTTCTTTGTACTGTTTCTGTTTTTTTTTAAGTTTAAAAGGGATCTGCACCTTCTGTGAGCTTAAGAAACGATTGCATCATTCATTCACTCATTCATTTATTCAGCCACAAACCTGGAATGAATGCCTGTGTGTGCCAGGCCCCTGCCAGCGGCCCCAGCCCCCCTCTTTTTCCAGACTTCCCCCCGCCCCGGGATCCTGGTACCTTGGAGATGTCCACCATCGAGTTCACTTGTTCCCGGAGCTTTCGGTGTTTCATCCGCACCTGGCGGAACCTGTGGGAAGAAGTGGGGGTCAGTTCTCCTCCAAGTGTGTTCCCCAGAAGCTGTATGAGCTTTGGGGCAGGATAAGGGGAGGAGAGACCCATGGAGACACAGTAGAAAGAGGAAAAGTTGCCAGGGAGTTGAAGGGGTGGTTGGGGGGGCCGGCTGCAGCCACGAGGCCACCTCCCTGGTGGACATCGGGGTACCCAGGCGCACAGACACTGAGACATGCAAAATAAACCGTCACGGACACACTGAGTCACTGTGACGGCCAGGCACTCACGTGCGCACACGCAGTGCAGGGAGGAGGCGACGTGGGCACAGGTGCACGTGGTGTGTGCGCACACAGAGCGGCCCTCACCTGTTGATGGCAGCCAGCAACCTGCACTGGTGCCTGCGGGTGGCTCCAGAGTCCTTCCTGCATGTGTGTTTATAAAACATCCAGGCTTCTTGCAGCACCCGGGCAGCCGACTCCTTCATCTGGGGGGGGGAGGGCACGGTGTCAGTGGACACAGACCCCTAAGCTCTGGGAAGAGGGGGATGGGCCTGGACTTCTGGGTCTTGAAGGAGGGGTGTGCTCTGGGTGCTGGCCGCCCACCCTCACCTCCTTGGCATACTGGATGTCCATCATGAAGTTGTGCACGTGCTTCTCTGCCTTATTAAACTCCAGCTTCCGGGCCACCACGGCCACCAGCAGGGCTGTGCAGCAGACGCCCTGTGGGCACAGCAGGCGCTATGACACGAGGGCTGTGGGGCTCCATGGGCCAGCCCCATGCCACCACCTCTCTCTCCTTGAAGCCCCCCGACAATGGCCACAGAAGGCAGGCAGGACCACCCCGAGTTGACAGACAAGCAGACAGGCTCAGCGAGGAGCACAAGGATCCCAGGGCTGGGATGGGTGGCGCCGGGGTCAGAAACCAAGCATCTGAGACCCAATCCTGTGCAGAGTATTCACACCACCAGAATGTCTTCTTTCATTAAGAGTATGATTGGAGGAAGGGGAGAAGGGCTGGTCGGGGCGAGGGGCAGACTTCAGGCTCCTGCGAGACCCCTGCTCACACCTAATTGGCCATCAGGTCACCGAGGGTGTGCCTCACCCTCTTTCCCACCCCCACAACCTCTGCCCATCCTCTCCCTCCTGGACCATCTCCAGCCTCCCACTCACCCCACCCTGACCCCAGAAAGATCTAACCCCCACTTAGGACACTGCCCCCCTCACCCTAATCTCCTTCTAGGCTCCCACTGCCCCAAACTTCTTAGCCCAGCTCTCAAGGCCTTCCAAGGTCCAGGCCTCTCTGCCTCTGCCCAGCCTCCCTCTCAGACAGCTCAGCCAAGGCCTCCTTCTGCTTCACCTGTCTGAGCACCTTGGTCCAAGCACTCACTCTTCTCCCTTCCTTCTCCCAAGGCCTCTGATCCTTCAAGGCCCCATCAAATCCCAGCTGCCCTGTGGCCCCTGCTCGCTCTTGAGTTAGAAGGAACCTTCGGAGGCCCTCCCCCACCCCACAAGCGAGGAAGTGTTTCAGCTCTGGACCGCTCAGAACAATTTACCAGCAACAAACATTGGCTCCGGGACTGCTTGGGTTCCAAGTCCAGCTCTGAGCAAGTTATTTAATCTCTCAGTGCCTCAGTTTCTTGTCTGAAAAATGGGCATGCTCACAGTATTGCTCTGTGGACTCCGTAAGTCAACACCTGGAAACCGTTGAGAGCAGAGACCGGCACAGAGTGTGCTCAAGAAAAGTTAGCTAGTGTCATTCCACTGCACCGTGGAGCTTGGGCCAGGAGCGGGCTGTGAGTTCTAGTGCAGGTCACTGGGTCTCTCTAAGTCTCAGTTTCTCCTTTTGACAAATGAAGGAGGAGGTCCCGGGCAGCCCTGAGGGTCCCTGACCCTTTGGGAGTGTTTGCCTGCCTGAGTCTCTGTGCCTCTCTCCTTGTCACAAAGACTCACCACTGGGGGCAGGGGTCACATTTCCCTGCCACCCCACCCATCCCTTGTGGACCGAGGGCTTGGGGATGCAACACGTCCTTCCTGGGACGTCAGGACTGGGGGCTGGCAGCTTGAGTCCCTGAGGGTGAGGGGAGCCAGAGCTCATGGGGAGGTGAAGGCCAAGGCATTGGGTGCTGGGTCCTGGAGGGGGCTGGGTGGCGGGAACAGGAAGCCCGGGTCTATGAAGGGGAGGGGGTGGATGTCTGGATTCGGGAGGAGGCTTAAGTCGGGTTGGGGAGCCCCTGCCTCATCCCTGAGGGCACAGGAGCTGGGGTGGGGTGGCCGGATGCCTGGGGCCAGTTCCGATAACAGCCTCCCCACCCCCACGCCCACCCCGTTTCCTGAGCATTCCCTTTACATGCTTTAAGTCATCAAATCTCGGGAACCCCACAAAGAGTACACAAGTGTAGCATCCCATTTTACAGATGTGGAAACTGAGGCCCGGAGAGATTACTGGGCTTGCTCCCAGCTAGGAGCAGAAGCAGGATTGGAACCCAGGCAGCCTGGCCCCACAGGCGTGCTTGTGATGACTAGACTCTGTGGCCTGATGGAGCCTGGGAGACTGGATTCCTGGGTCCTAGAGGAGCCTAGAGCTGGGAAACCAGGTGCCTGAGTCATGGATGGTGAGGCTTGGGGTGGGGGCAGGATGCCTGAGCCTAGATGGGGCTAGGAGCTGATTCCTGGATTCTGGAGGAAATGAGGCTCGGCAGTCAGGGGCCTGGGTCCCTGAGGAGGATGAGGGCTGGGGTCCTAGGTCCCACAGAGAGTAAGGACTTAGGGGATGGATTCCCAGGTTTGAAAAGGAAATGGGGCTGAATGTCTATGTCCTGGCGAGGGAAGGGGGCCGTGGGGGTTCAGACACCCGAGTTTCTCAGGGGTGTCCCTGAGTGCCTTTGTCGACGCTATGGGTTCCTGGGGCCCAGGGGATGAGCAGTTTGGGATAGGTGCAGGGCCCCTGAGGGGGCTGTACTCACCATGACCCCAGTGCAGAGGCAGATAATCTTGCCCCACATGGTGCCCGGGACCACATCCCCGTAGCCGATGGTCAGGAATGTGATGGGGATCAGCCACAGTGTGTCTGAAAGTTGCCCGGTGGCATTAACGCCCTGCCTATGGGGAAGGGTGGGTTAGTTCTGAAACCCCACCCCAGGGCTTCCCCCGATGTTTGATACCCTCCTTCCTAGCACACACACCCACAGTCCCAAGAAGCGCTCAGAGAGAGAGCCAGTAAGTTCTGGGCTTTGGAGAACCTGCCTGGCCTCATCTGCTGTGTAACCCGGGCAAGATGATCAACCACTCTGGGCTGTGGGATCCAGCCAATTCCAAAGCCTGTTTGGTTTGGGCAAGGCTGCCAGGGCTGCTGCATTGGAGCGTGTGGTCGAGGGGTTGCGGGGGCCCAGAAACCCAGCCTGAGGTCCACGAGGTCCACACATCAGAGCCTGGCAGGGGGCTGTATCCACCCAGAGGAAGGGCGCCTTTTTCTAATTTGCACAAAGATGCTGTGTGGCCTAGAGGTGGCCGTATAAGGACTAAAGTGGTGGAACTCGAAAAGGCTTGGCAGGACTCTGCCCTCCTTTCCCCTCACTTTACAGAAGGGGACATTTAGGTTTAGCCATGGAAGGGATCGAACATCGGCATTTGTCTGACCTTGGCTCACAGACCCTTTGCATCAGGGCCGCTTCGTTCATGAGGCCCAGCCTCCTCAGACACACTCAGTTAGCGTCTGGAGGTGGGGCCCGAATCTGCGCTGTGAGTAACCCCACCCCCTCACCCCCAAATGCATTCAAGTTGGAGGACTGCTGCCTCCGGATTCAGAAGTGTGGTTCCCTCCCCATCCGGTTTTTCACATGAGACACACGCTGGGAGGAGCATTCACGGATCCCGATTCCCACCAATTTCCCAATTGGGGAAACTGAGATCCTGCCAGGTGAATGAGTTTAAAGTCATGAAAGATTCGAATTGCCAGGGAGACTCTAGATGGTGGAATCTGACACCCATTTTGCAGATGAGGAAAGAGAGGCTCAGAGAGGAGAGGTCTCCAGCTCCCCTCCAGAGTCTGCCAGATGTTCTAACCAGAGGTTCTCAGACCTGAGCAGGCATCAGAACCACCTGTTAAGGCAAATGGCTGGGCTCCACGCGCCAGAGTTTTGGATTTGTAGGTCTGGGTGGGGTCTGGTCCTGGAACCGCACTTTGAGACCCACTGGCTAAGATGACCTCCCCCCCCACCCCCGGCATGTGGGAGAGAGATTGAGGCCCTGAAAGGAGACAGGCCCGGCATCAGGTCAGTGTCCAGCAAGCAGCCCTGAGTCCCGTCCCAATGCCCTGCAGGGAATTCCCTTCCAGAGCAGCCCCAAAGCACCCGCAGCCCGGGGTCACCAGGAGCCCCTACAGTGCGTCTGTGCTAATTGGGAAAGGTGTCCCCTCCCTCCAAGTCAGATGCAATTGTTAGCCGGGCCCCAGAGCCTCGGTTTGGAGAGTGAACCGGTGCCTGGAAACCGAGGCAGGAGAGGTTTGGAAGCCGGAAGGGAAGGGCTTCCTAGGTATGTGTATCTGGGGAGACTGGAGGCTGCAGGTGGAGGAAGGGCTGGGTCTGGGCTGTTGGTTCCTTCCACCCCAGTGGATGAGAGTGTGGACAGATCTTAGCGAGGAGGGGTGAGGGGGAGGTGGGTGGAAAATGTGAGCTTTTTCCACTGCCAACCTGCACCACCGTACAGGGCGGCTATGGCCGTCTGCGGTTTCTCCAGGTGCTCCACGTACCCGCCCCCGCCCCCCCCCCCCCCCCCCCCCCGCCCCGTACCCTCACCTCTCAGCCACCGACAACACCCAGGCGGTGGTAAGCCAGAGGCCAAGCGTGAGGCAGAGCAGCAGGCGGCCGGGGTGCGTGTTCATGTACAGCTTGGCCACGAACCAGTGGCGGAAGCGGACCTGGTTGAGGGCGCCGATGCTGCGGTAGGACGCGTTGAGCAGGACGCCGCTGCGCAGGAGCACCGCGCGGGGCACCAGGTAGAGGCGCAGCAGCATGGCCAGCGACAGCAGCGCCTCCCCCTGGCTCAGGAAGCTAGGCCACGACTGCGTCGCAGGGGGCAGTGCCCCCGACCCCAGCGCGCACGGCAGGCCGCGCACCGGCACCGGGTGCAGCCCGCACACCACCAGCTCCAGCGCGATCTGCGCCGCCTGCCGCCCCGTCAGCGCCACGCGCCAGTCCCGGAGCCCGTTGTCCGTCATGAACAGCTGCGGGGAGGGGACAGACCGGGGAAGGGGTGGGTCACACGAAGGTCTGGCCGCTGCCCGCCAGCCTGCTTGGGGAGATAAGGGGGCTCCCCCATCAGGCCGGGGAGGGAAGCAGATAGCGCAGGGGCCAGGGGCCCGGGGGGCTGGGGAGGGTGGGGAAGGAGCAGGGCAGGACCTGAGCAAGGCATCTCGCCTTCTCCTCCCCTAGTTCAGCCCACTTCCAGAACTTTCTAACCAGAAGCACTTATTGAACGCCTACTGTGTGCCTGACATCGTTTTATATCTTGAGGCTGTGGGTGAAGAAAACGCAAACCTCTGCCTCCCTGGAGCTTACATTCCCCATCCGTAAGCCGTTCCTACTCCTGCCTCTGCGGACACGCGTAGTCATCGTCACCGGCATCCCATTGGCAGTGACGGTAGCTGAGCCCTTCAGACGTAGGGGCACTGCTGTATTCCCTTCACACGTTGTGACTCAGTGAATGCCCACAGCACAGTGAGATAGAGAGCATTAGTGCCCCCATTTCATAGACTCGGACACTGAGGCCCAGGTCCCTCGGCTGAGCCGTGGCACAGCTGGGCTACAAACCCAGGACACTGAACTGCTCGAATGATTGCTATTAATGATAATATGTACTTCTTACTGAGCACCTCGTAAGTCCCAGGCCCTGGACGGGGCATTACCACACGTGGCCAATAACCCCCGTTTGATACAGGAAGGTGGGGGGATGGGGAGAAGGGCAGCAGGATCTAGGCCGTGGGGGATGGGACAAGAAGGGGAGGGGTGGAGAGGGGAATGTCCCAGTGAGGCAGGATACTGGAGGGGGGATATAGGCTCCTGAGTCTGGGGGGTTTTGGCGCAGAGGTGGGGACCTCAGGAGTGGGGAAGGAGCTATGGGCACAGCCGTGATCTCAGGTTGCTTGGGACTGGAATATAGGTGCAGACACAAGGATGGAGGACAGAGATCTGAGAGGCTGGGCCTGGGGTGAGGCTGCCTGGGGGTCAGATGGACAGAAGCCTGGAGGCGGGAACTCTCAGCATCAAGGGGAGACCGAGCATGCCAGGGGAGACTGGAGTCTGCAGGTGAAGGAAGGGCTGCCTGGTTCATCCCATCCCGGTGGGTGAGGGTGAGGGTGTGGACGCCTCTCAGGGTGGAGGAACCTCATTACTCAGCCCAGGACCGGGAGGAGGTGGAAAGTGTGAGCTGACAGGGTGTGGTGGGGGCTGGGGGGTGGGGAGCAAGGCAGGGGCTCAGGGCGGGGCCTGCCTTACCTGGACCTCTTTGGCATGAAAGGCCAAGATAAGGCAAAGGAGCAGGAAGGTGGAGATGCTGATCAGGCATTGAACCAGGAACAGGTAGAGTGCCCACTGTTGGAGGGATGGAAAGAGGGGTGAGATCCCAGCTGCCCACCAGCTCAGTCCCCCCCACCTTCCCCAATCCGCCATCTCTTCTTACTCCCCAATTTCCTAGCCTCCTTCCCCCACCCCCACCGCCAACCCAGTGCCTCCTGGTGTCTCAGTTCTGAGGAAGTCTCAAGACCATCACCTGGCCCCCAGGGAGAGTGCCCTCTTCCCTCCCAACCAGGCAACCCTGTCCTGGATGCCGGCGTCCACCCTCCTCCTCAGCTCTTCTCCTGGGACCCGCACCCCTGAGGGGAGACCTTGAAACTCACATTCCTTCTTAATTCCCGTCCCCTTCCCCATCAGAAATAGTTCTTCAGTCCTGTGTGTGTGTGTGTGTGGGGGGGGGGGGTCTAGAAACAGACATGTTGCCTCTAGAGAGTGCCCCCTCCCCACCCCTTCCCACTCAGCCGGTCCTGCCCTAGAAAGCAACTTCAAGCTCCCCTCCCCCCAATTCCTGAGGAGCCTAGAAATTATCATTCAGTCCTCAAGGAATAAATGACACCCTCCCCTGCTCTCATCCAGGGGGCAGAATCCCTGAGACCCCAGCCCCAGCTCTGGGAAAGGCCCCCCAGTCCTTCCCCTTGTGTCTCCTCCCCCTACCCCCCACCCCCCACCTCCTGCCCTCTCTCCTGGCTCTAAGCCCAGGGCAGATCTGGCCGGAAGCACATGTCTCCAGAAACCACGGAGAAGTTTTGTTTCCCTCTCTTTGTGTGGCAATACCTTGGAGGAACCTAGAATTCTGGAGGGAGTGATTTAGAGGGGACTGGGACTGCTGGATTCCCTAGGAGGGGGTGGGGGGTCCCTGCCTGGGGGGTGTTGTCAGGGGAAGGGGGCCACCTGGTCTGCCAGGCTTGGCTCAGCACCTGTTTCTCCCAAGACAGCAGCCAGCCCCCCCCCCCCCCCCCCCCCCCCCGGCCCGGCCAGCCCCGCCTCTGTGCAGGGGAAGAGGGCCAGTTTCCTGCTCCGGGGGGCCTGCCCCCCCACCCCTCCCTGAACAATGGTGCTGTTGTCCCTAGCCCTCCCCCACCCCTTCATCCTTCTATGGCTCCCCATTCCCAGTCTCTTTCTTCAGTTTGTCCCAAACTCTGCCCCACCAGATATAGCCCCCCTCCGCACACTGCATCCATGCCCCCCGCCCCCACTACTCTGGTGGTCCTCTCTGCTTTGCCAATTCCTCTTCCCCCAGATCCCGGACCGCTTTCTCTGTGGCTGTACCTTTCTCTCTTCCTGCGTCTCTGTCTCTCTGTGCATCTCTGCCTCTCTGCACCTCTCTCCATCCCCCTCCTCATGTCTTTGTCTTGTTCCCCTGCCCTCCCTGGGGTTGGCACCAGTCTTTCCTCCAGCCCTCCTCCCTAGTGAACAGGTGTCTGGGTCCCTGCAAAATGAGTGCATCAGACTGAGATGGGGCGGGGGGCATGGATGTTATCAAGTCAGTCTAGAAAGGGGGCTGAGGAGGACTCCTAGGGTCAGGTATTTCAATCCTCACCCCCAGTTTACAGATGGGGAAACTGAGGCTCAGAGAATGACAGCAGGTTTCCCAGAGTCCCACTGCTGGAGGGAGCAGCCTGGCAGGTGGTAGAGAAAAGGAAGAAAGGAGAGTCGAGAAGGTGGAGGGAGGGGGTGGGGTAGGAAAGCCCCCTGTCCTTTCCCATCTGCCAGGGCTCCCCTGTCCTTGCCTCCCCTGCTGGGTGGGGTGCTGAAGCGGAGGAGCCACGGGCAGGCCTGGACCATGCTTCCTGTTGGCATGGGCTTCGGCGGCCCCACCCCCTCAGTGCCCGCTGCCCTCGCCTCGGCTGCCTGACCAAAGGAAGCCAGCCTGCCTCAACCCTCCGTGTGGCTCCCGGTCACTTCAGAGCTGCCTGCCTCCCCCAGCCCCAAATCCAACCCTGAGCCTTCGTCTCCCAGGAATCTTCCCAACCCCAGCCTCAAATCAGTGCCCCCCGACCAGCCCAGTTCCACACCCCTTACCCCAGACAGGTCTCCAACCCCTCCTTTCCTGTTGAGCAATTGTGTTCTGTCCTCAAGCCACCGATTCCAACCCGTGGCCTCCATCCACCCCATCACTGCCCAGACCAGGGCTGGAATGTGTCGGGAGCCTGCTCAAACCTGTCCTGGCCCCACCTGTCCTCCCCACTCACACTAGCCTCAAAGTCACCGCTTCCCCCAAAAGATGCTCTGAGCCTCCTCCCTCAGACCCAACAGTTCAGGCCCCCAGCCCCTCCTCCCTCAGACCCAGGAGTCCAGGCCCCCAGCCCCTCCTCCCTCAGACCCGGGGGTCCAGGCCCCCAGCCCCTCCTTCCTCAGACCCAGGAGTCCAGGCCCCCAGCCCCTCCTCCCTCAGACCCGGGGGTCCAGGCCCCCAGCCCCTCCTCCCTCAGACCCAGGGGTCCAGGCCCCCGGCCCCTCCTCCCTCAGACCCAGGGGTCCAGGCCCCCAGCCCCTCCTCCCTCAGACCCAGGGGTCCAGGCCCCCGGCCCCTCCTCCCCTGGGACTCAGGAGTCCAGGCTGGCTACTGTAAACCTACCTCTCCATTATTTCCGAGACTAAATAGTGTGTAGATTATGGGGAAGCTGAGCTTCTTAATGATGGAGATGGGAGAGCAGGGGGTTGTTTTCCATTTTCTACCCCCACCCCAGCCAGTTTCTTCTGGTCTCTGCCCTTTGCCACAGAGGTACTAGGTAAACTTTAGATAAGGACCGAGGAGCCGCCGCCTACTGGAAAAAGTTAGTCTTTCTTCCCACCCTCCCTTCACCGAACTTGGGGTTAGCTGCCCCCAATCTGCTCGTGGGAGACTCAGGAATCTGATCAGCCACCCCCTGGCCTCCAGGGCTCCTGGACCTCCTGCTGTCTAATTGCAACACCTTCAAAGATTGAGATGCTGTGACACCTCTTGTGTTCCTTTCGCAGAGAGAGTCCCCAGCATTTACCTCCCCAGGTCCCAGGAGTCTATCCTCCAGCCCCTCCTCCCTCAGACCCAGAAGTCCAGGCCCCCAGCCTCCTGTGGCCCAGGATAAGGGCTCCACTCACCGAGCACCCCCCGAACCATAGCATCTCTGCGTGTAGCACCATGAGTCCGATGCCAATTCCTGCCAGTGCCAGTGCCCAGCCGGCCAGCCACTTCTCCTGCTCCAGCAGGCGCTTTCGCTGCCGCAGGGCCCCCAGGCCCAGCACCAGCTCCCCGCCCATGGCCCCCGGGGTCTTGGGGCTCAGCCAGCTTCCTGCCCAGGGTCCCCCACCTCGCAGCACACAAAGGCCAGCCACTGTGGCTTGCAGGTCTTCGGCCTGCTCTACACGCTGGCTCTGGGGCTCTTGCTTTGAGGCACAGCGCAGTCTGTGCCCTCTGGGGGGTGGTGACGGCGGGGCGGGGAGGGGCAGAGGAGGCCTCTGGGCAGAGGGGAGGCTCCCCACCCCCCTTCTCAGACTAAGGAGGGGCTGGGGTGTGTCCTGGGGCAGAGCAAGGAAGAGGCGTGCATCCACGTGGATAAAGACACATGCTGACACACAATGGGCTTCATCACACACAACGGTCTGCCCCGAGTAAAGCACACCTACACTCAGCCACACCCACACACCACAAGACGCCAGGCGATATACCCTTACACGCAGCCTGGCCGGAATCAAAACCTAACACACAGGGGCACACAACACAACCTACACCAAGTGACTCACAACTCCCGACAAACTCTGAAACCCACAGCCACACCCAGACACCACACACGTGGTGTGACACACGCCAATGAGGCAGACAGCGCCCCGTGGCACACGCGGCCACCCAAATATTGTCCACACACAGGCACAAACATTACAGTCAAAATTGGCACAACATTCTCCGACACAAACAGCCACACCGGGACTCTGGACATCTGTAACTACACAAACACAACATATACCAAGTGTTCCACAAACACACAATATGTATTGACAGAGTGATACCCAAATGCCACACACAACATATCTATGTAAACAGTGCACTTGCAGTGTCCCAAACGTTACACACCCCTGGAATGACACCTGACGTGTACAGACACACAACATTTAGGACACACCCCTGGCAGTCCCCAGTCACCCGGCACATGGCGACGTGCACACTGACACACATCATGGCATGTGGTGACCCAAACACATATGCTCATAGAATGATTCGCAAGACACACGGATTCACCCTGACACACAATATACGCCAGTGTGCAACGCCATTCAAACGTCCAGTCAGAGAACAATATGAATGGACGCACATTCATACTGCGGTGCACAGTGACACACACAGCGACCCAAGCAGCATGTGCCCAAAGATATATTTTGGTGCATCACACAGGACACAGCCCAGAATGGTGCCCCAGGGGAGGGGGCTGGGGAGCACAGGCTGCATGGACCCTGAGCCCAGCGCAATGTGGACAGAGTAAAGCACCATCGCCTCCCACTGACAAGCCACCTCCAAACACCACACTCCACACCCACCCTACGGCCCAGCACATGATCTACTCCAACAGTGTGGCCACACAAACCCAACACATACAGAGTATTACACAGACACCCAACAACACAGTAGTTCCCAGTACCACCTGTCACAAACACCGTGTGTCGCATGAAACAGCAGATGTGACCCACTGATGCTGCGGGCACTTAGGCCTGCAATGACACCACACACAACACCAGGGGACACCCCCCAGCACAGTATAATACACAGCTGCACAAACACAACACACTCTGAGTGTGGGCACCCGGGCTGCGCTCTTGGCCGAGAAAGCAGAGGCCCCCGGCATGGACAGACACCTTGATGTGAGACGCAGGGCCACATCGCTGAACGATGCACAACTTTACACACACAACTCCCATCAAGAGACACACAGACAATGATGCACAATGACTCCAAGGGTGACACACAATGTAGAATGTGACCCCTTGCAGCAGCACAGAAGTAACACACGATCTGGACACTGTACATTTGGATACAGATCCAAGCCCTCATGCAGCAACACACGGGGACACACTGGTGTGGTGACACAAGATGCCTCGCACAGCGTCACACACTCATCTCAACACAGCCGGTGGTCCCCTGGATGGCACCCTTGGGGGAACACACAGACATAACCCCTCTCCCCTCCCATGCTGTATGTCATGCAGGAACATGGACCCGCCAGCCATGGGGAAACGAGACACTCACGCACAGACATGCTGGCATCACACCAACACAACCCACACAGACACACCCAGAGACACCAGACACAGACTCTCCCAGTGACAAAAACACAACCGGCGCTGGTGCCCCGCCCCATGGCACGTGTGTGATTCCCACTCGGGGTGAGACATGGTGGGATGGTGATGGACACGCCTGGGTGTACTCAGACACTGCGAGCATGTCTGTTCGGAGAAAACGCGGCCGCTGGCGCGCTCGGGGCTGCTGCCTGGCCGCCCCTGCCACCCGCCCCCCTTGTGGCCTGGCACCCGTCTCTTGTGCCTCTCTCCTCCCTCTCCTGTTCTCCGGGCCTCACCTCGGGCTCCTCCCTCAGTCTCCCGCAATGGAAGCCTCTGGGTTCATCTTGACCTCTGGCTCCATCTGTCTGTCTCTGTCTCTGTTTTTTGCTCCTTTATGCCTTTGTCTCTTTCTATCTCTCTGTCTCTTCCTTTCTTTGCCTCTGCGTCTCTCTGTCTCTCTTAGCATCTCTGTCTCCATCTTTGTGTCCCTCTGTTTTTCTATTTCATTCTCTCCCTGTCTCTCTGCCTCTATGTCCCTCTGTGTGTTCATCCTCCTCTGTCTCTGTTTTTGTCTATCTCTCACTCTCTGACTCTCTCTCTGTCTCCCTCTCTCTTTTCTGTCTCATTCTCTCTCGGCCTCTGGTGCTCTGTGTCTGTCTCTTGCCGACTCTGGGTCTCTCTCTCTGGGCTTCTCCATGCTTATCTGTGCCTCATTTTCTCGCTCCTGTTCACCGGCACAGCTGAGGATAGCCTTACCCCTTCCAGTTCCACCCCAGCCGCACTCAGGGGCCAATGGCTGGAGACACAGAGACTGCGGCCACCTGAGAGAGTCAGAGGCCACGGGACAGAGACCTCCAGGCCCTCCACTGCTTCCGTGCCTCAGTGTGAAACTGACCCAGGAGGAGAGAGAGGCAATCAGAGAGACCTTGATTGGTGCAGCCAGAGGAGAGGGAGAGAGAACTTAAAAACTCAAAGAGATGGACTGAGAAGAGACCCAGAGGTGAACAGAAAGCAGGAGCCAGAATCAAGGCATGGAAGTTAGAGAGAGAGGGAAATTTTATCTCCAAAGAGATCACAAGTAGACGAGAAGAATGGAGCAAAGCTGGACGTGGGAGACACTGGGGTGGGCAGCTCGGGGTCGCAGCGGGGGAGCACCTGCCTCCACAGGGAAGCTCTGGGCTGGGGAGGGCAGGCGGGAGGACACAGGGCCCCAGAGCCAGCTCCCTCCAGCCCAGGGAGGGGCTGAGCCGGGGGATGGCGGTGACTCAGGGCCCCAGAGCTTCCTGTGAGTCAGCCTTGGTCTCAACCCTGGAGGGGGGACTGGAGGGGAAGAGGGGTCTCTGTAAAAGAGAGGGAGGGGGAACACCAGAGGACCACTATACCTAGGTCTGCGTGTGAGGACAGGGCTGAGGGCTGCTGCATGGGGCTTCGGGAGAGGAGGGGACTAGGGGTGTGGACTCTGCGGCTGGGACTTTCTGGTCTGAGGGAGGAGGGGCTGGGGGCCTGGACTCCTGGGTCTGAGGGAGGAGGGGCTGGGGGCCTGGACTCCTGGGTCTGAGGGAGGAGGGGCTGGGGGCTTGGACCCCTGGGTCTGAGGGAGGAGGGGGCTGGGGGCCTGCACCCCTGGGTCAGAGGAGGGCGGGAGCTAGATCCCATACTCCGGGTCCAGGAAAGGCTAGACGAACTGATTCCAGAATCCCTGGGACTTTCTCTTGGTCTCGGCCCAGCTGCCCCACCTTCGGCCCAGCCCCATCTCCGGGCCTGGAAAGGACCCAGGTGCCTCAGGGCCCAGCCGGAAGGGGCCAGGGACAAAGGGTTGTTTGAGCAGGGCGGCGGAGGGGAGTGAAGAAGAGGGTGTCTCAGGCGGAAAGGTCACTCGTCGCCCAGGGCTTGTCCAGGGAGGGGCGGGGCTGAGCCTGGGGGAAGTCGTCCTGAAAGTCAGAGGCCTATGGCGGCAAATCCTCCGCCGCAGTCTTGGATTCAAGCGTTGAGAAGCCTCAGGGCATTGGGATACTGCCACCTCGTGGTGGCCTTAGGAACTGCAGGCACTCTGCTTGACTAGCCTAGTTTCCTGTCCTCTTATATTGAGCACCTACTGACTGCCAGGTAATGTATAAGTAATAAAACAGACAAAATCCCCGTCCTCCTGGAGCTTCCAGGCTAAAGGAAGTCTCGTGGTTCTGTCAATCTCTCGCTTTCCCTCTGTCTCTGTGAGTCTTTGCTTCTCTATCTCGCTGGCCCTTCTTCTTAGTTTCTGCTCCTGTCTTTGTCTCCAAGTGCATGCCTTTTTTCTTTCTCTTTTATATTTCTCTCTGTTTTTGTTTATTTTCTCCTTTGTATCTCTGTGTTCTCCACTCATTACCAATTATGTATATTATTGTGTTAAATGATATATATATCTGACAATCTGGGAGGCTAGAGACCTTGGTTCAAGCGTTGACATAACTTTATTTTTGTGTGGGATATAAAACTCATGCAGCCTGGTTTAGAGACAGCCCTGAGTTCATGTGTAGCTCTGCTGTCGCTATAAACTGGGGATAATGAGACCTATGTCCCACGGTTGCTTGAGGATCAGGTGGGGTGGAGTGTCCGGTTCCCTCAACACGGGACCTGGGATATGTTAAGCCCCTGTGCTACACTGTCTCCCAAGCTGGCTGCCAATGCTTCCTCCCCTCTATGCTGGCATATGGCTTCTCCCACCAAGAGCTAGGCTCTATGTCCCTTCTCCTTCAATCTGACTGGTTTGTACTTGCTTTGACGAATGGAATGTGGCAGAAAAGATGCTGGGCCAGTTCTTAAGAGAACTAAAAGCTGCTGCTTTTGTCCCCTTAGAACTCTAAGACCACCATGCTGCGAGGAAGCCCAAGCTCCTCACAGGGAGGGGCCATGCAGGGGAGAATCAAGGTACCCTGGCCAAGAGCCCCAGCCCAGCCCCAACTGGATGAAGCCGCATGAGTGACCTCCAGAGAGAGGGTGGAAGTGTCCAGTCAACCCTCGAATCATGAGAAATAATACACTTTTTGTTTTAAGATACTAAATTTTGGATTGATTTGTTACGCAATAAGAACAAGAAATATACTCTTCTGTTCACTTTTATGTTTGAAGTTTTTAATAAAAAGTATACATATATGAATATGTATACATATATACTGTGTATGAATATGTAGATATGAATAGGTAACAGAATGATGGAATAGATTATGGAAATTGCACTTTATACATTGCAGCTAGTATCATCTTTTTAAAGATTTTTTAAAGATTTAAAGATTTTTTAAAGATTGGCCCTGAGCTAACATCTGTTGCCAATCTCTTTTTTTTTCTTCTTCTTCTCCCCAAAGCACCCCCGTACATAGTTGTATATCCTAGTTGGACGTCCTTCCAGTTGCGCTATGTGGGCTGTTGTCTCAGCATGGCTTGATGAGTGGTGCCATGTCTGCACCCGGGATCCAAACCGGTAAACCCTGGGCTGCCGAAGTGGAGCGCGTGAACTTAACCACTTGGCCACAGGGCCGGCCCCACTTCTATGTTTTTCCCTCTGAGTCTTTCTTGGTTCTTTCAATCTCTGCTTGTCTTTCATATTTTCCTGTCTTTCTTTCTCTATCTCTTTCTCTCTATGTGTTTACCCCTATCTTGCCAAAACTCTTTACTTTGCCCCACCACATTGGCCTCCTTGCTGATCCTCAAACACCCTAAGCCCTTTCCTTCCCCAGGTCTGGGCGCCTGCTGTTCCCTCTGCCTCAATGCTTTTACCTCCAACCTCCTCATGGGTCGTCCCCTCACCTCATCCAGTTCTCTGCTCAAAATAGTCTCTTCCTTGACCACCTCTTCAAAAACGGTCCCCTCCAGCCCCATAAATAACCCTGTATCCTATTTCATTGTTTTGTCTTTATCATGGCACTTAGGACTATATAAGTGATCCTGTTTTCTTATTTTTCTTATTGTTTGGGACGGATCTCAATCTGTCACGTAGGGGAGGCTCAGTGGATATTTGTTGAAGGAATGCTCTTATTCAATACTGTTGACTGGCTCTCCTTCGACTCTGCCCTCTCACCCTGTTCCACACTGTCCTGGAGGAGGGGAGGATGTCATTTCCTCATTTCCCTGTCCTTTGTCCCCCCATTAGTTGAGTTGCTGTCTGTGGTACTGAGAACCAATGCTATGGATCTGTCCTTGGTGCTGACCTAGGCTCCCACTTTCCTGGAGCTGGGGAGGGCAGAGGAATCTTGGGAAAGGGGCAATGCTGGGTGTATGATCTAGGCATTGGATCATCTGGATTGCCCACAGAAGGCAGACATCTGAGTTTTGAAGGGAGGGAGAGCCTGGGTCACTGTGAGTTCAACAGATATTTGTTCCATCTATCGATCTATCTATCCATCATCTATCTATCTATCTATCTATCATCTGTCTACACATGTATACATGCATTCATATATATACTTTTTATTATGGAAAACTTCAAACATACAGAAGTGAACAGAGGAGTACAATAAAATTCCATGTACCCATTTAACAAGTATCAACTCATGGCATTTCATCCATGCCTCCACTTCCTCACTTCCTATATTATTTTAATGCAAATCCCAGACATGATATCATTAATTATATGTCATATTTTTAATTGTTTCTTTTTGTTGGGATATGGCTTACACATTGTAAAGTTCACAATTTTTTCTTTTTGCTAAGGAAGATTCACCCTTAGCTAACATCTGTCGTCAATCTTCCTCTTTTTGTATGTGAGCCGCTGCCACAGCATGGCCACTGACAGACAAGTCGTGTAGGTCTGCACCCAGAAACTGAACCTGGGCTGCCAAAATGGAGCATGCTGAACTTAACAATTAGGCCACTGGGGCTGGCCCATAAAGTTCACAAATCTTAAGTGTACAGATTGACTCAGTTCTACCTGTGTGTATACACGTGTGACCACCACCTGGAGCAAGCCATAGAGCATCTCCATCGTCACAGGAGGTTCTCTTGTACCCTCTCCCAAGTGATACACCAGAGATAGCCAGTATCCTGACCTCTATCACCAAAGATTAAAAAGCCACAATATGGGAGTCCAAAGACCTGGGCTCTCACCTTGACTTCGCTGTTGGCATTATTATTATTTTTGTATGAAATACGCCATACATGCAGAAAGTGCATAAAACATAGAGGTATATTTGGCACAAATAATTACACAGTGAACCCCGTGAAATCACCACACACACCCAGAGGGAATATTGCCATGCCCCAGAATCTTCCTGTATGCTCCTTTATGACCACAGCGCCCACCCCAACCTCCAGGAAACCTCTATCCTCACTTGTACGGAACTTCACTCCAGACCCACAGCCCTCGCATGCTGTTTTCAAAGTCCCTCCTCCTCCCTCCAGCCCTCAGAGGCCCCTGACCCTGGAGACATGCATGAGCGACCCCATCACCAACCTCTCCCACGTCTCTCTGCCTCCAGTCTCAGTTCCCCTGGTCTGTCCCCTGCACGGTCACAGGGAGAGTGTCCTGTCACCTGGCTGCCACCGTGCCTCTCCCCAGCTCTAAGCCCCTCCATGGGTCCCCATCGGCTGCAGGGGAAAGTTCAGGAAACTTTATCCCCACCTGACATTTTAAGCCCTTCAGGGACACTGCCACCCTCTTTATCCTCATCTTCCTTTCTCACACCTTCTACACAGACCAAGCCTTTGTGCATACTGTCCTTCCTGCCCGGAACGCCCTTCCTCCGGCAGCTGTGCCAATTCCTACTTGTCACTTAGGTGCCTCCTCAGAGATTCCTTCCTCTCAGAGGCCTCTCCTGGTCTTCCTCCTTGGCGCTCCCTTAGATCCTCTTTCTTCATGCTTTACCAGCCACGAGCCTCCGGGTTTATCACTGCCTCTTTCCAGACCAGGAGGGCAGGGTTGGGTCTGACTCATCGCTGGGCCCCTGGCATCACCCAGCTCTGAAGAATAGATTACTGCAGCTCTCTCTGTCTCTTATTTGTTCCTGCCTCTGTCCTTCTGTCTCTGCCATTTAATAAATGTTTCCTGAGATCTTTTGTGGGCTCTGCCTGGAGTGCTGATCCCCACTCTGTCCAGCTGGTGACCTCCTACTCATCCTTCAGGACCCAGCACAGGCCCCACCCTCTCTGAAGTCACCCCTGATGCCCCAACTCCCAATCAGAGGTTTCTTCTCTACCTGCCAACCCTTCCAGCCCCAGCACTCCCCTTATTTACTGCCCTGATCTCCCTGGGGGCTATGTCCCTCTGGGTCCTAGTTTGAGTCCCCCATCAGACCAAGAACTCCTCAGGACAGGATTCTCCAGGATCACCCAGCACAGAAAAATCAATGACAAATGTCTGTTGACTGTCTACTGAGATTACTTCTGCCTCTGTGTCTCTGTCTTTGTACAGGCTGGTCCCTCTGCCTGGAATGCTGTTCCCTTCTCTGTCCATGTGGCATGCTTTAAGACCTGTCACCAGGTTCTCTTCCCTCTGGCACCAGCCCCAATGTATCCCTCCTCCAACCCGGCTCCTCTTGTCCCTGCACATCCCTCCATCATAGGCTTGCAGCTGTCTGAGCATGGATATGAGAGCTCTCCCATTAGACTGGGAGCTCCTCCAGGCCTGGGACTCCCCTCCGTGGCCCAGTGCCCAGTGCATGGCCAGGAACATAGGAGGATCTCAATGCATGATGGAGACCAATTATAAATCCAAGTTTGGTAATGTTGCTTCCCTACCACCTTTCAGCTTCTTTTCCAAGATCCAGGTCTGAAGCGGGCCTCTGTGTGTCATACCCATGGGTTCATGGGTCTTACCTCATACTCCATCTCCTAGAAGAAGCTCACCTGATACAATGATGGGATGACTCAGTGACTGTTGCCAACTGGGAGTCAACGCCTGTACGGATGGGGTTTTGTCTTACGGGATGCAACGCATGCATCCTTTGAGTGCTGTCTCCCCAGGGCACAGCCCGAATACTGGGGTCTGGGTCTCAGGGAGTCGCAGGGACCCCTCTCACTATTACACCTCATACCCACTTGCAGAAGTTTTGCTTCCCATCCCCACAACTTTGAGCTCTGCTGGCTTGGATGTCTTGGTTCCTAAGGAAAGAATGCTCCCACTAGAGGACACAGCAGTGGTTCCACTGGATTGGGGGGTGGGACACTGCTTCCTGGCCATTTTGGGCTCCTCACGACACTGAACCAAGAGGCAAAGAGGAGGATTACTCTATGGGCTTGGTGACCGATCTTGATTACCAAGGGGAAACTGAGTTCCTGCGGCACAGTGGAGCCAAGGGAGGCCATGTCTAGAACCCAAGGCATTCTCTGGAACACTTCTTAGAGCTTCCATGTCCAAGAGTAAAAACAACAACAACAACGACAAAAAAGGCAGGACCACCGAGGATCTAGACCTTTCAGGAAGTCAGCTCACTAAGTGAAGAACACCAGCCAGCTGAGGGCAAAGGAAACATGGAAACGTGGAATGAGTAATGGAAAAAGGAAATTGAATATACCAATCATGGCCTTGTGACCAATCACAGAGATTCAAACTGTAGTAGATATGCATATTTCCTTCTTCGCTTGTTTCCCCCCCTCTTCTTGTCCTCCTTCCTTCCACCTTTTCTTGTATCTATCTATCCATCTACTAACTTCTTTTAATCTTGCCTCTTCTTTCCCTTTATTATTTAATATAAGGATTGTTGGTGGTGGCAGACCTGATGTTTGTAATCACAATTTTGTCAGTAGCATCCATCCTATTTCTTCACTGCCTTTCCCCTCCCATAAGACCAGATATTGCTTGTGCACTGCAATTAGGAGACAGCAATAATTAGTTGTCCAATGAGTAGTAAAAAATGACTAAATATTGCAACAGATGACCGGAGGTCAACATGACAAAGAGCCGAGTGTGACGACACAGGCAAAATGAATGGCATGCAAATTTAAGTCCATTCAGCCAGAATGTAGATAATAAAAATTATGAACTCTCATTTGGATAATTCAAAACCAATCAACAGAATAGAGACTGTATTTTCTGGATCTGTCGTTTCAGTCACTCCTTTTCCTTTAACAAATTGCCTCACCTGCAAGGCTTCGTGTGATAAGATGGTCAACTGAAATTTCACCCTTTTGCCTATTGTAACCAAACAGAAAATTTTAAGAAAGGGGTAGGTTTTATTTTTCTCTTCTACTCCCCCATATGCCACTTCTGCACCAAGAAAGATTTAAAAAAAAATGTTAAAAAACCTTTTATCGAAAATAATGTATATATAGAAAGAACACAAATCATAAGCAAAAAGCTCAATGAATTCTCACATCAAGAAACACAAAGACCAGACCCCCAGAATCCCCCTTGTCTTCTCTTCTGCTCGTAACCCCCAAGGATTATCACTATCCTGACCTTTTTTTTTGGTGAGGAAGATTGGCCCTGAGCTAACATCTGTTGCCAATCTTCTTTTTTTTTTCCCTTGAGGAAGGTTGTGCCTGAGCTAACACCTGTGCCAGTCTTTCTCTATTTTGTATATAGGACACTGCCAGAGCATGGTCTGAAGAATGATTTGTAGGTCCATGCCTGGGATCCAGGCTTGCGAACCCTGGGCTGCCAAAGCAGGGTGCACGAACTTAACCACTACACCACCAGGCTGGCCCCTCTCCTGACTTTTAATTGCGTATATTAGTTTTGCCTACTTTGGGCTTTATATAAGAGGAATCATACAGGATGGTCTCTTGTGTGTCTTTATCCTTTTGCTCAACATTACATCTGTGAGGTTCATCCATGCTGTTGCATGCAGATGGTTCATTCTTGTGCTGTATGGTACCCCACTCTGGGAACAGGACACTCGACTATTGACAGGTATTCAGCTTGCTTCCAGCTTGTGGTTATTATGAACTGTCCTGCTAGGAACATTCCAGGACATGTCTTCTGGAGGAAACATGCAAACTAATTTCCATTGGGGAGATATACCCGTATGTTCTATGACCTGATGAAGGGCCCTGTGCAAACTGAAGTGCTCTTAGTTTGAACTGAATCACACTCAACATGTCCAACACTCAACTGTTGATTCTCACTCCCTCTCATCTGTCCTTCTCTTTGGTAAACAGCACCACCATTTACCCCATTCCTCAGGCCAAAACCTTGGAGTGGTCTTGGCTTTTCTTTCCCTCACAGCCCTCAACAAATGTGACAACAAGTCCTCTCAGCTCTACCAACAAAATCTATCCCTTATTCAACCCAAATACTCTCTTGGTGGCCACCCTGTCATCGCTCATTAGGACTGGTGCAGTAGCCACCTTACAGGTCTCAGCTTCCATTCTTGCCACAAGGATCCTTTTAAAATGTAAAGCATGTACACAAGGGGACATGCTGAGGGATCCATTTATATGAAGTTCAAAAAGAGGCAAAATGGATCTATGATAGAGGTGAGAATAATGGCTTCCTTCAAGATGGGAAAGTGCCTGTGAAGGGCTATGAGGGAGACTATGGGGGCGGGGGCTGGAAATGTTCTGTATCGTGACCTGGGTGGAGGTCACTCAGGTGTATGTTACAGAAAAATTTCACTTCATGCATTTTACTGTATGTATTTTATATCTCAATGAAAAAGTTATAATACATGTAATTATTTATGTATATAATTACATACATATAATACACTTAACATTATGTATACTATATGATACACCTAATAACACGATGTTATATAATATAAAATCATGGCAGCCCCCGGCTCTCAATCCTCCAAAGGGTTCTGTATCAGTCTGGGATGAACCAGAACAACAGAACTAGGAGATGCACATTAAGAGATTTATTGCAAGGAACTGGCTTATGTGGTTGCAGAGGCTGGCCGGGTGAGTTCCAATCCATAGGGCAGGCTGCGAGGAAGGGCAGGCTGGAAGTCCCCACGGAGGCCTGAAGCTGCCTCCCCCAGGCAGACTTCTTTCTCAAGGAAGCTGCGGGCTCTGCTCTTCAGGCCTTTCAACTGATGGAAGCAGGCCCACCCAGATGGTCTAGAATAACCTCCCTGAAAGTCACCTGATTATGGACTTTAACCAAATCTGGAAATATCTTCCCAGCGACACCTAGATGAGCATTTGAATGAATAACTGGGGCTGTCGCCTAGCCGAGCTGACACATCAGACTGACCATCCCAGCTTTAAACCACATTCACAACAGAATCCCAAGTCACTTCCCCCCCACCAGCAAGGTCAGCTCTGTGAAGGGAGGGAAGTGGCCTGTCTTGTTGCCTGCTGGGTGCCCCGCAACCAGAACAGTGTGGGCACCCAGTAGGCCATCAGTTAGTGTGGTGTTGAACGAGCAAGGAGATCCAGCTTCCCTTCCACATCAGGCTGTGTAGACGTCTCGAACCCTTCTCCCCTGACCTCACAGGAGCGTAGCAGCATTTCTCACGTGCCCTCCTCCCACAAGGCTTCCTGTCGAGGTAGAATTAGAAGATGTGGGATCCATCCTTGCTCTGCCGCTCACTCTGAAAAGTGCTCTCACTCACCGTGCCTTGGGCGACTTGTCTGCTCTGTGGGGACGTGCCTCCCTTTCTTGCTTGCCTCACTGGGTCCTTGGGACAATCAAGTGGGACGAAGATGGGAAAGGACCTTGTAAACATGAGCCCAAGAGGATGGAGTTCACGTGCTCATGTAAGTGTCCTGCACACCCTGGGTTCCTTCCTACCTCCGGACCTTTGTCCTGGCTGTTTCCTCCCCCTAGATGCCCTGCCTCCTCTTTATCCTGTAGGAGTTTGCTCAAGGTTTACTTCCTCCAGGAAGTCTTCCCAGATCTCCCCAGGTTGGAGGATTTTTCCTGGCTCACCTTGGACTCAAATGTGTTTCCGTCAAATCAACCCCCACGTGTTTAGGAGGTGGATGCCTAGCGGTGTGGCGGGCTGGGACTCACACACGCCTGGTGCTCCACTCACTAGATACGTGAGTTCCAGCAGGCCCCCCCACCCTTGTCCATCTGTGACGTGGGCATCCTGACAGTAGCCCGCTCATGCTGGGCGAGTGTTGTGTCCCGGGTACTCCATGTTCATCTCTTTAAATTCCAACCACAACAACCGTGAAGTCGGTCTTGTCATTATTGTAAGTTTTATTTTCACCTCCACCTCCCAGGTGAGGAAACACAGTCACAGAGAGGTGAAGTAACTTGCCCAAGGTCACCCGTAGGCTAAATGGTAGAGCTGGGATTCGAACTCATGCAGCCTGCCTCCAGAGTCTGGGCTTGTAACTCCTGGGACATACTGCCTCTCGAGCTTCTCATGATGATCTGAATAAAGACATCATCGCAGCTCCCTGGGGGAGCCGGTCCCAGGCCCCAGAGGGAGAGCGCAGGAAACCAGGTCATGGGGGGCCGGGGCCTGGTGGGTGCTCAGTCAGTGATATCTCTTATCAGGATTGCTCTGCATGCGGAGCAGGAGGTGGCTGTCTCCCCCACCCTGGGATGCTGGGGACCTTGCCCAATTTTTCCCAGGTCTGTTGACCATGGAAGGGTGGGGCGGTGGTAGGGAAGCAGGAAGGAGAGAGATGAGAGGGAAACTTCTCTTTGACATCATTTTCCAGGGAGCCGGGTTCTAAGGTCTGAAGCTGCGAGAAGGGTTTACAGGGACCCTGTCCGCAGCACCCCTGCCCAGGAAGAGGCTGGAGGGGCATCTATGAGGAGAGCCCGAGGGGGCCTCCCAGAGTTCCGACCAGTAGGGGGACCATGAGGAGCAGGGCCGTGACGTGGGGCGCCTGGGGACGGGCGGTGGCCGACGCGGAGGTGAAGGACTGGGTCACAGAGTCCGTGTTGCAGAGGCTGCCCTCGCAGCAGGAGCCCTGGAGGTCAATGTTGGTCCAGGGGCTGGTGGTGCCCATGACGGTGCAGGAGGGCCGGTGGCAGGTTCTGATGTACACAGGCACTGAGAGATTGCCTGGGGGTGGGCGCAATGAGGAGGGGTCAAGACCGAGGGAGGAGGCCGCGTCTGAACCCCCACCTCAGAGGCCAGGGGCACCTCTGGGTCCTTGGACGGACTTCTAGTCTCCCTCCTTAGACTGGGGCCCTGCCTCCTCTCTCAGCCTAGAGCCAACCTCCTCCCTCAGACCGGGACCATGTCTCCCCGTCAGGCCTGCCTGGTGCCTCTACCCTCAGGCCTGCCCTACCTCCACTCCCCTTGCCCAAGCCCTGCCCCCCTCCCAGCCCCTCACCGACGGTCATTTGGCCATTGCCCTGGAAGCAGACGCTTTGGTCTTGGTGACACTGGACCCGTCGGGACTTTTCCGGAGTGCAGTCCGCCGGGTGGATCCCCACGCAGGCATAGCACTCGGTGCCGCTGAGCGTCGGCGGATTGGGTGCTGGCAAGAGAGAGTAGACGCACAGTCAGGTAGTGGTTCCCAGGTACGGTTGTGCGGATTGCTCACCGCACCAGGGCGTCCGCCCGGCCCGATGCGGGGGGGGGGGGGGGGGGGGGGAGGGGGGCGGGCTGCAATCCTGGCCGCCGGGAGGAGGCGCCCAGCGGAGGCCACGCCCCTCCCCACCCTGCCGGGGCAGCCCCGGCAGAGCCCCTCCCAGCCCCTCACCTTCGCACGCGTGGCCCGTCCCCCCCGGCACACCTGGGCTCAGGTTGGGGATGGCGTCATGGTTCAGCAAGTCGGAGTTGCACAAGTCGGTCGCGCAGCCGCGCACCACCGAGTAGTCGGGCGGCAGCGCGTGGTGGTTGGACTGCATCTGGCCCGTGGACGGGCCTGTCCAGCAGCCCTTGTGTACCAGGGTCACTGAGGCGCGATACCCTGCGGGCGGGAGGGGGTGGGGTCTGTGCGCCGCCTCCTGGCAGCCTTCTCTCTCCTCTCCCTCTTGCCTCGCCTCTCCACCTCCAGTCTCCAGCCTCTCCCTCCTCCGCTTTTCTGCCTCCCTCACGTGCTTCTCCCTCCTGCCCTTCCGTTTCCTCCCTCTTTCCCTTCCAGACTCCACTTGCCCCTCCCCACCTCCCCTCACCCCTTCTCCTCCCCTCTCCTCATCACCACCCCTGTCGTCGGTCCGCTCTTCCCTCCCTCCCCTCTTCCTCCTTTCTGCCCTTCTCCCACCTCCGCTCCCTGGCTTCCCATTGTCTCCCCTTCCCTCTGGTCCCTCCCCTCATCCCCCCTTTCTTTCTCTCCCTTCTCCGCCCTTCCTCCACCTCCCCATCTCTGACCTTATCCTTCCCCTCCGCTTCTACCCAATTGCCCCTCTAAGCTCTTGGCTCCCCCCACCACCTCCCTCTCTAGTCTCTCCCCCACTCCTTTCTCTTCCATCCTTCTGCCCTCACCAGTGTCCAGGGACAGGACCGCCTCAGAGCATCCGTGGAGACAGGAGACGTTGAGGAATTTCCTGCCACTGAGGTCAAAGGGCCCGAAGTAGATGTGTTGAAAGCTGTGGCATTGCAGGGCTTGGGTTGCTGAGGAGAGGAGCAGGGGTGGGGTGAGACGAGCAGGCCAGGGATGAGCCTGTTCCAGGGACGTGGGGCTCCACCCTGCAAATGCCGGCGGGCCGCACGGGCAGGGCTCTTCGGCTCTGAGGGGAGACAGGCCTCGCTGCCTTGAGGGAACCAGGCTTTGCTGCTGCGGCCTGTCATGGCTGGGTCTACCTCGAGGCAAAGTCATGACCTCTCTGCACCCACCAGTCCAGTTTTACCCCCCGAGGCTGCTCCCGATCTCCACCCTCTTCCAGGAAGCCCTCTAAGATTTTGATGAAGGAGGACGTGATTCACTCTTGCTCTGCCCGTCCCTCTTGCCAACTAATCTCATGACATTCAGTTGCACTAACAGGCCACTGATGGAAAACAAACACTCCAAACAGGCGGCGAGATGCGCAGGGTTGTATACAAATACACACACACAGCCGGCCCCAACAGGAAACACACAAGACACTTAAACACCGACCTAAACACGAAATAACAGAATTGACACACGCTCGTGCGAATCTCACAAATATACACAGAATATCCTGAATGCGTCCACGCAGAGTTCTGCATTCACACACAAAACAAGTTGCAGCCAGACCCTCCACTAGAAACCCCCCAAACCACGGCACACATCGCATGCATGCAAAATCATACTTACAGACAGGAAAACGTGTGGTTACGGAAACAATAGCAATGCACACAGAGATCCAGGAACACGGGCCTTCCCACCCAGAGAGAGACAGATAAAGACCCAAGAATCAGAGACATGCAAAGAAAATGAGAGACCACAATTATGCAGAGTTAGAGATGCACGAAAAAGAGACCCACAAAAACATACAACTTAAAGTCATAGAGCCAGCCCTGGTGGCCTAGTGGTTAAAGTTTGGCGCTTCGGCGGCCCTGGTTCGGTTTCTGGTCGCGGAACCACACCATCCCTCTGTCAGTTGCCATGCTGTGACAGCGGGTCACATAGAAGAACTAGAATGACTTACAACCAGGGCGTACAATCACGTACCAGGGCTTTGGGGAGGAAAAAAAAGACAAAGGTTGGCAACAGATGTTAGCTCAGGGTGAATCTTTCCCTGCAAAGAATTAAAAAATAGAAAATAAATAAATAAAATCATAGGTACAAGACACATAGAGACAGATATTAAAATACCCAAACACATATACCCAGAGATAAATGCAGGCCTACCGATCACAGAGATGCACAAACACAAAGAGAGCCACGGAGATGCAAAATTATACCCACATCTCTTTTACATAGAGAGTGAAGCTCAGAGATAAACAGACCCATACAGCATTTGTTCAAACACCCAGACATGGCAATCTGGCACAGAGAAACGCAGACAAGCACAGAGACCACAGGACGTGGTGACATATGGACACACACAGAAATCAAACTCTCTTCTGTGGATGAGCAGACACACAAGAGGTCTGTGTGTGCAGGCGGGGCCTCCTCCCCACCACTCTAACTGCCTGTCTTTGTAGCCCCTGCAGTCCTGATGGGAGTATGGCCCTGTCCTTGCCCAAACTGGGGACAAGGGTAGCCTGAGGATGAAGCCGTGGTTCCCTGCCAGTTCTGGAAAGAGCCCCCACCGTTCCCCACAAGTACCCATGCGTGGGGGCGCGGTCAGGGAGGAGGAGAGAGGCTGGGGTGTTGGAAAGAGAGATGCTGGCTGACAGGCAAGCACAGAGGAGGGGAAGAGAAATGGGGGGACACAGTCCTACCTCTCCTCACCAAGACCCAGGGGTCTAGGCCCCCAGCCCCTCCTCCCTCAGACCCAGGGGTCTGGGCCCCCAGGCCCTCCTCCCTGAGACCCAGGGGTCCGGGCCCCCAGCCCCTCCTCCCTCAGACCCAGAGGTCCATTCCCCAGCCCCTCCTCCCTCAGACCCAGGAGTCCAGGCCCCCAGTCCCTACCCCCTCAGACCCAGGGGTCCAGGCCCCCAGTCCCTCCTCCCTCAGACCCAGGGGTCCGGGCCCCCAGTCCCTGCTCCCTCAGACCCAGGGGTCTGGGCCCCCAGTCCTTCCTCCCTCAGACACAGGTGTCCAGGCCCCCAGCCCCTCCTCCCTCAGACACAGGGGTCCAGGCCCCCAGCCCTTCTTACCATTGGACTCAGAAGTCTGGGTACCTGTCAGGCAGAGCACAGCCCCAAAGAGGCCGAGCAGGGTGGCTCTGGGGACTCCCATGGCCAGGTCGTGGAGCTCCGGGAGACACCGAGGACAGCTCCTCCTGCTCTGCTTTCTGCTTGGCTGGTTCTCCCTGCTGAGCCCCAGGCATCCCGGCAACCCAGCCTGGCCAGGATTCCTCCACCCCTGCCTGCCCTTGCTTGGACTCGACTCCTCCTAGGTAATCATGATGGGCCGTGGTGAGCCCTGGGTCTGAGGAAGGAGGGCACTGGGGGCCTGGGCTCCTGGATCTGAGGGAGGAGGAACCAGGGGCCTGTAACCCTTAATTTTGGGGGACATTGTGTTTTGCAGGCTGTCTTTCGACCCCAACCCCCGCAATGTGTTCTAGTCCAAGGCTGGCACACATGGTCTCTTGATTTCTCTTCTCTCCCACCACCCCAACGTATACCACCCTACACTCAGACACGCAGCCTCCAACCCTGGGGCCACGTCTCCAGCCCCAGGGATGCAGACAACGCCTCCACAAAGCCTTCTCTGACCCCCATCGCTCCCACTTTCCCACCCACCTCAGCCTCAAGCACCTCCCTGTCTCCCAGCCCTCCTCACCTGGGTTGGGCTGGTGTCTATCTCCCGCATCACAGGCCTCAGGGGATGTTTGCGATGTTGTATGAATGAATGAATCAATGGACGTACAAACAGACAGAGAGGCAGAGAGAGAGAGAGAAACAGAGTGACAGAGAGAGAGAGTGACAGGGAGACAGGGACCCCCAGGGGGCAGTTACATGTGGGATACAGAAAGACAGACACACCAGTGTGGACAGATGTCACTGTAGACACACAGACCAGCCCAGCCATGAAGAGGGACACCCCGACGAACAGGACACGCCCACAGAAGGCATTTAATAAATGTTTATTAGATTATTAAATGAATGAATTAAAAACCATTGGAGGAGATAGAGACACAGGCAGACAACCAGAGGGACCCATTGTCCCCTGAGGACACAGACAGACCCATGTTGGCACTCAGACACTGGGCAGATGCGGTCATCCAGACGGATGCCCCTGTGGGCAGTTGGAGCTGGACAGAGACCCTAGGTCAGCCACTCCTGACCTGCCTCTTGGAGGAGCCCCCTGCTGGGATCACACCTGCTCACCGTGCCGAGCAGGGTGGGCACCAGGCGGTGCAGAGACCTAGACTCTCGCACCCACAGAGGGATGGGACAGGGTTGACACAATGGCGGTGACCAGGATGACCTTAACGGTCCCCTGAGCTTGACTGAATTTTACACAGATTACTTCTTGGCGATACCCACCCCCCCTCCCCCCCCCGCCCCCACCCCTTTTACTCAGAGCATTTCCTTTAGAAAACTTGTCACTGCAAATTCTTTCTCGGTCCCTTTGAAATGTGGGGAAATCTCCCCGCCTCTAGCCGGTTTTACAACCTGGGAATGTTTTCCTCCAGGACTTGGAGGCCCTGCCTTTGAAATGTCATTATCAAGGAAGATAGCGCCCCAACTCTAGGCTCGGGTGGGGGGGGAGAGGGAGGCACCCAGCTTGAATGAGCGACAATTAGCAAACACAGATGGCCTGATCACAGAGAAAAAACATTTGCAGACTCAGGAATAACTCAGTGTGCTGCACGCGTCCCGTGGCCTGGCCTCCTTCCTCTCCTCCTCCAGCACTTTTCCACTAGCCCATCTGGTGATTAAAATCCTCCTGCCTTTCGTTTCGCTGGAGTTGGGTTCAGTCTCTCTCCCCAGCCGCCATAGTCTCCGATAAAGCCTCCCGTGCCTGTTTAACTCTGGTGCCTTTTTCTTTGACAGCAGACACCCAGGCGCTGTGGACACTCACTGGCAGAGCCTCCCTTACCCTCTTCTTGCCAAATCCCGGCCCCTCCCGTCAGGCCTCGCTTCCCCGAACCTGTTTTGCATCCCAATTATTCTTCCTGCTTCTCCTGTTCCCGTCCCAGGCTCTCTTTTTGGAGCTGGTCACGCAGGGGCAGGGTGGAGCTAAAGGCCCCTGCAGGGTGGAGACTGGCTACGGAAGGAGCCGGGTTTTCTGCAGCCCCTAGGAAGGTGGAGGCCTTGGAAGTGTTCACAGTGGTTCACCGTTTCAGAGACTGAGGCATGAAGAGTGTGCAGCCCAGTCTGTGTGGTGAGTGTGAGAGTGTGTGTGTGAGAGTATGTGTAAGTGGCTGGGGGAGTCTGTGTGGTTTTGACTCTGGTAACCTTCAGGTACCTTTGGGGGCTGTGAGTTATCAGGTAGGGAGCCCCCCATTGCAGGACGTAATCAAGTGGAGACCCAGTGACCTAGGTGGAGAGATTTTGGCACAGTTGTTGCATCCACAGAGGGCCGTACAACATGAACTCTAAGCTCCCTGTGAATCCACAGATTCTTTTTTTGGTAATCACTTTTTTTTTTTCCCTGGGAAAGATTTGCCCCGAGCTAACATCTGTTGCCAGTCTTTCTCTCTCTCTCTCTCTTTTTTTCCTTTTCCCTTCTCTTCCCCAAAGCACCAGTACATAGTTGTATATTCTGGTTGTAAGTCCTTCTAGTTTTTCCATGTGAGCCGCTGCCACAGCATGGCTCCTGGCAAACAGGTGGTGTGGTTCCACGCTGGGGAACCAAACCCAGGCCGCCAAAGTGGAGGGTGCCAAACTTCAACCACTAGGCCATCAGGGCTGGCTCAATAATCACTCTTTAATGATTAATTATTTAAGGGTTGGGGGGAAATGAGGATGTTTTGTGGTAGCCATTAGGGTGCTATTTTTAAAATGTTTTACTGTAGAAATTTTTTTTTTTTGAAGATTGGCACCTGAGGTAACAACTGTTGCCAATCTTTTTTTTTTTTTTCCTACTTTATCTTCCCAAACCCCCCGTACATAGTTGTATATCTTAGCTGCAGGTCCTTCTAGTTGTGGGATATGGGACGCCGCCTCAACATGGCCTGACGAGCGGTGCCATGTCCGCGCCGGGGATCCGAACCCTGGGCCGCCGCAGCGGAACATGGGAACTTAACCAGTGGGCCACGAAGCCAGCCCCACTGTAGAAATTTTCAAACAAACGCAGAGAGAAGAGGATGCCGCATCACCTGGACTCGACACTTTCTAACCTGTCACTGATCTGTCATTCTTCCCCCACTTTGATGCTTGGAAGGGCAATAATTGGATTCTTGCATTATTTTGTTCAAAATATCAATTTCACTTAAAACACCATTTAAAAGTAGGTGATTCTCAAAGTGTAGCTTTGGCTTATGTTCTAAGATGCAAATCTCTGTGAATATCTCAAACAGTTTCTAAGAGGTGTCACCCATTTAGTGCTATGTTGCCATCAGATCCGCTTTCTCTTTGTATATTGAATAGTTTCAGACTTATTTCTCATATATGTGTTTTCAATACATCCCAACATTTATTAGAAGCCGAAGAGTAGTTGGAGAAATATTTAAAAATTCAGTGGCATATCAAGAAATTTCTGCTGCATTATTTGTTATCCAGTTTGAAGAATGCGCAGAACAAGGATTTGCTTCTCCAGGAAGTGAGAAAGGAGGCTGGTCCAGGAGGTGTCACCTCGTGTCTCTGTCCCAGCGCCAGCCGCCTGCCAGAGCATCTGTTTCCATGTCCTCAGCTGCCTGGTGTCTGAGTGTCCACCTGGGTCTATTAAACGCTTTAGAATTTTTTCAAGAATCTTCTATTGTATTCCATAAGCTTCCATGCACCTTTCCATTTCTGTGCACAGCTGCAAATACCTGGCCTCTCAAATGTTTTTCCAGATTTGGGTTATGTAAGCAGTTTACTAAATGTATGTATCATTTGTCTCCGGTTATAGCATCTACTGCACAAAATTCCCCGAAGTGTTTACCTGTAGGAATAGGTGCAATCTGGAAATCTACCCACATACCAGTAATTGTCAACTAACTCGTCAACTGCAAACAGGCTTTGTGACCCAAATTATTGAGAAATAGTCAGTATTCCTTACCTAATTCAAAATAATCCCATTAATCAAACATGCTATAATTGTAACGATTTGTGTGATTTTTAAAATGTCATCCCCTAAGTAGTGTGTGACATCACTTGCTGCCAATCTTTATGTTCTGCTTAAACGTTTTTCCGTCCGTTATCAGAATTGTGGAGTTTTCTTCTGGAACCCCGGTCCCTGCCTTGCCAAAAACAGAATCACGTATATTGTGCGCCAATATTTTCTTTTGTTATTTTCACCTCACTTCTGCCTGTAGCGTCAATATTTCTTTTTCAGATTACATCTTAATTTTTTTTTTTTTTTTACAGTTCAGGGGTGTTAAGTATATTCGAATTGTTGTGCAACTTTTTCACCTTGCAAAACTGAAACTCTAGACCCATTTAACAGCATGTCCCCAGTGCCCCTCCCCCAGCCCCTGGCACCCTCCCTGCTCCCGTGTGACTCTGTGAATCTGACTGCCCAGACACCTCATGTGAATGGAATCATACAGTATTTGTCCTCTTGTATCTGGCTTATTTCATTCGGCAGTATGTCTTCAAGGTTCATCCATGTTGTAGCACACGTCAGAATTTCCTTCCTTTTTTTTAAGATTGGCTCCTGAGCTAACATCTGTTGCCAATCTTCTTTTTTTCTTCTTCTTCTCCCCAAAGCCCCCCAGTGTATGGTTGTATATTCTAGTTGTATGTCCTTCTGGCTCTGCCGTGTGGGACGCCGCCTCAGCGTGGCCTGATGAACAGTGCCATGTCCATGCCCAGGATCCAAACCAGTGAAACCCTGGGCTGCCGAAGGGGAGCACACGAACTTAACCACTCGGCCACGGGGCCGGCCCCTCCTTCCTTTTTAAGGTGGAATAATATTCCGCTGAATGCGTATACCACCTTTTGTTTATGTTTATGCATTCATCTGTGGATGGACATATGGGTTGCTTCCACCTCTTGGCTATTGTGAATAATGCTGCAGTGAACATGGGCACAAACATCTGTTCATCTTGCTTTGAATTCTTTTGGATATATACGAAATCAGACCCTAACTTTGAATGCTGCACACCACGGTGGGTATGCCCCTCATTTTCAAATGCTTGATCAAGGCTGCCGATCTCTGTGTGGCTCACTGGGAGGCCAGACTAGCTGTCAGGTGGAGATCTGCTCTCAGGTTGGTGGGGCTCGCAGCTGTGGAAAGGAATCGAGGGCGAGGACTGGGCAGACGGAGATGTTGGGCTGTGATTCAGTGCCAACAAAGGGGTCAGAGCACCCCAGGGGAGCTCTGGCGCATGGGATCTTGGCAGCTGAGGCTGTCTCCAAGTGGGCAGCACCTGAGAGGGGCACATCCTTCACTCCTGAACAGATCTGGGTGGCAAATCTCAGCAGCCATCACACTCCACTCATTCTCTTTTTTAGTGTATTTTTTCCATCCCCAGAGTTTGAAATAGTGATTAATTACAGGTTCCTTTGAGATGAAATAAAGTCATCTGAATCTGCTAGTTTATTCCCCAGTTGGAAGGATTTGGCAAAACAACATTCCTGTCTACCATTACCATCTTTTGGAAGTTAAATGTTCTTGTTTACAGTGAATCTTTTTTTTTTGTTTCTTTCTTTTTTTTTTTTGCTGAGGACGATTAGCCCTGAGCTAACATCTGTTGCCAATCTTCCTCTTTTTTTGCTGAGGAAGATTAGCCCTGAGCTAACATCTGTTGCCAATCTTCCTCTTTTTTTGCTTGAGGAAGATTAGCCCTGAGCTAACATCTGTGCCAATTTCCCTCCATAAAGTGAATCATTTTTTCATTTAAATTTGAATTTAATATCCAAATATTCAAATTTTAAGTTTAAATTTAAGAGTCTATTATTCAAGTTAGATGGCTGGGTACCTGGTTTGGCAAACAGTACATTTAATTAAAGGATTCTTCATTTTCCCCCTCTTCTAGTCATTTCTTGAAATTTATTCTTCGTGGTTTACGTGGAGGCAGGAAGCAGATTCATGTCAATCCCCAGTGGAGCTGGATTCATCGACATTTGGCTGAAATAACAGCTGTGGAAATTCTTTCCCCTTGCCACCTTATTTTTTACAAAAGTGTATTCAACGATCCAGGTAGTTTTATAACAGCTTTCCATTTTCTAATCCTGATTATTTTTCCTTCTTAATAGATGTCAGATAGGGTTAATAGTTTATTTTAGAATTTTTTGGGGGTGGGGGAGTGAGGAAGATTGGCTCTGAGCTAACATCTGTTGCCAATCTTCCTCTTTTTTTTGCTTGAGGAAGATTGGCCCTGAGCTAACATCTGTGCCAATCTTCCTCTATTTTGTTAGTGCGATTTTCTTTGTTTAAACATCCTCTGTGAATCAGGTGGAAAAGCAGCTCCTTGTTTAGAAGCACAGGCTGTTTTAGATGATATGACATCAACAACGTCTTTCCATTTTCAAACTGACTTCTCCTTTGTAAGTGGACGAGGAATGGTGCCTACCAACCCTGTTGGAACAAGACACTTTATTGCCACCTGCTGGAACATGGCTGCAATAAATTATAAATCGCTTTGCAGTCAGCAAAAGAATAACACAATACACAAAAAATTAAAAAAAAAATGTTTTCAAAATAATAAAGATGTCTTTGATGTGAGTGGTACCTGCTCAGGTGTAGTGCTCTTGTGCAGTGCCCAACACGAACAACTATACGTGGTGACTGGAAAGCCACACACAGATGGGGCAGACGTGGGGGTAGAATTGGCTCATGTGGATTCTAGGAAGAATCCACAACCAGGAGGAGCAGGACTTGAGGATGATTCGGTAGGAGTGGATTCTAGGACCATCTAAAGGGATGACTGGGATCTGCGTAGGCAATTCAAGATGGCAGGCGTTGGAAGGTCATCAGCTGTGGGCCAGGAGACCTGCATTCACTGTGTGTCCTAAGGGAAGCCCTCCTCGTTCCTGAGCTTCTTTTGCTCCTTTTGGATGGGGGGTTGGGAGGGAGGGGAGGGCAGGAGCTGCCATACCTGCTCTCTTTGACCTCCCGGGTTTCTGAGAACTGAAGAGACTGGGGGCTCCAGGAATGGGTCAGGATTGGGGTGGGGAGCAGGGCTCCTATGCTGTCATTGTAGGAGCAGAGATGGCTGAATTTCAGGGGGGCTGGACCGTGTTCGGGCCACCCCAGGGTATACACCCACATGGTCTGCGCCGGTGGGTGAGGAACAAGGGGATCTCAGATAAATGCTGGGGAGAACACTTACAAGAGTTTCTCGACTGCTGGATGCCTCCATTTCTGTGCACAGCCCCCTGCGTACTCCAGGTCCCCTTCATGTGCCAAACTTACCTGACTTCTCCAAGGATTTCCACTGCATGCTCCTTCTCTGCCCTCACACCTCCCTTTCACTCGTGTCCTAGATTTCCCCCACTCTCTGTTTCCCCGCTCCTGGCACATCCTTCTCCCCCCGCCACTTCCGTTCCACTTCCAGAACCATTTCCCAGCCTCTCCCATGCCCACCCCTCTTCTTCCAACTCTCTCTCTTTGCTTCCCCCCAACTTCCAACTCTTTCCAAGCCATCCTTTCAGTTCCCCTCCCCTGTCTTCAGCCTCTCTTCCCTTCCCCCTCACTTCCTAGCCCGTCTTTCCTGAGTCCTTTCTACTTCCCCTCGCCTAGGGTTGCCAGATAAAAACTAGAAGATGCTAAATTTGAATTTCTGGTAAACAACAGATCATTTTTACTTTAAGTATGTCCTAAATATTTCATGCTGCATACTTATCCTAAAAGATTATGTGTCATTTATCTGACATTCAAATTTTACTAGGTGTCCTGTATTTTTTTTTTTTTTCAGGAAGATTAGCCCTGAGCGAACTTCCACCGCCAATCCTTCTCTTTTTTTTGCTGAGGAAGATTGACCCTGAGTTAACATCCATGACCATCTTCCTTTACTTATATGTGGGACGCCTGACAGTGTGGTTTGGTAAGTGATGTGTCGGTCCGCGCCTGGGATCTGAACTGGTGAACCCCAGGCCACTGAAGCAGAGTGCACGAACTTAACCGTTACACCACAGGGGGACCCAGGTATCCTATATTTTTATTTGCTCAATCTGGCAACTCTACTCCTGTCTCTGGCCGACATCCCTGGCCACGGCCACTCCACCCAGGCCAGTCCCCTTGAAGACCCTGCAGCTCTCAGGCAGCAGTCCAGTGCCTACCACCGCATCCCACTTAGCTCCTCACCAGCTTCTCTGAGCCTCTCCAGAACCCAGCAATACAGGGTTACCACCAGCCGGTGCAGGGGCGGCCCTCCCAGACACTGCGCAGCCCTAGAGTCAGCGTTAGGTCTGTTTGATTGGTGTCTGGGCACATTCATTGCCATGTGGCTTACTTCATTGATTGACTGATTGATCCTTAGGTCTACACTGACTTTTGAATATCCCTGAAATACAGTGGTATAAATCCTCCTCCTCTTCCTTCAAGATCATCATAGCTATTCTAGGTCCTTTCCACGTAAATTTTGGAATCATCTTGTCAACTTCTATTTTAAAAAGCCTGCTAGGAATTTTACTGAAATGGTGTTGAGTGTGTAGATACATTTGGAGATAATTGGCTGGCTAAACATATGGAGTCTTCCAATCCATGAATACGATACATCTCTTCATTTATTTAGGTCTTTAATTTTCCAAGGCCAATATTTTACAGCATTTACTGTAGACCTTGGATAGCTCCCATTATGTTTATGTCTAGATAGTTTAGTTTCAATGCTATTTTAAATGACATTGCTTTGAAATTTCCTTTACAGTTGTTTGCTAGGTTATAGAAATGTGACCACGGACCCTCTAGGACCAGTTCAAACTGACTCCATCTTTTTTGTTTGAGAAAGATTAGCCTTGAGCTAGCATCTGCTGCCAATCCTCCTCTTTTTGCTGAGGAAACCTGGCCCTGAGCTAACATCCATGCCCATCTTCCTCTATTTTATATGTGGGATGCCTGCCACAGCATGGCTGGCCAAGTGGTGCCATGTCGGCACCTGGGATCCGAACCAGCAAACCCCGGGCCACTGAAGCAGAACATATGAACTTAACTGCTGTGCCACCAGGCCGGCTCCCAAACTGACCCCATCTTATCAACAGAATGTTAAAGTTGCTTTTCAGGGGCAAGCCAAAAAGTGCAAGTCTTGTAGCCAGAGCATGCACAGAGGAGAAAATCTTGACCTGAAATAACACCCAGAACCAAAGATTCTGTCCCCCACGGAACCAGAGGAGCAGGACACAACTAAAACTTGAAAGCTGGACTCTCATCAGAAGCGAGGGGTCTGTTGTCTGGGAAGATCCAGTGTTAAAGCCCCCTCCACACTCACCATAAATGTTTAAAGCCTGCCAATCAAAACCTGCCCCGCCAGCACTTCCACTTCCCAGCCTGTTCCCCCCAACCTCTTAAACTTTGCCCCAAGCCCTGGATCGGGGAGACAGATTTGAGAGCCTTGCCTCCTGTCTCCTTGCTGGTCAAGCTCGCAATAAAGCCTTTTCTTTTCTCAAAAGCTGGTGCTGTAATTATTGGCTTTTTATGCACATGGGGCAGAGAGCCCCCCTTTTGTGTGGTAACAGAAATATATTTGATTTTTTGTTGTTGTTGAGGAAGACTGGCCCTGAGCTAACATCCACTGCCAATCCTCCTCTTTTTGCTGAGGAAGACTGGCCCTGAGCTAACATCTGTGCCCATCTTCCTCTATTTTATATGTGGGATGCCTGCCACAGCATGGCTTGACAAGCAGTGCATAGGTCCACACCTGGGGTCCCAACCCGCGAACCCTGGGCTGCTGAAGCAGAGCACGCGAACTTAACCACTGTACCACTGGGCCGTACCTATAGTTGATTTTTAAACATTGGCCTTTTATCCCCCAACTTTGCTAAACGTACTCATTAGTTCTAATTGTAGATTCCTTTGACTTTTCTGTGTACACAGTCACATGATCTACAAATAAGGATGGTTTTATTTCCTTTCCAATCTTTACACTGTTTATTTCTTTTTCCTGTCTATTGCATGGTACAAGATTGAATAGAATCAGTGGGAGTACATTGCTTGCCTTGTTCCTGATATTACTATAGTTTGATTATCACCTCTGCTCATGCCTCTCAGGGTCTGTGCCATCCCCCTAAGGCTCCCCATTATGAGCTCCACAAAGGCAAAACATCAGGGTCAAGGGCAGTGGGCCCTCTGTCCATCCATGTGGACTCCAGGATTTAGGGCCAGCACCTGGCCAGAGATCAAACTGACCTGCTCAGGCCCTAGCTGCTCATCAGAGTGGATATGGCTCAGCCCAGGTCCAGAGCCACATCCTGGGGGCCTGGGTGGCTGGAGGAGAGACATGGAGGCCAAGAAGCCATCTGATCCCTCCAAAACCATCTGGCCAGAGTGGGTTTCATTGCACATCTATGCGGGAGTCTACTCCAGAAAGAAATGCTTCATCTGTACCTGCTTCTTGATGGTACTTTTGAATCATTATGGTTGGTTTTAGGTAAAACTGTGCATATCTCCTTTGACAGTCCTTCTGGTGGTGTTAACACATTAGGCAACAGGAGAAAATAAGCCAGTTTTTTGGGTAACCACACAGAAAAGGGATGGGCTATCCATGTGGATAGTCTGAATCTCGTTGAGTTTGAGCAATTTCAACATAGCCGGTAATTGAAACAAAGTTTGATAATGTCTCCTTTTTCCTTTTTGCATTCGATGATCTGTAGGAAACAAATATGAGAGGTGCTTTGGAAATGCAAATCATAGATTGTTCATTAAGTAGGAATGATCTGAGTGACATGAAGAAACCTTCAATACAACTCCTGGACTCTTTGTGGCCAACTCTAGGATGAGACTGTAGACCTAGAAATTGGTCCAAGAAGAAAGATACCACTATTGCAACAGAAAAAAGATTTAAAAATCATAGCAAACATGTAAAAGGGTGCTAGACCCCAAAACCACGATAATCCCCTTTCTTTGGCAGCACTGTGTAGTTTCTGATCCAGGTCTAAAATATGTTCATAAAGAATTATTAAATATTCTCCTTTTTGCTGAACAAAGCTCTAAATAAAAGGCAAGAGGTGACTATTTTGAATCAACTCACTATAAGCAATGCTTTGTAGATTAGTTTTGAAATAAAAGATGATATGGAATTGCAGAGAATCATGATATCATGAAAACAAAGGCTATTTTCCTAAATTTTATTGTGAAAAATTTTAAAGGTGCAGAAGTGTTGAAAAATTAGTGCCAAGATGGTCCATATACCTATCATCTAGATCAAAATTATTGACATTTGCCATATTTGTGATGCTATCTATATTTTTGCATCATTTAGCTTCTGCTGCATAACAAACCACAAACAAACTTTAGTGGCTTAGAACAACAAGCATTTTATTTAACTCCTGATTCTGTGTGTCTCCTGGGTTGTTCTTCTGGTTTGGGCTGACTTGACAGATCTGCTGGGCTCTCTCCTGTGTCTGTGGTCAGCCGGTGGGTTGGATGGTGCCTGGATGACCTAGGATGGTCTCACTGTCAAGACTGATGGTTGGCTAGCTGTCAGCCAGGCCTCAGTTCTTCTCCATGTGGCCTTGCATCCTCCAGCAGGCTAATTAGACCTTTTCATATGGGAGTGGCAAGGTTCCGAAGGGCAGCGAGAAGGGGCATCCTCCCACAAGCAAGTGCTTTTCATGCCTTTGCGCAAGTCATGTTTGCTTATGTCCCATTGCCAGAGCAAGTCACAAGGCTAGCCCAGAATCAGTGTAGAAGGGTACGAACAAAGAGCGTGGATAGAGGGAGGGGAATAATTTGTGGTTGTTTTTGCTATCGTCTGTCTATCATCTATCTATGTATCTATCATGTATCTATGTACCTATGTATCTATCTATGTATCTTTCATGTATCTATCTAGTATCTATGTATCTATTTATCTGTGTACTTATGTATCCATCTGTGTACCTATGTATCTATCTGTGTACCTATGTATCTATCTATGTATCTTTCACGTATCTATCTGTGTGCCTATGTATCTTTCATGTATCTATCTGTGTGCCTATGTATCTATCTATGTATCTTTCATGTATCTATATGTGTACCTATGTATCTATCTATCTGTGTACCTATGTATCTATGTACCTATCTATCATCTATCATCATCTGTCTATTGCTGTTGAACCATTAAAAGCAAGTGGCAGATACCATTTTACCTCACTCCTAAACGTAAATCCTGGAGTAGGCAAGTGGTTTTTCCCCAGTGTGACTCTCCTCTTCCCTCTCTGCAGGCTATTTTTAAAGGACTAAATGGTTTGAATCTCCATCATTCCTCTCACATTCACACAATAATTGCGATAGTAATGAAGAACACAGGGAGGAAGACCTACAAAGCCAACTAATAGAAATATTTAAAAACATGAACTTTCACCCACAAAGAAGTTGTGGGTTTGAGCCACATCCGACCAGACTCCTTGGAGAATCTCTTTTATTTATGTGTGATCGGGATAAAAGCACTGTCAGACAGGCCTGGATGGCTTGAGGCAGGAGGCGCCCAGTGCAGACATGAGGTCAGGCATGAGGCCAGGCCCTGTTGGTGGTGTGCCCACGTGGAGTTGGCCAGAGTTCTTGCAGGGGTGGTTGCCGCAGCGGTGACTCAAGAGAAACAGGCTCCCGAAGGCCCCAGGCACAGGTGAGGCTGAGAGGATCTGAGGCAGCACATAAGGTGTGTCTGAACTCTTCCCTGATTTAAACTCTTCTTCACAATTCTCTGATCCGGGGAGGAATGGAGTTTAGATTCTAAACTTCTGATACTACATCAGTGATGGTAATTGTCTATTAAAAGTTTCTGTTTCTTCTTTTCATTTCTTTAAGTTGTATCTTTCTAGAAAATTGATCATGTCATCTGTTTTCAAATTTGTTCTAATTCAAAAGATAGCTTCTATTTTTGCATAATCTTTTCCTTTCTTAATATTATTTGTTTGTGCCTTTTCTCTTTTTTATTAATTAATCATCTCAGAAATGGGTCACTTCAACTAGTCACTGTAAATATGCAGTTATTGATGTTCAGCTTCTCTGTTACATCAGTGTTTTCTATTTCATTAATTTATGCTTATTTACTTTGACCCATTTTTTTAGTATTCATTCTGTTAGTCTTTGTTTTCTAACTTCCCAAGTTGGACACAGCCTATAATTTTCATCCTAAACTTTTCCCTTCTTTTGAACTTACGTTACATCCTGTACCCAATAATACCTAAATTTCTTGGTGTCCTATTTATGTTAATGTTTGTTTTTGCTCCTGAGATTCATGGTGGCTTGTTTTCTTACGTCAAATTTGGGGTTATCTGTAAAAATTCTTCGAGGCGTGAATGGAAGTTCTAGTCCTCCAGAGAACTTTCTTTTTTTTTTTTTTTTAAAGATTTTATTTTTTTCCTTTTTCTCCCCAAAGCCCCCCAGTACATAGTTGTATATTCTTCGTTGTGGGTCCTTCTAGTTGTGGCATGTGGGATGCTGCCTCAGAGTGGTCTGATGAGCACTGCCATGTCCGCGCCCAGGATTTGAACCAATGAAACACTGGGCCGCCGGCAGCGGAGCGCGCGAACTTAACCACTCGGCCACGGGGCCAGCCCCCAGAGAACTTTCTTGATGACTTCTCCAAGCGCCCTGGCACTCCAAACCTAGGATCAATTTTATACTAATTTCTCAGCCTGAGTTTCTCAGAACATGCTGACAGTGTGAGTCAAGCCACTAACAAAATATTAACAGAAGTTTACAGCAATTTACAAAAAGGATCTTCCATCGTGACCTAGTTCGTTTATTCCAAAAACGTAAGGTTGGTTTAGCATACAAAAAATCAATGTATTCTGCATGTTATCAAAATAAAGAAGAAAAGTTTTATAGTTATGTTAATAGATATAGAAAAGATATTTGATAAAAATCGACATAAATTGATTTATTAATTAAAAAATAATTGAAAGGAACTTAGCAAACTAAAATTATCTTATTAATTGTTAGCTAATCAACTACTAATAACTAATTTTTATTAGCAAACTAATAATTGAAAGGAACTCATTTCTTTAGATTGAGTGTATGTGTGTTTTTAAAAGAAACTTAGAACAAATATGATACTAAATAGTGAAATGTTGAATTTTTGAGACTGGAATTCCCAAAATAATTGACTCTATTCAACATCATGCATTCAAATGGATTGACTGGCAAACTATTAGAATAAGTGAATGGATTTAGGAAGGTGACAGAAGACAAGGACAATATACAAAAATAAATTGTAATTCCATGTATCAACAACAAAGATTTAGAAAATAAAAAATTTAAACGTACTACTTAAAATAGCATGAAAAACATAAAATGCCTAGAAATAAATCTAAATGAAAGGTAACACCTATACACAAAAATATGGAAATTACTGAGGCAGAATAAGAAGATTTAAACAAATGAAAGGATGTACTGTATTCATGGACTTGAACATTCACTATTTAAAAAATGTCAGTCCTCCCTGGATTTAGATTTGCGTTAAATCTAATACAGAAATGACTCTCCACTCTCCCTTTCCCCCCTAAAAAAAGAGTGGAAAGTGAAGATGTTAGCAGTAGCAGTGGAGTTTTTGAATCTCTCTACACCCCTGTGTTGGTCCACTAAGGCTGCCATAACAAATTGTCACAAACTGGCAGCTTCAACAACAGAAATCTGTTATCTCACAGTGCTGGAGGCTGGAAGCCTGAAATCAAGCTGTTGGCAGGGTTGGTTCCTTCTGAGAGCTGTGAGAGAGGATCTGTTCCACGCCTCTCTTCCAGCTTCTCGTGGTTTGCTAACTGTCTTTGGCGTCCCTTGGCTTGTGGTAGCTGGTGGTGTTCCTCTGCTCCAGTTTCCCCTTTTTGTAAGGCCCCAGTCATACTGGATTGGGGCCCACCATCCTCCATGACCTCATCTTAACTAACAGCATCGGCAATGAAATTATTTCCAGGTAAGGTCACATTCCGAGGTCCTGGGGATTAGAACTTCAACATATGAGTTTTGAGAAGACACAATTCAACCCGTAACAATCTTATTTTAAAAAGATACAAAGATAATGAAAAAGAGACCCTAGTGGAGACTTCTGCTTCATTTTAGAATCTATAGATATAGAGTGACATTAAAGACCTTCTTTCTATGGTAAAAATAAGAAAAATCCGGACAAAATAAAAATCATACTTTTCTATGAAGCTAGATAGGTGGGGTGGATGCAAATTAGTGTTAAAGAGCTGAATTCCAAGGCAAATGAGTAGGTTCCATATCTGGGGCAGCCATCTGATCTGGTCTAGGCAGGCTTGCCATAGACAGACTTTGCAGGATAACAATGTGTTTGGATAACAGTGTGGCCTGTGGGACAGATTAGATTCTGGAAGAGCCCCAAACTTGACTGTAGATTGCTTATCCCAACATTCTGTCCTCACTTGTCCCACCGGAGTTTTCCTTAGAAACAGCAATAGAGGACGGACTGGAGTTTTAATCACTTTCTAGTCACCCTGTTGGTGAGGGAGGGATTTCCTCCCTAGCGTTAGAGGGACGGCTGATCACGTGACATCCGACCCTGGACAGATGAGATCGACAGTAGTTTATTAGTTATGTACACACAGCCTGGGATAAGAGGACCCTGCACACCATGCAGGACTGTTGTGTGCTGGTCTCAGCCTATCAGTAACCAATGTTGTGGTTGGACTGATTCTTATTATGGTTCTTATTATGATTGCAAGATGCCTTTCAGCAATAACCATCAGGAAACTTCGAAAACATAAAGGTTTATTACTTACAAGACCTGGAAAGTACACAACAAGACCTGGGGCCACACAGGGAGGTCATGGATAGAGAGAGAGCATGTGGGCCTGAGTTCTGCCTTTGCTGAGGTCGAGGGTGAGGGCCTAGGGTTTTGGTGGCTCATTCTTTATTGGTGAATTTAAAACATAAGAGTGGGAATTTAAAGCTTGAGAGGAGCAAAAAAGTAGCCCAAGTGGTCAATTATTGAAATCAACCAACATCTCTAAAACAAAGGATCCTCAGTGGGAGGAGGTGGCCTGGCTCTTTATCTAGTTGTGTGGCTGGCAATGTGTTTATTTGAAGTGGATGCCTCTCTGAAATGTATGTCTTGGCCGTTAAAACTTAAGCCAGTCACTTGCATTACAAAAAATAGAAAACTCAACTGTCAGGGTTTACACAATAAGGGCCACAGGTGGGCTTCACTCATGGGCAGAGTGAACCACCAGGGACTGTGGGAGGCAGGCTTTGTAGTATCAAGAGGGTGAGGCGACCCCTGGTTCTTGCAAGAGGATGTGACTGGCTTGTTTGAATAATTCTCTGGGCTGGCAGGGAATAGAAACCTGTCCCTGGTTCCTCTGAGAAGGAGGGTCGTTTGCTAGAGGAGCTTATCTGCAGATAAGGGAGTAGAGTGCGAGGGGAGCTGGTGGTTAGCCAGTCTGGGCCCTCTCAATTTTACCAGATGTCAAGGCAGAACATACTATTGGGCCTTAATTTTAGGCCTTATACCACAATATCTTCAAAGTGCTGAAAGAAAAAAGCTGCTAATCTAGAATTTTGTATCCAGTGAAACTGCTTTCATATAAATGAAAACTAAGGTAATTTGTAGCCAGGAGATCTATACACCAAGAAATGCTAAAGAAATTTCTTCAGACTGGAGGGAAATGAAACTACATGAAAATGCAGATCTATAGGAAGAAATGATGGGTGCCAGAAATGGGTATGTACAAATATAAAATACATTTTTCTCTTTTAAAAAATAAAAAAAAATAATTTATGGTTTAGGGCAACAATAATAACAATGTATTGGGGAGTTTTAAACCATGTAGAAATAAAATATAAGAAACAATAGCACAAAGGATGGGAAAAGGAAGAGGTGTACTGTTGACTGAAGGTAGATTTGGTAAGTTAGGGACACTTATTGTAACCCAAAAAGCAACCATTAAAAATATAAAATAAACGCCAGCCTAGTGGTGCAGCAGTTAAGTTTGCACGTTCTGCTTCAGCAGCCCCAGGTTTGCGGGTTCGGATGCCAGGTGCAGACATGGCATCGCTTATCAAGCCATGCTGTGGCAGCATCCCACATATAAAGTAGAGGAAGATGGCATGGATGTTAGCTTATGGCCAGTCTTCCTCAGCAAAAAAAGAAAAAAAAAAAGAGGAGGATTGGCAGCAGATGTTAGCTCATGGCTAATCTTCCTCAAAAAAAAAAAAAAAAAGAGGTACAGTTAAAAGTCCAATAGAGGAGATAAAGTGAAATACTAAAAATATCCAATCTAAAAGGAGGCAGAAAAGGAATACTGATGGGACAAATAAAAAACAAAAAGCAGAGCCAGCCCTGATGGCCTAGTGGTTAAAGTTCAATATGCTCTGCTTTGGTGGTCTGGGTTCGGTTCCCTGTTGCAGACCCGCACCACTCGCCTGTCGGTAGCCATGCTGTGGTGGTGGCTCACATACAAGAACTAGAAGGACTTACAACTAGAATATACAGCTGTGTACTCGGGTTTTGGGGAGGGACAAAAAAGAGGAAGATGGGCAACATGTTAGCTCAGGGGGAATCTTTCCCAGGAAAAAAAAAAAAAAGAAAAGCCACAGAAGCAATTTAAACAAAACAAAACAAAGCAAAACAAAAGCATAATGGTAGACTTAAACTCGACCGTATCAATGACTACATTAAGTGCAAATGGAGGAAACATTCCAACGAAAGGGTGGCAATTATCAGATTGAATAAAAAAGCAACACCCAATCACATGCTGTTTCCAAAAAACTAAAAAATTTATGTATAAATATATGGAAACGTTAAAAGTAAAAGGATAGAAAAAGATATACTATGTAAACACTATGAATAAGGAAGCTGGTGTGGCTATATTAATCTTACTCAAAGTAGTCTTAAAGGCATGAATGAATGCAAAAGACAAAGAGGGACATTTCATAAAGATAACAAAGTTCAGTTCTTCAAGACCACATAAAAATTCTAAATGTGTATGCATAATGATATACCTTCAAAGTGCATGAAAAAAATTGACAGAACTGGAGAGACAAATCCACATGGATAGTGGGAGATTTTATAAGCTTCTCTTAGGAATTGATAGAACAAGTAGCCAAAATTCAGTGAGATATAGAAAGACGTAGAAGAGGGGCTGGCCCCATGGCCCAGCGGTTAAGTTCACGCGCTCTGCTGCAGGCAGCCCAGTGTTTCCTTGGTTCGAATCCTGGGCGCGGACATGGCACTGCTCATCAAACCACGCTGAGGCAGCGTCCCACATGCCACAACTAGAAGGACCCACAACGAAGAATATACAACTATGTACTGGGGGGCTTTGGGGAGAAAAAGGAAAAAAATAAAATCATTAAAAAAAAAAGAAAGACATAGAAGATTTGAAGATTATCAACCAATTTAACTTAAATTGATACTTAGAAAGCATTGCACTCAACAACTACAGGATATATATTTTAATGTATTAACATGACACATTTAATACTTTTGGAAAATTCAAACAAGTCTCAATAAATTCCAAAGGAGTTCAAAGGAAAGAAATCACACAGAGAAGTTTCTCTGATCACAGTGGAATTAAATTAGAAATTAATAACAGCAACCTCTGTTAGCAGAGTAGTGGATGGTAGATTAAGAACTACAGATTAGAATTTTTTGTTTTTTTTTTGTTTTTATTTTGTTGTACAAACAACGTGTAGTGTAACACATTGAGGATGTAAACAAAATGCACTTTTCAATAGCTGTGGACATTCTGAGTGCCAATGCTGCCTGTTCCCCCAAACGGATGAGTCATTAAAGAACTTTCTCTTGATGCTCAGAGGTGAAGCAAGGGGCCAGCAGGTCTTTCCCCTCTATTGTTTAACTATCTTTTTTATTATGATTGTTTTGGTAAGAACACTTAAGATGAGATTTACCCTCTTAACAATTTTTAAATGCACACTGCAGTATTATTTAAGAAGAGAAAAAGAGGAAGAGGAGGAGGAAGAGGACAGGGAAGAGGAAGAGGAGGAGGAGCAGGGAGAGGGGAAGGAGGAGCAGGGAGAGGGGAAGGGAGAGGGGGAGGAGGCGGAGGAGGAGGAGAAGGAGAGGAGAAGAAGAATTACAGATTAGAGAGTCCCAGCTGTGTTGGGTGTGTATTGTCAGTGGTCTTTAAACTGGGTTTTAAAGGAGTCAGTGTTCAGATCCTCAACATGCACATATATTTTATCTCAACATTGATATGTATGAGAATTCACCTACAATTTTCCTTGCCTCTCACAAGCTAAAAGAGCCTTTTCCCCACTTAAAAGAAAGGCATACTTCTCATCCATTCACTCATATTTAAATCATGATCACCCATCATTGCTTCTCAAATAATTTTCTTCTTTTTCTTACTTGCACTCATTACAGTGTATTTTATGTTTTTTCTATTCCAATTATTCTATGTCTGTGTCCATTGGCCAAGTAAAATAGCCACTAAAGCGAGAATTTTGACTCTTTGGTTATTCATCGATAGGAAGGGTCAAAAACCTAAAATCTATAGGCCAAATCTGGCCCACTGCCTGTTTCATGAGACCAAGAACTAAGGAGTTAAAAACTCTTCCCCAGAGCAAACACTTTGAGATAAGCTTTGCTAACTGCAGCTGTGCATAGACAACGTAATCAACTGTTGTTCAAAACTAAACTGGCCTTTCTATGCCTCCTTAGTATATAAGTGAGCTGTCTTTCCCAGAAATTCAAGGTCCAGATGGCAAGATCCAGTTTTAACGGGCAAACACAGGTTGATGGGAAGGCACCAACCAGCCACATGCTCCCCCTCCCCCACCTAAAACTCTAGATAAAGACTCCTACATTTTTCCCTTTAGAGAGGTGGATCTGAGTTCTAACTCCCATCTCCTCATCTGGCTGGCTTTCAATAATAATAAACCTTCTTTCCTTGCCATGAGCCCAATGTTTCCGTTATTGGCCCTACTGTGTGATGGGTAAATGAACCTGTGTTTTTGTTCAGTAACAATTTGGTGAGCCAGTCAGGAGGCTCTTTGTCCATAGCCCCATGGCCCTGGGCTGACTGGGATTTCCTTGGAAGCAGTCCAGCAGATGCCTAGGTGATTTGCCCTACAGACTGTCCCCAGTACTTTCTGTCTGATGCAGCATCACTGGCCCTCAGTGCATTTTTCTTGTGGCAAGGAAACAGGCTGTAGATTTGTTTGTTTGTTTTTGCTTCTGGTGAGTCAATGGGCTCGATCTGGAGGAGGGTAAGTCACCTTGGCCAGGCCTGCTGTGAACTCCCTGTCTCTTGCAGGGGAAATCCTGGAGAGATATCCCCATCTGAGTCTGAGTGCCAACTAATGAGAGACATAGTGTAGGACTACCCAGAATCTTTTGGATGCACCTTCCTGTTCTTTTTGGGATCCTGTCTGTCTGTTCTGTTGGGATACCATCTGTGTCTGATTGTCTTTACATTTGTCATTCTGAAATGAGGGGAACTCCATCTGTCCTCAAGAAAAGCCCTCTGGGCCACCTGTTGGCTAAATGGGCTGACTTCACCTATGAGCCCATGCCCAAGAAAAAGATGGTTTTCTTTTGTAACACCACATGGCCACACAATTTCTTAGACTCCAGAGAGAAAATGGCTATAATGGGGCAATTTCAGCTTACCTAAACTGGTGTATTTGCTCATGCAATTGGAAAAAGCTGGCTATCAATTTAAACAACGAATGGGAAGTCTATTTTAGTCTTCTCAGGCTTCTAAATGAATCCGGGAATACTTTACTGCCTCTTTAAAAGAAAATAATTAAACAATTAAACATGCCAGATCGGAGGATGTCAGCAGCGCTGCTAGCAAAATGAAACCTCTCACAACGGAATGCAGTCTCTGATTAATGTACGGAAACTTCTCAAAGACAAAGTTATTTAACATGATATTAAATGATCTTTGGTCAATAAAAGCTTACTTACGTTTGTGGGTTTGATTAAAATAAACATGTTTTCAGAGTTAACATTGGAAACGATGTAAACATGTTATCTTTGTTACAAAAATTTGTCAGCAAAAAATAATAACTTTTAAAATAATAGCTGATTTTGTCTGATGTCTCATGAGGCTTTTGTACACAATCTAAATATAATTATTAGAAACAAGTAAACTAAGTAGATATGAGAAGGATGAAAGTTTTTGGAGGAACTTTTTAACAATAATTACGTGTTAACGTGTGTATACTTAAAACAATTCAAGATGATGGCTAATTTTAATGTCACATGAAGTTTTCATGAGTAATATAAACAATCATTGGGAACAAATAATTTAAATAGATAAAAATGGATAAGAGTTTTTGGGTACAATAATTATGTTTTATGTTCTGTATGCTTGAAAAATAACTTCAAAAATCTTTTTGGTAACAAAACTTTAGAGTTTTACTACATTAAATTATAAAAGTTTATTGAGTATCTATGTCATTTCCAAGCAAGATAAAATATTAGAAATTTATTATTAAGCATAGATTTGTCTGCCTTTGGTTTCTTATCTCAGAAAAACTAAAGGATGTTTGAATTTACTAATAAACATGTTTTGCACATGGTGAGAAACTTTCTATGAGAAAACACATATTTCTAGATTCAGTAAAGAAGGTAGAAAGGATAGAGATGTATTTTTTGTTTTGTTAAGAAAGATAAATTTATCCTAAAGTACTAGGAAAGTAAAAAAGGAAAGAAAGCATGAGACAAATTCTGGACGTAAAAAATAGTGAGAGAAGGTTTGTGGAAGTAAAACCCTGAGGAGTTCTGTGAATTGTCAAGTTGGATGAAATTAAAATGAATGTTTTAGTATCAAAAGTAAGCTGGTGCCAAATCAGAATTTGGCTTTCTCTCTTAAAAAGACAATTTTTGGGGCTGGCTCAGTGGCACAGTGGTTAAGTGTGCATGTTCCACTTTCGTGGCCTGGGATTCGCCGGTTCGGATCCTGGGTGCAGACATGCCACCACTTGGCATGCCACGCTGTGGTAGGCATCCCACATATAAAACAGAGGAAGATGGGCACAGATGTTAACTCAGGGCCAGACTTCCTCGGCAAAAAGAGGAGGATTGGCCGCAGTTAGCTCAGGGCTAATCTTCCTCAAAAAAAAAAAAAAAAAGACAATTTTCTTGAATTTTTGGTCTGTTCTTGATAAAGAGGTTATAAAACGTTTTCTTTACTTTTGAGGAAGTTTACCTAAAAGACAGAAAATCTGTGTTTTGTTAAAATAATTTTCTATGTTTAAAAGGAGTGAGATCTCTCTATTAAGGTTTTTTGGACAGTTTTAACTCTCTGTTTGCCTTGACTTCTTCTGTTGTCACCGTGCTTGAATGGATAACTAAGCATTGTTTCCCGTTTGACCAAGTGTTTTAAAACCTTTTGATATTTTTGATGAACTTCTCCAAAAATTAAAGTCTTTCTTTTGACTTAAGAAAGGAAACTTTGAGAATTTCTAATCAGCCCTGGGACTTCTAAAGAGTTTGTTCTCTCTTTCTACGAAGAGGAAGATATTAAACTAGTTAAACTTATTTGATATGTTAAATTACATGGGAAACATTGTCAAATAAATGATAATAAACCTTCCTAGGTTATATTGTGTGTAAATGTTATTAATATAAATGTTTTTAAAAATTATATAACATTGCAAAAAATTCTGATCTATCCTGGCTGTCAGTCATAATTCTAGTTATTATCTCAAAACGTTGTAGGTCACAGAAATACCCAAGTGTCTTTGTCAATTGCCATTTTGAGTGTTTTGTCATTTTCAGACAGTTGTTATTTTACTCTGATATTTTTGCAAATATGTTTCTTCTTCAGAGAGCTTCATAGAAAGGACTGACACTTGCTCTAGAATGCAGGTTTCTAATAAACTTTCAGATTATAAAACTCTGCTGGGTAAAAAATTACAGAGCTCTAATGGAGAAACTGATGGCCTCATGAAACTTCTAATAGAAGATTAAGAGTTGATGTCATGGGACTGAATAAGTTGATGAGGATGATTATAATTTTTATGACTTTTTGTTTAAAATATTGTTGATTTTTTTAATGTTTTGTTTTTCCAGGTTTAAGGAAACCTTTTCATCTTAAGGAACTATGGCTTATAACAATTTGTAAACAGAATTAAATGAAACATTTATCTTTTTCTCCCTATCTGAACACTCCAAAAATTGAAAACTCTTGATGAGTGAATATTCTTATATTGATGGGAATATAATTATTTACATAAGCTCAATAAGAGTCTGTTCTCATTATAGCAGAACACAATTAGAAACACTGGTTATATTACCAAGGTTTTGACTGGAATGTCATATTTGAAAAAACATACATAAACTCAGATATAACCAGACAGTTTTGAGGAACAAAGATTGGACTTTATGGAATAAAGCTACTTGAAAATATTGGCCTGGTACCTTGCTTACAGGGTTCCCAGAAACCTTACCAGATGAGTAAATAAGGTCACTTCTCTGGTAGGTACAGAGAACCCCAGGATATTTTGGGGACCTCAGGAAGAGAAGAATTCATCCAAATCTGTAGGCATCACAGGCAGAGTCTGATGACAAGTCCTTGGTTTGGCTTTCTTGGCCTCAAGAGGCCTTTAAAGTTCAATCTGAGATTCCTTATAAAAAGTTCCAACAGGGGCTGGCCCTGTGGCTGAATGGTTAAGGTTGCATGCTCTGCTTCAGTGGCCCAGGGTTCACCAGTTCAGATCCTGGGTGCAGACCTAGCACTGCTCATCAAGCCATGCTGCGGTGGCATCCCACATAGAAGAACTAGAAGAATCCACAACTAGGATATACAACTATGTACTGGGGGGCATTGGGGAGAAAACAAAGAGGAATATTGGCAACAGATGTTAGCTCAGGGCCAATCTTCCTCACCAAAAAAAAAAGTGATATAATTTTTTCAAAAGTGCCTGCAAAGCAAATTTGAGTCTATATGATCTATTGTTATTCCTACTGTACTTATGTAAATAATTGGGTCAAGTTTATTAAAACTAAACTTACTTTACCTACCAATGAGTCTTAATTTGGCTATCTTTGGTAAAAATGAGGATGATTTTAGAGAGAAGAATTATGTTTCAACAGAAACTATAATACACATTTGTGGATTTTGGATTGTGGTCCTGTTAATTGTCTTTAAGGTTTTGTTTTCTACCTGTAAACTGGACTAGATACTGAATTCTTCTAGTCTCCTGAAATATCTGGTTACAAATCTCCAAACTAACATTTTCAAATTTTTTTCCATTATTTTCATTTGGAATCATTGAGAACTGAAACCCCCTTATTCCTAAAGCCCTACAAACTGAAGCTGGACAGCTTGATAGAAACTTAAGAGAGATAACCATGATAACATGCCTCTTGCTATATAAGCCACTCAAAAGATACCTGACCACCAGATGACATCATCAGAGCTTCTTGCTTTGGGGGTTCAAGGACAACCTGGTGGGAAAAAGCTACTGATAATTCTAATTATTATAATCTTCGTTGGTATTTGCCTCTGTTGTGGTATCTATTGTTGTTACAACTTATACATAAATTTACAAGATAGGTTACTACAACACCTTGTAAAACCCCTACTGAAAAAAAGCACTAAAAGTAATTTTACCAGACGGGTCAAGTTGTTCCATTCCATGGTCCCCTTATGATGCCCCCATTCAGCAGTAAGTAGCCAGATTTGAAATGACACCCTTAATCCCGCAAGACTGTGGAATGAACAACTGGCAATAGGGGATTGAGACTGAGAACTAAGGAGTTAAAAAACTTCCCTAAAGCAAAAACTTTGAAATAAGCTTTGCTAACTGCAGCTGTGCATAGTCAACATAATCAACTGTTATTCAAAACTAACCAGGTCTTTCTGTCCCTCCTTAGTATATGAGTGAGCTCTATTTCCCAGAAATTCAGGGTCCAGATTTTAAGATTCAGTCTTAAAGGGCAAACACAGGCTAATGGGAATGCACCAACCAGCAAGGCCATATACTCCTCCTCCCCTTCCCCAGTACATGCTCTCTCTCCCCTACCAAAAACCCTAAAAACCTCTACCTTTTTCCCTTCAGAGAGATAGATCTGAATTCTAACTCCAATCTCCTTGTCTGCCTGGTGAGTATGTTTTTCTTTTTTTCTTAGGCTGCCATTCAATAATAATAAACCTTCTTTCCTTGCCACAAGCCTGATGTTTCAGTTATTGCCCTGTTGTGTGACAGGTAAAGAAACCTATGTTTGTGTTCAGTAACAAGACTAGCAAGCTACAAGTAAGAAGAGTTTTTACATTTTAAAAAAGGTCAAAAAAAAAAAGGGGGGCTGGCCCTGTGGCTGAGTGGTTAAGTTCATGCACTCTGCTATGGTGGCCCAGGGTTTCGCTGGTTCAGATCCTGGGTGCGGACATGGCACCACTCATCAGGCCACGTTGAGGTGGCATCCCACGTGCTGCAACTAGAGGGACCCACAACTAAAATATACAACTATGTACTGGGGGGATTTGGGGAGAAGGAAAGCAGAAGAAAGAATAGATTGGCAACGGTTGTTAGCTCAGGTGCCAATCTAAAAAAAAAAACGGTCAAAAAAAGAAAGATGAACCATATTTATTGATAGTTGAAAATTATCAAACTCACATTTCACTGCCTATAAATAAAGTTCTTTTGGAAAGCAGCCACACTGGATTGTCTACATATTGTCTGCGGCTGTTGTCGATGGCAGAGTTGAGTAGATGCAACAGAGACTCTGTCTAAAATACTTACTATCTGACCCTGTACAGGACAAGTATGCCAACTCCTGCTTTATACTCAGTACAGAGAACAGTGCCTGGCAGAGGGTGGATCAGTGTATCACTTAGATATCAGACATTTACCTCAAGAGCTGGACTTCTTAAGTCAATCACTTTCTCCCAGTCTAATGGGAAAACAAGGGCCCCCCAAGGGGCTTATAGGCAAAAGGGATCCCAGGCTGCTGACAAGTCAGGTTTGCCTCAGCTGGTCAGGCAGTGATCCTAGACTGGCATAATCAGAGGGGTCAGGTGACAGGATTGTGGAGTCAGATGAGGAGATAATGGTAGATGAAAATGTCAGCAAAGGGACACGGGAGTTTGTCCCTGATGCTGTCCTACAGGGTCTGCACTCAAGTCATTGAGGTCCCCTCTGCTCCACCCTGGAGACATGTCTGCTTCCTCATCACAGGAAAGTTTGTCTACAAGGTACGTTGGTCCCTCTGGATTTTTCTCATCAAGGGCTTAGTAATTACTCATGCTATTTTTTTTTCACCCGGGCCAACAATGTCTCAGAGATATTATCAGTTCCCCCTGCAGACACTGTTATTGCTACCAGTGACATTATATTGGCTGCCCTGGTGGGAAATATTGTGGTGTCCCTAAATGATAACTCGGAGTCAGGTGCTCTCTCACACTCATGGCCAGGAACCCTGGCAGTGACAGGCTCACCATCCAGGCATCAGAGGTCTCCTTGGTGAGTATGTTCTTCTTTTTCGTCCTTAGAAAATTTCAGAAAAACTGACTTTCGTGTTGGAGCTTTATCTTGGAATCCTAAAATGCTTTCTTACTTGGGAAGGGATGGTGTGCCATATTAAATATGAAGATTATGGAGAAATCTGTGACCCTCATGAGGGCTCTAATATGTCCTGTGATTTTACTGTATTAGTTGAGTTATCCTCTTTCCCTTCCTTTCCTTTTTGTTCTTGGGCTCCCTGAGACATCCCGTCCATCTTTTCTCACTACTAGACCTGCCAGGATTTCCCTCCTTTCCCTTCTAAGCTTTTAAACTTCTTTAAAATTGGGGATCACAGCGCCTCCATTGTAAGAATATTATGAGGAATAAGTAAAATGATAGACATGTCTAACTTTGATAACGGACATAGGAAATCTAGGTTCATTTTTTTCTTGTTTACTCTGTGGTCAAAATTGGCTTTAGAAAAACATTCATAAAGAGCTATCCCTTTGTGTGAGGAAAAGGCTTAAACCCTACTCTTCTCAGGTTCTCCTTAGACCACAGGAAAGGAATGTAACTGTGGACTCTGAGTCTTTTAAGGAAAGATATATTCTTGAATTTATTTCCCAGAACCAATAATGGATATAAAGCCAGCCATTGACCACATCATCAGTGCTGAGCCTCAGTTCTAAAATAGGCCATGGCATTAAGACAGGAAATCCCGAGTTTGGAGCTCTAATTAAGGATGGTTCCCTCTCGAATGCCGACATCTGACTCCACTCTGGCCTCAGTGCCAGAGAGGAAACCCACCAGTGACAAAACCTGCTGTACCAGGGCGGGCCCCAGCAAAGAGCCCATTGAATGTATGGTTATTTTGATCACTATTCATTGGTACCCACAGAGACCACATGAAGGTTGCCACCTTGCTTCTCCCCTCCTGGCTGAAGCCAGTGCCTAAAGAAGGGAAACTGTTACTGAACAAAAACACAGGGTCGTTACCCAGTGCACAGGACGGCCAATAACGGGAACGTCAGGCTTGTGGCAAGGAAAGAGGCTTATTATTGAAAGGCAGCCAGACAAGGAGATGGAGGTTAAAATTCAGATGCGCCTCCTTGAAGGGAAAAAAGAAAAAGTAAGGGTTTTTCTTTGGGGTTTTAGGTAGAGGAGGGGGAGCACGTGGCCTTGCTGGTTGGTGCCTTCTCAACAGCCCGTGTTTGGCCTTCAAGACTGAATCTCTTTTCTTCTTGATGTCTGGACCTTGACTTCCTGGGAAAAACAGCTCACTTATATACAAAGGGGGGACCGAAAGACCTGGTTAGTTTTAAACTACAGTTGATTATGCTGACTATGCACAGCTGCAGTTAGCAAAGTTTATCTCAAATTTTTTTCTGCCACATCCCAGAGAAAATTTAATCTCTTCATTCTCGGTTTCAAAACCCAGAGTTAATTACCTTCCTTACCTTGGGGCTGCCTCTTCTGTTTCAGTATCCGACTTCCTGCTATTTCCCTTTTAATGACTGACTGACTTCTTTCTTGCTTCTATACATAGCACTCTTTTTTTTTTTTTTTCAGGGGAAGAGTCGCCCTGAGCTAACATCTGTTGCCAATGTTCCTCTTTTTTTGCTGAGGAAGGATCGCCCTGAGCTAACATCTGTTGCCAATCTTCCTATTTTTGCTTGAGGAAGAATCACCCTGAGCTAACATCTGCATAGCACTCTTTTTTGACAAAGGAAACTTGGCTCTGAAGTATCTGGCTATCTATGTTCTTATTCCACATTTTTTAGTTCTCTTTCTCTCAGGCCTGGTTTTCTCTCTCCACACTAGCCTTGTTTCTAATCATTTATGCGCATTCACCATAACACATAAGAATCTGGGAGCTTATTGCAGAATCTGCTTTGATGTTCCTTCTCTGCACTCCTGGAAGGCAGTCTGAAGTGGGGGCACCCCTGGACCCACTGCTGCACCCATCCCCCAGCTGCTGTGAGTGTTGGCTGGTACAACCTCACACCTGTGCTCCTCTCAGGGGACCTGCCCTTCGATGGGAAGCAAGCTCACCTACAAGGCTACCTGAATGGCCAGGGGCCAGTGACTGACTGAAACTGGGTCTGTAAGCACAGCCTGTGGTCTCCATAAGGGACTGACTCTGTGCTGCAACGTGTGCTCCGGAGCACCCCACCCCGCATCTGCCCCCATCAGATCAGACCAAGACCACATCCTTGCTTAGCCTTTATCCCCTGCCCTATCTGCTTGCCTCACCCCTCTCTCCTGAGAGGTCTCCCTCAATAAAGCACTTTGGCAGCTTCCTCGCCTCAGACTCTGCTCCAGAGAACCCGACCTAAAACACCGGTGGTCCTACTCACATTGGAGGTGAGGCTCAGCAGAAAAGGCATTAGGCCCCAAATCTGAGCTGCTAAGACCTGATATTCTTGTCATCAAAGACATCTCTGAGACAGAGTGTGGGGTCCCTTTAGCAGCCTATGCTTGGGGCTGGAGACAGGAAGTGGCGGCTTCCCATGCACCATCATTCTTGAGCACTTGGAAATTCCTTAATGAGATCCCCATTGAAAACAATGCCAGGCTTCCCTGCCTGCCTGTCTGCTGGCCATCCCTCCTTTTTGTTTCCTCTCTTCCACTTCCTCCCTCTCTTCTTCCCTGTCTTCCTTCTTCTTTTTTTTACCATAACATAGTGAAAATGGACTTTAAGATGCTAATCTATGATCCTTTTTCCCTTCCAATATCCCAGTGCCTTCCTTGGAATCACAAAGGGCATGTGCTATATACACCCACCAGAAGGGTAAGGTGTTCACTGACCTCTCGATGCTGGGGTAAGAATTTGTAGACAAGACGCCATTGAATTCCTCCTTTTCTGAGAAGACTTTGTGCTTAGGTGTAATGCAGAGTTGAGAGTAGGAGATTTAGGGGCACCAAGCTTGGATTCAAAGGCTCCTTCATTCCTGTGGTGTGATTTTAGGTGATTTATTGAATTTTTCTCATCTGAAAATGGGTGATGATAATAACGTCTCTTATTTTTTTTATTATTACTATTTTTCATTTTTCCTTCTTCTACCCAAAGCCCCCCAGTACATAGTTGTGTATTTTTAGTTGTGGGTCCTTCTAGTTGTGGCATGTGGGATGCCACTTCAGCATGGCCTGATGTGTGGTGCTAGGTCCGTGCCCAGGATCTGAACTGGGCTACTGAAGCTGAGTGCACAAACTTAACCACTCAGCCCTGGGGCCAGCCCAAACATCTCTTATTTTTAAAGAGAAGTTAAAACATGGAAAGTACTATACTTAGTGCTTTCCTCCTTTGATTTCATATATTTGACACAAATGAATGAGCCAGTGTCACCTCCCCCACTCCCTGACTCCCAGAGTTTATGCTTAGCATGAACAAATCATTTATTTTCCAAACCAGGATCATTTAGAGCAAAAAGAGGCTCTAGTGAAACTCAACAGGGCACATTTTTGCTTTTCCCCATTCAAACTTTCTATGTCTCATCTTCCTCAGTGAAAGCACTGGCTCGCAACAGTAACACAATTATTCATTTGCTCAGAGCAGTAAAACATTTGAAGTTGTTTCAGAATTGCTTCATTCACACTACCACAGAAAACAAACCTACTCAAAAGAGTTCAGGATTTGGTTGTGCTTCTGCTCCACCTTCCACCTCTCCCAAGACTCAGGGTATGTATTCAGCTATTGTGTTCATACTTTTCCTTTTGTTCTTTCTTCATTGTGGTTACGGAAGTCAGCGAAATACAATCGGGTTCATTTGTTTCAGTCTTAGTTTTTTATCCCTTCCCATCCTTCGTGATTTGATTTGATTTGATTTTTGGAAAATGTAGAACAATAACAGGGTTCAGAAAATCAAAAGTGTATAAAATTTTATTATCAGAGAAGAGTCACTCCCCCTCTTAGCCCTTTGAGTCTGTGAGCATGTATTTTCCATCCCTGACTGGTAACTCTCTCATGGAAAGGTGACAGTTTGTGTCCTTGTTGAGTATATGGAGAGGAGATGAGAAGAGCTGCAAGTTGGAAAGCCCCAGGTGGCACAGAACCCCTGTGGATCACCCGATTTATTGCTGCTCCTCCAGAAAACTTCCCTGGCCAGGGACTCCACTTGAAATACTAAAGAAGCAGAATTTGGTGGGGAGACTTCCTCTGTAATCTGCCATCCTGGTGTTTGGTGGAGAAAGAGAGGAGTGAGTATCTGGGAGATTTGGTAATCCTACATCTGTTTTCATCATTTTCACAACTCAGCAAGGCTTTTAATCTTTCTGGAAACCCCCTCCAATATCATGTCACCCGGGATATGATTATTTACTACTATGGATATTGGGCCAATAAATATCTTCTAAATATAAGACAAGGGAGGAAAGCTCTCTCCCCTAAATTGTCTTCTTTCTTCTGCACCCATCAACAAACATTTCTTAAGCTTGCGCACATAATATCTTCTTATGATGCTTAAAGCCTATTTATATCTAGACTAATATTCTTTCACCATTATAAAGTTGTTCATTTTTTCCCTTTGTCTTGACCATATTTACCAACATTAGTCTCATTTATATATCATTTATATTTTTATTGAGTATAGAGTTACTTTTATTTCTGTTTCATTAATTTATTCTTTTGTCTTCAATGCCATCTTCCTTCTACTGTCTTAAGTAAAACTTATCGGAATGCATAGGTTAACTTTAAAATGTGTTTTCACAGTTTAAATTTATTCCCTTAAATCTATTAAATCAGGCAGGCTGATGATTGATGAGGATTTTAGGCTGGTTAATTTTAAAACTTCAGATGAGAAGCAGGCTCCGAGGAGTGGAATTTGCTTCCCCTTTGATCAGAGATAGTTGCATTTGTGAAGGAAATCTCCATGCCTCCCTCTCTGCACCAGGAGGAAGAGGGGATGGCCTTATCTCTGGAAACTCTTAATGGGGAAGGCAAGAACTTAAGTTGTTTACTGTCTGGCAACCTCATGTAACTGACCCCCCACCCCAAAATCCTCCTTTGTCTTTAGCTGAAGATAATATTTGAGCAGTGACTTCTGCCATTTACTCAATCCGGTTTGATTCTTACCTAAAAGTTGTGGGACCGCCCAATGGCCGGACCCTACCGGCACTGGTACCATTTTAACTTTTTTTTTTCTTTGTCTCATAAAGAGATAACCCACATACCTATGCCTTAAATTTAGCTCTAACCCTCAACTTGGGGCAGCAGAAGCTCTGACTGCTCATGGGTCCTGTCCCCATGCTATTCCATACTATTCTCTAAATAAAAGAGCACTACTGCCAGATCTTAAGAGTCTAAGAAATCTTTCTTTCGACTCCTCAGCTCACCGACCCCTCATCAATGATGTTATTCAGATTCTCTATATTTTATTTATTTTTGTGAACTGAGTGACATTTTCAGATATAAATCTATTGAACTCCATCTTGTGTCCCTCCCTTCCCAAAGCTTTTTATGTATAAAAAAGCAATCATCAATTCTAAATCATACAAGGTTAAGCCATTAATGTGAATAAATAAAGCTGGTTTTATGGAATCTACGGTGAATTAGGGGCTGCATGCCCAATCAGTGGAGTTGACATTACCTAGCTCCATTAATCATTTGTAATGGGAGGACACTGGCCAGGACTATAGCATTTTCTTATTTTTAGAGAGAAACAAAAACCTCAGATTGTTTAGAAGTTGGCATATCATTTAAAAATTTTAAACTACATAATGGGAAAAAGAAGAGAAATATTGAGGCCATAAACTGCCCATTTTCCCCCATTATGTAGCCTATGTTTAGACAAATGACATTCATAAATGCACATCCACATACCCTAGATAAAATGCTAGCAAATCATATACAACTTAGAAAAGAACTAGCTTCCTCTTTCAAATTAGTTTGAATCAATATTTATATGTCCAATAATATGAGGTAGGATTTTGCAAACAAAGGTGCAATTTGTTAATATTGAATTTGCCACACTAAGGAAAATGATACGCACACTCTCTTTCCCTGTAGATCATCTGGCTTTGAATAAAATAAACTTCTTCTAGACATTAACATTATGGTTTCTGGTGAGTTGATAATGGGAATTCTCTTCCTCTTCCAGACTGGAGTTGGGCTTCTAGGGAATTCCTCACTTCTTTATCTTTATACATTGACATTGTTCACTAAACACACTCAGAGACCCACCGATCTAATTCTCAACCAATTGGCTTTAGCCAACTCCCTGGTCCTTTTCTCTAGGGGAATCCCTCAGACATTGGCTGCTTTGGGTTTGAAATATTTCCTGGGAGAAGTTGAGAGTAAGGTTAGCTATTATACCCACAGAGTGGCCCGGGGAGTTTCCCTCTGCACCACCTGCCTCTTGAGTGGCTTCCAGGCTGTCACAATCAGCCTTAGTGATTCCAAGTGAGCAGAATTCAAACTTAAAGCTCCCAGATTTGTTCAACCCTCCTGTCTCCTCTTTTGGATTCTTCATCTTCTGATAAATATTGTTGTGCCAATGAAAGTGACTCACCCAGAGAATACTACAAACATTACAGAAAAGCATTTTGGATTGTATTCTACAAAAGGGTCTGATTCATTTACGTCCTCACTCTATGCATTCCTGTTTTCCTTCCTTGATATTTTGTGTTTGGGACCCATGGGTTGGGCCAGTGGCTCCATAGTGCTCTTCCTGCAAAGACATAAGCAGGGAGTCCAATACATTCACCACACCGGCCTCTCTCCCAGAGCCTCCCCGGAGACCACCGCCACTCGCACTGTCCTGCTTCTGGTGACCTCATTTGTTTCCTTTTATTCTCTCTCCTCCATCTTGTCACTTTATACGAGTTGCTTTGCCAACCCAAGCCTGCGCCTGGTGAACATCAGTACATTCCTGGCTGCTTGTTTTCCAGCTTTCAGCCCCTTTGTGCTCCTCAGCTGTGATATTCAAATCTTCAGAAACTACTTTGTCATTTGTCGTAAAACAAAGATCTCCGAGTGGTCCTTTGACAAACAGCTACCGTTCTTCCGACAGTTTGTAAGCACTCGATAGTCAACGACTGTGGGTCTCAGTCTAGACTCCTCTAAAATTTATCCTGTTTTCTTTCCAAGATGAGATTTCAGTTTTCTGATTAAATTTAATTTTCTAAATGCATTTGCTATTTCCTCTTTGAATATTGCCTTCCAAGGCAGCAAACATAAGTTTTCCTCCCTGCAGAAACCACACAACCAAGAAAAAAGGTCCTACTTATATTGACACTTGGCATTACCCTAATGAAATGGCAGGGCCTATATAATAGCCCTATAGTGGAAGACCCACTTGATACTGTTCCTGCCCTACCGTGCATGATTTGAATTAGCTTTTCTTTTCCTCTTTTTATCCCCAAACCTCCCCAGTACATAGTTGTATATTCTAGTTGTGAGTGTCTCTGGTTGTGCTATGTGGGATGCTGCTTCAACCTGGCTTGATGAGCGGTGCCACGGCCGCACTCAGAATCCGAACCGGTGAAACCCTGGGCCCCGAAGCAGAGCACGCGGACTTAACGACTCCGCCACAGCGCCAGCCCCTGAATAAGCTTTTTAAGGCTTCATCCTTTGAAATGGATCAGCTAAGGACCAGCAGGCACTTGAAGAAACATTCTACCCTGAAACAGAAAGATAAAGACAGACAAATGGGGAAGAAAAGTAACATGGAGGAAACAAGGCATACTGTGGAAGTAGAATAAAATTTTACAACTTGCAGATAATATTGTTGGTGAGATAGGAAACTCTATTGCATGAATAAGACAAGTGTAGGATGCTATTAAAATGAATGATAGAAGGCTAAAAAGAGCTTTTTGGAATTAGGAACATGACAGAAGACATTAAATATTCAGTAGAGTCGTTGGAAGATAATATGGGGGAACCTCTAGGAAATTGGAAGAAGGGAAGAGAACATTAGATACATTAGGAAAAAATAGCAGAACTTCCCCAGAGGTGAATATCTGAATAATAGGTGTCCCTAGAAGGAAGAAATACAAACATGGAGAGGAGAATAATATCAAAGAAATTATACAAGATAGTTTCTCAAAGCTGAAATACATCCATTTACAGACTGAAAGAGCCCATTTGTTTAGCAGGAAATTAATTAAAATAAGCCCATATCTCACTCATCAGCCATGCTATGGAGGCAACCCATATGCAAAGTGGAGGAAGATTAGCACAGATGTTAGCTCAGGGCTAATGTTCCTCCGCAAAAAAAAAAAAAAAAAGAGGAGGACTGACAATGGATGTTAGCTCAGGGCGAATCTTCCTCACACACACACAAAATAATAAGCCCGTATCTAAATTTCAGAATTTGGGGAAGGAAAAACATATTCTTAAAGATTCCAGAAAGCAGACATCAGGTCATATCCAAAGGGAGAAAAATCAAAATAGCTTCAGATTTCTAAAGAGCAACATGGAAACTGGAACGCAATGGAGCAACGCTGCCAAAATTCTGAGATGTTTTCCAAACTCAAATTGGATACCTGTCAAAATGTCAGTCAGAGATGATTTAGAATGGAGATATTTTCAGAGAGGCAAGGTCTGAGTGTTCTCTTTTATTAATGCTTCTCCAGGAATTATTGAAGGCTAAAAACTCTATAGAGAAAGTAGCTGAAAAAGAGGAAAACGTGGACCCCTGGAAACTGGAGATTCAACCCCCTAGAAATGCTAATGAGATTTGTTCAATGACAGAGAAAGGAAACCTTGGCTGACAGCTGCACAGCCAGCCTAGAGATCACATAGTCCAGTTGGTCACAGAGGAATTTATTCAAGAAGGATGTAAAACTGATAGAATTCCCGATGTGTTCTGCGGAGATTTAGGAATAAACGAATAGTTTGTACACGGAGAAACCAAACATATTAACATACGTTAATTTTTAACTTCAGGAAATTAAAATTGTAATGAGAATAGAAATGTAACATAAAAGCTCATGTAGTTCAGTGGTTAATAGTTGTAACGTATAAACACTGATCATTTATTTGACCAAAATATATGTATTTAAGCTAGCGAAGAGGATTTATTTGCTATTCTGTCAAATGCATCTCTAAATGATACACCGGCAAATGTAGTTGAAATATATAAGGTAATGTAAGGAATGTTGAAGCTGGGATCAGAGAAGCAGACAGGGCAGATCATGAAGGAGATTATGGGCTAGGGTGGCCATGTTTAAGACTTCGTCATTTTCATTGGACTCTCATTCTGTCAAATAGTTACTTCATTCTGTTAACTGTTATACAACTGGGCTATGGAAACTGAGTTTCTATTCTGTAATGACAACATAATCCTCACTTCCATCAAACCCAATCAGGTTTGATTTCCAATCCTAGATCCCCATTCTTGATCATCTGTCATCTACAACTCTTTCTGGAAGCAAATTCAAAGTTTGAATTCAGGAATCTGTATCCCCTCTACCCATTTGAAGCATAAAGAAAATAAACAGAGGCTTACAAAATCTTTGAATATACTAGGAGGAAGAGATCTAGACTGAACTTTCTGGAGTGTCTTCAAGCAAAACTTGGCCAAACTGGAGGTATTATTTCTGCAAGGGATTTCTGTCACAGACAGGAGGATGGCATGTCATGAGGGTACCTCTGGAACTCTCATGTCCGAGACCCAATATTATAACTAAATCTAGGCATCAGAACCCTTTACCACTGCCACCTCATTCAACTTTTAACATTTTGAATAGCCAGTAACAGGGAATAGAACCTTCTGCGAATAAGATCATTATCCCCACAAACTTGCTTGACAAAGCAATCAGCAGAGAAATGGCACCTGTCTCACTTCTAGCTTCCATATATCAGCAAAATTTTAAGAAAACTTAGATTTTATTTAAATTCTTTTAAAAATGTTAAGAGAATTTTAAAAACTTGTTTCACTCCCACAACATAGCAGAAAAGGAACTGGTGAATTTAGACTTCTTAGAATTACAGCTTCTTCAGTTCAGGAAGGCACACTAAAAAGAGGGTGATTGATGCTGAAGGTCAATTTACCGTACCCATCAAAATAATCAAGAAAATATTAATCTAGGTATCAAAGTACGAACAGTACAAAGTCTGTTAATATAATTCGCCATATCAATTCTGAAAGTAAAAATTCAGATATTTATAGATTCTAACACTTGGTAGAATTCAGTGTCTATGGTGAAAAATATTACCAAGTCAGAAATAGGAGGAAATGCCCTTAAGATGGTAAAGGTTATACATTAAAAATCTCTAGCAAACGTATACTGGAGAAATATATATGCATTTCATTTAATATCAGGAACAGAGAAAGAATGTCCATCATTAATACTTCTATTTAAAATAGTACTGGAGATCTTCTCCAATTATATAAGAAATGAAAGGGAAATGCTAAAACTATTATTTTCAGATAATATGATAGTCTATGATGAACATCCAATAAAAGCACTGGACAAATTGTTAGATCTAATGGGAGACTTCTGAAGGGCTATGCCCCAGGCTTGTGTCCATGCCTCTTGGATGCTGTTCATGGCCTGGCCAGCCAGAACTGGGGGTTTTTGAGAAAATATAGAATTCACTATGTGTCTGTCAGTATACTAACCATGCCACGTGTATTAATTAATGTAATCCTCATAACAGTATATAGTATATTATTATTTGTCCATGTTAGAGATTCAAAAACTGACACATAAGGAGATTAAATGACTTGAATGTGTTAAATGATTATGCATGTGGAAGTTGACCTTGGTTGGGAGGCCAGTTGGTCTTGGAGTCCATGTTCTTAACATTCTTGGTGTGGTTGGAATTCCAGCCTCAAATTTTGATCCCATTACACCACCCCAGTCTACGCTTCTATTGCTAGAGTCCGAATAAATCGAGAATATAAATTTACTTTAGGTCACATGAAGATTGTGCTCTTCTGTTCATTTAACTTCATCCAAGTCCTCACAAATATTCCATATATGAATATGAGGAACTTAGTTTGATACTGTCCAGGTCCCTGAGAGAAACTGCTAATCAGATCACAGATAGGGTTTGAAATCCGGGATAGCTACTGCACTGCCCTGCTGTGTTGCTCATATTATTGGAGAAAGGGGGAACCCTTGACTATGGAGGAGAAATGGCAATAGCCCTATCTCCTGGAGAATGTGAGGAAATGAGACAGATGAAAGCCATCACAGATAATGGAACATTTGGCTAGAGAGGAAGTGGGATCATTAAAATATTATTTGAGCAGATCTCACTGAATTTGTTAGGTTTGTCAGGGCAGGTTAACAAAATACACTTCTTATAGGCAACCAAAAAATAACCAGCCTGATTCCTCTCATCCCTCCTTTATAGACACTCTCTCTTTCTTGTACCATCTTCTCTAGTTTTCATCCATACCTTTTACACCAGTAAGGGAGCAAGATAAAAGAAATCGTCCCCCTCAAAATGACGGCTGGTACAAAAGGGAAAACCTGTGTGTGAATCCTAATATTTATGGAGCCGTTTCACATTATGTGTTCAAAGGAATCAGTGCACAATCTCATGAGTAAAATGCATGCATGTTTATGTTATTACAACTCATTATAATTTCTCCTTGTCATCGTTCTTCCATGTAGCATAAATTTATTCCCTGTCACTTTGAGGGTAAACTCATCCCCCTCAGGGTGTCATCGGTCACTTTGGTGTCTCTTTCTGTTTTCGGGGTGGAGTTTAATTCCCATCAGCTGAGTCGACATTCAGTCATATCAATCCTCTGAGTGTGTTCCTGTCACTTTGTAGAGGAGGAAGTTTCACATTATGACATCCTGTCTTCTGCAGCAAAACCAAGCCATCGGAGCTAGTCTGGAGGAGCACAAAATCCCTTAAAAATGTTTGCCAGCTTGCATCTAAAATTTGATTTTGAAACTTCAAAACAGCGGGTTTTGTTTTCTTCTTACTCCTTTCTTGACCCTAGGGTGATAGATGCCTCTGGGACTAAGGTTGGAATGGGGCAGGATTGCTAAACAACAGAAAAAAAACAGGAGGGAAAACCTACAGTGATTAATACACCAAAATATAAGCCTAATATACATGGGAGTAATCAATCATGCTAATGAAGAAAGTGGAGATAGCTATGGAAAAGTGTAGAGAGCTATGGGAGGAATGTCTTCGTTGAGGAGGAAGAGGGGAAAGAGTATTCGGGAAGTGGGGGAATGCTGGGATTACTGAGGAGCATGGAATCCAAAAAATCATTTAAGGAAGTAACGAGTGGTCAAAAATTTCATAGGTTGCATGTTATGGAAGTCAGGATGAAATCCTAAAACACAAAATGACTGACTTCTTTTCCTCTTTGGGTATGGACTATTAACACACTGAGTGAAGCTGCCACATTGTGTTAAGATTATCAACAGTTTCTCTATCATACTTTAAATTTTTTGCCTCAATTAGATTTTTAAAAATATAATTATTGCCATTCAGGCACTTTTTTTGGATATTTACAAATAATTATCAAGTTCAATATTTCCATATTTCTTTAGCATTTTTGGTTTTGGTCTTATGCTTAGAAAATCCATGTCTATATCAAGATTTAAGTATATATTTACATGACTTTCACTGAGTCATTTAGCTATTCCATCCATTCAAAGTGTATCTATATGTAAAGAATAAAATTGGCACATAATTACCCCTCCACGCACATACTGTTAATCAGTTTACCTAACACTATTTATTGAATAAACTATCTTTCTCCTGTTATATTAAATAATATATTTCCCAGATATTAGTCTTCCTTTGTATTTGGGTCTTTCACTGAACTATTTATTTTGATCCTTTGGTAAATATATTAAATTAAATTAAATCAGATGAGGTGACTCATGGTAGGCCTCTCAATAGCTTGACCAATGTCATTAGAGGATTGGGGATTTGAGCCACGGTTATAGGTTCTATCTCCCGACCTTCTCCAAGGAGGGAGGAGGGGTAGATATTGAATTCAATCACATGGTCAATGATTAAAACATCATGCCTACATAATGAAACCCCAGTAAAAACTCTGGACACTGAAGCTTAGTGGAGCTTCCTGGTTGATGAATACATTGAGGTACTGAGAGGGGTAATGCCCTGATTCCAAGGGGGGAGGGACTCTTCTGCATGTTGCCCTATTTGTCTCTCCATTTTACTGTTCCCAACTTGTATCCTTTATAATAAAGCTGTGTTCATAAGTATAGTGCTTTCCCAAGTTCTGTGAGTCATTCCAGTGAGCTGTCAAACCTCAGGGGTGTCGTGGGAACTCCCTAGATTTGTAGCTAGTTCATCAGAAATGCAGGTGACCTGGGGACCCCTGAAGCTTGTGTCTGGTGTTTGAAGTGGGGGCAGTCTATTTTGGGACCATGCTGTTAAACCTATGGAGTCTGATGCTAACTCCGATGGTTGACATCAGAGTTAAATTGTATTGTAGTACACCAGTTGGAGTGGTATCAAAATAAGCAGTTTCATACTTTTCAAGTTCCTGAACTCTGAAGATGCATTTAAAGGGACATCAGTGGAAACAGTGGAGTAAGGACCCCGAAAAATACTTTCTTTCATAAAAATAATGAGAATACTGGCAAATATGGACAGAATAAATTTTTTCAGAACTCCAGAAATTAACTAAAGGCTTTTGGCAATCTGGGGAATGTTTATTCAAGAAAAAGCAGAATCTTAGAACAGTGAGTTTTGTGGCATTTTATTTTATTTAATTAATTAGTTTGTTTATTTTTTGGTGAGGAAGATTGGCCCTGAGCTCACATCTGTTGCCAATCTTCCTCTTTTTTTTTCTCCCCAAAGCCCCAGTACATAGTTGTATATCCTAGTTGTAAGTCCTTCTATGTGGGATGCCACCTCAGCATGTCTTGATGAGCAGTGTGTAGGTCTGTGCTCAGGATCTGAACCAGCTAACTCCGGGCTGCTGAAGCAGAGTGTGCAAACTTAACCACTACGCTACTGGGCTGGCCCCCTTTTGTGACATTTTAATTTTCCCTATTCTGATTTTCTCCCTCCCAAGCTTCACAGTAGCCTTGAAAACCAATAGCCCACAATCTCTTGGGGAAAACCAGTAGCCTGGAAGCCTTTGGAGGGGGCATAGTGGGGTTGAATCTCCTTAAAAGCCCATTCCCAGAGAATTGTCATTATTTGAACTGCCTGGTGCTTCCCTGGAAGACCCTATTCACGAGGTTGTCTTTATTTGACCTGCCTCAGTGCTTGACCACTGTAAAGAGCCTTCTCCCTAGGGACATTTGTTAGAAACAATTGGTGGCAATTGTTTAACATCACAATTCTTGAGGTAGTGTCTAACAGCTGGGGCAAAAAATACACTAACCAAAAACCTTAAAAGGAAAAGCTGGGAATGCAATACTCATACGGGGCTTTGAAAGCCTCAGCATATTCCTGGAAATCCAGAAGACCATGTACATGTATAGGGCTGTGTTCATGCTCAAGAAAGATCTGAGAAGGCCCTAAGTTCTCATGTCTGACTGACCTTGAAGCTCTGTGCAAGAGGAAGTGGAGGCTAAAGTGGATGGAAAACTGCTTGGCTGAGTGTTGAAGGCATGCCCCAACAGACACACAGAGCCTGTCTTATTTAAAACACAACCCCATAAGGCAGTAATTATAATTCATGATGATTGGTATAAAATATATGAATATGTTATTTCTATGACAATAATAGCACAAAGGAGGGGAGGAGGGAACAGAGCTATATAGAAGCATGGCTTTGTATATAATACTATTGAAATTAAGTTGGAATCACTCTGAATTAGGTTGTTAAATTGTTTGAATTGTAATCACCAGGGCAATGACTAGGAAAGTAACTCACAAATATAACAGAAGAAATAAAAAGAGAATTAAAATGATATATTAGAAAATATCTATTTAATACAAAACAAGGCAGTTATGGAGACATAGTGGGACAAAAAAGACATAGGATGTAATAGAAAATAGCAAAGTGGCATATGGAAATCAAACCTTAGTAATGACATTAAATGTAAATGAATTAAGCACCCCAATCTAAACACAGAGATTAGAAGAATGGATTGAAAACACATGATCTAACTCTATGCTGTCTACAAGACACACCTTAGATTTAAATACACAAATAAGTTGAAATTAAGGAGATAGAAAAAGATGTGCCATGCCAACAGTAACCAAAGTAGAGCTGAAGAACCTATAACTAATATCAGTCTAACTGTCTAAAAACTATAACTAATATACAGTTTAATAAAATAGACTCTAAGAAAAGTTTTACTAGAGACAAAGAAAGACATATTATAATAATAAAAGGGTCAATACATTAAGAAGATAATTATAAACCTACCTGCACTTAATAACAGAGCTCTAAATATATGAAACAAAAATGGACAGAATTGAAGGCAAAAATAGACAATTCAGCAGTAAGAGTTGGAAATTACGATAATGGATAGAACAACTAAACAAGATCAGCAAGGCAAGAGAAGACTTGCATAACAGTATAAACCAACTAGAACTAACAGACATCTACAGAATGCTCACCCAAGAATAGCAGAATACATAGTCATCTCAAGTACACATGGAAAATGCCCAAGGCTAGACCATATGTAAGGCAATAGAATGAGTTTCAATAGATTTAAAAGGATTGAAATCATGCAAAGTATATTCTTTGACTACAATGGAATGAAATTAGAAATAAGTAACAGAAGGAAATTTGGGAAAGTCACAAATATGTGGAAATTAAACACATTCTTAAGTAACCAGTGGGTCAAAAAGTAAATTACAAGGAATATTAGAAAATGCTTTGAGGTGAATGAAAACAAAAATACAACCTACTAAAACTTATGGGATGCAGATAAAGCAGTGATTAGGGGAAAATTTATAGCTGTAAATGCCTACATTTAAAAAAGAAGAAAGAACTCAAATCAATAACCTAAACTTCCACTTTAAGAAACTGGAGAAAGAAGAGCAAACTGAACCCAAAGCATGCAGAAGGAAGGAAATATTAAAGATTAGATAGGAAACAGATGAAATAAAGAATATAAAAACAATAGATAAAAATCAACAAAGCCAAAGTTCATCCTTTGAAATATCAACAAAATTGACAAACCTTTAGCTAGATTGATCAAGAAAAAAAAGGAAAGAAGACTCAAATTACTAAAATCAGAAATGAAATAGGGGACATGACTAATGACCTTACTGAAATAGAAAGGCTTATAAAGGAATGGACAAAATCCTAGAAACTACTGAAACTATAAGAAACAGAAAATCTGAACAGATCTATAACAAGAAAATAGATTGAATTAGTAATTTAAACATGTCCTATAAAGAAAAGTCCAGGGCCAGACGGCTGCTTCATTGGTGAATTCTACCAAACATTTAAAGCAGAATTAACACTAATCTTTCACAAACTCTTCCAAAAAATACAAGAGGAGGGAACACTTCCACAGTTATTCTATGAGGCTAGCATTACCCTGATTCCAAAGCTAGACAAAGACATTACACGAAAACTACGGTCCAGTATCTCTTATGAATATAGATACAAATATCCTCAACCTAATACTAGCAAACTGAATCCAGCAACACTTGAAAGGACTATACACTAAGTGAGATTTATCTCAGAAAGGCAAGAGTGATCCAACATAAGAAAAATCAACAAAAGTAATACACCACATCAATAAATGAAAGAGAAAAAAACCACATGATCATCTCAACTGATGCAGAAAAAGCGTTTGACAAAATTCAACATTATTATTATTTTTTAAATGAACTGATCCATTTCTTTCTTTCTCTTTTGTGAGGAAGATTGGCCCTGAGCTAACATCTATTGCCAATCTTCCTCCTTTTTTTTTCTCCCCAAAGTCCCAGTGCATAGTTGTATATCCTAGTTGTAGGTCCTTCTATTTCTTCTATGTGGGACGCCACCTCAGCATGCCTTGATGAGCAGTGCCACGTCTGCGCCCAGGATCCAAACCTGTGAACCTTGGGCTGCTGAAGCAGAGTGCGTGAACTTAACCACTCAGCCACAGGGCCAGCCCCTCAACATTATTTTATAATAAAAAACATTCAACAAACTAGGAACAGAAAGGAACTTAACCTGATAAAGGGCACCCCTGAAAAACCCACAGCTAATATCATACTTAATGATGAAACGCTGAAACTTATCCCCTTAAGATCAAGAACAAGACAAGGTTGTCCACTCACCACTTCTATTTAATACTTTCCTGGAGGTTCTAGCCAGGGGATTAGACAATAAAAAGAAACAAAAGGCATGCAAATGGAAAAAGAAGAAATAGACGATCTCTATTTGTGGATGACATAACCTTGTATACAGAAAATCCTAAAGAATATGACAAAAAAACTATTAGATATAGTAAACAAATTCAGCAATGTGGCAAGATACAAGATCAATAAAAAACATTAATTCAAAGTATTTCACTGTTCACTGAAAATACCAACCCAATAGTGATAAGTACCCCTATCACTCAGACAGTGGGCTTTAAATACTACTTTTCACTAAAACGAACCTTGAAGAAATGTATGAACCCAGATCTGGGGCAGGAGATTTATAAGATAACCCTGGAATATCTCGCAAAGCCAGATTGCAAAGGAGGTATATAACACACTACGTGGCCCACGCAAAACAAAACACGACTCAGGAACCACGTTAAAGAGGCTCTCACTCTAAAGGAACAGCATTTTGAGTACCAATAAAGATAATAACTGCAATGGATTAAAACATATCAGTTAAATACCTGAGTTTAAAATGATACTAAAGAAATCTAATTCAATGCCATCGAAGGATGCTAATAAACCAACTCATTAGGTTGATAACTGGCAAATAAAAAGAAAGAATCAAGAATTTATTCTGATTTTCCTATATTAACCATACCATTGGCTAACCAAATAGTTGAGAGAATATTTCTCTTTATGGAAACGTTAAAACTAATAAATGTGGGAGAAATGAAGGAAATTGATTATCACGACTCTTTAATTTCTAATGAATCAATAGATGTAGGAATTGATTGACAAGCAGGAATTTTAAAAAAAGAGAGACAACAAGTCTGTGTGTCTCCTGTTGAAAGAACATGACACCATCTAGGAAGTGGTCTTGCCAAAAATATGGAACTTCAATCTAGATAAGGTCTTTACACTCAACTGAGAATGTCCAGGAAATAAAAAAAACCATAGGAATCTATTAATGAAATCACAGGATGCTATCAGCAAAATCCAGATTGTGAAAAATACTACTAGGAAAACAATGTAATTTCTTCTTCAATTAGTTGTTTAGAAATGAAGAGATGGAGGTGGAACCAAACATTGAAATAGACTTAACTGTCAAATCTACCAATTACAACGTGTAGACCTTATTTGAAATCTGATTTAAGCAAACTATAAAATAATGACTCTAACACATTAGAAATTTGAAACCTCACTGAATTTAATTTTCATTTAAAAATAATTTCATATGCGAAGAAATGTAAGAATAGCACAAAACCCTTTTTCCTGAACGATTTTAGAGTAAGTTGTCAACATAATGCCCCCATCACTCCCAAATAAACTAGTGTGTATTTCTTATAAGCAAGGACATTTTCTTGCATATTTGCAGTGCGACAAACAGAAAATAAATATCAGTTCATTACTACCATCTAATACACAGACCCCATTTGAGTTTCACAAACTCTTCCAATAATGCCCTTTATGGCAAAACGATCCTATCCAGAAGCAAGTGCTGCTTTTAGCTGTCAAGTCTCTTTATTCTTCTCCGATTTGCAAGAATCAGTCTTTCCTTGACTTTCATTTTTGAAGATTACAGGAGAGTTATTTTGTAGAGTGTCTTTCCATTTGAGTTTGTCAGATGTTTCCTCATGATAATATTCAGGTTATGCATTTTATTTTTTGGCATGATGCTGTTCTTTTCACTGCGTCCTTTTGGGTAGTACACGATTTCAATTTGTCCCACGTGATGTTAATTTGCATCACTTGATTCAGGTGGTTCTTGCCAGGTTTCTTCACTTTACTGTTTTTCTTTTGTCATTAATAAGTATTTTGTGAAGAGATAATCTGAGACTACGCAAATATCCTACTCCTCATTAAACCCAGACCCACCATTTTGGTACCATTGATGATTCTTGCTTGAAACGATTATCACCACAGTGATTGCTAGATAGTGATTTTTTTGTAGTTCCTCATTCTTTATACACTTATTCATTCGGAATTCTGCTGTAAAAAAAAGTGTCACCACTTATTTATTTCTATTAACAGAGGCTCATGGATTCTTATTTTATTCAATGTACTATAATCCATTATCATTGTTACAAATGACCCCAGAGGTGGTCAGTGAGATCTCCTTTAAGCCGGCTTCTCTTGGAACGTCCCCAGTGCTCTTTGAGCACCTCCTTATTTACTGACACAAGATGTTCCAGGCTCATCTTGTGCCTTCCAAGGTCCAATCCTGGAAACAGCCACTTCTCTATTAGCAAAGAATGATATTGAGAAACTAAGACCTGGGCAGTAGTTTTGCTCACTGCTATGAGTGGGAGAGGTGTCACTAGTTCAAGATGTAAGAAATATATGTATATACATATGCATACATATATATTTATATACTGGAAACCATGCATTCATGCCAAAACTCCAATTCCAATGCATAATAGAGTTTATTCTCTTTCGTGTTTGTAACTTCCTTCTCTTTCAGTGAGACACCTGGCTCCTACTGTCTCTAATATGTTTACTTATTTGATGAGTTCCCCTCTAAGTAGCAGATCTTTAAACTCATGCCACTGCTCCCTCCCATAGCAACATCTGCTTCTTCCACTCAGTCACCAACCTGGGCTTCCTTCCCCCGCCTCCTGCTCAGATGTCATTATCATGCTTGGGCACTAATCCCATGCTGGGATGGGTCATCAGCCATGTCCCCTTCCACCCTTTCCCACCAGCTCCACCTAACGGATTTTGGGCTAGAAGGAAGAATGGAAGGACTGCATATTTGACATTAAGGATTTGCTCCTAATTACATATGTATGAGAAAATAGCAATGAGGTTATATATATATATATATATTTTTTTTTTAAAGATTTTATTTTTTCCTTTTTCTCCCCAAAGCCCCCCAGTACATAGTTGTATATTCTTTGTTCTGTGTCCTTCTAGTTGTGGCATGTGGGACGCTGCCTCAGCGTGGTTTAATGAGCAGTGCCATGTCCGCGCCCAGGATTCGAACCAACGAAACACTGGGCCGCCTGCAGCGGAGCGCGCGAACTTAACCACTCAGCCACGGGGCCAGCCCCGCAATGAGGTTATATTTTTAAAAAATAATCCTTTAAGAAAAACTGAAATATTTATAAATGAAATGTGTTGTATTTGCTTCAAAACAATAAGAGATTGGGAGAAGTGGGTAGATGTAGAGAGAAAACCGAATTGCTTATAAATTGGTAATTGTTGGTGCTGGTGGTAGGTACATGAGGGTTCATTATACTTTCCCATAACAAAATATTTTTTTAAAAGGCAATAAACAAATTTCCCTCCTAACACATAGTTCTCAAAATTGTTGTGCTTTTCCTTTGTATTTTTTTCCATTTGAAATATAACACTTTATCAAATATATGGGAAAAATATACTTTGGAGTATTTTTTTGAACTGGAACTAATTTATGTAGTTTTGGAAAGAACTGGATGGCTCCAAATCTGAATGTTTACATACAGGTTCAGAGCAACTCTTTCCACTAATCCAACACTTTTTTAAAGTTTCTTTTAAAAACAATATATTTTGTTTTTCTTTAGGTATTTTATATTGCAACTGTGACGTAATGAATTAACTCTTTTTTTCCAAATAGGTTGCTGATGGTATTAGAAACCCTCACTTTTGTTATTTAATATCTGGCTGCTGCTGAATTCTTAATAATTCTAGTTGTTTTTACTTGGCTACACTTTTCCTCAAAAAACAAAAATATCAGAGGCATAATAAGTATGAATTTATTTCTAATTACTTTTTCCTCAATGAAAAAGCATTTATTGCTTTTATTGTGACCTTATATATGGGAGCTTATTAAAAATTCAAGCAGACTCAGAGTGACATTGGAAGATGGCAGAATAGGAGTTCCCAGCCCTTGTTTTCCCACAGAAATATCAATTCAACAATGATATGTGAACCTAAATACCTTTATGAGAATTCCAGAATCCAGCCAAGAAGTTGCAGTACTCCAGGCAAGGACAAAACTGAGAACAGCTTCATTTAAATGGGTAGGAGCAATTTCATTCTACCCATGTCTGCCCTTCCCCCAAGCTGGCACAGCTCAGTGCCAGGAGAAAAATGCCTTGGCTCACAACTTCTCCCCTGAGGGGAAAGAGAAGAGTGGAGCATGCATCCAAAATTCTGGCTTTTTGGAGGGCTGCCCAAGGTACTGGTTTCTGTCTCACCTTACTCAGAGTGCTGATGGAACTGGCATAATTTGGATACCGGTGGATCATGAGAACGAAGAAAAGCAGAGAGCTGGCATGGCTCTGTGTACTCAGGAGAAGGAGCACAACTTGAGGCTTCTCCCTTGGGTGGGAGAAGAGTGTGTCCTGTATTCCAGCTCTTCGGAGTGCTGCCTGAGAGACTGGCTTCTGCCTAGCTTCATTTGAAGCACTGACAGAACCAGCATAGGTTGAATACCTGGGGGCCACTGAGGACAAAGGAGAGTGGGGGCAGCTTGCTGCAGCCAGTACAGTTTAATGGGGAGGGGGGGCGGAGAAGCAGCATAACCTGAGGCTTCTCCCTTGGGAGGGAGAGGAGTGGTGCATGCATCCAGACTTATGGCTTTTCAGAAGGATTCATGAGGGGCTGGGATCTGTCTTGCCTGACTCAGGACACTGATGGGGAGTTGGCAGACCTTGGATGCCTCATGGCTGCTGAGAACAAGGGAGAGCAGGGTGGCTTGCTGCTGTAGAAATGGAGAAGTTGTAGTACCACAGACACCAGAGGAGCAAGAGATTACAGTCCCTGGTAAAAGAAACTGGCAACCCTCTTTGAGAAATTGCACACACAGGCCCAGAAAAGTCACACCCCTCCAAAAAACATGTTTCAGAGGACCCCAGGATCTCTAGCCCAGCTTATTGGTGAGGGTCTTCTTCTCTATGAAACCAGTCCAAAAGGCTAGGAGAAGTGGTTTTTTCAAATGCACGGATCTTAACACAAATTTATGATACACATGAAGAAACAAGCATGGCCCAAATACAGGAACAAAATAAATCTTCAGAAATCAATTCTAAAGAAATGGAAGTATATGGGTTACCTGAAAAATAATTCAAAATAGCCAACATAAAGATGCTCTACAAGTGCAAGAAAATAATGCTTGAACAAAATGATAATATCAACAAAGAGAAAACATTAAAAAAGAACTCAACACAAATTTTGGAGCCAAAGAATACAATAACTGAACTGGAAAATTCACTAGATGGGTTCAACAGATAACTTGATCAAACAGAAGAAAGAATCAATGAATTCAAAGATAGGTCACTTGAAATTATCCAGTCAGAGAAACAAAAAGAAAATAGAATGAAAAAGAGTGAAGAAAGCCTGAGGGACTTATGGGATACCATAAAATGGACCAATATATGTATTATGAGAGCCCCAGAAAGAGAAAAGAGAAAGGGGCAGAAAGTGTATTTAAAGAAATAATCACCAAAAACTTCCCAAATCAGGGGAAGGAAATGGACGTCAGATTCAAGAAGCCCTATAGACTCCAAACAGGATCAATCAGAGAAATCCACACTGAGACACATTATAATCAACTTGTGAAAACTTAAAGACAAAGACAAAGAGAGAATTCTGAAAGCAGCAAGAGAAAAAGCAACTCACTATGTACAAGGGGACACCCTTAAGACCCTTAATCTCAGCAGATTTCTCAGTAGATGTCTTGCAGGCCAAAAGGGAGTGGGATATGTTTGACATGCTGAAAGAAAAAAACCTGCCAATTAAGAATAATATATCTGGCAAAACTATCCTTCAAAAATGAAGGAGAAATAAAGACTTTCCCAGAAAAATAAAAGCTGAAGGAGTTCATAACCACTAGACCTGCCTTACAAGAAATGCTAAAGGGAGTCCTTTAAGTTGAAATGAAAAGATGCTAAATAGCAACATGAAAGTATCAGGCTCTCTGGTAAAGAAAAATATATAGACAAATACAGAACACTATAATACTGTAACAGTGGTACATAAATCATTTTTAATTCTGGTATAGAAGTTAAAGATAGAAATACAAAAAATAACTATTAAATTATGTTAACGGACACACAATATAAGACAATTTGTGACAACAATAACATAAAATGTTGGGGTGAGATGTAAAAGTGTTGAGTATTCATACATAATTGAAGTTTTTATTAGCTTAATATAGATTGTTATAACTATAAGATGTTTTATGTAAGCCCCATGGTGACCACAAAGAAAATACATATAGAAGATACAGAAGAGAAAACCTGAAAGGAATCAAAGCACGTCATTACAAAAGAAAATCAATGAAACACAAAGAAGACAGCAAGAGAGAAAAAGAGGGACAAAAAAGCTACAAGACAAACAAAACAATTAACAAAATGACAATATTAAGTCTTTCCCTATCAATAATTACTTTAGATATAAATGGATTAAACTCTCCAATCAAAAGACATAGATTGGCTGAATGAATTTTTTTAAAAAAACAAGACCCAATTATATGCTGACTACAAGAAATTCACTTTAGATTTAACTACACACATAGGCTGAAAGTGAAAGTATGGAAAAAGACATTCCATGCAAATGGCAGCTAAAAGAAAGCAGGAGTGCACATACTTAGACAAAATAGACTTTAAGTAAAAAAAATTCTAGCAGGACATAAAACTATAAAGTGAGAACACCCAAAAGCTGACTACCTTGTAATAATTATGCTTAGTATTTTATTAACCATCTTCTAACATATATACATGTAAATAACAGAGATGTATGTATGTATTTTACATTTTTAACAGGCATTTTTTTTTATATTGCTTACTTATCAGTTTCTCCTATATACATACTTTCACAAATCCCCACAGTCCCCTTGTGTAGAACAATGTTACAGATCTGGTGAACATATCCCACATCTTTTTCCATGTTCATACAATCATATATATACAATACGACACAGTTGCCTTCAATTCCTACACCAAAAATTTTAACAATTTCATCACAGATAAAATATTTATGACTAATGAGGAATATATAAAAAGTAACCATATACAATTGTGTAAATACAATCCAGCTTAAGAAATAGAATACACAAAATAACTTTGACCCCTTTGCAAACTTATCTCTTCATTTATCCTCCTCCCTGAAGTTATTTACCATTCCTGAATTTTATTTACCATACCCTTGTTTTTCATTATGTATCACTTATGCACAAAGTACAATTTATTTTGCCTCTTTTAAAAAATTTTATGAATGGAATTGTACCGTATGTGTATTTCGATGACTCTTTGCTCATCATATTTGTTAGATTCAGTAATTTTCACTGGTGTGTACTATTCCACCGTAGGTACTCCACACCTAATTATCCATCCTATTTTTTTATTTGTTTGTTTGTTTATTTATTTTTAGGAAGATTAGCCCCGAGCTAACATCTGCCACCAATCCTCCTCTTTTTGTTGAAGAAGATTGACCCTGAGCTAACATCTGTCCCCATCTTCCTCTACTTTATATGTGGGACGCCTGCCACAGCATGGCTTAATAAGTAGTGCATAGGTCCATGCCCAGGATCCTAACCAGCAAACCCCGGGGCACTGAAGCAGAGCATGTGAACTTAACTGCTATGCCACCGGGCTGGCCCCTATCCATCCTACTTTTGATGGGCATGTTTTATTTCCAGATTTGTTACTGCAATGATATTAGTAAAAGCAATAGTACTGAGTTTGATGACAGAGAAAGTGTTTTTAATGATCTTTAGGTGTGATGAGGCTAGTTAGGGAGAAGCAAAAGAGAGACTTTTGGAGGAGAAACAAACCAATAATAAACCAGAAAAAAACTCTTTTCTTTTTTTTCAGGAACATTTAGGACTTTCTTCTGAAATGGTAACAGAAAAGGAATTTTCTCTTCTTGTCCAATACTGGATCCATTAACTGTTCATCTATTTTTTAAAATATTTTATTTTATTTTTCTATTTTCTCCCCAAAGCCCCCCAGTACATAGTTGCATATTTTTAGTTGTGGGTCCTTCTAGTTGTGGCAAGTGGGATGCTGCCTCAGCACGGCCCGATGAGCAGCGCCATGTCCATGCCCAGGATTCGAACTGGTGAAACCCTGGGCCACCAAAGCGGAGAGCGCGAACTTAACCACTCAGCCACGGGGCCGGCCCCTGTTCACCTATTTTTATCTACCACTTCAGACCAGAAAAGAAGTCTGTCATAAATGTCAGAAGAAACTGCAAATGTTTACGTTCAAAATTGCCAATTGCAACAGAGAAATCAGGCCCTGCCTAGGAAACAGAAGCCTGGTTTTCTCTTTTCATATTCTAACATTTCATTATGGAAATTTTCAAACACACACAAAAGTAGAGAGGAGAGCATAACGAATATTATGTACTCATATACCTTGAGCAATTACTGATTTGCAGCTGTTTTTCATAAACACCCCTACTGACTTCCCACTGGGTTATTTTAAAGCAAATTACGAATAATGTACCATTTCCATAAATATCTTAGGATGTTATCTCTAAAGAGACAGACTTTTAAAAGAGCATAACCACAAAACCATCATCATAACCAAAAAAATTAATTATTCTTTCCAATGTCTAGTGTTTGGAGTTCTCCAATTGTCTTTTTTTTTTTTTTTTTAAATTGAGGTAACATTGGTTTATAGTATTATATAGATTTCAGGTGTCCAGCGCTATAATTTGACTTCTGTATACACTACAGTGTGTTCACCACCAAAACTCTAGTTTCCGTCTGCCACCTTTCCTCCTTTCCCCCTCCCTCCAACACTCTTCCCCTCGAGTAACCACCAATCTCTCCTCTGTGTCTATGTTTGTTTGTTGCTGTTGTTTACCTCCACGTACGAGTGAAATCATATGGTATTTGTCCTGCTCCATCTGACTTATTTCACTTAGCATAATACCCTCAAGGTCCATCCATGTTGTTGCAGATGGCAAGATTTCATCTTTTTTTTTATGGCCGAGTAGGATTTCGTTATATACATATCTCTCTCAAATCTTCTTTATCCACTTATCTGTAATTGGGCACAGAGGTTGTTTCCATGTCTTGGCTCTTGTAAATAATGCAGCAATGAATGCACGGGTGCACCTATCTTTTCTAACTAGTGTTTTCATATTCTTTGGATGAATACCCAGAAGTGGGATAGCTGGATTACATAGTAGTTCTATTCTTAATTTTTTGAGGAATCTTCATACTGTTTTCTGTAACAGTTGCACCAATTTACATTCCCACCAGCAGTCTACAAGGGTTGCTTTTTCTCCACATCCTCTCCCACGCTTACTTCTTGTCTTTTTAAAAATAGCCATTCTGACAGATGTGAGGTGATATCTCATTGTGGTTTTGATTTGCCTTTTCCTAATAATTAGTGATGTTGAACACCTTTTCATGTGCCTGTTGGCCATCTGTATATCTTTGGGGAAATGTCTGTTCATATCTTCTGCCCATTTTTCAATCAGGTGGTTTATTTTTGTTGCTGTTGACTTGTATGATTCTTTATATATTTTGGAGATTAACCCCTTATCAGATGAATTGCAAATATCTTCTCCCAATTGGTAGGTTTTCTTTTCATTTTGTGGATGGTTTCCTTTGCTGGACAAAAGCATTTTAGTTTGATGTAGTCCCATTTTTAAACTTTTGCTTTTGTTTCCCTTGCCTGATGAGACATATTCAAAAAGATACTGCAAAAACTGATGTCAAAGAGTTTACTACCTATGTTTTATTCTAGGAGTTTTATAGTTTCAGGCCTTACATTCAAGTCTGTAATCCATTTTGAGTTAATTTTTGTGCATGGTGTAAGATAATGGTCTACTTTCATTCTTTTGCATATGGCTGTCCAGTTTTCCCAACATCATTTATTGGAGAGACTTTCCTTTCTCCATTGTATGTTCTTGGCTCCTTTGCAAAAAATTAGCTGTGCACAGATGTGTGGGTTTATTTCTGGGATTTCAGTTCTGTTCCATTGATCTGTGTATCTGTTTTTCTGCCAATACCATGATGTTTTGCTTACCATACCTTTGTAGTATACTTTGAAATCAGGGAGTGTGATCCCTCCAGCTATGTTCTGTTTTCTCAGGACTGCTTTGGCAAAACAAATAGTTTTCTGCTGTACTGATCATGTAGTCTCAAACGGGTTCCTTGCCTTGCCTGACCTACGCACTAGGACATATGATTCCCTAATTCTGTGCTCTGTTCCAATCTACCTGCCTCTACAAGTGGGAAGTTATTTCCTTAATCTAGGGCTTTTAAAGCTATCTGCTCAAGCCTCCTCAACATGACAGGAGAAGCCTACCTCAGCCACTCCATGACTGGATGTTACTTCGATTTCTTCGTTCTTTTTAAAAGTTATGCTGCTTTGCATTCTTTCCTGTAAAACATCTTTGACTCATTAGAAAACATCTAAATCATTTGACAGATAAATTGCAAATCTTTTTCTGCATCTGAAATTTGATGTTCCAAGAAGATGTAATAACACGACTCTATTTTATAGATAATGAAATTGTGGATTATTGTCACTCACTGTCACAACACAAAGTCACAATTTCCCAGGCACATATAGTGGTCGGTAGTCACACAATCTAACACATACCAGGCTAGACACCACAACCCTGTTTTTCAAAGCCAGTTGGACAGTGATTCGCTTTCATAATCACCATAGTAAGCATGTAAAAGAAAAGTCTATCAAAAAAACCTCACAAATACTGTCATCTTTACCTACAGATATTAACAGAAACAATGTCACAGACTTCCTCACGTCTCTCAGTGCTATAAAGACCTTGGCACAAGTCCCCATGGTTACAATATCCATTCACCACCACTTATTGTTGCTTTCCAACAGCAGCAGGTCACCTCTAACACAAACAGCCTTACACCTAAGGAAACAAAGACTCACACTGGCAGAAACTACCCCATGAACATACACAACTCCACACAGGGTCCCAGACACCGAATGGGACCCACAAACTCACCCAGTGCAAAACACACCCATCTGTTCCACTACCAGACCCTGCTCCAGTCCGTCTCTCACACCCAGGTAAGCTGGTGGCCCTGCCCAGGGTCACTCCCGTGGACTTTACCAGGGATGCTCCCTCCTCCCTGATGCCCCAGTCCCTGGTCACCCTTCATCCCCATCTCCACCCACTCTGGACTTCAGAATGCGTGCCCTAGCTTTCGCTGTGAACCTTGAATTCGCCCTCAGCCACGCCAAAGACAACCGAGCCTCCAAGGTGGCCCCTGCCGGGACCTACTCCCCGCCGCAGGGATCACGGCTCGGGTGGAGCTTCGCAAAACGCGCCGCAGACGGGCGGGGCCGCGTTGCATGCTGGGAGCCTTTTGAAGCTCCACGTTCCCAGCTTCCGGAGATTCGCCGGCTGTGGACTACATTTCCCAGAAGTCTCCGGGCCCAGGTCCTTTCAGGGCGACGAGCGTTCGCCTGCGGAGAGCGCTTCGAACCGCCGGGCTCCCCGCCTCGGAGGCTTTTCCGGCTCTTCTTTCCCAGAAGCATCTGGGCCCGAGCTCGCCTCGATCTCTGGGTCCCTTTCCGGTGTCCTCAAGGCTTTTGGACCCTGCGCGGTGAGTCGCTCGTGTCCGAGGAAGTGATCGGCGCCGGGTGAGGGTGGGAGGGCTCCGCGGACTTCACCGGAGCCGGATCGGGACCCCGGGGGGGATGGGGGACACCGCGGGGGGCGGACGGAGCGTGGCGAGTCCGGAGCCGCAAGCCGGGGTGCGGGAGCGGCTGAGCAGGATGGTGTGTGACAGGCGGAGTGCCCGGGCCGGGTGTGCCTCGGTGACCGCGTGTGCGGTCGGGGTGGGGAGGCGGGGATGGGGGCTGGCCTGGTGCTTTAGCTCGGGCTGTGTGCGCCCTGGGTCTCTCTAGACTCTCTTAGGGCGTGCCGGAGTTCCGTGACCGCAAGGAACGAGTCCTACCCTAAGCCACAGAGGGGACGTTTCAAGCTGGTTTCGAGCCAGAAGGCACTGGCACAGCTCGAGGGTTGCAGTGAGAATGTTCTCTCTGGAAGGGTCCTCGTGACAGGCTCCTGGGAAGACGTGATGGGAAGGACCCAGAGGTGGGATTCCTAGAAGGGGCGCCTCTCAGAGCTCCTTAGGGGCCACTACATGCCTCAGAGCCACTGCAACCAGACCTCTGTCCCCGAGAATTCCGTCAACTCAGAGATAGAAGCCAACCCTGCCTTTTTTTTTTTTTTTTTTTTGCTGAGAGAGGAAGATTCGCCCTGAGCTAACATCTGTCGCCAATCTTCCTCTTTTGTTTTTATGCTTGAGGAAGATTCGCGCTGAGCTAACATCTGTGCCAATCTTGCTCTTTTTTTTTCCCTGTTTTTTTTTTTGTTTGGTTTGGTTTACTGGGGAAGATTAGCCCTGAGCTAACATCTGTGCCAGTCGTCCTCTCTTTGGCATGTGGGTCGCTGCTGCAGCATGGCTTGATGAGCAGTCTAGGTCTGCGGCGCTGGCGAATTAACCACTAGGACACGCCAGCCCCCAACCTCCCTTCTAATTCCATTTGGCTCTGTGTGGATGAAAGCAGATGTGGCCCCAGAGGGTGTTCTGTTTGGGTTTTTTTCTTTGTTAGTTTAGTCTCTTTGTGCTCCCAGAAATGCTGGTGTCTCACGATTCCTTTTTTCCCCCCACTGCTGCCGGGTTTCTAAGAAGGACCCTGAAGAGGAGGAAAGAATTGTGGCATATTTAGAAATCAGAGTGCAGGTGAGTTTGTGTTTCTTTTTGATTTACAGAGTGACTTTTGGTTTTAGATCATGAGAATGTTAGCTTTCCTTGGCCTGAAATATCTTGCCAAGTAGGGTCGTTCCCGGGTCTTCATTTTGGTGAATCACCCACTAGGGGGATGCATCGCTCTTTGCAAGGCCCCCTATCGTCTTTCTCAATTACCAGCCATCTGCTCGTATGGCAAAGTGTTCAGATCCTTCACTGCATTCTCTCTGTAAGCATTTTGGTGGCGTGACAATACAACTCCCGGAGATGAACGTTAGAGCTTTATTTTAGACTCACTTACTTGAGATTACTACTTACATGGGATCGTGTACAAACTGTTTTTTATCTTCTCCACGGTCATGATTTTTGGCGCAAGGCAAGGTAGAAGAGGATTATTTCAGTTAATAAATGACAACATTGAGGCTTTTAAGGACTGAAATATGACTGGGCTGTGAGCATGGGGCTTTTGCAGTTTGCACCAACAAGGGCAGAGACTGCCAGATAAGCTTTAGGTAGAAATCTGTGACATTGCTAGCCTTGAGTTGTTTCAGGTCCAAGTTTGTGTGGGTTGTAAGAGGCAGGACTGCGTTGTGGTTAAGCTCTGGATCTGGAGCTTCTGGCTTCAAATCCTGGCTCTGGCTGTGACCAGCTCTGTGTGCTTAGATGACTCAGCATCTCTGTGCTGCATTTACAAAATTGAGACAAAATAATACCTGCTTAATGGAGTTGTAATGATGGAAGAGGAGTTCGTATGTGTAAAGCTCCTTAAGGACACTGCACTGCCTGCCCCACGATGCAGGCTTAGGAAATATTACGAGATGCTGTTATGGAGTGATTCTGGATCATTCTCCATCACCTTTTCATGGATTGAAATAGGAAGATGATTGTGATGGGTGTTTGCAAGTTCAAAAAACTGATCATGGGGCCGGCCCGGTGGCGCAGTGGTAAAGTGCGCACGTTCCGCTTCGGCAGCCTGGGGTTCTCTGGTTCGGATCCCAGGTGCAGACATGGCACCGCTTGGCAAGCCATGCTGTGGCAGGCGTCCCACATATAAAATGGAGGAAGATGGGCAAGGATGTTAGCTCAGGGCCAGTCTTCCTCAGTGAAAAAAGAGGAGGATTGGCAGCAGTTAGCTCAGGGCTAATCTTCCTCAAAACAAACAAACAAACAAAAAAACCCCAAAAACTGATCAGATGCTCAAATGGTCTAGTACAGGAAATCTTAACCTCACGTTTTCTTATTCCATTTTTGAGCTTCCAGGTGACCACAAACGTCTTGAACTTGAGACAGAAATTTTGTAAGTATTTGCAAATTCTTTTTTTTTTTTTTGAGGAAGATTAGCCCTGAGCTAACCTCTGCTGCCAGTCCTCATCTTTTTTGCTGAGGAAGACTGGCCCTGAGCTAACATTCATGCCCATCTTCCTCTACTTTATATGTGGGATGCTTGCCACAGTGTGGCTTGATGAGCAATGCGTAGCTCCACACCTGGGATCTGAACGGGCGAACCCTGGGCCACCAAAGTGGAATGTGTGAACTTAACTGCTGCGCCACTGGGCCAGCCCCACAAATTCATTTTTTAATGGGCAAAATGTCTATAATTTCATGAGATTATCAAGTGTACGTGACCCCAAAAAGATCTAGATCCATTGGTCTGGAATAAAGACATAATAGCCTTAATAAAATTAGTGTCCGGTTTTACAGAAAAAGTTAAGTAAATTGCAGTATATCTTATGATGGAATAACATGCACCTAATAAAAATCATGTTTAAAAAGAATTGAGAGAAGGAAAAACGGGAATGATAGAATATTAAGCAATAGTTGTAGTTATGAACAAAAGTACTCAAGACTATTATGAGTTATCTATGAATCCCATTCAAAAAGACAGGGTTTTGAAAGACATTTTGCAAGGATTGTGTCTAAAATGTTGCTTTAACTGACCATTTGTTGAAGAGGTGGGGAGGCGTGGCCACACTTGGGAAGCACACACTTTGTGTGCCATATTGTTCTGTTTACGTGCATTTACTTCCTTCTCAGACTTCAGGGGTGACGCACAGAATTCGTGTTCCCTCACGGGAGAATCTCGACAGTGAAAGCATCATTGTGTTGATGAGTTACAGCTCCAGCATGTTCGACAGCTGGTAGGTGTCATTTGTTTCAGACCCACTGATTTTCAGCATCGGACCTGGTGGTTCAGTTTTCTTAATGACTGAAATATGCCCCGCCCCTATCACTCCGTTTTTTTATATTTGCAAGTATCTTTGTATTTTTGATTATGGAATTAATACAGATTTGTTGCAAAAAATTCGGCAAGCCAGGAAACATATAGAGAAAGCAGCGAAAATTACATCCTCTAGAGTTAATCATGCCTAATATTTTGATATATTTTTATTCAGAGTTTTTTCCCGTGAGCCTCTGTGTCTGATTTTATTTCTGTGGAATAAGATGACAGTAAGTGGTGATATAACTGAGTTGAAGACTTTGGCTCTTGGTTTGAGAAAGAAACTCAAGCCAGACGTGGATTTTATTTCAATCTTCAATATGTAAGAAAGAAGAGGGACGTGCCAGTGCCTCCTTTCTTATTCGAAAACTCTCAAGTATTTACAACTTTTAGAAATATAGAAATGCCATTTAAAAATTGATTACCAGGGCAGCAAAGACAGACTTTCAGAATTAGATTATTTTCAAGGTTACTTCCACAGAGAAGAGCAACGATCTCTGATATACAGTTGTCTCATGAAAGGCTATTTTACAAATAATATTTCCAAGGACAGATATTAATACCAGAGGGTGGAATAAGAAGGTTATAGTTATAAATATTCAGATAAGCCACTAATTTGCACAGAAGAACAAGAATGAGCCTCCAGTTAATGTTCTCAGCTTGACACTGAATTGGGTTGTGTTTTCTGAGCCAGCTTTCGAACGCTGACTCCTGTCTCTCCATCTGTAGCTTCTGGGAGAGGGACGTTTTTCCTCTCTCTCTTTCTGAGAACCCGTTTTGCTCATCTTATTATTTAGGAAGAATAGTGGCTCAAGGCTGGGCTGTGCAATTTTAGTTAGCATTATAAGAAAGCAGGCCTGAGAAGCACCGCTTTCATTATGAGAAAAATGGAGAGAGTGGCATTAACTTTATTATCATGGGATAAGGGACAGTAATCTTCATCTTCAATAATAATGGCTAGGGGCTGGCCCCGTGGCCGAGTGGTTAAGTTTGCGCACTCCACTGCAGGCGGCCCAGTGTTTCGTTGGTTCGAATCCTGGGCATGGACATGGCACTGCTCATCAAGCCACGCTGAGGCAGCGTCCCACATGCCACAACTAGAAGAGCCCACAATGAAGAATATACAACTATGTACCGGGGGGCTTTGAGGAGAAAAAGCAAAAATAAAATCTTAAAAAATAATAATAATGGCTAAAGCTTAGATTAAGCAATTATTCTACACCATTCAGTGTGTTATATGGATTTTCTTACTTGCTCTTCAGTGCAGCCATCTGTGATAGACACTGTTCTTGTCCCTCTTTTATTGACGAGGAAATACAAGTGTTGAGAAATTGGTGACTATCAAGCTCAGATTTACATCCTGAAAATCTGATGCCAGAGCCTTTGTCTTAATTTCAGAAATACTTCTCACGTTGTGTATCTTTTACAAACCTGCCTGCTTCATTAAGAAATTTATTGTGCATGTCTTTCTTCGTCCCTTAATATGGTCCAAGAGCATCATGGCTAGTGAGGGTATAGTGAGCCATAATTTATTAAACGTCTTGCCTGCTATTACGTAGTTTCTAATTCTTGGTTATCATAAATGATTTTTGGATGAATATCCTTGTGTATACATGTTGTGTACTTCTCTAGCTATTTAAGGATACATTTCTATACGTGGAATTTTGGGTAAAAATTTGCCTCCAATATAAGACCCTGAGATAGTAATGCTTGGGGGGTAATATAACGACTAAAAGACATAGTTTTTACCTTTAAGACAAGGAAGACATAGGAATGTACATAGTACATAGGAATGTACAAAATGTACATAGGAATAAGTGTAAGGCAGCCCGCAGCAAAGACCAAAAGGTTAATTCAGGTGACCTTTCTTAGGGACTCATGGGAAGGTAATTAATTATAGGCAGTACTGTTGGGGCATGACCAACTTTGCGGAGGCAAGTGGAATTGATCCTGTGAGTTTCATTCCTTACAGAGTTTATCCTGCTCATGTCAGTTGCAAAGTGAGACTGATAGGATCGGGTGATTCAGCAGTTATCTGGAAGGTGTCATGTCTGAAAAGACAGGTTCAGATACAGAATAAACGCTTTTGTCAGAAGCCGTGAGAAGAAGCAAGATCGAGACCTCATCAATATATCCATGACATTTCTTGAGGAATTTCAGCCATTTTTTCTAGGTAGGACATGAGCATACGTAGAAATCACATAGTTAGTATAATGCATGGTCATGGTTACAATAGTTTTGCAGAATAATTAAACAAAGAGGACATTATGATCACAATAAAAAGGTAAGATTGTAGTATAGAGATAGATAACTTTCCAAACTTTTTTTCATCTATTGATGTCTGATTGTGAGTCTTTCTATATTGATATATACATGTAATTTATAAACATAATCATACTATACATCCTGTAACCTGTTTTTTCTGTTGACAATATATCTTCGTTATTTTCTCCAGCCTAGTGTAGTTCCGTAGTGTTCCACGGCATGGGTGTTTTGAATGCATTAAGAAGTCAGCTTTTTGGGCTCAGACACTTGTACATCCTGTCTGCCCCTGTGTCCTGACCAGCTTGCTTTGCTCCTGAGCCTGTGAAGGATGTTCTAGCGTGAACCACGTGGCCCCTTCTCAGCCCTGAGCCCTGGGAATGGAGGAGGAGGATGTGGTCTGAGCAGGACTGAGTGGGCCCATCTCAGGTCCACATCAGCATTCCCCAGAACCGGGAAAGCTTGGAACGTCTTTACAGACCTGAGTTTTCCAGAGAGAGAAGGCAGAATTTGGGATTTCTTGGTCTCAGCCTCAGTTTATGTGCTTTGCACATAATCATCTGTGTCAAAGTCTGTTTTGTCATTGACCAGGACATAGAGGTCTTGGGTGAACCGGGCAGTGCTGGAAACCTTCCTGCTCGAGGCCCTTGGGGTTTGGGGTGAGAGTTTAGATTCCACAAATGGTGTGTGGGACGTGGGTTGGAAGCGGGAGTGGAGGAGAGAAAGCTGATATTAGCTCAAGTCAGGATGGAATCAGTCAAGCACGCCTGCTCTAAAGCTTCGTTTTCCTTCCCCAGCTCTGACTTTTCTGGATTCTGTGCGTCACCAGTCGAGGAGCCCCATGGAGCGTTAACGAGCTCCTACGATTCTAGAACCATGACTGACGTAAGTTGGTATTTCTCTTTCCTTGAAATATTGTGATTTTTAGGTCCTGTGACTCTTCTCTTTGCTTATCCTAAAGCTTTCTGTCTAACAGAACCCCATCCCTGAGCCTGCTTCTCTGTTTCTCCTCTTCCAGTGAAGGATGGCACCAGATAGCCCGGGGTCCTCCCTGTGCGCCTTCTCCAGTCAGTGTCACCATATTCACAGGACACGTTATTCCCCTTTCTTGTGTGCTCAGTCCTCACTCAAGGGCAGTGAAGGAATGGAGTCTTTTGAGGGAAATACTGGCACTTCTGTCAAAGAATAACTCAAGGAAATGTAGTTAACAGCACACTTTTACTTGTGTACAAGGAAAACCAATAGTTTAATTGACAGATTTCGTGTATCAGAGGCACAAACAGGATTTATATAAGAGAAGGAGGAAAGGGGAAGGAATGGAAGGCTGCAGACATTTTGAAAACAACAGTTTTCCTTTTTCAGGCAAAGATTGGCAGGCCGCTGGGAAAGAAGCCAGGCAGGACACCATGCCCTTAGGCAGCTAGATGGTCCCCCAGGAGAGCAGTTCAGTTGTTTGCGCGTTCTTGTTTTGCCGTGACATGTCCATGGCAGGCTGTCCTGGGTCGTGCCCTTCGTTATCACGTCCATCTTCATCTGGCCAGGGCTGCTCCATTTCCCTTCCCAGAATTTCCGTTCCCATGTCCCGTCTGGGATGTGATAAGTTAGTGATGAGGGGCTCATTGGACCACACAGGAAAGCTTGGAACGTCTTTACAGACCTGAGTTTTCCAGAGAGAGAAGGCAGAATTTGGGATTTCTTGGTCTCAGCCTCAGTTTATGTGCTTTGCATATAATCATCTGTGTCAAAGTCTGTTTTGTCATTGACCAGGACATAGAGGTCTTGGGTGACATCTGTGTCATGTATTGTATACTGTATCAATATCCTCCAACTCAGAAAAAGGAAGGTGTTGAGCAAGGGCAGGTTGACGGTAACAAGTAAGATGATAATCCAGATTCTTAGGTACTGGATGATAATAGATTCCCAGAATTAAGGAAATCTTTAGAAGCTTTGTCCAACCTACGTGTATAAATATAATAGAGTTATTCATCTCATATATCCGTATGATGAACTGAATTGTAGCTAATAAAAACATTTTCTGTAGTCATCCTAAGAAAAAATGCTTATGATGTAACCTAACAGAATGATAGACTTGAGGTTTAACAACGATAATCCTTAATTTAATGGGAATTATTTTTCTCAAATAGAGATTTTATAGTACATTTGCAAAAAGAAGTTTTCATGGTTTTTTTCCTTATTCTTTAAAGGGAAACAAGGGTGGAGCAATTTACATTTATACAGAATTTATGAGGAAGGTTGTGTGTTTGTAGACACACACACTATTTTTATTTAATGGAGAAGAAATTGGGATTATTTTGTATATTACCACACAGATCTGGATGGCTGAGTCATCCCACAGTACCCGGGAAGTTTCTTCTGCTGTAACAGGATTCTTCTAGAACATGTCGACACGCTGCTTTAGTCACACTAATTTCCTTACTTTTCCCTACCCATCTCACAGGCTTCCTGCCAACCTGACTGTTACACTTCTCTCTTCTTGCACTTTATCCTTCGCAAACCTCTTCTTTTCCTCTTTGAAGTATTTCCTTAATTTAAGTTCACAAGTAATGCGTGGGTTTTTGGCTTTAGGCCCTGGTGACTTTCAGCGACGTGGCCATCGGTTTCTCTCAGGAGGAGTGGGAGTGCCTGGACCCCGCTCAGAGGGACCTGTACATGGACGTGATGCTGGAGAACTATAGTAACGTGGCCTCACTGGGTAAGGTGTCTGCCCGAACGAAATCTCTGCAGTGCCAGCTTCCTCCCCTGGGAATTACAGGGCTCGCTTTGAAGAAAGCAGGTGGCTTTCTCCTCTGTGCTCTCAAAGGAATGTTTTGGTATTTGTTGGGTTAGAAGTGGGTTCGTTAAGCGCTTGATCTCCCCACCCCTCCGTGAGCCTCGCCCCGTCCTCTGGCCCTTCCTGCACTGCCTTTCTTGAAGACGGGGAGCTGGATTCACATTATGGGGCGCTTATGTCATAACCATTATCAAAGAAGCCAGGTTTCCTACTGTGTTTAACGTCAGCATTGCTCTAGATGATCTGTGTCCTTGCTGCTCAGTGTGGTTCTTTTGTTTGAGAAATCACAGGAAGGCCAGAGCGGAGCTCATGAAGGAGAGAGGACCAAGAAGGTAGTGAGGGAGGGCCCAGGTGACAGGCAGTTTTGGTGCTTTCGGCGAAGCATGTGGATTGTGTTCTCAGTGATCAGAAGCCGTGATTTGGTTTATGTGGGGTTTTAACTGTTTTCTGGTCAAGTATTACACAAATACCTAACGTCAGCTTCTTCTGGGGCTTGTTAGAAAGGCAGCAGGTCAGTTCCCAGCGCAGACCTGCAGGACAGAATCTGCATTGATGCAAGATCCCCAGGTGATTGTTACGCACACTCGAGAAGCACCGTTCTTTGTTATTTTCAGACCCACAGGCAGGGAGTACAGCTCGACACGGGTCCTGATAACCTCTGACTTTCCACAGAGCCCCCCACCTTAGGCAGGGGCGGACTGATGCACAGAATTCATTTCCTACTAAGTGGACACGTGCCTTTACTTACAACAGACTCGAAGTTGAACATTACATTTGTGACCTTTGCATTTTACGCTGAGGTAAATCCTAAAAATGTCTCAGGAAGCTTCCTGTTTTCCCCTTAGCAGAATAACAGCAGGAATAAGAATGTGTCTAGTTACCCTGTGCTTACTGGAAACGAGGCTCTGCTCTGAGCAGTGCAAACACGCTGACTGACTGTGCCTTGCAGCATCCCCGTGTGGTAGGTGCCATCTCCTTATGATAGATGAGCACAGTGAGGCACATAGAGTGTAAGTGACTTCACAAGGTCACACGGCGGGTGGGAGGCAGTGGCAGCGACTGAACTAGGAAGTCTGGCTCCAGAGTCTGTGTCCTCATCCGCTGTGTTCTGTTTGCTCTAAAGACGTGGCGCCCGGATATGTCTACAAGATCCTTTTCCTGTTTATGTGATCTCATGCTCTTCATTCCTGTCATCCTTCTCTTCTCTGAAGTCTTTATCAATATTGTTTCTACCTTCATTGCAAATTTAACCAAGTCTTTTGAGCTCTTAATTTTTTTCAAATGTCTATACCATCTGGCATTTCTTTTTCTTATAAGCAGACCCTCCCTTCCTAAGCCAGATGTGACCACGTTGTTGGAGCAAGGAGAAGAGCCCTGGATGGTAGTGAGGGGAGGGCCAAGAATTTGCAGCCTAGGAAGGCGGAGGCAGGAGAGAACCATGACTGGTCCCAGAGGAGAAGGAGGAACAGCTGGGACGGGGTTGGAAAGCTCCCTATGATGGACCATGGTCTGGGGAGTGAAGGCCCGACCCCTGGGAGGAAATAGAGATCTCAGTTTGGGCTCCCAAAGGAACCTCATCTTGCTCTCGTTTCCCACTCCTTGTTTTTCTTCTCACATTTCCCTCCCACGTCAGTGAGGAAGGTGTTCTTTTTTGTTTCCAGTGCAACCATTGTGCTTATATGCTGGATTCAGCTGCTTGCCAGCCCTTTTGCATTTGTGTGTGTGTGTGAACGAATGTATGCATTCATTCATAAATTCTGCAAATATTTTGAGTGCCTACTCCTAGCCAAGCATTGTACTGGCACTATTAATACAATCACGAACAAGATTGATAACACTCATTCTTGTGCAGTTTAGGTAGTCAGGAAAAACATAAAATAAATAAGTAAATAAATGGACAAAGAATGTCATGTAATGAAACATGCTGTTCAGGAGAGGTAAACAGCATAAGAGAATAGAAAATGATAGTAATTGACAGGACTGATGCAGATAAGATGGTCAGGGAAGGCTTTCTTGACTAGAAACATGAAGCCTGGGATCAAGTTATATGAATATCTGGAGGAAGATATGTCAAGCACAATGAACAGCATATGCAAAGGCCCTGTGGTTAGAAAGGAACTTTATTGGAGCACCTGTGAGAAGGCCAGGGCAGAATTAGTAAAGGAGCATACACTGAGAAATCAGGTCAGGGTGATAGGCAAGGGCTGGGTAATATGCAATTTTTTTGTTGTTTTAGTAAGTTGCATTGTTTAGTCTCTTTAGGTCTGAAACAGTTTGTACATCTTTCCTTGACTTGCATTCCCTGCTGCTTTGGAAGTTCGCATGACCCAGCTGTTTTGTCCAGTGTTCCTCAGTTTGGGTTTGCCTGCTCCTTCTTCTTGATTGATTCAGATTATGCGTCTTTGGTGGGCGTATCACAGAATCGATGCTGCGTTCCCACTCTCCTTGCCTTCTGTCAGGCAGTGCAAATGACTTGTCATCACTGATGATGCTCCCCTTGAACTTTGATTCGAGTGGTGTCTGCCAGCCTCCTGCCTGTAAAATTAAGCAGTTTTCCTTTCATGAGTATTTTGTGAGGAGGAACTTGGAGACTAGTAAATAGCGTATTCCTCTTCAAACTTTCTGTTTATTCATATAATGGATTTCTAGTCAGTGGATTGTAATCTTTTCTTCCCATTATTTATTTTGAAGTTCAGAATATTTGTGCTTGTCCCAGATTTGTCCGGTGGGGACCCTGTCACGATGGCTTCTGCGTCCGTCGGCACATCTCCATCACTCTTTGAGCACCTCCTTGTTTTCTGACACAGCAACATGTTCCAGGCTCATCCCGTGCTTTCCCGTGCTCCAGCCCACTCAGCCGTTTCTTCAAGGTGCCCTGGTTTCAGTTAGTTGAGAATGGTATTTAGAAACTAAAATCTGAATACAGATTTGCTCATTTCTACTGGGAGTCGGCTGCTCCCAGGCCCTCTCAGTGGACAGACCTATGGACTATACTAATATGCGTATACAGCATATCCATGCACACACATTACATCTATATATTGAAAAACGTGAGTTCACACAGACCTCTCCAATTCCAGCTCAACACTGCGGGTTTCATTTTGGCTTATTCACTTGCCATATTTCTAACTCCCTGCTCTGACAGTGAAAATCCTGGCTTCTGTTACCCTTCACGTATTTGCTTACTTGATCAAACTCTCTCTACGTAAGCAATCTTGCATCACCACCACCACCACCTTGACCCTGTGATGGCCCCTCTCATCCCAGTTGGGTTGACAACCCATGCCAGGTCCCTTACACACAGACATTTGTCCTATCCTGCTTGTTCTGACTCCCCACATGGGCAACCCTTTATACTGACACCTTTCTCACACTGGTTGACCTTCAGTACCTTCCTCTGGGCTTCATTTGATTAAATCTTGACCGCTGAGTATGCATTTTAAAAATATCCTATGTGATGAAATGGGAAGTATTCGTTCAGCTCTTCTGCCATGTACCAAAGTGTGACGGTTGCCTTGACGAAGACCGCTGGTGCAGTTGTTTATTGTGAATGAAACTAGCCGGTTGTTTCATGGAACACCTTTTTTTTTTTTCTTGAAAGAATGACTGATGGACAAACTATGGCTATCCAGACCAAGGGAGTTGGAAAACATTTTCTTGCAAGTGAGCCTGTCACTGCAAGAACAACTAATGGTATTTGTTGCCAATGATAAAATTCAAACTTTTAAGTAAAAATGAGAATTGTGTAAAACCTATATCCGCCAATTGGAGCTTTATAGTTTCCCAATATAGAAACATTTTTCTGATGAGATAAGTGGTAATATTAATGTGATTTTTTTGATGCTATATAATGAAATATGTCAGTATCTCAAAGATCTACATAACTGAGTAAACCACTATTTTTCAAATAACCAGTGCATGATTACAAAATTATGCATGGATAAAGATCATCCAAATTGCAATGGTTTTTTTTTTTTTTTTTTTGAGGAAGGTTAGCTCTGAGCTAACTGCTGCCAATCCTCTTCTTTTTGCTGAGGAAGACTGGCCCTGAGCTAACATCTGTGCCCATCTTCCTCTATCTTATATGGGGGACGCCTGCCACAGCATGGCTTGCCAAGCAGTGCCATGTCCGCACCTGGGATCCAAACCGACAAACCCTGGGTTGCCAAAGCAGAACAGGCGAAGTTAACCACTGCACCACTGGGCCGGCCCCTGCAATGGACTTTAATGTAACATAGTATGAAAAGTTTGTGGGTGTGGTTGCATATTCCACATTGCTGCTAAGCTTTAAGAAACTACCACTTCTCAAGTTTTACTGTTGTATCAAAGAATAATACCCACAATTATCTTATCAGGCTCATAAAATATTCTGCCATTTTACAATTACATATCAATGTGAGGCTGGATTTTCTTCATATATTTCAACCAAAATAGCATTGCCACAGATGGAATGCAGAAGTATGTATGAAAATCCAGTTGTCTTCTGTTAAGCCAGATATTCAAGAGATTTGCAAAAGATTAGAACAACACTTCATTAATTTTTTTGTCTTGGGAAATATAATTACTTTTCATAGAATATGTTTATTGTGTTAACATTTAATGATTTGTTTTAAAATGAATGAATACCTCTTTAAATTTCTCGGTTTTAATTTCTAAGATGGTAAACATCACAAGATATAACCCACATCAACAAAAGCTCTTTTGAGTCCTCCATGATTTTTTTTAACATCTAAAAAGAAGTTAAACTTGTATTTATTTATTTATTAACATCATTAAGCCTTACACAAAACATTCAAGTACCAAGTAATTATACTGCACGTCCTTGCATAACAATTCAAATTTATTGAACTATCTTTTGATGCTAAGTTGTACAAAACTACACTCCTTTTAGTTTACATTTGGCTACCTCAAAGTAGTTTTAGTATTAAGTTGGTCAGCTGAAATCCTGTGGCTTCCTTTTAGATACACACACAGTCTTTACACCCAAATGTTAATGTCTACAAAGCAATAAGGCATCGTTAAATAAAATAGCAATAGTTACTGCAGTTTGCAGCTGTGACCAATTATCCATAATCAAAATTTCCACAAACATCCACAGTATCATCCACCATTTAATAGCTCAACCAAAATCTACAATCACCGATAGGCAAAAAGGCTAAACTTGTCTATTTTGTATTGCAAATACACTTATGCATGAGCAAGCAAGGGATTCACCAGTAAGTTTTAAGAATCTAAGGGATACCGAGACCAAAATATTTGAGAGCTACTAAGGCCTCAGATGAATGCTTGGGGGTGTTCACTGAGGTTTTTCCACTCAGGCTGGGTTGGTGCTCCAATGTACAACCTCTGGAATCTCGACCTTGTGGAGTCACCCTGTGGATGCGTAACTTCATATTTGCTTCCAGCTCCAAGGGGCAATCTCTGCCTAGATTTTTGGGTCTTCTTTGCATGACTCCTCCCTGTAATAAACCTTAAACCACAAATTCCAGCCACCTTAGCAGCCCTGAACTGGGATCTTAATATCCTTTGCCCAGTGAGACCACTGCTGTCTATGTGGATTTCACTTTCCTGTGCCTTGGTTTAGAGGATACAGCCAATAGAAAGGGTGAATGTTCTCCTGATATGTTTTTCTTATGTCAAAGTTTTTCATCCCTGTGCCTAGTATCCAGTTTTATAGTTTTATAGTTTTTTTGTAGCAAGGCAGTAAGTCTAATGCCAGGTTTTTCTTTATGGACAGAGCTGGAAACCTCTTACCTTCATTTTCAAGAATATTTTTTGCTATACATAGAATTCTGGGTTGAAATCTTTCTTCTTTCAGCTCCTAAAGATCTTCCATTATGTTCCAGCTTCCATTTTTACTGATGTAAAGTCAGCCGTCATTCTTATCGTTGTCCCTCTAGATTTACTGTGTTCTCTTTATCTTTGGTTTTCAACTTTTTTATATGATGCTCCCGGTTGTTGCTTTTCTTTGTGTTTATCCTGCTTGCAGATGGCTAAAAATAGGCTGATGTCATTCATACATTTTTAGAAAATTTCAACTATCGTCTCTTCAAGTATTTCTTTAACTCTCTCCTCTTTCTGGGACTCCATTGCCTGAAGTTAGATTGTTTGATATTGTTGCACAGATTGGTTTTTTTTTTTTGGTCTTTTTTCTCTTTGTTCTTCAGTTTGGTTTTTTAGTTATTGAATTTCCATTTGGTTGAATTTTAGAGTTTCTATTTCTCTGCTGAAATTTCCCATCTGGTCACTATCCATCTTTTCTTCCAGAATCTGTAACATATAGTTGTTTAACGACCTTGTCTGCTGATTCTAACATCTGCATCATCTATTCTCTCTTTTGATTGTGTTTTTTTGGGGGGTTTTAGGTCAGATTTGCCCTGTTCTTCACTTGTCTCATAATTTTTTATTGTGTGCAGACATTTTGAATAAAAGAACAGTAAAGAATGAATCCTTCCCCTCCCCGAATGTATATGCCCTTCTTCCGTCAGTCATTTAGGATGAGGGGCTGATAACACAGATCCCACCAAGCACGGAGCTGATCTGGGCCTGAGTCATAGCTTTTGTACAGGAGGAAGACATGTCCTCTACCCTCTGGGTCCTTCTGGCTGGGCCAGAAATTAAATCATGAGACAGAATAGCTGGAGAAAATCAAACAAAGCTTTATAACATGTATACATGGGAGACACTCAGGAAAGCTGAGCAACTCACCAAAATGGCAGAGGCTCTTGTCTTAAATACCATCTTTGGCTAAAGACAAAGGAGGGTGTTGGGCGTAGTGGTTTGGAACTTCAAGGGGGTGGAAGGGAATTTACATGGAGATGGAAATGTAAATGGGCCAACTACACACATATGACCTGAGAGATACGTTCTGCATCACATTACAGTTATCTATGCGGTTAGCTCCTTCCTCAAGTAGGCTCTTCTGTTTTAAATTCTTTTAGGCAGTTGAGGGGGAGGTCAAAGTTTCTTTCAGAGTCTTTGGTTCTTAAAAATAATCAAGCCAAAGAGACACATTTTGGGGTGACCAATTCTGATCCCCCACAGTTCCACCTTTGAAACTTTAAGAAGTTTCATAGTCCAGCAGCTGAGTGGTAGATTGTTCCATCTCACTGAACACATTTCTTAGTCCTGATAATAGATCAGCCCAGTTAAATTCATTTCAGAAGAAAGTGATGCAGTGGGCTCCCAAAACTAGGCCTGTGTTGTGGAAGCAAGCAATCAGGTATTTAGTAAGAAGTATTTCTGTGGAAATAAGAAGAAAAACAAGGTTCACAGTTGGAGCAAATTGTAAACCAGTTTCAGAGCTCAGAGGACAGCCAGTTAAGATTTCTAGGGGCCAGCCCAGTGGCGCAGCAGTTAAGTTTGCATGTTCCACTTCAGCCGCCTGGGGTTTGCTGTTTCAGATCACAGGTGCGGACCCAAGCACTGCTTGTCAAGCCATGTTGTGGCTGGTGTCCCACATATAAAAAGTAAAAGAAGATTGGCATGGATGTTAGCTCAGGGCCAGTCTTCCTCAGCAAAAATAGGAGGATTGGTGGCAGATGTTAGCTCAGGGCTAATCTTCCTCAGAAAACAAAGAAGATTGTAGATGTCAGTGGAAGCATCTTTTGCAGCTTAAAATGTCTCTGATGATGTCATTGAGTGTTCAGGTATCCTTTTGAGTGGCTTACACAGCAACAGGCATGCAACAGGTAATCTCTCTTGGTTATATCAAGTTGCCTGGCTTCAGTTTGCAAGGGCTTTTGGAACAAGGGTGGTTTCAGTTCTCAATGACTTCAAATAAAAATGATGGAAAAAATTGAAAGTGGTGGTTTGGAGATTTGGAGCCAGATATTTCAGGAGACCAGAAGAATTCAGGATCCAGTCCACTTCACAGGTAGATGACAAAAACCTCAAAGACAGTTAACAGAACTAGGACCTAACATCCACAAATGTGTATTATACTTTTTACTGAAACATAATTTTTCTCTCTAAAATCACCCTCAATTTTACCAAAGACAGCCAAACTAAGACTAACGGTTTGCAAAATAAGTCTAGTTTCAATAAATTTGGCCCAATTGTTTATATAAGTACGGCAAGAATAGCAATTGATTGTATAGGTTCTTTTAAACCTGTTTTCTGAAACTTTTTATAAGGAATCTCAGATTGAACTTTAAAGGCCTCTTGAGGCCAGGAAAGCCAAGGACTTATCAGACAAAGCCTGTAATACCTACAGATTTGGGTGTATTTTTCTCTTCTCGAGGTCCCGAAAATATTTAGGTGTTTCTTGCACTGGCCAGATAAGTGACCTTCCTTCCTTACCTGGTAAGGTTGCTAGGAACCCTGTAAACAAGGTACCAAGCCAACATTTCCAAGTGGCTTTATTCTGTGAAGTCTAATCTTTAATTCTCAAAAGTTGTCTGGTTATATCTGAGTCTATGCCTGTTTCTCTCAAATATGACATTTCAGTCAAAGCTTTGGTAAGATAACTAATGTTTCCAGTTGTGTCCTGTTATAAGGAGAACAAATTCTTGTTGAACTTACATAAATATCTATATTGCCATGAAAATAACAAAACTCACTTGCTAAGAGTTTCCGAATTCAGGAGGGATCAGGTAGGGAGATTCAGTTTTGTTTACAGAAGTATAATTTTCCAAATTGTTGTAAGTCATAGTTAGCTTAAGAGAAAAGAGAAAAGGTTTTTCTTAAAAAAAAGTTTTTTAAAATCAATATTTCTAATAAAAGTCACAAAAATTTATAATCATATTCATCAGTTCATTCAGTCCTGTGTAATCAATTTTTGATCTTAATCTTCTGTTAGCAGTTTTATGGGGTCATCACTTTCTCCATTAGAGTTTGATAATTTCTTACCCAGTTCAGTTTTAAAATCTGAAAGTTTATCAGAAGCTTGTATTCTAGAGTAGGTACCAGGGTCCTTTTCATGAATCTCTGTGAAGATGAAAAACATTTTCAAAAGCATCAGAGTAAAACAATAACTGTCTGGAAGTGACAAAAGACTTAAAAATGACAATTGACAAGGAAATTTGGTTTATTCTGTGACACACAACACTTTAAGATAATAACGAGAATTGTGACTGACAACCAGGACAGATTAGAATTTTTTGGAATGTTATATAATTTTTGAAATACTTAAGTCAATAACATTTACCCACACACTATCACAGGTGTCTATGAAACAATGTTTAGTTATCCATTTAACCATGGTGACTGTCAAAGAATTTTAGGTGAATGCAGAGGCTAGTTGTAAGAAAAACCTTAGTACCTGTGATTAAAGACCTGATAAAACAATATAGGAAATTTATTTTGGTAAAACACAAAATCCATACCCTTCTGATAGACTACTCAAAGCAAAAACCTTTTATAATCTCTTTACCAAGAATAGACTAAAAGTTCAAGAAAATCATCCTTTTAAGAGAGGGGAAAAAAACAAATTCTAAGTTTGCACCAGCTTACTTTTAATATTAAAACTTACTTAAATTTAACTTTAGCCAACTTGAACATGCATAAAACTCTTTTCAGAATTTCTCTTCCACAAACCTTCTGTAACTTTCTTCTTACATTCAGAATTTGTCCCATGCCTTTTGTTGTTGTTGTTGTTGTTTTCCTTCTTCTTGTAGTTTAGGACAAATTTATCTTTCTCTCTTTTTTTTTTAAATTAATTTTTTTGTTTTTTGAGGAAGATTAGCCCTGAGCTAACATTTGCCACCAATCCTCCTCTTTTTTTGCTGAGGAAGATTGGCTCTGAACTAACATCTATGCCCATCTTTTTCTACTTTATATGTTGGATGCCTGCCACAGCATGGCTTGATAAGCGGTGCATAAGTCCACACCCGGGATCTGAACCCATGAACCCTGGGCTACCAAAGTGGAATGTGCAAACAACCACTGTACCATGGGGCTAGCCCCCCAATTTATCTTTCTTAACCTGACAAAAATATTTCCATTCTTTATATCTTCTTTACTAAAAACTTACATCTTACTTTGCTTGAATACAAACATATTTCTTATTAATTTTTAGTAGCTTTAATCACATATTAGAATTTTTAACCCTTAGAAACCTTAATTTTTTATGTAAAAACTAAGTAAGTAATTACAGAGTGTCTTTTACATTAGCATACTGTGGCTTGGCAAGTTTATTAATACTTTTTATAGTTTTAGAAATATGTTACTTTATAATAAATATTTTACTTAAATACAAGACATGTTTACCAATAGACCCAAAACACCTTTTAGTTTTTTCTGTAATAAGACAAAAGTAGGTAAACTTATATTTAGTAATTAATGTCTAATATTTTATATTATTTAGAAATAATGTACATATTTAATGAATTTTCCATCATTTAATTGAGCCAAACTTCACAGTTTCAAATTACTAAAGAGATTTTTGAAGTTATTAATTACAAGTTATAAAGTATAACTTTTGCTAAAAGTTTAAACTCATCTCATTTACATTTAAATTATTTCTTCCCAACAATTATGTTTAGATTACCCATGAAAATTTCATGAGACATTAGACAAAATTAGCTATCATTTTATTACTTTTGTTAACTAGTTTTGTAATAGAGATAACATCAGCTTATTTGACCAATAAATGTACAATAAAGGCTCCATGTGTGCATCATATGCAATGCCAATAACTCTGAGGACATGTCCATTCTAATCAAACCAACAAACTTAAGTAAGCCTTCAGTTACCAAAGATTATTTCCTATCATGTTAACTTGAAAGACATGTAAGCACTTGCTTTAAGACACTTAAATAGAGCTCTTAATTTTGGCAATATCATCTGGAGGTAAAATATCACACATATAGACACACAGGTAGACACAGACAGAGACGTAAAATTTTTGTTATGAATCAGGTGCAGTGCAAAACACTAGTTGATGAGAAACATTTGTATTTCAAAGAATGGCTCTCAGGTCCTAGTAAGATGGGAGCAGAAAATCTGCATCATAAAGGCACAGAGAAAGCCATTGAGTTTTCTTCAAGATGGAGTTTCTGGGGCATATTTGCCTTATCTGTTTCTACTCTCTCAATCTCTTGTCTCAGTCAACATCTAGGAGTATTTGGGGAGGAACAGGGGAGTCTCTGGGGTTGGCAAAAGACAGGTGAACTTTGAACTGCCTTCTAGGACTGTACCTCCACCTTTGCAGGGATTTGCAAGACAAAGACAGTTGCTTCCAGTTCCCCAAAGAACTGGTTTACAGCTTGAATGACAGAAAAAGAAGCTGACCCACCCCTCCAGCTACATCCTTCCAGTGGCTTCTTTATATCAGGGAATTTTTAGCTTGAGAGGTGAATCAAAGATTTGTATGTTGTAAAACTTTCAGGACAATGTATCACACCTTTAAAAGTCTGCACAAAGCATTTAACAAAGGCCCTCTTTCTAAGTGTACAATTTAACCCCAGACCAATTTACCTTGGTGGGGGAGGTTTTATTATCCTTTAAAGCACCCTGGTTTTTACCTCATGTTGTGTGGGTTCAGGCAACCTTACTGACGTCCCTTTAGTAAGTTTAATTAACACTGTCTGAAGGGCAGATTTATATGCTGTCTTACAATCAGGCATGGGAAATATTCCCTTTCTCCACTGAGACACATTGTCTATCCTCACAATACAATCTATAATACAATCATGGAAAAAGATACAATCGCTCCATGTAAAGCCCATAAATATATTAATTTTTCTACAAAATTTCATCTAAATTCCATCATAGTTTTCATTAGGACTTTATCAATAGGTCTTGGTCTTATAATTTTGGATAGAGGAAGCATTCTCAGTCAGACATTTTTATTTTATTTTATTTTTTTCCTTTTTCTCCCCAAAGCCCCCTGGTACATAGTTGTATATTCTTCGTTGTGGGTCCTTCTGGTTGTGGCATGTGGGATGCTGCCTCAGCGTGGTTTGATGAGCGGTGCCATGTCCGCACCCAGGATTCAAACCAATGAAACACTGGGCCGCCTGTAGCGGAGCATGTGAACTTAACCACTCGGCCATGGGGCCAGCCCCTCAGTCAGACATTTTTAAAACATACTCAGGCACAGTTGATATAACCTCTTTATATGAAGTCAGCTCAAACATTCCAACCTTTAAAATCTTATCAACACTTGTACTTTCACATTTTCTCAGTTTAACTGTAACCCAAGTGTGGGTCTTAAGGCTAGTAATTTGTTTTCTTTTCTTGGATTTCCCGTTTAATTTGGCCTTTTCATAGTGTCCAATAAAAGTTATGAGAGCTCTCACAATTTTTTTCCCCAATTTAGAAGTTTTTCCAATTTAAACAATCCATACCTGGCCACATTGACAAGTAGGATGTTAACAGCAACTTATACCAATAAGCTTAACCATGGATACAAGAGGCATCCCCAAAAGAGATTCAGAAAGTTCATATCCAAAAATAGTCAAAGCAAAGGGCTTCATTGCATGACAAGCAATGAAGGTTGAGATGACAGAGGCCTGTTATGAAAGCAGCTGGGACCCCTTATGACAAACTCCCCTGAGAGCTCACACAGCCAGATAAAGAGTGTGTCCCAGAGCCCCAGTCTACTCAACTGGCCACCAAGATGCATGCTGGAACATGCATCCTCTGGATGGCAGAGACCAGAAAGGTCACAAAGCCAAGCTCTCAAGACACAGAACAAGACAAAAGAAAAACCTCATCTGAAGCACATTAGCAGCTTTCGCTAAGCCTTGGGTATCTCAGGGCCAAATTAGTACCCAGGAGGGAGGAGCCACTGGCTTGGGGGTCATGTGTGCTTTACAGAGTACCGTGTCATTGTATGGACATTTTCTTGAAGTTGGCGGGGTGACCTGTGTCATTTACCCCATTCCGTGACCACCTTTCCTTTCTCAGGACAATTCTTGAGGTAGTGAGTGCCTCAATGGCTCTTCACTGCCCACCAAATTTTTGGCCTTTTTGGCTTCCAAGATGCCCTTAGCAACAGCTTTCACTTCATGTGCGTATTCCCAGACAACAGGCTCAGAGAGATGCCTGTGTCTTATGACAAATGACAAAAAAAGACAGAGATAAGGAAAAATACTATCTCTGGGAGGAAAAAGATCTACAACCAATGAGTGCTCAACCAAATCCTAGAGTTGCTGAGTCCAAGAGGCCAGCTTCACTAAACTTTTCTCCTGCTAATCTAAATTTAGAAAAGCAAAAAACTCACCACTCTCACTTCCATTGGACCCTGCAGGCAGAGATCCAGGAGACTGATGTGGTAAGAACTCTTGCCTCCTGCCAGCTCTTGTCAGGGGTCCAGGATCTCTCAGCTGCATTAGTTCAGGAGTGAGCAGCATCCAGCCAGTGAAGTTTTATCCTATCCAGTCATGAAACTGTAGGGGAGGAAGACACATCCTTTACCCTCTGGGTCCTTTTGGCTGGGCTACAAATTAAATCATGAGACAGAACAGCAGGAGAAAATCAAACAAAGCTTTATAATATGTATATGTGGGAGACACTCAGGAAAACTGAGCAAATCACCAAAATGGCAAAGGCTCTCATCTTAAATACTATCTTCAGCTAAAGACAAAGGAGGGTGTTAGAGGTAGTGGTTTGGGACTTCAAAGGGGTGGAAGGCAATTTATGGAGATAGAAATATACATGGGCCAACTACAGACAATGTGACCTGAGAGACACATTTTACATTACTTTGCATTGCCTTACAGTTATTTCATGGTATTAGCTCCTTCCTGGAATAGGCCCTTCTATTTTAAATTCCTTTTTTTTTTTTTTTTTTTTTTGAGACCGGCCCTGAGTTAAATCTGTTGCCAGTCTTTTCTTTTTATTTTCTTCTTTCCCCAAAGCACCCCCGTACATAGTTGTATATTCTAGTTGTAGGTCCTTCTAGTTGTGGCATGTGGGACGCCGCCTCAGTGTGGCATGACGAGCGGTGCTAGGTCTGCACCCAGGATCCGAACCAGTGAACCCTGGGCCGCTGAAGCGGAGCACGTGAACTTAACCACTCAGCCACTGGGCTGACCCCTTAAATTCTTTTAGGCAGTTATGGGGGAGGTCAAAATTTCTTTCAGGTTCTTTTGTTCTTAAAAATAATCAAGCCAAGGAGACAGATTTTGGGGCAGCCAATTCTGATCCCCCACACTTTGATTAGTTTCAGTTATTTTCTGGTTTCAAATTAGATTAAAAGATCTTTCTTTGCCCTGAACTTCCCACATGACCACTGATGGGCTAAACTCTGTGTCTAAGAGTTTGAGCTGGGTGGAGCTTGTAGTACAGCTCTAATTAGTTTTGTTTCACTTCTTGTTTGAATGCCAGCAGAAGCTTGGAACTTAATAACTATATGAACTGCAAGATTTTGCCTGCTTTCTAGCCAACATCAGTCTCTCAGAGAAGTTCCTGTGAGGGAGAATTATCTTGTGTAATGAGTTTGTTTCTGAGTTTCAGGATTTTCTAGATTCTAGTTCATCCTGTCAGCCTACACAGTCATTAAAAGTTCAGCTGGAACTACAGCTGGGCACAGAAAGGTTTGATTGATGGATGGGCACATTTTGGTGTCAGGGACCATCTCCATGGGAAGACGAGGGACTTGTTAGTGATCTTCCAGAAAACTGTCAGACTGAACATTAAGATCATAGAACTGAAAAATCAAAGCTGAGTTTGTTATTTGACAGGGGAGAGACTTGATGCTTAAGAGTTCAGTAAATCTCTCGATCCAGTTCTCTAGGGGTATTATTTTCAATTTGTCTTTTATTTATATTATAGAGGGCTTCTTTTTGGGTAAAGGAAATAAAGTGTGTAGTTTTCTTGTTTTCTTTCAGATCTGGAGTCAACAGATGAGACCAAAAACACATTTTCAGAAAAGGACAATTCTGAAATAAAATTTTCCCAATGGGAGATAAAGGAAAGAAGCAAAACCCTTGGCCTTGAGGCATCCATTTTCAAAAATAATTGGAACTGCGAAAGCAAATTTGAGGGACTACAAGGACCTCAGGAGGGGTACTTCAGTCAAATGATAATCAGCTATGAAGAAATGCCCACTTACAGAGAAAGCGAATCTCTTACTGCTCATCAAAGAATTCATAGTCAAGAGGAACCCTACGTTTGTAAGGAATTTGGGGAGGCTTGTAGTCCTGACTCCAAACTTGGTGAAGATGAGAGAACTCAGATGGCTGAAGAGCATTTTGAATGTAAGGAGTGTGGGAAGGACTTTTTAAATGCCTATCACCTCACTGTGCATCAGAGATTTCATACTGGTGAGAAGCCCTATGAATGTAAGGAATGTGGGAAGACCTTTAGTTGGGGATCAAGTCTCATTAAACATGTGAGAATCCATACTGGTGAGAAACCCTTTGCATGTAAAGAATGTGGGAGGACCTTCAGTCGTGGCTATCACCTTACTGAGCATCAGAAAATTCATATTGGTGTGAAATCTTATGAATGTAAGGAATGTGGGAAGGCCTTTTTTTGGGGCTCAAGCCTTGCTAAACATGAGATAATTCATACAGGTGAGAAACCTTATAAATGTAAAGAATGTGGGAAGGCCTTCAGTCGTGGCTATCAACTTACCCAGCATCAGAAAATCCATACTGGCAGGAAACCTTACGAATGTAAAGTATGTGGAAAGGCTTTTCGTTGGGGCTACCAGCTCACTCGACATCAGATATTTCACACCGGCGAGAAAGCTTATGAGTGTAAAGAATGTGGGAAGAACTTTAACTGTGGCTCAAGTCTTCTTCAGCATGAGAGAATTCATACTGGTGAGAAACCCTATGAATGTAAAGACTGTGGAAAGGCTTTTAGTCGTGGCTATCACCTTACTGAGCATCAGAAAATCCATACCGGTGTGAAGCCCTTCGAATGTAAGGAATGTGGGAAGGCCTTTACTTGGGGTTCAAGCCTTGTTAAACATGAGAGAGTCCATACTGGTGTGAAATCGCATGAGTGTAAAGAATGCGGGAAGGCCTTTGGTAGTGGCTATCAGCTTACTCGACATCAGAGATTTCACACTGGTGAGAAACCCTATGAATGTAAGGCATGTGGGAAGGCCTTTAATTGTGCCTCAAGTCTTGTTAAACATGAAAGAATTCACACTGGTGAGAAACCCTATGGATGTAAAGAATGTGGAAAGGCTTTTATTCGTGGCTATCACCTTACTCAACATCAGAGAATTCATACTGGGGAGAAACCTTTTAAATGTAAGGAATGTGGGAAGGCCTTTCGTTGGGGTTCGAGCCTTGTGAAACATGAGAGAATCCATACTGGTGAGAAATCCTATGAATGTAAAGAGTGTGGGCAGGCCTTTGATAATGGCTATCAACTTAGTTTTCATCAGATATTTCACGCTGACGAGAAACCTTATCAATGTAAGGAATTTGGGAACACCTTTCCTCATGGCTCAAGCCTTGTTCAACATGAGAGAACTCATAGTAATGATGAGCCCTACAAATATGAAGAATGGGGGGAAGCCTTTATGTGGACACCTTACTCAAATGAGACAGTTGATACTGGCGAAACTTACGAGTGAAGCGATATGAAAGAACATATGGATGTTTCTGTGTGTGGATAACTTATTCAACATGAGGAGAAATCTTACTCTTGAGAAACCTTATGAACATAGGGCATGTGCAGAAGCCTTACCTGTGTATGGACAATTTACTTGTTATCAGAAAACTCATACTAGTGAGAAGTATTTTGAATATAATGAACATGGGAAGGACTTTAGACTTCTGTACAATCTTACTGAACATCAGTTTATACTGATGCGAATCCATGTAAATGCAAGGAATGTGTGAAGATCTTTAATTCATGGCACAAAGTCTGATACACACCAGAGAATTCATGCTCATTAGAAACACCTTAAGGAAGGTGGCAACGACCTAAACGTAATTCGGTTTTTACCCTGCACATCAGAGAATTCATACTGCTGTGAAATCCTGTGAATGTAAGGAATGTGGGAAGGCTCATAGACGTGGTAAACATCTTAGAGCACATCAGAGAATTCATCCAAATGAGACACCCTTTGAATTAGAATTATAGGAAGGCTTCAGACGAGTGCTACTCAAACTACTGTCCAGAGGCAGGTGCTAGTCCACAAAATTATTAGCTGTCCATCATGAGATTAATGCAGAAAATGAGCATAAGTGTCTGGAAACTTCTGCAGCAATTTGATATTGCCATAACATTATCATTGTATGTTACAAAAGTAGCAGTCCACGAATAATGGGAAATTAAAAACAAAAAGTTTGTCCTTCCTCAGAAATAATTTGAGAGACAACCTTGACACTTTTTCAAACACGAGACAAATCACAATATGATTTACTTAGAATAAGAAATCCTTTGCTTGTCACCTCTCTTATTAGGATAGCAGAATATTCATACAATAGGAAGATTTGGCTAATGTGAGAATCACGGTTTTCTTATGCCCATAAAAGCACGGAGAATTTATACCAGATGTGTCCATTTAGTGAATCTATAGAGCCTTCCAACGCTATTTAATCTTTGTTAAACTTTAGCAAACTCATCCTAGAGAATAACCCTGTTAATGTAACAAATGTAGGAAACCCCTTATGTATGCCACAAACCATACCTATTGTCATCTCAATTCCACCTCCTTACTGCCTGTGGGCTGTTGAGCAAAATGCTCATCCCCTGTGGGCATCTTGTTTAAAATGCTGGTGAGGGTAACTATCTGATAGTGCTGTTGTAGAGACTGAGTGGGTTTAGTATGGGTCAGATTTTTGGAAGGGTGTCTGGTTATGTAGCCTACGAACAATACACAATAGCTATTCTTATTATCCTCATCATTAGTTTCACTACTGGTGAATTCGTAAGACAGGAATGCCCTTTTGATGTAACAGATTTAGAAAAGCTTCCCATAACCACTCATCTATTTGAATTTCAGATAGTTCATTCTGGATAAAATCTAGTAAAATGTAAAAAACTAGAGAGGATTCTTATTCAGAATTTATCCCTCAAGCTGCATCAAAAATTAAGACTGAAAAGAACTGTTATGGATTTAGTAAGTGTTAAAATGTTGGGAATATACCCGTTGAAGAATCAGGGAACATTGTGAAGCAATGTACCTGTAATGAATTCCAACAGACAGGTAGTAATTAAAATTCTCCACTCATTTCAAAATAAATTAGAAATTAAAAAGAGAACAAAAAGAAAATGTGCATTTGGGAATTCCTTCCCAAGATTGTGCTATGACAATTTTCAGACATTCAGAAAGTTTAAAGCGTAGTATAATGAACATCCATATACTCTGTGTAGAATCAATAATTCTTACTATTTGGCCATATTTGCTTTCTCTCTGAATATATATGTATGTATGTGTATTTATGCTCATGTACCATTTGACTTATGATGTGGAAATCATGAAACTTCTTTCCTGAACACATCAGCATGCTTCTTTTAAGAATAAGAACTGTCCTATTCTTAACTCTAATACCATGGTCACACAAGAAAATCATCAATAATTCTGTAATAATCTTTTATATTCACTTCATATTTCCGAGTGAATCTCATATTTGGATATTAGAATGCATCTCAAAGTCGATGACTTCTCACAATTGCTTTCAACCAGGTGTCTGTCATGATTTAGTGCTAGCATCAAAGCATATTAGTTATGATGAGATGAGTGTTTATATACTCACAGAATAACCCTTTAAAAATTATTCATTTCCAAAAATTTCAGTTCCATCAAAACTGCATTGACAAACAAATGTCTGTAGTTTGTCTCAGTCATTGTTTTAATCTGCATCTCACCTCGATGTCCATTTTGTGCGGACAGACCACTCATGAACTCACTGTTCAGTGATTACCATCTAGTGGTTGACAGCGTTGTCCCACACAATTGCAATTTTAATAATCAGTATAACACAAAGCAGAATACTTCGAGTGTTTTAATAGGATGAATCATTCCTAATCAGTATTTTATTCCTTCTGGGTACCATATTTGCATTTTAGCTAGGAGATGTGGAGATGGTGCCTTATCCCAGTATTTCTGAAGTGATTTCTCAAAAATCACCAGTCCTTAACAGTACTTGAAAAACGAGGGGGCTTCTCTGGTTAAAGCAGCTTATGAAGCAAAATCTAAATCCCCTCTTAAGGAACAACCAAAAAGCACCTTATCAGTTTATCAAAAGACTAGAGAGTATTCTAGTGAAGAAAATTGCTGAACTTTGTTTAAATTGGTGTATCTCAAACTTTGCCCTGGAAATACCAATTTCCCTTACTTAGGGATGTGAAACTGCATTGGGAAATGTTGCCATAACTAAAAGAAACTCGGAAGTTGCAAGTTTCAGTCACCAGTTCTGGCTCTTAGCTGTGATGGCATGGCACTTAGCATCATGCTCTCAAAAGGATGCCTTCTAATGTTCTCTCTTATTTGTGAGTAAAAGTCTTCGTTGTATCTAAGTAGAAATGGCTCCTGGGTTGTATCAAATGTCATTTCATCATCTCTTCCTACAATTGTATAGACTGACTTTGTTACTGTGATAATTTATGATGACAGATTCTTTGACTTCTTCCCATTCCTGGATATGCCCAGATTAGTCATTGATGTATTCTTTTCTGTTTTTTGGGGATGCACTGCTTGATTTCATTTGCTGTTATTTTATTTAGAGTTTTTACATCTCATGAGTGAGACTGTATAATAGTTTTCTTTTTAAATATATTTCTGTTTGTTTTTGCATTGCAATTGCCTGTTTTTAAAATTGGATGACTGTATTGGGTTGTTTTGTTTTGAATTAGAGATCCTTAATCACTTTTCTAGTTCCATATGTTGCTTTTCTTGTCTTTGAATTCCTACTTTGGACACCACAAATTCACTGTGTGCCCAGCACAATTTCTTTAAGGAGCCTTCATAGTCCTGTAGTCCCAGCTAAGATCCATATAAAAGGAACGTTCCAACACAGCCCTTCACTGAAAATCCTTCCTTCCGTGTTCTTGGGAATACTGTATTGGGAGGTTGGAGCTCCTTATAGGACTGTTACGATCATGCGTGTACATGTCTTACAGAGCACACGTGTACTCTGTAGATACTGCACACCATGTACTTTCTGTATATTCTGGACGTGGAATTGCTTGGGTTTGGTCCTGAGTATGTCTGTGTTCAACTTTAGTAAGTTCAGTTCTTCTAAATAGATTTCCAAACAAATGTACTGACTGGCACTCCACCAGCAGCGTATGAGTGTTCTTTCTCCATATCCTTGACAATACTTAGCATCATGAGTTAAAAAATTTTTTTCTTTTTTGCTACTCTGGTGGGTATATAGTGGTACCCGATTGCCATCACTGTGGTTTACATTTCCACTTTTTCTGATTGTTGGCGTTTTGGATATTCTTGCAATCTCTCTCCACTCCTTGCTCCTGACACTGGATGCATTAGGTGCGTCTCGCTTCACAAAGCATCTGTACAACCTGTAGGACAACACTTAACACCCAGGCCATGGCTCTGTGTGTGTTTGTGTGTGTGTATGTTCATCCCCCAGCAGACAGTGAGCTGGTTGATGGCTGTGATGAAATCGGCTTCATCTCGGTATCTCCAGCTCCCGGTATGAACTATGACCCGTAGATGTTAGACACAGGATACAAACTGACTGAAGCAATGAGAAACTATATGGAGTCAGATAACAGGTTTACAGAAGGACAGCGGGCTCCAGAGATTTTTGACTCATCAGCAAAATGAAATGTACAGAGAGATTCTCTTCCATTTTTCACTCTGCATTTCCTGGTGTTGGTTGGTACCATGATAGGTTGCTAGACGTTCTATGCTGACATGACAACATCCAGAGGAAAAAGAGAGATCATTTCCTGTGACTCTCTCTTAGGAGCAAGGAAGCATTGCCCATTAGCCAAGAGTGTACGTGTGCTCTTGCATTAATTGCTAAAATGGGTTATGCATAATTTCTGAAATAATTACTGGTTTTATTTTAAATTAGTCACAGACTTTCTAACATTTCATTTAAATAAGAATTCTAGCAGACTCATAAATTTCATTAACTTTTCATGCATGTATGAAGAAAGAACCAGAATAAAGTAGATCATTTATTTTAACAAAAATTTTACAAATATGTATACATTTCATAAAACATGACAATTTAAATGTATGTATAATTAAGACCACAAACATAATTACAGACCATTGAGAGGTTAATGTTTATTTAAAAAAGACAGCAAAAATTCTGAAGTATTAAAGTCTATATATTTAGTGAGAACAGTTACTAGGAGTTTTTTATTATCTGATTTTTGGGAGCTGTGGGGAACAGGGGAAATATTATTGGTCTAACCTTGTAAGTATTTTTTCCTCCCAGAGTCAGAGGAGCCTACTCTTTTAAGTTTAATTCCTGGAATTCTGTTAGCCTCAAGACTAAAGATGGCCAAAATTTACAATGAGGAAATGAACAAAGGTGTAGTTGGAATTTGGGGAGATATATTTATTCAGTTCGTTTTCATAGCACGTGCACACGTAGTACTAAATTCAAAAGAAAAAAGTGTTATTCTCTCTGCTTTCCTCAAACATCTTCAGAGATAACTACTGAAAAACTAGGTTTTTCAGCCTCTTCCATATTTTTGGGCAGACGTTCTATGTAAATAGAGTATATTGCCTCAAGGTAGACATTCAAGATTTAAAAGTATTCCTTTAATGCTTCATAATATAGCGTCAGCTGTATACCAGTATTATGGATTTCACTAATAAAAATTTGGGTTCAATTTACCTTTATTATACTTGAGTGTTTACTGTGGAAGAAAGGGTCTACATCATCTTTGGCCACAATTTTTAAATATCCACTCTGGACCGGTCGCCCTCTGTGCCTGGTGCACAAGAGAGACTGTGGCCTTACCCATCACCATCATTAGGGATTCTCTTCACGTCTCTCCTATATTGAATTTCCAGTTTTCTACTCGCTCACCTGATGGAAAGCCTCCAGTTGCTTTCTTAGAAGGGGTGATTGTGAAATACTTCACGTGGTTAAAAAGGTTATTCTACCCTTCTGTTTCTGGTGTCTCTTTATTTTGGCCAGCAAGTTCCCAGGCATCTTATTTTCATGGCGGATGGCAGAAGCACAAAAGGCTGGGCTAAAGTGTCTTTAAAGTCTATACACCCATTCTAATTAGTCCATATTCTGTTGATTAGACAAGTCATATGGCCAAGCGCAACATTAATGGGGCAGGGGTGAGCCATGCCAAGGACAGACAGTAAGGCAAGAATTAGACACATACTAGCAGCTACCAGACTTAGACCAACACTGCTGGCATCAATGTGAGTCAACACAACCCATTATGCGGATGACTGAGCAACAGTTGATTTCAGAGATGATAATTTATCCCTATGATGGTAATCGATAAAAAATATAAACTTTTCCTATAAACATGTTCATAGTTGTTAGATGAATTTATAAATTTACATGTATTTCTTATACATATAAAAATAGTGAAAAAGTTCGGCAAATTATTCTACATTATATAGTTTAAAGTGAGTCTCATGATGACTTGTGGTAGAATGATTCAAATCACCATGTGATATGTCTGCTTATGAATAATTGTGGAGAAAATTACAGAAAAAAGGGAAAAAATGTGATAGAACTCTGTATGTTAAGATGCTTTTTAATATCGAAGTTAAAGACATCTCTTCTTCCTACAAACTTCCTGAAAATGACCCCACCGTGTGAGCACAATTTGAGGAAGAAACAAAAGGTCTGAACAGACAAGTGGGTGTTCTGGGGCTGGCTCCCAACAGGGAACTCCTTCAAATGACTATTCTCTTGACCACAACGCTGGATAGCGAGGTGCCCTAACAGAAGACTGTGCAGAATCCCGCCGGCAGCCTTTGAAAAGATGGAGGCTGTCGGAGGTCATGGAGAGGAGCTGACTGCTGGTTGACCTGAGAGCTCGCCCCGGGCAACCGGAGGCCCCTTCCCCACTCATCCCCACCCTCCTCCTTGGCATGTACGTTCTGCCCACTGTTCCTGCGCTAGCAGCCATGCCTAGGACACAGGCTTGAGAGAATAATGTGGTGCTGAGACCATCCGGACTGGGTATGTGGCTAAACCCAGTTAAGGCCTCTGTATAAACTTTTAAGTCTCTGGCGGGTGGTCCAGAGATGACTCACTTGCAGCTGCCCAAGACAGGCTTCCTATGTAAGTTCCCTTGCTTATTAAACCTGCCACCTACCAAACCGGAGTGGTCTGCGTCTTCCTTTACTCTCCTTGCTCTCTCTGCGCGGGGAGGGGTAGGGGCGGTTTCGAATTTCACCCGGGAACTCCTGAGATTGCAAACCACCACCAAGAAGGGAAAGCGCTTGGAGACAGAGAGGAACTGGAGGAGGGTCAGAGCTGTGGGAGCATCGCTGCTGGGTGTGAGCCCCATCTCCTCTTCCGTGAAAGCTTGGTTCTGATTTAAATATCATTTGGCTGGACCTCCTCCCCTGAGTTCCCTCAGCCACCCTCTGGGGGGGTCACTTAGTCTAGACGGCATGATGCTGAGCCCCTGCATGTCTGAGATTTCTCTTTTGCTCTTCTATTAGTCTGGGTTCTCCAGAGAAACAGAACCAATAGGAGCTATCTATATCTATGTAGAAATATAAATTTAGATATAGATAATATATACATACGTGTATAGATACAAATATGTACATATAGATAGACTTATCGTAAGGAATTGCTCACACAGTTATGGAGGCCAGGAAGTCCTCAGATCTGCAGTTGACAACCTGGAGAGCAGGATAACCGATGGTCTATCCTAGTCCAAGTTTGAAGGCCTGAGAACCAGGAGAGCTGGTCTAAGTTCCAGTTGGAGTCTGAGTCCAAAGGCAGGAGAAGACTGATGGCCAGCTCAAAGGCAGGCAGAGGGAAAGCATGCTTTCCTGCTCAGCCTTTTTATTCTATTCAGGCCTTCGATGGCCAGGGTGAGGCCAACTCACACTGCGGAGGGCAAATCTCCGTTAGTCAGTGCACTGATGCAAATGTCAGTCTCCCCCGACGCACCCCTACGCACACACCCAGAATTAGCGGTTAACCAAATTTCTGGGCACCTGTGGCCCAGTCAAGCTGACACATGAAATGAACCATCACAGCTCTCATATGACAGGGTATCTTGGCCAGAGCACTAGATACTGTCAGTGTCCCACCCAACGATCACTGCCAGTTCTATTCCAGCAACAACACGCCTATCCCAAGGAGGGTGGCTGAGTCAATTATGTTTACACTCTCCTGTGTCAGGCATAGCACTAGATACAGATTCACATCATTACCTAATTTAAATCTAGCAACAAAACCCTGTGCATGTGGGACTCATGTCACCATTATACCAATGAAGAAAAAGAAAGCTTAGGCAAGTTAAACAACTTGGCCAAGGCCCATGAGCTTCTAGGGGGTGACGTGGATTTGAACGAAACGGCTGTGTTTCACGGCTTACTCACTCAACATGACACAAACATGAAAGAAGGAATTGTTACCTACTTAGGAGTGAAGAAACCTCAATTTCGAAAGTTTTATCAACTCGTGAGAATTAGCCAGTGTCCAGTATCAAATGTGCCTTTAAAAATACTGGGTATATATTAGACATTTATACTTTAGGGCATATCTTTAATTTTTACAAAATTGGGGAGACCTCAAATTTTTGCAAGTAACCTGTTTTCCTCATTTCTTAAAAACCTTATAAATATTAGTCATGATACTTCTACATAATTATTATTAATGCCTACCAATTTTTCCATTTTATCTATACATAATTGTTGTTGTTGATTGTTTCCAAACTTTGTTAATTTTGTTAAATTTGTTAACAATTTTCCACTTAATTCACTTTTAACTTTGCTCAAGGAGGTACTGAAATGGAAGTTTTTCTATTTTCATAGATACGTTTTCATAGATACGTTATGTTTTCTACTTGGATGTCATGTACCCACATCAAGGATTAAATGGCCTTCATTTATATTTTATAAAGATATGGGTAGTCTATGTTTCCTTCATCATTTTTCTTATTGTGGTAAAATATGTAACATAAGATTTACGGTTTTAATGATTTTTAAGTGTACAATTCAGTAGCACGAAGTACATTCACATTGTTGCACAACCACTATCCATCTCCAGAACTTTCTCATTATCCCAAACTGAAACTCTGTACCTATTAAACATCTCCCCATCCCTTGGCCTCTGCCCCCCCCCCCCCCCCCCAGCCCCTGGGAACCACTATTCCACTTTCTGTCTCTATGAATTTGACAATTCTAGGCACCCCATGTAAGTGGAAGCATGCAATATTTGTCATTTTGTGTCTGGTTTATTTCACTTAGCATAATGTGGTCAAAGCTTCCATATTATAGAACGTATCAAAAACGTATTCCTTTTTAAAGTTGGAATAATATTCCACAATATGTATAAACTAATTTTGTTTATCCATTCATCTATTGTGGACATTTGGATTTTTTCTACCTTTGGCTATTGTGATACAATGTTGCTATGAACATTGGAGTACAAATATTTGTTCAAGTCCCTGCTTTCAAATCGTTTTTTTTCTTTTTTGCTGAGGAAGATTAACCCTGAGCTAACATCTGCTGCCAAACTTCCTCTACTTTTTTATATGTGGGTCACCGCCACAGCATGGCTGACAAGTAGTGTAGGTCAGTGCCCAGGATCTGAACCCGCAAACCTGGGCCGCTGAAATGGAATGCTCCAAACTTAACTATTATGCCATGGGGCTGGCCCCCCTGATTTCTATTCTTTTGGGCATATACCTGGAAGTGGAATTGTTGGATCACATGGTAATTTTATGTTTACATTTTTGAGGAATCACCATATTGTTTTTCACAGCAGCTGCACCATTTTACATTCCTACCAGGAATGTACAAGCACTGCAATTTCTCCACATCCTCAACAATGCTTTTTATCTTTTTATTTTTTTCAGCCATCAAAATGGGTATGTAGTAGTATTTAATTGTGGTTTTGATTTGCATTTCCCTAACGATTAATGATGTTGATCATTTTTCATGTGCTCATTGACCATATGTATATCTCCCTGGGAGAAATGTCTATTCAATTCCTTTGTTCATTTTTAAATTATGTTGTTTTTTATTGTTGTTGAGTTTTAGGTATTCTTTACATCTTTTGGATATTAACCTCATCAGATAAAAAATCTGAAATATTTTCTCCCTTTCAAAGGGCCGCCTTTTCACTATGTTTATTGTGACCTTTGATGCACAAAGGTTTTTAATTTTGATGAAGTTCAATTGATCTATTTTTTCTTTTGTTTCCTGTGCTTTTGGTGTCATATCCAAGAAATCATTGCCAAATTCAATGTCACGAAGCTTTCCCCCATGTTTTCTTCTAAGAGTTTTATAGTATTAGCTCCTACTTTTAGGTCTTGGATCCATTTTGAGTTAATTTTTGTATATGGTGTGAGGTAAGGGTCTGACTTCATTCTTTTGCATGTGGATATCCAGTTTTTCCAGTTTTCAACCATTTGTTCTTTCCCCACTGAATGGTTTTGGCCCCCTTGTCAAAATCAATTGATGATACATGTTGAGTTTATTCATGGACTCTCAATTCTATTCCATTGATCTGTATGTCTATCCTTATGTCAGTAACAGAATTTTGAGGACAACAGCTTAGTAGTAAGTTTTGAAATCAAGATGTTTGACTTCTCTAACTTTGTCAATTTTAAAAAATAACCCATGTGCACTTTAGCACGTATTCAGTGCATGTTAAGTGCATGGCTTTTATAATAAAGTCAGTATGTTATCATTAAATCAGTATGTTCATCACACAATTTTTGTCTGCTTGCATTATCACTTACTGAGGATATGTTAAAGTCTCCCACTATGTGGACGGATGTGTCTATTTCTCCTTGTAGCTTCTGGCATCACTTTCTTCTCCAGGTTCATTCATTTTGTAACATCTTAGGGGAGCCCAGCATTACTGACTTTTCAGTTTTCTTTGTCCGTTTTGCCCCAAGGCAGATTTAATATTCTTAGATACTCAGCTATCTAAACATTTGACAGACTATCTATGAGCATTTGAAATAATAATTTTTCTATTTTACTGAGCATTTCCAGATACTTTGTAGGATTTTTGGTTATCTAGTGTGGCCCAAAGAGAAGTCTCCACATTATTTCATGAAGTCCTGCCAGATTGTTTTTGGTGCCTACCTACTTCAGCCTCCTGTACCATTGTTTCACAGCTCTTAGTTGCACTGCATTATGAGCATCTTCTTACTGGTCTACATTTCTAACTCAACAGGCAGATCTTTGAAGGCAGATACATTTTAGATTTGTCACTGGGTCCCAAGTAGAAGGGCTAGCTGTAGGACAAAAGAAAGTGCTTGGTCCCAGCATCCTGATGGGAAATGAATCAAAGAGACAAAGTTTGAGAGGTCATGATTGGAACTTATGCAAACTTAGTAGATGGTAGGCTGGTGGAAGAAGGAATTGAAATATTTGTTTCTGGGTTGAATGGGAGAAGGGCCAATTGTATGTCTACAGGAGGTAATTTGGGTCTGGGAGTTCACAGGAGTACCTATCCCAGGCCTTAGGAAACCTTCATCCTTACAGTGACATGGACATAAGCCTTTTATCTGGTTCTTTCTGTCAGGAATTCAGCTCAGGAAAGATCAAGGATGGACATCATGGTGTAGATCTCAATCCTCAGACTTCTCCATGGGTCTAGTTCCAATTCTACCTTTTCTAAGAGAAATTGTAAGCCCTCTCTGCAAACTCTAAATCAGAAATATGGCACCTGATAGGCTGGAGTTCTATCTTCACTCCTGAAAGAATGAAGGGTTCCCAAGGTTGGAGATAGCAGTCCAGACTTAAGCCCAAGTTTCAGAATGGAATTATCGTCAATTGGTCAGTTAGGAGATGCAAGACAGGATTGTTCCCTCACGGATTGTAGCTCCCCTTTCTCTACCTGCCTCAAAGCATCGCTCTATTTCAATCTTCCAAAGCCAAACCTGGGGGAACAGCTCCCATTTTAAAAGCCAAGTATAGCAGGGTTTGAAATTCCACTTACTTCTGCTAACACTCACTGCTTACGTGTCTCAAGCTTAGGAGCAACTTATTAAAGCTTCTGTCTTACAATATTCTATAAATTAACATGGCTGCTCTTCTTTCCCTACGGATGATCTCAAATAGCATCTCCTAATGCCTTTACCTCCAAAGTTCATGCAATTTTCAAAAGGTCATTTAGCACTTTTCTCATTCTACCAGAAACGCAGAAAAGTATGTCCTAGAAGGAAAATAAATGTGTCTCCCACTTGCAAGTACTCTGAATGTTTGATGAGGTGGGGATGAGTACTTACATGAGAACACTCATGAGAAATCTTTGCTCTGCTTTTGATTAAGATTGTTGGGTGTGATGTATATAGTATAGATGGCAACCTGGACGAATCAGTAAAGATTATGTTCATCTATGAGTAAGATAGACAGACCCAGAATGGCAGTGATTCAACCAAGAAAATTTTTCTGTCACATAAAATTCTGGAGGTGGGCAGTCTAAGCCTGGCATTGTAGCTCTGCTCCAAAGCCCTCCAAATCACATTATTCAAATCCAGGCAGAATGGACTCATGGAGGAAGAAAGAGAGAAAAGGGGATGAACCAGGTGCATTAAAGGAAGGTTCCCCCAAATTGCCACACAATTCCAGCTATCTCCAGTTGGCCCTAACTGAAGACCCATGGACCAATAAGGCGGAGGAAGACGATCATGATCCTGAGTGCCACATAAGCAAGTAAAAAAGTGATGATTTTTTTTTTATTATGGAGGAAAGGGAGGTGAATATTGGGGGTAATTAGCAGACTTGGCCCCTAATTCAAATACCAATCTTGGAATGCAACTTCCTGGACATCAGTACTGGCACAAAAGATTCTAGTAGGCTGGACTTAAATAACTGAACTGGGAGCTGACAGGAACACTCAGTGCTTGATAATCTTTCTGGAATTTTTGGTCTCTCACGTCCCATTAGTCTTCACATCCTGCTAATTGTACTTAACATATGAAAAACATTTGACCTTTTTCTACCATCACAGCTGTAGTGAATCTTTCTTATGTCCAATCTGGATTATTGCAGTACCTGGTAATATTGGGCAGACACCTTGCAGTCAGTGTCTTCTGATGCTCCTTCCATTCCCCCCTACATCTAGTATATTCTGTATGGCCACCAGATCGAACTTCCTAAGACACAAGGCTAGTGTGACTGAGGACTTAACTTTTGAATTTTATCTAATTTTAATTAATTGAAATTTAAAAAGCTGAAGCAGTGTAAAATATTTTCCCATTACTGACCACTTTATTGCTTTGGTAGGACTACATTTCACTTTAACCACTGTGTTGCATAGTATTATTTTTGTGTTAGAGCGTACACGTTGTGTGTATATGTTATTTCTAGCATTATACATAAACACATCATTGATCTAGTTGATGTCAAGAAACTGATGTGTTTATTTGCATATTTTCTGAAGATGAGTTACAGTGATATGAAAGAAGTAATAATTGTTAATTAAATTTAAATGCTACTTTAATTATAATTAAATTATTATTCTAGGTTTAAAAATAAGTATGTACAAATTTTTTTTTTTTGAGGAAGATTAGCCCTGAGCTAACATCTACTGCCAATCCTCTTCTTTTTGCTGAGGAAGACTGGCCCTGAGTTAACATTCGTGCCCATCTTCCTCTACTTTATATGTGGAACACCTACCACAGCATGGCTTGCCAAGTGGTGCCATGTCCGCACCCGGGATCCGAACCAGCAAACCCCAGGCTGCTGAAGCAGAAGGCGTGCACTTAACCACTGTGCCACTGGGCCGGCCCCCAAATTTTTAAACTTAAAATGAAAGTATATTAATGATGCCCAATCAAGTGGAGACCAATGCCATGGCCAGAACAGTGAAAAAAAAAGAGACTGGAAAAAGATGTACTGTGAATTTCACAATGAACGCCAACTGTAATTGCTGTGACAGAGCAAAACAAAAAAGCTGTTTGCACAATAAATTAAAAAAAAAACAAAAAAGAAATCAAATTTTAGATGGAGAGATAGAAAGATAAATTATTAGTTTACTTATAGAAAATTTTTTAGGATATTATGAAAAAAGACTAAATTATAGTTTATAAAAAGTGAAAAATATCTTCAATTAAGCCACCAAACAATTGCTCATAGAAGATCTTTCTAACAATATCAAGGAGCAATTAACTCAAGATTAGAAAGGCTACACATACTCTTCTTCAGCTTTAGATGAGTTGTGCAATATGAGACACTGCCCAATTCATACTGTGGGTACATTTTGTCTCAAAAGACTTTAAAATCAAGAAGAAATGTTGTCAATTTGCACCCTACAAAATCAGATTCATAGCACAGATATTTTTGAATCTTCCATATACATCAAAAAAATTCCAGCTAGGCATGAAAAAAGTCCTCATTGGTTGAACGGTGGAAGAGTTTTACAAAGACTTACTGACTTTTAACTCCAGTTCAAGACTTTAAGAAAAATACTTGCCAAATATTTCATAATCAAAACCCAAAACATGACAGTGTGATTTATCTTTTCTCACCAGTATCACACTGCATATGAACAAACAAAATCCAAGGAAAGGAAAAGCCTTTTTTGTGACCTAGCTAAAAGGGGAGGGACATTTGTTGAAACTGAAACTTTTCATAAGTTAGTAAGTTTACATGTTTTCCTAGCATGAATCAATATACAGAATATTTTCACCAGGATCAAAAGCATTGTGAAAATATGCTCGCAATGAAGAAACAGGAAGTCTTAGCAAAGAATTAGAAACTATAAAAAAGCACTAAATGAAAATTCTAGAACTGAAAAATGCAGTGTCTCAAATTAAACATTAGATAAGCTTAATAGCAGAACTGAAATGACAGAAAAAAGAATCAGTGATCCTGAAGACAGAGCAATAGAAATTAGCCAATCTGAAAAAAAGAAAAAAGGTTGAAGATAAATAACAGAGCCAGTAACCTTTGGGGCAACATCAAAAGATTTAACATACGAGTACTTGGAATCCCAGAAGGAGAAGAAAGGGTAGGAAAATATATCTGAAGATATAATGGCCAGAAGTTTCTGAAACTTGGTGAAAAGCATAAGTGTACAGATTTCAGAGGTTCAGAGAACCCTAAGCAGGATTAACACAAAGAAAACCACACTGACCCATAGCATGCACACAGCTGAAAACCAAAGCTAATGAGATAATCTTGAAAGCACACAGAGAGAAATGACATGTTACGGAGGAAAAATAATTCAAACAAGTTCTTATCATAACCTATGGAGGCCAGAAGTCAGTGATACAATATCTTTTTTCAAAAAATACAAAACAAAACCCAGAATTCTATAGCAAGAAAAAAATATCCTGCAAGAACAAAGGCATTTCAGTAAAAGAAACTATGAAAATTCATCACTAACAGAAGTGCATTCCAAAAAATGCTAAATTGTTTTTCAAGCTGAAGGGAAATGATACCAGATAGAAATTCAGATCATTGGGAAGGAAGGAAGAGCATGAGAAAAGGTAAATACATGCGTAAATGTAAAAGATGAGCGGTTTTTTGGGTCTTAACCTCTTTAAAATACATAGGGGCCGGCCCAGTGGTGCAGTGGTTAAGTTTGCATGTTCCACTTCTTGGCAGCCCACGGTTCACTGGTTCAGATCCAAGGTGCGGACATGGCACCGCTTGGCAAAAGCCATGCTGTGGTAGGCAGCCCACATATAAAGAGGAGGAAGATGGGCCATGATGTTAGCTCAGGGCCAGTCTTCCTCAGCAAAAAGAGGAGGAGTGGCAGTAGTTAGCTCAGGGCTGATCTTCCTCAAAAAAAAAAAAAAAAAAAGACATAACATGGCTTAAGTTTCAAAGTGGAGTGCCAATGTGACTTTCCATGGATTACTTATTAATTTCAAAGAAAAAACATACTAATACAATGGAGAGCTGGTGCCAATACACGAATAAAGAGATCAAACACAGTTTCACTTGTATGCCACCCGATATTTTACAATATTAAGTACACAATATTATCTAAGTAGTCTTGTCAAGAATGTTTAATCTGAAACCTAATCAAGCCTCTAAACATAACCTCCAGTTCACAATAAATACAAAACAGAGAGACAAGTTAAGCCCACTTTGCAAAAAAAGAAACAAAACAGGACAAACACAGAATGTGCAACATCATACAGGTTCTCTCTCAGGAGTCTCCAAAAAGTCTAAGTCACAAAAAAGGTGGAGGGTAAGTTCTTGACCAAAAGAGACTCAATAAGCCCTAATATTATAAAATATATGAGCTTAGTCTGGTTTTTGGCTTTTAAAAAAGCCAGCACTTTTAGAAAACATTCTTTAAACAACGGGACAAATTTATAAATGGACTGAATATTTTATAACATTACAGGGTTACTGTTAATGTTTTTTAGGTAAACAATGGTTTAGTGATCATGTAGAAGGTTATCTTTAATTCTAGGGGTTATATATTGAGTTTTTAGAGGTGAAGTTATGTCTAAACATTCACTCAAACAGCACAGCTAAGTGATCTATGTACTATATTGTCAGTATGTACTAAGAATGATATATGTGCATCTGTACAGACACAGTTCCATACATACGGAGAGAGATATCAGATATACTGAACCTAGGTGGAGGGCAAACAAACCTTCATTATATCACTGTTGTACCTTTTATGTAAATTTGAAAACTCAAAAGCTTGAAGAAAACTTTTCAAGTCAACATCTATCTTTTGGCTACCCAATTGTTAGTTTCTAATTTCTCTGAATTGTGGAGAATGTGGATTGTGTTTTCTGTATGAATAGAATTTATTGTAAGAAGATTTCCTCAAACCACGCTCCAATTTTTCAACAGTTATACTCTCAATATTCAACAAAGGCACAGGGTTTCTTCCTATTATTAATCTTCAGGGGCATGAGCTTTGAATATAAAAGTTTCTTATTTCTACGGGATTTTGTCCAGAATGAACTATCTTAAGTAAAATACGGATAAGTGCTGACAGAAAGATTTTCAAAATATTCTCATAGGGTCTTCCTTCCACAGAATTTATTTAAAGTAACACTAGTGATTATCATAAAAATAATAATATTTAGTAAGCAAATGCTATGTACCAGCCCTTCCAAATGTTTATATTTTATGTGAAATAATTTAATCTTTACCGTAACATCATTACGTGCTGAAACAGTGATCTTGGTAAAGGATGTGCCACCGCCAAAGGCTTTCCAACTTTCATTATATTAAGACTTTCTCATCTCTGTGAAATCTTTGATGTTGAGTAAGTTGATAGCAACGAGTAAAGGCCTTCCCGCAGTCCTTACATTTGTGTGGTTTTACACCGGTATGAATTCTCTGATGTTGAGTGAGTCGATCACTACGATTAAAGGCCTTACCACATTCTTTACATTCATAGGGTTTTTCACCACTATGAATTCTCTTATGTTGAGAAAGACCTGAGATAGAACGAAAGGCCTTCTTGCATTCTTTACATATATATGGTTTCAAACCAGTATGAACTGTCTGGTGATAAATTAGTTGAGAATTAAGTCTAAAGGTTTTCCCACACTCCTTACATTCATAGGGTTTCTCCCCGGCATGAATTGACTGATGTGTTTTAAGGTCTCCAACGCGACTGAAGGCTTTCCCACATTGTTTACATTCATACGGTTTCAAATCAGTATGAATTATCTGATGTTGAATAAGGTATGAGTGAAGCTTAAAAGTCTTCCCACATTCTTTGCATTCATGTGGCTTCTCACCAGTATGAATTCTCTGATGTTGTGTAAGTTGAGAGCCTCTACAGAAGGCCTTCCCACATTCCTTACAATCATAGAGTTTCTCACTACTATGAATTCTCTTATGTTTAAGAAGGCTTGAGCCCCTACTAAAGGCCTTTCCACATTCCTTACATTCATGAGGCTTCTCACCAGTGTGACTTCTCTGATGTTCAATGAGCAGATAGCTGCGAACAAAGGCCTTTCCACACTGTTTACATTTATATGGTTTCTCACCAGAATGAATCTTCTTATGTTGATAAAGACTTGAACGATGACCAAAGGCCTTCCCACATTCCTTACACAGATAGGGTTTCACGCCATGATGAATTTTCTGATGTAGACACATATGTCGGTATAATCTGAAAGTTTCCCCACATTCTTTACATTCATAGGGTTTCAAACCAATATGAATTTTCTGATGTTCAGAAAGGTGAGAATGACGTCTAAAGGCCTTCCCACATTGCTTACATTCATAGGGTTTTACACCAGTATGAATTATCTGATGTTGAATAAGCTGTGAATAAAACCTAAAGGCCTTCTCACATCCATTACATTCATAGGGTTTCAAATCAGCGTGAACTTTTTTATGTCTAATAAAAGGCTGAAGAACTGTAAAGGTCTTTCCACATTCCTTACATTCATAGGGTCTCACACCACCATGGTCTCTCAGATGTGCAGTAAGGTGTGAATATTTAGTAAAGCTCTTCATACATTCCTTACATGCATAGGATTTCTCTCCAGTGTGAATTCTCTGACAAAGAGGAAGGGAGATACGTTTTCTGAATGTCACTTCACTAAAACATCCCACTTTAGGTCCCTGTTGGCTCCTAAATTCAACACTGCACTGTTGGTCATTTCCGAAAATAAAGCCCATGAGGCTGAAGGTTTTACTTCTTTTCATTGTCTCCCGATGGCATGAATTTACTTCATAACTGCTGTTTTCTGAAGATAACTTGTTGGTCTCAGTTGTGAAGTCAAAGTCTGAAAGAAAATGAGAAAACAAACAAATGCTATTTTCCTGTGCTTGGGGTGAAGAGGGGCCTTCTATAGCAAAAATAGTGATAAATTGAAAAGGATATTCATTAGAAGTAAAAGGGTCATAAAATTCTAAAATACAGTCATGAAATTTTAAGATGGCAAGAAGGGCTCAGAAAATTAGGAAAGTTCACATGACAATGTAATATTTGTGAGCAGGCAAAGGGAAAAACTCAGTAGTTCTCACATTTAGTTGTGGATCAGAATTTCCGGGGGAACTTCCTACATTTTCGACCTTTCAGACATCCACTGAGACTGAGTGTACCAGAATCTTTAGGAGGAGCCCCTGGTCAACTACATTTCTAACATTATCTACCAAATGGTTCTCTATGTAATTTTTTCAATGGTTTGTCTTTGTCTTAGAATGAAACCCAAACACACAACTATGAATAAAAAAGCTCTGTTGTATTTATACAAATGCATTGCAAGCCCTTGACATCTTTTCCCCTACATCCTCTCATGCCACATCTCTTCAGCTTCTAGAATATACCACAACTTTCCGCATCTCCTGGGGCTTCACACAGGTGCTCCACATTTCAGGAATCCTGAGGCGGCTTCTTTAAATTACTATCTTCAAGTGTTACAGGTTAGAAGTCACCTCCTCAGAAAGGCTGCGTCTGCTAACTCTAAATAAATACATATCCTTTATTCTATATTCCAACACCTAAGGGGTTTTGTTTGTTTTTTTAAAGATTGGCACCTGAGCTAACATCTGCTGCCAATCTTTTTTTTTCTTCTTCTTCTTCTCCTCAAAGCTTCCTAGTACATAGTTGTATATTCTGGTTGTAGGTCCTTCTGGTTTTGTTATTTGGGATGCCACCTCAGCATGGCTTGATGGTTAGGGCTAGGTCCACGTCCAGGATCCAAACCAACAAAACCCTGGCCCGCCAAAGTGGACTGTGTGAACTCAACCACTTGGCCATGGGGCTGGCCCTACGTTTTGCCACAGAAGAATTCCACTCATGTCCAACTCCTGCTTGACCCATTTAGCACGTTAGATTTCCTCAGGCTGCTCCACTATCCCATTGCCAATCTTCAGTCTGCATTCAACACATCTATTGTTGCAGAGTCCCAGGCACGCAGTTTCCCAGACTCTTTCCCCATGTTATTTAGTTATCTTATTTTTTCCCAACATCCTCAAGTTTATTCGCTTAGACTTTCATAAGCCTTTTAAAATAATATTAGTTAATACAATTCCTGAAATACATTTCCATGAAATTCAAGAACGACTGGCTTTGGCTGTAAAGAAACAGAAGGGAGAATTTGGGAAAGACATTGGAGAAACAAAACAGATTGAGTACCTGTAGGTTGGATGAATAATATTAAAACTCTACTGATGAAGGTAACACACCACCTGATTACCTTGAGTGAGATAAAAGCAGAAAATCATGGCCATGCAGAGGAAGGACTGAACAACAGTGGTAGAGACATGCATATTTTTAAGGGAACAGGCACTTAAAGAATGATCAGGTATCAACTCTTCCATTTATATTTTTGACAAGCTAGTTTGGATGTGCATTTTTCTCGCCTATAAGGTAAATAATAGAGGAAAGCATACTTTACTGTAATAAGGTGTGAGAGATTAGGGTCAGGGAGAGAGAGTTGACAACTGTTACATAATTTTCAGAAACTAAATGGTTATTTTATTCAGTGCCTTCCCCGGTAACCTTGATTTTCAGCCTTATTTACCTTGATTTTCATCCAAGTTACTTTTTAAAATTCAATATTTTATTCTACAATTATTTAATACTTACCTTGTGGTAAGGACTTGTTTTCCAGGGGTAGTTGAAGGAAGTTTTGCAACAATACACAAGTTTTAGAGTAAGAAAATAAATCATAAAACAAATGAGGCAATACATATGTAATAGAGGAAAAATAATAACTTTACAGTGAAGAAAACTGACAGACACCACCTTAAATAAGTTTTTAAGGTTAACATCCCAGTGGTACGTCACGTTGATATCACGTACCCCCAATATGACATGATGAGAAGGGAATTTCTTTGGTATTCTTCCCCCAAATCCATAATCTCAATTTAATCCTGAGAAAACATCAAACAAAGCCAAATTTGAGGGTACTCTACAAAACGCTTGACCAGTACTCTTTGAAAGTATCAAGGTCATGAAAGAGAAGGAAAGATGGGGAAACTGTCACATTTGGAGGAAACTACAGACACATGACGACTAAAAGTAATGTGGTATCCTGGATTGTATCCTGGAACAGAAAAAAGACATTAGTGCAAAAATTGATGAAATCTGAATAAAATGTTGAGTTTAGTTAATAGTACCGCAAAATGTTAATCTGATAGTTTCCATAAATGTACCATTGTTATGGAAAATGTTATCATTACAGGAATAGTATTTCCATTACTGGAACTCTCTGTACCACATCTGTAACTCTTCTGTAAATCTAAAATTATTTCAAAATAAAAATGAAGGCAACAACAAGCAGACTCTAGAAGAGATGGAAAATCTGAACAAATCAACTTCCACAAAAGAAATAGAAAAAAAATTGTATATTGATCCCCACAAAAAGCCTATCACCATTAGCCTCCCTGTTGACTAGTTTCAGTCTCTATAATCTGTTTCCCACTAATGTGGACTAGGGTGCCTGGGAGAAACAGCTAATTCCTAGTCCAGGGCAGAGAAGACACAAGGTGAGTCGGGGACCTCTTGTACTAAAGTGCAAAGAATTTTTCAAAGAACAAGAGAGTCAATAACTTGTGCTTCTGGTCACGTCACATTCAGAGAAGTCAGATTTACCCTCCTACCTTAAATACTGGAAACCAAACAAAATATATGAAATGGCTTTCAGATCTTAGACAACAGGCAGTACAGGACAGTGGTCCCCTAAGAGAAGGGAAACAAGTGAAGTGAGGACTCCAAGTGCCACAGCTGACTCCTGAAGCGAATTTCCAGAACAGAGCCCAGGGAGGGGAACTGAAACAGAGCCCAGCTTTGCCCCTGAGTTGAGGAGAAGGAGTAGACTAAGGGAGAGAAGAAGAACAGAATTTGCAAGGCAGCGTACCAGAAAGGAGGGAGCTGCGTGGACAGAAACCTCTAGAGAACCATCGAGGGATCCCCTTGAGACTCCGGCTGAGTAAGGATCTCACACGCATGTGAGGAAACGAATGAGGCCCAGGAAAGGACCACCAGACAGGCACAGGCAGAACAGTCCCTGGTAGTCACAGAGGGCAGAGGACAGTTCCTGTTTCCACCCGCCAGGATGGAAAGATCCCCGGACAGGGGAGGCATCAAACAGAGTCCCGAGCACAGTCCTGCCTCAGGATGGGGGCCAAATTAGCCCTCGACTAAAAGCTGTTCTGGACCCGCCCCAATAGAGCTTACAAGCAAACCACAAAAGGATCAACAGGTTCCAAATTACATAACTGAATCCCAGAAGCAAGCCCCCAAATATGCACAAGAATATTAAAGACAGCATCCCAACAGAGTAAAACTTTACAATGTTTACAAAGTTTACTAAAACTTTAAAGTAAACTTTACAATGTCTAGCATCCAGTAAAAAATTATCAGATAGGCAAATAGCAGGAAAATATCACCCTTAACTAGGAGAAAAATCAATTAAAAGAAACAGACCAAGAATGATACAGAGAATTAGTAGACAAGAAAATTAAAAGAGCTATTATAGGGGCCGGCCCAGTGGCAGAGCAGTCAAGTTCGCATGCTCCACTTCGGTGGCCTGGGGTTCGTGGGTTCGGATCCTGGGCATGGACCTACACATCACTATCAAGCCATGCTGTGGTGGCATCCCCCATACAAAATAGAGGATAATTGGCACAGATGTTAGCTCAGGGCCAATCTTCCTCACCAAAAAAAAAAACTATTATACATATACTCTATATTTTCAAGTTCTCATTTTTCTATTCATCTCATACTTTTCTGTAGTTTATTCTTTGTTAGACTCAACATAAAAGAGCTCATGGGGAAAATTTTCCCCAAATTCTTGCACGTTCAAACTGTTGCATTTATACTTTAATGACAAACCACCTAGGCCTGAATCTCCCGATTTGTGGGAAGATTCTTGATGACTAATTCAGTTTCTTTAGTGCTTATAAGACTTCTCATATTTTCTGGGTTTTTTTCCTTGAGTGGAGATTTCTGCAGATTAAAATTTTCTAATAACTTATTTCACTTGATTTTTCAAAGTTTTTGGCATAATGTTTATCAAAATATTATTATAATTTTCAAGTCTTCATGGCCTGTAAAGAGGTCCCCTTTTTTGCTTACGTAGATATTTTTCTTGATTCATCTTGAGAGAGTTGCACCAATTTTATCAGTTCTTTACAATAATCAAAATTTATGGTTGTGACATGCTCTTCCTTATGTTTGGTTTTTACTTCATTAATTTCTTGTCTTTCCTTTATTATTTCCTTTCTTCTACTTTCTTTAAGTCTACTGTGCTCTTCTTTTCCTAACTTATCAAATGGATGATTAGCTTGTTAATTTTCAGCATTTTTCCTGGGAACAAAAGATCCATTTGGAGAGGAAGCTTGAAATCAAAACAGATAAGCAACAACAATCAAAAAGAATGGTGCATTGGCCCTGAGGCTCTACGACCACTTGTCCCCTGGAGAAACTCACTGATTCTGAGTACAGCTGGAGGTACAGGCACAGCGATGCAAAAGAGGGAGCTGAGTAAAACCAAAACTGAAACCCAGCACTGACCCAGCTACATCCCTGCCATTCTATCAGACTACTAGGGAAAATGTAGATACTCCCTGGTAGAAGATAGCATCACCTGGAATCTCTTCAGTTCTTTTGTACACAATGTCCAGCACACAATCACAATTACTAGTAACTTGAAGAGGCATTACCATATGGTGGACAACAAGAGGAAAAAAAGAATTGATAGAAGCAGACCCATGGATGATACAAAAAAGGAAGGCATACTAGAATTCCAAAATAACTATGATTAAAATATTTAAGAAAACAGATGAAATGACAGTAGTGAAAAGAAAGTAAATAAAAGAATGAAGAATTTCAACAGATAATTGGAAGTCATAAAAGGCAATCAAATTGCATTTCTAGAACTGAAGAAAACATCTGATATGAAAAACTCCTCTTTAGGAGCAGACTGATCACAGCAGAAGAGGATAAGTGAGCTGGCATACAGGGCAACAGAAAACAATAGACAGAAAAGAAGATAAATACATGATAGAACTGTGAGATATGCTCAAATGATCCAACATAGGTATAACTGGAGTCCCAGGAGAGAGGAGAGAATGATCAAGTATTTTCCAAAAACTGAACAAAGACTTCCACTTCTGAGTAAAATCTATCAAATCAGTGCAAGCCAACATTTCCATGGCTATAAGTACAAAAAATAATATTCAAAAAGATAATGATCTTGATTCATTCCACCACTGTAAAAATTACCAAGGCTTTTTTGTAGTAAAGAGAAATAACCTGTTCTCCATATAGGTGCACCAGCAATTAAAATAGAATATTTAGAGACATTCTGAACATACATATAACATGAAATTTGTTTTCTTTGCCAGTAGCTACGCATAAAAAAGTCCCAGAATTCAAACCTTTAGTCCTTTAGAAAAAGAAGCAATTGCAGGATGGGGCAGAGAGAGGTAGGAAGGTAATGAAGGATAGGGAAGATTCAGGTGCTCAATGGAGGTGTCCATTTCCATCTGTCAAAGCTCAAACTCATTCTTGGAGAATATGGAGCAGAAATTTAGCTGGTTTCTTGGCCTAGAGCATAAAATATACAGCAGAGAAAGCGGATATTCCAGGTAGCACATTCTACATCAATTCAGGAAGATGTCCTTACCCAGTGAGGCCAAATTCGTATAGTTCTCCAGCATCACATCTCTGTACAGACCCCTCTGAGCTGAGTTCAGGCATTCCCACTCCTCCTGAGAGAAGTCTATGGCAACATCACTGAATGTCAATGGCACCTGAAATGGCAAACCCACGTGTTACTTGTAAAAATAAAAAAATTTTCAGGATGGAATACTGAATTGCAGTAAGGAGGCAATATATAAAAACAAGTAGGCTGAAGTTACAAGATGATGATGTGGTTAGATGAGAATAAATTAATTGTGCTACACAATCTTGAAGAATCCTGTTGGAGTACACAAAATTTTTTTTAATATACAAAAACTTAAATATCCAAATGTATAAAAATAAATACAGTAATCAGACTTTCCCAGTTAAAGGAAACAGTATATATAAGCACACTACCTGCTATGTACCTACTCATAGACTATTAATAAATGCAAGTTCTTACATTTTTTCTCTTCAAGGAATATATAAAAAGAATTGGTACTTTTTTCCCCCAAAATGAATTATCAAATCTCTCCCAGCCAAAATAGAAGAACACAGATTGAATTTACCCTCACACATGAAACAACCAAAAACTTGACCAAAATATACGAAATGATGGTTTTCAAGACAGAAAACACTGGGCAATGAAAAACTGTGATCTCTAAGAGACAGGTAACCAATGAAGCAAACCCTATGATGGGCCCAGCTTACTGACAAGAGAAAGTACGACTACACAACTATTAGAGTGGCTAAAATTAAAAAGACTGACCATTTTAAGTGTTGGTGAGGATGTGGTAACAATGGCACTCTTATACACGGCTGGTGGGAATGTAAAATGGAACAATCACTTTTTTTTGTTTTAAAGATTTTATTTTTCCTTTTACTCCCAAAGCCCCCTGGCACATAGTTGTGTATTTTTTTTAAGTTGTGGGTCCTTCTAGTTGTGGCATGTGGGATGCCACCTCAGCACGGCTTGATGAGCGGTGCCATGTTCAAGCCCAGGATTCGAACCGGTGAAACCCTGGGCCGCCAAAGCAGAGCGAGTGAACTTAACCACTCGGCCACAGGACCAGCCCTAGAACAATCACTTTGAAAAAGAGTTTACTGGTTTCTTAAAAAGTTAAACATCCATATGACCCAGCCATTCCACTCCCAGTGTTTTACCCAAGAGAAATGAAGGCATATGTCCACACAAAGATTTGTGCATGAAGGTTCCCAGTAGCTTTATTTGTAATAGCCAAAAAGTGGAAAGAACCCAAATGTCCATCAACAGAGGAATGGATAAACTGATTGTGCTGTATCTTGAGAATAGAATACTAGTCAGCCATAAAATGGAATGCACTAGCAATATATGCAACAACATGAATGACTCACAAAATAAATATGCTGAATAAGACAGACCAAAAACAAGAGTACACACTGTATGACTCCATTTATATAAAATTCTAGAAAATGCAAACTAACCTATAGTGACAGAAAGCAGAACTGGGGTCCCCTGGGCACTAGGGCAGGGTGGGGGAGGCAGCGAGGGGCAATTATAAAGGGGTGTGAGAAAAATTTGGAGTGATGGATATGTTCATTATCTTGACTGTGGCGATGGCTTCACACGTGTATACATATGTCAAAACTTATCAAATTTTACACTTCAAATATGAGCAGTTTATTATCAATTATATTTCAATACCGCTGCTTTAAAAAGACAAAATACATACACTTAATTATATGTCAATTATACTTCAAAAAAACTGATAAAGTTTCTACCTCAGGAAATACAATTTCTATAAAATTAAGTAATTTTATCAAGACACAAGTTTATTACATGTCAGATCAGGTCACAAGCATTTCCTTTATTCTGACTAATGTTTTCACTTAGTCCCTCGTATAGATATCAGATTTAATCTTTCTTAAAGTATTAAGGTATTAATGATAATATTAAAATATAACATATTATACTATTACGATATTTAGGTTGGACACAAATCCTAACCTCCTGCCCACAGTTCAGATTCATCTACTGCGTGTAGTTCTAGAGGAGCTTCCTCTCTACAATTCCTTCCTGAACTCCTGCTGCTGAGTTAGAACACACCAACGTACACCGATCCAGAACAACACGGATTCACTCAAGACCAGCAATTTCGCTTCCAATACAAAATGGACCCTGATACCTTATTTATTTCTCAATGATTCCCTAGCCAGATCCCTTATCCCTCTCTAGGCAGGCACCAATCCCATTTCGACCCGAACCTAAAAGCCTTTCAAAGCTGAGGTCTCATCTCACCCTGAGACCGAGACCACTCGTAACCCAATGCTCCCTTATCTACCTGGAAAACTAGGAACAATGTTTCCCTGCTGTGGTCAAACAGGACCATCGTCTCCATATCATGAAACCATGAAGCTGACAAGCGAAGCTCAAACACTTCCTTCCAAGTGCCTCACTCCTTCACTGCTCCAGCCCTGGTCTGGACAGGAGACTGAATACACAGAAGATGAATGAATTATTGATGGGTAAGTGCAAATCATTCAAAACAAGGGAGCAAATGGGGAGGACACCACCCTTCTGGAAGGGGAGAAACTCTGAAATAGGTTCAGAGACACAGCTTCGCTAGGTAGGAGCTTAGGGGATGACAATATTATAGTAATAATAATAATAATAATAATAATAATAATAATGTTTTCACATATTGAGGTATTTGGGGAAGCATTCTGGCTTAACCCTGATTCAACCGAAAACTTGTTTTTCCCAGAGCAGCCTGACTTATAGCCCACCAAAGGTGCACTGTACATCTGCTTCAAACTTTTTCCCAAAGCGAAGAATGCACTCTTTAAAGATAGGGGTGAAAGTCTCCCTTCCTCTGACACCAGTATCAGTCATTCTCTGAAGATCAGCTTTTCTTCCCAGAGAACCAAGGTCAAGTTGACCTGTTGTGTATCTGCTAAATTGCAGCAAAACGTCTCCTTGTGACTTTGGGGAAAAAATTGTATTCCCGTCATGCTTGGTGTATGTTCTTTGTTCTGAAATGGGATATAACCATGCTGAAAACCACACTTCTCTGGAGTGCTGTCTTCCCTGGTGGAGACTGCACTTCTGGGCTAGTCCTCAGCATTGGATCAATAAGATCAATCTTACCTATAGGTTGGTTATTGATTATCTGTGTTGACAGCGATAAAGAATGAAAATATTACATGAATTAAAAATCATACTATTTCAGGAAGGAGAAAGAGACATCTACTTACCTGGGCCATGGTTTTAGGGCTGCCGATCCTCCTCACGTTTCCTCTACTAGAGAAGCAGAGTTCAGAGAAGCCAGGGCTGGGGGAGGAAAAAGAGGCCTTGAGACTTGGTGTATCTCAGAACTCCAAAAATTATTAAGGTAAGATACCCTTTCTTTTTCCTTCTTTATTCCCGCTTTCTGCTGTCCCTGCCCTCTCCCTGCCCTCCCAAAACACATAAACACACGTCAGGGGATATGAGAAGCCCCGACAAAGCCCAGCCCTTCCCCATGCCTAGGGAAACAAGCCACACAGTACGGATCCAGAGCAGGCACTCTTGCAGCACAGCCAGATCCAGATCCCCCACTCTGGCCTGTTCCTCATTCTGATCATGCCAACAATACCCCAGCCTGGGTTGTTTAGTCATACTGAGTAGATGCTCCAGCATCAAGGCATACCTTCAGGGTCAAGGCCAGGCCATACAACACAAACCTTCATGGCCTCGGGATGGACCTGGACTCCACCAGACAACAAGCAGAGCACAGTAGAGACCAACATGGAAAGCTTTACCACCGTACAACTGCATGCCCACATGAAGCCTGTCCCCTAAGCCAGAACTATGACTCCCAAGATCCACTGGGCTAACCAAGCTGGATTTCCCTACCGGCATCCACTTTGTTTGCTGGTATGAACCACTGCCTGTGCCCCCTGCTCCCAACCCAACAAGGACCCACTAGGGAGGAGTGAATTCACACTCACTGAAGCTGTATGCAACACACAGACTTTTGCAACCTTCTTTGTGATAGGCGCTCTATACACATGAACATTTAATCCTGCAACGTACTTATTATCTCAACAGACGAGGAAATGGGAGCTCAAAGAATTAAAGACATTTGCCCATATCACAAATAATAAGTAAAAGTGATATGTTTTGAATCACTTTTCTGTAATTATAAAGCCACCTTTTTTTTCAACTGTAAAACATCACCTACTAAAAGTTTTACTAAGGGGATATTTTTAAGCAATAAGATACCATCATTTTATACGTATTCAATTGTCAGATTTAAAAGGCTGAGGATACACTGTATTTTAGTAAGGTTGTAGGGAAAAGGGCACTCTCAAGGTGTCCTGTAAACTTGTGAAAACCTAGCGCAACTGAGACATGTAAGCAGAACGCTGCATAAGAAGAATTTAACCAGGAAAGGCGATTTCTCAGACATACCCAAGGGAAATAACTGTAAAACTTATCTAGAGATGTATAAAGGAATATAATAGACACTAGTTAAAATGAAAAAAAGCTGGAGAAAATCTAAAAGTACTTGGATAGTTAAATAATAAACTATAGCGCATCCATATAATAGAAAATGAGGCAGATATTGAAAATGATTGTGCAGACCGCTGGCTCTCAACAAAGGGTGATTTTGCTCCCTGGGGAACATTCGGCAGTATCTGGAGACTTATTTGGTCGTCAAAATGTGCATGGGGTGCTACGGTATCTAGTGGGCAGAGACCAGGGATATTGCTAAATATCCTACAAGGCACAACAAAGTCCCCCACAACAAAGAGTTATCTAGCCCAAAATACCAGCAGCGCTAAGGTTGAGAAGCCTTAGAAACCTGATGTAGACTTATTAAAGGAAGATAACCCAATCCAGAGTCTCTAATTATCCACAATGCCAGCATATAAAAATTATTAAACACACAAAGAAAAAGGGAAAAGTTACTGATAAGGAAGGAAGAAGTCTCAACAGAAACAGATCCAGAGATTATCCAGGTAATGGAGCTGGCAGACAAGGACTTGAAAATATTATGACTAACGTGCTAAAGAAACTAGAGGAAAAGATGGGCAAAGAGAAATGCAAAATGGAGGATATCGTTAGAGATTCGAAATCTTAAAAAAGAGAATCATATGAACATTTTATAATTACAAAAATATAATATCTAAAATTAGGAATTTATTGGATGGACTTAACAACAGGAAACAGTATTGATCAACACAAAGTAAAATTAACAATAATCTTATGCAGAGAGGGAAAAAAGAAAGAACTGAGCCGAACATAAGAGAAAATACAGGAAACCATCCAAATGTGAAATTGAACAACTAAAATAAGAGAGAATGGGACAGAAAAATTACTTGAATAAATAATGGACAAAATATTCCCAATCTCACAAAATACCTTGATTCATAAATCAAAAAGCTCAGCAAACCTGACCAAGATAAAATAAAGAAATCCACACCTAGGCACAGCAAAGCCAAACTGCTGAAAAACATATCTTAAAAGTACATAGTTAAAAAAAAAAAGACATTGGTTATCAGAAAACAATAATAAAAAAAAATAGTTCTTTTCTCAACAGAAACTCTAATAGCCTGAAGAAGGGAATTATATATTTAAAGTGTGGAAAGAAAAAAACCTGAAAACTCTGAATTTTATACCCAGAGAAAATGACTTTCAGAAATGAAAGTGAAATAAAGGTTTTTTTCAAACAAAAGCTGAATTTCCTATCAACAGACCCCCAATATGAGAAATACTAAAGGAGAACGTTTAGGCTAAAGGAAAATAATTCCAGATGTGTAAAAAAGCAATCAACAGCTGTAGGCATAGTAAACATATAAGTAATATGACTAAACAAATGGGCTGTTTAAAGCAACAAAAATAATAATGCTTTGTGGGGCTTGTAATATAGGAAGAAGGAATGACAATTACAATAACCAGCAAAAATGGTGGAAAAGGTAAATGGAGTTACACTATTGAAATGTTCTTAAGTTATCTGGTATGTGGTAAAAGCCCTAATTTTAAGGAGACTGTATTAAATATGCATCTTATAATATCTCTGGTAACTGCTAAAAGAATTAGACAAAGATGTATAACCAAAAAAGCTAACAGAGGAGATAAGTGGAATAACGAAAAATATCTGATTGATACAAAACAGGGCAGGAAAAGAGGAATAAAGAATGAATGGGACAAACAGAAAACATTAGCAAGATGACAGACTTAAACCACACTTTATGAGTAATTGTAGTAAAATGTGAATGGACTAAACATTGCAATTAAAAACTAAGATTGTTAGAACAGATTAAAAAGGCAAACAGGGTCCATTATGCTGCTTACAAGAAACATACTTCAAATATAAAGATAGATGTCTTAAGGGGCTGGCCTAATGGCGTAGTGGTTAAGTTTGCATGCTCCACTTCGGTAGCCAGAGATTCGCAGTGCAAATTCCGGGGTGCAGATCTCTGCACTGCTCACAGGCCATGCTGTGGCAGCGTCCCATATACAAAATAGAGGAAGACTGGGACAGACATTAGCTCAGGAATGATCTTCCTCAAGCAAAACGAGGAGAATCAGCAACAGATGTTAACCCAGGGCCAATTTTCCTCACCAAAAAAAAAAAAAAAAAAAAGATATTTTAAAAGTAAAAGAGTGGAAAAATATATTAGACAGTAATTAGAAAAACACCAGTATAAATATTTTAGTAACAGATAAAATAGAATTTAATGCAAGACGTATTATAAGTAATAGAGATGTTTCCTCTAATTCAACAAGAATATAATGGTAGTCCTGTATTTGCTATGTACCTAATAAGGTACCTTCATAATATATAAAGCAAAAGTCAACAGAATTAAAGGGTAGACAAATTTATAATTTAAGTTAGAGATTTAATGCCCTCCATTGGTAATTAATAATAGGAAAAGTGGAAAAAAATCAAGAAGGCCACAGAAGATTGAATAGGATTACCCAAATTGACCCAACTGAACATTATACTCCCAAACTACAGACTACACATTCTCTTCAAATGCTCACAGCATATTTGTCAGATTAATATTCTAGGCCATAAAACAAGTATCCATAAATTTCAAAGGATTAATATCAAAGAATGTATATTTTTTTGAAGCCCTAAGAATTAACTTGGAACTCCTAAACAGGCATTTTTCAAACATTTCCAAATATAAAAAGTTCATTCTTAAATAAGCATAGATCAAAGAATAAATCATAATAGGAAGGGCCAGCACTGTGGCCAAGTGATTAAGTTCACACACTCAGCTTTGGCGGCTGAGGGTTTCACCGGTTCGAATCCTGGGCACGGACATGGCACCGCTCATCAAGGCACGCTGAGGCAGCGTCCCACATGCAACAACTAGAAGGACCCACAACTAGAATATACAACTATGTACCAGGGGGCTTTGGGAGAAAGAGGAAAAATAAAATCTTTAAAAAAAATCATAATGGAGGGGCTGGCCCCGTGGCCGAGTGGTTAAGTTCGCGCTCTCCGCTGCAGGCGGCCCAGTGTTTCATTAGTTCGAATCCTGGGTGTGGACATGGCACTGCTCATCAGACCACGCTGAGGCAGCGTCCCACATGCCACAACTAGAAGAACCCACAACGAAGAACAACGAAGAATACACAACTATGTACCAGGGGGGCTTTGGGGAGAAAAAGGAAAAAATAAAATCTTTAAAAATAAATAAATAAATAAATAAAAAATAAATAAAAAAAATCATAATGGAAATACAAGATATTTTGAGCTGAATGATAATGAAAGTCTCAAAGCCTGTGAGAAGCAGCCAAACCAATGCTTACAAAGGCATTTTTAGCTTTAAATGTATGTTTTATAAAAGCAGAAAGGTTAAACATCAGTGACCTACCCTTGGAAGCTATAGAAGGAAAAGCAAATTAAGCTTACAGAAAGTAGAACACACTAAAAGAAACCAATGACAAAAAAACCTCCCAGATACACAACAGAGAAAAATCAAGAAGGCCAAAATCTCTATTATTAAAGAGATTAATCAGATTGAAAAACCTCTAGCTACACAGATCAAGAAAAAAATGTCAATATCAGGAATATAAAAAGAGACATCACTACATATATTACAGACCTTATCTTCATAATGGAATTTTATGAACAATTTGTGACAACAAACTTGAGAATGGGGATGAAATTAAAAAACTCCTTGAAAACACAATTTAACTAAATTGATATGAGAAATGGAAAATCTGAATATTGTTTTATTTATTAAAGAAATTAAATCCGTGTTGAGGACTTTCCCATAAAATGTCAGGCCCAAAGACTTCAGAGGCAAATTCTCCCAAACATTTAAGGGATTAAAAATACTAACCAAACTCAATCTTTTTCAGAAAATAAAAAAAAAATGGACCATGTCATGAGGCCAGCATAACTGTAATATCAAAACCTGACAAGGACATTGCAAGAAAGGAAAATTAATTATATTTCTCTCATGAACATATTAAACAAAATAACAGCAAGGAGAAAGCAGAATATATATGACCAGGAGATTTATTCTAGAAATGCAAAGGTCATTTAATTTTCAAAAAGCAACCAATGTAGTCTTCCAACTTTAAATAATAAAGGAGAAAACCGTTCAATCATTTCATTAGATGCCCGAAAAACCATTTGATAATATTCACCATCAGTTCATGATAAAACTTCTCAGCCAACTAGCAAAGGAAGGGAACTTCCTTAATCTGATAAAAGGGATCTACAGAATCAAACTATAACTATCATTTCATGAGAGATGAAATATGGACCACGTTCCTTCCAAGTTCAGGAACGTGGCAGGGTTGTCCACTCCTACCACTTCTATTAAACTTTGTACCAGAAGACCTATCCGAGACCATAAGGGGAAAAAACTGAAAAGAAAGGTATGAAGGTTGGAAAGAAAGAAGTAAAACCATCTTTATTTGCAGATAACATCATTCTGTACATAGAAAAAAATGCTCAATTCTACAAACTATTAGAATTAATCAATGAATTTATTAGCAAAATTGTTGAATAAAAGGTCAATGTATTAAACACAACTGTCCTAAAGTAAAGCTATTGAAAAATGAAATTTGAAAAATCCCAACAGTTCATAAAAAATATAAAACACTTTGGAATAAATCTAACAAAGGACGTGCATGACCTTTACATTGAAAACAAAATAGCAATGAAATTAAAGAAGAATTAAATAAATGGAAACATATTTTACCTTCATGAATAGGAAGACTCAATTTTAAAATGATCAATTCTCTCTAAATTGATCTATTGATTCAATGCATCTCCAACAAAGTATCAGCAGGGTTTTTCCTGAGAAAATTAACAAACTCATTCTAAAATCATATGGAAATGTAAAGAACCTAGAGGAGTCAAGGCAATTTTGAAGAACAAAGTTGTTGAACTTATATTACCAGATATCACGACATAATATAAAGCTACTGTAATTAAAACAGCAGTACTGGCCCAAGGATTGACAAGTAGATCAATGGAACAGAATAGGGAGGCCAGAAAGAGACTTGCACACATAGTCACGTGATTTACAATAGAAGTCTGATTGCAACTTGGAGCAGAAAGGATACTCTTTTCGACAAACGGTGCTCAAGCAATTGGGTATCTGTATGGAAAAAATGATTTTGACCCTGATCCCAGTACATACACAGATATAAATTCAAGATGGATCACAGGCCTAAATGTGAAAACTAAAACAATCAAGCTTCTGGAAGAAGAAACAGGAAAATATCTTCATGATCTCAGGGTAGGCAAATTTTCCTTTTTAAAAAATTTTTATTTCCACTTATTTTAGTCTTAGGGAAAAGCTGTAAGAGTAGTGCAGAACATTCCCGTACACCTCTCAACCTAACATTAACACCTTATATAATCATAGGACAATTATCAAAACCAGAAAATCAACACTAGTACAATACAATAAATGGCATCTCTTTCAAATATCACCAAGTTTTTCACCAATGTCCTTTCTTTTCCAGGATCCTACATATGATCCCACATTGCATTTAGCTGTTTTTTCTCCCTACTCTCATCCAGTCTCTTCAGTCTTTCTTATGGTATTAGTTTTCAATTGCTTTCAAAACAAATTACAACTTTAGCTTAAAACAACACATATTTATTATCTCACAGTTGACGTGGACCTGGAGTCTGGACTCAAGTTTACCTGGGTGCTGTCTTCAGGCTGGACTCAGAAGCTGCAAACAAGGTGTCAGCGGGGCTGTGTTCTCATTCAGAGGCTCAAATGAGGAAGAATCCATTTGCAAGTCTGTTAAGATTGTTGGCAGAATCCTTGTGGCCACGTAACTGAGAACCTCAGTTTTTTGCTGGCTGTCAGCTGGAGGATGCCCTCAGGTCCTAGAGGCCACTTACAGCTTCTCGCAACATGGGCTTCTCCAACATTGTCGCTTATTTCATCAAGCCCACAAGGCAGGTCTCTAGCTCCAGTTTGCTACGATGGAGTCTTATATGACCTAACATTATCACAGTAGTGACAGCCCACTACTTTTGCCATACAAAATAAACTAATCCCAGGAGTGACATCTCCTCACCTTTGCCATTTTCTGTTGGTGAGAAGCAATCACAGATCTTGCTTGCACTCCAGGGGAGGGAATTATACAACGGCGTAGACACCAGCAGGTGGGAATCATCAGGCCACCCTGAAGTGTGTCCACCACATCTCCCTTCACGCCCTTTTGGCTTTGGAAGAGTACCGGTCTTTTATTTTGTCACATGTTCCTCCACTTGGTTTGTCTGATGATTTCACAATTGGAATGAGGTTATGCACTTGGGGCAGTACAGTAGCACCCATGATCCACGGTTTCGCTTTCCGTGGTTTCAGTCACCCACGGTCAACTGCGGTCCCAAAATACAGTACGATAAGATACTTTGAGAGAGAGAGAGACCACATTCACATAACTTTTATTACAGTATATTGTTATAATTGTTCTATTTTATTACTAATTATTGTTGTCAATGTCTTACTATGCCTAATTTATAAATTAAACTTTATCATAGGTATGTATGTATAAGGAAAAAATAGTACATATAGGGTGTGGCACTATCCAGAGTTTCAGGCATCTGCTGGGGGTCTTTGAACACATCCCTCACAGATAAGAGGGCACCACTGTACTGTCATGATGCCGTCTTTCTCATTGAATCATATCAAAGGGCACACGATGTCAATGCTTTATTACTGGTGATGTTAACCCTGATCCCTGGGTTAAAGTGCTTTCTGCTGGGTTTCCCCACGGTAAGGTGACTTATTACCATTCTCTTTGTAGTCAATATGTATCTTCAGTAGTGGGAAATACTTTGACACTATGCAAATCTTTTTTCTCCCCAAAGTTTCATCCACTAATTTTAGCATCTATCAGTGGATCTTGTCTGAAACAACTATTACTGTGGTGTTTGCCTAATGACCATTTTCTACGTCCCTCTTTCTGTCTACATTTAACAATTGGAATCCTACTGTAAGGAAGACTTGTCCCTTCCTCCCCAGGAAAAGATTTTTTAAACAGAACAAAAATGCAATAGCCATAAAAGAAAAACACTGGTAAATGAGCTCCGCTAAAATTAAGAACATTTCTTCATTATTAAGACATCATTAAGAAAGTAAATAAGAAGCAATAGGCTAATAGATATTCTCTCTTTCTCTGTCCGTTTCTGCCTCTCTCTCTCCCCCGCCACACACACACATATGCACACATATGTTTATATACACAAAAAAAGACTTGTATTCAAAATATATCTAAAATACCTACAAATCAATAGGAAAATGGCAAAAAAAACTCTAAAAATGGACAAAAGATTTGAATAGACACTTCATAAGAGTATATCAAAATGGGCAGTATCATATGAAAAGATGCTCACATCATTATTTATCAGGAAAACGCAAATTAAAATCACGAGATACCACTCCACCTGCATCTGAATGGCTAAAATTCAAATGATTGACAATAACAAGTGTCAGCCAGTTTAAGAAGTAACTGAACCCTTCACACATTGCAGTAGGAATGTAAATTAGGTCACCCACCTCCACCCCAGCTATACACCCAGGAAAAACAAGACCATGTGTCCACAAAAAGACTTGTACAAGAACGTTTTAGAATGTTTTATTCATAACAGTCAAATACTGGAAACAACCCATCATCGGGAGAATGAATAAACAAACTGTGGTACGGTCATACAATGGAAGACTACACAACAATGGGGGGGGGAACCTACCGATTCACAAAACAACATGGATGAATCTCAAAAGTACAATTCTGGACAAAAGGCAGCAGATACGAGAGATTCCATTCACACGAAGTTCAGGAACGGGCCAATTTCATCTTGAGCGAAAGAAGTTGGAACAGCGTTTACCTGTTGTGGGGGAGGGCTGGTTCTAACTGGGACCCGACACAAGCAAATCCTCCAAGGGGGATAGAAATGCTCTAGTCTCGAGCTGGGTGGTGTTTTCAAATGTAAAAGTTCATTAAGTTATATACACAGCTAAGATCTGTGCACTTTCTTACATATATTACATATTTCTATGAAAGAAATGATGATACCTTTATTTGACAATAATGGGTAAAAACATTGTATTTTTTTATCCTGTTATGGCAGGTAAAATAACATATATGACTATACGCATGTGCATTGAGGGATGGATGAAAGATCCGGAGTAAAATGTTTATAGTGACCGTCTCTTCACTTTGGGCTTTTCTGTATTTTCTGAATTACTGCATGAGAATGTACTACTTTTACAATAAAAATATAATCACCCTCTTTGAGATTGGAGGGAGAAATAAAAGGAGATATGAATTTGGTGATCTTTAGGGTGTGACAGTGAGGCTTTATTTTCTCCAAAGGCTTAAAGTCTTTGAGCCGATCGTCTCAAATTGGAACACACATCAACGCGCTGAGTCCTGAGCCCTGCGCTTTGACATGCAGTAGCTTCCCTCTCCTGGTTTTCCCTGAGTCACCTGGACACATCCTCTCGTCACTACACTCTCCACCTACCAGGCCCGGACTCCTTGTTCCAACTCAGGAACTGCACCTGGCCTGGAAACAGAAAAACCTGCACAGGAAAGAAATGGAACTGAGGCATGCTGTGGCTACGGACAAACTCAGCTACAGTCCTGTGCTTAGACGGGCAGAAAGGTCCCGCACAAGAAGGGCCAAAGAAAGCCAGCCAAGGGACCAAGAGGATGATACCGGAAGCAAAACAGAGCAGAAGAATCGCCAAATCTCAAACAGCTCCCTCACAAATTCAAACACTTCAACCTCCTTAGAGGGTCACACTGAGGGAACAAAAAAGCTCCACAGATCCTATTTTCAACTTAAAAATTTGATAAAGACCGTGATCCTGTGAGGTTTTAGTATCCCACCCTTATACAAGTTCTTCTGAGAGGGTGCGATCATCAGTACTGCACCCAGTAAGGCTTCTGCCATGTCCCCACAGGTCCCCACCTCTGAACTTACAAAGATCTGAGCTCCCACACGGCTCTGAGAAACTGGAAGAGGTGAAGCTGATCGAGATACGGGGGTGGGGCAGTACGCAGAAGCAGACGTGCTCAGCATTCTGAGCTCTGCAGTGGCTGTTTGGTTAAATACGTAACAAAACAACCATGCAATGAAATATTAAGCAGTCATTAAATGCTAAGTTTGAGAAACTGCTAAAGGAATGAACATATTCGAGATATAGTAGCACTAAAAAAAGTAGGTTACAAAGACCAAAATCCCAATTAAAAAGTGGGTAAAGAATTCGAATAGACATTTCTCCAAAGAAGATACACGAATGGCCAATAAGCACAGGAAAAGATGCTCCGTATCATAAAGCCATCAGGGAAATTTAAATCAAAACCACAAGACCCACTGCATATCCATTAGGATGGCTGTAATAAAAAAGAGAGATAATAACAGGTGTTGGTGAGAATGGGAGAAACTGGAACCTCAACATGGCTGGTGGGAAGATAAAATGGTACAGACATTCTGGAAAATAATCTGACTTGCCTCAAAAGACTTACTGTACGAACCAGCAATTCCACCCCTAAGCAGACATCTAAGAGAAATAAAAACATATGTCTACACAAAGACTTGTAGACAAGTGTTCACAGCAACATTATACCTAACAGCTAAAAAAGAGTAAAAAACCCAAATGTCCATCAACTGAGGAATGGGTAAATAAAAGTGGCATATCCACACAATGGAATATTATTTGGTGATAAAAAGAAATAAGTACTGATGCACGCTAAAACATGGATGAATCTTGAAAACACTATGCTAAGTGAAAGAATCCAGTCACAGAAGACCACATATTGTACGATTCCATTTCTATGAAATGTCCAAAAGGGATGAATTAATAAAGACAGAAAGCAGATAAGTGGTTGCCTATGGCTGGGAAGACTGGGGGAAATGGGGAGCGACTGCTAATGGGTTTAGGGTATCTTTTTGGGGGGATAAAAATGTTCTCAAGTTGACTGCGGTGACGGCTGCACAACACCGTGAATACACTACATATGTTAAGCTGTACACTTTAAATGGTTGAATTGTGTGGCATGTGAATTGTATCTCAATAAAGCCGTTAAAAATTAGGTTACAAATGTACAAAATTATATAAACATAAAATATGATTACATATACAAAATATGCATATTTATAAATATAGGGAGAAAAAGCAACAGACATCAATAAATAGAAAACAGTATGGAAAAGTATATATCCATATATTACCATTGCTTCTTTATATGTGATAGCTCTGATTTACATTCTTTTCTTAAAAGTTTTTTTCACTAAATCTTAAACAATGGCCATTCATTAATTTGACACACACTCACAAACAGATATGTTTTTCATTTTTGTTTTTTTTTATTTTTGAGGAAGACCAGCCCTGAGCTAACATCCACCACCAATCCTCCTCTTTTTGTTGCTGAGGAAGATTGGCCCTGCACTAACATCCATGCCCATCTTCCTCTAATTTGTATGTGGGATGCCTGCCACAGCACGGCTTGATAAGCAGTGTGTAGGTCTGCACCCGGGATCCGAACCAGCAAACCCCAGGCCACCTAAGCGGAGTGTGCGAACTTAACTGCTGCGCCACCAGGCTAGCCCCTATGTTTTTCATTTTTGAAAAGAGCAACTTCTTCTCCAAATGGTGGAAAAAATCCCCCCCTCCTTTAACATCTCTGAACCTGAAAATAAAGCACTGTAGAACAAAGGTCCTCAAAATTTTGTCTCTGGGAACTTGTTAGGAATGCAGATTCTCAGCTCCACGGCAGACCTACTGAATTAGAAACTCTGGGAGCATGCCCAGCAATCTTGCTTGGAAAGCCCTGAGGGTGACTCTGATGCGCCTTACATTTGAGAGCCAGTGCTGTTCTAAAAACAGTTGCTGTGTTTTCACTGAAAGCTTTTCCTTCCTTCCCATGAGTTCCCATGGCCTCAACCAACTCCACGATTTGTTTGCCTACGGAAATGTATGTTCATGAAACCGGAGACTGCGACGTTCTGTACGCATTACCGGTAGTCTCAAGGCAGCTTCCTATTATACATTCCTGATGGATGGGTTTATTTTGCTTCTGAACCTGTCCTCCCAGCCACAATGTCTGCAAACAGCTGTTGAGACATCTTATCCCATTGAATGTCACTTTGCATTTAATATCACTAGAATAAAAACTCTACGGCGTAAAATCCATTTTCCTTCACCGAGTTCTCAAAATCTGCTCATATCCTGGCAACGCCGCTGTAGTCAGAATGACGTGTCTTCCTATAAACTCCCAAGGCAGGTCACCTGAACTTCTCTGGTGGCATTTCACACCTTCTATCTTATTCCTATTCTGATTTCATTTCCTTACTGGATAACAAGTCATTTGAGGATAGCAAATATCTTTTTGTCATTGTATTCCAATGCTTACAAGCATATTGGTATACTGTAAATATCTGGTATTGGATTCAAATTTCAAAACTAGGAATTTGAATCAAATTTCAAAACTAGAAATTTATCCTTGGGGAAATGACTATAAAAGGACATAAAAATCTATGCATAATGATATTCATTATAGAATAATTTAGTTTTTACTCAAGAATTAGAAATTTAGGAGCTAACACTAGGCAACAGGTTAAATAAGTCATGGAGAGAAGGGGGTGGGGACCCTGACGAGGGTGATTCATCTGAGTGGCCCTATGATTTACAGATCTGTCACTATCAGGCAGGACATTTCAGCAGAAGGAAAAGAAGGGTCTCACGTCTTTACAATTCAAGTGTATTTAATGAATAATGAGGAAACACAAGCTCACCTGGACTTTAACTTTTAGATGTGTAACAAAAATTCTTTCCTCTCTCAGGATCCTTTTTTTAGAGACAGGCAGCACTGGGAAAAGAGAAGGCAATCATGAGACATCAGGATTTTCTTGGAAAACACAGTAACTCACAAAACACCCTCCAAGACACATCCTCTCCCCAGGTCCCACACACAACCAGGTGGGCATAGGAAGGGGCTGGAACAGAGTTGACCGTTCCCTGTTTGAGAGAGGCCGGGGTCACTGATGTCTGGGGCGGAAGCTGTCTCTAATTCTGTCTCTAACTCAGGTTCTTGGGGCCCGAGTTCAGGAAATGCTGTGATTATGAAACAGGTAGCTGGCCCCTCCGAGCGTCCAAGGGGGGACCCTCCCTGGAGGAATCCTACTCTTGGGACCTTATCAGGTCTTCCCGGAACCCTGCCTTGGGGCCGCATCCAGCTTCAAAAAATCAAGATCAAGTTTGTGTCTCTCTGGCATCCTCCCTTCTTCCATTCTAAGGCTCAGAATCTAGCCTCCCTTTTACTCTCAGCAGACCCCAAGTGGCTGAGAGGCGGAGGAATCAGCGGAGTCTAGAGCCACGAGTCCCCGTGACAAGCCACACGGCCACACAGCCACACAAGCCTCGCTCACCCAGAGGCCACGCGGTTAAATAGCACAATCACCCAGTTAAGCAAACACAGGCAAGAGCAGTCACTGACACACACGCAGAGTCACCTAGATCTCGACACACACACACACCACTGACACACACGCACAGAGACACGCCTAGACCAAGACACACACAGTCACTGACACACACATGCACAGACACGCCTAGACCTAGAGACACACACATCAGTCACTGACACACACACACGCCTAGACCTAAAGACACATGCACATCAGTCACTAACACACACGCAGAGACACGCCTAGACCAAGACACACACGCAGAGACACATCTAGACCTAGAGACACACACATCAGTGACACACACGCAGAGACACATCTAGACCTAGAGACACACACATCAGTCACTGACACACACAGACACACGCCTAGAACTAGACACACACACACAGACACGCCTAGACTTAGACGCACACACACACACACACAGAGTCACTGACACACAAACGGACAGAGGCACGCCTAGATCTAACACACACACACACGCAGTCGCTCACAGGCACACCCGTCTCCCCCGCTGCTCACGCAGGACAGGCCTGAGGCTCCGGGCCCGCCGCCCTGTCCGCGGCCGGAGCGCCCCCGCCTGGAGCGCCTCTCACCCCCTCCGCAGGGTCCCGTCCGGCCGTAGTCAGGGACTGTGGAAGCCTCCGCTGATGTTCTCTGCACACAACCTGCTCAACACGTAGGGACCACAGCAACTCAGACACCGGAAGAGGACCCAGGGGTCGAGGGTGATGCGCGCCCGATGGCTTCTGGGAAATGTAGTCCAGCCGGAGGAGTCATGCCGACGGGCAGCCCGGGGGCCGGAGCCCGTGCTCGGAGCGCGCAGGCGCGGGCCCTGACCGGCGGAGGGTAGCGGTGGGTCCACGTGGTCCTGCGTGCGTGGAGGAGGCGGGTGGGATGAGAGTCCAGGCTGTAGAAGGCAGAGCAGGGGCGGGCGGGCTCCAGCGCCTCAAACCTGCATGCCACCTACCTGGGTAGGGTCCGTGGGTGGTTCCCTGGGTGTGAGCTTTGTGAGGATGGGTACTTTTGTCCTCGCCCCCCCAAGGGAGCACAGCAGGCGTTAAGGATGCTTTCATTTTGAAGAAAGCCTGCTTGGGCCTCTGTAGGTGTGTTTGTGTTTTCGTTCTCTGTGACATCGTGGGACCCGTGGTGTGTCTGTAGCCGAGTGTGGGGTTGTGTTTCTTACGTGGTTTGTTTCGGATTTTGTTTTGGGTGTGAAAATGATTTGTGTTTTAGATTTTGAGATCATATTAAATTTATTAAGCCCTCTGCCTCCCCGCCCCTCCACCCCCACCCCAAAATTCCTCATGCCCGGTGACTTAACCTTTTTCTCTCCACTAAAACCCGAGTTTGGCCGACTTTTGCCCAAGATGCATCCTGCAGGGCCTACTCATCCACTAGGCACAATAGGGGAAGTGCCTAGGGCCCACAATACTTGTAGGGGGCCACAAAAAATTCTTTTAAAATTAGAATTAAAAGATGAATTTTTAAGTCAAAGAAAATGTTTAAATCGAGCTTCCCCTCATGTGAGCCCCTCTGTGGCTCCAATATGGAGTGGAATATTTCCTTCCCCAGCTGAAGGAGAACCTTGAGAATGAAATTTGAACACGTGTTTTAGTCTCCTAATGAAAATTTATTTCCAAGTCTATTTTGAATAGGCAGTAAAAAGTTTGAATGCTTTTGTGACTGTGTGAAATTATATAATAGGATCCACTTGCAGGGGCTAATGAAATTGTGACTTTAGTTATGAGATTGTATGTTTTTATCTGTGAGTATGACTTAAAATTTATGGGATGTTTTGAAAGATGTGCTTTTCTTGTGTGTGTTTTGTGGAGATTGTGAATGTGATTCACTGTGTGAACAAGACTGTTGAGTAACTGTGTGACTCTGAGCTAAGTATGTGTGATTTTGATTATATGAACATAAAACCCTGTGACACTATGACTGTGTATTTGTGAGTGACCATAAGCCTTTTTAAAACTCTTGTCAACAATGAAATAAAGAGAGGAATGTTGTATCTTTTTGGAGCAATAACTTACGTCAAGATTTGGGTAAAAGAGGATTTGCGATTTATGTGGCAAATCATTTGGATATTTTATATTCAATAGATTTTTTTTTAAGGAGAAGAATACAAATCATACCTTGTCAAATAAGAAAGAATTCGGAGTCACATACCCTGTATGCAAAAGTTTGTCGCTTTTGTGTCCATCTTAGTCTCCCAGAGGAAGGCTTCCATTCTCCTAAGTGTGAAGGAATTTTTACTGGATATGTTTGGAAAACCCTGGACTAAAAGCACAATTTAAGCTTGGAGAGGCAGTTTGGCTCAGAGCAGAGAACTAGGACTAGGCAGCCATGTCCTGAATTCTATGTCAAGCAGCTTTGTTACTTCTATTTTCTGAAGGGGGAACTGTGACTCAGAGAAGACAACATGTTTCAGACCATTCGATTTGTCCATCAGAGAACTACTTGCCGTATTTCAAAGTATAGGTAATTAATACATTGTTATATGTATTCCAATGAAATGCAAAAATAGTTCTATTTCCTGTGTAAGGCCTTGTCACTGTTAAAATATGGCAACTTTGAATGGCAGAGTGGTCACTATCAGTGATAATAGTTCTATCTATGGTGTTCCCATTCTCCACATTGACTTTTTAAATTATATTTCCTTTTATTTTTAATAACATACTAAAATACTTCAGTATGCATCTCCTAAAAATAAAGATTTCTTCAAGAATTAATTCCTAATGAAATTACTGGGACAGAGGTTATATACGTATTTAAGACACTTTCTACAAGAAAACTTTGCCAGACAGATGAGTAATGTAAGCGGAGAGATGCAAATCGTAAGAACGATCCCAAAGGAAATACTAGCTATGCATGTTCATAGTGGCATTATCCACAACAGCCAAAAAGTGGAAGCAATCCAAGTATCCACCGATGCATGAATGGAAAAACAAAATGTGTATATACCTACAATGGACTAATATTTAGCCTTAAGAAAGAAGGAAATTCTGACACGTACTATAACATGGATGAACCTAGAGAACATCATGATAAGATAAATAAGCAAGTCACAAAAAGATAAGTACCATATGATTCCACTTATGCAAGTTACCTAGATTGGTCAAATTCATAGAGACAGAAAGTAGAATGGTGGTTGCCAGGGGGCGTGGGAAGGAGGAATGGGAAGTTACGATTTGATGGGTTTTGTTTCAGTTTTGCAAGATGAAAAGAGTTCTGGAGATGGATGGTGGTAATGGTTGTGCAACAATGTGAATGTACTTAGTACCATTGAACTTAAAAATGGTTACACTTAAAAATGGTTAAATGAAATTTTATGTTGTGTGTAATTTACCAAAATTTAGAAAAATAATAAAAACAGAAATGCTAGAAATGAAAAACACTGACAGAAATGTAGACTCCTTTTGATGGAATCACCAGTAGACTGGACATGGCCAAAGAAAGAATCAATGAGCTTGAAGATGTGTCAATAGTAACTTTCTAAATTGAAATGCAAAGAGAAGAAAAATGGAAAAAAAAAAAAAAGAAAAGTAGAACAGAATATCCAAAAACTTGGGAACAAATACAAAAGGTGTAAGAGATCTCTCTCCCCCCCCCATATATATATATACAGGAAGGAGAAGAGAGATAGAGGAGCAGAAAGAAATATTAATAATGGCTGAGATTTTCGACAATTAATGACAGACACTAAACCACAGATCCAGAAAACTTAAGATAAATACCAAAAACTACAGTTAGGCATATCATATTCAAACTTCATAAAGCCAATGACAAGAGAAAGTCATAGAAAGAAGCCAGAGGTGGGAGTTGCACCTGACCTATAGAGAAACAAAGATAAAAATTAAATCAGACTTTAGAAAACATGCAAACAGGAAGTGAAAATTTAAAGTGTTAAAGGAAAAAAACCGCCAAGCTAGAATCCTATATCCAGTGAAATTATTCTTCAAAAGCAAAGGAGAAATAAAGACTTTCTCAGACAAGCAAAAACTGAGGGAATTTGTCACCTGGAAACCTGCCTTTCAAGACAGGTTGAAACAAATTCGTCAGAGAAGTAAAATGATACAGGTCAGAAACTCAGATCTACATGAAGAAAACAAAATCACTAGAGAAGGAATAAATGAAGATGAAATCTTTTATTTTTCCTCTTATTGATCTAATATATAACTGTTCAAATAACAACAATGTGATTATAGCATATGAATGGGTGAATGATAGCAGTGTTATAAGAGAGAGAGAGGCATTGAGTATACTCTATTATAAGGTGCGTGCACCACCTGCTGTTAGATGTGATGTTCAGGCTTCCGAACTCAAACGTTCAGAACAGCAATATTCATTGTAGCCAAAAAGTAGAGACAACCCAAATACACAGCAACTGATGTAGTATATGCATACAACCGAATATTATCTGATACTAAAAAAAATGAGGTACTGATACACGCTACGGCATGATGAACCTTCAAAACCTTGTGCTAAGTGAAAGAAGCTAGTCACAAAATAGCACATTGTATGATTCCATTTATGTGAAACATCTAGAATATGTAAATCTATAGGGACAGTAAATAGATTAGTGGTTACTTAGGTCTGGGAATGGGTGGGAGGATGAGAAGAGTTAATGAGTTTGGGACTTTAGATTGCGGTGATGGATGCACAGCTCTGTGAATATACTAAAACTATTGTACATTTTAAACGGGTGAATTGTATGGTATGTTAATAATATTGCAATTAAGCTGTTTTATAAAAGAAATTTATTAAATAGAAAGAAGAAAAACAATAGAATCAATGAAACCCAAACCTTGTTCTTTGATAAGCTCCATAAAGTTAACAAATGTATAATCAGACTAAAAAGGAAAAAGAAAGGAGCAGACACAATTACCAAGACCAAGAATGACAGAGGTGACATCATTACAGATTGAACAGATATTAAAAGAATAATAAGGAAATATTACATAAAACTTCATGGTTATATATAATCTGACAACTCAGATAAAATGGACTGATTCCTTAAATGACACAAACTGCCAGAGTATTCAAGAAGAAATAGCTAAACCAAGTATCCAAATATGTATGAAAGGAATTGAATTTGTAATTAAAATCCCAACCCCCTTCACCTCCCCCCCCCCCCCCCCGCAAAACCTCTAGGCCCAAATGACTTCACTATTTGATAAAGATCATCTACAAAATACATATAACTTACTAATTACAAATGCTGATGCTAATAGTAATTACTATTACTAAGATTTAATGAAATCTACAAAATACTATGATAATTTATAAATTAGTTTAGCAAGGCTATATACAAGATAGTAGGTTAATATACACATTGTATTGTCATTACCGGTAGTATTTGTTCAATTGGAAATTGGATAAAAAATACCATTTATAATAGGAACAAATATACAAAATACATAGGAATAAATATAACAAAATAGGTGCAAGACCTGTACTCTGAAAAATATTTAACATCTCAGAAAATTAAAGACAAATAAAAAGAGAAAGATTATGTTCATTTATTAGAAGTCTATGTATTGTTAAGATGCCATTCCCCCCCCCCAATTATCTAGTTTCAACACATTCCCTATCAAACTCTCATAAGGCTTTTAAAATAGATTAATAAAGTGATTTTTAAAATACTTGGAAATGCAAAGAATGTTGAAAGGCAAAATACTTTTGAAAAAGAAGAAAACATTTGGTGTATTCACATTTCTTTCAAGAATTAATGTAAAGAGACATTAAATAAGACAGTGTGATATTTGTGTAAAAATAGACATATAGATCAATGGAACAGAACAGCCTCCAGAAAGTAACCCAGTAAATTAACTCCAGAAATTAGTCCATTAAAAACTGGACTTCATCAAATTATAAACGTTTACTCTTCAAAAGAACCTGTTTTTATAAGATGGAAAGGCAAGCCACCGACTTGTAGTTAACATTAGCAAACCTTATGTCTGATAAAGGTCTTGTAATCAGAATACACAAAGAACTCTTACAACTCAATAAAGAGATGACCTAATAAAAATAGAGTTATTATGAGTTCACCAAAAAGTTATGCAAATGGTCAATAGGTACATTAAAAGGTGTTCATTAATCATCATGGAAATCCAAATTAAAACCACAATGAAATTTCCCTACATACCCACCAGAATGGCTAAAATTATAAACACTGACAACACCAAATGTCTGGAGCACTTATAAATCTCATGTATTTTTGGTGGAGTATAAAATGTTACAATCGTTTTGGGAAAAGGTCTGGCATATCTTATAAAACTAACCCTGTTAACACTTACTATGCTAACATACCCTTACCAAGCAATTCAATTGAAATATTTGCTTAAGTGAAAAGTAACCATATGTTCCTCCAAGACCTGTACAAGGCTGCTCATAGCTCCTTTATTTATAATAGCCCAAACCTGGAAACAGCACAGGTGTCCATTAATAGGAGAATGGATAAACAAATTGCGGTTTATTCATTCAATGGACTGCTATTCATCAGAAAAAAGGAATGAAGTTGGACTATCTAGACAACAACATGGATGAACCTTTATTGTATTAAGTGAAAGATACACTAATAAAAAGAGTACATGCTCTATCATTCCATTTCTGTGAAGTTCTAGAACAGGCAGAAGTAATCTACGGTAGAAAATAAAGAGAACAGTGGTTATTTCTTTTAGAGTTGGAGTGGGGATTGATAAGAAGAGCATGAGGGAACTTTCTGGGCTGATAACAATATTCTATATCCTGATAGAGATTTAGCTTATACCCGTGAAAGCATTCATCAAAACTTAGTAAATGTTTATTTTTGATTTGTGCATTTCATTGTATGTAAATTTTACCTCAAAAGAAAATTATTGTAAGCAAATATTGAACTCTAGTTAATGAATGTAGAAGTATTTAGGGGAAAATTACTATCTGCAATTACTTTGAAATGCTTCAAAAATAAGATATATTGATGGATGGATAGAGAGGTGGATAGATGTGTGAAAAAACTAGTGTAGTAAAATTTTAATGATAGTTTCGAGGCCTCAGGTATATGAGTGTTCATTATAAAATTCAACTTTTTTGCATGTTTGAAAATGTTCATAATGAAATGTAAGAAAAAAAACTAAGAATGGAATACAAGGAGACTAAGGGTAGTCTCCCCACTGAAAAGTCATTATTCCTTGCCCAATTTCCAGACATAAGGCGATTTTCAGACATGAAATCTGGAGAGTGAAGAAGATACCAGTTTCCAAGGGGGAGGAACTCAACAACATTACAGCAAAAGATGGTATGGGGATGGTAAGTATTTCCAAATCCTTCCCCAAAGGGATCTATGGACATTTCCTCTGGTAACTGCCTACTGCAGAAAGGAATTATACAAACCTTGGACACAGGTCTGAGTTGACCTTGATACTTAGAACTCCTCCTATTACAGTGGGGGCATGTGGAAGCCAGGTCACAGATGGAGTCCTACCAGAAGTCTGGCTTACATTGAGTTTATTGGGTCCACAAACCCACTTGGTGGTCATTTTTCTGGTCCGAAACCTGAAATCAAAATAAACAAGTTGGAAGGTATTGTGAAGCCAACGTTGGGTGTTTGGCTATTATAGTCGAGAAAGCCAAATGGAAACTTTTGAAACTTCTCCCCACCCTAGAAAACATAGTAGATGTGAAACAATATAATTTCCCAGGGGTAAAGGCAGAAGTTACTGTCACTTTTAAAGAGCTTTAAAAAGAAAAAAAAAAAGCTATGTCTGTTTTCCCCATCTTACCTCCATTTAATTTACCAGCCTGGCCTCTGGAAAAAAATAGAACAGGTTTTGAAGGACAGTAACCTACTCCAAACTCAATCAAGTTGTACCCCCAAATGCAGCTGCCCTACCAGATGTGGTATCTTTCTAGAGCTGATTAACGTGTTATTTGGTACATGGAATGCAATGATTGATTTGAAGAAAGCGTACTTTTCCATTCCATAAAGAAAGGATCATAAACAATTCACATTCACATGGAATGCGCAACTCTATACGTTTAAAGTTTTCCTTCAGGACTAGGTTAATTATCCTGCCTTTGGTCATCATAATCTCAATATCCTGAAAATTATCACAATAATGTACTAAGTTGATTACATCATTCTAATTAGACCAGAGAAGCAAGAATTGTTTAGCACTTTGGAAACCTGGGTAAGACCTATATATTCAAAAGGGTGGGAGTGATTCAGCAGTCTACCAAATCAGTAAAATACTTAGGGGTCCAGTGATAAGGGACATTCTGATATATTCACAAAATAAAAGACAAATTATTGCATATTGCAACTCTCTCTTTGAAGCAGAAAACACAATGCCTTTCAGGCTTGTGTTCTGGCAGCTGCCTTTTGCACACCTAGGAACAGTGCTCCAACACACATATCAGATGAATAAAAAAGCTTACCCGACTTGAGAGAGGCATAGAACAGGAAAGGACTCTTCAGGAATTTTATGATGTGGGGCAAGCATAACTGCTTCTTAGGGCATAAGACCTAGTAGTGGTGGGAAAGGAAGCCATGTGGAGTTTGTGGCAAACCCCACTGGGAGAGTCATAACACAGACCCCTAGGGTGCTGGAGAAGCCCTCCACAGCAGAGAATCATATATCTTTCGATAAATAATTCCTGGTCTGCTAGTGGAACCTGGTAGAGATGTAGCTTCTGATCATGGGACATCAAATGACTGTGTGGCCATAGCTGTGCATCATGAGCTGAATTTTCTCAGACTCACTAAGTCATAACAACCCATTGTAAGATGGAAGTGGTACATCTGGAATTAAGCATGATCAGGACCAGAGTGCACAAGCAAGCTACATGAGTATGTAACCCAGGCTCCACTTCATCCACCACTGTTGCACCAGTGCCTCCCCTCAGTTTATGAACATATATATGGCATGGGGGATCGTTTATGACCAGCTGATAAAGGAAACAGGAAAAATCCCCAGGTGGATTCACATATGAGTCTGTTCAGTATGCAAGCCAGAAATAGATGGCCAGTATGCTACAGCCCCATTCAGAGTGACCTCGAAGTTAGAATATATGTAGATTCATGTGCCATGGTGCATGGTTTGACAATTGGTAAGATAACTGAGAAGAACAAGATTGGAAGATCAAGGAAAAGAAATTCTGGAGTAGAAGCATGTGGGGAGACACATGGTAGTAGGTATGAACTTAAAGAACTTTGTATTTCATATTAATACCCACCAGAGAACCTCCACTGTGAAAGAGACACTAAACAATTAGGTAAAGAAAATGATAAGGTCAGTTAATATCATCTGGTCTTTGTCATCCCTTTCTTAATTGTGGCACAATGGTGGCAGGGAGACAGGCCACATGTGGGCCTAACAACAGTGCCCAGTATGCTGGACCCCCTTCTCCCCACCTGCTGCCAGCCCTCTCTGCGGGCTTCTGAGGGCAGTGGTGAGAGTGAGCTCTGGTAGATGAGTAGGAAGCATGCACAGAAAGCAGGCCAGGGAGAAACCACAAACTTAGGTGGTAGTGCCACCTTTGGAAAAACAAAACAGAGGCTATCAGCAGCCATCTTATGTGTTATATGATCAAGAGAAGACATACAAGCTTAAGAATTCTACAATAAGAGCGCAAGAAGTGTGGAGCAGGTGTATCCATTCTAGGTGAGAGAAAGTTCTAGAATCTCTTGCATAAGTGACAGAAGGTATTTCTCCCCTGAAGGCAGGTAGTAAAGATTGGAGGAAGTGACTGCTACTTCAGATGCAAAGACAACAACACAAAACTCCAAGAAGCATGAAAAATCAAGGAAACATAACATCACCAAAGGAATCACAATTTTCCAGTAACTAAACCCCAAAACATAGAGATCTATGATTTATCTGATAAATAATTCAAAAAATCTATTTTAAGAAAACTCAATGAGCTACAAGAAAACAAAGTGGGAAATTTAACAAAAAGATGGAAATCATAAAAGAGAAACATTCTGGAGCTGGAAATTTCAATGAATGAAGTGAAAAATGCAATAAAGAGTATCAACAGCAGAATCAACCAAACAGATGAAAGAATATGTGAAATAGAAGATAGGAACTTTGAAATTACCGAATTAGAGGAGAACAAAGAAAAAAGAATAAAAAAGACTAAAGAAAGCCTATGCGAACTATGAGACACTATCCAAAGAACCAGTGTGAGACTTATTGGAGTTTCAGAAGGAGAAGCGAAGGAGAAAGGGGCAGAAATCATTTAAAGAAATAATGGCTGAGAACTTCCCAAATCTGGGGAGAGATTTAGATATCCAAGTTCATGAATTTTTGTTGTTGTTAGTGTTGTTGAGTCAGTTCAAACCCCTAGCAACCCTGTGTACAGCAGAGTGGACCCCTGCTCAGTCTTTTTGTGCCATCCTTTCATCTTCTGGTGCTATATCAGACAATGCTTTGCTGCTTTTAATATGTTTTCATGGCCAGCTTTTTTGGAGGTAGGTGGCCAAGTCCTTCTTCCTAGTCTGTCTTAGTCCAGAAGCTCCACTTAAACCTGTCCACCACAGGTAACTCTGCTGGTTTTTGAAATACCAATGACATGGCTTTCAGCATCACAGCACCATGAATTTCAATTGAATTTCACCCTATAATTTCAACCCAAAATGATCTTCTCCAAGACACATTATAATAAAACTGTCAAGTAAAAAGAAAGAGTCCTAAAAGCAGCAAGAGAAAAGAAAATTGTAGCCTACAAAGGAACCTCCATTGGCTTCAGTGGACTTCTCAATAGAAACCTTACAAGCAAGAAAAGAATGGGATGATAGAGTCAAAGTGCTGAAAGAAAAAAACTGCCAACTAAGAATACTCTTTCTGGAAATGTTATCCTTCAAAAATAAAGGAGAAATAAAGACTTTGCCAGACAAACAAAAGCTGAGGGAATTCATCAACACTAGACCTGACTTACAAGAAATGCTGAAAGGAGGTCTTCAAGCTAAAGTGAAAAGATGCTAGTTAGTAACATGAAAATATACAACACATTGGTTAAGGTAAATATACAGCCAAATTTAGAATATTCTAATACTGTAATATGGTGGTGTGTTAACCACTTAGGTATGGTATACAGGTTAAAGGACAAGAGTATTAAAAATAACTACAGCTACTATAATTTATTAACAGATAACAATATAAAAAGAGGTAAATTGTGACCAAAAGCATAAAAGCAGGGGGAGTTTTTGTATGTGATCCAAGTTAGGCCATTATTGGCATAAAATAGGCTGTTATATCTATAAGTGCTTTAGGTAAGCCTCAGGGTAACCACAAAGAAAAAACCTATCGTATATTCACAAAAGATAAATAGAAGGAAATCAGAGCACACCACTACAGAAAATCACCAATCCACAAAGGAAGGCAGCAAGAGAAGAAGAAAGGGAGAAGGGAACTATAAAACAGCCAGAAACCAATAATATAGCTTTGGGAAGTCCTTACCTATCAATAATTACTCTAAATGTAAATGGGTGGATTCTCCAATTAGAAGGCATAGAGTGGCAAGATAGATTTAAAAAGTAAGACCCAACTCTATGCTGCCTACAAGAGACTCACTTCAGCTTTAAGGATGCACATAGGCTCAAAGTGAAGGGATGCAAAAAGATATTCCTTGCAAGTGGAAACCAAGAGAGCAGGGGTAGCTGTACTTACATCAGACCAAATAGATTTTAAGCCAGAATGGTGACGAGAGGCAAAGAAGGTCACTATATAATGAAAAAGGGTCAAGTCATCAAGAAGATTTAGCAACAATAAATATGTGTGCACCCAATATTGGAACACCTAAATATATTAAGTAAATCCTAACAGATCTGAAAGGAGAAATAGACAACAATATGGCAATAGCTAATATAATAATAGTAATGGACTTCAATACCCTGCTTTCAACAATGAATAGATCATCCAGACAGAAAATCAACAAGAAAATGTTAGACTGGAACCATACTCCAGACCAAACGGACCTGACAGACATACAAAGAACAACCCGTGCAACAGCAAGAGGATACACATTCTAATCAAAAGCACCTGGAACATTCTCCAGGATAGATCATATGATAGGCCACAAAACAAGTTTTATCAAATTTAAGAAGACTAAAATCATACCAGTCATATCATCAATAAAATCATATCTTTTTTTTTAACACAGTGATATGAAACTAGAAATAAATAGCAGGAGGAAGGCTGGAAAATTTTGAAATATGTGGAAATTAAACAACATACTCTTGAACAACCAATGGGTCAAAGAATAAATTAAAAAATATCTTGAAACAAATGAAAATGGAAACACAACATACCAAAACCTATGGGATGCTGCCAAAGCAGTTCTAAGAAGTTTATTGTGATATATGCCTACATTAAGAAAAAAGAAACATCTCAAATAAGCAACCTAACTTCACACCTCAAGGAGCTAGGAAAAGAAGAAGAAACTAAGCCAAAGTTATCAGGAGGAAGGAAATAACAAAGATCAGAGCAGAAATAAATGAGATAGAGAGTAGAAAAACAATAGAAAAGATCAATGAAACTAAGAGCTATTATTTCAAAAAGATAAAACTGAAAAAACTTTAGCTAGTTTAAGAAAAAAAGCAAAGACTCAAATAAAATCAGAAATGAAAGAGGAAACATTATAATTGTTACCACAGAAATACGTATGATCATAATTGACTACTAAGAACAATTATATGCCAACAAATTGGATAACGTAGAAGGAATGGATCAATTTCCAGACAGTTTCACTGGTGAAGTCTATGAAACATTTAAAGAGTTTACGTCAACCCGTCTCAAACTCTCCCAAAAATTGAAGAGGAGGGAACACTCCCAAGCTCATTTTATGAGACCAGCATTGCCCTGATACCAAAACCAGGTAAGGATACTAGAAGAAAAGAAAACTACAGACCAATATCCCTGATGAGTATTGATGCAAAAATTCTCAAGAAAATATTAGCAAACTGACTTCAATAGCACTTTATTATTTTTTTTTAAATTTTTCCTTTTTCTCCCCAAGCCCCCAGGTACATAGTTGTGTGTGTGTGTGTTTTTTAGTTGTGGGTCCTTCTAGTTGTGGCATATGGGATGCCACCTCAGCATGGCTTGATGAGTGGTGCCGTGTCTGCACCTAGGATCCGAACAAGCAAAACCCTGTGCCGCCAAAGCGCAGTGCGCAAACTTAACCACTCGGCCACGGGACCAGCCCCAACAACCTCACTTTAAAAATACACCATCACCAAGAGGGATTTATCCCTGGGATGCAAGGATGGTTCAACATATGTAAATCAATAAAACTGATAAACCACACTAATAGAATGAAAAATAAAAATCACATGATCATTTCAACAGAGGCAGAAAAAGCATTTGACAAAATCCAACATGCTTTCATGATTAAAAACTCTCAACAAATCAGGTATAGGAGATAAATAATTCAACAAAATAAAGGCCACATATGGCAAACCCACAGCTAGCATGATACTCAATGGTGAAAGGTTGAAACCTTTTCCTCTAAGATCAGGAAGAAGCCAAGGGTGCCCACTCTCACCACTCCTATTTAACATGGTACTGGAAGTCCTAGTCAGAACAATCACGTGAGAAAAAGAAATAAAAGGCATCCAAGTCAGAGAAGAAGTAAAATGCTCTGTGTTTGCAGATGATATGATCTTATATATAGAAAATCCTAAAGATTCTACTCCAGTTTCTAACAAAACCTGTTAGAGCTAATTAACAAATTCAGTAAAGTTGCAGGATACAAAATTACCATAGAGAAATCAGTTGTAAAAATTATATACCTGAAAAGAAATAAAGAAAATCATCCCATTCACAATAGCCAAAAAAAAAAAAAAAAACCAATAAAATACTTTGGGATAATTTAACCAAGGAAGTGAAATATCTGTATGCTGAAAACTACAAGATTTTGGTGAAAGAAATTAAGGAAAACAGAAACAAATGGAACGATATCTCATGTTCATAAATCAACAGAATTAATAATGTGAAAATGTCCACATTACCCAAAGCCATCTCTAAATTCAATGCAATCCCTATCAAAATTCCAAATGCATTTTTCACAGAAATAGGAAAAACAATCCTAACATTTGTGTAGAACCACAAAAGACCCTGTGTAGCCAAAGCAATCTTGAGAAAGACAAGCTGGAGGGATCATACTTCCTGATTCCAATCTAGGTTACAAATCGATAGTAATCAAAGCGGTGTGATAACATCATAAAAACAGACACAGATGAATGGAACTGAGTAGGGAACCCAGAAATTCACGCATATATGGTCAATTAATTTATGACAAAAGAGCCAAGAACAGACAATGGGGAAAGGATAGTCTCTTCAATAAATAGTGTTGGGAAAACTGGATAATCACATGAATGAAAATGAAATTGGATGCCTATCCTACACCACTCACAAAAATTAGCTTGAAATGAATTAAAGACTTAAGCATAAGACCCGAAATGGTAAAACTCCTAGTAGAAAACAGAGGAAAAGCTCCTTGACGTTGGCCTTGGCAACAGTGTTTTGGACATGATACCAAAAGCACAAGGAACAAAACCAAAAATCAATAAGTGGGGCTACATCAAACTAAGAAGCTTCTGCACAGCAAAAGAAAACATTCGACAAAATGAAAAGACAACCTACAGAATAGGAGAAAATATTTGCAAAACATATATCTGATAAGGGGTTAATATCTAAAATATATAAGGAAGTTCACACAACTCAATAGCAAAAAAAAAAAAAAAAAATCTGGTTAAAAAATGGGCAGAGTAATTGTATAGACATATTTCCAAAGAAGACATAGAAATGGCTAAAGGTATGTGAAAAGATACTCAACATCACTAATCATCAAGGAACTACAAATCAAAACCACAGTGAGATATCACCTCACACCTGTTAGAATGGCTATATCAAAAAGATGAGAGATAATATGCTTTGGTGAGGATGTGGAAAAAGGGGAACCCTGTACACTGTTGATGGGAGAGTAAATTGGTAGCTACTATGGAAAACACTATGGAGGTTCCTCAAAAAATTAAAAATACGGGGCCGGCCTGGTGGCATAGTGGTTAAGTTCATGCACTCCACTTCAGTGACCCAGGGTTCATGGGTTCATACCCTGGGTGCCGACCTACACACTGCTCATTAAGCCACACTGTGGTCACATCCCACATACAGAATAGAGGAAGATTGACACAGATGTTAGCTTAGGGCCAATCTTTTTCACCAAAAAAAAAATTAATTAAAACTAGAACTATCATGTGATCCAGCAATCCCACTTCTGGTTATACGTGCAAAGGAAATAAAAACAGGATATCGAAGACATATCTGCACTCCCTGTTTATTGCAGCATTGTTCTCAGTAACTAAGATATGGAAACAACCTAAGTGTCCATCAATGGATGAATGGATAAAGAAGATGTGATTGATGTGTACACACACACACACACACACACACACACTGGAATATTATTCAGCCATGATAAAGAAGGAAATCCTGCCATTTGCGACAACATGGATGGAGCTTGAAGGCATTATGGTAAGTGAAATAACTCACACGGAGAAAGTCTAATACTGTGTGATATCACTTATATGTGGAATCTTAAAAAAGGCAAACTTGTATAAGCAGAGAGTAGAATGACGGTTACCAGGGGTTGAGGGGTGGGGAAAATGGGGGCGATGTTGGTCAAAGGGTACAAACTTCCAGTTAGAAGATGAATAAGTTCTGCGGGTCTAATGCACAGCATTGTGATTATAGTTAAGAATAATGTGTTATATACTCGAAAGTTGTTAAGAGAGTAGATCTCAAATGTTCTCACCACAAAACAGAAGTGGTTATTATGTGATGTGATGGAGGTATTAGCTAATGCTACTCTGGTGATCACTTTACAATATATAAGTGTATCAAATCAACACATCATACAGCTTAAACTTACACACTGTTATATGTCAATCGTATCTCAATAAAGCTGGGAGAAATTTGGCTAAAGATTTGAGTAGGATCTGAGAATATACATAAATGGTCCATAAGCACATGAAAAGATGATCAACATCTTTTGTCATCCGCAACATACAAACTAAAATCATAATAAGTTACCACTACACACCTACTAGAATGACTAAAATTAAAAAGACTGACAATACCAAGTGTCGGCGAGGATGTGAAGCCACTGGAACTCTCATACATTTTGGTGGAAATCTAAAATGACAGCCCCTTCGGAAAATAGTTTGAGAATTTCTTAGAAAGTTAAGCATAAGTTTCTTATAACGTTAAGAAGAGGAAGGGGTTCCCTGTTCTTAAAAAAGGGGTATGAGGAAACTTTTGGGGATGCTAGAGATGTTTGTTATCTTGACTGTGGTATGGTTTCACAGTTGTATCCATATATTAAGACTCATCAAATTATATGCTTTATGGGCAGTGTATTGTACATCAATTACGCTTTAATAATGCTATAAAATACAATTATAATATGACCCAGCAGGCTCACTTCTAGTTATTTACCCTAGATAAATGAAAACAGATGAACAAATAAATCCTTGTGGAGGACTGGTCCCATCAGCTTTATTCACCATAGCCAAATTTGGAAAAATCTCCTGATGGTCGTCAACAAATGAGTAGATTAACATGTTGTGATATATCCATACTATTAAAGAGTACTCAAAAATAAGAAGGAATGATACATACAACATGAATCAATCTCAAAAACATTATGCTGTGTCAAAAAAGCCAACACATCAGAGTACATACAGATTATATAATTCCATTTGTATAAAATTCTAGCGGGAAAAATTAATCTTTAATGACAGAAAGAAGATTAGTGTTTGGGGCTTGGAGTAGGGCAAAGTGCTATAAAAGGGCTGAAGGGAACTCTGTGGTATGATGGAAATATCTATATCTTGAGTGTAGGGGTGCTTACACAAGTGTACACATTTGTCAAACTCACTAAGTTTATACTTAAAATGGGTGTTTTTTATTTTATGTAAATGATACTTCAGTAAAGTTGGTTTAAAAAAATTACCAATACCACTGCTACTAACAGCCCTAATATCAAAGGAATTTGTATTGATAACGCTTGATGACATCCTCAGTGCTAATTCTAGGATAAGCAAGGCTATTTTTCAAATCTGAATGAAAGGCAATAAAATTTCTCAGCTCTCATATAGACGTACTTATAGAAGAAATACTATTGGGTAGTGGCCCTTAGATTTGCATTCTTTGGGAGAGAGAAGCATCCATTGCTCACAAGAAGGCATATATCTCAGACCGACAAACCTAGGTGGTCATGGGCCTGCTAAGATTATAGCAGAAGCCACTGGCTCTTCGGCAGTTCTAATACTACAGTGGCATCTGGGGTTTGCTTTGGGGAATGAAGTGTGGGTATTGTTTGCTAACCACGAAATGTGTCGGGAAGATCTCTTACCATCGTTATCTTTCTAAATGATGATAATTGAAGATGCTCCACAGAGCTCATTTCATAGGCATCTAAATTCAATAGAGATAATGCAGGATTTCAGGAACTGGGAGTGAAAATAATAGAGGCAAATGATATCTTAAAACAGCAGGCTCAAAAGGTACAGAATCTCGTTATTTTCTTTGTTAAAGCAAGAATACCCTCAAGTGACGGATGAGGAGCCTGCCCATAGATGGATATGATGTGGATCTCCAGATGTGAGATTCCGTGGACTACAGGGAGTTGCGAGGCTTGAACTCAATTTATTTCATCTGTCACGCTCACTATGCATCCCAATGTTGGCATAGCCAATAGCTCCCCTTGGTTGGAGGAGCCCAACAGGCCTGCGTCACAGGTATTATTGCTGGTTTTCATTGTATGAGAATCCTGGTTAGGCAGGTGGAGACAAAGAAAGTAAAATTCAGCATCTATTCATATCTCTTATTCCTTTTTTGCAAGAAGTGCAGATTGGAAGGTAAAAACTACTCTCCTTGTCTTTCAGTTGGGAGTAGGCTTAGCTGAAATGGACAAAGACTCTCCTAATAGTGGCTTAGATAAAATAGTTCATTTCTATTTCACATAAAAGAAGCCTAGATGTAGGCAACCCAGGGATGTTATGGAGGTTCCAGGTACCCAGGCTCTTTCAGACAGACCTTGTACCATTTATTTAACAGGCTAACTTTTCTCCATTGCATCTAGTGTCATCTTTAGTATGATTAAGTGAACAAATGTGTGTGGATCTGTGGATTTTCTTTTCTATTCCATTAGTGTATTGTGATATGTTCTAATTTATCAGTTGTTTTCTTTTGATTAGTGGTTTGCAGGTCCTGTTTAAGAAATCTTTTCTGGGGCTGGCCCCGTGGCCGAGTGGTTAAGTTCGTGCGCTCCGTTGAAGGCAGCCCAGTGTTTCGTTAGTTCGAATCCTGGGCGCAGACATGTCACTGCTCATCAAACCACGCTGACGCAGCATCCCACATGCCACAACTAGAAGGACCCACAACAAAGAATATACAACTATGTACCGGGGGGCATTTGGGGAGAAAAAAGCAGAAGGAAAAAAAAAGATTGGCAACAGTTGTTAGCTCAGGTGCCAGTCTTTGAAGAAAAAAAAAAAAAAGGAAAAGTCCTTGCAACTGTGCAGTGTCCCTTTTGCTGGAAATTTACCAGCAACAGGGAAATTCAAAAAGTCTATTAACAAATTATTAGAATGAACAAGTGATGGATATGAGGGTCAGTACATGGCTGAAGAGAAGGTGTGCAAGTGTGCTTTCTTAATCATTTCTAATCTCAGAGGAAAAGCTTTCAACATTGCACCAATAAGAATGATATTATGTGTTTTTTAGATTCCTTCTATTACTATTTTTGTATTTTTATCAGGAACATATGTTGTTTTATGAAAGAAACTTTCTGCATCTCTGTAGATATATTTTGGTAACAGAATGTATTAAATTGATTGCTTTCTTGGATTAAACTCAACTTGGTCATAATGTATTACCCTTTTTATATTTTGCTGGATTTGATTTGTTAAAATTTTATTCCAGAATTATGCACATACATTAATGATGAGAAAGGCCTGGTATTTTCTTTTATTGTAAGGGGTTTTTTTTAGTCAGATTTTGGTATTGAGTTTTTATTAGCCTCATCAAATAAATTAGTGTTTCCTATTTTTCTATTCTCTGATAGAATTGTTAACTATATGCTAGAATTCACTGTGATGTTACATGGACTTACAGATCACTTTTTATGAGGGTTTTAATCTACAAATTCAATGTTTAAGTAGTTCTAGATCTACTCAGATTTTCTATTTTTGTGTCAAATTCTCTACAAATTTGTCCATTTCACAGAAATCTTCAATTTCAATGGTATAATTTGCTGATGTATGATATGTTTAATGTCTGAAACATTTGTAGTGATGGCCAATTTTTCATCCTTTCATTTGTAATTTGAGATGATGCTCTACTTTCTTGGTCAGCCTCAACTGGGCTTTCACAATTGCATTATTTTTATTTTTTATTCTTTCTTTTTCAAAATTCTTTTTGTTCTATTTATTTTTTCAAAGAACAACATTTCAATCCTTTCTTTATGTTTATTTCACTCATTTGTAGTTTTAAAAATACTTTTCTTTGATTTTATTTCCTGTTCTTTGTCTAACCTCAAATTAGATTATTCACGTATGATTTTTAGCCCTTAAAGTTTGGCTTTAGTTGCATCCCAAAAGTTTTGGTATATAGCATATTTATTATCACTCAGTTTAAAATACATTTAGTTTATATTGGAATCTTTTTTTTAATGGATTTTTAAAAGTAAATTCCTTCACAGTTAAACATAATGGAGTAATCGTTATCTTTTTATTACTGATTTCAAGCTTAATTATATTATACCCTGAGAATGGACTGTGAATTGTTTTAGTTCCTTGAAAGGTGTTGGTATTGCTTTTTTGGTCCAGGATATGTTCAATTTTTGTAAACATTCTATGTGTTCTTGAAAAGATGTGTATTCAACAGTTGCTGGGTACAGCATTCTGTATATGTTCATTAGTTTTAGTTTCTGATAGGTGTGTCAAGTCTTCCAAATACTTACTGATATTTTTGGTCTGCTTTGTTCTGACGAATGTTAAAATTTTGCATTTTGTGATTACGTATTTTTCTTTGTACTTCTATCTGTCCTTGCTTTAAATATTTGAGGATATTTATTAGGTGCACACAAATTAGATTTGTGTTACATTCTTCAAGAAACAAATTTTTGTAAGTCATTTTTGTGTCCCTTAATAGCTCAAGTATTGCTTTTTTTCTAAAGCCAAATTTGTCCAATATTTCTACTGTTATTCAGAAAGTATAGAAGTAAATTGATGCTTGAGATGATATTAACTTTGTCCACTAAGATTTTAATTTTCTTCTGCCAGATTCCTGAGGGAATTAGCAACAGAGGATCACCATAATACAATTTCAGGGACAATTTGAGGGTCTATTTCAGTATTAGAAGTAATTTTCAGATGTAGACCTTTTGACTTGTTTTTGTTTGGGGGGGTGGGGCAATATGGGGCAGGAAATCACATGATCAATGGTTCCTATCATTTAAGCCACTGACTTAAGAAAAATATTTGTGGTCATCTCTCTTTGTTTCCCTACACAGAGAGACTACTTATCCTGGATTTGAGATGGCCTCAATTGGACATTGTTTGCCGGGGTCCAGCCCCAGCAGAGTCCAGGTTCCTGAGAGAGAGATGGAGTCAGCGAAGTGAAAGGAGGGGATGTGAGACTTGAGTTAGTGCAATCAAGTCCGCTTTACTGAGTTTTCAGGATCGCTTATATATTTTTCAAAGAGAGTGAAAAGACAGTTCTTACAGGTGTTCTCGTGAGATAAAGAGGCACAGAACAGATGCGTAACAGTTTTTGCACGTATTATCTTTTTGAAGTACAGAAGTTAACGACTAGCTTCTCTTAGAAAAATAACCTCAGCAATTATTTATTATTTATTGCTTTTTGGAGAAAACTTCTATAACATTTTAACAGAAAGCAAGTCAAGAATAATATATAGGTACTTCTTGATCATCCAATTAACCAGCAAACTTGGAAGGACGATGCATATATATATTTAGACAAAGAACTGGAGGAAGAAGGAAATATTAACCAGATGGAGGCTACGAACCTAATTCGACATCTTATCTGGGCAGGATTCCTTTCTGCTTGTCTCAAAAGGGACTGTGTGCTCCTCCATTAATTAACTGCATCAAACGAAATTAGCTCTCAGAAAATTATCTTGAAAGTTACCTGCAGGTGGTCACATTCTTTTACTATATTTAATTCTCCCGGGAGGTAGTGCCTCCCAAGCAGCCACCCAAAGGAGTGAAAACTGGCAGTTAAGAAAGGAAAAGGAATGAAAGGCAATTAGAAGCAGCACAGGTTTCAGAACTATGTGAGGGGCCGGCTGGTTATTCTTCACCAAGGGGCGACCCTGCACCCCTCGGCGTTAATCGGTTGGACAGCCTGTCAAACAGCCAATCAAATGATGTAGCCACGGCTCCCGGCAATTGTTCAAATATTTATAGCTCCTCCTTTGTAGTCTACTTCTGCTCCTGTTTAAAAAAAATTTCATAATGAAATTAGAAACACATTTCGTTTCTGTCTAGGATAAAAGTGGATAGCTTCGCTTTCTGTATTTTTTTGTTAGCTTTATGACTTGAGCCCTCACTTCACTCTCTTCTCCTTACTGAATAATCAAGGATTTCTTAGTTTTAACTGCTTTGCTGAATTTTAAGACACTTTCACAGATTCCTGATAAGAGCAAGAGTAAGTGATGTCGTTCCTTGATTTGAACTCAAAGAAGAAAAGTTTTCAAGATAGTATACGGGGTGGATCCTGTCCATACTACACTATTTTCTCCAATTCCTTGTCAATGCAGGAAAACTAGGGTGAAGGCAAAGCGGAGAATTTTGCTGCTTTTGTTTCATGGTTCTTGGACACACGTGAATCCAGGGCCAAGTAATAAAGAAGGCTTGCCTGGTGCAGCCCGTCTTTTTATGATCTCTACTTCTGGCTCACATACGCCACTCCTTTACAATTATTTTCCAATTTTTTTCCCTATTTCCAACTTCCGTCACGTGTAAAAGGGAACAATGAAACAAAGAAAACGCAAGCCCACTTTTACAAGCAACCCATGGTTTCTTTCATTTCAAAATGAAAATTGCAGGCTGTCGGGAAACTCAACCCTACAGAGAATTCTGGAACGTGTAGTCCAGACGCTTCTCGTGATTGGGGCACTTCCGCTCCGGGAAAGCGCGAACGCGTTAGATGTTCAGCTAAGGAAACAGGAGACGATAACCGTGCGCTCCGTACGTTTCGACGCATTTCGGGAAGAATACAAAGCCCGCTTCTCTGGTGGATTCTGGGAAATTCTATTCAGGCCGCGGGATGGGACAGGCACTTCCGCCCAAGGGGGCGGGGCCGCGGGGCTTGTTCCTCTCGGGCATGCTGGGAAGTGTAGTCCCGGAGCCCCGCGAAGTCGGAGGCGCTTCCGCTGCAGGAGGTTGAGGTCGCGGCCTTCGTTTCTCCCGGGGAGGTGAGTGAGCCCGGGCACCCCGCCGCCTTTTTTAACTTTTCTGCCCTGGTCGTGGCATCGGTCGGGCCCGGCGCTCGGTCTCGGGGAAGGAAAGCGGCGGCCAGCGGCAGCGGGCGGGGTTGAGGGGCGGGGGCAGCCGCTTGCCTTCCCCTCTCTGGAGCCTCCGCGTTAGGGGCGGTTCGCGAGTCCCGGGGTTGGAGGCGGACTGGGATCGGTCAGCGTCGGAGGGTCTCCCGGCTTCTCCGCTGCCCGGCCCGCCTTCCCCGACACTTTCCACTCGCTCTGTCACTTCCTAGCGGTATAACGTTGAGTGAGAGCTTAAGCGTGCTGTGCCTCAGTTTCCCTTTCTGTAAAAGGGTCTGTTAGGACTACCTACCTTATACATTGGTTGGGGAAATAATGGTATAGGACAAGTGAAATGTTTAGAACAGCTCAGGCGTGTGGCAAAGATGTTAGCTGTTAATATTGATACTATTATAGTAATCAGAAAAGCTTCCGTTTCTCTGGAAGCTCCTCGCAGTGCCACTGGCTCTTCCTTCCCATCCCTGCGGGAAAGGAGGCTGTGCTGGGCTACCTCTGACCTCTCTTGAAAGAGAGTGCGTCACTCACAGATAGCCTCTGTGGTTTTTCCAGGACCACGGACACGATCGTGGTCTCTGCAGCCTCTTCTCCTCCCCCTGCCCTGTCTTCGGAAAGAGGGCTGCAGAGAGGAGGGGGGAGCCCCGCCGCCCAGGACTCCGCATTCGTCTTCCGTGTCGGCTCCGAGTGGTGGAAGAAACACTAGCAAATGTTTCTGCTACAAAGGTGTCCAGTTATTGTTCAGTAATTGGGAAGATACGTAGAACCTGTACAGGGCAGGAGTAATAGTCATAATAGTTAAACCTTGAGTGCTGAGTATCAGTTTAAGGGCTTTATAAAAATTAGCGCGTTCACCTTTACAAGGCCCTGTGAAGTGAATACTGTTATCACCTCTATTTTACAGGCGACAACATGGAGACAGGGAGCCAGGGAGCGTAAGGTACTTATCCTGCAGTCACCGTGCTAGGAAGAGCAGGCGGACTCGAGTCTAGGGCTTGTGTTCCTTAGGTCTTTGGTGTCACAGTTTAAACATCCCCAAATTGGAGTTAGGAGACAAAATAGGAAAACAATATTCAGCCATAGGAAGCTGGCTGCGGAGGATCATTTGGGATCAAGTTATGGAGGTAGGCTGGAATATTGTGGCAGAGGATTTTGAAAGCAGGGTTCGTGAGTTTGGACTTCTTTATAAAATTTTGAGGGGCCGCCCAGTGGTGCAGCAGTTAAGTTCGCACGCTCCGCTTTGGTGGCCTGGGGTTCGCTGGTTTGGATCCTGGGTGCGGACCTACACAGTGCTTGGCAAGCCGTGCTGTGGCAGGCGTCCCACATAAAATAGAGGAAGATGGGCACGGATGTTAGCTTGGGACCAGTCTTCCTCAGCAAAAAGAGGATCGGTGGCAGGTGTTAGCTCAGGGCTAATCCTCCTAAAAAAAATTTTTTTTTGAAAACATTCTCACTTAATTTTATTTCAAACAATATTTATAGTTCATATTCTGATTATAGAAGAAATGCAAGTTCATTGTAGAGAGTTCAGAAAATATAGAAATACATAAAAGAAAAACATGAATTAACCATAATACTAGGATAGGATATAGATAATTATTAACATTTTAATGCCTTTTTGTTTAGCAATTGCTAAATCTTTATCTATGTTTTATGAAATTGTTATCAGACTATTCGTAGTTACTTCCTAACTCTTTACTTTGGAAATTTCCAAACACATCCAAAGTATAGTGTCATGAACTCCTACGTAACAATCACTCCACTACAATCTTTGCTAATCGTGTTGCTTTTTTTCTCTCACCGCAGACACATTCTTCCCCCAGAGTTTTTTAAAGCAAACTCTGATGTTGACCCAGCAGACTTAAAAATTAGCTGTCATCCGTAGTTTATCCATGAGGACCAGGAGAGGCGAGATTGTGTTAGTTCCCTAGGGCCATTGTAACAAAAACCACAGACTGAGGGTCTTCAACAATGGGAATATGTTTTCTCACAGTTCTGGAGCCAGAAGTCCGAGATCAAGGTGTTGGCAGGTTTGGTTTCTTCGAAGTCTCCCTCCTTGGTTTCTAGACGGCTTCCTTCCTGTGGTCTCACCTGGTCTTTCTGCTGTGTGTGTACGTGCCCCTGCCGTCCCTCTCTGTGTCCACATTTCCTCTTACCGGCACACCAGTTCGATCGATGTAGGGTCCACACTAACAGCCTCGTTTTAACTTAATCACCTCTTTAAAGGCCCCATCTCCCTATACAGTCACATTCTGAGGTACTGGGGAGTTAGGACCTGAACATATGGGTTTGGGGGGGGCGGTTATTAACAGAGAGATTAACAGCAACTCTGGTTTCACTCTTGGCGACCAGGAGAATGTAGCTTGCGTGAGAAGGTTAGAAAGAGCTGCTGTTAGAGAAGGAGGATGCTGACTTTTTTTGGCTCCTTTGGAGTCACCCTTGCCACTGGCATGAAACTCTGGGTTCTTCTCTCTCTCCTCTTAGGCTTTGGGGCCCGCTGCTTCATGGACCTTGTCGTCTTCTCCTCGGAGCGCCCAGCACGAGGTCGGCCGAGGGAAGTTACTCAGTGAGTAAGTGTGATTCGTGTAGCTGTTCAAAAGGGTGTGACAGCCTGGGAGTAGAGAACAAAATAGAAATACTGTCCGTGTCCGTCTTCCTTGTCTTTTATCTCGCTTGCTTTCGGTGGGCTGTAGAATCCAGCAGCTTTTTCAGAGTATTCCAAAGTTGAGGTATCATTATGCCTCATATTGTCATGATCTAAAACAAATCCCCTTAGAAACAATTCAGCGTTAGTGCTCAATTTTTTGTTTCTTGGTTGGGGATCATAATGGGGATGTGAGAATAGCTGACATTTGTTGGGCACCTCTCATGACTCAGAATTTCCGATGCTTTCTGTCTGCTAACTCATTTATTTTTTCATAACAATGCTATTATTCTCATTTTTAAAGTGAAGAAACAGGCGCAGACAATTGAATAAACGACCTGGTGGCACCGTCAGCCAGGGGCAGAGCCGGGATCAAACCTCAGCAGTTAGATTTGAAACGTAGCTCTAGCACTCTGGCTGGATAACCTTGGGCAAGTTACTTGACTTCTCTGTGCCTCAATTTTTTTGCCTGTCAAGTAGGGATAATAATGTCAATACCTACCTCCTGAAGTTTTTGTGAAGATTAAAAGAGGTATGATACGTCAAGTGCTTGAAACTGTGCCTGACACATAGTCAGTCTTCTCTGTGATGCAGACCAGAGTTGTCCTTTATCTGTTACAGGTGAGTATGCAACATGGGAAATGCACCAAGTTGTTGAAAGAACAAAAGGATATTTTAAGGTGTTCCCCGCCCCCTTCAGCTTTTGATACTTCACTTCTAATATACACTTGAACCAAAATGAATAGTTTCTGGGGCCAGCCCTGTGGCGCGGTGGTTAAATTTGCATGTGCTGCTTCGTTGGTCTGGGGTTCGCCGGTTCAGATCACCCATGTGGACATGGCACCGCTTAGCAAGCCATGCTGTGGCAGGCGTCCCACGTATAAAGTAGAGGAAGATGGGCACAGATGTTAGCGCAGGGCAGTCTTCCTCGGCGAAAAGAAGAGGATTGGTGGTGGATGTTAGCTCAGGGCTAATCTTCCTCAAAAAAAAAAAAAAAAGAAAAGAAAAGAATAGTTTCTGTAATAACCATTGTTTAAACTTACAGCTAACACTAATTTGCTGTCTTTTGAACCTAGAGAGTCCCTGGGGGATAATTAGATGGTCTCTATGCACTATCCAATATGGTAGCCATTAGCCACGTGTGACTCCTAAACGCTTGAAATGTGGCCAGTGCTAATTGAGATGTGCTGTAAGTGTGAGCGACACAACAGATTTCAAAGACTTAGTATGAAAAAAAGAATGTAAAATATCGCAGTAATATTTACATTGATTGAAGTAGGAGTGATAATAATTTGGATACATTGGGTTAAATGAAATGTTGTTATAATTAAACTCACTTGCTTCTTTTTACATTGTTTAATGTGGCTACTAGAAACATGTAAATTGCCCATATGTCCTCCTGTGGGGCAGCCCTGGTCTAAACAGAAGCCTCCCTTTTTACTCTAAGAATTTGCCTCCGGGCGTTTACAAGTCGTTCTTCCCTCTTAGACCTCCAACAGCCTCTCAGGATGGAGAGACGCATGGAGTTGGTATCAAGAGGCCTGACCAGCCCTGCCCCTGGCTTCCCGGGTGTCCTTGGGTAGTTCAGTTAACTCCTTGAGAGGCAGAATGGAATAACGTAGTGGTTCTCAAACTTTGGTCATATCAGAATTGCCTAGGGAACTTGGTGAAAAAAAAAAAAGACCCAGGCATTTTATTATATCGGTGAGTCTGGGCTTCTGTGTGTGTTTTTTTGTTTGTTTGTTTGGGGTTTGTTTTTTTGTTTGTTTGTTTGATGAGGAAGATTGGCTGTGAGCTAACATCTGTTGCCAGTCTTCCTCTTTTTGCTTGAGGAAAACTGTCCCTGAGCTAACATCTATGCCACTTTTCCTCTGTTTTGTATGTGGGACACCGCCACAGTGTGGCTTGATGAATGGTATGTAAGTCCACACCTGGGATCCGATTCCAAGAACCCCTGGCGCTGAAGCAGAGCACATGAACTTAACCACTTTGCCACCGGGCCAGACCCTGGGCTTCTGTGTTCTTTATCAGCTCTCTGGGCGATTCTGTTTCTGTTCTGATCACATCTTATTCACCCTATTTAGGAAGGAGGAGCCCCTGTCCTAAATAGTATGAGATGGCTGAACACATGACACCCAACACTGGACAGACAAGAGTGGCAGTGATCTCTTAGTCTCACACATACTCACAGCCTGTGGGAGGAGGACACTGTACACCGTGGAGGGCCATCTGGGGATGCATTCAGGAATAGAGGAACCAGCAGGGGCCATGGTAGGCGGGCTTCGGAGTGACAAGAGGGTAGGGTGACCCTTGGTTCCCGCAGGAGGACGTGATTGGTTTGCATGAATAATTTCGCAGGCTGGAGGGAGCTGGACCCTCTTGGGTTAAGGACCGAGTTGGGTGCGGCTGGACCAGCTGATAGGGTGAGTTGTGGCGGATCTTAATTTATAAAGGTGACCTAGTGACAACATAGAGAGGCTAATGCCTTTGAGAAAGAAGACTTTTAATACTTAACGGTTACCCAGAAATAAGAGGCACAGCATGCCGTGCAGGGTCACATGAAGCCGGTCACACGAAGCCTGTCACATGCAGGGGTCAGGAAGCAGAGAGAGAGGAATGGGGACTATGTCTTTATGACCACAGTGGCAGGAAGTAGCTGGATGGAGGCATCCCGTATTGACTCCTGAGAACAGGCAGGTCGGGGTCAGTAGAGGGGGAGTTATATTATGACTCTCATGTGCCTTCGAAAGCAGGCTTGCAGGGAAGTTGTAATTAACTTTGCTCAATCGTCTGGCCCCGTGATTCAACAGACCTATGGAGAAATTAGGAATAACGTGTCCAATAGCCGATACGGAATCTGAAAACGTGGTTAATACATAGGGAACTAGCTCGGTGGGGAGTCCTTCCCCCAGGGGCAGGGCTGTATCTGGAGAGAGCAGAGGATCTCATGAACTCATGTCTAGGCCTTTGAGGCCTGGTGAGGCTGGAAGATGTCAAGGCAGCATGTGGAATTTCAGGCCTTCCCAGACAGATGCACACAGTTTGAGAACCACTGCATGCTGGTCAAGTTATGGGCCCAGGGGTCAGATGGCCTGGGTTCATTGCCTAGTGCAGTGTGCCGACTGGACAGTGAAATCATGGCGGTGGGAGGAGTGTAAAAACACAGATGTCAGCAACCCACATCCACAGATTCTGATTAATTAGTTGTGGATCGAGGAAGAGCATTCTTTTTAAGTTTCCCTGTGCTGCCAGAGTTGAGAACCACTGTCCTTGTAGGTAAGGCTCTGGGTCAAAATCTTGCCTCTTCTGTTGGCCTCTGGTTAATTGTGAACCAGGTTACTTAACTTCTCTGTGCCTCAATTTTCTTACCTGTAAAATGGGGATAGTCATCGTCTCCATCTCTGGAGTTGTTAGGAAGATGACTTGAGATGGTACATGCAAAGCTTTCATGCCTTGGTAGCTAGTAAGTGAGCTGCCATCAATATCAGCTGCTATAATTATTATTGGGAGTATTTTATGGCTCAGGCTGCCTTGTGGGTAAAATTAGGTACTGAGAGTTGATCTTGGTACTCCCTCTGATCTTAACAAACCTTGGTTCTCATCCCATTTGTTAGGATCAGAGAGAAAGAGAAGCTTGCAATTCATGTTTACTTTCTTTAATTTTTTTTGCCCTTAGGCAGAGGTTAGCCTGTTGGAGTAAGTGGAAAAGTTAGAGGTGAAAACCTGGAGTCCTTAGTCCGTCTGAAAACATCCAGAGGGCTGTTTTTGACTGATGCTCCTCAAATGGTGACCCAGGGACCAGGTGACCAACAGCATCAACATTGCCTGGAATGTTGTTAGAAATGTAGATTCTCCGTCTGCATCCTTGGTCTTCTGATTTAGAATTTTTGGGGGGTGAAATATAGGCACCTGCATCTTCACAGAGTCCCCAGTCGATTCATGGAACATTAAAATTTGAGAGGCACTTGGAGAGAGAATGGAGTCGTGGCTTTTTAACAAAAAATATTTTCTGTTCCTCGCTGGCTAAGTTACACATCATTCAGGTATCAGAGATGTGCATGGCTCCCTCTCCCCTGGTGCAGGTCTTGCTCAAATCTAAGAGAATCCTTCCGGGACAAAAACTTAGTCTGTAACAGCCTTCCTTCCGTCTCTTCTCCTCCTTTACCCTGCCTTCTTGTTCTCAGAAGCATCCCTCATTACGTTACTGGCTTGGTATTGCCCTTGTACTCGTCGTAGCATCAGCTCCGTGAGATCCAGGTCTTTGCCTGCTTTGCTCGCTGTTGTCTCTTTCACGTTGAGGATCCTTTGCGGCACAGAGTAGGCTGTCAATACTTCTCTGTCGACTGAATGATCAAGGTGGTGAATACGAGGCCCTGATCCACGTGGTGTGTCCGTCAGCCTTCATTACAGCGGCCATTCTGCAGATCTTGGTTGAGTTCCTCCCAAGGGCTTGCCACAGCATCCCAGGGGTCGGGAACACGGCAGGAAACAGGACTCCCTGTGGGCCAGGTGTGATGCGTATAAATAAGCAAAATACCTAGCGGGATGTTGCAGAGGGATGTGTGCTAAAGAGGAAAGAATTAAGCACGGATGGGGCATAGGAAGTGTTGGAATGTGGTTAGGAGAGTGGAATTTTCTATAGGGTGGCCGGGGAGGAGCTGTCTGAGGAGGTGACATTTGAATAAAGAGGGAAATGATGCTTGGTGTGGCCCTCCTAACAGGCTCTCTGGCCCCAGCCTCTTCCCCCTCAAGTCTCCCGTCTGCTGGGAGAGTAATCTCTTTCCCTCCTTCCTCTCCCTTCCTGCAGTCCTTGGCTGCCCTCCCGCTGACTTACAGGTAGAACTGGGCCTTGCCCATCATCGTGGTTTGAATCCTGCCGTCCTGCCCCTCTTTTTCTGCCGCTCGTTTGTCTTCACTCAGGTGAGAACTCTCGCTCTCCTGCGGCTTTCCAGTGATTGCCTCTCTTTGGCTGGTAGAACTCGGCCGCCCTCCAGGGCTGGGATCAAGCTGTGTTGATGTAGGAGCTGCTCCAACCAAGCGTGGGCCTCGGAGCCCGTACCTTGTGCTTCCAGAAAAGCCCATCGCCTCTCTGCTACTTAGTAATGTGTGGCCTGATTGTCAATTTCCTAATCACTAGGCTGTGAGCAACCAGAGATGGGGCAATTGTATCTCTTTTAGTAAGATTCCCCTAAGTGTTCATTGAGTGAAGAAACTCATGTATTTAATGAAGAATTAATAAATGAGCCTGTCTGGTACTAACTGTGCCAGCAGTGAAATAGTCATCACTCTCAACATTTCGATGGACACATTCTGTGGCTTTGGCGACAGGAGTCCATGTAGGCACAGACTTTGAAGAGCAGAGAGCATCTTCCTAAGAGAGTACTTTGAAAAATCCAGAGGCTCTTTTCCTTCCAAAGATGACCTTCATTTTGCCCAAGGACAGCAAATATTGTGAAAGACCTAGAGGGAAAACTTGGAAATAAAACCCTTGCTCTCCTCCCAAATCCTCCCAACTGGGGTCCGCCTCAGAATTTTACAACCCAGAGAGACCTTAGACCCACACATCTCGGCTGCCCGCGTGCTTCTGCCGGAGGGTGGCCTCGTTCCTCCGGCTGCTGACACTGACTGCCGGGAGTCTGCAGAGTAGTTACTGGCTTACAGGCACTGCTTTAGGTGCTTGGCATATAAAGGTGTAGGGGTATTAATCACAAGACAGCCAACTTACTAATCGTCCGGTTCCCCGGAGGTGATGGAAAGATCTCCCTGCAAAGCTCTCTTACTGAGCGGACGTCGCTGGGCAAATACAGAGTCAGAACAAAGCGAATGACAAATTCCAGGGGCATTTCTTCTAAGATTGGGACCTTCTGCATTGCCCTTTTCCATCCTAGGGTTCTTCTGTCTGAAATCAGATGACTAATAATAATTAACTAGTAAATCAGTGAAACAATAATTAACCAGCTCATTATAATCTCTTAACTTGGGTGTTTTACTCTCGATTTCACCCTCCCCACGATCAGAATCATACCCTGAGAGCCACAGGGGAACTTGTAGTAGGCCACTGTGTGGTGGGGGCAGGTCCTTCACTGCGCAGAGGCTCTTGGCTGGAGGGGTCAGTGGTTTCTGGAATCCAGCCTGTGCTCTGCTTATCAGGCCACCCCAAGGAAGGGGCTCCTTGACTATCTCAGGTATGGCGGCCGGATGCGGAACTTGTATTGAATGCTTAAGCGGCCCGGCACTGTTCTGGATGTTTTTAGAGTGACTCACCTTCCAGTGAGCTTTTATGAGGTTACTATTATTGTTGTTGTTCTTATTATCCCCAATTTATAGATTGGACATTGAGGCACAAAGTACCACCAAGTTGGAGACGCCAGCATTTGAATACCGGTGGTCTGATTTCAGAGCGTGCACCCTCATAATTCTGTTCTCTTCTCCCTCAAGCAGATCCTTCGGCGTCTTCTCCCGGTTTCTCTGTGTCTTTAATCTCAGCTCCTAAGCTCCCATTTCTCTGTCCATGAGACCTGACTCCCATCTGCTTGTTTTTGTCTTTAGAAGCAGTAGAGAGACAAGATCTAGAATACTGGCTCTGACTTGAGGGCTGCCTTCAGGTTCCTGCCTCTTGAGCTCACCAAGCCTCAGCTTGCTCATCTGTTAAATGGGAACAGCATCGTCATCATCATGAGTTATTGAGAAGTTCCTAAAATGCCAGGTACGTGCCAAGGGCATCGCATAAATTAGCGCATTCCTTCCCCACAATCATCCTCTGACTAGCATTCTGTTTTTGTCTCCTTGTTATAGCTGAGGATAGGCACAGAGGTGTAGACCGGACCAGGGTCACACGACTGGTGCAACAGTAGCGTCTTTAAAGGTACGTAGGAGTTAATGAATACCAAGTGCTTCACAAGGTCCCTAGAATGTTCTAAGTGCTTATTTAATGTTAAACATTGCCATTTTTGTTGTTTTTATCATTACTGTGATGACTATACTTGTTAATTTAAATGACATACCGATTACCTAGCTTATGGTTAAATAAATCTTGCAGAGTCACAGGTTTTTATTAATTTCTCTTCGTCTCCATGATAGAGTCTTTTTGAGGCCCTACTGTGAACAAGTAAATTTGGAAAGATTTTATATCTTTTAAGAAACAGTCATCCATATAGTCAAATTCATAGAGAGGGAAGGAATAATAGTTATGAGGAGCTGAGGGGAGGGGCACTGGAGAGGTGTTTAATGGAGACAGGGTTTCAGTTTGGGATGGTGAAAAAGTTCTGGAGAGGGGTAGTGGTGATGGCTGCACAACAATATGAATGCACTGAATGAACTATACACCTAAAAAGGGTTAAAATGGTAAATTCTGTTATGTATATTTTACACAGAAAAAAACCAGTTATCCTTGTAATCTTAAATGTAAAGGCATCAAATTAAGAATGACAAACCAAGAGAGAATAAGAGATATTTCAGAGGTTAAGGGTGATTTTCATATGACAGAGCAACAGCGTCTGAAGTTTCCATTGATAGAAACCATTTATGAGGACGTGTTTTATGGTGCTGAATATTACCTGCTTTTCTACTGCTGCTGAGATGTAACACACTCTGTAAGTGTTCTTTGGTCTTTCTGCATATTCCTTTAATCCTCACAACAGGCCTGTGAGATGGGCATTGTTAATCCCTCCATTTTACACATGAGAGAATCGAGGCACAGAGATATTAATCATTTGTCCAGGATTTCACAGCCAGTGAGTAGCAGTGCCATGGGCCTAGGCATTTGGCCCCAGAGATTACTCTCTCAAGCCGGCTCCTTTGCTCTCAATTTCTGCCCTCCCTAGAATCAGAATCATACCAAGCGCTACGTGAACTTGTTTCAGGCCACTGTGTGTGGTTGCGCGGGGCCTGTCAGCTGGAGGGGCCAGTGCTCTCTGGAATCCAGCCCCTGCCGTGCTCGTCAGGCCACCCCGAGGAAGGGGCACGGATGCTGTTTCACGTAAAGCAGCCATATAGGTTAGCGACACCCTTGGCCAGACTCTGACGGCTCTTTTCTTCGTCCCCTGTTGTGCCTTCCCTAGGCTCAGCCCTTCCCCAGAAGGAGGAGGACAAAATGACCAAGTTCAAGGTGAGTGGGGCTTGCCTTTCTGCATTTTAAATTGTCCTCTCATTTTCAATGATTAGACGTCCTGTTTCTCGGATTAAAGAGAACAGTAGGCATTCAGAAACCTCTTAGGCGCCAGATGATCTCTACTTTTCATTTTAGTGTAGTTTCATTTTTGTTATTTTATCACCTTTTATAATTCCACAAATTAGAAAAAGTCAATAGCGGTGAAAAAAACAACTCCCACTTTACCACTATTTTCCTTGCAAAACAACTTTTCATTTTCCTACGTTCTTTTCCTCATATGCATTCATAACTGTATGTTTGTAATCGTTGTTTAGTTAAAATTCTCAAATTGTGTCTTTTCTAATTAATATATCCCCTATATTTTTTTATTTATTTTTTTATTAATGTTATGATAGATTACAACCTTGTGAGATTTCAGTTGTACATTATTGTTAGTCATGTTGTGGGTACACCTCTTCCCCCTCTGTGCCCTCCCCCCACCCCCCCTTTTCCCTGGTAACCACCGATCAGATCTCCTTGTCAATATGTTAACTTCCACCTATGAGTGGAGTCATATAGAGTTCGTCTTTCTCTGACTGGCTTATTTCGCTTAACATAATACCCTCGAGGTCCATCCACGTTGCTGCGAATGTATATCCCCTATATTTTTAATGGCAACATCACGCTTGTGTATGTGTCTCAAACTTTTCCCCATTCCTGGATATTTAGGTAGTGCAGAATTTTTACTGTCTGAAAGAACATTGTAATAACAGTTTTCCTAATGTAACCATTTTCTTCAAAAGGGAATTGGAAGAGTTCGCCATTCTTTGTTGTTAACGTTTTCGGAACTTGAAATTGACAAAGTCCATTTGCTCTGCGGCCCCCTGGGTGTTTTATATATAGAATATTCAGATATGGCATGGTGCCCGGGTCTAGCGGCTGCTTCACATGGGTGAAATATTATTAGATATTTTCACATTAGAAAGCTAGACTGTTTCTTACCCGTATGTGCGTCGTATCATGTCTGTGTTTTATTTACTGATTTATATTTGTCACTCGTGTGTTAATTTATTTTATCAGAGTAATCATGTACTTAATTTAAAAAGTCCAGCAGTACAAGAGGACTTGCCAGATACTTTTCTTTTCTTACTGCTTTTAGTCTCAGACCAACCTTATGAGGCAGTCTTTAGTCTTCTCTGTGTTTTAATTACAGAGTAAGAGATTCTAGAATTTCAGAAAACTGTCTAAGTTCATGCAGGAAATGAAAGATTCAGCTGATCCAAAAAGACTCCTAGGATGTTGGCTTAGATAAAGAGAGCGAGGGAAGGGAACAGAGTTCTCCTGTCGGGGACCTCGTCCATCGTCTGTGGTGCCTAGTTGTCCTGCTCGGTAGTAGACACCACAGATGATACCACCTCTGCCTGGTGAGTCTTCAGTGGCCCCTTCCTCTCTGTGGACTCGGTTGCTCATTTAGGGCCCTGGGAGGTGCAGGGCTCCAGTGATGAACACAGTCTTCATATGGGAAGTTGAGACAATACTCTACACCACTGATCCTTAGTCATGGGCGATTTTGGCCCCAGGTAATGTCTGGAAACTTCTTTGGTGTCACACCTTGAGGGATGCTACTGATATCTAGCGTGTGGAAGCCAGGGCTGCTGCTCAGCATCCTGCAGTGCACAGGACAGCCCCCGCAGCAGATAAGGATCTCGCCCAAAGTGTCAGTAGTGCCAAGGATGAGAAACCATGCTGTACATGAAGCTATACGAGAGCAAAAGCAAAATATGGGTGAAAATATTTATCATGTATATGCTAAAAAACAAAAGCTAAAAATCTCTAATAGAAATTTTCCAGTCCTTATATAAAACCCTGGTTAGAGTATGAGCAAAGAACATTAACGGAGAAGGTACTGAAGAAAAAATAAAGATGGCCAGTAAATATTTGCAAATATGATGAGCTTATTATCAAATAAGTAGAAATGATCAAAATAAGTTGTTTTTTTACTGATCAGATGACCTGAGATTTAAAAACATTGGTTATATTCAGTGTTGTGTGTGGTATGGAGAGTCGAGAATGCTTATATTCTCCTGGGGGAGGGCTAAACTGGTGAAAAACTTGAGAAGAAGATCTGCCACTGTACCTAATAATTTTGCAGTTGCGCATTCTTTGACATTGTAATCTTCACATCTTACGACTTATCCTAAGAAAACAGTTAGGGAGCTAATATCTATGTAAAAAAGTCGTTTTTTTCAGCATTTATTATGAAAGAAATCTAAAACATAATATACATTATTTGGGATGTTTAACTGTGTTGTAGTAAAATTGGCTCCAGTCTCTTAGAATCTGGAGCCACTTGGTACACCTCCTGTCCCCGTTTCTCAGTGCTTCCCTTCTTCCAGGGGACCTTTGTTGGAAGATTGAGGTTATGTGTGCTTGGTGTTGCAGGAGCCGGTGACCTTCGAGGACGTGGCTGTGGTCTTCACGGAGGAGGAGCTGGAGCTGCTGGACGCCGCCCAGAGGCAGCTGTACCGGGACGTGATGCTGGAGAACTTCAGGAACCTGCTCTCAGTGGGTGAGGACAGGTGCCGTGTGACTGGACGTCGGCCCCCTGCGGGGTGTGTGTGTCCTTGGGTGCGCGGGGCTTTGGAGCTCTTGACCTGGTTTCCAGTTTTCTAATCAGCATGGAACACAGATGGCATTTTTCTGGTCTTTGCCTCCCAACCTGAAGTGTGTTTTGTAAATGAGCTGTTGATTGACTGCATGGCTGCTATATGTTTTTGGCCTTTCTCAAATTGTTGTTGTCTCCAATTAGTGGGTCATGACCTACATTTAGGCAATTGTGCCAGCACTTTTTTTTTTTTGGCAAGGAAGATTGGCCCTGAGCTAACATTTGTTGCAGATGTTCCCCTTTAGCTTGAGGAAGATTGTCACTGAGCTAGCATCTGTGCCAATCTTCCTCTATTTTATGTGGGACACCGCCAAAGAATGGCTTAATGAGCGGTGCTAGGTCCACGCCCGAGATCCGAACCTGCAAACCCCAGGCAACCAAAGTGGAGTGCATGAACTTAACCAGTGTGCCACCAGGCCAGCTCCGTGCCAGCATTTTTTAATGAAATAAGATAGTGTAGAGGGGCCAGCCCCATGGCCGAGTGGCTGAGTTCACCTGCTCCACTTTGGTGGCCCAGGATTTTGCAGGTTCGGATCCTGGGCGTGGACGTGACACTGCTCATCAGGCCATGCTGAGGCGGCGTCCCACGTAGCAGAACCCGAAGGACCTACAACTAGAATATATGACTATGTACTGGGGGCTTTGGGGAGAAGAAAAGAGAGATTAACAACTAGTGTCAGCTCAGGTGCCAATCTTTAAAAAAGAAATAAATAAAAAAATAAAATAGGGTAGAAAATTTCAGAGGCCTTGGCAGTAATGGCACATTGCAGCAAGACTATGGCCTGTTGCCAAAGGATAGTGTGAGAAGTGGTGGAGAGGATGGGATGAAAATAAACGTTTTTTTCCCAGTAATTTATGCTTATGCCTGCATATCCTGGATTTTTGCATACAATGTGTTTCCTCTGATGGCTCATAATTAACAGTTTGGAAAACACCCATTTTGATGTCCTGAGGATGATGCAGAGAGCTACAGTCGTTAGTCATTTTGCCTCTAATGTATTCATTTTAGATGTTGGTCCCCGGCTTTTCACAGGGCATCAGTCCGTCACACCAGATGGAATACCCCGGTTAGAGAGAGAAGAAAAGCTTTGGCTGGTAAAGACAGCAGCCCAGAGCCGGAGCTCCTCAGGTGAGAGCCGTGTGACTCCGAGTCTGTCCAGCCTCCTGTCCCCTCCACAGTGGTGACTCTGGTCCACGTCGGGGCCTCGTCTGCGGATGCCGCAGCAGCCCCTGGCTCCTCCCCGCCTTCGCCTTTGCTCTTTTCCAGTCCCTTCTCCACTCGAAATGGTTCTTTGGAGTGTTTGTCAGGTCTTGTCGCTCCTCTGCTCAAAACCTCTAGTCGCTTCTTTTCTCATTCAGAGTAAAATGCAAGTACTTAAAGTAGCTTCTAATGTCCACATGGCTTCTGCTCCTTTGTCCCCCATCCGTCTGTGAACGCGACCTTCCACTCTCCCCCCCGTCAGTCTGTTCCACCCAATTTTGCCTCTTTGCTATGCCAAGCGTGCTCCCGCTCGTCACCGTCTGCCGGTTCTTTCTGTCAGTGCTCTTTGCTCTGTCATCCTCTTGGCCCTCCCTTACTTAATGTAGGCCTCTTCTCAAACGTAGCACCGTAAGAGGGCCTCCCATGACCACTCTGTTCCTAATGCCGCCTTCTTCCTCCACTTTCTTTCCCTTCCTTGTCTTACTTGGTGTCTAAGCAGTGACCCCCACTTACCAGATTAACGTATATTTTTGTTTATCTCACTGTATTCCCCTTGGAATATAATCTCTACAGAGGAGAAATTCTGTTCTCTTTATTGCTGTATCCTCAGTGTATAGAAAAGACTTGGCAGAGGGCAGGTGTGCTATAAACATTTGTTGAATGAATGAATGAATGAGTTAATAATGGTTCTGTGGACTTTTTTCCATCAGTCGTGGACATACTTAAAGGGTGGTAATCAAAAATGTGTGATGTTAGGGCTGGCCCCATGGCTGAGTGGTTAAGTTCGCATGTTCTTCTTCAGTGGCCCAGGGTTCGCAGGTTCGGATCCTGGGTACAGACCTATACCCCGCTTATCAAGCCGTGCTGTGGTGGTCTCCCACATAGAGGAACTAGAATGACCTACAACTAGGATATACACGTATGGACTGGGGCTTTGGGGAGAAAAAAAGAAAGAGGAAGATTGGCAAGAGATGTTAGCTCAGGGCCAGTCTTCCTCACCACAAAAGTATACCTTGAAAAAAAAGAGTTTGATGGAGGCATAGTCTAGAACAGTGTTTTCCCCCCAACAAGTGTCCAATTTTAATTTATCAGATGCTTGTGAATGTATGTAGATATTTGTCCATTAAACCTCATCTAATGACAGCTTAGCTTTGCACTTGCAACCAAATTGATTATCATTTTCCCCATGGCTTTCCTGCAGCCTTTAATAGTGAATCATAGTGTTTTGGTAAAGAGCTACTTTTTAGAATGAAGATTCTAATAGTCATGTTGTACGCATATACCTTTACTGCTTAAAAGCACCTGTAAAATTTTTGTTCCTGTTAATGCCTGTCACAAGCTACTAAATGTATTTCAAACTCACTGAATCCCTGTCTTCGGCTTGAAAGACAGTGGTGTGGTCCACATAGGAAAATCCAGCAATTTGAGTCTGTTCTCCCAGACAGCGTTATTCCTGAGGTTTTAAATATTGAGTCCTACTTGAAAAAGCAAAAGTTGACACACACAGAAAGGAAGTACAAAAATTGAAGAAGCAGTTGATGCCTAGACCCTATGGCCACTTTTAGGCCTTATCTTCCCCCCCCCCCCCAAATGATTTTTGCCATCATTTTATGATCAGCGTGATTTTCGCATCAGCAGCATCTGCTTAGTTTAGCCCTGTGTCTGGTGTAGCCTTTCAACTTCCTAGCAAAGTTGCTGTTTCCACTCCCTTTCCTATTAGGGGTAACTTACTTGCAAAAGCTCTCTTACTTGTGTGACATGGCTCAAACTCTCACAAAGAAGTGAAACTAGGATTCATATATCCATTCAACATATGTTTATTTGGTTTTTTTGGGGGGGTGGGGGACGGTGTTGAGGAAGATTGGCACTGAGCCAACATCTGTTGCCAATCTTCCTCTTTTTTTTTTTTCTCTCCCTGAAACCCCAGGACATAGTTGTATATCCTTGTTGCAAGTCATTCTAGTTCCTCCAGGTGGGATGCCACCACAGCGTGGCTTGATAGTGTGTAGGTCTGCACCCAGGATCTGAACCAGTGAACCCCAGACTACCGAAGCAGAGCCTGCAAACTTAACCACTCGGCCACAGGGCCGGCCCCCAGTCAACATATATTTATTGAACACTGATGTGGCAGGCATTCTGGGAGTGGTGATAAAGCAGTGAACAATATAAAATGCCTGTCCTTGTAGATACTGCTTTCATGTGGGAAGAGACATAAAAAAGATGAAGGACATATACAGTATGTCAGACGGTAGTATGTGCTAGGTGAAAACAACACAGGGTAAGGTGAGTGGAGATGGCCAGAGCTGTAGAGTGGATAGGGAGAATTTGCTGTGTGATATTGGGTGATAAAAGGCCTCACTGATAAGGTGTTAGTTGAAGAGAGCCCTGAAAAGAACTAAGTCACAAGTTCTGTGGCTAATTGGTGGGACAGAATTCCAAGGAGAACATAATTCTTCCTGTCCAGCGTTGACTTTGAGAATCAATTCTATGCCCTATTCGTTTCCTCCTCACAAGTTCTCGCTCTGTTATAAAAGGTGAGCTTCTGATTTTTTACTTGTTTCCCCTGGAGGTTATAGGAACTTTACTTGCTGTGGGGTTTTAGAGTAATGTGTGTTCTTACCCTAAACCTCTTCCCCCAGTTGTCCTCCTGAAGGATATTTTCCAGCAGGGTGTGAAGGACCACTCTGCTCACACTGTGAGCTTTAGGAATTTAGGTGATAAGGTGTTTTCTCCCAAACATGTGTCTTTCCAACCAGTCTAATGCCACAAGGGGTCCTGACATTGGAGTAAACCTCCAGTGAAATAATTCAAAGTGAAGATTTGCAGCATTGCCTGGGGATGTCTTCTGATAATCTCTCTGTAAGGGTTTTACTAGACGTTTTGAGCATTTTGGTGAGATGTGCGTGCAGCGGGCAGAAGGATGTAGAACTATTTGTGAGACGCCTGCTGCAGCCAAAGAAGAAGGGCTTTTGGTAAAGTACAGCTTCGTCTTTGTAAAGGTTCCCTAGGAAGTATTTTTCTTGCTCTGCAGCCACCAAATTTCTAACTGGCAGCTCACTTATGAAGTTTAGTGTGGTTCTGAATGGATCTTGGTAATGTGTAGTAAATGAGAGCCCGGTGGTCTGCTTCTTGGTTTCTGGAGGCAAGTCAACCAGAGAACATGATACATGATGATAAAGAATAATGGAACCTCTTCCTGGTTAAATAAAGCCTCTGCACCTAAGTTTATAACCTTGACATTTCTGAACAAAGCATTCACGTGCCCTATCTCCAAATTCTCTTATTCTTTTAGGAGACAAGAATCTGAATGACATGGAGACCCTTCAAGAAGTTGGATCGAGGAGCCTGCCCCATGAAGAGCTTTTCCACTCACAGATCTGGCACCAGGTTATGAAAGAGTTAACCAGATGTCGAGACTCCATAGTAAATATTCAAGGAACTGGGTCTCACTTGGAAAAACAACATGGTGCACCCTCTAAATATGAGAAATTTGGTAAAGGCTTCAATCGGAGTTCACATCTTCAAGTTCACTGCAGAGTCCAAACTGGAGAAAAACCCTACAAACAAGAGGAGTGCGAGAAAGGTTTCATTCGGGGCTCTCCTCTTCAAATTAACCCGACAGCCCATGCAGGAGAAAAACCCTATAAATGTGACAAATGTGAAAACGCCTTCCGTCGGTTTTTGAGTCTTCAAGCCCATCAGAGAGTCCACAGTAGAGAGAGATCGTCCACATGTGATACGTCATGGAAGGGTTTCAGTCAGAAGTCATTTCTTCGTCGTCATCAGAGAGTCCCCACTGGAGAGGATCCACACGAATTTGAGGAGTGTGGGAGGAATGTCCGGAAAAACTCTCATTGTCAGGCTCCTGTGATAGTCCACTCATTAGAGAAACCCTATAAATGTGGGGAGTGTGGGCTGGGCTTCAGTCAGCGCTCGTATCTTCAAGTCCATCAGAGAGTCCACACAGGAAAGAAACCTTATCAGTGTGAAGAGTGTGGGAAGGGCTTCAGTTGGCGTTCACGACTTCAGGCTCATCAGCGGATCCACACCGGAGAGAAACCCTACAAGTGCGATGCATGCGGCAAGGGTTTCAGTTACAGCTCACATCTTAACATTCACTGTAGAATCCACACAGGAGAGAAACCTTATAAATGTGAGGAGTGTGGGAAAGGCTTCAGTGTGGGTTCCCACCTTCAAGCCCATCAGATAAGCCACACTGGAGAGAAACCGTACAAATGTGAGGAGTGTGGGAAGGGCTTCTGTCGAGCCTCAAATCTTCTGGACCATCAGAGAGGCCACACTGGTGAGAAACCATATCAGTGTGATGCATGTGGGAAGGGCTTCAGTCGTAGCTCAGATTTTAACATCCATTTTCGAGTCCACACGGGAGAGAAACCCTATAAATGTGAGGAGTGTGGGAAGGGCTTCAGTCAGGCCTCCAATCTCCTGGCCCATCAAAGAGGCCACACTGGAGAAAAACCATATAAATGCGGTACCTGTGGGAAGGGCTTCAGTCGGAGTTCAGATCTTAACGTTCATTGTAGGATCCACACAGGAGAGAAACCCTATAAATGTGAGAAGTGTGGGAAGGCCTTCAGCCAGTTCTCAAGTCTTCAGGTGCATCAGAGAGTCCACACTGGAGAGAAACCATATCAGTGTGCAGAGTGTGGGAAAGGCTTCAGCGTGGGTTCACAGCTTCAGGCCCATCAGAGGTGCCATACTGGAGAGAAGCCGTACCAGTGTGAGGAATGTGGGAAGGGCTTCTGTCGGGCCTCAAATTTTCTGGCGCATCGTGGAGTCCACACAGGAGAGAAGCCATACCGATGTGATGTGTGTGGTAAGCGCTTCAGGCAGAGATCATACCTTCAAGCCCACCAGAGGGTCCACACTGGAGAGAAGCCATATAAATGTGAAGAGTGTGGGAAGGTCTTCAGTTGGAGCTCATACCTGCAAGCCCATCAGAGAGTCCACACTGGAGAAAAACCCTACAAATGTGAGGAGTGTGGGAAGGGCTTCAGTTGGAGCTCAAGTCTTATAATTCATCAGAGAGTCCATGTTGATGATGAGGGTGACAAGGACTTAGCCTCATCAGAGAATTCATACAGGAAAGAAGCTCTATAAAACTGTGTGTTTTCATACCTCAATGGGTGCTGAAATAGTCCAATTATCAGAGCTATCATAGCAGACAAAATATCTGTTCCATAAGAGTCACCCAGAGCTTGACATGTCATGGTGGTTGGTTGACCACACAGCAGAGAAGCCTCATGAGAGTGGAGCTGAGGAGTTCATTGAGAGCCTTGACATGTAGCAGATGTTACGCAGAAGAAGGATGCATCTGATCTGGAGTTAACCAAAAGTACTAAGATGGGAATGCCCAAATTGATTCCACCAGCGTCTCAGCTCCAAGAGCATGGGGACTTTCTTGACTGTCAAATCTACTCTGCCTTTTCAGTGCCTAACACAGTGTAGGTCTTCAGTAATTGTCAAATGAATACAAGGGAGAACAGTCATCATAGGAATTTTTATTCAGTTCATCTCTGAAAATTGTATAAAATTGTACTTAGAAGAGGAATTCTACCAGCCTTGGAAGGCATTTCTGTTAGACCACATGGGCTCATTTTCCCAACCATGCAGTTTCTGTGAACTAGTGATTATCAAACTCAAATTTGTAGCCCATTACTGGGTCCAGAAATAATTCAGCAAGTTGTGACCAGGACTTTTCTATGCTAAAAATTGAGGTATAATTTGCATGCAGTAACATGCATAAATCTCAAGTTTACAGCTTCATGAATTTTGACAAATGCACACACCTGTGTAGTCATCACCAAGATCAATGTGTACAATATTTCTATTAAAGCAGAATGTTTCCTTGTGCCTGTTTCTAGTCAGTCCACCTCTAGTGGCAATAAGTACCATGATTTCTACACCACAAATAGTTAGGTCTCTTCTGGAGTTTCATACGGGTTCAGTGTATACTCTTGTGTCTGGATTCTTTTGATCAAATATATCATCATCTCAATAGATGCAAAGCAAACACAGGACAGGATTCAACATCCATTCATGATAAAAATTCTTCAGTGAGATAAAAGGCATCTGTGAAAAGCCAACAAGCTAACCTTTCTTTTTAAATGCTTAGGGAATAGGGGCTGGCCCGGTGGTGCAGTGATTAAGTTTGCACATTCTGCTTCGGTGACCAGGGGTTTGCCAGTTCGGATCCCAGGCGTGGACATGGCACCGCTTGGCAAGCCATGCTGTGGTAGGCATCCCATGTATAAAGTAGAGGAAGATGAGCATGAATGTTAGCTCAGGGCCAGTCTTCCTCAGCAACAAGAGGAGGATTGGCAGCAGATGTTAGCTCAGGGCTAATCTTCCTCAAAAAAAAAGTTATTTGGGAATAATTTATATACAGTAAAATCTACTTTTTGGTACCATTCTGTGTTTTGGCAAATGCTGTCGTTATTACCACCACCACAATCAAGAAACTTAATGGTTCCAGCACCCTTGCCCTGAAAGTCCTCTACCCTTTTGTAGCCAACCCATCGCACCTCCTTCCCCCTGCCTTGGCCACCACCGACCTGTTTCCTCTCTGTATAGTTTACCTTTTCCAGAATGTCATGTATATGGAATCATAGAGTATGTAATCTTTGGAGTCTGACTTCTTGCACTTAATGCTTTTGAGACTTCATCCATCTTGATGTATGTATCAGCAGTCATTCCTTTTATTGCTGAGTGGCATTCTGTTGGATGGATGTACCAAACTTCATGTATCCATTTATGATTTGAGGGATATTTGGGTTTCCAGTTTTTAGCAATTATGAAGAAAGCAGCTATGAACATTCACATACAGGTTTGTATGTCAACATGTTTTCTTAGTAAATATTTAGGACTGGGATTGCTGGCTTGTATGGTAAGACTATGCTTCATGAAAAACAAAAACTTCTCTAAAATGGATATGCCATTTTGCATTCCCACCATCAATGCTTATCAGGGTTTTGTTTTGTTTTTAGCATTTCAATAGGTTTATAGTGGTGTCTCATTTTGGCTTTAATTTACATTTCTATAATGACTGTGTTGAGCGTCTTTATAAATGTTTGCTATCCATGTACCTATTGTTTTTGGGTAAAGTGTTTCCTTGTTCTTGAGTTTTTAGAGTTCTTTATGTGTTCTGGATACATGTCCTTTGTCAGTCATGTGTTTTGCAAATATTTTATCCCTGTGTGTGGTTTGTGTTTTTATTCCATTAACGGTGTTTTTCACAGATGGGGCTTTTTTGATTTTTGATGAAGTTCACTTTGGGTCTTCCATGGATTGTGTTTTTGGTTTCAGATGTAAGAACTCTGCCTAAACCAAGGTCACAAAGATTTTCCTCCTCTTTTTTAATGTAAAAATTTTATGGTTTCCGGTTTTATATTTAGGTCTATGATCCATGTGAGTTAATCTTTATAAAGTGTGAGGTTAAGGTCCATTTTTTTGCATATGAATATCCAATTAACTCTGTTCAACGTTGAATTTCTGTTGCCCCTTTGTGAAAAGCTCTTTGCAAATATCTGTGTGGGTCTTTTTATGGCCTCTGTTTGTTTCCATTGGTCTGTGTGTTTTATCATCTTTCCGGTATGCAGCTTTATATAATAAGTCTTGAAATCAGATAGTATGAGTCTTCTGACTCCATTCTTCTTTTTCAAAATTATTTTGGCTATTCTAATTTGTTTGCTTTTCCATAATTTTTCAAATCAACTTTGTGGTTTTTAAAAATAAACACTTGCTCAGACTTTTGTTGGGATTGCATTGAATATATGTGGACAAGTTTGGGGAGAATTGACAGCTTACCATTGTTGACTATTCTCAACCATTGACAATGGTATATCTGCTTATTAGGACTCCTTTTATTTCTTTCATCAGTTATTTGTAATTTTCAGCATATAGGTCCTGCACATATTTTATTAGACTTATACCTAAGTAATCTGTGCTTTTTGGTGCTAACTTAAATCGTACTATTTTTCAAATTTCAATTTCCAATTGTTCATTGGTAGTATATACAACATATTGTTTTACATTGACCTTGTATCCTACAACATTGCCAAACTTGCCTATTAGTTCACGTTGTTCTGTAGATTTCTTGGAGTTTTCTGTGTAGACAGTCATGTCATCTAGAAAAAGTTTTATTTCTCCCTGCCAATTGATGTGCATGGTACAGCAACTCCAGTGTGACACAAGGAAGCCACCCCTAACATTAGGTTTCGATGACAAAAAGTCAAGACAGTAGTCCTTTGGTATCATCAGAGGTGGGGGGGAGACTTTCTAGGAGAAGGTCCAGAACAGAGAGACAGAATAGTGTTCAGGCACTTTCTAGAGGGGAAGTCTTGCCTGCACAAAGTTTAAAAGAGGTGGTGTGTAGACCCATCAGGATTGTGAAGACGGTGGTAGACAGGAGCAGGAGATGAGGCTCAGGCTGCTGGCACTAAGTCAAGTGTCCACGTTTCTTTCCTGTGGTCTTCACAATTCACCCATGACATTTGGGCTAGTTTGGCCACCTCCCAGGTTTTCCTGTAAATAAACATGTATTTGAGAGAGGCCACACTTGCAAAGTTGACCCAAAATAATTAGGTCAGCAATTATTGTGCTAGCTCCCTGAAATATAATGTGGGGCCAGATAACGTTAATCTGGGCAGAAGGAGCCAGAAGACATCAATGGGGGTTCAGGAAATCTCTTGGAGTATTTTAGTAATTAGTAAAATCATTGACTACTTTGGTTTGTTGTTTTATCTGTTGAACTATTCTGGAGACCTTTCCTCTATTAGTGACCTACATACAGCCAGAGGTTCCCTTTAAGGTCCACCTTGGGATGCCAGTAGGTAGTCTAATGCATATGTTATCAGCTACCATAGCATCTACAGAGTTTTCTCTCATTAAGGGCTTCTAAATCTTGGGGTGTTTGGTATATGTGGTCTTCCAGGAGTTGTGACATTGTTTGGCTGGCTTCTAAGTGCCAAGTCTGTGTTGTAGAATTGAAAAGACTTAGAATTGTACCTGTTATACCAAAGATTGTGATGAGGCCCAATTTATAATAAATAAAAAGATAGCCTGTGTGTACCCTTTTATGGGAAAGGCATACATCAGTGCATATATGTTGGGGCCATTTAGTTTCAATAGTTCTATATAATGTCAATTGTAGGTAGAAGCCAGGAAGGGCATGGAAATTGTGAAGGTAAAGTTAATGAGGAAGAACCTGGTGAGGTTGAGGAAGTGCCAGGGGAAGTTAAGGAGCTGGAAGGTGACCAGAGAGGATGGTAAGTAGTTAATATGGATAGCAAAGACTCCAAGGATGGGGGGATTAATTGGATAAGTGGTTCCCAGGCTGGGGTTCCTGGTCTCACTCAGGCCCAGCATTGGTTTATCTTTTGGGTGACGTTTCTGTTACTGTTTTATAGTTCTTATCTGGCAAGTTGAGGAAAGGAGGAAGTGGTGTAGTGATGAGGGAATGGTGGAGAGTGAAGCAGAGATTGTTGGACAAGGGGATTGGAGCTGATGTGGTTGTGGGGGTCATGGTGAAAATTGGTGTGGAGGCAGCTAAAGAGGCAATTATGTCCAGGTCCCAACTGTTAGTCATGGAAGGAGTTGGGGTTTTAGACCTTTGTTCAGGTATAATTTCACCTTTGGGTGAAATTAAGTGGTGGTTAGGGTATAAGTTGGCTAATTTGCAGGGTATTAGCTTGCACCAAAAGGACAACACAAGAGGAGGGAATGGAAAGGGTCAAGCAGAAATCTAAACCTGCTGGGTGTTCCTTGATGCAGTGGAATGGGTAACAGGCAACGGTAGGTTCCTGTGTGCTGTCATTCACCAGGGCTTGGTTAAGTTTAGGTAAGTAAGGGTCTGCAAACAAGCTCTAGCTTCTTGCAGAGTGTGTTTACATTGTGTAGGAGCAGGGAATATGGAGGTTGCAGAGACTTACATAAGCAGGGAGGGTTGGAGCTTCAGTTAAGCAGTCTACAGTCATGTTGATATTGGCTAGGTTGGGAGCAAAGTGTAAACAAAGCTGCATAGATTGGAACTTTGGGGATAAGCCAGAAGATGAGTGAGAAGAAAGGGCAGTTGGAGAAGTCATAAGGGATGTAGGAGGGGATATGAGTTGAGTGGAAGAACCAGGTGTTGGGCTTGGAGCAGAGGGGGTGTCAGAATCTTTATTCGATGGGCTCTGGCATGAAAGTGTGGTGAGAGGACATCTTAGGGTGTCAGGATCAAGGTTGGAACTGTTGGCTCTGCTGAAGTCATCTTTTGGGGGGGTCCTTTGTTCTCCTGGGCTGAGATCCTTATTCCTGAGCTGATGATTGTTCTGTCATCTATGGTAGCCCGTGGACGATACCTGTAAGGGCCTTTGTATAGTGGAGGATGGAGACTCCTAATTTGAGTCATGAGCTAACTCCAAGACCTCAAGGCAAAGTTCTACATTGGAGGATTATTTTGAGAGTGACTGAAGACTGATGGATGCCCTGGGGCACATTTGGCTATATTTTGGGTGGCCACATATGCATGATATGTTGGATATAAGTAGCCTTAAGAGCTCTGCCCATGCAAGTCCACATTTTGTCTTCTGTCCTTTCTGTGGATAAGCCAAGAGTAGACAGGTATAAATATCAGTCATTGTGAAGGCAAAATTATTTGTGTCAGCACATTGGCACAATGACCCAGTAAAATTAATTTGACAGAGAAGGGTCATTTACCTCTTGGTACAGACCTTCATTGGCCATGACATCAGTTGCCACATTGAGAGGGTAGGGTTGGTGTTAGGGCCAGTGGCATGTTATCATACATTTTGGCCCACAGTATGGAGGCCTGGGGCCCATGATGAGGGTAATACTTAAGTTTATTTGAAAAATGGGAACAAGGTGGACAGCTATGGCATTTAATAGAGCCTCAGCCAGGGTCTTGGTAGGAGTCAAGATGAGAGAATTGTAATACATGAGGTTTGAGAGGCAGTATATTCCCAATGTGGAAGGACCCATAGGGGATGGGCCTATGTGTGACATCTGTTTTGAGCCCATCAACTGGACCAAACAGCCTAGCAGTCTGTAAAAATAAGAAAAATTGACATAATTTTGTGGAGAGTGTCCTTCAGTGCCGCAGTGACTACAGTCAGCTCTGTGAGTTGAGCCAAGCCTTGAATTCATCATTTATCAGGGATGTCCCAGCCATGAGATGGAAAATGGTAGCTCTCCACCGGGCTCCATCATGAATGATGTGGTGTTGCTGTCTGTGAAATAAGTGGACTCCCTTTATACTGGACTCAGCCTATCCCACAAGGGGCCCCACAAATGGCCAATGGGGCTGCGAGGGGGTGAGTTCTTCTGGACCCATGGACTTGGGCAAAGGACAGAGGGCAGGAGAAGCCACATTTGCTTGTAGTTTAGATATGCCTGCAGGTTCAGTTCAAGCTGTAGCCGCTAGGTACTATTTTTATTTAGCAAGGAGGCTTCAGTGGCTGGTTGAAGCTTGTGGAATGTTACTTCTATGACCCTAGAACTTCTAGGCAGCTTCTGTTGAAGGGGCATGGGCTCAGGGCCTGTGATGGTTTCATTCTTAAGTAGGGCCCAGAGCTTAAGAACTTAAGGGTTCTTATGTAGGAGATAACACTAGGAGTTATCTCTTAAGAGGACCATAACTCTCAGCTGCTGAGGGGAGTTCTTTGTATCAGAAACACAAACAGAGTTGTTGGCTGTCCTGTATGGTCTAGAGAGTCCAAGAGGCCTGAGACTTACGTGCTAGGACTTCCGCCATAAAGGAGTCACCAGATGGAGGAGTGGCATCACTTGTTGGATGGCTTTTTGGGTGGGTCTGTTGTTGGGGTGGCCCCTATTCAAATCAAAATGATTTTTAGTGACTTTTATAAATAGGTTTAAAAAAACACACAACTATTGTAAAGGGAGAATTGTTGCTGCCAAAAGCCACATGGGACAAGTAGATATTGAGCTTGTTTAAGAGGTGGAAGCAGAAACAGTCAATACTTATTGCTTGACAGGAGCTGACATAGAGCCGCTTTCCATGGGCCAAATTATGCCGCGAAATTTGACAGAGGTGGTAAAACTCTGGATCTTTTCAGTGATGATGGCACAGCCATGATCAAAGTCTGGCAAACATTTAAAATGCCTGGTGCAATGACTTCAGGAATGCCTTCCTTTAGACCAGTATCATCCATGAGTGCCTGGGGACAGTGCAAACCCTCGCAAGTCCTGGCTGCATAAATTGTGAACCATGGTGAGCTGCTGAGATAGCCCATAGGTAAATGAGTAAATGTATATTGAGGTTCTTCAAAGGTAAATGCAAATTGTGGCTGTGATGCTGGCGAAATGGGACAGAACAAAACATATTAGCTAGATCAATGACTGTGACGCAATTTCAATGATATTTGGTGTAGGGTCTTAATTGGAGGTAGTGCTGCATTGAGGTTGTGGTAGTCTGCCTGAAGTGCCATTCATTTTTCTTAGGCTTAAGGATGGGCCAAATAGTGCTGTTGAAGGGAGAAATGATGGGAATGAGGACTCCTTTTGCCACCAATCATTAAAAATGGGTCTTAATTCCTTCAGATCTTCTTTAATGGGACATTGTGGGGTGTCTACAAGTTTAATAGGGAGTGGCAGATTCGCTGAGGTCCATTTAGGATGGCCAGTGATAAGGGCATTGGATTTGAGCTTCTGTTTTTTTTACTCCCAACATTTCTGACACCAAATGCGTGGGAGTTTTCCTCACCACTTTCTCCAACTCTCTGACACCACCTGGATATCCAGTGGTTCAATTCAGTTCTGACGCTAACTACCCAGAGTTGGCATCAGACTCCACAAGTTAAGGGCTCTGTCCCACAAGACTGCCCCCACCTCAGCCTTCCATCACAAGTCCTAGGCCTCCTGTGCTTCTGATAGACCAGCTACAAATGGGAGGTTCCCGCTATCCCCTCCGTGGGTTTGCTAGTTTGCAAGAACAACTCACAGAACTCAGGAAGACCATTTACTTAATACTTACAGGATGTTATAAAGGATACAATTCAGGAACAGCCAAATAGAAGAGATGCATAAAGCAAGGTATGGGTGGCGGACTCAGAGCTTCCATGCCCTCTCCGGGCATGTCACCCTCCTAGAACTTAGATGTGGTTCCCAACTAGGAAGTTCTCCAAACCCTGTCATTTAGGGTTTTTACAGAGGTTTTCTTGTGTAGGCCTGATTGATTAAATCGTTGGCCATTAGTGATCGAACTCAATCTCCAGCCCGTCTCCCCTCCCTGGAGGTCAGGGGGTGTGGGACTGAAAGTTGCAACCCTCTCATCATGCCTTGGTCTTTCTGGTGACCAGCCCCATCGTGAAGCTATCTGGGGACCCATCAAGAGTTGCCTCATTAGAACAAAAGAGGCTCCTATTGCTCAGGAAATTCCAAAGGATTCAGGAGCTCTGCGCCAGGAACTAGGGTTGAAGACCAAACATATTTCTTATTATATCACAATATCACAGGGCTTAAACTAATATAAATGTCCATTAGTTAGAGCATCTAATCTAAGATGGAGTTGGGCAATTTCATTGGGGCCACAACAAGTTTATTACGGCCTATGATAAGAGAGAGGTGTTTGAATTCCAGCAGTTGGTGTACAGCGACATTCCTAAAAGTGAAGAGTTTTCCCTTTTTATAATTTGAAGGGTTACCGGGCACCAATGTGACCTGGAATACCATTAATATGGTATTCCATATTAGTAAAATACTTAAAATTTTATTAAGTATTTTATGGGGATCAAAATACCACCAATGAAGTATATCAGGATGTATTTCCAGGAGGTGAGCGAGCATCAAAGACTGCTAGGACTTGCCATTGATGGGCGTTGCTAAAGGGGTTTCTCACAGATACAGGGTTCATTGAGGCCACGGAAGGAGGGCCTTGGGTAGATCAATGGGTGGCATGGCAGCTGGGGGAGGTAGAGAGATATTAGGATGGTGTTAGGACCGAGTAGCAATTGAATGGCCTATCAGAAGTAAGGCTTGCGTCTTTGAGGTGGACTTTTCCATAGTTCAAATGACTGGGGAGTCTAAAGCTGTGAATCTCCAGTACCAAAAAAAACAAAACAAAAAACTTTTGAATGGGATCTTGATGGGGGAGCATTGTTTTAGGGAACCAATTTTTATTTTTGTAACCACCACAATAATTTTGAGTTTTATTTGGGCTACTCTGGGATTCAGTTTGGTCCACAGTGGCATCCAAGACAAATTCATTTATTGCTATTAGTTCTAATTGATTAAGGGTCTCTCTAGTGGTGGCCTGGCCTATTAATGACAGTAGTGAGGCTTGATAATTGGGGGGAGCTCCTCATATATTCCCTTATCCTTTAATGTCTCTGGGGTCTGTCATGATATTCCTTCTTTCATTCCTGATATTGGTGATTTTGTTTTGCTTCTCTCTTTCTCTCTCTCTCTTTTTTTTTTTTTTTTACTGGTTATTGTGCCCTGAGGTTTATCAATTTATTGATCTTTTCAAAGAACCAGTTCTTGGTTTTATTGATTTTCTCGACTTTTCTGTTTTAAATTTTATTAATTTTTTCTTATCTTTATTACGTTCTTCTGCTTGCCTTTTACTTTGTTCTTCTACTTTAAGGTGGAAGCTTAGATCATCGATTTGAGACCTTTTGTAATATAATCATTTAATTGTATTTATTTCTCTCTAAGTACTGCGTTAGCTGTATGACACAAATTTTATGTTGTGCTTTCATTTCGATTCAATTCAAAGTATTTGCTAGTTTTCCTTGTGGCTTCCTCTTTGACCCATGGATTATTTATAATTGAATTTTTAAATTACCATATATTTGGGGGTTATCTAGATATCTGTTCCTGATTTCTATTTTTAACTTCAGAGCACATATTTTGTATGAGTCAGTTCTTTTCAATTTGTTAAGTTTTGTCATATGGCTCAGAAATATGGTCTCTTTTAGCAAATATTCCATGTACACTTGAAAAGAATGTGTATTCTGCTATTGTTGTGTAGAGTAGCCTGTAAATGTCAGTTAGATCAATTAGGTCAACTTTATTGATAATGTTATTCAGGTCTTCTATAACCTTATTAATTTTTGGTCTACTTGCTCTAGCCATTGCTGACAGAGGAGTGTTTAAGTTACCAGATATAATTGTGGATTTGTCTATTCTTCTTTTCAATTCTTTCAATTTTTGCTTTGAGTACTTTGGAAGCTCTGTTTTTAAATCTATGAATTTTTAAGATTATTAAATTCTTGATGAAATGACCTCTTTATCATTTTATAATGTTCCTGGTACTATTCCTTCTTTTGAAGTCTATACTGTCTGATATTGACCTTTATATAGTCATTCCTATTTTATGATTAGTGTTTACATGGCATATCATTTTTTTTTAAATGTTAACTTATCTTGATCTTAATATTTAAAGTAGATTTCTTGTGGACAACCAATAGTTAGGATTTTTTTTCATCCACTCTAACTATGTATCTTTTTTGGTGTATTTTAACCATTTACATTTAATGTAATTATTGATATGGTTAAATTTACTTCTTTTGTTTCATCATTTTGTTTTTCTCCTCTATTTTGTTTATCTCCTCTAATTTTTGGTCCTCTGTTTTCTCTTTCTGCTTTCTTTGAAAAAAATTTTAAGTTGTTTTAATTTTGCTTGAGAAAATAATTTTGAATGACTTTTACAAGTTTATTACATTATTATTACTTTGTATTTATACACATTGCTGATTTTCATATGTGATTTCATACATTCCTATAGATCTATAAATTACATTAAAATTACTCAGCAAATACAATGATAAAGTTAAGTTCCATGTTACTAATTTAAAAAAATTTTATTTTGTTATTATAAGAACGTGTAACTTGAGATCTACCCTCTTAACAAAATTTTAAGTATACAATACGTAGTTGACTATAGCTACAATGTTGTACAGCAGATCTCCAGAGCTTATTCATCTTTCCTAACTGAAACTTTATGCCTGTAGATTATTAACTTCCCATTTTCCCCTCTCCCCAGCCCCAGCAACCACCTTTCTACTTTGTGTTTCTATGAATTTGACTACTGTAGACACCTCATATAAGTGGACTCATATAGTATTTGCTTTTTGTGACTGGCTTATTTCACTTAGCATAATGTCCTCAAGGCTCACTTATGTTGTAGCATGTAGCAGGATTTCCTTCTTTTTTAAGGTGGAATAATGGTATGTATATGCCACATTCTGTTTATCCATTCTCTGTCAATGGACATTTGGGTTCCTTCTACCTCTTGGCTATTGCAGATAGTGCTGCCATGAACATGGGTATGCAAATATCTCCTTAAGACCCTCCTTTAAATTCCTTTGGATATATACCCAGAAGTGGGATTGCTATGATCATATGGTAGTTTTACTTTCAATTTTTTGAGGAAGCTCCATGCTGTTTTCCATAGTGGCTGCACCATTTTGTATTCTCACCAACAATGTGCAAAGGTTCCAATTTCTCCATATCCTCCCCCAACACTCTTGTCTTCTTTTTTTGATAATTGCTATCCTGACAAGTGTGAGGTGATATTTCATTGTGGTTTTAATTAGCATTTCCCTGGTAATTAGTGACACTGAACATTTTTAAATATATCTTTTGGCCATTTTTCTTCTTTGGAGAAGTGACTATTGAAGTACTTAGCCCATCTGTAAATTGTTTTTACTTTTTTTTTTTAACTATTTAGTTGTAGGAGTTCCTTATATATTGTGGAGATTAAACCTTTATCAGATATATGGTTTGCGGATGTTTTCTTCCACTCCATAGGCTGTCTTTTCACTCTGTTGATTGCTTCCTTTGCTGTACAGAAGCTTTTTAGTTTGATATAATCCCACTTGCTTATTTTTGTTTTTGTTGCCTGTGCTTTTGGTGTTATATCCATGAAATCATTGCCAAGAACAACATCAAGGAGCTTTTCTTCTGTTTTCTTCTAGGAATTTTACAGTTTCAGGCTTTAGATTTAAGTCTTTAACCCATTTTGAGTTGATTTTTGTGTATAGCATAAAATAAGAGTCCAATTTCATGTAGATATTCAGTTTTCCTCCCACCGTTTGTTGAAGAGACTATCCTTTCCCCATTATGTGACCTTGGTGCCCTTGTTAAAGAGTAGTTGACCATATATGTGTGGGATTATATCTGGGCTCTCTGTTCTATTCTGTTGGTCTATGTGTCTGTTTTTATGCCAGTACCATGCTGTTTTGATTACTATAGCTTTGTAAAATAGTTTGAAATCAAGAAGTGTGATGTCTCCAGCTTTCTTCTTATTTCTCAAGATTGCTTTGGCTATTTGGGGTCTTTTTTGGTTCCATACAAATTTTAGCATTATTTTTTCTATTTCTGTGAAAATGCCATTGAAATTTTGATAGGAATTGCATTGAATTTATGGATGGCTTTGGGTAGTATGGACATTTTAGCAATGCTAGTTCTTCTGATACATGAACATGGGATATCTTTCCATTTCTTTGTCTTTTTAAATTTCTTACATCAATGTCTTATAGCTTTCAGTGTATAGGCCTTTCACCTCCTTGTTTAAATTTATTACTAAATATTTTATTGTTTTTGATGCTACTCTGCATGGGATTGTTTTCTTAATTTCTCTTTCTGATAGTTTGTCATTAGTGTATGGAAATGCAACTGAGTTTTGTATGTTGATTTTGTATCCTAACTTTACTGAATTCGTCTATTAACTGTTCTAACAGTTTTTGGTGGAATCATTAGGTTTTTCTATATATAAGATCATGTAATCTGTAAACAGAGGACAAGTTTACTTCTGTTCTGATTTGGATTGTATTTCTTTTTCTTGCCTCATTGCTCAGGTTAGGACTTCCAGTACTATGTTGAATTGAAGTGGTAAGAGTGGGAATCCTTGTTTTATTCCTGATCATAAAGAAAAAACATACAGCTTTTAACCACTAAGTATGATGTTAGCTGTGGTATTGCCATATATGGCCTTTATGATCTTGAGGTACATCCCTTCTACAACTAGTTTGTTGTGAATTTTCATCATAAAAGGGTATTGGATTTTGTCAAATGCTTTCTTCTTGTCTATTAAGATGATCCTATGATTTTTATCCTTCATTGTGTTAATGTGGTGTATCACATTTATTGATTTTCATATGTTGAACCATCTTGCATCCCAGGAATAAATTCAACCTGATCATGGTATACGATCCTTTGAATGTGCTGTTGAATTCTGTTTGCTGGAATTTTGTTGATTATTTTTGCAACTATATTCATCAGAGATATTGACCTATATTTTTATTTTCTTGTAGTATCCCTACCGGCTTTGGTATGAGGATACTTCTGGCCTTGTAAAATGAATTTGGAAACGTTCTCTACGTTCTCTCTTCTTCATCTTTTTTGAAGAGTTTGTATGAATTCTTTAAATGTTTGGTAGAATTCATCAGTAAAATGATCTCGTTCTGGGTGTCTCTTTGTTGGAGATTTTTTTTTGTTTTTTGAGGAAGATTAGCCCTGAGCTAACATCTGCTGCCACTCCTCTTTTTGCTGAGGAAGACTGGCCCCGAGCTAACATCCATGCCCATCTTCCTCTACTTTATATGTGGGACGCCTGCCACAGCACAGCTTGCCAAGCAATGCCATGTCTGCACCTGGATCTGAACCGGGGAACCCCAAGCCACCAAAGAGCAAACTGCGCACTTAACCACTGCGCCACCAGGCCAGCCCCTGTTGGAGATTTTTGCTTACTGATTCAATCTCCTTACTCGCTATTGACCAGTTTATATTTTCTATTTCTTCCTGATTCAGTCATTATATGTTGTATGTTTCTAAGAATTGATCCATTTCTTCTAGGTTATCCAAATTTTTGGCATATAGTTGTTCATAGTAGACTCTTATGATCCTTTGTATTTCTGTAGTATCAGTTGTAATGTCTCCTCTTTCATTTCTGATTTTGAGAATTCTCCTTTTTAGTCAAGTTAGTTTTGTCAAGTTTATGTTTTCAGAAAAGCCAGCTCTTAGTTTTGTTGATCTTTTCTGTTGGTTTTTAAAGTCTCTATTTCATTTATTTCGTCTCTGATCTTTGTTATTTCCTTCTTTCTGCTAACTTGGATTTATTTCTCCTTTTTCTAATTCCTTGAGGGGTAAAGCTAGGTTATTTTAGATCTTTCTTTTTTCTTAATGGAGTCATTTATCATTATAAACATCCCTCTTAGAACTGCTATACTGCACCTCATAAGTTTTGGTTTGTTGTGTTTCCATTTTCATTTGTCTCAAGTTATTTTTTGATTTCTTCTTTGACCCATTGGTTCTGGAATGTGTTGTTTAATTTCCACACGTTTATGAATTATTTAGTTGTCATCTTATTATCAATTTCTAGTTTCATCCCATTGTGATCAGAAAAAATACTTGATGTGATTTCAATCTTCTTAAAATTATTTTAGATTTGTTTTGTGACAGAGCATATGATCTATCCTTAAGAATGTTCTGTGCATGCTTGAGAAGAAGGTATATTCTACTGCTGTTGGTTGGAGTGTTCTGTTTGTGTCTTTTAGGTCCATTTGGTCTAAAGTATAGTTCAAGTTCAATGTTTCCTTGTTGATTTTCTATCTGGATGATCTATCCATTGTTGAAAGTGCATTATTGAAGTCCCCTATTAATATTGCTTAGCTCTCTATGTCTCTCGTCAGATCTGTTAATATTTGCTTTACATATTTAGGTGCTTCAATGTTGGGTGCACATATATTTACAATTGTTATTTTTTTTGATGAATTGACTCCTTTATCACTATATAATGACCTTCTCTGTCTCTTGTTACAGTTTTTGATTTAAAGTATATTTTGTCTAGTGTAAGTATATCTGCCTCTGCTCTCTTTTTGTTTCTATTTGCATGGATTATTTTTTTCCATCTCTTCATTTTCAGTTTATATGGGTCCTTAAAGCCTAAGTGAGTCTCTTGTAGAAAACATATAGTTGGGTCTTTTTTATCTATTCCCCCACTCTCTGTCTTTTGGTTGGAGAATTCAATCCATTTACATTTAAAGTAATATTGATAGGTAATGACTTACTAATGCCATCTTGTTAATTATTTTCTGGCTGTTTTGTAGTTCCTTTATTCTTCCTCTCTTGCTGTCTACCTTTGTGAATTGATGGTTTTACATAGTGGTATGCTTTGATTCCTTTCTATTTTTTGTGTATCTACTCTAGGTTTTTGCTTTGTGGCTACCATGAGGTTTATATAAAACATCGTATAGTTACAACCATTATAACTTTGTTCACATGTAAAACTCTACCTTTTTAATTCATTTATTTTTAATGTTTTTTATTTCACAGTTTACATCTTTTTATATTTTGTATCTGTTAACAAATTATTGTACCTATAGTTATTTTTAATACTTTAGCATTTTAATCTTAATACTTGAGTTAAGGGATTGATACATCACCATTACTGTATTAGAGTATTCTGAACTTGACTATATACTTACCTTCTTTGCCAGTTAGTTTTATACTTCCATATTTTCATTTTTACTAATTAGCACTTTTTATTTCAGCTTGAAGAGAACTCCCTTTAGCATTTTTCTGTAAGGCAGGTCCAGTGGTAATGAACTCCCTCAGCTTTTGTTTGTCTGGGAAAGTTTTTATCTCCTCTTCGTTTCTGAATGAAAGGAACTTCATTCAGAAGAATTCTTGGTTAGCAGGTGTTCTTTTTTCAGCACTTTGAATATATCATCCCACTCTCTCCTGGCTTACAAGGTTTCTGCTGAGGGGCTGGCCCCATGACAGAGTGGTTAAGTTCGCATGCTCCAATTCGGCAGCCCAGGGTTTTGCTGGTTCGGATCCTGGGTGTGGACATGGCACTGCTTGCCAGGCCATGCTGAGGCAGCATCCCATATAGCACAACCAGAGGCACTCACAACTAGAATATACAACTACGTATTAGGTGGGCTTTGTGGAGAAGAAGAAGAAAAAGAAAGAAAGATTGGCAACAGTTGTTAGCTCAGGTGCCAATCTTTGGGAAAAAATGATATGTGGCATTATCATTACACACTTTTTAAAAAAATGGGGGTGAAAAGGTTTCTGCTGAGAAATCTGCTGATGTCTTAAGGGGTAGTTCCCTTTTATATGATGAGTTTTTTTCCCTTTCAAAATTCTCTTTTAGTCTTTTACTTTTTACTTTGTTATAATGTGTGTATCAATGATGTCCTCTTTGGACTGATAAAGTTTCAGGACCTATGAGCTTTATATACCTCGGTGTGGATATCTCTCCCCAGATTTGGGAAATTTTCAGCCATTATTTTTTTAAACTAGGATTTCCTCTCCTTGCTCTCTCTCTTACCTTCCTGGGACTCCCATAAAGTGCATATTGTTTCCTAGATTGTGTCCCATAATTCACATAAACTTTCTTCACTCTTTTTCATTCTTCTTTCTCCTGTGAATAATTTCTAAACATTTCTTTGCATTCACAGATTCTTTATTCTCCTTGATGAAGTCTGCTACTCATGCTCTCTATTGAATTTTTCTTTTCATTCATTGTATTTTTCAGCTCCAGAATTTGTTTCTTTATTAGAATTTCTATTTCTTTGTTGAACTTCTTGTGTTGTTCATGTATTCTTTTCCTGATTTTCTTGGGTTGTCTATCAGTGTTCTCCTGTAGCTTGCTGAACTTCCTTAAAACAACTATTTTGAATTCTTTGTCAGACAATACTTAGATCTCCATTTCTTTGAGGTTGGTTACTGGAAAATTATGTGTTCCTATGGTGGTATCATGTTTCCTTGATTTTTCATGTTCCTTGAAGTCTTGCATTGCTGTCTTCACATCTGAAGAAGTCACCTACTCCAGTCTTTGCAGACCGACTTTGGGAGAGAAATACCTTTACTAATCAGCTGGCTAGGGGTTCTGAGGCCTTCTCAAAACTGTTATATGGATGCACCCACGCCACACTTTTTGTTCTCTTTAGGCAAAATTTATAAATTTTATGCCCTTTCTTAATCTTGCAAAGACAAGCTTGGTGCTGAGAGCCTCCATGGTACCTGGTACCTGGTTTGGTAGGATATGAGGATACAATCAAGATAATATGTAAAATTACTAAATACCATTAGTTGTAATGAAAGTGCAAATTAAATTAGTATGAGGTATCACTACATTCTGACCACAAAAGCTGAAATTAAAAGACAAGGGAAACTTGGCAAAATGCCAACTATCATACTGCTCCGGGTAGTATAAAATAGTACAACCACTTTGGAACATTTTTTGGAAGTATCTACTAAAACTAAAGATATTCATACCCCAGAGCCCTTTGGTTCAACCCATACACACATTCCTAAAATTAATATATCCATACATTCAGCCAAAGATGTTTTCCAGTATGCTTATACCAGTATTACTTTTAAGAGCCAACACTGGAAACTACTCAGTGATCATCTATAAAAAAATGGATTATGGTAAATTTACACAATGTTCAAATTTCTCAAATTTGAACATCAAAATAAATAATGTTTATAATGTAATATGAAGAAAGATGTTAAGGAAGATAAGAAAAGTATAAATTCATGGTAGAATTCTAATTCATAAATGTAGAAGGAACGATGGAATTGGAAATCAACTTCTGGCAATCATCATGGCAATAACTAGTCCAAGCAAGGATCATAAGGGATGCTGAATATATTAGGTGAAAGTTTGAGGAGGAACAGAATAGTACACAGTCCAAAATATCTCTCTATTAATTACAAAGGAGAGTATAGTAATTTTACAGTGGAGAAATTTGATGATCATCACATTAGCTAAGAGATCAAAGTTAACATTACAAGCAATAGAACAACCAACATTACAGGCCTCCAGATATGATCACTGAGAATGACACAATGTCACTTCTGTATTATTCCTGCCCAAAATACACAACCTAACTGTACTCATAAGGAAACATCAGGTAAACTCAAATTGAGAGAGAGGCTTCTGCTTGACAAATATCCAATTACAGGCAGCACCATCGACCAAAAGTCCCAGCTGCTTTGCTCTAAAACAACATTGTTCAGAGGCCAATCTCCCATTGGATGCTCCCAGCTAATGCAATAGGGATCCTAAGCTGGTCCATTTCTGGAGACCAGTACGTCAAGAGTAGAGGTTAACACCTTCTTTGCACATCATTGCCTGTCCAAAACCATTCTACCTCGCTCTTTCTTAAAATTCCCAGCTTTAATTCTCATACAGTCTGCTTATACTAAACATTACCCTCCGTCTTTCAGCTCCCCTATTGCCCCTAAATTATTTCCCAGTTCCTTGCTTTAACTTTCTATCTCGTGGCTCATTGTTTACTCTTCCAACAATACTGTAATAACTGCAGACACTTAGATTTCAGGAAGTCTGTGTCTACCGAAAATTTTCCGCTCACGGATTCAGGAGAGAGTAACGCTAGCCCTCCGTGTAGATATCCATATTACGGCCATGAAGCCAACAGCGTGAACTTTGCCCCCACGGGTATTGTGGGAACTGTGGTCCAGCATCTCCGAGGAGTCCACCACTTCCGCCTGAGGTGGGTGAGAACTTGGACGGTGCTCTCCTCTGGCTTTCTGGGAAGTGTAGTCCACTAGCCCCCCCCCCCCCCCCCCCCCCAGAGCTGCGCACACTTCCGCACAGGCAGCTGGGACAGGGGAATTCTGGGAAATGCATTTCCAGAGTAGCCTGGGGTTTCATGCACTTCCGCTCTCGGTGGCCAGGTCGCCGGCATCTTTCCCCTCGCTGAGGTGAGTAGGTACTGCGTTTCGCTGCCCTTCCCGAACGTCCCTAGGTCCCGGAGGACCCGGACATCGACATAGGGGACAGAAGCTGCGTCCGAGTCGGCGGTTTGAGGGCGGGGGCGGCGGGCGGCGTTCCCCTGGGCGGAGCCTCTTGGCGTTAGGGCGGTGGGTCCCTTATCGCCTGGCTGGAGTCTCCCGCGCTCCCCGCGCCGCGCGCCTCCCGCCGGCTCTGCCGTTTCCCGCAGTGGGACGCCGGACAAGCTCGCTGCATTTCTCTCCCTCCGGTGTTTTTCTGTAGAATCGAGATGGCATTGCTACCGTTCTAGCACGGTGGCTTGAGAATAGATGAGATAGCGTAAAGAAAAGTCTCCAGACAGCTGCTGCCACGTGGCGAAGGGTGCCTCTCGTTACGAGTTCTGTTTAGTTTGGGGAAGTGCTCGGTTCCCTGAAAGCCGGGAATCCGGATGGGGGAAGAGCTCCAGGCGCGGTGCCCGCACTTCTCTTTGATCTCTGTAGGAAGCTAGGCTTGCTCCCAAACCATTTCTGGCTGGAAGGGACGGGGGCGGGGGAGGACTGAATATTTCTGATTTCTCAGGGACAGAGACGTTAAAACCAAGACTACAGGCTCATAGTGGGGGCACTTATCCTAAGCCCCATGTCACCAAACTGGGGTTTACCACAAAGACAATTTTGGCTCCGCCAGAAATGGACTCTTAGCAGGAATGGTCTGAACAGCACTAGTTGAGTAATCTGCCCGATGGACGTTGCCATCCCATAAAGGAAAGTGACCTTGCGGTGACCAAGCTGCTTTTTTGGCCGGTACAGCTTCCTTGTTCCTGCTCCCCTTTGCCTGTAGAAATCTTTCATTTTGTACAGGTGCTGGGAACTCCTTTTTACCTGCTGGATTGGGTGGTTCCCGATTCATGAATTGTTGAATAAAGCCAATGAGATCTTTAAAATTTACTCAGTTGAATTTGGTTTTTTAGCAGAGACATAATTTGGTATTGCAGAGCCTCCTTTCCTTCTCTGGTCTTCTCAAAAAGAACTGCATTTCTCGTTGCATCATTGTCACTGAGTGGTTGTATCTGAGATCTGTTGGTATCCTCAAAATTATTATGATGAGTCGAAAACACCAGTTCCTAGCTGCTGGCCAGCTATCAGCTGTCATTTTTTTCTTCACACTTTTATCATATCTTTTTTCCTGAAGAATTTGAATTGTGCTGTAGACATGGTACCTCTTTGCCCCTAAATATTTGTGTATGTTTTTTAAGAACAAGGGCGTTCTTTTCCGTAATCGCAGTTTCATGATCAAAACAAGAAAATTAATCATATTGTTAATACGTTGTTCCTAGTCCACAGACCATAATAAATTTGTTCTGTTTTTCATTTAAAATCCTTGTAACTGTTTTTCCCCCCAATTAAGGCCTATTTTGTGGATTGTCTTTTGCTGTCATGTTTCTCCTTTAATCCATAGTCTCCTTCAACCAAAATGATTTCTCAGCCTTCATTATTTGTTCACACATGATGTTTTTGAAGAGTGTAGGCAAGTTAATTTGGAGAAAGTCCATCATTTGAGTTTACTGATAGATTTCACGATTGGATTCTGATTGTGCATCCTTGGCAGGGATCCACAGGAGTGGTGAGCTGCCCTGTCACTCACCGTAAAGGGGCCAAAGGATGTTTTGGCTTTGTATTGGTGATGACGGCTTTGTTCACTTGCCTAAGGAGCTGTCTGTCCATTTCTCTAATGAAGGTACTAGTTTTCTTTTTGTAATTAAAGCTTCCTACGGGGAGACAGACTTATTAGTGGGCTTTCTACTCTAAAGATGAGCTTCCCTTTTCTCCCACTTGTTTATTCATGCACTCAAATATACAGGCAATAGGGACTCAGAATCCAGTCTGGTAAGTTTAAATGAGATAGAGCTTATCAAACGATTCTTATAAACAACGTAATTGGCATATATTTTACAGATCAGAATTTTCTCTTTGCATGTGCACAGTTCAGTGATTTTTGTAACATTATTGAGTGTTGCAGCTATCACCGTAACTCAGTTGAGAACATTTTTATCCCTACAATGAGACCCCCCTCCTTCCCATTTATAGTTAATCCCTGTTCTCACCCCCTACCCAGGTAACCACTGACTTACTTTCTGTCTCTATGTTGTGAACCTTTTATTTATATGGAATCATACAAGATGTGGTCTTTTTTGACTCACTTCTTTCACTTACAGTTGTTTTCAATCTTCATCCATGTTGTAGTATATATTATAATTTCATTCCTTTTTGTTGCCTGTTAATACTTCATTGTGGCCATACCACACTTTCTCTATCCATTCACCCAGAGGTGGCCATGTCAGTGGTTTCCTGTTTGAGGTTCTAATGAGTAACAGTTTCATGGACACTTAGGTGCAGTTTTTGGTGTGGAGCACTTTTTGTTCCCTTGCATACATACCCAGGAGTGGAATTGCTTTGTTGATTGGTCGCTTTAGGTTTAACTTTCTGAGAAACTGCCCAAACCGTTTTCCAAATTTCTTTTTCCAGCATCTTGTGTTTCCTAAAAAACCTAGAAACTGATATTTTTTTAGAAGGAAACAGTTGTCCACAGTGATTTGAAAGTCCTTGCTAAGGTAACACATTATTAGGGAAGACAACGAGGCAGAGTTAACAGATTTTTCAGAGATTATGAGGGGCCTTCACACAACAGAGCAGTCACATCAGAAGTCCCGCTGTCATGCGATGTCTTGGTAGAAATCACATTTCTAAGAGCAGTTTCATGTTAGAGAGTGTCATCTTTGTTAACTACGGTACAAAAATGAGAGACCCAGATGGTAGTCAGAGTGCTGTCCAGCCCTCAGCAGTGCCATGAGTTGAAAGTATTATATCTCATGTGGAGATGACATTGAGGAGAAGAGACGTCATTAATTTGCCCCAAGATGACAAGCCAGTGAGAAGCCAAGCTAGGATTTGAACCCAGACATCGGTGCCCCAGAGATGCTGGGCACGTTCTGTTGTCTCAATTTCCATCACATCCGAATCTGAATTGCCATCTTGGGAGCCACAGGGCAGCCCTGGAGATGGTGCCAGCGTGTGTGTTGTGCAGGAGTCCAGGACCCATGTCACGATCTGCTGTTCAGGCTGGTACAGCAGCAGCCACCGCAAGGAAGGGCTCCTTGGCTAATTCACCTAAGCGTTCTGTAGGTAAGCAGCATCCGTGGTCGCCCTTTCATGTCCTTTTTCTGCCTTTCCAGATACTACCAGGCACAGTTCTGCCCTGCAGGACTCCGTGTCTCAGGAGCCTGTACGTCTCCAGAAGTAGGAAGAAAAAATGACCACATTCAAGGTGCATACGGCTTGCCTTTCTTGCTGATAAAATCCATCTCACTGCTCAGAATGCCATGTGTTTTTTTTCTTTCTTGGGGTGACTCAAAGAGAACACGAGGCATTTAAAGACCTGTTTACCTTGTATTTGTTTTTAGTGTTTGTTTTATTGTCATTATTTATTTTACTTCAAAAATAAGTGTGGACAAATTAATAGGAATGACCATGACCAATCCCCCACTTTATTACTTCACTGCTGACACATTAATTATTTAATTAATTTATTTATTTGTTTGATGCTCCAATTACCCAACTCAGGTCAGTGGGAGCCCTTTCTCTTTTTTTCTTTCTTTCTTTCTTTTTTTTTTGAGGAAGATTGGCCCTGAGCTAACATCTGCCGCCATTCCTCTTTTTTGCTGAGGAAGATTGGCCCTGGGCTAACATCTGTGCCCATCTTCCTCTATTTTATATGTGGGACGCCTGCCACAGCATGGCTTGATAAGCGGTGCATAGATCTGCACCCAGGATCCGAACCAGCAAACCCTGGGCCACTGAAGCAGAGTGTGTGAACTTAACCACTACACCACTGGGCCAGCGCCTACATTAACTATTTTTGTTTTCTCATACTCTTTTTCTCTTGTGCATGTATAGCTTTATTAATATTTATGATATACATCTAATATTAAATTGGGTTTTTTCATTTAATATTATGTAACAGTTTTTGTTTATAGTTACATCATACTCTTATTAAATTGATATGCTTTTTTATTTTTAACTACTTGCCACTCACAGACTTGAAGGTGGTTTAGGAGTTCTGTTGTTTTAATCAATAACGCAGTGACAGTTTTCTTACCTGCGGCCTTTTTCTCCAAAAAAATCGCTTCTCCAAACAATCTGCCTAGTTTTTGTCCTCAATGTACTAGAGGCTCAATACTGGAAAAGTAGATTTGATACGTGGCACACTGGAGTTTTGTGGGTAGAATATTTAAATACAGCACAGCACAGTTGACTGTTAAATGCTGCTTTACACAAATATTATTGGAGATTTTCACACAGGAAGAGCTAGATTCTGTCTTTCCTGTGTCTGAGTCATACCCTACATGTCTTTTACTGATCTGCTTTTATTCCTTCGTGCATTAACTAGGTTTTTTTAGAGTAATATATAACCTTAGGTTTGTGTGTCTATTTTAATAGTAGGCTGTATTTTTTAGGGCAGTTTTGCATTCAGCAGAAGGTACAGAGAGTTCTCATATCCCCTCTGCCCCCACACATGCATTGCCGCCCCCATTATCAACATCCCCACCAGAGTGGGACATTTGTTAAAATCAAGGAACCTCTCTCATCACATTATCACCCAGCGTCCATAGTTTACATTAGGTTCACTCTTGATGATGTACATTTTGTGGGTTTGGACAAATGTATAGTGACATGTCCCCGGCATTATAGTATCATACACAGTAGTTTCACTGCTCCAGACATCCTCTGTGCTCCACCTGTGTAGCCCTCCCTTCCCCCAGCCCCTGGCAACTACTGAGGTTTTTACAGTCTCCGTCATTTTACCTTTTCCAGAGCGTCCTACAATTGGAATCGTACCATGTGTAGCTTTTCAGACTGGCTTCTACTTACTAATATGCATTTAGGATACCTCCATGTCTTTTCATGACTTGATAGCTCATTTCTTTCTAGCGCCACATTATTCTCCAATCTGGATGGGCCACAGTCTATCCATTCACCACCTGAAGGACCCCTTGGTTGCCTCCAGTTATTCACTGAGGTCTAACGTTAGTTTAAAATGTCCAATCTTGCTGGATTTGCCAGCACTCAGTTCTGTCTCTGCCTTTACTCCTTAGAGCTGCTAGAAAAGGATGTTCTTGATTTCATTTTCCACGTAAATATGTAAAGTAGAAGAAGCCTGCTCAGGTTCACACAGGAAATCAAGCAAGGCTCAGGAACGTTAGCCATTCTGTTTGAGTGAAAGTGACAGACGAGAAGGTAGAGCCTGCTCAGCGCTGTGGCTCTCCCAGAGGAGGCTGGTTGTAAGATTGAGGTTACATGTGTTTGGTGTTGTAGGAGGCGGTGACATTCAGGGATGTGGCTGTGACCTTCAATGAGGAGGAGCTGGGGCTGCTGGACTCCACCCAGAGGCAGCTGTACCGGGACGTGATGCTGGAGAACTTCAGGAACCTGCTGTCTGTGGGTGAGGACAGCCGCTCTGTGCGTGAACATCAGCCCCCAGGAGTGACTTTGTATCTTGGGGTTTTCAAGGCTTTGGGGCCCTTGAAATGGTTCCCTGACTTTGGGGATCTGACTTTCCCAATAGATGGGGGACACAGAGTGGGAGTTATTTTGGGTTTTTTCAACAGGCAAGTTTGTGTTTTGTTAAAGAACTGTAAATGGAGAGTATGCTGTTATAACTTAGCTCTTTTTGACCCAGTCATGAGTTATAAAACCAATTTATTGAACCTTACTATCAATTTTTAATGAAATAAAATGTATTAGATAACATCAGTCCTTCTCACACTCCAAAAAACTGAGGAGAAAATATTGCCTACCTGATTTTACATATACGTATGGGTCTTGATGAAGGCTATTTCTTTAAATGGGTCATGAAAAAAAAGTCTGAAAAATGCTCCTTCTGATTACTTGAAAAGTATGCAGTGGGAACCTAATCTTCCGGTAAGTTTTACCTAGAATGTCTTGGTTTTAAGTATGTGACTTTGCCTGTTCACAGGGCATCAACCATTCAAACACGATGTGGTCCACTTAGTCATGGAAGAAAGGCTGTGTGTGATGAAGATAGCAATGCAAAGAAAAGAGACTTCAGGTAAGAACAGGCAGCTGCGAGTCCTGGAGCCGCTCCCCTACCTGCTTTACTTCTCTCCGTGCTTAGTCCCATCGCCTCGTTCTAGCTTGCCAGACCTCTTTCCTCTATTGTTACAGCTACCTCATGCTGGTTGCCCTGCTTCCACCCTTCCCATCCTACCTCTGTTCACCGCACAGCAGCCAAAGCGATCCTTAGGGAGTGTGATTGCCACTCCTCCGCTCAGAATCTTTTATGGCTTCTTTTTTCCCTAAAGTTAAAACCACTTAAAGTGGCTCCTGGAGTCCCCTGTGGTCTGCTCGGCATCCCCCCTCTCTCTGAGTACATCTCCTTTCCTCTCCCTCTCGGTCCATTTTTCCAGCCACATTGTCCTCCCTGCTCTCCCTCAGACCTGCCAACGATACTGTATACTGCCTATTGCTGCTGTAGCAAATTACTGTAAACATAGCAGGTTCAACAACAAAATGTTATTAGATTTCAGTTCTTTAGGCGTGAAGTTGGACATATCTCACTGGGCTAAATCAAGGTGTCTGCAGGGCTGTGTTCTTTCTGATGCTCTAGGGGAGCATCCTTTTCCTGGGGTTCCCAGTGTCTAGGGCCTGTCCAGTTCCTTGGCGCTTGTTCCCCCTCTTCCATCTTCGAAGCCAGCAGTGGTGCGCTCTCTGACCATTCTTCCACACTCTTCCTGTACTGCTCTTCTGCCTCTGTCTGCCAATTTTCAGGACCCTTCTGATGCCATTTGTCCCTCTCAGACCATACAGGACGATCTTCCTGTTTTTAGAATCAGCTGATTAGCAACCTTAATTGCACTGGCAACCCAGTTCCTTTGCTGTGTAATATACATGTTCACAGGTGCTGGGGATTGGACCTGGGCATCTTTCGGGAACCACGATCAAGTTTACTAGGGAAGCTGCTCCCTCAGGGTCCTTTACTTCTCCTCTCTGCCTGGAATACTCTTTCACCTAAGATCCTACTGGCCCTACCCTTCATTCCTTCTCTGCTCACTTTTAACATCATGACAGGCCTTCTGATCACCCTATTTAAAATACCATTCTATTTTTACTCTACTTTCCTTATATCGTATCTCATTTATTTTTGTTTGTCCATCACTTCTCTCCCTCCAGTGAAATATAATCTGCAGAAGAATTTTAATTGTTTTGTTTATTGCTGTATCCTCAGTGCCCAGAATAGGCCTGGGACATGGCAGATATCTGTAAATATTTACTGAGTTAATGGCTAGGCAGATCTTACTGTCTTTCCTGCTGGTGGTGATGCTTTGATAGTTTCTATCCTGTTTATTTTTCTAAGTGTTTATTACAAGCTTTTAAATTTATTTCACGGCTCACAAAAGGTGTGTAGTTTTCAATTTGAAAAACTGATGTGAAAGATCAATTTGTCTAAATCCACAGCTTTTCCACACTTTTCAAAAAGAAAGTCTTCAAAGAGATGATCCAGAACTCTCTTAAGAAACCAGTGCATAGGCCTTCAAGCTTCTTTTTACCCCAGGTCACTCCATGACTCATGGAGACGGCTAGTAAGTGATACATAAACCAGAGTGAATTAAAGATAGTGCACAATCTTTTTGTCTTCAAATGGCTGCCTATCCAGTTTCTACTTGCTTAGATGCTCTTAGTGTGATTGTGTGTTTGTGTGCAGTTGACCCATATCCCAGGGAAACTTCTAAGTATTGTGGCTGTGACCACACTAAGGAACATGCCTTCCCTGTGGTTCTCCTGGAGCTGTCCATTGGCAGCATATTCGTTTTTGGGGAGAAGTACTTGGTTTTTTAAAAATTATTTTATTGAGGTCATATTGGCTTAGAACGTCGTGTAAATTTCAGATGTACCTTAATATATTTCTGTATAGACTGCATCGTGTTCACCACCTAATTTTAACCCATCACCATACATATGTGCCCTTTACCCCTTTCACCTTCCCCCCGACTCCCTTTCCCTCTGGTAACCACCAATCTGTTCTCCTTATCTCCATGCTTGTTTGTTTATCTTCCACATATGAGTGAAATCATATGGTATTTGTCTTTCTCCCTCTGACTCATTTCACTTAGCATAATACCGTCCAGGTCCATCCACGTTGTTGTAAATGGCACAATTTTGTGGGTTTTCTTATGGCTGAGTAGTATTATGTTGTATGTGTATATATACCTCATCTTCTCTTTATCTGTTCTGTTGATGGGCACTTGGGTTGCTTCCACGTCATGGTTATTGTGAATAATGCTCAGTAAACATAGGGGTGCATAAATCTTTTTGAATTATTGATTTCATGTTCTTTGGATGAATACCCAGAAGTAGAATAGCTGGATCATCTGGTATTTCTAAAGAAATACCTTCTTTTAATGGGGATTCTGATGTCTACTCCTAAACAGCTCCCCTACAAATGGAAAAAGAATCTGTATTTCCTGAGCTCTCAGACGGTAATCACTTTGCAAGTTGCCTTTCGTTTTGCAGCCCATTTGCTCCTTACAAAGTCTGCACCCACAGCATTGTTGCCAGGTTTCCCCTTCGCGTGCTAGAAGTGGGAGAATGAGGGTGAAAGGAACAGCAGTCCCACAGCTGAATGTTGTCTCTTCCTGATCATCTTTGGTCGAAAATATGGTGTATATTTCTGTGCCTTTATTTTCTACAGATTTGGCCATTAAACAAATGTTAAAGAATAATGATTCACATAATTTCCTTTTATTTTTATAGAGACTTATTGTTCCATTTTCAATTGGTGAAAATTATAACCTGGAAAACTGCCAACTCAAGATTGTCACATCCTCAGAGAGACTTCTCTGTCCTCCCAGAAAAAAAAACATTTTAAAAAGTGACACTTTGGGGCCGGCCAAGTGGTTAAGTTTGCGTGCTCCACTTTGGCGGCCCAGGGTTTCACTGTTTTGGATCCTGGGTGCTGACCTAGCACCACTCATCAGACCATGCTGAGGCGGCGTCCCACATAGCACAACCAGAAGGACCCACAACTAGGATATACAACTGTGTACTGGGGGGCTTTGGGGAGAAGAAGAAGAAGAAAAAAGAAGATTGGCAACAGATGTTAGCTCAGGTGCCAACCTTTAAAAAAAGGGTGATAATTTATTAAATATAACCATAAACTACAGTACCTACCAAGAAATGCATACTCACCTAGTAGTATTTTTTCAAGGTTCCAGCCTTGGAACTTATTTTTCATTTGAGCAATTTATTTAATTAAGGACTTGCTAAGTTCCTGAACTGAGTTTTCAAACGTTTTAGAGCACAAGCCATACTAAGAGATGCATCTTTCAGTGTAACCAAAAGAAATATTTCACGTGTGTAGATTTATATGTATGACTTTGCAGGACAATTCATGCAATGACCTCATTCCTGTTAGTGATGATGCTCTGAGAGTTTCTATCTAGACTCTTTTTTCCGAATGCTTATTGCATGATTTTAAATTTATTTTATAGCTAACTAAAAGGCTGCGGTTTTCAATCTGAAAAACTGATGTGAAAGCCCAATTTATTTCCATCCAAAGTTTTCCCACACTCTGTTTTAACAGAGACAGTCCAGAACCCTCAGAAGAAACCATTACCGAGGCCCTCGTATGTTCTTTCCACCCCTAGTGAGTCTGTCCTTCTTTAATTTTCTCGTCAGGAGTATCACCCTTTGTGTACTCCTGTGGGGTACAGACTTTCAGCTTCACAGCAAAACTGAAGTTTCCAGTCCCTTTTCTATTTCAGATATCTTCTAAGTTACTGTGTGTATCAACATAGAAAAATAAGATGAATTACATGTATCGTGTAGAATTTGCAGGAACACTTTGAATATATAGATATAAACAATTCTAGGTGCTTGATATATAAGATTACAAGGAGTTTAGCCAACTACAAAGTTTAGATGGACAGTTTATACAGACCTCCCGCACTTGGCACCAACTGCAAGTTTGGGGACTTCCCAAAACTACCTTTGGTTTGAATAATTCTCTGGAAGGACTGATGGAACTCACTGAGTGCTGTTATACTCAGGGTTAGTGTTTATTACAGGGAAGGATACACCTCACATCACCAAGAGAAAAAGCACACAAGAGGGAGTCTAGGGAAGAACCAGACGCAGAGCTTCCATTGTCTTCTCTCCATGGAATCAAGGACGTGTTACTGTGTTACTTTACAACGTGAAGATGTAAAATTGTACACAGGGTATTGCCAGTCAGGGAAGCTCACCTGAGCCTCTGTGTCCAGAGTAATTACCGGAGCTCCATCACATGGCCAGTGTAGATTGAATAGTTTCATATGGTTATTCTCAGTCTTCTGGTCTACACCATTGGGTAACTGAAAACCCCACTTGGAATCATAGTCTCGGTCTTTCGAATGTGGTCAGTCTCCTCCCTAAACCATATTGTTATTACATATCCAGTGTGACCCAAGACCCTCATGTGCTCTGTTCACACATGACATTCTACAGGCTTGGAACTTATCTCTCAGATGTCAAGAGCAAAGGCCAAGCCAGCCCCCTTGTTTCGTAAGATTAAACTCTTTACTCCCTAAGGATATCTAGCATAAACCCAAATATACAAAGTATTGATTGTGTTACTGCTTTTTCTTAAAGTTTGTGTTGATTCATACTTCATTGTGTATATAATTTTTTTGGTGCATAATTTACCACCCAAGAGTTTACACTGATTATGAACTTCAGTAGAAATAGCAACAGATTAACATTATGTATCATATTATCATTTTTATTATTAAGTCTTTGATTTCTAACATGTGCCTCACATATGAGACTTGGTGTGGTTCTAAATTGGTTTCATTGATGCTTAGTGGATAGGAGCCTACTGGACTACCTCTTGGTTTCTGTAGGCGTGTAAATCAGAGGTCATGATGTACCTAAAGGACATAGTGGCCATTCCCTGGATTCATTAAAGTGTCATGCCCTTTCCTAAATGTGAAATCTTGAAGACACTGAACAAAATCTTTACTTGTCCACGTCTCTGCATTCTCTGTTCTTGTAGGCAAGATCCAACATGAGGTGGAGACTGTTCCAGAAGCAGGACCACACGAAGAACTTTCCTGCTGGAAAATCTGGCAACAAATTGCAAGTGACTTAACCAGGTGTCAAGATTCCATGATAAAGAGTTCTCGGTGCCCCAAAAAAGATTCACCCGGCCAGCTTGGGGCAGGACTATCTATAACTCACACAGGCCAGAAAACTTACCAGGGAAATGAGTCTAAAAAATTCTTCAGTGATGTCTCCAACTTTGATTTTCATCAACTGTTAACCTCAGGAGAGAAGTCTCATACATGTAGTGAGTGTGGAAAAAGCTTCTTTCATAACTCAGCACTTCGTATTCATCAGAGAGTTCATATGGGAGAGAAACGCTATAAGTGTGGTGAGTGTGGTAAGGAATTCAGTCAGAGCTCACGTCTGCAAACTCATCAGAAAGTCCACACCATAGAGAAGCCATTCAAATGTGAGCAATGTGGGAAAGGCTTCAGTCGCAGACCAACACTTACTGTTCATTGCAAGTTACACTCAGGAGAGAAACCTTATAAGTGTGAGGAATGTGGGAAGGCCTTCATTCACGCTTACCATCTTCAGGACCATCAGAGAGTCCACACTGGGGAGAAACCATTCAAATGCGATATATGTGGTAAGAACTTCCGTCGTAGATCAGCACTTAATAGTCATTGCGTGGTCCACACAGGCGAAAAACCATACAAATGTGACGAGTGTGGGAAGTGCTTCACTTGGAGCTCACGTCTTCATATCCATAAGAAGGTCCACATGGGACAGAAGCTATACAAATGTGAGGAGTGTGGAAAGAGCTTCTTTTCTAGGGCAAATCTTTATTGCCATCAGAGGATTCACACAGAAGAGAAACCCTATAATTGTAAGGAATGTGGCAAGAGCTTCAGATGGGTTTCACATCTTTTGACACATGAGCGAGTCCACAGTGGAGAAAAGCCATTCAAATGTGAGGAGTGTGGGAAGAAATTTGGTCAGAAAGCACACCTGCAAGCTCATCAAAAAGTCCATATTGGAGAAAAACCATACAAATGTGAAGAGTGTGGGATGGGCTACAAGACGAGCTTGGATCTTGACATACACCAGACTGTCCACACAGGAGAGAAACCATATACATGTAGGGAGTGTGGTAAGCACCTCAGTAAGGCTTCAAATCTTAAACTGCATCAGAGAGTCCACACCGGAGAGAAACCATACAAATGTGAGGTGTGTGGCAAGGTCTTCAGTCAGTGTGCACATCTACAGTCTCATCAGAGAGTTCACACAGGAGAGAAACCGTACAAGTGTGAGATATGTGGTAAGCACTTCAGTTCAAGTTCATATCTTAAAATTCATCACAGAATCCATGTTGGTGATAAATTTCATCCAGCCTCATAGGAGGGAAAATGTTGGTTTCATTAAAGTGAGTGTTTGGACTGTAGCTCAGCATATCCTGGTGATCCCAAGACGACACAAGTGGAGCAGTAAGGGTTTCATCAGAACCTTCACAATTATAGTCATCACTCAAGACGCAGGCTTTAGAAAGAATAATTTGTGCAGGTACTTAGAAAACTAATGATGGGCATTAAATTTGATGTCCACTAGAATGTAAGCTCCATGAGGGCAAGGAATTTGCTGCTGAATTTACACATTGTTACACATTAACATTGATCAGCACTTTATGTGTGTGCTTAGTACTTGTTTGTTAAGTGAACCAAAGGGAGAAAATGTACAATATTTAAAAATTGTATCTGGAAGAGGAAACCTGCAAAAAATAAACTTAATTCAGAGAAATAAACATGAGTTGAAATGCAAAAAGACACTGGGCACTGCATTCTACAGCATTATTTTGGTAGTATTGTACTGCCGTTGGCTCCTGGCCTACCCCAGCATCTGTTCTGAGGTTGGGTTCTTATTATTTGGGTCTCTATCAAGGTTCCATTGATGTATACAGTATAACTTGAACTCTCTTTTGTCATTTTTCTCACAGTACAGACCGAAACAGTTTTGACTTTGCACTAACCGGGTCTGCACATATCAAAATTGGAATTTTTCAACACTTAAGGCAAGGGTTCAGAGTAACACATTCAAGGTGTCAGGTTTTGTTACCAGTGATGAAAATTTTCTTAGTTAATCTTGAATTCATTATTGATTTTTAAGTTTCCATGTAGGCTTTGATATGACTGCCTTCTAATTGTTGTAGTGTTTCTTTTTATCTAACGTCTCTGGTAGAGGCTATGCCAAATTTGAAGGGCATTTAGTTTGTCAACTTCTATATTCGTCCCTTATCCCCATGAAATAAATACCAGGAATACTTGTTGGGATTTGATAATTTCATCAAATGTATTCATTATACTGGTGTGGGAATGACATTTACATGCTTTTCTTTTTTGGTAAAAACATCTTTTGAAAAGCAATATATAGCAGAATATGTAAGGTGCAACTCTGGTCTGGAAATCATGGTATAGGAATGTAGGATTTTGAGATTCAGACAAAGAAAAGGTGAATACTACCTCAATAACGCCACGTAACTTTTAAAATGGAAATAACAAGTGTTCATCAATAGGAATTTGTTTAAATTTTATATATTCCCATAGTAACGTGGGACCATTAAAGTGATGACAAGGATATGTAATAACAGAAGAACATAATTTGGGGTTTGTGAAATCAGACTGTGGCCTTCGTAGTATAATCAAATTCATAAATCTCCGTGTGTGTGTGTGTGTGTATGTTTTGTGTGTACACATACATAGTGTGGAAGGAGATAGTCTTATTAAGGATCGCTGGCAAGGAGTATTTGGTGGCATTTTCCATTTTGTAATTCCATTAATTATGTGTTTTAATTTCCCAGTGAGCATCAATTTGATCAAACTGGTAAATTATATACAATAGAACTTGAAAAATTGTTAATTAATATGAATCCTTTACAGTTAAGGGCTCCTAGTAAGGTTGCACTACATTATCATATGACATATAAGATCAAAGTCAAGAAATAGGACTCAACAATATTCAAAAACAAAAAATTCTCTGTTTGAATCACAGATAAATTAATGAGTGTGATCAGCTATCTTTGCTGTTAGTGCCTCTGATGCATCTTTAGGCGTCAGCCGAGGAGAGGCAAATACTGGAGATAGAAATAAAGTGGGTATACATATGTCATGGAGTTATCAAAAAGACTGAAGAAAACGTGTGTGTGGGTAGGGAACGTAGCATGGTAGCAGCAGTGCCTCTAAGGAGAAAGCAGCTTTGGATGCCATTCCACACTTCTTGGACACTATGGTGGTATCTTTTTTAAAAAATTATTTATTTTAAAAAAGTTTTTGTTTTATTGAGGTCATATTGGATTATAACTCTGTAATTTCAGGTGTACATTGTTATGTATCAGTTTCTGTATAGACTGTGTCACGTTTGCTACCAATAGTTTAGTTTTTATCCGTCGGCGTACATATGTGCCCCTTTACCCCTTTTGCCCTCCTCCATCCCTCTTCCCCTCTGGTAACCACTGATCTGCTTATCCATGTGTTTGTTTATCTTCCACATATGAGTGAAATCATACTGTGTTTGTCTTTGGTTTATTTCTCTTAGCATAATACCCTCAAGGTTTATCCACTTTGTTGCAAATGACATGATTTTTGTCTTTTTTATGGCTGAGTAGTATTCCATTGTGTATATATACCAAATCTTCTTTATCCATTCATCCATTGATGGGCACTTGGGTTGCTTCCACATCTTGACTATTGTGAATAATGCTGCAGTGAACATAGGGATGCATAAGTCTCTTTGAATTGTTGATTTCAAGTTGTTTGGATAAATACCCAATAGTGGCTTAGCTGAATCATATGGTATGTCTATTTTTAATTTTTTGAGAAATCTCTGTACTATTTTCCATAGTGGCTGCACTAATTTGCATTCCCGCCAGCATGAGAGTCTGGGGTTCCCTTTTCAACATTTGTGTTTTTTTATCTTGTTAATTATAGCCATTCTGACAGGTGTAAGGTGATATCTCATAGTTTTGATTTGTATTTCCCTAATAATGAGTGATGCTGAACATTTTTTCATGTGCCTGTTGGCCATCTGTGTATCTTTGGAAAAATGTCTGTTCATGTCCTCTGCCCATTTTTTTTTTTTTTTAAAGATTTTATTTTTTCCTTTTTGTCCCCAAAGCCCCCCGGTACATAGTTGTGTATTCTTCGTTGTGGGTTCCTCTAGTTGTGGCATGTAGGACGCTGCCTCAGCGTGGTCTGACGAGCAGTGCCATGTCCGCGCCCAGGATTCGAACCGACGAAACACTGGGCCGCCTGCAGCGGAGCGCGCGAACCTAACCACTCGGCCACGGGGCCAGCCCCCTCTGCCCATTTTTTGATTGGGTTGTTTGTTTTTTGTTGTTGAGTTGTATGAGTTCTTTATTTTGTAAATGAACCCCTTTTCGGATATATGATTTGCAAATATTTTCTCCCCAGGTGATGGGTTGTCTTTTCATTTTGTCCGTGTTACCTAAAACAATCAACAGATTCATTGCAATCCCAATCAGAATCCCAACGACATTCTTCACAGAAATAGAACAAAATATCCTAAAATTTATATGGAAAAACAAAAGACTCCAAATAGCCAAAGCAGTCCTGAGAAAAAAAGAACAAAGCTGGAGGTATCACAATCCATGACTTCAAAATACACTACAAAGCTATAATAATCAAAAGAGCATGGTACTAGCACAAAAACAGACACATAGATCAATGGTCAGAATTGAAAGCCAAGAAGTAAAACCACACATTCTGGACAGCTAATCTCTGACAAAGGAGCCAGGAACCTAGAATGGAGAAAGGAAATTCTCTTTAATAAGTTCTGCTGGGGAGACTGGACTGCCATGTGCAAAAGAATGAAAGTAGACCATATCTTACACCATATACAAAAATTAACTCAAAATGAATTAAAGACTTGAATGTAAGACTTGAAACCATAAAACTCTTAGAGGAAAATATTGGCAGTACCCTCTTTGACATCAGTCTTAGCAGCATCTTTTGGAATACCTTTTCTACTCAGGCAAGGGGAACAAAAGAAAAAATAAATCAGACTGCATCAAATTAAAAAGCCACAAGGTGATATCTTAAGTGTATTAGGTTAAAGGACTTAGCAAAGTATATCTAATAGATTCATTTTCATAATTGCTTTCTGGGCTATATCTTCACACGATACTGGGTGCTTACTAAGATCCATGCCGTCTCAGTTTGCATAGTGGTTTGGGGGTCCCTAAGACCACCTTCACGCTCTGTGATTTGCTTGGAGGACTCAGAATATAATTGGATTGAGGACTGTATTACAGGGAAAGGAAACAAAGCAAAACCAGTGAAGGGGAAACCAGGCACCAGCTTCCGAGAGTCCTCTCCCCGTGGTGTTCCATAGGACCCATTAAACTCCACAAGCATTGGATTATGACCACACGTGCAAAGTGTCTATGATAGAACCTTGTTAGAGACCAGTACCTAAGGTTCTTGCTGGGGGCTGGTCATGTAGGTACCACCTGCTTAGCACGTAAGGAAATTCCAGTCTTCAATAAGGAGAGCAGGTGTTCAGAATAAGTCACGTTGTGCAGTTTAGGCACAGTGAACAGCTCTTAAACAGGGAATGGTGGAAACTCTTCCCAAATTCATGTTGCTTGACACCCACCAAAGTCCAGCCTTGCAGGCAGACCCTTCTGAGGATCGTGGTCTCAGGACTGCTATATTAACTTTTCTGCACACTTAGTATCAGAAATCTAGGACTTGTCTTTTTTTTTTTTTTCTTTTAAACTGTCACCAAAGACTGGATTAAGTCATCTCCAAGGTAACTGTAACAAACCTCAGCAGATTAAACCAAAAGTACTTGTCTCCTAACATTGAAAAGACCACAAGTGTGGCTTACACCTAACGTGCATGGCGTGGGTCCTCAAGGTGGTCCCAAGATAATGGTAACACTTGGGATGAGCTGGCTTGTGTTCACGATTATGTCTCCCAGTGTGCACAAGGCCTAGACTCCCAACCACCCTCAATATTAAAGCTCGAGCTCTGGATCCAGTTCCCTAAGCCTTTGTGGGGCCTTTCAGGTTCAGCTCCCGCTTGTCGCCATCAACTTCACTTCCTTTTCTTTTGTGGACCCTGGGGATTTCCCTATCTTAGTTTTGAACTTGGCTACATATGGTGGGGACTGTTAAAGAAAGGAGAGAGTCTTCCCAAGTTATTAAAGTCTAACCATGTTGATAGGATATCTGTGTAAAGATTTGAGTTCAATACCACGTTGTCTCCTTTTTTTGACACACTGATTCTAAAGTAATCAGTCTCAGAAACTCTGTCTTACTCATCTAGAGATTTGACATTTTGTTACATATGTCGTGTCTTAGTACAAATATTTAATTCTTGAGAGTTTTTTAAAATTTTCAAAGTATAAATTTGGTATTCTTTTACTTAGAAGAATAATGCCTGGACATTGGAAACATTAGTACAGGAAAATCCAAAGGAGAAGGTGGAAGATAGTAGGAGCTCACCACTATTCATATTTTGGTGAGCATGCTTCAGTGTATTTATGCATATAAGTAACCGTTGTTTAGAATTGTGCAAAACTAGGAACACAATGCATACTATTTTCTAACTGGAGTGTTTGGCTCATTGAAACAGTTGTTGAAGGTCATTTCAAGAAAGTGAGCTACAGCCTCATTTCTAATGCCTGCACGGTATTCTGGTGTAGTCAGTATCATTTCCTTCACCAGTTTCCTATTGATGAAGATGGGTGTGATGGTCAATTTTATGTGGCCAACTTCCCTAGACTACCATCCCCAGTTATTCAGTCACACAGGAACCTAGGCGCTGTGAAGGTATTTTGTAGATGTGATTAAAGTCCGTAGTCAATTGACTTGGTGTGAGGGTATTATCCTGGATCACCTGGGTTGGCCTGCTTCAATCAGTTGAAAGTCCTTAAGAGCAGAGCTAACTCTTCCCTGAAAGAAAACATTCCACCTGTTGGTAGCATCTTGAGTTGATGGCTGAGAGGTCCACTTTGGCCTTCCTGATGACCGGCCCCAGGATTACGACTTGCCAAGCCAGCCCCACAATCGAGTAAGCTAGTTTCTTGCAATAAATCTCTTGTATTATCTCCTTATCATCATTTCTTTGGTTGAACTTTTACCAAAAAAGATTTTTCTTCTGAGCATCCTAGAGGAGCAGAATGTTAAGGATGAGTTTTCTGAATTGATTCTGTGTTTTCTGGAATTGGTTCTCTAGTCTTAGCAGATTTAAAGTCACTAATGACTCTACTTCCCATGGAAAATAGGGCATTGATAGTCAGTGGTAGGATGTGGCAAAATATGCCAAATATCACATTTGATGCTCCTAATGAAATAAATGTTGAGGTAAGGTTCTGGATTACCATGAATTGTTACCTTAGAATATATTGGTCAAACTAAGGGCAGGAGAATATGGGAAAGAAAAAGATGAGCTCATGGCCTCAACTTCCAGCTCAAGCATAATAACCTGAAAGCCTCAATTGGCTTTTTGACCTTTTCTTGTTGACCTTGGTGTCCCTAGTAAATAAGTAGACGGGAAGTCTACGAAATTATTATTTGATCTAAATAGGCAGCAGAGTTATAGTTCAAGTGAACAGAAGTCTAACTTGAATCACCAAAACAGGGTCACAGCTCCTAAATCAATTCCCAGATGTGGCCAGTTTACAAACCCAGAATCCCTTGGATAAAGGTGAGGCCAGGTCCTCTTGAGGATGGAACCTTCTATACTGTGAAAATGTGTGCTGTTAATCTTCTCCCCAGAGTTCCCCAAAGGGGCCTATGGCTCTGTACCAGTGTGCCTGTGCACCAAGAAGGGAAATAATCAGACTTCTTTTGCAGCGGCTGCATCCTTGGTCTGAATTGGCATATTGATGACACTGTGCTGATTGGACCTGGTGAGCAGGAGGTGGGAACTACTTTAGATATGTTGGTAAGACACACGCAAGTCAGAGGGCGGGAATAAGTCCCAGAAACACCCAGTGACCTCGACCTCAGTAGAGTTTCCAGGCATTCAGTGGTGTGGGTGTGTTGAGATATCTCTTCCAGGTGAAGGGCACGTTGCATCTGGCCTTTCTTACAAAAACGAGTCACAATACCTATTGGCCTCCTTGGATTTGGGAGGTAATGTATTCCTCATTGGGGTGTGCTACTCTGCCTTCTTTGAGTGACCTGAAAACTCTCTGACCTGACCCAGAACAAGAGAAGGCTCTGCATTGACCCTGGCTGCTGTGTACGCTGCTCTGCCACTTGGGCCATATGATTCAGCAGATCCCTAAGTGCTTGAAATGTCAGTGGCAGATGGAGATGGTATGTGGAGCCTTTGGCTGGCCCTGATAGGTGAATCCAAGCAAAGAATCCTAGGATTTGGAGCAAAGCCTTGCCTGCCATCCTCTGCAGATACCTACCATCCTTTGGAGAAACAGCTTTTGGGTTTGCTAGTGGACTTAGTAGAGACAGAGCACTTGTCATGGATCATCAAATTACCACGTGACCTGAGCTTCCTATCATGGACTGGGTATTGTCAGCCCCTCCATATCTTTAGTTGGGTGTGCACATCAGCATTCCATTGGGATGTGGTAGATAGGAGGTTGGGTTTGAACAGACCCTGATGCTACAGATAAGTGGCCCAAATGCCCATGGCCCCTTCTCCTGCTACGTTACCTTCACTCTCCTCGTCTGCACCTATGGTTCCTGGAGAGTTCCCCACCACCAGTTGACTCAGGAAGGGGAAACTTGATGCCGGTTTACAGATGGTTCTGCATGATGCACAGATAACACCTGAAAGTAGACAGCTGCAGCACTACAGGCCTTTCTGAGACATCCCTGAAGAACATTAATGAAGGGAAATCCTCTATTTGGGCAGAGAGTCTAGCAGAGCACCTCGTGTTTCATTTTATCATGATGGGGAAAGGGCCAGAGGCTAGAGTCTATAATGTTTCATTGGCTGTGGGTAATGGTTTGGCTGGATGGTCAGGACTTAGAACACAGTTGGAAAATTGGTTACAATTTCCCAGTCAGGTGATGCCTGGGAAAGGCCTTGGGGGGGGGGGCATCTCTCTGAATGGACAAAGAATGGGAAGATATTTGTATCCCTCGTGAATGCTCACCAGACAGTGACTTGAACCGAGAAGGATTTTAATATTGAAATGGATAGGATGACTCTTTTTGTGAATACCAGTCAACCTGTCTCCCCAGCCAGTCATATCACTTCCCAATGGGCTTGTGGGAAGGGGCCGTGGTGGCAGAGATGGAGGTTATGGCTGAGCTCATCAACATGGACTTCCACTCATCAAGGATGACCTGGCTGTAACCAGCACTGAGTCCCCTGTGAGGCACCATTCCCTGGGGTGGTCATTCAGCTATCTGGTGGCTGTTGGTTATATTGGACTGCTTCCACTGTGGAAGGGGAGGTGCTTATCCCTACTGGAACAGACACTTGTTCTGGATATGGATTTGCCTTCTCTGCATGCAATGCTTCTGCTAAAAGTACCTGACAGAATGCCTGTTCCACTGTCATAATTCGCCATGACCAAAGAAAACACTTCACTGCAAATAAGTGCAGCAGAGGACCCGTGCCCATGGAATCCACCAGCCTTTCCGTTTTCCTCATCACCCTGAAGCCGTTAGCTAGATGGAATGGTGAAATGCCATTTGAAGCCTCAGTTATAATGCCAACTAGGTGGCAATAACCTGTGGAGCTGGACACTGTCCTCCCAGATGCTGTACATGCTCTAAATAAGTGTCCAGTGTATGATACTGTTTCACCTGTCGTTGGGATACACACAGGTCCAGGAATTGGGGCAGAAATGGGAGTGGCTCCATTCACTGTATTACCCCTAGTAGTCTACTAGCAAAATTTTTGCGTATTGTCCACATGACCTCTGTTGATGTGGAGTTGTTAGTTCCAAAGGGAAGAATGCTTCCATCAGGAGTTAAAACAATGTTTCCATTGAATTGGAAATTGAGATTATCACCGACCACTTTGGGATCCTCATGCCTTTGAAACAACAGGCAAAGAAGGGGTTTACTATACTGACTCTGGTGCTTATCTTAACCACGGGAAAACTAGGTTGCTACTATCCAATGGAGGTAAGGAAGTGTACATCTGGAATATGAGAAATCCCTTAGGATATCACTTACAACCACCATGCCTCGTGGAAAAAATGGAAAAGTATAACAACCCAATACAGGCAGGCCAGCTAATGTTCCAGAGCCTTCAAGAGTGAAGGTCTGAGCCATTCACAGGCAAACAGTCACAAACAGCTGAGGGGCTTGATGAGCACAAAGGGAACGTGGAATGAGTAGTGGAAGAACTGTTATAAATACCTGTTAGGACAATGTGACCAGATGCAGAAATGAGGACTGTATAATTATCAGTGTTTCTTCTTTATTTTTTTATAAATATGTTTGTATATCCATTACTCAAGTACTTTTGTGTTCTTTCCTCTCTTATTCTTTCATCATCTAACATAAGGTGTAATGATATTAGTTAACATTATATCACAGTATTGAAGATACAGGATAGCAAAGGGGAAGAGTGACCGTCACCCAGAATCTTTGTATCTTCTTCCAGAAAAAGATATAGTGTGTTTTGATTGTATGCAGGATACTTGTATCATGGTAGATCGAAGTACAATTTTGTTATTGTATCTGTTTGGAGATTAAGTATGGTTTAAGGAGATGTATATAGGCAGCAGTCGGACAGAATGGACTATGATGATCAGCATTATGTGTCGACTTGGCTAGACCACAGTACCTAGTTATTCAACCTGTGGCCACTCGAAATTCACATCCATCCCACATGCACCTTATCTCAAATTCCCCAAAAGACTAAGCCAATTACAGCATCGGCTCACAGTCCAAAATCTCATCTAAATCTATGTCACTTTGGCTTCACATAGTTTGAAGCGCTGTTATTTGATGCAGACACATTTTTCACTGTAATGTCTTTTTGGTGAGTTACACTTTTGTCATCATGAAATGTCTCTCTTAAGTTCCATTAATACTCTTTGTCTTGAAATCTGCTTTTTTTTTTGTATTAATATAGCCACTCCAGCCTTCATTTGCTAAAGTTTGCATGGTATATATTTTTTCATTCACTAACTTTCAATGTACTCATGTGATTATTTTAAAATTGCGTCTTTTGTTCACAGCATGTAGTTGGGTCTTAATTTTTTTTTTAAGATTTTATTTTTTCCTTTTTCTCCCCAAAGCCCCCCGGTACATAGTTGTATATTCTTCGTTGTGGGTCCTTCTCGTTGTGGCATGTGGGACGCTGCCCCAGCGTGGCTTGATGAGCAGTGCCATGTCTGCACCCAGGATTCGAACCAACGAGACACTGGGCCGCCTGCAGCGGAGCGCGCGAACTTAACCACTCGGCCACAGGGCCAGCCCCGGGTCTTAATTTTTTAAATTTATCCTGACAATCTCTATCTTTCATTAGAGCTAACATGAGAATCTCATCTTATATTAAATCCTTCTCTCAAGAATACATGATCCTCCAGTTTGGGTCTGATTTTGGTTTCTTGCCAGTGTTTTCACAGTTACTCTTTTATTTTGCCGAGAGTTTAACGTTATTTTACACATGGCCATTGCTGGCCAATCTAGGAACAAGGTGTGAGTATGTTAACAAGGAGTAACACTCTGCAGTAAACCTTGGAGGGATTAGTGCGTGGTCCTTAAAACAAGGGGTTCTGCTGTCATACAGGTGCAGGTACTTGTTCATTTCTGAATTTGAAGACTATGTCATAAATCTTCAAGGAGGGAGTTCCAATAATAATGAAAATCAAGAGCTTCTAACATGGACAGTGCAAGATGCTTGTAAGAAACCTATATAAGCGGGTCATAAAGTTATTAGAGTAGAGGTCAGCAAATTTCCATGAAAAATTATCTCGAGAAACAAACACATGGATAAGGAGAATAGACTGGTGGTTACCAGCAGGGAAGGGGAGGGGAGAGTGAAAGGGGTAAAGGGCACATGTGTATGGTGACAGATAAAATCTAGATTATTGATGGTGAACACGAGGCAGTCTATACAGAAATGGAAGTATAATAATGCACACCTGAAGTTTACATAGTGTTATAAGCCAATATGACCTCAATAAATAATTTTTTAAATGACTGTGATAGATGTGATCAGCATCTTTTCTGCTCTGCTTGGATTTCCCATCACCGTGATAATCAAGGAGCACACAAAAGAGAGAAAGCTCGTGAAGCCACAATGGCAATGGAAAAGACATCACTTCACCACCAGGCAGTCTTCTCAGAAAATCTGTAACTGAAATGAGTGTGGACAAGGATTCAGTGATGGCTCTAAACTTGACATTCACTTGCAGTTGGATTTTGGGGAGAATCCCCAAAAATGTAATAAAATATACCGGTGTTCAGTAATAGCTCAATTCTTCCCATTCAGAAGAGTTCCCAACCTCAAGGCCATCAATGTTGTCAACCTTGGAGAGCAGCCTCTCAGATGCGATGCACCTCAGCTGGATTTAGGTCTTCAAGTTCATTAAGGATCCGTGCTGGTGGTAAATCTTACACAAGTAATGAGTATGTTTAGAGTCATCTTCAAATTCAGAATCTTCATTTTAACAAGAGAAACAATACAGGGGAGAGGCTGTATGTAATTCTGTGCTTTAAGGACTCCATCTTGTAGTATATTCATCTTTATACCAATACAATTACAAAATATAATTATTAATTTTTTATGAGTGAAGGGCTCCATGAAGACAACAGTGCTGAGGACTACAAGGGGCAAAATACAGCCCCATTATTACCTCAGGGATGTTGAAAAGATCCCTATGGAATGGAAAAACTATGAGAAACATTTACTCAGTTCACCAAAAATTATGTTAAGTTGCACTCAGGTAAAGAATCCTGTAAGTGTAGCTTTAACAAAATTAATTCAAGGACACAAACGTAATTTGAATATGAAAAACTGCACAATATTACAATCACAGTGACAGAAATTTGGGTATAAGACTTAATTGCAATCAGTTCAAAATTTCTGTTTGTCAAAAAGACTATCCTATCTCAACCAAATCACCTTTGCATCTCTTTAAATATCAGTTGGCCGTGCTTGTAATACAAGTTGTCTCAGTTATCTATCCTGTTCCATTGATCTATGCATCTATCCCCCACACATTCCATGTAAGCTTGCTTATTGTAGATATATAATAACTCTTGACATTGATAGACTGATTCCTCCCACCTTATTCTACTTTTTAAAAATTGTTTTAGCTACTCTTGTTCCTTTGTTCTTACACATGAATTTTAGAACAATCTTATATCTATATCTACAAAAAAAATATTGCTTAAATTTTGACGGCAATTATATTAAACGTGCATATCAATTTGGGAAGAACTGACATCTTTACTAAGCTGAACATGGAATCCATGAACACAGTGTCTCTCTCCATTTGTTTAAGTTTTCTTTGATTTCTTTCATCAGCATGTTGTAGTTTTCAGCTTATAAGTCCCACATGTTTTCTTAGAAATATTCCTAGGCAATTCACTTATTTTTGTTTCCCTGTGTTCATTGCTAGTATATAAAAATGAAATTTTAATTTTTTCCAGCTTTATTGAGATATAATTGACACATAACATTGGATAAGTTTAAGGTGTACAACATGATGATTTGATAAACATATATACTGTGAAATGATTACCACATTAAGGTTAGTTGAGACATCTACCACCTCACATAATTACCCTTACATGTGAGTGGTGAGAACGTTTAAGATATACTCTTTAAACAACTTTCAAGTATATAATACAGTATTGGTAACTATAGTCACCATGCTGTGCATTAGATCCCCAGAGCTTATTCATCTCATAACTGGGAAGTCTGTATACTTTGACCAACGTTCTCCATTTCCCCCACCCTCCAGCCAGTGGCAACCACCATTCTACTCTTCTTTCTATAAGTTTGGGTTTTATTTGGATTCCACATATAAGTGATATCTTACAGTATTTGTCTTTCCATATCTGTCCATTCATGTTGTCACAAATGGCAAAATTTCTTTCTTTATGGCTGAATAATATTCCACTGTATACATATACTATGTTTTCTTTATCCATCATCCATAGATAGACACTTAGGTTGTTTCCATGCCTTGGCTGTTGTAAATAATGCTGCAGTAAACGTGGGATTGTAGATATATCTTCAAAATAATGATTTTATTTCCTTCAAATATACGCCCAGAAGCAGAGTTGCTGGATCATACGGTAGTTCTATTTTTAATTTTTTAAGGAAACTTTATACTGTTCTCCATAGTGGCTGAATGATTACATTCCCACCAACATTGCACAAGGGTTCCCTTTTCCCCACATCCTAGCTAACACTTACCTCTTGTCTTTTTGATAATAGCCATTCTAACAGGAGTGAGGTGATATCTCATTGGCGTTTTGATTGGATTTCCCTGATGATGATTGCTCATGTATCTATTGAGCATTTGTATGTCTTTTGGAAAAATGTCTATTCAGGTCCTCTGCCCATTTTTCAATCAGACTGTTTGATTTCTTGCTATTGAGTTGTATTTCCCAACATGCATTGTAGGGCCATGTTTCCCTTGTGCTGGAGTGCAGTGTTTAGTGTCCATATTGCTCCAAAATCTGAGAGGCCGGTGCACCCCAGTAGCAGTTTCCTGTTTCCACAAACTCCAATCAGCATGCATAGGGGTTGTGGACACCATCAGGCTAGCAGGCTCCAAAGATCCCAAAGGCAATGCCTGAGCCAAAGCTTCCAAGGCCTGCTGCTCAAAGGGCCGCATTCAAAACTGGTGGCCCTGCAGGTCACCTCGAGTAAGGGGGCCAAGAGAACACCCAGATGGGGTACATACTGTCTCCAGTACCCAACAAAGCCTATCAGCTCTTGGGCCTCCTTTTTATTAGTGGGTGCTGCTAGGGCCAACCACTTTCGCATGACTATATCTGCGATACTTCTTTGGCTCCTGCCCAAGTGGCCCCTAGGAATGGCACCTGCTGTGCTGGGCCTTGGACCTTACTGGGTTTATAGCCCAGCTGGCACTAGTCATTGTGTCAATGACTAGGCACAGCGCCATTTCCACCTGCTTTTCAGTCGACCCCACCATCAGGATGTCATCGATGTAATGGATGACCAAAATTTCTGTGGGGCCTTGGGATGGTTGAAGGTCAAGCCCCACCCACTGGTGGCATATGGCAGGGAAACTGAGGTATCCCTGTGGAAGTACAGTACAAGTATACTGTAGGCCATTCCCTTTGAGTGCAAATTGGTCTTGATCTTCATCCCGCAAGAGGATTGAGAAAAAGGCATTAGCCAAGTCAAGAACAGCATGCCACCCTCAAGTATGGGGTGCCACTATCTATCTCGGGGATGGTGATGATAACTGGCACCACGGGGTCCAAGGGCGGAACCTCAGCATTCAGCCTGCAATAGTCCACTGTCCGTCTCCATGCCCCAGAGTCCTTTTTGACTGACCGAAGCAGGCTGTTAAATTGTGACAAAGTGGTGTGAAGCACTCCGACTTGCACTAAGTTCGGAATTAACAAAGCAATGTCCTTTTTTCCCAGCTGGTATGCAGCACTGCTATTGCTGAAAAACCCACTGGGGCTTGGGTAACTTAGGTGGCAGGCACGAGTCACACTCCTACACTTATGGCTCAAATTCTTTGCTGTGAGGGGCATACCCCCTGAGGAGGTGGTGACATTCTGTGCCACAAGCAGCCAAAAGTCAATGCCCATATGCACTCAGCTATGGCAACCATGGTGACCAGCACCTGAAATGTCCCAAAGGACCCCAGGCACATCAGGCACATAAACAACACAAGTAGATAAGCACCATGAATCATCATCCTCACCCCCAAATCCCCCAATGTCGTCAGTTTAATCTTTAGCCCTACAAAGGCCTGGAAAAACTGTCATGTGGGCCCTAGTATCTAAGAGCCCTGGAAAAGTCTGGACTCCCTTCCTTTTCCCTTTTATCTCGACAGAATAGAGCCAGTGGTCTCCAAAGGGGACACGGAAACCTTGGCCACATCCCTAACTGTGCCATTTGCCAGAGACATTTGGATCTGCAATGTGCCCTTATCAAACAGACGCCCCATCCAGGTAGCATGGGATTTTCCAGGCTTCTGTCCGTGTCCGTGCTTCAACTTTTTAATTTCTCCCTCAGAGAAGACCTCACTTCAACAGTTTTGTTTTCAGCAATGTCATCAGTTGTTTGGCGCTGCATGCAAATGGGTCTTATTTGAGGTTAGCAAGTGACCTGGCCAGGTGGAGCTTCCTGCACACGGCCCTTCTACTTCCCCCAGTCACTGTCTGCAACCCCTGGAACACCATGGGAGCTGATGGGTGGCGCGGGAGTGCAAGGGTGGCCAAAAGACTGGCTATAGCGTCCCTGCTCTTCTTAGGACCCGCCTCTCATCATGCTGTCCTCATCCATTGCACCAACTCATCCCTGTTAACAGGGAGATTATCTACATCCCATTTGTCCCCATGTGGCCAGAGGGTAGCCAGCACCTCAGTCAGCATCTCTCTCCCTGGAGTGCTGGCACCACCCCGGGCAATGGGGCTGACATGGATACGTGTGGCTGCAAGGAAGATGGGAAAGTGAGCATTTCGCTTTTCTATTCTCTACAGTGGAGGTAAGTAAAAAAGGAGGGATTTGTGGTTGGCACTTGGTTCACAAGCCAACAGTGTCTGTCCCAGAAGAACATAAAGCAACGTTCATTGCAGCTTCGTATACGATAGCAAACCTACTACTCATCATGAGATGTGCCAATATGCTTATTTAATTCAGCCAGGAACACACCAGTGGGTGGACAAGTTGGCTTTATGTTTGTTGCAGGGAGAGGGTACACCCACCATGGGGAACCATGAGGTGTCACAAGGGTAAGGGGGTGTCAGAATCTATTATGGGATCTGGGCTTTGGATGGGTGGTTTGGGGGAGGGCCTAATGAAGCCGGGTTCACTCTAGATTGGATGCTGTCAGAAAGCAGAAGCAATTCTAAGATTGAGCATCTCAATAAATTTTATCTTTTGGGAGGACAAACTAGACCAAGGATAAACTCCAAGGGGTAAAGAAGGAGCAGGCACTCATTAAGCCAAGAGGGGCATGTTTGGCATTGTGTGGGAGGCACAGTGACCTGTTGTTTTTATCTGTGTCTAAACAAAATTAGGAAAGGCCTTGTTTTGTCTCACTTTACCATGGTCCCAGAGAAACCTCCTTTGAAGATAGCATTCTGTGATTCGTTTATGTTCCAAAGAATAACGTGGCCCACCTGTGAGTGCCACCCAGCTCCCAGATGTCAGGGGCTGTTTTGTTTTTAGTTCTCAATCCATTCAATGCGACATTATACGGCCATCATTTGGAAAGAGTCAAGAGTTTCAGTGGCTGATATTAGAAAACGTCTAGCTTACACTGAGTTTGGAGAAATGGACACAGAACATAAGCCCTCATTTTAAAAAACAAATATGTATGTTGATAGGTATACGTCTGTTTATGGGGAGAAAAAAATCTGGTTATCTTCAAGGGGAAGGATTCTAGGTGCACTTTTTTTCTCTTATTTTCCTTTATACTATTTTTACTTAGTTTCCAGAAACATATGTTTAAAAATTGCTAACTATAATATATTTTAACCAGAAAACATAAAAGAAAAAACTCTTAACACTAAAACATGCCTCCTCACCTGTCGAATCCTCCTCAGTGCTGGCGTTAAATCTTAGGCTCTGGGAGTCGGAATGACTCAGGTGCCGAACTCTTCGGCCCTTGTGCTCGCTTTGAGATAGTGGAAAATTCAACTTCTCTGAACCCTGGTGTTTTCACTTCCAAAGTAGGGATGATAATAACTTCAGTGAAAAGTTTAAATGAGAGACGAGCGCTTTTCCATGAGGACAAGCTTCCCCTTTGTCTCTCGCAAGCTGTCAAACCATTGGTCCCACAGGGTCCGGGGCAGGGGCTGGTCCTTTCGGTCCTCATTGTCCCTCCCAGTCATTCTACCTCGTCCATTCTTTAAACTCTCGGTTTTAGCCTCACATCGTCGGATTATAGTAAACATTATCCCCTTTCAATCATCTAGTGTCCCCCAAGCAGTCATTCCCTGTTAATATCTTGACGATTGTGTCTCCTCGCTTGGTCCCTTTCCAACAATACTCCCGTCATCATTGAAGGCAGCTCGACTTCAGGGAGTCCTGTCTATAGATCACCTTCCTGGAGGACTCAGGGAAAAGTAACGAGACCCCCAGTGTGGGAATCCACGTTCCCACCCAGGAAGTGGGGACCGTGGGATTCTTCCCGCTCAGGCATTTTGGGAAGTGTAGTCAAAGAGCTTCCTTTAGCCGCCACACTTCTTCCCGGAGCGTGAGACCATGGCCGCCTTCTCCTTCGGCATTCTGGGAAGCGTAGTCCAGACGCTCTGTGTGGTCCCTTGCACTTCCGCTCAGGAAGGCGGCTCTAGTGAATTCTGGGAAGTGTAGTCCGGAAGCTCCGTGGGCTCGCCGGCGCGTCGCCCCCGGAGTGTGAGGTCGCGGCTGTGTTTGCAGCAGGGTTGTGCGTTGTTTTCGCGTCTCGCGGGCCACTCCGAGTTTCCTGGGTCTGCGCTTGGACCCGCAACGCCCGGCCGTCGAGTTAGGGGAGAACGATCCTGGGCGGAGAGCGAGGTGTGGAGGGCGCGGGCGGCGGGGCGCGTTCCTTCGGCGGAGCCTCTGAGTTCGGGGCGGTGTTCGCATGCCCGGGCGGGGACCGGCTCGGGTAGTGTGTCGCCTGGGTTGAGCGTTTCGGGGGCTCTCGGCTCGCCCCGTCCGCTTCCCTGCGCATTCCGCACGCGGCTCTCCCCCCTCGCATTGGGGAGTCACTTTCTCTGTGTCTCCCGTTGCTTTTCTTTAAAGTGAGGGTATTAGGACCTTCCTAACAGAGTTGTTTTGGGAATTGGAAGAGGTGATACAAATAGAAGTTTTTAATACAGTTCCTGGCACGTGGTGAATGGTGTTCCCTCCTTGTTGGGATTCATTTCCCGAGGGGCGGTCCGTCCCCGGGTTAGGGTCACTGATCCAGCTGCGGTGACCCTTGCCCTTTTCTCTGATCCCTGCGGGACGCTGGAAAATCCCGGACCCCGTCTCGCCTCGTTTTTAGGAGGGTGAGCTTGCACGGAGGGAGGCCAGGCCTTAACTTTTGTCGAGGACCGTGACGCAGTCCTGGCCTTTCACAGCATCCTTTCCTTCCCCAGCCTGACTTCTCCCAGAGCTCCGTGTGAGCGGGACTCAGCGTGTTTCTTTTACAGCGATGTTCACATCAGGTGTGAGAGAGATGTGTGGGATGTGAAGTCGAGCGTGGGTCTTGGTAATAATTAGTCCTTAACTGCTACCTTCAAGGGTGAGGGCTTTAAACAAATAAATACATCATGCCACACCGTGGCTCTGTGAAGAAGTATTGATTTTTTTTCTTTTCTGTAAATTGAGATTAAGACCCGAGGAGGGCACGTTATTTGCCCGTTGTCACCCACGTGGTAAGAGTTGATCGGCGGTGGGAGTTAGGCAGTCTGAGTGCAGAGCTGGAGTTCAGCATCTCGGTGTTCCCTCCTTAAGGCGCGGGAGCCAGCTTGCAATGGGCCGGGCGGTTAGGACTTGGCCGGGGGACCCTTAGAAGCAAGGCTCGTGGGCTTGGACTTTTCCATGAGTTTTTTAAAACGTTGCCAACTATTTTGTTTCTCTTATTACAAATAATATTTCTTATTCTTATAGAAGCATATCATTGCAGAGCATTCAGAAATTACAGAAATATGAGAGAAAATCTTTTTAAAATTCTACCCATTTATCCAAAATGTAAGGATAGCAACTGTTAAGCTTCTCGTGCATTTTTGTTTAGTGGTTGTTTCTGTATATTTGCTTATGAACATTTTACAGAATTTTTATCATGCTTTTCTTAATGGTTTTCCCCTGATGCGTGTTAACTATGGAACTTTGCAAACACTGCTCTCCCTCCTTTCTTTTCTTTTCTTTCTTTTTTTCCTTCTTCTCCCCAAAGCTCCCCAGTACATGGTTGTATATTTTAGTTGTAGGTCCTTTTAGTTGTGGCATATGGGACGCCACCTCAGCGTGGCCTGATGAGCAGTGCTAGGTCCGCGCCCAGGATCCAAGCCGGTGAAACCCTGGGCTCCCGCAGCGGAGCACACGAACTTAACCACTGGACCATGGGCCCGGCCCCCTTATTTTTCTTCTTGTCATTTCTATGACTGTTGCCTGATTTTTAACAACTTTTTATTTTATATAATTTTAGATGTACAGGAGAGTTGCAAAAATAGTATAAAGAATTCTCATATACTCTTTACCCAGATTCACCAATGGTTTATGTTTTGGCTGTCTGCTTTGTGGATTCGTCAGCCGAATAAGACCAGGAATATACTGTGTTCAGTGGCAGCTTATTTTAGCTTTCTGCAGGAAGGAAGCCACGTACCCTGGATAATAAGGAGATGTCTTGCTAGGAGGCATTTTGGAGAGGCTGATTATAGAATTTTAGCATTACATACTTGCTAATGTTAGATGTTATACTAGATAATAATGTTATCTATTAGGTAGTAGATACCTACTAAGTTATTACTAATAGTAGTTAATAGTGTTACCTTTTACATAATGCTAGGTAACACATCATTAGGTAACATACTATTATATAATCCATAATCCTGTATTTATTTTGTTCTGTTTTTCATTTAAAGTCCTTACAATTGGTTTCCCCGCATTTCAAAGTGCAATTTTATGCATTGTCTTAAGTTGTATACTTGTTTATAACCATTTTATGGAATTTTTAGCATACTTGTCTTAATGTTCTTCTCTAATGCAAAATGATTCCACAGCCTTTGTCATTTTTGTTCTTGATTTTTTCTTTTTTGAAAGGTTTTATTTTTTTCCTTTTTGTCCCCAAAGCCCTCCAGTACATAGTTGTATATTCTTCGTTGTGGGTCCTTCTAGTTGTGGCATGTGGGACGCTGCCTCAGCGTGGCTTGATGAGCAGTGCCATGTCCGCGCCCAGGATTCGAACCAACGAAACACTGGGCTGCCTGCAGCGGAGCACGCGAACTTAACCACTCGGCCACGGGGCCAGCCCCTGTTCTTGATGTTTTTGAAAAGTACAGAGGCAAGTTATTTTGGAGAAAATCCTTCATTTTGGGTTTATCTGATACATTCCATGTTTAGTAATTAGTAATAATATTAATAATAACTTAATACATTAGTATATAATCTGTTACACGTATAAGTAATAACTTAATGTATTAGTAATAAAATTAGGATTAATTTAATAGATATCTAATATCTAATAGATAAAATTATTAATTAGCATAATGTTTAATATTAGCAAGTATGTAGTGCTAAAATTCTATAGTCAGCCTCTCCTAAATCCTTCTTAAGCATTGTTGGCAGAGATTCCACAGAAGTGGTGAGGTGTCTTTGTCATGGCAACATAATAGGAGTCCAAGGCTGTCAGTTTGTCCCTCTATTGGTGAACTCAGTTTCATTCATTGGGCTAAGGTGATGTCTGTCAGATTTCTCTGTTATAAAGTTAGTATTTTTTTTTTAACTAATAAAGTTTTTTATGGGGAGATGGATTTACTAGGGGACATTCTACCGTAAAGACAAGCTTCCTCTTCTCTCCCCTTATTCATTCATTCAAATATAAATATTATATCAGCATGGACTCAGAATCCATAAATTAGTTTTGCTAATTTAAATGACACATAGATTAACAAACATTTATTTTTACCATCTTGAGGTATATTGAACATATCACAGAATTCACCTGTTCCAGGTGTACAAATTAGTGATTTTTAGTAACTTCACTGAGTGGTGCAAGTGTTACCTTAATTCGCTTTAGAACATTTTCGTTTCCCTGGTTGGGTTCCTCATGCCCATTTACAGTTAACCCCGTTCTCTCCCAGATACCCGGGCAACCACTAACCTACGTTCTGTCTCCGTAGATTTGCCCATTCTGGACAGTTCATATAAATGGAATCTTCCCCTCTGTAGTCTTTTGTGACTGGTCTTTTTGCTTTCCACACGTTTACAAGGTTCATCCATGTTGTGGCATAATCAGTACTTCATTCCTTTTAATTGTTGAATAATATTCCATTGTATGGATGTGCCACAGTTTTGTCTGTTCGTTCCTACATAGGTTGACATTTTATCTGTTTCCGGTTCCAGGTTATTATGGGTAATGCTGCTGTGAACATCCGCGTGCGCATTTACCGTAAGCATCCGTGTAGGGGAGCAGCATCCCAGGCCACACTTGCCTGTCTTTTTTCTGCCCTCTAGGCACTCCGCCAGGCACAGTTCTGCCCTCCTGGGGTCTGCGTAACTCAGGACTCTGCCTGTCCCCAGAAGCAGGAGGAACAATGAGCACATTCACGGTGAGTAGGGCTCTGAAAATCCCATCTCACTCCTCAGATTGTCACACGTTCTTCTTGGGACAACTCCAGCAGAGCAACAGGCAGTCGAGGACCTGTTTGGCTCCAGGGTCTTCCTTTGTTCCATATGAGTTTACTTTGCCCTTGATTGTAGTTTTTGTTTTATTTTGTTATTATTTATTTTATGGAGTAGAAAAATTACTAGAAACGAACAATTCTCCCACTTTATTACCTCCCTGCTGACAAATTAGCTGCACTTTTCCCTCATACTCTTTTCCTCACGTGCATAACTGTGTTTCTACTCATGATATGCATCTAATTTTAACTTGTGCCCTTTTTTTGTGTGCATATATAACATTCGCTTTTTATGTTTACATAACATTCCCATTGAATTGATCTGCCTTGTTATTTTTAACTACTTCCCACTCACGGACATTGAGGTGGTTTAGGAATTTTACTGTTTGAAGCCACACCACAGTGACAGCTTTCCCACATAAAACCTTTTTCCCTAAAATCAATTCTGAAAACAATCTGCTGATATGTTTTCCTCAACAGACCGTGAGCTCAGTAGTGAAAGAGAACGTTTGATATGTGTCAAGCTGGCTGTGCCCTAGGTAGGAAACCCGAATCCAAGCACAGCGCAGTGGGCACTCGCTGCTGCTGCTCACAAGAACTGTTGGAGGTTTCCACACAAAAAGAGCTAGATTCTTTCTTCCCAAATAATGGAAAGAAAGTCTGCCGTTATATAATCATAATTTTAAACCTACTTATTTTTGACATTTTTATTTTCATTTGCTATTATTTTTAAATAATCAGAGAGGGAAGTAGGCTCTACCTAAAGAGTCGCAGCTTGTGTGTAGTTTATTTATTGGTCTTTTTTGGTTCTTTTATGTATTAACTAATTTGACCGACGTAATAGGTAGCCTTAGTTTAAAACGTCCAGCGGTACTAGACGATTTGCTAGTAACTTGCCTTTCCTTGCTGCATTTACCCCTCAGAGCAGCTGAATGAGGAGTTTTGGGGGTTTTTTTTTGGTGACGAAGATTGGCCCTGAACTAACACCTGTTGCCAACCTTCCTCTTTTTGCTTGAAGAAGATTATTACTGTGCTAACATCTGTGCAAGTCTTCCTGCATTTGGTATGTGGGACGCCAACACAGCATGGCTTGATAAGCAGTGTGTAGGGATCTGAACCTGCAAACCGTGGGCCGCCAAAGCAAAGCACACAAACTTAACCACTACGCCACTGGGCTGGCCCCTGAATGAGGAAATTTTGGTCTCATCTTATCTTAAACACATGAACCATGAGAAACCTGCTTGGGTTCATACAGGAGGCCAAGGGTCAGGACTGTTGGGCGTTCTGCTCAAGTGAGAGAGAGAGACGGGAAGAAAGACAAAAAGAGTTCATTTTGAGACTGTGCCCTGTGGTGTGGTGTCTGGAGAGCCCTTTTGAGGGATGATTGCCATAGATGGTGCTCCTCCTCCCCGACCCGCTTCCCAGGGTGCATCTCTTCTCTTCCTGTCATGGCGCCTCCTTGGGTGCCCTGAGATGCCCAGCATTCTGGGCACACAAGACAGCAGGTAGCACAGTCGTTGCATAAAACCTTTACATTTCTCTGTGGCCAAAGACACCTCACACGGTGTCAGCAGAAAGAATAACAAGCTGGGGCAAAAATATTTACCACACAGCAGCCCGCCAAAAAGACAGAATCCATAAGAGGAATCTTATGCACAGGAGAAAGAAAAAAATTCAACGGAGTGTGAATAAGGACATGGACAGGCATGCTAAAGGGAGAAATATAGGTGGTTAATAAACATCAGAAAAGGTAATTGTGTTAATTTTTAATCAAATAAGTGGGAGGACTGAAATATTCTTCCAAATCAGAGTCCCAAAGCCATGGGAAAATTTCTGACCTGCTCTTGGCCATCGTATGGAGAATCGGGGTATGTGCTTCTCTTGAAAGATTGGGGAAGTAGGGAGAAGATTGGAAAGAAAAGCTGCCACTATATGATCATAATTTCAAGCCTACTTATTTTTGACATTTTAATTTTTACTTGCGGTTATTTTTAAATAATCAGGGAATAAGATCTACATTAAATGATGTCATTTGCACAGTGGATTATAATGAGGAAAATATGTCAAATTACGTGTTTTTTAGAACAGATGAATATAGATAATCAGTTCCCTGGAATAATACGCAGCCGCGAAATGAGATGAAATAGATATTGATAACGATAATGTGAAGAAATAATAATAGCTGATGTTTATTAGGTGCTTATTCTGTGCCACACACTGTTCCAGATGCTATAGATATTTCCTTGTTTAATCCTTGAAAAAACCCTGTCATGTAAGGACCGTTATACAGAGGAGAGACTCGGGCACATAGGCGAACTTGTCTGAGGTCACACGGCTAGTAAGGGACAGACCCTCGGGAATGGCACTGAGGCAGGTGGGGTCCAGAGCATGGCGCCTAATGCTGCAACTAAGAGATGTGGTGTGTGCCTTGAGGTTACATAGGATGAACGACACAGCTGTCCCACACAGCTTACCCAAAGCTTCTTAGTTTGGAAGACATTAAAGAATGGTGATAGCATCAGGGTTCATGTGTGTGAGGAGAAGGCGGGTGCTATCAGATACATTTCGACTAAATTGCTAATTTTTTTGGTGAGGAAGATTGGCCCTGAGCTAACGTCTGTGTCAGTCTTCTGCTCCTCTATTTTGTATGTGGGAAGCCACCACAGCATGGTTTGATGAGCGGTAGGTAGGTCCATGCCTGGGATCCAATCTTGCGAACCCCAGGCCACTAAAGCAGAGCACACAAACTTAACCACTACACCACCGGGCCAGCCCCTCAGCTAAACTGATAAATGCTTCTGACAGCAATTGGCAGTATTCATGGAAAAGTAAAACAGGTGTAGCCCAGGATGCATATGTAGGGTTCTTGGGGGTTGCTTGTAGTAGACTCAATGAGGGCCCAAAATAAACATACAAGGACTGATGTCATTGCCTGAGGAACATGAGTGTGTGGTTTTGGCAGGATAGAAGGAGAAAGGCTGAGAAGTCTACAAATTAAGTCCCTCAAAATCTGAAACCACTTCCCACCCATCCTCTCCACCCTCTCAGGGCTGGCCCTTTTCAAGTGGCCATTGATTGTAAGATGTGCTTGGTGTTGCAGGAGCCGGTGACATTCAAGGATGTGGCTGTGACCTTCTCGGAGGAGGAGCTGGGGCTGCTGGACCACACCCAGAGGCAGCTGTACCGGGACGTGATGCTGGAGAACTTCCAGAACCTGCTGTCTGTGGGTGAGGACAGGCGCCCTCTGTGCTCAGTGTCAGCTCCCTGGATTGTCCGTGGGGTTTCAAGGCTTTGAATGGTCACCTGCGTTTGTGGACCTGACTTTTGTCCTGACAGCTTTTAATGAAATAAAATAAGATAGAAGATATCAGTTTGTTAGGAAGAATGGAACACGTGGCAGCAAAAACTCTGGCCAGTTGTGTGCGTGATGTAAGAACCAGCGGGAGGAGATTTAATGAAAACAGACATTGGTTAGAAATAGGTTTTTGTACTACGTATTTATGCATGTGTGTCTGGGTCTTGAAATATTGGTATTTCTTCAGATAGGTCATGTGTGTACCAATGTTTGGAAAACACTCCTTTTGATTAATGGATCCTTGAGCAGGAGGAATCCAAATTTCTGGTAAATTGTACTGTTAGTGTGTTTATTTTAAATATATGACTTTGCATCTTCACGGGGCATCACCCCTTCAAACATGACATGTTCCACCCCCATACTGGTCGCGCTGCTCCCACTCTTCCTCTCCTATGGTCTCTTCTCCACGTAGCAACCAGAGCGATCCTTAGGAAGATAAGTCAGATCGCCATTCCTCTGCTCAAAACCCTTTTAGGCTTCTTCTTTTTCTTTTTTTTTGTTTTGAGGAAGGTTAGTCCTGAGCTGACATATGCTGCCAATCCTCCTCTTTTTGCTGAGTAAGACTGGCCCTGAGCTAACATCCGTGCCCATCTTCCTCTACTTTATATGTGGGACGCCTACCACAGCATGGCTTGCCAAGCGGTGCCATGTGCGTACCCGGGATCCAAACCGGCGAACCGGGGCCACCGAGAAGTGGAACGTGTGAACTTAACCGCTGCGCCACTGGGCTGGCCCCTTCCTACTTTTCTTAAAACTTCTTCCAGTGGCTCCTAGATCCTTCATGGTCTGCTCTGCATCCGCAGCCTCTCTGAACACGTCTCCTGTCCTCCCTCTCGCTTTGTCTCATCTGCTCACGTTGTCCTCCCCACTGTTTCTCACACCCGCAGGGATGCTGTATTGCCTGTTGTTGCCATAACAAATCACCTCAGACTTCATGGCTTAGAACAACACACAATGGGGCCAGCCCAGCAGCCTGGGGTTCGCCGGTTTGGATCCTGGGCACGGACCTATGCACCACTTGTCAAGCCATGCCATGGCAGGCGTCTCACACATAAAGTAGAGGAAGAGGGCACGGATGTTAGCTCAGGGCCAGTCTTCCTCAGCAAAAAGAGGAGGATTGGCGGCAGATGTTAGCTCAGGGCTAATCTTCCTCAAAAAAACAAAAAACACATTGATTCCCTTGCAGTCTGTAGGTCAGGAGTGTGACGTGGTTCTGACTGGGCTAACATCAAGGTGTCGGCCCAGTTGCATTTCTTCTTGGGGGCTCCAATCTTTGTCTTTGCCCTTTCAGCTTCTAGAGATTACCCAGATTTCTTAGCTGGTGGCCCCCTTCCTCCGTCTTCACAGCCAGCCACATCCCTTCTGTCTGCCCCTTCCACGGTCGCCTTTCCCTCTTCTGCTCGTCGTCTGCACCCCTCTTCCCCTGCACCCCGCTTCCCCTTCAAAGGACCCTTGTGACTGCATTGAGCCCACCGGATGGTAGAGGTTGGTCTTCCGTTTTAAGATCAGCTGATAAGTGGCCCTAATTCCGTATGCGCCCTTAATTCCCTTTGCCATGTAACCCAACACAGTCTAGGCTCCACAGGTTCATTCCTTGGGGGACCATTATTCTGCCTCCTACAGATGCTTCTGCCTCGGAGCCCTTACTTGCTCTCTCTGCCAGACATACTTTTTCACCTGAAATCCTCCTGCTCCCTCCCCTACTTCATTCAGGTCTCTGCTCAGTTTCACTTTCCCGAGAAAGGCCTTCTTTGCCCACCCTCTGTAGAATACCATCCACTCTTTACTCTCCTCATTCTGCCTTTTATTGTGTCTCTTTTTTTTTTCTTAGATTTTATTTTTCCTTTTTCTCCCCAAAGCCCCCTGGCACATAGTTATATATTTTAGTTGTGGGTGCTTCTAGTTGTGGCATGTGGGACGCCGCCTCAGCGAGGCCTGACGAGCAGTGCCATGTCCGCGCCCAGGATCTGAACCAGCAAAACCCTGGGCTGCCGAAGTGGAGCGCGTGAAATTAACCACTCGGCCACGGGGCCGGCCTCTCCTATATTTTTGTTTGGCTTAGTGCCTCTCTCTCGGCACTGGAGTGGGATCCTCAGGAGTGAGGAATTTTGTCTCTTATTGCTTCGTCCCCAGTGCCCAGAATAATGTGCCCTGTGGAGGTGTCTGTAACTATTTGTTGACTTAGTGGATGTGTTAATGGATGGGAGACCTCAGTGTCTCCTTGGTCATGGGGATACCCACAGGTCATGTGCAAACCAGAGCGAATGAAGGATGCTGCAGACCTTTTTTGTCTTCTGATGAATGTCTATCCGGTTATCATCTATTTCAGTTACTTTCTTAGGTGCCCTTGGCATGAGTGTGTGTGTGTGTGTGTGTGTGCGTGCGTGCGTGAGCACTTGACCCGAATCCCAGGGAAGCTCGTAAGCATTGTGGCTGAGACCACACTGAGGAACATGCCTTCCCTGTGGCTCTTCTGGAGACTTCTCTAGGGGAGCGTGTTCATTTCTGGGGAGAAAACTTTTGGAATGAGGATTCTGATATCTAACTCTCAGATAGGATCTCCACACAAGGGAAAAGTTCTGTTTCCTACAGCGTCAGCCAGTACCCAGGTTGACAAGCCGCCTTTCCCTGGAGGGTTTGCCATCTGCAGCCCCTTCACCTCTTTCAAGGGGCCCGTCGATGTCACTGCCCCCAGACTTCCCCTTCCCCGTCCTTGAGGGGGAAGATTTAAGATGAGACTGACATGAGACACGCACCCGAAGTTTGTCTGTATCTCTGTCTCAAAAATCGGTTGTGCTTTTGTTTTCTCCAAATTTAGCCCTTCAGCAAGTGTTAAAGAATATAGATTTCGTACAATTTTTCTCTTGATTTCTATAAAGACTTGGTGTTTTTCAACTAGTGAACATTGTAACCTACAAAGGATTAGGAAACTTCCCACTCAAGATTGTCACACCCTCAGAGAGACCTTCTCCCCCTCACACAGCTATTTTTAAGGGCCGATTTGTAGATATAACCATATTTGGGAGAACCTGGTTCTCCTGAATGCTTATTACAAGCTTTTCAATTCATATCACAGCTTACTAGAGGGCTGGAGTTTTCAATTTGAAAAACTGTCGTGATGGGCTATTTCATCTCCATCCACAGTTTTCCCACAGTCTTGTCAAAGAGTCGGTCCAGAAGCTCCAGGGAACCAGTGCTGGGATGCTCGCCATCTCTGGTTTTCTCATTACTGTTATGCGGGCTGTCCCCCTTTCCCTGGTCCAGCTTCTCAGCTTCCCAGTGAAACGACAGTTTCCTCTCCCTTCCCTGTTTCACATAACTTACTCGGAAAAGAGATTTTCCTTCTAGGACTTGGCTTAAACTCTCTCCAGAAAAGTCAAACTGGGATTCATCTGTTCACTCAGTGTGCATGGGTTGGGTACTCACCACGCTCCAGGCACAGTTCTGAACAGTGTTAGAAAGCAGGAAAGCGGAAAAGGTGTTTGACGTACTAAGTGTAAAATGCCTCCCTCTTTGATGCTGCATTGTGCTGGGAAAGACAGACGTTAAACAACAAATGAGGGGCCAGCCCAGTAGCCGAGTGGTCCAGTTCTCGCACCCTGCTGCGGCGGCCCAGGGTTGGCCAGTTCGGGTCCCGGGCACGGCCCTACACATGGCTCATCAAGCCACACTGGGGCGGCGTCCCACATAGAACTAGAATGACCTACAACTAGGATATACAACTGTGGACTGGGGTTTTGGGGAGAAAAGAAAAGAAAAAAAAGAGCAAGATTGGCAACAGATGCTCGCTCAGGGCCAGTCTTCCTCACCAAAAAGCATACTTAAAACGAACAAACAAGAGACCAGAAGATTTAGTGTGTCGCATGGGAAAAACCTAAGAACCTAAACAAGGAGTGTGGACGTTGCCAGAGGCAGATTGAGTGGAGACAAGATTTATTATTTTACATTGGGTGGTAAAGAGGCCTTGCTGTGGGCTGCCATTGAGCAGGGACTTGAAAAACATGGGGAGCCCCCCATGTGTCTGTCTGGGAAGACTTCCAGGAGAATCTGACTCCCATTCTAGGGCAGGCTTTCAGAGTTTACACCGTGACCTCCTCTTTTCCTTCTCCTAGACTCTGTCTCCATTGTAAAAGATTATCCTCCACTTTTTCACCTTTTCTTCTGGAGATCTGAATTACACTTGGGTTATCATAATGTCTACTGCATCAAAAGAGGAGGCAGCTTTTCATTGACTGTTCCTACAGGGAGGGGAGTGAATTTCTCCTTTGGAAAACTTTTTCAGAAGTGTTTTCTTCTTTTAAAAGAGACTGTTTTTTTAGAGCAGTTTTAGATTCCAGCAAAATTGAGAGAAAGGTACAGAGATAGCCCATAGACCCCCTGCCCCACCTCGCACCCACATCCTCTCACATCATCAACATCCCCCCAGACTGGTGCCATTTGATTCAGTTGATGAACCTGTGTTAACACGTGGGTGTCACCTGGAGTCTGTGGTTCACATTAGGGTTCACTCTTGGTGGTATACATTCTACGGGTTTGAACAAATGGACAATGCCATGTGTCCCCCATTACAGTATCATACAGAGTATTTTCACTGCCCTAAAAATCCTCTGTGTTCCACCTATTTATTCCTCCCTCTCCCCTAACCCATGGCAACCACTGATCTTTTAGCCATCTCTGTAGTTTTGCCTTTTCCAAAATGTCATATGGTTGAAATCATATAGTATGTAGCCTTTTCAGATTGGCTTTTTTCACTTAGTAACATGCATTTAAGGTTCCTCCATGTCTTTCATGGCCTGGTAGCTCATTGTTTTTTAGCACCAAGTAATACTCTGTTTTCTGGATGTGCACAGTTTACTTATCTGTTCACCCACTGAAGGACTTCTTGGATGCTTCCAAGTTTTGGCAAGTATGAATAAAACTGTTATAGACTTCGGTGTGCAGATTTTTGTGTGAACAGAAGTTTTCAGTTCATTTGAGGAAACACCAAAGAGTGTGACTGATGGATCAAATGGTAAGAATATGTTCAGTTTCGTAAGAACCACCAAACTGTCTTCCAAAATGGCTGTACCATTTTGCATTCCCACCAGTAGTAAATGAGAGTTCCGCTTGCTCCACATCCTCACCAGCATTTGCTGTTGTCAGTGTTCTGGATTTTGGCCATTCTAATAGATGTGTTGTGGTATTTCATTGTTGTTTTAATTTGCATTTCCCTGATGATATATGATGTGGAACATCTTTTTATATGCTTATTTGCCATCTATATATCTTTGATGAGGTATCTGTTAAGGTCTTTGGCCCATTTTTAAATTGGGTTATTTGTTTTCTTGATGAGTTTTAAGAGAAGAATTTTTTAAACTTTAGTTGAAAACTTTATTGAAAAAGTAATCTCCAAATGTTTAGTTATCTTTATATAAATGTAGAAATTTTGGAATATCCCTAATGGTAAATCTTTTAGAAAACACATTTCTAAACTTCAATTATATTGTGATCAAAAGTTTGTAATAGTTGCCAACTCATTTAATGTCTGTCCACACAGAAAATAAGATTAGGTGTACATGTTGTGTGGAATTTCCATTGTGCAGGAGCACTTTAAATATATGGATATAAATAGTTCAAGGTATTTGTTATTAGAATATGTAACACGAACCCAAAATAAAAAGTTTCGATCATGTTATTTCTTAAAATTCTAGTTGACTCATGTTTTATTACGTACATGATTTTTGTAGCTGTATCGTTTATTATCTACATAACTTACTATCCAGGATTCTCTACTGACTTTGAAATTGAGTAGACATGTCCATATGTTAACAGTTTGAATCATATTGTCAATTTTTAAAATTAAGTCTTTGACTTCTAACTTGTACCTCACATAGGAGCTTAGTGGACTAATGGGTCTCATGCTTAGTGGACAGGAGCCAACTGGACCACCTCTTGGTTTCCATGGGCATGCAAACCAGAGAATGTGGTACACAATGGAAAAGGCAAACTGGCTTCATTTAGGTCCCATGCTCTCTCCTAAATGTGAAATCTTGAAAACACTGAACAAAACCTTCAGTTGTTCACATCTCTGCATTTTCTGTCCTTACAGGAGGCAAGATCCAAAGTAAGGTGGAGACTGTCTCAGAAGCAGGACCACATGAAGAGCTTTCCTGCTGGCAGATTGGGCAACAAATTGCAAGTGACTTAACTGAGTGTCAAGACTCCATGGTAAAGAGTCCTCAGTTCCCCAAACAAGGTTATTCACCTGGCCAGCTTGGGGCAGGACTATGTATGACTCAGACAGGCCAGAAACCTCACCAGTGTAATGAATGTGCAGAAACCTTCAGTGATGTCTCCAACTTTGATCTTCATCAACAGATACACTCAGGAGAGAAGTCTCATACATGTAGTGAGTGTGGAAAAAGCTTCTGCTATAGCTCAGCACTTCGTATTCATCAGAGAGTTCACATGGGAGAGAAACGCTATAAGTGTGGTGAGTGTGGCAAGGAATTCAGTCAGAGCTCACGTCTGCAAACTCATCAGAAAGTCCACACCATAGAGAAACCATTCAAATGTGAGCAATGTGGGAAAGGCTTCAGTCGCAGACCAACACTTACTGTTCATTGCAAACTACACTCAGGAGAGAAACCTTATAGTTGTGAGGAGTGTGGGAAGGCCTTCATTCACGCTTCACATCTTCAGGAACATCAGAGAATCCACACTGGGGAGAAACCATTCAAATGCGATATATGTGGTAAGAATTTCCGTCGCAGATCAGCACTTAATAGTCATTGCATGGTCCACACAGGAGAAAAACCGTACAAATGTGAAGACTGTGGGAAGTGTTTCACTTGTAGCTCAAATCTTCATATCCATCAGAGGGTCCACACAGGAGAGAAACCTTATAAATGCGAGGAATGTGGTAAGTGCTTTATTCAGCCTTCACAATTTCAGGCCCATCGGAGAATCCACACCGGAGAGAAACCATATGTATGTAAAGTGTGTGATAAGGGCTTCATTTACAGTTCAAGTTTTCAAGCCCATCAGGGAGTCCACACAGGAGAGAAACCGTACAAATGTGAGGAATGTGGGAAAAGCTTCAGGATGAAAATCCATTATCAAGTTCATCTGGTGGTCCACACAGGAGAGAAGCCCTATAAATGTGAGGTATGTGGGAAGGGCTTCCGTCAGAGTTCGTATCTTAAAATCCATCTGAAGGCCCACAGTGTAGAGAAACCTTATAAGTGTGAGGAGTGTGGACAGGGCTTCAATCAGAGTTCCCGACTTCAGATTCACCAGCTGATCCACACTGGAGAGAAGCCCTACAAATGTGAAGAGTGTGGGAAGGGGTTCAGCCGGAGAGCAGATCTTAAAATTCATTGCCGAATCCACACAGGAGAGAAACCATATAATTGTGAGGAGTGTGGGAAGGTGTTCAGTCAGGCCTCACATCTTCTGACCCATCAGAGAGTCCACAGTGGAGAGAAACCGTTCAAGTGTGAAGAGTGTGGAAAGAGCTTCAGTCGGAGTTCCCACCTTCAAGCTCATCAGAAAGTCCACACTGGAGAAAAGCCGTACAAATGTGAGGAGTGTGGGAAGGGCTTCAAGTGGATCTTGAACCTTGACATGCATCAGAGGGTGCACACAGGGGAGAAGCCATATAAGTGTGGGGAGTGTGGGAAGCACTTCAGCCAGGCCTCAAGTCTTCAGCTGCACCAGAGTGTCCACACTGGAGAGAAACCGTACAAGTGTGATGTGTGTGGGAAAGTCTTCAGTCGGTCTTCACAACTGCAGTATCATAGGCGAGTTCACACAGGGGAGAAACCGTACAAGTGTGAAATGTGTGGTAAGAGCTTCAGTTGGAGATCAAATCTCGTAAGTCATCACAAAACTCATGCTGGGGATACATTTTATGGAAGTGACAAGAGTGGTAAGAACATTAAAGAATTGTCAGAGGAAAGAAGTTCTACAAAATGATATGTTTTAAAAAGTGTGCAGCCTGAATTCTTACAATCATGAAGTCTCATAGGAGAGAAAAGATTTGTTCTGGTGTAGTTGGTGTTTAAGCAGTAAATGAGCATGTCTCAGTTTTCACCAGACCACACGGGAAATCCCTAGTAAGTGGTGCCATTAAGGTTTCATTTGGAACTTTGGCATTTGTCACAGGTCACATAGGAGATAGTACTTAGGAAGGAAAAGAGTTTGGTCTGGCTTTAACAAGTGTGTAATGATGAGTGTGCCAGAATTGACGTCCACTAGAATGTAAGCTCCATGAGGGCAGGACTTTGCTGCTGAATCTACACACCCTCAACGTTGACCAGCACTTGTTGGTGTGCTCTGCTCATTTGTTCAATAAACCAAAATGACAAAGGTACAGTATATGTAAATTGTATCCAGAGGAGGAAGTTTGCAAAATAAAATTAATTCAGGGAAATGAACATTTGTTGAAATGCAGAAAACCACTCGATATTATGGTGTGCAATATTAATGTGGTATTACCCTATTTCACTTGGCTCCTGTCCTCCCCACAGCCTGTCTTCTCAAGTTGGGTTCTTATTATTTGGGGCCCTGTCTAGTCCCCCTAGGGTTGTGTACAGTATCAGTTGAGCTATCTTAAGATTTTTCTGACAGTACAGACTGAAAAGAATTTATTAACTTTACAACAACAGATGCCTTGCACATTACACATTTGACTTTTTGTTTATCACTGTTAAGGCTGAGTTTACTGTAACACTTTGAAAGTGTCACTAGTAGGTATCAATGCCAAAAATTTTCTTAGTGGACTTCGAATTTATTATTGATTTCTAATTCTCTGCATTTCCATCCTGACTTTTGAAATGTTTGCCTCCTAATTACTTTTAGCATTTCTTTTAACAAAACTTCTCCAGTAGGGGCTATGCCGTATTCTTCCCCCACACTCATAAAACAAATACTCAAAAAACTTGTGGGAATTTGATAATTTTGTCAAATGTATTATTGAGGCAACTCTGACATTTATATGCTTTTCCCTATTGGGAGCAGTAAAGCATGGATTTGGGGAAGGAGTATATATCAGAATATGGGTTGTACATGTCTTTGATGTGGAAATCGTATAATTGCAAGTTGCGATTATTAGATTAAAATACCAAAAAGATGAGGACCACATTGATGTTGTCACTGAATTTAAGTGGACATAAGTGTATATCTGTGGGAATTTGAGTTTTGATATATTCTTATATTAACCTGAAGCCGTTAAAATTATGGCAGATATCTGTGATGACAGGAGAAATACATAATACAGACTTTGAGAGATCATAGGTAGTAGTCTCCATAGTGTAATCAAACATAAATCTGGGGCCGGCCCAGTGGTGGAGCAGTTAAGTATACACGTTCCGCTTCTCAGTAGCCCAGGGTTTGCTGGTTTGGATCCCGGGTGCGGACATGACACCACTTGGCAAAAGCAGTTCTGTGGTAGGCGTCCCACATAGAAAGTAGAGGAAGATGGGCATGGATGTTAGCTCAGGGCCAGTCTTCCTCAGCAAAAAGAGGATTGGCAGCAGATGTTTATCAGGGCTAGTCTTCCTCAAAAAACAAACAAACAAATCTTTGTGTGTGTGTGTGTGCACTCGTGTGAATGTGTGCACTCATAGCATGTGAAGGGATGCTCTTCCGTAGTGATTTTCCTTGGCAAGAAGTATTTCTTGGTATTTTTCCGTTTTATAATTTCATAAGTTATGTTCAGTTTGTCATTGGACATTGAATATTACCAAAGCAGTAAATTATTACAATAGAATTTGAAAAAGTACTAAATAATTATCCCTTGCAGGTAAGACCTCATGAATGAGTGTTCTATATGGTGACATGACATATAAGCTCCAAATGAAGGAATGAACTCTGGAAGCCAATTTCACAAACAAAAAATTCTCTGATGGTTTTGCATACCCACATAAACCGATGAGTTTGGACGGTTGTATCTTTGTAATTTATGCATGCTGTGCTTTGAGTATAAATCCACAACACGTGGAGGGCAAATCCTGGAGCTGGGAACAAAATGGGTCTCCATACATTGTGGAGGTATCAAAAAAGGTTGAAAAGGCATGCATGAGGAAAGAACAGCGTAATAGCAGTGCGCCCTCTGGATGTGGAACCAGTAGGATAAAGAGCAGGTTTGGATGCCATTCCATATCAGACATGATGGTGATATTTTCAGTGTCGTTCATTAAAGGACTTTACCCAGCAAATTATATCTAATTGGGAAGACAGGGTTCCACAACTGATTGTCTGGGCCGTATCTTCACAGGGTGCTAAGTACTTATTAAAGTGCATGCTGTCTCAATTTGTGTGGTGTATTATTCCCTAAAACTACCTCTACATTCTGTCCTTTGCTAGGAGTACTCACAAGACACTAGTCATATGACTGATCTGTTAACAGTGAAAGGATAGCAAGTAAAATGAGCAAAGAGGAAATGAACCTAGGATGAGTTCTGGAGGAGATGCGGTGTAAGCTTCCAAGAGCCCTCTTCCTATGGAATCACGATGTATGAAACTCCTTCGGCATTGAACTGTAATAACACATGTGAAAAGTCTACCAGAAAGGCCTGTTGCAGCCGCAGTGCTCTAAGTTTTTATTGGAGGCTCATCATGTAGGCACTCTCTGCCTAGTGTGTACCAAAATTAGAAACTCTCAGAAGGAAAATAGGTATTGAGCATAAGCCACGTTGTACACATAGCTTAGTCACCGTGAGCTGCTCTTACCAGGGAATGCTAGGAATCCTGCAACCCAAGTACCTGGATGCCAATCAAGAGCCAGCCTTGCAAGCAGGCCTTTCTAAGGAGAGTGGTCTCAGGTCTGTGTGAAAGTCCTCTACACATGACATCAGAAGTCCAGTGCCTCCATTTTCGTTTTATTTCTTTTTATTTTGCTGTCATAATTTACCATATTAGGTCCTCTTTCCTCAAAGCAAGGAAATTTGCAACAGAAAACTCAGTAAGTGAAACCAAAATGATTTGTTGTCCTCACAACCTGATAAGAAGACAGGTGTGGCTTACATCCACCCTCCTGGGGGACCCGAGCTCCATGTTGGTCACAGGAGAACCAAGGCGCCTGTGAGCTATGTGGTTTTTTGTTTGTTGTTCTTTGTTCACAGTCAAGAGAAAAGAGCTGTCTTATTTGTAGTATGTAGTTCTTGTCCCGAAGTGCCTGGGGCCTCTAAGCTTGGATCTCCTCCATAGTGAAGATTAATTCCCCAGCTCTCTATCTAGTTCCCCAAGCCTTTGTGGGGCCATTCTGTTTCAGCTTGCACTTTTCACCATGGACTTGACTTTCCTGTTCATCCTGGCCCCTGGCCATTTCCCTTTGTTAGCCCTAAGCTTGGCTGATGTGATGGTTAATTTTACCTGTCGACTTGCCAAGGGGTGCCCATATTAAACCTTATTTCTAGGTGTGCCTGTGAGGGTGTTTCCAGATCAGGTTAGCATTTGAATCAGTGAACTCTAGAGTAGATTGTCCTCCCTAATGTGGGTGGGCATCATCTGATCCGTTGAGGACCTGAATAGAACAAAAAGACAGAGGAAAGAGGCATTTGCCCCTTTTCTTTTCCTGCCAGCCTGCTTCAGTGGGGCCATCTCTTCTTCTCTGGCCCTTATACTGGAATTTAAACCATCAGCTCCCCTAGTTTTCACTTGGGACTTGGTCTGAATTATGCCACCAGCTTTCCTGGGTCTCCAGTTTGCAGACAGTAGATGATGGGACATCTCAGCATCTGTAATTGCATGAGCCAGTTCCTGGTTTTTTTTTTTTTTTTTTAAAGATTTTATTTTTTCCTTTTTCTCCCCAAAGCCCCCAGGTACATAGTTGTATATTCTTCGTTGTGGGTCCTTCTAGTTGTGGCATGTGGGACGCTGCCTCAGCGTGGCTTGATGAGCAGTGCCATGTCCGCGCCCAGGACTCGAACCAACGAAACACTGGGCCGCCTGCAGCGGAGCGCGCGAACTTAACCGCTCGGCCACGGGGCCAGCCCCGCCAGTTCCTGGTTTTTTGTGTGTGTTTGTGTATTCTGCTGATTTTGTGTCTCAGAAGAACCTTGACTAATCTAATACAGCTACATTTTAACACTTATAGGGGGAGTATCACGTATTACCATTTCTTCATGTTTGAAAAGATTCACAATGTTGTGCAATGATCACCACTATTTAGCCCTAGAGCTCTTTCATTTGCCTGAAAAGAATCCCCCTACACATTAGCAGTCACTCCTCATTCCCAACTCCACCCTCCCACCCCCAACCCCTGGGAACCATTAATCTACTTTCTATCTCCTATGGATTTGCCTATGGATTGTATTCTGCACATCTCATATAAATGGAATTGTCCCACATGTAATCTCGTGTCTGGCTTCTTTCACTTGGCATAGTGTCTTCAGGATTCATCTGTGTTGTAGCATGAATCAGGACTTCATTCCTTCATATTACTGAAAAATATGGCAGTGTATGGATATACCACATTATGTTTATCAGTTGATCAACATCAGGTTGTTTCCACTTTTGACTATTTGAATAGTGCTGCTGTGAACTCTTTTGTATAAGTTTTTGTGTAGACGTGTGTTTCCAGTTCTCTTGGGAATATTCTTAACAGTAGAATTGCTGTGACGTATGCCCACTGCTTTTGGAGTGCAGTTTTGGTGGTGTCAGTCTCACTGAGGTGTTCATGCCCTGATATTAGCAGTCTCCATCCGGGGAATGGAAACACTAAGACTAGGGCTCAATAACAAATGAACAAAGGTGGTCATTGCAGGCACTTTGCAAGATGATGGGGTGAAGTTGGCAATGGGAGGAGGAGAGAGGAGTACTACCCTTAGGTCGAGGCAAGTGGGGCCCCTGCTCCAGGTCCTGTGCCTCAAGGGTCCCCACAATTTGCAGTTTCTTCCTCAAAGTTTTTGAAATCCCCCTGCAGTACCTGTGGCTGGTTGCAATCAGCAATGCTGTCCAGGTGTGTGCCCCACCCAAGTGTGCCTGGACACTTGTGTGCCCCATTCCTGTTTATCTAGGGATGTCTTTGACTTCTACCCAATGTGTTCGGTTGACCCAATGCCCCAAGAAACTCCAGGATGATGCCCATGTTTTCCCAAGGCCCTGTGGCCAGTGTCAGCTCCAAGAGGGAAGCCTGGTGAGCAGATATGTCCTGGTGCTGGCACAATATTTCTTTGGCAGGATCACATTATATTGGGCTGCCGGAATGGTGCTGCCTCATTTATGGTGGGTGATTTACACTCACATAGGACACAAGGTAAAGAGTCGATCTTCTCACCCCACCTTTGGGCCTGTGAATTTGGTAACACACTTTAAATCAAAGTGTTTTTATTAACGTTTCTGCTTCGTACATTTGTAGTGTGCTCCATCTTGAGCCTTCATCTTCCCTATTGTAGTTTGATTAAAAATATGTTTTAGATGCTAATATTATGAACATTTTATCAAGTAATAATTATGTAGAGGCATTGGGCTGTGTTTCCAACATGCAATTAATCTTCATCTCTCTAAAGTCATGCTACTTTTCTCCCTATTTTGATTTTTTTAAATGGAGGCTTCAAGAGATGAAGTAAGTTGCCTGAGATCAGAAAGCTAACAAATGGCGGAGCTTGACTTAATCTCAGGTGTGCCCAACGGACGTCAGATCCTACAAGATCCATCGCCAGACTGCGCTGCCTCCTCCATCTGCAGGGATTAAAATGGCCCCCGATATATTTCTCTGATCCTGCCTTTATATGGTTCTTTTAGAATCATGTTCATGTTTCACAAACTCAAAAAAGGAATAAATAAAAAACATAAGAAAAAAACTTGAAAACAGAAACAAATAAGCCAAACAAGTGAATAGCATAATTACACAAGACAGAGAAACAAAAAGAACTACTTAACAAACTTTGGATCATGGCATTTGGACTATATGTTCTCAGGTTAAAGACAGAAAGAACTCTAAATAAATATGAACTATTAGTGAGTAGATTTCCTTTTTCCCGGAGGTATAAGTTAGAAATTCTGAGGGGCTGGCCCCATGGCCGAGGGGTTAAGTTCGTGCGCTCTGCTGCAGGTGGCCCAGTGTTTCATTGGTTCGAATCCTGGGCGCAGACATGGCACTGCTCATCAAGCCACGCTGAGACAGCATCCCACATGCCACAACTAGAAGGACCCACAACGAAGAATATACAACTAAGTACTGGGGGGCTTTGGGAAGAAAAAGGAAAAAAATAAAATCTTAAAAAAAAATAAATTCTGAATCTACCTTCTGTATATTCTAAGATGGAGCAAATAAGTAAATTTATCATTGCTAGGCAATAGTTACCAATATGTAAATGAGGAAGGATGGAATAAACCCTGTGGAAGTGGATTTGAATTGGAGATGTCATGATGACCCCATGATTTTTCTTTCTTTTTTAAATCAGGGGATAGTGTGAATGCAGTCCCCCATTACCACAAATTGTGCAGTCAAGTTTCTCAGATTTGCGGAAATTGCACGGGTCAGCATATCAGGAGGGGCAAGGGTGAGACTCACCCTAGGAAAACCACCTTCATTAACATGGTACCTCTCCTAACTCATGGATTTTAAAAATACATATAGACAGGTATTTACAGAAGTAGATATAGAAGTGTATGGATACACACACACATGCACACAGACACACATATGTGGTGTATATAAGTATGTATATCCTCATCATCTACTTTCTAGCTCTGGCCTCTTAATGGGCCTAGAACCAATGATCCCCAGTAACAGTAAGCACACCTAGCACCCAGATATTGGTTTGTAAATTCCATTCTACAATCAAAGTTATCATGGCTCCTTAAAGAAATGGCTGGTTCCAGAGCTAGAGCAGGGAAAGTAAAAACTGATCCGAGAAAAAATTTGCTGTGCCAGAAAGTAGGAAAGAGTGGTGACGTGTAAAAAGATCCAGCTTGAAGAGACTCACGCTCAGCAAATCTGAGCAATTTGGCCATAAAGGTAAATAATTATCATAATGGTATATGAATAGAAAAGAAAAGAGAAAGGGAGAGAGGGAGGGAAGGAGAGAAGGAAGGAAGGAGGGAGGGTGCAAAGCAGTGCGGGAGAAAGGAAGGGACTCTCCCTTATAGTAGAATGCCAAGCCATAAATATAGAAGTAATGATGTAATTTTAAAATCGCTATTTATAAGCATCTTAGTAATAGTTGATTCTGTCAAGAATATAAATGAATTATAAAAATATTGGTTGAAAGTTAATGAGGAAAAGGATGGATGCTACATAGCCCAAAATATCTCTTCACAAAGTATTATTAATGACAAAAGGAAATATAGTAGGTGTGTCATGGAGAAATCTGGGGAACAGCACTTAAGCCAAGAGGTTCACATGATTGATAGGAGAACAAACCAAAATTTTAGGCCTCCTGATATGATGTCCTGAGAAGGACATAATGTCGCTTAAGTATCATTACAGAAATACACAGCCAAATCTAGTCATGAGGAAACATCAGATAAACCCAACTTGAGAGGCAATTGTCTGCTCCACAATTATCTGACTGCAGGGAGCATAACTGACCAAAGACCCCAGCTGCTGGGCTCTACAATCCATCACCGTGTTCGCACGGAGGCCAATCTCGCCACGATTGCTCCTAGTCAACACAACAGGCATCCCAAGGCAGGCCTGTCCTTGGAGGCCAGGATGCCTCTGTCCAATGACATTTTTTAAAGGACTCCCTGACAGCTCTGGAGAATTTTACTTAGGTTACAAGCAGTCTAGGGTGATTCACCTAATCTTCGTTCCAAATCTCCTGTACTCAGAGTCGGACTTGTGCTATGATCCGATGGCTCTGCCAGCCCCCCAGAGCTCCCTGCCATTTTCTCTCAAATGTTCCGCCTAATAAAATATTTGTGCATTAAAGTCTTAGCATCTTGGTGTCCACTTCTTGGAGGACCAGGACAAACCCAACACCCTAGAAACACCCCTCTTGGCTCCTTCTAGTAAGCTCCCTTTCCCTATGGTAGCTACGTATAATGGCATAGATTCATTTAGCCTGTTTTGTACTTCGTATAAATGGAGTCATAAATTATGTACTATTTAGTCTGGCTTCATTCCCTCAACATTGTGTCCATGACATTCCTCCATATTGTTAGGAGTGGATGACTTTGATTCACCTCCATTATTGCAGTGTATAAACATACCTCAATCTATTTGTTCATTCTATTGTTGATGTGTATTGGGTAATTTTCAGTTCTTGGCTATCACAATTAGTGCCGATATGAACAATCTGAAACATTAATGTATGTATGATACATTTATGAGGAATATTTCTATGGGTGGAACCAAAGGGTTATAGGGTATATGTTCAATTTTAGTAGATACTTCCAAACAGTATTCCGAAGTGGTTATACCAATTTATACTCCCACTGGTGATATGCAAGTGTTGGCGTCTTTACCAACCTTTGTTTTTTCAATCTTTTAAATTTTAGCCTTTCTGATTGGAATGTGCTGGTATCTCATAACAATTTAATTTGAATTCCTTTTATGAGTGATGGAGTTTAGTACCTTTTTATGAGTATTGGGTACTTTGACATCCCCTTTTCTGAATTGTTTACTTAAGTCTTTTGTCCATGTTTGTCTTGGGGTGCCTGTCTTTTTTTTTAATTGAGGTCATAACAGTTTATAACACTGTGAAATTTCAGTTATACATTATTATTTGTCAGTCACCATATATATGTGCCCCTTTACCCCTTATGCCCTTCCTCCAACCCCTTTCCCCTCTGGGAACCACTAATCTGTTCTCTTTGTCCATGTGTTCGTTTATCTTCCACATCTGAGTGAAATCATGTGGTGTTTTTCTTTCTCTGTCTGGCTTATTTCACTTAACATAATTCAAGGTCTATCCATGTTGTTGCAAATGGGACAATTTTGCCCTTTTTATGGCTGAGTAGTATTCCATTGTGTATATATATATACCGCATCTTCTTTATCCATTCATCAGGTTTTGGCCACTTATGTTGCTTCTACATCTTGGCTATTGTGAACACTTATGCAATGAACATAGAGATGCATAAATCTCTTTGAATTGTTGATTTCAAGTTCTTTAGATAAATACCCAAGGGTAGGATATCTGGGTCATATGTTATTTCCATTTTTAATGTTTTGAGAAATCTCTATACTGTTTCCCATAGTGGCTGCACCAGTTTGCGTTCCCAGCAGCAGTGTATGAGGGTTCCCTTTTCTCCACCTGCTCTCCACCATTTGTTATTTTTTGTCTTGGTGATTATAGCCATTCTAACAGATGTGAGGTGATCTCTCATTGTAGTTTTGATTTGCATTTCCCTAATGATTCATGATGTTGAACATCTTTTCATGTGCCTCTTGGCCTACCTGTATATCTTCTCTGGAAAAATGTCTGCTCATATCCTCTGCCCATTTTTTGATCGGGTTGTTCATTTTTTGTTGTTGAGTTGTATGAATTCTTTATACATTTTGGAGATTAACCCCTTGTCGGATATATGATTCCAAATATTTTCTCCCAGTTGGTGGGTTGTCTTTTCGTTTAGTTCCCGTTTTCCTTTGCCTCGCAGAAACTCTTTAGTGTGACAAAGTCCCATTTGCTTTGTTTGTTTGCTTGCTTCCCTTGCCCGAGTAGATGTGGTATTCAAAAAGATGCTTCTAAGACTGGTGTCAAACAGGGTACTGACCATATTTTCTCCTAGGAGATTTATGGTTTCACGTCTTACCTTCAAGTCTAATCCATTTTGAGTTAATTTTTGTATATGGTAAAAGATAATGGTCTACTTTCTTTTGCATGTGGCTGCCCAGTTTTCCCAACACCGTTTATTGAAGAGACTTTTCTTTCTCCATTGTATGTTCTTGGCTTTGACAAAGATTAACTGTCCACAGACGTGTGGTTTTATTTCTGGGCTTTCAATGCGGTTCCATTGATCCGTGTGTCTGTTTTGGTACTAGTACTATGCTATTTTGATTACTGTAACACTGTAGTATATTATTTTTAAAGTTTTTTTTTTATTTTTTCATTTTTCTCCCCAAAGCCCCCCGGTACATAGTTGTATATTCTTCGTTTTGGGTCCTTCTAGTTGTGGCACGTGGGACGCCGCCCCAGCATGGTCCGACGAGCAGTGCCATGTCTGCGCCCAGGATTCGAACCAACGAAACACTGGGCCGCCTGCAGAGGAGCGTGCGAACTTAACCACTTGGCCACGGGGCCAGCCCCTGTAGTATATTTTTAAGTCAGGGATTGTGATGCCTCCAGCTTTGTTCTTTTTTCTCAAGATTGCTTAAGCTATTTGGGATCTTTTGTTGCCCCACATGAAGTTTAGGATTCTTTGCTCTATTTCTGTGAAGAATGTCATTGGGATTCTGATTGGGATTGTGTTGAATCTGTAGATTGCTTTAGGTAGTATGGACATTTTAACCATGTTTGTTCTTCCAATCCATGTGCATGGAATATCATTCCATTTCTTTATGTCATCATCAATTTCTTTCAATAACGTCATATAATTTTCATTGCATAGGTCTTTCACCTCCTTGATTAAATTTATGCCTAGATATTTTATTCTTTTTGTTGTGATTGTGAATGGAATTGTATTCTTGAGTTCTCTTTCTGTTAGTTCCTTATTAGAGTATAGAAATGCAACTGATTTTTGTAAGTTGACCTTGTACCCTGCAACTTTGCTGTACTTATTGATTATTTCTGATAGTTTTCTGGTGGATTCTTCAGGGTTTTCTATATACAGAATCATGTCATCTGCAAATAGTGAGAGTTTCACTTCTTCCTTTCCAATTGGGATCCCTTTTACTTCTTTTTCTTGCCTAATTTCTCTGGCCAAAACCTCCAGTACTGTGTTGAATAAGAGTGGTGGGAGTGGACACCCTTGTCTCGTTCCTGTTCTCAGAGGGATGGCTTTCAATTTTTCCCTGTTAAGTATGATGTTGGCTGTGGGTTTGTCATATATGGCCTTTATTATGTTGAGGCACTTTCCTTCTATATCAATCTTATTGAGAGTTTTTTTTTTATCATAAATGGATGTTGAATCTTGTCACATGCTTTCTTGGCATCTATTGAGATGATAATGTGGTTTTTATTCCCCATTTTGTTAATGTGGTGTATCACGTCGATTGATTTGTGGATGTCGAATTATCCCTGCATCCCTAGTATAAATCCCACTTGATCGTGGTGTATGATCCTTTTAATGTATTGCTGTATTTGGTTTGACAATATTTTGTTGAGGAGTTTTGCATCTATGTTCATCAGCGATATTGGCCTGTAATTTTCCTTCTTTGTGTTGTCCTTGTCTGCTTTGGGATCAGGGTCATGTTAGCCTTGTGGAATAAGTTAGGAGGTGCTCCATCTTCTTCAATTTTTTGGAATAGTTTGAGATGGATAGGTATTAAATCTTCTTTGACTGTTTGGTAGAATTCTCCAGAGAAGCCATCTGGTCCTGAACTTTTATGTTGGGGGAGGTTTTTGATGAATGTTTCAGTCTCTTTACTTGTGATTGGTCTATTCAGATTCTCTATTTCTTCTTGATTCAGTTTTGGGAGGTTGTATGAGTCCTAAGAATTTATCCATTTCTTCTAGATTGTCCAATTTGTTGGCATATTGTTTTTCATAGTATTACCTTATAATTCTTTTTATTTCTGTGGTATCCATTGTAATTTCTCCTCTTTCATTTCTAAGTTTATTTATTTGAGCCTTCTCTCCGTCTTTCTTAGTGAGTCTGGCTAAGGTTTTGTCAATTTTGTTTATCTTCTCAAAAAACCAGCTCTTGGTTTCATTGATCCTTTCTATAGTCTTTTTTGTTTCAATTTCATTTATTTCTGCTCTAATTTTTCTTATTTCCCACCTTCTGCTGAGTTTGGGCTTGGTTTGTTCTTCTTTTTCTAGTTCTGTTAGGTGTAGCTTAAGATTACTTATTTGAATTTTTCTTTTTTCTTAAGGTGGGCCTGTGTTTTTATGAATTTCCCTCTTAGGACCACTTTTGCTGCATCCTATATGAGTTGATATGATGTATTTTCATTTTAGTTTGTCTCCAGATATTTTTAAATTTATCTTTTAATTTCTTCACTGATCTATTGGTTGTTCAGTAGCATGTTGTTTAGTCTCCACTTATTTGTCACTTTCCCAGTTTTTTTCTTTTATTTGATTTCTAGTTTCATAGTATTGTGATCAGAAAAGATGCTTGATATGATTTCAATCTTCTTAAATTTATTGAGGCTTGCCTTCTTTCCCACTGTATGGTCTATCTTGAGAATGTTCCATGTGCACTTGAGAAGAATGTGTATTCTGCTGTTTTTGGATGGAATAGTCGATATACATATCTATTAAGTCAATCTGCTCTAGTTTTTCATTTAATTTCACTAATTCCTTGTTGACTTTCTGTTTGGATGATCTATCCATTGATGTAAGCGGGGTGTTGAGGTCCCCTACTATTATTGTGCTGCTGTTAATTTCTCATTTTAGGTCCCTTAATAGTTGCTTTATGTACTTTGGTGCTCCTGTGTTAGGTGAATATATATTTACAAGTGTTATGTCTTCTTGGTGGAGTGTCCCATTTATCATTATATATGGCCCCTCTTTGTCTCTCACTGCCTTTTTTATATTGAAGTCTACTTTGTTTGATATAAGTATGGCAACATCTGCTTTCTTTTGTTTGCCATTAGCTTGGCATATCATCTTCCATCCCTTCACTCTGAGTCTATGTTTGTCTTTAGAACTGAGATGTGTTTCCTAGAGGCAGCCTATTGTTGGGTCTTGTTTTTCAATCCATCCAGCCACTCTGTGTCTTTTGATTGGAGAATTCAAACCATTTACATTTAGAGTGATTATTGATATATAAAGCCGTAATCCTACCATTGTATCATTTGTTTTCCAGCTGTTCTGTATTTCCTTTGTTTCTTGTCCCATTTATTTCTGACTGACAATTCAGTTTGGTATTTCTCTATGATGGTTTTCTCAGTTTTCTCTTTATTTGTTGTTTGTGTTTCTGTTCTGCTTTTTTGTTTAGTGGTTACTGTGAGGTTTGTATAAAAGATCTTGTGGATGATATAGTCCATTTTCTGATAGCCTCTTATCTTCTTAGTGTAAGTAGTTTCCACCCCTTTCCTCTTCCCCGTCTAAGTTATTGTTGTCACAACTTATTCTGTTTTGTGTTGGGAGTTAGTGGTTAAAATGAGTGATTATAGTTATTTTATTTTCACTCTTGGTTATGTATCCCAAAGAAATTCTCACATAGATCTAAAGGAAGGTATGTATGAATATGTTTATGTCATTGCCATTGGTAATGGGAATGGGAAGAGTAAACAGGTAACATATTGTGGGTGCAGAAATGAAGTTCTATGAAATAAACTAGGTGACTGGATAAATCTTAAAAACATACTCTTGAATGGAGAAAATAAACATCAGAATGAATTTTATGATACAATATAATTTATATAAATTAAAAATATATGTACACAAACTGCACACATTTCGCACAAGAACACACCCAAAAAGAAACACATTTAACAAATTAGAATGATTGCTTATGGGGTAGAGAAGGGAGTGGAGGGTGCTATGGGGAAAAGAAGGTGACTAAATAAATAACATGTTAAATGATGTTGTCATATTTTCTCATACCATATCCAAGATTTTAATTTACTTGTAGTGGGAAGAAATTCTATGTCTGCTCTATGTGTCCTGTTGCATTAAGCCAAGCAATACTTCTTGGAGAATGATTTCCCAAAAGAATTTGGAACATAAAAATATTAAAAAGTCACCAAAATCCTGTAATTATTGTTCCATTGACTTACAGTTTTCAGTGTTGCAGGAGCAATCAGCCAAATTCAAACAATCACAAGTGCAGGAAAAATAATGTGATTTTCCATGAATTCAATCACATACAAAAAAAAAAAGGAAGAAAGCACTGTTGTAGAACTAACAACATTTAATAGTGATAACCAATAAATCAAATGTTTGGGTTTTTTTCATCTGGAGTCAAAAAAATTTAGTCTAAATAGACATCTAAGACAAGTGAGGAATTTTTATCAGGGCTTGACTATAAATTGTTATCAAACAAATATTTTTACTTTGCTTAAATGGATAATTTCATGGTATATTTAGGCTTTAAAGATGTTATTATCTGTAAGATAGATACTAATATACTTACATGTGAAAGGACATATCTGGAATTTACTTTAAAATATTCAAGGCAAAACTAAAAATTGAGAATGTGTTAGAGGAAATAAATGATCCTAGCCAGCGCAAGAAGGAATAAAAAATAAATAGAAGGTATCCAAATTGGAAAGGAAGAAATAAAATTGTCATTATTTACAAGTAACGTGATTAAGTGTATGGGAAATCCAAATGAATGTGGAGATAACATTGAAATTGATAGGTGAGTTACGCAAGTTTACTGGATACAAGGTCCAATACAGTTTCATTAGAAGTGGTTATAATCAGCATTCTCTTCTCATTCCCAATCTCAAAAGTGAAGTTTCCATCATTTCATCAAATATTGAGTTTATTATGTAAGCTTGTTGTAGTTTTGTTCATTTGTTTTTTCTAGAAATATACCAATTTCATTTAAATTTACAAATATATTTTTATAAAGCTCACAATAGCTTCCTAATGTTTAGTGACATTCTCATTTTTCAGTTCCACCCTTGGCAATTTTCATATCTGTCTTCTTTCTTGGTCGTTCTCACCAGACTTTTATCAATTTTATTGTTTTATCCATATGGTGATCTTTTGGCCTTTTGCGTTTGTCCTGTATTTCATTAACGTGCTCCTACTTTCTTCCATCTGCTTTCTTTGGTTTTGTTATTTATTATCTTCCTGAGTTGCTTTCTGAATGTATTTTCAGCTTCCTTTCTATTTTAATATATGCATTTAAGGCTCAACATTTCCCTCTATGTATATGTTAATATCTTCAGTTGCAATTATGAGTCGTCAACAGAAAAAGCAAATTCCTCTGTTATTTTATGCACAAAATGAGTTGATTCAGGAGTGGCCAAAAGGATTGCAGTTCAAGACGTGCACGTCATGGCAAACAGTAGGCAAATCTGGACAACAAAGGAGGGGAACTTGCTTTTATAGAGCAAAGGGAGGGGCTGTTCTAAAGCAAAAGTCCATTGGAAAGTCCATTGGAGGAAAGTAACAGTTCAGGGCGGTAATGGCTTCTCATTGGCTGGGCTGTTGCCAGGTGGGGAGAGAACATATAAAGGATATTTTGGCTTTATAAAATATGGACTGAAATTATTAGTTTCTGGTAACTTGAAACTTTTATCATTATGAAGGGTCCCTCCCTATGTCAAGTAATGCCTTTTTTTTTTTCCTTACAGTTCACTTGGTCAAACAGTAATATAACAAATTTTATAATTATAGAAATAACTTGAAGCCTAGGATGATGATATCTTTCTCTGGAAAGAACTTCCGTTTGCTTCTGCAAGGGAAAAACGATGCTAACAAAACACGTTCACCTTTATGCAATTTCAGGGATTGGGTGATTGGACGTTTGGCTTCAGTCCCGAAGACTGCCCAGTTCCCCTTCGCTTTTATTCCTATGGTAAAGCTCTTTGGGGTTTAGCAGAAAACCTCCGTGGTAGGCGATGGATTTATGTGCTTAGCCCCCCAGACATGTCTAAAGTGCTACTCAGCTTCTTAGCCTTTCAATGAACAGAATGTATACTCTTCTAAGGCTGACATGCTGGTGTGGCAAGACATTTGCCAACGACCTAGCCGAAGCCCTTCTCAGAGATTCCACGAAGTGAAAACCAGGATCTCAGAGCAGCTGGTCACTTCCACATCACTGGGCATAGCTTTGTCCATTTTCCGCTCGGACATTCAGGGAAGTGTAGTCCAGGAGGGCGGTACCGGCGGCCGATTTTCCACCTCTAGCATTCTGGGAGATGTAGTCCAGAGCTCCAGCTACGGTAAGGCCGCGCTGCGGAAGTTTTTCCCCGCGGAATTCTGGGAAGTGTAGGTCCGAGAGCTCCTCGCATCTCTGGCACGCCATTCAAGGAGGGCGGTCCTGGGGAATTCTGGGAAATGTAGTCCAGGAGCCCTTGGGTGGTCGCAGGCACTTCCGCCCCAGGAGGACGACGTAGCGGCCATCTTTTCCCTGATGGTGGTGATTGGGCTCTGCTATTCACGAGCCTTGTGAACTTCCTCCAGACGCGCCTGGGGCCAACAGCGAGCGGCTGAAAGTGGAGGTTTGAGGGTGGAAGGCCGAGGGTGGTGATCTGCGTTCCCCTGGGCGCAGCTTCCTTGCGTTTGGGACGTCCCGGGATGGGGCGGGCTCGGGTGGCGCTTTCCCTGGCTCGAGGGTCTCTCGGACCCTCTGCACCCCGAACCCAGCTCCCCTGCCCGTGGGCCCGCCCTGCCACCTCATACGGTGTCACACTGGGTGAGTTACTTAACCCCGCTGTGCTTTCGTCTGCTGTTCTGTAAAGGAGATAAAAGTAATAACCTTCCTAGTACAGTGTTTTGAGAAAAAAGGAGATAGTACAAGTGAAAGGTTTTAAAACTACCTGGCACATGGTCTGTTGCTGTTAATACTCCTTTGAGCCCCCGAGCAGCGCCCGTTTCCATAAATTGCCCTGGGCTCCTGATATGTTTTTGGAAGGAGAGGGTTGCTTCTAGCTGGCCCCGGGGCATGGGATCCATCGGGGATGGAAACACGATCCTGTTCGTTTCCCAGCCTCCTTTCCTTCCCTAGCCCTGACTCCACGGAAAGCACGGTACGGATGAGGAGGCAGCAGCGCCCACGTGGTTCTTCTGCATTTTTCTACGAGGTATTCGCACCAGTTGGAGCTGTGTGGGGCGGGTCCGTGGGCGTGGGTAAGAGTTATATGACAGGAGGTTGGGACTCTGTCGTGAGAACCTTGAGAGCAAGGTTTAGGGTATTCTATGAGTTTTTAGAATAGTTTTTGCAACTGTTTCACTTTATTTCAAATAATGTTTCTTTTATAGAAGTAAATAATCGTTATGGAGAATTCAGAAAGTACAGAGTATATAAAGGAAAACTTAAATTACCCATAACCTTAGGATGTAAAGATAAGCATTGTTAACATTCTGGTGCCTTTTTGTCTGGTGACACGTTGTGTGTATTTCTCTTTAGTGTAGGCTCTTTTCTTTGGGACCGATGTGCACTGCTGTGCTACTCAAATTGTGGTCTCTGTTGCAGTGGCATCGGCATCAGTTGGGTAGACCTTCTGATTTAGAATTTCTGCATGTGGGACACAGGAATCTGAATTCCAACAAGACCCTGAGGCGATTCCTGTGCACAGGAAACTTGGAGAAGCTCAGGAAAGGTTCTGGTCCGGAAACGGAGGCCTAGAAAATTGACCCTGCTGGCTTTCATGGGTAAAACTGAGCTGGGTACACCAGAACCCTACTCAGTCCAATGATTTTTTTTTTCTTCCTGCTAATTATTGTCAACTGTCAGATCCCCTTGCAAAATCCTTACATGAGCGGAAGGCAGCTGGCGAATGTAGAGTCAAAATGGTGGGAATTAGAAGTCGAGAAGATCTATTTCTCCCAGCCTTTGGGGAGGGGATTCATTGCCAGCTTTTGGACTAGAGGATGTCTACCTGACGTGGGAAGATTAACTAGTAGTCACTGTTAGTTAATAACAGCTGTTTTTGCCGCTTTCATCATCATCAGAACTATTATTATTATCACTATTATTACTAGGACTGTTTCCTAATTTCTTCCACTTTTTAGTATTACGTAATTTCATACTTAACAGAAAAGTTGCAAACATAATGTAAGGAATTCTCGTGTATTCTTTGCCCGGATGCATCAATTGTGTATGTTTTGCCTGTTTGTTCTGTCGATGACCATCAGCCAGATGCCACCAGGAACATCCCTGTAATCAGAGAGTTAGGTTTGTTCTAGCTTGCTGCAGCAAGCAAGCCCACACACATGGGGCATCACGGCGCGTCTCTGTAAGAGGTAGTTAAGGGGGCCACTTGTAGGGTTTTGGCTTGTCTTCGCTGAATTTGGGAGAGTTTTAGGCAGTGAGGGTTCGTTCTGGATTGCATGCTGTCCAGAAGCACTAGCAATTTGATGACTGAATATTGTAAGAACTTTTATCTAGTAGACTGGAGAAATAAAATGAGGCTGGAGTTGTCGCTGTTAAAGCAGTCACTCAGGTTAGCTGGGAGGGGCGCTTCCTTGGCTCTCTTTGTCATTGTAGAATGTCTTTGTGTCTCTGTGATGGAGTGTCTCGTCCTTTTCTTGTTCCCCGTGATCACTGAGTGGCCCCCTTGCTCAGTTGAAAACCCCAAGTTCTAGCTATTGAAGCTATTAGCTGTCAGAGTTATTTTTTTTTTCTGTTTCATGACTTTATCATACTTACATACTTTTCTTTTTTTGCTGAACCATTTGAGAGCAAGCTACAGACAGTGATCAAAATGAAATTAATTACATTGATGCATTGATTTCTCTGCCACGTTACTATTTTTCCTTCTGCAATTAATACTTTGAGACCATGTGGCTATCTTATTCCTCACCAAACTTTCATTAATTTTTAGCATCCATCTATGAGTTTGTATTTTTCATTCTATATTTATTAGTTTATGTTCTACTGTAGGACTAGCTTTCTCTTCTCACCTGTTTATTTTTACCCATTCATTTATAACAATATATTTATAACTCACGTTCCTGTCTTTTTAACTTAGGAGTGGACTATCAGCCTATTTTTTGTTGTTGTTGCAGAATCTTGGCTTTTACTACTTTTCTTTACTTCCATGATGCTCATCAAAGGGTACTTCCTGCTTTAAAAGAAACTTTACACATTTTTATACATTTTATAAGAAGTTGTCCATATTAGTTCAAATTTTTTTTTTTTTTTAAAGATTGGCACCTGAGCTAACAACTATTGCCAGTCTTTTTTTTTCCCCCCTACTTTATCTCCCCAAATCCCCCCGGTATGTAGTTGTATATCTTAGTGGCAGGTCCTTCTAGCTGTGGCACGTGGGATGCCGCCTCAACGTGGCCTGACGAGCAGTGCCGTGTCCGAGCTCAGGATTCGAACTGGTGAAACCCTGGGCCGCCGCAGCAGAGCACACGAACTCAACCACTTGGCCATGGGGCGGGCCCCTGTGTTAGTTTAGATATTATTGTTGAGGTAACAGCTTATTAGGAAGACAACCAGAGATTTCTCAGAAGTTAGAAGACCCTCACGCAACAGAGCAGCAACCTGTCAACTCCACGTATTTCACAATATTCTGTTGGTAGAAATCATATTTATCAGGATAATTTCAAGCTAGAGAATATCATCTGCTTTACTGCAGTTGCAAAGAAACGAGAAACCCTGACAGTGTTCTAAGAGCCTTACAACAATCCCGTAAGTGTGATACCATTATTGTCCCCCACTTGCAGATGACAGAATCGAGGCAAAGAGGTGTTAATAGCTTCCCCAAGATGACACTGCAGGTGACGAGCCTAGCCAGGATTTCAACCCATGCCTGTTGACTCCAGTGCCCGCTCTTATGTACATTGTCTCATTTTACACCAGACCCAGAGTAGGAATTGCTGCTGTCCGAGCTTTGGGCATACTGGTGATGAGGCCGCTGAGTGTGGTCCAACAGGTTGTCCCAGAACTACCGACAGGGGTAAAGGAGGGTGTCTCGAATCCTTGCCAAGCTCTGCTCCTCAAGCCACGTGCAGCTGCAGCCACCCTGAGGAACGGGCACCTTTGCTCATTCACAGCGAGCAGCTGCGTGGGCTAGTGACATCCTTGACCAGTTTCCATTGACTTCCTTCTCCTTTCCCATTCTGTCTTCCTAGGACTCTGCATTTCCCCAGAAAGAAAAAGAAAATGAGTGTGTTCAAGGTGAGTAGGGGTTCCCTTTGTTGCTGTTAAAAACACCATTTTAGTACTCAGAGATGGACACCATTTTTTCTTTCAAGGAAAGTCAAGGCATTTGAGGAGCTGTTGAGTGTGGCAGGTGCTTTTCTTTTAATCATTTTTAAGTTTAATTGGTTTTGGTTTTAATTTAGTTTTTTTTTTTTTTAAAGATTGGCCCTGAGCTAACAACTGTTGCCAATCTTCTTTTTTCTCTTTCTGCTTTTTCTCCCCAAATGCCCCCAGTACATAGTTGTATATTTTAGTTGTGGGCCCTTCTAGTTGTGGCATGTGGGACGCTGCCTCAGTGTGGCCTGATGAGCGGTGCCATGTCTGCGTCCAGGATCCAAAACTGGCGAAACCCTGGGCCGCCGAAGCAGAGCATGCGAGCTTAACCACTCGGCCACGGGGCCCACCCCTGGTTTTTGTTTTATTTTTTCGCTTTTCATTTCAAAAATAAAAGTAGAAAAATTAGAAGTAAAAAACATCTCCCACTTTAATACTTCCTTGTTTACAGATTAAGTGCTTTTATATTTCCGTAGTCTCTTCATCATAACGTATTCATAGCTATGTATTTGTATTCATAACATAGATACAACTTTAAATTGTTTTCTGTGTTTAATTCTATATAATATTCACTTTTAATTGCTAATCATGTTCCCCTCAAATGTATATGCCTTTTTGTAAAACTATCCTCTATTTACAGACATTTAGTTTAGGATTTCTACTGTTTGAGGAACACTCCGGTGACCATTCTCCTGATTTAACTTTTTTCTCAAAAAATCAATCCTGAAAAATAATGCCTTGTTTTGTCCTTAACATGCTAGGTGTCCAAAACTGAAAAGGTGTGTTCATTTATGTGTGGTGCTTTGGATGTTTCTCGGATATTCAAATATGACATAGCACATCAGGATGAAACTGCTGCTTCACACAGGAAAAGTATTGTTAGGAGTTTTCTTGCCACAGGAGCTAGAGTCTCTCTTCCCTCTGACTGAGTCGCACCCTTTGTGTATTTTATTTACTGGGTTATTTTCTTCATGTATTTATTTTTTTAATCAAAGTGTGCATGACCTTAGTTTAAAAAATCCAGTGGGACTAAAGACTTGTCACTGCGTTTACACCTCAGAGCTATTGTATGAGCAAGTACTTGGTTCCATCTTCATCTTAAATATAAATAAAAAGCATTATAGGAGGCCCGCCCTGTGGCCGAGTGGTTAAGTTCACGTGCCCTGCTGCGGTGGCCCAGGGTTTCACCGGTTTGGATCCTGGACGTGGACATGGCGCCGCTCATCAGGGCATGCTTAGGCAGCATCCCACATGGCACAACCAGAAGGACTACAGCTAAAATAGACAACTGTGTAATGGGGGGATTTGGGGAGAAGAAGAAGAAGAAAAGAAGATTGGCAACAGATGTTAGCTCAGGTGCCAGGCTTAAAAAACATTATAAAAAATGAAGAAACTGCTCACGGTCACACAGAAAACCAAGGACCTGGAGTCAGAGTATCATATTCAAGTGAAAGATGGAGATGGGGAAAGACAGTGTTTCCTTCAGGGACCTACCTGCCCTTTTGCTATATTTCCACATGCAACGCTACTCCTCCCCTGGTTCGCACCTCAGTCGCAAGGCAGTGCTATCCAACACTGACGGGACTAAATTGGTGAACATTGCAGGGGCAATTGGCAATATTACGTAAAAATCAGAACCTTTTTCGTTCAGGATGCACCAGTTCGAATTCTAGGAGTTGACTCATCACGGTGCTCACCAGGTGAACGTACAAAGCTTGCCTTTTCCTAGCAGCCCCTTTGGTGCCTGAGGAGCATCAGCGTCTGGCCCTGGCGGGATGGAAGCAGGGCTGGGAAGTCACCAAATTGCTCAGGAGCCCAAGCACCCTCCCGCCCTCCTCCCCACCCCCTTTCACTCCACTCCAGTGGACACTGAACGTAGGTTGAGTTTGTACGTGTTTGTTGCAGGAGCCGGTGACCTTCAAGGACGTGGCTGTGGCCTTCACGGAGGAGGAGCTGGGGCTGCTGGACTCCACCCAGAGGCAGCTGTACCAGGACGTGATGCTGGAGAACTTCCGGAACCTGCTCTCAGTGGGTGAGGACAGCCTCCCTCAGGAGTGTCTTTGTGACTTTGTGATTTAAGGCTTTGGGGCTCTTGAAATAGTTCCCTGAATTTGGGGACCAGATTTTCCTATTGCCTGTGGGACACAGGAGGATGTTTCTGGTCTTTCTAAGCAGGCTGTTTAGGTCTTTAACATTTGTGTTTTGTGAAAGAACTGTAGGGGTGGGCCCCGTGGCTGAGTGGTTAAGGTCACACGCTCTGCTTCGGTGGCCCAGGGTTTCATCGGTTTGGATCCTGGGTGCAGACATGGCACCACTCATCAGGCCATGCTGAGGCAGTGTCCCACATAGCACAACCAGAAGGACCTGCAGCTGGAATATACAACTATATACTGGGGGCTATGAAGAGGAGGGAAAAATAAAATCTGAAAAAAAAAACAAAGAAACTGTAAATGGACCGTATACTGTTATACCTTGTCTATTCTTTTTCAAATTTCACTCCTGTCCCATTAGTGAATTATAAAACCAATTTATTGAGTGCTACAAACAATTTTTAATGAAACCAAGTAGGGTAGAAAATTTTAGAGCACCTTCAGAAGAGCAGAACACGAAGCAGCAAAAACTCTGGCCAATTGCGTGAGTGGTATGAGAGCCAGTGGGAGCAGATTTAACGAAAATGGACATTGATTAGAAATAGGTCATTCATTGTTTGTTCTAGTAATATGTATTTCTACATATGTGTCTGGGTCATGAAATAAACGTTCTTTCTTCAGTGGGTCATGATTGAAAAAAAAAAGATTTAAACACACTGCTTTCAACATCTTGCATAAGCAGTTGAAACTCAAATTTCCAGTAAATTTTAGCTCTAGTGTGTTCATTTTAACTTGTGACTTTACCTGTTCTCAGGACATCAACCCTTGAAACCATATATATCGCATATAGAAAGAGAAGCAAAGCTTTGGATGATGAAGACAGTAAGCCAGATAGAGAGAAATTTCGGTAAGAACCAAGTAATTGTGAGTTCTCGTAGTTAACTGTCCCTCTGTTTTGCTTCTCCCCACTCCTGTGCTGTCACCTGGTCCAAATCGCCAAATTTCCTGGATTATCGCCACAGTCTTCCTACTGGTTCCCACCCTTCTCCCGCCAACTGCTCTTAAGTGGCAGTTGAAGTGAAACTTTGTCAGATTACATTAGTCCTCTGTTCAAAATTCTCTAATAGGTTATTTCAGTTAAAATAAAAGCCAGTTACAGGGGCTGGTCTAGTGGTGTAGTGGTTTAAGTTTGTGTACTCTGTTTTGGCGGCCTGGGTTTCACTGGTTCAGATCCTGGGCACGGACCTACACGGTGCTCGTCAAGCCATGCTGTGGTGGCGTCCCACATACAAAATAGAGGAAGATTGGCAAGAGATGTTAGCTCAGGGCCAATCTTCCTCACCAAAACAAAAAAAACACTTAAAGTGGCTTCTAGAGTCCTTTGTGGTCTGCTCTTCATCCCGCATGGCCTCTCTGTTTTGTGTCTTCTATTGTGTCTTTCATCTCTGTCTGATTGATTCTTCTTTATAGTTTAAATCTCTTTTGTGAAATAGCTCCTGAACTTGTTGAATTGTTTCTCTACATTCTCTTTTACCTCGTTGAATTTTTTGATGATAGCTATTTTGAATTCATTGTCATTTAGATTATATATTTCTGTGTCCTCAGGACTGAATTCTGGGTACTTGTTGTTTTCTCTCTGGTCTGGATATTGATTTAATGTTTGATATTGCTAGAGGGGGTGGCTCTGGTCGTACGCATCCTGATATTTGCTTGCAGTTATTGCCTATTGCCACTGGGTGGGGGTGAAGCGCCGCATATTCTGAGCCCTCTGTCTTCAGCTGAGATCCCAGGCACTGGAGCTGGTGTGGCACCAGGCAGGTAGCGGGAGGGGTGCTTTCTCCTGTGTTCTCAGGGGACCTTCTCACTCTGCTCTCGATATCTGCTCTCCTGGGGTGTTGGCTTGATGAGGTCACCCCCTGTGAAAGCTCTTGCCCTGGTAGAGGTCTTCCCTCTACGCCACATGGGCCCTCAGGGGGTCCTTGATGTTCCTGCAAACAAATGTCCCCTCCCCCATTCCTCCCCTCGGATCTTCCCGTGGTTGCGGATCTCAGTCTGTTAGGGGAGGGAGTGAAGTTTTCTCTTACCCTGTTCCAGCTCTTCTGAGGGGGCCTCCAGCCTCTCCTCCCTCCGTCATATGGCTGAGTGTGTCTCTGTGACATTTCTGTGTTGTGTTAGGATGTCCTCTGTTGAAGTATGGGTGTCCCTTTTTGTTGCATGTTAGAGGGGAGAGAATCCCAGGGAAGTTCTCTCCACCACGATGCTGACATCACTCTCCCACATGGCCTCTCTGAGTACATCTCCTGTCATCCCTCTTGCTCTGTCTTCTCCACCTACGTTGTCCTCCCTGCTGTTTCTCAGACCTGCTGGGGATGCTTCTGCCTCGGAGCCCTGTGCTGGTTCTTCCGGCTGCCTGGAATACTCTCCCACCTACAACCTTCAGGCTCCTTCCTTGCTTCTTTCAGGTCGCTCAGTTTATCATGAGCAGGCTCTCCTCTGACCACCCTGTTGAAAGTACAGTTCTCTCTCTACTCTCTGTGCCCTGCCTTATTTTGTATCTAAGCATTGATTATCATCTCACGTCTGTTTTTACTCACTTGTTTATCACGTCTCTCTCCTTGATGAAGTGTAGTCTCCAGAACCCGCAGACCCTGGGCCACCAAAGTGGAGCATGTGAACTTAAGCACCATGCCACTGGGCCAGCCCCTGGGAAGGAAATATTTTTTAATGAAGATTCTTATGTCCACTTCTCAGGCAGCTCCCTGATAGAAGGAAAAAAATTCTATTTCCTTATCCCTTACATCAAGGAAGAAAGAAATCTCAGAAAATAGCCAGCTTGTGAGTTAATCTTTCCCACAAAAGACTTGCCCAGCTGCATCCTATTTGCCTCTTCCAAAGTCCACATCCACAATAAAAAATACTTCTTACATCATTACTCTAAAAACGCATTGTTTGTAGATTTATATGTATGACTATAGAACACATTTCGTGTAACGATGCCTTTACTGCTTATGATGATTCTCTGATAGTTTCTAGTCGGTTTCTTCTAAATACCTACCACAAACTATGGAATTTACTTCCTAGCTCACTAATAAACTGCATTCTTCACTTTGGAAATTATTCTTGTTAAAGGCCAGTGTTTCTATATCCCCCAAATTTTCCACACTGTTTTCAAAGAGACAGCCTTCTTCCCTAGCCTCTGAAGTTTGACTCCTACTTGGGGGAAAAACATATTGCAAAGACAGTATGGAAGCCTCAGAAGGATCGAGTGTGTAGATCTTCGTGCTTTTTTTCACCCCAAGTGATTCTTAGCACCTTAGATTTTGTCCTTATTATTAACCCCCTTGGTGTACTGCTCCCTCTGGTACAGCCTTTCAATTTCTCAGCAAACTGTACTTTCCAGTCCTTTTCCTATTTCAGATACCTTACTTATGAAAGCTCTTTTGCTTTTCTGACTTGGTTCAAACTTAAACTGGGATTTAGAATTATAGGGAATCCCAGAAATGAAACTGGGGGGGCCGGCCCTGTGGCCAAGTGGTTAAGGTTCTGCATGCTCTGCTTCAGCGGCCCAGCTTCATGGGTTTGGATCCCAGGCACAGACCTACTCCACTTGTTGGCTGTGCTGTGGAGGCGCCCCACATACAAAAAATAGAGGAAGATTGGCACAGATGTTAGCTCAGGGACAATCTTCCTCAAGCAAAAAGAGGAGGATTGGCAACAGATGTTAGGGCGAATCTTCCTCACCAAAAAAGCCAGGGATTCGTTTATGTGTGCATTTCTTTAGCATCTACTAGCTGCCAGGCACTGTTAAAGCTGGGAGCACTACAAAATACTTGTCCTTATTGATACTGTGTTGTAGACAGAAAGACATAATTTCTGAATAATGATCGAAATAGAATGCCAGATGGCAGTAATTTTGTCTTAATTGGGTTTTATTAATGCTAAGTGGTTGTGAGTTTAATAGACTAGTATATAAACCAGAGAACTTCATATGTGGTGGAAAAGAGGCTGGACCATCCTGTGGTTCCTTAAAGTCTCCTACTGTGCCCTAAGTGTGAAATCTTGAATCTTTGAACAGCTTTCACTTGTCCACATCTCTGAATTCTCTGTCCTTATAGGAGAGAACAATAAAAATGAGTTGAGGACTGTTCATGACAGAGGACCACATGAAGAGCTTTCCTGCTGTCACATTTGGCAACAAATTGCAGATGACTTAATTCGGCGTCAAGACTCCTCAATAAATAGTTCTCAGTTCCACAGACAGGGTGATTCACCCTGCAGGGTTGGGGCAGGACTATCTGTTCAAATTGCCGAAGATGAGAACTGTATCCCAAATCATAAAGTGGATGGTCCCAGTGGTACTGGAAACCCAGAGTTTCCAACTTGGAAGAAAACTTCCATGATCGAGTCACAGAATTATCAGCAAATTTCCATGAAAAATATACTGCATCTGTCTAAACAGGATGTTGACACCATCAGTTGCATTTCACATCGCCTTGATGATCATGGAGTATACAAAGATGAAAAATCTTATAGCCATAATGATTTTGGAAAAGACACCATGAAGAGTTCAACATTGGATCAGAACAGTATGATTCACACAGGACCAAATTCTTACCAGTGTAGTGAATGTGAAAAAACCTTCAGTGATCTCTCCATCTTTGACCTTCACAGGCAGTTACACTCAAAAGAGAAGTCTCATACATGTCATGAGTGTGGAAAAGGCTTTCGTTATAGCTCAGTTCTTCATATTCATCAGAGAATTCACGTGGGAGAGAAGCACTATAAGTGTGATGAGTGTGGGAAGGAATTCACTCAGAGCTCACGTCTGGAAACTCATCAGAAAGTCCACACTGTAGTGAAACCTTTCACATGTGAGCATTGTGGGAAAGGCTTCAGTCGTAGATCAGCACTTACCGTTCATTGCAAAGTTCACACAGGAGAGAAACCTTATAATTGTGAGGAGTGTGGGAGGGCCTTCACTCAGGCCTCTCATCTTCAGGACCATCAGAGAGTGCACACTGGAGAGAAACCATTCAGATGTGATGCATGTGGTAAGAGCTTCAGTAGGAATTCACATCTTCAGTCCCATCAGAGAGTCCATACAGGGGAGAAACCGTACAAATGTGAGGAGTGTGGGAAGGGATTTATTTGTAGCTCAAATCTATACATTCATCAGAGAGTCCACACAGGAGAAAAACCCTACAAGTGTGAGGAGTGCGGTAAAGGCTTTAGTCGGCCTTCAAGTCTTCAAGCCCATCAGGGAGTCCACACTGGTGAGAAATCGTACATATGTAATGTGTGTGGTAAAGGCTTTACTCTGAGTTCAAATCTTCAGGCCCATCAGAGAGTCCACACAGGAGAGAAACCATACAAATGTGAGGAATGTGGGAAAAGCTTCAGGAGGAACTCTCATTATCAAGTTCATCTGGTGGTCCACACAGGAGAGAAACCCTATAAATGTGAGGTGTGTGGGAAGGGCTTCAGTCAGAGTTCATATCTTCAAATCCATCAGAAAGCCCACAGTGTAGAGAAACCTTATAAATGTGAGGAGTGTGGGCAGGGCTTCAATCAGAGTTCAAGACTTCAGATTCACCAGCTGATCCACACTGGAGAGAAGCCCTACAAATGTGAAGAGTGTGGGAAGGGGTTCAGCCGGAGAGCAGATCTTAAAATTCATTGCCGAATCCACACAGGAGAGAAACCATATAATTGTGAGGAGTGTGGAAAGGTGTTCAGGCAGGCCTCAAATCTTCTGGCCCATCAGAGAGTCCACAGTGGAGAGAAACCATTCAAGTGTGAAGAGTGCGGGAAGAGTTTTGGTCGGAGTTCCCACCTTCAAGCTCATCAGAAAGTCCACACTGGAGAAAAGCCATACAAATGTGAGGAGTGTGGGAAGGGCTTCAAGTGGATCTTGAACCTTGACATGCATCAGAGGGTGCACACAGGGGAGAAGCCATATAAGTGTGGGGAGTGTGGGAAGCACTTCAGCCAGGCCTCAAGTCTTCAGCTTCATCAGAGTGTCCACACTGGGGAGAAACCATACAAGTGTGACGTGTGTGGGAAAGTCTTCAGTCGGTCTTCACAACTGCAGTCTCATCAGAGAGTTCACACAGGAGAGAAACCGTACAAGTGTGAAATGTGTGGTAAGAGCTTCAGCTGGAGATCAAATCTTACGATTCATCACAGAATCCACGCTGGTGATAAATCCTATAAAAGTGATAGGTGTGGTAAGAACATCAGAGAGTCCACACAGGAAAAAAGTTCTATAAAATGAATTTTTAAAAAACTTGTGTCATGTGAATTCTTCCAATCATCACGTTCAAAAGAAAAGCTCATTTGTGTCATTAAAGTGATTGTTTCAGTTATCACTCAACATATCCCAGTAGTCAGGAGGTCACAAAGCTGAGAACTCTTGTAAGTGGTGTAATAAGGGCTTCAGTTTGAACTTCAAAGTTTATTAAATATTGCTCAGGTTAGAGGCCTTAGAAAGTATCAGGCCTTGTACAAAAGTATGATGGATGTGCCAAAATTAATGCCTGTTAGAACGTGAGCTCCGTATAAGTGCAGAGAGTTCTGTTCTGAATCTGCATAGTCTTAACATTGCCACGTCCTTTGTAGGTGTTCGACATTTGTTAAATTAACAAATGGGGGCAAATGTATATTTGAAAATTGTGTTGAGATCACCTCCAAAGCTTCATATTTGTATTCAGAACAGATAACCTAAATGTGGCCTTAATAAAATTAATTAAGGGAGACAAGAGTTGAAATGTTAGAAAACCAGTCAGTACTGCAATCTGTCATTAATTTGGCTTTGCCCTGTTGTAATTAGTTTGTATCCTCCCTGCAGCCTTTCATCAAGTTGAGTCTTAGCATCTTATCACTAAAGTTTTTTTTTGATTGATTTTATACAGTATGAATTCATTTATCTTTTGTGACAGTATAGACTGAAAAATGGATTGTTAATCTTGCAGTGATAAGATCCATTATTGATTTTTTTCCTCAATGTCACTGGAGGGGTTTAAGTGTCAGTAAGAGTTACTAATGACAAACATTTCTTAGTAAATGTTGAATTGATCGTTGGTTTCTTACTCTTCACATTTATGTTGGGGAGGAAGACAGTTCCCCTGCCCTCTGGGTCCTTCTGGCTGGTCTCAGAATTAAATTGACATGAGACAGAATAACAGGAGAAAGTCAAAGTTTAGTAACGTGTACATGGGGGAGAGACCCAGGAAACCGCAGTAAATCACCAAAATGGGAGCCACCAACTTAAATACCATCTCCAGCTAAAGACAACGGAGGACGTTGGGGGGGGGGGGCGTGGTTTGGGTCTTCAAAGAGGAGGAAGGCAATTTACGTGAAGATGGAAAAGCAAATGTTTGATAAGTGTTTGCTGGGCCATCTAGACAATGAGACCGAAAGAAGTCTTTTGATAAAATGGCCTTTGCTAAATGCCTTCCTTGTGTATGGTGATAGCTCCTTCCTGGGACAGACCATCTACCTTCAATTCTTTTAGGCAGTTAGGGGGAAGGTCAAAGCTTTCTTTCAGAGTCTTTTGTTCTTGAAGATAAGCCAAGAGATGCATTTTGGGGTGGCCAATCTGATCCCCAATATTTCCATCCAAGCTTTGATGTGGTTACCTTCTAAGGGTTTTAGCGTTACTTTCATCAAAACGTCTTGGGTAGAGAAGCTCTGTAAAGTAGGTTACTTTTGTCAAGTTCTCTACCCCATTACTCCCTCTCCCCTGCCTGAGAAAAAAGGGAAAAAGCTATTTGTTGGAATTTGATACAATTTCACAAAACAGATTGATTACTGGGGCATGACTGACTTTCACACTTTTTCTTAGTGTTGGGTTGAAAAACTGCTTTTGAAAGAGAAGTTGGTCAGTATATATCAAAATATAGAATGTGAAGCCCTTTGATCTGGAAATCATAGAATAGGAATTTAGGACATTCAAATAGAAAAGGTGAGTAGCATAGCAACAATGTTACTAAATTTTGTAAAGGGGTAAATATTCATCAATAGGAATTTAAATATGTCTTGATGTGCAACAACAGATCCATTAAAATGATGCCTAAGCCTTATGGCAGAAGAATGTAACAGCTTAATGTAGTTCTGGGATGTCACATACGTTAAACTTGTGTGGGTCCGAGTGTGTTAGTAATGCATTGGATGATATGTGAAAGGATATTCTATTCACCTTTATGTAAACAGTGTCAAGATTTTCAGGGATTTTTCCGCATTTAAATTCTGTATTTTTAATTTTTTATTAAGCATCAATTTTACAGTATTGTTACTTTGTAGTATCACAGGTAGTAAGACTGTAAAATATAATTCAAAAAATTAGGAAGGACATACTAATCCCTTACAGTAAGAAATCCTATTATGTGGTGTATAAGGCCAACATTAAGGAAGAGAATTCTGGGAATCAATTTTAAAAACAAAAAAGTTCTATGGCTCAAAGATACAGATACGTTAGTGAGTGTAGCTATATATTTGTAATTAATGCATTTGAATTTTAGTCATAAATCCATGTGGCCTAGAAGATTCTAGTGTAATTCCAACAGTAGAAATTTACACATCGTAGTTCTTGTCAGTCTTCCCTACCAGATGAATGGATAGTCCAGGTACTGGCTTGCCCTTTCAAGGGCCTGGTCTGAGGAAGCAGCTGGGTCTTCCAGGCACTGTGGTACAGAGAATGTTGAGCTGTGGGAAAAAATGAATGATGAAAAAATTGTTTACAAAGTAATAGTGAACGGGCAAATCCTGAAGATAGAGTGGAAACACATACGCTTTGGAGGTAAAATTTAACAAAGCTTCCCTGGGGAAAGGATGTGCAGAGAGAAGGTACCTAGTGTGACGGGAACAAGCTGTTAAGGAGCAGGTTTGAATACTGTTTCCCACTTAGTCATTTTGCTGATATTTCATGCTTTTTTGGTTAAGGGGCTTTAGTCAGTAAAGGATGTAAATAATGTGAGAGGCAGGTTTCCAAAATTGATTTCTTAGGCCATACTTGTACATGCTAAGTATGTAGAGTCCATGCTACTTCAAATTGCCTTAGAAATCCTGTGCCTTCCATGTTTTGATTTTAGTAGATATCAGTGTGGCCCACCAGCTCGTAGGTTAGTGGGTTAAGTCAAGGGTTGGCAATCTACTTCCCATGGGCCAAATCTGGCCCACTGCCTTTAAAGTTTCGTTGGAATATAGCGATGCCCATTCATTTAAGTATCATCTATGGCTGTTTCTCATTGCAATGAGAGAATTTAGTAGTTGTGACAACACTTCGGCCCACAAAATCTAAAATATTTACTTTCTGGCCCTTTACAGAAAAAGTCTGTTGACCCCTCTGTTAAAGGAAAAAGATTGGCCTCACATAACTGAAAAGACTGCAGGTAGAGCAGAAATTAGACCTGGTTCAGTCAGGATTCCAGAATGCTTTCCTTTTGATTCTCATATCTGCCCTTCTGGTTGACCTTGTTCTTTCGGTTGGTCCAAAGGTTGGTCCTAGGTTGGTGGTAGCACCTAGGGACTACCTGTTTCTCTCTTCAAAGTCAAGGAAAGAGAGCTGATCTTTCATTTGTAATGTTGGGTAGTTGACTGCTCACTCCCTGATGCCTCCTCTGAGTCAGCTCCTCTGACCCTGACTCCCATTTACACTAAAGATTAAACCCCAGCCATGTGTCCAGTTCCGCTGGCCTTTGTAAGCCATTCAGTTTCAACTCCCACTTGACACCATAGGCTCAAACTCTTATTTTTGGCCCCTGGAGGATTTTTCTGTCTTAGCTTTGAGCTTGGCTACACATTAACACTTTGTGGGGGGACTCGTCATATATAATCAGCATTTCTTTGCTTAAAAAAAAAAGAAAGACCCAAAGTCAAATTCAGTCAATGGCTGAATGACAATACATTGATTCACAACCTTGTAGATTCTCTTACGTCATAGGACATCAATGGGGAGGAATAGAATCCTGAAAAGCTGAGGTGGGAATATGTGGGCAGATTCCAACAAAGCTGAGGCCTTTGACCTCTAAGTTTAGCTGAGCCTCTTTCACCATGAGGAGGCCTTCCTCCCCTCTCTGAGTTCATTCCCCCTTCCCTGAAGAACCTGTAATGATCTCCCCTGAGATAGTTCCCCTGCAGAGGACTGTATATCCTCAAGACCCGCCTCCACCACCTCTCATTTTCCTAGACCTATGAATCAGACTCTAAGTCCTCACAGGCCAGGGGAGAGGAGTGGAGGGGAGAGCCATCATATGTAAAGTATAATCATGAGGAGATACTATACCTGCCAAAATACGGGTTTTCATTATTTATTTTTACTTGAGGAAGATTGTTGCTCAGCTAACATCTGTGCCAGTCTTCCTCTATTTTGTATGCAGGACACCACCACAGCATGGCCTGGTGAGCAGTGTGTAGGTTCGCACCTGGGCTCTGTACCCGTGAACCCCAGGCCACTGAAGTGGAGTGGAGCACCACTACACCACTGGGCCAGCCCCAGATTTTTATAATTTATATCAATAGAAACGTGGGGGGGGGGGGGAGGCAGTCCAGTGGTGCAGTGGTTAAGTTAGCAGGTTCTGCTACGGTGACCTGGGGTTCGCCAGTTCAGATCCTGGGTACGGACCTACACACCACTTGTCAAGCCATGCCGTGGCAGGCATCCCACATATAAAGTAGAGGAAGATGGGCCAGTCTTCCTCAGTGAAAAGAGGAGGATTGGCAGCAGATGTTAGCTCAGGGCTAATCTTACTCAAAGAAAAGAAATGTGAGAAATATATATGGTAGTGGATCTTATGGGTATTGAATCAGGTGGAAGTAATATCATGTTGGATTAAGCTGGATTTGTCGATAAGTGTGTGTTAGCTTGAGCACCTGGGAATGCCTTCAACAGCTTGCTCAGTCGAATGATTGGAACCTGGATCCAAAGTTAACTTATGCTAAAGTCAAAATGCCAGAACTTTCCAAGTATGTTGTAAAACAGAGTTTCCTAACCTTGGCACAAGTGACATTTTGGACTGAATAGTTCTTTGTTCTTGGGGGCTGTCCTGTGCATTGTAACATGTTTAGAAGCATCCCTGGCCTCTACCCACTAAAGGCCAGCAGCACATCCTCTTCCCCCCTAGTTGTAATAATCAAAAATGTCTCAAGGCACTGCCAAATGTCCCCTGGGGGGCAGAATTGTCCCCAACTGAGAACCACTGCTGTAGAAGAAGTATAAAAAGACATAGGAATGCCAGGCTGCTGGAGTGGATTTATCACATAGGACCTGCTCTCCCAGCTCCCTTTGTGCCCTGGGAGGGTTCAGAGGACTCTCCCTTTGCCAAAGATTTAAGAGACGCTTTGACAAGGGGAGCATTGGCAATCTTGGAGAGCTCTGTAATGACTCTTCCCTGCAGGTCAGGAATGAGAAAGAAATTATGGCATCAAAATGGGCTCCCTGGGGGCTGGCCCTGTGGCCGAGTGGTTAAGTTCGTGCTCCACTTCGACAGCCCAGGGTTTTGCCAGCTCGGATCCTGGGCACAGACATGGCACCGCTCATCAAGCCACGCTGGGGCGGCATCCACGTGCCACAACTATAAGGACCCACAACTAAAAATACACAACTGTGTACCGGGGGGCTTTGGGGAGAAAAATGAAAAACAAAATCTTTAAAATTTATTATTAAAAAAAATGGGCTCCCTGAATTCAGGATGATGGGATCCTGGGGCATCAGAGGTCAAGTGGAGGCACTTCACTGGAAGAGATAAAATGAGCATATTTGTCACAATGAACAGCAAAGCCAATGGGATAATCAGAATGATACACAGAGATTTTTGCATTTGCTCATTGATTGTGGTGTCCCTGGGGCTGAAATAGATGGGAAGCCTACCAGTAGCCTACTTGATTTGAATAAGTGGAAACACTTTAGGTCTGGTGAACATAAGTCTGAGTTGAATCAACATGAGAGTTATGGCCCCTCAGCCAATTCCATAACATAAGTCAGTTCCCATTTCCAGAGCACCTTGAATGAAGGGCAGGGAGGGTCCCCTCGAAAAAAGACCCTGATATACTGCCAAAGCTGTATGCCACATATCATCCTAGACTTCTCAAAGTGACTTGCAACCATATTTCATGGAGGTTGGTCACTAGGTAAGTGGCAACAACCAGAATATGGAGGGATTACTGGACACGAGAGCTGACATTAACTCCTGGAACCTCAAATGGTCCACCAGTTAGTAGAGGGGCTTATAAAGGACGAATAATTCATGGATGTTTTTGCTCAGGTCCATATGTGGTGGAACCCATCCTATGGTTATTTCCCAAGTCCCAGAATGCAGAGTTGCAATAGAAATATCCATCAACTGGCGGAATTCTCACATTGGTCCCCTGAACCTGGAACAAGGGCTATTTTGATAAGAAAGGACAAGTAAATGCCATAACTGCATTGTATGTACCAAAATAGAAAACGAAAAACAAAATCATGTCCCTGGAGGGATCGCAGAGATGAGTGCTACCAGCAGTCTCTTGACAGTTGCAGGAAAATTGAAATATCTCCATTCAATTCACTCTTTTGACCTGAGCAGAAGACAGGTGAATCTTGGAGAATGACATAGGATTATTGTAAATTTAATTAGGAGTTGACATCAGTTGCAGCTCCAGATGTGGTTTTATTGCTGGAGCAAATCAACACATCTTCTGGCACCTGACATGCAGCCTTTGAGCTGACACGTGCTTTTGTTCTCTATACCTATTAGTAAATGCCTACCCAAGAAGTTTAGTTTCATCTGGTGGGGCCATCAATACACTTTTATGGCCCCAACTCAGGGGTACATCAACATTTCAATCTTCCTTCAGAGTTCAGTCCAGGGATTGGCAAACTACGCTCCTTGGTCAAATCTGGCTGCCACTTGTTTTTGCAAATACAGTTTTATTGAAACATAGCCATGACCACTCTTTACATATTGCTTATGAATGCTTTCATGCTGACATGGCAGAGTTGAGTGTTTGTGACAAAGATCGTGTGGTCTGCAAAGCCTAAAAAGTTTACTACCTGGATCATTACAGAAATAATTTTAGGACCCCTGATATATCTCTGATGATGTATGAAGTGTCTATGACAGACAGGGATGATGCATGGAGCTCACAACCGATATTTAGGATTTTGGAGCAAAGTTATATCCTTCTCTGAAAATGGCATTACTTCTTCTGAAAAAGTAGCTTCTGGCTTTATTGGTCCCAAGTTAAAACTAAATACTTGTCCAGGAGCCAGAAAGTTACAACACAATGAAGTCACAAATTTGCGCATCCTAGCAGCACTTCATTGTCAAGTGGACATGATACATATGAGACTGGGCTCAAACAGAAGTCACAAGTAAGTTGCACAAGCAAGTGGCTCATATCCCCATAGCTCTTCTTTCCCATATGGATGTCCAATTGATGGAGAAGCATATATTAAAAAGAGCTCTCTCTTCCTCTACTGCAGTGTCTCCTTTTTCACAAATCAAATGACAGTGTCTGCTTTGATCTAGACTCTATTCTCTTCCCTTATTTATCTGTATGTCTTTAAGCAAACACCACACTGTCTGAGATATCCTAGCTTTATAATATGATTTAATATCTGATAAAGTCAGTCCTCCATTTTGTTATTCTTTCACATTATCTTGACTATTCTTTTTTTTTTAAGATTTTATTTTTTCCTTTTTCTCCCCAAAGCTCCCTGGTACATAGTTGTATATTCTTCATTGTGGATCCTTCTAGTTGTGGCATGTGGGACGCTGCCTCAGCGTGGTTTGATGAGCAGTGCCATGTCCGTGCCCAGGATTTGAACCAACGAAACACTGGGCCGCCTGCAGCAGAGCGCGTGAACTTAACCACTCGGCCATGGGGCCAGCCCCTATCTTGACTATTCTTAATCCTTTGCTTCTTCACAAAATTTTTATAACCATTGCATCAATTTCCAGAAGACAAGCTAGTATTTTTATTGGATTTTCATTGAAATTATAGATCACTACAATAGTGGACATACAAAATATTGAATTTTATATCCATGAATACCACTATTTATTTTAAATATTTCTTTTGTACATGCAGAAAAATAAAATGGATCCTCACCTAATAACATATACATAGGTAGACTCCAAAAGGATTAAAGGGCCTAACTATGAAAGAAAAATTAGGAGGTTAATTTTTAAAATGCAAGAGAATATTCTTGAAACTTAGGAGTTTCAAAAGCACAGAAATTAAGGCAAATTTGTATTAAATTAACTTCCTCCTAATTAAGGATGTTTATTCAACGGACATAATAAATGAACTTAAAAACCCAGTTCAGGTGCCAAGACAATTTAGTGGGAAAAGAATAGTCTCTTCAGTGGGTACTGAGACGACTGGATACACATATGCAAAAGCTGAACTTGGACCCTCCCCACTTCACACGATATACAAAAACCAACTCAAAATGGATCAGAGACTTAAACGTAAGAGCTAAAAACTGTAAAACTCTTAGTTGAAAGCATACGCATAAATCTTCATGACTTGGATTAAACAATGGTTTCTTAGATATGACATCAAAAGTACAAGGAATAACAAGACAAAATAGATAGATTGGACTTCATCAAAATTAGAAACTTTTGTATATCAAAGGACACAATCCAGAAAGTGAAAAGACGTCCATAGAATGGGAGAATATATTTGAAAATCATATATCTGGCAAGGGACTTGTAACTAAAATATGTAAACAACTTCTACAATTCAGTAATAAGAAGACAAAAACCTCAATTAAACAATGGGCCAAAATGGACATGCTCTAAAGAAGATATACAGATGGCCAATAAGCATGTGAAAAGGGGCCGGCCCTGTGGCCGAGTGGTTAAGTTTGCCCGCTCCGCTGCAGGCGGCCCAGTGTTTCGTCGGTTCGAATCCTGGGTGTGGACATAGCACCGCTCACCGAGTCACGCTGAGGCAGCGTCCCACATGCCACAACCAGAAAGACCCACAACGAAGAATACACAACTATGTACCAGGGGGCTTTAGGGAGAAAAAGGAAAAAAATAAAATCTTTAAAAAAAAGAAAGCACGTGGAAAGATGGTTAACATCATTCGTCGTTAGGAAAACTCAAATCAAAACCATAATGAGCTATCACTTCACATCCACCAGATTGGTTATAATCAAAAAGCCAAATAATAAAAGGATTGGGGGCAGAGAAATCGGAACCTGCAGACGCTGTGGGTGGGAACGCACAATGGTGCAAAGGCTTTGGAAAAAAGCCTGGCACTTTCTCAAAAGGGTAAACTAGCTTTTCTTTGTAAATGTAAGTAGACAAGTATGCTGTGAACCAACAAATGCACCCCAAGATATGTGCCCTAAGTAAATTCTCAGAATTTGTATAGGATTATGGAGGTTCATACAGATGTTCCTTGCGTTGTTATCGCCAATGGAAGACTGGGTGTCTCTCATGGAAGAGTAGCAGATATGATGCTGTGGATGTTCACAATGAGTTTTATAAAATAGATTAGCTGTACGCTAAAAACACGGATGAATCTTAAAAACATACTGCTGAATGAGGACAGTAACGAAGTTTTACAATATGATACCTCTTATATAAATTGAAAATATGCGCACACAAAGCCACGCCACACATATTTTCACAAGAACACACACAAAGAGAAATTTGTTGTTGTCAGTGCTGTGGAGTTGATTCTGACTCCTGGCGACCCAGAGCACAGCAGAGCAGAACCCTGCTGGGTCTTTTTAGCACCATCCTGTGCTGTATTAGACAATGCTCTGCTGCTGTTCATAGGGTTTTCATGGCCAGTTTTTCTGGAAGTGAGTGGCCAGGTCCTTTTTCCTAGTCTGTCTTAGTCTGGAAGCTCTGCTGAAACCTGTCCACCATGGGTGACCCTGATGGTATTTGAAATACCAATGGCGTAGCTTTCGGCATCACAACAACACGGAGCTGCCACAGTATGACAACTGACAGATGGGTGGTGTGGTTCCCTGACCGTGAAATGAACCCAGGCTGTGGCGATCTGGAATCTTAACCACTAGACCAGCCCTGGTGGCTACAAAAGGAAATACATCAAACAAAATAATATCCTATGGGGTAGAGGAGTCAATGAGAGTGTTCCACAGGGAAAAGAAAGGAATAAATATAAAATTATTTCATCATATTTTATCACATTTTATCCAGGATTTCAATTTAATTGTACTGAAAACGAGTTCTGCAATTTGCTTTAAAATAGTCCAGCAAAAATTTTTTCAAAAAATGTGAATGGGCTAAAAGTAACAAGAGATCTTTGTCAATGCACAAAAGAAAGAAAAATAAGTAAAAGGTATAAGGATTGAAAAAGAAGAAACAAAACTGTCATTTACTGATGACATGATTACTTTTTTAGGAAATCTAAAATAATTTACAGATAAGTTATTGGAATTGACAAATAAACTTGACCAGGTTTCTGGATACAAAGTCCAGTACAATTTGATTAGAAGTGGTGATATTCAGCATTCTCTTCTGATTCCCACTCTCAGAGGTAAAATTTTCAACTTTTTTTTTTTTAAAGATTTTATTCTTTTTTTTATTTTTTCCTTTTTCTCCCCAAAGCCCCCCGGTACATAGTTGTATATTCTTCGTTGTGGGTCCTTCTAGTTGTGGCATGTGGGACGCTGCCTCAGCGTGGCTTGATGAGCAGTGCCATGTCCGTGCCCAGGATTCGAACCAACGAAACACTGGGCCGCCTGCAGCGGAGCGCGCGAACTTAACCACTCGGCCACGGGGCCAGCCCCTCAACTTTTTAATAGTAAGAACTACGTGTAATTGTTGTGTAAGTTGATTTTAGTTTTAAGTGGGATTTTTCTAGGAACTTATAACCATTTCACATATATTTTCACATTTATCATTATAACATTCTTCATAATGTTCTTTTAATATCTTTAGCGATGTTTCCTTTTTTATTTCTGAAATTGGTAATAATGTTATTTCTATCTTTTTTTCACTCTTACCAGATGTTGCAATTTTATTGTTTTATTCATAGAATGGTCTTTCGGCTCTTTTAAAAAATCCACTCTAGGGGGCTGGCCCCTTGGCCTAGTGGTTAAGTTCACGCGCTCCGCTGCAGGCAGCCCAGTGTTTCGTTGGTTCGAATCCTGGGCGCGGACATGGCACTGCTCATCAAACCACGCTGAGGCAGCGTCCCACATACCACAACTAGAAGGACCCACAACGAAGATTATACAACTATGTACTGGGGGGCTTTGGGGAGAAAAAGGAAAAAAAAAAATCTTTAAAAAAAAATCCACTCTATTTTGTTTGTTTTCTATTTAATGAGTTTCTTATCCTCTTCATTTCCTTCCATCTACTTACTGTAGTTTTTGTTATTTGTTCATTAATTCCAGAGATGGACAGTTTCATTTTTATTTTCAGCTTCTTTTCTGTCTTAGTATATGCTATTAAGACTCAACATTTCTTCCTACGTATGTATTAAAATTTCCCTTTCTGATTGTCAATTTTTCTCCTTGTGATTCTGCCCATTTTGCCTTTTAAAATCTGCTTTATATTATGCGAAGCTGTTATTCTTAATAACTTGAAGCTTACTATGAAGTGTTTCTTTGTATACCTCATAGTGCTTTCTCCTTCAAGGACTACTTTGTCCAATATTAATATATTTTTAAATTATGGAAATAACTCGGAGCCTAGGGTGATGGTCTCATTCTCTAGAGAGGATTTTCATGTTTCCGCTCCAGTTTCAAGCACTGAAGTGATCTGGAGTTTGGCCTCAGTCCCCACCAAAGACATCCGCTTCCCTTTTATTCTTACTCCTACAGGGCAGCTCTTTGAGGATTTACCAAGGACTCCCCTCCTCCCCACCACGACCTCCCCCAGCGCCCTTTGAACGTGGCTAACGTGCTGCTCGGTTTTCAATATCAGAATCAGTAGGAACGGCCAGGAAAGACACCAGCAGCCCAAAACGAGCAACTCCACCTACATTCGCGCTGGCATTCTAGGAATTAATACCCAGACGCTCAGCGTCCTCGGAAGTATTTCCGCTTCGGGGGCCGGGGCTGTGGCCGTCGTTTCTCTCGGGCATTGTGGGAAGTGTAGTCCGGGGTCCGTGTAGTCCGGAGCACTTCCGCTTCTGGAGTGCAGGGCTAGGGAATTCTGGGAAGTGGTCCACGGGCTCCCTCTAGTGGGAAGGTGGCGCTTTCGCTGTAGGAGGGCGAGGCTGCTGTCCACCCTCCCCTCAAGGGGCGAGTCCCCGATCCCGGGATTCCGCCAAGCCCGGGACTGCGCCAACCTGGGCGGGGAGCCAGCGGGGCCCGGGGCCTCGTCCTCGGGGGAGTAAGAGAAGAGCGGCCAGCTGCGGAGGATGGCGTTGGGAGATGTTTGTGTCCCCTCCGCTAAGCCTCCTGTTTGGAACTGTTCGTGCTTCCCCGGGTTGGGGGCGGCCTGGGTCGCGTGTCGCCTGGTTTGAAGGTCTCCCGGCGCTCCCTCACCTACCAGCCAGCTCTGCCACTTCCCAGCGGTATAAGCTTGTGCGAGTTACTTACTCTTGGCCTCATTATCCTCATCTCTAAAGTAGTGTCATTAGTAGCAGTCTCTTACCATTTTATACGAATTAATTCATTAAATGACCGCAGCAGCCTACGAGGCAGGTGCCGCTGTTAGCCTTTCTTTTTAACATATAAGGAATCGGAGGTAGTTTGGGGAAATAAAACATCCCAACACAGAAAGTCCTCTCTACACAGTGTAGAAAAGAAAGCTGTTTTATGACTGAATAAGCATATCCAGAGTACAGTATTGCAGGTAATTTGTGGAAAGAGATTACAAAGAAATGTCACCCTATTCTACAGTCAAGCAGTTACAAACTTTTTATACCATCCTATTTTTACCACTAGGTACCTACATTCTCAAGATTAATGGTATCTTGTCTTCCTGTAAGAGGACTTAATGACACCATTTGCTGTAAATCCTTTGATAAAGTCGTCGTAAATTCACTCGGGAATCAAGTCTTAATTAATTGACTTGATCCGAAGGGATAATAAAATTTCTCTTATCTCCTCTGTTAGTAGACTACAGCTCAGAGAAAGGCATCTTGGTTAAACTCCCACAGTGATAAGGACACTGGATTGCTATTTTCTCAGATGTTCACATTCGAAAAGCATAAACGCCAGATCTTTGAAAACCATCTCTGGGTTGTAAACTCGGTAAGAAGCTTACTTAGTCTCTAACAAGATTTACTTGCATGCCAAAAGTTTAGGTGAAGGAACCAAAAGCACTGGGTTTCATAATGGAAATACTCTAAGAAAAAGGACAGGGAAAATGGACCCTCTGGACAACAAAAATTCTTTCTTTGTTTTCATTTACTCTTGGTGAGTTTATGTTATTTGCCCAAGACTTACAGCTAGTAAGAGGCAGAACTTCCATTTGAACCCAAGGAGTTGGAGCCTCAAGTCTGTGTTTTTAACCTCTAAGCTGTACATTTTTAAAAAAATTATAGGAAATAGTCCATGTATATATATGATAGTATATATGGTTTGAGGAAGTCTTTTTCTGTCGGTTTTGGAAGGTGGTTTGGGGCTTTACAGTTTATATTCTCATTATACAAGGAATGCATGCCCAGTTATCAAGAGATTAGGAAATACAGAAATATAAAGACAATCGAAATTACTCATAATCTCAGGATTTAGAGATAACCACTGTTAACATTTTTAATGCAATTATGCATCCGTGCAGTACGACACGTGGTATTTCTTCCTTAAATTCTTATTACAAAAAGGTCCAAACATACACAGAGAAAAGTGTAATGAACCCCCCCCCAAAAAAATCAGTCATCTGCAACCCTTATCAATATTTTGCCCATCTTACTGCATCCATTCACCTCACACAAAATACTTTTTTGGGGGACTGAGACCACGGGAGGAGGAGCTGGAATATTTTAGACCCAAACCAAATCCGAGTCACGGAGTCAGTAGAAATTAAAATCCATTGACATAAATTGATTATATATGGAGAGTAAAGGAAAGCAAATGTGGCAACTTCAGAATTTTCATTTCTGGCAACTAGGAGGATAGTAATTATGTAAGAAAGTTAAGGGACATGGAAACATTGAGGTTTGGAAAGGAATAATTATGAATCTGGTTTCTTTAAATGGAGTTTGTCTTGGCACCATCTTCTCCATCTTCGTTTCTGTTCGGTTTCTCCCATAGGCTGCAGGCTACTTTGTTTCAGGGGGTACGTCCCATTCTTTATGTGCGCTTAGCACCCAGAGCAAGGCAAAACCGGAAGAGAGTTCTTCAGTGTTTGTGCCTGGTGTGGCTGCCCAACATCCTGAAAAAGGGCCTGCAGCTCACTTAGATTATATTCAGAATTGCTGAAAGAGATTCAGGAAACAATAAAGTCTATAATATAGACTTTAGTGATCCTTTATCTCACTTTCAGTGGGATGCCGACTCTACCAGTTTTTTCACAACGTTCAAATGCAGATCTAGAATTATTGATAATGTTTTAATGATCTAAAGCAAACGTTTAAAAACTAACCACCCACAATTTGCATGTCCTGTGTTTCTTATCTGAGGATAACATTTGCTAACTTTTTATAGGGTGGTCATGAGTCAGCCAGAGTTCCCAGTCCTTTTACATGTATTTATTAATTTGTGCTCATAGCAATCCTGTTATCTCCATTTTACAAATGAGGAAAAAAAGAACAGAGTTCACACAAATAAGTGGCAGACTAGTTCTTTGACCTTGGCAGCCTGATTCCAAGTCTGTAATCTGGGTTATTACACACTGCTTTTATTAGTCTGCAAGACAAAAACTAACCAGGGGTCTTACTGGAGCAGGAAATATTTAAGCTACGGATGAAGACTGTGACCTAGAAATGAATAGAGCAGCAGAATATGACAGAAGGAACAGCACATACAAAGACGCTTTCTGTAGGAGCACCAGTGACTCACGGGGGCTGGACGTGTAGAGTGGAAGGTGGATCTGAAGAGGGAAACAGCATGTGGAAGATTCCTGTTTGTGTGATTTGATAAAGCATCTGGACCATCCCTTGAGGGCAGTGCACAGACACGCAGGTGAAATAATTGAATTTCATGTTAGGCTGCATCTCCCTGGCATCAGGAAGGAAAACACAAATTGAAGTTAAATATTCTGTTCCTGTTGATTACACAAATGTGGTCAATGAAGGGGTTAGCACTCAGGCTCCGACTGTCAAATGCCAAATTTTGAAATTGGCTTTTGGCACTTACTAATTTGGTAACATCGGCAAATTATTTAACATCTCTCTGCCTCTGGCTGCTAAACCGTAAAATAGAGGGAATAATAGTATTTACCTAAAAAAGTTGTGAAGATGAAGCGAGAGTCCCAGAGTCCAGAATAATCTCTGGTACACACTGAGCGCTCTGCAGAAATTAAAAGAAACCTGAACTAAATTGGAGCAGGGAAGGCCTCTAGGGGGCGCCCTCAGGCCACGGCACACATCAGCAATGGCGCAAAGAGGGAGGAGACCTACCCTTGCGTCTCCAACAGGATGTCAAACTACTTTACTAAGGCAGATTTCTCTCCCCACCCAGCAACAGCCCAGCCAATGAGAAGCCATCGCTGCCCTGAACCATTACTTTCCTTCAGGGAACTTACATTTAGAACAGCCCCTTCCTACTCCCCCTTTTTCTATAAAAATAGCTCCCCTCCTTTGTTTTCTGGATTTGCCCAGGGTTTGCCTTAGCATGCACGTCGTGAATTGCAATTCTTTTAGCTATTCCCAAATAAACTTGTTTTGAGGGTAAAAATAACTGGCGAGTTTGCCTTTTAAGCTAACAGCTCCATAAGAGATAGCTGTGTATAACAGAAGGAATATATGTTCAGTAAATGAGAAACGCAAACATATATTGGAGTGGTTATATGGATATTTTTAGGTATTCCTCTCTTTTTCCCACCCTCATTTCAGTGAAATAGCAACTCCATCATATATTTGAGCAAATAATAAGTCTTTATAGTGACCATTGCATAAACATCTAATTAACAATAATGTATTCATCTTTCAAATTCAGAAACTTCCTGAGGAACGATTACAATGAGGTTGATTACAAGAATCTATGCTGAAGCTTGTCTTTTTACGCTCACTATGTCTGTCTTAGTAGTCAACTTCTGAATTATTTGTGCTATTAACAAAAGTGGAAATCTAGAATATGTTCTGCCTCCACTGTATTTTTTCTTTTTGGTCCTTCGTTCTTTTTATATAGAAAAAGTGCCTAAAACTGCAAAATAAAGGCTTTTCCCCCCTTTTTTTCTAGTAGTAGCAGGTACAAGTCTATTAGTAAAAGTCTTGCAGTGTTCTTTTAAGCCTGACTCTTCAAATATTTGCTATTATGTTTTGTTTGTCAATGAGAAAAGCAAAACTCCCCTGGCGCCAGAGAACGGCTTCAAGGCGGCAAAACAGCAGGAAACCACGAAGACGGTTCTGGATGTCGCAGTTCGGGCGCTCCGAGAGTCTGGAGTTTGTTTGCTGTCGTTTAAGCACTAAGAGGACGCACATGGTTCGTCCTCCTCTTGGGGATTCTGGGAAATGTATGCCCGAACTCTGTCCCAAGCGGAAACGAGGAGCCCAGGCGCTGGTTCCCGCGGGGCTTCTGGGAAGTGTAGTCCAGGAGCGCCTTGTCGTCGGAGGCACTTCCGGCCCGGGAAAGCGAGGCCGCCACCATCTTTTCGGTCCGGGAGGTGAGTCCGCCGCGTGCCCCCACGCCCCCCTCCGAGCCCTTTCGGGCCGAGCGTGGGGACTAGTCGCTGCCTAGCCGGCCGTCTCAGGATGGAGAAGCGGCGGCCGCCGGCGGAGGCTGGGAGGCGGAGGAGGGCGGAAGCGTGGATGCCCCCGGCTCTCCTCCCCCTCCTAGAAGCACCGCTGCTGCTTCGATCGGTACCATCCATGGCGAGTTGTTGGTCACCTTTGCGCTCTGCTGTCCTCCCCTGTGAAGCAGCGAGGGAGAGCTGCTGGGTAGGGTGGCGGCTAGAATGACACGGGGCGATACGTGTCAACAGACATGATGATGGGTTGGCTCCTGCGATTGATCCCTTTTGGCTGGAAGCCCCGGTGGAGAGAGAGAGAGAGAGGGTCAGGACTCCAGGAGCAAGGCCAGGGCCCTTCTGTCCTCCTTCTGGGGCCCCCAGAGCTCTTTCCGAACCCTTACCAATCTCTGTTTCAGGAAGGACCGAGTCACCCCGCGCTGGGGCCTGGGGATGTCCGCTGCAGCTTCTCCGGGGGACGGACAGCGTCGTGCTGTCCCTCCGCATCCTTTTCTTCGCCCCTGGATTCGGGAAGGAGGGCTTCTTGGCTTCTCACAGCATAGCCCCAGGTACAGACTACTGACAGTTCTTTCTTGTTCTGTCATCGCCGTCGTCAATTCATCAGATTCCCTTCACTCTGTAAATTACTCTTAGGAAAATGTTTCAAGTATTTGTTGAATAAACCTGAGGCTGTTGAATCTGCTTGTTAATATGTATGTGTGTAGTTCTTTTTCTTTTTTTCCTTAAAGATTAGCACCTGAGCTAACAACTGTTGCCAATCTTCTTTTTTTTTTTTTCCTGCTTTTTTCTCCCGAAATCTCTCCAGCACCTAGTTGTGTATTTTAGTTGTGGGTCCTTCTAGTTGTGGCTGCATGTGTGTATTTCTACCTCTGCCACGTACATATATATTTTTAAATATTTGTTTTAAATATATATTTATTTGTATATCTGCCATTTACATTTTCCTAAATGTAAATGGTAAATGTGAAAAGCTTTACATTTCTTCTCCTTTTTTTTGTCTTCACTTCGCTTTGTCCCTCTTTGATTTGCCCTCACCTGGTTGGGAAGTTATATGGGCTTCTGTTATTCTTTTAATTTCTAGAAATGATTATCTGTCTCAACAAATACTAAACATGGTCAGCATGTATTCTCATTCTCAAAAATATAGAGACTAAAAATATACTTGAAGTTTGAACTGTAGGCTAGGTTATAGGTCAGCTTTTTATTATAACCACCCTCCAAAATTGTCTCATCGTTCTTGGGCTCGTTTTGTTTTGTTTTAAGATTTTACCAACATATTTACAGATGTTTTCTTACCATTGCTTCTTTCAGGGTTCATTTAGTCATAGATTTTCATTTTTGTCTAGCTAAAATGTCTTCGTTTCTCCCTCACGTAAATAATCATTGAGTTGAGCATAGCATTCAAGGTGGACAATAATTTTCTTTCTTCATTTTGGGGAGATTATCCAGTTGTTTCAGATCTTCATTCTGTTTTCCTGTTTCTGTCAGTCTACTAGGCATTTCTGTGAGGTAAACTATGTTTCCTTTCTGGGAGCCTTAAGGTTTTTATTGTTGTTTTTAGTTCATTTTGTTTATTTATATTTTTTGAGTCCTTTGCGTTCCTGAGTGTCGCTGTGATTTATTTAGGAGTAGATTGATTTATACAATTCAGAATTTCTATATATGAACTCAACAGTAACCTCTTGAAATAAGACCCCTCTGCCATTTCTTGCATTCTCTTCTCACACTCTGGTTAGGCAAATATTGGGGCCTCTCAGTCTGTCTTCCATGTTTCTTGATTTTTATTTTGTCTCTTTCTCTTTCCTATGTGTTTTTTACATCTCTGTGCGCATAGGATAAAGGACTTTAGCCAATAAGCCTTTTCTGACTTCATTAAGTAAATGGACCCAAAATGATATTTTTTAGAAAACTAATACCAGTGTCAATAAAGTGTTATTAGCTGGGCAACAAATTATTCAATAGGAAGAAATTTTAAGTCTGAATGAGGGCTTTCAGAGATTAAAGGTGACTTTCAGAGGAGAGCAGGTACCTTTCAGGTCTTATGCGTTGTTTTTGTTATTAGAAAAGACATTTGCAAATACAATTTATGATGCAAAGTATTGCCTGCTTTTTTGCGGCTACAAGAAAAAGGGACTCCTTGTTCTTAGAACTTTCCATCTCCTCATTTAATCCTTACAACAGCCCTATGAGGTGGATATGATTTACGATTCTTATCCTACCCTCATTGTGCAGCTGACCAAAGTGAGGCACAGAAAGGTTTTTTAACCTCCCCAAGGTTACACAGATGCTAAGTATCATTGCCGGGGTTTAAATCTAGGCCCTTAACTCCAGAGCCTATGTTTTTTTTTAGCCCCTGTTTTCCGGTGCCTCTCATTTCCTGCCATCCCCGGGATCAGAAATCCTCACAGTAGGGATGCTGGATTTGGTTGTGCGGGTTGTTCACGGCCCAGTGGCCCTTGGCTGACAGACCTCTGAGTAGCTGGAATCTAGTCCGTGTTCTGCTTCCCAAGCTGGATGTGCCGACACCTGCCTAGAAGTAGGAGCCCTCTCTTGTAGTTTCTACGAAGATCCACGTGGGCTCCTGGCAGCCCTGGCCTGCATTTCATGGCTTCTCTGTCCTTCCGTAGTTATGCCTTCTCAGGACTCTGACCTTCCCCAGAAGGAGCAGGAGAAAATGACCAAGTTTCAGGTGAGTAAGGCATTCCTTTCTGTCTCCTGAGATGTGATTTTATTTCTCAAAGATGAGGCCCATCTTTTTTCTCCTCCTTGGAAAGGTTAATGGAAAACAGCAGATCCTGAGTGCTTGTTGTGAGCCGTGCTGTGTGTGCACATGTGTTTTGTGTGTTTTATCATCTTTATTTCACAAAACGATGTTTGAAAAAATAATAGAATTTTGAAATAGACAAAAATAATTTACACTGCTGCCCTGCTTACAGACTAGCTCTTCTCACTTTCCCATAATTCTTTTCCGCGTGCATTCGTAACTACATATTTGCAATATTAGAATTGATGGGATATGTTATATACATTAGATAAGGGCTTAATATCTCTAATTCTTATTAGGACAAGTAAGATAAAGACAAACCAAATTGGAATATAAGTAAAAGAAATGAATAGGAGGGGCTGGCCCCGTGGCCGAATGGTTAAGTTCGCATGCTCCACTTCGGCGGCCCAGGGTTTCGCCAGTTTGGATCCTGGGCATGGACATGGCACCACTCGTCAGGCCATGCTGAGGCGGTGTCCCACATGCCACAACTAGAAGGACCTACAACTAAAAAATACATCTATGTACTGGGGGCCTTTTGCAGGGGAGAAGATGACAAAAAAACAAAAAGACTGGCAATAGATGTTAGCTCAGGTGCCAATCTTAAAAAAAAAACAGAAATGAATAGGAGTATCACAAAAGAGGAAAGTAAATTTATGAAGAAAATAATGGTCATTAATAACTAAATGTGTGCAAACGTTAATAAGACCTTTCTATTTATTTATGTCATTTAGATTGTCAAAGATTTTTTTTTTAATTTTATTTTTCCTTTTTCTCCCCAAAGCCCCCCGGTACATAGTTGTATGTTTTTTTTTTAGTTGTGGGTCCTGCTAGTTGTGGCATGTGGGATGCCACCTCAGCATAGCTTGATGAGCAGTGCCATGTCCGCACCCAGGATTCGAACCAGTGAAACCCTGGGCTGCTGCAGCAGAGCGCACAAATTTAACCACTTGGCCGTGGGTCCGGCCCCTCCAAGGTTTTTTTAAAAAGGAATTGGGTCCTTTTTGGCCAGAGTCTGGCCATTCAGGAACACTTGTATTCTCTCATGTGAAATGTGGCTTGAGAAAAGCTTGGGAGAGGCACATCTGCCATTACGCTTTCAACATTTTTAAAGTGCATATTCCACAACTTTGCAGTTGCTGCTTGTTGGCCAAGCTCTCTGTGAAAGTGTCTTTGCCGCATTGATTATGAGCAGAAACCTCTACCTAATCGTACGTTATTTGGATTGATTCAAGATGAATCCTCAGTTCTGAGGAGTACTAGACTGCGGTCACGAAATGGGATGGAGGAGATCATAACGATATTAATTGTTCAAGTCGATGGGGCATTGATGTGGCCGGCACCTCTCTCAGTGCTTTGCCTGTATGCCCTCATCTAATCCTTTCGAACAGCTCGCGATTTAGACACAGTTATAGAGAAGAGGAGATCGAGATGGTGAGAGGTTAATGAGTTTGCCCAGGGTCCTTGAATGACCTTGAAATTGAACTCGGCCTGTGCCCTGGCCGGCTGTGAATGCCTTGGAAACTCAGAGGAAGAGCTATACACTGTCCTGCTGGGTGCTGCAGGCAGTGAGCTTTGTGCACACTAAAAACAGTGATGGAGTCCAAGCTTTGGGGGAGGCAGAGAGGAGACGGGGAGAGGGACAACTGCCTGGGACCCCTTTGAATCTGTAACAGGTTTTCTGGTGACCCTCTTTTTTTCTTTGAGGAGGATTGGCTCTGAGCTAACATCTGCTGCCAATCCTCCTCTTTTTGCTGAGGAAGACTGGTCCTGAGCTAACATCCATGCCCGTCTTCCTCTACTTTATGTCTGGGACGCCTACCACAGCATGGCTTGCCAAGCGGTGCCATGTCCACATCCAGGATCCAAACCGGCGAACCCCCGGCCACCGAAGTGGAACATGTGCACTTAACCACTGCGCCACCAGCCAGCCTCTTGGTGACCCTCTTTATCTTTCCCAGTGCCACCCTTCTTCCAGTGGGGGTCGTAAGATTGAGGTTGCGTGTGTTTGGCGTTGTAGGAGGCAGTGACGTTCAGGGACGTGGCCGTGACCTTCACGGAGGAGGAGCTGGGGCTGCTGGACCCCGCCCAGAGGCAGCTGTACCGGGACGTGATGCTGGAGAACTTCAGGAACCTGCTGTCTGTGGGTGAGGACAGGCACCCTCTGACATTAAACCTCAACCCCTTGAGAGTCCCTGTGTCCTCAGTTGTTCAAAGCTTTGGACCTTTCGAAATGCTTCCCTGACCTTGAAGATGGAAGTTTTTCTAAGCCCTCGGACTACAGGCCTAGGTCTTTCTACTCAAGCAAAATTCTGCCCAGGAGTGATGTTTCCCCACTGGGGACATTTGGCAATGTCTGGGGACGGTTTTGATTGTCACAACTGGGGGAAGGGTGCTACTGGCATCTAGGGGCTAACGATGCTACTAAACCTACCGTGCACGGGACAATCCTACAACAAAGAATTAGCCAGTCCAGAATGTGAGTAGTGCCTCAGTTGCGAAACCTTCTTGTCTTTGTTTGTTTGTTTGTTTTTGAGGAAGATTAGCCCTGAGCTAACATCTGCTGCCAGTCCTCTTTTTGCTGAGGAAGACTGGCCCTGCGCTAACGTCCATGCCCTTCTTCCTTTACTTTATATGTGGGATGCCACCACAGCATGGCTTGACAGGTAGTGTGTAGCTCCGCACCCGGGATCTGAACTGGTGAACTTGGGCTGCTGAAACGGAATGTGCACAGTTAACTGCTGCACCACCAGGCCGGCCCTGAGAAACCCTGTCTTAACTGAATTATAAATGGGCAGTTTAACTTGTATACTCTGTCTTTCAAATTGTGGTTGTGACCCATTGGTGGGCCATGGAATCAGCTTAGCACATTGTACTGGCATTAATTTTTTTTGATGAAATAGAACAAGGACAGAGTCTATCATTTCCTTATCAAGACCTCACGTTGGAGCAAAAATGGTGACCATTTGCTGTGAGTGGGATGAGAGTGTGGGAAATCTAATTTTATCTCTATATAGATGTGAACTAGGTCACGATCTAAGTTTATTACAGTTTGTGATCAAAAAAGTCCTTAAAATATCACTTTAGAGATTCTGGGCATTATAGAATTTCAAATATGTTTTAGCTGAGTTCCTCTTAAATATGTGTATCTGCCTTTCCGTAGGACACCTTCCCTTCAAACCAAGTCTGCTGTCCCAGTTGGAGGCAGAAGAAAACCTTTGCATGGTGGAACGAGAAACGTGGAGAAATGGGTGTTCCAGTGAGAAGCACGTGGCCGCTCTTGCAGGTACTAGCCAAGCTGCTGCTGCCCACGCCCACGGTTCCCGCTCCTGTCCAAGCGCTGTCCTCTCCGGCCTGGCTGTGACGGCAGCCTCCGCGCTGGTCTCCGGGCTTCCTCCCTTACGCTCCTGTGATCTCTTCTCCACGTGGTAGCCAGAGCGATTCTTTAGAAAGCAAGTAAGATCTCGCCATTCCTCCGCTCAGAACCTTCCAAAGGCTTCCCACCTGAGTCCTCTCGGGGGACTGCAGGAGCCCACCTGCCCTGGCCTCCTTGCCCTCTTCCTCGTTGATCTGTCCTTGTAGCCGTGCTTGCATCATTCCTGCCGTCCTGGCCCCCTTGGAGTGTTCTCTCCTGTTCCATGGCCTTTGACTAGCTCTCTTCTGCCTCGGTCTGGAGGCCCACAGCCACTCCCTTCCTCACTCACATCTTTGCTCAAATGTCATCTCAAGGTGGGCCTCGGTGTCTGCCCTATTTAAAATACCACGCTCTCTCCATTCTCCATCCCCTTCCCCCGCCTCATTTTGAGTCTCATCTCTGATCACCTGACCTAGTAACATATTTTTATTTACTTGTTCATCATCTGTCTCCCCACGAAAGGAGGAATTTGGGCAGTGTTATTGCTGTGTCTACTCAGGGCCTCCGATGGGCCTTCTGTTCAGCAGGTGCTCAGTACCTACGTGTGGAATGAATAAATTATTTAAATAACAACTATTCCATTAAGTGGAAGTGAGGAGGCTCTCCTCGCGGCCTCTCCTAACCTCTGGTCGCAGCCTTTCCCATCCAGGAAGAGCCCTGCTCAGTCCCCAGCCGGCCATCTCCCTTTCCGCCTGGCCTCTCGCTGCCCTCCTTTCTCCTGCCCCCCTCTCCCTTCCTCACTCTTGACCTCCTTTCCTTTCTCTCCCATCTTTCCATTTCCTTTAATTTGCATATTTCTCAGTACTATCTATTTAAAAATTAGATATTCCTGGGGAAGGTAATTTATATACTCTTCTTTTGCCTAAAAATCAAATTCAAGACACTTACCCGCAAGCATGATAAATTAGGCCCTGAATTCTGTGAGTAAGTGATGGATGTCGTCCTTTGTCTTTGTCCGTCTCCCTTCTTATGTCTGCATGTTGCTTCTCCTTCGAGGCGTTCAGGAAGGTTGCATCCTGGCCTCACTTTCCTGGGTCTCATATGCAAACTTAACCTCAGGAATTAGGATCCTAAGTATTGTCACTTTTCAGTTTTGCCTAATAGCCCAAGTCTCTCTCTTAGTCAATCTTGGAGCATTTTCTGCCACCGTTTCTCAAAGGTTTTTTTGACCTCTTGACCAACATGCTTCAGGAGTTTGCAACCATGCTCCACATACAAATACTATCCTAAAATGCCCTTCATGGGTCACGGGAGCTGAGATTAAAGTGCTTGTTTTTGTAAGGATTCTTAAACACAAAAAGCTACAGATATTGGAGACAAGTGGACCTCGAGTCTCTGTTACTCCCAGAGGTGGCTCATTGGCTCAGAGCACATGAGTGCGATTGATGGATTCTTGGGGAACATGATCTTCCAGCGAATGTGTAACATGATTCTGATTTCTGAGACATCTTTGAATATGTAAAGTCCATACTTACTAACTTGAGATAAAAGCTATTCACAATTATCAGAACAAATTATATACCACCATATATCACAAGTATCAGGACAAAAGTCGTCAATACCAATATGCCAGGTGTTACAATGATCAGTTCTCATGTCACAATTTCAAGTTTGCCACTTAAGAGTGAAAGTGCCTCATCCATACACCAACCTAACACTTGACCACCTTCCCCTCTCTCTGATACCGAAACAATCGTATGACCTATATCTGGTACTTGTTTAGTGGTTTCAAACTGGACATTTCCAGAGATCAAAAGGCACTGTCCTACTGTAGAGATGAGGAGAGTCCTGATTAGGAAAGGAAATTACAGAATTTTTAAATAAGTTTTCCCATGTCATTTGCATCCTAATGGTCTTAACTAGCTAATGTCACAGGCCATGTGAGGGGCCTTTTACATATTCTGGTGTGTCCTTGTACCACATGCCTGAAGTTAGCCCCAACATCACAGGTTAAGGGCACGGCCCTCCACAAGACCGCCCACCAAGACCAGATGCCAGCTGGGCTCCCAGGGCCACTCCCGCTTCTGACCAACTGGCCACACCTTCGGGGGTTCACATGATAACTCACTAGAACGACTCAACTCAGGAAGGTGCTATGCTTAAAATTACAATTTTATTATAGCAAAAAGATACAAATTGGAACCAGTGAAGAGGAGAGATGCATAGGGTGAGGTCTGGAGACTTCCCCCCACCTCCCTCTTCTAAGGGCCTTTATGATTACTTTGGGCCCATCCAGATAACTCAGGATAACCTCCTCATCACAGGATCCTTAATTTACTCAAATCTAAAGTCCCTTTTGCCATATACACTAACCTATTGACAGGTTCCATGGGTCAGGGCATGGATGTCTTTGGGGGCCATTCAGTTAGCCCAGAAATGTGTATGTACCTGTTGACAGTTTTTCAACTTGTATTATTAGAATGTAACTTTCCGTTTAAGCAAACTAATTATTAAACATTTAATATGCCCCCTTAAACATTTAAAGCCAGTGGCTTCCATACATTGTTAATCACAGACCCTCAATAAGAAATATTTCGGGTCTGGCCCTGTGGCCAAGGGGTTAAGTTCACACACTCCGCTTCAGTAGCCTGGGGTTTCACTCGTTCAGATCCTGGGCACAGACCTAGCACCACTCATCAGGCCATGCTGAGGCGGCGTCCCACATAGCACAACCAGAAGGACCTACAACTAGAATATACAACTATGTCCTGGGGGAGCTTTGGGGAGAAGAAGAAGAAGAAAAAAAAAAAGATTGGCAACAGATGTTAGCTCAGGGCCAATCTTTTTTAAAAAAAAATTTCACATCTTGACCCAGCATAAATATAACACATGCATTTTTATGTCTGTATCTACAGCTGAAACAAGCATTTCATTGGGTGGTACCCTTACTACTCGTGACATTTCTCATGTTTTTGTCCTATTTCTCCTTTTTTGAAATGTTTGTCGCAGTTAACGGAATTGGTTTCACATTTCACTAACACATCCCAACAATGTGAAAGATTCTGTCACAGTGGGCACAAAGCAGTGAAGAGAGCAAAGCGCATATTTTCCTCATGACGGTTCTATTCTGGTGGGTCTAGAAAGACGAGAAAAAATTAGGAAGAATACTGTAATACGGTAAATCAAATAATAAGTGCTGTGGGGAAAGATAAAGCAGGGTGAGGCAGATGGGAAGAATCAAATGTGGGGGCGGGGGGTATTTCTTATTGGGTGGTGGGGAAGGCTGCACCCGATCGAGTGCCATTTGAGCAGAGACCCAGAGGGAAAGAGGGAGAATGCAGGCTTCACTTTGTGCGCAAAAGCTTTCCATGCCACGTGCAGCTCTCTCTCTTCCTCTTCAGCGTCATCCTCGAGAGTCTGCGCTGTGCTCTTTCTTTTCCTCTCCCATGTTCTTTCTCAGTTGTGCAAGAGTAGTCTTCCCTTTTCCACCTCTTTTTACAGAGACCTAAATCACTACCAGGTTTAAAACAATGAATGTGATTGATCCAACCGCTTCCCAGATTTCCTCTTGGAAGATAATTTCTGCCAGGACCTAAAATACTATTTTATGCCCACAGTCTGAGCTTTTGTGGCTTTATAGGGTCGAATCCCGCTTGTCATTAGCCCACTGAGGAAGAGGTGAGTAGGCTTTTCATGGACGTCACTGTAGGTCGGCATGTGGATTGACTTTGTTGCTCTGCGGCCCTCTGGTTTCAGACTTACATCTCTCATAGTAAACCGTTAGACTTGTGGTTCTAAGTGGGTCACACTTACACTAAGTGGATAAGAGCCTGTGGACCGTATCCTTTGCTTCCACTTGCTAGAAGATGTAAGAAAAAGGTAAGTGATGTTGTCCCAATATGACCATTCCCCTGGTTTATTAAGCCCTTCCTCTACGGCCTAAGTGTGAAATCCTGATATTTTTGAATAAAGCATTTACTTGTCCTCGTCTCTGAATATTGCTTTTCCTGATAGGCAGCAAGAATCAAAATGAGATGGAGACTCTTCAGAAAGTTGCCTTAAAATACTTTTCACGTGAAGAGCTATCCTGCTGGCAAATCTGGAAACAGGTTGCAAGTGACTTAACCGATTGTCTTCAGAGGAAGAGTTCTCAGTTACTCCAAGGCGATTGTATTCAGGTTTCTGAAAATGGGGAGGATAGAACGAATCACAAAGGAGCTAGCTCCAGTGACATTGAAAACCAAGAGTTTGCGATTTTGAGAACCCAGGATTCTTGCAGGAATACACATCTGAGTGAGTCGCGGAATCAGAGAAGAGGCAAGCAAATTAACATGAAAAATAACCTGCATGTATGTGAAGCCTTTGTGAAGAAATCACGACTTGGTGATTGTGTTAAAACTGACGCGGAACAGAAACCCTACAGATGTAATGAATGTGGCACAAGCATTCGTGATGGCTTCAACCAGCATTTACTCTTAGGAGAGAAACTCCATCCATGTCGTGAGGGTGGGAAAGGCTTCAGTTATGGCCCAGTGCTTCCAGTTCATCAGCACGTCCACCCAGGAGAGAGATGCTCCAGCCAGAGCGCACATCTGCAGCCGCATCAGAGAACTCACCCAGAAGTGAAGCTCCATCGATGTCACGATGCTGACGATTGCTTCAGCAAGAGCTCTTTTCATTCCCATCAGTCTCATCCCGCGGGAGAGAAGGCCTATCAATGTGACAGTTGTGGCAAGCGCTTCAGTAGCAGCACAGGTCTCATCATTCATTACAGAACTCACACAGGAGAGAAGCCTTACAGATGTGAGGAGTGTGGGAAATGCTTCAGTCAGAGTTCCAATTTTCAGTGCCATCAGAGAGTCCACACTGAAGAAAAGCCATACAAATGTGAGGAGTGTGGGAAGGGCTTCGGCTGGAGTGTTAATCTTCGTGTTCATCAGCGGGTCCACAGGGGAGAGAAACCCTATAAATGTGAAGAGTGTGGGAAGGGCTTCACTCAGGCGGCCCACTATCACATCCATCAGAGGGTCCACACGGGGGAAAAACCGTACAAATGCGACGTCTGCGGGAAGGGCTTCAGTCACAATTCACCCTTAATATGCCATCGGAGAGTCCACACTGGAGAGAAACCATACAAATGCGAGGCGTGCGGGAAAGGCTTTACCCGTAACACGGATCTTCATATCCATTTCAGGGTTCACACGGGAGAGAAGCCGTACAAATGTAAGGAGTGTGGGAAGGGCTTCAGCCAGGCTTCCAATCTTCAAGTCCATCAGAACGTCCACACTGGGGAGAAGAGATTCAAGTGTGAAACGTGTGGGAAGGGCTTTAGTCAGTCATCCAAGCTGCAAACCCATCAGAGAGTCCACACTGGAGAGAAACCCTACAGCTGCGACGTGTGCGGGAAGGACTTCAGCTATAGTTCAAATCTTAAACTGCACCAAGTCATTCACACTGGAGAAAAGCCATATAAATGTGAGGAGTGTGGGAAGGGCTTCAGCTGGAGATCAAATCTTCACGCTCATCAGAGAGTCCACTCAGGAGAGAAGCCCTATAAATGCGAGGAGTGTGATAAGAGCTTCAGTCAGGCCATAGATTTTCGGGTCCATCAGCGAGTCCACACTGGAGAGAAACCGTACAAATGTGGGGTGTGTGGGAAAGGCTTCAGTCAATCCTCTGGTCTTCAGTCCCATCAGAGAGTCCACACTGGGGAGAAGCCGTACAAATGTGACGTCTGTGGAAAAGGCTTCCGATACAGTTCCCAGTTTATATACCATCAGAGAGGCCACACAGGAGAAAAACCTTACAAATGTGAGGAGTGTGGGAAGGGTTTCGGGAGGAGCTTGAATCTCCGCCATCATCAGAGGGTCCACACGGGAGAGAAACCCCATAAATGCGAGGAGTGTGGGAAGGCCTTCAGTCTCCCCTCCAACCTGAGAGTCCATCTGAGCGTCCACTCTAGGGAGAAGCTGTTTAAATGTGAGGAGTGTGGGAAGGGCTTCAGTCAGAGTTCGCGTCTTCAAGCCCACCAGAGAGTCCACACGGGAGAAAAACCCTACAAATGTGACGTGTGTGGGAAAGACTTCAGTCACCGTTCACGTCTTACGTACCATCAGAAAGTTCACATGGGCAAGAATTTTTAAAAATGAGAAATGTGTCAGTGGCTTCAGGCAGGATGCACATCTTTGAGTTTTTGGACAGTCCGTGCTGGTGATAAACTCTCTGAAGTACTGAGAGTGGAAAGGGATGTCTTCAGATGGAATCTTTCTGGCGAATCCTTAAAATGATGACATAGAACCATAGGAACGGGAATTGAACTCATATTCAGGGGAGAAATAGGTTGTAACCCTCTTGGTAAGATCCAGTTGACATAAATGATCTTTCAAAGAGAATGGATGCCTAAAGATAATGTGTGAAGAGGATATTTGCCATATACTAGCTAGTTTTGGGGGGGATTAGGGAGAGTTTGGGGTTATTTTCCCTTTTCTTTAATTTCCATTTTATACTTGTTTACAGTGACCATTATTTTTACTATAGCTGTAAAGCTACGAAAAATGAAATGAATAAAATTACAGACTAAAAATTTCCTGTGGCCAAGAACTCATAATATGTCGCTTTATTTCATATGGTCTATTGAGTTAAAATTAAGGAATAGATCCCCAGAGGTGAATCTTTGATCTCGAGACGTAAATTTGTAGCTGCTGCAGATGTATATAAAAGAATGTTCGTTGAATCGTTGTTTATAATAGCAAACATAGAAATCCATTGGATTGCCAAAATATCTTATGATTTCTTGATCCAGTGGAACTATGCAAACATCAAATGGCAGAAGGTCAATTTGTAGTTATGGATGTTGGAAGATGTCCAAGATAGCATAATCTGGAAGAAAACAAAGCGTGAGATTTTTGTATGATCTAATTTTTAAAAAAAGGTATAGATAACTAGGTGGGTGTTTACTCCTAGTTATCTCTAAATGATGGGATTTTTCCTTCATGTATATTTTTACGTTTCTTTAAACTTCTGCTTGAAATAATTTAAAACTTTCAAAAGAATTGTAAAACTCATGTAAAATCTCGCATATATTCTTTACACGGATTCACCATTTAACATGTTTGAGTCATTCTCTCCGTGTATGTGAATGTGTGAACACACACACACTGATACTTGTGTGTGCACATACGTTTTTTTTTTTTTAAAGATTTTATTTTTTCCTTTTTCTCCCCAAAGTCCCCCGGTACACAGCTGTGCATTCTTCGTTGTGGGTTCTTCCAGCTGTGGCATGTGGGACGCTGCCCCAGCGTGGTCCGATGAGCAGTGCCATGTCCGCCCCCAGGATTCAAACTAACGAAACACTGGGCTGCCTGAAGCGGAGCGCGCGAACTTAACCACTCGGCCACGGGGCCAGCCCTGCACATACGTTTTTTTAACCCTGAGTGTATTAGAGACTTCTTACTTCCTGCATTGAAATACTTAAGTGTGTATGTCCCAAGAACAAGGATATTTATTTACACAGCTACAGTATGTGTAGATCATTCAGGAAAACTTAATATTGATACGTACCGTTATCTAACCTTCAGACCTTACTCAAGTTTTATCAGTTCTCATGATATATTTATCACATTTTTTCTGGTCTAGAATCCAGTCAAGGATTATTCATTGCATTTAGAATCCTTTAATCTGGATCACTCCCTCATTCTTTGTTTTTAGTGACCTTGATATTTTTGGGTGTCTCTTTAATTTGGATTTGTCTGAGGTTTTCTCACTATTAGATTTAAATTCTGCTTTTTTTGGCACAAGGATTCCATAAGTGATGTGCCCTTGGCGCCTCGCGTAAGGAAGCACAATATGTTTGTCCCGTTACAGGTGAGGTTAACTTGGTAAAAGTAGATGTGAGCTGGGTTGTTTGCACTGTGAAGTTACCATTTTTACCTTTGTAATTAATAATTTGTGGGGAGGTATTTTCTGGCTCTGTAAATAGCTTGTTTCTCAACAAACTTTTCTCTGCTAGTTTTAGCATCCATTGCTAAGTGTCGCCTAAACTGATTATTACTGATGTTTGCAAAGGGTGATTTTCTACCTTCGTCTTTCCCTCCTCATTTGTTAGCAAACATCTCTCCTGTTTGCCCATTGTTTACTTTCCATAAATTTGGTACGGTATGAAGTTCTATATTTGTCTTGGGCTCCACTGCCCCCAGCTGTGGAATTTGCTGCTTCTGCAGGAGCCCTGGTGCCTCGTAGTGGGGAGTGGTGTTTTGAAATCAAGATTTGGGTGATGGATGTGCTCTTTTTCACTACTGAGGGGTGGAGATGAGAGGTGGGTAGATGGGGAGGGAGGTACATAGGGAGAAAGAATGAATCCTGAGTTCATGCTTCTACCATCAATTCTTAATTCCATTCCATAGTGTTTTTCCTAGCCTTCTCCCATTCTAACTTACCTCTTTGTTCTCCAAGAATCAGAAATTTGGCTCCCAGTATCATCCGCATACTTACTGGAGAATGTGGACAAGCACCCTGCTAGAGCTTGGGGGTTCTGTTGTTCATGGAAGGAGAGCATATTGGACAACTAATAATGCCTGAGATGGATTTTGAATGGCATGGTCTCCACAACATCATGACTTCCCCTTCTCAGGGCGTTGACTCTAAACCAAATAAAATAGCCTAGTAGGACCATGAAGAAAACTACCTGATAGAAGAATAAATCCAAAGATGGGCATATCCGGGTGAGAACAGTGCAGTTTGGGGTTCCTTGCGGATACTTGGACCACCGATGTGAAGGAGTGGCTCCTGTGAAGTGTGGGTTGGGCAGCAGGGCTGGCCTGTGGGTGCCACTGATGCCCTCGAGAAGCACTGCGTTACTTCATCTACCGTTGATCCCCTCAGCCCCCGTATACTTGGAGGGAGTTTGACAAAGTCCTCAGACCCTCAAGGACCATGTTTCCATTGCTTCTGGAGAGAACGAAAGCATTTTATGAGAAACTCAAAAGAGACCAAGCTACAATATTGGTTACAGAGCAGTGTGGTGTAACGATTAAAAAGCAGACTTTGGAATTCGACGTTCTTGTTGAGTTCAGCCATTTGGTAGTTGGGTAACTGCAGACAAGATGCTTAACCTCTGTGTTCCTCGGTTTGCTTGTGTGTTCAATGTGGATGACAGTGATCTCTCTTAGTTCTGTTGTGAGAGTTAAAACGATATGCCTGGCGTACAGTCAGAGCCGGACAGTGTTAGCTCTTGTTTTCAACATAGATGTCATTGTTACTATATGTTTATATTATAAAATTCTAAGCCAGAGATCGGTGAACTATAGCCTGCTGGCCAAATCCAGCCTGTATCCTGTTTTTGTATGGCCTAAGAGCTAAAATTCCCTTTTTTTTTTTTTTTGAGGAAGATTAGCCCTGAGCTAACATCTGCCAGCAAACCTACTTTTTTTTTTTTTTCCTGAGGAAGATTGGCCGTGAGCTAACATCTGTGCCCATCTTCCTCTACTTTATATGTGGGATGCCTGCCACAGCATGGCTTGATAAGTGGTGCTAAGTCCATGCCCAGGATCTGAACTGACAAACCCTGGGCCACTGAAGTGGAGCATGTGAACTTAACTGCTACACCACTGGGCTGGACCCTAAAATTTCACATTTTTAAAGAATTGTCAGAAAAAATGGACTATGCTACAGAGACTGTATGTGGACTGCAAACCCTAAAACATTTTCTGTCTGGCCCTTTATAGGAAGTTTGCCATCCCCTGGTGTAAGCAAGCTTCGGTTTCTCAAAAGCCCTTGCTCCTGACATATGCACATAATACATGATAATACAGATATGTATTATCTCAGTTTAGCACTTCTCAAACCGCAGGACCTAAACTTTTAGCTCTTTAAATCTTCAGGAGATGTTTTTAAATGCTCAAATCAACATCAAAAAACACCACCACACTTTTCATGCAAATTCTAACCATAGAGGAAGCAATATGCCAGTACGCTGTTATTAACGTCTAGTTAATCTGCAGTCCTAGGAAATTCTCCATTTTTGCAAGTAAGAAAATTTTGGCTTTAAGAAGTTAAGTACCTTCAGCAAGACAGTAGGTAATAAGTAGGCCAACCAGAGTTTGGACTCAGGCCTGACTGGCTTCAGAGCTCCTCCTCACTGCTATCTGCATGAATTAAATCGCAAGGCCAGATCCCCTCCAATTGCATCTGTAGCACATTCACCCTGTCCCACGTGAATGAAGCAAAAATATAAGGATGGAAAATCCAGAGAGAAATACCAAATTGACCTGGGAGACCTTTTCTTCCATTTCTACTTGGGCTTTTCTTGTAGTAAATCAATAATCTAAGGGATACGTTTTGTATTTTGTATTTCCTTCATTACATTTCGGACCTTTTAGTGCCATGAATTTTCCCACCTTTGGTTTGATGACCAAAAAGCCAATTCTGAAAATGGACTCAAACTTTGAAAAAGAACAGCCATGTTTAAAGCTTTGACTTAGCATTGTGACCTAACTGAATATACGTCTTCCAAATGGAAGTTTGCAACTTTGGCACTCCTTTTTAGGAGGATGTGTCTAAAATTCTTGACTTGGTAGTTCCCCCAACAAAATCAGATTTCTTTAAAATCAGCAGCTTTCAAGGTAGCTCAAAAGGTAGCTTTCAGATAACTTTCCACTTGAAAGTTCTAAATTGCTAAGCCTTGTAGCAATTCAGACCACATCCCTCCTCTTTGGCTTATTATTATTGTATAATTCACATATCATGAGCTGCCCATATTGAAAGTGTTCAATTTTTAAAGTTTTAATATATAAATGCGTCCTTGAAGCCATCACCACAATCAAGATAACGAACATATGCATCATTCCCCAAAGTCATCTCATACCCCCTTTTAGAACCCCTCCATCCTGCTCTGCACCCATCCCTGAGCAACCACTGATCACCTTTCTGTCACCATAGTTGCATTTCCTAGAATTCTAACAAATGAAACCGTACAATATAGTATACTCTTCCCCACACTTGACTTCTCGCAGAAAGAGATCCTTTATTGCTGAGTAATATTTCAATTGCATGGATACACCCCAAGTTTTTAAAAATCCATTCACTTGTTGACGGGTGTTTGGATTGTTTCCAAGCTTTTGGCTATCACAGATTAACCTGCTGTGAACATTTATTTGTGTACAAGTCTTTGTGTGGAGAAATATATTCTTTCCTCTTGGCTATATAGCTAGAATGGAATAGCTGGATCCTGTATTAGATATATGTTTAACCTTTTAAGAAACTGTCACACTGTTTTCCAAAGTGGTTGTACTATTTACATTCCCACCAGCAGTGTGTGAGTTTCCTCCACATCTTCATCCACATTTGTAATGGTCAGTCTTAATTTTATCCATTTTAGCGGGTATGTAGTGGTGTCTCAGTGTGGTTTTAACTTGCATTTTCCTAAACATATGATGCTTTTCTTGTGCTTATCTGCCATTAGCATATATTTGGTGAAGTCTGTTCAAATATTTTGCCAATTTTTTGGGGGGGTTGCTTGTTTTCTTATTACTGAGTTTTGCATTTCCTTTGTATATTCTTGATGCAAATTCTTTATCAGGTATGTGATTTGCAAAGATTTTCACCAAGTTTGTGCTTAAGCAGTAGTTTTAAATATTTATAAAGTGCAATTTATCAAATTGTTCTTTTATTTATCATGCTTTTGGTGTCATAGCAAAGAAATCTTTGCCTAATCCAAGGTCACAAAGATTATCTTCTATGTTTTCTTCCAGAAGTTTTATAAGTAGGTTTTATATTTGTCAATCCATTTTGATCATTTTTAATCATGCATTGTGATCCTTGTATATGGTACAAGACATGTTTAGGTTCATTTAAAAATGTGGATGCCCAGTTATTCTAACACCATTTGTTCAAGAGAGTAACCTTGCTCCGTTGAATTAGCTTTACACCTTTGTTGGAAAGCCATTGACCATATATGATTGGGTCTGTTTCTGGACTCTCTGTTCTGTAAGCAGTTTTTAAAAGAGTTTAGAAAAGTCACTGTATTTGTTTCCTAGGGCTTCCATAACAACATACCACAAACTTGAGCAGCTTAAAACAACAGAATTTATTTTCTCTGGAGGCTAGATGTCCAAAGTCAAGGTGTCAGCAGGGCAAAGCTCTCCTTCCTTGCCTCTTCCTACTTTCTGGTGGTGGCTATTGATCCTTGTTCCTTGGCTTTGAGCTGTGTCTCTGTAGCCACACGGCATTCTCCCTGTGTGTTTTATCTTCACGTGACATTTTCCTGTTCTTCTAAGGACATCAGCCATATTGGATTAGAGTTCTCCCTAATGGCCTCGTCTTAACTTGATGACATCCACAAAGACCCTATTTCCAAATAAGGTCACATTCACAAGTACCAGGGGTTAGCACCTCAGCATATCTTTTGGTGGTGCACAAGCCCTTAACATCACTAAACAAACAAGCCATTACAACGTACAGCAAGCAATGAAAACCAACCCTCAATGGGAGAATGAATCTGATGTCAAGAGATACCACATTATAATATTCAACAGAAAATTACACAGTGTGCAAAGAAACAAAAAAGTATGAACCATTCATGGGAGAAAGGAACATAAACTGTCCCCAAGGAAGTACAGACTTGTACTTGGGCTTACTAGACAAGGACTTTAAATCAACTGTCTTAGTCTGAAAGTGCCAAAGGAAACCATGGACAAAGAGTTAAAGGAAACCAGGAGAATGATGTCTGAGCAAATAGAGAATATCACCAGACAGAAATTATAAAAAGGAAACACAAATTCTGGAGCTGAAAAGTACTTTTTTCATGAAAAAAAATCACTAGAGAGTTTCAACATCAGATTTGAGCAGGCAGAAGAATCTGTGAACTAAAAGTCAATTGAAATTATTGAGTCCGAGGAGAAGAAAGAAAAATAAACAGGCTATGGGACACCATCAAGATACCAACAGATTTATAATGGGAGTCTCCATAGAATAGGAGAGAAAGAAAGAGTATTTCAAGAAATAATGGTCAAAAACTCCACAAACTTATATGAGACGTGAATCTACACATCCAAGAAACTCAACAAATTCCAAGAGGGATAAATGCAAAGAGATCTACACCAAGACACATTTTAATTAAACTGTCAAAAGCCAAAAACGAATCTTGAAAGCAGCAAGAGGAACCAGGACTCATGCACAAGGGACCAACAATAAGATTAACAACTAAAAAGGAAAAACATACAGCTCTCCTCCTGTGGAGGGGGAAACCCAGTTCTTGCCTACTGTGTGTTTCTTCCCTGTAAGTGTCCTTTACTACTGACACAGAACACTTCACTTCTGACACTTTTAGTTGCCAAATGTGTGGAGGTTTCCCCCCACAATAAGCAATTCTCTGCAACACTTGCTGGGTGTCCTACAATTTAACTCAATTCTGACACTTATCTACCTGGAGATAGTGTCAGATCCCACAGGTTAAGGGCTCAGACCCACAAGACTGTTCCCACCCCACTTCAGATGCCAGTCACAAGTAGTAGGTTATCCCAGGTTATCCAGAACTTCTGCCCAATTTGGCTACAAATTGGAGGTTCCCACAATCCACTCCTCAGGGTCATTAATTTGCTAGAGTGGCTGACATAACTCAAGGAAACACATTTACCAGTTTATTAAAGGATATGATAAAAGAGACAGATGAACAGTCAGATTAAGAAATACATAGGGAAAGCTCTGTGGGACGGAGCACCAAGCTTCCATGCCCTCTCCAGGTGCACCACTTTCCCCACACCTCCCACCTGTTCACCAACCTGGAGCTCTCCAAACCCCATAGTTTGGGATTTTTATGGAGGCTTCATCATGTAGTCATCATCAATCATTAACTCCATTGTCAGCCCTTCTCCCTTCTCAAAAGAATGGCGGGGGGAGGGGGGGAGGCTGAAAATTCCAAGCTTGTAATCCTGACTTTTTCTTTCCAGTGACCAGCCCACAGTGACAAGTCCATCTGGGAGCCCACTCAGAGTTACCTCTTTAGGACGAAAGGCACTCCTATCACCCAGGAAATTACAAGGGTTTCAGGAGCCCTGTGTCAGGATCCAGGGCCAAAGATCAAATATTAGAAGAAAAGATGCTTCTGATGCTCTTATCATTTAGGAAATTACAAGGGTTTCAGGAGCTCTGTGCCAGGAACTGAAGGCAGAGACCAATATATATTTTCTATTATCTCACAACAGCCATTTCTCATCAGAAACCATCAAATCCAGAAGGCAGTGGGATGACATATTTAAAGTACTGACAGAAAAAAACTGTTAATGAAATATCTTATACCTGGAAAAACAATCCTTCAAAAATGAAGGAGAAATTAGGACATTTCCAGATAATCAAATGCTGAAGGAGTCCATCACCAGTAGACTGGCCCTATGAGAAATAGTAAAGGGAGTCCTTCAGGCAGAAGTGAAAGGACATTAGGCAGTGTCTTGATGCCAAAAGAATAAATAAAGAACACTGGTAAAGTAACTACATAGGGAAATGCTACACAAGCCTGTATTATTTTACTTTTGACCCATAACTCCTATAAGGTTCAAAAAATGCATAAAACAGTAGTCATAAATCTGTGTTTTTGTTATACGATATATAAAGATGTAATTTGAGACAACAAAAACCTAAAGCGAAAAAGACAGAGGTATACAGGAGCAGAGTTTTTCTATACTATTAAAGCTAGGTTGGTATTAATTCAAAATAAATTGTAATACATCTAAGAGATTAACTGTAACCTCAGAGTAACCACCAAGAAGATAACTAACAAATATACAGCAAACGAAATGAGAAGGAAAGCAAAACAATACATTACCAAAAAAACCAATTAAACACAAAATATGGCATTAATGGAGGAATTGAGGAAGAGAAAAGATAAGACATACGGAAAACAAGTAACAAAATAGCAGAAGTAATCTTCCTTGTCAGGAATTCATTTAAATGTGAACGAGTTAAACTTTCCAATTTAAAGATAGAGATTGGTAAAATGGATAAAACAGCATAATCCAACTATCTGTTGTCTACAAGAGACTCACTTTAGAGCCAAAGATAAAAATAGATTGAGTGAAAGGACGGACAAAGATATTCCATGCAAACTGTAACCAAAAGAGAGCTGGGGTGGATACACTAATATCAGACAAAATAGAATTTATGTAAAACACTTTACAAGAGACAAAGGAGGATATTGTATATTGATAAAAGGGTCAATTCATCAAGAAGATATAACAAATATAAACATTATGCACCTAGCAATAGAGTCTTAAAATATATGAAGTGAAAATTGATAGAAATGAAGGGAAAAATAGTTCTATAATAATATTTTGAGACGTAATACTCCACTTTCAATGATGCATACAACAACCAGGCAGAAGGTCGATAAGGAAATAGTGGACTTGAAAACACTATAAACCAAACATGTGACAGATATATCCACATATATATGCACTCCACCTAAAATTAGCAGAATACACATTTTTCTCAGGTGGATGTGAAATATTGAACAGGATAGACCATTTATTAGGCCACAAAAACAGATCTCAATAAATTTAAAAAAATAGAAATCATACAAAGTATATTCTCCGACCATGATGGAAGAAACTGGAATCCATAACAGGAGGAAAACTGAAAAAGTCAACAACACAGCCTTAAAAGCTAACGGGGCAGGAAAAAAAATCACCGGGAAACTATAAAAGACTTTGAGATGAAAACATAGGTCCACAGGGATAAGGAAAGTCCTCAGGGCTGTATTTTTCACATAAAAGATGGTTGATCCAGCTTTCTTTCCTAAAATTTACTCCAGCCTGGGAGGTGGGGCAGCTGTTGCTGTGGCTCCTCCGGCTGCTCCTCTGCCTCCATCCTCCGGGCCACCACCACTGCTTGGTCCCGGCTGTCCTGGGACCGCTTCTGCCCCACCTCATTCCCAACTGGGGCTGGAGCCCCATGTCCTGCATTGACCCAGACGTAATTGTAATGTGATTGCAATCACACATAAACAGAAGTTCAAGGAAATCCCACCTCCGTTGCCAGTGCACTTCTTTTCCTGGAAACCTCTGGATAGATAATTTACTTTTTCTAACTGCCTGAACACTCTGCACCCTCTCCCCTTCTCTCCCTCCCTCCCTTTCTCTCTTTCCTTTTTATTTAGTATTTGGTAGGTAACAGAATTTAAATCAACCTATGGAATCTTCAAAGAAAGGTGTATATTGCCTTTTGCATAATTTAATTTTCTCCATATGAATATTCAGTTGTTCCGATACCAGTTACTGAACATTTTCCTCATTCCCCACTACTTTGCAGTGCCACATTTTAACAAAATCAGTACCTATATGTGATTAGATGTATGTCTTGGCTCTCAAATCCCTTTGGTCTAGTTTTTAATGCTTTTACCGATACCACACTCCTTTAGTTACCATAGCTTTGCAATGAGTCTTGATATTTGACAGAGGGTGTCTCTCATCCTGTTCTCTTTTAGGGTGTTTTGGCAGCTCCCAGTGAGGGTAAATGGAGGTACAAACAGAATAACTCATGAAGTATTCTTTCTACAAAAGTGAACCTGAATAGAATTGAACCTGTAATTCTAACCATTGGTGCACAGAATATACAGAGAAATATTTGCGACGACATGAATGAAACCAGAGGACATTATGCTAAGTGAAATAAGCCAGACAGAGAAAGACAAATACTGAATGGTATCCCTTATATGTGGGATCTAAGGGGAAAAAAAGCTCAACTTATAGAAACAGAGAGTAGAATGGTGGTAGTTGCCTGGGCAGAGGGGTGGGGGAAATGGGAAAATGTTGGTTACACAAACTTTCAGTTATAAGATGAATAAGATCTGAGGATCTGATGTATAACATGGTGACTACAGTTGATAATGCTGTAACTGTATAATTGAAATTTGCTAAGAGAGTAGATCTTAAAGGTTCTCAGCTGCCAAAAAAAAAAAAAAAAGCTAACTATGTGAAGTGATGGATCTATTAATTCGATTGTGGGAGTCCTCTCACAATGGATATCAACTCATCTTGTACACTTTAAATATATTACAATTTTATTTGTCAATTATACCTCAATAAAGCTTAAAAAAAAAAGAGTTGAATTTTTTACGGTCATCTGAGCAGAATCCCCTACTTCCACACCTACTTTTTGAATAATCATGGCTCATTGATTTCAACCACCTTGTAGAAAATACATTCTATCGTATTTATAATGTCAAGAGCAGAGTGGGTCTTGATGATGGGATATTTCAAAGTGAAGTAAACAAAGAAACATCTTAAAGATATATTCGAGGCTTTTCTTTTTCAAATTACAGTATTTCCTTCACTTCTTTGCCAGTGCGTCTTTCATTTGTCAGAAAACCCCATATTTCAAAATGAGTAATTAAAACCAACAAAAGTGGGAAACTTATTTGTTTTGTGGCCTGATCAGAGGTTACTTTTCCTTCTTGTGAATCTTTAGCATCTTGGAATGAATCGCTCATGCGAGGTAAACATTGTCAGAGGTCCAGATGCATCCAGGGACAAGCAGCATAAAAAAGGCAATAGCATCAAACCAAGTTTGACATCCTCTCTTCGCCTTTCCTCTCATAGACAGCCACATTGACTTCTCAGTCACGTGTATTAGTATTGTAATTTTTTAAAATTAAGAAAAAAGTAAAGAAGGGGAAAAGCAAAGAAAAAGTCCAAGCGCTAATAACGCATGAGAACTAAATGAATTGAACCATCTTATACGTTTAAAAAAAAAAAAAAAGTGGCAACTTAGTGTAAGGGCTCCTTTGCGGAGGATTCTGGGAAGTGTAGTCCAGGAGCGCCGGGTAGTCAGAGCCACTTCCGCTCCCGAAGGGAGGAACGGTAGCCCTCCTTCCGCTCGGGGGTTCTGGGAAATGTGGTCCAGGAGCCGTGCGTGGCTGGGGCACTTCCGGCACCAGAGGGCGAGGCCGTGGTCCTCGGTCCCTTGCGGGAGGTGAGTGAGAGCCGAGGTGCTGCGCGTCTTACGAGCTCGCCTGGACCCGGCCCCCGCAGGCGTCGCCCTCGCCCTCGGGGCCTGGAAGCCGCGGGGCAGGGGCGCTGCTCGGCTCACCTGGGCGTCTAGGGCGGCTCGCGCGTCGGGCGTCGGGGGCGGGCTCGAGGGTCTCCGGGGCGCTGGCTTTCCGTCGCCTCCCGCTCCTTCCTTCCCCTCGCTCTGCCGCCTGGCAGCGATAGATGTAGAAATAGATGTAAACAGCTCGGACCCGATCCCGGCACGAGCTGAAGGGCGGTCGGTTGGTACCAGTCTGTGACTTCCCGAGAGCATCTGTGAGCCCGCGGTGGCCTCTGAGCTCCGGCCGCTTCCCTCACCCCTGCGCCAGCGGGGCCGGTCGTGGATTCCCGATGACTCCCCATCTCCCCTGCGGGTCTCCCCCCAGCTGGTGCCCGGGGGTGTCCGCTGCCGTTTATCCTGGACCAGAGACTCACTTGTGACATCTCCCAGCCTCCTTTCCTTCCGCCGCCCGGACTTCTCCGCGAGGCTGCAGAGAGGAGGAGGGAGGGACCCCCTGGCTCCCGGTGACGCTGTCCCGGCGTGAGAGAAATTAACACGTTACGTCATTTCCGCTCTCAGTTGGGCTGCAGACTTCCTTTGCTCCTTAGCAGATTTTTTCTGTTGGGCAAGTGTTCCGAGGTTTATAGAATAAACGGGAGGCGGGATGAGACCGTGTTGATGAGGGAGCGATAATGATTTGTTAATATGTTCTGTAGATTTTATATGCCTTGATTAGCTTAATCCTCGTAACAACAAAGATACTGTTATTATCTGTATTGCAGTTGCGAACGTTGGTAAGTGAAGGACTTAAGTTATTTTCCCAAAGTCAGACAGCAGGCATAAGGTAGAACTGGGAACCTTTGTGCCAATGACTGAAGGAAGGAGGGTCATTTCGTGATAATTTGGGACCTTAGAGGACCTGAAGGCTGTGCTCGTTTAATTTCGTGTTATTTTTATTTGACGTTATGTTCGTATTCTGATCATAGAAGCAATTTGTGCTCATCATAGAGAATTTGAGAAATAGGTGAAGAAAGGCAAAAATGATCTATAATGCCAGGATGTAGAGATAAATGTAAGTATGTTAATGTATTTCTCTTTAGTTGTTTCTGTATTTTTCTATGCTTCTCAAAAATTGTATCATACTTGTAGTTTTCTGTTTGTTTGTTTTTAAGATTGGCACCTGGGCTAACATCTGTTGCCAATCTTTTTTCTTCTTATTCTCCCCAAAGCCCCCCCCCCCGCAGTACATAGTTGTAAATTCTAGTTGTGAGTGCCTCTGGTTGTGGCTTGTGGAACGCTGCCTCGGCATGGCTTGATGAGCGGTGCCATGTCCGCGCCCAGGATCTGAACCAGCGAAACCCTGGGCCATTGAAGCAGAGTGCGGGAACTTAACCACTTGGCCCCGGGGCCGACCCCTGTAGTATTTTTATATGTGCTAACTTGAGACTATGAACGTTTTCAAACACAAATGTAGAGAAAATAATGTAATGAATTCTCACATAGCCATCAACCTTTGTCAACCTTCAACTGTTGTCACCTTTTTTAAAGATTTAATTTTTTTTCCTTTTTTCTTTCCAAAGACCCCTGGTACATAGTTGTATATTCTTAGTTGTGGGTCCTTCTAGTTGTGGCATATGGGATGCCACCTCAACATGGGCTGAGGAGCGGTGCCGTGTCTGCGCCCAGGATCCGAACCGGCAAAACCCTGGGCCCCCGAAGTGGAGCACGAGAACTTAACCACCCGGCCACGGGGGCGGCCCGTGTTGTCACCTTTTTGTCAATCTTGTTGTACAACTGCCCCCCCCCCCCTTTTTGGTTTCAGTATTTTAATGCAAAATCCAGGCATTGAGTCAAGAGGATTTATACTAGATTGTCCTAAATATATGGAGGTCAGGGGAGCGAGGATATTCACAATTCCTGTGTTTTCACATGGCAGCTAGGAGAACGGTGGTTAGTGAGAGAGCTGGGGACCCTGAAAAAGGTGCAGTTAAGGAAAAGAAGGTGGTAAATTTTGTTTGCTCTTTCGGAATGTAATTTGCTGCAGGTTTCCAGTCGGTCTCTGCTCCCGGGCTGCCGATCCCTATGTTGTGGGAATTCTGTCATCTTCTCTCCAGTGTGCCCAGCACTGTGACAGGGTTTGCAGAGAGAAGTATTCAGTTAAGTGTTTGTGGCTGGTGCAGGTGTTCAACTGGCTGCTGGATACAAGGGCTTGCAGCTCTGAGAGATTGCTTTCTTTCTTTCTTTCTTTTCTTTTTTTTTTTGAGGAAGATTTGCCCTGAGGTAATGTGTGTTGCCAATCCTCCTCTATGTGTTAGTATGTGGGCTGCCAGCACAGCATGGCAGCTGACAGAGAGGTGTAGGTCTGCACCCGGGAACTGAACCTGGGCTGCCAAAGTGGAGTGCACTGAACTTAACCACTAGGCCACCAGGGCTGGCCCATGAATATCTCACTTTTAAGAATGACCTTGATGTTGCTTGAGCAAAGCAAATAAAATAAACCCAGAGGAAGAAATTGGAAGATACAGTTCATCCTCTCCTCCTCCCAGTGAGGAACAGCCTCAGAGTTTTATAGCTCACAGGAACCTCCGAGTCGATTAGCCCAGTACCTGCCCGACGGAGTGTGTCTGCAGTCATTCTCTGATTTCATGTGTTCTGAGTACTCACCGTATTCTGGGTGCTGCAGATAAAATGATATGCTCATCATCTCATAGGCAAACAGATGCTTAGCCCCCAGTTGTCCCCCAGCTTCCCCAGCTGATGGAAGGCTGCTCGGAGCAGGCATCCGAAGGGTGAGCAGCAAGCAGGTAGCCAGCAGAGCCGAGCGAGGCACCCCTGACCCCACTTGCTTCCTCCTGCTGAATCCTGTGAAATGTCAGGTCTCTTTGCAAAACCCTGCTGCTGAGCAGAGCAGGAGGGCACAGCACATATGAGGCCAGAGCAAGGGCACTGGATCTTATGAACTGATGTTGCTTCCCAGCTTTGAGAAGTGGATACGTGGCTCTCATCTGTATGAAGTTGCTCCTGCCTTAAGTAGGAGGACCCACAACCATGTGTAGCTGTCGTGGATTGAATTTCTGTACAGTCCCTGAAACCTGTTAACAACCCCGTGGGCTCTATATTGTTATCATTGCCATTTTATCGACGTGAAGTAGGCAGAAAGAGCTAGTAAGTCAGAAGAATCAATAGTGGAATCCTGATGATCTGGCGCCAGTGTCTCCCAGCAAATCACTTTCCACCAAGTCTGTGCTTACTCCCTTCCTCTCATCCCTGAGGACGCCCCTCCCTTCTTTTCTTCGAGTTTGTGATTAGAGATGTGGAGACCAGACTAAGAGCTGAGGCTCTGGAGTCGGAGTCAGGTGCAGTCTCGCCTCTCACCAGCTCTGTGACCTTCGGTAACTTGACCTCATCAACCCTCAGCTTCCTCATCCGTCGAATGAGAACAACAGTCATCCTATCGGCACTTACTGAGAGCTTACATAATGTGCCAGGCACTGAGCCAAGGCTTTTTTTTTTTTTTTTTTATTAATGTTATGATGGATTACCAGCTTGTGAAATTTCAGTTGTACATTTTTGTTAGTCATGTTGTGGGTACACCACTTCCCCCTCCGTACCCTCCCCCCACCCCCCCTTTTCCCTGGTAACCACCGATCAGATCTCCTTCTCAATATACTAATTTCCACCTATGAGTGGAGTCATATAGAGTTCGTCTTTCTCTGACTGACTTATTTCGCTTAACATAATGCCCTCGAGGTCCATCCACATTGTTGTGAATGGGCCAATTTCGTCTTTTTTTATGGCTGAGTAGTATTCCATTGTGTATATATACCACATCTTCTTTATCCAATCATCAGTTTCTGGGCATGTAGGCTGGTTCCACGTCTTGGCTATTGTAAATAATGCTGCGATGAACATAGGGGTGCAACGGACTCTTGAGATATCTGATATCAGGTTCTTAGGATAGATACCCAGTAATGGGATGGCTGGGTCATAGGGTATTTCTATTTTTAACTTTTTGAGAAATCTCCATACTGTTTTCCATAGTGGCTGTACCAGTTTGCATTCCCACCAACAGTGTATGAGGGTTCCTCTTTCTCCACAACCTCTCCAACATTTGTCGTTCTTGGTTTTGGATGTTTTTGCCAATCTAACGGGGGTAAGGTGATATCTTAGTGTAGTTTTGATTTGCATTTCCCTGATGATTAGCGATGATGAACATCTTTTCATGTGTCTATTGGCCATATTCATATCTTCTTTTGAGAAATGTCTGTTCATGTCCTCTGCCCATTTTTTGATCGGGTTGTTTTTTTGTTGTTAAGCAGTGTGAGTTCTTTGTATATTATGGAGATTAACCCTTTGTCGGATAAGTGGCTTGTAAATATTTTTTCCCAATTAGTGAGCTGTTTTTTTGTTTCAATTCTGTTTTCCCTTGCCTTGAAGAAGCTCTTTAGTCTGATGAAGTCCCATTTGTTTATTCTTTCTATTGTTTCCCTCAACTGAGGAGTTACAGTGTCCGAAAAGATTCTTTTGAAACTGATGTCAAAGAGTGTACTGCCTATATTCTCTTCCAAAAGACTTATTGTCTCAGGCCTAATCTTTAGGTCTTTGATCCATTTTGAGTTTATTTTGGTGTGTGGTGAAAAAGAATGGTCGATTTTCAATCTTTTGCATGTGGCTGTCCAGTTTTCCCAGCACCATTTGTTGAAGAGACTTTCTTTTCTCCATTGTAGGCCCTCTGCTCCTTTGTCGAAGATTAGCTGTCCATAGATGTGTGGTTTTATCTCTGGGCTTTCAATTCTGTTCCATTGATCTGTGGACCTGTTTTTGTACCAGTACCATGCTGTTTTGATCACTGTAGCTTTGTAGTATGTTTCGAAATCGGGGATTGTGATTCCGCCGGCTTTGTTTTTCTTGCTCAGGATTGCTTTAGCAATTCGTGGTCTTTTGTTCCCCCATATGAATTTTAGGATTGTTTGTTCAATTCCTGTGAAGAATGTTCTTGGGATTCTGATTGGGATAGCATTGAATCTGTATATTGCTTTAGGTAGTATGGACATTTTAACTATGTTTATTCTTCCAATCCATGTGCAAGGAATGTTTTTCCATCTCTTTATGTCATCGCCTATTTCTTTCAAGAAAGTCTTGTAGTTTTCATTGTATAGATCCTTCACTTCCTTGGTTAAGTTTATCCCAAGGTATTTTATTCTTTTCGTTGCGATTGTGAATGGGATAGAGTTCTTGAGTTCTTTTTCTGTTAGTTTATTGTTAGTGTATAGAAATGCTACTGATTTATGCACGTTAATTTTATACCCTGCTACTTTGCTGTAGTTGTTGATTATTTCTAATAGTTTTTCTGTGGATTCTTTGGGGTTTTCTATGTATAAGATCATGTCGTCTGCAAACAACGCGAGTTTTACTTCTTCGTTACCTATTTGGATTCCTTTTATTTTTTTTTCCTGCCGAATTGCTCTGGCCAGCACCTCCAGTACTATGTTGAATAGGAGTGGTGAAAGTGGGCACCCTTGTCTTGTTCCTGTCCTCAGAGGGATGGCTTTCAGCTTTTGTCCATTGAGTATGATGTTGGCTGTGGGTCTATCATATATGGCCTTTATTATGTTGAGGTACTTTCCTTCTATACCCATTTTACTGAGGGTTTTTATCATAAATGGGTGTTGGATCTTGTCGAATGCTTTCTCTGCGTCTATTGAGATGATCATGTGGTTTTTGTTTTTCATTTTGTTGATGTAGTGTATCACGTTGATTGACTTGCGGATGTTGAACCATCCCTGTGTCCCTGGTATAAATCCCACTTGATCCTGGTGTATAATCTTTTTGATGTATTGCTGTAATCGGTTTGCCAAAATTTTGTTGAGGATTTTTGCATCTATGTTCATCAGTGATATCGGCCTGTAGTTCTCCTTCTTTGTGTTGTCCTTGTCAGGTTTGGGGATCAGTGATGTTGGCTTCATAGAATGTGTTAGGGAGTTCTCCATCTTTCTCAATTTTCTGGAACAGTTTGAGGAGAATAGGTGTTAAGTCTTCTTTGAATGTTTGGTAGAATTCTCCAGAGAAGCCGTCTGGTCCTGGACTCTTGTTTTTGGGGAGGTTTTTGATTACCGTTTCTATTTCCTTACTTGTGATTGGTCTATTCAGATTCTCCATTTCTTCCTGATTCAGTTTGGGGAGATTGTAGGAGTCTAGGAATTTGTCCATTTCTTCCAAGTTGTTCAATTTGTTGGCATATAGTTTTTCATAGTATTCTCTTATGATCTCTTGTATTTCATTGGTATCTGTTGTGATTTCTCCTCTGTCATTCCTGATTTTATTAATTTGCGCTTTCTCTCTTCTTTTCTTGGTGAGTCTGGCTAGGGGTTTGTCAATTTTGTTAATTCTTTCGAAGAACCAACTCTTTGTTTCATTGATCCTTTCTATTGTCTTTTTTGTTTCAATATCGTTTATTTCTGCTCTTATTTTTATTATTTCCCTCCTTCTACTGACTCTGGGCTTTGTTTGTTCTTCTTTTTCTAGTTCCGTTAGGTGTCGTTTAAGGTTGCTTACGTGAGCTTTTTCTTGTTTAGTGAGGTGAGCCTGTATTGCGATGAATTTCCCTCTTAGGACTGCTTTTGCTGCATCCCAAATGATTTGGTATGTCGTGTTCTCATTTTCATTTGTCTCCAGATAATATTTGATTTCTTCTTTAATTTCTTCAATGATCCGTTGTTTGTTGAGAAGTGTGTTGTTTAGTCTCCACATTTTTGCACCTTTCTCTGCTTTTTTCTTGTAGTTGATTTCTAGTTTAATAGCGTTATGATCAGAAAAGATGCTTGATATTATTTCAACTCTCTTGTATTTATTGATGTTTGCTTTGGTTCCCAAAATATGGTCAATCCTTGAGAATGTTCCATGTGCACTTGAGAAGAATGTGTAACCTGCTGTTTTTGGATGAAGTGTTCTATATATATCTATTAAGTCCATCTGGTCTAATTTTTCATTTAATTCTATTATTTCCTTGTTGATTTTCTGTCTGGATGTTCTGTCCATTGGTGTTAATGGTGTGTTGAGGTCCCCTACTATTATTGTATTGTTGTTGATGTCTTCTTTTAGTTCTATTAAGAGTTGCTTTACAAATTTTGGTGCTCCTGTGTTGGGTGCGTATATATTTATAAGTGTTATGTCTTCTTGTTGGAGAGTCCCTTTTATCATTATATACTGTCCCTCTTTATCTTTCTTTATCTGTTTTGCTTTGAAATCTACCTTGTCTGATATTAGTATAGCGACACCTGCTTTCTTTTGTTCATTATTAGCTTGGAGTATTGTTCTCCATCCCTTCACTCTGAGTCTGTGTTTGTCTTTGGGGCTGAGGTGTGTTTCCTGGAGGCAGCATATTGTTGGATCTTGTTCTTTGATCCATCCTGCCACTCTGTGTCTTTTGATTGGGGAGTTCAATCCATTTACATTTAGAGTGATTATTGAGACGTGGGGGCCTACCACTCCCATTTTGTGTCTTGTTTTCCGGTTTTCTTCAGTTTCCTTTGTTTCTCGTCCCATGGTTTAATCTGTTCTGATGTAGAGCTGCTACTCTCTGTTGTTGTCCTTCTACTTATCTCCTCTGCTCTTGGTTTTGTAGCCCCTTTCCTTTTTTGGATTTTTCAGGAATGAGGGTTTTCCTGAGGATTTCCTGAAGAGGAGGTTTTGTGGCAATGAACTCCCTTAATTTTTGTTTATCTGGGAAAGTTTTTATTTCTCCATCGTATTTGAAGGATATTTTCGCTGGGTAGAGAATTCTCGGCTGTAGATTTTTGTCCTTCAGATTTTTGAATATATCATTCCACTCTCTTCTAGCCTGTAAAGTTTCTGCTGAGAAATCTGCTGATAGCCTGATGGGGGTTCCTTTGTAGGTTAGTTTCTTTTGCCTGGCTGTCCTTAATATTTTCTCCTTGTCGTTGACTTTTGCTAGCTTCACTACTATATGCCGTGGAGTTGGTGTTCTTGCATTGATAAAGTTTGGAGATCTATTGGCTTCTGTCACCTGAAGATCCATCTCCCTCACCAGATTTGGGAAGTTCTCAGCCATTATTTCTTTGAATAGGTTTTCTGCCCCTTTCTCCTTCTCTTCTCCCTCTGGTATACCTATAATCCTTACGTTGCATCTCCTAATTGTGTCTGATAATTCTCGGAGAGTTTCTTCATTTCTTTTAAGTCTTGCTTCTCTCTCCTCCTCTGCCTGCAACAATTCTATATTGCCATCTTCCAAATTGCTAATTCTTTCCTCCATATTATCGGCCCTACTGTTCAGAGCATCTAGATTTTTCTTAATCTCCTCTATTGTGTTCTTCATTTCCAATATTTCTGTTTGGTTCTTCTTTATCGTATCAAACTCTTTTGTGACATAGCTCCTGAACTCGTTGAGTTGTCGGTCAGAATTCTCTCTTAACTCATTGAGAATCTTAATGATGGCTGTTTTGAAGTCATCGTCATTTAGGTTATATATCTCATTTTCTTTGGGATTGTTTTCTGTGTATTTGTTGCTTTCTTTCTGTTCTGGAGATTTAATGTATTTTTTCATATTGCTTGATGTTGTTGATTTGTGCCTCCGCATGGAGATAGAGTTTAGTTGCTCCTTTCACTTGTTTCAGCTGCTGCGGTGGGGGGAGCAGCTGTTTATATTTCACCAACCAGGAACCCTGTCCGTAGTTGCTAACTGGGCCTGGGCCCCTCTTCGTAGCCACAGTGGCCCTTTGGATTCCCTCCTCTGCCGTGGGGGCCGTCACAGGGGGGCTTCAGGCTGCAGGTGCCTACTGTTGCAGCCCACCTAGATGTGCTCTCTCCTTGGGGTCTGCAACGGTGTTATGGGCTTTTCCAGCGGCCAGGGGTGGGATCACTTATATTTGTCGCTCCGTTGCTGTCGGCACCCACCAAATCTCACTTGTCCTCTATGGGTCGCAGGAGAGCTATTGGCATCTTCTACAGTCTGTGGTTAGTACACCTAGCTATGCTGCTTTTGCCCTGGGGTCTTCCAGCCTTGTGGCTGGCGGCTGGGTGCCTTCTACTGGTGCTGTGCAGAGGCTTTCCCTAAGGCTGCTGTGAGCCTGTAGGGTTTCCCCCTAGGCTACTAAGCTGGGTCTCTGGAACTCTCTCCAGCCCCAGTCCTCTCTGAGATCTCCGGCAATCCCTAGCCTCACGGGGTGGGCAACGGCAGCTGGGGGTCGCCCCGCCCTCTGGGATTCTCTCCGGGCCTCTCCCGGAGCCGTGAATGCTCAGCGTGGCCCCTCTGCTAACGGCAGACAGAGAGTTTTGTCTGCTGCCCCGGCGGAGGTCCGGCGCTTCCCCTCCGGGTCGCAAAACCGGCCTTTGAAAGTTCCCCCAGCCCCGGTCCTCTCCGAGATCTCCGGCAATCCCTAGTCCCACGGGGCGGGCAACGGCAGCTGGGGGTCGCCTCGCCCTCTGGGATTCTCTCCGGGCCTCTGCCGGGAGCCCTGAATGCTGGGCGTGGCCCCTCTGCTAATGGCAGACAGAGAGTTTTGTCTGCTGCCTGGTGGAGCTCCGGCGCTTCCCCTCCGGGTCGCAGGACCGGCCTTTGAAAGTTCCCCCTGCCCCGGTCCTCTCCGAGATCTCTGGCAATCCCTAGCCCCACGGGGCGGGCAACGGCAGCTGAGGGTCGCCCCGCCCTCTGGGATTCTCTCCGGGCCTCTCCCGGAGCCGTGAATGCTCAGCGTGGCCCCTCTGCTAACGGCAGACAGAGAGTTTTGTCTGCTGCCCGGGCGGAGCTCCGGCGCTTCTCCTCCGGGTCGCAGAACCGGCCTTTGAAAATTCCCCTGGCCCCGGTCCTCTCCGAGATCTCCGGCAATCCCTAGTCCCACGGGGTGGGCAATGGCAGCTGGGAGATCTCCGTGCCCTCCGTGTCTCTCTCTGGGACCCTCCGGGCGCCCCGAGCACCAGGCTGGGTCTCCCCGCGGGCTCAGGTGTGCAACTCCAAAGTTTCCCTCTGCGTTTAGGAGTAATTGCAGGGGGTTTAGGTAGGGTTCTGGTCACCTGTTTCCACCGTCACTCCTCTGTTGTGTTCTCGCTCCTGCCCTAGATGTGTGTGGATCCTCTGGGGGCGTCCGTTGGAAGAAAGCCGCTTGCGGGTACCAGGCTGCCCGTCGGGGTCGGAGAGTTTTCACCTATTTCCACATCCTTCCGGAGGAAAGTCCATCCGCCTTCCGATGTATAGTCGCGTGGGTGTCTCAGACGTCCTGAGATGCTGTCTGGATATCCTTTGTCAAGCGATAAGTGTCCAAATAATTGAAGACTCGAAGGGCGAGAGACAAAGAGGACTACTCACGGCGCCATCTTGGCTCTTCTCTCCCAAGGCTTTTTTTTTTCTGTTTTTAAAATTGAAATGTAATCCAGGTATGGTATAATACACTCTTTTAAAGTATATGATTCACTGGTTTTGGCATAATTCACAAGGTTGTACAACCATCACCACTGTCTGATTCCAGAACATTTGCATCACCCCTCCCCCCCCACTCTTCCAGCCCCTGGCAACCGTGATTTACTTTCTGTCTGTGGATTTGCCAGTTGGTTTTACTGGACTCGCTCGCTTAATCCCCAAAGCAACGTGGTAAGTTAGGATCTGTCATTACTCCCACAGAATTGCTCATTTAAGTGAGACAGAGTTGTCAAACTTTTAAGATGAAAAAAACCAGCAGTCATGTTTTTAGTTAGTTTTTTCCCTACAGTGAACGTGGGACTCTTCTGGCTGCATGAAGAAAATTCACAAGTACTTATACGGTCACGCGCTGCATGACTATGTTTTGGTCAACAACAGACTGCATATTCCACAGGGGTCCCAGAAGGGTAGTAGCCCAGAGCCTAGGTGTGCGGTGGGCTATACCATCTAGGTTTGTGTAAGCACGTTCTGTGATGTTCGAACCACAACGACATCGCCTCACGACACATTTCTCAGAACGCATCTCCGTTGTTAAGTGACCCATCACTGTACCTTTTACAAAACCAGATACTACTTTCAATTAAATATCATTATAGAGCAACAAGTTATTAAGCAATATAGCTGATCAGAATTTGGGGCTTTTCAGACAGAAAGATGAGTTTCTTAAGACAAAGCATTCACTGGCTCTGAAATCTGGATGTTATAAAAGGCTCCTCCATCAGAAGTGATGGCAAAAGCCGTTTGCAAAGGACAAGATTATGGTGCATGATCACCTGCTTTTCTGCAGCTGCATGAGGTCAATTCTGTGTTTCCATCTGCTCGTACTTTTGACCCTCACAGCAGTCCTGTAAGGGAAGCACTATTCTCATTTTGTAGGCGATAGATTTGAGGCACAGGGAGGTTAGTTAAATGAAATGGAGTGAGTAGCAGTACCAAGATTTGACCCCAGACTTCTTGGCCCCAGAGTTCACTCTCTTAGCCAGTACATTTTACTGCCTTTCATTTCCATGATACCCAGAACGAGAGGATAACCCTGGAAGCTGCAAGGGACTCTGTGTTAGCTCTGCTGCTTACAGTTGGGCAGGTTGTTCACTGCACAAGAGTCCCTTGCTGAGGGGCTAGCGATATGTGCCAAGGAGGGTCACTTTTAAAATTCACACAGAGCAGCCACAGGAGCCAGGGCTGTGTCTCATGGCTTCTTTCTCCTTTGCCAGCCCTGCCTTCCCAGGACTGCCCTTCCCCAGAAGGAGCAGGAGAAAATGACCAAGCTTCAGGTGAGTTGTTTCGATTTTTATCTCTTAAAATTACATCTCTTTTCTCAAAGATTAGACACGTCTTTTTTCTCTTCCAGGGGAGGGATAAAGGAGGAAAACGTGTTCATTATCCACCAGTTACTTGCTTTTTTATTGATTTGAGTTTTTGTTTTTGTCTTTAGTTTTTGTTTGTTTTACTTTATCATCATTTTTGTTTCACAAATAGTGCAGAAAATCATAGCTGTCAAAAAATTAAAAACTCCACATTACTGCACTGCATATCCATCAGCCATCGTCCCCATGCTGTATTTTACATGATTACAATCACAGTATATCTACAGTTTTCCATTGTATATTTTCATGTAATGTTATCACTTGAGTTTCTTATGGTTCAGCGTTCTTTTATGTACTTGTCCCAGAAGGGTTTCCATTTTTTGTCTAAACTCAGAAACTATAAGCAAATGCACGTGCTGCTGTGCCTCTGAATAAATTTTGCTTTGATCTGTAATTCTTTTCATGTGGGGCTTTTAAAAATGAAATATGATTTACTTAACAAAAATTGGATCTTAAGCATCTGGTCAGTGGCCGTTGTAGCCCTCATTTTGCAAGTGGTCTAATTGCATCAGTCACCACCTAAGACAAGATACAGAACATTTCTATCACCCTGCAAAGTTCTCTCAGGTCTCTCTCGTCAGTTCCCAACCCCCTCGAGGCATCCACTGCTCTGATCTATTATCATATGATTAGATTTGCTTGTTTTCAAATTTAATGTAACTAACGGAATCATAGTCTGACTTTTGTGTCTGGCTTCTTTGACTCAGACAAATGTTTTTCAGATCCATCTGTGTTGCTGCACGGATCAGTAATTCATTCCTTTTTATTCCTTTTTATGAGTATATCACAGTTTGTTTATCAATTATTCTTATTTATTTATTTTAGATTGGCCCTGAGCTAACATCTGTTGCCAATCTCCCTTTTTTTTTTCTTTTTTCTTCTCCCCAAAGCCCCCCAGTACATAGCTGTATACTCTAGTTGTAGGTCCTTCTGGTTGTGTGTGTGAGACGCCTCCTCAGGATGGCCTGATGAGCAGTGCTAGGTCCGCGCCCAGGATCTGAATTGGTGAACGTTGGGCGACTGAAGCAGAGTGCGTGAACCCAACCGCTACACCACCGGGCCGGCCCTCTTACACGTATTTTATTAAATTTATCCCTAAGTGCTTGATGTTTTTGGGGTGCTTTTCTGAATGGCATTGTTTTGGAAATTCAATTTCTGTTTGTTTCTTGCTACAATATAGAAGTATAATTAATTATGTATTTTGAGTTTGCTAAATTTGTCTATTAGTTCTAGTAACATTTTTCTCCCTCTCAGGATTTTTTACTTAGATGACCATCCATAAATAAAGAGTTATACTTCTTCCATTCCCAGCCCTGTTCTGTTGACTTTTTTCCTTCCCTTATTGCACTGGCTAGGACTGCTAGAACAATTTTGAACATAAGTACTGACCGTATCCATCCTTGCCTTGTGCCTAGTTGTAGGGAGAGAGCCTTCAGTCTGTCATGCTGACTCGGTGGGCTTTTTGTAGATGTCCTCCCTTGGAGCTGAGGAAGTTCCTTCTAGTCCTACTTTATTCAGAGTTTTTATCATGAATGAAAGTTGAATTTTGTCAAATGCTTTTTCTGTTTATGCTCAGATGGTTATTTGTTCCTTTGGTTCCATTGATTCTTCTGAGCCCTGGTTTTTTTTTTTTTTGAGGAAGATTAGCCCTGAGTCACTATCTGCCGCCAATCCTCCTCTTTTTTGCTGAGGAAGACTGGCCCTGAGCCAACAGCCGTGTCTGTCTTCCTCTACTTTATATGTGGGATGCCTGCCACAGCATGGCTTGACAAGCGGTGTGTAGGTCCACGCCTAGGATCCAAACGTGAACGCTGGGCTGCTGAAGTGGAACGTGTGAACTTAACCGCTATGCCACCAGGCTGGCCCTAATTGAGCTTTGTTTTTAACTGTGTTAGGGTGGGTCTAGAGTAACCTTTATTCTAGAGCAGTGGTTCTCAATTGGGAGCACTTTTGCCCAACCATGGGACATTGGGCAATGTCTGTAGATGTTTCAGATCATCATGACTAGAGGGGTGGATACCACTGACAACTACTGGGCAGAGGCCAGGGATGCAGCTAAACATCGTACAACGTGCAGGATAGCCCTGCACATCAGTGAATTGCCTGCTGTGAAATGTCAGCAGCACCGCTCTACAGTAGCCCTTCTACTAATGCACGGCCCTTCAGCTGCTGCAGAACCCCCCTAGTGATCGGTGAGGGCTTTCCACTTTGGTTGTTTGGAATTCAAACTCCTTAGCTCCTGCTCGGCTCCAGGAACCATGCAGCCCATAGCTCCCCAGCCGCTCTTTGCCTGGCCCGTGCAGTTTCATCCTGTACGTGCAGGGGCTAGTGTTCAGCAGCAGAGGCAAAAGGGTGCCTGGGCAGATTCCCGTGCTCTTCCTCTGCAGGGATCCCTTCCTTCTGGAACTCTGCCCTGTGGTTTCCAGCTACCTCAGTCTCCCGTTCTCTGATTTCTGGCTCCTCAACTCAGCGAGGCTCTGCTTGGCGTCCCCCTTCCTGCACCTGCAGTTCAGAAATTATCTACGGGCAGAGATCTAGGGTGATCACAGGGCTCATCTCATTTGTTTCCTTCATTTCTGAGATCAAAGTATTATGATTTCAATGGCTGAAAACAGTTGTTACATATATTTTGTCCCTATTTTCCTACTTATTCATGGTAGGAAGGCTTGTTTACTACCTGTTACTCTGTTACAACCAGAAACTTTGTCACCTGCCTTTTTTTTTTTTTTTTTTTTTTTTTTGCTGAGGAGGATTCTCCCCGAGCTAACATCTCTGCCAACCTTCCTCTGTTTTTTTGTATGTGGGACACTGCCACAGCATGGCTGGTGAATGGAGTAGGTCCGCACCTAGGATCCAAACGGGCAAACCTCGACCGCCAAAGTGGAGCACATGGAACTTTAACCACTCTGCCATGGGGCCACGCCATATCACCTGCATTTTTAATGACTACATCATATTGCAATGAATTGATGTTCCTTTAAAAAATTCCCTTTTCCTAGCCTTTTAGATTGTTTAATATATATCTGTGTGTATGTGTGTGTGTGTGTGTGTGTGAGAGAGAGGAAGATTGGCCTTGAGCTAACATCTTTTGTCAATCTTCTTCTATTTTATATGGCACACTGCCACAGCATGGCTTGATGAGCAGTGCTAGGTCCACGCCAGGGATCCAAACCCACAAGCCCCAGGCCGCTGAGGTGGAGCACGTGAACTTAACCACCATGCCATTCGGCCGGCCCCTGGATTGTTTAATATATTTTTTTCAATGTTTTAGAGAACATTGCTGAAACGCATTTCTTATATATAAGCTCTGTTCCCAAAAAGCATTTCTGGAGACTACCATTTCTGGAAAGACAGAAGAGAGGTACTTTTTCCTGTTCTTCCTGCTAAATACAGTAGGAATCCTGGATGTTCTATATGAAACAAACTTGAAAGGTAGAGAGAAGGCAGAATGGCCAGGGATCTCAAGACTCAAGGAATGACATGACAATGAGTTACTTGAGTTTCCTTTTTGCTTCATATATGCCAGACTGACTGCTGGAGAAGACAGCAACATGGACACACCAATGAGGGCAGTCTAAAAAAGCCCAAGAAAAACCTTCTCTGTCTAGTCTAAGGGCAAGGACAGAAAACTTTTAGACGGTAACTGCTCTTTTCCAGCCAAATACCCCACACAGAGGAACTGCAGCCCCACACCCACCCCTGCCAGCTGTCACGAGGAGCCTAGACTTCCTGCCTCACCAGGCTGTAATGACCCAATCTCCCTGCCAGGGGATAATGAGTACCCCCTCACCACTATGGTGTCAATGTGGGAGCCTGGACTTACACCCCACCTGGTGGTAATGAGCCACCTCTCCTTTTCCCTGCTTGGGTGGTGTCAGTGGAAAATCAAGACTTTCACCACTGCCCAGTGGAATTGAGGCCAAACCCCTGCTACGCCCATGTCAGTAGAGGCCAAATGGGGAACAGGAACAAATGACCAGGGTGGTATCTGCATAGGCCTGGGGAAGAGCCAGAACTCTCACGTCAGCCCAGAAGTAATGAACTCCTCACCCCACCAGGTGTCTACAAGGCCAAACGGGGAATCTGGACTTTCATCCCCAAGCTGACAGTAACAAAGCTCTGTCTCCCTTCCCCTTCCAGAGAGGTGTCAGAGGATACCTAGGAAAACAGAAAGTTTAAATGAAATCCTGAGTCTCATAACATAATACCCAAAATGTCCAAGTTTTAGTGGAAAATCACTTGGTATACAAGAACCAGGAAAATCTCAACTTACGAGAAAGACAATCAACAGACACAGTGAGATGACCCAGATGTTAGTTATCTGACAAGAACATTTGTTTTATTGTGGTAAAACATACAGAACGTAGAATTTGCCGTTTTAACCATTTTTAAGTGTACCATTCAGTGACATTAAGTACATTCACGATGTCGTGCAACCATCACATCTCCACAACTTTCTACATCTTCCCAAACTGAAACTCCATACCCGTTAAACAGTAACCCCTTACTCGCTGCTCTTCTAGTCTCTGGCAGCCATTTTACTTTCTGTCTCTATGCATTTGACAGCTATAGGTACCTCATATGAGTGGAATCATATACATAATATGTAATCCTTTTATGACTGGCTTATTTCACTTAGCATAATGTCTTCAAGGTTCATCCATCTGACCAGGATTGTAAAGCAGTTATCATAAAAATATTTCAATAAGCAATTACAGACATGCTGGAAACAAGTGAAAAAATAGAAAATCTCAGCAAAGAAATAGAAGCTATAAAATAGAACCAAATGCAAATTTTAGAACTGAAAAATACAGTAAATGAAATTTTAAAACTCAGTGGATGGGCTCAACAGCAGAATGAAGGGACAGAGGAAAGAACTTGAAGATAGAATCATAGAAATTATTTAATATGAATAAAAGAGAGAAAATAGACTGGAAAAAAATGAACAGAGCCTCAGGGACCCATGGGAATATAACAAAATACCTAACGTTCATGTCACTGGGGTACCAGGAGGAGAGGAAGAAGAGGGTGAGACTGAAGAAGTGTTTGAATAAATATGATTGAAAATTTCCCAAATTTTCCAAGAGACATAAGTCTACAGGTTCAAAAGCTGAGTGAACGCTAAGCAGGGTAAACCCAAAGAAATCACACCAAGACGTGTTATAGTTAAACTTCTGAAAACTAGCAGTGAAGAAAAGATCTTGAAAGCAGTCAGAGAGAATTGACACCTTAGCTGTAAGGGAAAAACAATTCAAATAACAGTAGATTTCTCATCAGTAACCAGGGAGGCCAGAAAGAAGTGGTACATTGTTTTTCAAATGCTGAAAGTAAAGAACTGTCAACTCAGAATTCTGTGTATCCAGTAATAATATCCTTTGGGAATGAAGGGAAAATCAAGACATTCTCAAATGAAAGAAACTAAGTGTACTTGTAGCCAGCAGACCTGCTGTAAAAGGATAGCTAAAGGAAGTTCTCCAAACAGAAAAGAAAGAAAATAGAAAAGGCTTGGGGTTTCAGGGAGGAAGAAAGAACAATGAATGGGTAAAAAGTAGGGAGAAACATAATAAACTATCTTTCTCTTCTTGAGTTTTATATTTGATGGTTGAAGCAAAAATCGTAACATTGATGTAGTTCTAAATGTATATAGAAGAAATATTTAAGATAGTTATAAATGAGGTAAGGTGAAGGGACTTAAAGGGAGGTAAAGTTTCTCTCAAACTAGTAACATCGACAACAGTAGACTGATAAGTTATGTATATATAATGTAAAACCTACAGCAGCCACTAAAAAACTATACCAAGAGATACACTCAAAGACACTATAGACAAATCAAAATGTAATTCTAAAAATGTTCAAATAACACAGGAAAGTAGGGAGGAAAACAGAAACAAAAACATGAGAAAAAATAAAATGGCAGACTTATGTCCTAACGTGAATAATTCATTAAATGTAAATGGTCTAAATACACCAATTAAAATACAGAGATTAGTATTGTGGATTAAAAACCATGAACCCACTATATGCAATCTATAAGAAACTCACTTCACGGGGCTGGCCCGGAGGCACAGTGGTTAAGTTCGCATGTTCCGCTTCTCAGCAGCCCGGGGTTTGCTCGTTAAGATCCCGGGTGCAGACATGGCACCACTTGGCACGCCATGCTGTGGTAGGTATCCTACATATAAAGTAGAGGAAGATGGGCACAGATGTTAGCTCAGGGCCAGGCTTCCTCAGCAAAAAGAGAAGGACTGGCAGTAGTTAGCTCAGGGCTAATCTTCCTCCAAAAAAAAAAAATTTCTTCATAGGGGCCAGCCCCATGGCCAAGTGGTTAAGTTCCCACACTCCTCTTTGGCAGCCCACGGTTTCACCGGATCACATCCTGGGCGGGGACATGGCACCGCTCATCAAGCCATGCTGAGGCGGCATCCCACATGCCACAACTAGAAGGACCCACAACTAAAATATACAACTATGTACCGGGGGCTTTGGGGAGAAAAAAGAAAAATAAAATCTTAAAAAAAAAAAAACTCACTTCATGATATAGGCAGGTTGAGGGTAAAAATCATTATTCAAAAGACAGCAGGGGTGACTAAATTAATATAAAAATGTAGTCATACACTTAGCATACCAATCATAATTATATTGATAAAAGCTAACATTCATTGAGGACCTACTATATGCCAGGTATATTTGTTCTAAGGCATCGCTGTTCAGTAGAACCTTTGTGATGATGGAAGTGTTCTGTACTGTGTTGTCCAATACAGTAGCCACTAGCCACCTGTGACTCTTGAGCTCTTGAAATGTGGCTAGTGCAACTGAGGGAGTGAATTTTTAATCGTATGTAATTTTCAGTGTAAATTTACGTAGCCACATGTGACTAATGGCTACTGAATTAGTACAGTTCTAAGAACTTTATATATATTTATTCATTTATATGTATAAGAATCTTCTGATATGGGTGCCACCACACAGGTGAGGAAATGGATTAAGGGATTTGTCTGTCTAAGGTCACAGAACTTTGGGATTTAAACTGAGGTATTCTGGCATGAAAAACTGTGCCCTTTGATGCTTTGAATGCTGTCATAGTGTCATAGAGAGGTGGCATGTGCCTGCAGAGCACAGAGGACCAGTTGCATAGCTCCCCAGGAAGGATGACCAGTTGGTTTGTCACGTTGTAGCAAAGTGACACTGCGCAGGCTGAATGAATGTGCGGGTGAGAAAGGAAAGACAAAAACTGTCAGACCTCGTTGGGGACTAAAGGGACCTAAGATTTCTAGGACAATTTGGTAGTATCAATTAAATTATAAAATGTATATACCCCAAGATTCAGGAGTTCCAGGTCTAGGGTGCTGGCTCTAGGAATACTCACAAATGACACCACATTAAATGTACTGGAATTACGTTTCATCGCATGTACTTTTGATGTGACTGTGGAACATTCCTGTATGGAATTAGCATGCGGGATGGAGCAAAGGAGGAAACCACGTGAGGGAAATTGAAGGCCCTCAGAATCCAGAACAACTTCCCACCCATCCTCTCCACCCGTGGCCCCTCTCCCAGTGCCCATTGGTCATAAGATTGAGGTTGCATGTGTTTTGCATTGTAGGAGGTGGTGACATTCAAGGACGTGGCTGTGACCTTCAATGAGGAGGAGCTGGGGCTGCTGGACGCCACCCAGAGGCAACTGTACTGGGACGTGATGCTGGAGAACTTCCAGAACCTGCTCTCTGTGGGTGAGGACAGGCGCCCTCTGTGCTCAGTGTCAGCCCCCAGAGTGTCTTGATTTCAAACGTTTAAGACTTTGGGATGCTTGAAATGCTTCCCCAAACCTGGGGATCTGAATTTCCTAGTTCCTGTGGGACATCTTGTCTATACCTTGTCTGTTTTTTTCAAATTATAGTTGCGACATCTTGGTGGGATTTGTAATCAGTCGGTGGGTTACCTCATTAATATGTTTAATGAAATAGTACAGAAATATCATAGCTCCTTCTCAGGAACTGCATACAGTGCAACAGAAATTGTGAGTGAAAACCAGGAAAGGAGATGTGATAAAAGTAGATAATGGTTAGGATCAGATCCTTCAGTCACCTGATTCAGTGATATACACCGATGTGTTTGTGTACAATCAAAGGTATTTATTGTAACAGGTCACGATTAGAATTTGAAAAAATTCTACATAGAGCACATGAAGATTATAGTATTGGAATTAAACTTTTTGCCTCCACCTTATACATATGCCATTTCTTTTTCACAAGATATCAACCTTTCAAATTAGACATGATAGTACACTTGGGCAGAGAAGAGAAGCTTTGGGTGATGGAGCCAGAAACCCAAGGAGATGAGTGTTCAGGTGAGCGCTTGGGGCTCTGAGTCCTTGCGGGATCCAGCCAGGTGCCCTCCTTCTCCCCACCCCCGGCTGCCACCCCGGCCCGGCCCCCATGGTTCATGACCCTGCTTTGTGGCAACACCTTCCTCGCTGCCTCCCTGCCTCTGTGCTCCTACAGTCCATTCTCCACACAGCAGCTGGATCACGTAATACAGATCGTGTCACCTGTGTGTTCACCCTCCCATGACTTCCCATCTCACTCAGTGTAATCCAGGACCTTACAGAGACCTCCAGGGTGATCTGGCCACCACCCCATGTCTGGATTGATTTCCCCTCCTTTGCCCTTTCTCAGTCTTTTCCAGCCACACGGACTGCCCTCTGTGTCTTGGATGTGCCCAGTCGGCTTCTACACAACTCCCGGCTGGTCCCTTGCTCGTTCATCTCCCCAGGATGTTCTTTTCCCATCTGCCCTCCCAGCTCCCCGCCTGGCTTCATTTATGTCTGCTCAGATGTCCTCTTATCCCAGAGCCTGCGCTAACCACCCTGATTAAAACACCCCTCTGCCTTATTTTGTGACTAGTCATAATCAGCTGGCATATTAACATAGTCTATTTTGTTTACTTGTTTATGGTCTCTCCCCATTAGAGAGGAAATTCATGAGAGCAGGCATTGTATCTGTTTTCTTTACTGCTGTATACTCAGTGCTTATAAAAAGCCTTGATATGTACTACATGTTCATTAAATACTTGTCTAATGAATGAATGGATGGATGGATGGATAGATGCATGGAAGAATGGATGGATGGAGGAATGGAAGGATGGATGAATGGATGGATGGATGAATGGATAGATGGATGGATGGATGGATGGGTGGATGGATGGATGGATAGATGAATGGATGGATAGATGGATGGATAGTTGGATGGATGGATGGGTAGGTGGTCCCATTTAAGGCTCCCTCACAGCTTGTCCTAACCTGCGGTGTCTGCGTGGCCATTGGTGAGTGCCACCTCGTCCGCATTTTCAGTGCTGTCCCCCATCCACACCCACTCCTCTCCTTCCTACCTTCCAAGCTTCATGTCCCCCTTACTTCCTTCATCTGTCTTGAGATTGTGTATGCCCTCAGGTAAACCCAGCCCGACATATAGTAATGACAGTCATTCCTAATAGACATAAGCACCAAAAACTAAATCAAACAAACAAAAACCCAGGACTTCGTAGCTGCTGATTGGATGGATTAGGCCCTGCCTCTTGTGAGGAGTTGGGGGAAATCTTTCCAGTCATTTGATCCTTGCTTTTCTCATAACTTTGTGCTGCGCGAAGGTTTCACAGTTGGGCATATTGGGCACCTGCTCCATTTGACTCGCTCCCTTGTTTTTCTGTACAAACCTAACCTTGGGAATTCTGATTCCAGTTATGACCATTGCCTGTTTTTTTTCTTTTTTTTTTTAAGATTGGCACCTGAGCTAACATCTGTTGCCAATCTTCTTTTTTCTTTTCTTTTTCTTCTTCTCCCCAAAGCCCCCCAGCACATAGTTGTATATTCTAGTTATAGGTCCTTCTGGCTGTGCTGTGTGGGTCACCGCCTCAGCATGACCTGATGAGCAGTGCTAGGTCCATGCCCAGGATCTGAACTGGTGGAACCCTGGGCCCCTGGAGCGGAGTGCACGAACTCAACCACTCGGCCACAGGACGGGCCCCTGTTTTTTTCTTAATAAGTAGTTTCCCAACTGCTTTGCCTCCTTGAACAAATCTTTACTTTTAGCTTTAAATTTGGAGCCGACTTTTAATCAAAATATATCATATACGGAAAACTGCACAAATTATAAACATGCAGCTCCACGAATTTTCAGGGTGGAAAATGACTTCTTATTTGTTTTGCAGTCCTTTCTATATTGAGGTAAAATTTAAATGTGCACATCTTAAGTATGCGATTTGATGAGTTTTCACATGTGGACGCACCTCTGTAACTCAGCCCCTCAGAGAGCTGAACAATCTAACAGCATCTTCCACTCTCCTCTCCCTTATTAAAAGTTGTTTTTTTGAGGAAGATTGGCCCTGAGCTAACACCTCTGCTAGTCTTTCCTCTGTTATGTGTGTGGGTCACCGCCACAGCATGGCTTGTTGAGTGATGTGAGTCTGAACCCACGAACCTGGGCCACCAAAGTGGCATGTACCAAACTGAACCACTACACCACTAGGCTAGTGCCTTATTAAAAGTTCTTTTGGCAAACGTCAGAATATCCCAGGATTTTGCATCTGGGTGCCCTGCTTCATCTAAAAGAATATCCTCGAGGCCTGTTTTCACTGCACAGAAGCACAAACTAATGGGTTTCTTCTTCCTTGAGGATCCTTACAAACAGAAGCTCCCAAAGAAGGATGCTAAGAGGACCTCACTGTCTTCCCTTCTCCTGGAGACGGCCGACAAGTAGAGAATAAACCAGTGCAATTGAAGGATTATTTCAGAACATTGTTAATCTTCTGATGCGTGTCTAACCTAATTATAATTTCTGTGGCACCTGTATTAGCTATCTATTGCTGTGTAACAAATTACTCTTAAACTTAGCGGCTTAAAACAACAAACATTTATTTACAGTTTCCGTGAGGAATCTAGCAGCAGCTTAGCTCGGTGGTTCTGAGTTAGGGTCTCATAAAGTTGCTGTGAGGCCACCAGAGCGGCAGGCCTGTGTGGGCTGGATGGGACTGAAGGACCTGCTCCCAAGATGGACTCAACTCACTCCCATGGCTGTTGGCGGGAGGCCTCTCCCTAGAGCTGCCTGAGGGTCCTCCAAACATGGCAACTGGCTTCCCCCGGCCGGTGACACCCAAGAGAGTGGAAGGCAGAAACCACAGTGTCTTTTATGACCTAACCTTGGAAGTGATGTGTTATCACTTCGGCCATATTTCACAGGCCAATCCTGCTACATCGTGGGAGGGGACTTTAGTAAGGTATGGATACCAGGAGGTAGGGCTCATTGGGGACCATCTTGTGTGCTGGGTACCAGAGCACCTTTTGGTAGATACATACCTACAAAACCTAGCAGATAATATTAGCCATTCAGGTTCATCCGAAAATTCAGCCAAATTAAGTGACAACAATTATCATAGGATTTTTACTCCCATAGGATGTGTCAGTTATGAAAGTAAGTTTTCTTGGGTTTTTTTTCCAGTTATAATGTTCGTGTTGAATATTATATACTAGGACTTCATTGAAATAAAGGAGAATTTTCTCAAATCTAGCCTGTTTATTAATATGTGTTTACTGGCTGAATTAAAGGAAATAATCTCATGAGTTCATTAAAAGGACAGAGGAGATATTTCCCTTTGCAGATATATTCTTTTCCTTTTGCTGAGAATGTCCCCTGCTCTCTAGCCTCGAATTTCTAATTTTGACCTCATACATAAGTTGTGGTATAGTTCTAAATGAGTCTCATTAACACTTAGTGGATAGGAGCCTACTTTTCACCTCTGTTTCCATCAGCATCAAAACAACCAATGGTGGGCCAGCCCCAGGGCCGAGTGGTTAAGTTCATGTGCTCTGCTTTGGCGACCCAGGGTTTTGCTGGTTTGGATCCTGGGCACAGACATGGCACCGCTCGTCAAGCCATGCTGAGGCAGCATGCCACATGCCACAACTAGAAGGACTCACAACTAAAAATACACAACTATGTACTGGGGGGCTTTGGGGAGAAAAAGGAAAAATAAAATCTTAAGAAAAAAAAAAACCCAATGGTGAAGTCAAGCTTAATCCTCCCCTGGCTGAATAAGTCTCCCACTGTGGTGGACCTGTGAGGTATTTTTCTCTCTGAACAAGCATTCACATGAAAATGTCCTTATTTTCATCTCTGAATTCTCTTTATCCTTCCAGGACACAAGAATCAGAATGAGATAGAGATGCTTCAAGAAGTGGGATTAAGATACCTTTACCATGAAGAACTTATGTGCTGGCAGATATGGGAGCAATTTACATGTCAGGTAACCAGAAATCAAGACTCAATAATAAATCTGCAAGGCAAGAAGTCCAAGTTACCAAAACAGGGTGATTCCCCCTGTCAGGTGTGGGCAGGAGACTCTGCTCAGGTTTCTGAAGATGAGAACCATGGAATAAAGCTTCAGGGGGAGAGTTCCAGTAGTGTCAAAAACCAAGAGTTGCCGATTAAGACCACCTGGGATTTCTGGAAGAAAATGTATCTGAGAGAGCCACAGAATTATCAGCATAGGTGTCAGCAAATTGACGTGAAAAATAAACTGTGTAAGTGTGAGTGTTGTGTTGTGAGAAGGATCTCTCATCGCCTTGATGGTCAGGAAGTACACAAAAGAGAGAAGGCCTCCAGCCACAATAACTGCAGAAAAGACTTCATGAAGAAATTGTCCCAGCAGAGTATAATCCACACAGGAGAGCAAACCTCTGATGAGAATGGAAGAGGCTTGGGCCCTGGCTCTAATCTTGAACTTCATGAGCAGTCGCACATAGGAGAGAAACTCTATGTGTGTAGCAAGTGTGGGAAGGGCATCAGTTATAGCTCAGTGCCTTGTGTTCATTGGAGTGTTCGCACAGGAGAGAAACCCGGTGTGTGTCAAGTGTGTGCTGAGAATTTCAATCAGAACCCCTCTCTTCCTGCTCATGAGCCCATTCCCCCAGGAGAGGATGTGTATGAGTGTGACAGGTGCAGAAAAGGCTCCAGTCCTAGCTTAGATCTTAGCGTTCACTGCATAGACAACACTGGAGAGAAATCTGGGAAACATGAGATGTGCAATAAAGGCTTCAGTCAGACATCACAACTTCATGCCCATCCCAGCACCCACTGTAGAGACAAAACCTACAAATGGGAGGCATGTGACAGGATATTTCATCAGAATTCTGGTCCTCATCAGAGAGTCCACACTGGAGAGAAACCCTATAAATGTGAGGTGTGTGGGAAGGACTTCAGTAAGGCCTCAAATCTTCAAGCCCATCAGAGAATCCACACTGGAGAGAAACCCTACAAATGTGATTTGTGTGCCAAGAGCTTCAGCCGTAATTCCCACCTTCAAGCCCACCAGCGAGTCCACACAGGAGAGAAGCCCTACAAGTGTGACACGTGTGGGAAGGACTTCAGTCAGATTTCTCATCTTCAGGCCCGCCAGCGAGTCCACACAGGAGAGAAGCCCTACAAATGTGAGACATGTGGGAAGGGCTTCAGCCAGAGTTCACACCTTCAGGACCATCAGCGAGTCCACACTGGAGAGAAACCCTACAAATGTGACGTGTGTGAGAAGGGCTTCAGTTGGAGCTCACACCTTCAAGCCCATCAGAGGGTCCACACAGGAGAGAAACCCTACAGATGTGAAGAGTGTGGGAAAGGCTTCCTCTGGAACTCCTATCTGCACGTTCACCAGAGGATCCACACCAGAGAGAAACCCTATAGATGTGGCATGTGTGGGAAGAGCTTCAGTCAGACCTCACATCTTCAAGCCCATCGGAGAGTCCACACTGGAGAGAAGCCCTACAAATGTTTTGACTGTGGCAAGGGCTTTAGTAAGAGTTCGTGTCTTCACATTCATCAGAGAGCCCATAATGGTGTCAAGTCCAATACACGTGATGAGTGTGATAAAGGTGTTCTTCAGAACTTAGATTTCTCATTTTCATCAGAAGATCCACACAGCAGAGAGTATTTATAAAATGTTGTGTTTTAAGAATTCAGTACTGAATTCTTAAAGTTTTTTACAGTCATCCGAATTCCGTTGGAGGAAACCTGTTTGCTGTATGAATACGGCTGTTGTTTCTGACAGAGCTCAGAATGTCACAATTCTTAAGAGAATGCACAACAGAGAAACCTTGTTAATAATGTACAATAAGTTTGCCAGAACCTTCACGTTCAATAGAATCTGCACAGGAGAGACGCCTCAAAAATTATAAGGAAGGGTCCAGCGCAGTGGTACAGAGGTTAGGTTCACACGTTCCACTTCAGCAGCCCAGGGTTCACTGGTTCCAACCCCAGGCACAGACCTACACACCGCTTATCGAGCCATGCTGTGGGAGGCATCCCACATATAAAGTAGAGGAAGATGGGCACAGATGTTAGCTCAGGGCCCGTCTTCCTCAGCAAAAAGAGGAGGATTGGAAGCAGATGTTAGCTCAGGGCTAATCTTCCTCAAAAAAAAAAAATGATAAAGAAGAGCAGTGCACTAGCAGGTGTAATGATGGACATGACAAAGTCCATATCCACTAGAATGTGAGCTCCATGGGGCAGGAAGTCTGTTTACTGCTGTATGACCATGACCTTGAACCAGTGCCTGACAAATAGTACGTGCCCTGGGCTTGTCTAACTTGCTGGAGAAGAAAACCTATTCTAAATAGGACAAGTATTTGAAGTTTTTAGTGAGCTCAACCTCAGTTAGTCATAATAAGTTGTACTAGGAAAAGGACTCTTGTAGAAGCCTCAAAAATTAATCCAAGGAAATGATCATTTAATAAAAATACATAAAATCATGCATCTGCAGTTTGAGTGTAAGACTTTTGCAGCTGGCTTCTGTCCTCTGTTCAGCTTCTCTTTTCAAGCAGCGAAGGGCTAAAGTTTTTATCTTATTGCAGACTTTTTCTGTGCAGCATACCACCAATAAGGTAAGTTTCACTATCTTTCTTTTTTGAGTCTTTTGTGACAGGAACAGACTGAATGTAAAAAGAGAAACTTGTCTTTAATTCCATAAAGCTTCGTGAGAAAAGAGTGTACAAAAAAGAGGGAACAGGGCCCACCTTGGTGGCCCAGTGGTTAAGTTTGGCGTGTTCTCTTTGGCAGCCCAGGTTCAGTTCCTGGGTGTGGACCTACACCATCCGTCTGTCAGTGGTCATGCTGTGGCAGTGACTCACATAGAAAACGAGGAAGATTGGCAGTAGATGTTAGCTCAGGGGGAATCTTCCTCAGCAAAAAAAAAAAAAAAAAAAAAAGGAAAAAAGAGGGAGCGTATTATAGTGTGCATTTTGGATGTTGAGCTAAGGGATTAAGGCACTGAGTGAGCGTCTTGGACACTGCCCCATGCTTCTCAGATGCCTCAGTGGTTTTCAGGTGTGCTTGGTTGATCAGTTTACTCAGGTGTATGTTGACTGGAGGCAGGGGACAGTTTCCCACCATTTTTTCCCCTAAACTTTACCTTCCAGGACGCTGGATACTTAAGTTCCCTGTTATCTCAGGTTTCATGTTACCCTCAGAAATCCAGGGCCAACACTGCTCTGCTTTGTTACCAGACACTAGGGTGGGGACCACAGCTCATGGTTGCGCATGTCAGCTAGGACGTCTTCAGTCGTAAGAAATAGAAAACCCAACTCAAACCAGCTGACACAAAAATGAGGATTACTACTCATAAATCCTTGTCAGATAATCCCAACATCTAAGTTGTCTCGGTGTTTATGTCTGTTGACTGTATTGTCTCCTTCAAGTTGTGATTGTTCTGGTTCTGGGTATCATGCGTGATTTTTTTGTTTTATTGTATCCTGGATATTTTGGGTATTATGGTGCAAGATTTTGGATTCCATTTACTCTTTTTTAGCAAGCAATCACCCTGTTTAGGTGTGGTAATAGGTCCAAGTGGGGGTGAAAGTTCAACTCTCCTCTGGGCCCTCTTGACACTGTGTGTGTGTGGACAGGGGTGGTGTGGGGGCGGGTAGGGGGCAGAGAGCCAGTTGGCACCACTTCCTTGCTGCTGGGTGGGGGTGAAAATTCAGCTGTCCCTGTCCAGCCTACTGACACAGCCCTAGTGGGGTGAATTGGAGCCCTGACTCAGATGGCCTCATTCCTGTGGGTGGTGGGAGTGAGGTGGGGAGGTGGAAATTCTGCTCTCCACTCAGCCCCACTGACCATCCTGGCTGGGGAGGATCAGGCAGACCTGGTACTATGCATCCTTTTCTGTCATTTTTGCCTTCTCCCTTTCTGAAAGGAGGACAGTTCAACAAATTCCAGGGAAGTCAGGTTTCCTTTCTTTGTTCAATACCTTGTTCATCCTCAGAGAATGGCTAGGTCTCTCTTAGGGATGGAGCTTAGCGTCCATTGAGGGGCACTGCAGGGGCACCATCCTTCGTGTGTTTCAGCCTCAGTGAGGAAAGTGATAGTATTCCCATTGCAATGTTAGGAAATAGGATCAGGGAGGTTAAAACCATCGCCCTAGTTCGCACAAGTAGCAGGATTTAAACAGTTCTCAAAATTCAAGATTTTAATTTTTCTTTTTTCAACGAGGAAGATTGGGCCTGAGCTAACATCTGTGCCAGTCTTCCTCTATTTTGTACATGGGACACCGCCACAGCATGGCTTCACAAACGGTGCGTAGGTCCATGCCCAGGATCTGAACCTGTGAACCCCAGGCCCCTAAAGAGGAGCGCTCAAACTTAACCACTACGCCACTGGGCTGGCCCCAGATTTTAATTATTAATTATGAAAAATTTCAAAAATACTCAAAAGGAGAAAATATAATGGACTCCTATATGTTCATCACCCAAATTCAACAGTGATCAAGATTTTACCACATTTGCTTAATCTATCCCTTTTTCCTTTTTTCTTATACGCCAAAGTAATTTAAAGCTAATCCCTGATATATCATTTCACACCTACCTACTTCAAAAGGCATTTCTTAACTACAGAGTAGTTTTTGCAAAACTGCAAAGCCATTCTCATACCTGACATAATTAATAATCAAATTTCTGTGATTACTTCAAATTTTCACTTTACAGTTTAGTCTGTAGTTTTATTTCCCTCTTTCTCTCCCTCCCTCCCTCCCTCTTCTCTCTCTCCCCCTCCCTCTCTCTCTCTCTTCCCCCCTTTCCTTCCCCTCCTTTCTTTTTTCTTCTTTTTTTTTGTATTACCTTTCTCTAGTTAGGGTACCAGGATGATAATTGGCCTCTTCCATTTTCTCAAAGAGGTTGTGTATAATTGGTGCTGCTGCTGCTTCAAATATTTGGCAGAATTCTCCAGTGAAACCATCTGGGCTTAGAGATTTCTTTTTTTGGAAACTTTTAAGTTATGGATTACATTTCTTTAATGGTTATAGGGCTATTCTGATTATTTCACATTGGGTGAATCTGGGTAGTTTGTTTTGAAGAATTGGTCCATTTCATTTAAGTTGTTGAATTTACATGAGTAGAGTTTTTCACAGAATTCTTTTATTGGCTGTAGGATCTGTAGTTATATCCCTCACTTTATTCTTGATGTTGGTTGTGTGCTGTCTTATCTCTGTCAGTCTTGCTAAAAGCTTATCAATTTTACCAATCTTTTCAAAGAACCAGCTTTAGTTTCATTGCTTTTTGTTTACTTTTCTGTTTTCAATTACATTTATTTCTGCTCTTTATTACTTCCTTTCTTGTGCTTGCTTTTGATTTATCTGGCTTTTCTTTTTCCAGTTCCTTGAGTAGGAGCTTTGATTATTGTTTTGAGACCTCTCCTCTTTCTAATGTAAGCATTTAGTGGCATAAATTTCCCCTCTCAGCCCCATGGATTTTAATATGTTATATTTTTATTTTCATTCCATTCCAAATATTTGGAGATTTTCTTGTTTTAAAATTTGTTTTGTTTTTTAGTTTAATTTCTAGTTTGATTCCATCACGGTCAGAGAACATACTTCTTATGATTTTGATCAGCTCATATATTCCCAGACATCAATTTATTCCCTCAGGGAGAAAACAATATAAATATTACGCATGTGGTAAGGGCTGTAGAGGGAACTCATGTCTTACAGCCACCATTGAATTCACACTGGAAGAACAGTGTGACAAGTATAATTGCATGCTAAGGGATTTGGGTTTAGGTCACCTATTTGTGTTCATCAGGGAGGAGAGGAAAGAAGTGCTAAGCAAATGACGAGTATGGAGAGGGATTTGATCAGAGCTCCCATCTTGTCCCCTGGAAGATGCATGTTGGAGAGAAATCCTAAAAGGCAGTGAGAGTGGAGAGTGTTTTGGTTGAAGTGATATTCTTCAAGTCCACTCAGTTTGCACTGAGGAGAGAGGACTTCCTGTGAATAAGGGTGGGAAGAGCAGCAGAGAGAGCACATACCTTCACATTCACGAGAGTCCACAAGGAAAAGAAGCCTTACGAATGCTCCATACTTAGAAAGGATTTGACGTACGGCTGAGTTCTCCACACTCATCGGAGAGTTCTCTCAGGAAATCCATCCCACAGATATCATGAATGTGGTAAGAATGAAAAAGACCATGAATGTGATGAGTGCAATAAGGGCTTCACTTGGAATTCAGATCTTCATGTTCATCTCAGAATCCACGTGGGAGACAAGGCTCTGTAAATGTAAAAAATACAGTAGGGACTTCAATTGAAACTGCCATCTTTTGGCTCATCAGAGATGAATGAAGAAGAGAAAACCATATACGTGTGAAGAATTTACTGTTTTCAATAATAGTGCACACCTTCTCGCTCATCAAAGTCTGCACAAGAGAACAGAATTCTTGACCCTTCAGGGCTCAGTGCAGAATCAGATGCCACTCTCTATAATCCAGGCTTGAATGCTTTCAGAAGAGCCAGAGACACACACAACTGTTGGAAAGGCTAAGGGAATGATGACCAGGGAAGCAACACCAGCCTGCAGCATCAAAGTGGACTCTCAGGAGCTTTCTTAGATGCTTCTGCCAATCTTGAGAATCTGTCTACAGCAGCCAAGGGGGTGATCCTCCAGGGCTTTCTCTGAAGCTGCTAAAGACGGGGAAGGCCCCACATACTATCTCAGTCGTGGACACCAATGTGGGTGATTACCAAGAAGCTCTCCTGGAAGCTGCCTCAAAGTTCTTGCCCGCCCCTGCCTCTGCCTGCAGAGAATAATGCCCTCTCTTCTTAGGCTTTCTGAATCCCATGTGAGCGCCTTCTCAGTGGCTAACTGTACCCAAGAAGCATCTGGGGAAGGGGATTCTGAGATACGCTGTTCTTGTCTTCTCTTCCAGTGTAGGAGACCTTAGAAGAGCCAGTCATGAAGAAGTGATGAAGCCAAGTCAACCACACACAGTCTAGCATAGTGCTGTAAGGGCTTCATTTGCACTTCAAGTCTTAGTAAACACCAGAGTCCACGCTCATTTGTGTTCAGTCCACATATGTGATGCTGAAAGAAGGGCTACAGTTAGCGCTCGCCTCTGTGAGGACCAATTTTGCCCATACAGTTGAGAGACCCTATCGGTGTCATGACTGGCGAGGATGCCAAGGGAACCTCTGGTCTTCCCAATCGTTAGACATCGATGCAGAGCAGAAACTGTTAATGTGATCGTTGTAACCATGGCTATCATCAGAGACTGCGATCCTACTGTCTACACAGGAAGAAAATTGTAATTCGGATGAGTCTGCAGATTTATTAAAAAGACCGTGTTAGAAAAATAACCTGAATGTGGTCAGGTCAGACAAGTTATCAGAGAGTGTATTCAGAGTATAAATGAGAGTGTGGTGAGAACTTTAGTCAGCACTCAGACTCTTAAATTCTTTAGTCTCCACCACATGAGAGAAGGTCGACTAAAGTGATATCTTAAGAGTGTAATGGGAACCCTGCTATCTGGTCACCGTGCGTGTCTTTCTGGACACACAGGAAAGCTACGTTTACATCCTCCTACACAGCTGGGTTGTAGCCAAGTGACTGAGTTCTGGCCAATGGACTGAGGACACAAGGTATATGTACCACTTCCTGGCCTTGCCCATGAAGCTATTCCACGTGGTTCTCCCCTTCCTCTTCCACCCGGACCTCTAACCGTGAGTCATGGATGCCGCTTGTTCCATATTGTGTCGCTGTAAGGGGACGGACTGCCTGATCCCTGCTGGGCATCCGTTGAGTGAGGAACTTTTGATGCGCTAAGCCCCTGAGATTTCAGGGGTTCTCTGAAGTGTATGTCTGTCCTGAATAATACAAAAGGTCTCAGTAGCAGCCGATTTCATAATTACCCACGAAGGTCACCCTGTAATTCCCTCTCTCCCTCCCCCCCTTAAAATTTTGAAATAATTATTTTCGAACACATGAAATTTACAGGCACAGTAACAAAGGACTTTCCTGAACTTTTGTAAAAATAAGATCTCATGATGCCCCATCCCCCCTGCATGCTCTAGTGTATGTTATACACAAATATGGATATTTCTCTACACAACCATTTTATAACAATCAAAGTCAGGAAGTTAACAGTCGGGCATTACTACCATCTAACCCCCATATTCCATTCACTTTTCACCAATTGTCCCGTTAATATCCTTTATAGGAAAATTATCCAATCCAGGATCACACAATGCATTTTGTTGTCCTGTCTCCTTAGGCTCCATCACTATTGAACAGTTCTTCAGACTTTCATGACCTTGTCACTTTTGAAGATTACATGCTAGTTATTTTTTTATTGTGTAGGACATCCCTTTATTTGGACTTGTCTGATGTGTCCTCGTGATTAGATTCAGGCTATGTGTCTTTGGCCAGAACATCACAGAAGTGACAATATGCTCTTAGGCTTACACTCGATTATCCCACTTGTGGTGACATTAATTGTGATTACTGGATAATGTGATGTCTGCCAGAACTTTCCACCGCAAAGCTACTCTTTTTTCCTTTATAATTAAGAAGTAGTTTGTGGAGTGGCACTTGGAATTCATGTAAATATCCACTCTTCATTAAGCCCTCATTAATTTATTTATTAATATCGATATGGACTCCTGGATTTCTAATCTATCAATGTCTTATGATCAGTTGCTTTCGTTTATTTTGATCCTCAGATGAACCCAGCTTTGGTAATGGGAACCCCTTCAAGCTGGCTTCTCTGTTCTGTTGACATGTCCCCGTCATTCTTGAGTCACCCCCTTACTTGCTGGGACAAAAGGATGTGCGAGGCTCCCCTCATACTTTCCCAGCCCCAGAATCAGCCGTTTTTACAAGAATCCCTTCTTTCATTCAGTGGAGAATGGTATTTAGAAGCCAAAATGTGGATACTAGGTACACACATTACTTTAGAGGCTCATTGCTCCTTTATATATTTTCTATATTTTTGAAAAGCATAAACTGACACCGATACCTCCGATTCTAATCCCAAACTGGAAGGTGCATTCTGTTTTTCTCCTTTTCCTGGGAAGAGCTCCTGTGCAGAAGAGGTACCATAGCAGGTCTCAGGCTGCCGTCTGGAGAAAGGCCTGCTTCCAAGGTTGCCCTCGAGGGATGTCTTGGAACTGGATTTTTGTCAGGTTTCCATGGTTCCCTGACTGATAACAGGGATCCCCTGTGCCTAGACTCTTGGTGCAAATAATGCGGTGCATGCTGAACACCTGCCTTCCCTCTGGGCGTCGGGACTTTGAGCAAGTGTCGGGCAGAGCATGCCCGTGTGAGCGGCCTGCAGTCAGTGTCACGGGCACTCTGCGTCTAAGGGGCTTGCCTGAGGGAGACGCTTCACACATGCGGCCCCACGTGTTGTCGGGGGGATTAAGTGTGTGCTGTGTGACTTCACACAGAGAGGACAGTTGGAAATTTAGACTGGCTTCCTCCACACTTCGCCCCATGGAACAAAGCTTTAGATAAACCAGAGGGAAAAAAGAGAGTGAGGAAGGGAAACACTGAGCCTCCCAGATAGAAAACACAGCACAGAGTTGTCCCAGCCTCTCTCTGCCAGCAGCTGTAATGCTGACCTTGTAAATGCTGGGTTTATTGTCAGGGGCTGGGGGCGGGGAAGGGACTTTTAAAAACACACCTTTGGGGCTGGCCAGGTGGCATAGTGGTTACGTTTGTGTGCTCCACTTTGGCCACCTGGGGTCATGGGTTCAGATCCTGGGTGCGAACCTACAGATGGCTCACCAAGCCACCCTGAGGTGGTGTCCCACATAAAATAGAGGAAGACTGGCACCAATGTTAGCTCAGCGACAATCTTCCTTACCAAAAAAAAAAAAAAAAAAAACCCACCCCAAAACCATGCCTTTGTATTTTGTGGCTGTTGCACCCGGATATATGATAAAAATTGATGTAAAATGTTCTGTGCTTATAACTTCATGAATGCTAGAGGGTCGGCCCAGTCACGGGAAGCAGCACAGAAACAGTGTCGGTCCCACATTCCCTTGCTCGCTGCTGTTGGTGGGTGCGTTGAAACTTAAACTCTTTGAGTTTTAGGAACAGAATAAGTCTCCTTAACTGGTGATTTTTGCTCTGAGTCTTGCCTCTTGGAGCCTCTGGACAAAAAGGGAGAGCACATGAAAAGAGAGGCAGTCCAGAGGGAGATGCACCTGTGGAGTTTGCAAAAGCAGTTTTTAGTCGCTGTGGAGCTCCTGGGGAATCAGAAGTCTGACCCTGCGAGGCTGATGCGTCCGCAGCCCGGTGTGCACGTGCATGGTTGTGAGAGGGTCGGCGTGCGCGTGAAGAATAACAGGGTAGAGAGGGCTTCCGGAGGCCTTCCCTGGACTCGGGGCACAGCCGTCTGGCCCTATAGAGTCTCGGCTTTGCTGCTGCCACAGAAAAGCAGCCGACCTTTTAGAATCTGCAATCACAGATCCTGATTGCCTGGCCCTGGCTCTGAGCTGAGACCTGATACTGAGCCTGACTCTTTCCGCCCCAGCGCGTGCTGTGCTGAACTGAAATGGGATGGCATTCTTTCCCTCAAGAAAACGGCTCAGGCTATGTGACTATTGCAGACTTAAGACACCCCTCTAGGGGGACCCTAGCTGTGACAAAACATCCTGGGTGCTGCCACTTCCGGATAGATATCCAAAGGAAATGAAAACAAGCTGCTGAAGAGACATATGCGCTCCTATGCTCCTTGCAGCAATATTCGCAATAGCCAAGACGTGGAAACAACCCAAGCATCCAGCAACAGGTAAATGGATAAAGAAGATGTGGTACATGTACACAATGGAATATTTATTTTTTATTTTTTGCTGAGGAAGATTTGCCCTGAGCTAACTGCTGTTGACAATCTTCCTCTATTTTGTATATGAGCTGTCACCACAGCATGGCCACTGATAGATGAGTGGTCTAGGTCCGTGCTCAGGAACTAAACCCAGGCCACCAAAGCAGAGCACGCCAAACTTAACCACTAGGCCACGGGGGCTGGCCCCCACAATGGACTATTATTCAGCCATGAGAAAGGAGGACATTCTGCCATTTGGGACAACACAGATGGACCTTGAGGGCATTATGCCAAGTCAGTCAGAGAAAGACAAATACTGTATGATTTTCTCATGTGTGTGGAATCTAAAAAACTGAAAGTGTAAAAGCAGAGTAAAAGCAGTGGTTACCAGGGGCTGGAAGCTGGGGAATGGGAGAGTGTTTAAGGGTACTTACTCGTACCCTAGTACTCCAGAACTAGTAGATAAATAAGCTCTGGAGATCTAATGCACAGTATAGTGATTATGGACCACGAAACTGTATTAGAAACATTAATCTTGCTAAGAGACTAGGTCTTTATTGTTCCCAACACTGGAAGAAATGATACTTAGGTGGCATGATAGAGGTGTTAACTAACACTACAATGGCAAGCACAGTGCAATATAAATGTCCCAAATCAGTATGGTGTGCACCTTAAACTTACACAATGTTGTCCGTCCAAAGCATCTCAGTTAAGAGAAGTTGAAAATAAACCCATCATGGATGCTGCTGGACCCTCTGGGTCACAGGGAAAGGCCCCCAGAAAAGGGCGTATTGTCTGACGGGACCGTCTGAAGCTGAGCTGCCGAGTGAGACTGTGTCTAAAGCAGAGACCGGCTGCCTTCTGTCTGTCAGCTAGAAACACATCCGGACTTCAGTAAGGGGAGGCTCCCTGCAAAGAGATGTGCAATGGGGAGGATGCTGGGATTTCAGAAATCTGCAAGTATCTCAGATTTAAACAGAAAAGGGCGTTTCTTTCATAAGGCGGGGTAAGAAGGGCTAGCGGGAACTTTGTGGGGGAGAAGGAGGCCAGGAGCAGGTGGCCCAATCAGGCCTCTGACAGGAAGTGCTTAATGTCTTCAAAGACATCCCACAGATGTCCTCGAGATGCTTGGGGCCAGCAGACGAGGCAAGAAACCCAGAAGATGCCCCCGGAAAATGAAACTGCAGCTCAAACCCCCTGACCTGGGAACCTCAGCTGTCACCTCGTCCACACCTGCCCCGTCGGACTGTGGGTTCCTTCATTGTGCATCTCGCCCCTTGTGTGTCTCAGGGACTGGCAATAGAAGCTCGGTAAGAATTACTCTCCCAGACAACACAGGCGGTTAGTTAGCAGAATATCCCGGAGAGCGGTGGAAGCTTCTGGGAGGCAAGACCGGAGTAGGGTTTTGAAGGGCATGGGAAAGGTCTCCAGGAAAATACAGGGAAAGACAGTCTTCCAAGGGGAGACAATGGCCTGAACAAAGGGGTGAGAGGTCTTGAGGACTCAGGGAAGGCCACGTCTGGAAAGTCAGGTCTAGGAAAGGGGCCCTGTGGACGTCACGGACACAACCGAGCCAGGCGCACCAACCCCTTATTTGGCTGGTGGATGTTTCCCTGAATCCCTGGAATTGTTAGATCTCCGGGCAACTCCCAGTTATGGACAGAGCAGAGGGCATCTGACCTCGCCGGAGCCCGAGAGAGGAAAGGAAGGGCTGTGCGGGCTGGGGTGAGGGGGGTTCTTCTCCAAGCGGGAAGAGAAAATAACAATAATGGGTAACATGTCCTGAATGCTTGCCGTGTGCCGGGCACCATCCTGTGGGTTTTACGTATATTGACTGCGTTAAGCCTCACAACAGCCCTGTGAGGAAGTCCCGATTATCTCCCTTTTACATGGACGAGGTGATGAGGCACAGAGAGGGAGCCAGTCAGCATGAGAACCGCAAAGATGCGGCTCCAGAACCACACCCTTTCCCCCGGGATGTTATCTCGCCATCAGACCATTCGGCCACAGGAGCCCTCGCCCTCTTTTTTTGTGTCCGTCCTTTACTCTTTGTGGGGGATGAATGGTGCCCCCCACCCAAAGATGTCCATGTCCTACTTCCCAGAACCTGTGAATCTGTTCCCTTCTCTGGCAAAAGGGACTTTGCGGGTGTGATGAAGTTAAGGCTCTTAAGATGGACAGAGCATCCTGGATTATCCAGGTGGACCCAGGGGAATCACAGGGTCTCATAAGAGGGAGGCAGGAGGGAGGAGAGAAGATGCTATGCAGCCAGTGCTGAAGATGGGAAGGGGCCACGAGCAGCCTCTAGAACCTGGAGGAGGCGAGGAGCGGATTCTCCCCGAGCCTCCAGAGGGGACCAGCCCTGCCGACACCTTAACCTTAGCCCTGTAGGACTCGCTTTGGACTTCTGACCTCCAGAGCGGTATGGGAAGACGTTGGTGTTGTTTTAAGCTAAGTTGGTGCTAACTTTTTACGGCAGCCATAGGAAACTAAGGCACCCCTCGATGGTCCTCTCACGGATTCTACGAGAACGCCCCCCGATCTGTATATGTCATTAGAGCAGCCCGGTGACAAAATGAAGTGCACAGGCCCTAGAGGCAGAGCTGGATCAGGTCCAGCCACCTAGTTTTTCCATGAATGATGGTTCCTTGCCTGTCATTAGGATCTGTATCATTGTTTTCATGGCTGTTTATTAGAACATACTGAAATATTTCGCTGATACTTCCTATTTTAAAGAATTCAGTGTAAACATCCTCGCGTGCAGTCCTTCTCACTTTTGCTATCATCTCCGAAGCAAAACCTCTCGTGCCAGGTCAAAGGATATTTTGAGACATGTTGACCAGCTGAGGTTGTTGACTTCCTACCAAGAGAAGCGAACAGAATGCTGTGTAAATGGCAACCCATCTAGATTGTTACATTTCATAAATTTCAACAAAATTCAACAGGTGTCTTGTCTGTTGTCCCCATTTGGGGGGAAGAATGGGGTGGAATGCGACAAAATTAATGTCCTTGAAATCTGAAAAGCCCCTGCCTAGAGGTCTGGATGGAGGAAGACTAGGCATAGAGAAAGCCTTCTGGGCTAGGCCTGAATGGAAAAGATGAGAAGAAACCAAGTACCAACAATTCAAGTTGACTAAGAAATTTTTTATCATTAGTAACTACTTTTAACATTTTTCAGAGAGGTACAGAAAACTCCTACCTTAATGAATTAAGGTTCAAAATTTCCAATCATACAAATTGCAGTATCATGTAACTAGATTAATTTTTTTAGTCTGTAAAATACAAACTAAGGATACTAAATATTACACTGAACACAACGGATGGTGCATTGTACAGAGAAGGAAGGCTGGGAGGGACAGTGGCCATTCACAAGTCTTGTCCAAATTTCTAGTATTGTGGACGGCAGTATCACATGACTTCCTGTACTTCAATCAGTATTTCCTCAGATTAATCTTATTAAGGCTACTTGCAGGATTCCTTTTGAGTACGTCATTATGAATTTAGGGTAGAGAAAGGACTAGAATTTCCAACTATTTGTCCTAATTACAGGGATTTTCTGCACTTGGTTTAGCAATGGCTGGGCAGCTATGGCGAGCCAAGCCCAGTTCTACATGGTAGAGATACAGGGCTGGAAAACATCGCTCCTACATGGAGGTTCCATTGTAGTGGACATCAGTTTTGTCGATCATTATCCTTTTGCTAAAGTCCTGCCCCAAATCTTCATTGATAAGCCATCTCCTGGGCAGATTCCGGTGAATTTCCAGACTCTCCTGTTTGAGAACTGGGACATTCAGAACTGTGGTACAAACACTGACCATCTTTCTAGAGTCGGTTTTCTTTCATCTGTGAACTCTGATGTTTGTAAAGAATCTCCCACTGGAATCCTTAAAACACAGCACTTTATGGAGCTTCTTTTCCGCAAAGATTCCCTGAAGCTTCTGAGTTCGGAAGGAACGCTCCACAGGGATCAGCACAGACTTTGCAATGGACAGGAAGATGTGAAGTCTGACTGAAGGCTACACTGCTCGCCACATTTCTACAGATTCCCTCCGGTGTGGACTCTCTGATGGTATACGAGATGTGATCTCTGGCTGAAACCCTTACAACACACATCACAGATATACGGTCTCTCTCCAGTGTGGACCCTCTGATGTGTGTGAAAGTGTGAGGCCTGACTGAAGCCCTTGCCACACTGCTGACACATATAGGGTTTTTCCCCTGTGTGGACCCTCTGATGAGCACTGAGTCCTGCACTCCAACTGAATTCTTTTCCACACTCCTCACATTTAAATGGTTTCTCTCCGGTGTGAATGATCTGATGGACTTGTAGATTGGACCTCTGGCTGAAGGCCTTCCCACACGTGTCACATTTATATGGTTTCTCTCCGGTGTGGACTCTCTGGTGGGCCTGAAGATGTGACGCCTGACTGAATCTCTTCTGACACGCATCGCATTTGAATGGTTTCTCCCCAGTGTGGACGCTCTGATGAGCTTGAAGATTTGAGGCCTGACTGAAACCCTTCCCACACTCCTCACATTTGTAGGGTTTCTCTCCAGTGTGGACTCTCTGATGATTGTGAAGATTCAAGCTCCAGTTGAAGCGCTTCCCACAGACCTCACATTTGTAGGGTTTTTCTCCAGTGTGGACCCTCTGGTGGGCTTGAAAATAGGAACTCTGACTGAAGCCTTTACCACACACATTGCACCGAAATGGCTTCTCTCCTGTGTGAACCCTCTGATGGCTCTGGAAACTTGAGGCGGAACTGAAACCCTTTCCACACTCTTCACATTTATAGGGTTTCTCTCCCGTGTGGACGCGTTGATGACTATGAAGATTAAAGCTCAAACTAAAGCACTTCCCGCACTCATCACATTTGTACGGTTTCTCTTCTGTGTGGACTCTCTGGTGGGTGTGAAGATTTGAGCTACAACTAAAGCGTTTACCACAATCTGCACATTTATATGGTTTCTCTCCAGTGTGGATCCTTTCGTGGGCCTGAAGATGCGATCTCTGAGTGAAGCCCTTCCCACACACCTCACATTTATAAGGTTTCTCTCCAGTGTGAACTCTGCAGTGAATATTGAGGTCTGTACTACGACTGAAGCCCTTCCCACAGCTTTCACACCTATAGGGCTTCTCTCCTGTGTGAATAGGAAGGTGGGCATAAAGATGTGAGGTCTGGTTAAAGCTCTTCCCACACTCGTGGCACGAATAGGGTTTTTCCCCTGTGTGGACTCTCTGATGAGTCTGCAGGTTTGAGCTCTGGCTGAAACCCTTCCCACACTCATGACACCAATAGCGTTTATTTCCTGTGCAAACACTCTGTTGAATGGGAATAGCTGAATTGTAACTGGCGTCCTCCTCATGGGCACCATATGCAGGGGACATCTTTCCCAAGTGAACCTGCTGATGAAGTTCCAGCCTGGAGCCACCACTGAAGGCTTTTTCACGTTCATTGCATGGGTAGGTGCTCTGTCCTGTGTGGATTACACTGTGCTGGGCAAGAGGTGATGCCTTCACCATGTCTTTCCCACAGTCTCTGTTGCCATGAGCTTCATCTCTTTTGTCAACCGTGTCAGCATCAGGGTGTGAAACACAACTGAAAATGTCAACATATGGAGCAAATATACACAATCTGCTTTTCAGCTGAGTCTGCTCACAACTTCTCTGATAATTCTGTGTCTCATTCAGATATATTTTACTCCAAGAATTCTGAGCTGTCCCAGTTGGAAATTCTTGATTTTCAGTAATGCTGGACTGATCCTCTATAAGATTCATTACACAGCTGTCATCCACATAAGCTTGAATGGATACTCTGGCTCCCGCTTCACAGGGGGGATTACATTGTTGGGGGAACTGAGAACTCTTTCCTTGAATATTTATCATGGAGTCTTGACTTTGGGTTAATTTGCTTGTGTGTTTCTTGATTTGCCAGCATGAAAGCTCTCCCAAGGAAATGCACCTGACTCCTGCTTCAGGAAGAGTTTTCCTCTCATTTTGACTGCTGCCTCCTGAAAGAATTAAGGACAGAGAGAGTGACATCAGCAAGATGGGGGACTACAAAGCTCCAAGCCGTTGTTCCCGCATGGAAATATGAACAAAGCAACTAGAGGGGCCTGCCCAGTGGGGTAGTGAAGCACACTCTACTTCAGCGACCTGTGGTTGGCAGGTTCTGATCCTGGGTGCTGACCTACACACCGCTCATCAGGCCATGCTGTGGTGGCGTCCAACACACAAAATAGAGGAAGATGGGCACAGACGTTAGCTCAGCATCAATCTTACTCAAGCAAAAAGAGAAGGCTTGGCAACGGACATGAGCTCAGGGCCAATCTTACACACACACACAAAAAAAGACATAGAAGGGTGAATGGATTAAGAAAACAGCATTCCAGTATATGCTGTCTAGAAGAAACTCACCTTAAATCTAAGCATGCACACAGATAGAAAGCAAAACGATGGAACAATATATTCTGTGCATAGTAACCAAAAGAAATCATATGAGTGGCTATACTAATATCAGATGAAATAGACTTTAAGTCAAAAACTATTACAAGACACAAGGAAGAACACTATATGATAAAAGGGTCAAATAACTAAGAAAGTCTAACAATAATAAACATATATGTACCAAGCATCAGAGCTCTTAAATATATGAGGCAAACACTAACAGATCTGAAAGGACAGAGAGCTCAACAGTAATGGTAGGAAACTTGAAAACCTCACTTTCAATAAAGGAAAGAACAAGCAAAGAGATGATCAATGAGGAAACGGATGCCTTGAACAACATTACTGACCAACTGGACCTTCAAGACTCATACAAAACGCTCCAGCCAACAACAGCAGAACAGACATTTTCCAGGTGCTGGCTGAACACTCTATAGGATGGACCATATATCAGGTCAGAAACAATTCATAATAAATTTAAAAGGACTAAAGTCATACAAAGCATCTTTTCTAATCACAATGAAATAAAATCAGACATTAATAGAAATAAACAGGAAAATCCAGAAGTATGTGGAAATTAACATACAATGAGTCAAAGAAGAAATCACAAGAAAAATACTATCTAGAGACAAAAAGAAAAATATTATAGCATACCAAAACTTATGGGATGCAGTGAAAGCAGTGCTAAAAGTGAAATTTATAGCTGTAAATGCTTTCACTAAAAAAGAAGATCTCGGGCTGGCCCCGTGGCCAAGTGGTTAAAGTTTCATGTGCTCCACTTCAGCAGCCTGGGTTCACGGGTTTGGACCCACTCCACTCATCAGCCATGCTGTGGAGGCAGCCCATAAACAAAGTAGAGGAAGATGGGCATAGATGTTACCTCAGGGCCAATCTTCCTCACAAAAAAATAAGTAAGATCTGAAATCAACAACCTAACTTTATACCTTAAAGAACCATAGGAAAATAAGAATAAACTGAACCCAAAGCTAACAGAAGGAAGGAAATAATAAAGATCAGAGCAGAGAAAAATGAAATAGTGAATAGAAAAATACAGAAAAATCAACAAAAATAAGAGTGGTTTATCAAAAAGATGAAATTGACAAACCTCTAGCTAGATTAAGAAAAAGAGACAATTAAACAAACTCGAATTAGAAAGTAGAACACTACTACTACTGACCGGAGATAAATAAAAATGATTATAAGAATACAATGAATGTTAGTATGCCAACAAATTGGAGATATTAGACAAAATGGATAAATTCCTAGAAACACACCACCTACCAAGACTGAATCGTGAAAAACTAAAAATCTGAACAGATAAATAACTAGAATAAGGAGACCGAATCAGTAATCAAAAACTTGTCAACTACGAAAAATCCAGGACACAACCACATAGCTTCACTAATGAATTTTATCAAAATCAGAAAAGAAAGAGGGCCATTACAACTTATTTTACAGCAATGAAAAGGATTATGAGAGAATACTATGAAAAACTGTATGTTAAAAATTAAAACTAGGGGCCGGCCCTGTGGCCGAGTGGTTAAGTTCCTACACTCTGCTTCGGTGGCCCAGGGTTTTGCTGGTTCGCATTCTGGGTGCAGACATGGCACTGCTTGTCAGGTCATGCAAAGGTGGCATCCCACATGCCACAACTAGAAGGACCCACAACTAGAATATACAACTATGTACTAGGGGGCTCTGGGGGAGAGAAAGCAGAAAAAAAAAAGGAAGATTGGAATAGTTGTTAGCTCAGGTGCCAATCTTTAAAAAAAAAAAAAAATTAAACGTAGATGAAATGGATAAATTCCTAGAGAACATGTAAACTACCAAGTCTGAATCATGAATACAAATTTAAACAGCCCGATAAGTAGTAGAGATTGAAACAGTGATCAAAAACCTCCCAACAAAGAAAAGCCCAGGACCGGATGGCTTTACTAGAGAATTCTATCAAATATGTAAAGAATTATCACAGAGCAAACATTTTCAAACTCATTCTGTGAGGTTAGCATTACCCTGATCCCAAAGCCAAACAAAGAGACTACAAAAAAGAAAACTACAGACCAATGATCCTGTGAGGAATATGGATGCAAAAATCCTCAACAAAATACTAGCAAACAGAATTCACTAGCAAAATAGGAGGATTATATACTATGACCAAGTGAGATTTATTCCTGCAATATAAAGACGGTTCAAAATACAAAAATCCCACAAAGTAACACACCACAACAGAATGAAGAAAACACATGGTCCTCGCAGGTGATGCAGTAAAAACGTTGACAAGATTTAACACCGCTGCCTGACAAAAACACTCAACAAACCAGGAATAGAAGGAAAGTCCCTCAACATAATAAGGACCATGTGAAAAGCCCCCAGCAAACATCATCCTCCACAGCGAGAGACTGAAAGCTTTCCCTAACAGCAGAAACAAGGATGCCCACTTTTGCCACTTTTATTTAACACGGTCCTCAAAGTCCTAGCCAGAGAAATTAGGCAAGAAGGAGAAAGAAAGCCATCTAAGTTGGAAAAGATAAGTAAATAATACCTGTTTACAGATGACATTATCTTATTTGTAGAAAACCGTAAAGATCCCACAAAACAGAACAAACGCTTAAGTATCAAGGAGCAAATTCAACAAAGTTGCAGGACACAAAAAGCCACACAAAAATCAGTTGCTTCTACACACTAACAATTAACATCAAAACGAATACTCGGGAATTCACTTAACCAAGGAGGTGAAAGATTTGTACACAGAAAAACACAAAACACTGCTGGAAGAAACTGAAGACATAAATCAATGGAAAGATATTCTGTGTTCATGGCTGGAAGACTTCACATTGTAAAGATGTCAACAGTACCCAGAGCAATCTACACATTCCACACAATCCCTGTGGAAACCCCAACAGTGCTTTCTGCAGAAATATAAAACTCCGTCCTAAGATTCATATGGAATCTTAGTAGACTCCAAATTGCTAAAACAATCTTGAAAAAAAGAGCAAAGTTAGAGGACTCCCATTTCCTGATTTCAAATCTAATTACAAAAACAATGGAATAGAATATAAACCCTAGAAATAAACATTCGCATATACAGTCAAATGGATTTCAACAAGGCTGGCAAGACCATTCAACAGGGGAAGGACAATCTTTTCAACAAATGGTGTTGGGCAGTCCACATGCAAAAGAACAAAGTTGGACGCTTCCCTTACACCATATAAAAATCAAATCAAAATGCATCACAGACCTAAACTAAAAAGCTAAAACTATAGAACTCCTAGAAAAAAACCACAGAGGAAATCTTCCTATTAGATTGGGTGATGATTTCTTGAATGACACCAAAGTATGGGCAACAAAAATAAAAACAGATACATTGGATTACATCAAAATAAAAAAACCTCTGGGAATCAAAGGACACAAATACCAGAGTGAAAAGAAAACCTACAGAATGGAAGGAAACTTTTTTTTTTTTTTTTTTGGTGAGGAAGATTGCTCCTGAGCTAACATCTGTTGCCAATCTTTCTTTTCGCCTCCCCAAATCCCCAGTACATAGTTGTGTATCCTAGTTGTAAGTCTTTCTAGTTCTTCTACGTGGGATGCTGCCTCAGCATGGCTTGATGAGCGGTGTCTAGGTCCCCACCCAGGATCCGGACATGCAAACCCTGGGCCGCTGAAGCAGAGCACACGAACTTAACCACTTGGCCATGGGGCCAGCCCCTGAGGAAGGAAATATTTTCAAATCATGTATCTGATAAGGGATTAATATCCAGAATATATAAAGAACTCCTATAAATAAACAAAAAACAATATGATTAAAAACTAGGCACAAGATTTGAATAGACATTTCTGCAAAGATAATATCACAAATGGCCAACAAGCTCATAAAAAGATGCTCAACATCTATAATCATTAGGGAAATGTCAATGAAAACCATAATGGGATACAACCTTACACCCATTAGTATGGGTACTATCAAAAAAACAGAAAGTGAAAGCGTTGGTCAGGATGTGGAGAAACTGGAACCCTTGTACACTGTTGGTGGGAATGTAGCACGATGCAGCCACCATGAACGGTATGGTGATTCTTCAAGGAAATTAAAAACTAGACCATATGACCCAAGAATTCCAGTTGTGGGTGTATACCAAAAACAGATGCAACAGAGCATCAAAGAGGTGTCTGTACACCCATGTTCTGTGCAGCATTATTCACAATGGCCGAAAGGCAGAGGAAACCCAAGGGTCCATCAACAGATGAATGGATAATCAGAAGGTGGTATGTACGTACAATGGAGTGATTCAGACTCAAAAAGGAAGCAAATTCTGACACTTGCTGCAACATGGAGGAACCCTGAGGACGTTATGTTAAGGGAAATATATCTGTCTCCAAAAGACAAATATTGTGTGATTCCACTCATTGGCAGGTACTCAGAGTAGTCACATTCATAGGGACAGAAAATAGTATTGCTGTCGCCAAGGGCTGGGGGGTAGGGGGACTGATGGTAAGTGTTAATTATTGAGTACAGAGTTTTACTTTGGGAAAATGAAAACGATGGAGAGGTGGATGGTGGTAATGTTTGCACAACAATTTGAATGTACTTAATGAGACTGAACTGTACATCTAAAAATGGTTACAATCTAAGTTTTATATTTTACCTCGAAAAAAACTGACAGCGATTACTTTGTTCAGATATTTCAAAATGTAACACAGTCCTCAATATGAGGCTTCGCTTCCTGAAGGGAATCTCCAACTTGACTATCATGTTGGATTTTCTTTGCTCTTCTGCGCCCATGGAAACAGTCGCTGGGCTCCTAGGCACCAAGCATGGATGAGATTCATTAGAACTACAGATCTAAGAATAGGGTATGAGGCAGAAATTAAAATCAGCCTGTTGCAGAGCAACATAAAAACACCCCAAGAAATTCTCAGAAAGGAGAAATTGACTTCCTTGCCTATAAAAATGGTAAATTAAAAGTCTGTTCTTCTTTAGCTACAGCTACTGAATTGTAAGTACCATCTACATAAATCCGCCTAAGTTTCTGCCTCAGTTTCAGGACCTCATTGCACAACCTGCACACGTGGAAAAGGTGTTCACTCTAAGGAGAAATCGACAAATCCACATTTATACTTGGAGATTTCAATCTGCCTTCTCAATAACTAGCAAAACAAGTAGAGAACGAGTAAAGATACAGAACACTGGAACAAGACTATCAACCAGCTTGACTACCTGGCCTTTACAGAATAAACAGCACAAAACATTCTTTTTAGGTGCACGTGGAACATACTCCAAAACACACTATATTTTGGGTCATGAAACAGGCTTGTAATAAATGCAGAAGGATTCAAGTCATACAAAGTATAGGCCAACCATGACTGAAATTAATAACAGAAAAGTCTGGGAAATCCCTGAGTACTTAGAAAATAAATAACTCTAAACTGTGAATAAAAAAACACAGTATAAAGGGTATTTTGAACTGAATGATAGTGAAAACATAAAATATCAATTTGTGACATGCTACTGAAACAGAACTTAGAGGGAAATTTATACAGAGTGAAAGTCTCAAAGAAACCAGAAAACCAAAAGCAAATTAAATCCAAAGTAAGCAAATAAATTATAAATAAATAAGTCAGAGCAGAAATCAACGAATGAAATAGAAAACAAAAAATATAAATCAGCTGGCCCTGTGGCCGAGTGGCTAAGTTCGCGCGCTCTGCTGCAGTGGCCCAAGGTTTCGCTGGTTTGGATCCTGGGCATGGACATGGCACTGCTCATCAAGCCATGCTGAGGCAGCACCCCACATACCACAACTGGAAGGACCCACAACTAAAAATATACAACTATGTACCGGGGGCTTTGGGGAGAAAAAGGAAAAATAAAATCTTTAAAATATATATATAAATACAAGGAAGCAAAAGCTGGTTTTTGAAAAGAACAAAATTGATAAACCTGTGACCATTCATGAAAAGAAAAAAAAAGACAAATCACAAACATCAGCAATGAGAGGTGACATCACTACAGACTGTACATTATTGAAAACGAGACTCCAAATAGCCACAGCAATCTTGAGAAAGAGGAACAAGGCTGGAGGCATCATTCTCCCTGGTTTGAAACTATATTAAAGATTTTATTTTTTTCCTTTTTCTCCCCAAAGCCCCCCAGTACACAGTTGTATATTCTTCATTGTGGGTCCTTCTAGTTGTGGCATGTGGGACGCTGCCTCAGCGTGGTTTGATGAGCAGTGCCATGTCCACGCCCAGGATTCAAACCAACGAAACACGGCCGCCTGCAGTGGAGCGCGCGAACTTAACCACTCGGCCATGGGGCCAGCCCCTTGAAACTATATTAAAAAGCTATAGTAATCAAAACAGTATGGTACTGGCATAAAAACAGACACAAAGATCAATGGAAGAGAATAGAGAACACAGAAATAAACCCACATATATATGGCCAATTAATTTATGACAAATGAGCCCAGAATATATAATGGAAAAGGACAGTTTCTTCAATAAATGGTGCTGGGAAAGCTGGACAGCCACATGCAAAGAATGAAACTGGACCACTGTCTTACACCCCACACAAAAACTCCAAATGGACTACAGACTTGAACGTACGACCCGGAACCACAAAACTCCTAGAAGAAAACACGGGGGGGAAGCTCCCTGACATTGGCCTTGGTGGTGATTTTTGGATTTGACGTCAAAAGCAAAAATAAACAAGTGGGACTCCACCAAACTAAAAAGCTTCTGCACAGCAAAGGAAGCCAACAAAATGAAAGGGCAGCCTACTGACTGGGAGAAAATATTTGCAAATAATATATCTGATAAGAGTTAATATCTAAAATATATAAATAACTCAACAGCAAAAGAACCCACACAAACGATCCAATTAAAAAAATGAACAGAGGATCCGACTAGACATTTCCCCAAAGATACAGATGGCTAACAGGGACATAAAAGATGCTCAGCATCACTAACCATCAGGGAAATGCAAATCAAAACCACAATGAGACACCACCTGACAGCTGTTAGCATGAGTAGCATCACAAAGATGAGCGAGAATAAATGCTGGTGAGGAGGTGAAGAAGAGGGAATCCTTGGCTGCTGGTGGGATTGTAAAGTGGTACAGCCACTAAACCATATGGAGGTCCCTCAAAAAATTAAACATAGAAGTAGCATGTGATCCAGCATCTCCACTTCTGGGTGTATATCTATTTGAAGAGAGATCTGTGCGCCTATGTTCACTGCAGCATTATTCACATTAGCCAAGACATGGAAACAACCTAAGTGTCCATCAACATTTGAATGGACAAAGAAAATATGGGAGAAATATATATAGAGACACACACATATATAATGGACTACTACTCAGGCATAAAAGAGAAGGAAATCCTGCCATTTGCAACAACAGAGATGGACCTTGGGAGCATTATGCTAAGTGAAATAAGTCAGCCAGAGAAAGACAAATACTGTATGATCTCAGTTATATATGGAATCCACAAAAACCCCAAACTGATAGAAAATGAGATCAGATTTGTGGTTACCAGAGGCAGGGGGTGGGTGAATTGGATGAAGGTGATCAAAAGGTACAAACTTGCAGTTATAAGATAAATAAGTCCTGAGGATGTAATGGACAACATGCTGACTACACTTAACACTGCTATGTGGTATATTCGAAAGTTGCTAAGACAGTAAATCCTAAAAGTTCTTATTACAAGGAAAAAAAGTTTTTTGGTATCTACATAAGGTGATGGATTTTAACTAAACTTACTGTGGTAATCATTTTGTGGTATACATAAGTCAAGTCATTATGATATACATCTTAAATTTTCACAGTGCTGTATATCAATAATATCTGAAAATTGAAAGAAAAAAGAAATGAAAGAGGGGACATCAATACAGATCCTATGGACATGAAAAGGATAATAAATGGATACTATGAACAACTCTATGCCCAAGAATTTACTAACCTAGATGATATGGACCAAATTATTGAACAACACAATCTGCCAAAACTCATACAAGAAGAAACAGACAATCTGAATAGGCCTATATCTATTAAAGAACTTGAATCAATTAATAACCTTTCAAAACAGAAAGCACCAGGCCCAGATGGGCTCACTGGTGAATTTCACCAAACATTTAAGAAAGAGATTATACCAATTCTCTACAATATCTTTCAGATGACAGAAACAGAGGGAATCTTCGTAACTCATTCTACAAGGCCAGCATTACTCTCATACCAAAACCAGACAAGGACAGGACAAGAAAACTACAGACCTAAGGGCTGGCCCCGTGGCCGAGTGGCTGAGTTCGCACCCTCCACTTCAGTGCCCCAGGGTTTCACCAGTTTGAATCCTGGGCACAGACATGGTACTGCTCATCAAGCCATGCTGAGGTGGTGTCCCACATGCCACAACTAGAAGGACCCACAACTAAAATGTAACTATGTACTGGAGGGATTTGGGAAGAAAAAGCAGGGGAAAAAAAGAAAAGAAAACTACAGACTACTATCTTTCATGCATATAGATGTAAAAATTGTCAAAAATATCAGCAAATCAAATCCAACAATGTATAAAAAGAATTATGCACCATCACCAAGTGGGATTTATGCCAGGTATGCAAGACTGGTTCAACAGTGGAAAGTCAATTACTGTAATCCATCATATGAATAAACTAAATAAGAAAAATCAAATGATCCTATTAACAGATACAGACAAAAAAGCATTTGATAAATTCTAACACCTATTAATTGATAAAAACTCTCAGCAAACTAGTAAGATAGGGGAAATTCCCCGGGATAAAGGACATCTAGAAAAACCAACAGCTAACATCATACTTAAATGGTGAGATCCTCAAAGCTTTCCCACTAAGATCAGGAACAAGTAAGGATGTCCCTCTCACCATGCCTTTTATACACTGTACTGAAAGGTCCAGCTAATGTAGTTAAGAAAAGGAAATAAAAAGGATACAGACTAGGGAAGAAGAAATAAAACTCTCATTGTTTGCAGATGACATGATTGCTCATGTAGAAAATCCCCAAGAATCAACAAAAAAATCCCCTGGAACTAATTAAAAATTATAGCAAGGTTGCTGGACAAAAGTTAATATACAAAAGTCTATCACTTTATACAAGCAATGGACAAGGGGAATTTGAAATTAAAATCACATTACCATTTACATTAGCACCTCCCAAAATGAAATACTTAGGTATGGATCTAACAAAACATGTTCAAGATCTATAAGAGGAAAATTACAAAACTCTGATGAGCAAACTCAAATAAATAAATGAAGTGATATTCTATGTTCATGGATAGAAAGACTTAACATTGTCAAGACGTCAGTCCTTCCCAACTTCATCTACAGATTCAGTGCAAACCCAATCAGAATCCCAGCAAGATACTGGGTGGATATTGACAAATGAATTTGAAAGTTTATATGAAGAGGCAAAGACCCAAAAGAACCAACACAATATCAAAAAAGAAGAACAAAGTTGGAGTACTGACATCAACCAACTTCTAGTCTTACTATAAATGTGTAGTATTCAAGACAGTGTAGTATCAGTGAGAGAACAAACAGAATAAAGAGCTGAGACAGACCCACACAAATATCATCAATTGATCTTTGATGAAAGAGCAAAGGTAATAAAAGAGCAAAGACAGTCTTTTCAACAGATGGTGCTGGAACTGAACATTCGGATGCGAAAAGACCTACACAAACTTACACCTTTCACAAATATTAGCTCCAAACAGATCACAGACCTTAATGTAAATGCAAAACTATCAAACTCCTAAATTAAAATTTTCCACTCTGAAAGACACTGTCCAAGAATGAGAAGACAAGCCACAGACTGGGAGAAAATACTTGTAGAAGACATATCTGGTAAAGGACCAATAACCAAGATATACACAAAACTCTCAAATGGCAACAGTAAGAAAACAACCAGATTGAAAAATGGGCAAAGGACCTGACCACACACCTCACCAAAGAAGGTATACAGATGGCAAATAGGCATATTAAAACATGCTCCACATCGTATGTCATTAGGGAACTGCAAATTAAAACAAGACACCACTACCCATCTATGAGAATGGCCAAGATCCACAACAATAACAACATCAAATGCTACTGAGGATGTGGAGCAACAGGAACGCTCATTCATTGCTGGTGGGAATGAAAAGTGATACAGCCACTGCAAGACGGTTTGGCGGTTTCTCAGAAAACTACAAAACTAAATATACTCTTACCATAGGATTCAGCAATTCTGCTCCTTAGTATTTATCCAAATGAACTGAAAACTTATATCCACACAAAAATTGTCACACAGACGTTTATGGGAGCTTTACTCATAATTGCCAACACTTGGAAGCAATGAAGACAAACAGGTAAGTAAACTGTGGGACATCTGAACAATGGAACATTATTCAGTGGTAGAAAGAAATGAGCTACCAAGCCATGAAAAGACAGGAAGAAAACGTAAATGCACATCAGTAAGTGAAAGAAGCCAATGTGAAAAGGCTGCCTACTGTACGGTTCCAACTGTAGGATGTTCTGGAAAAGGCAAATCTATGGAGACAAAAAGAGCAGTGGTTGCCTGGGGTTCCAGGGGAGGGAGACGTGAAGGGGTGAAGCACACAGGACTTGGAGGGCAGGCAACCCATTCTGTGTGACGCTATGATGAAGGATACACGTCAGGACACATTTGTCCAAACCCACAGAATGTACAACACCCAATGTAAACTATGGACCCTGGGTGATAACGATGTGTCAATATAGGTTCAAACACACTGCTCGAGTATGGGGTGGTGATAGCTGGGGAGCCTGTGTGTGGGTGGTCTATGGGAACTCTCCACTTCCTGCTCAATTTTGTTGGGAAACTAAAATTGCTGTGAAAAAGAAAATCTATTTAAATAAATAAATAACACACACACACACACCAGTGAAAAAATAAATAAAAAATAACATACACCAACCACATGGATCCAGCCATTCCACTCCTGATTCTTACCCAAGAAAAATGAAAGCTGATGGCCATACAAACATTTGTATAAGAATATTTAACACCTTCATTTGTAATAGCCAAAACTTGGAAACCAACATCCATCAACAGGTGAATGAATAAACAAATGCTGGTATAGCCACATAGTGGAATACTACTCAGCAATAAAAAATGAACTATTGATACATGTGACAACATGGGTGAATCTCAAATTATGCTGAGTGAAATAGACACACAAAAGAACAGATCCTGCATGATTTCATTTGTAATGTATAGTGATGGAGTAGATCACTGGTTGCCTTGGGAAGGGTCTGGGACAAGAAAGTGGGGAGAGAGGGAGAGACTACAAATGGACAGGAGGATTTTGTAGGGCTTTTAAGGATTTCTTTTGCTTTGATGTGCTCTGCAAATTAACCCCCATTTCCCAGATCTGGCAGCAAAACAGCTCGAGGTGGCAAAAGGCAGAGTTCGGGCTGGGGAAGAGTTGGAAATTTAGGGCGGAAATTCTGGAAAGCAAGAAGGCCACAAAAGGCGTGAGATCACTGTGAATGTATGTTCCTTCCAAACACCCGGCTGACCACTACTGCACAGGTGGTTTGAGTCTGACGCTCTTCGGACTGAGTGCATTATGTAACCCACACGTGGCTTAAAGTGCCAGAGGGCAGCACTCGGGGCTGGAAATACCACAGGAAATTTAGGGGAGAAAGTCAAAGGCAAGGAGACCACAGAGAGCCAGTCTCTGAGGAGAAGGTCTGCCCACATCCTTGGCAGATCTGTCAACTATGCAGACACAGGAAGACCCGAGGGCCTGGACCAAAGAAGGAGCAGCTGGAAGGCAATGGACATGAAAATGTAATACTAAAAAAACATTTGATTTACCCAATAGAAGGCAGAAAAGGACATATGGGTGAATAAAAGAGATGAGACCAAAAAAAGAAAGAAAAAAGGAAGATGGTAAATGTAAAAACATCTGTATCAATAACTACATGATGTGTAAGTGGAGCCCCCCTAAAACCAAAAGGCAGACATTGGCAGAGAACATCATAAGCAAGATCCAAAATATGCTGTCTGGGGCCGGCCCGGTGGCGCAGCGGTTGGATCCCAGGTGCAGACATGGCACCGCTTGGCAAGCCACACTGTGGTAGGCGTCCCACGTATAAAATAGAGGAAGATGGGCACGGATGTTAGCTCAGGGCTAATCTTGCTCAAAAAACCAAAATACACTGTCAACAAGAGACACATCTTAAATACATAGGTCTTTTTCTTGACCTTTTCTTTTGAGTATATCATACAAATATATCAGGCAAAGCCTAAGAAAGCTTGAGTGGCTAGACTAATATAAGACAAAAAGGGACCTTACAAAATAGAGAGCTATTAGAGACAAAGAGAGACATTTTATAACAAAAACATCAATACAGCAAAAAGATACAAGAATTGTGAAAGCGTGTGTCTAAAAATGGCACCAAAATACACGAAGCAAAAACAAGTAAAGTGAGAAACGGACAAGTCTGCAATCAGAGTTGGAGATTTTAACACTTCTCTCAATTGTTGAAAGAATAGTTAGACCATAAAAAAAAAATCAGTAAAGCCAGACAAGATCTGAACCCAAAATGAAACTTAGAGATCACTGCTCCCAACTACGGAACACACATTTTTTCCAAATTACACATGCAAGATCCATCACGATAAACCCTATGCAGGGCTATAAATTAAGTTTCCAAAGATTTCAAAAGAGTGGAATATTAAAGAATACGGTCTCTGGCCACACACAGTAAAATTAAATTCAAAACCAGTAACAAGAAGATATCCAGAAAAGCCCTAATTACATGGAAATTAAACACACTCTAAATAACGCACATGTCAAACAAGAACCACATGGGAAATTAGAAAATATTTTGAAATAATAAAGAACGTCATGTCACAATTTCTGGCACGCAGTTAAATAGCACTCAGATAAAGTTAGTTTTAAATGTTTGTATTAGAAAGCAAGAAACATCTAAATCAATAACCTAAGGTTCCATCTCAAGAAGCCATAAAAGGAGAAATTAAGAAGGAGGAAAGAAATAAAGAGTGAAAATCAACTAAATAGAAACACACAGAGGGCCAGCCCTATGGTGGAGTGGATGAGTTCGTGAGGTCTGCTTTGGCAGCCCAGGGTTTCGCTGGTTCGGATCCTGGGCACGGACATGGCACCGCTCATCAGGCCACACTGAGGTGGCATCCCACATGCCACAACTAGAAGGACCCACAACTAAAAACACCCAACTATATACCCGGGGGGCTTTGGGGAGAAAAAGGAAAAAATCTTAAAAAAAAAAAAAAAAGACAGACAATAGGGAAAAATCAAGGAAACCAAAAGCTGGGCCTTTAAAAAATAATTAATGAAAGTGATAACCTCTAGACTAATCAAGAAAGAAAATAGAAAAGACAGACATCACCAACACCAGGGATGAAAGATGCGATAATACTAAAAATCACAGGGGCATTAAAATAAGATATGGGGCTGGCCCTGTGGCTCAGTGGTTAAGTTCGTGCGCTCCGCTTTGGCAGTCTAGGGTTCGCCACTCTGAATCCTGGGCGCGGACCTACACACCACTCATCAAGCCATGCTGAGGCCGCGTCCCCCAGAGAAAAGCTAGGACTTACAACTAAGATACACAACTACATACTGGGGCTTTGGGGAGGGAAAAAAGGGAGGAAGATTGGCAACAGATCTTAGCTCAGGGCCAATCTTCCTCAAAAAATAAATAAATAAATAAATAAAATAAGGAGATACATTGAACAACTTGGATAAAACATTCTAATTCCCTGAAAGATACAAATTAGCTAATCTGCTACAAGAAAGGCAAAACATTTAAATAGTTCATGAATTGAATTCATAAATAAAAACATTGTCACAAAAGGACTAGACAACTTCACTGGTGAATTCCATTTAGCACTGAGGAAAGGATTAACTCCAGTCCCAGACAAACCCTTTCGGAAAACAGAAGAGGGTTACTTCTCAAGTGACTGACTAAGGCCAGTGCTATCCTGACATCAAAACCAGACAAAGACGTCAAATGCAAAGAAATTACAGACCCAAATCCATACTTAACAAAGGTGTGAAAATCCTTAACAAAGAGGAAATCTTATCTGTTTCTAGAAACATAATTTAAAAAGGCCCTAAATAATAAATATGTGGGGTTAATCCCAGGAATGCAAGACTACTTTAACATGTGAAATCTCCAATGCATTTTACCATTATTAACAACATAAAGGAGAAAAAAATCTTAGTAAAAGCAGAATAAGCATTTTGATACCTATGCATTCAAGCTAAAAACTCTCATTAAATGAGAAAGAGAGAGGAACTCAACCCATTCAGGGAAGCTGAAACATCCCCACTGTGAACGCCACACTCAGTGATGAAAGACTGGACGCTGTGCACCTGCATTCAGACAAAAGGGGACAAGAGGCACACGGACTGGACAGGAAGGAAAGAAAACTATTTATTTGCAGAGGTTATGATTCTATACATAGAAACTCTTTAGAAATGTACGAAAATGCTTCAAGATGACTGACAAATAATAATGTGCAACTGAAATTTCACAATGTTGTAAACCATCATAACCTCAATAAAAAACAATGCTTCTAGAACAAGTGAATAGAGGAAGGTTACAGGATACAAGGTTGATGTAGAAAAACCAACTGTATTCCTCTACGGTAGAAGCAAGTAATTGAAATTAAAAAGCTATTCTTTATATAGCATCTAAAGAATGAAACACTTCTAAAAAATTAAAATATACAACTCCTATACACTAAACACTATAAATGTGATACTGTGATTTACAGCATATATATGTTGTGGTCTTTGTCCATAGCTCCTGTCTCGGGGCTCCCCAAACCCTCGGAATTTCTTAAGTGATAAATGGGAGCATTTTTTCTTATAGTATGTGGTCTTTTATCATCAGTTCCTCAAGTGGCTTCAGAGCCATAAAGATGCAATGGGTATCCTGTTATCCATAACAAGCCCCTGTCAACCACACCCGAGTTTATGTTACTGAAGTAACTTTTGGAAAGCAACTAAGAATGGGGGATGGTTGCCAGGGGAACAGACCACGATTAGAGGGTGGAACTTTCAGTCCTGTGTCCTGTCATCCCATTCACCCCCCCAATCTCTGGGGAGATGGGGAGGAGGTTGAATCACCAATGGCCAATGGTTTCATCAATCATGCCTATGGACAGAGCCTCCATAAAAACTCAAAAGGAGGGGGCTGGGGGAGCTTCCAGGTTGGTGACCCCGAGGAGATGGCAGGGAGAGTGGAGGCCCAGAGAGACCCTGGAAGCTCTGGGCCTCTTTCCACATACCTTACCCTGAGCATCTCTTGCATCTGGCTGTTCCTGAGTTATGTCTTTTCATAATCAACTGGCAATCAAGTAAGTACAATGTTTCTCTGAGTTCTGTGAGCCACTCTAGCAAATTTCTGGAACCCAAGGAGGGGGGCGTGGAGCATCTTGTAGAGCCAGAATAAGAAAACGCTCAAAAAACGTAAGGATGGGGCATGACAAAGGGATACGGCAGCCAACCTGAAAGATCAAAGCAGCATCAATTTGACAGCAAAATAAACAGCGTGCTATTGCATTATGACCCAAAATATAAAATCAATATACCTCAGTCCACAGTGATCACAGAATAGGTTTAAATGACAATAAAGAGTTACTGTTGTAGGGGCCGTGATTCAGCAGTAATGACTTGACGGAAGTGAAAGAAGAAAGTACCAAAGCAGGACTGCCTTTGAACATCAAGGAGACAAAACTCATGACTACAGAAGAGCTACACAACTGTAAGGTAGACAATGAAGGCACTGGAATCGTTAAAGATTTCGTTTACCTTGGTTCAGTCATCAATTTAAATGGAGATGCAGCCAAGAAATCAAGAGAAGACTGAGACTCAGAAGGATGGCAATGAAAGAATTAGGAAACATTATCAAGTGTACAGAAGTGACATTTGAGACCAAGGCCAAGACTATCCACATCCTCGTATTCCCAATTACTACGTACAGGTGCAAAGGCCAGACAGTGAAGAAGGCTGGCAGGAAGACAATGGAGTCATTCGGCATATGGTGCTGGAGGAGAGCTCTGTGGATGCCCTGGACTGCCAGAGAGACGAACAAGTGGGTCCTAGAGGAAATTAAGCCTGAACGACCGCTGGAGGCAGAAATGGTAAAACTGAGGCTGTCCTGCTTTGGGCACATCAAGAGAAGGCAGGATTCTTTGGAAAAGACAATAATGCTGGGAAAAGTAGAAGGCAGCAGGGAAAGACTCCTTAAAGGAAGCCATAGGCCTGAGTCCATGAGAGCTGAGCAGAGCTGCTGAGGACAGGACGTTGTGGACATCACTGAGGGTCGAAGCTGATCGGACAGCACGTGACGACATTACCAAATGACGCAAATTACATGTGAACTGACTCAGACTCACAAAAGGTTCAACATTTCAGTAATTTTCTTTTCCTACACAGGATTCTCCTTATCTACACAGATGCATCAGTGACTTCCGTAAATGTCATGCTTGAAATTTGTACCAGAAAACTTCACCTAGGTCACGTGATTAAGTACTAGGAGAGAGGGACAGAGAAGACAGGATGGATGGGTAAGTGAGAAGCTGACTGCCTGGCTGGGAATGTGGATTGCACCTGAAAAACCTGTTAAAACTAATAAATGAATTCAGCAAAGTAGCAGGATGCAATGTCAACACATAAAAATCAGTTGCATTTGTATACACAAACAATGAATGACCCATAAGGGCAATTAAGCAAACAATTCCATTTACAATACCATCAAGAAAAATAAAATACTCAGGAATTAGCAAAAGAGGTGAAAGTTTTATACACTGAAAACTATGAAACACTGACATAAGAAATTAAAGAAGTCATTAAAAAAATGGAATCACATACCATGTTCATGGATTGCAAGATTTATCATTGTTAAGATGTCAATGCCACCCAAACAGATCTACAGATTCCATGCAATCCCTGTGAAAATCCCAACAACACAGTAATGGAAAAACCCATCCTAAAATTCACAGAGAATCTCAAGGGAACTGGAAGAGCGAAGACAATCTTGAAAAAGAAGAAAAATCTGGAGGACTCACACCCTGATTTTAAAACTTACTACAAAGCTACAGAAATCAAAGCAGTGTGGTACTGGCATAAAGACGTACACACAGACAGAACAAGGAAAAGGGTCAGAGAGCCCAGAAATAAACCACTGGATATATCATCAAATGATTTTTGACAAGGGTGCCAAGACCACTCAGTAGGAAGAGAACTGTCTTTTTTACAAGTGGTTCTGGGAAAATTGGATATCTACGTGCGAATGAATGAAGTTAAACTCTGCCTTACGCCATATACAAAAATCAACTCAAAATGCATCAAAGACCTAAATGCAAGGGATGAAACTCCTAGAAAAAAACAGAGCAAAAGCATCATGAGACTGGATTTTGCCATGATTTCTTAGACATGACACCAAAAGGCACAAGTAACAATAGACAAACTTGACTTCGTGAATATTAAAATCTTTCGTGCATTAAAAGACCCTATCAACAGAGTAGAAGAGCCACACCCATAATGAGAGAAAATACTTTCAAATCATGTGTCTGGTAAGGGATTATTATTCAGAATACACAGATAATGCCTAAAACTCAACAACAAAAAACAAACACCCTGACTCAAAAATGGGCAAAAGACTTGAATAGACAGTTCTGCAAAGATACACAAAGGGCGAATAAGCACATGAAAAGAGGCTCAACATCACTAGAGAAATGCAAATCAAAACAATGAGATCCCACCTGATATGCATTAGGATGGCTATTACTTTTTTAAAAAAGGAGAAAATAAGTGCTGGAGCAGATGTGAAAAACTGGAAGCCTTGTGCATTGCAGGTGGCGACATAATGGTGCAGCTATTGTGGAAAACAGAATGGTGGTTCCTCAAAAATTAAAAACAGAATTACCACATGACCCAACATTTCTATTCTAAATATATACCCAAAAGAATAGAAAGAAGGGACTTCTGCAAATATGTCTACAGCCATGTTCACAGCAGCGTTATTCACGGTACCTAAACAGTACAAACAACCCCAAATTCAATGGATGAATCAAGGAAATGTGGTGTGTACATCCAATGGAATATTATTCAGCCTTAAAAAAGGAAATTCTGACACATGTTACAACATGCATGAACCTTGAAGATATGATGTTAAGTGAAATAAGCCAGACACAAGGACAAATACTGCAAAATTCCACTTAGGTGAGGACCTGGAATAGTCAAAGTCACAGAGGCAGAAAGTAGAACAGTGTAACTGAGGACGAGGAGTAGGGGAGACGGGGAGTCACTGTTTCATGGGGACACAGTCTCAGTTTGGGATAATTAAAAAGTTCTGGAGATGGACAGTGGTGATGGTTGCACAACAATGTGAATGTTCTCAATCCACTGATTGTACACTTAAAAATGGTTAGAATAAATTTTACATTATGTATATTTGGCCCCAATTAAAAAATCTGTATATGCTAATAAGATGGGTGGTGTAGTGCTTAGTCACAAATTAATGCAAGTTAAGGACATGGAGAGTGAAGGGAAGATGGTATTTTGAACAGAGCAGTCAGAGACGGACTCGGGTGAATGATTTCTGAGCAGAGACATGAATGAATAAGAAACAGGGGTCAGAGGTTTATGGCACAGCACCTTTCCAGCCAGAAAAAAGAAAGTACACAGTCCTGAGGCAGAAGCATAACTGTCATATGTGAGGAACAAGTGAGGCTGGCAGAGACAAACGGAGGAGGAGATGACAGGAGAAAAATGTAGAGTGAATGGTAAAGCTAGGTGAATGAGCAAAACATAGGGCCTTCCAGGCCCCTTAAATTATCTGGATTTGCCTGAGTGAAATGAGAAGCCAGCAGAGGGTTTGAGGCAGAGCAGTGACATGACACGACTGACGTTCTCAAAGGGTCTCTAGCTGCTGTGTGAAGAGAGCATCCAGCACAGAGGCAGAACAATGGGGCTGTCACCTGCGAGGCCTCGAGCTGCCCAGTTCTCCCCTGAGGGCCCACCTCTCTGAGCTGGAGTCTCCTTCAGTGAAAGCTTTTCCTCTCTCTCCAGCTGGGATATCATATCTGGTTTGGAGGATGGATGCCCTGTCAAAAGATTTAAGTGAAAACATTAAAGACAAAGAGAACTGAAAAATGGCTCCAATCCCATAACGTAAGGCTCTGCCCCTCCCCCAAAGCATGGTTTCTCAAGACCCATCAAAAGAAATACATTTAGGATCATTAGAAGTCCATTACTATCACCGCCATATCGTGATTCAGAAGACATACTTGGTCACTCAGATGACCAAAACATATTCGGCCTTCATCCACGATTCCTGGCTCACAGGTCCTGCAACCCTTGGAATTTCCTTCACAGGTCCCAGAACCCTCAGAATTTCCTAAGTGTTGAGTGTGATACAGGTGTCTCTTGTTCACTGAGGGTGACTTCTGGACCCCACCCAAGGGTGAGGGCTGGTTGCCAGGAGAACCAGCCATATGATCAGAGGATCGGATCTTTCATTCCCACCCGCTGATTTCTGGGGAGCCTAAGGCTGAATCAACTGCCAGCGGTCAATGACCTAATCAACCATGACTACATGACGAAACCTCCATAAAACCCAACAGGACAGCTCACTGGCCCTTTCTTGGAAGGCTTCCATGTTGGGAAACCAGAACACTTCCTTGTGCCACTGAGCCGGGCCCCAAACTCCACGAGGACAGAAGCTCCTCTGTTTGGGACCTTGTCCTATCTATCTCTTCATGGGGCTGTTGATTCATATCCTGTAACATCTTTTGTAATAAATCAGTAACTGAGTGAGTGAACAGACTGTCTCAGGTTCTCAGTGAGCCGTTCGAGGAGGGGGCCGTAGGAATCTCCAGTTTGTGGCTGGTTGTCCAGAAGCACAGGTAACAACCTGGGTTGCGACTGGTGCCTGGAGTGGAGGGTGGTCTTCCGGGCCTGAGCCCTTTCCCTCTGGAATCTATCTCCGGGTAGACAGTCTGAGAAGTGAGTTGAATTGCTGGACTCTCTGCTGGCATCTGAGGACTGCGTGTTAGTGTGAAGAAGCCTCTACATATACGTGTTGGAATGGGATCCAGCACCCTTTGCAACCACACAAATTGCTGAAATAAAAGTTTAAAGACCCTGTTTCTAACCAATGTGTGTTCTCATCCCATCCTTTCCGGAGTCTGACGTCCTTCCTGTAAACTTGCAGTGACTGCTACGATGCACACTGTTCTTGCTAAGGAGCTCTGAGATTGAAACTCTATTCTCTATTATAAAAATGCTGATGCAACTTACTAAATTAATTTCAAGACACACCAATGGATCATGATCCACAAGTTTAAAAAAGATAAATGAAATAAGGAGCAAGGGGAACCCAACTCAACTGTTCATTTATAGTTCATTTATAAGAGATAATGTAGGGCTGGCCCAGTGGCATAGTGTTTAAGTTCGTGCACTCTGCTTCAGTGGCTCAGGGTTCGCTGGTTCGGATCCCAGGCGCAGATCTAGCACCACTCATCAAGCCACACTATGGCGGCATCCCACATAAAACAGAGGAAGATTGGCACAGATGTTAGCTCAGCGACAAATCTCCCTCAAGCAAAAAGAGGAAGATTGGCAACAGATGTTAGCTCAGGGCCAATCTTCCTCACCAAAAAAAAAAAAAAAAAAAAAAAAAGATAATGTAAAAAGAGTAGAAACATCTTCTCTTTATGCTCCAAAGGAACTAGAAAACTCTGATCTCTAAGGAGCCCTGAAGCCTTGAACCACTCGGCAGAGGTCAGGGGTGCTACTAAACATCTTAATATGCACAGGACAGTTCCCACAACCAAGAATTATGTGCCCCAAAATGTCAGCAGTGCCAAGGTTGGGAAACCCTGCTTGAGGGGATCAGTTAGAGAGGGCGTCTGTCCTCACCCACAGAGAGCAGGTTCCGGAAGTTCTCCAGCATCACGTCCCGGTACAGCTTCCTCTGGGAGGGGTCCAGCAGCCCCAGCTCGTCCTCATTGAAGGTCACGGCCACGTCCTTGAAGGTCACTGCCTCCTACAACACCAAACACACGCAACCTCAATCTTCCACCAATGGCCGCTGGGAGACGAGCAGACCAAGAAGGTGGAGGACATGTGTGGGGAGCTCTTCCAGATTCTGAGGAACCTCAACAACTCTTCCTGGTCGTTTCTCTTCCCCCTCCACATTCACACCAAAAATGCTGGGGGCGAGGGTGACAGGAGAAGGAAGGGAACGGAAAGAACACTGTCTCGTGTACATGTAATACGGTGCCTCTTATACAGTCACGTCTCTAGAACTGTCATTGTTAAATCTGGGATGCACACGTTTTACAGTCTGACTGACTGTCAAATCCTGTAAGCAATTTTGAGTTCCTTTGGTGCCAACAGTATCGAATAGTGCCTGTCTCCTGCCCTCCCTGGTCGATGCCTGCCAACCTGACAGGCCTCCAGGGCCCCTCCAGGGCAGGCACACGGTTCATTCTCTTCTCAGAGCACGCCGGATCTGTCGCCTGCAGCAGCAGTCAGCGTCAAGCTTAGGAGCACAGGCTCTGGAGACCGGCGGCCTCGGTTCACACGCTAAGGCCCTGTCCGTGACTAGCTGTGTGACCTTGGACAAGTCACCTAACTTCTGCATACGTCAATTTCCTCATCTGTTTAAGAGCACTGCATCATAGGGTACTTGAAGGGGGTCAGTGAGAATAGGTGAAGGACTCAGGACAGTATCTGACGCACATTGATTACCCCATAAATGTCAGCTGTCACTATTACTATCATCATTTTTCCTGGTTGCATGGTATTCCACAAAAGTGATGATGTAATATAGGGCTGCCCTGTGGCCAAGTGGTTAAGTTCACACGCTCTGCTTCAGCAGCTGAGGTTTGCCAGTTTGGATCTTGGCTGTGGACCTATGCACCACTCATCAAGCCGTGCTGTGGCGGCGTAACACAAAAAATAGAGGAAGACTGGCACAGATGTTAACTCAGGGCCAATCTTCCTCACCAAAAAGAAAAAAAAGGTGATGATCTAATATATTTAACCATTCCAAATAATTAAAACACAATAATTTAAAAAATTTAAATTATTAAGAATGTTGCAAAAACCACATTTTTACATGGGTCTCAGCCAACTTGTCTGGTTGTTTCCTTACGATAAGTTCCAAGAAGTGCCAATTGCACTATCAAAAAATATGCACCTTTATTTTGCTAGTATAATGGCAATTTTCCCAATTAACTCTTCCTGGAAGAGAGAAGTGTCCCTAATTCTCCACACTCTGGCCCAAGCTGGACATTACCTTATCTTTTTAAATCTTCGGCAATTTCGTAAGTGACAAAAACAGCTCTTTAAAAAAAATTCCCATTTACTTAACTTCTTGAACAGATGCTCTTTCGATATATTTTTTTCACATACTGCATGATCCTTTCCTTGCTCACAGTCCTGAGTATCTTATGCATCAGTACGATTCCTCTTGAGACTGTCAGGCGTGTCTCCAGCACGGATAAATTCCCACCCTCACCCCTTCCTGTTTCCCATTTGTCTTTGTTTACGGTGTTTCTCTGTATGGAAATAACAATTATTCATCTAAAGACTCAACTCATCTCTGCATTTGTTTTGGCCAGAGTTCTGAGCATCTCTGGACTAAAAAACTGGATGACACACATGGTAAGGAGGCAGGCGTGAAGAAGAGGACCCAAGTGAGAAGCAGTGCTATTTCTGGAGTCTTCCATCCACCAGACATGCCAGGCACACCCACAATGTGGCCTCAGGTCCCTGAATGAAGTCGCTTTTCCTCTGAGTCTCTCCATTTACCCTAATTGGATGCCTGAAATTCCTGGCTTAGACAACAGGGACTTGAGTGTCAGGTGGGCACTGGCCGGACTTCAGTAGGTCTCCGGGTTCAGAAACCTGTTTCTTTGTGTTAAAATGCAGGTGAGACCATCAACATCCTCGCCCGGCTGCTCCATGGAGGAAATGCCTGGCAAGCGCCTGGTGCGAAAGCCTTTGGAAACTAAGTATGTACTTCTTTGAAACAGACTAACGTGTCAATGAATAAAACTGATACTTGGCTATAACACAAACATGATTTAACTTAGAATTAAAGAATCCAACTCTTTTTGTTTGAAACTAAAATTATTTTCTCCGAGCTCAGTACCAGTTGGACTGTGTTGCACAAGCCGTTCTTCAGACACTCTTTGCACAAAATGTGAGGCAGCACGTGCGAAAAAACAATTCCGTCTGGGGAACTTGGAGGAAAAAAATGGTAGAATTGTCAGGATTCCTGTTCGGAAAGAAAGGCTGTACATAGAAAAACTGTCACTGGAAACATCTATCAAATAGTAAAATTCATAAACCACAGAAATAAGGAGAATGGGGAAAAATATTAGGTAAACTATGGAAAATGATGCAGCCATTTATGATGTAGGGACTATAAAATTAAATTGGAGACATCCAAAATGGTCCTTAAACTGTGATCACAAATACATACATGTAAATGCAAAGGAAAAGGAATGTGGGAAAACGAAAACTGTTGATCTGTAAACATGTTTATCCTGAGGGTATTGCTCTTCATTTTTAAAAAAAAATATCTATTAGGGGCCGGCCTGTGGCTGAGCGGTTAAAGTTCCGTGCACTCCACTTTGGCAGCCCAGGTTCGCGGGTTTGGACACTGGGCATGCACCTGCTGCACGCACTCATCAGCCACGCGGTGGAGGCGTCCCACATACAAAGTGGAGGAAGATCGGCACAGATGTTAGTGTAACCTTGGGCCCATTTAGAGCCAGTCTGAACAGACCTCCATCTCTGATCAACAAAAGTGATTAAGGATTGTCTTTCAGAAAAACTGCAAAGTCATGCAGCCAGGGCACGCACAAAAGGAGAAATCCTGACCTGAAACGACCTCAGAACCAAAGATCCTCCCTCCCACAGAACCCAAGGACTGGGATGTGACCGGAACTTGAAAGCTGGACTCTTATCAGAAGCGAGGGGTGCCACATTCAGGAAGATCCGGTGTTAAAATTCTTTCTCCTCCATGTGCAGAATGCTTAGAACCCCGCCATAAATGCTTAGAGCCCCACCGTAAATGCTTAGAGCCCCATCATAAATGCTTACAATCTTACCATAAATGCCTGAAGCCCACCAGTCAAAGCCTGTCCCACCAGGGTTTCCGCATGCAGACCTGTTCTCCCTAACCTCTTAAATTTCGTCCTGAATCATGCATCAGGGAGACAGATCTGAGGACACATGCCCCGTGTCTCCCTGGAGATTGATCTCACAGAATAAAAGCTGCTTTCTCCCCTCCAAGGCTGGTGCCATAATTGATTGGTTTGTTTACGCACATCGGGCAGAGAGCTCCAATTTGGGGCTGCAACAATTGGCGACCACAAAGGGACGAGGTCATGTAACAGCCTGCCCGAGGCTCTGAAACCCCCTGCGGGGTGTGGGGTCTTTCCATCGACCCTAAGCGGCTGCCTAGACAATTTCGTCTAGACGCTCAACTGACTGGATTCCCGTTTCCCCGCAGCAGCGCTCCAGGCCCCAAGGCATTTTTTTGTTTCCTTTGAGAGAAGAAAACAGCTCCAGGATCAGATGTCTTTTGGGTGAGTGACCTCGTTGAAACGCACCTGTGCCTAAATTGTCTAATACCTCATAAGGATTGTGGGTTGGAGGCCCACCGATGAGATCTGGCTGCTGGGTTAAAGTCCCAAATCTAGGATTGTGGGGGACAATACAAAGGGTGACAGCCGCTGAGGCCCCTGAAGGATCGGGTTAGAGTCCCGAGCCCTGGGGTGGGGTCCCAGAGCAATGCATTTCTCTGTCTGTTCACGTTTGTCTGTTTGACTGTGTTATTTGTTAAAAATTGGCTGCTTGGGGACTGAATTTCTTGGTGACCGTACAAACTGCCTTTTTAGATTAATCTTATGAGGGTCCTCTGACTCCGAAGAAGAGAGGCACCATTCCCTCTGGTCCTTCGGGACATTCCCAGGTGACTGGGGCCTTGCAGAGGTGTCGGGGCATCTGCCCATGATGTGCAACGGCCTCATAGGGACCCCATTGGAAGACTATCTTACTGGGCCCTCACTGGTCATGGGAAGGCAGTCGACAGCGGCAGTTCATCCGGGGCCTGAATGACCTAAACTTGGTGGGGGCCAGAACACGTAAGGGGAAGAGCTAACCCCTTGGTGTTTCTTGGGAGAGCTGTTCCCACAAGCACTGTGTCAGCCCTGAAACACCTTTCCCTAGAAGGACCTTGTTTGTTGCAGCCACCTTGATAAAAGCCCCCTCAAAATGGGAAATAAAAACAGTAACCAGAATGTAGCCCACTGTGAAACATTCTTCAGAAGTGGGCAATGTCCAGTGATAAGGCCACGAAGAAGAAGACAATGACTTTTCTTTGTAACACAAGCTGGCCCCAATACTCATTGGGATCAGATGAGGTATGGCCCTAGAACGGGTCTCTGAATTACAATACCATCTTGCAATTAGACCTATTCCATAAAAGGGAAGAGAAATGAGATGAGATCCCTACGTGCAGTCTTTTATGTCTTTATATCAGAAGAAGAATTTGGCAAAAAGATGGAAGATCATGCTTCAGAGGGAGGATCTGCAGAAAAATCCTGTCCTTCCAGAATCAAAGCCAGAGGCTGACCTTGTCCTTCCGCATTTGCAGTCTCCCACAGCTCCCACACCACGTGCCAGAGGTGCAGCTGGAGATGACCGGGAAGGGTATGATGACCCCCCTGAAGCCGCTGGCTCGGCTTTATAGCCCCCTTTACCTAACAGTCAGACACGATGGTCTCCCCTCCTCATACCCGTCAGGTACTCAATTTGACCTGGGGAACGCTCCACCCCAGGCAGGACAATTTCCCTTAAGACAAGTCGCTGCAGGTGTCGATGGCCCCGGCCAGCCCAGAGGGTTTTCTATGTGCATACTCCCTTTTCAACTTCGGACTTAGACAAATGGAAAAACAACATGTCTACTTATCAAGACGATCCCAAAAGGATGGAAAGTTTATTTACGTCCATCTTTGCTACTCATGACCCCAACTGGGCGGACATTCAGGCCCTTATGGACACACTCCTCACCCCAGAGGAGCAGAGGACAGTACTGGACAGAGTTCATCAGGGGGCGGAGAGACTCCATGAGTCACAACCTAACAATCCAATCAGGGCTCCAGCGGAAGAGGCCCCACCTGGAGTTGACCCAGGCTGGGATCCCAATGACCCCGGAGATCGGGCAAGGTTAAGCCAACATAAAGCATGTCTAATAACTGGAATGCAGGAGGGGGTTCCAAAACTAAGAAGCCTAAATAAGGTCCAGGAAGTACAACAAGGGCCAAAAGAAAATCCTTCAACCTTTCTAGAGTCTTTGAAGCCTGCAGAAAGCGCGCTGACATGGACCCGGAGCATCCGGATAGCATGAAGCTGGTCAACATGGCCTCTTTCAGCCAGAGAGCACCTGAGGTAAAGAAGAAACTGCACAAATGGGATGGGGGATTAGGGATGCCCATCTCACAGCGTGTTGAGATTGCATTTAAGGTGTCCAATAGCCGAGACCAGGAACAAGAGAAACGAAAACAGCGGGAGATGTGGCACCAGGTCAGTCTACTCGCAGCTCGGCAGCCTTCAGCCACAATCCGCCAAGGCCAATGAGAGAAGACAGACAGCCACGGGTGAGACTGCTGGGGCCCCCACCTTCCAACCGCAAGAGAGACTCAGGCCTGGGGCCAAGACAATGTGCCCTTTGTAAGCAGCAGGGACACTGGAAATGAGAATGTCCCAACCTCCCTCTGCTGGAGGGGAAAGAGGCTGGCCTCAAAGTCCCCCAGATGCCACAGCTGCAGGAAGGATGGAGCCTGGTGGGTCCTTCAAACTCCATTAGCTCCATTGACATTTTCTACGAGGAACGCCAGGGAACCACAGCAGTGGGAAAGAAACTCAGAGACTGTGTGATTGACACCAGAACTACTTATTCTGAACTTATTCTAAATCCCAGGCAGGGCCCTCTCTCCCCCAGGGCCACATCCATTCCTAGTGTCTCTGGCAAAGTTTGTCATAAGCCTTTCCGACAGTCGCTCGAGTGCCACATAGAGAAATCATAGCCAAAACACAGCTTTCTGTATATGCCTGAGTTCCCTAGTCCGTTGTTGGGACGAGATCTACTGACAAAATTAAATGCCCAAGCGACCTTTTCACCAGAAAAAGCAGACACTAAAGTCCTCCCAGATCAAGCCCGTGCCTTCCAAGCAGCGCTGTCACAACTGGGAGAAGAGCCTCAATCGGAAGTCCCTGATGAAATTCTGCAAAAGTAAGAGCAGACGTTTGGGCCGACGGGGAACCAGGGAGAGCCAAGACAGTTAATCCAAGAGTAGTTAAACTCTGCCCAGACGCCAAGGCTCCAGGTTCAAGGCAAGCCCCTTCACAGACACATGCGAGAGAGGGTGCGAAGCCTCTGACAGCCGCCTTTCTCAAATGCCAATCAATCTGACTGTGTCAATCCCCATATAACACTCCCATCCTACCAGTGCAAACACCCGGGACCGAAGACAACCATTGTGTACAGGATTCGAGAGCCAATAATCAAATGTTAGAGGATGCACATCCAGTGGTACCAAATCCTTATACTCTGCTTACAACTCTATCCGGAGACTTCGGCTGGCTTACAGTTCCGGACTTGAAGGATGCCTTTTACTGCATACCCGAGTCCTGAGTTCCAGCAACTGCTTGCCTTGAATGGGACAATCCAGAGACTAACGTAAAACGATACTGCTGGATGGTCCTCCCGCAAGGATTCCAAAATGCCCCCACCGTCTTCGGGGAAGCCCCAGCCAAGGACGTAAGGGATCTCCAGTTAAGTGAAGGAGTCTTACTCCAATACATGGATGACGTACTGATTGCCGGTAAAACTAAGGAAGCTTCAGACCCAACTACGATCATTACCTTACACTTTCTGGTAGAAAGGGGATATAAAGTCTCTAAGAAAAATCACCAATTTCTCAACCGACTGTAAAGTCCCTAGGATTTGAGTTATCACAAGGACAAAGAAACTTACTGCCTGATGGAAGGGAGGCACTAGCTAGGGTGGCTGTGCCCACCACCAGAGACAAGTGCGAGGGTTCCTGGGCATGGCAGGATTGTGCCGTAGCTAGATCCCCAACTCTGGACTGACAGCCAAGCCCGTCCATGAGGCTCTCAAGGGTGCAGACAGTGAACTCCTTCACTGGACTGGAGGACGCCATAAAGCCTTCCAAACCGTGAAAGAGAAGCTGCTCACCGCCCTGCTCAAGGCCTCCCAGACAGCAGGAAGCCGTCTGACCTGTTTGTTCATGAAAGGCAAGGAGTTAGCCTCGGGCACTAACCCAGAATTGGGGTAACATGAGAAGGCCTGTAGCCTACTTCTCAGAACAGATGGATACAGTGACTAAAGGATGGCCCGTCTGCCTGAGGGCGGTAGCCGCCAGCTGTGCCTTGTTACAGGAGACAGAAAAGTTTCCTTTGGGTCGGCCCACTACTGTGCAGACTCCTCACTGTGTACATCCTCTTCTAGAACAAAAGGGAGGATACTGGCTCACCTCGGGGAGGATAGGTAAATACCAGGCACTACCACCAGACAACGTGAATGTAAAATTAAAGGTGGTATCCACCGCAAATCCAGCCACTTTGCCTCGCTCTACCGTAGGAGAACCTGTCCATGATTGCATGCAAATAATTGAAGAGGTTTATTCCAGCAGCCCCGACCTGAGTGCCCAGCCTTTGGAAAATCCAGATACGGAAATGTTGACTGATGGAGCATCTTCATGGACCGTGGACTCCAGGATGCTGAGTACGCAGTGGTGACTCCTCAGGAAAGCCCAGAAGCAGAAGCCCTCCCTCCAGGTCCGTCTGCCCAGAAGGCAGAGATCAGCCCCCTCGAGAGCCGTGCACCTTGGAGCTAAGAGGAAGGTAACCATTTATACGATGCTCAGGATGCCTCCTCCATCGTGCACGCACATGGGGCCATATGGAAAGAGAGAGGGCTGCTAACTCTAAGAAGAAAAGTCATCAAACACGCAGAGGGGATACTGGCCCTATTAGAATCTGTTCTGATGCTGGAAAAAGTGGCCGTAGTACATTGCCGGGGCCACCCAAAGACTGACAGCTACATAGCGAAAGGAAATAATCTGGCTGATCGGGGAGCAGAACAGGCAGCCAGAACCAAAGACCCAGATCCTAAAGCCCCAGCACTCACCCTGAGTGTGGATCTGTCCCTGGTTAAGCCTCAGTATCAGAAACGGATTTAAAGTGAGCAGACGAATGGGGTTTGCACACAGACTCACGAAGCTCAGGTGGCGATCAGTACCAAACGCCTAAAGCAGGCTGGACCTATAAAGAATGGGGACCAGTGCTTACAGCCGAGCACCGAACGGGAAAAATCAGTACTCACCTGCATCCGGGAACCCATTATGGGAAAGACGCAACCTACCAGTGGCTACAAAGTTTAATGTTGGTCCACAAATGCAAAGGACTATCCAGAAGGTAGTACAGAATTGCTTGATATGTGCCAGAAGCAATCCCCAAAGTGGGCCACCACCTATAATCCACAGGGGGCAAACCTGAAGGACAGAACCATGGGAGGATTGGCAAATAGACTTTACTGCGATGCAAAGAGCTGTGGGAAGTTACAGATTTTTGCTGGTATTTGTGGACCCTCCTAGGATGGGTCGAAGCCTTTCCGTGCAAGACAGAAGAGGCTTCCAAAGTAACAAAGGCCTCACTAAAAGGAATGACCCCTCGCTTTGGGCTGCGTCTTTCAATTCAAAGCGACAGCGGAGGAGCCTGCACAGCCAAAGCAACACAAGAGGTGTCTGGAGCCCTCGGAATGCAATGGAAGTCATGCGTTTCACGGAGGCCTCAGTCTACGGGAAAGACTGAAAAGATGAACCAGACCCTAAAGAAAACAATTGCCAAAATACGTCAGGAAACCAACCTAACATGGGATAGGGTCTTGCAGTTGCCCTGCTTGGGTAAGAGCAGCCCCGAGAAGCAGGCTTCAGTCAAGACCTTCTGAATTGTCACATGGGAGACCCCTCCTTCACACTCAGTACTACTGCAATCTTGAAGATGGTCATGTTGTAAAAGAACTGGATGCTATAAAACGTGTACGGTCTCTAGGTGCTACTTTACGTGCTATACGTAAGTACACTTCCAGGCGATTGATGTTCCCCCTCCCGACGTGCCCCTGCACCGCGTAAGCCCAGGGCATTGGGTGGGTCCCTCCTCAAGACGTGGAAAAGTCAACACCCTGAGGACCAACTGCAACCTAAGTGGAATGATGTCCTTCTGGTCACACATTCTTCAGTGAAATTAAAGGGAGTGAAGCAGGGCTGGCCCCATGGCCGAGTGGTTAAATTCACACGCTCCGCTGCAGGCGGCCCCGTGTTTCGTTGGTTCGAATCCTGGGCGCGGACATGGCACTGCTCATCAAACCACACTGAGGCAGCGTCCCACATGCCACAACTAGAAGGACCCACAACGAAGAATATACAACTATGTACCGGGGGGCTTTGGGGAGAAAAAGGAAAAAATTTAAAAAATCTTTAAAAAAAAAAAGGGAGTGAAGCCTTGGGTACACCACTCACGAGTTCAAATAGCCCTGATTTCCAGCCAGGAGCTCCCTCGTCCTCTTTCTAATTCTCTAACAGGGAACGCCCTTCACAGACAGCAGCAAACGGAAGGACCGAATCTTGCAAACACTGGGCGGGCATGGCGGCCTATGGCACGCAGTTCCACCCGAGAATATTCCTGTGAACCTCTAACTGATCTTAAGTTACTTTCCAGAAAAAGCAACAAAAACTGAGGGAACCCTTGGGTCTCCAGGTACCAGGCTGAGTGGGTTTCAATACCCTTTCCGACCCCTGACTTCGACTGACCAATACAACTATCTCCAAACCAGGATGAGAAGACGGCATCTGTTGTAGACAGCTGTCCCAAGACTCCGGACCAGGCCTGTATCCTTAACCTTTTATCTCATTTCAAATCCTCATGACATTTAAATTGCTCTAACAATTAATTTCTAGATTGTCTTACTTTTAAACCTACCCCAGTACCTCCCTCTGCCGGTTCTATAAGCTGGAATATAAGACCCTTTCATTAATCACAAAATGCCACTTAAGATTTTCCTGATATTCTGTTTGTTTTTCCAATCTACATCTGAATGGGCCTCTAATCGCAAGGTTTTACAATGGATTCCCTCCTTGGCGGCACACAACAGTCAGTCTAATTGCTGCACATGTGACCCACTTCCCGTTTCCAGTACGTCTGGGTTACCTTGCTTGGTCTCTCTCCTACAAGGTACAGATTGAAAAGCTTTAAAGTGATTTATTAAGATAGAAAGATCTAGTATTCACAGTATATCCAATATTACCAATTATGATCCTGAAACGTGGCCAATGGCCCACACCATTCATGATACAGGATGTGGCTTCTCTTTCTCTCTTACTCAGACCATACAATGATCCCAAGAACTCACAAAGAAACTAAAGCAGACAGGTAATACTGCAAGAACTATGGGAGGTTTTACCCCAATCTGGGATGGATGCGTTTGGCGTCCTCCTAGTTATGGATCTTTAAATGCACCGGTACCCTTATGTTGGGAACAAAGAAATCATTCCAAACAAAATTTTCCGAATTGCACCAGAAATACGGGATGCATATCCCCTGAGTCATGTCAAAATACTATCGTACTTAAAGAAAGTGATTGGTCTGGAACAGACTGGTCTCGATGGCCAGGCATTTACTGGATGGCTCCTAATGGGACTCAGTGGTTCTGTGCAACAAACCTCTGGCCTTGGCTACCACCTGGATGGCTAGGGCGCTATGCCCTGGGCTTCCCTTGGAAGCAGGAAAGGATGCGTCCCGAGCTGACCTCCGTTGCTACTCTTCCTGTCCTTAAGGTCAGATGGACTCATTCGGTGTTCCACTGGTACGACCCACTTAGCAGCTATATTTGCTCCTCCCTTGGGGCTAGAAGATGTCATAACACATGTAGAAGCTCTGACTAAATTTAGGCCCTTCCCAAAAGTCAAGTAGGAACAGCCTTGTTAACTACTTAAGTGTCTTTAATGAGGAAGGATGTCCTCCAAAACAGAATGGCCTTAGATATTCTCACAGCCTCCCAAGGTCGAACATGTGCAATTCTTCAGACTGACTGCTGTGTCTATACACCTGATGAATCTCCAATGTGCCATCCGGGTTAAAGCACATGAGAAAGCAAGTGAATGCCCTGAGTGACCCCACCCTCGGTCCTGATTTATTTGGTTGCTTCCCTCGGGTGTTGGTTCCTTTTTAAGATCCGGATTTCAATTTCTATTACTTTTTGGAATTCTTGTATTAGTCATAGTATTCAAACTGATTACTGTTTTCTTTACCCAGTGTTGTAAGACTAGTATGCAAGCTAACGTAATGATGGCTCGACAACTCGAAATGGTCAATCAATTTTATGACTCCGAACGAATTTCTCTTCCTGATAAAGACTATTTCTGATAAAACTTAAGAACTTATTTTGAAAATAGTCTTTTCCATAATTATAAACAATATAATCATAAAGAATCACAAAAAGCACAGGCACAATGTCCGCACAACAATCTAAAGTTAATTGAAAAACATATGAAAAGCTTCCTCTGTTAATGGGTATATATCCACGCTTGTCCACAGTGTCCCCCCAACGTGGATAACTAGGCAAACCAATGGGACAAAGGCCCAGCACAGAGGCACCTGAGGGGTCCAGGGCAGGCAGTAACCACCCTGGCGCCGATGGACGATACTTTGATCATCAGTGCCTTCCACAGAAGGATCGTCAAAAATGGGGAAAAGGATAAATACATGGAAAGCAATAGGATATATTAGAACATAGGAGGGAGCTGCTTAGTTTCAAGTTAATTTGGCCTAACCCAGTTTTTCACAAAAAGGCCTGACTGGCCTGTTGGGCAGGCTTTGTACATCTGCTTTAGGCACTGACAATGTCCCCAAAGCCAAGATAGAGATGCCACCCTCCTCTCAACCCAGTCTCTCTTTATACATAAGAATTTCTCCCCAGTGAGGCATGGCTGTACCTACTAACAGGTCCTTTGGTGACGGTCTTGTTATGCCTCCTGTTCAGGTTTGAGAATCTTAACTCTCTTGTCAAGTCTACTCCCAGAGACCCAAGGAGATCAATCCCTCCAAGAACAACTCTCTGGAACTTGTGAGTAGTTACAATTATAAGCTGGTCATTCCTCAAGTCCCTGTTAGGCCCACGCCCTTTACCAGCAGGAAGCAGCTAGAGTGGTCATCACCCCATTCCCTCAAGATTGAGGAATGAACAATAAATAGGGGGGATTTGTACCCCTGGGCCCATTTTTAGAGTCAGTCTGAACAGACCTCCATCTCTGATCAACAAAAACGATTAAGGATTGTCTTTCAGAAAAACTGCAAAGTCATGCAGCCAAGGCAGGCACAAAATAAGAAATCCTGACCTGAAATGACCTCAGAACCAAAGCTCATCCTTCCCGCGGAACCTAAGGACTGGGACACGACTGGAACTCGAAAGCTGGACTCTTATCAGAAGCGAGGGGTCCCACATTCAGGAAGATCTGGTGTTAAAATTCTTTCTCCTCCACGTGCAAAATGTTTAGAAGACCACCATAAATGTTTAGAACCTTATCACAAATGCCTGAAGCCCACCAATCAAAGCCTGTCCCACCACCGTTTCCATGTGCCAACCTGTTCTCCCTAACCTTTTAAATTTCATCCTAAATTGGGAATCAGGGAGACAGATCTGAGGACACACGCCCCCTGTCTCCCTGGAGATCGATCTCACAGAATAAAAGCTGCTTTCTCCCCTCAAAAGCTAATGTGTAATTAATTGGCTTGTTTATGCAAATCAGGCAAAGACCCCCAATTTGGAGCGGCAACATTAGCTGAGTTAATCTTACTTAAGCAAAAAAAAAAAAGGAAAAAAAAGGAAGAGTGGCAACGGCTATTAGCTCAGGGTGAATCTTCCTCACCAAAAAAAAAAAAGTATTAAATTTTAATTTTCACATAATTATTTGCAAATAAGCAAAAAGCAAGAGCCTAGCTTATAGCAATTCCTCAAGTGACTTTGGTTCCCTTTTATGTGACCAAGCAAGAAAACAGTATGTCCAATCTTTGGGAAATGAGATGTCCTTTTAAGAAACAGAAAGGCAAACCCAACTCACCTGGAACTTGGTCATTTTTCTCCTCTTCCTTCTGGGGAAAGGCAGAGATCTGGGAAGGCAAAACTGGGGAAGGGAAAGGCATCATGAGAGAGATGCTTCGGGATGCCGCTGGTCCACATGGCACTCCAGGGGAACAGAAAGGGATGGCCTTTCTCTAGGCAGACACAGTGGCAACCTGGCTGGAGGGGCCGATTCCAGCTTCCCCTGGGCACCCTCTGCCAGCTGCCTTTGTTCAAGAACAATCCACACAACAGCCCTAGCCCCAGGGAGCTCCTGGGGGACTTCGGAGCCTGAGTGTCAGAAGAATGAGCTACACAGACAGGCAGTGTAACGTCACAAGGCCAAAATGCCTGCACTCAAATTCCGGCATTTCTACTTATTACTTACTAGCTGTGTAAACCCTGGGCAAGTTCATCTCTCTGTCCTCAACACAGGCACCTGTCTAGGGAGATGCGGATAATGCTGGTATTCCCTGGTTCCTGCAGCTTCAGACAAGCTTGGGCTCTCACGCTTCATAAAACAGCCCTTGGGAAGGTGCTTTCCCGAAAATGAGTCTTCTAAGAAACCTAGACTTCAAAGATGACTGCTGTGCCAAGAGTTACGGTGATTCTCAGACAAGTCTAGTTCTGACAGGTTATCTCACAGATAATTGGCTCCGTCGGTAATGAAAGTTAAATTACCACGGATTCCTCGCCAACAGACGTAATTACTCACACATATTATCAAACTGGAAAAATCTCAACGAAGCTTCTTTCCCCATAGGCGTGGCGGTAATCAATGACTAATAAAAACCACCTCAAGAAATCGTGTTGAATTTAGATCAACAGCGCGGGGTTACGACACAGCACTGAACGCTTCTTAACGCCTCGCTCCACATCAGTCGCTCTGCAAAGCTGCGATCAGCATTGGTCCTGATGCGGATAAACCACGGAGGACATCCCAGAGTCCTGCTGCAGACAACGCTCCCTTCTAACCGAGAGCCTAGAAGTGCAGGAATCCAGGAGCAGCCCCACGTCAGGCAGCGATCAGTGAAAGGACTATAGGGGTGGAAAAAGTGCTCCTTTCCTCCCTTGTAGGTTCTTTGGTTAGTCTGATAATTAAATTGCTATAAAGCAGACTACCAGGAGAAAAGCAGGAGCCTCAGAAAGATTTGAGGACTCAAAGGGTGGCTAGGTAATTGAGGTTTATACATCACCAACCACGGAAATGGGTGGGGGGTCTGGGGATGCAAAAGGTGAGGAAAGCACAGGGCGGCAGAGATGTTTCGAAAACAAAGGTTGCCCTGTTATGCAGAGAAGTTTCTTAGGTTAAAAGGGTTAATAGCTTTCTTCCTGGTACCGGCCCCCTTTCGGATGTAAATTTACGGAGTTTCAAGGGGGGGAGGAAAAGAGTTTTTCCGGAACCTGCTGGGTTTGGGATGCCTTCAGCTCAAAATAATCCTCATGCCAAAGTGGCCTATTTTGGGTTGACAAATTCTGCTCCCCTTCAGGACAGTGGCACTGCAGCTGGAGCTCCGATCGCAGCCCCGGCTCGCAGGAGCAGCCAAACAACAGGGCGCCGCTCCGAGCATCAGAATAGAATTGATGGTACCAGCCAGCATTTTCCCAGGCACTGTTTCTAAGCTTTCTCTAAGTAATCTCATTTAATGCTCCCAAGAACACCAGTGGGAGGGGATCATCCTTTTTAGCTATGAGAAGACGGAGGCGAGGCCAGATTAAGTAACTTGCCCTTCATCTCCCCGGAGAAACAGGCAGAGCCGGCCGGGAGGTCCGGGGCGAGGGCTGGGGGAGCGGAGCGCGGGGGACCCGCCAACTCGGAGCACGACCCCAGCGCGCCCCCGCCGCCTCCAGCCCGCCCTCCGCCGCGGGCCGCCGCTTCCCGTGCCCAGGAGCCGGGACCGGGTCCCCGCCGGCCCCACGCCGCGGCCGGGAGCCCGAGGGATGGCCGGGACGCGCGGCTCACTCACCTCACTCGGAGCAGGCTCGGCCCGACCTCGCCTTCCCGGAGCGGAACTGCCTCCTTCTGGACGCAGGTCCCGGACTACACTTCCCAGAATCCCCAAGCGGAAGCGCCTCCAATTTCACACACCTCTTGGACTACATTTCCCAGAATGAAGCTCGGGGGACCTCGCTTCCGACCCGCTGGCTTTTGTTTTGGCTGAAGCGCGTTCGGTGGACTGACTTTTCAGGCGCGGAGAGTGTCAGTTCCTTCTTGTTTTACTCATTTCTTCAAACTCATGAGAAAAATAATCGCGAATGTGAAAAAAGGTGGCCATCTTAGAGGAAAGCGAAGGTTGCAGTATAAAAATGGGTTAAAAACCAAGTTTTTTACGGGAGGCTAAAAATGGGAAACATGAAAGTGATTTAGGCTGAGCTTGCTAACACGACCTTAAGGAACACTGGACCTCAAACTTGTTTCGAATGCTGGCTCCCCAGATATCACCAATAAAACCTGTTAATAAGACAATGACGGAGTTATTGCTTCTCGGGGTGGGGGAGAACACCAGACCTTGGCACCTTGACGAGCAAAGTGTCGGAGCCGGGAAGGCAAGGTTGAGATTCAATAGGAATTGGAAATTTGGCTTAAACCGGGTCTTTCAATGCAAGAGACTTTATTAGGATTGCTAAGGATCATGATGCGACAGTCCAGGATTGGTGGGAGCAGCAAGGAATTTTGTAGGCGAGGAATCTGTAGGAGCAAACGGTTGGTGCTTTCTCTGGAAGAGTTGATGGGTATTTGTGAAAGTTCCTGTAATGAACAATCAAGCAGTTTGCTTGTGCAGGAATCTCCTGGAATAGGAGAGGCATGCTAATGACAACTGAATAGTTATGTTAATGTAGACAGTAAACTGTGGGAGGAGAGGTAGGTAAGTAGGAAGTTCCAATCTTCATTGTCTAGGTTGTCCAAGCTTTGTGTCCTGGGGGGAGGGGAGGGGAAGGAATAAAGCGTTTGACTCCTTTATTCCACAAGGCACCTTAACACTCTTGACAAGTGTGTGGAACGAGCTGTTCATTCCAATATGCTAAGAATTTACAAAAAGGCGATACAAACATTGATTAGGCTATAAACTTCATTAAAAATAAACACATTGGTTGTTATAGCAAACGAAAGCAGTTCCATCGCTGGGAATTTAAGAAAATGTTGTGATGCGTGCATATATGAAATCCTAAACTGTTTTGTAATTCGGGTTTTGCCTTCAGACATTTCATTACATATTTCTATTCTGCTCCTGACAGAAATTGTCTTGTGACTGAGTAAGCCAAGTGAAACCAGGAAGGCATGATTTTTCTCCCAGGCTGGGAATATATTTTGTAGCTTTTTATTATGAAAGTTTTCAAACATAGACAAAAGTAGAGAGAATAGTAAAATGGACCCCATATCCTTCCATCCCAAATTTAATTAACACTGTTTGAACCATTTAATTCATCTATCATTATTTTTCTTCTTTTAGTTACAATGGAATTTTCAAACAAATCTCTGACATCATGTCTTTTCACCCCAAATACCTTGCTAAATATTCTTAAAATAAAAGTGTTTTCTTTCGAAAGCACAATACCGTTATCACACTAAATAATTATCAATGATTCCTTAATATTTTCTAATATCCAAAGCCTATTCAAATTTTCCTCAAAAATCTCTCATAACTGTATTGTTCAAATCAATGTCCACAGAGTCCATTCATTTTATTTGTTTACCTACTCTGATGCATTTATACTTGAATACTATCCTTCCATTTCATTTTTTTTTTAAAGATTTTATTTTTTCCTTTTTTCTCCCCAAAGCCCCCCGGTACATAGTTGTATATTCTCAGTTGTGGGTCCTTCCAGCTGTGGCATGTGGGACACCACCTCAGCGTGGTCCAATGAGCAGTGCCATGTCTGCACCCAGGATCTGAACCAAGGAAACACTGGGCCGCCTGCAGCGGAGCGCTCGAACTTAACCACTCGGCCACGGGGCCAGCCCCCCATTTCATTTTTTACATCTTTCACCTGTTGAGGAATCAGGTCGGTTGTCTCAATGTCTCACATTCTGGATTTCTCCCATTGTTTATTTTTTGGGTCATTAAATAATTTCTTCCTCTATCCTATGTGTTTCCTATAAAGTGAAATTCAAATCTGAAGTCCTGATTAGATTTAAGTTCAACCCTTGACAAAAAGACCACTCCATAGGTGCTGCTGGAAATATCCGAATAAAGACAAACTGAAGTCAGTTCAAATCCTGGGCAAAGCACCTATGGATAGGGAAAAAACCCCAGTAAATATGTGAAAAATAGTGGTTTTCAAGAAAAAAAAATCTTAAGGAATAAGATGAAAGGATTCTGCCCCACAGTAAAAACTTTTGGTAGTAATTGTTTTGTAGTTTCATATATTAAACAGGATTATCTGATAACAGAAAAGATAGTTTTCAGATAAAAATGACTGCCAAAATAAAAAATAGGATGGAGGCTTTGCGTAATGGCAAAATAGGTAATTCTCATTAACTAGACACACACGACATATACATGCATACACACACGTGAAGTCTATCGGCAAGAAAACAACATGTGGAGAATGAATTAGCAGTCCAAAATTCAGAAGAATAGGGACATCTAAAGAGGAGAGCTTAGTTACTTGAAGCCACTTTTGCCCTGAGGGGCACTGGCCAGTTCTGGAAACTGTAAGGCTGAGAAGTAAGACACTTGTCTTTGACACTGTCATGGGGCTAGGGTTATGAAAGTTGGAGTCAAGGGCCTGCCAAGAGTGGGAAACTGGTAGAACTCCTACATTTGTGTTGGACGCCAGCAGCCTCTGCACCCTGGAGGTAAAGGTGTCAAGGATACAGATCTGCCCTCACAGGGTCTGAAGCACGGCCCCAAATCAGCTGTATCTTTGAAGTTGTATAAAAGTAGTCCCTAATTGCTAATGCTCTCAGGCATCAGACAGAGTCAAAAGAAAGCCCTCTTTGGAAAAAAGATAATATTACCATAAGCCTGAAATCATTTTGACAAATTTTCAAATATAATATTATCAGACAAAATATATTTTTAAAAAGCTATTTTTTTAAAGATTTTATTTTTTTCCTTTTTCTCCCCAAAGCCCCCCGGTACATAGTTGTATATTCTTCATTGTGGGTCCTTCTAGTTGTGGCATGTGGGACACTGCCTCAGCGTGGTCTGATGAGCAGTGCCATGTCCGCACCCAGGATTCGAACCAACGAAACACTGGGCCGCCTGCAGCGGAGCTTGTGAACTTAACCACTCGGCCACGGGGCCAGCCCCAGTAAAAAGCTATTTTTTAAAAAAGCATTGCTAGACCATACAGAAAGTTGTACGTGGATGTTGATAGCCCATTATTCATAATAGCCAAAAAGTGGAAACTCTCCAAATGTCCACCAACTGATGAGTGGGTAAACAAAATGTGGTGTATCCATACAATAGAATATAATTTGGTCATAAAATAAAAGAATGAAGGGGCTGGCCAGCTACTGTGTGATTCCGTTTACATGAAATGTCCAGAATAGGCAAATCTCTAGAGACAAAAGTAGATTAGTGGTTGCCAGGGGCTTTGGGGAAAGGTAGAGGGAGTCACTGCGAATGGGTATAGTGTTTCATTTTCGGGTGATGAAACTGTTCTGAAATTAGATAATGGTGATGGTTGCACAACTCTGTGACTATACTAAACCCATTGAATCGTACAGTTTCAAAGGGTGAATTTGTAGTGTGTGACTTATATGTCAATAAAGCTGTTTTCAAAGAAAGCATGGCTAGAGATGCCCTTCATACGGATAAAATGTTAAGCTCATCAATAACATACAACAATTCTAAATTTGTATGCACCTGTATAATAAATAATTTGGCTGGCCTTTGTCCCCAGTTGCTGGGACGTACCCTCTAAACCCTTAGGATCTCCTGAGTGAAAGAAGCGTCTTGGTTGTTCATGGTGAGCCCCTCAGGCTACACCTGATTGCTTATGCTACAGAGGTGACTTATGGTGGGTCCCTAGAGAGTTTATGATAATGAGATGACTCAGGATCTGATCATACCAGACAGACCAAGCAGGTGATTTGAAGGTTGGGACTTTGAGCCAGGTAATAGCAGTCTGTGGAGGGGAGGAAGGCTGGTGACTGAGTCACATGGTCAATGATTCAATCAATCATGCCTAGATAATAAAGCCCCAATGAAGTCCATGGACAGTGAAGCTTGGATGACATTCCCCTAGTTGGCAATACTCTGTGTATCGTCACACATATGGGTGCTGGGAGGGTAATGTGTCTTGACTCCATCGTGAGAGGACAATGAAAGCTCTGCATCTGGAACCCTCCCAGACCTCGACCTATGTGCCTCTCCCTTTGGCTGGTTCTGATTTATATCCTTTTGCTATAATAAAATTGTAATTTATAAATACAGTGCTTTTCTGAGTTCTGTGAGTTGTTCTAGTGAATTATTGAACCTCAGGGGTTAGTGGTCAGAAGTGGTCAGATGGTCAGAAGTGAGGGTGGCATCGGAACCCCTGAACTTGCAGCTTGAAGTGGAGTCTTGTGAAGAGTGTGCCCTTAAACTGTGAAGTTTGACCTAACTCTGGGTAGTTGGTGTCAGGAGTCTTTGCACCACCAAATAGTACGCGGGAATGCCTTTATGATCTCAGGGCAGGAAAAGTTTTCTTAGTAAGTACATAAAATCTACTGATCATAAAAGGAAAGCCTGATATGTTAGACCCTATTAAAATTAAGAACACATCTGTTCATCACCATTATGAGAACTCACTTTGTAACAGTTGGATCTTAAGTTAGCATGAGGGAAGCCATATTAGGGAAAGGAAACATCTTAGGGAAACATTGTAAATATATATGACCCTGACTCGCTAGTCTCTGTGAATATGTTCTAGCCCGCATGTAGCCTAAAGGATCAAGCACCTCTCGCTTTTGCTCTGCTAGTTTTACGACTCTTGCTTGCATATATTTCCCAGCTGCAATAAGACAATAACTTTATTCTCTGAGATCCCCAGGGACGTGATGACCTCCAGGAAGAAAATTCCTACATTGGTACCCATCACGAATGACAGAAGAAAGAGATAATGTGATGCCTTGAAGTGTGTCACACCAGACGGTCGACATTCTGAAACTTCCCTTGTTTGCCCATTTCCCCTATATATGTGTAAAAATGTCAGCCCTGCCCCAAATAATGAATACATTTGAAAATTAAATGACCAAATGACAAAATTTTTTTTAAAAATAATTCCCTCGAGGATTGGGAGAACATTGGATAGGGAACTTGAAAAAATTAATTCAACATAGCCCTACCTAAGAAATGTTAATAGAAGAAATGCTACAGCATTCTACAATCATATCAACGCCCTGATGACAATAGAGAGAATTAAAAAAGCAATGATCAATCAGGGTTTACTAGGAAAATTTTTGTCATGAATAACTACTTTCGACACTTTCTAAGTATTACAGTAAAATTCGACTTTAACACTGTAATGGGGTCAAAAGATTCAAGTGTTACGTAGCATCCTGTTACTGAAATGTTAACAAAAATAATTTTGAGTCAGGCTGGACTGTCACAAAAATCACAAATGATAGTTCCACTCATATTGTATATAAGCAATGAAATACTGCAAAGAGTCCCAAATCAGAACCCACCTTGAGAACTGTTTTATAAATTAGCCAATGATGGCCCCTGCGTATTAGCCCTGTGTGTTTACTTCTTCATAGCAGGCTGGGACTATCGCTGGTGCCAAACTCAAATCTTTACACATCCAATTGTTTGTATGTAGCCCAAATAAACACATTTCTAGTTGTTTAGAGCCTGCTTCTCTTTGTGTGTGTGTGTGGGGGAAGATTGTCCCTGAGCTAACATCTGTGCCAGTCCTCCTCTACTTTACGTGGGACACACCTCAGCATGGCTTGATGAGTGCTGCTAGGTCTGTGCCTCGGGTGTGAACCTGCAAACCCCGGGGCCATTGAACCAGAGTGTGCAAACGTAACCACTACACCACTGGGCCAGCCCCAAATGTACTTGGAAAGCATCTTATCTGAGTTCTGCTTTGTTTTGTTTTGTTTTTGAGGAAGATTGACCCCGAGCTAACTGCTGCCAATCCTCCTCTTTTCACTGAGGAAGACTGGCCCTGAGCTAACATCCGTGCCCATCTTCCCCTACTTTATATGTGGGACGCCTGCCACAGCATGGCTTGACAAGTGGTGCCATGTCCGCACCCGGGATCCGAACTGTCAAACCCTGGGCCGCCAAAGTGGAGTATGCAAACTTAACCAGTGTGCCCCCAGGCCGGCCCCTACTGTATTTATTGCCATGCACTTACAGTAAAAACAAATTTTAAAAAGTTAGAGTTCCACTTAAGAATGCACTTGAAGAAGCAGTAAAAATTATTAATTTTATTGCATCTCAACTCTTGAGTCTACGTCCTCACAACATTCTGTGGTAAAACTTATGCTTCCTTGTCAAGTAAGCAGTCAGCACGGCCACATACAAAGGTTGTCCGAAGGAATGCAGTTGCGTCATTTGGGTTGAGTTATGAGGTGAAGTAGGCATTTTCCCCCATAGAACGTCTCTTTCTCAAAAGACTGAGAAACAGTGGTTGCTCAGACCTATGTATTTGGCAGAACTTTTGGAAATGAGCAAAACAAGCCAGTCACGTCAAAGTAAATTACCGACAGCATCTGTTGCCAATGACAAAATTTATGCTTTCAAACAAGTAATGGAATTTTGGAGAATTCCTATAGTGGTAGGAAGTGAGAGCTGGACAGTTTCCCAATAGTTAAAGACTTAAAGACTTTAGAGACAGAACTTTTTTTGATGAGATGGGTGGTGATATTGACAAAAGTGATTTTTAAAACTATTTTAAAATCAAACGCGTCAATATTTGAAAGATCTGCAAAACTCAGTCCTTTAATATTTTCCAAATGAGCAATGCATAATTTCACAAAACCATGAATGGGTAAAAGACTCAAAATAGAAGGTAGATCATAGGGTTTTAAAGTAACAGAGCACAAAAAGTACTCCGATATGGTTTCACTGCAATAACGTTAAGCAACTATCACTTGTCGAACTTTTGTGCAGGATCAAAGGAGAATATTATCTGCAAAGTCTATTAAAGTAATCCTTTCTTTTCCACCTATAACTGTGGGAGGCTGGATTTTCTTCATTTCTTCAACCAAAACAATACATCACCATAGACAGAATGCAGAAGAAGATAGGAAAATTTAGCTATTTTTCTTATAAAAAGTCAGGAATCAAAGAGATTTGCAAAAATGTAAAACATTGCCGCCCTTCTCATTAAATTTGTTTTTGGAAATATAGTTTTCTCATGAAAGCTCATACCTATATTATCTTGTTATAGGTTTATTTACAAAATAGGTTAATAAAATTGTTCTTAAGTATTAATTCCTAAAAAGCAAATACAAGTTTCACAGGGCCACTCTAAGCGTAGTCCGTATAAAACCTTTAGACTGGAATTTAACTACTAAGGCTTAATTACTGACATTGCTCACGACCAAGTACACATCCCACGTGTCCTCCGATTTATCTGAATATCTTTGCAGAGGCAGCTATTCCCTCTCTTGAGGGCCCTGCTGCCAGGAGCCACGGGGCACCGCCCCCCTCCTCCTTCCTGCAGGAGCCACGGGGCACCGGCCCCCTCCTCCTTCCTGCAGGAGCCACGGGGCACCGGCCCCCTCCTCCTTCCTGCAGGACCCACGGGGCACCGGCCCCCTCCTCCTTCCTGCAGGACCCACGGGGCACCGGCGCCCTCCTCCTTCCTGCAGGACCCACGGGGCACCGCCTCCCTCCTCCTTCCTGCAGGAGCCACGGGGCACCGGCCCCCTCCTCCTTCCTGCAGGAGCCACGGGGCACCGGCCCCCTCCTCCTTCCTGCAGGAGCCACGGGGCACCGCCTCCCTCCTCCTTCCTGCAGGAGCCACGGGGCACCGGCCCCCTCCTCCTTCCTGCAGGACCCACGGGGCACCGGCCCCCTCCTCCTTCCTGCAGGACCCACGGGGCACCGGCGCCCTCCTCCTTCCTGCAGGACCCACGGGGCACCGCCTCCCTCCTCCTTCCTGCAGGAGCCACGGGGCACCGGCCCCCTCCTCCTTCCTGCAGGAGCCACGGGGCACCGCCTCCCTCCTCCTTCCTGCAGGAGCCACGGGGCACCGCCTCCCTCCTCCTTCCTGCAGGACCCACGGGGCACCGGCCCCCTCCTCCTTCCTGCAGGAGCCACGGGGCACCGCCTCCCTCCTCCTTCCTGCAGGAGCCACGGGGCACCGGCCCCCTCCTCCTTCCTGCAGGACCCACGGGGCACCGGCCCCCTCCTCCTTCCTGCAGGAGCCACGGGGCGCTGCCTCCCTCCTCCTTCCTGCAGTCTTTCTTGAGTCAGGCTGGGGAGGAAAGGATGCTGTGAAGCACCATCACTGCTAACGAGCCACCTTGCACACTGCGACGCCGTTAGGAAGACACTGCTATCGCCTCTTTCACAGATGAGCAAAGAGAGGCACAGGGACGTTAAGCGACTCGCCCAATGTTGTAGTGTCAGGACGTGGATGATGGGCGGGGAGATGAGCTGGGGAGCCCAGCGCCGGAGAGACTCAACCCGGGCCGCCCCCAAGCCGGGAACGCGAGACTCTCTCAAACGCGAGACGACCCCGCCTCAGTGACCTAGAACTGCCGTCCCTACACCTCAAACATCCGTTTGCCACTCCCCGCCCCCCCCCCACAACCCGACAACTGGGTTGTTGCTGCTTCCAGAGCACGTGGAGGAAGTTTGGATGGGTTGCGGGAGGAACAAGCGACAACCACCGCGAGGGAAAAGAACGTCACAACCTCTCCCACCTGGGCCGGAAGTGCCGGCTACGCCCAGGAGCTCTGGATCAAGGTTTCCCAGAATTCCTCAGCACGGCCCTGTGGGAACGGAAGTGCCTGAGACTGCGGGAGTTACTGGACTACACTTCCCAGAATGCCCTGCCCTCTTGGGGCAAAAGTGCTTGCCCCCGCAGGAAGCCCTCGGCTACCCTTGCTACAAAGCCCTAGGAAACATGGATTGCTACACTAAGTACCTGGATCAAATTTCCCAGAGTCCTGGAGGGGAAAATATTCCATAGACAGAGTGTTGTGGAGCCAAAATGCTCCAAAAAAACCAGACTTCTGGTGGACTGAGCACCACTGACAGCTTGCCTGGCCCAGAAACTTCTTCCACTACGTGGGTCTTCTAGACTAGCTTCCAGGATGTGCTGCATGCTTCCCGCCAGGCAGCCCTTTGGTGTTTTGAGTAATCGGGTTGAGTTTGGATGAATTCTGTGCCGCTGGTCAAGCCCAGTCTTCCTCCTTTTTTTCTGGTTAACCTACAAAAACAAACTTGTTTAAGAGGCAAAGCGCTTATTTGTGGTCAAAGAATTGCAATTCCAGGAGCACAGAGTCAGGTAGAAACGCAAATAGTGTCTGAATTACAGAAGAGGGGCCCAGGGTTTCTGTGAGGAAAAGCGAGGATGAGGTGAGCTGTGTTACAGAAGAGTTCATCGGTGCGGGGTTGAGGTGAGGCTAGGTTTGCCCTTCGTAGATTGGCTTGAGATTCCGTCATCAGGCAAAAGTCTAGGCTTGTACCCCACTGATGGGTTAGTGATTCAGTCATCAGCAAAGTCCAGTTTCATCAGTCCTTACAGACAGGATATTCTTGTCCTTACTGACTTCTTGGAATGCTGGTGGTTTGGTCCAGTTTGGAGAATAAAGAAATTAAGACGTGCAAGGCAATTCCTCTGAAATGGCTGCTCTGGCTCTATTTTAATATGGCTCCACTCACATCATCTTTTACATTTTTTTCTCACTTTTTTTTTCTTACACATGTAACTATACTAATAAGCAATTGTCAAGAAAATATCTCATAAAGGAGAGAAAAATGAAGCTTGGAATACGGAAAGAAAATAAAAACCATCATAGAGTGGAAGTGATGTGTGGGTTAGAAATGGAGATCTTGAAAGAGGATTGGCCTGAACTGCATGGGACAAGAAATTTAAGGACCACAAGACGTCAGTCTTACCTTGACTGGACTGCCTCCTTTGTTCCATGTGTACCTGGATGCATCTAGAACAGTGTCAGCTGGCATGAGCTGTTGATTCCAAGGTACCAAGAAATCACAGAAAGGCAAGTGCTGATCAGATCATAATGCAGAAGCAGCAAAAGCTTCCTGCATTTCCTTGGTTGTAATTGCTCACTTAAAAAAAATGTGGTCTCTCAGTGAATAAAAGCTGCACTGGCAGGGAAGTGGAGAAAATATTGCAATGTTGAAGGGGGTAAATCCTATATAAAATCTTGGAAATGTTTCTTCTATGAGTTCATCTTCAGCTGTCACAGTACCTACTTCCAATCTGCTCTTGATATCAAATCCAATAAATCAATCACGTGCCTTTTTCCATAAGCCAGTTGAAATCAGAGAGGCCATAATTTATTCTGTGAGATATGGGCTCAAGTCCAAAAAATTGTAGAATAACCACTACCACAAACAAAATGCAAACAAAAAAAACCCCTCCCCCAGAATAAGAAAGTTGTCCTGCCTACTTTTCTCTTGAGCAAGAATGAAATATTCTATTACGAAAGCTTTAAAAACACACACACTGGAGAAAAGAGTTAGACATCCATAAACTCAGCTTCCAGATTCAACAATTATTGGCATGTCGCCCCACTTATTTCATCCAACTTTATTTTCTTCCTTTTTTATTACTGAAATAAATACAAATCCATGACATCTTGTCACTTCTCCCCAAAATATTTTCCTATATTTCTCAAAAGCATAAGAACATTTATTTGCACCACCACAATACCATTATCATACTGAACAAAATGAACAATACTTTCTTAATATTAATTTACTCCATCCTTATTTGAAGTTCCAAATTCTCTCAAAAGTCTTTTAGACTTGGTTTGTTTGAATCAATAGCAAAACATGTCCATTCGTTGCGTGATTACTGCATAACTCTTGTGAGTCTGCTGTAATCTAGAACCAGCCTCTTTCCCTCTTTTAGTCATCCCCTTGATCTGCTGGAAGAAACAGTATCAGTAGTAGGATTCCTATGTACAGGATTTGTCTGACAGCTTCCTGGACCTGTCTTGACTTTTTCCTCAACTGCTGTTTTATGTGGAGGTCTCCAAAGAAACGCACACTGAGACCAAGAGTGGAAAGCAAAGTAGACATTCAGCCCGGCTCCAAGTCATCTCTGTCCCCGAGAGTGTATGAAGGCGATCCTGAATTGCTGCTGGCCTTGCAGCCAACTGGCAGAAGCAAATATAACTTTCTGTGGAGGAAAGACATTATCATCCCTGGCTACAAAATATTACTACATTAAAAATTACATAAATAATGAGCAAGGAAGGCAAAAACACTATGCTAGGACTACTGAGGGATACAGCATAATGATAAAAAGATTAAGTTCTCCAAGAACATAAAGCAAATATATATATACACATACGCATGTAATATATATCTTCAAATATATTTTCTAAAAATTGGCAGAACTACAAGGAGAAATACTCCCTGATTACCTAATAGAATACACACATGCAGAAAAACAGTAAAAAAACAATAAATATAAGGAAGATTTGACCCTATCAGGAAATCTGATCTAATAATTATATGTAGAATACACATCTGAGGACACAGGGAATGTTTACAAAATTTGATCATATGCTGAACCATAAAGCAATAACAGCAAAGTTCAAAACATTTTAATAATAGAAAGTATATTCTCTGACCAAAATGCAACTAAGCTAGAAATCAGTAATGAAATCCTTACTAGATAATTGTAGTACGTCTGTAAATTAAGAAAATCAATCTTAACCATGGATTCTTGATCCGTGAGAGCTCAATGGATGGGCTCAGTGGAATCTGGAATATATTTTATACTGAATGGTAATAAAAATAACACATTTCAACATTTATGAGATGCGACCAAAGGCATACTTCAAGGGAAATAAAAATCATTAAATACATGTATTGGAAAAATAAATGCTGAAAACCAGTAAGGGACACATCCATCTCAAGAAGTTTAAAAAGGATAGTGGTGGATTTCCAATTCCGAACAAGATGGACTAAGCACAGTCTACCCTATTCCTCCTGCTATTTACAAATAAAACCCCTACACACGCACGTGCGTACACACACACACACACACAAATAGGAAAACTAATAAAAGTCTGAATGGAGGGAGGAAGATGGCAGACTGACTAGGGACATTGGGACTTGAGGAATAATCTGAAGGTGAGTTCCTTGGTGTGGGTGTTTGTGTGCCTTTCAGGGCAGGACCATTTTGACTAAATACATCCTCTTTCAGGTAATACCACAAAAAAGCCACACTCCTTCCCCTCGTCACTCAGCCCTGACGTCCAGGAGACTGTGGGCAGAGCCCTGTTGCCCATTCCTGCCTTGCACTCATGAGAGGCCCCCTCCTCCCTCCCTTCCAGGAGCTTTGGAGACTGTGAAGTGGACCCCTGTTTGATACCAGCTCAACACAAGCTTGACATAAGGGAAGCCATTTTTGTAGAAAGGGAGCCATATTGTAACTATGGATAACCTCTAAGTAGTTAACCCAGCTGGATGTGCTCTGGCTTGCATGTAGCCTAGGTAATAAATAACTGAAACATAAAGAAAACTGCAAGCATTATGACTTATGACCCCTGCTTAGCTTTATACCTCCCAGCTGTGATAAGACGGTAACTGCGTTCTGTTGAGTTCCCTAGAAATGTAGTAACCCCCAGTCTATGGCACTAGATGCACAACCTTCTGGACCCTCTCCTCCAACAACCCCCAGAGAGAGATTCTATAGTGGCATACGTCATCAGTGACAGCTGAAGGGTCTGATGTGGCGTCCCCTCAATGTATAGCGCCAGAAGGTGTGGCGACCCCAGTCGGCAGTACCATATGGTCAACATTCTGGACCCCCTCCCCTATAGCCCACTAGCCCTGTATAATTGCTTCAAGATTTTGTATTTTCTTTAAGATGGTTCTCTAGGACATGAGTCCACCATCTTACGATTAGCTGGCTCTTCACATAATAAAAGTCCTTTCTCTACTACCATGTTGCCTCTTGACGTATTGGCTTTTGTCTTGCAGAGAGCAGATGGTGTCCTTTGCGCGGGGACATGTTGACCATCCTGGTCCCCTGCACTGAATGAATGTCAGCAAAGAGGCAACAACCTACCCCATGCTAGAGAGTGGGAGAAGGATTTCAGAGAGGAGGGAGCTGGAAAAGGAACTTAAAGTACCTCAGCAAAAATAAATAAACAAAATTTTTAAAATTAAGGGATAAATTAAGCAAATGTGGCAAAACCTTTATTGTTGTGGAATCTGATGGGAACGGGGAAGTCCGTTTTACTACTCTCTTTGAGTGTTTGAAAATTTGACAGCACAAGCTCAAAAGTAATCATAGCCAAATCAGTTCTACAGCCTGAGGAGACGCTTTAAGTTACCTGAAGTCTTAAATCTCGGCTTTCAAAAGTCTCCACCCCAAATTCAATACTCGGGTTGCCCATTTGGGCTGCATTTAAGGCATGCTGTCTAGCTTGGAGAAGAAGCTCAAGTTACTAAGTTATTAACTCCCTAGAAATGTGAGTCACAGCGACGAGAGAGTGTGAACTGTACTCAATGCACTAAGTGCACCTATTTAATTCTTTCTTTTTTTATTTTTTTTTAGCCAAGTGTGGCAGAGATTGGCTGGCTGCTCTTCAAACCCACTTCTTCCTTTGGGGCTGGACTCCAGTGCCAAGCTCCTCTTACTGTTAGGTGTGGCCACCTGACTGGGTTCAGGCCCATGGAACGTGGAGGGAGGGCTTGGGCACAATTTGCAAGCCTGGCCCAGGGAAACGTCCAATATTTGATCCTCTTGCCTTTCCCTTTTTGCCAGTGGAATGGGAAGGACACTGAGGAGGCCAGAGCCACAGGGTGGACGGAGCCTGGGTCCCTGACTGATCATGTGGAAGCTGCCATTAACCGGGAGCTCCCCACTGGACAATGAGCCACAAATCAAGTTCTGTTGTGTTAAACCCCTGAGATGTGGGGGTTGATTTACAGCACTTGGCTTCTCTCCAGTAATACAGCAGATAAAAAAGGAGGGTGGCTTTTTGTTTGCTTTTGCTTTTAATTTTATTTTTGGAAGATGACCAGAGGTAGGAAAGGGCTAGATCATGAGGGTGGCAGAGGCCATGCTAAGAGAGCAAGGACTTTCAGTGACTCTTAATCTTTCGGGGAGTTTGGAGTCAAAGACCCCTTTCTGGCAGCTGATGAAAGTTATATATCCTCTCCATCCCCAAATACACATAGTCAAAGAATTTTACAGATCATTTCAGAAGACTCTCTGACTCTCTGAACCCCATACGTGGAGATTTAGATGGTCCTTGGGCTCCAGATGAAGAAATGCTTTGCGTGATGGGGAACCACTTTAGTTGAGGTATAACTGACATATAATATTAGTTTCAAGCGTACGACATGATGATTTGATATTTGTATATATTGCAAAATGATCACCACAATAAGTCTAGATAACATCCATTAATTTTAGTTATTGTATTTTTTGGTCCCAGGGTTTCTATGAGTCCAAATTCTCTGGTGAAACTTTCCCTCTGTTTTCTTAATGGTTTAATCAATATTATTTTAAAGTCTGTCAGATAACTCTGGTATGTACTTCATCCCGGGTCTGTTTTTGTTCCCTTTGGTCCTGATTTCTAGCAAACCTGATAATTTCTGAATGTCAGATATTATATATGAAAAATTGTGAAGGTTCTGGATGATTTTATCGTGTTCCATAAAGGATTTAACTTTCTGGGGGCAGGCAGGTAGAGTAAGGCGGACCACCTTTATCTGAGGGAGGATGGCTAGCCATTGTTCACGAGGATGTGGGAAATGTGGATGCTCTTATATACTTCTCGGAAGGGAAGTGTTCAGTAAACATCAAATTTAAAATACATTTCATTCTGAAAATTTCTCCTACAGAAATGGGAAGAAAATAATGAATATCGGCTCTGTAAGTCATCCCCTCTCTCCCTGGAGATGTCTAAGGAGGGTGACATCAGTGAGACGACCATATAAACATGCTGACAGTATCTGCTGGCATGAAGATAATCAAGAAATTCTAACTTAAAAATGGGCTTTTAACTGAGTATATCTAGTTTGGCCAAATTGGCAACTGCAATTAAACTTGGAATTTACATATATATGGAATATGGTTTGCTGGGGCCATAAAGTCGGTCACGCGATCTCTTTATCCTTACACGAATGACTAATCAAATACAAAATCTAAGAGTTCCAGAACCAAATAGCTTCCTCTGAGGCGACAGGCACCCCACACACTGTTGATGTCCTTCTGTCCCTCTGAAGCCAAAATGCTTCCCAGTGCATAATTACGAAGCTTTGTTTCATCACTTCAGGCCTCTCAAAAAAGGAATGCTACATCTGGGCCTGATTGGGACAATATTGACACACATTTTTAACCTTCATCTGTAATTCCCAAAAAAGCATTCCAGGGCAGGAAATGGGACAGGGAGCAAGGTGTGTTTTTAATGGTTTTGAGGCCCTCATGAAAGGAAAGCTACACCTGTGTATAATTTTTGTTTATATCCTTTGAATCATTAATAATATATGTTCCATAAGAATTATGATTCATGGGAGTCTACGATAATTGATTACTTTGTGTGTTACCACAGGAGTTAACAGGAGAATTGAGAGAATATAAATTTCATGGTTCTCAATTTTTCATTGACTTTTTAGGAGAGTGAAGACCGTTAGCAGGAAGTAAGTAAAAATTAATACATAAACATAGCAGAATGCTCTGCAGCCATTAAAAGGATGTAGCAGATGAATTTGTTGATAGGGTAAATGTTTTTAACATATTGATGAGTAAAATCAAAAGTTAGCAAATACTGAGAATGTAGTAGGTGTAATCACCTACTACAAAAAAAAAAGTAGGTGTAATCCTACTTTTGAAAAATATTACACAGCGGTATTTGGCTACGGAACATGAGGCATAGGAGACCAAAGTATTCACAGTATGGATCTGAGTGGTGAGTTTTAATTTTCAAAGATTTTCACTTACACATTGAGTTTTTCTGTACAATTTTATTTGCAATGTTCATGCATTAATTTCAAGTCAGTTTCCTGGGGTGTAAATGACATAGGGTAATATTCACTCTTTTTAGTGTGCAGTTTTATGGATTCTAACATATACACTGCCAAAATCAAGATACAGAACACTTCCACCACGCCACAATGTTCTCTCACGCCCTTTGTGATCACTCTCTCCGCTATCCCCAGGCAAACAGTGACCTGTTACCTGCCCCTGTAATTTTGCCTTTTCTAGAATGTCTTATAAATGGAATCACACAGCACGCAGCCTTGTGAGTCTGGCCTCTTTCCCTGAACACAGTGCATTTTGAGATTCATTCATGTCGTTATATCAGTAGTTTCTTCTTTTATTGCTGAGCGGTACTCCATCGTATGGACATAACATGGCTTGTTTTTCCATTCTCCAGTTAAAAGACATTTGGGTTATTGTGAAGTGTTGCAATTTTAATAATGCTGCTATGAACTTCTGGATACGGGTCTTTGCATAAACCTGTTTCCATGGGATTGCTGTGATGTATGCTATGTGTATGGTCTTTATAAGAAACTGCCACATCGTGTTTCAGAGCGGCCGTAGTACTTGGCATTTTTACAGCTAGGTCTGAGAGCTCCAGCTGTTCCCCACCCTTTTCTGCACTTGGTATTGTCCAGTTTTTCATGTGAGTCATTCTAATAGGTGTGTAGTTCTATTTCACTGTGGTTTTAATTTGAATTTCCCTGATGACAGGTGATGTTGATCACAATATCACGTGCTTATTTGACATCCATATATGTTCTTTGGCAAAGTGCCTCTTCAAAACTTTCGCCTATTTTTTTTTTTTTAAATGGGTTGTTTTCTTAGTATTGAATTTTGGAAGTTCTTTATATATTCTGAATACGAGTCCTTTATAACAGATGTTTTGCAAATATTTTCTCCCAGTCTGTAGCTTCTCTTTCTATTTTCATGTGTCTTTTGAAAAGCAGAAGTTTTACATTTTGGTGAAGTCCAATTTATCAAATTTTCTTATATGGATCATACTAAGAACTCCTTGCCTAAGGCAAGGTCACAAAACTATCCCATGTTTTCTTCTAGAACTCTTACTGTTTAGGATTTACACTTAGGTCTACGACCCATTTTGAGTTAATTTTTTGTATGGTGTGATCTGTAGGTTGTGATTTATTTCTGTGCACATGGATATTTCTTTTTTTTTTTTTTGAGGAAGATTAGCCCTGAGCTAACATCTGCTGCCAATCCCCCTCCTTTTGCTGAGGAAGACTGGCCCTGAGCTACCATCCATGCCCATCTCCCTCGACGTTATATGTAGGACGCCTACCACAGCATGGCATGCCAAGCGGTGCCATGTTCGCACCCGGGATCCGAACCGGCGAACCCTGGGCCGCTGAAGCAGAACGTGCACACTTAACTGCTGCACCATGGGGCTGGCCCCAGACATGGATATTTAATTATTCCTGCACACTTTGTGGAAAGGTTATCTCTCCCACTGAATTGCTTTGGCACCTTTGTCAAGAATCAGTTGACCAGGGGCCTGGCCCCATGGCCGGGTGATTAAGTTCACGCGCTCAGCTTCACTGGCCTGGGGTATGCCAGTTCGGATCCTGGGTGCAGACCTACACACTGCTCATCAGGCCATGCTGTGGTGGCGTCCCACATAAAGGAACTACAGTGACCTACAACCAGGACATACAACTATGTACTGGGGCTTTGCAGAGAAAATGCACTTGAAACGAATGTGTATTCAACCACTGTTGTTCTGTAAATTGCAAATAAGTCAAGTTGGGTGATGGTGTTGTTCCAGTCTTCTATTTTCTTTTTGATTTTCTGTCATCTTGTTGGATCAATTACGAAGAGAGCTACTGAGTTCTCCAACTATACTTGTGACTTTCCAGCAGTTTTTGCTTCATGAATCCTGAAGCTCCATTGTTAGGTGTGTACACATTTAGGATCGCGTGTCTTCCTGGTGTACCCCTGGTAATATTCCTTCTATGAATTCTTTGCTGATACTAATATAGATAGGCCAGCTTTCTTTTGACCAGTTTTAGCATAGCATACTTTTTTCCATCCTTAGTCTTCTAACCTACTTGCCTCTTTATATTTAAAAAGGGTTTCTTGTAGAAAACATATGGCATATACAGTCATGTGCTGCATAGTGATATTTCGGTCAACAATAAACCACATATATGACAGTGGTTCCCTAAGACTGGTACCATAGAGCCTAGGTGTGTAGTAGGCTATACCATCTAGGTTTGTGTAAGTGCACTCTGATGTCTGCATAACAACGAAATCGCCTAATGATGCATTTCTCAGACTGTATCCCTGTTGTTAAGCAACACATGACTGTAGTTGGATCTTCCCTTGTTATCCAATCTCACAATCTCTGTTTTAAGTGATGTGCTCAGAACATTTACATTTAATGTAATTAGTTATCACTGGATTTGAACCCGCCATCACGTTTACTGTTTCCTATTTGTACCATGTGTTATTTGTTCAATTTTGGGGTTTTTTTGAAGAAGAAGATTGGCCCTGAGCTAACACCTGTTGCCAATCTTCCTCTTCCAACCCCACCAAAGCCCCAGGACATAGTTGCATATTCTAGTTCTAGGTCCGTCTAGTTCTTCTGTGTGGGATGCCACCACAGCATGGCTTGTGTAGGTCTGCACCTGGGATCTGAACTGGCGAACCCTGGGCCACCAAAGCAGAGCGTGCAAACCTTAACCACTACACCACCAGGCTGGCCCCATCCTGTCTGCTTTTGAATTGAGTAATTTTTATGATTCCATTTTATCTTCACTACTGGCTTATTAGTTATATCCCACTTAAATTTTTTAAATGGTTGCCCTAGGGTTTATAATATGTGTCTATAATTTTTCAGTCTACCTTCTAATAATATTAGGCCAATTCTTGTAGTGTATGACAGCATACTTCCAATTTCTCTCTGTCCTGTTAGAGCTCTTGTTACATTTTACTTTTATATATGCTATAAACTCACAAAACCTGGCTCCTATTTTTACTTTAGTGAGTTCTATTTTCAAGTGATTATTTTAAATTTACCTCCATTTTAACCATTTTCAAAGTTCTTTCTTTTAGTAGATCCAAGTCTATTTTTGGTATGATATTCTTTCTGCCTGTAGAAATTCCTTTAATATTTCTTGTATGCAGATCTTCTGGTGGTGAATCCTATTAGCCTTTCTTCACCTGAAGATGTCTTTATTTTGTATACTTTTTTGAAAGATTTTTTTCATTGTGCTTGGAATTTTCTTAATGAGGAATATTGGCCCTGAGCTAACATCTGTTGCCAATCTTCCTCTTTTTGCTTGAGGAAAATTGGCACTGAGCTAACATCTGTGACAATCTTCCTCTATTTTATGTGGGGTGCTGTGACAGCATGGCTTGACAAGTGGTGGTAGGTCCATGCCTGGGATCCAAACCTGTGAACCCTGGGCCGCTGAAATGGAGTGCGGGAACTTAACCACTATGCCACTGGGCCAGTCCATCATTGTCTTGGAATTTTTTATTAACGGCATTTTGTTTCAGAACGTTAAAAGATGTCACTCCATTGTCTTCTGGCTTGCATGTTTTTTATCGTCTTTTTCTCATCTCTGTTCCCTGTAGGCATCATATCCTTTTTCTCTGTCTGCCATCGATAGTTCCTCTGCACTGTTCATTTTCAGCTGTTTGGCAATAATGTGTGGTTTTTGTTTTTATTTTCGTTTTTTTAGATCCTGCTTAGGGATTCTGACGTTCTTGGATCTGGGTGAGGTCTTTTGTTATTTCTGGAAAATTCTCAGCCATTATCATTATTTGTCTTCTCATTTTCTCTCCTCTCCCCCTGGATTTCCAGTTATACATATATTCGACCATAAAAAGTTTCCTCACAGTTCTTGGATACTCTGTTTTCTTCACACTCTTTTTGTGTTTCAGTTTGTGATTCTGATTGACCTATATCCAAGTTCTCTGCCACTTTTCTCAGCTGTGTTGAGCCTGCTTATGAGTTCCCCAAAAGCATCGTTTGTGATAAATTTTACTTTCTAGCATTTCCCATTTGATTCTTTATTAATTTCCACTGAAACTCCCCCATCTGTTCACGTATATTGTCTGCCCTTTTCAAGAGAGCATTTAACACATCAATCGGTCATATAAAATTCTCTGATATTTCCAAAATATGGTCATTTCTAAGTGTGGTTTTATTCATTAGTCAGCTGTCTCTTGGCAGAGGGTTGTTTGTTCTTTTTTTTAATCTTGTAATTTTTTATTGAATGTCAGATAACATGTGTCAAACAGTGGAGAGTGAAATAAATAGCATTTTTGCCTGGAACCGGGCACACCTGTTCTGTTAGGATGTTGGAGTTGGGGGAGGGTGTTGAATCCACCTGGTCAGGAGTTGGATTCTGTTGTTACAATAGTTATCTTCAGGGCACCACTTGAAATTTTTCTAATGTTACCTTGTGCTTGGGGTCCGGGCTGAAGTGCTGGGGGGTGTTTCTCAATGTCCCTACTACACCCTCAGCTTCTGGCATCCCTGTGCACCTGTGCCACAGAAGGATTCTCTTGCACAGAAATGCAAGAAATGCATTCCACGTTCTTGCTGTTTTCCCAATGCAGCCTGCTATTGCTTGTCACTAGGAGCAAGCTAGCCTATTTATGGGACCAGGGATGTTCTTAATTGCTTTGGTTCAGTCTCAGTCTTGAGTGAGGACTGTAGAGGTCAGAGATCTTACGCATTCTGGGGAGCTAGGACTACACAGCATTAAAAACAGCAGCTCTCTTTCATCGGCTATAACCAAAAAAGCAGGTGATACTGCCACCGTGTGAGCAACCTGAGGACAAGGGTTCACACAAATGGACAGAGGCGAGAGAATTAAAGAAAAGCAATATAAAGTCCCCTTGACCGACTCAGACCCAAGTCTTACCCTGTCTGTTATCTTTTCATTTATGTGAACTGAGAAAAATTTTTGGTTTCAGCGACTCTGAATTACATTTTCTCTTACTTATAACTAAAAGCATCCTAACTGATAAAGCCACCATGAGCCCTCATGATCTTCCTTTGGAAGTGACGATAGTAAAGAAATACATTCGAAGTCCTGGATTTCTGATGATACTGTGTAACTTGAATTAGCACCCTGAAAGCCAGGCTAAGCGAGTGCCTTGGTCACCACCCATCCATCCAACAGGGGGAAGTCTAACCGAACAACTACGATGTGCCAGTTTATGGTACTCTTGAATTGCACTAGCACATTCTAGGCTGCAAGGGCTTTGAGACCTAAAGACATTTCACAGAACGATAAAGTTGCTGACACTTTACCTATATCCTCAAAAATCTAGAGAATTTTGAAAATTAACTTCAGGGGTTTTATTCTTTAATTTTGGCCATAATGCCATCTAGTGAAATGGAGCAATCATATTATGAGTTTTTACCTCTAAGAGATAATATCTCAGCAGTTTATTACTTTAGTAAAATTGGTAAATGTTAACTGTACATTTTTTAAAACTTAAGTACACAAAAGAAAAAAGACTAAGCCAAAGTTTTCCAGAGAAAACCACTGTACACATGATGGTGAGCGATCTTTCATACATTATCTATTGAGTACGCATTTGAACACACAGGTATACAGACGTTAACTTAGTATTAGGAAGGTACAGCCCACATTTTCACTAAACAATGTTTCCTTTCCTGTCATTTTAGGTCAATTCCATACTTTCTGTAGCTCCATATTATAGGAACATAGAGAAATTTATCCAAACTCTTATCTATTTCCAGTTGAAAAATACTGGACTACCTCGTAGTACACACGCTTTCTCACTGTTAAAATTGCTTTATCATAAATTATTATCCCATGATTTCCAGATGGGTAAGCACAACTTACATTTTCATGTATATTCTATCACTCTTCTCTAAGAAGGTTGTATTTTTCACTCCCACCAACAAAATGCATTGTTCTTTTTTATTTATTGGCAACAGATGTTGCCAATCTTCCTCTTTTTCTTTTTCCTCCTCAAAGCCCCAGTGCATAGTTGCATATCCTAGTTGTAGGTCATTCTGGTTCTTCTGTGTGGGACGCCTCCACAGCACGGCTTGATGAGCGGTATGTAGGTCCACACCCGGGACCCAAACCTGCGAACCCTGGGCTGCTGAAGTGGAGTATGCAAACTTAACCACTACACCACCAGGCCAGCCCCCACGCATTGTTCTTGAAGATAAAGACAACCAAGGATAAGAAAATCCTATTCTAATAATCAGTACATTTGATAAAATGTTTAGAAAAAGTCAAGAGTTGTCCTTTCCTTGTGTGAATGGGAGAAGTGTGGGGACAGAGAACTTGACAAAATTAAAGTCCTCTAAACTTGTCACACATCCTGTCTGAGGAGGTTAGACTTGAACAAAGGCTCTAACTCCCAGAAATCAGTCGGATCAAAAGGACTTTGATGGAAACAGGGAGACTAAAAAACCAAGCATTGTAATTTTGACATTTATTAAGAAAGTACTTCTCATTAGCAACCATTTCTGACTCTTTCCAAATATTACAGTAAAACTCTGCTTTACCACACAGGGCAGGGATAAAAATTCAATTATGAAAAATGCAGTGTTCCATTTTTGTAAAGTTAACCAAAAACATTGTTTATCAGTTTGTACTGTCATTTAAAGTGCACATACATGCACACAAACACACACACAAAGCTAAACTTAAACTGATAGTATACTGTATAGAAAGAGACCAAATGGTGAGAAATTCAGCTCATCCTTGCTTAAGAAGGGACAAAGGATGGGAACCAATCCCAACAGGGTCACAACCAAATTCATGTAATTTCAGACTGCAACCTTGCTTGATGTTCGACATTTCAAATACTATTTATCTACTTGAAGTACTTATATTAAGGCTACTTGCAGGATTCCCACCCCCCGCCCCCCCGCACCCCAAACACATTTTTAAATTATTTTGGGCGGGAGGGAAATGAGCTTAATAAAATTTTCAAACATGATACCTTTACAGGCTTTTACTCATTTAGCACAAGTACGGAGCACCTACCCTGAGGTATGGAATGTCACGGTTCTGTAGACTTAGCAGTGAAGGAAGCCCCTGCTCTCGTTAAGTGTACGTTCTAGCGGACGTGGATGTGCACAGGCTCGCGCGTCCTGACCATAGTCTTATCTTCTATGAGCCCTAGTGCAGCGACCAGCTAGAGTCACGTGCAATGACTGAGGTTCGAGTTCTGGCAGAACCCCTCTCGTTAGATGTCTCTGCTGTGTAGTCTCCTGACCATTGTGAACATCGAGGACGGGCAGAAACATGGCATTTTCATTAAAGAAATTATTTTTCTACTCTAAGAACTCTAGTGAATGGAAAATTTCAGCTCCCATTTGAGGACTTCACAGCGAAACGGAACAGCACTTCACAGAACTTCATGTCTGTAAGGGTTCTCAGATGAAGGATAGCCCTTGCCATCCTCTTCGCTTTTATAGAACTTAGCATCACTGTGCACTCTCTGATGAATCAGAAGACCTGAGCTCCAACGGAAACCCTTCCCACACGCATCGCATTTGTAGGGTTTCTCTCCTGTGTGGACTCTCTGATGGGCCTGAAGGTTTGATCTCTGGCTGAAGCCCTTTCCGCACACCTCACACTTGTAGGGTTTCTCTCCAGTGTGGACTCTGTGATGGGCTTGAAGACTGGAAAACCCACTGAACCCCTTCCCACATTGTTCACATTTATAGGGCCTCCCCTCTGCATGGACCCTCTGATGAGCTTGAAGGCGTGAACTCTCACTGAAGCCCTTTGTGCACACCTCACACTTGTAGGGTTTCCCTCCCGTGTGGACCCTCCGATGTGCTTCGAGGCGTGAACTCTGGCTGAAGCCCTTCCCACACATCTCACATTTGTATGGTTTCACTCTAGTGTGGACCCTCTGATGACCCTGAAGGTATGCCCTCTGACTGAAGCCCTTCCCACAGACCTCACATATGTAGGGTCTCTCTCCAGTGTGGACACTCTGATGACTCTGAAGGTACGATCTCTGGCTGAAGCTCTTCCCGCACTCGTCACACTGGTAGGGCTTCTCTCCTGTGTGGACTCTCTGATGGGCCAGAAGCGTTGAGGCCTTACTGAAGCCCTTCCCACATTCTCCACATTTATAGGGTTTCTCTCCAGTGTGGACTCTCTGATGAATTTGAAGATTAAAGCTCCAACTGAAGCCCTTCCCACACTCCTCACATTTGAATGGCTTTTCTCCAGTGTGGACTCTCTGGTGGCCCTGAAGGTGGGAACTCCGACTGAAGCCCTTGCCACACTCCTCACACTTGTAGGGTTTCTCTCCAGTGTGGACTCTCTGGTGGCCTTGAAGGTATGAATTGCGACTGAAGCCCTTCCCACACTCCTCACATTTGTAGGGTTTCTCTCCAGTGTGGACCCTCTGATGGGCTTGAAGGTATGAGCTCCGACTGAAGCCCTTATCACACTCTTCACATTTATAAGGTTTCTCTCCCGTGTGGACCCTCTGGTGAACAGTAAGAACTGATCTATGACTGAAGCCTTTACCACAGGCATTGCATTTGTACGGCTTCTCTCCACCGTGGACTCTCTGATGATCTTTAAGTTTTGAACTCCAATTGAAGCCATTCCTAAACTCCTTATAAGGTTTCTCTGCAAGGTGAATTTTCTGATGGCCTTGAAGATAGGCATTTTGGCTGAATTTGTTACCACAAACATAATATTTATATGGTTCTTCCCTGGTGTGGACTATCTGAAGGTCCTGAAGACGTGAGGCCAGACTGAAGCCATTCCCACACTCCTCAGAATTATAGGGAATCTCTTCCATGTGAACTCTATGCTGAAGGTTAAGATTTGAGGCACAAATGAAACCCTTCTCACACTCCACACCTGTGTATAGTTTCTCTTCAGCGTGCATTCTCTGATGGACTTGAAGACAGGAACTCTCATTAAAGACAGTCCCATTCTCCTCATATTCGTGGGGTTCCCCCCCAGTACGGACCCTAAAAATACTATTAAGGTCTAAGCTATGACTGAAGGCTTTCTCATAAATGGTGCGTCTGTAGGATGTCTCTCCTGTGTGAAGTTCGTAAGTGTCGAGAGGCGAGCACTGACTGAAGTCCTCACCATATTCACATTTACATGGCTTCTCCTCTGTATGGACTCTCCGATGGGATTGGAGATGCGAACTCTCAGAGACACAGCCATCTCCTCTAGGAACACTTTGATGAATACGAAGGACTGAACTATAACTACAGCCCTTTCCACGTGGACTGTATGTGTGGGGCTTCCCTTCTGAGGGGAACTGCTGATGGATTTCAGAGCTGGCGTCATCACTGAAGGATTCTCTGTACTCATTAGGGGGATAGGGTTTTTGCCCTGTTTGAAGAAAGTCTTGATTGCGCAATGAAACCTTCATGATGTCTTCTCCACAGTCGTGGCAGCTGTAGTTTTTCTCTGTTCGGTGTAGTCTCAGATTATCATTGTGATGTGACATCCAACTGACGCTGTCACACTTACAGAAATTATTTTTCCTGGAAATTTGCTGACATCTACACTGATAATTACATGACTCTGTCAGATATGTTTTCCTCCAAGAATGCTGGGCTCTCCAAGATGGAAAGTCTTGGTTTGTTATGTAAGTGGAACCATCCTCTGCATGAGTCAATACATAGTTCTCATCTTCAGGAATCTGAATGGGTATTTCTGCCCAAACCTGGCAGGCGGAATCACCTTGTTTTGGCACCTGAGAAATATTCCCTTGAAAATTGTTCATGGAATCTTGACACCTCATTAACCCGCCTGCACCTTGCTGCCAGTTCTGCCAGGAGGAAAGCTCTTTGGGGGAAGGGCAGCTTAATCCCACTTCTCGAATACTCTCCATATGATGTTCATTCTTGGTTCCTATAAGGATAAAGAGAATTTAGACATATGTGCAAGTGAAGGCTTTTATTCAGAGACTTCACGATTTTGCACTTAGGTCATGACATAAAACTTAATGAACTAGAGGAAGATTTATGTTACTATTTCTAAGAGTACTTAGAAATGGCTCTTCTTTGGCTACACCAGGAATATTAGTTGGCTCCACATAATTCAGGCTATCTATATGCCTTAAAATCAGGGCTTTGCAACACAACCTGGACATCAAACATGATGGCCCTGTTCAAAGGGCCTAGTGAAACCACACACAGGTTATCACGGGTTCATCATAGGTTGCCTGGAGATCCCAAAAATAAAACAAAAGGGGAGAGTCTCAAATTGGAAAGAACATAATTTCAAGTGGACAAATGCTTTATGTCCTGGTAGCTTTTCTTTTTTCTCCAGCACATGGGCATCGTAATGTTGATTGTTTGTTCGTTTGTAAGGAGATTGTGTGTAAACGCTAGGCAGATAAAGGTAAACACAGACATTTAATCTATGGTTGAGCCTGTCTCTAAGGAGCTATTTATCTTCATGAGAATAAGAAACTCTTCCAAGTTACTGTAAGCCGTTATCAGTTTTAACTCTTTTCGAAAGATATTTTGGGGGCTGGCCCTGCGGCCAAGTGGTTAAGTTCACATGCTCTGCTCCAGTGGCCCAGGGTTTCACTAGTTCGGATCCTGGGTGCGGACATGGCACCGCTCATCAGGCCATGCTGAGGTGGCGTCCCACATGCCACAACTAGAAGGACCCACAACTAAAAATATACAACTATGTACTGGGGGATTGGGGGAGAAAAAGCAGGGGGGGAAAAAAAAGGAAGATTGGCAACAGTTGTTAGCTCAGGTGCCAATCTTTAAAAACAACAAAAAAAGATATTTCACAATTATCAAGGGCCCCGGTGCAGGTCAGAACGTGAAACACTGTGACAGAATTCAACTCCAAAGACAGAAGAAAAACATGGCGGCTGAGGGAGGCAAGCACAGCCAACGTTCCCGGCACCTATAGGCGTCCTTTGAGGCAACTCATTAAACAAACCAAACTCAGTGAACACTGACTTTGGCTTGCCTCATTTGACTGGAAAATTACTTTCCTGTTCAGGGAATTTGAGGCAACAGAAGAGCTGAAGACAGACATGTCTGGGTGGAAATGGCTTGTCACTTAGCTACTAAAGCTCCGATTCTAAGCAGACAGCAGATCCTCATATCCTGCGGAGCAGCATCCTCCCTGAGGACACCTGGTTCAACAGGGTTGAAGAAATGACGTATGAGCTTCCGACACCTGGTGGTACATTAATCCTCTACAGCATCCAGAATAGACAGCAGTAAAGGAGGATTTGTTTCCGTAACATGAATATAATCCTCAACAGGATAATTCTTCCTTACCTAATTGTGTTTGTCTCTCCACACTGGAATGTGTCAGTCACAAGGACAAGGACTCTGTTTTGCGCACTGCATTACCCTCACTGCCTAGAACATTCCTAGCCAAGAGGAGCTGCACACTGAGCATGTAACGAGCAGACCACAGGGAGTCACTCTCACTTACAAGACCAGGAGGGCGTGTACGTGTGTGCTGTTTTTCACGGGAAGGGAACTGGTGATGGCAATTCTGCTGCGAAGCTGGAAGGCCATGTGAGAGGTGGGGCTCTACTCAGGGTGTCACCTGCTGATGAGAAAGGCAAAGCTCACAGGAATCTCTTGTGGATTGTGCCTTTCCAATTTTTGAAATAACCTTTAAAATAGTGTATTTTTTCTTGTATAGAATCTTCCCCGTAGTCCCACCCTATCGCCAATTTAAAAAAAAAGGGAAAAATAAAAGGCCACACTGATGACTGCGTGGCACTAGGCCCGGGGGCCATGCATGGACTGCAGGTGACACTTCATGGCATAGCCATACGCACTCATCCCGGTGCTGCAAACAACGCTTAGAGATGACTCTGGTTTCTCAAAAGCAATGCTTTCAGTGATCACGTTAATATTTCATTACCTAAAGCTGAAATGAAGGGACATATTATAAGAGGCACGTCAGATAAAGTAAACAGCTTATATGTGAGAAGTTCGGGCTTCCAGTTAGAGTTAATCACAATGCTTATAGGGTTGTTTAGGAATCATCAAAACACTGACTACACATCCATAAAGATACAGTTTAATGTGTCACATCTTTGGGACGGATGTGGTGGCTTAAGGACATGAAAGCAGCTTGCTAGTCAAAGCCCAGTTTCTTACAAAGCAACTGTTTCAAGACAAATTTGTACATAATTTATGACATAAGAATCTCTCAAATACATAGGAGATTCAAGTTTCTTTCTGACCAGTGGTTTACTGTCAGAAGGAGAGAAGAAGAAGAAAAAAGGTCATTTCACTTAGTTTCAGCCTCTTGTGGAAAAGATCACACATTTAACAACATTAACTTTAATTTCCTTTAGTCAACAGTGCATACTGAAACACCTTATTTGTCATTTCTTTTCCATATCTCAAATTTAAGTTCTATTTTAATATCAACGGTAGAGCGCTGATGAGAAATTGCGCTGTCAAATTTATAAGGGAACATTACTGATGGAGAAAATAAGCAGTGCAAAGAAAGACCTCACTTGAAGTGACGAGGATGAGAATTTGCTTCATCTTCTTAGTAATCGTGCTTTAGAGTTTGAGAAAGTCAAGCATTCCAGCATCTACATCAATTAATCAATAACAAAGATGTTATACTTATCATAAGTACCAAATAATTCCTTTCACAGTTAGCCATAATGAATGAAGAGGAAAAAAAAAATCTCCGTTTATTTTTTCTTTTTCTCTTCTCCTTCAACAGAAGCTACTCAAGAATATCAACTCAGGCAAATCAGACTGACAATACCCTGCATCCTTACTACACTTTTAGATAGTAAGGAGAAACTAAGGCATCTTCTGGACAGTAGACGATACAGTAAGGACAACATTTTGATTACAGACTAATGCTTGAGCGCTCTGCTGGCCACTCTCTCCACCACACCTGAGGTTCACCTCTCTCTAACAGAGTATATTTAACCTTTAAAGGACTTCCCGTCTGCCTCTGCTTCTTTTCCTCACAACAGAATGAGTTCTGTCTTTCTGTTTTGGAAGGTTATTAATTGTTGATTCAATTTCTTTAACAGCTATAGGCCTATTCAGATTGTCTATTTCTTCTCGTGTGAGTTTTGGCAAATTGTGTCTTTCAAGGAATCGGTCCATTTCATCTAGGTTATCCCATTTGTGGGCAAGGACATTGTTCATAGTATTCCCTTATTGTCCTTTTAATGCCCATAAGGTCTGTAGTCATGTCCCCTCTTTCATTCCTGATATGAGTGACTTATGTCCTCTCTCTTTTTTCTTAGTTAGCCTGGCTAGAAGCTTATCAATTTTACTCATCTTTCCAAAGAACTAGCTTTTGGTTTCATTGATTTTTCTCTATTGATTTCCTATTTTCAATCTTACTGATTTCTATTCCAATTCTTACTTTCTTCTACTTTGGCTTTAATTTGCTTTTCTTTTTCTAGTTTCCTGAGGTGGAAGCTTCACTGATTGATTTTGGATCTTTCTTCTTTTCTAACATATGCATTCAATGCTATAAATTTTCCTCTAAGCACTGCTTTCACTGCATCCCACATATTTTGATAAGTTGTGTTGTCATTTTCATTTAGTTCAAAATATTTCTAAATTTCTCTTGAGACTTCTTTTTTGCCCCATGGGTTAGAAGTGTGTTGTTTAATCTCCATATATTTTGAAATTTTCCAGTTCCCTTTAAAATTATAGCATAAAATCAGCCAGCCTATCACAGACTGAGATCAGATGTCAGAACCACAACAACGATCAAAAAAGTCACCTAAAAATTATAGGAAAACAGTGATTATACATATGTGTAATTTAAAAAACAGATTTGTTGTATTTTATTAGCAACACGCCATTTTGCCCATTTGTTCTTTATGTCGGCAGTTAGTTAATGCAAATGCAGTCAGTTTCCTATGAAAAAGGAAATTCTGGCAAGGAATCATAATGCTAGATCCACATCTGTTTGGCACATGTACGATATCACAAAATATTTACGAAAGCTGGCATTAAAACCTAAGGTTTAGTTAAGGCTAACATATAAAGTTACAGCACAGTTGCAGCAACTCTTAACACAGTGACGTTTTATATTCTACTTAAGCCATAAAAGAATTAAAATTATTGAAGGAACCAGCTGAGAGCAGCTGCCCTGAGACCCGCTGACAGGAACAGCAAGTTCTCTGTTCGGTGCCGGATAATTATTCCCTAAAGGAAGCAGAATGAAACGTGAGGAATTCTCGGGGACTGCCTCTTAGAAAAACACCCACTTCTCGGCTATTGTTTTTTTCACTGTGGGGAGTGACAGTCAACTTGGGGCAGAGAAGGAGGTTAGAAGAAAACAGCATCTGTGAGAGATCGTTTAAAGATAACGCTGGAGAAACCTGGCCCACCAAGAGACTCATGGCATTAAAAAAAAATGGATGAGTGCTCTGAAACTAGGAAAGCTTCAGTGCTGAAAGAGCTTAATACACACTCTGGAAATACTCTGGTCTTAACTAAACGGAAAGTTCCTCTTCTGGGTTTCTGAAAGGTGCCCAAATGGTGGTCAGCCTCAGAGCCATCAGGACCAGATGAACTGTGCCATGGTGGGGAGTGTGTGTGCGTGTGCGCGTGTGTGAGTGCCCACGTTGCTCCTGGTAATGAGCATGTGGATGTTTTTCTCTAGTAGCTGAGAGACATAAAAATCTCACAACACACCTCCTGGTGGATTTGAAGTCTCAGGTCATGAGCTTGCCATCTGCTCTAGAGTCTGTCATCCTGTCCCCAGACTTTCTAAGAGCCTGGACACTAGACAGAAATATCCACAGGGAAAGACAGGTATGCTTCTTCAGAAAGAAGAAATCTTGGGCAACAAGGATTTGCTAACAAAAACATGAAAGTGCATCCCTGGTGAGGGGGAGCACTCTCTCTCTGGGGAGGCAGCGTGGCAGGTTGCCAAAGGCTGTCCCGTGTGCTCACTGAGGCACAGAGCTCTGCTTTCTAGTCTCTTCCTGTGGAGCAAATCAAAACTGCCAAATACTTTCCTGCAAAGTTGAGTGGATTCATATCTAGCTGGAACCAGCAAATTACCAAAAGGAAACAGAAGAAAGAGTAAGCAATAAGGTGCTCATTGAGAGATGGAGACTATTAAAAGTAGGGATCTCCTGGTTAATACCATGGATGGTTTTGTAGAATTAGAGATGACATTGGAAAAGAAAAAAGAAAGAATTTGCGATGGGGAAAAAAAGAAAAGCCCCGAAGCCCTTGGTTTGCAGAGCAATGATGTTTTCACCAGTGTAGAGATGCTGGCCTGGCCGTATGGACCAGAAACGTCTCTTTCCATCCCTGCTGGGAGTTTCAGACTGCAGCAGAAGCAAGCAGCAGGGTTGAGGTCAAGGATCACCTTTCAGAGCCTCTGGGGACCGCGATGTGTCGTGTCAGCAACAGCCACAGTTGGCTCTAACAGGTTGCTGATCCTGCACTTCTGATGGAATTGACCAGACAATTCCATGAAAACAGATTTTGTTTGCTTATGTGGATTGACTAGTTGACTTTATGTAGACATGGATTACAAATCATCTGTTTGACTATCAGTACAACTATTTTTCTTATCACTTTCCAAAAAGAAGACAAAATTTAATGGCTGGCATGGAAAGTTGTACTTTCTTTTTTCTTTTTTTTTGCTGAGGAAGATTCACCCTGAGTTTACCTCTGTGCCAATCTTTCTCTATTTTGTATGTGGGTTACTGCCATCACATGGCCACCAATGAGTGGCATAGGTCCGCACCTGGGAACTACGCCTGGGCACTGAACTGAACCACTAGGCCACAGGGCCAGCCCATGGGAAGGCTGTACTTTTGAAAACAGATTATGGAATATTGTCGTTGTATGTAGGAATTTGGAACGTACAGCCTATAATACTAATGGTTCACCACCATTAGTGAGGTTTGAAATCAACTTAGTAGATCGTGACATGCAATTAAAAAAAGAAGCTACAAAGGGGCTGGCCTGGTGACGTAGTGGTCAAGTTCACGCACTCTACTTCGGCGGCCTGGGGTTCCCAGTTTGGATCCCAGGAGCGGACCTACACACCGCTCATCAAGCCATGCTGTGGCAGTGTCCCACATGAAAAATAGAGGAAGATTGGCATGGATGTTAGCTCAGGGCCAGTCTTCCTCACACACACAAAAATAAAATAAAATAATTTGAAAAAGGACAGACAATATCAGAGGTGCATTGCGTGTCAGATATCACTGCATGGAATGTTTCAGATGTGCATACATCTGACATGTAAACATACACAGGTCTGTAAGGTTACATTACATACTGAGGGTCGTGCCCCAAATAGTACGAAAACCACCGGTCTAAATAGCTGAGGAAGGCATAAAATTCATACCAATCACAACGTTCAAATGCAAAGTTCATTTATAGAAACTTGGAAAAATACCAGTAGGTAGGTTTGCATCTCTTGGTTTCACGCCTACATGAAGGTTCAAAATAGAAGGAGCCAATTTCCACTTGAAAAATACCCTTTCTCTCCCTCAGGATGTATGAGACTGCAACTTCCTCATTTCTAGGTTCTAACCTTCACCAGTTGAAGCTTATACACTAGATCTTACTGATACCCATTAATACACTTAATCTTAATACACTCTCATTTTCTGAAAGGGAATAAAAACAAAGATGCTACTCTTCTTAACTCTTGTTTCTCTGACCTTGACTCTTCCTTGCCTGGCATGGAAAAGGGCACGTAGGGAATCTGTGTGGATGCTGACTTTGGAAGAGATGGATGGGCTGCAACTTGGGAAATCCTGCGAGGAAATGGATAGTTTAGAAGCCATTACTTGTTGACAACTTTCTCTTTCCTAGTGTAAATGGAAACAGAGGTATTTCTTCTATAGCAGCTCTGCCAAGAGAGTGGTTATAAGAATCCTCATTTTTTAAAATTTATTTTATTATTTTATTTTTTTGAGGGAGATTAGCCCTGAGCTAACTACTGCCAATCCTCCTCTTTTTGCTGAGGAAGACTGGTCCTGAGCTAACATCCGTGCCCATCTTCCTCTACTTTACACGTGGGACGCCTACCACAGTGTGGCGTGCCATGCGGTGCCATGTCTACACCCGGGATCTGAACCGGCGAACCCAGGGCCACTGAAGCAGAATGTGTGAACTTAACCACTGCACCACTGGGCCAGCCTGTAAAAATCCTGAATTTGAAAATGTTTCTTTGCCCAAGTCAATTAAGTCAGCCCCCACAGGCTGCAGGAAAGCCCATGGGGAATAACCCTGTCTCTTGGTCACAAGTCCAGTTAAAGCTCAGCAAGGAATGGCTTTCCACTTTGAATCTCTGAGTCAACAGGTAATTATGGCAGAGAAATAAAATCACTAGTACCCAAGGACATTTGCATTGGGGGTTTTACTGCTGAACTTTCCGTATTAGTTTAAAAAAAAAAAAAAGGTAAAGAAATAAGTTAATGCCCATCAATTGGAGAATAGCTAAATGATACATGCTATAGCCACATGTTGGAATATTATGCAGCCATGATAAAAAAATTTTTTAGAAGAGTTGTAATCTTGAACTGGGAAGGATTTCCCCAAAGTATCATGAAGAAGAAAAATTGGTATATTAAAAATAAGAATGTATAGGGGCTGGCCCCGTGGCCGAGTGGTTAAGTTCACGCGCTCCGCTGCCGGCGGCCCAGTGTTTCATTGGTTCGAATCCTGGGTGCGGACATGACACTAATCATCGGACCACGCTGAGGCGGCGTCCCACATGCCACAGCTAGAAGGATCCACAGCGAAGAATATGCAACTATGTCCCAGAGGGGCTTTGGGGAGAAAAAGGAAAAAATAAAATCTTTAAAAAAAAAAAAAAATAAGAACATATATTATCAAATTTTTGCATTAATGAAAGGTATATAAACATGTTAGGTATATAAGCATGTAACAAAACAAGAAGATGTTTTAAAATGTGACACCTGTTCCTACAGATGCTATAATGCAGGGGGACTGGCGCACTATGGCCCTAGGCCAGTTTTTGTTCAGCGCCGGAGCTAAGGATAGTTTTTACATATTTCCTTAAACGGTGTAAAAAAAAGACAAAGAAGAATGTGACAGAGACCTCATGTGGCGGGCAAAGCCTACAATATTTACTACTACTTTAGAGAAAAAGTTTGCTGACCCCTGCTCTAAAGACTGTATTGTGTGATGTACGATCCTGAATCTTAACTGAGAGGGCAACAAAAAATTATAGAAGTGAAATAATTTGTTCTGAAATTTTCTATTGACTCTTTTTCCTACCCAGGAGCATCCTTATCTACACAGATGTGACAGTGGCTTTTGATGTCAGAGTCTCAAGGACTCAAGAAACATTACCCAAGTGTTTAGACTCACGTAAATGTCCAACCTGATAATTCTCCTTCAAAACTGTAGCCGGGTCAAGGTTTAGGTGTTGGAGGATGGGGAGGAGAGAGGAGAGGATAGAATGGGCAGATACAGAGCTGGGAATAGAAATGAGAAAATTAACACAAGAGTGTCTCACTTGAAATTGCTGCATGGGAATGGTCAATTATGCTGGCACTGATCAATTCTGATACTTAATCTAGTTGATTGGCTTTTTTTTTTTTTGGTGAGGAAGATTGGCCCTGAGCTAACATCTATTGCCAATCTTCCCTCCCTTTTTTCTTGTCTCCCCAAAGCCCCAGTACATAGTTGCATATCCTAATTTTAAGTCCTTCTAATTCTTCTATGTGGGATGCCACCACAGTGTGGCTTGATGAGTGGTGTATAGGGTTCGAACCAGTGAACCCTGGGCCACTGAAGCAGAGCACCCGAACTGAACCACTATGCCACCGGGCTGGCCCCCTGATTGGCTATTCTTCATCTTTTAGTAATAGATGAATCCTCAAGGACACCTAAACAGTCAAGAATCAGGACAGGCATTCATCAGATGACAAACACCACTGTGGAGTATCCTTCGATTACACGGATTTATTCTACATCTATTAGCTGTCTGAAGGAGGACTGGCAACAACGAACACCAGGCATCTATTAACCAATTCATTCACTCGAGGCAGAGAGAAAAGCAAGCAGGTCTGAAGCAGGAGCATAAATGACAGGTCTGACGGGCAGCAATGAGGCAGTGCGGCTAGAACAGAATAAATGAACAAAAATAAAAAACAGCTAAGAATAAGGAAAGCTAGAGGGGCTTGAGGAGACAGACCCCTTAGGGCCTAAGAGGCCAGCCTACGTACTTCCGATTTTACTGTGTGTGAAACAGGAAGGGCTGGGGGAGCTGGGACAGAGACGTGACCCGCTCTGACCCGTGCTTCAGGAGGGTCTCCTGGCTGCTGGGTCACTGCTGCACGCTTCTCACCTGAACACCCATCTCTCCAGGTTTCTGTCTCCATCATCGAAAGCTTTTCTTCTCTCTCCAACTGGAATATGAGCTCTGGTTTGAAGGGCTGATTCCCTGTAAAAAAAACCAGGGAGAGCAGAAGTTTTAAATTCTGACAAAGTCCAACTTTTCTTTTTCTTTTATGAATCATGCTTTCGGTGTGACATCTAAGAACTCTTTGCCTAACCCAACATCACGAAGATTTTTCCTATGTTTCCTTTTACAAGTTTCTACACTTATATCTCACACTCGATTTCTTATCCATTTTGAGCCCATTTTTTCTGAGGTTTGAGGGAGGCATTCGATGCCTCCTGGAGTCCGGTGTCTCAGCACCATCTGTTGAAGAGTCTTCCTTCTCACTGAGTCGCCCTGGCCCCTGTGACATGTCTGAAATAGTTTCAGAATTGCTTCTCCCCTGTGACAACCATAAACACACCCACCAAAAAGTATTCAGGATTGCACTTCATTCTCCCACCCCCACCGACGGCACCTCAAACTAAGGGTACATCGACACACACTGTGCTCCTGAGCTCCTCCCGGGAGTCCTGTGTTTGCTCTCTTCCATGTGGTTACAGTATTCACTTCGATTATAATTCACTCCTTCGCTGCAGCTTTCTTTGAGTTTTAGATTATCAGCCCTTTGCATTCTTACTGGATTGAATTTTTATGTGTTGAACGAACGTATTCTCAAAAGTCCAAACTAGACTAAAGGTGTCCTGGGACTAGTGTCACTCTCTTGCACATCCTTCCCACACTGTCACCTCCCACCCACTGTGAGAAAGTGACTTCGTGATTTTCTGATTAACCCTTCTAGTCTTTCTTCTTCTAAGGACAAGCAGATACACATATATTGAGTTATTTTCCCCTCTTTCTTACACAAATTGCAGTATACTATTAATGCTCGTTGTCACCTTGCTATCTTTAGGGAAACTTCCTAGAGGTGAACTGCTGGCAAAGGGTAAATGCACCGTTTTGTGAGATACAGGCAAACTCCCCTCCTGAAGGGTTGTATCATTCTGCATTCCTACTTTCAATGCTGGAAAGTGCCTTATTCCCCACAGCTTGGCCCAAAAAAGTAGTGTTCAGTTTTTAAATTTTTGCCAATCTCACGGGTGAGAAATGGTCTTTCAGTATAATTTTAGTTAACATCTTATTTTGAATGAAACTGAACATCTATTCATGTGTATATGTGAATATATTTATATTCACATATAAATATGTACTTATATGTGCATGCATGTATATGAACGTATGTGTGTATCCACATACATGCACACACACACGCCTGCCTCCTAGCTCTGTCCTGAGACAAGAAACAGATATCACAGTGGCAATGACAATACTTAGCATCCAGACCTTGGTGTGAATGCCGCTCCCCAGTAAAAGAAATGGATGATTCCAGAGCTGGGTCCAAGTAAAAGGTGAGCACAGAACATCATGCTTTGCCATAAGTGAGGAAGTGCTCAAAAGAACGCTGGGGGCACGTCACAGGCACAGGAGTCAGTCAAAGGGGCCAGATTCAGGATAACTTTAGCGCCAAAATAATTACAGTAGTAAATTATAAACTATTTTTAAAAAGAATTCACAAGTCCCTACAAACTATCCTGAGAAGGAGTGGATAAGGCAAGAATCATCGTTGGTTGCTACATCTAGCAGAATATCTGTGTGTTCTGAAAGTGTCGCCCTATGACGGCAAGAGGAAAATGGCAGTCATTTCATAGTGGAGAAACTGGACAACACCTTGACTGGGTGATCAAAGTTAACATCACCCATGAGGGACAGACGGTGTGCCACTAGATGTGACATCTCAAAAGGACACACCATTACCTGCTGAAAGGAAGGTTCCAGCGTAACGGATCATCTGAATCTAATTATGAGGAAATACTAGGAATGTTCTATGAAAAATGGGGGAGGGGCTAAGACTACTCTTCAAAAATGTCACTGTCTTAAAAGAGAAAGACACTGTGGAAGAGTTCCCAATTAAAGGAAGTTAAAGAGACATGACAGCTGGACTAGAGGCTAGACTAGACCTTGCCCTGGAGGGAGGAACATACGCTTGAAGGAATCTAATTGGCTCTCTTCACAAAATTAGAGCATAAATGACAGATTGGATGAAAGCGTTATACCTGCGCTGGGGATATGTGAGAGCACGTTCCTATTCCTACAAAATGCACTGTTCAGCAAAGAATTAGCCTGGCCCAAAGAGAGGTCGCTCTGGCCCCCCTGTCCTGGCAGTGATCGCTAAGCCCCTGGAATGTTGGCCTTATAAGAGTCTTTTTGTGCCTGAGGCCCTGGGCCACACCAGACAGCTTAACAATGTGAGTGATGCGGGGGGCAGGTGCTTTGGACCACGTGCTATCGGTTTGATTTTCAGGAGGGCTGGAAACTAAGGTCAGCCACACAGGTGTCCAACCACATCCACATGACTGAGCCCCAGTAAAGCTCTGGACAGGGGCCAGCCCAGTGGCATAGCAGTTAAGTTCACATGCTCTGCTTGAGTGGCCTGGGGTCCATGAGTTTGGATCCCAGGCGCAGACCTACACACCAACATCAAGCCATGCTGTGGTGGCGTCCCACATACAAAATAGAGGAAGCCTGCACAGATGTTAGCTCAGGGCCAATCTTCCTCACCAAAAGAAAAGCTCTGGAAACCAAGGATTGGGTTGTAATACTCCATGTGTACTGTCACACATCTCTGCTGGGAAGAGTGAGAGCTGTTCAGAACTCCACTGGGAGAGTGCAACTGGAAGTCTGCGCTGGAAACTCTCCTGACTCTGCCCCAGGCGCCTCTTCCCTTGGATGATGTTAATCTGTATCCTTTCCATGTAATACACTGTAACCAGGAGGATAACAGCTTTCAGTGAGCTCTGAGACTCCTTCTAGCAAGTTATCAAGCCTGAGGTCCGTCTTGGGGAGCCCCGAACTTGCAAAAAGCGTCAGAGTGAGGATAATCTTAGGGACCCCCGAACTCTGCATATACACTGAGAGACAAAGGGTTGTGGTGTATGTAAATTACCTGCAAATGGTTCGGAAAAAAATACTATGAATATACATACGTGTTCATATATATATATGTGTGTATATATAGACACACACACAAGTATATATGGAGAGAGAAAGAACATGAGCATAAATGATAAAGCAAATGGGGTAAAATGTCACTATAGGTGAATCAAGGTTAAAGCTCCATGGGCGTTCTTGTTCTGTATTTTTATTTTCATAAACTTTCTGTAAGTTTAGAGTCATTTACAAATACATCTTTAAAGCAAAAAATAAAATACCTCCAAAAATCGAGGTAACAACAGTCACAGTTACTGGCACCCTAAAAACAAAGAAGCTGGAGTGACCCACTCAATGGATCTGATGACAAACCAGTGGGGCAGGACCACAATGTGCCCATTTATAGTTCAAGGACAGATTTTCATCTGGACGGAAACATCAGGAGCATCTCGTCTGTGTTGCACAGGGATTATTAGGTCTCTTTGGTGCCCAAGCTCAGAGAATGATTTTGGGAGTCCCAGGGCTTCCGACAACCGAGCACACAGACACCCCGGGAGGCTGACACTGAGCACAGAGGGCGCCTGTCCTCACCCACAGAGAGCAGGTTCCGGAAGTTCTCCAGCATCACGTCCCGGTACAGCTGCCTCTGGGTGGCATCCAGCAGCCCCAGCTCCTCCTCCGTGAAGGCCACAGCCACGTCCTCGAAGGTCACCGGCTCCTGCAACACCAAGCACACGCAGACTCTGGTTATGGAAGAGGGGCGGTCCTGGGACAGCGTAAAGGATGGGACGTTCCTCTGGATTCTAAGGCGCCCGAGTCAGATTCAAGGAACTGCCTTCTGCTTGCCTTCACACTGCTAATTCCACCCACCCACAGGGCAGCAGGAACAGAAATGCTTGTGCCTTCAATGGCTGCCTTCCGTTAGCACGCCCACAGCTAAGTCCCAGAGCTCTGCTGCATCACGGACTGCCAATATTTTTTAATCATTAACAACGTCATTTACCCCAGAAAAGCTTTACTTCCAACAGTGTGGGATGGAGTCTGTGTCCCCTGTTTCACACACACGTCCCACTTGTTTGATTTGTCAAATGTACAGGCTATCGGGCCCCCTTGCTGTTGAAGCACGTGCATCACCGTCCGTGCCCCATCTGGACTGCGGCGTCTGTGGTGGCGTGGTCCGGGCACAGCTCGGAGCCTGGCTGCCCGTGTTCACGTTGGAACGCTCTGCCCCAGGCTGGCTGTGTGACCTTGGACAAGTCCCTCACCCTGTCCTCATGTGCATGCTGATGCCTCTACCATAGGGTACCAGTCAGAAAATGAGTGACTATATGTAAAGTTCTGAGGAACGGTGCCTGCAGCACAGTAAGTACCTGATGAGTGACAGCTGCTATTATGATTATCATCATCATCCTCTCTGTCATCCTACTTCAGGGCTGCACAGTAATTCGAGGAACTGATGATCTAGACTATAGTGAGCTGATCCAGATAATGCACGCTTACTTAGTTTATCTATTACAAACAATGTTGCAAAAAAATCCTTTCACATAGACCTTAGTCCCTGGAACTCTGCTGATTATCTTCTTAAAATAACTTCCAAAGAGTAGAAAAGGAAATGTGGAAGAATAATAACCTTTAAAGTTTTTGAAATCATAATGGCAGGTGTTTCTCCAAAAAAAATTTCCAACTTCTTCTTCCAAGAAAGCATAACCCCCTAAACCTCTATACCTGGCCAACACTGGACATGAATACATTTTTTTTTTCCTGAGGAAGACTGGCCCTGAGCTAACATCCATGCCCATCTTCCTCCACTATATGTGGGATGCCTGCCACAGCATGGCTTGCCAAGTGGTGCCGTGTCCGCACCCGGGATCCGAACTGATGAACCCCGGGCCGCTGAAGCGGAACGTGCAAACTTAACCGCTGCGCCACTCGGCCAGCCCCTGGATATGAAGAGTTTTTTTTAATCTTTGATAATTTCAGAAGTAAATTTTGGAAGCAAAAGCCAGTTATTTAGAAAAACTTTCACAGCTGATTAGTAATGATCACTCTTCATATTGGCTGGTCACCTCTACTTCCTGTTTTATAATAATATTCATTTGGGGGACATTCGGGCCTTTTCTTCCACATATGTGGTAAATATTTTTCATTCCCCTTTGCTGTTTATCTTGTAACTTTTGGCTGCAGGGAAATCTAAATTTTCATATGAAGGCTGTGCAACATTGCACTTGTTCTGGCTGGAGCTCCAAACATCACGCCTCAGGCCCTGGTCTCTGAGCGACAACCCTGGCTTGGAGTGCGGTCTTTCTGCCTCTCTCCCATCCTCCTGATCCAGAAGGCAAAGGCTGTGGAGTCGGCAGGACGCTTGTCTTCTATAGGAACCTCAGTAGGACTTGAACTTACAGGAACCACTCATCTTCATGTGATGATTCTAAGTTCCTTCTGAGCAGCGAGAAAAGTGACAGATAGAAAGCGCCTGCTTGTCTGGGAGCAGGACTAAAATCTTTAAGTACCTGTATTGTTTTGTTTTGTTTTGTTTTTTGCTGAGCAAGACTGGCCCTGAGCTAACATCTGTGCCAATCTTCCTCTCTTTTGTATGTGGGACGCCACCACAGCATGGCTTGACAAGCAGTATGTAGGTCCACACCTGGGATCTGAACCCATGAACCCCGGGCCGCCGAAGCAGTGCATGCGAACTTAACCACTATGCCACCGGGCTGGCCCCATTAATAAAATAAATTAATACATGAAGAGTGAAACACACGAAGGCACACGGATACACACATAGGAAGCTTCAGATACTGGGCAGAAAGAATCGAGCGCTTTTTGTACGACAATGTCTAATGCTATTTTTCTCCAAGTTCAGCTTCACTGTGATCCTGTCAGATAAGACCATCTTTTAGATATTCTTTTTATAAAGGCCCTGAGGCACCACTTAGGAAAAAAAAATCCTCAAGAACTCAAAAGCTTGTAAATGAGGTAGAGTTAAAAAGGGAAGGAGGTATGACTCACTGAAATAACAATAGATGACAAAAATTAAGCACAATAAGATGTTAGCTCAGGCCTAATCTTCCTCAAGCACAAAAGAAAAAAAGAGAGAGGAAGATTGGCAACAGATGTTAGCTCAGGGCCCATCTTCCTCAGTAAAAAAAGAAAAAAAATTGTGCTATACTTTTAAGTGAAAAATAAAACCAAATCAAAATTCTATGTATTATTGCAAGTATAGCTGTGAATACATATTAAAAATAACTCTGGAAAAAACAGGCGATTTGCAAGCAGGGTAATAATGTGCGGGTTTTTTCATGTTTTTGATTTCTATTCTCTTTTACACTACTATTTATAAAATGAAGTGATAATAAATAAAAACTGAAAGGAAATTTTAAAAAGGAAATAAACGAGCATGGCACATAAATGGTATTAAATGTCTGCTGTCACTCTTCACCCTTGTCAAGGAAGAGAAAGCAGGCGTCCACTTACTGAGATGAGAGAACATGTTAAGCGACAGAAACGAAAATCCAGCTCACCTGAACCTTGATCATTTTCTCCTCCTTTTCCTGGGGAAAGGCAGAGACCTGAGGGGGCAGAATAAGAAAGAGCCATGAGAGAAAGGGAGACGGATCTCTGTGAAATTAGAAAAAGGTGTCCCTCCCCACAGGCAGACGTGGCTACACAGCCCTCCGCCGGATTCCAGCTCCACCACGTGTCCCGCAGGACGACGGCCCGCACGCGTGGGAGGGACCGCCTGCACAGCAGGGCCCAGCTCCCTGCTCCCAAGGTGCTCATTCTCATCCCAGGAAACGTAGGGAGGGAGAGGCATGGAGTGTACTGGCTCAAAGCGTACTCTGGGGACAAAATTTGTTTTCAAAACCTGGCATTGCTATATATGTGCTGTACCTCTGCTATAGGTTGGCAGGGCTATATATCTGCTATGTATATTTAACCATAGTTAAGTCCATAAACCTCTCTATGCGTCATTTCTATTATCTGCAACATTAGGATTGTAAGAGTACTGACATTATAAGGTTGTTGTTAGGATTATATATGTGAGTAGCATGGAACTGCTGGAAATACACCAATGTTTCCTATCATCTTGTGGCTGCAGAGAAGCAGGTACTGTTCTATATGACAAAACTGTCCTTGGAAATGCGTCTTGTAAGACATCTGGTGGCAGGGATCATGGCTTCTTACTTAACAATGTGCTGCCCCAGTAATCACTTTTGTTTAGACACTGACACCATTTTAGACTCTGGAAAGTTGAACGGCTGGTGAAGATCCTTCCTGAAGCCGGAGGAGGCGCAAACGGCAGCGCCCTCCTCCCGCCTGGATGCGATGAACGATGCATGAAGCCTGCGATGCTACCGTATTGCTCAGATCTCTGTCAAGTGTTGGCTCAGCGCTTGACCCCTGGGAGGGTCTGGAGACCAGGAGTTTAATTTCTTGGGTCCCTCCTCAAGGTTATTTACTGTTCTCAATAGCCATTTACTGTTATTTACCTTATTTACCATTCTCAAGCAACTTCAGTCATCTGTGGAAGAGAAAGAACTCAAAAAGGGCTATTTGTGGGCTGTGAATAAGGCAGAGCCTTTTAGGACCCCCTTAGAGAGGTCTTCTGCCCTCTTCTTCCCAAATGCCCGTCCCCATGGGCCACTGCTGTGGACTCCACAGACTGCACGCCCAGCTACCAGGAACGAGCATTCACCTAGCTGCATGATTAGCAGTGGAAGAGCTGTTCTCTTTCACTCGCGCATTCACGGATCATCTTCTAAAAAGGAGACAGTTCCCAGATCTCGGTTGCTCACAGCCCAGCATGGGAGACCAACTAGGAAATCCGCAATTATACCACACACACACACAGATGCCAGAGCAGAGTTTAAACAGCGTCCTTTAGGAGAACACGGAAGGGCCCCAAACCCAGACTGGAAGTCAACAGCCAAATGGCGTTCTTTAGAGTAACTGCCTTGTTTAACTGTCACAACAACTCAAGAAGTTGGGATAATTTTGACAGTTGAGAACATTAAAGCATCAAGGTTTTTACATTCTTTGCTCGTGATTATCCATTTAGTCAGCAGAGCAGCCAGGGTGACAAGCCCGGAGTCTGTCCTTAGTTACTAGCACAGGGGCTCTCTATCTGCCAGCTCCCTGCTATCACTGGGAAGGTTAAAAAAACAATCCCAATGCCCAGATCCCAGTCCGAGATCTAGAAATGAGCATCAGTGAGGAAGAGTTTTTATGAAACCCCTCTCGCCCCAGGTGACGACAGTTTGCAGAGGGTTGTGAACCACAGACTATGAGATGAATACAGACGGCCTGTAAGCTGAGCCCACGCAATTAACCACTAGGCCATTCAGCCTCTCAGTGAGTAAAGGAAATGACTGGAGAACACGCAAGCCAGGAGCAGGGCAGGGCCTGGGCCTCAGGCCTTCTGACTCCCAGCTCCCCACCGCTCCCATTACAGGTGCTCCTGGGGCTGTCTCTGGGACGAAAGGGCAGCACTGTGAGTTGTGGTTATCTCTCCATCCTCAGCATGAAGACCGGCTTCCAGTTTGGACCTGCCCGGTCAGCTTCATCGAGCAATAGGGGTCACTCATCATCCAAGGGACTCTGAGAATTTGGAATATAAGGCACTTCATGTTAAATACACATTTAAACGGCGGTCGCCCTATAGAATGTTCTTGTTTCTTCATATGTTTGACAGAGTTAAAGTCTGACTATGCTCCTTTCTTGGTTAAAACAAGTGCATGGCTGCCCAGTGCCTTGGGATGAAGTCCAGATTCTTATCAAGCCACACAGAGAGGAATCATCTGTGTCTGTTTGCTCATTTTTTCTCCAAAGCCCCTCTTCTCTGTGATCTCCAGCGTGTCAATCACTTGATCTCACAGAAAAGTCTGCAGGCTTTCGCATGTGCTGTTCCTTCTGTCTGTCCCCCTTCCCTTCTCACCCAGACCAGGGGCTGGCAAACTGTTTCTCACAAAGGGACAGACAGCAAATATTTTGGGCTTTGCGGGCCACACACAATCGCTGACAAATACTATTCTTTTTTTTTTTCTTTTTACAACCCTTGAAATGTAAAAACTGTTCATAGCTGGGGAGGAAGAAGGGATTAGACCAGCCGTGGGCAGCGGTTTGCCCACCTGCGTCCTAGACCCTCTTAGCTTTTAACACTCAGCTTCTGCGTCCCCCGGTCCAGGGTGCCTTTTAACAGGTTGAGCAGCCTCACGAACTCCTAAACCCACTTTGCTGGTCTAATGAAAACAGAGTGCCTTGGCCAAGAGACCAGGCTGTCGAATGAGGCTGCCAGGTTTCAACCCTGATTCTGCCACTCATGGGCAGAATAAACTTGTGCAAGTTAATCAACCTCCCGATGCCTCTCTTTCTTCAACTGTAAAATGGAGATAAAAGCAGGGTTATTACGAGGGATAAATGAGTGAATACATCAAACATTAGCAAGTCAGTGTGGTTCATAATAAGCACCCAACAAATGTTAGCTATTGTTAGTATCATCCTCATTATTGTCACCATGAGATAAATACAGAAGCTATGCATCAGCCTCAGTCTGCTTCTAAGTATATTTATTTTAGGCCAGTAATTATCAGTGTGTATCACCCTTCAGATATTCTGAAAAAGCTGGTGGCTTATGCATCCAACCAAAATTGCTTAAGATAAAGGATGGGGAATATTTACTTCGTTTATTTCTCCCACATCCATTATTGGAAAATCCAAATACAATCCCACTGAGCTGAAGGACCCTATTTCCTGTGGCCTGTTGGGAAGCTACCCCGACCACAAACAGGGACGGGATAACTCCTCTCTGCCAATCCTTATACTCAGCAACAGGCATCTGAAAACCGACACAGTCCCCACTACACAGAAATCTGCCGCTGAGGGAGAGACGGAGCAGAAACATCGGTGAACTCAAAGACAGGTCAACCGAAAGCATTGAAACTGAAGCTCATGAAAATAATGTGCAGTGTGTTGATTTCCACGGCACGTTCTAGAAGTGACAATGAGGTCAAGTTGGTTAACAGTATTGTCCAGGTCTTTTGTATTCTTACTGATTTTCAGTCTACTTGTTTTGTTGACTATGGAGAAACGAGCACCGAAACCTCCATATGCAATTGTGGATTTCTCTGTTTCTTCTTTCAGTTCTGTCAGGTTTTCTTCATATGGCTTGAAGCTCTACCACTTTGTGAACACATACTTAGGATCACTGTGATGTCTACTTGGTGAACAGACCCTCGGTGTCGTGTCCCTCTTTATCCCTGGTAACAGTCCTTGGTCTGAGGTCTACTTTGTCTGGTATTAATACAGCCACTCTAGTTTTCTTTTGGTTGATGTTTACACGTATACATTTTTTTTTAATCCATTTAACTTTTCTTTTTTTTTTTTTAAAGATTTTATTTTTTTTCTTTTTCTCCCCAAAGCCCCCCGGTACATAGTTGTATATTCTTCGTTGTGGGTCCTTCTAGTTGTGGCATGTGGGACGCTGCCTCAGCGTGGTTTGATGAGCAGTGCCATGTCCGCACCCAGGACTCGACCAAGGAAACACTGGGCCGCCTGCAGCGGAGCGCGCGAACTTAACCACTCGGCCACGGGGCCGGCCCCTATCCTTTTAAATTTTAATCTATCCATTTTTTTGTATCTAAAGTGGGGTTCTTCTAGGCAGCATATACTTGCTTCTTATTTTTTAACCAATCTCACAATCTCTTCTAATTGATGTATTCAGACCATTAGTATTTTATGTAATTTTTGATCTGGTTGGATTTAAGTCTATCATTTTATGTTTTTTCCTGTTTGTCCTCCCTGATTTTGTTTCTCTATTCCCCTTTTCTGCCTTGTTTTGGGTTATTTAAAAAAACTTTTTTTTAGTATTCTATTTATTTTAATGCATCTATTAGCTTCTGGCTCTATCTCCTGTTTTATTTTGTTTTGTTTTTCCTCTACAGATGCGATATATATACAGCTCTAATCTTTCACAATGTACTTAGTGTCACTATTTTACGATTTCCTATAAAAAGCAGAAGGCTTGGGGCTGGCCCCGTGACCGAGTGGTTTAGTTCGCGCGCTCCGCTGCAGGCAGCCCAGTGTTTCACTGGTTTGAATCCTGGGCCCGGACATGGCACTGCTCATCAAACCACACTGAGGCAGCGTCCCACATGCCAGAAGGACCCACAACGAAGAATATACAACTATGTACGGGGGGCTTTGGGGAGAAAAAGGAAAACATAAAATCTTAACAACAACAAAAAAAAAAGCAGAAGGCTTACCATCAAATAGTTCCCTCAACCCTCCTCTCCTCAACTTCCAGCTGTTGTACGTATTACTCTCTATGCGATGCTCTAGCCAGGAAAGTGATCATTTTTACTTCGCACAGTCATGTATATTTTTAAGAGGAGAAAAACCGTATTTTATATCTACTGAAAAACTTACTATTTCTGTTGCTCTTTCTTCATTTCTGAAGTTTCTGCTTTCCATTTGGTATCATTTCTATTCAGCCTAAAGAACTTCCCTTAGCCTCCTTTTTAGCGTATATGTGACATTTTCCCTGCTTCATTCCTGAAGGGAATTTTCACTGGATAGAGAATTTTGAGTTGGCGATTTCTTTCTTTAAGCATCTTAAAGGTGTTGTTCCAACATTTTCTGGACTCCATGGTTTCCCATGAGAAATCTGCAGTTATTTATTTTTTTTGAGGAAGATTAGCCCTGAGCTAACATCTGCTGCCAATCCTCCTCTTTTTGCTGAGGAAGACTGGCCCTGAGCTAACATCCGTGCCCATCTTCCTCTACTTTATATGTGGGACGCCTACCACAGCATGGCTTGCCAAGCAGCGCCATGTCCACACCCAGGATCCAAACCAGCGAACCCCAGGCCGCCCAAACTGGAATGTGCGCACTTAACCGCTGCGCCACCAGGCCGGCCCCAATGCTCCTGTTTATGTGCTGCCTTTGGGTCATTTTGTCCTACAGCAGCAGAGCTGTGTAGCTGCAACAGACAGCATGTGTGCACCTCTCATTTCACTGCACTGGTAGTAAACACCATACAAATCACAGCAACCCAGTTATGACTGAAGAGCACTTCAACTACCACATGTATTGCTGTACCACAACATTTTAATTTTTCATTACCAGTTCATACTCATCATGTCAAAACAAGAGCAAAACAGACTTTAAATGTCGCATTGGAAGTGTGACACACTTCAAAAAGGCACACTGGAAGTGAAATAATTTTGTTATTGAAGTAGATGGCAAAATCTTTTGCTTACTATGTGGTGGCAACACAGCTACCTAAAAGAATATAATATATGTCAACCTTATCAGGCTAAGCACTTACCACAAATATCCTCAGTTCACAGTAAAGCAATGGTCAGAAAAATTAGAAAATCTGAAATCAAATGTCTCGCCAGAGCAGAATTTCTTCACACACAAAAAAATGAAAACGAGGTTGCAACCAAAGTAAGTTTTGGATATTCAGATATTCAGCTTCTATTTCTGACCCAAGCAAATAAAGTAAGGTACCAATTATGAGTTAGGTAAATCATGTTTGATTGTAGCAGCCAAAGAAGGGTGTCCAGAGAAAATATATTTGTTTAAGATTATTAGACTTTGGGCAAGAACAGTTGCTTGAAGAGCTGAACACAATGGGAACAACATTATAGTCAATTAAAATATAAGAGAAATGATTCTGACAAATTTTATCTGGCTCTTGATAACTCAACATATGTCAGTGATGCTGGTCAGTAGTTGTTTATAAAACGAATCAACGCCAAGTTGGAAGTGACTTAACTGGCCTCTAGGTATAGTCTGAGTGGAACAACTACAGGTGAAAATATTTTCAAAGAAGTTGAAAAGATGCTAATTCAGTATAACATGAAGTGTGATCTGCTGGGATGCATGAAAACTGATTACAAATTTATAAAGCTTGTAAAAATGTAAGTGTTTAAAGCCTATGGTTATTCATTGTACTATTCATCAGCAGATACTCTGCAGAAAATATTTTAATAGATCATGTGCTATTGGACCAATAGCATCAATAATGAACTCCACTCACTCTCCTGGACTGAGCCATCATCAGTTTCCTGAATTTAGTCAGAAACAGAAGCTGAATATCCTGACTTGCCTCACCACACGGCATGTCAATGGTTGAGCAGCAGTAAAGTTTTATTGTAATTTTTTTTTTTAATCTCAGGATTTCTGAGTGAAGAAACTGCTCTCAACTGCTATTCGCAAATATTGAATGGCTTTGGAAATCAGTTTTAGCTGCAGGCTCGATGATGTTTCTTAATGAATTCAACCTAAAAGTAGGAGGCAAAACAGTATGTATACTGTAGTCAAGCCATTTCAATGACAGCTAATTTTGTCTGATTCACAAGTAATGGCAAGCTGCTTTATAAATTTCCAAAGCTGTCAAAAGTTGAAACAAGCAAGATCTCCATTCCCACCAAATTTGTAGTACATTGCAATTGTCGAGACTCACAGAATTGTACACCAAAAATAACTCCACTGTGTGTAGGTTAAACAATAATTGTTGAAAAACTAAATGACAAGCACTTGTCAAACCTTAGAGTGCATACCAATCACCTGAGGTTTCTGTGAAAATGAAGATCCTTGGTCCCACCCCCTCAAAATTCTAAATAAGTGGGTTTGGGACTGGACCCAAGGATCTGTCTTTGTATAGAGCTCCCGGGTGATAATTCTGCTTGAAAGCAGCCAGAGAAAAACAATGTGTCACCTACAGGAGTACAATGATTCGAACGAACCCAGATTTCTTATCAGAAACCATGGAGGCCAGAAGGAAGTGGCACGATACTTTTATAGTAGTGAGAGAAAAGAACCGTCAATGCAGAAATGTATACTCAGGATATAGTTTAGAAAAATATTCAGGGATGAAGGCGAAATAAAGATGTTCCCAGAGAAACTAAGAAAATTCACAGCCAGCAGACTTGCTCTAAAAAGACTGGTAAAGGAAACTCTTCAAAGGAAATGAGAGAGAAAGAAATATGGATCATCAAGCAACAGAATGGTAAATCTCTGGGAAAATATCATACATGATTCTTCTCTTGAGTTCTTTACAATATGTTTCACTGTTGGAAGCAAAAATGATAACAATGGTGGGGTTTTCAAAGTAGCCGCATGCTATATATGACCCTTGGGCATAACGGGAATATATTATTTTTCTCTGGCTGCTTTCAAGCTTCTCTCCCGTCTCCAGTTTTCAGCAGTTTGATTGTGATCTGTATGGGCCTGGACTGCTCAAAGTCTATCCTGTTTGGGATTTGCTCAACTTCTTAAAAGAAACCTAGAAAGTACACTTAAGATACCAAAAGAGAAGCAAAATAGACCGAAATCAAGCAAAAGAAAGGAAATAATAAAGGTAAAAGTAGAAATCGACAAAACTGAAAACACCTATGTAATAGAGAAAATCAATGAAACCCTGTAGTTTTCTTACAATAATAAAAACTCTAGCATGTCAAAGAATAAAAGAGATGACAAAAATTACCAATATAGGAATGAAGAGGAGATGTCACTATAGACCTGGAAGACATTAAAAGAACACTAAGTGAATACTACGAACAATTCTACACACCTAAATTTGAAAACTCAGATGAAATGGATCAATTTCTTGAAAATTACAAACTACAAAACATACTGAAGATCAAATAGACAACATAAATAGTTATTAAATTAAATTCAGTTAAAAACCTTCCAAATATATAATCCCCAAGTCAAATGATTTCACTAGTTAATTCTACCAAACATTTAACAAAGAAATAACACTAATTCTGTACAATCTCTTCCTGAATACAGAAGAAAAGGGAACACTTTCCAACTCATTTTATCAGGCCAGAATTATTGATACTAGACCAAGACAGGTCAAAAAATGAAACTACAGACCAATATCCCTCATGAACATAATTGCAAAAATCCTTAACAAAAACGTCAGCAAATCAAATCAAATGATACAGGAAAAGAACAGTACACCACTGACAAGTGAGATTTATGCTGGGAATGAAAGGCTGCTTCAATCTTTGGAAATTAACCAATCTAATCCACCATGTTAACAGCCTAAAGAATAAAACAAAATCATATCAAAAAAGAGAAGCATTTGACAAAATACAACATCCATTTGTGATAAAACTTTCATGAAATGAAAATATAAGGGAACTTATACAATGCTGTCCCCCCTTCAATTGGGAACAAGGCAGAGAAGTCCATTCTCACCACTTCTATTTGACGTTGTTCTGAAAATCAGCCAATGCAATGAGGCAAGAAAAAAGAAACAAAAGTATACAGATTAGAAAGGAAATAAAACTGACCCTACTTACACACAAAATGTGTGTCTACGTGGAAAATCCTAAGGCATTCACCAAAAAACAAAACGTCTAGTGAGTTGAGCAAATCGCAGAATCCAAGGTTAACACACAAAAGTCATGTGTTGTTCTAATATGCTGGCAATGTACAGTCAGAAACCAAAATTTAAAAACAATACAACTTACAAGAGCTCCAAAAGAATAAATGATATACTTAGGAATAAGTCTAAACAAAACATGTATTAGGATCTGTATGCACAAAACTACAAAACGCTGACGTAAGAAAGTAACAAATACTTCAATAAACAGAGAGACATACCATATTCAGGGACTGCAGGACTCAACATAGCAAAGACAGGGCTACACATTTAACATCACGCAAATGAAAACCCTAGCTGAATTGTTTTGTAGATATAGTCAAGCTGTTCTAAAGTGTACATGGAAAGGCAAAGAAACTACAAAAGGTAAAACTATTTTGAAAAAGCAGAATAAAGTTGGAGGAATCAAACTATACAATTTCAGTACTTACGATGAAGCTACAGTAACTAAGACAGCTTGGTAATGATGAAGGGACATATGTGTAGATCAATTTGACAGAAGATAGCTCGGAAATAAACCCAAACAAATGGTGTTGGGATAGCTGTCATTCATATGTAAAGAAAGGAATCTCAGCCTAACCCCTACATTACAAAAAAGTTAACTCAAAATGGATCATAGATTCAAACGTAAAACTATAAAACTTTTAGAAGAAAATGTGAGAGAGAATCTTTGTGACCTGGGGTTAGCTAGAATTCTTAGACATGACAAAGCACAATCCATAAAAGAAAACACTGATAAATCAGACTTCACCGAAATTAAAAACTTTTGCTCTTCAAAAGGCAGTGTTAAGTGAATGAAAAGACAAGCTATAGGTTGAAAAGAAATATTTGCAAATCACATATCTGACGAAAGAGTGTATTCAGAATATATAAATAACTTTCAAAAATCAATAAGGAAAACACAACCCAGTTACCAATTTAAAACTGGGCAAAACATACAAACACTTTAGCAAAGAAGATATAAGAATGTCAAATGTGCTGTAGAAAAGATATATCTATTGAACATCATTAATCATTAGGGAAATGTAAATTAAAGTCCCAATGAGATACCAATACACACCTATTAGAATGGCTAAAATTAAAGAATCAGACAATACTAAATGCTGACAAGGACATGGAGCAACTGGAACTTTCATAGGTCATTAGCAGGATGTAAAATGGTAGACACTCTGGGGAATAGTTTGGCTGTTTCTTATAAAGTTAAACATACACTTTCCATATGACTCAGGAATCCCATTCCTGGTTATGTACCCCAGAGAAATAAGCACAAAAACCTGTTCACAAACTTTTATAGCAGCTTATTCATAACTGTCGAAAACTGGAAACAACCCAAATACGCTTCAATGGGGGAAGGGATCAACTATAATACATCCATAAATGTAATATTAACCAGCAATAAAAAATAATGTAGTGATACATACAACAACTTGGATGAATGTCAAACGGATTATGCTGAGTGAGAGAATCCAGCCTCAAAAGGTTATATATGTACAAGTCCATTTATATACTTTCAAAAAGACAAAACTATAGAGTTAGAGTGGTTGCCGGTGGTTAGAGGTGTGTTGAGGGGTCATTGTAAAGGGTAACCAGGAGGGGAGTTTTTGGGGTGATGGAACAATTTTCTATCTGATGACAGTGGTGATTATACACATCTATACCTGTGTTAAAATTAACAGAATTGTACCCCAAAAGGAAAAACAGACTCAATTTGACTGTAAGATAATTGTTTTTAAAAAAACCTGTTTTCTGCTCTGTAAAATGACAGCAATAATAGGTTTGTTATGAGAAGTAAGTTAATATCTGTAAACCATGGGAAACCCTGCCTCACTCATAACATACAGCCTATAAATGTTAGCTATGATCATTTCTCCCAAGGTGTTTCTTAGGAAATTTGTTTTAGATCATCAAAATAACTGCTCAACAACTTTTCATAATACTCTGAAATAGTCAGTGGATTCAATAGCCCACCGATATGAAGGGAGATTAAGGAACATCTCCATGGGTTATTTTTATCCTGTTTTGCTCCTTAATTCCCGTTTCAGGAATTCTGCACTGCAAACCCTTGAGGCCAGCTGTCTGCTGAGGAGCTACTCTAACTACAAACCCTCACCAACCTTGTACGGTGTGCTGGGCACACAGAGAAAGATGACATGGCCCCAGCGAAACAAAAAGTTTCAGTGTATGGAAACAGAGCGCTAAGAAACAAAGAGCTACAAGACATAGGTAAGTCAGGCTATGTGGGAAACCAAAATTCACCGCCGTCCCTCTCCAATGGGCTGTGCTCTCGTGGCCTCTAGTTTGCCGAAGTCAGTCCCATTCTCCAAGCTGCAAAGAATGAAAACCCTGCCGTAGCTGCTAACACCTTGGATATGAACGATGTTTGATAATCAAATTTTGGCAATTATGACAACCAACCAATCACTATCATACCCACTCAATGTTGGAGATTTGCTTTAAAATACAAAAACAAAGAAAATTGGAGAGGGGGTTGATATAAGACTGACAAATGTTAACAAGAGTTGAAGTTGGATGACGGTTCCACTGGGTCATTATTTTATTCTTATTACATTCGGCTATGTTTATTTCCATAAACATAGTAAATTTCCATAGTAAAAACTTAAGGGGAAAACAAAACCTATGATACCTATTTTATAAAATTGAAGAGAAAATCCAAAAATAAATCTACCGAACAAGAAAACATTAAAATGTTCACATGGTTCTCTCTACATCCTGTGGTGACGGCTGATGAAATTTTTTCTTTATACCTCATATATTTTCTTCATTCTCTACAATATGCAATCGTTATTTCTATAATTGGAATAGGAACTACAAAAATTATTTCAAATAAAACACAATTAAATTGCAGATGTCTAAAAAAATCTTATCAAAAACCCGAAGCTCACTGATGGCTTTCACAGCCCTCCATAAAAATCCGAAACGTGCCTTCTCAACCTGACATTAACCACGTTAAGAACTAAGGCAACAGACTGAAGGCCTAAACTCAAATGTCAGCTCAGCCTCTTCCTAGCCGTGTGACCTAGGATAAAGATCTTTTGCTCTTCTCGTCTCAGATTCCTCATCTTCAATATGGGAATAACAGTACCCTCAACCCCCAGAGGGCTCCTGTGAGGATTAAATATGTTAATTCATATAAAACGCCTAGAATAATGTTCAGCACTAAATGTTTAAATAGGACGGCTATTCCTGATGCCCAAGTACCTCCCCCATCCCTTCCCGTATTTATTCAACAAATATCAGGGTATCTTCACAGCAGAAGAACTTGCCCATGAGTGAATGAAACATCTTTTTCCCCGAGAAGAGAGAACATAAGAGGAAAAAAAATACTAAGTCCTATTCAGGTGACCGCTCTGCTGCCAGAAGCCAAAGGATCACTCCCTCCTCCCCGCAGCCTTTCTCAGGAAGTCAAGGCTGGGGAAGGAAAAAGAGGTTGAGAAAAATCAGAATTTAACAGAACTCCGCATAAATTACAGGGGACATCTCAGACAACACCCAGGAGTATCCCCTCCTTGAAATAAAATTAAAATTAAAAGAAAATACTAGGAATCTGGGTACAGCCCCGCTTCCTTCAGGGATCACAGAAGGGGCAGGGACCCTGCAACAGGAGGTGGGACCCCATCCCGGGTTCGCTGAAGCTTTCAGGGAATTGAGAGCTTCTCTGAAAATTAAAAAAGTAGAAGTAACAGGAGACCTATTTTTGACCACAGCCAGGCTCCGTTCTAAAGCTCTGACTTCTCCATTCTCATCGAACTCTCCAAATAACTATTAGGTACACGCTGGAACCAGCTTAAAGAGGAAACGGAGGCAGGGACGCGAGGATGCTCCCCGGATCCCGGAGCGCCGGGCGGCGGCGGGGTCGGTGGGCGGGGCGAGGGCTGGAACGGTCCGACCCCGGGAGACCCTCCCTCCCGGCGGCGCGCGACCCCGGCCCGGCCCGGAGCCGGGATGCTCCACCGCCCCGCGCTCCAGATGCTCATTCAGGGGACGCAAACCCCGCGCTTCGCCGCAGGCGGATCCTCTTCCCCCAGGTCGAGGGCCTGGTCGCTACTGGCCCACAGCAAAGCGAAGAAGGGTCCGTGTGGACGCGGGGAGAGGGCCCCGGGCAGGGCACGGCTCACCTTTCTACGAAGAATGAAGGCCGCGGCCTCGCGTACCTGGAGCGGAAGTCGCTCTGCCTGCAGAGACCTCCTGGACTACGCTTCCCAGAATTCCCGCCGGGAGCGGGGACACAGCCGCAGCCTCCCGTAGCGGAAGTTATCCAACTACAGGGCTCCTGGACTACACTTCCCAGAATTCCCAGGCCACTTCGGTGCCTTCCTGGGGCGGAAGTGCCCTCTGCTACCCGGAGAATCTGGATTGTGTGTTGTAGCAGGGGTCTGGGAGTGAATTCCGTAACCTCGCCTTCCTGGAGCCCAAGTGTGTGCGACCAGACAGCTATATTGGATGCTTCTGCATTTTCTCCAGCAGACCCTGCATTACAGGCGCCTTTTCGGGAGCGTCACTGTCTTTTGATGCTGTGGATCTTCTGACTACAATTCCCAGAATCTCCTGCGGGCAGCCCTTTCTGCAAGGCAGCCCTTTCTCTTTCTCATAGTATTTGGATAGTTGGATAGTATTGGAAAAAGATCCATTACTGTCTTGTTCTGATAGTATTGGATAGTCGGTCTGAATTAATTCTATACTGTTAATCGAGCTTGGCCACCTCCTCCCCCTCCTTTTTTTCTTCTTGAAATCTTTTCTTCCCAACGTGACAAAAATGAAAGCAGACTACCTACTTATTCCAAGAAACTGCCCCATAGAGACAGGCTGGAGAAGCTTGAAGAAAGCGAAAGAAGGAAGAAAAAGCAGATTATAGAAAGGAAGTGATGTGTGGGCAAAAAATGCAAATACTGAAAGGAAATTGTGCTGACCTGCACTGAGCACCAAATGGAAGGAATCCAGGACCTCAACCTTACTTTGACTGGATTGTCTTTTTTATTGTATGTGGGCGTGAACGCATCTAGAACTCTGACAGCGCTGCCTACCATGAGCAGTACATTCCAAGGTCCACAGGAATGGACGTGGATGCCAAGAATCTACAAGAAACAAAGGCAACCATTGATCGGGCCGTAAAGCCAAAGCAGCACATTGTTCTCACATTTCCTTGGCTTTGATCGCTGGTTGTGAAATGTGGGTTGTAAGGCAAATGGAAGGAGCTGTCTTGATAGACAAAACGTTATAAGAAGGGATAAACCCTTTATAAAATCTTGAAATTTCTTCTTTGAGCTTTTAGTACCACATGACCTATTTTCACCCTGCTCTTGATATCATAAATACTACGAGTTGTCTTCTGGAGGACTTGGTGATTCAGGGAGGTGGCGGGATGGAGGTAATGGCTTAATCCAGAAAACTTCAGCAGAAAGAGAGAAGAGAAGAGAAAGTTTAAATGCCCACTCTTCTCCTGGGGAAGAAATATATATTGTTTTCCTTTATACTGGTACATTCATTGTATTTGATGTTATGTCACTTGAGCCTCTTGTAATCTAGAACAGTTCCCCTCCCCCTTTTTGCATGTCCCTGACCTGCTGAAGTAACTAGGTCAGTTGTCATGTAGGATTGCTCACCTTCTGGAGCTGTCTGATGGCTTTCTTGATCTGACATTTATTATCCTGAAACTTCAATATTTTCTGTAAACTACAAGTTAAAGTCTAGTTTTTTGGCAAGAATAAGGAAAATGTGGTGCTGAAAATAGCTGAACAAGGTCCCATACAATGTCCAACTGAAACCTCCTCAAATGCTGGCCAAGTATCCTCACTGAGGAGTAAGAGAAAAATGACATAACAGCCATTATGTGAAAATGGTCAATGGTTTAAAGGAAGGGAACCATTTTAAGAAATTACACCATGTGATTCTTTAACAACCCCTCCCAAAAGGAAATGTTTTAAAAAATAATTATCTAATAGTTTATATTTTAAAGAGGATAGATCTGATGATAGGTGAGTTTTTGGATAAAATGACAGGAAAATTAAAATATACAATAGACAAAATAATGTTTTGTATGCTTCCGCTTCCGGTAATAATAAAAGAGGTACTCTAGAACAAACATCTGGGAGATGAAAGATGGACATATTTTTTAAAGGTGTAGGAAGGCAGCAAGAGACAAGATAAGGGAGAATTAGTGGGCTAAAATTCAGACAAAGTTGGGGGAGTCACGCATTTGGGGCGACTTTTCTCCTGGGGGTGATGGTCTAGTCAATAAGCTGGAAAGCCTAAAAGCTTGCAGCACTCTTGGTACCCATGTGAGGCTGGGGCAACAAAAGGTTCTGGCAAGACCTATGAAATACACATCTTTTCAATCACACCTGACATATTTACACAAAGGGACCATATGGTAGGCCATAATGCAATGACCACAAATTTCAAAATACTGAAATAATACCATTTTTTAATGAATACAATGAAATTCAGCCAGAAATCAATAACCAAAAGGTACTTTAAAGATTCCCGTGTGTGCATTTAATAAATTATTATCTCTTTGCTCCGAAGCCACCCTTCTTTGCTCAGCTTTATGGAGCTGGAATGGGAAATGTGCAGCCCATCTTTCTGCTTTGCCATGTGGTTCTACATTAGGCTCTGCGGGTAGAGGGATTCTGCACGGCTGGAGGAGGAGGAAGAGCCTTGCCACTTCCTGTGGGCTTCCGGGCAGTGGCATTTCCTTCTTGTAGCAGCGGCCCAATCTAATTTGCAGGTTTTCCAACGCTTGAATAACCAGCTTCATCACGGCTCCTCAGAGACATTGTCAAACAGCTTCCCAAAGCCTGTTCCTCAGACGTCCAAGTCCTAGAGCTCCAGGGCCCTGCCTCCCAGCTCAGGGCCACCAGAACCAGCTGGACCTCCCCCTCCTCAGAGGACTGAGTTCCGGGACAGAGGCTCTTCCACCAAGCTTCTAAGTTTTAATAATCACCACCTCTCCACTTTGTTCCCCAGACCTTGGGGTGGTGGCTGCTTGGTGTAGTTTCTCCCTCCATCATACCTCTTTCTGCCCTTTCAGTGATTTAGCAACCAACTCTGTAATGTCATAATTCTCTTTTTTCAAATAACTAGTGTGGTTGCTATCTATTCAGTGGACCCTAAGTTATACATTGTGTTTGGAAAATTTTCTCCAAGAAATATTATAGGCCTCTGGCAACAAAGCAGACAGAGCTTCCACAGACCCTAATTACATAGAAATGCCAAATAAATGTGAAAATAAAAATAACATTTAATTTACTTATTCAATCCTACCCCCTACTATTCACTTATTCTTTCTCTTGCCCCACTGGTAGCCATGCTGGTGTGTTCTCTCTGTGCCATTTGTTTGTATGTGTTTCTGGAAAAATGTGTGAAATTTTCTGTGCATATATAATTAATTTATATATATGAATATATGTGCATATATATATACAATCTTGAACTCTTGAAATTTTTCTTGAAAAACTCACTCAAAATTTTTCACTCAAAGCTGTTTTTCCCCAATATTTTACATGAAACTTTTTAAAGTGAAGAACAGTTGGAAGAATTATGCAGTGTTCACCCATATACTCACAGCCTAGATTCTAAAATTAGAAATACTAATTTCTTAGCTATCCGCCTGGCCATCTTACCTATCGCTTATTTGTCCAACTCTGAGCTATGTTAAGATACAGAATGTTAACATCACCCCAGAAAGTTTCCTCTTCCCAGTCAATCTCTACCCCTTTGTCCAGTAGCAACCTCTGCTCTGATATTTTTCACCGTACATTAATTTTAGAACGTCAATTATATGGAAGCACATAGTAAGTACTCTTTTGCATTGCGACTCTTTAACCGAGCACAGTGTTTTTCAGACCCATCCATGCTGATGCACGTATCAGTCATCTGATCCTTTTTATTATTGTGTGATGTTCGACGGCTTGAATAAGTCACAATGGATACCTGTTTACATTTTTTAGCTATTGTGAATAAGGCTTCTGTAAAATACTCATAAAACTCCTGTTGTGGGCATACGCTTTCTTTTTTACTGGAATAAGTACCTAGGTTTAGAAATGCTTGATGTGGGGCCAACCTAGTGGCACAGCGGTTAAGTGTGCACGTTCTGCTTTGGTGGCCCGAGGGTTTGCTGGTTTGGATCCCAGGTGTGGACCTGGCACCACTTGTCAAGCCATGCTGTGGTAGGCATCCCATATATAAAGTAGAGGAAGATGGGCATGGATGTTAGCTCAGGGCCAGTCTTCCTCAGCAAAAAGAGGAGGATCGGCAGCAGTTAGCTCAGGGCTAATCTTCCTCAAAAAAAAAAAAAAGAGAGAGAGAGAAAGAAAGAAATGCTTGATGTGTATTTAACTATTTAAGAAACTTCCAGATCTTTCCCCAAAGTGACTCATTCATTTTACACTCCCAACAAAAATGTGTATGATTTCTGATTGCTGCGAATCCTAACGAACATTGGCCATTGTGAGAATCTGTAGCATTTGCCATTCTGGCGGCTGTGTGACAGTAACTCGCTGCACTTTTCACTTGGTTGCTCCTGGTACCTTACAATGTTCAGCACTTCTGGTGCTTATTAGCCACTCTTCCGTCTTCCTAGGTAAACTGACTTCCAATTTTTGCCCATTGTAATTGGAACGATGGTTTCCTTGATACTGTGCTCTACAAGTTCCTTATATATCCTGAATGTTGGCTCTGTGTCAGATACAGATCTCATTCATGTTTCCTCCCAACTCTGCCTTGCCTATTTACTGTCTTAACAGTGTTTTTTGATAAGCTGAAGTATTTCTTTTTGATGAACTATGATGCATCATGTTTTTTTCTTTCATGGTTCTTTCTTTTTGGTTCCTAAGAAATATTTGCCTAACCCCAAATTGCCACGATGTTGTTCTGTTTTCCTCCAGAAGCTGCAGTTTTAGTCTGCATGTTTAGGGTAGTGTTTTCTAAGTTACAAATAGGTGAAGGTGGATGATAGTGTTGTTCATATATTGTATGTATTTACAACTTTTTTTCCCTTAGTTGTTCAAGGAATTGCTGAGAGAAGGCTGCGAACATCTCTAATTATCATAGTGGATTGATTTATAGAATTGCTGGCAATTTTTACATGATGTGTTTTGAAGCTCTGTTATTCAGCATAAACACATTTATAATTGTTTTGTCTTCCTTATGAATCAACCCTTTTATCTTCAAGAAATGTTCCTGGTTTTTTCTGGCGATACTCTGTCTTTCTATAATTTATTTATTTTTTAAATTTTTTTTTTTTGAGGAAGATTAGCCCTGACCTAACATCTGCCACCGATCCTCCTCATTTTTTGCTGAGGAAGACTGGCCCTGTGCTAACATCCATGCCCATCTTCCTCTACTTTTTATATGTGGGACGCCTGCCACAGCATGGCTTGATAAGTGGTGCATAGGTCCATACCCAGGATGTGAACCAGTGAACCCTGGGCCACTGAAGCAGAGCATGTGAACTTAACTGCTGTGCCACTGGGCTGGCCCCCCATATTCTGTCTTGAAGTCCACTTTCTCTAATGTTGATATAGACCCTCCATCCTTCCTCTGTTTAGACTTAGCAAGATATATATTTTTTGTCCACTGTCAATCTGCCTATGTCTTTATATTACATCTACCATAAAAAGCATATTAATGGGCCTTGCTTTTATATCCACTCCCACCATATCTTCACCAAGGGCACCTAAATTTAATACAATCCTCGACATGGTGTATTTAGTTCTATTCATTTTCTGCTTATCTAAACTATTTGTGTAGTTAAGATCCAGAACCTCAACTAGTGGGGTGATGACTTTCAACCCTCGAAGCACATGCGAACTTAACTGCTGTGCCACCGGGCTGGCCCCCAGGCTCCTTAAAGTATCATGGGATTGGATTTCTTTTAACACTTCTACCAAGTTCCCCAGGGGATTCTAATACCAGTTTCTGAGAATTACTGCCTTAAAATATTGCGGTGTCCCCTGAGTTTCCTAGCATAATTTGTTGCGTTTTCCAAACACTATAATTATACTCTACTCTGTCACATAGAAAGCACATAGTATGTGCCAGGCACTATTCCAGGCACTTTTCATATCATCTCATTTAATCCTACAATCACTTTATATGATAGGCACTGATATTATTCCTAATTTATGGGCTAGGAAACTGAGCACCGCCCAGGCCCATTCTGCCAGCTAATAAAAGCAGAGTGTTGCCCACGATCACAGGCTAAGGAATCAGCCTGCTGAGGTTTAACCGTGGCTCAGCCACTTATTGGCTGTGTGACTCTAGTTCAGAGAAAATTGATGTCTCTGCACCCATGATTACTCACCTATGAGGAAAATAGAGCTGTTATGAGAAATAAATAAATTAATAAATGAAAAGCACTGACCGCTCTGTTTGAGTCATCAGGCACTCTCATAAATATAAGCTGTTATCACCCCATCATAATCACCATGGGGTAAAGAGAGGAATCATGCGTAAGCACCCATTTGTTTCTAAGGAAATTTGTTTTACGTCATCAAAGTACAAACAATAATTGTTAGTCAATGGTTGAGTTCACTGAAAAAGTTGGTGATGCTACAGTCCATCAAAAGTCAGGGAGATAAAGGAAACTCTCTAGACTGCTTCTCCTCTGTTTTGTCTCCTAATTCCCCTTTTGTCAGCCCTGTGGCTGGCAGCTACACGAAGCACCAACACTGAATGAGTAGTTCCTCTCTGCCACTCTAGCGTTGGGTGTGGACACGCAAAGAAGAAGATGACGGTTTCTGCAAAAGAAGAAGCTGTAGCCTGGGGAGAGCCAGGGAAGAAACCAAGGGCTCCTGGACAGACATGTCAAGCTCCAAGTTGGGAAACAAAACTTAACACCATCCCCCCCACAAAATGCAACCTTCTTGCGCCATCTAGCTTTCTCATGTCGATACCAGCTCTGCCACCAAGAGTAATTTTCTTCTTTTTTTGTTTTGTTTTAATAGGAGAATACTTTTGAAACACATTACATATACCCAGGTTTTACAAGGCCATATTCTTTTCACCGTTTGGTCTTCAAATCCCTGTTGCATATCCACTCACAGGAATATAATGCAGTCATAAAAAATGAACTTTATGAAGAAGGTGGGGAACAGGAAGTAACTTATGACATATTACTAATTGAAATAAGGATTTAAAATTGACAAATTACTTAATAAAAATATCTATATAAATGTGATAAACTATTATGAAAAAGATGTTTGAGAATGGCAATAGTGGTGGGATTATGAGTTAAATCTTAATTTAGTTATGTTATTTCCTGTAATGAGGTTCTGCCACTTAATTTTTTTAAATTCTGGACATTTTTTAAAAGTCATGTTTATTGAGGTTAAGGTATATACATTATAAAATCTACTCTTTGTAATTATACAGTTCAATGAGTTTTGACAACTATATACACGTGTAACTACCAGCACCATCAAGATACAGAATATTTCTAACACCTCAAAAACTTCCCTGGGTGAAGGGCACACAGAATTCTTCAAACTTTTTTTGGACCTCTTCTGTATGTCTAAAATTACCTGTCCCTTGAGAAGAGTATATAGCACTTATGTACTGTTTAAAGATTAATAGGACGAACACCTTAAGCTTAAGAAATAGAATATTACCAGTCTTTGAAGCTCTTTGTGTTAATGTGCATTTTACACTTCTTTTTTTAAAATTGATTTTGTATCTTACAGCCTTATTGGATTTGTTTACTACGGCTAACAGTTTTTTGATGAAGTCTTTAGGGTTTTCTATATATCATGTCATCTGCAAAAAGTGACTTTTCTCTCTTCCTTTCAGATTTGGATGACTTTTATTTCCTTTTTTGCCTAACTGCTCCGGCTAGGACTTCCAATACCATGCTGAATAAAAGTGGTGAGAGTGGGTTTGTCTTGTTCAGCTTTCAGCTTTTCAGTTGAATATGATGTTAGCTGTGGGCTTGTCATATATAGCCTTTATTACATTGAGGTATGTTCCCTTTGTACTCACTTTGTTGAGAGTTTTTACCATGAATGCATGGCAAATTTTGTGAAATGCCTTTTCTCCATCTATTGGGAAAATCATATGATTTTTATCCTTCATTTTGTTAACATGCTGTATCGTATTGATTGGTTTTCAGATATTGAACCATGCCTGAATCGCTGGAATAAATCCCACTTGATCATAGTGTATGATCCTTTTAATGTATTGTTGAATTTGGTTTGCTAACATTTTGCTGAAAATGATTGCATCTACGTTCACCAGGGATATTGGACTATAATTTTCTTTTTTTGTGGCATCCTTTTCTGGCTTTGGCATCAGAGTAAAGCCGCCTTGTAAAATAAGTTTGGAAGTGTTCCCTCCTCTTCCACTTTTTGGAAGAGATTGAGAAGGATTAGTATTAAGTCTTCTTTAAATGTTTGATAGAATTCACCGGTGAAGCCAGCTGGTCCTGAGCATTTGTTTGTTGGGAGGCTTTTGATTATGGATTCAGTCTCTTCATTAGTAACCAATCTGTTCAGACTTTCTATTTCTTCATGATGCAGTCTTGGTAAGTTGTGTGTTTCTGGGAATTTATCCTTTTCCTCTAGGTTGTCAAATATGTTGGCATATGATTGTCCACAGTAGTCTCTTAAGATCCTTTTATTTCTGTGGTATCAGTTGTTGTGTCTCCCCTCTCATTTCTGATTTTTTTTGAGTCCTCTCTTTTTTTTTTTTCTTGGTGAGTCTAGCTAAAAGTTTGTCAATTTCGTTTTTTTTCAAAGAACCAGCTCTTAGCTCTTAGTTTCATTGATTTTTGCCTATTGTCTCTTTAGTCTCTATTTCACTTATTTTCATGCTGATCCTTGTTATTTCCTTCCATCTACTAACTTTGGGCTTTGTTTGTTGTTTTTCAAGTTCCTTGAGGTGTAAAGTTAGGTTGCTTGAGATTTTTCTTTTTTCTTGATGCAGACATGTATTGCTATGAATTTCCCTCTTAGAACTGCTTTTGATGCATCCCATAAGCCTAACATTCCTGTAGTATGTAAATACAGTACATACATGTTTTGATGTATCATACGTAAAATTTTGGTATGTTGTATTTCCACTTTCATTTGTCTTAAGGTATTTTTTTATTTCTTCTTTGACCCATTGGTTGTCCAGCATTTTACACTTCTTTAACATATAAGATCTGTGCACTGTAGTGTTTTATTTGCAAGCATACATATGATTGAATACCAAAGTGGGAATTAGCCATTTTTACTTCATGCCCCAAATCCTTGCAGAATTCTAATTTGTATGCCATTGGCCTCAAGAACAGTTACAATTTTTTCTTCAACAACACATTTTATTGGAAGAACACATTTTCAAAATTTAAAAAACCAAATCAACAAACACACTTCATAGGTAAAGAAATGAGGGGTGCTCAAGAAAACTCCACAAGTGGTCTCTTAAATACATTCTCTGCAAAAAAAAAAAAAAAAAAGGCGTTAAGTAGACAGCAGAAAATCACTGTTTCAAGGTTTATTTTAAAAATCCAACATCAGTAGGACAAAGACTATGATTGGCTCAACCAAAGTAAGTGAAAAGCATCAAGGCAAGTAGCTATGGGCCAGGGCATACGGTCACAGAGCAAACAAAAGGTCTAAGAGAAAAGGTACCTGCTGGACAGACCTTTCAGTCTGAGACTACTGCCGTCCACCCTGTAGTATGCTTAATCACATTGCTTGTTCATAATGTCAAAGTCTAATGGAGATAGTGAGGTGTCATTCATATTCAACAAACATTGACTGAACACCTCCATGTGCCAGCCCTGTCCTAGTCACCAAAGACACAGCAATAAACAAGGGGCAAAACTCCTCCTCACATGACGGTTACATTAAAGTTGGGGGAGAGGTGATACAGAAAACAAATTCATGGTCATGGATTACAGGACTCGAGAGTGTTAGGATATTCATCCTCCCAAAATTGATCTATAGATTCAACACAATCTCAATCAAAATCCCAACAGCCTTTTTTTTTTTTTTGCTGAAATTAGCATGCTAATTCTAAAATGCACGATCTTGAAAAGAACCAACTTGGGAGACTCACACTATCTGATCTCAAGATTTACCATTAAGCTATAATAATCTTGAAAGTATGGAATTGACAAAGAATAGACATATAGATCAAAGGAATAGAAGAGTGCATGTGTGTATGTCAATCAAGATTCTTCTACAAAGGCGGTAAATTAATTTAATGAGGAAAGGATAGTCATCAACAAATGGAATTTGAACAACTGGATATGGGAACAAACGATGAAATTTGATCCTTAACTCATACTGTACACAAAAATTAACACAAAATGTATCACAGATTCAAACTGAAAAGCTAAAATTATACAGCTTCTAGAAGAAAACATAGAAGAAAATCTTTGTGACCTTAGGATAGGCGAAAATTTCTTAGATAAGACACAAAAAGCACAGACCATAAAATAAAATATCACTATACTAGACTTCATCAAAATTAAAATATTCTGCCCTCCAAAATAAATCCTTAAGGATATAAAAAGACAAAGCACAGAGGGGAGAAAATATTTGAATGCATAGATCTCATAAAGGACTTGTCTTGAGAACACCTGAACTCTTACAACTCAATAACAAATCTAACAATTAAAAATGGCAAAAAAAAAAAAGACTCAAAAGATAGTTCAGAATAGAAGATACAGGAATTGCCAATGAGCACATTAAAAATGTCCAACATTAGACATCAGGAAAATGCAAATTAACTCTGCAAATGCTATGTGATATTCTCAAATGCCCCTGAGAAGTTTTATCAGTTTAATCCCAATAATGTTTGATAACTGCCTGTCGCTCTTGTCTTGTACATGCTAATTTTGGATAATACACCTTTTTTAAAAATTGCAACAGGCCCCCAGTCACTCTTCAAGGGCTGGCATAAAGTTTGTCCTCTGTGCTCTCAAGGTACGTGGCAGGCTCATCGACTCACACTGTCCAGGTTGAGAGCCCGACAGCCTCATTGGAATCCCGAGGCTGCACACCTCATTCGCTTGCTCAGACAAGTTCCTTCACCATTTCTCAATCTCCTCATTACAAAATGGTACCTACATCACAGAGTTACTGAAGGAATAAATGAATGGATATACGAAGAGCACTCAAAACGGAGCCTGGAAGATAGTCAAGCACTTGGTAAACATTAGCTTTTATTGTAATCATCATTACCAACTTTATTTCCTTTCATGGCTCATGAGATTCCATGGAATGAATGATTAAAATATATTTAATGGTTCCACATAAGGCATAACTTAGCTTTAGGCTCTTTCTTATTAAGAACAATGCCACAAACAATTTCTTTTTACTCCATCTTAGCCTACCTGCCTATTTCTCTAAAATGAATTTTGAGAAGTGAAAACGGAAACAACAAACACCATTTTATTCACCTTTAAAATGTTGATAGTAAAACAGCATATTTTCTCACCAAAAGTTTTTCCTATTTTACCTTTCTCCCAAGAAAGTACAAGTATTCCTGATTTTCCATATGTGATTAACACTAGATATTACCAGAGGAAGGGGCGGAGCAAAATGGCGGGGTGAGCTGACCCAGGACTCTCTCCCCTCCAAACTACAACAAAGGATTGGAAAAACTGAATTTCAGATAATAAATCTAATGCCAACACGTCAGAGACCTACAGTACCAAGAAGGCGGAGAACATAGACCTTGCTGACGGCCTCCAAGGCCCTGGAACGGTAGGAGAGAACGTCGCTCCCTCCCCTAGAGTCTGCGATCACTGCTGTGCCCGGGAAGGAGCGGGGGAGGGGCCGTGCAACCACGGGATCATCCAGGACTCCCGCCACTAGTACACTTCGCTGACGGGGTAAAACTTCCTTGTGCAGGGACCCCATAAACCCAGGGCCCTGGGAGACTACAGAACAGAACTGATCCGAATCCAGATCCCGCGTGAGAAAAGCAGCCCCTCCCTCCCAGCAAAGCGCACTGGGCGCTGCCATCTTGCCCCAAGGCGGAGAGCTCAGAACGCAGGGCTCTCGACCCCCATCTAGTGGCGACAGGCTGTAACTGCAACCGAATTCTACCACCATGCGAAAAAACCACTCCTCTACCATCCAGCAATTTATAAAAGCCCCACACCAGAAGGAAAACAATAAAAACAGAGAATTAAGTCCTGAGGACTTGGAATTAGGTAAACTAAGTGAAAATGAGTTCAGAGCAGCTATAATCAAAAAACTCAATGAGGTAGAGAGAAAGAGAGAGAAACAAGCCAATGAGCTCTGGAGTTACTTCACAAAAGAAATTGAAATCATAAAGAAGAATCAAACAGAATTACTAGAGATGAAAAACACAATGGACCAGGTAAAACAGAATACGGATTCCCTGAATGCCCGTGTAGACACCACAGAAGAGCAAATTAACATAATCGAAGATAGACTGGTTGAATGGCTCCAGAGAGAGGAAGAAAGAGAGCTAAGAATTTAAAAAAATGAGGAAAATCTCCAAGAGATAGTAGATTCAATGAGGAGAAAGAACTTAAGGATCATAGGAATTCCCGAGAACGTGGAAAAGGAAAATGGAGCAGAAAGTGTACTTAATGAAATTATAGACGAGAACTTCCCAAATCTAGGGATTGATGGAGAAATGTGTGTAGAGGAAGCTTTCAGATCTCCTAGATTTGTCAATGTAAAAAGACCTACTGCAAGGCATATAGTAGTACAATGGCAAAAGTGAAAGACAAAGAAAGAATACTCAGGGCAGCAAGACAGCAGAGAATAACCTACAAAGGAGCTCCTATCATACTTTCAGCGGATTTCTCTACAGAAACCTTACAAGCTAGGAGAGAATGGAGTGACATATTCAAAGCTTTAAAAGATAAAAATCTTCAGCCAAGAATACTCTATCCAGCAAGAATATCCTTCAGATATGAGGGAGAAATTAAATCCTTTCCAGACAAACCAAAGTTAAGGGAATTTGTAACTAAAAGTCCTCCACTACAAGAAATTCTCAAGAAGCCTCTCATACCTGAAAAAAGAAAAAAGGGAGAAAGGGGTCACAAACCACAGAGTAGGGAGACCAATGGATAGAACCAGAACAGGATAGCAAATATTCAACTATAGCATTAGGGTAAAGGTAAGGAAACTACCAAAGCAAGGACAATCTTATCACTCTAACTACAAATTCATAACACGAGTTGGAATAAGAAATGAAAATAATTATTTAGGAGGGGAAGAGCAAAGGGTCTAAATCAGTCTAGGCCAAGTAAGTAAGAGATCACCAGAGAATAGACTATATTATACATGAGATTCTAAATACAAACTTCAGGGCAGCCACTAAACTAAAAAACAGAGCAGAGCCACAAAACATAAATAAGGAAAAATCTAAGAAACCCAGCATAAGAAATTGCAATATTAAATGGGTAGGCTAAAGCACACAGGAAAAGAAACACAGGAAAACAAGATAATGAGCGACAGATTGACAGCATTAAGTCCACATGCATCAATAATCACTCTCAATGTGAACGGATTGAACTCTCCAATAAAAAGACACAGAGTGGCAAAATGGATTAAAGAACAAGATCCAACAATTTGTTGCCTCCAGGAAACACACCTCAGCCCCAAGGACAAACACAGACTCAGGGTGAAGGGGTGGAGGACAATACTTCAAGCAAATAGCAGGGAAAAAAAGGCAGGTGTTGCAATTCTTATATCATACAAAGTGGATTTCAAAATAAGACAGGTAAAGAGGGACAATATATAATGATCAAAGGGACACTTCATCAAGAAGAAATAACCCTTATAAATATCTATGCACCCAACACAGGAGCACCAAGATTCATAAAGCAACTATTAACAGACCTAAAGGAAGATGTTAAAAACAACACAATAATAGTAGGGGACCTCAACACCCCACTCACATCAATGGACAGATCATCCAGACAGAAAATCAACAAGGAAACAGTGGAGCTAAACGAAAAACTAAAACAATCGGACTTAATAGACATATATAGATCACTTCATCCTAAAACAGCTGAATACACATTCTTCTCAAGTGCACATGGAACATTCTCTAGGATAGACCATATGTTGGGAAACAAGGCAAGCCTCCACAAATTTTAAATAATTGAAATAATAACAAGCATCTTCTCTGATCATAATGCTATAAGGCTAGAAATTAATTACAAGAAAAAAGCTAAGAAAGGCACAAAGATGTGGAGACTAAACAATACACTACTGAACAAGCAATGATCATTGAAGAAGTTAAAGAAGAAATCAAAAAATACCTGGAAACAAATGAAAATGATAACATGCCATACCAACTCATATGGGATACAGCAAAAGCTGTATTAAGAGGAAAATTCATCACAATACAGGCACATCTTAACAAACAAGAAAAATCCCAAATAAGCAATCTTAAACTACACCTAACTGAAGTAGAGAAAAAAGAACAAATGAAGCCCAAAGTCAGCAGAAGGAGAGAAATAATAAAAATCAGAGCAGAAATAAATGCTATTGAAATGAAAAAGGCAGTAGAAAGGATCAATGAAACAAAGAGTTGGTTCTTTGAGAAGATAAATAAAATTGACAAACCCCTAGCCAGACTTGCAAAGAAAAAAAGGGAGAAAGCCCAAATAAACAAAATCAGAAATGAAAGAGGAGAAATAACAACAGACTCTGCAGAAACATAACGGATTATAAGAGAATACTACGAAAAATTACATGCCAACAGTATGGATAACCTAGAGGAAATGGATAAATTCTTGGACTCCTACAATCTCCCAAAGCTCACTCAAGAAGAAGCAGACAATTTGAACAAACCAATCACAAGGAAAGAGATTGAAACAGCAATCAAAAACATCCCAAAGAATAAAACCCCAGGACCAGATGGCTTTCCTGGGGAATTCTACCAAACTTTCAGAGAGGATTTAATACCTATCCTTTTCAAGCTATTCCAAAAAAGTTAGGGAGGATGGAACACTTCCTAACACATTCTACAAGGCCAACATCACGCTGATACCAAAGCCTGATAAGGACAGCACGAAAAAAGAGAACTACAGGCCAATATCGCTGATGAACATAGATGCAAAAATTCTAAACAAAATTTTGGCAACCAGAATTCAGCAATTCATCAATAGGATCATACATCACGATCAGGTGGGATTCATACCAGGGACACAGGGATGGTTCAACATCCGCAAATCAATCAACGTGATACACCACATCAACAAACTGAGGAATAAAAAACACACGATCATCTCAATAGATGCAGAGAAAGCATTTGACAAGATCCAACAGCCATTTATGATAAAAACTCTGAACAAAATGGGCATAGAAGCAAACTACCTCAACATAATAAAGGCCATATATGACAAACCCACAGCCAACATCATACTCAATGGGCAAAAACTGAGCGCCATCCCCCTGAAAACAGGAACGAGACAAGGATGCCCTCTATCACCACTCTTATTTAACATAGTACTGGAGGTCCTGGCCAGAGCAATCAGGCAAGAAAAAGGAATAAACGGAATCCAAATAGGGAGGGAAGAAGTGAAACTCTCACTGTTTGCAGACGACATGATCTTATATATAGAAAACCCCAAAGAATCCATTGGAAAACTCTTAGAAGTAATCAACAACTACAGCAAAATTGCAGGGTGCAAAATCAGTTTGCAAAAATCAGTAGCATTTCTATATTCTAATAACGAACTAACAGAAAAAGAACTCAAGAATACAATACCATTCACAACCGAAACAAAAAGAATAAAATACCTTGGGGTAAATTTAACTAAGGAAGTGAAGGACCTATATAATGAAAATTACAAGGCCTTTCTGAGAGAATTGGATGACGACATAAGGAGATGGAAAGACATTCCATGTAAATGGATTGGAAGAATAAACATTGTTAAAATGTCCATTCTACCTAAAGCAATCTACAGATTCAACGCTATCCCAATCAGAATCCCAATGACATTCTTTACAGAATTAGAACAAAGAATCCTAAAACTCATATGGGGCAACAAAAGACCCAGAATTGCTAAAGCAATCCTGAGAAAAAAGAACAAAACTGGAGGCATCACAATCCCTGACTTCAAAACATACTACAAAGCTACAGTAATCAAAACGGCATGGTACTGGTACAAAAACAGGTGCACAGATCAATGGAACAGAACTGAAAGCCCAGAAATAAAACCACACATCTATGGACAGCTTATCTTTGACAAAGGAGCTGAGGGCATACAAAAGAGAAAAGAAAGTCTTTTCAACAAATGGTGCTGGGAAAACTGGAAAGCCACATGTAAAAGAATGAATATCGACCATTCTTTTTCACCATTCACCAAAATAAACTCAAAATGGATCAAAGACCTAAAGGTGAGACCCGAAACCATAAGGCTTCTGGAAGAAAACGTAGGCAGTACACTCTTTGACATCAGTATTAAAAGAATCTTTTAGGAGACCATGTCTTCTCAGAGAAGGGAAACAATAGAAAGAATAAACAAATGGGACTTCATCAGACTAAAGAGCTTCTTCAAGGCAAAGGAAAACAGGATTGAAACAAAAAAACAACCCACTAACTGGGAAAAAATATTTGCAAGTCATACATCTGACAAAGGCTTAATATCCATAATATATAAAGAACTCTCACAACTCAACAAAAAATCAAAGAACCTGATCAAAAAATGGGCTGGAGACATGAACAGACATTTCTCCAAAGAAGATATACGGATGGCCAATAGGCACATGAAAAGATGCTCATCATTGCTGATCATCAGGGAAATGCAAATCAAAACTACACTAAGATATCACCTTACACCCATTAGAATGACAAAAATATCTAAAACTAATAGTAACAAATGTTGGAGAGGTTGTGGAGAAAAAGGAACCCTCACACGCTTCTGGTGGGAATGCAAACTGGTGGAGCCACTATGGAAAACAGTATGGAGATTCCTCAAAAAAGTAAAAATAGAATTACCATACGATCCAGCCATCCCACTACTGGGTATCTATCCAAAGAGCTTGAAGTCAGCAATCCCAAAAGTCCTGTGTACCCCAACGTTCACTGCAGCATTATTTACAATAGCCAAGACGTGGAAGCAACCTAAGTGCCCATCAACAGACGAATGGATAAAGAAGATGTCGTACATATATACAATGGAATACTACTCAGCTGCAAAACAGAACAAAATCATTCCATTTGCAATAACATGGATGGACCTTGAGAGAATTATGTTAAGTGAAATAAGCCAGCGAGAGAAGGATAATCTGTGTATGACTCCAGTCATATGAGGAATTTAAAAATGTGGACTAAGAACAGTTTAGTGGCTACCAGGGGAAAGGTGGGGTGGGGCGTGGGCACAAAGGGTGAAGTGGTGCACCTACAACACGAATGACAAACGTTAATGTACAACTGAAATCACACAAGATTGTAACCTATCATTAACTCAATAAAAAAAAAACCATTAGATGTTACCATTTTTTAACTTTTTATTAAGATTATGATAGTTTACAACCTTGTGAAATTTCAGTTGTACATTATTGTTAGCTATGTTGTAGGTGCACCACTTCACCCTCTGTGCCCACCCCCCACTCCCCCTTTCCCCTGGTAACCACCAATCAGTTCTCTTTGTCTCTATGTTTAACTTCCACCTATGAGTGGAGTCATACAGAGTTCACCTTTCTCTATCTGGCTTATTTCACTTAACATAATACCCTCAAGGTCCATCCATGTTGTTGTGAATGGGATGACTTTATCCTTTTTTATGGCTGAGTAGTATTCCATTGTACATATACACCACATCTTTATCCAATCATCAGTTGGTGGGCACTTAGGTTGCTTCCACATCTTGGCTATTGTAAATAATGCTGTGATGAACATAGGGGTGCACATGACTTTTGGAATTGCTGATTCAAGCTCTTTGGATAGATACCCAGTAGTGGGATGGCTGGGTCATATGGTAGTTCTATTTTTAATTTTTTGAGGAATCTTCATACTGTTTTCCATAGTGGCTGCATCAGTTTGCATTCCCACCAGCAGTGGATGAGGGTTCCTTTTTCTCCACAGCCTCTGCAACATTTGTCACTTTTGGTTTTGGATATTTCTGCCATTCTAACAGGTATAAGGTGATATCTTAGTGTAGTTTTGATTTGCATTTCCCTGATGATTAGTGATGATGAGCATCTTTTCATGTGTCTATTGGCCATCTGTATATCTTCTTTGGAGAAATGTCTGTTTATGTCCCCTGCCCATTTTTTGATCAGGCTGTTTGATTTTTTTGTTGTTGAGCTGTGTGAGTTCTTTATATATTATGGAGATTTACCGGTTGTTGGATAAATAACTTGTAAATATTTTTTCCCAGTTGGTTTTTTTTTTGTTTCAATCCTGTTTTCCTTTGCCTTGAAGAAGCTCTTTAGTCTGATGAAGTCCCATTTGTTTATTCTTTCTCTTGTTTCCCTCGTCTGAGGAGTTACGGTGTCCAAAAAGATCCTTTTGAGATAGTACCAATTTTTTAAAACTTTGGGTAACATGGTCAATGAAAGACAACTTGTTTAAATATATTCACTTATATGATAATCACATTTTCATGTATTTACTTGCTAAATCTATTGCTTCTTTTTTTTTAACTTGCCTATTCATATTCTTTGTTGTATTCATATCCATATGTCTATTGGGGTTTCATTATCTTATGACTCTCTTAAGATCCCTATTGAGGATTTTAAGCCATTTTCTAGCATAGATGTCAAACAGGTCAATATTTCCAGCCTAGTTTACTGTATGTCTTCTACCTTTATGGATGGTGCCTTGCTAAAAGGGAAATTCAAGATTTTCATAGATTTTCATTGTTATATCTGCTTTGGCTTGAGTCTTGTGCATCCATAACAGTGAGCACCCTTTTCTGTGTGCCATCACTGTTCTGAGCGTTTTAAAAGTATTAACTGCACTTAACTTTCACAATCGCACTGGGTAAGAACTCTAATTACACCCTGGAAACTGATTCCCCGAGATTCACTCGCTCAAAGCCATCCTGGCAGGAAGCGGCAATGCTGACGGGCAAGCGGAAGCGAGGGCTGGGGAAGCAGAGGACCCAGGAGACCATCACACCGCGGGGCGGGGCAGGACCCCGGTCCGCCCCCAACCTGGGACACGAGAACCGCCCCAAACGCCAGGAGGCTCTGCCGAGGCGGAAACGCCCACGCCTGTACGCCTTGTCCTCCGCCGGCCATCCCTCTTCCTCCACCAAGCAGACGGCACGACCATGGCTGGTACCCCGCCTAGGCTGAGGATGCGCTGGGACTCGGGTCTCACCTCCACGTGGGGAATGATGGCCGCAACCTTCCCTGGAGCGGAAGTTCCTGCGACTCACTTCCCAGAATCCGGAGCCCATACCAGAGGGCCACACCCCGCACTCCTGAAGAGGAAGTGTTGTCGACGACACGGAACTTCTGGACTACACTTCCCAGAAGGCCAAAGCGCCACAGGGCTCGGCCCCGCCCGCCTGGGGGCGGAAGTACTTTCGACTACACTTCCCAGAATCCTCCGCGTGGCCGTGCTTCCGCCTTCCCACTGCTGTTTGTTTTGATTAAATATAACCCGAGTCAGTTCTCCAGCGCAATGAGCCCTTGGCTTTTCTTTTCATAATAATTTTTCTCAAAAAAACCCACAAAAAACCTAGTACGTGGAAATTTAAAGAAAATATGGATATTTAGGGGGAAGAACGAAACCTTTCATATGAAAAGAAAATTAACACATTTTAGCAGAATAGGGATGTGCATGACAGAACATAAGATTCTGGAAGGGACTCGGTCTGTGCTGCACCGGACATCGACCTTAAGGATTAGGGGGTCTCAGACTTGCTTTGACTCGACTGTCTCTTTGTATGAGCCTCTGTTCATCTTCCTCTGACTGTTGGATCTGGCATGAACTGTTTATTCCAAGTTGCCAAGAATCCACAAGGAGTTCCAAGCACAGATCAGGCTTTTGTAAAATACGAACAGCAATGTTGTTTTTGACAAATGAAAGGAGCTGCGCTGGCAAGGAATTGGAGAAAATACGGTAATACGCAAAAGGGCTGTTTCCTTGAAATGTTTTGAGTTCAAACGCAGGCTTTCCTTGGACAACTCCTGTGTTGCTTTTTGACATCATACATTTGCTATGACTATTTCTTTTGTACGAATCAGTTTAAACGAGGTGAGGTCATGACTATTCAGGAAGGCAGGGTAGGTTGAGGTGGGAGATGGAGTCCAGAAAACTATAACGAGTGAATCTAAGGGAAGTTTGTCTTTACCACTTTCCTTCCGGGCGGGAAATAATTTTAAAATTTAAACTTCCAAAAGCAATGCAAAAAGTACTGAGAATAACAACATAAAATACCAAACACATATACATTAAATTCAACACCTATCAACACTATACCACTTATCCTTTTTTTTTTTTCCAGCTTCTAAGTACCATTCATTTATTTCAGTCAACCTTCTTAGAAGGACGTGAGGATATCTTCTATAATAAGGCCCTTTACTTTTATTTTTTAAATTTATTTACTGAAGTATAGTTGACATACAATATTGTATTCGTTTCAGGTATACAACATAGTGATTTCAATATTTATTTATACTACAAAATGATCACCCTGATAAGACTAGTTACCATCTCTCGTCATACAAAGTTATTACAATATTGTTGCCTATATTTTAATTTTGTTACTAAAGTATTTTAAAGCAACTGCTTGACATTGTCATTTTCTTCCAAATACTATATACAGCTTAAAAATAACAATTTTTAATATAATCACAAAATCATTCCATTATGAAACAATTAACAATTCTTAGTATTATCTGATATGTATCCCAATCTGAATTCCTGTTTATTGAAAAAATGTTTTTTACAGCTGGTTTATTCCAACCAATATCCAAACAGATCAATTCACTATATTTGATTATCTCACCTAAAGCTAATTTTTTCTAGAACTATATCCTTCACACATACACTACTACTATTATTTTTCATGTCCTTGAACTGTTGAAGAAATCAAGACGTCAAATTAGGTGTCCAGATTCTGGATTTGTCTAATGGCTTCTCATATTTTCTCCTCCAATCTTCTAAAATTCCTGTAAAGTAGAATTTTGATTTAAATGCTAGATTAGATATAGCTTATTATTATTTTGGCAAGAAGGGACTGGAAATATTTGAACAAGGAACCATATTCCCTTCAACCAAAGCCAATGTAAGTCCTGGGCCATTTCCTCTTTGAAGAGAAAAACAAAAAGAAATAACAGCAAACATATAAAAAGAGACAGAGCTTAATACAAGAAAACCATGATCACAAATCAGACCACATGATCCCCAACATAACACACTCTAACTCTGTGAAAGGAAAAAGAATATTTGGTAATCTCAGTCTTGAAGTTTCACATATATTAAACAGGACAAGATAAAATCAAAGATTTTTCAGATGAAAAGAATTTTTAAATGCAACGGGAGGCAGTAAAGAGTCTATTGTAGCCATCCAGCCCAGTGTTCATCTAATAAGTAATCTGAAGCCATCTTCTGATGGAGAAAATGAACATCCTTCTCAAGCTATCAGAGAATTTGAAAGGTAGTGAAGAATTGGTGAGAAGACCTAGGTATCCTGGGAAGGAAATCCATCAAGCTAATCTAGGCATTTGAGACCACTTTTATCTAGGGAGTAATTTGTCAATTCCTTAAGGTAAAAGCCTGAGAAGCAAACAGTTTGGATTCAGGACCTGCCAAAGATGGGATGGAATGACTCTGGTTAAAAAATGAAGAAACAAACAAAACACATGGGTTTTGTGCTTGAGACTCCAAACAACTGCACCCCAGGAGTAAGGGTGAATAGGAAGTAGACCCAACCTGGCAGCAATTCAAGCCCAGGTCCAAGTCAACTCGCTCCCTGGTCCTGTATTGCTCATAAATCTAGCAAAAATAAATAAAATCCTCTATAGAAATCCTAAGCATCAAATTATTTAAAAAATTGTTTAACCTTTTCATTATAAAATAATTATGGATTCACATGAAGTTGAAAGATAGTAAAAAGAGGTCCCAAATACCCCTCACCCAGTTTCCCTCAATGGTTATGTGGTCTGTAATTATAATAAAACATCAAAACCAGAAAATTACATTGATGCAATGAGCATGTGTAATTGTATGTTAACACGTGTAGATTTGGGTAACTACCACCACAATCAAGATGCAAAACTATTCCATTGTAGTCACACCCATTCTTCTTTCTTCCACCATCCATAGTCTCTGGCAACCACTAATCTGTTTTCCACCTCTATAATTTGGTCATTTTGAGAATGTTAGATAACTGAAATCATACAGTAGATTGGCTTTTTTCACTCAGCATAATGATCTCAAGATTCCTCCAAGCCATTGTGTGTATCAATTTCATTCCTCTTTATTGCGGAGTGCTATTCCAGGCTATGGATGTCCCAGAGTTTGTTTAACCATTTCCCCACTGAGGAACATTTTGGTTGTTTCCGGTGTTTGGCTATTATAAATAAAGCTTCTAAGAACATTCACGTACAGGTTTTTTTGTGTGTGTGTCTGTGCCTTTAAGTTTTTATTTCTCTGGGGTAAATGTCCATGAGTGTAGTGGCTGGGTTGTATGGAGAGTTTATGTTTAGTTTTTTTAAGGAACTGCCAAACTATTTTCCAGAGTAGCTGCACCACTTTATATTCCCTAAAGAAATGTATGAGAGTTCCCGTTTCTCTACATGCTTATCAGCTTTTGACATTGTCACTTTTTTTCTTTAAAGTGGGATGCTCTGTTATGACAAAGGCTGCTGTGTGAAGAAACAGTATTTATTATTAAGTGTATGTGTGAACGACACTCTGGGATATAAAGTGGCCATAAAATTGTCAGGTCTATTCTAACTGCAATAGAGCAGAACTTTGTTAATTCAGACCGCTCTGATGCAGAGCTGGAATAATTATATAGAATTCTTATTGAGTTAAAAGTTCAAATTTAGCATGATTCTTCGAGACTTTTTGATTCAGGTTTGATGATCTCTTATCTACAGATTGCATTTACAAATTGAATAAAATTGACAAAACAAAATAATGTATGGAACAACACTTTGAAAAGTATAAAAGGCCATAAAAATAAAGTTATTGTAACTCACCAGCTTTCTCTTTCTTTTTTTCATATTTTTTATTGAGAGATAATTGACTTATAACATATTAATTTCAGGTGTACAACATGATTTTATATATATGTGGAAATGATCACCACAATAAGTCTAGTTAACATCCATCAAGACAGATGGTTAAAATTTTTAAAACATTTTATTGAGGTATAATTGACATATGATATGATAGTTTCATGTATACAACATAATGATTCAATATTTGTATATACTGTGAAATGATCACCACAATATGTCTAGTTAACATCAGCAACCATGTGTAGCTATATAAATTTCTTTTCTTGTGATGAGAACTTTTAATATCTACCGTCTTAGCAACTTTCCAATACACAACACAGTGTTATTAACTATAGTCACCGTGCTGTACATTTCATCCCTATGGCTTATTTATTTATAACTGGAAGTTTATACCTTTTGACCCACTTCACTCACCTCCTACCCTCCCCCTCTGGCAACCACCAATCTGTTCTCTGTATCTATGAGATCGGTTTTGTTGTGTTTTTAGATTCCACATATAAATGAGACCATACAGTATTTGTCTTTTTCTGTCTGACTTATTTCTCTTAGCATAGTGCCCTCAAAGTCCATCCATGCTGTCGCAAATGGCAAAGTTTCTTTCTTTTTATGGCTTAGTAATATTCCACCGTACATATATACCACATTTTCTTTATCCATTCATCCATTAGTGGACACTTAGGTTGTTTCCATGTCTTGGCTATTGTAAATAATGCTGCAACAAACACGGGGATTCATATATCTTTTCAAATTCATGTTTTCATTTTCTTCAAATAAATACCCAGAAGTGGAATTACTGGATAATATGGTAGTTCTATTTTTAATTTTTTGAGGAACCTCCATACTGGCTGCACCAACAGTACATAAAGGTTTCCTATTCTCCACCAACATTTGTTATAGCTTGTCTTTTTGATAACTGCCATGCTAACAGTTGGAAGGTCCTATCTCACTGTGGTTTTGAATTGCATTTCCCTGATTACTAGTGGCGCTGAGCACCTTTTCATGTGCCTGTTGGCCATCTATATGTCTTTGAAAAAATGTCTATTCAGATCCTCTGTCCATTTTTTAATTGGATTGTTTATTTTCTTGCTATTGAGTTGTATGAGTTCTTTCTATATTTTGGATGTTAGCCTCTTATCAGATATACGACTTGTAAATATTTTCTCCCATTCCATAGGTTGCCTTTCATTTTGTTGAGGTTTCCTTTGCCGCGCAGAAGCTTTTAGTCTGAGGTAGTCCCATTTGCTTAGTTTTACTTTTGTTGCCTTTGATTTTGGTGTTAAACCCCAAAAAACCATCACCAAGACCGATGTCAAGGAACTTACTGCCTATGTTTTCTTCTAGGAGTTTTATGGTTTCAAGTCTTACATTCAAGTCTTTAATCCATGTTGAGTTAATTTTTGTGCATGGTATAAAATAGTGGCCCAGTTTCATTCTTTTAGATGTGGCTTTCCAGTTTTCCCAAAACCATTTATTGAAGAGACTATCCTTTCCCCATTGTATATTCTTGGCTACTTTGTTGTAAATTAATTGACCATATATGCATGGGTTTATTTCTGAGATCTTATCCTATTCTATTCATGTATGTGTCTGTTTTTATGCCAGTACCCTACTGTTTTGATTACTATAGCTTTGTAATATAGTTTGAAATCAGGGAACATGATACCTCTAGCTTTGTTCTTTTTTTCTCAAGATTGCTTTGGCTATTCAGGGCTTTTTGTGGTTCCACACAAATTTTAAGACTGTTTGTTCTATTTCTGTGAAAAATGCCATTGGAATTTTGATAGAAATTACACTGAATCTGTATATTGCTTTGGGTAGTATGAGCACAGAATATATTTCCATTTTTTGTGTCTTCTACAATGTCTTTCATTAATCTCTCATAGTTTTCAGTGTTCAGGTCTTTCACCTCCTTGGTTAAATTTATTCCTAGGTAATTTATTCTGCAAATTTTTTTTTCTGGTGACGAAAACTTTTAACATCTATTCTCTTAACAACTTTCAAATATACAATACAGTATTATCAACTATCATCACTATGCTGTACACTACATCCCAGGACTTACATATTTTATAACTGCAAGTTTTTACTTTTTGACCCTTTCACCCATTTTGCCCATTCCCCACCTGCTGCCTCTGGCAACCACCAATCTGTTTTCTGTATCCTTGAGTTGTTTTTGTTTTGTTTCTTAGATTCCACATATAAGTGAGGTCACACAGTATTTGTTTTTCTCTCTCTGACTTATTTCACTTAGCATAATGCCCTCAAGGTCCTTCCATACTGTTTTCCGTAGAGGCTGCACCATTTTACACTTCCACCAACAGTATAGAAGAGTTGCAATTCTCCACATCCTCACCGACACTTGTTAACTTTGGATAATAACCATCCTAACTGCTGTGAGGTGATATCTCACTGCGGTTTTCATTCGCATGCCACTGATGATTAATGATGTTGAGCATCCTTTCATATGCCTGTTGGACATTTGTGCATCTTTGGGGAAGTGTCTATTCAAGTCCTTTGCCCATTTTAAAATCAGATGGCTGTTTTCGTTTTTGCTATCAAATTGCAGAAATTCCTCATATATTTTATATAACAACCCTTATCAGATATATGGTTTGAAAATATTTTTTCTCATTCCATAAGTTGCCTTGTGATTCTGTTGATGGCTTCCTTTGCTGAGCAGAAGGTGTTTAGTTTGATGTAGTCCCACATTTGTTGTTTGCGCTTTTGGTGTCGTACCCAAGAAAGCACTGCCAGGACCAATGTAATGGAGTTTTCCCCCTTTGTTTTCTTCTATGAGTTTTATGGTTTCAGGCCTTATATTTAAGTCTTTAATCCATTTTTAGTTTATTTCTGTGGATGGTGTAAGATAGGGCTCCAGTTTCATTCTTTTGCGTGTGGAGGACATTAACTGAAACAAGTCAGTCACAAAAGGACAGCTACTGCATCATTTCACTTCTACAAGGTACCTAAAATAGTCAAATTCGTGGGAGCAGAGAATAGCATGGTGGGTACTAGGGGCCAGGGGGAGGGGAATGGGGAGTTGTTATTCAATTGGAATAAAGCTTCAATTACACAAGGTAAGTTAGTTCTAGAGATGCTGTTCAGTATAGTGCCTAAAGTCAACAAAACTGTATTATACACTTAACATTTTGCTAAGTGAGTAGATCTCACGTTAAGTGTTCTCACCACAGAAAAATAAAGAAACGAAAGGGCAGAAGGAAACTTTTGGAGGTGATAGATATGTCTATTACCTTGATTGTTGTGAAGGTTTTACAGGTGTATGCATATGTCCAACCTCATCAAATTTTACATATTAAATATGTGCAACCTTTTGTATGTCAATTATACCCCAATCAAGCTGATAAGTAAATAAGCTACATGTGATATGCAAGGGCTTCTCCTTGCCAAACTGGAGTATTGTTTGTGACACTTCCATCGAGGCTGAGGGGCTGGTCTCTATCCTGAGGAAAAGCTGCACCCATTCTGAACCCCAAAAGATTCTTTCCCTGGCAAATAGTAAACCATGATTATGCCGAATTTCACCTCTGACTTACCCTTTACCACAGTCATATCGTCTTATTGATAGTAAATAATTTCATCAAGATGGAACTTTATCTCCTACAGCAGCTCTCTGTCCACCGAGACCTCCCACACCTGGTTTCTGATCGTGTCTCCAGTTTGCCTGTAGGTGTTAAGGCCACTTTTCCAAGCCCTCAATGTCTGCAACTATCATGCAAAAGGCTGACAGTCAAGGAGCATATTTCCTATATTTTCTCCCTCATCGCTGTTCAATTACATGAAACTCACTGTACTCTTTGACTGCAAACTCCCATCGAAACAGCAATTACAGTTGTCACCTATCAGTCTGGGTCCAATAAGGAGACAGGAACCACACAATGATTTAAACAGAAGTTTAATATAAAGAATCATTAAACTTTTTTAAAAGAGTAACTGTACACTATTTTTAAACTCTATATGGTACCCTAATACTGAGGGAGAGTATCTAAGGACAAACTTGGAAGGGGAACCCTATCTCTCCAGGGCTGGGTTTCAGACTTTATGAAGAAAGTGAAGCTGCAGCCTACTGGATGGCAGGGAAGTTTCTGTTTGGCCTGAGTCAGAGCTGGTCTTTGGTTACTGGTCAAGCAGGAAGCAACATTCTAAGATGTAGGTAGTTTGTAGGCAGGCTAACTGGTGGGGGGATGCATGGGCATGCAGAAGGCGGAGGGGAGCGAATGGCATCCACCTGGAGAACAGAGGAACCTCAGCCAGTGGAAGGTACCTGGATGTGCAGAGGGAACGGGTGTGCCTGTGTGGGTAGAAGGCTTGGAGTCCATGAGGGTCTCTGTCCAGAGGTCCGTGGGAATGTGATCAACAGGCCAGAGCCATGAGGTCACCAAGGGACTGTGCATTCTGGGCGTGTGGCTAGTGCGGAGCATTGACCAGACGTCCCCACAGCCACACTGATGACTGACCATGTAGCTGCTACGAACAGCAGGAGACCCTGTCCTCCTGCAATCTCCCTCCAGCACCCACTTCTGAGAAAGCTTAACATGGTGTTTACTGCCAAGGAGAACTGCTCAGAGGGATGTCTTTCATTATCATGGAGTATGTATGGAAGGGTGAATTTGGAGCTGAAAGGCAACAAATTGGTCACTGGCACCTTGCCCCTAGAATTAACTGCAATCCTTGCCACTTCTGAAGTGCCAGTTACTGGTCAGTAGCTCAGTAAACTTTAGGTTACATAGGAAGCACACAGGATAAGGTTCAGCAAGTCAAGGATTGGCCCAAGACGTAGCATGATCAGCTCAGAGACACAAGGAAGGTCATCCAGTGAGACGATAGCTGGGTCTCCTCCTGGTCCATTTGCAGTGATTACCCCTGCAAGGAGCTAGACTGTAGCAACGGCCTAGTGAAAGGGCAGCCCATTGCCTTCCATCTCTGGCAGCCTCCTTCCAAAGCACCACCTCACAACCTTCCACCATTACTTGCTTTCTCCAGACAACCCACCTTCCCCGTCATGAGCTCGACAGTCAATCCATTATGAAAAAACATTGTATAACAGTTGCTATGTCTAATAACAAAATTGTTCTCTCAAGCCTCTGAATTATAGAGAAGGGAAAATAATTTGGGGAAAGTATTTCCTACTTTAGTCATATTCCCAACTGGGTGAAATCTTCGAAATAGTCCTTGAAACAACACTGCAAAGCGAAGTGCAGAGTGGTGGAGGGTGATGGTTTCCAGCGCTGATGTGCACCCAAAAAATCTTGTGTATCAGTCAGGGATCATACTTGATCTTTTACGACTTGATTCTTCTCTTCAAACAATATATGAAAATTTTTATCGGTCTAGATCATTTTTAGTGGTGCCATATTATTCCATTAGATGGGGACACCATAATTGACTCAATCTCTCATTTGTGGACCTTTAGACTGTTTACAAGTTTTATTACGGCAAATATTCTTGGACGAGATTCCTTTCTGAATATTCCTCTGAATATTCTGATAGTCCTTTCCATCTTTTCCCACTTGTGCCATTACGTCCTAAAGATAAATTCTGAGCAGTAGGACTAGTGGTTCAAAGACAATGCTCATTATACACTTTGATAAATGTACACAAAATCCTCTCCAGAAACGTTGTACCTTTTATTCCCCCCATCAACTTATATAAGGATGCTGATTTTTTCCCACTCCCTTGCTGACACTGAGTTTTGTCAGTCTTTCACTATTGCCCCCAGCATCAGTAAGAAAGCGACACCTCACGGATGGTTTTATTTGCATTTGAGTGGCTGTTCTGTATACAAGCCATGACCAGCATGAAAAAATAATGTAAGAAAAACTAACAATAAAATATGGTCCAAATGAAGAAACCCACAAATCGCTAAGATACAAAAAGGGCATTGTTATTGAAGATGAATAAAGATACTGTCAAGATATCGCCTCTTCCCCAACCCATCTATAATCCTAAATGAAATCATAATTTTGGAAGGAACCTGACAAAATGAGAACCTTATAAAAACCCATCACTAAACAAGACTGCTGAGGAGCAATGATGTCTGCTTCTGACGATGAACGTTTTTGGCTTTCTGTAAATTGTTAACTCAGCCAGCCCTGGGGGTCTAGTGGTTAAGATTTGGCTCTCACTGCTTGGCCCACGTTTGTTTCCCAGTCTGGGAACCACAACCCCCATCTGTCAGTTGTCACACTGTGGTGGCTGCGTGTTGCTGTGGTGCTGAAAGCTATGCCTCCAGTATTTCAAACACCAGCAGGGTCCCCCATGGCGGACAGGTTTCAGTGGAGCTTCCAGACTAAGACAGACTAGGAAGAAGGACTTGGCCACCCACTTCCAAAAAAACTGGCCATGAAAACCCTATGAATAGCAGCAGAGCATGTCTGATGGAGTGCCGGAAGGGGAGAGGATGGTGCAGAAAGACCAGGCAGGGCTCCACTCTGCTGTCCACAGGATCGCTAGGAGTTGGGATCCATTTGACATCACTCACAACAAAATTGTTACTCACTTTGGCAAATATTAGTTTTACTTAATTAACTTTATTCAGACTCCTAGCAGGACACCTATTCTACCTAATTTTTTTATTGCCTTTAAGGTGTGAGCTCACCAACTTTCCCACCATTACATGTTATCGAGTTCTTCTGCTGCTCGGGATTTCTTTTGTCTAAAGATTGCACTTTCGGTAAAGTTTTACTCAATGCACATCATCTGGAACGTTTCTCTTTTATGTACACACAAAGAATGAAGATTCTTCCTGAAGAAGTCTTCTCCACATCACTTTAGGTGGCTGCACTGCCACACAGAGCCTTAAAGATGAAAAGTTTTGAACTCTGAATTGCAACGTTGCTTTCTTATGCAGACTCCAGTGACTGTGAAATGTTGCTGTTATCTCCCTCTGTACTAGTCAGTTTAGCCTTTGCGATGCTAGGAACAGATAAACTGCCCAAATCTCCGGAGTGTAACACAATAAACGCTTATTTCTTACTCCAAAAAAAAAAGTCCAACACAGGGGAGAATGCCACCTTCCATCAATCCAGTCTGGAACAAACAGCCTCCAGGTCACTGTGACAGGAAAGAGAAGCCTGGAGGGCGTCACGAGATGTCCCTAAGGGCCAGGCCTGGAGGTGGCTCCTATCACTTTTGCTCACCTGCCATTGGTTGGAACTCACTCACGTGGACCCACTCTTAAGGCAAGGGTCGCTGGGAAATGGAGTCTTCCTATGGGCGCAGCAAACAGAACCCGTGTGAGGAACACACAGCAGTGTCTCTGCCACACCCTTAAATTGTCACTTCTATAGAGCTTCTCTCCCGTTTAGAGCATCTAATGGACCTGGAAACCTGAGTGTGGGCTAATATTCCCACCATGTGAATCACATGGGTTTCATTGCTGAGCACACTTTCGAATGTTCTTTATACAGAGAATATCTTTCTAGCAGAGACTCTCCAAAAAAAGACAACTAAAGACTTTGGGTGGACTGAGGTCCTACTCATCCCAACTAGGATCTCCTTCCGGGGCATGCCCACTCATGGAAATTTGACCTCGAACTACTGCCATTGCCACAAACCGTCCATTTGTCAAGAATCACTTACTTTGCCACTGGAGCACATGACGGTTGATGGCAGCTTTGCCGAAGTTCTCGAGATCCACAGTAGTTTCTTGGAATGTTGGAGAACCACCTGCTTCCGTGCTGCGGGCTGACATGGTGGGTGGCAGTGTCCCTGTGTGTCCCTCCCCCGGCCCTCCCAATGGCCGAGGAAGCCTCTGTCACCTGGAGGACAGAGAGTGGCTTCTGTTTTCCTGATGGAACCCTGACTTCCTCCCTTCATAATGCTTCCGTCCTTTGGAGCAGTCTTTGATGAGCAAGAAGGTCTGCGCTATCACTAAAACCCTCGCCATGCTCACGACCCGGATATTCCATCTCGCCCGTGTGCACTCTCTGATGAGCGAGAAGATACGAGTTGCAGCTGAAGCCCCTCCCACAGTCTCCACACTTATAGGGCCTCTCTCCCATGTGCACTCAGAGGTGGACGTGAAGATCTGAGCTCTGTCTGAAGCCTTTGCCACACTCGTCACATCGATACAGTTTCTCTCTGGTGTGATCTCTTTGGTGTAAGTGAAAATAGGAGCTATAACTGAAGCCCTTCCCACACACTTCACACGTGTACGGTTTTTCTCCTGTGTGAACTCTCTGATGAGTTTGGAGGACTGAACTGTACGCAAACGCCTTCCCACACACGCCGCACATGTAGGGCTTCTCCCCTGTGTGGACCCTCTGGTGAATGTGAAGGTGGGTGCTCTGGCTGAAGCCTTTGCCACACTTGCCACACCTGTAAGGATTCTCGCCTGTGTGCGACCTCCGGTGGACGTGAAGAATGGGGCTCGAGCTGAAGCCTTTCCCACACTTGCCGCATTTGTAAGGCTTCTCCCCGGTGTGGAGCCGGTGATGGACGAGCAGATTGGAGCTCTGATTGAAGCCCCTCCCACACTCCTCACATTTATAGGGCTTCTTCCCTGTGTGCACGCCTTGGTGAATACAAAGAAGGGACCTGAACCCAAACCCCTTCCCACACGCCTCACATCTGTAGGGAGTCTCCCCAGTGTGGACGCGGTGATGGTTGCGAAGAGAGGAGCTGCGCCTGAAGCCCTTGCCACACTTAATGCATGGTTAGGGCTTGTCTCCCGAGGGCCCCTTCTGATATCTGGGAAGGTCTGAACTCTGTCTGTGGTCCTTAGCCCTCTCTTGACATTCATACGCTTTTGCATCTGAGGGTGTTGGATAATGAGCAATAACAACTGAGCTCAGACTAAAGTCCCCTCCACACGCATCCCATTTATGAGATTTTTCTCCTCTATGAGCGCCGTGACGACCATAAGGATTCGCATCCTCTGTGAAGCCTGTTCCATGGTTAGTACATCTCAAAGGCTCTGGGACTGCGTGGACCACATTCTGCTGTTGGACGGTTGACTTCATAACCGAGTTTTCCCCACAGGCAGTGTATGCATAAGGTCCCTCTCCTTTACATTCTTGGAAATCATCCCCATCACGTGAGGTCCCATGGCAGCTGTCTTCACACCAAGCACACCCACACGATTTCTCTTCCATATGAATTCTCTTCCATCTTCCCTGAGAACTCTGGGGCTTGGTCATTACGGGGGCTTTCCTCCAAGATTTTGGGGTCTGTGTCAAGCCTTTCCAAGCCGCGCCATCTTGGTTTTCTAAATTAATGGCATTTATTACACCGTTTTCACTTTCAGAAATCTGAAGAGACGCTCTTGCCCACTCTTCACAGAGGGAGACATCTCCTTCTAAACATTGGGGACATCTCCTTGAAGGTTCGTGACATAATCCTGACTCACAATTAATCCACCCATCTTTTGTTTTCAAATCTGCCAACAGTAGAGCATTTCTCGCGAGAGGTAACTCAACCCTTTTTCCTGAAGATTCGAAACGCTGTTTTTAATCCCGTCTCCTGTGAGGAGAAAGAGAATTTGGCTAAGGGAACACGTAAATCGTCTATCCAGAGGTTTTGAGAAAACGCACTAGGATGGGGTAGGACATTGTGACTGGCTTCCTTTCGTATATGAAACAATTGGGACCACGGTCATTCTGATCTATGAGCTGCCGATTAAAAAACAGGTGTTGGAGGGAAATCAAAAGAAATCTTGGGAAGACTTTATAAAGGAAGAAATTCACCTCCCTGCTATAAGAATAGTCAATAAAAAGCCTTTAATCATTTAATCATCTTGCTACAAAAGGTAAGGGATCCAATACAATTCACGTGGAATAAATGCATATATATAAAATACATAATATTGGAGTGCTGGACATAGTGAGAGACACAAAGGATCACAAGGACGTTCCAAGATGCTGTATAAGGTTGTAGAAACAAGCAACAAGACCTCTTGATAACGTCTTTTCCTTCACATCACTGTTAATGGGTAGAACTGTCATGAATGTTTGTGTACAACCTGCACAACTGTACATGGTGAGCCTAAAGCAGCAGTGGGGATTGAAATGGGGATAACATTGTGAAATGTGGTCCTGAAGTTAGTGGGGGAGGCCCATGTACACCTTTGAGACAAGCTTAAAGAGATATCCTCGCTATTTTCCCTGAGGTTCTCTGGCTTCCAGGGACAGAGAAAGTTCACCGAGATCCTGCAATCCATTTCCTGAACGTCTCCCCTTTTAGGTCCCTGCTTCCTGTTCAAGGCAGTTTCTGAGTCATTCTATTGAGTGACCTTAGTTCATACAGTGGTATCACAGAAAGGGGGACTTTGAGCTACCCAGAACAGGCTTAAAGCAGCGGTTTTCCAATTGTTTTGACTGTACCCATAATAAAAAAAGCATTTACACTGCAACCCAGGACACAGAGACAGACACAGACTGTTAACTAAAACAGTCTAACAGCTGACACTAACCTTACTAGGTGCAAGGTCCTCTGACAAATTCTTTTGTGTTCTAGTCCATTAATCTATTTTGCTTTGCAAAAACTACTGGCTACGACACAGTAAGTTGATTTCAGGACTCTCCAGTGGGGCAGCATCCTGATTTAGGCCATTCTCGGAGGAGCCTGTGTCTCTAACATATAGGCACAGTGGTACTCAGTTTCACATAGTTGCTAAAAACACAGGGCCTAGAGCCCGACTGGGAGGGTTCCAATCCTCGTTCTTCTTACAAGCCGTGTGGTCACGGGCAAGTTACTTCTCCACTCTGTGCCTCAGCTGTTTCCTTCATGAAAGGGGAACGGTAACAGCAACTATCTTATGAACTCAACTGAGGTCATACATATCCGTGTGTGGACCTCTGAGAAATTGCAAGGAGGCTGGAGACTTACCAGCAAGCGAGCTGACACCTACACTGTACTTCCTACATGACGGATCCCAGTTTGGTTCCTTCCATGTGAGTTTGTCCCAAACACAGGGGTTTCTCCAGAAGGAAGCAAGGGACCAAGGCCCTTGGCACCGTGTGAACTTTCTCAATCTCACTCTGAGAAACAGGAGGAAAGAACAAGAGCCCGAACATGTGAGGGGGGCGGGGTGGGCTTGCTAACTGCATCAGATGCCCAAGGGCGTGGTGCAGGTGGAAGACAGCTCTCTGACCAGCACATCCCAAGGGACACTGGCCCACACTTACCTGATAAAACTCACTAACTGCAAGGCTCTCATTGTACGTGCATCTCTTAGGCATTTTCTCTCCAGTGGCCAGTTCCCCTTTGTGCTCCCATTGGAATATTCTCTCTGGTTTGAAGCTGATCATTTAAGGCAACGGGACCAGTGGTTTGATGCTTGGTGACAGGTGTCGCTGTGCTCACCCGCTGAGACGAGGTTCCTGATGCTCTCCAGCATCACCTCTCGGTGCAGCTTGATCTGGGCCTCGTCCAACAGCGCCAGCTCCTCCTCGGTGAAGACCACGGCCACATCCTTGAAGGTCACGTGTTCCTACAACACCGAGCACACGCCACATCAATCGTCCCCACAAAGGGCCACTGGAAAAAAGGCAAAGCTGGGAGCTGTGCCAGTCCTTAAGTTGTCGTCTTTCTGCTCCCAACCCTCGTTTTGAAGCCATGTGCTGCGATGCTGGCGCTGGGACTCTGCAAATCCTGCTTCCTGTTGGACAACTGGCTGTGCGTGAGGCTCGGACACTGCGGGGCGCTAGAGGGTTCCGCGAGGCTGGGGGAGGACGTGGAGCTGCAGCGAGTGAGCCAGGACATGCAGACACCCCGCAGCCCGGGAGGCATGGACTCTGCAGGGGGAACGGGTGCGAGGGGGGGCTGCTCCAGCCTACTCCCATTCTCCCTTCTTGGCCTCAACCATAGAGCCTGGGAAAACAAAACCCCCATGTCCCCCGTCACCCTCGAAGTTGGGCCACCCCATGCAGAGACTGCTATAGGATTCGGGTATCAGGACAGTCCAAAAATATTAATAAACCAAGTTTATAAACCAATCAACATCATCGCAAAACTCTTAACATCTTTCCCTTAGCACACAGCATCATCTGCGACGTACTCTGGGAACAGCTCAAATCTGAGTCTGGTCAAGCATCTAGTGCTCCCGCTTACAGGAAACGGTGTGGAAAGAGGAACATGCAAATGATACCAAAAAGAAGCAATTCTGAGGCAACCAGGGAAACCTGATTATTGTCTGGGTATTAGGGGATACCAAAGAATTATTGGTAATCTGATTAATCCATTTCCTTTTTAGAAATACATACTGGAATATATAGGAGTGTGCAGTCAATTCGATTGCTATTTAGAAATATTGTCCCAGATCCTCTGATTCCACTAAAGGTTGTTGTTAGGGCTGTCAAGTGGCTTCTGACAAAGTTCCTGAACTCTTACTCTTGATTTCCGTCCTCCTCTCGGGTGGACCCGTGACAAGCAATGAATGGACAGGCACCCATAGGCAAACCATCTTGACATCTCTGAGCGTCTTTCTTCATTTCTACAGAGGGAGGAACAGCGCCTGCCTCACACAGCTCTTACAGGAAGGGCCTGTAAGGAAAGGGCCTGCCACACGGCAGTGACTCCAAAACTGCTGAGCCCCTTCCAGAAAATCGAGATCCCCAGCTCCTCAGGATGGACATGGCATTTAAGAGAAAGAAAGGAAGCTTGAACTTACCTGGAACCGAAGCATACTGTCTTCCTCTGGGAAGGGGCTGGATGCTGAGAAGGCGGGACTGCAATGAAGAAGAACCCAGGAGTGAATGAATATCGGTTCCTTCCTATCTGTACTATTTTCTCCCACATTCTCCTCTCCCACGGTATCTTTTCCTCTCTTCTCGCTCTCGATAGACTGAACTCCCACCTCCTCGGGCCTCCCCCACTGCCGTCATCCCAGACCCTTTGGTAACTCCACTCTCTCTCTCCTCAAGCTTTTGGGTCAAAACCGCCATGCTCTCTTCCTTTTCTCAGACTCGTGAATGCATTGACATCACCTCCATCCTAAGGGCTCCCATGACTTTTGCAAATACTGATGACACACCTAGGACGTATGAGGCATGCTCGCTGCTTTGGAAACGCCCACAGTATTCTGAGTTGGAACTCTCTAGAACTGCGGCAGGGAGACAGAAACGCTGCAAGCTTGCCTCTCCGTGTCTGCTCAACTCCCTTCTCTGTGCTGCTTTTATTAGTGGATTCCCTTGTCCTCTACTTCCTGTTGGGTTCAGCCAATGGGGAAAGCCAGCAGCGGATCCAGAGGAGGGACAAAATGAAGTCAGAGTATTTATTCCCCCAGTGCTTTCCTTGGGATTGCTGTGGACTGGCCATGTTCCATGACCCTTGACCAAAGGTCATCGTGCCTGTCAGTGGTCCTCATCCCACAGCTCCTTCTCCAGGTTCTGGTACCTGCTCGCTCCCTTAGCCCTTTGGTCCTGGGACCAGTGACCCTGCTTTGACTAGCTCAGGGATACCGCGGTCCCCTTTGTGGACGACCATACCCTGCTTCCACCTTTGTCAACTGTCCCTTTCTCAAGCTCTTCTCAAGTGACCCTATTTGACCATGCTATCTATTTCCTGCTGGGATTCTGTCCGATAAACCCTGTAAACACAGGGGCCTCTGGCCTTTGAGGAGAAACTCATGGCATCCAATTGCTGCTTTAGGCACTGTGGGAACCTCAAAGACTAAAAGATCAAGACCAAAAGCCACATCTCTGTCCTCTTGCTGTGCTTCTCAAACTACCCACAGAGAGGGACCAGTTTTATAGTATTTTCAATCGGCCACAGACTAATATTTTGGTAGAATACAGTAAAAAAGAAACTTCTAGAAAAAGGAAATGAAAAGGCATAGAAATTACAAGTCCGAGTGTGTTTTTATTAGTAGATTAATCAATCATACAATTACTAAAATTGCTGTACAAATTTTTAAACGCTGACACTCAAGTTCACAGACCAGTAACATTTCGTTCCCCAACTGTCACCGGTCCACCGGCCACCCTTTGAGTTGCAAGCTCTGGCAGCGCACAGCGTTACAAATTCAGGTTAATAGGATATGAAATGTGTTTTTGGCAAATCCTCGGACTTTCTCCCGTCCTTTCCTCCCTTTAAGAGAAAGCATGAAGCCCCTTATTTCAGGCTCCAACGAAGATTCGTTCAACTCCCGAGGATAGCACTCATCGCGTCATTTTATAATACTAGTTAAAACCTACCAGATATATTCCTCCTAACCTTGTCACAAAACCATAAATCCTGAAGAAATAGCCAGGCCTCAGTCGTTTATCTGCTGTGCCTGCTAAAGACCCCGCCACCGATCAAGCAGTCAGTCAATGACTCTTGACAGTAAGGGAGGCATAAATAGAGTCGGCTCTGACACATTGGATGTGGGTGCAAAGACACAAAGATACCAGGCTCTTGTCTTCTAGAATCTGTTCTCTGCTAAGAGCCGGGCACAGCACAGGTGGAGTTACAGGCACACACGGACACAGACGCACCCACATGTATGTGGAAAGGGGTTTGGGTTCCTCCACTTCTGGTTTCAGGGACCAGGCAGGAATCAGATGGCACAATCGGATGTGAGGGGAGTTTAATAAACAGACTACTTACAACGGTGCAGGCTGGGTGTAACCAGAGGGGCCTGGCAGCACCCTGGGGAGTGACAGGGAGGCGCCAGCACTCCACTCGGCCTGAAGTGGGGAGGGGACGGAGCAATCCTGGGGCCTGGGACCGAGGGCTGCGTGGAAAGGGCCGCATGACAAGAACTGTAACTTTCTGCTGAGAAGCGCAGCCAGCTGGTGACAATCCTGCAGAGAGAGAACTGGGGGCTAGATCCTCCGGCTCACCATCGCCCTCTCTCCAGACTCTGCTGTTGTGGCTGCCCAATGGCCAGAGGGCAACGGCGGCCTCTCGGGGCAATAGCAGGGTGGAAGGGCAGACGTGGAGCTGGAGGTGGGGAACCACAGAGACGCGGCCTCAATTCCCCGCGTTTCCCCACCTGCCGAGTCCGCACAGCTCTCTCCCACAAAGGCGCCTCTCACTCCCTCCACCTGATCGTCACCCTGATCTGCGTCACTGCAGCGGCTGGAGACCAGGTGCCCAGATCAGCCTCTCTAGGGGAAGAGGAGCCAGAGGTCAAGGTGCCGCTGAATTCGGAACCGCGATTGCCCAGAAACACGGTCAGAAACATAAGCTCCAAGTCCTTCCCCAAACCCGGCTGCCAGGTTCCTGGCTCTTTCCCCCTCCAGCTGTTCTAGAGGCTGCAGAGCCGAGGAGACGAACCCGAACACTTCCAGACGTATGTGGCAACCGTGTGGATCCGCTGGGGACCAGGATAATGGGCATTTCCTCTGTGTGTGTGACGGTGAATGTCACGTGGTCGTGCCCAAGTTGTCCGTCTGAGCCGTGAGCGTCTGAGCCAAAGGACTCTACGAGACCAGCTTCAGCCCTGAGGGCCTGCGGCAGGACTGTGGACAGGGCTGTCCCTGGTCCATTCTAATTTGCCTTTGCACCAGTTAAAAAAATGCATCCCTTTCTCAAGATACTTCTCTTCCAGCTATTAGGAAATTATTATAATATACTGATTTTGTTAGAAGAAGGCACTTTGACTGTTGCCTGTGTGTGTGTCTGTGTATCCTATAATGCGAATGGCACATCTTAGATATGGTGCCCTTGTGCAGTACCCAACCTGCACGACTGCACTGCAGCCCTGCCCTCAGAAAGCCTGTCCACAAATCTAGGACTAGTGAGACTTGGCTGCGTGCACATGACAAAGCCTATCACTGGCCAGTTCAAGTGACTTTGAACGATGGGACTGTGGGAGGACTTTTCTAATGACTTTCCCACATCCCCTGACCATGGGACCATTCTTCTATGATCAGACCACAGGATCTTGTACCAACACCCCTTGTAACACTTTTCACATGCGCAGCAACCTTTCCGGGTACTTTTTGCTTTCTCTCCTGTAACATGTGCCCCCTAGGAATAGAGACTGCATTATTCACATACATGTGGCACGGCTGCATGCAATAGGTGCCAAATACATGAATGAGTGGAGACGTCTGAGCCTTTGCCAAATTTAATTCTCAGAGTGAAGAGGTCAGATCATGAGATCAAAAGTGTAAGGAACACAGATCATCTTTGACCCGCCTGTCGAAGGCAGGCTCTGAGGAAGGCAGCAGAGCCGGCTGGGGAGAAGGAAGACTCTGAGGTCGGACTGCCCTGGTTCAAGGCTCCGTCATTCACTGGCTGTGTGCCCCTGACCTTGGGCAACTGTCTCCTGTGCCTTGGTCCTTCACTGGCACAAGGCAGGACATTAAGAGAACCTATTTCACGGGGTCATCGTGGAGATTCAATGTCATTACATGCAAAGTGCTCGGAACAGCGCCTGGCACAGAATAGGGGGTGACAGGGGTGGGCTACAGTCCTCTGGGCTCTCTGCTAAGTGCTCCAGACATAAGAGTGAGAGTCAGTTCTTGATCTAAAGGCTGGGCAGACCCGCGGGGAGAGATGAGCCAATGAATTCCCCGGAAGGAGAGAAGGGCTGGAGCAGACATTCCACAAAGCTGCACAAAGGCACAGGGAACAGGAAGCCAGCACCCCCGAGAGGTCCAGGCGGTCAGGGAAAACTTCAGGAAAAAAGAGGGCATGGGGTCACCTAGTGCTGTAATGGTTAAGTTCATGCACTCTGCTTCTGCGGCCTGGGGTTCGTGGGTTTGGATCTGTGTCAAGCCATGCTGTGACAGTGTCCCACATACAAAATAGAGGAAGACTGGCACAGATGTTAGTTCAGGGCCAATCTTCCTCACCAAAAAAAAAAAAGATAGTTGAGCCATAGCAGATGCCTGAAGAAACAGGTGCTTCCAAACCGACAAGGAAGGAAAAGGATAAGGGGCAACAATGGAAGTGCCAGCAAAAGGACAGATGTGGGAAATACTGTGGTCCAATCAAAGCACAGGAAGCACATGGGGCTGGACCAGAACACAGAGAACCACAGGACGGCGTGGCTAAGATGAGGCTGGAAACATCACCAGGGGCCAAATCCTGAAGAATCTTGGACGCCATGCTAAAGAGTGTGAACATCGTGTTGTTATTATTCTCACTATTATTATCTTCCAGGTCTCAGTTTAGATGTTACTTCCTCCAGGAAGCCTTCCTGGATAACCCCTCGTACATTAGGTAGAGTCTGAGTCTGTTCGGGCTGCTATAACAAAATACTGCAGACGGGGGTGCTTACAAACAACAGAAATATATTTCTCACAGCTCTGGAGGCCGGAAGTCTGAGATCAGGGTGCCAGCATCATAGGTGAGGGCCCTCTTCTGGACAACAGACTTCTTGCTGTGGCCTCAAAGGGTGGGAGGGGCAAGGGAGCTCTCTTGGGCCTCGGTTACAAGGGCATCAATCCCATTTGACCTAATCACCTTCCAGGATTTCAACACATGAATTCTAGGGGGACACCCCAGCAGGGACCTACGTGGCTGGCACTTCCATCAGCAGTCTACTGTGGCTGCTTAATTGCCTTCCGCCTTTGGCTGAGGGAGGACAGGAATGCATTCCCTCATTCAACACGTATTTACTAAGAGCCCACCGTGCGCCAGGCAGTGATCTGGACACTCAAGACACAGCCATGATAAGTGCTATGGAGGAAAAAGATGGGGGAAGCGGGGTGGGGAGCGAAACAGGTGGTCAGGAAGGGGCTCACCGAAGTGAGATGTGAGTAAAGAGCTAACGAAGTAAGGAAGACAGTGATACCAATATCTGTACCCAGAGCGTTCCAGACAGAGGGGACAGCATGTGCAAAGGCCCTGAGGTGGCAGCGTGCAGGGCATGTGGCTAAAGTGGAGTGAGCGAGGAAACGAGCAAGAGGAGATGAAACACAGGTAAATGGGAGCCAGATGGTAGATGGTCTTAGAGACCATTTTAAAGATTTTGGCTGTTACTCGCGTAAGATGGGGGCAACGGGAGGACTTTAAAGAGAGGAGGGCAGGATCCAACTCAGGCGTTAACAGGATTGCCTGGCTGCTGTTGGGGAGGGACGACCAGTGGCAAGAGGGGAGCAGGTAGCAGGCATGACGGTGCCTTGGATCAGGGCCGTGGAGGTGGAAGTGGGGAGAAGGTACTGGGCTCGGCATTTATACTGAAGATACAGCCAACGGGATCAGCTGATCGTTTGCACGAGGGGTGGGAGAGAAAGAGCAGTGGGGGCTTTGGCCTCAGTGACTGGAAGGATTTACAGAGATGAGGAAGACCACAGGAGGGGCAGGTTTTGTCGGCGAGGATCAGGAGCTCAGTTCTGGAAAAATCAGGTTTGAGAAGTTGAACCTATATTTACAGAGATAGAAGAAAAAAAAATAGCCTCTTGACAAGAGACAAGACACAAAAGACTTATGAATCAGTTTCCTTAAGGAAGAAGACTACAGAATTCCACGGAAAGGCCGGAAACTCTGACCGCACCTCCGAGCTCACAGTGATTCCAGAGGCACCGGGGTCTAGTCTCAGGGGGGATGCTCAAGATCTGGCCCCCACACGCTACGTGCAGCTAGGAGTAAAAGCCACCCTTTTTACGCCCCGGGCACTTCCTAGCTGGTTAACTGGAAAACTGTTTCAAAAATATTTTATTATGAAAATTTCAAACATACAGAGAGGTAGACGGAACAGTATAAGGAACCCCCAGGTACCAATCACACGGCTTAAACAATCACCAGCAGGTGGTCACTCTTGCCTCAACTACACCACCACCTGGTCCCCACGTACTCACAGAAAATTTTGAAGCAAATGCCTGACATCATATTATTTTGTCCATAAATACTTCGTTATGTAGCTCTAAAAGATGGTAAATAGTGTTTAAAATGCTAATACTACACCTAAAAGAATTAATTCTCTAATCTTACCCAATGCAGAGTCAGCGTTCAAATGTCCAACTTGTTGACTGCAATTTAGCAGCTTACAATTCGCTGTGTCTTGTAATCCTCAAAGTTCGCATTCCTTGGCTCACAGCGCGCAAGGAGAAGGTGGGGTTAATAATTCGGGGCAGTTCTTTTCAAAGTGCATTCAGGGACAGACTCCAGAGCTATTACTAGAGAGGGGATGCACCGTCGGAGCTCTCCCCCTCCCCCCCCCCCCCCCCCCCCGTGTCCAGAGGCCAGAACCCCCGCCCCGCAGTCAAGAAGGCCCCGCCGGAGTCAGGGCTGCCGAGGACCCAAGGCAGCATCCAGAACTCAAGGCTCAGAGAACCCAGGGATGTCCTGAGCAGAATCGGCCCCCCGCAGGCAAGCCGCGGAATGAGCAGCCCAAGCCGCCCCCCATTCTCATGCTCGAGCCAGTCCCTCTCCCCAGTCCGGGACGCACAGCCCAAACCCGCACCCCCAAAGCGGAGCCAGCGCCCCCCTGCCCCGCCTGGGTCCAGAGACGCACGTCCCAAGACCGACAGCAACCCCGCCCCGGGCATGCACAGCCCAAGCCGTTATCCCGAAACCTGCAGAGCCGCTTCCTGAGTCAAAGCCCCCAAACCCAGCCCAAGCTCCCCGCCTCGATCCCAGGGAGTCCGGGCCGGAGCCCCCATCACCCGACTCTCCAAAGAGGTCCTTTCATCGACCACCAGTCCCTGCTTCCAACTCCTCCTACTCCAGGCCACAGGGCTGGGTCACAGCGGCGCATCCTCCACTCCCATCCCCGGAGACGCCTCCGAAGGGGGCGCGGTGCAGGCCGACTCACCTCAGCTCCCCAAACAAAGTCGCCCTCAACGAGGCGCGCCCCCGGGCCCATGGCGCAGGCGCAAGGGAGCCTGTGGACTACAATCCCCAGAAGCCCCTGCGCGGCAGCCGCAGCGGCAGCACCAGCCGTCGGAGGGCTGCCCGGGGGTCTTCGGTAAATCTGGTGCAACCTGGGCTCTGTCCCTTTATCTAAAATAGTAATAATTACAATAGCGATGAAATAGCAGTGGAATGTTAATAATGATTAAGACCTATCGCTCTCCACCCCTGATAAAAAGGAAGAAGACTAAATAGCTTACCACCTGGAAAACGAACACTTGTTACCATTTTAGTGAAAATCCTTATAGGTTGTTACTCTGTAGACATCCCTTTGATTGTATAAACAGGCAATTTTTCAATTAAAATTTACTTCAATACTTTTTTGCACGGTTTGTTTCTATGGAAGGGGGTCTCTGGAAATTGAGACCCCCACATGGCTCTGGACCCAGCTCTGTAATATTTCCCCAGCTCCGGAGAAGCAGAAACAATTAACGACCAGCGGCTTCTGTGTTGAGCCGGGGAAGGGCACGATCTGGCGGGTCCTCTTAAAAGACACGTATTGCAACAAATCACGAAAACACGTAAAGTTTTCATATTTTCTTTAAGACTCTCTTGTTGGGACTTACGCTTTTTTAGCACTTTAAGATTTCTATTAAAGAAAACATCTTTCTCTTTGGTGCCCTAATGGGGAGAAGAAAATTGAATAACGGTTTCCCTAGAGGCTCACAATTCTGGCCTGGAGGAAAGTACCCCAAAAATGGATGAGCGCAGTCACTTTGCCCGGCTCTAGTCCCAGACTAGACTGCTAAGTGAAGACGGGGGTCTCCAAGCAGTGGGTAGTAGTTGGAGAAATAACACCCAGCTACAGCTTGACATTGCAACTTAGGGCACATAAAGAGGACAGTGAAATTCTTTTGGCCTCTTTTGATGTCTTGACATTACAGTTTCGTCGTGATTAAAAAAAAAATCTAGTAAGATCTACCACAGAGATGGGAGTCATCCTTAATTATGGCAGATCCTCAGTCTTTTTGTTGGATGGGGAGGAGGAGGTTTTCTTTACTATTCCTCAATAATATTTGTGATAAATATGCAGATTCTCCACATTTGAGTTAATTTATTCTCTTTTAGCCCCTCCACTCTGATCTCATCTTCTACTACTTTCTCGCTTGCCCGTTCTGGTCCAACCACGCTGGGCTGCGAGCCCTCTCTCAAACCCACTCACTGTTCCCTCTGCTGGTAGGTTCTTTTCCCAGATGGCCACAAGGTTTGCTTCACCTTCTTTATCCTCTGCTCAAATGTCCCTCTCAGCGAGGCCTACGGGACACTCCTATTTACAACTGCAACAGCCCCTGGCACTTTACCTTCCTCGTCTCAGTACTTAACACCTTCTATCATTTACTTACATATTTTCTTTACTGCCTACCTCCCCCTATTAGGATTTAAGCTCCATGAAGACAGGAATTTTTGTCTGTGGCCATTGTTATACCTGTTTTTCAAGCACCTACTATGTGCTAGGCACCGTTCTAAGCACTGGACATACAGCAGTGGACAACGGAGACAAAAATCCCTGCCCTTTTGAAATTTCATTTGTTGAATGTTTAGGGTTTTTGTCGCTGCTGCTGTGAATGGGATCCCTTCCCAGTTTTCTTCCTAACTCCTTATGGCTGGTCTAAGGAAGTTATTGATAACTATTTGGTATAGATCAGCTTACTAAACTCCCATATTGGTCTGCTCTGTTTCTGTCGGACAGCGCTGTCCTGGAGCGACACGATTCACATGGCCAGTTCCTGTGTGATCTGAAGCCTTCCTCAGGCGCAGCCCCGTGAGTCTCACTCTTTGGAGTCCCTAGTGCTTTTGTGGGGAGAAAATGCATTTGCCTGTCACCACCTGGGGCCACGTGTGCTTTCCCTTACCCCACACGCTCCAGAATCAAGATAGAGTCTATTGACCTTCTGGACTTAGGCTTCTAGAAAATCAATACCACAGAGGACCTCAGGTTTCCAGCATCAGGGAAAAGAATATGTTTAAGATGGTTTTCCAGACACCCTGTTCGGTACAAGTCCTCTGTGAGGCCATTTGATGGGCATAATATCCTGGCTTTTGGCAGCTGGTGAGCCTGGCACACACCAGCTGGATGGACTCCGGAGGAACTTCCCTCCCCGACAGCCCACAGTGCCACGATCCAAACCGACCTCAATACCTCTGAGCCGATTTGGAGGGCTGTATACGTGTGAGCACCGAAATCATTTTTTAGACAGAAAACGAGTCTCTCCATCTGCTAGGTTCACTTTTCAATTACACAGCTAAACATTCCAACAGTTACAAATGTGTGTATACAATAAAATGTCTCCTTCCACATCTCAAGTCCCCGAGTCCACTCTGAGTATGTGTGTGCAGTAATGCACCGCGTAACGACTTTTCTGTCAACGACAGACCACACAGACGATGGTGGCCCCAAACGGTTAGTATCATAGAGCCTGGGTGTGTGGTGGGGTGTACCATCTAGGTTTCTCTAAGTACACTCTATGGTGTTCGCACAACGAAATCGCTTGATGACACTTCTCAGAACGTGTCCCCGTCATTAAGTGATGCATGATTGTATATGCTGATACACGTCTCTGCACACGTATTTGTTCCTCCGCACAAATGAGACATCATATTGTGCATCTTGGTTCTTTTTAGGTTAACAATCAGTCAAGGCGTTTTGACCCAGGTCCTGGGTCCCTGAGAATCTTCTGATGTGTATGAGACACTCAGAGCTCAGGAGTTGAAGTAGGGGGTGTGGGCGGAGTCTCACTTCTTCACCCCCTCCTCTCCTAGCCGCTCTCAAAGACAGGCAGTGAGCTCCGGGGTTCATGAGACAGTACCATCAGTTCGTTCACCACCTCAGACCTAATGACCTCCTGGAGAACAGGGTCTGTCCCGTCAGCAGACCACTGCAGCACAGCACCTGCGCCAACCTCGTCCCACTCAGCAGTTAAGTGCACACGTTCCGGTTTGGCCAACCGGGGTTTGCCAGTTCGGATCCCAGGTGCGGACATGGCACTGCTTGGCAAGCCATGCTGTGGTAGGTGTCCCACATATAAAAAGTAGAGGAAGATGGGCATAGATGTTAGCTCAGGGCCAGTCTTCCTCAGCAAAAAAAAAAAAAAAAAAAAGAGGCGAATTGGCAGTAGATGTTAGCTCAGGGCTAATCTTCCTCAAAAAAAAAAAGACGTAAGTTCTTTCCAAATTAAATGTAAATTCAATGCAAGGCCAATTAAACCCCAATCAGATTTTGTTTTTAAAACCTGAGAAAATGAGAGATTCTTATAATTTAGCACAACTTCTCTCTGAGAGCAGTTTACCTCTACGAGAGAAAGCACAACCACAAAAACATGATGAAAACATGATGGCGACCCGTTACCCAGACCCGCCCTGAGAAAGCCTTTCCTTGTAACTGCTCCTGACCTTCTAAAAGTGACTGGCCTCCACGAACATTATCATCTTTTAGTTTTTATAAAAACTACCTTCTCAAAGATTCCTACAATATTGGCTTTAGTCAGGTGACACTATTTTCCTATGGTTGTCCCATTTGTAGGTATTTCTCCCCGACAAGGAATCCGTGTCCATAACCTGCTCCTGCGAAACATTCTCACTACTCGTATTATTTGTAAAGCTCCATTCTAGGCCAGCTCGGACGAGCGCGATGATTTTTACTGAAGCCACCCGCACGTCGTATCTTTAAGGACTATTCTGCAGTGCTACAGACTCTTGAGGCCCGAAGTTTGTGACTAAGTGCATTCCCTATTTATGAAACTTCCAGATGTTCCCTTCCGTCGCGCGCAGACTAGGAGAACGTTGGCCTCGCCTGCAGCCCTGGCTGCATGAGACGTTCTTAACGTTTTTCTCCCATGTTAGCTCTCAGACGACTACAAAGCTCTGCGTTCTAACGGGAGACCTCAGCTCGCACCTACTTATTTACAAGGTTTCTTGCTTAAATGCGCCCTCTGATGATTCCGCAGCCCTGAGCTATAACTGAAGCCTTTCCCACACTCCGAACACTGGTAGGGCTTCTCGCCAGTGTGGACCCTCTGATGGACCTGAAGACAGGAGCTTCGACCAAAGCCCTTCCCGCACTCCTCACATTTGTAGGGCTTCTCGCCAGTGTGGACCCTCTGATGACCTTGAAGGTGGGAGTTCTGACTGTAGCCCTTCCCACACACGTCACACCTATATGGCTTCTCTCCGGTGTGCACTCTCTTATGAATCAGGAGCCCTGAGCCGTATCAGAAGCCCTTTCCACACTCATAACACATGTAGGGTTTCTCCCCTGTGTGCAGTCTCTGGTGGGTGCGCAGATTGGAGCCATAGCTGAACCCCTTGCCGCACTGCTCACACGCGTAGGGCTTCTTGCCCGTGTGGACTCGCTGATGCTTGTGAAGACTTGAGGTGCACCTGAAACCCTTCCCACACTCTTTGCATCTGTAGGGTTTCTCGCCTGTGTGCACCCTCTGATGGATGAGAAGCCCGGAACTGTAGCTGAAGCCTTTGCCAAACTCGGCACATTTATAGGGTTTCTCTCCGGTGTGGACTCTCTGATGGATGAGGAGGTCAGAGCTGTAAATAAAGCCCTTCCCGCACACGTTGCAGATGCAGGGCCTCTCTCCCGTGTGGACCCTCTGGTGACTGTGAAGGTCTGAGTTCCGCCAGAAGCCCTTCCCACACTCGACGCATTTATAGGGTTTCTCTCCCGTGTGGACCCTCTGGTGGATGTGGAGGTCGGAGCTCCAGCTGAAGCCCTTCCTGCACTCGCATTTGTAGGGTTTCTCTCCCGTGTGCAGCCTCTGATGCGCGAGCAGCCCTGAGCTGTAACTGAAACTTACCGCATGCGGCACATTCGTAGAGATGCTGCCCTGTGTGGACTCTCCGGTGAGCCTGCAGGTACGAGCTGTGACTGAAACCTTTGTCGCACTTGTCACACGGGTAGGGTTTCTCCCCGGCGTGCGTCTTCTGACGGCTGCTGAGGTGGGAGCTGCAAGTGAAGCCCTTCCCGCACTTGACGCAGCTGTAGGGCCTCTCCCCCAGGGGGACATGCCGATGCTTGTGGAGCGCAGACTTGGCGTAGAAACCTTTGCCGCACTCGCCGCACGTGTAGGGCTTCTCCCCCATGTGCAGCCGCTGGTGCACCTGCAGCACCGAGCTGTAGCTGAAGCCTTTCCCACACTTGCTGCATTGGTACGGCTTCTCTCTGGTGTGGACCCTCTGATGGACGGGGAGGTTGGAGCTTCGACCAAAAGCCTTCCCACACTCCTCACATTTGTAGGGTTTCGTTCCCGTGTGCACTCCCTGATGAATGAGAAGAACGGATCTATACCTGAAGGCCCTCCCACACACGTCGCATCTCTAGGGCATCTCCCCCGTGTGGGGCCGGGGACGGCTGTGACCATGTGTGTTCTGCCTCAATCCCCGAACACACTCGTGACTCTGAAAGGATTTCTCTCCTGGAGGAGTTCTTTGATGTCTCTCGAGATGGGCAGTCTGCCAGAAACCCTGAGCAAACTCACGATACTTAGAGAGTTTCTCTTTCTTTTTTTTTTTTTTTTAAAGATTTTATTTTTTCCTTTTTCTCCCCAAAGCCCCCCAGTACATAGTTGTGTACTCTTTGCTGCGGGTCCCTCCAGCTGTGGCATGTGGGACGCCGCCCCAGCGTGGTCCGACGAGCAGTGCCATGTCGGCGCCCAGGACTCGAACCAACGAAACACCGGGCCGCCTGCAGCGGAGAGCGCGAACTTAACCACTCGGCCACGGGGCCAGCCCCTAGAGAGTTTCTCTTTCAAGGGCACTCTGGGGTGAGTGGGAAGGTCTGACTCGTCCCTGAAGCCACTTCCACATTCATTTCTTTTAAAGCCATTCTCTCCAAGGTGAGGGTGAGGAAGTATTGACTTTTTCACGCAGTCTGTTCGGCATTTATCGCAATTACACGGTTTCTCTCTTGCAGGTACTCTGTGGTCACCATGACAACGTGATATCCAGCTGAAGCCATAACCATCCCCGTCACGTTTACATTTGGCATCTTCCATGTTGAGTTTTTTACATCTTTCGTGAACATTCCATGGCTCACTCGCAAAGGCTTTCATCCAAGATTCTTGAAAGGAGACCAGTCTTACTGCTTTCCAGGACAGAAACTCTTCATTTTCTAAATTGATGGACCCCTCCCCTTTAAGACCACCCACCATATTTTCAATCTGGGAATCTCGGGTAGGGGGTCCTTCCCAGCCTTGACAGAGAGAAGCATCTTCCGAGAACCGGAAACCTCTCCCTTGAAGGTTCACTCTACGGTCTTGACTCCCAGTTAATTCATCAGCTGCCTGCTCCCAGATTTTCCAGCAGAGGAGCTCTCTGTAGGGAAGGGATGTTAATTCCTTTTCTTGAATATTCTCCAAATCCTTTGCATTCCTGTCTCCTGTGGGGTTAAAGACAACTCATGAGAACAAGAACAGGATTGCCTCAGGGCTATCAAGCTTTCCAACCTGGGCCAATGACGGCCTAGAGAAAAATTCAGCTTCAGGCACCCTAACCAGCATGGCACTTATTTTTATGTCTGAAAAAAGGAAGAGGCTCCTATTAATAAGCTTTGAAGCTTGGGGCCAGCCCGGTGGCATGGCGGTTAAGTTTGTGTGCTCCACTTCGGCAGCCTGGGCTTCGTAGGTTCAGATCCCGGGCACAGACCTACACGTGGCTCATCAAGCCATGCTGTGGTGGCGTCCCACATAAAAAACAGAGGAAGATGGGCACCGATGTCAGCTCAGGGCCAGTCCTCCTCACACAAAAAAATGAGCTTTGAAGTTAAATGTTAATATGATCCTATTAGTAATGAACTGTGTCTCATACAGTTGCCAAGCAAAAAAGAAATTCTGAACAGATTTTTACAGAGAAAATTCACTTCTCCACTTAATAAGGCTATTGTTGCTAATAACCATAATCATATCATAATCACATGTAACACTATTACAACACTTCCTATGCGCCAATGATGGACACATATTAACTGACTTAACCCTCAGGATAACACTGAGGTAGGAGCCGTGATTATCTTCATTTTATGATGAAGAAACCAGGTCACGGAGAGGGTAAGTAACGAGCTGAGTCTGCCCGCCACGCTGTGAGGAAGTGGGGGGCGGGCACTCATACAGAGAAGTCTGGCTATAGAGCTCAGCCTTCGCACTCTCCCTACGCGGCCTCCCAGAGTGGGTCTAATTCTAGGTGTGTATGAGCTGGGCTTGTGGAGGGCACACAGCACCGCCTGCCCCACGTGCGTCAGCTGGGTCTGCAGCTTCCCTGAGCATATTAAACAGGGATCCAGGTGACACTGATAAGGCACAGAGACATGAAAGTGCAACTTGTCCCCATTACCGACTGCAAACCACCAGACTGGCATATTTACCACATAGTTCCAGATGATTTTAAGAACTTGTCCACGCTTTCTGAAATTCTCTGTGGGCTCTTTTGACCTTCGGGGGCTGAGGTGACAGGAACCTGTTTACAAGCAGGGCCTTGGAGGCTAACAGAGTTAAGTGAGAAGTCCATCAGAGCACTCTCAATCTTCTGGAACAGTCTCTCTGCCACCGGCTTGTCTCACACTGCCTGGGAGGAGAGTCCAGAGACCCCTCACTCACTCTGGCTATGTCCTTCTCTGAAAAGCACGGAGGAACCACGCAAAGGGGAGGACTGAGAAATAGAAATGAGGTTGCAGACCAAGCAGCTACCATGGCACCAGGAGTGCCCACGGGCAAGAGCGAGGGTGAGCACTCGGCCTCCATGTGCCAGCTCCACCCCCCACTGCCCAGCCGGGACTCGAGGCTCCACGGTTCCCACCTGGATGTGCACCTCTTGGAGCTTCTCTCTCGGTCACCCAGGTCTCTCTGTCTTGTTCCAAATGAGATATCTTACCAGGTTTGAAAGGTGGTTGTCCTGAAAATGCAAGAAATGCAAGACTTAGGCTCATTTTTGAGGTGCAAAAAATTATCTGAAAATGTTGGGGACAGCCCGGTGGTGTAGCGGTTAAGTTTGTGTGTTCCACTTCAGCGGCCTGGGGTTCTTGGATTTGGATCCCAGGCACGGACCTACATACTGCTCTTCAAGCCATGCTACAGCAGGAGTCCCACACATAAAGTAGAGGAAGATGGGCACAGATGTTAGCTCGGGTCTAGTCTTTCTCAGCAAAAGAGGAGGATTGGCAACAGACAATAGCTCAGGGCCAGTCTTCCTCAAAAAAAAAAAAAAGAATAAATCATGTGAAATGGTAGCCCTAATCTCATGACCTTCAGGCCTCTGAAGGATCAACAAGGAAAGATGTGGGATCAGTTCTATAAAAAAAGTCTAGGGGGCCAGCCTAGTGGCATAGCGGTTAAGTTCATGTGCTCTGCTTTGGCGGCCCAGGGTTCACGGGTCAGATCCCAGGCGCAAACCTACCCACTGTTCATCAAGCCACGCTGTGGTGGCGTCCCACATACAAAATAGAGGAAGACTGGCACAGATGTTAGCTCAGGGCCAATCTTCCTCACCAAAAAAAAGAAAACAACAACAAAAAACAACCCAAAACCAACCAAAAAAACCACACCAACAAAAACCCAGTTTAACTTGTGTACAAAGACAAAAAAATCCTCATTCTGGGGAAGAAGAACACTCCAATAAGTTAAGTTTCAATTAACCAGAGGTTCCCCTCACCCACAGAGAGCAGGTTCCAGAAGTTCTCCAGCATCACATCCCGGTACAGCTGCCTCTGGGAGGCATCCAGCAGCCCCAGCTCCTCCTCCGTGAAGGCCACAGCCACGTCCTCGAAGGTCACCGGCTCCTAGAATGGGAAGGACCATCAACACAAACACTCACTGGCTGAACCGCATGTTTGCTATAGCTTACTTTGCGTCACTAAGAAAAGTAGAGAAGAAAGCAGGCTGGTGTTCTGTTTGGTGAGTCCGATCAAGTTTTATTAACGTTTGGTGCCAAGAATTTTGACTCTAACCAACTGATCTTCCATGGTTATCCAGAGTAAAGCAAGCCACATCCTTGGGGCGGGCCTGGTGGTGGAGCAGTTAAGTGTGCACGTTGCGCTTCAGTGGCCCGGGGTTCGCCGGTTCGGATTCCGGGTGCGGACATGGCACCCCTTGGCAAGCCATGCTGTGGTAGGCGTCCCACATATAAGGTAGAGGAAGATGGGCACGGATGTTAGCTCAGGGCCAGTCTTCCTCAGCAAAAAGAGGAGGATTGGCGGTAGTTAGCTCAGGGCTAATCTTCCACACACACACACACACAAAAAGCAACATCCTTTGCTCAGGGGGAGCACTTCTGAGGGCAACTTCCTAGACCTGGCAGGGCCGAATCACAAGGCCCGCGCGTGTCACAGCCTGCCTCTAACTTGCAGGTTGCCGATTCTTCCTCCAGAAAGACTGTGACAACTTCCAATCCCAACAGCGCCTGATTTTCGAGGGCCCACGTCCGCACAAACCCAAAACCACCTCTGCTGCCTCCGTGACTGTTGTTCACCAGCCATCGCCTCACGCCTCCACCAGCAGTTGGGCAAATCTGCCCCCTTACTGCCCCAGCCGCCACCCCCTCCACAGCCACACCCTTCCCAGGGTCCAGGTCAGCAGTGGACAGATGCAACCACCACGTGTGTGTGCACTCATCTCCCCACCCAGGGGAGACCGCTGACACAGGGGTCCAAACTGCAGGGGCACATCATGCTGTGTCAGCCCAAGGGACGCAGCGTGGCCCGAGCTTTTCAGTGAATTGCTCCTGTCCAGTGAGAAAAAACCAGCAGTTACAGGTTCTGAAATACAGCAATCGACTATATTCCGATGTCACCACTGTCTTCACTGAGACCAGGACATGCCTCCTTGTGAGGGAGACAACTGCACGTGAGCGTGCTTTCAGAATGACACTTTACCTTCAGCCTGTCCCTGGAAGGACCTGCGACAAGGTGTCACAAGGTAAGACTGAGCTGTGGTTCCACAGCTATTTCAGTTTTAAAAAAAAATTCACGGATATATTTTTAACAAGAAGGCAGGCAAGGTAGGTATAGTAAGGCTGAGTGCATGCGTGTCAACGTATTACTCATTCCAGAAATGTCCAGGACCTACAAAACAGTATTAAGCAGCAGGAATGAGAGAGAGAAGCCAGAAAGAGCCAGCCCCGCCGTCCTGGGGCTCATGCCGGCGGTCCCCAGGACCAGCCCCAAGTTCTGCGACTCGCCAGGAGGACGCACAGGAGTCAGCATGCACACTCGCAGCCAAGACTTATTATGGTTAAAAAAACACCAGCAGAGGGAACAGGCACATGGAGTGAAGGCCAGGGGCGGCCCGGTGTGTGGCTGCAAGAAATCTCAGCCATGAGCAAACCCACGTGCTGAGCCCCATGAGTCCTAGCAAATTTCCCAACACAGGGGTGGTCTCGGGGACCCCCTGGCCCAGAGGTCAAGGAATTTGGCCAAGGTCACCCAGTTCGTAGGAGAAAGAGCTGGAACCGGAGCACACAGAGCCCAGCTCCCGAGCCACCGCTTTAACAACTGTCCTATGAAAGCCAAGAGGTGTGCCAGCAGGGCACCAGACAATGAGAAGACGCACAGGAGGTATTATAACACCTTATGTTTACAGCAACCTTACTAGAAGGTAGGCGCTAGGCTAAGCATTTTTATACGACTTCTCTCGTTTAATTCTCACAGAACTCACAGGAAGTGAGAACTTTCCGGACTGTTGGAAATGCTCTATTATCTATTATCAGTAACTACTCACAAGGTTGTCACTATTGCTATCGCCATTTCACAGATGAGAAACGGGGTCTCAGAGAAGTGACTATCATTTGTCTACCTACTAAGCACAGAGTCAGGACTGAACTCGGGCAGCCTGACTGACCAGGCTCTAACCACTCGGCTATCCTGCCACCCAAATGAGATCAGGACTACAGATCAGAGGAATCCATATTCCCATTTTGGAGAAGGAGCGCCACCCGCAGAGCCCATTTCCCAGCAGGATCCTAGATCAATCCCCAGACCAGAAGCAGGGGGACGGGGAGAAAGCTTGGGTCAGCTTGGCAATCAATTAAATGGATGTGGGCCAGGCACGAACTCCCAAATCTTTATATCCAGCCCTGCCTCCCATACTGAATCCCACCACATCCACCCACCATCTGGATGTCTACAGGGAGCGGGAACCAAAAGCAGCCCGATGAGAAGTGAGTCTTTCCTCCCGAGCAGCCCTCTCCCACCTCCCCCGGGTGGGTCAACAGAAGTACCATCCACCTTAGCGTCATCCCTGAGCCTTCCCTTGTCCTCACTGCTCACATCTCGCTCATAACAAAGGCTGCTAACTATTATTCCGAAATACACTTCAAATCCCTCCACTTCTTCCCGTCTCTACTTCCCTCTCTCTGGTCCAGCTCCGCAGCAACTTCCGCTTGGCTGGCTGCAGACACTCTCTCTCAGTTCCCCTGCGCGGGTCCCTCACAACACGTGACAGCAACTGTCTTGTTCTTAAGACGTTGACTACCTGCCTCCCGCTCCTGGAATCTCAGCCCCGTGGGGGCAGGGATGGGACCTGTTTAGTTCTGATACGTCACCGGAGCTTAGAGTGACGGATGGCCCACAGCAGGGGTGCGACACATACTGGCTGAGTGAACAAACGAAAGAAAATGGGGACAGACCAACGACCCCACAAATGACTGAAAGAAGTCGGTCGCAGATGTACCGCGAAAAAGAACACCTGCTCGGGAGAACACGAGAACTAAGTGCAGCCACATTTTAACTCTAACATTATTCTTTTTCATAATTTTAAATTTCAAAAGTATGTGTTCGGCATAAATACTAAAACAACGCAGAAGATGTGCCAGTAACCCAGGGGACCAGAGGACAGAATGCAGGAACAGATCACACGAAAGATGACTCGATCGTTATCTTTCTCTCTCTCTGTATATATAACACACGTGCGTGTTTTACATCTACCTATATACATATATGAATATATAAATAAATATATAATGAGAAGGATGGTATTTCAGGTGACTTTCAAATGAATAGCGTTGTCCTATTGGCCATCCACCTTGAAGAAAATGAAGTTAAACGTTGACCTTACGTTACCTACAAAAGTAAATTACAGTCATATTAGAGATGAAAAAATGTTAATGTAAATACTGAAAATCATTTTAGGTGCCTTTCTGATTAAGCTTAGGATGGGTAAGGCCTTTTGGAACTAGATATGAAGCCAGATTTTCAAAAGGGAGCTAACAAATCATTTAACTATACGAAAATCCTAAACTTCTTTACGGTCAAGTTGCCATTCACAAAGTTTGAGAGAAAATAACTGTGACACTTTTGACAGGAGAGTTAACAGCCCCGCCATTGAAAGAACTCCTAGAAACTCAAAAAGAAATGAAGTAATGAAAAAAGGGGCAAAAGCATTTCATAAGCAATTCACAGACAAGAAAATACAAAGTCAGCCAATAAACATACGAGAAGGCGCCCCTCGTGCTTACTATGCAGGGAACGGCAAAATGAAGTGGGAGATCTCTGCCACACAGTGTCCCCCATCACATCAGCAAAAACATTCGGTATTTGATAAATCCTTGGAGTTGAAGGAGTGTGGAAACAGTATGAATTGCTATGATTTTCTCTCAAATGGTCCAGCAATGATATATTAAAGTATTTTTAAAGAAGCGCATTCTTTTCGGCCCAGCAGTACTTAGAAATCTGTACTATAGAATTTAAAGATCAAAGCACAGAAGATAAGGACATAAGTATTTGTGTGTACGAAAGGAGATTTACCACTTTACTGTTGGGAGTGCTAAAACTGGTAGTAATCTGGATGGAATATTATATAGTAGTGGAATATGGACTACATGTAAAACATGCATGTTTCCATTTCTGTTTAAAAAAGGGAGCAGCAATGAGATATCACCTCATGCCCATCAGAATGCCTGTTACTAAAAAGACAAGAAACAACAAGCGCTGTAGAGGGTGTGGAGAGAAGGGAACTCACACACTGCTGGCAGGAGTGCAAACTGGTGCAGCCACTGTGGAAAACAGCATGGAGATTCCTCAAAAAATTAAAAATAGAACCGTACGATCCAGCTATTCCACTTCTGAGTGTTTATCCAAAGAACACAAAAACACTAATTAAAAAAGATACATGCACCCCTGTGTTCACTGCAGCATTATTCACAATGGCCAAGACTTGGAAGCAACCTAAGTGCCCACGGACAGATGAATGGATAAAGAAGATGTGGTATATATACACAATGGAATACTACTCAGCCATAAAAAAAGACAAAATTGGCCCATTCACAGCAACGTGGATGGACCTCGAGAGTATTATGTTAAGCGAAATAAGCCAGTCAGAGAAAGATGAACCTATATGACTCCACTCATAGGTGGAAGTTAGTATATTGACAAGGAGATCTGATCAGTGGTTACCAGGGAAAAGGGGGGGTGGGGGGAGGGCACAAAGGGGGAAGTGGTGTACCCACAACATGACTAACAAAAATGTACAACTGAAATCTCACAAGGTTGTAATCTATCATAACATTAATAAAAAAAAAAAAGTAAAGGCTCAGGGATTGGCCCAAGAGAATTACATTTCATCCTTGTTCTCCATTCATTTATTAGGTTAACAAACACTGTATTATAACCAATATTAGATTATATATTTATGTATGTACATTAATATAACCAATATTCTCATTATCACAATGACATTTTCTTGAGGCTTCTTATACATTCTCTCATTTTTCTCCAATGGAACCTGTTTTGTCTCCCAACACTGAGCCAGGTGGTCCTACTCTGGGATTCCACAGTGACCAGAGCTTATCTCTATCACAGAACTTAACTCATGGGATTTCAAGTGCTTGCTTTAGTTTCCTCCGAAACTAGACTGTGGTGGCCTTAAAGGCAGGCATTCGATTCATCTTTGTGTCCAAGGTGAAAAGCATCATACCCAACAGTGTAGGCAAACAAAAACTATTATTTGAATAAACGATTTAATAATTGAATACATACATATATACATATTTTACTATTACAAAGAATAAGCCTTGTGCAATATATCAAGCGTACAGAATTGAGTAGGACATAGACCTGGTCGTCTGGAGTTTAAGCTTCTATAGCAGGGAGAAACTCTTCAGGAAACTGTTTGTTTCTTTTATGAGATGGTCAGTCAGGCGCAGCCAGAAAAGGAGACAGGAAAGAGGCTCAGGGAAACCTGCGAGTTTACCAAGCTCACGGGTCCTAGAGACAGGTGGCACAGCATGCCACTCAGGGCCACACGGGAAAGACACTAGGGTGGTCAGGAGGCAGAAGACGGGAATGAGGGGAAAGCTTAGGCTCTGGCCCTTACTGAGGTTTCCATGGGAAAGGCAAGGCAGGGCCGGATAAACATCTTAGGAGTGGCTGGTTTGAATAATTTCAGTGGACTTTGGGCTATAGGGGTGGCCTCTACTTGCCTAGCCCTTGGCCTTGGGATGGTGAAGGCAGCGGAATATTGCCTCCTGCGGTGCACAGGCCAGATAGAGGAGCATTGGTTAGTTTGCATATCATGCTCCAGGCTGGACCCTTTGCCATCTCTAAGAATTGGCTGGCCCAGGCAGGGGCAGGCTCTCCCAGACAGAACAGAAAGGTTTTTTAAGACGTCAAAACATCATAATATCCAGAAAATTCAAATTATTTATAATGCAGAAATAATGACAGGGCTTCTGAGAAATCCCACAACAAAATATTAGAAAAGGTTCTGTGAGAGTAAACAGGAGTTCATTTTTATAGTATTTTGGAAAGATCATTAATTATTCAATTATTTAGAAATAAAGTTAATATTTACATTTAACATGGAAGAAGGAGTATGACTTTTTCAGTTGGAGGATGCGGAATAAGTAATTATCAGTAGAAGGAATTGCAAAAGCAAACTTTCCTCCTGGGTTTACTCAGGAAACTCAAAGAAACTGGCCAGGCTGACATGCAGAACACAGTTGTGACTGACGGATGATGAAGTCGGAAGGAGTTGGGGGAAGATGGCAAAGATGCTTTCCTTTTCATAACTAAGAGTTAAAATTGACCCTCAGTCAACACTACATTTAAGAGAAAATATTCTAAGCTTACTAAGTAAAACTGCAGTTAATTGAAGTATTCTTATTAATGTAATTATCAAATAACAGTTTTGTAAAAGTTATGGCCAATGCAGTAAGACATGAAACAGCAATAAAAAGTACCTAACAGAAAGGAAGAGACAAAGTAATGTTTATTTAAGTTAGGCCTTTTTGCTTATCAGCAACAAAACTAGAAGTGGTTGAAACAAAGGAAATTCATTATTGCACAACTAAAACCCAGATACGATTTTCTGTGCATCAGCTCTGCCTACGGAGTGGGTTTTCTTATGGTCCCAAGATGGCAACAACTGTTTCAAGCATTACGCACTGAAAAGTCAATATTCATAGTGAAAAATGTGGGGAAATTCCTACTTTGCATATTTTTAAAGACGCTCTCTTCATCAGACATCCTCTCATGTCTATTTGCCAGATTTGCATTGCAAGTCCTTACGTAGCAAATAAAACAGAGCCATCGTGATAGGCTTAAACCACTAAATATCTATGCCTCTGGTATGGGGACAGCCTCTCTTGGAACATTTGGCCACGTGGAAGAGGGGGAAGACCTGAACCAAACTGATATTCTATTGCGAAGTAAGAAGGAGCCTGATGGATGTTGGCTTGGTAATTTACCCGCATACCTCATCTCATTGTACTTCACTTTATTAAGCTTCACAGATACTGTTTTTCACAAGAGCCTCCCCCAGCAAAAAGATTACAACTTGCTGAAGACCCAGAAGGTAAGCATTTTTTTTAGCAACAATGTATTTTTTAATTATGTACATTGTGTTTTTAGACATAATGTTCTTGTACACTTAACAGACCACGGGATAGTGTAATCATAACTTTCATATGCACTGGGAAACTGATATTTGCTTTATTGCAGTGATCTGGAACCGAACCTGCAACATCTCCGAGGTATGCCTCTATGTTCCAGAACTTATTTCTGTCCCTCTGTGTAAAGATTTGTTTCTGTAAATCGCTGAACCCCCCTGACAAGGCAGATTCCATCTATGTCCCATATCTTAAGACCCCAAAACTTTATAGTTCAGGGAGCTCCCTTGTCATAAGCGCTGGTGGTTCAGGGAGGTCATGAGCAAGGTTAGTACCTCATCTCCTCATCATTTCCTAGAGGCCCCAAGATTTGCCCCCAAGGACATGTGACATTTATCCTGTAAAGTAACAGAAGCCCCAGACTTGAAATAGCAACAGAAAAAGAGAATGACAGTTTTCTTGAAGTATAAACAAGGAGTGACATGGGTTACAAGGTTATAAGATGTCAGAGAAGTAGATAACCACTTGGAGCCTTGTAAGCCATGGAAAGTAATTTGTGACTTTCCCTAAGATCACGATGGGAAACCACTGAGGTGTTTTAACCAAGAAATTATTTGTATTATATCAGCAATCTCTTGCCATTTCTTGAGAATGGAAAAAATCAACTAAAAAATGTTAGAATTAAGGAAATACATAAGTAAAGAGGCTGTATACAAAATAATTTACCAAAGAAATCAATAACTGACAAATAAGGTATTTTATAAAATACATTTAAAATTTCCTTCACATTAGCATCAAAAAAATGTAACAAAACAAAATAAACCCCCATATATTAGGGAGTGTTTACCTACAAGTAACAGACATTTGACTTCTCCTGGTTTAAACAGTAATGCCATTTACTTACTTCACAAGAATTCTAGATGAAGAAAATTTCAAGGTTTTTTCCCCCAGTGGACGTCTTCCAGAAGCCAAGTTCTTTATAACATTTTGCCACAGAAACCTCAGTGCATTAGCTTTGTCCTTATGCCACCACATATTTATAAATGTCTGACCCAATTTCTGCCATCTTATTCATATTGCACACAGGTATCAAGAGGAAGAATTTGGGATAGCGTGTGCTCACATCCTCTTCCATTTTATCAGGAAAAACACTTTTCTACGACCTCTTCACTGCCTTTCATATATAATTGACCAGAACTTGGCCAAACTTCCAAGAAGGCTGAGAAAAGCTGAGTACAACCAAAGGACACCATTATTGCAGTTGGAAACTACTGTGCAAATAGACTATTTTTATCAAAGATGTCCATATGCAAGAAAGATTAGGATAATGGGAGGGTACTTACATGACTAGACTTTAAAACATAAATTAAAAAGGAAACAAATAAGATTACAGGTTGGAAGACATAGATGATTAAAAGATTATTCCAAGTAAATTTTCAAATTAAGACCACAGGGATCCATGAGTGACAGGCAGTGAAAAATTGGAAAATTGGGCAGGAGGATCAAAACATTATTTTGAGTCCCAATATGGGATTAGTGCACCATCCAGAAGAAAATGTTGGGGTATCGTGAGATTTTAAGCAGAAAAATGATATGACCAGTGGGAAGGATCAAATTGTAGGGGGGTATTTGGGATCCATGGTTCTATCATTGGCATTTATTGGGGTCGTATTAGAGATGAGTGATAGGAATTTGAACTAACACACTGGCAGTGGACGTGGAGTAGAAAAGAGGAATGAGGAGTTTTGTAATCTTCCCCTTGAGTTTAGCAAAGCGTTTGACTCACTGAAATTATTCAATAAAGTTATTGGTTGAATGAATACAATAAGGACATCACCTTGAAAAGGGATCTATAAGAAGGGCTATTTTCATCGTGAGAAGCAGCAAAAAAATCAGCTCCTTTGCACATGCTAAAAGATAAATGATAGTGTCATCCTTGTCCTTGTAACACAAAATATACATAAAACAAGCATCGTTAGAATGTTGTTTGTTGCCTCTTAAGCTTTCCTCCTCCCACCACCACTCATGAAAAGTGTGCTCATACGGCTACGCCCCCACAGCCTGGCCACGTATTTCGTGAGGGGCTCATGCTACCCTCATCTTCAGAGTTTGATTTTATTTGTCTGATGGTAATCTCATAGCCTTTGCCCGTGATGGCTCCAGGAGTTTGAAGGAAAGATTAAAAAAAGCAAAAGGAACTTTTACTTTTATCAGTAAAATGATATCTCCATCCACCACTCAGACTGAAGGATACGAGGAGCAGAGGATTCCTAGAAAATGTCTTCCTGGCTCTTCTGGGAAAGTCACAGGAAGCCTTTCTCTCCCAGTTCAAATGGGAATGATGAAGCTGCAGGCCACGTTGTATAACCCTGAAGGGAAGAGGCCACAAAATGAAGCATCTCCTGGGACAGCAAAGCAGAGAGATGAAGTGAAAGTGGACCTCAGGGACCTTGTTAAACCAACGCACCAACCAAACAGCAAAAGCCACTCCAAACGTGGAGCAAGGTTTTCTGATAATTGTGGGTAAAGGCATTTGTTCTGACAGAGAAACAGACAATGCTAACCTGGATATGGCCTCTGTAGTATCCTTGTAGATTTGTATCTGAAAATCACGTCAGAGGTCGACAGTAAGTATTTCCTGTACTTTTTTTTTTTTTGAGGAAGATTAGCCCTGAGCTAACATCTGCTGCCAATCCTCCTCTTTTTGCTGAGGAAGACTGGCCCTGAGCTAACATTCATGCCTATCTTCCTCTACCTTATATCTGGGAGGCCTATCCCAGCAGGGCTTGCCAAGCGGTGCCTTGTCCACACCTGGGATCCAAACTGGCGAACCCTGGGCCACTGAGAAGCAGACCATGCGAACTTAACCGCTGCACCACCGGGTGGCCCCAATGGACAGTAAGTATTTTCGGTGATAACAAATGTGATCGTGATTATGTCATGGGAATAAACACGAATCACCAAATGTGAAACTCCAAGTGTGTGCATCTGTTTTCTCAGATATGGAACACGGTGTGGAGTACCCAGGCCCTCGAACACAAACACTGAAAGAGAGCACTGCCTCCCACAAATTGTGACCTTTCTGGCCTTTGCAGACAGGTTAGGGATGGTGCTGGCCTGCAACACTCTTTCCTCGTCTGTACTCACAGCTGTGATTCTCAGGATCTTTGTGAAACATTGAGAAACTCCCTTTGTCAAGGCCAATAACCAAGCGCTCAGCCACATTCTGCTCATTTTTCATTCTCTGCTTCTTTTTTCTATTTTTATTTATTTATTTTTTTACTTTTTAAACTTTTAAATTGAAAACTAAGATACAAATACATACAATAGGCCAGGCTTACATGGGGTCAGGATCATCAACATCACCGTCTCCCACCTGCACATCTTGTCCCACTGGCAGGTCTTCAGGGGCACTGACACGCATGGAGCTGTCATCTCCGATGCTAACACAGCCTTCTTCTGGGATGCCTCCTGAAGGACGCGCCTGAGGCCAATCTTGAGAAGGTGCCACTCTTTTCAGAAATATGTCCATGGTGGTTGGCTCGGTTTGTTTGTTTGATTCATCATAGATTTGCTTGTGGCTGATGATGCACCATGAACATGCCTCTCTATTAATGAAAACCTTTCAGTGTTGGGGTCCATGTTTTCAGACTTTTCCAGGAACTTGTTGAGGTCTGTGAAACTTCTGCTAAACCCTTCCCTGTGCATTTTCTTGGGGGTTCTTCTTTTCCTTCTCCTGTAGTTTCCTTTTCTCTTCCCTCTTCCTTAGCTATGCATTCCTGTTCCAGTTCCAACAACTCATTAGTCAATTCCTCAGGAACCACCTCTAGGAGCTCCTTAGTGTCATCCGCATCCACACCCAGGGTAAATTGTTTGCCCTCTCAACCACAGCCTCCTCATCCTTAGCAAATCCTTCTAAGTCAAGGACAAACCTCTTGAGTGCCTTCTTCCAGATGCCACTCATACACTCCTTGGTGACATCATCCTGAGCCCAAGCAAGGTTCTTGATGCAGTCACAGATGTTGTCATCCTTCCAGAAGTGCATCAGTGTCTTTCTCAGTTGCAGCAGCAGCCTGGGCAAACATGCTGCTCAGGCTGTAGGCCTTAAAAGCTGCTATAACTCCTTGATCCAGTGACTGGATCACAGAGGTGGTGTTTGGAGGGAGAAACACCACTTTGATATTGGGATGAAGACCACCAATAAAAGGAAAATGTCCAGGAACATTATCAACAATAAGGAAAATCTTGAAAGGTATATTATTCGGCAAACAGTACTTCCCCATTTCACTGCCATAGCAATTCAGGAGGGCATCTTGGAAGAGGAGCTGGGTCATCCATGACCTCTTACTGCTCCTGTAACATTGTGTGCTTATTGATATGCTCGAAGACCCTGGGGTTCTCACTGTGTCAGATCACAAAGGGTTCTAATTTGTAGCCTGCAATATTGCCCCCAAGCAAGACTGTTATCCTGTCATTAAAAGCCTTGAAACCTGGCACTGACTTGGCCTCCTTATGGATGAAAGCCCTTTCAGGCATCTGTTCCCAGAATACGGAGTTCCATCCATTTTGAATATTTACTCTGGCAAGTAACTTTCCTCCACAATCGGTTTTGCTAGAATTCCAAAAATTCTTCAGCTGCCTTCCCGTCAGAACTTGCAGACTCATGGCTCACTTTCACACTATGTAATGAATAACCATCCTGGAATTGTTTAAACCATCCAGAGATAGCAAATTCGACATTGTAGTCAGATCTAGCCTTGTCTTTCAACATCGCAAACAAACCTTTTGCTTTGGCCGTGATGGTCATGGTGCTGAGAGGGATACGCTCCTGTGTCTGGCCTTCAGTCCAGGTCATTAGAAGTTTCTCCACGTCTGACATAGGCCCTTCTCAAATCTGTGTGAGTCTCACTGCCTTCAATGAAGCAGATCCTTTAACAGCTTCTGTCACTTTGTTCTTGTCTTTCAAGACTGGAGCTGTGGTGGAATGGGATGTGTCTGACTGGCAAGAGAGAACCATCACTGATTTTCCTCCTTCGTGGTCCATAATCACTTTTAATTTCATTTCCAGGTTAATCACTTGATATGGCCTCTTATTGGCAACCTTAGTGGTGGGTTTTGTATGCTTAGGGGCCATGATGAACAAAACAACATGAGACTAAACCAAGCACAAGAGGAAATGATACAGTCGAGACACATGGTAAACACGAGATGAATGAGGCTGCTGCTGGCATGACACAGCATCCTATTTCATGGTGAACTTTTTTATTTATAAGTAGAAAAAGCACGCTCTAAAATAATGATAAAAAGTATAGGAAACACATAAGCCAGTAACACAGTCATTTATTATCAAGTATTATCAAGTACTGTACATAATTCTAAGTGCTATGCTTTTATATAACTGGCAGTTCAGTGTTTATTTACATCAGCATCACCACAAACCCACAAGCAATGTGTTGTGCTATGACATTACAATAGGACATCACTAAGCAACAGGAATCTTTCAGCTCCATTATAATCTTACAGGACTGCCATCATATATGCAGTCTGTTGTTGACTGAAATGTTACGTGGCGTGTGACTGTACTTAAAAACATTTTGGTCACCTTTCACTTATTTCTAATTTTACGCGATTATGGTGAAAGAAATTTGGTCTGTAAAAAATCTCTATAAAATTTTTCTATGGCAAGGCACAACTTTAATTTTGTGAATTTTATACACACAGAAATTTTTATGCAAGGGACATATGTCATTACATATATGTCATACATATGTCATTAAAATCAAGTTACTAATTCCTTTTTAACCCTGAATTTTAGGTTCGGAAGTTTACATATTTTTGGCTGTCACTTTAACTTCTCTTCATTTTTGGTTGACCGTTTTTTAATTAAAAGAATACCATGTCAACTATTTCTCAATAAAATTGTGGGGGTGGGGGGAGAGAATACCTCTCCTACAAAAGGAAATTATTGAGATGATAAAAATCAACATTTTTATTTACTGAATCTATCTTCAAAACATCTGGCAACCATAAATCACCACCTAGAAACTGATATAACACTTATGACTTAGTGCGCACAGATGATCCACATTTTCAACCTGGCCAGAAACACACACACACAATTACTTACACTCACTTCAAAAATTGTTTGCAGTTTTACCAAGTGCACATTTTCAACGAAGTACTTTTAACATTTATTGAAGAGCTCTCAATAAATCACTTCCCAAACCTGAAATCTTCAGAGCCTTCCTTCTTAGCCCCATTGGCTTTATTCTCATTTGTACAATGGTGGCTCCTGCCTAAAAAGTAAGAGTCAACACACCCGGGGAAGATCATCCACTTGGACCCAGAACTGGACACTGGTTGTATCTAAAACTTTGGGGAAAAGAAGCCTTTTCAGGTCCTCTTGCTAAATTAGGATTTTTCACAATTTTATGTCCTCCCCATAAGGCAACATATGGAAAACCCTTGCTGTTTCTCCCTCAGGACCTTCATGGACTGAAGATGCTCTTTGGATGGGGAGCCAGTCCTCCAGCCATCAACACTTGTTCCCCCAGAACTCCAGTCATGGCCAGGTGTGCTGCACTCTCTGGCTTAATCCTCACAGAGACGGCTCCACTTAGGGTCATCTCGTGGGGACAGAGTTTTACTAAGGGAAACCCTTATCAAATGTCACTTTAGCTTTCTCTCTCTCTTTCTATCCTCTCCTCTTATTTTTCATTAACGCTCTGGGATCAGAGATTTCAGGTCCGTGAAAATCCACAAGATTAGAATACAGGATTTAGGGACAAAGACCAGAAAGATATGTAAACTAAATCTAAAAAAACCAGTAGCTTTCAATCTCGCCTCTCCAAAAACATTCTTGCAAGGTCAATTTAGGTGATGAGCACTTAGCCAGGGGAGTGATTGCCACTCAGAACTCACATTAGGGAATATATCCCAGAACAAAAAAGACAATACTACGTGAGAGGAGAAAAAATCCCTCAAAGATAGAACTCCTTTATACTGTTCTGTATATATGAAGAAAATGCCCACTATACTGCCCATGCATTCTGAACCCCATACAGAACCCTTTCTGGCCTAAACTTCCAGGTCCACATTCCTAGGCAAATATTTTATTTTCAATGGAGACTATCCCTGGGCTCTAAGTACTACAGATGATCTGCTTGTGCTGATCCAAACGGCAATCTCAGAGTGCTGAGGAATCTTTGCTATCTGGCCACCCAGTCCTTCCTAAATGGTTAGACAAAAGAGATGAAAAACTCTGTTTTTGTGTATCTGTGTCTTTGACTCATTTTTACTCATCAAATCTTTTATTATAGCAAAATAGCATAGAATCCAAAAAAGAGAAAACCAGGCATAAACTTAAAAATCAAACAGATACACCCAGAATTCCTTTCGATCCTGATCCATACACAAATATCTTATCACAGTGGTTCTAGAAATGAATGTTGTATTTTCTTGTCATGTATTTTTCACTTCATACCTTAGCCATTTTCCTAATTTTTATAAAATCTTCACAATAAGAGAAAGTGCTGTATGAAACAGATTACAAAGCAGCTACTGGGGAAATTGCGTGTAAAATGATACACAGAAAAACTGTTTTCCAGCGTAAGTGCTATTAACTACAACCCTCTCAACAAGCCCACCCGTGCTGGCCGTCTCATCAACTCTTTATTGGAAAAGAACCCTACTTCGCTCACACTCATTCCACAGCATATTGCCCACTTAATGGCAATTCTCCCAGATTTGGGTCTGAGTGTTTTCTGCAAGGAAAAGTGCCAATACCTACTACTTTTGTGGAAATACGTCATAAGGGCTAAGTTTGATTTTGAATACGGAATTGCTAAGTAAAATACGTGATTCATCGTTTCCATTCCTTTCTTCTCCAGAACAAATTTCCAGATACACAATAATAGAGGATGAACTGAAAGCTTTTCCACACACGCTGTTCTTACACCAGCTCTTCCCAACAAATGGATTCCCCTGAAAGAGAAAGAAGAAAAAAGGAAAGAAAAGAAACTTCGGTGGCAAGGTTTCCAAACTAGCTACATTCATAGGGTCTCTCTTCTGTATGAGTTGCCTGATGCCTAATAAGTTTAGAGCTGTTGATAAAAGCTTTCCCACAATGACCGCACGTGAAGGGTTTCTCTCCAGTATGAGTCCTTTGATGGACAATGAGCCGAGCACTCAAGCTGAACGTTTTCCCGCACTGATTACACTCGTAGGGTTTCTCTCCAGTGTGAGTTCTCTGATGCTGAGTAAGGCATGAGCTCTGCCTGAAGGATTTCCCACACTGACCGCACTCGTACGGCTTCTCTCCAGTGTGAGTCCTCTGATGCACGACCAGAACGTAACTCTGGCTGAAGGACTTCCCACACTGATTACACTCGTAGGGTTTTTCTCCAGTGTGCGTTCTCTGGTGCATGACGAGGTGAGAACTGCGGTTGAAAGATTTCCCACACTCGCTACATTCGTAGGGCTTCTCTCCAGTGTGAGTTCTTTGATGGGCAACCAGTTGAGAGCTCCAGCTGAAGGATTTCCCACACTGATTGCATTCGAAGGGCTTTTCTCCTGTGTGGGTTCTCTGATGGGCGACAAGTTTATAACTCTGACTGAAGGACTTTCCACACTGATGGCACTCGTAGGGTTTTTCTCCAGTATGAATTCTCTGATGCGCAATAAGTTTATAGCTCTGAATAAAGGATTTCCCACACTGATTGCATTCATAGGGCTTCTCTCCGGTATGAGTTCTCTGATGGGCGATAAGCTTGTAGCTCTGTCTAAATGACTTTCCACACTGACTGCATTCGTAAGGCTTCTCTCCAGTATGGGTTCGCTGATGCACGACAAGGACATAGCTCTGGCTAAAGGATTTCCCACACTGATTACATCTATAAGGTTTCTCTCCAGTATGAGTTCTCTGGTGGGAAACGAGGTGAGAGCTCCGGCTGAAGGATTTCCCACATTCGTTACACTCATAGGGTTTCTCCCCTGTGTGAGTCCTCTGATGGGCAATGAGATGAGAGCTCCAGCTGAAGGATTTCCCACATTGGTTACATTCAAAGGGTTTCTCTTCAGAATGATTTCTCACGTTTTGGGCAAGGGATGAACTCTGGGAGGTTTTACTAAATTTGCACTGACTCTCTTGAACAGAGATTCTCTGTCGTTCATTGTGGGATAGGCTGTGCTTCAAAACGTGCCCACGTTCCTTAAAATCAAAGGCTTTTCCTCTTGCACCTATTTTCTCACGTATATTTAGGGGCGTACCAAGGCTAAAAGACTGAATGCCGTCACTAAGTCCATAGGACTTATCTTCCGGTTGAGTTCTTGTAAACTGAATAAGGCGAATGCTCTGAGGTTTTCCACATCCATTATTCTCAAGCAGTTTCTCACTGTCATCAACCATCCGATGACTGTTGATGAGACAATTATGACGCAACTTGTTAACATGTGAAGCATGTTTATGAAAATGGTTTCTTACGGGTATCATCTGGGGTGGAAGAAAACTGGAATTCAGACCCCCCTTCTCAAGTTCATCACCTTTGCAGACTCTCTCATGAGAAACAGCTTTCCTTTGAGTGAAGGCTCCTTCCTTCAAAAGTCTCTCCTGTTTTTCCTGTTGTTTCTCCAACTGGTCCTTATAATCCTGAACTTCTCCACAGGAAGATAACCAAGGATCATCTCTTGTCAACTCTTCTATCTTCACTCCCTGGGACGGCTCATCATCCAACGTGTTCTGCTCTGAGGTTGATTCTCTTCTTCCAAGGGCGGCTGCCAAGTCTGGAAGAAAGCAAAATGAAACACCCTAGCCAAAAAGTGTCAGACCTGGAATAGAGGAATAAAGCTGACAAGAGAGTATGCAAAACACACGTGGATTAGTTTTCAGTTACCGTAACCTGGATAGAGAAAGCAAAAGGGTGGGAGGAAGCAGAACACAGAGGACCACCACAGCCCAACAGTATAATAGGGCACTAAAATGGGACTATTTTAATGTTAGTTTCGCTGAATGCATAAGACTTTAGATGCAAAATCAAAATTTCCATATTCCAAAAATAAGATCACCTATGCAGAACTACAAAATCTCACAACAACTTTGCAATCCTTAGCAAAGAAATAAAGGGTCCCCTTTTGCCCTCTTTAGTGCTAAACACATGTTTACTGAAATAAGAGATTAGCGCCTACATTTCTAGGAATTTCTGAAGGCACGAAACTTGCTAGCATAGTCTGTGTCAGTAAGACCTGGGCAAAGTACATTTGGGAACTAGGAAAAACAATGGGGGCACTGTTATCTCAGTTCTCTAAATGCCTTACGGGGAGTCCTGTGACTGCGAGAGAATGGAGGTTAGCTTGGAAGCAGAAGCCTGGGTGGCTACAAGGTCCAGCAATAGAGAGTATCTGGAAAAAGCAGTGATGTACAATCCACTGCAGGGTGGGAAACAGAAGAAAATGCAGCATGCCTTTCAATCAAAATTTCTAGGGGGCCGGCCCTGTGGCCAAGTGGTTAAGTTCATGCACTCCATTTCAGCAGCCCAGGATTTCGCCAGTTTGGATCCTGGGCGAGGACATGGCACCGCTCATCAGGCCATGCTGAGGCGGCGTCCCACATGCCACAACTAGAAGGACCTGCAACTAAGATATACAATTATGTACCAGAGGAGGATTTGGGGAGAAAAAAATAAAATAAAGATTGGCAACAGTTGTTAGCTCAGGTGCCAATCTCAAAAAAAAAAAAAAAAAATGTTGAGCTCGTTAAAAAAAAAAATTTCTTTACTCCCTCCTATGTGTCTGTTTCTCATTTGGATATGTGTGCTGGGGAATTCCTTTTATACTCATCCGCTTGCTCCAACCAAAAGATTAAGTCTGGTTTGAAAAGCTCATAGGGAAAGATACAGGATTTTGGGTGCTGGGCTGGAGAAAAAAAAAAATACAATCACTGCAGAATTTGGTCCCAGTCTTAGGCCTTTGGAAACCATGAAGACTGAACAAGCTCCAACAAGCTGTACCTTTTCTGCCCTACAAATTAAAATTAAATCTTCACTGAGGAATAAAACCCATAAACACAACCTACGTGTGGCCAAGATCATTCTGGCCTCTGAACTCCATAACTTGAAATCGATAGAAATGAGAAGTAATTTCAATATACAGACTTCTATTAAAGGAGACTGTATTCTTACCCCAAGAGACCAGGTCCCTGTGGTTCTCCAGGATCACATCTCTGTCCAGGGTCTTCGGAGCAGGGTTCAAAATGCCCTCGTCCTCCTGCGTGAAGCCCACAGTCACAATCTTGAAGTTCACGCCTTCCTAAAACAGGACACACATTCCCGTTCAGCTGGGCACCCTTTCCCTCCAGTGTTCACAGAGGAGGAAAAGTCTGACACATGGAAAACGAAAAATCTGATGGCCTGGAAGTTGTCCTAAGATTGCCAGCATTCAAAGGATTCTAGTCAAAGTGTACAGGTGTCTTCTGGGGGAGCCCCTTTGGGTTTTGGATGCTGGACCTGTTTTTTCAACCCCAAAGAGGAACCCCAGATAAGAACTGACATAAATTGTTTTCCCTCTTGTCCACCTTAAAGAAAATGCCTATGCTGACTTTTGCACTGGTGAAAACGCAATTCCCTCCAAATTCCCAAGCAACTAACAGAACGGTCAGCAAACTTTGTCTGTCAAAGGCTGGAGAGTGAGTATTTTAGGCTTTGCAAGTCATGCAGTCCCCATCACAGCTACTCAGCAATGCTGGTGTAGCAAGAAAGCAGCCACAGAAAATATATGAACAAACGGGCACGGCCGTATTACAATAAAATGGTACTTTCAAAAACAGGCAGAGGGCTGAATTGGGCCCACGGGCTTTACTTTGCTGATGCCTGAGAGAGAAGATGAAATGTGGGCCTTAATGAAAGGCAGTGTGAATAGGGTAAGAGCACCAAATGTGGAAGAAAAGAAGCTTGGATTTTCCAACCTATAAAGAGCCTATGTCTGAATTTAAAAAAATATATGTATCTGACAATCAGTCTTTCAATGGTGGGTTTATTCTATTTCTGTTTATTGGGCTTAATCATACCCAAACTCATTGGGTTTTTGAGTGAATTAATTGTGACAATATAGGGAAAGCTATATATATTGGCAGAGTTTACTAAACAAAAAATAAAGGCTGGCAATTATTACCAGGATTATTAGGTCTGAAAATCCTGAATAATTAACTGACAGCCAATGTAGCCTCCACCCTGAACTCTTCATCTTCAGCTGACAGTTCTATTTTGTCGACACTCAGAGCTGCACCGTGGGGCCTTCATGAGACACTCCCTGTCATTACTGCCATGTAAAGGGGCCTCTCGGCCTGCCTCCTTTAAGCAAGAAAGGACCTGTTTCCCAAGACTATCGGGCAGGAATTCTGATCCAAAAAAGAAGTGCTGAGGGTGATTGTCCTTACTGAAAGGCAGCAAAATCCAGGGAAGGCCCATGCCACTAGCCACTAAAGATTTCTTCAACAGATCAGACGTTCTTACGCTGTGGGTCATGACCAGAACACAGGGTCCCTGAATCCCACGAAACTCCATGCAGAATGCTACAGGACATGCATTTCTCTAAGTTGGGGCCCATAAATTTCACCCAAATCTCAAAGATTTTCATGATTAGCCCAAAACGGGATTCAGAAACATCATCTGCAAACTGCCACCAGTATTGAACACAGATCTAGAGATACTGTTTTCCAGCGTCCAATCCACGCTTCCTTTTCATAAACATATCCCCCCTTTGCCAATTACTGTAGGTCCCTGTAACATGAGCCTTGTCCAAACGTCAACCAAATGATGCTAGACTAGATGAGCACGTCCCGCTCCACTCCTGGCTCCATGTTCTCAAAGTCCCAGGGACTTCCATCAAAACAGCACATTCTCTTATCATTTGCAGAATGGTCAACTTTGTCACCAGGCTCCATGCACGGGGCAGGGACAAGGTATTCACAGTCTGCAACGGTAACTCCAGGGTTTAGTGCAGGGTGGCTGCATAGTCCATAATAACTACATCTTTGGTAAATTATTTCAATATGTGAATCAATAGTATCAAGAGATGGTAATATATCAAAATAATCCTGGTCCCAATTCTGATTTAAGCCCTCTCCCCTCACCTGAATCTCACAATGCCTATCGCAGACCCATTTGAAAAAGTCCTTCCACGCGTGGATACCGGCTCTTCCAGACTCCTGTCTCCACTCGTTCTGTTCTTCCTCTCACCCATGCCAAACTCTGCACTCCCCCAAATTCCTTCCCGAGCCCTCCCACTAGGCCCTCAGGACCTCATGTTCCGCAATAATGAAATCCCACAGCTTCAGCATCCTTCCCCACCTCTACCCTCTGCATCCCTGTGTTAATGGAAACCTATACCTGCCCCCGGGGACCCCCTCCTACTAAGCCCTCACAGGCTCAGGGTGGTCACGCTCTCCCATCCCAGGGGGCTCAGCACCAAAGGGGGAGCATGTGTGTCCTCCCAGTTACACTGAAACTCATGCCATTTACCCTTCTTGCAGCTTTGTCCTACCAACCTCTCGAACACCACCACCCTCCTCCACTGAAGACTTCAACCCAGGACCTGACCTCTAATTCAAGAACTTGTATTGTTTAATCCTGCATCATCCACGGCATGCACTTGTAGAGTTCTCTGATGACAGTAGAAAAATGACTGACTTGAATGAACTGCTTAATGTGCGGCGTCAGGTGGTGTGCTAAGAATGTTGCATAAACTATCATCCATTTAATTCTTACAAGGTCCCTGTGAGAAAATACTATTAGTAGCAGCATTTTTCAGATGAAGAATTAGAAGCTTAGAGAAATTAAGGCATACACCTGAGGTCGGTAGCTGAGATGCAACCTCAAGGTTGCCTGACACCAGAGACTGTCTCCAGTCATTGATTCATAGGACTAGCCCAACTCCCAGACCCTAGGATTGTTCTTCAGCGCCTCACTCTTAGGATGAGACCCCAGAGGGTCTTGGAATCACTGTAAAGTACTCCAACTCTTAAATCACACATACAGAACTGCCCACTCTTCGAACTGCCCACTCTTCGATTATATCAGATTATTATTATTTTTGGTGAGGAAGATTGGCCCTGAGCTAACATCTGTGCCAATCTTCCTCTATTTTATATGTGGGAAGCCACCACAGCGTGGCTTCCTGGGTAGTGTGTAGGTCCGCAACCGAGATCTGAACCCATGAACCGTGGGCTGTCAAAGCAGAGCGTGCAAACTTAACCACTATGTCACTGGGCTGGCCCCAGATTATTACTATTTTTGATTACAACATCAGATTATTACTATTTATTACAACACCAGACTGCTCCACCTTTCTTGCTCAGTTATTCACTTTGCCCTTCTTCTTCTTCAACGGTTTGGGGCCACTATTCTACTCAAACGTCTGCTATTATCAACTCCTGGTCTATATTCTTTCCTTTCTAGTTAGTGTTCTCTTTATCTCTTCCATCTTAATTATTCAGTTTACAGTCCATAGATAATTCATTTTAATCTATTTGACATACGCAAAAATTCTCTCTCTAATACTACCTTGACCTACGGGGCTTCCACTGAACGCACCTGGCAGATTTACCAAAACTGAGCAAATCTGAATGTCAATCTGCTATCCATGAAAAGCAGGTTACAGAATGCCCCTGGAAAAAACCCACAGAAGCAGCCAGATAGAGTATTATCAATTACTGCTCACTCTCTTGGAATGATCCTTTCAGACCCACCGGCAACCCTACGATACTTCCTGGAGCAGCTTGTTCTCTCATAATCCAAAATTACTGTTGGAGGCCTTCTCCGTCCTCGTCAAACGTCTCTCCATGTCCCACCTGAAGCCCAACAGACAACTTTATCTGACTGTCCACAGAGAAAAATCCAAGCCCTCAAGTAACTCCGTCAACCTCCGTCTTCCTGCATGAGTCCTCCTTCCTCTGCGGAGCCTTCTTCCTCACCCACGCTCTGAATTAATTCCCCTGGCACTAATCAAGAATTCTGCCTTACAGTTTTATCACCTCTCTCTCCCGATTGTTAACTTCTTTTTCTCCATTGACTCCTTCCTGTAACCACTTAATGGGGTCAAATGTTTTCAATCCTTCGAGAAAAAAATTAAAAAGCTGCTCACGCTCAAATTTTATTGTGGCTCTCATTCTCTTCAATCTTCCACATGCTACCCAAGGGTTTGTAAAGGCTGTCCACTCGTATCTCCATTTCCTCACTTCCATCTGGCCTCCGCCGCCAACCAGCCACGCGCATTTCTCAGTGTAAAGAGCCCACGTCCAACTCACCTGGGATGGGATGGCCAGCGGCGCAGCATCTTCTCCCTCGACCTTGATGATAATCTCTTGAGGAAGGAGGGAGTCCTGAGAAGACAAAACCAGCGAGAAAAAGGGAAATAATCAGAGAGCTAACTCATGGCTCAAAACTTGCTCAGTAGGTAGGCTGGGATTCGAAAGACCACCTGTCTTAACACATCCCGCCAAGCGAACTTCTGCTCCCGCCCATTGGTGAGCTCAAGCTAGCCCTGTGGAGAGAGAGGGCCCGTGTGGAGGAGCACTGAGGCACCAGACACGGACATGAGGTCTCTGTGGATCTTCCAGGCCGGCCCAGCTACCAGCCGAATGGAGATGAGCGAGCAACCCCAGGCACGACATGGAGGAAAAGAACCATCCAGCTGGGCCCTGCCTGAAGTCCTGGATCACAGACTTGTAAACAAATAAGACGAAATACAACGTGACCAAAGAATCATGAAGGAAAAGGTCAATGAATTAACTCCATAAAATGTCTGGCAAAAAGTACCACCAATAAAGGCACCACCAGTAAGAATCTACACTCTTAAGATTTCTTGCAAATCAGAAAAAAAAAAAAAAAAAAAGGAAGCCTCAACAGAAAAATGGACCAAGGAAAGTACAGTGCAACTCAACTACGAAGAAAGAAAACAGCCAGTGAATATTCAAAAAGATGCTTGCCTCTTTAAATCAGAGAAAGTCAAATCTCTATTTCTATAACTATCTCTATATATTCGAGACCATAAATTCATACTGATACCTCCACTTACAACTCAACGACATGTTTTCTTCTAGCCTTCCTGCTTTCTATATTTGTGCCTGCCTTCTCCGGCTCCCATTATCCTCTTTATACCTACTTATGTGCTCAGATCCCTGGATGTAACCAATACCCCAAGCACAGGGAGATTTTCTTCTGCCTGATGCTAATGTCTCCTGCCTGGAGGCCCCTGGTCGGGAGCTTCATCCACTCTTAATGGAAGTTAAAGTGGATACAACCTTCCTGGATTGGCAATATATATTTTTAAAAAGCATTTTATTTTGAAATAGTTTAAGACACACAAGAAGTTGCAAAAATAGAAAGAGGGTTCCTGTGACCCTCCCCCCAGCTTGCCCCAAGAGTGTCACCCACAACCACGGCACATTGTCAAGGCCGGGAAACTGATACTGGCATAATATTTTTAACTCAAATGCAGACTTTACTCAGATTTCATCAGTTTTTACATATACTCTCTGCGTTTACTTTTGTTTTCTTTAATGCCAATATATTTTTTAAATGTAATGTAATATCCAATAAATCTACTTGTAACTATTTCCTTAGGAAATAATAGAAAGTATACTTAGATGTATGTACAAGAACTCTCATTAAAGGGTTACGTCATCAGAGCAAAAATGGGAGGGGGGAATAAAAGTCTATTAGTAAGCGCCTGGTTAAATCAGGCTTCATTCAGATAACTAAACACTATTTAGCAGCCAAAACAAGAAGAAATAGATTTGTACAGTCTGCGCATATAAATGACAGAAAGATATCTATAACATATTGTTGAATGAAAAATTAAGAACAGTATATAGAATATAAATCGATTTTTATAGAATACAAACATGCACAGAAAAATCTGGAAAGACACCGTCAAAAGCATTAAAAGCAGTTATTACGGGGGGAGGGGCGTTAGAATGCAAAGGCAGGTGCACTGTCTATGTTTTAATCCTGTATCTATTTTGTAAATGCCATTTATTTTCCTTAATTAAATATTCAGAAACCAGCAGAAAGTGTTTCCTCTTGAAAAATCACTTTGAAACAAGATAATTCCTTTGTAGCTTCCTGCAGCTTTTTTCTCCAGAGCACAATAACTCAACCTGTCAAATGACAGCCCACTGAAGTATACTTTGCTCCTTAAATCTTCAAACACTGAAAAGCAAATGCTGTTGATTCTTGATTATCACTCAGAGTCTCTGAATCACAAACTAAAAGGAAACAAACTACTGTACTTTTCAATAGATGTGGCTCATCAGCCTAGAGAAAATTTCACTCTTGCATAATGGTTATTAAAAATGGCTGACATTAATACGTTTAAAGTCAGAAAAAGATTTCTTTCTTTCTTTCTTTCTTTTTTTCTGTGCTGGGAAAGACTGGCCCTGAGCTAACATCCGTGCTCATCTTCCTCTACTTTATACGTGGGACGCCACCACAGCATGGCTTGATGAGCAGTGGGTTGGTCCACACCCGGGACGCGAACCTGTGAACAAACCCCAGGCTGCCAAAGTGGAGTGCGTGGAACTTAATCACTATGCCACCAGGCTGGCCCGTTTTTTGTTTTAAAACAGCTAAGATCAGTTAAGAAACAATGCCAAGAACTGAACAACTTAATGTTTCTACCTCAGCAGGTACTTGGAAGAAACAAAACTCCAAAATGTTCCTTATCTGCTACAAGTGCTACAACAATCCTACTTGGGGAACACGGTGCCCCTTCTCTTTAATCAAAATTGTTCTCGACACCTTTTGGTGTAAAAGTTTTCACGAGGAAAACAGAATGGAGATCAGTCCAGCTCACAGTCAACAGCTCCCATCCAGGCAGGCGATTCCACCACGGGACCTGCTGCCATTTCTGGGCGTCACACACAGACCTAAGCCTTTGCTTTTTATCCAGCTTCCACTGGAGTGGGCTCCCTAAGGGCCGAGCTCTCGTTTCTCCTGTTCACCACGGTCTCACGATTGAATCAACACTGACACACAGTAGGCCCTTCATAAACGTGTGTGGACAGTAAGGCAACCACTGAGAGGAGGGACACGGGATGTGCTGAGCCTTCACGGATGTCCCTGTGGCCCCCAAAGGCACCCAACCACTGCTGGGCGCGATCGCTCCTCTGGTTAGAAGAATCTCCAGTGGGCGCCCTTCCTCCTCGGCAAACTCAAGGCGTCAGCGTCCAGAACCTGCTCCCAACTCACTCACTCAAACTAAATGCTCAAAACCATCTTGTCACAAGCGTGTGCACACACATACCCATCCACCCCCATCCACTCTCCCTATCCACTTTATAACTGACCATTTGAGGAATGTCTCCCGTATTTCCGTCTCAGCTCCTGCAGCTTCCTTTAGATAATCTAGTCATCTGTCATTTGCTCAGTACGTTTAATAATAGATAGAATACTTCCACATAGACTATCTCACCCAATTATCTAAATTTTTCTTTTTCTTTTTTTAAAGGGAATGCCAATGGTATTGCAATTCCAGCAATTTCCAAAGTGTTTGTGGTTTTTTTTTAAAAGGTATGCTTTTGTGGTGAGGAAGATTGGCCCTGAGCTAACATCTGTTGCCAATCTTCCTCTTTTTTTTCTTTTCTCCCCAAAGCCCCAGTACATAGTTGCATATTCTAGTTGTACGTCCTTCTAGTTGTTCTGTGTGGGTCGCCACCACAGCATGGCCTGATAAGTGGTGTTAGGTCCGCACCCAGGATCCGAACCGGCAACCCAGGTCACCAAAGCAGAGTGCGCAAAGTTAACCACTCAGCCACAGGGACGGCCCATCGAAAGTTTTTTGAAGAAAGGAGTGATGTCTATTTCGCCAAAACAGAAATTAACAGGAATAAAGTTCAGTAAACTCACCGAAGTCCACAGAGCTCAGCAAAGATGGTCTGAACACTGACTGACTGCTCCCAGCTCCCCTCTATCAACCGCCCCTCCACTCAAGTCTGACGGATCACTCAAGCCCCAGATCAGATGCCACCTCCTCCATGCAGTGTTCCCAGATTGCACAAAGTCTGGTCTCCTCTTCCCTCAGGATTTCTTAGCTGTTCACACTGGATCCTTGCAGTATCAGTGAAATCATTCTCGTATTACTTCCATCCTTAGATCTCTCTCCCCTGGGTCATGACTTCTATCCTGTCAAGAACTATGTTTTTCATCTGTGTTTTTTCCTCAGTATTGAGTAGGAGCACAATGTGGGTTCTCTGAATTTGAAAGGATGAGGGGGATGTGCACGGTTTGGGACGGTGGCATGGAATTAAAAGCCTTTACCCCCACGTCTATGTGCTCTGGAGCATTGTTATTTTCACTATTAACAACTTATTTATTCATTCTACAACTTTATTGGCATCCACTTGACAAATAAACATTGTACATCTTTCAGGTGCACGAGAAGGTTTGACATACACATTGTGAAATGAAGACCACAGGCAAGCGCATGACCACACCCACCACCTCACGCAGTTACAGCTCTTTTTTGTGGTAAGAACACTGAAGATCAACTCTCTCAGCAAATTTCAGGTACGCAATACAGTTTTGTCGACCACAGTCACCGTGCTGCACATGAGATCTCCGGAACTTTCTCACCCAGCGTAACTGAACCTCTGCACTCTTTGGCCAACATCTCTGCGTCTCCCCCACCCTCGGCCCCTCGCAAGTGCCACTCTACTCTCCACTTTCGTGACTTTGACATTTTTAGATTCCACATGTAAGTGAGACTGGGCCACATTTGTCTTTCTGTGTCTGGCTTCTTTCACTTAACATAATGTCCTTCTGGAGCATTTAAAAATTATCCTTTTTGTTCACTGGGACCACATGGGACCCAGAGCAGAGGAAGGAGATGAGCAGAGCCGTTACGAGGTGACCTGTCCACTTCACAGCAAGCCCATGGTCAAAGCAGACCCAGGACCATTTGCCATTTGCTCACCTGTAAATAGAGGTGACCACACACCCCCTTCTCAACTTGGGGGGTCCTTGAGGCAACACAACAAAGCTTCCAGTCAAGGCACAGAATTATCGCTGAACTCAATTCTCGAAGCTTTGCCTTTGGGGTGTGCCAGCTGGAAGCTCTCTGTCTCCGTGAGGACCTTCAGAAAGTTAACTCTAACAGGCACCCCATCAGGGGACTGGTCCTTCTTCGGTGTGTTTCTTTCTCAGTGCCCGCAGGAGACACAGGACAGAGCTCACATTTCAGCTCAACGGCCGTGACACACAGGGCCCACGTGGAGGCCCTGAAGTTTCTTAATTATTGATTCAAGCGGACATTGATCAATAATTCAACCAATCCTCATCCAACTAGAAAGCTGAAGGTTCCGTCTGATTTACTCAGAGGTCCTCCGGACCAGAGGGTCTCACTAGTTCTCATGCCCAAGAAAATTCTCTCTCCCATCCCACACCACCATCTATGAATAATTCTCAGTTTCCTCAAAAGCGCAGGACAGACCCTCCACCACGGGGGTCGCCAACTCATCAACAACCCGCCCGGCTCTGAATGTTCAGACTGACAGGGGATGGGTGAGGCTCTACCACCCCCTTGGCAGGATTTTTTTTTTTTTTGCTGGGAAAGATTCGCCCTGAGTTAACATATGTTGCCAATCTTCCTCTCTTTTTTTTCCTCCCCAAAGCCCCAAGCATGGTTGTATATTCTAGTTCTAAGTCCTTCTAGTTCTTCCATTTGAGCTGCCGCCACAACATGACTACTGACAGACGAGTGGTGTGGCTTCACACCCAGGAACCGAACCCGAGCCACCGAAGCAGAGTGCACCGAACTTCAACCACTAGGCCACCAGGGCTGGCTCACAGGACTTTTGGTCTCAGTCCCTGAAGGCAGGGAGGGCTCAGAGTCACCTGAAGACCTTCGCTGGCCCAGCTACTTCCAGGGTGGGAGCCACTGAACTCTCTCAGGTGATGTCTCAATACGGCTCCTTCCTGGGCCAGCTCACTGGACTAATGCCCGTCACTCATTCAAAGCCAAGACTTGGGCTCCCTGGATTTTCCTCCCTGCCAGGGCCCTCATCAACATCCCTCAGGCCCAAACAAGGTACCTGTGCATCTTCTGATATCGATTAAAACTAACTAGGCACATTCAGATTGGAGACGTGTGGTAGCCGGCCTCCAAGATGGCCTCAGGACCCCTGCCTCCTGGTATGCACACCCTTGGGTCGTCTTTGACCGCATGGTACCAGGGTGGGTCTGTGGGACCAGCAGATTACAGAGGACGTGACGGTGTGTCACTGCCGGGGTCAGATGTTAAAAGTCTCTGGCTTCCATCTTGGTTGGGTGCAATTAAGCGCTCTCTCTCTCTCTCTCTTTTTCTCAGATCATTTGCTCTGGGAGAAAGAGGTCTATGTGGTGTGGAGGCCTCTCGCCAACAGCCACATGAGTGACCTTGCAAGCGAGTCCTCCCACCCAGAGAAGCCTTCCGGAGGCAGCAGCCCCAGCCTTATCACAACCTTGCCAGACCCTGAGCACCAGAAACAGCCAGCCGAGCTGCTCCTGGTTCCTGACCCTCGGAAACTGTGTGAGACAATCAATGTTGGCCGCTTTCAGCTGCTAAGTTTGGGGCACACGATCACAGATAACCAATACAAGAAGGAGGGTGCGTGTGCTTTTCCCACGCAGCCTTGCAACACATGGAAAGTGCACTTCTGTCTGTGAGAACTAACTCGGCTTTCTCCCCAGTGCCTCACACAGGCCCTCACGCTGGCGAGGCAATCAATAAATATGTGATGGAAGTAAACACTCTAACAACAGATTGCTAACTCAGGTGTACAACGCACTAGAAAATGGCAAAAGGACCATTACGATTCCCAGAAAACACCCAAAGTCATCAGCTTAGCACAAAACGTCAATGGCCATGTCAAGGCAAGCCTTACCTGTAGTTCCAATAATGCTGTGAATGTAAAGTTACATTTGCATAACTCACGCTAAAACTCACGCGCGTGTGTACAAGGAATCATACATACAAACACTGACAGCGGTGCTATTTGTAACAGCAAAAAAATGAACACTAAACATCCGTTAAAAGTGAACCCATAAAGCCTGTGGCATACGTAGAAATCAAAATCTGGGCACTAGGTGTGCACGTTGGCATCAGAATGTCACGGCTCCCAGGCCCTCACAGTGGACAGACAGGGAATATGTGTGCATATGTCTGTGCACACACACACACACACCCATAGGCACCTCTCCACATATGTCTACACCCGTGTCTACTGAAAACCATGAGCCACGTCAACGCCTCCTTTCCCACTGCACACCACAAAGTGCATTCCAGGGTTTTCTCTTTCCGTGTCTGACAGCGAGAACCCTGGCTCGCTGGACCCTCAGTGTATTTACTTACCTGATCAACCCCCTGTAGGGAACTAATCTCCCACATCCATTGTCACTGCCTCTCCCACATACAGGTTCCTCGGCCCCCGGCCTCTGCCACCCCCCTGCCAGGGTCCTCCTTGCTCTGCTTGGGATCTGACTCTGGAGACGAGGCGGCCTCTTCACGGCCTCACTCTCGTGCCACTCGGACTCGGGCTCCGTGTGGGTGCCCTTGACATCCTGCGTGGGCTCTGATACCCCACGCCGGGCTACCCTCATGCGTGGATGCCCTCCGCCTGCTTGAGCTGTGACATGGCATACCAGCAAGCGTCCCCGTCCCCGACATGGGTGCACGTCTCACCTGCTCCAGCTCCGACAGCCTACACTGGACCGCCCTTTGCATGGACACCATCGCTGCACCTGGGCTGCCCACACTGGGGTCTCCCCTCCTTCTCACCCACTCTAGCCCTGTCACCCCAAAACAGATTCCCTCCCTTGTACAGACACTTGCCTCACCCACTTGGGCTCTGAATCCCCGTGCCAAGCTGCCATCCCGTGCAGATGCCCTCCTCACCCTGCTTGGCCAGTGACGCCCTCCACACCCTGATCAGCCTGTGACACCCACAGCAGGCCACCCATCCTCAACGGCAGATGCCTCCCGAACTCGGCCCCACCTAGGGCCTCCCGGATTGAACTGCTCAGGAAGGGGAAGGTGAAATTCTAATTTAAACTTTTTAAGAGATTAAATGTTTTCAAAGAATATCTGTTGTAGGAAAACTCTCTAAATGGTTAATTTCTTAACTTTAAAATGCATTGTACAAAAGTATGAAAATACAGATAAGTAAATGAACACAGAAAGTCACTTGGAATGTAACTTACAGATGATCTTTGTAAACTGGAATATTTATAATCTTCTAGTATATTTTCTACACACACACAAACAACATCCCTTTTTTAAAAAGTGACCATTTCTAAACGCTAGCTACTCAACATACATTATAAATACCTTTTTATGTCGGTAAGTATGCCTTCTTATATCAATAGCTACAGTGTTTTCGATTTCATGGTCTAACCATAATTCATTTACACCTCCTCTTACATCGCACACTTAGCGTATTTCCAATTGCTTGTTCTCAAACAGAGCTGTGAGCTGCTGGCCGATGGGGAAGCAGCATTCTAAGGCCTTCTGATACAGGGTGTCAAATTCCTCCAGACAGAGTAGTGATGGTGAAGGTGGCAGGTTCATTGGGGTAAATTCACAGCATTCCCCAGGTCCGTGGCCAGACAGGGCTCCAGGGCTTGTCCTTATGTCAGTGGAGCGTCGAGGAAATACAATGTATAGTGTGTAAATGCTAGAAGCCTACCGGTTAGGAGGGACCAACAGGCCCCGAAACGCTGCAAAGAGAGCTGGGGCAGCCTCCCCAGCATAGAGGGCTGCGCGGTGGGGCCTGGGTGGCAGCAAGCTCTGGGTGTCCCAGCAGAACCTCCACTCACCTGCGCACAGGCCCTCAGGGACCCTGGCGGCTTCTCGTCCTGCTCTTCCATGCTCTCCTCCAGGCGGGCAGGGGCCCGAGGTCCTGAGCTGCAAGGAGAAGCCTGAGTACAGCATCATCGTGCAGGACCACCATGGCGCCCCCTCCCTGGATAAGTCTCTGCTCCCAGGATGCGCTCCCCATGGCAAGCGTGCTTCTAGAAGCTTCTGCTCAGACTCCTGCCCGAATAGCCATGCATGCACATGTAGTCCCTCTCCCAGGCCGAGACTCGGCAGCTCCAACCCGGGTCCTCCACTATCCGGGCCTCAGGGCCACTTACCCGTGAGCCAACCTCACGCCCAAAGGCGGCCTTCCGCCCACCCCCAAAATCGGCAGCACAAATCAGACCCTCCCTACCCCCCTGGGTCCTGGGACGCCCACAAACACCCAGCACATAGAGGATCCCCTAGTGTGCACCCCTTCCCCTCAAGCTGAATCTGCAGCCCCAAACCAGCACCGCTTCCTAGGGCAAGCAGCCGGCTGGGGGATTACGGCCCAGAAGCCCCCTCCCTAACTAGACGCACGAAGCTCAGAGCTCGAGACACAGCCCCACCCTCCCCGGGTCTCCCCTCCCCTTCACCAGCCCTGAGCCTGCAGATACCCCTCGCGGTCTGCCTCCCACTTCCCGCTCAAACAGCCAAGCACATGCACACAGCTCCAGGCACCCAGGACCTGTCCCTCCACCGTCCTGGGGTCCGCTGGCCCCGACCAGAACAGCGCCAGCCAAGATTCCCACCCCCAAACCCTCCTGGGCCCTGAATTTGTAGCTCTGACCTGGTCCCTCCACCAACCTGGATGTCGTCAGGCCTAAAACGGCAACTGAGCCCAGGACTGGGGGCCTTGTGACACATACCAGCACATGCCAGCCAAGGGCAGCCTGTCTCAGGCAGGCCCAGAATGTATACCTCTGGAGCTCAGCTGTCTTTGTACCGACTAGATGTTTCTGAGCTTGAGACAAAACAGCCCCTGGGAAATGCCACCCTACACACTCCACTCCTGCTCTCTCTCTTCCTCTTACCCGCTCCCTCACTCCCAGTGGACTCTCACTCAAATAGTATCGTGTGGGCTCACAATGCAGCCGTACCAGACCCTGCACCCAAACCCAGTTTCCTCCACAGGCCACTACTTGAGCCACACCTGTCCAGGTTGCTGCCTAAGTACCCTCCTGGGCCCCTCAGGGAGATCCTGTCCTTCCACTAACCTGGCCATCACCCAGCGGTGATGAGGGCACCGTCTGCACAAAGACCCCAGCACCCTCTGTCTAAGACCCACCTCCAGGACAAATGCTGTGTGTGTGTGGCACAGAGGGCCCTGGGGCAGCCCTACCCTCTGCAGTGCAGTCTGCAGCTGCTCCCTCCACCCACCTGGGCATCCCCCGGCAGTACCAGGGTCCTAGGACTGCCCACGTCTCACCATCCTGCCCGGATACCAGTGCACGTGTGGAGTACAGCTGGAGTAGCCTCGGCTCTCCCAAGACGGGAACCCGCAGCTCCAAACTGGGGCCCCAGACTCTACTCCAGCAGCCACCGCACAGGGGCCACCCACCCAGGTTCTCCCTCCTAGTGACATATCCACGCACACACAGGGCAGGTTCACGCCAAGAACCGGCATCCAGGACCTGGGCTCTCTGCCCGTCCTGCTCCTGAGATGAGAAGCTGCATCCCCACTCTGGGCCTCAACCCACCTGGGACACCACAGGCACCCACAAGCCCCCGTGAAGGTTGTGGGGTCACCTGCCCCACAGCCTGCTTGCCATCAGCACACCCAAACACTGGCTGGAGCACAGAGCTCCAGAATCAGCCCCAGGACCAGGGCACTCACCAGCCTGGGGGGTCTCAAGCTCCTGACAGGGCAGCTCCCACCGCAAGTGGGCCCTTTCGCTTCCTCCTGCCCAAACATGAGCCCCCGGGTGACAGACAGAGGACAGACCCTTCCAGGTCCAGAGCTGCAGCCCAGACTCTGTCCCTCTCCCAACCTGGGCATTGTCATGCCTGCAAGCAGAGCAAACTCTGACAAAGGTCCCGGGAACGCCTACTTCATCCTCACGCCGGCAGCATCCTGCTTCCTCCCCAAACAGCAGTGATGGCAGCTGCTGCAGCTCTGTCCTTCCCGCTCTCGTGGTCTGCACCTCCACCGCAGCGTCTCCACCAGACTTGAATGCCCTGGGGCTCTGCCCTATGCTCCCTGGCTCCCAGGATGATCCCTCGGAGCCCCTGCTTCGCATCCAGACACCCCCAGCACGTGCAGGCAGTGCTCCGCCTAGAACCTGCCTCTGGGCCCCGGTCCCGCCTTCATCCTGGGCGTCTGCAGTCCATCAGCGACTCCTACTGAGGGTCTGCTGAAGGAGCACTGCCTCTCCCGGGGCAAGAATGTGCAACTCCAGCCTGGTCTCTCCTCTACCTGCAGGGTGCCCGAAGGCCTGCGAGAAGAGCGGCGTCTGCTCCAGGATCCCGGCTGCCCAGAATATCGCCTCCTGCCTCGTCCTTCCTACTCAAAGGCCTGCTCAAGGGGATGGGGACAGTGGCGCAGAGCATCTCCTGCAGGGACCAGAATCTGCAGCTGAGCACTCCCTCAGCCCGGTCGTCCTCAGGCCCTCCATTAAACAGGCGCGGCATTGGAAGAGGGGGAGGCGAGGATCTCCCCCGCACCCATGCACTTGACCTGTCGCCCACCACGGTGGGCACCCTCAGGCCCGGGACCAGAGCACCACGTGACCCAGCACCGCGCACGCGCGCAAAGCACAGCCCCGGCAGCTGCAGCTGCACGAGAACCCCCACCAACTTCGGGGACCCGAAGCTGAAGCGCCGCCCGCGCAGGTCCCAGATCTCCCACCCACACTCCCCAACCCAGCTTCCCGCCTAGACCCTGCGCATGCGCGCAGGGGGCTCCCAGCGCCGCCCCGCCCCTCACCAACCTGGGCGTCCGCGCGGCCCGGCCTGTCCCAGCCTCCGTGCCCGGCGCGTCTCTGCGGCAGGACGAGCGCGGCTCAAGCAAGCCCTGCTCCGATTCTGCAAACGACAGACTCGGGCTAAGCGTGTTCGCTCCACCCCCCAACTCGGCATCCGCAGCGCCGCTCGAGTTAAGCTCCAAAGGGCCGAGGCGCGCGGCGACAGCCAGCGTCCGCGCGCAGGACAATGGCTGCGCTTCTGGCCGAACCCGGAAGTGCTTTGGGGCTCGGCGAGCGGGAACTACAATTCCCAGAAGCCTTCGCGGCGCGGGCGGTGAGGAGGCGGGGCTCCAGCTCCACGCGGGCCGTGGGTGCGGGGATGCGGCTGGATGGGGAGCGGGCGTCAGGTCCGGGTGTCCCCGGGGGGAGGAGCGGGACCCACAGGCGGAGACCGGGGTCCCGATGCGTGGGGAGTGGCTGAGTTGGGGAAGGCTGGCCTCGGGCCCCGCTTGACGCCCGCGACTGGCCCTGACATGGGATCCGGAGGGGAACGGCGGGGACCCCTCCCGGGCGCCTGCTGCCTTGTCGGACGCTTGGCCTGCACCGTCTCCTTTGGTCCTTAAGGCACACCTGTGATAGTTGCGACAAACCCCTTTTCCAGTCCCGTCACTTCCTATCAAGCCCTTCGAGAATCTGATATGTTTTTGCAGTTAATAATAATAGCAAAATAACCAGAATCCTTCTGTTTTTTAAATCTTCTTCTTTCTCTGCCTGTAAGGCCTTTAGGATCTGTACCCTACCCCTCCCTTTTTGTCTTTGCCTTCGTCTCCTGACCGTTTTCCTGGCTAAGCTCCAGCCACGCTGGCCTTTCCTCCTTCTCTAACTCTAGCAGGCTCCCACCTCAGGACCTTTGCATGTGCTGTTCGTGCTGCCTGGCCTGCTCCTCCTCTGAGGATTCCAGCTGGCTCTCACCGTCTGGTCTTTAGGCAGGTGTCACCTTCCCATGAGACATTCCCCCACCAACCCTTGGAAACTTGCAAACCAACCCTTCACTCCCCACCTACTCCTGTCTCCCTCCTCCTCTTTATTTTTTCTATAGAGAAGTTTTCACTAACACACTCAATTTTTTAGATACGTATTTGGTCTGTTATCTATCTGCCTTCATGGCTAGACTGTCAACTCTGTAAGCAAAAGGATTTGTATCCGTTTTGATCACTGCTGTCTCCGCAGCACCCAGGGTACCTGGCATGTAATAGGTGCTCAATAAATATTGGGTTTTTTGTTTTTTTTTTAAGAAACAAAGGTTCCTGGCCTTATGTTAAATGCTTTAACATCTCGCTAACCAGCACACTCGCCCTGTGAGCAAATTGTGATGTTTATTTCCACTTCTCCAGGGAGGATGCTGCAAATTGGAGCCCTGTTGTATGAAAATACAGTATTTTAAAGGTTTTTTAACAATGTCAAAGCACTCCTGTAGTTTTTCTCATATAAATCCTGACTTTAACAACAACAACAAATTATTGCTATTTGACATGTAATCTGTGCCCCCAACATTTCTTATAATTGGTTATTGTAGTTGATTTTTTAAAAATATTTATTTTTGGGGGCCAGCCCCGTGGTCTAATGGTTAAGTTTGCATGCTCCACTTCAGTGGCCTGGGTTTGTGGGTTCGGTTCCCGGGCACAGACCTACACCACTCGTCAGCCATGCTGTGGTGGCAACCCACATACAAAGAAGAGGAAGATTGGCACAGATGTTAGCTCAGGGCTAATTTTCCTCAAGCAAAAAAAGAGGAAGATTGGCAACAGACGTTAGCTCACGGCCAATCTTCCTCAGCAAAAAAATATTTATTTATTTATTTTGTATCTGGTTAACCTACTGAAATGTCATGAATACCTCTGGTATCCATTTTATCCTCTTGGCTTTTCTAGTGAGACAGTCATCTACAGATAATTTCATTTCTTGTTTACCAGTATTTTTAGCCAGATAGTCCCTTTCATATGGGATTGTGTTGGCTGCCATTTGCAAAATAATGTCAGTAAAAGTGGCATTCTTGTTTGTGTTCTCTTTTAACTGGCATGCCTCTGATGTTTGAGGGTTAAATACAATGTTAGGTTTTAAGTTGAAGTGGGTAGCTGATTTTTTTTTTTTAATTTTTACTATACAAATTTCAAACAAAAGAGTAGAGAGACTCGTTTAATTACCCCCAATTGGCCTATCATGCAACTTAGACAATTTTCCACTCCATCGTGTGTCATCTGTACCCCCACCTGTGCTTTGCACTCTCCTCATCGCCCAGTGATTTGGAAGCGAAGCCTACACATGATTTCACCTGTAAACATTTCAGTGTCTGTCTGATAGATAAGGACTGGCATTAGGTACAAAGAATACAAAATTCCTATTATTAGTGGACGTCATTACAAACCAGAAGACCCAAGAGAATTAACTAAGAGAAATTAACGTCAAGGAGAGTTTACAAAGTCATTGAATATGAAACGAATAATAGTGGACGTTTATGTAACATGCTGCGCCAGGCGCTGTTGTATAGCCTTATAAAGATTTCTCATTCAGTCCTCGTAGCGGCTCTTAGGAGGTTGCACTGTTATTTCCATTTTACAGAAGCTGAAACTGAAGCCCAGAAATGTTAAGTAAATTACCCTAGATTGTATTCTAAGGGCAGAACTGGGAGTTGGGTCCAAGAAGCTGGATTCCAGAGTCCGTGCTCTGAATTTCTAGATTATATTGCCGTTTGCCTACACGTCAATATCTTCGTCTACATCAGCACTGCTAAGTTTGCAAACAAGACAGCTAAGTTCATGTTTATTCATAATAGAAGCCAAAAAAAAAAAAAAAGAAGAAGAAGAAACCTTAAAAATCCTGCAAGACAGATAAAAGACATAGAAATGCCATATTGCTGGCTGTGTTGCAGAGATGTCCAGGCTTGCAGATCGATCAACAGATTGAGTCCAAATACAACAAAAGCACAAGGGGATGCCGTGAGCGTTCGCTCGTCCTCCTTTTTCTCTGTTCACCTGTTTTTGTTGTTATAGTTTTCCTCTAAGATATTCAGACGTTAAAGCATTGGTAATACGTAATTTAAGACTGACTGTGTCTTTTGTCTGGTCTTTGTATTTTTCTTTCAAAATGAACAAGACGGTGCCGATTCCAGGAGCACTCGAATCCTGACCTGACCCTAGTATTACAGGGACTTCAGAACAGCTCCTGCTGAGACACGGCAGCTCCTTCTAGAAAGATGCCCATTCCGCCCAGAGCTTCCCTCTGTCAGTTGTTTGGGGATTGACTGAGGCCCAAGTTTCATACTCAGCTCCTGCTGGCCTGGAGTTGGGGAAGGTCTGAACCTCTACTGAAGAGCGAGGAGGTCGTGGACCCATTTGTTCTAAATGCTGGAAGATACTAGAGGGAGAATGACTTGTCCCTAGGCTATTGACGGAGACGGGATCCTTGGCAGAGGAGAAAAAAAGGACAGTCCTTTCCCTGTGCTTGATCGTGTCCTCAAACTATTAACGTTGGAGGGACCCAGGGCTTAGCCGTCAGCCCCTGCTCTCCTCTGTCTTCCTCCACTGTCTTTGAGATCTGTAAGGCAAAGCGTTAACTCAACAGGCCAGGATTGCTCACACCCTGAATAGTCCCAAGAAAGGCCTGTTTTCGTGACTAGATCTTGGCCAGCTTCTAGGAACTGAACTCTTGTTCTGTCTGATAAAAGTGTGTTTGCATCCCTGAGGCCTTGAGCCATGCGGTCCCAGTGTGTCCAGATAGTTTATGCAGACAGTGTGATCCGTGGATGACACCTTTCCTTCTGGGCGTCTGGAGCTTCAGTGACCGAGGTCGGTCCTACAGGTAGCATATGCCTATGTGACTGACCCCCTATAAAAACCCTGGACACTCGGGTTGAGGGTGAGCTCCCTGGCTGGCAGCCCTTCACACGTCTTGCCACACGTCATCGCTGGGGGAATTCCCATGTGACTCCACTGAGAAAGACACTTTGAAGCTTGCACCTGCTATGTCCAGACGTCACCCTGTGCACCTCTTCCCTTTCCTGATTTGACTCTCTGTACTTTGCTGTAATAAACCACAACCATGAGTATAATGACTTCTGGGTCCTGTGAATACTTCTAGCAAATCATCAAGCCTGAGGGTGACTTGGAGACCCCCAACACAAGATCTCATCTAGCCCCGTAGCTTTGAATTCCGCTGACAATTCCCAGAAGTGACTCCACAGCTGTGATCTATCTAGACTTTTATGAAAAATTGCCTCCTTGATTCTCAAGTTGATTCTTGACACGTCTAAACCACGTTCTTGATTTCCCTCTCTATCCCAAATTTGCTCCTCTCCCACTGTTGCCTCACAAAATGGCCAGCCAGTGGGCCAGATGCTCTGGCCACAAACCTGGGAGTCATCCTTGACTCCTCACTCTCTCTACCTTCAGCAAATCTCATTCTCACCGTCTCCACCCCTGAATTCCTTGGGATTCTGAGCATCTCGTGCCTACTCCATCCCGGGTGCCTCAGTCCCTCATTTCATTCTATGTTTTCTCCCTTCATCTCTTTTTTGTTTTGTTTTGTTTTTGTTTTTCAAGCGTACATCGTTATATTTTGATTTCTGTATAGATTACATCATGTTCACCACCCAAGGACTAATTACACTCCATCACCACAAACATGTTCCTAATTATCCCTTTCGCCCTCCTCCCTCCCCCCTTCCCCTCTGGTAACCACCAATCCAATCTCTGTTGCCATGTGTTTGCCTTCATTGTTTTTATCTTCTACTTATTAGTGAGATCATACAGTATTTGACTTTCTCCCTCTGACTTATTTCACTCAGCATAATACCCTCAAGGTCCGTCCATGTTGTCACAAATGGCTGGATTCCATCGTTTCTCATGGCTGAGTAGTATTCCATTGTGTATAAACACCACATCTTCTTTATCCATTCGTCCCTTGATGGGCACCTAGATTGCTTCCAAGTCTTGGCTGTTGTGAATAATGCCGTGGTCAACATAGGGGTGCGTGTATCTTTATGTGTGTTTTCATGTTCTTTGGATAAATACCCAGCAGTGGAATAGCCGGATTGTATGATAAATCTATTCGTAATTTTTTGAGAAATCTCCATACTGTTTTCCATAGTGGCTGCACCAATTTGCATTCCCACCAGCAGTGTATGAGAGTTCCCTTCTCTCCACATCCTCTCCAACACTTGTTGCTTCCCATCTTGTTAGTTATAGCCATTCTGTCTCCTGTCATCTCTTAACAGCTCCTTGTTCCTTATCCTCTACCATGATTTGAAAAGACGCTCCTTGACTGACCCATGCAAACGTCCCCCATGCTCATCTGTGGCTGACTCACACTCACCCATCTCCCTGACTGCTGTGTCCGTTGACAGCGTTTGTCCGTCCTCGTGATGCAGCCGTGGCATCCCCAGCTGCTCGGTCTTCCAGCTTGGCCTTCTAATTCTTGGCCACCTTTGCCCTGTTTCTATTGCCTTTAAAGAAACATGAGTCAAAAGCCTAAGATTTGGTGGGAGCCAGAGTCCAGAGCTGAACAACACATTGAAACGGAATGTCACAAGGTGTACAAAGAGAATGGCTGGAACAAAATATGCACGAATAACTGTCATTGAATATATGAGGGAGGGAGACATATTCAATGACATTTATTGGGTGCATGGCTTTTCTAGGACTTTGGGAGAAAGGATCTCTGCTTCCGTCAGAGTGAGGGGTCCATTTGGCAGTAAATGCTGCATTTTGAGTTCACAAGCACCTGTTACACAAAGAGAAAAGGTGAGTTTTCCATTTTCGGGATGGGCCCTCCTGGTCTACCTGCTGTAGCCTCGGGCCCAAAGACTCCGGCACTCTCCTTCCCCACCCTTGGAAATTCCCAAGATCCTCTTCCTTTCTCACTGCCCTTCAGTCCCGCTGGCACCTCTCTCTTTCCTGGGATGGTCCTATATTTCCCCACTGTGGAGGACAGACTCCACAGTGGCCCCCATAATCCCACCTCCTGGTACTCATGCCCTACGTTATCCCCTTCCCTTGGGGGCAGGACCTGTGACTTGAGTCTCACCGATACAATATGGTAAAGGTGATCAGATGTACATGATGGCATGTACACGATTCTGTTACATAAGATCGTGACTTCTGCCCTAGCTTTGTAGAAGCAAGAGGCAATGTTGTGAGCTGCCTATGGAGAGGGCCACGTGGCAAAGGACTAAAGGTGGCCTCCAGCTGACGGCCGGTAGGAAACCGAGGCCCTCATTATGACAGCCTGCGAGGAACTGAATATTGCCAATAACCACGTGAGCTTGGCAGTGGATGCTTCCCCAGGTGAGCCTCGGATGAGACCTGAGCCTTGGCCAACACCTTGATTACAACCCTGCAGAAGCCCCGTCTACCCAGTGTCTGGACTCCTATACCCATGGAAACTGTGAGATAATAGACGTGTGTTGCTTTAAGCCGCTAAGTGTGTGGTAATTCATTATGCAGAAACACATAACTAATACACCCACCTCAGGGCCTTTTCACCTGCCGCCTCTTCCTTGGAACGTTCCACTCCAGATCCTTTGTGTGGCTCACTGCATCCCTCCAGAACATGGCAGACACTGAGTTGGCTGACCTGACATTCGTCCCTATGTCTTCTCCTCCATCTGCTTCTCCTGACGAGGCTGGGAAGGTTAACACCTCACTTTCCCAGCCTCCCTTGCAACAAGGAATACCACGTGACACCATTCTAGCCAAAGAGATATAAGACGATGTTTACTGGGTGAGATTTTTCGGAAGCACCTTTGCTCTACTGACAAAAAGGAACAAATGTGGCTCCCATCCCCAGACCCTGATGAAAGAGGGACTTAAGAGGCTCAGGCTGTACCAGCTCATAGCTGACTGGAGAGCTGGCAAAACTAAACGCAATCCAGACAGCGGCCTGAGCCAACGTGGTTCTCCCCTGGAGAATTTGAACCTGGAAACCCTAAATGGTAGGAGAGGATGTTGTTATATATACTCTGAAGTTATAGGGGGGTAGTGACCAAGAAACTTGCATAGGAATTCAATCTGGATTGAGCAGAATGGAATGAATTCACAGATCAGCAAAAATGAGCAACCACATAAGAGAGAAAAGCTTCGTGATAACATCCAGTCTCCACGAGGCCCACAAGTAATTTCCAAAATTGTGTTATCTGAGATTCCCCAGTGTTCTCCCAATTAATCCCCATTTCATCTGAACTGCTTTCAGAAGGTTTGTCTTTTTCATTAAAAATCCCTAAGAGATATAGGACATTCACATCTGTTGAGAAGGGTTCATCTGTCATTTGGGCTAAAATCATCCACTCTCTAACCTATCCTCTGATCTGCCCTCTGGAATAACAGGGAACACACTTGTCCCTCGACCCCAAGCCAGCACTTCAGATACTAAAATATTGGAGTTCCATGTCCCCAAACGTTCTGTTTTCCAAACCCAACAAAACACTGTCAGTTGGACAGGGATTTGAGCCCCTGTTCTGCCTCCTCCAAGTCTGATGGGTCACTGGCTCCTTCAGAGCATTAGGGTCTAAAGTCCATCCCCGGATGTGGAGTAGTCTGGCTGTCCTGACGACAAGGATGTTATCCCCTGAGTTCTCTAAAGGAATTTCCCTAGTCCACAGAGCTAGGAAGCCATCGCCTGCATCATCTTGACTTGCTATGGGAAGCTCTGCTTATGTCTGGATGAGCTAATAAGTTTCTTCCTCTTGGTTGATGAAATTAATCATACTTCTCTTTTTCATTTGGCCACTGGGAAACTCAAAAACAAATGAGAAGTATAGCGACAGATACTATATAAGTCCAGGATTTTTCCACTTTTTATCCATATCTTGACTTCCTACTATTATTAAAAATATTTTCCTGATTGTGACTCCTATCTCTAATTTAGCACCGTTTTATGGTGTGGTATACAAGCTTGCTGGGAACTGCCTCAAATTCCCCACGGGAGAAATGTAGGTAAATATCATGAAAGAAATGAAGGACTGGAAAGAAAAGGAAACAAATCAGAAGGAGTAGATCGGTTAGCAATGCAACTGAGAGGGATGTGAAAGGCATGAATGGGATGGAGGGAAATGGAATAAAGTAGAACAGAAAGGAAGACAATGGAAATTAAAGGCAGGGATGGAGTGGAATAAAATGGCTTGGCATCCAAAAAAATGTGTATGAAGGGAATAGAATGAAAAGGAAAAGAATGAAGTGCAATAAGATGGAGTGGAAAGGAGAGAAATGAAATGGAGTATCAGATCAGAATGGAAAAGGGTGGAAAGGAAATGAACTGAGTGAAAGGAAAGGAAGGGGCAGAAAGCTGTGAAATGAAAGCTAGAGAAAAGGAATGGAGAAGAAATGACAGAAAAGTAGTATAACAAAGGGAAATCGAGGGAATTAAAGAATAGAAGTGAAGGAATGAAATTGAAAATAATGAAGAGGTGATGGAATGGAATGCGTGGAAGCCAAAATAATGAAATGGAATTGAATGAAACTGATGCAAGAGCATGAAATGAAGGGAATGTAAAAGAAAATGAACAAGAAGGACTGGGGTGAAATGGAAAGGAGTGGAATGAGAGGACTCGAGAATAAGAAGTTGAAGTGTGGAACGGAAAGTGGCAAAGACGAGTGGAATGGAGTGCAATGGAAGAGAATGAAGGGAGCAGGTGGAAATGAAAAGGACGGAGTAGAATGGAATGGAACACAATAGAGTGGAGTGGATTGGAGAGGAGTGAAAAAGGAACAGAATGGAGAACAGAGTGGAAGGGAACGGACAACAGTGAACTAGAGTTGAATGGGAGGGGAAGGGATGGGCAAGGGGAAATAAAGGGGAAAGAAGTACATAGGATGAGCAGAAACTGAATGCAGTGGAATGAAAGGAAAGCCAATCAACCAGAAATGAATGTAAATAGGAACATGGAATAGAAAGGAATGGAGTGGTGGGAAAAATAATGGATTGAAAATGTGGATGGAAAGAACTGAAATAAAATGGGATGGGAGGAAAAGAATGGAAATGAAGTGAAGCGATGGGATGGAAATGGTGTGGACAGGAATAGACTAGAAGGTAGTGGAATGCAGAAGAAATGAATAGGGTGGAATTAAAAGGGAAAAGTAAAAATAGATAAAATGTAATAGAAAGATGTGGGAAAGAATGGAAAGGAATGACATAAGAAAGAGATGAAGGGGCCGGCCCGGTGGCACAGCAGTTAAGTGCGCACATTCCGCTTCGGCGGCCCAGGGTTCACTGGTTCAGATCCCGGGTGCGGACATGCACATCACTCATCAAGCCATGCTGTGGCAGGTATCCCACATTTAAAGTAGAGGAAGATGGGCACAGATGTTAGCTCAGGGCCAGTCTTCCTCAGCAAAAAGAGGAGGATTGGCAGCAGATGTTAGCTCAAGGCCAATCTTCCTCCAAAAAAAAAAAAAAGAGAGAGAGAGAGATGGAAAGGAACACAATAGGATCAAACAGTAGAGTGGGATGGAATGCCAAGGAATGAAATGGAGTGAATACAAAGAGATGAAAAGGAATGGAATGGCAATAAGGGGAATTTTGTGGAAAGAAATCGAATTGGAAGAAATGGAATGGGGAGGAATGGACTGGAATGGAATAAAACTAAATGGAATGGAAAGTAAATGAGTGGAACAGTGTGACAAAGAAAGAAATAGAGTGAAGTTAAAGGAATAGAAGGGAAACGGTGGTTGAAAATAATTGCCATGGAGACATGAGGAATGCAGTGAAATGGAGTGGACTGGAAAAGAACGGAACGAAATGAACCAGAAAATGATAGGATGCAAATGGGTGGAATGGAATTGAAAACATTTTTGCAGGGAAATCCTCTCAATAATTTATCCAACAGACTCTTCAGCAAGGAGGAAAAGGCTGATCGGTGACAGCTCTTGACCTGTCCAAAGGCTCAACGCGGCATGAAAATACCTCATCGTTTGCCTCCATGTTTCCTAGGGTGGAGAACAACAGATGCAACACAGGTTTGCGCAACGGGCTTCCTGGGGCCGTGAGAAGAGCTTGAGGGTGGCTCCTTCTGCAGGTGAACAGAGAGATAAGTTGGGGCCCACAGGCACGATCGCCTTAGAATCACAGCCTAGAAAGTGCCAGCTTGCTCTCTTTACAGAGCCAGAGAAGAAGAGATTCCCGCAGGTTCTTACAAAGAATCAGAAGCGGAAGCAGATGTAGGACCCAGGGCCCCGTCCTTGGCCCAGAACTCTTTCCTTTCACCTGGCTACTCTTGCAACCTCTACTCCAAGACTTCCTTTTCATCCCAGGACATGCTAGGCCAATGCCACCTCCTTGGCAATCCAATTCCAAGCCCTGGAGGTGGAAGGAACACAGAACAGGAGCCAGAGTCCTAGAATCTGAACCAGCTCCCTGGGAGGCCGTGAGCCACGTTATCCCCATCCCTGGTCCTAAAAGGCCCAGTGGAAGATGTAGACAGGATGGTTTCTCAGACTTGTCAAATACAAAATTCTCACGTCGCATTCCCACGGCAGCTTCTTTAAGCAAAGCTGGCAGGGCCAACATTCCTCCTAGATCTGCTCTGGGGGGTCTGGTGGCAGCGTTTGGGGGGAAAAAAAGGAGTGAAGAGGTCATGGGGCTTGGGATGGGGGCCACCCCTGGAGATTCTCAAAAATAGCTTTGGCCTCAGAGGCAGTTATATCCCTTCTGATTGCCAGAGGGGCTCAAGGCTGGGGATTGTCCTATGCAAGAGCAGAAAGACAAGAGAAGAGATGGGAAAGCCAGGGAAGGCCTTGGGATCCCCGGAGAAAGCAGGGGAGGAGATGCAGACAGACCCAAACCAGCACGGGGTGTCCTCAAGAGAACACACCCCACCCCCACCCCAAGATCTGGACCTGGAACAGCCCTGCTGGACTGGGGAAGGGCCAGTGAGGGGAGCAGTGAGGGTCCCTCTGGAGCATCGCCCACGTTTTTGACTCCCACCTGTCCTTGGAGTTTGGGTCTATTGGCATACGCGGGCCGCCACCAGTCTAGAGAAAGTGAATGCCGGCCCAGGGCTGGAGTTAGGAAGAGATAAGGGAGAAAGGACTGTTTTTCTTGGTCACTCCCATTCCCAGGAAGGAGGTGGCAGGAACCTTCCTTCCTTCCTCCCCAGGTCTCTCCATCACATCTCCAGCGAGCTTGACCTGGGAATGTCCTAGAAATCAAGTTCTGAGTTAGATACGGCTGTTGGGTGACACGGATGAGGACAGGAAGTGAAGAGCTAGCCCCAGTTGTGCCAGTGGGTCCTCTGTAGCATGAGTCTATCCCCTCTCCTTCCGGGCCTCGGATTTCCTCTCTGTAAAATTGAGCTGGAGTGGCTCTCTCTGGAGGACTTCCATTTCGTGAGAGCCATCCTTCCAGAATCCTAGGCTGGAGACGGCTAAGATGTTTTATTTCACCTTTGGCCATCTCCCGTCCATCAGTAGAGGGTGCTAGAAGGCACCGTGTTGAGATGGATTATGAGGCTGGTTTTGGATTCATCAGGCAATTTGCGGACTTTCTTTGTAAAGCCAGAAGGGGAGCACTGGCACCTGGCTCCCCTCCCACACACATGAAGGAAACAAACACAATGTCTGTTGGGTTTCTCACGCAAGCCGAGAGTTTGAGTCTTGTCTTATTGAAATTAATGTCAACGACTGGAAAGAGGGATACAAGGAGTTTCCAGTCGGGACATTCCAGGAGAGGAGAAAAATCTTGCCCTTGCCCCCCTCCTAAATATTCCTTCAATCTTCGTCTCTCCCCATCCTAACCCCATGGCCGCCAGGATCCCTCACCTGCCCTCATCCGGTCTCCCCATCTCAGTCTCAGATCCTCCACACAGCAGCCAGAGGGGTCTTCCTCAGTGCAAGCTTGCACGTGTGTTGAGGGGTGCTCAGTATAGGTATGCGGTGTATTTTCTGTGTTGTATGTGAGGACGCTGAGTGTCTGCGACGTGTGTGTTGTGTGTGTCCATTGGGTACATGTTATATATTGTGTGTATATGTGTTTTACATGAGAGCATGTTGTGTGTCTTTGGTATTGTTTCTTGCATGTAAGACATGTGTGTCTGTTTTGCTTGTGAATATGTCCTGTGTGTTACATATGTGTTGTGCATATGTGTCTTTTGTGCGTATGTTTTGTGGGGGCAATGTGTACAGTGTGTGTGTGTGTTGTGTGTCTGCAATGTGTCATGTACTGTGTGTTGTGTGCATGTTCCATGTGTGGCGTATTCCGCAGTGTTGTATGTTACATGTGTGTTGTGTGTGAGCTGTATGTTCTACACATGTGAGTGTGCTGTGCATGTGTGATTAATACTTGTGGGTGTGTGGCTCTATGCGTGCATAGCATGTGTGAGTGTTGTGTTAGTGCTTATATAGAGAAAATCAACTTCCCACTACTTCCAGAGAATCAAATCATGGATACCCCACAGAGAGCTAACGAGGTCTTCTTGAGGTTGTGCCAAGCCAGGTCCTTCCCTGTGGTCGGAGCCCTGCTTTGCCACCAGCCACATGGTGGATCCTCTTCAAACTCTGGGGTATTTGTGTGGCTCTGATTCTCAGAGAAACAAAGGAGAGGAACAGGAAGAGAGACTCACCAAGAACGCACACTTTAAGAGCACCCAGGCGGGATGGGTGGGTGGCATTGTTGAGCACCAAGCACCTGTACATGCCTTTGTGTTCCCTTGGACACAGCAAGGATGGTGGTTGTTCTTATGGTGGGAGATGAGATGGAAACATTGGGGAGAAACCAGGAATAGATAGGAGGTGGGCGAGACTGTTCCAAGAAGGTCATGGTGGAATCCTGTCACCTCAGCCACCTCCCCACTGTGCACACCGGACTCCAACTTGATTTCAACAGGATCAGGACCACCCAGGAGGACAGGAACAACCACACCAGTAACACAGCATCAGCAACAGCTCTCTTAGGGGGGACCCAGGGTGTCAATAAATATTAATATTTCTCTTCTCCCCACACAAGCCCTGGATCAATTACGAACGAGATGCAGGAGTCTGATGGAGATTGAACCAGCCTTATCCCTGGGGAGGCAGGATTGGAAGACACGTCCAGAGCACGCCAGTAAATGCTCTTTCCTCACCCCAACCCAGGCAAGATTTTGGACCACACATCTGAAGGTTAAGGAGCTCAGTTTCAGAAATGTCAAGTTGGATGTTTCCAGTAAAACCCAAGTAGAGACGTCAAACAGTTACATGGCTGGAGTTCGAGGGTAGACAAGTCCATATTTGGGTGGTATTTAAAGCTGGGAGACTGAATGAGATCACCAAGGAAGTGAGTGTTGGTGAGGGGCTGGGGAGAATGGAAAGCGACTCCCAGTTGACCGTCAGGTAGGTGGGGTCGCTGCTCTGGACCTGGAGGACGCCCCAGGTTTCACACTGGGAAGTCCCAGAGTCTTCCCATCGGACAGTGAGGATGGGAAGGGTCTTGCATATGCTCATGAGACACCAGGGGGAGACTGCTGGAGACTCCGTGGATGGTAATGTCGTCATCCTTGCTGTCACAGTAGAAGGTCACTATCTCCCTCTGCTCTATGGCAGTGAGCTGGCTGACTGAAATGGTGGGCTTGGCCAGCAATTCTGCACGAGGAGAGAGAGAGACCAAGCAAGACGTGGTCACAGAGGGACCCGGAGAGAGAGGGATGGATTAGAATGACCGAAAGACACACTGGAGATGAATGGCTGGGCTCAAATGCCAGATCTGCTCCTCATTCTAGCCGTGATCTTGGGTAACTTGCCCTCTCTGAACCCCGTTAAATGGGATTGTACAAATAAAGCGGAGGGTCTGGGACATGACGATGGGTCAATTAATAGCAGCTGCAGAGAGAATCAAGCTCGTAAGAGGGATGCTAGTCAGGTCCTGCTACCCACTTCTTAGCCAGTCTTCCCCACCCACAGCCGTGACAGCCACAGCCCACCCCTTTACCTCTGCCCCCAGAACAAGGGATCCCACTGGTTGTTGCCAGACCCTGGCTGGGCCAATCAGACTCATCCTGCTTGGGCGTGGAACCGCTAGAAGGTTCTTGAGGTGTGGAGGCAGAGATCAGAATGACAGCCTTGTTTTCTGTGCCCACATCTCTGAATCTGCCTTGAGGCAGGGGTGTCCAGGGGGTCCCAGACATAGAAGGAACACATCCTTCTCACTCCGGGTGGTGTTAAGCAGGTTGACGCCAAGGATGAGCTGGGCTGCAGCTGGCAGACTCCATATAGTCAAAAGCGAGACTGTGGGGGAAAGAGGAAGCATTCCGGGGGTTGGGGGGTAGGATGGGGGTGTCTAGTCATGGTCTTCAAAAGCAGAGGGAGATCTAAGGGTGTGACATGGCACCCCACCCCTAGAGGCTGGACTCCTGCCCTCTGTTTACTGGCCATGTGACTTTCAGCATGTTCTTCTCTTCTCTGAGCCTCAATTTCCCCAGCTGTAAAGTGGGCATAAGATCTCCTGCATCCTGAGGCCGTTGCAGAGCGACAAGGAACATTGGGAAGCTTTGCCTGGGCCCCCTGAGGGTCGCTGTGCTCTCTCCAATGATGGTCACTCTGTGGGAGACGCATGATCGGCCGCCCCGTGCCCCACAGAGGGAGAAGGATGCTCAGAGAGGTGAAGGCACCTTCCAAGACTATCTAGGAAGAAACAGAAGCTAAACTTGACCCTGGCCTGCCAAGCCCCCAAGGACCGGGCTCTCCACACCGCAGAATTCCTCCTGCCAGCCCAGGGATGGGCACAGACCCTATCTCTGGTGAATGGGAACTTCTTCTGTCATCTTTGGTGGGAGAAACTGACCGCTGACATTTTCTCCAACTGGCCCTTGGGGGTTCCCTTGCGTGGAGGAGGAAAGGGGAACAAGACAGCAGGAGTTCCTGGCTTTCCATCTGGCCATTCTGCACACGGTTTTATGGATGCTCGAAGACACAGTGGATATGGGTGGGGACCCCCAACCCCAGCAGCCGTGCTCCTGTGCAGCTGACCTTGACACCCCAAACCCCCCCCCATCAGCCCAATTAACAGAGGCTGGCAGCCACGCCCCTCTCCATCCCTCAAAAGACCCCACTTTGGCCCAAGCACGGCCCATTCCCCGCTCAGTCAGTGGTTAAGCTCTTAGGATATTTGGAAGCAAATATGGATTCTGGTGGTCACTGGCTCTAACATCACGGGCAAGGGGCCTTCTCCTCGTAAGCCTCAGTTTGTTTAACCGCAAAATGGGGAGAATAGTAGAACTCAGTCCGTAGGGTAGTGCTGAGGTCTGATGGGGTATCAGATGGGACGTGCTTAAAGCAGCTCATAGTGTTCAGTCATTATTATCATGTTTATTGTTATTTCCTATGTCTGTGTTTTTCTGCTTCCACTGCTCTTAGAGGTTAAGAGCTCAGAGCTGGACTGCCTGGGTTTGCATCCCATTTTTTGACATTTTGAGGAGTGAGTGCTGTCCTTGGGGTCTCAGTTTCCCCATTTGTAAAATGGCATCGTTCCTGCCTCGTATAATGTCATAAATCTAAATGAAATAGCGTGAATGAAATCGTTCACGGGGGGCCTCATCACGCCGGTCCGACATGAAGACCCAGTCCTCCTCCCTGCCTCCTCCCCAGAGGCCCTGCCTTCTGTCCCACTGGGAGGAAGCAGACCTTGTCGAGAAAACCACAGACCCGGCTGACAACTCTCAGCCCTGCGGGAGGACCCTGGAGCCCTGCAGCCCGCCGGGGTCAGCCAGGAAGCTCCGGCCAGAGGGAAGGGCCAGGCTCAGGGCCACACAGCAAAGCCGGCCTGAGCCCTCGCCTCTGCACACCGCACGTTGCAAAATCATTTCTTTGCCTCTAAAATGCTTTTCTTATCAAAATGTTCCAGATTCCCCCTTTTGCCTCAGTTGCCCTTTAAGGATAAAAAAAAAATGCCCCTCCAGCTCCCCTTTCTTCCCCTCTTCTCCGCTGCAAATTCACAGGCACGTCGATGACAGCGGCTCCCAGGACAGACAGGGAGGAACTCTGGCCACCCCGCTGCGCCCAGGGCTCACTTTCCTTCTCCATCCAGAGAGCAAGGTGGAAAGGGAGAAAGAAAACCCTGCCCTTTGGCCCGTGGGTCCCCTTGAGAACTATGCGCCCTTCCTCATAAGCCCCCCTCCCCAGCTCTGCCAGGATGAGGAGCAGTCAGGGAAGAAGTGGTGTCAGGGAGGGACGACTCGAGCATGCCAGAGTCAAAGGGACCAAGAACCAGGATTACAATGGTCAACAGCAATGACAGACAACGAAACAATAGAAATATTATCGGTGGCTTCTGTGGTCGAAGCCTTAGTAAAACCGGTGCCAAGCTCGTCTTGAGCAGCCTGGAAGCATTAAGTGAGCTGAAATGATGCTAGTGATCCAAATTCCTGGTTGTAAACAAAGGGTGGGAGAGCCCCAGGGGGCGCCTGACCCAGCCTGGGGGGGAGGGGGCAGGGAGGGCTTCCTGGAGGAGGAGACATCTGAGCTGAGACCTAGGAAAGGTTCAATATACGAGAATTGCTTTTTTTTCCTTTTTTTTAATTCCCTATGGGCAAGACAAGCTGTTGGTCTTTGGGAGCATATAGACCAAGAAGATTTAATGTCATCAGTCAGATCAGAGAACGACCATTAGTCGTGTATTCATTCATTCATTCATTCAACAAATATCCCATGAACTCCTCCTCTGTGCCGATCCCTGTGCCTGGTAGTGTTGGCGGCACAGCAGTGACATCCCTAGGGTCCTGCCCTCATGAGCTCACAACCCAGTAGGGGAAACACACCTGTCCCCAGACCAGGACGACCCAGATTGGGCAGGGCTGGGATGGGGGAGCACAGAGGAGGGTGCCTGAGCCAGTGTGGAAATCAGAGAGGGCTTCCTGGAGGAGGAGACAGCTGCTCTGAGAGCTGGAGGATGCAGGAGTGAGTCAGGTTGGCAGAGGGAGCAGCGGGTGAGAAGTTGCTGAGTTTGAGTCACGGAGGGAGGTTCAGGCGGCTCCAGAACAGAGGCAGGGAGAGGGCGGGTGGCTCAAGAGAAGGCTGAGAAAACTCAATAACGATTCCTTAGGGCACAAGGGGCCCCTTGGCATGGTGGGAAAGAGACCTCGGCCGCCTCGTCTTGCCGCCCCTGTTTGGGACTCACGGCTGCCACGGGATGGTCACCAGGGATCCGCTCCTGTGAAGCCTGAGGCTGAGCGAGCTGCCCCTGGAGCCAGTCTGCGGGGGCTGGGATCCTGGCTGTTCCGCCTGCTGACCGCGTGGCCTCGGGCACGTCCGATCCCCTCCGTACGAGGGCGATGACGGTGGTTTTGCCTCCTCAGAGGCCCTGAGGTTATGAGCGGAAGGCTGGCGTCCGAGTTCTGGGTGCCTCACAAGGTGGTTGTGAGGATCGAATGAATTAAGGCTGGGAACAGCACCTGGCACAGAGTAAGCGCTCAGTACCTGGGAATCCCCACTGTGGTCATGACTGGGGAGTGCTGGAATACTCACAGCAGCCCTGAGAGGAAGGTGCTCACTCAGTCACTCAACACACTTTTCCTGAACACCTGCTGTGCCTGCCCTAGGTGCTGGGGGGACAGCAGGGGACAGAACAGAGAACTCTGTTCTAGCGGTACAGGCGACAATAAACAAAATAAATAGGTAAACGACACGGGGTGTTAGAAGGGGATACACACAGGGGACAGACGAACAGTAGAGTAAAGTAAGGGATGTGGTTATCCCACCTCGTGGGTAAGAACCCTGGAGCTCAGAGAGGTGCGCTGACTTGCCTAAAGTCACAGGGCATCTGGGGCCAGGGATTCTGGTCTGCTTGGCTCTTAGCCTCCGCGGGTGCCACCTTCCAAAGTCCTCAGGTGGCTTCTGGCTATTTCCAGCCCCGTCTCCTCTGTGCGCTTGGATCAATCCACACCTGTCTCCGAATCACCCCACCACGCGCCTAAACTCTGCAGCCCCCGTGCTGAGGGCAGCTGGTGCAGACGAGCCCGGCATTCAAGGGCTGGTCACCCACCCTGTTCTTCCAGGGATTTCTGAGTCTTCCAACCACCCACCCACTCCTCAGCCAGGCTTCCCTCCAGATTGCCTCCACTCAGCCCCGCCCCCACCCCGAGGTACCCTCCCCTTTCTCCTCTCTACCCCACCCAAGGGGACAAAGCTGCCACGGGAGTGGACGTCCCAAATCTGCCCCCTCCTGCAGAGGCAGGTTTTTTGTTTGTTTGTTTGTTTGTTTGTTTGTTTGCTGAGGACGACTGGCCCTGAGCTAACATCCGTGCCCATCTTCCTCCACTTTATATGTGGGACGCCTACCACAGCATGGCTTGCCAAGCGGTGCCATGTCTGCACCCGGGATCGAACTGGCGAACCCTGGGCCGCCGAAGCAGAACGTGCACACACTTAACCACTGCACCACCAGGCCGCCCCTGAAGCGTTTTTTTTTTTAAAGGAAAGAAACTGGGGAGTGATTACCTCTCCCTTACTATGCAAGTAACCCCAAATCTGTTAAAATAGCTGACCTCTGCCACAAACCTCAGTTTCTCCTTTTGGAGCAGAGACGGGGTTCAAGCCCCAGCTCCCTGGGTGCCCCTGGGGGTCCTGTGAAGCTTCGCTGAGCCTCCACGTCCTTATTCGTGAATCTGGTCTAAAAGTCACAGCGAAGGGCCCAGGACACCCTATCTGCAGAGGGCATGGAGCAGCACCAGGTGTACAGAAGGCGCTTAATAAATGCTAACTATCACTAGTTTGCCACCAGAGAGCCCCCACCCCTGACCGGAGTAGGCCTTGCCAGAGACGAGTAGCATGGCATGATGGCCCCCCGCCCCATCTACAGAGATGAGCCGCAGGCTGCGGCCGCCGCCGTCGGACACTCGCACATCAGTGACGGTCGGGGAACCGTCAGCGCTGCCTGTCTCCCGGCCCCGGAGCGTCGGCACGGCGGCTGAATTTAAAACTGAGGATCCGGGTAACCTGAGTGGCGGCAGCTCCTCAGAACCAGCTGTGGGAGATGAGATTCTGAGGGAGGCCCTGGACTGATAGGGTGACATTGTCTCCCTCGGTGGCCCCTGGAGAGATGGCCGTGGCAATGATGGTCAGCTGGGCAGACACCTGCTTGCCGCAGGAGCTCAGGAAGATGACTGAGGGAGGAGGCAAGAGACGCTATCACGGGGGCCCGTGAGCGGCGTTCTTACTAGAGTCCTCCCCTCCTAGATGCTCACTCAAAGGAGTTTGATAATGGGGGAGGGAAAAGCATGTGCAAAGGCCCTGAGGCAGGAGGGAGATTGTCATTTTGAGGGAATAGCAGAGACTTCAGTGTGGCAGGAGCTGAGAGAGCAAAAGGGAGAGATGGGAGATAAGGCCGGAGGATGCTCTTGGGATTTTGGGCAAGACAGTGATTCACCACATGGGACTGTCGTGTGCATTGCGCGGAGTTTGCTTTAGCACCTCGGGCCCTCCACTTCACTACTGGCTCCCTCCACATTGGAAGATAACCAGGGAACATCCCCAGACGTTGCCAAATACCCCTAGGGGGCAGTACGAGCCTTGGTTGGGAATAATTCATGCAGGCTCATGTAGACCGCTGGCACGATTGTGTTCTCAGAGAGTTAGTGAACCCCTGGAGACTTCTGAGCTGGTGGGGAACGTGATGCGCCTGATGTCCTGCAATGATCCTTCTGGCTGCAGAGTGCATTGATTCTGGCGTCTAGGGTAGAGTTGCCACATTATTCAGGTCCACAGGGTGAGCAACCGTTCGCCTGACAGTTGCAATGTGATTCACATAACAATGCAAACGGTGCTCCCAGCATTTGTGCAGTGCACAACCTGTACAGCTCTCCGTGGCAACCCCAGGCAAGGCAGAAGCAGGGGAGACCGGTTAGGAGGTGACTGCAACAATCCAGGCGAGAGATATCGGAGAAACTGTGATCTGAAGCCAATAGGGTTTGCTGACAGAGGAGATGTGGGGTGTGAGAGAGAAGTCAGAGATGACTCTGAGGTTGGGGGCATAAACACCTGAAAGAATGGAGGTGTTCTACCCCGAGATGTGAAGATGCAGGGGGGCGTAGAAGGTCGGGGAAGAAGATCAGGTATTATGGTCATTAATTGTCACCTGTGAGACAGAGCCATTTCCAAAGTCCACAGCCTCTGCGGGGACCCTCTGCGGGGCCAGCCGTGTTTTCGTGATGCCTCAATGGTCTAACTGTCCTTCTGCCTCCTCCCGAATGGGGGCCAGGCCTAGAGGAGGAGCAAGAGTGTCTGAGAAGTCCCACCCCGTGCAGGGGTCTTGGTTTTCCCTTATCCCCAAAGACAGTCAGTCAGTCCTGCCCCCTGAGTCCAGCCCCATCCACCCCCGATGGCCCCGTGAGGGTGACCAGCTCCCCAGGGACTCGGGCGTGAACCTGGCAAGAGGCCTGGGTTTGGGGCAGGGTCCCCTCGCACCAATCAGGGTCCCACCAGGTCCCTCCAGCTCTGCAACGACCCTCTATCCAGCTCGGACGCGGCCGGGGCCCAGAAGAGCAGCTTGCCACTGCGTTTGCTGACGGGCAGCGTGACCTTGTGCCCCCGGCCAGGCGGGGCGGCCTCCGCGTGGCCAAGGTCCTCTGTGTCCCGAGAGGTGCCAGGCATGCAGTGCTGGCCCCGGGTAGGGTCACAGCGAGGTTGGCACCAGCCTGGTCTCCGGGTTGATTTTTGTCAGGCGTCTGCAGCCTGGGGTGGTGGTGTGGATGTTGAACAGCTTCCAAGGCAGTGGGCGTGAGTTTATCAGAACAGGTGGCAACAAGAGAAAAGGTCAAGGTGACTCCTTGAGTCCCAGAGTCAGCCTCCCAGTTTCCACCAGTAGGGTCCAAAGGCCTTGGGATGGACGGGCAAGCAACCTGCATAAGGGACACTTTGAAATCAGCTCCATCCTTGGTTCTCAAAGTCTGCAGGCCGCATGGGAAGGGGGTTGGGCGGAGAGGATGCACAAATACATATTATCAGATCAGCAGGGGAGAAAATAAGGGAAAAATAAGTCTGAAAACCACTGCTCTAGAGTTTTAAAATGATAGTGGCTGGTACTGGCTAGAACAGGCGAGCTTTCTGGAGAGAGGATTGTCAAGATGTGTCCGAAAACATAAAATGTGAATTCTCTCTGACCTCACAATCCTCTTCTACTGATCTTAAGACAATCGTAGATAAACGGAAATATTCACTTCTGGGCCAGTCATGAAAACGTTTACAGCAAGAAAAAAAATGGAAACAACCAAAATAGGGTGTTCGTGAAAAACGCCGTGGTAAATCCACTCGATGGCATATTTTGCAAATCTGAAAAGTGAAATTAGAGCAGAGCATTTCTCTGCAGTAAAAGTTCTTCCCAAGGGGGATAAAAGGCGGGGACTAAAACAGACATAGCCCGCTCGTCCATGTCAGCGACATTCTTCAATAACTTCGTTGATGGCTGCAGAGTATTGTTATGTAGACGCAAAATAATTTATTTAACTGGCACTTTACTGCAGGACTATTGGACAATCTTTTTAGTTCTGATTACTTTTATATTAAGAAATAAATGGGGCCAGCCCCATGGCTGAGCAGTTGAGTTCACGTGCTCCGCGTCGGCGGCCCATGGTTTCACTGGTTCGGATCCTGGGCGCGGACAGGGCACCACTCATCAGGCCCCGCTGAGGCGGCGTCCCACATGCCACAACTAGAAGGACCCGCAAGTAAAAATACACAACTATGTACCGGGGGGCTTTGGGGAGAAAAAAGGAAAAACAAAATCTTTAAAAAGATAAAAATAAAAAAAATAAAGCTCCACTATAGTTAGGAAGATTGTATTGTATACTTGGAAGTTGCTAAGAGAGTAGATCTTAAAAGTTCTCATCACAAGAAAAAAATTTGTAACTACGTTGACTTGATGGATGCGGACTAAAATTTTGCAATATATGCATGCATCAAATCATTATGTTGTACACCCAAAACTAACACAATGTTATATGTCAATTATATCACAATTGAAAAAAAAAGAAAGAGGGGCCAGCCCTGTGACCCAGTGGTTAAGTTCGCACGCTCCACTTTAGAGGCCAGGGTTCAGTTTCCGGGTGCAGACATACACCACTTGTCAGCAGCCATGCTGTGGCGGTGACCCACACACAAAATAGAGGAAGACTGGCACAGCTGTTCGCTCAGGGCCAGTCTTCCTCAGGAAAAAAAAAGAAAGAAAGCTATAATGACCACCATCATAGCTCTATCATTGCACACATCTGTGATTGGAAAACGTCCCCCAAAGTAAAATGAATGGGTCAAATGTCAAGGCTTCTTGATGCACAAGGCGGAGCTGTCCTCTACCAAGGTTAGAACTCAGTGTTTGAAACGATCTCACACTACCACCCTGGATATTACCTTTAAAAACAACAAACAACTTTAACAGCTTAACGGGTGAAAAGGGGCCCGTTTTTATTCGTTTTTAAAATTGCTTTATTGAAGTATAATTGACGTGCAATGAATTGTATGTAAAGTGTACCATTTGATAGGTTTGTTTTTTTTTTTGAGGAAGATTAGCCCTGAGCCAACTGCTGCCAATCCTCCTCTTTTTGCTGAGGAAGACTGGCCCTGAGCTAACATCTATGCCCATCTTCCTCTACTTTATATGTGGGACGCTTACCACAGCATGGCTTGCCAAGTGGTGCCATGTCCGTACCCAGGATCCGAACCAGCGACCCCCAGACCACCAAAGTGGAATGTGTGAACTTAACTGCTGCACCACTGGGCCAGCTCCTGATAGGTTTTTAAAAAATTATTTTATTGAGGTCATATTGGTTTATAACATAGTTTAATTTCGGGCGTACATTATTATATATCAGTTTCTATATAGACTGCATCGTGCTCACCACCAACAGTCTAGCTTTTATCCGTCACCATACATATGCGCCCCTTTACCCCTTTCACCCTCCACCCACCCCCTCCCCTCTGGTAACCACCAATCTGTTCTCCTTTATACGTGTTTATCTTCTACATATGAGTGAAGTGATACTGTGTTTGTCTTTCTCTGTCCGAATTATTTCACTTAGCATAATACCCTCAAGATCCATCCATGTTGTTGCAATTGGGGCAGTTTTGCCTTTTTTATGGCTGAGTAGTATTCCATTGTATATGCACCACATCTTCTTTATCCAATCATCAGTCGATGGGCACTTGGGTTGCTTCCACATCTTGGCTGTTGTGAATAGTGCTGCAGTGAACATAGGAGAGCATCCATCTCTTTCAATTTACAATTTGATAGGTTTTGACATACGTATGTACCAATGAAACCAACATCACAATCAAGATAGTAAACATTTCCATCACCCCGAAGCATGTCCTCTTGCTCCATCGCAACCCTGCCTCCTGCCCCTCCCCACGTCCCAGCCCCAGGCAGCAACTGATCTGCCCTCTGTCACTACAGATTAGTTTGCATTTTCTAGAGTTTTGTCTAAGTGGACTCACACCGTATGTATCTTTTATCTGACTTCTTTTACTCAGCATAGTTATTTTGAGATTCATACATGTAATTGTACGTATCAATGAGCCATTCCTTTTTATTGATCAGTACTGTTCAGTTGTATGGCTATAAGCAATATCGACCCTGATATCAGTTTCCCCACATTAAACCCAGCACATATGGGGTTAAAACCCAAACACTCATTCCCTGCTTACTCTCTGGCTTCCTGGCTCCAGAATCCACTATCCTCCATGGAGACAGACACCATCAAGGACAAGCACCTGGACTATCTCCTCCCCACAAGGAGATATGGGCTGGTGGGAAAGCTGCTGACCAGCAAGGTCATGAACTCCCTCCTGTCTGCAAGTAGTCTCAAGGCCAAAGACAGGCTGGTGGGAAAGCTGCAACCAGCAAGGTCATATGCTCCCCCTCCCCTACCTAAAGCCCCAAATAAAAACCCTTCCTTTTAGCTTCTCGAGGAGTTTGGGATTTCAGCGTTAGCTTCCCTCTCTCTGTGGTCAGTGCTGTGCAATAATAAAATTCCTACTTTCTTCCACCACCCCCGGTGTCAGAGATCGGCTTGCTGCACAACGGGTGAGTGAACTCACTTCAGGTTTGGCAGCAATGGTGTAACCGTGGGCCCTCCAGGACCAGTTCAATTGACCCCATCTCATCAGCAGAGTAACAAAGAGTAGTTTTTCAGGAACTGAGACCCCTTGTCCAGTTCAGCCCAATTGAGACCACCAACCCATCAACTGGGCCTGCGCAAATGCCACATAAGTGGCCTTTTTGAGGTCAAGAAGCTAAAACTCCATCCTTGGATCACAGTAATGCCATTTTGTGAACATGCGTCCTGTGAAGAACCACGAAGCTCGACTCCACCTGCGCAGATCATGAATGACCTCACCTCTCCTCACCTCCAGTCATCTGTCCCCACACTTCAGACCACCCTGCTCTGCATCCCATACATTTTGCCCCAAGTCCTGGATCACGGAGACAGATCTAAGAGCATGTGCCTCCCGTCTCCTTGCAGATCGATGTTGCAATAAAGCTGTTTCCTTTTCGCAAAAGCTGATGACGTAATTAATGGGCTTTTTTACGAACATTGGATGGGAGAGCCGCAGCTTTGTGCGGTAACAAAGGTGATGGGGAGAGGAGGGCAGAGAGCAGACAGGCACGGCCCTGCTTGTTTCCACTGACATCAAACCACATTCTCATCAGGGGCACTGTTGGATTTGTGAGTCCCATCGTCTGAGGACGTCTTCAGGCGGGAGACATTAATCAGAAATAACCAGGGGCCCGGCCCGGTGGTGCAGAGGTTAAGTTTGCACATTCTGCTTCTCGGTGGCCTGGGATTCACTGGTTCAGATCCTGGGTGCGGACGCGGCACTGCTTGTGAAGCCATGCTGTGATAGGCATCTGACAAATAAAAATGGCAAGCAATAGGATATACTGGAGAATATGAGAAAGCCATTTGGTGTAAACCTAATTCGGCCTGACCTTGTCTTTCCAAAAGGGCCTGACCGTGGCCGTTGAGCATGCATTGTGTATCTGCTTTAGATATTCCCTATGGCAAGAACAAAGGCCCTTGAGATAAAGGTGCAACTTCCCTCCCCCTCCCAATGGTGACATCTCCTTAAGGATTAAGCATCTTCCCTTAGGCTAGGAACTGATTGCTGCGCTCACCTGTGACCACCCAGCTAGAGACAATAGGCTTGCTTCCTGCTACGCCCTCTGAGAGAGCAGACCCACTACCTGCTGTGTCCATCAAGGGCTGTGCTGACAGGGCAATCTTGTGACTATTGTGGGAGGGACATTTCAATCATATGTGAAAGACCCTGTGTGGGGGTATATAACCACTCTGTGCACCCCACTTCCTTGGTGCCCTTTCTTCCTTCGGGAAGAAAGGCCCTGGGCCATGGTCCTCAGATTTCAACTCAGAATAAACTCTCCCAAATTTTCATTTATAGATTGGTTATGGATTATTTTCGTTGACACATCCCACATATAAAGTAGAGGAAGATGGGCATGGATGTTAGCTCAGGGCCAGTCTTCCTCAGCAAAAAGAGGAGAATTGGCAGCAGTTAGCTCAGGGCTAATCTTCCTCAAAAAAAAAAAAAAAAGAGAAATAACCTGGCACATCTGAGAAACAAACCATAAACCAGTTAATCTGAGGCAATGCGATTGACTCCCTAGTGGGAGCCGATTAGCACCGAGGCACCAACAGCCCACACCCAGCGGAGCCAGCCGGAGTCTGTCTGCAGAGCAACTCGTCCCAGCTGTCTATCCATTTCTCCAGCAGGCAGAGATGCAGGACACACAGTGGGCTCCAGTCTCAATTTGGGGACAAAATGTTCCCGAATTTCTCAGAGGCAAGTGAGGGGGGCACAGATGGACTGGACCCAGGGGTCTGGCACGTCACAATCAGACACCGCATCCATCTGGCACTCAGTCTACGGTCTCGCAGCCGGCCGCTGCCAGGGAATTTGCCTAAAGCCGGCACCCTCCGGATGGACCGTGGAAGATCCAGCCCCTCTATGTGGTTGACATACAGTTCACCCCCTCTTGTTCTTTTGTGTTTCGTGTTTTTCTAGGCACTTCAAACACTTTTTAAAAACAATGTGATAAGGTCTGTGCCTGAATTAACAGTATTGTCCCAACGTCAGTTTCCTGATATTGACAAGGCACTCAGCTTATGTAAAATACTCGCGCCCGGGAAAGCTGGGTGCGGTCTAATCAAAACTAAACTTTGGCCTTTGACCCGGGTTCCTGGCACTCGGCTCCTAAAACCCCTGGAATTTCCCATGTGATGAGAGTCTCTTGTATGCAAATGAGGTGACAGTGGTATGGGGCGCCCAGGTAGCTTCTGGATGGGAGGCCATGATTAGCAGGCTGGGGCTTTCAGCTTCACCCCACCCTAGAGCTCTGGGGAGGGGAGACGGCTGGAGGTTGAGACAATCACCGATGGTCAAGGAATTAATCCAGCCTGACTGTGTAGGGAAGCCTCTAGAGAAACCCTAAGCAAGAAGGTTCAGAGAGCTTGGGGCTGGTGAACATCCCGAGGTGCTGGGAGGGTAGTGCCCCCCCGAGAGGGCGATGGAAGCCCCGTGCACCTTGCCCTATGCATCTCTTCTGTCAGCTGTTCTGAGTTGTATCCTTTGTGATAAACCAGAAAATGCAGGTCAGTTTCTTCCCTGAGTCTTGGGAACCATTCTTGCACATTATTGAAGAGGGGGAGGGATTGTGGGAACCCCCCCCCAACTTTGTAGCCAAGTCAGACAGAAGTGGGAGGAGCCTCAGGACCCAACACTTGCGACTGGCGTCTGACACTGACTCTGGGTAGTTAGTGTCAGAAGTGAACTGAATTGGAGGACACACCAGTTGGTGTCAGAGAATCAGAGAATGGGTTGTTGGGGTGAGAAAAGAAACTTATATATTTGCTTTCAGAGGTGTTGTGAGTAAAAATCTCAAACAGGGCAAAGAAAATACACAGATGCTCCGGGTCCTTTTTTTTTTTTTTTTTGTGAAGAAGATTGGCCCTGAGTTAACATCTGTTGCCAATCTTCCTCTTTTTACTTGAGGAAGATGGTCCCTGAGCTAACATCTGTGCCCATCTTCCTCTATTGTGTATGTGGGATGCCGTCACCGCATGGCTTGATGAGCGGTGTGTAGGTCTGCACCTGGGATCCAAACCTGCAGAATCCCAGGCCAGCAAATTGGAGCATGTGAACATAACCACTATGCCATTGGGCCAGTCCTTGGTCCTATTTTTGCAAGTTCTTTTGAGTCAAACTATTTCAAAAGAGAAAGTCATTACTGAAAAAAAAAAAAGCAAGGGGGCCATTCCAGGGGCGTAGTGGCTCAGTTTGGTGCACTCTGCTTTGCCAGGCTGGGTTCACAGGTTCAGATCCTCGGCACAGACCTACACCACTCATCAGCCCTGCTGCGGTGGCATCCCACATGCAAAACAGAGGAAGATTGGCACTGATGTTAATTCAGCAACAATCTTCCTCAGCAAAAAAAAAAAAAAAGCAAAAACAAAAACAAAAAACAACAATGTGAAAGGCGCTTGGATTTACTTTTGCATTTGCAATCAATTTGCTTTTCAAATTTGCAGCCTCTTGCAAAGGATGACATTCTTTTGTACACCTGTGCCTCTCTTGTTCTGTTTCATCCACTTTGCAAGACTTTGTGGACCTCTGAGGCAATTTGCCTAAGCACCTTTTCTATCTAAAACAAAAATTAAGTTTAAGTTTCATGGTCAATTAAATGTAATATGAAACTTTCTGACACTCTGGCAGATGCAAACACATCCCAGAGGGGTTGACTTTAAGGTAAGCTGGCCATTAGGAGACGAGCACTAAGACTTAGGAGGAGAAATTCAGGACCCAGAGCCTGCCTCCTTTGGGAGTTTTGAGGGGTTGGGATAATGAAACCTGGGATAATGAAAGTGAACACACATTGAGTACTTACTGTGTACGAGGCACAGTTATAAGAGCTTTATGGGATTAATTCACTTAATCCTCGCATCAGTCCTAGGACGAAGGTATGTGTATTATCCCCATTAGACACGAAGAAACTGGAGCCCAGAGAGGTTCAGTAATTTCACAAGATCACACAGCCAGTGGATGGCAAGACCGGAATTTGAACCCTGGCCATCCAGCATGAGGTCTTTGCTGCCCTGCTACAGGAGCAGGGCATGCTGCAGACTGTGGTCACAATGTGTGTGCCAAAGCCAGTGACCCTTTTGGAGGACATCACCAGCCTTCACTCTGAGCAAAGCTGGTTCTGGGAGCTTCTGTGTCCCTGTGTTTGCCCAGTGTCTTAGGGTCCCTGGAAAGAGACTCCGAGACAGGCAGTTGCACGGAGGAGGTTCGCCTGGGAGTGCTGTCAGAACGATGTCTGTGCGGTGGCATGGAAGGCAGGACTGGGCGGAGGGAGAGGCTGACCTGCTGTGGGACAGGACGTGAGGCCTCGGTCGACTCTAAGACCCCATGGGGAGCTCTGAGATTGGCCTGGACCAAACTGAGGCAAAGGGGTTATTATGGATTGAACTGTGTCCCCCAAAAGATGGTGAATTCCTAAGTCCAGGACCTGTGGACATGACCTTATTTGGAAATAGGGTCTTTGCAGATAATCGAGTTACGATGGCATCAGTAGGATGGGTCCTAACCCCATATGACTGTGTCCTTATGAAAGGGGGAAATTTGGACACCGAGACAGATACACACAGAGGGAAGACGACTGAGGGACCAGAAGCTCGGGGAGAAGCCTGGAACAGACCGTCCCTCATAATCCACAGAAGGAACCCACCAGTAAATAAATGAAAAGCGATAGAAAATACCTGAACATACGAGGAGGCCATTTGGTTTAAAACTAATTCAACCTGACCTTGCTTTTCCAGAAGGTCCTGAGATGGCCTGTTGTGCATACATTTTACACCTACTTTAAACATTTACAATGTCCCAAAGACAAAAATGATGCCCTTAAAGATAAGGATGGAGCTTCTCCCATATCGGCATTCCCTTAAGGATAAGCATCTCTTCCTAAAACCTGAGGATTAGTTACTGACCTGCTGTGCCAGCAAAGCATCTCATGACTATTGTAAAAGGGACATTCCCGTCATATGTGACGTATGCTCTTTGTTCCAAGACAATATATAACCAATCTGTATACCCTAATTCTTTTTTTTTTTTTTTGAGGAAGATTAGCCCTGAGCTAACTGCTGCCAATCCTCCTCTTTTCACTGAGGAAGACTGGCCCTGAGCTAACATCCATGCCCAACTTCCTCTACTTTATATCTGGGACGCCTATCACAGCATGGCATGCCAAGCGGTGCCATGTCCACACCTGGGATCCGAACCGTCGAACCCAAGGCTGCCAAAGCGGGATATGTGCACTTAACCACTGTGTCACCGGGCCAGCCTGAACACCCCAGTTCTTTGGTGCCCTTCCTTCCTTGGGGAGGGAAGGCCCCGGGCTATAGTCCTCAAACGTGACTCATAATAAACTCACCCCAATTTTGATTCATAGATTGATTATGGATTATTCGCATTGACACAACCCTACTGACGCCTCGATTTCAGACTTCTAGCCTCCAGAATTGAGAAAATAAATTTCTGTTGCTTAAACCATTCAGCTGGTGGTACTTGTTATGGGAGCCCGGGGGAACCAATGCAGGGGTGGGCCTTTGGGTCCCTGCACGGGTGCATCGATCGCTGGCCACCAGGGAGGAGGTTTGTGGCTCTGGGTGAGGCGTTCCCCCGGGAGGAGGGTCACTCCTGGAGAGGGACGCAGCAGGGAGCCTTGGGCAGCCCAGAACAGCGGCTCCGAGGAAAGCGGCACCCACTACACGACAGCCGTGCCCCACGCGGTCCTCTGATCCGCAGAAAGTGTGAGTTGGATCTTCCCGCTGTTGGCGGTCCCTGAGGCAAGGAGCGTGTGAATGTCCGAGAAGCAGAGATCGCAAACCCATTGTCCAACCAGGGCGACAGCGGGTCCCAGGCTGCAGAGTGGGTCAGCTCATAGCCTGTTCCTCACTTCCACAAGGAAGCACACTCCCTTCCACTTTTTCACAAAACGCACAGCCCCCTGGCTCCACGGTCTATTTCCACACTCTCTCTCTCTCTCTCTCTCTCTCTCTCTCGACAGCTTCAAGAAACATTTCACTTTCGTCTTATACCTGCTGCGAGGAAAGCACAGCAGAAATGCGACGACACAATGCAAATGCCCATCTGAATAGATGGGATAAACACATCCTGGTCTATTTGGATGACGACATTCTACACGGGATGAGAAAGAACACTCTATTCGGTGGAAGCTATGAAGTGCTATTTGTGTGGATCAAAAGGGGGTTGAATCTCAGTGACTTCGTGTGGTCCAGCGACGTAATTCAGGCAACCACTGAGGCTTGCAAACCTAAGGTGGAGAGAGAGGAGTCGGACCCAAGAGTGTACAACACAGGATTCCACTTATATATATAGTGGAATATATATATTCCACTTTATACCTATATAGATCACATATATAAAGTGCAAATGCAGGCAGAGTGAACCCGTGCAACTAGCGGTTATGATGGCGGTTACCTTTGGGGGACAATGACCGGGAGGGGGCACGAGGGAGCTGGGGCATTGGGAGCATCAGGGTGGGGAAAATCCCCCTTTCTATCCTTCTTGTGTTTCAATGGCTGGACTAATGATAAAACTGACACGAGACCAGATGAACAGGAGAAAACCCCAGTTTAATACATACGTACTGGAGATCACAGAGACATGATGCTGGGTGAGTGAACAAAGCAGGCAGTGTATACATCTTTTACGCAAAGAAACGGTAAGTTTGTGAGGAATGATGGGACAAAGAGATTTGAGCTACATAAACAGTGAGGAATTTAAGCAGAGTTTAGGCTCCAGGCAGTGAATTAGCAAGGTTTGTTGACGCCGCTTCTCGGGCCTGAATCCCCAGGTCTGGTGAGGAGGATGAAAGGAGAGCATCTGTCATAGCAGAGATTCCTTTCCCGCTTTCAGGGGAACGGAGACAGGAGGCTCAGAATGCCCTCTTTGCTTCTCAAGTAACTTTCACTCAAAACAGTCAACGTGCCCTTGCGGAACATTTTGGAGTTGCCCGCCCTGGACCCCCGCGGGAGAATGTTCTGAATTCGATCTGGGTCCCGGTTAAACAGAGGTGTGCAGTTTGTGAAAATCTGTCAAGCTTTACACTTAGGATGGGTGCATATTTCCGGATCTGGATTATGCTTTAAAAATAACATCAAACGGAGTGAGGGTGGGGGAGGCCCAGAGAGGGTAGGTTTGTGTGTGCGTGGGGAGGGGTTAGTCAGCATCCTGGCAGGAAACAGATGGCCCGCACAAAGACTTTATCTGAAAAGCATTGAATGGCTTATGGAGGCGTGGGCAGGGTTAAAAAAGCCACTAGCGGAGGGGGTGGCTCACGGGGACTGACAGCTTAAGGGGCCACTCCCACTAGTTGACCTGAAGGACAAGGAAGGCAGGATGGTGCCAGAACCCAGAAAGAGCCAGAACCAAGGCTGCGGGTGTAGGACACGCTGCCCAATAGGAGCTGTGGCTGTCGGCACAGGAGCACGGCCTGGGCCAGGAGGATGTTGGGAAACAAATACTTAGACGTCACTCTTCTTTCTCCTTCCAATCTCTCAAAGATGCCCAGCCCGAAGCCAGAGGCCGAGGACCTCGCCGACCCAGCACAGAGAGGGAAGGAGGAGCACATGCCGAAGACCAGCGCACCGCTGTCCTGCAGAGACGTGGGCCAGCACAGCCTGTCTTGCTGTTTTTCAAGAGGATTTGGAACTCTGAACTTTTCTGCACAATCTTTACATTTGTAAATGTCAGGGACTCATTGAAGGTATTTTTCAAACACCGTGTGGGCCCAGCAACACGCACTGGTTTGCCGGGAGCTCTCCAAGCCGGCATCAGGGCGCCAGTCCAGAGCGCCCAGCGGTGGAAGCGCTGACCCTTCCGCGGAGGGCCAGGTGGGCCTGGGGACGCAGGGGGATTGCACAGCTGCCTTCTTTTCATATTAGCGCCGACAGGTGTAACATGAGTGGAAACTGGCTGGCTCTTCTCTGGTCAAAGGCACCACGGACCTCCAAGGACGCAGACTCATTTCTTTGGGTCCACGTCAGCCCCTTTTCTCCTGTGACATCCCTTGGCACGTCTGGGGTACAGCCCCACCCCCAAAGCCCCACCCCCAAGGCTCTGCCAGTCCAAGGGGGTCGGAGGTAAGAAAACTCGCCCACCCAGAGCTGGGACAGGGGTGGAACAGAGGAGGCTGCGGCTGAAGCCAAGCTGTGAGGTGGGAGTGACATTCGGGGGAGACACGGAGGGTCGGGAAGGAAGAGAGTCTGTATGAGAGAAATGCAGGCAGCGCAGCGGTCTGGTGCTCCGAGTCCTGGGGTGGTGTGGAAGGATCGTGGGATCTCAGAAGCCACACAGGGATGGAGCGACCTGACTCTGATTCAGTGTCAAAGACAAACCACTGAAGGGTTTTAAGCAGAAGAATGAGTTCTGCCTTTTGGCTGCGAAGTCAGAACTCCTCATGGAGAGCTGCCTGATTTCGTCTGCACATGTGGCCCCCGCCCCCCGACACTGACCCTTTGCCCACTCAGTTCTCTCTCCCTCCCCTTCCTCACTCCCCACCCACTCCTGCCAACTGAAAGTCAGCCGAAACTTCACGGTTGAATGGCGAATGAATGAATGAAGAAATGAATGAACGATGGAAGACCCACCTTTCCGCCCCAAGCAGGAAGCAGCCGGCTGTCGGGACTCCCCATTTTCCTCTCCCTTCTGGCCCCGACAGCATTACTCTTCTCTCTTTACTGGACCACAAATTCCCCAAGTGGAAACTCCAGGCCTGACACATCGGGACGTCCCCCGGCGTGGAGGGAACCAACTTTTATCGAGTTTCTTCTCCGTGCCAGGGAATTTATGTGCCTTGCATACCTGAGTCCCCCCTACACAGTGGGGTCAGACTTATCATCATGGCTCCTTGGAGGAAGAAGCAAGTTCGTGCGGACAAAGTGATCCGCCCCAGGTGGAGACACGGGAGGGAGAACGGAGACGGAGGCCCAGAACCTTGAAGTCTGAGCCTCTGAAGAATGTGCGTGGATTCCACAGGCCTGATTGCCTGGAAGGCAGATTTTTTTTTTTTTTTTGAGGAAGACTAGCCCTGAGCTAACATCTGCCAATCCTCCTCTTTTTGCTGAGGAAGACTGGCCCTGAGCTAACATCCGTGCCCATCTTCCTCCACTTTATATGTGGGACGCCTACCACAGCATGGTTTGCCAAGCGGTGCCATGTCTGCACCCAGGATCTGAACTGGCGCAGATCTGGGTCAGAGGCCGGATCTGGGGTCCACCCTGAGCTGGGGCGTGGCCCGCCATGGTCAAGGGACAAACAGCTGCAACACAGAGCGGCTGTCGGAGAATGCGTGTGGGGAGAGCGTGGGAGGCGAGGGCACAAAGCTAATGGGGAAGGGCGTGTGAATTTGTGAGTGTGCTGAGGACTCTGGCCTTTGCTCTGCTCAGACAGAGAAGAGAAGGGACAAGATGGGGTTTAGGTTTTAATGGAATCCTGGTGGCTACGTGCGGGGCAAAGATTGAGGCCCAGAACAGGGAGAACAGGGAGAAGTGGTCCCAGACCCCAGGGGACAGTGCTCAGACCAGGGTGCTCCTAGTTTCTCAAAACTGGAACAACCTAGGTACCCATCCACCGGGGAGTGGATAAACAAATTGTGGGGAATCCATACAAAGGGATGAGCTCCTGATGTCGCTGGGGGACGTCCACAAGACCAGCTTCCTCCGAAGTGACATGGGCCTCATTTGGTCGTCCTAACCACTCGCTGTGTCCTGAAAGCACAGAGGGTCACCCCTTGGGTGCACCACACCTGGGTCAAGAGGACCCCGGACCAGAAAACTTGGAAACTCCAGGCATCCTGACTTCTCCTGTGAGCCCCTCTCAGACCTGAAGCTCTCGTTCCGGAGACACAAAGAGAAGTCCCTGGTGGGCTGGCGGCCCACCCCAGGGAGATGCTGGGACTCCCTCTCCTGTCCTCATACTCCCCCGGCCCGTGCTCCCCCTGGAGGGCCTGTATCTACAGCGCCAGCAGGCTACAAAAAGAGGCTAACTGGTTAAATAAAAAAGGCCAACCACTGGCCAGGTGGCACAGCAGTTAACTGTGCACATTCCACTTTGGCGGCCCGGGGTTTGCCGGCCCGGATCTCGGGTGCGGACATGGCACCGCTTGGCAAGCCATGCTGTGGTAGGCGTCCCAAGTATAAAGTAGAGGAAGATGGGTACGGATCTTAGCTCAGGGCCAGTCTTCCTCAGCAAAAAGAGGGGGCTTGGCAGCAGTTGGCTCAGGTCTAATCTTCCTCAAAAGAAAAAAAAAAAAAAGCCGACCAGACCTAACAAAGTAGATGAGGAGTGGGGTCCAGCAGGCTCTTCCGAGCCTCACCTGGCTTCTACGGCTTGGGGGGTCTCTGCTGGCTACTCTGCTTCTTCTCCTCTTTGGACCTCACATTCTAAACAGCCTGGGTTCCTTTCTTTGCAAAAGACTAGAATCTACTCAGTTCCAAATGGGCTATGAGAGGTTGGGGGTCCCACCTGGTGACAAGCAAACGTCCCTGATAGCTGCCAGGGGTCAGCTCTGCTCCTCTGTGGGCCCCTGGGATGCCGTCCCTCAGTCACTGCAAGTGGTTAGGGGAGACGACCTTCATCCATGGCTCCTCCAGAATGAGGGAACACACGGAGTCAGAGGAGGGATGATGTCACCCCGAGAAGTCCCTATAACATTTCCCACACCTAAGCTTTGGTTTTCAGTTGTGCTTGCTTCCAGGAACCAAGGCAGAACATCGGCACATGGCCAAACCGGATAACCGGTCCAAACCACAAAGGTCCAAGATGGTGATGAGGTGCCTGGGCAAGAAAGAAAGATCTGCACATGCCCCAAATGCCCCTGTCCCCAGCAATGACACAGAGACCCCTCCCCTTTGTTTTGTTTTTTTTTTTGAGGAAGGTTAGCCCTGAGCTAACATCTGCTGCCAATCCTCCTCTTTTTTTTTTTTTTTTTGCTGAGGAAGACTGGCCCTGAGCTAACATCCGTGCCCATCTTCCTCTACTTTATACGTGGGACGCCTACCACAGCATGGCTTGCCAAGTGGTGTCATGTCTGCACCCGGGATCCAAACCGGTGAACCCGAGGCCACCGAACCAGAACGTGCAAACTTAACCTCTGCGCCACTCAGCTGGCCCCCTAGATCCCTCCCCTTCATGTCCCACAAGAACCCTGCTCGCTTTCCCCTCGGGGAGAAGGTGTTTGGGAGCACGTGCTCTTGCCTTCTCCATTCCTTGATCAACGGATGAAGTTTCTGCTCTGCTGAAACCCGTCTCCTTCTATAGGCGCGAGTGGCTCCAGGCCAAAGGACCCACTTTGGGGTCACCACCGGTCCCTTAGGGCTCGATAACACTGATCATGCAACAAGGTGGATAAATCTCCAAATAATTATGCTGAGTCAAAGAAGCCAGACAAAAGTCAGGAGTGCCGGCTGTGTGATTCAGTTTATGTAAGAGGCGAGAAAATGCAAACGAACCTGCAGTGACAGAGAGATGACCAGCAGTTTGCTTGGGGACTGGGGATTGGGAGCGGTGGTGATGGGGGATTCTGGAAACACTCTGCAGGGGGAGCTAACAGGATTTGTTGACAGACTGAATGGGACTGTGAGAGGAGCTGGGGATGGCTCCAAGGGGTGGGGAGCGCGGAGGGTGACACGGGGAACGGCAGAGACGGGGGCCACCGTGGAGGGCCTGGGAGCAGGGCAGAGTGGAGGTGACCAAGCTGAGTTCCCACATGAGGGCTTGAGGGGACTGTGGGTCTGCGTGTGGCGATGGTGACACGCAGGAGACAGCTGGATGGATTGTTCTGGGTCTCAGAGGAAGATGAGGAAGAAAGGACGCCCGGAAACATGGAGCAGGGTGCCGTGGCTGGCCGGTAAACCAGCTGTCTGAAAGCAAAACAAAAGCCTTGATTTGTCCGTTTCTGTGGTGTGAATACTCCCGCCACGGCCAGCCGATTTCAAGCCACAAACGGCTGAACCACGAGCTGGCGTTCCTGAGTATTCACCAAGTTCCACTGGAAAAAACGGAGACTCAGAGAGGTGCTTTGCTCAAAGCCACAGCCACCAGCATGTGGAGAGTCTGGGGCTCCAATCCAGGCAGACAGACGCGATGCCGCATGTCAATCGCTTTGACGGCTGTGCCACAGGAGCTCCCCAAACTGAGCACTCAGCACCCACCGGGCGCAGATCTAGGAGCGTTAACCCTTGCAGCCACCTAACGAGGTAGACGGTATTGTTACCCCCATTTTACAGAGATTGCGGGCACACAGAGCAATAGCCTGCCCAATGGCTCCCAGAGGCTAGCGTGAAGGCATTGCCCCCAGGCAGACTTGCTCCAGCAGCCGTGCCCTTGACCTCCGGGCTACAATGCTGCCGGGCCTGGAGCATCTCCTCCCCAAGCTCACAGGCTCCACCCTCCGCCTTAATTCCTTTCAGATCACTGACCCTGACGGAGCAGCTGAGCTCAGTGGCTTCGGGAACAAACAGTTTCGTCGTGCTTTTATTCCAGGCCATATGGTATCACCAGCATTTCCTCACATTGTTCAGTTTGCCCGGGAACCCCAGATTCTAACGGGGGAGCTATTGTTCCGGTGGGGACAATCAGAACCACGGATACGGGGGAAAAAAGGAATGGGCGGTCAGAGAGAGACGCTGGAGGTCACGGTGGGCGTGGTCCTGCAGGTTGCCGGTCAGGGGACTCAGACCTTCCCGGTGGCCAGAGCCTCTGGGTCAGCATCCTCCCCGACACCCCTGGCCCTGCTGAAAGCAGGAGCTGCATCTGTGCTCGCTCAGGATTCATAGTCCTGGGAGATTGGGGGACTCTGTGTCCCTCTGAGAGGCCAACCTGTGAGCAGAGAACTTGGGGGCCATGAGCAGCCGTGTTCTGGCCTCTGCGGAGACAGCTGGTCTGTAAGAAAGGAGAAGAACGAGTCCAGGGCACAGAGAGAGGCAGGTATGAAAGAGAGAGAGAGAAAAATCCCCACGGCGGTTTAAGCCTGTGGTTCTGGGTGTCCCTGAGAGAGCATTTTGTCAAGACTAGGTTCAGTGGCAAGTAGCAGAAAAACCCAAAATCAAGTGGCCTGAACAAGACGAAAGTTTAATTTACTTCTACATAAATGGAGGGCTAACGTGGCAGCTTCATAATCATGGGCACTCAGCTTCCTTGCTCATATCGCTCTGTCATCTTCAGTACATAACTTGTGATCCAAGATGGCTGCCGGAGCTCCAGCTGTCACACCTGCATTCCAGTCAGTAGTGAAAAGGAAGAAGCTGTTAGAAAAACTCTCTTTAAGGCCAATTCCTGCAAGTCCCAAACTACGCTTCTATTTTACCTATTGGCCGAAATGCAGTCCCATGGCCACATGTCTTCAGAGATGGGTTCAGAGGAACACAGACAATGTCACTTTTGCTGTGTTCCAATGTGTCCATTGAAAAATCAAGGCTTTTACAAAGGAAGAAAGTGGCAAGGATATCAAAGGACGCTCTCCCAAAATCTTGTCCCTTCTGCAGAGGCGGAGGGCATCCTGAGCCTTCAGTCCCTGAGGCCTCTGAACAGAGAACTTTCCTGAAAACACGTTTGGAGAAGTGATTCCGCCAAAAAGAGACTATCAACAGTGGGCCAGTGGATGGAGCTCACCTGGGACGGGTGGTGGCCCGGGGAGCAGGTCAGGGAGTTGTGAATCTCCTGTTAGAGTCCAGCCTTCTTGTCAAGAGAGGAAACCATCCCAGCCCCGCCCAGGCCAAGGTCCCTGCCCAGCTGGGAGCCACCACTAATCAATATTCTCCCCATGTGGCGGCCACAGCACGTGCTCACCGGTGATCCCCAGGAGCTGTAAATGGGGTGAGGCCCTGATGTCCTACACCCCCCAGAGGCCAAAGGCCCAGCCCCCACCCCTGTCTAAATGAGCATCCATGCCACCACGGTCCTCGCCCAATTACACACCTCCACCACCGGGGGGCGCCACTCACAGAGCCTGCATCCAACCACGGTGGGCCTGGCATGGGCGTCCTGGCCCACACCCTCACGGGATGACAAGAGAGGTTAAGAACTAGATTGAGGGGGTATATCCCCCCTGCGTCGGCTGCCAGGGAACGGCACGGCAAGGCGGAGCAGGATGGAGTGGAACAATCCCGACGGCTTGTACTGTTACAGCCCGAATGACGGGGTCATGGCCAAGGAGCTGGAAGAATTTGGGGGCAAGTGGAGGATGGGCTGGAGATGGAAGGACAAGGAGACCAGCCGGAGGCCTCTCTGAGCCTCTGGGAGAAAAGCCGGGGGCGCCACAGGCCGGGAAGCGCATCCGGAACTCTCAGCTCTAAATGGTCCCTTGGCTACACTGGGTAGGGGTCTGGCCAGCAACATTATGCTGGAGAGGAAGATGGGCACAGATGTTAGCTCAGGGCCAATCTTCCTCAAAAAAAGAAAACAAACATTATGCTGGGTGAAATGGGTGCTCAAAATGTTCCCAAAAGAGCGCATTCAGTGTGATTCCATTGATGAGAAAGACTAAGAGAGATGAAACTAATCTTTTCTTTTCTTTTTTTTTTTTTTTTTTAAGGCCGATCAGGGGTTGCCTGGGGTAGGGGCATTAACTGCAGAGGGGCACAAAGCAATCTTTGGGCGTTATGAAAATGGTCTATCTCTTGACTGTAGTGGTGGTTACATGGGTCAAAATATACCAAAGTTTACACTTAAAAGGGGTGAATTTTCATGGATGTGAATTACACTTCCGTGAAGCTGATTTTTAAAGGTGGACCCACATCCTGGTCCAGCTTTAGAGTAGGATTCAGTTGGGCTGGGGTGTAGCCTGACCCTGGGATTCTGACAAGCTCCCCAAGTGATTCCAGTGTGTGGGAGCAGTGGTCCCCCAGGTGGGCCCCGGAGACATGTACCAGAGTCATGGGGATTCTGATGCTGTAGGGCTGGGACCCTCACTTTCCAGGTGATTCTCAAATGCTTTAGAATTCGAGAGGCATTGGCTCAGAGCATGCTGTAGGTCAGGCCCCAAAACCAGGGGCTGAGAAGAACGCAGAGCTGGGCCCTGCTGTGTGCCTTTGAGTGAGACCCAAACCTCTCTGATCTTGCTTTACCGTGCACAATTCAGTGTCCACAACAGTGGCCACTAGACACATGGGGCTAGTGAGCACTCGAAATGCAGTTGGTCCACTTTGAGACATGCTATAAGTGTGAAATACACACTGGATTTGGAGGACTTTGTATGAAAAAAGAATATAGGGCCAGCCGGGTGGCATGGTGGTTAAGTTCACGTGCTCCACTTTGGCAGCCCAGGGTTCACAGGTGTGGATCCCGGGCATGGACCTAGCACCACTCTTCAAGCCATGCTGTGGTGGCATCCCACATAAAATAGAGCAATATTGGCACAGATGTTAGCTCAGGGCCAATCTTCCTCACCAAAAAAAGAACAAAGAATATAAAGCATCTCATTAGCGATTTTTTATACTGAATACATGTTGAAATGTCAATATTTTGGATATACTGGGTTAAATAAAATACATTATTAAAATTAATTTTACCTGTTTCTTTTTGCTTTTTTAATCCCCAAATTTATTTAACCATGGAACCGTTGCTTTTTTCCAACAGAGAATCGTTTTCTGCAGAATTCAACTTAAGGGGAAAGGATAAACGTGTATTTCTAGCTCTCAAATTCTGATTCTTTCATTGGCAAATTTCCGAAGAAAGACTTCAGAGAAATATTTTCTTACGAATGAGGCCTTCTTCATTCTTTTTCATAAGCAAGCTAGGCTCTTCTTGAGCGTTCGCTGCCAGGACAATGATAAATAAATGACAAGCAATAGGATATATCGGAGTCTATGAGGGAGCCGTTTGGTGTAAAACTAATTGGGCCTGACCTTGTTTCCTCAAAACGGCCTGATGTGGCCTGTTGAGCACACATTGTACCTCTGCTTTAAACATTTACAATGTCCCAAAGCCAAGGATGATGCCCTTAAAGAGAGATGTAACTTACCCCCGTATCAGCATTTCTTTAAGGATAAACATCTCTCCCTGGAAACTAAGGATTAATTAGCCACGTGCTGTGCTCCCCTTGTGACCCCTGACCTGTTTTTCCAGCTAAGCATCTCGTGATTGTTGTAAAAAGGACATTTTTGTCATATGTGGTGTCTGCTCTTCGTTCCAAGACAGTATAGAACCGCTCTGTACCCCCCACTTCTTGGGTGGGCTTCCTTCCTTGGGGAAAGAAGGCCTCGGCTGGTCCTCATATCTGGCTCATAATAAACTCACCCCAATTTTGATTTATAGATCGGTTATGGATCATTTGTGTCACCAACAACAGGATTCAGTGATGTGCCCATCTCTACCCTCTGCTGACTGCTGGATCTGCACAGCTTTTCACAATCTTCGCCCACTGTGCTCATCTGCAGTTATCGACGATTACTCTCCCATAAGCCTTTTACTCAAAAAACTGGTCCCCTTACTGTCATCTTTACTTTCATGTCTGTATTTTTGCTTTTGTTTTTACTTGATCTGATATATCTTTCCCCAAAACTCCGAAGTTTGGGGCAGGCCCCTCCTCTATGACCTTTCCTCAGCAGTTTGGTCTATACTGACCTATCTTTTTACACACTCAGCTGTTCCCACATCAGGATCATCTGCAGAGCTGGCACCCCAAACGCACAAACCTGACCCGCCCCTGCGAGACCCTGACTTAGTGGGTCTGGAACGGAGCCCGGGCACCTGCATGCTCACAGACCTCTGCTGATGGTTCCGATACACAGACAGGAGTGAGAGTCTCTCTCTGACATACAATGTGCCTCCTGCGCCAGTCAATTAAACATCCGTTCAATGCTTCCTGGGGGCCATTCCCTGGGGGCCTCGGATGCACAGAACACGGCGCATCCTTACTCCCGGGGAGCACAGTGTAGCTGTGGGGGCGTCCCTCAACCAAACGTGATGAGGGCTATGGAGGAGGGGCCAGCGTAGTGTTCTGGGAGCACAGAGTGGTCAACGAGTACCCAAGGGACGGCAGAGGAACAGGGGCAGCTCTTGAGGAAGAGTGGGATGTCGCCTGCTAAATAATCTGGGTATTGTGGTTGTGGTTGCATGTACAGTGTCGGGGATCAGAATTGGCAATCCCAAAATGTGTCTGTTCGGCTTGACTATTTTAAAAACAAAAGACTCAGAAGGAAACTCTGACCTTCTCCGTCACTGCCTAAAAGAATTTAAGACAGAAGGTCTGTCCCAGGAAGGAGCTAGCGTCATAGATAGCTCTGAGTGCGGCAGATAACTCTAGGGAGGGACCTGGCAAGGCCATTTTATCACAGTTCTCTCTCTCTCCCTCCCTCCCTCCCTCTCTCTCTCTCTCTCTCTCGGGTCCCACTGTTTACAGATGGCCCAGCAAACATTTATTGACCAAACATTTGCTTTTTCATCTCCACGTGGATTGCCTTCTTCCTTTGAAGTCCTGAACCACCACCCCCAACATCCTCCTTCGTCTTGAGCTGAGGATGGTATTTAAGGTGGCGGCTTCAGCCATTATGGCCAGTCACTCAGTTTTCCTGGGCTTCTCCCATGTATGCACGTTATTAAACTTCGTTTGATTTTCTCCTGTTATTGTGTCTCGTGTCAATTTAACTCCTAGGCCAGCCAGAAGGACCTAGAGGGTGGAGGAAACCCCCTTCCTCCCCTACAGGAGTACAGGCCTCCATACACTCTGGCGGAAACTGTGGGAAGTCAGAATGGAAATGTGGGTAGAGGTGAGAATATGCAGGCCTTCAAATGCCCTGCCTAAGGGTGTCGCTGTCTTCCTCTGCACAGTGGAGAATAATTTAAGGAAACAGCGTCCACCTTGGCTGTTGTTGTAGTTTTCTAGCATTGATTCTTTTGGTAGAAATCTCTATGAGTATGGCACCCATCATTTTTATTAATAATAGTGTGTCAAGACAATCCACTTTCGGCAAGGACCACAAAATCAGTGACTTCAAATATATAAGAATATTATATTCTCATCTAGTGTTTTTAATCAATAATTCATAATACCCAAGTTTCAAGATATAATTTTCAATGATTCTTAGAGTTCAAGATATATTAATTACATATAGCTTCAATTGCAATGACTACTCAGTCCAGAGTCAGCAGAATAATGGCCACCTGAAATCTATTTTATGTAAGCAGTGGCAAACAGGTGAAAATAATCGATTATCCTGTCTTTTCGCTTTTTAATGTAACTACTAGAAAATTTAAAAATGGGGGGGGGGGCTGGCCCCGTGGCCGAGTGGTTAAGTTCGCGCGCTCTGCTGCAGGCGGCCCAGTGTTTCGTTGGTTCGAATCCTGGGCATGGACATAGCACTGCTCATCAAACCACGCTGAGGCAGCGTCCCACATGCCACAACTAGAAGGACCCACAATGAAGAATATACAACTATGTACTGGGGGGCTTTGGGGATAAAAAGGAAAAAATAAAATCTTAAAAAAAAAATAGCTCTGTGGCTCGACTATATTTTGATTATTCAGTGCTGCTTCAGACTGTAATGATGGCCCCTTTCCAAGGACTGGCACGTGGCTCAGTTCAGCCCAGGGGGACCTGTAAAAGAGATTGATTTTAAACCATTGGAGGAAAGTTTGATAAACTGCAGTAAAAATTAAAATAGTAACAGGCATCATTTAAAGTCAGCGTGTACCACGCATCAAGCACATGTGTTTACATATATGACCTCATCGAATCCGCCCGTGGTCCCTGTGAAGGAGTGTGTCCATTGTTGTGTAACAAATTACTCCAAAAACTCATTGCTTGAAAGAACAGTTATGGGGGCCGGCCTGGTGGCACAGTGGTTAATTTCGCACGTTCTGCTTTTGGCAGCCCAGGTTTCACCAGTTCGGATCCCGGGTGTGGACATGGCACCGCTTGGCACGCCACGCTGAGGCAGGCATCCCACACATAAAGTAGAGGAAGATGGGCACGGATGTTAGCTCAGGGCCAGTCTTCCTCAGCAAAAAGAGGAGGGTTAGCAGCAGATGTTAGCTCAGGGCTAATCTTTCTCAAAAGAAAAAAAAAGAACAGTTATGATGGGACCTAGTTTCTGTGTGTCTGGAATTTGGGAGCGGCTTCCCTGGGGAGTTCTGGCTCAGCATCTCTCAGGAGGTTACCGGCAAGACGAGGGCAAGGGTGCAGTTAACTAAAGCCTTGTCTGGGGCTCGAAGATCTGCTTTCAAGATGACTCATTCCCATGGCTCTGGGCAGGAGGCCCCGGTCTTGCCAGGTGGACCCTTCCATAGGGCCGCTTTTAAATGTGAGACAATGCAGAAGGAAGAGCCTGAGGCTGGCACTGGGGGCGGGGACTTGGAGAGCTGGTACCTGCCTCAGGTGTGGCATATGTGGGAGACTGGTGGAGGCATCCATGCCATCCCGCCTTCCTTGCTGGAAGAGCCCCAGCTTGTATGACAGCCGCCTTCCCCCTGCTCTGGGTGGTGGCTTCAGGACTGGAGCCCTCTCGGAAAGACAAATTCTGATTGGCCAAAGGCCGAGCCAATCGCGATGCTCCCATTCCCTGGGATGGTCATGTGAAGTGGTTCTGGCCAATGACGAGTGAGAGGAAGTCTGCCGGGGGCTGATGGGAAAGATCTTATTTGCTCTTGAAGAGACCTAGGAACAGCTGGTCCCCTTTTATGCCTTGGATGCTGCTGTGGGTCCATGGAAGACACAGAATCTGGCTCTTCAGTGTTATTATCACTGAGCCACTGTGTTAACCAACCCAGAAACGGCCCTATTCTTGGAATCTCTGCTATGTAGGATAATACATGTCGAGTTTTAAACCATTTTGAGTTGCATTATCCATTTTTTGCAGCCAAAAGCATCTAAACTTTTTTTTTTTTTTTTTTGGTGAGGAAGACTGACCCTGAGCTAACATCTTTGCCAATCTTCCACTTTTTGCTTGAGGAAGATTGTCACTGAGCTGACAACTGTGCCCATCTTCCTCTATTTTGTGGGACACCACCACAGCGTGGCTTGATGAGTGGTCTGCAGATCTGAGCCCAGGATATGAACCAGCGAACCCTGGGCTTCCTAAGTGGAGCATGGGAACTTAACCACTATGCCACCGGGCAGCCCCCAAACTGATATTTCAGAGGCTTATTTTCCCATCTGAGCAGAGCCCAGGCTCTTAGGCATTGGATGCGGTGAGGAGCAGGTGGCACACAGGTGGCAAGGAGGAACATCCATGAGAAGCTTTTCAAATATGAAATGGGCATTAAGGGGAAGATGGGGGCCTGGCAGTAAGACTTGAAGACTGGAGCTGGCACCCTTGTAGACTTCCCAACGTTGCAAGAAGACAAAACCAAATGCACGTCTCTGAGAGGTGAGGCAATTGTACAGATGTGGACAGTTCCCAAGATTCAGAGTGGCTGAAAGTCACCTTTAACCTCCAAATGCAACGCAGTTTAAAGTGACAGGTGATTGAGACCAAAAGCCTGGCCCAAGTTCACAGCAATCCTGGAACAGCTCAAACCAAAATTTTTACTTTTCTCTCCTACTTTGTTTCTTTATCTTGGTGGATACAAATCGTTGCAGGCCTCGTGTTCTATATTTATTCATTCCTAGTCCTATTCTTCTGATTTCCTTTTCCATTGTGAGGGTTTGGACCACATTGAAGCTGCTTTGTTGTTCTCCTCTTAGCGCTAAAAAAAAAAAAAAAGTGATTACAAGACTTTGCCTTGAAACTCTAGGCTAACTGCCAGTAACAAATGGGTGACACCTCCCTGTCTCCTCCCATGGCCGCTTCCTTGTGTGTGTGCATCACTGGTGTCACTTCCTTATAAGGACACCAATCCTATTGAATTAGGGCCCCACTCGTAGGACCACATTTAAACTCAATCACCGCTTTAACAGTCATATCTCCAAATGTGGTCACACTGGGAACGAGGGTTTCAACATATGAATGGGGGTGGGGAGGGGCACGGTTCAGTCCATGACACCTGCCAAATCTGGACTAGTTGTCTTAACTAATAATCTGGTGATAAGGTCTACATTGACACTCTCTTATCCTGAAAAGTTCAAAGACTTGTGAGTTTCCCCTGTCACTTCCTTCTCCTCCCACCCTCACAGAGCTAAAAAAAAAACAAAAAACAAAAAACAAAAAAAAAAACCACCATGACTCTTCTAGATCTTTTTATTTAAACAAATAGTGTTGTGTCACTGGACATGAACGTTTTCCCTCCTATTGATACATGGGCTGGAGCTGAAAACAGCAAGGTAAGAAAGTTGCTTTCAGTTTGGAAATGCTACGGTGCTCACGTTTGTGAAGTGTTTCAAGGGTGGGTCAGATGCTATGACGTGCTTGTGCTTCTGATTTGATTTAGCTTTGGATTCACTCGAATTCCGAGAGGCTGAAGGGGACAGACTCATTCCAGGGAAAGACACCTGGGTGCCTGTGACCAGGGAACCAGGCAAAGAAAGGGTTACTGAGCATCTGATAAACAACTAACAAAACTTGTCAAGTGTTTTTCAGGCAAAAAGAATCTATGTATTCTGTTTTGCAGGAATTGCCCCAGTTTTGCAGATGTTGCTGTTTTGCAGAGAAACCACACGTTGGCAGGAAGATCTTCGCAAAATGTTCCAACACCAGGGGACAGCCGGTAGTGTAGTGGTTAAGTTCACATGTTCCACTTCAGCGGCCTGGGGTTCACTGGTTTGGATCCCGGGTGCAGACATGGCACCGCTTGGCACGCCATACTGTGGTAGGCGTCCCACATATAAAGTAGAGGAAGATGGGCACGGATGTTAGCTCAGGGCCAGCCTTCCTCAGCAAAAAGAGGAGGATTGGCAGCAGATGTTAGGTGAGGGCTAATCTTCCTCAAAAAAAAATGTTCTGGCACCAGCCGTCCTAAAGTTACCTTAACTCATTAGCATCCTAACTTCTCCTCCTCTGGAGGGTCCAAACAGTCATTTTTAGGTCATGTGATGTATGTAATAACACATATACATGCTATGCATGTGCCTGAAATGAACACAGTTGTTACACTGTTGTTACAGATAAACCTTTTTTGAAGAAGAAGAAGATTAGCCCTGAGCTAACATCTGCTGCCAATCCTCCTCTTTTTTTTTTTTTTTTTTTTGCTGAGGAAGACTGGCCCTGAGCTAACATCTGTGCCCATCTTCCTCTACTTTATATGTGGGATGCCTAACACAGCATGGCTTGCTAAGCGGTGCCATATCCGCACCTGGGATCTGAACCAGCGAACTCTGGGCCGCTGAAGCAGAACGTGTGCACTTATCCACTGTGCCACTGGACCGGCCCCACAGATAAACCTTTTATCTTCTGCTCTCTTGTGTATCAAGTCTCCACCAGCACTGAGCTCAGGGAGACGCTGCTTTAGGAGCAGGCTCCAGGCTTCTCCGCTGCTCATGCAAGCAAGAAACTTTTTCTTCACCTCCTACTGCCTTGGTTGTTTGCTTTTCAGCTCTGCACTCACCAAAAGACGAACCCACTGAGTTTGGTTACATGCCCTCTGGTGCAAAAGCAAAAGGAAGCTGACTCCATCAGGCCCCCTGAAGCTGCAGAACCACCACGGAAAATGTGTGGAATCAAAAAGCTGCTACCACTGGAGTTGTTGGCTCCAGAACCATACCGTGCTTGCTGGATTCACACAGATAAAGGTCCCCCAAAACACAAAAAGCCAGTCACTGGTGGTGCCTCAGAAAAAAAACACCAGCATCTCTGTGACTGTGCACGCCAAAATAAATGGCAGAAGCATTATAAGCACAGCCTCCATTTCACTTCCACGTTGCAAATCGCGTGAATGCCAGATTGGCAGAACCCTAGCTCCAAGGAAGGTGAGGAAGTGTGGCTTTAGTTTTCTAGCCTCTGCAGTAAGCAGAAGGCACGTCAGAAGGAGGGAAGTCTCAGATGGTGAGCGAATGAATCCACAATATAAAACCCCTGGGACGTTTTCTCTTCAGTTTCCTGCATCCAGGGGGAAACCCACATCTGGTCTTTCCCCTGTGTGGTAGGGCTTGCCTTGCAGAAGAAGGTCCATATAACCTCAGGTTCCTTGGCACCTATTTTCCGACCAGCAACCAGACGGAGATTTAAGATCTCAGTGAATAACACCCTTTGTCCTGAACTGAAGGCAGAACCAAATGACAGAGAGAGAGACTCAGGAATAAGAGAGAGAGAGGGCAACAGGTCGGCTTTATCACCTGAAGAATAAGCAATCTCAGGGAACGTGGCTGAGCTGTGTGGTCCGGTGGGTTTGCCATCACCTCTCCCCCCAAATTAAACAGCTGAGCTTAGCAAATAAATTTGGCTGCCTGTAACAGATTCAAAATAACAATAGCTTAAATTGTATAGAAATGTGTTTCTCTCTCTTGCAACAGTCCAAGTTGGTGCGCAGCTCTGCTCTGGGAGGGTGTCAGGAGCCTGGGCTCTTCCATCGCATTGTGGGCCATTTCTATGGTGTTGCACTTGTCCCCACAGCCCAAGATGCCACCCCACCATGTCCCCACTCTAGCCTGAGGGAAGGGAAAACAAGAAAAGGAGGCCCGTTTCCTTTAAAGGCATGACCTCCAAACTGCACTTCTGCTCACATCCCATTGACGAGAACCTGGACACGTGACCACACTTGCTGCAAAGGAGGCTGGGAAATGTAGTCTTTATTCCGTGCAACCATGTGTCCAGCTAAAACTTCTTCAACTATGAAAGAAGGGACTACTAGAGGGGACAGGGGTGCCACTAGCTTCTCTTCCGTATAAACTTACCTCCAGTAGGCCCTTTATCACATGGCAGGAGGGGTCAGACCAAAATGTACGCTTTCCGGAGACAGGCAGATCCAAAAAGAGGGAGAGGCTCTGAGCCATGCAAGCTCAGTTTCGTCTCTCAGAAGCATCAATCTCATAATAGGGAGGTGGGGACAAAAGCCATCAAGGTTTTACCCCAACTCCAGATTTCTAACGGAGGTGCCACTGGCATTTGAAGTGAAAAGAGATGTGACCAGAAACCAGGCAAGGAAAGGGTTAATGAAAATCTGATCCATAAGTAAATGTAGTCTGTCAAATGTTTTTCCAGACAAGGAGGAAACTGAACGTCCTGTTTCTCAGAAGAGCATGTCCTCATTTTTGTAGATGTTGCCATCCTACCGTGAAACTGACACACTTGCAGCAGGAGCCCTGCAAATTGCTCCAGCTCTGAATGGCATGTTGCATGGAACCTGTTACATAACAGCCTGCCCACTGCACCCTGATCAGGCCCAGTTGTTACACAGTTGCAACCAATCCTCTGCGCTCTGGTTTATAAAACCTCCACCTGCACTAAGCTTGTGGGGGTGGGGCACTGCTTTAGGAGCCATCCCCGCATTCTCCATGGCTTCTGCAAGCAATAAAACTTTTTTTTCCAAGCAAAGCTTTTTTTTTTTTTTTTTTTTTTTAAGGATTGGCACCAGGGCTAACAACTGTTGCCAATCTTTTTTTTTCCTGCTTTATTTCCCAAACCCCCTCCACCCCGGTACATAGTTGTATATCTTAGTTGCAGGTCCTTCAGTTGTGGGATGTGGGACACCGTCTCAACGTGGCCTGACGAGCGGTGTCATGTCTGTGCCCAGGATCCGAACCCTGGACCGCTGCAGCGGAGCACGTGAACTTAACCACTCGGCCATGGAGCCGGGCCCCAAAACTTTTTTCTTCACACACATCAACCTTGGTTGTGCTTTTCGGTTCTGCACTCACCAAGAGGCAGACCCATGGAGTCTGGTTACAAAGTCTCTGTTGTATGGGACAGTCTCACCGATTATTAAAGCATGTTTAACCCAGTAAATGTCAGTACTGTTCCATCCTCAGGCATTGTGACAACCAAAATGTAGGCAGATATTTCCAACCCCCCTGAAAGGGGCTGGGGATGCTTCTCCAGGACAACAGGGACATCCTTCCACGGAAATGTGAAATATGCGAGATAAGACTTCTCCCATCCGAACTTAGCCCCTGGTGGCACAGGAAGTCCTTTTGGCCTTTACGCAGATTTTTACAATTCGGCTTTGTCCAGGGCCGCCCAGCACTGGCTACTTGTCCTGTTATTAATAAAATGATGTTTTTACTGACCGCCTCCAATACACCATCAGCCTACACACATGCACACACACACACACGGCAGGAGAAATGAATGATGCTGCTGGGACACAAGAAGCCAGGAAAACAGGACCTGACCTTATCCTCCAGGAAATTAATTGTCTGAGGATGGGAGGAAGGAAGTGAGGCTGGCTTGGGGTGAATGCGACTTATGTACGTGTGACCTTGGACGATTTCTCTGTTTCTGCATGTGAAAAAATGGAAACAATAATATCTACCCCCTAGAGATGTTAGAAAGCCCAAATGGGACAGTGTCAAGATGGTGGCATAGATGGACTCTGAACTCACCTCCTCCCATGGACACAACAAATTTACAATACTCTTGGAATGATTACCCCTGAGAGAGAACTGAAAATTTGGAAGAAAAAAAAAAAGAACCCCACAACCAGGGACACTGCTGACAGAGAAGGAAGAGGCAGAAATTCCTTTCTGGAAAGAAAAAAGTCACTTTTGAGCTGCGGCACTTAATGGCCAGCTGGGAGCAATCCTAAGGCACACAGCCTTCCCTGGAGGAGTGGGGCATCTGAGCAGGGGAGCATTACCACCATAAGCTGCTTTTGGACTCAGCACAACCGAGACGAGTGTCATAATAGCTGGTTTTGCTGGCTGTTAACAACAATGGGGAATACCCCCAGAAAAGCTATCAGACATACAGGAAAGGGAAAGCCTGCTCTTAAAGGGCCCATGTGCAAATTGACCCATTTGGGCAAGCAACCTAAAATCACCAGAAAGAAAGGTGCACAGTCCTTTGGTGAAAAGAGACTCACTTGATAGGCTCTGGGCGCATCCTGGTGAGAGGTGAGACCTCCACAGGGACTGACACATTGGTGGCAGCTATTGCTGTGACCTAGTATGGGCATGCTGACATGGATGCTGGAAGACGCCATTGGAGTTCTTCCCCTGACCTGTTAGCCTGGGTCTGCCCCACCGACTAGAGCACCAATTTAATCCAGTTCAGCCAGGGAAGGCAGCCCACCACTGGCCCCATGCAAGAGAAAGCCCTTGGGCAACTTCTAGGCCTGCATGGGGAGGAGGGGTGGTGCCTGGAACCTCACAGCTGGACGAGTGGGTCCACCTCTGTGGGGCAGGGTGTATGCAAGGAGTGAGCGCACATTGGCAGACTGTGTGAGGCCTCTACAGTGGGGTGACTGGGCCCACTTCAGTGGATCAGGGCGTGTGCCTTGGACAGGACTGTGTTGACAGTGCGTGTGGACCTGTGTGCCGTGGGGCTTGTCAGCTGCAGAAGACTTGTGCTTCTTAAACAGCCACATGGGGGATCGGCCCAGCCTTCCAAACCCTGAAACAATTAGGTGCTCCCATGCCTGTAGCCGGCCCCACTCAGCAGCAAGCCTGAGAGAGCTGACAACAGCCTTGCACACTGGAGGCCTACAGCCACTGTAAGCTGCTGAGCTTAGCAACCAGCCACACTGGGGGCCAACTCACTTAACAGAAAAACTGCAACAAGAATGTACTATTGGACCTTGAGGCCAACTGTGCTGGGGCCCCCCAAACCTGATAAACTGTCTGAAGGGTCCCTGGCTGCTACATGCAGCTGAGCACTACAACCAGCCAGTCAGAGGGACAGCCTAGCCTCCCTGGGCACCTGCAGCAGGAGCAACCCTGCCACAACAGAAGGACACATGTAGTCCACACAGGGGTCACTCCTGGAACATTTGAAACTGGTGATGAGAGGGAAGCACATTGCTGGACCTCATAAGACATCTCTTACATAAAACCACCTCTCCAAGATCAGGATATATAGCTCATCTACCTAATACATAGATATAAGCACAGAGAAAAAGGCAAAACGAAGAGGCAAAGGAATATGTTCCAAATAAGGGAAGATGACAAAACCACAGAAAAAGAACTAAACAAAACAGAAATAAACAATCTACCTAACAAGGAGTACAAACTAATAGTCATAAGGATGCTCACAGATCTTGGGAGAAGAACAGATGAATTCAGTGAGAACTTCAACAAAGAACTGGAAAATATAAAAAAGAACCAATCAGAAATGAAGGATACAATACTGGAAATGAAAAATTCACTACAGGGGCTCAATACCAGAGTAGATGATACAGAAGAACAGATCAGTGAGCTGGATAAAAGACTAGAGGAAATCACCCAAGCTGAACAAACAAAAGAAAAAAGAGTTAAAAATAATGAGGACAGTCTAAGGAACCTCTGGGGCAACATCAAACACTCTAACATCTGTATTATAGATGTCCCGGAAGGAGAAGAGAGAGACAAAGGGGCAGAGAATCTATTTGAAGAAATAACAGCTGAAAACTTTCCTAACCTAAGGAAGAAAACAGACATTCAGGTACAGGAATCACAGAGAGCACCAAACAAGATAAACCCCAAGAGGCCCACACCGAGACACATTATAATTAAAATGTCCAAAATTAAAGATAAAGACAGAATCCTAAAAGCTGAAAGAGAAAGGCAACAAGTGACATACAAAAGATACCCCATAAGGCTATCGGCTGACTTCTCAGCAGAAACCTTACAGGATAGAAGGGAATGGAATGATATATTTAAAGTGCTGAAAGGAGAAAATCTACAGCCAGGAATACTCTACCTGGCAAGGTTGTCATTCAGAATGGAAGGAGAGAGAAAAAGCTTCCCAGACAAGCAAAAACTAAAGGAGTTTATCACCAAGAAATGCCAAGGGACTTATTTAAGTGAAAAAGAGAAGACCACAAATAGAAATAAGAAAATTATCCCCAAAAAAAGGAATAGAATCACTGGTAAAGACAAATATACAGTAAAGGTAGCAGATCAACCACCTGGGAAGCTAATATGAAGGTCAAAAGACAAAAGTACTAAAATTACTTATTTCCATGATAAGAGGGTAATGGATACAAACATACAAAAAGAGGTTAGATATGATGTCAAAAACATAAAACGTGGGAGGAGAGGTGTGAAAGAGTAGAGCTTTTAGCAAGAGGTCAAACTAAAGAGACCATCAATTTAATATAGATTCTGATATACGTAGGTTATTATATATGAACCACATGGTAACAAAACACCAGAAACCAATAATAAATTCACAAAATAGTAAGAGAAAGGAACCCAACCATAATACTAAAGAAAACCATTAATCCGCAGGGGAAAAGAGCAAGAAGAAAGGAACAGAGAAGAATTACTAAAACACCCCGAAAGAAAGTAACAAAATGGCAGTAAGTATGTACTTATCGATAGCTACTTCAAATGTCAATGGACTAAATGCTCCAAGCAAAAGGCATAGGGTGGCTGATTGGATAAAAAAACAAGAACCATATCTATGCTGCATACAAGGGACACTTCAGACCTAAAGACACTCTCAAACTGAAAGTGAAAGGATGGAAAAAGATACTCCACGCAAATGGCAATGAAAAGAAAGCGGGGGTAGCAATACTTATATCAGACAAAATAGACTTTAAAACCAAAACTGTAACAAGAGACAAAGAAGGGCACTACATAATGATAAAGGGAACAATCCAACAAGAAAATATAACACTTGCAAATATCTGTGCACCCAACATAGGAGCACCTAAATATATAAAGGAATTATTAACAGACACAAAAGGAGAAATAGACAGTAACACAATAATAGTAGGGGACTTTAACACTCCACTTACACCAATGGATAGATCATCCAAACAGAAGATCAATAAGGAAACATTTGACCAGGTGGACTTAGTTGATATATACAGTACATTCCACCCAAAAACCGCAGAATACACATTCTTTTCAGACACACATGGAACATTCTCCAGGATTGATCACATATTAGGCCACAAAACAAGTCTCAATAAATTTAAGAAGATTGAACTAACGCCATGCATCTTTCCTGAGCACAAAGGTATGAAACTAGGAATCGACTACAGGAAGAAAACCAGAAAAGCCACAAAAATGTGGAGATTAAACAATATGGTACTGAACAACGATTGGGTCAATGAAGAAATTAAAGGAGAAATCAAAAAATACCTGGAGACAAATGAAAATGAAAATATGACATGACAATATTTATGGGATACAGCAAAAGTGGTTCTAAGAGAGAAGTTTATAGCAATTCAGGCCTACCTCAACAAACAAGAAAAATCTCAAATAAATGATCTAACAGTGCAGCTAAAGGAACTGGAAAAATAAGAACAAACAAAGCCCCAAAACAGTAGAAGGAAGGAAACAATAAAAACCAGAGCAGAAATAAATGAAATAGAGACTAAAAAAAAAATTGAAAAAAATCAATGAAACTAAGAGCTGGTTCTTTGAAAAGATAAACAAAACTGACAAACATTTAGCTAGATTCACCAAGAAAAAAGGAGAGAAGGCTCAAATAAATAAAATCAGAAATGAAAGAGGATAAATTACACAGACACCTCAGAAATAAAAAAGATTACAAGAGAATACTATGAAAAGCTCTATGCCAACAAATTGGATAATCTAGAAGAAATGGATAAATTCTTAGAATCATACAACCTTCCAAAACTAAATCAAGAAGTAGAGAATTTGAGTAGACCGATCACCAGTAAGGAGATCGAAACAGCAATCAAAAACCTCCCCAAAAATAAAAGTCCAGGACCAGATGGCTTCCCTGGTGAATTCTACCAAACATTCAAAGACTTAATACCTGTCCTTCTCAAACTCTTCTGAAAAATTGAAGAGGAGGGGAGGCTTCCTAACTCCTTCTATGAAGCCAACATTATCCTGATACCAAAACCAGACAAGGACAACACAAAAAGAAAATTACAGGCCAATATCACTGATGAACATCGATGCAAAAATCCTCAACAAAATACTAGCAAATCGAATACAACAATACATTAAAAAGATCATACACCATGATCAAGTGGGTTTCATTCCGGGGACACAGGGATGGTTCAACATCCACAAATCTATCAATGTGATACACCACATTAACAAAATGAAGAATAAAAATCACATGATCATCTCAACACATGCAGAGAAAGCATTTGACAAGATACAGCATCCATTAATGACAAAAACTCTCAACAGAATGGGTGTAGAAGGAAAACACCTCAACATAATCAAGGCCATATATGACAAACTCACAGCTAATGTCATTCTCAATGGAGAAAAACTGAAAGCTATCCCTCTAAGAACAGGAACCAGACAAGGATGCCCACTGTCACCACTCTTATTTAACATAGTATTGGAAGTCCTAGCCAGAGCAATCAGGCAAGAAAAAGAAATAAAAGGGATCCACATTGGAAAGTAAGAAGTGAAACTGTCGCTATTTGCAGATGATATGATTTTATATATAGAAAACCCTAAAGAATCCACCAAAAAACTTTTAGAAATAATAAATGTATACAATGAAGTCACAGGATACAAAATCAACAGAGAGAAATCAGTTGCATTTCCATACAGTAACAATGAAGTAGCAGAAAGAGAAATTACGAATACAATCCCATTTACAATTGCAACAAAAAGAATAAAATATCTAGGAATAAACTTAACCAAGAGGTGAAAGATCTGTACACTGGAAACTACAAAATATTGCTGAAAGAAATGGAAGACACAAAGAAATGGAAAGCTATTCCGTGCTCCTGGACTGGAAGAATTAAATAGTTAAAACATCCATAATTCCTAAAGCAGTCCACAGATTCAATGCAATCCCTATCAAAGTTCCAATGACATTTTTCACAGAAATAGAACAAGGAATTCTAAAATTTCTATAGAACAACAAAAGACCCTGAATAGCTGAAGGAATCCTGAGAAAAAAGTACAAAGTGCAGGGATCAGACTCCCAGATTTCAAAATATACTACAAAGCCATAGTAATTAAAACAGCATGGTACTGGCACAAAAACAGACACACAGATCAATGGAACAGAATCAAGAGCCCAGAAATAAACCCACACATCTACGCACAGCTAATTTTTGACAAGGGAGCCAAGGACATACAATGGAGAAAGGAAATTCTCCTCAATAAATGGTGTTGGGAAAACTGGACAGCCACATGCAAAAGGATGCAAGTAGACCATTATCTTACAGCATACACAAAAGTTAACTCTAAATGGATCAAAGACAGAATGTGAAGACCTGAAACCATGAAACTTCCAGAATAAAACATAGGCAGTACACTCCTTGATATTGGTCTTAGCAGCATATTTTCAAGTCTCATGACTGACCAGGCAAGGGAAACAATAGAAAAAATAAACAAATGGGACTACATCAAACTAAAAAGCTTCTGCACAGCAAAGGAAACCATCAACAAAACGAAAAGACAACCTAACAATTGGGGGAAGATATTTGCAAACCATATATCTGATAAGAGATTAATACCTAAAATATAGAAAGAACTCATACATCTCAACAACAAAACAACTAACAACCCAATAAAAAAATGGGCAGAAGATCTGAACAGAGATTTCTCCAAAGAAGATATACAGATGGCCAACAGGCATATGAAAAGATGCTCAACATCATTAGCTATCAGGGAAATGCAAATCAAAACTATAATGAGATATCACCTCACTCTGGTCAGAATGGCTATAATTAACAAGACAGGAAACAACAAATGTTGGAGAGGATGTGGAGAGAAGGGAACCCTTGTACACTGCTGGTGGGAGTGCAAACCGGTGCAGCCACTGTGGAAAGCTGTGGAGTATCCCCAGAAAATTAAGAATAGAGCTGCCATATGATTCAGCTATTTCACTGCTGTGTATTTATCCAAAGAACTTGATAATGCAAAGGCATAAAGATACCTGCACCCCTATGTTCGTCGCAGTATTATTCACAATAGCCAAGACCAAGAAGCACCCTAGGTGCCCATCAAGGGACGAATGGATAAAGAAGATGTGGTATTTATACACAATGGAATGCTGCTCAGCCATGAGAAAGAATGAAATCTGGCCATTTGTGACAACGCGGATGGACCTTGAGGGTATTTTGCTGAGTGAAATAAGTCAGAGGGAGAAAGTCAAATACCATATGATCTCACTCATAAGTAGAAGATAAAAACAACGACAAACAGACAAATAGCAATGGAGTTTGGATTGGTGGTTCCTAGAGGGGAGGGGGGAGGGAGGAGGGAAAAAGGGGTGATTAGGAACACATGTGTGGTGATGCATAGTAATTAGCCTTTGCGTGGTGAACATGATGTAATCTACACAGAATTCCAAATATAATGATGTACACCTTAAATTTATATAACGTTATAAAACAATGTTGCCACAATTTAAAAAAACAAGAAAAAAAAACTACAAAAAGGAAAGCCCAAATGACTTTAAAAGGTTGTTGCATGTAATGCTTAAGACCACAGACTCCAGAGCCCGGTGCCTGGGTCTGCCCAGCCATTCACGAGCTGTGTGGCCTCAGATAAGTCACTTACCCTCTCTGTGCCTCGTTTTCCTCCTCTGGAATAGGAGAATAGCAGCATCTGCTTCACACAGCTGTTGAGGGATAAATTAGCTAATATACGCAAAGTGTTTAGAGCAGTCCCCACTCAGAGTCGAGGTCTCTGTAAATGCCAACAATCGTCACGACTATTTCTTCCAAGTGGGACTCACATTGGTTTGTTTTTAATGAAACTCTAGACTTTATTCAAATTTCACCAATTTTTCCACTAATTTCCTTCTGTTCCAGGATCCCTTCCAGGATGCCACGTTGCATTTAGTTGTCATGTGTCCTGAGTCTCCTTGGTGACAATTTCTTGGTGAGAAACTTGTGTTTCATGGCTGGGACAATTTTGAGGAATACTGGTCAGGTATTTGGTAGAACGTTTCTCCGTTTGGGTTTTGTTCTAGTTTTTCTCATCTTTAGATTGGGCTTCTGGGTTTTGAGGGGAAAAATACCACAGAGATGAGGTGCCTGCTTGTCACATGATCTCAGGGGCTACATACTACCCACAGGACGTCACTAGCGATGTTAAACTTCCTCAGTTGGTTAAGTTTTCTGAGCCAAATGAAAGAGAAGTGACTCCTTAGATGTCACATGGGCCATTGGCTTGCTTTCTTCCTCCTTAAGCAGTCCGTCCCTTCCCCAGTGTCCATGCACTCAATGAAGGTTGTTAGGATTTCCGCGTCCGTGACTTACGTCTGTCTTGGAGTATAAGCAAGGGTTAATTTCATCTTCATCCTACCTCGGTCGGACTGTGAAGGCGAGCTGTGGACACACTTGCTCCTGTTCCTGTCCTCCCTCTCATTTTTTTAAATAATTTAAAAATTGTTTAATTGTGGTTAAAAAAACTCATGACATAAAATTGACCATTTTAACCATTTTTAAGGCACAATCCAGTTGTGTTTAGTATCTTCACACTGTTTTGCAACAGACTGGGGCTCATGTCCTTTTGGTGACAGAAACAAAAATTTTTGCAGTTACGTGGACAGAAAGTTCTTTTTTTTTTTTTTTTTTGCTGCAGAAGATTGGCCCTGAGCTAACATCTGTGCCAATCTTCCTCTATTTTGTATGTGGGTCACTGCCACAGCATGGTGGCCAACCAGTGGTGTAGGCCCACACCCAGGAACTGAACCCAGGCCATCGAAGTGGAGCATGCTGAACTTAACCACTAGGACACCAGGGCTGACCCTGGATATTCATTTTTCTCATTGTGTTTTTATTTTCATCCTTATTGATATAATTAGCATATTGGTATACAATTTCGTGGATGTTATTATTTAAAAACCGAGTTGAGCTTATCTTAGATGAGTCGTTTTAAGGAAAAATATTGAGTAAGTAAATAAAAGTGTAGGTGGAGTGTGCATACGGATGGAATTATGATGTGGTACAAGAAAGTCTGAGATTTGGGGACATACCAACCTGCTACATCCTCCTCCTCCCCCAGGACTCCGTTTAACCATCTCTTCCCCACGGGGCTTCTTTCCCCTCTGTCCTCAGTCTAGGCTAGCTTGCAAGTCATAGGCTCGGAATGTTTTTCACCGTTCCTTTCCATCAAAGTTCTCTGGGAGGCAAGTAACTGAATACCAAATCAAACTGGTTTGGGAAAAACAAAATACAGGCTCACCTAACACAGAATTTGAAGGACTAGAGCCCACTTCAGGCACAGCTGAATCTAGGTGTGTGAATGATGTCATCAGAAATCTCTGTCCATCGACTGGCTATACTTTCCTATGTGTTGGTGTCATTCTTAGGCAGCCTCTCGGCTCATGGTAGAAACAGGGCCCCCAGCAGCTTCACACTCAGATCCTCTCAGTTTAGCAAGCCCAGTGGAAAGGAGATGCTTTATTCCCTAGGGCCTGCTTTGGGTCACAGTGCCAGCTCTGGAGCAATCACTGGGACGTAAGGTTGAAATGCTCGGATTGGCCAGGCTTGGGTCACATGTTCAGCCCTCACCCAATCACTGTGGTTGGAGGATGAAGTGCTCTGATTGGCCAGCCCTGGGCCCCTCCCACTGCCCGGGGACCAGGAGGAGGCCGGTTTCTCAAAGGGGACCCCAGATGCTGGTACCCAAAGGAAAGAGAGGGAATGATGCTGGACGAGCAGACACCACAGGGTTCCCGTCAACACGATGGTTGTCACTCGAGTCGCAAATATTGCTTATCACCCATCGGTGGTCCCTTGGCCTGGCGAATCCCCCTAGCAGCGGCCTTCAGAAAAATCATAAAAGAGGCAGTATGGCTAACGTTAATAAAGTCACAATGGGTCACTCGATAAGGACTATTTTTAGACACTCATGGGTGACACTTTGCCCCAGGGTGGAACCTGGACCTCCCTGGGAGGGAAAAGTGTGAGCTTCTGAGTCAGACAGATCTGAGTTCAAGTCCCAACGCTTCCATTATACTCATTCACTTATTCATTCATTCACTAAAAAAACATTTATTGAGTCCCTGTGACGTGCAAGGCACAGTTCTAATCACTGGGACACGGTCCTACCCTCCTGGATCTGACATTCTAGTTAGGGAGGTGGGCGTGGGGGAGGCGAGGCCGATAATAAACAAGTGGACAAAGAAATAACTTCAGATAGTAGGAAATATTGTAAAGAAAACAAAACCGTGTGACATGCTAGCAAGGAGCTGGGGCCTGACATGTAGCAGGCATTAGGGAAGACCTTTTAGAGGAGGTGATATGTCACTTGAGACGGGAATAATGAAACGCAGTCAGCCATGAGATGACTTGTGTAAGGTTCTAAGAAGAGGGAGCAGCAAGTGCAAAGGCCCTGAGGTGGCTCCCTCCAAGAACTAACAAAAGCCACTGTGAATAGCCAGGTGAATCCAAAATTCAGGAGACAGTATGAGTAAGACCCTGAGAAAGGGCTTCTGAGCATGCGCCCAGGACACCCTGGATCTCTGTAATAATAATTAGCATTATTCTAACAGCTACCGCCATTCATGGAGCGCCTCCTATATGCAAGGCCCTGTGCTGGGCACTTCCTGTCCAGAGGCCTCTCTGACTCTGCAGGAGGCGCTGTTATTAACATGCCCCTTTTACAGAGGAGAAAAACTCAGGCTCTGAGCTGGTAGTCAGGGAGTCTGGAGGAAAGTGAGGAAGCCAGCACGAGGCCCCGCCACCTCCTGCCCGATAACCTTCGGCCATTCCTTGCCCCCAACGTGGGGTGACAGAGGCCAGACAATTCTGCTCCCCACCATCTTCTTCATTCTTCCGGTGTGGGGGCGCCGGGAGAGGAGCAGAGAGGGAAGAGAGCAAAACCCCGAGCCCCTTCTCCAGGAACCCAGATCCCGCCGGCTCCCCACCCACCACTACCACCAACCCGTGGGAGAGAAGAGGGCAGGTCTGGGGGTGACTTCCCAGCCCGCCACCGCTGGAGTCGGGGCCAGGCTGGGGGTGGGGTGGGGCCAGGCCTGGGCGGGGCCAGGCCTGGGGGGCGGGGGCCAGGCGGGGTGGGCGTGGCCAGGGCAGGGGTGGGCGGGGCCAGGGCAGGGGTGGGCGGGGCCAAGCCTACGTGCTTGTCAGTGCTCGTCTAGAAGACCCCCCCTCCTCACAGAGCGAGCTCCCATGCGCATCCCCTGGACGCACCTTGGCGTGAGGACCCGCTCCGGCCACAGCCCTGCCTGGCATAGGCTGCTCCTACCAGGTGCGTGAGAGCCAGGGGCTTCACCCACCGGTTGGGGACAAGGAGAGGACACAGCCGGGGAGAGTCTGTATCTAGGGCCCCCCACTCAGAGCCCTGACTCTGGTCAGTATGGAGCTCATGCAGCACAGGCACCCGATGTCCGGGAGCTCTTGGCATCCCGAAGACGCTCTGCTGTTGACCCTTTTACAAAGAAGGAAGGGGAGGCGCAGAGGAGGGCGGGGTCACCTGCCCGAGATCGTGGGGACCACAAGGGCAGAATCAGAATTCAGGACCCCAGCGGAGCTTCCACAAGAGCACCCTGTCTCACCCCAGCTATGCACACCTAAGAAAAATATAAATCATCATCATAATAATGAATAATAACAACAATCCTAATTTTTTTTAGAAAAGGTCATTGCGACTTCCGCAAGCCAGTCTGTTCTAAGTGCTTTCACGTAGCAACATTTCCTCTTTACCCTATGAGACAAGGGCTATAAGATCCCCATTTCTCAGAGGGGGAAACTGAGGCACAGAGAGGTTATGTGCCCTCCACAGGCCACACAGCTTGGAAGCGGCAGAATGAGAATTTGAACCCAGGTGGTCTGGCTACTGAGACCACACACATCTGCTTCTCTGAGAGTAAATGAATTGCCTCCTTTTCCAGGTCTTAAAAAATCCAGTTCTCTGTGATTTCAAAACCTCCAGCTCCACCCAGTTTCAAGCTTTGCCTCAACGCCAGCTCAAGCCTGGGTCAGAGTGCAGTGAGGCCATGTTGGGGCACGTGGGCCTCGTCCCTATTTCTCTCTTTGGATCCTTTCTCCCCGCCCAGAGCTGTGGTCCGCAGGAAGGCAAGGAAGCCGGCAGGACAATATCTCCTTGGCTCCTATAGTTGTAAGGTGGGGACAAGGCCTTCCGTGTGGCTGAGGCCCAGTTGCTGCATCTTTCTGGGTGGGGTGATTCTTTGGGGACCCCTGTCACTGGAGAGTGTATTCCCGAAGCTTCCATGAAGTGAGCCCACTGAAGACTCACCCGCCATCTCCCGGCCCCTCCAGCCTCTTTGCACCCAGAAAGCCCTCTCCCAGGAGCCTCTTCTCCAGGACGGCCTCCAGCTGGCTCCCTTCAGAGGCATCCCCCACTGGCTCATGGGAAACACATGCACATCTTTGTCGTCCCACCAGACCCTGGAGGTGTACGGGCCTCTTCCCTCCATCCCTCACCTGGGGACTTACCGGTCTAAGTTCCCATGGACTCCCTTGGAGCCTCCCACACTTGGCCTGCGGAGGAGGAAAGCTCGGCCCTCCCCCCCCTCCCCAGGGCACTCACGGTTCATTCTCGACCGGAGGGCCCATTCTTCTTCTGAAGTCCTACCTCCACCCGTCCGCCGGGCTGTCTCTCAGCCTGGAGCTTGTGCAGCCTCTGAAACCAGAGCCCCCAGTGTGCAAAGTCCTGCTCCATCGCTTCCCAGCTGTGTGTCCTTGAAAAGTCACACCCCCCCGTCTCTGTGCCTCGGTGTCCTTATCCGCAAAGCAGGGTCACAGGAGAACCAACACATAGGGTGGTTGTGAGGATGAGGTGAGGAAATCCACTAGCTTTTTCGAGCTTTTTCCGTCATGACCCACAGTGAGAAACGCATTCCACGTCGTGAGCCAGCGTGTCACACACGCGCCACGAGGAACCGAGGGACGGATGTCGTGAGAGAGCAGTTGTTGCTCTGAGGGAGGCGTTCTGATGTTTTCTATCACATTTCATTTCGTGTGTAAATGCTGATTACAACCTTCTAAATGGTTTCGCCAAGCGCGGGTCTCACTCAGTCTAAAAGCTTTGAGTTAATGTGTGTTCAGCATGGTCCTTGGCTCGTAGGAAGAGGGCAATCCAGGTGGCTGTTACGTTGCCTCTTGTTTCTACACCTGGTCCGCTCTTGCTCCTCCTGAAGCTTAGCTCAGGCACCGCCACCTCCAGGAAGCCTTCCGTGAGCTCTCTGGTTGGGCTAAAGTTCTTTTCGCTTATATTGCACCGAAATCGGAAATCCGCTTGGCATGGAGGTTCCCGGGCCCGATGTCAGATTTTGCAAGTTCAACTTCCCACCCTGTCTGCCTCTGACCACAAGGCCTGGCCCCGAGAAACCCCAGGCCTCAGAGTCTTTCACCCGAAAGAAACCTGGAAAGAGAAGCATGGTGGGGGTGTGTCTGCCCCGTCTCGGTAAAGAGCGATTCCCGAAGCCGGTGACTCGGCCCCAAGCTTTGGAGGCCCCCTGATGCCTCCCTTTCTCTCCCTGCCACGTCCAATCCATCAGCAAATCCTGTGGGCTCTGCTTTCAGAATAATCCAGAATCCAGCCGCTCCTCCCAGCTCCTCGGCCTCACCCTGGTCCAGCCGAGGGCGGGGGCTCTGGGGGCTTTATATACAGGCCCAGGTCAGTCGTTGTGGGGGGCTGTCCTTGAGTGTCCCCACCCTCCGGCGCTCTGGCCTGCACCTCCAAGGGCAGAGGAGCCAGTGAAGGCCCTTGGACAACAGATGCTGGCAGCTGGAAGTGGTGAGGATGAGGGGCTGGGGTGGGCGCACCCACCGTGTCTACACCCGGTGTCTGAGCAGCACCGGGTCCACACCAGGCGTGCCACACACATCTGTTGGTGAGTGAATGAATGAAGGAGTGAACGAATGAATGCCTCTGTGGTGGACGGAAGTGCTCAGCCTCTCTGAGTGGTCTCCATCCGTGTGGTCTTGCTCCCTGCTCGCACAGCCAGCTCTCACTGGATGCTGCTGCTGACACTCCTGGGGACAATCCAGCGCCTCGTCCAGAGTGGCCTCAACCACTCGGGGTCCTGTCATAGGTGGTTTCGATCAACCCCAGCCCTGCGCTGCACTGGACCCTCAACGGGGAGCCCCGTGGGACCAGGGACAAGCTGATCATCCGGGAGTTGTCCTGGGAGCGCCTGGACCCCTGGGTGTGCACGACCAGGAAGAGCCAGGGACAGTATTTCTCTGAGCCTGTGACCATCTCGCTGCCATGTGAGCCCCACGGCCCCCCACCCCAGACCCCTGCACCCTTGCCGGTCAGAGGCCGGCTTTCCTGGTTCCTTGGAGCCACCTTCTATGAGCAGTGCCCTCTGAGACCTTTCAGAGCCAAGATGCCATCCCGTTCTTCCATCCACATGCAGAGTGGGGATTCTAACCCATTTTACACCTGAGAGGCTGCAGCTCAAAGAGATGAACTCGAAAGCTCAGCTCAGCATCTGGAGCCAGCTGCCTGGGCCCCGGCTCCAACCGGGGGCTGACTGTGTGACCTCGGCTAGCATCTCTGCCTCTCTGAGTCTCAGCACGTGCCTGCAAAAAAGTGCAGGTCATGATATAACCAGCAGTTCTGAGCGTGGGCTTTGGAATTTGAATTCTGGCTCCACTACTTCCTGGCTGTGTGACTTTGGCCCAGTGCCTTGACTTCTCTGTGCCTCAGTTTCCTCCTTTATAAAATTAGGAAAATAATAGTGCCCACCCCAAAGTGTAGTTGTGAGCATTCAATGAGATATAAGCAGGTGGGCAGCTCACAATAATAGCACTACTGAACCCAAGCGAGTGCTGGACAAACACAAGCCAGCATCATTGATTCGATTGGCATTATCCATATTATTATTAATTTTGTGACGATTACTGCTATCGGCTACAAACATAGGTTCCTTATCTGCCACACAAGAGGGGCCAAATAAAAACTGGGACTCCAGGCTTATGGCAAGTAAAGGGTTTTTATTTTGGGTGACATCAGCCAGGAGACGAGAGTGAGCCCTCCGATTCATTTCGTCTCATCTCCCCAAAAGATGGGAGGCGAGGGGTATTAAAGGTTGCAAGGAATGTGGCTGCCTGTAGTGGGGGATGGGGAGCGAGTCCGTGGCCTGGCTGGTCTGGCGCTTTCCCACAGGCCTGCGTTTTCGGCCTCAGGAGGCTGCTTACAGAGAGGAGATGATAAGGGAATTTGCAGGTGGGCGACCCTGGCTGTCTGTCCCCATGGCGCATAGGGGATTCTGGAGCCCGGGCGACAATAACAAGAACAGCCAGCTTTGGGGATAAAAAGAGGAGCCAGCTGAAGCTGTGCTCAATTTCTGCCCCGCGCCTTCCTGGCTGCGTGGCTTAGGACAAGGGACTCGCCCTCTCTGAGCCTCAGTTTCCTCCTCTGTGTAGCGGGGGCGATGGCGTCCCCCTCTGCAGGACCGTTGTAAGGAACTGAGATGGTACGTGTGTGAGGCCAGCAGATGCTTTAAGTAGCAGCGATGGCCGTGAATGTGATTTGTCACGTTTTTATTCTCGGAGGACCGGTGGCTTGGAGTGGGCTAGAGGGACGCGGAGGAGCTGGCTGGTGGGAAGGGGGAGGTGTTTGGGGAGCAGGGTACGCATGTGCAAAGGTCCAGAGCACAGAGAGGGCAGGGTGAGGGGGAAACTGGCTCACTGGGTCCCAGAGAGCTGCCTCCTCTCAGTGCGAGGGAAAAAAAACTAAATCTTGTAGCACCTGGTGACTCTGATGTGTTCACTGAGAGTGACAATACTTCCAAGACCCCCTTTACTCATTCGTCAATTATTCCAGAAATGTTTATTGATCATCCTCTAGGTGACCGACCCGTGCTGGGCGGTGCTGGGGACACTCTAGTGACGGGGGCAGCCCTGGCCCTGCCCTCATAGGACTCCCAGTGCAGTAGGGGACAGACCTGTCCCCAAACAGTAATGACCAGAGTGGGCAGGGATGGGATGGGGGGGCCCAGAGGGCAGTGGGACCCAAGGTGGTGCCTGACCCAGCAAGGGAGTCAGGAAGGGCTTCCTGGAGGAGGGGACATCTGAGCTGGTACCAGGATACATAGAATTATCCGGGCCAAGGGGAGAAAATGGCCTAAGTGGGATTCCAGGGGCACAGACAAAAGCCAGAAAGCAGGAGAGAGAGAGAGAGGTGAGCGATGGGGCTGACCAGGTGGCAGGGCCTTGAAGGCCAAGATGAGTGATGCTTCCTTGCCAGGTCCTGGGGAGCCACGGCAAGGCTCTGAGCAGGGGGAGGAACAGGGTCAAGTTTGAGCTTTAGAAAGACCTGGTTCCCGTGTGGTGGGGAGATGGGTGGGGGAGACTGAGGCAGGAGTAGAGCGAGGGGGCTGGGGCAGAGACCCCGAGGAAGGGGAGGAGGGGATGCATGGAACAGAAATTCAGGAGGTGGAATGGCGGGAGTAGGGGTGTGGAAGGAGGATGGCTCGGCCCATCTCGCCCCGCCTTGTTCTCCAGAAGTCACCGTGGGTCCCACAGGTGCTGAGTCCGTTGAGCAAGCCCCCATCCTCCCCCTGTCAGGAGGATCAGCCATTGGCCTCCTCCTGGCTGGACCTGTGGGGGTCGTGGGCTGCCCGGAGGTGTGGGCTTCACCATCGTCTGGAGCCAGAGGTACGTCCTGTCCCTCAGCCCCGTCCACTGACCGACGTCCCCTCGGCCCCCACGGGACACAGAGCTCACTCGGCGGCAAGACAGCAGCCAGACCAACAGCCTCATCCCAAGGAGCCTCAGGCTCATTCCAGAAGGATGACATCGGCCCCTGATGTACCTGTCCAACTCATCAGTTCCCAAAATGACCCTAGGGGAGCAATGAGACAGAGGAGGGTCTGGAGCTGGTCTGCGTGAGTTCAAATCCCGGCTCTGTTACTCACCCACCAGGAGGCCCTGGGCAAGTCCCTTCCTCTCTCTGTGCCTCGGTTTGCCCGTCTGCAAAATGGGGGTGATCACACTGGCCCCTGGCCCACAGGGCTGTCCTGAGGATTAAATGGACTGATAGTCCTAAAGTGGTGTCTGGGACGTGGTGAGCGCCATATGCATTCCTCCTACACAGATCGGTTGAGCACTGGGGCTACTGGGGGACAAAGACGGAAAGTGCCTGTCCTCAGGAACTTGGATCCTAGTCAGAGATACCTGTGATCCATGGGATGGCCGGGTACAGTAGACGTAGTACATTGGGTCATGATGAGTGCCAAGCAGAGGAGTAAGGCCAGGAAGGGGGACACGGAATGTGGGAATGGGGTGCAATTTAACCAAGTCACCCAAGGCCTCCCTGAGAAAGTGACATTTGAACAGAGGAAAGGAGGGAGGGAGCCAGTGGCCATCTGGCCGAAGGGCATACCTGGCCAAGGGAACAGCCCGTGCAAAGGCCCTGAGGTGGGACTTGCCTGGTGTGTTCAAGAAACAGCAAAGAGGCCAGTGTGGCTGGCTGGAGTGGTGTGAAGAATGGGGAGAGAAGTAAGAAATGAGCTGAGAGAGGGAATAGGGGTGGCAGGAGGGGGAGCGGTGGGGAGAACAGACGGTATAAGGTCTTGTGGGCAGTGGAAGGACTTGGCTTTTGTTCTGAGTGAGATGGGAGCCATGGAGGGTTTAGAGCTGAGGTGGGGGGGCGGGATCTGACTTACATTTTCTTCCTAAATGTTACCTATTATTCTAACACTATAATACCTTACTATGCATTGAGTGCCTGTTATGCACCTGCTAAATATTATTCTATTTAATCTCCATAAGAGTCGGTGGGGTGGGGGGAGTAGGCAAGGATGAAGATCTCGTTTGTGTCAAAAAGGAAACTAGGGGCCAGCCCAGTGGCGTACTGGTTAAGTTTGCACGCTCCACTTTGGCGGCCTGGGGTTCGCCAGTTCAGATCCCAGGCATGGACCTAGTGCTGCTCGTCATGATGCCAGCCCTGAGATCAGCTTCCCCATATTAAACCCAGCATCTATGGGGTTAAAACCAAAACACTCATTCCCTGCTTAATCCCTGGATTCCTGGCTCCAGAATCCACCATCCTCCATGGAGACAGACACCGTCAAGGACAAGCACCTGGATTCACTATCTCCTCCCCGCAAAGAGATACAGCCTGGTGGGAAAGCTGCTGACCAGCAAGGTCATGAGCTCCCTCCTGTCTGCAAGTGTCTCAAGGCCAAAGACAGGCTGGTGGGAAGCTGCGACCAGCAAGGCCATATGCTCCCCCTCCCCTACCAAAAGCCCAAATAAAAACCTTTCCTTTTAGCTTTTCGGGTAGTTTGGGATTTCAGCGTTAGCTGCCCTCTCTCCTTGCTCAGTGCTGTGCAAAAATAAAATTCCTACTTTCTTCCACCACACCCGGTGTCAGAGATTGGCTTGCTGCGCAACGGGTGAGCGAACTTACTTCAGGTTCGCTATCAATTTGGTGACCAAGATGGGACAATGTCCCAAGTGGACATCTCGCCTGGGGCACACCGGCCTCTGGCTAAAGGCCTCTCTTGGAAGCTGTCCTGCAGCTGCCTGAGCCCCTGGTCTCAGGGACAGCCCCAGGCGACTGGCTGCTGACCAGATGTCATTGGCCCACGGCGCTTTTGCTATGGTGGTGGAAGAAACTAGGTTCAGGACCTGGGAAGACGTCTCTTGTAAGTCGCCGGCAGTTTTTGTTTTTGTCTTTGTGTTGACTTTTCCAACAGGACCGACTGGAAATAATGGGTACCTGGCAGCCCTCTGGGCTCCGTTTGTTTGGAAGTCGCCGCGAAGCCCTAGCCAAATTTTGGTAAGTCCCCCGGGTGTGCACAACCGAGGTCCCTTGTCCTTGCTCATTTGGGAAGATCTGCATGGCGGATCTTCATTTGTTGGGCGCCCCCGAGTGTAGGACACGGACTAAGCTGCGACTGGAAGCACTTTGGTTTTTGGTTTTTTGTTTTGGCTTCCATTTGTGGCCGAGGGTTTTGGGGACAGCACACTCGTTTGGTATTTGTTGTTTGTCTTTCCTTTTAAAAGTGTTAACATGGGAGGTGCCTCATCTATTCCACCTAAGAGCCCCTTGGGAAAAACTCTGGCTGACTGGTCGACCTATAGTTATAAGCCAATGTCTAAAGAGGGATGATTTTCTTTTCTAACACCACGCGGCCATAATATTCTTTAGACTCCAGAGAGAAAATGGCCAAACAATGGATCTTTAAGTGGGGAAACTTTTCAGAGAGCTCTCATCATCAACAGCTGTTTTATGGGTACCTATGAAAAGATCAAATTAAAAGGAAACTATAATGACTAGTCTTGAGAACCTAGTCAAACTTGAGGTCTCAGCTTCTTCCTCTGGTCTTACAGACGCTAATGAAAACGTTAAGTTAACACAGAGAAATCAGAACGGGAAGAGCCACAGGACCCATCCCAAGAGGATGGAACTCTTTAGCTAGTTATTTAAAAAAATGGGATAAATGGAACAGACATAAATAAAACTAAACCAAAGGTTTTAATAAAACACCGCTTAAGGTCGGACAGGCTAAAGGGACCCCTCTGTTGGCCCCCCAACATTAAAGGACAAACCTGTCCTATTCACCCCAGTTTGAAAAATTTTAAAAGTTCAGGAGGCAGAAATCAGAGTGAGAAACCTCACCAGCAACTGTTTGGGGCAACAGTTAGGCTACCAAGGTTGATAAGACTGTAAAAATTAAAGTGTTTAAACTAATATTAGATGAAGAGGTTGTGCCAACTTTGCCTGGATTTTTTAGGGGGAATAAATGTTATGTCTAACTGGGAATGCTTTCCCTACATAATATTGTCATCCCAAAGCTTGTGAATGGAATTCTAATATAAGTTATAATTAGGGGTATAAGAGTTGAAAAATTAAGATAAAAATTTGTAGAAATTGGTATATTTAAATGGGCTTTATGTAAAATGATTGCATCTCTTTTGTCTGATTGTATTGTAAATTACGTTACGGGGATAAACATTATGTCTCACTGGGGAACATTTTTCCTGCCTGGTATTGTAAGAACATAGAAATCTACCTTTCAGGCTATGTTAATTAAACATGCTAAAGGAGAGCCCACTTTAAAATGGCCAAAATGGACCAATTTCAGTTTACCCAAACTGATGTATGCAATTGGAAAAGCCAGCTACGACGGGAAGCCTGTTTTCATCTTTTGAGGCTTCTAAATAAAATCAGAAATACTTTACTGCCTCTTTAAGAGAAAATAATTAAAGAAAGAAACATGCCAGCAGCCAAACCCAAATCTGGGGCTTTTCTCTTCTCTCTTGCTGACCTTCCCAGCAAGCTGAGCTTCGCTTCAACTCCCCCGAAATTCCTGATCTAAAATTGAACAAGTAAAAAGAAATCAACTTTTGAGATAATGTGGAATTGTAATGGTCATTCTGAAAACCTGTTTCAGAAAAGAGAGAATTCAAAAACTCTCATAATGGAATGCAGTCTTGGATTAACAAGTCAAAACTTCTAAAAGACCAAGTTATTTAACATGATATAAAATGATCTTTGATGAATAAAAGCCTGTTGAAGTTTGCTGGTTTGATTTAAAATAGACACGTTCTCAGATTTGCCCGCGTTGGCTATGATGCAGACACACAGCCTGGGTTTACTGGTCAAATGAGCTCATGTCATCTCTGCCACGAAATTTATCAGCAAAACTAACGACTCAGTATAATAGCTAATTTTGTTTAATGTCTCATGAGGTTCTTGTACATGATCTAAATATAATTGTTAAAGACAGATAAACTAAATAAATATAAAAGGATAAAAGTTTTTGGAAAAACTTTTTAATAATAATTATATGTATTATGATGTATATGCTTAAAACAACTGAAGATGATGGTTAATGCTGTCATGTCACATGAAGTTTTTAAGAGTAATTTAAACATAATTGTTAAAACTGGGTAAGAGTTTGAAGTACAATAATTATGTTTTAGAGACTACATACTTAAAAAACAGCTTCCAAAAATCTTTTTGGAAACTTCAACTTTATAGCTTTACTAAGTTAAGTTAAATAATAACAGTTTATTGGGTATCTAGGTCATTTCCACATAAGATAAAATATTAAAGGTTAACTACTAAGCATAGATTTGTCTGCCTTTGGTTTCTTATATCAAAGAAACTGAAAAGTGCTTAGGTTTATTGATAAACGTTTTATGTATGCTGAGGCATTTTCTATGAGAAAACATATTTCTAAAAGGTCTGTATACAAGGAAGTTAAAATATATGTTTTCAGTATAAAAATATAAAAAATGAAAATATTTTTGTTTCTTGAGTTCAGAAAGATAATTTGTCCTAAAGTACTGGGACAAATTCCGAATGTAAAGAAAGTAACGAAAGGTTTGTGAAAGTGAAACCCTGTGGAATTTTGTGCATGGTCAAGTTGGCTAAGACTAAAATGAATCCAATTAAGTAAATAAACTTATATGTCAAAAGTCAACTGGTACAAAATTAAAACTTGGTTTCCCCTTTCTTAAAAGGATAATTTTCCTAAACTTTTAATCTGCTTTTGATAAAAAGATTATTAAAAGGGGTTTTTTTCACTATTGTAACACTGTTTCCCCTTGACTGTTTCTGTTGTCACTTTGAATAGATACCTGAACATGGTTTCCCAGTGAGTTTTGTTTCCTATCTGAACAAATATTTTAAAGCTTTTAATATTTTTGACAATCTTCCCCCCCCCCCCAAAAAAATATTCAAGTCCTGAATAAAAGCTTTCTTTTGACCTGGAATAGGAGGGAGAGTTTCTCTGGGGATTTTCAGAGGGCCCCTGGGACTTCTCAGAAATATTTTCTCTCTTTCTATAAGAAAAAAATGCTAAACTAATTAGGCTTGTTTGACGTATTAGACTATATGGGAAGCATTGTCAAATAAAGTAATAATAAACTTTCTTAAATGGTATTATGTGAGTGAGTGTTATTGATACAAGTATTTAAACAATTATCTAAAATTCTGATCTGTTCTGATTGTCAGCCATAATTCTGGTTATTATCTCAAAGTATTATATGTCACAGACATGGTCAGATGTCTTTGTCAATTGCCACTTTTGGATGTTTTGTTGTTTGCAGACAGCTATTTGACGTTTTTGCAAATGTGTTTCACCTTTAGAGAAATTCATGGAGAGGACCCTGGCGCTTACTCTAGAGTGCAGGTTCTGATAAACGTTTGGACTGTAAAACTAAACTGGGTAGAAATTACAGAACCCTAACAGAGGAACTGATGACCTCGCAAACTGCTGACACAAGATTAAGTCAAGAACCAATTACACATAGGGATGATTATAATTTTTATGGCTTTTTCATTGAGATATTGCTGATTTTTGATGTTTTGTTTTTTTCCAGTTTTAAGAAAACCTTTTTCTCTATTCTCTTAAGAACTATGATTTATAACAAATGTAAACAAAATTGAATCATTCATCTTTTTCTCCCTATCTGACCCCTCCAAAACATAAAAACTCATGATGAGTAAGTATTCTTATTCTTACGGCAATATGGTTGTTTGCATAAGTCCGATAAGAATCTGTTTTCTTATAACAGGACACAATTGGAAACACTCGTTATAACACCAAGGCTTTGACTGGGACATCATATTTGAGAAAAACACACAAGCTCGGATATGATGAGACAGCTTTTGAGGAACCAAGGTTGACTTTCTGGAATAAAGCCACTTGGAAATATTGGCCTGGTACTGTGCTTATGGGTTCAGTAACCTGGTAAGGTTGAGCAAAGAATGTCGCTCCCTCTGGCAGGTACAAGGAACCCCAATATTTCGGGGACCTCATGAAGAGAGGAAGTCACCCAAATCTTTGGGTATTGCAGGTGGAATCTGATGACAAGCTCTTAGTCTGGCTTTCCTGGGCTAGAGAGGCCTTTAAAGTTCAACCTGAGATTCCTTATAAGGTTCCAGCAAAGCAGATTTAAAAGAGCCTATGTAATCAATTACTATTCTTGCTGTACTTATGCACAAATTTGTTAAAACTAGACTGATTTTGCAAACCAGTTAGTCTTAATTTAGCTATCTTTATAAAAATGAGGGTGATTTTAGAGAGAAAGATGGTGTTTCAATAGAAACTATAATACACATTTGTGGATACTGGATTTTGGTTGTGTCAATTGTCTTTAAGATTTTTGTTACATCTGTTAACTGGGCTGGATCCTGAATTCTTCTAGTCTCATGAACTATCTGGCTACAAACCTCCAAACTAACATTTTCAGGGCTTTTTCCCCCCATCATTTTCATTTGGAGTCATTGAAAACTAAATCTGCCCTTTTTCCTGAAGCCTTGCAAACTGAAGCTGGAGGACCCAATATAAACTTCAGAGAGATTCATGTCTGCTGCTGTGTAAGCCACTCAAAAAGCTACCTGAGTGCCCGATGACACCATCAGAGACATTTCAAACTGCAAAAGATGCTTCGACCCTGACTTCTAGGAATCTTGATTGGCTGCCCCGTGGGCTCAGAAACTGGTTTATAATTTGCTCCAACTGTTAACTTTGTTTTTCTTTTTGTTTCTACAGAAAAACTTCTTATTAAATACCTGGTTACTTACATGATACAGGCCTAACTTCAGGAGCCCACCAGCATCACCGCCTTATTAAAAGACTGGTTCAATGAGATGAAACGACCTATGCCCCATTTCAGCAGGAAGTAGCTAGATCGGTCGCCATCCCAAATCCCTCAAGATTGAGGAACGGACATAAAATAGGGGGGAGTTGATATCGACCCTGATATCAGTTTCCCCACATTAAACCCAGCATATATGGGGTTAAAACCCAAACACTCATTCCCTGCTTACTCTCTGGCTTCCTGGCTCCAGAATCCACTATCCTCCATGGAGACAGACACTGTCAAGGACAAGCACCTGGACTATCTCCTCCCCGCAAAGAGATACAGACTGGTGGGAAAGCTTCTGACCAGCAAGGTCATGAACTCCCTCCTGTCTGCAAGTGTCTCAAGGCCAGAGACAGGCTGGTGGGAAAGCTCCGACCAGCAAGGCCATATGCTCCCCCCCCCCCCACCTAAAGCCTCAAATAAAAACCCTTCCTTTTAGCTTTTTCGGGGAGTTTGGGATTTCAGCGTTAGCTGCCCTCTCTCCTTGCTCAGTGCTGTGCAAAAATAAAGTTCCTACTTTCTTCCACCACACCCGGTGTCAGAGATCGGCTTGCTGTGCAACGGGTGAGCAAACTCACTTCAGGTTCCATATCAGTCACACCATGCTGTGGTAGGTGTCCCACATAAAATAGAGGAAGATGGGCACGGATGTTATCTCAGGGCCAATCTTCCTCAAAAAAAAAAAATAAAGGAAACTAAAGCTCAGAGAGAAGTGACTGGCCTCAGACATCACAGTTAAGAGGAGGGATTCGAACCCATAACCCTGCCTCCCTCCTCGTTCAGCCCCCAACCTACACTGCCTCTTTCCACCGTTAACAATACCAGCCTTATGCACGGAGGATGAGGAATCTGCGGGTTGAAGTGGTTTGGAAGGGCCTGGTGGACCAGCTGGGAGGGACCAGGGAAGGGTCTCCAGTCCGTAAGTCCCACGTGGAACCTTCTAGGGCCCGGGGAGGGCCAGGCTGCCACCTGAGTCACCCGCGTCCTCTTCATCACTGGGGCAGCTCCAATTTCCTGGGCCCTCCATCCGTGCCGGGACCTTCGAGTCTCAAAGCTCCCAGGGCTGGGTCCTGTTCTCGTCCTCATCTTCCAAGTGTGTAGAACCAGAGCTCAGAGAAACTCATCCACTTGCCCGAGGACACACAGCTGACAAATGGCTGAGCCTGAAGCAAACTCAATTCCAATGCCAGGTGATAGAGAGGAAGTGTGAGAAATCAGGCTGGCGTGAAAGTCACCGTCCAGCCCGCTCCGAGTCCTTACCTCCATGAGCGGATGGGGGGAGTCACTTCTTGTCTTCCCACTATCTTGGCCAAGACAACAGATTCTCACGACAGACCAATGCCGACGTCAGCCAAGGAACCAGCCTTGTGCAGTTGGCTGTGACCTTGGAGATGAGGTCATGAGGACAGCCATGGCTGTCTTGACCCTCCTGGTGGGTATGGGCTGAGGGGGGCCCTATGCACATCTGCCACACCCGCCAAGGGCCAAGGGGGACCCCTGTTGTTTGCAGTTAAGGCCATGGATCCCACAGCCGGGCTACTTATGTTCATCCGAGCTCGGCCATACCCTGGGGGCTGTGGGACTTTGGGTGAGTCCTTGAATGGCTCTGTGCCCACCTGGCACAGGGTCAATGGTCACACGGACCTCAAGGGGTAGGTGTGAGGGTTACACAAGATGGCGGGAGTGCAGCACTGTGAATAGTGCCTGGCACGTGGTGAGCCTTTGATAAATGTCAGCCACATGGATTATGATGATGATGATGGTGATGATGATGATTTCTCTCTCTCTCTTTCATTGTAGGACTGACAGAGAATATGGATATTCTCTGTGTGGGCACCTATCTGTCAGTCCAAGAGGTGATACCTGGAAGGGCGGGAAGAGAATGATGGGGCCGGGCAGAAGAGGAAGCTCCTAGGGGCTCCCTTGAGACCTCCTCCCTCCTAGTTTCCTGATCATTCGTCTGCGGGATGCTCCCATCTTGCTGTGAGCCCTGGGGCCTGCGTTCCTCTCCTCTCACCAGCTGCCAACACCCCATCACCCAGCTCACTAGGTCCCTGGAAGCCACCTAAACGAGCAGCCTATTTTTCACCAAACTCTTGGGCTATAAGCAAAAGAGACATACCAAACTGGCTCAATAAAAAACAAAAGGAAGAATTTAATATGAGGATCCGGGAACCCAAGGGTGTATCGGTTAGCATTTGCTGCCTGACAAACTACCCCCCAAAACTTCGTGACTTGAAACCACAGCCGTTCATTTAGCTCGCAATTCTGCAGGTTATCCACTGGGGCCAGGCTCAGCCGGGCAGCTCTTCTGCTCCCCGCTGGACTCCCTCACGTGTCTGTGGTCAGCCGGCAGGTCGCCCGGGCCCTGAGTGGGCTACGACAGCCTCAGCTGGGACGAGTGCCCTCTCCTCCACGTCATCGATCATCCTCTAGCCGGCGGCCCCAGGCCTCTTCTCATGACAGAGGCTGGATTCCAAGAGTGAGGGCAGAAGCCGACACGCCTCGCAGAGCCAAGGTCGTGATCACTTCCGCCACATTCAATCGGCCAAAGTGTGTCACACGGCCAGCCAGAGGCAAGGGGGTAGGGACGCTGACTGCACCCATGGACAGGAGGGGAAGAACCCATGGCCGGTTCTGCCATCTGGCACCAAAGGCTGGATGTGTGGTCGGAGAGCAGGAAAGCTGCTGGGCCCAGGGCACCTGCTCGCTGCCCCTCAGCCCCACCCCTCACCCCTTGGAATCCTCTTCTCCAGGGTCGTGGGACCCACCGTTCTCTCCCTCTGTCTCCATGCCGATGGGCGCTCACCGCTTCTCCGTCCACCATCCCGTGGCTTCTGCGTCCACCGCACCTCTGTTCGAGGGACCTGCCAACTGGCCCAGAATCCTTTGCCTTGTGGCTGGATTTCCGATGACCCTGGAGAAGGCGTCCAGTGGGTCTGGTGTCAGCCTCAGTCCCCTTGCTCAAAGCTCCGGGGGCCTCAGCCCTGTCTGGGGGGGCTCAGTGCTCAGAAAACAGGGGGCAGGTTTTGCCTTACCTGCTGGGAAGACACCCCAAAAATATGTCTTCTACACATGCAGCTTGGTTTTGCTGCTTTAAAAAAAGGAACTTCCACACACAGAGAAGTGGCAGAAGCGGTCACGACCCCCGGAAATCAACAGCTTCCTCTCCCTGGAGAATCCTGATGGGCGGCAGGCAATGGGGAAACGAGCGTGGATGAAACCCCCGTGTGAATCTATGCAACAGTTGAGGAACGGTCAGTGCTGCTGTGACCGACACAAAGCCACCGACCACGTCACTGTGATTAGTAATAACAGCAGTAGACCGACTTCAGGTTTCAGCCGTTGAGGGCTGTCTGCGTCCCAGCCACCTCCCTACGTTCTTTATGGGACTCCTATGTTGTATCCTCACTGTACCCATTGAGGGAAAGAGAAGCCAGCCCCACCTTAGAGAGGAAGCAGGTGAGGCTCAGAGATGGCAAGCGACTTGCCCAAGGTCACACAGCCACATGTGATGCCAACTCCAGTCTGCCCAATTCCCAAGCCTACCCCTTAGACCAGCGTGTCCAGCAGAACTCTCTGTGGTGGTGGAAATGTGCTCTCTCAGCTCCGTCCAGTGCCTGTGGCTCTTGAGTCCTTGAAATGTGGAAAGTGTAACTGAGGAACTGAATTTTTAATTTAGTTAATTAATTTTAATATACATTGCCACCTGTGACTAGAGGTTATTGTACCAGACAGTGCAACTCTAAATCCTAATTGTTAAATTGTTAAAAATAATAAATCCCAGGGCTGGCCTGGTGGCACAGTGGTTAAGTTCATGCACTCCGCTTTGGCAGCCTGGAGTTCACTTGTTCGGATCCCAGGCGCGGACCTACGTACTGCTCATCACACCATGCTGTGGCAGGCGTCCCGTATACAAAATAGAGGAAGATGGGCACAGATGTTAGCTCAGGGCCAATCTTCCTCAGCAAAAAAAAAAAAAGGAGGTTGGCAGCAGATGTTAGCTCGGAGCTAATCTTTCTCAAAAATAATAATTATAAAAGACCCCCAAGTGTAGATCGCTGACTCTGTGGCTGTCCTGGGGTCCTCGCCCTGGTCTGTCCAAGGGTCCCAATTTGCTCGGAAGGCCCTAATATCTAACCAGCTCCTTCCCCCCCTGAGATGTCCTGCTGTGCCCTTTCCTCCTGGGGGAAGTGAGTCACTTCTGCCTGGGGAGTGACAGGAGAGGAGCCGGCTCCTGCAGTCAGAGGGGTCAGAGGTGACACTGCAGCCACCGCCTCGGCCACCAACCAGCGTCCAGCTGTCCTCCGGCCGAGGCTCCAGCCGCAACCCCCGTCCTTCGGGACGGCTGAGAATTCTCGCGATATTCCTCCGCCAGTAAACCAGACCGACTTCCTCCGAGAGGCCTCCTGCCCCTCCGGTTACAAGTCCAGCCCCGGGCTGAGCGCTGTCGGGGTGCTGCCAGGCTTGCAGCACTTGTCACGTCGCGCCACTAAATATCTCACATTTGGGGTTATTTTAACTTTCATCGCATCCGTTAGACTGTCAGCTCCGTGAGCGCAAGACCCGTCTCTGCCATACGGTAGGTGCTCCAGAAATGTTTGTTGAGTGAATGAATGAGAGACGAAAACCACACCACGGGGAAAACTCAGAGGTCCGAAGTGGAGGCGTTGGTCACGGCCCAGACTCTTCTCTGAGCTGGAGTTTCACTGGAATAACTCGACCCAAGCTCCCCTCACTCTCTCAGTCAGCAAAACAGGCGTCAGGGGCCCCTGGCCTGACCTCTGGTGGATAAATGGTCATCTCACCACGGGAGAACAGCCCAGTGTGGACGGCAGCTGAGGTAGAGATTGCCCTCAGGGCCCCAGAACTCATTCTCTCCTCCCTCCATAGTAACCGGATCCTCGATTTTTAGCTGGGCACCTGATGTCCAAAGGGGAAAAGTCCTATATTGTCATAAGATGTGAGAAGTGCCATGTGTGACTTGCAGAATGTACCCTCAAAAGGAGGGGGCGTCCTTTCCTCTCGGTGGGAATGGGAATGTGATGGCTGGAGCTGAGCAGCCATGTTGGATCATGAGGTGAACGTCACACGTGGAGAAGGACAGAGGTGTGCTGCACTCGGCTTGTGCCGGCTCACAAGAGCTCACTGTGCACATCTTCTCCCAAGTCTGCGTGTAATGATGACACACTGATAGCTGGAAACCACCTGTGGTAGTGACGTCTACACTGTGAACATTGGAAAACGCTGCAAGTCAGGAATTTGGGGGGAAGAGCTGATTTACTGCTGGCAAATGGGAGCCTGGAGGCTCCGTGAAGCCATCCAACCAGCCTTGTCTTAAATGCCACTGGATTCCTTCGAGATGAAAGGAGAAACAAAGCTCTGTCTTACTTAAACCCCTGTTGTCTTAGTTCTGCTTTCCCTGCAGCCCTGATGGAGATAGCGAACCCCGAGATTTAAGCCATAAAGTCGAAGATTTAAAGGCCGCTTGGCCAAACCAAGGCCCAATGGCGAGGAGGGAGCCTGTGACCACAGGTGGGCATGAACGAATGGGGCCACCGAGAAAGCGTGAGCTGGGAACAGACAAAATAATGTCCCAGCATCCCCCACGGGGAAAAAGGGAAACTTCCACCAATTTGTCAAAAGTAAGAGACATTAGATAAGAAAACCGAGAGCCCCGCAGCTGTTCTGGTGGTTCTGTGACCACGCAGACATCACACACTGTGTACCCAGATAGGAGACAAAAGTAAAGAAAAACTGGAACTTCCCTACATCACGCGGGCGTTCTGTGCCTCCCCGGCGGCCGTATCTGTCGTGAGGCGCTTGGCGACCACAGGTGGAAGCAAAGAAGGGGGGGGATTTGGCTTCGTGCTGCCCCTGGGCAGCCACTCTCACTTTAGTCAGAGTTGGCTAACTTCTGCAATAAATACCTTTAACCCAGTAAAAGTGTGTTTCTCACCCATGTACAGTCCAGTGGAGGTCACTGGGGACCCAGACTCTGTTCTGTGTCGTCATTCAGGCACCCACGCTCCTTCTCACCTGTGTCTCTGCCCTGCTCTGGGTGACAGGATCACAAGTGATATGAGAACTTCTAAGAAATGTAATCTAGCGGAGTTCCTGGAAATAAGAGGAAATGGGTTTAGTGAACAGCTAGCCAGTATCCCTCGTTCTTTTGTGCTTATCCAGTTCTCTGCTGCCACCAGGCATTTGCACATGCCATCCCCTGTGGCTAGAATGCTTTCCTCTCCTCTCTTCACCCAGTTAATTCCTACTCATTTAAAAGTCCCAACTCGGTGAACACCTGCCTGAGTTTCATCAGCCAGCAAACCTCTCCTTCTCATTAGGCATCAAAAATTGCATTTTGAAGTGCTGGGGTGATCTTTTGATAAGGTCTGTCTCTCCGATAGGCTCTGAGTCTCAAAGGGCAGGAACTGTGTCTTCCTTCCACAACAGTGCACTCAACAAACACTTGTTGAATGACTGAATGAATGGAAGAGAGAGAGAAAGTGAAACACTTTCTGAGCTCTGGAAGCTCTGCAGCATGGAGTGGAACACTGACCTAGTTCCCTCTGTCCTCGTGGGCGAGCCAAGGCCTCGAGAACCTAAGGGAAGGTGAATAAGCAAAAAGCCAAATGCACAGCGGATTTCCAGCTATAACCTCTGGCCATAATTTCTCTCCCCAACTCTTGTCTTTCACATCCATTGTCCAGGGTTGACCAATACATTTCTTCTCAGCCGCCATTTGTGATAAATTGGCCGTGGCTCCAAGAGCTGTATTGAGAGCTCGGGGACCCCATCCATGCTCCTCCCCGGGAGGGAGCGCCTGCACCAACTGTGGATGTCTGCTGGCCTTATTGCCGGGAAGGAGCGCCTGCATCGATTGTTGATGTCTGCTGGCCTTATTGCCAGGAAGGAGCGCCTGCATCGATTGTTGATGTCTGCTGGCCTTCTTGCCGGGAAGGAGCACCTGCATCCATTGTTGATGTCTGCTGGCCTTCTTGCCGGGAAGGAGCACCTGCATCCATTGTTGATGTCTGCTGGCCTTCTTGCCGGGAAGGAGCGCCTGCATCCATTGTTGATGTCTGCTGGCCTTCTTGCCGGGAAGGAGCGCCTGCATCGATTGTTGATGTCTGCTGGCCTTCTTGCCGGGAAGGAGCGCCTGCATCGATTGTTGATGTCTGCTGGCCTTCTTGCCGGGAAGGAGCGCCTGCATCCATTGTTGATGTCTGCTGGCCTTCTTGCCGGGAAGGAGCGCCTGCATCCATTGTTGATGTCTGCTGGCCTTCTTGCCGGGAAGGAGCGCCTGCATCGATTGTTGATGTCTGCTGGCCTTCTTGCCGGGAAGGAGCGCCTGCATCGATTGTTGATGTCTGCTGGCCTTCTTGCCGGGAAGGAGCACCTGCATCCATTGTTGATGTCTGCTGGCCTTCTTGCCGGGAAGGAGCACCTGCATCCATTGTTGATGTCTGCTGGCCTTCTTGCCGGGAAGGAGCACCTGCATCCATTGTTGATGTCTGCTGGCCTTCTTGCTGGGAAGGAGCACCTGCATCCATTGTTGATGTCTGCTGGCCTTCTTGCTGGGAAGGAGCACCTGCATCGATTATTGTTGATGTCTGCTGAGAGCTTGGAATGGAGAGTGGTGGCCAGACGGTCAGATACTTGCTTCCCCTGTTCATTAGCCAAGTGTCATTCTCTCTCTACTCCCTGAGAGGGACCAAAAGGACTTTACTCCAGGTCCAAGGCCTGCTCAGAGCGTCCTGTGATCCACAGTCATAGAGGCCCGGCAAGATCCCTGGGCTACTTTAGCACTGTCTGGTTCATTCATTCACCCAACAGCTATTCCCAGAGAACCTTCTGGGTGGCAAGCTCTGTGCTAGATGCTGGAGACGCAGCCATGAACCAGACAGACACGGTCTCTGCCCTCACCGAGCCTACAGACTCCATCTACAGAGGGTAGGTTGTTCCTTGCCCAAGGCCTCTGCCCTCCCCACTTCCCACCTGCCCCCAACCTCTTCCCTCTTTCTTTCTTTTTTTTTTTTTTGATGAGGAAGATTGGCTCTGAGCTAACATCTGTTGCCAATCTTCCTCTTTTTTTTTCCTCCCCAAAGCCCCACTACATACTTGTATATCCTAGTTGTGTCATTCTAGTTCTTCTACATGCGAGGCCACCACAGCATGGTTTGATGAGCGGTGCTCTGGTCCACCCAGGATCCGAATCAGCGAACCCTGGGCCACCAAAGTGGAGCACGTGAACTTAACCATGGCCACGGGGCGGCCCCTCTTACCCCTTTCAAACAAACCTCAAACTCTCAGGCTGCCTCTCGAGCTTGCTCTCTCTCTCTCATAGACACACACACACAGCTTCATGAGTAAGTTTTCTCTAAATTCCAGTATTTACAGAAAACAATCCACGTTTATGCTATAATAAAATATGTAATAAGTATATGCTGGAGCGGGCAGGATGACTAATGGACAGATAACAACCAGAGATCGAATAATTACTAAAGTCATTTGTTCATCATTCATTCATTCATTCAACATGCCTTCCTCTGGCGCTTGGTCTGTGTGGAGCCCTCTGCTGGGTGGTACCAGAGACCCAGAGGTGACACGACAGCTGCAGCCCTGCCGTCCCAGGGCTCACGGTCCAGTTGGAGAGACAGGCTCATCCCCAAATAGGGATGACCCGGAGTAGTCTTACCTCGGATGTAGGAGCCCAGAGGGGGCTCTCGATCCACCTGGGAGAGTCCAGGAGGCCTTCCTGGGGGAGGGGTGCACTGAACCGGAGAACACAGTAAGACGATTAACAAGGGGAGCAGCTATGTCTCTGGCAGGTGAGATTTCCCAGACGTTGCATCAAAGGGCTTTAATGCATCATTTCCATTTATTTCCCCAAACCCTGGTAAGTGGAACCTATTTTTAGCTCCATTTTACAAATGAGGAAATTGAACTGTCCCTGCCTAGCTGTGAGTTGCACGGCCCCGGGGCCCATTGGAACTCACAGCGCGGCGTGTGTAAGAGGGTGTGACAACGCAGAGTGGGCAGGGCCGGGACAGGAGAGCCTAGGGCGCTCCAGGGGGGACCAGAGGAAGGTGGCCCAGCCTGGGAGTCTGGGAAGGCTTCCTGGAGGAGGGGATGGCTGAGCCAAGAACCGAAGCGTGAGCAGTCATTAGCCAGAAAAAGAACAGAGGAAAAGTGTTCTGGCCAGAAGATGACCAAACATGGTCTGTTTGGGGAGACTGCAAGGCTTTCCGTCTGCTGACTTGCAAAGCTGGAGAGGAAGAGAGGTTGGTGCTGCCATCAAGGGCGGACACACCCAGGAGCTGGTAAACCAGGCTCTGGAATCTGGACCCGCAGAAGGAAGTGGCTCCCTGATTAGTCCTGGGTGTGTAGACGTGGACCGGAGAGGGCAGGTTTCGTTTCCTTTCTTGGGCTTTGAGAGGACTGGGGATTTGGGAGTGGGGGGTTAGAGGAGGGGAACAACTGTGTGAAGCACCACACACGCTGAATGGATGTGGGGTGGGGGCTGGAGGGAAAGGAGACAGAGGAAGTGCCCCCCTGGCAGTTACGAGGGAAGGACAGGCAGTTGGGGTGGGGCCTCGGGGATTTTCTTGTCAGCCTTTTCCCGCCTGGCTTCAGAACACAGAACACGAGAGCTCAGCCCTCACGAGCACCCCCACCCCATTCTCTGCCCATTAGACATCACTGCCTGAATAGACATTTCTCCAAAGAGGACATCGAAATGGCCAACAGACACAGGAAAAGATGCTCGACACCGCTAATCATCAGGGACATGCAAATCAAAACCACAGTGAAACCACCTCACACCGGTTAGAATGACTGCCATCGGGAAGACAAGAGACGACAGGGGCTGGCAAGGATGTCCGGAAAGGGGAACACTTGTGCACTGTTGGTGGGACTGTAAATTGGTCCAACTGCTACGGAAAACAATATGGAGGCTCCTCAGAAAATTAAAAATAGATCTGCCATACGATCCAGCAATTCCACTTCTGGGTTTATATCCAAAGCAAATGAAAACAGGATTTCAATGAGATCCCTGCACCCCCATGTTCATCGCAGCATTATTCCCAATAGCCAAGATATGGAAACAACCTACGTGTCCATCAACGGAGGAATGGATAAAGAAGATGTGGTCTATATATATATACAATGGAATATTATTCAGCCATGAGAAAGGAAGATATCCTCCCATTTGTGACAAGAGGGATGGACGTTGAGTGCTTTCTGCTAAGCCAGATAAGTCAGAGAGACAATGACTAGTACTGTGTGATCTCACTTATATGTGAAATCTAAAGAAGTTAAATCTATGAAAAACAGAGAGTAAAATGGGGGTCACCAGGGGATGGGGGAGGGGATAGGAGTGATGGTGTTTAAGGGTACAATTTGTAACAAGTAGTAAATGAGCCACAGAGCTCTAACACACAGTATAATGAATATAGACATAATATTGTATTACAATGATGTAATGTGATAAAGTTCGCTACATCGGCAATTATATTACAATATATCAATGTATCAAAGTAACACATTATACACCTTAAACTTACACAATGTTACACATCAAATTTATTCAATAAAAAAGTAATAATAGGGGCGGACCTGGTGGCATAGTGGGTAAGTTTGCGTGCTCCACTTTGGCAGCCTGGGGTTTGCAGGTTCGGATCCTGGGCACAGACCTACACATCACGCATCAAGCCATGCTGTGGCAGCATCCCACATACAAAATAGAGGAAGATGGGCACAGATGTTAGCTCAGGGCCAATCTTCCTCACCAAAAAATGATAATAATAATAATAATAGCTACCATTTGTTGAGTAGCAAAATAAATAACTTTTAGCCATATAACTTATTTCTAAATAACTTGTGTAACCATCACCACGTTTTTATGATCCCTCATCTTACAGATGAGAAAAAGGAGGCAAGAGTATCCATGCAGGTTGCTGAGAATCACCAGCTATTAATTGGTGAAACTGGAATTTGACCCAAGGGAGTCACACGATGGAGCCCCCACCCCCACCCCACCATTCCCAACCTCCCTCTCCCTCCCTCTCCCCTCTCTGTCTTCTCTCCTCTCCTCTTCTTTTTTCTCCTCCTGCTTCTTCTTCTTTCTCTCTCTCCTTCTTTCTACCTCCCTCCCTCCCTCCTCTCCCCACCCCACCCCCAGACCCCAGGTTCCTACATCAGACCCTTTTGGACAAAGCTTCGCATCTGAAATGTTAAAGGCTTCAGGTCACTACCATGAATGTCTGTGGGCAGGAAGCACGGCCACCACCCTCCTTTGCTGGCAAGAGCGCTGGATGACCATTTGGCAACATCCCCTAAAAGCACAAATGTGCATGCCCTTTGGCCTCGCACGTCAGCTTCTAGGAATGTATGGAACTGATACCATCACAGACGTGGGGAGTGGCACGGACACAGCCACTCACATGCCCTGAGGACAGGTTCAAAATTCATGGTGTGTGCATGCAATGGAATGCTGCACGGCTGTGAATAAATGAATGAATGAATGAATGAATGGGGCAGCTTGCTATGTCCTTCTGTGGAAAGATCACCAGGATATCTTGCAAAGTAAAAAAACAGGAAGGAGGCAGAACAATGCTACTATTTATGTTTTCAGTGGGGGAGGGAAGAACAGGGAACAGACTCAGATTGGCTGAATTATACCAGCTTCCGGGTGATTCTTTTGGATCCAGAAGTTGGAAAACCGTAGCATCAATGGGATGAACTCCAAGGAAATGTAACAGGCTACTGTTATCCGTTCACTTATTTACTCTTTCAACAGATATTTCAGCCCTTGAGTGAAGAAAAGTGCCTAGAACTGGTCCCAACTCTCAAGAAATTTAGTGTGTTGACCGCGAGACACACAGAAGCGAGCAATTAGGTCCGGACCCAGACTTGCTTCTCCATCCAAACCTGCTCCTCCCGCTGTTGGTCCTGTTTCAGTCAAAGGTGCCTCCTCCGTCCCTCAGGCCAGGTCCTTGGGGTCGTCGGGGAGAAAGAGAAGTTTCTCTCATGCCCCACATCCAATTTGTCGGTAGACCCCTGGGTCTCAACCTTCAAAATGCATTCAAATCCAACCACTTGCTCTCTCCTCCCCTCCCACCACCCTGGAATGTTTCTCTGTCACCTCCCCTGGCTCACTACAGTCACTCATGACTGTGCTCCCTGCTTCAACCCTTGCCCCCCTATAGCTTGTTCCCCCACGGCAGCCAGAGGGATCCTGTTCAACACAAGTCCAGTCACATCCTCAGCTCGAAACCCTCTAAAGTCTTCCCATCTCCATAAGATGGAAACTTAACCATGTGCCAATGATATCTGGCCCCTTCATGCCTCTCTGAACTATTCCTTATACATCCCATCACTCCACTCTAGCCACACTGGCCCCTTTGCTGGTCCTCAAGTCATCAAGCAGGTTTCTGCCTAAGGGCCTTTGCACTACTGTTTCCTCATGCCCAAAAGATGTATCCCCAGGCATTTGCAGAGCTACCTTCATTTAGGTCTCTGCTGAAACTCACCACCTCAGAGATGATTCTTCTATCAGTCAGCTTTCAGTAGATTTTGCTCCGATAACAAACAACCCCCCAATCTTGGGGACTCGCATCGTCAATTTCTCACTCACGTTACACATTGACCACAGGTCGGCTGTGGCTCTTCTTCACACATCATCTTCATTTTGTGATCATGGCTGAAGGAGCAGCTCCATCTGGGACGGGCAGTTATGGGGACCAAAGACGAAGAACAATGGGATGAACCAGGCCACCGCTGTAAAACATCTGCTCAGACGCATTGTCCCCTCCAAATGCAAGTCGGCTAGTGAAACCCAGTTCTTGCACCTGCTGCAAGAAACCCTAAGATGGTGAGCTTTTTGGTTTCTGCCTTGGGGAAGAAAGAGAGGGAGAGTCAGAAGTGTTGGGCAGCCACAAAGGTGGGATTTTGGAGAAATTCTTCCTCGTCTCCTCGCCCTGTCTTATTTTTCTCCCTAGCTCTTACCATCCCCCGGCATCGCACCTGTCTACGTGTTTGTTATCTTTCTCTCCCCAACTCCCACCCAGCACGGGACCCCCAGGCGGGAAGGGAACTTTTCTCTGGCTCATGGCTGTATCTTCAGCACCAGGGACAGAGCCTAGACCCTCGTGGGCGCTCAACGCCCCTCAACATGGATGGAATGAATACAAGCGGCGAAGGGCCACAGCGGAGGAGCCCGGGGAGCTGTGGGAACCAGAGGAGGGCGGTGTCAATGAGACCCCAGACCACCCAGCAGGGCTCAGAGGCGGGGAGGGCCGGCGGAGGGGATGCCAGGGGAACCAGACAACACCTTGGCTCAACCCATCTCTTCCAGCTGGCACCAATCTCCTTCCATCGCGTCCTCACCCAGCCTCGGCAGACCTGAGTGAAGACACTTTGTTTAATTCAGCAATTTTGACAGCATCCCAAGTATTTATTGACTCAACTTTGGGGTTTTTTTTGGCCCGGGAATGCCAACCACTGAAGTCCTTCCCCTCCCTTTGATCCTCTTCTCATCCTAGCTCCATCTCTGAGACCCTCCCTTTTCTGGATCCCATCTCAGTCTCCATCCCTAACCTTCACCCCATCCCTGACCCTTGGCCCTGCCTTGACCCCCGCTTTGGAGCTTCAGCGACAGGCAGCCTGTATCATTCCCGTGACGTGAAATTGTTCAGGGCCAAGGCTCTAATGGTTTGTTCTCAGACAGAGGCTCTGTTCCCATCACCGAGGAGTCAGATGCCCAGAGTATGGGGTGAGGTGGACCCCAAATCTGAAGCCAAAGCATCAACAGGGAAGGGGGGCAGCCTCTGACCATCCAGAGCTCTCAGAGGAGGCTGCTGGAGTCACGGAGGCTGGGAAGCCCTGGAAAGAGGGGGAAACCCCGGAGGGTGACGGCATGGTCCAGAAGAGGAACATAGCAGCAACTGCAGGTTCCAGATTTACAGAGAACTCAGTTGCCCAGAACAAGGGTGCCAGAAAATTCTGAGGTTTCCCAGAGACCGGCCTCCATGTTTCCATTCAGAAATCCACCTACACACACCCGGGACAAGAGATGCCAAGATCAGAGCAGGGCACCCATGCTGTGTGCCTTGAGTGGGCCTCGGGTCCATGTCAGAGGGGGCAGCAGGGCACAGGACCCTTCAAACTGGCCAGTATCCAAAGGAGGAATTTTCTAGAAAGATAGGGGGATGCTGCTAGTGGGTCGAGGTGGGGGGCACGGCCAGGATGGCCAAGGCTGGGGACCAGGAAGTCTCCCAGGCTTATACCTGAGCCTACAGTTCTCCGGATCTGTCACTTCTCGTGTCCCTCTCATCTCGCTCTATCTTTGTGTTTCTGTCTCTCTCATCTTGGTGTCTATTTCTCTCTATCTCCCAGGCACTATCTCTGAGTGTGTGTCTCTCTCCATTGCTCTCTCATTTCTCTGTCTCTCTCTGTCTCTCATCCTTCTTGCTGCTCTGTGTTGCTCCCTAACCGTTATCACCTCCCAACACGATGGCATTCTGCGTATTAATCTATTCATGGCCCATCTCCCTGGGATAGAACACCGCTTCGTGAAGGCAGGGACCTCTGTCTGTATTATTTTCTGCCGCACCCCCAGTGCCTGCGATACCACCTGGCTCCCTAACTGTGTGTTGAATAAAGACTGAATGGACCACCATTCTCATCAACCTCCTTATTTGATGATAACTGTAAAGCCACCATAGTAGCTGTTAGTGTTGTTATTGTCGCAGCTGCTGTTTATTGAGTAGAAACCGTACACCCAGCATTGGCTAAGCGGCGGCTTGTTTAAGCCTGTGAGGTGAATATTATGATTACGTCTCTTCTTCAGATGAGGAAACTGAGCTCCCCCCCAAGAGGATGAGCAACTTGCCCCATATGAGTCCAGCCGTTGTCTGGCTCCAAAGTCCGGAGTTTTTTTTTTTTTCCGGATGTACATCATATTTCGAATTCCGTGTACATTACATCATGTTCACCACCCGAACACTAATTATAGTGCATCCCCTCACATGTGACCCTAATCACTCCTTTAGCCCTCCCCCCTCCCCCCTTCCCCTATGGTAACCACCAGTCCAATCTCCAATGCTATGTGTGTTTTTTTGTCGTTGTTTTTTATCTTCTACTTATGATTGAGATCATATGGTATTTGACTCTCTCCCTCTGACTTATTTCACTCAGCATAATCCCCTCCAGGTCAGTCCATGTTGTCACAAATAGCCGGATTTCGTCATTTCTTATGGCGAGCCAGGAGGTTTAAACTGAGTGGAAGGACAGCCCGGTGGCTGAGAACGCAGCATCTGTCCCCCATCCTGGGTTCGAATCTCACCCCTGTCACTTCCCAGCCGCGAGCTTTAGAAAGTCGCCGCCTCTCTCAGTCGCGTGCCTCAGTTTCCTCGCCCATCAAACCGGGATGCCCACACGCAAAGCTCTGCGGGGCGGCGGCGGCGGCGGCGGCGGCGGCGTCAGAGGCAGGTGCCAGCGCAGGCGCAGAGGGCGCGCAGACACCACCGGGGACTCCCGCCGGGTGCCTTCCTGCTTCGCCATCAGCCAGGAGGCGGAGGAGCTGGGCGTCCCCTCCCCGCCCTCGGGCTCTGGCGGCGGCGGAGCGCGGCCCCCGGGGGGACAGGGATTCGAGCAGCCAAGTTCAGGAGCCAAGAGGAGGCGGCGGCGGCGCGCCCCTGCCCGGCCGCCCAGCGCGCGGAGCACCGCGAGCATGGCCCTGCGCGCTCGCCCGGCGTGGCCGCCGCTGCTGCTGTCGCTGCTGTCGCTGCTGTCGCCGCTGTGCTGGGCGACCCCGGGAGCCGGTGAGTGACCCCGCGCCCCAGGGCGGCCCCTGCTCGCCGCTCCCTCCCCGCCAGCCGCGTGCTTGGCCTCGGCCTCCCCAAGGCCGGGCGCACTGCCCTTCGCTCCCCCACTGCCCCCCCCCCCCCACCACCACCCCGCCCCAGGGTTGAAGGACCTGGGACACCGACTCTCCCGTCGGTCTCCTGGAAACCTCTCTGGGGACATTTTCGAAGGATGAGTCAGGCTCCAAGAAAAACGTCGCGGAGGCTGACTCATGCTGCTCCCCTCGTCCTCCTGCTGTGGCACGGAGGGCGCTGGATGGGGGCGGAAAGGGGGCAGTGGTACAAAACCCAGCTCACCTGCTGACCCCAAATGTCTGGCCCTAAGGGCGTGGTCATTCATTCATTCATTTATTCATTCATGCATGCATTCATCCCAGACACTTTGTGGAGCACCTTCTGTGTGTCAGGCAGGGTTCTGAGTACTGGGGATCCAGCTCTGAGGTCAGAAGGCCCCGGGGTTCAGAACTGCTTTCAGCCTGTAATTCCTGTGTGAGGTCAGGAAAATTCCCTAAACTCTCTGTTCCTGTAACAAGTGCTGGGGGTGGGGATCCTGCCTACCTTGGAAGACTGTGTCTTGGGAAGATGCTGAGTAACGTCAGATGCCCTTGGCAACGACGATAATAGTGCTAATTCAAGGGAGCGATAACCATACCCGATGAAGCCGGAGCCCCTCATCTCAGCCTTCCCCCAAAGGCCATCACCAGAACGCTGGGCACTTCTCCAGAAAAGAGGGTGCCGAGGCTGAGGAGGTCACCGAGAGCCACCAATCTAAAGCCCTTTAAGGACATCCCCATCCTGGGTCCGATTGTGACAGACCAGGAGACCGAGGCACAGAGAGGGGAAGTAACTGGCCCAGGGTGCCCAGCAGGAAGCGGTAGCAGAGCACCCTCTACCAGGGCAGGAGAGCCTGGGCACAGAGTGGCTCAGGCCTGGGGCTCACCCCAGGCTCTGCCGCTCGCTTGCTGGTTAGCCCAGGCTGGTGGCTTGCCCCTCCGAGGCTCCCTTGGCCCCTGTGTCCAAGGGGGATGAAAATGTGAGTGCAGATCTCATGGGGCCGTGGGGAGGGTCGGAGGAGGCCACACATAAGGGACAGCTCAGTGCCTGGCGTGGTTATTCCATGGGGAACACGCCACCAAGAGAAAGGCCACTTCATCCAATTTCATCCTCATGGCAGCCTTGCCTGGGAGGGGACCTTGCCCTCTGTGGAGGAAACCACCAGAGAAGGAGATTCACTTGCCCAGAGCTGCACAGCACATCAACGGTAGAGCTGGCATTCGAACCCAGATTACACCGTTCACCATTCCCCAGTCCCCTGTGCCCAGACTGTGCCTTCCTGCCATGCAGCACCCCTGCCTGCTGCCCCCCAGCTTCCTCCTCCCCGTAAGGACAGGAATCATTCGTCTATATCGAGTGCCTGGCGTGTGGGAATCTGTTCACCTAGATTTCATCATTTAGTCCTCCCAACAACGCTGTTAAATTACAACCACCCCACTTTACAGATGAGGAAACTGAGGCTCAGAGGGGTGAAGCCACCTGCCTGAAGGCACACAGCCAGTGAGTGGCAGGCCTGGGTTCAATGAGCTTGGCCCCTCCCACCTTCTCCATTACCCTTATTGTTACTAATAGGGGTGCACAGCATCGTGTTTATTGACGCCACTAAGAGCCAACCCGTATGGAGGCCTACTCTGCGCCTGGGCTCTAGGCAGGAGGATTTCACGTGGAGCCGGTGGAGCCGATGTCAGGACTCTGGGCTGCAGACTGCCCGGGGTTCAAATGCCACCTCTGCCATTTCCCCTCTGGGTGACCTGGAGCGAACGACTCTGTGCCTCAGTTTCCCCATCTATAATGTGAGGCCTTGAGGAGCTGTTTAAGGACCAGATGCTGAGAGATGTGTGATTTTACAAACTAGGAACAAGAATCAGAGAGGTTAAGGAGCCTGCCTGACACTTCACAGCAGAGCCGAAGGGACCCAAAATCCTTGAGCTATAATCTCCCCCCCTCCCCACTGTGATGAAAAAGTTCTGGAACTAGACAGATGGTTGCACAGCCTCGTGAATGTCCTTAATGCCACTGAACCGCGCACTTTAAAATGGTTCAAATGGCAAATTTCATTTTTTTTAACCACAATATTTACCACCGCGTAAAAAAAAAAAAAATCGATGATGCTGAGATGGAGGAAATAGGGTGCTAACAGGCCAGTGAAGGGGGCGACCCCAGTGCAGACCCAGCCCAGCCCCATCCGCCCCGGGGACGCCCGGGGGTGACCGGCCTCGCCTTCCCCGCAGGGACCGGGACGGTGGGCGTGCTGGCCCCGGCGCAGGTGCGCGGTTTCCTGGGCGACACCGCGACGCTGCCGTGCCACCTGCAGCCGCCGCCCGAGCAGGACGCGCTGGTGACGCTGGTGACGTGGCTGCGGCGGGAGCCGGCGGGGGGCGCGCGCAGCGTGGCCGTCTTCCACCCGACGCAGGGCCCCAGCTTCCCCGAGCCCGGGCGGCTGGAGTTCGTGGCCGCCAGGCCGGGCGAGAAGCTGCGGGACGCGTCGCTGGCCGTGCGCGACTTGCGCGCGGAGGACGAGGCCAACTACACCTGCCAGTTCGCGATGTTCCCGGAGGGCAGCCGGAGCGCGAGCACCCGGCTCCGCGTGCTCGGTGAGCTAGGGGGCGGGGAGGGCGCGGGGAGGGCGCGGGGGGTGGGGGGAGGACGGGCGAGCCGAGAGGGGGGCGCGCCCGGGAGGGAGAGAGGGGGCGCCCTGCAGAGATGGGGACGAAAGAAGGAGGGAGAGCAGTGAGGGGGGCCTGGGGTGCAGAGGAGGAGGGGCTGGACGCCCGGAAGATGGTGGAGGGAGGTAAAGACCCTGGAGCCCGAGGGCAGGACATCCCGGGAGCGAGGGGGGCGCTGAGTATGAGGGGGCGCCTGGAAAGTGGGGCCACCGCAGTTTGCATCCCAGCTCCGCCACTCACTCCCAGCTCGGGCAGGTGGCTTCATTTCGGATCCGCGTTCCCCCATCTCCATCAGAGTGTCAGGAAGAACCTGCAGCCCTGGGAACGTGGTCCGGGGCCTCCCTGGGGTTGATCCAGGGGACGCGCCTGGAGCAGAGGGCGCGTGGGCTCCTCCTAGCTGTGGGCTGTCGGTGGGACCTCGGGGAGGAAGCGAGAGTTGAGGCTGGAAAGAGAGCCGCGCTGATCCCCGGGAGCCCAGATGCGCTCTGGAGTTGTCACGGAATCCTGGCAGAACGGGACAGGCCCTCCTCTGGGAGACTAAGAAGTCTCTGTGCCTCAGTTTCCTCATCTGTGAAATGGAGACCGCTCCGAGGATTCCTGAGAGCTGGCATCTATCTTTTGCTCTTGTGCCCGGAACTACTCCAGGCCCTGCGGGAGGCACTCGCGCAACATTGGTTCCTTGGGTTGGTGCCGGGCACCTGGGGCCCAAGCAGAGGCCGCTCTTGTCATTTCTGCAAAACTGGGACTTCCGGTTTAGGGTGAGAGGAAAACAGAAGGAGTGAGTCAAGTTACAGAGAAATCTTCAGTAAACGGTAGCCCAGGTGATAACGGGGAAGGGAATCCCCAGAATGGTGGACAAGAGATGGTCAAGATGGTTTTGTTTTTTTTTTTCTTTAAGAATTAGATTACATCATCTTTTTTTTTTTTTTTTTTTAAAGTGTGCTTTTTGGTGAGAAAGATTGGCCCCGAGCTAACATCTGTTGCCAATCCTCCTCCTTTTTTTTCCTCCCCAAAGCACCCCAGTGCATAGTTGTATATTTTAGTTGTAGGTCCTTCTAGTTGTGGCATGTGGGATGCCACCTCAGCATGGCCTGGCGAGCGGTGCCATGTCCGCGCCTAGGATCTGAACTGGTGAAACCCTCGGCCGCCAAAGCGGAGCGGGCAAACTTAACCACTCGGCCACGGGGTCGGCCCCTCAAGATGGTTTTGGAGTCAGACAGATCTTGTGTGAAAACCCAATTCCATCGCCTATGACTGTGACCTTGAGCCCGTCACTTCCCCCTCAACTTCCGGGGCATGGCTCAGCCATCCTCTCCTCCGTGAAGCCCTCCCTGACACCCCCAGACTCAGGCACCCCATCTGGGTTCCCCCATCCCAGCCTCGCCCACTCTGGGTCATCACTGTTTGGGGAAGTCTGTCTTCCGCTTGGCCTGTGCACCCCATGAAGGCAGGGCTGGGCTGTCTCAGTCCTCCCTGGGTCCCCCACGTTGCCCATCCCAGAGCCAGGCAATGTTGTCAATTAACCAATAAGACTAATATTTAGTGAGGACTTATTTTGTGCCAAGTCCCATTTTCAGAGCTTTGCCTGCATCTTCTCATTGCCTGGGATCCTCTCATGATCCCCAGTGGATAGACAAGGAGACCGAGGCACGGACTTGCCCAAGGCCACCCCACCACTCATGGACGGAGCTGGGGTTTGAACCTAGCCGTCCCGTCCCCTCCGTTCGCTGCCTTCCTCTGCTGCCAAGATGTTTGTTGAGTGACTGCAGGCCAGGAGTGACCCGTCCCTTTTGCTCCTCTCCCAGCCCAGCCCCAGAACGAGGCTGAGAGCCTGGAGGTCCCCCTCAGCCGGTGGCTCAGCCCAGAGCCCGTGCCCGTGGCCCGTTGCATCTCCAAAGGGGGCCGCCCGCCCGCCCGCATCTCCTGGCCCTCACCCCTCAACGAGAAGGCCAACGAGAGCCAGGTGCCGGGACCCCTGCCTGGCACAACCACTGTCATCAGCCTCTTAACCCTGACATCCTCAAGCCAGGAGGACGGCAAGAATGTCACCTGCCAGGTGGAACACGAGAGTTTCGAGGAGCCCGTCCAGCTGCCGGTGAAACTCACCGTGCTCCGTGAGTGTGCCAAAGTGTGAGCGAGGACGGGACCCGCTCCTAGACTGCCTCCGCCCCCCATTGTCTACACTGATCCCCCTGGAGAACTGTCTACACTGTCCCCACCATGCAGTCTACACTCCCCTCTGCCACAATATTGTCTACTCTGGCTTGTCTGGGGCTCTGTCCTCCTATCATTGTCTGTACTGAATACTCCCTCCCTGATCCCCTCAGGCACTGTCTACACTGGACCCCCTCAACATTGCCAGTGGGTCTGAGGGAGGAGGGGATGTACACTGGCTCCCCCCCATAAAAAAAACACTGTCTTACTGGCCTTCCCCCTCCGGGCTTTGGAAAGTCTTCCTTGTCAATCATGTTTGGGATGGCTAAGAAGCAGGCTGAGGCGGGGTCATCAGGAATTCTTTTCTGCGGGACTTGTCAGAGCCTTGAATGTTCTCCTTTGTGTTACGGGGGTCCAAGAGGCCTTTTCTCAGAGGACATTCCCAGAACACCAGGCCCTGGCTACCCGGGAAAAGTAGAGAGAGCCAGGTCCTGAGAAACCCTCTCCGCCCCGCTGCCTCCCACCCCACCGAGCTGCCCAGGCTTCTTTCCCGGAGGGAACCCATTGCTGCAGACACCGCACAGGCCTCTCCATCTCGGGCTGTTCCTGAAACCCGATGAGGCCTTTCCCTGCTGTGACAGGAATCTCACACATCTTTAGGTGGCTCTGAAGGCTCCCAATCTCTGAGCCCCTGCATCTGTTTCCCCCAGACCCCCCTGAAGTCTCCATCTCTGGCTATGATGATGACTGGTACCTCGGCCGTAGTGAGGCCACCCTGAGCTGTGACGTCCGCAGCAACCCGGAGCCCACAGGCTATGACTGGAGCACGTGAGTCCCGGGTGGACCCGGACTCCTGGGTCTGAGGGAGGAGGGGCTGGGGGCCTGAACTCCTGGGTCTGAGGGAAGAGGGGCTGGGGGCCGGACTCCTGGGTCTGAGGGAGGAGGGGCTGGGGATGGACTCCTGGGTCTGAGGGAGGAGGGGCTGGGGGCTGGACCCCTGGGTCTGAGGGAGGAGGGGCTGGGGCCTGGACTCCTGAGTCTGAGGGAGGAGGGGCTGGGGGCTGGACTCCTGGGTCTGAGGGAGGAGGGGCTGGGGGCTGGACTCCTGGGTCTGAGGGAGGAGGGGCTGGGGGCTGGACTCCTGGGTCTGAGGGAGGAGGGGCTGGGGGCTGGACCCCTGGGTCTGAGGGAGGAGGGGCTGGGGGCTGGACTCCTGGGTCTGAGGGAGGAGGGGCTGGGGGCTGGACCCCTGGGTCTGAGGGAAGAGGGGTGCACAGAAAAGTGAAAAGAAAGGGAGTAGTCGTCTTTGGGCTCCAGCAAAATTCCCAACCCGCACACATGGTTTCCAAGGTGGTTTAGTCCGAGTGCCCACGCCTGCTCTTTGCAATGTGCCTGCTGAGTGCCCAGGACTTACCTTCATCCCGTGTGGTCCCCACACTTGGGCACAGTCAACATTCTCGCCACACCCGGGTCAAAGATCAGTTGGGCCCACACAGGTGCCGTCATTTGCCCGGGTCACACGAGGCCACAGAGGCGGCTCTCAAATCAGCATCTGGCCCCACACTGGGTCCCCTTAACCTCTGGGCTGTGCCGCCTCCTTGGTCACCTTGCACAACCTGCTCAGTCGTCTCTGATGGAGCAAGTACTGTGAGGGTGCCTGAGTTCCTGGCATCTGGTGACTGCTCAACCCCCCTGTCACTCTAGGCCTCCAGCAGAGGACACTTCTCACCCATTTGTCTCTTTCAGGACCAGGGGTCCCCTGCCACCCTCTGCTGTGGCCCAGGGCAGCCGGCTCCTGATTCATACCGTGGATGATTTGATCAACACGACTTTCATCTGCCGTGTCACCAACACCCTGGGGACTAGCCAGGCAGAACTGACTGTCCTGGTTAGAGGTGAGGAGCCACCTGGGTGAGGAGAAGAGAGAGACCAAAGGAGGAGGTCACAGCAGGATTTCGTCTGAGGTCCCTGGTGAAGGAGGTCCCTCAGCCACAGGAATGCTCTCTACTCCCATCCTTCCCCTAGGCCGCCTCATGAAAGGACCCATGGGGTCAGCTTTACTCTCTGTTAACTCAACATCTGTACCATTGGAACAGCTGCCTGGATGCACCCCCCTGCAAAGCCAGGCTGGGGAAATTGTGCAATGCCTCTTTCCCTGGGACTCAGAAAGGCCTTTCTAAGTGCATTAGACAGAACTCTGTCAGTTGCAATTGATAGAAACACAACTCAAAATAATCCCAGCAAGAGCAATATTTTATTGAAAATTCACCTTCAGGTATGGTTAGATCCAGGTGCTCCGACTGTGTAACCCGAGAACTTTTCTTTACCTCTCTTGTCTTTGCTTTTCTCTATGCTGCCTTTCTTCTCAGGCAGACTCTCCCCTCAGGAAGGCAGGCTAGCCCTCCACATCTGCAGACTCACATCCCACCAGTTTAGTAATCTGAGGGGAAAGAATATACCACTTTCAACAGCTCTAGCCAAAGTCCCAAGGCTGGCTCTCATTGGCTCAACTTAGGTCACAGCCCCTTATGAACCAATCACAGCAGCCGGGGAGAATGGAGTGCTCCGACTGGCCACACCCGGGTCAAAGTCCCATCTGAGGAACCAGAGAGTGGGGACACGTCCATCACAGGGACTAAGGGAGGCAGAATGGCAGCTTCGTAAAGGAATGAGGGATAATGTTTGTGAGGCAGGTGAAAAACCCCAAAAGTCTCAGAACCTGAGTCCTGCTTCCCTCTCTTCCAGCAGGACCTTCCGGGGAGCCGTCAGCAGCAAGCTGGTCCCCAACGACAATCGCCATCCTGACTGTGGTAATCGTGGCTGGGGTGGCCCTGCTCGTGTTCCTCATTTATTTCCTGCGGTCCAGAAACTCCCGTGAGTCCCCTCCTCTTTGGCACATCTCCCCCCTACCCCCGTGGCTGTCATGAATGAGCATCCCCACAGTCGCCATCATTGAACACCTACTATGCGCCAGGCTCTGTGCCAAGCCCTTCAGGTGGCAGCCTCTCCCCACCTCCTCACCCCCACACCATGAGGTTCCCCGTTCACGGACGAGGACACCAAGACCGGGGAGTCTTGTCCTTTGGATCCTTGATTCATTTTATAAATATTTAGGGAGTGGGGGCAGATCCTGCAGGGCTTGAGGGCACAGTGGGGACTTTGGCTTTTAATTCAGGCGACACAGATGCCCCCGGGGGATGGATGGAGGGCGGAGTGAGCGTAGCCGCCCAGCCCTCCTCCGTCTGCCCGGCTCGGGAGTGACCGCTCAGCTGCTGTCACGGGAAGGAGGGCGGGGTGGGGACTGGGACCCTGATCCCCGGCTCGAAAAGAGCCTGATGGTCTCTTATCTCCGGGGCTTTGCACAGGCTGTTCCCCTGCCTGGAACACCCTTCCCGTGGCTCCTTCTGGCGAAGTCATCCGGCTCATTCTGTAACCCAAAGAGCCGTATTTTGCTGAGCCCTTCTGGCAGGCCAGCACGGTCTGTGCACAGCTCCTCCAAGGCTCCCAGCCCCCCTGCAAGGCGGGTCCCGACGTGACCCCATTTTACACATGAGGAAGTGTGTGCTCAGAGAGGTGAAGTTCCCTGCCTGCCAGTGCACAGCTGGGCAGGCAGAAGTGGAAGGCAGTTCTGTTGACCCCAAAGCTTGTTCCCTCACCTGCTACACGGAACTGCCCCATCACGTCCCAGCTGCAGACCCCTTCCTCCAGGAAGCCCACCCCAACCCCCCAGAATGAGCCAAGCGCCCACTCTGGGCTCCCCCACCCCAGCCTTGCCCACTCTGGGTCGTCACCACGTGGGGACTTGCCCATCTCCCCGGTGGGCTGGGAGCCCCAGGAGGGTACAGCTGCGGCCGCCACAGTCACAGCTGCGTCCCCAGCACCATGTGGCGCTGGGCCGGTCTCGAAGGAGGCGCTGGAGGAAGTGTTTGCTGAATGTGTCATCTCCAGGGGATGTGGGTCCCTGCTCTGCTGCCTTATTAATTATGTCGCTATGGGCGGGTGACTTACGCTCTGTGACTCAGTTTCCCCATCTGTGCAAGGGGAATAACTGTGCCTGGTGATACAGGTGCAGCCTTTGGCACCTTCTAAGCCACACTTGCTGGATCTATATCAGCTGTAATTATTATTGCTGTTGTTACGACGATGATGATGATGATGATGATGAACATGAGCTCCATGAGAGCAGAGTCTGCGTCTGTCGTGTTCACAGCTGTGTCCACAGCACGTAGAACGCCCCCGGGGCCAAGTAGACATTCCCTGTTTGCTGAATCAATCCCTGTTTGATGGTTGAGGAAACTGAGGCACAGAGAGGTTAAGTCAGTTGGCCAAGGTCACACAGCTCCCGAAAGACAGAGCTGGGACCTGAACCCTTCCATCTGGTTCCAAAGCCTGTGCCCAATAACTATTTATTTACACTTAATAACTGAATGAATAAGTGGGGGAAGAAGAGACCCCGGTCCTGTATGACACGTGTATAAACCACCAAGGGAAGTGGCTCCCCACGTCGGGAGCAGAGTGGGGACTTAGAGCTCGAGGGGCCCTGACACCCCCGTGTGTCTTCCTCCTGTGCCTCTGAGTATTGTCATCATTCCTGACAACGCCTCCTCCTGTCTCCGCAGGTCAGGCCAGTTACGAGCCTTCCGCTAATGGCGTAAGTGTGATGGTGGAGCTGAGGAGGGTGCGTGGGGTGGGGGGGAGTCCGCCCTGGGGCCTGGGGGTCTGCATTCCCCCCACTCACGCCCCCCCCGACCTTGGGAAGTGCTGCCTTGGCTTCTAGGGACGGGGAGGGGCCGGGCCTGCGCTCTCTGCACCCTGGGCTTCACGGGAAGATTGTGTTCCAAAGGATCCAGAGGCTAAGGTTTCACTGTCCCCCTTCCAGACTCTCTCCTATTCAGCCATGAACTGTGGTGCCAGCTCTCCCCAGGAAACCCCGACAGAGGGCACAAGGTGACAGCATCGGGCCTGAGTGGGAGAGAGACTGGAGCTGGTGGGGACGTGGGCCTCACAGCTGGAGCCCCCCCCCCCCCCGCCAGTGGATGCAGCCTCCCTCCCTCGAAAGACACTGGCCACTCTCCCAGTGCCAGACCTCAGGAACGTCCCCTCTACCTCACGACGCAGTGAGCAGGTGCAAGTTCAGGGGTCCCCAAGACCACCCTCGGCTTCCGTCCCTCCTTAGAAGGCCTCACAGAATTCAGAAAAGCTGTTACACACACATTTAGGTTTATTAAAATGAAAGGATGAGATTAAGATCGGCAAGGGGAAAACGACTCATTGGCCCCAACATAGGGCCGCAGGGTCCAGCAGACACTGGCGTGAGCTCCCAGGTGTCCACTCCCAGTGGTGTCTTACGGGCAGCGCTCACTTCTCCCGGCAGTGACGTGTGACAGCATACAGAGTATTGCCGGCTTGCTAGCGGCCAGGGAAGCCCCGCTGAGCCTCAGTCTCGGGAGTTGTCATTGGGGTCAATCAGGTAGACTCGGCTGACCATTCACGTATCTGACCTTAGTGTCCGGCATCTCCAGGGGTTGAGCCGATATTGTGTGGCCCAAGGTCACCACCATCAATTGCACTGTTGGTGTAAACTGTTTGGTGTGGTCCATGGCCCCAGTAAACAAAGACTCCTGGCAGCCAGAACATTCTAGGGGCTTCAAGGTTACTTCCCGGGAGCCAGGGCAAAGGGTGAAATCTCTCTTTGGGCAAAAGTTAATCCTCTCCTGCGTAGTGGGGGTCACACGGGATGTTCCAACTGCCGGAGAAGTTTTGTAAGAATTTGAGCTCTGGCCTTCAAGCGTCTAAATCTCTGTATCTGTCAAATATCTGTGGTCACGAGATTTGTCACTAAAAGAGAACCAGAGGCTGGAACTCAGCTGCCCAGGGCCGTCGGAGGAACAGGAGCAGCTGCTGGAGGCTGTCAGTTCCAGACACCTCCTCCAGCCGAGACTCGGGGCCCCGGGAGAGTATCTGCAGTGTCCTGGGACCGAGACGATGCTGGAGAGTGGGGGCCGGGACCTGCCAAGGAAAGGAAGACGTCGTCTCCGAAACAAGGAGAAAGCGATGCTGTGTGGGGGACACGGTGCCCTCAGACCAGGATGGACGTGGCCCCGGACCCGGAGGCTGAGCCGCTCAGATACACCTGATGTGTTCCCTTTAAGATGGTCTGCGAGCTTGGGGGCAGGCGCCAGAATTCCGCTCACACAGAGAACTGTCTGCTGGAGGAAATGCCTTAGGAAGATAAGAGCTGTGGCCACGATGCCAGACAGGAGAGCCAGGCAGGAGCTGTTCTGCAAGAAAAAGAAGGATTTGGGATGCGCTCTGGACAGAGATGAGAGACTGCGGATCCCAGAAAGGACAGGGAAGAGACGGGAAGGAGGAGGCAGGGGCGACGAGGCCGGTGGGGCTCCTCGGGGTCGGGAGGCCAAGGGAGATGAGTGGGGGTACTATTTACCATAGCTGCCACATCGACCGTTTGTCTGTTCTCAGCCCCCAAACTCCCCATTAAACTTTATTTATTACACCTCCAGTGGTTGCGTGCGAGGGGGTCTTTTGGGGGGAATTGGGGAGAGGCTGATTGGCCACCTCATGGATCAGAATCAGAGCCGTGGAGGCAGGAACCTGAATCAAGAAGGCAAGGAGAACACGAGTCCCCAGCGCATCTTATTTTTCTCTCTCTTTTTCATTATTTTTAACTAGGTAATAGATAAGCATCCCCGAGTCAAAAGTTAGGAAAAATCGTCAGGGGCCCATTTTGAGTTGCTTTGCACATCGGATATGAGCTAAGGGTCCAGCGCCGTTCTTTTGCAAGGGGATAATTGCACAGCATCTGAGTGGAATTAATGCCACTAGGTTGTGCACTTAAAAATGGGCTAAGATGGCAAATTTTTTGTCATCTCTGTTTCCCCACAATTTTTAAAAATTAATAATGTAATACACCAAAAACCATTGGAAGGTACACTTTTGATGGTGGAATTGTACTACCACGAACTTAGTGGCTCGAAAACCACAAAATTAATCTCTTCCAGTTCTGGAGGTCAGAAATTGGAAGTGAGGGGCCCGCCCAGTGGCGTGGTGGTTAAGTTCTCACCCTCCGCTCCCACGGGCTGGGGTTTGCGGGTTCAAATCTCGAGCGCGGACCTACACACAGCTCATCAAGCCACGCTGTGGTCGCATCCCGCATACAAAATAGAAGAAGATGGGCACAGATGTTCACTCAGGGCCAATCTTCCTCACCAAAAAAGAAAGAAAGCAATCTGAAGTGAGTCTTCCAGGGCTAAACTTAAGGCGTGGGCAGGACTGTGTTCCTTCTGGAGGCCCCAGCGGAAAATCCTTTCTGGCCTTTTCCAGCTTCTCGAAGCTGGCTGCATTGCTTGGCTCACAGCCCAGCATCCCAGGGCCTCGTTCCTCCTTTGACCTCCTTGCCTCCCTCTTTCCCTTTTGAGGACTCGTGATTACATTTAGGGCCCACCGGGACCGTGCAGGGTAACCTCCCAACTCAAGATCCTTAACCACGTCTGCAAAGTCCCTTTTGCCATGTAAGGGAACATATTCACAGGTTCCAGGAGTAGGACCTGGATGTCTTAGGGGACCCATTCTTCCACCTGCCTCTCCCATCCTGGGCTCCTGCTCCACCGAGGAGAACCGTGGCACTACTTTCGGGCAAGTTTATTGACGCAGACACCAAATATATATATATATTTTTTTCTCCCACGGTAGGTAACATATACACACTGTTCTGCACCTTGCTTTCGTTACTGAAGGTTTCTGGAAATTCAGAGAGAGTCTCTTTAGTCTTTTTAGAGCCACGTGGTACTCCAGAGGGGGACGTCCAGGACGTTTTTGACCAGGTCCCTGTGGACGCACTTCTGTACCGTTTCTGCCCTTTTCCTGTGACGGTGTGGTGGTGAATGACCTTGCACACCCAGCCTGGGTATCGGGACACACTCTGGAGGTGAGCCGCTGGATCAGAGAGCGTGTTCCCCTGTCGTTGTGATGGATATTGACAGACGGTCCCCCAGAGAAGTCCTGGCCATCTCGGTTCCTACCAGCCATGGGTGCGACGAGCTGTCTGGGGGGGACGGATCTGTGAATTCCATGGCGCTGGGAGCCAAGCGAGGAGACAGAGTTTTGGTACAAGTGTTGTATAAATTTCACATAAGGTGGAGAAAACCACCATTACCCATATGGGAGAATGGGGAGGGAGGCTCTGATGGAGATGGTGGAGGGGCTAAAACCACCCCAAACCCTCCCCCTGCACTGCTGTCCAGAGTAAGGGGGGCGCAAGCCGCCTTGAGTTGCTGCAACATCTCAGAAACCTCCGGGCCACAGATTGCTCTGGGGGGGTGGAGATGCCTGTGCTACTGAAATCCAGCTTAGTAAAAAATGAAGAAGTGACCCAGGAGTCCCCTCCCTGGTAGATAATCAGAAAACAGGAACTTGGACAGACTTGACCTGAATGCTCAGGGCAGCCCAATTCACCAAAAAGTGGGAACAACCCAAATGTCCATCCACTGTGAACGGATAAATCAAATGGGGTGTGTGCATACAATGGAATATTATACAGCCATAAAAAGGAACGAGGTGCTGCTCCAGGCTCCAATGTGGAAGAGCCTTGAAAACATTTTGCTGAGTGAAAGAAGCCAGACACAAAAGACCACATACTGTAGGAGTCCATTTACATGAAATGTCCAGAATAGGTAAATCCATAGAACAGAAAGCAGACTAGTAGTGGCCAGGGCCTGGGGGGAGGGGGAGTGGGGAGTGACTGTTTAATGGGTTCAAAGTTCCCTTTGGCGTGATAAGAATGTTCTGGAACTAGACAGAGGTGATGGTTGAACAACACCATGAGCGTATTAAATGTCACTAAACCGTGCACTTTAAAATGGTTGAAATGGTAAATGCATGTGTGTTTCACCACGAAAAAAAATAATTTAAGATTTTTATAGAAAAAAAGTGTTTTCATTTCCCCAACTCTCTGTGGCAGGATTTTCAGGAACCAGTTAAATTCATGAAGGGACGAATGGGTGAATTGTTAAAGGAAAAAATAATATTCTAAGTGGTAAAGACAAAAATTACTCAATGGCACCTGTTGAAGCACGAGACGGCAGGCTTTATTCGAGGGGAGGGGCATTGCCAGAGTATAGGGACCACCGCAGTGGGGTCTTGGGGCGAGGGAGCGAGCTGGGGCTCAGCTCTGAAGAGGCACGGGCGCGTGGGGATGTCTAGCCAAGGAGCAGAGTGGAGTCAGTCGATGGAAAATTACTAAGATGACACATCAAAGATAAGGGGGGATTCTGGCTAAACCAACCTAACAGGATCTTGCTGGAGGCAGGCCAGGGTGATCAGACATCATCCGGGGCCTGGTGGAGGGTAAGGAATCCCATCAGATATGGAGGATGATTCCATATCAAGGGTAGGGGGTTCTGGTTAAACTGGCTCAGGAGGATTCTTGCTAAAATCGAACAACGCAGAGGTGAGCACAGAAATCTCAAAGGCGGGGGTAGCGGGAAAAGAATTCAGAAGAACCTGAGCAGAGTCCAGTCAATGAGAGAATCCGTCAGTATACAAAAACGTGGTGGCGAGGATGCTTCAGGGGCCAAGGGCAGAAAGCCCCTCCCACCCCCACTCCCCAGGCTGGGATTAAAAACCAAAAACTGGATGGTCTGGTTCTGGTTCTCTGCTGTTCTGTTTTCCTCCACAGGTTGGCATCCTCCTCAGGCTGGTGCCAAGACGGCTGCTGAGTGCTGAGCATCACAGCCGGATCCAGACCTAGAGAAACAGCCCGCTGCATCCCCGGGGAGCTTCCCCAGCAGCCTCTCCTCGCGTCTCATTGGCCAGCACCGCCCATCGCTCAACCAATCCCTGGCCAGAAGAGTGGGACCGCCTGGGAGGCCTGGACCAATCAGGGCTGCCCTCTGGGGAGGATGAAGGCTGCAGGTCGGAGGATGCGAGCCCGGCTCTCTGGTATGAGCCGTGACTCTCTCTGCGTGTTTGGAACAGGGTTGAATTTTACGCTCTTACTTTGAGTCCACACTGTCTAAATTTTCTCTAATAAACCTCGACTTTTCTTTTAGTAACGCAAAAGGAATCAGTCATTATTTGAGAGAGAGGGAGAGAAGCTTTAGGAACTGGAAAATCCAGAATAACCGGCTTTGCTCCATGCCCTGCCTCGCGCTGCTGGCAAAGCCTTTGCTCCTGGGGTTCATCAGAATCCCATCAGAATCCCTTTGAGGGCTGAACTCCGCTCCTGCCGCATACGGAATTCCCATCAGAACGAGGACCGTGTGGGGAAACTGAGGCTTTCTCTCCTGGGCGGCTACTCTTGGAAATAATTGCAGGGTTGGCAACAGCCTCTCTTCGGCAGACAGACAGAGGAAGTCTGAAAACTGCAGCAAGAAGGACTGAGGGTAGATCCTGGAGGGATTCTGACCCCGTGAACACCGCCATGGAACCTTCCAGGCGTTAGGGACCATTTGGAAGTGGGGGATGGGAAACACCTCCGGGGAAAATAACCTCGAGCAGGGTCCCGAGAGGGAGGGCCCGTTGAGCACTCACAAGTGGCTAGTTTGAGGAAGTCAGTGTTTTTAAGGCATTGACTTTTAATTAACTTAAATTTGTAGTTTAATAGGCGTACCTGGCTCATGGCTATGGTACTGGCAAAACCTTGGACCCTCCATCACCCAGGCCCCGGCTCAACAAAACCGCAATGGAGCCCTCCTGCTTCTCCAGCCTCACCCCCGCACATCCCCTCCCACTTGGCCAGGAGTTTGCAGCTTCAACGCCCCTCGATGGCTGTCTCTGCCTCCACGCCTTTGCATGTGCTGCTGACGCTGCCCGGAACACCCCACCCCACCCCGCCATCTGCCTCATCCTACTCCAGGTCTCAGACATCCCCTCCTCCAGGAAGCCCTCCCTGCCCTCAGGCTGAGTGAGGCACCTCCCAGGCCCCGCTCCCCACCCCCCTCCCTCCCAGCGCTGGTCACCCTGGATCATCATTATCTGGGGATGGGTCTGTCCCCCACCACCACACAGAGAACTGTGAGCCCCACTGTGTCCTGAGGGCCCAGAGGGAGCTGTCCCAATCATCACTGTCTCCCCAGCACCTCCCAGCTCAGGGCTGCGCATAGGGAGTGTGTGTTGAAATGACTGACTGACTGAATGAATGAATGAATGAAGGGATGCTTTTGAATAACTACGCTAAGGGCTTTGGAGGGAGCCCACCGCAGGTCAACTTCCATCTCCACCTACTGGGAGACTTGCCTCTTTCCTTGAGCCTCAGCTTCCCCGTCTGTGAAGTGGGAACAGTTCTGCACGGTGGATGCTGGACAAGGTGGCACGTGTCGGGCCCGCCTGCCCTGTGGGGATGGCTCAACCAGACGCCACCCGGACTGTTGTCCTAATTACTGCTGTTGCTACTGCCAGTCATCCGAGTGGGAAGGAGAGGCTGAGGGAGTCCAGGAAGCCCCAAGGAGTTCACAGCCACCCTGGAAAACTGGTCCAGCCGGTGTCTGCATCCGTCCCGGGCAGCACGGGCGAAGCTCGGGAGCCTGCGGAAAGTGGGCGCTGGGGTTCCGCCGGCCTCGGCCATGTCTCCGAGGGACCCCCAAGGTTCCCGCTGAGCTGGCCCACTGCAGACAGCCAGGGCCCAGCCCTCGGGCCCCCTCCATGCCCAGCAGGTGACCCCTTGGCATCTCCACAGGACGCCAAGATGGAGGCTCCCGTGGGGGCCCAGTGCCGCTTCTCAAAGGGCCTCCTGCTCTCAGGTAAGGAGGAAACCTACCCCTGGGGGCCGAGAGAAGGTGGGACTTAGCCAGGACGCTGAGGTCTCCTCTTGGAAGAGGAGAGGGACTCTCAGGAAAGACAAAATTATGAGAGTAAGGTGGCGGGGGGAGGGGGGGCAGCAGAATCACAATCCCATCCCCATTTTACCTATGGAATGTTCTAGAATGTCAGGACCATGAGGGCAGGAATTTATTTGTATTTGATTGCCTGCTGTATCCCCAGTGCCTAGAAATCTGGAAAACTTTAGACATATCATATACACAATTGGTATTATGGCATAAATAATAAATATGCATATAATCGTTGGTTAGATGAATGAATGGATGGATGAATTCAGAGAGTCCATGTATTTAGAAGCGGGCCACACGGCATCTCAGGGCAGAAAAACCTTCTGAAGCAAGGGGATGGCAAATCTGTGGCATTTGTGCCTGGGTTCCCACTCCTGCACCCAGGGCAGACATCACTAATCAATCTCAGCATGCAGAGTCCTTGCCCCCAGATGAGAACCTATAGGGAGGAGAACACCGTGGTCCCCGTCTGACATCTCTGATCTCAGGCCTCCCCTGTAACTCCTCGCAGCCTCCATCTTGGTCCTCTGGGCCCCCCAAGGCTCCTGGGCTGCCCTCCGCATCCAGAAGATTCCAGAGCACCCTCAAAAGAACCAGGATCTTCTCCTGTCTGTCCAGGGCGTCCCAGAAACCTTCCAGGACTTCAACTGGTACCTGGGGGAGGATGCCTATGGCGGCACGAGGCTCTTCACCTACATCCCGGGGCTGCAGCGGCCCCAGAGGGACGGCAGCTCCATGGGGCAACGAGACATTGTCGGCTTCCCCAACGGCTCCATGCTGCTGCGTCGCGCCCAGCCCGGCGACAGCGGCACCTACCAGGTCGCTGTCACCGTCAACCCCGCCTGGACCATGCGGGCCAAGACTGAGGTTCAGGTGGCCGGTGAGTGTGGGCGCTGGGGGAGGCAGTGGGGCGGCTGATGCATCGCGAGCAGCTACGACATGCCGGACCCTGTGCAAACACCCCATTCCATCCTCTCCTTCGTCCCCCCAACACACATTGCTTGAGGACTTCCTGCGTGCCGGCCCCGGGGACATCATTTACTCCTCACCGGCATTAACTCATGAGATGTTATTGAATGCCTACCTTGAGCCAGACACCAAACCGGCCCTGGAGAAGGCGCCGTCTCATTTACTCCTTGCCTGCATTAATTAATGAAATATTTATTGAGCCCCTATGCTGTGCCTGGTCCTGAGGGATACACTGCATCATTCAATCTTTATGTTCATAAGTCAAGTATTTATTGATGAATCCGCTCTGGGCAGAAACTAGAGATGAGGGGGTGGACAAGAGCAACCGTCAACATCTCTTGGACCAGGGAGTGGGTTTTTTTTTCTTTGCTGAGGAAGATTGGCTCTGAGCTAACATCTATTGCCAATTGTCTTCCTATTTTTTTTCTCCCCAAAGTCTCAGTGCATAGTTGCATATCCTAGTTGTAGGTCCTTCTAGTTCTTCTATGTGGGACGCCACCACAGCATGGCCTGATGAGCATTATGTAGGTCCCCACCCAGGATCCAAACCGGTGAACCCTGAGCCACCGAAGCAGAGTGTGCAAACTTAACTGCTGTACCACCGGGCTGGCCCCCCTAGCAAGTGTTCTGAACACTGGCCCTGGAGCATAGTTTCTCCACCGGGCACTATTGACATTTTGGACTGGCTCATCCTTTGAGTAGGGGGCCGTTCCGTGCACCGTGGGATGTTTAGCAGCATCCTTGGCCTCTGCCCTCTAGAGGCTGGCAGGGTCCCTCCCAGTCGTGACAACTAAAAATGTCTCCAGACATTGCCAAATGTCACCCCTGCCCTCTGTGAACTCATCTGTATCTTTACAAACTCCGTGAAACGTTACGTGCCAATTATATCTCGATAAGCCGAGGGGGGAGCCATCACTTCTCAACGCCCCCCGCTGACCTGTCACTCAGCGCGTCTGTGCCCCGAGGACTCTGCTCACCCTTGACCTGTGTGATGTCCACAGTGTGATCTAAGTCATCAGTTCACAGTTCGGTCTCATGAGAACAGTATTTCTTCAAAGTGAGAGAAATAGAACATGGTCGTCCTTTTATCACCAGCCCTGGGGGGCTCGTGGTTCAGATTTGGGGCTCTCACCACCACGACCTGGGTTCGTCTCCTGGTCAGGGAACCACACCACCCTTCTGTCGGTCGGTTGTCACGCTGCGGGAGCCGCGTGTGGCTGCGATGCTGGAAGCTGTGTCACCAGGATTTCAAACACCAGCAGGGTCCCCCGTGGTGACAGGCCTTAGTGGAGCTTCCAGACTAAGATGGACCAGGAAGAAGGACCTGGCCACTCACTCCTGAAAAAATTGGCCATGAAAACCCTATAAACAGCAGCAGGGCGTGTCTGATCGAGCGCTGGAAGGGGAGAGGGTGGCCCAGAAGGACCAGGCAGGCTCCGCTCTGCTGTCGGAATTGTCTGGAGTCGGAATTGACTCCATGGCACTAACGACATCCTTTCATCAGCCACAGTGTGAGACATGATACATTCTCAAGCCATGTTTGTTGAACAAACAAATACTGTAAATAATGAAAACTTAAAAAAAAGCAAAAACCCTCCACGACACAAACGCCATCATCATCCCCATTTTACAGATGGGAAACTGAGGCAAAGGGAGTGGTAGAGCTGGGATTTGATCCATGAAATCACCGTGCCAGAGTCTGGGAGCTTGACCACTTCCTTTCAAAGCAGAGAAAGGGGGAAAAAATCTCCCTCCCTTCATTCCGATGTGGGCTGCTGACAATGAACATGCAAATCATAAATTAAGACCGTGTTTCAGAGAGAGAGACAGTGACAATAATCGTCATAGCTAACATTATTCAGTGCTTGTCACGTGCCAGCTTTACCTATCGTGACTCATTTAATCCTTATTGCAGCCTTGGCGGAGGCGAGTGATATTATTAGACCCATTTTACAGATGAGGAAACTGAGGCACAGGAAGGTTATGACTTGCCCAGTAAAAAAAAAAAAAAATTTAACCAGGATGATGTGATCTGGGATGGAAGGTCATCAAGGAGGCCTCACTGAAGAAGTGACATCTGAGCCGAGGGAGGGAAGGGAGCCCTGCAGATTTCAGTGAGGCGAGAGCTCCTTTCAGAGGAAATAGCAAGTGCAAAGGCCCTGAGGCAGGATTAGCTCGATGTGTTCAAAGCGTAGAAAGAAGGACGCCATGGCTGTCAGGCAGTGAGCAAGGTGGGTATTAGGAGGAGGGTCTGAGAGGCACACAGGGACCAGGCCTGTAGGCTGTGGAGAAGCTAACAAGAAGGCACTAGAGGGTTTAAAACGGGGCAGGATCTGATTCACAGCCTAACACCCACGGGGCGCAGGACGGGCAGAGTCTCCATTTTATCCAGGAGGAACCTGAGGCTCAGTGGTTAAGGCACCTCCTGAATGTCAGGCGGCACCTCATCGACCCGTGGCAGAGCTGGGCTCTGCAGGTGCTAAATCGCTCATTTACTCATTTTTTCAGCAAATGCTCCCCACGGGCCTCCTCCTCAAGCCTCCTCTGAGTCCGGCCTGGACTGAGCAGGGCTGGGGACACAGCGGGGACCCAGGCAGCCCTAACTCTGCCCTCCAGGGGCTCACGGCCCAGGGGGGAAGATGGAAATTAACTAAATAACCACACACACGCAAAAATAGATCACTGTGACCGGTGACAGGACTGTGGAGGAAAGGAAAGCACAGGATTATGAGATTGTAAGTAGGAGAGCCGTCCGGGGGATCGGGGAGGGTGCCCTGGAAAAGCGATCCTTCAACCGAGCCTGAATGACAGCAGTGCTAAGTCGAGGGGAAAGGAGCTCTGGGAGGTGTTCAGGCTGAGGGCCCAGCCTGTGCAAAGGGCCTGTGGCAGGAAGCTGTGGGGCCCATGAGCTGAGCTGGTAGGAGGCCAGTGTGAGTGAGGCAGGAGAGCAAGCAGGAGCACCCCAGGAGGCCGGCACCACAGGCTCAGACTGTAAGGACTGGCTTACAACTGGCTCCAAGTAGGGGGCACCTTGTGGACCCTCAGAGGCCCATACTAAGCAGGGTGTCAGCCCAGGCTTCTTTGCATATTCCTTTTTTTTTTCTTTTTTTCTTGGTGAGGAAGATTGGCCCTGAGCTAACATCCATTGCCAATCTTCCTCTTTGTCCTTGAGGAAGATTGTTGCTGATTCTTTGCCTATTCTGAATGTCTTCTTCCAAAGGCAGAGACAGAAAGATAGGGAGCTGGAGGGAGAGAGAGGCAGACAGACAGACAGAAGGAGAGAGGATCCGGTTGGCCCAGCCTGGCCTGAGGTTTGCCTGCCCTGGTGTCAAGCGTCCACCCGTTGTCCACGGGGATGGGATGCAGGACACACAGGATGGGGAGCTGGGGCCTGGGGATCAGGGCTGGGAAGACGAGCCAGCACTCAGCACCTGCCGTCTCTATTTAATAACCACAACAGATCTTCATTCTCATTTTTTTCACCAGGAATCCCCTGGTGCCCGGTGCAGGGTGCTCATCCTTAGTGTCCGTCCCGCCATCTCCCATCCGGGGAGCACGAATGACATGCCAGGCACCTCCAGGCTATGCACCTTGCCAACCTCACCTCGTTCCATCCCCACAGGAACCCTGCAGGCAGCCGCTGGGCCGGGAGAGCCGAGGCTCCAGCCGGGTCTGGGCCCCTGGCCCCTCTGCCACCTGGCTGTTCCTCAGACCCTCACAGGGACGCCCAGGGGAGCACCGAGGGGTCCCCGTGGAGAACAGCAAGCTATGGGGGCGGGGAACTGCCTTGGCAGTCATTCACAGCGGGTGGCTATTGTCCTGTAAATCTGGTCTGGGAGATTTGGGGCCTTCAAGCAACCTGCACGGGCTCCTCAAATCCTTCTGGGCCCTCTGACACCCGAGGCGGCTAATTACAGAGCCTGACTCCTCTTTACTGACCATGTGCGGAATGCTTCACACGCATTTACCTTCTGCATCCTACCAGCCACGGCGTGACGATCCCCACTATACAGGTGGGGAAACTGAGGCACAGAGCGTTTAAGTAACTCATCCCAGATGGTGTCGTGGGGTTTCGTCCTTGCCAGCAATACAACCTTCAGCAGAAGACCACACCTCCCAGAGCCCCCGTTTCCACGTCTGTGAAATGGGGGTCCCAGCGACACCTCCCACCACAGGCTCGTTGTGCACGTGGCTTTGACAAATCTGTGGGAGCTGCTGCCTTTGAAGCTGTGGAGATGGACAAAGACGAGCAAATGAGAAAAGCAAAGCAGGTTGTCGAGAGACTTAAATGCAGGCAGGGGAATGGGAGCATCACGGTGGGAAAGGGGAGGCTCAGATGCGCCCTGATCGGAGGCTGTCGGCGTGGGGAAGGGGCAGGTGGGCTGCCTAGAAGCCGGGCGTCCTATGTGATCCGTGAGGGTCCACGTTTAGCCGCCTCTGGTTGGCCCTAAGTTAGAAGCAGGGACAAGAATTAGGGAAGCTATCAGTTATTAACCAAGTCCTGGCCATTTGGGGCTGATTGTCACCAAAATTACCCTTTAGCTTCCTGGGTTGAACTAGAAATACACCCGGCTTCCTACAGCAGCCTGGCTTCCTGCGCTGTGTGTCAGAGGGTTGGTTTCCTAGGCAGCTGGCTGCAGGCCGCGGGTCAGAATTCTATTTTTGTACACGGTCTGGCACTTTTCACATGTGGCTGCGTCCCATCAAAGATCCACAGGGATAAATCTGGTCAAGCCCGGAGGATGGCTTATTAGTCGAACTGAGTGTCGGCGGCCCCAGAGACCGGCGAAGAGAAGAGCCAGAAAGAAAACCGTCAATCCTGGAAGAAGAAACAGAAGGTGGGGCTCTGTTCTAGTCACTTCTTGCCGCGGAACAAACTCGGTGATAGAAAACAACCATTTTTACTCCATTCAGGATTTCTGGGATCAGGAAATCAGACAGGGCACGGCAGGGATGGTTGGCCTGTTTCGTGATGTCTGGGGTCCCCGAGGAGAAGACTGAAAGGCTGAGTTTGGCTCGAATGCTGGAGGCTGGAGACGTCCAGAGGCGTCTCCGCTCACACGTCCGGCGGCTCGTGCTGGCTGTCGGCCGGCGCTGTGACGGGACCATTGTCACGTGGCCTCACCGGTGGGACCGTTTGGGCTTCCTCACAACGTGGCGGCCGGGTTCCGAGGGAGAGCCGGTGGAGAGCGAATGTCCCAAAAGACCAAGGCAAAAACCGTATGGCTTCTCCCGACCTGTGTCGCCTACACTGCATTCTTTGGATTACAAGTGAGTCAGTAAGGTTGGCCCAGGTTCAATGGAGGGGACCGGACCCATCTGCTGGATCAGAGAAGGACAGATCACGTCACAGAGGAGCGTGTGGGGAGGGAGATTCTGTTGAGGTCAACTTTTTGCAAAATGCAGTGACTGACAGGCCCCATCTTTACAAGCTCGCCGTCTATCATAAGGAGCAGAAAATGTAACAAGTCCTCAAAAGAGGATGCTTAATCGTGTAAATTGGAAGAGTTCTTGCTGCCACAGCAGAAGCTGCTTCTGGCTGATTTAAGCAGAAAAGGAACAGACCAAAGGATGCTGAGGAGCTCAAAGACTCTCCAGGATGAGAGGGAACCAGGCCTGGGAGGTGTTGTATGTTGAATGGTGTCCCCTCAAAAAAGATATATTGAGGGGCGGGCCTGGGGGCGCAGTGGTTAAGTTTGTGCACTCTGCTTTGGCGGCCCGGGGTTTGCGGGTTTGGATCCCGGGTGTGGACCTACACACTGCTCATCAAGCCACGCTGTGGTAGGCGTCCCACATACAAAATAGAGGAAGATGGGCACAGATGTTAGCTCAGGGCCAGTCTTCCTCAAGCAAAAAGAGGAAAATTGGCAACAAAAGTGTTAGCTCAGAGCCAGTCTTCCTCACCAAGGCCCCCAAGACATCACATAGTCCTCTCTCTCTCTCTCTCTTTCGTACCCCTCAGAAAAGCATCAGGAGCTGCCCATTACACAACTGCCTATGAGTGCTGGGATCATGGCCGCCATCATCATTGGATCTCTTGCTGCCGGGTCCCTCTTCATTGGCATCATTGCCTACATCCTGGTGACAAGAGGCTGGAGGAGCCAGAGCCACAGGTACAGGGGCCCCAGGCCTCTCTCTCCTTCCCTTCTTTCTCCTCCCCCTCCTGTCTTGGGTCTCCTTGATTGATTCTTCCACGAGTCACATCATCTGATTCATACACAATCTCATCAAATCTTGGAACTCCTGAGATGAAAAGAATATTTCTATCCTGTATTAGACAGCATTCTGCATTGCAAGGGACAGAAACCCTACCCATGACCTGGCTGACAAAAAAATTAGGAAGTTCTTTTGATGGTGCATGAGCTTCAGGTATGGCTGGATCCAGGGACTCGATTTTATCAAGAAACTCCTCCATGCACCTCTCAACTCTGCTTCTCTCTATGGTGGCTTCATCCTTGGGCAGGTTCTCCCCTTGTGATATGACAAGATAGCTACCAGGGGCTCCAGGCTTCTATCCCACCAGCTCACCACGGCAGAGGAAAGACTGCACCTTGTTCCCGATCATTCCAACAAAAGCCCAGGGGCTGCCTCTCCCTGGATTAACTTAAATCACATGTCCTCACATGGATCAATCACTGTGGCTAGGTGCTGGGATTCTCTGATTGGCCAAACTTGGGCTATTTGCGCAGCCCCGGGGCTGGAAATAGACCCAGCTCCTCATGACCAAAAGGATTGAGAGTGGGGAGGGGTTCCCCAAAGGAAAGCCAGATGCTGTTCCCAAAGAAGTGGGGTGGACAGTGGGCAGGCAGAGCCATCAGATGGTGCCCACTTCTGTGTGGGGGGAAATTGGGGAACTCTGTTTCCCCAAGGGACAGTCCACTCAAGAAAAATTCCTTCCTCATGAGACCAGCCTCTTCAGAACGTTCTCTCCTGACCTTGGTTCGGAGCCTGTTGCAAAAAAGATGTCTAATTTTTCTGCCACTCCATCATCCCCGGAAAATGAAGGCAGCAATTCTGTCTCCTCCTTCAGCTCTTGTGCGGTGGTTTCTTGACCTTCATCATTCTCCTTGTCTTTCTCCCGACATGCTCTATTGTAGGGGTGGCAAACAGCTTCCACCTCCCAGCCCAATTCTGATCAGTAAAGCAGTCAACACATCTTGGTTGAGGGCCTACTGTGTGCCAGGCACCGTTCTAGGTGCTAGAGAGCTTGGTGAGAAAGGAGTTGGAGGTCACGTCCAAGTTCGGTGGGAGAAGATGCTGTGATTGATTAGTAATGTCTGCCATGGTCATATCAAAGGTAGTGGAGGCACGTAAGCCATCCCTGGTAGACGTCCTTCGTAGCTCACAGGTGGTGCAACAAGAGGTGCTGGGGTGGATTTGGCCCTCGGGCCATAGTTTGCCATGGTCTCTAGAAAAAAACTAAGGCTTAGAGACATGAAGTCATTTGCCAGATGGCATAGAACTGGCCCGTGAATGGCAAGGGGTTCCCGGGATAGAAGCCCAGACCTGAGTGACTTGTAAGCTCCAGAACCAGAGCTAGACTCCATGTGTCCCGCCCCTCTGACCAGCTTCCTTCCTACTGCAGCCAGGGGTTCTCCAAGAATCTCAAAGATTCTCGAGCACGGACGGAGCTGGAGGCCACCTGCTGTGGCATTCTGGGCCCTGGGGTGTAAAAAACACAAAATGGAAGTATTTAAATCTGTGGGAGTATTTAGGGGTGAAGGGCCGTGATGCGCGCAACTTACCCTCACACGGTTCAGGGAAAACAATATGGGGGCCGGCCCCCTGGTGCAGTGGTTCAGTTCGTGGGCTCCACGTCAGCCACCCAGGGTTCGCGGGTTCAGATCCTGGGTGCAGACCTGGCACCGCTCATCAAGCCATGCTGTGTCGGCGTCCCACGTAAAATAGAGAAAGATGGGCACAGATGTTAGCTAGGGACAATCTTCCTCACACACGAAACAATAATCATAATCATAATCATAATAATACATATGCATGGGAGAAAGAGAGAAGGAGCGAGCCAGCAAACGATAAAGTAAATGGAATAAAAACGATGGGCAAGAAAAACAATGAGTAAATATTATACAGATGTTCTTTGTACCATTTTGGCAATGTTTCTATAAGTTTGAATTACTTCCAAATAGAAAGGTTTTTTTTAATGGTTATGATATTTTTCAAGTCTTTGAATCACCTGATGCAAAAATTCCTTTTTTTTATTCTCTTGGTATTATGCTGATTGTGGCAAATGAAAGTCTCCAGCTGGTCCTAGCCAGCCTGTAAGGAGGTTTGAAGACTCGGCAGCTTTTGCCAAGAGAAAATCGGCAAGAGTATCGAGTTACAAATTGAAACCATTGTTTGACTTTCCTTGAATTTCCCGGAGACTTTCTGCTTATGTCTTGTAGGAAGGAGTCCTCTTTCCATTTACAATGTAACAGCTTCCGGCAGGTCTCCGGATTCAGCTCCTGCCCCCACAGTCTTTCCCTGTTCAGCAGCCAGAGAGATCCTGTGAAAATCAGTCAGCTCAGGTCCCTCCGAGGCAAGGGCACGGTCCTCACCGTGGACACCAGACCCGGCTCAGTCTACTGCCCCCTCCACCTGCCTGACCTCACCTCTTCCCACTCTCCCTCTCACACTCTCCGCCTCGGCCACACTCCTCTCCTTGCTGTTCCCACTCCTGCCTCAGGGCCTTTGCACAGGCTGTTCCCTCTGTCTGGAATTCTCTTCCATGATTTCTGCACGGCTGGTCCCCTTGGCTGCTTCTGGCCTTTGCTTGAACATCACCTTCCCGGGGATGCTCGAATAAACATCCCATCGTTTATTCGAATTCTCTCTGTCTCCCCCCAGTAGAGCATCCGCTCCTGGAGCCCAGGGGTCTTTGTCGGCCTTGTTCCCAGCTGTGCCCCCAGTGCCTTCAACGATGCCCACGGTCGGGGTTCCGTAAATATTTATTTACTGAATTAATGAATTTGCTGTAGTGCTGTTCTGTCCTTTTAAAATAAGGGTTCAAAAGAGCCGACTTGAAGAGAAATAGGAAGGGAATCATGAAACGGGTGGATGGAGCAGAATCTGGATGGTCTGTGTAAACGATGATGTCAAGGAAACGTAAGGCGGCGTAAGGCCACGGCCGGGGAAACTGAGGAAGGGCTGTCTGGCTGGCGTGATAGGAGAAGAGGCGGAGATGGGAGGGCAGGGGCCATCTCTTGCTCTGGGGTCTGAGGGGCTTTCAGCTGCTCTGGTCTCTCTCCACCCGCCTGACGTCGGCCCCTCCATCTGCCCCCAGGATGACGACAACGGAGAAGCGGGAGCTGGGCCCCCGTCGTAACCCTGGTAAGCCCACGGTCCCCGTCTCACTACCCAGCCCCCCCCCCGGGGGCTCCCTCCTCTTCCCCCCACAAGCCACAGACCCCCTGGTGCCTCCCACTCCGGGCCTCCCCATCTCCCGCCCCACCCAGGCCTTGCCCACAGATTGCGGGCACATCAGCGCTTACCCCAAACCTACAGTTCCTCCTTTTCTCAGTGGCGGGCACTCCCGTCCCCAGTCACAGGTGACATTTGTCCACCAACAGGCCACAACCCACCCCGGGCTCCATCTCAGCTGGATCCCCACACCCAGATGCCTGCCCATCTCTCAGCCCCCAGGCTGGCCTCCCACCCATCCCTGGGCACGGTGCTTCTAAAGCTCTGACCCTGGCCCTCCTCTGCTCAAAGGCCCTCCATGGCTCCCCAGCGCCCTTAGGACAAAGTGCAGGCTCCTTAACGTGGCTCTTGAGGGCCCCCCGTCTGCTAGTCTCCACTGTCTTTCCCGGCTTCATCTCTCCCACGTAACACTCCCCACCCTGGGAAACGAAACTTTTATATATACGAGATTCGGACAGACCAGACGACAAGTTATGGTTCCTCAAATGCGGCCGGCTCTCCCGCCGCCAGGCCCCTGGATGCACCCACTCCTGCTTTTGCACAGCTCTCACTTCCTTCCAGTCTCAGATGTCCCCTCCTCCAGAAAGCCCTCCCTGACTCTCTCCAGCAGCCTCCTGGGCTCCCCCGTCCCAGCCCTGCCCACTCTGGGTCGTCCCTACCTGGGGACGGGTCTGTCTCCCCCCTGGACGGCGAGCCCCAGGATGACAGGGCCAGCGCCCCCTCAGTCCCTGCTGTGTGCCCAGCACGGGGCTGGCCGAGAAGAGGGCTTTGCACAAATGTTAGTTGAATGAATAAGTGAATGTTGACAGCAGCCAGAGTGGGCCGGTGAGCCACCTGTCAGCCGGTTCCTGTCCTCTGCTTCAGGTGACAACAACATCTATGAAGTGATGCCGTCTCCAGTCCTCCTGGTGTCCCCCCTCAGTGACACGGGGCTCATGAACATGGCCACGGTGAGCCCCCGGCCCTCTGCCCTACATCCCACTTCCACCCTGGGCCTCCCCTCTGAGGTGGCTGAGGCGCCCCAGGGTGCCTTGTCACACAGTTTGGGAACTGACTCTCTCTCGAGGATGCTCCCTATTTCAAAAAACCATCAGGAAAATATCTGGAAGGGACCAGCACACCAGGAAGAGCCTTTGTGTCTGGGCGCGGCGGCAGACATCTCGGCTTTAATTTCCCTCTTGTCCGTGTCCGCACGTTCTGCATTGAGCAGATATTCCTCTTATCATCAGGGGATAATATCAAGGGTGGATAAAAATAAGAATTAAATCAGAAGAGAAATTTAAGAAGCTGAGACTATAAGCTTAGAGCCACAGGCGTTGATGGCAGGTGGGGCGATAATGGCGTGACTGTCTGACCCCGGGCCGCGCCCCCCACAATGCAGTGCCCGCAGACCCATTTCTCGGAAGAGAAAACTGAGGCACAGGGAGGTTAAGTCGCTTTGACCAGAGGCCTCCCGGGCAGGGATGGACCATGGGGACTTGGAGTGCGGGTCTGTCCTGACCCCAAAGGTCAAAGGTTGGCGGGTGTCGGGGTGCCAGGGGCCTGGCTCACCTGTGTTTTTCCCTTACAGCCCCCAGCCGTCCCCCTGCCCCCGCCACCGGAGCCAGAGAGCCACCACTACCAGGTGTGGAGCTGGGAGGCGGGAGGGCGGGTGGGGGACCCCTTGGAGCCGGGGCGGGAGGGGTCCTCACTGAGCCCCCCTCGGGGTCTGCAGCTCCCCGGGGAGCCATCCCAGCCTCGCTGAGGGACCCTGGGCAAGTCCTTTCCCCTCTTGGGGATGCACTTTCCTCCTTGTAAAGGGATGCCAAGGCTGTGCATTTGCACAGCAGGAAACGAAGCCCAGAGAGGGGAGGGCCCTGCCCAGGGTCACACAGCAGGTCAGGACCCAAGTTGAACCCCATCACACCACAGGGGCCCATTCCTGGGCCTGGGTCTCAGCCCTGCTTCGCCCCTCCTGTCTGCCCCTGGATCTCTGCCTCCCTCTCAGTGTCCCTGTCTGTCACTGTCCACCTGTCTCTGTGGGTCTCTCTTCCCCTCTGGGGTCTCTCTCTCTCTCTCTGGCTCTCTAGGTCCTCTCGCCTCTCTCTCTCTCTCTCTTTCTCTGCATCTCTTCACATCTCTGTTTCTTTGTCTCTCTCATCCTCTCTCCCTTTCTGTGTCTCTGTCTCTGCTGTCTCTTCATCTCTGTCCCTCTGCGTCCACCCGTTTGTCTGGCTTGTCGGTCCCTCCGAGTGTCCCTCTCGCTTTCCACCTGGGTCTTCCATTCCCTCGGTGTGTGTTTCTCTCCCTGTCTCTACCTGGCTCCTCTCCATCTCTCCCCCCCAGTAACAATCCCTCTCTCTCTTTCCCCTCCCCCTCCCCCCAGGACCTGCTGAACCCCGACCCTGCCCCTTACTGCCAGCTGGTGCCAGCCCCCTGAAGGGGGTCCCGGGCCAGGCAAAGCCTCGGCCGTCCCCTGGGGGCCTCGCACCTGCAGAAAAGTGACACCGCAGACCCAACAGGACCAGGCCATCGGGGCTGTGGGGCTGACAAGGTGGACCCGGCCAGAGACTCAGTGTGGCACTGGGCAGGCGTCCTGGGTGAGGGACAGGAGACCGTGACGGGCCCAGCTCCTCGCTCCCCCTCTGAGTGTGCGACTCGCCCTTCAGACTGGTCCTGCCAGCACCCTGGCCTGGGCCGCGTGCCTGCAAAAAGCCAGCTCTTACCGCCCCCGCCCCAAAGCCCCGCATCCAGCTATTTCGGGGCAGGGAGGGTGGTCTTGGGCCTGCCTCCAGCCGGGCCTCACAGGCGCCCACCTGGCTGGGCTCCCAACTGTTGGCCCACAACACTCCACCCCGACTCTGCCGGTTGCCCTCAGAGCCCCTTCCCCAGGGACGAGGCAGCCCCCGCCCCCACCACACACACCCCAGAGGTCAAGGTCCGCCAGTGACCCCGGCTGCCAGACCCCTTCCCCTCTTGGGCAGATCCATCCCTTCTCTACTCCCCCCACCCCTGCTCCCAAATGCTGGCCCAGTCTGCCACCCCTTACTTTATTCATTCAGTCAGCAACAAAGAGGCTGTGGGCCACACACTATTCTAGATCCCACAGCTTAGCCGGGGAAGGAAATGGACAAAACCTCCTGCTCTCCCAGACGGACACTCTGGCAGGAGAGAGAGTCAGGAAACGAAATAAATCACTAACCGTCGTGGTGTGTTGTGTAGTGATAAGTGCACTGGGAAAATAAAGAGAGGAGGTGGGTGGGAGTGTTGGGGGATGGAGGTTATTAAATAGGGAGGGCAGAGAAGGCCTCACTGAGAAGGGGACGATGAGCCAAGACCTGAAGGAGGAGAGGAGGAAGCCATGTGGGGATCCAGGGAGAGCATTCTGGGCAAAGAGAATGGCAAGTGCAAAGGCCCTGGGGTAGGGGTGTGCCTGGTGTGTTCAAGGAGGCCAAGGTGGTAGAGAACAGAGGAAGGAAAGGGGAAAGGGAGGGCGATGGGGCGGGGCGGATGGAGGAAGGGACCAGAAGCAGAGGCAGCACAGAGTCAGAGGGATCTGGTGTGAGAGAGATTCCACTGGCCCTCGCTGGCTTTGAAGACAGAAAGGGGCCAGGAGCAGAAGCTTCTAGAAGCTGGAGAAGGCAAGAAAACAGATTGTCCCCAGGGAACCTCCAGAAAGCCATGCAGCCCGGCTGACACCTTGATGTGGGCCCGGGGAGACCTATTTGGGACTTCTGACCTCCAGCACGTAAGAGAATAAATCCGTGTTGTTTTAAGCCACTCAATTCGTGACCATTTGTTACAGCAGCCAAAGGAAATTATTAGAGAGGCTGAGGAAGAATTGGCAGGAAGAGAAGTTGCCTCTCTCGAAATTCAGGATGCAAATACTCACTGTGAGGGATTTGGCCATCCCCAGACCTCTCAGGACACCCCAGGCCGGGGTCCTCTGACCTCCTGCCTGCCGAGAAAGTCAATCAGGCCAGCCACATGGGCAGGGCTCAGCCCCAGCACTGGCTGCAGAGTGCAGGGTGGGGGGGACTCTGTTCAACCCCCAATATCCATTCTCTCCTTTTCCTTAGTAACACGATTTTAAACCAACCATATGGCTACCCAGCATAAAAACTACATTTCCCAGCTGCCTTTGCAGCTGGGTATGGTCATGTGACTGATTCCTGGCCAATGGGTGTGAGCAGAAGTGATAGACACAGCCCTCAGGTCACGACCTTAAAGGGGAAGGATCCTCCTTCTTCTGGTTCGCCTTCCTCTTGGGCTGGAGAAAAGATGTGGTGGCGGGAACCATGTGGGCTTACGTCGAGGAGGGCAGCACAGAGCCAGGTTAGAGAGAGGCACGCTTTCTAGCTCACCTGACACCGGCTGTGACCGATACAGACTGAATTGTGTCCCTCCACTGTTGTCTGTTGAAGCCTGGCCCCCCATGTGTCTGTCTTCAGAGGCAGGGCCCTTAAAGGGGTAATGGGATTAAATGAGGTCAAAGGCGGGGCCCTAATCCCATAGGACTGGTGTCCTTATAAGAAGAGGAAGAGACACCAGGGATGCACGTGCACGGGGAAGAAGTCACAGGAAGACACAAAGAGGAGGCAGCCGTCTTAAAGCCGAGGAGAGAGGCCTCAGGGGAAACCAGCCCTGCCGAGACCTTGATCTTGGGCTTCCCGCCTCCAGAACCGTGAGAAATGAATTTCTGTTGTTTGAGACACCCAGTGTGTGGTATTTTGTTATGGCAGCCCCAGCGCGTTAATATAGGCTCCTCCTACTCCAGCCCTAGGAAATGGGGGTGCCAAAGGGGTCTTCTCCCTCCACCACGACAAAACCAGATTCGAATACAGTCGTGCATTGCTTAATGATGGGGATATATTCTGAGAAATGCGTCATTAGGCGATTTTGTTGTGCAAATGTCATAGAGCATACTTATGCAAAGCTGGATGGTAGAGCCCACTGCACGCCTCTGTGGTACTGATCCTTTGGGACCACAGTTGTATATGCCATCCATTGTTGACTGAAACGTTGTGTGGCACAAGGCGGTATAGTAATAATAACAGGAGCTCCAGTGAATAGAGGCTGTTCTTTGTGCCTTTGCACATGTGAACTTCCTGAATTCTCAGAATAGCCTTGGAGCCTGGAACTGTCATCTCCCATCTAGAAGTGACTGTCCCAGGGTCACACACCGAGTACAAGGAAGGGCCAGCGTCATGGTCAGGATGGGCTGGGTTGTGCTGCAGTAACAAACAACCCCACAGTCTCGGTGGCTTAAAACCTCGAAAGGTTTATTTCTTGTTCATGCTACATATCCATCTCATTTAGGCATCCCCAACTTAGACGAGGAGGACCCACAGGCCTGCCTTCTTCTCCTCTATACCAGCGACTGCTTGTCAAACCCTAATATCCATCCTGTCCTTTTTTTCAGTAATAGGATTTTTAACCAGGCATATGGCTGCCCTGCATAAAAAACTACATTTCCCAGCTTCCCTTGCAGCTGGGTGTGGCCAGGTGACTAGTTCCAGGCCAATGTCAGGAGAGCTCTGCTTCACATCTCCTCATTCAGGAGCCGGGCTGACAGAGCCGGTCATTGTCAGGGCAAAGGGAGGCAACAGGGCAAAGCCAGCTCTGGCTTTTAAAGACTTCGTTCGGCTGGGACGTGACACTCCCACTTGTGTTTCATTGGTCAAAGCAAGTCACATGGCACAATCTGATGTCAAGAGGGCTGGGTGGGTCCAATCCCACCAGGAACCCAGACTAGAGAGAACCGAAATATGTATGAACAGCTCCATCGACACACCAAGATTCAGACCAGAGCCCGCACTCTCATAGAGACGGAAAGCAGATTCGTGGTTGCCGGGGGCTAGAGAGAGGAATTAAGGAGCGATGGCCAAAAGATGCAGGGTTTCTTTTAGGAATGAAGAATAGACTCTAAAATGGGTTGAGGTGATGGCCGCACAACTCTGTGAATATACTAAAAACCAGTGAATTGTGCACTTCAATGGCTGAGTTGTATGGTATGTGAATTGTATCTCAATAAAGCTGTTTTGTAAAAAAGCAAGAAAAAACCCACCCATCGATGGACAGTTAATTTTCAACAAGAGATCCAAGAGCATAAAATGGAGAAAGGAAAGTCTCCTCAGTAAATGGTGTTGGGAAAACCGGACAGCCACATGCCAAAGAATGAAAGGAAACCGTCATCTTACACCATGCACAAAAATTAGCTCAGAATACATTACAGACTTGAATGTAAGACCTGAAACCATGAAACTTCTAGAAGAAAACATAGGCAGCACGCTTTTTGACGTCTCTCTTAGCAGCATATTTTCAAGTCCCATGTCTGACCAGGCAAGGGAAACAATAGAAAAGATAAACTAATGGGACTACATCAAACTAAAAATCTTCTGCACAGCAAAGAAAACCATCACAAGATGAAAAGACAATCTAGCAATTGGGAGAAGATATTTGCAAACCATATATCTGATAAGGGGTTAATATCCAAAATACATAAAGAATTCATACATCTCAACAGCAAAAAAGCTAACAACCCAATTTAAAAAATGGGCAAAAGGTCTGAACAGACGTTTCTCCAAAGAAGATATACAGATGGCCAACAGGCACATGAAAAGATGCTCAACATGATTAACTATCAGGGAAACGCAAATCAAAACTACAATGAGATATCACCTCCCTCACATCAGAATGGCTATAAATAACAAGACAGGAAACAACAAATGTTGGAGAGGATGTGGAGGGAAGGGAACCCTCATACACTGCTGGTGGGAGTGTAAACTGGTGCAGCCACTGCGAAAAACAGTATGGCGTTTCCTCAGAAAATTAAGGATAGATCTACCCTATGATCCAGCTATCCCACTGCTGGGTATTTCTCCAAAGAACTTGAAAACACAAAGGCATAAAGATACCTGCACCCCTATGTTCATCGCAGCATTATCCACCATAGCCAGGACTTGGAAGCACCCTAGGTGCCCATCAAGGGACGAATGGATAAAGAAGATGTGGTGTCTATACACAACGGAATACTACTCAGCCATGAGAAATGATGAAATCCAGCCATTTGTGACAACATGGGTGGACCTTGAGGGGATTATGCTGAGTGAAATAAGTCAGAGGGAGAGTGTCTAATACCGTATGATCTCACTCATAAGTAGAAGATGGAAACAATGACGCACAAACACATAGCAACAGAGATTGGATTGGTGGTTCCCAGAGGGGAAGGGGGGAGGGGGAAAGGGGTGATTAGCACACGTGTGTGGTGATGGGCTGTAATTGGACTTTGGGTGGTGAACATGATGTAATCCACACAGCAACTGAAATATATATGATCTACACCCGAAATTTATATATGTTATAAACCAATGTTATCTCAATAAAAAATTTTTTTGATAAAATAAATTAATTTAAAAAAATTTTTAAAGAAATTCCCATTAATGGGGGAAAAAAAAAAGAAAGAAAAGAAAAAAGAGGGTAGAGTTTGGGAGGCCAGTCTTGAGTTGGGTTCAGCCGCGTTGGCAGGAGAAGGCGACTGGAGACCCCGGTTGGGGGTAAGGGAGTGGGGACAGCGAACGTGAGTGCCCCCTGCAGCGTGGTCGCCCCAGAAATGTCATCTTTTATCCCTGGTTGGGGTTGGGGTTCTCGGGTCTGACCTTTTGACCAGACTCGCAGGCTGGACGGGAGTCAACGCGGCGCCAGCAGGGGGCAGCAGAGGACCGCGCAGACCCGCCGGCAGGCGCCCGGGCTGCGCACTGCACCTGCCCCTGTCGTTACCCTTCGGGGCACCCAGAGTGTCCGTGGGTGCCTCTCCCCCCGCCCCGGCCTCACTAGGGCAGGCTCAGGAACCCGCCACCTAGGTCTCTTGAGCTCCCCCTTGCCTGGTCTCTACAGCCCAGCCCTGGGTCCCAGCTGGGCTTTTTCTCCCCCTTCCTCCCCAGCCTCCCACCTGCTCTCCAGCCCCCTCCCATCCTCCCACCAAAAGACAGCCCAAGGGAGCCTCCGAAGCCCAGACTCATGCTGCCTCTCCCTGCTCAAAACCATCTATGGCTCCCTAGCGCCCTTGAAGTCCAGGCTCCTCACCATAGTCTTCAATACCCTGAGAGGTCTGGCTCCTGAGGGTCTCTCAGCAGTCCCCCCTCCCCCGCCCCTGCGCCCGTGGTCTATGGTCCACTGGCCTGAACTTCTGCCAGGCCCTTGCACCTTCTGTTCTCTCTGCCTGGAGCATGCCTCACTGTACCTCCCTCACCCGCATCCACCCTCCGGGTCTCAGCTCACACACCTCTTCCTCCAGGAAGCCCTCCCTGACCCCAAGCTGGGTCATGTCCCCCTCTGGCTTCATCCACCTCAGCCCTGCCCACTCTGGGTCATCACTGTCTGGAGACGGGTTTCTCTCCCCGCTGGACCCTGAGCCCCAGGAGGGCAGGACCCGGGCTGTCTTGGTCACCGACAGGTCCCACCACCACCCAGCATGGGGCAGGCACAGGGCAGGGGCTCAGGGAATGTATGCGGATTCTCATAATACGTATCCTCCCCTTCCTGTACTAACAGTCTCCATTCATCCATTGACAGACATTTGTTGAGCAACTACTGTATACCAAGCTCCATTGAATGAACTCAACTGGGCACCGGAGACAGGAAGATAAACCAGAAGTTTGCATTTATTCACTTCTTTCATCCTCACAACAGTGTCATGAGGGGAGTTCTGTGGTTACATCCGGTTTACAGATGAGGAACCTGAGACTAAGACTGGTCGGGTCACACGGGGCCTAAATGGGCCACTGGGAACGGAACCGAAGTCTTTCCAACAGCCAGACTTTCTCCTCTGCTCGTTCCAGTCTGAAAGGAAGAAGGAGATGTAATCCACGCTGACAAGGATGGTGGGGTCTGTGCAGTCAAACAGAGGGGTCTGCCTTACTATCAAGCTCCGCCTTACTATCACCCGAGTGTTGCTGACGGTGGAATCTCGGGCACCAGGTCCAGTGTTCAGCCCAATTTGGAAGAGACTAATATCCTTGGGAGGAGGCCCCCCGGGCTCCGTTGCTCTATCGTCCTAAACTCTGCTCAGCAGGGGTCACTGCCTGCCACCACCACCTGCTCCCTACAGTCCAGCCCAGCACCGCCCCCCCACCCCGGGTTCTCAGCGCCAACGAGGAAGTGGCTGCCCGTGGAAGGAAGTGTGCTGGGCCTCGACCAAGAGTGATTATGATTCATGGGGAAAACCCTTCCCTCCGAACTGCAGCTCCTTGACGCGCCAAAGGTCTTCACTCTCCCGAAAAGCGGCAGGTCGCAGGGTAGACAGGCAGGAGAGGTGGAGGTGCTCCCTCCCCACCCCTCCATGCCATTGACGGGGTGCAGGCATTTGCCCGAGCCTGCAGGAGGGGACGAGTCTGCAGCGCGCTGTCACGGGAGATTCAGCTGGAGGAAAGCAGTCCACCATCACAGCAAAAATTTCATGGCACCGCTTGGCAAAAGCTGTGCTGTGGGAGGCGTCCCACGTATAAAGTAGAGGAAGATGGGCACGGATGTTAGCTCAGGGCCAGTCTTCCTCAGCAAAAAGAGGAGGATTGGCAGCAGTTAGCTCAGGGCTAATCTTCCTCAAAAAAAAAAAAAAGAATACAGAAAGAGATGTATAGGTTATATGCAAATCCTAGGCCATTTTCTATAAGGGACTTGATAGAAGGGGGTCCTGGAGCCAATGCCCCGGATCCCGAGGGACCACTGTATGCCCCAGTGGAGCTGAGAAAGAGCTTATGACCTTTCTGGGATGATGGGGAATTTGAACACTGGGTGTTTGAAGATACTGAGGAATTTTTGGTTGTTCATTTTACTCTCATTAATTGTGAAATAATGACATTGTATTTTTTTTTTTAATGAGTCCTCATCTTTGAGAAAGACAGGCTGAAGCATCTATGAACACAATGATATGGTGGCTGGAATTTGCTTTCAAATGATATGGGAGAGGGATTGGGGGCCCCGAGCTGGGCGGTGGGGACGGGAGAGGACGCTGCTGTTCCCTCTGCTTTTGACCGGTGTGTGAAATTTGGCAGTTTCCCCGAAGGCAAAGCAGGTTCTGAATTGTTTTGAACCATAGTTCTAAATCCAAGTCTAACCCCTTTGCATATTCCTGATGGATAAAAAGGGGCCCAGAGAAGGAAGGGCACTTAGCCAGCTCCCCCCTCCCAGACCCTTCTGGACCTCCTGGGGTCCCCAAAGAAGCCTGGCACTCTCTCTGTGCCCCTCCATCTCCCTAGCTCCCTTCAATTCCTGCCTGTGGACCACTTTCCAGAAAAAGCCCAGCCCCTCACACTCACCAACCCAGCCCTTGCAGCTCCTATCTAGACCCTTCCTTTCTCTCCCTCACTGGCTCCCCCAAGCTCGGCCTTACTATCACCCGAATGTCTATAATGGGTCATCTTGTCTCCAAAGCCCTGCCCTCCGGGTCCTCTGAGCCCTCTGCGACCACCTCCTCCCCCATCCCCTCCCTCACTTGGTTCCAGCCACACCAGCCTCCTTGCTGTCCTCGCACTCATCAAAGACCTTCCTGCCTCAGGGCCTTTGCACTTGCTGTGCCTTCTGCGGAAAAACACTCCTCCCTCAGATGTTCACACACCCCCTGGGTCGCCTCCTTTGGGTCTCAGCCCAAAGACCCTCCTCGACCTCCCCAGCTGATGCCCCTGTCCCTCCCTCTCCTCTCGCTCTGTTTTGGGTTTTGGTAGCACTTATCTCTCCTGCTATATCAGTTTTTTGATTACAGCTCAACTCCCTCCAACAGGATTTAGCCCCACCAGGGAAGGGATGTTGCCTGTATCCCCAACGCAGCCTGGCAGATAATCAGTATTCAACAAATATTTGTTAAATGACTCAATGGCTTGGAAAAACCCAGATGAATGAGTGGGGTGGAGTATCCAGGCAAAGGGAACAGCCTGTGCGAAGGTCTGAGGCTCCCTCCTCCAATCGGCCGTCCCCTCCTGCACGGTAGCCCAGGTCCTCTTCCCCGGGTGAGGCATTAAAGGGACACGGGGTCCTTTCTCCCCAGGAACAGCCTTCCCAGGGCCTAGCCCAGGGCTGGCCACACTGCCACAGGAAGCCACACCCTGCTGATCCCATGAGTAAATACTGCAGCACCCTTGGCCTCGCCCAGCGAGATAAAGGTCAGGGTGGTGGGGGGGGGGGGGGGTCGGTCACAAACCTGCTTCAGCCCAGGAAGCAATTCCCACTGGCCAGCCCCTCAGCTTTGAGGTCTCAGCCCACGGGGCCCAGGCCAAGGTTCCCATCTAACAAATGCCCATTAGGTCAGTAGCGGGCAGGGTCTTAGCAATGAGACAGAAAGAGCTGCTCCCTAGTGGCTGGTGAAATAACAGGGCTGGCGGTGGGGGACAGAGCAGACAAAACAA